>NC_139608.1:37542366-43017366 GCF_964270895.1 Podarcis filfolensis | reverse complement strand
CTAGAAATATATTCTCCTCCTACTCCCCATTGCCTATTTATTTGCACACACATCTCTGTAGCAGAATGGCTGCAGTCTGAGCAAATCACAGTCTTTTCATTCTCCATGTGCAAAATGGGCACACACATGCCAAGCTCTCTGAGAGAATCAATGACCATATTATTTGAAAAGCACATTTCACACCATCATGTACTATAGAAATGAAGAGGATAATAAAATGTTGGAAACATGTACATACACTTCTAATAACTATAAGCACACTAAATGCACCCTTTCCCCTTTGAATGGTATATGTCCTATAAATTAAGTATATGCGTATTGGATGTCATCATGTCTATGCACACAGATTGTAAGCACATGTATAGAGAAACATACATAGCAATCTAGTGCATAGATATATGTATTTTTGTATTTTAAATGTATCCTTTTTGGAAACGTATTGCACAATGTATTCATGGTATCTTCCATATTCAGAATATAACTGTGGATATCAATGTAATAGAGTCTTAGAGCTCTCTGCCCAGTTGTGGCAGTAAAACATTGATATATATTATCTGGTTACTTTTTTCTTTGTCACCTTTCTTCGAAGGTCCTTTCCTGACATAGCTGGCCTAAAATCGATTGTCTGATTACTGTCTTGGATATTGATATATAAGGGAAAGGGTGTGTTGCGCATGGATTGTGTTGGCGTTATGGGTTCACCTTGAGCAACCAGTGAAATGTGACAGAGGCCCCTACAATGCAGAAATGAATAAGAAGCATGACACTTCCCCTTTACCACCTGGGCTATTACAGTGGGACCACACATATTAAAAACTGATGCCCAGAACCATGAGTCCCGATCCCAGAGGTGATCTCTTAAACAACAGCCAACCCACTAGAAATTCAAATAAGACAAATTCAGGGATGATAGGTCTTTTAATGGGCATTAGGCAGGATAGTGAATCGAACCTCTCTGTTGACCAGAAGTAAGAACGCTTCTACCAGGGAGTGTCTATCACCACGTCCTGCTTGTGAACATGAGACTGTCCCACTGGAAACAGATAGATGGACCTTCTGTGATCTGGCAAGTCACTTCTTGTGTTTTTATGGAACTGCCTCAGGCCCCAGGGATCCAAAGATTCATTTATCATATTTGCTGATGTCAAGGCTGTTTCTATATCTCAGATAGCACTGAGCTTGCTTTTAATTTATGAAATAAGAGGCAAACATGAAGGTCCTTTTTTCTCTAACCCTAAATGTGTGGGGGGTTATTTGTGGTTAGTGAGCAGTGATGGAAGGGCACTCTGCGTATGCTCATTTTATTATTGCTCCTCATATTGTAGGACTCATATTGAAAAATGATTGCAAGGCTAAATCCTGAAAATCTCTCACAAACGTGCTTTCTCTGAGTTCCTTGAAAAACATTGAGACCTATAATTTGTCTTCATGTGTCCTTACCTTGAACTGGAGTGTCATAAAGTAAATAAGTCTTTATCTTACCCTGATTTCATAGCATGGTCCAATCTGAGGTATCACCATATCAGTTGTGATTTCTGCCATGCACCCTTGGTGCCCTCTAGAACATCACTCCTTTGCAGTCAAAAATAGTTGTTATTGTGAGAAGATTTCTACACACACACACACACACACACACACACAGCTATAACAATGTTCCAGCACAACCCAAAGAGACTGTGGTGAATTCTTCCATGGTTTGCAGGGGGAAAGTTGAGCATACAACCTCCATATAGCAGTGTTAATTGTTCTAAAAGGAGGCCCATCAGATAAATGTATTTGGTTTTCATGCATTACTAGATGGATGCCTCTTAGATTCTACTTGTACACAATACAGTTTGGGTTTCTGCTATATCTTTTCCGTTGGAACTTACTGTCCAATCCTGCAGATGTCAGCAATATGGCCCATTGAGTTCAATGTTGGGTATATATAGGATTGCAACCTTAATGATCTTCAGGCCCAATTCTGTTCAGAAGCCTCCAGAATAATACTCTTTGCCTCTAGAATAATACTCCCATTAATTTTTCTGGCACAACTTCAGAGAAAGTCTCCCTGATAAGTCCTTACTGTGGAAAGGTTTGCAGCAGCATAAATAGGAACTAATTTCCCAATGCTAGTTTAAAAATCTTCATCATATATTCATTCACTTATATTTTAAATTTGTATCCCGCTTTTCCTCCCAAAGGAACCCAGGGTGGCAAACATCAAAACAGTTGTAAGGCAGAATTTATATTTAATACCAGGCCTTCAGAGGTCTTTAATAGAATGTCGTAAACTTCATTGGCCCTTTGGTCACTTGTGGGGTGGGGAGAAGATCATTTAACTTCCCTACAAGAAAATATTAACACTTAACAAGACCAAAATTATGGAAAACACCCAAGGCTTTGTCTTCTGTCTATTGCCATCAGAGTCATAAGGAGAACCCAGGAAGAGCCTTGAGTCTAGACCAGGCATCCCCAACCTTCAGCCCTCCAGGTGTTTTGGACTACAATTCCCATCATCCCTGACCACTGGTCCTGTTAGCTAGGGATCATGGGAGTTGTAGGCCAAAACATCTGGAGAGCTGCAGGTTGGGGGTGCCTGGTCTAGACAAACATTCAAGTGTTCTACTATACTTCATCACCAGAGACATGGAACTTAAATACTGTCTTGAATGTCTTGTTTCATCCTAGCCCATTCACCCCTCCACCAAATCCTGTATGGCAGAAATTGAGAGAAGACTAAACTGGGAAATAACCTTTCTGTGCTCTAGACTAAGGATGGAGAACCTTTTGCCCTGCCCACCTTCCATACTGGCTGGTGCTGATGAGAGACAGAATACAACAATATCTGGGAGGGCACAGGTTCCCCATTCCTGTTCTGAATTGTAGATTATTACTATTCTATGATGAAGACTTCCTAAGTTTATTCAGCACAGGCTCGTCTATAATGCTGTCTGCTGAACAGACACTGCCACTCTAGATTTTTCATTTCCTCTTTTTAATTTTACATTTTGTGATTTGGCAAACTTTGGAGATCAAAAATGGCAATGGTCGGTTGCTAGATTTCAACCCACAAATCTTATTGTTGCCAGAAGCAAGAATATGAGGATTTATTGTTGCGCTTTTATTATATTAACTCTGTACACTGCCTTAAGATTTTGTGAAAGGCTGTCTAGTTTTTTAAAACTATAAATAAATATGTATAGAAAAGAAATAAAAGAGAAGAGTTTGAAGCTGTGGGTTGGTTTGGGGCGTGGGGGCGGTGCCAGATACAAACACAGATGGCGCCAGTAAAAAAATGTTGCCTATAGAAAACAACTGTGGAAGCAGGAACAGCTATGAAACACATACGAAGATATCCTAAAGCATAGCTGTCAACTTTTCCCTTTTCTTGCGGAATCCTATTCGGAATAAGGGAATTTCGCTTTAAAAAAGGGAAACGTTGACAGCTATGCCTAAAGTGGTCAGTCCACAAAGTTAATGCACAGCTGCCTTCACCCTTTGTGGTGGAGCCAGCAAAAAAATAAACCAGGACATGCAAAGAGTAAGCTAAACATTCAGTTCAGGAAGGGACCAAAGTTCCAGAGTAGAGCGCGTGCTTTCTATACAGGACGTCCCAGGGTCAGTCCCAGCTTGAACGGCCGAAGCAGGGCAAGAAGAAACCCGCCCCATAGATCTTGGAGGTCCACAGTGGAGAGTTCTTCGCGGGCTCGCGGAAGCTCCATGCCTCCATTTGCTCCAAATGTCTCAGGGCTTTGTTCCTCATCTCGTTTTCAGTTTACCCGGAATGCGTTCCCTGCCTAGTTTTATTAGCTGGAAAAGCTTCGCCGGACCCCGGTAAGGAGAGGGCTGTAGACGTAACCAGTGCAGCACTACTTCAAACAGGGCCCGGCTATATTTGCACGCCTTATTATTTTAATAAGAGGAAGGGTCTGCGACGTTGGAACCAAAGCAGGCCAGCAATCAAAGCGACGGTTCCGCAGCGCGTTACTAAGACGGTCCATCAATGAAATGTTCTCCGATTTTCAGGATCGGGCAGTAATTTTCGCTCCCTCCCCAACTCCCCCAGCTAGCTAGCTGCCTGGCAAACTACGCACAATAACTCCTCTAACGACGTCAGGTAGGGAGCTCTAAATCATATCCATGATGGAGGGGAGGGGTTCAAGATATTAGGATTCTCCATCAAAGGTAGTCCGTGAACATCTGACCAGGTTCTTCTTTCATCAGATCCTCACTTTTCAAACAAGACAAAACTTAAAATTAGGGTGCAAATTAGTCAAAGTGGTGATATTTTATCATTTTAGAGCTGTGAACGCACGATACCTGTACCTTTAAGCCCATTCCCCCCCCCAAAGAATTCTGGGCACTGTAGTTTGCAAAGTGTTGCTGTTTAGCCCCCACTCTCAACTACAAAGCCCAGAATTCCTGGAGAGGAAAAGAAAGTGCTTTGAAGGCACAGCCCTGGTCTTGATTTTGAAGATGCGGCAATCCAACGAACGTTTGCTTTCGATAAGTCTCGCGCATTTTAAGCACATCCCTCGCTTTCTGACCTTCAGAACAAAGCAGCCGTCTCTCTGCGGTGAACTTACGGGAGGAAAAGAACCGAAAAGTCCTACAAATTGCATATGGACCTGGAGAAGCCTTGCTTCTAAGAGTGCGCTCTTGTCCTCACAAGGACGGTGGGGAATAAAAGCACGAGGCTATAAAGCAACCCACGTTCAATAATGTTATGTAGATTAGCACTGTGTCTGTGCCAGTCTCCACTCGCCTTCAAGTAGAAATCCTGGATTTTTTTGGAGGGGGGAGTTGCGGTTGGAATAATTGGAAGAACCCCTGCATGCATTCCCTCCATTTTCAACAGAGGGTGGGAAGCTACATACACCTGGGGAAAAAATGTGTGAAGAACGATATTTAAAATCATAATTCACACGAAGAATGCTAAACAACATACGAAAGGGGTTTGTTTTACTTCTACATACCGCAATGAAAGGCGGGGAGTTATCTTCAATCCATACGGAAATGTGCACCTTACCGTCTTTAATTAAAAGAGATTGCAATACATAATCCTATGGACAGCTGAGAGCTTTGGACAATGGATTAGTTCATTCGCAGCTGATTAAGCGTGCAATCCTATAGACCTTTTCTTGGGACCAAGTCTCCTTTAACTGAACGGGACTTACTTCTGAAGAGACATGCCTAAACTTGCACTTGCAAAATGTAAGCTTTTTAATCGCAAATGTCCGATTTTCTAGGGAAATGGATGTCGTGATTCAGGCAAGACAGTCTTTCAAAGGGTTACAAAAACCATTATTGTCCCCAGAATCACTTGTATTATTAAAGTAAAGCCCTAGATAACTCTGTTAACTGTTTGAATAAGCTTGATCAAAAATTAATCGTCATAAATCGAGACAAGTTAATTCCCCATCACTTCCAAATCACCCTAAATAAATTTATTTAGAAAGAGCACATGGCGAACTTCTAACAGTCCCTGAAAGTCAATGTAACATACTTCTGTCCCAGTGAACTTATTTAGTATGGGTGTGTTAGCTGACACATTCAAGCATTCTACTAAACTTCACACACCAGAAACCCACCCAACTACTTTGAAACCAATCAGTTGGATGACGATGGTTGGGAATGCATAGGCTGCCTGAAATCCTCTGAATTTCGGACAGTCACCAGGCTATTGTAAGCAGAGAGGCTCTAGCAGAATGAATGCTGCCCGTTCCGCTTGCTGACCTGCTTTGATCATTCTTGTCTAGGTGGAAGAGACTGGAACAACCGACGGACTGACAGGGCATCACTTCCGGTTCTTACCTTCCCCCAATTGCCAGTAGCTGAATTCCAGGCAGGGCTTCATTCACGAGTCCCGCAGAGGTTGCTTTGCCAAGGCAGAACCAGGTACCGCCTCTGAGCCATTTTGCTCAATTCCTTATAGTACTGTTCGGCCCGCTCTGAATTGGGATTAAAGACTGTTCCGTTTAAATTCAGGGTTTGTTTTCATACTGACGTCGATAAACTCGGGATTTCTTTCAGCCAACTAAATCTTCCTTCCTGCACACCTGGCATGAAATCATTCCCTCTGCATCACTTTTCCTGGGCGCTTAGTCTGCCATCACCTGCCTTTTTAAGGACTCTCCTGTCAACAGGAGCCTGGAGCCTTAAATAACCACGGAGTAGGCAGGTATGGCTTAGGCTGCGTCCACACTATACATTGAAAGCGCTTCTCCCGCCTCCAGAGAATCCTGGGAGCTTTCGTTTGTTAAGGGCGCTGGAAACTGTAGCTTTGTAGTGGGTAAGCTACATCCCCCAGGGTTCTTTGGGGTGGGTGCTTTAAATGCATGGGGCGCACTCAGCCTTCTTCTCTCACCGCTGAAACTGAGAGAAGCACCATATGCCAAATTTCTACTGCGAAGCTCTCGCATTTATTGATGTATCTTTATCCCGTCCTTCCTCCAAGGAGCCCAAGGTGGCATTCATGATGCTCCCCTATTTTATCTTCACAACAAACCTGCAGGGCAGGTTAGGCCTAGAGACAGTGGCTGGCCCAAGGTCACCCAGGGAGCTTCATGATTGGAGGCAGGAAGCTTCTGAAAACCAGTTGCTGGAAACCGAAGGCGGGGAGAATGTCCTTCTTGCGAGTTTCTCATAGGCATCTTGGTTGACCACTGAGAGAACAAGATGCTGAACTAGATGAGCCATTGCCATGATCCAGCAGGTTCTCCTTGTGTCCTTGTGGTTGAGTGGGGATTTGAACTCCGGTCTCCCAGATCCAACAGTCGGTCCACTACACATCCCTGGCTCTCACTTGTTTGGGCCACTTCTTGGCGCTTGGAAGTAGCACTGCCATCGCTTTCCTGGTCCTACTGCTATGTCTTGAATAACAGTGCTGACCCACAAATATGAAACTCGTGGGATGGAGATAAAATGACCCGGAACGCCTCGACGATGTCTTAGTCTCCGACTCCTGTTGAAGTCATAGGATTGGGGCCAGAAAGATATACTAAGCAGGCCTGGAGGAGAAGTTCACTTCCCAGGAGTATCAAATGGCCGCTGTTGCCTGGTAAGAGGTACAGATTTGGGGTGGTCAAAATAAATGGTATCCATGACAGAATCTCAGTGATGGAGAAGATTTGCTTAAACACTGCTACTAGAAATTCGCTAATGATTGAGAAGCGTTGAGAAGAAGTTGAGAGGCGGTGAGGGGTGATCTTTAGAAGCTTCAGATAAAATCTGAGTAGGGTTGACAAGTGATCTAATATTTTTTAGAAGATGAGCCATTTCACTGACCGATTAAAATACCCTAGGATCTCAGCGGCGAAGATAAGGACCGCTGGTCTAAACGGTACGGGCATATCCTTAAATTCCTTATAAAAGTACCGAGAGAGAGATTATTTACAACTAAACAACTTCGTTTTTAAAAATCTGTCTGTCTGTCGGTGATATATTAGCTAATCATAGGAATGATCTATCGGTGTTGTCACAGGTGTAAACAGAATCCTTCATTGGTTCAGTTGGGTCATTTTAGAATCTGGACGAATCTGGGCTTAATGCTTTTAGGCATTACTTCACTCCCTTCAAAACGCGGTCAGCCAACCCTGCTCAGTTTATCAGCGTTTGTGGAAGGCTATGGTAAGGCATAGTCGCGTTCTACTCCCATGTAATCCTTGCTTATCTTTATTGCCCTTTCAGTTCATGCTCACCGCAATCCACGAGCTGATTCAATCTAGACTAGGCTCTCACTGAGATGGCAAATCTGTGTTGAGGCTGTACCACTTCAGACTGCAAGTGGGCGCTCACGCACTTGAATGCTCCTTCATCAAAAAAACAATAAGGTTCTCCAGTCTCTCTTGTTATGTGTTTTCTAATACCTTCCTTCCATCTACCTCTGAAGAGTCGAGAAGGTGGATGAAAAGCCATCATCACTTCCCTCCCAAGGAGTAAGAGAAGCCATGCCTTTGCGAGCATGCAAATATGCCAGCATCCAGGTGAAGTGGTACAGCCCTGACCAGGGAAAGCTATTTCACATGATACTGCTGCTTGTGGAACTGAGCCTTGGGGGCGGGGAGTGTGCTGCCCAACGCTTGTTTTGGAAACTTAGACGTGTACTGTTGTCCGCAAAAAGCTTTCGCTACAAGACTCTGTACTGTTTTCTGTTTCTTTGTTTTTGCTGCAACAGACTAAGACGACCCACCCTTCTGGAAATTGTTCCAAGCTGCCCAATAAATCCATGGCAGAGGCAGGATCCGAACTGCTGTCTCCCGCTGATTGAACCGGATTGACTAGACCAAAAACGCCGCCGTTCCAAGGCACGTGGCCCTTGCGTGCTCAGTTGACTTTTACCTGCCTGGTATATTTCCGTGCGGCCGGGGCGCCTCCCTCTCCAGACACAAAAGGCATTCCTGCGGAGACGCACACTTGCCCCGCGCGTCCAAAGCACAAACAACCGAGCCCATCTATCAAAGAAGGAGAGAGAAGGCAAGGATTAAGGAGCCCTAAGTAACTTGATTCCCCCTCTCCATCTACTCTTGCTTGGGCAGCCCAAATAGCAACAGCAGGCACGCCAAATATCTCCATCTCAAAAAATGATACCTTTGATGTACTGAAACAGATGTAAAAGGTTACGCCGTGGAACCTGTGCATCTGCTTGCAGGCATCAGCCATTAAGGGGAGAGGGGTCAGGGGTTAGATTATGTAACGGCCCAAAGGAAGCGTCCAATATTGGCCATGAGGACCGCTTTGGAAGCGCGACCGTGGGGGTGTAAAAGTATGTGTGGCTCTACCCCACAAGCGTGGCGTGGTTTTCTAAGGACCGCTGCAGGTGCTCCCCAGGAGGGTCTTGAGATTGTGGGTGCTGGCAGCGTGGGGTGTGTGGTAACATTGTCTTCCATGAAGCTGTGTGCAAACGTTGGTGCGCAGGCCACGTGCGTAATGGTACGTAGGTACCGTAATAGGGGATTTATTGTGGGTGGGAATGTATGGCGACACTGTTTTCTAACGGTGCGGCTACAGCTATGTATTTCTGAAAGGGGGGGCGGGTTCTGAGAGAGATGCGCACTAAGTCCTACCACTTGGATGTAATGCATGTATATAATGTTTGTAACACTGGATGTATATATACACACGTGTGTGCGCATATCTCGCACACATGCCTGCGGGCACAGCTATCAGCACAATCCCACTCAAATTCATCTGGAGATATTTCTATAGGATTGCAGCCCTGCAGCGAATCTCTAAATGATCTTAACTCCGAAGTACATTTGGAGTGGTGGGAACTTAAATATGCGTAGGAGTGCAACGTTTATGCCTTTGCCACTGATCCAGCTACCTAGGTGTGAATTAAACAGTGTGTGATTTAGATAGGGTCCCTCCCTCTCTCTCTCCCCCTCTCTCTCCCTCTCTCTCTCTCTCTCTCTCTCTCTCTCTGTGTGTGTGTGTGTGTGTGTGTGCAGAACTACAACAGGAAAGAGGAGAGATGCGACTTCAGCTTCAACCCCAGAATCCGAATGAGGGAAGGAGAAGAAGAAGAAAAAAAGCGCCTTCCCTTTCAACAGGGACTCATGCATCAAACTTCAATTTTCCGGACGATTGAATTAGTGATTTTTTTTTTCCTCCTGAACTAAAATACACTTAAGTCTTTGGGATTAATTACCACGTTCTGGTCTCTCAGACGGTAGTATTAGTTATCGTTGCCACGTCTGACATCAACCCTGACACCTCATAAAATAAGGAACTGAATTTCACTGACTCAACCGTCTCCCTCAGCCCCGCCAGAAGGGAGGGACGCGGGGAGAAGTGAGGGGGGGTCCTCACTGTTACCTTTGGGAGCCCAATGCGAAGCCAACCAACAAAGGCGAGCCTTTAAGACAGCAGGAGGCAAATTCGGGTCTTCCCTCGGCTCCCAAAGTACAGGAAGGAGGGGGGGACTAAATTAAGGCTGAGGTGTGTGTAAGGGAGGTGAGGGGCGGGGCGCTCCAGCGCATCTCCCCCTGCAAAAAAAAAAGGGGGGAAGAGCCGAGCTGCAGTGGGATCAGATCTGCACATTTCCGGGGCCAGGAGGGGATTGGACAGTGTCAGCAAAACACGGGGGCGTTTCCGGCAAACATTTGTCGCCCCACGTGCGAGCGCACACACGAGCGAGTTTAAAGAACCAGGCAAAATGTTGGTGATGGCGGAAGAATAATTATGGGAAGGCACGCGATTCTCATAGGTTATGGAAAGGGGTCAGAATAAAACTGGGGTTGGGGTCCAGCTGGAGGGTTTCTTTGTTTGATTATCTCTCCGGATGCGCCCGCAGCATGTTCGGATTCGCACCCAGCACCGCCGCCCCGTCCCCCACACTCCCACCAAGGCAGGAGGGCGAACCCGGCGCCAGCTCGGAAAAGCGCACCTGCTGGTGACAAACAACACCCAACGCGGATTCCGTTGGCTAAACACGCGCTCCCAACACGGAATCGGCAGCTAATCTAGCGCGTCCTACAAGCGCAAATGACCCCCCAGCCTGCCGCTTCGCCGAGCGGCGCGACGCAAGGGGGAAAGCGCGGATCCAGATGACACTCGCGCAGCAGGCCTCTTGTCCCGCCTCGCGCCCCCAGGGCTCAGGACAGGACAGGACAGCGCCCCTAAAATAAAAAATTCGGGGTGGGGGAATTTACATGACAAACAGACAGCTAGAGGGAGACTAGCTCAGACCCAGCGGTCTGGAAACTTCAGAGAAATTACAGTAGGATCAATGGCATAGGGATAACAGGGGGCGGTAAAGGGGGAGGGAATTAAGGAGGGAGGGAGGTCCCAGCTACACAGTTGCGCCCCTCCGGAATTAATTTTTTGACAGGCTTATTTTTCCTGCAAATAATAGTTCCTCCTGGCTATGCAACATTGCATAGGAAGTAGAGTTGCGTATGACTTTAAGGATTCAGTCGTTTGCACCGTGGCGTAGCAAGTCCTCCTTTGGACAAAGTCGGGCTAAGTTAGTTCTGAGTGAAGACACAAAGGAGCCAGCTTGCAAGATTGCAGCGCCAGGCAGACACCTGGAAGGTTTAGGGTCCTGGTGTCAGACTTGCTTGGTTTCAAATACTTTATTCCACGCAGAGGTGCCATCAAAAAGCACCCCTGCCCTGATCATTCAGAAGTCTGCCCAACTTACCCGAATGGGGCTTACTCCCTAGTAATCGCCCGAAGGGATCCAGCCTAAAACTCACCGCTCCCTCCGCCCGCACGACGGAGTCTCTCATTTCTGAGAATCTCCTATTAGAAGAAGAGGAAGACATTGGGTCTCTCTGCAATTCCAAGAAGGCCAAGTTTTATTCGTGCTAATAGTGAAACCCGGCTTCCGCTCTTCTTAATCAGAGAGATACCTATTCCGTTAGACGTGTACAAATTCTTTCTTAAAACAGACATCCAACAAAATATGACCGGGTTTTGTTTTGGGGTTTTTTTTAATGCCGGATCGCCCCGCCGCTCGTCTCTCCCCCTCCTCCCCACCGCCCTCTTTCCCCGCCGTCCCTCTTTTGGCGAGAGATAACAGTCTCCCTTGCTCGGGGCTTTTGTGTCGAGTGGTGATTTCATCAAATGTCCACTCAGCTTTGGCACGTCTGGGTGTCAAGATGTCTCTTGTTTCGCCTGGAACACCCCTTTCCACAAAACTCCGTCTGTCTCGGAAAATATACAACCTATCAAGCTCCAAGTTGGGGCTACCGGAGAGAAAGAGAGATACAATATACCCTGAGAAGGAAACATGTATTGCTTTTGTCTGGTTATAATTTTTCCTCCCGGTTTGCGGGATGAAGTCTCAAGAGTAACAACTGCGAGGAGACAAGAGAGAGCAGGCAGGGCTCCCTCCCACCCAAGGGCCACGACGACCGGTTCGATCCGAAGTGGCATCGATTCAAATTCGGCATGTATTTAACCATCGTGTCCCCCCATCATCATTATTTTTTAATCAGCCCTTTCCATTAAAAGCAGAACGCGGGGTGAAAAATACCATATAGCGAGAAGATCAATCCCTTGCTCTAACCGTCTGAGCTCTGAAAAGTCTTATTCCATCTAAGCTGGAAGAACAGTCTGAAAACCAGGAAGCTTGAAAGACCCATTCGCGAGAAAAGAATGGAGAACCTTGCCCGGGCTCTTCCCTCTCTCGACCCCTAACCTGGTCAGACGGGAATCTGTCCCCCACTGGACGCGGTGGGGCTTCCGGGGGCTCGTGTGTCGCGCTTTGAAAGGTTGTTGACAAACCCAGCAAAGCGAGCTGCAGTCAACAATCAGCCCCGTCTTTTCTGGCCAAATTAACATGCTGCAAGAAAGGGGAGGGGAAAAAAACCCCAAGCTAAAGAAAGCAGCTCTCTGGCTTGTAATGCCACGTGTGGCAAACTTGTGTGGTGCTTCTCTGGCTCCATCCATCTCTTGCGTTTGAACACTGGAGTCAATAGCTCACAAGTCCAAATGAACTCCGGTGTTATCCTACCCTCTCCCCAACCCCACACCTTCTCTCTCTCTCTCTCTCTCTCTCTCTCTCTCTCTCTCTCTCCCTCTTCAGCCCTCAATCTCTCTATTCGAAAACAAAACAAAACCACATTTCCTTGCTTACATTGACTTGCATCGGTTTTTGCAGCCTCATTAAACCTATTCGAAGACAAAAGGATAAAAAGCTTGGGAGGTGGGGCGGGGGGGGGGGGGGAGAGAAGAGAAAGAGAATCCGGAGGGGGAGGGGAGGGTAAGAGCAAATAAAGAAAACAAATAAAGCCCTTTAACTAGATCTTCACATAAATGTCACAGTTTCTCAGCCTTTTACGATTTGCCTGCTTAGCATAAAAACACTTAAGGACAAGATTGAAGGCTTCGCGTGATATCTGGACAGAAGTCAAACAAATCCATTGCAAACAGACCCCCTCATCCCCCTTTAAAGGGAAAAAGGGGGTGGGGGTGGGGGCGGGAGACAAGTGCTCTCCCAAATAATACTAAAGAAAGTGCCTTTCATTGTAATTCATAGACTTGTTCCAAATGCCAAGAGAGAAAGGAGAAGAATGGGCGGCCCGTCTAAAGGCGCAGATGCCCCAGCGCAGGGGAGGAGGGGGCGATGGAAGTGGGGGGCGGAGGGAGGAAAGGGAGCTCCACTCCCATTATTGTGGAGTTAAACAGTGGAAGGGAGGGTTAACCTAATCCATCAAATTGTCTGGAAATTGTGAGGAAAATTCAAAAACCATATGGTCTCCAAGCGGTTCGGTCCTTTTCGCGACGGAGGCGCACGCTTGTTTCAGCATGGCGAGCCGCAGGAGGGAGAGCATGCTCCATTGTCGCTTGTCACTTCACAGAAGAGGCCTCATTTGTCCCCAGTTTTCATGCTTTACGCTAAAAATTACAACGCCATCCATTTTCAAAGAGGAGAAAGATTGATTTCGCCTCGGAGAAACTGGCCCCCCAAAAACTCTCTTCTCTCTCCCCTCCCCTCCAAGCCACGCTGTCCCCCCTCTCGTCGCCGGAACCCAGTTCCTTCTCCCAAACCCACCTCCCCCCCCCACTCTTTTAACTAGGCCACTATGTACACCAGATTTGTGCTTCTCACATAAATTTTACCAAGAATAGGGAAACACCACGTTGGTGGGTCAAAAAGGCAGGGCGCGGTATTTGGGGGGGAAAGGGAGATACACGTTTAGAAAGACATAAAGGGGGAGCTGTAAATTAAATTAGCATTTGGTACATACACGATAGTAAAGAAAGCAAAATTTACCTGAAGGTTTTTTGTTTGTTTGTTTGTTTTGGCAGCTCTGCAGAAAAAAAATTAATCCCCGTTTTCTCTTTAATCCCCCGTTTCCCTTTGCAGCCCCCGCCCGCGCCCCCTTAAAACAAGCGATTCTAACACGTTACTTTAATTGTCTTTATGAACACTGGACGACTCCGCCATGATTTAGGGATAGTTCTCAATTATTGTGTTTGTTTGTTTTTTAATGTTGTTAGATGCAAACTGAGGGAAGGGCTCTTATCTATGTCTGCTACGTATGAAATGCGTATATATGCAAAACACGGATGTATTGCTGCTTAACCGTGTTTTCTATATAGACTATATTTTGGAATGGAAGTGTATGGTGTATGTGTGGGGAGACACGCGCGCGCGCGGGGGGGCTTTATAAGACATTATTTTTAAATCCACGGATGCTTCTGGATTTGGTGACTTACATGCCTCACCAGCCTTATTTCCTTAAGATAACGCCCCCACCCAAAAAAAGAAATACAGTTTCAGTTCTAAGTAGATTTCTACGTGTAGCCTGTATGAAATGCAGATTTCCTGCTGTCAGTTCAGCCACCTCAAAATGCTGGCAACTTGGTGACACCCAAAGCTGAAACACATTTGTATCACTCCCCAAAGTGACGAAAGGAACATTTTTTATATATAACAGCGGATAAACGGGATATCTAAAGACTTTCATTCCCAAAGAAAACCTTAAAAAGTGTATATTAAAATTGTAAAGGTTTTATTGTGTCGGAAAAAGACTTGTCTGTACAACTCTGAGAGACAAGATATAAAGCAACACCGTCCCTGTTGTAACTTAAATAAGCAGGCCTTTAAAAAATTATTTTTACAGATCAAAGAAAAACATTTCAAACCTGTACATTTGTATTTATAGCGTTAAGATTCCCATCTGTTGATGGCTGGATCTGTTCTTCATTATTGTTGATATTATCATTTTGAGCAGCGGTATTAGTCTTATTATTTCGGTAGCATGCAAAAGAATTCTAAAAAAGAGTAAAAAATAAGTCTAGATTCTTTTCTTAAAACTACCTTCATATAAAAATACGAAAGGTAGCTTTCTTTTTCCTTTTTAATAAAAGCACAACAATAGCAGTAAATGGTAAAAATAGCTTTTAATTGGTAAAACGAGGCAGAAATCTCATTGGGGACCGAGTCCTAGGCGCTGGGGGTGGGAAAGAAAGTATATATTTTAAACTTGCGATAGAACCAAAACCCCCACGATATCCCAGAAAAAATAATAATAATAATTGAGAATTAAACAACCAAACAAAAAAGCCAAAGAAAAGGGGGTGGGGAAGAATCGTGCATATAGGGAGCATGCGAGCAAAGGGAACTACGGTTTAACTTAATTCTCACATAAAGTGGATTTTGAAAACCTTTCAAAACAACCGTCTAACCAAGCATCAAAGAGGTGGCATTTACTCCAAGGTTAAGAGTCCTTTTATAAACAACAAAAAAGTATATCGTTATTATTATTCTTTTTTTAAAAAAGGCAAACCCTCAAAAAAAGAAAATACCCAATAGATATGCTTAAATATTTATACAGAAGCTATCCATAATTGCACCGTTCCAAAAAAAAAAAAAAGTGATAGCTACCTGGTTTGGCAGCCGTTGGGATATTGTTTCCTACTTTAATAATAATAATTAACAATAATTGTGATTCTTTT
The DNA here is from genome assembly GCF_964270895.1 of Podarcis filfolensis. NCBI lineage: Eukaryota > Metazoa > Chordata > Lepidosauria > Squamata > Lacertidae > Podarcis > Podarcis filfolensis. The sequence continues at coordinate 43,001,973 of NC_139608.1, read as the reverse complement.
ATATTGCTTATTGCTTTTGTTGAAAAGAAACCGCATTTACTGAGTCGCCAAGGAAGCTGATTTGCAGTTCCCCCTAAAGTCCGGCGTGGGTTTTGTTTTTGTTTTTTTTGTTCTGTTCTGTTTATTTTTTTTTAATCCCCGGGTGATGAGGAGGGCGCAGGAGCGGACACTTTCTCTCCTTGTGTCTTGGTGGAAGGGAGCGCGAGAAGAAGGAAGGCGGGGAGGAAGAGATTTGTCAATTTCTTCGTTTGTTTTTGTTTGAGGGGCAAAAGGAGGGCGGGAGAGAAGAGGGGGAGGAAGAGGAGGAGGAGGAGGAGAAGAGGAAGAAGAAGAAGCAACCACCACCACCCCTCAGTCATCCACGTCAATTTCCACGTCTTCGTCTTCCGAGCAGTCCTTGCTGCTGCCCGGCTGGTCCGTGAGCGGAGAGCCGGGGGAGAGCTGGAGGTGGCTGTTGCTGCCTTCCAGTCCATGCTTGGGGAGGGCAGGCGAAAGGGAGCGCGACTTCGCTCTCCCTTCGGGGGTCGACTCCAGCTCGGCAATGGCTACCAGATCCACCTGGGTGCTGGGTCCCAGTTTCTTGGCAGACTCCACGTCTGCTTTCATCTCTTCCAGGTCCCGCTTGAGCTTGGCCCTGCGATTCTGAAACCACGTTATCACCTGCGCATTGGTCAAGCCCAGCTGCTGCGCTATCTGGTCTCGGTCCGCGGGGGACAAGTATTTCTGGTACAAAAAACGCTTTTCCAGTTCGTAGATCTGGTGGTTTGTAAAGGCCGTCCTAGACTTCCTCCTTTTCTTGGGGGTTTGCCTCTGGCCAAATATAGTCATCCCATCCCTTCCTGAAAATAGGTAGAATAAGGCTTTTCAGTCTCACGCTCACCCCCCACACAGGCAGCCCAACGAGACTTATCCAGTCTCTCTCTCTCTCTCTCGCTTGCTCTCTCCCAGGCCACAAAGCCATAGGAAGCCATCCGGCACCCCCAAAAACACCAGCAGGCCCCTCTTGCCATCTTCCTCCTCCTCCCCTCTCCTTACTCTGGGGTTCCCTTAAGTGCATTGGAAGAAGGGAATTTAAAAGCAAAACAAACCACCGATTCAGCCTGGAGGACTCTCGAATCCCAGCCCAGAAGAAGGAAAGTAGGCCTCTACTATTCGCCCCCAACATCTTAATGGCCATGGGGACTTGATGGAGGCCGGAGGGAAGAAGGATAATTTGGGCGGGCGGACGGGTGGAAGGGAGAGCGGAAACCGACTGGGTGCACAAACCAGGCTGCAGTAGTCACACCGATTTCACGCGTGGGCTGCCTCCTCTCTAAAGCCATAGTTTGCGCCTGGGGGAGGGGGGAGGGCAAGAAACCGCAGAGCGTTTGCGGGATTCCTCTCCAAACGGCCCGGCGTGGCTGTGGGGGCCAGAGATGGGGCTGCCCCTTCTTGTCCAGACCAGAACCCGCATCTGTGGTCCTCCCTAAGCCCCCGCCGCGTCTCCATCCTCCAAGCGCCAAGTTCTCCGCCGATGCTCTCCACAAACGCGCCACCATCTCTCTCCCCTCACAACACCCCCCCCACCCCCAGCTAGAAGGCAGGCAGGGAAAGGGGGCAGGCAGCGAGCCCCTGATCAGCCCGAGCTGCGTGCGGCGGGTCTTACCTTCGGCGGCTTGCAGGACGCTGACTTCCAGCCCCTTGAAGGTCTTGCTGGCCAGCTCCTCCAGGGCGCACAGAGGCGACGTTTGCGAGAGCAGCGCCCGACTGGAGAGCGGCAGGGCGGCCGGAGGGTGCTTCTCGGCGGCCGAGAGCAGGTGGGCAGTCCCGCAGATGGTGTAACTTCTCCGCACCGAGGGCTTGTTGAGGATGTCCTCGATGCTGAAGGGCGTCAGGGGCTTGTTGGAGTTGGCCGGCGGAGGCAAGTGGTCCAGCGGGCTTCTCCGGCGCTCCTCCACCGAGGCGGCTTTGCCGTCGTCTTTGGAAGTCATGCTTGGCGGGCGTCGGGGATTCCGGCTCCTTCCCCACCGCAGCACCCCCTGTGCCCCCTTCCTACTCTCTCTCTCTCGCTCGCTCTTTGCCTGAAATGACCTCCCTCGCTTTTCTGCAGTCGCCAACGCAGAGCAACCGAAAAGGAGGCGGGGAGCAAAAAAAGAAACCGAGGAGAAAAATTAAAACAGAACAGCCCCCCTCCAAAAAGACTCCCCAAAACTTCAGGTCCTCAACTCCACCAGGAGGCAGGTCTGCTGGCCCTGGAGAGAGAAGAGGGAGGACGGGGCCAAGGAGGGCGGTGGAAAGCCGTCCTTGGACGGCCAGGCAGGGTCCGCAGTCCTGGCTGGGAAAGAGGTGGCCGAGGCGCTCCTGTCCCACTTTATTTCTCTCGCCTCTCGCTTCTCTTCCCAGCTGCTATTTTAGGAGACACCCCCCAAATCGTCCCAGATCTGTCTTTCGCCCCCCCAGCTCGCCCTCTTCCCCCAGCGAAATCCGGAGGGGGGGCTCCTCCAGAGCGAGGGGAGAGCGAGAGGCGCCGGAGAGCCTCTTTTCCTCGGGCTGGGGGGAGAAAAAAAGACGGCGAGAGGCAGAGGCGAGGTAATTGACTCTTGCTAACAAGTTATTGTTGATTGGGAGGCGATCCCTTCGCCTCAATGACACTTTTCGCCCCCTCTCGCTCTGCCTGTCTCTTTCTAGCTCCCTCTCTCAAGTCTGGCCAATGCAGGCTCTTGCAACTTGGTTAGGCCATTAATTGGGAGGCGGATGGTAGGTGGAGCCCACTTGAATTATAATGTCGAAATACACTTGTCATATTCTGTCCCCACTATTTGCTTGGACGTATGTATTTTAAAATTACATTACAGCCAGGCTTTATTGCATCAGGATAATACAGTGTGCTTGGAGGAAAAATTAAATAACCCTCCAAAATCCCATCAATAGTTCCTTTCCAGATTCCCCCCTCCCGACTTCGATTATGATTATGATTAATCTTTTTTTCCTTTTTTCTTTTTTAAATATTATTTCTAACCAGAGGCAGAAGGAACGAACAGATCACCAGGTAAGGGAAATCTTTCGTTCAAAAGCTTATTCTAATCTTTTCTGTGTTTTTTTGGTTTTTTTCCTCTCCCCCCCAAAAATAATATGCACTTTATTTTTCGAAGTTGTAATTCCGTACCTTTAATTCGGTACTTAAATGGTTGTGGCTGATGTCTTAAAAAATAAATAAATACCCGTCTGGTTAGCAGGCGGCAAAGACCTACGACATAAACTTTTTGTACTGTTTTCCCTTTCCTTTCAGCATGCTTTGGAAGAAATAATTATTATGTGTTATCTATTTATCTACAGGGGGACGCAAAGCGTCTCTGCCTTTGCGTGCGCTGTTGTACTAATTCTGTAACCATTTATGTCAGGTTATTGTTTTTCTAAAAAATAAAATAAAGAAAATATTGACATATTGTTTGATGTATTGGTGTAGGAGTTTTCACCTTGATCCAAGTAACATGGCGACCTCCTGCCTTTGAGATCAGGATAACCAAATACGCAGTAGCTGTTGTTAGTTCCTGCTGAGACTAGTTTCTTTCCAGTATTTGTAATATGGGTGATCTCATTGGGCTCAAGCATATTATTATTATTATTATTATTATTATTATTATTATTATTATTATTACTACTACTATTATTATTATATCATCATCATCACCATCATCTCTACATGTCAAAGAGGGTAGTGCGATCACAGAGCTGTGCATAGACTTTCGGTAAATATATCATCCCTGGTAATACCTAGAGGACAGCAGAGGGAGAGCGAACGAGAGCGCTCAGTCCCCCTATAGTTCTAGCTAAATCCTTCTCTGCTATAATTCAAGTGCAAAGGGCCACCAAAGACGGAAGGGATATATTTCATTTCCCTTAAAAACTCCAGATGATTCTGACAAGGAGGGTTCCCCCCACCCTCTCTTTTCTCCTCCCCACTTTCCCTACACCACCCTCGTATGGCTTCACTCAAAAGCTGAGCAGAAATACGGCTCTTTGGTGGTGACGGTGCTGAAAGGCTTGGGGACCCGCGAGGTGGAGGCTTTTCCTGCCCTCTCCTCCCCCCGCCCCAGAAAGGCTCCCTGAGTGTCTGGGAGCAGGGCAGAGGGTCGCCGAGAATCTTTGAGGATCCTTGTCCTTGAGGAGGGTTTTTTGTTTTAACCAGGGGGTGGTAGTAGTGGCGGTTAAAGAAGAAACCATTTTGGTTCTCCCTTTGGAACGAGATGAAAATATGATTACAGCATCACGTTTCCGGTTATGATGAGGATATTATTCGGCAGGCGATCTTGCAACATCCCCATGCCCTTTATGAGATCTGTAGAGAGAAGCGAGCCCTTTTCAAGAGGGGGAAACGAGGGAAAGGAAGGCGGGGTGGGGGGTGGAGAGAGAGATGCAGCTTTCCGAAGGCCCTTTGTTTATAAACAGAGGAACCCTCCAGTTATTTCGGTGGAAACCAGTTACATAAACTAGGATCCTGATCCCTCCCTCCTTCTCACGCGCCCCTCCTCTGAAATCAGTGTAGCCAGACTGGCTGTAGGCTCGGTTAAAGTCAAGTGTTGTTGTTGGTGATGATGCTGTGGAAATAGAGACGGGATGAGCCGGTGGAATAGAGTCCCCGCGAACTAGGGACGTGACTCTTCCGCCTGCATTTCCAGCGCTAGGAGCTCTTGTGAGCCTTTCCACAAATGATTACCTGGGATCACCGTGCCTCCCCTCCCACTGCCTCGCCCCCCCCCCCATATTCCTCTCATAGGCTCCAGTGAGAGGAAATAAACCGTTCCCCAATCCCCTCCCCTCTTATTTATTATCTGTCCCCGAAACTTCATGTCTGTAAAGCTAAAATTCCATAAATCTCTCCGACGCCTCCCGTTACCAACACGAGCAAAAACCAGAGGCACCATATTTTAACGCCGCCGCTCCTATGGAGAGGGGAGTTCGGATCCCCGCTCTGTAGTCAACCACCGAAAGAGCAAATATTTAACTACTCCTATAAACCACGGTATCGTTCCAGGGGGAACAAAGAAACTGAACAAACAAACACAAAATAAAAGAGGGTGAGAGAGAGGAAACAACCCGCGTTTGCGGTGAAATCCAAAGGATCGAGGGTAGAAAGAAGCGGATTAGTTTGCTTCGTTTAATCTCGCAAACGGAGAGGTTACAAAAGCGACGAAAACGAGAACGTTATTCGTCGCCGGGGTTGGGCTAGATGATCCTTTGGGTTCCCTTCCAGCTCTACAGATGTATACTCCTGTAGCTCGTTCCTGGCTGTAGGCGAAGGTGCGGGAGTGTGTCGGGGACTCTGGGTACGAAACATGCCGCTGCCGTTATTCTGGATTAAGTATCGCGGTGTAAAGAGGGCCGTCTTAGATCCGTGGATACTTCCCCCGCCCTGCGCATATAGACAGGATATGGGAAGGGGAGATTGAATGCCTTTCTCCACCTCCCAACCTGAGCACTCAGGTTTTCTTTCAGACCATAGGGGAACCTCTGGAGTCGGGGGACAGGCTCGCCTCACCCCCACCTTGACTCCCATCCAGAGGCGCCTCCGTTTGTTTGTCCTCTGCGCGCGGATGCTGGCAGCAAACACCGAGAGAAAGTCAAAGGGCTTCTCTCCTTAAAGCGCCCTCCTTCCCCCTCTTTTTTTATTGCTCTCTGGGAGTCTCTTTATGCAGTGACCTATTTTTAAAGGCCTATATTGGGTTATTCATCATATCAAATACTGCGAGGAGATTAGGGGAGGGGAGAAATTACCCTGAATCTAAATCGTTAGGTTCCTTGCCTTGGCTTTGCCGAGAGGGGTGGTTTCCTTTCTTTTGGCTTCCTGCTTTGATAAATGATTGGAGTCTCTCCATCACGAGACAGAGAGAGGGGCAGTAGCTCGTTGTAATCAATGGCAGTTTCCTTTGGAACAAGTGCTTTGACAAAGAGGTTCAGCGGGCATCTTTGAGCAGATCAAGAGATGCCTGCCGAGATTTGATCGGCCTGAGAGCTTTGAGGTAGGATGTATCGGAAGCTCGGTTTTAAACCGAGACAACAATGGTGGGGTGTCGGGTGAGGTACACCCATAAAACGTCGGTCCAGGCTTGTGTTCTCTCTCGGTGTGGACTGGAGTCACTTTGGGTTGGGGAATGTATACTGAGCCCCCCAGTACAAAAGAAGAGGGCGTCTGGGGAGGCCTGTCCCTCCCAAGACAAGGCGAGAAGCTGTCGAGGAGACTCACATCCTCCTTCCCCCTGCACCTTAGAGGCGGCTGGGGCTGGTGCTGCGCCTTAATCACATCAGCTCAGTGGGCTAGAGACCTTTCACAACAGACGTATCTAAGCAATTTACTTCAACTTAAGCGTGCTTAGGATCAGATCGGCCAATTGGCTTTGTCCCCTGCGTTTGAAATAAATAGATCAACTTTTTCTACACGCGCCTCAGAGGAAACCTTGGATACTGGTGGCCTCCCCTTAAAAGAAAACGACCCAGATAAATGAAAAAGAAAGCAAACAAACGAATCCATACCATTTCACTCACACAGACCCTTAAAAGATTTGCACACGTGTTTAGAATATTGGTTAATAAGCGTGCTTGCGTTTCATTCTCGCGAGTCCTCTTTGCAAGGGCTCGCCACAGCTCGCCCATGCGCGCGAAATGTGCGCACCGGTGAAGTCGACTTGGAATAAGATTGAAAAGAGCAGTCACACGAAATAAAGTAGGTCCCGACTCTCCTCTCCCGGTGGATCATCTCCACTGTTATCTGGGCAAGCACTATTGACTACGTCACTGTATCAACGCCCTGCTATTAGCCGAGCAAGGCAAGGAATTTAAACATTTAAACATTTCCCACCCTTTAAAGTTCTGGAATTGTTTGGACTATACTTCCGCCCGCCCCCCCTTTCTCGTTTCCCAGCTCCATAGTTGCCTTGAACCAGTGGTCAAAATGGTCAAGAAGGGAGAAATGGGGTGGGGGAGTGAAGAAGAAGAAGATGATGATGATGATGATGATGATGATGATGATGATGATGATAGGAGCCTTGGTTGAGCAAACCAAAGGCCTAGCTACTCCAGCATCCGGTCAGCCAGGTCCCTACTTAGAGCTTAAGTTTAAATACTGGCGATATTGGGAGTTCCGGGAAAAGAAGAACACATGCTGACCACTTCCGTCATTTATTTTAACTCCTTAATGTCTGAAGGGTGTGTGTGGAGGGTGGGGATCGAGATCTTGCGGGGGCTAAGGAATCTCCTGTGTTCTTACAGGAGTCTCTTTTTGCTGGGAGGCGAGACTGGTGCGTCCTGCAAAGAGAAGTGGTTGAAATGGGATGGGTGGGCTCTCTGGAGTTGCTCCAGACTCCGGGTGTGCCGAGGTTTTGTTTAAAAGCCTTTGCGAACACAACGTTCACGTTTGCTCTTTTAATCCGGAGTTCATTAATTCGAAGTAAAGGCAAGTGAGTTATCCAGAAACTACAGATGGGGATTTGGAAGTGTAAGAACGAGCTCTGAAAGTGTCGGAAGGGCCAGAGGTTGATTTAATGTTTAGTATCTTCCAACGCAACCTAGAGTCTCCTTCAATAATGCCAGCATCTGCATTTGTGCCTGCAAGGAATTGTGGTATAGACAGAATATTGTTGTTTTTAGCATGTGTTATGCTTAGAACTAAGCAAAAGAGAAACACGAACAGCTAGGGATTGTGCATCAGAATTGAGGTAGTTCTGGAGTTTCCCCGAAAGTGGAATCAGTTGTTTAAAAAGGAGGGGTGGTGTACTTAAAGAGGATATTAATGAAACTTACTTTTAAGTAAGTATATTGGGACTGGGATGAATTTATAGATAGTTTTGTACTATTAAATTACTGATTCTAAACAAATATCACTAAAGTACCTTGGAAATGAGCTACGGCTACAATCTGCATCCCATTGAAGCCAATGGTAAAATATTCATTGATTGTAAAGTCCTGGATTGTAGTAACTGCCTCAGGGACTCTATTTAAAGAGGATATTATATGCATACGTACTTGAGAGAAAACTTTGTAAACTCAGTGGGAATGTGTTTACAACCATACCAAGAACAATGTCTTGGAGATAACTTCTATTGAAATCAATAGGACTTCAAAAAAAAATACATATCATAGAATTAGAGGTGCCAATTCTCTTCCTTCCTCTTTAAGCCAAAGACAAAATTCCAGTGAATAATGGATCAGAACTTCAATACTTTCTTGCAGTACTGACCATTAAAGATAAGAGAGTGGAAACCAGCCAACAGGAATCAAGAAGAGTAGAATCAATTGGGTGCAAAATAGAAGGTGTCCAAGGAGCTGAGATCTCAAGGCATTTCAAGCATATGGGGGGGGGGGTTTTGAGTCAAGGAAACCCAAGAAGCATATTGTGTGTTGGCCAGGGAATGTTTCATTTCTCTGTTCCATCATCACTTTTGTAGGACTGCACCTGGAAATCCAGGATGTAATGGCCTGAGTATCTTTCTATCTGACTTTCCTGGTCCTGATGTGGAAGGAAGCTCTTCTTGTTTCTAGCAGTTTCATTTTGCTGGGGGGTTGATGGTTGAAATGCTAATGCTAATAATAATAATTATTATTATACCCCACTCATCTGACTGGGTTGCCCCAGCCCAGGCTTCCTCAAACTCAGCCATCCAGATGTTTTTGGCCTACAACTCCCATCATCCCTAGCTAGCAGGGCCAGTGGTCAGGGATGATGGGGATTGTAGTCTCAAAACATCTGGAGGGCCGAGTTTGAGGAAGCCTGCCCTAGCCACTCTAGGCAGCTTCCAACAAATATAAAAGCATAATAACACACCAAACATTAAAAGCTTCCCTATACAGGGTTGCCTTCAGATGTCTTCTAAAGTTATATAGTTATTTATCTCCTTGACATCTGATGGCAGGGCATTCCACAGGGTGGGTGCCACTACCAAGAAGACCCTCTGCCTGGTTCTCCTAACATCTTTTTTCTTAGAGACAATGGTGCAGTTATGCAATTTTGGACTATAGACTGAATGGTCATAAATGCTATCATCTCTTTAAAAGATCATAGTAAATATGCAAGTCCCTCTGACTCATTCTGCTGATTTGCATCCTTGACTTTTGCCCACAAAGTTCTTTTCTGGGTGCACCAGGCCCTACAGCAAGGCTGAGGGAACCGGTAGCCCTCCAGAAGCTTCAGAGCTGCAAGTCCCACTGTCCCTGACCACTGGCCATGCTAGCTGGGGTTGATGAGAGTTCAATAACAGCTGGAGGGTCACAGATTCCCCAGCCCTGGCCTAGAGGTCAACTTACTCACCACAAATGACAGGTCAAGGTCACAACCACCAAGAATCAGAAGCGCCCTGCAGGTAACACTCCAATGACCTCAATGAGTCATGACAATAATGAGTGTGCTGTCCATGATATCCCATCCCAAAGAAGGTTTCCATCTGTGTATAACTTTTGAGATCAGATCACTCTTTATGGTACAAAGAAAGTGAGATAAACCCCAAGAAAGCAGGACAAAGCAGCTGAAATGTGGGAGGAAAACTGAGGCTAGGTCAAGGTTACCAGATGTCCCGGTTTCCTGGGGACAGTCCCTGGATTTACAGCTTTCTCGGCATTCACATGTACATAGCAAACAATAAGTGTCCCCGGATTCATTGAAAAAAATCTGGTAACCTTAGGCTAGGTGGGAGGGAAGAACAAGCCATGTTCCCAACAGAACAAATACATTACTTACAAACACATTTAAAAACACCTGTTCTTTAAATACATGGTCCTGAGCAGTTTCCAGTAGCCACTTGGAATTTGGATGGATTCTGTTCCATTTTTAAATGCCATTCCAAATTGCTGATTTTCAGAGACCCCTCTGTCAGGTATAAGAAGAGTAAGTCTTTGATGGCATTGATACTAAATGGGTTGGAGATACCATGGTCCTCTCTGGACTGGCTAAGGTTCACCAAGCCTACTGGGTAGTTTTAAATACCTAGATCCAAATCTCAGTTCTCCTCCATTGACTTCAGTGGGACATGCTCAAATTAAATGTATGAATTTCCTTAGTAACTGGACCATAGATTAGGTTGACAACTATAAGTCATCTGAATTTAAGGAGCCTGAGGAACTGACTTCTCCCCCACCCACTGCATTCTTCTGCAGAACAGATTATTTTCCTTGAACTGAAGCTAACAAGCAGTTAGCCCTCAAAGTTATGTTTGTTTTGCTTTGTATTCCCAAGGTCTTTCTGTTGAAGGGAGTCAATGACATGTTATTTCAGCTCTTAGTAACCATGCAAGAACCCGGTCTGGGTTGGAGCCGGAAGGAGGAAGAAAGATTGCATTTATTTTCAAAGGTGTGACAAAATTTTACCTTGATCTTCCTCATCTCCGATCCTGGGCCACTGTCTGTCACTTCATGTATCCAAGAGGCTAAGTTAATGTTGTGGGCTGTCTGCCTGGACGTTGCATCTCGTTCCGTTGTATTTCAGGACTGATAAAGGGACACTTCGTCTTGGCTGACCTCTGCTAACTTTTGTCCAGGGAAGTGCCACCTGTCACAGAAATATAATTAAAGTCGAAGGCATAAATCATCCAAGTGTTGATCACCAAAGTGACTGCGTACAAGTGACACCTCCTTTTCCCGGCATAGCTGATCCCTGCCTGTCTCTCAGTTAGTTATGTCTGCCTCGTTGAGCCACCCAAACATGTTTTGACTTCTCCTGAGGACAGCGCGGAGACAAGCGGCAATATCAAACCTTTAGAAACGCAGATCCCTGTCCTGTGTTTTCCAGAAAGGCCAGCCGGTCCCAGAAGGGGACAAATAACAGGCAGAGAGAAGGCAGAGCCACGAGGAAGAGGCATGGGGGAGAGAAAGAGCACCTCAATGTCATTCCCCACTAGCCTGTCTCAGCTTCCCCAGGAATTAATTCTCTGTGGCTAAAGCATGTGATCATGATCTACCAAGGAAGAGGTGTTTTTGACCATGCGTAGAATGCCTCTCACTCGCCACTAGGCAACCAAGCCTTTCCCAAAGGGGATCAAGGCCAAAGAGTCCAGGTCAGAAGGCGTCGCCTCCAGGGAGGCTCAGGTCCTGGCATTTCCCTTTGTACAAATGCAGCACGGTATATTCCAGAGTGTGGCTGTGTATTGATACGTTGTATTGTGTGCGTTTAAACTCACCGACTTTCTGAGATTTTTACTCATCTTTGTGAACTCTTCCCTGCCTCTTCAAAATCATGGGGGTGGAAGAAATCTAAATGTTGTTGTTGTTGTTGTTTAGTCGTTTAGTCATGTCCGAATCTTCGTGACCCCATGGACCAGAGCATGCCAGGCACTCCTGTCTTCCACTGCCTCCCGCAGTTTGGTCAAACTCATGCTGGTAGCTTCAAGAACACTATCCAACCATCTCGTCCTCTGTCGACCCCTTCTCCTTGTGCCCTCAATCTTTCCCAACATCAGGGTCTTTTCCAGGGAGTCTTCTCTTCTCATGAGGTGGCCAAAGTATTGCAGCCTCAGCTTCAGGATCTGTCCTTCCAGTGAACACTCAGGGCTGATTTCCTTCAGAATGGATAGGTTTGATCTTCTTGCAGTCCATGGGACTCTCAAGAGTTTTCTCCAGCACAATTATTCAAAAGCATCAATTCTTCGGGGATCAGTCTTCTTTATGGTCCAGCTCTCACTTCCATACATCACTACTGGGAAAACCATAGCTTTTACTATACGGACCTTTGTTGGCAAGGTGATGTCTCTGCTTTTTAAGATGCTGTCTAGGCTTTCCTCCCAAGAAACAGGTGTCTTTTAATTTCGTAACTGCTGTCACCAACTGCAGTGATCATGGAGCCCAAGAAAGTAAAGTCTCTCACTGTCTCCATTTCTTTCTCTTCTATTTGCCAGAAGGTGATGGGACCAGTGGCCATGATCTTAGTTTTTTTGATGTTGAGCTTCAAGCCGTATTTTGTGCTCTCCTCTTTCACCCTCATTAAGAGGTTCTTTAATTCCTCCTCACTTTCTGCCATCAAAGTTATATCATCTGCATATCTGATAAGAATGGATAGGTTTGATCTAATAATCACCTCTCCCCCACCCATCAACTATCTTTTCCTGTCCCATCTTATTAATCTCCTCTGCGTTTTCCCTCTCAACAGTGATTCCTGTTAAGAACCACCTGGGTTCTTGTGCACCAAACCTTATGCAGCATTAAACCTGTTGGTCATGAATGTGCCACAGAAGTGGGTTGGGGTGTGTGTGTGTGTGTGTGTGTGTGTGATTGGCTTCTTCTAGGGAAGGTAGCCAGGTGTTTTGGCCTACAGCTTCCATCGTCCCCAGCCAACATGGCCAATGGTCAGGGATGAGTGGCGTTTTAGTGCAAAACTTCTGAAGGACACTGCTTTGGCTATCTCTGGAGGTTTATTTTTGGAGGAAACCCAGATATAACCTTCTAAACGAGCTCCGTCAGTGGAGCTGCTCAGTGAGTTACCATACAACGGAGTAGGCCAAATACCTTCCCTGAATAAGATGGTGGTGATTGTGGTGGTGGCCGCGATAACAATAATAAGTCCCAACGTTCTGCACATAATGTAGTAGTAGCTTACAGCAAGGCAATTAAAACACAGTAGAATCAATTATGAAATTTAGGCCCATAGAATCAAGAATTAAGACCAATGGATAGCGCAGTCGGTAGACCATGAGACTCTTAATCTCAAGGTTGTGATTTCGAGCCCCACCTTGGGCGGAAACTACTGTATTGCATGGGGTTGGACTTAGATGACCCTGATGGTCCCTTCCAATTCTACAATTCTATGCTCTCTGAAATCAAAAGAAGGAAGTCTGTCTAGACACACTCAGTATTCCTGTGAATTGAATTAGGATTTCACGCCAAGACTCTCCCTGTGAAGACTTGCTGATTTCCGCGGGACTTACTCCAAAGTAGGTGCTCAAAGGCTTACAGTCGTGGGGCACAATCCTGTGCCTGTTTATTCAGTAGTTGAGCATATTTCCCTGTAAGTATGCAGAGGATTTTTAGCTTTAGGCAAAGCAGAATAATACTTTTCCTGTACTTTGGGCCCACAATGATGTTTCCTCCCCTTAAAAGAGTCACTCCAGAGTATTCCAAATTATTCCTTTGTAATGTTTAGCACTTTATTTAAAAAGGAGAAAACACGTAATGCACAGATCGGATCAACTTTTGCCTGTTTTGTAAGAGGAGGTTAAAAGTTCTGATCAGTATAGTTTCCTTTTTCAACAGCTGGGCAACCCGTTTCTTTATACCTGCCATGAAAGAGACTACAAAAGACCTAATGCAGATTCATTGGAAAGCAGAGTGTTGTGTAAATAATATGATCTTACAGTTCCTAAGAAAGCGTACATGGAAAGGAGTCCAGTTCAGCTATACATTCTCCCGCCCAAGCTCCACTGAGACGAAGGGAATCTGTACAAAAACATTTTCGTCCCCCCTTCATCGCAACGAGACCTGCGCAGGATCGTATGGAAGGCAACTCCGCTATGGATTAAAAATAAAACAGAACAACGGCACTGTTGTTGTTTCTTAAGTCACCTTTCCCAGCGAAACATTTCTGTGCTGTAGAAAACAAGAGCAGGGTACAGGAGAAATGTTTACATCTTGACCTTTTCAAATGACCAGGATCGATTTTTAGCTAGGCCAAATATCAACTTTCAAAAAGGTCTATCCGAACTACGTCGGCTCAGCTGCCCGGTTTTCACGGCTACAATGTTTTACTCTTAACGAAACTTATAGGCTCCTACAGAGGTATCTTTGTCAATGTCAGCTGGACGGCACAAGCCCTTTAAATACAAAGGAAGCCAACCGGTGCAAACGCGCAACTGACTTCTCCGTCAACACGGTTTGTAATAAACCTTACAATCCCATTCCTACAGCAATGTAGGGGGGGGGGGAACAGTTGCAAAAGCCGAGGATGAGTAACATCTGGCAGGAAGAGAAAGTAAAAAAAAAGCACCACCATCACCCGCTTGTCCTTTGTAAGTGTCGCTTATGTTTGCAAACTGCAGAAAGATAGGAAAGGCATTTACTTTAATTTCCTATTTCCCAGATATTTTCCATAATCGGCGTCAGACATTAGTCCATGAGTTCATTCCAGAGAAAGATAGAGACACCGAATAGAGATTTTAGTGGGATTTACTCCTAGGGAAGCGTTCACTGGATTGCATTGCAGTGTGCTCTTGCCTGGGAGTAAGTCCAACTAAAATCAATGTTAAGCAAGCACTTAGGTGTTCAACGGAGTAATGAATTTGGCTGCAGTCCTAAACCCACCTTCCTACAGGTTAGTAAGACCCACTGGACTTGGGGTGGGGCACTTATTTCTGAGTAAGCATGGTTAGCATTGCGCTGGAGAGTTAATTCGGTTCATATAGGAGCAGTATACACCGCATAAATAGTTCACTTGGGGAGGGGGGTTCCGAACAGGCATAGCAGGATTGGAATCTAGCAGAAAGTTGAAACAGATTAAAGTTGTCCAAAATCTTTTGTCTGGGCTCTTCATCTCCAAATTGGGGGTGGGGATCAAAGGCAAATCCGCCAGAGCCCGAAGCAACACCTCTTTGGAACAAAATCACAAATCAAAGCCTCTGTCCAGCAGGGATCCGGCCCTCTCTTTTCAATGCCTGTTTACAGGGGTGTTGTGTTCAGGGTTACCTAAGCGCGCTAGCGCACACTTTGCCACTTGTTTGAAAATAAATCCCACCGAAAGCAGCAGGATGTCCTCCCAAATTTGTGAAGCGGGAGAATGGGTCTCTTTTGCCATTCTATTATTTCATTATTTCTAGGGTGACCCGGAGAACCACTGGTCCATTTCTTGTGTGTGTCAGCATCTGTGCTTCTTGAAAAATTCCGGATTGGTTGAATTTAGGTCAGATTCGGCGAGACGCGTCTTATCTTCTTGGGCAAGTGTGTATCTCCTCAAGATTTCTTAAGGCGTGAGAAATTTGTGCGAAGGAAGCGAAAGGATGCACTTTTGCGCTGTAGATATAAAACATATCCCTGGGCCACGGAGAAATAACAACCACACCTATATCTGGGTTGCTATTATCGTTACTTCTGCTACGACTATTCCCAAGGGCACTCCTGTTCTCAAGCTCCTGTCCCTTGCAACGGAGGCGGCCAGGAATAGTCTCAAGGGGAGTTTACATACTTCAGCTGCTTCTTCAAGAGGCCGTGGGGAGGGAGAAGGTAACTTTAAAAAGAAACCCCGAGAGGAGTAGCCCTGGTAGTCTCCTGCAGCAAAACCAACGAGTGGCGTCGACTAAAATACTAACAACTTTACTAAGGCGCAAGCTTTCCTGGACTGCAGTCCACTTGCATCAGATACATGAAGAGTTATCCTGAGTTACATGGATTGGGGGGGGGGTGACGATTGCAAGCAGAGAAATGCAGCTATGGGAAAAGAAAAAGGCCGTGCGCGTGGCAGCATCCTCGACCTTGCTTGCCCTTCCCAAGCGAAGGGCCCAACTCCGTTCAAGAGGCACCGCCAGGTGATCCGCTTCCCCCTTTTTCTCTCGTAATGCCGGCTCTTTTTTTTCCTCTACGCTAGGAAAACTAACGTTGCCCTTGGGCGCGCAGTGGTGATCCAGGGAAAAGAAAAATGAACTGATGCTTTTGGATTTTGGAGTGAAGGAAGGAAGGAAGGAATCTGGTTGGAGCGACGCAGCGTCACAAGTGGCGAAGGAGCAGCGAAGAAACTCCTCGGCGTCCTGACTTGGAATCAGCAGCTGGTTTCCTCTCTTAGCGCGCCTCTAGGTCGCCACCGGGTCGTCTTGGTAGCCTTTCTCTTCGCTTCCACTGGTAGGACAACTTTTCAGGAGGCAGCTGCGGACAAACGTGAGCGACGTCGAGTCCTCCGCGGGCCAAGAAAAGCGGGGATGGGAGACATCCGGGATTGCCGAGAGAGAGAGCAAACTTGAAGTTCTGCTTTTGGCTGAGTACTGAGGAAGAAGGACACCCCGCTCCTCCACTTACTTTTCTCTTTGTCTTTTCCCAGAAGTTTTGACTCAGTTTTCGGGATGACTGACGAAATTCTGCAGTAGGAACTTAAAAACCCGTCCTGGTCATGAATGCTCTGGATTTTCCTCTCTATGCAAAACAACAGCAATTTTTATCCCAAGCTCTGATTTCACACGCTAGTATTCTAGCCTTGGACGCATTGTTACTGGGCTGCTTGACCCTCCCGGGCACGGCTTACTCAGAAATCGGTCCACTCCCGTGCTGTACTGCTTAATCCCAATGAACAGCGCAAGGGCCTGTGAAGATACCGAAGCCCCACTTCTTCCAAGAAATGGGGGATAAGATCCGGGGGTGTAGAAGACAAAGCAAGGCGAAGCAACTTGAAGATGGACCACTAAGAAAAGAAATATCTCAGTGCTACACTTTATCTCCAGGTATACACACTCAATCAGTGGGGATATGCTTAAAGTTGGGATTTCCAAGCTAGGTAGCTGCAATATAGACAGACGTTTGCCAAGGACTTCAGAGTTTGCGTCTGATGAAGAAGGCACAAACCCATGAAAGCTTATGTCACAAATACCACTTTTTATACTTCATAGTGCCATGAGTTTCTTGCCATTTTTGATACAGCAGATTAACAAAGACATTCTTAACATCTTGTAAGAACAAATCAATGCAAATTTGTTCAAAGTGCTTCCCATGCATTATCTAGCTTTAACTCTTACAACAATCTTGTAAGGTAAGTCAGGCAAACCCCATACTGCAGATGGAGAGACTGAGGCTACGAGGCTCCTTGGGAGTTCTGAGCTTATGCTTCAAGGCTGTGTACCAGGTAGCTGAAATCTAGGTAAATGTTGGCCATGGATTTCAGATTGCACATGTGATGGAGAAAGCTCAAGCCCATGAAAGCTTATGCCACAATTACACTTGTTAGGGTCCACATGCAGCCATTCAGTCCTCTCTGTCTGGCCCTTTAGGTTTTCCCTAGACCACAGCCCTTCACTAGTCTTGCTCCACACTCACCTTGAATGTTTTTGTCTGGCTGGAGGATAGAGAGAGGTCTGTAAGCATTTATAGAAGCCAGGTACACGGGTGGCGCTGTGGGTTAAACCACAGAGCCTAGGACTTGCTGATCAGAAGGTCGGCGGTTTGAATCCCTGCGACGGGGTGAGCTCCCATTGCTTGGTCCCAGCTCCTGCCCACCTAGCAGTTCGAAAGCACGTCAAAGTAGATAAATAGGTACCACTCCGACAGGAAGGTAAACAGTGTTTCCGTGTGCTGCCCTGGTTTGCCAGAAGTGGCTTAGTCATGCTGGCCACATGACCTGGAAGCTGTCTGCAGACAAACCCTCGGCCTATAGAGCGAGATGAGTGCAGCAACCCCAGAGTCGGCCATGACTGGACCTAATGGTCAGGGGTCCCTTTACCCTTTACCTTTAATATTGACATTATTGCCCTGCTCACTTTTGCCTCTGGCCTGTGGTTCTCAGAAAGTTGTCCAGAAAGTAATGTGGCCCTCAGACTGATAAAGGCTTCCCACACCTGCTGTATACAGTTACCTGGGAGTAGACCCATTGAATTAAGTGAATTACTTTTGAGTAGACATGCCCAGAGTTTTGTTGTGTGTCTTTCAGCAAAGATGCAACAGCAGGCACTTTACCTCATTTTTGGTTTGTTCACTTTTGTTATGAAAATATTATCTCTCATTTTTAAACTTGCACTTGTAGATCCAGTCTTGAAATTATCTATCTCATAAGAAGGCTCTTCTGCTCCCAGCCACACCATCCCTCAATATCTTAGGAGGCTAAATGTTTGCCTAAGAGATTTTAACCAAAGATTGCTAAGAGTTTTGAAGTTTGTTGACATGTGCTATAGAGCTGAGAGCATTGAAGTCCACAGTTCTCCAATGTGCAAGCCCCACTGAAACCAATGAGTGTGGGGTTTTCACTGGTTAATTGGTGCAATCAGGACCCTCGTACCTACGGGACCGCCTCTCCTGGTATGCCCCGCGGAGGGCCTTAAGGCCCATAAGTACCAACATTTTGGAGGTCCTGAGCCTCAAGGAGGTTAGATTGGTCTCAACTAGGGCCAGGGCCTTTTCAGCACTGGCCCCAACTTGGTGGAATGCTCTGTCACAAGAGACCAGGGCCCTGTGGGATTTGACATCTTTCCACAGGGCATGCAAGACAGAGCTGTTCTGTCTGGCCTTCGGCTTGGACTCACTCTGACCCCTTATATGGGATTTGATATATAATTTTTCCCTTGGCTTTTTTGCTGGCCCATGTAGGACTAGCATGGATAGCCAGCTCGGGTTAATATCTGATGTTTCCTCCCTTTATGGTCTTGATTTATGAGCTACTACTAAAATGAGGCTGCATTTTAAGCTGTATTTTAAGCCATATTTTAATTAACTGCCCCCTATTACATTTTATTGTAATTTATATTTGGTGTTAGCTGCCCTGAGCCTGGCCCTGGCCGGGGAGGGTGGGGTATAAAATTATTATTATTATTATTATTATTATTATTATTATTATTATTATGACAGAGCAATGGTGGATTTGGACATTCTGATACCAGTCGTGGCATCATAGCTATAAGCAGCTGTCTTACATTTACTGATTCAAGGAAGGAGCTTAAAATTTTCTCTCGGCAATAAATTATTTGTGTGTTACTTACTTTAATTATTATCATTAATAATCATGGCCATAATACCATTAATATGCTGTTATACATACGGGGCATATGGCTTGTTACCGAGTTTGGTAAGCAAAAAAGGAGATTAAAGTTTAAACTGAAGCCATCTTTATCAACTGTTTTGAAATAGACTGGATTCTGACTAGAAACATGAATCCTTTGACTAGTGGGTGAAAAGCAAGGCACTTCATCAGTTAATAGATGGAGTCCCATGACAGATCTAAAGCCATATTTATTTGCAACATAAAGCTTTTGATGTAGAACCCAACATTCCATAATGTTTAGTGTTGAAAGCCATGAGCACAGTCCAGCCAAGGGCCCAGCACCTTAGTCACATCTGTTGAGAGCAATGAAATTTAAATATGCTAACTTCTATGGAATAGCGCTTCATGCTTCCAAAATCTTAAAACTTTTTTTAAAAAAAGGTATCAAAATAATCACAATCAATTATTATTGTTGGGTGATTGGCAAATGTTAGTGATATGCAGTTTAACTGCTTTGATTTCAGGGGGTCTACTCTGAGTTGGATATAACTTCTTATTGGTACAGCTGGTTTTTCTATCATTTTCCATTGAAAGGATGTTGCTAAATTATGAGAAAACAACATTCATAGACATATCCTCCTCTTTCTCGCATAACACTGTGTTGCAACATTTCCAAATCAAACGAATTAGTCCCCCTAAACTTAACCCCAAAGAGTCAAAGGGTGCAACCCATAGCGATTTTGTGCAACTCCTCATCATTTGAATAGATCTGTGCAGGGGAACTTTTTCAGTATATTCTGCTTAAATTGCATTGTTCTAGAAATACTTTCTTGCAAACAATACACCCTATGACTGCAATCTTATACTCATTTACATGGGAGTGTCTCACTGACCACAATGGGCCTTATCTTTGAGTTGATTGTACTACAACTTTAAAACCCATCAATGTATGTGGGAATGTTTTGAGTTATTTTGAGTTGTTAAATACGTTAAACATATTTACAGCCCGATTCCTCCGCCCCCCCCCCAAAAAACCCAGTGATTTCATCGCAATTTACTTCTCAATGAGTTATGTTTGCGATTGGAGCTTAGGTTGGTTAAGGATTCCAGCGGCACTAAACTCCCGGATAAATATTGTTTTACTTTGAAGCATATTGAAGTGGAAGCTAAACATCTAAAGCTACGAATCTGAACGCAAAAGCTAACGTCCTTGCCCTTCTTTTGAATTGTCAATCGTGGTTCGGTGGCCTGTATTAATAAATTTTCCATTTAGTTATTCCTCCATTAATTTGGCTGTTTTGGGACTTTGAGTAATCCTTGTTAAAATGAGAAAAAAAGATTCACATTAGGGCACGGATGCTAAAACGCAGCGCAAAAGCCTATTCTGCTAGTTCTTTGTTTTGCCAGGACTTGGAAAGTGTTAGTAACCCTCCAGGCGAGAGGAACACCCACCCACAGCCTGTGTGTGAGAGAGAGAGACAGAGAGAGATTTCAGTGGGTCGTCATATTCCTTCCAAGCTGGATAAGTTTCTTGATCTCAACAGATTAGAGGCTGCTTGTTGACTCGCATCCAACGCCTTTTTAACGACTTCCCAACCACCCAACTCGGAAAAGCTAAGGCGGGCCAGTTTAACTTTCTCTTTACAAACGTTGCAAGCCAGAAATCCTGGTGATTTTGTTGTTGTTGTTGTTCCAAATGTAATATTTTGCTTTTACTCCTCTTCCTTAGACCACCAGACCAATAAAGGTGTGAACTTATTCATGGGAAGGGGTGCGTGCGTGGGAGACAAGCCATGGGTGGGCAATGGGGCAATAGCGGAGATCATACTTTGAAAGTTGCAAATGTGCTCTCGGCAGGCTTATCTCTTCTCCCTGGAAGATCATACCATTCTAGTGAAGTTAGACCTGACCCTGGGGCGAGCAAGACAACGCAAATCGCGCCTTCCACCTTGGACTTGCTGTTGTTTGAAGGGTGCCAGGATGACAGTTTTTTTTTTGTTTTGTTTTTTAAATCATTCATTTATTTTCCCGGGGAGGGAATGCTACTGGCTTCAGCATGGTTATGCTAATACAGATCGAAATGCAAAATGATCATTTCATTTCTGAGACCTTTAATATCTGCTTCCTTGGGCGGCTGAGTGCACCCGTGAATAATTTATTCCGGGTGCCAAATGCAACTAGCATTTCTTGAAGAAATTAAAGAGTTTGCGGAATACTCTGGTTTTTATTCATTTCCTTCTCTTTTAGGGGGCAGGAAGATGTGCTTGAAATCAATGGAAACTTAATAACCAGGGGAGGGGGGAGGAGGAAATCAAAGAAATAATCCCGCCAAAGCTTCTTATAATAAAACAGCTGGCTTTAATAATTCAAGACTCCGAAATAAACAAATCATTGGATTATATCGCAATATGAGAATTGATGCATTTCAGCGGCAATCCGGACAGACAGGGCAATAATATTTTATTTCACCTTCCAATAAATTATCCTAGGAAAAAGTTCTCGCTTCAAATAGGTTTCGGTATTGCTCACTTGGAAGGCGAGGCTCTTCCCGCCCCCCTCTGCACGTTAATTTTCTTTTTGCAGTTCTAAGAACTCCAGTGATGAAATTAATTAAAAAGTAATATTTCCCCCCTCTCGCTGAAATAAAAGCGAGGCGGTGGAAATAGAATTAACTCTCAACATTTGCTCCGGATTTAATAATAATAATAATAATAAAACTTTCTGGATTCTATGGCCAAGAAAAAGAGAACTTGGATCGTTCCCCTTCTTGCTCGTTCCTTCTTTCTTCATCCCCTCCTCCGATAATCTATTTTTGAAGCCAGCTGTAAAAAAATAATAATTGTTTGCCAAAAATTACCAATTAAAGCCGCTTTCCCCCGAACAGGGTATTATCATCACCAGTAAAACAGTAACTCGAAAACACGGACAAGATGTCTTCCTTGAGAAGCATTTGGCGACGAAGCAACAACTTCGTGACAAGTGAAGAAACAGTCCGTTCAAAGCTATCCCCCTTTGGCTGTCTCGCTCTCCAAAAGCCCTTTAGGCACTAGTAATCCCCGTGTGTTGAGGTGGCAGTTCCTAAACCGACTTACCTGGGAATACTTCCCACTGCAGTGAGTCTTACTTCTGAGTAAGATTACACTGTTGCTGGCATTGATTCTTAAGGAGGTGCTTACAGGAGGCGTAGGTGGAGAACTCCCATACGCAGGAGGGCTGGCTTACCATAGTAAGGAAATTGAAGTTTATGCACAGGAAATTCCATCTAAAGAGTTCCATCATTCTCATGAGACCATTAAGTCCAGTGTCTAAAATTACCAAACCACATGCAGCCCATTCCAAAACACAAACTTTGCTGGGCTAAATAGTCATTCCTTCGTTCAAAAATTTATATCCTACATTTCACAATTTTTCAAAGAAGCGCTCCACAATAAAATATACAATATGCAAAATTTAAAATTAAGTTTCAAAAATTTAGAACCTCAAGTATTTAATCAGAAATAATTTAAATGGGGTCTTAAGTTTTCTTCTGGAGATGTCGCTGAAGGCCTCTGGACTTACATATGTGTATAATTAAAAGCTGGGTGATTGGTAATTAGCACACAACTGAAGGGAGAGAATAAACACAATTATAAGTCACACTTTATCCTCTAGCAGTGTTCCATTTAGGTGGCCAGCAGTCCAGGCTGGCATAGAAGCTATTCCTCCCCTCTTCTCTACTCCAAAAAAGAGAACAATCACACTTGAATGGGGGTCTCACCACTTTTACATTTTAGGAATGTGCTGAGGTTTTAAAAGCACACATATGCATTGTCTTTTCCATTGCAATTCCACAATATTCTTCAAATCCACCACATATCTGGAGTGTGAATGTAATGACAGGAATCCCATAAGATGATGTAGATTTTGCGCAGCTGGGCCCTAACAATCTTTACTTAGATGTAAGTGTGTTTAGGATAGGAATAAAATTCTAATGATTAAATGCAGTGGCTATTTACACAAATATGGTCCCTAAATGGCTTCTGAACATCTACCTTCAAGAGCGTGCATTATCTATATAATTATATACCGTATTTTTTGCACCATAACACTCACTTTTTTCCTCCTAAAAAGTAAGGGGAAATGTCTGTGTGTGTTATGGAGGGAATGCCTATGGGTGGCATGCCTACGGATTTTCCTCCTCTAAAAACTACGTGCGTGTTATGGTCGGGTGTGTGTTATAGAGCGAAAAATATGGTAACTACAAGCATATGTGCCCATATTTAAGTTTGCCTCTCACACTTCATGAAAAAGTAAAGAGAGATTTATGACTAGTATCTCCAAAATAAGATGCAAAAAGGTAATTCTTCAGACTTATTCATACACCTCCTGGACCATTAAAATAATGTGATCTGATGGATTTGAAATCCACCTGATTTGCCATTTTTAAACTGAAAAAGAAAGAGCAAAGAGATCTCTGATATAAATCTGGGAGGTAAAATCTTTTGTAACCCCTCATATTCCTGTGAATAAATTAACATTCTGCAGTTCTTAGAATCTTAAGTTATGCTGTTTTAAAAATATTTTGAATGAACACACTTTGTGTATACTTTGCATGAACATTCAGGATCCTGAGTTCATGTTTTTCTAGAACCACTGCTAGTTTTCTCAATTTAAAAACACACACACTTGTTTCAAGATTTTATGAAATCACCCCTTATGTTTATACATGCAAACGAATGCAGGAATAAAACAAATACTTTTAAACAATTGGTTTAAAATTATGCATCTCTCTCCTTTTATCTTAAATGTTCAGAGAAAAGACAGTCACATCTTGAGGTTTTTATATGAAAAAGAAGCCAGACCATACTTCTGAGTGCAGGAATTAAGGAAAGGGTCTAGTTTCTCCCTTTAAAAAAGTTAGTTCAGAAGTTTACCTCTTTCCCCCTCCTTTGATAAAGTTACCCCCTTAAAGAAAAATACAGCTGTTGCTAATCTCCTCTGGAAGGACTGAGTCAATTGTTATTGACTTTGGACATAGATAATGTTGACAGAGATTTGGAGTTAAGAAGGGCAGTCAGACAAGAATGCATGCAAATGGGTCTCCTCACAACTAGACCCATCCCAGGATAATCTTAAGGGCCCAGGTTTTAGGCTTCGTCACGGGTAGGTGATGAAGGAAAATCCAGGTGAGTTATTTTGGGGGTCATTTTATTTTTATTTTTATGTATATACCTGCCCATCAATAAATATTCACTGGGTGGCTTCCTTCGAAGCACTTTATATCTGAAGCATCTTCCCCAGCAGCCAGACATGCAAAAATTTCAGCTGCAGTCCAACTGCGATTAAGCATTACGGACAGTTTCTTCTCATGCTAGGAAGATCCTTTTGATCCAATTGTTGATAGAATGCAGCGATGACAATGTTGTTCATGAACTGAAGAAAAAGAACACTCCGTGTGAGAGGAATCAGGGACTCCTGAGTGAGAAGATCAGAAACGGCAGACAAGATTCCCTGAAAGATAGATTGCCCACAAGCACTGTTATTCCCTCCGCCCAAGAAGGTTCAGCTAAGCAAGGGGATGTTGGGTGCATCAAGAGGCCTCACTAGCATCCCGTGTCACCTCAACACATGTATATTCCAAAAACTTTTCCAAGGTGCAGGGGTTCCATAGCAGGAAAATAGGTGTGGAAAGGGTGTCCTAAAGGCAGAAAATGTGAAAACCAAGTCATGGCTATTGGCCCCAGGTCCTGTTTATGTATCTGGTTGGACATTGTGGGAAGCCTGATCTTCTAGGAGATAGGTCTTTGGTCTGATCCAGCAGGACTCTTCTTATCTTCTTATGAGCTGTAACCCAGTTCCAGATAGCAAAAGCTGCAAACCGATATCAGGGGTTGTTATGTCGCCCTATGTTGTTCATGTGAGATTGCTAGCCCAAATAAAAAAAAAAAAGATTTTGAGTTTTCTTACACTTTGAGGGTTGTTGTTTTTCTCCCAAAACTCATACCAAGAAGCAAAATAGTAATTGCTAAAGTCATTCTTTGAACATCTGTATTTGTAGATAATTATGAGTAGATTGATTCTCTCTTGCCATGGTGTTTACTACAATATAATCCAAGACAATTAATGGAGATCAATGGCTTCTAGTCATGATGTTTCTGCGTTCCAATCCACTATCAGAGACAGTATGCCTCTGAACACCAGGTCACAGCTACACCATACATTTAAAGCACATGGATCCCCAACCAAAATATCCTGGGAACTGTAGTTTACCCCCACATTGCTATAATTTCCAGTACCCTTAACAAACTACGGTTCCCAGAATTCTTTAGGGGAAGCTATGTGCTTAAAATGTATGGTGTGGATGTGACTCCAGTTGCTGAAAAATGTGAGTGAGAGAGTGCTATTGTTCTGCTGTCCTACTTCTGAGCTTCCCATAGACATCTGGTTAGCTTCTGTGGGAGCAGAATGTGAGACTAGGTAGGTCTTTGGTCTAATCCAGAAGGGATATTCTAGCATTCTTAACTTATTTGTCACATTTTTATCCTATCTTTTCTCCAAGGACATCCATTCAATTGCCAATACCACTGTCATTTTGGCACAAGGTCAAGACCCACCTGTTTGCCTGGGCTTTGGGTATTTCTATTTATATTGCAGATGTCTAAACCATTCACATCACAAAGCTATTGGAATGGTGTAAAATTAGATGAAATAAGAAAAAAAATATAAAATGCACAGTCTCAATCAACTAAGAACAATTAAAAATATTTCTACAATTGCACAGTTAATATTTCATAAAATGATGGGGTCACATTTCATGGAAATTCAGTACAGTATTAGTGTGTGGTTGCAACGAAGGAGACTGTGGGTAATTTCCTTTTAAAAAAATGAATCATAATTTTAAAGTTTTGTTATGATGTTTTTACCTGCTCTTGTAACTATACTGCAATTGTGTTGGTTGCATTTAATTTTTTTATTGTGCTGGGATCATGTAATGAAGGGTGAGTCATAAGTACCCTTAACAAATAAAACAAATAAAAGCTCATCTGATTCAACACCCTGCTGAAAACAAGTGTAGCTAATATTGTTGCTTTGCTAGAGAGGCAATCCTGGGCCCACACCCCATTTGATGTAATTTAACTTACTTCTAAATAAGCATGCATAGTCTTCTATTTCCTAGGTGATCCAGGATCTGATTTACTGAGAAGGAATAGATCCCTTTCACTCTAAATGAGCTGTTATACCTAGTGAGATCATTGCAGAGTTTTGCTCTAGATCCCCTTTCCAAAGAATGTATTTTTGTGATATAGGGTGGGAGTGAGGGTAGGAACAGGGGATTCTCTGTTGTGGCCTCAGCCCCTTTTAATCCCTCCCCTAACCCTACTGAAATTTCACATGCCGTGACCCTGCTGAGTTTCAGAAAACAGCAGAACATATTTAATGAATCCCCATTACTTTGTAAAGTGAGATGTGTACTGTATGTTTATTGTATACGAAGACTTCTGATACAGATTTTATCAGTCATACTTCAACACAAGGTTATACACGTATGAACACTCTGACATCAACAAGCATGCTTAACTCTGTGCTGGATTCTTATAACAGCTGTGATTATGATGTTTGTGATCTTTAGGGGATTAAGGCTGCAATCTAAGCACACTTAATAGGGAGTAAGCCTACTGACTTCTGAGTAAACATATTTAGGATTGTACTTTTTTGTATTGGCATCTGACTCAAACTTTTTCAGGATGAAAAGTGCTTTGAATTATTCGAACGACAAAGCAGTACAGAATTCAATACATAAATTGCTATATTCATTATCATTATTTTGCAGCTACACAGTCACATTCAGCAGTATTTCACTGCCTCTGTGTTGTATTTTGTGTTGCTTTTGTCTTCTCCACCACTTGATAGATTAAGAAGCACCATTGCTTTACAGTATGATACAGGCTTTTGTGGTTATTCTCCTTTGTATACGTTTGGCTTATTATTAATTTCCTTTTAAGCAGCCAAATAATGAGACTGCCTTGCATCCCTCTGCAGCATGTCCTCCTCATATTGACATCTCATTACCTGCAGGATTTAGCTTTGACCTTAATTTGCAGAGTTTCGTTCTCCCACTGGTATTATGTTAAACTCTCATACTTTTCTGGTTTAATGGAAGAGCAGAAGACAAACTGAAACAGAGGTTCTCATTCTTGGAGGTGGAGATAGCTATACAAGTTTCCCCAAGGATAACAAAGACAAATTAAAGATGGGGAGCTCATTTGGCAGCCATCGCTTTTATCCTGCATCTGGGAACAGAGAACAGAAAGGTTCATGTGTGTGTTGATCTGTGTCCCATTGGCCTCTAGCGCTATCATTCAGCGCAACAACCAATGAGGAAAACACTGCCTGCACAGTTTCAACTTCCTGTCTTTTTCATATATGCACATAGCTTGCTGGCGGAAAGCAGGGACACACACACTGCCTAAAGGTCCTACAATTGTCAGATCTTCTGTGCCATCAGAAACTCTAGTACAGTGGTACCTCGGGTTAAGAACTTAATTCGTTCTGGAGGTCGGTTCTTAACCTGAAACTGTTCTTAACCTTAGCTAATGGGGCCTCCCGCTGCTGCCGCACAATTTCTGTTCTCATCCTGAAGCAAAGTTCTTAACCTGAAGTACTATTTCTGGGTTAGCAGAGTCCGTAACCTGAAGCGTCTGTAACCGGAGGTACCACTGTACTCTGTGATGCTAGAGGGCCTTTGGAAGTCATGACCCAAACCACTCACTGCTTAATGGAAAATTCTAGGATCCGAGGTCCCAAGTGCCATCTTGGGACAACTCAATGAGTTCCCAAGTGCCACCACTATAGCTAGAGCCTTCTGCAGAACATCACTGCTTTTTCAGAATTCTGCCTCCAACAGCTCAGCCACTAATTTCCAGTCACTCAAAAAGGGAGAAAACAGGCCCCACTGATTTCCCTGGGAGCTCTGTCCTCGGAACTGTACTCCTTAAAACAGTATCCCTATCACTCCAGGCCGAGGGCTGTTTGCAAAATTAATCATGATCATAAATAATAATTAATAAGAAGAAATAATGAATAATAAATACTAGACACCCTATGGCCAAAACCCCCTTGGGACTTCACACATCTAATTAACAATATGCACAATTTACTGCACAAATAAACCTACAAGCAGGGATCAAGAGTTCCCAAGGAAAATGACAAATGAGGGAGGTGAAAATGTGAGCAGTTGTCAAATCCCTATAATAAAGGCATTTTACTAAAGCATTTTCAATCTTCACACCAAAGCCAATCCTCGGTCCCCCCCCTCTCCTAAATTTAGAGAATGTATATATGTAGCATCTCTACCACCAACTAGCAGACATGTGGGTTACAAGACAAATCAGAGAAGCTGCCATAAATCCATAGAACTGTAGAGTTGGAAGGGACCCCAAGGGTCATCTAGTCTAAACCCTTGCAATGCCAGAATCCTGCCCACAGCCATCTCTGGGTGGGCTCGATTTACCAACCTTCTGGTTAACAGCCAGACCCATTGTGTCAGAGCAATGAGGGTCTTTCAGAACTTGACAGAACACTACAGAATGGTGACAATTTCCCTAAATGAATGGTTAAGGACAAATAATCCAGCTCTGTATAATTAATTTGCACAATAAAAACCAAGTGAGTCTAATTACATTTCAGTAGTCAAAATCTACTTTGTACGGCAATCGGCCCTACCTGGACTGTTATGCAAAACCAACATGGGGGTGGTTTTAGGCTTATGAAGTCCAGTTAAGGCTGATTGCTTCATAATGCAGGTTTTGACTGCTAAATTGTAGTTAGACCCTACTAGCGCTCAACACTACCATAGTGCAACATCTTCACTTGATTGCCAACACTTGCCATGCATTTCCTATATTCATAAGGCATGAATCCAATTCTGCAATGTGGTGCTAGAGATGGGAATGATCTGGAAACACAGATTTCATACTAAAACCTGTCTGTCTAATGTTGCCTTGAGCAGTGGTGTGATCTACCAACTCAGCTCCATGATATGAAACTCGCCAGCTAATTTGAACAAGCCTTTTGCCCCTCACAGATGAGCTGCTTGAATAGATTGTGAAAGCTTTGGAGAGAAATATCTGCGGAATATTTTCCAATGTGAAATTGTAGACATTGGAGCAGCCCATCCTGAGCTAGGCTTAGAAAACTAATTGTCCTCCTAATTTGTGACTTCCTAACTTGTGATGATAATGTTGATATGGCACAATCTTGGGCCATATGATATGGGCTGCAATGCTTCTAACTATTTAATGACCACAGTGACATATTATGAAAGGCTGAAACAACAAACAACCAGTTAAATTGTTTATCTGATGCTAATCAAAGGGAATGACCATTCTCAGAAAGTGTAAATACCACATAGATCCTATCGGGCAGGGATCACGTTTTATAAAACACAACTCCGGGCTGTCCCATGCCTCCCCCCCTTTTTTTCTCTTTTTCTTTTCTTTCTTTCTTTCTTTCTTTCTTTCTTTCTTTCTTTCTTTCTTTCTTTCTTTTTGCTGCCTGAGTCCAGCATTTTCAAATGGCACCCCACTTCCCCCACCCCATATCAAGATGCACATGAGAATAATAAATTAAATCATTAACAATTTCCTGCCCTTTCATGACACCCAAGATCATCTGCCTGAGGCCTGGCTGTACCTAATGGTAGGGTCAGTCCTGCATCTCAGATAAGCTAAAGCAGAGAATGGGGAACCTGTGGCCCTCCAGATGTTTCTGAACTACAACTTCCATTACCCCTGACCACTGGCCATGTTCTAGAGACACAATCCATCTGGTCTTATGGATTCCTCCCCACCCCCACTGCCCACATTTCTATTATCAGTGGTGGCTGCAAGGGCAAAGCAGGGTGGAGTGGTGTTGCTTCCCTGCCCTCCCAATGTGGAGGTCACTGCCAGAAACTGCAGGTACAGTGATGGAGCCAATCCAATGCCCCCACTGCCTTGCCCATGCCAACCTCACCACTGTCTTGCCCCCTGCCTTTTGGTTACCGGCAGTGACCTTCACATTGGGAAGTCAGGTAAGCAATCTCAGCCCACTCTGCTCCACCAACCGCTACTGCCTATGATTTAATTATATGTGTATTCCACCCTTCTCAAGGATATCAAAACAACATACCTGGGGTTTCCTCCATTGCTTCTTAACAACAGCCCTGTGAGGTGCAATTAGGCTGAGGCATAACTGTTGCTTGAAAACCATTCAGTAAGATTCATAGGCGAGTAGAGGTTTGAACCTGGGTCTCCCCTGTCCTAGTCTGACATCTCATCTGCTACTTACACACTGTTTCTTCTCTGCATATGACATCTTCCAGCACAACAGCCCTATGCATTCTGGGTAATTTACTGCCCACAGGCCATACTAAAAGTTATATGTATGGTAGAGTGGAGAAAGTCTGGCTTTCCAAAACAATGCTGGACTACAGCTCCCATCATCCCTGACTATTGGGCATGCTGGATAGGGCTGATGGGAATAGGAGTTCAAGGACATCTGGATGGCCCAAGGTTCCTTGCTACTGATGTGCGGGCTGTAGCAAGGATCCAAACACTGGGAGACAGGCAAAAAAGAAAAGAAAAAGCTGGCAACTGCCTGTGACAATGACTCAGCAAATTAAGATAATGGGAAATGGAATGGGTTCTACAGAAATACTTTGCAAGTCATCCTTTGTACTCAAAAACAGACTCGTTAGGGTACCAATACTGATTGTTTTCTGTGGGGGTAAAGGAGAAAAGTTAGGCTAATAAACATTCTTCTTTGCAGGAACTCATGCTTACGTTCACAAGGCAGATGTTATATCGTCAGTTCAGTTCACCACTACAGCCATTATGTTCTATTTATGCTTCACTTTATTGTTTGTTTGTTTGTTTGTGGTTGGGTGGGTGTTTTTATTTTACATTCCTATTATTGTTTCACTCTTGGAGAGGAGGAGGATATAATATATTCATCTTTATTATGCAAAGGGAAAAAAAATCTGTGTGAAGCATTTAATAAAATGCTGCTTCCCCACAGCCAGGAGCTGTACAGTTAGCTATTCTTAAGTGAATGTTCCTATTAAAAATGGCTCGTGACTGCACTGGCCAAAGCTAGCATGGGTCAGAAAAAGAGCCGTGCTGATAAATAAGGGCATGTGCAGCATAGTATAGATTTACGGATGCCTTATGATTAAAATCTCTGCTGGTGCAGATGACTATCTCTGCTGCTCTTTCCCTTGATTATTTTGGTGCTCAAGAGTGATCCTTGGATGGGAAGAGAAATCTTAAAGTTACCTTTTTTTAAAAAAAAAGATTGCACAGCTCTTTATGCTACCATGCCACATGGTGACACAGATAACAAAAGAGCAGGTCCAAAAAGGACTAGTGTGCTGGTCCCCTGGGCTAACCGAGAGGCAAGGTCCAAGTCCAGTCCGAGGTCAAAGGTGCAGTATGG
Source organism: Podarcis filfolensis (assembly GCF_964270895.1). Taxonomy (NCBI): domain Eukaryota; kingdom Metazoa; phylum Chordata; class Lepidosauria; order Squamata; family Lacertidae; genus Podarcis; species Podarcis filfolensis. The sequence goes on along the minus strand of NC_139608.1, from coordinate 42,970,907 downwards.
AGGCAGTCCGTAAGAGTTGAAGCTGGATGCAGGGCAGGTAGTCGGGTGAGGTCAGGAACTCCGGCAGGATAGCAGGACAGGGTTCAGGCAGCAACTGACAACCAACAAAGTTGCTCCCACAACTTGGGACTGAGGCTGGCTGGCTTTTATCTGCCCCAAGGCACAGGGTGGCCCCGATCCTCAGGTGACTCGCCTCTCCTGGCCTGGAGGCAAGCACTCCTCCTGCGGGAACTTAGTTCCCTCCGCCTCTCTCCCCTGAGCCTCTGCAGCTCAGGAGAAGCTGGAGGGTTACCGGACCCAGAGGCAACCTCAGCTTCCCCTGATGGGGCTGAGAGTGGAGCACCTGCAGGCAATGGGTCCTCCACCCCCTCAGGAGCCAGAGCAGACTCAGCTGGTGCCTGCACCTGAGGCTCCAGCACAGGTGAGGACCCTTCAGGCTCATGCCCCAGCCCCGGCTTGGCTGGTTCTGGAGGCGGGGAATCCTGTGCAGGCTGGGATTCCTCAGGTTCAGCATCCGAATCCAAATCCCAGGCCATCACACCTAGGCAAATTAAGGCAGGAGTGAGGGACCTTTGGTCCTCCAGATGTTGTTGAACTACAACTGCCATCACCTCTAACAAGCATGACCAGTGGCCAGGGATGATGGGTCTTGAAGTTCAGTCTACCAAATGAAATAAATACCTGTCCTTTTCAGCACTCCATACGGTACACATTACCTGCAGGTCTGAGTTGGAATGTCTAAATAATAGCTTGGTAGGCTCACTGAAATGGTGATGATACCCTGGTGCATATGGTTGATGCTATGGCCAGGGTCATCTTCTGCCAACCCACCAGGTACAGGGGTGTGAAGAAAGTTGATATGAAGCTACTGGCAGATCATGGTGATCACCAGGGAGTTGGCTGATGTCCCATTGTTTAACAATAGCAGCAACCCCTCTGCTGCCCAAAATTATAGTGCTGAAATAAAGAAAGCTTAGGCTAACCAGGGGTGGAATTTTGTATGGAAGGACTGTGAGCTCCGTTCAGTTCTGATTGTCAAAACAAATTCCTGGGCTCATAATTACTTAATGCTAAGAGTATGTCTTTTGCAGCAGGCTGTGGTCAGTTGATCTTGGAGATCTACTAAAAATAAAAATTGATCGCACAAGCTTCAAGTCTGCTCACTCCATAATCGGTCCTCCCACTTCCTGCTGCAAGAGAGTTGGGGGAGAACACGTATGCACTTGCAGACATGGCCTAAGCTAATGCTTAATGCATTTGGAAAACTTAGGTCTTATCTGCAGGGCACATTCATCATACTCCCACCTGTATGGTAGCAGGAAAAACAAATGCATGTCACTATCTGTCAGAGTTCTGAAGTGCAACTGGTTAAACAGGGCAGCCAGGTAATAATTCACTAGGGATAGTAGTCCTGAGTGTTCACAGCACTGCAAAGGAAGTCTACAATCTTGTTGTAATGCAGTTCCATGCAAATCACACAGGTCCAATGTTCATCAGTTAAAGACTATCCATTGGAAGCAGATCCCACAATGCTCGGCTGATATCTGCACATTTATTTCCAGTTACCAGAAGCGGAAAACATATTTTTCAGTTTAAAGAGAAATATCACATCGATAGACTGACTGGAAGGATCCAAAATCGACGAGATCAGAGATTTATAGAAGATTAGGAAAATTTTACAGAATATATGCATAAATTAAGTGATAATCAAATAACGTTTGTAAGCTTTAATGAAGCTCTGTAACAAGAAATGCTAGAGGTTTTAGAAATGTGTAAGAAATTAAGAAGGGAAGGAGTATCAGGCAAGTTGAGGGAAGTCAAAAATAGAATGGATATAAAAAAGATGTATGATTTGTATAAATTTTGTATTGGAAAAATTGAATAAAAATAATTTATATATAAAAAAAGAGAAATTTCACATCTATTATGCTTTTACCATACAGTGGTACCTCAGGTTACATACGCTTCAGGTTACATACGCTTCAGGTTACACACTCCGCTAACCCAGAAATAGTGCTTCAGGTTAAGAACTTTGCTTCAGGATAAGAACAGAAATCGGGCTCTGGCGGCGCGGCGGCAGCAGGAGGCCCCATTAGCTAAAGTGGTACCTCAGGTTAAGAACAGTTTCAGGTTAAGTACGGACCTCCAGAACGAATTAAGTACTTAACCTGAGGTACCACTGTATAAGGATATTCTTCTTTCTTTTTACAACCCTTTGATGAAGATAATTCTGTTTTACCACAGTGGAACTGAGATGGTGGCATAATGCTTGCCCAAGACTTTCTTATGAATTCATAGCTTAGGTTTTTGGGTCCATATCCAAAATGCTGTCTGCTAGATCACACTGTAAATATGCATCCTGTACCATCTGAATATGTCATACAAGTCTCCTAAAACAGAACTAAGCCAGGGACATATGTCAGATATACATGCCTGCTGCAAGCAATAGCACAGAACATATAACAGAAAGCACTGAACAAGTCAGGGGGAAAAATGGAGCTGTAAACAGCAGCAGACGAAGAGTCCCAATCAGAAATGGAGCCCACTGGCATAGCAGCTGGCATAAGAACAAGGAATGACCGGACAAAACTCCAGGAATTGTAATAAAATTCTATCCTCTTTGGTAAATGTACAGAGTGCAAATGGAAAAACGTGTGTGTAAAGCTTGAACGGTGACTTTATTCGAGAGAAAGGGATGAGCTGTCTAGGACACAATGGAAAGAGAAAGAAGCAAGTGCCATTGAGGCTTACTAAAATTCAAGCCCATGACCTCCCCTCCCTGTGACCTATAGCAGCACATATGAAACCAAAGCAAAGCGGCTCAAAGAAATCACAGTGTTTGGAGAGCAAAAAGGTGAGATTGAAATCCTACTGTAGGTTCCTGGGCCAGTGTGTGTAGCTGTCACTCAGATACAATAGTAGAGCAATCACGGGGGGGAACATGTGTCAGCATCCACAAGAAAGCAATTAGCCTTGGACTCACACATTGTTTGGGTTCGTGGCCTAGCTGGGCAGATGTGTGTTGTATAGCACCGGGAGATAAAAGCTCATATTCAAAGAGGAAATTGGGGGCTGATGGTATTATATCAATGCCTCGAAAATGATCTGTGCTCACAGAGATGGTTTCAAACCTATGAGGACTTCTGCAATTCCTGAACAAAGAAGAAGGTTCTTATTGCTTCCCTACACAATTATTTGCTCTTGCATTGTAGAGTTGGAAGGAACCCTGATAGTCCAGCTGCCATGCTACCTAGTAGGGTTGCACTTTCAGACAAAAAAACAGTGGGGGGGGTAGATTGGTCACATGGGTTGCCAGGGGGTGGGCCAAAAGGGTGGGTTGGCCCATGCAGTACTCCTCCTGATTGGCTCAGGGGTTAGTCCCAATGAGGAAACCACAGCGCACAATAGAGCAAGGGTAATCAGCACCAAGGACAGCTCCCTAGTGAGCATTTTGTTCTAAGAGTGTCTGGGACAGGACTGGGACCTTTTATGCCTGGAGGTCTAGATCATTCATTGGGATGTTGGCCTTGAAGAGGCAGGTCTCTAGCTTACAGCCTAGCACTTCCTCCTTCTCTATGTGGATTCCCTCCAGGTTTATTACTGGTGTTGATTTGCTGACATGGTGGGTATGGGTCTCAATTCTGGGGATGAGGTTTTCATGCTCTGTTCATGCTTTCTAGTCCCTAGATGATATGTCTTCAACCCAGAGAGGGCTGTGTGCATGTGCCTGTTGTCTTTGTGGGTCTGGGGTGCTATGTGGGCACCGTGTTATATGTCTTCTCTTGCCTTGCTTTTTCATCTTGTTCTCTGAAACAGTGGTTGTGAAGAGCACAAGGCCATCACAATGCCTGGGGACTGACAGCACTGGGATTGTTGCTAGCTGTGCAACTGGGGCTGAGGGAGTACTCTGGCATCACTGTGCCGTGTGTGTGTGTGTGTGTGTGGAGATGCAGGGGTTCTGCAGAGGGCATGTCCCAATTGTCACGAACTCATTGGCTGACTCCATGGGTGAATGGCATGTGTCTGTCATTTTCTCATTGTTTTTATATTTTGTTTCCATTGAGTTTAATTGTTCTCCTTCCTGGCTTGGGCACGTACAGCAGTCTTCCTCAATGTGATGCCCTCCAGATGTTTTGGGCATCATCCCTGCCCAAAAAGAGGCCATGCTGCCTAGGGCTTGTGGGGATTCTAGTCCAAAACATCTGTAAGGCCACAGTTGGAGGCTGATGTATAGAATTCAGGAACCATTTTGCCAGTATATGGCAGTGATCTCTGGACCTGGAGTACAAGATTCTTTGCCTCATCTCAAAGATTTAAGCACTTATTTAAATCTCTCCCATTGAAACCAATTTGATTTTAAAATGTTTCACATCAAGCAAATTAATACAAATCTCCTGACTGAGTCAAAGAGAGCCTTGAGAATGTGAAGGCAGTGCTTCTGAAGCCAAGGCTGGGGCTCAGTAGGATTTCCAGTAGTCCCAAGGCAAAGCTCCAGTGACCCACACCTTTCATTCTTCCAAATGGTTGTCTGAAACAGAATAAATTATGAAAACTAAGCACGTACATGTACATTTTTTTAGTGACACCTGTAGTTAAATGATGTAATTTATTGACATTATTTAGACTGATTATAACTGAGCAGTTCTTCATTCAGAATTTGGGTTACTTTTCTGCTAGGCGTTGATTTAAGAAAACAATAATTGTGCAGTGTATAGACAACAGTGCCCAGTCATTTATTGACATAAAAGTAACTTGCAGTCTTGTTGAAACTAGCATAACTAAGACTGAACAAAGATGGACAGCACCTATGTGATCCAAGACATACCATAGGAATATGAGCCACTATTGAAATGCTACTCATCTAGATGATCCCAGGAGCACCTGTTTTTTTGCCTTAAAAAAACAGTGGGCATCACCCTGGCAAAGAAGTCCAATTGATTTCAATGAGAGAGTTTTTAGCACTTTCTTAATCTTTTTCATTGGAACTTAAAAGATAAGTTTAGATAGTTATTGAACAATTATTTAATAAACAAGACCTGCATAGTGGCTCTCAGGAACAAATATAGGGCCAATCTAAGCAACACAAATGAAAGTTGAACGAATGCTTCAACATGGCTCCATTTATTCATCCAAAACCAACCTGGGAATACAACTGTGATTGGCTAAGTGCCATGGCGCAGAGTTCAACCAATCAATGTGCTCCACTCAACTGATACCAAACCCACCCCCACCCCCTATTCAGTGGGCCTGTCAGCGGCAAGGATCGTAATGAAACAAGCAAGGCTTGATTTATGCACTGGAGTCTCTGCTCTGCCTCATTCCAGCAGAGCTGAAGTGCCGGATTTCCTGTACTGGGCCCCATCATGGTGTGAGATTCTGCCAAAGTGCGAGTGAGATGTGCGGTGGGGAGTGTATCAGGGGTGGTATTGTCTACACGCAAATGCTCAACTTTATGTACTTTTAACTAGAGGTGTAACAGATGGTTCCGTTTCAGTCCAAGCAGTGGAGAACCGTGCCCATTCTGCCTGTAGCCAATCAATCCAGCCACTCTGGGGGAAAACTGCAAGCTGGGCTTGGAAGTCTGGCTGCCAGCAATCCAGAGGAAAAGCTTTTACACAGGCTAATGTGGTCGGCTGCCATGTGAAACTGGGGAAACGAGGAGGATGGGATTAAAAATACATCAACACAAACAACCTCATGCTGGGCTTTGGTCAGGAATAATGGCTGGGAAGAGAGGGGAGAGCAGGCACAATTTGGAAAATTAAAAAATGTGCTTTGGCCTGTACCATTAACACCCGATCATTTTAAACTGGCAGGCATAAGGGGAAGGGAAATTAACTACTTTATGAGAAGAGAGCTGCCAATAGAGGAGTAAAAATTTGATGTTGCACAAAATGGCTGTAGCAGGTTGTCTTGGCCTTTTAAATGCTTAAGCATCTGCACAGGGCTGCTGGAGCCAGCCTTCCCTGTGAATTGGCAGAGCAAAACAGGGCCCTCCCCTCCACATCTCTTTGTCTGCCTGTCTGCAAGATCATAACTTTTTGGAACTGGGTCAAATCCATTCAGAACTTTCAGCAGATGCCCTGAGCATCAATGGGTAGATCTCTCTACCCCACCCCTCTCGATTTGGGGGAAGCTTATTCTTTTTCTTCTTTATAAATGCTGCACCAATGAAATATTTTCATCAGCATGACTTGTGAGTTTTAAATTGCATGAAAAACCTATGGAGGACTGGACAGTCTTGATGCAGACGGAGTTGGTGGAGGAAGGCAAGTACCGATGAGCCAGAAATTAGTAAAGGTTTATATGGGCTTTCCAGGTTCTGACCCACAAGCAGAACACCAAGAGATTGATTGCCTAGGATTTAAAAAATGGAGAAGAGGGATTTATCACTAGGCTTCAAAGGCCCTAGTAGTTAACTGGTAGGAAGGAAGGAAGAGGCCAGTCTATTTCTACCCCATGCAAATTTTGCATGTGCTCATTCATAAGTCTATCTTATTCTGGTTTTGCAATTCATTTTTTAAATCTCTGCATAAAAATGCCAGTTTAATTATGTATTTTATTTCAATTTACACATTTCTAAATGTATTTTATCCTAAAATAAATGAATTTTATTTTATTCTAAAATCAATGAATTCTGGTAAAAAAAATTGAGCCAAAAAGTGTATTGCAAAATTCAACAAAGAGCAAAATCCAAAGGATAGTTATTGGCTGCTCTGCACATTAGCCCAGATCTAGTCAGTTCATACTGGAATTCATAGAAACTGAATTTCTCAACCAGCCCTGTGGCTAGACTGCATTTGGCTTGGTGGATCATGAATTGAACATGTGACATGGTCAGGCTCAGTTATCGGAGGCCACATCTAGTTTCAGAGTTGAGTTGCTTGAGCTGGAAGCTGAGGCCAGCACCATGCAGAAGGCCTCTCAGTAACATGACTCTCAAGCAATCAGTGTCAAAGTTTATGCCTCTTGCTATGTGATCTTTAATATGTAATTGACACAGCACCCCACATTCTCATGATCATGCCAACAGCCTTAAATCAGTCACTTATGGGGCTATATAAATCCTCCTTCTATCTGAGTTTAAGTGAAGAATGCATAGCTTCAAACTTATCAACTGAAACTTGATTTCTCCTATACCATCTGCATTGTTAACAAACTAGAAAATATTAAAATACCGTATTTTTCGCTCTATAAGACGCACCAGACCACAAGACGCACCTAGTTTTTGGAGGAGGAAAACAAGAAAAAAAATATTATGTATCTCAGAAGCCAGAACAGCAAGAGGGATCGCTGCGCAGTGAAAGCAGCAATCCCTCTTGCTGTTCTGGCTTCTGTGATAGTTGCGCAGCCTGCATTCGCTCCATAAGACGCACACACATTTCCCCTTCTTTTTAGGAGGGAAAAAGTGAGTCTTATAGAGCAAAAAATACAGTACTTCTTTGCATCTGTCCTCTGCCACATGAAGAATCAGTGCTGCATGATGAAGTCGCCCATCTTTCTTACCTGGTCCACTCTTAGTACAAATCAAATAGTCCTTACCGGTTCTCTGCAACATTTCCTGGAGTTTTGTTTTGTATCATAGTTTCACTTTCAGTTTGCAAAGTCTGTAGCATGGAACAAACAAACTTTACTTAACACAGCAATTCTTACTACAACCATTGCGCAACTTGCAACTGCCCTGGGTTTCATTCCTCTGCTAGAGTTCCCCCATGCACAGAGCACTTACTCCTGCAACACTTTGATTCCTGCTATCATTACAGGGCTGCTTTTGCAGTCTAACCTAACCATTTAGCTACCCTTCCTTTTTATATTTGTCTGTTGTCATCACTGGTTCTTGCCGGATATGATAAAGAGTTAGGCAGGTCTGAAATAATATTCCTTGGAATTGCTGGAATCTGTTAAGAGATGATGTAACCCGTAAGTGAGTCATTTCTCCCTCCCATCTCCTTGGAAGCAACCTGTACTGCCTGTTGCCAGACAGACCCAGCGCCAGCATCCAGCATCCTTAGCCTGGGCACCAGCAGAGCTCAATACAGATGTTTGCCCTGGGGTGCCCTTTAAACAAGTTGCTTTCCAGAACTGTGCTTCAGTTAGTGCCTGGCAGTTGGGTCTTGGAGCCACCATCTGCATTTCCCACAATGCCTCTGAAGCAGTGTCACTCTGGGGAATTATGGGAAATTAAAAGGGCAATTCAGAGACCCAGCTGCCCAACACTGTTTGCTGCAATACTGCAACCTGATGTTGCAGCTACACCAGGTAAACCCACCAGAGGGAGCACTGACACAGGAGGGAGCCAACCAGAAAGCACGTTGCTCAAACCTAGAACTGTCCCTGTTGATGGAGGTGGAATCCCTGTTGTCACTACATGGGGAAACAACTGCATTCTTATGTCTCCATAAATCAACTGCAACTCGTATGTAATGAAAACTTGATATAAAAATTCACATATCATGCCTATGGTATATCATAGAATCCTCCTATCATCTACTCCAACCTCCTAAGCAGCTGTCCCATATGGGGATTGAACCTGCAACCTTGGCGTTATCAGCACTATGCTCTAACCAACTGAGCTATCCAGGCTCCATCCCAGTAGCTTGTCTTCAGCTATTACTTAAATCAGACGCAGGAACATGGGAGAAATTTGATTCTGTTAGCATTTAAAGGCAAACTTACCAAATTTGCACTCTCTGAAACAAACATGAACTGAAACACAGCCGTTCTTTAACACTTGCACTTCTCTTAATTTTGCCAGGCAATTCGTCAGCAAAGAAATGCATACAAAAATATATATCCTAGGTAGGATATAGTGTGCATAAACATGCAAATACTAGTGAAATTAACATGCAAAAAATGTGTTACATTTGGGAAATTTGTTTTTCAAAAATATATATGTTAGGACAAACACAAGATAAATTTGCATTAAAATGCTGATGAATTTAGATGAGGACTTAACAAAAATTCCCCAACTAATGCAGAAATATGGAGAATTGAATTTAAGAATGGAAAAATGTGAAACTGAGTGAAATCAAAATTGATAGAATTGCTTATGCCTAATCAGATGCTACAGAGGAAATATCCAAGAAACAGGACAGTTCTGGAAAGATCACCAGTGTTCACTCGCTTGTTCTGATTTTCAGTTTAGTGTAGTCCTCCCCAGTTTTATTTCCATGTTGACCACAGGTCATTAAATAAATGCAAGCTACAATATATAAAACGTTTAACGATGGGACTCATATCTTACGAATGATTACAAATGGCAAGAGGTAGGTCAACTAAAATTAATTGTCATTACAATGATCATTGCTAGCCATTCACAACAAAAGCAGCATGAGATTTAGATAATTCCAAGGAATAAATGGTTGGTTATGTAATAGTCCTTAACATCTATTTGCTAATAGAAAGTCTGTCTTTTGAAGATCTGACCATTTTTCCTTATCTGTCAACAGCTGGGGAAGAAATTTGATTCTAACTGATATGCGAAAGGAGCGTGTCAAAAGATAATGTGCAAGATCCTTGGTTTCTCTTGTGCCAAAAAAACATAATCAGGCTTCATATGAAACAAGAGAAATTCTCCTTTCCAGAGCAACTGTTGGCATCAGATTAAGCTTTATTGGTTAGGAGCTCTTCTCAGCAGGAAGTAACTAATTTGAATAATATCAACTTCTAGACAATGCTGGTATTTAAATATAGCAATCTATGGTGCAACTGGGTTGCTCCTTGCTTATGCAGTTATCAGGTAGGTTGAAAGTGTTATACACCTTTCACCAGAATTCTGGCTTGGCCCAGCATTATACTTAATATCTAATTTTGCTGTATTTTCAGACATCAAGAGACATTCTGATTTTGTCCTTTAGTGGGCACTTACAGAAAAGATGACAGGCTTGGGTTGCTTTTAGAACTCATATAACACCCATTCTGAAACCCTTGCATTGGTTACCAGGTTTGTTTCCAAACCCAATTAGTGTTCAAAGCCCTAAACAGTTTAGGGATTGATTGATTGATTGATTGATTGATTGATTGATTTATTTATTTATTTATTTATTTATTTATTTATATATATCTGTAACCTCGCAGTGAGGGAACTGCCAGAAGACCCTCAAAGGTGGACCTCACTGAATGATGAGGGTGGAGACGTTCCTTCAGGTATACTGGGCCAAGGCTGTTTAGGGCTTTAAAGGTCAGCACCAACACTTTGAATTGTGCTCGGAAATGTACTGGGAGCCAATGTAGGTCTTTCAGGACTGGTGTTATGTGGTTTTGGCAGCCAAGTATCTGAAAGACCGCTTCCTTTCCTTCAGATCACCCTGAGGGGACTCACTTGGTACTTACACCTTCCTCAGAGGTTTTCCGTGGGGTGGCTTGGGAGAGAGGATTCTCTGTGGCAGCCCCAAGTTGTGGAATTCTGTCCGCACAGTAAATGCTAAAGGTGCACCTCTTTACACTGCCCTTTGACACCTGAGATATGTATGTAACACTGCAACTGTTTTTAATTCAGATTTTCAAAATTGTTGTAACCCACTCTGAGATCTGCTGGTAAAGGGTGGATAGTAAGAGTAACAGTAGCAGTAATGAAAATATACAATATCTCAGTGACCATCGGCATCAAAGACTGAGTGTAAACTGCCTTGGGATCGTAACCGACTCACGCTGTTTAAAAAGTGAACAAATAAAGATCGGTCCACAAGGTAATTGAGCAGATGTAAATTGCCTTAAATCAGTTTCAACTAATTACAGTGGGGCTCCCATCAGTTTAAAGTCTGTCTTAATTGATTTGTGGACTGTGCTATAAGCCTTTTAAATCTCACACCATAAGGAACCCCTTTCACTGTCACTACTCATTTTCATTCCTCTTTTTAGTACTTAAAAAAAGTTTCATTATATCTTCTTTAAGATGGCGTGACAAGACCCATACAGACTATTCAAATGAACGGATATGTCTCTATTTAGGGGCATTAGGCGTATTAAATGCACAATGTTTGGTTTCTTAACCATCCTACCTTTCTGATGACATCCCCCTCCCAGTTTTTCCAGTTTTACAATGGCTCCAGAACCACTTCCGGATTACTACTCACAAATTAAAACACACCTGATTAAGGCAGCATGTCTAATGTGTATTAACACACATATATCAACAGCTAAATCCTTAAGTGCAGGATCTCACTGTCTCAAATAATATCAAACCCAGAGACATTTAAAAACTGTATGTACATAAAACTGTTGTGGGCACACACAGTAATCCCACTTGCATGATTCTTGATTTGGTACTTTTCAGCCCTTTAAGCAACACAGCCCCATTCTTAAAATAGGGGAGTGGGGCAGAGGACCACTGGCACATGACTGACTGTCATCTCATTGAGTTGAGGATCATTTGAGAAGCATGCCCCACCAATTTTCAAGTTTCTGCCTAGATTAGGCTTCCAAATTCAACATGGCTGTCAGGCCACTTCTGACCTCATTTATCAATCGGCTGAGTAATGTTCTGCTGATGGGAGAGAAAAGAAAAGAGAGAGAGCGTAAGTGGAGACGGAGTGTCTCTGAAAACTGAGAGGAGGGCAGGGGGTGGAGAGCAATGGAGACATCTGACCTGGACACTGGGACAGCAGATAAATTAGAAAGAGCATAACCCCACGGAGATGCATGCTCCGGCTCATGCAGCAGGCATTAAGGATGAAATATTTTCAGAGTAACAATTCACCTCTAACTGGAAGGACAGGGACTCGCTGACATTTTGGGCAATGAACACAGCCTGCTGGTGCTCCTCGTGGAGGGATGAGACGTGGGGAGAGAAGTGAGGAGCAAAAGCAAAAGCAGAAGGATTTATGCAATCCCAGTTCCTAAGTTCCAGGTTACGCTTACCTTGTTGGTTTAACTCATTTAATAGAGTTGTAGGCCTGAGAAGGACCAAAGTAAGAGAAGGACCTGGAACTAAGGACCAAAACGAATACGATGTTGAGTAGATCTCCTCATTTAAAAATAAATAAAAAATAAAGCTGTTGTGGGGCTCTCTGATTTAGACTGGAACAAGATTTCTGGGAGGTGGGGGTATTTTAAGCCAATTCTGCTTGCAGCGTTTCCCCATTCAAGATCATGCACACAAGGATTGAAAGCTGCTATTAGCCCTGCTGGGAGGAAAGACTGCATTGCTTCTGACTCTTTTTTTAGGGAAAGGATTAAGTATATCCCTCCACCTCCCTACAGTGACTCTGCTCCGTTCAGAATGGGAGCTCCTTCCAATTGAGAAGGTCAGAAGAGCCAATCAACATTCTCTCATAGCATGTCTGTTTGGACCTTCTTATTGAATGGATATCAATAGGACATACTTTAACGAAAATTCATTTCAGTTCAATTCTAACCACAGAGACTCCCAGCTCTGCAGCCCCAGTCATGGAAGGGGTTTGCTGCGGTGAGGAAGAAGGATGTTTCATTGACTTTGGAGAGGCCATTGAGGAGGATTGTGGAAACATTCCTTTACCCTGGAGTTTGTGAAGTCAAGGCTGGTTTAATCAGGCAACTGAGCAGAGTTGGATAGTTCCTCTGTTACTTACCCAGTACACTTCAACTGCAGTAGCACAAACCTTACAGCCAGTTTGTTTGCATGCTGTCTCTACCACAAAGACATTGCACTCAAAGTGGTTTACAGAAAATGAATAAATACAATAATAGTACAGTAATAAAATTATAAATATAATTATAAATATTATAATATTAAAACAACAACAATAATAACAGCCACTCTGGGCGGCTTTCAACAGAACATTAAAAACAGAATAAAACATCAAGCATTAAAAACTTCCCTAAATGGGGATGCCTTCAGATGTCTTCTTAAAGGCGGATGGTTGTTTATTTCCTCAACATCTGATGGGAGGGCGTTCCACAGGGAAGGGGCCACTACCAAGAAGGCTCTCTGTCTGCTTCCCTGTAAACCTCACTTCTTGCAGTGAGGGAACCGCCAGAAGGTCCTCGGTGCTGGACCTCAGTGTCTGGGCAGAACGATGGGGGTGGAGACACTCCTTCAGGTATACTGGGCCGAGGCCATTTGAATTGTGCTCGGAGACATTATATATCACTGCAATATACATAGTACATATTTGAATAAAACTTGCCAATATCCCACTTAACAATATCCAGTATTGAACAATATACAGTACCCATAACCATCAAAATAATGGATTTGAAAGATATGGGTCATCTAGTCCAACCACCCCATTCGATGGTGTGGAAATGCCATTTCCAAATATTTCTAAAATATTAGTTCAGATTTATGCATTTAATTTATGGATTCATTTATTTAATTTATGAATTGCCTCCCATGGAAATATCTCAAAGCGATTAACAGATAGCAGATAAATGAAGTTTCAGTGGCTGCATTCAGGCTCCCTGTGCGCAGATGTCACTTTGGGTTATTTTCTTCCGTGGCGTGAGCTTACCTTTCTTCTAACATGGCTCTTTGATAACACAGACTTGCTTCATCCAAGGCTGATTTCTTTCTTCTCCTCTTTGCCGCTCTTCCATTGGGACAGCAGTCTGTCTTTCTAATTGTTTTCCCCCGCCCTGAAGTGCTTTGTCTGATTAAGCATTTTTCTGACCTATTATTAGTAGTATAAAAATAACACTAAATGTTTTAGATAACTTCTCCAAGGGAAGGGGAGGTGGCTTCAAGATTGTCAAAGGGCTACCAACCAGCACTGCTCTTTGGCTGCAAACAGGAAAAAACAGGATTTCTCTGAACTGAAACTTTGCATGCCCACCCAAAGTGTAGCGAGTGTGCTGCTGCTCCACCACTGCCCACCCATGAAAATCATGTGCACGTGGATACACATACAGTATCTGAGTATATGGAGATTGTATGGTGTGCCGTAGACCAGAAGGGGAGGAAGGGGCATAGGGACTGATGACTTGGCCCATGTCAGAAGCACTTGAAAGGCAAGAAATGCATTTGGTGAAGACACTTCCAGATGGCCCAAGAGAGCTCACTGTGCTGCTTGCCAGGCAGGGAAAGTGAAAACAGCCAAGGCACGCTTGTCTCTCTGACCTCATGCAAAATGTCTTCTCTTTCCCAGCTAATACAGCACACAACCACTTGTGTTACACTGATTGGGTTGCACGGAGAAAGTGCCAGCCAACATTCTGCCTTCAGGCCCAGGCAAGGCAGACATAAAATATGGGATAGGGGAGAATCAGTGAAGACAGAGTTGTGTCCCCCCTAGCAACTGCCAACATCCACCTTGGGATGCTTTCCCAACAGCTGGAGAAACACAGACCCAGATAGATGATGGGCAAGCTCTATGGAAGCATGTCCTCCCCATCACCTGAAAATATGGCCTCCCTCTCTTGAGGTTGAAAACAAAGTTGCTGTTGAACTATCTAGAAAGAAGACAAGGGGCATGTGATCATCTACCCTGCAGACAAAACCACTTGGTCATTCCACCTCTCCAGGGGATGCTGGGAGTTGTAATTTTATGAGGGGGGCTGGGGAACTCTGAGAGAGGCTCCCCAGAATCGATACCAACCTACAGCTCCCAGGATTCTTTGGAGGAAGCCACCTCAGATATTATACAATAGGTATAAATTTGCTGGATATCTAGGCCCTACAGGAGAGATTTCCCCAGTCAACTGCTCAGTCAACACATCTACACGCTGTTGCCCAATACAGTATCCATTTCTATACAATGGAACTCAGCACCCTCTCTCTGAGAGCAAGCCCAACTGAAATCTGATTATGGAATCCCACTTTGCAAGCCCAGCAAGGCACGTGATCTGAGGGAGTTTATGTTAATCCATATTATCCCCAAAGCTGCTCCATTCCTTTGATGTGCTGTGGAAAATAGCAGCATATAAGTTTTCATGGCATGCGAATGGCAGAAATGTAGATTCTCGTTGGTGCAGCTATTATTTTGAGAGATTGTTAACATCACTGTTATTGGGGGGACATCATTGTCATTGGGGGGAACAAACATCATTGTCATTGGGCATTGGGGGAGAAAGCAGGGAGAACTGCAAGGTGAAGACAAACAGAATACCAGAGGTGTCACCCAAATGAAGGATCTGGGTCAATTAATAGTCCTGATTTTGACTTATTATTTGAAAAATTTGATACAGCATTTCAGTGAACGTGATATCATCTCAAGATCTTTGATGGAAATAGTTCCACAGGCAAGTCATTCATTGTCTGGCAAATGATTGTCTGGCAAGTCATTCTCTGAATGAGTAAATGTGATCAATTGTTTACAACAACGCCTTCCATCTGGATCCCTCGCACATAGACAGAAGAAGTCCTATTGAAGCCTGATTTAAAATTCACCTTTTAATATTTAAATGGCTGTGATTATCAAGTCTGTCATTTAATCATATGGATTAACTGGTGAATGCTTTCAGCTCTGGACAACGTCTAGGAAGGAAAGAAGTGAGGGCAGGTAAAAGGAAATATCACACATCAGCTATCAAATCATTGTATAAAAATATCCCCATTGAAGCTGTTGCAGTGTAGTATGTCAAAGTATTTTCTGGACAAAGGAGATGCTGACAAGTAAGTATTTTAGCTGATGGCTGGCAGCCATTCTACCAAGCCTGTCTCTTAAGCTAAGTGGTCATGTTCTCAGGTCAGTATTAGGGTGGGAACACCCTCAGGGCAGCAGGAAATGGGACTGTGGATTAGTAAGAGTCCCCTATGCTTCTGGTTCAAATACAGTTACCTTGCTATTCTTAACTTCTGCCTCATTTATTTATGTATCTATTGGAAATACGTATTCCCTCCTTTTCTATTTACTCCTTTATCCACCAGAAAGAGATTCTAATGATTTTTAAGGAGATTCTTACTCAGGACATCCAATCACATTCTCAGTATTTACGGTATTTGAATTAAAAAAATGTTTTCTGCTTCTATTATTTTCCTCTTGCCCCCTCTCTCTTCAGCTACTGGGTCCTGCTCAGGACAAAATTCTTAAAACACAAGTCTATGGTTAATAGAATACAGCACCTGCCTATTAATCATACTGATTCATGAGGCAGATGTCAAGGTAAACATCACTATGAAAGGATAAAATGGAAGTACTTAGAACAAAGTCAAAAATTAAATCTGGCAAAAAGACACGGCAGGAAAATTAAACTGCATTAGGAGCTGAGGAGAATGCTTTCAGTCTCATTCTAAAGATAATTAGGGATGGGATTTGGTGAATGAAGGGAGGAGGGAGAAGAGTGGTGTAGTGGTGAGGTGCTATAGCTAAAAAGGCCCTGCTCATTGTTGCCACCCAGAAGATGGAAAGAGGAAGATGAGCTCTGCCAGCCATGGGTGTAGCCAGGATTTTTGCTGTTGGGGGGGAGAGGGGCAGGCAGAATCACAGTTAGTTTTTTTATTGATTTATTGATTTATTTAAGGGGGCAGCTGCCCCCCTGCCCCCCAGGCTATGCCCATGCTGCCAGCCATTGGCTCTGACTCTATCTACTGCTGACCTTCCTGTATTTCACCCTACAAGCCCCACAGGGTGCCACCCACCTTTGCTAATGACCATTTTGGTCAGGGTCTGAAGGAGCTGCAAGCCCTCTCCCTGTGCCTAGGTCAGGACTGTGTGAGAGGTTTGCCCCTGCTATCTTTTTCCATGGAGAATCATTTCTCTGAAGATGCTATTAGCCTCAATTGGACAAAACTTGCAGGCATAACACTGTGTGCTGACTGTGTTCTTCTAAATAGCAGCTTTGTGGTGTGTCGGTGTGATTTTCAACAGGGAAATCATGTGTGTCGGCTGGGGAAGGTTAACCTCCTCGCAGCCCCAATCCAAGTCTCTACAACTGGTTTTGCAAATTGAAAAAAATAAATAAATTGTGAAATCCATTCATAGAACTCCCATGGCACATCTGATTTGACAGAAGCTCTTTATTTCCTAACCACTGGGAACACTTAAGGGAGGGTGTCAAACTGAGCTCCTGGCTTTTGGTAGTTAATGTTATGTTTGTGCCTGAACTTCAGAACAGAGCAGGGAACTAACACAGTTACATTTGGGGCACATGAACTGGAAAGTGCAGGTTCTCATGCTTGCATTGACTGGAATACTCCATCTTATTGGCTCCCCAAAGTTCCCAGGAGGCCTTTGAAGTCCTACATTCTCCCATCTCATCCCAAAGCAGCCAGCCAGGATATAAACATGTCTCCAGTAATTTTAGTAGTATGGGTTCTTCTGCTCTGGAGGGCAAGGATAACTTTCAGCCAGGATTGGGCCTGGCTCCTTCCCCCACCGTCAAGACCTGGGAAGGACTTGGAGGCTTACATTATCCCAATTTTTAACTATCTCCTTAAAAAACTCTTCAAAATCCAACCAGGTGCAACACATCATTGATGAAAGCTGTACAGGGTTACACCATAAGAGGTTTTGGCCCAATGTTATGATTCCACAGCTGCCCTGAAATCTGGTATTCAGCGTTAATATATCCACAGGAATTTTTATCCCATTTGGTTCATTCTATTTTATTTTATTTTTATTCTGTTAACTTTATCCTATTGATTCAAATGTGTTTTCATTCCCCCAGATGGTCCCCTTTTGCATTTGCTTTTTTACGGAAAAGGCTTGTGCTGGAAGCAATATATAACAAGGCTTTGCTCTGAAATCCGGCAGGACTCTGCCCCACAAGTTTTCATGCGACTGGATTCTCTCCCCTCCCCTTTTAAGACCATGTTTTGAATGCAGAATGGAACAAATAAATGAGAACATGACTCTTGAATGCAGAAAGAAACCCCAAAGGTCAGTTGGGTTATAGGTATGCAGATGACAAGCTATGATTCTGTTGATACAATTGCTTTTCCTGGCCCATTCCACACCTGCTGTTTGCTTTCAAACATTAATAAAAGCTGTTAAAATGCCACTGTATTGACATTCTAGTGCTCGTTTCCTGGGCTGTAGCTCTTTGCCAGGCTTGCTAAATTTCCTGCAGTAAACCTTTCTATATTGGCGCTTCCTTTTAAAACATTTATTCTCCAAGCATCATTTTGATGTGATGTCATGATTTTGGCTTACACAAAGCTTGGCACTCCCCCTTGTAACCCTAAACCCTCTTCCTTTCAGAGTGTTGGATAGCCATATTTCCGAAGACAACACCCATTCAGTTAACAAATTAATGTTATTAATTGTGTTGCTTCCACAAAGTGTCCAAGGTGATGTACAATTTCTAACAATTCGACCAACTTTTAAAAAATGAATTTATGGAGTTTGCTACCACAAGGATGGTAGCAATTTGTGATGTATTTTGTATTTCTTCGACGGATGTAATTTTATTGCTGGTTTTATCCTGCTTACCATCATGATAGTTTCTCCCCCTTAATGTTGGTGGTATAGATTTTTTTTGCAAAGGAAATGTTGGTGGTTCCCAGCTTAGTTGGATCTTTTAAATGAGAATTAGACAATTCATAGAGGATTGGGCAGTCAATCCTTACTGTTAAACCACATCCCCATATACAGAGACAGCATCCCTCTTAGTATTAGATAACTGAGATAAACAACACAACAGGAAAAAGCTGTCCTCTTCATGCTCTGCTTACAAGTCTGCCCAGGGCCATCTCACAGCTCAGTGGAAACAGTATGCTGGGCTGTGTTTGGATCCAGGGTTTTTTATGTTCAGTGTGTGATTTTGCTCCAAGTTCAGGATTTCCACCTTTACTTCAGTAGCTGGGATTGAGGCAAAAGACTGAGTCACACTGAGGTTCTTTGCAAAGTGGATTACGCAGAGTTTAGCATGTGTCTCCCAAGACTTTGGTACATGGTCATCATAGTCAAGTGTTTGCTTAACCAGCACCTGGTTCAGAATTCAACTCAATATTATAATGCTATATGTGTGGGAGGAACCAAAGCCATGGGCGTAGCCAGGCTTTATGTTAGTGGGGCAGAACCTCAGTTAGTTAAGTATTTTGTATTGATTTACTTGATTTAGAAGGGGCAGCTGCCCCCCTTGGCTACACCCATGCAGAAGGTCCCAGGTTCAATCCCCATTTTAAAAAACAACAACAATGTATTAATTATTAATTAATTCATTAATTACTTTTCACACGAGTCTCAAGGCAATGTACAAACATTCTATCTATTTTCTATCTATCCAGTGGCGTAGCGTGGGTTGTCAGCACCCAGGGCAAGGCAAGTAATTTGCGCCCCCTAACCCGTGGATTTGCGCCCCTAACCCCCAGATGTTGCACCCGGTGCGGCCGGCCCCCCCTGCACCCCCACGCTACGCCACTGTATCTATCTTATGCTTTTATATGTGTTGGAAGCCACCCAGAGTGGATGGGGTAGAAATAATAAAATTATTGTTATTATCATTATCATTATTATCATTTTCTATCCACATGCACACATATACAGTGGTACCTCAGGTTAAGAACTTAATTTGTTCTGGAGGTCCGTTCTTAACCTGAAACTGTTCTTAACCTGAGGTACCACTTTAGCTAATGGGGCCTCGCACTGCTGCCGCACCGCCGGAGCACGATTTCTGTTCTCATCCTGAAGCAAAGTTCTTAACCCGAGGTACTATTTCTGGGTTAGCGGAGTCTGTAACCTGAGGCGTGTGTAACCTGAAGTGTCTGTAACCCGAGGTATCATTGTAATTTTAAAACTGTATAAAAAAACTAAAAAGGAGTTTGAAAATAAAGCAAAATAAGGATCCAAGGCAGAGACCAGCTGGTAATACTTGTCAAAACAAAAATGTCCTCAGTTGTTTCCAGAAAGTACAGATAGTGGGCACTTTCAGGAATTCTGTATCTTGACAGGAATGTTGTTCCACAAAACAGAGGCAGCCCCACCAAAAGCCCTACTCTGAGTTGCTCTGGAGAGGGCTTCTGATGTTTTAGGAAGTCCAACGAGAAATTATGCTGCAAAACACCATGACCTACTGGTTATCTAAGAGAAAGGGTGATATCTCAAGAAATCTGGTGGCAGCCAGGTAATGGGAAGGACTAAGGCCCTGGAGAGCTGTTGTCGGTTGCAATAGACAATACTGGCGTGAATGAACAAATTGCTTGACCTGAAGTGTAGAAGAAAATACTGAACAACATAGACCATTGGTTTGACTCATAACAAAACAGCTTCCTATGTGTTTGCTGATTGGCTATTCCTGCAGAAAATTAATTTGAGAGCCCCTGAAGTCAGAGTGTCAGAATAGCACCTGGGAGAGACCAGGGTTCAAACCTCCACTAGCCGAAGAAGCTCACTGGGTGACCTTGGGCCAGTCACTACCTCTCAGCATAGCCTACCGTACCTCACAGGGTTGTTGTGGGGCTTCAAACAGGAAGGGGGAGAACCATGTACATGCCACCTTAAGCTCCTTGGATGCAAAGATGGAATATAAATGCAATAAATAAATGGCTGGAAACTGCAGGAGGGAAGAGTGCTACTGTGGGCCTCTCCACAGACATCTGGTTGGCCACTGTGAGAACAGGACAAATCTTTGGTCTGATCCAGCAGCGTCTTCTTAACATATTGTGACAAGAATCACCAAAGTTTGAGGAGACGAAGAATTCTGCTGACTATTTCATGATTGTTGAAACAATTCCATTCAGAAATAAGGACATGATGAACTTGTAGTGCATTCCTGGGTCCTACGTTTCTTTGTTTTTGAAATGTTTCTTAACTGGTGAAGAATGTAGCAGAGGTGGCAAAGCTAAATGCCTTTGTTCTCACAGAAAATCATTCAAACTGGCAATGTTAACATGCGCCTCAATTTGGGAATGTTCCACAAAGTTCTGTCCACAGCTGGAAGGACTATAAGTTTGGGGCATTTCCTGGGAGATATAAATTAGAAGCGTCACCTCCAGCAGTTAGAATCCGTGGGGTCACCAGCTTTATTCCAAAACTGATAGGAGACAAGCAGGAAGTGTTTCTAGTTTGATGAATTAGGTGCATAAAATCCATGAAGAGATAATGAGTGAAGATACCTTTTCCTTTTTTCATGGGGATAATATTTCATGATTTCGGGAGGGAGAGATGGGGTGAAATAATTAGCCATTTGTGATTAACTCTGTTCACGGGTATTCTGTTTCTTTGTTCTGTGATGCTGCCTGGAGCTAATTTTTAAAAAATGATCCAACAACAACAATAGAAATAATTTCTCTTAATAACTAATGGCTATGTCAAAACCTGGAAATCAAATCAAAATTGTCCAAAAGTGAGACGCAGGTTGAGGATTCCTTCCAGCGCTAGAAAATGAATGCTCACAAAGAAAGTTCTAAAATGATACAAAGCAAGTTTTATTAAGTCTAGTGCCATTGCTATAAAACTGTCTGCTACATGTTTGGGTGTGGCAAAACGAAGTGCGTGATCTTTATCTCACTTCCTCCTGATGCTATAAAAATGGTGGTATTCAGTCATGGTCATTTGGGCCCTGAACCAGAAATGTTGACCTTGGTCTTTTCTTCAGCTGGTACTACAAGTTCAGTGAAAGACCCTCAGATCTTTGTCAGGATTAAATATGAGCCCCCCACAATCAAATCAATCAAATCCCCTGGTGTGTTCAGTGCTTGGACTTCAAATCCTTTGACTGTGTTCCTGGTGGCCTCACCATCCTAAATCCCTCTCCGAGGGTAAGACATGGCAGACCTCAGACTACCCGTTTTTTATGTGGCCTTTCGGTAGTTTCATCTCCACAGCCATTGAAAAAAATGTCCCAATGATCTTTCATTTGCCATTTGAGGGTGGGCTTTGGAATCTGCCTCCCTAGCCATGCTTTATACCATTCTGTCCCTCCACAATGCACACAGAGGCCTATAGCTCCTTCGCAAAACTGTTCTGATAAAGCAGTTTATATATATATATATATATATTCAACTTGGAAGCAGGAGCGTCCTTCATTTAGCCATTGAAGAAAATGGGATTGCCACCTGTTCTCTATGCTTGTCAGTGATAAGGCAGAGAAAGAACTCTTTTTAAGCAATGTCTGATTTCTATTTTATTTTTTACAGGTACTCATTCCTAAGCACAATAGAGTACTTGAGACAAAATGTCTAGCTCCCTGCTCTAGTTTGGTTTTCCACTGGTTATTGTTTAAAATACAGAGATTATGAGGTCAAAACATTCACAGCCAATATTTCCCCTAATGAAAAATGTAGTCAGGCATAAGTCAATGATCAAATCCATATGCTGAGTGTTCCATGCTACAGTGATTTCCACTAGACAGGACTTCAATAAATCTAATTTTGAAAGAAATTATATGCATCTGATGCTGTTGTCTTACCAGCTGCCACCTTTGTGCTACTTTTTCCTCCAGATTTCAATCTCTGTGCCAAATGAACTGATACCACACTGATGGGCATGATAAGAAGGTTAAGACAACCAGAAGCATGATAAGAAATAAAACCCACCAGCAGCTTCACCTGGCAGCATATGTGGGTTACTGAGCCTGTCTCACTTAGTAAATGATGCTACATCAGATCACAAATAGAATGAACCAAGTTATCCTGGTTATGTTATTTACTCGCTTCCATAATGCAAGAATTAGGACTTCTGTGATGAATTTAGCAGCAAGATACCAAGGAGTCAACAGATGTGATTTGTGGTTGTCCTGTGGAACTCAATGCACATTAAGGCACATTGTGAACATTGGTAGAATATCTAGAGTTCATAAAATGCTTGCACAGATAATTAGTATATTTATTCAGTTGTTGGCATCCGTCTGTCTCAGGAGAAAATGGAGGAGTGCGCCTTTGGGGATGAAGTCAAACCATTGGAGAGTTACAGCACCTGCTGTAGCTGTAGGGACTGATATGGGAGAGACATGTTTTAATGCAGCTGGGGCAGATGAAGGCACCCGGTTGTGCTGATACAGATGTACTGTGGCCTTTCTTCTCTCTGTGCTACTCCCAGCAGTGGTGGACCTTGGGGTCTCAAATTTCAGCAGTGCCCTGTGTGATGCCAAAATTTGATGCCACTCACTTCTCGCCTTCCATTCTACATCATAGTTCTGGCACCCCTGTGGTGCGCCCAAGGCTCTGTGCCCAGTGCAATGGAACTTGTTGCATTCCCCATAATCCATCTCTGCTCCCAGCAGTCATTTCTCCTCTGCTCACTGCTATGGATGCGCAACTGTCTCCAGGTACTGTGATCTTCTGCAAGGGATTTCCACACCGTGGGGTTGATGTTGCCAGCCTTCATGCCACCTTTGCAGACATCTTTGTAATGCAGAGTTGGTCTACCCATGAGTCCAGTACCTGAAGCTAGCTCCCTGTCAAGCACATCCTTGGGGATCCATATTTATTATATCATTATGAACTGACAATAAATATTACATAAATGATTACACAAATGATAAAACTAAAACCCACTAGCATGCTAGAATGAGCAAGCAATACAAATCTGGTGTTTGGAACTTGGAAAAGACTTCTGAAGCTTAAAAGGAAATGTGCAGGTCAAGAACGTTTGAGGTGGGGATAGGAACAGCATTTTATTCCTGGCTATAGTGCAGCCCTCTAATACCCAGAAATCAGAAGCTGAACTGTGCCAAGCAGTCTGGAACAAGAAGGAAAGTCTTCATCCTCAGTGCCTTCCTGAGGAGAGAGAAAGCATTTTGAGTGTTAAGCCACTGAGTGTTCCAATGCTCTCCATAAATGTTTAGTAAATTCTATAACAGGCCACCTATGTCAGTATTTCATGTCTTGTCTGTGTAATCAATAGAACACTTCCATCTGCCATTAAATATATCCTTCCTCCCTTTGCGTGCCATATATCATCCTTTCAAACGCTGCTGCCAGGAAAGAGGACTCAGCCTGGAGTTGGCTGACAGCAGAGCAGCTTTCAAGTCTTGCAAAATAATTTGATTTGTTAATGATAATGATGTCCTTGTTGACAGAATCTAGCAGCAATACATAAAGCACAAGATTTTTTTTTGTTTCAGATTCCACATATTAGAAATCTTTGAGTAAGTCACTTATAAATTGCACACCCAGATGGATTACCCAACGGAGCAGGGTCAGGAAGATTTGGAAGCATGTGGGGAATATTATGCTCCATGCAGCTGTCCTGCAATAGTGTATGTGTTTGTGTGTGCTGCACTCTTTAGATGGTCTTTACTTCATTTCTTTCAACCTGTAGTAAGCCAGACTGGCTGCATTTGGGGACCTCCTGTGCCCCTGGTGGTACAACTGTGGAAGATTCTGGCAGTACTAAAACCTAAGCCTACTTCTCCTCCAATTTAAGGCAAGCCTCCTTACTGTAAATGTTAATATACATGCACTCCCATCTTTTATTGTTTTTTGGTCTTGGTGAGATCCATTGAGCCACACAAACGTGAAGAAAATCTATGGGGAAATTGTGAATTTATAAATATATGCGTCATCATAGCACCCTCCATATATACCAGGTAAAGTTATAGCTGATGTAGCCTTACAGAGGAACGAGCAAGAGTCTAAGGCTGCAGTACTGAACTAGGGAGGAAGCTCAATCGAACAATTTGGAACTTCATTCAGAGAAAAACGTACACAAAGTTGCACTGCATGAAGATGAATGTTGCATGGTTTTAAACCAGGCATAGGCAAACTCTGGTCCTCCAGATGTTTGGGAATACAATTCCCATCATCCTTGGCCACTGGCCCAGTTAGCTAGACCAGGGGCTGGGTTGGCTTTGTTGTATCTCTTGGCACCTTCGTTATGTTCCTTTGCACATGGGGCTGTGTATCAGGGGGACATAGTGAGGTACAGTAATGACCTTTACATAGCTGTCAATGTTTCCCTTTTTTTAAAGGAAATTCCCTTATTCCAAATAGGATTCCTCACAAGAAAAGGGAAAAGTTGACAGCTATGGACCTTTAACAAGGCCCCTAGCAAATTATTAGAATGAGTAAAAATGGCTACTTGGTCCGCTTGCAATGAGTAGAATTTGGCGCTGCAATGGATGCATCCCAGATTTAGCAACGCCGCCTCCCACTGAATCATAGAATTGTAGAGTTGGAAGGGGCCACGATGATCATCTAATCTCCTGCAGTGCAGGAAACTTTCACCCAACATGGGGCTTGAACCCACGACCGTGAGAATAAGAGTCACATGCTCTACCAACTGACCGATCTCCAGAATGTACGAGAGTCATCCTCCCAAAGCAACCAGCTGAGCCTCCATCTGCATGAAATGCCACTCTACCTTTTGATCGCAACTCACAGCAGTTCTTCTCTTCTTATCGGCAGCCTCCTCTCGTAAGAATTAAGAATATCCTGCTGGAACAGGATCATGTCCCCTCCAGCCCAGCATCCTTTCCTCACAGAGAACAACCAGATGCCCGTGGGAAACCGGGGAGAAGAACATGAGCACAAGAACACTCTCTCCTCCTGTGGTTTCCAGCAACTGGTACTCGGAAACATTGTTGCTTCCAGCTCATCATCACACCAAGCTATAACTATTTGTCCTTGGCCAACTTGGACCATAGCTGGAAAAGGGGTTCATTGATCCATCTGGTGCTCTCATGATGAGTCTCTCATTTCCCTCCACACACAATGACCAGATTTGGCCCAGGGACCTCCAGCTGTTGATTCCTGAGGAAACAATACCCATCTTACTCTCCTTGTTGTTCCTTAGGCTAGACAGCCATGGCTCTACCTCACAAATTTGTTCTTCATCCAGAACGTTTGCAGTCTCCTGGGTCTTTGCTGTTTGCCTGTCGTTCCCTTTCCCCTGCCATTCTGTGCCCCCACCCTCCATTCCATTCCACCAGCTGCAAAGCAATTTTGAAATCAATATTTTTCTCCTCCAGATTGTAATTGTGTTTTAGGTGAATTAGGCTATAGATCAGGGTGGGATTAGTTTATAGATCAGCGTCTGGGCTGGATGCAGCTGATGTACACACACATTAGCTCCCCCCTCCATCTGTTTGGCCAGTGTCAGCATATGCAAGCCTATCCAGCCGCATTGGGTGGGCGGAGAGGGAGGAGAGCAAGCGAGATTTAGCAGGCAGAAATCCCCCAAACATAAGACACTTTTGGTGCTCTGTGTGAGAGGGGGTATTTGCTTTATGAGTCTCCGTGGAGCTCGAGGGTTCTGAAATAAGGACATTTCTTCAAAGTAAGTGACATATAATAGTCCTGAGAGTAAAACAAGGAAGACTGGAGATATGTAAAAGCTGTGGGGAACTGGGAACACAGGAGGGAGGGAGCAAATGGCTACCAGCTCTGTAGCATACCAGGAGAAAAAGAGCCTGGTCTCCTTCACCCACCTCTGTAGATGCGGCCACCACCATTTTCTCCATCTGTCTTGGAGAAACTAGAATCTATCTTCAGTTTGGCATTTACCACCAGAGCCTCCAGTGGCTATTATGGACATTAGCAGGTGAAGCCTATAGCTCATGGATTCTCATTTCGATAGGGTTTAGGAAACCACTGAAATAGCTGAGTTGTGGTTTTTTTAGTGTGTTTTTTAAAAAAACAAACAAACCTGCCTTTGAAATCCCGGTAAAGTCTTGGAAAATCCGAATGTATGACAGCCTTAATTTTGGGGAAGAAACTATGAAGAGCAAAAACAGGATGGAGAAACCTCTTGAAGAACTATAGCTCTATAGGTGCATGTCCACCAGCTTCTTTCATAGTGGCTCATCACTGATGCACAGCCACTGCATAGTATCTGTGCTGAGGGTTCCTTTTGCATCAGCTGTGTGTCAATGCTTAATCAACTGGGCTAGATTAAGAACGTTAGAGGCCCTAAACTCTGAAAAAATTATGTTTTCCCCCCATATGTCATTCAAAATAAAAAGAATACTAAACCATAAAATAAAAACTTATTTTCCAAAATGACACAAAACTCACATGTCTGCTGAAATTAAAATAGCTTCTTTCCAGATCTATGACTGTGCAACCATTTCATCAATTTATCTTTCTCCCCTAAAAAAACCCAGGCATTTCTGATTTATGTTTGCTTTTAAGTCTCAAAGCGACCTGTCGGTGAATGATAACATCTTGCCCAGGCCGTCCAGTGAGCTTCAGAGGCAAACGGAGACTTGCCCATGCCCTCCACTGCCCCTTCATTCTCACCTACCAAGGCTTCAGCAGAGCTGCTGAACAGTCTTGGCCAAGCTGAGTGCTCTACTTCCCTTCCCTTTGGCCTTTCAAAGCCCTTCATTCTGCCCCCTCCACTCCTATCCAGGCCTTGGATGAACCTAATGCTGGCATCTCCCCAATCCAACCCCTGTTGAGTTGCCTGATGTCCCTTGTTTTAAGAGATGTCCTATATTTCAGAACATCAGTGTTTCATAAAATGTAATGGGCACCCTTTATTTCCGGAAAGCAGCTCCATAGAATTCCCTGAAACAACCACCACGTCTATTAAATTTTGAATGGATACCCGTAGGCTCACGGCATGCTGGCGCACAGGCTTCCTTGAAGCTTTTCTCTTCAGTCCTCCTGTCCCGTGCCCACCCCCCGCCCACTCTCCCCACTATCTCTTCCCTCTTTTGGCACCAGGGCAACACAGGCTGATTTACTCTAATTAATGATGCCACCTGGGTTGGATTTCATTAGCTTCAATTTACATAACTGACTGGCTCTCCTCAGCCCAAGGCCTCAGGCCCTCCATGGATCTGCCATCCTGCCAGCGGTTAAGGATGATTCTCCATAGGCCTGACTTCTATCCCAACATGGCCAATCCTCTCCTTTTCCATTAGGCCTCATGTAGCTTAAATGAGGCACTGCCTACGCAGAATGCCAATCCCGACCACTAGCTGAGAAAAACAGTTTCCCTCCTTTAGCTTCAATGCACCTTCTGCTTTCTATAATTAGTAGTGTTCAGGTCTGCCACTTCAGGGGCTTCCCTTTAAATAACCCTCTCCCTCCCTTTTCTCTTGAACAGGGCACGCAGAGAAGATAAACTGCAGCTAAAATAAGCCGCTCTGTTTAAATCTGAGCAGCCATGCATGACATATCAGAAGTTAGGAGTCATGTGTGCAACAGAGGCTGTGCTCCAGCTCATTTTGCTTTGATGATAAAATCTAGTGTGTCCCCACCACCACCACAGCAAGGTTTCTTTTCTTTCTTTTAACAAGTATTGAGCTATTTCAAGGAAGAGAGAGTTTCCCTCCAACAAGTGATATGGGTAGCGAGGCTAGAAAGGTTATGGGGAAGAGTTTCCTGGATAAGAGATGTCCACCAAGGGTTCTTTCCCTCAGCCCCCGCCATTTATTTTCTGAAGAACTCCTTTGACATGGAGCCACAGTTATTTGACGAGATGAAATATCGATGGAGCTCAACAAAATGCTGCTCCCTTGGTAAATGGATAGTGAGGCAATGACATGACTTGTCCCTGGCATTCTGCTCCAACTTTCCGAAACAACCCTCTCTTCGTCTGCCGTTCTCCATATGCAGCTAGGAAAGATACTGGGCCAGGATTTCAGAGATCAGTTACACCCGTAAATCAGTCAGGACAGATAGCAAGCTCGGTTTCACCCCTCATAAATCCAGAGTGATTCCAAAGGAGTCAATGGAGTTATTTTGGATTTACACCTGGTGTAATGAGGATTTGGAATCTGAGATCCAGGACCAGAGCTTTCAAAAGGGAGGTCACTCTAAAACGAGGCATGGTGTGTTGGAGAACAGAATCTGAGTGTCAGGTCCCTTTTAGATCAATGGGTCTAGACCTAGCATAGCTTGTAGCAGATTAAAGTTTGCGTCTCAGGTTCTCTTAGTCTGATTGTTCCCAGTTGTCATCATCATAAACTTTTGTTGCACTAGCAAGAGGCCATGGTATCACCCAAAAACATCAACAGCCACTAAATATATGGTGGAACCACAGCCAAAAATTGCTCCTAGTGTAAACCAAACAGTTTCAGTTGGTTTTTCCTCTTTGTTTACCCCTAGTTTGACTGAGATTAGAACCTGAGAGTCCATTCCAATGGGTTCAGGTCACAGGAACATAGGAATCTGCCTGATGCTGAGCCAGATTACTGGTCCATCTAGTCTTCATTTGCACTGACTGGAAATAGTCTCCAGGGTCTCAGACTGAAATCTTTCCTATCCCCACCTAGAGATGCTGAGGATTGAACCTGATGCTGAGGATTGCAATGTATGTGCTCTGCCACCAAGCTATGACCCTTCATAATGACAACTAGCGTAAGTGCTCATGTTCTGATATGCAGACCAGAATCCACTAGACTAGAGCAATCCGGTGGCTGAGGTGCTAGACTGGTCCCACTTCAGCCATGAGTTCATAGGCTGACCATGGGCAAGCTGCTGTTGCTAATGCCACACCCCCACCATACATTTAATGCCACATCCCCACCACACATGCCCCCCCCAAAGAATCCTGGGAATTGTAGGTTACCCCTTACAGAGCTACAATTCCCAACACCCTTAACAAACTACAGCTCCCTGGATTATTGGGGGAGAATCCATGTGCTTTAAATGTGTGGTGTCATATGACTCATTTTTCCCTTGGCAGATTGTGTCCTTTTAAACAGGATTGCTGTGAAGATGAACAAGACAAGGAATGGAATGGGCTACCTTTGGAAAATAGTGATCTGATAATCTGAATACATACGTATTTATAGTGATCAATTTCTTAAGATCCGCCGCCTGCCGGTAAAAAACACAATGGTTTACTGTTTTCTATGGGTCTGCTCCAGTTTTACATCTAGTGCTTGTAACTGTTCAGATGGATGCGTATTTATGAATAAATGCATGTGAGTCTGTGTGTATGCCTGTGCCATTATGAAAATTATCAGAGCAAACCGCCTGTTATTATTTAGTGTAATTTACTCGTCTCCCATTGGATTCTTTCATCCATGCACAAGGAAGCCATGTGGAACTAAACCAAATAGAGGATTACACAACTTCAGCAGGCAGTGGAAAGTGAGGAGGCGGTTGAGTGAGGCCAAGCCCTGCAATGAGCAGGGGGGGAAAGGGGGGATGACAAACTCAGTGATGTGCTTGTATTTAAAATGCTGGTGATGGATGAGTGTCATCCTGCAGCAGAGGCAGAGAGGGAAGAAGAACAGGGAGAAGGGAGCAAATCCAAACACAGAGGCTGTGCCAGAGCTGCGTTTGACATCTGCACTGATCCTCATCTGTCTGTGATGATTCGTTGAGAGAAGATAGAGTATAACCTGACAGTAAGCAGAGGATGTACAATTTTTGAGGAGGAAGAAGCAAAATGAAGTTTTCTCTGTTTTCAAGGCAAGCAATCTGAGGTCAGTTCAGGAGTGGAATATGGAGCTTACGAAACTGCAGATAAATCCAGACAAAACAGAGGAACTGTGAGTCCAGAACACTGATCTAGGTGAGGTGGTTCAACCTGGATGAGGTTGCACTGCTCTTCAGGTAGGTGTTATTTATGCTCCAGAGTATTCAATGATCCATCACTTTCTCCAGATGCTCAGATGGCCACAGTTGCTAGGAGGAGTGCCTTTTACAAGCTTTGGCTTACCTGGAGAAAGTGGACTTGGCTTCAGTCATTCATGCTTCGGTTACTTTCAGACTGGATGCAGTGGAGACTGGTCCTTTGCCCCACCAGTCTCGGCCTGCCTCCAGCTGCCACATGCCTGCCATCTTACTTGCATCCAGTCCAAAGTGTGCCACTGGCTGTCAGCTTCCTTCTGCTTCATGTCAGTATTGCCCTTGTACTACTCAACAGGGAAGAGGATGGAGACAAATGTAGAATTAGCTGGCTCTTCCTCCACCTACTGTTGGCCTCTATGACCTCTGCCCTTCCAGTCACCACTTGGCATCAGGAACCCCTTCTGAACCACAATAAGACACTTAAGGTGCTACGCATTTGTTAAGGCTTCCACAGCATCTTTGCAAGGGAGGAGGATGGAGAGAAAACAACAATGGTCCACATCCCTGTGACCTCATTGGCCAGGGTCCCATGATTCACTAGCAGCCCTGGCAGGTCCACTGACCACCAGTCACTACTATAGGGGACCACTTATCCCACTGGTCTGCCCAGAAATGAAGATCAATGTCAGAAGCCTTGATCTAAGTGCAAGGAGATTTGGTGAAGGAGCACAAGAGACAGGGGCTTCTCTGTGTTGGTGATGCCATTCCAGAACACCCTTGATCTTCCTGTGTCTTTTGCTAGAAATCGAAGAAACTTTTATCT
Source organism: Podarcis filfolensis (assembly GCF_964270895.1). Taxonomy (NCBI): domain Eukaryota; kingdom Metazoa; phylum Chordata; class Lepidosauria; order Squamata; family Lacertidae; genus Podarcis; species Podarcis filfolensis. Next base: position 42,939,873 of record NC_139608.1, on the reverse strand, counting down.
CACCAGGCTTTCCATGTGTAACATCTAGATCCGTTGTTGCCAGTTTTACTGCAGGGTTTGTTTGTTTTTTTAAAATTCTTGCTACTACTAGGTTTGTAATTTGCTTAGTTTTAAAGTGCCGGTTGTATTTTGTTATTGGTTTTAGAAAGTGCTTGTTGTGGTTGCATTTTTGTTGATCATAAAAAAGATTTTAGTAGTAGTAGTAGTAGTAGTAGTAGTAGTAGTAATAAACCAATCATGATTTTTATTTTTTATTTCTTAAAGGTAAAGGTACCCCTGACCATTAGGTCCAGTTGCGGACGACTCTGGGGTTGCGGTGCTCATCTCGCTTTACTGGCTGAGGGAGACGGCGTTTGTCCGCAGACAGCTTCTGGGTCATGTGGCCAGCATGACTAAGCTGCTTCTGGCAAACCAGAGCAGTGCACGGAAACGCTGTTTACCTTCCCACCAGAGCGCTACCTATTTATCTACTTGCACTTGATGTGCTTTCGAACTGCTAGGTGGGCAGAAGCTGGGACCAAACAACAGGAGCTCACCCTGTTGTGGGGATTCAAACTGCTGACCTTTGGATCGGCAAGCCCTAGGCTCTGTGGTTTAGACCACAGTGCCACCCATGTTCCCCTTTTATTTCTTCTTGTTGTTGTTTAGTCGTTTAGTCATGTCCAACTCTTCGTGACCCCATGGACCAGAGCACGCCAGGCACTTCTGTCTTCCACTGCCTCCCGCAATTTGGTCAGACTCATGTTTGTAGCTTCGAAGACACTATCCAACCATTTCGTCCTCTGTCGTCCCCTTCTCCTTGTGCCCTCCATCTTTCCCAACATCAGGGTCTTTTCCATGGAGTCTTCTCTTCTCATGAGGTGGCTAAAGTATTGGAGCCTTAGCTTCACGATATGTCCTTCCAGTGAGCACTCAGGGCTGATTTCCTTAAGAATGGAGAGGTTTGATCTTCTTGCAGTCCATGGGACTCTCAAGAGTCTCCTCCAGCACCATAATTCAAAAGCATCAATTCTTCGGCGATCAACCTTCTTTATGGTCCAGCTCTCACTTCCATACATCACTACTGGGAAAACCATAGCTTTTACTATACGGACCTTTGTTGGCAAGGTGATGTCTCTACTTTTTAAGATGCTGTCTAGGTTTGTCATTGCTTTCCTCTCTACCCCAAATATAACTTCAATAAAACCAGACGATGTGCTCTCTCTTGTTTTAGAATACACATCACCCACAAATCACTCCCAGTCAATGGTCTGCCTTTCCATTTTGGCTCACGTGTCATAGTGGAATGTCAGGCTGGTGGCTGCATTGTTCTGCCAGCACAGGGGAGACAAGAGCACATTTCTCTATGTAGTGGAAAGGCTTATTCATTTTGGCTTGTAGCTTGCTTGCTCTTGATAGCATGGAAAGAAGCTAATTCCTACATAGTCACCATCTCAGCAATGATTGACTATGGAAGACGTTCCTCCTGAACTGGACGCCTTGGCTTGTGATCCCCAAACTTTGTGCCCCCAAAAGGGGCAAAGATGTGCCGGGGGGAAGAGAGGGAATATCCTATAATTATTTCCCCCCATGAAATATTTTTATTGTTTTTTCAGCTAATAACAGATAACAAACTCAAGAAGGTACGGAGGCACTGCGTATGGCCAGGTACATACGCAATGATAGCAGCAGCAACCTTGTGTTCAAAAGTACACATATCCCCTCCTTCCTTGTTTGGAGGCCAATGAAGTTTCTAACTTTTGTTCCTATTGCTAAGAAAAGGGTACCCTACCACATCAAACCTGCCATGTTTAGCAGACCCCTTGATTACTTACGCTCCCATGGTGCTCCAACTTCCAAAGGTTATCTGGTCCAACTCTCTGGCCAATGCCAGATATCTGCTGCTACGAATGGCCATGCAGCAGGGTTGCCAACTTGCTAATATTGAATAAAATATTGGGGGAGGGGGGACAACAAGAAAGCCCTGCCCTACATAATCAATCACAAGATGCAGCACATGCACACCATTTCATTTGAATAATATAATAATATAATAATAATTTATTATTTATACCCCACCAATCTGGCTGGGTTTCCCCAGCCACTTTGGGCGGCTTCCAACAAAATATTAAAATAAAGTAGTCTGTCAAACATTAAAAGCTTCCCTAAACAGGGCTGCCTTCAGATGTCTTCTAAAAGTCTGGTAGTTGTTTTTCTCTTTGACGTCTGGTGGGAGGGCATTCCACAGGGCGGGTGCCACTACCGAGAATCAACTTGAGAGGGGGTGGCCTCCTTAAATATTTTATTGGGGGTGTCTAAGGGACCTTGGCCCCTAGGCATTGACTCCTATGCCACCCAGCATCTGTTAAAAACCTTTAATACAGGAGTAGGGAACCTTTCCTTAACAGGATTGGGCTTGTGGGCCAAATTTCTTATAATTTGAATTAGGTTCATACCCTCTGGTGCAACAGAGTCACATGCATTGTCCATTCCCCACCCCCCCAGTCAATCAATATATCAGTATTCATAATCCCAAGGAAGACAGTAAAGACTCACCTGGGTTCTCTGACACACCTTGTGCTACAGATGAAAAATGCAGGGGAGTCCCAGAGGCATCATCATAGCTCAGGTAGTGGTATGGCCCCATCTGTAAATCCAGGTGGACTGGAGAAAGCAAGTGCCACCCTACACAATCCAATGCAGTCCCCCATCATGTTCCTTATTGCAGAAAGTCTGATCTTTGGGGGAAGCAGATTTGTTGTGCCAGACCTCTTGATCAATTATCAATTTGCCAAGGTTGTAACTGAATCCCACCTTAAAATAGTGATGTTCTGAAGCACCCAGACTCAAGGCTGTTTGCCTGACCCCTATAGTATCAACAGTAGGTTTCTTCTGTTCCTCTCCTCTCTTGCAACATTCAGCTCAAATCTGTTATTCGGATGTTGGAAAATGTTGGCAGAAGGTTTAATTTCCATTACAAAATTTTCCAGTAGCTTCACATTAGTCATTCTGGCTTTTATAATATAAATGGGCTCAAAATCAGTGAGGATAAGTGCATCAAAGAGGGCCAGAGACTGCAAATTTCTGACCATCACTAAACTACTGGCAGTGGAAAGTGTATAATGTTTTAAATGCTTTACAGTCCCTTTTCTTAATGTTATTTGTTTTTATTTTATTTTATTAGATTTATATACTGCCCTTCATCAAAAGAACTCTGGGTGGTTCACAAGATAAAAACACAAGACCAAAGCACAAATAAATAGCTAAAACACAGACAACAAACCAATAACTCCCAATAATTTACTCCAGTACATACTTTTCTGGTTTATAAAAAAAGATGCAGGAACCTAGATTGTACATTCCAACAAGTTCATGTGGTTTAAATTGATTGGAACTCATTTACTACTGGATGATGAAAGAACTCTTCTTTTACCCCTTTCTGTGTAGACACTGAAGAATTGTTGATCCTCTTCTTAAGCTGAAATCCTACATGCATTTACTTGGGCATGAGCATCACTGAATGCTGTGAGTAAACATTTCCATGTGCATTGCCACCAAAAAATGATACTACAGTAGCCCAGTCTCTGCAGTTCCTTACCCATGCCTGCAAAGTAGCATAGCACCTCATTTGAACATCAAAATGAATCTCTGAGAGATTGTAGTGTGACCTCAGAGTCAACATAGCACAGCCAAATTAACTTTCCCCTAGTTATAACAAAACCAGACCATTAAAACTAGATTTTGTTCACAGACCAGTAAGGAACATTCTTGCCAGAGTCACTCTGCGGGTTATGCAATTGTTTAAGAATTCAACTGGGAATATCATCTGAGTGCCCACTCACTTAGAGATATGCATAAAAGATAAGCTTTTATTTTAATTTTTATTCCCACACATTGGGTTGCACCCAACTAAATCATTGCACACACAGAACAACTTCCAAAAGTCCAACATAATGTCTCTTTCCCTCAAGACCTGTGCTTCCCCCATATCTTCTCTGGAAGGTTCAGGGGAAACCCAGAAATTCCATTGCACTCCAGGAAGTCATTCTACGTGTGCAATGGTTAGGTATGAGCCACTATTTAATTTCCACCCTCTTACCTATCAGGGAACACAGCAGAAAACTCAAGCAAATATCTATTGGGAAGACACTTCAACAATCTCATCATATTTTTAGTGATAAACAGGTCAATATTCTTTAGCATCTCTTGGTCATGCTTGTCCTCCATCCACTAATTCATGCTTGTAGCTCTTCACTGCATCTTCTCCAGTTTTCAAGATCCTGGGTATACAGTGGTCAACAGTGAGGCTGAAATCCTAAGCCCATTTACTAGGGCGTAAGCGCCAGTGAACATTGTGGACCGTATAGTGCGACTTACTTCTGTGTAAACATGCACTAAGTCTGCACTGGTAATATTCAGCAGTGATTTTGTTGGCATCACATTGAGTAGGACATTAAAATCTACCATCCTGCTCCCTCAGTAAATGTTCTTATCCAACATGAATATTATATTTGCCATATTTTTTCTGCTCTACTGAGGAGGCAATTTTGCTTTAAAGCTGAAACTGTTATAATGAAACAGAGGACAGAAAACAACCCATTTACTCTGCACATCTAATATGACTGAACATTGGTCTGTACGCCCTGATCCCAGCAGATCTGAATGCATTTGCCAGACCAGGTCAATATTAGCCCTGGAAGGCATCCTGTGCCAAGGCGTTATGGGGAATGGTGTTGACAAGTCAACAGGTGACAGTCATCTAAGTCTTCACTAAGTCAATCCTATGGCCCCAGCAACTCATTGCCTTTCCCACCTCTGATGGCAGCTGTTTTACAGTTCACAAAAACCCTCTGGAGCAATTGGAAGAGGCAGAAGGGAGAAGACTGTTTCCCATTTAAACTGCAGGGGGTAGTCAGGGAGGCAGAAGGTAATTTCCCAATCTGGAAGGTGTCCAGGATGCCAGGACTTCCACACATGAGATGTTTGATAGCTCAAGAGACAAACTTTCCTGCTGCACAGATCTCCTGCTGTGCTGCCACTCAGGAATAATCAGCAAGGCAGGCTAGGTTGGGACACTGCCAGCAAGGTAGCCCAGCCTTATTGCAGGGTGCAGACTAATAGGACACAGAATGCCCTTCAGTTGTCACACCAGGGCATAGGGACATTGCTCCTCTTATTTGAAAAGAGGGCAGATCGCAAATATGGGCCTACTCTTGCTCCCTATGGCACCCATTTCTTCTTTGAAGACATTGCTTCTTGCAGATGGGCTCAAGGAACCAAATAATTGCTAAGGATTTCTAGAAATATCTGAAATACACATGGCTTCTGATTCTATGCTTCTGCAGTCACAGAGAACAGAGGTAGCAATGCCACTTTCAAGACACAACCCATTTTAAGAGAATATTTTCCCAATATCTTCTAGATTTTTCTGATTTTCAAGTTCCTTTCAATATGAGACATCAATAAACAATGGCTTTATTAGGTGTAATACTGAAGTGGATGAAGTGAATAATGTTTATACAGTGGTACCTCGGGTTCCGGAGGTCCATATTTAACCTGAAACTGTTCTTAACCTGAAGCACCACTTTAGCTAATGGGGCCTTCTGCTGCTGCTGTGCCGCCCGAGCACGATTTCTGTTCTCATCCTGAAGCAAAGTTCTTAACCTGAAGCACTATTTCTGGGTTAGCGGAGTCTGTAACCTGAAGCGTATGTAACCTGAAGCGTATGTAACCTGAGGTACCACTGTATATAGTGGATAGATGAAGAATAGGAAGTTCCTTAGCTTCTTAACTTTTTCTCACTCTCTTTTCTCTTTTCTGTCTCTCTTTTCACTTTCTCTCTTTTAATTCCTTTTCTATTCCTTTTTCTTTTTCTTTATCTCTTCCTCTTTCTTTCTTTCTTTCTTTCTTTCTTTCTTTCTTTCTCCTTTTTGCCTCTGGATTAATGTTTTAGTTTGGACCCAAAAAATATATTTGACAATAATCTTTGTATTTTTCTTTATAAACTCTAATAAAATTTATTTTTTTTTTAAAAAGAGACATAAAAAACAAGAGGGGAATTTATATTCCTAAAAGTTGTGTTGTTGTTGTTGTTATTGTTATTGTTATTGTTGTTGTTGTTGTTGTTGTTGTTGTTATTATTATTATTATTATTATTATTATTATTTCTTGGACCATCTAGGAAGGGGGCATCGACCAGTTTATCAGAACTGTAACACCTGAATCACAGTTTCTCCCTTGCCCCTTTTTGCACCTGTCCATTTGTCTTGAGAATTTAGCCTGTCAGTACTGTACTTGAAGAAAGAAGCAACCATTCATGCTGTAGGTATATGACATACACAGTTGGAGATTATTCTGCTCAAATCTTTATCAAAATGTGAACTCATATGCTAGAAGGCAACCTTGAGAAATGACTAACTGCAAGCAAAGGCACCTATTTTGATGCATATAGTATGAATGTTTATTGGGTTCAACAGCAATGAGGACTGCACAACATAACTCTTCTGTCTGAGGGAAGATCTTGCCTTGTGGTGGGGTGGGGAAAATACTGTTCATGCTTAGATACCAAAAGAACTCTCCGTTGGTGCACTGGGAAAAAGAATAGCACGTTTTTTGGAGGCCAGAACTAAAAAAATGAAAGCTCCTGTTTGTTATCTAAAATAAAGTTGTTGCAATCTAGAGCTTTGTGCTATCCTTACAACAGCGAGAGTCTACATTCTGCAACCATTTGCACCATACTGGACCTAAGACACAAAAATGCCCATCTTTATTTTAACCAAATCCAGCCACAGCACATCTCCAAGGCTCAAAGTAAGCTAAAATAAACACCACACATAGTTATTATGTGTGTATGACATCAAGTGTATATAGAAAAGTACTAGGCTGTCTGCTTTGCCAGTCAAAGCAGAAATTTTGTATTGCAATTCTATCCATCCAGCAACCACGAAGGTGCCAGGACACAGGTTAATCTTAGCTCACCCACTGGAACGATGTGCCGTTTCTAAAACAGACCTGTGCAAAGAAGTTTGGAGCAGAACATTAGTGTCTGCTCTGCATAAAGATCTAAGGGTTTTTGCCGAATGCTTTGGAACCTTTCTGAGTTACCTCTTTTGCAGAATGACGCCCATGCAAACACTGCCTGATCCCCTGTGCCCCTTAGGACTTGGACAATTTAAAAGTGAATTCCTATGTTTAGATTGTCAAGCAAACGTTTTCGACCAGTGTGCGTTGCTCCTGTTGTCTCTCTCCCTGGTATCCGCCTCCGTGGCTCGTAGCAATCCACTGCATCATCCCCTTGTCGAGCGCCAAGGCAGGGCAGGGGATAACGAGCAGCTAGAGTCATCTTGGTGCCCATCCATCATCGCTTGAGCTCTTTGTTCTGACAGCTGCATTTTGTCTCCTAATTTTAGAGCAACACTCCATCAGAAAACCAGGAGGAGAAAGGATCCTCAGCTTTTGATTGAAGAGGTAGGGCAAGAAGATGTATCCTCCAAACCACCTCAGGATACAGGACTGCTGGGAGTCAGCATCCTCCTAATTCCTATCAAGAGCTCTTGAGATGTCTCAGCATAGTCACACTCCTGTGATCTCATAGCTTGCCTTCCACCTCTGCCTGTTTTCTCAACTTATTAACACTCATGAATAAAAGCAGCTGTGCCTTTACACTTGATTGTTGCCATCACCGAGTTCCTTCCCATTCCTCTCTTGCTTTCAAAGGTATATTTCGTCTCAGCTGCATTTTCCATAATCCAACATAAGGTTCGCAGTGAGTTATCTTGAAAAGGAGGACATCAGCTAATCTGAATGAAAGCAGACTGGATAAACATCTGTGGTGGGTGGTTAGGCCTGGGGAGTCCTGCCAATCCAAAGGAACCAAATATAAGACTTTTCAGGTAAACTGTAGAAGCAAAGCAGGGTTAACATCCTAATCATCTGACCCAGAGTTTTTAGTTTTTGCTGAATAAGAACAAGTATCAATTTGAGTCAATTTGGGTATTCCATGGAATGATGTTTGCTCCAATTGAGCTTTAAAGAGCAAGTTTTCTCAGGGAAAGCTCTGAAGGGGGGAAAAGGGTGCTTGAACAAAGAGCTTTAATTGTGGACTGTGCCTGGAAAGAGCAAAGGAAATTTCAGTGTGGGTGAGGCCATAATTAATACCATGTTTTGGGACCTGGTTGATATATCCTATTCTGAGCTTTGGTGTGATGATTCTGAGAGCATTATAAACAAAATGGGGAAAATCTGAAAGTTTTATCTATAGATCTGAGCATAGCTGTCAACTTTTCCCTTTTCTTGCGAGGAATCCTATTTGGAATGAGGGAATTTCCCTTTTGAAAAGGGAAACATTGACAGCTATGAATCTGAGAGTTGCTTTCATGTATCTCTTGTTCATATGTTCTCCACCCCTTAAATAACAACATGTCTGACTTCTTTTCCTCTTGACTTCCACTTTTTTAATGGGTTCTGTATTCTGAACCCTCCTCAGTTTTATTTTGACTCAGACTGATGACTTCTAACTATACTTCCACCGCGGTCTAACATTCAAAGTTTTAATAAAACAGTCACAACCTGTGAATTTGACCAAGCAGAGGGAGGCAGGGGTGGAGAAATTAGCCATATAGGAAGGGATCAAATGGTCGAGCTGCAGGCATTCGTGTCGGATCCGATAACAGGCATAAGGCGTGAGAGAGGCTGTGAGCATGAGCCAATTCCCACAGAAACAAAGGGGAAGTGGGATTTTGCCACTTTCCCTGTGAAAAGTCACGTTTGCTGAGGGAAGTCATGAAACCGAAGCCTCAGATCAGGTTCTCAAACACTTTGCACAAGAAATAAAAGAGAAAGAAATCAGGGATGGTGTTTTATGTCCTGTCATGGACAGTGTGGAATGCGGCCCTTTTTGCTGTTTCAAAGGAATCACAATTAAGAGCTTGTATTGTTCACATCAAAGGCATGTTTCTTTCCTCTCTGCTTCCCCAAGTCCAACAGCAGGTCTTTCTGCATCCAAGGCCATGCGACTGATTCCGCGTTCTGTCATTCCTGCAAATGTTAGAATTTCCAGCTGTATGGGAGAGGAGCTTAGCCTGGAGAGGCAGCCAGATGTCACTGGCAAAGGAGAAGTTGTGAGCATAGTGCATTTTTTTGTAAAATGAGATGTTCGCAACATCTCCTTCCCTCTTTGACTGTGGTGGAGCATCATGACTTCTGCTCAATTGCCATTTGTAACCGAGCCATCCAGGTGAACGGAGTTGGGCAGTCTAGACTCCATCTTCCGCAGCTGTCCCACTGCCACAGAGGGTGCTGAGTGCAGTGGTTTGGATGAGAGGGCTGCCACAATGAGCTGCTGCCATTCTTTGCTCTCAGGCTCGGATGGCGCTCCAGAGTGCTGCCCGAGTTGATAATTCTCAAAGCCTCATGGCACAGGCTGAAAGCGCATCATGCAGTCATCTTGCTGAAGCTAAGCAGGTCTGGCTGCAGTCAATGGCTGGATAGGAGGCTGCCTGGAAACCCTATGTACACATTCTAGGAGTTCCGTAGGGGAAAAGCAGAACGCACAAGAAATGAATGAAATAAAGCCAGTCCTGAAGAAAGACACTCAAAGAAGAGTGTTGAGTTGTGTCACGGGCATGTGTATATAGTGTAGCCTAGCAGAAACTATGTGGACGGTTGGCATGGAGCATTACTATCTAATCCAAACTAGTGTCAGGAGAATGAGTGCAGGATTTGTAGGACAGATGGGAAATCTCATTCTGTGGCTGAGTGGTTTGAAAGAATAGTTCTTCAGCTACTTCCAGCATACATCATCCAGATCATCTGGAGATCATCTGGTGAAGCACAGTTCTTTGTCCACTGTGTTACAGAGGCCTCAACTGCCACTTTCAGGTGGGTTTTTTTTAAAAAAATCAAGCACAAATTTTATGAAATAAAATTTCGTAATGGGAGCTGGGAGCGGAGAGGGTGTTTATTGGCTTGTGGGGTTTTTAAAATCTTTTTTAATGCGTATTTTGTTTTTTTATATTGTATCTTTTTGTTTTGAACCACCCTGAGATCTATGGATGAGGGGTGGTATACAAATTAAACAAACGAACAATAAGTCAAGTTGCTGGCTCCATGTTGTGGGGCACTCTTCCAGCAGATATCCTCACTATTAACCTATTCAGCTATTTAAATTGTTTCAATTAGCCAGTCATTTTAATGATTTTTTTTAAAAAAAAGCTATCCCCCCCCCCCCCCGGTGTTTCATGTTTTATCATATTCTACTGTATATTGTATGGCAACTTCATATTTTTACATGGGCTAGTAGATATTAAAAAACTCTATAAGTAAATAAATACATCAACTATATATACCTAATAACCACCTGCAGTGGTTAGGTCAAGAACAGCTCAAGAAAGCATTTTAGTGGAATTGCCCACAAAGCTACTAAGTTGTTTAAAATTGTTTTTAATATTTTTGTTAATGCTGTAACCCACCCTGGGACCTGAGGGTGAAGGGTGGGTATTAAACAAATAATAATTATTTATTATAATAATCAGAGTGGTGCTTTGGCAATGCCTGCATGTGTGTTGGTGTGGTGCATTGGAGTGAGAGAAACCAATTTCAGATCCAAGCATTCCAACTTAATGGACTACTAATGTTGGGTTTTACTTGAAGATTTTGGGCCTTGAATTTCATGTGGCATAAAGAGGGCCTTAAATTTTGAAATCTTGAGATGCGGATTTTATTTCTACTCCTCCGCAAGCCATCATGACTGGCCCCGGACACTACAGAATCTCACAATCTCCACTCTGAGAGTGGGAGGGAAAATAAAGGAGATGTTTACTCTTTGAAGTTAATGGAGTGACACAGTGTGTTAATGGGCTATTTACCAACACTGCCTCCTCTGTCTCTTGTTTTACAAGTGAAAATGCTTCATGGCTGTGCTTTGGCATTGGGTTGGCCCAAAAGAGGTGACTCTGGCTCTCCTCCACTCGCCATTCAAGCACAAGTAAACTGAAGGAGGAAGAGGAGTGATTTTTTTTTTTAAGAAAGAATGAGTAAGGGAATGCAAGACCCCACTTTTAAATTAGACTTTAAAAAAATAATAATGCAAATTTTTGTTTTCAAAACTTTCTAAAAGGACCAACAAATTTAGTCCCACTTTCTTAGAAGATTCAAAGTGCAAAGAGAAGTGTGAGAATCAAGAAATACTCTCACACACATAAATATACTTTGAAAAGGAAATATTTTGTGCAGAAAGACAAATTGGACACAGTTATTCATTTCATTTCTGTTGCTGAGCGTGCATGAACTTTGAATAACATCCAGAATGGATATTACATTGAGCATGAGATTTCTTTTTTTCCCTTTCTTTTGCCTGCAGGGCTGGCTCAAGATACTGTGCTGACCAAGGAAAATCAGTAAATGGTTCTCCCTCCCTGCCCAGGTCAAGGTGCTTAGAACCCAAGATCTCTGAGCAAAATGTACACTGCTATAGCTCACTGGCAGAGCCCATGCTTTGCATGTAGAAGGTCCCAGGTTCAATCTGGGTCATCCCCAGTGAACAAGATCAAGCAGCAGATGATGGGAAAGACCTCTGCCTGGGACCATGTAGAACTATTGCCAGTCAAAGAAGACAATGCTGGATTTCATGGCCAAACAATCTGATCTAGGGCTTGCCCATAGTCCCACTTGTCCAGAGCCTAGAAAGCATGGGGACTAGTGGTTTTCTGCTTGTCCCATGCTTTCAAGGCATGGGCCCAAACGGTTTTGCTTTTGCCCAACTGCTTTCCCCTGGAAAACCTGCTATTTAGCACTAAATAGGAACAAACGGCAATCCACAGAAAATCCAATTGCTGTTTGTTTTGATTTAGCACTGAACCGCGCATTTCCCCAGGGGAAAGCAGCAGGGCCAGGATGAGCCCCAAGTCTAAGGCAGCTTCCAAGGATGAATGTCCCTAAGCTGTCACATCAGGCAAGCAAACTCATCCCCTCCTACCTTCCCCCTTACCCTGCTCCCCTTCTAATACAGAAAGTGAATATCTCCCAGCTGCTCCCAGGTGAACCGGCAGCTCTGAGGATTGATGGGCGTGCTTCGGAAAGTGTATCCTTCCTTTCTTGAAGGCAGATGCTACAAGCAAAAATCCCATTGCAGCCTTTTGGAATACAGAGAAATGGATTGCTGTGAAAATCCATAGGGCTGCACAGCACGTTATCGCAAAGCTGTCCACCTGTGTCTTGCCACAGATGGGAGATTGTAAAACACCGTGTGAGAGACTGAAGCATGTTCCCTGTTCATGGTAATGCCACCTGCTATGGGAAACAAAGAACAGGGGAGTTTGGCGCGTGAGCTCACTAAGAGAATTTAACCTGTATCGTAAATTATCCCACTGAGGAGGAGGACTGAAAATGGGGAGGTGTCCCCCCTTTCACCCACTGAAGTGGGGGGGGAGGAGACAAGGGAGAGTATGGGGCAGAGTCAGGGTGTGTGTGCATCTAAGTATGGAAAATGTTTATTTTGCCTCCCGTTGTTACTGGACAGCATGAGCTGACCAGATAGGAGGAGAGATCAGTATACCACATTTTTTTCATGTATAAGATGGCCCCATGTATAAGACAACCCCTATTTTTTTTTAACACCAAATTAAGAAATTAAGTAGTTTAGCTTTTTTGGGGGTGGGGAAGGTCACTTCCGGCAATTGCTCACCTGCCTGCCCACCACTGCCAATCGCTTGCCACAGCCACTGCTGATCACACACCTCACCACAGCCACCAATTGTCTGCCTGTTTGCTGCCACCAACAGCCCACTCGCCCACTCGCCGCAGCTGCCAATCGCCTGCCCGATTGCCACAGCCACAGCCAATCGCCAGCAGGCCTTGCCACAGCCACCAATCACCCACCCAATCTCCGCTCCCAATCTCCTGCTTGCTGCTGTCGTTGATCACACGTCGCCATCCACTATCACTATCCGTGTATAAGACGACAGACAATTTTTGCCTAGTTTTTTTTAGCAAAAAGCATCACATTATACACGGGAAAATACAGTAACTAGAAGGAGTCTGAAGGTTGCAGTTCAACTGTCTTGAGAATCCAAAGATGCTTTACACACCATAAATTTAAAGCAAAAATCCCAGAAATTGTCGTTTGCCCTTCACAAAGCTTTAATTGCCAACATACTTAAAAACTACAATTCCCAGGATTCTTTGGGAAGGTGCTTTAAATGTATGGTGTGTATTTAGCCCTAGACTGTAGGCCAGGGGAGGAAGGCTTTCAGGCACACAGAGCAGTGCTGTATTTGTAAAATTGGGAGTAGGGTGGCCACTTATGCACAACCACCACCACCCCAAAGAAGACACAGATTTGGACATAAAACTAGAATATGGTAATTTATATGTATGGATAGAAGTTGGAACATTGTTACTACAATTCAGACAGAGATTATACAATGTATCTCACCATAGGTATATAAGGGGCAAGTATTAATTAAGGACTTAAACATCAGGCAATGGCAGGGACAGTATGCACATAAATTACTGTAAATCAGGGAAGAGTGTGCTTGGTTTCTATGCTTAAAGCAAACCGCCCAAAACATATTAAAGCCCCTTCATTTTGGCTGGAACCTCCTCCTCTTTACCTTCATTTTGGGCAAGTAAGGCTTCATTGCATCCTTGTAAATACTCTTCAAGCACTTCTAGTTTTGTGCCTGTAAGTTTCTTAACTAAGGCAGATTCATAAATGAATCATCACTGTACAGCCAATAAGAACTACAGATTCCCATGGAGAAACTGCCTCTGATAAGCAAGTAACATGGCACTTGCTTCATTCAGGGGTTTTTTTTTGGTGGGGGGTTCTTTAGAGTGGGGTGCCTGAGAGGGAAGTTGTACAGGTGAAATGTCTTCTTGGAAAAACTCTGCTGCCACCCGGGTGATAGCTTTTGAAGAGCATCTTCCATCTCCTACTTTCTCTTTTTCAGATCTTTGAACCAGACGTGGCAGTCCTTCAAACAGAGGACAGCATCAGTTAGATGGCTGTCCTCTGCTAAGAAGAGCATAGGGCCACCCTAAGGGAGAGATGCTGGAATGAAATTGTCCTTTCTCCCTACGATGGTCATATCCCAGCTGCAGTGTTGATTTTGTTTGCTCTCAGTAAAGGCTTTTCCTTCTGTCCTGCTTCCCATGGCTTCACAGTTGGTACTTATAGTGCCAAAAACACTCTGCTCGGCTAAGCAATGCTATTGAGGCCTTGGACTGCGTCCAAATCCCCACTGAGCCACAGAGCTCCCTGGGTGGTCCCGGACATGCCTGCCTCTCTTTCGTCAATCACCCCCTCACCCACTTCAACATTCGTGTGATTTGCTGCATCCTCCTGAAGATCAGAGCCCCATCAAACATGCCACAGTATTTGATTTGTTTTTCTCATGGCAAGTTTTCAATGCAGAAAGAAGAATAAGAAGAATAAAAAGACAAGTATTTACATATCTGTAGGAATAACTGTGCTTTTGTATTTGCAGGTTGCGGAAAAAGATTTCTCCCCGAGTTCAGCTGGACATTTGGGTAAGTATAGTTAAGATTGCGACCTGAAACTTTCAGATTGTGAGTCCAAGCTGGCTGCTGCGGAAAAGGACAGTTGTCATATGCTAATTGTTTGGCTAAAAGCCAAATTATGTTTATCCTTTTTTAAAAAAAGGAAGGAAGAAAAAGGTTTAAATATGCAACTGAATAAATACAGAAGAAGTCCCTGCTTCTGAAAAAAGAGCTCTTCTGTAAAGATCGGCTTTTGGAATTGCAGAATCCAATTCGGCTTTCTTCCTGGACTTCAGGAAACTCCTTTCATGGCGCTTCACAACACTCTAGCCTTCCAGATTGCTCTGTGGGAAGAAGCCTTCATTACAGATAAGCATTAACTAATTAGATTTGGAGTTGATAATGTAGGTGACCTTTTCAAATGGCTTGCGGTGGCCTTCCCATGCACAAAGCTCTCTCTTAATATTAGCTAGAGTTTATTTACCAATATGTGGAACGTGCCATTGCAATTAAAGTGTTCCACTTTTCATGTTCTGAGGGATGGGGAATGCAGCACTGAGGACCAGCTCATGCAAGGTTTCTCTAATGGCGCACTCCCAACTATCCTTGGGCATACAATTCATTGTGGCCATCATTTCTTTTGCTTTTACCGTTTCTCCTAGGGACAGGTTTCTGCTTGCTTTTTCCTCTTGCCCTTGTTAAGGATCGGAAGCTTTTTCTCAAGTGGTGAGTCTGGGGTATTTTACGGGGAGGGAACTGAACTTTTAAGAATTATAATGATTTTTATAATTAATTTTTGTCTATTTTGTAGGTGGCACAGAACCAAGATACTAATGTTATTTTATTGTTTTTGGCAAATGCGGGGCTGAAAGGCAAGGTCTTATTGGTTTTTAGCTTATGGGAGAATTGGGATTATTAAGACCTTATTAAACAGCAGAAGAAAAGCATATGGTAAAAGCACATTTGGTTGTTTGTTATATAGAAGTGACCTGTGTTAATTTGCCCTGAGAGGGCTGTTTGTGGTTGTAGGTTTTATAAGAAATGATATCTGTAAACCTGTCTCCGAGTGACCATTCATTAGGCTGCTTGTTTTTATTTTGTCGTTTTGAAATGTATTACAGTAATCTTTACGGTGTATTAGTCATATATGCAGCCTCCTATTTCTTGAATATTGCAGATCCCAACTTGGTTGTTCCTTAGGTTGCAGTTTTGTGTTGGGCTTGATTTCCTTTTGTTTCTCATTCAAGCTCTAGAATATTCCCACATGGCTTGAGAGTGGGAATATTCCTCCTGGAGGAAAGACAGCAGCAGGCAGTGGTGGCTGGCCCAATGCAACCAATGGGCAACTGCCCCAGCAAGCTCAGTCTGCCTTCAGCCAGGCTCCACCTGCCTTCCTTCGTACTTACAACCTGTCCATGGGGTGGGCTGTCAGCTTCCTCCTTAGTCTCAGGGCTCATCTACACTTCCTCTTGTTCCATACCTAGAAAGCATGGGTCTGAGTGTTTTTCCCCTTGCCCCACTCTTTTCCCAGGGAAAACCTGCTCTTTAGCTCTAAACCGGAACAGATGGCAATTCACAGAAAGCCTGAATTGCCCTTTGCTCCAACTGAGTGCTAAAGAGTGGCTTTCTCCAAGGATAAGCCCTCAGTGTTATAGCCCTTGTGGGAGGAGGACTGGGAAAATATTATAACTAGTTGACTTTGCCTATCATTGCCTCTGGCTCCACCTACTGTTGACCTCCCTACCTACAGTCTGAAATAGCATTGCTCTGTGGGAAATTAAAATGGCTGCCCCAATGGGACACTGCTGCCACCAGAAAAACTGACAACCTTGGATAGGTGCCAGTGCCCGTGGGCTGGGCCAGGGTGCTGGGGCACTTGCGGCAGCCAAAGGATGCTAGTTGATGCCATTCATGCCCTAATGAGATGTGGCATTAAAACATTTCATCTTCCTCACCACATTGAAAAAAATGATAAATGCAGTCTGACGAAGCTGTTATTTTACACAGAGAAACAGAGATGGGGGTGTTGCCTAACCCTTTCTAGTCCTGCCTTTTTCTGCTGGAAATTACTCACTCTGCTACTTTTCTACCTGTGGGGTGGTAGAACTTATCCACATTTTTCTCTGCAGGAAAAATACCACCTGAGAGGGGTGGTGGTGATTGTGAGCTAAAAAGATCATAGTCCCTTGCCGCTGACCCTTCAAACTTCCCCTTCCCACAGTTTTGCAGTCGTTACAGGCTGCTTTTGGGTTGCTTTTGATGATGTTGTTGTTAAAGGGAAATGACACTAGGGGAAATCTACAGGTGACTGATCTTATATAAATCTGGTAATCTCCAGGTTGGATTACTTCAATGCACTCTATGTAGGGCTGCCCTTGAAGTCGGCCCAGAAGCTGCAGCTAGTGCGAAATGCAGTGGCTCAACTGCTTAGGGGACCAAGTATCACCACCATATTATGCCACTGCTGAAAGAATTGCACTGGCTGCCAATTAGCCACCAAGCTAAGAGCAAGGCATTGGTTGTGGTGTACAAAACCACAATCAGCTTGGAACCAGAATACTTAAAAGATAATCTCACCCTTTATATACCCAATGAATGCATTCCAGAAAAAGGTATCTGCAGGCATCTTTCAGATACCATCTTATCAGGAGATCTGTTCCATTTGATGTAGGAATTGGGTCTTTTGTAAGGTGACAGTTCCCTTACACTTCAGATGGTGTGTGTGTGTGTGTGTGTGTGTGTGTGTGTGTGTATCTATTGTCTTTTCGGCACCTATGGAATACCCTCATCAACAAGCCTTTTAAGTGGAGATCTTTATTCTGCTCTGTACCTGCATTAGATGTAAAATTCGTTATGTACAAAATTGTTTTTAGCTGTTTTTACAGACTGAATTGTTATTACTGTTTTTCATATAGAATAGTAATTGTTTCTATTGTCAATGTTTTTATTGCAAAATGGCTTTGAGGTATGTCATGGAAAACAATTCCATCAACTGGATCATATAATTATTATTTTTTAAAGTTACATGCTTTCCACCTGCACACCTGTGCTGTGTTTCCCATAGCCATATCTTCCATTCTGCTGGCATTCATGCAGTCACCTTAAAATGCACCTACAATCTTTCTCTCCTCCCCCCCCCACATGCATGTACTTGCATGTACATTTATATGCATGGACACAGGGATGCACTGGCCATTGGGTGACAGTTCAGGCCATAGAGAGCAGCACCAGATTTTGATTTGTTGGCTGTCAGTCAATGACTTGAATGTCATGGGCATTAGGATTGGGAGATCAGGGAGAGCTGTGGCTGTCACAGAGCAGCTGTTGACACTCATCTGATGAAGCTGTTAATTTAACTGGAGTTTACTGAATGGCAATTAGGCGGGGCCTCATTACCAGCAACGAGTAGAGCAAAGGCACATTATAAGAACCCAGGGAAGGAGAAGGCAGAACATCAGGGAAATGGTGCCAAAGTGTCATTTAGGATCTGGAGTTATGCATCTGAGCGCCCTCTGATAGGCTGCCCTTCCAAATGCTCACAGCTGGAGTTAGGCATCGCAGGCTGACAGGCCTGCAGGTCTGGAGATGAGAGACTAAAGGAGGGCTCTCAGCGGAGGATGAAAGGAGGGGGGTGAGAGTCTGCTTAAAAGTAGCAGTAAACAGCAGTGTGTGGAAGCAAACACCACATTCCCTGAAAGGAGAAGTGGCATTTCCTCTCCATCACATCCAGGCTGTATGTCGATGGTCCCAGGCTTGGGGACGTATTTCAGCCATCTTTGATACAGAAGTCTGAGGGTGCATCAGGGCCAGATTAAAGGGCATGGGATCCCTATATTGTGGGGCTGAAAATATTTTCCATGCACTTACCCCTGTGTTCACATTCACTACCTCATATCCCGGCCACCCCCTTTATCCTGCCCCATCACTCAAATATTCCCTAAATGAGAATGACCCAGCAAGAAAAAGGTCTGCATGTTGGTACATGACAGAAGAAGTGTACCATTTTGGCCACTGCAGGGCTCACTTACCTTGCTGAAATGAACTAGCCAGCATGCTCTGAGGTTTATTGGAGTTTGTTTGTTTGCAGATGTCAAGGCACAGTTTTATAAATTGCTATCAACATAGGTCGATGCAAAAACAACATATAAGGGCACACCAGAATTTTAAAAGAGAATCCGCTTTTGCAAACTGTTTCCCAGGTTTTGCGGCTGCACAAGCTAAAACAAATTTCATGTATTTGCTAGTTAGCAAATATTTGGAGACTGAGAAAGAACAGCAGTCCTATCCAAAAATGACACCAACAGATCATTTCAACTTGACACAGAGCCTTCAGTTACACTCAGTGGTGGGGCCATATGTTGGGTGGGGGCTGTTGCCCTGCTTGTCATGAGTTATCTGGCCAGCCACTGTTAGAAACTGTATGTTGGAACTAGATGAACGGTCAATCTGAACTAGGAGGGCTCTTGACAGTGGCAAGAACTGTACTTGAAAGAGGCCACAGCTTCTCTCTGGCTCCACTTCTGGCAGCTGCTATCACAGCATAGATTTGGTGTGCATGGCTCTGCCCTTTTTTGGGCAGAAAGTGTGGGATTAATTAACTGATTCTCTACCCCTTTCCACCACACCATTCTGTTGTGAAAGGCACAAAAACTGGGAGCAGCTAAGAGCAGACATTAACATTTCAGAGGAATACAATAGCTGAGGAGACTTCTCTCCACTAGCTGAGAAAAAGCAAATGAGGAACACTTGCTTCCCATGAAGCTCTCATCGGAAGGCACCTGGTAAAATTAACATACTAACAAGTTTTGAAATGAACAAACATTTCTTTGCACAGTCCAGCATTGTTCTCTGGAGCTCACTTCCATAGGATGACGTGATGGCCAGCTGTATAACTGGGTTAAGTAAAAAAACAGACAGATTTATGAAGGCGGGAATATCAGTGGCCGTTAATGAATGCCGCAGTTCAACACACTTCTCCATACTTGTCCCGCTACTTCTAGCCTAATGCTACAATCCTATGCAGACCTACTTGGGAGTAAGGAAAGGGGGAGAAATGCAATTCAGTTCATATGTAAATGCAAATTCCACTTTCAGGAACAATTTGTGAACCAAGACACTGCCATTCGTTGAAATTCACACTCCTCTGAATTTTGCAGTGCGGCTCTCCAGCTAAGCAATGTGTGCAAAAACACATAAATTTGTAAAAACAAGACGCAAAAATAAATTAAGCTACAGAAGATTCATTTGCAAACAAGAATAGGCAGAATGGCATACAAAAACATGTTTATTAGGGAGAAATTCACAATAAAATGCTGGTGAATTTTCATTATATATATATATATATATATATATATATATATATATATATATTTGAACTGATGTGGAAATTTGAAGAACTGACCTTAAGGTTGGGAAAATTAGAAAATGAGAGAAACATTAGTAGTAGTAGTAGTAGTAGTAGTAGCATTTACGCACCCTTCACCTGAAGGTCTCCGGGAGCGTTAAAACAATTTAAAATACAACACTAAAAACGCTTTTAAAAACATACCATTACCAAAAAATGCAATCACAAAAATAAGGGGAGTTCTGAAAATATACATCTCAGGTGTCTAAAGGGTACAGAGAAGTATCTTCTTGGCAGACTCTCAGCAGTAAGGGTTACTATGGGGCTCACTTACCAATTAACACACTTAGGATCAGGATACATACTTGTCAGTAGTATACTTTTTATTACCGAGGACTTTATATATATATTTTTATCATGAACTCTTTGGCTCAGAGATGTTTAATAGTGACTTACAAAGCTGTGAGAATGGCTTTGTATTTTGGTGCAGGGGCCTGCATTATATTTTTTCCAAATATTTGACTAACATCTTAGGTCAGATGCAACTAAGTTTTACTCAAAGTGGAACCACCGAAATAAATAAACCTATCTCAACCATGTTGAATACCTCCCCAAATATTCCAGTAGGAAGAAGAGAGGAATTAAGTTCAGCTTTGTTTTCTAATGCAAGCTTACCTGATTTGCATTTCTTCAATCAATATACAAACCAAAATTCAGTGATCCTTCAAAATTCACACTTCTCCAAAGTATGCAAAGACTTCTCCAGTTGACAAATGTGTAGAAAAAGTATATATTGGGGAAATGCATATATTTTTTAATAATAGTGAAAACAATATACCAAAATACATTGTATTAGAGAAATGTCCATGCATGTGTATAACAGGCAGAATTGCACACAAGACTATGCATATTGGGGGAAATGCACACTAAAAAAGAAGAATTTATGAGGATTTTTCAAACAAAGACTCACAAACTGATATGAAAATGTGGCAAACTTGACTTAAGACTAGAAAATTGAAAAACAACAACCCGAGAGAAACAGAAATTGACAATTTCATCTTCCAACCAACCATATTTTTTTACCTCTCACCATTGTATCCAATCACCAACATTTCTCTAGCATCTGAATTCTCTAGCATCAGGGATGTTGTCCCTGTCACCACTGCTACAGAGGGGAGATGATGGGTGGGTGCCTGACCTAGGTACTGTGATGTGAAGGAGGCAAATGCAGGTCAAAAGGCAAGGCCGTGTGTGTGCTGAAACAAAGGGAAAGTGGCAATGATGTGCTGGCCCTTGCTAGGCTTGGATCCAGATCTGGCAAAGCACTGATTCTCATTGGCACACACAGCAATAAGCTTTACCCAGGTGATCCCTTGCACTCTGACTGTTGTCAAGAAGGAGAGGGCAATTATGACAATGACTTTGCCTTTTGAGGAGTGGGTTCATGAGGCTATCAGCACATCCTTAACCTGGGTGCATCCATAGTTAAGTTTTTTGCAGGGGGCCTTGGTTCTCCCCCCCCCATCCCCAGCCCCAAAACCCAAACCTTTAAAGGTTCCCCATACAAGTCCACAAGGGATGGCCTCCAGAATGTGCTTCTGAATTATGGCAATTTCACATTTCACTAGCAACCCCAGATACGATTAGCAAGTGGGTGTTGGGAATCCTTTGGCTCAATGGTCAAGGTGCCAGCAGTATCTTTAGCTTGGCAGATTTAGACCTGGGCATGCCAGGTAGCATTTTCTGGCATCTGATTTGACTTGAGCATATTGGTAACTAGATTAATTCTTGGCATTTACATACCACTGTAATGGGTCTCCACATCCATTCCAGCATCAAAAGTGCTAGAAAACCACTCAGCTCTATACAATGTTCACTATACAAAGTTCAGCAGAACCGGTGAATCTCAGCTTAAATTCCATCAATTTCTTTATACTTCCTGCTGCAATATTGAGTGATCCACCAACACAAGGAATTAGGGGAAGGAGTAGGGGAAGGGAGGCAATGGGGGCCCAGTTCAGAAAGTTCATTCATATGATGACCAAATGCTTCTGGTAATTGAGCAAGACACACAAACAAACACACACACAGACAGAGAGAGAGAGAGCCAGACAGTGGTCTCACACAATTCCACTTCCTTTAATGGTGCTTGTGCTAGAGCACTTCCCAGTGGATTGTTACCCTTTATCCCTTAGATCCAGAAGGCAATTCAAAGAATCAGTCAAGGAAAGGGAAGCGAGACTGAAATCCTGTGTGTGTCTGAATCGATGCAGCCCCTGAATGCCAAAGAATCCCCAGTAGGACTCGGCCGGCTATTGTCCCAGCTCCCCTTCGCACCAATTAGCTTAATTCATTTTTCCTCTTGCCTGTTCTGAGCCGGAGAAGGGGGAGGGAGGGTTTAAATAAAAGGATGAGAATAGTCCCTACTTGACCTCTCTTTTCCCCTAGGAGTTGGCAGGGGAGAGGAGAGGAAGCCGTGAATAAAAAGGAACTCGTGTTTACAGGAGTGATTCTCCCATTAATGGCAGCATATGTTTGCATTTATTTAAACCTGCGGGGGAAGTGTGTGCGCCTGTGTGTATGTGTGTGCGTGTGCTGGGTGAGGGGGGGCGGTGGGGGGAGAATAGCAGCCGCAGCAGCCGCAGCAGCAATATTGCACACAGCATGCCAGGTGCTTGCTGTCAGCCTAAACAAAAAGGGGATGTCAGCATTCTGTGTGCTGGGAGGCAGGGGAAGGGGAGCTGGCAGATTCCTGTCATCGTTGCCTTCTGCCTTAATGCTCAAAATCTTGTCTTCCTACACAGAGACCAGATCAGACCAGACCGGCCTGGGGGCCAGCAAGCCCACTGCCCTGGCTCCCAGAGAAGCTGCAGCACCTGCTCTTTCAGAAGGAGCAACGCTACCAGGATCCATCCAGCACAAAAGCACCCATCCTTGCCACAGCAGCTGGGGCTGCCATAAACATGCCGTGCCATTTCAGCCACTGCAAAGACACCTTTGGCCACTGTGGACACAGCCAAGGTGTGTGGAATGAATGACAGGCCAAACGCTCATTCCCCGTATCTGCCCTTAAGCAATGTACTATACTGGGGATGGAATAAATGAGTAAGGAAATCCTCAAATCCCAGGTTGGGTGCAGGTTCCTTGCCTTTTTGCACCCGTTTAGGTGAGAGGGCAAATATGCAGTTGAAAGATTTTTCTCACCTTGGTCCCTATGTAGATAAAGAAAGGAAACATGAGGACACAACTTTATCCTTAGTGGGGCCACTATGCCTCATGGGAAGACGGAAAATAAACCTGTGCAATTTTCAAATGTACATTCATGTGATAATGCAGATACAAAGCTGCTCGGCACTAGATTGGTCTGGTTAAAAAAGAGAACAGGGTTCTTGAACGGTTAGGAGTAGCCAACACAGTGCCCTGGAGATTCTGTTGGACTTAAAATTCCAATAACTCCCCACCCATTGGTGGTGATGGGCATCAGGGTCCAAAGACCTCTGGAGGACCCCACATTGACTATCTCTGCTTGACGCAATTGCTAGGCAAGTTACACCTGCTGAAATGCCCTCCTCCCTATGCAACAATTAAAGGTGCAAGGGTTTTGACTTCTTTTGCATTTGATCAGGCTAGTCATGATCTAGAAGAGTATCATGTGACTTGTCAGGTGATCAGCTGAACTGCAGGAAATTCACATGACTCAGTCAGTTGAACCACAGAAGGGTAATATGCCTAGCTTTGCAATGGGGACATAAAATGGGGAAAAGTCATGTCTGTAACCTACCGATGGCTGGGTGTTCAAACTGTAGTTGCTGACTTGACTTATGCAATTATGTATTCCTGTTCTGAGGTTGTTATATAACTGCCTAGGAAGAAAGGTAGGCCTATAAATTTGTTTTCTGAGGCAACTTACACATACATACACACACACACACACAGAGTCAGGTAGCCACCTGAGTGATCTCTGTAGATCAAAATCTCAAAATCTTTAGCAGACTGAAATGGAGGGCCATTCATGACATCTCTGAAGTGGTCAGATGTTGCTTTCCTCTGCATAAATTCTGAGGGCACCTTCACAGGACAGTGTATGCTGTTTTCCCCACTGTGATAGGCGAAACAACCCTTGGAGTGAAGAAAGGCTATGGTATATCCTTAGGTACCTCTGATTCTGCCCTGCAGAGGCCAATGGTGGATCTTCACACTTGCTTCCTTATTGTGGTGCACATAATCTGGAAGCTGATGCAAACTGTAGTCCTGGATGGCTCCGAAAAGCTGATCTGTGTAGGCTTCTTCCTACACTGCAGTTTCCCTCCAAAAAGCTGATCAGCACCAGCTGTCCGGTCCATATTGTGACAGTGAAGCAAATACTCCCACCCCAATTCACACTTGATGAAGCGCATGACTTCTCCTACACAAAGATTATCTCCATATACGGTGAAAATAGAAAGCAAAGAATGAAGCGGCCTTGAGGTTCCATGTTGGGAACGGATACCCTTTGAAAAATTGGACGAGTGCCTTCACCACCACCAACTTACTAGCCTACCCTATGGTGCCAACGGCAGCTAATAGATGTTTCTGAAAGCAAGAAAACATCTCTTCTTATTTCACAACTGCTCGTTCGCCACATGTTCTCTCATTGCATTGTGCCGGTTGCTCCCACGTCAAGAGAAATCCGATTTATGTAATGGCAGCTTGTCAGCACTTGGCTAAAACAGTGCCTGCTCTCTGCTAGCATAGCAGAACAAACATAAACACAGAATTACTAGGCAGCCAAGCTTTGCTAATATTTATCTATGATTAGGGAGATCAATCACTGTTAATTGATAGCTTATTGCTTTCACATGCCACTTTGTATGCATTTATCCTTTTATCTTTGCCATGAGCCTTTTAGGCTCATTTTTTCTGTGCGTGACAAGGTACTGCAGAGCAGGAGGCAAAAGTTGGCCATCTTTGACCTGGACATTATTGGTGGGGAGGTCAATTGCTTCTTCCTTTCTGTAATCACAACAATATTCAATGCAGGTCATTGAAATGCATGTGTGGAAAATAAGGCCCCCCCAAAAAAAAATTCAGTGAAGAAATATTCTAAAAGCACGTACTCTCCTTGCTTTCTCTGGTTTTGCTTTCCTTTTCTTTAAAAAGCTGCATCTGGAAAATCTTTTTTAATTTTATAAAAATACAAAATTATTTTTAAAAATGGAGATATGAAAACACCCATGACAACAGCTGTTTGCTGGTTACACATGATCCATCTTAGTATTTTTCCACCATCAGGTTTGTTTGTGAGCAGATCTATGAGTTAGATGCAGAGCAGAGGCTTAGAATACAGCTGCATGCTTGCAAGCCACGACTGCACATGCATACCATATCAACATGCCCCACTGACCAGCTCCTTTGTCATCCCTTACTGGGGTGTCACTTGGCTAGAAACTCCACCAGCCTCATTAGAATGCATTCATCCTGCAGGCTGAGACCCAGTGATGACATTAAAGGATTATACCCCTCTAGTTCGTGCACTTCTGTCTTGATTGTCCATGTGGCCTGTACCTGCTCATTTCAAAGATATAGCTTACAACTTTATCAGCACATATCTTAACAACATTTATCCTGTCTTGCCGACATCCTTGAAAAAAGACCACCCCCAAGTTGATCCCTCTAGTCTGGGCCACAGACTAACAAATGCTGATAAGATGGTATCAAGGAGGTGTGCAGAGGAACGGCCATAACCTATGGGACAGCACAGCTTTACACACCAAAGATCCCAGGCATCAATCGCTGGCATCTTCACTTAAAACAGGTATGAGGAACCTTTGGCTCTTCCAATCTTGCTGAACTACAACTCCCATCAGCCCCAGCGAACAATCCCTCCACAAGGAAAAGCTGCACTGATCAATTTGGAACTAGTTGAACTCCAGGATCCAGTTGCCTGGTGCTGTATAAAAACCGTACATTTAAAGCTTCTTCCAGTAAGAGAGCCAGTGTGGTGTAGTGGTTAAGAGCGGTAGTCTCGTAATCTGGGGAACCGGGTTCGCGTCTCCGCTCCTCCACATGCAGCTGCTGGGTGACCTTGGGCCAGTCACACTTCTTTGAAGTCTCTCAGCCCCACTCACCTCACAGAGTGTTTGTTGTGGGGGAGGAAGGGAGAAGAGAATGTTAGCCGCTTTGAGACTCCTTAAAAAGGGAGTGAAAGGCGGGATATCAAATCCAAACTCTTCTTCTTCTTCTCTTCTAAGAACAGGAAGATTCCTGAATGTACAAGCCAGATGAAAAGTTAGGGTCAGTGGATGCATCCATGTGAAGGCCTCTCTAAGTTGTTCCACATTGCTGCTGTGATAAACCTCCCTGTGTCACCACCCACCACCCAGTCAGAAGGACAATTTTCTCCACGAGCAAACCTTTAGAAACTGAAATGTTGGCGCTTGCATAGAGAAAAATCTCTCCAACTGTCCTGGCATTCAAACTGCACACAAACCACCACTTCACACACATACACACACACACACACACACACACACACACACACACACACACACGATAACAGATGCCACATGGGGTGATTTAAAGCTATCTTCACATTGCAGCTTTAAACTAGATTATCTCTGACCTCATCCAGCTATAAAAACCTGTGAATGTATCAAGCCCTTGTCAAGGCTATAATCCATAACTTGCATTGGGTTTGCTACTAGCTTTTGTTTCATCACAAGGCACACACTCTCCTCTCCACCCTATATTTTTGCAAACATCTGTTTTTCAAAAATAACACAACACACACACACATTCTTTCACCTCCCTACCCTGTTCCCTGCCCACCCTCCTTGGCTGCCCTCTGTCCGATACATTCCTGGCTCTCTCCTTCCCACCCACCTTTCCTGCAACGCTCAGATAAAAGCGTTTGGGTAGCGTCGCCCTTGTCATATAAATCCCACCATAATTCTCTCTTTCCTGTTAAGCGAAAGAAAATAAACGTGTACGGCTGTTACTGGAAGCCAAGCTGTGGGACTGCTTTAAATTCTCTTCTTATTGAGTCTGGGCTGAAAATCATTCAATTCTGCCGAGGACACAGATATGCGTTTGCACACACACACACACACACACACACACGGAGGTGTGTGTGGTGGGGGAGAAAAAGAGAGAGACAGGGAGCAAGAGGCAGGCGTGTATAAATATCTCCAGCTCTCCAGATATCCGTCAGATTTATTCCTCTGCCAAGCCTGCAGAAAATTGACTTGTTTCATGGAGGCAGGCTATTGACACATTACCGCGAGGAGGGTTAGGAGAGAAAGCAGTGAGACTGGCGCCCCCTCTATTAGACGATAATGTAATCAGCAGTGTGGGAAATGAGTGTGGGTAAAATGGCATCGCTGACATTTATATTAGAGGATATTGATGGTGGGAGCTGTGACCGCATCTATCCTACCTCCCGTTTGCTGGGATTGACACAGACGGCTCTTGTTTGGCTGGATTCGCTCTCTCTCCCTTTCTTCTTAGCTGGGTGGCTGGCTGCTGTCACAGCAGATAGATAATTGAAAAATGGATCTCACCTTTCCAGCAAACAGGAGTGGTTCAGGCAATTACTGTAGAGGTTACCTACTCAGTCTGAAGGCTTCGTCTCCGAGAGAGATTCAGAGGAAATTGGATTTTACATGGATGTTTTATTCTGGCAGCAGTTTTAGTATAAATAAAGGCAAGGAGACAGAGAAGAGGTGTAAGGATGAGTGAGAGCTGCACAAAAGGGACTTGACAGAGAGGCAGCCTGCGCGTGTGAGCGCGCCCGGGTGCGCCTGGGTGAGATTAATACACCCGCTGCCAGCCCTCCAGGGGATTTCTGGTTTGTTGTGCATTGTGTGCGCGCACGGCTTTTAAAAAAAGAAACAGAAAGAAAGAAATCGGAGGCTAAAGGAGGTTAACTTCCTCAAGGCCGCACAACTAAGCCTGCCCTTGGAATAAAAAAGAAATGGAAGGGAGTGGGGTGGGGATCCCATTCCCGGAGGAAATAACAAAAGGTGGGAGGGGGAGAGAAAATAAAGGAGGAAGCGTAGAGCCCCCATCAAATGGGCTCTGGACATCTTTGTTTTTCTCTGCTGTCCCACCACCCAGAAGATTAGGCCACAGGCCTCCTGTGTTTTAACAGATCTTGCTGGGATAAACCAATGGACCACCTCATCCACTATTGAACCTCCTACAGGGGCAATATAAATGGAGGAGTGACCATGATGAAGATGTTAAAGAAGTAAATAACAGATCACATCACAAACAGAAAGCTTCAACTCTTGACCATTGTTTCCACACAGATGTTCAGGTTTATCCTCAGTACAGGACCAATGTCTTGGCCATCTAGCCATTAGCTCTTGACATTCAACTGCCTAATGGCCTCCATATCACCCAGGAGATTTCAGCCGCAGGGGTAAGAAAGGAAGAGTTGTTCTGTTGCATGGAGAGTTTGCATGGAGAAGCCATTTTCAACAGAAGCCAGCAACAGAAATGCGCAGTTGTATTGAGCCAGGACCAGATGTTGAAATTTTGTGCCCCTAACAATTTTGCACCCTGGGCAACTGGCCCTGTTGCCCCCATGTTATGCTACTGCCTCCTCCCTCCATTTGTTTGCCTCACCACCCACCCACAGGCCCTGCTACTGCTGCTACTGCCTCATAAACATACAGGCTTCTATAAGGAGTCTCAGAGTGCACCTGCATGGCAGCAGCTAAGAGTCCTTTTCAAACTTTGCCTCTGTGCATTTGTCAGTTAATATATATATTGGTGTATAGATCGGGGAGACCATCTTGACTATGAGTCCTAGAAGACTCCTGCCTTGCTGCCTTGCTGGCCCCCAACCTGGCCTGTGAGGGTGGGGCCCTGACTGACTCCAGCTACAAAAGCTAAGGATGCTGAACAGACTCTTGGATTGGGGTATTGGTTATGGGTTTTTGTTGTGGGGGGTATTTTGCTGTTGTTTACATGTGTGTTTTTTGTATCTTTATTTTGGATCCTATTATTTATGTGGAAATTGTTCTTTTTGGTTGTGTACTTTTTGTGTATTGTTTATGACTACTTTTGTTACGTTTGTAGTTATGTAATTTTTTTATAAGTTGTAAGCCACCCTGAGCATGGTTTTAACTTTGGAAAAGTGGAATACAAATAAAAGGAGTGATTGATTGATATTATGATGTGATCTATATATTTTCCTCTTTTTCAAACAAGTAGCTGGCATTCCATTTTGCCTGCTAATGACTATGTCATGAAAAGCCTTGAGATGATGTTTTTCATGACTCTCAGAGGTGCAATCCTGTTCATGTTTACTTGATCATAAATCCCACTGGGTATAGTAGGGCTTAATCCCAGTTAGTGAGTATAGGATTGTAGCCTTAGTTGCCATTCCTGAGTTGGGACAATCATGCATATAATCCAGCTGTATATATGCATAGTTTTCATGATGCTTACGTGTCTAGATTACTGTATATAACGGGAGGAAAGATTTCTGAGACTCATTTTAAATGAAATAGATGTAGGCTTCTGAGTGCAACCAGAATGTGTTCTATATGATTTTATGGTTTGCCATAATTTGGGTTTTAATATATGGTGAGCCGTGTTAGATGGAGTAACCTAAATGTGGCCTGTAAATAATAAAATAAATAAGTAAACCAGCATGGATTCAGGTGGCCTGCCCTGGATTTGAGCCCCTCTTCACACCCTTGCTTGTGCAGTTGCTAACCTCTGGTGCTGTGCCCCCCTCAACACAGTTCTCAACCCGCTGCCTGGGTGTAAACCTTGACTTCTCTTCGCTCCCTTTTTTCGTTCTCCTCTACCTGTCCCCTAATGTCAGCTCTGGAGGCTCCCGTATCACTTTCTTGCTGATTAAATCATCTCTGACATGCACCGTGGCAGCCTTGGCCTCATGTGAAGAGACTGTCTCTAGGTGACTCTCACCACTCTCCAGCTAGTCCATGGCAAAAAGCAAAGATCGGTATAAATGAAATAAGAACAAGGCACCCGCAACAACCACGTTTCTAGGTAAGGAGTTGTGTTAAGACTGTGGCAGCGAAAAACACAGTGTCTTGCAGAACCCTTGAAAACTTAACACACTGATTGTGTCATGAGGTTTCACAGCCAACTTCATCAGGTGCCTGAAGTTGGCAGTGCAGATATGAGCTATGTGACAGAACTCTGCTGAATGTTCACCTTTTAATATTTTCAAGGTTACAAACACACCCCTCTCCCCCAAATCTACCTGCTTACAGGCATTGATCCCTCAATTTGCTGCTGTTTCATTTTGAAACCTGAACAGTACATTTTCCTTCACTACAAGATCCCCGTCAATCCATAGTGATTGTGATGACATCATTGGTCATAAAGCCAATCAGATGTGGTTTCATTAAGATATATGCACATTTAGATGTTCAGCACAATGTGCATTCAAACACACATTCCATTGACAACAATATAGTGCAGATCAGCCTTCACTCGCATCAGCTGGGGCTGATGGGAGTTGTAGTCCAAAATATCTGGAGGGTGCCACTTTGGCAGAGGATGGTATAGATCAGGAGTCAGCAAACTTTTTCAGCTGGGGGCCGGTCCACTGTCCCTCAGACCTTGTGGGGGAACTGGACTATATTTTGAAAAAAATAATGAATGAATTCCTATGCCCCACAAATAACCCAGAGATGCATTTTAAATACGGTAAAAGCACGCAGTCTACTCATGTAAAAACACCAGGCAGGCCCCACAAATAACCCAGAGATGCATTTTAAATAAAAGGACACATTCTACTCATGTAAAAACACGCTCATTCCTGGACCATCCGTGGGCCAGATTTAGAAGGCGATTGGGCCGGATCTGGCCCCCGGGCCTAGTTTGCCTACCCATGGTATAGATAGATAATACACCCAGATGTGCATCCAAGCTGATGCTCTCTGTTTTGCCTTGCTGCATTGTGCTCACTGCACTATTTAGCATGGCAAAACAAGGAGCACCAGCCCAGTTGACCAAACACAACAGAAACTTACTCCCTCTCTCACCTATGGACACCTTTGTACCTTTTCAAGCACTCCCCTAAAAATCACCAAAACTGAGGGGCCTTCTTCAAGGGGCATGGAAATATTCACAGAAGCACACTCATTTTGGCCCATTCACACACTCACGCACAGAGTAGCCACTTAAGCATCACCAAAAAAGAAGAAATGCATCACTGGGACAAAAGAGAATCCATATTCACGTATATTAATTCATATGCATAGATATACATAAAGATGACCAGTGTGTCAGCTTAGTCGTCTCTCCGGGTGCTAACTGCTGATGGACAGCTTGAAGCCTTGCTCACCCTTCTTATGGTTCTTTATATTTAAACTGGACTTGGGCTGTAAAGCAGGCCTCATGGCACCCTACACACATACACACACAGCCTTCATGGGATGATGCTTAGACTGAGGTCTGATTCCAGGGGTCTTCAAAGTCCTTGCTCAAAAAATTTTTATGAATGGAACTACTGGGTTTCACACAGGAAATGTTAGATGGAGCTGGGTTTTTATGCTGTCACATCTTGAATCAGATGAATTGTAGAACCCGGGAACTCTTGAATGAGCATGCAGACTCAGAAACAGACCCTGGAATAGACAGAGGCCTTTTTATGCACATGCTTCCTATGCACTGCTCATAAAGTATGTCCTTGACTACATGGTTTACTACAATCATCTGTGCATGTGCAGAGTCATCACCTCAACAATGCATGCGCACAGTGTAATGAAGTCATCGTGCAAGGTTATGTGCCAGGTGCTTCTGCACATATGCAGAGAGGCCTACCTGGGCTCCCAGAGTGGAACATGTTAGATCTTCTGCAGAAACATTTTGGTTAGGCCTGCTCCTGGTTCAAACCCAAGTCCATCTGCCTTAAATCCACACCAGCCTGCTTCAAATTCAGGTGAAATCTGGCAGCATCCCCATTTTGTTTTGCCCACAACCAAGGGAGTTAAACGGTGACTGGATGTTTCCTAGACCTTCTATGCCTGCTTATGCATGATATGGGGGTTCTCATCTCTATACCACAGATGTTGCTGGACTACAGCTTCCTTCATCCCTGATCATTGGCCGTGCTGGTTGGGGCTGATGGGAGATGGAGTCCAACAACATCTGGAAGGCCCCAGTTTCCACTTTAGAAGGTGGAGGTTATTTCAGAGAAATCAGAGTAGAATACAAGGGTGTGCATGATGGTCCCATGGCTCTCCAGCCTTTTTGGAGCAGTGGGAACCTGAGAAACTGCTGTGGGCACCACATGCATGCACCACAACCATGCATGTGCTGCTGCCATACATATATGCAACAGGCTCACTCTCCACCCACCTCAAGAATTAGGCTTTTAAAAATGTGTTTTTTTAAAGCTTAATTGTGGAGTGGGGAATATGAACTTCCTAGAGAGTACAGCTAGGTAGGGAAAAGTTAACTTGCAATCACCCTGTATAGCACACACCCTGCAACAATTAATCTTGAAAAAAAACTCTTCTATTGGAGTCAGTTTTTAAATCTGATTGCCTTGGGTGGGATGATGCACCCAACAGAAGACTTCCCCACAACCCCCCCCCAAAAAAAAATTAGGGTTACCAGACGTCCCCATTTCCCAGGGACAATCCCCAGATTTGTGAATATCCCCGGATATTCCATCCCCGGAATGTCCCCGGATTTCATCTAATGTCCCCGGGAAACAACGGCAGTCTCAGCAGCCGAGAGCAGTTGGCTCTAGCTGGCTTCAGGAGCTGCTCGGAAGTCCCCATATGATGGTGGTGCAGGGGCTCCAAGATGCAGCTTCTGGGCTGCCTCCATCTTCCCTGACCCCAGCAACTAACCTGTGAAGGGAGGCTTCATGCTGCCTATTGGAGCAGCCTCCCAACTCCTACTTGCGTGCAAGCAGGAGTGGGATGGGGGATCTCTCAGTTGTGAAGGGAGGCTTCACACTGCCTATCAGAGCTTGCATGCAAGCAGGAGGGGGTAGGGAACTCTCAGTTAGGCAACAGGAAGCCTCCCTCCCCAGCTGGGGGATCCCCGTCCCTTCCTGCTTGCACGCAAGTAGGAATGGGATTGGGGCTGCTCCAATGGGAAGGGAGGCATTGCGCTGCCTGAGCCTCGCTGCCACCGACACTCTCGGCCCTCTTTCTCCGCCTTCCATGCCTGACCCACCGCGCACCGCTTCCCTGCCACCACCACCGAAGAACCAGCAACTCAGGGGCTGCCCAGGCTCATAGATAAAGGAGATAGAAGCCTCGGAGGAAGGGGAAACATGGGGGTTGAGGTCAAGGTGGCAGCCGCCCCTCTGCCACCGCCATCGCTGCAGCATCAATGTCCTGAATGTGTAGAATTTATTTATTTATTTATTTATTTATTTATTTATTTATTTATTTATGTATTTAAAGTGTCCCCGGATTCATTGGGAAAAAATCAGGAAACCTTACCCTAAATGTAGGAGTGGTATGGGAAAAGGAGGAGACACTTTAGGTCCCAAAGAAGGTCTTGGCATTGGCCATTCCACTTCTAAGCCCTACAGAATATTTCCCCCACACATACAGTACTCACTACCCGCAGGCCTGTGCTTGTATCTAACTGGGTCATCACAGATGTGTACAGCAGATGTTACTGTCTATTTATTTGCCCATCCTCCAGAACTGAATGCTTTCATAGCCCTGGAAAAATATGAATCACTGCATCACACAAACCGGCTACACAGATGAGGGGGCAGCCAAAGCAGTAGGTCCCCAGATTTAAGCCAATTGCTGATCTTTCCCATTAAAGGGACCCAGTTGTAGGTGATATGGAAGACCTCTGCCTGGAAAACTACTGACAGTCAAAGCACTGACGGAAGAACAGGGGGCAGGGGAAACGCACCGCCCCCAGCACCATCAGGGAGGGGGGTACCATCGCGGCCGCCCCCAACACGCGCAGCCCCCCCCCCCGCGTCGGGTGCCACACCACAGCAGGTGGCGCTCCACGCCCCCAGGACGCACACCATGCTCCCATGGGCAATGTGCCATGCCCCCAGGATGCGCACCATGCCCCTCGGGACGTGCGCCAGCCACACCCCCGCCTGCTCTCCGCCCCCAGTGCTGGAGCATGCAGCTTCACCACTGAGTCAAAGTATACAATACTGGCCTGGATGGACTAATAGTTTGACCTGGTATGAAGTGGGGGATATTTAAAGTGCACTCAAACCAACAATTCGTGTTTTGCTAGACAGGCCCCTGATAGGAGCTAAAGCTCACAGAATTTTCCTGTAAACTTGCTAGAGAGGACTCTGTGAGAGATGCTCCCACTGTGCAGCTATATATTCTCTTACCTGCCTAGGCACGTTCTCTCCTCTTTCCATCTCTTTCTACTCTGTCAGCAATTTGAGAACATCTGCAAAGTCTGAGCTCCAAGCTCAGAAACCATTTCAAGCTAGACCTAAGTATGTCTTTGTAACCATTTTAAGTCTGCCTGAACAAAGCTGCTGTATCTGCTACTCTTCTTCAACAAGTATTCTGAGTGAGTAAATATTATTTTTTTCCTTTTACAAGACTGCTTGTGTGATTATTAAGTGGGAGAAAACAGGGAAATACCAGAAGAATCCAGTCTGCCTTAAAGCATCCTGGATTACTTAAACTAAAAGGCTAAAACTAGTCTATCTAAGCTTCCCTTTAAGCTGCAGAGGGATGGCACTCTGCTGAACTCACATGCATGAGGAAGGAAGGATAAAATCTAATAGATATATCCTCTACTAGCATCTATTCACATCCAAACAGGAAGCAGCTTCCGTATGTTCCTAGGCTGTCTGTTTGCAGGGTCTTGCCCACTATTTTTGCCAGAGGTAAATTCTTTGCCACTCACACACAAACATTTCTACATGCAGAGTTTAGTTCACATTGAAGGTTACATATGCATGACCCCAGAGGTCTGCTCCTATACACTGTCATATGTATAACCTACATGCCAGGAAGACGTGTGAACTGGTCTTTTACTTGCAGCTAAAACACGTTTGGATGGTGCCATTTATGTCTAGCTTAGCATCAGTGGCTCAAACGTTGTGTCAGGTCCTTGGAAGAGGCAGATTCTAGTGTTGATGCTTCATTTGAGTCGCTTTCTGCCTCTCCCTCATTTTCTGTCTTACCCTTTTTCTTTACTGACTTGTACTACAGCAGCTTTTCAGAACGCAGCCGGCTTTCATAATGCACTTCTGTCTATTTGCAAACACAATGGGAGCTCTCTTGGTGTTACTTGAACGCAGTGGAACACAAAAGCCATGGAGGCATTCTCAGCGAGTTCATCGCCTTGCCACAAGGTGGTACTGTGATGGCATAGGTATCATACTGTGGGGCACAATGCAGACTCATTGGGAGGTCTTAGTATGCCGCTGCTGCCACCTCCTGGAAGGAATCAGAGCTGCACCGTCTTCAGTACGGGAAACAAGCTTGCTTAAGTGGTGCAACAGTACAAAGCTTGCGACAAAATCTGATCGTTAGGAGAAACTGCGAGATCTAAAATATATTAATAAGGCTTTATAATTCATACCAGGAAGTAGTTTCTTGCAAAGTCAATAGGCAGGGGGTGATTACCGATCTTAAGCACAGAGTTATGCACTAGCAAATGACTAAGAATTTGGTGACAGCACAACCCTTTGTGTGCTTACTCAGAAGTCTCCTCTTTTCAACAGGGCTTTCTCACAGGTAAGTGCATGGAACTGCAGCCTTAATTTTTCATTTTCTTGCTGCCCCATATTTGAAACTGTTCCATCTTAAATCAATCCTTTGTCAATGAGTTTTCCGAAAACTTTTGAACGGAACAAAAGCAGTCTGTCTTGCCCTGTTCTCTCCTTTCTCACTGTCAATCCTTTCCCACGTCCACTAAGAAACGCTCTTCACAGTTGCTCGCAATCCTAAACTGAGAAGGCCCCTGCATTTCTCTCCCACAGCCAAGGGCACAAACATCTGGACTTCTTAAGACACTTACGTATTTATCCATTAACTATGAATCCTGCTCATCATCAGAAAGATGCCCTAAGTGGCAAGCATCAATACGTTAAATCGATACAATTTAAAATAAAACAAAAACATATTTAACATATTTTAAAAAATGATCTAAAAGCATTTAAAACCTCTAAACATGTTTTAAAGATATTCATGTTAGGGAGGTAGTGGAGGCACATACTTAAAATAACACTGTTGCCCCAGATAGGTGCTCCTTGCATGGGCAAAATACTGAAGCCACCAGCTGAGCCAGGCCACGCTAACTGCCAATCAGCAGCAGAACCCCGCAGGTCCATGTGCCTGTTCAGCTCTGCTCAACATCCCTAGGCTGGAAGGTTGATAAATGCATGCTTTAAATAAATAAAACATCAATGCCTAAGCAGGGCAAGCATCAAGGGTTCTGTAGTATTGGGCATCTGCCCAAAGCCCACCCATCCTGGGAGAGGCCCCACTGATAAGACCTTGTTGCATTGGAGAAATGGACTGACTGAGAGAGCTGGGGTGCACAAAATGTATCTTGCCCAAAGGCCTGGATCTGACACTGATGGCAAGCATAGAGGAGACTGCGTGGGGCATGTCTCCTCAATCAGTGCATACGTACTAGAAAGGATCTCAATTGTATCGAGGAGGAATTGAGAGTTATGTAGGTGCTTGTGGTGGGAGGCCCATGGAGGTTGTTATGGGATGTGCACATGGCTGAATACTGGATCTTGATCCAAGATGTTGGGCTAGAAGAGCCATTGGCTTGATCCTGCAGTCTCTCCATAAGTTCTTGGAAGGGGCCACACAGGAAATGTCGTACAGTCACTCTAGCTGGGAGGTGAAAGACGAAGAACCTCAAAAGAGCATTCAGAATCTCTTAGCATCTCCAAAAAGCTCCTGGGATTACCAAAACTGCTTCTCTCAAGTACCAGACCTAGGGAGGGCTTCCAAAGAGAAGGAAGCTGACTTTCATCCCATCTCCTGTTGTTTGCTTTCCCTCATTCAGTCCTTCAGCAATCTACGCCTGGCAAAGTTCACGTCTGTGCTCATTAATTTCTTCCAATCTCTCCACCGAAGGCTTAAAGCAGGTCAGGAAAAACAATTGACATTTTCCATGTTGGGCAGCTGTGAGATCAATTGACACTGAAGGTCAAAGGGCAGGAATTCTGGAAGGGCTGGAGCTGGAGGCACAGGCAGGCAGGAGAGGTCCCCTAACAATCCGTGATGACTCCAGATGGAATGCAGAGAGACCAAGGGCAGCGTTGGGCACAGCATTTGCTTAGGAAGGGAAAGAAAGAGTGAGGTTTTAAAACAACACCAAGCAGCAAAGCTTAATGTTTTCCATTTGAGGTCTACTGGACAAGTTCCCTGACATTATCAGAATTATACTAGATTCAAAGACTCCTCCTTGAGCAGCTTTAGTTGGAGGAAAGAAAGGGCTCCAGAGGGCTGGTTCACACTGCTAAATTCCTCCACATGGTTGTATAGATGGCAGCATAGAAATGCAGGTCGGTATGAACTGGACTGTATGTATTTGGGAGAACTGATTGTGGCTTCAGTTTTTCCGCAGCAGTTGCTGGCTCAACATGCATTCCCCCCCCCCCCATGCTGAAAAGCTGTCCTCTCCCGTACAGCCCTGTAAGATCTCTCAGATCATCTGGAGAAATTCTACTCATGCACTGTACAGAAACAATGGTGGTGGTTGACCCCCAAATGGGCATTTTCCATTACTGCCCCTATACTATGCAATGCCCTTTCCTCTGTCGTTCATAAAGCAGAAAGCATCCATTGCTTCAGATGTGTTGTGAAAACTTTTTATTTTTTGCCCAGGCTTTTCGGAGCCATAAGATCAGGCCCTGTTTTTATTTGTTTTTACTATGATTTTATACTTCTGTTATACTGGCTTTAGGCTTCCCTTTTTATTTTAATGATATTGTTTATTGTTATCTTGCACACTATTTGGATATTTTTTTGAACACTAAACGGTTTACAAGTGCTTTTAAATAAATAGCTAAGCTATTGTATGCCACCCAGTGAAATTCACCTCTCCCTACAAGACTGTGGATCCATGCGTAGTTCCACATATTTCACCATATTCACCAACAGGAGCAAGCCTAGACTCTTCTTTTTCTCAGGCTAGATGGGCCACTGGACTGATGCAGCAGGCTCTTCTTAAGTCCTTACGATAAAACAGGGTCATCATAGCAAGCTGTGTGGGCCAGACAATGGACTCCACAGCTTTCCTGAAACTTTGCAATAAATTATCGATTCTAATTTGTGAATCACTATCAGGAACAATAACAAAAAAACATGAGTCCTGTGGATTTCAGTGTCTACCTTTGAGATCCAGGCTGTGATCTCCTGTGCCATGAGAAATGGAGAAAGGCATGGATTAAGAACAGACTGTGGCCGCTACAAAATTGAGACTTTCCATTTCCCTTTTAAACAGACACACTCTGTGAATATTGCCTTCACATGGGAGCTTGAAGGAAGAGAGGTCAGCTGCCACACAGTGCATGTTCATTGGGACCATCTTCTGAAGTAGACCCTTGAAAGCCCATCTTCTTCAAATGGCAGGGCCCAAGACCCAGAAAGTATGGCAGAAGCTTTCCCATGGCTGATAAAAGTGGAGCCACTGAAATGATGCACTGTGGCCACTCATGCAGTGCTCTCTTTGGTTCCACTCCAGAACAGCATTAGGTTGTGTTCAGTTTGTGACCAACTCCAACTTTCTGCTGAACTTCCACCATGGTGGACTCTTCACTGCAGTACTACTAAACATTGTGTCCTTCCCAGGCATCCCCATATTGCATTTATAACTTTTGACCTCTCTTCTTTCCTGACGTTAGCATGCCTATTGGAAAGAGGCAGCAACTTTGAGGAGCCATTCCAGCGCAGTACCTGTGACTCTTGCTCTGTTTTCTTCTACCAAGGTCAAACAAGTTTTGTGCCATATGGCAACCTGCCGCCCAGCTCCAATTCTATGGGAATCATGTGCAGGCATGTGACTGGCGGCCGCCGCGCAGTTGGGGGTACCAGCTGCCCAAGCTGCCAAGAATGATGCCTGTCACTCAATCCCTCCACCCAGACCAGCTTCTATTTCTGAGCGTGCCTGGTTGGCGGTCCAGGTTCTTCCGTATAGGGCAATGAGGCTGTTCTTAGGCAACAGCACGCAGCTGGGCTCTGGGAAAGTGAAGCCAGTATTACGTTGGTCGCTGCGGGGTGCAGCAGTTCAGTAAAGTCCCCAATAAAGGCTTGGTGCGATGGCATTTCCTGCTGAATTTTACCTCCTATAGGTAAATGTGAGCAGCTGCTGTCCTTCACTGTCAGGGGCCAGATCAAGGAGTGGTACCAGAGACAAGGAAGGAGCAAACTACATTATGGCTTACGCGTGGAGGAAAGGGAAAAAAAACCACAGAAAGAAGAGCTTACTTGGCAGGGCATATTTTATTTTTACAAGCCACCCACATGGACAAAAAAATCTCTCTGGACCTGAGAATGACACCTGTCAGAATGCAAGATGTTCAGGAAAAAATCAGGCTGTCCTTCCCGGAACAAGGAAGAAGGAGAAATGTGGAGGGTGACCCACACAGGGAAATCAAAACGTCCATCTGGAAAAGAGGAGGCAGGACTCAGAGACTCCCAGGTGCAAGGTCCCAGGTGCAGGCACCCCAAGCCCCTGTCAATCAGGCATCCCTGGGGTTGATGCACACAGTGCATGACGTTCAAGGAGCTGTCAAAACCTTGGTCTTGGCCCAAGTGGCCCCTGACTTGAGCAGCATGACCAAAGGGATTAGGCAGCCTGTAAAGTGACACTTGGCTCTATCAGTGGATAGGGAGGGGAGGGGGAGTTCTTTGCTCCTGGACACAGAATGGCCTTTCCATCATTTCCCTTGGCCTTTATGGGCAGCTTCCAAGGTTTACCAGTAAATATTCCCTATATTATTAATCATGGTTGTTGTTGTTGTCATTATTAATTTATATTCCACCTGTTCTCCAAGCAGCTCAAGCTGGCATCCAGGATTCTCCTTCTCCCCATGATTACAATAACCCTGTGAAGTAGGTTAGGCTGAGGGACAATGAGTGGCCCAAGATCACCCATCATGGTTGAGCGGGGATTGAACCATGGTTTCCCAGGTCCCAGCCCATCACTCTATATGGGAGAAGCCAGTGAATTGTCCCCCAAGTGATGCTGGGCTTCAATTCCCATCAGCCCCAGCTAGCATGGCCAAAGACCAGGGCTGATGGGAGTTGTAGTGCAACATCTGGAGGGGACCACGCTACACATCGAGATCTATTATCCTGTGGATACCAGTTCCAAAATTGAGACCAGCTTCCCTGCCCAGCTATTTGTTCACCTGCAGCCTGCTGCCAAGGGTGTTTCTGTTGCACACTCTTTGCTTTCCAGGTGTCCTGCCGAGAACCTGTTCATTCAGTTCTGAGCTATGGGCAGGCAAACCTAAACTCCCTTCTGACCCAGCTGGTACATTCTTCTTAGCCCTTGCAGCAAACTCTTCCCTCAACCGTCTGTCAGGATACAGTAGTATCAAGATGAAGCAGTAATGAAATATTTTTCCGCCTTCTCCTGTGCTATCTCCTGTCTGTTCATAAAACTTATGTCTTGTATCTGCAGGGCCCACTCAAGAGTATTTTGTTCACCGAGACAGGGCAAATTTCAGAAAGACTTAGGCTGCAAGTAGATGCTATGATATATATGTACAGCTGCCATCAAAACAAAGCCCATATTTCTCATTCCTCTTCGCTTTCAATAACGTCTACTACAACTTACCCATTTCCAGATGTCAAGCAGTTATGGGCTTTCTTGTACCAGGTTTGGCCTTACCATTAGGAAGAGGGAAGTGGTCTCCACAGGAGGCAGATGCGGGAGGTGGCAATAGGCTTTTGGGAACTGGCTGCTTTGAATGAGGAGGCTGGTGCTGTAAGAAAGCAGGCAAGTGCATGACTGGCTAAAGGCAGCCTGAAGTTAGTGGGGCCATACCTCATCTGCCTTAACAAACCAGCCTCCACTACAGTCAGTGTAGACAATACTGAGCTAGATGGACCATTGGTGTGGCTCAATGTAAGGCCACTTCCTTTGTTCCCAAGTTCTCTTGATGCTTGTTCTGCAACTCCTAAGCTAGCTTGCTGCTCTCCAGTGTCGTGGCGGATGCTATTCTAACAGTAGTGTTGAAGTACAACCTGACACTTACCGTATGTATGTGTTGGTGGTGATGCATGCAGTCTCAGCAACCCCTCAGGAGTGGCTTGCTTTGCACCCTCAGCAATGACACGTGGGGCGTGGGGAAACACACAATAACCAGAGATCAGGACATGGCTAAGCTCCTTGTGACATTACAAAGGGGGAAAAGAACCACGTGCTCTGTGGGGAAGCAGCTATGTAAGTATCACAACATCTAGTTCTGGCCTTGTGTCAAAGGAGTCTGTAAAAATGGGTGCCATCAATTAGGAGGAACTTCTCAGTAACCCACACCAATGGCACATCCTTCTTCCACCCCCATCAGACATCCACATACCAAGGAAATGGTTTTGGAAAGCATGTTTTCCTTGAAAGCTACTTATCGAATTTGAGCTCCCAGAGTAATTAGTTTTGTTCTCTCCATCTATTACACGGGGCTAGGATATTGTACTATTTTTGCTAGATTGGGGCCTGCAGGAGTATCACACTAGGAATAGCACCTGGCTAGGCCTTCTTTCTGTCTTTTTCTTTTGTAATCATGAGGAAAGCCCCTTAGGAAGATCCCACCCATCTCCCCTCAGGTGGGCACTGACACGCTCCTTTCCTCCAAAGCTGGTGGGCTGCAATGGCCCTATGGGGGGGAAGCGACGCCGCGGTGCCAACAGAAGTATTAGCAAGGGAGAATCTTCGCCTGCAATTCATCACGGGAGTACAGAGTGGTGAGACTCTTTCCTTCCACCACACCTCTCCTTCCCCATGCAGAGCAGCGCTCCCTCTGCACTGCAAGGATGCATTGGCAGGTAATTCCAAACAGCCCCAGCGGGAAGGAAGTAATCAGCAATTTTCTGGTTCTTGTAGCCACCGCTAGCTCCAGCAGGCTTATCAAGGTAACACACTGCTATGTCAGTAAGTGCTCTAATAGCCGTTCCCTCCCTGGGGCACAACAATGATCACATCCAGTGGCATTCCCCTTATTTATGGGTGCTGTGCACACACCTAGAGATCCGTCTGTGTGCAGGTTTGCATCCTTCTAACCCTCAGCCGGCATCTCGCGTTTTCAGCAATGCAAACTGCAGGCAGAAGCACTCGCTGTGCCTGTAAAGGAGCAAAGAGGAGCTCCGTGGGTGTCCAATTTACAGCACGGGAGGTTCTGACACTAAGCAACTGGATTATCTTCCTGGCTCTGCCACCTACCTGCTGGGGGACCTTGTTCACCTTCACTTGCTGCTTCTGCTGTAGCTGCTTTGATTCATAATTCAAAGTCATGTGGTTTCAATTAGGTTATTTCAGTTATTTATCTACCCTGTGCTGTGCTCAAAGGATTCTTTTGGCCATGGGTGTTGCTGCCGCTGCCTCCAGCATCTCTCATGCAGGCACCCTTACGATGGCATAATGGAAAATCAAAGATGACCTTCATAACAGAGCTCCAGCCCTTACAGCAGGGGTGGGGAATGCTTTCTGGCCTGAGGGCCACATTCCCTTCTGGGCAATCTTCCAGGGGCCACATGTCAGTGGTGGGTGGGGATGCAGAAGAAAAGTGGGAGGAGCAATTAATGGAAATGTTTCCTTTGTAGAGTGGTCTAGTTTCTACATACACTCACACACTTCTCTGCAGCCAGGGATCCAGAAGCATACCCTTCAACATGTTGCAACAAAAGAACACAGGATGCTATCTTCTGGGGCTTCACTCCTGTGTGAATCACATGACCCATGTGAAATCATGACTCCCCAAAAAACACTTATTGGACCAAGATTCCACTGAAAAATTGTGTGAGATTGCATCACCTAAAATGGCCACTGTGCTCTCGTGGGGGGAAAGGGGATGTCCCAGTTTTTCCAGGACAGTTGACAGGTATGCAAGAGGCATTATCAGAGTTCAAAGACACATTTTAGTCAGGCAAAAGCACTTAAGGAAGATGTGACGTAGGGCAGCAGGGAGTGCCCCTGGGGCGGGATGGTGGCCAGAGGAGAGTCCTGAGGGCCAGATGGAGAGGACTAGAGGGCTGCTTACCCCCTTGGGCCTCAGGTTCCCTGCCCTACTATATAGTGCAAGCTACTCTAAGAGAGCTTTTGACATTCTTCTGAAGGTCAAGAAGATCAGAATACAAACAGACCATGAAGACAAAGACTTCCAAAGCTGTAGGGTCTCAATGAAGAACCACTTGCCTCCTAGCTCTTTAAAGATTCTGGTTTTTGCACTGTCCATTAGGGAACTCTAGTGAGTTTTTTAGTTCCCATAATTGGGATTTAAGTACAAAAAAAATTAACGCAGAGTGAAAGAACTGAAACTGCTGTATCCAAGAACCCTCTGATCCTGAAAAGCTCTTAGGGTGAAGAGGGGTGCCTGTAGCCCTCCAGATCTTGTTGGACTACAACTTCCATCATCTCCGACCATTAGCCATGCTGGCTGGGGCTGATGGGACTTGGAGTTCAACAACAGTTGGAGGGTCACAGGTTTCCCCATCCCTGTCTTAGGACATTCAACCACAGTAAAGATTGTTTGATTGGTATTCTAATAGGTGGACTGCCAAACACAAAGCCCTAGTGAAAGAATACAGCAGAGAGGTCTAATATAATTCTAGGAATTCATAGAAGAAGTGACTCTTCTACAGATAGCACCGGTAAGATTCTATTGAACATT
This sequence comes from Podarcis filfolensis, assembly GCF_964270895.1. NCBI lineage: Eukaryota > Metazoa > Chordata > Lepidosauria > Squamata > Lacertidae > Podarcis > Podarcis filfolensis. The sequence goes on along the minus strand of NC_139608.1, from coordinate 42,896,257 downwards.
ATTCTCAGTTAGTATTTTGTTCTGTTTTTTGAATAGTGTTTTGTGAACATTTGGACAGGGGGCAAGGAAAATATAATGGGAGGGGAACCCTGGGCCCTGATGCGAAGCTGTGGTTCCCATCAGCCTCGGTATGCATGCCCAATGGCCAAGGCTGATAGGAACTGTAGTTCAGAAACATCTGGAGAGGCAAAGATTACCTACTCCTTAAATATAAGAATGACGTGAAGGCTGAAGAGCAGCTGAAAAAGCACGACCAAACTCAAACATGATTTTATGACTTAGGACTTAGCTATATTACCAGTAGGTGTTTGTTTTTTAGGTAAAGGTAAAGGGACCCCTGACCATTAGGTCCAGTCGTGAACAACTCTGGGGTTGCGTCACTCATCTTGCTTTACTGGCCGAGGGAGCTGGCGTACAGCTTCCAGGTCATGTGGCCAGCATGACTAAGCTGCTTGTGGCGAACCAGAGCAGTGCACGGAAACACCGTTTACCTTCCCGCCGGAGCGGTACCTATTTATCTACTTGCACTTTGACGTGCTTTCGAAATGCTAGGTGGGCAGGAGCAGGGACCAAGCAACGGCAGCTCACCCTGTTGCGGGGATTTGAACCGCCGACCTTCTGATTGGCAAGCCCTAGGCTCTGTGGTTTAGATCACAGTGCCACCCATGGCCCTTGTGTGTTTTTTAAGCACGTTAAATTTGTTATAACACCAGACAGCGCTGTAGAGTTCAATCCTTTGGCAACGTGATTTCCCATTATGAGCTTTATAATGCGTTTTCCTGAAACTTTTTTTTTATGTGTCTAGATCCAGCCATAGTGGGGGGTGGGCAGTGGCGTAGCGTGGGGGGTGCCAGGGGTGCCGGCCGCACCGGCCGCAACATCTGGGGGGGGCGCGAGTCCAGAGGGAAGGGACAAGTTCCTTCCTCCGCCGGGCTCCCCGCCGCCGCCGCCAGCCTTGCGCCCTAGCGCGCCCCCCCCCCGCCGCCGCCGCTGCGGCTGCGCTCCACTCACTGCTCGCAGGAAGAGCAGCCGCTGCAGCAGCGCCGACGCCGCCACCGACGCCTGGCCGGGCACCGGCAGCCTCCGCACCCCGATGCCGACGCCGGCGCCATCCCCTCGGCCCAGCCACAGGCGGCGGCTGCTTCTGCCGACTGGGAGGGAGGAGAGCTCCGAGGGGCCTCGACGCGCCCTGCCCTCCCCAAAACCCTCCGAGAGGAAGCCGGCGGGCGGGCGAGGGTCTCCCGTCGGAAGGGGGCGCCGCTGGCTCCGGCTCTCAGCGCAAGTCTCAGCCGCGGGGGAGGGGGGCGAGGACGGAGCTCGGCTGGAAGCCCCCGGACCCGGCCGGGAGGAGGAGAGGCGCTCGCCAAGCCCGGATCTGGAGCGCCTCGGAGGGGCTCCACCTACAGCCCAAGGAGAGGAGGGGGCGGGGAGGCGCCCGAGGGGAGGGGGCTTCGGCTGCCTCGGCCCGCGGGGGCTCCGCAAATAATAAATTTAATAAATTCCTGCTGAGCCTTTGGGGGGGTCTTTGGCTCCTTCGCTCGCCCCCAGCCCCAGTGGCGTAGCGTGGGGGTGCAGGGGGGGCCGGCCGCACCGGCGGCAACTTCTGGGGGGGCGCGCTCGCACTCGAGTGCTAAAATCCACGGGTTAAGGGGCGCAAATTACTTGCCTTGCCCCGGGTGCTGACAACCCACGCTACGCCACTGGGGGTGGGGCAACCATCTGGTATAGAGGACTGAAATAGAAGGAAGTAAGATCTGGAAGTTAAAGCGGATAGATTTTAATTGAAACTCAGTGTGAGTCTGACAATACTCCCATGAAGTCTGGTGAAATTCCAAGCACTAGGGGGGAAAAACAGCACCAAGAGAATTTGGCCAAATAAATGGCATGGGCTACTCTTCTTCCTGTCTCTCTTTTTCATGGACACTGATTAACTGTTGGCACAGCCAAGGGAATAGATTCTCCATCACTTGCACCTTGCAAACCAAAGCTAAAAGAGGTGATTTAGTTTAATGGGCTTGACCTAGAATGTGCGTGTCCTCAAAGAGTCTGTTGCAATATCTCTGGGCATAAGCTGCTCCATTCATCTCCATAATAGGGTTAATACAGATGCTCAGAGATTATGACGCTGTGGCTAACATTGCTAACAATTTTATTCTTTATGCAAAGGAACACCACATCTTTACAGTATATTGTCAGCAGCATCCGGCTTTGCAAGTTCAGGTGCAAAGAGCTTTTAATTCACCTCTTCCTCCATAGTGACAGCCCACAGCCCCACCTCCAATCCAAATTCTGTGACCCATAAATACAAATTCATGATTCAAAAGAATATTACGCAAAATTATATTTTGTATGGTTTATGCTGCTCCTTCTTTGATTGGGTTTCCCATACAATGTGGACTTCTAGTCTTCCTTTTTGCATGGAAGCATGTGATACAGAGGGGAATGTGAATAAATGCCGTCTCTGTTTCTTTGACAATGTGAGAACTAGGGAAGGATGGAAGGAGGGGAGAGAAAGACTCATCAGAGAACTTTGACAGCACATTTCATGCTCTCGTGGCAAAATATGAAATATTACAAATATGTTTGTTTGTTTATTATGGGTGCTTTGAGATGGGAGTTCAATGGTGGAGCAGTGCTCCTTGTGCATGCAAAGTTTGTTTGTTCGCAGAATACACACAATATTGTTATAAAAATTCTGGTTTGTATTCCACCACCACTACCCCATTTAATCTGAATTTCCCCTTTCTGGAGAAAATCCAGTATGTTAAAGAAACCTGTTGCCAACAAGCCACTTGCAATATCTCAGCAACCAATTCCCAGTATTAAGTCTCCATCTGTAAGAACCCTACACCATGCTTTTTCCTCTAGAGAGGGCAAAGCATTCAGCATGTGATCTGCAATCCAGATAGTGATCATAGGAATGCAGGAAGCTGCCTTATACTGAATCAGACCCTTGGTCCATCTTGCTATGCATTGGCTGCAGGGGCTGGCCTAGGGTTGGCTAAGTTGGCCCCTACCAAGGGTACAGGCTCCTGTGTGCATGTGCAAAAATTGTGCCTCTCCACTTTGACTTAGAGTGGCTAGGAGCCCGCTCACCTGTCCACCTGCTCCCCAGGTTGCTCCTCTGCTGCTACTGTATTATTGAGAAGGAGCACTCTTCAGACTCCCATCCCAAAGCACTGACAGAGGCCTCTGTGTGTGTGTGTGTGTGTGTGCGCGCGCACGCACGCGCGCTTTATCCAAGGCTTGCAACAGTATGGGTCAGATGACAGGTACTGATCATCTGAGGCAGGGTTTCCAAAAATTTGGGTCTCCAGCCATTGGACTGCAGCACCTATGATGCCTGGCTAGCAGGACCAGTGGTCAGGGATGATAGAAACTGTGGTCCAAAAACAGTTGGAGATCCAACTTTGGGAAACCCTGAACTAAGGCATGGGTCCAAAGCCAGATGAAAGCTACAAAGATGCCTCAGTGATGAGTCATGCCCAACCCACCAGCTTTTAAAGGTGGGACAGGCACACACACACAAGAGACTCTCTCTCCCTGTGAGATTGGTGTGCTTGGAGGCACATGCTTCTCTGAGGGGTATGGTCTTCTGCCAACCACGGAGACAGCTCTGAGTTCTCAGTAACAAGAAAGGGGTGAGCTCCTCTGGCTCCTCATCCTCCATCTGTCCAGCTGCCTCTCCTGGCTGTTTAATGCTCTCCCCTATTGGTTAAGGCGGTGGTTCTCAATTGGGGGTTCGGGGACCCCTGGGGGTTCTGCGGAATGTACCCAGGGGCATCCCTTGCCTCCTCCCCAACAATTTTTTTGCCATTTTTGCATGGTAATCTTACAAATTTTATTGTCTGTTTTAGCGTTGTGCAATTTTTCAATATACTGCTTTGAAATCAGACCATGATAATGATTTTGAGCCAGCAATACACAGCAATATATCGCTTCTCATGTGAGGGAGAGCAGGGCAGCCAATTTCAAGGCACTGCCAAGATCTCAGCCGATAACGCTGCTGATCTGAGCTGCCTTCCCTCATGCTGAGGGAGACCAGGGAAGCTGATTGCCCTCATTTCAAGGCACCATGGCACTACCTTCTCCTGGCACTGAGGCAGAGCAGCTTTTCTCAGTCAGCAGGAAAGCAACAGCAGCCAGAGTGGAGGCGCATCTTCACTGGCTGCCACAACTGGCTGCCCTACTGACAGTGGCTTGATCCACCCCCCATCCCCTCCCACTCAAACCATGCTGTGGGGATGAATCTGCTTCCCCTCCCTACCCCACCTGCCCGATCTCCAATTTCAGACATTGTGATATATCAGAATATCGCGATGTTTAGCTGCTGATATAGCACAGTATTGAAAACCAGAGATCACTCAACCCTAGTCTGTTTTTCAGTACAGTGTACCTAAAATCCTTTGCTTATTAGGGCCTACCCCACATTTTGTTCAAAAAACTGCTTTGCAGAGGTAACTACCATAGAGTTATCAAAACTTTCAAAAGTAGGGTGTCTGTGGCTTGGCTTTTGAAAAATAGGGTGTCCTCCGTAATTAGCTAATTGGGAACCACTGAGTTAGGGGATGGGGCAGGACAGAAAGCCTGTGCGACTGTCTTCCCTTCCCTGATCTCCAAAGGAAAGGTCTGGGAGCCTCTCCCTCCCTCTCAGGCTCCTCATCTTTGTCATCCTCCACACCTTCCTCATCATCAGACAGCAGCTGCCAGCTTAGAACAGTGGGGATTGTGGGGCTCAGAACATCCGCTTAATTGAAGTCGGAAAAGTTTCACCAGTATTACACCACATCTGCATTTTGCCCGAGGGACCCAGAATATTGACTCTTGATTTTGCAACTGTGTTGTGGCACTCATTAAGGTTATCCTTTCTCCAAGGAATAGATTGCATGTACAGTACTGGTGAAAAGGAGCTGAGGACAAACTTAGTGATGGGGAGCCCCTTGATCAAAGTCAGAGTTTGATGCATCCTTGGTTATTTCCCAGTGCCTTTTTTCTGTTCCCCTCCTTTCAGTGTACCAGCTAATAGAGTTGTTATCCCTGTTAGTTTAAGGGCCGTTCGAATTCTATTAGAATATTAAATTATCCAGCTTTGTGCTGCCGGCAATAACTGCTACACAAGGTCGTATGTTAGCCTGACAGATAAGCTGTCATTCTCCGTCTAAGTTAGCTACATTTAAGAGCCAACATCTTTGTTTTATCTGAGAAAAGAGAGAGACATGGGACCGGAGAGGACCAGAGGGAGCCAGAGCTGTCTTTCTTCCCCTTCCAATCGCTGGCACAAATCACGGCCGTTCTGACAGTCTCATCCAACCTTCCTTCCGCTGCAGGTTGGTAAATGTGTCTTCCTTGTGTTTGATCATCAAATGGCTCCCTTTATTGCATTTGTCACAGCCAAGATTAAAGTCCCCCACAGTTTGCCAGCCTTGCAAATCAGGCCGGTGCTGGGTCTTGGAAGAGCTGGTGGCTCTTGCTGAGAAATGGAGGGCTCCTGCTTTGAACGGGTGGCTACTGAAGATGTGCAAACTCAGCCCATAAACAAGCTGCATGGTTCCAGGAGCCAGGAAATGATGCTCATTCTGAGGACTTATCACGGGAGACAGTTAACTTTTGCATTGGAAGAGCCCAACCTTTACGTAAATGATGTAGAAGACGTAAAAGCAGGAAGACTTGGGAAATGCATGTTCCAAATTTCGAGTTTCTTGTTGTTTTTGGACACTTTGCATTGGGCACAGCTGGGCTGCATCAGTACCACATTTTGTCAATCCTCTGTTGTGCAACAACTGCCAATTCCCAAAAGCAGTGCCAAAAGAACTGCCATACATTTATCCTCCACAGGCTTTTCCACACCAGAGCTTACTGTGTGTTTACAGCTGTTTGCATTCCCATTTAATGATAGCAGTCCACATGATGTTTGGTATCTCCCAAGTCAGTCCAAAATGTCTTTATATAGAATGTCCTATGTTTGCCCCTCATGGAATAAAGAAGAAGGCTGCAGGGCCAGACAGACCTCATGGTAACCCGAATGCAGCAAAACAGAGAAGCTGGCCTATCAGTACAACATAAGCAGGTCACTCGTTGTGCAGCACTGCCAGCATTATCTTGACTGGGATACAGACAATGAATTTACCAAAACAGGTAGCAAGCACAAAACCTGGCTGGGAGTTCAAAGCAATCCTCTCCTCCTCCCTTCTGCCCTCCAGCCCTGTATACTTTAATTCAAAGTTACCAGTTGTGAAGCTTCTCTTCTCTTCTGTCATCTATTCTATTCTATTCTATTCTATTCTATTCTATTCTAATTTCTTTGTTGCTTTCCTCACAGAAGCAGCCCATAGCAGCATACAAAAATTGCAAAATTACATTCCGCCCCCTGCTCCATGTGCCCCCATCTAGTGTGGTGAAGCTGGTGGCTTCTAGGGAGGTGCTTGGTGATCTCCCTTAGACTTCCTTGAGAATCAAACCTGTCCCCTCTTCTACATTAAGAATGGAAAGATCAGGCAATTTCAGTTTCTCTCCGATTCTAATTTTTCCAGTCTCATGTTCAGTTTGCCCCACTTCTGCATCTCCTGGGTGCTGTTTCTTGGTCATGCCATGACATACTGCTGACAAGGTGGGACAGAATGATGGGAACCAGCTTTAATGTTAATTTTTTACCCTGCAATGAGTCCTGGCATTTGAAACAGTCTCACAGACTAATTCCTGGCTCGGATCTTGTTATCGAGTTACCTTTAACCAACCTAGAAGCAACCTGGGTCAGTGTCACTGCTGATAGCAGCTTATGGAGTAGTGTGCTCAAGAGAGCCATGTAACCAGTTCCATCCAACATATTCTAGACCAGGTCACTGCTGTGTTTGGCTTTAAAATGTATGAAGGCACCCTAAGGACTCACTGTCCCACAGCAGACAGAAGACTTGTGTGTAAGCGAGAGAATAACTCACCCCTGTGTCCTACTTCCTTTGCCACCTTTAGTGTCTGTAGAGCTATAGACTAATGGTCTTCTCTTTTGAGTAGCTAGGTTTAAGGCTTAAAGTGCTTGCTCACACTGGACTTACTAATAAGCAATGAGTCCCCTGTTGTGATGATAGGCCTGAAATCTCCTATGGCAACTGTCTATAACCAGAGTAAAAGAGAACTGAACTAAATTATTTCTAGTGAACTCTTTAACTCACTCTAAGGCTGCAATCCTAACCATGCTGCACACTGAATTCGGTGGGTCTTACTCCCAGGTAAGTGGATTTAGGATTGCAGCTGAAAACACTGTTATTGTAATGAACCTAAGGCTGGATACATGCCATACAATAAAAGCACATTTCTCCCCACTCTCACCAAAAGGATTCTGGCAGCTGTAGTTTACCCCTTATAGCAGTACAATTCCCCGCATGCGTAACAAACCATACCGTATTTTTCTCTCTAAAGGACGCACTTTTTCCCCTCCAAAAATTATCAGGAAATGTGTGTGCATCCTATGGAGCGAATGCAGGCTCCTTGGCTTCAGTGATAGCAATGCAAAGCCTCCGAAGCGCAGAGGGAGCGCTCCCTCCGCGCTCCGGAGGCTTCACATTGCTTTCGCTGAAGCCTGGAGAGCGAGAGGGGTCGGTGCGCACCGACCCCTCTCGCTCTCCAGGCTTCAGGGATAGCCGCCTGAAGCCTTCGGAGCGCAGCGCGAGTTCCTGCTGCGCTCCAAAGGCTTCGGGTTCCTTTTTCTGAAGCCGGGAGAGCAAGACTCTCCTGGCAGTTGCAATCTGAAGCCATAAAACATTCAAAGGTATGACGAGCTGTCAGGTTGTGCCGTCATCTCACACCCCCAGATTTACAATTGCAAAATCCTTAAACTGCAGCCATTAGAAGGGCACAAGAATTCAGTGTGTCTAAATCAGGGCTAGCCAACGTGCTGCCCTCCAGATATTTCTGGACTCCAAATCCCATCAGCATGGCCAAAGGTGAGGAATAACGGGAGTTAAAAACCAACAACCACTGAAGGGCTAACCCTGATCTAGTTCATGTGACCTGAGACCCTCTGATTGCAGCTTGTGTGGCTGCCTAGAGCAGAGGGCAAGTACTTGCTAGAGAAACTTGCTTTCCCCTCGAATTTGATTTTAGCTATTGCCCTAGATAACACCTGATTGTACAACTATATGATTGGGTGGCTGACTAAGGTTGCTTCTACACAAACCGTTTTGCCTGGAATTGCCATCTTTTGTTCACAGTGTAGTGTACTGCTTAGTGTGTTGGACTAAGACTGGGGAGAACTGAGTTCAAATCCCCACTCAGCCATAAAGCTCACCAAGCAACCTTGGGCTAATCCCTGCCTCTCAGCCTAACCTACCTCACAGAGTTCTGGGGATTGAATGAGGTGGGGGAGGGCCATGTACATGCCACCGTGAGCTCCTTGGAGAAAGACGTTGGCTATTAATGCAAACAAACAAACAATTTCCCAAAACATTTCACCTAGGCTCTACCTTCTCCTAATACTCTGGCAGCAAATCCTACACATGTCTATTCAAAATTAAGTCGAGTTGAGTTCAGTGGGTTTTACTCTTGGGTAAGAGGGTATACTGCAGCAACCTAAAGCTGCAGTGCTATGTAAATTTACCAGGGAATAATCCTCATTGGATGCAGTGGGACTGACTTCGCAGGAAAACCTACACAGCATTGCACTGCGAGAGCATCAGTTTAACATTCAGCCATTACGTCAAGCAGTACACAGTCCCTCTCCCTCCTGGAAAGTAACTTCCTGCAGTGAAAGATTGGTTCTACCAACAAAGAAGTTCCTCAGCGATTTGCCAATGTGATGAAAGGCGATGTCAGAGCATTTTAAAATGAAAGAAAGGGAACAGCAGCAGTGGAAGTCAGATTCAGACATCCGTCTAATTGAGCAATGGTGCTCGCCAGGTTAATTTCCCGCTACTTTTTGCTCATGTGCCACCAAGGTGCGACTTCAGTCTATTTAAAGACGCCAACTTTAAGCAATGTATTTTGGTAACGCTGGAAGATTGCAGTACTGGAGTTTTTGCTGTCTCCTCTGTGCTCTTCTTAATGCCTCTATGTAAATTCTGAAATACAGCCCTCCTTTACTATTCAGTTGTGAGGTGGGCTTCCTTCCTTGCCTCTATCTGTCTTGCTCATACACATTCATAACATTCAAATTTATAATGTAATCTTACTTGCCGTTCCATATTTATGAGAGGTTTTGATGGGTGTTTCTTTATGTGATAATATCAGGCAGAATGCTAACCCATTGCCTCAAACCACTGTAAAGTCGTTTTCTTACATAATTGACATCGGCATATTCTTTCATTATACAAGATTTAGCACGCATCTGCTCCACCATTGCGCGGCAATAGATGACTTTTTCTAGAGCTTCCTATTATCAATTCAAATTACCCCCATTTCCTGAAGCTACTGTATGGATTTTACAGTTGACAGTAAGGGAAAAACACAGGAGCATAATAACTCTCTTAAATTATTCAGGCCTAGTTAAACCCAGTTTGGTCTTGACTGGAAAGTGGATGAAGGAGGGGAAAGAGAGGGAGGGAGGGAAGGAGGGAGGGAATGAGAGGAGAACAAACCCAGCCTTTCATTGGTTATAGAATTCAGCCATCTCCACCATGAATTATGAGATGTGCCACCTGCAAAAGAGGCTGGAGGTCTTTAATCAAAGTGAAAACTCTGTCATATTACAACACGTTCCTTTCAGTTAAGGTAATTGGGTTCAGCAAGAGGCTAAGAGGAAAAGTTGGTGATGACACCAGCGTCTATCATCTCCTACCTTTCTGATGTCCCTGCCCTTTGCAGCAGCCCTGCCACCCTCTCATCTAAGCTCCCTGTCATCACACCTGTCTTTTTGCCCACAGTGGTACAAGTCAAGTCGGGAAGGTCATCAGTCACCCCGCCACCATTCCATCTGTACATCGCCCTGTCCTCAAGATACTATTGGCAGGGAAATCTAGAAATAAATGTTGGCACAATCACATCGTGAAACACGGAATCAATCTTCCAACCACAGAGCGTAGTGCACTTCAGAGAGGCAGGAATGTCTTGCTTTCATTCTTTTGAAAAGTACATTTGGTTGAAGGAAACAAGCTGAAAATGTAGAATCTGCTAAAGGTGGGGCAGTAGACTAAGGGACTGCTTCTGGCCATACTTCCAGTGTCCATAAGCAGGGATTCAACACTCCCCTAAAACTCCAGTCCCTTGGCACAGATCCAGGCTGAGTCCCTTCTCCACAGCACCTACTGACCCAAACTTCTCCTTAAGAATATACGGACATTAGAAGCACCTGCTGGATCAGTTCAATGGCCCATCCAGCCCAGCATCCTGTTCTCTGCTGTTCTTGTGCCTAAAAACACTCAAGAGTATCTGGTCATAACAAAAATCATTGATCCCTGCTCTTTGAGGAGCAGAGCTCTGCACAAAAATGAAGTGAATTAGCAGGTTTTACTTTCTCAGACTCCGTGTTAATTAGCTAAAAGGATTCACTGCCTCAGGGTGAATTCAAGGACAGTGATTTGTAGGTTTCTAGGAGAGATGAACCATGTCTACACATGACAGCTACATTAGGACCAGAATATAGCTATACGTTCACGAAAAAAAATAGGCAAGGGGTGTGGGTGGGTGTGATCATTGACTTTTGTCTTCTGCCAGCAAAGTAGGCTTGAAAACTCTTTGCCAAACAGACTTGGTTCCTCAGAGTTCATCCAAAAATGGCAGCTGCGTTGATATTGATACTCTGGTTTGTCACATCTTTAGAACCTATCCTGGGTGTTTTGTACCCACCAAGTTCTGCATTTGATATTGTTGCATAGTCATCATAGCCAGCATGCTTTGAATAATGTGAAGCAGGATATTTTATCACAAGCAGCATTGAAGAGCTATCTGTCATATGGATGGAAACTGACAGAACCTTTCTCGAATTATTTATTCACTAGTGATATTTATTGATTAAACACACTCACCACAAATTTAAAATGCCAGTTTTATTCAGGTTCTAATTGGACTTGCCCCCTATAAAAGTTTTTCCATTCAGACACAGTAGTATACAAACAAACAAAAACAAACAAACAAACTAGGTTCGCACCTTGAGTCAGGCAACGCAGTTTAAGATGGTTGTTCACACAACTAATTTATGTGTCACATAGTGAAGAGAAACTGCAGCCTTTATTTAACAGCCTCAGAATGTCAAATCGGCTTAACTGCTGTAATATTTTAATTAGCTGGTTAAACAGTTAAAAACAAGACAGCTGGGGCTGTTTTTTGGGGGGGTAGGGGGAAACTGTATTTGATTGCTTGTATTTGATTATATGTTGTTGTTATATTCAACTAATAAAATATTCCAAAACACACACAAAAAAACAACAACAACAAGACAGCCATGGCTGCAATCCTGACCACACTTGCATAGGAACCCTAGTAAGCTGCCTTGCACAGAGTCAGACCGCTTGACCATCTAGCTTAGTACTGTCTGCACAGATTGGGAGAGGCTCAACAGGATACTCTCCCAGCCCAGTCTGAGTTTACTGGGAACTAGGAACTCCTCAGGGTGCAGGGCCCCCCTTAATATTTGCTGGCATGGGGCCAAGCCCCCTCAATGTTGAGGGGCTGGAGGAGGCCAAGTGTGGCAGAGTTTCAAGGGCTGGCTTCTCCTGAGCAGGAGTGGAAGCTGCGTGGCGCTGGGCTCCCTGCTCAGGCTCCTTTCCACATGGGACGTTTTATACAACACTTGCAACCAATTTGTTGCACATAATCCCCACATCAATCCTTTGAGGTCACACTTTGTACGCAGGAATACTGCATTTTCCCAACACTCAAATTACGGCACTTTCTACCTTGAAAAATGAGATTCATCTTCCAGGCAGCACATCCACTTCATTTAAAGCTCAGAGACCTGTTGAAAACCGTCTTCAACTTCAACAGTCAAGCGACACAGCATCCTCCTCCCATCAGTTCATACTGGTGCAACCCAGAGTAGTCTCCATCTCCAAACTGATCTTCAGAAGGGACTGTAGTTTTCTTTAAAGCCCATTCAGATGATGCACTAGTTGCAGCACTAAAGAGAGGAGTCATTAGCATCACCATCTCTGGCGCCCTGGCCTGAAGACAGAATTTCCCCATCATCTTCAGAGTCCCCTTCAGTCTCTCCTGCTCCACTTCTGTGCAGGCACATGCTACTGCAAAATAGGGTATGGGCTCCTTAAGTATTGCTTATAGGACTTTTAAGGGGGTGAAGTCATTGGAAGAGAAGGCCCTGCCAGCCTGCTTAAACCCTTAAATGAGTCTGGTCCCCAAATGGAACAGCATCTCCCTTAACCTAGCTGGTACCGGGAGATGCCAGGTCCTGATTCGGCAAGGTCTTTGTAATCAATTATTGCCACTTCCCCTGGGACCCCAAGCCTCAGTAGAGTAGTTATATAATGCTGATGTTTTAATAGCTCGAGTTCAGCTAAAATGCAGTATATACATCAAGTGATCAATAAATAAATAAATGCCACCATCTTATCTGATTTCATACTGGTAGAATAGAGCATTTTGATTTTGTAGGGAATAAGCTTACTCAAACTACTGTAATGCTAGAACGCTAAAAATCTACTCTGCCTTAACCACAGAGCTCCCATTTGAACTCTATAAAGTCCAAAAGCCCTGGAACCAAGACTTGCCAAGAACTCAGCTGCCAATCTCTCTGCTTCTCAGGCTCCCTCTTTTGGGTGTTGTGCTCATGGAAGTATATGTCCAAGAGTACATGCCAGTGCTGGAAAAAAATAATAAAAGAGGTTTTTCATCTGTTTTTCGCTCTCAAAGAAAGCAGCGGAGCCATTTGTCTCTCTTCCTGCCCTCAGTGCTAGAATGGTGAATCATCGCTTGGTGAACAGCCTTTGTATTTTATCCTTCCAAATGATGTTAATGTTGCCTCCTCTGCACTCACAGCTTCAATAGCTCTATTGAACAGAACAAGCCACCGTTAATGGATAGGACTCTTATTGCTATTTGTGTACTTTCTATCTTGCATTTTGCAGCATATATTCTTTGGCTTTCTGATGCTCTGACCTTTAGCTAAAGCAACAAATTTCTAACCAGTGTTAATTCATACTTTTTAAGAGCCACCTCTCGTGGTGGCATGTGGGGAACAGACCTTTGTCACGCGCATGGGTTACAGTTTTGTAGAACCACATAAAACATTTTGCTATGTAGCCATAAAACATTTACTGTTTGAAGCAAAACACAGGGAGGCAGTGCACAAGAGCTACTCTAGAATTTTAAAGCAAAATACATTGTTGTTGTTGTTGCTATTATTATTACTATTATTATTATTATTATTATTATTATTATTATTATTATTTTATTTGAATATATACCACCCTATACCCAAGGGCTCCTGCCAACCTAGCAGTTCGAAAGCACGTCAAAGTGCAAGTAGATAAATAGGTACCGCTCCGGTGGGAAGGTAAACGGCGTTTCCGTTTGCTGCTCTGGTTCGCCAGAAGCAGCTTAGTCATGCTGGCCACATGACCCGGAAGCTGTATGCCGGCTCCCTCGGCCAATAAAGCGAGATGAGCGCCGCAACCCCAGAGTCAGCCACGACTGGGCCTAACAGTCAGGGGTCCCTTTACCTTTACCTTATACCCAAGGGTCTCAGGACGGTTCACAGAATAATATCAAGATATAAAACCACAAAATACATAATAAAAATAAAAACAACAACACAATATCTCCCCCTACAAAAAAGCACATTTTGAAAGAGCGTAGGATGTAAATCAGATCAACCAAAGGCCTGGTTGAAGAGGAACGTTTTTGCCTGGCACCTAAAGGTGTATAATGAAGGTGCCAGGCGAACTTTCTTGGGGAGAGCATTCCACACGTATGTTACAAGCACTGTTTTAGTAATAATAATAATTTTATTATTTATACCCTGCCCATCTGGCTGGGTTTCCCCAGCCTCTCCCTAAGCCTCCCTGTTGCTAAACTTAGAATGTTGGGTTGCATTCCATGCTGTTTACCAGAAAGATGCCAGCGCATTAGTGCTGGCTCCACTCACTTTGAGGGAAAGCATCCATTGATTGTCCATCCTTTTGACAGCTCTAATCACCTTCCTTAATTACCTTTCAAAAATCCCTTTTGCTCACAGATAGCTCTCAACCCACACAACCCACTTCTCAACTCTCCACATTTCTAGGGTAGGTACAGATTTGCCAAATGTTTGGTGTCCTTCACAGTGAGAGATGCTGGAGTGAAGAGATCATATAGTGGACGAGTGGGCTGGAGAGGATAACTTACAAAGATAGACTTATTTATTTTTTTAAGTACTGCTTATGGGAACAATGAGTCAGTGTGGGATATGACAGCAGGCTACAAATATCTTATAGCATATTAGCAGCCAAGAGCAGGAAGGATTATGCACTGAGCTACATGGGGGTGTAAACAGGATGCATTTCAGGATATCATGCCTGCCTCAGAGTGAACTGCTATGAATTTAAATCCAGGGATGCAACAAGAGTTTAGTACACCGAAAACTCGTATGACGAAGATCTCTAACTAGATGTCAAATTCTTCATCCAAACCTCTGCATTTGGCAGCCGGAAACTACAAACTGTGTCACCGAAATAAATTGTGCAAATGTTGTTTGTTCCTAAGTTTTGTCCCAGTAGACAAACTTGGATTTTCTCCTTTTCCCCAAAGCTTTGGCTTTATCATTTCTTCCAAGGATTGGTACACTACAAATTGGGAAAGACAGGTTGTTGCAACTTAAGAACAGAGCTGGCCCAATGCATTTTGGCACCTGAGGCAAACCACAAAGTGGAGCTCTCCCCTTTTGCCAGGGAAGAAGGGGAAGCAAAGATCTACATCAGGAAAAAGCAGGGAATCAAATCATCCTTACCCAATGGTTGAACTGGAAATCAAAGGCCATCACTGAGGGAAATGTGCCCATTATGAATCCTGCAAGGCAAGTCCAGGAGACCCCAGAGGGCAGCCGCCACGATTTATTCTCTAGGGGTGGGGTGAGACCAGCAGCACCTCCTATCCACTGAGAGGATGCTGTGGAGGTGGAAAATCCGGCCTCCAAGGAGCGTGTGGTGACAGTAGGCAATGCATTCCTTGGAACTGCCACCCCTGTGGATTCTACCACCCGAGGCAGTTGCCTTACCTTGCCTCATGGGTGGGCCAGCCCTGCTTAAGAACATTGCTTTTCCATCTGTTCAACCCACCTTCCTCCATTACCTTTTAAAGTCCCAAATACTCATAGCTCCCTCTGTTCAGCATCTCAGTGCAGTTATAAGTTTACCAAATATTCAGGAGCAGAGGAGCATAGCTGCAAGGGACTGGAGTCATCAGGATAGACTCTCCAACTATTGAAGCCCCTGCTGCCCCCAACTACCCATTCTTTGGTTTCTACAATGTTAGCAGGCACCAACCATGTAGTTTCAGGGCTTTCTGGACAGTCAGGACAGTTACAGGCCGAAAGAAAGATATTCACAGGGTTCTGGAGTCATTAGATTTTGCAGTGCAATCACAGCAACACACATTTCAAGACTGGTTTTAAGGCTGTAATAATTTCCAGCTGGATATATGGAAAAGGGAACAAAGCACAGATCTATAGTCTTGGGAATCTTTCTGCCTTCACTCTCAGCAGATGTGGTTGTTTCAACTGGTTGTTTTTATGCTATTTTCTTGTTGAAATCCCTTCTTTCCTTGTGAAAGGATGTAAACTTTTCCTTCCAGCAAAGCCAGATGGATTATGCACTCCTTTGGCTATAAACATTAAAACATTTTAAATCCTTCACTTTACCCAGGTAAACATTAGTTTGAACATGTGATAGCTCCTTCCCTCATGCCCTATTTATGTGCTTTGAACACCTGAAGAGGAGTTCTGTGCCACTCAAAACCTTGCTTCCATCATCTGGAGCACTTACTCTTATGACAAAGGTATTGTTTCCACTGCTGTGCTTTCCAAATGGGTCAAATGAGCTGAAATCCTGAGTGAGCAGACTGAAGGTAGAGGACCCATCTCAAGACAGAGAAGACAGCATGTTAACAAGTAAGGTGGATGAATTAGTGGGGGGAGAGAGAGAGAGAGAGAGAGAGCACCCCCTCCACACACACACACTGATTGGGCTTATGCAAAGTAATAGGCACCTGCCTTGGGCTGGGGGGAGGTTGGTTTGTAGCAACAGCTGGTAAGAGGCCTAAATATGATTAATTAATGCTGCAGGGGGGGAAATCACAGATGCAATTAAGATTTATGGTAGGGTGGGAAGATGCAGGACATAGGAGATGAGAGGAGGAGGCAGATTAGAGAGCTTAATAACTTTTCGTGCTAAAAGGTGTAAGCAGAAGGGCACCTGAAGCTAGTGGAAATTGAAGGACTTTGTGTGGGCGTTTGCAGGGATTAAAGAGAGGATGAAACCAATAGAAGAAAACATCTCACTACAGTAATTGTACGGACAGATGACAGATTGGCAGCTGCTTATAAAGGATCCTTGCTTACTTTCTTCGGAAGGGACCGTGGGTGATGTTGGAGGAGAAGTACATGCTCAGAGATCATCACCAAATCAGTTTTTGAAATATTCGTCAGGTGATGACATGACATGGACATTTTAATTATTGTGGAAATAAAAGGGAACCTGAATGTCACATACCATTCCCAAATAAAAGTAAAAGAAAGAGGGGGAGGCTCTCAGAATGAGCCTAATAGAGGACCTGCCAGTTTCATGGCCTTTCCCAAGGTGGTTGGGAAAGAGTGTGGGAGCCTGGGATCGTGTCTGAATCCCCACCCTCAAAATCTCTTATTGAATTTTGATACATAATCCTGACCCCCCACTCATAACCTTTGCTAATGAGGTAAGGAGAGGACTTGGGGGGGAGCAGGTGTGTGGCATTGGGAATTCTGAAGCCATATGCTCACAGACATATGGACATTAAACTATTTATCATTTCTGCAATTTATTGCTTCCTCTCTGGGGCTGCTGGTGGCGGCCACTGGCTATCCAGTCCTCTTGCAGGCGGCAATTACCTTGTTACCCTTGCTTCTCCTGTTCCTCCCATTTCTCTGTTGTTTTAGCACCTTTCTCTCTCCCTTACCTCTCCATCCTTCCATCACCTTTCCCATGGAAGAAATACGGGTTCTGACCACCACCAGCGCTCCTTGCTACTTGTGACACACCATGTACATTGCTGAGGCTTAACACGTTCTTTGGCTGTCTGGTGAACCATGTGCCGGCGCAACACAATTGGACCAGTCACAAAGAATGATGCCAGTGGCTAAGAGACATGGTGGAGCATTGAGCCTAAGAGGCTGAGGTACAAATCTGGAAGTCTCCAGTATGAATTCTGTCTCTGTCAAGAGCTTGCTTATGAAGTCTTTGGTAAGACACACCTTTTTTCAGCCTCTGTCTTCCCATGTGCAAGGTGTTCACACAAACCTGCCCCAATGCACCTGTCTTTGGAGGCGAGGCAGGTGATGGCTGGTTCTTTTCCACTGAGTGCCCTGACTTTCCAGAGATGCTAGTCAAGCACTAGATTGGGTGTCCTTTTGGTGCCATGCAAAGACATTTCTATTCGCCCAGACATTTCAGATTTCCCCCCAATTTTTTTTAAAAAAACAACTTCAGAAATTAAAACAGCTGCAGTTGTGCTCTTTATATTAAGTTTTATATTGATTTATATATGTTATTGCTTTTACTTGTTTGTGAGCTGCTCTGAGAGCCCTTTAGACTGAAGTAGTGGGGCATTAGGAGCAAGAGGAGGATACTGGGTTGTGGTACAAACTGCACCAAGGTAATTTATGTGATGCACTTTGAATGCTCTTAAATGCAATATTAAATGTTAAGCATAATTGCAGTGCAATCCTAAGTATGTCTACTCTGATGTACATTCCCATTGAGCTCAATGGGATGGACTCACAGGTCACTGTGTATATGAGTGCAGTGTAGCTTGCAAGAGTCATGGGGGCAACAGCTCCTTAGTTCAGTTTAGAATGTCTTTAAAAGCCCCATCTCCACTCTGCCAAGTGTTCCACAACAGGGCACAGATTTCTCTTAGAACCTTTGGTTGCAACTCAATCATAAGCATGTTTATGCAGAAGTCAAGTCCCACTGCGTTCAGTAGGACTTATTTGCTAATGAGTGAGCCTGGGAATTATTAACTTCAGCTCTTTCCCTCCACAGCACAGTTTCCCCAGTTTAATTTCCAGGGTCTACTCCTTGCAGGATATTGCGCTGACCTGGAATAACTCAGGCCATCCTTTGCTAAAGTGCAAAACATTTGTTTGTATCTTTTTCTTTCATGCCAAGTTGACTTAGCATCTTCCTCTTTCACATCCCTCCTCCCTCCTCCAACCCTCCAGTGATCATGCAAATCAGTGAGGAGAGCAGGGGGAAATCTCATTCCAGCTGTAGTGCTTGCTCCACAACCATAAGGGCCCCCTCAGTGGCATTTCTCCACTAAGCTTCCATTTCTCGCATTTAATCACGTGCGCACATCTGTGGGCTCCAGCGGAGTCAGCGAAGCAGGTAGCAGCAGGTGTAAGAAGCTGCTGAGTCTGGTTACACCATGGAAACCAGGGATGAAGTTAGAAGGGAAGTGGGGGGGTGCCCGCTGAGCTAAGCTGGGGGAGTTTGGTTGATCCCTGCAAAAGACGGAGCAAAGTCAGAGGCTTGAGTTGAAGCCGTCATGGTTGCACATCTGCAGGGGAATTTGCCTTTCAGTGCTCCAGTAGCAAACTGGAAATGTGGGTGAAATATAAGTGCAATGTGGCACAGAAGTGCAATCTGCCCTTTAGTAAAGGTAAAGGGACCCCTGACCATTAGGTCCAGTCGTGGCCGACTCTGGGGTTGACGCGCTCATCTCGCTTTACTGGCCGAGGGAGCCGGTGTACAGCTTCTGGGTCATGTGGACAGCATGACTAAGCCGCTTCTGGCGAACCAGAGCAGCGCACGGAAACGCCATTTACCTTCCCGCCGGACCAGCACCTATTTATCTAATTGCACTTTGATGTGCTTTTGAACTGCTAGGTTGGCAGGAGCAGGGACCGAGCAACGGGAGCTCACCCCGTCGTGGGGATTCGAACCGCCGACCTTCTGATTGGCAAGCCCAAGAGGCTCAGTGGTTTAACCCACAGCGCCACCCACATCCCTGTAATGTGCCCTTTACCTTTACCTTATTTTGCCTCAACTGGACCATGCGGGCAGCAATCTTCCTCTAAAAGTTGCAGAAGGTGACAAAAAATAAAAAAGGTTTGCAGCAAGTCTATTTGGAATGTATAAGCAGGGATAGCCAATGTGGGGCTCTCCAGGTGTGGTTGAACTCCAAATCCCATCAGCCCCAACCAGTGAAGCCGATAAACTTGAGGATGTTGGGAGTTGAACAATATCTATAGGGCACCATATTGGCTACCCCTGATATAGGCCCTTCCCTAGAAAAAAATTAAACAGATCTGAAAGTGGGCTGAAGTTTCTGCTCACATTTGTTCATGAAGACACTGCTATCTTAATGTTGCCACATGGGACAAAGGAAAACAAGCGCCATGGGCTGATTGAATCCCCTTCCTGGGAGAACGTTGGGCATTCCATCCCTCTTTGGCAACAAACCTGTTCCCCCAGATATCAGGACTTTTTGTGTTAAGGTAAATGACAGGAAAAAGACACTAGAAAGCAGCACTTGCTTTGCCACAACGCCGCCGTCTAGCCTTCCTGCAGACTGATTTGTTTGCAAGAGTGAATGCTCCTTAAATAGCCAACTTCATTTAATCTCCCTGCAAACAAATCCAGATGAATGTTCAATAAACAGGTCGTCTGGAAGCACCCGGAGTCTGCTTTTAATAGGGTTGCAAACTCATTTGTATATGCTACTTCCTTTAAACATATGCACATTTAAAATTGCCCATGGCCTAGCAGTCAGACAGTGATTTTAAAAAATAAGTCTAATTACAAAAAAAGGGGAGGGGAGAGACTCAGTCAGGCTAGCCTAAAACCAGCCAGGTGGCAACTATATACTCCAAGGGGCAAAAGGAGTGAAGACTGATGAGATAATGGTCGTAAAGTGCTTTGTGGTTTTTAAACTCCATGTAAATTGTTTCAGTTTTTGCTTTAACATTATGGATGGGCTGTTCGGAAAGGTAAGCTGGGGAAAGGCAGAGCCACTGAGCTACAGTACATCTTGTTGCTTCACCATAACACCTATTCTGAATCAGTTATAGCTGGGATATTTCTGTAGTATTTGGGCTTAGTAAGATATATGTTCAGAGGGCAGCTTGGCACATTACAAAATACAGATGCAGATGGTACATAATCCATGCAGGAATTAGCATGGTAGGAAGGATAAACACCCACCATCTATTACACAATAGTTCAAAGCACTAACACCCTTGCTGTATTTGAACATATTTCATATAAACATCAAGCTTGTGAGGATACCTATAGGGACATGTGGGTGGCTTATATCAACTTATATATTTGAATTAAAAGTGCTGTATTGGTGGTTATTGTATTTTTAATGTGAGCTGCTTGGAGTTTTGTTTTGTTTTTCTTTTCCATTCCTCTCTCTACTCCTATTTTCTTTTGCTTCTTTGTTAAATTTGTATGTGAATTAGCATGGTACACATATGCAAAGTGTAATGTGTACAAGCACAAGTTTAATTCCTCCATTGTAGCATGGTGAAATGGGCCCTCGCTGAAATGATGCATAACTAGGTATTTTCTTTTTCCATTCCTCTATATAATATGTACTGTAATCTTAAATCAGTACCCTGGCTTCCTATCCCCAGGTCCTGAACAAGCTTCTCATCTTTACTTGCCCTAACTCTCCACTCTATTTATTTATGGCTTAATGCCACAATACACTTCTAAGCAGCGTTGGTCAGTCCTAACACGTCCTCTCCTTGTGGCTTCCACTCGTCTTTCCCTGCCAGCCTGAACTATCTGAAGACCTCTTCCTCCAGGTTCTGCCCTTTCTCTTGCCTTGCTCCTTATGCATGGAGCTACCTCCCACCATAGGGGCCACATTAACTTAGTCAATCATTTGAGCCCCTTTCTCAAACTGCTTCCACTCAGAGAGTCCTACGACTCAGCTAGATTGGTAAAGAAAAAGTGTTCTATTTGCGTTGTATATGACCACTGGTCCTGTTAGCTAGGGATGATGGGAGTTGTAGTCCCAAAACATCTGGAGGGCTGAATTTGGGGGTGCCTGTTTTGGGGTGTCCTGATTGTTACTTTTTGAAATATGGCAACCCTAGCCCTAGTGTTCAAGGGTAGCAAACCTGTGTCTCACTGGCATGAGAAAGCTGGCACCATTCATTGGGGATCCTTGGTTTTTCTGGTGAAAAAACCCAGTATAGTTTCATCATGCTCTCCTCTGCCTACCAGTTTCCCTCCAATAGCTTTGTACTTCTTGCACTCTCATTTCTCCATCACCTGTCTTATCTGCCTTTTACTTTCACATGGTCCCTCTAATGTTTGACTACTGTATAATGAGTGCTAGAGGCGCCAGCTTGCAAGGGCTATGTTGTGCACAACATTGCATGTATATCAGGATGCTGGGAGGAGCCAGGGGCAGAGCCACATGGCTTCATTGGCTCCTGCTCTGCCTCCTCCGGTGCTGCCATCAGCAGGAGGCTGCTTCAACCCCCCTTCTCCTCGACAGCAGGAGAAGAAGGAGCCAGCCACTGGAGCCACACCATGCTCTCCTCCATTCTTCGCCTCCGCACTTTTGGGATACCAAGGGACTGGCTCAGGATGCCCTGCTTTTTGCTACCTTTGTGCACACAGATACATCTACACTGTTCAATACTGTGGTGGCCAATATAGCCAGCCACATGTCTCTCCTTTGCTTGTTTGCTTGCTTGCTTGCTTCCATACCATAATTCAGAGTAAGGTTAGAAGATGAATTGGTAGAACTTTGACCATGTGACTGAAACCATCAGAAAGAGACATTGCATGGAGCGTCAGGAGCAAGTTAGTAAAAGTCCATGATTGATGGCTAAAATAGTCTATGATAGGGAGATGTGATCATAGGCTTTAACAGAATGCAGACCTCAACGCACTAATATGAGCTAGCACATTCCAGCACAGACAGGGTTAATCATTATCCACATTTATCCCCCATCTGCACACAGCTAGGGTTGCCACCCTACAGGGAGGGAGGGAGAGGGATGAGAGGAAGTATTTAGCCATGTCTAATTTGCATGCATTTCCATGTGTTCAGTCATGCAGATTTCCCATGGTTGCCTGTGCCGTAATGCACACTGCCCACCTGGCTTGTTCTGATACAAATTTACCACCGGCTGGTGCAAAAGTGAACTGATTCCAGGACCTGGATTCAGGCCGTGTGAAATGCACCATTGCGGAAATGGATAACATGCCCAAGGTGGTGTCTATAGGAGCAGCTTTCACTGTAAAAGCTAAGTCATCAATGCTCTCATTTTAGGACTATAAATGTCTAGAAACTGAGTTTTTCTCCCTCTCTCATACTACTAGAACCTGGGGCCACCTGATGAAGCTGAATGTTGGAAGATTCAGGACACACTTAAGAAAGTACTTCTCCGCCCAGGGCAACCATGGAAATTGCTCCCGTAAGAGGCGTGACGGCTGGCAACTTGGATGGCTTCAAAAGGAGGTTAGACAAATTCATGAGAAAACAGGGCTATCCATGGCCACTAGCCATGAAGATTATGTTCTGCCTCCACTGTTGGTCCCTGTAGACCTCTATAAACCAGTTGCTGGAAAGTTCAGGAGGAGAGAGAGCTGTTGTGTTCAGGTCCCTCTTGCAAACTCCGCATAGGCCTTTGGATGGCCACTGTGAGAACAGGATGCGGGACTAGATGGGCCTTTGGTCTGACCCAGCAGCAGCAGAAGAAGAAGAGTTTGGATTTGATATCCCGCTTTATCACTACCCGAAGGAGTCTCAAAACGGCTAACATTCTCCTTTCCCTTCCTCCCCCACAACACTCTGTGAGGTGAGTGAGGCTGAGAGACTTCAGAGAAGTGTGACTAGCCCAAGGTCACCCAGCAGTTGCATGTGGAGGAGCGGAGACGCGATCCCGGTTCACCAGATTACGAGTCCATGGCTCTTGACCACTACAACACACTGGCTCTCAGCAGGGGTCTGTTTATGTTCTTATCTGGATATCCTGTACTTGCTCAGGGCTCCCCCCCCCCCCCGCCAACAATGGTATAAATGGGTTGCACACAAAATAGGTGGTTTAGCATGAAATACCCCCGTGAAAGTCCACCCTGAAACTTTTGCAGGCACAAACGATATTGAAAGTGGCATTGCTTAGGACTACCTATTGCTGCAGATTTCCAAAGAATAGCAAGGAGAGACAAGAAGGCCTTCTTAAACGAGCAATGCAAAGAAATAGAGGAAAACAACAGAATGGGAAGAACCAGAGATCTGTTCAAGAAAATCGGAAATATGAAAGGAACATTTTGTACAAAGATTACCATAATAAAGGACAAAAGTGGTAAGGACCTAACAGAAGCTGAAGACATCAAGAAGAGGTGGCAAGAATACACAGAGGAATTATACCAGAAAGATATGGATGTCTCGTACACCCCAGGTAGTGTGGTTGCTGACCTTGAGCCAGACATCCTGGAGAGTGAAGTCAAATGGGCCTTAGAAAGCTCTGCAAATAACAAGGCCAGTGGAAGTGATGGTATTCCAGCTGAACTGTTTAAAATCTTAAAAGATGATGCTGTTAAGGTGCTACACTCAATATGCCAGCAAGTTTGGAAAACTCAGCAGTGGCCAGAGGATTGGAGAAGATCAGTCTACATCCCAATCCCAAAGAAAGGCAGTGCCAAAGAATGCTCCAACTACCGCACAATTGCACTCATTTCACACGCTAGCAAGGTTATGCTTAAAATTCTACAAGGAAGGCTCCAGCAGTATGTGGACCGAGAACTCCCAGAAGTGCAAGCTGGATTTAGAAGAGGCAGAGGAACCAGAGACCAAATTGCAAACATGCGCTGGATTATGGAGAAAGCTAGAGAGTTCCAGAAAGACATCTACTTCTACTTCATTGACTATGCAAAAGCCTTTGACTGTGTCGACCACAGCAAACTATGGAAAGTTCTTAAAGAAATGGGAGTACCTGATCACCTCATCTGTCTCCTGAGAAATCTCTATGTGGGACAAGAAGCTACAGTTAGAACTGGATATGGAACAACTGATTGGTTCAAAATTGGGAAAGGAGTACGACAAGGCTGTATATTGTCTCCCTGCTTATTTAACTTGTATGCAGAATTCATCATGCGAAAGGCTGGGCTGGATGAATCCGAAGCCGGAATTAAGATCGCCGGAAGAAATATCAACAACCTCAGATATGCGGATGACACAACCTTGATGGCAGAAAGTGAGGAGGAATTAAAGAACCTTTTATTGAGGGTGAAAGAGGAGAGCGCAAAATATGGTCTGAAGCTCAACATCAAAAAAATGAAGATCATGGCCACTGGTCCCATCACCTCCTGGCAAATAGAAGGGGAAGAAATGGAGGCAGTAAGAGAGTTTACTTTCTTGGGCTCCATGATCACTGCAGATGGTGACAGCAGTCACGAAATTAAAAGACGCCTGCTTCTTGGGAGAAAAGCAATGACAAACCTAGACAGCATCTTAAAAAGTAGAGACATCACCTTGCCAACAAAGGTCCGTATAGTAAAAGCTATGGTTTTCCCAGTAGTGATGTATGGAAGTGAGAGCTGGACCATAAAGAAGGCTGATCGTCGAAGAATTGATGCTTTTGAACTATGGTGCTGGAGGAGACTCTTGAGAGTCCCATGGACTGCAAGAAGATCAAACCTCTCCATTCTGAAGGAAATCAGCCCTGAGTGCTCACTGGAAGGACAGATCGTGAAGCTGAGGCTCCAATACTTTGGCCACATCATGAGAAGAGAAGACTCCCTGGAAAAGACCCTGATGTTGGGAAAGATGGAGGGCACAAGGAGAAGGGGACGACAGAGGATGAGATGGTTGGATGGTGTTCTTGAAGCTACCAGCATGAGTTTGATCAAACTGCGGGAGGCAGTGGAGGACAGAAGTACCTGGCGTGCTCTGGTCCATGGGGTCACGAAGAGTCGGGCACGACTAAACGACTAAACAACAACACCCATTGCTTAGGACATCATGAGCACAAATCATTATGGATACACCACAGAAACAGACACCTGGAGGGGCCCATGTGGGTGGTTGTTTGCAGGATCTCTGCACTATCAAGGGGTGAGAAACCCATCTGGTGAAAGAGCTGGTGTTTGTGGGTACAGATGCCGGTTGCTGCCTTCCTCACCACTAAGGTGTCGTGTTAGGCATACTGCAAGGAGGCTATATGGATTCTTTTCTGGGGAAAATGTTTCTGCCTTGTGCAAGACCTATAGAATCGTAGAGTTGGAAGAGACCCCAAAGGTCATCTAATTCAACCGCCTGCAATGCAAGAATCACAGCTAAACAATCCATGACTGATGGACACCCAACCTCTCCTTAGAAACTTCAAATGAAGGAGAGTTCAGCACCTTCCAAGGTAGTTTGTTAACACTGTCCAGCAACTCTTACCATCAGAAAGTCTTTCCTAATGTTTGGTCAGATACTCCTTTCTCGCCATTTGAATCCCTTGGTTTGGGTCTTCTCCTCCAGAGCAACAGGAAAATGAACCTGGGCTGATTTCCATCATCCTTGTGTTCCCCCTGTCCCTGCATTCCTTTAACAAGTGGGAATAGGCAGCAGTGGGGTGTTTAGTGGTGGACAAATGCTAGTCAGCATGTTACCTGAGCTTGAAGGTAACAAAAGCGGTATTGTGGGGAATACCAGGACTGCTAGTGCAAGTCCTAGCCTAAGCAAGAGACCACATTCTCAGTTCCATCACATACAAACCTTGTGATGCTAGTCAGTCTTTTGTCACTTCTGTGTGAGGGGCTATTCTTATATGGCCACACCCTGGCTACCTAGTGCCACAGTGCCCTCTTCTGGACAGAAAACAGAGCTGCTGCTCCTGGCTCTTAGCTTCAGGTGACAGGTCTTGGTTTCCGAGGTGGCCAGTATGGAATTTTACACCTATGGATGACTTTTAGAGGAGGGCAGAGAAGGCTCTATGAAGTCTCCGGTGTATATTGATGTGCAATAATGCCCCTTGTGGAAGTTTGAGCAGGACCCTCTTGTCGGAGAAAGCATCAAGGGTAGACCGCTTGCATCTTGCCTCAGAGTTGCATCTAGCTATGTAATGTGTCCAAACACCTCTCCAGGAACTGCTGTATAATAATTTTGCTCTTCTCTCTCCAGTGTTCCTCTACCATCAGCTGCCTTGAAGGTTGATCTGCACTACCATTCTCCTGTAGTTCCTTGGGGTGGGTGTGTATCAAGGCAACTACACCTGAACTGGGGTGGCTGGGGAGGAATGGTTGAGGGGGAAGGAAAGGGAGGGGTTTGCTGTGCACTCTGGAAATTCTCTCTCTCTCTCTCTCTCTCTCTCACACACACACACACACACACACACACACACGGCTGGTTAGGCACTCACATGTTTCCTCTCTCTTCTTGCCTTCTCCCTGTAAAAGAATTATGTAGCATGAAGGGAAGCAGGCGCCACCATCTTGAACTGAGAGTGAACTTTGCTTTCTACATATAAATACAGATAGCAATCACACCCCAATCAGCGTGCAGGCTTCAGGGCATCGTCTCAGCAACTCTAACTTTCCCATTACGATAATGTGATTTTCACTCAGTCTGTAATATCACCAGCCATGAATAAAACAACTGGCTCCCTCTCTCTCTCACTTTCTCTGTCTTTCACTCCCCTCACATTCTTTGCATACTAATGACAGCTCAGCAGCGCTCAGCAACACCAGAGAGTTATTCCGGCTTTTACCTGCCCCAGATGGAGAGAGGGGCGTCATCTGCCAGCACTGCACATCTCACCTGGAGCCAGCTTAGAGATGACAGAACAGCAGCAGGGCAGAGTCGATAAGCCCAACTGTGAAGCTTTTTCCCCTTAAGTGATGACTTCTAGAATTTTTTCCCCCTTCCAAAGTGCTGGCTTCTGCAATCTCTCTTTCGCTTTCCTTCTCTGCGAGTGATGGTTGCTCTCCCAAGGCACGGCTGCCCTTCTCATCAGACAGGAGGAGCTGTGTCTGGGAGTGCTAATAACATAGAATTGTGCTGCAAGTCCTATTGAATTCAGTGGGGCTTACTCCCAGGTAAGTGGGATTCGGACTGCAGCCATAGTTCATTATTTTATTTTTTAACCACTGTAGGGTAAAATCTTCAGATGCCAAGGTAGTGTCGTGGGCTCTCCTTCACCCAAGGTCACCCCTTGCGCTTCTCAGCTGTCTGAGTGCTTCCTAATCTATCTAGCCCAAATTACCTTTCAAAGTGTGGTTGGCTGGGGCTGATGGGAGTTGTAGTCCAAAACTTCTGGAGAATCCAAGGGTGGCTGAAGGTTGCTTTAATTATTGCTTATCTGAGAGATGTAAGATAGCTTGTCTGAAAATAATTATTGGCAGGCAATAACTTTTTTGACATATGTGGCTATCAACACTCTCCCACGCAAAACTATCAAGCCATCATATCCTTAATCAGAGACAGTTCTGTGGTTCATATTTCTTCAGGGTGCTGGATGTAAAGAAACTAAGCTGGGCAAAATACATTTCTGGTGGCTCATTCCCTTTGAGATTTCCTATAAAGCCTCATTCAGAATCCAACCAGCAGAGTAAATTTCCTCCTTCTGTTCATCAGTTTGAACAAGTTCATTCACTAATGGGTAGCAACTTCCAAGAAGGGTAGCTGAAATATGTTACTCAGTGTTGCAGCAAAAACAACTGAGCTTCTGCAGTGATAAATTTCTGAGTATTTAAGGTGCTCCAGCAATCCTTGTTGTCTTTTCTAAAAGGATAAGAAATGAATTGTAAGAAATGTCATGCACGGGTAATGCTGTGATGCAGAGAAGAAAAGGTAGAAGTGAAAATCTAAGAATTAATAAAAAGAAAAAAAGAAGCTGAGGCAGAGAGTTTATCCTGGAAAAAAACCAAACCAGCGATTTTATGATACTATATTTTTAAATAGTATGGTATCGTGCTGTTTTATGAACAGAGGACTAAGTTATTGGGCAGGCTTATGTGATAAAAAAAAAAAAACAGTCATTTCCCCCTGATTATAGACTGGACTGCAGTTGGGTGTATTATTGATCGATTGGTTGACTGGTTATATTTCTTACCACCCTTTACTAGGCATTACACTATACACAAACACAATACACTTAACAGCAATAAACAGTAACTCCACCCCTGCAGTTCCAACAGAGGTAAAATGAAGAAGCTAAGGAATGCCCGTTCCATTAAGTCAGGCACATCGCATTCATTGCGGGGTTTACGCAAAGAGCCAGATAGGCTGCCCAGACACTATTCATTTATCCAGGGCCGGCTCTACCATTAGCTAGAGTGGGGAAGTCACCCGAGACAGCAGATGCTGAGAAGAGAAGAGGGAGTGAAGAGTGATGCAGAGGCCTGTCCTGCACCCCCTGCCAAAGCTAGCCTACTACCACCATGTATGGTGGGAGGAAGACACTATCCCCAGTGTTGAAATAAGAGTCAGCTGCCAGTCTAGCTGGCTTCTGTATGTGGAATGTGTGTGTGTGTGTGTGTGTGTGTGTGTGTGTGTGTGTGAGTACCATCTAGTCCTCCTCCTTGGGCAGCAAATGCTTGTGTTAGCCCTGCATTCACATATCGTGATCATGCACACATTATTGCCGCCCCCCATGTTAATGTCTTTTTGTTTTTTAAGGAAGCTGCCTTACACCAGCTCAGGCTATGTGTCAGTTTGGTTCAATACTATCTACTCTAACTGGCAGCAGATCCCAGGAATTACACATAGGACCTTCTGCATGCAAAGAATGTATTGCTCTATAGGGTAAGTCTGAATGGCTGCTGTCTGGAAATCTTGATCCATAATCCTCAAAAGTCTATTTCTATTGAACCAAGTTTGAATTAACAGCAATGTTAACAATGGACGGCTTTAATAAGGATAATGGGAGCTGGGAAAGGGCTGGCTGTACTTGTTCTGTTCTCATTTGGCTACTACTCCCCGTGACTTGAAATGAGAAAAGAATGTTCAAAATACATTTTCTCTCTCCCCTGGTCCTGGCACTAAGCAGATATACTCTTCAGCCAACCATCCCTCAAAGCCATGTCCTGCTGTCCTGCGCCACATGATGCTTTTAACCCACTTGAGATCTGGCTCAAGACATTTTGTTGCCCAGGGTGAAACAGCAAATGGAACCTTACCCACCACAGTCAAGGAACATAATACCTTTGATCAGTGCTTTTTTCTGGGGGGACGCAGGGGCACTGGCGGAGGAACATGGGTGCAGGCGGCATGCCACACTCCCGGGACATGCGACAGCCATGCCCCTGCCTGCTCTCCACTCCCTGCCCGCTGGAGCTTGAAGCTCCGCCACTGCGCAGGGGTACACATACCCCTAAACATTTTGTGAATCTTTGTACTTTTGTCCATTTACTGTATTTATTTTTCCCGATGTGAACAATAAAATGGTGATTTTCTTGAGTCAAAATGAGAGTACCACTAGACGTTTTTTAAGAAAAAAAGCACTGCCTTTGATCATGCATAGAATTGACTCTAAAGGAACGCATTATTTTAGAACAGTATCTAGTACTGCTTTGCCTGCCTCTTCCCATCGGGCTAAATATATGATTCCACCAAACCTGAAGAAGCGAGGTGGGTACAGAGATGAATATTTGCTATAAGGTACAGTACAGCTTATGGGTTTATCTATGTTTTGCCCCCACCTTTTTTCTGAATTTACCTATATAGGAAATTATTTGTGCAGCCTGATCCTATCCATGCAGAAGAAGAAGAGAAGAGTTTGGATTTGATATCCCGCTTTATCACTACCCGAAGGAGTCTCAAAGCGGCTAACATTCTCCTTTCCCTTCCTCCCCCACAACAAACACTCTGTGAGGTGAGTGGGGCTGAGATACTTCAAAGAAGTGTGACTAGCCCAAGGTCACCCAGCAGCTGCATGTGGAGGAGTGGAGACTCGAACCCGGTTCACCAGATTATGAGTCCACTGCTCTTAACCACTATGCCACACTGGCTCTGGAGGTTTAGCACAGGAGAAATGGGCAAGGGAGCTGCTGCCTTTCCCTGCCCACTGCACCTGCCCCCTGAAGCAACTGCCTGTTATCTAATGATAGGGCCAACCCTGCCTGTTTCTAAGCAGAAGTTCCACATCCACTTTTAGACACCCAGATTCAAATTCCCATTCCCATTTCCACATACAGCTGATTTGATTCCTCATGCATCCTTCTCTCCACATACATAGTGGGAGACCCAGTGGAGGGTTTGAGGAGCACATTCATCAGAACATTCTGTAACCTAAGTTGGTGGCCACAAACCTTTCCAGAACTTCCACCATTAATCTGCAGCACCAAAGTGTAATCCTTAACACATGTCTAGAAGCACTCTATGCTTTCTTGTTACTTCGCACACAGACTTTGGTCTTTCAAATTTCAGCAGTGCTCCGTGCAAGGAAGGCCCAAATTTGGCATCTCCCCCCCCACACACCTCTTGCCTTACGATTTGCTCAATTCACTATGTCATCGTGTGAATTAGTGTGACACACTGCAGCGTCCCCTAGGCTCGGTGCCTAGTGAGGTGGAACCAGTCACGCTGCTCCAAATCCATCTCTGAGTCACACATTGGAAGTCTTAAGTCAGGAGTAGAATCTAAATGTTGGGTTCCAACTTCCATTAGGCCCAGCCTGCAGGTATTATGTGTCTTTTCCAAGCTCTTGGGGCTCTTCCCTCATTATTTCTTTTGAAGCGCTGCTGGTCAGCTGATCATTTGTGCTTCAGCAGCCCCACATGCAGTCCTTCTTAAGTCCCAATGATCAACTGATGGGTGACATTTCAGAAGCCCCAAATGCTTGCAAAGTGCCCTGCTTGCAGACAGCCCTGCATAGCACTTTGAAGTTCCAACAAACAGCTGATCCTCGGGACTGAAATAATAATCTTCTCAAGGTTTTACTCACCTATTTGGCTAAAGCATTTTTACTTGAATGTTGTCTAGCATTATTTCAGTGATATACATTACATCTCTAAGTAACTCCATCACAGCATTTATGATCCTCAGTGTTAAGTGTGTTTTATTTCATATAGCACCAGCTCTTTATATATAATTAGGTTGGCTGCCTATTCATTTCAAGGAGTATTTTCAGGTGCTGATCTTGACCTTTCAAACACTGAATGACTTAGGACCAGGTGAACTGAAGGACCAACCACACCAGAACAAGCCTGACTAAACTCTGACATCAGCACTGGATGCCTTGCTCTCAGGACTCCTAGTAAGAGCTATCAAACTATTACAGTGGTGGGTACCAAGGAACAGCCTTTTCAGTAATGGCCCCACATCTTTGGAACTTCCTCCTCAAGGATGTACGTCTTCATTGCTGGGTTTTAGACCAGCTCTCTTTCAACTAATTTGAAGTGTTTGCAGGGTGGGGATTAACTGCTGTGCTGGGAAATTGTAACCACCACTGTTTTTTTAATTCTGAAATGATATTTTGTAGCATTGTTTTTTTATGGTATTGTGTTTTGATGCTTTCTTAAAAAAATAAAAATAAACTCTAAACTGCCTTGCAAGGGCAGTAAGCCCTGAAGGATGGGATGAAAATTCATCAAATAAATAAGTATTTTCTAGCTGGAATTTGTCCAGCTGTTGAAACTTAATTCCTCTATATTAGTTTGGCCAGCATCCATTATGTCATCTCTTTTTCTATTTCTTCTTTTACCCTCGTTTACAAACTGAACTGATTTTGCCCATTAAAACTGCAACTTTGCCTATGCATGTGTGAGTTCTGAACTGCAAGTGGCTTCTCTTTATGCATAACTATGCAGAGACTGTCGCCTCAGGAACACTTCTTACATTATCACAGTGTCACAGTTTACATCAACGAACATCATTGTGTCACGTGGCAATTTCTTTCATAACATGTGCAAAGACCTCATACTGTGGTTAAGTACTGTTGTTCGAAATAAATGTGTCTCCATGCCAGCACCCCTCTAATTTCACAGGAACTGCTGATGTGGGTAAGATCCTTCACTTGAGAGCACTGACCCATGTGACGAGTTCCTTACATGTGTCATAGTAGCTAGAGCATTTCCCACACAGAAGCATTACTGGGCAACATCCATGCTGCTGCAATATCATGCCAAGCAGCCATAAGCCATTAGCTGCAGCATGTTATTTATGAAGCCTTGAATCACCCTCACAGTTCTTTCTTTGCACACCCATTATTTGAAGTATTTTTCATAAATGTGAGTAGACAAATGGAGCACATGATTCTAGTAACTTCTCAGCTTTGTTTCTGCACCTCAGTGCAAGCACTTTCCATCCCTGAACATAATTTCCTTTTAATAATGCATCATATTAGCTGTACTTGGCACAGCATTACACTGGGAGCTCATTCCTAGTGGTCTATCTGCTGTGACTGGTAAATTGTTTTCTTTGAGACCACACTTTACAGTCACTTGCAGCCCTGGGTTCTGCTAGACAGCCATTACTTTCGAGAAGTGCCTGAACTGGGACTCCGTTCCATATTTGTTTGTTTTTCATCCATGGAAGAATACCTGTGGAGGAATGCACTTGAAAAGCAGTATATGTCAGAATGAAAAAGATCTATGAGGGTTTTTGCAAGAAATATCTATGAACAGGACAAAGAAATGTGCATTCTGCTTGTGTATCCCCCCCCCCCCCACGAAAATGTTGTGACAATTTTGCACCCTCCATGGGTATTCTTGCCCTAAGGTTGCAAGTCATGGTGACTTACCAAATTGCAGAATCACAGACTTGTAGGATTGGAAGGGACCACAAGGGTCATCTAGTCCAACCCCCTGCGATACAGGAATCTTTTGTGCCTGTGCCATCATCCATATGTACATAGAAAGCAGGAGGGACAGGGAGGGAAGTGCAGCTAAATTGTTTTCTAGCCACATCCAGAAGGTCTCACAGGGGAAGTAGCCAACCTGTTCTGGCGGTGACAGGTATTTAGTTTTGTTGGCTAGCTCAGGAAGGAATGAGCAAGACTTTCCTACTCCGGTGGCTGGAAACTTTTCCTGTTTTTGTTTTGTTTGTTTGTTTGCTTGCTTTTTGGAGTAATAGCCTGCTTGCAAGAAAAAGCCTCCTTGCGTATGTAAGGTAAGGGAGCCTGGAAACTGACACAGCTGAAGAAATAGTATAGAAGGCAGGGGCTGAGGAAGGAGGAGAATGTCAGAAAGGGAGCCAGGAGTCAAGAAGGAAATGGAGGAGGGGGACAATGGCCTCCTTTACTGTAGTAAGGCCGTAAGTGCCCATACCATACACATTCTTACTTTACTCATTTTTATTCCCCTGCTGAACCATCTTTTGGTGTCCACCACCCGTGTGACAGAAGCTGCAGTCCGTGTGGAGACCTCAGCGTCTCAAGAGACGAGACTTCCCCCTCTCAAGCGGAGCATTTTGAGCGAAATTACCATGCTGGGCCCAAGGTGTAATTGAGAAACAATCAAGGAGCGGAGAAAGAGTTTCCAGAGTTAAAGACTGCAAGTGTGCAAGGTAGAGGAGCCACTGACATATTGCACCCCACAGGGAGCAATTACTGCTGTCTAGGCCTCGGCCGTTTCTCACAGAGGGCCTCCATTTCCCCTTCCATTACAGGGCAGCGGGTGATGTGGGTGGGAGGGGAGGTTGGATATAAAACCTGCCACCCCCACCGCACCCCGCCAAAAAGAGAGGCCAGGCCCTGGGATCCACGTGGCTGGGGAGCTGGGGTCACTCCCCGTCGGAAGTGGCATCCGTTCAGCTCCCCAGCAAACCCCCAGCGAAAGGCAATCAGGCTCGCCGCCGCCCGGCTAATTCCGAGGGTATAAAAGCAGTAATGAAATTCACGGCAGGATTAGCCTCTCCATCCAATGGGCCGGCGCAGCGGTGACATCGCTTGCTTCTCGCCCGAATGTAACACACCAATCTAATTTACGTCGTGTAGCGAGCGGGAATGAAATGTTCATAAAGAATGGCTGCATCTTGTCACCTTAACTGCGGCCCCGGGCTCTGAGGCATCTGTCAGGCAGAGGAGAGCCGAAGAAAGCGGGGCCTGCTTTGCTGAGCAGGGGCCTGCAGAGGGGAGGCGGGCGGAGGGAAAAGCCAGGTTTTATAGATGCTACTTGGGGCTGGTGGGGTGAGGGGAAGCGGATGTGAGAGTTCATCACAGGGGATGGGCAGGCAAATGGAAGGTGCCCGTGCGCACATAGATATGTGCAAAAGGGTGTCTTTGCTAGCACATATGATTGGGGGCCAGTTCACACAACCATGAACAGCATGGACAGACGCTTTCTCCATCCTCCACAGTTCCTGACCAGGTCAACGTTGTTCGTTTTGTTTCGCTATTTTCACAAACCACACTTTCTTCGAAAGTCTAGCAAGGCAACATGCAACTTAAGAACATGATCTCACCACAATTACACTATATAAAAAAGCTACCAATAACATATCAATGGAAGGTGGCTGGTAACAGGGTAGAGAGAACAGGTCGTATGAATGATGGATTTGGACGCTGCAATAAAATTCAGAGCGTCTAGGTTTGTGTTGGCCTGGAAAAATAGCAAGAGTGCTTTGCATTTGTGTCAAGTGATTCAGAGAACCTCTTTGCTGTGAGAATGGTGCAAGCAAACTATCAAAATCACCTACCCACCAGCCAGGTATAGGGTTGTCTAGCGACTTAGTGGCAGGTTTGTATCACTGAGACATGTCACAAAAGCTCATGTGGTGTGCGGAAAGTATAAATAAATACTTGGTCTCTCTCTCTCTCTCTCTCTCTCTCTCTCTCTCTCTCTCTCTGTGGGTGTGTGGGTGTGTTTGTGTGTGTAAAACTTGACAGAAAATCCAGAAAGAAGCAAATGAAGTTTAAAGGCAGCAAGCAATTTTCTGCTTCTTTTGGGATGTTGAGGAAAGTATGTTCCTCCGGTCCTTGTTCTTTTCTGAATAAACAGTAAGAGAGGGGAAGGACCAGAGAAATATACTTTCCCCTTGCACCCCAAATATAAAGATAGAACTTGAAATGCTCCACTCAAACAAAAAAGGAAGCAGATTTTGTTATGACGAAACAGTCATAACTACACCCACCTTGCTTTCTTGCATTTGTGAGGACATGGTAAATTTTAGCCCACAATACAGCTATAACCTATCCGTTATATATAACCTGTGCAACTACTATTGGAGAGGTGTTGTGAAAGTGACCAAGGATGCTTCTATGCAGCAGTTCATTGTGGACTTGGTGCTGCTCACAAACAAGCATTTTGTGCAGCATCCCCGTGACACTGTCATCTTCAAAATGCCACCCCATATTCCCCCTCCCCTCATTTATTCCAGATTTGCCTTTTTCACCAACCCGCAGATAAGGTTGCTTTTTTTCTTTTCTTTTTTACAAAACAACGCTGGCAATATACATTTGGATTAAATGGAAGGAAATGTGAGGTGGCATTTTGAAGAGAATGAAGTAGTGCAGACGCTATGGAAAGCTTCCACAATAAGCTGCTGGGTAGAAGCACTCAAAGAAGTAAGCAGTTGCTTGCCTCCATCTTCTGAGGAAGTGTTGGGAATTTCCTCAAATGAATGGAGATTAATGGCCCATCCCAGTCAGTGTGGGGAGATAGTGTGCCCTGCCCCACAAGAAAGGAGAATCCTGCAGCAAGCATCTATTCCAGCAGGGTAGGAACAGGCACTGATGGAGTGGGGCATGTTAGCTATCAAACCACAAAACAGGCTGTAGCCTTGCATTGACAGCTGTGGAGGGAGCTGCACTTGAATATCTTCTCATTCGCATGACATATCCTTGCAGCAAGTTTGCTTCCGTGGCTGCGTATTGGGACATGATGTGATGGCAGGAGGAAACATTTGCATGCATTCTGGTGTGTGTGTCTTTCTCTGGCTGCGCACTTGCATCATGGCACGGGGATGCGTGTGCCTTTGCAGTACCCTTCTGCCCTCTGGCTCACTCCTGCAGCCTTCTGCACATTTCCTTGCCGTTAATTTCCCGGGATCCAAATGGCTTGCAGCCTGCTGTGGGATGGGAGTTTCTCTTCCCTGACTCTTCAGTCAGAAAGTTTGCAGCAGTAAAATAGCCCTTCCCGTTGCGTTCAGAGTAATAGCATTTTGGTGTCCGGAGGCGAGTTGGCAAGACAACAATAAACTTTATTAAGAGCAGGAGATTAAATTCTGCGGCGCTTAATTGAAATAGCATGAGTGAGCTGAGAGGGGGTGAAAGAGGGTCCTGCTAAGTTCCTCTAAAAACCCCTTACCCACCGCCCCATCTCCTCCATGGGAGGTCAAGTTGCAAAGAGCAAGACTCCAAGGAGGAGATCAAGGCATTGCAGGTTTGGGCCTTATTGCCTGGATTATTAAAGCCAATGCAGGAAAATGTACACAAAAGGAAGAAATACCCCTCAGATGTCTCATATGGGCAGCCGTGTCACAATCCCAATGGCTTCAGGACCCATGACTGCATATTTAAAGTGTAATAAACATTTGATTAATGAGAGGAAACCCCTTTCAGTTTAACATGTTGTCTTAAGGACTTCCCATGTTCACGCAAGCTCCAAAATGTTGGGAAATTACAGCTGTTAAAAGGCCACAACCATTCCACTTTACAAGTGCCCAACTGGCAGCGAATATCGCCCCAAATTCAGCCTGAACCAATGGACCTCTCCTATGCCGCCAAGTTTCAAATCAGTCTGTTGAACATTTTTATAAGCTGTAGAACTTACTGCCCACCCCCCAATTTCTTGCTATTTTGGCAGGATGCAAATCAGCCAAATTTCGCTATTACAACTGTGGCCCTATAATTTTAATCATAGTGAAGGCCTTTACAATTTTTTCCTCCATTCATCCTGGAAGAGTAGTGTCACCCGTAAAGTCCTTTCCATATAAACATGGACAGCATGCTACAAGGGCATTCTAGCCGCCGCATGTAGGGTGATGATACTAGATACAGTGGTGAGGGCAGAAATCCTGTACATTTAACTTTTGCGTAGCAGAGGGAATTTTAGCAGGTTCCGTTTTTCTCACCTCTGCGCAACAAGGGGCACCTGTCAAAAATCCCTCTTCTGCACAAGTATTATATTAGATGTCTCTCATATATCTGAATATGCCCCAAAGTCCTTTAAAGCAATGAAATCATAATATCCCTCTTATATTTAAGAGATTTTATACAATCTGAATAGATGCAGTGCTGTAGCCAAGGGGAGGCTGAGGCAGACAAACTTCTCTAGAATATTTGTTCCATGCCCCTTCGTTGAATTTTCAGTTTTTATTTAAAAAACAAAAAATAAGTTTCTAGCCTTTCTGCTTTATAGAACTATAAGAGGAAATGTTCAGGCACAACACAATTCCAGCCAATAGCTCAATAAGGATTAAATCTGGTCGCGGTTCCTGTTCGGTTTTTGACCAGTGAATGAGAAAGTCATTGCCATATTTGATGAGCATTTGGCAATTATTGATTGGTTACATGAAAAGTATTTAATTAACTTCAAACATGTCAGACTACTTGTGTTTAGGGGCCTCTTCTGTCACATTGATTTCACAATCCCTTCTCAGTGTATGTAAGTCACTCACCCCCTGACAAGGGACAGGCTAGAGCTGTGTTTCCCAGTGAAAGTTGTACCGGGAAGAAGTGGACAGCCTCCAAAGAATTAGAGCAAAATCAAGCTAAAGGTTCATGCAGGACAGATAGCCAATTGCATTTTTTAAAACAGGTGAATAGCTACAGGGCTAGTACAATCTATACATGCTTATAGCACAAGCCTAATTGTGTCTACTCATTGAATTCAGTGGAGTTTACTCCCAGGTGCATGGGGTTAGGATTGCAGCCTTGCTGAGAACCGGAGTTCAATGAAGCTTACTCTCAAGTAAATCTGTGTAGGATGCGAGCCTTAATTATTTTCCCTGCATATGAATAGTACACTGGAGGAGTACACTCCTCTCTAACAAAATGATTTTTAATCCCAAAAATGGCAGTAGGCATGTAGGGTTACAAGAGTTCAAATCACTCATCCACTAGGGGAGCTATTTGAATGGCGCATGTCAAATGCGAAACAAGTGAGCATTTATTGTTCACCATGTTGTGCCGAAAAG
Organism: Podarcis filfolensis; assembly: GCF_964270895.1. Classification (NCBI taxonomy): domain Eukaryota; kingdom Metazoa; phylum Chordata; class Lepidosauria; order Squamata; family Lacertidae; genus Podarcis; species Podarcis filfolensis. The sequence continues at coordinate 42,858,115 of NC_139608.1, read as the reverse complement.
CCCTAAAACACCAATATTCCCATTTTTCAGATTAGAAACTGAGACAAGCTGGAACCGAAAGAGAGGTGCTAACTGCAAAAGGTCATGGGGAGACAGCCATTTATGTTTGTACTTTTATTATTTTCTGTTTTGTTAACTTTTTAAAATAAACACTACAGTCTGCTCTGGGCCTTCAAGATAGGGCAGGATATATAAAAAAATCTAATAAAAGATAACAGATCAATTGGTCCCAGAATCAATCATACCCCATCTGAAGAGGGCAATACCCGCCATAGCTTTTTAGGTACCTGAATTTGCTTGTTTTCTCTTATCTTGCTTTCCATTTATCTTTGTGTATCATGTCTATTGGACTATAAGATATCTTTTTTGTATTGCCAACTGATCTGAGTGCATTGAAGGAAAGGTGGTTTTAAAATGTAGTGAATAAATAAAGTAAACAATAATTGAAACTGCCTGCCACATATATATTTTTGTTGCCACTTTGTCTTTCCCTTTCTTCTCCTATCCGTGTCTGACCTGGATTACAAGTCCCTTAGCAACAGGAAAGTGTATCTTTTATATAATGTCATGTTACCAGCTCTTGGTCTTTGGAACAGGATGGAAATCCTTTAAAAAAATGTTTTTGATTGAAAAATAAATGCAGGCCACCCAATGAGTTCGTAACTGAATAAGCCTTTGCACTCAGGTTTCTCGGACTCAAAGGGAAGCTATTTTCACTGGATCACTTTGGCTTCTTTTATATTTCGAGGTTTCATTCTCCGCCTCCATTGTTCATCATAGCACATTTCTGACCTAGTAAATTATCATCTGTCTCCTGTTTCCGCAGTCTGGCACATCTTCTTCTCATTGCTTTTTGATGACACATCTTGTACAGCCCCTAATGAATTGAGGAGGCATTTTTTTCTCCCTGATTTCATTCCTACGCAATGGCAGCTTTGCGACTGAAAAATTACTTAGATGCTATGAGCTTGGATGTAACATTTCGAATTAACTGATGATGCCTTCCACTAACAGTGAAAGACGTTTTGAACCCTGGCTTTCTTTTATCGCTTCATGGTGGTAGAAGAATGGGCCCTTTCAGGCTTTTAAAATGGATTTCTGTTACATTTTGCTTCTTAATGCTTTCATGCATTCACACAGGTAACAAAACCTGGATTCCAAATTTGGCAAGTTTATTAAATCCACACCAGGAAAGTTATCTGTTGCAACCTTTTGTTTCAGCAACCAAAGGGTTTATTCCTAGCGTAAACAGATAAGGTGAGCAGCAGCCTGCTTCATCACCCTACAGTATGAGGAGCATATGCACTCGATTAGTTTTACGTAATCCCTTCATTCTGAATTAGCAACTGCGAAGGCCAATATATGCATCAGGTCTGTAATCTTAAACACACTTGCAGCCTGTTCCCAAACAAGCTTGGTGAGTTTAATAGAACTTATTTCCTAGTAAGTAGGATTAGGACCATTTATATACAATGGTACCTCGGTTATTGAACACTTCGGAAGCCGAATGTTTCGGTTTTCAAACGCCGAAAATCAGAAAGTGAATGTTTCCGCTTTCAAACACGCCTCAGAAGTTGAACAGCTTCTGAGGCACGTTTCTCCATTTTCTCAATGGAACTTGCCAACCGCCCATTGTGCCTCAGTTGTCGAACATTTCAGAAGTCAAACGGTCTTTCAGAATGAATTACGTTCGAGAAAAGAGGTACTGCTGTACAGAGGCGGAGCTAGCTGTTCCGGCCAGCAGCGATGTCACCACCCCCTCAGGGATGGTGGCCAGAGTGGGCCGCACCCACCTTTCTCTGCTATTGCCACTGTACTTGGAAGTGCTTCCACCAAAATCAATGAATAGGCCAGTGAATAGGGTGTGAGCATCACTTCCCCATGTGACCTTGTAAAAACTCGGGTCACATCCACATCATACATTTAAAGCACTCTTATATTGCTTACAGTCTTGGCTAACCCCAAAGAATCCTGGGAACTGTAATTTCTCCTAAAAAATCTCAGCACCCTTAGCAAACTATAATTCCCAGGACTCTTTGGGGGAAGCCATGACTAACTAAAGTGGCATATGGTTGCTTTAAATGTATGCCATCCTAGATAGCCTCAGGTGAGTCATGCAACCTATGATGATATGAGAGAATACTACTAATTATGGCAAAAGATAACTTGACCACTACTTCTGGAATCTTAACACGCATATCTTGGTGATATAGCTGTGTAATATCTTTCATTTCATTTGTATTTTAGTCACAGATGTGATTCATACAGGAGGCATTTGCATCTCTACAAAAATTAATGTGAGATGCTGTCAAGCGAGGTGTGAGGAATATAGTGTATTTACTAGAAAGCAAAGCCCAACGAACTAAATGTGCTTTGTTTGCATAGAATTGGGCTCTCACTGTCCTTATGCTGCCACAATATGGTTAGTCTCTCACCTTGTTCCAGCACTGGTATACAGCTCTGATGTTGCATCTGTTCAAAGGACACAAATAGTGCAGTTTTGCTTTCTTCTACAGCTCAGAAGCGGGTGGTGTTTAAGTGCGGAAAGGCTGTGGGAGTGGTGACATCCACAATGCCCAGACCAGGACTTCTCCTTGCAGCAGTGCAATACACAGAACATGAACGTTAAAACACAGTACTGTTGTCAAAGAGCCCACACATTCCACGGCTACATGCCAAAATGCCAGCAGTCATGCTTTGAAAAAATACCACAGATGTATCAGAGATGTGTTAGACTCCCACCCAAACATGAGAGATTTCCGTTCCCAGGAAAACATTAGGGAAGCACAAAAGGCTTGTGGCAAATGCATGAATCACAACTCCCACAGTGGTGCAGGGAATCCAGGCATAGAGTGAATTATAAGGATGGCTCCTACATACTCAAGGGACAGTTTGGAGAATATGCTGCTTCTCAATAGGCAGAGAATAAGGCACAGACAAGTTGCAGCGAGGGACCAAGAGACCCACTTGGATCACCACCTTTCTTTCTGACATGGTTTGTGAGTCTTTCACAGGGATGGGGAACCACGTGGCCACGCTACAAAACCCAGATTTGAAGCTTGATTGGATAATGAAAACTAGCAGGAACATCAGAATAAGTCCTGCTGTAAAATGTATGTTTGCAATTCTGATTCTGTTTTTACTCCAAAAGCTCCACTGCATGCAATATTCCAAAAATATTTAATTCATGATGATAGCAATCACAGAGCAGTTTCCACAGTAAAACAATAAAATACAGTACCCAATTAAGCAAATGCTATTAAAATATACAGGTTATAAAAATAAAGTGGCGGTTAAAAGATTCCTAGCCACCATAGAATAGCACATATGATACGGACTATTCATAAAACGGGTATCACAGGTTCTTAAGCACCAGGATACACAGGTGCATCTGAAGATGGTAAAAAATTGATCTATTGTTGACACATGACACATTTCCAATGGTAGGAGATTCCATAAACAGGGCACCACTACAGAAAAAGCCTTTTCCCTGGTCACCATGTGTCGTACATTGTCCAGTGGTGGGACTAGAAGTGCAACAGCTAGGCTAGCATATACTGGGAGATGCATTCCTGCAAGCATTTGGGCCCCAAACTGTTTAGGGTCCTATACATAGGCATTAAAAACCTTACCTTGGGTTCAGAAGCAAACAGGCAGACAAGGCAGATCACAAAGAATAGATGAAATACGATTCTGACTTAGTGTACAACTCAGTAAGCAAGCAGCAGCATTCTGCACCAACTGCAACTTCTGGACCATCTTCAAGGATTGCCCTATTCCATTAATCTACACATGACATTACCAGAGCGTGGATCACAGTCGCAAGTTGATCACAGTTGGAAGCTTGTCCTGGTCCAGGAACAGCAGCAGCTGGCAAACTAGCTTGGGCTGGGAATAGGCACCCTGAGCCACTGTGGCCACTTGGGCCTCTGATGGCCATCCTGGATCCAGAAGTACTCTCAAGCTATACGCCTGTTCCTTCAAGAGGGGAGTGCAATTCCCATCCAGAACAGTGTCTCTGTCTTTTCAGTGCTCAATCTCAGTTTATTAGCCATCATCCAGCCCATTGCTGTTCTAGGCACCAGTCCAGCACCTGTGCAACCACACCTAATATACAAGGAATGAGGAGACAGAGCTGGAACCAGATGACCTACCCCAACAGCTTCATATTGAGGTTAAAAACTATGTGGAACAGAATGGAACCCTGAGGAACCCCAGGGCACAAATACCATGGGGCTAAGCAGAAGTTCCCATATGGTATTCTTTGTGCAGAAGGCATGGGGTTCTCTGTCCGTAGATCTACTCCCTGTGAATATCAGTGTCCTGTGGGCTGCAGTCTACATCTCCAAGTCCCCATATTTTGAGCTTGACAATGTAATACCGTATGGCATTACAACCTCCATCGGAGACTAAAAGAGAGATGTAGTTAGCTAGCATTTGCTGAGCAAACCCAGAATGGTAGTTAATATGCAAGCCAAGAGTATTTACAGGAGATCTCAGCGTCTGTAACTTAAAGCATTAGCGAAACAAATTGGAATTGCCTTCTGGAGGCCGTTGTTATAAATTACGGGCCCAACATCTGCCCACATCTGCAGTGTCTAGACAGTTTGTATCAAATATAACAGCGTGGAAAGGGTCGTGAGTGTATTGGGGAGAGGGGCTAAAAGGGAGGAAGGATCACACATGCAAAAAGACAGCTTGACTCCGAATGGATTTAACATTCAGTTTCCATCCAAAATTAAGGCCCATCTCTGTTCTTGCTTGGTGAGTTGAAGTTCCTGCCCAACCTGGGCAGATTTGTAGGCTGCTTAAGAGGGGTTTCAGAACATGAAAAGTTAAACAATTGATCAGTATAGGCCCCAGTGCTATGCCAATCCGTTTTAAACCCCCAAGCAGAGCCACATTTTCACTACAATGCTCCCAGAATAGCCTCTACTTTAAAACACTCTTCCCAACACAAGCTGCCTCTTCCCATCATCACAATATAGGCTGGCATAGATATAGATTAAACTACTTTATCTTCATCACAACCCTGTGAGGTAGGTTAGGCTAAGAGAGAGTGACTGGCCCAAGGTCACAAATGAGTGGGGATTTTAACCCAGGGCTTTTCAGGCAAGGTTAAATGCTCTAATCAACACAGCATACTAAGCTCTTAGTATATTCTTCTCTGCTGCTACCATCTCTTCTTCCACACCTTCTCACCTTCTCGCACCTGAAGGCTATAGCTCAGTGGCAGAGCACCCGTTTACCACGCAGAAGGTCCCAGGTTCAGTCCTTGGCATCTCCAGATAGGGTAGGAGAGAACCTGGCCCAAAACCCTGGAGAGTGGCTGCCAGCCAGTGTAGACAGTACTAACCTAGATGGACCAGAGGTCTGGTTCAGTTTAAGGCAGTTTCCTATGAACAACTAGGCCTGCTTACCTGGCGTGCATAATTCCTGCAGTGCGTAAATTGTAAATATAGCTCCGTGTGGTTGCGGCTCCTCTTGCTCTGGCTGGAAAGGGGGCCAGCCAGCTCTGCATTTCTCCACAGCTGAGCATCTTCTGGAGCACATTACCAAAAGAAGTGACCGGCTCTGTCCCTAATTTGTTAGCAACGTGGCAGCTTCTGAGGAGGTCAGGCAGACATTATTTATTTATTTAGGAAGCAAGTTTTTTTTTAAAAAACTGCCCTTCATCATGTGATCTTTCCTTCCTCCTGGCCTCTGTGCCTCGTGCAGATCAGAGAGGCCAGGCCCTGTCAGTGAGAGCGACTATATTTTTTTTAACAGTTCCTAGCGCAAACCTTCTCATTTATATGTAAAGTAGCCATTAGTCATAGCTCCGTTCCCTCAGACTGCCTGATGTACAATCACATTTTGCAGTGGATGAATCTTTCCACACAGCTGCTCTGCTATGAATAATCCGTCACTGGGCCCATAAATCAGAAAAAAATCATGCACCTCCTTCGCCTGATCCTTACACAAAGTCATATATTTTACATGAGGACAAGCTAAATATTCATGAGGCTTTAAAAAGCCTCTTCTGGCTCTAAGGGACTTGTTGGGGTTGTTTTTTGAGTTGTTGGACTGAGCTGGCTTCTTTCTTCTTCTTCCTGTGCTCCATTTTAAAAGAAAGCAAAGCATTTCCCTCTTTTCTGCCATTTCCATGTTGCTTCATCCACTCCCATTTGGTCATCTAAATATTAAATACCCTACACTCTTTTACAATATCCCACCCAAACAATATTCCATGTGGGGTGGGCCAGACTCCCTCATCACGTGACAGCTAGGGCTGCAGTCAGTTGTGCACACCTGCTGCCCTCATTGGAAATCCCAAATATTTCCACATAAGGCTGCCCATTATCATTCATGCACAATGCAAACAAGAAAAGCAGCCACTCAAGTTCAAGGTGCTTGTTTTGACATGCAGAGCTCTATCTGGCTTCAGATAGGGGTTACCAGCATGGCACCCAGGGGTGGGTGCCCATGCACCCATAGAGGCCTTCTCTAGCATCAACAGGGTCCCCTCTCCATGGCTTACATTAAACATTCCATTACAGCCAATAGAAAAGGTCGCAAGGTGGGGGGGTGAGTGTGTGTGTGTGACCCACAATACATTCTCTGGTTTGCAGATGTGCACATGGTTTTTGATGTAGGGTAGGTATTGCTATTTCTGTGTTGCATGTGTGTGAGCTTGATAATGAGTGGTGTGTCGAAAGCTACTGAATCATAGCACATTCAGACTTGCTGAGGTTTACAGCTCAGCCTCTTAGTCTCTCTGCTATACTGACTCTCAAGGATTCTAGCAGATTTTGGAGATGGTGTTCTGTAACAAGGTCAAGGGATATTCATAGAAGAGCAAGAAACTGCACAGTGTTTATGATATAGCTGAAAAACAGGATTCAAGATGAAGTTGGTAACATTGAACCTCTTACACTGTACAGTACTCACCTCCTTAAACTCCATTTCTAAACATTAAAGCCCTAATAGTTTCATAACCATAACCTCCCTGTCATCAGAGTCCATTTCGTCTTCTTTTCTCCCATTACATTTACGCTTGTCCTTTCAATTTGCATTTTTCTTCTATGTTTATGCTGTGTCTCGAAAAGTGAAAGTGACATGTATCCCCCTCCAGTTTATTCAAATCACCCACATTATTAAATAATTTGCCTTCTTTATAATCCAGAAAGCCCTATATCTTATGGTTAGTACGGACTACATGTGCAGAACAATTAGCACATCCCCCTCACAATAAGCATTGCAAGAAACTATCCTATTAACTTCTTCTTCCACCACAAACTACTCCCTTCATTTCTCATTTCAGTCTGGAAAGAATTAGCCCAAGAAGCTGTCTGTAAGGATAGTAATAAGTCTGAATGCATGCAGCTGCCAGCCCTGCAAATTTAATTTAAACACATCGTTCTTATTATTTAAAGTGCTATAATTCAGGCAATAATGCCCAAAGGAACTGAAATTATGGAAGATCCCCATTATTTCAAGGGTTAATTCTACAGATTCCCCAAAGAGTCACTAGAAATGTAAAAACAAGAGGCATAACAAGGGTGAGAAACGTGGTACTCTTCATTGAAAATCAAGTGGCCACTATTCCTTGTTAAATTGATTATTGCCACTACCTATTGACATTGAATTCACCCCAGGGATGACACTGGCTGATAAAGTCTTGGAGGCAGTGAGTGATATTCTATTGCAAAAATCACCAAGACAATGACATTACATGGATTTCTCCTGGGACAATTCTAGGAGTGAATAGCCTTCTCTTGATTTGCACAGATGATTGAAAAATGCAAGTGGCAAATTAGCCCTATGTTTTGAAGCCAGAGTGCACAGAAACACTGTTTATCATCCCGCCACAGCGGTACCTATTTATCTACTCACGCTGGTATGCTTTCAAACCGCTAGGTTGGCAGAAGCTGGGACAGAGTAACAGGAGCTGACCCCGTCGCATGGATTCGAACCACTTACCTTCCAATCAAGCCAAGGAGGCTCAGTGGTTTAGGCCACTGCACACCCACATCCTTATCTGCACAAGCAAGATAATTTAACAACATGCTTAGCAACTTCTCTTGGGGAAGCAGGGTGTTCCAAAGATGCAGGCCTATCTTGGAAAATGGTCTCGTTTTCACTTCCCCAAAGATGAGCGCAGGGAGAGTTAATCTGAAAGGTTATGAAATCCCAGGGTGTGGATGGCTTTATAAATTATACTATCCCCATCCCTGAATCTGTGATAGAAGTATCTGCTTATACAAAACATATTTGCCAGTCACTGCAGTGATATACCCAGATTAACTCAAGGATGCTTCTCGTCACAGATGTTCCATGTGAACATTTCAGCACTACTGCAAGCGATTCCGACCAGTTACAGCTGCTTCTAGACAGAGGCAGATATTACACTTCTCTGGAGAAGGAGCAGGTCTTCCAACCTGAGGCCTGGAATTCTTAAGAAGACTTTGGAAAGGAGAGAATAGTAAGTAAAGTTTCTTTGTAGTATATGCGCCATAAGAAAAAATTCTTCTTTGGCTTCTTTGCACAACAATTTTTAAGTCTTGAAAGTGCCTCATATACATGATATAATTAACCTTATAATAACTGGTAAGATAAATCAGTTATATTATCCTCATTATGCAGATGAGAGACTGAGGCTGAAAGACAGGAGCTTGACAAAGCCTACCTAGTGAGGTCATGGTTGAGATTTGAACCAGGGGCTTCCCAGCTGACACTCTAGGAATCAAATTCAGTCTCCTGTTGGGTGAAAACTGTGGCCCACATCAGAGCACATGCCATCTGGACTGCTCCCTCTCCCTTCTACCATCAACTGCCCTGCAGGAATGTTTCCATGAAAGAGAGAGAGGAGATGGGGGAAGGAGGCAGGCTTCCAGCTGGATGACCGCTATGGCGAGGGAGGTGATTGGCAGAAGAACAATCCTATATATGGAAAGGGGTGGAGAGGATGTGAAGGGTGACTGGGTCATGCTCCTAGCCACTAGACTTGCTCTCAATTAATTTAGTTAAACTGATATAAATTAACAACTGATCTTCAAAAATGTTCCACTGCTACAAGGTCCATTTCTAAACTGCCAGGGGGACTTAGATGATATGAGGAATAGAAATGTCACACACAAAAAAACACAAATAAGATTGAGTCTTGGATGAACATGATCACAGTTTTGAAACTCAGAGGGTAAACTGATAGCAACTTAAATAGATTAACCACACTGTAAGGATTTTGGGAGGCTATTTATTGTAGTATTATTTAACATTTTTACCCAACAGTGTGCATTACAGTCTATCTTGTTCATTGTCATAACTAACTCCTGCAGCATGTCATTTTTTCTCTAATTTGACAGATGGGCTGAGGCTGAAAGATAGCAACATGCCCAAGGCCAGTCAATTAGTACATAGCTGTGTTAAGATTTGTATCCAGGCCCTCTCTAGATGCACCTGCCAGATGAAACAAAGTTAAGGTATGAGTATCTGAATTTGCTTACAGTCACCCCTCCTTTCTGTGCTACTGTCATTTCTGCTCTCTCCTTTGGCTAAACTTGACTTTCTTTCTCCTTACCCTCCTCTGCTGTATCCCGTTGCTGAAATTTAAATTGTAATCGCCTCAGGGCAGGGACCTGCACATTTTTGTTAAATGGGTTATCATTTTCTGTCGAGTGCCATCTACTGTCATGCTGCAAACCTAACAATAACACTAATAACACAATAATACAAACTCACATGAAGTCCAATATTCTGAGAAGAGTATGGGTACTAATAAAAAAAAACCCTAACTGTACTGTACCGTATATTTCATATTTCACAATGTTTCTAATCTATGGTTACCATCTCCTGAAATCAAAACATCTGCTGTCTGGGGTGGAGCCCAGAGCTAGTGCTTTGTGGAGCCCAGTTGATTTTGACACATGAAGAACAGAGCCATGGCCAAAAGCTATCTGTTCACAAAATGTCTATACTGTATAGCAGGTGCAGCAAAACTGTGGCCATCCAAATATTGTTGGACTACAGCTCCCATCATCCCTGATCATTGGCCATTTTGACTGGGGCTGATGGGAGTTGAAGCCCAACAACATCTGGAAGCTAGCTGTTCCTGCCATATACCTTTAAAATGAATTGGGGTAGTGGTAGGAAGAGCTGTATCTTGGCAATAAGACTGAAAACAAAACAAAATAACTAGTCAGGCTTTTCCCAGTCAGATGCAATCCCTATGATAAACATAGGGCACAAAGCCCCCCAAAGTTCTTAATCCCCTTCTCTCCAGTTGAAATATACTCAGAGTCGCAAAGTGATTTCATGCTCTTTATTCAGCTCATGGTGGTGAGGAGGAATGAATGAATGTCCCCTCAAAGTATCTGCTTTATATACATTATTTACACAATGGGCTGCACATGATTGGCTCATTCTGGAATTCTACTGTAAGCCAATCAGGTTGTGGATTCACTTATATCTGGAGCATGATTGGGTGGTTCCTGCCAACCAATCATACTGCTGCATTGTTCTAGGACCAATCAGACTGCTGCATTCTGAATCCTATTGTTCTAGGACCAATCAGACTGCTGCAGTTTGGATCCTATTCAACTCAGTACATAACACCAGTGTTTAGCATTCAGTAATATAATGCTGCAAAGCAGCATGCATTCCAGAAATGTATTATATCAGGGGTTGCCAATATGGTGACCGCGGGCACAAAGGTGCCCTTGAGGTCTTCCCCTGGTGCTCACAAAGCCACTGATCCTCCCTTGGAAGAAAATGCAATTACGGTACTTTTTCTCCCCTGTAAAATACATACAGCTGAAGGGGGAAGTTGGAAGAGATGACATTCTTCTGCCCAGTTTCCAGGACTCTTTGGGGAACTCATGACTGTTAAAAGTGATATAGCGGTGCTTTAAGTGTATGGTGCCCCCAATCCCACCCCGGGAATGCTGGAGCCTCAGCAGCTGCCCAAAGGATCTGACCTCTGTGGACACTGGCCCCAGCAGCCCTATCCCTTATTACGAAAGTATGATGCTATCAGTCAAAAATTGCAACGCAGGGGTGTGTGGACTAGATGACTCTTTGGCTCTTCCAACCGCACAGTTCTTTGGTTCCTATTTCGGATAAGTTGCACACCTTGCTGCGATCTGGAAACCTGCAAACTTCCACTCCTAAAATCACACCAATGTCTCAATATGCAGCGATACCCTTTTAAATATCGGGCTGCAACCCTATGCTCTCGTTTCCCAGATTGACAAGGAAAAGGGAAAAGCAGCTGCGACTCGTCCCCGCTGCAGCCCAGCGCGGCCCCTTCGGGAACTACAGCTTCCATCAGCCCCTTCTCCCGCCAGCTGGGAGAGGCAGCCGTTCCTCCCTGCTCCCCCTTCCCCTTAACCCAGCCCAGCTCGACCCACCCGAGCGCGCCGCCACTTCCCCCTTCTTCTCGCTGCCGTCGCGCCGTCTCCCTGTGCGCGGGGCTTATTGGGAATTGTAGTCCGCGATGTCCACTCGGGCACTTCTCGGGAGAACGGCCGGGGACTACATTTCCCACTTACCTGAGCCGGAGGAAAACGGAGGTTTCTCGCCTGACTCTGCGGTGGCTGCGGCCTTGCGTTGAGGGAGGGAGAAGGGAAGGGGTGGGGGGCGGCCAGGCCCCGGCTGAGGCCCGGAGCTGGCGGGGGAGCAGCAGCCACAGCAGAGGCGGATCGGGGGGGCTATGGACCCCGCCGAGGCGGTGGTGCAGGAGAAGGCCCTCAAGTTCATGGTGAGGAGGGAAAGAACGGGGAGAGGATGGGGGGATGCGGTGGGGGGGGGGAGTTGGCGATGACTGTTGCTGTTTGCTGTGGTAGGAAGAGGAGGGGGATGGCGGGCGCGGGGGGGGGCAGGAATAATCGGAAAGGGAAGCTCTATGGCGAAAGGGAGAGCGGAGACTGTGGTGTATATGGAACCCGCTGGCAACCCCAGAATATCTGCGAAATGGGTTTAGGTAACTGGGAGGACCAGGGAAGGCATACATTTTGAGAGCTGAGGATTCTGCGGGATGTATGGGGAGGAAAGAGGGGCAGGAGAGTCATACCTTTCTTTTTCGGGGTGGGTCTTTTGGGGTGTGTGTGTGTTTGTTTTTGAGGTGTGAGCTTCTGTTATGTGGGATTGATTTCGAAATAGAGAGGATGCCTTTTTAAAAAAAACAAACCCGAGGGATTAGGGTAACGGGGGGCTTAAGAATGCGGCTGAATTTTTGAGGAGAGGGAAGATTGTGAGGCTTGGGGACACACTTAAGGGACTCTGAAGGGAAGGCCTGTATAGAGGGACTGAGGGAAAAGATGGAGGGTTTATGAAAGCTGGACCAGATTGGGTTGTGTTTTTTTAAGGGATGGTGGTAGGTGGACACCTAGGTGTTCTTAAAGAGGCCTGGAGTAGGCTTAGGGTTTTGGTTTCAAAGGCGGACTTTGCTAGCAAGGTTAGCTATGTTGGATCACTTATGCAGGTCTTCTCACAAAAGTATGCAGTAAGCTGGGAGTTAGTGGGAAGGGTCCTGGAGAATTCAGTTTCCAAAGTGAATTATTACATGGAGGCTTCCGTTAGTAAATGCAAGGAGACCTATTGAGTGCCAGAGGGTTTGAAACATTAACATTGCAGTAAAGGTGGGGCCTGTTTATGGGAGGGATTTCAAACTAACTCTGTTTCCACCATACAGTTGAAAGGTGACCAAGCATTACCCTTTTAGGCCTGGTAGGTTTATATTAAGATCAGGTGACTGCTTATTATTTTATAGTGGTTTAATCTTGTCAGATATACAAGGGAGTTTATGACTTCTATATAGAATTAGTGCATCATGGTGTCATCTTATAGCAAAGGGAGAAATGAAGGCTTTCTTTCCCCAGCTCTACTGGGGTCAGGGGGCCTTTCTAGAGACCATCCATCCTTTTCAGCCTCTGAAGAGGAACAGCAGCACAAGGATTAGGAAGGAAACACAAAGTTATCAAACTAATACTTATCTAGACTAGAATTTTACCATATTGCCTAGATACTACAGTTTGGAATGCCAAGCCAGGAAAGATTCCAGCTAAGCTGTTTTTGAACTTCAATGTGCAAGAGTATTGTCACAGTGTACACAAAAAAGATGTGGGGCTGGTAGTCTAGCACACGCAGAATCATAGAAGTGTAAGTGGAGAGGGGCCACATAGGTCACCTAGTCCAGCTCCCTGCAATGCAGGATTCTTTTGCCCAACATGGGGCTTGAACCCATGACCCATAAGAGTCTCATGTAAAAGCTTTGTGCTGCAAATGCCAACACATGCTGCTTCAGGCAGCTTTGACCCTTAAGAGACAAACCAAGGTGGTGGCTGACATCATCTTGCATGATGCATTTCACAAGGCTTTGTAGTGGTCTCATATCCCATCTTAGATATGCCAGGAAACATTTCCCCCTCACATCCATTATTTTTTTTAATTCTTCATTCCTCTTGGGGGACAATGAAGTCAGCATATGCTCAGAGGTACTCAGCCCTAGGGTCAATAATGTTTATTTACAAAAGATGGCACAGCTCATAAGTGCCCACTGAGTATTGCTTTTGCTGTGGGAAGGCGGGACCTCCATGCGATCTAGCTTAGGGTGCTGTAAAATGTCTGGGCGGAACTGGATTGTTTTGAAAAACAATACTTTCTGCAATTCGCAAAATTCTCTCAGTTCTTCAATTTTTCTAAAAGTAAAGCTTTAATTGCTTGATTATTATTTGAGAATAATTGATAACCAGTGGCTAATCTATTTAATATTTATTTATTTACTTACTAAAGAATATTATCTACAGCTACCATTTGGTACTTGACATAAGAAGCATTTGGTTGCTCACCATACAGAATATCTTGATTCGCAACATACTGTCATTGCAGTTTTGTGCCATCAACTGCTACACATGACTTGCTTTACCTCTGGAACAGTATTTATGTGATTGGATTTATAGGGGACTATGATGCGGTTTCTTGTCATCTGATTGCACTCTTGGTCTTTTTTTAACATCTACTTTCAATAATAATTAGAAAAAGTACTTCTTATTCAGCTGGCTGGAGAGCAGGCAACAAAGGGTTAACACCAACAGAAAGCAGGGGTAGCAAAACCTGACTGCTCATCTGTAGGAGAGAACCTTCTCAGTTTCAGGTCTGTGGTGGTTCTGCTTTTGAAAAGAGAGAAGGGTCTCTTTGCTATTCCCAAGTTACAGCTGGGAGCACAGCCAATTCCTTCCCCCTCCCCTTCCCTCAAAGCAGCAGTATTTCCCCTCTCTCCTTCACCCTAGTGCCCCACCCAAATCATACAGAACAGGCTTTTCTTGCTGGATGTCTCTGAACACAAGAGGTGGTTTTTGGGGACCCTGATTCTTCCTATCCTTCATTAATGGGGAAGAAATTCTGCAACAATTTTTCATTTGTTGGAACAACCGATCAGTGACTATGGACGTTGTACTATCTCTGCCAATCACTCAGAGTGAGGAAATGTAGGCGGGGATAATAGATTCTTCCAACTCTGAGACCAGCTCCTCTTTTGGGCTCACATTCTTGTTCATAATCAATGGGATGTGGAAGGAGCAGGTGCAGATGGTGACCTACTCATGAGCATTGCCACAAGTCAGTCCCCAATTGGGACCCCAAGTTGGTGTGATCTAGCTGGAAGAGGGATGCTCCCATTGTTTCCCCTGGCCCTGTCAGACCCCAGTTCTAACATGTTGCACCAGAGCATTCTCTCACAGACTCTAAGGCTCTGGGAACTGGTGTGCTTTGGGTTTCCTTTGGGTGGATGGATAATCCCCTTCCAGCTTTCCCTCTTACTCTAGACCTGATGATACCCTTCCTGTATGTCAGCTTCTTTTAAGAAAGAGGGTGGTGGATGAGTTACCCCATTACTCTCTACTTTCTTGCCTGTTAAACAGAAGGGGGCCTTGAATTTCATCTGTGTTGGCCCATAAATTGGACATAGCCTTGACAGTATTTTTAGAACACTGAAATGGAGAACAGTCTTCAGATTCAGCTAGAAGAGAATAGCTGTAGTGAGGTGAAGAGTTATGCTTAGTTCAGCCTTCATTTTACTTTCCTCTTAAGCCTAGCTGACTTTGCTGAAGAGTAACAACACCCATTCAAGCAAGTGCTTAATACCAACTTCATTGGCACTGAGTAGTAATAAAAAATGTATCCTAACCTCCTCAAGCAGGGTTATTGTTTTTGTTTGTTACTATGTTGTGTATTGTTGTGTTTTTATATTGTAAACCGCCCTGTGATCCTCGAACAAAGGACAGTATAAATAGCATTTAGTAAATTTAAAATTTAAAAAATAATAACATTTGAAGTAAATGGCAATGTTTGCTAAAGCCTGGATATTATAGATTAATGACTTCTGTAATGCAGAAATCAGCATTCAGCAGCATCATAGAATTTGATTAACTCTGCATTTATTTAATTAAATATGTAGCGAAGCTTTGGTGACACTTGAGTAGTATTTATTTATTTATATTTATTTCAAAGCATTTCTAAACCACTTGATATTTAAAAACCTCTTAAGCAGCATACAAGATTGCAACATAAAAACAATAAAACAGTGTCATAAAAATGGAGATGCAAACATAAATAGTATTATAAAAACAGGTAAAATAGAATTTCATTAATAACATGGTATAATTTTATGAGCCAGGGAAAGCTTGGGCAAAAGATATGCTGCCTTTCAAAAGGTAGTAAACATTATTTATTCATTTATTATATATGTTTCTGCTCCAGTAAAGGAGCACATAAAGTGACTTAAAGGCAAAATAAAATTTGATACAATAATCCTCTAATTTGAAGGGGTGGGAAGTTATATGTGGTAGAACGTGTTCTTAGGAGTGTTAGACAATCAAAGATATGCACTGGCCTGGCAGACTATAAAAAAACCCAATGTTTTGCATGTTTACTCAGAAGTAAGTCTTACTGTGATTAGCAGTGCTTATTTCCAGGTATGTCTTTAAAAGTAATAATCAGTGCTGGAGGCAGGTGCAGGTGAACTAAAATTGCTGTTAAATGCTTATTTTGGTCCTTACTCCATTAAGAGGCAAGCCATAGAATTCTGCATTGACTGAAGATTCTAGGCATTTTTTAAAGGCAGTTTCATGCAAAGTGTGTTTGCCTAATCCTGTTGGGAAATACCAATACTGTATGTTAATAATAGCTACAAGGTGAGTTCAAGAGTCCTTTGCCAGCCAAAGTGAACAAAGGCAGACACAACAGTGAAGGGTCCTGGAACTCCCCCAATTCAGAGGTCTGCAAACCATAATAATGTAAGAAGCATTCTGCCAGATCATACTGAAGACCTGTTTATCCAGCATGCCGTTTCCTACTGTGGCCAACAGATTCCTTTGGAAAACTCTGAACCAGAACACAAGGAGCATAGCTTTCTCTCCTGCTGTTGTCCCCCAGTAATTGCTATTTGGAGGCATTCTACCTCTGATCTTGGAAGTAATACACACCTATAGTCACTGATAGCCTTATAGTTGTCTATAATCAGTGTGTGGAACCTCTGGCCCTTCTGATGATATTGGGCTACAAACAGTATCTTCCCTTCCCTTTCCCATCAGCTGCAGCTAGTATAGCCAAAGGCCAAGGGTGATTGGAATTGTAGTTTAACAACATCTGGAGGACACCACATTGGCTACCCTGATCTAGATGTTGGTTTGAGGGATCACTCAAAATTGAGTTGAATTGTATATTTTTATTGTTGTAAGCCGCTGTGAGACCTATTTGGTGAAAAGTTTATATCATTTTTTAAAAAAAGTTAACACAACGGGTGTATTAACTAGCTTTGCTAATTTTTAGATTGCATAATAGATAAGATTTATACTTTTGCTTCAGATTACTGGACTTTATGAAACATTGGAAGTATTTTGCACATTGAATAGGAAAGGGATAATAGATGCCATAGGCCACTGGTCCCAAACTTCCCAGTTGTATTAGTTTTTCCTTAGGAGATTCTGTCCCATAGGAGAGAGAACAAAAGTTCTTTGATAATGTCTGAATGTCTAATAATTGTAACTTTGCACCCTTGCATTCTATGTGTAGACCTTTGGGAACTCTGTCTTCCGTAAAATGTGTTCCGTTCCAGCCTTTCATAAGACAAACACTGTTCTTCAGAACCTTCTGAAAACATCATAGCCACAAATCTGTTGTTGTAGTGATAAAATTAAGTTCACCCTTTGGTTAATTTTGTTTTGTTTTGTGTGTTTTTTTGTTTTTTTACTACAACAAATTTGTCTTTTAGATTCTGCAGCTGAGTAGTTGAAATTATGCTACAGGACTAGTCTTTAGCCTTTTCAGACCAGGGACCCATGTTTAACCCAAGCAGAGATTTGGGCCCTATTTCTTAATTGTTCATGATATATATCTGCGTGGTGGTAGTGCTACTACTGCAATCCACTTTTGATCAGACCACAGCCCAGTAGTGGGTCCCGACCCGCTATTTGAGGACCAGTGCGCCACAGGAAATAGCGATAACCAAGGGCATTATTAGTCTGAAATTATTCCAGTGCACACTATGAAATTACTAAAACTAGCTGGAAAAAGAGTACATATTTACTCCCTGTGGATGTAGTGTTGATGCTCAATATTATGCAGAATAACCATTTTGGGTTGGTAAGAAAAGTCAGTCATAGTTTCCATTCCTTTACCGCATGGTCTTGCAGCATCCTGAGTCCACTTTTTTATATAGATGATTTCTACCCCGCTTTTTGATTGAATGATCCTCAAGGCGGCTTACAATAGATTGTATTAATACCCACACAAGCTACATTGCTCCGCAAACAACCACAAGAAAGCTCTCTCTTGCAATTTTCTGGTCATCAGAACTCTCCTCTCTCCAGACCAACCACAAGCTGCATTCAAGGTTATAGCTCATGGTTAATCTGAGAGAGCTAAATCATGAGCCCAGGTTTGGATGACACACTAAGCCAAACCATGGTGCAGCAGCCAAAACGACTGAGGAGGAGCAAAATGGCTTTGAGCTCCTTTCTGAGGGCTTGTGTGGTCACAATAAGCCATGGTTTGGGTTAGCATGACGTGTGAACCAAGTCAGACTGGTACTTCTTTCAGGGGAAACTGAATAAGGGAGAATAAGTGTTACGTGTGTACCAGTTGCCTAAAGCTTTGCTAGCTTTTTGCATCCCCAAACAATGGATGCTTATCAATATAGAAAAGCTGCCGCCGCCAAAATGTGGGCTGTAAACCAAGTCTGTGGCTTGCATGGTGTATACTACTGTTATATTGGAATCAAATGTTCTGTTTGAAGTCTTTAATTTAGGAAATCCACAAAACCCAAGATGATTCTTTAAATTGGTTTTGGATTATGTTGCAACCATTTGCAAGCATACAATGGATGAGTTTAATAAGCAATGTATGTATTTGACTAAACTACTAAAATTGCAGATACAGTCCTTAAAAACACAATAGAATAGCCTTGGCTGGGACTTTGATTAAATATCATCTAAACTACACTACATATGCCTGCATCAAAAAGAAGGCTTCCCCCCACCCAAAGTAGCTTCAAATGGTTCTGTTAAATGTAGGAATGTTCTGATGATTATCTTTTTAATTAAAATGAGAAATCTTTGTTTAAAGTGGCATTCTTTTTTTTACGGCCTCTTACAGTCTCTGTAACAATCATTTCTTAAGTCTGAACGTTTTTAATTCCAGGAATCCATTTATATAAAACTATGTTTAGACTTAATTAAAGAACAATTTCTTACAAAGCTTGTAAATAGCCAGGAAAAAGGGGGACAGAGAATAAAACTGACATTCACACTTAACAAACTGATTCTTACAAGGTATGTAATATGCTATAAAAATACAATAAAGCCCCTTTTATAAGAGTTCATATTTTCTGATCCTTGTTTTCAAAGGTATTTAAGAAAGATATCAAGGTTCTGTGAAGCAACATCTGTTTTCATGAATGGACTAGCAACCACTTCAGCTTAATCTAATTACCAGTGCATGGAGTTAAACCTTATTAGTATAGAGTTCTAATTAAATACCTTTGCAACTCATTTCTAACCCCTTTTTTCCTTGTGGTACTTTTAATTTGGCATTTTTGAATATTCTGCATTTTTGCCAAAAGAGTTATGCTGAGGGTAGTGAATGAGAAGACATTAACTCTGTGCCATCCCTTCATTCCTCACCCAAAGCACTTAAATCTTATAGGGGGAAAATCCCTAACTCTTCAGGAACTTAAATTTCAGGAGATTTAAACCCTGGTGATCTAAACAGAGTTTAGCTAGATTATTATTTTATTTTCATTATTAAATTATCTCTTTCCTTTACCAGCTCATGGATAGCATCTTTATAGCCACTGTTGCAGAGTATTTCTCCCCCCCCCCCCATGTAGAAGACGTGGAGTCTCCTTTCAGGGACTCAGCTAGTGCAAATTATGAAATGTGCCATGTTCTCTTGCTACTACTTTCTTCAAAACAGAGAGCTTTCTCACTGCATCGCTGAAAACACTGGCACTGCAGCTTGAGTTGATGACCTGATCTTTAGTAAGTCATCTTGATAGACTGACATGGTGATCCTATAGACATGTGTATCTGTGAGTGCAGAGATTAGCATTTAAAAATGTAACTTGCACTTGTGTGATGGAAGTGAGGTAAATCCATCCTGTAGTGCTGCCCGTCAGTTACCGGTACTACAGGGTATTGGTTGGGTAGGACTACACCAGTGTAGCTGGTTCAGTTATGGGTTTTACAGTAGCATGCAAGCTGCCTTCATTCCTTCCCAGTTTTGATGCCTCTCAACCCTTTTCCATACTCAGTAATGGCTTTGTGCTCTGCCACTAAACCACACCTGACAGTGGTGCCTGTTTACAACAATTAGGTTGATCCACACTGTTGGCTTGATGTCTTGAGTCAGCTCATAGTGTAGGCACTGCTTCGTAGAGAGGTGTGGAGCCTGATTCCACCTGCTTGTTTGCTCATGCAGCAACAGAAAGGATTGGGCCATAAATAACTCTTTGAGCTTGAGCCAGCCTTGTAAATAAGGCCACAAAAATGACTAGTCTGCAAAAAAAAAAATTACTAGCCTGTTTTGTAGTCATGAGAAGGACTGGCGGATGGAGCACTCAATCTCTCCTCTGCCATCCCCACTTATATGTAAAAAACTGGCTAGCAAAAAGTGTTGCATGCTGGGCTTGAAAGAGAAGATTTTCTCTCCTTACACCCAGCATAGAAATGTAGGGACTGTCAGATGAACTGCTTGTCCTCCCTCTGACAGCTTTCAGCCTACTTATCTGCATGTAATTCCTTGCCATCCATGGTGACCAGGCGAGTGGTTAAATACAAGGCTGGCTTAAGCTATACAAAATGGGTTCCCTTGGTAGTCGTAACACTTTGCTGTGAGCCAAAATAGATTTGTCTCTCTGTAGACAACATCTGGCTTGTCTCTTACGTGCTTTTTCATTTTTAAAAAAACCATATTTTGAGGAATATTATTTTACATACTCAGAGCAAGGAAGTCTTTTTACTTTGTTGTTTTACTTCTAATGAGAATTCCAGATTTGTTTTTAAATTTGTTATTCACCCCAAGCTTTTGGGAAAGAGTGGGCTGTAAATATAAATTTTAACAGTTGGGTTTGAATAAACATCACACTCTATCACTACTTGTTTTGCAAATATCTAATGAGCATATGCTACTCTATATTCAATAACTGAACATTTGTTCTTTTGAAAGG
Organism: Podarcis filfolensis; assembly: GCF_964270895.1. Lineage (NCBI taxonomy): Eukaryota > Metazoa > Chordata > Lepidosauria > Squamata > Lacertidae > Podarcis > Podarcis filfolensis. Next base: position 42,837,414 of record NC_139608.1, on the reverse strand, counting down.
CAACGTTAACCGCCACCTCAATCCATATCCCTGTATTTCTTTCAAAGGAGGGAGCTGTTTAGCACGTGTGCAAGGACCAGCTCTCTTTATTGCAGTGGAAGGGAAATTCTTTGGGGTCAAAAAACTTCACACATGATGAATCAGTGTTCCTTTCAAGAGATGTGCACATTGTACCAATGGATATCATTGTGTGTTAGGCTTTTTTGAAAAAAGAGAGAAAGAGAAATAAATATTTTGTGAATTTGGTACATAAATGAATGATTTGAGTCTTCATGATGTGACTCGATTCTTTAGTTGCTTTAGGGGTGTGCAAATGGACTCAGTTCTTTAGTTGCTTTAGGGGGGCAATGCAAGGAGAGTGCAGGGTTCAAGTTAACAGCATTTTGTTTTAGCTTTTTGCTTTGTTTGCTTCATTAAATATATGCAATTAGTAAAAGCAAATGGTAAATTTGCTAACGCATCATTGAAGTATTTAGCTTCATGGACTTAGAAAAGTGGAATTTGGTGCTCCATGCCCTCTCTCCTAGCATATCTACTGTAGGCACTGGGAAGAATAGGTTGACCTTAATATTTGCTTTCCACTAAATCGCCGCCTTGCAGCAGTTATTTTCTCCTGAATAAAAAGTTTAATTTCACGCCCTGATTAGTGCTAGTATATGCAGGTGGATATTTATTTTAAGTGGCTAAACTGGTCTTCCTTGGCAAATTGCTCACCAACCAGCAGAACTATAATTCCTCATGAGTAGTTAGTGCTAAATTATAGTTCTTGTTAGTGGAGTAAATCAAAACAATACTAGCTGCTAAGTTTTTGACTAGATAGGAGTTATGGGAAGATAGAGATGAGAAAGACACAGTGCAAGATTCAGATGTAATCCTAAACCATGGTTTAGCACTATGATGAATGAGCCTAACTGCCTCCGTGATCACACATTTCTCCCCTTTCATCTTCATACATGTTCAAGAGGAGGAGTTCAGAAGCTTTTGCTTCAATTTCTAGTTTACTGTAATTTGCCATTTTGTCGGGAACTGTGGTCATCATCACCAACTGTGGCTTGTTTTGAAACAGCCGTAGTTAATAATAAATCATGACTCCCAGTTTGGATGAAATGGGAAGCCATGGTTAACTAAAAGCAAAAGCCTCTTTGCAATAAGCTTTTGTTGAAGGCAACTCATTCAAGTATATTTCTTGCTGTGAATGTTTCTGAACATTTCAGGCTTTGATAAAGCAAGGAAGGATTGTGGTGCAGTGGTAAAAGGTCCTAGGTTCAGTCGTCAGCATTTCCAGATAGGGCTGGGGGAGATTTCTGTCTGAAACTCTGGAGAGCTGCTGCCAGTCAGTGTAGACAATACTGAGTTAGATGGACTAATGGTCTGACTTGATGTAAGCTTAAAGGAATGTAGGCACTGCACCTGCTTTGTAGACAGCGAAAACGAAGTATTGATAGGTGCCAGTATTTCCACAGATGCATCTGGTAAATTGGTAGTGGGAGCATTATTGTGTTTGCTTTTCTAACATTCGTCTGTTCCTTTAACTATGTTTTGGTTAATTTTACAATTGGCTACCCACCTGTTATAGCACATTTTATCATTAAACAAAATTAATTTTAAAAATGGTCTGGAGCTGTCTGCTTTTAATGGGATCTGCGTTTCTTTAGTCCTATAATCTGCCTCATGAGGCTTGTCTGTCTTCTAGGAAGTGCAGCATTGCATCATTAAAATATCACCCCCTGCTGAGAGCAACATCAGTCCTATTCACTAAATGGAAATGCTGAAGCAGTGACAAGTGTTTCTAAAAACTGTATTAAAAATTCATTTATTCTTAGCTAAGCATTTAGCTAAGAATAAATGAATTTTGCCAAATAGGGGATTGCAATAAATTACAGGGTTCTTGTTGTTAACAAAATGCATCTGTCCAAAGGACTACATAAAAATAATAAATATTCTGCCATCCCAGCAGTAGTTCTGTGGTGCCAAAAGGGAGCTGCAGTTTTGATTTCTATTGTTTCAGAATTGAGTGGCTTGAAGCATAGAGGCTGCCTAGGAATATGCTTATGCCCTCACAGAATTATGTGATCAAACTCACATTGCCATGCTAACTTGGCATTGTTCACCTAAAAGCAAGAAGCTTATCATAATCTGTAGCCTCCTGACTCTCATCTGAAAGGAATAACACTGGAGGGTTAGTGCCAGCCACAGTTTTGTTTGCGTGTGTATGTCTCATGCCAGTTTTGGCCCATAATTTTCCCAGCTGGCTTTATTTATCCTTTCTTACAAGATTGGAGAGGCAGATATTTAAGAACCTTTCTTGCACAGAAAGCCCTCTTCTTGCTTGCTACTTAATTAGCACTTGTTTATGACACAGCCTCTGATTTGATTTTTAAAACAAATTGCACAGTAAAGAAGCTGATATTTAAACTGTATGGTAACCATGGCTCCAGCTGTGATTCAAATATTGTATGCCTTCAGGGGTTGTATTAGGCTTAGAAAATAGGAACTGAGGTCTGTAATTTAATGTCTGTCTTTTAAAGGCTGCATTTTTATATTTATTTTTTAGGGGGAAAACAAATGCATTCCATAGAATTTAAAATATTGACTCATTCTGAGAAAACAGCCTTTTCAGACCTCACTAGAGACTGCTAGATCCATTAAGTTAAAAATGGAAGAAGGGGTAAAGGAAGGTAATAAAACAAAAAGTCAGTTAAAGATTGCAGGGAAAAGATGGCCACTTTGAAATCAGAACGAGCTAATGACTTTAGTACATCGTGGGAGGGAGACTGTTGAGAAGGCAGCCCTAGAAGTAGGCTACATATTAAATACAATGTTTGGGCTGCTGCAGCACATTACAGAATTGGAATTTGGCAGGTGTTAGGCTGGGTAATACACTGCATGATGGGGTAGGGAGCCTTCCCATGGGATCATGCTTGTAAAACTTGTATAGAATGGTTGCATCTTGTAGCAAATTCCATAACTGTGAACTGTATGAAGAAGTACTTCCACACATGCAGTGGGATGTCTCCTTCCTCCTTCCTCCTGCAGCCCTCCATATGCTCCTGAAAGCTGCTCCAGAGGGGATCTCAACCCTCCATAACAGTTTTTGAGGGTGGAGAAGGTGAAATTCTGTTGTGAGAATGCAAGTCTGTACCAGTCACACATGGACAGCATCAGCCACAATACTGATCCTTTTTTAAACTGTTTAGCTTCATTAGTTGACTCTTGGTTCTGCTATTATGAGAGGTGCCTATCCACTTTCTACCCACCGTGCATAATTTTATATACCTCTATCATGCATTTTTTTTTTAAAAAAAGCTCCAAATACCATAACTTTTCTTCACAAGGGAGTTGCTATGGCCCCTAGATATTTTAGGCTGCCCTTTTAAAACCTCTTATCGAGGTCTGCAACATCCTTTTTGATGTGTGGTGATCAGAACTATACACAGTGTTCCAAATGTGGTTGCACCATAGATTGGTATAACAGCATTTTGTTGTTGGCCATTTCATTTTCAATCCCTTTTCCAATGATCCCTAACGCGGAATGCACCTTTTTTCCCCACAGCTGCTGGGTCGACATGTTCATCAAGTTATCTGCTAAGTCCCGATGCTCTCTTTCCTGGTCTGTTGCTGCCAGTTCAGACCACATTAGTGCATTTGTTTATTTAAAAGCTTTTCTGAACAGCTTAATATTTTAAAAATCTATTTAAGTGCTGTACACTATGTGCAATATAAAAACAATATTCATTAAACCAAAAACACAAACTAAAAACAATGAAACAATATAAAAAGTAAGTAATACAGAGATTCAGGGGATTTGCATACCTAAACCTCATGGGTCAGGGAAAGCCTGAGCAAAAAGATGTGTGAAGCAACTGAGGTTTCTGCTTCACATATGGTAGAGGGAAGGGCAACCGACAGAACAGGGGCAGCAGCAGAAAATGCCCTTATTTTGGTCACCACCCTTTGATATTCTGTTAAGAGCAACAAAGGTAAACTTCCTCAGTCCCTCTCAGAAAGAAGATCATCCATTTGAGTGACCAGGGCCGATTCTGTCACAAGTGTATATGTGAAGTTAGGGGTTTTTTGTCCCACTATACATTATTTTACACTTGCTTACACTGAACTGTGTTTGCCGTTTTAATGCCTGCTCATTCTCTGTATGTTGTGGAACATCTGGAATGTATTCTAGAATTTACAATCGATACCTATGGAGCTCTGGATAAACCTGCTAAGCCTTATTATTGCCCTGCCTGAACTTATAGTGCATCTTGGAATGCATATAACTATTGGCTGTGCATTTTAGGAGAAGGTGCTGCCCTGGACTCCTTCAGAATGAGCGTAGGATATAAATTTAATTAATAATAATAGTAATACAGTCAGGTTACAGACGCTTCAGGTTGCGTTTTTTTGGGTTATGGACCACCGAAACCCGGAAGTACCAGAACGGGTTACTTTCGGATTTCGGCATTCGCGCATGTGCAGAAGCGCCGCTGCAGGTTGTGAATGTGCATCCTGCACAGATCACGTTCACAACCCAAGCTTCCACTGTAATTAATAATAGGTGGGGGAAACTATTAAGGAAGCTTGCCTGCCTTTTCTGGTCTTCTCATTGAGAATTCTCTCACGAGCTTCCAAGGAACCCCCAGGGTTCTTCAGAACACATTTTGAACAATCACTGTTCTAAACTGATGCTCTGTGAGTTGTTGTGCTCTTCAAGTAGAATTCCCACATCAAAAAGTGGCTCTAATTGTGGTTATCCTGTTTGCATAGAGTTTTAGATCAGGCATGTCAGAAGAAAATGAAGGGGTTTGGTGCTGTATAGGCTCATATATGCATCCTTTAACAAAAAAGGCTGTAAGGAACAAGCATGTAGCTGCTTGAACCCCTTACCCTTTCCAGCAGTAGACTGTGAAGAGGTCAGATTTTCTCAGGGTGAACTTGAAGATGACGTTGTACATGTATAAAGTAGATTGGAGGGATATGGCCATCACCTAAGAAATTCTCCTTAAGTAGGGGCCATACAATGATCCCCATCCATGGTATGTGAACTATTGTATTTTTCCATGTACAAGACAAAATTTTTTTGCTTATTTTTGCTTTAATAATTTGCTTTTTTTGTCAAAAATTGGGGGTCATCTTATACACGGATGGTGAATTTAATTAAAAAAATCCACACTACTTATATTCCCGCGGCTGCCGTGCAGAATCTCCCCAAAAAAGCTTGGGTGGTCTTGGGTGTCGGTGGGCCACGCTATTGCTGTATTACGTGGGTTAATTGTTCTAGAGATGTTTACCTGCGCAAAATCCTCTGAGTTGGGCATTCTTTATCATCTTTCTTTTCCTAAGGTTCTATTATTTATGCTATATAGAGTAGCAGCCTCCCTGCAATTCCCCTGAAGAATGCATCTTTATGTGTATGGCTGAGAGTGTGTTTGGTGTTTACGTTCACCTGGAAACAAGGGTAGGCTAGCCAGGTCTCAATATAAAAGGAGGTCTCTTATGTCTATTCTCTCCTAGCCCAGAATACACATGCCTAAAGATGGATTCCAACTTTCATCTTCTGGATACCAAGCATGGCTAAAGCAGGTTGGACTGTGTTACTGTTTCTCATCTCTTGTGAGGGCTTGCACCAGAAAACTTGTGTTTGTTTCATTGGTCAAGTACACATACAGTTCAATACCCTCATGGTGCTGTGTAATCAGATATTCACTACATCTATATATTTGTGAGTGTTGTGTGTCTGCATGTTGTGTGCATCTCCTGTTTGCACTTCTCGTGAGTAAAAGTTCAAACAAGGATCATCAGAAGGGAGAGTGGGGCAATGTATAGCAAGATCTGCAGCAACAACTCAAATTGCTGAATTAAAATTAGCCTTCAAATGTGAAGGTCTGTGGTGGTGGTAATAACAGGGAGGCCAGTGGGTTAATACACAGGAGGCTTGCATCTAGAGCCTAATTCAGATTTGATTGGGTAAAACAAGTGTGGACATTTGCTCGCATCCCATAACAATCCTGCAGTTTGACACAATCTGACACTATTGGGAGTCCCTGCTCAGATGTGGTCTGGCGCTATATTACTTTGGTGATTATTAAAGGCCAAGCTTTAGATGTTTCAGCAGCCTGGCTCTAGCAATTGCTGTCAACATCTCAAAACAAATCTAGTATAACAATTCTCCCAAAAGAATCTTGTTTTCAACTTTGCATGTATGACACATGCACACTCACGGCACATCTGTATCTTTGTGGGGAAATGTAACATCCTTGAAAAGTAGAAATGAAAAGTTGCTTCATTGTAGGAAGATGGAACGATTGTGTCATGGTACTAACAAATGAGAACAATGCAGCTAAGCTGCATCTGGTTGTTGTGGCAACTACAGTTTTGAAGGCGACTGTTAGAATGAAAGTCTCTCTGGTGCTCTGCGCCTAATGAAACAAATGGATAAAGAACTCCTTGAACTGAGTAGGAGAAAATAAAAGAATGAAACCTAAAGTTTTAAGTGGGAGGAGAGAATCTTGGGGTCTCTCGTTTTCTTTGCTCTGCAAGCAGCCCAGCAGGACTAGTTTATTTTATGCACGAAACATTTTGGATTGTTACAGAGAGATCAGCAAAGAAATGTGAGATCCCTTCCTCAAAGAAAATAACATAGGAAACCTTATAGTAGGTCTTCAGTTTCATCTGCATACCACCTCTAAACTATTAGTAACGTACAAGACTGTTTGCAACAAGAGCTCAGGTGAGAGTGCTAGAATCTATCCCTAGTGCAATCGAAAGCAAGATCATTGTTGAAATAGCTTTGTTCTTTTCTGTGCAGGACCTTGGCTAAGAGAACTGCTAAAAAATAGATTCTGTCCTAAGTAGTTCCCCTTCTCTTTTTCTTAAAGGCTACTTTTGCCACTACCACTGGAAATCAGAACCTCAATCTGCTCATTAATTTTCATGTTGTCTTTGCATTTACTGACCTAATTAAAATACTACTTGCCCAGGCAGTATTATATTGAAATACATGAATGGGTAGTACTTAGCTTCCCTCTCCCTCCCTCTTCTCTGTTGAAAACTGTTAGGGACCTATTCAGTTCTATCCATTCCTTTAATGCTTTGCCAATGTGCATGAGTTGCTGGCCCAAAAATGTACAGTGGAATATTTAAAACAGCCCTAGGTGGAAAAGGTTTTCATTTGCTTGAAGTATTAACTGTGGTAATACAACCTCTGACAGTGCAGTGGCAGCATTTGTCAAGATAAATCGTTATAGGACTAATGTCAACTGTTTATGTTACCTGAATTGCTTAACAGTGCACCTGAATAACAGAGATGGTACGTCTTACACTGCCTAAAAGCACCTTAATTTTAAATGGAGATAAATCATCCCACTCTAAACATTTTGGGTGATGTTTCAGCTCAACTGGATGCATATGATTGTTTATCTTAGTTCATCTGAAATTATAGAGAGAGTTAGCATTTCTTTCTTAACCTTGACTGGTCCTTTAGCAGTTGGAAAAACTTGGCTTGTGTGCAAACCCCAGTGTCATCGCAGCAGTCTCTTGTCATGGCTGTGGAGTTTCCCCTTTGTATTGCACACTCTTGATCTTGTGCCTGGCTTAAATGGAATGCATAAAATGCCCCTGTAAAAGTATATTAATTTGATCTTAAAACAATTTGTGTTACAAATGAGATGAAGGAAGATGGATTTTTGCAAGACTGGACACAGTCCGCTATTAAGGACAAAAGGTTATTATATTGAATGTAGGCAACTCTGCACAAGTTCTGTTCAATTATTATCCCCGATTTAAGCAGCTGAAATTGTGCAAATCTAACCTGCTTAATTTTTAAATAAAATTGTCATGTTTTTATTGATGTTTATATAGCCTGTGTCCAGTCTTGCAAAAAGCCAAGGAAGTATGTGTTGCCCAAGTTAATACTGGGTTTGGTGACTTCTTCCTCATAGATTATTATTTAGCAAGCTTATTCCTGGGTGGTGGCCTCAAACATGCCAGAAGTATGCAGGACGTTCACAGTTGATCATCAAGTTTGCTAGAATTTGTCTAGCTTCGGGACCCATAGAGAGACTTGGACTGCCAAGGTCACCTTGGTGGATGTTTGCTAGCTAATGGATTTTGACCTTGATTCTTCTGGATCTCACAGCAGTCTTTGATACTGTTGACTTGATATCCTTCTGGACCACTTGTCAGGACTGGGGGTCAGCAGCACTGTGTTACAATCGTTAACTTGTTCCAGAAGGTGATATGAAGAGAGATATTGTGGGGTATCCATCTTATGCTGTTTATTATACAGTGTATAACAACTATGTAAAATCACAGGGGGAGGTTGCTTGCCATGTTGTAATGCCATGTTGTAATGCCATGTTGTAGTGTCCAGCTTTATTTCTTTTCCTTCAATCCCAGTGTTCCTGATGGATTGGATGATAGCAAATAAACTCAAGTTCAGACCAGTTGAGTTGGAGATGCTGATATGGATGGTTCTGTTGATGTGGGGGATAGGTGATTGACCTGTTGTGGACCAGGTAGCATCCCTCTGAGGAGTGGATCAGCAGTCAGGAGATCTGGACAAAGCATTCCTTCTTGACTTTATGGTGGCATCTATTGCTAGGAATTCCTTTTACCAGCTCTGTCTGGCTTGGCAGTTGATCCTGGGGTGTGGGTGTTAGATTGGGCTAGTGTAATGCAATTCTTGTGGGCTATTTTTTACTCATTCAGAAAGTTCACCTGGTACAGAATGTGGTGGCCAGGGTATTAAGAACTGGGTAGGGAGAGAACATAATAGGAGGACTCAAAGAACTGAACTGGCTTCCAGTTTCTGAGCAGAATTCAACATGTTGACAGTTTTAAAATCATGAATGGACTAGATTCCAGAAGTAATAAAAAAAGAGATCTAGTTCCTAAATTTAAAAAATGCATTCTAATTTAGGTGGCTACAAGAGCAGATCCTTTTCTAAATGGTATCCCCTCTGGAATTCCTTGCCATTTTCCAGAGGCTGATGAAGATACCTGTTCACACACACAGTACTTTATGGTATGAAATGGTTGCGAAACAGTAGATGCTGCTGCTTGATGTAGTTATTGTTCTTATTGTTTTTTGTTCTCAAAGCAGCTTACATAAACAATCATATTCCTAAAGGATGGGTTAAAGCCACACTGAATTACCTGAATCTCTTAGTTACTTCTTGTGGCATATGGGGGTTAAGTGACCAAGTAAATCTCACTGGATTCAAGAATCTGAATGGAACCTAAAGCTTTTTGCACTGGTGCGAAAGGGAGTGGTAACGAAATGGTTAAATAATGTGTCGGAATAAGGAAGTTTGGGTCTTGTTCTTGACTCTGATGTTGGCTTGCCGGGTGACCTCCAGAAAAGCAATTAACCTTTGTCCTTCTATAAAGGGAAAGGCAGTTATAACAATAATATAGGCACCCTGTTGTTACCACAGAGACCAGTATAGAATAAAAAGGATTTCTTTGTAAAAAGACTAGATAGGAATACTTACTCTTTTTTCCTGTTTAGCATCATCCAGTTGAGCCCTTTAATTGTTCTTGCTTTTTTCTTCTGTAATCCCCACCAACATACAGCATTTTTGAGATTATGCTATATCCTAATATTCTGTGTTTTTTAAGCTAGTAAAGAGTTAAAAGGTGATCAAGAGAAGGACCCCTATTGCATCACAGAGGTGTTACAGAGTATACACAGCTTGTTTGGGTGATACTTGTAGCATAAAGAGCCAAAGTGAGGGTGTAATTTCTCTGTAAGGACAAGGGGGAAAGTGGGGTGCCACAATTCTGTGGGTTCCCTCATAAACACTTTGAGAGCTTTTTAACTATCAGTTGATTACGGTAGTTCCATTCTGAAAGCTTTGCATTTAAATTCTGCACCACATCCTATTTCCCTTGTCTGTGCTCTACTTGCCTTGGTTGCCAAGGTTCTTAAATGTCTTTAGATGTACTGTATATAATTCTAGATGTTTGCTTCTGAAAATCCTAATCTGACTGTTAGATTTCTAGATACAACTTTCTGGAGGACTGAAGAATTATTTCCCACTTTTAGGCACCACAGTGGATTTTTCCAACTTGGTTAGATTTTATAAGATTACTTCCGTTAATTCTGCTGATAAACATTTTGATTTTGTGCTTCTGTAGAAAATAATTAACATTGATTAAAATAGGAAAATCAGAAGTACCTTGTCACCCAGGTACCTAATGGGTTCATTCTGGCGATACTGAAGTGTTTGAAGTATTTTTTCCACCTCTGCATTCAAGGTTAATGGATACTTAATAGCAATGAATAAATTACTCCCCTTTTTGTTTTTTATAGATTGAGGATTTGCTCTGCCATTCACCAAAAACTGGCTACTATTTTTATCCTGTTCCGAAGCTGTAAATTTAGCACTGTTGACTTCCATTTTAGGATTTTTTTCTTTAAAAAATGGAATAGATCTTCCTCATGCTTCTTAAATTCTTTTGTGTAAAGCTGACTTGACCTAGCTATTGCTTTGCTTTCCTTGTTACAATAGTTCCAAGTAGCACATTTTTAAAAATCTTACTTTACAACGCTCTGGGGTTGTGCCTGCAGTTCAGCCTGTGATTTTCCCATTTGTCAATGGGACTTAATCCTATGCATGACTACCCAAAAGAAAGTCCCATTCAATAACAGCATAATCCTGTACATGTTTACACAGAATGGTCTAAAACAGTTCATTAAGTGGTCAGTCTGTGAGCGTTTAGAAAAGAATGCTGCGCTTACAAAGAACCAGGATGGGTTTCTCAAGAGCAAGTCATGCCAGACTAACCTTATTTTCTTGTTTTGTTGATAGAGCTACTAGTTGGGTAGATGAAAGGAATGTTGTAGACATAGAATATCTTGATTTCAGCAAGGATTTTGACAGTATCCTCTACAGTATTCTTGTTGGCAAGCTGGTAAAAAAACAACAATGCTACCATTAGAGGGATTTATTGTTGACTGACGGAGCATACTCAATGAATGCTCATCACTGGCTCCTCAGTAGCTTGGAGAGAAGTAATATGTGGGGTGCTGCAGAATTCTGCCCTGGTCCGCTGTTGTTCAACATCTTCATTAATGACTTGGACAAAGGAATAGTGAGGAATGTTCATCAAATTTGCAGATGACAAAAAATTGGAAGGGTAGCTTATCTCACTTGTCAGAAGTAGAATTCAAGATGAACTTGACAGAATGGAGAATTGGGCAAAGACAAACATGAATTTCAACAGTTAAATGTAAAGTTCTGCATTTAAGTAGGCAAAATTAGGCACAAGTACAGCATGGATGACATCTGGTTTGATGGCAGTACATGTGAAAATGATCTAGAGATTTTAGGAGACCATAAGCTAAATATGAGCCAGCAATTCAGGTTGACAGCTGAAAAGGCAAGGGAGTTTTAGGCTGCATCTATACAATATACAATAGAAGTATACACTATACAATAGAAGTATAGTGTCCAGTCCTTGAGAAGTAAAAACTATTTTTGTTTGGTCAGACCTCACCTAGAATAAACTCTCATTTTCTGGATACTACAGTTTGGGAAGCAACTTGACAAACTGAAACTTGACAAACTGAAACGTGTACAGAGGAGAGTAACATAGGTAACAAACAGTCTGGAAACAAAGTCCTATGAAGAAAAATGGAAGGAATTGGGTTCGTCTGAAGAAGAGATTATTAAGAGATGAAAAGAGAGCCTCATTAGATATTTGAAGGACTCTCTTACGTAGATTATGGTACTCCCCCCACTCCCAAATTGATCCAGTGGGTGGAATCTGGACCAACAGGTACAAATTGCAAGAAAGACGATTTTTGACCGAAGACTAGGAAAAATTTCTGATGGTGTGAGCTGTTCAACAGTGGAATAGGCTGCCTTGGTGCTGGACTCTCCTTTTGTTGGAGGCTTTTAAGCAGAGGCTGGATTGCCATCTATTTGGGATGCTGTAGTCATTTTGTTCCTAGATGTTCTGTTCCAATTCATATGGGAGGAATTCAGTGTAGTGCTAAAGAGATGATTCCATCAGTGCAATCTTTTTAGCTTTCCAGAAAGAACAGTCCCCCTCTCCCGGCTTGCTGTTCTGGAGGTTCCCCCAGCCCAATTTGGGGGTGAGGGTAAGTGAAGAGCAAAAGGGCCTGTATAGTGCTAGCAGAAGACCTAGTGCTGGCTTGCACTAGTGGAACTCAGTTGAATCCAGCCTATGATTCTACATCTAACTGTGTTCCGTGCGACTCACTCCCTGGTAAGTGTGCTTAGGATTGCAGTTTTACTTTGAGGCAAGACTGTAAAGGACCACATTCTTAAATGCATAAAGTTGTGGTCTCTATGCAGCTGAGGTTTGGATGATAGTTTATAATTATACAACAAGATGCTCTTCAAAGTTTTGCTTTTCCCTTTCCCCGTGAAGCTTCACACACAAGGGATGCAACTCATACCTCAGTGGAATTTACTAAATAATATTTTAAAATGTCTTGGCTGATAGAAGAGTCATGCTGAAAGGAGCCAAAATAATTACTAATTTGATAAGCTAAGCCTGGCAGGGTAATTTTGTCAGACAAGGAAAAGCCCTGTCGTGTTTTATCTATCCCATGACAGAGAGAATGCAGAAGAATACAAGGTCAAGTTGTAGTGTTATAGGAGTTTGGATGGGTAGTCTGAACTCCAAATTAATTTTGGCAGTACTCTTTGATTAGGAAATTGAGCAGTGCAGTGACAAAATAAATTTAAGATGACAATTGCTGTTTAGTTCAGGCACTTTGGAAAAGTTGGGGAAAGTAGGGGGCATTCTTTACTGGTAGAGATATGAGTGAACATCACTAACTTCAATTTGCACATAGTTGGAGTTCAAGAAAAACTGTATTTAATGTCTTGCATACCATTGTAGTGACTGAGAGAAGTTGTCCTTGGAATTCAAACATGGTTGAAATAGAAATGACGTGTGGGTGGAGAATGCTAATATCATCCATATATATGCTAGCCTGTTATAGTGAGGGTACAGTGCGAATTATAAAACCAACAGCCATGTGACACCTTAAAAGACCAACAGTTTTGTTTGCTAGACTATAAGATGCTACATGACTTTTGTTTTTTTGCTGCAACAGTAACTTCACTGACTTTCTGGAAATTCTGAAATTGGAACCCGTTCCATGTAGGATCCTTTGCTTAGAAAATAAAATAGAGTGAAAAGTGCTCCTGCATGGAAGATGTAGTTTGTGTTCCTTTAAGGAGCACAAGAAGTCTGCATAATAGTGTGTTGCACAAGAGGAAGCTGACAGAAAAAATACTTCAGAACAAACTAAAGAGGCTCTTAAAATAATATTTAGTGGCACTATAAACCAAAGATTTTATCACATAATAACCCCAGTCTGTCCCCAAAATGCTGGTGCTGATAGAAACAAAAAGGTAAGTATTTCCACTTAGGTTGGGAATGTTGGCCATAGCAGTTTTGTGGAGATGGTGTTCCTAGAAATTAACTTAATAACCAAAGAGGAATTGATACCAATCCCTTTGTTAGCATTACTGGGCATATGGGATGAGCCCAAGTGAAGATGGTTTGGACGAATAATTGATTCTATATTTGTTGTTAGCCCCCAGGATTGTTATCACAAGAAGGTTTAAGCAGGATTTATGTTATAGTCAAATCTGTTCCATAGCTATTGCTGAAAAATTAACTCAAAATTAAGATATGCTAGTGGACAAACAAAAAAAGATTCATTTTCAAATGTGTGGCAAGAATTTATTTTATGTACATTAATAATGCTAACAATGTTCAAACGGCTCTTGTGAAATATGCTACTATACTGAATTCTAAGTGTCTTTGCAGCTGTAAGTGACAATATTGTAAGACCTGGAGGACATCTTGATATTTATCTATCAAATCTTTTCAGAAAAATTACTATCCCACAACACCAAGGATAATAATTATTTTTCCCAGGGATTGTGAATGAAACAACCCAGTTTGCATTTTTTAGGGTGTGGATGTTTTAATTTTAATGTAATTGTAGTGCATTGTATTTTTTGTTTCATTATTCTTATGTATTCTTTTATGTTGTTGAAGTATATGTTCTTGCTAAAATAAATAAAAAAGATTCAAAAAGAAATGGTTGTTTTGTGAAAATTATGTATTCATTCCCTCACTTGTTGCAGAAGACAACAAGAGGCCTATTGGGTTTCATTCTGCCACATGATATTAATTGTAGCAGAGGAAATGAGGGCAGGGATGTTTGCCATGTCCCATCAGTTGCATTCCAGTTGTCCTCTGTGCGTTGGAGGGCAGCCATCTCTCACTGGTAGGGTTCTAACATTTGCAGGGAGCCTACAACGTCAGAGCAGACTCCCAGCTGCAAACAGCCATCTTCCAGTTTAACAGGTAACATGACGGAGGGAGTTAAAGCATCTTCACTTTGTTGCATCTTCACCTGGTGCCTGGCGAATTTCACACATTGTTATTTAATTATATATACACAAGTATATATGTTAATTGTGTATGTTAAATAATATGAACTATATTGCAAACTGTACGATATTGAAATTTAATTCAGTGTATGGCCCCTGGGCTCTGTGTCGATGTACTCTTGCGGCCCACTTGGTCTGAGAGGTTGGACCACCCTGTTCTAGAGGTTGATTCCTCTATGGGTCTCTGGTGTGGGTAACGCATGGCCCTCCAGATGTTGCTGAACTACAGCTCCCATAATCTCTGGCAATTGGCCGTGCTTGCTGGGGCTGATGGAAGTTGTAGCTTGTCAACATGTGGAGGGCACAATGTCTTCCTCAGCACCATTTAGACCAGGTGTGGGGACCAGGTCTAAAAGGTGCTGAGGGAGACTACAGCATAATTTAGATCAAATTGTGATAACAATTTGGGGTAGGGCAGTAGGATAGAAACACTGATTTCATGATCTTTCTTCCCTGATGAGCAACTCTGTACACACTGTGGTTTGCATTATTTCTTTTGGGTTTTGGTTTGTTTTGGGGGTTTTTACTCTGTAGTTGGCATGGGTGCAAGCAGGAGATACTGTCAATCACTATTTCGGTGATAAACAATGTGGCCCTTGTTTGTGGAGCTGTCAGTGCAGTAGTGAGTTTTTGAAGTACACAGCTTGACCAGGAGTTCTGAGAAGTGCCTATTGAGCTTTCTTAGCACTGAGGCAGTAAATGAAGGTGTCCTGTTGGGTCACTCCTCTGATTTACACACATTGTGTTTCTGTTGAAACACCTGAGGCCTTTTGTTTGAGTTTGTGAATAAGCTTCTTTCAGACACCACTAGCAATTTAAAGCCTGTGCTTTCTTTGGCTGGAAGGCAAGAACAGGAATGACGTTTTCCATTCGTAGATTGGTCTTTTAAAACATAATACATGTTGCCTCCTTTGAAGAAAAAGAAAAAGCCATACCTCTTGAAGTAAATATGAATTTTGTTATGTATATGACAAAAATTATGAATCACTGCATCAAACCTAAGACTATGAATTAGTTGATGGAAGAAACAGTGTTACCCAATATATGCTATATCTATATGTATTTATCTTTAACTTTCAGGATTCTTGTGTAATTATTTCCATGTAGTGATACTGATTTCCTTCATACAAACTTTGGGTATCTTACAGGATGAGCAGAATTCAGTTTCCTTTAAGGGCTGTGCCACATTTTGTATGCTCATGTAAAAACATTTGTACACACCCATTCAGTGGCGTAGCGTGGGGGGTGCAGGGGGGGCCGGCCGCACCGGGCTCAACATCTGGGGGTTAGGGTTAGGGGGTGCAAATCCATGGGTTAGGGGGCGCAAATCCACGGGTTAGGGGGCGCAAATTACTTGCCTTGCCCCGGGTGCTGACAACCCACGCTACGCCACTGCACCCATTGTATGTATTTATATAGATAAATGTGCAATGAAGCTGAATAGGCCACAGCTCCCCATCTTATGTATATGCAGTGGCAAACACAGGTTGTATGTGGCATGTGTCTAAGGACAGTGTCATGAAGAATATTTGAACAAGTGCATATTCTGAAGCTTTAGCATGGAAAGAAACTAAAACAGCATTGGCTCTCCCCCTGCATTTGAGACACAAGACACAGTCCATTCACTCACCTATTCTTATCTTATGAGCACAGTGTGTTACAAGCAGAGAGTACGTGTACCAAAGTGAGGAGTTTGCAAAGCAGATAACTCCAGGTGACTCAAGAAAGTTCTGTTACTTTAGGTTGACTCTTAAAATGCAAGAGAGGAAAACTGCCTCCATTCTCAAGAACAAAGTGTTTGCAGAATGAAAAAGTTTGGAGAGGGTGGGTAAATATGCTGGTAGTATGGAGTCCAGCAGGCACGTCCAGCAGGTAGATAGTGATCTACCGGTACATCACTGGACATCTGTGGTAGATCACTGGTAGATCACTGGCTCCCCCCAAAGAAGCTCAACAAGTTTGGCTCCCCCCCAAAAAAGTTGAACATTTAAATTGCCCTGCAACCCCCAAAAAGGAGCTTTCGCCCTCCCTAAAAAGCTCAACAACTTTGACCTGAACCCCTCAAAAGGGGGTAGATCCCTGGCAGTCTTTAACTCTAAAAAATTTTTTCTTTCCAGTAGCACCTTAAAGACCAACTAAGTTAGTTCTTGGTATGAGCTTTCGTGTGCATGCACACTTCGTCAGATACACTGAAACAGAAGTTGCCAGATCCTTCTATATAGTGAGAAGGTGGGGAGGGGTATTACTCAGAAGGGTGGTGGGAATGGGTGGTTGGCAGATAGCTGAGATGAGCCTGGCAACAAAGAATCTTGTAGCACCTTAAAGGCTAACAGATCTGGCAACTTCTGTTTCAGTGTATCTGACGAAGTGTGCATGCACACGAAAGCTCATACCAAGAACTAACTTAGCTGGTCTTTAAGGTGCTACTGGAAAGAAAAAATTTTTTTTTGTTTTGACTATGGCAGACCAACACGGCTACCTATCTGTAACCAGTCTTTAACTCTGTGAGTAGATCACAGGCTCTCAGGAGTTGGCCACTGGAGTACAGGATTGGGAATTCCCTATGGCTTATTATTACTGAGTGTCATCTATTTACATTTGCTTTATTGAGAATGAGAGGACAGGTCCCTACCCCAAGGGGCATACAGTCTCACAATTGACACAAGGGAGGCAACAGATGAAGAGTAAGGAAATGGAGGGAAAGATGAACAAGGTAGAAATGTGCGATTACACACACACACTTTAGATTTGTTTCAGTAGGCTATTGGCAACAAAGAATCTTGTAGCACCTTAAAGGCTAACAGATTTATTACTGCATATGCTTTTGTAGACCAGAGGCCACATGATCAAATGTATTATGTGTTCTCTTTGGCTTGCCTGTGGGTGTACAGAGGAAAATTGTAAGCTGTGGGGGTCAAATGGCAATGAATTTCAGAAAAAAGCACTGTGACAAGTCGGTTAAATAGGGTATTAAGACTAAAAAATTGTCCCAAAAGCTTCACAGAAGAGGTGAGTTTAAAGGAGGGATCTGAAGGAAGAAATTGGGGGCGGGGATCCTCATGTAAGTTCTCTGGTGGCAGTTCCCAGTACTAGGGGCAGAAAGGAGAAAAGGAGTTGTTTCAGGAAGCAAGAAGGTTGTAACTTGAAGAGTCAAAGGTTTAGATGGATACAGAAGGATAAAAGCACAGAGAAATTCAAGGCAAAGCCACGGCAAGTTTTAAGGTAAGAACAAGAAGCTTGTGCAAAAAGCAGGCAGGATGTTTTTTAGGATTTAAGGAGTGGTGAGATATGTGAATAATTTTTGCAGTAGATGGATATTGGTGGATTAAGGTGACCAGAGAGGAGGAGATTTCACTAATCAAGGCAAGAGATGATCAGTGTGGAGCAGGATTTTTGCTATGAGGACAAAGAGGGAAGGCCATACTTTGTTTGTAAAGAAAGAAACCACATGATTCTGACTGAATCTTTGGGATCGTCAGGCTCTCTAGTATTTCTGCTCACATTTTCTGCAATCTGTGGAGTATTGATATTACTGGTGACTCGGTGCCAATTCTCAAATTGAAGTTTAAGCCACAGAACTCTTAAAATATTGATAGCTGACAGGCCTTGTGACCTGGAGTGGATTGTGAAATACAGTGGTACCTCGGGTTACAAACACTTCAGGTTACAGACTCTGCTAACCTAGAAGTAGTACCTTAGGTTAAGAACTTTACCTCAGGATGAGAACAGAAATTGCAGCATGGCAGCAGCGGGAGGCCCCCTTAGCTAAAGTGGTACCGCAGGTTAAGAACGGACCTCCGGAATGAATTAAGTTCGTAACCAGAGGTATCACTGTACATAGTTGATGGGTAGTTCAGATTTCCCTCATCACCAAGAAATTTATTTGAGAAATTTATTTGAGATAACTCCATGCTAGAAATTACCCTTTTTTTTGGATGGACAGGCTTGGTCTTCCCGTTTGACCTAATTTTTAAACAAGGTGCAAAGTAAGGTTACAAGCTTTATAGCATGTATTTTTCCCTCTGATAAGTGAGACTAACTTCCAGGTAAATGTACACAGAATTGTAGCCTAAGTAGATTAATTGATATTAATGATTAAAATTTGGCCTACTTGATTGGTTGAGACAAAGAAAATGTAGGGCCTGGTATCATGCAAGCTGCATTGATTAGGCTGCATATGCTGTATCTAATGAAAAAAACCTTTAAAAATGAATTTTCCTTCAAATGTTCCTCAAAAACTAGCAAGCAGTTTGCTTAGGGGGTTTAAATTGCTCTACCTCTCTTGCATCAGGAACTTCAGGCAGTTGACATAGAAAGCACTTGTCTAAAAATGGTGATTTATCTAATAACTCTGTTTTTCCACAGTGCTGCAGATCACGGGCCTTGAATTTGTTTATTTTTCTGCACCCATTTCTGATGTAGTTACAACAATTTCCAAACTAATTACGTTTGTTTGGAATCTTGACTTAAATGTGTGTTTTCTACTTGCTTTAAGGTAGGGCTGAGGAATATGTGGCTTTCAAGGTCCTGTTGGGCTTCCAACTCCCCTCATACTTGATCACTGGCCATGCTCACCGGGGCTGATGGGAGTTGGAGTCGAACAATATTTGGAGGTCGGCAGGTTCTCCTGGCCTATTCTAAGGCATTTTCAGGTAGCAGTTGACACCTTTTAAATGACCTGTAACCATTAGGCTGGCAAGGTTGGAGGGTGGGAGGAAGACCTGAATCCAGGAAGGCTTCCAGAGCAGAAGACAAGTGTACAGCTGGGATAGACCAGAGACAGCTGTGGACCTGTTTCTTTCCCACTCCCTTTGATACCTTTTTAAAAATAAAAAAAAATACAGCTCAGATGAAGATTCATAGGCAAAATCTCAAGTCATTAATCTCTCATGGTCCTATCCTTCCATATATGGGTCAGCATATGACCAGCTTGGCCAATAAATGTTAGAGGGTTCTCATATTAAAATCCATTCGGTGCTAAAAATGTGTGTCATTTCCAAAGTTTTACTTTTCACTTAACCAGTGCAGTTTATTGAAAACTAGATGTAACTTTGAAAATAGAAAATTTCCCCCCTTCTAGTGGTCCTGCACATCTTTTAGTTTGCATAGAAAGATGAAAAATCTTCTTGCTAAAAAATATCTAAGCAAGGCCAGCTGAACCATATGACTGCTGCAGGTTCCTTGCAATCTCCTTACTAATTCATTCAATCCCCCCCCCTTTCCCTTTGTATGCAGTGTGACGTTTCCACCCTTCATTCTGCTTACATGGCAGAATTATTCACCCCATGCTGAATAGTGACTCTGCATGGGAAAAGACAGCAGGTGAACTGGAGCCCTTATGCTTAGAGCAGGGCAAAAAAATATTAATTGATTAATTGGTGTAATGAATGGATATATCTATAATTGTTAGAAAAGGATGCAGCGTGCTGAGGGCAGATGACATCTGCGTGAATCTCTTTATATAGGCAATATCTTTGAGGCACTTTTCCAAAGAGTAAATTACCTGTGGCATTTGGTTAACAGGAACTATTACCTTCATTAAATACCATGTAAAATATTAACTAAGTTGACATATTGAGCTAGTACACACATAATGCTACCCATCCCTTGGCTGTGGTTAAGGAAGCTGGAGCAGGCAATGGAATATACCGTATTTTTCCATGTATAAGACGCCCCCCCCATGTATAAGACGCCTCCTATTTTGGGGGACTCTGATTTAAGAAAAGGGGGTGGAGGTCTATCCGTGTATAAGATGCCCCCAAATTTTGGACATTATTTTTTAGGGGAAAAACAGTCTTTTACACAGAAAATTACGGTATATGCTCCCTTCCTTACATTTGTAGAACCATAGTTAGAGGAGCCTTTGCAGGTGAACCAGTAATCTCATCCTTCCTCTGCTGCCTGTCTCCAGTAATGTCTTCACAAACCTTAACTTTATTCAGTGCTGCTCATGATTTCAGTCAGTTTTAAACCCTGGTTTGGAGCAAACCTTAGTGTTAGCTATAGTTAACCTACTGTATTTACTAGAGTCTAATGCTCCATCGAATCTAACGCGCACCTCAATTTTAAGAACCTTGAAACCAAAAAAGTATTTGCTGGTTAATGTAAATGTGTCATCAAATCTAATGCACACCCTAATTTTTGCAATGTAATTTGGCCAAAAAAAGGTGTGCATTAGATTCAAGTAAATACGGTAGTTGTAGACATGATGGTGACTAGCTGTGATTAAGACCTGGTGGGGAAGAGAAGGACAAATTTGTACAATTGAGAGCAAGTAGTACACCATGGCTATGGGACTGGCATGATAAATGCCTACATTAGCCAAAGTAAAACTTGTTCTAATCAGTTAATTAATTGCTTAAAAATCCACTAAAAGCATTGACTACCTTACAATAGGACATTCTTGTGACCTATGATGTAACATGACTTCAAGATACTTACTTGAGCTGATGTGATCTTAAGCATGACATGTGTGTTGTGTTTCCTATGCCTTCCCATCCTCCCTTCCTGCTTTTCTCTAAAGGGAATATTCAGGTTGGTAATGTGTGGATATGTGGAAGCTACTCCAATCTCATACGGTCAGCTATAACTCTTCTGAAAACGTCAGCCCCAGAAGTTCCTGTAATCTGTGCCATCCTGTTTCATACAGTCCCATCTCATAGTTGTCCTTTCTCTGCAGTGCTCTATGCCCCGGTCTCTGTGGCTGGGTTGCTCCAACCTGGCGGACAGCATGCCCTCGCTGCGATGCCTCTATAACCCAGGGACTGGCGCACTCACAGCTTTCCAGGTACTCTCTCACTCTCTCTCTCTCTCTCTCTCTCTCTGGGTGTGTCTCCTGCTTGTGCTTTTGCTTGCTTTCATTAACTTTTCCATTAGTAGTAGTAGTAGTAGTAGTAATAGTGGTAGTATTTGCTTCATAGTTGTGTTTCCTTTATGTTGTCCAGACTAATAAATGCCATCCACATCTTGTATAGAACCACAGTTGACCGCTAACGCAGCAATGTCAGATACAGATAGACTTGGAAACTTGTTGCTCAGCTCTAGTAAGAATGCTTGGCCCAAAATGCAAGATTTGGTTCTTACTGCTCACTTTGATCTGGATGGACTACAGTTGATGCCTTAATTTTACTACTCTACATTTAGGGGCTGGTGGAGGTGGTATGTATTCGATTATTAAATATGGATAGGAATACACTGACAGTTGGTGCCTTGTATTTAAGCCAGTTGAGTCTCTGGCCTATTGCTGCTGTCATGTGCACGTACTTTTTCCATCTAGCTGCATGAAAAAGTGGTGATGCTATAGAAGAAAGTAGGGCTGGGGGCCAGGAATAGAAGCAGAACAGCAAACTTTGGACTTTTAATTTTTGCTTCTTCCCACCTACATTAAGTACTTATGGGGGTGTTTTTTCTGTTTCTTGGAACTGAAGCTCAGGGGCTTCCTCACTAGTCCCCACCCCCAGGTTCACAAAACCAGTTTTCTTTCTTTCAAAAAGAGATCTAGGCTTTCATTTACCTGGACTAGTTCTATAGGTGGCCAAGCTGTTCTGCTATTCAGGAAATTCAGGCTTGTTCTTTCAGACATTATCATATGCATTAGAGGATGAGAGCAATTATGCCATTTAAAATAAGAAGAATCCATGAGAACTGTCTTTGATTCCAACCATCAATTCCAATCCATAACACCAAAACAAAAAAATCCTTCAGCAGGTTTCTTGCTGACTTATATTTTCAAAGAATTTACATTCTGCTTTCCTATCTAGCAATACTTTAAACAGATCATTAAAATACAGTTTCAGATCAGCAGATACAAATGCCAAAGGGGCAGTGGAACTGCAAAATTTTCATTGTTGATCAAAAGAAAAGCAGAGATGGGAGTTAAGCAGCCATCTCTCAGGGGGATATTTCTTTACGCTCATCACAACTGAAAAGGTCCTGTGTACCTCATGCTGAGTCATGGGGACCTACATATAAAACTGTTGTGCAAAAAATCTTTCAGAATTTATAGGAGTGTTGGCAGTTGTCCTTGAAGTAGGGTTACAGACTCCCAATTCATTCCTTTTAGGGGGTCAGTATTCATGGTTACAGAGAGATGGACACCCAGATCACGCAAAGAGCCCTCACAGGCAGATTGTTACTCAGAAGAAAAAAATGGTTTATTGTCATTCTCATAGACAAGAACAGAGAATTTCTAGGCTGATCACATTTATGTCCTGTTTATTGGGCTTTGACACTATTAGGAATTCTATAACATTCTACACAGCATTAACACTGGACCTGTTTTGACTAAGCCCATATTTTTAATTTATCTCAAACTTTTTCAGTTACACCAGACTTGGCATTTAATTAATATTACAAAATGATATTAATCCTGGTCCACTCTTCATAATCCCAGCTCACGCCTTTGAAACCACTGAATTAGAGGTATGCGTGAAATAAATAGTACCATGGTGACTATTTAAGGATCGGTATAAGGAAGCTATCCTGGAAGCTGATCTTAGCCAGTTGTGAGGACCTAAGTGACTATATGTAGACTCACAAGAAAAATAGGCATGGTTTGTTGCTTCAGAACAATAAATATTCTGTAGAAATAGCAGTGCAGAGTACCAGCACCTGGGGGAACCTTATGGAATAGCTGCTCCAGCATGCTCCTAAGGCTCATGAATCATCGTGACAGTCAGCTGGATGAGTCCGTAGGTTTGTGGCCAAGAACTTGTGATTTGACTTAATTTTAAATCTGGCTTCTTGCCTTGAGTGATGTGAAAATAGTGCTGACGCATCTTAGATCATTCTGCAGCAGCTCTCCTAGTTGAGCCAATACTTGGCATTGATGGACTCCGAATGCACCCTCTCAGTATTCCGGACATCTGGCAAAGCTGTAGGGAATAGGAAGAGGAGGGTGTATCCTTTTTCATTTTCAGAAATGGAGGCCAAATTTAAATTTCCTCAGTACATTTCTTTCTTGATATGTACAGTTTGAAAGAATTCAGGTTATACTTTCCCCAAACTAGAATTCAGAGGTAAGGGATTTGGTAGCATGTTGAGTATATTGCTTGTCTGCTAAAACTAATAACACATTTTTCCTGTTGGGTTGCTTGTTCTGTTCCTGCCAAAATTATGTGTGTGTTTTAATTTCCAGAGATGACTGTGACAAGCTAGATGTATATGCATTATTTGCAACAGCAGTATATTCTGGTTAAAAGGGGAAATCTGCTTATATGCACCAGGCAATAAGAAATTACTGTCCAGTTTGGAAGGTCAGAGAGATTCTAAACTGTAGCAAAAACAACAGAGCTAGAAACACAGCTGTCAGATGACTTTGCTTGAGCTCCACCTGTTGCTTCAAATCCCCCAAGGGGAAGTGAAATCCACAGTTTCTGCTATGCTGAGAAGCTATGCTGAAGACTTTCCTCATTGCAAAGGTTGATTACAGTCTATGCTTTCAGAATCATTGCTCTATCTTGTTGACCACTCTGAGAACAGGATGCTTGGCCAGTTGGGCCATTGTTCTGATCCAGCAGGGCTCTTGCACTTTGAACAGGCTTTTAGGTGAGGGAGGTTTCATCCTGCCAACTGATAGTGGATACTATGAAAGTGGCAAAGCAGAATTATAAGAGTCCAGTACTAAATTATATTTCATATTTTATATTTTCTTCTGAATTTGTAGAATATTCCTTTGTGATTATGGCTATTGTACTTTTTCCTGTGCATATTTATATTCAACAAATCCCTGTTGGCATGGTGTATCACAGACTAAACAGGCATATGGTTGTTTGTTCATTTTATTCCGTAAAATTAAATGCCACCTGATTCTAAAAAAAGCCCCATGTTCTAAGGCTCCAATAGTAGTGAAGCATCTTTTGAAGAAATTCTTTAGTGACCCGTTGTGATAAACAGAATGCTTTCTGCCCATAATTGGAAGCAAGATGACTCCATAGTCAGAAGATCCATTGACCTAGGAGAAACACAGTGGATTGAAATCCATAGAGTATTTCCAACTCTGGTTCTGCTCCAATGGTTCTAGTAAAATACCTGCAGGATATTTACAGTGAGATTATAAAACCAAATCTTAATTTTGAGGGCTGGCAGCAAAAGCCCATGGCTTCAGCCCCCTAGCTGGTGGCTAGCTTGTCCCCCATTTATGAATGTACTTAGGTGGCTCCCAACTGTTTACAAGACAGCAGAGGTGAGATCTTTGATTGACAAGTTAGAAATGCATTCGATCATTCCCTCTGCCAGTCTCTGGTTCATGCTGTTAAAAATGTCAGCCTCTCCAAGTTTGAATGGCAGCCCGAGGGCCTCCAAAGCTTTTTGTTTTCTGAGATGGAAACACAAATTGGATGTGTGCCTGAGCGCTCCATCCTGGGCTGTAATTTCATCTTTTAGCTAAGAACCACAAGGTACATGAACAAAGCACCCTGTAAACAATAATACTGGAGAAAAAAATAAACAAGGTCGTGTTTCTGGTACGTTGATCCACTGGTGTCCTGACCTCTATCACGTTGAACATCTCCTCTCTGATTGCTGCTCCCTCTGGCATTTCAATGAGAGGGAGAGGCTGACATAGGGGATTTACCAAGATTTAAAGTTGCAGTGGTGGTGTTCATTCCTTGTATTGGCTATGAAATATTGAACTGCCATAGTCTGTGACACTCAGTTTTAAGCAATGGTCCTAGTTTGAAAGGGACACTCTTCAGGCTGGGAGATTCTCTTTTTTTTTTCCTCCCCCCCACAAACCCCTCTCCCTCCCTGACAGAACTGAAAGTAGTAACTGTGAAGGACAGAAATGAAACGAAATCAGCAGTTTGATATTCGTACCTAAACATATCCATGGTGGCTAAAGATTAGCTGTACAGGAGTTTATAGAGCAAAATGAATGAATACATTGCCCGAGGGAATGTATAGTTGAGATTTGTGTGCTGTGCTATTTAAAGAATAATAAAAGGGGGGGGGGGAGGTTTATACCCTTTACTTTTACCCTCTCTGAAATTCTCTAGGCAGACATGACACATGTGAAAGGTACACTGCAAGCAAGTGATTATCTAGCACTTCTAGTGGGGTGGGTGGGATTCCTGCCTTCCTTCCTTCCTTCCTGTTCAGTTCTCACTCTTGCCAAGCTAGGACAAGTGCAAGAATCCCTGCAGTATCTGTTGGCATAACTTGTTATATGTTGCAAGAAAAGCTGAATAAAGTGCACCTACTATAGCATCTGTGTTTGTGTCAAAAACTGAAGATGCAAAAAAGTTGTACAGAAGCTACTGATCTCTGCTGCTACTTCCCTGACCTTGACTACTATCTGTATAAAAGGTAAAGGGACCCCTGACCATTAGGTCAAGTCGCGGAAGACTCTGGGGTTGCGGCGCTCATCTCACTTTACTGGCCGAGGGAGCCGGTGTACAGCTTCCGGGTCATGTGGCTAGCATGAATAAGCCGCTTCGGGCGAACCAGAGCAGCGCACGGAAACGCCGTTCACCTTCCCGCCGGAGTGGTACCTATTTATCTACTTGCACGTTGACGTGCTTCCGAACTGTTAGGTGGGCAGGAGCAGGGACCAAGCAATGGGAGCTCACCCCGTGGCGGGGATTTGAACCACCGACCTTCCGATCGGCAAGCCCTAGGCTCTATGGTTTAACCCACAGCGCCACCCACATCCCTCTGTACGTGGCTCACAACCAAGAGTTCCACATTATATGTTGTTCCATTGTGAAGGTATCTTCTGTAGTATTCAGTTTTGCCAAGGTAGTGTATTCCAAGATAGATAAGCTGCTGTTTGGAAGAAGGAGAGAAACGTAATTGTTTCGGGATTGCGTGATGTTGAAAAACACAAACCCTGACCATTGACTATGCTGGCTGGGGCTGATGGGAGTTTTAGTCCAAAACATCAGGAGATTATCAAAGTGACCAGCCATGCACTATATTATCAACGTTGTAAGGTGTGTCTTTTCTAAAAAGTAAAATTTTGCTCACAGTTTTTTACCTCTGCCCCACCCTCCAACTAGCATGTTCCTGATCACTTCTCACATGTTTATCACTTCAACATTAGGGTGGTATTCAACACATACTCAGAGAAGACCCATAGTAGTTAATGGACTTGACTAAATTTGGGTCATTGGGTCTGTGCTGAGTAGGATTGAACTGTGCCTGGTTGAATTCAACCCTAATGTTACAAATTTTGCATTAAATGTAATGGTAAAAATGGGCCTTGTTCTTAGGGAAATCCTCCACACCACACAAGCATTGGCACCAATTACAAAGAGCCAATAATATACAGATGGCTTCTCCAATAGAATAACCCGTTTCTGTTGATATCAAGCCATATCTTCAGAGGAATTTGGCCACTCTCCAGGTGCCCGGCTTGATTCCATGTTGACCCCCCCGTCAACGACTCTCGGCAAGACAAGGCGAGGTCTTTATCGGCCGATCCTTCTTCAAACGTGAAAGAAGAACACAGCCACTCCTCCTCCCTCACTCCCTGCCATCCCCAGGGAGGGGAAAGAGACAGACAGAAATGTATTTACATGCCTTTATTTCTGTCTTTCCTCAGTGCAGAGAACAACATGTCTGCACCCTCTGATACCCAGCTGCAGAGAGAGAATAACTCCACCCATGTACTTCCAGTACAGGGTCATGTGACACTCTGAGCTAACATCCGGTGCTCAGAGCACATAATAGACTGTCCCTGGTTCCCACGGTACAGTCCCATAACATAAACATCCTGTTTGGCTTTCCAGCCATCTGGAGCACTCAGCAGCATTGCTCCTTTTTCGTAACATCCTCCCCCAAAAGAATCAATGCGTGTTGCGGCAAGCAAAGCGTGATCCAGAGAAGAAAACAAACAGTTGTTATACACATAACACTCCCCTGTTGTTTCAGTTCCACCCTTGGAACTCCCCGCCACTGGTTTCCCCAGTGTACCTCTCTGGTTGTCTGGCTTCCAAGGAACGAGTGCATCTGCACTCCCTTGGCTAGCAACTCTCTGTTGTGTCTTTGTCTCTGACTTAGACACAGCTCCAACCTGTCCTCGGTTGTTTACAACAGCAACACATGCAACAGCTAAATTAGCATACTCTTCTGAGTACCTTTTGGGTGGTTCACCCTTTGTGACTCTCTCAGACCTGCGTATGAGGTGCTGATCCTCTCTGCTCACTGGTTCTGTCTCAGGACTCTTAGGAGAACCAGTTCCAACAGCAAACAGTGGTTCATCCTTCACCTGTGAAGGTCTATCCAATGTGTGAGATTTCCTCTCAATGACTGTGACAACAGAGCTATCTGAGCTATCACTGTCGCTCTCAGTACCACTGTACTCTGTGAAATCATCATCATCATCTGAATCGTCCTCTGTGGGAAATGTGTGTACTATCACTCTCTCCTGTTCAGGAGCACTCTCTAGAAATTTTGTGACAATCACCTGACCAGATTCAGACAAAATTACTCTGTAGAGACCCTTTTCATATCCCACAAAAATGCCTCTGGCATTCTTTACTCCACCTGGAGCTTCTGTCCTCACATGAGACCCAAAAACCTTGAAATGGGCAACAGAAGGTTTTCTCTGGAACAGTTTCTCAAAAGGAGAACTTCCCAACTCTTTCGAAACCTTTCTCACCCACGCATGACAAAACGACATGAGTGACTCCGCCCAGAACTCATGTGGCAGATGTGAACTAAGCAATTGCGCATTCATCCCCTTTTGCAATTCTTTGTTCACTTTTACACAGACACCCCTGTTCCACGCTTCCGCTGAAACAGCAATCTTGTGTCTGATCCCCTTCTTCTGCAGGAACCTCTGGAAATCCTGTAAAAGAAAAATCTGCTTCTCATCTGTGAATAGACAATCAATGTTAGCATCATGCATATCTTTAACTTTGTCACAAAACTCCTGAAACCTTTCTAAGGCTTCCTGTGGTTTCTTTAACACATAAACCCAGACAAAGTTAGAGAAATGATCCACACACACAAGATAAAATCTTGCATTGCCTCTAGATGGTTCTAGAGGACCAATCACATCAGCATACACCCGCTGAAACGCTCTGTCGACCCTGGCCACCTTCTTGGTGCTCGTTTTGGTCACACCTGCAAGAGAAATCAAGTTAGACTCAGAATTACATTCCATGTAATCACTTTGCTCAAAGTCCAACAAATACAGTCCACCTTTCTGTCTGGCAGAAAGATATAACTCTCCATCTTTGAAGATCTCGCAGCTCTTATCATCATAGGACAGTTTCAGTCCTTTCTTTGCAATCTGCGAAACACTCAGCAGATTGAACTTCAATTCAGGAACCAAGTAAACATTGTTTATTGTCAAGTTCAGACTCTTAAGATACACAGATCCAACCCCAGTCGCCTCCAGCTTCTGACCGTTGGCTTGTTCCACAGCGAAGCTTTGCTTCTTAAACGTCGAAAAGAGTCCTCTGTGTGGGGACATATGAACCGTCGCTGCAGTGTCGATAATAAACGCGTTCCCAACATCTGGCGTGGTTCCTTTCGCCATCAAAGCCCTTGCAGGTTCCACCATAGGTTTGGTATGACCTTTGCCTGACGCCTCAGGCTTTGCTGAGCGGCCCTTCGCTCCTTTCGGCTGGCGTGGCTTCTTGCAGCTCCGCTGAAGATGCCCAGCCTGTCCACAATTGTAGCACTGTACAACGTTCAAAGCTACAGCATCCTTTCCAGTAGCCTCATCGGTGGGGGAATTAGAACTCCGTTCCTCCCTCCCCCTGTCCTTTACTTCCAGTGCAGCATGCCGGCTGTGTTCATCCTGAACCACGGCACTCAGGGGCACTCCCCCCTTCTTGGCATCCATGCTGAACTCAAGTCTCAGCTCTCCACTCTCGAGCTAGTTAAAATCCAAAAGCTCCTTTGAGCTGTTTTTCTGCCTCTCAGGCAGGCAATTCTCAAAGCTGTCTCAAAGTCAAAACAACTTTCGCTTTCCCGGCTCTGACTGAGCCAGCCCCAGGTGTCAGTAGTTTTCCACTGCCCTGACTGTCGTTGCTTAGCAACCTTTCTCGGGACGGGAATCCTTATCTACCACAGGAATTCCTGGTATGCAAGCCTTTCTTTCAGAGCTTGTTTTGCCAAACGCAGCTCTCGTGAACCAGAGAATAAATCAATCTGCATTCACACTTTTAGCCCGATATTCAGCATACCTTTTTGGGGCTCCGTTGCTTGGAAAACACCCCCTCTTGGGGCCAGCCGTCTGTTCAGCTTCTGGCTGCAATTTCAGACGTTATCTTCTTTCCTTGGTGCAGAGGATGGCACACGATCCATCAACCTCTCACCTCTCATGCTGATTCCCATGGATCAGATAACCATCCTCTGCTACCATGTGTTGATATCAAGCCATATCTTCAGAGGAATTTGGCCACTCTCCAGGTGCCCGGCTTGATTCCATGTTGACCCCCCCGTCAACGACTCCCGGCAAGACAAGGCGAGGTCTTTATCGGCCGATCCTTCTTCAAACGTGAAAGAAGAACACAGCCACTCCTCCTCCCTCACTCCCTGCCATCCCCAGGGAGGGGAAAGAGACAGACAGAAATGTATTTACATGCCTTTATTTCTGTCTTTCCTCAGTGCAGAGAACAACATGTCTGCACCCTCTGATACCCAGCTGCAGAGAGAGAATAACTCCACCCATGTACTTCCAGTACAGGGTCATGTGACACTCTGAGCTAACATCCGGTGCTCAGAGCACATAATAGACTGTCCCTGGTTCCCACGGTACAGTCCCATAACATAAACATCCTGTTTGGCTTTCCAGCCATCTGGAGCACTCAGCAGCATTGCTCCTTTTTCGTAACATCTTCAACCCTTCATGAATTGCCAGCCTTGTATAATATGCATTGTTCTTCCTGAGATGCTGAATTCAAAGGGCTTGCTAGTAGGGGACCTTGATCATGTTTAAAAGGAAACCTCCTGTGTCCACAAGAGTGGATTTCCCTTCTTTCCTTGTTAGAAGTCAGAAAGCTATTCTGACAAATGACATATGTAGTGCCAACCGGATGGGGTACAGGTACTCTTAAAGCTAGCTCCGAGTTCCCGAGGATTGGTGAACATCTGCTTAGAGGTATTGCAGAGCCCCACAATGCACTAATTGAATTACTCTTTTTCTGGAGTTGCAGACTGTGCTAATTGAATTAGAACCAGCTATAGTGTCTCTGTGTGTGTGTGTGTGTGTGTGTGTGTGTGGGAGAGAGAGAGAGAGAGAGAGAGAGAGAGAGAGAGAGAGAGAGAGAAATGAGCAAAAGCAAAGCTGTGCAGGAAAAGAATGGAGGGAGATGCATGTGGAGAGATCATGCGTACTGTGCTGCTACCTAATGGTCATTGGTGGTACTGTGCAACTACTAGAAAGAGCGAGCACTTTGTCCTTTTAACATGAGGAAGGAGTAGCAGAATTGATGCTCCAATGATTCCAGCACAAGTTTTTTTGAACTTTACGTTTCCGTAATGAGAGTGGGCTTTAGTGATTACACCAGTTTTTTGTTTTAAAAAGCCACTGCCTTTAAAACGTAGCTGCACCGCATGTACTTCCTTAGATTGTAGACTACCCTATTCTTGCAAATATTTATCACCTTAAATGCTCTCAGTTCCTTTATGTTTCATAGCGGAAAATGGATTTGGCATGTGCTACATGGAAAACTCCTGTTAAACGCAGAAATAGGTGTACCCTGTTCTCCTGCTAGTAAAGCCAGTGCCAGAGGATTCTGTTAACGTGTTTGCTAAAGACATTGCTTGTAATTGCAAGAGTATCTTTTCCTTATATCTTTGATGAAACAACAACTGATTAAAAAATTTAAATTTACCACAAATTGAAAGTTTTGATAACGCTTAATTGTCCTTCCTTTTAAGTCATGGTTGGTTACAGATTTAGTGTTCCATATAGAACTGACATCATGCCTCATTCCAAACAAGTACAGATAAATGTGGGTAAACTGTAGCTTTCTTCTTGCAGATGAGATCTAGGTGTCGGTGAACCCCTTCACAGTATACTTTCCTGAGCCTTTCAGCCTATAAATATAGTCACACTTGTCTTATTAATGGACTGTGTCTTCAAAGCTGTTGGTTTTGATGCAAAAATAGCTAAATATATTTATGGATTTACTTAAGATAATTGAGTAATTGCAGTGTGAAATGGGAAATTCTGCTAATTCCCACAATGCTATTTCTTGGATTAATGGTTCTTGCAAAATAATCTTTCAATGGATCTAATAGAGGCTTTGCAATGGTAAAGCTTCATTTCTACAAGTTTTACGTCATAATTATGGACAATGTAAGTATAAAGCATTGTAAATCTACAACCGTTCTGCGTTTACCACTAAGTTGGTAAATGAAAATCTGAAGTTGCAGTTCCAAACTTTTGTGAATTGAGCTTTGCTGAGATATTCATTCAAGCAGAACTTTAATGGGTGATTCATTCTGTGGGATGATCTAGAATCAGAATGACTCAGACTTTCGATGGTTTCCTTTTCAACCCAGCCCTAAACATTTAAAATACAGTAAATTCAACTGAGTTCAGTAGTACTTTTTTCTTATAAAGTATGCCTTGGGCTGCAGTTACTACTAGGCCTTGTTCTTTCAGACGTCGTACCACTGCAGACTGCAAGTGTGGGCCTCACATGACTGAATCATGCTACTTTATACAATCTTCTATCCCCCGTCCATTCACACTGGACACAAGCATGTCAGGGAAAAGGTCGGGCTAGAATCCTTCTCCTAACACCTATTTTGCTATGTGGAGGCAATTTTAGTATGGTGCAGTCTAGGCATAAGCTTACCAATTTAGTGAGAATTAGGCCCTGTACACACTCGCTTGGGTGTAGATTCTTAGACACTAGCCACAGTTTTAAATGTATGGGATTTCTTCCCCAAATTTGCTTTAAATAAATTTCTGTTGGATTAATTTTCAACATCCAAACGTTGCTTTAGGTTTAGGTGCATATGTCTCTCCCACCCCCCACCCCCCCGCTTCAAATGGTGCATCAACAAACACAGTTTCCAGGTTTCTATTTGCATAGGGTTTTGTGGAAGAGAAATCTCTGAAAAACCTGTGTGTCACTAAGCTGAAATGTTAATTTGCCAATCCCAAATAAATAGCATGAAACAGTTTTTAAAAGGAGGGTATCTGAAATGTATATTTATAGTGCTACCCTTCAAGAATACAGTCTTAATTTTGTGGAACCTACAGGTACAACATGAGTTGTAAAGTTGAAGCACCTTATTACTCCATCATTTAGCGGAATAGTATTTGGCATGGGTATCATTCATTAATTTCAGTGAAACATTATTTTTTTAAGGAAGCCTCACTGCCTCCTGCCGGTTGGCATTTACCGAAACGTGTATTTTCTACAGAAAGTCCAAGTCCCCTTAATGCCTGTAGGGGAGAGTTAAGTTGTAAGTGGTAAAGAATCCATTTCATACACTGTGCAAAAAGCTTTTTTAAAATAATCTATTTCTGAACCTAAATTGTCCTGGGACCAGCTCTTGATATAAAAATTCATAGAAACCTGTTTTTTTTCCCTGAGTGTGGTAACTCCTTGCCTTAGTGCTGTAGCGTTAGAATTCACATTGGCCAGGTTGTTCTGTAAATTAAACACTGACAGCTCCCCTCAGGGGAACAGCCAATGTATTTATGATGATGTGCTGATTACACAAAATACACTGCAAGCAGAAAACAGCTGCAGAGAACAAACCTCTTAAAAGAATACAATTACAAATAGCACCCTTAGTATTTCTGGTGGCGAGGGTAAAATACAGCATGTTAATGTAAGTTGTTGTGTGGGGTTTTTTTTAAGTTGGCTTTGCAAGAGATTGGAGATCTGAAGCAGCAGGGGGATAGGGACCTTAAATGTATAATTGGATTTGCATGTAATTCCAGGGCAGCTTGCATGTGTACCCTGTTCTCTACAGTGAGGAAGCACAAGCTCGGGTTTGTGTGTTGCCATTGTCACACCTTTTCCTCTAGGTTTCCAGCTAGCCCTATACACCTCCAAGATGAAACTCAGTCATGTATTGGGTCTAATGGCAAAAGTGCAGCTAGTGGTTGCTTTGTACAATGAAGTACAGTATAATTAGTTGCTCTGGCAAGAGTAATTTGGGGGATGGAAGACCAGGGTATCTTTTAAGATCACGTTGAATAGTAGAGTGGCTTAGTAAATATTGATCTGCCTGTGAGCTGCTCTGTATAGGAACTACAGTTGAAAATGCAAGGTGCTAGGTAAGATGGAAACCATTGTTAGCCTTAGATATCTTGACTTTATTCTACTGATACCATACCTAAATAAAATTTCATAAAATTCCAGGGTGGTTTTTTGCTTGTTTTTTTACATAATAATTCTCAATCCGTTAGGCATCATAGCTCTAGTATAAATTGCAGCTACTTCAATTTACATAATAATTTCCTTTGTATAGGATAATTTCCAGTCTCTCTTATTCCATATTAAATACATTAATCTAATTTACATTCGCAGTTGTTCTAAATACTTCATTCTTAAATTTCATCATGGTAATTAAGCATTTATAAATGAGTGACTCAAAATTCAAAACAATAATTAAAGAGTATTCCAGATTCTTGTTACCAATGCCTCTATTGGAGCTGGAGCTTCCATTCCTGACATATGGTCATCTAGGCTGCTGTTATAGATGGGTTGTCATCTCAACATCTTGCAGTGTGGCATCTAAACAATATACCTAAAGGTGTGGTGGGACTGCAGCACTCACCTGACCTCCATCCTGTTGAGTTGCTGCAGCCTATGAGGACAGAAAGGATGAAGGGTGTGACAACAAGTGCATGATGGTGCAAACACAATAGTCCTGCTGGCGTGTTTGCACTATACTGACCTTGCTGCTGCTGCACGCCTCCCTTTTTCCATTCTGGTATGCTGCAGCGACTCAGCAAGAAGGAGGTGAATGGTGCAGCCCCACGAATGATGCCATCTACTGCTGCCTGAAGGGTCTTTGGTCATTTGCATCCAGTGATAGCTCTTATTTGCATCAAGACTGAGTTCCAATGTTCTAGTTTTGGACATGTCCAAACAACAGCAACAGCAACAACAATGGAATGGTGTTTGACAGC
Organism: Podarcis filfolensis; assembly: GCF_964270895.1. Taxonomy (NCBI): domain Eukaryota; kingdom Metazoa; phylum Chordata; class Lepidosauria; order Squamata; family Lacertidae; genus Podarcis; species Podarcis filfolensis. Next base: position 42,802,911 of record NC_139608.1, on the reverse strand, counting down.
ACCAGCACGTAAGAACAGCTTTCTGAATCATGCCAGTGTCCCATGTAGTCCATCATACTGTTCTAACAGTATCCAACCAGATGCTTACAACCACATATTTCATACATTAGAATAAATTATATTTAGTCTTGTGGACATTGAGTACCTTCTGAATAACAGGAATGAAAAAAGGAACCATCAGCCAATGTGTCTATCTGTCTCTGTCCTCAACCACACTCCTTTCTTTTTTATAAGTTCAGTGACAACATTGCACATATAATTTGTTACAAGGTTAGCAAGTAAACAATGCCAGACGCTTCTGAACCCAGTATCAGCCATTTCAAAAGGCACCCTAAGCACCTTATTTTCTTAGATTTATACTGCCTTTCTTCCACCATGGAGTCCAAGACAATGCCCCATCCATGTATTGAAACAGATCTCCTTTGCAAGGTGGGGGTCTCATGTGCCTGACATACCCTAACCAAGACATTTAGAAGGTTATCCTTTATTGTGGCAGCTTTTTGTAAACTGCAGCCTACTTTCTATGCAGGAAGTTTCCTGTCTACTGTGCTCATCTGATGTCATTGATTGGAGTCTACAAAGGCTCATGTTGCACTTCATCAGATACTCTCTGTGGCCAGGAAACTTCCTGCATTTGAAGTAGGCTGTGGTCTACAAGTGCTTATGCCACACCAAATTTGTTTATTTTTTCAGTCCTGCACAATTTTGTCATTTTGGCTGCAGCTGGCTAATTTAACTTCTTTCCTGCACATTTGTTTCTGCACATGGCAATTCAAGGTGATCAGCTGACGCATCCCTATAGAAATGAACTGCACTTGCATCTGTTCAGTGCTTTTCAGCATTGGATTCCAAGGGGGAAGATGGAGATTTCCTGAGATTATAGATTTCTTAAATTTAATCTGGGCTGATGAATTGATTTACAATAGCAAAATGTGCACCAAATGCTTATTCAACAAAGCTTACTATTCCTAAGAGTTTTAAATTCAGAAATGGTAGAATAAGAAAAAAAGACACGAAGAATCCTGAAAAGAATGAGGCTGACTCAGCCAAGGTTTTCACATTGAAGCTTCATTTGGGGGTTGGGTGATCTGCTAGATATCCTCTTGCTGAAGTGTTAGTCTTCAAGGAATTATTTAGCTTAAAATAAAGCTTTCGGAATCAAGATGTAAAATTTCTGGTAACGTTGAAGCTATTAACATTTTAGGAATGGGTGAGATTGAAGTATATCTCACACAGTAGTAAAGCATGTTGCAAATAAGAACATGAAATGAGTTATGCCTAATTTAGGTAGCACATGCTATCTTTCACTTCATTTAAAATTATACATTCTTTAAGGTTTTTTTTTTAAAGAAACTCAAACAATAATTAGAAATATACCTAGTGTTAGAGAAGGAATTCTGCACTCTTCAGGTACCTAAGTGCATTATCTAACCATTTAGCAAATAGGATGCAAAATAAAATAGAAAGTGAAAGTCATCTATATTGTTAAAAACAGAGAGGAAGGTCTATATGTGTTTATCTGTAGAAATAGACTGTAGACCTCAATATGGCCTTGCCCAAATGAAAGAAACATCTGGCCATGGAGAAGTTCTGAAAAGGAATTAACAGACCACATTAAATGAATATTTTGTCGAACTGTTTAACCATGTTGTTATAGCAATCACACTGTTTTTAAACAGGAAGTGTCATCACTTAGTAATGGTCATACTAATTGCAGACAAAACTAGCCATCTTGAACCAGTGTGTCCATGTCCATATACAAAGATTATTTCTCCTCTGATTGGAATTTGTACATTGAAAGACACACAGTTTCTGGTTTATTTTTTGTCCCTTTCTCCAGATTTTGTAAATTTAATTCCCCTCAACCCTCCCCTTGGGCCTCAGAAAAATGGTGGTGTGACTAGAACCTCATTTCCTGCTTTTTTTCCTGGACTGCAATGCAGTGACTATATAGCCCTCCTTTTTGCCTTGCTCTTGCCTCCAACTACTTTATGATGTCACTTCATTACTAAAATCTGATCAGCTTTAAAGCTCAGGTTTCCCCCGCTTCCAAATTATAATGCGTGTGAATTTTTGACTCAAAATCCCAATGACCGGAAGGTACATTATGAGTGCTGTAAGATACTTAAGTGCTTGTTTGGGCACAAGAAATTCTATATATTTCATTATTGAACCAGCATCTATTAAATGTATTCCAGGGTTAGTTTTCTATTTGAATGTGCGGAAAAAGATGCCTAAATTCCATGACATGCATTTTTGTAAAGCTTCAGTTGAGATAACCACACAGAGTTTTGATCAGAAATGCTTCTGTCACCCTAAAATAAACAAAGCAAAATCAGTTTTCTCATCTGTGTGCCTCAAGTGAGTTGTAATGAACTCATATTGGTCTCTTGGCTTTCCAAAACTGTTTTGAGCCTTCCGAGTTTGTCTTGCTCTGACGTTTATCCCATGTGGCAAAGCAGAGTCTTGCATAATCACTCCACTTTAATCAATAGAATAATTGATAAACCAGCTAAGATTTAAACTGATTATCTCCCCAGTGGAACTCCCCTGAGGGCCTGGGCCTCTCTAAATTTTTGACGTCTGTTGTGTACCTTATGTATGAAGTGTGGTTTGAATTATCTGTTTTTATTTGCTTAATGATGGGAGGGTGTTAAAGTCAAATGTTTAATTAACCCAGCAATGGGCTGCGCTGTCTCTTACACATGCACCCAGCTGATTGAGATCTCTCTCGGAGAATACTGAATAGGAAGGATAATGTGGCACTCAGACGGAAGATTGCTTTTTCAATCCATTTGCTGGGTCACTGCTTTGAATGTCTTATTGGATGAAAGGCATTCAGCCCAAGGGAGGGGGGGAGCCCTGCATTTAAGTACATTTTGTTTCTCTCCTGGTCCCCTCCCCACCCAGAAGTTAACTAAAACAGATATGTTGTAGGTTTAATAGGCCATTCATGTCCAAGCAAGGGAGTGTGAATAGTGGCTTTTAATGCACCCTGGCTTAAAGCTGTACAGTTTTCTTTAAAAACCAAAAATCTGACTGGCCTTTAGGTACAAAAGCTGTTCTGTACAAATATTCCTGCCTTCCACGTTGCTGTAGTTTGATGGAACCAAAGGGAAACTAACATCCCTGTCTCAGTCAGTGAGGAAATGTTTATTCCTTTGGAAACCATTCTTTTGATGGATAGATTGCTTTCCAAAGTTAGATTTTGTTAATTGAAACCCTTGTTTTTAAGGATTTGATCATAGTGATGTAGAGGGGTACACCATAGTAAAATAGCAATGGATAAACAGCACAATAGAGGAACGATGCATCATAAGTTGGCAACATGATTTACTTGGAATTTTGTTCCATGCTGGGTGAAGTATGTTTGATTCCTCCCGCAACTTTTGCTTTGGAATTATCCATGTGTTGTATCCTGAAAACAGAGTACAGTATGTTAGAACAGGAAAGGAAAGCTACCATATGTGTTTTGTGGTTTACTATTTTATATTATTTTATTTTATTTATTTTACTGAGTTTTTGTGCAAATGCAAACAAGCCTCTACATAACAAACAAATCTACAGAAAACAAAGAAAGAAAGCAAAGTTTCTGTGGTTGCTTTGTATATGTATGTGTCTGTAAGCAAAAACCTGTGCCTTTTGCCGTAGTGATCTGCCACATCCCCCTAGCACAATGCATTAGTAGTCTGCTGTCTTTGTAGCTGGGTGTGGGGGTCAACTGCTCCCTTAACCTGGCCAAGCAGCCTCTCTCAATCACTGGGCAATGAGCAAGGTGAAGCAGTAGTTCTGTTCTCTAATGATATGTAGTAGCTTCCCCCTCAGTCTGTCCCCCATTCTTAATAGCAGGTCTCACAGTGAATCTTAAATTACTGTGGGATCTTTCACCCTGTTATAAAACTTTGTAGGTGGCTCTGGTGTGTTAGGATTTATACACACATCAGAATGGGATAGAATTGCATACAGTAGGTTATGGACTACTTATTTCAAAGAGCAAGACTGATTTCTAGACTGCGAGCTTTGAAGGAGTGATAATTACACACTTAAGTGATGGGCAGTAACTTCGGTGCAGAAAGCAGGTAGTATGCTTCATTAGGAAGAGGGATGAATGAGAAGGGTGGGAGGAGAGGAATTGGACCACCCCACATTGTTTGACCATCACAAGTTGAGAAACTGGGAACAACAGCTGAAAGCTATGGAGTGCTTCGTATTTTTGTATAGAGGGTAGCTTCTGGTGTGAGTCAAGGGTTCAGATAATAAGGAAAGGAGCTTGTGGGTCAGCAAAAAGCTAGACTGGATGGATCGGTCTGTTTTCAAGTCCATATCATATTCATGCACAATTCTTTAAATATGCTTTAAAATTTGAATTTGATTTTTTTTATCACAAATAAGTATTTAAATACATATTTTATCACAGTGTACACATTTTTAAACGTATGCTATATTTAAATACTTTTTAATGCATTTTGGTACTTTTTTGAATTGAGAACTTCATTAAAAAATTAAAAAATATGCAAAATCTGAAACATGATCTTGTTACATTCCACACATTAATCCAAGAAGTGCAGATCAGAGCGGGTCATATTGGAATTCACAGAAATTGAATTCCTCAAGCTTCTGTACCAGGAACTCCTCAAGAGGAACTTATCCCTGTGCTTATTTCCAGCAAGGAGTCACAAGACATTGTCGATCAGCTCTGTAAAAATTATTTTTCTTGGCTACTTCAGCTCTTCAGATCACTATGCCGCAAGTACTTTGGTGTGACTTACAAAGAGATAGTCAAGGAAAGAGGTTAAACAAGCAATAGGCTTCAAAAGGATTCCATATGTGCTTGAATCATACAGTTCATGCATTTCCATCGCATAGTTTTACCAAGATCTAAGTTTGAATCCTCACTCTCACTTTTCTCCCAACTGGTTGCTGTTTTCAAAGGGGCGCCTTGCGTCAGGCCCATTAATCCCCATGGATCTGAAGGTGATCTTGGCATTAGGTCATCAAGCAGGGAAGTGGGTTTGCATAACAAGATCATGAGGACCTAAAGATGGTATAAGATGTATGGAGTTGTCAGAAGGAATGCTGGATATGTTTTATGGGGTAGGATTGGTAAGAGAGTTCTGGGTTCAGCTGCTTTTAAGAGACATTGGATCTGGCTTTGTATAGGAGATACAAATACAGTAGTACCTCTGGTTACGAACTTAATTCGTCCCAGAGGTCCATTCTTAAGCTGAAACCGTTCTTATCGTGAGGCGTGCTTTCACGAGTGGGGTTTCCCGCTGCGCGCGCGCCTCCAGCACACGATTTCCATTCGCATCCTGGGGCAAAGTTTGCAACCAGGAGCAGCTACTTCTGGGTTAGCAGAGCTCGTAACCTGAAGCATTTGTAACCAGAAGCGTTTGTAAGCAGAGGTACCACTGTATTGGAGTACAAGTTAGAAAGCTGTATCTGGAAAGATTGATACAGAATGTACAGTGAAGCTAGCCTACCTTATAATGCATTTTGCAAGTGCCTGCAGCTCCCATGCATATTAAGCCATAATACTGAGAAGAATCTGTGTCTAGAGAATTTTAATAAATAAAGTGTTTAAAAAAGAATACCTCCCCAGACCTTTTGGCTCCTGCTGCCTCTTGTTAGTGATAGAAATATGTTTTTGATACCCCTGTGACATATCACTATTGGTTCAAAGTCTGTTTTTGTGCTGATCTTTCTCTACTCAGAAAGTGTTCTTAGACAACTTGTTTCCTTCATGAAAGTTTTAAATTACATTGCAGAGGGGAGAATGAAAGTGACCAATTCTTGAATTTGATGCTTCTTCTATGCTGGAATCCAGCATTTTAAAAGTATTGTGTGTTTAAACCATGGGTAGGCAAACTAAGGCCCGGGGGCTGGATCCGGCCTAATCGCCTTCTAAATCCAGCCCATGGATGGTCTGGGAATCAGCGTGTTTTTACATGAGTAGAATGTGTCCTTTTATTTAACATGCATCTCTTTATTTTATTTGTAGGGCATAGGAATTCATTCATTATTTTCCCCCAAAAATATAGTCCAGCCCCCCACAAGGTCTGAGGGACAGTGGACCGGCCCCCTGCTGAAAAGGTTTGCTGACCCCTGGTAAACAAAGATATGAAAATGGAGCAAACAAGCAAAGATTCATTCCAGTTGCATATGACCTGGTTTCCCTCTTTGATGTAGCATTGTTGCAAGTTAAAGTGGAGCCCACAAATTGTACCTTCCAACATTTTGCAATTATAGAAGGCCAAAGCTGGATTTACATAAAACTTCAAAGAGTAACTTTGGGGGGAAGCGACAACACAGTAGGGGAGAACATATGAGCAATGTAGAGAATAGAAATAGAGATTTCAATAGATAGTAACTTATAAACATTTCTTGGTTGGTATTGCAGTTTACCTATTGTCCTATTATTCTAAAAATGTGTTGGTAAATATGGTCCAATGTCCTTTAGCCATAAAATTGTATAGTCAAAAAAGGTAATAAAAATACATACTGTATTTAAAAAGAAAACCCACAAACAATTCCTTAACATTTCTGTAGTTCTAATCTTAACTTCTTGTTAGGAAAATTAAGAAACAGCTCCGCTTAATGCAGATGTCTGAGTTATAAAAATAACCAGATGTCCTGATTAGCAGAAGCAAATGTTCTTCACTTAATATGTGGGAAATTATACGCAGAAACTCTCTGGATATATACTTGTATAAATAAGATGCTATCGAAGTGAACTAGTTAACTAGCTTTTAAGGTTCAAAACTGTGAATATTTTAAAATGTACCACTTTTGTTCCTTTTTAAATTCCTAGGAAATAAATATGAGCCAGGAAGACTTCCTTCTTTCATAGACTCTGTTTAATAGATAAAACTTAGTGCTCTTAAAATAATCTAGGTTGCTTCTTTTTATTTTACAAGAATCTGGCTATATTAATCTTAGATGATTTTGAAAATCTTTTATCATTTTCATGCACATGGGCTTTTATACATGCCGTTGTATGATACTGAAGTATTTTAACTGTAATCTTTTCAATAAATGAATAATTTGAAATTAAGAAAAAGAAGTGGCCATTGACTTTGCTTTGTGTTTTGGTGAAGTTTTGATGTCCATCTCTGCAGTGACATATGCTGTTGTAGCATTTTTAGATATGGCTCAAAATAATAAATAGATAGGTTATATTATGAAGTCAATACTGTGCTTCAGCATGGTAAGAAAAGTACTGTTTCATATTGTCCCCTTCCACCACCCTTATAGGAATTGCTTATTTGTTTCTTTAAAACTTGCCTTAAAAGCTAGAGTTAGACACATGAGTGCCTGTATTTTTAATTTGTAGGAAACAAACTCATTTCCTATAGCACTGGATCAGATGACTAGGGAGACTACCTGTAAAGATTTTTACATTCCCACACTCTCCCTTTAATTGATGATAATGTAAATTACTGCCATATTTGTGTAAACATAAGCCTCTTACAAATAAAATCTTCAGTTACATGAAACTTCTTAAAAGCTAGGAAAATGCAGTTTGCATTGCTGGTTTGTTGCAGTGTGTTTGAATGTTCAGAGAGCAGATCATTGACACAGTTCTTCAGGGCTCAAGCCATTCTCTATAGTTTGGTGAACTAGTCTGAGGTTTGTTTCTGTTTGGCATTGCTTCCTGATTCTTATCTTCAAAACCTTAACATTGCAAAAGTTGTATTTTGGCCATAAGTGTGTTATTTTTCTTGAGATGAGAGAATGGAGTCTGTTAAATGATTTAATTGGGTGTTGAGCCCATAATTTTTGTAAAGAAGTTTACATTTTCTTTTGCACGAGCTATGTCAGTTTTCATACTAGTGCTTTTTGAAGGAGCTGAGATTTATAATCTGACAAACTGCATTTATGAAATCGGGATGCTGACGGTCCCTTTACAGTTGCAAGGCTCTTGAACTCATCTATCACTTACAAAGGTTATTGGAAAGGGACTATAGGAATTTTACTCTCCTGCAACCATTAGATTGGCATTTATTTCCCTCCTTCTCTTTAATCCATACTGTGGCAGAGTCGCAAAAGTAATTCAAATGAATTTTTTCAGCCCTTACTTGCTTACCCCCTGCAGTGTCCCACAAGATTATGAAATCCAATTTGGGCACAAAAACCTCTCCCCTGGACTACCAGGAAACCTAACATCAGCCTGCCAAAGTACCTAGAATGGTGTGTTTGACCTTATAGATTGTCCTTGAGGTACTTACGGAATTAGTTGCAAACTGACTCTGCTGCTTCTGTGTCTCAGTTTTATAGACCAGAAATGCTCATGTCAGGCTATACATGTTTAAACCCTACCAGCTCATTTCATTTCTCTTCTCATCTCCCTCTGCCCCTGTTCCAGATATCTTTGTCTATTCATATACATTGGCTTGCATAAGTCCTACTTGTTTGGAAGAGATTTGTTTGTCACCAGAAGCTCTGCTAAAATAGGGAATGCACATGACAAGACATTTGTAACTGCTTTTCTCCCCCAAAAGCAAGCATGCAATTTTCCTTATTGGTTGCAGGTTTTAAAGGCAATAGGATGTTTTAAAGACCAATTCTGGCCTCTGGGATAATGACAAGTGTTTTGCCTGCATAAACAATATATATTTTTCCTTTGAGGTCTCCACACACCTAGTTTCCCTCAAGCTCATCATCTCTGTCAGGTTAATCAATAGGCACCGTATGGCAGAGGGTCAGTAATCAGTGTCATCATGCCTTTAAATCGTGTTGAAAATTTGCTTAAAGCCTGGGCCAATTAACATCGAGATGATGAATGGATGGGTAGATGGGAAGAGCCTTGCGCTTGGGGGCTTTGTGCAAAGGAGATGCTCAGCTGTTGAGCAGCCGACACCAGCGAATAAAATCAGCCATTCATGTGAGCTCAGTCCACCCACTCTTAATGATAATGTCAATCTAGCAAAATATATACACATTGGAGTTGTCATGAGTTCATAAATCAAAGGAGTTTGTCAAAGGCATTCAGATTAACGAGGCAGCAGCAATAACAAGTCAAATTTGCATAGAGAATTGCCCGAATCTCAGTAAATTATGATCCTGTTTTTCATTTGATTATTTGCTAATGTCTCAAGAGGGAGAATGATTATATTAGCATGCAAAATCTACTCCAGAAGTAGGAATCGGAGGTACAGCCGACCAGCACACGACGACAATTAATCAGTTTCTGCATACTAGCATGAACGCACAAGGCCCAGAAATGAACTCCTTTTATTATTATTTCTCCTTGCTACTGATCCAAATGGTTCAGCTTGACAGCGACTTTATATTGCTTTAACAGTGTTCTGAATTGTGCCTGCAGGCAAGACATAGTTATGCAGCTATAACCAACCTATCCATCTGCCAACCAGATTGGAATTCTCCTATCCAAAGCTTCCATTAACCCCCACTGACAGCTCCAAACAGGATTAAGGATTTGAAAGCATAAAAAGTGCTCTCTGCATAGACATGGTTCCTCTCTCTCACACAGATAGACATTTGAAAAAGTGCTGCATCTGTATGGCTTTATAATTAGTGCTGGCAAGTACAGTCTTTTCCTCCTCCCACCCTCAGAAGAAGAAGAAAAGCATCTCCGTAGTTGGCATGGTTATTGTGATATCTGTTGTGAGATGAGGGGCTGTCTTAAAAGGTGGTTCTGTTCAGCTGATAGTCCTTTGGAATGCTTTCATCCATCCATTGCATCTGATTCCAGCATTTGTTTGGATGGTTTATAGGCATGAAAGTTGCAATATCACAGTTAAGTTGCTTCAGTGCAACTATGAGGACATTTTAGGTAGGGGTGGCGGCTGAGTTTCCTATGTCATTGATATTAATAAATTGTGTATTGGGTTTAGGGGTAGTACCAAGCGTTGGGGTAGCTATGTTGCCATGCAAGTGAATTCTGTTAATTACAAGTCTTCTCACACAAATGAGATTTGTCAAGGGTCTCTTTTAGACACTTAACTGTCTAAGATTAGAACATAGGATTGTCTCAAAAACATGCTCCTGTTAGCATTGTAAAAGAGAAGTGATCTTTACCTTGCTGCTGATAGTTCAAGTGTGCCTAACTGTTAAGATAAGAATTTCAAACCCAATTCACATGCTCAGCTTTCCCAGAATTTTCTGTACTAGAATCATGATTAAGTTCCATGGAAATGTTGTTTCACAAGAGAGGCCAGAGAAGCTCATACTTCTTTTCAGACTTTCCTTACAGTTATGTTACATATCCAATGCTTGCTTATAGGAGGCATTTTTATTGTGGGATTTTTTGTGTGTCCTCCATTCTTCACTGCCCCACATAATCCCACTGTCTTTCTGATAAGCATTTGGTGATCATGGGATAATTCCAGACATTACCTTCTACCAATACCATGTGGGTTGAGCTCAAGGGTTGAGCTGTCATTCTGGAAATGTTGGATTGCTGAGTGCTAGATGTGGGGGAAGATTACCAGAGCACATACTATGAGGTAAAATGGTCTCAAAAAAGACCTGATTAATTGTGCCTTGTGCTTCATGCCTGAAATTGTACTGCTTGTGAGAGAGATTCCACATAACTTGCTTTTGTAAAAATATTTGTCAAATGAGAGCAGCCTGGTGAAAAGAAAGCATTCAATCTAGTACGATCAAGAGCTGTCAGGGTTTTCACCCACATCCTTTGGGGTGGGCTGTGGGGAGGCTTCTGCTTTCTCCCTCCCATGTGATTTTACTGCAGTTTTGATTTCTTTGATGTTGTATTCTGTATTCACAGTTTTAGAATTTCACTTAAAACATTCCTTTATTGGTCAATAGAGGGCACCAGCAATTCTAATTTTTGCTTCCAAGGGCCCAGACCCTAGGCCCCAAAGAGTGCTATGAAAACCTGATGAGCAGTTCAGTGAGTACTGCAGATGTACTTATTTATTTCACTTTTGAAATGCATAGCAGAATCTAAAGATTGCAAAGAATTTTCTGTGTTCTAAAGCTTGTTGTCCACATGGAAACAAGATTTCCAGTTTCCAAGCAATCAGTTCCATCTTTGCTGCTTCTTAAGGAGCATAATCTTTTCCAGTTTTCATCCTTTGCCAAGCGTAACTTAACTTGCTGACAAAAGTGCATGAGCAGCGCTCCTTTTTAATAGTCTGCTGTGTTGGTGCAGTAGAATGGGGCGACGGCAAGCTGTGAGCCACCATATGCACTTGGCAGTCATTGTCTGGTCTTTGTTCAGCCAACCTCTTAGTCTTGCCACCTATAAAGATAATGAATAAAACAAAGGTTTCAAATTAGCTGTTTAGTTTCAAGGAAGAAATTGGTAAACTTGAAGCATGTTGGGACAGGCAACATAAAGGCTGTTGAATTCCATGGCATTTGGTAATGCATTTATCCTAGAAGGAAGGCGAAGGAGAGAGAAAAAAGGGAGCATGCACTTCAAATATATGTTATTATTCTTGGTGCTGCCACTTGTTAGTACTGTATTCCGGTACCACCCTAAAAGTATAATGTATGTACTAGTTTTACTTTTTCTTCTTCTCTACTTGTGTTATTAATTCCATATTTCCCACCCATATTTTAACCTTTTCATGGACTTATGTCCTTCATCATTACTCAGTCTGTTTCCAGTTTCAGATCGTTCCTTAAAACATACTCTATAAGTAGATTGACTAAGACAGTGGATGGTGCTTTGTCTACCCTTTCCTATCCAGACTCTATTCATGGTAACTCAGTCTTTACCATTTGGGTTAGCCAAAGTACTTGTTGGGTAGAAATCCTGTCTGTTTTTATATCCTATATAACATTCTTTATTTATACCAAAGTCTTCAACTGTAAAAGAGCTTCTGGAACAGCTAGTATCAGTACGTAGCAAATATATCAGCTTGCTAAACTATATTGTAACAGTGGCATGGTATTTTGGAGTTCCTCTGTGTTCCTCTTAGTATTTAGGTTGCAACTCACATGACTAATTTGGGTCTTTCCACAAAGTCACTGCTTCCAGGAGCTGTTTGCATGCTACATTTCAAAGTCCCATAAAAATATTTTTTTCACATTGTGATCCTTAATTTTGTAACATACAGTTGCTAGCATATAAAATCCGGAACAACTCTGGATTCAAGTACCTAAAAGGAATGTCTCCCAAATAACTACCCAAACCATGTATTACGATCAGTGGGTGATGCCTTGCTTTCTGACCCGTCTGTGGGCGTGGCAGTTAGGACAATGACATGTGACAAGTCATTCTTAGTGACTGTGCCCATTTATACAATCTCAGAAAAATAGAATTGTAGAGGTGGAAGTGATTCAAGGATCACTCTAGTCCAACCCCCTGCAGTGCAGGAATCACAACTAAAGAATGCCTGATAGATGGCTAGCTAACACCTTTTTAAAAACTTACAGTGAAGGAGAGTCCACCACCGTCCAAGGTAGTCTGTTTTTCCTAAACAACATTTGGTTGGCACCCATAGTTGATACATTTAAATAAAGGCTGAAGACGTTTTTATTTGTCCAGGCTTTTGGATCTTAATGGAAACATTAAGGATAAGTATTAGGACTTGTTTATAACTTGATCATAAATTATCTAGAGTTAGGAGTGAACAGAGAGGTGGCCAAATTTGCTGATGATACTAAATTGCTCAGGGTTGTTAAAACAAAAAGAAAATGTGAAGAGCTCCAAAAGGACATCTCCAAACTGAGTGAATGGTCAATAAAGTGGAAAACGCAGTTCAATGCAAAGTGTAAAGTCAGGGCAAAAAAGATGCATAATTTCACATATATGCTCAGGGGATCTGTCTGTGGCTGACCAGGAATGAGGGATCCTAGTGGATATCTCAATGAAGATGTTCACCTCAGTGTGCAGCAGCTGTGAAAAAGGCAAATTCAATGCTAGGGAGCATTAGGAAGGGAATTGAAATCAAATAAGGTGGTTATACAAATCTATGGTACAGCCACATTTGGAATACTGTGTGCAGTGCTAGTTTCCTCACACGAAATAAGACCTTGTAGAGTTAGAAAAGGTTCAGAAAAAGGCAACCAAAATGATTGTGGTAGTTGGGATTTCCCAATTTAGAGAGAAGGCAAATAAGAGGTGACATGAAGTTTATAAATAGATAGAAAAAAGTTGTTCTCCCTCTACCATAACATTGGAAGTCATGGATATCCAATGAAGTTGAATGTTCAGCAGGCTCTTCTTAGGTTCTTAACGTTCATTATCAAAGTCATTGAAGTGGAAGTAATCCCATTGTATTAAACCCTAGTATTGTTGTGAGCCAGGGCATCCCACTTTAGTTATGTAGAAGAGTTCAGATCCAGCATTATGGAAGTGCTTGGACACATGCTGGGAATACAAAAAATCTGACAAAAATATTTTGAAAGTCTTGTTTAATTAGACGGGTATCTGTCATGAAGGAATATGTCTAGGGTCTGTTTATAGTGTCTTGCTCTTTTCCATGATACTGGATATGTCACAGGCTATGTCTATGGCAGACACTCATTCCAATTTATCCAACTGCGTGCCAGACAAAATAAAAAATATTGACGCGTCTTAACAAAAAGAATTCAAAGGAAGTGAAAACTCATAGGTAATGTTGCTGAAAACATAAGATTTTTTGCTTTCTTAGATCAGTGTTGAAAGGAAAATATCTGAATTAATGATTTCCACCTTTTCCCCTCTCATCTGCATAGAATTCATCTGAGAGAGAAGACTGTAACAATGACGAGCCCCCCAGGAAGATCATTCCCGAGAAGAATGCACTCAGGCAGGTATGCACTGAATTTAGGTGTGCAAAACCCACCCAGCCCCTTTACTTGAATGACCTAGAGTCCTTTGACATCCCTTGCAACTTGGAAAGATACAAAACACATAAAGGAATTATTATTATTATTTTTCTCTCTCTCCCTCCCTCTCTCTTTCCTGAAAGAGTATATAAGTTTTCAAGTTACAACAGCCATTCTTTGGAAGGCACCTTGGAGCTAATTCACATCTTTCCAGAGCAGTATGCAAGCTTACTTTCTTATGTATCGTACATTGCTCCAGTAATGTGCCTTAGAGAGCAATCTTGTGGGTCAAGCAGGTGGTGTGATTCTTTGCTGTGCTAGTAATGCATGGATACTGGATTCCTTGTCATGTGCTGTACAAGTGATCCACGTATTCTGCAACCACCCTTGACCTCTTGGGGAATAGCAAGTTTGTATTGCTATCAGGCACGTTTTCAGACCAATAGGCCTTGATTCTTATGTGTGTGGCCATAACTAAAGGAACAAACATTCAGTTATATTCCTAATCTAAACTTGAACCAGAACAGAAGAAAGGTGAGCTAATAGGCTTTTCAGTTAATACAGAATTGGCTGCTAATTTAAAAAGTGATTCTTGGAATTTAGATGCACTCCCTTACACACAAGGGTTATTGATGGTTTATGCCATAGTCTTAACCTTCAGCTGCTGTTACCAGTTTGCAGACAGTAGCATTCTGGTTAGTGAGGCCTGGTAGCTGGCATCAACAGGGTGCAGCTGAGATTTTCTTGGACAGTAAATAAAGAAGAGGTATTACTTGGCTGAACTCATTGGAAAAGCAAAGTCAGTCCAAATTGGCCTACAGGCTATATCTTTGAGATCAGATATGCTTCCAGCCATGTATTTGTGAAATCAATGCTCCTCAGATATGCATTTTCTTATTTCTTTTTTTTTGCAGGATCCACACAACACTGTTGGCATCAACATTTCAACCAATATCACTATCCCACCCTCCCTTTAATCTAGATTTTCCGTTTCTGGGAAAGATCCAATATTAAGGGGTTTTGTGTGTGTGATATTGCATAAAGGATAAAGCTGTTGCCATTGATCCATTTGTGATATCTCAATATCCCGTTGGTAAATAAATTCCCTGTCTGGATAGTCCCATAGGGACCTAGAAGGAATCGAGAAAGCAATGTGTTTCTTTTCTGAAAAACAGTTCTATTTCCTTCTTTGAATGCAAATGTATATTATCTTCTCCTTTGCTCAGGAGAGGGCAAATTTGTTGTTGTGGGGGGAGGGGGAAATAAGGCTGGACATCCAGCCACTCCTTAAACTTCCTATTGTCCTTTTATTTAGTAAAATGACCCTAAAATTCACAACAATCATTCTCACTCATGAAAGGACAGCATCAGTATGTTATCTGCAAGTACATGGGTTAGAGAACTTTTGCAAGCATCATCTGCTTGATCTATGTACACATGGCAAGTATACAGCACTGCTTATTATGCATTGCAGAATGAAAACACATTTCCACATGGAGGTGTAACCTATGGTGGCCTTTATTTTGGCTCCATACATTTAAAGTGTAAGACTTCTCCCAAATAATCTTGGGAACTGTAGCTGACCTCCTACAGAGCTACAGCTAAAGTTTCCAGGAATCTTTACGGGAAGTCATGTACTTTAGGGGAAGTCATGTACTTCAAATGTTTAGTGGGGGGACTTCCGGTCAGCGCCGGCGCTTAATGGCGGATCTCAACCGGAGCTCCGGGAGAGATCTGCTTCGTGGGTTCGGGTCCTGTCAGCTACGGCGAAGCGGGGACCCTTAAAAATCACAGGCGCGTTGCCTGTGAACTGGAGACTCGGCGGGCACCTTTGCGCCCCCCCGACGCTGCGAAATAGCCTTTTTAAAGGCTCCGGAGGAGCGGAGGGGTCTTGGAGCGGTGCTGAGAGTCGTCTTCACCCAGCCTGCGAAGCGAAGCCGCGTCGCCATTAGCGGAGAGCGCTGACTTCTTCCCGGGAAATTGGATTAAAAGAACAACTATCCGTGAGTAGGATTGACCGCTAAAATATAACTGGACACTAAAAGTAAAGAAATTGGGCACCGAGACGGACAAGCACTAAAAAGGAAGTCTGCTTTCCGTTCTGTAGCAAGATCAAAGCGAAAGGCACTCTAGCTGTAACTGCTTGAGAGGAAATTTGCGGGATTTAAGAAATCCACCACCAAAGCAAAGAACTCCCCCCCCCCGAAGGCAGGAGGAGGGGGAAGAAGATTTTAAAAGTGTTTCCCTGTCAATTTAAAAGAATTGGATTAAGTATCGCTGCTCTTTAACCTGGGATCGGACTGCCGGAGAAAAGGAACCGGCTAAGGACTGTTGCCATAAGAAGCTAAAAAATATCTCAAATTGACTTTGGTTACTTCCAATTTGAAACACTGTTTCTGTGGCATTACAAAGTTACTTACAGGACACTATTGACTGGGATCCCCTTGAAAAAGGAAAGAAAAATTGAAAGGGACTAGGAAACTTTTATTCCTTCTTTTTTGAAGAGTGTGGGATTACTTTGAGAAGTATAGAACTGACTCTACGCCCCCTAGAGGACCTACAAATTGTTTCAGCAACAAGTGGAGTTTAAAATTTGAGAACTTTGTTTGTGAGTTTCAAAGTCTGGGAATGACCTTGACTAAAAGACTTTGTTATGGCAGATGGTAAAGAGAAAGGGGAGTTACAAGAAACAACCTTGAGATCTGGCAGACAATACAAAATTGACACTTACATGCAAAGAAGGGCTTCTGTAACAGGAGCCTCTGGAACTATAGTGGCTGCAAAGCCAAAAGCGAAAGCAATGTCTACAGAAGAATCATTTGCCAAGGTATTGGAGAAGATAAATGACTCTTTGGAGGAACTAAAAAAGCAAGGTGCGGAGACTAAATTGCAAGTTGCTGAAACTAAAGTACAAGTTGCTGAAACAAATAAAAAAATTGAAGAAATCTCTGGGAAAATTGACCTAAATACTAAAAGTATAACTGACCTAGGGAATAAAGTGAACTCAAATGCAGAAGCAATTGGGAAATTACTGGAAGATTCATCTACAACACGAAAGATAGCCGAGGAAGCTAAGGAAATTGCAACTGCTGCGGAGGAAAAATTTCCACCAGTTTACAAGAAATTGGATGAATATGAACTGGCACTCTCTATGCAGGATATGCAACGCAAGGAGAGGAACCTGAGGATCAGACTTGTGCCGGAAAAGGAAGGAGAGAACTTGGTGGATGATTTGACAAAAGAATTTTCTGACTTTTGGAAGCAGGAGCTGAAGAAAGAAGATTTTAAGATAGAAAGTGCATTTAGATTGGGAATAAGACAGAAGAGAAATCGACCCAGAGATTGTCTTATTACCTTAAGATCAAAGGAGGAGCGAGATAAAATATTGAACCTGCACTACCAAACAGCCCTTCGAATTGAAGACTTTTTTATTGAGATCTTTAAAGACATCCCTAAGAGTATCTTGGACGCAAGAGGACATTATAAAGACCTGGTGACACTGCTGAAGAAGAACTACATACCATTCAGGTGGGAATTTCCCCAAGGCTTGTCTTTTAAATATAAGGGAAAGAAGAGAAGAATAAAGACTGTAAGTGATAAAGACAAGTTCTTGGGAGAACACGAAGAAGACCTACAGAAAGAGACATTTCCAGGACAAGGGCATCCATCACTGGACACGAACACGGTACCACCGACAGACGAGGAACAAAAACAGGGAGCTGTAGGAGGAAGGAGTAAATAATCCCATCATGGCTCTGCAACTTCTAACCTGGAATTGTAATGGCTTAAATATTCCCAGGAAGAAAAAAAATATATATATATATATTTCATGCCTTAAAGAAAGACCAATTGGACTTGATTTGCCTACAAGAGACCCACGTGACAAGAGCACACAGAAAATTATTAATAAATAAAAGATTGGGACAGGAATTTATATCTTCAGACAGAGTAAAAAAGAGAGGAGTGGTGATCTATGCAAAAGAAAAATTGCAACCGAAACAAATTTTTAAAGATGATCAAGGAAGATATTTGGCAATTGAAATTCAATCTCAAGGAGAGAAGTATTTGATAGTGGGAATCTATGCACCAAACGAAGGGAAAGCTGAATTTTTTAAGAAGTTGCATGAAATTTTGATGGACCATATGGATTACAACTTAATTTTGATGGGAGATATGAATGGAGTGGTTTCAACAAATATGGACAAGGCACAAAGACAGGTAATAACAAAAGATGGAAGACTACCAAAGACTTTTTTTGAAATGACTGACAATATGGACTTGATTGATATTTGGAGAACAAAACACCCATTAGAAAGAGAGGGAACCTTCTTTTCTGAAGCCAAAATGACATGGACAAGGATTGACCAAATCTGGGTGACTAGCAGTATGGCTCCGAATATAAAAAAAGTAGAAATCTGCCCAAAAACTTTCTCCGACCATAATGCTGTAAAGATGGTGATGAGGCAAACAACAACTGGTTCCTTCAGATGGAGAATGAATGACACCTTATTTAGAGACGAGGAGATCTGTAAGAAGGCCCAAAAAACCTTGAAAGATTATTTTGAAATCAACTTAAGGTCTGAAGTAGAAAAAAGAATAGTATGGGACGCAAGCAAAGCCGTGATGAGAGGGTTTTTGATTCAGCAAAATACTTTAAAGAAGAGAAAGCAAAATGAGAAAAAGGAGAGAATTTTGGAAAAGATAAAAGAAGGGGAAAAACAATTAAGATCGAAGCCAAAATCCCAAGAGATTCTAAGAGAAATCAAATTTCATCAAACACAATATATGGAACTGATGAATCAAGAATTAGAGTGGAGAATTAAACAAATGAGACAAAAGACTTTTGAATCTGCTGATAAATGTGGCAAGTTACTGGCTTGGCAAATAAAGAAGAGACAAAAACTCAACACGGTAACAAATATAGAAGTGGAAGGAAAAAACATAAGCAACCCAGCGGAAATTAGGAATTGTTTTCAGAACTACTTTAGACAACTTTACACACAAGGGCCGCAAAAAGAAATGGACATACAACAGTTCCTCGAGGAAAATGGGCTGAAAAAGGTTTCGCATGAAAGTAAGATAATATTGAACCAGGAGATATCAGCACAAGAAATAGAAGATGCCATTCAAGGCATGACGCTGGGCAAATCCCCTGGACCGGATGGACTGACTTCCAAATACTACAAAGTTTTGAAGGAAGGGTTGATACAACCTTTGAAGGAAGTCTGCAATGAGATTATGGAAGGGAAAAGGGCACCCGATACGTGGAGAGAGGCCTACATTACACTTATACCAAAGACAGAGACTGAAAAGACCCAACTTAAAAACTACCGACCCATCTCGTTATTGAATGTGGATTACAAAATCTTTGCTGATATTTTGGCAAAAAGACTGAAGAGAGTTTTGATGGAGGAGATTCACGGGGACCAAGCGGGCTTTCTCCCAAAAAGGCACTTGTCGAACAATGTAAGGAATATAATTGACATTTTGGAAAAGCTGGAAGTGAACATAAACACTAAAGCTGTTTTGATATTTGTGGATGCCGAGAAAGCCTTTGACAACATTTCTTGGAGTTTTATGTTGAAGAACCTCCGGGGGATGGGGGTAGGCCAAGGGTTTGAAAATGGTATAGGTGCAATATACTCTGAACAGAAAGCCAAACTAATTGTAAATAATGTGGTTACAGAAGAGTTCAAGATTGAAAAAGGGACACGTCAGGGGTGCCCTATCTCCCCATTACTTTTTATATCGGTCCTGGAGGTTTTGCTTAATATGATTAGGAGGGACCAGTTGGTTAAAGGGATTCAGGTCGGAGCCAAACAATATAAACTGAGAGCATTTGCAGATGACTTAGTACTTACATTGCAAGAGCCAGAAGCTAGCACGAAAAGAGTTTTGGAAATAATCCAAGAGTTTGGTCAAATGGCAGGATTCAAATTGAATAAGTCTAAGACAAAGGTTTTGGAGAAAAATTTGACACAGATAGAAAAGGAAAGGTTCCAGAATGAGACAGGGTTGACTGTGGTTAAAAAAGTGAAATATTTGGGTATAAATATGACAGCTAAAAATGTGAATTTGTTTAAAGATAATTATGAAAAAACTTGGAGAGAAGTGAAAAAAGATTTGGAGATTTGGTCCAACTTGAAGCTTTCCTTGTTAGGCCGTATTGCAGCTATAAAGATGAATGTATTGCCAAGAATGTTGTTTTTGTTCCAAGCATTGCAAATAATTGATAAAATGGATTGTTTCAAGAGGTGGCAAAAAGACATATCTAAATTTGTCTGGCAGGGCAAAAAGCCCAGAATTAAATTTAAGATACTAACGGATTCAAAGGAAAGAGGGGGGTTTGCCCTGCCAGACTTTAAACTTTACTATGAAGCGGCAGCTTTCTGCTGGCTGAAAGAATGGCTACTTCTTGAAAACACAGACATTTTGGATTTGGAAGGTTTTAATAACATTTTTGGGTGGCATGCATATTTGTGGTACGACAAGGTTAAAGCACATAAAAGTTTTAAAAATCATATTGTCAGAAAAGCACTACTAAATGTCTGGGACAGATATAAAGACTTGCTGGAAAATAAAACTCCAAGGTGGCTGTCGCCAATGGAAGCTAAGGCAGTTAAAAAGTTAAATATGGAGCCCAAGTGGCCAAGATACTGGGAAATTTTGGAAAAGGAAGGGGACAAATTGAGATTGCAGAGTTTTGAGAAATTAAAAGGGAAGGTGAGAGATTGGTTCCACTACCATCAAATTAATGAAGCGTTTAAACTGGACAGTAAAATTGGCTTCCAGGTGGAAAAATCAAAATTGGAGACAGAACTGTTAGAACCCAGTACTAAGAATTTGTCCAAAATGTACAATTTGCTGCTGAAATGGAATACACAAGATGAAACGGTTAAATCGGTCATGATTAAATGGGCTCAGGACATTGGTCATAATATTTTGTTTGCTGATTGGGAAAAGTTGTGGACCACCGGGATAAAATTTACGGCATGTAATGCCTTAAGAGAAAACATTATGAAAATGATATATAGGTGGTACATAACCCCAGTCAAGCTTGCAAAGATTTACCATGTGCCTGACAACAAATGTTGGAAATGTAAAGAAACTGAAGGTACATTTTTTCATCTTTGGTGGACCTGCCCGAAGATTAAGGCATTCTG
Organism: Podarcis filfolensis; assembly: GCF_964270895.1. Taxonomy (NCBI): domain Eukaryota; kingdom Metazoa; phylum Chordata; class Lepidosauria; order Squamata; family Lacertidae; genus Podarcis; species Podarcis filfolensis. Next base: position 42,782,002 of record NC_139608.1, on the reverse strand, counting down.
GGAAATGATCTATAATGAACTTAAAAAGGTATTTAAATATACTTTCCCCAAGAAACCAGAGGCCTTTCTCTTGGGTATTGTCGGCCAAGGGGTGTTAAAAACGGATATAACTTTCTTTATGTATGCTACAACAGCAGCTAGAATACTCATTGCGAAGTACTGGAAGACGCAAGAACTACCCACACTGGAAGAATGGCAGATGAAGGTGATAGACTATATGGGCTTGGCAGAAATGACGAGCAGAATCCGAAACCAGGGAAGAGAAGCAGCGCAAGAAGAATGGAAAAAATTCAAGGACTATTTAAAGAAATATCATAAAGTTAATGAAAGTTAGAATGATGTTGGACTGGAAAGTAAATGGTTACTATTAGCAATGGTTAAGACAAGGAAAATAAGGAAGAATAGTCTAAATTTAAATTAAAATAAGGGAAGATTTGCTGAACAATCGATAAGAATTTGGAATACAGAAAGGGGAAGCATGAGGAAGTCGGGGAAGATAGGATATGAAATTAGGATATGAAATGATACATGTTTTTTGTTTTGTTTTTGTTTTTGTATGTTTATGTTTGTTGTATTGTGTTTATATGGAAAAATAAAAATATTTAAAAAAAAAAAAAACAAATGTTTAGTGGGTACCTTTGACCACTTCCCATTACTCTTGCATAGAAGCAGTGGCGGAGCTTCATGTTCCGGCACCGGGGGGCGGAGAGCAGGCAGGGGCGGGGCTGGCATGCATCCTGGGGGTGTGGCATGTTGCCTGCAGGGGCATGGTGCCCAGCACAGGCAGGGGGGCAGCCGCAATGGCACCCACCGGGATCACGCTGCCGGGGACGGTGTGCTCCTCCCACACTTCTCTTCCTCCGCCAGTGCATAGACGAAGCCAGCAGAGAGAAACATAACCTAGTTTAAAGCCATGTACCGTTTAGAGAAGTAAATATAATTAAGTCTTATTAGCATGTATTCTGTGAAGAAAGACTTGGGGGGAAATTGAATGCTGGGGGGCCGTGGGTGGGGGAGGTTGTGTGGATGTGTGTTTGCAGCCTTGGAAAACCATGACAAGGGGACAAAGTTTTTGGCAACAATGTTTAAGCTAACAAACGAATTTTCTTACTGCTAAGTTATAAATTAATTTTAATAGGCTGATCCAGATGGTCCATTTGGAAAATGGATAGCTTGATCTGTTGAAAATTAAACTAAATTTATCTCTCTCATACTTCAAACTGAAGCTAGTGTGAAAAGAGTGCCCATTAAGTCCAGTGAATACAGATGGACCGGCAGGTCACACATGGGACTAATCTGATTCATTTTAAAAATAAATGTGTGAATTATTGAATCAGTCTCCTGGTTTGACTCCTGTTTTGTGCATGTGTGCAGTCTTTTTAAAACAGACCCTCAAATGCTTCAGTGCCTTTTTAACCTGTATGTTTCCATTTTAAATTCAACGTTCTTGCCAAAAAGTGTAATTAGTTTTCAGTAGCCATCATTTAGTGTTGGATCCGAATAGTAGATTGATTAGGTTGGGCATTTGTTATTTTAAGGGCTTCGTCTCCATTTCTGAAGAGTTGGGGCTTAGTAGCTGAGGGAGAGAGAGAGAGAGAGAGAGAAAGAGAGAGAGAGATCGCTTTTAGAAACCAATGAGGGGGAAGCTCCCCAGGGACCTTTGAGCCTTTTGGCTTTTGGTTGTGTTAAACAGAGCCATGAATGAAGAGCTGTAAATTTATTGCAGTGCCATCTGGGTTTTCCCGTTCTTTTTTGTAGGAACCATATTATTGTTGGCTTGTATCTGTCTATTGTAGTGGTCACTCCCCGGGAGCTTGCCCTCATCCTCCAAAGGAAAGTGATGAATAGCAAGGGTCAGCAGGCATAGGTCACAGGGCAGCTGTCCGGAGCTGCCCTGAACTTGATTACCCTACTGTCTTTAAAAATATTGGCACAATGCAGGTTGTTTAAAGAAAGCTTCTCTCTCCTGTGCTCAAATGGGGTAATAATGAAGTGCCTTTTTGCTGTCACGACTTGCTCTATGGGGTGAGTTGGGGGTGGATCTCTGTGGAGAGGAAATCGTGTCAAAAGGTGCCATGGGGATGTGCTGACGGCAGCGGGATTGCAATGATGTGCATTGCGCTTTTCATCGGGATCATCTCTCCTAAGAGCTTCCTGATGAAAGGAAAGTGAAGCACCCAAGACCCTTCTCCACCCCACCCCATCCCAGCCACCCAGCATTTTCATGAACTCTTCCTTCAGCAATTCAGCACAGAGCTACAACATTTAGAGGTTGGAGAGGACATACAAAGCCTCTGACATTTTGTGCTGCAGAATGCTTAAAAGTATGGGCAAGCCAGAGCAAAAGAGAGGCAAAAGTAAAGGAACATCGCTTCCTAGTTACTGTAGAGTAGGCTGTAGATGTTTGTGTGAGGAAAAGAGTTGGTGTTTAAGGTGTAATTTGTATCAATCTTGAACGCTTGTTAGGAAAAAGTGACCCAGTATGAAGGGGGAATAGTTATTTCAAATGTGCTTATAATTTGCTTTTGTGTTTTCCTATCCACTATTAAAGTCCTCCAGAGTTTTATTTCATTTGTACTTGGGGCCAGTTATTATCCCAAATATCACTTGTGCAGAAATCCTTGCCTGTTCAGCAGAAATGTTGTCCTTCAGCCTAAAAACTCTGTGGTTGCCCCCTGTCCCTACTTCAATGCTAATCGGGTCTGTCAGATGTGCGGCATTTCTGCATTCCCCCGTAATGGAGTAAATTGCTTGCGTTGTCTATTGTCCTGACCTTTTGTTTCCGTGTCCACTTACAGGCCAATGAACGTGGGTAGTGATAAATAAAGCTCTGAGCAGGACTCTCAAGTCTTTGAAAACAGCATGTTGCCATCTCCCTAGTTATATTTCTTTAAGTGTTTACGTGTATGCTGAATTCTTTTCTCTTGTGTGGCTGGAACCCTGGGGCCTCGGAGCCATGAGAGAGGCCAAGAAGCTGACAAAGTAGCTGTCCCCTTGTTAGCTTGTTCCTTTCTTTTAAAAAACAACCACAAAAAAACCACAAGATGAAACCCATCTGGCTCAGGGCATTACATTTTCCTCCCCCATGCACCTCTATAGATGAAGAGTTTCACCTGCAGTGAGGGTTTACATTGATTAGGAAGGGTGCAGTAATTCAACTCTGGCCATCCACTTCACTGATACTTTGCAGTCTTTAAAGGTGCTGACCCATTGAGTTAAGCTGTCAAGAGGAGGATAAAAAAGGAGCTCCGTCCCAGGAGGTAACAGCTGCCAGGTTTTCAACACCTTGTGCGCTGCTGGAGAAATGTCACCAATTGTCAATGGGGAAGAAAAATGACTGACTTGCCTGCCATCTTCCCTTTTAATGACTAGCCTTATAAAATGAAGGATTTAAGCCTCGGAAGATCAGCCACCACTTTTCATTGGCAGGCAGAAAATCTAGAGCATTTTAAGGAGGTGCTACATATGCAGTAGCCCTTTGGGGGAGAAGATGCAGTTAGCCCAGTTGGCTAGGGCGACCTTTGAATAATGGGGTATAAGTGTAAAAAGTTTGCGGAAGCCACTCGCATCCAGCATTAGCTTATCTACTTTAGGGGGAAAGGCAGGAGGGGGAGCTATATTCATAAGCCAGTGAACTGAGAGAAAGCATACTGTATTTCTGCTCTTTGGAGGACAATTTGTTTCCAAGCTGCTACCAGATGGCTAAATACCATGACATTTCTCTTTTGTTTGGGTTTTTTTTTCCTGTTTCAGTTTTTGTTTTACAAGCAATTCAGTACTCCTTGCTTTTGTCAATATTGTTTTACTGAATAAGTTTCAGTGGCTCGGGAATGGGACACAAAGTAGCATTGTCCTTCTCCTTGTTTTGATTGATAAAAGAGGACACAAATGTTGGAAATGGGCTGAGCATTTCCTCCCCCCATTTGTTTTTAGGTTACTCATTTTAATTGTACTCAGTGGCGTAGCGTGGGTTGTCAGCACCCGGGGCAAGGCAAGTAATTTGCGCCCCCTAAACTGTGGATTTGCGCCCCCTAACCCGTGGATTTGCGCCCCCTAACCCATGGATTTGCCCTAACCCCAGATGTTGCGCCCGGTGCGGCCGGCCCCCCCTGCACCCCCCACGCTACGCCACTGATTGTACTGAGTAATTAGAAGGTACATACAGCCAAGGGAGCATTGTTATGGAAATTGCTCAGAAAAACCCATTCCCCATTTGCCATCACCATGTGTCGAGACAATTCTTCCCTCTAGTGGCAAAATTAGGGACTCTGGCTCCACAGTAGGCAAGGTGTAATTGCAATATGACAAACTGAGCTTTGGGGACGTTTCTGTAAATGTTCTTGGTTTTGGCTTGGCTACTCTATATTTTTTCTTGCTGACTTCCTGCAGAGATCTTTTCCCCTTCCCACAAGCATTCCGAGCAACAGAGACTAGACATTTTACTTTAAATATAGAAACGATAATCACAGTGGATTCTGGGTAATGCTCTGCAGCTTGACTTAATTCTCATCTTCCTTTTTTTTAATTACCTGTTTATAAAAACGCTTTTAAATTTGCAGGCATTATTTAATACTTTCGGAAGAAGCACCTCATTGGAAATAAATAAATAAATTGCCTTTTTAAAAAATAGTCTGTGTGAAAGACCTTAAGGGTAATTAATGGAGGTCTCATAAGGCCCTGTAAGTGAGATGAAAGCGATCTTTCTGAATCTGCAAGAGTGATTTGTTCGTATAACTTCCCACTTCCACTGAATTCTTCAGAGTCTAATAACTATTTTCTTACCATTTGGCAATTGGCGCTTTGCTGCAAAAGCCCTTGTTTGAACAATGAAAAAAAGAGTTTAATAATCTTGTCTCTGGAAATGACTTGGGGGAAGATTGTGCTCTTGGATTTCGTTGTTGTGCTTTTACTACAATAATATCTTTCTCTGATAAATCATGTAATTATTGACTACAGGGGTGGGAAAGAAATCTTATTGAACATTTAGATTCTCCAATTAAAGTGCTGGTGTGCTGAAAGATGGGATCTTTTGGATGAATTGTGAAATAACTTTTTATTTAGACCATGCAATTGCAAAAGCCATCCATTGGTATAGATGGAAAACATGGAAGCCCTCAGGGATTCAAAGGATTAAGAATAGGCCCACTTGATCCTGACATTGGAAGGACCTGTGGACCATTTTATTCATTGCATAGGAACCGACCCTGGGCTTGGTAAATGCATTCAGCAGAGAGCTGCACCAATTCCCATCCTCTGAATGTTGTGATACGATGTGTGTGTTTGTCATATTCATCCTTTGTACTTTGGGGCATAACCTAAAAATGTGAGACCTTAACATGTTTGTCAGTCAAAAAGATAAGAGTTGTTAATATACCCTGCACTGCTGTGGAACATAGATATGAAGCAGTTTCTGCTAGTTTAAAGCAGGTAAATTTTTAGTCCTTATGGCTGCAGAGAGAAGGTTGGCCAAGCATTACAGTGTTTATTGAAAAGAAGACAGACCCATTTCATACTTTGCTCGTTGTTTCTGTATTTTAGATACTCCCTCCTTACCACCTCAGTCCACCTCAAAATATTCTGATTTCCCCCACAGATTATGAAAAGACAATGTTTTACACTTCATGTAATTTTTAAGTGGTACTCCAGACAGGCTCTCCACATCCATAGCAGCATCTGCAGGTGGTAATTTGGACCTTTGTCTGGCGATAGATGCTGCTTTGCATCGCCGAGCTCCTCTCATTGCATTTCTGCTCCTGACATGATTTGAAGCGGTCATACGTCGGTAGATATTTTTTTCCCATTAGTGTGTTGCTATAGGCTGCTTAACACTCATCTCAAACAGCTTTTGCAAGGTTAAAGGAATGTGGCTTGGTAACAAGTTTGTGTCATTTTAAATATATACCTTCCAGTAAATAAGGAGGAGCCTAGCAATCAATCCCTTTTAGTGTGTTATATGTTTCACCTGACAACTAAACCCTCTATTGATTAGCCATTACTTTGTTGGATAATCCTGTGTCATTGAAGCCACTGTAAAAATTAAACTCTTTAAAATGTTTTACCCTAGCAGCAGTGTGAAAATTGAAAACTTGTTCAGAATTATAGCCAGCTTTCACCAAAAGGGTAGTTTTCAACAAACTGGTTTATGCTTGCATTCTTTATATGCAGTATAAAACCGTATTAAAGCACTCCAACGCAAAGCTATCTGCCTCTGGCTCAGTATCTGGCTGCCATTTCAAACAGTGCTTCCTGTGGCCTAGAAATGGCCTCTCTTGGTGATTGGGGAGGAGATGCTTGGACAGTTCGGGTTTCTGAGCTAGAATTGAATCAGAAATCCTTTTATAGCCAAAACACGGAGTTTGGACTTCTGTAGAATGATCAATAATGTAACAATCCTTTGTGAATCTCACAAAGGAATACAACATGAGGTAATGACAGGGGTGGCAGTGTTTGGGTGATGAAAAATTGAAAACTTCTAATCAATTAAAAAGGTGCCCCTGATTAATTGGGCAGCAGATTTAATGAAAATGTTTTTATGCCTTTTTAAATACTGTGGCTTGCATCTTAGTAGAGGCATTCCTCCTAATCTTTCACACAGAAGGGGTTGCACAAGATATTGCCTGCTTCAACATATGTGGGCATATTCCAAGAACAAATTACGTGTCTATTCCTCTGTGACTGTGGCTGAAAACGCAATATTATCTGTATGACATACTCTCTCATAGAGATGCTACCCTTAAATTTTACAAAACCACAAAGAGCTTGGGGTCAGGTTATTCGGAAGATCTCCTTGTTCTGTACATATACCTACCTACCCGATGAGGCAGACAGTTACTAGGAAGAGGGTCTTCTCAGTGGTGGCACCCAATTATGGAACATGCTTTATAAAGAGACTTGCTTGGTGTCAGCCTTGCAGCCTTTTTGGCAACAGGTAAAAGCCTTTTTATGCATCCAGGCTATTAAAAAAAACCACAAGTTGTTCAATCTGGCCATCTCAGTCTTAGGATCCATGCTTTAATGTTTCTCTTCGAGAAAGCATTTTTTAATGCTACTTTTATTATTTTACATTTTATTCTTAATATTTTATTTTATTTTTAAAATTTCTGTGAGCTGCTTGGACAACGTATATTGTTGGGCAGCCCATATAAATGCAGTAAGTAAATAAATAATCAGTTGTTTAAGCTTCCTCAAGAATCATTGAGCCCAGAAGCAGAAAAGTTTACATGGCAGTGCTTCGTTTTGTCCTAAGTGAAATAGGAAGGTTCCAAATCCACTATGGAGCACCCTTCCTCATGCTTTGAATTTTTGCTCTTTCACAGGAATATTAAAAACACTTTTGCTTCTTATTGCTGCTGAATTTTTTTGGGATGGAATGCAAAGAGGATCTATTGCTTTTTGGGCTTTTATTTAGATTTGTGCTCCATTGTTTTTTGTAAACCACGTTGAAATACTTTTGGAATGTACACCTTTGTAAAAATTAAGTACGGTAAATAATAGCTTCGCTTCCCCAGGGAAATAATAACCTTGTGGAGAACAGAGTGTTACTACCTACCCCACATTTTAACAATTGACAAAAAGCTTTTGCAGGTGGTGGGGGAGTTTGGGTCTCTGCTTTAAACCACTGCTGTAGAAGAGTTTGGAGTTGGAATATTCCCCCGCCCCGCCCTTAGATTTCTTAATTTAAGAACTTGGAGGTGCATTTTTTTCCATGTAAGGCTCTTGATTTAAGCAGTACAAGTCCCTGTAGGGCAGACTTGACCATTGTGAATGATATCTCTATATGACTATATAATGCAGGCTGTCTGCTTTAAAAGTAGAAGCCCATGAATGCAATTAGCTGCTCTAAATACATGAAACACCTTACCTTTAGAACAAATACAGTTCCATTATCCAAACCATTATTTCGTTTCTTCTTCACAGACCTATAATAGCTGTGCCAGGCTCTGCATCAACCAGGAAGCAGTTTGCTTGGGGAGCACTGCTATGAAGACTGAAAACTGTGTGGCCAAAGTAAGTAAAGCTGTAACTGTCATTCTTGTACCAGGTCAATAAGCTGCAAGTTCTCTCTTCATTGGAGAGGCAATTTAATACTGTGCTTTCTGAATGTATCCGTGTAAACCTAATTGAGTCCATAGGGTCCTATGGGAACTTATGTAGTCCTTTATCGATAATGCACATTTTTTTGTTTTAATCCTAAGAATCCCTGCCTCATTAGTTCCCTGCCTGTAAAGGGAAAAGGTGAGATATAAATAAATATAATAATTATAACAATAATCGTTAGTTTTTGAAATTAGGATGATAATATGGTGAAAATTTAGAAATGAGAGTTGAAAATCCTAGTGGGTTTTTTTAAAAAAAAATCTTATGATTTGTTGGGCCCTTTTAAACAAAAAATGTGCCAAATGTATCTTAGCAATAGCCATGGTAATATGAGAAACGCACAACTCAACTGTTGCACCTCCAACTGGTGGTTTATTTAATTTTATGCTGTCTTTGTCCAAACAAGTTGTCCATGTTTGCTTCCAGCAGAGAGAGGCAGTTGAGTGGGCATTCAGATTGTAGGGCTGCAACCCTGCCTCCTTTCTGAATTTAAGCCCCTGCAATTTTAGACAGGGAGCATATGATATTCTCATACCCCCCCTGCTGGCCACTGTCTCAAGTCACACAACTGGAGCCGAGGTGGGGGATTTGATTCACATACCGGTACTTACTGCAGTACGGAGACATTGTCAGCAGGTTGAAGACGCATCTGATTTTAAAACAAAGCACTTTCAGAGGAATGGTGGATTGGGTATGTTCCCTTTTGCATTGCCACATCAAAAGAGACATTCTCAGGGAAATGTGCATCCTGTCTTTGGCTTCCCCTGCAACTAAATATAACTCTCATAAAATAAGAACCGTGTCTGAGGGATTGTGAATGACTGGAAAACATTCCAGCCACGATACAGTGTATATAAAAAGGGCATGTTTAGCCTTGCTTAAGCTTCATGTTTCCATTGGAAGGAAGTTCAGGATAGCCCTGCAGGACAGATCAGTGCATGCAGCCATCTGTTAGCAAAACCAGCTGGCGCTTTTGCAGCATCTCTCCCCCTCCTCTTCCCACCCCCAACAAAATGGCTGGTAGAGAAATGATTGCCCTCTTCTCCCTCCTCATTCCTTGGGATTTCTTTCTGTAATGCCTTTCCCCCAGCATATGTATTCTTGCTCTAGATAGATGCGTTATCCAAGAAACCTTTCTTTAACTTTACTCGAATATAAAAAAATAATCCCTTTGGCAGACAGTAATGCCATGCAAATTTTCTCCACCTTTCTGTAAAACTGCCTGTCACATACAACGTTTCTCCTCAAGTGTGTCATTCTACAGAATCCATTTATGTATGGTGCCAATGTGTGAGCAGTCTGAGCAATCACTCTGTGTGCATAACTCTGTGGGAAGCTTGCTTAACCCCAGACAGAATGAAATTCTCCCTAAGGCCAGATAGATACCTCCGTTTGAATTTTGGCATTCAGTAGTGTACATAATGTTACTCTGGAGGACCAAGCTGTATGGAGTCACACCCTCTGTACAACTGTGCCTGTCTCTGTATGCTTTTGCATAGTTTGCAGCTCAGTGTGGTAGGAGCTTCAGTGAGCTGGTCAGACGAAAGACTAAGCCATAGTTTAGTATTGCGGTAGCAAACCTCAGCAGGCCTTATGCTTGCTTTCTCCCTCTCCTCCTCAGGGGCAGCTACAAGGAAGAGTTTGGAAGGTTTTTGCTTCTGTTTTAGATTAACCACAGCTCGCCTTGTTGTCTAACCTCTGTGAAGCTGTGATTAATTTTAACTTTGGCTCATTTATTATTATTTTTCTAATTCTAATAATTTATACATAGTTTAATACTGCAGTTGTATTGTGTACAATAGGTGTTATGGAGGGATACAGCATAAAAATAGTTAAAATAAACCATAAAATATGGGGGGGAGAGGGGGGGAAAGTCTTTACCAAGCATAAAATGTTTACCAAGCATCAGGGAGCAGGCTGCCTTATTTCAGCTTGGAGGGAGCTCCTCAGAATTGGACTCACAATACTGAATGCACAACCAGTAGTTTGTGAAGCTGGCTTATTTCTGCTGATCATCAGTTTAAGATTAACCACAGTTTAGGGTTCAGATGATTCATAAACTGTGGTTAACATAAAACAGTAACAAAAATTTCCAGTGTCCTCCTCATGTCCACAGTAGAATGAGGGGAGAGTGTGCAAGCCATGACATACATATCAAGCAATTGAGTGCAAAGAGCGTAGCTTAGGGTGCAACTAGGTGATTTAGTGGCGTGGTGGGTCTTTTGCAGTAAGACTTGGGAAATGTTGGTTGAGCCCAAGTCTCTGCAGTCCCTGTTCCATGTGCTGTATGAGTCCAGTGGAGCAATTAAAATGTGATGATACAGGGTCAGAGTTCAGGCTCATAATTTTGGGGGGGGATGGAGGCCTTGTGGTTGTCTTTTTCCTAATACTCTGAAAAATACGGCGATGTCCAGTCCTTCTATGGCAGATGGGGGACATCAGCTCTGTAATGCAAAATGCATCTTCTTAGTTGTGAAGCATTTTGTGTAGCGTTGTATCCAAACTGATGCCTTGATTCTTACTTAAAAGGTAAAGGGACCCCTGACAATTTAGTCTAGTCGCAAACGACTCTGGGGTTGCGGCGCTCATCTCGCTTTACAGGCCGAGGGAGCCAGCGTTCGGCTGCTTCCGCAGACAGTTTTTCCGGGTCATATGGCCAGCATGACTATATAATGGCGAAACCAGAGCAGCGCACGGAAGCACCATTTACCTTCCCGCCAGAGCGGTACTTATTTATCTACTTGCACTGCGTGCTTTCGAATTGCTAGGTTGACAGGAGCTGGGACCGAGCAATGGGAGCTCACCCCATCGCAGGGATCCGAACCGCCGACCTTCCGATCGGCAAGCCCAAGCGGCAGACTTATTTTTCTACAAATGAGTGTTTCTCCCTCCCCCCTTTATCTGCAAGTATATAGCTGTCTTATTGGAAACCCCCTTCATGTTCTTGGTTTCAAATTCTCAGCCTGAGATTATAAAATAGCTTGGCAGAGTTTTCCCTGCATGTGCTTCCTCTAGCAGTAAACTTTTCTTCTACGCAGAACTCATTCGTTTGACCAGAAGTTGTGTGTGGCTGGCAGGAAATCACAAGGGAGCTGCACTTACTAAAAGTAGTTTGTAGCACCTTTAATTAAAGGTGTGCCCTCAAAATGGTAGCCCACAAAAATTAGAACTCTGTTAATTTCCCCTGGGATCTTGACAAACATCTATGAGAAGAGAGCCGGAGACAAAAATTAGGTAATGAATCCTCGTCTCTGATAAAAGATATGGTCCTTCCAAGCACTGCTGCACCAGAGTGTTTATTCTTGGGCACATATTTTGCATATTTGTGTATTGCTGGGAGTGGTGTTCTTAAAATGTGTGGGGAAGCATTGCACTCTCATAGGAAGTAGATATTTCTCATGATGGTGTGTATAGACGAGAACTGCATTACTAGTTCAAAACCTTTTGAAAGTGGAGTTGACGTGGGATATGCATTGCCAAATATCCTGAAGACTAAACAAACCACTTTGCAGAGATTCAGTATTGTAGTATCTGTGAATATATCACTAGTTTGCTTTATAGGTGAAATTCAGTGGGTGTAAATTGAAACTTAAAGTTCTTGTGGGCCTCCCTTTGTACAGAGGAATCTGTTCCCTTTTGTAGCCCTCAACATCACTCTGCCTTTCCAAAATGAATATTCAAAACTGGCCCAAAAGAATGCATTTTTAAAAAACAGTGTAGGGTACATTTAGATGTGGAGATTGTTGCATTACTTTTTTCTGGTTGCAATGTTAGCACTTCTGTCCTCGTTTCTAATGTTACTGCATTAACTGTTGTGTTCTGAAACTGTGGCTTTCCATATACTGCTGTGTTACACTAAATTCTATTCACACCAGTGAACATGGTGTGACACAACCGTGGACATCATCAAACATGCCGCCACTTTTTATGTGCATGCACTCTTCTGTTCCCCTGTGATTCACCCAGGAAGCTGGCAGGAAAGAACTGAGTGCCAGAATACTGCCCTAAATTTCATCACATAAGCAGCAGTGAAAACCACAGGGAAATTTCAGCACAAAACTCCTGAGATTATCCAGGTTAATGGGGTTGCAAACAGATTTTTTTTCTGGAAGCATTTTGCGTGCAAATGAGTGCTAAACTTCCACTAGATTTCCTGAATTGACATGTGAAAGATCACCTAAAACACTAAAATTATCAGGTAAGGAAAATGGAATAAAGTGGTGTCTGAAGGCAGCCATAGTAAATGCCTGACACTTGTTGACATAGGAAGATTCTAAGAAGATTTAAAGAAGAATGAAGTAGCTATATAGCTGGTAATGATCTGCAAACCCAGTCTGCCAAATCTTTTAAAAGGGATATAAAATCTCAGATGGAGTTTAAGCTGGTATCTAACCATCAGCATGCATCTGTCAACTGCAGAAACCGTTCAGCATGTTGGCAGTATTAAAATTATAGCTACCATCAGACACAAGGTAGACCAGGCATTAGAGCCAGTATTGGTTTCCTAGGATTATAAGATATATGAATTTCAGGTTGTAGACTCCTCTGTCTCCTTTAAAGGATCCTTTCATTTAGTTTCAACATACTTCTCTGTCTTACTAATTCAGCACCTTAGAACAGTATGGACTGGCTGTTGTGCCGAACTTTCTTTGATAAGGCATCCTCACAACTTTTTACTGGAGCTCAAGGACAGGCAAGGTGTTGCTTTCACTGGCGCAGTGAAAGCCAGCCAGGCAAGCAGCTGTTCTGTTATTTAGTAAGCTTGGCTCTTCAAGCTACGTATTGGTGACTGTGATCACTTTAGCTATCCGGTAGAATGGTACACAGCTAAAAATGCCTGCTAGTGAAGTGTCCCACTTTGGGGATGCAGAACACCTGGACAGATATGAAAAGTTCCAGAAAGGGGATGGGGTTCTCAGACAAGTAGACCTTTTCCTTCCCCTCATCATCCAAGACATGGCTGAGTTGAATGCTCTCTAGCATTGAATCTTAGGAAGTCACTGCTTTCCCACTTGCTCCATCATCCCAGTATGAATTGGAAGGAGTTGCTTTGCCACAACAGTTTTTTCCTGGTGGGCTGCTTTCCTTCAGAGGAGTTGGATATGTCTTGTTCTGTCATTCATTCTGATGCATGTGTTGAATTAGTTTCCTACTTCACGGATCTTTTGAACACGTGCAGCAGGCTTTGTGCACTTGACTCCACACCCCCTGCTATGAGTAGATAGTTGGCTGGTGGGGGTGGGTAGGCAGAAGGTAGACTATATTAGAAGGTAAACCTGAAATCAAAAACACTAGCTTGAGAAACTCTGAGTTTAGTGCTCCTGAGATTTTCAGACCCTGAGAATGTTCAGGCCCTTCAATGTGCACATAAGGTCTTGGCCAATCTTGTTGGGATCTCCCTGGAGGTGTCTTGCCAACCTTTTTCTTAACTGAAGTACCATTTATCTATTGTGACTTTTCTGTGTTCAGTACTATGGGTTTTTTCCGCTTTTCTTTCTGTTGGACTCTGCTATGGTCTATATTGTGCCCAGGTTCTTGTTTCCTTTATAATTATGGTTGAACAAACCTAATACTGCCTTACAGGAATTGATGCATTTCCATCGTGATGCTGTACTTGGCTCAAAATTGTTTTTTAACTTATGGAATTAGAATCCAATCTCTCTCTCTCTCTCTCTCTCTCTCTCTCTCTCTCTCCCTCCCTCCCTCTCTCTCTCTCTCTCTCTCTCTCTCTGACACACACACACATGCTAAATTATCTTTTGGAGATAATTTCTTAAATGGAAATAAAAAGTGTTATAACTAATGTAAAACTGAAATGAAGTTTACTTAATACCCACAAGTATTCTGCCTCCATGAAGCATAATTAAAATCATCCAAAGGGTTAGGCTTTTCAGTTCCTTTACAGTGGCACATTGGTCATAATCTAAGTATGAGGCTATTTTGCCTTAATCTGGAATATTTTACATTTTCACAGTTTCCCCCTTCCCCCACCCCTAGTCAGAGTTATTTGCAAAGGGATTGAAGAAAGAATGTGCATGTCTCCCCTCCCTTTCCCCTTCCCACATTCTCCAGATTTTGATAGAAGATTTGTTTTATTTATTTCCAAAATTATATCCGCAGGAAACAAGCCGTTTAAATTCAGATTATGCTGAATCAAAATGGTGCTGGTATGAGAAGCAACGTGCTGTTTTATGAGCACGGAGTCCCTTTTCTCATAACTGATTGATAGTAAATATTTTCCTGAAGAGTTATTGCCAGCCATGAACAGTGCAACTGTTTCACTGGGGTTTTTTTTTTCCTGTAGTACTTGCTGTACCAGCCATTGTCTGTAATTAAGATCTACAATTCACAATGCAGACGTTTGCACTTCCTCTGGGTCTGAGCTATTTATAAGGTATTTCAGCTGTTCAGAGTTTCTTTTGAGTGCTAAACTACATGTAAACAGGCATTTTTCTCTCTCCAGTATGCACACATTGTATATCAGTTGCCTTTATTTTAGCCTCCTCCTGTCTTGGAAGCTACTTTACATGTTGGGTTCATCATGAAATAAATAAGGGTAGAAATAGTTCTCTCCACCCCCAAACCTCACTCCAGCAATTTTCACAAACCATTGCACCCTCCCCCAGCCTGTTTTCAACCAAGGACCTCTTAAATGCTAGGGTTACCCAGCCACTTTTGCCATTAATGGTTCTACTGAATTAACAGATGAGTAGCAAAAGAGTGGCATGCTAAAGCTTTCAACCTTATAGAGCTGGAGGTAGAAATAAAAAAATCTAATGATTCAGTCTTCCTTCAACCCACTTCTTTCTCCCTTAGGAAAATATGCAGTTATCTGTGAGTCACTTGACACAGACAAGATTTTCCTTGGTGATCATAGGGAGAAACTATACACATCTTCCTTGGTGATCATAGGGAGAAACTATACACATCCTCATGTGCAACGATCATGTGTCTATTTAACGACTTATGTCTGGAAGCAAGCATAATTAAAAAGGGCGATATTTATGCATGTTTCATTGGTAATGTACCGTTTGTGGTCTTCTGAACCAAACACCGCCTGTTGACCCTGCAGATGTAGATTTAAACCACAGCTCAGCAGTGGAATTCATGGACTAACAGCAGACAACTTATATATTAATAATAATAATTATTTATTATTTATACCCCGCCCATCTGGCTGGGTTTCCCCAGCCACTCTGGGCAGCTTCCAACCGAATATTAAAAACACAATACAGCATTAAACATTAAAAACTTCCCTAAACAGGACTGTCTTCAGATGTCTTTTAAAAGTAAGATAGTTGTTTATTTCCTTCACATCGGATGGGAGGGCGTTCCACAGGGCGGGCACCACTACCGAGAAGGCCCTCTGCCCAGTTCCCTGTAACCTCACCTCTTGCAGTGAGGGAACCGCCAAAAGGCCCTCAGCACTGGACCTCAGTGTCCGGGCTGAACGATGGGGGTGGAGACGTTGTTAGTTGCCTTAGTTTTCTCATCTGTAAAATGGGGAGAACAATGGCGTATTTCATGAAATGGTGGCGAAAATCCACTTCCTGGGTATAAGGTCATCAAGCTGGGACATTTGAGTGACCTTTTTGGATAACAGCCTAGGAACATCACCAGACCTAGAAATCTGAGGGAAGAATTTTGGGAGGGAAACTCTGTTCTAGCCTTATCCGCTCTTTGGCTAAGTTGAGAGCAAGTTTAGATGGGTCTGGATCAGCTCAGAAAGGCTCCTGTGTCTTTGTCCCTAGGAGGAGTAATAATGAGAAGCAAGTTCCTCATCAGGCATGTACTGCAGCATTGCCCGCTGATGCATGCCGGATCACCCGCACACAGGGATCACGTGACCACTCCAAAAGTCAAACGATCAATTCGCCTCGTTTTGGCTCTGTAGTTAATGCACAAACAGTGCGATCTGCAGGGCTGTAATTGCATTGTTAGGGCCAAGGAACAAGCCTGTGCCTTTTCAGCAGACAGCTGGCAGGGAGAGAGGCATGTTGTTAGGAAAGAGAGAGGCAAGGCAAATAAAATTACTGCTAACGCTCAGAGATCGGCAGGAGTCCTACTTGCCTAATCTTACCGGTGGGAGCAAGCGGCTGTTGTAATCCAATTATAGCAGCATAAGCAATTTGTTAGACACTCCGCATAATGTAACAATTTCCCAATAAACTCTGACTTGTAATAACGTCGGCAAGAGCCCACATAAATCTGCCCGAATGGTGGGGGCTGGAGCATTCGGCTGGGGGCTTGTAATTTGTGCCATCAGCACGTTTCTCCGACTGTGGCATGGCGCACCATTTTCCATGCAGGAATTCTGAGGAGTAAAGCTTGGCAAAGCCTCTCTAAAGAGGAGTCCATTAGGAGAGGAGGGGCCAAGCAGTACTGAGAACCATACTGCTCTGATTTACCCCGTATGGTAGAAAAACTCAAAACGGCTTGTAAAAAAGAAATTAGTCAAAAGCAACAAAGAAAAGCCCGGGACAGATTTTTTTCCTTCTTATTTCTTAAAATTAAAAATAATGGTTAACAGAAGAGATTGCTATGTTCTACTAAAAATGAGGTGGTGCCCTAAAGGAGTCAAAACTGCCCAAGAGAGATTTTCTCTCTCTGGAATCCACCAATTTGTATTTTTGTTGCTTGTTGCTGTGCTTAGATTTGGAACCGCTAACTTTGAATTTCCCTAGTTGGATTTAACTTTTTTAGTGAAATATTGTGCATCCTCACTCTTCTGTTGGAGCCTTTGCAAAGAGCTAATTTAGATATTTGTATAGAATTCATTTTCATGTCCTGCCTGTCACAGAACAAGACTGTTACTGCAACTGATGTGCCTGGCATATAAGAATTCTTGTTTTGTTTCTTTGCAAATGCTTCATTTAGTCATATGGTTGTGGAAGCTTTGAATCATGGTACACAACCCTAGTTTCTGTCAGTTATATCAGCACTCAGCTTTGCTGTGGAACTATAGTCTCCTCTAACCTCTGAGAAGGTCTCTTTCCTTGCTGAGGCACCAGGTAGCAGCACAAAGCCATCTCTGCAGAAGGTCCTAGTTGAACTTGCTGCCTTATCGATCAAGTAAAGCTGTAGAGTCTTTTGACCTTCAGAGAATCTGCTGGGTACTCACAACAAGATGTCTGACCTTGGGAGCAGCTCTTGAGAATGTAGAACGTTATTGATGTGTCTTGTGTACCTTATTGTGCTAGGATACTGCTTAATATGATATTTTGAGTTGCAGAAGTGCAGGGGTTTTTGTGTTGGCTGTTTTATTGATTGCCATATTTCAATTTTAAAGCACATTTGTGTTAAATCTGGTCAGAAGGTTACACAGTTGTCTGCCCTTGGTATTGTGTGCAAATTCACATTCAGATTTGCTGGATGGTCTTTCCTAATGCCCGAACTGCAACATTTTCATTGTTCCTAATCTGCTGTACACATCAAGATGCCAATTAACTGTGTCAGGGCAGCAAGCTTTCTGCTGCTCCTGGAATTAGTCTAATAAATACTGCCTCTCAGCTGAAGCCTCTTTCTTTCCGTTTGAAAAGAAAATGCTATCTTACTTTGCTGGAGCTGCACATCAATAAGCTGCAGTGTCCTAATAAAGCCACTCAGTGTCTAGGTTTAACTAATGACTGATTTTCATGGCTTTGACAGTGAGCTGTGTGCGTTATTTTCTCCTGATATTGTAAAAATAATGAGAGCAAATTAGAACAATCAGTTTACACAGATAGCTCCTGATTGGAGGCGATGGGCAATATGGCAGCAGGTAATCCATCTTCGGACTCCTGTCACATTAACTTCAACCGCATGGAAAAGATCAGGCGGAGCAAACGGGGATCCTGCCCAATCGGAACACTGAAATTAATGAGAAGAGCATTGTTCTGTGATCAACCTTTTAATTAGCAAGACGGGAGACAGAGGGAGTGATGATGCCGGCAGCACAGCTGCGCAGTGACAGGCATGCCTCCTGCAAAGGGGAAGGGAAAAGCACACGCTTTAAATTATCCTGCTCTCTGCTGCTTGCCCACCAGCAGCATAGCTTTGTTTTGAACCCTTTTCTCAGAGCTGTGCAAACAATGCCTGCGTTTATTAGAATACTCTAAGCCACTCACTCCCCAGCATTTGTGTCTGCGACCACTCCTGTCGTGGGGAAAATGTGATTTTGAAAGTTTTAGTATATTTCACATTTGAACCAGAGAGGGGTCATTATTCGGTAGCAGCCTGGCCCATGTGCCCCTTTTGCTTTTTCGGCAGCTGCCTCATAATAAGTCTTTCCCGTTCAAAGGACTGACACACCGTTTGTTTGTGTCAAATGGGGTTGGCGATGAATTGTGGCACTATCCTGCTGTCTGAGTTGCTGTGCCTTTCCTCACTATGGCTGTGCTAAAGGGTGTCATAGAAATGTAGGCTGTGGGTGAAAAGTTCAGCCTTGCAAAGTGTGCAGAAGATGCGTTGAGGATTGAAGTTTAATAACTTCCTGTCCAGGTCCTCTTTTTGAGTGAGGTTTGAAGGAAGCAGCGAAGGCAAAGGACAATACTGAGAGGATGGCGTTGCGGAAGAGGAGAAAAGCACAGAAACGTTTAATACTCTTTTAAGAAATCAAACAACCAGCATTTTAACCAACATCTATAATTAAGCATTAAAGTGGTCCTCTTGTTGTCTCATGTGTGCGCATGCACACACACAGAGCATTTATCCTCCCCACACACACATAGTGTTGCTTTTCTGTATCTGCTAAATTTGCACGTTCTCTTTCTGTATGGGCACAATAGCAGTACTTGGTGATTTTTCAAGCAACTGTGCTAATTGTGGACAATGAACTGAAACTTTATGCAACACTGTAAATGTGTGGTTGCCTCCTGGTTTGCACGCAACTTCTGTTTGATTTGTTGAGCATTGTGCGCTACCTGGAAGTACTGAGATAAAAGCAAAACAGGACCCTTCCTTCACAAAGTCCTTAAATGCCAACCAGTTGTGTACTCAATTGGCCTAGTCTTAACTGCTCAAATGAAGCATTTGTCCTTGATGCAGGAGACCATTACTAAATACTGTCTAAGAAACTGACTGTCTTCAAAAGGTTAAAGGTATTAAGAATGCAAAGGTATTCCTAAGGTTGGAGACTTACAACAAACAAAGACTAGATTATTTTTCAAATGTTCCTTTATGAAGAGTTCTCCATAAAGGAAGTTTTCTAATACAGCATTTTTAAAGTTATTTTTGGTAAAACTAAAATAACAACCTATTTATCACTGTATTCTTTAGAAAGCAGCTTACCTGTAGGCTGTGACTAAATGAGAATTTTCGGTTCTCAGATAACTTTATTTTGAGGAAGCTATAGGCAAGGAGAATAAATGTTTGTTTGAACGCATTCACTCTTGACACATTGGTGTTGCGCTGAAATTCTGTAGTGAATGTTATGAAACATGATTGGTGATACTGTTTATCCTGGGACTACTTATAGAAAAAATCATGGGGAAACCACTCTTTAACATAAATAGAACTTGAAGCATACATTCTTTCCCCACTCATATTTGGACTTTTTACTTCTCTTTTATCATTTGGCCCAGTTTGGTGCTTGAAAGCATTGCTCTTTGAGACTCAACATGGCACCCCATGTTTGGGACTGTGAAGAGTCTCTGAAAGAATTACTGTTCTTCTCAAATGCAAGTAATTTATTTTTGTTAGTGGGTATGTTGAGGCTAACGGATGCATTATGCGGCTTTCTGATCACCCATGGTTATTTCCATGCCAATTCTGTTTGGCTGATCCCTTCCCTACCCTTAGCTTGAAATGGAGAAGGAAATAATTGCTGTAGCTTTGTATTAAACAGCAGAAGACTATCAGTGTAAAATATTTAATGCAAGGTATTAACATTTCCCCCTGTTTTGTATCAATCTAGAAAATGTTATTTTGTTAGTTTCTAAAACACTTTTGTGAGAAAGAAATTCTAGTTTACATAGTCAGGTCAGAAAATACAAGGCTTAAGTTTAGGTGAATCCCCCCCCCAACTCTGCCCTGTATAATAACCTATAATTTAAAAAATTGGTTGCTATGGCTGTGTTTGCATATAATGATATGCCAGTGACTCTGCTTATTGTGGTTTATTATGCAGTGTGGTAGTGCATGCTGTCCAATCACTCCCAATTTGTTCCTCTCCTGGGGCAAGTGAGATAAACAAACCAGTACACCTTGTGTTTTCATTAAGTCTGAACCAGAGATTGTAGCTTGTTGCTCCCTAACAAGCCAGGATCCATAAGGCAACAACAAACCATAGCTGAAGG
This sequence comes from Podarcis filfolensis, assembly GCF_964270895.1. Classification (NCBI taxonomy): domain Eukaryota; kingdom Metazoa; phylum Chordata; class Lepidosauria; order Squamata; family Lacertidae; genus Podarcis; species Podarcis filfolensis. The sequence goes on along the minus strand of NC_139608.1, from coordinate 42,761,630 downwards.
TTGGCTAACAACCATTACTTGTTAGGGAGCAGCAAACCACCATCCCTGTTTCCAACATAATGGGAAACGGGGAAACAAACCAGGAAGCCATTTGCTTTACAGCACTCCACAATCAGCCCATAACTCCAGCTTAATGCTACGTGTGAAGGCAGCCACAAAAAGTGGCCACTAATCTGAACTAAACTGCATAGTAGATGCCAACATGTAATGAGCTGTTTATCTGAAGCAATTTTGCTAGCATAACATTCAACAAAAAATTAGCTAAACGGTGCATTTGTGCTGATATGATATAACTAGGCGTCTCTCATACGTTCGGTCAATTATCTCACCTCACAGGTGCAGCCAGAGAGCGGCTATGAATCTGCTTCACAGCTTTGACAAATGAGCTCATTGTTTTTTGTTCTTTTCTTAATTTTGGTTCATCTGTGATTCAAGTTTATCCTGGATTTTTAATTTTTCACGAGGTTGCCAAGATTTAAAGTCAGCCATATGAGTGCTGCGGTGGCAGATCTGCTTTTCCGTACAATTTGGGACCTCAAGACAGTTAACGACCATCAAATGTATGTTAGTCTATACTAAAATGTTAAGAACACATGGTTCATGAATAAAGCAGCAAGAGAAAGTAACTTCCTTTATTTAAAAGTCCAACTTTGAAGATCATCTCCCCCCTCCCCATGTCACATCATCATGAACTAGTATTGTAGAGGCTGTGCGTCAGGGCTGCTTCACAACAGGCAATCTTGATAGCTTCCACATATAAGCACAACAGGGTGAGTTTAGCAGTTTCATTTCTTAATTTCTTGCTTTTGTAGGTTTGAATCAGCCCCATAGTATGTTAATAAAGAGGAAGGAAGGAGTTCAATTTATACTGGTCATTAAGGATCCCTTGGTGCTTATCGCAAGAGTGAGGTTATTAACCCTGATGTTCTTCTGGCCAAATTCAACTCATGATGATTACATTCTGCGACCTAAATTACTTTTGTAGTTTTCACTAGAGAGATTGACTTTCGTGGTTTCTCCTGGAGAGAGTGACTTCTGCTTTTAAAAATGCTCTCTAACAAAGTGATTACACGTTCTGCCCCAGAAGTGGTGGCACCTCAGTTCAAGTGGCATTGTTCTTGGCACTGCCAAGTCCTCAGCTTAGGTGCCTTTTTGAGGAATTCTGAGCCCTCTGTTTAATAAACAAATGACACTATGTATTGCTGAAGGTCATCTAAAATTTTCATTATAATACTAGAAAACAAATGTGCACTTAATTCAGTGCCATTCATTTAATATTTTACTTCACTGATCAAAATTTAACTCTACATATTTTATCAATCTCTCTTTCTGAAAGAGAGGGCACCAGTAGAATTTAAAATATAATAAATTAATAATGCAGAGGAAAGTATCAAAAAGTAAAAGTCTTGCTTTAAAAGCATAGCATTCAAAATATGACAGAAACTGGCTATGCTGAACCTTAAACAAAAAGTGGTCAAGTGCAGGAAAGATTACCCAGCTGCCTTTTGCTACCTTGAAAAAAATATTATTTCTAAACAGACAGTTCCATTTTTAGCCTACTTGAATAATTATTTTAAAGTATTTTATTATTGTAATTGGTACTTAAGGGAACTGATATGTTTTCCTGTTGTTGCCTCGAAAAGTCAGTCTGGGTGGCTATATCATCATCATTACTATTGCCATTAGTAGTAGTAGTAGTAGTAGTAGTAGTAGTAGTAGTATTCACATTTATATACTCTCCTTCTGTAGTTCTCAGGGTGGGTCACATGATACATTGCAGTTTAAGTTGTAGGTAATTGCTGCAATCATTAGTATAGGCTTTTTGTTATACATAATTTCTTGCACTGTGTGGTGACCACTGCCCTTGATCTAGTTGATTTTTATATGGAAGTCATTATACCAAGAGCCAAACTCGATTAGACACCATTCATACCATTAGCAATTGCATCAGTGGTTTTTAAAAGGTTAATAGCAGGCATAGAGAAAGGGTGATCCAGACTGAAACTCTAGAAAGGGTTTGCTCATTACTGCAGTCCCAATCCAGATTAGGTTTCTCCTGCAATGGGTCAGTGCATTAACCAGAAGGTTGGTAGCTTGAGCCCACCCAAGGATGGCTGTGGGCAAGATTTCTGCATTGCTGGGGGTTGGACTAGTTGACCTTCAAGTTCCCTTCCACCTTTATGATTCTATGACTTTTGCACTTCAGGGGAGGGGGGACGTTTATTGTTGTGAATAAAATGGAGGGGAAAACAATATATATTGGGACTACAGAAGATGGTAGATTATTAAACTACACATCCCTACAAGGACCCCTTTCCAGATCCACCAACTTTTTTTTTTTTTTTTTAAAAGACACAGTCACAATTGCTAATTGTGCGAACAATGTCTTACTGGTTTGCCTAAAATGCAAGAATCTGCAATTTGTACCTAGAGAAGCCTCCATCTAAGACACTTTCCCTTCAAAAAACTGTGAGCTTGACTTTCTTTGTTCTTGACTTCACTTACTCAACGTGAGTATTGCTGTGAAATGTCAAAACTGCAAGTTGCAGATAGTTTCAAAACATTTTCTGATTAGATAAAGTAGCATTGTACTATTACACCACTTATTTCATGACTGTGAGCATTGCATGTGCCATGCAAACTCTAAACGATATTACAAATATTAACAAGACTATCATACAATGCAACACATCCTATTATATCAAGATATAGGAAATTTGAAAGGTAAATATAAATATTTTGAAACTTTCAAAATAAATAACATGAGCTGTGTGAGCATTTATACCTGGGGTGAGAAACCTGTAGCCCCCAGTCAGCATGGTGACTACTTCCAGTGAAAAATTGTGTAACTCCTTTAGTTGTCAATAAAACTGAAATAATTCATTGCTATATAACTTCTCATTGTTTTATCAATTTCATATACAGTGGTGCCCCGCAAGACGAATGCCTCGCAAGACGGAAAACCCGCTAGACGAAAGGGTTTTCCGTTTTGGAGGTGCTTCGCAAAACGAATTTCCTATGGGCTTGCTTCGCAAGACGAAAATGTCTTGCGAGTTCCTGCGGGGTTTTTTTCCTTTCCCCCCCCTTTTTCCCAAGCCGCTAAGCCGCTTATCAGCTGATCCGCTAAGCCGCTTAACAGTTGATCGCTAAGCCACTTAACAGCTGATCCGCTAAGCCGCTTAGCCGCTTATCAGCTAAGCCGCTAAGCCGCTTATCAGCTGATCCGCTAAGCCGCTAATAGCGCTAAGCCGCTAAGCCGCTAATGGGCTTGCTTCGCAAGACGAAAAAACCGCAAGACGAAGAGACTCGCGGAACGGATTCTTTTCGTCTTGCGAGGCACCACTGTAGTACCATACAGGCTAACTTTAATGAAAGAACATCTAGGGCGTTGTCTTCAATTACTCTTGTCTCCGCTTACTCAAATATTTTCCTGTATACCCAAGGCAACGTAGCCTCTCATGTCTGCCTTCATTATTTCTGGAAATGGCAGTCCAGTGTCTCGGCTAATTCTATGAGAATAGATTTGCATTTGGAAATTTAAATATTCTTGTGTATAGTTACTTCTTGTTGACCTAGGATCTTCCCATCACAGGGTAAAATAAAGCCCCCTTTGTCATTGCCAGCATCTTTGAAACTTAGTTAATGACTAAAATATTTCACTGTTCATTCTCCTGACCTCAGGATTCCTGTTGATTCCTCTGATTGCCTGTGTGCTTGGACTGAGCTCTCCTGTACAGCATTAATTTAGAAGATATAAAAATGAAAAATATCTCAATTAGCAGTGACACCACAAAAAAGTTAGACTGTTAATTGAGTGAAGCTTGTAATTCCTTAGCAGAGCTGACTAGTAAACCCTCCTTGTAATGCTTTGATAGTAGGTAATAAAAATGTTGTTTAATTAATGCCAGTGTGAGTTCTTTTTGAAGCTTTGGGTTTTACAAAACTGAGTAAATCAAAGAACTGAACCAGAATGCTTCTCTGTGCTGTTAATTTAAGACTGTCACTTCCATTTGAAGTCATGATTTATATTCTTCAATATTGATTACTTGGGATGCATCTGAATGCTGTGTTCAGAAAAAAAATGCAATTAAACCTCACAGTAAGTTAATGCATCCTAGCCTGTGATCTGGTTTTCTAAATTGTCTTGTATCTCAGGCAGAGTGTAGGGACTGGTTCACAAGGAACATTTGTAGAAAACCAAACGGTAAAAAGGACCATATATGTTTAAAAGAAATGAATTGTGCTTTGTACCCTCCTCTAATACAAGAAACTGTGTATGTTTCTAAATAGGAGAAGGGAAAGAGGTCAATCTGTTAGCCCATCCAGCTCGGTATACCATTAAAGTATACTAATAATGGTACTCCCAATTCCTGCTGAACCCTTAGGGCTCCTACAATGTAAAGTTTTTGGATACCCTTGGCGAGGGGTCAGGTAACCTGTGGTTGGAAGAAGAATGGGCTGTAAAAAATCTTCAATGAATTTATCTTGACCTTTCCATTTAAAAAATGTTTTTGTATTTATTATTTTATTTCATGAAATCTATACACCGCTTGATTGCGAAAAGCCTCAAAGCAGTTTGCAGAGAGCAAAATAATCAGTAAACACTTAAACAACTCTTTTAAAAAAATTAAATCAGCAATGAACTAAGAACAGATTAAAACATTATGCATATCAACATTCTACATCTCTGAGTGGGCTCACCTAAACAAACATGTTTTTAGCAGGCATCAAGAATAGTACAATGAAGGTGTCTTCCTGATGTCAACAGCCAGGGAATTGTAGGCATTGCCACACTCAGAGATTGATTTCTTGGAAATGCAGAACCAGTTGGTTGGTTGCTGGCAGTAAATTCCAAACATCCATGGCGGGTATATTAAAAAAATATCTTTTTTTTGTTGTTGTTCTTTTACAAAACCAAAAAAAACACACAATTGGGTACACCAGCCTCCATGTATGCATTTTTTTTCATGCAAAGAATGATTTCTACAACGAGGGATTGAAACAAGCTGGGTGTGTGGCAAGAGCATAGCGGCTTCTGTTGGCTTCTGCATTGGCTTCATCTACCTGCTCTATGGACAAATGTGTACAGAGGCCTGCAATTTCATCTTCACATTCCATGTACTTGCCACTAAAACTCTCCTTTAAAGCAAACTAATAGAGGGTGAGATCTGCAGGGCAAGATGGTGTGAATCATCTGAAGGGACAGGATGTTGCTTTTAGTTTAGCACCAAGTTCGATGGAAGAAAGTTTTCATTGTCTCCACCCAGCACAATGTCTCCTGGAAGGCTTGGTTTTAGCTGCTGTTTTCAGTCACTTGTCTTCCTTCCTAGCAAGTCCTGAGAGGGGTGGAAAAAAGAAAAATGTAATTGTGGTTATCCTAACACAACCTATTGTACTTATCGCTTTCTCTCTGTCTCCAGATGGCAGAAATATTAATCATTAACTTCAAAAACTCAGCAAAGTTTGGAAATCCCCTGGTGGTTAAATATCGAACTTGCTGTGATAAGTAAGGTAACTTTACTAAAGTGCTGCCTCTCTAGGGCACTTCTCTGAACTCCAGGAATTTGTTAGCTGGTTTCATATTGGTATTGATTTTAAGGCAGCTGTCAGAATGTAGTGTGTCTATCAGGAAGAATCATGGAACTTCAGCAATGAAAAACACACGGTATGCCATTTGCTTTTAGAGTTCAGGTCTTAGTTGCTCAACAGTCTAGAAGATTGGCTGGCTTAGTTTAAATAATGCGCTCCAGTATAACCTTATACAGGTTGCCATTTTGAGTTAAGGAGCTTGGAGCTATTAGTATTGGTTCTGTACATGACAAATGCCCGTGCTTCAACTTGACTAAGGAGTGGGAAAATACTTTATTATACGGTGCCATCAGTGAACATAACACTCTACAGAGATAAAGCACTGGAGAGGTCCCTGCTCTGATGATTTTACAGTCAAGGATTACACATGGGGGAAATGTGGAGAAAGCAATGATAGGGAAAGAAGAGAATGGTCACATATCAAGATGGTGAGGAAAGCTGTACGTATGTAATAACAGTAAGGAGTTGGGGCAGGAAGCGTAACAGTTGAAGAAAGGCTTTGCAAAAAAACAACACAAACATTTAAAAGGCCCCGTTGTTTGGGAATGTTAGAAGGAGAATGCTAACATTGTTTGATATATCTTTTTAGGATACCGGCTTTTGTTGATTTAAAAAATGTGCAAGCATTCAAATATACAGAAATCCTCTTTGCCAAATAACTAATTCTTGACAATTATTTCTAAACATATTTATACACACACACACACACACACACACACACACACACACACACTCTTCTAGACAGGTTATTTTTGAACTTTTATACATGTAGATACTTTAGGTAGACAACTGCCTATTTAACTGTACTGAAGGTATAATGGAAGTATTTGTTTGCTTTGTCTCAGGCTAGAGAGACAAATTATATTATAATTACAATTATAATAATTTTATTAATAATACTCTGAGGCATAGAGTTTCTGTTGTTCAAAAGCTTGAATAACTTTTTGATATCACCTATTCTTTTTTTACCTTTTCCCCTATGAACTTGCATAGCAGTAGCTCTTTTGCAATACTATCTTAGAAATCCTCGGATAACTCTTTTTATTCTGAACTATCAATAGCCTGTTTTAGTTGCCTTTTGTGTGGCATTGATGCTTTTCCAAGCCTGGCCTTTCTGAAGTACCCTATCTTTGGAACGACAAGGCAACAAGATTTGATCATTAGGCTTCTGGCTTTTGTTATATCACCACCAGCAGTACCCTGCATTTACTTACCTGAACTTCAACGGAACTAGTGGGAATAGCCTCTTCATGTGGCAACAAAAAATAAAATAAAAGCAAATTAAAAATAAAAATAGAAGTGTAACATTTCACGAGCAGCTGTAAATTGTAATTTTTTTTGGTATATATAGTTCTCTGTTAGAGAAATTGGTAGAGGGAACACTAAAACTTTTCTAGAATAACAATTTTGTGGGTATTAAAATTTTTAATCAATAAACTTCCTTTTTAACATTTAATTTCAGTTCACATTAAAATTGTAACTGCTCTTTAACTTCGAAAAGGCTGAACCGTTTGGAAGTTAATCAAATGCACAAAACTTCTGTTTTCTGCCTTTATAACTGACAGAGTAAAGCCAGAAATGATGATTAGAGAGTAGTTTGATCAAGGAGGGAAATTGTGATATATCAAAGTAATGGTTTTAATGTATTTTTCAGAAGGCTAGATGATCTAGTGGGTAACCAGCTAGCTGGTTGTGTCCTTGCAAAACATTGTCAAGATGTCCTTGATCGAGAATGGACAACAAACTTCGCATGCATAATTGTTATAACTGGTGTTTTAATTTTAGCATCTTTTGTATCTGGCAACTTATGTACATGTAAAAGCTGCTTCAGACTCAAATGTTTTTGTTACCATCTTTTGGACAAGTAATATATTTGTACTAGGAGGCATGAGTGAAGATTGTAGTTTCCCCCCCTAATACCAGTTCTTTTCTTTGTCCTACAAACCCGGCTGACACTCTTAAGGGTGCATAGCACTGTTCCAGGGTGTCTTAGTTGTGTTTGGGCTTGCTCTTCTGGTTTGTAGTAGATTAAAAGGGGATATGTGCTTCACTGCTGAGAAAGGTGCAAAATCTGAAGGCTGACTGACATGATCAGTTTTGTCTCCCTGCCCTTCTCCTCAATGACCGCCTATGATGCATCCCCATGGAGGATGTCCTATGGCTGCTACTTTGCAGAAGCGAGGTTCTGCTTCTACAGTAATAGGAATTGTCCTGAGAGAGGAAGAGATGGTGTCTATGGGGGCAGGGAATCTGGAGGCAGGATTGCATAGAGGTAACTTGGCCATGTGAACCAACTTTGTAAACTGGAAGCATCTAGGGCCTTACACCTCTAAGTCAAGTGTTCAGTTCTTTGTTGCCTCATTTCAGGCAGGTCACCTGAGTGTTTTCAAAAGGCCTTTCACTAAAAGCATTATCTGTTTTTAAAGCATCATAGTTTCCAGATTTTAATCTCGTCATTTAAACTACCTAGGCTTCTCATGCCACGACCTCATGGTTTTCTTTTATCACCAGAAGCTGAACCCATTTTAGATCAACCTCTGTAGATAAACTTGAAGTTTAAAAGTTGGGAAAACCTCTCTCTTTTTCTTTCCCAACCTCACAGAAATTTTATTTCAGTGATTTCACCAGCATTTAAAATCCAAATGGAAGACCTATATCAGAGGGAAGTTATACAGTAAGAGTCACCAGATTCCAGACAATTAAACTTTATTAGTCTGTCTGAAGCATAAAGTAGTACCTCTTAAAAGAAGAGTTTTTCATCTTCTCTCCCTGTTGCTGTTTACTGTTTAGCAGTGTGGGAGAGGCACGACTCTTTTCTTTCAGGAATGCATTTTCCTTAGTCACTGGAGAAATTCTCTAGTATTCCTGGGCTACATGTAGCCCACTGCAGGGTGCAACAAAAATTAGTCCCTAAATGTGGTGACTCAGAAGTCACCTGTTCCTCTTAAGCCAGTGATTAAGTACATGTGGCTCCAGAAACATTTTAAGTAGCTCATAGGTGTTTGCTAAAACTGCAAGAATTCTGACTTATTTCATAAAAAATAAGTGTTTGTTATCCTCCTGTATTTCCAGATAGAACTTTGATTATGTTGTTGGAAAGGTTTAGAAGAAACAGGGCAAATAAACTTAAAATGCACTATTTAACTCTCAGCTTTCTTTACCTACATAATGGAAGCAGGTGTTCTGATTTCACATATTCCTATCTACAGATTTAAGGTACAGTGGTACCTCGGGTTACATACGCTTCAGGTTACAGACTCCGCTAACCCAGAAATAGTACCTCGGGTTAAGAACTTTGCTTCAGGATGAGAACAGAAATCGTGCAGCGGCAGCGGGAGGCCCCATTAGCTAAAGTGGTGCTTCAGGTTAAGAACAGTTACAGGTTAAAAATGGACCTCCAGAACGAATTAAGTACTTAACCTGAGGTACCACTGTACCAAGGTGCTCATCTTTTCCTTATCTTGTGTGCTGAACTCATTGTAGTCACTTACTTTCTACTGGAGTAAGATTCAAAGTTTGCCATCACAAAAAATTACTTATATGTAAAGTGAGTTTATTTTGAGAAATAATCTCCTGGCAATGTATTGGAGTTTTGCAAAAGCTGAAATTGTTGACAAAGAGGCTGAAGTAGTGGTGGGCATAATACAAAGGATGCTGCCCCCTCCAAAAAAAAGGTTGAGGACTAGAAACCTGCTTTTTTGAATGAAAGCTAAAACCTGCAAGATGTCTAGCTCGTTATACCCATGCTGTCCCTATAGTTTACCAGAGTGGTTGCTCATTTCAGCATAATTCCACAAGCCTTTTGTTGAGATGCATCTTTTGTCAAACTTCTTGCTGCATAATTAGAAACCACATGTGGGCATGTAATAAATAAGTCTTTCGGTAGGGAGAGTGAGATTAACTTCAGTGCAACTTTTTGTGTTTACTTTTTGAAATAACATAGCAATGAGATCTTTAGCATCTTTTCACAGTGGTTGTTTTGACACTATCAGGTGATTTACTTCTAAGTTGCACTGGATATTTAGATGTTTCAGTGAGCTCACAATGTGGAAAGGGTGATTCAGCACTGGTTGAGCAAGTCCTTCATCAATTAACCTCCTGGAATGAATTTGCACAAGCTGGGCTGGTAGAGGGAGGTAGACTGAAAATGGTAGCTTGCAAACTGAGTTTCTGAAATAAAAGTAAATGGACTGAGTGGCTTGAAAAACTAGCTCTCTCACTTTGAGTCTGCCAGCTGACATGTTAGCAAGACAAATTCATTCAATAAACTCAAGAAATGTGAGTCCTTTTTTTGGCCTAAACATTTTAAAGTATGGGAGTGCCATCTTTAGGGAGCTGATATTGTTCAGTCAGTAGTTTGCCCAGAGCAGAGTGCTAGTGGCTCTCAGACTCAGTCCCAGCAATCCTCCGCAAGCCAGAAGTTAAATTTTCAGTCCTTCTTGGATATAACAGAAGAATCTGTACCTTCTTCAAAATTACATTTAAAGAAAATCACTCTTAACAACAACCTTGGAGTTTAACAGATAGAGAAGAGTAGGGTAACAAAGACACTCGGTCCCTTAGAATGTGTTACACTTCCTAGAAAAAGTTTGTAAACAAGCAAACAAACAAACAAGATGCTATTGAGGCTTATCCCAAAACATTATATTGGGATACACTTGTTGTAACGAGACAGAGGCCAGCGGAGGGGGACTTTTTATGACATATAAAAAATTGGTTCCCAACATGTCCCTTGTTCTGAAAATCTGGTTTCTAGGATCCTATGCACCATCTCATACAGTAAGAAACAGCTCACGATGACAGGACAGGGGAAAGTTGAGAGAGAGTATGTTAATATTTTAAGTGCTCCTTAAAGTATGCTGTTATATAATCTCTTAAAACTGAATTCATGGCTTAGTCATTGGGAAAGATCCACAAAGATAAATCATGTTGTTTTCAAGAGAAATATTTAGGCATATTCTTTTCTCTCCTATTGAAACCAGTGGTGTTTAATTTTGGTGGGATCGTGTCCATTAAAGTTTCTCTTCTCTGTTTGAAAGAATAATATAGTTCCAAAATAAAGCATTGTAAAGATCATATGCTATTTTAGTATTGTTCAAATAATGAATATTTTTACTCCATCAAACACTTTACTATCACTGTGATGGAGAAATGCTACTGTGTCCAGAAACAGCAAGGCTAAGTGAAAGTTCTGGAAGCACAGTCTTCAAGTAAGCGATCTTGCTTAGTGTCCTTATCAATATAGAGAGAACCAAACAGAAATCTATCCTGAATTTTACATCTGTCCCTTTAAGTCAGTATAAATTCTGTAGTGCAGAAAGCACATAGACTGCATGACCAAAGACTTATGATCTTGGGTGTGCTTTAAAGCACTGATGAGCTGAGTTACCATCTCATGATACCCTTAGAACTTAGTTTTCCAAACTGAGTTTTTTAAATGTGTATTTTAAGGGTAATAGCTTGGTTAATTTCAGATCCACACCAAATCTGCACCCCACTCTGCTGCCACGAAGTAAGTAGTGGGAAGAGGGAGAAGTCGGCCTTTTCTGGCTCTGATTACAATTCAAGCCTTCAAAAACTGGAGGAGGAGGCTGTGGCCCTGTTGGGAATTCTACTTGCTTTGGGAGTGCCAATTTCATAGTCCAAACCGGATCATTACAAAGTTCAGCAGTGTAATTAATATAAAGCTTCTACTTAGTTGTAAACAAATATGTTTTTATTTGTTGTAGTAACCATTTTGTATGTGTCCCTTGTTGAGGAAATGTATGAATTGAAATCTGGAGACATAATTTAAATGTGTTCCACTCTGCAGATCCATTCTGCAGATGAAAATAATGCAGGTTACGTAGTGTAGTAAGTATGCTGATACAGACTGGCACAATTTCCAGTAGTGTGTCCCCCTTTATTGAATTGTATCAGATAAAATAAACATACTGCAATATAGGACACGAAGAAGGGACAAAACCTGATTTCCTGCTGCAGAAATTAGGAACGCCAGGTTTAGCTACTACTGCAATGGTGATTCTTTATGAATATTTTTACTTTCCCCCTAAAAAGTGAATGTCTGCCGTCCATTCCTGGAGGGATATAGTGCTGCCCTCCATACCATCCTGGAGTTCTTTCTATCTATGAGCCTTTGTTGCAGCCTTCTTTCCATTGGCAGTTTATTTATTATTATTATTTTATATATCACCCTTCCTCCTGCAGGATTCCAGGGCAGCTAACAAGAAGAAGAAGATAAGAAACATAGTAGAACAATTATTATAATAACCAAATCTGTATCGCTAATTAAAACATTAACCAGTGTGCAATAAAGCTTTCCCTTTTAGTTTCCAATACAGTTATGTTCCAAAAGCCTTGCTAAAGAAATATGTTTTTAATTAACAAAGTCAATCAGATTTCATTTGGGAGCTTCACAGATTGGGGAGCCACAGACAGGAAGGCCCTGCTCCATGTCATTGCCCTATGGGCCATGCCCATGGACAGCAACACAGGCTGGGACTCTCTTCTGTTCTTTAGAGGCTGGCAGGTGTTGAAGAAGGCATTCCTTTCAGTACTGGGTCATCTAGAACTTGGTACATCATCAGCAGTACATTGGATTGCACTTGGTGAATTTGCTCTTTCCCTTCTCACTGCCCCACATAATAGCCGGACAGCAGTATCTTGCACTACCTGCGGTTTCTGGAGCCATCTTCAAGGGTAGCTCCATGTAGCGTGCATTGCAATAGTCCAACCAAGAGCATGGATTCTTGATACCAAGGTGTTCTAGTTCGGAATAATCATAACTGGTGAAACATTGTAAACCAGAGTTTCCTTGTTGGAGTCAGTCACATTGTATCCTGTTGCTCTTTCCAGTCGTTTCATTGCTAGATTATCTCATGTCGCACTCCCTGCAACCCTTTCAGTTGGGTTCCAAAGTCTTGTAGTGGGAGGGATGCCTGATTCTCCCCACCACTGCTGTCCCAAATAGCATGAACCATCCAATCTGCTGCCATTCAGTACTGATCTTACTGTGAATACACATGAAAGGCCCTGGACTCTGGTATTTTCAGTTACCATGACTTCCCTGCACTGAAACCTGTTGCTACGGTTGTACCACTGCCTCCTGTTCCCTTGCTGCAGTGTTCAAATGCCCCCTCTAGGGTGATCAGCCCCCTTTGTTTGTATGCCAGCTAACCTACTCAGTGCAGCTGATACTTTGGTTGCCAAACCACAAAGCAGTGTTTAGGTCTGACTGCATTTCAGTACCGTATTGTCTTTCTTCCCCAACCCCTAAGTCTCTCTGCCCTTGCCTGTTCTCCTCCTTCTGCCTTTGCTTAGGTAATGTCCCCAATGCTTTTAACTTCACGGCAAAGTTAGAACGCTACGCAGGAAGTTAACTGCCTCGAGTCTTTTAAATTTAAGTAACACACACCAAATAATAAGCTGTTGGTTGCGTTTTTTTGTTTTGTTTCTGTTTTGTTGGTGTGGGTATTTTTTTTTCCTGCCTGCAAAGAAACATAAACACAGCTCTCATTTCTGGCAGGTTTTTACTGTCAGAGTTTCTCCTATTATATTTATCTTACAATTTGCCAGGGGGTGAAGTTATTAAGTTTTAGCAGCAGCCATCGATCAAGTTCACAAGTTAACACGATAAAGGCTCTGTGCCGCTCCGATCCGGGAAAATGATGATCCTCACTCGGTAATTAACTAAATGAGAAAGTTAAATCTTACTTGAGAGCTGGGAGAGATGCAAGAGAGGTGTTTGTCAGTTTCTCAGTGGAAATTAGAAGCAGTTTTTTTGCAATTCCCTAAGCTGCTGCTCTGTCATATTTTACATAAGCACTGGGAAAACGTCTTGTAATTAGTGCTGTCATGGAGGATTTTTTTTTGCTGAAGGATGTTGGAATAATTCATTAGATTATCAAGAAAGGCTTGTGTCCTGAAATGATTAGCACAGTGAAATTTAAACCATTAACGATAACAAGTTTAGAGCTTGCTGCAGTGCAGAGGCACCCGGGGTATGTCTGTGCCTATTTCAATCATTTCTTATAATTAAACATTATGTCCTCTCCCCCTCCCCTCCCCAATTCTCTTCACTTGGGCCCAACCAAAAATTCTGTTAAGGTGGCTCTGTAAAGATCAGCATGTTTACCAGCAAAGAACAGAGGCAGCTATAGATGAGGAGTGCAGGGGAGGGTTGGATGAATCTGTTCGACCCTGATGCTGACATTGAGGGACGAATACTGCCAAATCTTAATTGGGTCTCAAAGCTAGCACTGGGTGCTGCAGTCGGCTTCCCTGTGGTGGTGATGATGGTAATAGCACTTAGCATTTGCATAGATAGCCGTCCTGCCCTGACATTGTGTAAGAGCCGTACAACACCTGAGTCCCAGGCCTTCTGCTGATCTTCCGTATGTGCTGGCAGCAAAAGTCAACTGCATCCATGCAAACAAGCTTGACCTTGCCTAGTTGAACGCTATGGCTACAGAGCAGGGTGGAAAACGGAAGACAAAAGATGAGCGCAAGCAAATAGTATGGAATGGGAAGGTAGGTGAAGGGGCCATTGTTCAGTGCTACAGCATATGCTGTGCATATGGCAGGTCCTAAGCTCAATTCTTGGCATCTCCATTTGGAAGGATCAGGGAAAAGATGATGGGAAAGACCTCCATCTGAGACATGGGAGAGCCATTGCCAGTCAGAGTAGACAGTACTGGACTACTTGGACATATGGTTCAACCTGCTATAAGGCAGCATCATATATTCTGTAGCAAATCCGTACTCTCCCAGGCATGCAAAGCTGAACTGTGTGATGAACGTTTGTGTCAGAGCTGCCCAAGGTCCCAGCTCACAAAGGACCAACGCCACTTCGTTGTTAAATACGAAAGTCTTTATTGAAGTTCAGTTTCACTTCCAGAACCACAGCGCGCAGCTCTACGTCTCAACTGTCAGACCGCTGATGATCCCTCTGAATCTCCTCCCCCGTACACCAGTTTAAGACCCTCGCCTTGCTCCACCTTTTCCGCTGCTCTTTCCTCCTCTGGGTCCGCCTGCCCGCCGGGGTCTCGCCCTTTCTAGACTCTTCTGACGCTGAATCCCCTGAGCCTTCCCCCTCCCTCCGGCGGGCTTTGGGAGCTGGTTCCCCATCCGGGTCTCCTGCTGTCCCCCGCGCCTGTACATTTGAACTTGGCGCGCGCACCCAGCCAGCAACTTTCCTCCTGACCGTTTCACTGCTGCTGTCACTGCTTCCCCCTTCGGGGAGGCTAGCTGCAACTGACCTCCCCTCTGTTGGAGGCGTGGTCAGCCCTGACTCTCTCTCCCCGCTGGAGGAGACGCTGGCCCTGACGCATGTGACTCTTCCCCCCCACTACGCTCTGGTGGGGAAACTGGTCCTGATCCCCCGCTGCTGCTTCGGGGTTCCCCGCTGGCTCCTTGTTTCTGGTGCGTTCCCCCTGGGACCCCCCTTGCCCTGACCATCGGCGCCCCCTTCTGGGAATCTTCTGATTCGCTGGAGAAGCTCATGGAATCTCTCGGGCCACTGTCATACTCCCCTACGCTGCCCTCGGATTCTTCCCCTTCGCTCTCCATTTCCTCTCTCCCCTGTGCTCCTGCTCCTGAGCCCCTGACAGTTTGTTTTTAGGACACACACTAATACATGTTACTATTTGGTTGCCTTGCTGCGAGAGACCTAGAAAAGGTTTCTTCGTCTGCACGATAAGCTGTGCTAGTCAACAATGTCAGCAACTGAATCTTACCAAATCATAGTGCTCCGTGAGAGAGACCAAATACAAGGGAAGTGTAGACTAGAGTCCCTCAGTGTACTCAGATGTGACTAGTTAAATGGACTACATATAAAGAAGTACATATAAAAAAGTTCCTTCTCCATAGCCTCCCCCGGTGGCCAGAAGTAAATCATTCTCCAGTACAAAAAAACCTCTCAGGGGAAACCTATAGACAGTTGTGCAATATGGGAACAGGTTATTTCCCAGGCTCTGAAGCTCTATGCTGTTGGCAAATGTATACATGTCCTTGTGTTTAACAACCTTTTTATATTGCATAGAGCCCTAGCAAGCTTCTTTGAAATATGTTAATATTTCATTATCTGTGCCCACTTGAAAGCTCCAACAGAATAGTGGTTACACAGAATTTCCTTGCTGTGATAAAGCTTTCTTTCTCTTTCCCTTGCCCTATCATGTTGTATCATAGGTTGGATTCTTATAGATGGCACTATTGACTCTGGGGTTAGAGTTCAAGAGTTCATGACCCAATGTGCCTTGCTTCCCTTGTTGCTTTAATGGTCATCCCTGACCATTAGCCATGCTGGCTGGGACTGATGAGAGTTGTATGCCAACAGCATCTAGAGGGCACCAAGTTGACTGACCACAGTTTCTTCCTATTAATTTTGTGCTTGCCCAGTGAGGATGGTGTGGGTTTGTTGTTATTATTATTTATGGTGTGGATGTAGTCAGGGGTGAACGAAGGCATCGTGACACCCGGGGTGGGGCATTGCTACGTAGGGCGCATGTGCGGCATTGCTACATGCACTGTACATCGCAATTTGCCACCGGTGGTGCTCCAGCGCCGTACGGACGGTGCCGGGATCCCTCCGTTGCCGCTACAGTCATGAATGGAGGATCCTCTACATGCTGCTGTAGCGGTGACGGAGGGTTCCCACCACTATGTACAGTGCATGTGCGGCTCCCTTGGCCTGTAAAGCAAGATGAGCACCACAACCTCAGAGTCATCTGCGACTGGACTTAACTGTCAAGGGTCCTTTACCTTTTTACAGCTGTTGGCAACAATTGGGTAAACCTGTTTAGCTCATGGAAATGCTTCTGCACATCCAACAAAGTTTCAGTTCATACTTTTCACTACCCAGGCTGCATTGCAAATGGTGTTTGAAGGTTTCCTGAGTTCAAAAAGCAGCTTTTAATATGGGTCACAGCTTTTTTGAGGAAAGAACCATTGCAGCAGAGTGGGAGAAACACACCCTTCTCTGGACCTTGACCAAGGATTGCATCTTTAATGCTTATGATACTGGGACAGAAAATCATTGTGATTTTTACCAATAGGCAAGTCCATTTTAGTTTGGTGATATAACAGGACATTAGAACATATTCCTTCCTCAAAAGTTTCGGCATATTGGGTTTATCCTTCTTTATCTTAGCCTTTGCTTCATTGTACGACCACCATATTAACTGTTTTACTTAAAGGATCTTGTAATAGACAGCTCAGCAGAAACATTGTGTGCCCTCGTTGAGATCAATAGAATGCCCTTGTGTTCAGGACTGTTCAATTGATCTCCAGAAGACACCACTGAGACACTCAAATAAAGCAAAGCTGCATTTTGTTGAGTTAAATTCTAAGAAGAATATATGACCATGGCAAGATGCTGCTCATAGTCCTAGTAGTTTTTCTCACATCAGAAATTGAAGCGGAAAGAGGTAAGCACTTGGGCTAGGTTAGAGAAACCAGTTTTTTGGAGGTTCTGGAGATGTGTCTATTGAAAAGTGAAGGGAAGTCCATATGGATTACACAGACAGAATGTCCTGAAGCCCCCTTCCCATCCCCACTTCTCTTCCATCTGCAGTTCTTCTCTCCATACATTTTCTAGTAGCTGTGTTTGTATCCTGGGGCAGCCCATGTGAGAGAATGGCAGGGCCAGCCACTAGCAGGAGGCAGAGGGTAGTAAAACCTCCATGGCTGCCATGTGACATCCATTGGTAAGGACATAGGGACTCCTCCCCCTCAAGCATAACTTGGAGCAACTGTGTATTCTTTACACCCCATCACTACTTGTCACAGCTTTGTGTGGAATGAAACACAGGTGGGAAAGGGGCCAGCATTCCTACCTCTATGCTCTTTCAAACAGCTAGATGATGATGATGATGATTTATTTATACCCCACCCATCTGGCTGGGTTTCCCCAGTCACTCTGGGTGGCTCCCAACAGAATATTAAAAACATGATAAAACATCAAACATTAAAAACTTCCCTAAACAGGAACATCATCTCATTTTCCATGTGAATGGGCAGACCTGCTTTTACAATCATGAATTTGCCAGTATCACATATAGTTTGGACCTGACAATCAAGCTTCCCTCTTCTTTCTTTAGTGAGGATGCAGGTGTTCAGTATACCCAATATTGCAGGAGTTATTTTCTCCTAGCGGAATACGGAATAGTTTTGTCAGGATTTTGAGATTGCTAGTCATCAGTGGGTTTCTAAGAAATCACTACTTGATTCTAGGTTTTTGTTGTTTTACTAGACTTCAACAGATGCTTCAAAATATTTTAATTGAATGCTTTAGAACAGGGGGGAGGGGAGCTGTGCTTTTACAGCTTTGTGGAGATTAAAGGACATGCAATGAAGTTTATATGTATAGGAGTAGGGATGTTTTTTGTAGTCATAAAGGGTTATACTGCCTAGAAATTACATAGCACCTTCCATAAACTAAGTCAGAGAGGGTTGAAATGACTTGCCCAAAGCCACAAACTGAACAGCCTGGAACCAAATGGGATATTTTCAGTTCCAGATTGCCCCACTCCGGCATGCATACTCACACTTACATTCCCTCCCATATAATTATTATTTCCTTCCATCACCTCATTCTCAGTACTGTGCAGCAGAGTATGCTACAATTCAATTGGTGAGTTTGATTTGAAGTCATAGAAGGAAACTGCATATTGGAGTGAGGAAGGAGGAGCAAGAGAAGCGCCGGGACAGAAAATGGGGGGGTCTATGGGTGAAGGAAATATATACTCAAAAGAATTTGTTAACAAGGCTCAAATATTGCCACTCTGTGATAATCCTTACACATGCAAGGCATATCATGGTTTTTCACTAGTGAACCTGTACTGACTGTTTTGGCTTATTCACAAGTTCTATGGAACTGCATGTTGGAAGTAACAGCACTGCTATTTCCTGTGGGACTGTGGAGAAGGGCCATAACTCAGTGGTAGAACAACCTGGACAGCTGCTGGAGTCAGTGTAGGCAGTATTGATCTAGATGCATGAATGGCCTGACTCAGTATTAAAGCAGCTGTGTTCCTATGCCGCTGTTTGCTTACTTGCTTATCCTGGGGGGGGGGGGAGTGTTGCCTTATGGAAGGAGCCCACCACTGCAAAAGAGGTAAGGTAAAGGTAAAGGTACCCCTGCCCGTACGGGCCAGTCGTGTCCGACTCTAGGGTTGTGCGCCCATCTCACTTAAGAGGCCGGGGGCCGGCGCTGTCCAGAGACACTTCCGGGTGACGTGGCCAGCGTGACGAAGCTGCTCTGGAGAGCCAGCGCAGCACACGGAAACGCCGTTTACCTTCCCGCTATAAAGCGGTACCTATTTATCTACTTGCACTTAGGGGTGCTTTCAAACTGCTAGGTGGGCAGGAGCTGGGACTGAAAGACGGGAGCTCACCCCGCCGCGGGGATTCGAACCGCCGACCATGCGATCGGCAAGCCCTAGGCACTGAGGTTTTACCCACAGCACCACCCGCGTCCCTGCAAAAGAGGTAGGGATGAGTAAAATTGGCTTGTGAATTTCTCACCTATCCCAACCAACCAAAATTGTAAGGTGCTTAAACATTGTATAAATCCTAAAAACAGTTCAGACAACTCAACAGAAATGCAAAACCATTCCAGGAGCCTATGAGCCAAACTCAAACAATTCTCCTTCTGGCTCAGATGAAAACTTGAGGGGAGGAGACGTCACTCAAAGAGCTGGTGTCCTTTGCTTCAGGACCTTCCAGACTTCAGAGAGTACACCTCCATTGCAGCTCTCACTGCCCAGTAGGAGCCAGCAGTCACAGAATTGGGCAGTGGTTTCTTTAGAAAAAGAAATCACCTCGGGGAGAGCAGGGTTAAAGACAGGTTCAGTCCCACCAGGAGACCTCAGGTTGTTGCTGAGACAAACAGCACTCCTTGGGTGAGTTCCAGCCACATCCTGCCACTGTGATTTGTCCAGGGTCCTGACAGGTAGTGTTCTGTCTTGTCTGTTGTGCTCATGCATAGCCATCTTGATAGTGGTCTCTCAAACTAGGCTTGCCCCACCAGTTGTGACTCCGCTCTTCTAGACATGAAGAGCTGACCTTTCCAGTAAGTGCCACTCCTTTGATCCCAGGAATCACTTCCTGGGATCACTGAGACATGCTAGGACAGGACAAACTATTCAGAGTAACTACTTAAATAAATGGTATTTGAAAGCCACTGAGAGGTCCAGGAGAATCAAAAGGGTCACACTCCCCTGTCTTCTGACTGTGGTGGTCAAACCAGGTGAAGAAGGCAGTTTCAGTTCCCAAACTGGGTCAAGATCCAAATGCAAAATGGGGCTAGATAATTCAGGAATTTGCTACCATCTGTTAAGATATATCATCTAAAGAGGGAAGAATAGCAACTAGTTGATATTCTGACAAATTATATAGGGTGTCTCCAACCACCACCTTCAAGGCAGTCAAAGCCACTCCCTTTCTCTATTTGGTTAAAAATAGATCAGTGCATTCAGCTGGAATGCACAAGAAATCCACAGATTGTTTTGATGAAACAAAATTATCTTCATATTTAGTCCACCTTGTACACATGGGAAGGAAATATATCATCTGAAACATGCTGGATTCTTATGATTTCCAATAATTTAAGGCTGGGGTAGCCAACGTGGTATCCATCAGATGTTGTTGAATTATAAATCCCATCTTCCCCAGCCATGTTGGGATGTTGGGATAACTTCATTTGAGCTATCTCTATTTTTATAACTATATATTTTAAATCTATGTAAAATAGTTGCCAGCGTTGTAGATACCCAGCACATTAGTATTTCGTTGAGCACTTCAGCATGGAAACAGTTTAGAGATTCGGGGAATTTGGGGGTTATCATCTCAGGATGTTTGATGGTATAGACTGGTCCTCAGAGGTCACCCTTGCATCCTGACTTGTAACATTGCTGCTTATGCAGATTGGTGATTTGGCTCACTTGTGTTCAAAATTCAAAGACAATGTTTTTCTGAGAAGGGAGTAGGTAAAAAGGCAGAAGGTAATGATTTTAAAAACATGCTGGATGAAGACAGCCTGCTGTAAGATTGGCTGTGCAGCAAATGAAATGGGAAATGAAATGAGGTCAGGCTTATAAAATACACCATTTATCAACTATCTAAATCTTAATCCAGCGTTTCATTGGTTTTCTCGTTCTGCAAACAACTGAACTGCTGTGAAAACAGCCACAGAATCCCTCCAGGCCAGTGTTCAATAGAGTCCAACCTTCATGCTTTAATGCTAGGCTATCGCCAACAACATTTGTGCATGGAGAAACCCAGCACTTCTACACCAAGGAGCTATGTTTTATCATTTCCATAAAGACTGTTGAGGCCTCAATAGAGAGCGAGAATCCAATTTTGTTTATGATGTTTCTTGGTTTGCCAACCAAATATTTTGCTTGTCGGTCAATTGCTGGAGGAGCATTAGCAATCAATCATAGGTATGATTGTTCTGCATGGCTTGGAATCTGTCTGTGTAGCATACGGATCCTAGTGGTATATGAAAAAATATGTAAGATCTGTTTTCATTCTAACCCTCAATCTGCAAAAAAACACACACAAAAACCAACGACTCACATCCTTTCTTTTCATATAGTACTGTATATTAGAAAAACAAGAAGTATTTCCAGAAGACTGACATTTGGGCATAAGGGTGAGGCTTCTAGTTATCAGGGTGCAAGTCTTTATGTATAAAGGACACTGAGCTTTGTGTCCATCTATATTCTTTCCACACTCAGCCATGTAAGACCAATAACTTGGTTCGCCTGATCAAATGCTGCAATTCAGATTAGATCCCAGCAGTTGCAGAGGGATCTGTTTGGTCCTATGAGTTTACTCTTCAGTGCAGTGCCTCTACAAGATCAAGATTGGACTATTGGGTTATTTCTTTTTATCACCATGCATAACAGTCTGTAGCAAGTCACTGCACTATTCTTTAATGGACTATTACAATTATGTCTAATAACAAATGTGCACTATCTAAACTTCTGATGGCTTTAACTTCTTGGAAGTCTTCAAGACATGCACACTTGTCCTCCCTAGATGTGTTTCAGTCTATTGGAAGGAAATGTCTGAGACAACATATGCTAAAGGACCTTTAGTTTGGTAGTGTTGGAACAACATGGGACATCATAGGATGTCCTCCATAGCAGCAAGATACTGTTACTTAAATCTAGTTAAAATTGTTAACAAAACATTTGAATTGGCCCTCCTCCTTAAAACTATCATAGAAGAGGTTCATACTTTTTATCCGTCCCTGAAATTTGTCTTTGAGGAGCCGGTTTCATGGTGAGTATCTTAACACTATAAAACCAGAAAGTCAAAGCACATAGTTTTATAAAATGTTATTTTTAAAGTTTCACTTCTGTATGTTCATAGTCTTTGAATAAGACATATTTGTTTCATACTCTGCATGATGCTGAACAGCAGCATTGGGGAATTTCCCCCCCTCTTTTGTATCTTAGATGTTTTTTCACAATTTTAGTGGACTTTTTAAAAAGGTTTTAGATGTGAAGCATCAGACAGGCATGTATTAGTGCACTAAAGTGGCTGGAAACTTGCAGAAGTTTAGACTGTATAACATGTAATTAGGAGCTGGATGGATTTGTTTGTTCCATCACATGGGTAGGTTTATGTGTAATGTATTGTCTTCTAAGGATGTCAAATTCTCTGCCCTGAAAAATTCAGTGTTGTATATTTTCTTCTTTTCTTCCATAGACAAAACTTGCCAATGGCACTTCAAGCATGATTGTGCCAAAGCAAAGGAAGCTATCTGCAAGCTATGAAAAGGAGAAGGAGCTCTGTATCAAGTATTTTGAGCAGTGGTCAGAGTCCGACCAAGTGGAATTTGTGGAACATCTCATCTCCCAGATGTGTCATTATCAGCACGGGCACATCAACTCATACCTCAAACCTATGTTACAGAGAGACTTCATCACGGCACTACCAGGTAGTCTGAAAAGCTATTGGCAAACACACAGACTTTGCAGGCTTCAAAAACGTGTAAAAAGACCTTGACTTCTCATATCTCTCGAACAGCCTTCTTCAGTAGCAGGGTGTTCTGACCCTGGAGTCCTAGAAAGGAGTTGCCATTTGAGGATATGTCACCTATCGTAAAATGTATGCTCTCATGGTTCCCCCCCCCCGGTGCACTTGTTATGTTTGGTTAGTTGCCTTTCATTTACTGGGGGCACACAACAGTTAACAGGATTTGGATCATAGAAATTAGCATGGTCTTGGGGCAGGGGTCATCAAGTTCATGTCATTTCTATACAGCATATTATTTCCTATGAAACATGTTCAGTTCAGTCTAGAACAGGGGTAGTCAACCTTTTTTATACCTACCACCCACTAATTCATCTTTCTTGATGGTAAAATTTCCTTACTGCCCACCAGTGCTCAGTGAAAGAAGGATTCAGCTTGTGCCGTAGAACCCCCTACCGCCCTCCTAGCATCCTGAAATGCCCACTAGTGGGCAGTAGGGACCAGATTGACAACCCCTGGTCCAGAAGCTCCTGGGTGAGGGAAGTAAAACAGAAGTCCTCCTTGCCATTTAGAAGGGATTCTTCCCACCCTAAACTGTGGTGTAAAAGAAAGATGCTCTATAGAAGTTGGTGGTTGTCATGTTCTGCAGTCACACTGTACCTGCCACATATGCTCATAGGTAAAGTTTTGACATTTCTTCTTTTTTGCCTGGAATTTTGCCCAATTTATTTAGCTTTAACATAGCGAATGATGAAAATCTAAAGCCTTAACATCACAGCTTATACTTACTGTAAGTATATTCTTCAATAGCTTTTGGTGTTGGAGAAATAATCTGTATCTATCACTGTATCTATCACTGCCTCACTGTGGCAAATGGAACATTGGGCTGCGGTGAGCCCAAACTTGGGACTAACACGGAGAAGCAAACTGATGTGCCTTCACCTCCCATTTTCAGGTTGGAGGTGGATATTGGAGGCAGAAGCTTATGGGCTTATCTCTGCGCCCAAGGGGTATTCTAAACTTGGAGCCACTGTTGGACACAGAGGCAGATCAAGTCAGGATGCCTCTGCCTTCAGCTGTGAGATGAAGCGGGAAGGTGGAGGCCTATCAGCTTGTCTCTGTGCCTGAATGTGCTCTGAGCTTTTAGCGCCCAAGGAACACACTGGAAAGCAACCTTCTGTCCTAACAATGAGCTGTGGGCAAGCAGGAGCTTACTTTCTGCCCCTCCCCAGCTCCAAACTCAGAGCTGAAAAAAGGAGCAGATTCTCTCCTAACATTGTGCTGCATTCGAGATGTAGCAGAAATAAGGGACAGCACCTTTGGAAAAGGTGGTAACAGCAAAATTTTGTTTGGTCTGTTGAGTATTTCTTTTACTTGCTGAAGTTTGTCTTGTCTGTCAAGTGGAATTATGCTGCTTGGTTTATTTTTCATTTTAGGAAAACTGCCCCCGCAGAGTTGGAGTGTCGGGGTTGAAAGAGTTGTCTCTTAGAAATCACATTTCTTTATAAAATTACTTTTCATGAATTTGTCCTGAGAATATGGAGGGAGAAAAACTACTGTGATACATGAGAAGCTCATTATGAGGTCTTCTGCTTGTCAGCAGCAAAGTTTTGGTACAGTGTGTCCTCTGTAAATCCTGATCAGAATCATCTGATAGGCATCTCACTCTGCATCGTCTGCTTAAATGTAAGACATGTGACCCCAGCCATCCCAAAATGCATTCATGGCTTCCTACGCTCAGCCTCTGTTGTTGACAAATGAAGCTCAGTCTTTGGGGCAGCTGTAACAAGAGCAGGAAATGAAGCATTTGATCTCTCTCTGGATGTTTGGTAGCTTTTTATTTGGAGAGAGAAAAGTTGCCTGCTATGCTAATCTGGCATGCTTGACTCTTTCCCAAGTGAAACTGGGGGTGGGGGTGGATTTGATCAAGCAACTAAAGTAGCCTTGCAAATTGAACATTAATCTACCCACTCAAAAAACCCAGTAGCTCGCATTCACTAGATGCCACAAGAAGTCATGGTTTACCCACAATTCTCATTGATGATCCATCATGACTTTAGACAGAAGCATCTCTCCAGTTTGAGAGCAAGAGTCTCTCCCTCAAGATCCCACAAGAGCACTTTGGTCTGTGTGCATGTATTTTTTAGGTCGTCTCTGTGCTAGCTCTATGATATGAACTAGCATATATGAAAAGCATTTGTAATGTGGGAGCACTTCTAAGTTCTTGTTCAGTTATAATATAAGCCTTAAGAATCCAGTACTTTCCAACGCATGGCAGAAGGATTGTAGCTCAGTGATAGAGCACATGGGTTGCATACAAAAAGATGCCAAGTTCAGTTCCTGGCATCTCCCAGGTAAGATTCTTCTCTGAACCCCTCCACTGTGAGTTGTAGACAATACTGAATTAGATTGACCCAGTGATGTATATGGCAACTCCCACTGTTCCTAAAACTTTCTAGTCCTGTAGTAGTAGTAGTAATTATTATTATTATTATTATTATTATTATTATTATTATTATTTTATTTATTTCCCCAGCTACTCTGGGCGGCTTCCAACAAAATATTAAAATACATTAGTCTGCCAAACATTAAAAGCTTCACCACCACCACCCCTTTTTGTAAGTGATAATTGGACCTCTTAGGTTCTGTAAGTGGCATATCCAGTCTCCCTTCATTAATAATAATTAATACCCCACTCATCTGACTGGGTTGCCCCAGACAGACCATTTCTGTCATCCTGTCATTAGTTTCAAGAACTCTAGCAAGTTACTTTCTATTTTTGTCTAGTAAAACTTTGGGTCTACATTTCAGACAACCTCCGTCTGCTCCAGGTGTGTTTGGAGTAGGGTGCAGGTGTGGCTACTCAGGTGCCTTCTTGATCACTATTTTTAGCATAACAGTTGCATTTCTGCTTCCAGGACTGTGTCTGATCTCCTCATAGAAATTGATTTAAAAATAAATGCTGAGATTTTGACATGTGAATTTTGTAAACAGAAAGGCAATTTTTTTTTGTCGCCCACCCTAATGCATTGCCTGTTTACATGGCTGCCCAAAATCAGATGGCAAAAAGAGATGTCTTCCTGACAGTCTCCCTTGTGCCTTACAGTAGAAGCCAAGTGAAGCTTTATAAGTGAAATCATCTTATTTTAAAGTCCTCTTATTCTTCTGAGGCCACTGCACACACTGGGGTTTAGTGTAAGGTGTTCAGTTAATGGAGGAACCCATCCAGTTCAGGCAGTCAAGGTTAAACCCCATATTTGCTTATGTGGTATTGACCAGCTTATTACTGTCATGCCCCTTTCCTATTTTAGTCAATGCCATTTTTTATTTATTTTTATTTTAAATGGCAGCTGTGATGAGACTCACTGGCTGTTCTAACAGCAATGCTGGAAAATGTTAGCAATTTTCACTGTTTTTGCTGCATGTCTTTTACTGGGTAAAATTAATGGCATCAGTAAAACTCTTTATTACTTCCTCTTTTTGTGCACACGTCTGTGTGTGTGTGTGTGTGTGCGTGCGCGTACACACACACACACACACACACACACACACACACACACAAACACACATATATAATGAGTGAGAGAAAGAACACAGGTAACCCTTCAGGCTTCATACTGTATTAGGAACAGATATGCACTTTATTCCTTTCTTCTTTGCATCAAAAAGTAGCTTTCTGAGCTGGTGGAATACAAGAACAGCTGTAGTAGCAAAATGAGAAACGGTCCTAATATAGCAAGATTTGGGGGGGTGCGTCATCAAGTGAGAAAAGCCTTCCATTGAAACATCCCCCTAGTGCTAAAACTCATAGAAATAGATTGGAAATGGCTTCCAGGATTCTTGATCATCTCTAACGCTTTCCACTTTTATCTTTAATGCTTTGCTGTTTCTTATCCATAAGAAGCTACTGGTTTCAGAACTTCACAGGAGACTATTTTCTGCCCAATCATCCCAGCTCTGCATTACAGGGAAGGGAATGAACAACAGTGGGGGTGAAAATGTCTGAGCAGAGATGGGCTTCTCATGAACTCTCCAGTGCTGATTAATTGCCTATACTTTTTCCCTTCCAGCTCGCGGCCTGGATCACATCGCTGAGAATATCCTGTCGTACCTGGATGCCAAGTCTTTGTGTGCTGTTGAGCTGGTGTGCAAGGAATGGTACCGAGTGACATCTGACGGCATGCTGTGGAAGAAGCTGATTGAGAGAATGGTCCGGACAGACTCGCTGTGGAGGGGTTTGGCGGAGCGGAGAGGATGGTGAGAGCATCTTTCATGCATCTTTTCCCTTGCTCAGTGAGGGAGTAGGAGTAGGTGCTGGTAATTTACGACTTACAGTGGTATGGTTTTTAAATGGTATGGGGCTGTATTCAACGGAATGCTAAGGAGATCATTGCATCAGTGCAAGAATTTCTACTTCTCTGATGGAACGATCTTCCATCGCCTCCCATCACCTGCTGTTCTGTGGGTTCTCCAGACCCTCCAGAACAGATTTGGGGATGGCATGGGAAAGGTCCCATTGTGCTAACAGGAATCCTTGCACTGATTTAGCCTAGCAAAACAAGTAAATTGAAAACAGCTTTAGGTCATCAGTATGACAGTTCATTTTATCTGAAAATTGAAGACTGCCTTTTAAATTCTACCATTCATTCTTCATTTTTTTTTCTGAGGCCGTTTTTTGGGAGTATGTATTATTTCCTAACTTGGGGCAGGTAGGCACTTCCCCTTGATCCGGAAGCAGAATCCAGTAATTTAGTTCTACCTCCAGAGATGACTGGCCAAGCTTAGTAACAGGAACAGGGGATAAGTCCTCTCATATCCGGAATATATATATATTCTGCTGCTCCTCCTTCTTTTCATGGCAATGGCGGTGGTTGTGGTGGCAGCTCCTCCTCTCCCCCATCAAAATTGTTTTTCCTTTACCAAAAAAGGGAAGGAGAAAAATCCCTAGATGCTGTATGGAGTTTTTATTTTTTTTTTTTAAATAATATTTATTAAAATTTTTCAAAAATACAAAAAATATCACTTTACGGGACTCCCCCCTTCCCCCACCCCTACCATATTCCCCTTTCATATTGTTGGCCAAACAAGTTCCCCATTCAAATTGAAACTTAATT
Source organism: Podarcis filfolensis (assembly GCF_964270895.1). Classification (NCBI taxonomy): domain Eukaryota; kingdom Metazoa; phylum Chordata; class Lepidosauria; order Squamata; family Lacertidae; genus Podarcis; species Podarcis filfolensis. The sequence goes on along the minus strand of NC_139608.1, from coordinate 42,733,944 downwards.
TGTTTTACAGTAAAAAAAAGAAAAAAAAAACCCAGTGTTCTTTCCCCAAGACCCACCCCATGTCATTCCACAATTTCCATTTTTTAATAAAAGAAGCACCCCAGATAATAGAAACAGAAAAGGTAGAGAATAAAAAAAAATATAATGAATAATAGACCAATTCAGCAAAAAATAACCAAGTTGGCAAGCCTTTGGAGTTTTAGTTCTCCCCCCCCTGTCCCCGGTTTAATTTCCCCCTGACCATCAACCCCTGGTGTCTGCCTGGAATTCTTAAGACCATAAATCACAACTTTTCCCCAACTCCTTGCTGGCTTTTTCTTTTTTAAAATTAAAAATAAATTTTTTTGAAAATCAAAATTATTATTATTATCATTATTTTTCAAAACTTTAACTTCAGTCTTTAATAAAACTGTAATAGAACTCCCTCCATTGTTCTTTCCAGGTTGTAGTCTGATTTCCCTTTGTTCCGCTGCTAAAACGTTGTAGTTCGAAAGTTTGGTAAGTCTGCAGGGATGGTTGTTATTCAGGGGCAAAACCTTACGTTCAGTCCCTTCCTTTCTTCAATAGAAAAATCTATTGTCTCCTTTAAAAAAACAAAAAAGAAAACACCCTGAAGACGAGATGTTATTTCCGTTTTGCAGCTTTCCCAGAAGATAACCAGTCCTGTAAAGTTCCATTGGTGTTTTTCCACTTTCCCAATCCTTGTAATGTCCCGAAACTCCTCAAGGGGGATTGTTGTATCTTTGTTTCCTCTAATCCAAAAGTCAATTTGTTATCCATATTCGCCATTTTGTATCCAAATTTTAACAAGTTGTAGCAAATTGTATCAAATTTAACCAGCCAAGTTCTCATAATAAAATCCACTCCGCTTTTCGACTTTGACAGCTATTTTGACAGCTGTCAAGATCTCCGACTCCTTTCACCAGGCTCTCTCTTCAGTCACCCCGGTTCCCAGGGGGGGGGGTTGCGTTTCCCTTCTCCAGTTCCTCCTCCAGCACAGTTCTTGTAGTTCCCCATCGTGAAATTTTGGATTTTTATCAGCAATGCAAGCCTTTTTGGGTCTTGGTTTCCCCGTCCTTGTTTTGGAAAGTTTACAATAGGGAGGGGACTGACTTCCTTTTTGGATCCCCCCCGCTCGTATCCAATTCGAAAAAAAAAAATTTTTTTTTTCCTCCTTTTGAACCCGATTTCCAAATTTACTCACGGGTTATTGTTGAAAAGTCCGAATTTTCAATGGAAGAAGTCAGCGCTCTCCGCCGAATGGCATGCGGCTTCGCTCAGCAGGGGAAGCAGAGAACTCAAGGCACCACGCTTCTCCCCGGCACCCGATCCGTAGCCTTTAAAAAGGCTCCTTCACGAGTCGGGAGGGCGCTAACGGTGCAAGCCGAGTCTCCATGTCCACGGCCTCCGTGGCCGTGGTTTCTAAGGGTCCCCGCATCGCCGGTGCGGTAGAACCCAGCCCCTGCCGAGCAGACTCCCTCCGGAGCTCGGAGGGAGTCCGCCATTCGGCGATGGCGCCAACCCGGAAGTCCGATGCTGTATGGAGTTTTTAGAGCCACTGTGGGGTAGTGATTAGTGTCAGGATAGGACCAGGGAGACAAGCATTCAAAGCCCCACTTAGCCATCGGGCTCACTGGGTGACCTTGGACCAGTCACTGCCTCTAACCTTAACCTACCTTACAAGGTTGTTGTGGGGATTAAGTGAGGAGCAGCAGAACTATGTATGCCACCTTCAGATCCTTAGAGAAAAGATGGGATATAAATATAATCACTCAATCAGTCAATAAACCCAAGGCCTTTCGGCATATATCAATGTTGGGCCTTCATCAGAGGTTGAAATGTAAAGTCGAAACAAACTGCAGAGCTATCTGATAATAGAAGTCAATCTTTTTTCTTTGCTGCCAGGTGATTTGCAACGACTTTAGTCTCTCTCTACACACACACGGCTTACTTTTTTTCCCCTTTTGATGCTGGTTTAGCATCAGATGTGCTGGAAAGGCCCTCCAACCCCATTTCTTCTCCCCCTGCCTTGCTGTATGAAGGGAAGAGGTGCAAAGCCTTGCTGGGTGGGAGGTAGCAGGGCTGCCAGTTGTAGCTGCCAGATGTGGACCATCAGCCAAGTCCAGAGTCTGGGGTGGTCACTCTGTTTCACCTCAACTGTCCACCAGTGATGGCCCTTCTTTTGGGTGGGTGAACAAGCAGCATAAGTCTGTGTAACATACAGTATCCTTCCCTCCCGTTACTTAGAGCAGTCTTTGATATATTAATTCATTAGACTTTCAGAAGTTTATGTACTCGCTGTACAACTAAAGTAGGTGCATTTTACATGTTATGAATGTGTTAGGTCACTTTTGTTTTCCTCAGCAGATTTTCACAATTAGAGACCTGTTTTATCTTTAGCCATAAAGCCAAGAGTACAAACCGCTGAGGGCAAGCATGCAGAAATTCAGATAGATTAGTTAATCAGACGGAATAGTTTTTTCTATTATGCAAGACTTTCCCCAAGTCTAGAGCTGCTCTGTTAACATTTCATTAGATGCTTCGCTCTCTTGGGTAATCCCCTTAATACATAATTTTCTATCCAAGGAGCCTCCCTCGTATGTTGTCTGTGAGGAAATGGGTATGAATATTTCATAAACAAGACAAAGGTGACAGCTAAGGCATTTTAGCTGCTATTAAAACAAAAATTAAAAATAAGGCCAGAAACTTGCCAAGTGCAAATTCTATTAAGGGCTTTGGCACTAGAAATATGTTACAGTTTAATAGATTATGAGGGCAGAAAAAATGTTTGTGTAATGCTTTCAGCGCTTCAAAAAATACCTAAAATACAGTTCTGTATTTAGTATTGATTTCTAGAGGTACCCAGATTACTTTCCCATGGCAGAATTAACAACAAGCAAGGCACAGACATTACTTTTGCCGCTTCAGAATCTGTAGTGAGCAAAACTGACTTCTGATTGTGGAGATCTTGGTGGGTCATAGTTAACATGTCAAACAGCACACTGACAAAATGTCTAGGCAGTAATGCGAATGTGCTGCTTCCGACATCTTCAAGATGCCTGCATAGAGTTCTCTTCCAGGGAGATGAATGATGCATACTCATAAGATAGAAAGTGGGGAATGAGTAGCTTCTGGTATCTTCTCGGCTAACAGTTCAGCATTGGGGTTCTTTTTCTCATTAGGGGCACAAATCTGCTAGTTTGCAGAGGGTACCATTGCTTACTTATAAGGTGTTGCTGAGCTACACACACAACTAGGGAAAGTTTGCAAAGCTTGACATTCTTGTAGGCAAAACATTATACCTGCCATATTTTAAAATGTGGGAGATTTGTTAGGGCATAGTTTTTCCAGAAATGTGTGTTTGAAATCGTATGTATTTTCCCCCCTTGTATCACACTGCTCAGTATTTTTATTAGTCATTTTGTTGATTCAAATCACTCTTCCAAAGCAGGGTTTACCTTGCACATGCCCAGGGCACCTCACGCAAAAGGAAACTTCACAGTGTATAGTTTCAGATTTGTGGCAAGGAAGGAATGCATAGAAAAAAACCTGTCGGAAATAATGCAACAGTGAAAGGGGGAGCAGAGAGCTGGCCTAGGCTAAATGCCATGCCTCACATGCCAGGATTATACTCAGAGGATTTGTGCCCATTTCTGCTTCACAAGGAATGTTGCCAGGCAGAAGAGTTGTTAGTATGCCCATGGTGGGGTTTACTAGCTTCCGCACAGTGTTAGGTGGCTCCTTAACTTTAGAATGAGGAATTTTAAAAAATTTACACAGCATGAAGTGATTGCCGTTCACTGGGTTTCCCTCCCTTTCTCTGGCAAAAATGTGCATTCCATGACCAGGCTAAGTTGAAGAAGAAGCCAATGCAGTTTACTCAGAAGATTAGAGGAGCAGTAAAATGCTATTGCTGATACTATGAATTGCTTAATTTCTTTTTGTTTTGGAGCAATTAGAACGTGGGGAACATGCTGAGGTCCTCTCCTATTCTCACTCTCCTTTGAAGGACCCTTTTATCTATCCACCTTTACTTGCAAAAGGGCCATATATTTATTTAGATGCCTACTATTTTATGAATTGCCACGTGTCTAAAGGCAGTAGTATTATGATGCGGACCCTACAGCATCCCTTTTAAATCTGGTCTAGTCATCCATTTTCATCTACCAAACATAAGAGCTCTACAAGTCTTTCTCGCAAATCCTTGAATGAAATAGCCATGGCTAAATGATCAATGCTGCTTTTCTTTCTTCCTTTCTTTTAGGGGACAGTATCTTTTTAAGAACAAGCCGCCCGATGGGATAGCCCCTCCCAATTCCTTCTACAGAGCACTTTATCCCAAAATTATACAGGATATAGAGGTAAGAGCCAGAAAAAAGGCTATGCAATTGTATGTGAAACCCTCATCTGAGCTCCTTTGTTGTGTGTGAAACCATTCAGATTTCCTGCACAGATGCCAGCCAGTTATAGCTTCCTACTGCATCTACCGTAGAATGAAAGAAAAGCTGAATGTGATAGTGTGTACATATTTGTACACATTTTCCCTCTGAGTCCTGTTATAAAAAAACAATTTAGTAGTCTGTCTTTAAGACACTTAGGAGTCATATGTACCAAATCCATTGATATTTGGTCTCTCCTTCTTTGAAGGGAGTTGAATGTTCAGGCACTTTGATTATACCATCTCACCACAATTAAATCTCAGTGTATTATACCATTTCAGTTCAACTTCCATGATTACACTGAATTAAATTTGGCAACCTTTCCGTTGAAGAAGCATCTCACAGTGTCACATTTGTGATCAAGGGCTGTGCAAAGTTCATCAGAGTAAGTCTTACCGACTCAAACAACTGTTTGAGCTTCTCCAAGTGTCACTGAGACCAAATCAAGGCAACCTGCGTTTTTTACAGTACCCACTGTTGACCTTAATTCTGGAGAAGCTGTTCCAAAGAAAAGAAGAGAATTGCAGCCAGTTCAGCATTCTTGAAGACCACTGAAGGGACAGATACCTGTGGAGCCAACAGTGTGGGGGAAGGGGGAAAACCCACCTAAGGGACAGTCAACACAAGGGGAAATGAACATCCTGGGTTGTATCCAATGTTAGCCCTACGCAGAGTAGACACACTGAAATGAATGGAACTAATTAGCCATGCCCACTAATTTCAGCCATATTCTAGATATCTGGTGCATTTGCTTTCTTTGTAATAACTAGAATCATCTTAGAGGGATTTGAAACTTTATGGAAGCTAGGGATTGGGAAAGTGGCAGGGAGAAGGACTTGTCCCTTTGCTCTGGGACTATCTAATGATAAATGATTTCAGCATCAGAGCTGCTTCTGTTGTCCCGGGAGTCCAGCAGGCTTTATTGGTGCAAAATTTCCATGATGTTTGTTCCACACTTTATAATTGTTTCTCTCTCCCCCAGACAATAGAATCAAACTGGCGGTGTGGAAGGCACAGCTTACAGCGAATCCACTGCCGAAGTGAAACAAGCAAAGGGGTTTATTGTTTACAATATGATGATCAGAAGATAGTAAGTGGCCTCCGAGACAATACCATCAAGGTGAGAGCTCCCCAGTGGGCAATGATTGAACACAAAATCCATTCCCCAGAAGAATGCAGGTGTAACTTCATTTAGAAGGACTAATGCAAGAGAGAAACTGAGAAGGATGAGGTTAATCCTTGTCTTCCTTTCCCTCCCCTCGTGTCCCCCATCAAGTCTGACTATGAATTGCATTGGTTTTCCTCCCTTTCTTCCAAACAAGGAGGATAAATCTATATTATCTGTTTCATTTTCTTGCATTCTGTTCAGTGCTAGCCATGTTATTGGTCCTTCAGTAATTAAAGTCTTCCTGTTCCCTAATGAGAAGGGTAAAGACTATGTTCATATTAAAAACAGAGATATTAAGGATAGTTTATATTGCTCCAAAGTGCCTGTGGAATACAAAGTGCACTGTGTGCCACTTAGAAGAAGTTCTGCTCGCCTTAGTAAATAAAATGCTGTGTTACAGAAAAACAAAAGAGCCAGTCTAGCAATACAATCTGTTTACCTTGTGGTGAAATCCCAAATGTGTGCCCTTTTTGCCTTCCTAGATTTGGGACAAGAATACGCTAGAATGCAAGAGGGTTCTGACTGGGCACACGGGGTCAGTCCTTTGCCTCCAGTATGATGAGCGGGTGATCATCACTGGATCATCGGATTCCACTGTCAGGTAGCTATTTATTTATTGAGAATGTTTATATCCTGCCTTTCTAACAAATACAGGCCTCCAAGGCAGTTTACCCCATAATTAAAACAATCCATTTTAGTGAAAAAATATATAAAAGGCAGAGAATAGAGCCAACAGTCAATAATCAAAAAAATTAAACAGAAAGCAGTTAACCAACCAGATACCTCTAAAAGCTTTTGAAAATTAAGCCTAAAAGTTAACAGTTTGCATGCAGTGTCAAACCATAGTTTGGAATAAATTATATTGAGATTGGGGGATTATATGATGAGTGTCTTGGCTACCATGCTACTCCCTAATTCTCAAGAAGAGGTTGCAAGTAAGAAAGATGGATTTGCTCCACAAGCCCTATTCAAATTCTGCCCTCAAAACAGAAATGGTGGAAGACATGCACAAGGAATGGAAGGCTGTTTCTATAAGTTTTTGTAAAAATAGCCTTCAGAGTCAGCAATTTAAACCCTTGATTCCAGGGTTATCCACACACACACACACACACACACACACACACACACACACACCTGTCCTTGGGAAAAGATAGCTGTCAGCACGTTTTCTTAAGCATACAGATTCTGCTTGCATGAAATATCCAATTAAACTGTTTTTCGTTTAGCAGGAATATTTTAAATTCCTTAATGCCAGCCATTAATATATTATACAATGCTTTTAGCAGGACAAAAGGAATATTTCAAATTGTGGGTGCTACATGACATTTTTTATTGCTCAGGAATTGTTCAAGTCCTGCGGCCTATAAGTTTTTTAAAAAACAGTTATAAGAAAGAGCAGCATATTTGGTTCAGGGGTAATTCAGTGTTGGGAGTAAATTATCCATTTTGGAGGCTTTGCTGATTTGGAATGTGTTAATATGGATTATTTGAAAGCTAAGAAGAGTGAAATGTGCTGAGGAAGGACCTGCCTTTTGAGAAATTTTGCTCTTGTTCTTTTTAGACATGATTTTTAAAACAAAGGTGGAAGCGCTCCGCAAACTAAATTCTGTACTAGTTTAGATGTTGCATTACGCCCACAAGCACAGAAACTCAGCACATGCAGCAGAAGATTTCAGTCCTCAGATCTTCTTTCCCGTTAAATCCTTTTGTTTTGAGGTTCTTGCTTTTTCTTACTCTGTTTGGATATTACAGTGTTAACTTTTGTTTGTTGGACTCCGTAGCTGTGCTGTTGACTAAACCCAAAGGAGGACAGTTTGCTTCAAATTGCAGCCAAGCCCAAGATTCACAGTGTGACACTGAGCAAATTGCACATTTTCTCATTTTCAGTTCCCCATCTGTAAAATGGATATAATAATGTCTTACCACACAAAGTTGCTGGGAGGAAGAATTAGATTCTTATTGAAATACTATTTGAATTTACCAAATTAGGCGGACAGACTTACTTATTTAGCACATCTTTTACAGGAATGTTTGGCATATTTCCCCCTTCTGCTTAATAATGGAAAATCTTAAAACATCTCTCTCCTCCCCTTCTTTTCTCTCTTCTGTCACAAATTCCAGAGTGTGGGATGTAAATACGGGTGAGATGCTGAACACCCTGATCCATCATTGTGAAGCAGTACTGCACCTACGTTTTAATAATGGCATGATGGTGACATGCTCCAAAGATCGGTCCATTGCCGTGTGGGACATGGCCTCCCCAACAGACATCACACTACGAAGGGTACTGGTTGGACACAGGGCAGCTGTCAATGTGGTCGACTTCGATGACAAATACATTGTATCAGCATCGGGGGACAGAACTATTAAGGTGCAAACCATGAAGTCATGATGACATTGGACATTTATTTTATTTATTTATTTTTTGCAATACATTTATACTACCTTCCTATACTGCCTTCATCAGGGGGGCATGGTTCCCTTCTTCACACACACTTTGATTCTCATCATCATGCTGTTAGTGTAGATTGGGCTGAGAGAGTGAGTGACTGGCTTAAGGCCATCCTTTTAGTTTTGTGCCTGAGTGGGAATGTGATCCAGAGCCTCCTAGTCTTTAATCCAACACTCAGACCATCAGACACTGTCTCCCAACAACAATCTATGACTTTCTCATAAACATCCCTCTCCATTATTTCCTTCTGTGTACTTGTGTCTCTCTTACAGGTCTGGAACACAAGTACCTGTGAGTTTGTGCGTACGTTGAATGGCCACAAGCGAGGTATTGCATGTCTACAGTACAGAGACAGACTAGTAGTGAGTGGTTCATCAGATAATACAATCAGGTAAGAAACACAACAGTTACCTGAACAGCATGCTGCCTCTCTCAGAGCCAAACCATACATTACACATCAGTGTTTGCAGTCTTCTCAAACGGCCATTTTTTCACAAAATGCCAATTTGAGACAAAGCAGTGGTGAAGGTGTTCTTAAACATGTTCTTGTCTGTTCCCACTCCAAAGGCCCTGCTCCAGCACCTTATCGTTTAAAAAGAAGCAGTCAGTATTAGACTAATGTTGCATGCAATTGTAATGTGCTCTTTAGCACATCCACGTGCCCTCTACTTATTAAACTGAGATTGTACTGCTTCTGATTGCAGTTGAAAGATTGCACTTCTCAGTTCTCCCCTGCATACAAAACACAATAAGCTTTTTTCCTTTAAAAACAAACAAATTAGTATAGCAGATAGAGGCCTGTTCCTTTGTCCTGTTGTTGTTGTTTTTTTAAATAAAAAATAAAAAAAATTGGGGGAAGATGGTTCGTTATTATTTTTGGTTAAATGTAGGGGAGCATTCAAGACAGGTATCCCTCACCTGCACTTTGAAGTGATGTGGCTCACACTAGCCCTTCAGGATTATAGCACTTTACTCTGTGGTGTATGTAAACCAGGCCTCATTGTTACTAAATAAGGTTTTAAAAAGGCAGGGGGTGCCATATACCTAGAAATGTCAAGATTCGCCAAAAATCTGAGTTCAAAATGAATTCAATATATATTTATTTAATTCACATAATACAGCTGAATTAAATATTTGAGGTCTTGCCAAGGGTATCTTAGAAAGAGCAGTCATAAGGAACCAAGAAAGGAGGCTAATGCACAAATTTGGGGAAGTGCTTTGGATTCAAGAGAAAGTAACTATGAGGCAACACTTCTGTCTTGGTTTTTTATCATTTTCAACTTTTTCTCTTTAGCTACCAGGAACAGAAATTTCTCAGCTTTGTAGAATTTTCAAAAATCAAAAGTCTGCACTCTCTTCCATGTATTCTTAAAATGGCCACAGCCGAGTAAAACTTGTGTTCTAAAATGCTTCTGTAAGAAGGAAAAGCTTTTGTCGTTGCCTCAGTTTTCCAGAGTTTAAAGCTTCCAAATCATCAATGAGCAAAGATAATCCATTTATAGTACTACATATAGTTTTATTTTCCATAAATAGTTATCTCCTTTTTTAACACAGCTGCTATTTAGATTTTTGTATTCTGCAAGAGCTAAAAGCAAACAGTAATAATTGTTTAACTTCTCAAAATGTAATATGTGAGAAGCACTGGCACAGACTGTTATAAAGGCTGCTCCCCTTTATGGGTTGTGTCTCTGCTTAGAAGAGTTGGATTTGCAACAAGAGGTTTTTAATCCAACCCCAAAACAGTGCTGGGGTTTTGCCAACCAAGATTTTCTCATGGTGCTTAGCCTCAGGCACCATTTGTAACAGGTGGCCTGGACTCATGGAGTCTGCTTGCTGTCCCTTGGTTGGAAATGTTCTAAGCAGTGATCCATTCCATAATAGAATGAACTGTGTATTTTTGCATTGGATGAAATTTGACAGTTTTTAGAGGGCAAAGTATAATAATATCATTGAAAGCCATTGATTGGGCAAAAAAAATGAGAGGCACAAATACAAGATGGGTGACACCTGGCTTGAGAGCAGTACATGTGAAAAGGATCTAGGAGTCTTGGTTGACCACAAACTTGACATGAGCCAACAGTGTGACGCGGCAGCTAAAAAAGCCAATGCAATTCTGGGCTGCATCAATAGGAGTATAGCATCCAGATCAAGGGAAGTAATAGTGCCACTGTATTCTGCTCTGGTCAGACCTCACCTGGAGTACTGTGTCCAGTTCTGGGCACCACAGTTCAAGAAGGACACTGACAAACTGGAACGTGTCCAGAGGAGGGCAACCAAAATGGTCAAAGGCCTGGAAACGATGCCTTATGAGGAACGGCTAAGGGAGCTGGGCATGTTTAGCCTGGAGAAGAGGAGGTTAAGGGGTGATATGATAGCCATGTTCAAATATATAAAAGGATGTCACGTAGAGGAGGGAGAAAGGTTGTTTTCTGCTGCTCCAGAGAAGCGGACACGGAGCAATGGATCCAAACTACAAGAAAGAAGATTCCACCTAAACATTAGGAAGAACTTCCTGACAATAAGAGCTGTTCGACAGTGGAATTTGCTGCCAAGGAGTGTGGTGGAGTCTCCTTCTTTGGAGGTCTTTAAGCAGAGGCTTGACAACCTTATGTCAGGAGTGCTCTGATGGTGTTTCCTGCTTGGCAGGGGGTTGGACTCGATGGCCCTTTTGGTCTCTTCCAACTCTATGATTCTATGATTGGTCAGAACTGAGCAAGTAGGAAGTGCTATCTTCCTATACTCTTCTGTGTACCTCATCCGTACTCATTTAAAGCTACACAAGTTGTTCTTTTTGTGAACTATGGTGATGAGTTGCCTCTATAGCCATGAGCTGCTTCATGGTTCAATCATCTTGTCAATGCAAATATTTGTGCACTTGCTTAAAGGGTTTCTTCCGTTCATGTGCTCTTCTTTCCTGCAAGAAATGAAGTGTCAGCCCAATCCTCATTCTTTTTTAATCGAAAGCTTTGGTCATAGCAGTGTGAGCACCGACTCACATGGACAGTGCATTGACAATCTGCTTTTTAAATTGTCCTCAGCAACAATTCAAGCAAGACAAAAGTTGCCATACTCCTAAAGCTATACAGTTTAGTGAGTGTGCAGATATTAAAAAATGGGTAAAGGATCCCTCTTAATCAGACCAACAGAGCTCATTCAAATTAATGGTATCATCTTTCCTCATCCGTTGTGCATAATTCTCCGGGTCCAAGGTCAAATGTATGGAATCACTGTGTGTCCAAATAAAGATACAAAACAAAGAAACAATTCCTTTCATTAAGGGACTTAAGAGGCTGGTAATTGACTAGTGTAGCTTTTAGAGAAAGCTAGTTACTGAAGGTAATTGCAGTAACATGAGTAATGAAAACAAACAAGTCAGGGTACTGCAGCAGACAATTTAAATGAGAGACATGGGGAATTGTAAGGGGACAGTTGAAGCCATTAACCAATTATCACCTTCACTCAACAGCTGCATTCTATTTAACGCCTTGTAAAGATCAAAAGATTTGCAAATAACACCATAGCTTTGCTTGGGGGGGGGGAACCAGGACACACATACATTTGGGGGGTTGGGGGTGCCTTCATGGTATGGCTAAACAAAAGATAAGACAAACCTTGTTTTGAGAAAATTTTAAGTTTAAATGAGTTTAACCTTGGATCCAGCACTCTACTGTCCACCGCTTCCATAAGAAATAGCAGCATCAAAGACAAATCTAAAAAGCATAAAATTCGGAAAGCACAAACATCGACAGTAATCCAAACAGGAAATAGTTAAACTCTGCAGAGCTTGAAAAAGTAACCACAAATACTACACACAGTAATAACCAACAAATATAAATGTCAATATGGTAATAAATTTAAAGAGGAATACAATTACTTTTATGCTTACACTGAATAAAATCCTTGTGCTGGAATTTTTGCAGTGGTTGGCAACATATCTCAGCAGAATGCAGGTTAGGTGCACAGTTGGCCCATAAGTTCCCAAAGATCTGTTTTCAAAACTGGCTTGGGGTGGCTGTTTCTCCCATCCTCCTCTCCTGTATTTTCAGTGTAGAGTGTAAACTACCTGCACACAAACTATCTTTTGTGTTCTGTGCAGCAATTCACATTTGGTCAGTGGGTAATCACAAAAGGTTTAGCATCAACACTGTGGAATGAAGTAGGATTATTTCAAATAGCAACTGTAACCAATAGGTGGGAAACCTATTGTGATATTGTCATTCCTATATAATTGTAACTCGGATGAACAAGCATAGGGCCCAGCAAAACCTTCATGACAAAAAATTATGTGAATGGCTTCACAAATTACTGTGCAGTTTTCTTTTGGAGGTGATAGGGGGTGACACTGTTTAAATTTGCCTATATCATGTGCTCTTTCCACACAGAAAAGCGAGGACATTTTTCACCTTCTGTTAGCAACCGCTTTGTCAGTGTAATGTGAAACATGCTTTAATTGACTGAGGCATTTCCTGTTTAATCAGAAGAAAAAAACTGCTGCCTATGGGTTAAGCTAGATGTTACAGCAGTAGAGAGGCACATGTGTAATAGTTATCCCACATTCATACCATACATTTAGGGCACTATGTTAGCACTTTAAACAGTCATGACAGTCTCCTAACAAATACCCATATTTAGTGCATTTTGGTAAACTGTTTTCAGAGGTTACCAAGATGTGTTGAGAAGTGCCAGGTTTTTTCTAGGAAGTTAACATTTCAGATGCAATGTGAAGGAAATATGTTTCTGGTAACCACCTGATTTTCTTCTATAGCAAAGCCAGCTCACAGGAAGGATTTAATTTTTTCTGCAACAAGCAATCTTATCTCTTCAAGTTGACACGGCCCCTATCTCCATGCTATCTATAATTTGTTGTCTCTTATGTAGCCCAAACAACATTCAGGCAGTAATTCAGAGATAGCACTACTACTCATAAACGTACAGTATTGGAAATGAAAATAGTAGAGTTTCACATTGAAATTTGTAATTTTCTAGATACAAAATGTGAATTTAGGAAGAAATTGGGAGCTTCTTCAGAGTTCTCCCATTCCTGGATAAATAGGCAGGTTCGATTTGCAATTTGTATTTCCAAAACATTTTTCTATGGCAATTGCATAATGATTGTTTGCCTTGTCTTCTAGGTTATGGGACATTGAATGTGGGGCATGTTTGCGAGTTCTGGAAGGCCACGAAGAGCTGGTGAGATGTATTCGCTTTGATACCAAGAGGATAGTCAGTGGAGCCTATGATGGGTGAGAATTTATTATTAATTTATTAATTAAATTTCTATCCTGCCTTTCATCCAAGGATCACAGAGCAGTTTGCAAATTTAGTGATGAAATAGAGCTGTCTAGAGTCTCTCTCCCACCCACCCCAAACTGACTGTTACCCTGAAGGCTAGAAAATTAGAACTGCCTTACTCTGACAGATCCAGTGCTTCACTGAGCAAGTAACCTGTATGCAATTTGGATTTTTAGAAGAAAGAGAGAATCAATTTTCCCCATTCAGCATTACAAATATAAAATGCAAGAAGAACAGATACCAGTAGTATTTAAAGGAGGAGATATTAAAATACATTGCAGGTTCTGCAAAGACAACCACTTATAGTAGCAATCAAATTTGCTTTCCTGCTGGCCTCATTTGGATAAGTGGAAGGTAGAATTTGCTTATAAAAGTCCCATTAACAGGACCTAAAATAAAAGACATGCTTGGTGAGGTAAACACTACTTGGATTCACCAAATTATGCATGGTATCACTATTACTGAAGTCATATCACAGTACAATACAGTGGTACCTCGCAAGACGAATGCCTCGGAAGACGAAAAACTCGCAAGACGAAAGAGTTTTTCGTTTTTTGAGTTGCTTCGCAAGACAATTTTCCCTATGGGCTTGCTTCGCAAGACGAAAACGTCTTGCGAGTTTGTTTCCTTTTTTAAAAAAACCGCTTGAAGAGGTGCAGTTGCGACTGACCATGCTCCGCAAGACGAAAAACATCGCAAGACGAAGAGACTCGCGGAACAAATTAATTTCGTCTTGCGAGGCACCACTGTACAGTGTAACAGTTATCATTCCTTCTATTATAATTGATGTCACCTCTTTAGTTTTAATTTATCTTTATGCTAACCATACGCTTCCCATTAAGATCTGTTATCTTCATATCAACCATACTACCTCCAGCCAACACAAGAGAAAACAGCAAAGCCAAGTTGCAAGAACAGATGCACATCTATTTTTTTCTCCATGAAGTAGATTGATCAGCTGAGATGGATTAATAACTCAGTTTTTTTATATCATGTAGTGCTCGCACTTACTTTTTAATGAAACTCTGGTTCTTCCTTCTTTTTCGTGCCACCAGGAAAATTAAGGTGTGGGATCTGGTAGCTGCCCTGGACCCTCGTGCCCCTGCTGGAACCCTCTGCCTGCGCACTCTTGTGGTAAGAGCTTTTGATTGATCTCGGGTGGGAGGGAATATATTTACCTAGTATTAATACATAATAAAACTTCACCTGGATTGTCAAATGAGAGTTAGACTAAAATATGCTCCTCCTTAGCCATGCCACCAAATCTAATCCATTAAAGAATGCTGCTTTGTGTAAGCTTGCATCATATGCAAAAGAAGTCCTAATATAGGTTTGTCTTGAATTTGCCTTGCCTTAAAACTATGCCTTAAAATGGAGAATAAGCAGAATACAAAGACTCTAATGGTGACATTGAGCTTGTCTGCTCTGTGGCAAATGTGTCCATTGTTGTAGCAATGCAGTTGTGCTTTTTCCAAACTAATTCACACGGTATAGGCCAGCTCAACTCCTTCTGCCTGATATATATCTAAATACAGTTGTGCTGCTGTATAGAGAACATAGGACCCAGAGGATAAGTGAAAAAGCAGCCACCTTGTTTCATTGTTCTGATCCTAGAGGACCAAATATATGAAGTGGTGTAGAATTCATTAAGCCTTAATGAGGTGCTGGGGGAGTCAGTGCTCATTACCCCTGAGTGACTATGTTCACACTTCAGCTGAGACTGACTTGTGAATCCTGCTGCTCGTGGCTAAACCACCACTGTAAACAAACCCTAAGATTTCACTGCCTCATTAAAGTTGTGTCTGATACTCTTACCTTCAAAAGGGTGAGCAGAAACAGGCAAGTTTTAGGTGCTTGCAAACTGGGGAAATGTAACATTTGCTGTTTTGCTGCATCTCCTCAGGATCTAAAATTAAACCTGTCTCTGCAATGAATGCAGCATAGTGTGTGCTGTTTTATTTTCCATTTCCAGATGATAAGAGGAAAGGCCACATAATAAATACTCATTTCACATAAGAGAGTAAGAAATGCTCTGCTGGATCAGAACAAGGATTTGTCTAGTCCAGCATCCTGTTTTCACCAGTGGCCAGCCAGATTGGACTAGAATGGCCACAAATGGGACAAAAAGCAACAACTAACTTTTCTAAGTGCCCTCCTCCCTCAAGTATTCCCAGCTTCTGGAATTTAGAGGTTGAACATGAGTGCAAACCTTTTCCTGATTTTTTCACAGAAATGGTTTGTTAGGTAATGAAAGGACTGCTTGTTTGTGCAGTTGGTTCTTTAGGAGGAGGTATATACTTCTGTATTAAAACCTCACATTTCTGTAATCAGAAACATACAGTGCTAAGATCACAGCAACCCTTAATGCTTCTGAATTTGACTTGTCTCCCTTTCCCCATCCAGGAGCACTCCGGCAGAGTTTTCCGGCTCCAGTTTGACGAATTTCAAATAGTTAGCAGCTCGCATGATGACACCATCCTCATCTGGGACTTCCTGAATGATCCAGCTACCCAAGCAGAATCTAACCGCTCCCCTTCCAGAACATACACTTACATCTCCAGATAAATAGCACTACACTGTACCTCACACTTGCACAGGTAAAACAACAACAACAACACGTTAATGCAGCAGGTAGGCTGCATGGTGGATAGACATGATTTGTGAATGGAGGTTTTGCTGGTTCCTTAACTGAGAGTATTACTGAAAGCCACTGCAGATAAAGGGGTGATTCTGTCCTTTGGCTTCTCAGAACTTCCTTGCCTGTAGGAGCATTAGGAAGAAATAGCCATGTAACTGCAGTGGACCAAGAATGAATTAATTTAAATGAGCACAAGCTGAGGAGAGAACGAAACTGAAGTTTGTAATGAAGAACCACTTCTTACTCTAGCAGTCTACCTGGGAGGTGCAATTTTTCTATCTCAGCCAAGGATCAGAAACAAGTGATCAGGAAACAGGAAGAAATGTTGTGATCTTTTGTGAGGTTCCTCAAGTGCTCAACCGTCACCCGTACTTTTGAAATATCAGAGTGCTCCATCGAGTTTCCTGGGCACTCCAATCAGCGCCTTGCCACTTCTCAGCACTACTGCCATCTGCAACAGAAACAATGTGGAGGTGCTGTCACGGTCTCTCCCCAACAGAATTTGGGTTTTCCCTCCTTGCCACCACCACCTGTCCTACAAGATGAACGTTAACAATAACTTGAGAAACAGATCACATACACAGGCTGAGGGTTCACCCCCCCCAACAAAGATGTATCCATTCTGAAAAATCTAGATTGCCTATAATCATCTTTTGATGGTTTATAAAATTTCATTAGCAAAAATGTGGATGACAAATAGTTCTTGTCTTTTCTTTCCTAGGACTCATTTAAGCTGCGATATTTAAATTACCTGCCAATGCCAGGGCAAAAGAATTATCCACATAACAGATATAACTGAAGAGAGAGGCTCTCAGACACACTTCTGGAACCAAGTCAGCGCATGGTTGATCTCGGACAAGGTCTTCTCAGCGCAGCTGACTGCTCAAGTGCTGCTATATCAGAAGATTCCTTTTATCTTTCCTGAATGACTGATGTGTTACACCTCCCCTCTTCACACACTTCTCCCTCCCATCTCCTCTCTTGTCCTGAGTGCAGATGTCCTATAAATATATTTAACATGTTGCCAGAATTTCTTGCTTTGCTCTTAAGCAGAAAAATCCTTGCCACCATTCGTTCCCATGGGAGAATCACCTTGTGATGTGTTGGTAGGTGGGGAACAGCAGGCTGATGCCTCTACCTTTGGGGACTTGTGATAAGGACGCATCTACTTTTCTGTAGATGGGCCTTGGACTTTAAAGGAGGGCCAACTTGATGCCAAATGAAGGCCCCGGTGGCCAGAAACCAATCGGGAGAAAATGATGAAGTCTAAATAATTTCAGCTAAGCCCTCTGCAGTTAGTCACTTGTCTAAAATCTTCATCCGGCGGATGCCAGTAAATGAAAGGTGAAGCCTTCTTCTGCCAAAGTCTAATTTACTTAAGAGGTGAGACTTACTGGTGACCACATTGGTGATGGGCAGTATTTCTGCTGTCAATATATTTCCATGTTCTTCTTCCTTCCCTCCCCACATGGTGCAGTATTGCACCTCTGCTCCTCGCCCCCCCCCCCCCGGAAGAAGAGTATGGTATCAAAAGTATCAACCACCCTATTCCCTCAGCACTCAGCCAAGACTTCAGACTTTTCCTGTTAACCTGATTGTGTCATTATTCGTTGGCTGGCATTTGTGCTTTGTTGCCATACTCTGTTAGAAGGGAACTCCTGAAAGAACGGGAGATTCTGATGACTCCACATCTTAGTCTGTAAGCTGCAAGGTCATTTTGTGGTGGATAATAGTAGAGGAGAACAGTGGAGGGGTCTTAGCTAGGGACAGAAAAGACCAAAAGCAAATCTGTCCTATGGTACTACATAACCCCCCCATCGTTGTGTGGGAATAGCATAACGCTTGTCTCCTACAAGGAAGGGTTAACTTCTTTGGCCAAGATTTAAATTTGGAAGTTAGGGGGAAAGAGCTTCACTTTTATGCTGCTAAGCAGGTCCCCCTCTGTGGCCTGTCTCCTCTTCATTCACTTGGGAGTAGCCATTTCCCCACAGTGAAGTTTGGTATTTGCCATGGCGGGCTCAGAAAGTCAGTGGAAACTAAGAATGAATGGGCAGCTGGTTCTGTCCTGTAGTTCTCTACTCTGGTTCAAAAGTGAGAGTTTTGTGCAAGTGCTCTGCCTTACCCAGGGATTCTCAGCCTGCGTATCATCCAGGGCTGCATTAGCACCAAAGGCATAGTCAGAAGTATTTGTTCTCTTGGGGTGGGGATAAACATGCTGATCTTGGTCTGCTTTTCTTTTTTAAGTGTTTCTTTGAGAAAAGGCAAAGGAAGTCACAGCTGCAGCTAGAAGGCTTTCCTTAACTGTACTATCCTTCAGAGTATGAAAAAGGTTGCCTTGCACACTGAATTGCAAAGCAAGATGGAAAACGAGAGACAGATTGCCACATACTAGTTCTTCATTATGTTTGAAAGCTCACTGTCGCCCCAGCCCTGTTTCATCACTATTACTCGGATTCCATTTATACTTTGTAGTACAGTATTGACAATGTGTGGAACAGGACTGTAGATCCACTACAACTGGAGCATCAACAGGTTATTTTCTCTTGCTCGCTGGCAGAGCTGTGAGATCAGTATTTCCTCCCGTGTGTGTGTGTGTGTGTGTGTGTGTGTGTGTGTAGGGAAGTGTCTTTGGCGGTGGCTCTGTCAAGCACATAGGGGGGTTGTTTCTGTTATGTGGAGTTGGAGATCAGATAAGAGACAATGTCATTTCTGGTGCAGCCTTTCCTTATTGTCATAACCCTTCTCTTCCCTGCTCTTGTTCCCAAACACACCTAACTGCTTTGGGGCTTTAAAACAAACAAACAAACATGGTACTGGAGAATTAATTCTAATGTATAAAACCTGTCACCAAGGGGAAAGTAGTGAGGTTTTTTCCTGTTAAGTCATTTCAAGGAAGAAGCTGAAATGGTGCTTTTCCAATAGAAGGAGGGCCCACCATGCCTTGGCATGGAGAAAGGCCACTGCAAAAAGCAAGACCTCCCTCCAACTTCTACCCCACTCAAGTTGCGTGAAGTTTACAGCCTTCAGCCTCCTGCATCTCCAACCATTTGGGGAGGGCTTTGTTCTTCACTGGAAGAGAAAGGCTCTAAAGCATCTCCGTACATGGACATTTCAAGGGTTAATTTGATATGGGTAATTCCAAATGGATCTGATGCGAAAGCTGAAAAGGGAATTTTAATGACGTTTCTGAAGAGGGGCTGAGCCCTAATATCTTTCTTTGCAATGAAATGCTAACTTGGAATTGCTAATCACAAATGGCCTTGCCTTTCACTGGTGTGGAGCGGAGAGCTCCACAGGCAGGTATTTACAGAAGGAAAAGCAGCGCACAACTGGCTCTGAGCCATAGGAGAGAACCTTGCTGTAAAACTCTGCATTTCTAACCCTAGAGCAATTGAGTAGTTTAAATAACATAAGCTCAGCCTGGGCACCCAGCTGAATACGTAGCATAGGAAACCCCCCCCCCTGCAGCAACGCTAAGCCACTTTCACCGTTCCTGATTAGGCTTCTGAACAAGTTGGACCTTTTGATGACTATTTTAAGACTTTATGCTTGCTTCTGAAATTAGAAGATGGGAGAGAGACCCTGCTGCCGCCAGCAAAAAACAAACCTATTTTGACTTCATAAAAGAAAAGGAGAGTGGTACATATGTGTGTTCCCCTTCTCTGGGTTCATATATGAATCTGCCAGTTTGAACTCATGTGATTGGTACCTCTCCAAATGAGGTCTTCTGGTCCTGGGGGTCTTTTCCCTTCCATGCTATGCTCAGACATGTTTAGGAGTTAACAGTGTTATCAAAAGAAGTGACTACTTGTGTGCTCTTTTCTGCTGTTGCTTCATACCAGGAAGGAACTATTCGATATAGGAGGGTAGGAGGAACATTCAGTAGTTTTTAGTTACAAAGGCTTATACGGCTTGCATGCCTTCCCAAATTCTCTTGGATTTGGGAAGAAAGAATTGGGGAAACTCTAGGGGGCACAAGGCACATATATGGTCCCTAAGTGGCCTACATATATGATGCATTTTAACAATGCTGAGCTGTGCCCTAATCCATTGCTCTTCCTTTAATCAAGTGGTCAAATAGGGGGGTTTGGGGGGGAGGGGTTTCCCTGAAGAAGGAAGCCTTTTGGATTTTTCCTCAAGCTGCAGTTCTGGGTAAATCTCCTTTTTCTGAAATCAATCTTACATATCCAGCTGAGAGTGAGCCAACTGGTTGTGGAAGCACAATTCTCACTTTAGGCCATCATGTCCTGGGCAGTTTCCACTTGGGTTTAAATGCTGCATCCTGGGAACTGCATGCTCTGGAAGCAACACTTCTGTATTGTAAGTCACCCTCTGCATCTTTCTGATTTATAACATGGCTGCTGGAATAAAACATGGGTGCAGCCCATGCTTTATTTATAGGCTCCCCTTCAGAATTGTGATTGACTAGTCCTCAATCTGCTTGTTAAAATCAGAGCTCTTTTCAGGACTGCAGCATCCTATATCATGGGCATAGTTATACATTATATCTTTGGTCTGCAAAATGCAATTGGGCTGTAGCACACGAATTTAGGTCTTCTAAAGTGGCATTAATCATACAGAGATTTACAATTAGTGACCTTTCAGTGATGCAAGGTATGCTTAGGATGTAGACCTTTGACAAATCAACAATAACCTTCACAATGGAAAATAACTATGAGGTTAGCCCCATTAAGAAACCATTATTACCTGGCTCTAGAGCTCATGCAAATTCACTGATCTACAGACACCACTCTAGATGCAGAAATGCTTTCCCTAAAGCGATACTCAGCTTTTCTGGAGAAAGTGTAAGTAGTGGTCTGTTCTGTAGGTCTACTTGTGTACATTAAAAACTAAAATTCACTGTTCAATGCAAATCAGTAAAACACCCAAATTCACTTAATTTGTATTGATTTGCATGCTTTCTTCTGAACTCTGCATTTGGGCACTTGCACAAGATCAAATGGACAATGAAAGTTTGGACAGGCAAGAGGGTTGTGAAAAGCTGTATGAGTGTGAGCGAAACAAGGTTGCAAGGGTAGGCTTCAAGAAACTAAAGCTTCAGGTTTTGACCTGAGCATTTCACAATGGTTCTTGCATGATTTCAAATGTATTTTCACTATAATGAGGGCTAGAAACTTGCTTTTTAAAAAGGGAAGCTGGGATTCTCAGGAATCTAATATGCATAAATCATTGTTGTGCACGCTGCCCAATCTATGATGCCCAAAGCAGATGCTTTAGCAGAAAGGCACAGAGGACCATTTTCTAAATACTCCATGTTTATTTTCTCCATGTTATTGGCTGCCTTTGCTGGTTAAAGCAGAGCTTTTTTCCTCCTTATCTCTCTGGGACTAAAATGGTCATAGATGGTCAAAAAAATTCACTTCCAAATTATGAATTTAGGCTGAGTAGGGAAAAGTAAGGTAGCTGTTGATCCATACAAGAGGAAATGCTCACAATATAAATTGCTAATTCTAATATCTTTTTGTACAGCACGTTAGTGTGGGGGTTGCAAGTTTAAAATCTGGCAAAATTGAATTGGCTCTTATGACAATTTATTCTCTTAACAGCTTGCTGCTCCTTTGAAAGCAAACACCCACTAGACCAGTGCATGCCTTTAGCAACTGCAGGAAGCTCAGATAACTGTGGGCACAGAAGGTTAAAAAGAAAGCACATGATCTCTTATTTTTATTTGTAACTCTGCTCTCATTTGTAACTCTGCTCTCTTTGTTCTCTAGATTCTAAAAGTAATGAGTGCTTTGGAATTTTTGTGATTATGTTCTGGTGATGTGTAGCTAACGTACTAATGTTCACTTGAGCTAGGGTCATGGTAATGTGTGGTTTTTTTAAGAAAAAATATTTTAACTGTTCAGAAGATAACTTAAATACAATTATAAGATTAAGCTGTGAACCTGCTGAGCGTGTGTTTTTTCTTTAATTTTAAATGAATGTTTGTTTCCCAGGCACTATGTCAATGAATGAACTAGTGCAGAACTTCAACCTCATCTCATTGACTGTCATTCATTCACACTGGGGCAGCTTATTCATAAAATCTCAGCGTACTTTATAAGAGTTCCATTCATTAATGATATCTTCCATCTAAAGCACTGTAAATTGATCAAAACGTGTGACAGCAAAAGGAGTGCATTTAAAAAGGGAAAAGGGATCCTAAATGGATCCTACAGAATATTTGAGTGAAAAACTGTGACCTTCCCTTATTTAGAAGATGCACAGAATGCAGCTATTTAAATGTTTTTGGTTCAAAGATGACATACAGAATAATTCAAATTCTACCTTCTTACTGGACCCACCATGTTGCTTTGCCACCTTCTGGCTAACTTTTCCCATTAGGTATATTTTTATTTGTGCTTAAGGCCAATCCATTGTTTCCCTGACCTGGATTTTCTTTGCAATTAGAAAGTTTGCTCCCCTAGCAGTTCACTTAGTCCACTGAAACTGGCCTTTCGGAATCTTGGTTTAAAAAAGAGAAAATTCAACTAACACACTACACATGAATCCAACAAAACAAAATACCTTAGGTGGTTTGGACAGAACAAAGGATGGAGATCCACACATCATAGAATTATAGAGTCAGAAGGGACCACAAGGGCCATCTAATCCAACCCCTGCAATGCGAATCTTTAGCTCAATATGGGCCTTATCCCCACAACTCTGAGATTAAGAGTTTCATGCTCTACCGACTGAGCTAGCCAAGCCTCGTCTTGGCTTCTGCTGCTCTCTCTTTTGTCTGCCTTGCGTTTTCAATAAGACTAGTGTGTGTCACACTATGTTCTAGATGTCACTGTACCATATATTGCAGCAGACCTGCCTACTACCTTCTCCATGATTTTCCTTCAGGAAGGCTGGTGGGAAAACAGATGGAAAACGTAGGCACCTTGGAGGCACCCTCAAAACAGCAGGGCCTATATTAAGTAAAATCTGTTCTGTGTATCATAACATCCTTGTCCAACTATGCAAAATGCCTGTAAATTGTGTGGCGCGTTTCACAGGGAGAGAAAATACAATCTACGGTTGCAGAGCAAAACCATGAACCAAGGGCAGGGAGGGGGAAAATGGTTATTTTCCAATTAGAAATCAAACTCCAAAGATTGCTTGTTTGCTGGATTTAACAAATGTTTTAGACTGCAAAAAACCCAAAACTATCCAAGTAGCATTTCATTTAAGAAATAATATAAAAATTTAACAAAACAAATTCTAGACATTTCCAAACATTTGAGGACAAATTAACCACAATAATAAACTTGAAAGATCCTGAATGAAGAAAAGGGATTCTGGAATCACCAGTTAAGGAAACCCTTCAAAACAGTATGAGAAAGGTAGTGTATATTTCACATAAATACTATGCTGGGCTGGAAAGACTAGGCTTGCTGCATCACTCCCACCCCCCCGCCCGCCCGTGCCCAAATCCAATGATCTACCAACAGGAACCAGGTCCAAAAGACATATGGTTAAAATTGAAAAACTGGGAGCCTTCTGGTGCTTTCCGTACAGAGGGATTCATTTTCAGTACCAGAACTGAAATGAGCCTCAAGCCATTTCACACAAAAATGCACTCTGGATGAGCTTTCTTCATTTCAGCTGCCTCATTGAGGTGAACAAAGTTTTGGGAGTCAAAAGCATTTGCTGATCTGCAGTAGCTCACCCAGAGATTGTCCCTAGATTCTGATCAACTTTCTGCCCACTCCTCTGCTATGAGATGCTCATGCATTGTTGTATTAAAATTGTAGAGGGTGTCTTTAAATTGTCCTGAGTCTCCTTGCTCTCAACCACCTTCCAAATCTGCTCTGGAAAAAGCTATGGTCATGCATCTCATGTACTTTTGCATCATGATGCACATCCAATGTTGAGAAATCCCTCGAGCCAGGACAGTGCATTGACACAACAGGTTTATGAGACTTGCTTGAGGTCTGATGTTACACACTAGAAATGGTGGGTGCGATGTCAGAATGCAAAAGTTTGGGTTCTGCTCAAAAATCATTGCACAGATGAGTGTAATGTCATCATGCAGGGAAAATTGAAATTTGAAAATGAAGTGCCTCTTCTGAAATTGGCCCACAATGCGAGAAGCATGTCAGCTGGGAGTTGAAAGGCATTATGGATAATTGATCCTGGAACCTGGAATAGCACTCAGTTACTAGTGTGGTACTGAAGAGAAGCAAGATACTTGTGCATCTTCGCCCAAATATTGCTATACCAGGTAGGTGGGAGAGCTAGAAGTGCTGCAAATTC
This sequence comes from Podarcis filfolensis, assembly GCF_964270895.1. Classification (NCBI taxonomy): domain Eukaryota; kingdom Metazoa; phylum Chordata; class Lepidosauria; order Squamata; family Lacertidae; genus Podarcis; species Podarcis filfolensis. The sequence goes on along the minus strand of NC_139608.1, from coordinate 42,709,708 downwards.
TTTTTCTGGGGCAGCAAGAAATATCCAAGCTTGGCAGAATGCCCGGTTTCTGCAAAACAAATTCCATCCACCAACTTATAAGAATACAAAAGTGTTCTTTCATGGCTAGAGTGAAGGCTTGGGAAGGGGTGACCACCCAGTCTAGGAAAAAAGGATTCTTTTGCTGCCAAGAGTTTTCGGTCTTGTGCCTTGTGGGGCTGCCTCAGCCTCACAAGCTCTCCCAAAAATAAAGACTTCTGACCGTAAATTGAATAACTGCGGCCGGCTCTTTGCTGCTCTTGCCCTCCTCTTGCCAACTCAGTTCATTACCAAACTCTGAAGGTCTCTGCTTCACCTGCTTTACTGCCTCATTTTCCAAAAGGGAAGTATTTGTTCTGAGTAGGAAAGAACAAGGAAAGAAATTTGGTTTCGTTTGCATTTTAATGTGAAACTAATTCACCCTTCTCAAACTAATGCACAAATGCATTTTGCGATTCAGTTTTCCAGCCAACTTTTACAAATATGCATATATTGGCAGGAAGCATGCATAAAAAATGAATACATTTATGAAAATAACATACAAAATTGCCTTGTGTCAGGAAACTGCAAAAAAGTGTGCATTAGTCAAAAAGGCATAAAAAATGTTTTATTTGGATAAATTCACACTGAAATGCAGACAATGAGGATTTTTTAAAATTGCAAATTGCAGTGCAAATGTGGAGAACTGAGTGTAAGATTGGAAAAATGAGAAAAAAGAGAATTGAAATTGACATTACTGATTTCTAAGGAGCAGAAATCACCTATCCCTGGCACTGTTTCCTCAGTTCACAAATACTGCTTGGGCATTGCTAAGCAATGAAAGAACCAATTTTATTCTATGTAACATGGGCAGTGTGGCACAACTGGTTTTCTCCTGATACTGGAGACTAATACTGAACACACCCTGTAGGAAATATGCTTTTAAAAGCCTAAATATTGGCAGGACAATAGCTCCATTGATGAATATTTGCATAACAACCATATCTCCCACTGCTCCCAAAGTGTAGTGACTCAAGACTTTAAGACAGGGGTAGGCAACCTAAGGTTCATGGGCCGGATGCGGCCCAATCGCCTTCTCAATCCGGCCTGTGGATGGTCCGGGAATCAGTGTGGGGTTTTTTTACACTGTAGAATGTGTCCTTTTATTTAAAATGCATCTCTGGGTTATTTGTGGGGCCTGCCTGGTGTTTTTACATGAGTAGAATGTGCTTTTATTTAGAATGCTTCTCTGGGTTATTTATGGGGCATAGGAATTTGTTCATTTCCCCCCCCCCAAATATATATATATATATATATATATATATATATATATATATATATATTACAGGCATTGTGCTAAGCATCAACAGAACTCTTCAAAAGCAGAAAATACTCCAGAGGTCACCAGTGATTTTGTGTGTGTAAAAACGTTCAATTCTATCCAATATCAATTAAGGCCACTTGTATTATTCTAGTACAGGGGTAGGAAGAATTCAGAGTCCCAGGATCTACTCTGGGTGTAGTTGTGTTTTTTTACGAAAACCTTAAGATCTACCAACTGGTGCCTGGTGCAAAAGACATACACTTACAGTGTAACCCTATACTTGCCTACTCAGTCATAAATCCTCTTGAGTTCAATAGGACACATCTGTTCCCAAGTAAATGTGTTAGGGTTGTTGTCTGAAAATTTACAGGGGAAGTGCCATAGCTCATTGAGAACAACTGCCAGCATCTCCAGATAAAGGTAAAGGTACCCCTGACAGTTAGGTCCAGCTGTGGCTGACTCTGGGGTTGTGGCGCTCATCTCGCTTTACTGGCCGAGGGAGCCGGCGTACAGCTTCCGGGTCATGTAGCCAGCATGACTAAGCTGCTTCTGGTGAACCAGAGCAGCGCACAGAAATGCCATTTACCTTCCTGCCACAGTGGTACCTATTTATCTACTTGCACTTTGATGTGCTTTCAAACTGCTAGGTTGGCAGGAGCAGGGACCGAAGAATGGGAGCTCACCCCGTCGCAGGGATTCAAACCGCCAACCTTCTGATTGGCAAGCCCTAGGCTCTGTGGTTTAGACCACAGCGCCACCCACGTCCCAGATAAGGGCTGTCCTATACCTGTAATTCTGGAGAACTGCTAATTGATGCAGACAATACTGAGCAAGGTGGACCAAATGGTCTGACTCGGTATAAGATGGCTTACTATGTTCCTTAAGAACTTTGAGTCTAGGAATTTGGTTAAAATATCAGAACTATTCTCCTGGTTCTCCAAAGCACGGGAATTTACCGCTCAAAGTGCTTTTATGCTAGTCAATAAATTCTCCATTTGATCTGAGGTTCGCCAGATACTCCGTCAACCCCTTTCCCTAGACTGTTTCTTGCCTTATCTCAAGGCTAATAGGCTTAAGCTGGGGTCAGTTGCAGCCCTTCGACTCTTACCGCTGCACTGTTACTGGGGTGAACCCAAAAAACATGGGCACCTCTCCAGATGTGTGACTGCATGGTGTGCCAACATGGTTTTAGAGCAAATTTAATCACACCAGGAGAAATTATTTTTTTAACAGAAGGCAACTTGTGTTTTCAGGCAGAAAATAAATCTCAATGTTGTTGTTTTTTTAAGGACAATGTGATTGGGTAGGGAGAGGCACAAATTTATGCTAGTGGTTGGAGGGACTTTTTATTACTTTTGGGAAAGGTTTGGGACAGCAGACTCTTCCTTTCAGCACCATCGAACTGGAACAGGAACAAAGATGTTGAGAAGCCTGGAGACAGACTGTTGCTATTTGGGGGTGGGATTCAAGCACATACCACCCAATTCAGGTTGTGATAGTAGATCAGGAAGACTTGCACAACAAACCCACTTTCCCAAAATATCAGATTTTTGGGAAATATGGAAAGTAATGGGGAAATGCACTGGAAACTATGGAAAGTGTTTGATGCAACATTGTCTAAACAAACTCCCCGCAAACAGATAGAGATGAATGCTCACTAACAAGTCAGCATTGTCTAGCTGCTCTGTGAACAAATGAATCAGGATAAGTGCTCAATCAACAGCTCACTTAGAAGCACCTCAAGTTTTATGAGGAATGGCTGAAGGAACTGGCCATGTTTAGCCTGAAGAAAGCACAATTAAGAGGTAATATGAAAGCCACCTTCAAATAGATGAAGCCAAGTTTGTCTTCTGTTGCTGCACAATGTAGGGATAGGAACCAAAACCAATGGGTTCAACCTAATGAGTGGATTTAGACCACACATTACTAAATATTGCCTGGTGGTATGAACTGTTCAACACCCTTGGAAAGCAATGAACTTTCCTTAGTTAGAGATTTTAGTTAGAGTCCACCTAGCAGTGGACTTCCCCAATCAGCAAGGAGTTAAACTACATTCCCCACTTGAAATCTCTCCCAAATCTGTGAGGCTATATAGACTCAAGATGCATTGCTACCTCATCCTCCTCTAGCACCCGACATGAAATCCTGAAAGAAAAGGATTCCATTCTATGTACTCCATTTAGGGCAGGAAGTCCACATGTTGCTGGACTCTCAACTTCCATCAGCCCCAGCATAGACTCATTGAAATGAATGAACATGGCTAAGGTAGCCAATTAATTTTGATGGATCTACTCTAAACAAGGCTGGATTGAATACCACCCTTCAGCCCTACAATGGCCCTTATTGTTATACATTTCTAATGTGCTAATCCCTTCTCCTACAACCGTTATCCAGGTACAGAGAGAGTTAATATTGCCCTGGGCAGCTGCCAATGCTGGAAGGTCCTAGCGGCTCCAGGTTCTGAACTATGTATCTCTTTCTCAAATAAGCGAAGCGAATCACATCAACCATCATGTGATTGAGCACTGCCTCTAAGGGCTTAATGAAGCAGAGCTTTTCTTCCGTCTCTTGCATCTTTCTCTCCCTATCTTCCTTTTACTGCCTTGGCCCATGTGCTTGTGGCTTTTTCTGTCCGTCATTTGGCAAGTTGGTGGGGGGGTGGGGGGTGTTTCTGCGTCTCCGTAGCTTGAGCCTCCAGAGGGTCTTACAGCATCAAGTATTACTTTGCTGAATTTTTCATCTCTCCTGGACAATCCCATCATGGGTCACTGAAATGAGCAAGTGGATCTCAGCCAGGCAACTTCACTTCTTCCTGCTGAACCTTCATTGTATTGTCTGGACATAAAAGACAGAGATTGCCCAAATGGACAACAACCTGCGTTTTGACTTCCACAGAAAGATCACTGGGGTAAGTGTGGGTTGATGTTTTTTTGGAGCTTTCTATATGCCACAAAGGTTATCTCCCTTGAGCCTGGCGTGCTGCAGTGCCCAGCATTCCTTAAGGGATTAGCTGGGATTTTAATTGCACACGACTTGAGAAGGCTGGCCAAGACTATAATCTCAGCTACTGTGCTCTGGGATATGTGGAGTGACACTTTCCAGCTTCCCAGGGTATGGGGTTTGCTTTGCTGGCCTAAGGAATCAGGGCCAAAACTGGGGTGGGGAACTTAGTCCAGAAAGACATTTCTAAGTCTAGTAGCTTTAGATCAGGCACCCCCAACCTGCGGCCCTCCAGATGTTTTGGCCTCCAACTCCCATGATCCCTAGCTAACAGGACCAGTGGTCAGGGATGATGGGAATTGTAGTCCAAAACATCTGGATGGCCAAAGGTTGGGGTGCCTGCTTTAGATCTTTCCAGCTGCAGATGCTACTGGGTTGGGGGGGGGGGAGGAAGGGTGCTGGAAGTGGTGCTGTTTAGCTCCTTATAAAATAATGTTTCAACTGGGGTGCTTTGCAGCCACCATTTCACTTGTGTCTGTTGCATGTTTTCCTGTTTATGAGAATGAGGCTTAATCATTCCTGCTCTAAGTTTGCCTCCTGGCTATGTAGTTTTTATTTCATTTTCTTTGGGTTTGCAGATCATTGGTGATCTGTATATGTTATTAAGTTATTGCCATATGCTAATGAGTTGTGGCAAGGCTCCTCCCCCCTCAAAAAATAACTACACTGGTACCTCGGTTTAAAAACAGCCTTGTTTATGAACTATTCAGTATATGAACACCACAAAGCTGGAACTAGTGTTCCACTTAGCAAAGTTTACCTCGGTCTACGAACGGAAGCTGAACGGTGGAAGGGCACCAGCAATGGGAGGCCTCATTAGGGAAAGCACACCTCAGTTTAAGAACGACTTTGGTTTAAGAACGGACTTCCGGAACAGATTAAGTTCGTAAACCAACGTACCACTGTATTAAGGGACCAATCCTGGTTACCTTCAGTATTTGAATGCCTACATCTTTCCACAGAGAAAAGTACTAGACTGCAAAGGACTTTCAAGCCAACATAGGCAGAATAGGAAGAAATGGCTGACAGTAAATGTTGGGCCAGTTTCAGTTTAGAAATCATGTTCCCCTGAGCCTGGAATGTTGAGAAGTCCTGCCTGTCTACAGTTCAGAAGAAAATAACCCGTCCATTTCCCACAGTCATAGGGGGTAATACTGAATTATCATTTCAGCTCAGACAGGTTCTATAATGGCCAGTGTTCTGTGTCTCAGAACACGAGGCACACAGAGCAAAGTGAGCCAGGAATGACAGCATGAGTGTGGCAGGTCCAGTCCCTGGCATCTCCTGGTAGGGCTGGGAATGTCCCCTGCCTGAAACCCTGGAGAACCACTGCCAGTCAGCAGTGGTGTAGCACTGGTTGCTGGCACCCAGAGTACGTGCCAGCCCAGCCCTTGCCACTGGAACAACCCCACCCACATTGGAGCAAAATGGGGCTGCACTGAGCTGCTCGCTTGTCCACACTGGCGGGAGCCTGGCCAGCTACTGCAGCCCTTGGTGGGTGGAGAGGAGCATTGGGCTGCACCATTCTGGGGTCACCTGCATAGGGGCGCCTGGTTCATTCCACCTCCAAAATTGTGCACCCAGAGCCACAGCTCCCCTGGCACTCCCCATGCTATGCCCCTGCCAGCCAGGGTAGTTAATGCTGAGATAGATGAATGGATAATGCAGCTTCCAACGTTCCGTTTAACAGCATAGTGAGCTTGACGTTCTTGTATGGTGCCATGTTGGAAGAAGTGGCAGTAAACAGGGATGTTGAACCAGAGCGTCACTTTCCCATCTGTCCACCACACCATGTGCCCCTTTGGCTTCTCCCTCCTTCACTGTGTGAAAGATGCATGATGCTGTAAACACAGAAACAACCCCAAAGTCTCTCCTTAATGGCTTAGCTGCCCTCCTCTCTCATATGCCACAGAGAGGGATAATGGGAGGAACCACTTGAAGGTCCATAGGAGAATGCTCTGCTATCCATTCAGAAGGTCCCAGCTTCAATTTCCAGCATCTCCAGGAAGGACCAAGAGACTCCTGCCTAAAAACTTGGAAAGTCACTGCGTATCAGTGTTGGCAAAACTGAGGTGGATGGTCTTGATAGCAGTGGAGGTTGGTCCGTTGGGGTTACTGGAGTGCTGTCCCACCAACCTCAGTCTGCTCTCAGCCCTCAATTGCCTACCTCCTTACTTGAAACCAGTTCAAGGGGTGGCACTGGCTGTCAGCTTCCTACTCCCTGGTCTCAGCACTTGCAGAACTCAGCAGGGAAGAGGAAAGGGGCAACAATTAGTTTGTTCTCGCTCCACCTTCTGTTGGGCTCTCTGCCCTCTACCCCACCAGTCCCATGGGCACCAGGCAACTTCTGATGCTCCACTGTAGGATTACAGCCATTTCCTCCTCTCATTTCTCTGCCTGATTCTTAAAAAGGAACACTGCTGCTACCATCTGCCTGGTCTATTTTGGATGAGCTAAGCTAGGGAATCCCAGCCAGTTATTCCAGTACGTATAAAAATACATTTCACCAGCGTATCTCTATATGTGGAAATTCTGGGGAATCCACCTCCTCTTTGGGTAGCTGTAAAAATTCTCTTCTAGTTGCTACTATGGTTGCTCCAGGTTAACCTTCCTGTATACCAGTCTTGGAGGGCTGTGCTTTTTGTTACTCTGCTATTTTGCGGGGGCAATGTGTGCTCTTCTGTATTGTCCAATTGCTTCACTTTCAATAATGCGTGTTTATGGATTCATCTCATTTTGCTGTCTGTGCCTAGCCACCTTGAATTATTTTTGTGATAGAAAGTCAGTATTGCAAATATTTTAATAATAATAAACCTTTAAGAGGCTGGGTGATAAACTCTTGTGCAAAAATAAGAAAAGGTTCCTTGGCATTCACATCTGACCTCAGATAATTTATTATGCCTTCCCATGATATTCTTACTCTAAATAAGTGTCACAATCTGGGCCTGCATTCACCATGATTTGATTTCTAAAGTCCTACCAGCTTCCATTTTCTCTGGAATCCACATTCCCTTACAGGACCTACCTGGACTAGCAAAGCTGGAAGTATTTTTAAGATCCCTTTATGGATCTGTTTCTGTGACAAATGAGAGATTTCCTTCCTCTACCACACTTCCTGCTAGCTAATTATGGTCCTGTTGCCCTTAATTACAGTACCATGAATTGTTCTAAAGAATCCTCCCCCCAAGGAACCCACCCATTTTCCAATAGACTAGCTTGCGACAATTTTATTAATTTCCATGATGGGTTTCTCTTTTCATGTTGTTTTGCTACGTTTATTAGACACTCAATAGCTTGTATTCTCTGGATGCAAGAAAATCCACATAACAGCAAAAGCTTATCTGATAGGCTTTCACATGCTCTGTCTGTGCAACATTAATCGGTTCCAGTCCTTAACGGGTGTGGTTAGAACCCTTTGTTGATTGTAAATGTTTCTCTGTTAAACTATCCTGGGGAGTCCAGTTCTCTCTCTTCCTGCTGGCTCTTCCGCAATACCTAACGGAAGGAGGCTTCTGGCTGGAACTGCTCCAAACCACAGGCAGCCCAGGAAATAATTCCTTGATGTCACATGATTCATAGGAGTAGCTTAGAGAGATAGCCAAAGTGGTGCCCTCCAGATACTGCTGAACTACAGCTCCCATCATCCCTGGCCATTGGGCATAGTGCCTGCGGCTGGTGGGAGTTGTAGTATCCGGTGGGCACAGTGTTGGCTTAAAGAAAACAGCGACTCCCTGAATCCCTTTTAATTGTGTGGTGCCGTTCTCTGTACTCTGGAGAAAGTGCAGTCATAGGCAAATTTGGAAGCACCTTTTTTATTTCCCGAATACCCTGCCATTCTGATTTCCTTCATGGTATGGTGGTATTAACCCTTCTGCTACTTTGAAATGCCGCCCAAGAGGGGTGCTGGGTCTTCCTCTCCCATGCAGCCAATGCTGGTGTCCTCCAGTGTAATTGCCTCACTAGCCACCACTGGGGTGAAAGCTGCCTATATTTATTTGTTATACAGTTTCCTCAGCGCTGGTTCGGCTTACCAGAAGTGTGTTCATGTGCAATGTCTTCTCATCAGTGGAGGCTGGCCCATTAAGACTCAGTCTGCCCTCAGTCAGCCCCCACTTGCTGCCTTCTTACTTAAAACCAGCCAGTGAGCAGCATTGCTTGTTAGCTGTTATTCTTTGTAGAAATAAGGGAGGAGGAGAACAGAGACGAAACTATATTTAGCCAGCTCTGCCTGTCATAGGCTCTGGCTCTGTTTCTTGTTGGCCCCCTTGCTGTCTGCCCCTCTGGTCCCAAGGGGCACCGGCCACCACTGATTCTCATCAACTTCTTTTACCAGCTGAACAAATCCTTCAGTAAATCTCACCAAGCTCCAACACTTGGACAAACATGCTTAGGAATGTTTCTGTTTCTTTTCTTTTTGGGAAATGGAGGACTTCCTATGAGTATCTTTGCTGCCTTCTGCTACCTCTGGAATTTTGCACCAACTTTTGAACCACTGTTGTTATGTAGGTTCACCAATCTATAGCAACTCTTGGTGGCAAAACAATGTCCCATGCTTGGTATGTCTCATGACCTACTTCCACCTCCTCCTTATCTGACATGTATTCTTGTCCTTCCTAGCACCTCACCTTCCCTCTGCTGGCTGTCACACTGCTGTCATCGTTTGGGTCTTCCATGCTGTATGGGTACAATTTGGCTGTGGTGAACTCTCCAGCAGCGGTAAGATTCAGACAGAAAGTGCACACACTGACCATCATAGAGCCTTCCATCCTCTGCTGAGCTAGAATGCCCCTCTCTCCACTTCCTGGCCTGATACACCATGTTGAACTGACCCCCTTTCTGTTCCTCCCAGGACCTCACTTGGGTTGATACTGTCTCCCACAGACATCACAAGACTCCATATAACCTGTGGCTAAAATCTCATGGTGGTGAACACAGATCTAGAACTCTCACAATTTTATTGCATGTTGTGTCTTCCTCCACTGCAGCACATCAAAGCCTTCTATAACACAACATGGTTTCGGCGCTATGGAGTGGGCCTGGCTCCAGCACGGCTCACTCTCATGTACTCACTGACTGTCTCGGTCTTTGCCCTGGGAGGCCTGGTGGGATCCCTGCCTGTGGGAGTACTGGTAACCCAATATGGAAGGTAAGGGCAGAGCCAAAAACAGAGTGAATTTCCAATTCATAGCCAATATGTGTTGACAGATACACCACCCATTCAATGTGGAGGGAAGCGAGGATGACTGGCACTGAGTTCCACATAGCTGAGCACCCACATCCCTCCGGCCAGCCCCTAGCCCTGCTGCAATTGCTCCTTGCCACTATTGCCTGATCTCCTGTCCCTTCTCAGCCAAAGAGCAGTGACAAAAGAGGAAAGAGAAAGAGCAGAAGAAGAAGCCTTAGACCACATTGACCCATCTCCCACCGGACAGATGTATGGACTGTGGCCAAAGGGAAGGTGCAAGCAAAAGTGCAGTGGCAACAGCAGTGAGAGGAGGCCCGTAGAAGGTATCATGCCCAAGTCCCCCCACAAATGTTACAAAACACACATTAATCCCCGTAGAGTTTAGACAGCAGGAATGTACTACTACGTAACCCGTTTTGGCACGCAAGCCAGAAACTGCCTCTCTCTTCCCATTGAAAGCTGCAGCACCCATGGATGTGACCAATTCATTAGCCTTCAACCTCATGACCATTAAGGACAGCGCTAAAATTGAGCTGGATAATGTGATCAAGGCAGGAGTGATTCTAGAATTCAAACAGTTAAAAGATCAAAGAGGTTATAACAGTGCAAGATACTGACTAGACTGACTTTTGTCTACACTGGTGAGACATTGGATGCTGCCTTATTCCATCCAGCTCAATTTTGTCTACACTGCCTGCAGCACAGGCTTCAGGCAAGGGTCACTCCCCATCTCTTACCAGGAGATGCTGGGAACTGAACCTGTGACTCTGAAGGCAAAGATAGACGATAGGTATAAAAACTATCAGTTAACTTATGGTCCTCTTTGACATCTCAGTTGAGACATGTTCTTTGAAAGTATTTATTTTGTTAGGGCATCAGGAATGAACTGAATCACTTGGAAGCACGATTATTCTTTACCGTGGGTTGTTCTGAATATGTTTTAAGCTGACACTTTAACTGTCCCTGAAGCTCATTGGAAACATATTTTGTTAAAGAGGGTGTATAAATAATAGAAAGAAATGTAGAACAGTTGTGTCAGCTGGGATAACGCTATGATTGTCAAAACAGAGCTACTCCTTATGCCTGCCTCTCAACTCACATCCCAGATTTAATTTGAGTTGAGACTACTTGCCAAATCTCAACTCTACCATCAGAACAATTTCCATATGCTCTAGCAAACAACCGTGTCTCCATTTAAATTCTGGATATCACAACAATTCACCCAGCTGAAAGGTTGCTCAGTGATCATCTACATCAGGGATGGAGAATCTGTGGCCCTCCAGACATTGCTGTACTCTAAGTTCCATCAGCCTCAGTCAGCATAGCCAATGGCTAGGGATGCTGGAAGTTATAGTTTAGTAACGTCTGAAGGGCCATCTCTGATCCACATCCCATTTGGCTAGTCAGTCCACCTCTGGCTACAGGCCTTAGGATCTGGCAAAGCAATTCTAATGGGGAAAGGAGTTAGAAGCACCAAGGAAGGAAGGGGGCAGAGGGGCAATTATGGGGATGCCAGATGGGCATTTTGTTGCAACAGAAAGCAGAGTGTTCAGCAGGGCTGGCCCAAGATATTTTGGCACCTGAGGTGAACCAGAAAATGACGCCTCTCTCCCTGGTAGGGAAGAATGGGTGAGTGAATATCTACCTCAGGAGCAAGGAAATAAGATCTACATCGGGATCAGCTGCCCCTATGGATCCTGCCATGGTGCCACTTGAGGCAGTCACCTCACCTTGCCTCATGAGTGAGCCAGCCTTGGACCTCAGGGAGTGGGGATGGAACAAAATGTTTTATTTGGAACTTTTTGGAATCAAAGAGGTTGGATGACCATCTGTCATGTATGTTCTAGCTGAGATTCCTGCATTGCAGGGGGCTGGATTAGATGACCCTCTGTTCTCTTCTACGGCTACAATTCTATGGTTCCATGATTCAATGAAACCATCTAAAATAAATGACCTCTCTACCAGGAACGGTACCTTGGTCCGCAGCAACGTCCTCGTCTTTTTGGCTGGCATGTTAATGGGATTCAGTCGCTACTTGGAATCACCTGAAATGGTCATATTTGGACGCTTCATAACCGGCGTTCACTCTGGTAAGAGAAATGTCTCTGCCCATACTTCCTCACTTTGTGTGTGGGTCCTTCTCTAGTGTAGTTCCTTCTCCTCTAGGGTCCAGGTAATGCACAGCCACTGAAAGCTACGTATGCATCTCAAAAAGCATACCTGTAGTGTATATATAGATTATTAGAGCCACTGCTGCCTCTCTTGCTCATGACATTCCACATTGATTTGAAAAGCAAAATAACGTGCTTTTTAATTTAGAGAGTTAGAAATGAGTTACCACCTACAGTGAGTGAGTGGGAACATTCACAAATTATTGAATGTGGATTCACTGCATGCACTTTCTGAATTAGACCACTGCCCATAAAATCTCATTCCACAATAAACTAATTGCTAAGATGACACATTATTCTGCCTCTTTGTAGCAACAGAACTTATATGACTACTTTGCGGGAAGTTAATATAGATTTAGTTGTTCCTGAAGATATTAACCCTTAGATATCTGAGGCTGCTGGCTGATTGCCATGTCATTCACCACCTTCCTTCCCTTTTCTTTCCTCTTCCTACCAGGGATCTGTCTCAGTGTGGTGCCCATGTACCTGGGAGAAATTGCCCCTAAGAACCTGCGTGGATTCTTGGGCCTTGTACCAAGCATTTTCATCTGTCTGGGGGTCTTCTCTGCCCAAGTCCTGGGCCTTCCCGAGCTCCTGGGAGAGGTAAATGCCCAGGCCTGCCACTCTCTGTATAGAATGCCCAGGCCTGCTAGCTTCGTTGCTGTCAGAATGTAAACTGATGACAGGATGGGAAGGGCACCACTGGGAGCAGCTGGGAGTCCTAGAAGAGTGTGCTAGCAAAAGGTGGTGTAGTAATGAACATGTTGGACTTTGGATGGGGAGACATGAACTTACAGACATGAAGTTCACTGAATCACCTAAGGCAAATCACTGAGTCTAGCCTACCTAAGAGACTTGTCCTCCAATCCTCAAGCTCACACTGTTGCTAAATACCACTCTAGCAGATGACACCATCACCCCTGCTGTCAAAAAGAGCAACAAAGCTGCATTTCATTCCACTGCCCCCATTTCTCCTACTAGTTTAGAAAAGGCAGACGGGCTTTTGCCATCTTGAATCCAAACATGTTTTTTTTAAATGCACTTCCCACTTCTTCAAGTGGTGAGAAGTTATAGGAGAATGACTTATTCATCTTTTATTCTCTTTGGGAAGAAGACATGGGTAGTGAGTTAATATGTTTCTGCTATATTGATTTACAAATATTCAAGTTGACCATAGATGGAGGTGAACATGGGGCATAGATGGAGGGCTTCCCCTTCCAGAGGTGTCTCCAGTTATTTCCTAGCCATTCCCAGCCATTTTAGCTCTAATTTCCCTAACAGAAGATGTGCCTGCTGGTATGCTTGGCCTCTTGGCCATTAAGGAACCTTAAGAACTCATTCTGCCTCCTTTAACATTCACAAATGCTGATCCCCACAGCAGAAATCAGATAGCAAGACCATAACAATGTTATAAGAAATCTGGCCATTGTACAGGAGAAAAAGTCTCTGCTATAGAGAAAAGAGGAGGCATCAGGGATTATGTTGGAGAAAGTGTGGGAAGACAGATGTGGTGTAGAAGGGGAGTATCTTGCTCAGGTCATTCTTGTTTCTATCTACGCACCCACCACACCCAAAATAATGCAACACCTAGGTTTGCTACACATTTGGAATTTCCTAGGCATATCTGGAATACCGCATTCAGCAGCAGCATCCGGACGGAAATTGTGAAAATGTCTGGGAAAATCTGGACATATAGCAATCCATGTCGGCAGTGTTATTTGCCGATTTCCCATAAAAACAGCTCAAAAACAGCAAAAAAGCTCAACAACTTTGGCCAAAAGTTTGAAATATGGCAACCCTAGCTATACCCTTCAGGACTAGGCTTTCCTTTTAAAAAAAAAATTATTAAATTTTTCCTTTACAGGACTAGGCTTTCCTATATAACTCTGTGGGGAGAAAGATGGAGAAAGGGCTGCAGAAAAGGAGCCATTAATCTATCAAGTCCTTTGTGTTTCACAACCTGCATAAAGTATCCTCTTTGCCAGAAAGAAGCTGCAAAAACCCCTCTCATCATGGGGGGGGGGTTTGTCTCTCTCTCTCTCTAGGATGCCTACTGGCCTCTCTTCCTCTCGCTGGTGGTTGTTCCTGCCTTCCTGCAGCTGATCCTCCTGCACTGGTTTCCAGAAAGCCCCCGTTACCTTCTTATTGAGAAGAACAATGTCCTTGGAGCTACTGATGGTAAGGGAAGTGCAAGGATCTTCATTCCTTACCGCTTGGAAATATTTTGGGGTGGCTATGAGAGGCAAGAAAAGTTTGCCATTGTGTGGCAGGGCTACCCACAGCCTACAGGCCTCCAGCTGGCCATCCCTGTCCTGGATACTCTTCTCACCCGCGTTGTCTTAACCCTACAGCACTGCGTTGGTTCCTGGGCAAGTACGACGTGCAGGACGTAATCGAAGAGATGCAGGAGGAGAAGCGCTCGCTGGCTTCTGTGGAGACGGTGTCTGTGTGGCACCTGCTCTTGGATCCCTCTGTGCGATGGCAAGTTCTCTCCGTCGTGGTGATCAACATGGGCATGCAGCTCTCAGGGATTGACGCGGTAAGGGCTGCAGGGTCAATCACCCCTGCCACAAGGCCGCTGGGCTGGCCTGCGCCTCCTGCACCTTCATTCAAGCACAACAGTATTCCAACCTCACTGCTCTCTTCCCCCGTTTAAACCTCTGGGCGTATTTCCCCCATGTATCTGTGACACCTTCGCTAATTGGAGCCAAAGAACTCCGAGCTAGGTGCCAAAAGTCAAGAGTTACTGTTGCTCCTCCCAAATCATGAATATTTATTTAAATTTCCGTACCACCTTTCCTCCCAAAATGGAGGCAAATTGCAAAACAGAAAAACAATGCATAAATAAATAAATCTAAAACCTTGTAAAACAGTCATATCCCCTCACAGCTAGTAATGCCAAGTTTGCAGGAAACAGTGCTTTTCAGCCATTAAATGCCTGGAGGAACAGGAATGTGTTAAAATTCCACCAGAATGTTAATAGTGGGGAACTACCACCATGGAGACTCTGTCACAGGCAGCACCCAGCACTATCAACAGGCTGAGATGGTTGACATTCTTGAGTACTTTGGTCCCAAGCCTTTTAGGGTTTTGTAAGCTAGTTCCAGGTTTTGTGCACCTTGAATAGAGCCTTACTGACACCCACTCTGCTTGCAAAATGAGGTAGGGAGAAGGGTTCCGCATGTACTTTTCTCTCTAGCCCTGCCTACCACTGATATGCAGCCCTTAACAGATTACTCCCAAGCAAATACAGCCCATGGCAGAAAAAGGCTCCCCACTCATGTTTTACATCATGCATTAAAATGATTTACAATAATTCATGGTAGAGCATAATTAATCCCAGGAGGGAGGGGTTGGGCGATTAAAAATGAGGCACTCATATCTTAATAAAAGTGCTGTTAGTACCAGCATACAAATGGTTGCCATAAGCAGCCAAAAAAAAAGTGATTTTTCTTATTTTACAAGTATGCTACAGAACAGAGAAAAGTGGCATGCCTCCAGCTAATTTTGATTTGAACTCAGACCCTCAAACTGTCTTTGCTAAGTCCCACTGGCATAAAAGGAGAGGATAGGCAGAAATGATCTGCGGGTGCTAACACACGCAACTCTGCAGCAGTTCCCTGCATAGCCGTCCTCTGGATTTCCTTGCAGCCTCACGAGGTATTCCATTGTCCTTCCTACTCTTCTAAGCCACACCTACCCCCTCTGCTTATGATTTCTCCTCTTCATTGACAGATCTGGTTTTACACAAATGTCATCTTTGAGAATGCCGGCATCCCTGACCCAGAGATCCCCTACACTACGGTCGGCACGGGTGCGATTGAGGTTGTTGCTGGCTTGATAGGCGTAAGTGTGGAAATCTCTAGTTTGGGTTTGGCTTGTCCTTTAAGAGGGCATCATCCTTCTGCTTTCCTTTTGCACTGAGAGAATAGATTTGTATGTACTTTTCATAATGAGACAGGGCAATAATTTCCTAACTCCTTTCCAGTGTGGAGGGCACTCTTGGTTCCTTCAGGATGCTCTCTACCCATTTTCAACTGGAAGGATATTGTTCACAGCTGGGCTCTTAGAGAAGAAAACCTGTGAGGTTGCTTGTCACTGCCTGGTCCTAGCAAAGAGCCTTCTCTTGCACTCATTCTCTGCTCTCCTCATGTTGCCAAACATAGCCACCAGAAGAGAACTGCTCACTTGCCCTCAGCACTCACCAGATACTGCTTTATGAGGCTGGATACACACCATACGTCTAAAGCACCCCCTGGGACTCCTGGGAATTGTAGTTTACCCCCACAGAACTACAATTCCCATAACTCTTAACAAACTACCATTCTCAGGACGGCGGGAATGTGCTTTAAATGTATGGTGTGTACGCAGCCTAAGCTAGCAGTACTTTCCTTCCTGTCCTAGCTATGTTTCTTCTGGGCCTTTCATGCTGAGTGGCGGCAGTGCTCTCCTTAACAGAGCATCAGTCAAGGCGCAGGCAGAATGAAAAGCAACAGCTTGGAAGACCAGCTGCCTCTCTTTCTCCACTGGAGGTAGAGAGTGAGGACCATGCAGCAAGTCTACTTATAGGTAAAGGGGAACTGTGTTCCATGCCTTTCTTCCTCAAGTGGGCAATGTGGGAACTGGGCCATAGGCTGCAATCCTATACATGGAGGCAGCCAGTGTGGTACCTCCAGATGTTGCACTCCACATCCCATCAGCCCCAGGTAGCATAATCAGGGATGATGAGCGTTGTAGTCGTAAGAACATAAGAGCCCTGCTGGGTCAGGCTAAAGCAGCCTTTCTCAACCTGTGGGTCCCCAGATGTTGTTGAACTACAACTCCCATCACCCCTAGCTAGCAAGGCCAGAGCTCAGGGATGATGGGAGTTGTAGTCCAACATCATCTGGGGACCCACAGGTTGAGAACTGCTGGGCTAAAGGCTCATCTAGTCCCGCACAGAGTGGGACTTACTTCTGAGTAGACAAGGCACTGCTAGATTCTCTGTGATCAAAGAGCAGCCAGCACACAGAAGAGTGGAGCGTTTTGCCTTGTGGCTTGGGAGGCCAGAGGGATCACAGAACCAGCCTCACTCAGCATGGTCTCTAAAACTCAAGGGTTGAATCATTATGCAGACTTAGTCACAGCCTCTTCTCTCGTCACCCCCAGACATCTTACCACAGAGAGGAGGATAATCAATGGCACCTCCTGTCTGTGGAGAGGGACTCGCAGTATTGTAGGAGGACAGAAGTCATTTATTAATCAGATTGCTTGCTTCCCGCAACAGGCAGGCATTTGTAATGCTGATGATTTGCCTTGGGAGATGAGTCAAAAGGACCCTTCTGATTATTGTTAATAGCTCGTATGTTTGCATACAGCAGACAGGTAGAGCAAAGGCTTCTGAGGGGTGCAAGCATAGTTATATAAACAACAGATTTGCAGGACACATCCAGTACAGCATTTTGGTTTGTTGGCTTGCTTGTTAGACGAGAGGTATAAATGGCAGGACGATCCCATACCTAATGCATCTTGTAGCTGTCTTATTGCAACAAGGGTGCTCACTCCAGCTGTCACCGTCCCTTTGACTCCAAATTTCAGCCTAGCTGGGGCAGATTTCCAGCTGGATATCACCCAGGGCTGCCCATGTCGGACCTGTGCCTCTCCCTATTACACAGGCACATAGCTCTCCCGCCCACCAACCGCCTTTGCTGCCCATCAGCAACGCCTAACTCCGGCAAGCTCATCGCTCCATCAGCCTGATTGCTCCTGAGTGCCGACAAAAACGGCCCCCAATGGATGCACTGAGGTTGGTTATAAAATTACAGGCATTTGTTCTGCTGTCAGCAGCTTTCCTGCTTTGGCTTCCTTCTGGCAGCTTCTCCACACACACACACACACACACACACACACCATCACAGCTATAGGCTTCTGGCTCCCAGGATACCCTCCTTCCTTCCACAACCACTGCACAAACTGCTCCCATAGCTGAAGCAGAGCCAGGGGTACACCCACAAAAGTTTGTTCCTGAGCCCCCTTTCCATCAGCTTTAATGAAAACGACCTCACTTCTTCTCTTAGGGATGAACTTAACGGTTCTGCTTTTCAATGGCAGCTGCCCCATAATACATTGGATGAGAAGCCCTTCCCAAAGCTAGGAATAAAACCAGGACTATGCATTTCCAGGCTGACGTTGTGCCTTCTATATGTTGACCTCCTTTGTAATGTTTTATTTTGAAATCTTTAAGATAATGTTTAGTTTCCTGTTAATTACGTTACTCTGAACATATACTTTATATTTGAATTTCTTCAGTAATGTTTATTCTGGATTGTTTTATTTGATGTTTTATTGCACGTTGTAAACCGCTTTGTTTTTTACCCTTAAAAATATAAAGTGGTATAGAAATAATAATAATAATAAGTTGTTGGACTACAAATCTCATCATTCCTGACCTTTGGCCATGCTGGCCCTGGCTAATGGGAGTTGGGAGTCCAAGAACATCTGGAGGGTACTATGTTGGCTGCCTCTGACCTAAACTATTTGATCTTGGAAAATAGAATGCAGGAGACAATGCCAAGCATAAGGAAGATGTCACATAGTCAGGCTGTTGGTTCATCTTGCTTAGCCACTGTCTTTGGGCAGCAGTTCTCTATGGGCAGAACACCAGACAGGGTGACATTCCCTTCTCTACCTGGAGATGCTGGAGAGTGAACATGGGACCTTCTGCATGCAAAGTGGATGTTCCACCAGTGTCAGATCTATTGCTCTAAAGGTCAGATCCCCATCACCACCACCACATGTGTGTAGTAGCCCAGTATACAAGCTATGCCATTGGGACACCTGCACAACCAGGTGCCCTAAAAACAAGGAGCCCCTACTCTTGAGCATGCACTCACAGGTAGGGCTTCCTTCTCACGCACCTGCAGGGAACAAATGTTTGTGGGGCAGGGGCAAGATGTTGCACTGGGGCACAAACTTATGCCCTGCATTTGACTAGGGCATACTGGATCCCATATTGGATCCCACTCTCCCCTGTTAGTTTCTGTTTTGCCACTGAGCAGCTGCTTGGAATCACAGGACTCTGTTTACATTCCAGAGACCTTTCAGTCTCACAGGAGGGGAGACGGGATGTGATGTTAGTGGTTTCCTGTTTCCTTTGTTCCTTTGTTTCAGTTGCTCTCTGCTTTCATAGAGAGAGGATGTCTTTTCTGACTGCGTAGCTTAGAAATAAAACTCTTTACAATGTAGCCCAAACCTCTTGTCTCTTCCCTGTGCTGGGAACTCTGTTGAATAGAATGTGACTTGGAGCCTCATCAAAGGCTCGAGGTCGTTAATTATTCATTGGAGGCAATTCTGGAGACTCGGCCGGAAGCTGAAGGTTTATCAGCTTGGCCGAGTGGAGATTCTGACATCCCCTAGCTCTGGAACCAAACCCAGAATTTCTAATGGTTGGCATTCCAGCCCCATTGTATAGGCCAGTGATGGCCAAACTTGGCCCTCCAGCTGTTTTTGAACTACAACTCCCATCATACCTAGCTAATGGGACCAGTGGTCGGGGATGATGGGAATTATAGTCCCAAAACAGCTGGAGGGCCAAGTTTGGCCACCACTGGTATAAGCAATGGGACAAGATGGTTCTGCATCCATGCACTGTCTACGTAGCTAAGAATGATGTTACTCCATGCAGTACTGTTGGCGTCTATGCAATAAGCTTCTCTGTATACTTTGTGTATATATTTGAGGCAATCGCAGAGACCAGGGATGGAAACCTCTGGCCCTCCAGACATTATTGGACTCATCCGCCCCAAACAGCATGGTCAATAGTCAGGGATGATAGGGGTTGTAGTCCAACAACATCTGCAGGCAGTGCTGGCTCAAGATACTTTGCTGCCTGCAGCAAGGTATAAAATGTTTTCCTCTCCCATTCCACGTTCAGAAGCCAACTGGACCAGCAACTGAATCTTACTTCAACACCAGCAATGAGGCAGTGTCCTCCCTTGCCTCCAAGAAAGGCAGGTACAGCTGTGAGCCACACATAACTCTGTCCTTCAACTGAAGAAAAGGCCAAGGCTGCATCATTCTGCCTAATGGTAGAACCAGCCCTGCCCGGAGGATCACAAATTCCCCATCTCAGAACAGAGACACATGCAAAACCCTAATACAACTAGCCAGCAACCTGTCTCCTCGATTTCCCCCTTTCTCTTTGACAGTGCTTCACCATTGAGAAGCTGGGACGTCGCCCTCTCATCATAGTTGGGTTCTGTTTCATGGGCATCTGCTGTGCAGGCATCACCCTGTCCCTGATTCTGCAGGTAGGAACAGCCCCATAGGCACTTATATACCCATGGATGGCTGACAACGTCTCTGCAGTCCGTCCCACCCCCACCCCACCCCCAATCGCATATTAGATTTTGTGCTTCAGTTTGCACAGTGGGATCAGAAGTGCTGGTGGATCCTCAGAAACTCTATCCTGCTATATCTATACCACTGGTTTCCTTTTTCACACCTAAATGCTAAAGTGTAAACATAAGCAAGGCTTGGTCCTAGTTCATAAAATTGGTGCAAGTACAGGTGTGACCTCACACAGAAACAGGGATGAGTGCAAGGGGGCAGAATGAGGGGGGCAGGTTTATTTGGGAATCAGGAGATGGAAGAGAACTACCATCTCTGGAATATTGGTCAAGCTAGGTGGAGGACACCAGCTAAGTTAGGAAGCAAACAGCTAAGCTTGGAGCTATGACAGCAGGGTGTTGTGCCTCAGCTGCTTGGAACGGAGGTGTCTGCTCAAGCAAGGGTCACAGGATTGGCACAGCTAGCAGTCTGCAGACTGGGACTGAGTGTGGTCAATGGAGCTGTAGGATGCAGGCCTGGATGTAGTGGTGGAATCTCAGAACTGAATGAGCCAAAGGGGCCCAGCTGCATTTATGTAAACTCTCTCAATAACCTTCTGTCCTTCCCACAGGCAACTGTGTCCTGGATGCGTTACGTCAGTGTGGCTTGTGTCATTGGCATCATTGCAGGATTCTGCATGGGACCAGGTACGTTTCTGGTGCCAGACAGAGGCATCCAAAGAAATAACAAGGCGACAAAGCTCCTCTTCAAGATCCCTGGGCACGAGCAAAGCTGTGGATAGGCTGAGATCACAGGAAACCTGGTCTGAGCTTGTGGCCCCCAAGAACAGGACTGAAATGTGCCCTTTTGGTTTGAGATAGTACATGGGAAGGCGAGTCTAAAAAATGCCTGAGGACACAAATTTTCATGGCCCTCTAGCAGCTATGGTGGCTCATTTACCAGAAGTAATGTACTGTATTTAGCGTTAACTCTGGTGTATATTTTGCTCTAGGAGGCTTGGTTTGGTCAGAATTGAGTATACACTTCCAGTGTTTAGGCTAAATACATGACTTCTGGAAAATGAGCCACCATAACCGCTAGAGGGCCATGAAAGCTTGTGACCTGGGCTTTTTAGACTTGTCTACCTGGGCACTAGTGGGATGTGGCTGGCACTGTGGTCTAAACCACAGAGCCTAGGGCTTGCCAATCAGAAGGTCGGTGGTTCGAATCCCCGCGATGGGGTGAGCTCCTGTTACTCGGTCCCAGCTCCTACCAACCTAGCGGTTCGAAAGCATGTCAAAGTGCTCTGGCAGGAAGGTAAATAGCATTTCTATGTGCTGCTGTGGTTCGCCAGAAGCGGCTTAGTCATGCTGGCCACATGACCCGGAAGCTGTCTGCAGACAAACACCAGCTCCCTCGACCAGTAAAGTGAGATGGGTACCGCAACCCCAGAGTCATCCGCGACCGGACTTAGTGGTCAGGGGTCCCTTTACCTGGGTACTATCCAAAGGGACACATTGGTTGCCAGATGTGATTTTTTTAATCTCTCCTACCCCACTATTTGAATTGTCCTAAGTGCTGAGGACATTTATTTATTTATTTGATAACAATTCTACACTGCTCTTGACCAATAATATGAGAATATAGACTTAAGAACGTAAAGAGAGACCTGCTGGATCAGGCCAATGGCCCATGTAGCCCAGCACCCTATTCTCACAGCATCCTATTCTCAACCAGATGCCTGTGGGAAGCCCGCAAGCAGGACCTGAGGGCTATGACCACAGCATTCCCCCCCACTTCTGATTCCCAGCATGTGGTATTCAGAAGCATACCCTGGCTTGGTTCTGGCATTTTGAGTACCCAAAGGACCATGGTCAGCAGGCCACTGGTGGGAATCTGAATCTGTCACCACCTGCCATGCCCTAAAACTGGTGCGGCATGAATTGCCTAACGGTGTCTTGCTTTGGATTTCAGAGGCAACTCCTGTGATTTCTGCTAACGAAAGGGCCAAAGCAGAGCTCTCTAAATATGATGGACGAGGCGGCTGCTGGTTTACCCAATTGATGTATTAGTATAGCCGCCAACAGATCCATAACTCATTGTCGGCCCAGAATTTATTCGCTGTAATTACATCTTTAATTAGGATTTTAATGGCTCATTGTTCACAAACAATGATGAATCTGACTTTTAAAATAAAAATATCTCTCTTCCCACTCTGGGTGATCTGTGAGCAATGCTCAATCAGGGGTTTTTCTTAACAATCCCTGGATGGATTTCCCCCCAGTATTATTAAGGCTGGTGGTTCTTTTTAACAACAACAACAACAACAAATGTTATTATTTCAAGAAGCAGTTCCTTGTGTTCCTGAAAGAAAGCGATGCTGCCTAAATTACCACCATGTACAGAGGGCAGATCTTGATGCACTAGGGCAGATAGATCTGAAACCTTTCTGTTGCAGGAGCTCAAGGTCTTGGCTCCTTCTGTTAAAGAAGTGTCTGTCATCAGCATCACCATATATACGCAAGTGTGTAGGGCTACGCTGAACCAGAGAGCAGTTTTGTGAATGTCTTTATGCCCCTTGATAAGCAGTCCTTCACTTACATCAATTAGAGGGGGTACTCAAAAGCACGCAGAAGTGTTTATGGGTTGTGGGGGGAGAGGGACCACATCTCTGTTGCCTTGGAAACTAGGCTGACAATCCTGCTTTGCTGCAGTTACGCTGCTTTGCCCTCACTCAGAAGCCCTCTTCCAGCTCTGGATGCACCAGAACATGTGTTGGAATGGGCATTCATGCTCGCAACCTACTGAGAGCAACGTAGTGCAGACAGGCCACATCTGAGTGAAGGTGTGCATCCTGGTATGCATCCAAGTGGACATTCAGGTGTGGGTGTCACCTATTCAACTGATCTCAGTCGGATGTGCGCTCAAACAAACATTTCCATGTGACTTCTGGCAGCCTAGATAGAGCCAGATTAGAGCAATGCAGCTTAGTGGGGCCTCCTCACTGTTTTTGTCATGTAGCCAAATCTGATTGGCTCCACAACATCATCACTTTTACTGCATCACCCGTGATTGTCTGAGATCTCTTGGGGTTTTTTAAAGGGAGTGACAAAGCAGCAATGGATTGAGTGAAAAGAAGTGCAAAAAGTAAAAGACAGGGAGTTTGATTAATGGCTTTTGCATCCTTTATAGTATGTGTTTTGCCCTGTTCTGGGGCCAAAAATGTGGCACAGTTCTAACTTACTTTCTTTCTCTTTCTTTCTTTCTTTCTTTCTTTCTTTCTTTCTTTAAATCCATATACTGCTTGGTTGTAAAAAAACAAAAGCAAACTCACAGCAGTTTATAAAAAGATAAAAATGTTAGATGAAAATTTGCAACCATGCTTTAAAACATGCAAAAGTTAAAATGCTAAAACAGATTAAATTTAAGTGGTTGTCTGTGCAGGTGGTCTTCCAATTTGTCGCTGCAGGGGGCAGCAATGAGCAAAATAAATGCCCCCTCTTGTGCAACATTATTTAATGTCAATCTTAATAATTAAGATTTATTGCTGGGTTTTTTTTTAATTTTTATTATGTGTTTTGTGCTTTTGTGTTGTAGCTGCCCTGTGGGTATAGGGTGGTATACAAATTTAATAAATAATAATAAACATCTTTGGGGAACCTGATGATTTGAAATAGATTCACCCCTGCAAGGGTTATTTGCAGGTTCTGACTTTGATCGGCTGGCCCCACTCAGGGGCTCGGATTAAAAGCCTAGCCTGGCCTATGTGATTCTGAGTGCCGTCTTTCCCATACAGCTGGGGTTCCATTTCTGATGACAGCTGAACTCTTCAAGCAATCACATCGGCCATCGGCCTACATTGTGGGTGGGTCCCTCAACTGGCTCTCCAACTTCACTGTTGGCTTTGTGTTTCCCTTCCTGCAGGTAATACTGGGCCCCTTTGAGAGGCTGGTAGGCTCTGGGGTCCCCTGACTAGCAAGGCAAGAGAGCAGAATGCCTAGTGAAGGCATAGGCAAACTCCAGCCCTCCAGATGTCTGGGGCTACAATTCACATCATCCCTAGCCAACAGGACCAGTGGTCAGGGATGATGGGAATTGTAGTCCCAAACATCTGGAGGGTTGGAGTTTGCCTATGCCTGGCCTAGTGGTTCTCATGGCAGGTTCCTTCTAGCAGTGGTTGCAGGACACAGCACAGAGGAGAACCATATGCTGTATTTCTGTGTGACCTAGAACTTTCTACTAGAAATGGGGAAAGAGCTCCAAAGGTACTGCATAGCTTAGTTCTTTCTTGGTAGTGGCGATGGGGTCATGCTCCAGCATTCTGAGTGGCAGAAAACACACGTTACAGTAGACCAGCCTTCCCAAGCTCATGCCCTTCAGACGTTCTGGACTGAAGCTCTCCCATCATTGTGGTCCATGCTGGCTGAGGCTTACAGGAACTGTAGCTCAAAACACCTGGAAGGCACCAAATAGGAGAAGACTGCCATAGCAAAGCTGGTGATGCCCCCATGGTAGCAACAAAATTAGTACCAAAAGAAACTAAGAGAGGGGGCAGTGTATCTTTCTGAACCTTTATTATATATTGCATAAAGCAGGGGTGGTCCTCCAGGGTAGGGTAGTGCCTTGCATGCAGTAGGTCACAGGATCTGTCCCAGGTAGCACTGAGAGTCAGGGACTGCCCACACATTAGACAAGGTGAAGCCATTTGCTTCAAGTAGCGGATCCAACCCCCTTGCCCTCTCCACCCTCCCATTGCACTGCTGCCAGCCCCATTGTCCTCATTGCTGCCACTACCCCCTTGTCGTTCCCCCATTTGCTGCTGCTGCGTTCTGGCAGCAGCATGGGCACAACTGCAGGTGAGGGTGCTGTTGCTGTGATGGGCTGGCAGCAGGGAGGGGTGGGGACCTGGATCTGTGGAAGAGGGAGCGGAGTGTTTTGCCTACAGCGGCAAAATGTCTCAGACTGACACTGCTAGGAGTGGCTCTGACTTGAAACCCTGGAGAGCCTCTGCTAATCAGTGTAAATGGGTCTGAGCTGGATGAATCAATGGCCAGACTCAGTGAAAGGCTGCTTCCTATATTCCAGATGTTGTCGAACTCCCCTCCACAGCCAGTATGGCCAATGGCCAACAAGACGGTGGGAACAGTAGTCTAGCAACATCTGGAAGGCCACCACATTGTTTACCTTCTGCTCTAAAGAAACACAAGACCAGTTGTGATCTTCGTCACATTACACGGAGAGAGAGAGAGAACCAGCAACAAAGCCATCTGGTCTTGACAAGTTATTCCCTAATCAGATCGCATGGATGCGCCAAATGGCAAACCAATTCCATTGCTTTGTAAACACCATTCCCTGCCCCAAGACATGAAATCATTACATTCTGAAAGTACCAGGCCTTCTCTTATGTAAACAGCACTAGAAAGGCAAAGTGAAGGTTTCCTGTTGAAGAGTCAGAAAAGTAATCTAGCACTCCTTGACGTACCAGTGGTATATGGTGAAGGTGTGTGTATGTAACTATGTTAATTCACTTCAGTCACGGAATTAAGAGTCTTCTGGTACTAAATTTTAGGACTGTGTAATCTAGATCAGGGCAGTCCAACTTTTTATAGCAAGGGGGCTACAATAGTGGTGTGACATGGGACTCACAGGCCACACACTGCCTTGTTGCATGGGGGGAGGAGAGTGAGGCCAAAACCCCTCCCCCCTCGTGCTGCCTTCCCAGTCAGGTAAGGGAGGCGCCGGGCTTGGGGATAAGGTGCAAGGCTCTGGCCAGGTCCTAGAGCCCTTCTACCTCCTTCCCAAAGCCCAGCACCTCTCTTAACCAGCTTTGAGAAGGCATGGAAAGGGCTGGGGGAGAGCATTAAATGTTGCCGAGGGCCACCAAAAAAGGCCTCAATGGCTGTGCATTGAACCACCCTGATCTATATTATTAAATCCCCCACAGAGCCAGAAGGAAACACATTAAGAGGAAGGGGGAGAGCAATAGCACAGTGGTAGAGCCACAGATTTGGTTGCAGAAGGTCACAGGTTCATTCTGCAGCATCTCCAAGTAGAGCTCAAGGAAAACCCTGCCCAAAACCCTGAAGAGCTGCTGCCAGTCGTAGACTGGAGTGAGGAACCTTAGTCCCAAGGCCCAAATGCACCCCTCAAAGCTTTTCTGTCTGGCCCTCAGAACTCTTCCCACACCGCACCTGATCCCCAGCCACACACCTTCTTCCCATGCCCTGCCTCTCACAAACTCTGCTTCACACCCTCTTGGGGTGTTTTTGCTTATACCCTGACCATGCCTTTTGTTGCCTGGATGGAGGATAGAGAGAGATGTATAAGTATGTTCAGAAACTAGCCTACTGTACAGTGGCAATATTTTTATTTGTTGCTTCACTCACTTTTGCCTCTTCACACCCAACACCTTCCATGTGGCAATATTTATATTGGTTGCTCAACTCACTTTTGCCTCTTCACACCCGACACCTTCCATGTGGCTTCCAGGAGGAAATGCTGAAAAGGGTTCTCCAACCCTCGGTGTAAACAATACTGAGCTAGACAGACCAATTGCCTGACTTCATGTAAGGCATCTTCCTATATTCCTAAGAGGCCTTAATAGGTAAGAAGAGAACCTGTGATGGTGAGGAATGGGAGATGCTGGGGTTTGCTAACAGAGAGGGTGCCCTAAACACTCAAAATGCTGGAGGCTGCTTCTTAGTGCACTGAACCAGCCAAATGGATGAGGACTGGGTAGAGCCTGTTTGTGTCCCTCTGCTTATCTGGACTCTTCTTTGTTTCCATTCCCAGATGTCTGCTGGTGCCTTCTGCTACTTGGTCTTTTGTGGCGTCTGCCTTTTGGTGGCACTGTATGTCTATTTCATCATCCCTGAGACCAAAAACAAGACGTTTATGGAAATCAGCCACATGTTTGCCTCTCGCCCCTCCTTCCTCTCCAGCTTGCCGGATTCTGTCAAGATGATCAAGTTCAATGGTTATGGTGCCCTGGAGAACAGCTCCCTGGAACTCTCTGGCTCAGGATCCAACCCTCCATGATGATCTCCCATTCAGTGTTTTGGGGGTTCCATTTCTCCTATTGTGGGGAAGCCACCTCAGTGAAATGGCAAAGGGAGACAATAATACTGATTCTCTTCCTGTAACTTCTTTCATCTTGCCTGGACCAGCAGCACAAAAGGGACCGGGGGGAAGATTTGGGGAGAAGCATCTAATTTAAACCTAAGAAGTCTGACTCTGCCCCCAGGTATTTTGGGTGCACTTCTGTCCCAAATCCTTTCTTCCTCCTTCACTGTCTTCTTCTGAGGGCCGGAAATTAGTAGCATTGAGGGATAGCTATCCTCAGGAACTTGGTTTATACACACAGTTTTTTCAGAATGTCATGAATGGGACTCATCCTCTTTCCTTTAAGGCATTTTGAGGATTTTTTGGAGATCTCATCTGCTTCCCAATTTTTCTGGTAGTCATGCCAACACCTGACTGGAAATCCTATTGAGAGATCACCAATAACAAGTCTTCCCAGCAGTGCTGCAACTAAACAGCATTGTCTGAACCACACCAAAAGACAAACTCAGTACCTGTAAGAGCACATATACATTCCACATGCCACTATGTCCCAAAAGGCAAAGACAGAAGTCAAATGCCCATCCAGTCACTGATTTACTCCCTAACAGAGCAAGAGCAATACACTGCTGGGACATTCCACTCAACACTGATTCATTCATAACAAAACTATTCCAGGGATAGGGAACTTGTAACCCTTCAAGCTCAGTATGGCCTACACCAGAGATGAAGAATCCGTGGCGCTCTAGATGTTGCTGGACTACAACTTCTGTCACCCCTGACCTTTGGCCATGCTAGATTGGACCGATGGGAATTGGAGTCCAACAACATCAGGCGGGCCACAGGTTCCCTCATCACCCCACAGAACCTGAGGTTATTTCCAGACCACCTGGTTATTGAGGATTCATTCTGATTTGTTGTACAATGCTTCCGAGTCGTGTTTTCCAGGTTGCTTCCCTCCAACCCAGCCCTAGAGCTTGAAAATAAAGAGGAATCTTTTGGGTTTGTGTTCTGAGAAGTGTGAATTTTGAAGGATAGCTGTGACTTGGTTCATTAATTGGTTAGAGATGGCAGATTAGGCAGTTTTTCATTAAAATGCAAGCAAAATTGAATTTCTTCTTTATTCTAAACTGGGCCCTGTCAGTGCTTGAATGGAATCACCTGAGAACCATATGTAGGCTGCCTTGAGTTCCATGAAGGAAGAATGGAAGGGAATCCCATTAATAAATTAAATTAGGGTGGTAGATGGGGAAAGGGTTAAGCACACCCTCCCCTTGCTGGTTCTCTGCATTATATCACCTGTTACCAGAACAAGTTTTTTGTGGGAGCCAGAGGTAGAATTGTTACATGTACTTCATTTAGCATCTAGTTCAGCCAGATGAACTCTTTCCAGAGTTGTAGTTATTATTTTATTAGAAAATTTGTAATCCACTCCTTCATAAAATATAACAAGGTGGCTTACAGTAAAATACAGTAAAATCAACCTATAAATATAAGTGAAGCATAATTAAAAACATCAGTACATACTGGTTCATTTAAAGAAAAAAAAAATCCTGTCATGAAGGCCTGTCTAAACAGTGCAGTTTTCAGGAGACACCTGAAAGATGGCAGAGACGATTCCAGTTGGAGTTTGCAGGTAAGGCGTTCCACAGGGCTCAGTCCCTCATGGAGGCCAACCGAAATTAGGTTTACATCAACCCTCATGTTATCATTAAGCGAGAGACAGGGTGGTGTAATGGTTGGAGATTGGAGGTTCAAATCCCAAAGTTCTGCTGGGTGACCTTGGGTCAGAGGCTCCCTCATATAAATCAGTTTCCTAGGGTTGGTGTTATGATAAAACGGAAGGCGGGCCAGACGTGGCATTTTGTACTTTTGTACTGGAAGATGGGTGCATTTGGGTTTTGGGGGGTTTTTTTACACAATAAATAAATAATTTGTACACACAGAGAATGGAAAGTTTTACAATGAATGACCACTAGATGTCCCTGTTGGTCAGTAATCTCAAGTGGATGCTTTCAGTAAAACTGAGCTGCCTGAAGCTGCAATCCTAACTTTACTAGCCTACATCTGCACCATGGATTTAAAACACTATCATACCTCTTTAACAGTCATGGCTTCCCTCAAAAAATCCAGGGGACAGTAGTTTGTTAAGGGTGCTGACAGATTTTAGGAGACCCCTATTTGCCCACCCTCCTACAATTTCCAGCGCTATTTTATCTAGAAAAAGAGGTGCCAGAACTCACCATGATTTCTTCCCTTGTTCTCTCATAATGGCGCCCACCTGAGAGATTCCAGAACTGAATTCCAGTGAGTTCCGGCTTTAACAATCAATCCGTCTTCACAGGGAACTGGGAATTCTAAGTCTCTGAGGGGAATAGGGTGTCCTAACAACTCTAAGCATCAAACTACAGTTCCCTCCCAGCG
The DNA here is from genome assembly GCF_964270895.1 of Podarcis filfolensis. Lineage (NCBI taxonomy): Eukaryota > Metazoa > Chordata > Lepidosauria > Squamata > Lacertidae > Podarcis > Podarcis filfolensis. The sequence goes on along the minus strand of NC_139608.1, from coordinate 42,680,241 downwards.
CTCTCTCCCTCTTCCTCACCTTGGTGTCCAGCCCCAGCTTCTATTCAGAATTCTGGCAGATTTTCTCCTGTGGTCAGCACAGAATGGGGAATCCTCAGGAGATGTTGACAAGTAGGAAGGAGAGAAGGGGACAGATTCCTCACCTCTAGACTCTGAATTCCGTCTAGTGTGTCAGGAAGATGGAGAACATGACTGGGAACTTGATGGGCCATTGTGGGTGCCATGGCACCCATGTCAGTGAAACAGGGGCCTGACTGGGTCACAGGCAGCTTCCCACATTCTGTGCACAAGGCCCCAGGATTAATCTTCAACACTGCCAGTTGAAAGGATCTCAGATACAGGGCCAGGGAAGACTTATGCTGTAGTGCGGCAGGGACATGGGATGGAAGCTGAGGGAACAACACCTCTTCCCTTTGGGGCCTTTTCTTGGGAGCACAACAGAAGTGACATCCAAACCCAGGTCTTTGTGGCTTATCGCAGCTCACATGCTGACTCCTATGCTTCACTGAGGAGCCCTGAGGGAGGGAAAGGTTGGCAACTCAAGCAGGAAGGAGTCAAACCAAGTTTCCCTTCTGTGTCTATAGTTGGCTCAGCCCCAGCTTCTCCTGAGACTCCTTTTCCTCACTCATTCTCCCTCCCACTATTAACTGCCTTTTCCTGCTCAGCCATCATGTTCTTCTGTGACATCCCAGGCAGTCCACTGTCAATGGCAACAACTGGGGAAGCATCAGTACGAACCCCCCACCCCAGGCCTGATCATCATTTTATTTGTATGCCGCCTTTCCAGAGTTAAAACAATGCTGAAGGCAGCTTACGATATGAAAAGATTTACATAATTACAAACATAGCAAAGTAGTCCTAAAAATAAACACATTAAAAACTACATAACCAAACTGAACAATTTCAACATAAAAATAAAGATACAAAAAGTTAATAGCAGTAACAACAGCAAAAGCTCCCCCCAAATACCCCAGTGCTTGCTGGGCAGCAGCCGCAGTCCTTATGAGGCCAGTCAGGCCCCACCCTGGGCCACGTGGATAATCATACGAGCACACCAACAGTGATTTATTTGTTTATTTCTTATTTATTTCTCACCCAGCACACCCTTCATGTCGAATGATACCAACTCAAATGCATGATATCCCATTACCCGAGGAAAAATATAGAATGACCAGTATATGCATTTAGAAATATAAGATGGCTTGTTTAAGCCCTGCAGTTCTCTCCATTGCTTTCATGAGTGGTCTTGAGAAAAACTCACTGGCTTCAGACATCCCTGTAGAAGGGATTTTGTAACAACAAGAAAAGCGGACAATGAGTGGACTAGCTGCCATCTGGCAGCATCACCCAGGCACTTCCACTCCTAGCTTCTTCCTGGTGACTTCATCTGCTAACTTCGGTCTGCCAGCTTCCAGGGCTTTCATCTATTCATGAATAGCCACCTTTCACACATCTCATTCATGCACATGTACACACCATTTCACCTTGACCACATTCAAAAGCTCCCATTCATTCATTCATACAGACAGACATACAGCAGCCAACATCCATGAAGAACACCAGTGAACACATCCAACTTTCATTCATTTACTTTTGTGCCCAGGCTTTATTCCACAAATATCCACCAGCTGCTGTTAACTGGCTCCTGAAGGTGAACTTCAACCAGCTTACATTCACAGATATCAACCTGCTTCAGCCTTGCAGCATCCACCAGCTTCTGAATGTGAACTTCGCCAGCATCTACCCACCGACATCTGCCAGCTTCTGTTAGGCCCACTGCTAGACATCAGCAAGCTTCTGGCCTTGAAAACCAGCAGCTTTCAAGCTGCAATCCCACCTAGCAAACAAACTTGCCTTATTATTTCTCCATAGCATCCTGCTGGGGGATTATAGCCTCCTATTGTCCAGTGTTCCTTCTCCAAGTGGGAAAAAGGGGCACTGCTGAATGTCACAATTGTTGCCAGCTGTGTCCTGCTGGGGAACAGAGAAGGGCTTTCCCCTTGGCCTGCCTTTATATCCACTCAGCTGCTCAGTGCTTTTGTGACATCATAAGCAGTTTGCAACCAATGGCAACAGCTGTACAGGTATCATCTTCATCTCCTCAGACCTCATAATCATGGGTGCACCTCAGCAGTGATTCAATTGTGTGCCTGTCTCTATGCCAGTGTTGGCCGGGTACAGAAGTAGAACAACAAATGTTTCACGCGCACACATTTTCTTGAGTCCTAAAGATCTGGACAGATTGGAAGCAAGGTGGGCCTGAGCAGGAAAATGTATTCCTCCCTCAGTCAAATCATAACATTGTACAAGATTGCTGTAACCCCAACCTCTTCCCGCCTGTATCAATAATATACACATTATGGATGTGCATTGGGAATGACACTGATCCACAGGAAAATCTGGCATGGATGGGAGCGAGGATCATATTTGTAACTTTGGCCAGGTTTTTGGTGTCATCATACCAGAACTGCCCTTCATTAGAACTGCTTTGTGTCATTTTAGGCCAAGTTCCAACCTGTTTCAGCAACAGAGACATAGCATTTGCAATAGTATTGGCATGCCTAGGTAATCATGCTGATGAGATAGGGAAAAGAGAAAATGTCTGTGTCTTCCAACAGAAGTGGTTTGTTCCACTTCAGAGAGAGATACCTGAAGAATGCCACTGGCTCGACTTGCATCAAGCCAGATGCCTGCTTCCAATCTATATTAGCTCAGAAAATAGACCAAATATCTTTTCTTCCTTGCCTATACTTCCCTGAAGATCTGGCTGTCCCCTCTGGCGTGACCTTGCTCAGAGGGAAAGGGGTGGGGTGTCAGAGAGCAACCCCTCTTCTAAATCCCTTTGTTCACCACCAAGCCAAGCGGTAAATATGTACAACATTACGTATGTATAATGGAGTGTAAATAATCCCAAAAAGTGCCTTGTAAATAGACTCCAAGTTTATCCTTTATTAATGAGCCGCTGAGCATCCTGCTGCTTTAGAGCAGCAAGGCTTTCATAATATCAAACCCTAAATTACACTTGGTGTCTCTCATTCCCGGCAAACGAGAATCATTTCAGGCCTCTTTGCTGCCTGTATTTATTTATTCATTTATTGATTTTTGCGAGAGTGAGCCCAGCATTCTCTGTGCTGCCATTTAGTAACGTTGAAGCCCCTGTAAATGGGAACTCTACACCCAAAAGCAAGCACAATAAAAGATGCCAAGGGGAAAATGGAAATTGCTGCCTTCCAACTGGTGCCTCCTCCTTGCTCCTGTCCCTCCCTGCAAGTCCGAAGCTTATTGGATCTTAGGCTGTGCTTTACACCTTCCACTGAGGAAGGTGGAAGAGGGAGGCAAGGTCTTAAGAGACTGAGTACTTTAAAAACCAAGACCAATCTGGCAGAGGTAGACTTAGTTCCAAGACTTCTCCAGGCCTCATGCCAACAGGGAAGTTGCTTTGCTCAGTAGTGGGTCACTACAGTTTTGAGGGAGGGCCATCAATGCTAAGCAGGGATGTCAATAGGATATCCTGGTACACTGTATGAGCACTGGGGCACCTGTGCGCACACGCATACTACCATCCATCTTTTGGCAAGAACTGCTGCTTATGTACATATATAAACTTCACCAAGCCAACCCCACAGGGCTGTTGCAAAGGTAAAAGGCAGGAGCGGAGCATAGCATGCCCAACCTAGAACTCCTGGGAGCAAAAGCAATATACAAATATATAATGTAATTCACAGATCATGTAAAGAAAGCTAGAAAAGCAGCCTCCTTGCTTTAACTGCAGCGTTACACAGTCCTGATATTTATAGCAAAAAGCAAGAGAAAGGTTTGTCAACCCTGATAAATAGCAAGATGCAAACCACCACCACCACCTAAGTATCTGTAGTTTCATAACTTTGGCATCTGATCTTGGAGGAAAAGCAAGATACTAGTAAACAACAGGAAGATAAATACTCTAACCAATAAATACTCTAACCATGTGCAGTTTCACAAAACTCTCAGCAAAACACAAACCCACAGACACATTTTGCCAACTTTGATAAACAAAAAAGTATTGTGTTAAGAACACTATAGGAATTTTAACTTGCTGCAGCTGTAAGGTGCTTGATGATTTTTTGGTTATATTTTCTGTTTTATTTTGTATTACATGTTTCTTTATAGTTACTCCATATTAACAAATGGCAGCCAAGTGATGACATGCAGACCAGTAGTGGTTGTTTGGGGGACATAGAAAACAAGGGGCACACATAGCAATATCACTATGTTTTCTCAGCAGGAAAAAAGCCTCATTTATTTCATGGGACTTCCTTTTGAGTAAGCCATACCAAAGCCAACCATTGGTGTTTTACACTGCAGACACAGCACAAAATGAAACAATGTGAACACAGAGCAAAGTGCTTGAGCAAACTTACCCCAGTACACAGACAGACAATCTTCCTTCACCCAGCATCAGGCTAGCAGCAACAAGCAGCAGCAGCCATAGTCTTCTGTTTTCCTCCTGCTCTGGGAAATGCTCCTCTTGGGTCCCAGGTGGGGGTGATCAGTGTTTCTTCCTGTAATTGGATAGCAACAGGGATTAAAGGTGGTATCCAGCTAAGTTTTACTCACGTCAGACCCATTGAAATGAATGAATATCCCTAAGTTAGGTCCATTAATTTAAATGGTACAACTAGTACAACTTAGCTGAATGCCATCTTAAGTGATTAGGCATCTTTAGCAGCTTCTCTGTATCTGCCTTAGAACATTTTGTTTTCTAACTTTCTTCAAAGGTGTCCAATTGACTTCTTTTAAAATGAAGGCTAAGGATCTGGCAACACTGCTGGCTCAGGGCTTGGTATGTGGGTATTCCCTGTACTATTCTTACATCAGCAGCCCTGATACTAGACTGCAATGAAATTTCGCACCATTGGGAAATCAATCAGTCAATCAAAAGTGGAATGTTTGAAATTTGAACATACCGGTAGTTAAATGTTGCTTTTGAATTGTGACTTGTGGAGACTTAAACACAGGGAGATTGGTAACCTTTTAAAGCAGCATGTTAATGATCAGCTTCCCAAATGCAATGCATTCATACTTTGTTCTTTTAAATCTGAAATATCTGTAATTTGGAGGGGGTGAATTAAGCAAATGAATTAAGAGAATTTGCTTACAATCCTCTCAGCTAACACAGGTTTTCTCCCACCCCACCCCAAAACTGGATCATCCCCTGTCCTACCTCAATCTTGGGATTCAAATTGTACTGTAATTTGATTGAGACTAAGATTAAAACAAAAAACAGAAGCGCCAGAAACTGCAATCAAAATAAGATATAGAGAAACTGAACACCATTAGGTCCAGCACCCCTTCTGGTATGCAACTGTGTTGGGTGCTTCTCCCCCCCCCCCTACCACACTCAGGAAAAAAGAAATGTCTTACACATTATGCAGAATGAACTGGTAGAATTATGAACTTAAACTTTTATATATTTTTTGATGTTCCCCCATGCTTAATTTCCGCAAGATTGTTAGATCGTGTGCCTTCAGACCAGGCCATAGGACTTGAATATAAACATGTGACAACAGATAAGTTTTTTAAAAAGATGGTCCACCTCTCATGCATTAAGAGGAGTGGTGGTAGCTTGAATTCACCCCTCACGAGTCACATCCGTGTCTGTGTAGAGCTCGTGATTGGCTCATGTGGAGGAATACCACATATTTACATCTATATAAGGTAGGGTTGGGACGTGGGTGGCGCTGTGGTCTAAACCACGGAGCCTAGGGCTTGCCGATCGGAAGGTCGGTGTTTCAAATCCCTGTGATGGGGTGAGCTCCCATTGCTCGGTCCCAGCTCCTGCCAACCTAGCAGTTGAAAAGCACGTCAAAGTGCAAGTAAATAAATAGGTACCGCTCTGGCAGGAAGGTAAATGGCATTTCCGTGCGCTGCTCTGGTTGCGCCAGAAGCAGCTTAGTCATGCTGGCCACATGACCCAGAAAAACTGTCTGCAGACAAACGTCGGCTCCCTCGGCCAGTAAAGCAAGATGAGCGCCGCAACCCCAGAGTCGTTCACGACTGGACTTAACTATCACGGGTCCCTTTACCTTTTAAGGTAGGGTTACCATGTTTCAAAAAATTAAAATCAGGACATCCCAATGCTGCAGAACTTTTTCTTACAAAAACACAGAAACTGATTTTTTTTTTATTGATCCGGGACAAAGCGCCACCTTTTGGAAATTCCCCCCGGACGTCAATTCTACCTTTGAAATCCTGGTATGGCAGGCCTAATATAAGGCCTTTTCTTGTGCTTGCTGAATGTGTGGCTAGCAAGAGGATGATCAGTACACATGTGGGTGGGGCTGGTTCCTGCATCCTCCTCAAATATGTTTTGAATATGTGACAGTGAACTCTGTCATGAACTCTTATCAATTTCCAAATCCATATGTGGACTCTAACAGTTAAAGCAAAACGGAAGGAAGAAAGGGTAGGAGGTGGTCACTGCTTAGGGTGCCAACTGACTGCAGGAAAATAGCTGGACTTAGAATGACCTCTTGCTGCCCTCTAACATCTCAGTGGGAAAGAACTGGAATCACCATAGAACATCCTGGCTGACACTTAGTGTAGCTGGCATACTTTTATCTTGGTATTCAAATTTTTAAAATTTCCAACCAACTTTTCCTGGCAAATTGGCAAAACTACTCATGTGTGGTTTTGACAGTTGCAAGTGCTCTGAAGCAGCACCTAGAAAATGTGCCAAACCGTGAATGAAGATAACTTCTTTCCATGGCTAAAAACAATATTGTGAAAGCTTAATAATGCCTTATGTGTGTAAAATATTTCCTTTGTAGCGCAAAAAAAAAAAGACAAAATGAACACTGGAGGCCAGTCGACTCCTCACATCCCAAGGCCTTGTCTGAATTAAGTCTTTGGTCTTCCTGTGGTATCAGAATACTCCCTTCCTAGTATTAATGCCAACCAAACACTGCCATGTGCTCATCACTGAAGACTATTCTAAATCACAGAGTACCCTTGGGGGGCATCTAGAATGGTGTCAGCATGGTCGCCATAGGCACTGGCTTCTGGGGGCTGAGGCTATTTGGGCCCCCTCAAACTTTTTTTGAGAGGGCCAGCTCCTGTTGAGGCTGAACACTGAGCCAGGCGCGGAATGACATCAGGACGTCGCACGACATCGGGACGTTGTGTTGGGCCCCCTCAATCTTCTTCCAAAGATGGCGCCTCTGGTGGTTGCAAATGTTTCTCTGACAGAAACAAGGACATCTGCTTTGGTAAGCAAGGCATGAACAGCTGGACCACATAAAATGTGCCTCTGTCCCCATTCATTGGAGTAAGCACATCTACATCTTGCTACTTCTTACTCAGTTTCACGCTTTTCTGGAAGAGTGGCATTTGCTGTGTGTTGCTGCTAGGGTTCCACAGACCAGGAGCTAGAGAAAGTCCTATCTAAGCTAGGTGTGTATCCATTCCAAGAATCTCTGGAACCGCTACATTTCCGAGTCATTACCTGTGTGAGCTATCTTGAGCCTTGTAATGGCGTGTGTAGGGAGTCTCTTCTTTCTCCATCCCAGTCAATGGGAGGCCAGAGGCACCATCCTCTGGACATCCTGGTGGTGGAAGAAGGTGTATTTACCTAGTGATCTCTTGCTGCTCCCCCCCCCAAGGTTGTGTACCAGGCAGACAGCACTAAAAGGATTTATTGCTACACCAAGATGCCTCTCGGAGCTCAGTCATGTAGGAGATGTCCCATTATATGGGCAGTTGACTTTAATAGTCATTGTGTGCTTAAAGCACAGCAAAACAACAGTGGGGGGGGGGAATCCCCACTCCACTTAAGATCGCCCTTCCCCCTTTCCCGCCCCCCCCACTCCGCAAAGCCCTGCTAGTCTATTTGCACAGTAAATTAAAAATATGAATCACTTCTCTGTACTGCCTCCCCAAACACTCATCCTGTCAGGCTCTGGGTTGTCTTCATTTGTATTACCTTAATTTAATGTTAATTATGTTCTTCATTTACAAAGAACAAGCATTTACACTCCCCGTCTGGGGATATGCCGCACTTACCATCTCCAAGGATTTGGTTCGTGGAAGGGGGAGGGGGAGGACTCGTTAGCACACCCTGCAAGGTAAAGGAGGGGACTGGAGGGGCTACACACACACACACACACACAAACACACACACACACACACACACACACACACACACACACACCACTCTGCTCTGCAGCTCCCCCCCCCACTCTGCTGCTCTGTACCACAATGGACTTGCCTGATGAGAAGCAAAATTACCTTTCAATTTATGAATTGGTGTGCTATCCTGTCTCTTAAAGCTGGATTGTGAAGCTCAGTCAACAAGAAGAGATTGATTGTCCTGGGGAATGCGAGTTAGGTAGTGCTCTGTGGTCAAAACAGCTCATCACTTTGGGTGTGTGGGGTACACCGAATGGTTCAGATGATGTTTTAAGCAGAGACTCTGCCAAACAGAAAAGTTTGGGCGGGCTGTGCCACAGCTATCATAAATGAGGAAAGGCACCATGATATCTTGCTTCTGTCCATCAATAGGCAAAATGAGGGTGGAATTAAATGCTGTGCTATTACAAACATTTCATCTGCACTAGCATTTCAGCTTGCTAGAAGGAATGGTGCTCCCCGCCCCCCACCCCGGGCACATTGTTTTGGAAGTTCTCCTGACACACACACCGTGAATATGGGAGGCATGAGAGAAGGAGAGAAAGGAAAACCCCTTCACGCAAGCAGAAGTCCCCCATCAGGGTTCATTAGGTGAATCCCACCCTAAGTATTTGTCATCTCTACCACCCAAGGTCACATTACAGCACCAGCAGGTAGGCCAACCAAAATTACTCACAGTGGTTGTACTCCACCCACTGACTATGTGGTTTGGAGGCTGTTTTCTAGCTGGTTGGGCCTCCAGGTGTAAATGATTTCCATCCCGGTGCCAGCGGTCAACAGGCTTGTTGGATGCTGGTTTGGAGGTTTTTAACACAGTTGAGACTAATATTTGAAAACTGTTTCAAACACCACTCATTTATAGTTACTAAAGTATTTATAACTAGCCTTGAGGACCACTTCAAACATATAGAAAAAAGCACATAGCGAAGTCCTGTCAAGATATATCAAGGCAAGAAACAGGTTAGGTAAAGGTAAAGGGGCCCCTGACCATTAGGTCCAGTCGTGACCGACTCTGGGGTTGCGGCGCTCATCTTGTTTTATTGGCCGAGGGAGCCGGCGTACAGCTTCCGGGTCATGTGGCCAGCATGACTAAGCCACTTCTGGCGAACCAGAGCAGCACACAGAAATGCCGTTTACCTTCCCACCGGAGCGGCACCTATTTATCTACTTGCACTTTGACGTGTTTTTGAATTGTTGGGTTGGCAGGAGCAGGGACTGAGCAATGGGAGCTCACCCCGTCGCGGGGATTCGAACCACCAACCTTCTGATCGGCAAGTCCTAGGCTCTGTGGTTTAACCCACAGCGCCACCTGCATCCCTCTAGCCTTGAGGACCACTTCAAACATATAGAAAAAAACACATAGCGAAGTCCTGTCAAGATATATCAAGGCAAGAAACTGGTTAGTAATTGAATATATAAAATGTGCATCTTCAAGTATAAAGTATAAGTTTGCAGGCATGATGCACATGCAAATGATGTGGTGATGGGCATAACACCTCTGAGGTTATAGATACATCTGTGAATAATAAGCCATATTTGTGACAGCAAATCACTTAGTGGGATTAATGTTGTGGTGTCATTTTTTTCCAAATCCCATTCCCAAAAAGCTGGCAGCCATTTCCAAATCCACCATTATTTTGCCTACAATATTTTGCTCCTCTCATGCCATAATCCTCATCCCACAAGTGAAACACGCCCATGCAAGGAATTGCGTAGCCTTAATAAAACCATATTTTGTGGGACAGAAAATCAGAAGATGTTTACATAATGAAAGAGATGCCAAATGCCACCTGCTGACTTTGGACACTTCCAGACCTGCTGTTTGGGGGTAGGGTTCAATCATATACCAGTAAATCCAGGTTGCACAATTCTGGTTGACTGGGAAGTCTTGTGCAACAAAACCCTGCTTCCCCCAAAATATACTACTTCTTGCAATAATGAAAGTTAGGGGGAAATGCACTGGAACATGTGGCATAACAGTTACAGTTCCCTTAGTCTTTCAGGCCCAAGTTCAGATGGGGAGGATGGAGTACCTGCTTGGGGCTAGCAAAGATGGCCAATATCTTTTTTTTTTTAAATAATATTTATTAAAGTTTTGAAGGTTACAAAAAGAAAGAATAGAGAACACCATATTAAACAAAAACAAAACAACACATCACAATAATGAAAAAGAAAAAAAGAGAAAAAAGAAGAAAAAAACAGAAAAAAACACAATTAAAAAACACAACAAACCTTCCCATAGCTCAGTGGTAGAGCATTTGACTGCAAAGATGGCCAATATCATCCTGATACTGAATGACCTTAATACAGTACTCATCTGAGTCTTACTGTATTGCTAGCGGTATCCTCCCATAAACTGACCTGTTTATTTTAGTAGGGTTAGGGTTTGTGATTGACAACTGGGACTGTCAATACAGACTGTGAGACAAACACACATTTAATACCATATCTAGTTCGCCTTTCACAGAGAATTGGCTTTGTACAGTATTTCCCTATCTATTTGTGATACCAGATTAAACAGCTGCTCTTTTCCCTGGCTGCAGCACTTTCATGCCATGCATAAGGGATGTCTTGTGCAGCACACTATCGCATGCTTCAGAATCCTTCATGGCAAAACAATCTGTTCACAACCAAGCTTTCATTAACACATTGAAAATTCTCAAAAGGGTTCACTTGGGGAGGCAGTAGGAATATATATATATATATAGGCAGAATTTGAGACCCACTCTTTACACTCTTAGAAGGAGCAATCAACAGGAGCTACCTGGTGCCTGACAGGACCTCTGGATGCAGCTCAAAAAAGGGGGGAAAGTATGAGGCAACTTGGCCATCTCCTTGTATCAATTCAGTGTGGCAGCCAGGAGCCTATTGACCATCTAATTCCCATGTCTGCATGACATTGCTGGGAGAAGGCACCCAGAAGTTTGGGCTGATGACACACTGCTCTACTTCTGATTCCCAAAGGAGGAAGTGGAAATCCTAAAGAGATGTTGGGAGGTTGTTCTGCAATGGATGAAAGCATAGAAGCTGAATCTGAATCTAGATATAAAGAGGTGCTATTGACCGGGAGGACCTGATCTACTGATAGTTTGCCACCAATTTTGAATGGAGTTGCACTGTAACTAAGTATGACTCAAGTATGGAGTCGGGGGGTTCAGGTTGTGCAGTCTATGGAGACACAAGTGGTTTTGGCAGCCATGAGCACCTTTTAGCAGCTTAGGCAGGTTAGCTGAGACCCTATTAAAAGAAAGCTGACTGGCTTCATTTACCCATACCCTGGTTACAGTCAGAGCAGTCTACTATAACACTCTATAACAGCGGGCTCACTAGGTGGCCCTCGGTGGCAGCGGCTCCACCTCTGGCAAGACGCTGGACCTGCTTCTTCTTGGCTCGTCCCCAAGTTGCACTAGGATTTATGCTATTTCCGGCAGCCACCAGGCCTGGTGTGGCCGTCCTGGGGTCTCACATCATTCAAGAGCAGGAGGCCGAAGACAGCAAAGGGAAGAGAGGGGAGGGAAGGAGGGAGCAAATAGGCAGATGAGGAAGGGGTGAGTGGCAGGGAAGGGACAAGTGACAGAGATAGGGGTGGGGTGGGGGGTTGCTCCAAACGTGTTCAGGATTTTTTGGAATATGTCAACCGTACTTTATGTGTTCTGGGAGACCAGGAGGGAAGGAAGCTGGCTGCAGCAAGAGGAGAAGACTTTCTGGATTCTTCAGCAGCCTGCCTCATTTCTTTCTCCTGCCCCCGCTCCTGCCTCTGATTCTGGACTCCTCTGTGCCCCTTACCAGCTCCCCTCTTCAAAGTCTCTATGTTGCCCTTGTAGCAAAGAAGAGGATGGTAACAATGCTAGAATTAGCTTGTTCTGGATATCATTGGTTCCAGCTCCTGCCTGAATTCCCGGCCCTAGTTGTCCCCAATGAGTCCCAGCAACACCCTGTAGGTTAGAAAGTATAATTATTCCCACATCACAGTGTTTGCTGAAGCTGAGTAAGCAGCTTGTTTTAGGCCACCTAGTGCATTTAATGGCAGAGCTGAGATTTCAACCAGCATGTATACAGTGCTGGCTGCAGTTACTGTTGAGCAGCTCTGCCACAAGAGCCATTCAGCCTGACCTGCATCCCTAATACTGCCCCCAATCCCATTGTCTTGTCTGCAACCACTGTGGTGAAATTAAGAGAGAAGGAAGAGCCTGCTTGAACAGACCAAAGGCCTATAGAGTGACAGCATCCTGGTCCCTGCAGTGGCCGACCAGATACCTAGGGAAGCCCAGAAGCAGGACATAAACAGCAGTAACAGCTCATCATGGCATTTTATGGCCTTGGTAACTCACATTCAGCTTGCTTTTGACTGGGAATGAGTTGCTCATGATACCTACACCTTGGATTCTGGGGCTGACAGCCTTTTGATCTGTACAGGCAACGACCATTTTACATGTGGGTTATGTTCCAAGACACCACACATTTAAGTGAAATAGTGTATGTTGGGAATGCCCATTGAAAAAGCCTGCAAACATCCTCTAAACTTCTGAAAACCCTAGAAAAACCCTTTAAAAAACCAGCAGCACTCCCCAGACTGGCATGAATGGTGGCAATTACTCCCTCCAAAACTCCTTCCTCAAACTCCAAGTCTCCACAGACCTCAAAGGTTGGTGCGAAGGCTCCTGGGATTGCACTTGTAAAGGCCTATGGGGCTGCAAGGTGCTGTTTTTGTGGCATTTTTGCCCTTTCGGCGCTCTTTTAGGACTGTTTTTGCCCTTTTTCTAGTCACTCCCGGGTTCGCGGTGATGCGTGAGTGCACAGCTGCACACCTACTGAACGCGCCTAAAATGGTTGTTGCCTATATTGGCATCTTCCCATTGGCACTATGGCTGCCAAGCACCTGACACTAGGATGTCTGCGAATGACCAACCACAACATGCCGAAGGAACAAACAGACTCTGGGGGGAGGAGTGGATAAGATACACACACTGTGGCTTGCTGGTTACACAAGAGCACACCCCTCCCTCGCTTATTAACAATGACCTTCCTATTCACCATGCTCTGGATTCCCCAGCCCCAAATAGCTTTTAAATGCACTTCATGATCCAAGCTTGTGCTTGTTAATAGGGGACGTGCAACTGTAGGCCGGCCGGCCCACTCACGGGCCACGTCACGCTCGCTGCGTGGCACACTCAGGCAGGCGGCACGCGCACACGTCTTCATATCCACCCTAACATTTTAATTAATGACAATGGCGCTTTTCTCTCCCGTCCTCTCCTCAGCGCTTTAATGTGTGTCCATAGCCCGCCCGGTCCCCACAGCCATGGAAATATTAGCTTGACGGATGTGCTGTGTCGCCGGTGCTCCCTCGACGGGCCTGGCTGTCAGCTCGCCGATGATGACATTAACACAGGCAGAAAGTGATGACAAATGCCCGTTATCAGCGAACGAGGCCTGTGACAAATCGAACGCCGCCTCGCGAGCAGCCCCATTACGCTGTAATAAAAAAAGATGGATGGCTTTGCACGCCGGGGCCTGGTGCTAATGCGATTTCGCCTGGTCTCAGAGGGTTCCAATTAAGGCAGAAAAGAGAGAGCGAAGAGGAGGCCCAGAAAGCTCGCACACACGCCCGGCCTTCCCTGCCAACATTGCACTAATCGAGTCAGATCACCTTGAAGGAGAAGGAGCAGACATATATATATATAAATATATATATATATATATACACACACAGAGGCTGGAGAGATTCCCAGTTCCAAGTGGGGTTCTGAACTGTAGGGTATAATGGGAAGCAAAATGGACAGAAGGATGGCACAGATGGGCCTGGGAAATGTGTTTGTATACTATCCCCCTGTCTTGGCCCAGTTCTGGCAGCTCCCACTGCATCTGGCTTGCTCTGCCTCCATCAGGTGAAGAGCTTAATCAAATCATCACCTCCACCATCCATAGCAATGAGATGGGAAGGGGGTGGTGGTGGGAGGGAAGGATGACAGAGGCTTCTCTCAGACAAGTGTCACCTCCAGGAGGTGCCTCGCTAGTCTGCGGGCAAAGAGGGGACAGATCTTACATTGCTGGGGTGTGTATGGAGAAATAGTTCAACATGGGGGCGGGCAGTGACCAACCAGGCCTAGTTGGTGAGGAGGAGAATGTATGCCTGCCCCTTCGGAAATGGACTGATCCTATTTCTACACACCCTAACCCTTGCTTGCATTCTTGCAAGATCCTAACTGTATGTTTAAATTATTAAAGAAAAAAAGAAAAAAAAACTTTATATAGTGCTATAGGTTAAGGCTTTCGATCCCCTGAACGGACAAAACATTATTAGCTTTCAGATGCATGTAAGAACATGTTTGGGGCGATGATAACAAGCAATCTGGCCACTTTTCATTTCAGTTCATTATTATTATTACTGCCGCTGTTGTTGCACTGCCATTAACTACACTGGACACAAACAGAATCCACTCTACATAGAGGGTTATCTTCAATTAAGTCATAAAGTAGTCCCATTGGAATCAAGGTAGCCTAGCCTATTGGTTTTAATGGGTCTGCTGCGCTGAGTATGACTCAGGCTGTGTATACGCTAAACCTTTAAAGCACGACCAAAGCACATTCTTTCCCTCAAAGAATCCTGGGCACTGCTGTTCACCTCTCAGAGAGTTACAGTTCCCAGGGCCCCTTTAGAAACCACATTGCCCAAAATTCTTTGAGAGGAAAGAATGTGCTTCAACTGTGCTCTAAGCATATACTGTGTACACAGCCTTGGTTGGATACAACTCATAGTTGAGCACTAGCTATTTTGTTGTTTTACCTGATGGAAGAAAGCACTAATTGATGAGAAATTTTGGATAGCCTAACTCCAAAGGAGAGTTGGCTCAGCAAAAATTAATCACCTTGCCTGTCTTTGAAGTGTGTGTGTGTGTGTGTGTGTGTGTGCGAGAGAGAGAGAGAGAGAGAGAGAGAGAGAGAGAGAGAATGGGGGACATCAAGCTAGATGTGAAGTGTGTGGTCTGCAATTTGGATCTCGTGTGTTGTTGTTGTTGTTAATTGTTTCAGGGGGTGGTGGAGTGGAATTGCAGAACAATGGTTGGCTGGGTGGATAAAATTCCTCATATATAGGGAGCTTTTTGTAGAGCAAGGGGAAGTCGTGAAGTAACTCACCCCACACCTGCAAATAAACAAGGAATCAAACCAAGCAAGGACTTTTCCATGTTGTTGTTGTTGTTGTTTTGAATGCAGTTTTTAATTGTGTGCTATAGTGAACACTGCATTTCTGTATCTACCCCCTTTCTGTATCTAGTTGATATTCCTGAATTGCAGGGGGTTCCTTGGGGTCCCTTCCAACTCCACAGTTCTGTGATTCTATGAAGTCATGTGTTTTAAATGGGTTTTATATATACATACATACATAATTTTAGTTTGTATGCTCCCTTTCTATAGTTCAAACCATGCTCAAGGCAGCTCACAACATGAAAAAATACACAACTACAACATAACAAAAGTAGTCATAAACAATAAATAAAACATTTAAAAATGCAGAACCAAAATGAACAATGTCCACATATCAGGCAAAAACAAACGAATAAAAATAATGAATTCACTATTCTACTCTATTTTATCATGACACCAAAATAATATGATAAACTAATGCACATGACCACATGAGAGGAGCAGGTAAAAGATGACATTGATTGCTAAGTTGAACCTCCAGTTTCAGAGGCAGTTTCAGAGGCAGCCAGTTAGCTTCAGTAGATGAATGGGCATGTGCATAGTGTTTGCACAGTTGCAGGGTTAGGGAAAGAAGCATGTCCGAAGCAGGTCTGTGCTTAATAATTTTTAATAAATGGATTTTTAAAATCCATGTGGATTTTTTTAAAAAACCAACCCACACAGATTGCTGCAGAAACGTTGACAATCGAATTTAAAATAAAACAACAATAACAGAGAACCGAAACTGACAGATCCCTCCACCCCTAATCAGCAATAGCAGCAGCTACGACAACAATCCAGGAATGGATGTGAATAAATATGTTACTCAGGCTTCTTTTCAGCTGAGGATGAGGACTGAAGCCCAAACAAAATGCAGGGCTTCTTAAGATGCAAACCTGACACATTCACTTTCAAAGCCAGTCAAAGCTCCAGCCTCAGAGACAGAGATGTGATTCTGGACTCCCACTCCCCTAGAAACTTCCAATGCTCTGGCCCAATTGAGGACCAAAGCGGGGGGCATGCCCAGTCTGGGAGCAGTTCAGGAGCAAACCAGGGTAGAAGTGGAAGCAGCTAGGATGAGCCAGAGGTTCCAAAGCCATCCCGGTTTACTGACATGCCCCAAAAACTGAGGAGCAATTTAGACCAGCTGAGGGGCTGGAATCTTTCCCATCAATGTCAAGAGGGTAACAGTTGAACAAAACAGAAGTTCAAAAGGTGGGGGACCACAAGAACACCCCTCCGCCCTCACTTCCACCCTGCTTGCAAGCCCCTGAAAGTCTTAGGAATGTACAGTTTAAGAGCCAAAGTGGCACCAGGAGGTTAAGCCCCTCCTTTCTGCAAATGTGCTCCTCCTCCTCCCATGTGAACCTGGAAGGGAGAAATAAGATGTCGGGTGTGGGGGGAAGGGGAAGCTTGTGATAAGGAAAGGGGAGTTACAAGTGAGAGAATTCACAGTTCCAGCCTAAGACATTTTGGGTGTCTGAAGCAAAGCCCAAATGCTGCCTTGTCTGGCTAGGCCCAAAACTTGCTGCATCATTCTGGCATCCATTCCTTCCGTTAACTATCGCCTCATCACACTGCTTCATCTCACTGCATCACAAGGCTGTCCCTGAGTTCAGCACAAATCGCTGTCATACTCATTTTTCCTTTGAAATTGCACCTACACATATACACACACACACACACATATTTCCGTTAGTTTAGCTATTGCATTTATATTCCACTTTTTTCTCCAAGGAGCTCAAGGTGGCGTACCTGCTTCCCCATCTCATTTAAATCCCCATAATATCTCTGAGAGGTAGATTAGGTTGACAGACAGTAACTGGCCCAAGGTCACACACCCAGTGAGCTTCATGTCTGAGCAGGGATTCAAACCCTGGTCTTTCAGGTCCTAGTCCGACAAGCTAACCACTACACCACAGTTTTATATGAGGATGGGGCAGCCACAGGCCTGTCACCATCACAAATAGCTTGGGCCTAAGGGGGTTAAGCTGCAGGCCTATTTGCTAGATAAGGTTGGTTTTGAGAAGGCATTTGAAGGAGGGAGATAAAGAAGTACAGTGGTACCTCAGGTTACAGACGCTTCAGCTTACAGACTCCACTAACCCAGAAATATTACCTCAGGTTAAGAACTTTGCTTCAGGATGAGAACAGAAATAGCGCCACGACAGCACGGCGGCAGCGGGAGGCCCCATTAGCTAAAGTGGTGCTTCAGGTTAAGAACAGTTTCAGGTTAAGAACGGACCTCCGGAACGAATTAAGTTCTTAACCCGAGGTACCACTGTATTCTTGTGAGTTATTTCTCATATAAACAAAATTCCAACATAGAAAGGTAAATTTTGCACAAATGCTAAATCACAGGTGATACATTTGTCACTTCTGATTGACTGGATCAATACGTCCTCTGTCAAGATATATCTGTATTAGCAAACTGATTTCCAGCTTTACATTTAATAATTAAAATGATGTGACTGTGACTGAACCACTGTGGTGCAATAAGCTCTTGGGTGTTCTCTTCATTCAGCACTGGTGATGTAAGGACTGTTGTCCGCCACATGCCATTTCCAAAGGGTACAACCCTATGCTTAAGAGATATCCTTAAGGTAGCCTAAGTGGTGGTGTCAGATTATTTGTTCATTGGGATCTTGACATACATGTCTACACTTTTCCTCAGGGCAGGCCTGGATTCTTGCCCTCCATGAAAACGGTAGGCCCACAGTGATATTTAATTTATTTAATACAATTTATACACCACTTAGTTGTAAAAAAACCAACAACGCTCAAAGTGGTTTACAAAAAGATAAAACAATAACATCACAAAAAAATTATGACCATACTTTAAAACATACAAAAGTTAAAAGAATAAAGTTACCTCAACTTTCTTGGTAGGCTTGAGGTATGGGCCCCAGAACAGTTGCTCTGAGTACTGGAAAATATCACAATGGCACTATTGTTGACGCTCCTGCCCGGGGCTGCTGAATCCGTGCATAGATGTCCTATGTGGTGAGCCATGGACAGCATATGGCAACTTCTTTTGGCGCTAGACTGACTTTGCCCACCAAGGTCCTTCAGGACAGGAAAGAGAATAAAGGGCTTCATTTGCCAGCTGCCCTCGACCTTTCATTAATCCTGACCTCTGGCCTGCCTTTTGCCCCTGCCTCCTTATCAAAACTTGCTGCTCACTCTGACTTCTGGTTGCTCCTCAGCACTGCCTGGCCATGTGCCCTTTGATCCCAACCACTTCTGCCATCCAGGCTACTGACTTGTCCCATGATGTCCCACTCATCTCGAACTGCCTCCTGTGGTACTAGGAGCACAGATCTGTCACCCACCTATATTCCTGCTGAATAGAGAACCACTTAGAATGGTCCTCAGTCCAAAGTCTGCTGCTTGGATTCCAGAACGCACTGGCTATTCTCTTTCTGGTTTGGCAGAGCTAGGCAATAGCAGGTTGAACCTGCCCTTCCCTTCAGTACCTGTGCAGGCCTTCTTGCCTTTTTTGGAAATGGCTTATCATCAGCATCATTTTATTTGTATGCCGCCTTTAAACCCATGCTCAGGGATTTACAACATGAAAATATTTACATAATTACAAAAGTAGTCATAAACAATAAATGAAAAAGACCGAGAAGTACACAACAAAATGGAACAGTTTCCACATAAATCATAAGACCGAAAAATAATGATACAATTTTGTTTTATAAACAACAGCAACAAAAAATCCCCAAACAACACCCCAGCCCAATAGCTTGATCAGCAGCCTCCGATTTTGTAGCTGGAGTCAGTCCAGGCCCCGCCCTCCCAGGCCAGGTGGGAAAAGAGCAGCGAGGCAGGGAACAGGTCTTCCAGGACTCACAGCCAAGATTTATATATATTAACTGCTTTTATATGCAATTGTTTCATATATGTTTTTACTGTATTGTGAAATCGCTTCAAGATGCTTCATAGAAAGCTATTAATAAATGAAATATAATAATAATAATACAGTGGTACCTTGGGTTAAGAACTTAATTCGTTCTGGAGGTCCGTTCTTAACCTGAAACTGTTCTTAACCTGAAGCACCACTTTAGCTAATGGGGCCACCCGTAGCTGCCGCCGCGCCGCCGGAGCACGATTTCTGTTCTCATCCTGAAGCAAAGTTCTTAACCCGAGGTACTATTTCTGGGTTAGCGGAGTCTGTAACCTGAAGCGTCTGTAACCTGAAGCATATGTAACCCGAGGTACCACTGTAATAATAATAATAGTACTACCTTACAGGAGCTCTGCTGCAGCAAGAGCATGGGTGATGAGAGAGGCAGTGGTTTTACAGCACTACCCTGTGGCAATGGCAAAGGAGTCTTCTCTGCTACGAATTGCCGATCCTGGGGATGGGGGTTGCCATATGGTCTGGTGAACCCAAACAGAGTCGTCACCAGTTTGCTGTCATGCTTTTGGCATCAATTTGCAGATGAAGCTGTTAATATTCAGCAGCTGGCTTGGAAACCACTCATTTTATGCACAGCCAGAGTTTTAACATATCAGAATTCTTATCTTGTCCATTTGCATCCATTTCAATTTATGTCACTCATCTTTAAGTGCTGTTAATTGGCTGACTATTGATAATGAGCCTCTGCAGATATTTATTAAGCTATGCCTCTAATAAACATGCAAAATATACTTTCCATTTGGTATCCAGCATCATTTACATGCTTTCATCTTGCCATGCTACATATTTTACAAGTGAACATTCAGATGAAACATATTCCATACAAACTGCAATGCCTTAAGAGTTTTCCAGATCCATTCTTCTCCCTTTTGCATGATAACATATGGAATAATGTATTATTGAATACCCTCCCCCTTTTTGCTTATCCTGACATTACATCCAAATGGTGACCTTCATTCGCCTGGTATTTTTGAAGCCTACATCAAACATTAGGAAGTATTTGACAGCACAGGAAAATGTGTTGAAAGGCATTTGGTAGAGTATGAGACACTTCAGTTCAGGGTTGTGGATTTGAGCCCCACATTGGGCAAAAAGATTCCTACATGGCAGGGGTTGGACTAGACAGCCCTCATGGTCTCTTTCAACTCTGTAATTATGATTCTATGTCTTCCATTCAGGTTCTCTCTAAAGAACTCAAGAACAGTGGTCTCTGGTGGTAAACCCTAATACCTGATAGGTTTCATATTTGCCATAAAAATTCATCCTATTGTGATAATGCTCCTTCTGCAAAATCCCACATGTGTAGACTCAGTGGCTGCAATTCAGAAAAAGGCCAATGAGAGTTAAGCACAAGTCACTGTCCCTGGATTGGGAGCAGCAAGCAGGGCTTGTAGGCAGTTATCATCACCAGTTTATTGCATCACTTTCTTGGATTAAGCAAGAAGTACACCTTGACTACGGAGCCTTTTTGGATTGATCAGAAATACTTTGAATTTGTTGACTTCATGGGGTTAAAGCGCTCATGTACTTACTCACTTTCTTGATTAGCAATCAATAGACCATTAAAACATTTTAGAATATAAATTCACATCAGTTAAGTGCCACATATGTAAACAATACTCTATTTGGACTTCGAAGTATGGAAAAAGACACCAGGGGTGTAAGTCATAATCAGAATTGGGGATGGGAGATAAACTTGATTCAATTAATATTTAAAGGCAAACCAGTTTAGTAATTTGCACTCTACAAACCCAAACACACCTCCTTTAAAATTTGTGTTTCTCCAGATTTTGCAATGCAGTACAATGTAGGTTTTATTTATGGTATCCAAATTGTGTTGAAATAAATAAAATTTGCCCAAACAGAACAGAGAAATCTTATGCCTTCTATTTGCTGTTCAATTAGGACCATGGATGCTTTTAAATCCTGTACTTCTAGCCAATGTATGAAAGTGAACCAAATTGTTTCCTAGTTTTTTCATTTGGATGAATGCAATGGATATAATGTGCATATGTTTGCTCATTTTTCG
Source organism: Podarcis filfolensis (assembly GCF_964270895.1). Lineage (NCBI taxonomy): Eukaryota > Metazoa > Chordata > Lepidosauria > Squamata > Lacertidae > Podarcis > Podarcis filfolensis. The sequence goes on along the minus strand of NC_139608.1, from coordinate 42,658,936 downwards.
CATCAGCTTCTGCTAGTCACAGAGAAAGTGTATTGAGCTATGCACCAAAGCCTCAATCCCCTACTCACGTCAATCCTATTGAGTTCCCATTTGGCTTCACAGATTTAACCAGCCTTTGGCCTTTGCACTTTCTAGCCTACTTTTGAAATTGCCACTACAAAATGTGGTGCTTTTTTCTGCTGCTTCTAGCCCAGACACAGCAAGAAGTTTCTGCTGAAAGGTTGCCCAAGAACAAGAGTTGGAAAGAGGGAAAACTACCTGGGGGGAAACATAGAAGGATGTGGAAGAAATGTAATTATATCTGGAATGGGCAAAGGAAATCTAATTTGTCCCCCAACATAATCTTGTCTTAGCAGTAACTCTGAGTGAGTATCATGAGGAATGACACTAAAGACTGAGGTAGGTATTGGGGAGACTTCTAATTAGTAACCACAGTTGTGCCTAATCTACCTTGATAATAAGATATGGCCAAATTAAGGCAGATTTACCAAGAAGCTCTGTGGCATTTGCAACAGAAGTCTTACTAAAATGGATACTGTGAGAGCATAGCTGTCAACTTTTCCCTTTTCTTGCGAGGAATCCTATTCGGAATAAGGGAATTTCCCTTTAAAAAAGGGAAACGTTGACAGCTATGCTGTAAAAGAAGGTGGTTTGTTGTTACCTAGAAGTCTATGGAATATGGGCTATGCTTAGATGGTGTTGTTTCATTTTTATCCTTTCTTTCTGCCAAAGAGTCCACCTCTTATTACCTGAAAGAACAGGACTTGAAAACACTCACCTCTGGAGGCAGGATCCGTCCCAGTGTAGACACTGGGCAGCGCTCTGAATGCATTGTTTCTTCCTGTGCATGTAAAATGGAGAATAGAAGAGTTGTGCCTTTTGCGGTGGTGGCACCCAAAATCCACAGATGGGCTATACCTTTACAGTATTAGTACGAACAAAATTGTTGCAAAATAATGTACAAGCTTTCAAGTGGTGCAGAATGTTTAATCAGGCTAGAAGTTATTCAAAGCAGGGGTTAGGGGCAGAGACAAAATCACCCAAAATTAGACTGGATTGTGATGTGTTGAAGTCTGCATTTTAGACAGTGTCTAAAGTTGGAGATTGCAGACTGGATTCATCTCTGCTAGGTGGTTGCTGATATTAGATTATACTTCAAATTCTGGGAGGAAGAGGCAACGACTGAGTCCCCATTTTTGTAAATGTAAGGGCCAAGTACACAGGTTCCTGGTTAGGCAGAAAGCAGGCATAAAGAGAAATATAGCACTCTTTATAATAGGAAAGCCAGAGATTAATTTTTGATGGTGTACAAGATAAAACTGGTCCATCGAAACCAAATTGCATAGCATTACCTAGTGTTTGGAGGGTGTCATGATCTGACAGGATGATGGGGAAGAGGAAGAGGATCCTGGTGAGGGGTGTAGCCAGGACTGGGACACACCGGGGCAAGCAGGGGTTGGGGGAGGAAGTACTCATTGAGGCACAGAGAGCAGCAGGAGGGGTGCTCTAGGAAGCTGAGGTAGGCAGGGGCCCACAGGCCAGCTCACTAACTGGCCAGGTGGGCCTCATCAGCTGGAGGAGGCTTGGAACAGGTGAGGGTCACCTGCCTTATCAAGCCCAGATGCTGTAATCAGCATGCAAAGTACAAAAGGGAAGCAGAGCTGAGGGGCTTTGCCTGCTCAACTGCCCATGTTGATGGACCTTGGCTTGGATGCTCCTGGATCTTTAGGGGACTGTACTTTGGCTTTGATTCTGGACTGTTTCCTGACTGCTGGATTTCAGACTTGGCTTACTTGGACTGACCCTGGACTGCGTTTCCTGAAATTCGGACTTGACATTCTGGCTCGCTGCCAGGTAGGCCAGGGATTCAGGACAGAGAGTAACTCTCCAAATGCAAAGTGAGGTGGTAGAAAATCATCTTCCCTGCAGGCATGTGCACATGTGGATTGTCTTTCTACCCTGCCAGTTCTCTAACCCCTAATACAGTTGTTCTTCTGACTGTCCCTTATTATTACCCATCAACCCAAGTGCAAGGTCATGACAGATTGGCACCTGCCATGAATCAGTAACCTACAAGCAGGGGGAAAGAGAGGCCCCAAGAAGATGCAGGCAAAACATGGATTGCCTAGAGATGGAGGAAGCTACATTGTAGGTGTAATCTTCTTGCACCATCCATTACTACAAAAAGATGAGAGGGGAGGATGAGGAAGTACTTGTGGTCTCCTTATAGCAGGTTAGAAAATGTCAAAGGCACCCTTGGTGTCTTCTTCCCCTACCCTCAGAGCTACGCTGGGGCAGCCTAGTACGGGAATGATCTTGGAACCTAGCAAAGATATCATGGCCAAGAAGGGCTAGCACAAGACTTAAACTAATCCCTTACTTTGTCATGCTTTCTTGCCTTCAAATTCTGAGGTGCAGTGGCAGAGAGGGCAGGGAGGTCAATAAATTAAACTAGACCTACATATGACTGTTTATTCCTGTTATTGTAACCTGGCTGTGACCGAAAAGATGGCCGTTGATGGTCTATTATAAGGAATATGATGTGATAACTGGGATTTGCTGGCACAAAGACAAGGGCGAGTTGCTGACTTTGCTGATTGCTCACTATTTCCTTGTCCTCTAGTTCCCTCTGCTGGCTACTAAAGCTGCAAGCAATTTCTCCTTGGCTGCATCTTCAGAGTGAGTTTGTTTCTGTTTTTCGTCCTCTGTCAGGAATTGTTTGGGGGTTTTTAAAAGCATTTCAGTATTCAGCTCCGAGAGGAGAGGCAAAAATCTCCGTCAGTTCATTCTGGATACAAGCATCTTTGGGTGGATCTGTTCCTCCCAACCAGTAGCATCAGCTGGCTGGGGCTAATGGGAGTTGTAGTTGTGGATGGAGGAGAAATTTGGTTCAGCTCACATTTAAAGGTGAGCCTACCTAATTCATGCTGTCTGAAACATGAACTCATGCGTACTTCACAATTCACACTTCTCTGAATTTTTCAATGCAGCCAAATAACATGTACAAAAATACATTTACTAAGGTTAAAAAGTTTGTTAGTAAAAAATAACACATAGAAATGCCTTATACCAGGGAAAACTGCAGTGTAAAAATGCGTAAGGCAAAGCCACATACAAAAATGTGGATGTTCGGAGAAATTCGTACCAAGGTCTGATGAATTTTCATGAGGTCTTTAAAACCAGCAGTTGTGGAAATATGGAGAATGGAGACATGAGCAAAAGAGAGAATCTGAAAGTGGCACATTTGCCTATCCATCCCTACTTGTAGTCCAAAATGTGGGGTTCACCAGGATGGGAAAGGCTAGTGCAAAATATTGTAGCAGAGCCACTAAAAGATGGTGGATCTGAAAATTCATATTTAAATCTTGCCTCCGGCATGAGCCCCCCCCCCAAACACACACACACACACACACACACACAAACACCCCTTATGGGAACGACCATAACGACCCATCTTACAGGGCCATTGTTATAAAGATTACTGAGATCATGGAAGTGAAGTGCTTTGAGCCCTCTAAAGCCGCTGTATAAATGCAAAGTGTTTTTGTGATGGGGCAGTTTCAGGAATCATTGAGACCATGCCATGAACCTGGTGCCATAGGATGCTGCATCTACTTGCCTGCCTGCCTGCCTGCCTGCCCTTTGTGGCTTAGGGCCCTCGTATTTACGGGACCGCCTCTCCTGGTATGCCCCGCAGAGGACCTTAAGGTCCATGAATAATCATAGTTTGGAGGTCCTGGGCCCTAAGGAAGTCAGATTATCCTCCACCAGGGCCAGGGCCTTCTCAGTGAAGGCTCCGACCTGGTGGACTGCTCTGTCCCATGAGACCAGGGCCCTGCAGGATTTAACTTCCTTCCACAGGGCCTGTAAGACAGAGCTATTCCGCCTGGCTTTCAATTTGAACTTAGCCTGATCTTTTATTGCCCTTCCTTCCTTCCCTCCTCCTCCCCTTTTTATGAATATTACCCGCTCTGGGATCCCACAGCTAATTCTCCCCTGGTCTCCTCGCTGGCCCAAATAGGAATAATTTAGCCAGCTAGCCCTGGTGAGCATCTAATGTTTATTGGATGGATTTTCCCCCAAATTGATTTTTGAATTCTGAATTTATTGTTATTCATGTTTTATACTGTATTTTATGCTGTTTTTGTTGCATCAATTAAGTGTTTTAAATTTGTTGTTAGCCGCCCTGAACCGGGAATGGCGGGGTATAAATAAATTATTATTACAGCAGCTGTTGCAAAACTTCTAAGTGGTGGGGTGTCTCCTGGGGTATTCACTAAAGGATTATATTCATGCAGTGTGGCTAGTTCAGGTCCATGACCAAACTGAAAGAGAGGAAATGTTATGATTCTAGACCTGCAGAACTTGAAAGCCTCCCCCCATATGAATGAGAGCCCCCACCTGGAGCCTCAGCGATCTTCTGCTTTTGCTGCCTGGCTGAGACTGCAAAGTCAAGCCCCTGGCAGGCCACAGGATATAGCTGGTGGGCTGAAAATTCCTCGGTAGTCACAGGTGATTTAGGCCTATGTTAGATGTGACAGGTTATTTCGCAACAACTGTTGGATCTAAAAATATTGAGGGGGCACAACAGGTCTTCTGAGATTCCACACCTCACACCCTCTTGAGGCTTCCACCTTCTTTGGCCAGGGATAGGACAATATAAAAGGGCTCCATTCTCAGTATAGGTATTGAAGAGCATCGCTAAGTTTTTGCTAAAGAAATGGTGTGCCTGCCAACAATGGGGTGCATCTACAAGCCTCTCTGTGATCAGGAACATGGATTGCACAGGGTTCCTGATCACAGGGAGTCCTGTACACAAGTTTAAGCAAGCCCATTTCCTTCAGAGCCTACTGCTGCAAGCAGCAGGTTGGGAGTAGAGCAGGCAGGGCTGGTACATACAGTCCTGTATCAGTTTGAACTTTACTATTACTGCAGAGGGCTTGATGGTTCAGCTTGGACCTTTGAATGATCTCAGCCAGCAGTTTCACTATAACATTAAAAAGCATGGGAGACAAGACAGATTCTTATGGCACTGCACAGGGTTCAACTGCAGTCTCTCGGTGCTGTCACCTAGGGATGGGTGAATCTGTCAGTTTCAGGTTCTCATTTTTCCAGTACTAAAGCGAGTTATTCACATTTCCATATTAGTCTGAGATTTTCCTTTTTAAAGCCAGCTTGAAATTTCATTTTATTGCAAATTTCTCCAATTAGATACATTTTTGCAAAACAATTTCCCCTGATGTACAAGGCACAATGATTCCAACATTTTCCAGATCAAACATTTCTAAATGGATTTGGTGTTATTTTTACAGACAGCCATAAATATGGTGGAACAATGGAGTTAGAGGACTCTGTTTTTTAAAAAACAACAACCTTGGCATTCTTTTTTTTTTTTTTAAGAGTGTGTTGCTAGCTGTGCGTTCTTCCAGATGTATACACAGAGCGAGAGACTCAACAGATGCATAAAGCTGTTCAGTGTTATTATTGAGCCATGGTCTAAACAGGTAAATTATACCCCAGTAACAGATTTGCTATGAGACAGGGGAACCATAAGAAATATTGCTACAACCATCATCAGTGCCCATATCATAGCCCCATTTCCGGCAATGACAAAGTGCTGAGTTATTGTCTTGGCTTGAAAGGCAACGAGTTTGTAAACTCTCTTGTTTGTGCCACTTTCCCAGCAAAATGAAAAATCATTCATCATCACTAGGTAGGTACACTGTCAGAGCAAGGAGCAGAAAGCAAAAGGGCTACAAAGACCAAACAAAGCTATTGGATGCTGGCCAGATTTGAGAGAGAGGCTAAGTGGCCAAACAGGTTGCAGGGCTGAAGTGTTAAAGGCTTCTCCAGATGAGCTATTTATTGAGCATTCATCCTGATTTGCTCACAGAAAGCTGACATGGAGGTTAGATTGTAACTGTCCAATAAGGTTATAGGACAATAAGCGTTCCATCTTACATTCACCTTTGATTTGCTTGTGGAGTGTTTATGCATCCCACACTTTTCTGTGAATCTCCCTGTCACTTTCCCGACCACAAAAGTCCATTTCTTTCTTTCTTTTTGGCTCTTTGGCGACAAAGCACTTTCATCCAAACAGGCACTGATTGGAAATGAAGCAGCATGACCAGCCCCAAAACATTTGCCAGCACCAAAAGCATTGAAAGCAGGATCAGATGTGACTGACCCAATAGCATCACAAGCACAAATCATCACAAATGTGCAATAAAAAAAGACTCCAGGAGGGGCCCTGATTGTGACAATCAATAGAAAAATGTCCAAGGTAGGGATGGAGGAAGAGCCAAAAGCCCTTGCTCAGAATGGGGTGGAGTGCAATGCTTTCCCATTTCTCCACCTGCAGGGAGAACAGCCATCAAACCACTCATTTTGCCCTATTTTTACTGCAGAAATTATCTCTCTGACCCACCATTACCACCCTATTTCTGCCTTCCCATCTATGTCTCATTGCCGCGACATTCTTTCCAGATTATGCCAGTAAAATCACCCCACACCCATTTATGTCACCTACCATAGCAACATTTTACAAGCCCCACTATATCATTAGCACTCTCCACACTCAGTATACCCATTCTCACCTTATTCCCAGGTATCTGTTGTCACCTGGAGAGCAATACATGTGGGCCACTTATTAATGCTGCTTTGCAAGCGTTGGGGTCCTTAACTATTGCAAAGGCCTCTAAGACCAAAGTAAATGCCAGGAGGATGAAAAAGAGCATTCTAACAAGGCATAAGGGTAGATAATCTGAAGCAGCTGGGGCACTCAGCTCTGCATAAGAGCTCCACCCACCCTCTCCACCTGCATCCTTCTGCCATCAGAGATCTGGTAGATGGTCACATGAGGCTTTTTCTTGGTGGCACTTAGCTTTTGGAATGTCCTTCCAAGGGAAGCTCACTTAGCCCCATCATCTACTCCCTCCTTTTTTACCCAGCTAGTGAAAATGCTGTTTTAGGATGTCTTCAGGGTAAGTAACAACTGAGGATGTCTCCAGAGACAGTCGCTGTTTTGTGGGATGGATTCAAACATGTACCGGAATTTTTGGTTTGCTCAGTCAAAGTGGATCAAAAGGCTCTGCTGCCATGTAGACACCCCACAAACAAATCAGGATGAGTGCAAGACAAATGCTCATTGTTATATAACTGCCCTGCAAATAAAGCAGAACAGTTGCTCAGTATAATCTAGCCTCTATGCAAGCAAATCAGGGTGAATGCTTGATAAATCAGCAATCTCTGAAATAGCCTTGAAAATAGATCTGGATTATTTCCTGGCACTTGTTATGGTGTTCCTGCCAAAGTGATGTGTCTCTTTTGTTTTGTGGTTCCTTTAATATTTGTGTTTGCTTTTATTTTGTTAAATTGTTTGAGGATGTGCTTTGATATTGTGCCTTGGTGGTCTTGAGGGACAGAAAGGCAGGATGAACAATATTTTCAATTAAATAAACTGCTATCAGGACTTCTCAGCATGTGCTATGTCTGTTGTTCTTGGCTGAGAGGATAACAAAACACCAGACCAAAAGGCAATGCCCGCTGACCAGTTTCTCCTGCTTTAGCCACACCTGGTTGAACCTGTTTCATTGTTGGTGTCCATTCTAAAGAGCAGAAGAGGTGTTGCACTCCCATTGCTGCATGGAAGGAGTACAGTTGGTGGGCTGTTTTTGTGTGTTATTGTTGTTGCTGGCATCCGTCTGTCTCAAGAGACAATGGAGTGCGCCTCTGGGTGTGAAGGCAAACTGCTGGCGATTCACAGCACCTGCTGTAGCTGCAGAGACTGGTAACTCGCAATGTTGCCTCCAGTGTTGTTTCTGCTGTGTTAGCAACGCCAAAGTGACCTTCCTGGGGCGCAAGCCATCCTGGGCTGCCCAGATGACAAGGCCTCCCACTCAGCCTCACTGATGTGGTCCAAAGGAAAGCAGAGAAGTATGTTTGGCATCAGCTTGGCTGCAGGAGTTGACAGAAGGAGACGTACACCATCCAACTGTCTTAGGGATTCCACTCTGGATTGTAGGGTTTACGCCTTAGCTTTCATTATCCAGAAGATGTCCCACAAGATTTTTCCTCAGGTTTACTCCTGATGCCTTTCTCATGAATGAGCATAGCCACAAAGCAGTGGGGGTTTCGGACCAGAGATTTCCTTCTGTTGTTGTTTTCCAGTACCAAGAAAGTGATGGTGTTCTTATCAAACATCACAGAATAGGGAGCTAGTATTGGTGAATATTGGAAGAGAAACAAGGAGTTTAAAACCATCATCCAGTTGAGACTGTGCACACCTTCACCTTTTATTTTTAGTATCCCTTTCCAGCTCCATGGCCCCTGGGCAGACACTGGCAAAGAGAAGGAGACTTGTTGAAGAACATGTCAAAATGCCCATATGAGGTTTTTACACACTGGATAGCACACAAAGTTGCCTAGGCCAACACAGTTACGTGAGAATCCTACCCTTTGCCACTTTATTTTTTAAGAATGTAAGAATTGTTTTGGGAGATCTAAGTCCAGCTATTCCAGTATTCTGTCTGCAGCAATGACTGTCCTAGGGAGCTCATAAGCAGAGCATAAAAGCTGATGGCCCTTTTTTTGATTGCTCAGCATCTGGAAATCAGAAGCTCTGTTGTCTCTGAAGATGAAGCTTTAATTCAGCTCTCGTAGTAGCTAATGGCCACTTATTAGGCCCATCCTTTTATGAATTTATCCAATCCTTTTTTGAAGCCATCTTAGCTGGCTTTAAAACTAGCACATCCTAGTGCTAGCTTTAAAGAACCAGCTAAAAAACAAACGAACAACTAGCTAGTGAATATCCTACAGCAGCCTTCCACAGCCTGATACTTCCTGGATGCTATTGGCCAATGGTTAGCATGGCCAATGGCCAGCCCATAGCAATAGTTTTGGCTTGGGATTGGCTGAGCAGTGGAAAGAGCTGATTGGCCAGAGAACAGGAGATTGACAGAAATGGCTGCAGCAGTTCAAACTGGAGCCTTGGGAGAATGTAGGGAGCAATAAATAGTGTGGGGGTTTTTTTGGGGGTGTTAGTTTGGAGGAAAAATTAATTTCTTTCCCTTTTAAACTCCATGTGATGGGACAGTGCACCCAATAAGTGACCAGTCTCCACTCACTACTTAGCAGTGCTGGACACAATCCACCCAAAGTCAAGCATTTGTCTGTGCAATCTTATACATCTATAGATGGGTTCAGTGGGGCTTACTCCCAGGTAAGTAGATATAACGTTGCCACCTTAAAGCCGTTTACAGTGCAATCCTATGCACATTTATTCTGGAGCAAATTATTCAATGGGGTTTATTCGCAAATAATTACGCATACAATTACAGTATTAAACATTGATTTAGGTAGAAATCCCATGCACATTTACACGAAAGTAAGTCCCACTGTGTTCATTGAGGTTTACACCCAAGTAAGTAGGCCTAGCAGGGCAGCCATGAGTATTTTACTGTGCCTGGATTGTGCCCCTTCGTTTCATTATCTTAACTCTTTATAAATTTCACTGGTTTCCCCTTTTATAACTATATTTTCTTTTTTATCTCCCATTTTTATAAAAAAATTATATTTTGTATATTCTTTGCATTTCTTGTTTTCCCTTAACCACTTCTTTGTCCGTTGCACCAGTTGTATATACAGTTAAACCAAGTTATTTTACTTCCTGTTAGAGCTTCTCTTATTTGTTCTTTGCTTCTCATTTTCTCCACCCATTCCATTTTTAAAAATACTTTATTGAAATAATACTTTAAAAGCAAACAAACAATAAACAAACCACAAAACAATACAATACAGTAACAAAGAACAAACAAACAAGAAAAAGCATCACATATTCCTTTGACTTCCATTCATCCCACTATGTTTTCCAGGCTTCATTTTCGATTTCACACTTTGTATTATCACTTCTTAATGTTTAAAATCACTTAATTTATTCATGTTCCATATTGTCCTGCAAGGTTCAGTCTAGACTTGTCAAAGCGTTTGTTTTTACAATGTAGCCATAAATATTCTTTCCTTCCCTCCCTCCTCTGATGCCCTCTTGCATCTCTGCCTCCCAAAGGCTTGCACAGCTGTTTGTGCAGCAGCCCTGGCTACCAGCTCCCCAGGTGAATGGTGCCTCTGGGGCTGGCCATGGGGTGCTTCCAAGGCCCCTGTGGGGCAGTGTGACGAGGCACCTCTCTTTGGGGCATGGGGGAGGCAGCTCAGAAACCAGGGGTGGCAGCTGCGGCTGCCCAGAGGACTCCCAAGAAGAGGGGAGAGGAGAGGAGGCTGAGGGAACACTCCACAAGGATGGGTGTTCAAAAAAGGGTGAGAGGCTGCCAGCTCTGCATAACTGGGCTCCTGAGCCCCACAAGGGTGCCACAGAAAGAATGTAGTTGGCTAAGGGAGTCATGAACTCAAAAAGGTTGAAAACCTCTGACTTAGACCTTACTCACTGGATGCTGAGCCCTTGAGAATGTCCCCAAAGATTGTGGGGTGTAGCATTCCTGGGTGTGTTCCTCGCAGGACATTGCAGCCCCAGCCTTGTGGTTCCCAGCTGTCCTGGGTTGGCTATATCAGAGTCCCACACATCGTGGCTCAGTTTTTAATTACAAGTGCTCGGATAGGCAGAAGAGATGGCACCCGCTGGTTTTGCATGTTAATGAGGGTGCTTAATATTCATGAGTCAATATTTTAGGGCGGCGAATGGCTGTGCAGTAGGTGCACATATGAATGGGAGTTTATCATGATTAGGCAAATCAGGAGGGAGAGCGAGCGGCAGGGGAAGGGAAGATGAATTTCTCCAATAAAATTAACTAAGGCCGCCACGGCATGCTGCTCCCCTCCTTCTCCTTCCCGTGTGCTTTGCTGAGCTCTCTCTTTCCTCAAATTTATGAGGCCAATTACAGAGATGAGCTTGGAAGTTTCTGGGAACTTCACTAAGTGCAAACGGCGCTCCCTGCTGTTCCCATCAAATTAATTAACCGAGTGCTATTGATGGCTGTCCGGCTCCGGCGAGAGATTTAGCTGCAGGGAAACGCCGGTGTAGGATTCGTGGCGAACTGCACCATTTGGAAACAGGAAGATCCTGGCTTGTGCTGCTGCCACTGGGAAGCTGCATGGCAGGGGGGTGGCCCAGGAAGAGCGACCTGAGCTGCAGGAACCAGGAACTGCTGCTTCAAAATGGAGAGATGACCCAGGAAATGGTCTGATGGCCATGGTGGCTGGTGCCCATTCGGTCTGGTGGGGCAGAATGCAGGGAGCCCAACAGTAGGTGGCACCAGAGCCAATGGCAGGCAGTGCAGCCTAATTCTTGCCCCCATCTTCCTCCTTGCTGAGTTCCACCAGGTGCAACACTGAGACGAGGGAGGAGGAAGCTGGCAGTTGCTGCTGCCTCTTGGACTGGTTACAGGTAAGAAGGGAAGGCAGGTGAGGGCTAGCTGAGATTGGTGGGGCAGTTCCTCATTTGGCTTAGTGGGTCATCCCACTTGAGGGTGGAACATGACACTGATACTTTGCTGAAGCTAAGAAGGTGTCACGGTTGCTTTCCAGCAAACAAATGCACATGGAGGATAGTGAAGTATTTGTTGTCAACGGTAACACTTCGGTGGAATCTACACACATATTAAAAAATGTTCTGAAAATGGTTTTTTTTAATTAAAAAACAACAAAACATTGAATTTTCCATAAGGCTCACCATTGCCATCTAGTGTCACATTGTATATTGCACTTAAAACACACTTAAAACATTTTATTTGCAACTGTATAGCTGAGTCTATAGTGTCTAGGCAGCTATTCCCAGGTCCACGCTCTATGGAGCAGTTGCAGCAGCAGGGAACGTCCCCTCCACCAGTTTATGTACCTTCCCCTGACGAGCTGTGCTTGTGTGGCAACTTTCTCTGCTCATCCCTTTTCAGTCCCCTCCTGGTTCTGGGAGACAGTGGTGCAGGAGAAGGTGGGGAAGCAGCTGGCCCTTCACTTGCCTGGCCTGCCTTTTCCGACCCATCCTGTGCTCCAGCTCTGAAGCTTCCCCTTTCTCCAGCTCTTGCCTCCTGTCCAGAACAGTTCACCACAAATCGCTGATCCCCTCTTTCAAGGCTCCAGCCCCACTTTCCCTGGTGCACACTCTTCAGCATTCTGCCAGTCCCCGATAGCAGGTGATGGGCCCTACCTTACAGAGCCTACTGTCACTCTGGAGACTTGTTCTATTTGATGAGGTGGAGGGGGGGCTTCTCAGAGCTGCACCGGGGATAGCCTTTGCCTAAGATAGCATCAGTTGTGCATCAGGAATGAGGGAGAGCAGCAGAAAGAGGACCCTGCTCCACAGCCTTAGGCAGCCCCAGTGGGAGATTAATGGTCAATGTCCTGTTCATCAGAATCCTAAGGCCCTTAGCACAGCAGCCTTCTCCAACCTGGTGCCCTCCAGATGTTTTGGACTGCAACAGCCCCAGCCATAGTGGCATACCAGGTTAATGTAGGCTTGCCAAGAGTATTGCACTGGGTTGCGACCTTTTTAAATAAAAGGGCTAGCAGGAGATGGGCAAAGGTATTGATTTTGGTTTCTCTCTGTCATTTTTGCAATCTTAAATTCAATTCTCCACATTTACACATCAGTTAGCATGTTTTTTTAAAAAACAAGTTTTCATGAAAATTCATCAGATTTGTAGTGCAACTTTCTCTCAATATACACTTTTGGTATGCAATGTTTTCTTGTGTGCATTTTTTTTGCAAAGCATTTTTCCTTAATATAATGTGTTATTTTTACTAAAATATGCATTTATACTTGCACCTAGTATATACATTACAGAATAAGCTACACGGCTGAGGAACTGAACTGCAAAATTCAGAGATGGGCAGATTTCAAAGGATAGCTGTGTTTCAGTCTGCACGTTTCAAAAAAGTGTGAATTAGGTAAGTTCTGCTTTAAATGTAAACTGAATCAAATTTCTCCCCCATCCTTTGGACTAACACAATGACAACATCATTTATTGCAAGGTAGGAAATGTCACCTTGCAGTATTTTTTGAAAGTGGAGCGCATAGCTAATGCAAAGGTACTTAAGATGAAAGCAATATGCAGTGCTGGATATATGGAGGAGCAGAAGCAGCAGTTTTCTCTGGGACTAGAGCTGTAAGTGTTGTTACTCCACCCCAGGAAGCCCCAATTCCCATTTCCTTGGGCTTCTTCTCCAACTAATCTGCTGCAGCATTTAGCTGAATTTTAATTTTCAGGATCATCAGACTCACAGTCTATGCGCAGGGGTAGGAACTTCCCAGAAAAAAGAATAACCCAGCATCAGAGGCCACCTAGTGAGAGCCTGATACCCATCTTAAATTTCTGAACGTGCTCGCAGAGGCACAAACTATGTGGCTCATACCTGCTAATGCCAAAAATCAGTGGAGCAAAGTCAACATCTCTTAAATTCACATTTTTCCATTTGGGAAAAGTAGTAGTCCAAAAAGAGCAGAGAGTCTGGCATTCAGACTGGTCCCCCTTCTGGTCTGGCTAGCTGCCCCTGCCACTCTCCCAGAGTTGACCTGCATGGGCAACCTCATAAATACCCCTAGCGGTTAAGTGTTAAGAGTCCTCTACCTCCTTACTCTTCAACGTCTACCACAGGCCAAAACATAATTCATGATTACTGAACCTCTGAGGTAGAATTCACCTGCTCTTTATATGTTCATCCTTTTCATCCTATTTCCTAGGCTTTTCGTTTCATATATAACAAACTGCATTTACAAACCACTAAATGAACAAACGTACCAGAATGTGTCATGAAATTCTTCCACACCCCATTCCAGGAGAAGTTTCACAAAGCCACTTACAACCCACACATTTATCATCCTGTGAAACCGCTTTATCCAAGGGTCTCCTCCTACAGAAGGAGGTTGACAATTATGTTGTGTGTCAGTAATGTGTTTGAATTTACACAAAACACCATGTATAATTGTGAGATGATATAATTGTAGGAGACATGGATTTCTTCCATGCTCAGCTGCACGGTGCGCCATTCCTGGGCAAACATTCCAGGCTGTTTCAGCCGCATCTCAGAAGTGATATTTTGCTCATCTAACTTTATCTCAGCGGAAGAGGCCTTTGCACAATTAATTACGATGACAGGCAGGGAATCTAGGGGCTATAGGAGGTCATAAGCTGAACGTGAGTCAGGCAGGCGATGCTGCTCCCAGAAAGGCAAATGCTGTTTGGAAGATGCATTAGAAGCAATGCTGTACTGAAGGCGCAGGCCTGCTTTACGGCGCTTGTGCCCGCAAATGGAGGGAGAAAGCACCCAGCTTTGATAGTCATGTTGTGAATGGATATTAACACACTGAAATAAATTCAGAGGAAAAAAGCAGTGGGATGCAAGACATGTGGAGAGGTTGAAGACAATAAAACATATTTATTGTAGACAAAGGCAGATTAAGTTGGAACGTGGTTTTAAATACTTATAAGCTGCTCTAAAGGAACGGGAATGACAGCTATGCTTCACTGTGACAGAAGAAAGGGTGAAAGCAACAGTTTTATGGTGCAGTGGTATTTAGTGGAACTCAAATAATAAAACAGAAACGAGTAATGGGACAAGTTACCAAGAAAAGTTAGGGGATAACCTTTCATTTTCCAAAATATTTTCCCTAACTTTTATCAGAAAAAGAAGTATAAGAGGTGGTAGTCAGGAATGTCTTGGAATCCCTGCTTTAGAGCAGTTGAACGAACCTTTTAGAGATCCCTCAGACTAAGGTGGTGTGTATGCTGCAAAACCATAGAAGAACAGAAAATTCAAAATAGGTCCCTGGCCATCTGAGAACTTCAATTTTCTTCCCCTTGTTAGAAGCAAGTTTCTAGCCTATATGGTTGTAAATATATGGTTTCCCTCCCACTGGGAACCATGGGAAATTCACAGACTTTAAAGCAGCTCCAGAGATTATCTAAATTTTTCTCTGGCTGGGGAAAGAAACTAGAATGGCTTCCAGTTCTCCAGCATGCACCCCAAACTGCCCCAACGTGGATCACCCTCTCTAACATCAGAACTCTGCCGCCTTATTGAGAGGAGAGCTGGTTTTTTTCCCCACAGCTCCTAAGGTATCTTCCCAAGAGCCATAGTATTTCATGCACAGGGACTTTCTTGGCCACCGAAATAGTCCTGCAGGCTACAGAAACATGCACTAGAGATTCTGCCTATAAAAAGGGAGTTAGCAGAACATGTCATTACATGTCTTAACCACAAGAGGACCCCCTTATTATACACAATGTGCATGATCTGAATTGGGGAGCCAAGCTACTTGAATGGAGATGCATGAAAATTGCTTGTGTCAACCTAGGATAAAAAGGGAAACTAGTAGCTCTCGATGGTACAGGGTGAGCTTACCAAGGACCAAGCAAATAGTGTAAAACCCAGCCCAGAAAGCAGCCCAGGAAACGTCTTCTTCCAGAGGATGTTGGACTCCAAGTCCCATCTGTCTCAGCCAGCAAAGGCCACCGTCAGGGATGATGGGAGTTGTAGTCCAACAACTGGAGGGCCGCACGTTCCCCATCCCAGTTATAACGCATGAACACTGGACAACTGCTGAGATGACAAATTTAACTAAGATTGTTCAAATTGAAAGAGGGAAGAGAAGCAGTTGCTGTTTTGAGAACTGCATGATGTCTTTTGTGAATTATTATTATTATAATTGTAAACATCAGTATGATCTTGATGTAAACAGATGTAGTTGTCATATTGTATGAATAATGTCTCATATACTTGTGCTCATTCAAGATTGTGAGAATACATGTTCTGATGTAAAGTCAAATGGACTAGAGGTGTGGATTAGCTGTAATTAAGGAAGCTAGTGGAGCAAAAGCTTCTTCTCCCCACCTGCTCCCCCAAAGCCTCTTGGAGAGGAGGCTGCAGAACAATGTGGAAGGGGGTCTGAGGAGCTGCTGGGTAGACTCACCCAGAATTGTCCTTTGCCCAAGAGGGCCTCCAAACACCTGGAGAGGCAGGTGGTTGCATGGAGGATGGGGGAACTTTCCTTCTATTACCTTAAGATCCAAGTTATTCATCTGTACTTCAGAAATCATGCCACCTACTTACTAATCTCAAGCACAGATCCCAGCACAACTGGATACTGTGACCTCAAATCATGGAGGTCCTTTTTTTTTTTTTTAGTTTCTCCTATGAAGCAATTACGTTAACTTAAATGCCATGCCAGATTGCTTAAAGTAGACAGCACTACAAATCTGGCCTTTCCCTCATAGCTCACCATGACATAAACCGGTTGGTCTAGTTCAGGCAGCAGCTCCAGAGTGATGAGCTGCAAAGGAAGGAAAGGCTCTTGTACCTTTAAGAGAAGAGGGGTTTGGGGCAGGTTGTTCTAGTCGTGCAGAACCAAAAGAGAGCAACACTTACTCAACACTAATATTTAATGGCACAAGAGCTCAGTCCTCCCTTGCCTCCTGTCACCTTACAGGTAGGCAGCATTTCTGTAGGTGTCTGTCCTCCAGACCTTTAGCAACACAGACTGAAATATTCAGTGTAGGGCACATGGCTTCTGTCTGCATTGCAGAAGTGAGGATCTGACCAGCAGGGCTCAAAACAGGGATGGGCAACCTGGGATAAGTCAGTTGGTAGCGCACAAGACTCTTGATCTTAGGGAAGTTTTAAATGTTTGATATTTTATTGTGTTTTTAATATTCTGTTGGGAGCTGCCCAGAGTGGCTGGGGAAACCCAGCCAGAAGGGCAGGGTATAAATAAATTATTATTTTTATTATTATAATGTATTATTATTATTGATCTCAGGATCAAGAGCTCAAGCCCCATATTGGGCAGAAGATTCCCGCATTGCAGGGACTAGGGAACTAGATAACCCTTGTGGTTCCTTCCAACTCTACGATTCTATTAATGTAATTGCACCACAACTCCCATCAACCCTGACCACTTGGTCATACTAGCTGGGACTGATGGGAGTTGGAGTCCAACAGCACCTGGAAGTCCAGAGGTTCCTCATCTTTACCTTAAGCACTGTGTTTTGAGAGTACAGACTTTCAGGAAGGAGAGCCCACTTGAAACTGTGGGACTGGTCCGAGTGTGGGGTGTCTCTTTAGAGACACACCTGGAGGAGGAGGTGGGGGGGTGTCCTTCTGACTTACAGCAACACCCATGTGAACCTGCGCTGCCAGTAAAACATCCCCAAGTCTCATTAGCCTAGCAAGCATAAGGAGCATCTCCTTGAAGAGCTGGGGAGGGGAGGCCTGTGATACAGTGAAAATGCAACTAGTGGCTAATGACTTTGACAACTACATGTGATCTAGCACTGTGAATTTTCTCACAGGGGCCAAGACTCCCTTCTGCTCTCGCCACAGGCCAAATCTCTGGGAAGAAGAAAAAATCCATTATAAAAGAAGATTACAGTCATCAGGGTTGAATTGAGACCCCCTCATAAACTACAGTGCAGAGGCTCCATTGAGGTTTAGGGAAGCTGCAAGTATGCTGCTGCCCCAAAACTCTTACCACCTGGTTGCCCAAGTGCCCACTCCAGTCATTGTAAAAGAAACAACACAGGAGGGGGGGGCCCTTCCCTGCAGGAGCAGGAGGCTTTGATGATTTGGAGCTGTGGTTAGTGCCTGGGTGTGAATTGTGGCTCCCTGCCACCAGCACAAAGCTACTGACAAAGGGCAGGGAAAGAGCTGTGTCTTCTGAACTCAGATCAAGGGGGGAAGAGCGCTAGCAGGATTGTGGTCCAGCAGTTCCTCTAGCTTTACCTTTAGGCAGGCCAGGAATTGCCCTCCAAGCCGCACTGTGACCAACATATCCTACTGAGTTTGTCTTCTAAAGCAACAATACAGTAAGTCAAGACGGAGAGCACTTCAAACGCTTTTACTTTCCCATTAACAGTTCCATCACTCACCAACAGACCAATCCACAGAATCCTATTGCAGACCAGCACTGATCTGAATTAGTCCAATTACTGTATAAAGGTTCTTTTTCTACATCTCCATGACAGATCAAAGCGTCTATTGGCTCCTCAATAATATTATATCGGGGAAAAGATGTCCCCCCCCTCCACATACCAGATCAAGCCACCTTTCAATTTAGTTGCTAAGTAACTTCTCCCTTTCCCCTCAAGTTCTTCACTGCATCAGCAATTTCAAATTCCTCTATGGGAGCATTACACAGCATCCAGGTGGTACTTACAGCGACCATGGAGGCAGCTTTAGAATGCCATCCCTGTTGCATCATTAGTCCAACCAAGGATCTAATTCATAACAGAACTTAAAACATGTTAACAGGTTTTATTGTCTTTCAGCAATCACAGCAATCCTTTGTTTCCAAAGGAACAGAGCACAAGGGGACCTTATTGCGCTGATCCCTAAGTGATACACTGCAGAGGTACAACATGGAGGTGGGCAAAGGAGCCTGTGTGGCTAAGGGGATAACTACAGCTCATTAAGGTGTATTTCCCCAAGGGTCACCTAGTCTAACACGAGAACTGGGAAGGGCCCACGACTCAGTGGCAGAGCACCTGTACTGCAAACAGATGGTCCCAGATCTTCGGTTCCTAGCATCTCCTACTTAAAATGATTATGTAGCAAGAGACTGGGAATATCCCTGA
The DNA here is from genome assembly GCF_964270895.1 of Podarcis filfolensis. Lineage (NCBI taxonomy): Eukaryota > Metazoa > Chordata > Lepidosauria > Squamata > Lacertidae > Podarcis > Podarcis filfolensis. The sequence goes on along the minus strand of NC_139608.1, from coordinate 42,640,361 downwards.
GACCCTGGAGAGCCACTGCCAGTCAGAGTAGACATTATTGGGCTAGATGGGAAAATAGTCTGATCTGGTATTAGGCGACTTCCAATAAGTTCTGACTCATCAGCTAAGGCAAAGTGTATTCTGCTGTTTGCATCCTAATCAAGCCATACAGATGCAGGATGTGGTAAAGCACTGTGTCACAGTTCAGCACCCTGAGAACTGCAGCTTCATTTTTAAAAGGGGGGGAAACAAGTTTCAAGCCTTTAAGGCTGAGAAGACATGTTTGAAAGTGTGCAGGTAGCACTTCAAGGAGTCTCAGTAGTGTACGGGTGTTTCAGCAGCATTTCTGGGTAGATGGACCTCAGTGAGTGTATTTTTGTTTTTATATTGTAAATGCCCTGTGATCCTTGGATGAAGGGCAATATAGAAATTTAACAAAGAAATAACAAATTAGTACAGAATTATGTTTACCTTGGCACAGAAGTTTGATATTTAACTGCAAACTATATCCGAAACGTTCTTGAGAGATGCTGATTCAGCCTCTTCTTGGTACTCAGAGAAGCATATACCCCAAAGTTGTTTCACTGCCTGATTCTTCTTAGTGCTAGAAAAGTACCTCCAAGTTATTCCATCCAAAGCTACCCTCCTGCTGTGTCTTCACTTCATGCCGTTCTCTGCCCCTTCCCTACTGGCTTGCTGCGTTCAGTAGCTCCCTCTCCTTTATTCACCTCCTGAAAGTACTAACAATAAGTTCCAAATCCTGAAACCATACCAAGCTCTACAGTTAGCATAAATTACGCAAATAAACAATCCTGTGCCACCATTTGGGGAAGGGTAGGATTCCAAAACCTTTAAAACATTTTCCAAGGCCAGCAGCAGGGTGGGAGGGAGAATATAATGTCAGCTAGAAGAGATTAATCCCGAGATGGAAATCCATTACACTTCATTTCTTGGCAAACAAACCACAACCCGCCCCCCTCTCAAATGTACAGCCTTAGCAGAAAAGCAGCCTCTCCAAATAAGAGAAGCTAGAAACCTTAAAAGGATTCTACCTTCACAAAGGTGTATTTAAAATCCATTCTTAAAAATCTATTCATTCCCCCCACCACTCTTCTTCCGCTTTTACATGGGAGTTTCAATGTGCAAAATCGCTTTACAAATTTTCTCATTCATTAATTAAAACTGACCGGTGAGGTAGGTTAATTTGCCCTTAGTGCCTCTCTAATGGCAATCCATTAAAAAACTGAATCCATTCAGGGCCTTGGGCTTTTCTTCCCAGTAGCACAGAGAAGGACCAGCTCCCCTTAATCACACAAGTCCTCCTGTCTTTAGCACCTGCAAGAATTTGCCAAGGAAAGCAGACAAGTCTGCAGAGGCTGGAAGATCCCAAGTGAGTCACATGCAAGCACCACGAGGGCATCCTCAAATGGCTCTCTTCCTGTCCTTTGTCACCAGTCTCTCTCGGGGGGCTCCCGGTAAGGCAGCCCCAGGTGAATGAAGATATCCTTCTCGGTGGGAGTAGACAGGGCCACGCCAGGCACTGTTTTGAGGCCACCGGCTCCACGCACCACCCCGCTGCTGAGGGCATGCTCTGACAGGCTCATGCCCTTGGTCTTGGCCAGAGCTCGCATGGAGCGGTTGAAGTGGGCTGAGCCAGTGAAGTAGAGCAGGGCACAGGCAAACTCACTGTAGGGCACCACAATGATGTCAAGGCGCCGGTGGCGCCGGCCTGGTCCTGGCAGACGACAGACCCCGAGGTATTTCTTCTGGCTTCCATTGTCTTCCTGACTCACCAAATCGTCTGTCAGGAAGCCTGTGGGGAAAGGCACAAGTCAGGGAGTTTGGCTGGCAGAGCGCCTGGAACATGTGCAGGGGACGGCGATCAAGATGATCTGGAAACCAAGCCTTATGAGGAGCCATTGAAGGAGCCGGGTGTGTTTGGCCTGGAAAGCAGAGGCTGAGAGAAGATGTGACAGCCATCTTCAAATATCTCAAAGGCTGTCACATGGAGGATGGAGCAAGCTTGTTTTCCCCTGCTCTGCAGGGTAGGACCTAAACCAATGGATTCAAGTTACAAAAAAGGAGATTTCGACTAAACATCAGGAGGAACCTTCTGACAGTAAGAGCTTCCCTCAGGAAGTTGTGGACTTTCCTTCCCTGGAGATTTTTAAGCAGAGGTTGGGTGGCCATCTGTTGTGGATGCTTTTGTTGAGATTCTTGCATTGCAAGGGGTTGGACCAGATGACTCGGGGACGGGGTCCCAATTCTATGATTCCTGCAAGGATTGTTTTCTGTCCCCACTCAGTGGTAAGCCTGTGCTGGAGGGCTCCCTGCTTGCTAGCATCAGTACTGGGCTCCTGGCTCACCAACATGATTGGTAGGGAGTCTCCTGGGATCTGGCGGACCGCTGTTAAGTCCTGGCCTGATTCTGCAGGGGTCTTCTTATGCTCTTATCAAGACTGTGCACCACCAGGACAATTCGTGGTGTTCAACATACAAGAGACCTGTACTACCTGATCATGATCAGCATTCTGGTCTCTCAAAATATACGTTCTCTCCTAGAAGAACATCTAAGACATAGCTAAACCAGTATCTTGGAGAACGACAAGAGTAAAGGCTTTCACCAAAATTTGGCTAGAGACAGAGGCTCTGTTGCCCTTGTATGTTGGCACTAAGAACAAAGAGTCCAAAATGTGAGCTAGAAGCTAATCAAACCTGCTATGTTCATTAGGTTGTGTGCCTCATCTTTACGGTATAAGAATAGGTGAGAAGAGGTTCTGACATTCGTACAGAGAAGTATGTTAAGAAACAGAATCACCCATGTTGTTATATTATGGCAGGCACTATAAACCATTCCTTCTTATAAAGTCCTTCATGCAGGGAGCCCAACTATCTATGGGGGGGGGAGAAGATGGTTCCTTCCAAAGAAGTCCCAGATACAGGCACTTTTAGTGCCAAGATGAACTGCCAAGACAAGCTCAACATGGCAGTGCCAGATACACATTCTGGATTCCCATTCTGCTGATTTCAGAGTGGTGAAAATGTTCAACAGTGTGACCCCTTACCCTGCCCTGCCACATTCCAGCCCCACAGGTACCCTCATACCACTTTTCCGGAGGCTATCAAGCAGCTTGCTGAACACTCCTTGGTGCGAGTGCCCATCGGGGTGAGTCACCAGCACGTCCACATCCCCACAGGTGGACTTTTCCCGCCGGAACGAGCCACACGCAACACACACCAGCCCAGGATTGATCAACTGGGCTGCTTCTCTGACCTGCAGTGAAAGACAGTGTAGAGGAACGGGCAGAGGTGTAGTTGCTGATTTCAAGTATCTTTCCATTCCCATCCACTGTGGTGATTCAATTACCCCCAGCAGTGTGGGTAAAACAAAACAAAACAAAACAAAACATACACCATAATTCAAATTCTTTTGTCAAGACAGCTGAATTCTTTTGCTTGTATGAATCATTAAATCATTAAATTTATTCTGCTTCTGCTGGGCATGAGGGAGGGCAAGGAGTCCAGCCCCTTTGCAACAGAAAATTGTACTGAGCCCAACTGGGGTTTGGGAGTTTACTGTAAATTTAACTTCAAACTCTCACAGTGGTGATAATGAATGCTAAAATTCTCAGGATGCTGAATTACATGAGTTGTTACGTATGCAGGTTAGCTAACTTGTGACCCATTTGTAGTTTGGGTTACAGGTGACAATAACCCTTCCAAATTATGGGATGTTACTCTGCTGCATAAACAAAGAATTCTGTCCAAAGCTGTAATGAAGCAGGTTGAAAAAGAGTGGGACCTGGGACCTTTTAGCCCTTTTAGAAGAGAAGGGTGTTAGCAAAATATGTGACGCAGCAGAACCAGTCCTAAAGTCACCAGGACATCCAAAATTCATACGGGATCAGTATTTTGGGCTGGCGTAAGGCTGGCTGACGCTGGCACTCTCCTCCTGCAGGGCTGGGCCATTTCCCATTTCATGGACGGAAAACTCTTGGCAGTGAAGAGCAAAATGTCCTGCTAGAGCAGCAGTCAAACCCTAGACTGCTGGAAATCACATCCCAGGGGGTGGGTGCCCAAAGAAGAGTCCCTCGCCCAAGAGCTTCTCTGCACCAGCATACTTCTGATGGCTTCATTTAAAAGCATCGCTTGAAGGTGATTTCAGAATTCAGGATTATGGGTGTCACGGTGCCAATAATCCATCTTACTAAACAAAGACATGATTGCTGGTTCAGAACATAGAGAGTGGCATGAGTAGAGGGAAAGGAAGCAGTTGTGGGGCTGGGCGGTGGCGGGAGGGGGAGGGTCTGAGTGCTCCTTGTCAGTCTCCAGGATCATCCTTCATTAGTGAGGGATAAGCTCATTAACCTTTGCCCTGCAACATTTGGGAACAGCTTTCATGGCTTTTCGAATGCAGATCTGTCCCTCTGCATCCTCAATTAAGTTTTCTTGAAAGCAGCCAGCCCCACACAGCACCTTGGGTCTCAGACGGACAGCAGCTAATCCCCTCATTCTCTTGTCTACTCCCTGAGGTGGGCAAGAAATGGGTAATTCCATCAAACCCACAATAGGTCCACTCCCAAGGGCAGGGGCTTCCAAAAGAGCTTTAATCCTGTGCGAGGAATGATGCCCTACCTGGCAACGATGCATTCTTCAGGAGCAGGCACTGTGACTGAGTGACAGTATCATGCTGCCCAGTGCTGCCATGGTGATTTCAATGTACAGGAGAAGCAGTGATAAAGGATTGAGCAACTTCAGCCTATAAGCTGACAACTTGCAACCCAAAAACAATTTTATAAACTGCCTATTGGCTTCTATGAGCACCATCCTGGTCACACCCACAAAAGGAAGGGAGACCTGTTCAGAAAGTTAGAAAGCTCCCTTTCCCTACCATGGGGGGGGGGGGACCACAAAGATTTTCAAGGTGTTATTGCACCACTGTTCTGCCATGATGCAGTCTGAGGGTCCTTTAAGAGAAAGACTGGCCTATCAGGTTGTGAGCTTACAAAAAAAGGGGTGAGAATTGCTGGTTTGTAGCAAATAAATAGACAGGTAAGATTTCTAGGCTCTCTTTAGAGCTGGGATGTGGAGCCTGGGGTCCACCAGATGTTGTTGGGTCTCCAAATCCCATCAGCCAATGGTCAGGGATGATAGGAGCCAGAGTCCAACCACATTTGGAGGACCAAAGCTTCCCATCCCAGTTATACATGTTTGCAGAATCTGGTATGTGCCAAATCGCCAACCTGGAGGGAGGAAAGGCAAAACAGGCAGCAGCTTTGCTCATCATCCTTCCCCTTTGAACTGCCAGGAAGTCCAACTATGTGGGACCTACCAGAATCGTGGCTGCCTCAAGAGGTGATTTGATGAGGTGTGTCATGTGACCTGTTAAGCCTCGACATTGCCCTGCCCAGAGTCCTCACAGCGGTACTCACCGTCTGCTCAATTTGGGCAGCTTCTTCACGTGGCATGCGCTCCAGCAAGTCCTCATAGTGCTTCAAGCCAATGGCCTGCTGGCTGGTGAGGGAAGCCTTAGTGCGGATGTCATCCAGAGTGCGGAAGCCCTGCCCAGAGGACACACGGGACATGTATGAAGTTCCCTCCTCTAGCACATTAGCAGGTTTTTCCATACCAGTTTCAGCAATGAAACTAAAGAATTAACTCACATACAGGGTCCTTGTAACAATACCATAATACAAGCAAAACTGCAGCACTTGTTGACAGCAGAGGAGAGAAAATTACCTGCTGGTACCACATCTGAGCAGTCTTGACTCCTGCTCCCCAGATATTGGAAAATACTTCCAGCACTGACACACTCTCACTGATGTGGTCCAGCTTTCGAAGGTGCCCACTCTCCAGGATCTCCACAATCTTTTCTGCCATCTGCTTCCCAATTCCAGGGATTTTGCAGGCTTCCTGAAAAACAGCCACAAACAGACAAAAGGCTACAATGCTGATTTAATCTGGAAATATCACCTGTTTCCAGCTTGGAGATGACTAGCCTCAGCTTGGGCAGGGGGGAATTGGTTCTTGACTCCTGAGGGTATCTAACACAGACCCTCCTATCCAAGAATCCACCTTCCTAAATTGGGATTTAGAAGCCTATGAATTTTTTGCAAATAAAATCTGACCTTTACTCTTTAACTATAAGATTTTTCTGTCTTTCTCTCAGTGCAGACAGAGACTTCCTCTGCATTCCTTTTAAATGACCAGAATAATAATAATAATTTATTATTTGTACCCCGCCCATCTGGCTGGGTTTCCCCAGCCACTCTGGGCGGCTTCCACAGAAACCAAAAATACACTAAAATACCACACATTAAAAACTTCCCTGAACAGGGCTGCCTTAAGATGTCTTCTGAATGTCAGGTAGTTGTTTATCGCTTTGACATCTGATGGGAGGGCGTTCCACAGGGCGAGCGCCACTACCGAGAAGGCCCTCTGCCTGGTTCCCTGTAGCTTTGCTTCTCGCAATGAGGGAACCGCCAGAAGGCCCTCGGCGCTGGACCTCAGCATCCGGGCAGAACGATGGGGGTGGAGACGCTCCTTCAGGTAAACTGGGCCGAGGCCGTTTAGGGCTTTAAAGGTCAACACCAGCACTTTGAATTGTGCTTGGAAACGTACAGAAGCATAGTGTAGGCTTTTGCTAATTTCATACTTAAGAAATCTCTCTATACAATGGCCCAAGTAGAAATGGAATGATGCTGCCAAGCCCAGGGAAGTTAAAACACAAGCAATTTGGACCTTACAACTGTTCAGTGGAACAAAGCTGCTGGCTAGCCACACAGGATGCAGTGCAGCCAGGAGTTGCAAGTGTGAGGCAGGAGAAGAGAGGCTAGTTGCTCCATAGACTTAATGGCTGCTCCCAAGAACATTAAGCTGCAGCTGCTTTAGAGAAGACAAGAAAGGATTTGCTTTAGAAGAGATCTATCTGAGTTACCTGATAAGAGGTGACTGGCTTGTGGTAGCTCTTGAGGGCGTTTATGGCTTTTGAGTAACCCAGAGCCCTCCACTTGTCCCCTTGGACAGAGTAGGCTTTTGCCAGCTGCTCCAGCTTCTCTGTAATGCTCTGGTTATGATTAATTTTCTTGCTTGCAGAGGAGTGGGCACAAACCCACTTGCTAGTGGGAAGCGCCACAGAAGAATCTCCTGGCAAAGTGTTTGGGTCTTTGCCTGACCTCAGTGCTTCCAGTTCTCCCAGAGTGACAACAGGCTCTTCCCCTTCAGTTCCCTCGTTGTCCAAGATTGTCTTTGGAGAGAGGTAGAAGAGGCAGCTGTGAAATGTAGCCATTACTTATGCAAGCAATTGCAAGGCACTGGCTCATAATGCATCAAAGGCAGGGAGCCTCTGAAACATTAAAGGGGATTGGTAGTCCCTGTGAGATCCACCACAATCGTTAGAAAGGTTGAGAGAGAGAAAGAAAAAGCATAAGCTGTACTAACAGTTGCATATAACATGTTCCTCCCCTCAGTTATGATGATCATCTACAAGAAAGCATAGCTGGCAGAGTCCCTGCAGTGACCATAATGCTATGGATTCATTTAACTTATGAAGGTGGCTTTATTTTGAAGTGGTGGTGACGAGCGAGCATGAATAAGATGTCCCAGGTTACAGCAACTTTAGTGGCACAATTTCCTTTTGCTCTCTACTTCAGGCACTAGGGGGCAACATCCCATTATGAACATACCAGGTATTCCATTGACTAGTAGAAAACAGAAAGGATATAATTCTTAAGAAGCTGAACAATGACTTACATTCATTACACCTTGTGGGCAAGATGCTATAAGGAGCACATTGTAGTCAATATGATCTTTTTATGTTCTGACTTTAGGGTGCTAACATTTTGTAACTAGTATTTTACTAGCTGATTTTAATATTGCTTCAGAGTTAGGAAAGATTAAAATTCAAGGCAACTGGGCATATAGAGCTTTTACACCAGTGTATATTTTTGCCAGATTCTCTGAATGAAGAGGAGACTTGGCATAAATGAACCTCAAGGCATTGCCAAACAAAGACGGCAGCAGAATAACACACATACATTCTAATGCAGAAACAATCTGCCAAAAGCTCCTTCTACATTTTCCTATTTTTGTAACTTTTAGGTGGTCTGAAGTGAAGCTTGCTAGAAAAAGTAACCAAAGAAAGCACATGTTAGGTGCCCAGCTTCTACAATGACAGCCCAGCATTTGTTTAATAGAGGCAAATTCACTCCTTTCAGAAGAGAAAAAAATGGTTGTATCATCTATAGACTCCACCCGCTTAATCTGTTGTCAACACACACACCTCGTTCCAATTACAATATTGTTCCCTAACTCTAAGAGGAGCATAACAAAAAAAAAATTTTCCTTCCAGTAGCACCTTAAAGACCAACTAAGTTAGTTCTTGGTATGAGCTTTTGTGTGCATGCACACTTCTTCAGATACACTGAAACAGAAGTTGCCAGATCCTTCTATATAGTGAGAAGGTGGGGAGGGGTATTACTCAGAAGGGTGGTGGGAATGGGTGATTGGCAGATAGCTGTGATGAGCCTGTTGACTCTTAACGACTGCAATAGGTCTTATAGGAAAAAGCAAGGGGTGAGAAGGTGAAAAATGGCTTTGTCATGTATGATAAGAATCCAATGTCTTTGTTCAGACCAGGTCTCTCCATGGTTTTAAGTTTGGTAATGAGTTGCAATTCAGCAGCTTCTCTTTCCAGTCTATTTCTGAAATTCCTTTGTAGTAATACAGCTACTTTGAGATCTTGTATAGAATGTCCTGGGAGATTGAAGTGTTCTCCTACTGGTTTCTCTGTCTTGTGATTCTTGATGTCCGATTTATGTCCGTTTATTCTTTGGCGTAAGGTTTGGCCTGTTTGTCCAATATAGAGAGCTGAAGGACACTGTTGGCATTTGAAGTGTCCTTCAGCTCTCTATATTGGACAAACAGGCCAAACCTTACGCCAAAGAATAAACGGACATAAATCGGACATCAAGAATCACAAGACAGAGAAACCAGTAGGAGAACACTTCAATCTCCCAGGACATTCTATACAAGATCTCAAAGTAGCTGTATTACTACAAAGGAATTTCAGAAATAGACTGGAAAGAGAAGCTGCTGAATTGCAACTCATTACCAAACTTAAAACCATGGAGAGACCTGGTTTGAACAAAGACATTGGATTCTTATCTCATTATACATGACAAAGCCATTTTTCACCTTCTCACCCCTTGCTTTTTCCTATAAGACCTATTGCAGTCGTTAAGAGTCGTCAACAGGCTCATCACAGCTATCTGCCAATCACCCATTCCCACCACCCTTCTGAGTAATACCCCTCCCCACCTTCTCACTATATAGAAGGATCTGGCAACTTCTGTTTCAGTGTATCTGAAGAAGTGTGCATGCACACAAAAGCTCATACCAAGAACTAACTTAGTTGGTCTTTAAGGTGCTACTGGAAGGAAAAAAATTTTTTTGTTTTGACTATGGCAGACCAACACGGCTACCTATCTGTATCTAAGAGGAGCATGACACCTTTTCATCTTTGGAACAAAGGGGTGTCAATCATGTCCACAGTGACAGCAGTTCTCTAAGATTTCAGGCAGGGCTTTCCCCCTGCCTTACCTGGAGACACTGGGGATTGAACCTGGGATATTCTGCATGCAAGGCAAATGCTCTGTCACTGAGCTACAGCTCTTCCCCAATAAAAACCCTGGCATAGCCTACAAAAATGCTCAAAAGCACAAAAATGGGAATCTGCTAAGTGGGCTCACCCCTTTAACTTCTTGCTGCCCTGAGGAATTTGCTGCACTACAGGAAACGCTGGAAACATCTGCCTGAGATTCATCCTTCAGTGCCAGGACTGCACTCTCCATTTGAGGCTGGACCATCACTTCATCCAGAAGTTGTGATTGCTGCTTTGAAGTGTCTGACACATCCAGATACCTGCCAAGAATCAAACGTACAGCAAGGTGCAATCACTGCTTCTGAAGGCAGCCATTCTATCCATAACAAGAGTGTGAGAAAATTGAAAAGAAATGAGGAATTCAATTCTCTTTCCTCTGTGTCCATTCCCAAAATAAGAAATGGATTTCCACATAAAACTTGCCACCACATGCTGAAGTAAGAAAGGCACCTACTTCTCCGGGATGAAGAGGCTGTAGCCAGTAGTCTTCAAGATCTGCTGTGCTGCAATACAGGAACTCAGCCAGGATGCCTTCACCAGTTGCAATCCCTGGGGTAACTTGGCTAGTTTGAGAAGCCGGAAAGCTCGGTCACAGTCCATGCCTTCATCCACTATAACATGTGTCACATCTGGGGAAAGCTGGCTGCAGACAATTCCCCCATTCTGGACGATCTGCTTGCGGAAGATCTCAGCCCTGGCCTGGCCAATTCCTGCTTGCAGCACATAGGCAGTGATTGGCTCCAACCACGCTGCTAATGAAAGCCAGAGAGAAAAGACTCAGTAAAGCAAGAGTAGGCTTCATGTCTTATCTGAGTGATGGGAGTCTGACAGCCTGAAGCCATAACTAGTATGGAGAAGACCAGATCTCTTGTATCACACAGATAAGACTTCAAAACTCAATGCCTCCATTTGATTGGAACCCTCCAGGTTTAAGTGATTTCTCCCAAAGTAAACCACTTGCACTAACAGCTAGGCCATAGTAATCTCAAGCAGAGCATGCTAGGTTGTCTCATAGCTTCACATGGCTGAGGAAGCAAACAGAAAACTCACCTTGCTCATTCTTGGTTTCTTCTTTCAGTACCTTTGTAGGCACTGCCTTCTGTGAATCATATCTGATCTTCTTTCGTTTGGGGAAAGCTTTGACAATTCCTTGGGGCTCCATGGAACATGGATGCCTCCTTCCCAGGCAGAAGCAAGCAGTCTTACTGAGGAAGATGGTAAAGATTGCAAGAGTTTGAAGTGACTAACAACACAAAGGTATTTGTAAACCTGAAATGAAAATCAAGCTATCATATGTCCCATGCCAACAGGTGAAACACAACTTTAGCTAGAGGTGGAAATTAATGAGGTGCAAGAATCTGACATGCCAATAGGGTAACTTCAGTTTCTAGAGGCATGCCTTAGCTTGTGATCTACCTTAATGACAGAGAATCTTCTAGCAAAAGGCACTCCCTATGTTAATTCAGTTGTGTGTTTAGAGCTGGCCATTTATTTTTCTGCAACAGGTGAAAGGCCCTGGTAGATATCCCACCAAATCATTAATAGGTCTTATTCGCTTCAATTTGCAAAATGTGGTACATTCAAAGACCAACAGACTTAGTGCTTCATAGCAGTAACATAAGGCCACCTCCCTCAAGAATTCCTGAATACACACTAGCTCCACAGACACCACCTTTTATTTATATAGCATCCTCAGTGTGCATGGTACTTTACAGAGTATGAGGGCAGGCCCCTGCCCCGGGGAGCTTTCAATTTAAAATTCAACTCAGGGGAACAGTTTGGCTGCAGTTGTTTTTTTTAAAGGGGGTACAGGGCAGGCTGTCTTCAGTGGAGCCCCCAGCACAAACCAAAACATAAATTCCAGGATCTGCTGCCCCTTGGGCCCTCTAGTGGTGATGTTCTTGCAGCCACCAGACTCCCCTCACACTTCTCCACAGTGGCACTATAACAGGCAAGGTCCGAAGCAACCACTCAGTTCCTGGCCCATTTCAGAGCTGTCACCATCTCTGAGAAGGTCCATGACAGCACGCAGGGAGGTGGTGGAGAAATTATCAGCCTCCACCTGGCTCACCTGTTGCAGTGCTGCTGCAATGGGCTGGGAGTAGAGTGACTACTCAGCAATGCATCCATTACATCACTGGGGTCTCAGGAAAGCTCACAGGCAAGCCTGTGACAGGAGCAGGATGCTGGTGACCACAGCAGTGCTGCCACTAGGGAGTCTAAATGGTGGTGGATACAGAGCATCAATCCTGGTGGCCCTGTTGGAGCCCTGAGAAATAAAAGTGGAGGCAAGGATAAGCAGGGGGGAAACACACAATTGTTTGAGTTGCATGTGCTTAGGCTCAGTTACAGCCTTAGTTGCAGCAAGGCATAGGAACTAGGGAGCTGAGCCAAGGGCCTCACAGAAAAAGTAGGATTTGAGGAGGAATTTGAAAAATTAGGAAACACCACACAGGTATTCTGGGAGACAGTTTCAAGCTTAAGGGGAGAAAGGGTAGAGTATTTTGAGGGAGCAGGAGACTTTAGTATGGCTGAAGGTGGTAGAGCTGGAGGAGCCAACGTCACAAGCAGAAACCTAACAGGGTGTTCGTTGTAACAGGGCTACAGAGAGCGGAGGCAAGGGACGTGGAGCTTGTGCAGAATGCAAGAAGAGACAGGAAGCCAGAAGGAGGTGTCTCACTTCCAGAGTGGAGTGCCGGACAGATGTGAGGAGACCAAGATGAGACAATGCGAGACCATAAAGAAGAACAGGGGAGAGGTAAACATAGCCTGCTGGACTACGAATCCCATCGGCCCGGCCAAGCAGGCCAATATTGCCGTCGCCTCAGAGAGGTAAACAGAGCCTGCTGGACTACGAATCCCATCACCCCGGCCAAGCAGGATGGGAGATGGGGCTGATGAGAGATGGAGTCCAACACCGCCACAGGCCCCAGGTCCCTCTCCACGTGGCAGCGAGGCTTCGCGCCGGCAGGCATGCAGGTGCGCCGACTCTTCTTGCACCTGTGCGCTCGCTCTCTTCTGATCTCCCCTCGGGTAGGATGAGGCCCACTAAGGAGGGAGGGAGGCGGGGCTAAGGAGACGCGCGGAGAGGCCTAGAAACGCCCCTCGGGCGGAGGAAGGAGAGCGCGCGCGCGCGGTGGGGGCGGGGAGCTATTTCGCGTTTTATTTCACTTACCCGGGGAGTTGCGGGCGCGAAAGAGGACTGGGGGAAGGCGAGGGGGAGAAGCAGCAAAACTTCCCCCCGCGCGGCGTTTTCTTCCGTGTCCGGTCAGGAGAGGCCGGAAGTGTAGGGCGGTTGCCCTGGCAATGCGTCCGGCGGCATCATGGCCGGGCCGAGTTGGCTGGAGCAGCTGCGCGCGGCGCGGAAGACCGCCCTGCTCGGGGACGGTAAATGGGAGCGGGGCGTCCTCGGCAGACCTTCCTCCGGGGAGCGGGGAGCGGCGAGGCCCGGATCCTGACGGGCTGCGGACGAGCACCGGCGAGGGACGGGGGTGGACTGGGGCCAGTACGAGGAAGCGGGGAAAGTAGAGCCCCGGGGTCAGTGGGGTGTATGCAATGCGGGGCTTAGGACTGCTGGCTGCGGTCCACGAAAGCCTGTGCCACAATAAATTTGGTTACAACACTCCACTGTCCCGTGTCTTCTCCGAAATAAGACTCATTGGTTCCAGTGGGACTTGCTTCCAAGGTAAAGGGGTCTAGGAGCCATCCAATGCATATTTACTCAGAAGTGAATCCTACTGTGTTCAGCTTGGGCTTGTTTCCAGGCGAGTGTGAGTTGGGCTGTCACCTTCGCATTAAGGCTGCTTTAGTACGTACAGCCCAAGGGCTCGACTGAGGCGGCAGCCCCTGCTTGTGCTTACCTGGGAAGCAGCCCCAGTGAGGTGCCCTGGGAACTTGTCGAAGGGTGGGGGTATAAATCTCTTAAAATAACAATTGAAACTGAACTTAACTAAGAGTAAATTTGCAAAGGGTTGGGCCTTAGTCATTTACGCTTGGGTCAGTCCCATTGAAATCTCTGTCCGCTGTCCCATAAGATCAAGCTGTATGATTTAGGGTGGCAGCCTGTGAATGCCAGAATGCCACAGATGCTGTGGTCTAGACTTTTGGCTTCTCCAGCTAAGGCTTGGGGTAGCTGAAAACAGGGTCAGGGAGTGTCAGTGGGTGGGACTTTTCTCTACATCATTTCTGTGGATTCACTCACCTCTGCTCTCCTTAGGTATGCGAAAAATCCATTACTTGTTTGACAATGGGAAGGAGATGGCAGAGGAATATGACCTGAAGACAAACCAGCTGCTTTGTAAGCAAGCTTCCTTTCTTTATTAGGAGTTTAAAATTGGTCATAACAGGGGCTTGGCCTATTAATAGTACAGGTTGATGAGAAGTAGGAGCTTGCATCTGACAGTTGCTGCACATAGCACAGGTCCGGGTTTCATGTTGATCATAGCAAAGGGAAGTTCCCAGTCAAAAATGCCTTTAGTTATAGCGCAGCTTCGAATTAGGCCGCTTGTGACTCATTCATTTCATCCTCCCACTCAATTTGGTAATTATTTCCAACATAGGAGAAGTAGAATAGAATTGTACAGTGGTACCTCGGGTTAAGAACTTAATTCGTTCTGGAGGTCCGTTCTTAACCTGAAACTGTTCTTAACCTGAGGTACCACTTTAGCTACTGGGGCCTCCCGCTGCCGCCGCACCACCGCTGTGCAATTTCTGTTCTCATCCTGAAGCAAAGTTCTTAACCTGAGGTACTATTTATGGGTTAGTGGAGTCTGTAACTTGAAGCGTCTGTAACCTGAAGCGTCTGTAACCTGAGGTACCACTGTACTTTGAGTTAGGAAGCAAATTCATACTTGATAGGACCACGGGAAAGAATACTCTTCTAGAATGAGCTTCCATGTTACATATTAGCAGTGATGCAAGTAGGAAATTTTCCCAATACTACATTTATGCTTGGACATTTGTGTGTTTCTAAAACTGCATTATTCCATAAAATTCAGCAGTAACATGCATTAAGCATGTATGTCTGAGCCACAAAAGGCTGTGAGTATATTTCCATGAAAGCTGAAGGCCTGATTGTTTTGACCTTGCCCCTGAGGCCTCATGATCACACTTCTCCCAACATCTGCATATTGAGTGTGAACATCTGAGCTGGGTAAGGCCACATATATAGACTTCTCTAGGAGCTGAAACTTTGAGCATGACAGCCCCACCCTCAAGTTATGTGGTTCCCCATACCCATGTGGATCTCATGGGTGGGGAACTGTGCATGGCTCTGTTGCCCCTTTCAGCATGCGGGGCATAACTGAGGATAAATTAAAACTTAAAGTATAAATAACCCACCATTGTTAAATCAGCTTCAATTGGTTTTTAGCATTGGGAAATTTTCTTATTTCAATTTTTTTCCAGAAAACCTACACCATGCCTAGTGCAGTTTCTTGTTAATCATGTCTTACTCCTATATAAAAATTCTCAGTCATGCAACATCTGAAGTTACTCCTTGAAGTGTCAAGAGAATCCCATCCTCAAATGCAAATTTACTGAGGATGTTTCCCTGAAAAAGCAATTGAAAGAGGTGCTTCCTTTCTGTTTCTTTGCAGTGAGGAAATGGAGAGAGAAGAATGCCTTGGGTGCTAGTGGCGCTTGGCAGGTTGAGGTGGGAGAGCCAAACTTGCTCGCATCAGGACCTCTGGATCGTGAGCTCATTAAGGAGAGCAGTACTAATGTAAGTAAGGCAAGTTCCTTTCTACATCACAATCACATCTGAAATTGCTACGGGTCTCATTTTCCTAGGTTACCTGTTCTGAATTCTGAGACTACAGTTTGGCTTCTTAAGATGAGTAGTAATGCTTCCATTGCAAAGTAACATAATGTAGCTCATCTTAGCTTTGGAACAGAGAAAGAGGTAATGCATGGTTTCTGTTTCCTTGGGGATGTATCTGGGTTGAGAAACCATATGTAGTACTCGGTTAGGTGACTTTACTTCGTGACTCACTGGAGAACATATGCCTATGACATTAGTGCTGGTATAAACTTGTAAAGCTGTCTCACACCAAGTCAGACTATTGGTCCATCAATATTACCTGACTGGCAGCAGCTACTTACTGAATTAGGAATGTTTCCAAGTGCTACTGTTTAAAATAATTTAATCAAAGATGCCAGATCCTAAAACTTTCTGCATGCAAGGCATGTGCTGTCCCACTATGCTATGGCCCTTCCTTAAGATAAATAGCTCTCTCCATAGAATGACCAAGGGAAATTCATGATCTCACCACCAGCATGAGGTAACCAATGTTCCTTGTGGAACAGGCTCATGATACCTCTACCAGAAACCACATTGTTCCTCATCTATGAGACCTTTGTTACTTTAACCTGTTTTCTTCTGGCTTAAATCTAATACAGCTTTCTTCCTCCCCATTCCTCCACATCAGTTTCATTTGTGTATCCTGAAGAAGCCTCTGACTGCTTGGAAATTATATAAATGACTTATAGACTTATAGAATTCCTGATACGTTTGAGGAACTATAAGCGAGGGTGGGGGGTGACCTCAAAGAGACTCCATCCTCAGTACTGCTATGTGGGTCCACATAACTAGACCAAGCACCTGAATGTGCAAAGCCCAAAACTCCCCACTGCTATCTATTCCATCTGAATGATGCCAGGATAACTGAAATGTGCCTTTTCTCTAGCCTATCTTTATGCGCAAAGACACTAAGAACAGCTTCCAGTGGCGGATCCGGAACTTGCCCTATCCTAAAGATGTCTATCGTGTTTCAGTGGAGAAGGATGAGCGCTGCTGTGTGGTCCGTACAACAAATAAGAAGTCAGTAAGCACAAGGTTCCCTTGAGGTGGGGCGAAGCTGAGTGGGGGGCTGCAGATTTTGATAAAGCCCAGGATCTGGAGAAAACTTATTGCAAAGTTTTATCACTTCTCCTCTTCCTGCTTGACAATAGCATTACAAACAGAAGCAAATGCATTTCTCAATCCCAATTTTTAATGAAGAAGTTGGGGGGAAAACATTGATTTTCCCTTCCATTCTCTAACCTATTTTTTGTGCAATCCCTGAAAATTACCTAGAGGTGGTGCTGTTGGCAAAGAGCTGCTTTGCTCTCTTTGGCCAGTTATGTTTTTAAGTTAAAGATCTTCTGAGGGCAAAGAATACTATTAATCAGTGACAGTGAAGGGCCATGGATATGGTTGAGACTTGTCGAACACTTCACAATGAAGGCCAGGCTACATTGACCCTGTAGGCCTTCCACTTAGCATCTTTGCTATCTGACTGCAATTGGCAGGTGCAAGATCAAGTTCTTGCTGCTCAATGGCCGCCTCTTGATAGGTATGGAGATGCTTAAGTACTTCTTGATTTAAACAGCCCTTGACTAGCCTCGACTTTCTGCAGAAACGCATGGTGCATCTCATAACACAGGTATTCAGGGTCAACCAACAAAGTTGATTACCAGTAGATTGAGGCCACACAGAAGAGGGGACTTATTCACACATATAAAACAATGGGCTGATGATCACTGGCTTTGATGGCTTTAAAGGAAACATGACAAATTGATTGGGGATTTACCTATTATTGGCTACTAGATATGATAGTTAAATGGTATCTCTATGTCCAAAAGCATAGCATCTCTGAATACCAACAGCAGAGAGCCGTTTCATTCATGTTTTGCTTGTGGGCTACTGGTTAGCAGGCCTGTACGGAAGAGGAGAAGAAGGGAGATAATTTTGGTTTTCAGAACTGCGAGAAGGGAAAGATGAGGTACATCTAGGTACATTAGATATACCTGGAGTGAACTGCTCTTAACTGTGTGCAGGATCAAATCCCCAGGATCTCCTCTTCAATAAGCAAGACGTGTATTGTGAAAGGCAAAAGTGTTGGGTTGGCATCCACATCTTGAACTTAAAAGGTGACACATAAGAAGGAGTGTCTCCTGCCCTGTAAGCCTCTCTGTAGTTTAAGATTTACAGGAGAGGGCTTTCTTTCTTTTGTAGCACCTCCCTTATGGAACTCCCTTTCCAGCAAGGCCTGCCCAGCTGCAGTCCCCACCCCTGCTACTCAGAATGCCGGTGAAGTCCTTTTTCAAAAAGCTTCTGGGACTATAGATGGCTGCTAATATAGTGAATAGTGGTGGTGGGGATAAAATAATCTGAATTCAGATTTCCTGCCCTTATTGCCAGTGGTATATTATTTAGAGAGGAGCAGAGATGCTGTGTGTGTTTGATCTTCTTTACAATTGTTGTACTCTTAGTGCTTTTACCAAAATCAGGCTTTTGTTTAGGCTAGATATAAACTCCTAAAAACCGTGTCAGTTCTTGTGGCTGGGTAAACAAGTCCATGCCTGCACTTAGGAGTCCAAAGAGACTACAGTTAGGGATATCTTTATGCCTCCAACAGCTGCATGGCAGGCAGAAGTTAAACAGATGAAATCTCCACGCAGGGAGATGCACTGAGGGAGAAAACTAAACCTATTGAACATTGACTATGCAGCTGTTGACAGCACAGGAGCCCTGCCAGAACACACAGCTGCCCCGAGGGACCTTAAAAAAGAAAATATTGCCATCCGCTCCAACTCATTCATTGTTGGCCCCTCTAGCCACAGCAAAAGGCTGCTCAAGTGGGATTTGCTCTAGCCCTCTTGCTGTAAAACAAATCCATTAAAGCAAACTTTCCAAACAAACAGGCAAAGCCTCTTCAGCCACAGCAGATTCAATTATTGCAGGGCAAGGTAGCAGTTAACATTACACTAGAAGGGGGCAAAGCAGCAGATCTGTTTTCCTTTGATCTCTCACAGATTTTAGTTGGAGACCATACCAGGTATTATTTTCCCCACTACTTCAGTCCTGGGGAAGGCTGGGGGGCAAAGTTGGTGTTCCCAGTGCGGGTTCCTTAGGCTCTTTGAAACACTGGGCTTTTTCTGGGACCTGCTTTTTTATTGTCTCAATCAGTAAGAAGTTAACACTTCCTTAACATGTCTTTGTGTTCAACTAATCTTTGCAGTTTAACCTTTGACACCCCTATTATTATCCATGTCTGCCACCTTTCCCAAATTTACGCAGAAGGCTCCGAGCCCTGCGGTAACATTCCTTGCTAGCAGGCAAAGCATCCAAGGCTGGTTGTCCTTTGTATGCATTTTCGCTAAGGCTTGGAAAATAAAGGGTTCATGTTTTGTGCAGCAGTAGTTCAAGCAGTCGACCTCTAAGCAGAACGGGCTTAATGGAGAAGGATTGCTTATGGGCCTGACACCAGGGAATAAATTCTCCCATTCAGTTTGGGGCACCAGAAACATGTCCATGCGATGGAGGGAATTTCACAAGGGAAGAGTAACAAAGGGGCTAAATGGTAGTAGTGCAGAGGGTGGGGTAGGGGGGAGATAAGAATAATGTTCACTCAGTTTTGTTAAGTCATAGCTGGGTAGAAGACAGACTGTTTAGATCCACCAGATACTTGGCAGGACAAAGGTGTATGAACCAATACAGATTCAAGGTAATTGAAAATAAACAGCCCTTCAAACAGTTATGATTCTCTCCCACTTTACCCAGCACTCTGCAGCCATATTTGGAAAACACAGCTTTCACGTGATTAAGAAATCTTAAGTCAGTTGGTGTTACAGTGGTACCTTGGTTTTTGAACGTCTTGGAAGTCAGACGTTTTGGTTTTCGAATGCCAAAAACCCGGAAGTAAATGCTTCGATTTTTAAACGCATCTTGGAAATCGAAATTCAATTTTCTCTATTGAATTTGCACACCACCCTTTGTGCCTTGGGTTTTCGAACGTTTCGGAAGTCGAACGGTCTTCCAGAATGGATTATGTTCGAAAACCGAGGTACCACGGTATTCATATTGACTTATTAATAAAAATAAAATTCATTAACAGAGCTAGTCTAACCTTAGCTGGGGTGTGGGACAGAATGGTGTAGCCACCACTGCACCCACTCACGCTGGCAGGAATGGAACACAGGGCACACAGGCAAACCTATGTGGCAAACTCTGCACTATGCTAGTCTGGGGTTGGTGTAGCAACTGGACCCATATCTGGACCAGTGCCATCAACTAACAGCAGTGGTCCTGACTCAGCTCCTTCTGCCCCAGAACACTCCATCTGGGGGCTTTCTGTGAGTTAGTGCCAATGGGAATCTTGCAAGCTGTACCCCTTCCTGCTCACACCTTTGGTAGGATGATCTAGAAGCTGCACACTGGAGGAGTGGAGCTGCTGGAGCTGTTTGGGACTGGGCAGAGGGAGACCTGCACAGCAAATCAGGGAGATAGTTTGCAGCCTAAATGTGCACATGAGAAAATAAATGTAAGGGGAAAACAAGCACACTTCATTTTTGAATGATGCTGTGTTGTAGTAGATATCATCTGTGGAATCCCTCCTCTCTCATAGCAGGTGGGATATCTTAAAATGGTGCTTGCCATTGCAATTTATATGTACTTGCATTAAAAAACACTATAGTCCCAGCAACCAGGGACATCTTCAGACTCAATCAAAATGTGTGCTTTTAAAATTGATTAAACATGCAGCCATGTTGGGAGAGTGATCAATGTTAAATATTGAAACTGTTTCTGGTCAAAATAGAAGTATGAATGCATTTCTGTTTCTCTAACTTGTAGATTAGGTTTTATGTATAGGATTACATCTTAATGAACTAGCTTTCGAAAGATGACAAAAGTAACAGCAAAAATGGTGTTACCCTCACATTCTCTCTCATGCTTATCTTCAGATATTACAAGAAATTCTCCGTTCCTGACTTAGACAGATTCCAACTGCCCTTGGATAGTACTGCTCTGAGCTTTACTCATGCCAACAACACATTAATAATCACGGTAGGTACCTATAAGACTGATTTGTCAATGTAACTTAGAACTTTTCCTGGCCTTCCTTTTGGCATCACCATCTCTGTGAAAACTGGAGAAACAAATAGAAAAATAGGCCCTTAAGTACAATGAAAAATTACAAAATTAGGAGCTAATAAGTTTCTTGAGGCTTAGCAGGAAAAATCCTAATTACTATTTCTGTTTCTGCTTCAGAGTTTAGAATGCCATAGGATTTACACATTTCCTCCTCTCCCATGAGTAACCATCTTTTTCTTATGGCTGTAATGTTTAGTGTAGATATTCAAAACTGCTTAGGTATATGAAGTAGAATGTAATAGCCAGCAAAGTTAAGTGAATAGTTTGCCAGGGGAGACTGTGCAGTCCAGTAGTCTAACCAGGGTTAAGTTCCAATATGAGATAACATGCATTAAATTAGATGCATTTGAGATACAGTTTTATGCTGTATTTCCTCTGTAAATTCTTATGCTCAGTGTTATTGAATTTTGGGGTGACTGCAAAGACTTCGCAAGTGTGAGAATTTCCAAGGGCTTGCAAGCTTGACACTGTGTAACAGCTCTGTTTGTGCTAGAGATATATGCGGCTTATTTTTCGTTTTCACAGTACCTGAAGCCAGCAGAGATTCTGGCTGCAGAGGAGGAGCTGCAAAAGGAGCTAAAGAAGATCAAGGCAGCTAATAATGGAGATGGGGAATGCAAGACACAGTAGCCAGCAGTTGCAGAATGTCATCTGTATATATTTTACTACTTTTATTTAATAAAGGAGATGATTGGAGACAAACTTTTTGGGGAAGGACTTAAGTTACCTGAGTTTGTAGATTCTGAAAGAGCTTTCTTGCAAGACTTTTAGAGCTCCCCATCAGCCTGCTGGTGTCCAGCACGGGTGAGAAGCACCAGTCTCTTAGGAGTTGACGTCTTTGTATGTGTGCTAATTACAATTCTCAGGGAGCCAAAACTCCCATATTGGCCTGAATATAAGCCGCACCTTTAAAATTGGAGGGGGGGAAGAAAAAAAGGGGAAAAAAATGCCCAAATATCAGCTGCTCCATTCCTCGTTGCTGCTGGCTGCATACTGGGGGGGGCGTGTTGCGTTGCCGGTGGCCTTTTCCCTTCCTCCCTCTCTCCCTTCCCAGCCTTGGGGGACTACATATGGGGCGGGCACCGCTATGCTGCGCTCCTGGCGCTGTTTGCCTCATGCTCCTGGCTGCATACCGTAAGGTCGTGAATATAAGCTGCGCTTTCACTTTTCACAGTCGGAATTTGGGGGGGGAAGTGAGGCTTATACTCAGGCCAATATGGTATATGCATCCTCTATAGCACTATGAATTACTTTAAAGGTTCTAAAAACTCGTGTCTTTGTCTTCAAGAATATGGCAGGAGAGAGGTCCCAGAAGAAAGATGAGTACCATTACTTCTCCTACTGCATGCAATAGCATTTAAAGTTGATATAAAGGGAAGCGCAAGAACCAAGTAAGCATATCTTACATAGTTTCCAGCTGACAGTGTCAGCTGCCCGCAGTTGCCCCTCAAACTGAACACCCAACCTGTTTCAAACAAAGCATAAAGGATTTTTTCCCACTGCCTTTGCCCTAGAACGTGTATATTCTGAGCTCTCAATACTTTGACCTCTCTCAGTATATCATTTATGCCAGTTTGTACCACTATTGAAGGTATCAATTTCATTTTAATAAAAGCAAATGTTCAAATTTCTATGCTGGTTTCTCAATCCCGTATGCGTGGAAGAATAACCTGATCTTGTAACAATATCTGTCCACTCTATCATTCTTCTATGAAAACTATATCCCTCCCAGCCTGATCCCAATTTTATATGTGAATAATGGCTAGAATTCTTTAATTAAACAACAACGTAGGCCAGGCACACAACAGGCAAAAGGTAGATGATTATCTTTAAGCTGCAGGTTCACAAACCTTAAAAGCACAGCCTTTCCTAGTTTCCATAGAACTCTGCTATACTAATGGCAAATAGAACCAACAAGGTTACCTGCAACAAAATGTTATAGTCTGTAGAGCTGCTGTTCAGTGGTCCAGCCATTTCCCCCTCATTGAACATTCAGCATTCTTTGGCTAGGCATGCTCAGTCCTCAATGAGTTGCTGCTGGGGGCTGCCCCATAAATTTTTGTATTCCTGAAGATCTTTTAACCTTTGGGTTCTCTCCTAAGCATGCTGATTTCTCAGTGCCACTCACTGAATTTGTTAGGACTGTATATCTTAATGGAAGGCTGGAGATAGGATGATCAAGGAAGGTGTCACAAACACAGGTGTTTGTTGGGAGTGGCTGACAGGGGCTAGGGTACTTGGCTACTTTCCCCCTGTTGTGTCCTACTCTTAGAAGTAACCAGGAATGGATGTTGCACAAAGTTCTTAGAGAAAAACATCCTGGTAGATTGTGGTCGATCGCAGGCAAGTAATGTCCCCTTAATGGACTGCAGGTGCTAGGTCCCTTCGTTGGCGCCGCAGCAGCAGTGACTGTTGCGGGAAAGCGAAATTAATGTTAGCTGTATCGCTGTGTGTGATGTGCACCTTTTTAATGATTTTTTCCCCCTGATTGTCTTTTCCCCTCCCCCCTCAAAAAAAAAACCTCCCCCAAAAAAAGCTCAACAACCCCAATGGCAATGGGTAGATCACTGCCAGTTATTTTATACTGGGAGTAGATCACAGTCTCTTGGGAGTTGGACGTGCCTGATGTAGTTCAATGTTTCAAAAGTTACAGCTGTAGAAATAACTTTATTTTTAGGTAAGCAAATCATTGCATTTGATCCTAGGAATCTATTCAAATTATACAGCTATTAGTCAGTCACTGGTTTTGAACTCACATTCTTTCTTCCCATTGTAAAATTTATTTAGCACATTGACCTGACAACACCTTTCTAGTGCAGCACTCCTTGTATGCAGCCAGTTAAAAATTGGTACAATTTGCACAGAGTAATCTAAGGCTTTGGTCTTATAGCCCAGTGTCCATTTATGTGGCAGTGATGAGAGTCAGTGAAGCAAGCAGCTAGTCCCATCCTCCTAAACTAAATCCAAAACATGAAGAAATGGTTGGCTTGCAGCATTCAGAGGCCCAAACAGAATCTATGCTGATAGCAAAAGAGAATGCACAAGTTGCCAAGCTGAATAATGCCTTCAAATAAATTAAAATGCAACACAAAACCCCAAAATGTGCAAAATAAAATGAGGCAAGGAGACATTAGCCTTTAATGGAACCAGAAGGCAGGTGAACATTCCTTCCTTGGGTTCCCCCATAGCACTTAGTGTGAGTTTCAGGCTGCTTGTTCTGTCAAGGTAATCATTTCCTTTTTGTGCTCCCTGAGCTGGGTATTATATCTGCAGTCCAAGCCAATCTCCATCAGGAGGTAGTAAAATCAAGGGCATACAGGGCAGATGCCAGGGTGGCATAGAGATGAGTGGTGCTGAAGCGCAGGCAATACACAGGACTGCTGGTGGGTGATGACAAGTAGAAGCTCTGTAAAGAAAAAAGATAAAAGATCCTCCTAGATAGGTGATTTCTGTTATTCAGGAATAAGAGCCAGTGATAAGATGGCAATCATCCAGCACCCACAAAATTCCATTGCACCCTGTAAATCTGCATCTGCATCATAGCAAGAAGATAACAGAACTGAGGTGAGGCAACAGTGAGGGCACTGCCAATTGTCTTTCTGAACGAGACCAGCTCAAAGTGGCAGCAATAGCTTGAGAAATCACCACTACACAGATATAGTCCTACTGACATCTTTGGAGTTTGACTGAACCCAAAGCTGTTGTATCAGATCCCCATAGACAATTCCTTGCTCTCCCAATTAATTTGCATTCATTTATTTAGAACACTTCTTGATTGCCCAATCAACAAAGTCCCCTGGGCAGTTCACACAGAGTTCAAACAATGAAAACTTTAAAATTATTAAAACATTAAAAATGAATCAATTCAGTTTCCTGCCTAAAAACCAGAACGAAACAGCATGTCAGCATTTAAAACCTGTACCTGGTCTCATGAAGTCATAAACACAATTCCTTGTCCTAGTACAATGACAATATGGAGCAGCTGGCAGGCTTGTTTTGGTCCTGTAAGAACATTTGTACCCCACCCTCCTGGAGCTCAAGGTGACAAATACAATTCCCGTCCCTCAACCAAAAATTAGTGTGTAGCAGGCTTATGCCCCAGGGAGGTCACTTTGGTGCTGCTAATGCAGTGGTTGGACTTCACCCCCAAAGGCACACTCCATTGTGTCTCGAGACAGACGGATGCCAACCAACCAGCACTGAACAAGTTACTAAGCTTCATGGCTGAGTAGGTATTTGAACTCCTATCTATTACTGTTTACATAAAGCAATCAGGAATGAGCAGAAGTGACACACATCTCCACACCCTTAGTCCCTGTGCGGGAAACTTGATATAGTTCCCCTTTTATCAACTTTTGGGAACATAATGGTGATTCCTTACCTGCAAGCACCTGGTTTGTCGCTTATCCCAAAGACGGACCACACCATAATAAGAAGATCCACTTGCAATCATGTGATTCCCATTGCTCCTAATGCAGTACAGGGCACTGTCATGAGGCTCTTCCCATTGCTTGACACATTCCCTTTTGGGGAGAAAAACGTCACAAAAGTCCTTTAGAGCATTCTTTTCCACATACTGGATCACCAGTCCTTATGGATAGCCTGGAATGTCAGAGCAAGACACCCAGGAAATTAGCAACCAGAGTATTCCCAACCAGCTAGGCTGCAAGACTGACCTTGTGCTCGTTCGTAAATCCCAGTATCGGATATAGGTATCATACCCACAAGACAGCAAGGTGGAAGGTGTTTCATAGAAAACATCCAGGACTCCAGCTCCTCGATGGAAGTCTGTCCCAAGGCAGGTGACTAGTTGCCCACTGAAAAGAGAACCGATTATGATACTGAACATCTTTTTATTACATATGTTAGGCTTCTGTTTTGATGCAGTTCTTCTGTCAGGGAAGTTTTATGAAATGAAAATGTTGAAAGATCATTCAAGTGCAGGTTAGTTTGTATCCAGTTTTTTAAAAGAAAAAGAGCACAGGTTGCATACCAGGACAAATAAATAATAACCATTTTGCCTTTGAAAGTATAAAAGCCGTTACTCAAATCTACCTCTCACACTAAGCAGGACTAATATGTTTTTCTGTAAAGCAAAGAGCATCGGTAAGCAGGCCTTATATTAGCAAAGATGGAGATTAATTTAGATAATATACTAGTTGTGGAATCCATAGACACCACATTAGTGGTCATTAGAAGATCTCTGTAAATATGAAGGGGTATATGTGCTTGGCTGTAGTATAATTCTCCCTCTGGTATACTTATATTATTTTCTTAGGACTCTGCTTCTATATCTAGCCGTAACAATCTGGGGCTTCCTTGGCAAGAGAGGGCAACCACTTTGTGAACAGCAAGACGTACAACTGTGTCAGAAAATAAATCTTTGTTGAGAGCACTACTATCCTTGACAAACAAAGACTCACGCAAAAGACCTCCCTGGTAGACTGAAGGAACACTTACTTGATATAGTGGAAAACAGCATGTGCTGGAAACAATTGTGCTTCTCCAAGGGTTCTATGTATTTTGTCTTTGTGCTAATAGCCCTAAGCAATCCTCTCTTGTCTACAAATACCAGCACAGCAAGGAAGGAGACACTCAATCAGTGCAATCCCACATTATGGCTGGAAGATCACTGATCAATTGTAAATGCAAGAGTTCAGAACGGAAAGCAGGTTTTCATGAAGACTGTGGACCATAGCAGTGAGCTGCATTCTACAGCTCAATTGTTTAGGAAGCTTTTGCCTGTTACTCCCCCCCCCCCCCCAGCATTCATGTAAAATGGTTACTTGTATACCTGAGAATGTAAAGCATGAACATGGCAAAAAAAAAAGTCCAGTGTTTGGAAGCATGTGTACCCTGAAAATTGCTAGGAAGCCTTGACTCCCTTTGTTGCACATACATGGCAAAAACGATATTTGCTGCCATGTGATGAGTAAAGCTGCCCTTGGTTTCTGATCTGTCCAGCTCTGAATGAGTGAAGGATTCTTCTCATGGGAAACATTTTCTGGCTCACTGCATTTTTAGGCAGCATCTCTGCAGTACTGAAAAGCAACTCCATTTCTCCAAGACTCATTTCCTTTTTTTATTTTGTTCTCACCTAGATGGGTTGTACTGCATCTGTACTCTAGATATGTTTTTTGTTTTCAGTAAACCCTTTCTTTCAGTTCACCTAGATTGGTTCCCTTCTTCCAGCTAGCCTCTTGCATGTAATGTTAGTGTTAGAGATGACAGCATTCACTGCACTTCCATCATTATCTTGAAAGCATTTCAACCTGCTCTGTCGTGAACTCTTAGCATTGCAAGACAACAATGCCCAAGGGAACTATCTAGACTTTTTCTAGTGCTCAAATTACACAGGATACAGCAGTCCCCTATCTTTCATGTCAGCTTATCTCTCATGGCAGCCTTCGGGGGGAGGTGGGGAAGCATGATACGGCTAAAATTGGGGAGGACTGGGGATGGACCATATCGTTGTTGTTTTTAAGTGTCCCCACATCACACAACCAACACTGAAAGGCAGGCTGTGTTCATTCCCATCATCTGAATCAGTCTATTGAGCAGGCTCACTTTAGATGAAAAGCCATCTGAGGCTGCTTTCACAGGGACCCAGTCTCACAGACATGGCTCGGGTTGCAGAACTTTCTGCAGCCACTTCCCCATGGCTGGAAGGAGAGGAGCTGCTTCTGCAATGCCCCACCTTATTCAGGAGGCATTTCCATAAAGGAATGAGAATGCAACTTTATCAGGAGACAGTTAAGGACCAAATGGGCATGAATGGCAAAACGACTGCAAGGAACAAGAGGCTGAATAAGACAGCTGAGTAGTTCCCTTCCTTCATTACAGCTACAAGGTCTGTCTAGCACAGGGCTTTCTGATTAATTAATACATGCTCCTAATCCACCTCCCTTGCAAGAGAAAGCCGGGCTGCCACAGTTCTCACTACCACTCAGACAACAGTGTCCAATGAAGCCCATTCAGCCACTAAAGACCCACATGTTCCCAGCCCTTCTCCTCCTCCCTAACGGTCTAATCAGAACTGGTCACAAAGCACCGAGCGCCTGCTTTTCAGGCTGCCGCACTGGCTCTCGCTCCGTGGGACAATGCAGCCCCACTCCCTGAAGCAACTAGTGCCTCCCCCTCCTCCCAGTTATTTTGTTACTTTCTGCTCCTTGATCCCGTATCAGTCTTTCTGGGGCACCCGAGCCAGAGGCCTTAATTCCATCTGTAATCTGGGCTAAAGCCCCATCGGGGGTGGGGGGGATAAAGACCACACAATAGGCGAAATAGAGTCCCGGGAGATGTTCAAACAAGTAAACACCGTTGTGTCAGAGGAGCAAAATTGCTGAGAAAGCAGATTAGCACCAGCAGCACTGGTGTCCCCCAGATCAGAAGGTGAGCCCTGCCCTGCTCGCCAGAGCCAACACGCTTCCATGATCACAGCACCGGCGGCCTGCTGGGGCCGGCCCATCTCCCCCAGTCACTCTCCAAAAAGCAGATTACGGAGAATAACAATTTCTTTGTGGCTGTGTAATTCCCTCCGTGACCGTGACTGTGGAACACTCCATCGGGCCGTAATGCCAAGGCCTTAGCAACCATTTAACACAACCAGTCGGCCCTAGCGATGCTCCCCCCAAGGCAAACCTCTTGGGCAAGCTTTAACATCAAGTGCAGGAATTAATCCTCATCCCTCCCCCCCCCGACCCACCCACAAAACCTGAATCCAGGGGTGCTGTGTTATTGCACTTTGTGTTTCTCAAGGCAGGGAATTGCTGGACAAGTTCTTAAAACATTAACCCTTGGAGGGAAGGAGTGTAGCCCATCTGCTCTATACAATATGCAGCTAGAGGTAGATGAGGGGAAGACGTTTGCAGGATCAGGGCAGGAGTAAGAGGCAGGGGACCCGTCATCTAAAGAAAGAGGGACTCTTAGCCAAAACAAAAACAAAGAAAACTGCCCCGCTTTGCAATTCAGAGGAGGAGCTGGGGAAAATGAGGTTAGTGGGAGCTATACTTAGGCACCCTACTTAGGGATGCTGGCCAGATGTATATGGAAGCATACAGAGGCAACTATATCACCATGCACTGGGAGCTCTCCAGAGACCTGGCTTTGCTTCTCTGGCTTTGCCATATTCCTCAGCCCGGCTCTTGAAATGCAGAACCTCAAGATATGAAGAGGATTTCCTGTCTCTCAAAAGGAGGAACACCTGAAAGGATGGTCCTTTAACTCTTGGGCAAGAACATCCTGATAAGTTGAGGTTTGCCTGTCCAAACTGATCCAAAAGTCGTAGAATTCATCGAAGCATAGAATTGGAAGGGACCCTGAGGATCATCTAGTCCAACCTCCTGCAATGCAGGAATATACAGTTGTCCCATATGGGGATCGAACCTGCAAACGTGGTTACCAGCACCATGCTGATAACTGAGCTATGTGACCACATATGACTGCGATTATACTGCAGTTGTGTGACTGACAGAGTTGCCTGAAAAATGCTCCTTAGATCATGGCTGAACTGCCAATAAGCTTTCCTCTCCTACACTCACATTAGTGAAAAACTTTCCAAGTTGTAAAAAAAGAAGAAAAAAGCTCTTGACAAATGCCAATAACCAGAACAGAGTTGGAAGCACATCATCTATAGAGGTGCTTCTATGCACATTAGAAAATCTAGAGATTACTTGGGCAGAGAACATTTATCAGGAACTGAGACCATGGCACTTAAGTTAATCATGGTTATAAAGTAAAATAATATTGTGTAACATTAAAATGAAGCCACCCTAATCACCTCACAAAAACTTTTTTTAAAAAAGCAAACTTCCAGAAATTCTCATGGGATGCTGAAGATTTAACAGAGCTTCTGTCCTTTCTAATGAAAGCACCTGCGGTTTTTCTCCCTTGATACAGCATGAGTAGCACCACATTTGGATGGAAGAGATGTACAGGCAGTTCCCCTAAAAATAATCTATAACTTAAAAGAAGCCCAATCCTGACTTGTGCAGTGTGTAACATACCCTAAGACAGTGGTTTTCAACCCTTTTTGTTGAGCAAGTCCTGTAACAAGCTCCCCCTCCTGGAAAGTGAAATAAAAACATTTTTAAACTATTACAAAATTCAAAGGCAAAAGTTTGCAATAACTAATCATTACTTGGAATTATTCAACATCATGGGACAAGAATGTTCACAAACGTATTTCTAAGACTTCATTAAGCTTTCAGGGTCAAGACTTGAATTTGGTGAATTTTGCAATATACAGTATGTCATGAGACAAACTCAGGCCTTGTGTTATTTGTGGGCAGTTCCTACTATTGAAACGCAGATGTCTGGCCAGCATGAGAGGGCAAAGCAAAATGCCTAAGATGGGAGGCTGTAACATTTTGCAGAATCCCATGGGGATGCTTGCTGAACCCAAGGTTTCTATGAAAAATGCTGCCCCAAGTGGTACTATACTAACAGAGCCTTCCAACAGCTCTTTTTGTCTGAAACTGTAACACTGAGAAGATACCCAGGGAGCTAAGGACATGTTGCAAGGCACTTTTGTGGGGGGGTGTGTGGATATGGAGGCATTTCAATCTAAAAGCACTTCTAAAGGTGGTATAAACTGCATTCCCATTTGTAAGGAGGATTTGTTAGTGCAAATGAGCTCTCAAGTCTGCAGATGCATCCACAGGAGCTCTCCACCCTTTATCCTGACATGAGATCTGTAGCACTTACAACTGCTACATTTACTTACTCACCCACTCATTCTCTTTTGTGTCTGAGACACGACTTCTCCATCAGCACCTCACCTACCTTCCAGGCTGGGGAAGGATAACATCAAAATGTGCTGGCAGATGGGGACTGTTCAACCTCTTCTGCTTAGACTTGACCCTGAGCCCTCTCATTTATGAACAAAATGATTTCCAAAGGGGTGCCCGTATCACTATGTAGCAACAAACACTAGAGTCTCTCCCCTGTAAGAACTATATTGTGTCGTCACCTTTCATAGACTTCATCAGATGCATGGAGTAGTCTGAAAAGTTTAGTAGGCCTATACACAAACTGATTCAGATCAAAAGCAATCAAAAAACAAACAAACACGCATTAAAATGTAGCCACAAGGAAGAGAAAATGCAAGAGGTGTTCTATCCAGAGTGCAGAGGGAGTTCAGAATTCAGTTTCAGCCAGTGTCATCACAAAATGAAATCTGAATGGAAAGGGGCAATCAACAATTATAAAAGCAGTCAGTGATCAAAATAATTGTTGAATTCTGTTCACTCTTTTTGTATAAGAACTGGCAAGACCTTTCTTGCATCAGAAACTGTGGGGCTGGAAGCATACGAAACAGAGAAGCAGTTTGCCATTTCCTCCAGATAAATTGACAAGACAGCTTTAGAATCTTATTTTTGGAGGCTACCTATGTGTCTTCCATAGTGTCAAGGTATTCTGGGGCAAGCGCAAACCCTAACTATAGGTTCCACTGTAGCTGGTTTACCCACAGAAATAACTACATGTGTGGGTGGATTACTCATTCCACTACTTGTTCAAGTAGTAGACCATTTGTGTGAGTGGTTATTTCTGCAGTTATGTCTGTCCTGGCTCGAGCAATTCAATCATTCTGCCACCACCCATTTTCCATAAAGATCACCTTTCAACTCCACACATCACAGAAAGGTTGAATGGCTTCTGGCTAGGTTTAAGGAAGCCAAGACTCTTGACGTTCAACTCACTGTGCCCTCATCCTGGAAAAGCTTTTCTGTTTGCAACACTACAAAGAGACATTTCGACTCTAAACAATGCCCTTCGTCAGTTGGCAGGAGGCTCTTGTATCTCTTGCTACTACCCAAGCCCCTTCCAAGTGGCACAAGCATCATCTTACTAGGGTGAAGGCAGCCTGCTCAACAGTTTGACTGCTGAATACACAAGGTCATCTGGAAGGGGGGAATAGAATTTAGTTTGGCAGCAGCTCCCCTGTTTTGTCACAATACCCTTCCTGAAATAGTATTCTAACCACACTACTAGCACTAGGAAATCAGCAGCACAACCAAAATTAAAAAGGCAGAACAAAATGAGATGACCTGGAAATTCTCCACTGGGTTGCTGTTGTTTTTTACCCAAACCCGGTCTTCCATTATTCAAGTTGGGTTGAGAACAGAGGCCATAAGAAGTATTGTAGCACTTTCAGGTCCAGTAAATTTAGGAATGAATTCTCAGAGGCAAGAACCTATTTCAACAGCTGCAGTGCACTAGAACTGACATGAATTTAAATTTACAAATTAGATGTATCAGAAGCTAATTTTGATGCTGATAAGTTAACACATTCATCTCTCTCTTTTCCAGAAGTTTAGACAAAACAGAAGTGGCTAACCTTTACAGGTCTAACAGCTGCATCACCAAGCAGACCTCTATTTCATTGCATGCACATGTATTAAAATGGTGGGGAACTTTTTTCAGCCCTAGGCCCAGATCCACAGTTGACGTGCTTTCCATAGGTCATTTTGCAGTTCTGGCAGGTGGGTGAGGCCGCTCACCTGTGATCTCACAGTGCTAAGATCTGAGAAAAGCCTCTGCTGCT
Source organism: Podarcis filfolensis (assembly GCF_964270895.1). NCBI lineage: Eukaryota > Metazoa > Chordata > Lepidosauria > Squamata > Lacertidae > Podarcis > Podarcis filfolensis. The sequence continues at coordinate 42,608,261 of NC_139608.1, read as the reverse complement.
GGCTTTTACCATCAAGGAGCAAGCAGCCTTTGAGTACTCAGACAACAAATCTCCACACCTGATGTCATATGACTTCAGGTGACTAACAAGTGGGCATGATTTGTCCAAAATGGCCTCACAGGCCAAATTCATAGGCCTGGCAGGCCGAATAAGGCTTACAGGCCGGGGACTCCCCACTTATTAAAGCAAACATGCATGATCTTAACCCAGTATATCATCCATGCGTGGTCATCTACATTGGTAGAAAAACATGCCCAAGGCAGGTTTAACTACGTTGCCAAAATTTGACGAAAAATTTCATGCAGAGTTATGTTTGGGCATTGTTCACAGATGTTTGGGTTTGGGTCTCAATAGCCAAATGCTTTGTTTCAATCAACTGCAAACAGTCTGCCAACAAAATTCAGGACCTGGACTGTTCCAAAGCCAATATAGAATTGTGGTACTACTAAGAAATGACTGGGTGCTTAATTTTAACCAGAACTGAATTCGCAAAGGTAATTCCAAGATGGTGCTGCCCAAAATTATTAATTAAAACGAAGCTAGGATTCTCAAAATACTAACAAAAACCTGTGAGTCACAGAAAACTACACAAATGCTTATTCCTGCCACTGCCCGCCCCCAGCCTTAGTTCTCCATTTTGATACATTCCAATTTGTTTTTTAAAAGTCACACTGTTGCTTATGCCTATGATTCGCTAATAATATAGGGACGGAAAGCATACATGGTGAGAAGCACAGAAGAAACAGGAGGCGGTCTACTGCTTTTATGAACTCACAGCTAAAAGTTTATTAATAAAGAATCAACAAGTGTTCCTGGACCATTTACAAATGAACCAGAGTGAAAAGAACTTGGAGGTGTAGCCATAACAGGCTTCTTGGGACAAGGCTGCTTTTTAAAAAGTTAACGCTGGACAGCACATTGCTTATAATGCTCCCTGTGCCAGCTGGAGGCACGCATGCCTTTCGCTACAGCAGGGGTGGCAATGATAGCGGTGGTAGCGAGGCTGGAAAAAAAGCTTTGCCCTCTTTTCTTCTGGTGACTCTGAATTAGCCCACACACACTTTAAAGGTTGCAATAAAGAGATACAATTTCTTTACCTTTCCTGGCTCTGAGACCCTGGAAGTTTTTTGTTGTCCGGGTTGTCGTAAGGTTAAGTTCAGAGGATAAACTGACATGCTAGCTATGGGAAAAAGCCAGTTTTCTCAAATAAAGCCACAACGGTGCAAAGGAGACCCCTCTGGGGCTTTTATTTGGGAAAACAAACAGAAATGGCACCAAGCCCTTCTGCTTTACGGGCCAATTTAACTATCAAACCAACTCTCTCCCTCCCAGAGGCAAAGAAGGGAGAGAGACACGGCAATATGACAATGGCAAGAAACATTCAGGGGAGAAAGGACAAAGCAAGCTGTCTGTCTCCTTGTCTTTCTTGTTCAGGGTTCTTTTTCTTAGCACACGTGTGTTCTTGTAAAAACGATTAGATTGCAATTTGTATAACATGGTGACCCCCAAATTCAGACGTTTAACCCCTTTTCTCTGCAAAGAATGTGAAGAATGTCTCAAAGATGGGGGGAATTCGCTCAAATTGGGGGGGCAGTAAGGAAAACCGGCGGGGAGTTGTGTGGGAATAAGCCACTGTATAGCTTCTTTTTGAACAGACAGCACTTTGGAGGTCTCCTTCGGCCGTCAGACAAAAAAAAAAAAGAAAGAAAAAAAGAAAAATGGAGATTCCAAATCAAAACAAAGCCATCTGTTTAAATGAGCCAGCCCAAAGGGTTGGGGGGGGAGTGCTGTGTGTGTGTGTGTCCATCCCACATGTAGGTGCTCTTATTTTTTATAGCTTCTGTTGATTCTCTTGCCACCTAGAGGAAAATAAAGATTGTCTTATGACTCATGAGCATGAAACTGATCAGAGACCGAAATCTTCTGGAGGATTTTGTTACAGATATTGCAAGATGCTGTTTGAGCACATGAAGGGTCAGAACAGAAGTCAGGAGTCCAAGTTAGATTGAAGGGTAGGTGCTGTTGCTTTAACTGTATAAGAACTTCAAATGCAGCAAAAGAGGGCTAAGAACTAAGAAAGTTCAAGTCTACCTAGAACTCCTTGTAACCATGGTCCTATGCACATTGACTTTTAAATAAGCACAGAAAGTCCATCCAGCTTACTTCTAAATAAAGGTGGCTGGGACTGAGCTATAACTTGCACTAAAAGGCAAGACACCATGAGAGTTATAAGGTAGAATCTTTGACCAAGATTTTCATGCACACAAAAGCTTATACCCAGAACAAACTTAGTTGGTCTCTAAGGTGCTACTGGACAATTTTTAATTTTTTAAATTTATTTCTAATTATTAGAGTTTGACTCTATCCATAAGGCGTATTTATACAATCCCCCCCGAAATGCAAAACACAGACACTAAAGCTCTACAAAGTGTATTAACCTCTACAAAGTGTACCCAACACTAAGGTCGGAGAAGCCCCTCGAGATATACCTGGAGAAAAGTCTTACTTGTTCAACTCCTCTTGACTTGGGTATCAATCAGATAAACCCATATGCTGCCCCTCTTAGCAGTAAAATATATTAAGCTTCAGAGGGTGAAAGTGCATTCTGGTTACATGTCAGCACACAGACAAAAAGGCTAATTTTTATATTGTGATTTTTGAAAGAGACTCTGCTTCCAAAAGTGAACATCTAAATTCTGATCAAGATTCTTTAGCCAGGAACGTTAATATTGAAAACAACAGAAAATAAGTCAGTCCAAAGCTTTGAAAAAAGTGTATGTCTTACACCCCTTTTGAAGAGACAGCAAGAAGGTAGCTTTCCTCACATCTTCTGGGAGAAGGTTCCATAGTTTAATAATAATAATAATAATAATAATAATAATAATAATAATAATAATAATAATTTATTATTTATACCCCGCCCATCTGGCTGGGCTTCCCCAGCCACTCTGGGCGGCTTCCAAAAAAATATTAAAATACTGTAATACATCAAACATTAAAAGCTTTCCTAAACAGGGCTGCCTTCAGATGTCTTCTAAAAGTCTGGTAGTTGTTGTTCTCTTTGACATTTGGTGGGAGGGCGTTCCACAGGGAGGGCGCCACTACCGAGAAGGCCCTCTGCCTGGTTCCCTGTAACTTGGCTTCTCGCAGTGAGGGAACCGCCAGAAGGCCCTCGGTGCTGGACCTCAGTTTTGGAGAAGTCACTATAAAAGGCCTGCTCTGACTAGTTGAAGCTTATTTATTTGGTTATATTTCATAAGTTTTATATACCACTTGATTGTAAGAAAACCTTAAAGCAGTTTACAAAAAGAATAAAACAACAAAATTATCAATAATAAGAGTTAAAAGCTGCTATTTGAAACATTTATTTTTTTTAAGTATAAGCTCAAAGCCAGAATAAACACATGTCAGCATTCCACAAGTCTGGATAGGCTTGTCTGAAAAGAAATATTTTTCGCAGGCACTGATAAGGTGCCTGCCTGATGTCACTAGGCAGGGAAGCTATGCCATCTACAAGGGAAGCTCCATGTAGACTGTGCTACAGCTATCCAGCTTGGAAACTACAGTGGCATGGATCAGCATAGCAAAGTCTGACATTTCTATAAGAGGGAGGAAGGAAAACTTCCTTATGACCAGAATATCATAGGAGACCCTCCTGGCAACACCTCCAAACTGTTTCCCAAGAAGCAGTGGTAGGTCCTGGAGTATTCCCAATATTCTTTAATAAAGGTCTCTGTGATTTATCTTAATTGGGGAATCACAGGCAGGCTGATCTCCTCCACATCCTTACCATTCCATATCAGCATGAATATATATTGATCTCACTGAACAACTACAGGTAACTTGGTATGTTCTGAATCAACAGTAGGAATGGGGAACATGGAACTATGCAGATGTTGTTGTACTACAGCTTTCATCTTCCCTAAACTACTGACCATGCTGATGGCATTTAGAGTCCAACAATATCAGGAGGGTCTTATGTTTTCAATCCCTGCTCAATAAAATTATGGAAAAGGTCTTCATTTTATGGATGCAATATGTTGTATAAAAACTGGCCTTAAACTTTTGCAGGATCCTATTCAAGCCCCAAAAGAGAAATTCATCTTAGAATGCACTTCTTTGCAGATATCTTTACTGGGTTTCAATGAAAGGAAAGCAATACAACTTACGCTTTCCATTTTGATTAGAGGCCATGTTTCTATGGTATTTGCAAATAAAAAGCTGAATAAGCTTGAATTCATATATGAAAAGTCACTCTAAATCTCACCTGGAAGGTTTCTTAAACAAAGATATTTGAATAATATGTAGCTTTGGGATATGTTTGGAGTGATTTTGCTCAGAAAATATTGAAAGAAGGCATAATTAAATCATACTATCAAATTAAACAGGATATAGGTCAAGCACAGATACATTTCCTCCAGAATCTAAAGTGAGGTATATACTAAACCATTTGTTGGTGCAAGAAAGATCCCTAAAAGACTACACAAAGTTTGAAAAGTCAGTGTTATGGGTGAAAAAATGTAAGAAAAAGCCAGATACACACTCCCTTCAACAGTAGCCTGGATAATAAGAATGAGGGATATAGCTTAAATACGATTAAACAAACAAATGTAATGGGTCAGAAGAGGCAGGCAACAGGATAACTTTGTTGTGAAATTGAGTTTATTCATCTTTCACTGGAATAAGTGTAATGTGCAATTAATTTGTATACAGTATTAGGTGAAATATAAATTGAACAGCACCAATCCAACAAATCCGCACATGTCAGAATGTGTGATGCTTAGCGTGGCATTTACACAGGGCTCTCCTCTTTCACTTTACAGTAATATCTTTGACTAGCATTTCAAATCTCAAGTCACTTATTTTAAAATCCCTATTATGAATGAAGCAGTAGGGATTATTGTGAATGTTAATCAAATTAATCCAATTAATCTGGAATGAAGGAGACTGAAAGTACAGGAGAGAATTGTTGAAACGATGTAATTTACAGCAGAGTTGTGAAGTGTATTCATTATGTTAAGCATCTCAGGAATTTAATGAAATGTTATGCATATTATTTTACTGACAAGAAGAAGTGGGGAAAGAAACAACAAACACTGATCACTCTTTCTCTCTCACACACTTTTAAACTGTACTCAAAAGGACATCAAAAGGGCCCTACCTAAGCACTCGAAGGGGTAAGAAAAAAGGCACCAGAGAGGAAAGGAACAGAAAACCCAACTGGATGAGAAGTGAAGGTCTGTGGCTTTCGCTTCACATGTGCTCCCTACCCCTCCTCCCTTTCTTCTTCTTCCTTGGCAAAGATAAATGAAGAAGAAGAAGAAAAAAGCCACAATCTTTGTCCATCCGCCCACCGCTATTACCTAAGGGGGAAGGGACTTTTCCAAATAACCCAAAACCACATGTGCTCAGACACAATAGCTCAAAAGGCAGGCTAGGTAGCGGACCAACCCACTTTGTACTGCTAACAAGGGGAACCTAATTACAGGAAGAGGTTAAAGAGGGGCAGATAAAAGGGATACAAAATTTCAACATCTGTTGCTATAAAGGGATAAGAAGTGGGGAAAGGCAAAGGTGTCAGTTTGGTGTCAGAGATGGCATGAAGCCAATTTCAAAGAGTTAAAAAGATCGAGAACTGAAGAGGAAAAATTAGAGGGTTCCTTAAAAAAAGCTGTCACAAGTACTTTTAAGAAAAAGATTATTTAGAAGAGGGAAGAATGTTTGGAAATAGTACAGCTAATTATGACCAGTGTTCACAGGGTCTCTGCAGAGCTGTGGGATCATGGTGCATGTTAGAGTACAAGAAAAGTCTCACTGGATCAGGTGAATGGTCCATCCAGCCCAGGGCTCAACAGTAGCCAGTTCAGTTATTCACTCGAAGAAGAAAAGCAGGTGTATGCAAGTATATGCACATGCATATACACACATGTTCACACACTCATTATCCATGCCCTTCTTTTCACCTCCACCTTCTGCTTAAAGACATCTTGCAGAGGGTGCATTGTTATCAATACTGCCATTCATGACTTTGTCAGATTATTGTTTGTTTGTGTGCATTATTATATCCAGTGACAGCGGGATTCAGGACCCAACTGGGAATAGCATCAAAAGTGTTATTTACTGTTTTAAATAACACTAGAAGGAGAAAGTACCCGAAGTTTGTCCAACAGTTTTAAAGCACAAGCAAGCTTTGTTTCCCTGTTCCCTATTGGCCATCAATCATCATGCAGGCCTCTCCTTGAGCCACATCTTTTGAAAAATACCAATCTTCTTTATTTACTTTCCTCCAGAATGCATTTTGTGTACCTGACACATATTTCCCTCCTCGGGGACAGTAACCAGGACTTTTATAGTACTGAGGCCACAATATGAAAGTTTAGAACAGTTCTGTTGCAATACTGGATATTTATAGCAAGCTGCTGATTTTACCTAGGCCAAACAAACAGCTATCTAAACATATCCCCCAGATTTTTCTGGGCAATATCCCTATTTTGCTTTCCTGTAGAGCAGATAAGAGAAAGTGGACCCAGAACAAGTGACAATGGCAAACATCTCACACAGATGTCAGTGGCAGAGGTGGGGGCAGAAATATGGATCTGAACACATAGTCCAGAGTACTGCCACTGCAGCATAGTCCCAAAAGTGGTGAGCTGCATGGGTAAATAGAAACATTCAGAAGCAGCATCTGTTTCCCATCCCCCTGAGGGTGGGAGCCCTCCAAGCTCCACTAAGATTCTGTGCTATGTTTGGTGTCCAAGCAGCATGGCATAGCTTTTCACACATCCAAAGTGTTAGAAACACAGGGTCAGGAAAAAAAGCAAAGGTCATCCCATCACCAACCAAGTAAAGTCACAAACAGAAACCACACCTTTGGTGTAATTCTGTGGCATGTTCCAACTTCTTGAGCCAATGCACCAGAAAGAGAGGCACCCAAACATCTTTCTGGGAAAACAACACCCAAATGGACCACCATAGTTCGGCTAAAAGATGAGCAGCAAAAGGGCTTTGGAAAGAAACAACTACTAAGGTAGCAGAGTCCATTTGGCCACAGTCAAGCCAACATTAGATTAGAAGGGAAAGAGAGAATAAGGTGGTGAGACCAAAAGAAAAAGAAAAAAAAGATAGGGGTCAGTCTGGAATGTGCCTGCTTCCTTGGTCTCAGTTCTGGGATCTTTAGTAAAGCTCTGCAGCTGGATCACAACGATCAGCAATCCAACAGTGTCCTGTGGCCCCGTGAGGGCAAAGGAGAGAGACTTGAATACTAAATAGAGAATCTGCTACTGCACAGACATATGTTTATCTACCTAGAACTGCCAAAGCAGAAAAAGGAGGTACAAGGGACTTGTCAGCAAGAGTGGGGAAAAGATATAGGGAGAGGTATGTGACAAAGAGATGTGCAGCTGAATGGGCAAGAAGGTTACAGAATATTGATAGAAACAGCAGAGGAAGGAAAGAGAAAACAAGACACTTGAAAGATTAAAATTGTGAAGAAGCACATGGCTGTTTGGAAAGGGAGGGAGGTCCTGTATTGAGGTGGCAAATGAGCCAGGAGCAGGAGGGCTGTAAATAATAAAGAAAATATTCAAACACTTAAGCTATACAAAATGAGTTGGGAGGGGGAATCTATCAATTGTTTGCTTACTACATATAGCATTCCAGAGTGCAAGTAAGCCAGGCATGTCCAAAGTCTGTTTTGGGGGCCTAACCTGGCCCACTGTAGCAGTTTATTTCCTGGGGTAAAATCCTTAAAAAAGCTCAACAACTTTGGTCGGCCGCATGTTCACTTCATCAGGTCTGGCCCTCTTGGAAAAAAGTTTGGACACCCCTGAAGTAAGTAACAGAAGTATTTATGGACTTGCAGGTATTCAGCAGTGACTCTTTTGGACAGTGTGAGGGCTAGCTACATTGGTGGGTCCAGAAGAGAACACAAACTCACAAAAAATAACCCTTGGCTGGAAAAAGCAATGCAGTAACAGAACAAAAATTAAAATACCAGTAGGGAGAAACACTGCTGGTCCTTCTCCTCCTTAACTGCCCAAATTTCACCAACTACCACTTCTCGTGAGAAGTTGCCCCACCAACTAGAGACTTCCGATTAACCTGTATATGTGAGAGACCCAAATTGTGTAGACTTTTGCTCCTCCCTCCATGTGAGGCCTGAGATGGGCAGCCCAGTGGCACAGTGCATTCCACTAAAAACAAGTGAAAAGGGAGGAATCCGTGACACTCAGCAGCCACTGTAGGTAGTTTCCCATTGGTTGGATGATTCCAGGCTTTAGCTCTGCCTGTCAGTCAGGCTTTTGCCTTATTGAAAGATCAAACTCCATCCTGCCTGTTCATTACCTTAATCCTATTTTCTACATAGCTTTATTATCTCTAGAGGCTTCCTTGGGAAAGGCAGAAAAGGTGACACAGCCACTCCTCACTTGCTCCTCAGTGCTGCTTCTATTTGAGGTAAGCCAGGAGAAGTTCATGGGCAAGGAGGATGGGGACAGAAAAAGCCAAAGCAGCCCTCATTCTTCCTGTAGTCTAAGCAGAGGAACCACATTACACATAATTCACCAAGCACAGAGACTGTTAATCAGCAAAAGAATTTGCATAGACAAAGTATGAAAATATATTCATTGGTGTGTGTGTGTGTGTGTGCAAAGAAGTATACAAATATCTCTAATGCAGGATTTTGGTCCAGAGATCAATGACTAAGCTGAACCAGATGACTTCAAGTCTCAGCTACTTCTGAGTTAATGGTACACATTAATTTTCAACTACGGTCAGGTCTTAGAAAGTTTCCACAAGTATTCATCCCACAGGCAGATTTTTCTATTCACTGCCACAACTATAAGAGAGTCTTACCTCCCCAAGTCCCAGATTCTCAAAGGTGAGGTATGTCCACAGCAAGCTGTTCCAGTCACAAATGAACTGTCAATCAAGAAAGAAAAAACAAAACATTATTAGCCATCCTCTTTGTACCATTACTAAATATTTGTGTGACCACAAGCGGATGAAATACACAGAGGCCAGATGCCAAAACATTTGAGAGATGTAATGCATGAACTTCCATGCCCTGAAACCACAGCAGTAAAAAGCAAAGTGCACAAGCTGGAATAGAGTCTGCAATGGGGCTGCGGTTCAAGTCAAGGCATTGGACTAGGAAACATGGAAAGGTGTTCTTTTAACACGAGCTCTAGTGCAACTCTAAACATTATTCAAGTTTATAGTCTCAAGATAGTAATATAACCAGAAAAACTAAATGCCTACCATCATGACAATGCCAGCATAAACAGATGATTCCCAGCTCCCTAAGCCATTTTCTTTAAATGAAGGAAGGGAAGAGCATTTTTCTGCAAAATCTATTTCAAGACAAGCCATCCTACACCTACATACATAATGAACTGGCTCACATGACGTGCTAAGCCAAACCTTCGCTTTGCAAGACTGCACAAACATGTGGACTCCCAGAGAGTTGCACTCAGTCACTAGGTTCCTCCTGTCCTTTTTGCTGCCTCACTGCGTATCATCCAAACAAGGACTTGTGGTTCAATTCTCTCCTCACTAACTACGAGCTGAAACCAAGAGCAAACATTGGCTACAACTGATGGTTAGTGAGGAGAGAGCATAACCACAAGCTCCAGTTCAGACAGCATGCTAAACCAAAGCTTTGAATAGCTGCTTAGAGCAACTCAGCAACAATCAGGACCAGGGAGGAACAAAGGGGCTGCAACTGCCTCTTAAGAGCCCACAACCCTGGACAGTCTTGCTAAGCCAATGTTTGGCTGAGCACATCGTGTGAACCAATGTAATACCTTTCTCCAATTTGCAGCACTGTTAGTGCTGATCCATGTTGCCTATGTAGGAAGATTACTGCAGCACACAGTCAGAATTATTACATGAAAAGCTCTTAGAGCTCCTTAGGCAGGTTGAACAAAGTACAAAGCTAAAGGTATCAGTGCAACTGCTGCTTCATCCCCCATTTTTGTGGTGTAGTAAGTGTCCAACTGCCCTTTTCAGTTGGACATCTGGATCAGAAGATTGTCTCTTGGAGTGGCTTCATAAACATATCCACAGTAATCACAAACAAACACAAAAGCAGCAACTCCCTAGTCTCACCCCAAGTCCCATAGCTCCTTGCTGAAATCCTGCAACTTTTCAGACCGAACGTGTTCTGGTTCTTTTTTTGCTGTTCTGCTTCCCACTCCACCCTGCTTTTCTTCTGTTGCACTATAGTGTAAGAGTGCCCTGTAGAAGGCAATTAATGTGGCAACATCAAGGAAATTCTGCAGAACAATAATGAGCATGGTCTAATACTATGACATACTGCAGAATACACTTGGCAAAAAAAACAACGAAACATCAGTCGAGAGGGCCCTGAGATTGCTGCACCACGGTTTGAAGAAAAGAGAATCGCTGTTTTTCCTTTCCATGGCATCTAGCTTACAGGTGTTAGATCTTCTAGAAAACCAACTGTTGCTGTTGACGCTTCAGGATTTGTGGGCAAAGAATTCAAGGAATCTCTGGTTGGTTGGTTAGTTGGCTGGCTTCCTTCCTTCCTTCCTTCCTTTCTTCCTTCCTTCCTTCCTTCCATGTGCCAACCAGAGTTAGTTTTTTCTTAGCTAGTTCCCTGGACTGTGGCACAGAACAGCCTAGAACCCTATAAATGTGATATTAGTTTCTCTGACACTGTCTGTCTAGGTTTTATGCTGCTGAGAAACCCTTCTTTCCACACATATATATCATAAACAGAATAAAGTTTATGGACTTGATGTCATCCTTCGCTGACTTAGATGGCATATACTGCTTCATTGGATGTCCTCCTTGGAATGGCACCACTTGTTCGTCAATTCTAATGTTTTCACATGGCACAAAGCATTGTGGGAGAGTGTTGGTAAACATCCCAAAGGTTTTGCATGGGGGAAGCCTGTCTCTCACAATGTTTGCTCCGCATTGAAGCTGATCATCAAATCCCAGTCCTTAATTGACTTTTGAAGAAGGCCAGTGACATATTGGTCTGGAAGTGTTGAGGGCAACCCTTAACAGCACATTTCGCACAGAACTTTTTGTGAATAGAGGAAAGTGGCCATCTCAAGGCCCTTGACTGAGAGCTGTCATTAAGTCTGCCACCTGTCAAAGTAAGAGTCCTAGGTGCTTGTAAACATATGCAGATCCATCTGGGGGCTCAGTGACCCCAAAAGCAATCAGTAAACTTTGTACGAAATGATAGTTTGATAAAAAAAAAAACTGTTTTGGTGGGTCAGAAGGAATGTTTCAGCTGCAGAAAAATGCTTTTAAAAAATCAGGTTTGTACAAGGTTTTTGTAAACATGTGGAATGCTATTGATCCCCAATGTCATTTGTGGTGATGTTAAGGAAAGTGAATGATTCACCCAATATGAAAATAGTCAAAATAATGGGTGGTATTCAACTATATTTTACTCAGAATAGACGCACTGAAATTCATGAACATGTCTATGTTATATCCATTGATTTCAAGAGGTCTACCCTGAGTAAAATTTGATGACTATCATTCAATTTTCCCCACTCTATATGCGTTTTTCTCACACAAAATGGACAGAATAGGTTCTGAGGTAAGTACCTGTTGACATGACAAGTAACTAATGAATCAAGAGCATCTGACAAGGCTGCTTTCACCCCATCGCCTTACAAGCATAGTTCTTCATTTTCTCTGTCATTCCAACAGAGATAAATTTGTAACCACCAACCATAAGAGTAAAACCATAGGTTTTTAACTAAACTGAGGAGAGCCCTAAAATATCACATGGCAATTAATTGTTCACCAGGAATACAAAAAAAGTGTTATTGTGCTTGGCCCCACTGTTGATGGAGGGTTAAAAGCCAGAAGTGATTGATTTCTATCAACCAGCTAGCAGGTTCCCTTGAGGTCTAACGGAAGGTCCAAGCTGCTGACCTGATGCCCATGATAAGAATCTACTCCACTCCTCACAGGCTATCAAAGGTGAGATGTCAGAACACTGACAAGCTCTTAATATGGAAACGTGAAATATAAATATTTTGAAATAAAAAAAATTAAGGATAGAGCATCATATCAACTGACACACATTTCAAAGTCGGCAAGCAATCTTGAGCAGCCCAAAACTACAAAGTGAGGTGCTGGGTTTTTGTCTCTTTCCCCCCTTTACCATAAGCCATTAGTAAATAGTAATGCCAATTACTGTGGTCAGAAACATAATAGCAGCTTGGAAATCACTGAAGTGGGCAATTGGGTTTTAAAGGTTTTTGCTCCCTCTCCCCCTTGCTCTGTCTATACAGGCATACAGATCTTTCAGAAGAAGTATGCAGCATCCCTCCAGAGACTGAACAGGTCTAAATTAACATCAAGGTATGCCAATAAGAAAGGAGAAGTGGGTGGAGATCACCAGCACTAATCCCTGCCACTCTGCTGGTACAGCCTCCAAGCCAGTCTGTGGTAGGGATTAGAAATTTCTTGGCAGTTGACTTCCACATTGCTCCTTAGCTTTGCACCACTTCCCTCTAGCTAAACAGATCCTGACCCACTAATGTATCCTGCCAACCTAGTGCAGAAAAGGGTCTGTAGGAAATCTCATAATTGGAATGTTTCTATTGTTGAGGTTAAAGAGACTGGTGCCATTTCACGCACATTCAATTCTAAAATTATGGCTTTGTTACTATTTTTTGAGAGCATAAAGGGGCTATCCACATTTTCAACTTTTTAGCTACTTTAAATGAATTCAAATCTCCATGGCCTGATGAGCTGAATCCAAGGGTACTAAAGGAGCTTTTGGGTGCAATTTCAGAGCCTTTGTCTATGATCTTTGAGAATTCTTGAAGTACAGGTGAGGTCCCTACAGACTGGAGACGGGCAAATGTTGTCCCCATCTTCAAAAGGGAGGGGGGGAGGAAGACCCAGGTAACTACTGACTGGTAAGCTTGACATCAATACCAGGGAAGGTCCTAGAGCAGACAATTAAACAGTTTGTGTGTGAACACTTGGGAAAAGATACTGTGATTACTAAGACCCAGCATGGGTTTTTCAAAAACAAGTCATGCCAGACGAATATAATTTCTTTTTCTTTTCCTTTTGTAGAATTACAAGCTTAGTGGATCAGGGGAATGCTATGGATGCAGTGTATCTCAATTTCAGTCAGGCTTTTGAAAAATTCCCCCTGGTATTTTTGTGGAGAAGCTGGTAAAATATGGACTGGACTAGGTAACTGTTAGGTGGATTTGTAGCTCGCTGGCTGGCCAAACCCAAAGAATGCTCACTAACATTTCCTTGGCATCCTGGAAAAAAGTAGCAAAAGAACACAGGGTTCTGTCCTGGGCCCGTTGTTGTCCAACGTCTTTATAAGAGACTTGGATGAAGGAATTGAGTGAATACTCAACACACCTGCAGATAACACCAAAACTAACAAAATGAATTTCAATAGAGACAAATGTCAGGTTTAACACTTAGGCAGGCTGCACAAACATAAGATGGGGAACACCTGGCTTGCCAGTGGTAAACGTGAGCATATTACACCCGTCGTGGCCTGACTGCACTGGCTGCCAATTAGTTTCTGGGCTGAATTCAAGTTCTGGTTTTGACCAATAAAGCCTTAAACGATTCAAGACTACAATACCTCAAGGGCCGCCTCCCCCCTTTTGAACCAATACAACTATTACAGCTCTAGAACCTAGATATACAGTGCACTATAGGATAAGCCAGGCCGACAGAAGCAGGCAAATTGTTCATTGTTTGCCATAAAAGGAAAATAAATATTAAAGTTGCCACTTGAATATATTCTCAGCATTGATGTATTGTAGATGAACCCCAGGCAACCAAAAGCACCCAAAATATAGCATATGCACTGCAGGTATTACACTTTATTTCCAGGTACCAAGACCACCTCCAGGTTGTCAGTTGTGTTGAACTAAGGCTTAATGTGCTACCCTGTCTCTTGCACCTGCATCCAAATTAACCATGTTTCAGTTCTTTTCCATTTTATCCCGTAATTATCCCATTCTACTCTATTAACCCAACACTTTCCACCAAGTCCTGAACTGCTCTTTGCATATGGGACTCCAGAATCTGGCTGCATCACACAAGCTTCTATCTCTGTTCTTCTCTCCCGCCTATCCCCACACCCTTTAAACTGGATGTTATCATCCCATTTTGGAAATTATTCTATATGAAGGATCATCGAACCAAGAAACAAAGAACCTATTACTTAGCAAGAGCCCAGCAGCTGGGAAATGGGGGGTACGGCAAAGGGGGATGAGGGCGGTCTCGTTGGGACAAAGAGTCTGGGCGTCAGGGAGGAATGAACCCAAGTGTCATAAAGAAACAAGGGGAGGAACTGAGCGCACAGAGAGAGGAGACCAAAGAGAAGGACACTTTCCTGAGCCTCTTTCAACCCCAGAGCTGTGCTAGCCACATAGACCCAAACTGGTGCAGCCTTTGAGTCCGCACCGACACGCTCTGGCAAGGGCGGCCACCAAAGCTGTCAAATCCTTCACCAACTTGCCCATCAATTGCATTCAGCTCTTCCCGACCCACATTGGCATTTTAATTACTGTTGGGTAAACTAATTTGTCCAAATGAAGGCAACTCGGCCTAATAGAATATGCAGGCTCCCTGACCTCTGACAGGCAATGACACAGGATACAAAAGGAGGCAGAGGAAAGCTTTTTTTTAATCAGAGCCTTATTACTCTCTATTACTCCAATTAGTCAAGCTCCAGTGCTCTGAATTGGGGGGGAAATTGCAATTAAATCAATTTTTGATGGTCTGGAAGTGGGTTACCGAACCGCCTGGCCTGTGAATAACTGATATTATAGCAGCAAAGGTCAAAGTCTTTGTCGGCACCTGTGGGCCCCCCGCCTTTCCTGCCTCTTCCTCCTCATTGCTCCTGCGCTCCTGCTAAAGCAAATCATTAGAACATGTCACGTCTTATCGTGGCTGCCACCAGCCCCGCTAACCTAATCAGTTGACATCATTATAGAAGGTAACTCCTGCAGTCTGAATTTAGTGCTAAGGTCACACAAACTTACTGCGTCCCCCCTGCTGGAGGGCGATGGGAGGGGGGCCCCAGCAGTAGCAACATTGTAAAGGGCAGGAGGGAGGTGGACATTGCACAGCGGATGGTCCTAAGCTGAATCTACAAAACGTCATGGAGTATATCCAACTGTACACACATATCCAGAGATGATTGGATGGTGAGAGAATGTTCTTCTCTCCCAGGAAACATCACCCAACAAATTAAACTATCAGCAGTTTAGTTTTAATTGACCAGTTCCAGGTCTCTATATATCACGCATGAGCATGGATGGAAATCAAACAATTAAAAGTCAGCAAGTGGGTCTGACAGAATTCAACAGAACACCCACCCGCACCGCACACCGCCATATTTAACTGGTTATAACAAGCACTGTCTTGAGACCCTGCCAAAATTTAGACCAGTTATAACACATGCAGCAGAAGGAGGTAGTGGTAGAATGGACTGTACCAGTTCAGGCTGTGGGGAGAGGATACCATTTCTGAATTCTCAGCCTTGTTAAAACACACATACAAATGCTGCAACTTAGAAACACATACACACTGTGGAGACAGGTTCTAGCTGAGCCTGGCCCCTGCTGGACTACTTGCAAGGAATTTATTTGTTTTTAACAGGGAGAATACAGAAATGTAAAATACAGAAATGTAATCCAAAGACTGTTTCTAAGACAGTCTCCAGCCTGAAGTGGTACAGTCCATTCTACTGCCACCTCATTCTCCCACAAGTGTAGAATCCTCATTGGGATTCAAACTAGGAATGAAACTAGACGTTAGATGGGAATCATTGTATTCCCCACCCCATGTTTCTCCCATAATGCAAATGGAGTGCCTACAGAGGAAAATCAGCAGGCAAAAGAAAAGGCGTACATAATTCTCCCTTAGCATCTAATTCTCACCATTCGATGTGCCTTAACTTTTTTATTTGATATTCTTGGTACAGGCTATTTCTGAAATATTTATTTAAAATTATTCATAGCCCACTCTATTTCCAAAAAGGTATTCCAGAGCAATTTCAATAATCAAGACAATAATGATATTTTAAGGTTTTTAAAAATCTTATTTCATCTACCAAGTTTTCCTGGAGACTGATTCTTAATTTTTATTATTATTGTTTTACACTGTTCAGCTTTGTGATATACTGCTGTGTTTTGTTTTGTTTTTAAACTTATTTTCATCTAGCTTTTATTGAATGTTTTGCTCAATTTTGTATTTAAATTGAATGTTGTATTTTAATTGTTCTATGTAAACGGCTTAAATATTTTAATTACATTAAGTGGCATTACAAAATAAAAACATAAAAAACACTCAGATAAGAAAACCAAATAAAAATAAACATCAGTGAAAGCAGTAAAATTTCATTGGAACAGATTAAGTGGACAACAAAACACCAAAAGGTCCGGGTAAACAAGTAGGTCTTTAAAGGTAAAGGGACCCCTGACCATTAGGTCCAGTCGCGGATGACTCTGGGGTTGTGGCGCTCATCTCGCTTTATTGGCCGAGGGAGCCGGTGTATAGCTTCCGGGTCATGTGGCCAGCATGACTAAGCCGCTTCTGGCAAACTAAAGCAGCGCACAGAAACGTCGTTTACTTTCCCGCCGGAGCAGTACCTATTTATGTACTTGCATTTTGACGTGCTTTCGAACTGCTAGGTTGGCAGGAGCAGAGACCAAGCAACGGGAGCTCACCCTGTCGTGGGGATTCAAACTGCCGACCTTCTAATCGGCAAGTCCTAGGCTCTGTGGTTTAACCCACAGCACCACCCACGTCCCTAGTAGGTCTTTAAATAGCACAAAAAATTCACAATAGTAAGTACCAGCCTTATTTGGAATGGGAGGGAATTCTATAAGCAGGGTGCTTGTAGTGGAAATGCCCTCGGCCATGTCACCACACGCTGAATCTCAGGTCCTGATTTGCCACACCATACCGAGTATATAGGCATGTGGCACTTGCAGACATGCTTCCCCAACAGATCCAGTAGCGACATCCAACCGTGTACATATCTGAACCATTTCACAAAGCAAGCACCTTTGAAATGTGAAAAGTCTCCATGGAGCATTTGTACGTGGGAGTGTTTTTTGAGCAGGAGCAGTGGGTTTAAAGCAAGCCTCTATCTTGCAGTGCATATGGAGAGCACACACTTTGCATAAAGAAGGTCCTAGGCTCAAACCTGGGTGCCTTCATTTATAAAAATAAAGCAGCAGGTGATGTGAAAGCCCTCTGCCTTAGACAGCAAAGAAACACTGCCTTTGGGAGTAATACTGGGCTAGTTGAACAGATAATTCCACCTGGTATAAGGCATCTTCTTATAAATCAGGAATCAAGACTCACCAGAACAGCAGCTTTCTATAGGACACAGTTGGCAAGATGAGGGGGTACCTTAGGCAGAAGTGATCAACCTTTTCCTCCAGGACATCTCATTGTGGTGAGTGCACCATGATTATACAGTTCATACTGGTCCCTGCCAACCATGGGAAATAGTAGTGACCAGCTTTATCTGAAGCACCACACACACTGGATTAGGGCTATTGGAAATGCTGAAATTAGACTCTCAGCTCCTGAATTAAACCCATATGGAAAAGTACTTGGTTTAAATTTTGCAAACCAGAAAGTGTACAGAATCCAACTCTCTAAACTGCCTCCCCCCATTAAAAAAGTCCTTTAGAATCCAAGTTCATCCAACTTTAAATCCCTACATGTTGATTCTTTATCCATTATTTTATTTCTGAATACGGAGCCCTTTGATGCCTACTGAATTCTGCCTGCAAAAGCTTTGACGCATCATTTTATATTTGCTTGATCAGCAGATTGTAGATGAACTTACCACATGGCTTATTTTTCCAGCTCTCAAATCTGTCTCATTACATTGTTCTGCACATTCAAACCATTTCCGTGCAGCTCAGTGCATAAAAGCATAGTATATTTAAAATACAATATGTAAAACAAATAAATAAAATTAATGTATCAAAACGAACAGCACAGATGAAAGCAACTGACACCATCCCCCTAAAGAATGGTAAAATAAAATATTAGCTTGCTTTTATAATGCCAGTAAGGAGCTAGGTCTTTGGAATACATTCCAAAAAAGAGGTACTACCACCGAGAAGACACTGTTCCTACTAAACATCAACCTGGTTTCTGGCAAGAAAAGTACCTGGAGATATTGATGTGCAGGGAGGTGCATAAAGGAGAAGATAACCTTCTTAGTTAGCCTGGACCCAGACCACTTAGGGTTTTAAATATCAGTGCCACTGATGCTTTGTTAGGGGGCATCTCAGGAGGTCTGAGAAGTGGGTTTTTTAAAAAATAAAAAAAACTTAAGATTTTAATTTTACGTTGCTTCCAGAACTGCTAGACAAGCTGCAAAGCATAATGCTGGTGAGGCCCTAATGACCCACAATTTTATTTGCTCAAATTCCCAAATTTACATATATAAATATAAGTGCATATGCATATTTTATGCAAAATTTGTACCATGGGCTTGTGCCCTGAATCTTTTAAGATAACGCCTCTGCAAGCACCACTTAACACCAACTGGCAACCAGTGCCAGTTAATAGCCACACTGCTTCATTCTGAACCAGCAGGATCTTTTGAGTTGTCTTCAATAGCAGTCTAGAATGCTGCATTTTAACAACGATCCAATCTGTAGCTTGCAAAGGCATCCATTACAAGGATGAACTTTGTTGTGAGTCTAAAACACCACTATGAATTCCTTAGAACCATGATGGGGAGCCTGTGGCCTTTCTGGTCTGGTTGGACTCCAGCTGCCATCATTCCTAAACACTGGCCATGCTGGCTAGGGATGAAGGAAGCTGGAGCCCAGCAATATCTGGAGACCCACAAATTCCCCAGCCCTGGCTAAGAGATAAGACCAGATACAAATGTAATACATTAATCTTATTACTACCCCAGCTCTGTATCCATGTTGTTTTAGCTCTACCTGGTCTTTCCTCCTTGCTGCCCTGCCTAAGTCTCAACAGCTACAGTACTGTCCTTTGCCTTCTCTGCAACCCTCCTCTTCCCTGGCTTTGCTGGTGGCCCCAAATACCAAACTACCGTTCCTACTTGTAGAGAAGCCAATCAAACTCTTTAAAATATACCTGCCAAGTATTTAATGCTAATTTATTACCAAAAAGTAGAAGCGAATAGGAAAGTCCATCATATTAGCAGAGTTATGGACAATTAGCATATTAGCCACTGCTCAAAAAATCTTTACATACACAGATATATGCACTATGATGCTATTTTCATAGATCTCCGCCAGCCTGAGAGTGAATGGCTCTCTGGGTATGCATCATAAATTGTAAACAGAAGAGCTACAGAAGAACTTCGCCTGGTCCCTTCAGGTCCTGCAATGGAGACATTTGATGTGCAGAGAGAACAAATCTTGAGCAAGGAGATGTGTATATTTCCAGGATTTACAGTATTCCCCCACCAGCACCAAAGGAGGAAATGGCAGGGACCACTAACGACAGAAGCACAGAAAGATACCAATAATTCATGTGTGCGCCGTTTCCCACCCTGGTTGGAAAATTGGCCCCTGGGAAGTGGGTGTTTGCATTTCACACCAAGGAGAGCATTGTGAGTTGTGGGGAAAGCCATAATTCTGGACACGGGATTTGAACAGAGATGCCTCACATTGAAGGATGGGTTGAAGGCTAGGGCCAGTTGCGTCACTGTTTCAAGTCTGGTTTACGGATGAAAAGCACCATCTTCAGTCTCTGGCAAACATACTGCTTTTGTGTATGAAAATTTGCTCAACCCAAATCTTTTACAGCAGGACTGGGGGATAAATCCCAGAAGTCCAATTGCCCAAGGACCTAAAAATTCAACCTGGTTTACAGGAATTCAAAACATTTCTTCAGCCCATTCCAGGCCTCCAGACTAAATGGATTAGAGCCACCTATTTCACCAGGTTAAGAAAATCAAGTATTAAGCATACAGCAAGAATGGCAACTTGTGGCCATCCAGATGTTGTCTGACTCCAACTCCTATCAGCCCAAGTAGTTAGCATGGTCAACAAGCAGGGATGATGGAACAACATTTGAAGGAACACAAATTCTCCATTTCTGCCTATTACCTGACTATTTCTATAAGTCCAATGGTGGGCAATTTGTGGTGCCCTTCAACGCAGAGTGTTTTGTTTTTGCAGGCCATTATATTTTGTGAGAATTATAAATCACAGTTTGATTTTTGAGAGGCAGTATAATTGAATAGAAATGATGGCAATCGACTTTAAAAACCAAAGGCAGGTCCCAGATCCCAAACTTAAATATAAAAGTTTTAAAAATCCAGCAAGTTATAGATATACCACAACTGCTTGCTGGGTATGAACTGCAGCACAAAGTCAGTCATCTGACGTCACTAAAATGTCTGCAGCAGTCCTCTGTATTGAAGGAATCTCTTCCCACCCCACCCACTAGTCTGATACAAAATGTAGGAAACCAGACTGTGCCCTGCTTTGTATAGCAGAAACTGGTGAGCACATTGGGGGTACTTAAACATTTCATTCACATGCAGCAGTTCTCTGGCTATTATATTGTTTCTTGTTTGCCTGTGGCTGGTAGGTCCAACAGACACCAGGCCGTACCGTTATCATTTCCATCCAACATTTGCATGCTTGCTGCATCTGGGCATTCCGTGGAAAAGTGAAACAGGATGCATATTATCTTGAACATATATGACATTGTTACAACTGAATCTGTCATTACTGCTGATTGTTCTGAAGCAGTCCTTTTAAGATCAGTACCTCCAGCACAACCGCAAAAACAGATAGTTTAGGATAGCTTTGGAAAGCCCAACATATCCAGTTGCTAATATTATATCAGCTGTGGGGGGGGAGGGGTTGATTGCAAGGGCTAGGTAGCATCAGTTCACCACAATGTCATGATTTGATATAACATTAATGAACTCATAAGCTCCCTCCTTCCCTTACTCCTGCGTCCGGTTAATTCTCACATACCTTGATAAACCATAGTTTATTGAACAGAGAAAACTATAATTTGTCTGTACAGTGGGATTGCATGCAAGATTTGAACTGGGTTCACAATAGTGTTTTGCCTAATTTGGGTGTAATGGCAAACTATGGTTTGCTGCTAAATCAGGAGGAAAGCAGAGAATACAAGGAGACAAGAGAAGGTGTAGCATAAGGCTCATTCATATAGCCTTAAACCATGGTTTAGTGTTATATTTGAACCAAGCCAGTGTATTTCCATATGGTTGCTTTACTGTTCACAGTCCAACTAGGTTTAAATTCTGATAGGGGCTGGGCTGCTGAGGCATTTCATATAAATACTGTAATTTTAGATCACCACATTCTAGAGTCATATCAGTTACAGAGCTTTTACTTAAGTCATAAGCTATTCAGAAACTGTAGGTGGTTTACTGTGCAAATGAATTTGACCTACCGCTAACTAAAGAAAAATATTTAAACCAAAATTATAATGAATGAGTGAGTCAGTGAGTGGTGAGGAAACTATCATGAGACTTAGCTTTTACTCGGTGTATTGAAGATTCAAGCATTCAATTTTGAGACCAAGTATGAATGCTATGCAGTGAAATGACACAAATGGGGCAGAAAACCAGGACAAATTGGCCATACACAGTCTGCTGCATATAGACATCCCTTAAATACTGCCTTGGCTTTCACTGAGAAAATGCCTGCTGAGTTTATTACTTCAAAAAAATAATAGATAAAGGAATTATAGGCTGTGGCGGGGAACCCTCATTTCAATTGCTAGAACAGTAAATCACATTAAACTACACAGTACTCTCACATTTAAACTTGAGAATACAAGAACGGGCCATGGCCTCTTTTTCAACACATACCCACACAACTGATTCTAGGTCTAAGATTAAAGTATTGATGCTGAAGACATTGACTAAATTCAGAAGTACTAAAAAACCAAGGCTTGTTCTAACCTTAATTAAGAACCCACATCATAGTTTAATGCTTCCAGACTTACAAGAGGCAAACAGAGGTTTTGATTAGCCTTTTTGTTTCCCATCTGCTGAGCATTCAGCTTCATAAATTTACTCCTATTTCTATGATGTGACAGTCTCTTGAGGCAAAGTAATGGCCCTAACTGTGGTCTGCCAATGGTCTGTGAATTCATACACAACAGCAAGCCATAGTTGGCTCAAATAGTGCTCTACAAATCAGCTTGAAACTGTAACCTACATCCTGGTGTGTCACATATTTTGAGATCTGACTTGGGTTAGACACTAAATCCACTAAATGGAGATCAGAAGCCTCCATTTCCATTTTAAACTAACTACTGCTTGTCCTTTCATTCAAACTAGGAGCTGCAGTTAATTCTAGCTATGGTTATTATAAACAAACCAGGATCAGAAACGACAGCTTGATCTTGGTTTGTTTGGTGAAAACTGATCACAGTTTGTTCTGGACTAGATGACAAGTTGTGATTACTTCAAAACAGAAGTATATGCTTCGGATCACCTCCTCATGGCCACACTGCAGCAGAGGAGGTGCATCACCCTAAGGCTCAGCCATGTAAGTCTAATCTATAGTTTAAGGGCAGGGATGGGAGACCTGTGGCCCTTCAGACTTTGTTAGACACTAACTCCCATCAGCCCCAGCTAACTTAGCCAATGGTCACACAGCCAACAGCATCGAAGAGCCACAGATTCCCCAGTCCTGGTTCAGCCTAACATTCAAAGACAGCCATTATAGATCATAAAGCTGCTGAGCTATGACCAGAGTTATATTCATATGAAGAAATAGATGTTGGCATGTACCCAGAAGAGTTTGCATATCACTCAAAACAAATCAGAAAGTAAGTCTGTTAAAGACTGGTCTTGGTAGGGAGATCAGTGGTAGAATTATCCTTAAGTGACCGGCCAAGTTTTTGTGTGTGTTTTTTTAACTAAATGGGAATATCTGAGAACTGGGAGGAAGGTATGTTACATTTTTGCTCCACCCAACATCTCCTGTATCTGCGGCCAGGGCTGAGGCTGTGAGAGACACCAACAGTAGCCACTTAGTAAGGACATCCTCGTTTATGTGGGACTAATATCTAGCTGCTTCAACTGCTAGGAGATTCAACTGCAGAACAGCATTTGTTGGAACACCAGAAAACAAATGGAGGGGGGGACTTATATACACTTTTGCCCTGTTAGGGCATCACTGTCCATTTTATTGTGTTTTAAACTTATTGTAAGTTGCCTCAAAAACTTTTGTTAGTATGTAGGGTATAAATACAAACAAACAAACAAACAAACAAACAAACAAACTGATAGGTCAGTACCTTCTGTGATCTCATGGAAAATTCAAGCTCTTTTATTATGTTATTGCATCTCTGTCTGCTAGCATTCCTACCTACATTAAGAGTGGAATTTTTGTTGTACTCGTAATTACAAAGTTGTGCTGTCATTAGTTTCCTAGAACGTGGGTTGTGAAGAATAACAACTCCCATACAAGATTTGTATGGAACATTTTCAGGACAGAATTACCTGAACAAAACAGGGAGGGCTTGCTATGTTCTCTGCTCAATGGCCAACTGCATAGACGAGGAACCCCTTGGTTCCCAACATGTCACCTTCTGGCCTTTAGATAGGGCTTAATGCGTCTGCCACAGAAAATCCTTCCACCTATATGCACAGCAGTTCCAGCAGCTACTCAGAGACAGGACAGTAGAGGGAAATGTGGGTTTTCTAAGGCTTCCACAGTACTGTGGACAAAGAACACAATTTCTGTTCAACTGATCAGATGGGTCCTCATGCCCCCTAAAGCACCTTACAAGAGGCAGTGAATGGCATTGTTGAATTTTTCAAAGCTTGCTCAGGTGTAAAGCTCCAGCGATTCCTTTTTGTGACTTATTTGTTCTCACTCTCCCTCCCTCTCTTGCTCCCCACTAGGTACATTCAAACCACTTAACAAGCAGGGAGGTTGGGATATATTTGTGGGAATCCTCCCTCCCTCCTCAAGGAAGGCATTTTATTTCCCCACCCAATGACAAACAAGCGCAAGAAAAAAGCCACAATTTCTAAGCAGCAGTTCACTCCCCCCCCCCCACCTTCACTGGGTGACATTATTTTCCCTTAATTGCCTGGCAGGAATCGTTTATTTGAGGAGGAGGGATTCTCCCCTCTTCCCCCAAGGCTATATCGGGCTATTGAAGTTTAGTGGGCTTTCACCTGGAGACATTGGTAATTACCCCCTTTATTTTAAAGCTTCTACCTGTAGCTTCATACTTGGGGCTGGACACTCTCTGCAGGGGAGCTTTGTTCCCACTAAATACAGCCCCTGAACAAATAGTCCCAGCAGCAGGAGCGCAGGGCAAAGTGGTAATTTTCAGTCCAGCATAATTAGCCAAGGTTCTTTTAGCCACCATCACTGAATGGAGGGACTTTGCCAAGGGAGGGTGGCCCATGTGGGAATGGCAGGCCCAGACATGCATGCAGTATGCAGACAAAAGCTTCTTGGGGGTCCAACCTGTTGAGGAGGAGAGGGGAGTGCAGCGGCACCTCTACCCAGAAAGGTCTCTCTGCAAAGACCAAAGCACAGGTAGCAGCACAGAAAGTCAATCTTCTTCTGGCTTTTATACTAAGCTCCAGACCCTCCTCCCCTCAAAACCAGATTAAAAGGGAAGAAAGTTGGCCTGTGCTGGGATGTCTGATCATCTATGATGTGTTAATTACCTGGTCCTTCCAAGGCTGCATTTAGGGTGAAGTACTACTAGGGCTGCAGCAAAGGAACCAAGCTTGAAAAATACTTTCCAGTTGCAAGTCAACATGGATAAAAGAGTAGTAATAATTAAGAGCACTTTCTTTGGTGCATATGTTGCCCACATACTTTCACAGATGGCACTTTTCAAAAAGAAACAAACCAACTCCCCACTCTCAAGTTCATTTTGATACAGGCAATGAATGATTTATGTGTGTTTGATAAGTGTGCAACCACGCATGCGAGCATCTCAGCAACCTGGAAATGGCCGGAAAAGGGGGTGGAACTGGGGCATAGTGGGTTTATGCATGCTCTACCACTGTGCGTGATGATCCGCAAAGCAACCCCCTTGCAAATCAGGGGTTGCCTATACTATGTTGTGAAAGGATCAGACCAGGCACTTATTTGAGCATATGAACTGGCTTTGGAAGTGGAAAGCACAATCTAATCTGGTTTTCTGTCAGTTTCTAAAATATGCATTTTGTTGAGGTGCACCTCATGCCCTGTCAAATAAAAGGGTGGGATATGATTCTATGTATGTATGTATGTATGTATGTATGTAAATAATGCACAAACACAAGCAACATAAGGCAATGTATCATACAATTGACCAAGCATTTGCAAACTCTTGGTTTTGACTGGAGGACACTTTCATGTAAGCAAACACTTGGTGGTATGGAAACTTCATAGCACAATCAGTAGTACCACTAAGCTGGGCAAAGGAACAGCTTCAAATCTGTGTATTTGTTATAAAGAAAACTATTCCCTTCGTAATAAACAAGTTTCTTCTACACATTTTCAATAAAATATAAATATTTAAAATAAAATAAAAATAAAATAAAATAAAAAATATATTTGGCACATTATTTCTGCATTACAAAAGCCCCTAAATTTATAAAGTGGCCTTGAATCAGGCACAAAGCCTTCCTACACTCAAAAGAAACTGAGAGTTGTAAGTGTGCTCTAGAATTAGAAAAGTGTGACTATAAAGCTCTATTTTAACAGAGAAGGAATAAAATCAGAAAGAGGCTCAAAAAGTTAATGTGACTCTCAAAATTATAAGTATCCAACAGTCACAAATAATAAATATTACTTTAGCCTCTATTAGCAAAGGTATTAAAGGGTGTGGGGAGTGCAGTTCTGCTGGCTGTAACTATACAAACATTTTGTTAGAAATGCCAACACAGAGAGGCAAAAAGTCTTTTTATTTTTAAAGTTTAAACCAAGATTTTTTCTCTTTTCATTTTACCCTGTAAACAACCTCACACAATAAGAATGCTTATTGAAATAAAAGTCAAAAATTCTCAGCATATTAAGCAGTCTGCTGTTGAGCAAGATGCTTTCTTCTAAAAGAACCTTGATAACACTAAGGTGATAAATTACTATTGTATCACTGTATCAAAGGGAAGAGTCTAGACAGTACATGGGCAATGAAATGTAGAGACACAGATGCATAAGATGGAAGCGGAATGTCATTTGTCAGCCATGAAATTACAGTGGAAGCAATCCTTCTCTAGTCAGAGAACCCTGGCTCACCACTGCACAAATGGAGAATTTTCTGCCATACATACTGATGTTGGACACTTGCTTAGATGAAAGAAAGAAAATTGGATAATTTCCAGAATAATACTCAAGCTTCAAGATAGGTCCCACAATGTGACCTCCCAGCTTATTTTCTGCTTGTATCTTTGCCTAGATCATTCCCCTATTCAGGTTCTATCATATGGGCAGATACAAAATGACCAAGTATGCATCTGAACAAATGATAAGCAAGACCTTCTGTTCCCATGTGACACTTGCCCTGGTACAAGCAGGATATACAAGCCAGGAAGCCTTGGCTTCCCATTATGTCTGAACCATAGATCGTTCTTTGTTGCTCCCTAACAAGTCATGGTCAGCAAGCTAACAACAAACCATGGCTTAAGGTTGACTAGTGATTGTGGCTTGTTAGGGTGAAACAAACCGCAGTCCCTCACTGGGGTATAGCGGGAAACCTGGACTTCCAATTCACGCCAAGAAACGTGTGGACTGGGAGTAACTGAGTGGTGTCACCAGCAAGCTGCTTATTCCTTGTGAAACACAAGTAAGACAGAAAGCCTGATTTACTGCTATGTACAATTGTGAATGCTGCGTGTTGATATATGCTTCCTGCAAAATCCTGACTTAGGAAATCTAGTACATCAATGTAGAGAAAACACAAATGAATGACAGTAGAAGATTGGAGGGAAATGCTTTCTTTTTCCTCTGCTACTAACTGACTGTATTTAGGGAAGCTGCAGTGGAAGCAACAGGTGTGACAACAAATAGCTGCCCTTCGCTTTGAAATTTCAGAATCAGTCTCAAAATGCAAGAGACCAAGAATTAAAGGCAGCCTTGTGGTTATGTTCAAACAAACTGCTCCTTCCAATTATCCCCCTTTATTTTTTTCACTCCTCTTTCTGGAGTAGGGGAGGTGCAACGGGTGCTTGTTCCTACCTTCTTTTCTGAAGGGAACAAGCTGCTGGTGCCGATTTTTAAGCTCCCAACCATGTGCTAATAAATCTCCAGCCTATCCGTCACCTCTGCGCAGCCTGCACTCCTTAAAGGAAATGGGCTCTCTCCCTCCAATTAGTCGTCTGTGTCCACCAACCATGGAACAGTCCTCATTTAACTTTCCCTCAACAGGTGGAAAATCAGACAAATTCAGGCACTGCCATCTTATGGGGTGGGGAAGGGGAAAATGTTTACAAATTAGCCCCCCTCCAAAAAAAAGCTACGGCATATTTTGCATGAATACCAAGCTAACCACCAGCATTTCTACGTAACACCCAATCCCTAAAAAAAAATAATGTAAAGGTACCACCTGAAAATGCACAGAGGGCAATGAACACTAAGCCTCATTTTAAGCTGCTTCATGTATCCAAACTGTACCCTGTACTAGAAAGAACCCTACAATGATCCAAAAACTTTTCTGTAATACAGTCTGCACATTCAATTTGCTATATTTCTACAGTCTCTGCCAAAGTTTATCAGCACAAGAACTTTATGAATTGAACTACAATCCCACCAGCCATAAGCTGTCTTTTTTCTTTCTTTTTTTTCAAATGGACAGCACATTTATATATGGCTTTTTTTATTTTTTTTTTTCTGGAGCACTTCACATGTATCCCCTCCATTATGCTGAAACAACTGTCCTCTATAGTGAGGCAATATTATTAGCCCTTTACAACCAGTGAGAATCGTGGCTTGGCTAAGGCTACCTAGCAGCTTGTGGTAAGATTTGAACCAAGGACTTCCTGCCTAGAACTTAGGCACTTAGCCACTATGCTACACCATCTCTCAACTAAGTCAGCACCAAGTACTCTTGTTAAACTAATGTGATACAGAAGACAGCATGTTTACTTGATTTTTTTTACTGAGGTTATGGTTCAAGGAGTGCATAAGATTTTCCAGAACCTAACATCTGTCTTTCAACTAGCTGAAGCTCACCCATATTGCAGGTTAGGCATCTATATAAACAGCTTCTGTAAACGTTAGCAGCCGGACAGTTGGTAAAAGGGAATAAAAGCAAGTAGAATGACAGAGAAATGGAAGCAAAAAATTATAGCATCTTCCAGAAGCTTTTGCTATACTATACAACTTTCAGGAGGATGCCAAAACATGCAAGAACAAAGCTGCTAGGTGCTTTCATGTTCCCCTTTTTGCATTGCTGATGCAGTCTACCTTCCAGCACGTACAGCCCATAGGAATTTCCCTGATCAAACAGTGCACCTGCACAGAAAAAACCATCCTGAATCTAAAGGTTTAAAATGCCTTTTACTTTCTAATCACCTATCACACAAATGTTCTTTAGTGTGGATGCCCCCCCCTCCCGCCCCCGCCGCCGCCAACACGCACATACAGGATGGGGCGGTAAAATTAAGAAATACACAAATAACCTCATTCTATGCTTGTAGAAGGTTCAAACCACTAGGCCCCGTATACATCTATGAACACAGAAGGACTAATAATACCTCTTCAAGTTCTCTACCCATTTAAAAATATTTGTAAATATATATCCCAGGAAGAGGGCTTTTCCTGTTTAAAGGCATTTTGTGAAGAGGCCCAGCACCCTCTCCCCCTGGTAATGAATCCCTGTAATGGAATGCCCTACACTCCAATTAGGAAGAAATGCTAATTTTCTCCAGTTGAGCACCCCCTATAGATGTATCTAATTTGTTTCAATGCTTTCATCTCTCCCCTCCATTGCATTTTCATTTAAAGGTTATGATCTGTTTGTGCCCTTCATGCTGCGCCCTGACAAGACACCCCTATGAGAGGGCTATGTGGCCCCTGCAACCTTTCTAACCTCTGTCCTGAACAAAAACCAAAGCTATTTTTCTCCTGCCTGATGGAGGGGACAGAGAAGAGAGGAGGCAGGAAAATCTGCTGAATAATAGTCCTTATTTTTATTATCTAAATAAACATTGCTATATTGGAGGCTCATGGATTATCCAAGGCAGATTTATAATATTCAGAAATGGGAAAGTTTCAGTATAATCTGAAACCAACAGAGCACCTAGGAGAGTCTTATATATTAAATATGGTATTTAATATATTAAATATGGTACTACTTCACACACTCTAAGTCTGTGACTAAATGCAGAAGTTATGGCTTTAACACCAAGCCAGTTTTCTAATTTTTTCGCTCTGTCCCACCTCTCCTCTATTACACAATGTCTAATGTATTCTGGAGAACTTGAAAGCTTGCTCACAATTGTCACTATTTTGTGACATTTTGGTTGGCCTTATAAAGTTATTATCCCTCTACAAATCAAGCAGAGAAGGTACCACCTTTCAGTGGACCAATTCCTATTTGTGAAAACAAGTTTCCCAACATTTATAGGGCTTACTTTCAGGCAAAAGTCAGGTTTTCTCATTTCAAAAGTCTCTAAGGGGTTCCTTTACACAAGACTGGATGAGGTTACTGTTAAGTGGATTTGTAGCCAGTTGATTGACCGAACCCAGAGTGCTCACTAACAGTTCCTCGCCATCCTGGGGGGGAATGACGAGTCGGGTGTCACGAGGTTCTGTCCTGGGTCTTGTTGTTCAACATCTTTACAAACGACTTGGATGAAGGTATTGAGAGGATGCTCATCAAATTTGCAGATGACACAAAACTGAGAGGGGTAGCCAATGCCGCAGAAGATAGAATCAGGATTCCAGATGACCTTAACAGGTTGGAGAACTGGGCCCAAACTAACAAAATGAATTTAATTAGGGACAAATGTCAGGTTGTACACTTAGGCAGGAAAAACCGGATGCACAAATATAAGATGGAGGACACTTGGTTTAACATCAGTACCTACGAAAAGGATCTAGGGGTCTTAACATGAGTCAACCATGTGATGCAGCAGCAAAAAAAGGGTGAATGCTATTCTAGGCTACATCAATAGAAATATAGTGTCCCGATCAAGGAAAGTAATAATCCCACTCTATTCTGCCTTGGCCAGACCACACCTGGAGTACTGGATCCAGTTCTGGGCACCACAGTTTAAGAAGGATACTGACAAGCTGGAATGTATGCTGAGGAGAGCAACCAACATGATCAGGGGTCTGAAATAAAGAAAGGTTGAGGCATGTTTAGCCTGGTAAAGAGTAGACTGAGATGAGATATGATAACTATCTTCAAATATCTAAAGGATTGTCATGGGAAGGATGCAGTAAGGTTGTTTTCTCCTGCTCTGGAGGCTAGGAGCCAAACCAAGGGATTCAAGTTACAAGAGAGGAGATTCCAACTAAACATTCTGACAAGAGGTGGTGGACTCTCTTTCCCTGGAGGTTTTAAAGCAGAGGTTGGATCGCCATCGGTCATGGATGCTTTAGTTGAGATTCCTGCATTGCGGGGGGTTGGACTAGATGACCCTTGGAGTTCCTTCCAACTCTACAATTCTGTGATTCTATGAACATATGAAGCTGCCTTATACCATTAGCTCATTTAGCTTAGCAGTGTCAACACTGACCGACAGTAACGCTCCAGGGATTCAGACAGAAGTATTTTCCCAGACCATGTGCTCTTCCAAGAGGATTTTAGAATTGTTCGAAGATGTGTGGCATCTGTATTTCCTCTGTAAAATTATAACATTGTGTGCCAAATACAATTTTGCACCAACTGCTGGACCAGTATCTAGATTGAAAGGGGCCAATAAACCTTGATCCTGACAAGACAGAGGTGCAGATTGTGGAAGATACCCACAATGGCATATTCTGGATGGAGCTGCACTCCCTCTAAAGGAATATAGAGTCATTGAGGCCACTGAGGCCTAGAAATGCCTATTCCCAGCTATGGCTGGTTTGCCAGCTACAGCTTTTCCTGGACTGGGATAGTTTAACAACAGTTTACACTCTGATAACCTCACATTTAGACTATTGTAATGCAGTCTAAGTGGGGCAGCCCTCAAGGACAGTCCGGAAGCTGAGGTTGATGCAGAATGAGGTTCCCATATTCCTGTTATGTCTAAACTTGGGGGACTACAGTTAGTTCAAAAACAGAGGAAGATGCTTCTGATCTTACTGCTGCCTCAGAAGAGGAGATAGGGGTTCATAAGTACAAGGATCATTCATGTAAATGCTAACCCAAAGTGTAGCACCACATCTGAAAAGGCCCATTGAGATACAGAGAAAAACAGGTTTTAAGGAACTTGTGAAGGGAATGTAACTTCTGAGATCAAGCACTATAAATAAATCACAATAGATAATATATTTATTATTATGCAAATCATGAAAATTTAGGCTGGGAACCAAACAGCACAGACATTTAGTTTCTGTGTGATGGGGAATACTGTTCTTCCAAACAACACTCAGCCCTTGCCTCTGGAAAGTTCTCAGCACAAGTCTTCAAGTACACATGATTTTGTTTAGTGTCCTTCCAAGTGCACAGAGAGAATCAAAGGGAAATCCTTAATTTTACAATTGCATTCTGAAGCAAATACAAGTTCTGAGGTGGATGAGCATAAATTTTAGATTCTACTTCTGCATAGCTTAGAAGTTCCACTTAGTTGCAAACAGATGTGCCTTAACTGTATGTGAGTATGTTCAGGAAACATATAAATTAAAAAGCCATACATTTTATTGATATTGCCCACGTTTTCTTGATTTAAAACAATCCACCATGGTACTATATTGGGCATCCTTGGCAGAAGATTTCAGGACATTTGAAATGATGGAACTTGTAACTGCACAACATACAGTACCAGAAACAAAGAACTGCATGCAATGGGCATGTAGTTGTATGTTTCTTATATGTCATGCACAGTCACAAGTTCCTCCGTGACCAGTTACAGAAAGACTGGAAAGCTCTTAGAATACTTCCTCTGCTATTACGTGTACTGCTCCAAGAGCATAAACAAGCATTAAGAGCTCAACCCCAATATATCCTGATTTATCTCTGCACTTGCCTGTTCTACCCAAAAAAGCATGAATTGTAGGACTATTTTGAACTGCAGCTGTTTCTGCCTGCCCCCTCAAAAAAGAAGGTAGTCAAAATAATGATCGGTTGCTCAAATCCCATGTACTACACCCCCAAAAACATGAGGAATGGGTAGGGAACACAAAACTTTGCTCTTCCCAGAGGAAATCTATTCCCCTGTCTCCCAAACACACTTTTCTATCTAGTCCATGTGAACAAGCACCCGAGTGGGAACAAGCGCTCCAGTGGGGCCCACTGCCTTTCATCCAAGAGATGTCTTTTCCCACTGGAAAATACATGCATTGTGTGAAAATATTTTAATATATTCATGCACATTCCTATAGTTAGCAGGCACAGAGGCACAGAGGGTGCCGGCAAAAGATACACTGCAGTAAGAATGCCACCTGTTCTCTCGGATGCCCACAAGCATGTAAATGGTGGGAATATACAGGATGGGTGCTGAGTGTTTATTGTGCTGCAGGAAGATTTTACTAATTACTTTCCTAAAGTCCAAAGCCGCACGCCTGTTCTCCTCCCGCCGCTGCCCCCCCCCAACAAAGCGAAGGGCAGAGAAGAGTAAAGGGGGAGAGGGAGAGGGAGAGAAAGAGAGAGAAAGCAAGGGATGCATTTCAAAGTTTCTCCAAGAACTGGAAGGGGAAAGAAAAGCCGGGTCTGATGTGAAATCATAGAGGTCAAAGGTGGGCCTCCCTCCCTTGTGAGAAAGCGGTAAATCAGGCCGGTTTATCAAACGATCATTTTCTTTTGAAACTGGAAGGCAGCAGCTGGGACAATTCTGCAGATGTGCTTGATGAGTTTGGGACAAAAATGGGCCACTCCTCTCCCCCTCCCCTCTAGAAGAGCTCCCAACAGGGGCTGCTTCTCCCTTCACTGCCTCCAAGAACCTCCCCTCCCTTCTTGGCGGTCAGCTGAGACCCCCACCCACTGATCGCTTTTGTCTTCTTGGCCTTTGGACACACTGGCAAGGCCCTTTATGAGACCCCAATCAAGACCCCCATGACACAGGTACCTAGTAGAGATACCAGGCCCTTTTCAAAGGAGGAACAACAAGGAAAATATGCTGAGCCCATTGTCTCCAAGCGACACTAGAGGAGATGAAAGGGACGGGCCGCCCTTTCTGCCAAGGCTGTCTGCCAATCATCCCCACTTATTAAGGTCACAATGTAGAAAATTTTGACCTACATTTAATCAAAGAGTCATTAGACCTTTATAAGCCACAGGGGAAGGTGGAACTATGCCACAAATACAGAGGGAAAAGACTGCACCCTGATATTGTTTTTCCCAGGGTCAAGGCCAGCTGGTGCCACCTGGTGGCCCCCTTCCTATGTAGGTGGGTCACACCTGACTGCAGGTTTACCTGGTGGCAGCAGCAGTCAGCTGGGAAGTCACCACCCAAAATTTATCTAAATACCCTGGGAAACTGCAGTTTTGGGAGCTCCAGGACACTGTGGGAATTCAAAATAGTGGTTGATAGCTGCCTGGCCTCTGTACACATTCCAGCTTGTCAATAATTTTCTTAAACTGTGGTTCCCAAAACTGGACACAGTACTCCACCTGTGATCTGACGAAGGCAAAATAGAGCAGAACCATTACTTCCCTTGATCAGGACATTATACTTCTGTTGATGTAGCCTAAGACCCCTATATCATTTTCAGATGTACTATAGTCAAGCCAGGTGTCCCCATCTTATATTTGTGCAGCTCTTTCTTCCTGCCTAAGTGTAGAACTTTACATTTTCCCCTGTTGATATGTGTTTTATTAGTTTATTAGTTTTGGCCCAGTTCTCCAATCTGTTAAGATCATGTGGAAAGCCTGCTGCAGTATTAGCTACTATTCCCAGTTTGATGTCACCAGGGGCAGACTTTGGTCTTTCAAATTTCAGCAGTGTCCTATATGAGTCCAAAATTTGGTGCCCACGCCCCCTCACCTTCTGTTCTGCATAGCTGTGATACCCTGTGGCACTCGCTAGGCTAAGCACCCAGTGCAGCAGAACTGGTTGCACTACCCTGAATCCACCTATGGTGTCATCTGCAAATCTGATGAGCATCCCCTCAATTCCTTCATGCAAGTCATTTATAAAGGTGTCAAACAGCAACAGGCCCAGGACAAAACTCTGTGGCACCCTACTTGTCATTTTTTCCCCAGGATTATGGGGAACTGTTGGTGAGCACTCTTTGGGTTCAGTCAGTCAACCAGCTACAAATCCACCTAACAGGTACCTGGTCTAGCCCATATTTTACCAGCTTATATGCAAGAATATCTTAGGGACTTGTCAAAAGCCTTACTGAAATCAAGATGCACTAAGTCCACAGCATTCCCCTGATTCACCAAGCTTGTAACTCTATCAAAGAAAGAAATGAGATTTATCTGGCTGCCTGGTATTAACATCCAAGCTGACTGTCTGGTAGTTTCCTGGGTCTTCCTTTTCTCCATTTTTGAAGATGAACATTTGCCCACCTCCAGTCTGCAGAAACCTCATCTGTTCTCTAAGAATTCTCAAAGATCATAAACATAAGCTCTAAGATTAAATCTGCAAGTTCCTTTGGTATCCTTGGGTGCAGCTCATCAGGTCCTGGAGATCTGAATTCATTTAAAGTAGCCAGGTATTTCCTTACCACCAGGGTCATACAAGACACTCAGGTCCCAATCTCAGAAAGCAACACCTCAGATCCTACGTGTCTCTTAAAAGAGAGAATCTCAATCTAAAAGCTTTGTCTCCAAATACCTACAAAACTGTTTGTCCCAATTCACACAAGCAGCTCTTGCTTATGAAAATGTGTTATGTAACCATACTCCTTCATAATTGTTGAAAGCTGGAGAACAAAGATAAAGTTACTACATGAAAAACATGCCATATAAACAAGCTGGTTACATGGCACAACATTAGTTTGCCATTGCTGAAGGTGATACAGAAAGATTATATAACTGCAACAGGGCACGGAAGATAAAGCTGTTCAACAAGACTCACTCAAGGCAAACAAACAGTTGACAATATAAAAGGGCAGTGAAACCTTGCAATTCAGAGACCAATTTAGCTTTCAGAACAGGTCTTCACGGAGCCAGAATCAGAATGTGTATGTCCTGTGTCCTACATTAATCACCAGACAGGATAGTTTTAATGGCAGCCCTGCAACTTGATCCAGCTAGCACCTGCAGAGACACTGGCTGGCAGCTTTCACCTCCTTGTTACTGTAAATGCCTGAAGTTCTGATCAGGTTTCCTGGAACTGATGCAACACGTGGGCTACCAAAACAGTTTGGCCACATGACACTGCTCACTAAATGAAACTGCTTTAGAAGGCAATTGGCACCGCATGGCCACAAAGGCCCAAGAGAAATACGGCTGCATGGCAGGTGCTTGATATCATGACTAATGTCAGATCTCTTCAAGTTTAGCATGCACCCTTTCCTGTATATTTCCAGATTATTTCTGCTTGAATAGGCAGCAGAAGAACAAACAAAATAAATAACTGCCTCCCCAGTATCATCTTCTGGCATGTTGTGGCTTCTACCATAATGTGACGTGGTTCTTAGGGGCTCAATTAGGGTATTTTGATAGAAGAGTGCTTTGTTCTCAGTCTTTAGGAAAAAACAGTTATGCAATATCTCTAATGTAGTAAGATATTTGGGTCTATAAGGAATAAATTCTCAGTCTACAAGTGTAAAATCCAGATTGTTATTTGCCCTAGGCCAACACATGATTCCACACATGATATGAGATTAGAATTGCATGCTTCAGACACTATTTACTGCAAGATGCAACATTCCTTCTAGAACAATCCTGATGTATATACTTGAGCCTTTCCACATAAAAAACTTTCCACATAGTTTGCTAAGCATGCCCTAATTTGCTGTCCTGTATTGGAAATAAATTGCAGCACCAAAATGCCTGTGCAGCTTATATACATCAAAGCTCAATTTCCTGCCCCCGTTTTCTTTAGCTCACTCTGATATACACTCCCAACAAACTTATCCTCTCAAGAGCTCACCCACACCAGTTTTAACATATTTTGAAGCTGCCAGCAGTGCTCAGAAAGAGCACTCAAAACTTCTTTCCCACTTTCCATATACACCCTTCATCCTCATGAGTTCATGTTTAAAGGGTGTCCAGTGCTGGTTACACCTGAGGCAATCACATACCAAATGGGCCCCAAACAAGCCTTTGAAGGGAAGAGGAAAAAAGACAAGAAACATGGACAACAACTAACTCTCTAATTGAAGGAGAAAGGCTAGCATCCTGCTGCCTGGGTACCTGTGCAGGTCTGTTGCGGATTCTCTTTGAACATTTGGCAGGTCGCTGCCCTCCCCAGAGAAAGATGAAAAAAAATAAAGCAATGATTACTATTGTAGCTGACTAGTGAGGCAGCCTTGCACGAGTCAGGCCATGAAAGGCCTAGTTGCTTAAAAACAAACCCTTAATTTAAATGTTAATGAAAGTGCTGTGGAGACATCAGAGAGTTACGTTTTTGAGGGTTTTTTCCTCTCTTTTTTGCAAAAAGCAGATATACCACCAGTAGAATTTATGGCCCCCGTTGCCTCCCCTCTTGCTATCCCTGCTTCACCAGGCAGTGAAGTTTAAAAAAAACTAATTTTAACATTAACTCCACACTTCCACCCTGGGATGCAATTGCTAAATTATCTGCTGGCAGGACACTGATCAAAGGTGGAAAAACAAAGGCACACTGCACAGCCAAGCAAAAGTAAACAGTGGCCATGGCCCAGGAAAATTACCTTCTCCATCCCTCCCCTTGGAAGTTTGAAAAATGGAGGAGAAAGATCACTGACTGGAAATGGAAACCTGCAGTCTTATGTGGGACCCCTGAACTGTAATCAACGTGACAGGAGAAACTAACACGGGCATTTTCTCCTTCACTGTGCAAAATGGTAGAAGAGATGGGTTTCTCCCCTAGCCTCACAGGAAAACCCTCTGCACCTGGAAATCGGAAATTAGAATCACAGCAGCAGCTGTACCACATAAACCTATGGAACTACATTAAAGGAGAACCTGACATTAGCTGCCAACTTCCTAATAGAATGAAGTCTCTCAGAATAGTTGTCTCCTCATTACAATGCTCTGACAAGCTCAGCAGAGAGAAGAAATTCATTTTAAATATTTTCCCTCTAACCTGTGAGCACCGTCATTTGCTATGATGAAAGAGTATATTTTCTGAAGGGTATGAGAAAATGTGGCATCACTATCACAATCTTTAATATTCTACAACATTCCACCATTCAACAAATCTAAAGCTATTGATTTAAGCAAATAGGTTAACAGAATCAAAACAGAAATATATAACAATATTGCTCCCATCATATGGAAAGGAGAATAAAGTTTAGCTGGAAAAATTACTGCAGTATTTAGGGGGAGAGGGGGGAATAGCTAAACAATCATCTGCAGGGAACAGCCCTGCAGTTCCACCTTAATAGTAAGCTTTAGATTATGGTCCATTTGGGGAAGCACTCAGTTCTGCAAACTGAACCACAGCTTTGCAAATCTAGCTGGGCTCTTAACAGTGCATTTGCCAACATCAATAACAAGCTAAACCTCCATTCAGATAACACACATCACTTCAGTTTCCTCACTGCAGTAGCAGAGGAAGCAGATGAACATATTGCCATTATGGAGTTAGCAGTAGCCTAGGATACTAGTGCTACAAGAG
This sequence comes from Podarcis filfolensis, assembly GCF_964270895.1. NCBI lineage: Eukaryota > Metazoa > Chordata > Lepidosauria > Squamata > Lacertidae > Podarcis > Podarcis filfolensis. Next base: position 42,570,445 of record NC_139608.1, on the reverse strand, counting down.
ATTGGCATAACAAGAGAAGAAGAGCCAGCACTACTCAATGAATATGGCAAACTCTGTTGCAATGAAAAACTGCCAAACAGATTAGCTCAAAGTACTGAGGAGCGCACCCCATCATCAACTGGATCAGACTGCAAACAGCAGGTGGAAACAAGAAAGTGTGTCCACAGGACTTGAGGAAAGTCAAATGTGCATTCAACTTTGCCATACACAGTGTCTGGATATTGAGCACATGCTGGTATCCTAGTCATCTGTATCACAAATGTTGGGGAGGAAACCCTGAGACAAGTGCAGCCAGGATGACCCAAAGCACCTCCAAGAATATGTTTCTGCTTTCAACCCCTATACAGAAGTGGCTGCATATCAGTACTAAGTATCCTAATTGAGCAGAGATAGAATGCTCAATATTAGCACATGATCTATAAGTTTTGTTGATTGTAAGATAAAAGCCAAATGAATCAAACCTACAATGTATTTTGGACTAAAGCAAAAATATTCTGTTTACTAACAATTATTAATAATAGTGTTCGGATCCATCAGAAAGGCAATGTTTCAGCATCCTAAATATATATATATATGTAGATCAAAGGAGAAAAAGATCCTAAAGTCAGGCAAGGATACTGAATCACCCGAAAGTTAACTCTTCCCAAAGAGATGAAACATTCAGTTTAGCTTGTGGGGGGACTCTCACACTACACTAAGAGTACTCACTCTTGCCCCCAAACTCACTTTCTTCTAGGATAGCGGCAACATTTTCTTGGAAGTGACAGGTTTATAGGTTAGCCGACACCTTCGCTCTGTGGAATTTTAATTAACTTCTCCCATCATTAATATGTTAAGGAGCAGAGGTTCTATTATATAGGGTCAGCCCGTGTTTCAGGCCTTGCTATATCAGCCGTCAAATTGAAGAATTAATGACGTGGCTAATCGGTTCTAATACTTGAGGGGTGGGGAGGGAAGAGAGGTGCAGTGGGATCAGCAGTCTCATAAAACAAGCCGAGTGATCCAAACCTGATTGCTGATGGAGAAGCCACTCTGCAAGCTTCCATTTATCACTCAGTGGGGGGGAAATGAAGCTAGGTAAATATTGTGACAGAGAGTGTGTGTTCACTCCAGGGAGAGAAGTCAGTGTTCTGACAAGAGGCCAGCCCTGCGGGTCATCACTTAGGAGGATAAAACAGTGTTCTGCAAGGGCTCTCCCAGTCACAGGAGCACATCCAGTGCATACTGCGTAAAGCTTAAGGGGATGAGCTCTGAAGAGGCAGGCTGAAGGCTCTTAGTGCTGGTCTATCTGATGCACATGCATTTTAAAAAACCAGACATGTCCACTGGTTCGTGCTGGCAACAGTACACCACTATGATAGTTCTTATGTTCACTAATTTAAAGGGCATTCCAAATGGTCTCCACTCAACAGTTTGGTGCTTAAAAAGGCAAGCATGTGCTCACTAATTGCCAGGGTTTGGCCCTCTGAGGTCTCCTTGGAGGAAGAGCATGTCTCCTTATGCTCAGAGGAGGGAAGATACAATTCCAATGAAGGAAGAATGGCAGAAAAAAGTTAATAGAATATATAGAAATGGCAAGACTGACAAACAATAAGAGATCAAGATTAAAAAAAAACTATCTGAGGAAGATTGGAAATGTTGTATGGCATATTTAGAGACATATTGTAAACATATTCAGAGGTTAACAATAACAGAATAAATTCAGCAGTGAAAAAAATTATTGAGCTATGAAGATGAAAATAAGATGAGGGAGAAATTAGAATATGTAGTGGAAAGGGAGAAAGGGAGTCAATAAAAATTGTGTATTTCTTTATTTGTAATGTTGTAAAATACAGTGTGAAATGAAAATGAAATTGGGGTGGGAGGAGAGTGTGTCTCCTAAGCAGATCTCAGTAACCCAGTAACCCAGAAGGGCTGTTGAATATAGACGTGCCTGCTCCAAGTCTGGAGGCTACCACACAACTGGGCTCCAAGCCAGCCATCAGGCAACACCCACATTTCACCCAGGGCCACATGAGAAGAGGAGATGGTGAGCAACACAAGAGATTTGGGAGCACACCAGCGTTACCAGATAGCTGCATGTGAGGTTACTTTGGAAGAGAGGGAAAAGGTGGAAGCACCTGCCTGAATCAGGGCCTGGCTGAGAGCCAGGAAAGGAATGAGCACCCAGCTCCTAATCTGAACAGCTTCATCACTAAAGCAACAGCTCCAGCCTTCTTGAACTGAGGGAATGAACACTAAATTCAAGCAACTGATGTGAACAGTAAAGGACAACAAGGTCAAGGTACTCCATGCCTTGGTAACTTCCAAATAGGATTATTGTGATGTGCTCTACGTGGGGCTACTTTTGAAGACGACTTGGAAACTTCAGCTGGTTCAAAATGCAGCAGCCAGATTGCTGAGGTTCCCTTAGGATACATACAAGAGGCCTAATTCAAGGTGCTCACATTAGTGTTCAAAGCCCTAAATGACTTAGGTTTCAAATATCTTAAATACCACCTCCTTCCCCACAAACCCTCACGGGTGTTAACAGAAGGGGCCCTCTTGGTAATTCCACCACCCTCAGAGGTTTGAGGGGTGGTGCCCTAGGAGAAGGCCTTCCCCATAAAAGATTCCTTTCTTTACCCTAGCCTTTGACACTAGAGATTATGTTGTTGTTGTTGCTGTTATTCCACCATTCATCCATAGTTCTCAGTACCCATCCTATTCCTGTGACTGTAATTTGATTTCACTGCTTTTAATAAACTGAGACTGAATACTGATGACTACGATGATATACACAAGAGAGGGAGAAGCAGTCATCACAACAGGACAATGTTCAACTTAGCATAATTGGATGCTTTGATTCTCAACAGCCTAATGCAAGGTTCCAAAAGCTTATGAAAAAACTAGGCTCTGCTTCAAATGTAAGACAAGTTTGCCACAGAAAAGCTCATTGTAATTCAGAACAGAAAATGAGCTTCCTCAAAGAATAACTACCTTGCTGCAGGCTGCTTTTGAGGTTAAATACCTCAAAATAAAAGTTGAGTCAGGGTACAAAGTGCTTCCAAATCTTCAAGATACAAGGCACTGCTCAAGCCTTGTGTGGTTCAGTTTTGTGACTTTTGTATACAATTGTAACTTATGACCAACATTCAGTTCTTAACATTAGCACAGTAGCAATATGATTACAAAATAACTCATTGGAACGGTTTAATTTCCTCTGTGTATCTTTCCCCAACACATCAGATTTTGTTCACAGATGCCCAGCTGTGACAAGAACAGTAGCCAGAAGATACTCCCATGTGTTTTAATGACTCTTATCAACATTCCCACAGAAAATGAGTGGTTCTCTGGTGCCCCAATGGTACAGAGCAGCTTCAGGGAATCTGCAAGTTCTTATGTACAGATACCTTTTTCATTCTGCAGCATCAACAGAAGAGGCTGTCTGAAATAGAACCAAACTATGGACTTTGGCAATAGAGCATGCACAACAGAATCTGCTTTGCATTTTGCTTTTTTCATTGCCAGGGGACCAGCACTGAATAAGTTTCATATAGGAAATACATATGTACAATGTATCAAAATGAAATTTGCTTATTTTTACAGTATTCTCAGGAACTCTGAGGTCAAGTGCCATAAACACAGTCTCAGTTTAAAATATGGTTCTCTATCTTCCAACAGCACTTGAGTATGCTGCACTTAAAGGAAGAGCAGATTTTTCTCATTCCAATCCTTCCATGGATTGGTTGTAGCTACGGTAATTGTAAATCCCACCTATCTTCCAATTGTACAGGGATTTTCTATTAATTAGTTTTGGAATTAGTATGCAGAATGAACTGTTTGAACTTGCTGCAGTTTTCTGTTTCTTCAGTTCCTTGGACTGGTGATTCGCCATGAGCAATTCTATGTATTAACATATCACACAGGGGGTGGAGGGTGGGATAGTATGATCATATCTATAGTATGTTTCCTGGCAAAGGCCATGTTACTAGATAATGACTAACTTGCTACAGCTAGCCTGTAACCACTCTAAGCCTTCTCTCTCTTGAATCTTCTGAGCAAAACACTGTATTTTGTACTTAAGAAAAAGCAATACTGTACAGTACTTCGCAGACTGTAATTGCGATATGGAATGTGGTTGTACAAGTGGCAACAATTGGATACAGCTTGTGACACAGCGGTGAGTGACAGAACTACTCCCATGCTCAATCACATTCCATTAGTTGCAATTAAGTTGCTTTGAGCGTGTACAGATCCCCACTGCATAATGCAGAAAGGCAAGGAAAAGATTAAAAATCAACCAACAGCCGAAAAGCTAACCCTCGTCCCCTCCCACAAAAAAAGTGCAACTTACTTTTTATGCTTTCATATGCATAGAGGATATAATGTTGCTCTTGCCAAAGTGGCACTTGCAAGGGTATTGTGTAAGTGTAAGCTTTGGGTGAAGAGAAAAAAAGAGAAAACTAAAGATCCTTATGCAGAAAGTATTTGGTACAATATCTAAGGCAGTGCACCCCTTGACTTCACCCATACAGACCAGAGTATTCTGCAAGTTCAAACATCTTTTTTATAGAACCCAAACGGCAAAAGAAATAGAAGGAAGTGCTCTGGATTCCACAAAAAATATAGAGTATTCTTATCTACCTAATTTACTGTTTCTACACAAAAAGGGTTTTGAGTCACAGAACTGATGATACTTAAATGCTGAGTTCTAGACCTCCTGAATACTTGGTATAATAGGGAACTTTTTAGACCTAAAGAAAAACCAGATTTAACATGAGGTGTGCATACATTCAAATGCAATTTTTATATCTTGTTACCTTGATAATGGACTAATGGCAATGGACCAGACCCGGTCTTCAGTCTGTATGGTGTGCAAACACTGCCCAGCTCTGCCTGGTGATAAGGACCAAACCTAGAGAGAGAGAAAGTGCAAATGAACACCACACAACAAAAAAGTGCAAGATAAAAGTGTTAACAGCAGCTGTGTTTGGAAACCATCCCTCGCAAAGAAATCTTGGGAGCACAATTTGAAATTAGCAGAGTAAACTTAAATCAACTTCTTTACCCCTGCGATATTTTGACTGCATGCTTTCTAAGCAAAGAAATGATAGAAGAGATTACTAGCAGCTTCTGTCCAAATCAGTCCCAGTTCCGGTGCTAAAAGCAGAGAACAATCATCTGAAATGCATCTGCTCAAATTATGTTGAAGGTCTGCATGTCAGAACAAATTTAGATTTTATCTCATCTTTATTCTTCTGGTTCCTTGTCTGGGCAAATCCTTAAAGCCTTCTCTCCAAGTTTGTTGCAAAACAATAGAAACACATGGAGAATGGGGCAGTCTAATTTCCCGTGCAGTGCCCCCTTCTGTACTAATTGTTAAAACATGCTCAAATCCCTTAATGCACATTCACACTTTGATAATACTTGTTCTCCCACAATACATGTTGTTTATTACCAGGGTAAAGTGACTTGTTTATGAGCTTTCAGAAATCTGTTACTGACATACTGAATAAAGCTTAAGCTTGTGTTCCTGACATCCTTTTGAATACCATCATTTCTTTCCTCTACCCCCAACAAATTCATCTCCCATTTTCTGGATCCTGAGATTTTGGTTTCTGATTCCCTCTCCAACTATCCCCCAATGTCTTAAGGGAATTCAAAGCTGGGAGTGTTGTATTTGTTTGTTTGTTGATAATGCTCAGGATTGCAGGCTATTCGGTGTCAGAGGGGAATTTGGCACCTAGTGTCAGCAAAAGCAGCAGAAAAGTTGAGCTCTTTTAATGCACCCCTATCTCATACAGGTTAAAAATATTGCTGGGAGCATGCTATCTGGTGCCTATCAATGAGGAATGTGCATTAGCAGCTACTCAAAGCTCAGCCCTAATCAACACTCACTATCCCTCCAATGCACTTACAGTTCCCATTAGAGACCTACTAGGGATTCCCTTCTAGCTAGGAGTCAACACAAAGAACATGTCACTTGGTAAAAATAAAAGCAAATTCCCTGCTCATAAGGATCAGGCTGGAAGAGTGTTAGGTGAGCCAGATTCCATTTCTGGGGTTTTTAAAAAAAGACAATGAGCACAATTAAAGTAGAATTCCCTTTGACTTTGAGGATTTTGCCCTCAAGGTCACAAGATGCCTTCCAAGTTTCCAGTGGCAGGGCATCAAAGAATCCCACATAGTGGATAGTTTAATTCAGTGTGATTAAAATTCAGAAACTGAGCTACTTTTCCATTCAGATCTCAGCCTGAAGGGCCACAACAGGAGCACTGTTGAACATACAGTAAAATATTAAGAAATGTGTTCCCAAATGCATGTTTGGGTTAAAAGTAGGTCCTGGGTCTGAAAAGGTTGAAGATACCAGCTGTAGAAGTTCCAGCATTTTATTGTTCTCATAGGTAGGAAGTATAGATTCACAGAATCATAGAAGAATCATAGAGTTGGAAGGGATACCGAGGGTCATCTAATCCTACCCCCTTGCAATGCAGGAATCTCAACTAAAGCATATATCACAGATGGCCATTCAACCTCTGCTTAAAAACCTCCAAGGAAGCAAACAGCTGACAATAAACAATGAGTCATAATACAAATAACGTAAACAGCAAATAGAGCATTTTTGCCACTGGTTGACACTTTTGAAACACTTCACATTCTTCTGCTGCTGTTCAGCCTATCCTCTTAGTGGATTTCTTCTGACTCTCCAAATTGTCAGAACCATTTGGCCAGTGCCAGAACCATTTGGTCAGTGCCCCATAAGGAAACTATCAGTTAAGACACAGTCTGCTGGCTGCTTGGGTGGGAATTGTTGCATGCAAAAGGCTCTGCTCATTGAAAGCAGCTCTAGAGATAACTCAGATCCAGATCTTAAACTAAGAGTAGAGAGCGTAGAATCAGAAAAGCTAGGACTGTTCACTGAAGCTGGACTAATCCTGGTCACTACCCCAAAGAATGTTCTTCCATCGTAAGGGTAATGTCAGGGGAAGAAAAACACTAAATCCCTCTACATGTGTTCTCTCTGACAGCTTGCCACCCCAAACCTCAATAAATAAAAGCTCATGAAAAAATAAGCTGTTGCTCCACATCACTGTTAGCACAACTAAATTTCTAGCTAACACACACACACACACACACACACACACACACACACACAACCTTGCACCTCCCCATTTCTCTCTAGGAAAATAAAAATATGACTCAGACAGTGAAAACTTTGGCTCTCAACAAGGGCCAGAAACCATATGACCCTCTAAATGTTGTTGAAATCCACCTTCAAGGATTATGGGAATTGTAGTCTTTCATCATCTGGAGGGCCACAGGTTCCCAACACATGCTCTAAACTAAGCATGTATGCTCTTTCAGCCCTAGAATCTTATAAAGGAAGGAAGAAATGGCTGTATAAATATTCTGTCCTCCAGGGGATCCTGAACCCCACTCAATTCAGCAAAAGAACTAACAGACAGAAGTCTTAAAGGGCAATGGAACCAGGACTCTGTAATCTGATTTTTGACTGTCATAAATCTCAGCAGGCCTATATAATGTCTGTGTCACAAGAGAAATGTAGCTAGTTACTCCACTTTGGGCAGGTGGCTCTGAGATACATGTCTGAAACATTTGAGATAAACTTGTATAGATGTAAGAAAATCCCGGAAATGGGCAGCAATGAAGCTGAAAATTTTGTTTAATTGTTAATCCAAAAGAGAGGAATGAGAACAGTATTCCCCCATTCCATCTTCCAATTTTCTTTTCATACACACACTCCTATAAGTATAAAGCAAAACATACACACTCACCTTTGCTGTTCTGTCCCGTGAACCACTCACAACGATAGCTCCTTGACAATCCACACAGTTCACTTCCTGTTCATGCCCCAAGAACTTGAAGCTGAAGGAGCCATTCAGCTTATGAAGGACAATATTGCCATCTCTGAAAAACAAAACCACAGTGAAGAAGGTGCATCTCCTTGGAACAAATGCCACAAGGCAAATGGCATGAGAGCTTCTCACATCCAAAACTACTCTCCTTCACTGAGGGTCAATTTACTGAATTCCGCTTCAGATTATCCCTGCCAATGAAAATGTAAAAGACGGATTTGAGAGAGCATGACGTAGAAGTGCTCTTCATGCTCTAGCTGGAGATATACCAGCACAATAGTAGTTTCATTTCCTAAATACAACACATTATCTACACATACATTCAACCCAGCACATGCAGACAGGAGAGATCTCACCTCTGAGACCAACAGGTCTTGAAAACCCCTAGGTACAACAATGATAGAAACTGATGCAAAGTTGCCCTTTCATTTCATTTATTTCAAAAACTAGTATACAGAGATATTCAGGAAGTATTTATCTAATACAGCATACACATTCTATACTTAATTTGCCACTGAAGGCTGTGCAGACAACAAAGGACTTGCTCACATGTCCTAAAAGGTTTCTTTGGCAAATCCATGACCCCCACATGGCAAATGAACAAAGCACACACATGGTTTAACAGTCTTGGTCACAGTCTTGCAATAGGACAGGCCTGGGGAGGGCTGTTTGTATATGCCATACTAAAAAAGAAATACAAGCTGTGATTAAGCAACCCATACTCCGTACCAAGAGAAGCTGAATTTAGCCACATGCATAAATTATGCAAACTGAGCAAAAATCCATAATCTCTTATTTTGCATAAATTATTCCACATTTTTTGATAGCCAAGGCTATGCAGGCCACAGAAGCTCCAACTGCAACCACTGGAAATCTGTTTCAGTCAACCTTCAGTTTTTGATCATATCCTTGCAGCTGTAAGGGCCAGAAGCCTGCCCTTTAAGAGTAAAATAAAAGAAAGCTTAAATTCTCAGTAAACTGAATTTTGTTGCCCCATATAACATTTCACACTTCTGCAGAATTCCAGCATGTACACCACCCTGGCCATGGGGACTGATTTGCCCAGTGATCCCCAAACAGGGATCCTTTAAATAAAAGTCAGTCACGCAATGCAGGAGCTCTGAAAGTCAGTTCTTCCAGTTCTTGTTCAAGTGCACCTATAAACCAATGTTGGACGCTCAACTACCATCACCCTCCTTCTTATTTCCCTATAACAAAGAGCTTACCCTCCTCCACTGACAATATGGCCATTAGCAAGCACAAAGCGGCACACGTCCTCCTGGTGGCCAGAGAAGACTGCTTGGGAACAGTGTTGCAAGCTGGTACCATTGGGATGGAGCCAATAAACTTGAATGTCTTCTGCCTGGGATAGGTAGAGGTAGTCATCATCTAGCTGCATCCAGGGCATTAAACTGGAGGGGCAATATATTAAAATATTAGAAACTATGCTGACAGTTGACAAACATCCTAAACTCTTAATTATTATGGAACTTCAGGCCTTTCTAAATGCTTTTAAAGAATCCCATGATATATTTGTACTAACTTTAACCCAACCACCAAAGCCCATAGAATATATAGCCTTGCTGTGGGGAGGTATCTCCGTTTGGCAAAGCTGTAAGAAAATATACAGAAGAAAATGTGACACACACACCCAAGTACTGCCCCTCCATCTTAAACTATGATTTTAAACTGATGGTGCTATTTTACTGCTGATGTGCAGCGAAAGCTTTTACTTTTGCTTTTATGTGATTTATGGTTTTACCTTTTTTATGATTATATTTGTTAACTGTCTTTGGAAAGGGGTTTTCCCTAAAAGCAGGACAAAAATATATTGTTTGTTTGTTTGCGTTTTATACTGCCCTTCGCCCAAAGATCACAGCGTGGCTCACAACATTAATAATATTATTATTATCATTGTAATCCAAAGACTTGGAATCAAACAATCCTCAAATAATTATTATTGAAAAATATTATGTTAATAAGTGATCCATGTAAAAGCAGGCAGTTCTTTGGAGAGCTGGAAACTTTGGTGATGTTTAGCATTTTAAAAAATCAGAGACTGGATATTGTCTTCCCTGCTCACCCCGTATGCTACTTAATCCCCCCCCACACACACACACTCTAATTTAAGTAGCATATAGTGAGGAAGGGAAGAACACTCAGCTCAAAAGATAGAAAAATAATAAAATTCAATGCATGGAAATCAAAGAATGGTCCAGGCATGAAAGGTGGCAACTCATCCCCAGTGGCATCTCAGGTTCCTCAATGTTCTTGCACTAGCTGGGAGGAAAACAATTTTTCCAGTGACACAATCTGCCATTTTAGCACTGGGACAATGCAATGCCCTCACAATATGAACTATATTGAGGAGGAAAGATGCAAAAACTTTCCTGAACCAAATGAGTAACAACTTGGTATTTGCTGGGTATGGGTAGAGATGGGGAGGAAGCACTTAATCCTTTTGGAACTAAGAGGAAAGAGAAGCAATTTATCAGCAGCAACTTTAAACACTCCTGTTTAAAGTTAGCTGATTCACCACTTTCTGCTTGTAGATATTCTTCCTGCATAGTAGCCAGCAGCTTGGACACTGAGCTTTCAATGATAATTTGAGAATAAGACTTGACACACAGAGCATTTTGGTATGATAGTAGTGGCAAATGAAAGCAGGTTGCAGAGAAAGCAGCATCAACAGCTACCCAATCTCAGAATGCCAAAAGGTAAAGAGGCTCAAACACTGTGTAACCAAAGAGATGCAAGAGCTGAACAGAGACAAAAAATGGGATGAACTCCCAAAGACAGAGAGAATTCTAGCTGAAAATCATGGGGCAGGAGAAAAGAGAAGGAACCACTTGCTTGCGCTTCCATCTGAGGAGTGGGATTTTCCGGCAGCGTCCACGCCTCCAGTTCTGAGAAACCTTGACCCTTTCCTTCACTGGAACACCAGCCACTCTGCAGGGAAAGAGTAATTAGAGAAAAGTCAGGGCTTGGTAGGACTCCATCAGCTTACTGACATAACAGAAAGGAACTAGATGACTCCATCACTATCCCAGTGCTTGAAGGAAGAAGGGAGATAACATTTGCCAACCAATGCCACTGTAGTATTGCTGAAAGCTACCAGAAGTAGAACTACATCAACTTGAGCAATTTTCAGTTCTCAACACTCTTTTTTCTATCATGTTTTTATGCCTCCTTAAATCATTAAAATTATGACCTGCTAGTTTATATTTTGAGTATGTTAGGAATTATAAACCAGATCATGATAGATCCAAGTCATAACTATACTGCCACAGACTAGTTTTGCTATAGATCTCAAGAAGACAACTGCATAATAATTGTCCCAGCAAAAGAAAAACATCCAGGAATGAAAAAATATACGTCTTTCCTCATGCAGACAATTACAGATTTGAAATTACAGGAGGGCAAAATTTTGCTAAAATTGCTAAATGAACATATGAATCAAAACAGCAACCCAGACCAACCTTCCAAAAAATTATGCTCTGTCAGAGAAGGCTTAGAGGACATGCTACTCAGGAAGGTTGACAAAAGTTTTATTTTCTCTCTTAAGCAAGAGCAGAACAACAAAAGGAAAGACTGAACATCGCTGAGATACAATCACGTTAAGTGCCACCTAGTGACTAATCTATATAATGGCATTATCCATACATCCAATTCCTCAAGAGATTTACCTTTCAAATAAAGTCATTGTCAACTTCCTTTTAGCAATGAAGGCTGTAACTCTATGCACTTTTACTTGACAGTAAACTTCATTAATCTAATGGAACTTGCTATGGCACAAACTTACACAGGACTACAATGTAAAATGTATTTTCCATTTTAATTATTTCACATGAGGTAATGTACCAAACGCTCTGCTGAAATACGAAACAAATCAAGATACTGATTCCCATTTTTAAAAAATCCTTTATTACATCACTATATTTAGTGTGCCAGTAGTTCAGTTACACTTCCACTTGCAGCGCTGGCACATACCCTACACTTCCAAATTTTGAAAAGCTCATTCCAAAAAGAAAACCAAGCCAGAATTTTTCTCCCCACATTCCAGAGCCAAAGCAAATAGTTTTTTTTCTCATTTCAAAGTATGTGACTTGCAATGAAACTTCACACACAAGGGCATGAGCCCAAAAGAAACGTGCAAGGTGGAAGTTACCAACTAGTCCAGGTGCAAACCCAGCAAGGTAGTACTACCAACCCACTTCATCTCTGAAATTAGGCACAAACATGATCACTCAGGGAGGCCAAGGAGGTTTTATTTTAACACTACCAAGAGCTAGAGTCTAAATTTAGCAGCCGGTGAACTGATAAAGCAAATAAAGAGAATCCTCTAAGAGCTCGGCATGAAAGAAAGCTACTTTAAGCAGGCATGTGCAACAGTGGGAGGAACAAAACTGCAGGAATGCTTTTGTCCTGGCTTTGTGCATTCCAGCACCAGGCTCACGGGCACCAACCGTTCAAATGCACGGCAGGTAACAGCACAAGAGCTATTGTGGCTGTTTATTATTAACACAAACGTGGAAAGGATTTCTGTTCTCATGGAACTAGAAAGGTGAGTTCAGGCTAGTTAGCTAGCGACCACTTCAGTGGGGTAGCCTAAGCAGGTGTAACGGCATTTGTTCACGTTCCATCCATTACCCTTTCCTTGCCCTTTCTTACCTCCCTCTGCTGTCGACCAGTGTTGAGATTTGTATTGTAAGATCTCTGTAGCAGATACTTCTTTTTCCCTTATGTTACTCTTTACCCAGTACTAAATCTTCCTTTTGATTCAAGGAAAGAATCAGGGGCACGTTTATAATGGGCTTTTGATTTTTCTTCATTTTAGCTGCAGCTTGAAGTTTCAAATGTCAGGTGCAAGAAAGGTGGGCATGGTTTCCCCTAAAAGTCCTGATAGGTCAGTCTCCAGGGACTGGCAGGCCGAATAAGGCCTGTGGACTGGAGGTTTCCCCACTCCTGCTATACCATAAAAGCACTAATGTACATTTTGAAGGTACAGTATAAGTAAGTATAAAACTCCATTGTTGCCTGCAGCAGCACTGTCCATATGTAGGCAGCTGGAGCGTAAGGATTTATTACAAGACCCTTTATTACTGTTGTAAATTTCCCCATCCCATGTAACTCAGCCAAACCCCTTCTGTTTCACCATCATGAAGTTGACCTTTAAAGGGGAAAGACCACAATACTAGAGGTTACCTTAAATTCCATAAAGTCTTCTGGACTAGTAAAATTAGGTACTAAATGAGGCCAATTCTGATATAAATGTGGGTTAACTTATAGACAGACCCAGTAGCAAACAGCAATGGCTGAGAGCACTCTACTCTTCTGCTCTCAACAGGAAACCACTCTTGCTTGCTTACATGGACCACTACCCAGCACACAGCTACGGGTACATAAAGGTGCATTCCTATGCTCAATTACCTGAGAGTAAACCCACTGAATGGGATTTCCTTCTGAGCAGACATGCATATAATTGCACTGTATGTCCCACCAATTCTATGGAGCTTAATTGCAGCTAACTCTGTGCTGGATGGTAACCTCCAAAAGGACAAATAGATACCAACTGCCTTCCCATGGCATTTCCCCTTACACTGGAAATGCAAGACTATAGCAAGCACTGTCTCTAAGAAAATCACAGCAGTAAGCTAACCCTTAAGGATAGCAGTAGAAACATGAACCATGTTCTGCCCCCAAACAACAAAAAAAGAAGTCTGCAATTGGAGATTTGCTAGCAATTCCATCCATCAAACATGAGACTGAATAGAAGATGTCTAGTTCCCCATTAGCGGTGGGGGCTAACAAAGAAGAAAGCTCTTTTCATGCATCAGTGGATAGAACTAAAAAAACATGAGGCACAGAAGAGATTTAAAACAATGGGTGAAGTAAGGTGCTGCTTTTAAACAGTTTCTTTTCCTATCCTAATAAGCTGTGCTAGAACAAGTGATACTAGAGGGATATTAATCACTGGCTACTGAAGGACTTGAAGTTCCCTGCAACTCAAACCAGAATAGTTGCCCCGGCAATAAAAGTATTTTTAATACTGACTTAACAATATTGTTTTAATAAAGACAATTAAGTTTAGATCCTGTTGGCCCGTGAAGTTTTTCCATCAATTTTTAGGAGCATGGGAAGTTCACCTTGTACCAGTTCAAACCTGCCACGTATTCCTATGTATTTTAAGCAATTATCATCTAAACATTGACTTTAGTTACTTTTAACACAAAGAGAGGCTTCGCTGGGGAATCCTATACAAGTCTACTAAGTAGTAAGTCCCACTTTGTTGAATGAGGTTTACTCCCAAGCATAGGAGCCAACTCCTAGGGGCTGAGGTCCCTTTGCCCCCCCCCCGTAAAATATTTGAGGGGGCCACTCCCCGCAAAGTTTATGGACACTGCTATTCAAGTGGTGTGTGCGTGCTGTGTCATGTGATTGGTTGGGTGGGGTTTACCTGCCCCCCCCAAACCATTTTATTCAATGTGGGCATCCCTGCTCCCCAGGATGTATGTTTAGGATTGTGGCTTTATTTATTTACTTATTGATACTTTGTTAACTAAATGGGATGCGGGTGGCACTGTGGGTTAAACCGCAGAGCTTAAGACTTGCCAATCAGAAGGTCGGCGGTTCAAATCCCCGTGATGGGGTGAGCTCCCGTTGCTCGGTCCCTGCTCCTGCCAACCTAGCAGTTTGAAAGCACGTCAAAGTGCAAGTAGATAAATAGGTACCGCTCTGGCGGGAAGGTAAATGGCGTTTCCGTGCACTGCTTTGGTTCGCCAGAAGCGGCTTAGTCATGCTGGCCACATGACCCAGAAGCTGTACGCCGGCTCCCTCGGCCAATAAAGTGAGATGAGCGCCGCAACCCCAGAGTCGGTCAGGACTGGACCTAATGGTCAGGGGTCCCTTTACCTTTACCTTACTTTGTTAACTGAGTTAACAATTACTTTAAAAAATAACACATGTAGAATTTCTCCATCAATGTAATGTCTGAAACTATTAAACATGAAGTTTGATAAGATACATAGCAGAAGAAACAAGAGCAAGTGCACCAAGGAGTGCAACTATTCTTCTTGACCATCCCTCTCTGTTCTTGATGACCTGTATTGTTTAAAAAATGACAAAGCACCCCTAAGAAGAAAAAAAATATCCCTTTAAACAAACATCTCTTATAGCTGTTAATGCATGGGAGAATCTCTAACCTGGCCCTGAGGCCTAGCCAGACTCTAGTATTCCCAGCTCTCTTTCCATCGCCTGGGGCTCTCTCCCCCCCCCCCCAATCTCCCTCCCTTTTCCGGTACTTTGTCACCATTATAATTTGACTGCATTCCTGGGCATGTGACCCACTTTAAACAAAAACACACAGAGATTGCCATCACCTAAGAATCTCGTTTTTTACAATCAGGAAAAGAGACTAGAGGGTCGGTTTGCAGTCTCTGCGCTTTACCTCCTACTCTGGACCAAAATGGCAAAAAACTATGTCCACTGAAAGTATGAGGAAGAATTCCCACTTTAAATGCTGATGTTTTGCAAGAATGTCTTGGACCGGGTATTAACTTCCAGTTCATGTCTGAAATCTAAATGCCCATGGATTCAGATTGAGTTCTAATTGTTTTATTTATTTGCTTGGAAATTTATATCAGACCCCACAGCAAATTGTCAGGGAAACCCAGGGCAATAGCAAGACAGTCTGGGTGTGGGGTTTAAAAACAGCATAAAACCACAAATAAATACAAAAATCAGATTTGAAGTTAAAATAAATCAAAAGGCATGAGAAAATGAAAAAAGTGCCAAAATGGCTGTGGTAGGCACCAGGTAAACATCTGGGAAGAGCATTCCATAAGCATTCTGTATTGACACAGAAAAGACCTTTTCCTTTGTAACCTGCCACAGCTTACCCAGCAACAAAGCTCATCAAGGGCCTCCAATAAAGATCTTAGGTCCCAAGTGGGCACATATAGAGACAGGTGACCCTTTAGGTATCCTGATCCCGAGCCTTCAAGTTGTGCCTGGAAATGGTTCAGGAGCAACTGTAATTGGTGAAGCACTAGTGTAATTTGCTTACTTAGAACCTTTACAGTGGCAGCTCCCCAAATGTAGAACTCTCTCCCAAAGCAAATTAGACAGGCTCCTTCTCTCCTGTCCTTTAGACAAGAGGTTGAGACATTTTTGCTCTGCCGTATTTTCTTCAGCTCTTTTATTGTGGTTTTTTAACTGCACTGATATTTAATTATTTCAAATAATATTTTTTTTGCTCTTCTCAGAGCCAAAAGTCAGTATAAGCACCAGTGTGAGGCCATTTTGTGGACACTGCAATAAACCATAGTTTCTCGTGCTAAGAACAAGCCAGAAAACCCTTTCACGTTCCTCCCCAAACACGACTGCAAAAATGAGGTAAGAAACTTTCACTTCTATTTTGATTAACCACAGTTTAGTGTTACATCCAAACTCTAAACAGTGGGTAATCTTAAGTGTTGTTTGCTGAAACAAGCCATGATTAGATTAACTACTGTTTCTTGGTTTCAGATGAAACAACCACAGTTTAGAAAAAAACTGAGGCTTCCAATCCTCTTTTTACAGTCATTGCAAAGGATAAGAGAAGGGAATGGTGTGTGAGCTCCAAAATCACTGCAGTTTGTTCCTATCATGACAAACCATGATTTACTGTGACATCCAAGCCAGCTCTACAAACCTTTTATTGAATCTACTTCCACTAGGGAATGCGCCAGCTTTTCAGATTTAAAGGATTGCCTGCACATGCCCACCAGCAAAAGCTGACTTGGAAGTTATTACTATACACTGCCTCCTTCCTCCTATGGTGCTAACACAACAAATAAGCCTAAACCTAGTAAAGCACCATTTTAGGATGCTTACAGAGACAGGATTGTACTTGAACCAAATAGGAGCGCCCTCTATGCCCTCAGGCATCATGCTGTCCACATTATGAAGAGACAGGAGCTTTCTTATCTACCATTTATCCACTCTGTCACTCTGAAGAGCTACCAATCTAGCTCAGAAATATTTCTTTTTCTTTATTTTCCTAGAATCCATGTTTAAGCAGTCTAGTTCAGATGTCCTAAACTGGTAAAAACGTAGGAGGGGAAAGCAATGCAGAGGACATAGTACACAGACACAAGATTTAATGTTAATGTTCCCCTTTTAAGCTATAGATTTCTTGTGTTAGAATCTGAAGCAATGTGTAAGAAATGAAGATATTATCACCTTATTGACCCTACATATTTATCTCTTACTTTAGTCACCCGCTTACAACACTAGTCGACTTATTCAGCACCAAGAGTCGCCTTAGGCATATACCACATCAAAAAGCTATTTTAACTACATCTTCTTTCTCCTTTCTTTGGCAATCACTCATAGCCAAGTAAGATTGTTTTCCATGGATATGGTCTTAACAGTGTGTCCATAAGCGACTGTGGAGGCCAATTTTGGATCCACATGGCCTTCAAAAATAGGGACATAGGTTTCCGGTTGGAAGTTGATCATGGTGAGGATTGGCCAAACGTGCCTTCCTCTTAGCATGTTTCTTATTTTTGTAGTGAGTTCATGCTTCTTCAAAGACTATGACGCATTTGGTAGAGGCTATTCTTCAACTGGAGCGCTTGCAGGCCAATGTTTCCAATCATCTGGGCTTATACTGCATTTTTTTTAGATTTGCCTTGAGAGAGTCTTTAAACCTCGTTTGTTGTCCACCGGCATTTCGCTTTCCACTCTTATAGATATAATGCAATAGTATATAATCTATTAGCCCCTTGAGTAATCTGACATAGGCCTAAAACGGTTCGTAAAGTATGGTGAGGAGTCAAATTATTTTTATTTGTCTCCTTATTTCCATGCCAAACATCTCATAACACCATCACATTTGAAACATATCTTCACAAAAATTATTTTAATTTAATCTTTAATAAATCCTATTTTATTGATGTTATATAACCTTGGTATGATCAAAATTCTTGTAAAAATCCATGGATGACACAAAAATGCATTTGAGCTATATGTAGCCTGGAAACTATATGTCATAGCTCTTTCAGTTTGGAAGCAAGTCCTATCAAAATGAGACAATTTATTTCCAAACAAGGATGCTCAGGTGCAGGGTGTTTGCTTAAAAAACAAAACACTATGTTCCACCACTCAGCTACAGCTCACCCCAGGTATATTTTTATTTCTGAATAGGCAAGTTTAAAAGGGAGAGCTAAGGCCAAGAGTAAGATGACAATAAGGTGTACGATGAATAAAACAGAGTCCAAGTTAACTACCACATTGCTGGTCATAAAACCGCAACGGCAAAGAATGCTCTGGCGTTCAGGGAAGGGGGCTCATCATTTCTGACAACACCAGGAAGCACTTTAGAGATGTTGCTTTACAAGATCTGAAGGGAACTTTCTTACAGACATTTGGTTACTGAAGGGCAGCATACAATTTTTTCAAATTATGCACTCAGTCACCACGTGCACATACTGTAATACAAGACCTCTCTTCCTGCTGCAATGTACATTTGGGCAAACTATATTAAAATCAAATGGCCCTTTCCTGCTCCTGCAGGTGATTGATCACAACCTCTTTCTCCCTGCCACCGCCTTTAAAGAAATGCTAAACTCAGTTTTTATCATCACACAGAAACTGTTAAACAAAACCTTTTGCAAACTTCTGAAGACGACAATAAATACATTTGTGAACCTTGGCTTCCTAGCTCCCATGTGCTCTGAATCAAGTACTGCAAATTCCTTACTTAATAGTAAGTTTAAATACTCATGTGGACATTTAGATATGTTTTTTTACCCTGTTTGTTAGAACACTGCACAATCCACCATAGATCATGTTAGAGACAAATACCTTAATCAATCTACCCCACCTGCAATACACAGCTGTGCACAGTACAGAAGCTCATTCCATGCTGGTCTCCTAGGAATTCAAAGGATAAAAAGAGAGAGCAGAAGCCACAATGTAGGCTCACATAGAGGGCAAATGGCATTCTACAATTATTAGATGGGGCACCTCCAGTACAATAGGAAAGCATTACTAGTCGTGCACAAGGCTGGAAACCTGAGGCATCCAACTCTTGATGACTGTACCAAAGTGTTCTGAGATTATTTTCATCCTTGTGCAGGAATAGCCAGCAAGGATACTCTGCCAATGTCTCCCTCTCCTAGGCTTCTGGAAACAAAATAAAACTTATAATGTAATACTCAAACTGTAATTTCCATTTTTAAAACTGACAAAAAAATGTCAACGTAGAGAAACCTGACCACAACACCATCAAACCCTTGGCTAAGTGAGACGATAACCTCCAAGACCAGCACACTGCTTATTTGTTTGTTTGCAGGCTGTCATTCCACCAAACAGGGCTCAAGGTGGCTAGCTAACAGTAAAAAACAAGTAAAATATAAAATAACAAAACATTAGCATACATAAGTAAAGCATCTGTAAAACGAACAAACAAAACTGGCTGTTGAGCAAACTGCAACATTTACACTGGCAAAATTAGTGAGCTTATAGATGCTAGTTCATTTCTGGGCCCAATTGAAGGTGCTTACATTACTTCTAAAGACCTAAATGACTAGAGCCCCAAACATCTGAAAGACCATCTCCTTTCCTACAGAACTCCCTCAACTGTTGTGTAGGAACCCTCTTCATAGTTCTGCCACACTCAGACACTGGTGAGGGTACAGAATGGGAGAAGGCATTCTCTGTGGCAGTTCCTAAGCACAGAGGTGCACCTGACACCTTCACTATATAGTTTTTGCCATACAGTGGTACCCCAGGTTAAGTATTTAATTCGTTCCGGAGGTCCGTTCTTAACCTGAAACTGTTCTTAACCTGAAGCATCACTTTAGCTAATGGGGCCTCCTGCTGCTGCCGCGCCGCTGGAGCACGATTTCTGTTCTCAACCTGAAGCAAAGTTCTTAACCCGAGGTAATATTTCTGGGTTAGTGGAGTCTGTACCCTGAAGCGTATGTAACCTGAAGCATATGTAACTTGAGTTACCACTGTATACTGAAAACACAACTCTTTACCATTACTTTTGACACATGACATATACACACATATTAGGACCCACCTTATGCTTCTGAATCAAAATTGTTTCAACTGATTTTAATATTGTCTTTTTATATTGTTGTTGCCCACCCTGTGACCTTATGGTGAAGGGCAGGTAAGAAACCCAGTAAATAATAATAGAGGCCAAAGGTATATTTGAATAAATATGTAATTGCTTACATGTCAGAATAAGTATGTAATTGCCTGCCAGCTGAAATTCAGCAGAGAAGGGGCTCCCATGGATCTTTTCTGGAAAGAAGTTGGCCCAGTAGCAGCCATCTCTCAGCTTCCTGTCAAATGCAGCCTAAAGCTGGTTTGAAATGGATCTAGATAATTCACCTCATCCAAGAACACCTGGAGGTGAGGTGCCACTACATATCAAGAACCTCTTCCAAGAATATAGAATATTAGAGATTAGCTGGAAATAATCCCATATGGTTGGATTTGGAGAGGTGTTAGCTCAACAGTCCAAAACTAATGTTGAAAGCAATATTAAAACAAACAAACAAACCCTGAATTTTGCCAATAGAAACCTGTAGCTGTGACTCTGACTACCACGACTTATTTTCAAAACTTGTTCCTTTCTGAAGTCCTTAAACAAGACAAATATAAACCTTCATAATTTTACCTAAAATTAACACACAACTGCCAACCCCTAGTCACCATCTTGCACCTGCATACAAAATCTGAAAAATTCAAAGTTGTTGTCTGCTTCACCGTAACTGTGGTCCCACCTTATCCCACCCATAGCTCCATCTGCCCCATGATATGCATCTGTTATGAGGCAGGAAAGTGGTTAAAGGTAGTGTTTGCTGGCAGGAGTATCAAACCCAAGTCCAAGGACTAATGTATGCTGTGCAGTGTATTACTGTACATGTCTTCTACTGCAAGCTAAGAAGCACATAACCAGTTCACTGTCTGACCACAGGCAAAAAAAACCCCCCAGTACTACTAATCACACAATGTGCTCAAATCTAGGAAGCCTTATAATACCCAGGGATAAGAAGCAAAATAAAGGAAGAGGCCAATTCTAAACATTTTCCCACCACTCTTCACACAGTCACACTCATAATGCTATTGAGGTATTTTAAGAGTCCACTATACAACACGAAAATGCAATCAAAAAAAGCCTTTAAGAAAAGCTAGTGAACATTTAAAGTTACCTCGAGAGGTTTATATATGCTTTCATTTGTACACTTTCCTCAGTTGACTGAAATTTCAGATTATTGTTCAGCCTTTCACTTTAGAAATAAGAGTAGAGGCCCTACCAACTACTGCACCTGTTATGCTGTATACCTGACCCCCTCCTGAATCCAGTGTAGAGCTTATAGTTAATGAAAAAATACAAAAATTCATTTCCTCAGAAGGAAGGACAATATAGCACAGCAAGCAGATCCCAGGTGCTGAAAGATACAACAATCCTATAGCCCTCACCCCTGCCGATTTCAATGTAACTATCGCCCAAGACACTAGTGCAAAGGGAATTTCCTTTACTACCTCCCACAACCCCAGGTCTTGATGTGTCTCCTTGGTTTTCCATTCAGGAACATTTTCAAACAGATTAGCATAACAGGGGATTTTTTGGAAAGAGCATTAAGTTCTAAAGCTATCTTTAAACTGTTCAGGGCCATCCAACTAATGTTAGTCGGGCCCAGTAGAATCTGTTTCAATTTTAATAATTATTTCAGGGTTCTTGGCTCATGATTAACTGAAGATTTTGGTGTTTTTAATTCAAATACATCAGGGTTTTTTTAACACTTCAGGTTCTGCCCCTATGAACCTTATAAGATACACTCAAATGAAAGATTGGATTTATTAAAAATAAATCCAAGATTTATCTAAGAAAAACACCAAAACAAATTAATGAAAATCATCCAGAGAGGAGTTCATCTGGTGAAAAAGTGAGATCATCTGGAGCAGGCTTCCTCAACCTCAGCCCTCCAGGTGTTTTGAGACTACAATTCCCATCATTCCTGACCACTGGTCCTGCGAGCTAGGGATCATGGGAGTTGCAGGCCAAAAACATCTGGAGGGCCAAGGTTGAGGAAGTCTGATATGGAGGAATGGTGTTCATTGTCTCCCATGTTACAGAAGCCCAATTGGTCTCAGCTAGAGTTGGGCATTTCGTGTCATCTGTCCAATGCTGTGGAAAATTCTTCCAGCAATGATTTGGCAAGTATTCTCACTTTAAGGCATCTCTTGAAGGCTCTTGTACTGACAGGCCTTGCAGCTGTTTATTTCTTTTTTTTACTAAGTCACCTGAATGATTATCTGTATCTTTAATATTAAGTGAGAATATTAAATTGTGTCTTATAGTGTATACCACCTTGATATATTTTATGATACGCCAGTACAGAAATACTTATTATAAATAAATAAAATACCAGATAAGTTGTTAAATACCAAAAGAGCTTATATACCGTATTTTTCGCTCTATAAGACGCACCAGACCACAAGACGCACCTAGTTTTTGGAGGAGGAAAACAAGAAAAAAAAAATCTGAATCTCAGAAGCCAGAGGTGCAAGAGGGATCGCTGCGCAGTGAAAGCAGCAATCCCTCTTGCTGTTCTGGCTTCTGGGATAGCTGCGCAGCCTGCATTCGCTCCATAAGACGCACACACATTTCCCCTTACTTTTTAGGAGGGAAAAAGTGAGTCTTATAGAGCAAAAAATACGGTAGTTTTAATATGGTTAAGAAATCAAAGAAAAACAACTTTCTCTCCGCTTAACTACTATTAAGGGATATGTCAACACCAGCATTCACCAGTTACCACTAATCCTTTAACCAGGATACAAAGCTGTGTGTTTGTCCTGTGTGTGCATGTACATGGGAGAGTGTGCATGTGTGGGAGTCTGAGATGACCATTCTTGCTTTAGGTCACATCCACCACTGGCATTAGTCCCCAAAGAGTTGGCCAAAGGTGAACGATACCCTCAAACCAGAACATGCAGACCAGCTGTTGCCTGATCAACATGGACTGTCAACAGCTCTTCAGTGTCTCAAGAAGGAGTCTCTCTCCAACCTACTACTTCAGATGTAGCTAGAGATGCCAGCGATTGAACTAGGGGTCTGCATATAAGAAATGTATGGAGCTAATAGCTCCTCCCCATACCCCACAAAATACCATTGATTCAATTGTCACTACTAGTAAACTGGGTTTTATTAAATATATAGCATAGCATCTACATGATGAACATTTCAGCTGGACAGTTACCAGCTGAAATGTAAACTATTTAGATGCAATGCTGCATCTGTTGCATCCAGCTACATCATGGGGCAATTTATGCTACACATTTTTTCAGAAAACAAAGAAGGCAGGGAAGTAGTGAAATTTTCCTCACCACATGTTGATGATATTGGCAGTTTGTTTCCCACACAATTACAAATGCAATGATCCATGCGCATGAAAGTGCAACATTATACACTTCCCAGTTTGTGCACTTCAGAAGCAAACCCGGAGGACAGGGTAAAGGAAGATAAAGCAAATCAGGAACACAGTAAGTTCTGTGCTGATGTACATTAAGTGCATTGTTTTAACATTGTAATTTTGCATTAACTCCATCCCTTAAGTAGAGTTTGAGTAGAACTTAATCATACTAATCAGTAATTAAGCATAGGTCAGAAAAGAACCAATCTAATTCAGCTGTGATTCCAGCCTTGCTACACTTGAGGGGCACAGAGTATCCCGAGTAATCACAGCAGGCCCACAACTACTACCATGGCAACAGGAATACCCAACACCTTTAATCGACCTTTAAATTTCCTGCATATTAAACTGAAAGGTCCATGCTGACAAAGAAGTAAACTCGCTTTTCTTCCACTTTCTGTATCAGGTTATAAATTATTAAGAAATGCCCTATCTGAGACTCAGGGCAGTTTGGGATGTCACATGGAAATGCAACTAGACCCAAGGGCTATTAGGCATCCCTGGGTCTCAAAGTGTTGCCTTCTGTTCAGAACCAGGGCTGTACAACCCAACAGACAACGCAACCGAGTTCAAAGAGAGTCTGAAGTCAATGGGACTTACTGCCGGGTGTGTAAGGGTTGGGGCTGCAAGAAGGAAGCCCCCCCCCCTTATTCTGGAAGCATATATAATCATACAATTGTAGAGTTTGAAGGGACAAGCCCACATCTACATCTTTTTGAGTGTTGCCTAAAGCGTGCCTCCAATGTTAAATTGTAGTGAAAACAGGCGCTGTGTCTGCTATCCAAAACTTGGCATCCGCTGTCACAGTAATAGATGTCCTAAAAGCCTGGGTCCCTTGCAAGATTGGATGGCACAGATCAGTGGGTCCAGGACCCACTGTTGATACAGTGTCTAATAAGGTACCTAAGGACAGTATGTCCCGGGACAACAAAACTAAGCACAGTTCGCCCCCTGAACTGACTCTGTATCCCAGGCTGCTTCGCGCCTATTACGAGCCCCGAACCAGATCTCCGCCCCTCCGCCGGGCCATCCGGACTCCTCCGCGGGAATCCGCGGCGGTCGTCCTATCTCCCTCCCTCCTACGCCGGGCCCTGGCGCTTCAGGAACCCCCCACCTCCCCTGACAGAGCGGGCGTGGCCTTGGTTACAAGGGCGCCCCTTAGCAACCAGCTAGGCCGCGAAGCCCCGTGTTTTCCCAGCCGGCTTTTCCCCAGCCCAGGCGCTTACAGGTCGGCGCCGTGCGCGCTGAAGCCTGCGTTGAGGCAGGAACGGGCGAGTCGCCTCCACAGCGCATCCCGGCAGGTGAAGCGGCAAAGGCGGCGGCAGGTCTGGCCCAGGCGGCCCAAGGCCCGCGCGTCCAGGTACGAGCAGATGAGCAGCAGCAGCTCCTCCGGCAGCGCCCACAGCGGGCAGCGGCTCTCCGCCTGCGGGGGGCTGCCCGGCCTCCCCATGGAGCAGAGGCCTCGCCGGCCCGGGCCCGGCAGCGACAGACTCGGAAACGGAGCCGCCGCCGCCGCTGGGCCCGGGTAGGCCGCCGCTAGTCGGGGGCGGCGGTTCCTCCCTGCCTGGTCGGTCAGTCACATGGGTACGTCCCGCCCTCGGGAGACCGGCCCTCGGTAGTGCGTTCATTGGATCCGCGATGGTTTCAGGGTGAGAAAAGGGGGAAAGAAACAGAGGGACTCCCTTTTGGCACGGCGGGGACACGTTTCTCTCCTCAGGAAACATATCGCCATGTTACGATCCGCAAACTTCTCAAATTCTGGAATAGTACAGTTGCAGGCAAAACCCACGTCTGCAGCCCAAACGCCAATAAAAGAGGAGTGTGCTAGGGAAACGTGCCACTTCCCTTTCCATTGGTTGTAGGCAAGTCTGTTTTAGACACACAAGCACGTTTTGCAATAGGGGGATAATAACATACTGACATATTTCACAGGGTTATAATGATTATATGCGGTGTATGCGCTTTGAACATGCCAGAAATTCTATATGAGTGCTAAGCTTTTTTTTATCTCTGTGGTGCAATCCTGTGCTTGTTTACTTCCCATTGAAGTACCGGTAAGGGTTCAAGCATGTATGACTGCAACCTGTGTCTTATAAATTCTTCACAGGATCAGTTCCCCCAAGAGAAGATGTGCATTGCCCAGGCTGTTGTTTCAGAATCAAGAAAATTCTGAACATGCCGAAATAGGACGTGGTTTGTGTCATAGTAAATTAAAGCCTGTGGTAGAATTTACACCTATTTTATGGTTGGAGGTGCTGGTTATGTACACATTCACTGCTTAAAACGCCAGGAGGTTGTCTTCTCCCCCATCCCCCCCCCCAGCGTTTCAAGTTGCCTTAAGTTGCTGTACAGACCAGGGCAGGAATATCTTCATCCAGTCCCCATGACTTGCTTAGCTTCCACCAGCCAAACTCCAACTCACTGAAGATGTGATTTGTAAGCACAGTTTAACTGGCTTCCTGCTGAAATATAGCATATAGACACACAAGCTAACTACAGTAGTGCAATGATACAATAAAGTATGTACCTTGATTTTGATACAAATGTGTCTTCAGAGCCTTTCAGGCCATTCCTGTAAGATCTCAGAATATGTAGATATTGACACCTGCTTGTCCAGCATGCAGACTCCACTTGAGCGTTTGTACTCACATACCAGAGGATGCAGGGAATAACTAATGCAAATAATTAATATCCAGCAAATTGGACATGTTGCAAAGTTCCTTGTGAATAAACATACATTGTTCCCTCTGCACTATCTCTGTCAATATGGACCAAGGCATTCTCAGGGCAAGTTTTATTCTCTGTGCAACTTATTACCAAGTACAACCATTTCCTTTTGTGGGAGAAAAAAAAGGATACATTCAAAAATACTGTCAGGGAAGCTAAGTCTGTTTCTGGTCCTTGGCAGTCACAAGCATTCAGATAACAGGAGTGCTCTATTGCTGTACTGTAATATTAATCTAAATGCCTGATACAAATGACATCTTTTTTATTTCAGAGTCAGTGGAGCTAAATATTGGCAAAGCTACTTTCTTCATACTGTTTCCTTGAAATGGATCTATTACATGCTACACCATTTCTAGCTGAAAAACAAAACATTCTTCATCTGTCAGATGATCATCAAAGATGCACAAGATGTTCAGAATGTGAGAAGAAAAGGTTGGGATACAGTCTTTGTTACAGTTTTTGAATGGAATAAAATAGCTGGTGCTAAACCATATGCTGCAACGTTTCCAGTAGTATGTGGCAATGGCTGTATTAAATATCCTTTTGGACCTGCTGATGATTGTAGACTTCAATGCAATACAACTTGCAGACAATGTTTCTTCAATAAAGCAGAGTTGAAGACAAACTTAAGACAGACAAGTGTGGTTTTCAGTCTTCACATCAAGTAGAGCAACTAGTTAAGTAACATACCATTTGATTCAACGCTTTCCATAGTTGCACTGTCTCCTAGGACCAAGGACCAAGTTAAACCTCTTCTTTCACCTCTGAATTTGAAATAAATTGTTTTATTTATAATAAATTCTGGAAAAGTGTGATATGAAAGAATAAGAGTTATTAAAGATTACATCAAATTGAGCTAAGAAAACTGGAGGATGCCATCAGCATAAAATCATAGAATTGTAGAGTTGGAAGGGATCCCAAGGGCCATCTAGTCCAGCCCCCTGCAATGCAGGAATTGCAACACATGAAAAATGGCCATCCAGCCTCTGCTTAAAAACCTCCAAGGAAGGAGAGTTCTCCACCACTCGTGGGAGTCTGTTCCACTGTCCAATAACTTTTGCTATCAAAAAGTTCTTCCTGATGTTTAGTTTGAATCTCCTTTCTTGTAACTTGAATCCATTGAATTTGGTCCTAGGTCATTAATGAACACTCAGCTAACTTGGATATGTATATGGAAGCAGAGTAATTAAAGATTCAAATACCAGGTGGAGATACATTTGCATGAGAAGTAATTTACCACTCCAGTTATTATAAGATCTTCACAGGTAAGAACATCAACAAACCTGTTCTGTAGCAGCCACAAATTCCAAAAGTGTGAGAGAGAATTTCTTGAGATCACTGAGAGGAAAGTTGGTGAGAAATGCCGTTATCTTCTTGTAAATTCCTGCACAACCTACAGTAAACCAATTTGGCATATAAGCAGTATATAAATTAATAATAATACAATATCTGTATGATACTCATGGAGTAAATTAACAGTCACCTGTCCGAGAAAGGTTTGTATACAAAGTTAAGCATATAAAGTTGAGCATATAATAGCAGAAAAGATGTTAGGCATGTCCAAGGAAATGTAAATCTGTTCAGCTGATGTAAATCTTGTAGCCATGAGGAGGGAGATACTCAAGTTGTTTTATATAATTTGTTGGACATACTAATTTTATTAGTCTATAACAATACTCAGAAACAAATTGGTTCATACACATTGATTTAACAGTTTCATCAACATAAGGAAAATCATTGCCAAAATTGGAATTCAAGCTTTAACATACCTTGCCTTCCATGCACTATTATGGTTGCTGATGTCACAAGCTGCATCTAAGGAATCTGGAAACATGCTTTCTGCAGTCTGGCACTCTGCCTCTTCCCTGCAATTTTGCTTCCTCATTTCCTAAAGACAGTTTCTGGAGTTGTGGCAATGTGTCTCTTGATGCATTGTCTCACTACCCTCTCTCACTTCCTCACCCTCAAACCAACCCCCTGTCATCTGTCCTTCTCTGAATATAATAATCTATCTGGTTTGATGGCTTTCATTACATTGCAAGGAGATTTGTGGTCATAACAAGCCCCACTGTGGAAGGGTAATGCGTTTTCATATATTTCACACTGCGAAGATTGGTGCTTAAAGGAAAGCATAGAAACTGACAGCAAATATGAGAATACAGTATTTGCAGCAGACCAGCTTTTTCTTAGTGTGTAGCTGGTTGTCTTTCTCAATTCAGATTAGGGTAAGAAGCAAATCCTCCATTTGTGTGATTCCATTTGTGTTCCAATGAGGTAGATAGCCTCAACCTTTGATACTTGGATGTGGGGGATATTCCTTTTTGTCATCTCTTCCATGCAAAATATAATGCTTGTACTGTGTTAATATGAGCATACATAGATTACGGTTCCCAGAAATAAGTTTCTCCACATTTATGAGCGCACTGTATGCAAAAGGCTCACACAGCAGCTTTTTTTATTATGTTTTGCATCACATGTAATTTACATGTGTGTAGTGCTGTACACAAAGTGGTTCACAAAGCTTCTAATATAACCAAAAGGCAACAGCCGTAAGAACTACCTGTTCATTACCTGACTGCTGTTTTTATTTGCACTCCCTTTTTTCAAAGGCTTCCTCTTTATGCTGTTGGAGCTTTGTACCTTTTCAGCAAAAGACACAGGTCATGCGGATGAGATTTTTCTGTTTTGTTTTTCTTTCTAGCTAACACTTTTGTGTATTTCTGAAATTCAAGACACCTCTGATACTAGCAAGGTACTTATCTGTAACGCCATCACTTTGAGGGATTAAAGCCAGTTACTTGTTACACACTTAGATCAAGAGTTATCTGAGTAGAGAGGCTGTCCTGTTAGGGTTGGGGAAATCTGGTTTTGATCTTGAGTTGTTTTGATTTTCTCTGAGAGCAAAACCATGTTATTTTAACTCCTGAATAAGGTGGGCTACCTGGCTGTGTCTCTTTCTCTCTTCTTTGGCAGAAAGGATTAGAAACTTCCACAGAATCAGCTCTCTATTAAAGCAGAGTGCTCTCCATTGAGTGGCAAGGAATGGAATTGTTTTCAGATTATATGTGTGTGTGTCTCTCTCTCTTTCCCACATCAAAGACTTTGATGGAAGTTGTTCACGCTATTGTCAGGAATGCAGGCATCGGCACAAAGGTGATTAGCAAAATTGCTTTTCTACAAGAGAAGCACAAAAAATTATCAAGGGATTAAGGGGGATAAAAAAGTTTTCATTGAATTCGGGGTGCAGTCTTCTCCAAATCGTGGTTCATGGGTTTTACTTCACAAAGGTAGCCCATGACAAATCAGAGCAAATAGGTCTTCTGCATATATGTATTTATTAGAAAGAAGTATTTGTTTCTACTAAAAAAAAGTTTGTTGGTTCTTATCCTCCAAGGTGTCCACCAACTATTCATTTATTTATTAGAGCAGGAATAGGCCTCTTACTAACTTGTGATGTGTGTCATTAATTAAATAATGAGATACTATAGAGCTGTGACCATTCAGTGAAAAACACAATTTGTAATCTAAAATATTTTTATAACAACAGAATTTAGAACAATAAAATATACTACCATTATCTCTTTCCCTTACACAAACAGTTCATCCAAAATATGGTATAGCTCTACTCATCCTGATATTTGACATCTCCCAGTTATTCAGATACTTTCCCCAGCTACGTCCATATAGCAGTGGGCAAGGGATATTCAGTTCACCCCTCTTAGAAGACAGGGAAATAGGTGTATGATAAAGCTTAAAGATGTAGGCTTGATTGGACAATGGCCTCATGTGCCTTGCCTCTCAATATACTCTGAATAGTACCCCAAATAAGCATATGAGCAAAAACATATGAGTGACTTTGGCTTCTGTCCACAAATCAGTTTAGGCAGAGTACTAAACAGGCTAATTTAAGTTATCTAAGCTGCCTGGCATTATTCAATTGGTTTAAGTTCAAGTACTCCAGTTTAATCTGTTTGTAGATCAGGTTTCTTAATTAGCACACAAACCTTAATTCATCCCATTTAATCGATTTTTATTTTATTGCCTCTGTTTACTAAAATGTTCTTAAGTATCTCTTCACAAAGAGATCATTTTAACTTTAATACAAACGATGTCATCTCTCTCCCTGCCTCAGGCTATATCAGGCTGTCACTCACCAGCCAGCTGTGGAATTCTGAAAGATTCCATTTAAAATGCTTTACAATTCCAAATGCACAATTTCTAATGCCACAGTGTGACTGCCACACAGATTGAGAAACGCCCCAACCCTTCAGGCTTCAAAGGCCGGACATCCTTGATCTCCAGAAGGAATGTGTTTGAATCCTGGGTCTTTTTAGTGGGCTCTTACAAAGATATTTATTTTAGGAGAGGGTTTTTTCCCCCTTTCACACTTGAAGCCTGACCTTGCTTTTTTAAAAATCAATAGCAAAACTCCCATGTTCTCCTTTGGTAGCAGAATTGGGGCCCATTTCAGTGAAACATTCTTTAGGGGTGGGGGGTTCGGGGGGGGGGGTTGGTTGGTGTTTTTTTTTTAGTGGGTTGCCGAAAGCTTTTGTCATGAACAATTAGAGCTTCACAGAAAGAGTGCTTGAGCCTACCTCTTATTTATTGCAAAGGCAAGAGTCAAAGAAACAGCCCGTAGACTGTGGTCTCCCACCCCCCCTCAAGAGCTACAGCCCTTTCACTGCTTCTCATGTGGGTTACTTTTGTTGGGTGCTTCTCCTTCAGATACAGAATTATAAGCAACTGTCTTGTTCGTTGCAGGACTGATCTATAACTGCCTATGTTAAGAAACAGGAATTTATTAAGTGCTTGCATTTTCTGTACTTTCCCAGGAAAGAATGGCTCTGTGACGGTGTGTTTTCCAATATCACCTTTGCTGATCAAGGTGTTTGTCACCTGCCTGCCTTCTTCTTTTCCTTTCCATTAATTATATTTAGAAGGTTAGGATGGGAGTCAGAAGAGTTTATAATAATGCAGTTCTCTGCATGTCATCTCAGAAGGAATCCAGTACACACCACTTGTAAAATATATATGAATGTACATCCTTCTTTATAGTACCTTTTTACTTTAATAGTTTAAGAGTAAACTTTCACACCCACACCAAGAATAATGTTTTGTAAAATATTTACTTTTTAAAGTTGGGTTTTAGAGAGTGGCTTACAAGATTAGAACCAACACAGCTAAGACTGCAGTCCTATACACGTTCATGGTAAAAGGGTGGGTATGAAGTAAGGTATGCTCCATTGAACTCAGTGAGACTTAACTTCTGGATAGACATGTATACGGTTTGTGCTTTAAATCATAAAGAAAGAAAATTTGGAAAAAATAGGTAGGATCTATGCTTTATAAGCAGTAGACTACTGGGATACACATAAGCAATATTTTTAATTAAAAAATCTATACTTGTTGGGTGGCATGATACTTGAGCATACTTTAGGCTACTTTTGATAATACAAAGTGGGATATACTTTATTGAAGCCATAACAACACATCTAAACGGGTTGTGAAAGGATGCCAGGTGGTGATAAAGGGAGCCATGATACTTTCATAAAACATTTATTAAAATAAAAACAATCTCTTTCTGGACATTGTATTGTTGGGTAATGTTGGTGGGGTCAGTATTTCTACTTGAGGAGCGGCTGAATACCTCTTGGTCCCTCGTGGAGTCTACTTTGAATTAGCCTTGATTTTTAACATTTGTTCAAGCCAGCCTCTGATTTTTCAGGTTGCAGGCACAAAGAGTTGATGGTACAATCCTCAATAAATTTATGCAGCTTTTGTACAGCCATGCTGTATAATGCATCACATCTCCCATGGAAGATGCTATTTTTATGTTTGTTTGTTTAGATCCGAAAAGAACCCCCATCCCTAAATGAAGAATGTTTTCCTTGGGGATTGTGAGTACTGTAAACATTCCTGATGGCTTTAACGTCTGCTGTCCAGTGTATGGGTGGGCAGTTCACACAATTTTTGAACACGCACGTGTGTGCAGCATGTCAGATTATAAATTCTGGAAGAGGTTGACTAAACTCACTTGCCCAGTCCAGCCTCAGCTACCTTAAATCTCTGTACTGGAAGAGAAACATAAAAAGGTGGCTTCTCCATTGACTTCTCCATTCAGCTCTCTTTTTCTAATGTCACAAGTAAACATAGCCTGTCTTTTTCCTGAAACACTTCAACATGGCTGAGTTCTTACACTGAGTCCAACATTGGTCAGATACCAGATCTGCCACTGACTGGAACTGAGGCCTATGCTTGCTGGTGTTCATGATGGCAGAGGATGGTTTGCAATATATTTGAATGCCATCTAAGTAAAGTTATGGCAGAATGGAAACTGAGCACCACCTGTTCCACAATCAGGTGGCCTTTGGTAGTCAGGTGGCCTTTGGTAGTTATCACAATGTGTGTGGAGCATGCTGTCAATAATCAGTGGCCTTCATTGCATCTGATTACCGGTAAATTCCATTCGCCAATGTTGCCAGAAAGCTTCCCATTCAAGACAGACAGACAGATATAGTTATATTTGAAATTTCTAACCTGCCTTTCTAAAAGAGAGGAAATTATAAAATATAATACAATAGCTACGACACTGTTGCATTCTTACCTTTTCAAAGGTAAGTAGCAGGGCTGGCTCTAGACCAGGGCTAGTCAACCTTTTTATACCTCCCATCCACTAATGCATCTTTCTTGATGATAAAATTTCCTTATCTCCCACCAGTGCTCGATGGAAGGAGGATTCAGCTTGTGCCGTAGAACCCCCTACCGCCCACCTAGAATCCTGAAACGCTCACTAGTGGCTGGTAGGATCCAGGTTGACAGCCCCTGCTCTAGACCATGAGACAAAATGAGGCATTTGCCTCAGGCAGCAGATGCTAGAGCAGGGGTAGGCAACCTAAGGTCTGGGGGCTGGATGCGGCCCAATCGCCTTCTCAATCTGGCCTGCGGACGGTCCGGGAATCATCGTGTTTCTACATGAGTAGAATGTGTGCTTTTGTTTAAAATGCATCTCTGGGTTATTTGTGGGGCATAGGAATTCGTTCATTTTCCCCAAAAAAATATAGTCCGGCCCACCACATGGCCTGAGGGACGGTGGACCAGCCCACGGCTGAAAAAGGTTGCTGACCCCTGTGCAAGAGGGAAGTAGCAGGGCTTCTACTGTTCCTTCTGAACCTCCAGCTGCTTCCAACTAGTGGAAGACTGGACTGTGTGTGCCACCCACTCCACCTTGCACCCTCTAAGCTGTCTTCAAGTGCAGTGGGGGGGCACTCACATTGCTAGTTTTTAGGTGAGATTGAACTTCCAGTCTTTTCAGCTTTTGTATAGAGAATTGGAGCACATGGTCTTCTCTGCCTCAGGCAGCAAAACGTCTTGGGTTGGCCTTGAGCAGCAGTAGCAACAACAACAACAACAACAACAACAACAACAACAACAACAACAACAACAACAATGTGGGATAGACAAAAAACCTAAAGAAACTTCAGAAACAGAAATGCACACAGTGAATGAGCAGTCTGATGGGCTGGAGGAGACTCAATTAATGACAGTTGTGAAAACCTAAGGCTTGGAGGAACACAAAGACGAGATGGTTAACTTGATCAGAGCACCACCAGAGTGGTTAAGGAGGGCAAGGACAGAGAAGAGACCTTTGGATTTGATAGCAAGGTCATCTAAAATGTTAGCAATGACAATTTCAGTGGCATATAGGGGATGGAAGCCAGATCACTGGCAGGGGGTTGAGACAAGAGTTAGAAGAATGAAAAGTGAACAGCATGTTTGAGATATTCGGAAGTCAAGATTGGCCAGTAGTTACAGGGTGAAGGTGGGCCAACATAATGTTTTCTTGAGAACGGGGGAGACAATGTGTATTTTAAGGAAGGAGTCAAAGGAGAAAGGTGTGATGTTGATGTGATGGGAGATGGGGATAATGGTAGAGGAAACTAAAACCAGGAAGGAATAGGATCAAAGTGACAAGCAGAGAGGATAAATGAGGAAAGCAGAATGGCTACCCTGCCAAGGGAATCTGTGGTAGTGGGGAGCACTAAAGGTACAGAATGGAGCAGAATTTCCTGAAACTGAGACTGGCTTCTCTTGAAAAGCTGAGTTGCTAATCCTAAGACCCTTGCTAAACATGGCTTCTTCCTGGATGACTGAAACCCTGCACTTCCCCTGTAGCGTTATGTTCGTGATAGCACCAATTCATCACCAATAACATTATATCCAGATCCTATATAAAGGAAAGTGAAGTAACATTCTTGCAGGGATGAAAACTCTAGTGTTGGCAGTTGTAAAAAATATAAATAAATAAATAAAATCAAGGGAAAGGTGTGCTTCCCTGCTGGGAGCAGAAGCACAGCCTCAAGGAAATAAATAATGCAAAGAAAATACAACAACCCAAATAAATAATACCCCCCAAATGCTCTGTCTCTGTTTCCCATCCAGTGTTGTGCCCACAGTCATTTTACAAAAATCAAATCTAGCATATATATATTCAGTTAGTATAGTCCTGCATTTCCGTGCGCTCTGTCTTCCATCAAGGTGTTCAGTTGTGCCAGAAGCAGTTTAGTCATGCTGGCCATAAATGCTATCCTGCACTTTCCAGAGAATTTTCCCTTCACTTTCCTAATCACAAAAAGGTGTCCCCAGACTGTTGCTGTTTTGGAGTGAGATTCATTTGCATATCTGCAAATTCAGGTTGTGCAATTAGAGGTGATTTGGATCTCTTTCCCAGCTCACTTGCTTTCTCCAATTTCAGATTGTTTGCAATAAGGAAAGTGGCAGGAAAATGCACTGGGATGTGTGGGGTAACATTTACTTGATGCAGTGTCTAACCTCCCTGCAAACAAAGCGGAGTGAATGTTAAATAAATATCTGACATCATTCAATACAGTATCTCCAAAGAAAAATCAGAATGAATGCTCAATAAGTAGGCCATCTGGAAAGTGACCCCAAAGTTTGGTTTGGGGGAGGGAATGGGTTTGTTGCACAAGAGCTCCAAATCAACTGTTAATAGTGCAACACAAATTTGTTGTTAGGTGATTGAACCTTGGTCTACCTGATTCTGCAGATTTACAACCTGAGGCTGCCCCTTTAAGGCTTGATGCACTGACATAAACATTTGCCCTCCCTTTTCAGAAGAAAGAGTCTGCTTTACACCCTTCCAAGGTATGCCTCTCATCTCTCTGCCTCCTCTCCCTTGCACCACCCCTCCCCACTCCACTTCAAACCCTGGGAAAAACCTCACTAAAGAGACTCGCCGACCAAGGGACCGTTTCGTTGCATTGTGTTTTCCAGCTAGACCTGAACAGACTGAAATCAATGCAGCTCCCTCCATCTACCCCCCTCCCTTGTGCTTTTCCCCCTTTCTTTTTTCTTTTTTTGTTCCTCTTAGTTTGTGCCCTCTGCCTTAAACAAGCCCAGTTTAGTTACATCCCCATAGCAATGAAGTGTCCAGCAGCTTCTGTTTCTTGTAAAAACACAGGTCTTTTTCATGGGGCTCAAGTGCCTCGTCAGTTCAAAATGCCCAGAGAGCAAGGGGGAGCGCAGCTAGCAGAATCAGAATGCATCTGTTTTAAGGATTTCTAATACACTCATCACCATGGTATCTGAGTGCTTTTGTATCAATATAATACATGACACCAGGCATCCATTGTGGTATAGAACCGCAGAGTTACTAGAAAATTACATGCAGAGTTACTAAAAAATAAGCATGCAATTGTGTGTGTGTGTGTGTTTGTGTGTATACATGTATGTACTTACCTTTCATCAGAGTTGATGTCTAACACTGCAGTCAGTGAGACTTACTTCTGAGTAAAGATGTTTGGGATACCCAGTGCTTTTTTCCTAAAAAAAAATGTTTAGGGGATCTCTCATTTTAACTCAAGAAAATCACCATTTTATAGTTCAAATTGGGAAAAATAAATACAGTCAATGGACAAAAGTACGAAGATTCACAAAATGTTTAGGGGTATACATACCCCTGCGTACCCCTAGAAAAAGAAGCACTGGGGATACCATTGCACAGCTAATATTTTGGGCCTACTAGAGGCAATATAACATTCTCAGTTGAATTGGATGACACTAGGATTTGACTAGCAGCTTAAGTCTGCAAAAATTTGAACCAACATATATTACGTCCATGGTTAACACCATTATTTGAAATAAACTGGATAAGTTTGTGCCAGGCACTAATGTTTAAAAAATGCTTCCACTTTGTACCACTTTTATTTATGTTGATACAAGTTTCTTGCTGTTATGTCAGGAGTTGTAGAGAAACTTGAATGTGGCAGAAAATTTTGTAGGTTTGGCTCATTGCAGAGCAATCTGTTCCTTGAAAGAAAATGGCAGGCTGTGCGTTGCAAGTGAACTTGCTCCTGTTGGTGTGGTGTCAGAACAAAAGTGGAACAAATCTGCAACACCTAGAGCATGACCTGTATGTAAACACCATTGGGATGGCTGGATCAACACAACTATCCCTGGCTATAATTTCATGCACAGACATTTTGCACTTAGTAATTACATCAAGAATTGCACAGTTGTGCGGCACCTCATTTTGTCTAAATGTTTTTGGACAAATCCAAAAATAAAAAAGAAGGAAAAAGGAGGAAGGGTGGTGGGCAGGTGCTTCTCAACTTATCATCCCACCTGTGGAGATGACCTGTTTCCAGAACGCTGGTACTGGCTTGTAGAGCTATCCAATCATTGCAAACTACAAGCATTAACTGCAATTTACTTTCCATGCTATCAGGAATATTATGCTTTTTCTTTGTGTGAATCCTGCTTTGTAATGTCCAAACCAATGGATATGCAATGGGTGCTTTGGATATTTGAATACATTCACTATAACCCTTGTAGTAGGTATCCTTTTATAACCCCATTAATTTTTTATCAGTCTTTTAATTAGTGCCAGAATGCCTTTGTAGCTATAATTCAAATTTTACTGAGACATAGGTGTAGTGCTATAACACCATAATTGCTATACAACAACATTGTTATAGAGCTATAATACTAGAATACATTTTTTTTTTAATGTAGGGGGAAATTAAAAGATCGATTTAATAGGGGGTCATAGGCCCCCACCACAAAGGTAGTTTTTTAAATGTTTTTATTGAGTTTTTCTTGGGTACCAATGGAAAATACAGAGGCTGTGCCTTTTTAAGAAGATGGAAGAATGGCGCTTCAAGCATCTACATATATGGCAATTATGCTACACTTCCATTCTGCTGAAAAATGCCAGATTTCCTGTAGTTTGAGAAAAGATGGAAGACCAACAGGGAAAATCTATGATGACAGTGATTAGATGACAGTGTTGTGTAGATTTCCCCAGAAAAAGTGAGTGAACAAAGCATAGCAATCACTAATGTCTAGTGTGGAAGTGCCTGGAAATGTTGATGTGTGCCTTCAGCCACATACAGTTTAGCAGCCTGACACTTGTGATACTAGCTTCTCTCTTTAGCATGGTGGATACAATGCAGAAGGGTTGTTACAAGTCAGACTAGGCAGGTACAATGTGCATCAGAATCACTTTATCCTTCTGATAAATAACTTCTGCAGGCACAGGAAAAAGATAGTGTTGGTTTTTTGT
The DNA here is from genome assembly GCF_964270895.1 of Podarcis filfolensis. Taxonomy (NCBI): domain Eukaryota; kingdom Metazoa; phylum Chordata; class Lepidosauria; order Squamata; family Lacertidae; genus Podarcis; species Podarcis filfolensis. Next base: position 42,532,799 of record NC_139608.1, on the reverse strand, counting down.
GCAGCCTTATTATCTATTTCTAGTATGTCAGAAAGGTTTTAGGCCTGTAATTTTAAAAGTACACGGCTAATTATTTATTAGCTGCTTTACTTATAATAAATAATATACCCAGTTACAATCCAGTTATATAACAAGCGCTATATCCCCAGCCTCCCAAAAGTTTAATAACCACAGCCTCCAAAAGACACCTCTAATTAACATGGTTAAATTCTTCTGGATTTACAGAGGAATTCAACTCACCCATATCAGGCAGTAAGGGGGTTTTGTTATCTTGTGGTAACACATTCCGTAGTTTAACTAAGTGCTGTGTGGAGAAGTACTTTCATCTATCTGTTCTGAATCTCTCAACATTCAGCTTTACTGAATGGTCCTGGGTTCTAATATTATTTATTTAATTTATTTAATAAATTTGTTAGTTGCTTCGTCTTGCCCAAGACAACCCAAAGTGAGTTAGTACGAGTATTATGAAAGAAGGAGGAAAACTTTTCTCTATCCACTTTCTCCGCATAGTGCATAATTTTATAAAAGTTATAATAATCACTATTGAGCTTTCCTCATTGGGCACTTTGCTCCATCTCTGCGATCATTTTGGTTGTCCTTTTTCAAACCTTTTTCCGGCTCTGCAAGATGCCTTTGTTAGTACAGAAAACAGAACTGTACCTAGTCCAAATGCAGTCATGCCATAGATTTGTATAGTGGCAATATGATATTGGCAGGATCCCCACTGCGCAAGCACAAAAATAAATAAATCCCAAAATGAGCCCTGAGATGGAATTCACTCTTTCACAGCTGGGGCAACATCATCATCAAGCCATCCACAATGACCCCAGTACAGTATCTCTTTCCTGGTCAGTTGCCTTCAGTTTAGATCCTACAGCTCAGCTGGTAGAGCAGGAGACTCTTAATCTCAGATTTGTGGCACACTGGGCAAAAAGAGTCCTGCATTGTAGGGGGTTACCCTAGATGGCCCTCGTGGTCCCTTCCAACTCTACAGTTCTATAATTCTATGATTCTATTCATGTATATGTGGTGTTAGGGGCTTTTGCCACAACGTGCATCACTCTACACTCGCTTGCACTAAATCAATTTGCCATTTTAATGACCATCCACCCAGTTTGGAGAGGTTTTAATGGAATCAAGCGGTATATGAATTTTGTTAACTAAATGAATCCTTTTTGAGGCCCTTACAATCCCTCTTTGTTTTTGCCATGCTGGACAATTGGCTGTCCTCAGCAAACGCGCCCACCTCACTGCTCTCCCCGCCCCCTTCCAGGTCATTATGAACAAATTAAAAGTACAGGTCCCTATCCCAATCCGCAGGGAATTCCACTTCTTACCATCCCTCCATTGTGAGAACTGTCCATTTATTCCTGTTCCCTGCTTCCTGTTCTTTAACCAATTACTGATCCATAAGAGGACCTGTCCTCTTATCCCATGACTGCTAAGTTTACTCAGGGGTCTTGGTGAAGCTTTATTGAAAGCTTTTTGAAAGTCTATGTACACAATGTTGACTGTATCACCCCTATCTATATGCCTGCTTGACACTCAAAGAATTCTAAAAGGTTAGCTGGAAAGGACTTATCCTTCCAAAAGCCACCTTGGCTCTGCTTCCCTTGATCAACATTAGAAATTTTGTAAAGGAGGAAACAGCACCCATAGCTATGTTGGGCCCAAGCTGCTAATGATTTTTAAAAGCACTCACTTGTGCTTTGAAGACAATAGGACACCAGTCCTGATGCTGGAACAACATAGGAAGCTGCCTTCTGCTACAGCAGACTATTTGCCCCATCTACTCTTATTGGCAGCAGTTCTCAAGTTCTGCAAGTTCTCAAGCAGATGTCATATAATCTGCTGTAATCCTCTTAAACTGAAGAAGCCAGGAATTGAACCTGGGACCTTTGGCAGAAAAAGTATGTGGTCTGTCACTGAGCTACAGTCCCTCCCCTAATATGCTCCAAGGTACTCGTATTTTAAAACAGACAGTTGCAGAACAACCATCAAGGGCAGTCCCACAAAAGGCACATTCCAGTAGTCTAGCCTCAGGGCACCTGCACATACTAAGATTGTAGATTATTACCTACAATCAATGTTGTGCAAAAAGAAGATTTTGAGTAAATGCAAATGATCTGCCTTTTTATTGGTGGGGTTAAGTAGGGCTGATCCTACTGCCATTGCACAGGGTGAAACAAGTTATCTATACCAGCAGATGTTTGAATCATAGAATTGTAAAGTTGGAAGTGCCCTCAGAGTCATCTAGTCCAACTCCCTGTAATGCATGAATCTTAGCTAAAGCGTCCATGACAGATGGCAATCCAACTTCCGCTTCAAAACCTCTGAGGAAGGGCAGTTTTATAAATCAATCCAGTTCAGTTCCATGCCAGGAACACCAACCACTAGTCCCGACTCCATCCCAGCTGCCAGCACTTTGCTCCCTTCTCCTTCCGCAGCTGCCACAGCCCTCCACAAAAAAACATCCCTGAGCACGCAAAGATCCGGCCATTGGTACTGCCAGCTCAGCTCCTGGGAATCCACTGTTTCCTGAGGGAGTCCATTCCACTGTTGAACAGCTCTTACTATCAGGAAATTGTTCCTTATATTTAGTCAGAATCTTCTTTCGTGTAACTTGAAGCCATTCATTAAGGTCCTACCTCCAGATCAGGAGAAAACAACAACAACAACAACAACAACAACAACAACAACAACAACAACAACAATTTATTATTTATACCCCACCCATCTGGGTGGGTTTCCCCAGCCACTCTGGGCGGCTTCCAAAAGAATATTAAACATTAAAGGCTTCCCTAAACAGGGCTGTCTTCAGATGTCTTCTAAAAGTCTGGTAGTTGTTGTTCTCTTTGACATCTGGTGGGAGGGTGTTCCACAGGGAGGGTACCACTACTGAGAAGGCCCTCTGTCTGGTTCCCTGTAACTTGGCTTCTCGCAGTGAGGGAACCGCCAGAAGGCCCTCGGTGCTGGACCTCAGTGTCCGGGTAGAACGATGGGGGTGGAGACGCTCCTTCAAGTATACTGGACCAAGGCCGTTTAGGGCTTTAAAGGTCAGCACCAACACTTTGAATTGTGCTCGGAAACGTACTGGGAGCCAATGTAGGTCTTTCAAGACCGGTGTTATATGGTCTCGGCGGCTACTCCCAGTCACCAGTCTGGCTGCTGCGTTCTGGATTAGTTGTAGTTTCCGGGTCACCTTCAAAGGTAGCCCCACGTAGAGCGCATTGCAGTAGTCCAACAAGCTTGCTCCTTCCTCCATGTGACAGCCCTTTAGATATTTGAAAGCGGCTAACATATCCGCTCTCAGTCTCCTCTTTTCCGGGTTAAACATACCCCATACTCAACCGTTTCTCATAAGGATGTTTTCTAGACCCTTTTATTATCTTGGTTGTCCTCCTTTGAAAACATTCCAGCTTCTCAAGATCCTATTTTCCAATATCCTTCTTTGTACCATTAAAAGGCAACAAATGGTCAATTATTGGTTTATGATCAAAGTTTTACCACTAGGCTGAAGTGGAAAGGGGAAACAGAAGGGAACCACTGGGGCAATCTGTTTCAGGGGCCAGAATACATTAGGTTGTCTCTGAGGTTAGGATGGAGAAGGGAAAGCATGTAAGAAATGCAAATTACTATTGTTGCCATTGTTATTGAATTGCAATTCCAATGGGATTTACAATAAAAACAACAAAAAATAAGTATTAAAACAATACAGAAAACAACTAAAGGCAGGTTTTTAAATAATACAAATAAGCATCCAAGGCATGTGTGTGTGTGTGTGTGTGTGTGTGTGTGTGTGTGTGTGTGTTACCTGTTTAGTGAAGATCTCTCTCTCTCTCTCTCTCTCTCTCTCTCTCTCTCTCTCTCTCTCTCTCTCCATCCTGCTAGAAAAGCTTGTTGAAATAAAAAATATCTTCTATTGTTTCTACATACTATAAATAGTGGGTGGCTGTCTTATCTCAACAGGGATGCTGTTCCACAAAAGAGGAGCAGCCACCTGCCTTATGGGAAACATGAACCGCTCTAACATACGCACCATCCATTTGAAGCACATCCAAAGCACACCTCCCCAAAGAAGCCTGGAAACTAGTTGGATGATGGTGCTGGGGATTGTATCTCTATGAGGTGTAAGCTACAATTCCCAGGAAGCTTTGGGCGCAGGAAATGTGCTTTCAGTGTATGGCGTGCACAAAAGTGTGGGTGCAGGAAGAAGTGGGACTCTACCAAACAGAGTTACAAACAGACACAAAGCTCCACGCACAATTCTGTAGAGAGAGCAGAAAGGGATACCTGCAGCCAGTAGGCTCATATAGTCTATTGACCTATCCTGTCAATAGGTACCCTAGATCCCCAAAATACATCTAAGCATTTCCATCCAGCAGTTTTCCCTAATGTTTAACCTCTCCCACTTCTATGGAATATCAGCCTTTGAAATATTGGAATAGTTTCGCCCAGTCTTCTTTATATGACTATCTCCACTTCCTTGTATTTTCTTTATCATTGCTCTCCGAATGCTAATTATTCTTAGAGGTGGAAACTTCCAGAGTTTAAAAATAAGGTTGTTGGCAGGGTGGGGTTGCTTTTTGGATGGGGGGGGGCTGCTGCTGACCTTTTCCCATCTAGCAATTCCTTCTGTCCCAGTGCAGAATGACAATGGGATCCCAGTGACAGGGCAATTGGAATCCCCTGTTTACATCACAGCAGTTTTGGTGGGATTTTGCTGCTCCCCCCCCCCCGCCATCCTCCAGAGCACCTTGCAAGCAAAAACCAGGCCCGGCTTTCCCAGCTCGCTCCCTTCTTCTTCTTCTTCTGTTGTTGTTGTTGCAGTTGCTGTTACTGTTTGTTTCCATTCGCTCCCCTTTTATTCTCCGTTTCTTTTCCCCCTTTCTTGACTCTGACGGGGGCTCCCTTTTGTGCACAACAAGCCCTTCTGATCTCCATGAAAGGCGAGCCCATGTCATTCTTCCAGATCATCATTGTATGACATGTTTTTATATCAGGCTGACAAAGGAGCTATTTGATCAGGGGGTATGGTGTGTGATTGTAAGAAATTCAGCTTGCCGGTGGTAACCATTGTTCCCCAAAGCGGCTCCCTGACCCCATTCTATTCAAGAGAAAACTCCCTTGGAGTGGCCCCTATTCATTGAGGAACACCAGTCCACAGTCTCACTCCGGGAGCATGCTCAATTCAGAGGCATGTCACTGATATTGCCCATCGGCCAGCATTTAACTCTTTCATTGGCATTGGATTTCCAGCACAACAGCTGTTATCACAGTGATGGACTCAAGGGGTTTAGCCAGGCATCCCAGCTCACTTCAGCTCATCTTATCTTGAAGAAACTGAACCTCCCTTTCAAAAGTCAGGTTGGGAAATCATCCGTCTGCTGCTTTCCATACTGCCTGGCTGAGTTTCACACCCTCATAATAATGACTGAAAGCATTACACAATTCATCAGCAAATGGTTCTGTTAATTCATTAACTTCAGGCTATTTTTAAAAAAGTTTGTATTCTGTAAAGGAAGTTTGGTGTTTATTGTCTGGTAGAAAACACCATGCTTTAAATAAAAATAAAAATGCCATGATCTTGATCCAGCAGCCCACTGCAAAGAGCTCTTTGATGTGGGCACAATATTTTCCACCCAAAAGGCTTCACCATTCACTTCTATGGAGGGGCAGCTTCCTACATGCATTCTTTGGCATGTGTAGAACTGCTGCTTCCCTTAATGAATACAGGAATTCCTTCTGTACATTTTGGCCCCCAAAAGATATCTGGATCAAAGTAAACTGGCTAAGTTATCTTCCAGATAACAAGTGATTTCTTTGTACTATGTATACAAAAAGGAAACACTGTCTCTACAAACTATCAAAATATAATTTGTATTTAGACATGGGGATGCTGATCTTGACTGTTAATTAAAGGAAAGTACTTGATTTAAAAATTAAAAACTTAAATCGGGTGACAGCCCGACTTTTCCAGCATTTATATCTAGGCTACCCAAAGACTGTCAACATTTGCTTCTTTCAGACACATACTGGTCTTGTCCTCCCCAAATTGCTGCATGGTCCTAGACTCTCGCACAGGGATGGGGAGCCTGTGATCCTCCAGATGTTGGATGCCCCAGCCAGCAGAGTCAGTGGTCAAGGAGGGTGGGAGTTGTAGCCAGCCACAATTGGAAGGCCACAGGTTCCCAAGCCTATACAGTGGTAACTCAGGTTACATATGCTTCAGGTTACATACGCTTCAGGTTACATACGCTTCAGGTTACAGACTCTGCTAACCCAGAAATAGTGCTTCAGGTTAAGAACTTTTCTTCAACATGAGAACAGAAATCATGCTCCAGCAGCGCAGCAGCAGCAGGAGGCCCCATTAGCTAAAGTGGTGCTTCAGGTTAAGAACAGTTTCAGCTTAAGAACGGACCTCCGGAACGAATTAAGTACTTAACCCGAGGTACCACTGTACTCTGCCCGTTTCAGAGATGGCTGAGCTTGGTCAGAGGGAGATGTCTCTTCTTCTCAGAACACTGCTGATGTAGCCTCCACTGCAGCCTCTCAGAAGCAGAAGGTATCTGGCTGTACCTTTCAGGATCAAATAGTCGGGATTATGAAGAGATGCAGCAATCTCCATTTAAACTGCCTCTGTATCCATGCCTACTGGCTAGAGCTTGCTCATGGCAGGTAAACATTAATAGAAACATTATGAACATCCAAACATTGGATCTCTTCATTGAAACTCATTCAGAGGGTGAATGAACACAAGGAGAAGAGTTGTAGCTCATGGGAAGAACATCCACTTTGCATGCAGAAGGTCCCACGTTCAAGCTCCAGCATCTCCAGGTAGGGCTGGGAAAAATTTATGGCCTGAAACTCTGAATAGTCACCACCAGTAACTGGAGACTGACCAATGGTCTGATGCAATATAAGACAGCTTCCTTTGTTCCCATACAGATACCACCAGTGTGACAAATGGCAGAACTGCCCTCTATGAATGTATGCACATCTTGTTATGCTAAATTTTAAAGTCAGTGAAAGCCAAGTTGTAACAAAATATCATATCACACAATTTCCAAGTAAAATATCAAAAACATGGGTTGCGGGAGATATCACATCAATAACATCCCCAATAATCTGGTTACTCAGACACATGTTTCCAGTTTAAACATCAATGTGTAGTGAGCAATGCAAAATATATTGCTTCAAAGATTGAGACACATGGATGAAATTTGATGGACATGTTAATGTCACGATCAAGTACAAGCTCTGTGTCCATTTTCAAGAAGGCCAGGAAATATGTAAAACACACAGTAATGCAATATTTCCCTTAAGCACTGGGATATCATAACGAAACTTGGTGTGTCATTTTACAACAGAAATTCTTCATTTGAAATTTGATCAACCCCTGTGCTTGTTTTATGGAGGGGAAGAGGGGGAGAATAGGCAAAATAGATTGACATATGATCTCTGAAATGAAGCCACTCCAGAACTGTGCTCTATTAGTTTGCAATGAGAAGAGAAATTTTCTAAGTTCGTGACTGAAGAGACAAAGCAAACACTGGCTTAAGACACTGGAGGCAAGCCTGAGTATCCAGGTAGCCAACACGTACACCTGTCTGTCTGTCTGTCTGTCTGTTTCATTTATCATTTTCAAATTGAGTTTAAGTTTGACTCGCCGCTGCCAGGCTGCCGCTATTTTTGAGTGGGATTCAATCACATGCTGGCAAATTCAGGTTGCACATTTGCAAGTGAGCTCCTGCACAACAAACCCATTTTCCCCAAAGATCATGCTTTTTGCAATAAGGAAAGTGACAGAGAAATGAACTGGGAGTGGGATGAAACTTGTTTGGATGCGACATCGTTAAAAACAAACAAAACAGAATGATTGCCCATTCAGTCATTGGCAAATAGCCAATGTTTTCTAAACTCCCTGCAGACAAATCAAGATGCTCAATAATCAGGTCAGGAAACACTCTTAGGGTATTTATCATGCACACAACCTTTTTGCAGCAGCCACATGATGTAATTGACAACTAAACGCTAGTCCATAGTCCTGCCCTCCCCCCTTCAGTGTAGATATTCTACTTAGGGGAAATCCAAGAAGTAAAACAAACAAACAAAAAACATGTTGCCAACCACCTGTTGTGATATCTCCCATTTGCAAATTAAACCCCCTCTCCACACACACACACACCTGGTCTGGAAATCACCCATAGCAAGATGGGCCAGGAATTGACCTGTTATAAATCCAAAATTTTTCATCCACCCCTAATAAAAAATGATTGCAGAACTATGGGGTGGATATGATAAAGATAAAATTGAGGAGATATTGGGAAAGTAGTGGGAGGCAGAGTTGAAGGGAAGATTGGTTTCTAACAGCCCTGGTTTCTATCTCATTATTCTGGGCACTGAAATAAACTATTATATCAGTGATTCAAAAATGGGATGGGGGGAACTGCAAATCATTTGTAGCACTGAATGGCTTTCGTAAGCAGTTGTGAGAGCCTTTTTAGCTAAGAGGTGAGATACAATGCCTTAATTAAAAAAAAACTGTTCAAAGAAAGTATCCTAAAACAATAATTAATTTGTTCCATTATTACTTAGGTAATGTTTTCCCATTTCCCCTATGTTTGCTTGTGCTTTTTTCTTTTCTTTCTTTTTGACCCATTAATCTTTGAACTTGATGGCTTCTTGGAGGTCTCTGAAGAGTTGGGGCACTTTAGGTTATTTTAAGCCACATACGCGTGAACTGTTGATGGATTGGCTTTCTGTGCTATTGATTGTGGTTCCATGCTCTCAGTGTTCCTTCGTCGTGGTTCTTCTCTCTTGCACCCCTTCTGCCTCCACCTGAAGAGTCCCCAGCACAGAACTAAAGGGTTTTACAGTTGTCTTCTACTGATGGTCTATCTCTAGAATTGTCAGCTTTTGCATCCCAAGTTTGTCACCAGCTTCACTGTTGGTAATGAGTGTTTGTCAATGATGCAGTGCTCCCTCTGCTGGCAAGGAACACAAACAACATATGTGCTTGGTCTCTTGCATTTTCCTCGCAGGTTATCCACTGGGTTAGGCTTCCATTTGCACCGCTCACTCAGCTGTGTTTATAACCCCATCACTCGTAAGGATAAATCCACCTGATACCTCTCTACTGTTTGCCATCTGGGATTCTCACAATCCCCATTAGGCGCTTTCCCATTCTTGCTTCTAACACACAGCCAGAAGAACAAAAAGCAGTATCAGTGGATATGTGTGCACAGAAGTGAGGTGCAATGGGTACTTTCTGAATCAGCATCCCCTCTTCCTCCATGTACACTGCGCAGCCCAGGCACGGCCAACAATTCCCCACATCTATCATGCAGCAAACAGAAAAACCCAGGATGAGTTTGGCACAAGGAAATATGTGCTTTGTTGATCTCTAGTGCACTGAAATAGCATGCCTAAGGCATGGGGGGGGAGCCATTTGTGAAGGAGACCCCTGGATCTCTGCAGTTGTCTAACACAATAAGAAAGTAATGATAATTCTTCAAGGGCTTGTGCCTAGTTCTCACCAAGGTGGTGTTTCACCTGTACCACTTCAGACTACAGATGGAAGTGCATCTGATGGAATGCTCCCAATGGAGGAAAAAAAAGATTCACACACACACTTATATTTATTATATTATATTATATTAATCGTGTAGAAGGCAAGTCTAGAACTCAACATCCAGGGAGGAATTATTTATGATGGTGGAATATTCTTCTCACTAAGAGAGAAAGTGAAGCTGTTTAATGTGCATAGCGCACAAGCGTTGCGCATAAGTCTCACCTCTGCAAAGAGCAATGTTATGGAAGTTATTCTAGCTCGGTACCAGCTGGCGTTGGAACAGGGGTTAGAGTTCATATTATGATGCTTGTATCTTCCAAGCAAACAGCAAAACGACTTCTGATGGGCAAGCAAGGAGCAGTGTTAGCTTCTGGAAAATAAGTATAAACCTAACCCAGGGGGTGTAGTACAGTAATTAGACTAGAAATTGTCATAAGAGAATCAGGGTCAGAGAGGGGAATAAAAGAAAAAATGATCCTAATGATATCATCCTACCCCAAAGCCCCACAACAATAATCAGACTTGGGAGATCTGGGCTTAAATGCACACATAGCCATAAAGATCTCTGGACGACCTTTGACCAGTCACTAACACTCAGCCTAACCTGCCTCACAGGATTATTGTGACGATAGACTGAGGGAGGACCATGCATCCTCTCTTGAGCTCCTTAGATAAAAGTTGGGATATAAATGTAATAAATAATCATATATATTTCTACAGATTGGCAAAGCTGAGGACAAAGGCCCCCTGGGTGCCAAAGTTCAAGTGAAACAGACAGGCCTGATTTAGCTCTAATTCTTTAGTGTTACTGGTTGAGTCCACATCCACTCCATGGCCCCTTCCTTTCTCCAGGTGGCAAATAAACTCCCAGAGACTTTGAGCTTCAAGGGTGTTTATTCCCATCCTCAATGTGCTCCTTAAGAGCCCTGCTGGAGGCATCTGGTTTTCAATGGCTCTGCTTCCAAGTTTATCACTTGCAGGAACTCTCAAAGTGCTAGGAGATTTTAGCACACTTTTCTGATCTTTGAGGTGCATTTTTCATGCTGAGTTTGTTCTCAGTGGCCCCTCCTCTTCTCTGTAGATGTTGAATGGCCTTTAGCGAAAATCCCTGCCACTCACCAGATCCCCTTGCATTGCCTCTTAGCATCAGCCAAAAGGAAGGAATCTTATCTGGTTAAATATATGTACATGTGCATTATATATACTGGTAATCATTCTGCATTCGGAAGAAATTTGTGTGTGTGTGTGTGTGTGTGTGTGTAAAACTAATGGGAATTTTTAAATTTTGCATATATTTAAATAAACTAACACGTTGATCTTACAAGTAATTGTTTTTCTTTGAGAGAAATCCACCACCTGGGGCAGGGCTCCTATGTCTTTCACAGCTGTGCAATAAGGGAAAATTCAACTGGTGGAGGTAACCCCATATCACATCAACCCAACTCACAGAGAAAAGAATTAGCCACTGTTCTATACATTTGTGAGAATTTAAATACATTTCTATAGAGGCACCGGAGCCCTGTGTGGGACAAAGGAGGTGGGCAGAGAATGTTAGTGACTGTATCAGGAAGTGATAGCAAGCTTTTTGTCCTTTCAAGGATCTAAAAGAGCACTAGCCAGAAACCGTGAGTGTGACTCTAACCGCCAGTGAAATCAATAAGGCTTAGAATTGTCACAACCAAGTGCCATCATCTTGCTTTCAATATGAATCAGTTGCTGAGCTGCATCTTCAATATCAGCACAGGTGACCGAATTGGATGTCAAAATCCCAACCTGGAGCAGCACCTACAGCAGTCTGGTCTTGGTTTTTGACTTAGATGAGGAGGGGGCTGACAGACATGCTGGACCAGTGGCATCAGAAACAGAGGTATTAGGAAGCCAGCCTGGAGCCCAGCATTATGACCCCAAATCAGATTGGGGGGGCCTTGATCCAGGAATCCTTGGAGGAGGACTTCTTGACTCTGTGTCCTCAGAACCTCACCGCTCCCTGACACCCTCAATATCCGGGGCCCTCACTCACCACCTTCCCATTTACACCAGCAATGAGTATGGAGTGTATCCTCAGAGAGGAGGCAGAAGAGGAGGAGTGCTAGGCTTCAGAGTAAAGATTTGTCATGTTAAGGCTTTTCTTTTCAGAAGAAAGGGGTGGAGCCTGAGAAGACAGATGTAGACATCAAAGCATAAAAAGTTTCAGTCAGGTTCTAGGCATTGCTGGAGCAAGTTGCTCCCTAGGAGCTCTCCTTGGTGCTGTGGCTAGCCTTAAGCTGCCTTGTGCATTGCGTGGGTGCTTTGTCAGGATCAGGACAGGCCATTGGTTTGCAAACTTTTTTCTCAGGGATATACTTTCAGAAGTAAAATTTGCTTGTGCCACACAATATTTCAATGAAAAGTAATGCATTGGGAGGGGAGAAACAACTCCTTGCAGTGCTTGATTTATAACATCGAACACAACTACTTTATAATTTGATAGTGGGGCATCCAGAAAGTGCAAAACAATGCAGCTACATAAAAACATGAATAATTCCCATAAAAATATGATTAGAACAAGCCGCCTACATATGTACCTGAAGTATGTATACAGAGGTTTGAGCTTGTTTTTTGCTCATTTGTAATAGATCTAATTTGAGACAAACTCTCATCTTTCTCCTTTCTGATCTTTCAAATTTGTCAGAGTTGAAAATCCCTGTTCACAACAATATGTCATGGAGAAAAGTAGAAGAGAGATGTGGATACTGATTCTGGTTGTGTGTATGCATAAATACAGTATTTACTGAAATTACTACTGATACATATATACTGAAACATTGACATGTTTCTTGATTGTCCTTGACTCTTCCCACCGCACTTGCCATCCTCTCCTGTCCCAAGGCTCTTGCAACTTTAACAGGTCTTTTGTAGAAGAGGAAAGTTGCAGCTTTGAGCAGATGCAGCATTTGTCACCCCAACATGCCATGCCAAAATTCCTTTTCTGCACAAGTAAGTTAGCGAGGCACAGGAGCCCAGTCCTCACCTCCTATCTGTATCTGCTCAGCTGAGGCAGACAGCCCTTGGGGTCATTGTGGACAGCTCAGTGAAGATGATGGCCCAGTGTGTGCAGCAGCTGTGAAAAAAGCAAACCCCATGCTAGGGATCATTGGGGGGGGAAACTGAAAATGAAACTGCCAGTTTCATAATGGCATCATACAAGTCTACAGTATACTGCAGCCACATTTGGAATGCTGTGTACGGTTCTGGTTGCCTCACCTCAAAAAGAATACTGTAGGGTTAGAAAAGGTTCAGAAAATATTGTCCCAAGTGATCAAGGCGGATGGAGCTACTCCCCTCTGAGAAAAGGTTACAACATTTGGAACTTTTTAGTTAGAGAATAGGCAAGCAAGAGGTTATAGAGGTATATAAAATTATGCAGGGTGTAGAGAAAGTGGATAGGGAAAAACATTTATCCCTCATAACACTAGAACAAATGGACATGCAATGAAGCTGAATGTTGGGAGATTCCAGACAGAGAAAAGAAAGTGCTTCTTCACAAAAAACATAGCAAAGCTACAGAATTTGCTCCTACAAGTGGCAGTGATGGCTACCAACATAGATAGCTTTAAAAGACGATTAGACAAATTTGTGGAGGAAAAGGCTATCAGTGGCTACTTAACCTGATGGATACATTCTGCCTTCATAGTCAGAGTCAGTACAGTGGTACCTCAGGTTAAGTACTTAATTCATTCCGGAGGTCCGTACTTAACCTGAAACTGTTCTTAACCTGAAGCACCACTTTAGCTAATGGGGCCTCCTGCAGCTGCTACTGCTGCTGCTGCTGCGCCGCCGGAGCACGATTTCTGTTCTCATCCTGGAGCAAAGTTCTTAACCTGAAGTACTATTTCTGGGTTAGCAGAGTCTGTAACCTGAAGCATATGTAACCTGAAGCGTATGTAACCCGAGGTACCACTGTATGCTTCTGAATACAGTACAAGTTGCTAGAAGCCACAGGTGAAGAGAGTGCTGTTGTCCTCAGGTCCTGCTTGTGGCACTTGTGGGTTGGCCACTATGAGAACAGGATGCTGAACTTTGGCCTGAACCAGCAAGGCTCTTCTTATGTTATTGTACTGCAAAGTCAAAGCACCAGCTGCTGAGGCAGAGCTGAGGGATTTGTGGCCTTCCATTGTCGTTGGCCTAAAACTCCCATCATCCCTTACCACTGGACATGCTGGCAGGTGCCGATGGAACTTGTAGCCGGCGGTGCCTAGAGAAGGCAAAAGGTTTCCCTGCTCTGTGCTACAGAATACTGCTGTAGCTTCTGGTCCAAAGGCAACCCAGCCTGCTGCAGTAAGATTTGCTAGCTCTGTGACCCCTTCATATGAATTTGCTTCCACTTGGTCAGTGGAACTGTAAGATACAGAGCATGGAAAGTGATACTTTTTATTGGACTGACTTCTGTGGCAAGAGTTTGCATTCTTTGCTGGTTCACGGAGCTCTTTGAAACTAAGACACTTGCAAAGTCTTACCTGCAGAGTTTATATCATCTTACCCATGCCCTGTCTCTCATTCTCTGGAATCTGTGCCAGTGGTACTGTATTTATTTAACAACTGCTGCCTGAGCATGCTCACCTTCCCATTCCTAAGCTATGGCACCCTGATCTCTTATTAGCTCCATTAATCATGAAGGCAGGTTGAAGATTGATGTCACTTCTTCAGAGGTGAGCGTAGGCTTCTACTGAGGCTTCATCTTCTTCAAAGCACTTGCGTACCCTGCTTTATTTCACTGCTCATTGCTCTACAGTGGATCTCTGCAAGCTGTTGTTTCACTGCAGTGAGGATTCTGCTCTCATATAAACTGATAAAGTCCAAGTTGGCCACCAAGGTCAAATAACTGCAGACCCCTGCTGATGGAACAGTACAATAATCTATCAGTATTCTTTGTAAACAACCTTTTATTCTGCTCATGGTATAAATAGCATCAGTTTGCATGTGATATGAAGTCAACCTCTGGCTTGTTTCCTTTGATGCACGTCACAGGAAGATGCAGAGGAGGAGTACAGCAGCTACTTTTAAACAGAGTGCACCAACACATTGCTCATTCACCTTAAACCATAGTTTATTTTTAACTATGGCTTAATGTGATATGTGAACCAGACCATAGTCCATAAACTGCCTTGGGAAGAATTTCATTGTTAACAGGCAGTATATGAATTTATTAACTAAGTATGAATACATAAATAATAGCAATCTTATTTTGTGTTCTAAGTTATATATTTTTACAAGTGGGGAGTGCCTGGCACTGCCTGGGATTTTTTAGAAACCCAAAAATGTTGTTAAATAAATGTTTTTAATGGATAGTGTAGTTTGTCAGTTTGGACCCATCACACCAAAAATTGGGTGAAGTCATGCCAAAATCATCTCAGGATCCCTCCTGCTGAGTTTGGTGATGATATATTCAGAGGCAGCTGAACATATGCCCCAAACGGGCAAAGTCAAAATCTTTTAATATCATGGGTTAAAGGAGCTCAACCGGTTACGCTTATTTGAAAAGGAAATTTGCATAGAAGAGAATTATATATTCATTCTGCAGATAACTAGGAGATTGTATTAAGTGAATCATTTATAAGGATAAAGATCCCGATATGTACAAGGCACTGGAGATGCCACATCTGGATTCCTGCTCCCATTTTGATCAGAAAGGGTAATTTCAAGCTGGAAAAGGTATAAAGGAGAGCAGCAACAATTTGTGTGCTTACTATAATTTTCGTTTCCCTTCTGTGCACTTTTTGTGGCTTGAGTCCATCCCATTATTAATGTTAGTAGTAGCTGAAGCATTGCCAAAACTGTATACAAGAATCTAAATGCAGCCACACCAATACCTTGCACATAAAGGGTTCTCTGTCCTGACTTAGAAAAGCTGAAATCAGGAATCCAATGTTGTCCTCTCTGCAGCCAAACTTGAAAGCTCAGGTTAGTCTCATGAACAACCAGTACCCCAATACTGTACCTTTTCCATCTGTTACATCCCCCCACCCAGCACATGACAAATTATGCATGACCTTATACTTTTTGCTACTGCATTTCATTCATATTTTTTTTGTTCTTCTGTTTCATGAGATCATCTGATTCATACACCATGATTTCCTGATCCTTCACTGCAGTTACAAGGACTCCTAGTTATCTGCAGATTACATCAACCCACTTTCCTCCCCCAGAATATTATTACTGTACTGACTATAACAGACTCAAAGACCTATCCCTGAGAGACTTGACTGGTTTTTTCTCTTCTGCTAGAAATTTGGCCTGTTAGTAAAACTTCTTTTATTTTAATCTCTCGAGTAATGATTTTTGTTGTGTTACCAGATATTTTACTAAAAATCTAAATGGTCCCATTCTGGTACATTTCCATTGTCTAGAAAGCCAGTTCCTTGATAACAATAACAAGGAGAAAGAATGTAGTAAATTAATCTGAGGGTCAGCTCTCTATGAACTTCTCGTGCTATTTTCTGGTTATTTTTTCCATTCCCTTTTGTAACAGGACCTTTCCTGCCAATACTGTTGTGCGACTGTACAGTCATACCTCATGTTACGTCCCCTTCATGTTACGTTCTTTCAGGTTACGTCCCACAGCAACCCGGAAGTACTGGAAAGGGTTACTTCCGTGTTTCGCTGCTCACGCATGCGCAGAAGCGCAAAATGATGTCACGTGCATGCGCAGAACCGGCAAATCGCAACCCGCAGATGCGCTGCTGCAGATTGCGTTTTTTTCATGTTGCGAACTGGCCTCCAAATGGATCCCGTTTGCAACCAGAGGTACCACTGTATTATGGGACCCTCCAGATGGCTGGGCTTGGGGGTTTTTTGCCAAGGGTATATTCCACAGCATGCCACTGATGCAATAACAGTGCGTTAGTGGTGGGTTTAGACTAGACCAGGCATAGGCAAACTCTGGCCCTCCAGATGTTTGGGACTACAATTCCCATCATCCCTAGCTAACAAGACCAGTAGTCAGGGATGATAGGAATTGTAGTCCCAAACATCTGGAGGGCCGGAGTTTGCCTATGCCTGGACTAGACCATCTACACATAATCCAATGTTATTAGTTGTTCTGCAATACTTCCCGAATGTTACCACATTATTGCCTTCTGGAGGGTAACTCTTGCGGCAGTGTGCAAGAAAAGAGGGACAAAAAATAATAACCAGCCAAAAGCTTTGTGGCATAAAAAGTTTACAGGATTTCAGTAGGAAATTCCAGGACCTGAAACAAAATAGTACGTCCACCCCAAATATTTGCTGGCACAAACAGTATCGAAAGCAGGATTTTGTATAAACACCCCAATATCACCATGAGCACAAATGATCAGAAATGTTATACCTTGGGTTAGAAACGCTGCGGGTTGCGTGTTTTCAGGTTGCGGACTGCTCTGAACCTGGAAGTACCGGAATGGGTTACTTTCAGGTTTCGGCGCTTGCGCATGCGCAGAAGTGCAAAATGATGTCACGTGCTGAATTGCATCACGCGTGTGCGCAGACATGGCGCTTCAGGCTGCGAATGCTGCAGATTGCGAACGTGCCTCCCGTACGGATCATGTTCACAACCAGAGGTATGACTGTAATAAAAAGGACTCCTGGAAGGTTTTTTCTTTTTCACATGGGGACTTGCTTTTTGAATGTGCCCCTGCACAAATGTGATGCCCTCTGGGCACCATTTACATGTGGGTTGTTTTTTTAAGGCATTATGGAAAACATCCATCCTGGTTTCAAATGTAAATGAATGGAAGTACGTAAGTCCATTCATTTAAAAGAGGTTTGCTCCCACTACTTTCATTTGGAAGTTCCTCCTATATCTGACTCAGGAACCTAGGAAAATGCCTTATACCAAGTCCACTGGTCCATCTAGCTCAGTATTCTTTGGATCTCTGTTTTTTTATCATTTTAATTTCTTTACTTCTTGTGATTAGAGAGAGAGAGGAGAGAGAGAACTGGTTTGAAGGGTGGGATATTAATTAATCTATTAATTGAGCAACAACAACTAATTAAGCATGTATCACAGCTGGATGCACAGGACACACAGTGAGTACCCTGCAGTAAAATAAGTGTTGCAACATTTCTCATGCAGAATGCATAAAGAAATCTATGCCATGATAAATCTCCAGCTGTCCATCCATGAAGGGATTGGCATAGCAGTTAAAACAAAAAACAAAAACCAACACAGCGTTCCCAAAATAATATTGCAGTCAAGAAGACACACCTTTTTGAGTTCTGAAATCTAAAGGTGGAGTTCAATGTGATCCAGTGTGTAGAACTGCAATCAACACTGTGCACTGAACTTCCTTTAATATCCAGAATACTGGTCCCATTGCACTAGAAATACAAAAGTCAGGGCCACTTCAGATGTTACAATTGTAGGTCAGGCGATTTATGTATATACAGTACTTAAAAATAAAACATGATGGTGTGACTAGCATGAATTGCAACAGGTTTATTGTGCAGAGGACATGTCAGGGAACTGGGACTGGTTGTGAGCTCCTGTTGAGAGCGCACTGGGTCACAAACCTGGGTTTGAAGCTATGTTGTATGTAAAACAGTTCACAGATCTGTAACATCTCCTGCCCATACTGAAGTCATTGATCTCATAGCAGTTTGGGTTTTTTCCTCTCTTTCATTTTCATGCATCATCCTGGAGTGCTTCTACAAAGTGTTTCTACAAAGGCAATACTCAGGGAAGACTATTTCTTGAGACTAAGGCTTGATTTTGGATTTGTACCTGTGTGTGTTCTCTGTCTCTTAGCCTTTCCCTTGTGGCATTTCTCTTTCTCTCTCTCTCTCTCTCTCTCTCTCTCTCTCTCTCTCTCTCTCTCTCTGTGTGTATTTCACAAGGCTAGGCATATGCCTGCACTGTAGTGCATTCTCTGTGTTTTCTAAGTGTTTTCAAACAGGTGTCAGCCTCTTTCCACTCTTTACATGCTACAACTTGAACCAGCAGCTTTGATCATGTGTGTAAGCAAAGCTCTTAAGTACCAGCAACAATGTTGTAGACCTAAATAGTCCCTCTGAGGAATACAATGTAAAGCTAGAGACAAGGGGAAAGAAACAGGTTTGGACAGATTAAATGCTGACCAGGAGCTACCTCCCCACCCCCCAAAAGGAAAACTCTTGTTTGAAATTAATTTATTTTTAAAAGCCCCATAAGTTTGAATTAAAATGAAATGGGACTTATTTCTGGCAGTATCTCTGAACATCCTGGATGAGGACAAAGCTCTGGAGTCCAAATGACTTCACATCATGATTGCACATGTTGAGGCCTGAAGGAATTTCTCATAATCACCTGTCCTCAGTCACAAAGTTGCACAAAAGATATCATGCCGAAGGATTGTAGCACAGCGGTGAAATTCCAGGTTTCACACAATGGGCTGGTTTGCACATACATTCCCAGCTTGCTAAACCATAGTTCAGTGAGTTGAAAATTTTAATGTTGGCAAATTCAACCCAACATTCCAGTCAAGCTAAATTTATTTATGTACCCCTTTACTGCAGTTCCTGGCTGCACTCAGAATGTGTTTGTGACAGATAACGTAACAGTGTTTGCAGCATAAATTCATAGCAAAAGTGAATCAACAAAAAATTCAATTTGTAGACATATGCACAAACATGCAAAACAGATTTCATATTCTTTCTCAAGACTTAGAAAGCTGCACAACTGCCCTAGCTCTGCAGGTCCCAGTTTCAAATACTGGAGGATCTCACAGGTTTGGGGGCATTCAGTTGAACCAGATATCCAGACATGTTCAGGCTTGTCTATCATATGCAAAAACTGTGTTTCAGACTTGACAGAAACTTTTGCTATCCACATCCTCATGGAATCTTAACTGAAAGCTCATGTGGTATATTGGTTAGAATGTTAGAACAGGATTGAGAAGACTCAGGTTTAAATCGTTGCTTAGTGATGAATCTCCCTGGGTGGCTGTGTGCCAGTCACTCTCCATCTAGCCTACCTCACAGAACCGGTATAAAGATAAAAGGAAATGGGAAGTAATGTATGCTGCCTTGTGTTCCTTGCAGGAAAGAGCACGCTTGAGTTCCAGCAAACCATTGAAACTTAATAAAACCACAGTTAAAATGACCCGAACACTAAAAACGCTATAGGTGTTCAAATCAATACAACCACAGCCCCCAAACCAAGCAGAAGCCATTTTGCTAACATCAGCAAAGGCTTTCAAGAACTATGAAAATTTAACGGGTGATGGGAATTATTTAGGAAACAAGGGCAATTGAATCTCCAATGACACCAGTTCCAGAAAGTGGGTACTACATTAGGTAAAAGCCAGGCGCTGGACTTGGAGGAAATGACCACATTACCATGATTATGATCACCTCCAGACTCTCTGTATTTTGTGGGAGGGATCAAGCACATTTAAACTTGCTCAGTTACAGTGGGTTTGACCTTCTGCAACAAGTCCAATTTTTAAATTGACTTTTTGTGGTTAGGAAAGTGACAAAGGAATACGCTGAAAAGTGTGGGATGAATGAATGACTAGTAGCAAAACATACAAACATTGTGCAAGCAATTCAGGGTGACTGCTCATTGTCAGATAACCTCCCTATTTAAAAAAAAAGGGGGAGGGAATACTCACTTAAGGCCACATATAGTAGAACCTCTGTGGGGGCATTTTGCCTGCTCGATAAACAGATTGTTTTATTGCATTCATATCCCACATTTTCCTCCAAGGAGCTCAAAGTGGATACGTGCCTTTCCCCCTCCTCTATTAATTCCCGCAACAACCCTGTGAGGTGGTTTCAGCTGAGAGATAGCAACTGGTCCAAGGTCACCCAATGAGCTTCATGGCTAAGTGGGGATTTGAATCCTGGTCTCCCAGGCCCTAGTCAGACCCTCTAACCACTATACCACACTGGCTTTCTGGTCATCTGGAGGAGCCCTGAATTAACCAAAGTTAAATTAATCTGAGTTAAACAAAGCTGTGAAATCTGGGTGATTATTGACGGCTGCAGGTTTCCTGGTCCTGATGGCAATGCTTGTGTCCCTGGCTGCTGTGTTTTTATCTTTGAGCCAGATGCCCTTTACTGAGGCTTGGTGGATGCAGTTTAATGTCCCAGGTCTTTGGCTTCTCCATCCAAGCCCCAACTGCCAATGACCAACTCTTGATCACCTTACAGTCAGCAGGCTGAACTGAAGCCAAACTGGCTGTTAATTGCAGTAAGAACTGATTTCAAGGGGCTGCTTCACAGAGACTAAGGTGCTCAGCAATTTACCCTGTGTTGAAATTAGCAGGCAAAGCAGTGATAACGGGCAATAAAGAGAGCTTCACAAGCTGTTAGCAAACGGTCTCTCTTTCCCAGTTGGGTGTCACTTTATGTGGACTGTAACTAGTAAAATGGTGGCTTAAAGATGAAAGATGGATCCTTGTATTTGATTGCTTTACTGTGGATTGTTAAAAAGCTACCACTGGAGGAGTAAATAAGGTCTCTCCCCTGGCTTCTGTATCCATCCCCAGAATCATCACCCAGCATAAATAATTTCCCACTAACTCTATGTGTGATTTTGCCCAAAGTAAAAATAAATAAATAAAATAAAAAGCTATAGGGCGCCTTTCCTTCTTTGAAGCTGAGCAGGTGTTGGCCTGAGAACATAAGCAGGACCTGCTGTACCAGATCAAAGGTCCATCTAGTTCAGCATCCTGACCTCACAGGGGCCAACCAAATGCCTATGGGAAGGCTGGAAGCAGGGTAAGAGAGCATCAGCACTCTCCTCACTCTTCCCAGCAACAGGCATTCAGAGGTATACTGTCTTTGATAGTGAAGATAGAACATAGCCGTTGTGGCTAGTAGCTATGGATAGCGTCGCCCTCCATGAATTTATCTCATCATCTTTTAAAGCCATCCAAGTTGGTGGACATCATTGCCTCCCGTGGGAGCGAGTGCCATAGTTTAACTATGCAATGCTTCTTTTTGTCTGGCTTGAACCCGACCTCAGTGGGAGACCTCCTGGGAACTCCCTGTGTGCTGCGTTTCCTTCTTGCAGGAAAGGCTGGTGTCAAGCGAAATCAATTAGCCACAGTTTTTGTGCCAGCAGCTCCACCGCTATCACCGAAAACCATCTCTCCTCTTGATTGTGCTGAACTGATCCTAAGTAGACATTAAGCTTTATGTAACATCACACACAAAGACCTTCGAGCAGCAATGAACCATGACTGCTTGTATACACAGATAGGGCTCATCACACTGGCAGAATTAGGAAAACTCACGGGAGAGATGGAGAAGCCCCAGGACATGCTGTACTTGGTCAGCACAGAACCTTCTAAGATTGCCTTTCTGTGAAAAGTGATTCTATTTATTCTTATTTATTTATTAAAGCATCCCTATACCACCATAATATAAAATATCATGGTAGTGCACAGCAATATGTGTGCAGTATAATATAAAAACACAATTAAAACCAGTACAAAAGAATCATTTAAATAACTGATTGAATGATTGAGCAGAATCAAGCCCCAGGAACCCTAAGAAGCCCACCATGGCTGATGCCAGCCTCCCCCTTTTTAATTCTTCTTTATGGCATGACACTGTAATCAGAAGTCTTGAGTCATGTGCAGCTTTATCCTCCATGTTTCTGGACTCCAGCCTCAGCATACACAATGAGGAAGGAGAACACAGAAGCACTGGGGATATGCTCTGGTAACCTCTAGGCTGGATTACTGCAATGCAGTATACATGGGGCTGCCACTAAAGAAACTTCAACCAGAATTCATCAGCCAGATAACTTACTGGGACAAGAGAAACTGAGTATGCAGCTACAACATAGATTATGGCTCAACTGCACTTGCTGCCACTTGGTTTCCTGGCCCAATGCAAAGCGTTGGTTGAGACCTATAAAGTATTATATGTCTCAGGACCCCAATACCTGAAGGACCATGTCTCCCTCAGTATGGACCTACTCAGATGTTATGGTCATCACCAGAGGCCCTTCTCTGTGTGCTTCCTCCAAGGCAAGTGCAATGGGCAGCAACGAGAATTTGGGTCTTTGTAGCAGTGGCCTCATGGCTGAGGAACATTCTCTATCTAAAGAGGCTTTGCCTGGCACCATTGTTGTCAGTTTGTATGTGCCAGACAAATACATTATTGTTTCCCTGGGCATTTGGGTCTTGATATGGTTTGATTTTTGGCTGGCTCTTGGCTTTTCATCTTTTGGTTAGGTCAGGAAGGATTGTTTTCTTGTTACTGATTGCACCCTTTTAGGTTTTGTTGCTTTTGGCTATTTTATCGAATTTTTACAATATTGATTTGAGACTTTTTTTGGGGGGGTAAAAAGCTATCCTGATTATGTGTGTGCAAAATGACAGATATTGTATGTTATTCCTTTTGTCAGCATGGATTTAATCCTTAATGCTGTAGTCATATTAGCTTCCATATAGAGCAGGAACACAGCTTTATAACAAGTCAGACTAGCAGTCGTATCAAGCTCAGTACTGTCTATTCCGATGGACAGGGACTCTCCAGGATTTCAAGCAGGAATCTTCTCCAGCCCTAACTGCAAATGCCAGAGAGTGAAACTGACCCTTTAGCACGGAGATATGGTCCTTGCCTCTGAATGGGAAGTTTACGTGCATTATTTCACCTACAAACAACTTGGCTGAATGCTGCAGCACTTCATAGCAAAGGAGCACACAACCTCTCTCCCACCTGCCAGGTAAAAATTCCCAAATGCCTGGCCAATGCAGAAGCAGTGTGTGGGAGTAAGTAGAAATAGGCATGCTGCTTTTCAAACTTTATTTTTTATTTTTTAAAAAAACCTCCCTGAATGATCTCTTCAATGCTGTTGTAGTCACACTCTTGAGAGGAGTGTCCAGCCATCAATGGCATGTTAAAAATACAGAGGCAAAAGACGGGGGGGTGTTTAAATGTTGCAGATAATAGGAGGTGGAGCTGTATCACCATCACTGGTGACATGAGAGTCTATGACATAGGCCAGGGGCAGCCAGCATCGTGGTCTCAAGATGTTATTGGAATCCAGCTCCTAGCAGCCTCAGCAAGCATGGCCAATGGCCAAGGATGATGGAAATTGTAGTCCAGCAAACATCTGGAAGGCACCATTTTGGCTATTCCTGGCGTAGCTGGTATGTGCCTGCAACCACATTCCATGCAACAATCATAGAATCATAGAATCATAGAGTTGGAAGAGACCACAAGGGCCATCGAGTCCAACTCACAACGGCAATGGATCACATTTTCTATCACAAAGTACAGCATCCCTGTATCAGAAGCACAGCATGGAGGAAAGCCATCTGGACACTGCACTAGAAATAAGTGGGAGCTGCACATCTCTTGCACTATAGATTAATTGCCCCAAAGGACCTGTTTCTACTTCCTCTAGCTTCATTTTAGACTTTATCATGAGCCGAAAAGAGTGTGATTCACATTAAGTAATTGGATAATGATGGCATGACACTTGTAATTTACATGGGAAGCACCAAGAGGTGGTAGCAAAGTAGCTGTGAAAACACCAGCATGCTCCACATCCCTGGACCTAACACTTACTTGGCAGTCAAATCACAAGCTTGGAACACCTCCTGCTGCTACCCTGTGAGCTGCAGGGAAGTCTCAATCCATATCAAGACATCTTAGCTTGGGAGGAAACAGGTTTTTGGGAGAGAGAGAGAGAACACTTCCAGACTGTCACTATTTTCAGGTGGGATTAAATCACATACCAGTAAATTCAGGTTACATAATTATAGTTGATTGAGAGGTCTTGCACTACAAACCAGCTCCCCGTAAATATTGACTTTTTGCAATAAGGAAAGTGATGGGGAAATGGCCTTGAGAGCCTGGGACAAAGCACTTACTTTGACACAACATTATCTAGGCTCCCCACAAACAAATCAGAGGGAATGCTTACTGAATCGCCAACCTTGTCTGCCTGCAAACAAATAATGATGAATGTTCAATAAACAGGTGATCTGGAAGTACCCAAAGAGTGAGCCGAAATACACCAGCCTAAGAAAAAGGAAAAGCAGAAAGGTGAAGTGAAAAACTAAATATTATAGTCTGGGACAAACAGTTTTCCCAAGATGTTTTTAATTTAAATATTCCAAACATTAAAAAGAATCCCTTAACATACAGTCTTAAAAATAAGCTTTTTAAGGTTTTTAACCTCCAGTACCTGCACTTTCATTGGAAAGTTATTTTAACACTTCAGCTCTTAAATAAAATGAGCTGCTGGAGGCATGATATGTGCATTCAGTAAAATGTGTGTGTGTTTTCTGTATACTGTATATTCAGCTGCTGTCCACTTTAATAGTAGTTCCCAGAAAATAGCAAAGGAGGCAACATTTTTTCTTATAGTGGCAGCAATACTGAACTCCCCAAAATTCAAAAAGCACTCCAGAACAGAGATTTCTGGGAGAGACAGAATGGCAGCTATTCCGATTTACCTTCCTGAAAAGAATTTTACCTCAACCCCTGAATATAGCCAAAACAAGGCACAGCCTTGAGCAAAAGCCCTTGGGGATGAAGAGCAGAACCACTTGTCTTGGGCTACATAATGGGAGATTGAGTCAAAGCTTGGGATCAACCAGTGGCTCATCCCTCCTCCAAGGGCTTGACTTTATCCCTAGCCTGCAACTCTCACAAGGCAACCAGGTGATGTGGAAAGTTTATTCCTACTCCACAAGCAGCCTACCCCACCCTTTGGCAGTGGCAGACTTTGGGCTCTCAAATTTCAGTGGTGCCCTGCATGCCATTTGAGGACAGTAAGGTGGATTCTGGCTTGGCTCTTGATCTTCAGCACATACTCCTTTCCAAAGAGTTGATAAAGCCTTGGCATGTTGTGCCCAGCAACATCTTTAGAGCCATAGTTTTAGTGGCGGCGGCAGCAGAGAAGACAGTGTGCGGCAAGGGCAACATTGTGGTTCCACCGTGGCAGGTGCTAAGAGCACAATAGCTCATTCAGCAGCTGTGATCCTGGGACGAGGGTTTGCAAGTCAAGCCAGTTTAATCTGGAGTAAGGGACAGAGGGAATTAAAGTATGGGGTCCTCCTGCTGGGATTTTTACAGAGTCCCTTCTTAGCTATAAATCCCTTTAAAAGGAGGGGGGGTCTTTAGAAAATCCAGCAGGAATGATCAGCAAACCCCAGGACCTCCCTACCTCCCTCGCTCTTCCTCCCCACTGGAATTGCTCTCAAACAAATGAAACGTGTGTAATTAATGGGCCAGGGGGCTGGACAGGTCCCACATGAAAGCGTTTCCTGGACTTCTTCTTCATTTGCATGGCATCAGAAGCTGTTCAGAAGGTGTGACTTTTCCCACGGGGGAGCCCTGGGCTCCATGGCACAATAAAGGCAGCACTTTGTAACTAGAATTAATTAAAGGAGTGGGGAGGGTCGATGGAGCAGGAGGAGGGCACAAGGCACAGAGGAAAGATGTTTGAAAGCTGAGCCCTGTGCAATAAACAAGCATGCTGGAGCCACCCTTGTAGAGTTGAGGCATTCCAGAGGCCATCCAAGCAGCAGAAGCAGAAGCAGCTTCTATCTTTGACGCGGGGCCCTGGCATCATGGCCTGTTCCATTCTATCCCATGGTTTCAGCTTGCTTTTCATTTTGCCTGACAAAGAGTTCTGTGTAACTGTGAAGCTTGTATACTCCTGCACTTCAACATAGGTTGGTGGAACTGTGCATCTTTGCTTGGTTCAGAGCTGCATGGCTATGATCAATTGAATGATGGACAAGGTGCCAAAAAGGGAGATCAGACAGGATATTTTTCATCAGCAGGAAGGGAGTATTCAAAGAATCAAGAGCTTTTTGTAAAGAGACTGGGCTAGGAGAAATCAGATAAACTTGAAACATTGACTATTTTATGGAAATCACTTGAAATCATTACATGTCTTAACTAGATTCTTAATCATAAAAGTAGTATGACCCCCCCTCCCCTTGCATATATGAAATCTACAGTGATTTCTGAATGTGCACTAATTTCGGCAGAGAACATTGCACTTTATTAAACCACAATTAGGAGGAAAGTTGGAGAATATGAGCCAATGGCTCATATTCCTGACAGCACATCCTAAAAGTTATGGAGTAGTGTGATTCTATGTCTACTCTGAGTACAGTGGGACTTACAACTAAGTAAGTGGATATATAGGAGAGCAGCTGGGTAAATCACATAAGTAATGAAGAGGTAGAAAGAGCATACGGAAGCATTTATTCCAGAAGATAGCTGCCACCCAGAATAGAAACATTTACCTGGAAGTTATTCCTGTTGAACTGAATAGAATTTACTGCTGAATAGGCGCATTAAGGATCGCCCTGTAATTTATCCCAAAATAAACTGTGGATATAATACACCAAAGAGACAACAAATAATACTGTGAACTTAGAGGTCAGTCTGGTGCAGAGCTCTCCCTCCTATTCAGGATCATCACAGCCCCACAGTCTGTAAGGGTGAGTTCCCCTTATTTCCATCTCATGCACAACTCACTCTTTGATCTAGAAACCTTAGTATCCACTCAAGTACAAGCAATTCTGCAACCGTATAGGGAATTTATACAAATCAATAATGAAGGGTGTTCAATAAAGGTTCTGTAACAGAGGCCACAGCCGAGCTAGGTTTTGCTAATACTAATTGTACAGGGGACTTTGGCTGTTATATAATGACAGACTTCTTGGGGGTGTTGCCTTTTCATCAAAGAAACGCTTTGCAAGGAAGCTATTAATTATACCTAGCAAACTGCCACATCCCCCACACCATGGGTTATCCTGATGCAAGAAAGGCCCATGTTAAATGGTTATCAGCTTTGCCCTCCCAAACAGAATGGTTTGAACTGCCCATAAAACTTGAAGTTATATGGAAGGGAGCTCCAATTTCTTCCTTTTGTGAAAAACTGGATATCCAGTTACAGAAGCCTTGACTTTACCAGTTACATAATTCTGGACTCTTGTTCTTGTTTCTGCTGGTAGTCCAGATTCCTGTAGATGCCTATAGAGCAGGGAGGGGGGAGCTGGGGCTTCCAGATGTTGCTGGACTCTAGTGTCCATCAACCCTATACAGCATGGCAAGTGACCAGGGATGATGGGGGGTTGTAAATCAGCAACATCTGGAAGGCCACAGGTTCCCAATCACTGCTGTAGGGCAATTCTAGAGTGAATCACAGGGATGTCCTCTCTGCTTCTAAACTGGAAACCGAGCCAGTGAGAATAGTTGGGCCTGAGTTCAAAAAGATGCCTTGGTTGCACTTGCAGCATCTCCATCCTCAGGCTTTTCTTATTTAAAAAAAGGGGGGGAGAAGGGAACCTTCCAACCTCCCCAGCCCCAAACATTCTACAGACCAATGTGCATAAGATTCTCCCCTAGAACTCTTTCCCAATTAGGAGCATGTCACACTCTCAGGACGTACACTCTCAAACTGAAGCTCACCAGCTCCTGCCTCCCATCCCATTTTCAAATGTATTTCCCTTGCAGGGGATCTTTCATGCCTTGTGGCTGCTTCTCTTCCTTGCTGTTTCTGCCAGTTCACCTGCCCTTTCTAAGTGAACTAGCAGTACAAGGAACAGGAAGCAGCAGCAACATCTACACACCCTATCCTCCAGGAGGTGGTCTGATTTGGAGAGCAAGCAAAATGGTCAATGGGCCCCTAGACTAGTGTGTCTATTCCCCATCCAAGCTAGTGACCATCACCACGTATTGCAGCAGTGAATGCCACAAGTTCATTGTGCTGTTACAAAGACTAAGGCCTCAGATGCAAACTCTAGATAATATTTTAGAGACTAAGACGTAAACCACATTTCCAATAGCTGTCATATTCATATTGTTTATTGTCATATTCAATTGTTAATTTAAACTTAATCCTATTGTGTTTTATGTTCGCTTAGTACGGTATGTGAATCTGGTCTGGGACCGTCATAAATTTTATTATTACTATTATATATCACAATATTTATTAGCTCCTAAAACATAGTATAGTCCTGTGCACGTCTCCTTAAAAGCCAAACTCCTTAAGTTCAATGAGACTGGTTCCCAAGTCAGTGGGCAAAGGATTGCATCCTAATGCTGTGTATGTATTTGTAGTAGTAGTAGTAGTAGTAGTAGTAGTAGTAGTAGTAGTAATGATGATGATGATGTCAATTTAAATGAGTGTTTGTAGTAAGCGTGTCATCCTCTCCTTTTGGGGGGGAGGGGTGCTTCTGGCTTTTAGCTACCGAAATGCTTTTAATTCAATTTCCAGAGTATTGATAATTTAAGCCAGCATTTCAATGTTTCCTGTAGCCATACTAGGTGCCCTTCCCAAGCTGTTAAGAATCTGGACACCACCACAAGCTTTGAAAAAAATACTCCCATTCCAAGACTTTTCAAAGGCGACAATTAGTTACATTGTTAAAATGTCCACAAGAAACACAAGCAGCTGTTGTGATGACCTGTCCCCGGAGAGCCAAAGCCAGGTGCCAACCCTTAAAGGATTTGCAACCCAGTTTTTTCTCACCTCTGGTGTTTGCAAATTTCCCCCTCCCAATCCTTTGTCTTCCTCCAGCACCACCCAAAAAAAAAAAAGAAAAAGATTCCTAGCCCTGCTAGAAATCACACAGCCAGAGAGAGCACACCTCATTTATACTAGTAGAAAAATTTAATGCACATATTAAATAAATATTTCAGACCATTTCATATTCAATTTGTACACAGTAACAATTTTTCTAAAAAAAACTACCCCACAAGAAAGATGTGCTGTGACAACAAGCCAGCTCACAGCTTCCACACACTGAAGTTTTCAAAAGTATCTTTTCTTTTGTTGTTATTTTAAATAATCCTTTGCAAAGTACCCCTTTCAAACCAAACGTCCAGCTCAGCATCTCTCCCTCCCTCCTTGCCCTTAAAAGTATTAGTTAAGCCTTCTGAAGTTCCTGATTACACAAAAGATGCCACCATTCAGCAGCCCATTCAAGGCTTGCGTAGCTGGATCTAATCTAGCCTCCCTGCAGAGAAATAAACTGGAACACAGGCAGTAAGGCAAGCAATATTTTCTGTGGCGATTAAAGGCCAACATCAGCATCTCGTACACAGAAACCCCCATCAGTATAGGACAGGGCTGTCCAAATTCCAAGAGACTGATCTACTCCCACTATAAAAAACAACAACTGGCAGTGATCAAAGTTGTTGAGCTTTTTTTAGGGAGCCAAAGTTTTTTTTTGGGGGGGGGTAATTTGATGAGGGTCCCAAGATCGACCATGGACCAACCTGTTAAGACAGCCCTGGTATAGGATTCTCAAGGGTTTCTTGGCCAACGGAGTATCTGCAAGCAAGGCTGCAAGCTCTTATCAAGGTTGGCAAATGAGGGGCCAGGCAACATTTCTGAGGAGTCAGATATGGGCTGGGGAGAGGTTCAAATTGCTAACACCAGTTTAGTGGGAGCAAGGCTTCCTTTTTTATTTTCCTTTTGGCTTTTTAGGGGCCCAACCATCCTTCATGCCTGTAAAATGAGTGAGATCCCAGTTCAGTCTCATTGGAAAACTTGAGACAAGAAGCACCTTTGATGAAACGGGTGTAATGGGGAAATATATAACATTTGAACTCAGTGGCACTTTATTGTCATAACAAATACAAAAAAAAATGGTCTACAGAATAATAATAAAAATGCAGACCTCTGGAGACATGATCAGCTTGGATAGAACATACAAAGCAAAACTAGCGGCCCTCATCTCAGCATCACCTCTGTGGTGGCGTTCATTCATTCTTCCTTGGGGATTCTGCTCTCGCTCTCTCATTCAGAAATGGAAACAGTGACTTCACATCCCACCCTGTTGGTGCCTGCAAGTCTCTCGCTGGTTACAAAGGGACTTGCACTCAATTGACTCTGAGAAAGGCCACAGTCTGCAGGTACCAGGAACATCCACACAGACCCATCAAAATAAATGGAACTTGCACAAAAGCTCTGGATGGGTTGTGTTTCTATTACGTTTGTTTTATTTGAGGTAGAAATTTGGTCCCAAAATTTATTATTTGATTGAAGAGGGCAGGTTCTATGCTTACCCCTAGATCAACTACCTCCTACCCACCCCCACCCCACTTTTTTTTTAACAGTCTATTAAAACATAACACGCCCCCCATGGACTCAAAATGTTTCTTAAGTGAAGAGCAACCCTTCACAAGTCTTTTAACGTTACAGTGCTTTTTCTTAAAAAAGCAGTAAAGTTGGAATACAAAAATAGAGCCTCTTTTTTGTTTTTAAAAAAACACAAAACAAACAATTATAAACAACTAGATCAAGTTTGGTTTCCCCCTCTTCTTCCACCCTCGTTTTAATTATCATCACAGGTTAAGTCTCTAGGCATTGTCCATCAGTTAAAAGTCTCTACAGAATGTCCTCCAACAAAAAAAGGGAAAGGAGGGTGGACCCAAGTGGCACTAAGGAGGGTGGTGGGTCAGGGGGTGGGCTTGGGGCTGGAGTTCCGAGTCCTTTTACTCCTCCGGTTGAAAGGGTAATTGAGAAATTCGAAGCGTCTGTGAGGCTCTGTCGTTTGGTGGCCCTTGGGTAGCCTCTTCATGAAGTGCACCTCACGTTGATGCTGGCGAGTCTTGGAGCCCTTGCGGGGACGCCCCTTGCGGGTGAAGGCCATGTACCACCCTTCGTACTTTGCGTTCTGCAATGCTGTGTAGTTGTTCTCCAGCACGATCTCGGTGAAGACACAGTCCTTGCCTTTGCCGTTGCTCTGCAGGTGAGAACAATAGGAGACAAGTGAATGGAGATGCCCTTCATCTTTTCCCCATGTCTCCCCATGGAACCAGAGCCAGGTTGTCCTGGTCTAAAAATAGGGGGGCTTGGACTTTGTAAGTAGTGATAGCACTTGACCATGCTTTGAACACTGTTTGACCTGGATGCTATTATGCCAAGAATGCTTATTGTCTAACAAACATCCCCCAATGATGTACCAAAGGCACAGTTAAGTCTGTTTTATACTTTGTGTTATCCAGAACAGTCAAGGCATCCAATTCAAAGTTTGTGGGAACTCCAGGAATATAAATTACAAAACTGGGGGTATCCACGGTTTTAATATTAGTGTACCACTAGTACTAATACCTCCTGTTTAGCTATCTAAACATTCAGTTCAATAAACACACATTTCCATAAATCCCTGGACATCTGATATTACCTTATCCAACCTCTCAGGCGCAAACTAAACAGTTCACATCAAACAGTTTTCTCTAGCTATGTATTGGTTTGTGAAGTTGTCTCTGGCTAAAGTGTAATGTGTAGATCTGCCATAATGTGTAGATCTATATTGAAAAGGCCACCTTCAGAAGGTGCAAAGTGTCCTTAGCACTTATGAGAAAACTCGACAGACCTGGGATGTTGCTAAGGATTGCTTTGTTTGAATGCAAAGCAACTCATGAGGGATGCATATAGGATTGTTTGGTGGCTCACATTCAACCCCAACCTGACACTTCACACCAACTGGCAAACTCAGAGGGGACTCAAGAGGAATCACCTAGATTGTGAATTTCTACTGTCCTCAGCCTTACACTAGCAAAGAGAGTGGATGATTATGTGCAAAGATTATGCTTAATATTACTTGGAAATGTTCCCCACCATCCCACCTCCGCCCCACCTCCAGGATACTGCAGAGAAATCTGCAGCTATGCTCAGACCTACTTCAGCACACTCACGCTAGGATTGGTTGACATCGTTGGCTGATAGAAGATATATAGCTAGTCAACCCATCAAGTACCAACCTAGTCAATACAGTGGTACCTCTGGTTATGAACCAGAGGTCCGTTCTTAACCTGAGGTACCACTTTAGCTAATGGGGCCTCTCACTGCCACCGCACGATTTCTGTTCTCATCCTGGGGCAAAGTTCTTAACCCGAGGTACTACTTCCAGGTTAGTGGAGTCTGTAACCCGAAGTGATTGTAACTCGAGGTACCACTGTACCTGAGAAATGAGGCAAGGGCAACAAGCAAAACTCAAATACTTATTGGAATGCAAGCAATGCAGCCACCTGTCCCCTGATTGATTCTAATCAGGAACAGATCACACAAGCAGCACCCAGGACAAAAGTAAAAGGAAGAAGAGGACGTCTAGGTTGAGGAAAGCTAAGCTGTTGGAAGGTCATATAGTTAATTATCCATGGCTGAGCAAGTAATTCTACAGAGAGGAGAAACTGCAAGGTCACTGCTGGCAAAGCAAAGTAAGTGCTTACGCAGGAAGGAGCATAGGAAATCGCCTTAAACAGAGTTGGGCTATTGCTCTGTATAGCTCAGGCTTCCTCAAACTCAGCCCTCCAGATGTTTTTAGCCTTCAACTCCCATGATCCCTAGCTAGCATGACCAGTGGTCAGGGATGATGGGGATTGTAGTTTCAAAACATCTGGGGGGCTGAGTTTGAGGAAGCCTGGTATAGCTCAACATTGTGTTTACATTGATTGGCAGCGTCTCTCCAGGGTTTCAGAGAGGGGTCTTTCACAGCCCTTTCTGAAGACTGAGCCTAAGAGGGACCATTTACATATAAAGTGTGCACACTACCACTGAGCTACAGCCATTCTCTGCCTTTGTGGCTTGGCTTATTCCAAGGGGAAATTTAAATATATATGTATGTGTGTGCAGTTCTTCCCAAGATTTGAAATTTTGCACTATAGTAGTAGTGCAATGAACAGAATTTAATGAACAATGTATATTCTTCAGCTAGGACACTAGGGCTTTTGTGGACTGTTTTGGTAGAACTAGAACTATTTTTGCAAATGCTGATGGGCCAAAAAAATAAGCGTTTTTCTAGATACCTCTGAATACCAGTTGATAGTAATCCCAGGTGGGCAGAGTGCTATTGCACTCATGTCTGGCTTGCAGGCTTCCCATTGGCATCTGGTTGGATGCTGTGAGAACAGGATGCTGGACTCATCTTATGTTCTTAGATAGGTGCTAGAAAAGTGGAGTTGCTTCATATGGGCATTCTTTAAGGGTAAGGCCAAGGCTATAATGTGGGGTGATAGAGAACAATGTTTCAGTGCTGGACCCTGAGAGAAGCAAGCTGCTTTCTCAGCCCCCAGCATGGAAGCCAAGGAGGTTGCTGGTGGAAGAAGAGAGCAAGCACTTCTCCAATGAACAGCCCACTGTGTTTTTGTGTTGGGTAATAAGAGAAGAGATGGGGGAGAAAGGAATAGGCGTGGGCAGCAGAATAAGAAAAGGGGTGTTACTACTAGTTTGCAGCCCCTGAGCATGTTCCTCAAGCATGTGACCCTTGAGTTTAAAAAGGCCCCCTACCTCTGCTGTAAAGTCTAATTCATTCATGCTTTTTTTCCTCTTTTTCTTGGTAGCAAACACATTCCAAGTTCTGCTTCCAAGAAGTCTTAGATATGTGCTCAGGACCAGTTTACACACATCAGCAAAATCAGCTGGTAGAGCTTTTCCTGAACTGTATCATTTCTTATCACAGCATATTGAAATGCTTTTTCTGAAAGCAAAAACTCCCCAAACACCATGTTACAAAGAAGACCAACAGTGCCATCCTAAATATGTTTATTCAGGAGTCGCCAAGTTCAATGGATCTTACTCCGTAGTATGCTTGATTAGGGCTTGGACAATTTCTTTTCTTTCTTTGCAGTGGGAGAAAATGTCTCCTAGTTAGCATCTTTGAACAGTGAAACAGATGACAAGTAGGTGCCAGATAAAGGAGATGCTTGAGGATAGCTGTATTTACAGGGAGTGGAGAGGAGACCTCCTAGGCCAATTCTTAGGTTTTCATTTGGTTTAGTGTATTCTGCTTTTTTAATTGATCACAGGGTATGATGCATTTAATATGAAACAACAATGCATGTGCATAAGTGGTAAACCATACAAATACAGAGCAGGTCACCACACCAAATCATCAGATCCTAACTGGTTTTTGGATAGTATATTGTTTTTTATATAGTATATTGCTTTGGTATTTTCATTTATTATTTGCATGGTGGTTGTTTTTTTGGTGAACAGTTATGAGCATCCCAAACTTGTGCATGTTAATAGGAGAGAAGGGAGAGGGAGGTGAGACTTTTGTCAGAAATGGGCTTAAGTTGTTGGATGGCAGGTTTTAGGAGAAATTGTCTTAGTGGTAGGAACACTTCCTCATTGGAACGAATCACAAAGGGAGTTGCCCAGCTTTTCCTTCCTGGAAACCTTCTGTCTGCTCTAACACTAATGAATAGACAGACAGACAGACAGATAGATAGATAGATAGATAGATAGATAGATGATAGATAGAAAATGTATGTAATTTAATGTCTTTCCTGCATATGTAATTGACTTGGGGGTTGTCTAAAAGACTGCCCCCTCCCCAACCCAATGAATATATGATGCTATGAATGCCACAGGCTCTATCAAATAGGTGCTTGTGATGGTCTCACAACAACCCTGTACATTGTAACCTCAAGAGGAATGGAGGCAGTAGGTGGCATCGTGTTTCTCAGCAATACAGAGTTGCTGCTTGAGTGTTGGGGAAATGAGACTTCCCCTCCAATGGAGACATAACCTGAAAGAAAAACTATCTGATACCTCCCATAGCAAGAGGTTAGTGTGTGTGTGTGCATATGTGTTTCAAGCCTTTTAAATTGTCTACTACTTCTGGCCATGCGAAAGAGGGCCTGCAGATACTTGCCCAGCTTATTAATGATGGAGAAGAGTTGATACAGCAGATTTTCAGTCTTGGAATGTTTTTGTCATTGAGGGTAGGCTGGGGCTGGAGTGGCGCTGCTCTAATGGACCAACCTCTACTGCTCCTCATCTTTAGACATTTGCTTGAATTGTGTGGTTCTGACTAACCACAGCAGTATCCACATGAAATACAGCATCAGTGAATGCGTGTGAACAAGCTCGCTTCCAGCTTCAGTTGTAGGCCCTTTTGCCCTTCCATTCCCATATTTTGTTCCTGAGAAGATTGTCCTGCTCCTCCCCTTGTCGCATAGCAAGCAGTTCCTACCCCAGAAGCCCCCTTACCTTGCCGATCAGTTTTCCTTTCTTGTTCATGCAGATATAGAAGCCTGTCTCAGCTCCCTTGATTCTTACTCTGCTCCCAAATGTGTCGGTCTCCACAATAAGCTTGGCTGGAGTGGGAGAAGATGACAAGAAAATGAGTTACATGAATGTTACAAGATGGGCACTACATACAGCATTCCAAGAGGATAATTTGTCTTCTAGAAATAGCATTTTCTTAGGCAGGATGGACTATGCAACCAAAGGGAAGGGATGCTGTGTCCCTCCTTATAGTATTTGTTATAGCAATACATAGGAAGCTGCCTTCTATCGAGTCAGACCATTGGTCCATATAGCTCAGTATTGTCTACAGTGCTTTTCTGCCAGACAGCGAATGGTCCCAGTTCTAACTGGAGATGCCGGGGATGTAACCTGGGACCTTCTACATGCAAAGCAGATGCTCTAGCACTGAGCTATGGCCCTACCCTAAGAGAAGGATCAGGGTGAACTAATTATAAGACCAAGTGTCACATTCAACCTTGGCCAACCCTTCAAAAGTGACCTGCTAGTGATGGGTGTGGCCAAAAGTGGGTATGTCTAGTACCCCATACCCTGTCTTTTAAAAACACACACATACACCCCCCCCAAAAAAAACCCACACACACCCCTCTCACCTCCATGTACATCAACTGAGGAAGAGAGCTATTGCCTCCTCTCCTCTCATCAAACGATTGATTCAATGGCTAGGGTAGGAGGTGATTTGTATCCCCCTCCACACATCAAGGCACTAGGCTCTCCTCACCCAAGTGCTGTGTCTATTTTAAATTTGTTTTCTTTTTGCTGCCACTGCCATCAAAATCAGTGGAGAAGCCTGGAAAAAATGTGGCATACACAAGCATTACATGTACTGGGTGGCTCCCTGACTGTTCACCCATAGTAGTGGCAACAAACAAACAATGGTGCTTCCACTCAAATATTGCAAAATCTCTTTCTTATTTACTATTTATTTATAAAAAATATTTCTATACCACTGTATCATAAAAATATATCACAATGGCTTACAACAATATAAAAACATAAAACCAGACAATAAAATCTTAGAAAGTTAAAAACTAGTTAAAAACAAAAGGAAATTAAAAACAAACATCAATAGACCATTGCGGGAGATGTATTCTTAATTGTCTGCATAGGCCTGGTGGAATAGAAAAGTTTTCAGCAGGCGTTTCAGCAGTCCTGTTTCTTCAGGAAACGAACATCTTAAATTCAAGCAATAGACAGAATCTGACCTATTTTCAAGAGTCGGCCATGCATGATGGCTATTGCAAGTCTTACAGCGCTGGATGGAACTTCCATTTCTGAAACCAATGGACTTCCAGTTGCTGCAAAAGATCCCTTATCCTCTCATTATAGAGAAATATCTGGGCACATGTCTGTGGCACACAACACAGAAAGGCTACAGGACACAAGGTTAATATAAAGCCCTGGCCAGTAATTGCTTTAAATCATCCTACTTTAAAAGGAAACTCAATGATTTGGGCAGTAGCAACAGGAAAATTAGTTTCTAATTTGGTATTTTTATACTTGGTCCCCTTGCTCTTCTTGTATCTCTTTTCTGTGTAGGTCAGGAAGCTCCATATGATCAGTTTAAGTCCTTTCTCTATCTCTCTGCACTGATGCTGACTTTGCAGCTGGTAGAGGAAGCCAGGAAGGGTAAGGGCAGCCCCTTAATGCATTTCACCTTTGCGAGAGTTGAGAGGGCGTATTGATTTAGTCTCAGTTTTTTTAATGGAGGCATTGATTAACTTTCAAAGCAGCTATGCAAATCGCAGATCAATGGCTCGTCCCCTTCTTCTTGCTGCTGCAGGAACCCCAAAGAGATGGAGCCAGCCAGCCCCAAAGGGCCATCTCACCCATTCCAGCCCTTCTCTGTCATTGTACATGAAAGAGAGGAAACAGAGCAACATTTCTGTACTGTGCAGCATTTTTGGTCAGTTGAATGGGAATTCAGAGTGTCCCAGGCACCAAAACTGGTTTTGCTCTTTATGACTTTAAAGGGAAGGTTTGCTCACAAGCCAGAACCCAGGTAGTCATTACTCTTGATGATGCTCAATACATCATCAGTACTTGTCTCCCATTGCTGTTACAGTGCCAGTTATGATAAGTTAGACTTTATTCCTCTAGCAATGTCACATTATGGAATTCACCATGTCTTAGGTACAGGCAAAATGGTTCTTGTTTGTGATTCTCAATTTCACACATGTTTCACTCACACACAGAGAGACAGGAGGGAAGTCCAGTCTAGGACCATCTCATCCCATCACCTGTTGTGAACAGGACAGGTTACAGGCAGTCCTAGGCCCATTTTGCTGCATGGAAAGCATTATAGTGAAACTTTTTTGACAAGGCACTGGAGAGGGAAGGGGTCCAATCCCTCACATGTCCCCTTTGCTCTTAGAAAGAGACTCTGCTCCTCCTTTCTCTGCTACCAAGGCAGGCCCAGATTTAATGCACCTGCCACAATCATGGATAGTTTTGAGACCAATATATCTGCAGGAGTCTATCTGCAGAATGGGCCAGAAGCTTTAATGATGGTAGCTTGGTACTTGGGAATCTGGGAGGGAGCAATGAGATGTTCTAGAGCGGGGACAGGGAACCTGTACCCCTATGTTGCTATGTTCCATTAGTCTCAGCAACCATGGCCAACGGTCAGGTATGATGGGAGTTGTAGTCCAGCAATAACTGGAGGACTGCATGTTTCCTGCCCCTATCACAGAGCAAAGTAAAATGGTTTTAGCCATCACAACAAGTTGATCAGACTTAACAATGGAAGTGATTCGGTTATGCAGTTATATTGGAAGCATACTGTAGGAGACACTGAGAACCCTCTGGGTCTCAACTGGACTCAACAAACCTCTGTCTCAAATCTCCAGCTGCAGCATGTATTTGCTGCTGCTGTGGCAGTGCAGGGAATATTTGTTTGTTTGTCAATTGATGTTTATATCCAATTTACTCAATAGAAGGCCTCTAAGGGGCTCGCAAAGAAAAATCTAAAATATTCATTTGAAATAAAAATCAATAAAAGCAAACATTAAGAAAAAGTTAACGTAATTTTTATATACAAACGAAACCTGCAATTTTTAAACAATTGTACGTAATAAAATTGTGTGTCAAAATTACATGCCTGGTAAAACCAATACCACAAAGGTGCCTGCCTAATATTAATGAATAGGGACTTCTAAAGAGTGGGTGCTGCCTATCTGAAAGATTGATTACTTGCAAGCATGTAGCGAACATTGTTTGGCACTTGTAAAATGGCCAGTTCCATAGACTGAAGTGGTCCAGTGGGCACACAGGGGGTAAGGGAATCCTTCTAGTAAATAATGAGTCAGTGCCTTTTCCCCAAATTCTAGAGTCTGGGACCTACTATGTCTGACAAGGGCTTCTGAAGAAAAAGTGATCCTGAGTTTCATACACAAACCTTATGCATCGTCAAGCTATATGTGGGGTCTGTGGTATTCATGCCTCATATCCACAAATACAAAGCTGAAAACTCTAATCAGTCAGAGGAAGGATCAAAAGAGACCTTGAAATTTGCTGAGAAAAAGCAGCTTTCCTGCATCACCTTTGCTGCTGAATGATTCACCCACCCCCAATGCAAAACTCGAATGAGTTTGTTCTAATCATTAGGCAAAACATAAACACAACCTCTCCTGTTCTGCTTCTTGTGCTCAGCCAATCAGATGATAGTTTTTACAGCACATTTCCATAACACAAACACCTAGAAAGGCAGGATGATAGCACCTCATTATAAAAGAAGTGGAGCATTCAGTTTACCAAAAAGAGAAGGTGCTTCCAAAAGAAGCAAAACTGTCAAGACTCAGGCCATCAAGTAGAAATGCCAGCTAAATCCTCAAACCAAGGGATATATTCACCTGTGACACTAAGGGTGGAACTTCCCAGTAGGAAAAAACCCACAGGATTTCAAACTTTGCATGGGTTTCCATAATGCTAATATAGGGAGGGTATAGAGGAGAACTGGCAGGGGGTGCTTAACCCTCCTCTAATTCTCTCCTGCAAATGTTCCACCTTCCCCCAGTCATTTTAACCCATGTTTTCCCAAGAGTGGCTCCAATACTAGGAGTCAGCCTGGCTGAGGGAATTGGGGAGACTTAGGAAACTGTTTGCAATGACAACATGTGGATCTTCCCTAACACCAATATTTTTCATCTGGAATGTATCACATGTGAATATTGCTAATGTGGGAGAGAGAAAGGAAGTGAGAAAGTGTTAAACAGAAGAACGAATTTTAGCTAATGAAGGTTTCTCATCTGACCTACAGACACAGGAAAGGGTCAAAGAAACTATTCAAGTTGTGAAAATGGGCAAAAACATATAGACTTGCTGTCTGGTCCGATGTGGGCAAGCAAACTGATGAGGATCATTTTCCCACTTTGTAACCAGCTTAGCTCTTATGCAAGCCTCCACTAGTGTTTGGATCACCAGCTGCCTGAGGTTTGGTTGAGGGACATTTTGGGTCCAGACTGTCTCACTCATTATCAGTGATGCTGGGCTTAATCAATAGCCAATTGTAGCACTGCCATGTTCCAGACAGCATCACTTCAAAATGCAATGGCCTTTTTACACCAGCAATAATATACTGTATTGCGATGATCTGAAAGTTAGGAAATTGTGATGTGCCTGAAATGGGAGGTTTTTTGAAGTAAGATGTTTAAATCCCTTGCAACAATCAAGCAGCTACTCTACATTTGATGTGCTATAAGCATTGTATGAAAAAGCATCAAAAGATGCTTTTTAAATATCCTTCTTCATGGGAAGAGAGACACTTCAGAAGCAGTTGCAGTTCATTTGCAGGAGTAGACTTTTCTATTTCACTTATACCTTGCCCTTTGACCTTTACAAGGCTTTTTGGCCCTTGACTTTGGCTGTGCACAAACCTCTCATTTTACCCTTGTGATCTGGCTTCCTCAGGCAGGGCAAGGGGCCGAGGTATTTCCAATCTGAATAGGACCATGGGAAATCCTTCAGTGCTGTGGCCATGAAGCCAGTGCTTAAAAGGCCACTACACTCCACAATGCTTTCTCTTTTTAGCCATTCATGAGGACAACTTGAAACCTTTCTCAAGCTCTGCCCCTCTCCCTTTTGTCCTATCGATTTTACAAAGCTTGGAAGGCAGGGACTGTATCACTTGCTTATTTATTTATTTATTTATTTATTTATTTATTTATTTATTTATTTGATTTCCACCATATCTTTCAATCCAGAGTTGGCTTACAGGGCTTGTTCTATGGCCTGCCCAGTGTCTGACACTTTGTTAGAGCTAAATAAACAGGAGCAAAAAAATCCAAGACGCAACAGTAACAAAGTAGAATAAATCAATGGTCTCAAACCTAGTATGCCCGAGCTAATGGAAGCTGCATTTATGTATATAGCTAGGGGCTGGTTAAGATGCTTTTCTGGGGTATGTTATTTCACACGAACCTACAGCTCACTCCTCCATCACCACACACACACAACACTCATTTGGCAAAGTAGTGGGCCTGGAGCAAACCTGAGATGGATTATGAAGAGAAACAGTCTCTTCCTCTGGTGATGATGATGATAATTTGTACCCCGCCCATCTGGCTGGGTTGCCCCAGCCACTCTGTGCAGCTTCCAATGTATATAAAAATATAATAAAACATTAAACATTATTAAAAAAACCTTTCCTATACAGGGATGCCTTCAGATGTCTTCTAAAGAATAATAATAATAATTGGGGTACGAAGCATCCAACAAATATTACAGCGTAGATGGGCAAAAGGAAAACTAGATTTGGATGGGCAGGATCCTAAAGTAACAGGCCCTGGATATTTGACTTAAATAAAGAGAGTTATGGATCATAGAAACACCAGTGGATCCATACTATTTCCCACAGAAATTCATCCTATTACATATTCAGCACCAGATCATATCCAAATATCAAATCCAAACTCCTCCTCCTCCTCCTCCTCTTCTTCTTCTTCTTCTTCTTCTTCTTCTTCTTCTTCTTCTCTCATTCTCATAAGAACATAAGACTGAGCCTTGTTTGATCAGGTCAAAGTCCCATCTGGTCTTGCACCCAGTGTTCCACAGTGGTGGACTAGATGCCTATGGGAAACTCTCAAGAAGGACATGAGGGCAAGAGTCCTGTCCTGTTGTTCCCTAGTGACCGGCATTCAGAGGTATACTGGAAGTAGTACACAGCCATCAAGACTAGCTTCTATTAATAGCTGAATTTGTCTAGTCCTGTTTTAAAAGCCACCCAAGTTGGTGGCTATTACCATATATTGTGGTAGCATATCCAAGCGTTTAACTATATATTTGTGAAGAAATGCATCCATTTGCCTTTCCTAAACCTCCCACCATTCAGACCCAACTTTCTTCACACAATGCATAACTTTGATCATGCCCCCTTACTTACTTGGCTTTCTGTAGTGGGGGGGAGGGGGGACAGCTTCAAACATAGCAACCTTTCCTCATAGGGGAGTTGTTTCTGCCCTTTGATCATTCAGGTCCCAACTCCTGCAACCAGCATGTTTTGTCTGTGAAAGGCCAGGACCTCACCACAACATTATTATTCTCCTCAGCTTCTCTGAGGCAAAATAACTATATTTCCTCAACAGGGGCCAACATCCACAATATTAACAATAGTGGAAGATGGCTCGACACATGTGAACAAGGAAAGATTAGAAAACAACCGTGTCAGTAGTCGGGGATTCACCAGCAGTAATGAAAACAGTTATCTAAACTAAGCCTTTAGACTAGGCCCCAAGCCTTGGTGGTCCAAACCCTGGTAGAATGGCTGCTTCCCTCCCCGTCTGCACACTGTGCTGTGTATGAATTACAACATCACATCACTTCTTCCGACCCATTACAACCCCGTTAATTTTAGCACTTCTCCTTCCTATAAAATATTAACATCTGTAAGTCCCCGTCTCCCCACCCCCTGCCAAAGAGCAATTGGACCCCCGACTCCTCTTCATTGAGCCACATAGACAAGGTCCCCTTATTTATCTGTCTTTGGGGGGCACGAGCGAGGGAGGTCGATCAAGAGAGCAGTAAAAGGTTTAAAGAGCATCAATTTCCATGCTCTCTTCTGCTGACTGATGGAAAGACACAGAAAATCAGCCCTGAACGGAGGCAGAACAACACATGCTGCTGCTTCTCTCTTTCCCCCCCTTTTTTGTCCTTTCCACCTTTTCAAAGGCTCTTTCTGATTTATTGTCTGTTTGGTGGGCTTTGCCTTGCCACACGAGCCGCTTTGGTGACCGGCCTCCAGCACTGAATCGCTGGTCGCTTGGCAGGCCCTGCTGGCTTGGAACTCTGCTCGAAAGCAGAGCCGTGGATTCACAGTGGGGCAGGAAGGGCAAAGAGTTAAGTACAACTGGCCTACAAAAAGCCACAGCAGTGGAAGATGCATCCCAGGCCCCAGGCAGCACGAAAATATGTACGGCAGCCAGGTCCCAGTAGCAAATGCCAGCCGTCAACACAGCCAGAATCCAATACAGCAATTATCATTCACTTTCAGAACAATTTCCTTCTCATACAGATAAAGACCATTTTAATCCAGATTATGGACGGCTAAACAGAGCTCAGAGAGGTGGACCAAGGTTTAAGATGCATGGGGCTTTGCTCCTAATTAGAAAACGGAGAAAGATATTGACAATCAAGACAGATAACCGAGAAAAATGGACCTGACATTAAGTCAGCCGTAAAAATGTCACAGCAGAGAAAATGGTCATTGGCAGAAATAAATCACTTAAAAAGGAAAAATCTTCAGCGCCCCCCCCATTTCAATACTTAATATAAAATAAAGACTTGAGGTTTTAATATTTGATGTTAATGGTGCGAAAGGTTGATTTTGTTTGGGGTGGTGGGGGGAGCTTAACATTTTCAACTCTATTCTTTCACTTCAGTGACAGATTTATCCCAGAAAAATTATGTTTCGTGCTCAAACTTTGAAGGGAAAGTGGCTACGTAGATGCAGAAAAAATGCAGCGAGGCACACTTGATCCCCTAACTGGACTGCGAAGAGGAGAAAGTATTCAGGAAATGTTAAAAAAGGTGAAAGTAAGAAGAGTTTTAATAGCTCTTCCAGACATGGGGGTCTCTCCAGAGATTCATATAGAACAATCCTGAACCTCTATTTTAACATTTACAGACTTGCGACTCTTTTAAAACTTTACATCTGAAAAACTGCTTGTGTTCTCTCTCTGTTTTAGATCATTGCTCGGCTTGCTTCTTAGCTCTTCAAATGCTTAACCTTTTTATTATGTTTTAATAGAGGTCTTTTCTTTTTCAAGCTGTTTCCCTCATTTCATTCTAGCCTCTCTTAACATTGTCATTTAAATCTAAAGTAATCTCTCTTTTTATATAAGACATTTAAGTGGGAGGGGGAACTTTGTTTGTGAAACAAACTGGTCTCCTTCAAATCATGGTTGCTTTAAGGCTGGCATGCTTTGCTTGAAAGGTTAAAAATACATCTTTGTACATGTAGAATCCACTTAGCCCCAACTATTAAAGTTCATTCTGAAATCTTCAGTCAGCCCAAAGCTATATGAGAGGATGAATGTTTGCAGCAGTTTAGTTGTAAGTGAAAAGGAGAAAACACATCTAATGTGGAAGGCTAGGAATTCTAAGCAGGATGCATACTGCATGTACAAATATGTATGTGCAACGTAAGGATGCACGCATTTTTTGCCAGCACACAGAAAATAAAGGAAGTCGGAGCTTTCAGAATGTCAGCTAACCTTGTCCCGTGTCTCACATATGCAAGGAAAGGAGCTCAAAGACTTACAGTTTATTGAAGCCACAGTTTTGCTAGCACCTTGTCCTCTTGTATATGGCTTGAGCATTTGAAAGAGTAATTAACACTTACGATCTAAGTTATTTAAAACTTCCACGCTACTCAGGGCTCCCCTGCCATACCCCCTTTATTTTAGAGAACAAGAGGATCTGCTGCCTTGTCCTCCCATGCATCCCACAGATTTGTGTTTGCTGCACTCAGAGACTGAATACAGTTGGTGACAATCTCTGCCTAAGACTCTGGGAAACTCTGG
The DNA here is from genome assembly GCF_964270895.1 of Podarcis filfolensis. NCBI lineage: Eukaryota > Metazoa > Chordata > Lepidosauria > Squamata > Lacertidae > Podarcis > Podarcis filfolensis. Next base: position 42,488,221 of record NC_139608.1, on the reverse strand, counting down.
GGCTTCGAATCACATCCTCCAAGCTTCCTTGTTTCCGTATCACTGAGAGAGATCCTAGCTAGAGCTATGTTGCAGGAATGCACCAGCTATTTCTAATCTAAACAGTTTGGGCATCCCTCTTCTTTTCCGCTCCTCACCACGACCACAAAAGAAAAACGTTTTTTAAATGCAACTCACCCCATCATCTGGGTGGTCAGAGAGATCAGGTGTAAAAAAATAAAACGAAACCCACACGCCTCCTCATAATCAGAGCTATCATCCTGATCCCCAGGGGGAAAGCAATGTACTATTATTACAAATATTGATTGCCACATTCTTCCATCGCAAGACCCCTGCCTTCTGAACACTTGTAATGATTTCTGGCTAACAAAGAGGACGGAAATCATTAATTACTGTGCTGCGCGCACCACCACCCTCCCCCAGCCCTTCTGCCCGCATATTCAGCCTTACCATGAGCATCTCCATCCTCCGCCATGGCATTGATTTTCTTGTTGTCCAGGATTTGCACGTGCTTCCCACTGGTCCGACTGTACAGCTGATAGGTCCGGACGAGTCGCCGGCTTAGTTGGTCGGTCACCAGGCTCTGCTCCCTCACATGCTGTGTAAAATTAGGTGGGGACTGAACAGTTACCTTTAGGAAATTGAAAAATATACAACACACCATTATAATCTCTACTCCTCCGAGAAAGGCGCTCTCGGCATGTTCCTGGTGCATTTTTTAGAGCACTCTGAGCTGGTGCTGTGCAGAGCCAGGTTCGTGATAGGTCAGTATAAGAAACCCTGGCATGGATGAGAAATTGCAACCGCTACCTAGACATTTATTGTTGAGAATCAAGCATGGGATAAAGAAAACACAGGTGATCCTGGAACACTTGGGACAGAATTACAACCAGCACAGCTCCTCAGATTTCAGAAAGACTCGTGCCGATTCAAACCAGGTCACAAACGCCATGGAGCTCAAGTAGGCATGGTCCCGATCCTGCTTGCTCCAATTTAAACCCAGGAAGGCTCTGCAGGAATCACTTTAAGGTCACCACCAGAGCAAAAATAAACCAGCTCCATCATTCATATCCATCTCATTCCAGGCAATACAGCATGCACACGAGTGCGACGGACTTCTAGCTAGGTAATCATCCCAAGGCTTTCAATTACTGGGCTTGTTTCTGTGTCTTTGGTATTTGCTTTCCTGATCTTTCAAGTGGCCTGCTTGAGAGTTTTGCTTTGTGGGGCTGTAAGGGCCCTGTGCGCTGTGGACCAGAGTAACCAGTGACCAAAAGAAGAAGGTGGAGGGGGGGAACAGCCATATTTTATCCCCCTTAAACAGGGATCAGTTGTGTCAGCAGCCGAGGCAGTTCGGAATTGTCTTTGCAGCTAATATTTATGAGCCTTTCCATACACATCAAGGCTGGCTATGGGTTTCCCACCTCCCCACCCACCCCCAGCCACACATTTAAAGTCCTCGTAACCCTGTTAGCAGTAGATTCTGTTATGGAACAGTTTGGCGGGCGGGGGGGGGGGGGGATCGGCTATGTGTAGCTTCAGTTGTACAATGATATTGCCACTGCTCAGATCTGTTTCTCTCCTCTCTCTCACAGCCTGGTCTTAGGAGAATTCTTCCACCCCCTCCACATCTCCGATTCCTCTTTTAAGTCTGAAGGGGTTTAGTTTGCCCCTGACATTTATAAAGACGTATTCTGAGCAAATGTTGAGGAGATTTGTTCCTTTCAACCTCATGGGGTGGCAGTGTACGAAGTAACCCCCGACTCGTCTCTCTTTTCCCCCCACCCCACCCGCTGCCCATGTCAAATGCTAAGGTTATTCCATGCAAATGGGAAAGTAACCTCCTCCTCAAAGCTGGAGTTTATAGAAGTCTTCCCTTGACAATTTTCCTTTCCTTTCCTTTGTGTCTCTCTGTGTGTTTCCTACAGAAGGTTCTTTTGATAATATCTCTGGATTCTTTTGCCAGCTCTGATGAGGGGACCATGTGGACACCCACATCACTCTTTGATTTCCATCTGACGCCCCCAAAATATTACAATGTAGCTTTTTTTTTACACAACTCCCATGTTCCTCCTTCACATTCAGAGTGATCTTTGTTACTCCGACTTACAAAATCAAGAGATCCTTGCAGTTTTAACTCGGAACCTTACACCTGTTATCTCTCTCTCTCTCTCTCTCTCTCTCTCTCTCTCTCCCTCCCTCTCTCTCTCTCTCCCCTTCACTCTCTTTCTTAGGGGAAATTGCATTTGTCTTTGGCTCTCTGGATTTGCAATCAATACTGCACCAGCAGGGTTATAGATCCCACAGTATCAGACTGTGTTGTTTAATATATTAGCAGCACTACTGATGGCCAGCAAGCTAGAGTTAATAATGGTTAGAATTTCCATCCCTTAAATATTATAAAACTTTTGAAAATCATAGCAAAGGTGCTTGCAATTTCAGCAAACAATAACTACCTACCTACCCATCCATCCACACACTTGCACAATGTCTGGCTAAACACTGCAGTACATTTTAAATTAATCAGCATCTATTTCTTGCCTTGGATTTTGCATGCTTTTCTCATGTCTGCGATTTCAATTTTTGAACCCAGCTTGCATCTACTTTCACTTTAACCAACCTCCTGTCGTTTAATTTTATCAAACATGTTATATTTAACATTCTGCTGCGTGTTTGGGTTGCTCCATCAAACGCTTCCCATCAAACTCCTTATCTAAACTTTTTCTTTTTCTTATAACCGCTTTCCGTTTTTTTAAAAAAAGATGCTTGGAAAAGATTTGGCTATGAGCTTCAAGCTGCGCCAAATAATGTCTTAAAGGATAAAAAGTAATAAAACAGTTTCCTTACCTGTGCCTGCAAGCAGAAAGCAAACAAGTGCAGTAGCCTAGAATGATGGGAAAGCGGAGGAAAGGGGGAAAAAACAAAGTAGATGGTGAGGTGATTTCGCTTTTGAAATGGAGCAGAAATAAAGATGGAAAATCAAGGGAGACTGTTGGGGTGGTTGTTGTTTTTTGGGGAGGGCAAGGGAAAGCCGGGAAAGTCCAAATAATCAGCAGTTACTTACAAATAGCTGAATATGGACGAGAAGAGATTCATCCTGAGCGGTTTCCCCCGGCGCTGGATCTTGGCCGGTTCCCGGGACGGTGGGAGGCTCCGCTTCTCAGCCTCCCTTCTCTCGCTTTGCGTTAAGCTCGCCGGTTGCTTCGGCTGCCTCTTCTTCCTCGCGCGTCTCTCCGCGCCCAGCTCCCCACGCGGCACTTGCCTCCCCGAAGCGGCTGGGTCAGGGCAAGGGGCTGCCTCGGCGCGGCCAGCCCATGCCCTCGAGAGCCGCCGCCGCCGCTGCGGAAGGAGATCGGGGCCGGGAGAGCGAGGGGAGCGCCGGTCTTGCGGCGGCTGCTCCGGGGGCCCAAGCGGCGAGGGCGCGCCCGGGGGTCGGCTGCGCTAGAGCCCGGCGAGGCGCGGAAAGGGCGCTCGGCTGTCAGCAAGGCTCCGGGGCAGAGCAGGCGCCCAGGCTGCGCTGACAGTTCCTGAGCCCCGGATCGCCGGCTGCGGAGAAGGAAGGCGGCTGGGCGGCAGGGAGGGCGCTGCGCCTCTCGCTCTCTCGCTCTCCAAGCGCCCGGGGGGCAGTGCGCACCGGCCCGGCGCTGGTCCCTCCTCTTGTGCGCGGCTCGCCAATGTGCCAGCCCCTTCTCATCTGTCCGGGGATGGCCCTCCGGCAGACCCCCTCCTCTCTCCTCCCCCCCCCCCCGGCGGGGGGGACCGGCAGGCTGCGCTCCGAGGCATCCCGAAGGTTATCGAGGAGGCACCTTCGGAAGGCGGGGGGGGGGTGGGTTCCTCTCGCTCACATAGAGACCCACGCAGCAGCTGGGCAGGGAAGGGGGGGAGATGATCACACACACATGCGCTTGTGCGTTGTGGCCTTTGCCCGGTGGCATCGCGCGTGTGCGTACCCACGAGGCTGTCCGGGGGGTGGGGTGGCGCGGATTCCCACGACGAGCCTCGGACGCGTGTGTGACGGGTGCCAAAGCGGCAGAAAGCAGGCTGAAGTGTGTGCCAGTCTTGGAGCACGGTGGGGCGCTTTGGCTACACGCGAGAGGGAAATCGCTGTGTGTAGAGGCGAGTGTGTCTAAGCACCTGCTTTTGTGTCGCGGTGGGGAGAGAAACGCTCGTGGGAGCGATGTCGGGTAAATGTTGGGATCCGTGCCTGGGGGTGCTTTCACGGTCATTAATGGTAAAAGTGTATTATGCACATGGCTATGTGAGAAGGTTGTTGGTGCGATATTCAAACACACACACACATGCTTTCTCTATCCGTCTGCACAAATACAAGCTCGGCACATAATGGCGCAAAACGAGTGTGCCTTAGAGGCTAGGTAGAGTGCAAAAGTGAGGAATCCGTCCTTTATGGGACCTGAGAAATGTGGCCTGTGTAGGTGCACAGGTTTGAAAATAAATGCATGTCTGAGACCAGGGAAAATATATTTGCACATAGAGAGCATGTAATACTTACAGTAAATAGATTTATATTTCACTTTTCTACAGAGAGTACACATTTCATGAAAACATAACACTAAAAATATTAAAGACATGAAAGTGCATTAAGGTGATGGTATGTTTTCTGAAAACTGGGCCGCTAGGTATGCAGATTATGTGCAGGAGCAGCCAATGGTGCTTTGATAATTTTGTGTGTGTGTGTGTGTGTGTGTGTGTGTTTAACACCCAGCACCCACAAAGCCTAATGGCTGCTTCTCTCCCCTCTCCTCCCCTTCCCCAGGGCTTTATGTAGACCAAGGCTGGCACTTAGCCGTGGAACCTGTTTGCAGTGCTGCTGCTCAGCACCGGTGACATGTGGAGCACACAGGCACAGGCTTCCTTCCTTTCTCCACTGTGTACGTACACCAGCCTTCTCCAACCCGGTGCCCTCCAGATGTTACAAGTCTCATCAACCCCAGGGAGCACTAGGCTGGGAGAGGAGGGCAACGGCTGCATCTTCCAGGTGGACTTGAGCCCCAGCACCTTTCATTTCAAACATTAAGCTCTTTAAGAGAGAGAGAGAGAGAATAAAAATGGCCAGGCCACTTTAGATCGCTGAAGTGGAGAAGGGAACCACTACAGGGGGAAGAAAGAGGAAGGGCCGGAGTGGAGGCTTGCATTGAGTGACTGAAGAACAGTTAACTTGTTGCCTTCGCTGGCCCATCAGGAGCTGAAATGACCAACTCAAAAACCCAGGGAAGAAAATTTGATTCAAAGCCATTCTCCACACAATGCATAAATGAACTGGTGGACTCCACTGGCACAAGGCATGGGGAGAGGTATAGGCAATTAGACACATTCTGAGGATAGGTCTACCAATGAGAGCCCGCGTGGCATAGTGGTTAGAGTGTTAGACTAGGACCTAGGGGACCAGGGTTCAAATCCCCACTCAACCATGGAGCTCACTCACTGCCTCTCAGCTTAAACTACCTAAAGCAACCTCCTTTGCTGTGGGTATTAAATGGGGGGTGGGGAGAACCATGTGCACCACCTTAAGCTCCTTAGAGAAAAGGTGGGATATAACTACATAAATACTAAGTCATAAGGGCTAAATGGAACCTCCACAGTCTGCTGCAGTATATCTCTGATGCTCTCCCTATGTTTTTAAGGCTGGTTTAGGATTTTAAAAGGCCAAGCCCAGCATAAGGGAACCCAGGAACGAAACTTGTACCTACTGCAGATAATTAAGAAGTATGGAGATGTGATTGGCTGAACAAGGAGGAACATCGTCTAGCTTCTGGGAATAAGCTTCCATTGCATCCCATCCACACCACTGCATCTACACCCTGATCCTCTTGCACCTAAATCACAGTCCTGTCAACAGAAGCCAGTGGTTACCCCATGTCAGTCGCCTGGTAGCTAGAGGAATGGGCATCTGCCACAAATAAGTCCCAGCATTCTCTCCCTTGGATCACAGGAACCCAGTTTGTGAAGTTATTCTAGCAAGACTGTTGGAGCTCCCACAATTGCTTTCTGAGATCATCCTGTGAACACACCAGAAAGTGTTGGCCAAGCATCTTTTTCAAAGGACAACCCAAGACATGAAGTCCAAGTGGAATCCAATAACCCATTCACAGAAGAGGTGGGATAATAAATTCAGGCATAATTGTTACTGGATGACTACCAGAACTCATTGCATGACTCCTCCAGTATGCTTTCAGCAGGCCCATGTTTTCCCAGGGTAATTCATTTTTGTTGAAAGACACCAGCTGTGTGTTTGGGGGAGAGGTGTTCATGTGCCCATAAAGAGGGTCTAAAGACCAATCCCATCCAAAGCGGAAAGCAGGCATTCTCACAAGTGCTGTAGTTTTGGTTTGCTACTCTATCATGCCAGCCACCACCACATAAAGTTCAGCATGGGGCCCGGACTTGACTTAAAACTATTATGCACGGACTTTGGGAAATCTGGTTTTGTGGATTGGGACAACCAGTGCAAGCGAACTGCAGCAAGTGATAGACATTAAAAGAATTAGAGTAAAGAGCAAGACTTTCAGGAGGGGAAAAACACACCACCAAAACAAATAAATACACTGCAGTGCCCATTATCTCCACTAAGTCCCATTATCCACTTACCCTTCCTCTCTTCCTCTACTTTCAAGGCAGGCTAAGCCATGGGGGGGGGGGGGAGAGAACATTGGTGGCACAAAAATATCCACAAAACTATTAAAGCCAAACTCAAGTCATTTTTCGTCTTGTCTGCTGCTTTCTGAAGCCAAACCCAAGCAACAGAGCAGGTCAGCTAGAGGGGGTGAAAGCCCCAGGAGGGTTCAGAAGCAGCACACCTTCTGGTGGAGAGGTAATTCTATCTGCTCTGTGTACTGATAAGGCCAGAAGTTACAGCTTCACTAATTTCCCTTCAAACTGGAAACAGAGGAAAGTTGGGGCTAGGCAGAAGCGCAGGAGTTTGCAGTCTAATTAACTTTGTGCTTTTTCTGGGAACTCTAACATTTCCCCCACTCCCATGCTAGGAAAAAACCCAAACCCAGATCACACCCACGTGTGTGTGTGTGTGTGTGTGTGTGTGTGTGTGTAAAACCAAACCCCATATATATATATATGCAATGTAACACCCCAAAACACTTATTTATCTAAACTCACTTGTCTCTTCCATGTAGCACTTAGTCAGCTTTAATATTAGTTGTTTTTGTTGCAACATCCTAAAAAGTCTTGTGGCACCTTAATGTTCAAGAGATGCATTGAATGGCATGAGCTGTTGCCCACCAAACTTTATGCCACAATAAATCTGTTGGTCTTAAAGCAGGCATGTCCCAAGTGCTTTTGGGGGGCCTAATGCGGCCCTCTGGTCAGTTTAATCCAGTCCCTTAACTTTGGGGTAAAATCCTAAAAAAATCCTCAACAACTCCAACCCTAAAAAAAGGTCAACAACTTTGGTTGGCCCTCATGGCCCTTCACTTCATCAAATCTGGCCCTCTTTGAAAAAAGTTTGGAGTTCTATCAGACGCTTTGTTATTTTCTCTTTACCAATGCTTTGCCAATGCTTTGGTTACCCTCCCTTGGCTATTTTAGATAAATTATTCTATTGTATTTGGCTTTGGAAGTTATGTTTTCATTGTTCTCTTTTATTAAAAAACCCAAAACCATTAAAAAATAATAATTTTTAGTTGCTAAATCAAACAAAAAAATCCTTTTAAACGGATATAACTTGAGGCAACATTTGCAAACTTGAGGCAACATTTGCAAAGTGTACAAAACTCAAGTGAAAGTTTTGTCAAGCCCAAAGTTATTATAAAGAAATACTTCCTGCCAGGTGAATGCAAACCATTCAACCCAGTATCCTGTCTCCACTGCTTCCACTGCCACATCTGATAAAAACCTGAGAAGCTACAGGGTCATCAGACCCATCCATTGTCTGTCTCTCCTAAATATTTAGGGATACCTTGCACTCCAGTTGTTTATTATCACCATAATCATGATCATCATCATAATAGGTTTTCAGTCACTTCCAATAAGGATATACTAAGAAAAGAACCGATAGATATATAATTGTAACGTAATATCAATCTTTTAGCTTCCTGTTTCCAGTTTCCATCAGGACAGAGTTTTAACCAATTGTCTGTCTAAAATGCAATGGGGAATTGGAACAGCAATACTTATTGAAAACTAAAATTATGACATATGTGTAGGTTCCCCAGTAAGTACTGCTGTTCCACTTAGGAGTTAATTTCATTGCATACCAGTAAGACCACTGCTTGAACAAGCTAAGAAGGTTTGGATTTGGTGAGGCCACCAAAACTCAATATTATTCTATTTGTAGGTTGAATCTAGTAGGTTCATAGTTCATGAATCCTGACTTCGATCCAACAAACATTTTCATAATTCAAACTGAGACTGATTGCAAGTTAACGGATGTTTTCTATGCTCACATGTTCTGCATATGACTAAGCACCCAAACTCTGCCACCTTTGCACATGCTCAGATCTCGCTTGATATATCTGTTTACTTTTTGAAGGAAGTTAAAAAGTCCCATTTGCAGTGCACATGAGCATGAAATGATTTTGCCGTAACAAATTAGTTACTCTGTGCCAAAAGAACCAAGCTGTTTAAAAGTTTGGATTTGAAACCATGCAACAACCAATCAAGCAAAAGGCATGTGGAAGAAACAAATTGGAAACAGCCAGTGATGGTGTGATGCATGAGGCTGGAAAAACGATGCCACATTACACATGCCAGATGCCCAGGATGCACTTGGTGTTTACATGTTGGGAAAAAAACTCGATATATTGAAATATCAGAAAACTTCTGTCTGAATTAGTACCTCTAGAATCAGAGAATTGTAAAGTTGGAAGGGACTACAAGGGTCATCTAGTCCAACCCCCTGCAATGCAGAATAAAAGCACAATTCAAAACACAAAATACATAAAAACAAAAACAGCCCAATAACTCCCCCCCCCTCCAGGCCAGGGATGGTATGTCCTGACTCAGATCAGCTGGTAACTCAATGGCAGAGACAGGGACTGACCTAGCACAGAAGGCACAACATCCATTTGAATAATTCCCCTTCACAATTTGTAGCTGAAGGGGTAAGTTCACTCATCACTATTTGGAATTGTATGTATCTTCTTTTACCATCTTTCAAGCAGCTGGTGCAAGCCTCTTTTTTATTATTTCAAATAGCTTTTTTAGCTGAAATAGATGTTGTTATAGCTGCAATTCTGTTTTTTATCCTTTGTGGTTGCTGCTGCTGGGTTTTTTATGCATGATTTTATTTTATAGCATTTTATTATATTTCATTCCAAATCATTGTAAAACTCTTTTGATGTGGTAAGTAGAGCGATTGGACCATGAAATGGTCACTCCAGTACCCATTCCAAAGGAGTGACACTATACATTGTGGGACCAAGGTTATCGGCTGGTGGCATTTTGTGCTAAGCCAAACTCAATGCATCATCTCAAGCATGTCTTGTTGTTGTCAGCGTCAGTGCTGTAAGCAAACAAAAATGTTAAATGGCTTCGTCTGTGGGATGGTTTCTTTCTTTGCTTATGCAGCAAATTTCTTCCTCAGGACATACAAACAGGGTTTTTTTAGCCGGAACTCACCAGAACTCAGTTCTGGCATCACTCAGGTGGGCACCATTGCCATTATGAGAGAGCAAGGGAGGCATTCATGGTGAGTTCTGGCACCTTTTTTTCTAGAAAAATAGCAATACATACAAGGAATCATCAATCACACCTACAGGGCATAGTTTACTCATAGCAGTGAGAAAAGACCAGCAAATAGAACTTCTCATTCATTTTCCAAGAGACTAACAGCACAATCTTATACATACCTACTTAGATGTCAGTCTCGTTCGCGCACTTTCCACATCCATGAGCCAGGAAATCAAGGGCTACTGTGAGTCTGCACTCTCTGCCTTCCAGGGTGAATATCGGGGCAAAGGGGAGATTCACCTGGCCCATCCCATCAGTATATGCTCCAGTGTTTGCTTTCCTTCCCCCCATACTCAGTTTTTTCTGGATTAGACTGAAAGCCTGCAGGCAGACACTATCTTATCTTTTGATATCTGAATAGCAGTTAGATAATTTTAAGGACTTTATAAGTGTTAAGGAATAAGAACAATACAAGAAGGTTTAGTGGAGAAAGGATTGCGGCCCAAAGCTGAGTATGCTTGTGAAACATGGACCACTTATAAATGCCATCTCCAACTCCTTGAAAGATTCCATCAACAGTGTCTCCGAAAATTTTTACACATCATTTGGGAAGACAGGTGAACTAATGCCAGTGTACTGGAAGAAGCAAGGATCACCAGTGTTGAAGCAATGATTCTTCAACATCAACTTCTTTGAACTGGTAATGTTGTGTGGATGCCTGATTATCGTCTTCCAAAGCAACTACTGTACTCTATTCCAAACTTAAAAATGGAAAGCGTAATGCTGGTGGTCAACAAAAGAGGTTTAAAGCCTGTCTCAAGGCAAATCTTTAAAAATGTAGTATAAACACCAACAATTGGGAAACACTTGCCTGCAAGCTCTCCAATTGGAGAACAGCCTTTACCAAAGGTGTCATGGGCTTTGAAGACACTCGAACTCAGGACAAAAGGGCGAAATGTGCTAAGAGGAAGGAATGATTGATCAACTCCAGCCCGAAACCAATGTCCCCACTGTGGAAGGACATGTGGATCCAGAACTGGCCTCCACAGTCACTTACGGACTCATTGTTAAAACTGTGTTTATGGAAGACAATCTTACTTGGCTACAAGTGGTCACTAAAGAAGAAGAATATGCGTGTGAGAGAGTGCTTTGCAAGCAACTCATGGGCTTGTGCAGCAGGTTAGAAAAAATAAAAGTAAAAATGAAGAGAATATACCACAAGCAGCTAAAGAGTGATTAATCTGAAATAAAAAATTTTCTTTCCAGTAGCACCTTAAAGACCAACTAAGTTAGTTCTTGGTATGAGCTTTCGTGTGCATGCACACTTCGTCAGATACACGTATCTGACGAAGTGTGCATGCACACGAAAGCTCATACCAAGAACTAACTTAGTTGGTCTTTAAGGTGCTACTGGAAAGAAATTTTTTTTTGTTTTGTTTTGACTATGGCAGACCAACACGGCTACCTATCTGTAATCTGAAATAGTAAGAGAAAGGTAGAAATAGGAAGATCTCTAGCAGACTGCAGACACCTGTATTTTCAATTCTTTTGTGGGAATCAAGAGGGGGGGAGAGATAATATGGGAAGGTGAGATCAGACACAAACCATTTCCTCCATTCCTGAGTAGGGCTGAGCCGCACAACACAAAAATTAAAAGATCCCATTTTTCTCCAGTCCTCAACACTTGGTGTTTAAGGTGACTTTCAGTGCATCTGCTCCAGGTCAGATTTCCCTGTGTTGTTCCAGCAAGGTGAGAAAATGGGTGTCCTGCTTTGGCTTTCAAACATAAAAATTCCCCAGACCAGAGAAGTTCCCTGCACTTAATACAGGGCAAAAGAAAACTAGCTCAATGGTAGAGTACAAGCTTTGCATTCAAAAATCACCAGCTTTTTGCATCTCCAGGTAGGGTTGGGAAAGACCTCTGTCTGAAACCCTGGAGAGCTGCTGCCAGTCAGTGCATACAGTATTGAGCTCGATGGACCAAAGGTCTCAGGCAGTTTTGCTTTGTTCCTAAGAAACTTTAAAGGGAGCAAGACACAGAATCTTCTCACACGTTTTAAAAGGCAGAGGATAACTTACCTTTCATGAGAGCAGGCAGGCAGGCAGGCAAGACCACTGAACAGTAGGCAGCAACACGGATGTGGGTGAACTGGTGAAAAATCAAGTTCAGGGTATGTGACCCCCTACACAGAAGAAGTGTATGAACAGTCCATCTAGTTACCTATTGTTGGTACAATAAGCCCAAATCTAGCAGGGCCAGAAGGAAGGAGGAGACTGCTTGTGGTCTGGATGACCCTTAGCCCTTCTGCTTTACTGAGAAATTATCCCATTAATAATGTTCCCTCTCAGCCCAGCCTGGGGACCAGCGTGGACTGACAGCTGCTAATTCAGTGTAAATGGCTAGTGATTGCTCAGGACTCCTTTCCCCACCCAAGACCTTATCTTATCAAAGACCATAATTACAATTGCTATTTTGTTTTCCCAGATCAGCAATCAGGCCTTTTTGCCACCTAAACAGCTCCTGTCAGCCTTATCCATGAGTGACAGATAAAGCCCCCCCCCCCCGCCTCAGTCATTCACATACACTGGTACCTCGAGTTACAGACACTTCAGGTTACAGACGCTTCAGGTTACAAACTCCGCTAACCCAGAAATAGTACCTCGGGTTAAGAACTTTGCTTCAGGATGAGAACAGAAATTGTGCGGCGGTGTGGCAGCAGCGGGAGGCCCCATTAGCTAAAGTGGTACCTCAGGTTAAGAACAGTTTCAGGTTAAGAACGGACCTCCAGAACGAATTAAGTTCTTAAGCCGAGGTACCACAGTACACACTTCGCCCAAGGAGAGCACTGCACTCTTCAACACCGCTTTGTTGAAGCTGAAAACATCATCCACACCTTCTCTTTGGCTTCTCTAGATGAAAAATATATATATGGAAAACTTGAATGGAAAATCCTGTGTCAAATTTTCCCCGCCTGTCCTCAAATGGGGATAATAAAAGTGTCCCTCCCTCTTTCTGAGACACTGTAAAAAAAGTACTTTGACCACTGGAAGTTAACTACAGTGGTACCTCTGGTTACGTACTTAATTCGTTCCGGAGGTGCGTTCTTAACCAGAAACTGTTCTTAACCTGAAGCACCACTTTAACTGGCTAGATGTTAAACAAACATCCCTTCCACCTGTCTATTTTCTTTAACATTTGTAGCCTAAGTACCTAAAACCTCAGACTGAAAAAATAGTTTATGTTGCCTAAGGTGTAAACATTGTACTGTTCCAAATGCTTATTTCTTACATTTTGTAGAAACTGACACAATTTGACTGTGCTTTTCTTGGACATAATTCAGCAAAGAGAAATGATTCTGCACTCTGTTCCTCTCTCCCACCTAAGTTCAGCTGGGGTATCCAAGGAACCATGCCCAGCTTCTTGGTCCCCTCAATGGATCTGCTTACAGAAGATCTTTCCAAGAGAGACTTTGCCATATTAATTTGCTGTCTTTATTTGTACATGGCACTTCTTATTTGGAGACCCTTGGCAGAACAGATAAATTTCCTAACACTGTACGTACAGAAGCCACTCTTGTCGTTAAGCCAACCTGTGTCCACAAGGTGGCAGTCTGAAGACACTAAACCACATTTGTTTTAACCTCTGTTTTACACCCCCACTCTTTCTTTCGGGAGATGTTCCTTGGCCAGCTCAGTGATCATATTCCTTAGTCTTCTTTTTGGATTACATTTATCCAAAGCTGCTTTGTATCCGTTTGCGTTTTTTTAACTTCAATTTTCTTGATTTTTTTTTAAAACACCCAAACCCCTCCTTCCTTAAAGCTCACCTCTTTCAGCATACATACACAGCTGAGTTTTAACTTGCATTATCCTTTCTCAAGATAAACTTTGCTTTTGAACAAACCCTTGTTTCTGGTGCCTGTTCCAGCTGTTGATTTTTCCCCAAGGCAGAAACCATGGAGTTGTAAACCTCTCTCTATAGGACCAAAGCCTGAGGTGAGAACAGCAGCTGATAAAAGAAGGCAAACTACCATAGGGCAATTCAGTGTGGACCCTTGGGTCAGCTGCCCTTAGTGCGTCAGAGTCAGACCCCTCCTTCTTGCCACCATCAACCACCCTCTGGCCAGTCTGGCCCCAATCTGCACAACTGCTCACAAGGAGAAGGCAAGAGAAATGGAGGAAGCTGCTGCATCTCCTCACTCTGGTCATTGCCTGCATGCTTGGTACAGGCAGGTGAACAGGCACTGATAGCAAAGAGGGAGTTGAGGAGGAGCAGGAGAGCGATACTTTGGGAATCAGCTGTGGGACCCCTGAAGTGGTGGGGGCCTTGGCATGTGCCCAATAATGCTGACATCTGACATCAGCCCTGCTGCAGCCTCATGATTATATGTTACACAGGCGAAAATGGAAAAGCTATATACTTAATACAAAATGAAAAGCTTTTCAAAACAAAAACTTAAGACAGACCAGTACCATTATTCTGGAACAGCTGGTTCACTCAGGATATGACAGCTCAAAATGCATGTTGGACGTAAAACCATAAAACACTTTCAACTTTTGAGCACCATTTTGAGACCTTGCCTCTACTCCCCACCCACCCTGGGTGTTGTCCCTTCTTTTTCCTATGCTTGACATCCAAGCTGGTCCGTGTGCAGCTGATATAGACTTCCCTTCTCCTCCTCCCTACTTCTAATGTTTGTCTGTATTCTATGAATTCTGTGATATCAGAACTCATGAAAGGGGCCCTTGGCCTATGCTTGTTTAAACTGGAGAAGCCAGGGATCGAACCGGAAACCTTCTGCCTACAAAGCATTTACTCTACCACTGCACTGCAGGCACGCCCTATGGAACTCTAATGCAATGCAAATTCATTTCAGACCCTGTTTCTGTTTGCTCAATGTGGACAGCAAGCTTCCTGTAGTTCTATTAATTCTTCATAGCCCATATGATGTCCTCCTCCAAATCACTGCCTTCTCACACTTTTCCCTGCCTTCATCTGGATTTTCTCATTACAGGGACACTCCAGAAAGGGGAGGACTAACAGGTCCAAATAAATATTTTAGCATACCTGTGATTTCTCTTCCCTTTCCTACTCTCGCATTTTTGGTTATGATTTAACACTGCAGAAGGAGATGGTCATCTTCAGGGCACTTTAAAGTGTAATCCCTCTCCTGTGGGTCACTTCAAGCAGACAGACATTTATGGACAGCCTGAGCTACAATTTGCGTATCCTCTCCCTTGCCAGTTTTGTTTAATCCTTTTCAATCCTGGTTAGCATCAAGAAGGCTTCACGTCATCTTTAGCCAAGTTAATCCTGGGTTACACAAATAACTTTCTGTGAATTATTTAATTTTCTAGCTTGCACTGTTTCAGGGCCTCCAAGTGTGTAACAATATATATCTATATATATTAAAGCTCAATCAAAGCACTGCAAAGTGAATAAAACTGCTTTGAAAACAGTTTCTGGAAGGGATAATCACCCACTACTTGCTCTGGTAAACCACTGCATCTCCTCATTCCCACTGCTAAACTAAGAAACTTGGAGAGACAACAGTGAAAGTTCTGATTAGATGGGTTTCAGTCTTGGCCCAGATCAATGCAATTTTATAGGCAGGTGTCTATCCTCCTCCTTTCCTAAGTGGGAGGGAAGGGTGGTAGTTGGGAAACAAGGAGTTACAGCCGCTCAACCTAGCCCCCAAATCCGCATGCTTAAAGCTCTCAGGGAGATAGATGGCCAAAAGCCATCCCAATGTTGCATCCTTGTTCACCCCTCCCTCCCTCCCTGCCTATACCTCAGTCCCATAAAAAGCTGGAAGGTGTGGCAATGGAAGGTCTCAGCAGATTTATACCTTAAACAAGGAAGGTCCTTCAGCCCCCAATGGCACTTGGCCAATGAGAACAACAGAGTTCACAGCACATCTCTGCAAAGGGGACCCATATTAATGCAGCCTTAGAGTGACGACAACAACACCTTTGCCACAGCTGGGTGACTCTCGCTTGCCCCAGGCGAGACTGTGAGACCCAATTAACATCCCCTCTCTCCCAGGCTCAGAGAGCTCCCTAACCCGGCTTTCCAGGGCAGGTTCCATGGGAATGATTTTGTTGTTTATACCCACAGCACAAACCTGGCCTAGGGGCATCAGCAGCCATGCATGGGAGTAGGCCTTGCTTGCCCTCTTTGATGATCAGTAGCTGAACACAAAAGCTGCAATTCCCAGGTAAGGCATCAGCAGAAGCGCCTTGCTGTCTCTCTCTCTCTCCCCCTCCCCGTTCTGTGTTGTAAAGGCAGGGTGACGGGTGCAGGTGAACTATCCTAACACAAAGTATCATGACAGAGGGGTGGGACGTAGCAGCACTGAGCAAGTGAGACGGCGCCCTATGGCGTGTTTATTTAAGGAATTAAATAATCATTTAATTGCACCATTTAATTAAAAAAATCTTTAATTTGGATGCTCTTCAGACAGAAATAAAATAAGGCTCCTGGAGTGGTTTACAAATTACTAAAAAGAATGTGACAACCCTGCTGGATGGGGCCAATATCCCATCTAGTCCAGCATCCTGTTCTTGCAGTGGCTGACCAGATGCCTGCGGGAAGCCTGCAAGCAGGATCTGAGCACAACGGCACTCTGCCCACCTGCAATTCCTGGTATCCAGAGGAAAAGAAAGACAGCCCCCTGCCCTCCAGTTACAGCCCAAGGGCTCCTCCACTCCATCTATTAGTTGAACTTTCATCCTGATTTGCTTGCACAAAGCTCACACGGAGGTTAGCTCATATCTGGATTTTATTGAGCATCTGATCTCATTTGCTTCCAGGGAGCTTATACATCTTCTCATTGATAATTTGTTCATCCCGCACTTTTTGATGCATTTCCCTGACGCTTCCTGCTTTCACCCCCGCCCCCGCTGCCCCCCACCCCCCACAAGGATCCTGGAGCAATTACAGTGGTACCTCGGGTTACATTTGCTTCAGGTTACAGACTCCGCTAACCCAGAAATAGTACCTCGGGTTAAGAACTTTGCTTCAGGATGAGAACAGAAATCGTGCAGTGGTGGTGCAGAGGCAGCAGTGGGAGGCCCCATTAGCTAAAGTGGTACCTCAGGTTAAGAACAGTTTCAGGTTAAGAACGGCCTCCGGAACAAATTAAGTTCTTAACCCGAGGTACCACTGTATGGGTTAAAATAGCAAGATGAATGAATGACTATGTTATCAGCTCCTCCACACCCATTCTAACACAGCCTGGCACTGGCTTAGATACACTTTTGGGGCACGGGCTTCTGAAAGCAATTTAAATCCATCTCACAGAATCAGCCCTATCTAAAGCAACCGGAGACCCTCCACGCGTTTGCTGCACAGAGGTGACAGTGTTTGGGTATGGGTATGTCATCAAATCTGGATCTGAGGGTGGCTCGGGCAAACTTCAGAGTGCAGGATGCTGTAATTTTAGACCTGTTTGTTTACTTACCAGTAGGCCTAAGCAACCTTTACCACATGGCTTTCAGGGCCTCTTGCCTCCGCGATGGCTGAACTACTGACCCTGAGAGTTGGCAAAACACTGGGGTTGCACTCTTGACATCCTCACCTCGAGATGATATTGCTTCTGCAAGAAATATCCTGCTGCCCCACCCCAGTGCTTACCTGGATGTCCTCACATCAAAGTGGGGAAAATGCTCAGTGTACTTGGGGGGGGGGGTGTTTAGGTGGGGCAGTTAAGGTTTCCGAAGCATCCAAATACAGCCCCATTTCAACAAAGGCTGGCTAGCCTCTGTTTTTATTTGTTTTTGAAAGGAGAGGGCTGTGAGGAAAAGGATCTCTGCAGTACTGAGTCCATGAAATGTGAGTTGTTTTGGCTTATCCTATTGATTTGGTAGTGCCCCTCAGTGGCTCCACAACTATGATTTACAACTTAGCGCGAGAGGTGTAGGCATGCAGAATTTTGGCATTGCACAGGACCCCACTGAAATGTCTACATTCCCACCTCCATCCCTGCACTACGACTTCAGAATGCCACTTCTCATCTTTCAGGATGCCGGGGTTACAGACCCTTTAAAAATTGTGGGACCACCTTGGCAGAGTCCTTTAAAATGCTATGCTAATCAGAAGCATCCTTCCCTAACCTGGCGCTCTTCAGATATTGCTGGACCTGAACTGTCATTCTTCACCACCACCAGCCATGCTAACTGGGTCTCATGCCACCTGGGACTTGTAGCATCTTACCTGTGGTCACTGCAACACTGTGTGTTTGTCTTGTCAGAAAATTGCTAGGGTCCATTACAGCATTGAAAGCTGTATGTATGAAATTAGCCAAGTTCCGCTCCAGTGTATTGGGGCTGCAAGCTTCTTGGCACACCACTATATATGCCCATGCACACACTTTCCCTCCAGCAGTTTCTGAAGTCTTCAGAAGAGAAGAGGTAGTCCTTAATCCTTGTGGATTACAGCATCAGTTTTGAGACTGTCATCAGGTGTGTGTGGGAGAGAGATGGGGGCCCGCACACACACAGAGTCTGTGTCTAAGGGGAAAGAATAGGATTAGAGGGTCAGGATAGGGCAATTGGTCCCCCTCTGGAAATGATGCTATCAAAACAGATTCAAATACTTTGTGCAAATGAAAAGGAAGTCCTAGGGAAAGGAGAGCTTGATGTCAGAGGTTGCTTTTGATAAGCTTTTCCAAGGCAAGGGGGCTGTTAGTTTGTTTTCCCCAGGCTGAGAGGGACAAGGCGTATATGGTGCTCTCTCTTGCTTTTAGTGAAACTAAAGAAACCTAAGGAAAAGAGAACCTAAGTCAGTGTTTCATGAGTGAGTGTGGGTAGCTTGGTAAGTGCTCCTAGTGGAAATACTACAGCACAAAGAGCTAATGCAATGCCTGGTGATGTTAACAGAGTCATGCTGATCTCTGGAGAGCTGCTTCTGATATGGGTGGCAATATTTAAGAATTGACATCTTGGTGAAACTCATTCTGTTGCTGAACACATTGCCACACAAAACAGAGCAAAATCCCAAAGAGTGGATTACAGCATTCTGTAATAATCCAGGCACCCCTGTAAATCACTGGGAACTGGATATTAACTGAAAAGCAGTTGGGGGTGTATGTCTCATTGTTCCGGTCTTTGCAAAGCCATTCTCTAGTTTTAATGTAAGAACCCACGACATAAGATACACCACATGCAGCCCAGTGGGATATTACTAAATGATGCTTCAAAGCAGAGACACCAAAAGCAGCTTTAAAAGATATCAAACGTGCCCAGAAGGCAGGCAGAAGAAAGGATGAACATTCAAATCCTTGCAACTCTTCAAAAAACGTTTAACAGGAGCATTTGACAAATCTCCCTATATGACTATGGGTTAGAACCATGAAGGATTCAGAATCTGCAGCGAACTTCTCCAGGGTTCATTTAATGCAACTTTGTGCTCTTTATAATATTGCACCAGTTCTATACTACAGTAATGCTATGACCTAGCACAGCTTTCACCAACCTAGTGCCTTCCAGATGTTTTGGACTACAACTTCCATCAGACCCAGTCAGCACAGCCACAGGCCAAAAGGTCGGAAGGACACTAGATTGACGAAGGCTGGCTTAGTGGATCTGTGAACTGTACCCTGATGGCATTTGGAGTTTTAAATGCATCAGCAAAAGTTGAACTGTGCACTGCTTGAAGGATCACACCTTACCCTTGATTCAATCACATGGATACTTTGAATAGGGGAAATACGAAAGCTGTTTATCAGAGGAAATACATGATGGATAGGAAATATCCTAGTTCTAGCTAACTAAGGTGAATGTGCAAAGAGCCACTGCAGGAGAGAGACACAGGAAAGATGCATTCTCTCCCACGATGGTACAAAAAGAAGGGTAAGCAGGAAGTGAGGTCAGACACCCTGAGAGTGTCAGTCTAGCATCTGAGGAAAGGTCAGCCCAGGTTATATCAGAAAGACAGTCTAGGAAGCATGGGGGTTCCTCTGTCTTTCTCCCCACACGAACCCTTGAGTCCTTAGTTACAGGTAGGTAGCTGTGTTGGTCTGCCGTAGTCAAAACAAAAAAAAATATTTTTTTTTTAATTCCTTCCAGTAGCACCTTAGAGACCAACTAAGTTTATTATTGGTATGAGCTTTTGTGTGCATGCACACTTCTCAGTGGGGTGTAGTGGTTAAGAGTGGTAGACTCGTAATCTGGTGAACCAAGTTGGCATCCCCGCTCCTCCACATGCAGCTGCTGAGTGACCTTGGGCCAGTCACACTTCTCTGAAGTCTCTCAGCCTCACTTACCTCACAGAGTGTTTGTTGTGGGGG
Source organism: Podarcis filfolensis (assembly GCF_964270895.1). Lineage (NCBI taxonomy): Eukaryota > Metazoa > Chordata > Lepidosauria > Squamata > Lacertidae > Podarcis > Podarcis filfolensis. The sequence continues at coordinate 42,468,290 of NC_139608.1, read as the reverse complement.
AGGAAGGGAAAGGAGAATGTTAGCCGCTTTGAGACTCCTTAGGGTAGTGATAAAGCGGGATATCAAATCTAAACTCTTCTTCTTCTTCAGATGCACACTTCTTCAGATGAGTCTTTAGTATCCAGTATCAGTTCTACTCAAGAGTAGACTCACTGACATTAGGTCCATTAACTTCAATAGGCCTAGCCTGAGTAAAACTTAGTTGGATGCAACCGTGTGCCATTACTATATTATGATCTAGGCCCTTCCAACGAAAATGTGAAAACAAAACCATTTCCTCACTGTAACAAAGCAGACCAAGGAAAGCTCTAGGCACCAATTGTGATGGCAAGTCTGCCATCTTGTGGCTGCATAGACTGTTGTTTCATGGAAGTCCTAGTCAAGCCTTTTGCAGGATCCGTACTGGGGTGGGGGCTCTTTGCCACCCTCTTCTCATCTGGAGGTAGGAAAATCTCCATTCCCTTAAAAGAAAAGAAAGGCTGGTTGCTTCAGCCACTCCCAGAGATAAATTTTGAACAAAAACAAGCTCATACCTGAAGGTTTTTCTCAGCCTCTTTACTGCAGGCTCAAAATCCCTTCTAGAGATAGGCAGGTAAGGTGTGCCATGTGCTGTAGGTACTTATAGCAGGAAGGGAATGTGATAGAACATTCAACCATCACTACTTCAGGGAGTCCCTAACTAGCCTTCAAGAATCATATTCTGTGGGTGGATAAACCATATTGCCTCTTGCAAGATTTCTCCAAATATCAGAATCGTTAATACTTAGGAGTGAAACTAGACATTTGCAGGATGAGTGTGTATCTAGTTTTAGATATGGGAGATTCTTATTGGGAAGGAGGACTTAGAGAGGGGAAGGTTACCTCTTCACTTACCCACCAGTGTCAGAACAGGCATCAGCTAATAACTTCAGGGGAAGGTTCCAGAAAAAGCCATAGCTCAGTGGTAGAGTACATGCTTTTGCTTGCAAAATGTCTGACTTTCAAAATGTCTCCAGGTACAACTGGGAAATATTGAAACCCTGGAGAGCTGCTGCCAGTCAGTGTTGACAGTGCTGAGCAAGATGCACCAATTGTCTTGACTCTGTATAGCCAATAGCTCCCTATGTTGCCACATCCTCACTGGCACCTATGGGGACTTTTCTCCCAAGGCTCTTAACTGTACTTGCAGAGTGGTTGTTCCAGCTGAACTGGGGAGGGAAGAGATAAACTTCCCTACTACCACGCTGCCTTCCCATTAAAGACTGTGCACCCTCTACCCCCGACTAGACCTGCAATTGAGTGGACATACATGCCATGTATTAACAAATATTTAGACTTGACTAAGAGAGCCAGGAGCTAATGGTAATTTCTTTCACTACACAGTTAATTCTGTTTTGGCATTACAGTGGTACCTCAGGTTAAGAACTTAATTTGTTCTGGAGGTCCGTTCTTAACCTGAAACTGTTCTTAACCTGAAGCACCACTTTAGCTAATGGGGCCTTCCTGCTGCTGCCGCCACGCCGCCGGAACACAATTTCTGTTCTCAACCTGAAGCAAAGTTCTTAACCCGAGGTAATATTTCTGGGTTAGCAGAGTCTGTAACCTGAAGCGTATGTAACCTGAAGCATATGTAACCCGAGGTACCACTGTCGATGTGAACCCACAGTTCTCTTTTAACATCGACTTGCTTTGTCATTCGACCCCCAGATACTCACCAAGCTACAAAGGCACAAGGCAAAAGCAACTGGAAAGCAAACCCAACTTTGGTGAAACAAGCCATGGTTCGATCATGTATGGGAGAACCTGCAGTTTTTTAAACAAACCATGGCTTGGTGTTATGAATGAACCAGGCAATTATATCTCAATCAAGTAATATAGATTTTGTAGTGAAGCACAGTATTGGGAAGCTAGGTGCTCATCTTTAGTCATGGAAATAATAGTGCTAAGACATTAGTATTTTTTACAGGGCAATGCTATGTCTCCTTCAAAGGAAGTCCCATTACTCCTAGATTAGGAGTGCAGAACTACAGTCTTTAGTAGTGTTACTTGCTTAAAACTTGCATACTAATTGTGTATTTCTTGGCCATTATTGACATGTCTATAACTATTTTATTAATTCTACTGACTAAAATAAGTCAGTAAAAACTATCAGCTATTTAAATTGAAGAAAAGCAAGCTCCCAGATCTTGAAATCAGGCAAAGTGGCAATGCCAAGATTGGTGCTCAAAGTCACTTATATGTTACTCCACCAGACACGCTGAGGGAGAGATCCTGTGTGAAGCCACTTCTGGGAAACAGCAAGAAATCCTTTCATACTTATAATGTATTTCAAGAGGAGAAGATAAAATCCTGTAGTGGGAAAGTGAGTGTCATGGTGCTCCATGGCTCTTGATTCCACACTTCCCACCAAGAAAAAATGCTCAGAGTAGTCCACATATTGCAAACACATTTATTCCGAAAAGCAAAACTTGTTAGAAGAGATGGCACAATGTGAAAACAACTATGTCCACAAGTCTCAAATGCAGTTATGCTCCATGCCTTATTACTAATTCATGCACAGCTCTTGACATATAAAGGATGAGACGAAACAACAGGAACATAACACAGGTTCTATTCCTTCTCCCTGGCATGGAGTTCAGTTGGAAGCAATCCTTTTAAAAACTCTCTACAATAATGGCATTTAGAATGTGGCTAATATAATATGAACAAATACATATATGGTTTAAAAATTTGATTAAAAGTAAGATCTGGTTTTCCCCTCAGAAAGTAAACCCTGCATTAATCTGTTTGGGCACTCCAGAACCAAGAACTAAGGCACACAAGCTTCAAGAGAAGGAGGCTCAGCAGGTAACTCATTTCTTTTATTTCTTTTAAAATGTTTTTATTGCTTTTTGAAGCGAACAAACCAACCAACCACAGACACCACCTTACATTCCACAGGTATTACTCATTCCTTAGGGAACATGTCCGTTAAAAAGATGTAAAATGCATAGGGAACATAAAACTTGCACCCCTCTCTTGACTGCCTCACCTGCAGAGAAACACAACCTAACACACATCAACAGCAGCAGTAAGTTTAGGCACCTTTCCAAGTACCAAAAAAATCTGACCAGAAGGCACAACAGGAACCAGTTTTCTCAGGGGGGAAATGTGTTTGAGGAGTCTTCGGAGATTTGCCAAACAGCAGGCTATTCCCCCACGTAGTCAGTAGCACCAGTTACTTGTGTCAGCCATCAGCTTCGTATAGAAAATATAAGAAAGGTTTTCAAGAAGTTCAGCTGCAGACTAGTAGCACTGCGTTTTAGGAAGAAGAAAACCAGCAGCACCTGGCAGGAAGAAAAAGTTCAATTATGTGTGGTGGTGTAAGCTTCTATGCACCCTGCCCACCAAAAGGGGTGAACCACTAAGCCTTCTTCACCACAGCTAGCCACACGCAATGGAGAAAGCCAACTGCTCAGTGATAAGAGCATTTCCTCTGTGTGCAGAAAGCCCAAAGGTCAATTCCCAACATCTCCAGGTAGGGCAGTGAATGTCCTCCTTCTGAACCCCTGTACAGCTGCTGCCAATCAGTGTAGTGGTTTGATTGCTGGGCCTTGGAGAGCAGGGTTCAAATCCCCACTTGGCCATGAAGTTCACTGCGTGACCTTTGGCCAGCCATTCACTCTCTGCCTATTCTACCTCCCAGGTGGTTGTGAGGATAAAAGTATGTGGTGACTCTGAGCTCCTTGGTGGGGTATAAATACAAACAGGGAGGGAATATTGAGCTGACTGGACTCTCCATAAGACAACTTCCTTTATCCCTATGGCTCTATTTCCTCCCAAGGCCAGAAAATGGATGACAGCGTAGGGCTGGTAGGCCCGGTTACATTAAAAAGCAATTCTGGTGGCATGGCCGCTGTCACAGAGCCAGCTCCTGTAGCTGGAAGAACACCAAAGTAGAGCAAAAACAGCTGATGATGTCACCTCCCCAATCTTAGCACTGCAATGGCCCAGGTGGGCCTCCTTTTCAACCTGCTGTGCCAAACAGCACAGCCAACAGTCACAGAGTTGTTTTCCAGTAAGATCTGGAGAGCACCAGATTGGGGGCATCTGACCTCGTTTCTCAGCTGGCCACCTCTCCACAAACACGTACCTTCAGGGAGATGTCAGGCTAAGATCTGCGTTGCTTCTTTGCTGGCTTGATAGGAGGTAGCTCCCCTTCCTCCTCTTCCATGGACTCTTCCTCCTCACTAAAATCCTCCTCGTCTTCACTGAACTCATCATCTGAGAGGTCCTTTTTGTGAACTGAAAGAAGCAGCTGGAACTGTTACTTTGCAGTATGACCTGGGGAAATGCCTCCAGCCCCTCCTCTCACCATTGCTTGCCAACTTCACCCCATTCCTAAGAGCGTCTCAAGCAGTGAATTACCTGTGCATGCCAAAGCATTCACACAACATTCCCCAGCTCTCTGCCTTATGCTTCAAAGGGCTAGGTACTATTCCATCATGCACACCTGCCCATGAGATGTGTGTCCAGGTCCTCCTCACTTGGAGGACGAGCAACCTACACGCAACTCTGAACAGAGCGCACCACTGAGCAACGCCACACATTAGGTGCTTTTGACTATATAAATAACATTCCTCCAAGTAGCCTGTTTTAAAGTGTCCCCCCATGCCTCAAGACACCTCAGCAGTGCCTTCCAAGGTGCCCTGGCTCTCCTATGGTTGTTGCTGCTGGTTTAATCACAGGAAGGCAAGTTTCAGCTTCTTAACCCCACTCTAAGACAAGGGAAGGAGGGACACAGGGCAGATGGAGCTGGGGTTTTGCTTTTCAGTGTGACCAACCAAACCACCTTTTTTAAAAGTAAAGAGTAGGGAGCAAAAGGGAGACCCAGTACTGCAAACTGGGGGAAAGCAGCACGTATGTATTTGATGGGGACAGTTTTTGTACCCAAGTGTAGCCAATTTTCCTTCAGGGAGGGGGATTTTCAAGTATGTGGTTCGGCTTGTGTGGCTCACACCCAGCCTCCACCTTGTATCCTGTTTCTTGTCTTTTACCTGTGGCAGCCATTTTGTGGCAGTGGCCACAACAGTTCCTCAAATTCTGCAATGTGCCCACAGGCCCAAAATGGATGGAGGAGTCTGTCACAGCACATCCCTCCCTAAGAGAGAACACCCACTTCTCTTCTCTTAATTTCTAGGATTTGCTCTCAGTAGCTCCCCAAATCCCAGTCCAGCCTCCTTACAGATTTGGTGTTGTCCTGCAAGGTGGACAGGGCCAGATCCTGAGCGCAGGCGGAACGTCACCGGGGGTTGGAGCTCGAAATCTTCCAAACACAACTGAGAAAGGAGAAGGAGAGGCAGGTGTGATGGAGAAAGGAATGTCTCCAGATCCCATTTAGAGCAACCAGACTCTGAGCTTTCTTCTTCCCCTCTTGCTTCTGGGCTAAAGCGCCAGGGCACTAGCAAGTCTATTTTCTATTATCTAAGCCATGAAATTCTCACACACAGCTGAATGGGATTTGACATATTTCCGCAGGGCCTGCAAGACAGAGCTGTTCCCCCAGGCCTTTGGTCAGGGTTCAGTCTGATTCTTTTCTTTAAAGAGACCTCCTAGCCCGCTCACAGATCCTTTATAAGAACAATGGTAACAGAATATTAACCACTCTCAATTTTACCCATGGACTGCCATCTGTCCAGATTTAATCTGCTCTGAACTAATTTTAAGATGTAGTTTAATTAACTGATTGCCTGTTTTTTGTTTTTATGTTCTTTGTATACTGTGTTAGTTTTATGATGTTAGCTGCCCTGAGCCCGGCTCCGGCCAGGGTACAAATAAAAATTTATTATTATTATTATTACTAACAACCAGAACAAATTAAGTTCTTGCTGACACCTTTCAGGTCACACTAAAAACACTGCATCAAACCACACATTTGAACTGTTGACCTAAAGGAGCCTGCTCCATGACAAAGATCTCAAGTCTTGAAAACCCAGCCTTCTCCCCCACCCTCACCATGTCTTCCTGTTAGCCCTTTCAGACCCTGTAGCCACCATATGCCCACCTCCCATGTTGCCCATGCACACAACAAGTTTTTTTTTACCGAAGGCTGGCACGACAACTTTAGGTTGGCCACTGGCACCACAATCTCCTGGTCCTGATAGTCGTGCCCCACAAACTCCACAATATTGCACTCATCCTTGGCACCTTCCGACAGGCAAATCTTGAAGATGGAAGGACAAAGTGGAAAGAAGGGTAAAAACCAAAATATTCAGCAATACTTAACAAAGAGAGAATACCCCCCTCCCTAAACCCCATGAAGAACAAGCAGCTAGGAGCGTGAGGAGTGTGAGATCATCCATTAACAGATGCAACCAGAAGAGTAAAAAAGCATAACCTCTACCAAAAGGTCTTCTAGGGAACTTTAGGTCCCTCTTCAAAAGCAGGAGCATAGAAGTCCAGTAGCCAACTCACAGCACAAGACTGGGCAAACTTAAGATTTCTCCTGGTTTGAGGCTCATCCTTCCAGGTAACTAGTAAATAAACCAAGTGGTGCCTAGTATTTGAAGAGAGATTTGCCTGTGTAGAACTCCTAGTCACCTCTGGCTACTAGCTGAGTTCTCAAATACTAGGTCATGCTAACGGGTCTGGGTTTGGGTCCTAGTTTTCCAAGCTAAGGATGTAACCTCTCTCACCATATTCAGAGCCAAGATATGATCAGAGTCATCTTCGTCAGACACTTTAAAAGTGTAGGATCGGGTACTGCTGTTCAGCTCACATCCTGGGGTGGGGGGGGGGGAGAGAGAAACAAACAAACAAATATTGCAACTGATAAGTCAATTTTCAAATAGCAGCAGATTTGCAAGAAACTGAACAACTTCCTTCGTAACCCTCTCGAGCCAGCTACGTATTTGAAATATTTATAAAACTTTTAGAATGGTGTTTTCTTCACATGCTTCTCACTTTAAGCTGTTAGGTATTCAATTTATTCTTGTAGAAATGAATGGGAAAGTGCAGCTACCAAATGCATAAGCTCACTGGGTCCCTTCTATCCTCAGCAATTTCTCAAAAGAGGGCAAGCAAAATAACTTGGAATTCTACCTTAAATTCATTTTTTGTTTGTTTATACTACCACTAGAGCACTAAATAATCTTCCTGTTTTTGAGGGGTGGGTGGGGAAGATATTCCTGAGTGGACAAAATGCAGTGTTGGACCCCAGGAGTAATTTTTTCTCCTGGGGACGACAATTCTGCTCTATGCTTGCTTTACCTTAACACAGAAGTTAACATTTTCATTGTGCACATTTATAACACCGCCTTCTTCTTTGTAATGTCCTTTGTTTGAGTGGGGGGAACATTAGTTACCTTCCATTATTTACTATGAGTTCAATATTTCATCTGGGCATTTTGTGCATGTCCTTATTTTACTTCCCTCCCTCCAGCTATTCCTGATTGACCAATGAAGAAATTAAATTAAGATTACAACATCTGGGTTAGCCAGTGTTTTGTTGGACCCTAGTACCAAATTGATACTGTAAATAAAACAGTGGCGTAGCGTGGGTTGTCAGCACCCGGGGCAAGGCAAGTAATTTGCGCCCCCTAACCCTAACCCCCAGATGTTGCGCCCGGTGCGGCCAGCCCCCCCTGCACCCCCCACGATACGCCACTGAAATAAAATGAGGGGATGAGGATAAAGTGTGCGATTCAAGTGAAGAGGTATTTTTCACTATTGCAAAAGCAGTTGTGCCACTCTGCAAGATGGCGTTTGGCCATTTGGAAACAAATCCACTCTTTGCAAAGTATTCATATTTACCATTCACACTTTTTAAATCTTCCCTTTCTTGCATGGGTTTTTGAAATTAATCAGATTGTCCCCAAAATCTTTTTAAACAATTTTCAGATGCAATAATTATTTTCAGTTTCCTAACAAAAACTTTTATTGCTGTCATTAATATAGCTATGAGATCTCATACTGCATGTACACAGAATTTATATTTCTAATGGTTTCATTTGCTGGATTGCCGCAGAAGGATATAATCCACTGTGCTATGTTCCCGACGTAAACTAGAAGGGCCCAGAAACGTTATTTGTAGTCTGATTCTATGTACCCGAAGGCCGAAGCAAGTCTCACTGGGCTCAGCGATGCACGTGGACTCCAAAACCCACGTGCACCGAACTGCTGTTCTAGGGTCAAGAAATATTCGCCACTCGTCTGATTACAACATAGGAAGATCTTACAGTACGAAAGATCTAAATGCATTTTCGGTGGGAAATACCCCTCCTGCTCCTCCAATGTAACGAGCCAAGCAAGCCACGTGGACGCATCTGGGGCTTTAAGAGGCACACGCGGCACCGGGATAACTTAGCGTCGCCACGCCACGTGCTTCCGGGCCTTGAACATACAGAGACTCAGTTCAAACAAATCCCATTAAGGGTCAAGTCTAAACAACCCAGATCCCAGTAGGAGGTCCCTCTGAACATCCCCAAATGCCTTTTCCTGTTTTGCCCCAAAGGGCCCCGTTTCCCCCCTTCCACCTACATGCTAGCCTATCCCCGTTTCCTCTCTTTCCAGGCAGCGACAGGCCAGCCCTCCTTCAACTTACGGAACAAGAAGCTGCTGGTGCAAATCGGCGCCTTGACTCCATCCGCGATGCACTCCAGATCCACCAGAGAGGCCATGGCTTGCGCCGAAAGAGAGCGAGGCAGGAAGACGCTCGCGCAGCGGAACCACCGACTAGCCCGGCTTGGCTAAGGCCGCCCCACCGTCAACGCGGATCCCTCCTCCAATCGGCGGACGAGGTAGGCGGCCCCTCCGAGGGAGGCGGGCGAGGTGGGTGATCTCGTTTGCTCTCGGGAAGTTTTATCTGCGCCTTTTGAGAAAAGTCTCTTTTTCCAGAGAGCGGGCTTGCTTTCGTTGCTTTCCTCCTGGAAGGAGAGACGGCGCTGTTCGTGCAAGGATCATGCAAGAATCCGAAACGAAATGCGAAGTCTTAGGTGGCGCGGGAGGGTGGGGGAGAGAGAGGGATCGCTCTGGGGCGCCTTGATTCCCCGGGCATGCAATAGCATATCAGTGGGTGAGCCCTCCAGCTGCCTAGAAGGGGAGTCGTGGCTGCCGTGGACGACGCACGCGGTATGCAGAAGGTCCTGGGTCCAGCCTCCTCCTGCAGTCGTGTCTCCAGCTGCGGCTGGGAACGACCTGCAGGAGAGCCGCTGTCGCCGTGGCTGCGCTAGACGGGTAGCAGCGGGGCCGGATTTAGGTTTGATGAGGCCCTAAGCTACTGAAGGTAATGGGGCCCTTTATATGTCCAGCTGTCCTTTGTCAGCAACAAATGCTCGCTGTTTTTTGTGTTGAATATATGCTATAGGGTAACTTATGGATCTAATAGGTATCTAAAGCCATTTGCACATGCAGAATGTAGGCACCCTATATATAGAAATGAGCAAACCAGTGGTGATGATGATGATGATGATAATAAATTTATTATTTATACCCTGCCCATCTGGCTGAGTTTCCTCAGCCACTCTGGGCGGCTCCCAATCAAGTGTTAAAAACAATACAGCATTAAATATTAAAAACTTTCCCAAACAGGGCTGCCTTCAGATGTCTTTTAAAGACAGGATAGCTGCTTATTTCCTTCACATCTGAAGGGAGGGCATTCCACAGGGTGGGCGCCACTACTGAGAAGGCTCTCTGTCTGGTTCCCTGTAACCTCAGTTCTCGCAATGAGGGGAACCGCCAGAAGGCCCTCGGCACTGGATCTCAATGTCTGGGCTGAATGATGGGGGTGGAGACGCTCCTTCAGATATACTGGACCGAGGCTGTTTAGGGCTTTAAAGGTCAGCACCAACACTTTGAATTGTGCTCGGAAACGTACTGGGAGCCAATGCAGATCCCTGATATTTTAGGGAGCAGGTTAGCAGGCGGGGCCCATTATCATCATAGGAGCCCATACAACACAAAACACTGTTGCTCTATGTAGGTTTTATTTTATTTGTTTTTTATCTTATATTTTGGAAATGTACGAACAGTTTTCCCCCCTTTAAATTTTTTTGGGGGGCCTCCAAGAGAGTGGGGCCCTAAGCTATAGCTTGTTTAGCTTATACGTAAATCCGGCACTGGGTAGCAGCAGCGCTTGGACTTAGGGATGAGGCAGTTTTCCTGCATTTCCAATTATTCCTGGAACTCAGAATTCGCCCAGGAAAACTGAAGCTGCTCCGCCTGCTTAGTAAGGGCCCCGCTGTTCTCTGAAGTGTCGGCAGCAGTTTCGACAAAATGCCAGGATCTTTCTGCAGTGGAGGGCGTGGCGACTCCCTTGCCGAGCGTGGCAGCCGCTGCCCGTGTTGAATTCGGAGAAAGGAGAGTTTGAGTCCTTTGCCATTTACACTAAGGGGTGTTGGAAGTGCTTGGGCTTAATCTACCTACAGGGCAGCTTCTCCAGTATTTGCTTCTCTCACCAGCTTTAAATTGCAAATGATCATGAGTTTGTAATAGAATCATGCTTTTTGCAATGTGTGAATGCAGCAAAATAGTAGTTTCATCTGCTTTGAGAAGATGCTTTGCTGCTGGAGCAGATATACACTCTAGACCAGGGATGGGAACCTGTGGGCCACCAGGTGTGGGTGTTCCCATCAGCCCCAGCCAGAATGGCCAGTAGTAGTCAGGGATGATGGGAGTTGTACGTCCAGCATCATGTGCAAGTTTCCCATCCCTGCTCTAGGACCATCTCCAGGGAAAGGACTGGTGTAACTAAAAGTGATTGGTTACAGGGCTCAGAGGCAGACTTTGGCAATATTTGGTATGTGACGCCCTGTGCGAGGCCAAAATTTGGTGCCTTCTAATGGATCTTCTCAACTTTGCACCCCCTTGGCTTGGCGCCCTGTGCAGGGGAACTGTCTACCCTGCCTTAAATCTGGCATGGCAGGGCTGTGTTGCTTACAGTTATATGTCATGGGTGGTATTTTGACCCAAGGCATCCGGTAGTCTTAAAATTAGAGCAAAGGAAGATCACAAGGGTCAGTCCCTTTCTAAATAAAATATATAGCGGCTGGTTTGCAGACCCGACCTGGCCAAACCCTTTGGGGCTATGGAGACCCACACTGTGGTTTTAGATGGGCAGTACATTAATGTCTTAGCCTACCTTCTGCTTTTAGCAATCCTACCTCCCTTGCAGCCATCTGTTTAGGTCATCAGGATTCTCCACCGCAACCATCCCCTCCACAGAATTAGGAACCTGGAGGTGATGATTATTCACTCACTTGCCATAGCTCTGTAGCAGCATCTAGGAGCCTTTGTTCTGTCATTATATGGTTTGGAAAACGACCTGTGCCATTCAGCACAAGGCTTAACTTCCTGTAGAGATGAGGATCATGTTAAGATGAGCCTTAGCAGAGATTTAAAAAACAACCAAACACAGTGGTAAACCCTTTTTTGCAGCTCACTAGAATATCAGCTGGCCTCACATAGAAAGACGGCCATTTTGGGGTCAGCCTCGTCAACTTCCCAGCTGTGAGTTGAAGGCAGGGGGTGGTTTGCTGAATGTCACATTTATAGTATTTTATTTCTGGGCAGTAAAAACAAAAGGGTTATTGCCCCAGTGGGATACTGATGAGTTTTCCTGGTAGCTAGTTTCTGCTGTCAGATGTTAAAAGACAGAAGAACTCAGGAGCAGTCCCAAAGCTGCCTCGTACAGAAGCAGACATTCTCTCCTCGCAGTAAGGCAGTTTCCTTCCTGTCTTCTCAGAAAGTCCTGAAGAGCAAAGTGTTTGGTCTTTGTACCTCCAGTTGCTCTTCAGGACTTTCTGAGAAGACAGGAAGGAAACTGCCTTACTGCGAGGAGAGAATGTCTGCATACATAGGATCCTATGTAGTTACAGCATGGTTGTCCCTCTCTGCTTTCCAGCAGTCTGAACACAGAAGCTCCTTACCCTTCAGACAGAATCAGATAGGGTGCAAAGTGTTGTGGATATCCTCCATGGGAAGGAGATGATTGGAAGTTGTGCAGTTTCCAGCACTGGGACATACACAGAGATAAAGTAGGATCATAGAATTGTAAAGTTGGAAGGGAGGGCCGTCTAATACAACCTCCTGCAATTCAGAAATCTTTCGTCCAACATGGGACTCGAACCCACAACTCTGAGATTTAGAGTCTCATCCCTGGGAATATATTTGAAAGATGGTATGAAAACACTGAAGAGGCAGCAAACCCTTAAAGCCAGGGGGTGGGAAACTCAGGTGTGGGAGTCAAATGTGGCCCACTAGGCCTCTTGGGACTCTCTGGAGCCCTTTCCTACCCCAGCCACACCCTCTTTGTCCAGGATTTGGAATCTTGAAAATTTTTGCCTGGCTGGACTGCATCATTGATCTCAAGTAGTGACTCTTGTTAGAGTAGTGACTCTAGAGGATAGAGAGGGGTGTGAGAGTACAACTGGACATTAGCCTACTGTACAAAAGTGACTTTTATATTTACTGTTCTGTCCACTTTTCCCTTTGGCCCCCCACACCTCTGGCATGTGGCCCCTGGGTTGTCTAGAAAGGAATGCAGTATTTGAGCTAAAAAATATTTCATGCCACTAGCTAAGGTTGCAGAGCACACAGGGGCTTTCCAAGTATTTTGCTGTTCTTACACATAAAGCCTTCCCAACTAACTGCCCAACCTTATTGTGTATGCCATGTTCCTACAAACTTCCTGGATATATGCTCTCCCCAGGGAGATATATCTGGCACCTTCCATATACAGTCATACCTTGGTTTTCAAACAGAATGCGTTCCGGAAGTCTGTTCAACTTCCGAAATGTTCGGAAACCAAGACGTTCGGAAACCATTGACTGCAGGAGCGTCCTGCAGATGTTCGGCTTCTGAGGCAAAGCTTGCAAACCAGAACACCTACTTCTGGGTCTGTGGCGTTTGAGTTCCAAGTTGTTCGTGAACTAAGCTGTTCGAAATCCAAGGTACAACTGTATATCTTTAGTGGCCAGTCAAAAACTTGGAGGCTGAGTGCACACTTCTGAACATGCCACACTCATGACCGCAAGTTTCTAAGAGAACTGTTGCTGCATCCTCATTTCTATTCTTAAGAGGGCCTCATTCATTCACTGGGATCCATCTAATGACTTAAATTAGTAGTCTACTGCTAATAAGTGTAAACCACAGAGTCGAAACCACAGAGCCTAGGGCTTGCCGATCAGAAGGTCAGCAGTTCGAATCCCTGCGACGGGGTGAGCTCCCATTGCTTGGTCCCTGCTCCTGCCAACCTAGCAGTTCGAAAGCACGTCAAAGTGCAAGTAGATAAATAGGTACCACTCTGGCAGGAAGGTAAACGGCGTTTCCGTGCGCTGCTCTGGTTCGCCAGAAGCAGCTTAGTCATGCTGGCCACATGACCCAGAAGCTGTACGCTGGCTCCCTCGGCCAATAAAGCGAGATGAGTGCCGCAACCCCAGAGTTGGTCACGACTGGACCTAATGGTCAGGGGTCCCTTTACCTTTACCTTTACCTTACCTTTACCTTTACTGCTAATAAGTGTAGCAGTTGTATAATACATTGCTTTTTTTTTTCAAAAAAGGTCTTTAATCTTAACAAATAAATATACATTGCAATTCTGCTTAAGAGCTGGAATTAAAAAAGGCTCCCCAGTATCCACCACTCCTGCTAAGCCTGGCTTGTGGCTTTTTTATTCACTAGCCTTCAATCCAGCAACTTGACATCTGGAATAGCTATGCTATGTCCAATGAATCCATCTCTCCTTCACTCTTCTTCCAGGATTCGTCATTGTACACTGAAAGTGATGGGGGACGATGCCACACAGAATACAGATGTATTACATTTCCATATCATCTCACTCAAGCATATATGACTGCTTCCCACTCTCTCTCTGCAGGCCTCTGGCAGGAGGCTAACCCTTTGTGCACATTCTTTTGACCACAAACTAAGCCAGATTTTCAGAAGACATTTTTTATTTTATTTTTGACTATATGCCATTATAAACTACAATTCCTTTGCTGCTCAGTAAGAGACTTAAAACATAATTAATTATACCCCAAGGCAAGAAACAAACGAGTAACTCGTTCTGCAGACCACTCTCTTCTTTCAGAAGTTGTCTATTGGGCAGAATCCAACACTGCATGGGCTTCTGCTTGCACTATGGGATCTCGTCTTCCTCTCCTCCCTCCTCCCTCCACCTAAATCTGATCAGGAGGAACAAATTTGGAGGGTGCATGGGGGTTGTAGAGAGGACAGGGAAGTCAAATCCTGCTCCATAGAGGAAGACTGTTTGGTTTGCACATTGACAATTGATACAATTGTTGGCGTCAGTGGCGTGGAGTGCCTTCTGTCAGCTTCGGCTGGTGGCCCAGCTGTGCCCTTATCTGGACAGGGACAGCCTAACTACCGTTGTCTATGCTGCATTAACCTCCAGTTTAGATGACTGCGATGTGTTATATGTAGGGCTGAAGATGGTTCAGTAACTTCTGTTAGTGCAAAATTCAGCAGCCAGGTTGCTCACCAAGGCAAGACGGTTTGAGCTTATTACACCGATCCTGGTCCAACTGCAATGGCTATTAATTAGTTTCTGGGCCCAATTCAGAGTGCTGGTTTTTATAAAGCCTTAATTGACTCAGGACTGCTATACCTCAGGGACTGTCTCTCTCTATATGAACTTACCTGGATCCTGAGAGCATCCTCTGAGGCCCTTCTTCATGCGCCTCCTCCATGGGAGGTTCGGAGGGTGGCAACAATGCATTTTTTGCAGTGGCTCCCTTTTTGTGGAATGCTCTGTCCAGGGAAGTTCAGCTGGCACCATCATTATACACCTTTAGGTGCCAGGCAAAAATGTTTCTCTTTAACCAGGCCTTTGGCTGATTTCAATCCAATGGCCCTTTAAAGTCCGTTGTGGAAAGGGGATTGGTTGTCTTTGTATTTATTATGTATTTTCTGATTTTTATATTGTGATTTTATGTTGCAAACTGCCCTGAGATCAATGGGTATACAAATATCAATGGCAGTAAACAAATTTAAATAAATAAGTAAAATACAACCTACTTTCAGTTTAAAAAGTCCAAACCTGGGTTTCTCTTTTTTTAAATGTATTTTTTATTAAAGATTTTCTTGATTTACCAAGGTATGTGCAATGTCTCTCTCTCATATTTTTCCCCCATGTAACTTTTTTTTTTAGAAATCGGTTTCATTTGTTGAGATATTAGGAAGAATAGGGGGAAATTTGGGGGGGGGGGAGATGCGTGGGGGTGGGCTCAGGTGGTGATGTTTCTATTTTACTTATGTGGGGTTTTGTGTCAGCGTTGCTTGTGCAGGTTCTCTCCTGTTCCCTCTTGTTTCTTTGGTGGTGAGAGAGGTTGGGGTTGGCCTAGGGTGTGGTTGTTTGTGGTTGGCTGTGGTGTTTTCATGTGTGAGTGAGGGTGGGTGGGTTTTGGATCAGGTTAGCCATATTGATTTGTATGCTGTTGGTGGATTTTTGTTGTTGTCTTGTTGGGCTGTGTATATGATAAAGGGGAGCCATACCGGGGTGAAGGCATCTTCTTCTATTTGTCCCCATGTTAGTTTCAGTTTATTGGTTAATTTTTCTAGTAAGGCTGTTTCCCATACTATTTGGTACCATTGGTCCTTGCTTATTCCTGACAGGTCTCTCCAGTGTCTGGTTATGATGTTTCTGGCTGCTGAGAGTAGGTGGGTTGAGTTCTTTGTGGTGTAAGTGGTCATTGTTGTCTTGGAATATGTTTAGTAGGGCCAATTCTGGGGTGATTTCTAATACTTGGTTATTTTACATATTTCTCGTATGGCTCTTGTCCAGAATAGTTGGATTTTGGGACACTCCCACCACATGTGGAGGTATGTGCCTGTGGAGGTGCACCCTCTCCAGCATTTTGGTGACCTGGGTTACTCTTAAAGCTAACCTATGTGAGAGAATAGGGTATATACACAGTAAGGCACTGCAACCAAGAGTTTGTAAGCATCCAACACCCAACAGAGGCAGCTGAAATACTACTACAGCAACCTATGAGGGATGATATCCACTCCTATAGGGAATGTGTTAACTGCAGATCTTCCCAAGCACTTATCTCAAATCACCTACTTTACCAGGACATACTTGTGGAGTGGAAAAGGGGTTAGCTCAAGACCTTTTCTGGCTCACACAGCCCATCCCTCAACCGTAACTACTTTTAAACGGCCACTACTTTTCAGTGGTCTCTACTCTTGGTTGAGAAACGTCCCAAAATGCTTGAGCTGAATTTGCCAGGGAGACACAAGCACTAGTTGGCTCCCCTGTCACAGCAAGCCAAATTCAGTCTTTTACCTTCCCATGCTCTATATGTGTAGAATTAAGATATGTAAAGGAGTAGATCCTTGCCTGGGATTGACAAAAGTACACATTCAACCTCCAAGTTCCAAATCAAAGACTTTATTAAGGTTTGGAATAGGAAATCAAAAAATACAAAAGACTAGACAAGCAAATAGGAGAAAACACTTTAAAATTTGCATAACTGCCAACGTGCATGCAATTAGCACTGGTTCCATATGTCCAGTAAAAGACAATTTTTGATATGGAATGATTCCTAATTTAAACCCTGTGGAATCTGAGAGGAAGATGAGTGGCATATTTGCCACATCCAACAGAGGTGAGCATTGACACTCTTTGGATTAAAAGCAGGGGGTGGGGAGATGAGTCAAGAACTTGACAGATGCTCCACTCCTTTCCTGCTGAAAAGAAATAGTGAGGGCATCCTGGATTCAGGTCACTTGCTTTCTGTAAGTGGGATAGGCCACTGTGTTATAGGGAGCTAAGCCATCTGGACAGGAAAACAACAGCCTCTTAAACGGAAGGGCTCCTAAGCGAATGCTTCCTAAGTTCAGTTACTCCAAAACAATGCAGACTAACATGAGTGATGAGTTTAACAAGTTGTTTTCTTATGAGAGGCTAACTGTTCTGGATAATGAATGCATTTGTGTTCATCATGCTTTTCATTGCATTGAAACAGCAGAGTAACGCTGGCCAAAAATGTCATCAGAAGCTCAATGCTCTGGGCCCCTTGCTCACTTTGCCCCACATTTGTCTGTGTATAGAAACGTGATGTCACAATAAAACACACAATTATTCTGCTCTTCATGCAATTTTAAGCTCTACAGCAAATTGGGAAGGAGGGGGAGATACTTAAATGCCTTGTATGAAGCAGTTTGTTAGAATCCTAATAATGTCCAGTATTAATGGAAAAGAAATCAAAGGTTTGGGACAGTACATTAAGTAGGCTTCTGAATGTCTCATCTCCTCCCACCTTCCAAACCATAAGGCATAACCTCTTTGAGGGTTTTTTGTTTTGTTTTTAAAGTGGTGTATAAATTTTAGCATCATGGGAGGGGTCTTGCTCTAAGCCTTGCAAGTGGCTGCAGGACAGCAACATCATGGAAGTGATGTTTCTAGGACTAAGGTGAAACTTTGAAGCTCCCTTGTTATTTTTTGCTATTGGATGCTGCATATTGTTTAAGTAATCTTGTTATATTTATGGTATTGAAATAGCTATTTTGCTATGTTATCATGAAATTGTTTTTACACTGTTTGTTTGAAATATGTTCCTATTTTCTTTGTTGTAAGCCACTTTGAGCATGATTTTTGTGGAAAAGCCACATAACAAATAAAAGGAATGAATAGGGTAAAAAAAATGAAATAAATACTGTAAATAGCCAGCCTCAATCACAAACTGGCCACCACTAGCTTCATCATATAACTTTAATTGCTCTGATTCTTTTATTTAAAAATACGACATTATATTTGACCTCCAAATAGCATCTTAGATTATTACACCCGCCCAAGACAAATAAACCTTCAGAAGTTCCCTATGCTTTCCCCCCATGCTAGCTAATAAGGCTATTTACAAAATAGCAATGTTTAGGCTCAGCAGCAATGAACACAGCTCAAAAGCAAATTTGCTGTACTAAAAGCCATCTCTTCAACATAATCAGCAGAATGCTCTGAAACACAGTATGAGGAATTATTCTTCTCCACCCACTTTCCTCATTCTGCAGCATTATACAGAGACGAGTCTTTACATTCACTTTGCAATTTATTCTATTTCTCACATGGTCTTCAAATACAATTTTACACAGTCCATTGTTCTGCTACAGATACAGTAGGTCTAAAGACAGTCATGAAAGTGGCATTCCAACTGTACACAATGAAAACTGATAACCATGAAAGTTGTGTCACTGCATCACTTTACAACCCGAGTGAGAGACTGACCCAGACTTTCAAGACCATCACACAATTAACTTAACAGTGATAAATTCATAAGTTTATGTTAACAGTATAAAAACCCAGATACCCCCCCTCCCCTGAAATGTGTAATGCCATAAATCCAGATGTTTTCTCTGGGATCTAATTAAAACTAAACCAAGTGGCTAGCTGCTTTGCATACACTCAAAGCCATAGAATCCTCATGAAAACCAGTTTGGAATTATGCAAGATCTATCATTATGGTTTGGTGCCTTGCACTCCAAATGAAATGTATTTGCTGCAGTTTAAATAACTTGCTATTAAAACTGTTCTCATAGTGAACATATAACAAAGGCTGAACACCAGCATCTCAGAAGAGGCTGCAAAGTACACCAACAGTAAAATTCCATTTGAAAAAGTGTATAAAACCTCTTCAAAGTTTACACAGAGGGTTTTTAAAAAAAGGTTAAACTCAATCCTTTCAAAAGGGAATATTTTCAAAGGAAGCAAAAGCAGTTGACTGTAGCAGATGAGAAAAATGAGGTGTAACGTTGACTGACTACCTCACGGGAACAAGGCATTATATGGAACAGTAATAACTCCTTCCAAGTTATGGACTTACTAATATTCCTAAGCCATGCAGATTCCACTTATCTGATTTCAGGGGACAACTTAAATGCAGTGATAGTAAAATTAGATAACTACTTAAATCTGTAAAATGTGCTTATTTTTGTCCACAAAGAAGTCTGTCACAAATGTGCATGACTTGAAGACCCTGATTTAGTCAGAATGACTGACATGGAAAGGTGGAAGCTGTAAACTGCAGTATTCCACCCATCCAACCAGTCTGGATAGGCAATCTGGCTGGCTGTCAGGGGCATCAATGATTTCATGAGGTTGCCCTCTGACCAGCTTTCCCCCAGCAAGAGGCAGTGTCCACTCCACCTTTGAAGAGTTTGTCCTCTAAAGGAACGGCCCTTCTTGATCAGCGCTCATTTTCCCCCAAAGCGGCAATTCTAGTGAAGGGCACGAGGCACGGTAGAAAAGGCCTGTAGTGAAGTTGGCATTAGCCTCTCTTGTGGTTTGACATTATTCAAAGGTGCTGTCTCAGAATACCGCTTTGCTTCAGAAAGCAAAATTACTAAAACGATTAAACACAAAGTATTAGCATACAGCGAGTTTATATATATTTACACACTGAAATTTACACTTCTGCCACTGAGTGACTTTGCCACAGACAAATGCACAGTTTTTATCCCTATGAAGCACAAAGCTTAACCAATTCTTTAGAAGTGATGGTCATTCAATTTCCCTATCAGCAAGCATGACAATCAACAAAAACTAGAGTCGTCAGTGTTTGTTTGTCCTTAAGCTGGCCAACACAGGCACCCTGTTTCCCTCTGTAAATGGAGAGATCCCATGTTCATCTCTCTCATCCCACTTCAAGAACAGGACACAGGGACGAACTATTTCATGTCAGGACTTTCTGGAAAAGACAGCCATTCTGCTGAGTACAGAGGTGGATGCATGGATTTGTCACCAGTACCTCTTTGGGAACTCATGTAATATGCAGTACTCCTTGGCACTTTGCTTAAGACCAGGAAATGAAGATGACCAGTATCCATTTTCCAATAATATTTTGAGCAGCATCTCAGAAAGGGTAATGGATGAATTTTCACATAGCTCCTGTCAGGCCAGCTGACTGCTGCCTTTGCGTGGAACAGCAACAAGATAAACCTCAGGCTCTCCAACCATTATGTGATTACAGTATCAAAAGTTCACCAACAATCTCCTTACAAGCTCCTTCCAAGAATAATGACATCCTTTGGAAATCCCTCCATTTTAGCTATTTCAAAGCATCCCAGTTTGCTGTAAAATTCCAGGATTCTTTTATCATCTGGTCTCACTTCACAGAAAGCCCCACGGGAGCCTGAAAAAGACACAAGAGGAGATATTTGGGGAGAGAGTAGAAGCAGAGAGGAGTCTTTATAATGAAGAAACTTCACAAACATTGTTTGATTTCTCTAATCATTTCACACTGAATTGTGCAGTTGAATCAAGGTCAAGAGTTATTTTTTTAAAAAATGTTTTATATTTTGATATTAATCTTATCATGAGCTGCTTTGGGCACAGTTTATTATGGAAAAGCAGCATACTGTATAAACAAACTATGTGGAACTATTTGCATGCTTTTCTGGATCTCAGCTACTGGGTGTCCACCAGTCTTCACAGGAAGCTTGCATACAACTGTTCAAACTGCATAGCTGTCTAGGACTTGCAAGGATGATGTGGGCTGCAGAAGTGGTTCTTCATTGGCTAAAAAAAGTGACATCTCATCAATGAGGTGACTAAACATCATGATATCACGATATCTGAAATAAGATGGTGCTACATAGATGTGAACATGGTAATGTCCTGGCAACTACTACTAAGTTACAGGTCTAAATTACCATACACTGATGAAATCATCACTTTCATCAGCAGGCAACCCAAGATGTATCCAAACAGGACTTTGGTTTTGGGCTTAGATACCAAATTGTGGTATTCAGATGTAGGACAATCCAAAATACAGTGATGAGTCATTGTGAATAATCCAGGAAAATATTGAACAAAGAATCTAAATTTGATGCATATAATTATATGAAAATTAACTCAATGATTGCATGCTTCAACTAAACCATTGAAGACTTCTGGAGACTATATTAAAGTTTTAGAGGCAAATTTAAAATTTACAAAAGTAGTAGATTTAGTAAAAATATTAATTAAATTTACATATGATTAACGATTTAATCTGTTTTCTACTCATTTAAGATAATTTATGTAATTTACTAGTGTCAAGTTGCATCTCCTTTCCCACTAGAGGGCCAACTGCAATTCTATGCATGAGTAAGCCCCACTGAATTCAGTAGGGCTTACTTCTGAGTAGACATACATTTGCTTGCACAACCACCACTCAATCTCCCATTTCAGCATAAAGGCAGAAACAAATCTTTCCCCCTTCATTTCCCCCTACTGTGACACAGAAGGGCCCCCCAAAAGCCCCCATCCCACCAATCTCTCTCTCTTTTTATCCAAGGGAAGGAGGAAGGGCAAGCAAACAACAAGATAGCATCCTTAATTTTTTTTTTAAAAAAAACTTCCTTTTTTTATATGAAGGAAGCTATTTAGGGTGAACCAGCAATGTTACACAGCAACTTGCACCCTAAAGGCATCAGAGGGGAGAGAGACGCTTAGCACATGTACTCATACAGGTGGAAGGGGGGACAGGAGTAAAGAAAAAGAGTTAAATGACAGGGCAACGTTTTTGGTTCTTGCTCTGAAAAAAGCCATAGTTTCTTCTTTCATGGGGGCAAGGAAGGGGCAAAGACGGCTCCCAACAAGAAGCCCCGAGCCAGCTCAGAGCAGCATCTCTGTAAACCACACCTACGGGCCTGTCACGCTGGCTTCTAGCCTGCTGAGCCAGGGCTTGCTGCAAAATCGTCTATTGTGAGGGCTAATAAGTTTCTGCTGCTGGCTGGCTGCTGCTTTTCCAGCTACTTTCATAATTGTCACCTGTTTTTGCAGAGGCAGTGGAGCTGAGCTGGGGCTCCTTGCACAATCCAAAGAAACATTGGCTGGCTACAGTTTTCTCAAAATCGCAATGTTTGCCAGATAACATTTTATGAAACCATTATTGTGATGTGGACTTCATAACCGATTTTGAAAGATATATTGAAAAATTGCCCAGGTCTAGTTCAAATACGGCCATAGGCACTTAGTAAGAAGCCTACAGTTGCCTTTCATATCCCAACAGCTACAAGAGTCAGGAATAAGAGCTTACCATTTGCCTTCAGAGAAGAGAGCAAGCATGCCATCATGCTTTTAGCCACACTTGGATCAGTCACCTTCTTATGGATATCAATCTTTATCAGTGATGGGAAGTTGGCAAGGAATGTTTCTGGCAGAACTTCTTGCTCCTCATGGAAGCTCAGCATAATTTTCTACAACAGGCACAACAGAAATAGTCTTTCAACATCAAAAAAAATGTTCGGTGATCTATGCTGGAAACATTGTGTGCACTTGCCGAACAGGTTCTTTCTACAGACTTGGATTAGCCTATTCACTTGACAACCACATTAATCTCTAAACAAAAAGCTAAAGTAGCTAAGTACAGTAGATTTGGTCAGTACCATTCTTTAAGTAATTAGAGATAAGTATACAGATTAAACTGGGTGGCTGGTGCTGGAAAAACAGAAGAACTTCCCTTTTGAAGACTATATTCTCTTTTACTGTTCTAAGCTTCTGATAAAAAACATCGTTTTTAAACAATGCAGACCTTAATTGCTAGTAACAAATCTTAGTTTATTTCAAGGTACAATAAAGATAGTCATTATTTTGGCATACACTCAGCAAAACAAAAATAATGCAATGAGTTTATTCAAATCCAAATAAATTAAATTTAGAGAAACTAAATTCAGCAGCAGCAGAAATTGTATATCTAAAACGTATCAGGCTAAGTTAGCTATTCTATCCTAAATGCAAATATCACAGTGGTTAAAAGAGGGGAAAGGATTGAGTGTCATGACAGATTGGCAGTTAGATGATTTATGCTTGGGTTCCGGACAGTGAAAAGAAGTGAGGCTTTTCATCAAGCCTCTCCCAGGCACTGTTCCCAGAGCTTTTATAATATTGTGATCAGGAAGGGAGTCTCTGAAATCTAATGAACACACTACATTGCCTATTCTATGATTCATGTCAAACCGTAACTACACTGTAAAATATAATCTACGATTACATATTGCAGTGTACTAAATATAAAGCTATCAATTGGAATTGTTCTGTTTAAGTAGTAAGAATGAAATATAACTCAATGTTAGAGATAATTGTAAGTGTGGATTTATAAAGGCACAGAGAGAAACTAATTCTAGAGACTACTTGGCCATCACACTATTACAGTGTCATGTGTCTGAGGCCTCTATATTGGAATAAATTGGATAAATTGCCCCTACTCTTCCTAGGATTATAAAGACAACAGGGGATGAAAGCCTAAAAACAGCAATTTGAAAATTCAAGCATACGCCAGCATAACTAACCTCTGCCTCTGATAGCTCCTTATCACTGCTTGGCTTGCTGTATTTCTCCTGCATGAAAGGAAACCAGGCAATTTTGCATTTCTTAATGAAAGGAGTTACATCAACGGTGCCCAGTGCATAACCACAGATGCCATCTTCATCCTCCAGGACAAAGCAGTAATCTGGGCTGAGGGACAGCAAACCACCTACTAGCCTGAGAAGAAAGGAATAGTCAGTAGAGCCCAAAGATAACTGATGCAAACAAAACTACATAACAGTTAAAGAGCACAGGAGAATAAATGAACCACGGTTGCAAGTTGTACAAGTCTAAGAACTATGACTTAGTACTTTTAAATGCCAGTTAGTCAGGCATCATGTAGAACATACAAGTGGCTAAGTACCTATCCAAGGGGGTTTCAAAATTAAGTGTATTATGGAAAGGTAATCAGAATTGGGAATTGTTATAATGAATTAGTAGGGATTATAAAAAGTGCAGAAGTGGGTTTTACCAACAGCCAAGACGGCTGCTCCAGGCAGCAGAAGAGAACTATGTGAGTAAATGCCTAAAGCCTGGACAGTAGTTTCAGCTGTAAATTTACAAAGTAAAGCCAACTTCCCTACTCCTCCTCAAACGGTTTAATGCTTTTAAAAAAATAGTTAAAAAACAACAGTATTGGGGATCATGAGAATTGGCAAGCCTCAAATGCGAGTGAAAAGGGAGGCTTACACGACAATCCAGTTAGTATATTCAATGGCCAATCCATACAAACATATAATCACAGTATTTGCAGCTGCACTACCTTCATCGAACAATAAAATGTCTGAAGCTTACGGGATCACCTTATAGGATGGGTTCCCCCCCCCCACATACACAGTTTGATCAATGAAACAGCACGAATGTAGGTGGTTTTCAGTAAATCTTTGCCATGACTCAGCATGATTTCTTGGCAGCACTGCATTGTACTAACTGCGTAAGAAATTAAAGGCTGGATACCAGTAGCAGAACAGTTTACAGATTCCTTTTTTCATACCCTGACCTGCATCTGCAGGGTGTGAAGATCTTAGCTGTTAATCTCTAGGGGTTCATACTTGATTCAGAAGAATGTCTGGAGTTTTACACAAAGGAAACTTCTTTTATTTTTTCTGCTACTTTAGATTGGTGCCAATTCTGTTCTGTTCCTTAAATTTTGTTTCCCCTATCAAGTGTTTGCTGAGTTGCACTCAAATTTGCAAGAAGTCTATAGAACTTGGAAGTCTGTCTTCAAGCCAGAACGGAGAGCATCTTTCAGATTAGAATTCAGGTTCAAATTGAACATGTGAAGCACAGCCTTACAAAACCTGTGTGTTCTATTCAGCTGGCAAGGCATGGATGTTTCCTGCTCTTCCCAGTTGTTTTGAATATTGTATTTACATTTCTTGATAGCAAGAGGCATACCAGGAGACAGACAATCTGTGACACTTCAGATGCTGCTGGACTCTAATTCCAATTATCCCTGACCACTGGCCATGCTGCTGATGGTGGCTGGGCTCCAAGATCTGGAGCGCCAAAGATTAGCCACCCACAAGGAGTACTATTACTAAATGAATACAGTACAGTGGTACCTCGGGTTAAGAACTTAATTCGTTCCGGAGGTCCAGTCTTAACCTGAAACTGTTCTTAACGTGAGGTACCACTTTAGCTAATGGGGCCTCCCGCTGTTGCCATGCCGCTGCTGCGCAATTTCTGTTCTTATCCTGAAGCAAAGTTCTTAACCTGAGGTTTCTGGGTTAGCGGAGTCTGTAACCTGAAGCGTCTGTCCCCGAGGTACCACTGTATGTAATTCAACAAATTCCAGTTTATTTCAAGAGTATACCTACTTGTCTCCAATTAAGTCCGGCTGGCTATGGAAAGGCTGATCAGTTTCATCATCATACATTTCTCTGCAGATCTTGTACACGGATGCCTAAAGACATATAGAAATATTCATTGTGTGAGTTTTCCCTCCCACAGCACATACACCTGAACTGTTGCTTAGGAAGCCTTGCTGTTCTACTAACTGACAGGCATCCTCACTACTTCATTGTATTCCATGCCTCCACAACAACTCATATTGGACAGGTAGTGGATGGCATATTGGACGGCCTCGGGAAATGCAGGCTTAAATCCACGTGGAATTCATTGTGCCTTGAAACTAAAATAACTCCATGTAAGTCACATTGGAGGAAGTACACAGTACAAATGCGTCAGATAAATAACCTAACAGGAAAGGCCAGAGCTCAGGGCTTGCAACACCTGCTTTGCATGCACAAGGTCTCAGGTTCACTCCCTAACATTGCCATGTAGGGCAGGGAATCTCCTGGAAAGCTGCTGCTTGTCAGGGTAGACAATAATGAACTAGATGAACCAATAGTTTGACTCAATGCAAGGCAGCTTACTATGTTTCCTGAGCTATTCTACAATGCTTTTGAGATTATGTATTATTTCCAAATAGCTCAGGCTAACATGCATTTGGATTATGTCACTCCTTATTCATTGTACTTGGTGATCAGTAGTTTACATTAAACTCATTCAGTGTTATCAAGGTCAACTGGGCTGGGATCCCAAGGCTTTTCCTATTTATGTTCCCTTTGATAAATGGGATCACATAAAAAGCATCTAGGAAAAAGATTTTTTTAATAATACTGCTAGGGCTGCCAGAGACTTCCAGGAACCCAGAGTAAGCCACTCAATCTTGCTACATTTCCCCCATTTGAACCACACCTCTCCTAGGCATTCAGAAGACTCACAGAATAACAAAATATAGAGAAACAGTTGCTTTTATCAACATGCTCCTCCAAACAGCATTACTGTGTACAATAATTACCAAAGAAATGGGTTACCTCATCTTTAGGGAAATAGGGTCTGATGGTGTAAACTTTAGAAGTTGGAGTAAGAGGAGGTGGCTGAAAAAAGAGGTCATTTGCTCCTTCAATAGGCAGCAAACGCTGTGAAAACAAAAAATTAGTGTAAATGTTTGAGAAGATGCAATACATTCCTGGGCGTGCATTGCAGACTCCCAAGTTAACTTTTGCTACTGCAGGCACCCCAGAGGGAAGTAGGGTTTTGTAGGCTTTACAAATGTAAGGACCATTTTTCCATTTTATCTGAACAGAAGTTTTTTAAAGATACACAACTGTTACAACACTTAATGGAGTTTACATTAAACTCATTTCTGCTTTAGTATAATTTCACCAAATCTCATCTATGCTCTCAGCTTAACATAGCCATGTCAGGAGGAAAGGTTTGGTCTGAAGAGGGTTAACTGGCCAGAGGAGACACTAACCCCAAAACAACATGCTGACTCAATTGGCTGTGCGCAGAGAGCACCTGTGAGGGGGAAGAAAGTAAGCCCCTGAAAAATCCATGAGCAAATTCAGGCACAGAAGAAACATTTCTTTTGGACTGGTTTGCCAACTGGATTATGAGGAACGCAAACTACAAGTTTTGCTTAGAGAGGATCTTGGAATACACAGTATCGTATTTTCTTTGCTCATGGAGTTCTCGTCGGCAGACAAGCAGGCGCGCATTGTGCAATTGCGGGCGCAGATAAAAACGCTGTGCGACCTGCAAAGAAACAATGTGAAATGTACAACTAAAAGCCGCAGCGCTTCGCAGGCGCATGGGAATGGCAGCATCTCCTTGTGATATTACTGTAGAAATGGGAGGAAAATTATTTAAAAACAAAGCTGTCAGGCTATTTGGGTTTGGACCAGAAAGCCTTCGGCAGACCAAGCCTTCCAGTCCTCCGACGCGCAATAAAAGATTTCTCAAACAAAGACAATGTCATTCAGTTGTGAATTCATATTGATACCTGGAACTCTCCTGCTAGACCACCTCTAAAGGCCCAGGGTTCTTGGTCTCCACTTAAGAACTGTGCTGAAGATTGACTACGACACCCTGTGGAGATCAGATCCAAGCGGAGAACGTTACGAGAAGGGGGATTGTCCTGAGATGCTAAAATGTCCAACAAGCTAATACACACTTTGTAGGAAAAGCTCTCTAACTGAGCTATAATCCAAGAACTTGAGGGGCTGCGATAATGCTGCCGTGTGTAGATTCCTGATTAGATGCTTTGTACTCTTTGTTAATAAAATGAAGTTAGACGATAGCCTTAGACAGCAGAAAATTCAATACTGTAAAAAGCCAGTATGCCCCGTTCTGTACAGGTATAATATTTATTCCAAGAGTTGAGCTTGCCTTGTCCTTCTCTTTCATCACTAAGAACATGGAACAGCTCTCACATTTTCATTGATGAAGGTATAGATAATAAGCCATTATCACAGCCCCATGGAAATACTTGGACCTGTCTGAAGTCACATTTTCATATTGTTTGAATCTTGCCAGAAAACCAGGTTTGGTGTGGGATGGAATAGCCCAAACAGCTATGTGGAACAGATACTTCTTTTTCAAGAGATTAGAAACCAATACTGTCCACTTCCGTAGCTCTGCTTACACAACAGTAACCACAGCACACATATTGTTCCCAATCTAGGCAACAACAGCCTCAGTTACAGTATTTTATTTTACCCACCCTCAACCATGTGAGAAATTCCATTAATTCCTGACAGCCCGCTGTGGCAAGGGCTTTAAAGCCCTCTGCACAATTTAGTAAGAAGGTTATATATTTTTTAATAATGGCTAAGCTTTGATAACAGCTTTGATAGCCAAGTTATACAACCAATTAGCATAACTAACATCTTTGAGAGGGGATAGGCAGGTGAATTGTTGATGCGGGATTAAAGTAACCTGCCTAGTCTTCTGATAAGATAAGCTGCGCAAGTTTGTTTCCTCTTGTGGACAGCGATCTACTTCCTGTTCAAGTAACAATCTCAGATCAGTACAGTCGAATGTGTCATACTAGCTAGGTAGTCTCAAAGTGAACCAAGCTGGATATCAATGCTTAGCCAATTATGAAAGAAAGCCTTTAAAATAGCAAGTTTGAGATGACTCAAAACATGTCAATTAGAGTTTCTTGTGTTTCCATATCAAAGTGCTTCATTAAAGAGGCTTTATATTATACCCTTTCACTAGTAACTTGGAGTACTTCTCCTTTGAGACTACACCGTAACTAGCATTCCAGCTATTATACACTTTACAGAGCTGCATGAATGAAGAGCTGTATGAATGAAAATCAAGAGTTAATGCCTGAGTCGCTGCGCAAATGTGACTTCAGGCTGTGCCTACTGCCCTAATCTGAGCTGCCTCATGGACAGAACCTTCCCATCTTAAATTTATTAATCACGACACGCTGAAAGCATCTGGCGTGGTCCATCCAATAGCAGTAGATACTTGTGCTGAAGATTCTCCCATCTGCACACATTGGGGAAGAAGACAGTAGAAGGCATTAGTAATCCATAGTAGTATTATCTACACTAGTTTCATAAACTGAATGCTAGCTGGATTGAAAGAAAGGGTATAGAGATCAGCCTTCAGCGGACCACCAAGTGTATCAACATTCAATGGCTAAACCATTCCAGTTTAGTGATTCTTCTGTATTCACATCAAATGAGAAGCAACTTTTATGACTATTTAAGTAATTATATAAACTAAAGAATGGTCTCAATAAACAGCAAGACCAAGATCTCAGCTACAAGAATTCACTTGGTCTGCGGCGAGACAGTTTCTTTTGGTGTAGATGCATCCAGTGGAATATACAAACGTACTGTATTACCAGATAGTGTCAGAAATGGGTAGCAAGCACTAAGTACTTTTGCTGGGAGAAGCCATTCTTATGAAAGAAAATGGCAGCTACGATCAGCAGCCTGCTCCAAAAATTGGGAAATGTTTCAAAAGCAAATCAACCTCACAGCTGAAATCTATGGTCAATCAAGTTAATGTTTATCATTGCAGTTGCTTAATGCTCCTTCCAGGAGAAATGCACAATTTAGTTTCCCGTGTTTCTTTGACAAAATGGGTAACTTGGTAACCAAATATACCACTTAGAAGTATGGTGTGCCTCCCTTCCTGCCTTTAAAATAGGGGCTGACAATCTTGTTGTAGGGGTTGGCTGATTCTACCTTCCTGTTCCTCTTCCCTAAACAATCTATAATGCCTGAACCAATACTGAGGGGAGAAGAAAAAGACAAAGAAATAGGTCTCATGAAGGTACAAACTCTATTCTAAGGCTCAAGTTTTGAATTATTTCCTATTTATTTAGTGGGAAATGCACCGACTTAAAAAACCTCTCTGCACTAAGCCCTAATTTTTTTTTGCTAGAACCATATGGTCTTCTGCTGAGTAACAGCAAAATGCAATATTGGATATCTTGGCAACTAGCTCAATACGACCTATGAATATTTATGAATGTATACAAGTGATTACAGCTTCAAGTGATCCAAGAACTGTAGGCTGATCCAGTATGGTGCAAGAGGTTTATTATGAGATTTGTGACAACTACAGAAATTGTGACAGGAAACCATCAGCGTTGCTGCCTGCTGTGTGCATCAAGCAAGTCCACAGCATATTCCTTACAGTTGGATTGAAACCTGAAAGTGAAATGAGGTCACTAGAGGAACCCAGGCCATGCTGGTGCTATTCCAAAAAAACCCCGTGTAATTTAAAAAAGGCTGCAGGCAAAAAAGGCTCTTTGATTTCTCTTTAGAGAACAGTCTGGTATGAAAGCAGACTTCAGAGCTCTGGAATTTCTTCCCTTGCCCAAAATCAGTCATCTTGCGAATGTTAAAGCAAATCACTTTTGCACCAGAATAGCCTTATGCTAAAGCTCGCATGCGCAGAGAAAGGGCTGGGAGGCTCGGCTCCCTCTTGGCCAGGCCCATTGAAAGGTCACATCTGCAATTGTTCTGTTGAAGACAGCAATAACGTTATTGAGACAGAGCAAGCAGCAGATAGCTGAGGCATGGTCACATTTCATAGTGTCATTTCCAATTTTGCAACAAGGCCGGGAAATACTGCATTATAGTCCAGTGTGCATTCAGTCTGAGTCAAAACTTATGTTTCAGAGATCAACTTTTATGTTTCTTAGCCCAAGAAAAAAAATTCAAGACCAAGAGAGATATTCAACGTATGTCCACTGTCACTTTTACTGCCAGTCTATAGTGAAACATGAATGGCGACCAATAATAGAAAAAGTAAGAAGGATTTAGGGTCAAAGCGACCATAATATAAAAACGTTCAATTGACATTATTTTTTCCATGGGCTAATTAAAGACAAGCATTTATGCTAGTTGCCGCTCTAACTGGTTCCTAAAGAACATACCTAGCCACTGCACAAAAGATTTCACCATAGACATGATGCTCTTGATGTCCCAGACGTATGAGTACATGTCATAGAGGATTGTCCGGTTGGCACAGTTTGAAAGACGAGTGAACATGCCCATCACCAAGCTACACATCTCTTCAAACTTGGCGGCTCGAGCACGCCATTCTTCAATCTAAGTAAAGATAAAAAGGAACAAATTTCATACAAACTGTATTTTCATGTTGAGGATGAAACTAGATGGATATTATGACAATACCTATTGACTTTTACATCTCTAGCCAGGATGACACACGAGTAGTGCACACATTCAAAGCATGAAGATACATTCTACAGCACAAGACACTCAACCACCAACCAGCCTACATGTATGATATTCTTAATTATCTACAGGCTAGGTTCAGCTCAGAGACTTCCAATGCAGTTGCTCATTATTTCTTTTGCTATTGTGCTTTTTTCAAATAGGAAATATGCACGCTTACACCAAATGAAAACAATGCAGTCACTCACCTTTTCAGAGTCCTTTCCTTTACAATTCACACTAACAACACTGCTGTTTGCTCTGAGCCACTGGAACTCTCGTAACATTTGGGCCCCTTTGACTCCATGTTCATATGGAAGATAGAACAAGTCTGCAAGCAACTGTAGATCTTCTAGAGTTACTGGTTCTACTGCATATAACGGCTTCTCATGGGGACCAGGCACAAACTGCTCCTTGTTTGTTTGCTCATCTGTCTGCATAGGTGCAATATCACCACAATCATCCTGCATTGACATCTCTGGAGATTTTGATTCAGCAATGCTCTCTTTATCCGTATCCATTGGTTTTAACTCTTCTGACATTTTTGCTTCAGCAATGTCAGTCAATATTTGATTGATATTCTTGTCAGAATCCTCTTGTTTTTCTACTACCATGTCCATTGGCTCCTCATCCAGTTGCTTCTTTTCTTCCTCTTTGACCAGAACCTGTGATTCGTTGCTTAGTGCAGTTCCCTGGCTCATTATGGGCTCTTGGTAAACGGTAGTAATCACAGTGGTAGAATTTAAAGCAGACGGTGTAACCAGAGGCACATCCACAACACTTGTTTTAGCGCCACTATGGGCCACTTGTCTGCCTGCGGACAGAGCAGACAAAATTCTGTCATATCTACTCAGCTTTTTCATGCAACCAAATTTCACATATATAAATAACTTGTGAACACACACACTCTGTCTTTGAATGACATACACATACATGCAAGTGTCTATTTTTCTGCAATTAGACATATTTTGAAAAGGCACAACACTTGTGCATTTTTCTGAAATACATTTGCATGTACCAAAAATATGATGCGTAATTCAGAACAATCCCTTTAGATGCACAAATTATATCGGGTGCAATGCAATTCCACATATATTTTCAATACAGTATTTTTGATAGTGTCCTCTCCCAACAAAGACAAATTGAGAACACCCCCACACCCGACACAGAATCTCTTACAAAGTACATTGCTTCAGGAAAATATACTTGTCACTCAGAAACAGTCAGTTCCTTTGAATTTTTTTAAACAAAAACTGTTCCTGATGCATAATGAAACTGTAACAGCAGCAATCTTTTGAAGTATTTTATTCAGCAGATTTTTTTTTACTGAACTCTAGAAAAACATTTTTGGTTTGAATAATATTCTTCATTCACTCCAATATTGTAGGCAAGACAAAACCAAAATTGCTTACTTACTGCTGTACTGATGAGGTACTGCAAATTCCTGTAACCACTCTGTTAATGACAACTTCAAGGCCAATTGTGGGCTATAGAGAACATCTGTTTCAATATCTTCATCACTGCCTTCATTCTCCAGTTTAATTTGAATTGAAACAGTACTGTCTTCAGTGTCAGCTGCACAGATTATTAAGAAACAGAATATTAATTCAAGAGCAAGGTTAAAGGCTGCCATGTATTTGCATTTAAAGACAAAAGTACTAATTTATTAAGATGAAATTTCCTGAAACTCCCTTCATCAAAGTGAAAATTTAAGATTATTAAATTATTAAGGTTATTACATTATTTCTAAAAGCATTGTTCCTAAGATAGTGACTGAGCACTTCTGATCAACTTACTCATCACAACATCTTTCCTCACTCCATTCATGTTGGATTTATACCAGGTTGCAAGGGTGTGAATAGCAACAAAGTTGGCTTCAAATTCACAATTTGGATTGGTCAGGACTCCCTTTAAGCGTGGGATGAGTTCCGTTGATCGACCTTTATATGGACCAAGAAACAGCCTTTTCTGATCATAGTCGTTGGCATGAATGTTGTCCCAGATGACCGGAGCTCTGCGAATTATCTTTGAAACCTCTTCAATGGACTCCACTGGAATGTCTTTAGATACCACTTTGGGACCTAAAATGTAGTTTCACAACTGACTCAGAATGAGTTTATTGATTAGCCATAGGCTAGGATGATAAAATTTAAGCAGCATACTAAAACATTTAATAAGAATGCTGAACTGAGTTGGCAATATCAACCTCAACAAGGCAAAATGCTCACCTGTCCATAACACATCAATTCCAGGTAACAGCTTTTCCCCTACAGTTCGTAAATAAGGAGACTGAGCAACATTTGGATAGCAGAAAGTGCCACAGTATTCTGGAACAGAGAAAAATACAAGTTAAAACCCACTATCACATTTTGCTCTCTTGTGTGTGGCACTGCTAGATGATTATGGCAGTTCCCAATATCCTACCATGTCATTTCTCACAGATTTGCTTTTATGCAAAAAAATTTATTGTTAGCTCTTGCAATGGTTGAGGTAGTGTTTAAATGTAAAGACAAAAAATAAAATGTCACAACAACACAACTTTAGGGACTCCCACAGGAATCCATAAACATTCTCAACAATGCAAGTGCCTTCCTAAATTCCAAAAGGCTCATTCCCGTTGTCCTCCAAGGCTTAAGGTATTAGGGACACTCTGACAGTTAAGAGGTTACTGGGACTCAATGATCTGATTACTGGTGCTTCTTTTAAAAGTGCTAGAGCTGATCCTGGCTACTGCTTATCAACTGGGATATGTTGCCGGTATCTCTTCTTGTTTCTTTTGATCACCTGTGTTTTGAGACCAACTGACTGGTAACTGGGCAGAGGCTTGACAGTTCTGAGACTGCCATCTTCTCCAGACCTTTGTTCAGGTGTTTCCACAGTAGCTGGCCGTAAGCCCATTTTACTTCCATTCCCTCCCTGTCAAGTAGGGATTCTACCTCTTTCTTCCTTTTGGAATTGAGTAGGTTTGTCTCAGCTATGCATGCTCAAAAAGCTGAATCCAGAATTGCAGAAATTTATTCTTAAGAAGGCATGCCTGCCAAAACAAGTCTGGAACGCTGTTATTTTGCTACATGTGCATGATTATATTTAAGCTCTGAAGTAAGTCTGAGAATCTCCAGTAAGGTTATCTTAATACCATACCTATGTACAACCTGGCAAGACTGAAAGCAGGGTCTATCTATGCAATGAGCCTTTGGTTAGCTCAACATCATTGTTGGGGAATAGCCAAAAGTGTTACAAGTACTTTGGCAAATAAAGTAATTCATGCACCAGACCCTGGGCAACAGAGAATATGTATGAACTTATGCCAAGGACACTTCACATAATGTAAGTACATAAAGGAAGGAAATGGCAAGGAAGGAAAGCCCCTCACAGAATTTTCTACGCTCTAGTTCCAAAACTAGCAATTTTAGGAGCTAGCCATTCCCCATGAAAATGTTATTCATTAGATTTCTCTCCCCCTCCCCACCGTTTGTATTTTATTTTTAATTATTTATTCTTCTCTTGGTACTCAGTGTATGTAATCCTTCATTGCACATAGTTTTAATCCGTTGATGAGGAAAGTCAGATTGGAAGTCACTTAGGAGTCTAGTGAATACGTTGTGATTTCATAAAACACGTTGGATACAATCAACAATAGCAAAACACAAATTACAACCAGCAATTGTTCGTTTCATGACACCACAAGTTAACCGTTCAACAGTTTTCCTCTGCTTCCTCTTTCCAAGGTATTATCATTATTATTATTATTAAATTTATACACTGCTGTTCACCCAAAGATTTCAGAGTGATCACAACAGAAAAAAATACTAAGACAAGAACCTGTTCATTGGCTCTGTATGCTGTGACTTTATAGGAGTGGGCCTTCCTGTATCTGATGAAGTGAGATCTGCTCTACAGAAGCTTATGCCACAATGTAAGTAAATTTTTTAAAACTGCTTTTTACTACAACAGACTAAGATGGCAAACCTGCTAGAATCTCACCCCCGTCGAACTCCCGAAGAAAAAATATTCAGACAGTGCGAAAAAGTATGCCGCATACCTGCAACTAGAAGTCATAAACATGCACCCAGTTTACCATAGACTGCTATTAAATTTGTAACAAGTTCAAGTAAAGTGTGGCTAAGACAGAAAGGAGGGTTGTACCCAACTGTTTGAAGATGTTCAGGGTGCCCTTTAAGGAATGGTGTCTAATCGGCAATTCTCTTCACCAACCCCTCCATCAGGAAAGGTTTGCCGTGAGAGAAAGGGGACAAGAACAGAAGGCTTTTTGACCTCATTCTTGTTAAAATGCAGTATCTGCATGGTTACTTTACCTGTAGGACAGAAGAGGAATGTTTCTGGCTCTCCTAGATACTGGAAGATTTCATTAGTGATTGAGATCTGGGCATGTGCAAAGGAACTGAACACTTCTTTGTCGGCTGCACACATATTGTGATCAATATCATCAAATAACAGTGCAAAAGATCGGCAGCCAAACTGAGAAACCTAGCAGGATAAAGAAGAAAAAATATTAACACTTGTTAATATTGTACAACATAAAAGCTTGGGAATGTAACCCCACCTAGAGTGCAACACAGGTAGGGGCATATTTCCTTTATCCAGTGTTTTTGCAATTTCTCATTTATGTTTAAAATTATAATATACATAAATATAAGATACCTGGTCCAGCTTGCGTTTCAATGTAGAAACTTCTTTTGGGTTTGAGAAGGTAATATCGAGTCCAGGAGAGATAGCATAGATAAATTCTATCCCATATTCTTGAGCAGCCGCGATGAGAGTCATGAGCTGCTCTAGAAATCAAAGCCAACTATTTTAGCAACAAGCAACTATGAAGTTAAGGCATTTCATTAATCAGAATACATTTCAATATATGCAGGCAAAAAATACTTTTAAGGGGCAAGGAAATATGAATAATTAACATTTTTTGTCAAAACATACTGTCCTCCATCTGATTCTTTCATACACACACACACACACACACACACACACACAGTAAAATGTGGGAAAACTGGGATCTGCTTTTAAGTAAGCATGTATAGGATCAAGTTGCACATGTCAATTTGGAACAAAGGATTCCTTCTGTCTTTGACATTAAAATATTTTGGGCAGATCCAGTGTTACAATGGCATTTTTACTAACGTAGTCAGGCACAAATCACATCTATCCACTACAATTATTTATATTCCACCTTTCAGGATACAAATATTTTCAAAGAGGCATATAATGAAATATATTTTTAATATTGTTGTTGTATCATTAATGTAACTTTCTCATCAAAAGCCTCTTCACAGGCTACTTAGGGGGCAGGAGCAATTCTGGCTGGAGCAGGCTCTGGTGTCTTTGCTAGCCAACCTCTCTCTTCTGGAATCTGTCCCACAGGACTCTAGGTGGTAGATGACACTGTAGAAAGGGAGTGGGGAAGTGGCAGTCCAGCTGCAACAGAAATGGATTTGCAAAGTGTGGTTCACAGAAATGCTGGTGCAAATGTAATGCTGCACCACAGCTTGCTCTGAAAATGAAAGAATTGGAGGAAATGATGATGATGATGGGGAAAATGCTGAGCACATGAACCAGGGTTAGAAGAGAAAAGACTGTGCTATATCTGTACCAGGCTGATATAATAAGAAACTAAGTCAGTTAGGAGCACAGGCATTGTTCTCTCCTCCATTAATGAAGCATTGTGAGTTGTCACTGTTGAATATGTCTTCTTTCTCCCTAGCATTGAGGCAAAGGGATCATCCCATGGCATCATTCAAGGTGATATAATGCAGCAACCTTGTTAAAGCTAAGCAGGTCCAGCTATGGCCAGTGTCTGGATGGGAGGACCACCTAAGAATCCTATGTACACTGTCTTGAGTGTTGGGTTGGGGAGGATATTAAAAAATTATCTGTGTGTACTTTAACAGAACACTGATTTTCTCTCATCCAGCTAGGCAGGAAAGCCTCTAAGAGTTATTTAATGCATCTTCTAATTAAAACAACAAAAAGCTTACCCCTCTCAACTTCACTTTTAATTTACCATCCAAATGTGGAAACAACTGTAATTCAATGAATATATATATTTAAAAATGCAATAAAGTTAATTACCAGCTTCCTCCACAGAATACATTTCTCGCCAAAACATCCTGTGCTTGTAATCATCTTTTGGTGCATATAGGTATGCATTCAGTCCCCATTTCTGAAGTCTACAAAGCAAAATTAAAATGTTGTTTGAAATACATTGTACAAATCTGCATTGCTTAATTGTATAGCCAAGAGTACCATGCAAGTTGTGCAACACCCCAGGGAGAAAAAGCAAGAATGGTACACCTGAACAAATAAGGAAGATAAATAAGAGGACCAAATATACAAATCTAAATCTGTGACCATGGTTAGATGCTTTATGTTCTACAAGCTTCTACTTTTTGTTATTTTTCTTTAAAAATGTTACTTCAAGGTTTTTTTCAGGTGGTAGTACATCCTGGGAAACTGCTTTGCTGGAGGGACTGTGGTATGAACAGTGCATCTTATGTGGTGGGAAAGTGTGCAGATGCAACCATTCTGGCAGATAATTTTCAAGGAAATTCAAGATATAACACAGAAAGTCACTATAAATCCATTATTGGTGCTATTTTATTTTCCAATGCCCATACGTTTGTTGCAAAATAAACTGACATGTTGATTGTGATATGCTTGGAAACTGGAGGACACTATTCATTTTCTTAACTAAAAAACACTGCTCAGAGCTTTTGAAATATTAAGTGGTATATAAATGATTTTTGCTAGATTCTGCTTATTTATTTTATTAATATTGTTGATATTGTTTGCATGTTGTATTGATTTGTTAATCATATATTACTTTTGCTTTGTGATGTTTAGCTTATTAGTTGTTGCTTTGTTAACAGTGTTTTATATATAGCAATTGTTTTGCTGATGATTTGTTAATTACTTTATATGATTTATACTGCATCTGTATTGTTTTATCACACTGTTATTAACTGAAGCCACTTTGGGATTCATTTGAATGAAAAGCGGCATAGAAATTGAATTTCAGAGGTTTGATTTGATTTATTATGAGTTAGCTTAGAACAGTCACTGAAAGCAAAAACCACTCAATTTTCTGTGACCTTTTGGCTCCTCCTCCCCTCCCATACTTTAGTTTTCAGAACCTATGCCTTAATTCTGCACTAAACAAATTCTTTATTTTTACGACTAATTGTTATTACTTACTTACTTACTTACTTACTTACTTACTTACTGTATTTCGTATACCACCCTATACCCAAAGGACTCAGGGCAGTTCACAAAAATATCAAATACATAAAATCAAAACAAAAACAATGACCCAATAAGCCCCCCCCCCAAAAAATTATGTATTAGAATGCTACAGTACACAATGCCACATACCTTCTAAAAAGCTCTTTTCTCTGTTCCATAACCCAAGGCCTTCCATAAAATCCTGTGGGAAATATTGATGGTAGACAGTTTCAAATATTGTGCTGCTTCTTAAGAAAATATCAAGTGCAACATCTGAGCCATAATAAACTAATAATTATTAGTTTAATAATTCATTATA
Organism: Podarcis filfolensis; assembly: GCF_964270895.1. Taxonomy (NCBI): domain Eukaryota; kingdom Metazoa; phylum Chordata; class Lepidosauria; order Squamata; family Lacertidae; genus Podarcis; species Podarcis filfolensis. The sequence continues at coordinate 42,429,973 of NC_139608.1, read as the reverse complement.
TACATTTGTTAAGCAACTTTAATTAGGGCACAGTAAGAACTAAAGAGGTAAACTTGTACAAGTTAGCTGTCAAAAGCTGCATCTAGTGGGTTTGAAATAAATAGGCCTCAGTTGTTCCTTTAAGTAGTGCCTGAAGCACTACATATAAACAAGTACGGCAGTGTAAAATGCTGCGAGATCAAACCTGTATGCATGATACATGTTGGAACTTATGTCCTGTTTACCACTACTGGAATGCATTTCTTGGAGCAAAGTATGACCTTTTGAAAATCTGTTCTAATGTACACTCAGTTCATTTCCCTGATGTGAACGAGGCCTGCCATCATAGTGACTATGACACAAGCCGCCTTTCCAAATCTGTTACCAATGTAATCCATGCACCTGGGTAACTCACAGAAAAATGCACACAGGTCCTGAACGTTACATCTCAGCAAGTGCCCATCCACAAACAGCCAATTCACAATCATGTTATTCCAGTAACATGGGGAGAGGGACAAGGGGAGAGGCAGGGTCCTGGCAACCACAAGTTTTTACAAGGCTACTAGCCCAGTCAAAAATAATAGCCTCCTGAGCTCACATTTTTTAAAACCCAACTTAAGCCCTAAAGCAAAGCATTAAATCAGAAGTGGAGCTAGAGTGTTTTAAAACATGATTGTAAGGAGGGTAAGAATGAACCCTCCCCCGACAGTGCCTGCAAAAATACTCAGACAACTGCCAGCGTGGGAAGCTGTTATGCTCTTCTCCGGTTGCCAAAACCATCAATATGGCAGTTTTCATTACAAGCTTCTCACTCCAGGAACAAAGGGTTTGGGGGAGTTATGTCTGTGCCTGGCTGTACTTTCACAAAAGTGCAAACATGACTGGCATGAGACAATATATACACCTTGTAATAGAAGTTGCTATTTAGAAGAGGCATTTTGCATATACACAAATCATGACTGATTTTAATAAACCTATTTAATTCCTGACAACATCTGGTAGCCATCTGACTTCTCAATTCTCCCACAAAAACTCCACACAAAGTAGGCACACATACAGATAGTGTGTATATCAAGGGATAGCCAATGTGATACCCTTCAGATGTCATGAAGTACAATACCCATCAGTCCCAGCCAGCATAGCCAATATTCAAGGATGATGGGAATTTCAGTCTAAAATTTCTGGAGGGTGAGGGACTTCCGGGTTACCGCGATCGGCTAATGGCGGATTCCCTCCGAGCTCCGGAGGGAATCGGCTGCGCAGGAGCTGGGTCTGGCCGCTGCGGCGACGCGGGGACCCTCAGAAATCACAGGCGCTGAAGCCTGTGAACCTGGTGACTCGGCGGGCACCATTTGCGCCCCCCCGACCTGCGAAGGAGCCTTTTTAAAGGCTTCGGAACGGGGGACGGGGTGAGCGGCGCGGTGCTGAGAGTCGACTGCTCCTCCTGCGGAGTGAAGCCGCATGCCATGGTCGGAGAGCGCTGACTTCTTCTTGTGAACAATTGGACTCTAAAAGTAACAACCCGTGAGTAGTACGGAAATTGGACTTGAAAAGGAAATTTTTTTGTTGAATTTGGCACAATCGGGGAAGGTGCAAACAGGAAGTCCGCCTCCCCTCCTTGTAAATAATTTAAAGCAAGGACTAGTTAACTAAGGTCGAGAGAATTTCTTTTTCTTCATTGGGTGAAAGATATTAATTTCATGATTTGGCAGTATAAGCATAAATAACCTTATCGGAGGATAAGAGCTAATTTTGAGAGCTGAAGTGCCACCCCCCCGGACCTGGGAGTGATCCGTGAGAGAGCCTGTTGAGGAGATATAGAAGAGTTTGACAGCTGTCAAAATTAGCTGTCAAGAAGGAAAAACAGAAGTTTGTTTCTGCTGTCTCTGCTGGAAATATTTGTTGCAATTTGGTTATATTTTGTTGAAAACAAGGAAGAACTGATACAAACTAACTTGACTTTTGGATTTGAACTGGAAAGAATATTAAGTTACCAAAATCCCTCTAGAGGGGGATTTGGGATATTACAAGAATGGCTGGAGGAGGGAAAATTCAAGCTGGATTGGGCAGAGCTTTTGTTCTCTTGGGAAAGTTACAAGGCCAAATGGATGTTTTGGCTACAAATGTTGCAACTCTGAACTTAACAGTAAATAATATCATAGAATTTGATAAGGATTTGACTCAGGAAGCCCATGCAGCTGGACAAAAAGAGAAACTTGAGAGTTTTGAGAGTGTGGAGAAGGAGACATATGTTGTTTCTGAAGAAAAGGAAGGAGGAGCTGTAATTTTGCAGATGACAAAGGAGAGCCAGAGGCCTGACATGATGGTTACAAAGGAAAATAAGTACTGGATGATGAAAATCTGGTTTGAATTGGAGATTGAAGAATGGAGAGATCTCCTTATGTGGAGATCTGAAGACCTATGGATTACAAATTTGATCAAGGTGGAAGTTGGAGCTTTCGGGACAATTGGACTTAAAAGGAGTAAGAAACAAGATTCGGGCTCCACTTTTAAGTATGGAGGCCTGGCTGGAAGAAACATGGACCTTATGGGGACAGAGCTTCTCCGAGATCTGGTGTTTAATACTAAAGACTATCAAAAGAACCAGCAGAGAGGAATTGAGAGAGAATTAAGAGCCTCGGATGTGAGGTCTCCAGGCTGATAGTAGATTAAGACTGATGGACATTTGTTGGGGATCGAAACCGGGAAAGGGGGTGGTGGGGTTTGGGAATCCAAAGGGTGTATAACTATAACCTGCTTTTTTATTTTTTTATTTTGTTTTGTTATTAGTAAGAAAATTGGGGAATTCGTGGAAGGGAATTTGGGTCGACTTTAGAAAAAGGTCTTACGAATGAGTACTGATGTATAAATATGGATGTTTATAAGTTAAAATTGGTTTTTTCTTTAAAATGAACTAAATATAAAAAGGTCAAAAATTGGGGATAAGAACTTGTTGAACTAACAATTTGAATGGGAATATAAGAAGGGGGGGTGTGGGGAAGTCAGGGAAATATGTCATTGAAAATACGGATTGTAAACTTTATGTGTTTTTTAATTTTTTTTCTTTCTTTTTTCTTTTTTTTACTAAGATGGAAAATTCTAAACATTTATTAAAAAAAAATTTCTGGAGGGTGACACATTAGCTACTCCTTTTCTATATTAATCAAGCTGGAAATAAACCTCCTTTTCCATATTGAGATCTCATCAAAACCACAAACCTACAACATGCCACAGAAAAAAATCATGTAACACCACAGCTAGCAACACCTACTGTGTGGGTGGAAAAAAACCACCAACATTTAGATTTAGGCTGATATTCACAGCTTAAATCTATGCTAGTTCAAAATTCATGCATGCTCCTCTACCACCAACTGTGAACAAGATTATATCTTCAAGCTGAAGGAACACGCCTTTCATAAGCCTGCAGGGCCACCTCTTCAGATTCAGAGCCAACATGATACCTTACAGGTTACATAAGAGCTTGCTAGATCAGACCATTTAGTCCATCCTACTGTTCTCACAGCGACAAACCAGATGCCTATAGGAAACCCAGAAGCAGGACCCAAGAGCAAGAGCACTTTATCCCTCTTGCGGTTTCCAGCAAACAGTATGAAGCATATGCCTCCAATAATGGAGGCAAAACATAGCCATCATGGATCACAGCCACTGATAGCCTTGTCCTTCATTAATTTGTCTAATTCTCTTTTAAAGCCATCAAAGTTGGTGGCCATTATTGCCTCCTATGGGAGCAAATTCCATAGTTCAACTATGCACTGTGTGTATTGTATTTTTCCGTCTATAAGACACCCCATGTATAAGATGCCCCCTATTTTGGGGACCCAGATTTAAGAAAAAGGGGGAAGATGTATCTGTGTATAAGACGCCCCCTAATTTTTGACATTATTTTAAAGGAAAAAAACATAGTCTTATACATGGAAAAATACTGTACTTTCTTTTGACTGTCTTAAATCTCCCAATGTTCAGCTTCATTGGATGTTCACTAGTACTAGAAGTATGAGGGAGAAAAACTTGTCTATCCACTTTCTCCAAATCACAGATAGTTTATACAATTTTATGCTATCTCTTATTCACCTTTTCTCTGAACTAGAAGTCCCAAATGTTGTATGCTTTCCTCAAAGGGGAGTTTCCCAACCCCTTTGATTATTTTGGATGACCTTTTATGAAACTTTCTCAACTCTGCAATATCCTTCCTGAGGTGAAGTGACCTGAACTGTATTCAGTATCCCTAAAGCTGTTGCACCACTGATTTGTATAACAGCATTATGATATCAGCCGTTTTATTTAAAATCCCTTCCAAATGATCCCTAGCATGGAATTTGCATTTTTCACAGTTGCTGCACAATGGGCTGAGATCTTCACTGAGCGATCCACTATGACCCCAAGGTCTTGTTCCTGGTCACTCACTGCCAGTCAAGACCCCATGAGCATTATGTGGGACATATCTCCCATGACAGCCTGCCAACGACCATACTGTCTAGGGCTGGTGGGACTCTAACAACTTGGGGGGGGCAGGCTACAGGTTCCCACTCCTAGTCTAGGCGGCAGCATAACACTGGTACTTGAAGAACCAACCAGTAAGTATCAATAAACACCTCAGTGTTTTTCTTTCTTTTTGTGTGGCAATGAAAAAACACAGGAAGAAAACAAGCCTACTACCACTATCCATTCCAGAACACTAGCTGAACTGTAACCCTATCAGCAACCTGGTTACTTCACACAGGAAAACCCTTGGAGCACAAGAAAGCGGTTAGTTTTCAACTGTGTCCGTGACATAGCTGTCAACTTTTCCCTTTTCTTGCGAGGAATCCTATTCTTAATAAGGGAATTTCCCTTTAAAAAAAAGGGAAGGGAAACCTTGACAGCTATGGTCCGTGAACTGTTTTTGTTTTGTTGCACGTTTCGTAACGTTTTTACAGTGTGTGCACTCACGTGAACGGAAGAACCAACATGTGGCTCGGAAGTTTGCAGCATTTAAATTCAGCGAATTGGAAGGCAGATGCACTAAAAGGGGCAGCTTCGCCTTTACCGCAGGAGAGCAAACGGTTTTAACCCTCCGCCGCCAGGTTTCATTCCCAGGGCGGAGCCAGAAGAAAATGGAGCGGGGAGGAGGAGGAGGAGACGGCGCTGGAGGGACAGGCGGGGATGCTTTGTTCCGGCTACGGCCTCTCCTCCTCGCTCTCGACCGCGAATTCGCCCGGCCCCGCAGCCCCTCGCTCTCCCCTTACCTTCTACGACGCCGCAGAGGAACCGCCGAAGGCCCCCGTTGCCCACAGCTCCGGAGCCGCTGTCGGGATCCGCTTCGGGGCCCGCCGGGTCGGGTCTCGCCGGGGACGCCTCGTTGGGCGAGGCGACGGCAGCCACAGGGCTGGGGCCAGGTGTGCCTTGAGGCTCCCCCCGCGCCTCGTCGACCATCCCCGCCAGGCCTGCTCCGGGACTCCCGTCCGCCGCCATCGCCCTTCCCTGCGCTCTAACCGGGGCGGGCTGCGCTTGCGCGGGGAAAACCAGCCCCAACCGGTCCGAGCCGGAACCAACCGCCCTGCTCGCTCGACTGCCAACCGGGGCCGCTGCTGCTGATCACGTGCGGCTCCACCTCCTTCCCACCGCGCGCCAGGCGAAGGGAGCAGGGGCGAGCAGTCCAACAAAGCAGCTGCTTGAGCGAACGAAAAGGACGTGGGGGAAGGGTGGCTGAGAAAACTACCTAACCGCGCAGGCGCGAGGGACCGGCAGGGCATTTACTGCGCATGTCTCGCGGGGGTCGGCGGGGGAGGGCCGTGTCAATGCGCACGCGCGAAAACGAGATCGCGGCCCACTGCGCAGGCGAGCAACGGCAGCTCTGAGCAGCGGCCTTGGAGCGCATGCGTAGCTACTGAACGGACCCCGTAGGAGGCTACTGCGCACGCGGGAGGGGAAATAAACAAAGTAGCGGGGGTTAAGGCGCAAGCGCAGAGCGTAGCCACGGGGGGTTTGTTTGATTAAACGCTGCGCAAGGGGCGGAGTCTTGCGTAAGCGCACGAAAGCGGTAGGCTTCTCCACCGCCGACTTTCCGCCTCGCTGCACATCTGTGGAGAAGGAGGAGCTTGTGGTCCGCTGCCTTGAGGTTTGACCTACTTTTCTAGGCTGGGGCCTCCGTAGACCTGAGGGGTAGCTAACTGGGCGCGCCTCAGAGCACGCTTCTCACCTCTAGGGAGAGGCCGGCTGCAGGAATAGCGAACCAAGGCGGTTCAGTGATTGAACTGTCACCTGGCTTCAACTTCCCGCTCAGGCACGAAGCTCACTCGGTGACATTCCTAGTCACTTTCGCAGCCTAGCCTACCTCACAGAGTTGTTCTGGCGGCTCCCCCCGCCCCAGTGTGTGTGAGGCTTTGAGTTGCCCAAACTCCTTGGCTAAAAAGTTGGGTAAATATGGAACAGGGAAAGGGCTGCAAGCTCATTGGCAGAGTAAACGCTTTGTATGCATATAGTTCCATTTCTGACACCGACAGGCTGGGCTGTGAAAGGCGTCTGTCTGAAACCCTGTAGAACCCCAACCCCTCTTAAAAGAAAGTGGACTCCTAGGTTGCTCCTGGAAAAGTCTTGCCCGTTTCCAGTGGGTGAACAATAATCTCCAATGTCGGTAGATGTGCTGGACTGACGTATTCCCTTGGTTACTGTTTTCCTTTTGAAAAATGCCACCTCTCTGGCAGAGCAGGGTTGCATTCGATGCAGGTGAAGCCAGGACAGAGTCTGGTGAGTGAGAGGACAAGATGGGTGAGGGGAGGAGCCAGGACAGAATCTTGTCATGTTTTGGACTGAGCTGGTCTTTTACTAGCTTTTCAGGGTTGCTTACTTGGCAAGAGTACAGCTTTATGTTTGGACTAGTAACATAGTGGTCTCCTGGCAAACCTTACTGAGGAAAGATTGCTGCTTTTCTGTACAATTGTCATTGCTTTATTTGCATATGTAACACTTTTATATTGCCCAACGCTAAGTGCTGATAGCGAAAGGATAATACAAAATCTAGTTCCTTTTTTGAGGAGCAGACATGTGAAAATTATCTTAGCGGGGAAAAGTTTAGGTCCCGCATTTTTGCTGTGCCTACTCTGGTGCCTTTCAGTGATAATACAGAAATTGTACAGGCAAAGCATTGTTTCTAGGAAAGCTTTACCTACCAAATATCCATGTGGCAGGCTTCTTTTAATTTTTAGTCATTAAAAAAATTGAATTGACTACAAATACTTAGGATGGTTTAGAATTTCATAGGGGTGTGATTTAACATCTATTTTGCTGTTGCTTTATTTTATGTCTGCTTGGCTTTAACATTTTCATATTGTCAAATAATAAATACTTGCATCCTGTTTGCTTTTTTCTCTGTATCATTTTAGGCTTCAGATAGGGTTGATCGTAATCTGATGTGTAGAAACAAGCAACTTTAAGATCAAAAGTTTCTGTGATGGTGAGGCTTTTTGTCTCAGAAATAAAAGAAACACCTGTGTGACAATTGAGATGAAATCTGATTGATGCTGTTCGCTTCGACTAGCCACTTTCTTTTCTCCACTTGCACTAGAGTTGTTGGTACTTTGGGCAGCTTCTCTGTGTTAGTACCAGACACACCACATCATCAATGACTTCTGTTCCTCACAAGTATGAGCCTCTTTAATTTTGAGCTGCTTTATTCTCTTCTTGGAAAATGACTCCTCACACCATAGGGCAGGGATGGGAAACCTGTGGGTTTCCAGATATTGTTGGACTATAGCTCTCATCCCTGACCACTAGCCATGATGACTGGAGCTGATGGAAGTTGGAGTTCAGCAATATCTGCAGACGCACAGCTTCCCCATCCATGGTATAGGGAGTTATGTGACCACCCATTTCAACTTTCTGCTGAGTTCTTAGTATGCAAGAAGGAGGAGTAGTGAATGTTATAGGGTGATGCTGTTGCATGTATTGGTCACTAGATGGCACTCCGTTTATAGATTTGTGTTTTAGGACCCTTGCTCTTTCAGGATCATAAGGGTGCAAGAGGTGGGAAGAGGCAAATCTCTCCATTTTGCAACCTTCCCCACCCCAGAGGTGGCATGACCAGTCCTCCAAAAGCTGCAGCATTGACCTTGGCAGGCCACAGATGCATTTTTGGTGAAATAGTAGAACTCATGGACATCCAATGAAACTGAATGTTGGAAGATTCAGGGCAGATAAAATAACACTTCATGCAAGTGCATAGTTAAACTATAGAATTTGCTCCTATAGGAGCCTGTGTTGGCCACCAACTTGGATGCCTTTAAAGGAGGATTAGACAAATTTATGGAGGATAATGTTGGAGGAAATGGACATGAAGGCATTAATTTATTTCATGGCCACAAATCACCCCATGACTGACATAAGCCAACAGATGCAAGGTCAGCAAAGCCGGTTTGCTATGGCCCAGTGTTGTGTGTGTGTGTGTGTGTGTGTGTGTGTGTGTGTGTGTGTGTTTAAGGCATGTTAGCTCATCAGTCAGTCGATGAGTCTGTGTCTATGTCTTGAATTGCTGGAGCAACATAGATATTTTCTACTTGTATGTATCTGTATCTGCAAAGCTTACAAGCTGCATGCATATACATCTGGAACTGTATTACTGAGGCCTGATCTTTTGCAGCAGTAAACTGTTTTGGACCTTAATCTGCCTCTGTGTAGTGACTGGAACTGGGAGAAAGTTACACTGCATGGGTATCTCACCTCAGATTCCCAACTGCGGGGGGGGGGGGGAATCTTGCAGCACCTAACTTGGGAGAGCCTGATGCTACACTAGGTATAAAATCAGGGCCAGCTCCCTACTCAGACTTTGATACTGTTTTGATTGCTTCATTTGTCCTCATTTTATTCTTGGAAAATCAATGCCTCTAGCAACTTTTAAGGAGGGTTCTCTTTATGTGGCATCTGTACAGCTGACCAGAAGCAAGTTTGCTGCACTTTTGAAGGAAGACTTCAGATCCCATTTGCAATGAAGAGTCTGAATACTTCATATTGACACAGAGATGAACCACAGCAGATGTTTCAGTAGTAGTTGCACATAAGAAGGTACAGCCCCTGCTAGCCTTAACAGTAATATCAAGAATGAAAGGGAGGCACACAAAACCCATTTGAATGCAGTACCCAGCACTTCCCTGTGAAGATATGTGGGAAAGCAAACAGCAGCAGAGGCCGTGGTGTTTGTGCATAGCCATTGTGGTTGCATTTTATTGTCATACTTGATCTTTATTATTATACAAAATATACAGAGTTGAAAATGCAAAGCTGATAGCAGAGCTCAATGTGCCCCACTAGTGCAGTGGGAATGGGCCATCTGGCCCTGATTTAGTGATTGTAGTGAGAGCACAGGTAGAAATATGCAGCTGGCGTATAGGTGAGGAGTGGAGCAGTAGCCCCACCCACATAGGGATTGCCATCAGGAGTATCAACAGACAGACAGGATGAAGATGTTTCAAACAAAAGAACAATCTGCAAAGAAATGAGTGATGGGTCAGGATATGGGCTTTGCAAAATCAGAGAATGATTCTAAATAGAACCAATGTAACGCTGAATGAAAAGGTCATGTCCTCCTACTTTATGTTCATTCTTTTAGAATAACCTGGTTTCTGTAATGCTCTCTTAATTAGATTGAAATCGCCACTTTACCCATAAACATGCATTAAAAGAGTGATGGTGGGTAAATTCACCATCTTCTCACTCTGACCACCCTTACTACAAATGTGACAGTTTAGTTAAAGGGTGTCAGAAGGACAAATTCTCTGTATTAGAAGGGATGTTGAGTATGCAGCCTAAGACATACTTCTCAACTGCAAAATCCCCTGGAATAGTGAAGTACTTTGTCAGAAAGGGAATAAAAGCCCATTTAAAAGGTGAGTATATCTGGGCTGGGCTGGTGGAAGATCACTGTGTATAGGGAGGTAATCTATGTGGTGTTTCTTTACTCTCAACTCCCCACCATAGTTTTTAATGGACCTATGGCTGTATCTGATAACAGACACAGTGAAAAGTGGGAAAGGCTATCAACATTTCATGGGAGTGGGCCACAGCTGCATTTTGAATACTAATCTTGAATGGAGCTATCTCTGGAAGCAAGGAATTCTGCCTAAACCTGGAAAAGACAGACCGTATCAGGCTGGATGGGCCATTGGCCTAACACGGTATAAAGCACCTCCTTTTATAATTTACTTGGGCTCACCAACACCCATCTTTATTTGGTAGCTGACAATGTGAGAAAATATGCTCTTGGCCCTTCTTGAAAATGCAGCCCCAGAAGCCAGCCTGTATCTGAGAGCAGGATAGTCTTGAGTCTGGACTATTTGTGATTCCCAGTTCTGATTACAGCACTTTCCACCCTGACTTGCTTGTAACCAGGAAGGCCTTTGAATTGTCACCTCTGTTCTTGAAGAACAACTTTGGGTTCTTAGTAAAGTGAGACAATCACTTCTGCTAGAGTGTTCCAGCATAAAGACCCATCAGGAAAAGCACAAGGCTACTTTAGACACACTTGGAAGTGGTGGTGTTATAAGGGTAGTGTTAATTTTGCATACCAGCCAGGTACGTGTTCATCTTTGATGAGGGTAGTTCCCTCAGCAGTGGCCAGTTGTCAGCCATGTGGCTTGCATCCCATCCACAGCTAACAGAGCCAGTTTAAATATTATGGCTGCTTCATGCAGTGACCATAAAGAGTGGATTTCCCCAGATGTGTGTGAAGTTTCTACATCACCACAAGATATTCCTAGCAATGGTAGCATGGGAATTTTCTGTACAAGGGAAAGTGATCTACCATAACACATTATGGCCATATCAATGATTTCAGGATGGCAATTAGAACATGCTCTGATGTCAGACATACACATATACCACAGTAGGCAACTTTTATACTGGAAGCTGCCCTGTGAGCAATTGCAGGGTAGCAGAGCACTACTATACTATTCTGACTGGTTATGAATAGCCACGGAGGGTAGTTTGGGTGTGACTCTTCTCTTCCCCTCCTCCCCCCTCCAGCTTCTCCTATAGGCCTTAAGGGTTAATAAACACTAGTGTAAACCCTTAAGTTTGAGATAAGCCAGATAGGATGGTACTGGTGAGGAATGAGGATGGGAGAGATGCAGGAGAAAGGAAACTGTTGTGTTGTGCACAGAAACAGGCTTTCTTGGATGGAAGATGGGAGTGCAAGATGGTAGGAGGATGTTTGTGATTAGAAATTGTTTCATTGAAGAGAATGCATGTGTCGAAGGGACAGGCTTGGGGAGGGTTATACAGGGATGGGATTGTTAAAATCATTTTGAGGCATGGGGAGGAGAAACTAAGCCAAGGTAAAGAAATTTTAAAAACATAGTGTGGTTATGGGTCCAGGCATTGTACAAATTTAAATAAAAATAACCACCATGTAGATGCCAAACTGTTCCCAATCTCCAAGATTTGATCCCAGCTGTGACCCTTAGCAGAAAACACATCTGAACTACACAAAGAGGGACCCTTAAGCGCTGTAATGATGGGTTGGCAAGAACTGAAATGGCAGCCTCAGGAAGGAGAAGAGCCAAAGCTGGGCTCCAGTGCACATGGAAGTCTGTTTGCATAGCTAAAAATCCTGAGCTGGCCAGTTCCAATTCCTGTCCTTCACACACTCTTGAATGATACATTCCACTTTCAGACCACAGAACAAAGAAACTCATTTCTGTGGGTCTTTGAATCTTGCTCTAGACTGCCAAGTGCCTAAGTGCTTACTCAAGATTGCAACTGTAGTCTGAGATGGGAGCTAAAGTATAGGGTTGGTTGTCAGGATGCAGGAACAATAACTGAGATGAGCCTGAGAGGAGTTAAGTGCTGGGATAAAACTAGGGCTGTGGGTAAGATATTAAGAACATTGGTAGAACTAGCTTGTGTACTGCAGGGGATGCTAGGCAGGGACAGGTAGAGGGTGTTCATCTCTGCCATCTAGATACTGCCTGCTGTTGAGTACCTCAGCCTCTGGCTCACTAACTCTTCCCTCACTTTTCTGCCTTCGTTGGGATACAGTACCTGTTTGTATGACCAAAAAACCCCCAAACCTATTCAGTATCATCCTTGTCTCTTTCCTATACTTTGCCTTAATCTGAGTGGTCTTGTCATACTAGAATCAGCTTCAAGATTCTAGTTCTTTTTAAGCCCTTAATATCTCTGTTACAGGCAGTTTCTCTTTCTCTTTCTTTGTCTTTGTTTACTTTCCATGTTGGCCTCTGCAGTTTGCACAACTCCTCTTTCATTAGTTTTCGTCTCCTACATTGCCATGCCACACTTTCCTCCATGCATCAAACAGCTTATTCCAATTTAAGCCCTTCCACAAGACCTACATTTTCAGCTCCTCTGGCTAGTCCACTCCCGCTGCTCATTATGAATTGCTGACCCATTACAGTATCCTTGTCCTGGCCAGCTAGTGCGATCTGTAAGCCCTCTACACAAGTACAAAGTTGCTGCTATGCTCTGTTCAGAACCTGGCACTCTGTTGGAGATTCATAAACACTCTGAAGATGCCAGTTGCCCATACTGTTTCTGCTTCTGAATGACCCAAGGGCTTATTTGTAATAAAACATAAAAAGTGGGTAAGCATCACAGAGAGATGAGCAGCAGCTAAAGAGATAGTTGGCACAGGGAAGAAACAGCAAAGCTCTTCCACCCTCTAATGTGATTCCTAGGATTTTCTTTTATCTGCTCTCACACATGCCCTCTTCCACCTCTTCCATTCACCATGATCAATGTAAGTCAAGGAGCTATGTCATGTTTTTATCTTTCAGTGAACTTAGTTCAAGGACAAAGCATACCCTAGCTGATGCCAGACTGTCACCCGTAAACCTTAGCTGAACCCTGAGTTTCTTCTCATTGAAGGATGTCTGAGCTCTTGACACTTACTTTCTGTATGGCCCTCAGTTGTTGGAGCTGCGTAACAGATAGTATTATCATTATCTCAGGCCGCATAGAGACCCTGCCCAGTGAGACCAGAGATTCCATCCTCATTTAAACGTTTCTAGTGACATGTCCTCACCACTTCTACCCCTGTTTTCATGACAGATTATAGAGGGCGGGATGCAAGGAAAAGCTCTGATGAAGCTTAGTGTACTTTCTTGCCATGGGAATCCAACCATAATTCACCCCTCCCTCCTGATCTGTAAATGAAAGCTAAAGGTAGTGTTGTACCTGCCTCTCGTGAGTGGCACACAGTTTTCATTTCCTGTTGAGGATGCAAAGGAAAGAAACCACAAAGCAAAATCCCACTCACTCTCTATTTCTTTGCCTCAGCTCTCCCCCAGAGTTTAGTGCCAGGATTGCAAGTTACCTTGACACTGGGAAATTTATCTCCCAACTGGAAGCCTCAGGGTATTGCAGTGAGAGCCTCGGGGCAAATTAGATGGAGTCCACTCCTTATAGGCAGTGGGTAAGATTGCACACACACAAAATCCTTTGAAAGTCCTTGGCAACCAGCTGTTGCACTGCCATTTGGTGGTGTGAAACCTGCTTGGAACCCCAGTGAAGGGTCAGGGGTTGCTGTGATTTGGAAGGCCCTAAAGGGTGGGCATACTACTTGGTGACAGGGCAGTGCAGCTTCCAAGGGGAGGCAGCAGGTTGATCCGGGTTTTTTTTTTCCTTTTCAATGCCCAGAGGAAGTGCTTGTGGATGTCAGGCTGTTCCCCCTGCTGGGCCTTGGTCCAACCCAGCCAAAGGCTCCCTCCCACCCCCGTGGTTCCCATTGCAGGGACTTTCCCCCAGTTGCATCTCGAGTACATGGTCTCCAGAAATGTCTCCCAGTCCAGCATGGACAAGGGGCTGCTTTGTCCATACAGCCAAGAGAAGAATGCCTCAGAGGGATACACCAAGAAGAGAAGCCCCAGGAGTGTGTGTGAGAAGGTCTGGGCTCCAGGAGTGGCCCGCTAGATCACATTGTCAAAGAGCTTCATGGAACTCATGATGTTTTCATCCTGCCAAAGAAAAGAGGACAAGTTAGAATAATTAAGAAGTCCTAGAACTAATTATCAGCTTTGACTCCCTCCGCCCCCCCAAACTATACCTTGGGTGTAAAGGACCTTTTCAACCCCACCCCCTTTTTATACATGGCAGAAAAATAGCAGTGGTCTGTACCCACTAACAGTAATGCAATATCCCCACCCTTCTCTAATGGGGGTATGCTACCTTCTGGCAGGACTCAATGAATTCCTCAATAGTCACCACTCCATCCTTGTTCCGATCCATTTTCTGAAATGCAAGAACCAGGGATATGAGAATTAAAGGTAAAGTAACATCTGTTTCCTAGGAGCAGCTTTAGGCACACTACAATACCCACAGCCAGGAAGGACATCCTTGAGGCAGACCTGGTCAGGGAAGCTGCCAGCTTCTAGGTAGCTTCAAAGGCATTTCTGGCAGAGAATGGCCCCCTACCTCACTAATGACATCTTGCAAGCATCAAAGGAAACAGCATTGGGCTGGTGCTGCAAACAGGTCCACTACTATGATCACAACAGTGAGAGATGGGAGATGCTGCCTCTACTGGAAAGTGGAAGGAAGAGTGCCCATTGGGAAAGCTTAAAGTTCTGACAAAACCCTGTGTTGAGTTTTCTACTCTGTGTTGACTCTGTGCCCAAATGCACACATTTGCATTCCAAATGTGTTGAACTACAACTCCCATTATCCCTAGCCATTGGTTACGCTGGGCAGGTATGGTGGGAGTTGGAATCCAAAACGTCTGTAGACTGCCAAGATGGAAGGGCTTTTCTAGTAAGAGGGCAAATCCAAATATCTTGACTAAAATAACCCACTCGCTCAACTACCAGGGATGGGAAGGTTTTGAAGAACTGCAGGATGCTGACATGGGGTAGTAATTATGTTTTACTCAGAGTAGACCCATTGAAATGAATGGTCCTTAGTTATGTTCATTAATTTCACTGGGTCTTCTTCACCCATGGAAATGTCCTGACTCAAGGCTCACCTGGAAAAAGCTTTCCACATGCTCCTGAGGTGCTTCTTCTCGCATGGCTGGGTAAGTGTATTTGCCCATCATGTCATAAATGGATTTCATTATGTCCAGCATTTCCTGCAAGACAAGAGCACAAAAAGAATGGCCAGCAGAAATCAGAACTCGATTGTGGGCTGAGGGAGATTCATAAGAAAGTGGACAACAAGCAGGAGAGCCCAGTATCTTCTGGTACCATTGACTCCATCTCCCTCTATATGTACCTCTTTGGTGATACAGCCATCTTTGTTCAGGTCATAGAGGTTGAAGGCCCAGTTGAGCCGATCATCTATAGTACCACGTAGAATAATGGATAAGCCAGCCACAAAATCCTGCAGGGGAATGAAAAAGAAAAAGGGTAGGGTGGGGTGAAGAAACAATCAAGTGCCATGAAGGCTTGAGATTTAAGCAAAGCAGATTCTGGGATGTGGAGGGGACCCAATGGCAACAAACTGCAAAGAGCAACTCACAGAGTAAAAAACCCACCTGGGGAAAGAATTCCTGAGTATCTGATTGTTTAATACCCTAGAGCAGGGGTTGGGAGCCTGTGACCCTCCAAATGCTGCTGGACTACAACTCCTATCATCCCATCCCATTGGCCAAGCTGGCTGGGGCTGATCAGAACTGGAATCCCAACAACATCGGAAGGGTTCCTCACCCCTGACTTAAGAGCTTTCCTGCTGACCTTCCTGCTTCAACCTTCATGATTCTTTTTTAACAACAGAATTTGAAATTAGAACATCAAGAGAAAATGGTGAAGTATTCTCAGGCAATATGTCAGTGTAACATTCATTCATTCATTTAAATTTGTTTCCATTAGGGCAGCCTTTCCATTGGCTTTATTTAAGTGTGTAGACTGAGGAAGTTTCAGATATCTAGTACATAATTATTTTATATTTTTAAACTTATTGCTACCCACCCTAAGCTTCCGGGGTTTGAATCCTGAAGTAAAAAGATCTACAGAGTGTACTCGAGAGGAGAGAAATATAAATACACACAAATGAAAGTTCACAAAACTTTTAGGAAAATCAATAGGCAAGAGAGAGAGAGCTGTTGTGGTTGTTCACTGGAGACAGTGGGAAAGATGCCTTCCTCAGGTAGGATGTCTGTGTTTTTTTATGTCATTTGCCCTCACTCTACTTAGCAAAGAGCTCAGAAAGGCAGGTCCATGCACTTCTACCAGGTGGCCTCACTGACCTGAGTTGCAGGGTTTAGGTGCATAGACTGAAAGTGCAGAAATAATTGTGAGATTTTAGGATCAGTGGAGCTGTAGGGCATGGTGTTGCCTGAACATGCTGGAAATCGACCAGGGTTGTTTTGCATGCAAAGCAGATGCTCTACTACTGAATTACCACCCTGTATTTAAGAACTCATCTGGTACTCATAGGTGACAAGGAATGTCTTAAAAAATTAAATTTATACCCTGCCCTTCTTCCCAAAGGGCAGCATACACATCAGTGATAAAAGTACACAATTTAAACACCTGAAAAACTGCACACAGGTGAGCAGTGGTGGAGGGACTGTGTGTTCCATCTCTCTCCTGCACTCAGTATAGAAACCAAGTAGGCTGTAAGAAGAGGGAAATGCCCTTCTCTGCTTAGAAATGCTGTGGGCTGCTGGAGAAACAATATTGTAAGCCTACTTTTTGTGGGCTTGTTTGCAATGCCAGAAGCATTGTTTTTATTCTGTGAAACACCCAGTCAAGGTTTGTTATAAAAGTTGCTCTATAAATAACATAACTAAATAACTGCATGTAGAATCTTACCTCAAAACTGACTGAGCCATCATGGTCGGTGTCAAATGCGTTGAAAAGGAAAGTTGCATATGTACTGGAATCTGAAAAGAAGTGCATCGCAGTAAATGATTAGGAGGCCTTTTACCAGATGTCAACAAACCAACCGAATCGCAGGCAGAGAACAACCAGAGAAAGTGACTATAGCTGCAGCTTTCGGAAATACTTTATCAAGTGCCAGGAAATTATTGTTGCTTCCCCTTAGACATAGATATCTTATTTATTTATGGCAATATTTATTGTGTGCCCTTCTCTAATAAAGTATCCTCAAGGCAGCTTACAAATAAAAACATATTATCATGATAAAGAACAGTCCTGGCACTTAACAAGAAAAGCCTGCTCAAGTAAAATGGTCTTAAAAGCCTGTTTAAAATTGAGCAAAGAGGAAGCCATATTTAACTACAAAGATGTGTCATGGACCGTTCTCTTGGGCAAGGAGCTGTGCTTGGCACAGCAGGCAGGGAAGCAATGGGCAGCTGAAGATGACTGTGCCAAGGCCCTCAAGAATATATCCCAAATTATTTCTAGCAGCCGCCAAGCCACTCACTGTCCTTATCTGGCCTCCCAGTTCCTCCAAAAGATCTCAGCTGGGAGTGGCACTCACCTCCCTGTGGGAAGAATTGTGAGTAGATCTGCTTGAAGCTCTCTTCATTAACAATACCACTAGGGCACTCCTGTCAAATGGAAAAGTGCAGACAAGTTCACCTTGGAAGAGCTAGTCTAAACAATACCCCAGAGTAGGGCCAGTGTGGTGAGGTGTGTCATCAAAGAGGACTTTGAGGAGCTGACTCTCATAACCAATGACAGAAAGCAGATCACCTCCTAGGGGAAAACTTGAGCAGTGTCTCTCAGGCTGCGGGTGATCCCACTGTACACGGCTCTCTCTCTCTCTCTCTCTCTCTCTCTCTCTCTCTGTGTGTGTGTGTGTGTGTGTGTAAGTAAGCACGTAAGTAAAACAAATGCTTCTGAAAGCAGAAAGCAGCATTATCTTATTATCTGCTGGTGGTTACACTTGAGATAATATAGGAAGAAATTCCAATCAGAGTGCAGAATATAGCCAGTAAGATATAGCAAGAGGGGGCTATTGTGTAGGGTGCCTCCCCAAGCTCAGAGGAAGTCATAGCATGTAGCTGGATTCTTCTGGCATCCAAACATCACAAAGAAAATCCCTCTGTGCTTTGGAGGCATCCATTACTGGCCTAGGAGGGATGAGTGGTTCAAAAGCAGAAAGAAGCATGCCACCCCATGTGGAAGTACTGGTGCAATTTCATTTCTATGAGAATTAGTGGTGTGTGCTGCTGTATAGACACTCAAGGGGGAAATGTGTGTGTTTGTGAGAGAGAGAGCGCACGAGCGAGAGAGAGAGAGAGTGCTTACTGGAGCCATACAAGAAGTCTGACGCTCCATCTTTGTTCCTGAGTAATGGGAGGCACTTTGGCTGGGCAGTGTGTTGGAAGTGCCTGCCTATAGTCACAAAAGAGGATTTCATTATAGTTATAGTTTTTGTGACTGTGAGTAAGTTACAAATTGCAAATTTGATGTGTAGTGAGTGGATATTTTAAAATATGCTCTCTTCAACAATATGGAAAAGGACAGTCTCTTTCTATCCAAAAGTTTTGTACTTGTTTTTTTAAAGCCTAGTATAGGGAAAAGAAATGGCCCCCAAGCAAGCTTGTAAGTGCACCAGCAGGAAGGGGAGTTTCTTTCCAACTCACATTCTTGAAGCCTCGGTACAAGACCTGCAGCTCCTTGCGGGTGAACTTGGTTTGCTCCTGCAGCTGATCCAGGCCCTCGGGCCGATGACAAACAGTGGAGAGCTCAAACTCATCCTCTACACTGTCTGCAAGAAAAGAAAGAGCTTCAAAAGTATAGCATGGACAGAACCAAAGCATCCCACCTGCATTCCTTGAATTAATTTTTTTCAAAGTGAGTTGTTGAATTTCCTTTCCCACCCTGCATTGGCACAAATAGACCCATCTCATGTGCATGTACTCTGTGGAACTACCTTTAGATGCAAGATCTCACACCTGGATTACAGCCAGAAATCAAGTGCTGCAGTATCATCCTGGCCTAGAGGAGGTTTAGAGAGCTTTGGTCAATTCAGGATAGAGCCCTGTTTGTGAAATGCATTAATACCCCCCTCCCAATACTGCATCAAGGGAAACGATAAGTATTAAATTCAGATCAATTTGGATAGGAACCAGAGATAAGAGTTGATTTACACCATCTTCCATAGACACAGGCTGTGAACAGTGTTATGCACTCCTCACTTCAATGCACATTGAGAAGACCAGGGTCAGTACTACCAGGTTTACTTTCCTTTGGAAGAAAGAAATGCTTGTGGCATTTTTGTATTTTCTGTTGACTTACTGATATACAAGCAGAGATAATGGAAGTAGAAAGATTCTTATGAAAAGCAGCAGAACCACTAACACTGCTTTGGATTCAAAAACATGTTAGTTGCTAGGTAGGCAAATTCATAATGTCAGGCCCATTCACCATAATCAAGGAAACCAAACTCTTAACAGCATCAAATAAGTGACAGAGGCATTGACAGAGGCAGAAGCAGGTTTTAATTGGAACCACACACAAACTCAACCCAAACACACTATTATAAGTAATCAGTCAATGAGATGCATCGGCTGTTGTCATGATAGCTGCATATATTGCCTCCACATACAACCTGCCCTCTCCAGTGTTCTAGGACAAAATCCCCACCTTGCTGTCCTTTGTCTTCCTATTCATTTTGAGCTCTGTCAACTGGAGTAGCAAGCTGGAGAAGACAGCTATTCCAGACACAAGTTCATCCACAAAGCAGCCATATACAATTAGCGGCTTGAGGCAGAGAGCCTACATTTTGTCTCCTCTATTCCCTTTTGTCCCTGCCTACATCACTCTCACAGTCCTTTTATAATACACTGCTTTGGATTGGTGTTTGAGAAAAGTGGCATACAAGTATTTTATATAAATACTATACAGAAGGAATCCCTTCTCCCACTTCCCCTGCTCCTGGGAGTTAATGATGTCACAGAACAGACACACAGAGAGGGATAAAGTGTCACTTGCTTTCGCTGATTGAGGGGATGGATTTGGGCTGACGGCAGCAGGGCAGCAGCTTGAGGAACCGCTGCTTCAGGGCTTTTTTAGCGTGGCCAGGTGGGTTGCCTGCAAAGAAATGACAGTTGCCAACCAGGAGAAGCATTAACATATGATGGCACCCTTTGTTCCACCCACACCCGATCCCTAAGCACCAGCCACAACAGACATGGTATGGATCGGAAAGACAGTCATGCATGGCTTCAATGCAACAGGGAAATGGATCCAGCACTGTCACAGTACACCCAACAATGACACACAATTCTTCTAAAGCACATGCATGCTCCCACTGAGCATCAATTGGGCACAAAGAAGGGATGGGGAACCTGTGGCCCTTTAGATGTTGTTGGACTCCCATCAACCACTGGCCATGCTGACTATGACTTATAGAAGTTGGAGTCCAGCAACATCTGGAGGTCCATAGGTTTTCTGTGCCTGACCCAAAGGAAGTTGAAACACCGGGAGGGCCAAAGAAACTGCATCCAGGTGTTTAAGTGTGCACTCTTTGCCCCAAGAAATCAGCTGCTCCAATGGATGAGTGACATGGCATTTTCCAGCATGATACCCTGGATGGCTGTATCATGATGTGCAGCTCAGTCAGTATCACAGGAGACTCTTAATCTTAGGATCATTGTTTTGAGCCACATGTTGGGCAAAAGATTCCTGCATTACAGGGGAGTTGACTAGATGACTCTCCTGGTCCCTTTGAACTCTACAATTCTATTATTCTAAATGAGAGTTAGATCTGATAGCTCAGAGCAGGTGAATGAGGGTTTTAGGCTCCACCCTTAGCTTTCAGGAGAAAATGGCTGGGAGTAAAGATGTGCACCTTCCTCTTCCTGCTTCTAGGAAAGCAGCAGAGGCTGCGTGGAGAAGGAAGTTCCTGTAAGAATGGTCAGCATTTTAAGACAAATGAGGTATAAAGCTGAGCTGCACAAATTAAAACATAACATGCGGTTGCAACCCACAGAGGATGAGGAATAAATGAAGGGTGCAGACATGGAATGTGTGCAGAAACAGACAGGAGGGTTGGATGAAAGGCAGCTGTAAAGGTTGGCATGCTTGCCATCCTATTGCCAAAAAATCTTTTTATACACCTTGGTCAAAATGGCTTGGAAGAAAATGTCATTCTACAGCACACCAAAATTCATCTCTTTTTACAAAAAGGATAAACACTTCCCCCTTGATAAAAGAGTTTTTCAACTACTGCAGTCTGGCTGTAACTGATCCTTGCCTTTTGTGTATTGGGTATCAGTTGCCTTGTTCTCTGAGCTTTGCAGGTCTCCCCATCATCATTGCAAATGTGGGACCAGAAATGTCTTGTTTCCCCTCCATTCATCAACAAAATCTCTTAAATAAGACTAAGGCCACAACTCCTAAGACTGCAAACTCTTACCTGGGAGTAAGCCCCACTGAACTCAGTGGGACTTACTTCTGATTAGACATGTAGCATTACACTTTAAGCGCAGGGCCGTACCCAACAAAGTCATTCTAAGAGCAGACTCATTAAAAGCAATGGACTTGACTAACTTAAATCCATTGATTTAAATGGCTCTTCCTTGAGTATGACTTAGTTGGATACATTCTAAAGTTATCAGGATGCAAGTTGTGCTGAACTAAGAGAGAGTAAATATACTCTAGCTCAGGCCACTGAGCACTTAAAGGTAAAGGGACCCCTGACCATTAGGTCCAGTTGTGACCGACTCTGGGGTTGCAGCGCTCATCTCGCTTTATTGGCCGAGGGAGCCAGCATGCAGCTTCTGGGTCATGTGGCCAGCATGACTAAGCCGCTTCTGGCAAACCAGAGCAGTGCACGGAAATGCCGTTTACCTTCCCGTCAGAGCAGTACCTATTTATCTACTTGCACTTTGATGTGCTTTCGAACTGCTAGGTGGGCAGGAGCTGGGACCGAGCAATGGGAGCTCACCCCGTAGCAGGGATTCGAACTACCGACCTTCTGATTGGCAAGCTCTAGGCTCTGTGGTTTAACCCACAGCGCTTAGTTCTGGGTTTTTTCCAGCTCTCTTTATCAGTAAATTTATATATCACCTTTAACTTTATTTATTTATTTTGTAATTAATTAACTAGCTAGCACTTAAGCACACTTACCTATTTGAGGGCTGGGGAGGGAAGATCCCTGAGGCCAGGGAACGGAGTATCTAAAATGAACCTGCCCCATTGTTAAGAGGCTCTGCTCTGAGCGCAGCCACCTGCAGAAGTGTGGTGAGTGGTGATAGGGAAGACAGGGCTTTCCCAGTGAATTCACCCATGTAATGTGGAATACACTTCCCAGGGACACTTTGCTGGCACCAACTCTCATTGTCTTTTTGATGCCCGGTGAAGATATTCCTCTACTTGACTACTAATAGATACTTAATTTCTGCCATTTCTCACTTTATTGCTGGATTTATTGGTGATTTTATTTGCTATGTTATTGTTTTGTCTGATTTCAGTTGTTTTATTATTCTTTCACCTGGATGTTTTGGCCAAGCAGCAGCCTAATTTTTGATAGGAGAAGATATGAAAGGAGATCATTTCATACTTGTCTCAAGAATGCATGAGAATAGTTTTTTACCAGGATTGTTGCACTGATTGCCCTCCAGATGCTGTTGGAATCTATTTCTTATTAACTCCAGCCAGCATGTTCAATTGTTGGGGATGATGGGAGTTATAGTCCAGCAGCACACACCAAGATACTTACTTGTGGAGGTAATGGGACAAAAATTTAAAGGCATTATTTCCGCTAGCCTCAGTTATACTAGATTGCTACTGAGGCCAGTAGATATCAGATAAATTCACCTTTTATTGCCCAGAAATGAATTTTTTTAGCACCATTGTAATATTACTTCCTATTTACTTCCTCAGGTCAATTTAAATGTTGCTGCTTTTAAGCTTGTGTACAAGTGTGTGTGCATGCATGACTCATGACTGCAAGGATGTTCTGAGCATTATAGAAAAGAAGTGGCAATGACTGACAAATGGAGACAGACAGGAATAGCTAGAGAGATGAGCAATACAGGAGAAATGAGAGACACCATGACCCAGACAGCCAAGCAGTTAGGGACATTTGCCTCAGACCAGACCAGGTCAGGTGCAAAGACACTTCCAGGAAGGAAGGGAACCCAAACCACCAAACCCACAGCAGCACCTTTCAGTAAGAACACTGAGAACACAGCAGTCAAACATGCACTTAAAAGGAAAGATGGTTTGGGGAAGCAATAAAGTTGTTTATTTGCTCTCCTGGCTTTGGGCATTTTGTTTCAGCACCTGCTCTTTGGGCAGCTTTGAACAGTGCCATAGTTAATAATTTCACAAGAAAGAGTAACTTTAAAAGGTAGTCACTCACTTTCTCTCACACACTTTCCCTCCTCTGCTGTATGATCCACTGAACATAGCACACCTATCAAGACTGCAAAAGGACAAGGGGGTTTTGCACAACATGAAAGCTACATACTCCATCTTTTTCACAAAACACCCACTAGGGAGGCTGGGAAACATTTGCTCCAGTTGATGACCACATAGATTTATGATCGTGCTCTACAGAAAATAGCCTCTAGATGCACAATAAATAATAAATCAGCCCAGGAAGCAAGTATATCTTTATCCTGAGCAACTTGCTCCAGATCATACACACTGCCTCTCTTGCCAGTAGAGCATATTTTTATTTCTCACTATTGTGAATAGAGGTCTGATCCACTCCTATTTGTGCCTCCCCCCCCCCCCACTTCTCATTGGTTGTTGTGGATCCTGAACTGTATAAAAAAACTTTCACATCTTGCCTCAGTTCTAACCTGAAGCACAGGTTTAGTCTCCACAGAACTAAATCATCCTTTCAGGATGAACACAAACAAGTCATATGAATAACACTGCCCAGTGTTGTATAATTCAATTTCACCACAGCTCTCTGAACAAGCTTAAAGGAAGTTGGGATGAAAACCCCAGAATTCACTACAAGAGACCAAAAGGAACAAAGTCTGTTTAAGTACCTCCACACAGGGCTACATATGAATTAGCACTGGCTCCAATAACTGATTCCAATGAAAAGGAGCTCCCACAACTACCAGGAGAGCCCTATACACAGAAAAGGGCAGAATACATTGTTGTGGTCACATTATGGCCAGTCCCCCAAATGCAACTCACCCCAGAAATGGTCGTCAGATAGATGAGCAAATTTAAAGCTATACTGTATTGGCAGCATTTCATACACAGCTGAAATAAGCCACAGAAGAAGGACAATTAGCTCAGAGTCCTCTGTTGAAAGTAAAAAATGAGGGTGCTACAGAACACTTTAAATGATTGTGTGCACCTATCTGCTGGAAGGAGAAGGAAGGATGTAGACTTCTAGACCTTGGGAAAAAGTACACAGCAAATTTTGGAGCTGTCCTTGGTGCCTACTCCCACTGCAATTTCATTTTCCCATTTAAAACATCCATGGAAGCCAAATCAAACAACTTCTCCCTCCTCAGAAACAACTAACACCAAAAGATATATAAAGCTGTAATAAAGCAAAACTTAAACACAGTTCTTTGCAAAATCAGGCACAATCCATATAATGAATAAAAACTTGAATATGTATGCTGTCCCTCCAGCTACCAGGTGGGGCTAATATATAGCAATTCCAACCAAGTGAGAGAAATTTAGAAGGGAAGAGGACTAATGGTTGAATTGGGACAAAAGAAAAATGCATGGCTATAAGTACAGAACTAAACATTGCTTCACCAATTATATATCTGTAGTCCCACAATCAGGAGATATAAGAATAACCTAAACTATTCCCGCAGCTGGTGATATTCATGCCCTAGTAGGATCCAGATTCAGCTGCTGTAACAAGCTGTACATTGGGCCGCCCTTGAAGACCACTCAGAAACTACCATTGGTTCAGAATATGGCAACTGGATTACTGACTGGTACTAGCTGATTAGAAGAAATCTCACCAGTATTAAAAAGAGGCTCATTTGCTTCCAATTTGTTCTTGTGCATAATTCAAGACGCTGATTTTGACCTATAAATTCCCATACGACTTGGAACCAGGATAGCTAATCTGAATGCTCATGTGCTGCCATGAGACTCTGCCCCAGTCTTTAAGATCCCTTTCAAAAGCCCCCCTTTGCATGTCACTGTGAGGTGGGTGCTGCTGCAGAGTAGAACCTTTGGTTAATAGAACCCTGCTTGTGGAATTCTTTCCTCAGGGACACTTACCAGGCACTGATTTCCTTTGCCAGACTGGTGCTGTACAGGTGTTTTGGACTGCAACTCCCTCCATCCCCAGACAGCACAGGCTGCAAGAAAGATTCTTTGCAGTATCTTTGCAGTATTCCATTATTAACCTTCCTCCATGAAAGTCACTGGCCATTTAGAAAAGGCCATAATTGTGCCTCTGCTGCTTTGGTTTACTATACTTTTTTCGGGAACAAACCTTAGAGAGACTGGAATGCCAGGAGATATAATTAAATAACTAAGGTATAGAACTGTCAACATGGATAATGACTTGTAGTTAGTATTTCCCTGTTGCTCTGCAGTGAACTAACAGGTGGTGGCAGCTCAGAGGCCTTTTAAGAGCTGCAGGAGATGTCCTGTATATTCTTTTACAATGCTAGATGTAGCCTAAGTGCAGAAGGAGATAATTTCATGTTCCAAAGGAGTGTGGCACCACTGACAATATGGACAATGTACTTATTGGAAGAGCTGCCATGACAGGGAGGTACATGGCAGCCAGTGGATTGCCCAGATTAGCAACTAGAACCAGGCTTGCTACTATTTCCCCTAAGGTGGGTGCAGAGGACGAGGAAGACAAACCTGCTGCCGAGAGGCTGATAAGACCGGAACAGATTTCAATCTCAGAGTAAGCAAAAGGGAACAGACCGAGGATGTGCAGACACCATCCTATATTAATATTCTCAGCATTACTTTGGCTCTTCAGCACCAAGCTCAGGGTTTTTGATAAAGGCCGATACCATCATTACGGTGAAAACTCCCCTTCTGAGTGAGCAGGATGGAGAGATCTCAAAGACGATTTGCTGTTTTTGCAACATTTGCTGGTTCATGTATTCTATAGTCCATAATTTGAAGGGGGTATGCTTGGCAAGCTTAGACTCTCAACTGTCCCCTAGAAGATAAGAGCCTAGGGAATATAGGAAGCTGCTTATACTGAGTTATACTGCCTTATACCTTGGTCAATCTAGCTCAGTACTGTCTACACTGACAGGCAGAGGCTCTCCCAGGTTTCAGGCAGTGGACGTTCTCAGCCCCACCTGGAGATATGGGGGATTGAACTTGGGACCTTCTGCATGCAAAGCAGATGCTCTGCCATTGTGCCACAGCTCAGAGTCCCTCTTGTCCAGGATTTCACAACAGATGCCACGAGAGGAAGCTGTTGCTCATGATGCAGCACGACATACCCAGACGCTCCACAGATATTCTGGTAGGAACATGTTTAAGGAAACTGTGAGCGTGCAAGCTGAATGTTATGCTACATGGGGAACATGGAGTCTTCAGGTCTGCTTACTCCAGAAAATGGATGGGTTATACTGGGGTGCCTCTGGTTTGAGGTTACCTATCACTACCCTTGTTCACATTTTCATCCCACAGACAGTTCTCAGGATCCACAACTGAGCCCATCCACCCCAGTGTGGGTAATCAACTCATCAATTTCAATCTGCACTTTTGCCCAACATCCATCTCAGACTAGATTATGTGTGAATATTCCCTGGCCAGGCTTTTATCTCCTCCTCCGCTCCCTTTCCAAGCTGTCACATTCCCTTGCCCCACTCTGAGGCCTCCGTTTCCTGCCAACTGCTCTTCTGAATTATTGATGCCGGTACTTCAGGAGCCATAATCAATAAAGCCAGCTTTTTCATCCTCCCCATCACCCCCACCCAGTTAAGAATGCTCAGAAGAGCAGCAGCCTTTGGGCCACCAATGAGTCAGCACCTTTGTGGGTTTGTGGAGAGTAGTAAAGATGGTGCTCTAAAGAACCGTGGGTTTCAAGGATGACTCTCCCAACACCATTAGTCCCTGGCATGGCATGCCTGTGATGATGCAGCAAGGCTTCAAAGCAGATGGCACCACCTCTCCAAACTACTAGGGGACACCACATTCCACCTTGAAGGGCCATGAATATGCCAAGGTTGTTAGGGGAGGGATTTACTGGCATGGTGGGATATAAATAGCACTCAGAGAAAGCGTATACACCAAAGACGGGGACAACATCCTATCTGATGGCTCTAGAGCATGTGCAGACCATCTAGTTGCATGGGGTATTGGCAGGAACAAAGGGAAAAGCAAGCTGAAAATATAAGGGGCAGCCTGCCACCATTTCTATGCGTCTCCTTTTCTGGATACACCCTTAAACTTATATGTAAATAAAGCACTCTTTTCACTGCTCCCCACCCCCAATGCTAAGAAGTAGACTCATGTTGCTTGTAGGCTCAGTGATGTCTTTCTAAGCAAACGATGTCAAACCACACATTGTGAAACACCAGTCATAAAGTCTGCACACATGACACTGTTTCACAGCATGAATGAAATGCAGAAGATGTGCACCAGCACATCTATACATTCAAAGGCGGTAGAAAAGTCCCCCCCAAAAAAAATTTTTTTTATTTTGAAATAATAATGATCATCCTTGGTATTAGGTAGCACTTTAGAAGTCTTCAGAACACTCTGCATATACACTGCATTGTAATACAACAGTCATGTAAGGTAGGTCAGTGATATAATCTCCATATTTTATACAAGGAGGTAGATGAAGCTGAGAGAGGGAGGGTTGCCTAAGGCCACCCTTAAGACTTCACAGCAGAGACAAGATATGAAACGGGATCTTTCAGTTTTGCAGCTCTCTCTACCAGATGCACATTATCCATTTTCTATACATTTTAGTATAGAAAATTTTTCAGACATAAAAGGAGAGGCCATCACCTTCCGAGTTTTCTTGCCTTCAACACTTATGCCATCAACATCAGCTGCAATCCCTGGTATCATCCGATGAATGTGTGTTGCACAAAATACATGTCAGGGTATCCATGAAGCCAAAATACACAAAGTTCATGACAGAGGCAACCAGAATGAAGTTCAAGACACATACCACTGCTTTAGCATAGGACAGTATGTATGCTATGCAAACTCTTAAATAAAAATCATGGATTAGGAAAACTCACATTCTGAGTTATTGCAAGAAAATGTTTCCCCCCCCCCCGAAACCACCAGCTGTGGCAGTAATGATGATCACCAGCTTTTTAAAAGGATTGCAGTCAGGACAGAACATAACTCTTATCCAGTACTACAAGACACAGGATCAAACAAAGGAAACCCCTACCCCCAATATTCAAGATTGGTTACCAACAGATGGGGACAAAGAAAAGTGGATGACTTTCTCCATCACATCCAGGAGCATCTGGCTGGACACTGCTGGAGGGAGCATGAGGGACTAGTTGGACCGTAAGCTTAATCCATTGAATAATTATTCTGACTTTATCTTTGCAGCCATAAGAAACAAGCACTTGGGCTTGTAATGAAAGCATGGATTCTTAAGAGGCTGAATTGTGGGCCCCACAACAATCTCAACTTGTGCATGGCTCAGTCAAAGACCTGCTGAGTCTATTAATTAAGACAACGCTAGTTGTTCTTGGGATACAGTAGCACCCCCATGCTCAGCCCCTGCAAAAAGTAAGAGAAAATGTTCCTGCCTATGGCCCCCCAAAGGCATAGGTAGCGAAGCTGGACAATGAAAGAGAAGAAGACAGAAAAAGGTGGTGCAGCTCTTTCTTCATTGCTCCACCAATGGTACAGTAAGCCTACTTTTCAGCCAGAGCTCACAGGAGAAATAGAAAGTGGGGCTGTTCATACGGATTATAGCCAAAGCCTCAATCCCAGCATTAACAATCTGGTATTATCAGGCCTCATCCAAGAGAAGCCATTTTTAACTTGGGGTTGGGATGGGGGAAATTCCTACAGATCTTTTATTTGCACTCTTCCACAATTAAAGATCAAAGAGATCCAACATATTTCAGTCTATAAAGCACAAAGCCTTGTATCCATTAACACAGCTTTCATTAGGATAAGGTCAGTGTTTCTGTGCAATCAGCTTCCACTCACAGCCACCTTGCTGAGTGCTCAGCAGTTCTCGTGAGCCAAGACTGAGCCCTAACACTGAGCCAGACCTTCCTTTGACAAATTCACCCTGTTCCATCTGTATGTCCACACAATGCCAAACTTTATTTTAGCCTTTACCCAGTAATACTGCAATGCCAGCAGAGCTTTTTCCTCTGTGTGCATTACATTGCCAGGGGGGCAGGCCAGGCAGAATAAATTTCAAGGCCCCTCCTTAGAGTTGTTTATCTTTAAATGGACTTGCACCAGACGGCTCTTCAAATAGAACTTTCAGATAGAGGACCATGCATATGATCACCTTATGTATGTAAGAGTTTATTAATGGTAAACAGACATTATTTGAGGGGCTTTTTCAGTTTTGCTCCCTCCATACTTTTAAAGTTTTAGGATTCTTTTTCAGTTTTTCTTTTTAAAAAGTATTTGAATCTTACATTTTATGGCATTTCATAGTATATAAAGTCTAATAGCAGAAAACAAGGTTTTTAAATATCTGGGGGAGGGGAAATATTCCCTGGGTAGAACATCATCATGAAATACATAAACACCAACTCCTTTCAGCTGAGCACCATCCTGAAATTCAGTAGGCCTGGACAGATTTTACTTCTGCTTAAACAATCACAACTTGGTTATGGGAGACTAAAGGAGGGTTAACTCTCCAAGGGGACTAGTTTGACAGGAGGAACTGCTGTACCCATGCAGGAGAGGCAGAATAAAAGAATAAAATAACAATCACCAAAAGATTCACAAAATGGGAGGAAATCAAAAACCCACAGTAGGACATACTTTAATTAAAACCACAAAATAATTAGCAAGTTTTTGATCTCTCCAGAACAGTTTCTCAGAATGTTAAACAAAAGAAAACAAGGTTGGAGCGAGGGGGGAGCTGCAGAATGAAACAGTCTTAAGATGGGCTCTGCTCTGTTGGGAATAAAAGGAGGAACGGTCTTAACTAGAGTTTGCTATTTTGAAAAAAGAGCTACGTGTTCTACAGGAGTGGGGAACATTTGGCCTTCCTGATGTTGCTGAACCACAACTCCCACCACCCTGGCCATTGGCCATGCTTGTTGGGGCTGATGGGAGTTGTAGTCCAGTAACAACTTGAAGGCCAAAAGTTCTCCACACCTGTTGTGCAGTGAGCACAGAATTACAAAATGTTAAATTTGTGTATGTGTGTATTTTCACGTTTCCCTCATTTTGTGAGTGTGTGTGATTTTGTGTGTGCGTGTATATATATACAGTGGTACCTCGGTTTATGAACTTAATCCGTTCTGGAAGTCCGTTCTTAAACCAAAGCTGTTCTTAAACTGAGGCGCGCTTTCCCTAATGAAGCCTCCTGCTGCCGGTGCCCTTCCACTGTTTGGCTTCTGTTCGTAGACCGAGGTAAAGTTCGGTAACTGGAACACTACTTCCGGTTTTGCGGAGTTCGTATACCGAATAATTCATAAACAGGGTTGTTCTTAAAGTGAGGTACCACTGTATACACACACACACACACATTCACAAAATGAGGTAGACATGAGGATAGGAGAGTTGCTAATCATTAATTTCACTGTGAATAATAATCCGTAGGCTGCCCTGGCACTCACATTAGAGAGGCTTGCTTGGAATCAGGGGCCTCTGAATTGAATGACTTTCCAAGGGAGGACAGCAAATTGAAAAGAAGCTGCTTTCGCCATTCTGCACCATCTCGGGATTCATTGTCTCCCACCTACCTTGTCCTGCCCTTTTCTTACGCTGGGCAACAGCCAGAAAAAAGCCAGTCTAGTGCTTGGCATAGACACAGGGATGATGAGCATGGACTGCAGTGGGGCTGACTGCAGGGCCGCATCCATTAATATCTGCAAACCATTAGGGGATTTTGTTTCACCAGCTGGCATGATGCAGCAGTGCCTGGCTGGGAGCACTTTTGTGGTCAGAAATAACACATGGAGGGAGGGGGAGGCAGGGGCCGGAGGATCAGCTCGGAAACATGGATGGATCCTCACTCATGCCCTCGAACAATGTACTTGCTGGGTGGGAAGGGGGAGACCAGGGCAGAGCCATATAGGCCAAAGAGAACAGGTAGGTTCTCATTTCTGCTTCAAGGATAACAAAAAGATTTGTGGGAGGGAAATGGCATATAAGAATTCCTCTCACAAGTTCCCAACACCGTATCAGTCTTGAGCAGGGCACTCCAGGGAACTTGTCTGGAGTTACAGGATTTCCCACAGTCCTAGCAGCGATGGCAGGCTACTAGATCAGCTGACTGGCAGAACTTCAGGAGCCCCTTTTGGCCTGGTCCAGGCATCTTTTACCTTGGCAGGTGGGTGTGACATGGCCAAAATGGCCTGAAGGGCCCAATGATGTGAGGCCTGGCAGGCCTAATTAAGCCTATGGAAGTTCCCCTCTCTCACTGCTCTAAAATAAAACTGCAAATATCACAGTGCTGTTACACAAATCTACGGTGTGACTGCATTTGGAATATTGTGTACAGTCCTGGTCACCTCACCTCAAAAAGTATATTGTAGAGTTAGAAAAAAGATTCAGAAAAGGGCAACCAATCTGATCACGGGGATGAAATAACTCCACTATGAAGAAAGGTTGCAGCAGCATTTCAGGCTTCTTAGCTTAAAGAAAAGGTGAATGAGAGGTTTATAAAATTATGTGTGGCATGGAGAAAGTGAATAGAGAGCAGTTTTTCTCCTTACACTCATTGACATCCCATGAAGCTGAATGTCGAAAGATTCAGAACAGATAAAAAGAAAGTACTTCTTCAGAAGGTTGACAGTTGAACTATGGAACTTGCTCCCACAGGAGGCAGCGATGGGCACCAATGTGGACAGCCCTAAAAGAGGATTAGATGAATTGATGGAGAATAACACTATCTGTGACTGCTAGCTATGATGGCTATGCTCTGCCTCTGTGAGCAGAGGCATTAGGTTTCTGAATGCCAGTTGCTGGAAACAGCAGGAGGGGAGAGTGCTCTTGAATTCAGGTCATGCTTACAAGTTTCCCATATGTATCTGGCTGGCTATTGGGAGAACAAGAAGCTGGACTAGATAGGTCACTAGCTTGGTCAAGCAGGCTCTTCTTACATTCTTACACCATTTACAAAGTGGTTGTGGAAGAAATGAGAAGCAGGGCTCAGTCCCGTCAGCTCTGCTGAAAGACCAGCTCCATCTGGCACTTCCTGTCCCTGAACTATTTAACTTTAGGAATTGGTACCTGAGTTTGCTTTTCCCTCTTCGCTACCTGTCCATTTCCCCGTGTGTGTGCCATGCCTTTTATATTGTAAGCTTGTGGGCAGGGACTATCTTATTTGTATGTAAACCACTCTGGGAGCCTTTTGGGGGTACAAATACACTAAATAGATAGATAAAACATTTGTGGAGGACTGGGGACTTATAGCCACATGCCTGCTCCTGTGCTCCTGCAAAGGTGCTACAAATGACTCTCTATGCAGTTCTCAAGTCATTATTGTGCCCTACAAGACCAAATTATGAAGAACCACAGAGCAACCAATGACAACATTTTGCTGGACAAGCAAAACAGGACTTGCCATGGTATTCTATTCTTTAGTGGATGTACCTATATAGGCATAATATTCTGATTAGATACCATAAATGCACATCAGAGGCATCAAATTTGATTAGGCCCTACACTTCATGCACAAGGAAAATAAAGAAGCATTATAGAGAGACACTGTATAGGATCACAGGAAGGTGCCTTCTACTGAGTCATACCATTGGTCAATCTAGCTCAGGGCTGTTCAGACTAAATGGCAGAAGCTCTCTGAGGTTTCAGGAAGGGGACATTCCCAGCCCTACCAGGAGTTGTCGACTGATCCTGGGACCTTCTGGATCCAAGGCAGATGCTCTAACACTGAATGCCCTTCCTTTATGCATGTAGGCAACTGGTGGGGCTGCTAGAAGAGGCACAGAATGCACCCACCACAGCCAGCAGAGAAATACAACAGGCTGCTGCAAGAAGTATGGAGTTCTGATTCGCACCTCTACTAGCCCCAGCAGACCGTTAAATTCCCCCCCCCCCAGGCTAGTGTGGGTTTATTGACAAGACTCCCTTTCTCTGTGATCTTGAACTCTGCCATTCTCTGCTATGTGACCCATTTTCCCTTACCCATTTGCCAAGTATCAATGTTACCATGTAGGTCGTGAACAGATTATTGGTTATGTTAATAGCAATGCGTTTCTGATTTTGTCTCTTGGCTAAGTTTATAGCCATGGGTGACTGTCTATGCACGGGAAACAAGAGGTCAGACTACAATAGTGTTGTGAAACAGATAGATGATGAAGTGAAAGATGCTTCGTAGGACCATCTATAGATGTTTTTTACTGGCTCTGCAGCCGTGCTATGAAGAAGTGCGACCATCAGACAACTGGGGTATGCCACATTTTTATCTGCCAGACTATGATCTCTCTCCTTGTGTAGATACTTATTGAATATCTGCATCCTCTCAGGCAGCAAATCCATTCTAAAAACCAAACAGCCAAAGAATTAGACTCCACTCCCTGTAGCCCAAACTAAGTCATCTGCAAAGCAACTGGATGCTGTCCTCCAACACATAAATCTCCGGGAAGTCCCAGTCTCAAGCAGCAACAAGTAGAGAAGCCACAGATCTCTGTCCAGAATGTCTGCACAAAGAGATAACACAGCAGGCACAATGGAGGGGGCAGAGTTAAGCCCAACTCTCAGTGGAGAAAGCAGGCAGGAATGGAAAACCCATGAAAGGCAAAGCACCATAGCTGCAGCAAAGCATGTAATCCACTTCTGTGACACCTAACTTGCCCCTCTCCGCCAAAGGGGTGGGGAAAATGGGACTGGTTTTTTCCAAGGTGAAAGTAGGAACTGAAACAAACTTATTTACACTCATGGCTACATGGCCTGTGTGAAAAGGACAGACACAATGGAATGTCCCATGAAGGGGGAAGGGTGGGAAAGATCCTTTATGAGCTCCCAGAACCAAGAAATCTCCTCCAAAATATCATACTAAGCAATGGAGTCCAGCTCTGGGAGCAGCCTGTCACAGGGCAGGAGTAGGCAAGTGACACAAGGGTTAAACTATGCACAGAGCATTCTTGCCCAAGCAGAATCTACGGTGCTTGCTTGCTTTTCTTATTTCCCTGTCTCTGCTTCTTGGAACTGTATTAGTTTTCAGGGCTAATGCCCAGAGTCTTACAGGCAAGTAACCTCAGGCAACTTGTTCAACACTCAGGGCTTAGCCACACTTCCTCTCATCCTGCCACTTTCCCCTGGGGAAAACTCTGCTTTTTCAATTTGAGCAAACAGCAATTTGGGTTTCCCTGATTGCCATTTGTTCCAATCTATCACTAAAGAATGGCTTTTCCCTTGCAGAGGAGGGGGGCAAGGGGAAAACCACTCAGACCTGTCCTTCCACGCACGGCACAAGCAGAAGTGTGGATGAGCCCACAGTGGAGAAAGAGCATGTGAGCCACCTAATCACCTGGTCAAAGTATTACCCTTATATGGCGTCATCACATATTATTTTCATTTTGCAATGTTATAGGAATATTGGAAGCTGCCTTATACCATGTGAGATCACTGGTCCATCTAGTTCAGTACTAGATGGTGGGGATTGAACCTGGAAACTTTTGCATGCAAAGCACATGTGCTTCACTGAGTTACAGCCCTTCCTCTTCTATTTTTTTAAAAATAGATTTATTTAATTTTCAGATTTTGAAATTTACAAACAATTGTCAAGCAATCAAAATGAAAAGAGACTTCCATAACTTCCCTCCTCCCCTTTGTGGGTCCTTACGTTAACATTTTTCCTCCTGCATTCTTCTAAGTGCTGCAGTGAGGGACAATGGGTTCCTCCAGACAAGCACTATTTTCAGGGAGGAACTCAAGGGCATACTGGAAATATAGGTTTGTGCTGTTGAAGTGGATTAAAGTGATCTGTTGCCCCAGTGCAACAAATCTGCTTATTTATTTTTAAGCAGACTTTTTGCAGCTAAGAAAGTGACTGTGAAGTGCACTTAAAAAGATGGGATGAGCAAGTGATTAGTAAGAAGATCATTTCCTATTAATCAGGATGAATGTTCATTGCCACATGACCCCCCTTGCAAACAAATCAGAATGAATGCTTCATAAAGCCTGGTCATAATCTAAGCTCCAGGTAAGATCTGTGCAAGCAAATTAGCATGAGTGCTTAATAAACAGGTCGTCTAGAGAGAAGCCCAGTCTATAGGAAGTCTAGCATAGGAAGAGAGGGGCTGACACCTTGAAGCAGAAGGGCATTTGCACAGAGTCCACCACACCAAAGCACTGTACGGATACAGAGATCGTTATACAGGGCTCATCAATACTTGCACACTTCCCATTAAAATAAGCACACAGTGCCTGTCTCTGCTCATCCAATACTACTGCTTCACATGTGTTTATTGCCAACAGAATGCAAGCTACCACCTCTATCAACATAATAACCCATACACACAGTGCCCCCTCCACCTTCCAATGCCATCCGTCACACATCTCCTGCTCAGGTTCACCATGCTTGTTTACCAGTCCACACTCCAAGCATGTACCCCTAAAATGTTTTCCACATGTGAGGTGAACGCATTTATTAGCAGCACCAAGTTGGTGCCACACTCGTGCCCACTTGCTACAGATGTAGACGGGTTTCAGAAAGTTCCACGGTTTCCTGCCTCTTTAAGAAGTCATCACCCTGGCAGGGGACACTGTGTCCGACACAGGCTTGTGGCTTAGATGATCTGCCTGCTTCAAAGTTCTACTTCCCCCAAGGCTCATCCATTTGGTGTAGAGCTCTGCACTTCTCTCTTACTTTGCACAGAGTACAAGTTCCTTTTAGTTTCCAGTTCTCACTTTAAGGATAGGCATTGCTGCTTACCCTCTGTATTCAACTGCACGCACTCCAAAAGGTGTACGACCCTTTCCACAATCTCATTGCCCCTTAGAGTCCATCAAAGTATTTTTATTTTTATTTTCAAAGGGATAATAAAGCCTTCTGGGTTGCAGCAGTGGCTCCATCTCCACTGTTGAACTAAACTTAACTACCCATTGCCCTATCAAAAGTGATAGATTTGGCTAATCAAGGCTCGCCCTACAACCAGCCAGAGGAGTACAGATTAAGCAGAGCCACTTCCCCAGCACCACCCCTTTCCCTGTGCATTACCTTCCAAGGAGACCGGCTCAAAGAGTCCAAACTGCTCCAGCACCTTGACGAAGAGGACCAGAACCACCAACACGGCAATCATCTCCAGGCCTTCCAGGTTCATGGTGAAAGGGACTCATGGCATCAAGGCCCTCAAGCCCACCCGTGCCTGCTCTCCCAGCTCCTCACTCACCCCAGTTCAGCCAGGGTCACCCACATGCCCGTGGGTCCTTGTATCCCTTTGAAACGGTGCTGCTGCTTTCAACCCTGCTGCTGAAGATCAGCCTCCATCAGGAACAGCACCGGGGGCACCTCTGACCCTCTCCCAAGGGGCACAGAGATTGCTGTGCTTGCTCAGGGGATAAAAGGGTCACACAGCGCAGGGCAGGGAGTTTGCGAAGTCTGAGGCAGTGGAGTCTGAGCTGCGCTTGCCTGGCTCACGGAGATGAAAGTGAGAGGGAGAGAGGGAGCGTGGCAGCAGCGCCAAGAGAGAAATGCAAAGGGGGGGGGGAGAGGAATGTGTGCAGAAGGAGCCCTGCCCTCCCATCCCATCCCAATGACACCAACACAATCGATTTGCTTAATGCAGCTGCTAAGGAGATGGGAGAGTTAAGAGGATCTTGGCTTGTGCCCAGGAAAGTTCAGTGCAGATGGGAGGGGGCATTAAACAGGGAGAGACCCTTATGTGACGCCTCAACATGTCCAGTCCCAGCACTGCTGCGGGAGGACACCTGTATCTCTCTAGGCACTGCCCTTGCCCATCTCTTGTCGCAGAGGAAACAACGGAGCTTAAAATGTGCAGAGGACAACCTACTCTGGAAAACTTCAACCCAGCCTGAGAGTCCACCCCACAACATCCAGCTGAGCAAGGCTAGCCCATGTGGTGACTACCAATTTCTTAATGTTCTTCGCATCATCCTACATGGTTCTCCTTTTTATTTTATTTTTTACAATGGTTCTCCTTGATAATTCCACCATCGCAAAGAGCATCCTAGCTGCCTCTGCTTGGAGGGTGTGTGTGTGTGTGTGTGTGTGTGTGTGTGTGTGTGTGTTTTGGTGGTTAAGAAGTATCATGTTGGATAAAAGGGTAAGCATTGCATAGTATCACAAGACCATGGGGGGAGGGTAATGATAAACTAGTTCACTGGACAGAAGGAACCCCCAATGCCTGACTTCAGAAGGAATCCCTATCAAAGGCAGCATCCAAGCCTTCAGAATTTCTTCCCCAATAATGCCCCACAGACGCCAAGGGGAGAGCTGGCCTGGGGGTGGAAATCTAGTGCCAGAGGAGAAAGCAGCCTGCTTTGCAGCTGGCAGAAGTCAGGTATATTTACTGATGTTGTTTCAGCCGCTACCTGTAAATTGATAGCCAGGGCTCAAAGCAGACACCAGAAATACACTACGCACACCAATATTCAGAAAGCTATTGATTGCCTGGCATGGGGAGGGGAAGGGTTTGTCAAAGGATATAAAAGTAGCAGCATGGTAATAAAAATAGTCTGCCAACACCTGACAGGTCCCCTACTTGTTCACCTTCTAGATACTTCTATTTATTTTTTCTACTGCCTGACTGTTGTTGTTTTTTAAATCCACAGTCAGCAAAAACAGCACTAACAAAGACGTTGCCAAAGGTATGCAAGTGTTTTTTCCAGCCATCAACCTGATTGGCATCTAAAACACCTGACTAGCTTTTAAATCCATTCCTATCCCTGCCTAAGGAGGGAGAAGAGTGGAGAATGGGAGCATCCAATATCCCAGGTACAAGTTCTACCACTTCTGGGTGTTTCCCAGACTGTGCCCCAAACTCCTTCAGCCCCAGCTTTTAGATACCTCCCTTGTGCTGTTGGTGTTCTCCCTTAGCCCTTCTCACCCACCTGGTCTATATTTTTGTCAACACACATACCTAGAAGTGCCCGGATCTTAACAGTTTACTGAGCAGCAGCATTGGCAGTTTCTGACTGGCTAAGCCTTTCATTTGTAGAACTGGACGTGCCTGAACCAGAGTCAAGAAAAATGCCAGGGCCTGGTGCCAGGATTCTGGGGAGGGGGAGGGCCTGCCCAGGCTCTGCATATTACTCATACCAGCAGAGCCCAGGGGAGGCTGCCAGCCTGGCATTGGCGCCTGCCCTTCAGATAGACGAAACCTGAAACAAGAGCCCCAACTGTGGCCTGCTGGAAGAGGGCAAGGGTAGCCCAGGCCAATGATTCTCCCATTGCGAGAGTTAATTCCTTAATCCCCACAAACCATTGGTTATTATTGCTCATCAGAGACAACTCTGCACCCCAGTCCAGCCAGCCACTCTTATTACAGAGTAGAAGAGAAGAGAAGAGTGCACTTATACCAATGGGATAGTGAGTAGAGATGTCAGTGTATGTGTCATCCCCATCCCTCTAGTCACTTTGCATCTCTTTCCAAATGTTGAGTCCAAAGGAGAAGAGGAACTGGGTACAGATCCCTGATGGATCTGGAGGGTCTTCCTACTCTCCCTCACCCCGCCAAACACCATCAGGTCAGGAGATTTTGCTCAGCAATTCTGCACGGCTGGATTAAGCTAGCCTCAATCTCTCATTCTGATGCATTCATTCCGTCCAAGAAATCCCTCCTGCCAGGCATAAGCTTTCATGTACTAGTGTCCACTTCTTCAGATGCACAAAAGTGTTACCCTAAATTGGCAGTACATACACACAGTTGTGGAGAGGGAAGAATATGAGCTGTGAAGTCAGAGGGAGGTGGGGAAATAAGAGAGCGCAGACTGTAACTTGTATGTTAATGCTGAGTTAAATGTATGTAAAATCATTAGTAACCATTCACAAAGCAGTGTTGATGATGATGCACAGCATCTGTCCTTACAAAAGGGGTAAAATGTGCAAACTCATTTAGCAGAGATTCCCTGTTGAAAGACACAAAGCAATGTGTGGGGGAGATCCCGGAGCTTGAGCAGCTACACAGCTAAACTCTTGCAGAGAGTAGGCCTTTTTGCAGGGAAGCAGAGTGCTAACAGGTGCCAAAAGCCAGAGATACTGTTATCTCAATGCAGCCTCAGGACACAACAAAATCCCATCTCCTCCTTAATGTTCATGTATATGGGAGGGGTTGGGGAATCTTTGTATGATTCTTGTGACAGTAGGGCTGGC
Organism: Podarcis filfolensis; assembly: GCF_964270895.1. Taxonomy (NCBI): domain Eukaryota; kingdom Metazoa; phylum Chordata; class Lepidosauria; order Squamata; family Lacertidae; genus Podarcis; species Podarcis filfolensis. Next base: position 42,390,742 of record NC_139608.1, on the reverse strand, counting down.
ACCTAGGTCAAATACTGTATGTAGTGAATTACAACACTAAAAACTATCTCTTGCTATTAGGTCAGGATTTATAATTACGTATGTGTGTTGCCAACTGTGTGTGTGTGTGTATAGCTCCTGCCAACCTAGTAGTTCAAAAGCACTCCAGTGCAAGTAGATAAATAGGTACCACTGTGGTGGGAAGGTAAGAGGTTTTTCCATGTGCTCTGGTTTCTGTCATGGTATTCCATTGCTCCAGAAGTGGTTTAGTCATGCTGGCCACATAACCCAGAAAGCTGTCAGTGGACAAACACCGGGTCCCTTGGCCTGAAAGCAAGATGAGTGCCGCAACCCCATAGTCGCATTTGACTGGACTTAACCGTCCAGGGGTCCTTTATCTTACACACACACACACACACACACACACACACACACACACACATGAAATAGGAGACAGAAGCTCTGGAACCAGTAGCCTTCAGACAGATAAGGTGAAGGCAGCATTTATCCCCTTGAATGAAAAGCTATTGCAAAGTCAGCCAAAGGCCACTACAGTCCATACACTCTAAAGTATGGGGTGCTGTCATCCTGCACACTGCTTAGTCCAGCAGCAGCTCCTTTACATAGAATAAAAACTCACAGAAGTGGAAAGTGTCTATCAAAAGGCAATCTATTCCAGCAGTGAGACAGAATTACGCATCTACCAGCCAACTCCTTTCAAACTAAGCCAAGGTCAGTTTGGCACAAAGAGAGGCTGATCTGTTCTCAACCTTGCTGTGCATCTTAAATCCATGCAAATGGAGGCTTGTTGTGTTCCAACTCAGGACAGTGTTAAAAGGGCTTCAGGAAGCTATGGGCACAAGGATGACCAGGGATGAAGTACCAGAACAGGGTCATCACCAAGAAAAGGAGCAGGTCAAAGTAGCTGTAAAGCCAACACAGCAATTATCATCCTGACTATAATAGCCATGAGTTCAGCAACACCAACAGAAGGTTACACCCACAGATTCTTTAAGTAGTTATAAGACACAGAAGTGGGGAGTGTGACAAGAGGCTCTCTTTGACCTGGCCCCTTCCTTTGAACTTAAATGGACTCTTCTAGAAACAAGGGCTTCTTGGCTTGTTTGCACCGTGTGCTGAGGTTCTGTGGGGTGGGTGCTCTTCACATAGATGAAGCAGAACTCAGGGTGCTCTGCAAGTGCTTGTATGGTATCCAAGAAGCATCTGGGGAACTTCACCTGCTTGGAAACCCCCAAGACAATAATAGTCTGGCACCAAATTAGTGGTAGCTAGTGGTTTCCAGTGGGGGCTGGCTTGGGACAATGTGCCTCACCCCACCTTGCTTTGGCAAGAGGATCACATCACTCCCACAACAGCCACACTTTTGAAACCCGGATGATGAGATGAAGGACAGTCAGGTCACAACACAAATAAAGCTCAAAAAAGAATCAGTGCAACACTAATTTTTAATTGCTTTCACACTAGCACTCTGCTCAAGACTGCTGCCATCACCACACCATGTATTTAAGCTAATTCCATGTAGATAAATAAAGATGGTTCACATACATCGTACACATATGCACATGAAACTCCAAGCTGATGTGAAGCCTAAGTACGGTACTCCTTTCTTATTTAACTCATAAGGATCTTTCGGCCCGCTCTACTAAAGACTATTAAGGCAAGCAGGTTGAAGTGTATGGGGGTTACATTTCCTGCTCCTATTTCCAGGTATAGTTCACAATCTCAGGAGCCAGGTGCTTCTGCAAAGCAATCAAAGCATTCTGATAAAACTGCAGATTGGAACAAACGGCAATATATATGTTATTGCAGTGATATGAAGGGTGTTACTTGATCAGCACTTCCAAGCTGTGTCTTGTTAAGCAATGGACTTAGACTGCTGGAGAACTTAAAGCATGAGGAGATAACAAAAGACAAACTAAACGCTTCATTTCTATGGTTTTTCAATTTTGGTTAAGGAAGTTAATATACAGGACATGCATTAATTCCCTTTTCTCCAGAATTATTTTTTGTTGTTGAACACGGTCTACAGGCCTTGAATGGATGATGCCCTTATATTGCAGGGACGTTACTCCCACCCACCCATATTAGATATTTCAGACATGAGAAAATGCGACATTTTCCACAGACAGCAATCTCAATATTGTCTAATGGGGCTGTGGATAAACAAATATTGCATAGTGTACAAGATATCATTAGTGAGGAGTAGCAACAAACCAACTATGTGCAATCTTTTTAAAAAAATAAATACAGTGGTACCTCGGGTTAAGAACTTAATTCGTTCCGGAGGTCCGTTCTTAACCTGAAACTGTTCTTAACCTGAGGTACCACTTTAGCTAATGGGGCCTCCCGCTGCCGCTGCGTGATTTCTGTTCTCATCCTGAAGCAAAGTTCTTAACCCAAGGTTCTGGGTTAGCGGAGTCTGTAACCTGAAGCGTCTGTAACCTGAGGTACCACTGTAAATATATACACGCCTTCCCTGGTTGCGTGCCACAGTTGCTCACCAGTGCAACCTTGGTGTGCAAAAGAACATTCAGCTCAATTTTTTTAAAGAGTCCAAAGAGCAACAACATTATCCTCCTCCCTACCAAATTAGCTTTCAATTTAAAACAGAATTCACCATGAGGGGAGGGAAGCAATGTACTCCCCTGGTCTATAACCCATCAGGACCTTAGGAGCCGGTCCTTCTCATATACTCCAGTGATGCTGTTTACATTGATGTGTGAATGGATGAAAATTGATTGCTGCATGCACGAGCCAAGACCTGAACACCAACAACCTTCTTTGTGTTCCATTCTGAAGCCACTAATTTTGCTGTCAATATCCAGTCTGGGCTCCCTGCTTGAGGGGAGGAGACAGCAAGATCCCACAGGCACACACCAGAGTGGCCTCTAGTGGTCAAATGTTATCACTGCATGAAAACGCGGGCTCCTCCAGAGAAGGTCAGAATGTGTCCAGTCTTTGTTGAACGTATGTCCTGATCAGTTTATGGGGTGGTTATATGACAATGAGCATTTGTCCTGATTTGCTTGTGCACTTTTTATCCATCTTCCTGTGTCATTTGTTCATCTCACACTTTTCAGTGCATTTCCCTGTCACTTTCCTAGCAGCAAAAAGTTAAATAAATAAATAGTGATATTTATCCACTATGTGCGCAGAGTGCAAACCTAAACTTGCAGTAGGAACTTGAATCCCTCATTCAAAATACTGACAGCCTGGAGGCAATCTGAGAATTAGCCACTTTGAAAAGTCCACTTAAAGAACAAGACCCATAAATTAAGGTCATCCCAGAGCCACCTGTGGGCATACACATACAGGATCACATGACATGATAGTGTTACTCCTTAACAACTTTTAAATACCTTGTTGTTCTCACACAGTAAAGGTAAAGGTACCTCTGCCCGTACGGGCCAGTCGTGTCCGACTCTAGGGTTGTGCGCCCATCTCACTTAAGAGGCCGGGGGCCAGCGCTGTCCGGAGACACTTCCAGGTCACGTGGCCAGCGTGACGAAGCTGCTCTGGCACTTGCACTTAAGGGTGCTTTCGAACTGCTAGGTGGGCAGGAGCTGGGACTGAAAGACGGGAGCTCACCCCGCCGCGGGGATTCGAACTGCCGACCATGCAATCGGCAAGCCCTAGGCACTGAGGTTTTACCCACAGCACCACCCGCGTCCCCTTCTCACACAGTATGGGTGATTAAATGCAAAAGATTTCCCACTCTTTCCAGGCATACTTAGAATGGAGTTGGACTGCAAGCACAGATCCAGGAATAATTCCAGATTAATCAACAGTGCTGTGATCTGTTGTCCCCATGCCAGGTACTGCAAAGGAGATGTGGGTTAGTGGGATCTCATGCTCCAATGATTTATTGTTAACATGTTGTTTGCTTGTTTAGCGTTAGTGCTTGGGAAGATTAGTACAAGGGGATAATACAGAACAAGATAAATAAAAAGAACAAGATAGCAAATAGTCAAAGCAGAGGGGAACAGAGATTTTGCACATAACGAAGCTATAAAACTACAAAGGCGGGAGAACAAAGGCTTAGTGCAATTTATTCAAGGGATTAACAAAATTCTAAATATGGCCAGAATGATATTTGGGGAGATACAGAACAAAACAAAAGCACTGCTCTAAAATGCAGCTTCATTACACCCTCTGGTGGCTAAAGTCTACCTGGACAACCACAAACAAGAGTTCAGCATCCCTTTGTACCACATCTTGCTAATCCCTGGCTTCAGATCAGATCTTTCCCCTGCCATGTGCTAGGAATCTTCTCTCCTTCCTCCATCTGGAAACCTCCCTTGCTCAGGTTTCCTAGCAATAACCAAGGCCAAAACCTTCAGAATTACTAAACAGAACTGTTTTTGTGCTTCAGGCAGATAAAACCTTTTGAGCTTTCTTTCTTTTCTTTTGGAAAAAAAACACAACTTCTTAATGCACTTGGCTGGCATGAAATCTCCAAAAAAGTAGAAGCATTTTTTTTTGTAAAGCTGGTCATCTTGTTGTGGAACCACCAAACAAATTTTAAACATCAGAATTTAAATTACCTCACTGCTAACCATCATATTGGCTGTCAAACTCAAAATAGTTTCTCATGAAACATGCACGTTCTGACACATGTGAATAACAAGATTCTAAAACAGATTAATTTAGTTAGAACATTTACTACCTAGCATTTCTATTAACAATCAGCAAAGTGCATTTAAGTTCCGACTCGCACATTAATATGCATTGAAAATGTAACCCCTTTGCCACAAAGGGAAAATGACTATTGTTCAGTGGTTTACATAGGTTAAGGTGCCACAAGTGCTTTTGTTGTTTGTGCTGCAATGGACTCACAGGGTTAACCTTCTGGAAGGATGTTAAAGGTTGAGTAATCCACACTGATTCATACAAAGCACACCTTCTACCTCAGAGGTAGGGAACCTGTGGCAGTCCAAATGTTGTTGGACTCCAACTCCCATCAGCCCCAGCTAGCATGGTTAATGGTCAGGGATGATGGGAGTTGTAATCCAGCAACATCTGGAGGGCCACGGTTTCCCCATCCCCACTTTACCTCCTGAATGTCATATGGGAAATGAGACTGGAATGTAAATGATGCAGCAACTTGTCTGGAAGCACCAGAGACAATAAGTGAGAAACTTCTTCAAGCGAAGTTAAGAGCAATACTTGCCTACAGTGATCAAGAACCTGGAGCAACTATTCAAACATGTGGACTAAAGTCAAGGAAGATTCCACGTTGCTGGATCCATCAATGTCTACATATGCAATAAAGTACTTCTCTCTTTAATGTATGTGTAATTTTAAATACACACTCCTTGAAACAGTGAAGGGTTTTTGTTTGTTTTTTTAAAAGTGTTTGTGATTAATTTGCCATTACATATGGTTCCATCTTATCTGTGACCAAGGTGTCACTTGTTGTAGCTGCGAAATTAATACTGCAAATGCAGAAGCATGCAAAATGACGTATTAGCCTGCTAAGGCTTATCATTGCACCGATTCTCCAATCTAATTCACAATTATTATAAATTCGTCTTTGATTTAGCAAGTCATCTTTCCATGCAGGTGCGCAAAAGAACTCTGGGAAGTCAGGGGAGATAACATTAAAAGGATTTACGACCGAGCCTATTCTTGTCTCTGAACGCAGCCGAGCCCTAAATTGAATCACCCTTTCCATTCCACAAATCTGTAGCATATTAATTGCAAAACTATGTAGGGAAATGAAGCTTCAAAGGAAGGCCATGGTTTGGTTGGGATTGTGAAGAGTTAAGCATTTAATCTCACAGGGGTGAATTCTCTGTATTTGGCTGTAGATACCTTCTGTTCCTACCCTCCTTTTCACAGATTTTTATTTTAAAAATGTTTCGTAAAATAATGAGGCCTTCTATGTGCCTGTTAATGAAGCACATGAACTGTCCAGGGTGCTGAAACTGCAAGCTGCTCAGATCCAAATGCAAGAGCAAAATTCCTTCGAACATCCTGCATTATTTGTAGGGGTTCTGTGGGGTGGGTGCTTTTCAAGTAGATGAAGCAGAACTCAGGGGGTGCTGTGCAAGGACTTGGGTGGTATGCAAGAAACATCTGGGGACCCACATCTACTCGGGGACCCTTAAGACAATAATAGTCTGGCACCACATTAGTGGGAGCTAGTGACACTGACTTGGGACAATATTCCTCACACCACCGTGCTTTCTTAGCCATAAAGTGGCCAAGTGGATTTCATCACTCCCACAGCAGCCCACCATCCATACTTTGGAAACCTGGATGGTGAAATGAAGGACACGCATGTGACAACGCAGTCAAAGGGAAGCAGTCAGCCTAGAGGAAATTCAGGAAGAGAAGGGGAAGTCTGGTAAGAACTGAAGCAGAGAATGGCATCATGCAGCATTGGAATCTGGAACGTAGCATTTAGCAATGCACTACAGACACAAGAGATTCAGGCTTTAAATGTAGGATTGGGCACCTCCTGGTTGGAGAAACAACTCCTGCATTCCTTGGTAGATAGCTTAGCAGGGCCTGGAGGTGGCTCAGCCCAGGCTTGGGATGTTAACAGTCTAGTCTGATAGGCCTGGGTCTGCCTCACTTCTTCCTCCATATGGTTCCCCCCAGGGAGCAGCAATTTTTCATCTGAGGAGGACTCCTCTAGCAGAGGCATGACAGAAGGCATGAAGGAAAATGATGCAAAAGACCACTAATAATCACACCCCCCTCTTCCTGAATAAGGGTAGCTTAATTTTCATGCCCAAATTTAAAGCTCAAAAAAATCTGTGCAACCTTAATTTTTAATTGCTTTCACCCTAGCACCCTGCTCAACATGCTGACATCACCACACCATGTATTTAAGCTAATTCCATGTAGATAAATAGAGATGGTTCACATACACCATAAATCCCCACCCCCACCTTCCCACACACTCCCTCCCACCCTCACATCCCACAACCAGAAACTGATGTGAAGCCAAAGTACTCCTTTCTTATTTAACTCTCATGGACCACTCTTCTAAAGAATAGATCAAGCAGGTTGAAGCGTATGTGGGTTACATTTCATGCTCCTATTTCCAGGTATAGTTTATAATCTCAGGAGCCAGGTGCTTCTGGAAACCAATCAAAGCATTCTGATAAAACTGCAAATTAGAACAAACGGCAGTATATATGTCATCCCAGTGAGAGATGAAGAATGCTAGTTGATCAGCACTTCCAAGGAACTGTCTACACAAGTTGTGTCTGGTCAGGCAATAGCAAAAGATAGACGGAATACTTCACTTCTGTGGTTTTTCAATGGCTTACACTTTTCAGAATGGCTCCTTTTTGGTTAATACAGGACATACATATTCCACTTTTCTCCAGAATTACTTTTTTTTGCTGAACACAGTTCACATGCCTTTCATGGAAGATGGCCTTATGTTTCAGGGGCATCACTCCCAAACTGCCCCATATTAGAAATATAAGACCTGAGAAAATATGACACTTTGCATAGATGGCAAGCTCAATAGCTGTGTATGTTCAGTGTGGACAAACATATTGTAGACGGTATAGAATACAGAATAAGCTTCTCTCTCCAGTCTTCTTCACAGCCCCTGACCTATTGTGTCCTAGAACCTGGCGTCCAGCCTTAGTCTTCATTTGCCTGCAGCCCTCCTGCCTCAGTTCACAAGTCCATGCCTGGCTCCCATGTTGCTGGGAACTGGGCACAATTCTAGCACTGGCACATTCATCCAAACAACAGCAACTAAAACTTAAATAAGCAGCAAAGGCATCAAAATTACATTCACCCACCAACTCTCAGCTGCCTTGAGTTCACAGAATCATGAATTGGGAGAGACATTGGGGGCCATCAAATCTAACCCCATGGTCAATGCATGAATCTTCTGGGTACATCAGGAATGGGGAAGCTTTGGGTGTGGTCAGGCTCCAACACTTATCAGCTCCAGCTGGTATGGCCAATGGTCGTGGAAGATGGGAGGTGTTGGACTGCAACTCCCATCATCCTTGAATGACAGCATCCATGAGATGCTTCCTTCCTTCCTCTCTTCCCTCCCGCCCTTCTTCATTTGCTGGCAAATGTTAGAAACAGGACTTAGTGGTTTTATAAGTGGGTAGGGGTTCTTAATGGTGCTGGAGGAGACTCTTGAGAGTCCCATGGACTGCAAGAAGATCAAACCTATCCATTCTTAAGGAAATCAGCCCTGAGTGCTCATTGGAAGGACAGATCGTGAAACTGAGGCTCCAATACTTTGGCCACCTCATGAGAAGAGAAGACTCCCTGGAAAAGACCCTGATGTTGGGAAAGATGGAGGGCACAAGGAGAAAGGGACGACAGAGGACAAGATGGTTGGACAGTGTTGTCAAAGCTACCAGCATGAGTTTGACCAAACTGCGGGAGGCAGTAGAAGACAGGAGTGCCTGGCGTGCTCTGGTCCATGGGGTCACGAAGAGTCAGACACGACTAAACGACTAAACAAAGGGGTTCTTAAATGGCAATGTATGTTGCTTCACTTACTGCACACTGTGGTGAGTCCCCCCTCCTGCTGCATATGTGGGAGGGGGCTACCCATTCTGCTGAGTGAGGCCCTGGACTCCTGCTCTGAAGACCTGCCCTGGCACCACTGTGTGATGGACTACATGTAGTTAGTGGGAGTTACTCCAAAAAGGGGGAAAGGAGAAACAGCAGCAATAGTGCACTCTTAGCACTGGATTCAAATTTGCAAGAGCATCACACAAATCAGGAAATGTGGCTGGGGAACTTTTGTTTGATCCTGCAGAAAGGACTTCAGTCTTGACTTCTTGTCCTTATAATGGAAATTGCAATGACCTACTTCACAGGGACAGAGAGGCAAGTGAGATGACGAGTAGTAAAGCACCTGACATACTGAAGTGCTTCAGAAATTATTTATAACAAATAAGCGACATCACTCTGAATTCATTAATAGCAAGTAGCAAATTCACAAATGAATTACCAACAAATGCTTCTGTCAGTATAGAATACTGAGCCCATAAATCTGGGGGTGAAAAGAAGAGATGAGACTCTGAAATGTTGTCCAGTTTGCTTTCGCTTTGCTCTTGAGTTTTTAAGTGTCAACAATTGGCAGGCACCCAATCCCTCTATCTTTCTCTCTCTGTTGGTTGCACCCTCTAAATGCATTGGGCCCCACAGCCTGCAGCCTCCTCTTTGCACCTTCTGAGGCAGGGAACTTGGATGCACTGAAAGCTACATTAAAGTTAGAAGGTATTGATTCTGTATTTCAGGAGTGGGGCAACCTGTGGCCCTCTGGATGTTTCTGGCATACAACTCCCATCATCCCTGATCATTGGGCCATGCTGGCAGAGGGCTGATGGGAACTGGAGTCCAACAATGTCTGGAGGGCCACATCCCTGCTGTATTTCATGCGACACCTCTGTTGTCTGAAACGCAGCTGCTGCTCCTGCTGAAGAAACCCCACTTCCTGCTCCAAATGGGCATGGCAGGCAGGATCCCTGCCAAGAAACTAGTCCGCAGCTGCGTCTAAAAGCATTTGAAAGAAATGGCACAGCAGGACTAATTGAAGGCATGGAGGACCTTGCCGGAAAATTACATTCTCAGTACGTTCACACTTAGGGAGATTGCCACTGGATGCTGACGTCGGTCTCATTTGACTATAACAGCCAGAGTGTTAGATTAGAACTGGGGAGGCCTAGGCTGAAATACCCACTCAGTGTGGTTAGCAGCTATCTCTCAGCCTAACCTACCTCACAGGGTTGTTGTAGAGAACCACATATACTGCCTTGAGCTCTTTGCAGGAAAGGTAGGATAGAAATGTAATGAACAAGCAAACACATGTCAAGCAGCTAAGGACTATGGGCACACAGAATAGCAGTGTGGTGTCTACAATGCAAGCCTATTTGGAGCCCTGTGGTGGAGGTGGGGGGGGGCAGAAATGCCCAGGATTCCCCCATTTTGGCCGTATCCTGGCCCCTGTGCTCACAAGCACACCTAAGGATGTAAGAAGAGTCCTGCCAAAGACTCCTCTAGTTCAACTTCCTGCTCTCACAGTGGCCAACCAGATGGCCGTTATAGGAAACCCGCAAGCCGGACTTGAGTGCAATAGCACTCTCTCCACTTCTGATTCCCAGCAACTGGCATTCAGAGGCATCGTGCCTCTAACAGAGGCATCACAGCTAGGAGTCACTGGCTACAAGACTTCTTCTCCAGGTGCTTGTCTGCTTTTAAAGCCATCCAAGTCGGTGGCCACGACTACATCTTGCGTGAGCAAACTGCACAGTTTAACTACGTGACGGTGTGAAGAAGGACTTTCTTACATTTGCCTTGAATCTTCTGATGCTGAGCTTCATTGGATGGTCCTGGAGTTCTGGTATTACAAAAGAGGGAGAAAAAATATCCACTTTCTCCACACCATGTATAATCCTAATACACCTCTTTCATGTCCCCTGTACTTTGTCCTTTCTCTAAAAAAAAAAAAAAAGGCTGTCCTTCTGGAATGGATTTTCAGCCTCTACAGCAACTGGTACTATCCATTATCATAACCAGGGTTGCCATCTTCTTTTTCTTTCAAAAGCACCATCTCCTTCTCAGGTCAGTTTCTCTCTCTCTGCATGTACCTTGCATCCCTCTCTGTGCATGTACCAGGCACAACTGCCTAGTAGTTCATTGGTCTAGCACATGGGTAGGCAAACTAGGGCCCGGGGGCCAGATCCGGCCCAATCGCCTTCTAAATCCAGCCTGCGGATGGTCCGGGAATCAGCATGTTTTTACATGAGTAGAATGTGCCCTTTTATTTAAAATGCATCTCTGGGTTATTTGTGGGGCATAGGAATTAATTCATTTCGCCACCCCAAAATATAGTCCGGCCCCCCACAAGGTCTGAGGGACAGTGGACCAGCCCCCTGCTGAAAAAGTTTGCTGACCCCTGGTCTAGCAGGTACGATTGCAGCCAAAGCCCATCCCTCACTCTGCCTGTGGACAGTTCCAAACTAGTCCTTGTCTTCACCTTCACTTTTCTTAATCTGCCGTTTTGTGTATGTGTAAAATCATACTGTGCAACTGGCAGAAGAACCACCCTGATGAAGCTTCCCAGACAACAACATAAACAAACTGGTCTGTCAAAAGAACTGAGAACTACAACATGATCCAAATAATGGACTGCAAAGTGCCAGTCTTTCCTACCCATCACCCCCACCTCCACAAACACTGCTGGCATTACAGAGTGCCAACATGATGGAAAGGAGCACAATATGTCATCTGGTCATAAACTGTACGCTAAAGTGTAGCGAAGCTAAGGCAGTGGCATCCATCACACCCACACCAACAATTTCTGGTGTTTATGGAACTCACAGCACCTAAGACCTATTATACCCACTTCAGAACTGGGGAAAGCTAATTTCCCTACTTCTCTATATTGTGAAAATCACTCAGAGTTCAGAATCAAAGGACAATTATTCAGGGAGCATCCTGTTCAGCAAGAGCAACTCCAGAAGTCAACTAGAGTTGAACACACAAAGCATTGATCTCGGATGCTCAATTCAGAAGCGCAAAGATCAGGTTAAGAGCATGTGCAGAGTGCTTTCTCCTACCTCTAAGTAACCATAACTAGACACAACACAACTGGGTTTAGATGGAAACAAACCCTACCACAGGTCAGGGAATGACGATCTTCTGCAGTTCTCTGAAGTCTCGCTTTAGGAATTTAAGCCCCAAGGCTGTCCATTAAACCACTGGTCTTCAGCTGGTGAGTTGGGACCCACTACTGGGTTGCAGCCGAATCCAAGGTGGGCCACAACAGGAGCACCACCACCATGCAAATATATGGTAAAAGATTAAGCAGTAGATCCCCAAATGAATGTTTGGACTAAAAGCGGGTCCTGGGTCTCAAAATGCTGAAGACTACTGCATTAGACCATGTGTTAATTTGGGAACAAGGATCAGTGCACAGGTATGGGGACTTTACAAACTGAGGGGAACTGGGTAGCCCACTGCCGACATGCAAAGAGATGAGGGACCCAGGGAAGGAAGAAAAGTGCAGGTAGAGTAAAGCAATTGCAGAAGAAGAAAAAGAGAAGACACTGCGGCTGTAAAGGAGCTGGGAGCCCCTTATCCTTGCTGCCTGCTATGCGGCAAGAAACCCCTTTCCTCCTGATTCCCAGCGTTTCCACCTGGGGTTTGCCTTCAGCACTTCCTTTCCACCAGACACCCTCCACCCCCCGCAGCCCACAATTTACCTTCGATGCCACTGAGGATCTTGAAGCACTTGGTCGTGAACCAGTAGGACATGACCAGGAGGATGACGATAAGGGAGGCATACAAGAGGCTGTCACTGTGTGGTGTTTCCCTCTCCATGTCTCCATGCCAGATGCGTTGCCCACCCCGCTTTCCCTTGGCTCCCCCCGGTCCTCTGCTACGTTGGTGCCAGCCTCTTCCAGGCAGATTCAGAGCCACTCTCGGCCCCGTGCACAAACGAGGCTCCCCAAACCAATTACATTAATTGTTCTCCTTCCAACACATGGCGCCTGTCTAAAAATAACTGCCTGGCCCGGGGGGAGCCCAGTGGGGTGAGCATTGGAGAAGGGGAAGGTGAGCTACTTGGCCAGGATCAGGACCTACTGCGTTGGATCTTCCTGTGTGAACTCACTACCCCCACCCCACAAACTGAGGCCACCTCTGTCCCACAGCAAGGGTTGCCACCTGGCAGTTTGGGGCTTCCCTCCCCCCTCCCCATGGAGCTTTATATATAATGAATGGGAAGATATTAAATTGTGCTTAATTAAACTGCACATTAAATGAATGTGCAGAAGTAGCTGGGTTTCTGCTTTGCTTTTTGCCTGCTTGAAGAAGCAGTAACTCCCTCCACAGCTCAAATCTCCCCCAAGGTAAGATATGGAGGCCAGTAGTGTCCATCTTCACCTACGGCAACTTCTTATGGTCTTTCAAATTTAATTCTTACTCGCACACACTTCCTTCCTCTTCTCTAAGCCAACTGCTTAGAGCAGCAGGGCTCACTGTTCTGAAACCTTGGTTAGATATCAATATGGAGGTGTTTTGTGCCCCACCCAGGGAGTAAATGGTCCGCAGGGAGCTGCCCTATACTCTCAGACCATTGACTCATCTTGATCAGCATTGTCTAGATCAGTCTTCTTCAAATGGGTCCTCAGATGTTGTCGGACTACAACTCCCATCATCCCTGACCACAGGCTAAGCTGGCTGGGTATGATAGGAGTTGTAGTCCATCAACATCTGGAAGAGACCCCTAGTCTAAATTCACTAGCAGCAGTCCTCCAAGCTTTCTGCCAGGGGTCTACCCCAGCCCTATCTACAAACTTTGCTGCAACTCTTCTCCAGGAGGCATGAGGTGCCAATTAAGAAGTACTATGTCTCTGAAGTTTGTACGTGTGCACACATGTGTGCGCACGCATGAGTGTGATCAGTTAAGCTTCACCCACCTCCAGATGCCCAAATAGCTTTGCTCTCAAATTTCAGCAGCGACTGAAGGAAGTGTTTTACTAGCAGTATTCATTGCATCAAAGCTGAGAAGCAGCAATCCAGCCTAGTGTTTAAAATGAAGGAAGCAAACTTTCTGGTTAGACAGAACACTTCCTTAGCTGAAGATGTTCTCAGCAACAAACAAGCAATAGTTGGCTGATATCAAAAACAGGCATAGGGAAAAGCAATCTCTGTTAAACTAAAGGGGTACCTGGGAGTAACAGTCCAAACACTTCATGTCACCACTGGGTAACCCACAGGAATAAACAGTGTCACCTTCTTCCATTTCAGAGAGGGAGAATTTTCGTCCTTCACTCACGAAGTTACTGCATTTTTACAACACAGACAGACCAAGAGGAAACAGGTGTATTTATCCTTAGGGATCTGTAAGTCTCTCTCTAAACACTAACCAGATATGATTCACCTGAGGTGCGTAAGGACTTACCTTTAGCACAACAAAGATAATCCCCCAAAAATAAGTACCCTGAAATGCAGCATACACAAGCAACATTGCCTCCTCCAGCCCTTCACCACAATCCTTTTGTGATCTATATGTGAAGCAGATGACAATGTCCAGGAGTCTGGGCTCAGTCACTCACCCTTTGACCTAATAATACTACTGTATAATAATATAGCATCTTCAAATCTTCAAAGCACTTAGGATAACAGGAAACTGCCTTATACAGAATCAGACCATTGGTCCATCTAGCTCAGTACTGTCTACACTGACAGTGGCTCTCCAGGGTTTCAGACAGCCTCTCCCTGCTGGGGATTGAACCTGCGACCTTCTGCATGCAAGGCAAATCCTCTACAACTGAGCTATGACTTTTCTACGCGTAGCCTGTGTTGCCATAAGTGCACCACTGTGCTGTCACCTTTGCACGCAGTCGGAGTCTAAGAACCAGGTGTCATCACCCCACTTATCTCCCTCTATATGTAAAAGAAAGCTGTGAACACTCTCACACACAACCACCCACCAGTTCCCTGGCGAGACAGTACTGGCACTGAGCTAAAATTAAACCGTCACCCACCTGCCTGGGTAAAAATAGCAGACAGAGTTGCACATCGGCAAGACTTCAAGCACAGCCACTAATTTTCCATGCCATTGTGAATGTGTGGCCCCATGACCCAAGGGCATGGAGTCATACTCTGCAGCCTGCCCCCATCAAGCGCTGTGCAGGATGGGTTGCCAGATCACAAAAAGCCATTTGCATTCAAAAAATTAAAAAAACAAAACAAAACAAAACAAAACCCAGGATGGCTGCCTTCTTCTGCAAGCCCAAGGGAAACTGGAGGTACTTGGAGAATTTGAATCTCTCCCCAGAAATAAGCCAAAAATGCAGGCAGCATTTTCTGGATACCACGCTGCGCAAGACCATCACAAAACACTCTGTCCTTTCTCAGCAGACTCCCCGATCTGATCTAGAGAGGGGAAAGGTGCTCCCAGGAAGAACTTGCTCTTTGGCAAGACAGCCAGAACCACTGCAGGGAACAGCAAGGGAGGCGGGTGACTCCATCAAGGCCTCTCTTTAGGAGGATTCTGACTGTCCTCGAATCAGCTGACTGAGGGAAGAATTGTGTGCCAAGAACAATCCTGCCCTCTTGACACAAACATTTCCACCTGCTCTGTTCCTAGATATAACCTTGAGGAGGAGGGAGCACTTCCAGGGAGGGGCTGCTCTCTAGAATCTGTAGGTAGAACTATATAACTGTGTTATAAAGACTGTAACTTTAAGAACTGGTTCCTGAGCTTGCTGTTTCCTTCCTCCCTCCCCACCCTTTTTCCTTCTGTGCCGTGTCTTCTTAGAGAGTCCCTGTCCTCAGGCTTACAATCCTACTACTGGTTGTTGTAAGCTGCCCTGGGTTCCTATTTATCCGAACAGCATAAATATTATATATATATTCCAACACAATCCCATCTCTGTCAGTTATGGGTTAATTACACACACACACCCCAGCTTTGATTTCTATCTGAAATAGGGCAATGGATCACATGGACCATTTCATAGTTATATAACAGCAACAGATTCCTTAAAACGCAACTCAGCCAGCAGCGGAACGTGGGTCCTACAGAATTTGAATCTGCCTGTGCCGTCTGTTCAGCTAAGGCAATGCTCAGGAAATGAGGGTTCATCACTGATGACATGGCTTTCCTGCAGCTGGGAGCTCACTCACCTAGATTACCTGGCCTGGTCAGGCTGATCTAATGATGGCTAATACCTTCTTCTTCTTCTTCTTCTTTTGCTTTATCCATTAGGAGAGTTAAATTTAGGTCACAGCTGAATCTTATTACAGAGCTGCTAATCAGAGTGGGAGCTGATTATTAATAAAGCACAGCCAAATATTGACAAAAGGCTATTTTTGGCTACAGATGTTACTGTTTCAATCTGGTTAATTGATCCGGAATCATTTCTCTTCGCCCAGTGTCACAGGGAGCTCACAGCATACCAGGGCGCTTTTAACAGGAGAGTCTGTGCTTTATTTGGACTGGGCCCAGCTCTGATGGCATGTGAATGAATAATACAGAAGAGAGCACCTTAGGGCATGTGCAGAGTGCCTTTCATTCATTAGCCACAATCTGCTTCTGCACACCTAGAGACCCATCCAGACTGTTTTATTTCATATGCATTAATGCAACTTGCTCTTGACACAGTAATAGTCCATTAGCATTGGGTTTATTCTGCTTCATTAGTTGTTCTGCAATGCTTCCCCAATGCTACCACATTGTTGGAGGGGCTACAGTGCAACAAGATAAACCGGTTTGTTGGTGGTATAATAAGTTATGGGATTTTAGCAGGAAGTTATAGGATAGGCACTGACTGGGAATGAAGCAGTGTGACCACACCAAAACATTTGCAAACGTTTCAAACAGTATTGAAAGTGAGACTGTGTATGACCACCTAGATAGCACTATGAATACATGAATGCATGATAAAAATGATGTACTAAGGCGCTAAGATTAAGTACAAAGGTTTTATGGGAAAAGAGTCAAACTCTAAGCAGGCTTGTATCCTAGTACCACTGAAGCTCCTCTGGAGCAGGAACAAAGCACTGGCAGACCAAATAATAAGGGTGCAGACCCTTGAATCCTAAGGGGAAATATGGTAACAACTTACATTACATTTAAGAAAAGAAATTGCATTAAAGGTAATATTTTAACACAAAAACAAAAAAAAAGCATCTTCTCACTAGTTAATATTAGATGATACCCTTGCTTATGGCAGAGTCCAAAAAGTCACATTCTCGTGGCCAAAATTCAGGTTTTTATTCTTGCAGAAAAAGAGAGATGACATCAGGCCCACCTGAGCTTGGAGTTTGAATCAGAGGTACCTTTCCTTGCAGGCCACTGGCAAACCCCCTCAACTAATAAACATGCGTGCCTGGGAGGGGGGCATGATAGATGCAAAAACCTTCCATCCAGCTCCACACTTTATGCAGGATATTACACAAATATTGGCAGTCCAAGATTTCAGCAAATCTGGGCTGACACATCAAGTGCCTAGCTGTTGCGATTCAGTCCCTGGAGAAGCTGCTGCGAGGATACCAGTTGATCCCTCACACCAAATATTCTGTTTTGAACCAAGTTAATCTTCTTTTCAACCCTTCACACAAATTGAATCTCTCTCTTCTTGGGGCAATTTGATTAACTGTCTGCAGCCAGCTACAGGGGAAATTTTCTTAATCTACATTGTCTTTTGTATCAAGTAGGAACATTAGGGGAGCAAGCCCCATTGAGCAGCATGTTCCATGAACGGGTGGTGTCATTTAAAGAGACAGAACCAGGGAAAGACATCTGAGGGGGAATTCCATTTTTTTTTAACAGGAAGCAAAGAAGCCAACTTTCCCCTTTGCACCTGCAGTATTTGATTGGAAATATCCCAATTCTCACAAGGATTTCAACACGATGGAACAAACGACATTGCAGTTAGGGTGAGACAAAGTGTGTGTGTGGCAGGAAGAAGGGCTTTTTACAAATGCTTTTTCCACTGGGGTGGGTGTTAAAAGGGGTGATGGCCCTACCGCCCTGATAAGCACTCTCCCTGTCATCCCCAGAGCATATTGAGAGTGAGGATAATGTGATGCAGGAAACACTACTCTCGCTATGAATTGGCTTGACAGTGTTTGCACACAGCCAAATCAAATTGGCTGCATGACATCATCTTGCTGAATACATGCTCTCCCTCCCCACCCCAAACTCTGAAACATCAGTTGATCAGGCAGCAAAAAGCCTGTGAGCAGCAGTGAAAGGGGTGGACAAAGGGGACTTGGGTGGAGACAGTCCAGCACCCTAAAAGTGCTACTTTTAAACAAACAAAAAAGTTCACATGTGAACAGTTGGCACAGAGTAAATCAGAATACCAGAATTCATATTTTCTGGTGTTTGCCATCCAAGCAAGGGTGCACCTGTGTTAAACATAAAGCCAAACATAAAGCATAAAGCCAAACTGGCTTTAAATCTTGAGAAGAACACAAGCTGCTGGCTAAACCTGATGATTCTGTTTCTGTTTGCCTCTGTTAAACCTCAACCATGGATGCCGAGCTAAGGTAGACTGACAAATTCTGAGTGCCTTGACTCCAGAGTAAACTAAAGTTATTCATTCCTTACTAACCATAAATGCCTATTGCATGACCTAGGAAAACTGAGGCATGGCCCATGAGGAACTTGTCTTGATCCTCAGGCAAACACAAGGATGACTCTAACATGCCAGTTTTAGGGACCTGGGTGCTACAGCCAATGGCACAGAGGACAAAATGCATCCTTCTGAATATGCATTATGAATATACACCTGAATATGCACCTAAGCTCTGATGCCCAGCTGTGAAATGAACTTTCCTGACAAATAGTATGGGAAACTGGCAAAGGAGGGCAGGAGGACCAATGGTGTCCTCATTCTACCTGGGCAAATCAGGTAGTGTGTGGTGTGGCTGACAGAGCATGGGGCTTGGAGAACAAGGAGTTCAGAGCTGAAATACATTTTCAGTCATTACTATTCAGTTACATTAAACCAGGGATGGGGTACCAGATGTTGCTGGAGGTCAGGGATGGTGGGAGTTGTAGTCCAGCAGCATCTGGAGGGCAGCAGGTTCCCTACCCCTGGGTTAGGTACTTAAACAATAAATGGTATCATTACTATTTCCTAAGGATATTGAGATCAACATTACAGCAAGCACACTTTCAGCCCAAGGTACTGGCATCATTTAGAATCTCAACTTCACTCTCCAAGAAATGGGCTTAGCTCCTTCTTGAAGTCCTCATGGTAAACCAGAGCTGTCGTCGTCATCTCTCGCAGGCAGTTAAGTTCCACCCATATTCAGTCCATCCACAAGTTAGGCTATTTCTCTGCCTTCCTCAAGAAGATACACCTATCACAATGAAATTTACAAAACTCAAGACTGGCACCTGCTAAATACAGAATTAACATCACTAGGGAGTGAAGTTGGGACGTACATAATGCAGCCCTTGATGCTCCTCAACTTTTCAGCGATCAGTGCTAGCATCCTACCAAACTGTTGCGTGTGACTCTGGAAATGGCAGAGACAGCTCCATGCTTCAGAGCAATATGCCACTCATTGGGTCCAGAAATAGGCTGGGATGGACAGTGAATGCAGGAGGAATTACCATCTTGAAATACTGAGCCCAGGTCTAGTAGGGGAGAGCTGAAAATGAGTCTGACCACCTCCACTGGGCAACTTGACCCAGCGACAGAAATCCTTTTAATATTCACTGAATTCTAGAGACCAACAAGCAGAGGGAATATGTTGGGGGTGTGATTCTTCCTCAACTCAATGAGCTTCTAGATCAGGAAAGGATGACATCAGAGGAGAACCATTTGAGATTTAACTAGAAAAGGAGGACAACACACATTAGAAGTTGTGTGGGGAACTTCTGGTACTCCAAATGATGTTGAAGTAGAATTCCCATCATCCCTGACTATTTGCCTTGTTGATGGGAGTTGGAATCTAACAAGATTTGGATGGCCACAGGCTTCTCATCCTTGCATTAGAATGTGCACTTAAATCATGACTCACTCTTTGCCCCAAACCTATGCCTGGGAAGCACACAGGACACTGAAGGAATGGAGAAAGGCTGTTGCACACTGGGACAGGAAAAAGCTGAAAAAAGCCCAGAATCTCTGCATATAGGCTGGAATCTGCTTGAGCTCAACCACCTGAGGCTTGCTTTTCTGGGTCAGGTAATAGGAATAAGCATGAAGTTTGGGTGCACAGATCAAACGGCATCAGCTCCAATACGAAGTAATGGGCTCCAGTCCAACTCTCGGTGCTTCTGCTGGGTACGTATAATTCTGCTTGCAGAGCAGAGCTTCCATCTCTCTGCAAAGAGGCCTTTTACAGGGTGGGGTGGAAATGGGCCATGGGAGCCAACACATTAGATATGCCTCATGTTTAAAGCAAGAGAGTCTGAAAAGGGTGTGATGCAGGAACGATTTCTTCCCAGCCAGCCCTGGTGCTCCCAGCAAGGCTGCAGAAAAACCCAGCCACCAATTCCAAGGACCTAATTGGGGGTCCTGGCCCTGAACCAGAACAGAAGTGTATGCGTGGAGGCGCAACTGAAACTCAGTGTGACTCCATCATCTCTCAGGCATGTCATTTTGGTGCCCAGGATCCCCAGGCGATTTTCATTCTGGACTAGCCACATAAATTTTGTTTTCTTCTTCCCCTACTCCAAAGAGGCAGGATGACCTACAACTAGGGGGGGGGAGAGAAAGATTGCTCCCCCTTGTGCTTCACTGCAGAGCCCATGGCTTTAAAGACCACCCCACAAAATGCTCATGATCTTTAGCCATCTGCCACAGTTCCTTGCCATGCCAACTCCAGAGCCCACCCCTCCATCAGAAGCCCAGAAGTAGCCTACCTTGAGACAGGGTCCCTGTGATAAGCTGGTAGAAGAAACGGATTGCCCGCCCCAGCTGCCTCTTGCACCGTCGCTGGCAGTGAGTCATGGTGCCAATACACAGTGGCAGGTTGGCCCCCGGTCAGAAAAACAACTCCCTGGGCAGGGTGAGAACTAGAAGTGCTCAAGGAGTAGGGGGCCCTTCTGTTCCTGCCTCTGACCGTGCCCAGACATCCGAGCCAGAACAACCCCCTGATCTCAGACAGACAGCAGGGCTAGGTGGGAGGAAGAGGAGGAGGTTTGTGCTCAGATAATTCCGCTGGGATTGGTGGTGGCACAGGCAATGCCTGGGTCACTGCGAGAGCAGCGGCTGCCAGTAAGGGGGCACGCCCAGAGCTGTGCTCCCCATCCAGATTCAGAAAGTCCCAGCACTTTCGAGGGCTTCTGAAAACTTGGAACAATTGTAGCGCAGGACAAAGCTGAGCACGGAGTGGCTTGCTGCTGTCTTAACTGCGAGCTTCTCCAATGACACACGCAAGCGATGCTCCCTCCTCGGACCCTCCTCCTCCTCCTCCTCCTCCTCCTCCGTGCAGCAAAGTTGCAGGAAGAAGCAGCGAGGAGTGGACAGCGAAGCAAGAACCACAAAAGAGGCAGTGCTAAGTGGCTCTCCCAGCCAGTCGCATAGTTCCATGAAGGGGGGCAGCTGGCAATGCCCTGCCTTGGGGGAGTGTCCCCTTCCAGGCAACGTTGGGCAGCAGATGCCTCTTCGGTTCCCTGCTCTGCCTGGCATCTTCCTCTGCCACACCCAGCACTCTACAACAGGCTCCCGGGAAACCACAGGCAGTGTCGGTTGGCATGGCAATGGTCTGACTCCACAGGTCCTGCTGGCCAATGGGGCGCTGCCTCCTCCTAACGCCTTTCCTGCAGACTGCAAGGATGTGCCTTTTCCATCAAAGTGGGGGAAGCATCACAGGACAGGGCACAGAGACAGACGCCTAGCACTGCTCCACATCTGGCTCTGTGCAAACAAAGGCGTGCTGGCAACGTAATTCCTCAAGCTATCGGGGCGATACATCAGCGAGTGACAAGGGAAAGCTGCAGCTGGGTGGAAATAAAGAGGTAGGAAGAGACGCAGCTGTGGACCACAAAACCACCTGCCTCTGTATCTGAAAAGGATCTGGGTTAACAACCAGGAAGGAGAATGGCAGCCCCAAAGGAGGGGGGGGTGGCTGGCCACACACCTATAGTTGTGCCCGCTGCTTTTGACAGTTTGCAGCAACATCCTTTACTACACTTCAGCACAGTTTGGTTTCTGAAGATAACAGGCAAATGGATGGGGCTTTGTTGCATGGTGTATAAGAGAGGTGATGCAGGTGTCACAAACCAAGTAACTTGTCCAGACAACCCAAGATGGTTATCTTGATAAGAGCTAGCATATTAAAAAAAACACACACGCAGGAAATGCTAGAGATGGTGAATCTGCTTTCATACACACCTTTACAACTCAGGCTTTCACTGCCATTACCTTATAGAGATCCAGGTAGCAAGATAATGAGTGGACACCAGACAGAAGTACCTGGAACAAAGCATATATGCAAGCAAAGCATATACAGTATGTATGTGGTGACATACTTTCTTACTTCACTCAGTTTTACCCCATTTCTTATCCTGAAGAATATTACACACAGTAGCTTAAAGTGTTCAGAGACTTATATAAGCAAAGGCGCTTTGTGAATAACCCAGAGCAAGTTAGACCTTAGCAAAAGCAGAGGTTTAGTTGGAGAAAGCAAATAAAAGCACGGAAATTAGAGGTGGGGAACCTGTGACCTCCAGATGCTGTTGGACTTCAACTCCATCTTCCCTCACCACTGGCTGTGAAAGGCTGTGAGCAGATGAAAACTGGAGTCCAAAAATATCCTGAGAGTTGCAGCTTCCCTGGCACTGCTTTAGATGCTCTAAAAAGCTACAAAAGACAGAGTACAGATTTCATTTATTCACTTCAAACATTCATAGATTGCCTTGCAGCAGAAAACTGTTCATAGGGCAGCTTACAACACTTTAACCCAAAATGCAAACAAATGCAACCTATACAAAACTGAACATCCATTCAAACCTACATTAAGAACAATTGAGCTTTGTCGTTAAATACATTACATAATCTCCTGGGAGAACAAGCCTTGTCTCTCCCACCACAAAATCTCCCAAACAGTACATAGGAGTCTGCTAAATCAAAGCATGGATCTCTTTCATGGAAAAAAGCCTTTCTGATAATTTTGGAAGTATATTGTTATTACATGCCCACGTGACTTAGAGCCAGTTCCAACATGTTTCAGGTACGCTCGTGTTGCATGTACACTAAATTTAGCAGGGAACGTAACAGAGTGGTAGAACACATGTGTTTCATGCAGAAGGTTCCAGATACAATCCCTGGCATCTCCAGTTACAATATAGGATTTGCCCAAGACCATTGAGAACTACTGCCAGTCAGAGTAGACAATACTAGACTAGATAGACAAATAATGTTCCCTGGTATAAGCCTGTTATGTTCCTGTTGTCATGTGGCTTTGAGTATCAGTTGGAGGTTAGGTTTTTCCCCTGACTGTTGGGAAACCTTGAACTGAACTGAACAGAACATTGTTCAAAGAAACAGATAAACACTGGCAACTTTCAGATCACCAACTGTCTCTATACACCATGGTGAGAAATCCATGACCCTTCAGATGCTGATTGCATCATCCCTGGACATTGACCATGTTGTCTGGGATGGATGGGAGTTGGAGGTACAACAGGCTGTCAAATCCTCTTTAAAGTCAACCAAGTTGATGGTCATCACTGCGGGAAATTTTACACTTTGCCATTCCTCCTGTTGCCATTAGCAGGACCAGTGGGGGCAAAGTGTTAAGGCGCCCTTCCCCCCACTCACAATGCGGCCCTTATCCAACTCAGCAAACCCCTCATCCCTGACTGACTATCAGTCTGACTGTCTACCTATGACAACATTCCAACCAATCCAAGGCCAAAATCTTGGTCCTTAGACATAGGGGTCACCTCCTTGCATCAGTGTGGAAGCTTGTCTTTAGATAGTTGTGCATGTCTGAGAAAGGGTCATCTCTTTGGCCCAAGAATATCCTCAAATCATGTACTAGTCTGCACACACATCCCTCTCTATACAGCTGATCCTTCCTAGCTTAGAGGCAGACTCAAGACCACCATGCCATACTCACTATGGGGTCAGATCAAGACCAAGAAGGGATGGCATACAAGCTTACTGTGTGGCGTCTGCTTAAAAACTCCCTGGTGCAGCAGCTCTGAACACACAGAGAATCAACAATCTGTAGCCTTCAGCTGCCACAAAAGCTGAGCATTACAATCTTTCCCCACTTCTCCACTTTCTTGAATTCCCACGCATGGCAATGCTTGGCTCGCTACATGACTGGTAGTCACAGATATCTGCCTCTCCGTGTGCTTACAGTCAAAACATCACACGTTTTGAAGGAGCCCCCTGCACAGCCGCTTGATTCCCATTGAGAGTGATAATCAAGTATGGATTTCCCTACTGCTTCTGTGCATGCTTATGGGTGAATTGGGGTTGTTCTAGCCTCTTCACAGTTCACAGTTATACTCTCCCTGCAGTGTAGAGATTCTAGAAGCAGTGAGTCATGGGGGCAAGTCTCTGGCCCATTGGTCTGAGCCTGCGCACACACACCATGTGGCGAATGCCATGTCTGATCAACGCATACATCCCTGTATAACTGTGCCTTACAATGATGAACTTTCTGATGCAAGAGAGATGTATAAGTTAGGCTAAATATACATGAGTACTTGTCAACAGAGTACCAGTAGAGCGTGTGAATACAAACAACACTTTGCTCACTGTCAGTACTCTGCATATTGAGTTTATTGTATACTAATTCCTCCCCCCGCCTTACCTGGTGACAGTGGGCACCAGCCAAGCAGCGCCAGGTTGCTGGGCTGAGCCACCATGTGAATTGACCACAATGCCTCTGGACTGAAGATTCCGCTGGGGCATTGTGGGAAATGAAATCAGCAGGCAGACCCATTTGCCTGGTGCTTCTTGGAAGTGCCAGGATGAAGACGTGGGGGCCGGAGCAGGCATTAGTGGTGGCCCCTGCCAGTCTGCTGGTGCTCTGGCAGCTGCCCAAGGATGCCAGGTGCTGCTGCCAGCCATGAAACAGGAAGTGGTAGTCATCCTAGATTGTGTAATAAAAAGAATGTAAGAGTGCAGCATTCTGTGGGAGTCTTTGTTTATCTTGGTGCTCAGTGACATCCTTTGCAGGAAGAACAGCAACAGGAGGCACAAGAAGGCAATGCTCGTCATAGCTGGGCCTCCCCTGCATGGCAGGGAGTATTTAATAAACCACCCAACATGGGTTTTCTTTTCCTGAAGATCTCAGTTCTAGCCTACTTGAAGGCATATTTGCAGATACACTGGCTGATCAAATACAAGAAGAGCCTTCTGGATCAGGCCAGTGGCCCATCTAGTCCAGCATCCTGTTTTCATAGTGGCCAACCAGATGCCTGTGGGAAACCAGCAAGCAACATTCAAACACAAGAGCCAGTGTGGTGTAGTGGTTAAGAGAGGTGGACTCGTAATCTGGTGAACCGGGTTCGCGTCTCCACTCCGCCACATGCAGCTGCTGGGTGACCATGGGCTAGTCACACTTCTCTGAAGTCTCTCAGCCCCACTCACCTCACAGAGTGTTTGTTGTGGGGGAGGAAGGGAAAAGGAGATTGTTAGCCGCTTTGCGACTCCTTTGGGTAGTGATAAAGCAGGATATCAAATCCAAACTCTTCTTCCCCTCCTGTGGCTTCCAGCAACTGGTATTCAGCCATCGATAGCCCTCTTCTCCAAGGATTCTCTTCTAAAGCCATCTAGGTTGGTGGCCATCACTGCCTTTTCTGGGAGCGAGTGCCATAGTTTAACTATGTGCTGGGTGAAGCACTTTCTTTTATCTGTCCCGAATCTTCCAGCATTATTTTTATGTCCATGAGTTCTCGTGTTGTGAGAGAAGGGAGCAAAGCTTTTATCTATCCACTGTCTTCATACCATGCATGGTTTTATAAACTTCTAGCATGGCGCCCTCTTACTTGCCTTTTCTCTAAGAAGTCCCAAATGCTGCAACTTTTCTTCACAGGGGAGTTGCTCCACCCCCTCGATCATTTAGGTTGCTGTTTCTGAACCTTTCCCAACCATAGCTGTCAACCTTCCCTTTTTTGGCGGGAAATTCCCTTATTCCAGCGCCGTTTCCCGCTGCTATCCTGGATTGTTAGATATCCCGTAGACTGTCCCCGGGACAGGGGAGGCTGCTGATCCCTTATTTTCGAGGCTGCTGATCCCTTATTTTCAAATCTGAAAGTTGACAGCTGTTCCCAACACTACACAATACCCTTTTTTCAAGGTGAGAGGACCAGAAACGAAGCTGCAGTTTTGCTCCCTGTTTTTTGCATTTTGTAGGCTACCAAGCCTTTGTTTAAAGAAGCCAGAGAAGTGGTTTTTAGAACACACTGTGGATGACAGTATAGGAAGGGCCTTTTTAATCTACGCACACCTCTGCACAAAGGCTTTCTCAGCTACCTAGCAAGTGTTAGAGGAGGAGCACATCTAGTGGAAGAAGGCAGTACTACTATCCTGTAACCAAGGCATCAGTTTGTGGCGGCCATAATATTGGGCCCACTCAGATACAGATGCATCTCAGACATGACCACCTCCAACACTTCTCTGGTGAAAATAGAGATGTCCTATAATAATATCCCAACCATCTGACTGGGTTGCCCCAGCCACTCTGGGACGCTTCCAACAGATATAACATATATAAAAACATAACAAAGCATTAAACATTAAAATGCTTCCCTATACAGGGCTGCCTTCAGATGTCTTCTAAAGGTTGTATAGTTACTTATCTCCTTGGCTCGGGGATCACACACCCTCCAACATTTCTCTGATGAAAATAAGGACATCCTAAGGAAAAACGGGACACTCTGGGATCAAATCAGAAACTGGGATGGCTTCTGTAAATGCGGGACTGTCCCTAGAAAAAAGGGACACTTGGAGGGTCTGCCATTTGGGCGAGCTCCTGCTTGGTCTACGCTCTGGGCTATGGTTGTGTGAGGCTGCTTAAAAAGGTAAAGGTAAAGGACCCAACAGTTAAGTCCAGTCACAGACGACTCTGAGGTTGCGGCACTTATCTCGCTTTACAGGCCGAGGGAGCCGGCATTTGTCCGCAGACAGTTTTTCCGGGTCATGTAGCCAGCACGACTAAGCTGCTTCTGCCAAAACCAGAGCAGCGCACGGAAACGCCATTTACATTCCCACTGGAGCGGTACTTATTTATCTACTTGCCTTTTTGGCGTGCTTTCGAACTGCTGGGTTGGCAGGAGCTGGGAGCAAGCAACAGGAGCTCACCCTGTCTCATAAAAGTATTTCTTTGCACACTGTGTAGTTAAACTATGAATCCTACCTAGTAACCTTCCTATTTTCTTCTGGCATTGGCAAGCGGCATCAGCTTTTGGCTGATTAGCACATCACCTACCAAGGGCCACAGGTCAGTGGAAGAGTGCCTGCTTTGAATGCAGAAGGTCCTGGGTTCAATTTCTGGCATCTCCAGGCAGGGCTTGGACAGACTCCAGTCTGAAACCCTGGAGAGTCAGCTGCCATTCAGTATGGACAATACTGAGCTAGATAGACCCGTGCTCTGGTTCAGTATCTAAGGTACCTTTTTATGCACCATGCCATGTCAAAACATAGAAAGATAGGAAGCTGTCTTAGAATCACAGAACTGAAGACTTGGAAGGGGCCACAAGGGTCATCTAGTCTAACCCCCTGCAAACGCAGGCATCAACGTGGACTCGAACCCATGACCCTGAAATTAAGGGGTCATGCTCTACCGAGCTACCTGAAGCAGGCCATTGGTCCATCCAGCTGTGCTTTGTCTACACTGGCAAGTGCTCTTCAGGGTCTCTCCCAGGAAATGGCAGAGATTGTGCCTGGGGCTGACCGCATGCAAAGGTGATGTGCTACCAATGAGCCGTGGTCCTTCTCTCACTACTTTCCTCCCATAGAAACCATCCTTCTCATCCCACCATAAATGCTCTCTTCCTGTCCTACCCCTTCTGTACTTTCCAGAGCACACCTGCTCTATGTTTACTCAGAAGAAAACCCCCATCGTGCTCACTGGATCTCACTCTCAGGAAAGTATATAAAGGACTGCCGCCCCACTGGCCTCGTGCCAAGACCATTTTAGCTTCCCGGTCGACTCATAAATAGAACTGCTGTTTAATTACAAAGATAAATATAAAACTATTCCCAAATCTGTCTTAGGCACAAAGTGTTTATGGTCATAGTTTAATATTTCAATTGCCCCAGAGTCATTGCTCCTGATTATAAAGGGATCCAAGGCTGCATTTGCAATAACATTTTGCCGTCAGTTTAAACATGCTATTTACAGTGAAAATTGCCTCTCCCCGTGCAGCAGCAGCGTTCACACTTCTTAATGGAAAATGCTACAAGGAAAAACTAGCTCTGGCCTTGCAAACACGAACTCATGGCAGTTTAGGGGCTCCCGCAGGACCATGCCACTCCTGGTCTGCAAAGTACTGATGACCGAAACCACAGGGGGACTTTCAGTCCCAGTCCTCTTTACCATTCTGTAACGAGGTATGGCACTTTTCACACCAGCAAACCACCGGGCTCTGCAACATCCCACATCCTCAGGGGGAAGGCACCAATCATTGCTTAAATCCTGGGGGTGGGGAATCAGATAAGTCAATCAGTTGGATTTCAAGTTTTATAATCCAGCTTTGAAACTGCCATGGAAGAATGAACTTTGGCAATAACCTAGCAGCACCCAAAGCCTTTTCTCATCTTTTTAATTACAATTACAATTTACAATTGTAATTGAAAACTTTTTAAAGGGACGTTAAGTGAAAGGCCCCGAATAAACTTAAGGTTCTGCACTTAGGCAGGAAGAACCAGATGCACAAATATAGGATGGGAGACACCTGGCTTACTAGCAGTACATGTGAAAAGGATTTAGGGGTCTTGGTGGACCGCAAGCTTAACATGAGCCAACTGTGTGATGCAGCAGCAAAAAAATCTAATGCTATTCTAGTATAGTGTACAGATCAAGGGAAATAATAGTACCACTCTGTTCTGTCTTAGTGAGACCACACTTGGAATGCTGTGTCCAATTCTGGGCAACACAGTTTAAGAAAGATGTTGACAAGCTGTACAAAGTAGGACAACCCAGATGATCAAGGGTCTGGAAACTAAGCCTTATGAGGAGCACTTGAAGGAGCTGGGTATGTTAGCCTGGAAAAGAGGAGTCTGAGAGGAGATATGATAGCCATCTTCAAATATCTTAAGGATATATGGAGGAGGGAGCATGCTTGTTTTCTCCTGCTCTGGAGGGTAGGACTCCAACCAGTGGGCTTCAAGTTGCAAGAAAGGAGATGCCAACTAAACATTAGGGGGGAAACTTTCCGACAGTAAGAGTTGTTCAGCAGTGGAACAGTCTCCCTCAGGAGGTGGTGGACTCTCCTTCCTTGGAGGTTTTTAAACAGAGGTTGGATGGCCATCTGTCATGGATGCTTTAGATGAGATTCCTGCCTTGCAGG
Source organism: Podarcis filfolensis (assembly GCF_964270895.1). Taxonomy (NCBI): domain Eukaryota; kingdom Metazoa; phylum Chordata; class Lepidosauria; order Squamata; family Lacertidae; genus Podarcis; species Podarcis filfolensis. The sequence continues at coordinate 42,361,788 of NC_139608.1, read as the reverse complement.
GGGTTGGACTAGATGGCCCTTAGGATCCCTTCCAACTCTTCCATGATTCTACAAAATACTCCTATAGGGGCACCAGGTTCTAAGAAACGAAGGTAGCAGGATGACAAAAGCACACAAAAAGTGACAGAGGCCCTGGAGAATAAGAACAACAACAGGCAGGATTTCTGTAGTGCTTTCAAGTGTTCAAAGCACTTCACATGCATTATTTTGCCGCAGTTGTAACAACAACCCTGGAAAGTGAGCCAGTATTATTATCCCCATGTTGCAGGTGGGTTCAGGGGGAGCACTGAAGCTGGCAAAACAGTGGCTTCCCTAAAGCTATCTACAAATTAAAGGCCAGAGGTGAGAGTTGAACCAGGAGCTTCACTTGGGGCTGGTGAGAGTTGCAGGCCAAACCAGTGGGGAGGCAGATGGAAGCACACAGACGTAAACTTATATCCTGGCCTGCAATGAGTTTTCCTGGAGGGTCACTTTGAGAAACATTGGAGGGGATAATGGATGAATGCAGAGTCCCCAGACTGGTCTGGTAGCAAAACCTATGGCTGCTACCATCACCAGTCTCCCCAAGTGGCGTCGCAATGGGGTGGGGCGGTGTGCCCCGGGTTCCATGTCTCTGGGGGTGACAAGAAATCACCCTGCAGCGGCTCGCAGTGGCGCAAGCAGCCATCGCACTGCCGCAGCCGCATGTGAAGGATCCTCTGTTCGCGGCTGCAGCTGTGAGCAGAGGATCCAAGCACCGACGGCAAACCGCTAAGTACAGTGCATGTGCAGCATCGCATGCATGCGCTGTACGTAGTGATGCCGCACATGCGCTGTATAGCGGTTTGCCGCCAGCGCCGCTCCAGTGCCGTACAGACGGTGCCAGGATTCTCTGCTCGTGGCTGTAGCCATGAACAGAGGATCCTCCGTTCGTGGCTGTAGCGGCAATGGAAGGATCCCGACGGCAAACCGCTATACAGCGCATGTGCGGTGTTACTACGTACGGCACGTGCGTCGTACGTTGCAACGCTGCACACGTGCCCTACGTAGCGATGCCTGCCCTGGGTGTCACAATGCCTTCCTTCACCCCTGGTCTCCCCCTCTGTCTCTGGGGTGACAGCTGTCCTTAATGGCCTGTTTGGGCTCAGGAGCTTCCAGTTGCTGACCCCTGTCCACATAGGAAAAAGCCAAAGTTGCTCTGTTCCCATGGTGTTGTGCTGGGATTTATCAGTTTGCTTTCAAGGGCCATTAAACAGTTTCTGGCTCAAATGCCAGCCGGGAGGAACAGCTTCCCCTTCCCCAGAGGCTAATTACTTGTAGCACCGACTTGGGAAGATCCTGATACAGTAAGCCTTAGTTAAAACCACCTTCCAATCTTTTTTCAAATTGGTTTCTGAGCACTGCCAATATAGTCTCCAAGCAGCATTCTCATCTGCAACCCATAATACAGCATTTTATACAAATGCACACATTGTGCTATTATTATTATTATTATTATTATTATTATTATTATTATTATTATTAAATTAAATTTATACACCACCATTCACCTGAAGATCACAGGGTGGTTCACAACATAAAAATACAACATGAAAATGCGGGGGGGGGGGAGGATAACAATAACAAAACAATAGCCCCGACCCCAAAAGACACATGTAAAAGGCCAAAGAATGTTAATTAGCCAAATGCCTGGTTGAAGAGAGTTGTTTTTTGCCAGACCCCTAAAGTTATGTAATGAAGGTGCCAGGCGAGCCTCTTTGGAGAGAGCATTCCACAAATGGGGAGTCACTGCAAAAAGGCCTCGTCCCATGTTACCACCCTATGGACCTCTTGTGCACATGAAGAAGGGCCTGAGATGATGATCACAGGGCCCGGTTCAGTTTAAATGGAGAGAGACGGTCCATGAGTTATTGCGTTCCTGGGACATTTAAGGCTTTATAGGTCAAAACCAGCACTTTGAATTGGGCCTGGAATCTAAGTGGCAACCAGTGCAGTCAGGCCAGCATCGGTGTACAGTGGTACCTCGGGTTACATATGCTTCGGGTTACAGACGCTTCACGTTACAGACTCCGCTAACCCAGAAATATTACCTTGGGTTAAGAACTTTGCTTCAGGATGAGAACAGAAATCATTCTCCAGCGGCGCGACAGCAGCAGGAGGCCCCATTAGCTAAAGTGGTGCTTCAGGTTAAGAACAGTTTCAGGTTAAGAGCTCCAGAACGAATTAAGTTCTTAACCCGAGGTACCACTGTACTATGCTCAAACTGTCTTCCTCAGCGAGCAACCTGACCACCAAATTCTGCACCCCCTGGAGTTTCTAAAGCATTTTCAGCGACAGCCCCACGTATAACACGTTACATCCTACAAGTAATCCATCCTACAAGTTCTGATGCCCTTCCCTTCCCTGACAGCAGCTCCTCCAATCCCAGGCACATTTCTAAAGCTGCCTTTCCTTTACAAGGTGAAAAATGCATGTTTGACAGCTGTTGCCTCTACAGTCCATGTTCACCCCTTCTGAAACTTGTTTTATGTTATTTAAAAGGGAGGCGGAGGCGCTGGAGCTTTAATGTACATTTTTGCAATTATAACCAAAAAAACCATAAGGAATAGGAAAGTAAAACTACTCCCCTGGAATATCTGTAGAAGGCAAATTTACACAGTGAGGCCCAATTCTTCTGTATCTTCCTGGCTGGTAGAGCAATTGTGTTTTTAAATACATCTCAGATATACTACTGCAGAGAACGATTACATTTGTGGAGAGGTCAAACTTTAGCAGTAGAACATGGACATTGCATATTACTGGGCACAGCGGACAGGAGAGCTGAGCAAAGTTAGGAGCTGAGTTCCAATTGCCCTGAGTATAGCAAAAAAAGATCAAGCACCACAGCCAGAGCTGCGTATCACACTTCCACAGGAGTTCATAAAAATATAAAGGATGCAATACTGTACAAAGAAGGAAACTTCCTTGGGGGGGGGGGGAATCTCAGCTTTCATTACTAAAACATTTAAGTTTCTATCCCAGGTGGCTATGAAGACAGGCATGAAATATCGCCTGGAATTTAAAAGCAGGTTGTAAACTACAGCTGGTGCAGAATACAGTTGCCAGGCTCATAATTGGAACAGGCTACAGAAAGCGCACAATTCTGAAATTGGCTTAAGAAGGAATGGCTGCATATAGCGGCTGAATTTCAGAATTCAAAGTGATGTTTTTGATCATTAAAGCCTGAGATAGCCTGGACCCTTCGTACTTTGAGGGGGGTTGTTCCCATTCTCTTGTTGATTAGCAGGAGGCAAGCAGCTTCACATCCCATCCTTTGTTCAAGTAAGGCCAGGGAGAAGGAAAGGTTGGATGTGATCAGGGAAGATGGCATCCCCTTTGCGGAGCATCCTTCCTTGGGAACTCCGCTCTGCTTCGCTGCTTACTGTCATTTCAGCAGCTGGTAAAACCTTTTGTCTTGAAAAGCCATTTCCCTCTGGGTGACAGTTTTTTTACTAATGCTCTACCATTTTTTAATTCATGCTGTTTCATGCTGTTCTGATGCCTGGCTGCACATTGCCTTTGAGTGCCATTCTCACAGAAAACAAGTCTTTAAAATGCCTGGGATGTGATTTTTTAAAAAAAATAAAAATAAAGTGTGTGTCCAAAGCCTGCTAAACTCTCAGAAGTCTGAAACGTGCCTGAATATGATTTCCAGTGGCTGAAGAGTGGCTACCCTATCCAGCGACCTGTTAGAAGCATTATGCCTTCAAATACCAGTTGCTGGAAATCACATAGGTGGGCAGAGTCACTGGTGAGTCTCTACTTGCTAAGGGGAGAAATAACTTTTAGTCCTGAATTGCTGCAGAACAGATAGTTGTCACTAGGTGGCACTGCAAACCTAACAATGGCGTTTGGGTTCAAGAAACAAGTACTGTACTGACAACAGAACTGTACAGAACAACCTTACATCTACAGAGCAAAATATCCTTTTGAATTATATGCCCAAAAGGACAATATGGTGGACTCTCTGTGCCCTTACCACAGCAAAAGCACTGATGAACTGGAAAAATAAAAATGCAGTTCCCTTCTTTGACTGGATTGAAGAAATATACAAACTCGCAACATATGACAACTTGCATATAACAACAACAACAACTTGTATATAAATGCAGACTTGCCATGGACAAATTCAATGATATTTGGAATCCATTCTTACAAATACTGTAATAGGTTAAGATCCGGTGAAGTACAATAACAACTTTGTGAAGTATACCGTTTGGGGTTTTTCCCCTCCTCCCTTTACTTTCCCTTCTACACGGGTGCTGTTTTTCTTTTTCTTTTTCTCCCTTTTATGTACGTCTCACCATGTTTAGAGCACATATAATTATGTACTTTTAAACTTTCAATAAAGTATAAGGGGGTGGGGAGAAACAGGTACTAATAAATAGATCATCCATTTGCAGGTTGTTCTTCCCATCAGCCCGTAAACTAAGCCCCACTGACATCAGAAACAAATTCCCCCCAAAACTTTGCAGTTCTAAAAGGGTGGGAGCAGTGGCGTAGCGTGGGTTGTCAGCACCCGGGGCAAGGCAAGTAATTTGCGCCCCCTAACCCGTGGATTTGCGCCCCCTAACCCATGGATTTGCCCTAACCCCAGATGTTGCGCCCGGTGCGGCCCGCCCCCCCTGCACCCCCCACGCTACGCCACTGGGTGGGAGGCAGAGAGAGGTGCAACCACCTCAACTTTGACTCTGGAAGAACAGAGGTGAAGTCTCACGGCAGCAATTATGGAAAGAGAGAGAATGATGTCTAAATACATCCATTTCAGATCAGAAAGGAAGAGAAGTGCATTTAAACAGCAGAGGTAATCTGATGCAGTTGCTGACGCAATATTGGGAATATGGAACATTATTCTGAAAGGGGTGGCTTCCCCCCCCCCAACTGAAATGTTCTGCAGCTTTTATCTAAATGGCCATAATGAGATGAGACTGATTATTTTCAGTCATTTTCCAGGTCATGGTGAACTGCAATTTTCCAGATTGGGGACATCTATCTCACTACATAGGAGGATGGTCAGAAGAAAAGCATCAGTATACAAAATGTAAAAATGAGGCGGGGAAGAGACATAATCTCTTTGTGGTTTTAGCACATCATAAATGAAAGTAGGAATCGGTCCACATGCTAAGGTTGTAACACACATTTCTCCCAATATAAAAAAAAAAAATCTATATGCTGTTTGTTTCTAATATACACACAGTTATGCAAACAAATTCCTGAAAATAATAATGCATTTTAATGTTAATTTCAGTAAAATATGCATTTTTGTGCACACTCTTCCCTAATTCAGACTTTAGGGGCAGAAAATTGCATTGCAAAAATCAGAACAGTGAGAATTTCAAAGGCTAGCCATGCTTCAGTTTGCATATTTGTTCAAGGAGTACAAATGTGAGCTTAACAAATTTCCCTCTGCTCCTTTCTCCTAAGTAAGAGAATTGCAGCACCAGGCTTCAAGCGAGATGTGTTCACAGTACTGTTCTAATGACAAGAGTTTCCTCTCAACGATACAACCCTTGAGGCTCTTTCCCTAAGATTTGGCAATGTCTGTGCAACCCAGAGGGGCAAGGACTTGGCAAAGAAACCATCTTCCTAAAACAGCACCATCTGGGCTGCTACACAAAAAGCGCATCCCAACAAGCCAACATCAGGGAATGCAAAGTTTTTGGTTGCAGTGAAATATTTATTAGAACAGCTGGAGAGCTAAGAAGAAACAAAGGTGGAGGAAAGGTGGGGCTAGTCGAAATTTATTGGATACTTGAGAAATATGACCTGGGCCATCACAGTCCTGAAGACCAAATCTATGAACCAGATATGTGAAAAGAAGCAGTCTTACCTCCACAAATGCACACATGGATATTGGGTCCTGATCTGATGGGTCATTTCATCAAACATGACAGGACTTTGAAGAGCTAATGCGCCATCTTGCCCCCACGCAACGCACTGTGCACACATGTCATGAGACATGCTGACGTCAGTCACACGTCGCTAGAGAAGGTGCTTTATCTGCACGTGCACATTTATGTGTGCACATAAATGTGCACGTGCAGATAAAGCACCTCTGCAACTTTTGGTGTAGTCCTCTAAACTCACAGGTGATGAATGAATTGATAAAAGCGCCACTTGTCCAACTGTTCCCCCAGAGCTCTATCAACACCAGTACTGCCCATGACTAGGTAGGCTGCCTGGTGTGACTGCAGGACAAAGGAGGAACTGTGTGTGGAGGCAGCCCTTGGATTCTGGGCCTCTCTTCCAGGAAAGGGAACCTCAGCAGCAGTCAGCATCTTTTCTCAGCCGCGGCAGGGCCATGGTGATGACACTAACTCCCACCTTCTCTAGGAGCGGCAGTCTGAGAAGCATCACTTAAATAAAGGCAGTGTGAAGCCCAGGAAATAAATAGGGCAGATAACGAGGTTATTTGCATAGCTATTAGCCTCCAGGATTCGCAATCATTTTGACATGGGACGTGCTGTCATTATATGTCATGTCATCACAGTGCCGGAATTTAAGAGCTGAGAACTAATCATGGCTTCCCTCCTCCCTGCCCTCCTGGAGAAGCAGGAAACATTCCCTCCCAAATGATGGTCTTCCACACGTAATTAAGCCCCTTGTGTTGCAAGATCGCTGCCTTGCTGCGCACTCCCCTCCTGCCAGAGAATACTGCTACTTGTCTGTCCCTTGCTGGGACCTGATGGATCTTGCAGCAAGTTCCAGCTGCGCCAAGCAGAACCAAGAAACCCCAGCTGCCAGATTCTCTCTTGATCTAACTGAGTAGATTCAGAGTGAGATGTCTATATAAGTACTGCATCTAGTATCATTATGATCTTACGAAGTCTAGGACAGCACTCTGAAAGGGGCAGCAAGGTGATGGATTATTGTTCCAGTTCAGCAGTAAGCAGCGGGTTTTCCGGCAGAAAGCAGGAAAAAAGAAAAACCGATGCCTAGAAAACATGGGGGGAACGCAAGTAGGGATGAGCCCATCATGAACCTGGAGGGTGGATTCAGATGGCCCAAGGTGTTTCTCACATTCAAATCCAGGGAAGACAGAATAAGCTAGCTGAGGTTTCCTACTAGTGCTTGATTCAGGTGACATGCCACCACTCATTTGTAGCCAAACAGGCAGGGACGCATGCTTAACACTCAAGCAAAAGGGGGCTTGGGAGTGCCATGAAGTTCTGTGCGCTCTGTGCATTTCAAAACACAGGAAAACTTTCTAACCTACTCAAGAATATTGTATGTCCCACTAACATAGTACTAAACAGATGAGACCCATCAGCAAGTGAAAGCTTTTCAACAGCCCCAGGCAAAATAGCTGTTCTCAAACAATGAACAGTTTATTTACTGAAAATAGTGGATAAAACCAGGCACACAAGTAAACAAAACCTGGAAGCAGCTTGCTAAACTTAGTTAAAATTCTGACAGGTGGAGGCAGAACATGCTGTGCATGTGGCTTCAGACATCTGAAAAGCAGGAAAATGGGAAGAACAACTGGGATCACAGCACCCGTTTTTGTAAATCTGTGTAATATCCAGATAAGTAGTTCATGCTTATCCCCCAGGGCAGGGATAATCTTGTCCTTCTCTATGGACTTCCTGAAGAGATGATTAAGTAGCAATATGATAGCCATCTCCAAATATCCAAAGGCCTGTCTCATATAGATGATGGAGCAAAGTTTTTTGCTGTTGCTCAAGAGCAGGACTCACCAAATGTATACAGGCATATTTTGAAGTTGGGGGGCGGAGAACCCTAAAAAAACCCCAAACCTACCCAAACAGCATTTCCACCCACCCTTAGAAAAACAAAAACAAATACTGAAGTACACAAACCTACACAGGCAACATCGCCACCACTACAAGCAAACTCTTTACAAACAAGCCCAGGCAGCACAGCACAGCTGCCCTCAAAGAAACCACAAAATCACACATTCACAAAATTAAGAGAGGCTACACTCCCCAATGCTTCTCACTGTCCAGCCCCTCAGACGCAGCTCACCTCAACCACCAGACGTTTACCAGGGAGGGAAGGGTCATAGCTCAGCATTTAATGCAAAAGATCCCAGGTTCAATATCCGGCATCTCTAATATTAGGAGAGACCTTTTCTGAAATCCTGGAGAGCCACTGCCAGCTGGTGCAGGCAACACTAAGCTATATCCCAGTGGTCTGACTCCGTATAAGACAGCTTCCTATGTACGCATCCAGTCCCTTTTCTCCTCCTCCTTTTGCTTAAAAAAATCACACACACACACACACACACACACACACACACACACGAAAAACTGGGGATACTGGAATGCAAAGAACCCGCTTCCTCTGCTTTGCCCTCTCTCACCCGAGGGGACCCAGAGGCATCCTGGGAAGAAGCCACCCATGGGTACTGTTCTGCAGAGGGTAGAGCCCAGAGCAAAGCATTCAGATTATAATGAAGGGAATTGATGACTAAACATTAATAAGAACTTCCTGACACGACGAGCAGTGCAGTGGAGAGGACTACACTGGAAAGTAGTGGAATCCCTTTCCATAATAATAATAATAATAATAATAATAATAATAATTTATTATTTGTACCCGCCCATCTGGCTGGGTTTCCCCAGCCACTCTAGGTGGCTTCCAACAAAGATTAAAATGTCACACATTAAAAACTTCCCTGAACATTAGAAGTTTTCAAGCAGAGATGGGAAGCCTCCCCTATCTTGGGTGCCGTAGTTGGGTTCCCCCCAGCCCTGAGATACTAAGACTTTCTTAGCCTCTTGTCAGTCATTCCAGTTCCCCAACATCGTAGTTCCCTCTGAGCCCTTGGGTTCAGAGCAAGAGATGGAGGCGCCTGAGGATAGAGTCAAGGTCAGGCTCCCACCGCGGTGGTGCCACAGGGCTAGTCTGGGTAAGCTAGCGAGCTCCACTCTGGAAGGATCAAGTACTGGGTAAGCAGGGTGAGACAAGTTGCCTGCTCGAGCAGGCTTGCATTTTTCAGACAGTTCTGCTAAATATTTCAGGGCTGTACATGGGAAAGCTCTCCGTCCGTCAGCCTAGATCGGAGTCAGGCAAGGAAGGAAGGCTGCAGTGTATACCAGGGGAGGGATGAATAATGCAGGCCTCCTGTCTTGCTGGTGCAGGAGGAAAAGAGGGCTCCATGGCTGTATCTGGCACTGGGGATGGCTCAGAGATCAAGTGCGACACACAAGCACAACAGAACTTGTGAGCTGAGGAGCGAACCTGGGTCCGGCGCACTAGGCGAAGACAGGCAGAGGAATTCCTATAACATCACAAAACTGAAACAGGCTTCTATCTCTAAAGCTACAGCTAAACAAAAACCCCTGCGTGTGAATGTATGAACACTCAACTGTGACTCAGGGGTCATGCTAGATGGGCTCAGCATCCCCCACCCAAACCCTGGGCATATTTCAGGCAGTGCTGCCACAGGAGAAGCCAACCTGCTCCCATGTCCCCTGAGCTCCCACCACAGTGAAGAGTGTCTTTGCTCTACGTTGAAAATAAGATCTGCCCACTGCAAACTGTGCTCTCTGCCGAGGGTCACTTGTCTTTGTGACGACGAGAAATTAATGGCTTCCCTGAAACTGTGCACAGGTTGCTCCTTGATAAACTGAAGGCAGCGTTCGGCTAATTTCCTTATGTTCGCATTGCTTTTTGCTGCACATGAGTGCGAATCTGTGAGGAGGTGTGATCTAAAGTGGCCCCCATCTCCATGGGAATGGCTTTTACTCTCACAATGTGACTTCTTTTGCCCCCAGAGCGAAAAGCCTCCCCAAACGCCAGGAATGAACTGCTAAAGAGCAAATCAAAGGCTGTACTCTGTTGAAGGCAGTGGCGTGGAATGAGATGAGGAGAGCACCTCGGAGTCCCTGTTGCATCTTGTCAAAAGAGCTGACAGATCAAAAAGGCCATCAGTGGTCTTTCTAGAGAAGCGTAGAGAGTTTGACAACTCTGAACAATTTTAGCAGGGAGGTGATCTGCTGTGAGGCAATCTGCCTCCACATTCGTATCAGTCTCACAGCCACCATTAAGAGGATAAAAGTCACCCAGTCAAAGAAAAATGCTCAGAAGAAGAGCAGGGATGGGGGAGCAATTTGGTTTGCTTCACATCTGAATGCAATCCTACCTAATGCGCACTTCCTGAAATGGTGCAAGAACCAAAATGCAGCTCTCCTCTGAATTTTGCTATGCAGTTCTCCAACCAAAAAGGGGAAATTGTGTAGTAAAATGCAAATATTAGAGAAAATAAGATACAAAATGTATTAGAGAAATTTGTTTGCACCAAATGCACATATTAGAGAAGATGCACACTAAAAATTGTAGCATTTTTTTCCTGAGGACTTTTTAAAAATAAAACAAAAATAGATCACAAACTGGTACAGAAATGTCAAGAAAATGAGCTTAAATTTGGAAAAAAATGAGAAACACGGAGATAGGGAAATTCACAGATTTATCCACTACTAAAGAAGTGTCACCGTTTAATCACTAGTGTGAAATCCTGGGGTCCTTTGCTGAGCCGTTAAACCAGCACCTGAGAAATCACTTGGTATGACATCTAGTTACTTTATCACTGGAACCAAATCCATCCCCAAACGCTTGCCCATCACTGGGGAGTGCAATGAGAACTCTTGCTAGCAGGAGCGAAGGCTTCACACTGGAATGCTACACCATAGATCTGCTGGCCTCTAAACTCTCTCCATCCAAAGCCTCACTCAGAAAGGTTAGCATCCTCTTTCTCTACCTTTCTCTGTGTAACTTGGCTGAAGGGACAAAGGGCCTTAACATGGGGGTGAGAACCAATTAGTTAGAAATCTCCCAGATCAGAACATGTACCTAACAAGAAGTTAAGCTTGTTAACACACACACACAAAAAGAATGGAAGGAGAGCAACACTTCTGCAGCCTGAAGTTTGCAGGTCATGCACTTATTAGGGAGAAGGAAAAGGAGAAAGGAACTAGCTGTGGGGAAGGCAAAAAATATTAAGATAAAGTCGCTCAGATTTGGGATCCTTCATTTGCATAACTATCTACAGTATCCCCCTGCTGGCCCAGGGTGAGAACTTCAGTACATAACAGTAGACTCCACTGTGGGAGCAGGGCCGGGGCGGGAGACTGCTAAAGTCTTGTCTAGTCAAGTTGCATGGGATCACTTCCAATCTGTTACCTCCGAGGATGTGGACAGGCTGCTTGGACGAGTGAAACCAACCACCTCTCTCCTTGATCCTTGCCCATCCTGGCTTATAAAAGCTAGCCGGGAAGGGCTCGGCAAGGGGCTTCACGGGGTGGTGAATGCTTCTGTCTGTGAGGGAGCCTTCCCAGACCTGCTGAAAGAGGCAGTCATTAAACCGCTTCTTTAAAAAACATCTCTAGACCTGTCCAATATGGCCAACTATCACCCAGTCTCAAATCTTCCATTGTTGGGCAAGGTGATTGAGCGAGTGGTTGCTGAACAACTCCAGGCACGCCTGGAAGAAGCGGACCATTTGAATCCCTTCAAGTCAGGATTCAGGCCTCATCATGGAACTGAAACTGCCTTGGTCACGCTGGTCGATGATCTCCAGAGGGCTAGGGACAAAGGTGAGAGCTGTTTCCTAGTTCTGCTGGATCTCTTAGCGGCTTTTGATACCATCAACCATAACATCCTTCTGGACCGTCTAGAAGGGCTGGGAGCTGGGGGCACTGTTATACAGTGGTTCCACTCCTTCCTCCTGGGCCGTGTTAAGAAAGTGGTGGTGGGGGATGAGTGTTCAAACCCCTGGGCTCTCACTTGTGGGGTGCCTCAGGGTTCTGTCCTCTCCCCCATGCTTTTCAACATCTACATGCAGCCGCTGGGAGAGATCATCAGGGGATTGGGTTGGGTGTTCATCAATATGCAGATGATACCCAGCTCTACCTCTCTTTCACATCAGAACCAGTGAAGGCGGTGAAGGTCCTGTGTGAGTGTCTGGAGGCGGTTGGAGGATGGATGGCGGCTAACAGATTAAGGTTGAATCCTGACAAGACAGAAGTACTGTTTTGGGGGGTCAGGAGGCAGGCAGGTGTGGAGGACTCCCTGGTCCTGAATGGGGTAACTGTGCCCCTGAAGGACCAGGTGCGCAGCCTGGGAGTCATTCTGGACTCACAACTGTCCATGGAGGTGCAGGTCAATTCTGTGTCCAGGGCAGCTGTTTATCAGCTCCACCTCATATGCAGGTTGAGACCCTACCTGCCCGCAGACCTTCTCACTAGAGTGGTGCATGCTCTAGTTATCTCTCACTTGGATTACTGCAATGCGTTCTATGTGGGGCTACCTTTGAAGGTGACCCAGAAACTACAACTAATCCAGAATGCGGCAGCTAGACTGGTGACTGGGAGCGGCCGCCAAGACCACATAACATTGGTCTTGAAAAATCTACATTGCCTCCCAGGACGTTTCTGAGCACAATTCAAAATATTGGTGCTGACCTTTAAAGCCCTAAACAGCCTCGGTCCAGTATACCTGAAGGAGCGTCTCCACCCCCATCATTCTGCCCGGACACTGAGGTCCAGCGCCAAGGGCCTTCTGGTGGTTCCCTCACTGCGAGAAGCCAAGTTACAGGGAACCAGGCAGAGGGCCTTCTCGGTAGTGGCCCCTGCCCTGTGGAACGCCCTCCCACCAGATGTCAAAGAGAAGAACTACCAGACTTTTAGAAGACATCTGAAGGTAGCCCTGCTTAGGGAAGCTTTTAATGACTGATGTTTTAATCTTTTGTTGGAAGCCACCCAGAGTGGGTGGGGTATAAATAATAAATTATTATTAATATTATTATTATTAACCTTGAGCCATGGCAAACCATCAGCTGCCAAAACAGTGTCCAGAAAGGCTAGAAAGTACCAGAACCTCAAGCCTAACCCCTACCCCACTGTCTATGGATAAAGCTGGCTCCCACTAAGAAGAGTCTTCTGGATTAGGTCAGTGGCCCACCTAGTCCAATACCATGATCTCACCAGATGCTTTTGGGAAGCCTGAGAGCAGGACCCAAGGACAACAGTTAAATCTGTAGCAACTAATAATCATTGCCTGTGGCAGTGGAGGTAGAGGATGACCATCAGGGTTTCGTTCGATGGTCGAGCAGATGCTTTGCTTTGTGTACGCAGAAGGTCCCAGGTGCAATCCCAATATTATCAGCAGCATAAAACAGCAACAACCCAGGGAGCCGAAGATGGGAAAGAGCCTAAGGCTTTGGAGCCCTGCTGTCAATCAGAGAAGACAACACTGGGCCAGAAAGACAAATGGTCTGACAGGATGTAAGGCAGCTTTCTATGTCCCCTAATACATCCCTCTCTCCCTAGTCTCTATGCAGTACTTTTCTCACACAGCAAATGACTCAGGTTTTCTGAAGCTGGCGAGTCATTAAAGAATCTCCCTAAGGGCAAGGTGCTAGCAGGGTTCCTCAGCTACTCAACAGTGCTCCGTAGGCTCCTGGAGTGAAGAGCCCGTGCCAAGTGATGAGCATGCCTAGATTTGCTGTGTCACAGAAATGCCCTGCAGGGCACCACAGGATTTGCCATCCTTTTCCTGTACAGGCAGCTCGGTTTCTGTTGGGTCATTAAGGAAAGGCAAAGGGAAGCAGATGGTTCTGATGCTTCAGAGCAGCACAAACAAAGGCATGTGTGTAACCTGGAATCTCTGCCTAAGGCTGGCTTCCTCTTCTCATGCGGCTCCTCACTCACATCTACTCTACCTATAAACCTAAAAGATGCAGTGCAAAAGCCATGCCCCTACAGATACCTCTTGGGAGCAGTCCTGTACAACAGCTTTAGTAAATTCCACACAAACGATCCCAATACAATGATTAGGTGGGAAATTGCAATCAAACATAACTATGCATAAGTGCTAGTTAGTGCATGAAGGAGTTAAGACCTTAGAACTGTGTTCCATGGGCAATGGACTTCGGACATAACATAGAGTTTGATAAATGGAAGGCATTATGGAATAAAGGTATGAGATTCTCGGCATGCACAACACTCAGGGAAAATATGTATAAAATGATGTATAGGTGGTATGTAACGCCCGTAAAATTGGGAAAAATATATAAAACTGGTGATAAATTATGTTGGAAGTGCAAGATCAAGGAGGGTGATTTCTATCATATGTGGTGGTTGTGTGAGCCTATCAAAAAATTCTGGGAATCTATTTACAATGAATTAAAAAAAATCCTCAAATATACCTTTATAAAAAAACCCGAAGCCTTTCTGCTGGGGATAATTGGGGAGGAAATCAAAAAGGAAGACCAAACACTCTTTCAGTATGCGACAGTGGCTGCCAGAACTCTAATAGCGCAGAATTGGAAGACATCAAAAATCCCAACTATAAACGAATGGCAAACCAAACTATTTGACTATTTAGAACTGGCAAAAATGACACAGAAAATAAGAAATCAAAAAGACATAAAGTTTAATAAAGAATGGAATAAATTTATGACATACATGGAAAAAGAGGTAAAAAATCTAAAAATCACAGTAGGTGTGACGTAACACTTGTGACGTAAAGAGTCTTTTGAGGAAAAGAAACTGCAGATAAAAAATCATATAATATATTCTGAAACCGAGATGAAGGGAAGTCAATTAATGTTGTGTGTTATTTAGTTATTTAGTTAATGTAAGTTAGTTGGTGTTTTATGTTAGGTGATGTTTTTTCTTTTGTTCTTTTTATTATGATTATTTCTTTTATTTATGTACTCCTTTTTTGTATGTATGTGTTATGTATGTTTATTTCTTCACTTGTTTTAATGTTGGATGTAGTAAAATGAATTAAAACCAATAAAAAAAAATATGAAAAAAAAAAGAACTGTGTTCCTAGACTCAGGTCATGTCCCCCTAGTGGGGAAGGAAATGAAGCTTCTTCTCTTCCTTTCCTCACTTTCTTTTCACGCCATGTAATCAAGCACAGACTGCGTGTTTGAAACTATCTTTCTGTATTTTGTACCGAAGAGTATTCTACCTGTGTTCTCCTTGCTGCTGCATGGAATGGTACATGAATCAGACCTTTGGATTTAGTAAGTAAAGCTTTTAAACTTACTCAAGAGCGTTGTCTGCTCATTGCCAGAAAGATAAGAGAGGGGGGCAAGCACTGTAGGCGGATTAAACAGGAAATGAAAAGGGATTTAACAACCCATATTCCCACACTATACTGCTGCTTAACACTGTGACTGTTTATAACTTTGCAGGGGGCTCTCTTCTGCTGAAGAGTGTGCAAAACTTGTTTTGAATCCAGGCTTCCAGCTGGTTCGTTTGTTAATTAACCCACACGTGGGTCACAGATCTTATTCCCACCCCCCAATAGACAACACCTCCCTCATTACCCTCTCCACCCCACTGAGCAGCCTCAATAAGCTTCTGGCTCCCGAGGAGGGGCAGGGGGCTTCTATAGCTGATGCAAAGGAGAATCAGCTGCTGCTGCTGTGCTACCCCACACAGCAGCTGTTTGGCAGGGAGGCTTCAACAAAGCCCTGCTGCCCCTCCGGCTCATGAGGAGACCCAAGCGATTTCAGTTACATGTGGGGAGGCCCAGAACATAACCATCCACAGCCTGTATATTCAAACCAAGGATATTGGTCTTCGTCAGGCTGTTGGTAAGGCCAAACTCCATGACTTCACCCCCAAAAGCACACTCTTTCAGATGAATGACAACAAAGTATATTCAAATCTTGGGCACCATGTGTTGCAGTGGTCAAAGAATTTGTCCGTCTGTCCCAGCATTGTCTGTTCTGCCTGGCAGAAGCTCTCTGGGGTTTCAGGTACAGCCTTTCCTTTCCTTTTCTTTTTTAACTGGTGAGGCCAGAGATTGAGCTAGGGACCATTTGCATGCAAAACATGTGCTCTGCCACTGAGCTGTGGTATTAACTCACCACCCATCCCCAGGGCTTTGGTTCTTTTTGGAGCTTTTGCACGCCAGTGCAAGCACTCAAAACTACCCTTCCAGTGACATTCCCAAATGCCAGGCCATGCATAGCATTAGATTTTTCCACATTATCATTTCAGCACATGGTGTCTGCAGATGGGAATCGGCCTTTGCAGAGGTGCAAGAAAATGAGTCTGAACTTAAGGATGGCAAAATTGAAGTAGTTTCTTGCAGTTGAGGCCGCATGCTTCCTAAATTCAGAAGCAGCCCTATAGCGTGACGATCAAATTTCACATTGGCCCTCCATCCAGATCAATGACCATCACTCAACTATGCATTCATATTCAGGACAGAAAGCTAGCTAGCACCAAAGCAGGAGTGCCAGGGTCTGATATGAAGCCTAGACACCCCTCTTTAAGTTGGGTGAGCTTTCAAACCTCTTAATTCCTATGGGATACTTGATTTGAAGGCTCTCAGGCTCCGAAGCTGCTTTTGGTAGGGATTGGGGATGTCAGGGATGTCCAGAAGGACAGCATCTTTAGGCACCCCATTGGTGCAACCTATTTTTGAAACCTTGATGTGTGTGGGGAGTGGGGAAGCTGTTTGGGGAAAATTTGGAGCAGGGAAATGGCAGGTGAGAAAAGAGTTAAGTGCCCCTCCTTATTAATTGCTTCTCTACCGCTACTTGGCTCGCTCTCTGGAAGCTGCTTTTCTCCTTCAAGAAAAGCCATCAGGCTACAAGTTACACATTTTTCACATATGTATATTTTGCCTCACACAGCTTTAACACAGCATTCTTGCTGTCATGGAAGCAGAACAAAAAACGCAACTCAAAATGTGACATTAGCATTATCCAAGCAAATCCATTCTCTTTGTGTCTCGAGTGACTAGGCCAGGGGTCAGCAAACTTTTTCAGCTGGGGGCCGGTCCACTGTCCCTCAGACCTTGTAGGGGGCCAGACTATATATTTTGGGGGGGAAATAATGAAAGAATTCCTATGCCCCACAAATAACCCAGAGATGCATTTTAACTAAAAGCACACATTCTACTCATGTAAAAAAACGAGGCAGGCCCCACAAATAACCCAGAGATGCATTTTAAATACAGTGGTACCTCAGGTTACATACGCTTCGGGTTACATACGCTTCAGGTTACAGACTCTGCTAACCCAGAAACAGTGCTTCAGGTTAAGAACTTTGCTTCAGGATAAGAACAGAAATCGGGCTCTGGTGGCGTGGCAGCAGCTGGAGGCCCCATTAGCTAAAGTGGTGCTTCAGGTTAAGAACAGTTTCAGGTTAAGAACAGACCTCTGGAACAAATTAAGTACTTAACCCGAGATACCACTGTAAAAGGACACATTCTACTCATGTAAGAACACGCTGATTCCCAGACCGTCTGTGGGCCCCCAGGCCTTAGTTTGCCTACCCATGGACTAGGCCTTATATTGCTTAGATTAATAGAGGGGTTGACTTGAATATGAAGACTACAGTTCGTTTATTTATTTATTTTTGTTTATCCCGATTTATTTATGTTGTGGATGTATTGGTTAGTGAGGGAGCAGGGATCCCCCAGATTTTTGGGGACCAGATTTCCCCTTCTTGTTTTTTGTGTGCTGGAGTTTAATCAGAGTGTTGGTGATTAAGATGAGCTGACAGGCTGAGCTGGTTTTCTCCTGGCAGTCAGCTTACCAATGTTAATGTGGTGGCAGCTCCTTTTGCTCCTGACGATCCCCTGCCTTCTGCAGGGTCTCGTGCTCCAGGTGCTTTTCCTGCTCCCACCAGATGCTCATCCTTGGCTGAGAGCTGTGGGATGAGTGCCCCTGCTCTCCTGCCCTTTGGCTCCTTCCCCAAAGTGTAAGCTTTGTATTACCTGGAGGGGGAGGAGATGGAACAGTCCACATCACTTAGGCAACCACCAAGAAGCGGCATCTCTTCCACCTGACACTTGTGTGGGAGGAGGATTTAACATCAGCTCAAACATTCAAAGGAGGGGGGGAACAGGCAGTACAATTGTTTGTGTTCCTTCATGGCAAAACATACTTGTATGCAGAAAGCAACCACTTCAGATTTTTGTTTGGCCTTAGCATTCAATGTGTACGACATTTTCCTTTCTGTTTTCCCCCCCCTCCCTTGCATCCTGCTGCAAGATCTGTACCATATACATTTTATTAATTCTGAATTGTCTGTCAGCACAATAGTAGAGCGCAAAACAGTTCTATGGAACATCAGACCTTATGTGCACAGATCCACAAGCTGCTCTGGGCATGACACCAAGTAGAGGGATGGGGGGGCAGGAATTGAGCCACAGAAAAGCCAATTCCAGTATTGCAAAGTTGCTGTCAAATACTACCGAAATTACTCAAGAGTTGCACAAACAGTCCAAACCAAAATAGAGCTCCATCTGTTGATCTGATGGAGAGCCATGCTGCCATCCCTGAGGTTTCTTTCCTTTACACTCCAGCCTGTTTAAAGCACGCTGTTGAAATGGCCTGGCCAATGCCATGTTCTTTCTGGCTGTGGCACCTTTGGGCAGTTGGCTGCCAACTCCAAGCACCAAACTCCTTCTAATGGAGGATGCCAAGCCTTTTAGGGGAGCGCCCCAGAGCACAAACGCTGCTTCTTGCAACCAAAATTTCACAAGCAAAGAAGCCAGTGCTTCATACACAGTAAGAATGGCTTTGGATGCAAGCAGAGAAACAAATCCAGAATTTCAAAAAGACCCTGTAATGGCTTATAATGCAGCAGGGAGGTCCCCTTGTGCTATTCTGAAAAGCACACACTCTCTCATTTCATAAAACAAAATGCAGGTATGCCACAGATTAATCACAACCAGGATTCTGTACTGCACACTAATAAATCCTGCTGTCTTGGGTCTCCCAACCTCCCAAACTTGTTCTCATTGCCAACCATGGAATCTCCCTTTGCCACTCTTAGCCTTCTAATAGCAGCTGCTGGGCTCCCAAACAGGATAAAGGGTTGAACAGCTGAAAACAGCCTGTTTTCCTCCACTTGGTCTGCTTCCTCTGGCTCTACCGATCAGCACACAAATAAGCATGTTAATAACCAGTTTGCACGAAGCCACGGCACTGACTGGAGGCCTCAGGAGTCTAATTAATGGCACATTTGCTTTGCCTCCTCTTGCGCTGGAGTGAGATGCATTAAGGTTTCTGCAGCAGCAGAATCGAAGCTATAATGGCCCTCAAACACTGCACCTGCATGGCTTGCCTGCATTATTCCACCTTGCCCAGTGAGGGAGGGGTGCTACATTTGCATTCCACAAAAGCTATCTGTGCAATAGGCTGCAAGTTAGCAAAAGAAAAGAATAAATTGTGCAGACCATGAACTGGCAAGAGCCTACTTCCCACAGCAGAGAAAGAACCCACCATGACCCTCAGAAAGTGTTGGGCATTAGGCAAGACAGACAACGACCCTGGCCCAGATTAATATGAAGAGACAGCCTGTGTTCTTACCAAGTGCACTGGAAGCCCGTTTACTTAGAAATATAGTCTGGCCCATGTGGGCGAACAGGGAAATCGTTACTGATGCTATAAAATGCTGTTTGTAATTTTAGAGTATTGAACTATAAAACAACCCCCTAAGATGCTTTATTAATTTTGCTCTATTTAAAAGACTTGGAGGGACATGGGTGGCGCTATGGGTTAAACCACAGAGCCTAGGGCTTGCTGATCAGAAGGTTGGCAGTTCGAATCCCCGTGACAGGGTGAGCTCCTGTTGCTCGGTCCCTGCTCCTGCCAACCTAGCAGTTCGAAAGCACGTCAAAGTGCAAGTAGACAAATAGGTACCGCTCTGGCAGGAAG
This sequence comes from Podarcis filfolensis, assembly GCF_964270895.1. Lineage (NCBI taxonomy): Eukaryota > Metazoa > Chordata > Lepidosauria > Squamata > Lacertidae > Podarcis > Podarcis filfolensis. The sequence continues at coordinate 42,342,110 of NC_139608.1, read as the reverse complement.
GTAAACGGCGTTTCCGTGCGCTGCTCTGGTTCGCCAGAAGTGGCTTAGTCATGCTAGCCACATGACCCGGAAGCCGTACGCCGGATCCCTCAGCCAGTAAAGCGAGATGAGCGCCGCAACCCCAGAGTTGGCCATGACTGGACCTAATGGTCAGGGGTCCCTTTACCTTTTTAAAAGACTTACATGCCGCTTTCCAGAAATACTGACTTATAAAACAGTTTCCAGCCACTAAAATGCATCAATAACAATAATTAGGATCTAACAATAATAAAACTATTGAATCTGATTGGATGGCTCAATTGGATAGAGCGTGGTACTGATAATGTCAAGGTTGCAGGTTTGATCCCCATATGGGACAGCTGCATATTCTTGTATTGCAAGGGGTGGACTAGATGGTCCTCAGGATCCCTTCCAACTCTACAGTTCTATGATTCTATGATTATAAGAAGACAAAGAAACAGACTACAGTAGCATTGGGCACATAGCCCAACTATTCTATCCATCTCACACCTTTCTCACCCTCAGAGTCAAATAAGACTCATCTGAAGCTCACGATCTCTCTGAGAAGATTTTTTTTTAATAAAAAAAAAAGAATTTTTAAGTGAAGCATAAAAGTTACAGGTTCAGATAAAGCTTGTGAATCTCTGGGAATGTTCCCTCTGAGCCAGGCAGAGGGCAGTAAACACAAATACCAGTTATTGTTGATTCAAGCCTTGTCAGTCAGAGGAATTTGGCCACTCTCCAGGTGCCCGGCTTGATTCCATGTTGACCCCCCCGTCAGCGACTCCCGGCAAGACAAGGCGAGGTCTTTATCGGCCGATTCTCCTCGACGTGAGAAGAACACAACCATCCCTCCTCCCTCAACCCCAGGGAGGGGAGAGAGACAGACAGAAATGTATTTACATGCCTTTATTTCTGTCTTTCCAGTAGTGCAGAGAAACGTGTCTGCACCCTCTCACATCAGCAGCCAGAGAGAGAAAAACTCCACCCATGTACTTCCAGTACAGGGTCATGTGACACTCTGAGCTAACATCCGGTGCTCAGTGCACATAATAGACTGTCCTTTGTTGCCACGGTACAGTCCCATAACATAAACATCCTGTTTGGCTTTCCAGCCATCTGGAGCACTCAGCAGCATTGCTCCTTTTTCGTAACAACCTCCCCCAAAAGAATCAATGCATGTTGTGGCAAGCAAAGCGTGATCCAGAGAAGAAAACAAACAGTTGTTATACACATAACACTCCCCTGTTGTTTCAGTTCCACCCTTGGAACTACCCGCCACTGGTTTCCCCAGTGTACCTCTCTGGTTGTCTGGCTTCCAAGGAATGAGTGCATCTGCATTACCTTGGCTAGCAACTCTCTGTTGTGTCTTTGTCTCTGACTTAGACACAGCTCCAACCTGTCCTCGGTTGTGTACAACAGCAACACATGCAACAGCTAAATTAGCATACTCTTCTGAGTACCTTTTGGGTGGTTCACCCTTTGTGACTCTCTCAGACCTGCGTATGAGGTGCTGATCCTCTCTGCTCACTGGTTCTGTCTCAGGACTCTTAGGAGAACCAGTTCCAACAGCAAACAGTGGTTCCTCCTTCACCTGTGAAGGTCTATCCATTGTGTGAGACTTCCTCTCAATGACTGTGACAACTGAGCTCTCCGAGCTATCAGTGTCATCACTCTCAGTACCACTGTAATCAGTAAAATCATCATCATCTGAATCGTCCTCAGTGGGAAATGTGTGTGCTATCACTCTCTCCTTTTCAGGAGCACTCTCTAGAAATTTTGTGAGAATCACCTGACCAGATTCAGACAAAATTACTCTGTAGAGACCCTTTTCATAACCCACAAAAATGCCTTTGGCATTCTTTACTCCACCTGGAGCTTCTGTCCTCACATGAGACCCAAAAACCTTGAAATGGGCAACAGAAGGTTTTCTCTGGAACAGTTTCTCAAAAGGAGAACTTCCCAACTCTCTTGAAACCTTTCTCACCCATGCATGACAATACGACATGAGTGACTCCGCCCAGAACTCATGTGGCAGATGTGAACTAAGCAATTGCGCATTCATTCCCTTTTGCAATTCTTTGTTCACTTTTACACAGACACCCCTGTTCCACGCTTCCGCTGAAACAGCAATCTTGTGTCTGATCCCCTTCTTCTGCAGGAACCTCTGGAAATCCTGTAAAAGAAAAATCTGCTTCGCATCTGTCAAAAGACAATCAATGTTAGCATCATGCATACTCTTAACTTTGTCATAAAACTCTTGAAACCTTTCCAAGGCTTCCTGTGGTTTCTTTAACACATAAACCCAGACAAAGTTAGAGAAATGATCCACACACACAAGATAAAATCTTGCATTGCCTCTAGATGGTTCTAGAGGACCAATCACATCAGCATACACCCGCTGAAACGCTCTGTCGACCCTGGCCACCTTCTTGGCGCTTGTTTTGGTCACACCTGCAAGAGAAATCATGTTAGACTCAGAATTACATTCCATGTAATCACTTTGCTCAAAGTCCAACAAATACAGTCCACCTTTCTCTCTGGCAGAAAGATATAACTCTCCATCTTTGAAGATCTTGCAGCTCTTATCATCATAGGACAGTTTCAGTCCTTTCTTTGCAATCTGCGAAACACTCAGCAGATTGAACTTCAGTTCAGGAACCAAGTAAACATCGTGTATTGTCAAGTTCAGACTCTTAAGATACACAGATCCAACCCCAGTCGCCTCCAGCTTCTGACCGTTGGCTTGTTCCACAGCGAAGCTTTGCTTCTTAAACGTCGAAAAGAGTCCTCTGTGCGGGGACATATGAAAATTACATCCAGTGTCAATTACAAACGAGTGTCCAACATCTGGCGTGGTTCCTTTCGCCATCAGGGCCTTTGCAGGTTTCACCGAAGACTTGGTATGACCTTTGCCTGCTGCCTCAGGCTTTGCTGAGCGGCCCTTCGCTCCTTTCGGCTGGCGTGGCTTCTTGCAGCTCCGCTGAAGATGCCCAGCCTGTCCGCAATTGTAACATCGGACAACGTTCAAAGCTACAGCATTCTCTCCAGTAGCAACATCAGTGGGGGAATTAGAACTCCGTTCTTCCCTCCCCCTGTCCTTTATTTCCAGTGCAGCATGCCGGCTGTGTTCATCCTGAACCACGGCACTCAGGGGCACTCCCCCCTTCTTGGCATCCATGCTGAACTCAAGTCTCAGCTCTTCACTCTTGAGCTAGTTAAAATCCAAAAGCTCCTTTGAGCTGTTTTTCTGCCTCTCTCCCAGGCAGGCAATCTCCAAGCTGTCTGAAAGTCAAAACAACTTTCGCTTTCCCGGCTCTGACTGAGCCAGCCCCAGGTGTCAGTAGTTTTCCACTGCCGACTGTCGTTGCTTAGCAACCTTCCCCGGGACGGGAATCCTTATCTCACCACAGGAATTTCTGGTATGCAAGCCTTTCTTTCAGAGCTTGTTTTTCCAAACGCAGCTCTCGTGAACCAGAGAATAAATCAATCTGCATTCACACTTTTAGCCCGATATTCAGCATACCTTTTTGGGGCTCCGTTGCTTTGAAAACACCCCCTCTTGGTGCCAGCCGTCTGTTCAGCTTCTGGCTGCAATTGCAGACGTTATCTTCTTTCCTTGGTGCAGAGGATGGCACACGATTCATCAACCTCTCACCTCTCATGCTGATTCCAATGGATCAGATAACCAGCAGCGACTGCTACCATATGTTGATTCAAGCCTTGTCAGTCAGAGGAATTTGGCCACTCTCCAGGTGCCCGGCTTGATTCCATGTTGACCCCCCCCCGTCAGCGACTCCCGGCAAGACAAGGCGAGGTCTTTATCGGCCGATTCTCCTCGACGTGAGAAGAACACAACCATCCCTCCTCCCTCAACCCCAGGGAGGGGAGAGAGACAGACAGAAATGTATTTACATGCCTTTATTTCTGTCTTTCCAGTAGTGCAGAGAAACGTGTCTGCACCCTCTCACATCAGCAGCCAGAGAGAGAAAAACTCCACCCATGTACTTCCAGTACAGGGTCATGTGACACTCTGAGCTAACATCCGGTGCTCAGTGCACATAATAGACTGTCCTTTGTTGCCACGGTACAGTCCCATAACATAAACATCCTGTTTGGCTTTCCAGCCATCTGGAGCACTCAGCAGCATTGCTCCTTTTTCGTAACAGTTATGAATTCACCACTGAAATTATTCTAGAATGAATGAGGAGGAAACTGAGTCAGGGATTTCACCAGAGGAGGAAGCGCATTAATGCCTTCAGATATTCTAAGCTGGGGAAGCAAGAGACGGCTTGGGGAAGAAGCTGCTTTTGCCAAATAGTGTTTGTCTCGTGAAGGAGAAAGGGTTGAATTTAAAACACCACCTAGCTTAGAACTCAATTTGTCTTTTCTATAACAGCACAGCAGTACGTTGCCCATGTAAATGCAACCAAATTTAAAGCAAGCCTTTCCAAGTGAACTTATATCAGGAAGAAGAATGTGTTACAGATCACTTGTCCTAGGCAGTTAGTGAGCAAAACTCTACTGTCTAAGGGTCAAACGACACGCTTAATTGCTGTTTCGTGACTGGAATTCTCAACATCATTTTCTTCTTCAAAGAATAAGTCATGGACCCCTTAGTTTAGATTGGGGTCGTGGCACAGGTTCATGCCGACAGCTGGATAGCCCAACATGTTTATAATCCCAGCGACAAGGTAACATAATGTACAGGTTTGCGGAGTAAGAACCAAGCTGCTGGAAGGCTTGGGAATTAAAACAGGAAAACCAGAGACGCAGGGAAAGATCCAGAGTAACTGATCTGATCCTTATGTCATGATGGGCAAAGCTAGACTCCCTAGACGTAAACCATCCAACCCTCTTTGCTTCTGGAAACAAGCAAACAAGCTAATCACTGGCACCGTCTCTCGCTAGGACACATCCTCTCCAGCTGAACAGGCAAAGTGCCCACATTCATTCCTCTATTGCCTGCAAGCTAATGTAGGCACCACAATGCTGTCGTCCCATTTGGTAATGGAATTCCTTGTCTCTGAGCACATCTGCGATGGCTGGGAAAGGCAGAGGGAGACACAAAAAAAGAGGGGGATGTTTGGCTCCATCAGGTATCAAGAGTGGAGTCTGCTACATGACCCTAGCATGCTATTCCGCAGCAGAGGACTATAGGCAACTCCACTCCTCCTTTGGCATGCTGGAGCTGCATTCCCTTGTGGCTTCTGTAGATGGGCAGTCCTGATGTATAGACATGCGCCTCTGATAATGACAACTGAGCCCCCTAAGTTCCAGCACAAGGAAGCCTTCATCAGTTGATGGAGCAGAAGCATGAGCCTGCGAGTGAGCCTGAAAGTCAGTTGCAGCAGTTGCTATGAAGTCAGTAAAGGCAGAGGCTGCTACTGAAGAGTGTGTTAGCAAGATGCCTGTACTACCTAGTGTCCCTCTTGGTTTCCTCTGCTGTCTGTGAGCCACTCGCTCTGCATGTGCTGATACTTTGACTAGCCTGCAGAAGATTTAATTCTCTGCTTCTGGGTTTCCCCTGCCCCTCCCCTCCTTAGCATCCAGCTAGGCTTCAGGTCCTTGTGAACCAATCCCAAGGAAGCAGAGCAGCAGGAAATTGTGTCATCACACATTAACCCTTTGCTAGGAGCACCTGTTTATATCCCACCACCACCACCACCCCTTTCTGTATTAATTACAGGCTGCCAGAATCCCCAGGGCAACGAGGTTTGCTTTTATTGGCAGCTAATTAAATAACTGAGGAAGTGTGAGGCCATTAGCACTTCATTTAGTTGGAATTAATCACATTATTTAGTGAGTCAGGGAGCAGGGAAGACTGGGGGTGCCAGGGGGATTCTGGGGCTTCCAGGTGAAAAAGGAGCTATCAATCAGGCATGCAGGAGGCAGAAAGAAGATTTTCAACATAAAGGTATTAAGAAGATCCTGCTGGATCAGGCCAATGGTCCAGCTAGTCTGGCATGCTGTTCTCACATGCCTGTGAGAAGCCTGCAAGTGAGACATTAAGTGCCACAACATTCTGCCCACCTGCAATGCCTGGCAACCAGGTATATGCAGAAGAATTTCTGCCTGTGACCATGGAGGCAGAACATAGCCATGATGTCCAGTAGCCATCAATAGCCTTTTGCTCCATAGATCTGTCTAATCTTCTTTTAAAGCCATCCTAGGTGGTGGCTATCACTACTTCCAGCGGAAGCTTTGCCCTTTTCTCGCAGGAATTTCCTCGTCTTCCTGCTGGTCTCCCCACGCTGTGAAGGAACAACTTACCTGGCAACTCCCTTTTCCAAGCAAGCAACTTTCTCAGCCCCCCCCCCATCACCACCTCCACCATTAAATTATTCATTTCCAGGTTTTCTACCATTTTGAAACGGGCAGCTGCCTAAGGGTGGAAATAAAATAGAGGCATCATTCTGGTGGCTGAAGCTACACAAGAATCCCCTTGGGTCATAGGCCCTGTAGATGTAGTCAGTTTCCTACTGTCCATGGCAAACAGGTCAAAGGGGCGGAGGATGCTTTCACTGTCTCTAGGAAGACGTGCCTGATTTAGGGGTCTTGGGACCCTCCAAACTAGTGTTTTATTGCAGGTGCACTGGGCAATAACAGTGCATTGGTGGAAGATTTATTCCACTTTCATTTGTTTTGCGATGGCTCCCCAATTCTTCCAGTGAAACAAAAGCAGGACAAAAAAAAAAAACCCCAATAAACCCCAGAACATTGGTAGCATAAAAAGTTGTGGGATTTCAGTAGGAAGTTACAGGGAAATAAGCAGTATGATCATCCCCAAACCATTGCAGGGGCAAACGGTACTGAAAGCAGTATCATACATGACCACCCTGAGCACATATCATCATGAACATGGAATCAAAAGGAGCTCTGGAGGGGACCTTTAAAACATCAAGCCACATTACACTTCAGACAGCTACACCTCTCCTTTTTTCTTAAATTAATAGCAGCACATGGTGGGTGGGATTGTTATCAGAATTTTAGCACACGCAGAGGGGAGGTTTATCCTTCCCTTCCCATCTATGACACCCACACACCAGCAAATACCCACCCCACCTGTCCACCAAGTTCCCATTGGTTCCCTTAATGATTCCTAACATGGGAGTCCTTGTGGAGACACACGGCAGAACACAGGTGTTCCCACATGACCATCAGAAACAACCAAGGAGCATGTTAAGCATTTCTGTTCCATTCAGGAACATCAGAAGTATTCCTGACTCGTTTGCCATTAGCAGAATTTCCATGTACAGGAACCACTGTCGTGTTCTGCAAATTGCAGGTTCTTCTGACAGCAGACAAGTCAGATGATGCATTTGTCAAAAGCTGGGGGTGGGCCTTTGGACAGAAGTGTGAGGAGGGGGAGCAGTCATTATTTAGACGGCAAATAGCAAAAAGAAGATTTCCGAGGAGCAAAACTGAGGGCTAGGCAGTTGCTAGGCTACATGTTACCTTTATCACGCAGGCAGTTTGAAGCAGCCTCTGTGTGTAGAACCACTGCTATGTCACACGAGGATGGCTTCATGCCAACACAGTTCTGCCTTGCCTTAGGTAACTATGAAAAGCAGACATCAGACCCAGTTCCCGTCCCTGCTCCCATTCGTTGGCTTCCTTCTAGTTTCATTAATTTATTAAATTTGTATACTGCCCTTCATCTGAAGATCAAACAAACCAATACCCCCCCCCCAAAAAAGGCTGTAGAATGTTAATCAGCCAAATGCCTGGTTGAAGAGGAATATTTTTGCCTGGAGCCTGAAGATACGTAAAGAAGACACCAGGTGAGCTTCCTTGGAGAGAGCATTCCACAAGCTGGAACCCACTGCAGAAAAGGCCCGTTCTTGTGTTGACACCCTCCAGACCTCTTGCAAAGGAAGAGCTTCAGATGATGATCACAGGGTTTGGGCCGATTCATACGGGGAAAGGTGGTCCTTGAGGTATTCCAGTCCTGAGCCATTTAAGGCTTTATAGGTCAAAACCAGCACTTTGAATCGGGCCTGCAAACTTATTGGCAGCTAGTGCAGTCAGGCCAGTATCGGTGTAATATGCTCAAACAGTCTTGTCCCAGTGAGCAGCCTGGCTGCTGAATTCTTCACCTGCTGGAGTTTCCAAACCGTCTTCAGAGGCAGCCCCACGTATAACACATTGCAGTAATCTAACCTACAAGTTCTGTTGCCCTTCCCTGACATCACAGCAGCTCCTCCAATCCCAGGCACACTTCTAAGTTGCCTTTCCTGTGCAAGCTGCTTTCATGTTGTCATTTGCAATGTACTGTAATCATTATAACTTGTCCATTTCACTGTATGTACCAAGTATATGCATGCATTGAGACAGATTGCCTACATGTGCCTTTTTAAAGATCCCGTCCACTACACAGATTTCTATATAGGACACGCAGAGCATCTGAAGTGACCCACAGGGACTTCTCTCACTGCCACTGACCTCTACAGTATAGGCAAGCTGTTCTTGAGTTGTCAACGGCACAAAGGCATGGAAGAGGGACACTTACACTTTCAGACTGGCTTCGAACCAGCCCTTGCCTGTGCTGCCCTCTGCTGGAAGGCCTCCATTCTGCATGCTCAAGTGCCCTCAACTGGCAGCCAGTGCTGGGGTTTGCAGCCCCCCTTGGGTTGGACTGGCAGTTTCCTTTGCTTTTACTGCTGCAGCAGGCTTGTTGTGAGCGAGCGCTCGCTCCCCTCTCAGGGGAACTCTGTCTGCCGTCACCAGAACTCACAGCATTTAAAATTCATTGACATTTCATTGGAGAAAATTAAGAGCGAGCAAGTTGGCTTGAATAGGGAATTAGCAGCACTCTCTCCCGGCAACTTCTCAGCGGTGTCAGAGGCAGCGGCAAATTGACATGCGAGGCTGGTTGGAGGGGGGGAGAGGGGAAGGAGTGAGAGCAGTTTGTGGAGCAGAGGAAATGCTGGGTCCCGCCAGTCATAAGGCTGCTGGGATTACTGCTTTGCAAACGTACCTAAGGTTAGGGTTTTTGTTTTTGTTTTAATTCCCCTGCACGATGTAATTTTAAAAAATTTAATCTAAAGGGAAGCAAAGCGATTATCCAAATAGCAGCTCATTCGCCTAATCCAGTTAAAAGAGAAGCTCTGGTGAAAACAGAATGATAGGTCTTGCTGCAAAGAGACATTCGAGCCCCCGGGGGCCCCACCCTAAATCCTCCAAGTCTTCCGCTGGGGGTAAAGAAAAACCAACCATTTATTTGCAAATTTGCCACAGCTGCCGAGAGTGTGGAGGTAGTGAAAGTAATTTCCACTGACCTCCCAGCTCTCAGCGTCTCCTTGCCGCTGCTTCGCATCAGGCAAGGAGGCTGCTCAGTCATGCGTATACTTCAAATCTATTGATGCCCAAATTTAATCAGGTGGCTGAGGGCAGCCCTAGAAAGTCGTGCATGTGACTCTGTGCAACACAGGACCCTCAGAGACTACACAGAGACATGTGAGGCCAAGCAAACAAGCAGGGGACAGTAAAGTAATGCTTCCCAAGTTTCTTTTTGATAGAAATTCAAGCTAATTTCTGGAGCCCCCAACCCGCCTGCTCCACAGATGAATGTGCAGAGATACTTGCAAGCAATGGCGGGTCTATGGCCTGGGGTAATGATGCCACCCTGATATCATTCCACTGACAAACTATTTCTGGCCCCCTTCCAAAAGAGGGACAGGCGAAAGAGTCTGTGCCTGTTTTGCAAGTGTTCATTCATACATTCGTGGCTGTGAAGGAACAGTGTACTGTTAAAAGTATTTTTTAAAAGATTCTTCAGCATACGTTTCTACACTCAGTCTGGCTCTCCTAGATTTGTGCCTCTGACCGTTTTCCTTTCGAGATTTGCTAACCAAGCCCATTCTTCCTTGTGCAGATCCATCTTCTCAATACTATTTGGAACAGCCAGGAAAACTCCCACTTCTGCCACTCTTTAAGCCCTTTGACTAAGTGAAAAAAGGTGGTCGCTAATCCACATTTCGTGATCATATTAATATTCCCGGAAATGCTCTGCCTGCTCCTATGCATGTTTACTCAGAAGCAAGAAGAGGTTGAATGTCCTCTGTCATGGATGCTTTAGTTGAGATTTCTGCATCGCAAGGGGCTGGACTAGATGGAGCCCATTCCAACTCTGCAATTCTATGATTCTAAGTCCTGCAGAGTTCAATGGGGCATATTCCCCAAGAATGCATGCACAGGATTGCAGTCACAGAATCAGAGATTAGAAGTCTTGGGTGGAGGCCAGTTTCTATTCTCTGCTGCTGGGCACAATCTTTTGCAGAAGCAAGCACTGGAAAAAGGGGTAATTATCTGCCCTAGACACCTTCTCTCAAGGGACAGAGTTTGTGGCAGAATGAGGATCTAAAATGTTTTTCAAAAGCAGAGGGCCTTCTCTTGCCTCTGCTTGGTTTTAGACCAATCCTCCTCAAATTTCAGCACAGGATCTGTGTCTGCCTCCAACGTACTGGAAACAAGAAGGAGAACTAAGCAGAACCTGACTTCATGCAGCCCAAATCTGCCAGCTAGTGGCAGGGAGGCAGTGACCTTTAGGAATGCATTGGGATTCCAGGCAGGATCAGGCATTTCTGTGGATTACACAAATGGATAGAATAGGGTTCTCAGAAAGTACAGCTTGCTTTAGCCCATTAACTATAATTAATTGCTTGTCTGTAATTAAAATTAACATGATCATAATGTTTCAATAAAGGTGATAGTTGGGTAATTTTACACAGTTATAAACAGAGGTCTTCCCTGGTCAAAATAATAAAAGATAGTAGCCTAGAAGCAGATGGAATCCTTTGCTGAGGAAATCCTATCTGTTGTCCCTCTTTAAGCACACAGGGCCAGTCTACATGGGTTATTAATATGTCTTTGCATACAACTTTCAGGTTTTTGAAAAATGCAAAGAGCATCTGCTGTGATGAGAGGGCTGATAACTTTTGGAACCACAGCAGGCATGGATCAGGAAGGGGGGGGATTTCTTCCCGGTACAAATTCCAGCTTCAGAAGATGGATCTTACTCAAGACCAAAGCAGGGGAGGAAAGGGTTTAATCACATCCCATGCTGTGATAATTATCCCCCGCCCCTCTTTGGCTAATGCTATTTGCATTTATTAAAAGCGGCGCTGTTAAAAGCAAAGATGCATTTAAGGTCATGTGTAGCTTGGCTCTAACGCACTTCCTAACTCAAGATATGTCAAGTGCACAGATTATTTACAAAAATGCCATCAGCACAGAACGTCTCCGAAAAGACAGCTCTCATTAAAACCCCACAGTTTTAGTCTGATTAAGCTTACGTGTTCCCAGCCATGGTCTAGAGCTTCTTATTAAAGTGACACCTTTCACGTTAGATGACAGAAAACACTGTTTGCCACCATGTGGAAACATGGCAGGAACTGGCAGCCAATTCCAGCTCTCAGGGGCGTGTCTGGATGGTACATATATATATTTTTAAAAAAATTTAAATTGTATACCACCCTAAACCCGTAGATCTCAGGACGGTTCACAACACAAAATCACAATATGACAGATAGTAAATATGTCTGAATTTTTAAAAGTGTTATTAAAGTGTTTCAAAATACATTTAAGATTTGGAAGCTCAGCATCATTAGAATCAATGCTACATGTTCAGTTAAACAAACTTTAACAACCAAACCCAATTTGATGAGCCGTTATGTTGTTTTTGCTCACTCCCATTCCAGTTAAGTCTATTCTTCAGAAATTATAAACAGCATCAGGATATAAAATCAACAGGACCCAAACCCAGATTTATTGGTTTTCATCTGTATGTGCAAGAAATACTCATTATACAGAGACAGGTTTGATTCTCAGTGGAGTATAAGGCCAGTCAGACATTTAGATATTCTGCTCTGCTCATTCATAAGCAGAATTAATTAGCAACAGTAACTTTAAGCTCAGAGCCAAGGGCTCAAGGAGATATCCAGGATATTGAAGTATTTGAATGTGTCTCGTTCTGGAAGACTCTTGTCTAAATCTTTTAAAACTCTTTCAAAATCTTACAGTGAAGTTAATGATCAACACGCAGAAAAAATGGCAAAAAGTTCCCCAAGACTTTTGATCCAACGGTAGGAGCAAATTCAGGTTTATTTCAGATCAAAATGAAGGAGAGAGGGTTTAGCACAGGCATCCCCAACCTTCGGCCCTCCAGATGTTTTGGACTACAATTCCCATCATCCCTGACCACTGGTCCTGTTAGCTAGGGATCATGGGAGTCGTAGGCCAAAGCATCTGGAGGGCCGCAGGTTGGGGATGCCTGGTTTAGCATTTCCAGATTTGGGCTACAATCCTGTATTGCCTTACCTGAGAGCTTGTCCCATTGAGCTCTATTGGTCTAACTTTTCGGTAGACATGCATAGGATTGCTCTGTTAGGTTACTGTGGTTATGCTGAGCAAACTACAGGCCACAATGGAGTGTGTTAAGCAAGTTAAGGACATACGAAGGGATCAATATCTCCTTGAAATATTTACTACGGGCAAATGAAGAAGAAAGAAACTGGGTTCAAAAGAAGCAGCTTGGGTAATGTTTGAAGAACAAGCCAAAATCTGAGCGGATAATAATAAGATCAAAGGTTTGTTATAAAAGTTTTATTTCTCTGCCCTACTTTAACTTCGTCTGTAATTCTGTCTCAGCCAGGACAACAGAAACATCCACATATTACTTCCCTACTTCCCTCTGCCTCCCTTTCCTCTATTTTTTTCATGCATGTTGAATTTTAGATTGCAAAATCTTTGAGGGAAGGGACCTGGTGCTATGTACTATGCAAAGCACCATGCACACTGATGATGCTATATAAATAAGTAAATGATGGGGGGGGACCTCTTAATGTGCAAAACGGAATACAGATATTAAAAACTAACAAGAGGACTTGTCAGAATAAAGGGATGAAGCTATCACCTTGCATTAAGTTCTGCATCACTTCCGCTGATAATCAAAGTCAAAATGCAAGTGCTGGGTCAGTATGTTTGCAGTAGAGCATTTTCAGGTGGCTGTGCTGGGCTCAAAACAAAACAAAACAAAACAAAACAAAACCCCTCTCCCTGCTTCTCTTGTTCTCCTACAGCCAGGCCATAGCAGGAATCTCATTACCCATACATGACTTGTTTATAGATGCTCAGCTGTGCCAATCTGCTTTAATGGGACGTGAAGGACAAACATGCTCAAAAAACTAAATAAAACAACGTCAAATTGTCATTGAGTTGCCCAGAAAAGAGACCACTGGTAACCATATTCTGTGCAGAGTAGGCAGAGCTGTCTCTATCATCTCTCTATCTACACCATCACACACACTTGTTTCTGCATCTCAGTCCCCAGTTTCTAGAGGACTAGATGCACTCTGCTTCCTAGAACTTCTCACCATTATCAAGTCCTTCCTCTTCCACAGTTCCCCCTGCTGTTCTTTCAGCAGCTGAGCTTCAAAGGTGGAATGTATGATAACTTTTTAAGTTGCGGTGGGAGCAAAGGCACAATGAAAAATTTATTAAAATAATAACTGTAAGGAACCTTCATGGTTTAAGTAAACCTCCTTATACAGCGTTAGAAGGAAACTGAACTCATGGGATCCTTCAAAACATTGCTGGGTTGGCAGTCAGTGAGGTTGCCTTCACTGGGGCATCATAAAAGGGACAGTGCAAGCCGGGATGGTGCAACGGTGAGACTGCTGAGCTTGACCATGGCAAAGAAAAGCTCAGGTCCTTGGTCAAGTCATAAAGCCCATTGCCCTTTTGCTACTTGGCCTGCCTCACTGTATACTTCTGAGCAGAGATGCAATCAGAACTGTAAAGTCTAAAATAATAATATGGGAATACAAACCCCAATTTTCAGACTAAATGGGGCGGAAATTAAGACACTGGAAAAGGGTTGTCTAAGAGCTAATTTTCCTTTCAGAATATGGCAGCTTCCAGTGAGCCCACACTGATTTCATCCATACACCAAGCCTCTTGTATGCATGTTGACAGGACGCGTGGCTGTCATCACAAACTGGCTTTGAGTCTACCATCATGATTGTTCATTCCCCTGTTCTAGACTAGAGGTGGAGGCCAAATAATGAGGTGGTGAAGGTTGATTTGGATGTCTTCTACCCCCATCCTACCGCCACTCCATGAGTCAAAGTTTATCATAATCGCTTCCCAGGTTGGACCGCATGTTGCTCTGTTGTTTTGGTACCTTATGGCTCCACGTTTTCCTATGAATCTCTAGGTACAGGGGCCTTACAAGAAGAGAGGCCACCCAAAACATTTCCTGTCTAGGTTGAATATTCTCTGGATTGCTTTTTGTTAAACCAAGGCAGAGGAGGGTGTTTTTAAAAATAAAGTTAAAAGCTTCATTTATGGGCTTTTTTAAAAAAGAAAACCCTGCATTGCTCTGGTTTAACAAACAGCTAAACAAAACTCAAGAGCTCTTCAGAACTCTACAGGCAACATTTTGCATAGAGTCTCACAGGAAGGCCTACTGAATGCCTGGAAGGCCTATCAAAAGAAGGAAGTGCTGGAAAGAAAGGCTGGGGTGACAATGCCTTTTTTAAAATAAAAAATATACAAGCAACAATACACACCACTCCGTCACTTTTTCATTTTAAGCCTTTAAAAAAGCAAGAAACACCTCACCTGATTTCTAGAGGCAAGTGAATTCCTTTCATTTCCCTCACAAAAAGCTCCTGCACCTATTTGCCTGCAATTTGGCAGGCTTCATCCACTCTTGAATGGCTCTGTACCTGTAAATTTCATCTACTTATAGCTACTTTTAAATTCCCCATGACTGTGAATTGGGGGGCCCAAAGAACTTCATTTGCACAAAGTAGTTCAGAACCTGAAATGCAGGTCAAAGTGGAAAGTGCACAGAGCAACTGGGAAACAGACTGGAAGTTTCAAAGAAGCTCACATACAGATGCAAAACATGACCGGTTTCTAACCAGGCTTGCCAATAGCAGCAGCAGCAGCAGCAGCAGGAACAACAACAACATTTTTCAGCAACTTTTTTTTGTACATTTCTTATTTTATTTATCCTTGTACCAACCCCATGAAGCAGATTAGAGAGGGCAAGAGCAAGGCAATTTCCATTGAGCTTCATGGCTAAGCAAGGAATTGAACTTCCAACATGGATGTCTTCCCCAGTTTACAGAAAACCTAAAAAGGTGGTTGCTAGTAAGCTCTGAATTTTGCCTCTGTATTTATGTACTGAACCATCATTTTAAATCTAGAATACAACATTGATCCTAAATTTATTATACAGAGACATGATGCTGGAGGAATTAAGATTATTTCAGATTAATTTACAATATAATAATGACTTAGTTTAATTTATGTGTTATTAAATTGTACATTGTTGTATATATTGTGCTTTAAAAAAAATACAAGGCATTGTCTAAAAATATTCTAAAACAGAGCATCAGAAACATGAAAATCCTATGAGGGAAGAGAGCAAATGTTATTGGAAGCTGGGGAAATATCCATGTAAACGTAATGGATTCAAATACTTAAAAGGAGGTGCTGAGCCCTTGACATATGCCTGTAAAAAGGTTGTTGTTGGCGTTGTTAATTGAATTAGTATTCTGTCTTTCAACCCAAACATCTCCAGGGCAGTAATGTAGCTGGCATGAGTCTGATTTAAATTGTGCTTATACTGTGAATCTAAATTCAATTTCACTTATAATGAATTGATTTATTATTTATTAAAGTATTTAGGCTGCCTTTCGGGATAAAGAAATCCCCACAGAGTGGTTTGCAATGCAATGCATTGCAATAAATAAAATAAAATAAAATAAAATAAAAATGAATAAAATAAAATAAAATAAAATAAAATAAAATCTATTTAAAGCTCCACAAAGGTTATGTGGGACACTGTTCAAACTCTTTGTCATTAGGATTTCAATAATTTCCTGATAGTCCAGTTCTCTGTATTTCCCAGGTGATCCTTATTTCACCTGGCCTTGGCTTTCCTTGTGCTGACTATCCATTTTCTTTCATAGTATGGGAAGAGACTGTCCGCCCAAACAAGCCCAACTGCTGCCTGCTTTACAGAACCTCCTGGATGACTACGGATTTGTGTCACTGCCCATTTCCATGAAAGATTTATTCATGCATTTTGCACAATGCCACAATCCCACATGCAACTTTTAAAAAGGATAATAAAGGATGATCTGCATGACTGCCTTGGCAAGCGCAATACCTGCCAGTGGGTGGAGGAAGGAAACCTCAATGGAGCCCAGAGCAGCCTTTCTGGCACAGGAGAGCTCACTGTTGTGCAAACACTCTCAGAATCTGAAGCATTACAACAGCAGGCTGTGCCGTGTAAAGATAGAGTAAACCCTACAAACCCAGCGCTGTGCAGATGAAGTGCAGACGAGCCCTGAGAAAGAACTGGGGGGGGGGGAGGGAACCATTAAGGGCAGTAAAGGGGGGTTGTCAGAAAGAGGCACCCATAAGAGGACACAATTCTACAGGTGCATCTATGTCAGGGTTCATCACGCTTTTGTTACAGAGAGCCTCCCCTGAATGAAGAGACAAACGGCTCTGGCCTCTGCAGTTGTAGCTGACAATATGAAGACAGCCAGCAAAACTCACTTCTGAGTTTTGGCCAGGCAGATCAATGCAGGGAGGGGAACAGGAGGGAAAACCCCTGGCGTGCTTCACTGTAAGACCAGCAAAAATTAGGGAACAGCACTATTGTTGCCTTCCCCCACCTCCAACCACAACATCAGTCAAAACTAGGCAGAGCAAAGATGCACACACAGAGCGGGTAATGCCTAAGTACAATGCCTAAGATAATGGAGGAGGAGGAGAGCCAAGTCGTCCTTCTTGGCACAGTCAAGATATACCACCAAATGAAAGTGTGCGGCTGAGAGAAGTGAAAAACAGGAAGCAGATGAAGTCTTGGGGGGGCTGCAACAAAATGTTGCAGTGTGTGGAACGCTCCTATTCCGGATTCAAGCAGCAACCCATACCTCGTTCCAGGATATTCTATTCCTCCACCTCTGTCAATCCTCAACGGGCTGTTTTTTAATTTCTCCATCCCTTTAGGTTTCTAAAAAAAATACTTTTTTGCACTTCTGCAAACACTGCGGCTCCCCCAATGTCTGGTGATACCTTCCTTTTGTGCGTGGATGCTACTGTTTTGGCTACAGAGGCTGAGTTCACTGTTGATATATCATGCTTTTTGTTTCTGCGTGCTCAAAGCAAACCAAATGCATTATGGCAGTGAAGCAACTCACAACATTCCTTACTGTGAATGTCTCACCCAGATTCTTAAAAAGAGAGCTCCAACCCATCTCTGTGTAGAGAATCAGGCAGATAACTGTTAACAGAGACATTGTATGGAATGAAAGTACCTTGTTACCAAACGCCACACTGATAGTGAGAAAACTGGGACTCGCAGCCCAAGACCTTTTAATTTTCTGGTGAGACATATCTGTGCCAAAGGGCAAGAAAGGCCAGACATGATGTCGCAGCAAACAGAGAGCAATATAAACTGCCTGTTTTCAGAAATCACAACATTAACACAATGCCTTTGCACCCTGGGTCAGATTTTCTCCAGCTGCACAATATTGACCCTGTCTCTCTTTTCAATGCTATCCTAAACCCTCGTTCTGAGGCCAATTTTACTTTTGCATCAACTGAGAAATGTACACATTTTGCATTATTTCCATTTTATCCTGGCAAGTAACTCATTTTCTTCCTAGCCTGGAGAGCAGTTAAGCCCTACGCACAGTCTGAGCATGAATGGGAGGCGCACTAGCACATTTTGCACATTAAGAGGAGAGGAAGAGCCGGCTGCTTAGCCAATGTGAGACCCCAGCTGGCTATTCTCATCAGGCCAATGGCCCATCTAGTGTAGCATCTTGTTCTCACCCCAACCAGCCAGATGCCCATGGGAAACCAGCCAGCGAACTTTGAGCACAAGAGTTCTCTTCCCTCCTGGGGTTTCCAGCAACATCACTGCTTCACCGTCTTTCGTTCATTAATCACACAAGAACCCTGCAGATAGGCTAGGTAATTATTACTCCCATTTAACAGATGAGAAACAAAAGCCCTGTGTACACCCTCCCATTCACTCTGTGTGCAGAGCACTCCCAATGCAGTGATGTACGGGCAACATGAGCGACAGTCCATACCTATCATGCTGTTTCTCATGAGATACTGTGTTTGGATGTGTCTCCCCACAAACCAGCTTTGATCTGAGTTGAGAAAAGGAGGACCCCACTGCGTTTTTAACCGGTAATGTGTACACAGCCTAAGATGGAGAAAGCGTTGCACCAGAAGTCACCTAGGACTTAGCTGGGATTCTGCCCACCGGCCCTCCCTAGCTTTGTTGGCCCCTTCTAGCTTGTACAATTAAAATGGAATAATCTACCAGATGCAGGCAGTTGTAAACAGCGCAAATTGCCAGTGCCCAGAAAAAGCCAGGAGAAGAAGATTGCATGGCTTGGATCCTGATTTTATATGGCTGTCGTGTTCGGCACCGGTGGTTGGCTCTCCTGCAGATGGATCGTCCTTGAGGTTCTACTGCCTACAGATAATTGCTGATTAGTGGGGATAACAAGGTCCCAAGTTTCCACGTAAACCAAGACGTTAGAACAGGAAGGCCATGGAGTTTATCCAAAATTGTGTCCCGACCCCCTCAAAGCCCCAGAGCCCCTGTTGCGTAGCTTTGTTCCTACAATTCCTAAGAAGGGAGAAAGCCACCAGACCCGGCTGATTAATCACCAGCTTCTCAGTGTAGCAATCTGCCTTAAACCAAAGTGAAAGCACTTTGCTTAATGAAATCACTGCTGATAAAAAGGAAAGCAGGAGGGGGAGAAACTCCAGCCTATCGGAAAAGCTGGGCCAATCTGCCTTGCCTTTCCCCTGTCCCAACCTTCCCCAACGGGTAATCTTCATTTTATTAATCTCATTTTGAGCTCTTAAGAAATAACTCCGTAGGGGTATTAGTATCTTTCAGGGAGCGCATATGCAGGAAAGGACCACCTGGAACCCAGCTGAGTAGCCACATCTCTTAGCAGGTCAGGAATGGTACTTCCCTCTCCTTTGCAACCCAAACCATTCCTACCTTCCATCCTTAGTTTGAGTGATGGCGGGCTAAGAATGATTTTTAATGATTTTAAATGCTTCCCCCCCCGTCTAGCCTTTCATTGTTGTTGCATGGATTCTGAGTTTCTGCGACACAGCAGGTGACAGCTCCGCTTGGATATGTCTGCGAACAGGGAGAGCATGGGGGTGGGCTGCTCCTTCCCAGGAGCCCATAAGCCACACAAGCACTCATACCTAACCGCCAAGCTCTGATCACCTAATCCATCCATATGGCAAATATGGGGAATCCCAGACTCTTGAGCAGCTGATGCGTTTCACCCACGGGAGGGTGCAATGTTGGCACCAGAACCCCCCACACAGCATCTGCATCTTATTTTCTTTGGAACCATTCCTTGTGCTTCTAGCTGAGCACTTTGGATGTCCTTTACTATGCTCTAAACTCCTTTTATATATTCCTGATCGCAGTGGCGTAGCATGGGGGGTGCAGGGGGGACTGGCCGCACCGGGCGCAACATCTGGGGGGGGCGTGCTCACACTCGCAGCTCTCTGCCCCTACCTGGCTCACGGGTTAGGGGGCGCAAATTACTTGCCTTGCCCCGGGTGCTGACAACCCACGCTACGCCACTGCCTGATCGTCCAAAATGATAACCGCTCAGGAATTCATCCCAAATGGCTAGATTGATCCAGGCTCTCTGCTTACTTTCGCTTCCCTGCCAGTCCAGTTGGGTGAGATGACTTGCTTGCATCTGAAAGGCAAGGGGGTGTGTCTAGCACACAGCCAACAGGGGACAAAGGTTTGGATTTGACCCTAGCAGAAGGGTCCCTCAGAATTTCCCCCAAAAGAGCCCCCCACCCATCCAAACGTAGGGAGGAAGAGACCACCTATGTCTGGTCCAGTGCTGGAACCTATGAAAAGGAAGGAAGCCAGGCAAGGCTGAGGTGTTGCTGAACCATAAACAGCTCTGTGTTAGCAGCTTGCTTCACGAAAGGTTGGGATCAAACTGAGGCCTTTTGTGGCTCTGTCTTCCTCCAGGCTCCACCCCCGTGAAAGAACATAAAGAGTATCACAAAGATGACTAAGATCTGGGGTGCTATGGAGTCTGTAAGCACCCAAACATGAACCAGGCACCAAGGAATGTTCCCATCTGGATGGACCAGTATTTGGGAGCTGGATCAGCCCCGTCAGACCACCTCAAACTACCCCAGGACTACTTTTTCTGTTGCCTTTATTATATATAGCTCCACTATCCTGAGCTGCAGTTCTTTGGTTTTCCTGGCTCCTGCACTAGTGAAGCCCCAGTGGTACCCAAGTGTCACTGTGCATCATGTCCGAAAGCCCCTCTGGATGCTTAGAAATCTTCTTGCCTTCATAATATGATCAGGCTCAAAACTGTAATCCAGTGTTTTCCCCAACCAGGTTCCCTCCAGATGTTTTCAACTACAGCTCCGGCCAGCATGCCTGTTGTCCAAAAACATCTGGAGTGGACCCAGCTGGGAAATGTGACTGCAAGCAGCACACTAATGGAGCACACTAGCACTCCTGTAACAGCCCTAAGACACAAGCAGCATGAAAACCTCATTTTGCACAGGTGATGGCAACAAGAAAATGGTCCATTCTGCTAATTCAGAATTTCTGCCAAGTTGCTGCTTAACATGGGCAGGTTGAAATCCTGCAGCTTGAAATTTTGCAAAAGGTTGAAATTTTGCAAAACCAATCCCCTGTCAATGGGGCTTCACTAGACAGGCTAAGAAAGACAACGTCTGCCTTTTGTTCTGTCCTTCTAGAATCTGTACAAAACCATATTTTCAGATGAAATTAAATTAAGCCACAAGTTGGAAAAAATA
Organism: Podarcis filfolensis; assembly: GCF_964270895.1. NCBI lineage: Eukaryota > Metazoa > Chordata > Lepidosauria > Squamata > Lacertidae > Podarcis > Podarcis filfolensis. The sequence continues at coordinate 42,321,221 of NC_139608.1, read as the reverse complement.
GCCCCAGACAACCCCTTCCAACCCATCTTCAGCTTGGCTGCTGGCGCCAGCACTGGCTCCTCAGACCCTCTCCAAATGCACAGATTTTGGCACACAGGCCCTGTTCACCCTCTGTCCATGTCCTCTTGGAGACAAGCCCAGCTGATTTGGACCAGCCTCTGCTCAACACCTCGAAACCCCCCACAAGCCATCTGCTTTGTACCACAACAGCAGCCCCCAGGCACTTCGCTGCACACATACACCTGCACATCACAAAGAACCACCACCTCATCTTGACTCAGAGCCAGGTGAAACAGTCACAAATCAGATTCAATTAATCAGCCTAAAACAAGGGGGTTTCCAAGCCAGGAGAGCAAAAGAGAGAGAGAGAGAGAAACTTAATTAATGAGCACAGCACAGAGAGAAGGAGTGACATGCAGTATATATGGACCCAAACAGCACAAGGTTTAATTCATAAGGCGCAGCATCCCTATAGGGCAAAATACTTGTCCTTGGAAATCTCGTGGCACTGGGCCACTCACGGCTCAGTTTGGTCCAGATCGGCTTTTCTACCCACTTACTCTGAGTAGTCTCCACCATAAAACCAAATGGGTGGTGGTGGGGAGGCTCCTGCATACAGGGGCCAATATGCCCATGGACCTTTGGGGGTGAAATTAGCCAGTTCAAGGCAGACATTTAAAAGATTTTATGTTAACAAACAGGGTGTCAAAATACAGCAGCAAAATCTATATCAGAGTGTCAGCATAAGCAAAAGAACTCTGGAAGGGGGTGGGGTAAGATGGGGGGAAGGGGGGGCACCTCGACACACACACTAATTCTGCCTCATGCACACACCACTTGCTACATAACCAGTAACACACACAATCATACTCTACCGCACGCATGCACACACATCTTACGTGCTGCTTAAGTATACTGTATGCACAACAATCAGATCTCTCATATTTAGGCCAGACAATAAGCTGTTTTCTGTAGAAAAAAGAGGGGAGACGTCAACGTGTGCTATTTGGATAGATAAGAAAAGAATTCTGGCTCATACTGTTGCCTCCTACAGGGCTTAAAGCTCGCTGGTAGCCACACAGCGCATGAAATGCCAAAAGTTGTTAAAATACCATAGCCTCTGTTGTCTTTTCCCCAGGCAGACAAATAGTTGAGGGCGATCATCACACCTCGCTTTCTCCTCCCTCACACTGACAGGACCAGGCTGCCTGCGTGGCCTTACATTTCATGCTGAAAGGGTTTTTAATCACAACCCCTCTGTGGGCTGTAGGGGGATCAGGCCAGATGCTACTTTGCGATCATATACATTAATATGCTTGGCATTCCCCAGTAGGTGGTTTGGAAGAGGCAATATGAGTTACTGCAGTTCTTTACCTGTCACTGTAATGGAGTGAAGTAAATTTATGCCTTGACAGGGTCCCAAAGCACAATGTAGGCTGTTTCTATAGTGATCATTCACCCGCTGCCAAAATGCAACTGTCTCTGGGGTTGAGCACAACAGCTGTTCTGCGTCAACAACATGGCAAAGGATTTGCGAGGAGAAGCCTACTGGATGGAGGCTCAGGGGGAAGCAAGGTATGGCTGAGGCAAAATGGTGACCAGAAAGTAGGTGCTACCAAGAATGGGCGACCGACTACATCTTTAACCCTGGCAGGTCTGATGTTTTAAAATCATGAACCACCAGAACTTGGAATTAATCACCAATCGGTATTTCACATTTCTGCCTATTTCACAAGAGGCACCTTGTGAGTTGTGAAATAAATCACAAACAGTGCAGTGTGGTTAGAACCAGTCACAAAGTGTTTGTGGTCCCTGCTGGGGGCATAATGAGGCAAAGCCAGCCAATGGTTTTAGCAGAAATGTAAGGCCACATGAGAGGGCCCCATCTGCCCATAGCATACTCCAACCTTCTTCAACTGGGTATCCTACAGATATTTTGGGCTATGAGTTTCCTCAGTTCCAGTTAGTACAGCTGATGGGATGATCATTGTTGTACAAAATATCTGGAAGACACTTGATTGGAGAAGACTTTACAAACTGAGTGGGGTGGGAGATTGTGCTTTGCTGTTGTTTCTGATTGAAGATGTTTCACATGTATTTACAGTGCTTCAAGAAGCTGCAGGACTCATTTCACCAGAACCATAGTGAGACGAAAGAAATACATGTATGCTGCAGTCAATGATGCCTCTGTCATATTGCCACCATCTCTTGTTAAACCTATTGGGTACAATTCAACAAGGTTTTCCTCAGAGTAGACCCACAGAAAATATTGGTCCTGACTTCATTTCAATGGACCTATTCCAGGTACAACTTGGCCTTGATACCGGTGGCTACAGCAGTGGAACAGATCAGAATAACAGCAACAGCAAGGGTCTAATACTTTATTTTCAGGTTCAGATTTGTACGACAGAAGAATGGGCCGTGGCTCAGTGACAGGGCATCTGCTTTGAAGAAAGAAGACCCCAGGTTTAATCCCAAGGTAGGATAGGATTGGAAATGTCCCCTATCTGAAAGCCTAGACAGCCACTGCACATCAGTGCAGACAGCACAGAGCTAGACAGGCAAATAATCCGGCTCACTATAAAGCAGCTTCGTATATTCCTACACTTCTGTTACATTGAGGTGCCTAGAATTCACCCTCTTCCTCACACAAAGCAGCAACTTGTAGCATTTGTGATGGCTCCAGGTGCTTTTTATAGGGTTTTGATTTCCAGGTGGCAATGGTGGAAAGCAATGTGGAAAACAACCAAACTGGACACCCACTTGTGCAGACACTAAACAGAAGAGTCTAAACTCATGTTCCTCCAATGCAAGGTACTCATCAAGAATTGTGGTGGTGGCAGTGGCATTCTGAAAGTTGTTCAGATCTGCATTACAAAAAGTTGCACAGAAATGAGAAGGCTGCTTGTGCACAGTTGCTTTCCAATGTTTTAAGACTACAGTTTTAGAATAGCAACCAATGGCTTAGAAATAAGAGGGCACTCTATAACTCAGGGGTGGAAAACTGGATACAGCTGATGGGTCAGATCTGTACCCACTGTGGACCAACTTCTCGTATGACAACCTCAAAGTGATAGCTTAACCATTCTGTGGTTTCTTTTAGGAAAGTAAAACCTGCATGACTTGGAGATGAGATTGGACCAAGTTAAGGGTCTAGCCAGATTATTGATTCAAGAATGCTTTCCAACATCCTTTGGAAAAAGTAGGGTTGTTGCTGAGTTAGCCAGAAGCAGCACTGAAAGTGTATTGCATTTTTATTGGCGTTCCAATAATATCTTGCTCGGTGCTACAGGCACAGTGATTAATGTGAATACAATCCTTGGCCAGAACATCATAATGCTTTTTAGGTACTCTCAAGCCCAAAGTCATTCTGTTCAGGATAGCTAAGGCTGTCAGGCACTTCCAGAATGAAGTGTGTCTGGAAGCACCGTGCACACACAGACACAGAGGGCACATCCACACTTGTGTTTGCCCCATGCCTAGAAAGCACAGGACTGAGCAGTTTTCCCCTTGCCCCACTCCTTTCCCAGGGAAAATTCACTCTTTAGCTTTAAATCAGAACAAACTGACTGCTGCAATTAAGCACCAATAAGTAGTTAAAGAGCGCTAAAGGGAAGGCAATGGAACAAGAAAAAGTGTGGATAAGCACAGGCACTTTATTTGCCTTCTCACTGTATGCCAGTTCACACAACCATCCTTAGCATGCTCATCAACACAAGGTAACTTTTTAATGACTTCAGCCTGTTTTGATCAGGCCTAGTGAATTCTCTACACACAACCAACACTGTGCTTCATTACATTCCTAAGAAAACTTTGAAAAGATGGTTAAACCAGGGTATGTCAGGTCACAATGTGGACTTGCACAGCAGCCCTGACCTGAATCTAGTGAAGCAAACAGACCTGCCTTTTGTCCCCATCACTGCCCCGCATGATGTCTGCAGAGGCACCCTGCGGATAAAGGGACAGTTGCCAGCACAGCACTGTCAGACAAGGAGAACTCAGCCCCCACTGCGCTTTCTTTGCAAGTCTACTGGGAGGTCATATTTTGCTGCACGTTCAGTGCAGGTGACAGTAGCTCTATGTGATCTTCAGCCACATGGTTTGACTAGCTCCATCGCAAGTGTTCTGTTCCCTTCATTTCTTGTTTAGTCTTCTGACTAACTGCCTACCGAGGACACATACAGCAGCTGTGTCTGGGAAGAGACTACAAAGATGGGGATGAATGACTCAAGGGAGTTGGTGACAAGAGGATCTGTGGGGTGGGGGCAAAGAGACAGTTGACCTAAAATGAGGCAGGAAATATGAAGTTGTACCTGAAAACGATGGGGCAGCATAAGTGACTGAGATGGAAGGGACAGGATCTGATCCCAACCTACCAGAAGCAAGTACACCAACTGACTTAAAAGACAAAGCCTATTCATTGGACAAATCCCTTTAAAAACCAAAACATATTGGGTGGTATTCAACTAAGTTGTATTCAGAGTAGACCCACTGAAATCAATTATCCTAACTTAGTGCTGTAATGTTCATTCCTTTGAGTAAAACGGAATTGAATAATCCCCTATTTCCTTTGCAGCAGCTTTATACGTGAAGTTTAGTTCCAAGAGAGAATTCTGTCCAATTGTAAAGGAAAATGAGGAGACAGAGAATGAATCCATGATGACATCCAGAAACAGCAACGACAATGGAGAGGAATTACTCATTTTCACTAGTAATTGTGAAGCAGAGCTCACTTTGGAAAGCAGAGATTTCCTGCTTCTAACTGTGCCTCGCTTTCCTTCATATGAAAAGAGCACACGGAAATCTGCCTGCTGAACAGGGTACTGTGAAATCAAGGCTGTTACCTGGACAGCAGAGAATTAGCAGCACAATGCTTGCGTCTCCCCAGCAGGCTCTGCAATCAAAGGTTGCAGCCTGGGAGGCACTCTATTTTTAACTTGATTTTGATTTTAAATCCATATGGACGTGTTAAAGTCACTGGAGAAATGGGAAAGTTGTGTGGGCTTTGAATTCCTACTCAGCTCAAAATATCTCTTTTCATCACATCTCTGCGGGTGAAGAACCCATTTTGCAGGCACTGAATTGCTTAAATGACATTTAGGGGCAACAGGCGCAGCGAAAATTGGACTACTCAGCTATAGCAGAGGACCCAGTGCCTTCGACAAAAACCAGCACCATGGAGAGCTACAGGCCTCTGGAGGGATTTTGCTAGTCCCCTGTGCAAGGGGTTCCTTATCTACTAGGCCCTTTCCCAGGTGTGGGGAAACCACGAAGGCCCCAGGGGGCATACCTTCCCTTAGTAAGCCAGACACACCTGAGATGCATCTTGATGCTTTACCTTGGTGTCTGGAGTAGGCAAAGGGCAAAGGCAAATGAACCCCCTTCTGTGTTATCTTCCAGGTGCTCATTTGCCTCTCTCAAGTGGGTCCTTCCATTCAGTCAGGTTACCTTGACTTGGACACGGGAGTTGGGAGAGACTAGTCATCAAGAATTCGCTTTAGTTTTGCAAAGGGAGCACCACACCTAATCCAGGCAGCAAATAGTTCTGATTGTCTGGAGCAAGGTGCATCTCCCAACGCTAAATAAAGAAGACTCATTTCTCCAGCATGTACCACACACACACACACACACACACTCATCCAGCCAACATGCTCCAGGTGCCCCCTAGGTAAGCCACGGGGCCAGATTTCAAGGGACGAAGTCGACATCGAGCAAGCGCCCACTTTGGCTAAGTGGAAGTTTGCACAGGGACTGCAGGTCGCCCAAGAGAGTGGCGAGGGCGCACAAAGGGCCATTGGTGCGTGTGTGAAGTTCAGACGGAACATTTTAGACCCGGGACCTCTACCCTGCTCCAGGTAGTCTGCCGCTAGAGGGATGCTGCCCTTTCCCGCAGCGCCCCCGAGCCGAGCGCCCTGCCAGCCCGGGAGGAACTCACCGGTTAGTTGGTCGTAGGAACCGTCGAGGTCGCGGGAGTCGGAGAGGCTCTCTTTCCTGTCCTTGCCGCGCATCTTGCGGAGCGGAGACGCCCCGGGGCGCTGGGACGGGACGGGCACCGACTGCGCGCCTCCTCTCGCCTAGCTGTCCTCCTCTCTGGCGCCCGGGATCCAGCTCCTCCCTCCCCTCCCTCCCTCCTTCCCCCCGGCGCCCTGGGCAGATCCTCCCGGCGGGGCGCGGGGCCGGGGCAAGCGGCGTCCAGCTCCCCGGCAACAGGAGAAGCGAGCGCCCGCTCTCTCCCCTCCTCCTCCTCCGACTGCCTTCTCCACCTCCCCCGCCAGCTTCTGCGCACAGCCGCTTTCCTCCCGTTCACACGGGCGGGCTTCTACACCGGGTTAAGGGAGAAGGAGATTGCCTCCCCTGAGGCGAGCGAGACTCCGCGCCTGGTCCTTCCCGTCTTCTGTACCGCCCCACGCCGAGGGTGGCGCTTCACGCTGGAACTAACACTCTCTTTCCCGAGAGGGGAGGGTGGGGTTTTCTATCGCGCACGCCGGCTGGGAAACTGAGGAATGAAAAAAAAGTGGGGGGGGGGTGTCAGTTAGACACGTGTCTCCTGAGGCCGGGAGACACGTGCGCCGGTGCACAAATACGCGCGCCGGCGTCGCGAGGTGGCTTCCTCGACGCCCTCCCACAGTTGCAGAGCGAAGGCGCGCAGGGAGGCCGCCCCCTCGGGGGCAAGGCGAGGCGCGCACCCGCCCACCAGGCCTCGCGCGGAGATCCGGGAGCAGAGGAGCCGCGAGCAACAGGGGAGAGTTCCGGCCGGGTACTATGCAAATCAAGCCCGTCCACCCGCGCTCGCAGAGGCCGGGGATGGGGCCCACCGTTGAGACTTCGCCATTCCGAAGGCGCCTCCCTGCGCCCAGTGCGCGCTACGTAGCGCCGCACGTGCGCACGCTTCGCCGACGGCCCTCGCCAGTACAATCCGCTCTAGAAAGCTTTCAGAGGAGCAGGTGGGACTCCGAGGTCTTAGAAGGAACCAGTCCTTGGGGTGGGGTTGCCACTTCCACCACTCTTTAAAAAAAACAAAAAAACACCTGGCTCCGTTATTATGAAAAAATAATAAGCCCAAGGTGGGAGAGCTTCACCGGTTGAATTCTGCCTGTTGCATCCTCTAAGAGCGCAGGAGCTTGCCAGGTGGCAGGTCCTAAGACCAGCTAGAAAGGCTGGTGGTAGGGATATATGGGACACGCTGACTAAAGGAAGTTCCTCACTGAGGAGGCCCAATAGCCAGACAGCGGGCAGCTGTCAGAGGGCCAGTAGCTAAGCTAAGAGAACACCTGCCCTGGATGGATTTCAGATGCTGGATCAGAGGTATCACAGCATGGTGATGTATTTCGTTCCAGCAGTGCCCTCTAGATGGATTGCAGCCTGTCCTGGTCCAATACCCATCCACTTGCCTAATGAGGACCTTTATAGAGACCACAGCGTGTTTACAGCAAAAGATGGTGGACTGTACTGGCCCAGGGTTGCCACAAAAGAAAATGCATCACAGTGGTCCGGGAATAAGTTGCAGGGCATATCCCGGTAAGTTGGAAAGATTTATGCGAGTAACAGCTTCTTGGCTAGATTGCCATATAGCCCATCTCACTCTTGGCTTCTTGGTTGTTCCTTTCGGTAATTCTCATGTTTTTCTTAAAACAAAAAATGCTAGGAAAATTTTGGCTTTTTTAAAAAAGAGGGCATCTTTCTGTGAAGCCTGGAAATGCAGATACCGCATCTTCTTCACTTTCCTCGACCCACACCATTAATCTTAATTAATGAGTACTGCTCATATTCTGGTCTCTGCTGTACTGCTAAAACGCCAGCCAAATTGATCCCAGCCTTAACCCAGTCTACGATACCACCGTGGAGAAACTGAACTGTTCCATGGTGGCCAACAGGTGGCGTGGGGGAGCCACGCCTCTATAGAGTTTAATAGGCCCCCCCCCATCAGTACTTCCATGGCTGCTGTTGCTCCTTTGCCTCGCCTCCCCGACGTCAAATAATTTCCTTAATTACAATACCTGTATTCAGCACTGGCAGAGCTGGCTCAGGATGACATGGGCTGCTCCAGTCAATATGTCCTTCTCAGTGGCGTAGCGTGGGGGGTGCAGGGGGTGCCGGCCGCACCGGGCGCAACATCTGGGGTTAGGGCAAATCCATTGGTTAGGGGGCGCAAATCCACAGGTTAGGGGGCGCAAATTACTTGCCTTGCCCCGGGTGCTGACAACCCACGCTACGCCACTGGTCCTTCTCTGTTCTTGCCCATTTTCTTTGCAAGAGGAATTTGGAGTTTGTACATCTCCCCACAGAGCTGGGGCAGAGGAAGTAAACAGTTCATTCATTTTATTAAAGATTTGTGAAACACCCCCAAGCCACACCCATTTGGAGGAGCTAACATTCCACGTAATTATTGAGCACTATCATGTGCGAAGCAAAAGGAAGGGGACAAGACTAATTAGAGTTTCCCCTTTTCCCCTTCCTGAGGTGCTTTATTTCCCAAAGAGCATAAGAAAGCTACAGACCTTTGGAGACCTTGGAGCTGATGGCATGTTCTCATTGTGCCCTGTGATGGATGTGGAGATTCATTTCCCTGAAGCAAATGCCACCTGAAATTCTTCCAAGTGAGTATGGGCAGCCTGTGCTCATCAGGGAAATGGGCTGCTTGAAATACCTTTGGTCAGGGATAAGGGTTTTTTTGTGTGGGGGGGTGCCCTCTGGCCCTGCACTTGACAGTCCAGAGGGGCACAGAGAGAGTGATAGCCCCAGCCTTGGGACTTGTGGGCTGCTGTCCATAAGCAATTCAGAAAGTGCCCTTTTCTTAGTACCAAGCAGGAACCACAAGTGTGAGCTGGCAGAGAAAGTGGGAAGCTGATTGACGGGGCTGATCTGCAGGGAAAGGATGCAGATTTTGGGGGGGGCCATTCACGAACAGCTAACTGTTGATTATTTCATTTATTATTAGAGTTTTGCTATCCTGGCTGAGGAGAGAGCTGCCACATTGATGTGCTCGATCAAGCAGTAAACTTTATGGGACCATCTTCCTGTTCTGTTTTCTCCAAGAGACTGGGTAGAAAAGGGGCCTGGAAGCAATTTTGCTCAGCCTTTTTGCAGAGAGTGCCAGGTCCTCAGGTCTCAGTTATGTTTTTCAGGGTACTCCAGATAGCCTGTGCCTAATAGGAGTGGGGTCTCTGCAAGTTACAGAATGGCAAAAAGAAGGTATCGGGAACATGTGTGAATGTGCAAGAGTTGCATTAAGCCTGCTGTAGCAAGGAAGGGAGTTGCCAGAGTATGTGCATATCACAGCTCCTCGAGAAATGCCTGGATCTCAAATTATCAGCATCCTCCCCCGCTTTTTGAAAAGTAAGCTTTCTGTGAAGGGTGCTGCCTTCCCCGTGCAGAGAGAGAAGGCAAACACGGGGGGCGGGGAGGGGGAGAGGGAAAGAGAAACTGACTAGGGAAAACTTGAGAAATGTCATTGTTAATTTCATCTGATAGATGGAGTGTCACACAGAGAGCAGCTGACACCAGATTGACAGCAGTCTGTCTGGAGGGCGCACACATGGGAGACTGAGGTGAGTGCCATTTATCAAATGAACAGATCAATCGGGATTATAGTATTTATTTCCTGTGATTAATATTTGAACTCCAATTCATCTTGCTTGAAAGTTCCAGTCTCCAATGATTCACTTTAAAGAAAAAGAAAAAGTCCGCACTGGAATTTCCCAGGCAATTGCGGATAGAAGAAGCAAAGGTACCAAATTGCCTCACCCCAAAAGGGATTCATAATGGCAGAATTCAGTAACCAGTTTTGCTAGTGGAAGCCCATGCCCATAGAAGGACTACTAGCGTAGTGGGGCTACCTACTCCCCAAAATTGGCTCAGGGAGGTCAGGAGAACCTCCAGACTTGCACATGGGGATGAGAAGCTTGCTCTGACAGAACACTTTCTCAAAACCAGCTGATTTCCCTATCATTCCCTGACTTAACCCCAAGCCCCAAAGGGCAGCCCAGGTAAGATGGTCTTACAAGGGCCCAGAGTCTGCAGGAAGGGCAATCCATTGCTGCTGCTTCTAGGTCCTTTATGCTCCTAGAGGTGTCTCTCCCCATGAGAGTTTTACTGGCCTTGGCAAGTGCTCTCTGTCCTACTCCTCCCCATTCCCTTTCCCTGGAACTTTCTTGCATATAGAGTCTCTGGAGAAAACACTATCTTGGCACCTTTCTCGCCATGTTCAAGGCAAAGGAGAAATATGCCTAGTATTCTCACACCCCTAGGACCAATCAAAGGAAGACCGCTGGCTATTCCACATTTTCTCATTCAAAAAGCCTGGGTGGCTTAGGCTACCTTGACTCCAGGTTGTCCTCTGAAGAGCAGTAACACCTCCTCCAGCCCCCTATGTTGCAGAGCAGGTGGTACCCACACACAGACCCAGGAGCCAGGAAGGAGATCACCTCTTGCTCTTGTGGCTCCCAGCGCCCTTCTCCTGCTTTCCTTCCCCCTCTTCTTGAGCTCTTGCCTTGATAGAAAATCTCTTTCTAATCATTTCTCCTGCTTGCATGCGGCCCTCCCTCCGCCCTCTCCTCCACCCCCATTCACTCCGATGGTGAGTGGGAGGGTTATTAATTTGAGGTTTTCCTTGCTCGTGCTCTAAATACCGAATACAGCGTTCAGCATTCCCACAGCAAATGAGACACATATTTCGCTTAGGAGGCAGTGGGAGAAAATGATGCAGCTCCTTCCACAAATTAATTGCTGAAGAGAAAGAGAGAGAAATGGGGAGGCAATCTGACTCTGATTCAACTTGTTTGCAAAGTTGAAGCAAGAGGGGAACAAGAAAAAGCTCTTGCCTGTGCTCACAGGGGGAATCAGTGACGTGGTAGGAGTGGGTCAGTTTGAACCAAGGACTTCAGCAGAGTTATTTGGAAGGCACCACAAGACCAGAGGGCGAGGGCATGTCAGAATAGAGTGGCCGTCACTGACATGGTGAGAACTCCGAAGGTATTGTAAGTAGATAGATATAGATATATAAATATAGATATAGATATAGATAGATATATAGGCTCAGAGGGTGTCCATGACTGTTCCGTAACAGGGCTGCACACTAGGGACAAAGCAGCTGCCCTTCTCTTGGAAAACCTTGCAGCCAAGAAGGGGGAAAACTGATCAATAAGCCATTGAGCTAATCCCACTGGCACAAGAAAGGGAACACACACAGTAAGACAGATTCCTTTGCCCTGAAGTACCAGGGCAAATCAAGAGAGGCTGTGGTTCATGTCCCCTTGGTGCAAGTTGCCGTATGCAAAAATGGCAAAAGCTAGGCTTGCCATATATCAAAAACTAAAAACCAGGATATCCTGGTTTATTTTTAAATAAAACCACTGAACTTGTTGGGATTTTTTTTACACAAACCCCAAGGTTGTTTAGCCTTTTTTTATTTTACAAAAACACCAAAAAAAAAGAAAGATATTTTTTTTTCCAATTGACTTGCCAAAGATCCAAAGTGCTGCCTTTGGGAAATCCCCACACCCCATGTCAATTGTGCCTTTGAAATCCCAGTAATGTCCAGGGAAACCCAGACGTATGGGAGCTCAGCAAAAGCTTCCATTTTATTTGGAAGGCAGAAGGCTGCCTTTTCTCTTCTAGGGATGCTGCTAGCCCTGCCAATTTCCCCCTGCAGCAAAGAGCACATGCTGAGCCCACACCTTTAGGAGATCTGTCAGAAGTGGTAAAGATTCATTAGGATCATAGAGCCCATACCAAATCCAATTTGGTCTATTTAAAAAATGTATGGAGTTGGTAAGGATGAAGGAATCAATACTGGTTTGAAATAATATAAAAACACAAATTCTAACCTATGACTAAATGCACTTTCAATATATATTTCACTTTTTACTTTAAAGGCTTGCATCTTAGCAGTGTTCCATGGTTCAAGGGTACAATAGCTTTGTAAACAAGCATTTTGGTTTCCCTACGAATGTCCCGGTCCTCAAACACTCTGCACTTCAACAGGGAGAAAGCCGCACTCGCAGAGCTCAGGCGATGCTGGATTTCTGCATCAATGTCAGCCTTTGTAGAAAGATAACTGCCCAGGTAGATTCAAGTGATTCAAGGGCAAGGATATACTGTAACTAAAGGTAAAGGTAAAGGTAAAGGTAAAGGTAAAGGGATCCCTGACCATTAGGTCCAATCGTGGCCGACTCTGGGGTTGCGGCGCTCATCTCACTTTATTGGCCGAGGGAGCCGGCATACAGCTTCTGGATCATGTGGCCAGCATGACTAAGCCGCTTCTGGCGAACCAGAGCAGCACGCAGAAACGCCGTTTACCTTCCCGCTAGAGCGGTACCTATTTATCTACTTGCACTTTGACCTGCTTTCGAACTGCTAGGTTGGCAGGAGCAGGGACCGAGCAACGGGAGCTCACCCCGTCGCAGGGATTTGAACCGCCAACCTTCTGATTGGCAAGTCCTCGCAGCGCCACCCACATCCCTTATACTGTAACTATACCTCACCAAATTCCCAAATCTGATACAATAGCTGTTTTTCTCTTTTTTTATAGTACAGTACAGTACTCCTATCTCCAGAATGACATTCTCTCTCTATCCCACCACAATTGTTTTTTTTAAAAAATGCCAAAATGTACACTTTATCTAGCCTGGCTTTTTAGCTGTTACAAAGAGGAACAATTTCCTTTGATAGTCTATCAAATAGCCTGTGGTATTTCTCTTGAAAGGTGTCAAACAAAGAGGGAATCTCTGCCAGAGTCCAATCCACAGCCCATCTTCCAGCTAATGTGAATAGAAAAGTGTGGGGAGGGGGCCAGCTACCAATTACCAGCACACCAAGATCTCTAATGTGATGATGGTACAGTGGGGTACATAGTGCAAAGAGAAATCCTGTTTTCTACTCAGTCCATAGAGAGTTCCAAAAATATATATGTGCCAGTTACTTTTAAGAACATAAGGAGAGCCTGCTGGATCAGACCAGTGGCTCCTCTAGTTCAGCATCCTGCTCTGGCCATCGCCAAAAATGTTGAAATTTATCTTCCCTCCCTCTTTTGATTTGTTCATGAGTTGTAAGATCTAAGTGGTTTCCCACTTTTCTGCAGAGCTTTTTTTTTTAAAGAGTGAACTACATTGCTTTACTTAGTTTGAATTTCTAATATGCTGCTGTGGCCCCTTAGGAGTTACAGTGCTGGAAGTTAAGCTCCTGCCTGTCTAATATTAGACTTGTAGGTGCATTTTACTTTTGTGTATTGTGCAGCTTGTTTCATTTTTTCTTGCGCTTCCCACCTTCTCTTTAATAAACTTGGAACTCGTTCTAGTTAGACACAGAGTATTACATAATGAAGGCAGATTCGCAGGCATTGAAGACAGCTTCCAGATTTTAAACCTTTGTGACACCTGGCTGAAATTAAACTCTGCATATATTCAGGGGACTGGTGCTGAGTCCTGGCACTGAACTCAAAACCACAGGTTCTTGTTCCCAGTGAGAGCTTTCCTGTCATTGCAGATAGCAGGTGTGGAATCATTCCATTCAGATTGGGTCCAGGGTGGGGGCAAAAGCTTGAAGCCTCCCTCCTCCACACCAGCTATTTTTATTTTTTTTCCAAAGCCCATGGCAAAATAATGTCACATCAAGTTTGGCTCTCAGCCTTAATCCCCCACTGCAATATGAGGATAAAACAACTCACTTTTGGGGGGTTTTCTTCTTCTAAAAGGTCTACATATGTGTGAAATGCTTTGCAGACAGTGAAATATTCTGCCAATGCTACTGTTGTTATTATTATTGACCCAAGTTGTTTCCATACAATCATAGAATTTTATCATCTCCAATAGAATATGTTGAGTTGTGGGCGAACATAGCAGACGACACAGCGATTTCTCCAGAGCAGCTCTTTACTTGTAAGCTGGACAGAACTGAACAACAAACAGCTCAGCCAGCCTGCTTTTATAGGCAGCCGGCTGTCAGCATTGTAGCAACAACAACCCAGGGTTTCCCGCCTAAAATAACTGACGTGGACCTGAGTGAAATCTACAGTATCCCCCTGCTGGCCCAGGGTGAGAACTTCAGTACATAACAGAATATCATTTCCATCCTATCAATGCAGCCCACACTGGTCACAGAGGACAGAACTGCACCTTATAAACAACCTGTGTTGATCCCGGAGTCCATAAGAACATGAGTAGCCTTGTTGGATCAACCCAAAAGCTTATCTAGTCCAGTGTGCTGTTTCCACACAGCAGTCAACCAGATGTCCACAAGCAGGACACAAGGGCAGTAGCTCTCTCCGTCTCCATGTTGCCTCTCATCCTGGAGGTATTAGACAACCATTGTGACTCTCAGCCATTGATAGCCCTGTCCACCATGAATTTATCTAATCCCATGTTAAAGCTATACAAATTGGTGGCTGTAACCAGAGTCTTGTAGTCCTCTTGTCTGTCTTGAATGGTCTACCATTCAGTTTCATTAGGTGACTCTGGGGCTCTAGTATTATGAAAGAGGGAGGAAAAGCTTCTCTCTAGCCACCACTTGCTGGAGGAGATATTATAGTCCCATTCTGTTCAGCCCTCAAAAGCTGGGGGAAATCTTGGGATTGAGCAGCTGGCTGTTGGTCTTCCATCCTTTGGTTGGTTGGTTGGTTTGTAAGCAGAGTGTAAAACCTGAGCCCAGGAAAAAGGGATGGAGTGTGTATACTGCAGTCAGCTAGGTGGTCACAGCCAGAGTCAAATAAGGGCAAATTAAAAACAAATGTAAGAAACAATGAATAACGTAAGTGGTTCCAGATGGATATCGCCTCTCAGGGTCTGCCAACAGGACACATGATGTCAGGTTAAATAATCAGTGCCAAAAACTCTTCTGGCCAAGGTTATTTTTCTCAATTGCTGTCAAATAAGAGTTAATCAAAGCTTTTTGGGTAATTGCTCCCTGGCTCAGGGAGATGCCAGGCAAGCTCTACATAGGTAACTATAAGTATACCTCATAGAACTTCCCAGAAAGCAGCTCTGTGAGCAGAAGGAAGGCAAAAGGTGTTCTGGCACCCTATAGACTAGAACCATATTGATTTAATGGGGCATGAGGTGTATAGGCAAGTCTGCAGCAGATATGAGATGGGCAGTATACATGTGAGATGAGAAAAGTAAATTATAGAGCACAGAAGTAAAACAAAAAACAGCACAATTTGATTACTAGATACAACACTCAACTTTCTGTGGCATGAGCAACTCTCATGGATGCAGCCTCTTCATCTGCTAAGGTGCCACCATGGCTTTTGGAGAAGAATCGTGGGTGCTAAGGTGGAAACAGGAGCTCAGTGCTTCTCAAGAGCTGCTTCTCAGACATTCTCTCTGAACCAGTTGTGGGACCTCAGGAATCAGACTTTGTGCTCTTCTGGTGAATCAAGGATGTAGTTAAAACCAGAGTCGAGTGCCTCTTGAAAGGAAATACCTTAGAGAGAGACTGTCTGGGAGCATCTCCTCAGAGGTTACAAACTTCTGCAAAAGCCACTACAGATCAAGCACATGACATCATCTGAAAACTTAATACTTTTCAATAGAGTAGGTTCATATATTTAGAACTGGAATCCTGTGACAGTGACAGACTGCACCATTTCATACTGTGGGTGTGGTGGTGGTGGGGGGGTGCAATTTCAGGTCTCCCCTAGGCAAAACCCCACACTCATCCATATAAACAATAAAGACATATAGACAAACACATACATACATGTAACATGGCAGGAATAAAGCTTTTGGTGCAGCCTGCTTCATACTTTCTATTTGCAGGGATTTATTTCTTTTGAACATCAAAGTGGTTTCCTTCCTCAGCCCTAGTTGGAAGTGGTAAAATCCATTATGTAACCTCAGAACTCAAGCAGCTCACTCTGCTGCATGCATAGACAAGACTTGTCAGTTGCATGTCATCAAGTGATGTTCATGCATGTGTGAACTGGCCTCCCCAGGAATAATTCATTCTTCCTGGCACCAAAAAAAAAAAGCACATACCCATTTGCGTACACCTTCCATTTGGTTTGTTGGAGATGGTAGTTTTTACTTGTTCTGGTTGTTAATTGCTCTGTGCGCAAAACCAACTCTTCCTCTCTGCATTTCTTTCAGTTTGTTACAAGATCAATAGAAGGGAGTGTACCATGCATACATTTGAATTTAAGAAATAAAGACCATTTTTTAAGATGACAGAATCATTCCTGTTTAGTGACTTCTTTGCAGGACGTAAAGCTGCTTTGAGTCATACCTGCATTGTCTGAAATAGCTTTCACCTCAATGCTAAACCTCCAGTGGCTACTTGATTTACTCTGGCCTGGAGCATTTCACAAAGGCTTAGACACAAAAAGAATGGACTCCAACAGCCTTGATGTATTAGCAAACCTAGCCAAAATAGATACAGCATGCAGTTATATACATCTTCCATCACTTGTTGCTGTTGTTTGGCTGTATTAAAACAAAAGCAGCTGTGAAAGAGTGCTTATTCAAATGCTGGTACAGATCAGATAACAAATCCATCACATACACCTCAATAATAGACCAGCATATTTTACAAGAGCATTATGTTCAAAGCTTGCAGCTGGAAGGCTGAATCAACCTGAACTAGAAAGCAATTGGGTTGCTTGTTGTGCACTTAGAAGGCCTTTAAAATCACCTGGATATAAAAGCAGGCTGTGGGGGATGGCAGCAGGAGATACAGTCTCACTGCAGTGTTTGAGGCTAGTGGGAAACTTATGAGACCATATTCATAGTAACCCTTCAGGACCAAAACGCTGGGACTTTGTAAATCAAGAGGGCAAATGAAGAACATTGATATCAAGTCCTTTCAGTCTTGCTAGGAGGAAAGCCTGGTGTTGTATCTGTGTTAGAATGAGAGCACTATGCCCTCACCATTGCAACACAACACCTCACCTCCCAGCTACAATGGCAGGCTGGTCTTAGTGATCTATCTCAGGGATGCAATTTAACAGCTCATTAAGCAAAGACAGAGCATTGATCACCATTATTAAGCACACCTTTAGCTAATTGCAGATTTCCATTCTTATGGCTTAACTATGTGGGAAAAGTCAAGCACAGGATATTAAATCACCATGATCTAAATCCTGGACAGTTGATGTTCCTTTTTGATTTTACCATAATTAATTTTTCCTTTTTTTAATGTGGGGAATATTGTCGTGTTTTATATTGTAAACTGCCCTGTGATCTTCAGATAAAGATCAGTATACATATTTAATAAACAATAATAACACCTGGTTTGATTTTAACGTAAAGCCTTGCTACCTATGAGCAAGATTGGCATCCCATTCTGCGAGGAAGGCCACAGCCACCTCCGCAATTCAGGAAGCATTTCAAGAATGGAGGTTCATTTCCTGTCCTCTGCTTCTATATTACTTGGTATAATAATCTTTAAGGCTGGATAGGTGAGTTTTAAAAACTCTGCTAAGTATGAATGGCAGTGTATAGATTACTCGTCAGTTTCATGGACAGAAACTCCATGTTTGCTGGCAAATATTGCAGCCTATCGGGGATTTAAAATGTGGCAAGATGGTGATAGCAAATGTTTTGAGTTTCCAAATCAGCAAGGGAGCTGGGTAGTATAGGGCTGTTCTTGTGTAACTTTGGCATGTGGGAGATCTGGGATTAGGATTACAGTATGTGTTAAGGAGAAGGAGAAAACTAAATAAGCACCCTCATGTGGCTACTCTGGACAGGGTTTTAGTTCTTTCCCTTATGTAAATCCCTCCCCTCCCCATTGTTATTATCTCCATAAGTAGTGAGGCATTGGGGCGGGGGAAGGAAAAGGTGCAGATGGTGTTCCTGACTTTTAAAATAGTTTGGGGCAGGGTGTGGGGGAAATTACATCAGGAGATGGATGTTTGGAGGAAAAGGTTAAACAACCCAGAGTGTGTGGGGGCCCAGAGCGCACACACACACTCAGTCTTCAAAGCAGCTGATAAAAATGTCCCCCAAACCTTGGGAGATCCTAAACATGGACCAGATAGGAATGTCAAGTGTAAAAAGGCAAAACTTTCCATTTCAGATGTCATTATTTCTAGAGGCGTTTGCACCCCGTCTCCACTCACTTTCGAAAGGGAAAGAGGGACATGGAGACTGTGTGTTTCATCCTTCTATGAACTCACAAACATGCTCTTCCCTCCACTAGCAGCAGATGTATGGAAGTATCTAGGGACAGTTCTTCTTGGAGGTGGGAGTGGGGGGGGTGGGGAGAGGAAGCCAGTCTGGGAATGCTGGCATTAAAGAGGACAGTGCTCTCCAGCCTCCTCTTGCCCCACCTGGTGCTTGTCACCAGAGTGTTGGCTCTCCCGGAGCGCAACTTAAACCTAACAGCTTGGAGGTCCCAGGCCCCCTTCCAGCACAGCAAGAGCCTCAAAGCCAATGCGCTTGTAAGCTGATGCAGCAGAAATTAAATGAGCAAATGTGGCTGGGGCCTTCCCCAGCCTGCAGTTCATTACACACTCACAGCCCTGAGGCCCAGCGTGAGGGAAGCGTGAGTGGAGGGGGCCATGCCGAAGTCAGACAGCTTGGCTAATTAACCACTAATTACCTAGGAGAGTAAGGAGGCTCTGCGCAACAGAAGAGAGTGAGGGGGGAAATGTCTGAGGAGACGGGGAGCCATTGCACTTTCCCAGCAGGGGCTGCTGGAAGACCAGGGATGAGAGGTTAAGCAAAAGGCAAAGGGTGGTGAAGTGATGGCACCTAGGGGGGTGCAGTTCATGGGGCAGCGGAAGAGCTGTGGCCAGAGGAAGCGCTCCTTTGCTCCGCTTCCCAGATCTGTGCCCAGCTCATTTAATCTAGTCAATTGGATTCACTTCCCATCCGCTTAATTCAATTAGTCCGAGAGGGGCAAAGGAGAAGGAGCCTGAACCAGGCTGAACTTCATCAGCAACTAGGTAGATCAGAAAGGAAGGGAAGCATTTAAGGGAAATGAATCGAAGGCCTGAGGTGGCACAACTCTGCCCAGAATGATTAGCAAGGTAGGGTGAGAAGCGCATCTGTCTTTGTCTCCAGAATGGCCTGGGCTTGAATTATTCTCTAAGACTGAGAGACCAGTGTAAACCATTTGAGACAGGGCACATTTTTATCAACAAAACGGAGCGGCTGAATTAATTCTCTAGTCTAAAGCAATGATTTTCCCAACGTTGCATATGCATGCTCTGCAAAAAGGGGGGTGTGCGCAAAAGAATCCCCACAACACCACTATGTACATTTACTAAGGAGTAAGTCCCACTGAACTGAGTGGAGCCAATGTGTGTAAATATGCATAGATATGGAATGCACATCAACAGAAGCAACAGAAATCATCTTCTGTATGGAGAAGAGTCAAATGAGCCCCCCCCCCAATGCTGTGCCGCTTCCCAACCCCACAAAAGGTGTATCAATGCAGCTTGCTAACCAGAAGTGTGAAAAATGCTTTGCTGGAAGCTGATAGTTCAACAAGAGCCAAAGGCTGGGGCTGCAGGGAGAGGGAACATGGCTCTACATTGATGCCATGTTGAGAAGTGTAATCCTGCACACCCCCTTTGAGGAACTGGCCACCTGTGAATCAGGGACACACAGAGTTCTGAGCTAAGGCTGGCAGTCTTGTTTTATGCCAACACGGTGAAATGTGTTATGCCACATGGCAGCTTGCAGCTAGACAACAGGGTGCTTTAAGGCAGGAAATGTGAATACAAAACTGCAAAAGTGCCAGGCTGACCCCAGATGGATCTCCATGCTAGAGGCCCACCATCCATCATGGTCCTTATGTACCAAGTGCTGCTTTATGTGTGGGTGTGTTTTCCTGCAGACAAGGCAGGGCAGCAAGTCACTGTGTTGAAGGGTATCATGTTATCCATGTTTTCACACCATATGGTTTAGCTATACACCACTTGGCCGACCCCAAGTGCTACAGCAAAGGCAAAGCAAGCACACAATGAACAAAAACAGATAAGGTCTAAGAGTGGCTGGTGAAACCCAGCCAGATGGGCGGGGTAGAAATTGTTGTTGTTGTTGTTAGAAAGAGAGACCTCCGCCAGAAGACAATGCTCAGACTCCCTATCCACTTTGAAAAACGGAACAGGTCCCATGTGCTTTTGGCACACCTCAACAACACAGAAGCAAAACCTTAGACGCAAACACTGTTGAAACTGGGTTGGCTCACAGTACCCTAGGACAAAGTGCTCTGTTCCTTTGATGCAGGTGAGATGCTCTGCTTAGATCAAAGGGCTAAAATTTTTCTGGAGGGCATAGAAATTTCATATATAATTATTTGTCATGCTGTACAACTGGAATCAGATGGGCCTTTAATAGTTTACATGGGACATTCCTTCCTTTCATGTCACATGACCTGCTTGATCACGGCAGGTTTAAGATCTTGCCCTGCTGCCAGTCTAAATATTTGCTAGGCATCTACACTCCATTCTAGATATAGGATTCAAGAGCCAGCAATTGACTCAACAAAATAGTCCTCAGTATCGATCATGTTCTCTCCCCCATGCACAGGTATAAACTTCCCACAGCCTCCTCGCCCCTAAAGAAGGAAGTCTAGCTCTGGCCTTGATGCAAAATTCACCCTAAAAAGCAACTACTTGAGAAGGAACTTGTAAGGCAAGGATGGAGAACCTGTGGTCTTCCAGGCGTTGTTGGACTCCAACTCCCATCATCACCAGCCAGCATGGCCAATGCTCAAGGATGTCAGGTTGTAATCCAACAATATCTAGAGGGCCACAGGTTCCCTATCCTATATTGAGGATTAGCCATTGAACATGAGCATTGCTGATGACCTCTACCCTATCTATTCTCATTTCCCTGAACAAGCACACAATGTATATTAAATATGTAACCCAGGTCAGCTGCCAGGGCCCACTGATCACTAGAACTACCCAAGCCAGATGAATCGTGGCAATTGCTCTTATTCCTTGCTGTCAGCACTAGCCGAACCCTCTCCCTGCCCACCCATCAGTCATGGAGTGGTACAATCTGAAGTGGTGCAGCTTTGCTCCATTCACAGACATGCCACCTCAACATTTGTGTATGAGGACTTGGGACAGGAACACTGGGGAGAACCAGCTCCAATGACACAGAAACAAGGTAATGGCTGTCATCAGGGATTATACCCTTCTAATAACTCAAAGCCATCTGGGCAGAAGTCCCTGACAACTAGGCAAGATTGGTGGTGGTTTTCCTAAGGTACTCATTTGTGGAATGCGTTTGATATGGATCAGCAGGCTTTCCCATGTAGCCGTGGTGTGGTAATAAGCTTCTCGCAAGATAGTAAGCAACCATTTGGGATAGCTTATAAACTGCCCAACCAGAGCCAGAACACTTGGAAATGCTATTGTGCTGTAGCACAGTGCGTGCGCACACACATTTTACAGCAAGACGTGTTACTGTAGGAGAGCCCTCTCCAGCGTGAATGTGCCACATTAGTGCCCTGTGGTGACTTATGGGGTGTGAAATGGCTGTAATGAGGACAGAATGCCAGGTAAGCTTCCGTCAGAGCATATGAAGTCTGGATAGTGTGCCTTGGGAGAAGGCTATTGAACAGTTACCCACACTCACAAGCTGCCATAAAGGAAATGTTAATTGAGGCGATAAAAGGCAGCTAGGGAGAAGGCAGATTCGAGTTGATAGCAGCTGGCTGCAATAAATGGGAAAGGGACCTGCTCTCTTAGGGTTGGGAGAGAATGCTTCTTTCCCAAGTAGTTTGCAGGATGGGAGTTGCAGATCCATTGCTTGGCAGAAACCAGTGGCAGAAACCATGCAGCTGAAGGCAGGATAATGTTGGGAATTCCTTGTGAAAATAATCAAATAGCTGATTTTTGGCACAAGGATCATATACCCCTTCTTCCACTAAACTTGAAGTATTCCCCACTGACTTTAATTCACAGGGATTCTGGGGTCAGGCAGTGTTTATTGTTGGGCTTATCCAGGAGAAGGAGCTTCCCTCTAGCTCCTATACTAAGCCCATAGAGCCTGGAAGAAAGCTCTTTAGTCCTAACAAGTTAAAACTGTATATATATAAAACAGAAGACTATTATGCCCAAGTGCACTAAGATGCACACCAATGTAAAACAAACATTATGAGATCCTGCTGGACTCAGAATATCTAAGCCGGTAAATTCAGACATCCAAAAAGAACAAGCCAGGCATCACTGGTTCATACTTCGGCCTGTGACCAGCAGGTTCTCTTTCTGTTGCTTCTTTTTAACATGGGTGGGAGAAATGACCCACCCTACAACCCCTGGGAATAACCTTCCTGCTGTTGCGTGCAGGAATAGCAGCTAAGGTTGAGGACATCTTCTTTTCCTAGGTGTTTGTGCTGCGCCTTTACTTATTTTTAAACCAAGTACTGTCTGCACCAGTTTAGTTCTCAGATTCACACTTCACCCATCATCCCTATCTCTGCTTTCTGCAACGAGTGGGAATTCTTTCCTGGCTCCTAAATCCAGGATGCTTCATCACACACAAAAATACTCAGACTAAGGAAGACAGTCTGTGGTTGTCTGCATCTGACTGGGAACAGACACCAAAATGGTGATACACAAATATCCCTCATTAACTAACTCTGTAGGTATGTTTGCGCTGCAGTTTCAAGCCGGAAGGCAAGAGGAGCCCTGAAAACAACTGTGTGGAATCTGGACCAATTGCTCTTGTGAGACAATCATCCCCTACTGGTTGACAGACTACAAGATCCACATTTGCCTAAAGTCCTCATCAGTGACCTAAATCTGGATGTTAACATCAATAACCCAATTTCATCATGATTTCAGCATTTCTCATCACTGCAACAGAGGAAGAGAACTCTCTAGATGCAGTTAGTCCTTGAGGCAGGTTAAGACAGGCTTGAACATCCCTTTAGTCTCTGTCTGCCCCATGGACAAGACTAGAATAATATAAACTGGGTTGGGAAAGACTCAATTCTTGCTAGACAAAGTGTGCCATAACCTTTATAAAAACATTCACAAACTCCCTCAGGGCTGCAAAGAGAGAACTGGAAGCCTTCTGTATTGGAAACATTTATAGAGTCTGCTTCTGAATGATCAACAGATGCCCACAGAGATTCAATTCCTGCCAGGATGAAAAATTGGCAAATATTAAGTTCTCATGCAGTGATTGAGCCGTTTCAGATTTAAATGGGTGAAAGTTGCCATTGTTAGGTGTTCTATTAATGGACCATATAGTGCCTCTGGGCCACTTCGCTTTGCAGTCCAGGGGCTGTCAGAACACTAAAACAAATGCTGGTGCTAGGGACAGAAATTTATTTTGGGGAAATGCAGCAAAATCTGCCTTCTGGTCATTCAGCAGCTGCAAGGCTGCTTGGAGGTAGTTTTCTGTACCGGTTGGCCAGACATGGTCTGAGGTTCTATGAAAAGTGCTGAAATGTCTTATTTTGCATGGACTTTCCTTTTTGAACTGTGCTCAGAAATAGTGCTTGTGAGGACTACAAGATTAGAACTGCCTGTGGACATACCTGGGGACTGGAAGTAGCAGAGTCATTACTGCCTGAGCCACTGGAGCTGATGGAATGGGAGCACTTGAGTGGTCAGTGTGTGTGTGTGTGTGTGTGTGTGAGTGAGAGAGAGAGAGAGAGATGAGGCATGTGGTAGAACATCATTATCTCATTGGCTGCCCAATATATAGGTAATATGAGGATGAAATCACCAGCACAATACCTAACGAGCATGGACAGTGTTTCTAGGATGCTCTTTGTGTATAGCAGTTTTTAAAAAACTGAGAGCAAGAGTTCCTTGGCTTGCAACTATTTATATATGCCCACTGAAAACATCTCTAATTTATCCTTTTCTTAGTTTAGATTCTGCTCAAAATGGAAGGATATTGCAGGGGTCTCCCCCTCACTGCTTTATGAACGTTCACTTCATAGACATTGTTAATGGCTATGAGATTTCAACCGCCCCACTTCAATCCACCCTTTAACTAAGGGCAAGCTGTGAGCAAATGTCCATTTGGCAAATTAAGACTTTCCAGGCAAAGCACGCTG
Source organism: Podarcis filfolensis (assembly GCF_964270895.1). NCBI lineage: Eukaryota > Metazoa > Chordata > Lepidosauria > Squamata > Lacertidae > Podarcis > Podarcis filfolensis. The sequence continues at coordinate 42,297,251 of NC_139608.1, read as the reverse complement.
CAGCAGCAGCATTGAGCAAGCTCCAGGAGCAGAAGCCAGGAGGTAGGGGATGGGGGGGTGGGGATCCTGAGAGCCAGACAGAAGTGCTGAGATATGCTTGTTTTTGCTTTGGTTAAAACATTAACAAGATTGCTCTGAAAGCTTTGCAAGAGGTTGGCTGCCAAAATTAAATGTTTAGAATCTAAAAGCATCCATTTTTATTAAAGTCTGACATATTGCTGGCTCTGGCTTCAGTATTGGCGCCTACAGATGAGGAGAACTGGGCACTGAAAGACCAAGACCAAAGGTTGGCAGGGTGGCCAAGATGCAAATGAGGGCACGGTTCCTGCACCTTTAATGGTTATGCAGAGCACAGAATTTCAGCAGGTACAGTTCGCATGTTATTCTCTCCTCCACACAACTATTTATATAGGTATAGGTGCCCTGCCCTCATCTGCATCTTGCCCCCCTAAATATGGGTGCAAGGAGGCTATTCTGTATGCAAGCATCCTAGGAGAAAAGAGGTGCTAGAACTCACCTGAACTCAGTTCTGGCACCTCTCAGGTGGGCACCATTGCCATTATAAAAGCACAAGGGAGACATTCGTGTTGAGTTCTGGCACCCCCACCCCCCGAAAAATAGTACTGCTTAGATCACACATAAGTTAAAAAATAGGCACATCCACTTTCATGTTTTGTGGTACATACCGCCTCCCTCCTAAGATTAGGTCATTATATGCAGTTAAAATATTTGTCTTCTGGCTTCTGCCACTCCACTTAAGACCTGGCAACTCCAGAGTCTCAGAGGCAGCTAAATTGATGGCAAAGACAGCTATAAATTAACCATTATAAAATTTATTCAAGTGCTCCATATAGATCTGTCGAAATTCTCCACCACAAGCCCCATCTTAGTCTCCCTCATTAGCGCTAAACATATCCTGTCTCTAAAGAGTCTGAGCCGGCATCAGGTGGAAGGAATGGAGGAAAATCCAAGCGGAATTAGCAGAGATGAAAAGCTACAGCTGTCTCAGACAGGGGTCATGGCTCAGAATAAAGGAGACCCCACTGGAGATAGATTTGTGCTAACTAATCTAGAATCACTAATTCACAGCTCTGAGTTCTTTCTCTTTCTATGGCCTCTGCAAGCAGCGACATAATTTCCATATCTCTCAAGGGACAAACCACTGCCTGGGAGGCAGCTGTGGTTCCAGACAGGATAAAAGGAAGGCCAGTCAACAAAATAATCAAACCCAAGTTTTGCCTTGGGCCTAATGCACTGCCTCTAATACTATGCTGTGTGAAGACATGAGGTCTGCTGGAAAAAAACCCAGTGTGCAGTACAGTAGCAACAGAAAGAGGGAGTGTTACGAAGTACCCCTAAATTCAGATTTTGCAATATTGTAGCCTGCACCTGAGAATGGAAGCTCTGTTATGATCTGGAAGACAAGGAATGAACCACCTGCAATGTGTCCTGCTAAATACATTGGCAGTTGTCTTCTTGACATCCTTCCTTATGACTTGTAAATTTAAAAGTAAAACACAAGAGCATCAGACTCTTTCTGGAAGTGTTAAGCCAAGACGCCTAAAATGTCACTCTTTCGTTTTCCCCACATAGCTAATAAGGAAGTTTCAGTGGCATCAGGCTCCCACCAGAAAATAGTGATGATGTTAATCTGTTTCCCCTTCCGCACCTGGACATCAGAAAGAAGTTACACCTTTAGAAGGCATTTCTCAGAGATTTAGGACAATCTCTTCCTGGCTGGCATGATTTAGAAACTTTTAGCACCCAGTGCTTTCGGGAAGACAATATTTTTAGCCTTTTATTGTAAATATTAAACTCAGATTTGGTCGTAAAAGCTGCTACGAGCCTGCTCAGAGTTAGGGGCTTCTTATCTTCAAGGGTTGGACTCTATCTCCCAGGATCTTCACTAAGTTTGTAATCTGTGACTCTCAGATCCGCCCACCCATTCTGCAGGTGTCAGAAACTGTGTCCTCTTCTTCACAGAACAGGCCATATGCCCCTTCGTTACACTACCTCATTTTATTTTTCCTTGTTTTTGTTCCTTTTGCTGTACCAGAATGGCTCCAGGATGACACTACCAAACTCTCCTCTGCATCCCCTACCAAAATACTCTGAGCCAGTGTTCTTAAGCTGGCAACAGATCTTTCCCTTCTCCATGCTTGACCTACTGCTCTAAAAACCCCTCCCCACCCCATGCAATTTTTTTGCCTTTCCCTTCACATTTCTTCCAAACAGATTTGTATAGCACATCCTCAGCAGCAATTTTCTCCACCACATTTCTCTCTTTTATGCTCACAAACCACTTCAAGCATTTCCACTATTTAAAAAAAAACTTACTTCCCTGTTTTCTGTTAAGAAAGCCAAATAGCTCATACCGTTAGTTGCTTCAAGCTCTCCAGAACTGAAATCCTTTTCCTTTGCCAGTCACCCACAATTTTTTTCCTTATTTGTTAATATAGCCAAATTGTGTTCATCTTCTTTTTCCAAAGTGTGTTGCACAAGCCCCCTCCTGCAGTTTTTGTGGTAAGGCTGGTGCTTTAAAATGATTTCCTTTTATTGCTGTGGCCAGGCAGCTCCACCCTCCTCAATTTCTTGTTAGCATTCTTCCTTTGCTGTATATTTCTGCGAATTGAAAGCTCGCACCATTAGTTTTAACCCTTTTATTAGCTTTAAACTCATTTAAACTTAGCCTGTTGCATCAATTGAATCTGCTTAATAGCTTTCAACAAATATGTTACAGTAATTCCTTCCGATAAAAAAAAATTACTTGAGATTTCGTTGTCCATGACTACCCTTGGAGTGCCAAATTCCAAAGTGTGTTCAGGCTCAAGCACAAAAGATCCTAAAAATAGGTGCCAAGGTTGCATGTGCAAGCTTGCATTGCGTGCACACTGCACACTTCATAACAGAGACCCTTGACCCAAACCACCTTGATTTGCTTGACATGTGCTTATAGTGAGGGTAGCATCTTCCCCCAGCCAACCTTTTTGTCACAAGCATCAAGGGATATGCATGCAAACAGGAAGTGCACAACTGCTCAAAGAATTCCAGTAGAAAAATGACATTGTGTTGTATCCAAAGCTGAGTGTGGAGGGACATTCCACTTGCACAATGAGACTTCTTCTGCCTCTGCTCTCCCCACCCTCCCCATATCTGCTTCAGGGAGCTGCAGGGGGGAGTTCCACCATGCAAGCCAAAGTCTGTTGTGCAAGAGAAATGACAGTGTTGGATACAAACGACAATCCAAGATGCTTCAAACTGAGTCAGATAAACCCAAAGGCATCAATTCATAATAATACCAATCACTATAAACTAGGAAGTACATCCTAAAACAAAGGGTACTCCTATAACAAACTGAGAACTAACTACAGAATGCAGATTGGAAAGGGGGAAGCTCAGAAACACACACTTTGCTGAAAAGAACTCTGATGACCTCTGTGAAGACCCCACTCCCAGCCCAAAGTATAGGACCACAGAGCTTCTCTTCCTGGTTAATTCTGTGGAGGATGACCCTGTCTACCAAGCAAGAGAAGGCACATGAACAAATGAAAAGATTCCATGTGGTCACATGGGAGAGAAGTAAAAGGCTCCTGAGCAGGGGTTGCCACCCACCCACTCAGTCACAACCTCTTCTATTGGCTGCAAAGTAATACATCTCTCAAACCCAATTTCGGCTGGGGAGGGGACCCGGTGAGTGCCGCAGAAGTCAAATGTGCTCTGTGTTGGTAACCCCTGCACTAGTTAGACAAAGAAAATGCCTGTAGGTAACAAACTGAAAAGGACTCAAAGAATTAAGCTTGCAATTTTCAGATTTTCAAACCCAACTTCTCTCCACCTCGCACATCCCATCCTAAATACGTCACTGAAGATGGCAAGTGCTCTGAAGCAAGGACGATGTCGTTTGTGTATTTGGTACAGCGGCAAGCACAGCATTAGCACCAAGGAAATGTTAAGAGTAGTAATAATTTATTACCTCTCCCCCAAAAGAGCACAAAAAGATACACTGCACACAATAGAGTATCAGAGCGCCACACCCCTCCCTGGCCCCTTACTGCCAAATTCTATATACATCATCTTACAGGTGCTATATCAGCAGCAAGGTGTTCATAGTATTTCTTCTGGGGGGGGGGGAGAATTCTTCCTTGAAATTCTGGCCTCAAAGTCCACTGCTAAGCATGGCTGAGATCCATCAACATACTGGGGAAGGGAGGTTCTCATCGGAGTCCAAAAAGAACAGAGGAATCACACAAGTTGGCAGTCTGTTCTGAATAATAACCAATATACACCACGAAAGAGCCCAGTAAGGGTGCCTGTACACCTGCTTGCCGAATCCTGTTGGCATCCATTGGGCATCGTTCTGTAACCTGGAAGATAATATGCAGGTAGGAGAAAACCCCCTGCAACAGATACTGTGCCAAACCCCCCCAACATTTTAATTAAGAATTCAGACTCTAAATTTTAGAGCTCATCTGTTTGAGATTTCCAGTCTGAGTACAGTACCAAAGGTATGACCAACTCCTGGCTTCCCAACAGAGCACAGTCCTATATTTCTAGAATAAGTATAACAAAAATTGATGGGGGAGTTGACCGCACAAACGTGTCCTGTAATCTGCCGTTGCAGCCCTTGGTGGACAGGAGTATAGAACAGAATGCCAGAGATGTAGAACACTGATTTGCCCCATCCCAGGCTTCTTTCCCCCTAAAATGCTGTGAGATACTCCCAACTAATTAATTCCCTACTTCTACCTATGCAATGAAGCACTTTATTGGAGCACAGAGAAGGTAGACTTTGACAGAGGAAGGGAAGGTGAGCTAAGCAGTTCCTGCTTCAGTCAATGTGAAATTTGGCATAGGCAGTGTACGTGTTGAATGGACTAGACACTGAAAATGTGGATAGGAGCACTTGGTCACCATATCCGCACCTTGGGGATCCAGGAGTATCAGGCCAGTGGAGAGGTGCTGAAGAACCTAATGTAGGAGCTTAGTTAACCTACTGGAATCGGGAAAATGGGTTCCCTCTGATACACAACAACTGTATTAGCAATAAAAGCAGAGGGCACTCTCTTTTATTGGTCCTATGGGGTGGGGGTGGGGAATCAATGGCATATATTCATATCCTTAATCTCCAGAGTCTTAGAACAGGGCAGTAGGAATAGCAGAGGTGAGCTCATAGAGGTAACCTCTTAGTTCAGGAACTCCGGAGACCAAGTGTTTTAGGCAGGACACTGCGAAACCTCTTGAAGAGAATCTCTTGGAAGCACCATTCAGTCAGGAGGCCCTAACTCAGAGTGAAGGGCAGAGACTTCAGCTGGTAATTTCCACACCAGTTTGAGATGGGACTGGCAATACACATGGGCAACAGATGCAAAGCACCCAAGTCAAGCAGATAACTTATAGGCAGAAGTTCAGTCAATCTGCCCCTTATTATAAAGGACTTAGTTCCCATGGCCTGCACTACTTTCTCTTCCTCGGCATCTGTCCATCATCAGACAGGCTGCAGAGAATCAGAAGGATGAGCTCTCCCAACAACACTGTTTTGCTCTAATTTTGCTCACTTGGGGGAAAACTCTTACCCCTGCACAATAGTTGCTGCACAGAGAAAAGCGAGAAAAAGCGGTAACTACATATTCCTCTTCCTCACTCCCAACTCCACAGTGTAGTCAACATCACCAGTTCTCTGTGCTCAGGAATGTGGGACAAGTCCAGTTCTTCCCTTGATGACTCCTGGGGAAAACCACACAAGCACTAGGGATAGACCACCCCACAATCAGGAGTTACAGCCAATGCTGGGGAAAGGGACTCAGTGATGCCAGGACTGGCCAGGAAGCAGGATGGTAACTCCGCTTCAGGAGATGGTTGAGAATTCTTTAAGCAAGGTTTCCTGGCTGAGAGTGTTGAAGGCCAGATTTCGCCGGACATTGATGCTGATGGATCGAACCTGTGTGAGAGAGAACAGTCATTTCATATACCACTTACACAGACCAGCACCTCTGGCACTGAAGGAGACCCCTGATAGGTGAGCTTTTGTTGCAACGTGATTGGCTCGGGGAAGAAAGCCTACCAACGAGCTAAGACTTTCAACAACCACAAGGATGTTCAGTCAGATCAAAACAGCCTATGAATCTCTCTCATGCTGCTTGCAATTTACCCAGGTGTCGAGATGGCTGAAAAATTTGCTTCCTCAGTCTGTCTTTGTGTCTCGGGTGGTTCAGAGCTTGTGGGCCAAGACAGAGCTCTCGGGAATTGGGTGCATTCAACCCAGAGGTAAATTGGAGGAAGTATGTGGTGGCGAGGTCAGGATTAGAGCTAGTGGAGGTCCAATAGCAGTGGCAAGACAGAGTGGGAAATTGGCTAGATGCAAGGTTGGCAGGACTGTGAATAGCTCCCAGGCATGCAGCTTTCAGTACACAACTGAGCCACAAGTGGTGCAAGCCCTGAGTCCTGGATGGATGTTTACTGCTTTGAAGTCCAATAAGGTTTCTTCTGCATCCTGCACAAGCCAGGAGGAGATACTTAAGAGCTTGTACTCTCCTCCTTTCTCTATGTTTTTAAATTGAATTCACTGTAGTGATATGCGGCACAGACCACTGGTTTCAATGGTTTTAAAAGAGGACTGGGAAAAGCCATGGGTTATAGGTCTGTTAAGTCATGACAGCTGCCTTCAGGGACACTGTAAGAAGCAGAATGCTGAACTAGTTGAACCTTTTGTGTTTCTATCTAGATCACCTTCTATTTGTAGTCATAGATAAATGTACATAATTCTGCATAAAAATTCTGAACACAGCAATCAAAATAAACAGTGCAGATCTGGGACATTTCCATAATTTAATGTTGAACTTGTTTGGTTCAGAGTATGTACCCCCTTACTATTAAATAGGGCAGCAGATCTTAACTGGTAAATAATGGGATTTTGTCAACATACAACCAAACCAGGTCAATTGGATTCTTCCCTCCTGCTTTGATAGCAAACTCAGGGAATACACAAAACATTTATTGTAGTTCTCAGAGATTGGCTTGTAAGAGGCTCAAGAAGTCTCTAGAGAAATAAGGATTAAACTGGTTGCATTTGTTCAATCATCAGATGAAGAATAATGACGAAAGCTTCCTTGTCTTCATTCAACTGGGAAGAGAGTCCATTTGAACATTTCTGATAGAAAAACTGGAGGAAGGAAGACCGCTGGCAATTGTGTTAGCTATACTCAGTGAAACTGAATCTAAACTACTAGCATTTAGGAGGATGGACTCTGGAAAAAGTATAATCTCAGAAAATTGGAAAAAGCAAATCTGCATTTTAATCAAGGGAAATGTAAAGTTAGTGAACAGCAGGGCATACTGAGCAGCAACAATTCCTGAAAGAAGGGGGGGGGGGGAGAACTTAGGCAGCACACACAGCTGATGCACAAAAAGTAGCAGAGAACATGGTACAAGGGAAGGGGAATATGCCACCTGCTTGTATGAATGCACAGATCAGGAAAGCCATGGCTGTTTCTGAACATGGCTGTTTCAAGCTTCTGTGTTTGGCAATTTCCCTCTTGGGAAATTCAAATGAAAAACCACCCTTATTCATGTTCTGTCAATGGAACTATTGGAACATGCTCATCTGATGAGCTGCTGGCAGGTTCAATCAGCACGAGATTTCTCTGGCTCTCTCCTTTAGGAACATGCAGAAAAAGAGTGCAAGAAGCCCTGAGATGGAGGTAAAACCTTCTTTCCCTAATCATGTCTCGCCAGCATCCTGTTCAAAGTGACCTAATGAAAAGTACACCAGTTTGTCACCTGCGCCAGTCATATTTCTGGCTGTGCTGTGGCTGCTCTGCAAAGTAGACCATGGGCCAAGACTTTGAGGCTCCTACTCACGAGCTGAAACTCACCAGTTCTTTAAAGAAAGCAGCTTCTTTGTGTTGCTCCGAGTAACGTTCATATTGGTCCAGCCCATCCTGCAACTTTAGGGTGAGGGTGTCATAGTTGGAGCGCACCACTTCCAAAACCTGCACCAGAAATACACAATGGGAAAAAAGAATCAGCTTGTTGAAAATTGTTCAGTCTGCAGCATTCAGCAGTGAGCGTACAGGAATCCTACTGCCTTAATGGGAAATGAGGATGGAAGAGGAATCTGCCAAACTTGGAGGAGCTCTGCCAAGTAGATCTATAAAAATGTGCTGCCTAGCACCTCGAAGATGCTCTCCACAGGTGCAGTCTATGCACTACACAACAGAGAATGGGGCGGTGCAGTGGAATGAATAAATGTTGATGTGCTGCAAGGTCACTTCTGAATAGTTTTGTCAGCAATCCTGCTGTTGCTAGAACAGGCTGCCTCCTCTGAAAACAGGCTCCTTCCTTGATTCTGTTTGTCAGGTTTACTGGCAGTGAGGAAAAAATCGCCAGCAGTAACAGCTATCTACAGATTCAATTGGCCATTTTCTTGCATACGTGCCGAGGTTGCGATGGGAATAATAAGTGTTTGAAAGCGTAGACCTCAAGCACAGAGATCGGACCCAGGAGGAAGAATAATTCACTCCCGAATGCAACTAGCCACTAGGGACTGAGCATAATAGAATAATACACCCTCTGCCAGACAGTTAAATAGAAAGCTATCACCACAGCTCCATGAATCAGAACTCTGTCCTCTTGCCAACTGTACAGATTCAAGTCATCTACAATTAACCAAAGAAAGAAGGTGAAGTGTACTTGAAAGGGAAGGAGGCTCTGAACAGAGCTGTCTTCTGAATGCGTGCTTCAAGGCAGTGTGTACAAGGTTCTCACCTGTTTAGCTTCTTCTTACCATGACACATTGAAAAAGTTACCATGATCTTATTTTTAAATGCCTGAAGAGACAGTGAGAATGCAAGAGTTTGCACACACAAGTTCTCAACACTGGGTATTTTAAAATTAAAAAAGGCATATTAAGTTTAGTATCAATTACTTTCCTTCCATATTTAAATGGTTGTCTATTCCTGGGCATTGACCTGAAGTCTCTGACATCATTTCTGGGTGGGCTTTCTTGCTGTTGTGCAACACATTAAGTCACATCAGCCTCCTACTGCTGCACATGAAGTGCTGTTGCTTAAGGGCATTCTCAGTAGTGACCTCCCCACCCATCTGTGAAATGTTCTCCCCAGGGAAATGCACCTGGTGCCATCATTATTACTCAGACCGTTGCTAATCGTTGGCTCCTATGGTGATGGTCACCTTTAGCGGGGGTGGATAAATGCTTTAAGTATTTTGGATTTCATTGTTTTAAATTTTCTGGTTTTAATTGTTTTATCTGTGGTCTGTTATCTTGTTAAGTTGCTTTGAGACTTTCTTTTGTGCAAATCAACTAACAAATATAAGTAATAACAACAACTCCAGCAGCAAACAGAGGCGTGTATTCCAAGCCTCTCAGGAAAAAAACCTCAGAAAGAGACAAAGCTTAATTGTCCCTGTTGGATTGGCACAGCTTTTAAACAGATCACCTCACTTTCTGAAGATATGTAAGCCTCAATTTGTGGGCAGAAATGGCACACCAAAATACCTGTTAGGAGTGTTGCAAAAAGAGAGGTCCAGCAGGCAGGGGAATAGCTGCAACGGTTTTTAAGCCAAGAACATGGCAGGGAGCAGCTCTTCCACAAATCTCAGTTCCCCATTCTTACACTCTGTTGAGGACCGTTATTTATACCCTCTTTGTCATTAGAAGCCTGGCATTTGCAGTGGTTTCGCCTGAACCGTCTTCTCTTTCCACAAGCGACAGATGCAGTTTAGAATTTATGTAATTTGAAGATCTAGGCTGAGGCCACTCACAGCAGGAACAGAGCTGGCTCCTTTGATAAATCTGCTTTGTTCTTCGTTCAGATATACCCTGCTCCAGATTTCTCTGCAGCTTGTCCCCCGCCCCCCGAAGTAGCAGCTACCACCCTGCTACTGCCTGCCGTATCTTAGGGATGCAAGATGTGGGTGGAAGTGTGAGGTCAATCCCTGAACAAGCTGCAACTTGTGGCAACAGTCTTGCACATTACCAATTTCTCTGCACCTCAGTACGTAGGAACAACACTTGAGTTGCAAGTGACAATCTGCAATACAGGAGGCTGTCTAAGTGAGCATTCACATTACAGTTGCTATGGAGCAAATGAAGGGTGTCAGTCCAAGAATTTTTAGGAACAGGCTGGTTTTGTCCACTTGGTGGAAATCCTCACTACTGTCAAAGATTTAGACATGTTGTTCTCATGAACCAAGAGCCCATGCATGATGTTCTCTGCAAAAAATGAATTATTTTCCAATCATTCCAAAAGACAGATTTTTGTCCATGTATAGAAGAAACATGGATCTTATTAAGCAACTTGTGAGAATTTAAGCTCTTGTGCTTGTGTGGTCAAATACAGTTTTTCAAATAAGAAGATCAGGTAACTATTGCAACTCAGCCATGTTGTGGTATGTTGTTGTTTCTGGAACTACAGTCAGAGATGCTGATCTGAGGCAGGTACCAGACCTCTTGCACAGTGAGTTAAAAAACAAAGAAACATCTATCCCAGCCACATTGGTATCCTATTAATATGGAAGGCAGAGACAGTATCCAAAACACATCACCAGTATGATAATTGAATGAACTTCTTGAACTATCAAGGGAACATAGAGGTGCAAAAAGGCTGTTTCTGATGGAATAAAATCCTACTGAATTACTGAGAGACTTTATATTTTATAGTGTTAGAATACATTTCCTGATAAATCAGTATTGGCTTTCCTAATATAAACATCACATGGCAGGACAGTGTCTCAAACAAAGATGTGCTCTTCCAAGCCAACATTCTCAGCCTGTTCACACTTCTGTCTCAGTGAGATCTACACTGGCTTCGTCTTGGACACAGAATGGAAGATGGCAGGATCCCCAAGGAGCTGGCTCCAGGCTCCAGGCCTGCTGGCAGATCATGTTATAAAGATGTCTGCAAACATGATATGAAGGCTGGCAACATTAAAACTGCAGTGTCTGGAGACAGTCAGAAGTGACAAGAGGAGAAATGACCGCTGGGAGGACCAGAGAGAGAAGAAACACCATAGTACACATGCATCAGCAGAAGTGAACACCTTCATCTGCCCCAGCTGCATCAAAACATGTTTCTCATATTGGTCTCTACAGCTACAGCAGGTGCTGTAACTCTCCAACAATTTGACTTACCCCAATGGCACACTCTTCCATTGTCTATCGAGACGGACGGATGTCAACAATATTAAAAGGTGGTGTTTGGGGTGTGTGTGCTATGAATGTGCCTGATTTGGGTAATCGGCACTAAAAAAATTCAGATTATTATATTCTGCATATCAGGAACACTTCTATATAAAACGTCACAGGTTTTAACCATTCTATGCACCCATCAAGGGTACTTCGGGGTGGGGGCTATAGTCTAAATGCTCTTTCATGAGTCACATTTCTTGTGCACATGTAAAGATAGCCTATTTGTTGCAACATTTGAAAATGATGTTCCTTGTGAGGAAGGAACCCATTAGATTCTTGCTTTAAGAAGGAACTTGTAACCATTTTCAAACAGGTATGTATTGTTGAAGATTAGATCTATCTTTCACTATGTTATCACTGAATAGGCCTTCACTCCATGACCTCTCTTATAGGTTTAGTAACAAGAAAAAATAAACGCCCCACGGCAAGGAAATAATTGTAGCTCTGGGGACTGTGGAACTGCATATATGGGAAATCGAAAAGTGTTAAGATTTTAATAGCTACCTTGGAAACAAGGAAGGTTGTGCAATTAGTGCCCCTATTTTGCTTCCCCCCCCTCCTAATTTGAGCACACAAAGGGGGTCATACGAACTCGCAGTAATATCTGTCATGAGGTTATTTCAGAAACAGCTGAGAAGATAGGCCAAAGATGCAATTGCCTTAGTTTCTTTTGAAAGTGGCAACCTATATTATCCCTGTAACAGAAAGCTGATGGAAGTTATAGTCCAAAACACATCTGGCACACACCAGGTTGGGGAAGACCATCTTAACTAAAGCCCTTTCAAAGCAAAATATAATGAACTGCTAGACCTGCAGTGTTTACCTTCCAGAATACAGCTAGATGGGACAGATCAGCCCAATGAGTTTGATTTAAACAGCTATTTCCTATGCATTCTTCCAAAACAAATGAAGTTAATTAAGCACTGTATGTCACAAAAATGGTCCTACACTTAACATGCCCATCCATTATCCAAAAGCATGTCTCTGGAAACTATTAGCTGCTAATATAATTTCTTCCTGTAATTGAAAGACTTATCACTTTAACTGGAAAGCAGTGACTGCATCTGTACATAAAACAACAGATAATTGACAAATTTTACAAGAGTGTTCTAATTAATACAGAAAAAGCTGAAAAATTGTATCAGTCTGCAGACAGCATCTTAAGAATTTGCTGATGCAGCTGAAGACTCTGCTGGAATTAATTCCTAGAAGCAGCAAAGACAAAGTATGTAACTAAATAATTAGATGTTAAATAAAAACAAAACACTCAGCACATTTTGTAACTGTTTCTAGATATCTAGACTGTGACTGGACCACCCACAATATTCATCTGAGATCCATTAACAGTGTTCAGCTCAATTCCACCAAAATCCCAATTCCTCACTCAAGAGTAATTATTTACTAAATTAAATTTGCATACTTTCTGAACTATTGTGTAATTTACTGCAACACTTAGTCTTTCATAGTGTGCTGAACATTTAGGTGAGGCCTTGGGGAAGCGAGAAAGCAAGGTAAAAGGTAATATATAACTGCACAAATGACAAGAGAAGGGAATTGTGCATAAACACTACTCCTAACCAAGAGAAGCTTTGTCCAAGTTTCCATCGTTTCTATTTTTTTTAATCCTCCCTCAACTTCTTTTCAATTCAGCCTAATGTTCCTTAGAGCACTCAACACATTAACAAGCATTGTGTTATCTCAGCAAATGAAGAAGTAGTGAATGTATCTGAATCTAGTTTCATTTAAGGTATTTATTAAGGAACATGCACATTAGAACCATTACATGAATGGCCCTTCACAGTTATGGCTAGTGTACAGTGTCCATTCCTAGAAATTTCAGATCTGGCCATATGGCACATGTCTTGGTTACATTTCATTCATCTGGACTACTGTATTTTCACTCTGTGGAGGGTTGCCTATGTAGAGTGCTTGGAAACTTCAGGTGGTTCAGAATGCTGCAGCCGAGATGCTAACTGGGGCTGGTTATAGGCAGTATGTGACTTTCTTCATATAACATCTTCACTGGCCATCAGTCTATTTCCAAGTGCAATTCAAACTGCTGGTGATGCTCAACAATGCCTTAAACAGCTTTGGTTGAGGTGACCCTAAGGACCACTTTCTCCCATACAAACATGCCTGGGTTTTAAGATCTATAGAAGAGGCTCCTCTTTCTGTCCTGCCACCATTCATTTGGTAGAAAAAGGTCCTTTTTAGTGGCTGCACAGGCCCTGGAACTCCCTTCTTAGGAAGCCTTATTTCTCTAGCGATCTTTTGACAAGAGAACACCTTTCTAATTAGACAGGCTTTTGGCCAGTTCCACTGATCTGTTTCATCTACTGCCTGCCTTTTGTTAAACAGCCACTGCTTTATTGATCTGTTTTTTACTTGTTCTATATTTTGCATTGTATCTCATTTGTTGTTGTTATCTTGAACACTATTGTGTGGAAAGGCGGAATAGAAATTTAAAGCAGTAGCCCTGGACTAAAACTAGCATCCACAATAGTTACATAGTTAGCACCTGATCAAGTGAAGTGCCCTACTCCGTTTTATTGTAGAGGCATAGAACACACAATGCCGGAATTTGAAGCAGGAGACCACTTTTCCACAGACAAATATGCTAAGCTATAGACAGAATGGCTAAGCAGGCTGCGGTTCATGATCCAAACTGAAAGGTTTTTACAGCAGTGCTGTTTCAGACTATCAGCAGTTATCCGTACGACTAACCACAGAATCAAGTCATTCTCGTATGTTAGTTCAAGCAGATGGAGCTATCAGTTGAGTCTCACTACATTCTTCAGATAATGTACTACGGATACTAAACTCAACTAGCAGAAATTACAAGTGAGTAGAAGTAGGACCAAACTGGGGGTGGAGGAGGAGGAGGAGGAGGAGGAGGAGGAGGAGGAGAATCTTCTTATACATGGTATTTGGGGAGGAGGAGGAGGAGGAGGAGGAGGAGAATCTTCTTATACATGGTATTTGGGGATGACAGGTTACTGTCCTGGAGTCCAGCTCCTCCCTCAGGCATGCCTAGCAAGTATGCTGTTAGAAATGGTCTTAGGCTCTTTCTCTCTGTGGGTGGGTGTACCATTCTGGCAACAGTAAAGTAGCTGGAGCCCTTTAAAGAGGATACACAACTGAACCTGGCAAGACATTCTCTTCCCAGACAAATTTGGCTCTTTTTACTCTCTATTGTTTACTGTATACATTCATTAGTTCAGCTGGAAGGAACACATATGAATTAAGTGTTCATAGCTTTTAAAAACATCCCTCAGTAGCCAAAGTCAATGATTTGCATTAACCAAGGGCATACTTTCCAAAATAAACCAAATATTTGCCAAATTCAAAATTGTTCAAAACAAAATTGCACTGCCACCTGTGCCTAGTTTGCATTTTCAATGCAACAAAGAATTTCTGGTGACCGATAAAAGCATATCATGGGAAGTTTGTTGTAGTAATGGATGGCTTCAAGTATCCTCACAAAGAAATGGCTGCATATGTGTTCCACCTATGACAAAAGGTAAAATGTCTAGATTCCCTAAATGACTGTGCCATAGAACAGTTGGCCATCAACATGGATGGCTTTAAAATAGGATTATCATGAAGAAGAAGGCTGTCAATGCTACTAGCCATGATGGCTCTGCTCTGCCTCCATGGTTGGAAGCAGTATGCTTCTGAATATCAGTTGCTGGAATCCACAAGAGAGGCAAGTGCTAACTGGTTGGTCAATGTGATGACTGGATGCTGGACTTGATGGGCCATTGGCCTGATCCAACAAATGCTTCTTATGTTCTTAAGATTTCATGTCCATTTCCAGTTTCTTTCAAATGAAGGTGGTACACAGCTGCTCACCATCAACTCTACTCCTCACTGAAGCAGGGGCAAGAGCTTGTCTGACATGATCCTGAACTTTGGGTTGTGCTGCAAGTGCCTCCAAAGAATAACTTGATAGCAGAGGGAAACCTCTGCCCTTCTCCCAAGCTCAGAGCTAGAGAGGGAATTGGGGCTCATACTCACCAGAGAGAGGAGCAACACTCCCATGATAAGTGAATTTGGATAGCGTTCTATTACATGAAATTCTGAGGCTAACAAGAATATACCCCTAAATGGCAAGTAAATGGCTTTGACAGAATTAGAACAATATTGTCCTTTTCTTCCTGATCCCTCCTCTCTGATGGAAAAGAATAACACCTTGGGAGAATTATCAGAGACAGAATTAGAGCAAAACTGTCCTATTTGTTCCTCTAGTGGAGAGGAACAACACGTTAGGAGTTTTCGGGCAGTATTTCTTACATTTTTTTAACAAACTGGATCTTGCAACCAAAGGATACATAGCATTAATAGAAATGGGTGGGGTGGAATAGGCACTCTCATCTTCGAATGAAGAGCTAATAACTTATTAGAACACCAGAATCTTGTTGACACTTTCTATTTTACATTTTCTTTCATGGGAATGTTCCTAACCAAATCATAAATGTGACCAACACCATATTGTAGGGATTTTGGATACAGAGATTAGGACTCAGGCTCGTTAGCCTCCAAAAAGGGATGCATATGTCCTCTTCCAGTCAGATGTAAGGCAAGGCAGGAGCTGCAGAACCATGGATAGCTCTGAGCAAGCAACTTACTCATTCAACAAAGGTTGAGAGCAGACTGAGTCTTCTTTAGTCTCTGCTACCCAGACTGCCTTTCCCAGGCTCCTTGCCTTTGTGGATAACTTTAGATTTTAAAGGGTCAATCCTCTGCCTGGAAGACAGGCACTCTTCCTCTGTCCCATAGCCTCCTGCCTATGTTCCTCCCTGTGCTGCTATTGTGAGAGGCATTTTGTTCCTCAGGCTCAGGGGGAAGGCTCCCATTAGGGTCTTGGCTCTGGTCCTATAGATCCTGGTGGTGTGAGAGATTGTTCTGGGTGCTCCCGTTAGTCAGCCTCACTGGTCTTCCAATCTCCAACAGCAGGCTCAGAGCCCTAAATCTGGTTCAGCTCCTTAGCTGCAGCCTCTGCAGCCTCAGAGTCTGGTTTGCTGCTAGACTCTAGAGTCATGACACAGCCAGGACCCCAAGGCCAACACAGCTGGAAATCTGGGGAGAAGATCATCTTTCATTTGCTTTACTGCACAGTAGACGACATTATTGTTGCAATACTCCAAGAGGCTAGCAAATCACTTCTCCACACAGCCCAGATCCTCATGAGGACACAGCAAAATGGTCAAGCACTAGTTCAAAGTTACCAACTAGAACAGACCTTGTGCTGTGCACTGTTCAAGACTGTAGAGGGGGCAGGGACCACAGTCTGACATGGGCAGAGTTTCAGTGAAGAGGAAAAATGATGTGGTTGGAGGTGGAGAGGAGAGTACAAAAAACCCACAGTTCCTCCACCTAGGTTTACTCTCAGATTTTGCAAAGATGCAAGCATGTATTAGCAATGGCAGTAATTTCCCGCTGGCTCCCAGCCTGGCCATTAAATGGGCTGAATTTAAAAGTGTTTTAGCAGCACGACACCCATTCAAGTCAATGAGAATCACGTGGCTACAATTCACTAGGGAAAATACCATTTATGCTGCTTGCACTCCTTTTGCTTATTCAATCCAGGCACATTAGCACTTCTCTCAAACCGCCCCCCCCTCTCAAAAATTATTGTTCTTTTAAACAAACACTATTGTTTCTTTATTCCCTATCATTCCAAAGCAGTACCAGTCCTTTCTTCGACAGCTGCTACGGCAAAATTAGTGTTATAACCCATAGTAAGCTTAGTTCTGGATCACGAGTACTACTACCATGATTTGTGTACCAGGTCACTGAGGCTGGGCACCAAGATAAATTGCTTCTTAGGACTACAACTGACAAAAAGGGAGCACAATAACATCACGGGGCATCTTCAAGAGATGCAAACTGCAGTTAGGAAGTGGGAAGGCAAAGCTCAAACAGGCAATGGTGATCAGAAGGAAGGATCACTGACGCAGGTGCAGGGAAGGGTGAGATAGCTCTCACACCAGAGGATATCACCTCCAACTGAACCTACTCCCGTTGCTTAAAAAATTGTAAGCTTCCATAGAGCAAAACTGAAAAGGGTCTATGTTATATATTGAGATGCTTTGTTTAATCAAAAGGTCAATACACTTTTCCTTTTTATTTAACTGAATTTATCTCCCCCACTTCCACAGCAAAATGCAGATAATCTTGCCTACAGAATCCATAATAGTTACCACTCCCCGTTTTTATGCAGTGCACTGGGGGGGGGGCGGAATAGGGGCACCTGTACAACCCAGGGAGTTAATGTCTGAAGCAGAAGAGAACCAACAGTTGGTTTGTTTTTGTTGTTAATCACAGCAGGGATGGTCCTCAGGCTTTTGAACAAGTTCCAGCTCCGGTAATTCAATCCCAATTCCCTAAAGTGCACCCTGCAGATTTAATCAGGGGAGCAATTCGTTGCTGTACCCTTCATGATACCACTGCCAATGCAAAACATCTGCCAAACTCCACCCTAGAGGCTGCTGCAGGTCCAGGCAAGGCAGCTGACTTTTCTGTGCTGGGCACACACATACAAGCCTGATAGATTTCTTCTGGATGAAATTACCTTTACAAAACTAAGAGCCAGTATTAACCTTTGTCCCTACAGTGCAATCAAAAAGCTTTTAGAGACTTGGGAGCTGCAGACCCACTGTTGGGAATGGACAGACAGGTCCCAGATATCTGTGGGGCAATGTGAGGAAGCACATCTCTTAGAGGGTGGGGGAGGGGCAGCTCAGAGGACTCCCAATGAGAGGGGAGAGGAGGCTGAGTGAACACTCCACAAGTGAGCGTGTTCGAGAAAGAGTGAGAGGGTGCCAGCTCTGCAGGCAAGGGGTGACATAACTCAAAAAGGTTGAAAACCTCTGATCTAGGCACATGGCTCCCCATCAAGGATGAGGGAATGAGTAGAACTGTAAGCCCTGATAGTGAGGTAGGCTTTGGAAAAGATAACCCTTCATGGCCATGAGCAAACTTACATGCTAGTCTTATCATTGCAACCTTTATTAAGTACAACTCAGAAGATAAGGGGGGAAAGTGCCAGTCAGGTTTTTCAAGGGTGTAAAAAGCACTGCCCCCCCAACAAAAAAAGTTCTCAAGCAATGGTTAAGGCAGGAGAGAATAGTACTATGCATAACTATTAGACTAAGAATTTACAGCTAATACCCCAAAATCCACTTCTTCAATATCCCCCACCAAGTAGTGCACAAATCCAACATGCCAAACCATATCTGCTAAGGCTTGGGTGTGGACTCTGTAGGGGCTACTAAAGAAATGCTGGGTGGATCTTAAACAGTCATTCTGTTTAAGATTTTGGAAAGTGGTTACATCAGTCTCTCATGGGTATAAAGAAAACTCTGCCCTCCTCTTTACAAAGAGGCAGAGAATCAATAGGATTCCAAGTATACAATAAAAATGAGGGCAATCCTCTTTTATAGTGCCAGCCTTGGTGTCCAAATATCTGCCTTAAAAATAGACAGAGAGAAGAATTGTGCAGTTCTCTAGACTGCAGCCCAATGTTACAGTATTTACAGCCCTGAGTAACCTTATTTACATCCTGTATGTACATCCATGGGGAACCTCTGGCTGGAGTTGATGGAAGCTGCAGACCAACATATGGAAGGCCAGAGGTTGCCCACCACCCCTGGCCTAAATGAAAAAAGAAAAGAAAAGAAGCGGCGCATTTAAATCATTTAAGATTTTCTTATCAGTGAAAGAAGCATTTCATAGAAAACATTTAGGAATTCTGGCCTGTACTGCCAACCAAATGTGTTACATGTGAGCCTAAAGAATGCTCAAGGCTCAGTAGTACAGTGTCTCCTTAGTATGCAGAACCCGGTCTTCCAGGTTCAATTCCTGGTGCCTCCAGAAAGAGGTGGGAAAGACTCCCTTTCCTGGAGAACTATTACCAGTTGGTACAGACATGGGTTGGGAAACCTCTGGCCCTCTAAATCCCATCAGCCCCAGCGAGCATGGCTCAGGGATGACTGGAACTGTAGCCCTGCAAAATCTTGAGGGCCACAGGTTTCCATCATTGGTGCAGAGAATACATGAGCTCAATGGCCTGATTCAATATAAAGCAGTTTCCTATATTCCTGAGAGGGCCATCATTCTTTCTGCCTAACAATTCTCATGCAAGAATTAAAGTTACAGAGCTATAGCAAGGCACCAGGCATCTGAGAAGCCATTAGCTCAGATTTAATAAAAAATAAAAAAGGTTCAGGGAAGTGGCCAAGCACTAAGAACTGATCATTAAAAGGAAAGGTGGATCTGACCTGGTGGTGTGAAAACAGTACAATTTAAAAGTTGCTGGAAAGGCAAAGGGACAGGACAAAAAGCCCGCCCTCCACACACGGAGAAATGAGATTTGATTTATTCCATGACTCTGAGGCTTGTTCAATTTCCATTGTGAATTTCCACTGCATAAATTCAAGGGCTGCAAAAAGTCCCTGTTAGAAGCTGTCCAGAGCAATTGAAGGTGATGTGCACAATGATCTATGAACAGGCAGATTTCAAAGCCTCACTGGGGTATTTTAGCATATTTCTGCATATATGTTCAGCACACCAACCCTTCAGGAACATGTTGGGCATTAATTTACAAAATGCAATTAGATGCAGTACATACACAACTCCTTACCGTCAATGATTTATCAATTTAGTTAGCTCCCTTCACGTCATCTGGTTAATTTCCTCTGATTACATAGCATTGCGTACAGAGACAAGCCTGTATTTCCTAAGTTTTAGAAGGATTAGATGACATTCAGAAATCATTTGCAAAAAGAACACAGAGGCTGCACAGCAGGGATTAATATGTTAGCTGCTTTTTCCTGTTTTAAAATCACTCATTTGCCCCAAGTCAAATAGTTCTCTCTATTATTTTCTTGTCTTTATTTTCGTATTGCTTGGTTCCCCGCTCCTAATGGACTTGCCCCATTATCCCTTCTCAGCAGAATCATGTCTAGGTTGTATTCAACATAGTGCTAAAGTGAAAACTCCATCAGCACAAAGATTTCTGCTTGACCAATAGAACATTCTCTCCCTCTTCTCCCCCTGCATGCAGAGCCTTAGCTAGGTGATCTTGCGCCCCTGGCAGAACCGTCCAGATTGCACCCCCTAGCCATGTCCTACAACCCCCCTCCCTCCACCCATTCAATTTACCCTCTATTTAAAACCATTTCTTATGAGGCAATACTCAATATTTATATTTATGAACATATTTTTAAGCTGATTTTGTGCGCCCCTGGCAGGGGCCCACCTCACCACCCCCTAGCTACAGCCCTGCCTGCATGCCCCCTACAGCCCTCCAGAGTAGTTTAGGGGAGGGCACAGAACAGGAACAAGGGGGAAGAGAGGGGAGGAAGTCCTAGTGTGCAAGCAGAAATCCTTGCATTGACTGCATGTAGTAGCCAAAATACCACCCTCTGGTGATTTTGCCTACACAGAGATAATGCCCATAAAGGAAAAGCTGTGTATATCGTTACTTATTTTGAAAGTCTGACACAAGTATTAATGTTGCTGTGAATATATGATTTGGGAAGTTGACATGCAGAAGGAGACTTCCTCTTCTAAATTATTGTTTCTATACAAAACCCAGTATTTTAGCCTAACAAAGTCTTGAATCCTAGGACATCCGAGCAGTGATGTCTTCATCTAGCATTTAATTTCTTTTAGTAATACAGAGTGTAATTCAGAATCAATCCAGTCAACAATTTTATTAACTTACTTCAACAGCAGAGCAGCACTAGTCAGACAGTCCAGGTGGGAAAGGGACAGGCTTAGAAGAATCAAGTGCTCACAACAATGTTCATGTTAACTCACTCTAAGTGCCCAGACAGTTGAGAATTACAGGTGTTGTCACTGTGAATGGCACCTCTGAAGTCGTGCTGGACAGACATCAGCATAGCTTGGTGCTTTCAAAGACTCCACAACTATCTTTGGAAGACTGGCTTCAACATGTAGGGAGTCTATGATTGCTTTTGCCTCTTCATGGCTGAAGTGCTAGAGGCAACCCCCAATGCTGGTGGATGGGGAGGAAGTGTGCTGGCATCATGCCTGTTCCCCTGCCCCCACTCCCAACTTGATAGATGAAAAATGCAATGAGAATTCACACCTCTTCCTCAGTGAACAGCAAGGGGCCAGGAGGAAGGAGGAGATCGCGGCTCTTTGCCTTCTTTTCCTTTTGTGAAGTACAGAGGAAAAACGATTTCTGGAATGAAACACGTGTCTGGTCCGTCGCTTCTGTCTTCTGACCTCAGAGGGGAGGAAAAAGGATGTTTCTCACTTCTCTCCTTCTCAACCATTTTAAACGATAGCTAAGAGTAACTTCTTCAGCCCATTAGGTTAGGTTTAAAACTTCCACTGCTGTAGGTAATGTTGAACTGTTTATAGTGTTTGGCCACTGTCAAAGGGTTGAGAAAATGATGATGCAACAAGTAGGAGTATTAGAAGGAGATCCTGTACAGTCGTACCTCATTACATCAGTCTCCGGTTGCATTTTTTTAGGATACGAACGCGGCAAACCTGTGTATACTTCCAGGTTTCACCGTGCGCGCATGAGCAGAAGCGCTCTGTGCTTCTCATGCATGCACAGAAGTGGCACTCTAGCTGCGGACTTTTCGGGGTGCAAACAGCACCCTGGAACAGATCGAGTCCGTAACTAGAGGTAGCACTGTATAAAGCTTCTTAACATGCTAATACAAAGGGGGCACTGTCCATTAAACTTTAATTAGTTTAATGTTAAGTAAACGTCCAGTGCGCTTCCAACACCATAAATCTTATCTCAGCAGAGAATTTCGTGCAGCGGTTGAAGAAGGCAGGAGAGTCAGTACCTTTCAATGAAGAATCCTGGAGCAAGGACTTTGGAACTCAGGAAAAAACTTTATTTACAAAAGCAAAACCCTGGCGATAAAGTACACATGCTTTTATCTCCAGCATAAAGAAAACTTTACTCTAAACTTAACTCATATCAGCAAACATGCCAATGGCCACAAACTGAGTCTGCGAGTCAGGTCAAGGGGGAAAAACACACGGGTGAACTGACTATTTATACAAACTAACTCACATTCCTGGATGCTTAATGACTTCCAGCTGCTCAGTGATTAGAGCGACTTGTTACCTCTTAACCCTTTAGTACCAACAGGCACTGGCACAAGACTTAGCCACAACTGCTTAGGTGATGAAATACAGTAGTGGCACTGAGTAGCCAAAGGCTTCTGAGCCTAAAGATTCCAAAGGCAGTGTTGATGAAGAGTTCAAGAAGCGCTACAAGGCTGATGCCTTCACAATGTTGACAAACTAGGCAATGACAAGGACGGGCCAATTCAGAGAATTTGGAAGGGGTGGAAGAAGTCATGACACATTTGGTTTAGCAATACCCTATCCGTACAGAGTTGGAGGTGGGGAAAAGAATGGGAACAACAACTTACAGAACTACCAAATGATGAGAGATCCCTTTCTGCTGCTGCTCACTATGTGGTCATAAAGAAACTGAGCCAAAAGGTGTTGGTTAAACTCCCTCAGCCCATGTAAAGAACGCCAAAATACCTGGGTAAAGAAGAGAGTGGTGGCACCTCTAATCTTCCAGAACTTTCTAGAATGTCCCACTTATAGACTGCACAGGCAGGTTTCCATATTTGGGATTGCACGGAATCCACAGTGCACAGCATGACCTACTTTATATTCCTGTATAACCTCCTGGAAAAGTAACTGCAGCAATTGTGACAGAGAAGCAGCAAGAGAGTTGTTTCATGCTGATAAAATAAAGCCCACGTTATGTCAAACTGCCTCCTCTGCACCAAAACTCATGATACCTTGAGCGTGGGTCAGAAAAGACTGAGAGCTAAAAAAAATATGATTTTTTTAAACTCTTCCTCTGTGGGACAGCTATCTGTCCAGCTAAAGATTCAATCCTCCTTTCCATGTTGGCACTGAGACTAGATAGTGGGAAATTTGATGGGGTGAAAAAGGATTGTCAGTTCTCTTCTTAGCCAGATTCTGGGTGCTTATAAAAAGCTCTAAACAACTTGGGACCCCATATTCAAAAGAAATATTGACCTGCTTGTGCATTAAGACTTACAGAGGAGACAGTCTTTGTGATTCCACCTGCAAATTACATTTACAGGTGACAGTGCAGGAGAAGACCTTTTATCTGGTGGTCCCCCACTTGTGGAAAGATAGATCTCTCTTCTGAGGTGCATCTTGTGCTGATGCTATTGGTGTCCTCTCGACAGATGAGGATGCACATCTTTGCCCAGGACCTTTGGGAGTGGTTAGATTTTACTATCAGGGGTTGTGATGTCTGAAACTGTTTGCCTGCTTCCGTGAAAAGTTATTCACAGTTTAATGATTGGTTTAAAAATATCATGTGCACACAAATGTTACAAATCTTATTTATTGTTCTATGTATGCATTGCTAAGGATTTGCATAGGATCCCCTAAAAGTCCTGGGTACCAGATATTCCCCCCAGTAGTTTCTAGTTTGTGAATGCAGATCACTAAATGCTTGAAGTCCTCACCCAGGTGCAAGACAGCTTAGCAGTGTAAAAATGCAGGCTGAATCAGTTTATTGGCCAGGAATTGGCTGGAGAGAAGAACTACCATGTGGTACAAAGGAAGGTAAGGGACAATTGACACAGTTACTTTGTGCTGGGCAGCAGAGGAGTGTGAGCTCCTCGTCCCATGAGCAGAGACGTCAGGTTTAGGAAGAGACAAACATTTCAGCTAAGCTGATAGTAGTTTGGCACATTATCCACAATGTGTGGGAGACCTCTGAGGCAAAATCAGGGCAGTTCAGAACACCATACCTGTCTGACTCTTTTCTTTTAAAACACACACTCAGATGGACCAAGGGAAAAGAATGGTCTGGAACACTGGCTGTGAATGTGCAAGTGATCTGAACTGATCTTCCATACAGGGATGGATATATCCTAGTCAAACAGCATAACTTGGGAAACTAGAAGCTGGGCAGGGTAAAAGCTGGGAGGTAGGTCTGTCATCTGTTAAATGAAGAATCAGGGCCTACTTTTGAATAAGAATTAAGAAGCTGTAGGAAGTCCTCTAGATCTGGAACTTTTTGGCATGGAGGATGTAGTGACAGATTCTGTTGTCCCATACCAAATTCCCTTTAAGGGGGGGAAATAGAGACTTTAATTATTTCAGGGGGATGGAACTACGTATCTGTGAGACCATCTGCCTCTTTGTCAAGAAGATAAACTATTGCCTTGCTTATGGGGGGGGGGGAGCTTTGTTTTATTTTGATTGTTTGCTTGCTTCACTGGAGCAAAGCATTCAGAAGCTGCTACTGGTGGCAAGAGGAATGGTTGCCAGGCAATCATATGGTACGTTCAACATAGACCCTTATCTGCCCATCGTCAGAAGAGGGATAGAACCATATACCTGACCATCTTGCTGACTTTCAGATTCCAAGTACTGTAAAAAGAAACCAACACGCTTCCAAAATTTTTTAAAGCTATTGGTATAAAACTAAAGACATCAGAGATCAAAAATATTTTATTTGTGAAGTTGAGGGACAACCAATTTTGTTTGCAACAGTCCAGCTTTTAAGGCACTTGACCCACGTTGGTTCTGCCTGACAGGTGGCTCTTAACCAGGGGATGAATCAGGCAAGGTAGCAATGGCACCTAGGAGACAGCAGCCTAGCAGCCTTTCCCCAGCCTGCGTATTGGGAAATTGGCAGGAAGGACATGACTCCCCACCAGAGGAGAACCAAGGGCTAGAAAAACTGGGTAATCTTAAAGTGACAGGATGGCATAGGGTATATTTTCTTTCTTACTTTGGTCTGGGTACCATGGGCCTCTAATTAGCAAAGACAGGGAAGAGAACATGGTAAGAAAAAGAAGCTCTGTAAAGATCTTGAACCCTATTAAGAAAATAGGGCCATCCCTCATCCTAGTGTCCAGAATTCAGTTTTCACCAGGAAGAGGTACAGCAGGTGAAAACTACCCTCCTCTACCTCAAGGAGAAGAGAGGAATGTCAGTACAATGGTCCATTTGTTTGGCACCTGCATATCACCCTTCTGACTTGCCCTGCTCTCCTTAAACTAAAAATTTGGTTGCTCTCCATATAGTTATTTATTTATACATTTTTTATACCCACCATTTCCCTTGACGGGACTCAATACAGCTATTTCAATTTAACAAAATAGTGACCCCTTTTTTGCACCTAGTTCTCCATTAATTTGGCATTATTCAATCTCCTGGCTCTCCAGGACAGATACAACACAGAACAGTGACACATCTCAGCCGAGATATGCAGGATTCCCTTCATGTGGAATGAAAAGCATCCCTTTGGGCACCTAGGGGCTGACAGTCTTTGCCCGCTAACACTTTGAATTGAATTCACAGCATCTGCAAGTGAGAGGCAAACCAACCACCAAAGCAGCGTTCATTCTCCTGCTTTTACATTGTCTCCCTACAGACACTGCACCTTTTTGCCTCACAAGCATTTGTTCTGATGCTCCAGGAGACATAGTGGTTGATCTGCTTCCCCCTCCTAGGAAGCAAACAAAAATCAGATGACCTAGTTTGCCACCATGGGGAATAGATGTCACCTACACAGCGCAGATAATCCAGGGGAAAGCAACGGGCGGGCAGGCAGTGTCAGGAGGGCAGCTTACATAGCACCTGCATGTCATGCTACTGAAGTCAATGCCTGAAAGCAGTCAGTGCTTATTGTCCCCTTCGTTTCAGGAAAGGGTTAAAACTGGGGGGGATAGAAAATACAGATAATCAAATGCTCACAAAAGCTAACAAGCGACAGCTCCTTCTTTAATATCAGATGCAAAAAGTTGTAATTTAATCTATTTTAAATGCAGACTCTTTTGATTGTTCTTCAGTGGCACTTTAACCAACTGGAGCAGATGGTTAATGGCAGGGCTAATCAACAGCATCACTTTGAACTTGACAACATCCTCCATCACAAAAATCTCAGTGAGCTTCACAAGTCCCAACACATTAAGTCTCAGTGTTAAGAAAGCCACAAGTACCCCCTGCTCCAACTGATGGAATTAAATTCTGGAAGTTACTAGGCATTTTTCTACAAGCAAATGCAGAGATAATAAAAAATAGAACTAATGAGTGTGCTCTGAGCACTAGCCTGTAACCCAGTGAATTTGGATTATAAATAGAAAATAGGTTAATAATCTGCTATGCTACTCTTGAGTTGATGCTTAGGGAGCAGCAGTTTTACTACCACTGAACCTACCCTATCACAGAGGCTCGTGGCAAGTTTCAATATACCAAAACAGTAAACAAAACCATCTCTGAAAGAGTACCTAAAATTAGACACATCATACAACACTTTGAAAGCTGTTCAAAATAGCAGCCTTGTCTCTCAAAATGTTTCTGCCTGCATCCTCATGCAGACTTAAGATAGCACACCCTATTGTACAGGACAGCTAGGAACAAATATGTTGACGACTAAACTCAGCTTGCTATTCTGACACCAGGACAGGCATTCCATGCTGGATGTTTAGCGCTGCATAGCAGGATGTCTTAACTCTTGACCTCTATATCTGTACAATAAAAAACACCTGGTGTGAGAGGATCCCTAGTATCCCAACCACTGCCTTTTAACTGCACATTAGAAACACAGAATCTGAACATCCTTAGTAGCGAAAAGATCCTCCTTGATTAGTCCTGTCTTAGTCCCCCCCACCCCGCCGCCATGTAGCAGAAAGTGCTTTCTGACCCCAAGTGCTTGGATGGGACAAGGAGTATCTATAAAACAAGAGATTAATTGGTTCAAGTTAATTAACTGAAGTAACATCAAAGTTAATTATTTGAAATAACTAGATTTACCAACAAGCAACAGCCCTTAAAATAATTAGCAGTCAAATGGTAAAGATTTGTTTAAGAATATCCCAGCATACAAGACGTGTGGGCCAGGAGTTGGAGTACAGTAGAAATAAGCAAACCACAAAAAAACAGGAAAAAATATAGGGTGGAATCCAACATAACACTAAGGCAATTGTTGCATCAGTGCAAGGACTATTGTTTGTGCAACGGTATGTTCTCCAACCTCACCTCACCTCCCCCTGCATGCTTCTTAAATTTGAGGAGGGTGAGGGTGTGCACAGGAAGTGGAGAGGGAGGGAAGTTTCACTGTGCAAGCGGAAATTCTTGTGTTCACTTTGATGCATTAGTAGTTTACCACCTATAGTTTCTAAATTCAAACGTCTAAATTCAAATTTAATCTATACCTAGGATATAGTCATTGCCATGAACTGGCTGGAGAAAGAGGAATGATGGAAGGAACCAGCTGGAGAAGGCTCAAAGCCCAGGGAGTGGTGGTGGGACAACGATGAGTAGTCAGAGGGAGAAGACTGGGAAGAAGAGGTGTTAGAAGCTGAAGAGGTAACAGGACTTAGTGAGCTGGGAGAGTCTGTGGCAGAGAGAAGTCCAAAATCAGAGGCAGAAGTTGAAGCAGGACAGTAGGATGAAGGAGGCCAAGAGGCAGAAATGAGTCAGGCTGATGAAGAGTCACAGGTGTCTCCTCTTCCTGCTGCAGCAAGCTCCCTTCCCCACTTGTCTCCCAGAACCAGAAGAGATATGAAAAAGTTTGGAGGAGAGGTTGACTGCATGCATGTGCGGTCTTTGATTGCTTGGGAAAAGCCCTGGTGAGGAGGCAGGGACTTTTCATGGAAGAAGACCATTTCATGGAAGAAGACCATTGGGAATGAGCTACTCTGCTCATTAGGCCTGACACACAACCAAGTCTGTGGAGGTCATGTTTTTGCTAATAGAAAGTTAACTCCATCTTTGAACTGTGTTATTACTGACTAGCACACTCCTGTGACGGTGAACTACTAAACACCTATAGCATAGGAAATGTATTCTTGCCTAGCCAGTTTATTGGGACGATGCACCTAGTACCTAATGCCCTAGCCTCAACAGGCCTCCCCGCTGAGCTAATTTCCTGGTGGGAAACCAGTACCTGCAGACATGCATGAAATCCAAAATGATGCTCCTGCCAAGCCAGTCTATTGGTGAGATGCACCTGAAGCTGCTCTGTTCTCAAACAATGCCCACACACCAATTGCCAAGAAGGCTAAGGAGCACAGACAGTCCAGATGAACTAAAGGTGCTGGAATACCTGGAACCAGAGAGCAGGGCTGAATAGCTCACTATGGAGTGGTGAGGAAACAAGGAGAGGGGTGTGGCTGAAAGACCACTTTAAACATTTCCACCTTTGGAAGAGGTGACTGGGAACTGTTGTGCTCTGTGTCACTAGACAAATCTCAAAAGGAGAAACCACTGCTAACTACCCTCCAAGACCCTTTCTGAGGATCACAGGACTCCTCAGCATCACTCCTAAAATAAACCCCACATACACCCCAGGGAACCACACCGGGATGGTGGGTGGTGGAGGAAGGAGAACAAACACTTAATGGGGTTGAACGAGAAGAAGAAAGGGGCTGGAAAGAAACTAATGAAGAAGAAAATTAATGTTTCACGGCAGGAGACAGAATGAGAACATGGAGTGGAAGGAACATACTCAACCAAACTGGATAAAAAAAGAGTTTAGAAAAAATTGGAAAACACACACACCATATAGTCAGAAGATAAACTGCTATATAGTGCCATTCAACCCACCACCTAGACCACCCACAAACTGGGTAGGCTTGGTGGGCAGAATGGCTCCTCCCTTTGGAGATGAGGCAGAAGACCTGGTTGGATGGACCCTGCATGTCACATCTGGTGGCAAGTGTCACCCCATCAGAGGAATGTCTTCCATCCTGATCTTGCAAAAATTGTAATCTTCTCATTGAGCTGATCATAATGGGCAAAGTTAACCTAATGTGTCCCATCAGTGAAAGTCCTGTGCAAGGACTTTTGCTTTTGCACCCTCTCCTCCGTCACCATGTACCTTGAATGTGGCTCAGGGGCAGTGGCGGGAGAAATCCAAGAATAGCTCACAGCGGTAGGAGAGGGGGGATTGCTTCATCTGGCAAGCTGCAATGCTTGCACAGATGGAACATTTGGAGGAGCGTGACATTGAATTCCACCCATCACATATGTACTCAGGGAAACCTGACAGATATTTTGGAAATTTAATTGTTCGCAGTAACTGAATTCAATTAATTTTAATTCAAGTAATTAAAAAATAATAATTTACCTTGGCATCTTGGCTATCTCAGACAGAAACCTGTAATGTGTGTTCCCCTTTAGTTGTCAAAAAGAAATATTTTTTGCTTTTGAACTATGAAGAAGTTGCACTTGAAGATCTTTCCTAAACTGTCAAGCTAAGTCCTGTACATAGATACAAGTGAGGCTGATAAACTCAGAAAACACCGTTGCCAAAGTATACTTGCTGCCCTGAAAAGCCTTGATTCTTCCATGTAATTAAAATATAACTAAATTAAAAAATGCATTTATGAAATGGCTGAAAAACCAGGGGAAGGAGGGATCAACTCTCCTTGACAATAAACTGCCCCCGGTATATGGCAAGCCAATCCTGTCTCCAATATGGCTTTTCTGCCCATTCCATCCTGCTCCAGTGACATTTGTTTTATTGCATCCAATACATTAAATTTAATGGAAGCCACTAAAAGGCACTAAAGCAATTGCTCTGAGGCTTCTCTCTCTCTCTCTCTCTCTCTCTCTCTCTCTCTCTCTCTCTCTCTTTGTAGTTAAGAAGGGATATTTTTGGGACACAATTAATGTTGTCATATGCATGCTCTAAAGCTGTCACAAGGTATTACATAACTCATGTGTGCTACTCGAACAATAAACTAGCACAATGTGTACTAGAAGTAAGAAAACCACCACTTCAGCAAGCTGATATCATTCATGAGCATGGAATTCAAGCCCCAGGGAAAAAAGGTTAAAATTCCGGAGTACACTTCATATTTAAATGAAAGCTGGACATTTATGAAATTCTGGTGGTATTTTGGTGAGTGTGTATGAAAGAGCCTGAGAACAATGAGGACCATTTCAGATCTTTCTTGCATTGGTTTTGGAGTACTAAATATACATGCACAAAGACATGGATATATGACCTGACCATGAAACAAATTAACAGTGGCTTGAAAAAGCTTGAACATATTCTTTCCTGCTCAAAATACCAAGAACAGCCACTTAAAGCAACTACTATATTAATTTACTTGTAGTTGGGGACTCAGTACATACCCAGATGTAAAGAGAACAGAGCAGAGCACTTAGGATCATGGTGGGGATATGTGAGCTTGCAAATAGCAACTCCTAAGTTTATTTGCTTTTAAAAACTTGTTTGAAATAAACTGATGAAAAGCAGAGGGAGCAGAAGAAAATTTAGCTAATAGCTTTACGCAAATTAGTATTACTGAGCAACAGAGCTCTTATTACATCATAACTGTAATCACTAAGGGAAGAGCTAAATGTCATCAGACAGACAATCCCAGCAAAATTACTAAAGGTTTGAATCAGGAGAACTACATAGGAAATGCATGACAATGTGGAATGACAATGTGGAATGACAGCATGATATAGTAGTTTTGTTACAGCTGCTTGAAAGAAACGGGGCACAAAGACAGAACTGGCTGAATACATCTGCCCTGACTGTGCAGCAAAAATTACAGCAGTCACCTTGAAGGTTTCCACAATATGGCTTGTTCTGGTCCATCTATTTGGGGGAGTGACCAGCAGAGTAACCCACACACTCTGAGGGTTAAACTTAATTATCCTCCCCACATCCACATCCAGTAGAGTAGAAAATGAAATGGAGGGACAAAAAATGAGCAAGTATTGAGAGGCAAATGCATAGTGAACAATAAAAAGTACTCTACGTATTATAAAATTGGGAAAGCCTGCATGTGGACACAAACTGAGAAGCATGTTAACTAAATCACAATGCCTGGATGCAACAAATGCTTTGTGGAGTTGCCTGCATAGCCAGGGGGTGGGGGTGGGGGTAGACTTGATCACAATGACATTCCCTAGTTTTGAAAACCAGATAGCCAGACCTTTCACCAGATGTAACTTCTCTCCTATCTACTACAATGCTGGTAGTTGTATGCTTGATAGTAGTAATGCTTAGGATTACAAAAAAGCACTGATATAACCCATGAATAATCATGCAATTTACTTAATTATTTATAAGTTACAAAATTGGATTTCTTATCAGATTTTAACAGGAGATATCCTTTCAAAAAAGCATATTCAATGCTTACAACACACTACTGCCAAAAAATATTGCGCTCTCTCACCCTCCCCCTGCTTTAGCCAATGTATTTAATATGATGTTCCAAATTATTAACAGTCTGTGTGTGCTATCTAGTCAAGCTATTTGTTCAAAACACTGGAATATATATTTTAGCTCATTATCAGATTGGTTAAAAGCAGAAGCATTCAGAAATATTTAGCTTAAAAAAATAAAAAATAGAGCAGAATCCCATATCCAGAATGATTCCATGATTCTCACTACAGAAGCAGATCTAAGGCCCTCTTAGGATGGACATATAGAGAAATGCTGAATCAAAGAGAGTTGTTTCTCAAAACCTTTCAAGCATCTACAAAATGCAGACCCTTCCTTCATTTTTTTTATTTTTTTTGGAAGGGTCGAAGAAAAGGGGCTCAAATGTTCACCTATTGTGTGGGGACAGTGACAGAAAAGGCTATTAACCAATGAATCCACCCCAGTCCAATGTAGCAATGACCAAGATAGCCAAGCCTGGTTGCCTTGACAACAGGTGCAAGATCCCTCCTATCCCTAATCTCTGATATCATGGTTCATGGTGAGGGCAAAGCAACCTGCTGGAAGGAGGTGTGGGTGGTTATTGATTTGTTTCTGTTCTTGAGGGGTTTTTTGGCCTTGTATTTTTATGTTGTAAACTGACCTGAGGACTACAGATGATGGGGGCAGTATACAAATTTAATAACTAAAAATATAAACAAATATATTGGCTTCATTTGCCCTCAGTGAAATCATTACTCTCACTACCTGATCTGTGATTGGCTAGGTTCATTAGTCCCAGGAAGATGGTCCAGTTTAAAAAACCAGGCAGTGAATAGCAGCGAGGAGATAGGAAGGTAAACAAAATTTGAGTGTTCACTGAACATTCCACCCCTTCTCCAAAGCTTTACCTCCATGCACAAAATTGAAGTGGCTACCATTTAGCATAGCTTAGACCTTCCTCCTTTGGATGCCATCCGGAGGTCCCACCTCTTTTTAATTAACTCCTCTCTATTTTGATCTTTCTGCCACTTTGGGGTAATGCTTCCATTTGAAAGAAGAAATCAAACCACTTCCCTGCTTCCTAATAATCTCTCCTCAAACTGCTCTGTGCATCAGAGCTGATTTCATTACCTGCCGCCTGCTGCTGCTGGTGGTTTTATTTAAAGCACAGGCGTGTGGTGAAGAAAGAATTCAGCATGACCTCCCTGAACTGCTGGGGGATGAATGCTCCACTGCACTGACAGGGAGAAGCTGCTTCCCTTTCTTAAAACTAGCAGACTAAGCCAAGCATGGTGGCGAAGCCTCCCACATCCAGGGCCCCATTTTCAATTACTGCACGTGCTGAAAGGGTTTAAAAAAAGAAGTAAAAAAAAAGCATAGGCTGATATAATCAACAGTGAACAGATGAATGAGAATCTGTAAAATACAACATCATAGAACATAGTAACGGGTACAGCAACTCCTGGCAAGAAAATTAAGTTGAATAGATTGTCTGGAGCTTGGCAGTACTCTTTCTGCAGAGGAACTGTACAAAGGAAAGCCAACAAGAACAAGGATGCTGCATCATTAACCCCTACCTTCAGGTTATCTTGCAATACATCAACATAATAAATTGTAACTGAAGGGAAAGAAGGGTGGACCGAGTGTATGACTAGCTACTGCCAAGCTTCAAAATTCCTAAGCCCCAGTTCTCTCTGTGTGTGTTTTAATGAAATGGACAAGAAGGTTGACCTTTTCCTCCCTGAAGCTATTTAACTTCAGGAAGGCCCATTTACACAGCTCTGACAGGCAAGGAAGTACAGGAATCAGGTTGAATTATGATAAAATAAAATATAACCCTAATTGCTCTCTCTATGAAAAATCTCCTCATTTAGAAATGTACTTAAAATAGCTATTCATGGCTTAGTGAATTCCATTACACTGAAAAGTCAGCATCAACTATTGCGTATGTTCACATAATCCTAGCACTCCCCCAAATTAAGTTGCATTCCAAATGTTTGCCAAGATCTCACTGTGCATTTCCAGAGTCATTACTTATCAAGTACACATTTGCAAATGAGAAACCACCTTGACCCTGCTGTGCATTCTTTTTCAATTCAGGATAGTCTTGGGAAAAGTCTGTCTTCCTGGGCCACAGCTCTGCCTTCCTAGACTTTAACCATGTGGCAGCACATGCCCCATTTATTGCTCATGGGCTGCTATTTTGAGAGCTTGCTAAACCCTAGCTCCGGATACTGTAAGGCTTCCAATGCAGTCAGCCGGGACAGAGTAGGGTAAACTCTTCTGAACAGTGCTCCATAAGAAATAACAGAATTAAAAAGATGCATGTAACTTACCTGTTCTTCTGAAAGCTGTGAGATGTGATTCACAGCTGCGTAAGACTCTATCTTTGGATTGAAATGGTTGATAATGGCTCTGAAACAGAGAGAGAAATTTTACATTCATGTATGAAGGTCGGAGAATGAAAATATTCTCCATTACGTGTTGCAAAGAAGCCTTTTCTTCTATTGTATTGCATAGCTGTGGTGTCATTTTAGCTGACAAAGTTTAAAATCAACAGCTCAAAGGGATATATTTACACATATCAGTTCTACATGGAAAACCAATAAAAATTAGGACCATTTGGTGGTTACTAAGTTACCTAGGATTTCTTATTTGACACCATACTAAACTGGTCCTTGAAGCCCTCCTCTTGAGTTTGCCTGAAACAGATTCTAGAATAATATATCCATACATATAGTCTTGGTCTGTTCAGTCATCTGGATATTTCTGCTTCAAACAGATTATATATATATTTTCAGAGGGGGGAAAAAAAGGCTCTCAGTAATTATGATCTAACAAAAAATGCAGCTGAGGAGATGAGGTTCTAGGGATCAATCAGCAATTTTCCTTCCTCTGATGGCTCCAGTGTTCACAGTCACCCTAAACATGAAGCAGCTTATGTTTTGCTACACAAGAGCTGAATGTAGGCATGGGTTGCTCATTTTCAAAGTTGCAAAACAATGCTGGCATCAGGCCTGTCTGCATGTATGATACTTCTTGCCTGTTGGAATCTTTCAGCCTTTCAGTGCTAAGTAGTCTCAGGCAGTACTCAAATCCAGAAATTGCCACAATGGTTCTCAGACTTCAATTATGCTGTCCTCAGAAACATATTGATATTATTATTATTATTATTATTATTATTATTATTATTATTATTATTACCCCGCCCATCTGGCTGGGTTACCCCAGCCACTCTGGGCGGCTTCCAACAGAATATTAAACAGAATAAAACTTCAAACATTTAAAACTTCCCTAAACAGGACTGCCTTCAGATGTCTTCTAAAAGTCAGATAGTTGTTTATTTCCTTGACATCTGGTGGGAGGGCATTCCACAGGGTGGGTGCCACCACTGAGAAGGTCCTCTGCCTGGTTCCCTGCAACCTCACTTCTTGCAGTGAGGGAACTGCCAGAAGGCCCTCAGAGCTGGACCTCAGTGTCCGGGCTGAATGATGGGGGAGGAGACGCTACTTCAGGTATACTAGACCGAGGCCGTTTAGGGCTTTAAAGGTCAGCACCCACACTTTGAATTGTGCTCAGAAACATACCGGGAGCCAATGTACCTTATTTTTTGCTCTATAAGACTCACTTTTTCCCTCCTAAAAAGTAAGGGGAAATGTGTGTGCGTCTTATGGAGTGAATGCAGGCTGCGCAGCTATCCCAGAAGCCAGAAGAGTAAGAGGGATCGCTGCACAGCGATCCCTCTTGCTGTTCTGGCTTCTGAGATTCAGAATATTTTTTTTCTTGTTTTCCTCCTCCAAAAACTAGGTGCGTCTTGTGGTCTGGTGCATCTTATAGAGCGAAAAATACGGTAGGTCTTTCAGGACTGGTATTATGTGGTCTCAGCTGCCAGGGTAACAGAGCTGCAATGCTAGTTTCCCAGCAGTTGTGATGTTGTTACTTACTAGGAGATGGGAGATGTGGCAGGGAAGTCAGCGCAGTGCAAGCATGCCAGCAGGACTGCCAAATTCGCATCGTATTGACTTCTTGGTAAGCAAAAGTAATCCATCTGCTGAGAAACTAATGTAGCAGCTGCACCATACCAGATGAGCCACCTATGACTATCCCATAGCACCACTATTTTGGGAGGATTGGTCAGTCATATTACCAGAAAATCTCCAGCACTAAGACAATACTGTATATTAGAGGAGACAGTTTTAAGTCGAGTTCTTCCCAAGCAAATTTTATTAGCCAGGGCAGTCTATGGTGCATTGTGTATACAGTTGCATGTAGCTTCTTAAGTATGCTCTCTGTGGCCTAATGTGATATTAACTGAAACAGATAGTCAACGGCAAAATATGATACTAATGACACTTCTGACCCAACTATAGCATCAAAAGTGGACAGCATGTAAGCAACCTTATCTGCAAAGCGCATAATAAACAAGTCACAGCTGAATGGAGATGCTGACAAGAACAATATGATATTTCAAATAACTTCCACTTACTCCTCAGTACAATGTTGAATTCCCGTACAAGGCTATTAGAGTCTTAGGAGTTAAGACAATCAAAATGTATTTTTATATATTGAGAATATTTCTAAACCACCCTCCATCAGCAGATTGCAAGGTGGTATATAAAAGTGCAAATAAAATTAAGTCTCACACAACGTACAAATGCAATTTGTGACCAACACAAAATAAAATAAAACAAAGGCAAATGGAGATAAAGCATGAACTTCCTTTTTGTTTCAGGTTGTTAAAAGTCTCCTGGTTCTATGAATACAAATACTGATTTCTTTATGGTAAGTGTGATAACAGCTCTTCTAAATGTAAATTGCTTTCATAGACATAGCAGAGGTCAATACATTACATGAACACTAAGGAGATGAAGAAACGATCCAAACGATTGCCTACAAAGGCTGCACTTGTTTCCCTAACCTAAAACTTTTCTTAGTTCTTGGAACTAAGTTCTCTCTCCAAACCTCTTGCACACAGAACCCTTAGAATCCATTCCTTATTCCAACTACTAGAGAGCATTCGCATAAGCATGCTAAAAGTCTTTATTTTGATAATTTTGCTTTTATATAATCATTGTACAGAATACAGTGTCCCATAATGAGCAAAGGGGGACAAGCAAAACCCTTTGTAAAAAGACAGCTGTATTCATCCAATGAGAAGGAACTGGCTCTCAGCCCACTATGCTTTATCAAGGAGATTAGTGCCAGGGTAGGAATAAAGTTTCATTTTTGGTGGTGATGGGAGGGAAGTATACTTTGAGGAGACGCTTTACCTACTGCTACAAAAAAGTAACAGAGGAGCAAAACACACACATCCTTCTCAATATACAGCCATACCTTGGGTTAAATATGCTTCGGGTTGAGCATTTTTGGGTTGCGCTCTGTGGCGACCTGGAAGTAACGGAACACGTTACTTCCGGGTTTCGCTGCTCGCACATGCGCTCAAAATGACGTCAAGTGCATGCGCGGAAGTGGCGAATCGCGACCCGTGCATGCGCAGACGCGGCTTGCATTCACTTCAGGATGTGAACGGGGCTCCGGAACGGATCCTGTTGGCATCCAGAGGTACCACTGTAGATATATCTAAACTTAAACATTGAATTCAAGGGGGGGAAACCATTAATATTAGATAACAATATTATCAATCCAAAGAGAACAAGAGTAGCTGGAAGTCCCCAGGAGTCCCCAACCTAGGTGATATCCTCTATAAATATTGTATTCATAACACACTCAGACATTCTAGGACTTGGGTAAAGTAAACCAACAAAACTAAGTCCAATTTTTCTCTCTTGGAAGGGGGGGCAGAGTAGTATGTAGCTAGAACATTTCTATCAAGAAGTATTATGGGAAGGAAACAGGGATCGCTCCTCCACTTTCCCTTCAGCACTCCCCTTAACACTGCCTGCAACAGGAGGAGCAGCTTCTTCTCAAAGCAAGCTGCTCTCCCCCACCAACTGAGACCAGTGACTTTGATGGATTCCACTTGCCTATGCCAGCATCATAATGCAGCACTAATGTATTTTCTGGACCACAAAAATAATTAGTTTTGGTGTGGCTTAGCACTTCTAAAAGTTATTGATTCACTCCAAGCTACATGCAGCATGACCTTTTATCCCTGCCCTCCTATGGTAAGAAGGAGCATATGGTATTCATGAGGTGCAGGGAGGGGTTCCTTCATAAACAGATAACACATGACTGCACTTTAATTTAGTCAGATCCAGCCTTCCTACATAGTCCTATTCTGCAGAACTTCGGAGCAAGAGAGCTTGCTATAAAGCACTCTTCTAAGTAGCTAGAAAAGGAGAACTGTGAAGAGGCCACAGAACGAACTATGAATGGAGGGATTCCCATCTGCCATCGTTTAGATCCCCTGGGAAACTCACTAAGCCTTCTGAAGCCTGGAACTGGGTGTGTGGAGAGCAGCTGAGTGACCGCTCAATGCAATACAATTGTAGACATCCAGAGGAAGTTCCATCAGACTTTGGTGCCTGTCCATAAACTCCAGAGTGAAAGACTAGGGTGAAGTCATCATTTTCAGGGGCTCCTCTTCCTTGTGAGAAAGTTTGGGCTGACCCTTCAAGTGTTCTCAAAATATTGGGTGGTATTCAACTAACCCACCCTGTCAGTGTAAGGATTTCCACCTACACAATGAGACCTTCTCCCCTCAAGGAGAACAAGCAGCACAAGCAGCAATCCTTGTTCACTTAGCGCTATACTGGATTTCATCCAGTATTTTAAGTGTAGAGAGCTCAGCAGCAATTTTGCAAAGATTTCAGTCTTCCCTTATAGTACCACCTTATTAATGTCAGCCATGCATAAATGGCAAGAAGTACCAAACATGTGAAATGAGATGAATATGACAGAAAGATGAAAAGGGGAAAACGGAGAATAAAATATCCAAGTAAAATTACCTTATGGGCAGCTATAGAGTCAGAGCAGAGAATAAATCAATAAAAACAAATTGATAAAAGCAGTCAAAAGTGACTGTCAAAAGCCCCATGGCATCAAACAAGGAGGGATGGTCCTGGCAGGATCTATCAGAGAGAGAGGGAAATAGAAGGAGGGGTCCAGATAGTCTGCCCAGATGCTGCTGGACATCCCAGCTGTCAACCTGCCTCTAGAGATTGAGATTGCCCTGGCAAACAGGGAGGTAAATGAGCCTGAATCAGATAGTGAGCTGGCCCCATCTCCAAAGATGTGCTGTTAAATGTGCTGGCAAGCAGATCCAGCCTACACACAGGAGTGCCCGCTTGCTTGTCCAGTCCCATTGTTTGGGACATGAATCATGTGACCATCCCGCTCTGCAAAGCAGGAGCAAAGTGGACATGTCAGCTGTTGTGACAATGTGTTAGCTTCTGCCAGCCATGTATCTTACACTTTTATTTCTGAATTACTGATTCTGTAGCCTGTATCTTAATCTATGTTTAAACTATGTGATGACTTTTGGAATAAAGCCTTTAAGAATTCTCAAGTCGAGAGTCCGAGTACTTTGTCTGAGAGTGGGAGCCAGGAGAGTGATGCTTGATGAACTACTCATATATATTGTCAATTGAAAAACATATTTTTAAGTAATAGCTAGAAGACCATTACCTCCAGTACAGACCAGGGCAAATTTTAAGATTTTCCAATGAGACCGTGCTGGTGGTTCCACCACTACCAGATTACTACAGGCCTTGTAGTGATAACATTCGCCATCTCCCTGTGGAATGATGTGCAATTCATGAGCCTTTAAATGC
This sequence comes from Podarcis filfolensis, assembly GCF_964270895.1. Taxonomy (NCBI): domain Eukaryota; kingdom Metazoa; phylum Chordata; class Lepidosauria; order Squamata; family Lacertidae; genus Podarcis; species Podarcis filfolensis. The sequence goes on along the minus strand of NC_139608.1, from coordinate 42,258,133 downwards.
TTCTTAAAAACTTACCTGTTTACACAAGCTTTTTAAAGAAAACTATTGACTCTTAATTTTAAATTGTTTTTGTTTTGCACACTAGTTTTATTTCTGATACAGCTTTGTTCTGCTATAAGATTTTAATTATATATACATATTTTAAGCTCTAAGAGGCAAATAGCCACCTAAGCCAGCAAGTTTATTTGGAAAAAAACACTGGCGTGGGTGTAGAGAGAATACATAATGTGGGTGTGGATATTACATAATGTGTAGCTTGGCCATTACTCTTTTCCTAGTGAGCGTTCATATACTTAAACTGTTTCAGCCAGAAGACACCCAACCCTGGTTATGTCCATAGAACTCAAGTACTCCTTCGGTGTACTTGCTTACGACTTCCTCCGGATACTGGTGGTAATACAGGTAGAGTCAGCAGGCCTAACATTACTACTACTGTTGCTTCATGCAAACAACAAATAGATTTTATGAGAGCACTAATTTCCTCTTGAACATGATGCGTACTACCCTGACTCATCATATCAAATTGTGGGGAGAATCATAGCTCGGTGAAAGAGTACATGTGATACATACAAAACGATCCAAGTTCAACCTGACATCTCCAGGTGGGCTGGGAGAGACACACGAAATTCTGGAGAGCTGCTGCCAGTCAGTGTAGGCAATACTGAGCTAAAGGGAGAAATGAACTGCCGCTGTATAAACAGCGTTCTGTGCTCCTTTGCTCTGAAAGTTTAATTATGGGTATTTGTCCAAGTAAGAAATTTGCCCTGGAGTACATTGCTTGCCTCATAACTTGCCTCTGAGCAATTAACTCAACTGGATAAGTTTATTGTTACCATGCTTATACAAATCCGATATATATATATAATCAAGGCAACTGTGACTTAACTCTCTTCAAATGCATCCTCCTCACTGTTTCAATTCCAGAAGGAGGTGAGCAAAACAGAATAAAGCAAAGCCAGCAAAAAATATTTTAAAATCTGTACTAATCCCCTGGTTCACATCTGAAGCTGGGTTCAATTGGCTCTTCCCTTAGCAATGTGCTTTATTCACAGCACCCCAACTTCTAACTTCTCATAAAGTCACTGAACTGCACATTAGTACAAACACAAAAGCCCTGTTTTAAACAGCACTGTGCTTTAAAGATGCATCTATTCCATGCTATTCTAAATTTCTTTTTCAGATTAATAATGCAACTGTGAGGCAAATTATCTAAGAATTAACTACTCAAGAGCAAAACTGTCGTAATTCAGGTCTCTGCTATGGATCCAGAATACTCTGGACAGGTCTCCTAATTTATAGATTAGCCACAAACAGGATATTGATTTGCCTTAAACTCAGAGCTGTTTGAGACAGACACTATTTTCCATGGCAAATGAACGTCAAAGTAATTTTCTTGCACAGAACTGGGCAGGAAACAAAGGCACCTTTGACTAGCACATATTTCATCGCTGAAGTGCCAACACAAATTCACTGGAATTCTGCAACATTGATGAATTTGCTTTAACACAAACTGAAAGTCAGCCTGCTGAGAGACAAAGGCAGACTTTTCATCTGGAAAAGAACACACCTGTTTGGCAGGAAGCTTCTGATTAGAAAGGCAAGGTTAAGGGGAAAGCCAGGTTTATATCTCCTTCAGTGCATAGAAGATGCATTCAGACATAATGCTGAGCCAAGAGGTATGGTTTATTTAATCACACTGGGCAAAAGTTCCATGCTTGTGGCTTGTTTCTCCCACAAAAGAAATGTTGGTTTCAGATCATGGTTTATATGGAGGGAAGCAAACCATGAGAACTGATTCAGATGTAACGCTAAGTCAACTGCTGTTTCCCTGATCCACTGTGGCAGGAGCAAAGTGAGAGTGCTCAAACTGTGTGCACCTTTTAAAACTTTTAACATCGCAATCATGCTTTAAATGAGTCATCAAGTAACAGGAATCTATTCTTTGTTGATGTTGTTGTTTTATTAAACCTGGGCAAAAAAGCCAGAGTTAGTTGCTCCAGATTTTTGGGGTTCTTTCTCCCAAAGATGTCTGCTGGCATGAGAAATCTTGCATTCTCATCCTCCTCCATCTCCCTTTTCATTACCGGAGCCCTATTGCCTCCACTTCACCACCAGTCAGCTATGCAGATAATGAAAGGTACCACTACAGTGGTACCTCAGGTTAAGTACTTAATTCGTTCTGGAGGTCCGCACTTAACCTGAAACTGTTCTTAACCTGAAGCACCACTTTAGCTAATGGGGCCTCCCGCTGCCGCCGTGCCGCCGCTACGCAATTTCTGTTCTCATCCTGAAGCAAAGTTCTTAACCTGAAGCACTATTTCCACACCCCCTCGAATTTTGTTCTGTTTCTAACCTAGTTTTTCTGCACACCTAAGGCATAAGCTCTTCAGCTCTTAACTCTTTGCCAAACCACTGCATTATTCACATACCTTCCCTCATGACACACTGTGCCCCTGCCCCAAGAAAAGCACCTCTTCCTCTGCTCTGCTATCCTCACTTATTTGCACCCCCTGGAAACCTGCTCTCTTCTCTACCCGTCTCATCCCAGAAACCCCTAGCATTTACATCAATAATCACTTTTAAACCCTCTAATTGTGCCCAATTTCCTCTCCCCCACCCCCTTTCCATACTCTTACTAGAGAATTGGGATATTTTACAGCACATGCTTGCTTTTCTGCTTAGCTCCTGCTTTTACCTATAGTTGCCAGAATAATGAACAGTTCTGAGCATTTATTAGCACCATAAATTCTGGTTAGGATTAAGTGCTTTAAATAAATTGTTTCATTAATTTCTTCTTGATAAAATTCACTGCTCTCCTCTGGAATACTATCGTCTCAGGCCTCTTCAATTCTCTTTAAAAAGAACATCAGATTTCAGTAGCACTTGAACACCAGCATTAACACAACATTCAAAATTCCTCTCCAAACGTTAAGGGTCCGTGTCTGAAAAGTGCACTCAGGTGTGTCAACCAGGGCATATGGTAACAGAACATCCCACCATATGCCAGCTGACACACAAAACCCAATCTAAACAATGGCTTAATAGTGCTGTAATGGGCAACCCTGAGCAGAGAGGTTGCTGACATTCTGAACCAGCTCCCATGGCTTCTGCCATTGTAAATTCAAGTCAAGTAAACCATTCAAGAAGCAGCCAAAGAAGGAAGCTGTTGCTGCAGCTAGGACTTTCCTCCTGACCCAGCTTTAATGATAAGGCTGCTGTTCCTCTGTGCAAAGTGTCAGGGTTGTTTTCCTCCTCAGTAATGAGCATAAAAATAAACCAGTGAGTTTATGCTTTAAAAGGAGGGATCCACTAGCCACAAAAATAAACGGCAGGGGGGAAAGCAAAACAAAGGGATAGTTTCATCAGACAGTATAAGCAGATTCTTTTTAAGGGTACAGAAAAATATTTGAGTCAGCAGTGTTGTCAGATCTGTTACACCTGTTCATTCCTGTCAAGTAGGGATGTATTCTTTGTGTGGTAGATGGATTCTGTGTTGAGGGAGCCTCACATCCCATTTTAAAGAAGCAGGGGGGAAAGTACAGAAGAGAGCCTGCTTGTGTAGGCTGAACCTTCAGCAGCTTTTCAGTCTCTCTGTTTTCATCTGGCTCCGTTTGCTTCCAAAAGGGAACACACTGAATGCTTTTGATTCCTTCCCCGGCACTCAATTTTCTATCTCTCATCACTTTCTGGTTATTAAGCAATTCAGTCTATCTCTGTGGCTTGAAGAATAAGCTAATTTTCTGCTGCAACGCATGGCTGTAGATTTAAGATGAGTGATGTATCCGAGTTCTCATCCCCCACCCCTCTTAAATCACTGCTCTTTGACTTCTGCCAGAGTAGATAGCAGAGGTCCAAAGATTAACCACTTCAGTGTGACCATTTACCAGTCACAATGCATATAAAAAGCAGGTATTCACAGCAACCTTTCACACAGCGTATCTGTCACATGTCGGCAAGAGCTTTCCTATGGAAATAAAACGCCTCTGCACCCAATGAGCCATAATGAGTTCACATTGGACAATAACAGTGCCTGGTTGGGACATAGATTCTTTAAACATCCATAAACATCAAAAAGGCATTCATTTACAAAGCAGTTGTTAGTGAAGCTAATGGCTGATTAATTCAGAGGGAACCCTGGGAAGCAGGGCCACTCTATCAACTCCGTTGGAAGACCAACTCCATCAGGCTTATTCCTCAACCACCACATGGCAGCAACCATTCTATCAGGCCACAGCAGAGAGGGAGATGAGAGGAATGGCCTTTCCACCTGTCCTGCTATGAGAACAACAACATTTGGGCTCATCCTCTCCCTAAACAGCTAGTCCTTAAACTTAGATAATAGCTGGTGTGTGCTTGCCTCCTCTTCCTTTCTCATCTCTTTCTCCTTTTGTATTGTGTTAGTTGGGTTGGAAGCTAGCAGGCAGGGACTGTATTGTTTTTATTATTCACATGTTAGCCAGTCAGTTAAAAATTTCAAGCATTCTGGATCATTCACCAAGACATCCATCCTTCTGCATAAAGATTTGCAGCCCAGGAGGCTTAAAAGTAAGCAAACAGACCATGAGGATTTATTCTAACCAACCACAGACACCAGTGCTCCTGTTAGGCACCTTAACTATGCCTTTGGGTACAACACAAATAAGTCCACTTTGCACTGCTCATCTACTACATGTACTTTGTCCATATTTCCCAGTGGCTAGCTGTAATTTCTGTAGAAGCCCCCTAACCTGCCAAATAAATTTTCAAGGTAAACATATGAAATAATTATGAATCATGCCTCTTAAAATGCTATGAGTAGGGCAATCATTCAAGTAACAATGCAGTTGTTGTGAGACAAGGTGTTAAAACTAAAGAAGCAGAACATGAGTTGCGATGGTATTAAATTATACTAAATAAATTATTTGAAGGTGGCTTAACACATGACTTTTGCTTCCACACTCAAAGGGCTAAGTCCATACTTTTCAAGGGGGATAAGTACAGTGGTGCCTCGCAAGACGAAATTAATTCGTTCCGCAAGTTTTTTCTTCTTGCGAGTTTTTCGTCTTGCGAAGCACGGTTTCCCATAGGAATGCATTGAAAATCAATTAATGCGTTCCTATGGAGACCGCCTTCAGACCCGGACCTGTCCTGAAGGCTTGCGGTGGGAGGAGGGCTTTCCTCCCCACCGCCAACATTCAGAATGCTGTTCTGAATGTTGGCGGTGGGGAGGAAAACCTTCCTCCCACCGCAAGTCTTCAAGACAGGTCCGGGAACAGAGGAGAAGCGCTGCGGAGGAGTCTGTTTCCGGACTCTGTTCCCGGACCTGTTGGCGGTGGGGAGGAAAAACCCTCCTCCCACCGCAAGCCCCGGGAACAGAGGAGAAGCGCTGCGTGCCTTCTCCTCTGTTCCCGCACCTCCCACCGCAAGCCTTCAGGACAGGTCCGGGAACAGAGGAGAAGGCGCGCTGCACTTCCCCGCTGTCCCCGGAGATTTCCCTATGGGCTTTCGTCTTGCGAAGCAAGCCCATAGGGAAATTCGTCTTGCAAAGCCGCTAAAAAATCGGAAAACCCTTTCGTCTTGCGGGTTTTTCGTTTAGCGAGGCATTCGTCTTGCGGGGCACCACTGTATTGCCATGGGAGGTACCATTGTTTCCCTTGACTCTGTCTTTAGCCTAAATATTGAGCAAGGCAGTGAACTATCAAAAGCATAAACGCAGATGTATTATGGAGTTCATACACACAACTCTATACTGTGCTTGGCAAAGGGTATGTGAAGCAACACCTTCTTTTCAAAAGCTTTCCATTTTGTTTGGTCTACCTTGTACGCAGCGATCAGCCCCAACAGCCCTGCCGTGGAGCAAAGATGCCATGTTTAAGCAAGGGTGGAAATAGCATGGTGCCTACATTGCTATTTGTTATTGCAGACGTCACCTGGAGAAAATGTCTGATATGAAAGGACACATTCAGACACAGCTACATATGCACACTCTTCCAACATTCAGCTACCAGAGACAAAAGTCCTGAGGCAAAAATGTAGAGAGGCCCACTCTACATAGAGTCTAAGGTGTGTATTGGTAGCTACATAGGGCTAATTATGGCTCTAAGGCAGAATGCTGGGTAGGCTACCACCAGCAGAACATGGCAGCTATGTATCTCACTATTGATCTGCAATTGTTTCATGGTTGTCACTATTTAATACTGCTTCTCCTTAGGGCAGTTTCTCTTTTATACAGGAATGCTTGCCTCAGGCTACAAATGGGTGAGAATGGGCCTCTCTGTGTATCTAAAACCAAGGGTGGCTAACCCACAATCCTCCAAATGTTGTTGGAACTGCATTGGCCATGCTGTCTAAGTCTAAGGGAACAAAAAACATCTAAAGGGCTATAGGCCGGTTACCCCTGCCCTAGACACTGCTTTCTAGAAATCTCACCAGGTGGTTACATGGATAATTGCCTGCATGTTTCACTGAGTGAAATATGAAAGATGGGTGAGAAGTGGTATGAAGAGAAGATGCTGACTCACTATGTGGAGGCAGCTGCTGGGGGAAACAATTTAAAAGTGAGCTTCACGCATATCAGCTTTAACACAAAACATTATAATCTCTCATCCTATTGGTTAATATACCCAAAGACTCAACAATCTCCCGGCTGAAATTGTTATTAAGCTGGAAGAATGTTTTTCTCTCTTCTGTAATAAGGTTTCCTTACTCAAATTGCTTTGCTAAACTTATACCGTGATAAACAGGCTCAGTGGTCTGCCTTACTCCTACTCATTGCTCGTCACACACTACAGCCTGCGTAATATGGGGAGTGAATGAAAACACATATTCAGAAACACCTTTTATGTTCTTTGTGTCCCTTTCTGGCCGATTACACCATGATGATGAAGGTAAAAGGCAAATTAAGGTTCTAGCGAAACCTGCATTCTAGGAGAAGGTAACTAAAGGGATGGGTCACTAGGGATGAGCATTAGACTATGTGATGGGACTCAACAGTGTAAGAATTACCACAAAACTTCAGGCACCAGTTCCCTAGTCACTTCGTAATAGGCACTGCTGGCAAATGTTGAGTCCTACTCCCACCCACCCCCTGCAACAGTAATAACTGTAAATTGGCTCATATGCTTCAAAATAAATCATAATGGGTTTAGATTCCAGCCCTCTGAGACTTAAAACACTTCAGAGTCTGGTGCTGGCAAAAAGCAAAAATATTTTAATTACTCTTTACGCTCATTAGTAGTCTAATTAGTCATTTTATTACATGCTTCTTCCCTTTAAAAAAAGCATGACGCATCTGGGGTTCCTTTTGCTGTGGCTTGTGCAGATCACATGCCAGCTTCAAAATATGCCAAGCAATGAGTGACATTTAGAATGTTTATTCTACATTCCAGAGGGGCAGCCAGGTTAGTCAACAGAGATAATGCCTATCACAAAGCTTACACAATGTAAAGTGAAATACAGAATGTGCGCAGAGATTTATTCCTCCATATGCTATGCTTGGCCCTCTGTATTTGACACAATGGTTCATGTAATGGCTAGACTACCTTGAAAGGGCTCAACCACCTCATACTCTTCTTCCAGAAAGAAAACAATAGAGCCAGGCTTACAACACGCCCCATGGGTTCCTCATACTAAAGTTTAAGAAACAGGAAAAGCTTTTCTTAAGAACACAGTAGCTTGTGTTTCACATCAGATACATGACTGGAATAAAATAACATGTAGAAGAACAGGCATGAAAAGCAGCTTTTTAGGGGCATCCAAACAGTTGAATAGCTTGGGAATCTGCAAGATGCCCAGTTATAGCAAAGGTGCTTATTGATGGGCAGTGTACCATAACCAAAATGTGATAACGTTAAGAAAAGAAGAGGAATTAAATGCTACTCAAGTCAAGTTCTGAGTCACTACCAGGCATATCAATATAGATTCTTGCATTGCAGGGGGTTGAATTAGATGGCTCTTGGGTTAACTTCCTGCTCTACAATTCTATGATTCTATCGGTTTCCTGCTAGAGAGTGGCAGGATGCTCACAAGGGGTCTCTGGCCAATCACAACTAGCAGCCAGCAGACTTAAGGTGCTTCTCATGAAGAAGATGGTGACCCTTTCCCAGGAAATGTGAACTGAGCTTGATTACTAGTTAAAGATGTTTCCTTGAGGAATCTTCTGGGAAAACATAATGGCTGAATAATGGCATGTGGTTGAATTATATATGGCAAAGGTTCCAGGAACTAATTTGGCTTTTGCACATGTTGTAGCCAATACTGCTGTTCAATCCCATGCCTAGGGGGGTCAGTCAGCTTAAAGCAATATTTGTTTTCGTACTACTCTGGAATGAATCTAAAGTGCAGAGTAACGTCAAAGTATCACATAGTTCCAGAGCACACGCAGAGTTCTCATTAACAATGAGCTCCAGAAAGACAATAGAAATTCACTAAAGCAATGAATTTTTTGATTCAGCAGGGAGTTGGACTAGCAATTTCTCTTGGTATCCTAGCAGTTTAATTCTAGCTGCTGCCAAGAGAAGCACTTCCAAATTGTGCTGATGCACACCCCTTCTCAACATCCCAGAAGAATAAGAAATTCAAAACAGTGATCCCCTTGGCTTGGAGCATATCGCCAATGTGTAACATATTCAAAATTCAGCAGTGCTCACAAAAAAATACTTACAGACCACAGTAGCTTCAACCCTGATAATAATTATGGTAAAATGCCCTTACAGATAAAGCACATCTCTAAAAATGTAGTACAGATGCAATACTTGAGATGAGAATTCAGATGAAAAAAGTGAAGTATTAATATTCTCATCCTAACATTGTCACACACTAAATACTGCCACCATTGAGGTTACTAGGATAAACACCAGTAAAAGTGGAACTGGGTATTATGGGATGCAACTAATGTTCCTATGTCAGGTTTGCATTCTACCATAAATGTAATAACAGCATCTCTAAAATGAGGTGAAGGAACTGAGGCTATAGCATAAGTTGCTTTTGAAAATAAAAATATTTTTCCCCTTAAACAGCTACAGTATCATTGAATGAACACAAAAATGTCTACAAAGTCTAAGCCCACATATACTTGCACAGTATACATTACACCAGTCAATTATCATTTGCTAAACTTTGTTGTTACTAGGAGGTATCTACAACCTTCTATTTGAAGCTTCACTGACATCACATCTCACCCCCAAGTATCTTTCTGTTGTAACACATTGTATAAAGATGATAGCCCATTTTAGGAATCATGAAATACAGCAGCCTTTGCCAAGCTGGTGCCCTCCAGATCTGGACTACAATTCCCATGAGCTGCACTATTGTGGCTATGCTAGTGCTGCCACAATTCAACAGATGTCGGCCGGGGGGTGGTTCCTAACCCATTAAAATTATACTGGTTTTTTAAAAAGTGGGAGAGCTGAGGGACAGTGTTAGCCTGGTGTTCTGAAGCAGCTCCCTACTGAGTTTTCAGTTATTTGTTTGCTCGGCATCTGCAATGTGCATGCTGGGGAATAATTTACCAGAGAATCTAGCCTTGTATGAGGAACTATTCCACATACTCACTGAGGTATTTTGTAAACACTTCTGGAGGTTTATTTCCATCCTTTGTATTGATGCAGATGAGCCACTTAGGAGACGTGTAAGTTCTAAACCACAGAGCCTAGGGCTTGCCAATCAGAAGGTCGGCAGTTCGAATCCCCGCAATGGGGTGAGCTCCCATTGCTCGGTCCCTGCTCCTGCCAACCTAGCAGTTCGAAAGCACGTCAAAGTGCAAGTAGATAAATAGGTACCGCTCTGGTGGGAAGGTAAACAGTATTTCCATGCGCTGCTCTGGTTCGCCAGAAGCAGCTTAGTCATGCTGGCCACATGACCCGGAAGCTGTACGCCGGCTCCCTTGGCCAGTCAGTAAAGCGAGATGAGCACCGCAACCCCAGAGTCGTTCGCGACTGGACTTAACAGTCAGGGGTCCCTCTACCTTTACCTTTAAGTTCACTATGGGTTTCCCAATGCACATCTTGGGGGTCTGAATATGTAAGAAAGGCATTGGGGCTTGGATGCTCAGACAGAGTAAAAGGATTGGAAGTGGGGTCGTGGTAAAAAAAAGAGAGAAACTATTTATAGTCCAAATCTTGTTGTCGACAACCAGCCAGAGATTCAGCAGAACTACAGGTGCAACTAACTAAAATGCAGATGGGTCCAAATAAATGTGCCCTTGATTCCTTGTTCTGGCAAAGGGGTGTGGGGGTGTGAGTGGGTGTGCGCGCACACACAGTTCAAGGATAGACAATACATGGAGTATTTATTTTCTGGTGCTCTTCTAGATACTAGGCATTTTTCTTTTTTTCTTAATTTCTTGACTTTTCTTATATTTATCTTGGATTTGTAGCTCTGCAAAATTCACTTATCTGTGGATTCAAGCAATAGTCAACTCAAATGTTGTTTTTAAGAAGTTACAAGGTACATTCTTTCCACAACTGTACAACTTCAGAGATGTAGGGCAGATACCCATGCCTGAACTGCCATTTTCAGGAAGGGAGCCTGAGGAATCAAGGCAAATAGTAGTGACAAGTTCTAGACATTACTGACAACTGAAAAGAACCAAGTCACTAGGCCCAGATGGTATCCTTCCAAGAATTCTTAAACAACTCAAATGTAGAATTGCTCATCTTCTCACAAAAATATATAAAATGTTCCTAAGGTCAGCCTCTGTACAAAGCGACTGTAAGGTGCTCAAAGTTATGTCAGTGTTTAAAAACGGATCCAGAAAATGGCAGGCTAGTTAGCTTAACATATATTCCAGATAAATTGTTGGAAAGCATAAAATTATCAAGCACAAAGGACAAATCCTGCCAAAAACGAAACAAGGCTTCTGCAAAGGAAAGTCCTGTCTCATTAACCTTTTTTTTGAGTGTCAATAAGCAAGTGCATAGGGGTAATCCAGTAGACACTATTACTTACCTTCACAAAGTCTTAAGTGGCAACTGAGATTTAGTGCAAGATATAAATGTTGAAACAACTAGAAATACTGACTACATTACTATCAGATTCAACCGAAATAGAAAGCTCTAATTCACACCTTGTATCAAAAGCTTTGGGGAACAATTTTTTTTTTAAGTCTTTCTTTAAAAATGTGAGAGATGCCCAATCTGTATAGGAACTGCACTGTGAAATACCTTTGTGTCTTATTATAAAATAACTCCATCAAATACAATCTCTGCTAACAGTTACAGAGAGCAAACATAATAAACATTCCTCAGCCTCTCTGTTCCCAAGTTGTCTACTTAAAAGACAGCCTGCTCCCACTTGATCTTGCCCATCTGTTGAGGTCTTCAAGAAAGGCCTCGCTCAGCTTCCTACAGGTGTGAGATGTGCAGCTGGAAAGAATACAGGATAAGGCCCTCTTGGCTACAGCACACAAACTTGGTAGGATCATCTGGCCCCTTCCTTATTTGACCTTCTGACATTTAGAGAAGAGTGTCTCACTTCAACAGGCCTTCAATATTTATTTGCTCTCCCTCCTTGCATTGGTGTTGATTATTTTCCTGCTGCTCTTGCTCTTGCTCTCTCTCTCTGTTTGAAATAACATTGTTTATTCTATTTTTTTTTTGGTATGCAAATTTGAGGACATCTGGGTGGAAAATAAAATGGAAGTATTTAGCACCCTGTGGCTCCTAATACTGCTAACTGGTAGTGAAGTAAGGGCTGCCCTCTGCCTACATTTTGTAGAGCTGCTTCCTCTGTTTTCTAAAGCACAACATGATATTTAAAGAGGAAACAGCAATAGGATTTTAAAGCAGCAGCCAAAAAACTAAAAGCAAAACATGCTGTGTAAGAATTAATAATAATTAAAGAAAAGAAAAAGCCAGTGTAATTAGCACACAAAGCATGGAATGGTCTAACTAATCATGCCATGAAGAAATTGGATAAAAAAGTATGCACTTTTATGGAGCAATTTAGCCTGGCAAGCAATTAATCCTGGAAGTACTATGTTAAATGAATAGGTTTCCCTTTAAGGAGATTGCATTTTTCACCAGTAATGTATTCCAAGCAATTTGTCAGATGATCACAGACTTTACATTTGAGGTGGTTATCTAGTCCACACAGAAGAGTGATTTCTGACCGCCAGGAAAGAATGAGTGTGGTCTATATACTAAAGCAATGATAAACACCAAGGAATAAGAGTACGGTATTAGAGCCTTCCAACCAATACAGCAATCTTTCATGCAGTCTAATGCAGAAAAGGAAGAAAGCCAGGAACTCAGCATTAGCTTTTCATGAACTAATTTATTTTGCACAGGGTCTCATACATAGAAAGACAGAGGAGACCACAAAGGAATTATCCCAACCAAAACTACTTTATTGAATTCTAGTAGGATGCATGTCACAAATCAATTCTTTACCAACCCATTTCCCAGTTCATAATTGTTCGGTTTAGTCTGAAGGCACACAAGACCACCACCTTATTGAAATAGAATACATCAGTATGCCACCTTGGATTTCACAATTGAAGAAAGGTAGGATACAAATGTAAGAAATAAATGTTGGTTTTTTTCTATTCATTCATTCATTCATTCGATTTATATATCACCCTTCATCATAAGACCTCAGGACAATTTTCTAGATGAGAGTGGGAAGATATTTGGCACTGGGTGGAATACAGAAGATGATTGGCCACTTAGGATGGTTAAGTAAACATTCATTTTCTCAAGTTCACTTTATAGCTGATTTGTCTTGTCTCCTCATATTCCTACCACACAATTGCAAGAATTTTTCTACATAACTCTTCCCACCCTTCTTTAAAGCTTTAGTGGCTGTATTGGGGTGCTTAACTCAACTGTATGAATAGTTGTGGAAGGGAAGAACTACAGGAAAATGAAATTAAAGGTTTACTCCAATGAAGCTCAAACCCCACAAAGCTGCTGCCCTTGGAAGTATCAAATATCCAGTTTCACTTATTTCTCTGGACACTGAAAAAATGTTTGACAAAATATACTGGCAATTTATGTTTGTTACTTCAGAAAAACTTTGATTTCCTCAAGAATATATGAAGTGAATTAGAACATTATACCACTCTCCTAAATCGCAAGTAAGGGCAAATGTTGGTTTTGTTCACAAGCAAGCAGAATTTAAATTAGCTTTGTATGTGGATGAATTACTATTAATTAATAACTTTGGTAGTGTCTCAAGATATATGATTAACTGTTTAAGTCTAAATTAATGCCAATGGGTACTTGTAAATCACATACTTTGTATACTAATGGGCAATTTTGCTGGTGCCCAGATGTCATAACATATCCTGACATTTTTTGTTCTGATCTCCCAAATGATTAAAATGAATTTAAATAGGCTGATAATGGCTATACCTAAGAATTTGGGAAGATGAACATCATTCAAATTTAATACTAAAAATATACCAAAATTACCTATCTTTGTGAGGTTTTTCCCCCTTTTGTTCAATTTGTCACATCATTATTATTATTATTATTATTATTATTATTATTATTATTATTATTATAAAATACCGCCTATCATTACTTCCGCTGACTGCAAGAGATGCAGGTCAATGAGTGTTGTAGGTAAGCAGATACTTTAAGAACTGGTAAGTTTTGAAATGTAACCCAAATTTGCAGAATCTAAGCTAGCCTAGGTGGATGTGGGATATCAGTGAGCTCCTGCTGTAAACCCCCATTTGCCACTTTCGAGAACACTTGCTCTCAAAGTGTTCTTGCTGACCAAAACCACCAAGCTTCCAATTAAAATCTCTTGTTCTTCAGCAGGATTTTATGTTATTCTCCAGTATGTTATGTTGCCTTGTCCTCTCTCTTTTGTTATACAGCTAATCAACTTAAGGCTAACCACACAGTAAAAGGTGACAGGACAATTAGTCATCTGCACAGCAAATCCAATCCTAGCAGCAACGCCAGTTCCGTCTTGCCATACACAGTGCAGCACTGCAATACATCTTCCTATAATGGATTAATCCGAACGAAGCTCACTGAATTCATCAGAGAGGAGCCAGATGTGAAGACTGCAAGAGACATGCAGCTTCCGCCACCTCTTCCCTGCCCTGCTGTCACTCTGAATCAATTCAAATGACAGATTCCTGCAGTCCACCAAGCTATGCCACTGACCAAAGAATAATGAGGAGATCAAGCTAGGAACATTCAGCTACAAGCAGCTTCCATCCAAAATAATATCCTGGGTGCTCAAGTCAGAGCAAAGAGGATAAAAGCTGTGCAGCCAGAAACTAGTATTGAATTAATAGATCCTTTGTTCAAAAATCGAACAGTGGAAATGGACTCATGCTTAAGAAGAGGTCCATCTATTATGTCCACATGTAAAATTACAGTACCCAATTAGACCACATTAGAACCCACATTAGACCACATGTGTGCTCAGGACCTCAATATCTTAAGGACTGCCTCTCCCCATACAAACCCTGCACTTGCCATCTGGGACCCTTCTCTGTGTCTCTCTTCCCTGAGAGGTTCAGAGGGTGACAACATGAGAACAGGCCTTTTCTGTTGTGGCTCTCCATTTGCAGAATGCTCTCCCCAGAGAGACTTGCCTAGTGCCTAAAGACATGTAATTGTGGAACCAGTCAAAAATGGCCTTTCACCATTAAATGATCTATGGCCTTTTAAATGGGGGGGATTATTATAATATTTTTCTAATATTGTTTTATTGTCTTTTATTATTATACTATGTAAATTAAGTTTTTAATGTTGTATATAACCCTGTGATCTTTAGATAAAGGGTGGTATATAAATTGAAACAACAACAACAGAATCCCAGTTCACAACATGTAAGACACAGGAGTGGAATTTACATGCATTTAAAAAAATGGAGGAGAAAAGTCCCAGGAGCCAAGAACATATCTACCTCCCATGCTAAGACATTAATTTCCTTGGAGGTCAATTCACACTAACTGAATTTTAATACAACTTTAACTGGTATTCCAATGCTTGAGCCACATGCAGCAAAGTCATGGTTTGATTGATCATTTGAACCCTGCCCAGCAACTTAACTATTTTTTGTTTGCTGCCAATAAATCACTATCTGAAACCATGGTTTGTTGCCGGCTTAAAATCATAGTTTGTTTTAACTACAGTTTAGTGTTACATGAATTCCATCACCTTTTCTAACCACAGTTTGTTTGATCACCAAAACCAGGCTCATCAAGCTACAAAGATAGAGAGCAAGAGCAGATGGAAACCAGTCAAAGCTTTAGAAAAACGATACATGGTGTGTTTGAGCATTTATGGGACAACTTGCAGTTAACTTATGATTTGGGCTTAGTGCTGTATGTGAACTGTGCTTGGTCTTTCAGTCATGGATGAATCTTTCATAGGAGGAAATGCAGAATTACTGTTGCTAGTCAACAGGGAGCTCCCTGTCAGATTGTCAGGCACAGCATTAATCATACTCAGGCTAATTTTCTCTCATAAATGACTACGCTTCAAAGCTGGAGCTCATCCACAAGACCCAACATGCTGACAAGCTCATCGATAAGAGGCAGAATGAGGCAACTGCTCCAGTTTTTCTTCTGCATTTAGCTTTTTATTCACTGAACTTTTAAAAATAACTACAAAAAGCTATTTGCAAATAGCCCGCTTTTAAAAATTTATATTTCACTAAGTAATGTTTTCACACATGGCTATAACAATCATAGAATTGGAAGGGACCCCAAGGGTTATCAGTGAAGCAAATGAAAATAAATTAAAAATGAAGGTGGGAGAGAAAAATCACTAGCATAAAAGAGGGACCTTTCATCTGTTCACGATTTTAACAGTAACCACTCCCTCTTACATTTCCGATAAATCAAAATCAGAAATCATCACCTTGGGCTGGCTCAGAAGTCTAACAGACCCCAGGAATTTATCATCTTGTCATCACCCTGAACACTCATAGATTACTGACCCTTAGGGTTGCAAAACCACCTTTTAAATGGGATATGAATGTGAATTGTACAGCAGCACCTCCCAAATTCCCTACAGGTAGTCTTACCAGTTTCTCAAAGTGGCAGAAAATATGCCACTAATTTCAATCAAAACCCCAGAAACTTAAAGCATTTGTAAACTGGCATCTCTTTATGGTGGCATGAATTAGCTTTCAACGTGCAATCCCTAATTTTGAGGTACAGCAGCCAGGTGCAAGAACACAATATTGCACAGAACACAATGTGCAGAGGGAAAGTGAGGTCTCACTGTTCTTACTTCGACAAGGAGAGATCCAAACAAAAAAGGATCAAATGTTTCAAATCTGATTTCAGCTCAGGGTTAAATTTAGTAAGTTACCCCATTCTGGCCTTCTGGTTCACACACTTCCTAAATGGCTGCAGCTGACTGTTTCTGACAGTGCAGAAGCTACAAGAGGAGACACATGCTATGAAAGCATGACTTTCTCCTGCCAGCAATTATCTCTGGGCAAACTGAAAGGCAACAAAAGTATTTCAAATGCTAAACAATTAGAACAATCATGACCAGCATATGGTAGGCACGCTGCCCTGAAAAACTGAAAGAGCACACCTGCATCAGACTGGCTCGACTCAGATGACTATGAAAAGTTAATGCAGAAAGTTCATAATCCAAAGTGGGGGTGGGGGAGATCAACTAAGGCACAAAATCACAAGCAAGCTCTTAAATAATTAATTAAGGGAGAATGTGTATAAATAAAAGCTACTTTTGCTTTGCATTTTAAAAAGGCAGAGGATCACTGGATGGTTAAGTCCAGTCAAAGGCGACTATGGGGTGTGGCGCTCATCTCGCTTCAGGTAGAGGGAGCCGGTGTTTGTCCACAGACAGCTTTCTGGGTCATGTGGCCTGCATGACTAAACTGCTTCTGGTGTGACAGAACACCATGACGGAAACCAGAGCATACAGAAATGCTTTTTACCTTCCCACTGCAGTGGTACCTATTTATCTACTTGCACTGGTACTCATTCAAACTGCTAGGTTGGCAGAAGCTTAGACAGAGCAACAGACGCTCACCTCATGCACGAATTCAATGTGCCGACCTACTGATCGGCAAGCCCAAGAGTCTCAGTGGTTTACACCACAGTGCCACCACTTCTCTTACCTTTTACCTCTGTTTTGCATATGCATTAATAACAACCTGTTTCTTTGAAAGCCTTGGAGACTCCACAAAGGTTAACATGCAAAACACATCATGTGTATTCTATCGCCTACACATCTCAGTGCCCACGCGAACACGCACGCGCACGCACACACACACGTATTGGATTAATTTACCCAGTAGGAAACCCTTCAGGTACAGGCAGTACATTTCCCCTTATTCCGAGCCTAAGCAATATCATTAGTCCTTGTTTACTGCCTTTACTGTCCCTTAGAGTCCACAGCACCAACTCTATTTCCTCCAAGCATAGCAGGATTTCTAATTTCACCTAATAAATATCCTCCTTACAGTTCAATAAACCTGATATTAGGAGGTCTGGATGTACACTGATATTTCCTTAGCTCTGTGAAGACAGCAGGTACTCTCTAGCATCTCCCAAACAACCAAGGAAACCTCTTAACTAATGAGGAAGAAAATAATGACTGTAATTAATACACAAAATGGTGGCACTGGTCTAATTAATCATTAATCAACAGCGAGAAAAACACCTTTTTTGAGCTTTCATAATTTCTTAGGAAAAATGTCCAACAGGGGTGTCACTAGTGCCCTGCGGCTCAGACTCCTTCTGATGGATCACAGACAATATAAGTCTTATGACAAAAAAGCCTTCATTTTCATACAGAATTTCAGCTTGTTGAAGAAACATCAGTCCCTGGTGCAAAAAATATATCAGAGCACAAAGGACACATTACTGAAAGCAACACATACCTTGCCCTTTTGGACTTCTATATGACACCTGTTTCCATGCGCAGCAGCAGCTTTAACATCTAACAGGCCTCTTTTGTTCCAATTAGCATTGCTAAAGGTAACACACCATGACTTAACACATGCCCACCCCACTACTGGCAAAGAGAACTTCTGTTTGCCAAGCAGAACTGCAAGGCAGTGGGTGGCCCTTTGAACCCAGAGTGTGTTCTCCAGTCTCCATAGGTACAGGCTTTAGGGAAAACATTGCTTTCTATTCTTGAGTACCTCATAAGGTGGCATTAACTCCCAGGGGACAGGAACTAGCTCAGCCAAACTTTTCTATCCCCATAGGCTGGCATTTGCAGACAGACAGGTACTTGGCTTATGAGGCACCTTTAACAACTGAAAAGAAAACATTCATTTGGTGACTCATTTAATTTGCATTCCCTTTCCTTGCAGCCAGTGTTTTGGTGACAAATTATTCCCTGTTGTGCCGACTGGCATTCCTTGAATGATCGGCACCCAAGCCTACACATCTAACTAGAAAGCCATCTTCTCTTTGCATTCTGCAATGTCCTCTTGAGTACATGGGACTGTAATCTTTGCTTTTATCTCTGGCCCATTTCCTTCCTCTAATCTTCTTGTTCATCTCAGGGACTGGAGCTCTGCCAGTCACTATAATCACTGTTTTCTGTTGGCAATCAAGGTAGGCCCTTTGTTACCTTAATGAGCAGATGTACTTAATGAGCTGATTCAGTCCTAAAGGGGGGAAAAATCAAAACTGCAAATCTGTTTCTTCAGCAAAATCAGCCCACACCCCAATTTTATCACCTATTAATTAAAACATTATTGGATACCGGAGTGTCTGTTATTCAATAAACACAAGTCTCAGGGTACCAGGAGTAAAACAATTATGTTTGCTGTTCCTTTCCATTTAAGCAACAAAAGGAAGAAACTGCTTGGTTCTTACTGGTGCACAGGGAGGGGGTTGCAATTAAAACCTCTCTATGAAAGTCAATCTTTGAATCAAGACGTTCAAAGCCAGTTGGAAAGCGAAAATGTATTTATTCAGGCATACATAAAACCCAGGCAGACAGCAACAGGAATATGATAAGATCGTGTTCAGCTGCTTTCCATAGGAGCTGGTGGTATGTGGGTATTGTGGAGATCAAATGAGCTTTTGCCTCCGTACTTCCTGGCCTCGTGCTGAAACCACACAGTAAGAACATATGGCGGGAGAACTCCCTAAACATGGAAAGTTTTCATATTGAGTCAGGAGACTCGGTTTTGCTGGAATAAGATTAAGAAGCGGTTCCAGTCATGTTTAGCAATACATACATTTCTGGAAACCACTCTAAAATGGCTAATCCCCATGAAATAAGTTGCAGAGTACTAAGGAAGAAGTGGGTTTCCTCTTTACTTTCTCATTTCTTCCAGCATTCTTATCTACCTAGATAGAACAGAGAGACTTCCAAAGACTGCAGGACGGACTGTGCACCCTTATTTGGGAGTAAGCCCAGTGAATTTAGTAAACCTGCATAGGATCAGGCTGCCATTTGTCTTCTGCCATTATCCTTCAACTATGCCATACTCATACCATCTTAGAAGAAACCAGGTGTGAGAGAGAAGCAGGGGATAGTATATTACCCTGGTAAGGTGGCTTTTGGAAAACTGCCTTGCCTTGTCAAAAGGAAAAGCCACCACCTCATGATTCCCCTCCTCTTGTAATGGGTATCAGCCTCCACTTACATCTCAACCAACAAGAGGCTCTGGGAAATTTGGCAGATGATTTATCTGGCTATGAGCAGAAAAATCATAGAATGATTACATTTGTTAATGGCATTCAAAGTGGAGTGCCTCATGAAGTTTTTTGACACACACAGCAAAAGCTAGTGTAAAACAGGCCTAACATCCGACTGTAGTTGTTATTCTTCCAGGGAGACATGTGGAAAGAAGCCAACCAGCAGAAAGGGAAGCTATCATCCAAATTATTGGGTAATCTGATAGACAGCAGAACCATCTGCACTGGTTGTTGCCACTTGTTCAAATAATGGTACTCAATAATTTTTTCCAATGGCAATAATTTTGGGTAATGAATAATTATAGCTTTGACCATGCTAATTAGTAACAACAAGCAAAAAAATGACCAGTATTTGATGTAGGTCTAGGAGTCTCCAGTTAAAACCTCAGACTAATAATGTACTAAATAAATCTCTAATTGCAATCCCTGTTTCTATATGCCCCGAACATTTGGACTTTTACATTTCCAGAGATCCTTCATCAATACATTCAGATTGATCCTATTTCCTCTGAGACTTCTACTCCAAGAGGTTCTTCTTAATTTACAAACATTTATCTGAGCCATAGGCAGCATATAAACCTGCTGAGCACAGCATGACAGGAGTGATATCACTGAATGGAGGGAGGAGAGAGACATGAAATCATGGGGATCCTTGGGGATGAATTTGACTGACTTTGAACTCCATTAAGAACGATCCTGGGGGAAATACCACAGTTCTTCAACAGAGAAAACAGAACGACTTCTAGCAGACACTGAAAGACTCCCAAGACAAGATCTGAATTCTGAGATATAGGTTTAGTCTTAGATGCATTTAAGCATTTAATTAGATATGTAAATATAAGTTAAAAACAAGAGTGTACCAGTGGAATTTGTGTCTCTTTGAACAGTACTTCCCAAATGCACATCACAAAGCAATTTTCAAAGCCCTTTTGGTCGCAGAACAAGTTTGCCAAAAAGCCTGTTCTTCAACAATTACAAGCTCAAAGCTGTACATTCTTTTGGATTCAGGCATATGCTTGTTTTCTTTGTGGGAAATATTGATTCATTCTCACATCATCCCCACTTCCCTATTACCCATTCCAACACATTACATCATATTCCCACAAACACATTTTAAATGGCCCAAGCCATTCAGATGTTCAGAAGTTGTGGATCAGGCAACTAACAGCAAACCTGAATTTCAAAGGTGTTCTTCAAGCATTGACCCACTGGGGGGAGGGGGTCAATCCGTCCTTCAATTAATTAACATGGAACCTTTCCCTTTTTTTTACTTCCTGTGAGTCAATGGCCCTTAGTAGAAAAAAGGTTCCTCGTCTCTAGATTAGAGACAATCTCACATCCAAAAGAGGCAAAGTCATGATAATTTTAGAATTCAGAGGTATATATATTCTGGACAGCATATCAAGCATAGTTAGAGCAACTATCAAAACAGTAATGTTATGGACAAGTAAGGAAGGAAGAGAAATTCATTTGAATTAGATTTTAAAGTGAAATGATCTGATTTGTTGGTCATTAGTTGGTCAGTTATATGTGGATGAAATGCAGCTATCAATCAGATTATGCACTGCTCCAATTTTTCCAATATAGCTTTGGTTCCCAAAATGAGACTCAAAATGCATTTTTGCAGGAAAATTCAATGTGTAATGCAGGTGAAAATGTATAAAATGCATACAAGCTATACATGATTGTCTTGTGCATTTCTATTTAAACCGGGGGGGTGGGGGGGGACAGGATGAAATTGACCTATGACTGCATACATGTGAAGCTGACATGTACTAGAAATATGCTGATTCACCCATCTTTATGTATAAACATGTTAAAACATGGCAGTTGGCGAAGAATTTGACTTATTAAGAATCTCAGTTTTGTATTTTTTACACTGTAAACCACCCTGTGATCCTTGGATGTAAGGTTGTATATAAATTTAATAAATAAAAGCAATAAAAAGCAATTCTTTTAGAAAAGCAAGTTTCTAGTCCTTAAAAATTGCAAAGATTAGTTTTAAATATATGAGCCATGCTTGGTGAAATCAAAAGGAGGAATTGGTGAAAAAGATTCTAGTGGAAGTGGGTGAGGGTAAAGTTCAGCCTCCTGCACAACTCCCTGCTCCACCACACAACTGATAGTGGAATGGTGCAAATGAAGGCAAATAACACAACTAGGCATGTTATACAGATCGCTGAATGAAGGTTTTGTTAATACACAATGCAAATCTTACAAGTCCTACATATGGGTTCAATTTCTCATTTATACAGCAGAAACTACCACCGCCTACCTTAGACCACCTACCTTAGAAGTGTACAAACAAACAAGAAAAAGTACTGAGCAGGCTTTTGCATATGCAATGCACTATATAAATAATTAATAATAAAGCCACATAATGCAGGATTGAGTTTCTAGAAATATTACCTCTTATGTAAATACTAACTGTAAAATATGCCGAGAAGAAGAAAAAAACAGGGTTTCAGGTTGCTTCCGCTGAGAAGTTACACGTGAAGCTGCACTGTTCTGAGAGATTAGCTGAAAGAACAGGTGGTAGCTCCACAGGTTTTGCATGGATACATCAAAGCATATTGCCTTCCGCTTTATTTCTTCAGCTACCCCGTTTAAAATCATTAGTCCAACTGGCTTGGAAAAAAGATTGCTCTTCCTTTGGAGCCCATCTGCTCTTGATGCTCAAGTCCCCAGCTAAAGGCAGAATTTTATTTCAGTCAAAAGGAGCTGTGTCGGGGGGAAATGGGGAACCATACACCCAAATTATCTCCTTCCTCCTTCCCTGCCATTTTGGAGCATAAATTCTTGCCTGCCCTTCAATTCAATTCAATGTTATGTCTGCATCAACACTAACAGTGGTTAAGGACAGCTAGATTAACCTCATTTTTGTAGAAGGGGTTGATAGTGGGATGTACAGTGGTACCTCGGGTTACATACGCTTCAGGTTACATATGCTTCAGGTTACAGACTCCGCTAACCCAGAAATATTACCTCAGATTAAGAACTTTGCTTCAGGATGAGAAAAGAAATCGTGCTCCGGCGGCGCGGCAGCAGCAGAAGGCCCCATTAGCTAAAGTGGTGCTTCAGGTTAAGAACAGTTTCAGGTTAAGTATGGACCTCTGGAACGAATTAAGTACTTAACCTGAGATACCACTGTATATGTTAGACCAGTTAATAGGATCAGATGGAGAACTGTTGTCATTTTCAGTTTTGTGGTGCAGACACCACTAACCCACTAGACCTGAAGGGCAATATTATCCAACTGCAGCACCTTTTAGAGTCAATTTATGGGCCATCAGCTTTGAGTGCCTCAAATAATTGGATCTGCACAGAAAGCTAAACTCATAATAATGGTTTATAAAATTTTATTGGAATGCTGTAAATTGATGTTCAGGAACTTAAGAGATGCATGGAATATAGATTTAGAGTGTTTCATTCAGTTCAATTGATGGAAAGTTGCTTTAGCATCTATATGTATTGTTTTGTTAGATTTAAAATTGAAATTTATTCAGCAAACATTGGTGTTCCAAGTACATTGGACTCCACAGCATGCCTTTATCAGAAAAAAACAGGCTAGTTCTTTTGCTGGCAATGTAATGCTAAAACACTTCTTTGAGGTATAATATGTCCCAGGATGTTTTCTTGCTGCTCAGAAATTATTGTTCATCTTAACTCTGTTCTGGAAAAATCCTTTATATCTGTGGGTGTTCAGACACTCTTAAATTATAGCACTACAGTCAGAGGATGAACAGGTGGACAACAAAAGTGGATTTCACAAATCCTTATGGTGGCTAAGAAACTTATATTGCAAGTCTGGAAAGATAAACGCTGGACTTTCCACTATTCAGTGGTCTGAAGTTCCCACTGGCTTTTCTATGTTCCATTGCATGGCTTGTAAGCATCCATCTGATTTTGGAACCTATTTGGACACAAGGAATCCTTGTATGTTTAAGCCTTTATGTTTTAAGTTAGGATTGATGGAATATTGTTAATGTCAGCTGGCAATGTTTCTATCTCTTTGTCTCTCTCTTTCCATCTGTTATTTGCAAAATAAATTTATTTGCAAAATAAATTATTTTTTTTCAAAAAAAGAATAACCAGGCTTCCTGCTTAGCTGAAAGTTGACACCAGAGTTTGGGACTGGTTTGAAACCATTTTTGTCCATAAATGTTGTTCAGAGCAGTAGTAAGAATTTGTGCTCTAGTGGAGAAAGTTGTATCTGAACTTGGGGAGGAAAGCTACTGTCAGGGTCGACAGACACAGGCAGAGTAGTCACATCACCTCAATATAAGAGGAGCTTCAAATGTTCACAGCCTGCTTGTGATTGCATAACTATGTAATTAGGAGAGTTAGCTCTGCACAGGGCAGAACAGCTGCCATAACAGAAACCCAATATATTATATTAACACCAATTCCCACAGTATCCACACACCTTTGTGGAAGCAGACATCCTTAAAAATAAAAAAGGAGACACAAGATGTAGAATAACAACAAACAATTTTTTGGTCAGATATTTTTGCCACTTCATGAAGTGTTGATATGCAGAAGGAATGAATCTTTGAAAGATACCTATTAAAAAAGCTATCAGGGGGGAGAAAAGGGCTGGGAAGTCAGGGCTCCCTATCTCTGGTCTTGCCATTTATATGTGCAAAAGAGAAACATGTAACTTTTCTGTGCCTCACATTGCACCCCCACCCCCACACCATGCCAAAAACTCACTTTAATTTGCTTCCGTAGCTAAGAAAGTTACAGGGGGTTGCAGAAAGATATTACAAAGGAATTTTTAACCAATGAAATATATTCAGCATCAAAAGCAGCTCACAAAATGCCTCTTACACCAACTGTGCAATATGCCTAAGGCAATACACATATACCATGTTTCACTTAAAAGAAATGCAGAGGGAGAAAGCACTATATTTTCTCTCTCTATGAAATGCATTAGCCACATTTCATGAGGCACTCCAAGCAGCCTCTCAAAATTGCTACCTCTCCGTTCCCCTCAAGAGCCTGTTGCTACTTTCCCCTCCTGCCTCCTTTCTTCTCCTTCCCATGTCATACCCCATTGTACAACGTCCAAAAGGGGGGGGGGGAGAGAGAGAATCTATGTGAAACCGTTCCATCTGAGAGGAAAAAAACATCGCTATCCTATTCCTGCAACTGCATTTTAGAACCTATTCCAGATCTCAGCGATAAACCCAACAACAACTAGGACTGCATTTTTAGCCACTTGGCTGCTCTTTGTTATCCTGCAATTTGAGATCAACCAAGCTAGATTAGCGGTGACAGTATGCCAAAGGTCATTACTGTTAAACGCACCTCAGTGAACAATATAAACGGAGTCATTATACTGCAACTAGATGGAGTTTATTATGGGGGCATAACAATCAGTGTTGATGAAGCCAAAAGGCACCTAAGGAAAAAGGTGTATAAGAAGGTGAAAGGGAAAATCTAGCTTTAAATGTGCCCATTTATGCAATGTGGCAGTATAGGACACTGCTATCCACAGAAACAGGCAGACACATACACTCCATATTCCCAGGACACCAAAGTAATTTGAATGGACAAGTGGGGAAAAAACACTCTGGCAGAAAGGAAACCCTTAACAATACCAATAGTTTCACATCCTGCACTGGATTAGGTTTGGACCCCAAATGAGAACAGTTCTTGTGCTATCTGGAAAATGTTTAACAGCAAGACCTTTTCTTTCTTTCAAGTATGAGGTCTCTGAACTGGTACATATACAGTGAACAGGCTGGGATAATAATGGATATCCTAGGGTAGCCCTTTCAGCCTCCCTGTGTTTCATCATGTGAACAACCTAGAAGTTTGACTTGCATTCATCAAGCACCTGAGCCCAACTATAATATGATCAACTCTCAAATTCTGTAAGAGAAATCACCTGAATATTAAATCACTTAAACTTCAAAAAATTACAGGCCTACTACTGCCAACACAACCCGACAGCTAGCATATCCATTATATACACATGCAGAAATTATGTTCTAACAGCAGCCACACCTCACTAATCACTCTCGTGACAATGCTGAACGCAGCAGGGCCTCGTGTATTAGAAGAGGACTAACAAGGGCAACTACAGCAGAGCAACTCTGCATTCTGAGATAATAAAGCAAACAGCAGCACTGAGGCAGAGACACCACAATGGACAGCACCAGAAGAAACACAATTACCCAAATGAAACATCAAAGATCTATTAGCCTAGGTAGCATAGCAAAGACTTCACTAGCCAATTTCAAAATGTTTCAGTGGGGAAAAAAGACCTTAAATGATGTCACTGCATTACGGATAATGGAGCAATTGAATCTATTAATCATGGGGTTAATCTATTTATTCACCTTGAGAAAATTACTGATCAGAAGAAAGTCTATTAAAAGAATACAATGATTCAGGCGCCACCTCCATCACTTAGTAAGCAATCAGAGGATGTCCCTTCAAACCCTGCATTAATAAAAGTCTCATTAAATGCAAACCTGCAAGATGTTAATGTAAAGGGGCTCATTAGCCTGGAAAAATTGATCGCCTGGAAAGCTGCTTATTTCCTTACGGAAGTGAAGGTCAGCTTTCCAGCTATCGACCTTACAGCTGAGCACCTCAACCAATGCAGCCAGTCGCTTTACATGGGAAACTACCACATGATACATGCAACTTGAAAATATGGTAAATTCTGCAACAATCAAGGGTGACTGGACATTGCCAGGTTTGCCATTTTGACAGAGGGAAATATATTCCACAATCATGCTATGCAGAAGGAGACATGAGTTCTGGGAAGAGGATTCAACTTCCTGAAAATGATAGATTTTTAAATCTTTTTTAAAAGCAAGCTTCTAGCCTCTGTGACTATAAGGATAGTATTGAAAGTCTATGGACAATGTCTAGTGAAATCTCAGTGTTAGGGGTGCACAGGTGGTGGTGTGTTAAAGATATTTCTTCTTTTACTGAGCCATTTACTTTGCTAGTGAGATTTGGAAAATCAAAAGTTCAAACAAAAATGCACTACAGGCTACTTAATACTGGAATCAGCTAAACTAAACCAATGGCACAAACAAAGTGGAAGGTAAGGAGAAGGGCATTTTGCCTCAAAATCATTTGAAAACAAACATCTGGTGTAAAATAGTACTCAAAATGTAAGACCTTGAACAAAAAAATAAAACATGCAAGCACAAAAGGTATCATATGAGAAAAAGTGGAAAAATGCTGAGCAATCAACAAGGACCAGATTACTAAAAGATCTCCAACAGAGCTTGGGTATCACTAATATGACTTCTCTTGCCCTTAAGTGATTTAGAATAAAATGATCCCCTGCATTACACTAGAAAAACATTCTGAAATTAATTTTCTTTCCTTTTTTAAACTGAAGAATTCCTCAAATGATGTACTACAAAAAACTAACCGTATCCTATGGCCAAATGGCTCCCACTAGCACAAAATCCATTTGTAAAACAGAGGAAAATTGCATTCTATTTCTATTTTTAAAAGAAGCATAAAAATGACGGAAAATGAATCAGCCATCCAAAATAAGCTGAGCAAATAAAAAGAAGCTATATATTGGCCTATGCAACCAACCTGGACTCTATAGTCTAAAGCACTCTGAAACAAGAGCAGAACTTTACCCTCCTGTGAACAGATCAGGAAAAGTCACAGTAAGTCAAAGAAAAGCTCTACCCTCTTTGCACCACAGAAGCAAAGAGGTTGGGGGTAAAATATGCATATCCGTTGCATACTGATGGTATCTCAGCACCAATGAATACAACAGGATGATCAACCTTTGTTAAGTCTAAATGAAAACTGTCTTCAAATCATGTTATGCTACACACTGATCTCATAAGATTGCACATCATCTGCAAGTCTCAACTATAAAGCCACAACTGTTTCAGCAAATGGATCAAAAAAATTATTATTATTAATTAAATTTGTATACTGCCCTATACCCATAGGTATCAGGGAATTACACAGTTACACACAATTACACAATTACACACAGGCTACTTTACATTACACAAACGTAAGATTACAATATAAAAAACAAAAAATCCCAATAAAATTAATTTAAACATTAACAATATTAATGTATACAAACTATTAAAAATATCCTTAACAATTAAACAATTTAAAACATCCCCATCCCCCTTAAAAACATTGATCTTACCACAAGTAGGCTGGCCCATGCCCTCGTTCCAAACCCCCAAAGTGCCACCCCGAAAGGGACAATTCCCTTTGGTGCTGCCCCTTTATGGCAGCCCCACCCACAAGGCAGGCAAGCTTTATATAGCTGTCCCTGCAGTTGCTTCACACCTGGGGCAACAAGTGCTATCAATGCTGTCTGCCTGCCCAGGGTCCTAGTCCCTGGACAACTCTCAGCATCTGCACGTCCAGGCAGAGAGAGGCAGGTGAAAATTATGAACAAGGAAAGATTTGTAAAGCCAACACCTCCCATGCAATATCATGTTGCTTTAACATCTATCTCCAGAGTGAAAATGAGGGAAGAACAGAACTACCATCACTACCTCCAAATGAAGAGACAAATTTAAGAAAGCCCTAAACAAGCCAACTACGACATATCTGCATAATGCTCCAACAGTAAAAAATTAAGTACTTTAAAATGCAATTTCAGGCTGCCTCCATCAAAACAGTTGTGGGTCAAAACTAAAACCCACAAGTTAATAGGGAAGAGTATGCCACTTATCATAGTTTAGCAAACTAACCTCTCAAAACTACATATAATGAATCAATGCCTGCCAGGTAAGAAATTCATCAGTAAGAAACTATTTCTCATTCAAGTTAATTTAGTTTTACATGCAAGTTTATAGATGTGGAATGCAAGGAATGGATCTGCAGAGCAATCCTAACTGTCTACTCAAAAGTAAGTCTTATTGAATTCAGTGGTGCTTACTCCCACATAAACAGGTTTAAGACTGCAGCCTTAAGTATTAGTTGGGCAAACAGTCTAACACCAAAAAGGTTTGCAGGATCGTTCTCTTTGCAAAACTGCTAATACAGTCTAGTGGCTGTTTTCTTATTTTCCAAGAAGATCAATTATAGTAAATAATTGTCAAGGAGCCTGCAGAGGAAATAACAGCCAGACTGTTCTCCAGTCACATCCCTCCAATTTGCAAGCATAATTCACTTTGTTTCTACTCTCAATTCTAGAGACTTTTCTAAGCAGTCCCCGCCCGCCCCCGCCCAAAAGATTCAGACCATGCCAAGGGCAGGCTCAATCTTCTATGGCATTTTAGATAGCAACCCCCTACCTATGACTGCCTGTTCAGCTGGTACATTTAGAGCATTATCAGTCCCCAAGAGCTTCATTTAACTCTGTTCATGAAAAATAAAGAGCGCAGCAGAGTAAATCTTGCAGAACCTATATATAAGGACATGAAACTCACAGGCCTGCAGAGAGAATCTTTAATGGTGGTTTACAGACACATAAAATTACTTGGAAAATGCCTGGAGGGAGTTTGTTTTCCACATGCTGTCTTCCTGAGCAAAGAAACTGGAGACACCACAACAAAGGTAAGTTTTGTGTCACAGGGGAAGCATGACTTCTGTGCCTGACTTTCTAATCCTTCTTACCCTGACACAAATGACTAGCTCTTAGGGAACTCAAGGGGGAAGATTTGGTACTTCTTAGTGAATCATGGGCTGTTCAGTTTTAAACTTCCAGTTACACAACCCCCAAACATTTAAAAGTAACTTCTCTCCCAACCTGGCTAGTCTCCAGTCTTCAGCAGTAGCCGCTGCTGAACGAAAAGGCAAGGGACACAAATTCTCAAACAGCCTCTCAAGAAAGATGCATTGCAGGCTCTAGCAATTAGTTGTTTGCATGCCCCTTGAGAAAGGAATACTCTTCAGGCCATAATCTGCTTTTAAGTATTGGTTTTTATTCCAATCTTTCATTTTAAATATTACCTTGGGGACAGGCTCCCAAGGTCATCACCCACCATGCCAGCCACTATTGATTCCAGCAGCCCCTGTAAGCCCCATGAGATGTAAGAGCCTCAGTATGGAGGAAAGCCCATTAGCCAATCAGCCCCCCCTACCAGCAGAATCATGTATCATTCCACAGGGATATTATGAGGATGAGCTCATAGGCACTTGCTCATAGCTTTAAAAAGTGGAACTTCTGGGAACAGCAAAGAGTATTGCAAAAGATGCATTCAAATACTTACACCTTGCCTCTGACTATCCAAAGTAAGTCTACATCTTACTCCTAGAAAACAATGTATTTTGAAACTCATACCTTAACCCGTTTTAAAGAACAAACAAGTTGTTGTACCCCCTAAGTTTACAAAAGCAATCACTGCTGAAGTGGGAACATGTTCAGCAAACTAGGCAACATAGCACTTTCTTTGGGGGGAGCAAGGTGCTACAAGACTCTTTCAGGTTTATATCCCACCCCACCCCAATATCCTGGCTGAGAAACCAACCAGCATGCTATACTGCAACAAAAAATGAAGTGTTCTGGGAATAAAAACAAGAATGCACAAATGAGTAACAAAAACTTTCCTTTTCTTACCGTATGTTGACCAATGCATGTGTCACCTTGCTGGCTGGCTCCTTCCACTGGCCAGCGTTGGTAGATAGCCTCAAAACTGAAAGAAAAAAGATTAAAGGAAGGTTACATTCTATGGCACCTATTCTGACAACAGTACAACATTTTCCAAGGCAATCAAATAACTAAACAAATTATTAGAAAAATATAAATAATCTTAGATGAAGTACAGGCATCATCCAAATGTGACCACCACCACAAGTAAAGAAGGTGCATGTGGTATAAGAAGGAGGATAAGACTTCGAAAACACATCCCAACCTAAGGAACCTTCCTGGAACTTCACTGGGCTGCTTCTACACTGCTCAACATATAAACAAAACTATTAAGAAGCTTATTGCCTCCACTGTTCAGCATACAGCAGAAACAATATGGGAAAACACATTTTTCCTTTTATTTGTTCTCACTTTGAATACGCATGTACATTCAATTTTTTGTTTTAAAGTTATTATCGATATTTATTGGAAGAGGCTATTCTAAGAGTTTTATGTAACTGTTCTAACATTATCATGCTGTGTGAGTGGATCAACTACGTCCCTTTTATGAATGACCATTTAACCCTTATTATATGCTTGCCAGAGAGGAAAGCAACAGGAGGCAGGGAGGGCTGGCCCTTTATATGCAGCCCTTCTAAAGTGTTACTCAGAGTTAAGTGCATTCATATAATTCCTTGGTTATGTTTCCCTGCCAGCATTCCTTCCTCCCCTTCATTCTGCCTCCCTACTAAGTATTTGCTCTACAGCATTTCACTGCATCTCTCTGCACCTTCACTCCCCCACCCAAAAACATCATTTACAGATCTAGACTGTTTGCTGCACTATTTTAAAAAGGGTATTGTGGGGGGGGGGTTGTTTTCCAACTGCTTCTGAGGCATTGACCTGGTTCTGTGGATGCTAGCAGGCCTACGTGCTCCCTGTTCTGTACAGTGGGTTCCTTGTTGTGCATCCATCAAATGCTTTTTTCACCTCTTGTTTACAACACCAACTCCTGCTGCTGATTGGCTCTGGGGGGTGCGCTTGCTCTCTGACCTGAGACTAAGGCATATTTTCCCAGCTGGGAACTCTCTGCGCACGGCAGGCTGGCTCACTCTAAATGAGGGCACCGTGCGCCTTGCTACCATTTAAATATTATATGCCTGGCAATAGCAAACAAACACACTTTCATGTATACACAGGTGAACCAGATGGCAATTCTATACCCAAACAGCATCGTTTCTGCATGTCTGCTCCTGAAGAGTCGCTTTCAAAATGTCCTTTGCCAAGAACAAGGAACCTTTATCCTTTTTGAACAGGATTATTTCACATCCATGTGGTAACTGACAGCCACACAGTGAGCACACATGCTGATCAGGCATCGTACACAATTGCTCTCTCTCACACCCACACAGTTTATCTGTCATATCTGTGTATTTTGTCAACAGCAAACCAAGTCATCCAACACTACTCACCCATAGAATACAGGTTATCAAAACTCTGGTGCATTCTGATGATTTCATAGTATAGCTCATCATAGCTGCTAGGAGTCGGAAGGAAGGTATCTCCATAAGTGATGAACATGTTAAACAGGTTTACCACCTTCAAAAACAAAAGCTATAGGAATTACTACAGGAAAAATGTACCATATAATATATGCAGTTATCTAAGCATTTAAAATAAAGAAGTCATTACTTAATTTTTGTAGATAACAAGTGTTTGTAGATAACAACTGTTTTGTAGATAACAAGTGTTTCACCTCAATTGATTATAAACCACTTTTTTCTTTCCCTGATAAATTTAGGGATAAAAATAAAAACTGGTTATAAGCCACCCAAAACACTGAAAGCAGGCATCATTCCCGTGAGGGAGGGAAGGAAACTGGAGGACTGAAGAAGAGAGTCTGCCAAAGCCTAATAGTGAGAGGACAGAGCTTAGGGGCAGAAGCAAGTATCCTGAGAGGGTTTAAAAAAACACCTCCTTTTCTTGCTCTATACAGGGCTGTTTCTAGGCTAGGGGAAGAAAAGCAGTGGGGCGTGATGGGGGAGGCATTTTCCTTTCACCACTCTCGAGAACATCCCTATCCAGCAACCGAGCCCAAACCTGAGCCCTCTCACATTATACAGCCCTGCTGGGGAACTCCCACTCTCCCATGTAAGCCACTACAAGGTTCCTGTTCCAGGCTGGCTGAATTCCTGAGCATGTTCAGTCTTGTTAGGGGATGGGGATACGGTGCAACTGTTTCATTTGTTTGTTTGAGCAGACTCCACTTGTTACCTAAAGCAGTGACAGATCCATTTGTCACACAGCACAACAGTCAATAACATACACATGAAGGGGCTTTCCTCCCTCTTTCACATTTCCACTGAACACCTTGCCCAAATGCTTTGACATTCCAAACAGATATCCAGAAGCAGGAAAAGTCATTGAATCCAATTCCAGCTTGAGCCAAAAATAAGTGCTCCCAACCCAGATACACAGAAAAAGAGAGATGCCATGATAGAGAACAGAACTTCTAAAAACGGCTCCAATAAGATCACTATCTGGTTTGTGTGTGTGTGTGTTTGAGTGGGCATGCTCCACACTAATTCCTATGTTTTAAATTCAGTGCTATTAACTCTCACTGTCCCCCAGAAAGAAACTCACCATGAGAGCCAATGTAAAGATGTTGTGTTTTGCCAGCAAAACAGTCTCGTTGGACAAGAGAAACTTCAAAAGATTAATCAGAGCTGAGAAAAGAACGAAAAGAGTTTTTTAAATGCAACTACATTATCATAAGCAGATACTTGCTCAAAGTCTTCAAAGAAAGTGTTTGATTAATTAGAATCCTGTCCGTCACAGATAAGCAGGCACAGAAACTGATGTATTGTTGTCCCAGATTTATCCTTCCTGTTCAATACCATGTTGAGTCAGTTGCCATTCAAATCAACTGACACAGAGGGTTTCCTCCCCCTACTTGTCAGCACCTTAAGTAGCACCAAGGGTCTGGGAAATCAGCTGCCTGCTTTCAGTTTCAAACACTGACAGCACAGGACACGGAGAACCAATCTCAGCTGTCATTTGTGCTGATGATGCACAAGGCAGAAGCAGGTATAGTGCAACTCTGCAATAGCTTGACTAGTTTTACAATGGCATGCATGACACCCAAGTAGATACTACACAGAGTGCCAGGTTTCTTAGGGCCCGCCGGCACATGTCGCTTTTGATTCCTCTTGGGAGTATTGCCTGGAGAGAAGAAAATGTTAGCCACTGGATTCTCCATCCCTCTTTTATATCAACAGTCACCCAAGGAGAATGGACAGATTAGTAAATGAAAAATGTTTGGCTCATGAATGGTTTATGAGGAATTGCTGCATTCTGAATACTGGTAAGATATTTATATACTTGACAGTGTTATTACAATCACTGGTAACAATAGAAAGCAATTTTCAAACACAGGCACTTCTGTTTTACTTGGAGCTTATTTGGCAAGTGAAAGAATCCCCTTCTGATTATGTGAACTGACAGCAATTTTCTGCTCTGGAGCTAGGTGTAGATATAGCAGTTCTGTGATCAAATTCTTAGCCTCAAATTTCCCAGTAAGGAAACCATACAAAGAAGTTTTATGTCAAAGGCTCTTCATCACTTTCTAGCTGGATCGGCTTAATGTCAGTCTGTGAGCCCAATTTTACAGGTACAGCTGGAACATTATCATGAAGAGCATTCCTACTTATAGAACCACCACTGTGCAAGAAAGCAACATGCTCTATAATCCGCTAGCTGAGAACTCCCAGAACAGGAAGCCCATTTAAGACAAAGGCAATCTGGCAGGATCCAGAACAAAAGATTATCCAACTGCCAACTGATCATTTATCTGGAGCAGGGTCGGCATTTTTTTTCAGCAGGGGGCCGGTCCACTGTCCCTCAGACTTTGTGGGGGGCCGGACTATATGGGAGGGGGGGGAGTGAACGAATTCCTATGCCCCAAAAATAACCCAGAGATGTACTCTAAATAAAAGCACACATTCTACTCATGTAAAAACACCAGGCAGGCCCCACAAGTAACACAGAGATGCATTTTAAATAAAAGGACACATTCTGCTCATGTAAAAACACACTGATTCCCAGACTGTTCACGGGCCGGATTTAGAAGGCGATTGGGCTGGATCCGGCTCCTGGGCCGTAGTTTACCTATCCATGATCTGGAGACTTGAAATGCTCAGAAATTATCCTCTGTCATGAGACAATGTTAAAAATCAGGCACGTTGTGGAAGGTTTAATGAGTTAGTCAAGAGGGCATTGGGTGGGCCAGGTTAATATGACTAGTAGGATAAAAACACAAGCAGGATAAGGTGGGGGGGAGGAGTCTGCCCCATGTGAAAGTATATTCATCCATTTGGAACAGATTTCAGCCACAAGTCAATAACTGCAGGGAAGATGATAGAACAAGAGAGGAGTAAGAACCAATCATGGCACTGAGGGTAGGGGGGGCTCTCTCATCTTTTGGATATGATTGAAAACAGCTGAAGGATAGTGAGGGCCACATGATCCAATAACACTAGTATTATTTTACAGGTGTCTGTGTACATCAGGTTAATCACAGAAAGACAGATAAAATGTTTAGAAACTCATCTTAGGCCAAAACATAATCAAGCAAATACGGCAGAGAAGCAATTTCCATCTCGGTCTAGTGATCACAGATATAACCATGACAACCAAAGACAACTTCTTTGCAAATTCCTTTTTTAAAAAACCTACACATTTCATCCTTGTATTTAGAAGATAACATTTTGCCCTCAGATTTAGAGCACTAATGAGCTCACCGCTGCAGTGACATGCACACACCCACTGTCCTCATGCTATTAACATGCTTCTCTGTGTTAATACCTAGTCTTGTGTTTATAGCTTCATTTGCTAGTGTAATGAATTGTGCTTTGGGGACTGTGGGCATGCCCTATATGCCACACTGCCTCCAGCTTTGAAAGAGTCTGCTGCCCATATTGTACTTAGAGGCATCAGGGCAGAAGAGTAGCTTCAAATGGGTTCTTCAGAGCAGAGATGCAGTTAAAACATGTTTCCAAGGTAACTAAGCCTCCATGGTGAATGTCACCATCCAAGGCAATCACTGCTAAGGACTAAGACAGCTGCCCTGAGTCTTTGTGATGGTGGTTTACTGGACACTTCTCACATGAGCAGCTATAATATGCTTTGATCATTGGCTCAGCTTTAAGAAATTCCACAGACAGAGATCACTGGCTCAAGCGCATGGAATGCTCCACCACACAACTGTCTGTAGAAGTGCAATTTGCCTGTGGCTGTTTATCTGCAGGTCTGATTCACAGACTGCTCAGTTTTAGTGGAGAATCTGAAAATCTCTACCCTGAAAATCTGAACTCTAATTTTAAAATGATCCTACTTCTACTAGCTTCTGGCATGGAGAACACTTGGGTTACACTTAAAACAGCAATACAGTATAAACTGTAACATGCAATATACACCACCCAAACAACAGTAACACCACACTAATATGTAACAAGCAAGAAACAGTAACATAAAATAAAATTTGTACAGTAACTGGACAACCAATATTAGCCCAGAAAAAATGGTATGTATTGCAATTGGAACGAAAAGAGGAACAATGATGGTGTCAGATGTACCTCATAGGGAAGACTACTGCCGAGACAGGACACTACCACCAAGAAGATCCTATTCCATGTCACCACACTATGCACCTCACCCAGTGATGGATGACAGAAACGTCTCCACTGCTGATCTCAACATGCAAGGGGGAGATGTGCTCCTTCAGATAATCAGGCCACAAGCTGTGTTTGGCTTTGTATGTCAACATCAGCCTTGAACTGGGCTCAGAATAGGTAGCCAGTGCAGGACGTAAGAACATAAGAAGTCTTCTGGATAAGGTCCATCTAGTCCAGCAACCTGTTATCACAGAACCAGATACCTGTGATAAACCTGCAAGCAGGATTCGAACACAAGAACACTCTTCCTTCCTATGGTTTCCGGCAATTGGTACTTAGAAGCATTACTGCCTCCAGCTGTGGATGCACAGCTCAGCCATCATAGCTAATAATGTTAACACCTTCCTCCTCCGTGAATTTGTCTAATCCTTTTTAAAGCCATCTAGGTTGGTGGTTAGCATGGGTATAGCCGGGGGGTGGGGTGGCATCTGCCGCACCCCAATCAAGTAAATAAATAAAAATACTTAATTGACCAATCGTGTTGTAGATAGCTTGGTTCTGTCCCACCCACCCCCACATAAAGCCTGTCCCCCTAACATAAATCCTGGCTACGTCCACACACCCCAGCTATAAAGAACAGCAAAGTCTCAGTGATCTATGCATCTCCAAAGGGGGCGGAAATCACCAGCTTTTCTGAATTGTCGCAGGTTGCCACAAAATATCCTAGCATCCTCATTCCCTGAAGCACTGAGAGCAATTTCAGGTCTCCCAACTGCTGAACACTCAGCAGGAGAGAAAGAAGAAAGAGACAGAAAGAGAAAGGCATGAGACTAAACACTACACCACTTAGGGGCACAAAAATGTATTCCGTACTTCATTCATTCTCAAGGGGCTCCTCCTCTGGCTGCTACCATTTGAACTCTTAATATAAAAAAGACCCAAAAACATCCACCTGTACCCCAGACTAGGAAGCAAGAGCAAACTAGAAGCTCAGTACAAAAGTTATAGGCCGTGTCCACAACTGACAGCACTGGCATTTTGTCTAATTGCCCAGATTACTACTCTCCCTCAATTTCCTCTCACTGGGATAAAAGGAACCAAAGGAAAAAAGTGGAGTAACCTGCTTTTAAGCTGTTTTCTCAATCTTTTTTTATTACTATTAAGATGGCTGCAAATTGGTATGGCTCTCCAGCTCACACAGCTCAGGTCAGTCTGCAAACTGGCACTTCCAGTGCTCAGCAGGAGCTTTGAGCTGTCTGTTACAGCAGGGGGGAAATGCTGGGGTCCTGTTCCCTTTGTGAGAACCCCCCTGTGAAGAGTGGTATGCTATTTGGCCAGCCACTATCCACCTCCTGACTATCTAGCTATAGAACCCACACCAAGCTGCACAATTCATTCAGGATAGCATGGAAACCTGATGCTAACAGAAAAGACTCTATTATACTTCATTCTTTGTATTTGAACAAGCTGCAAACCACGTGGGGGTAAAGGGGAGAAATTCAAGAAAGTGAAAAAAAAGAAAGGCAAGAAGTTTTGCACAAGGTTATGCATCAAAGGCATCAAAGGCAGGTGCTGGTGGTATAATGCCCAACAGAACAGAGAACATCTTCATGGGATTTGCTGCTTGCCTCTTCTTACTACTAGGCCAAAACCTTATATAACTGTTTGGCAAAAGCAGGTCAGGTAGAAAGACATGGAAACACCCTGCTGAAATTGTATAAGATGTGCTAAAAATCATTATCTCCATTGAGGTACAATATAGTTAAAGATTAGGCATTGTGCACAGGTCCAGTCCCTAAATGCAACTTTCCCAAGTCCTTCATGGCACTCTAGAGATGGGGGTTTATATGCCTATTTTCTGAAAAATCAGGGGCAACTCCAGCTCCAGGACTTTTAACTCTTACTGATGCCCCACTTCTCAAAGCAGAAAAAAAGGCGGCAGCCAAACATCTCTCCCAAAGGTGCTCTACCAAATCCATCCCTTTATACTGCATATCGTGTCAGTTCCTAATGTCAGCATTCAACTCCTGAATGAACGGAAAATTATCAGATTTATTCTACCTCCTGTCTAGGGTCAAAGTTTCAGAAGAGAAGAAGCAGAAGAAAGAGAACTATAGACTTTGTGCAGATTTTTAAAAGGAAACAAAAGGCCTTCCCAGGTGATTTTCAAAATGCAGAAAATCCCTTCTGCATCCACAATGCTGTTTGTCACCTCTCTTTTTTTAGGAGAGTGTTAAAAATAAAATGAAACATATATGAAATGCCAACACACAGTTACAGGCAAAGAAGTTAATGCTAAGTCATGCAAGGCTGCATGTAAATCTGGACATCAAATGTATGTTCTCTGACTCAGCAGCCCAGTCCACGTGTCACACTAAACCATAGTTTAAATAAACCATAGCTTAAATAAAAAACTATGACTTAACATGAATGAGCAGCATGTTGGTGCATAATGCTCAAAAGTCCCTATGGTGCTCCCCCCCCCCCAAATGATAAGACAAGAACAAACCTTGGTTACTGTTTGTTGCTTGTTTGGAAACAAACCATGACCCAGGTTCAGATGACATGACAAGCCAGACTGGCTTTTTTTGCCCATAGTCCAGCAGCAGGAGAAAGGAAGGGGGAACCACAGGAACTTCTGAGCAGCCATGGAGACAACTGGATTACTGCTGGCAGAAAGTCCATCCAGGTGCTAGTGAGCAAATCTTCTTCAAAACAGAGGTATTCAGATAAATATGTCTAAGCAGCGGAAGACTTCAACTTTAACCATAACTAAGGCTAAGTGTAAAATTCTAGTTGGCATTAATCACTAAAGGTAGTGGTGACTCTCAACACTGAAAACAGATTAAGATAGATTAGGGGAATGGGGTGGTGGAGAGAAATGAGCTAAGAGCATCTTCTAGTCCACTTGCAATTTCTTTACCATATTTAAAAATAATCTCAAATGTTACGTATGCACTGGCCTCTAGGGGGAGGTGGCAAGATCCCACAGGTAAGATATTAATTCCTCAAGCTGGCTGGCTGAGGAAGGGGCAATAATTAGGTGAAATAAGTCCAAAATAATGGACAATAATCTAGACTAAATGCTCTGAGAAGGTTAATTATGCAATTAAAATCAATAATTAAATCAGTTATGAGAAACTACTCCTTTAGCAGCTTCCACCTGCAGGCTTCTCAATAAAGAGTTTCTACCACAATCAACTTCCAATACAGAAGGAACATACCGTATTTTTCTGTGTATAAGACTAGGTTTTTTCACCAAAAAATTAGGTTTAAAATTGGGGCTTGTCTTATACACGGGTAGTGCTGAGGGGGTGTTTTCTTAATTTGGAGTCCCCAAAAATAGGGGGAGTCTTATACATGGAAAAATACAGTATATTAGACAAACTGGAGAGGTCTCTGAAGAGAGCAATAAAGAGAGCCAAGGGCTTGGCTAAGAAGAAGCCAAGGGCTTTGCCTAAGAGACAAAACTGAAAGAAGGAGGTACTTAATCTAGAGGGTAAACTGGGGAGAAGAGGCTGGGGTACAATTTTAGTAATGATATAGAGTATGTACATATACGCACAGAGTAAAATAATACTGTGCAAAAATAATACACAATGGAATAAAGATGATTCAACTGCTGTCCATAGTCAAAGGCAGAACAAATGGAAGTAAACAAAGCTTATTTTCCTTAAGAATGCTTGAGCAGGGAGTTGGTGAACCACTCTTCACAACAAACTTCTAAAAATACTGACATCTTTCAGAAGTGGCTCAGCTCACTCAGCCAGAGTACCCTTCTTACAATGCTCAATGACAGCTCGATGAAACAAGACAGGTATTATTCCTGCAATACCAACCAGGTTGAATAAAGAAAATCAAGCAGAAACCTCAAGTTCCTTTATCTACTGTAAGGCCATCACAGGCAATGGCATGAGGCACACCTAGCCAGCTGAGCAGACCGTAGCACTAGGATCTCTGGTTTGTACCTTAATGCCAACAGGCAACTAGAATTAACTATTGCCAGAGTGAATGCCATCAGGTAAACACAGCCTGGTTAAACCCTTTGTGGATAGACACACTTTCCACATAAAGCAACTGAGACTACCCTAAGGCGGCAGCGGCAGTATATTTCTATTTTTCCACTTCCAAAGCAATTCTTTTGAGGCCTGCACATTATACTTGTAATAATACCATGATGTCTTAACAACAACTACTCAAAGGCAGGAAGCAGGAAAACTCCAGGAAGAAATCTCCTAAGGGAGTAGCAGGGGGTTGTTTGCTAAGCAGGATGCAGGAACCAGCCACACTAAGCACCAATCAAATTGCGACACAAGGGTGATCAAAACACACTTGGTGAGAGAGAGGATTATTTACAAATCGGGTCTGACAGCGAGGTATCAGCCCCGTCCCCCAGAGAGATACTGATGGATTCAGAGTTTGCTCTAGAAATAGATGTTCTTTTCTTACAAACAAGGGCATCAAACTTCCCTGAGGCACAGTCTCCCCCAGAATTCATGGACATGGCAGGCAATTACCAGGGGACACTACTTGTGCTGGAAGGCTTGCTGTCAATCAGCCAAGAAAGCAATGGGATTTTGCCAAAAGGGAGCTGGGGATATATAAGTGAAAGCGGAGGTGTGCCTGGCCACACAACGCCACAGGCAGAAGAAATGCCTGCCGTGAATGGATACTCTGCAATCTACCACCTGATCACTGAATGTAATAAACTGTGCTAACACCTACACAGCACTCTACTTTAAAAACATGGACATACAGAACTTCAGTGAAGGCAATACAACTGTTTTAAGTGCTAGGTTATCAACACCCTTCATAACATGGGCTATCCTGAACAAAATGCAGCACTTGAAGTGGCATTGATTGATTGATTTAAATTGCACCAATGCCTTATCCATATGTTTTGATTTCTATTTTTTATTCCAACGTTTGTCTGACAAATACATTTGCTACTCACAATACAAAATGTGTGTTCTTGGTGCTGGAGTAACAAAGCAAGAGTGGAAATTCTGCTGCTGTAAAGGTCATGCCACCACAGATCAGAACACCCCTATCCAGGCTAATCAAAATGATGACATATTTTTTATTCATCACAATTGTTAATGTTGCATTCTGACTTTTTAAAAAAGCTTTCAAATAGTAAAAAATTATAGAACTACATAAAAATATTATTATTATTATTATTATTATTATTATTATTATTAAAACACTATTAAACACAGATAACATAAACATAGCAAAAATAGTGGATAGTGAAGCATAATTTTTAAAAAATATTGTTAAGGAAAAAAGGTATTAAACTGGTTCCTAAATGAAATAGCATTATATGTCTCTTGAGTTCATCTGGAGCGAGTATTCCAAAGATGGAGAGCTACTACTAAAAAGACTCGCTTCCCAGCTGTCATCCACCTAATTTCTGACAAGGAGGGCACCTGAAGAAAGGCCTCTGAAGCAGATCAGATTTCAAACAGGTTCATAATTAACAAGTTAATAATTACCCTCATCCCAATGTTTGTTTGTTTTTTAAATGTTGTTTTCATTGAGAGAAGTTGCTCCATACAAACAAAGACAACATTTGTACAACAAAATCAAACTGTAGGTTTGGACATCAGGAACAGGACAAGGCAAAACGTTACAGAACAAATCTTACACTACATCAAAGTGAACCATTAACAAATACCAAAAAAGAGTGTGAAATTAACATCTTTCTCAATAAAAGACAATATGCTGATATTGCATAGAGATTACTCAGCATAATCTAGGAATGAAATTCAAATAAAAATAAATTATTCTGAGATACATGGATCTCTTATCTGACATAATTAATTTATGCCAGAAGGTTACCTCTCCATACCTTCCCTTTCTACTCTCAGTGGGAGGATGGGTCTGACCATTCCCACTCAGGCAATCACTAGTAAATGGTTAAAAAGAGGTGTGTATACATTGAGTGATCCATTTCAAAGTACAAGCTTAGAATCCTGTACCGGAAGACATTGCAAAATTTCCCCACATTTAGCCAAGGCTATTTCCCAGCATGCTTGGGGGGCAACTGGGCACTCCCCATTGAAAGCATTCACTTTCCCACATTGCTTCAAAGACTTAGGGCTTCGGGTCCAAGCTGTTTTGGCTGTACAGAAGCGCTAATGACAAGCACTAGCTAATGGTTTGGTACTTCGCCATATGAATCAGCCTTGTCTTTAAGTGCAACTGAACAGAGCTTGATGTTACACATATTTCATAGCTGCTATCCAAAGCAGCAGCCCCACAAATCTGCCCTCCCCCAGCAATGCTTAGAAATGCAAAATGCGTGATATGCAAGTTCATACCAAGTGGCAGCAAAAAACATTATCAGGGTGAGAGAGAAGGGGAAAGCTCTCATAATGTTCAGTGCCAACCACAGCTCTGACAAAAGCAAGGGCGACAGAAATATTGCTAATTCATTAATAGAGAAAAGATATATCACCCTCTGTATTCTGCTTTAGAAAACCTAAAGGAGCCACATGTCACAAAAAGAAATGTGAACTGATTGAGGCAGAATCAGGTAACAGCAGTATTTTCACCTAGCTGCAGTTAGCCATAGAGGTAAGACTGCTAGCCATCTAACAAAGCTCTGCTTTAATTCAACGCAGCTTCCCAATTGCCCTTCCCTAAAGAGTTTCATTGAAAAAACCAAGCCATTAGCTATCGTTCCCAGGACATATAATAGGACTAGACCATTTCTATAACAACTTCTTTATTAAAGCATGGAAACTT
The DNA here is from genome assembly GCF_964270895.1 of Podarcis filfolensis. NCBI lineage: Eukaryota > Metazoa > Chordata > Lepidosauria > Squamata > Lacertidae > Podarcis > Podarcis filfolensis. The sequence goes on along the minus strand of NC_139608.1, from coordinate 42,215,586 downwards.
TTATGGTGAGGGCACAGTTAGCTGTACTCAAAAATTACTTGCTGGTCCTGCTTCCAGGCACAGAACAGGAAGGCAGAATTAGAAGCTAGACAAACTGATTAGCTCAATCCTTTTCATCCTCCAGAGGCAAAAGTCAGTCCACTGCCTGTCTATTAAGTACTGCTATGCCCCATTTCAGTTTAAATCTCCCAGGGCAGAGCTACAATGCTTGGATTAGGGCTAGTATGGACACAGTAGCCTGACACAAAGTTCTCACCTCACCAACCTTCTTTAATATTCAGACAAACCTGAATATTACCTGCCTTTCTCCACCCCCAGCAGTAGCCAATGATGAGGAGTAGGAGTGGGGATTGCATAGTATGATATTAGATTTCAAAGTAAATCTGTCTGAAACTTACAGGGACAAAAGGGAGAACCGAAATTGGAAAATAGCACCCACATGTTAGGATCCCACCTATTTCTGCTCTAAAATTTAACAGCGATTAGAACAGATCCTATATAGAAACTTCTCACCTGATATGGAGGAAGCTCAACCTAAAGAAAACCACTTATACAGCTTGATTTAAACAGCTACTTCTCCTGCTCCTTGCTTCCCCACAATTATACTTCCTGGTGCAATCATGCTTCGAAAGGTACAGGACAATGGGCAACACACTTCAGTTATTGTAGTAATTCTGATTCTAGAACAACAAAACACCAAGCTTGCAAAGGGACAAGAAGGATAAACTGGTACGGGAAGAGAGGCAAGCAAGCAAATAATAATAATTACCTGACCAGAGTTCCCTCCAAGTGTAATGAAGCCTCACTCTGCATTTCTTCTGGTAGCAAAGCAGCTTGTGCACTATTTGAATGCAGCGTCTGGAGAAAACAGAGAGGAAAGCCTAATGAAATAAGCAGCATGTAATTGTGATATACAGTGCAGGAACACTGGCAAATTTTCAAGAGCCAGCTGCATAAAAGTGATATTGTTATTTAATTTCGGTATTGCTTCCTCAAAGGCATATCAAAGTGATCTCACCAAACAAATACAAAATTTCACAATACAAAAACAACATATATAAAACAACTGCATATATAAAAATAGCTACCAATTACACACATAAAACAATTACAAATCAGTACATATATAAACAGAGTTAAAACCATTTGGAATCCAATACAGATAATGCGTCGAATAAAGATCTCCTATTGGAAAGTTGATTGAAAAAGGGAAGCCTTTAACAGACACCAAAAAGACAATTAAGATGGTGCCTGTCTGAGTTCCAGTGGATAGTTGCCGCTACACTACAGACCTCCGTAGAAGATGCTATCTTCAGGATTCCCCCTCCTGCAGAATGTAGGGATCAGTTATATTTTTTATTATTTCATTATTGTGTTTCTATCCCACCTGTCCTCCAGTGAGCTCAAGGTAGTGTACCAGTTCCACCCCCCTCCATTATATCCCTGCAACAGGTCTTAGTCCGGCACTCAACCACCACACTACACTGGCTCAGACTGCTGGGTATATAAGGATGCGAATGTGTTTTCAGTATCCTCATCCCCAGCTGTATATGGCCTTTTTCCACCCATGCCAGCACCTTGAACTTTGCCAATTAGGTACTGGGCTGCCAATGGAATTATTTCAACAGCCCATTAATATGATGGTGATATTCAGCCAAAGTGAGCTGTCATTTTCTGCACTAGCTGCAGCTTCCAGTTTAACCTCAAGGGCTGTTCCACAAAGAGCTACATCCACATATAGGCAGCACATGGCTGACAGTTGTCAGGCTACCCTGGTCCAGAAACAGTTGTAGCTGGCTGATCAGCCAAAGCTAGAAAATGTCTCTCCTGGCCACCGGGGTCCATCTCTGGTGACAAAGAGAGTAACCTGATCCTTTGGGAGGAGCACAACTCTGTCCAAAGCAGGCAATTGAGCAATTATCTGGACTCAAAAACCAACCAATCACAATGCCTGTCTTGCCAGGATACCAAGTCAGTTTCTTCTTACCCAGACTACCACTGAGTCCAGGCATTGATCCAGAGATACACTCTCCTGATTCAAACACTACTGAGAAATAAAGCTGGCATGACACCTTGTACCAAATCTCCAAGGGACCGCCTACAATGGATTCATAGAGATGATAGGATGATAACCTGCAGATACTAACCCGCAGCACCACACAGCACACTTGCCAGGAGGCTGAAAGATAATCACTTCTGAGTTCTTCACCTATTGCAACACAGTAACACTTTTTTTGTAAACTGTTTCGAGCACAAATGCATTTGTGGGAAATGAAGCATTATAAATGATTTGATTAATCTCCCAGTCTCTCACAGTACACAAAGGTTAGATGCTGCTGACATTCAAATAGTCCTTCAAAAGAATTTTGAAAGAACATCTCAAGAGCTACATATGATACATAGTTCTGATAAGCCAGGTAAAATGAAGCGGCTTCTTGCATGCACAGGCATCAAAGCATTGCCCCCCCCCCCCGCCCCCGCTTTCCTTTTTGGCCTTTTATAGGCCATTAGCACCGTGTTTCACCATCTCTCCTGGACAATGCTTCACACACTTGCCTGGTGTTTTGAAATACTTTCCAGCTCAAGATTTTTGCTCTTGTTCTGTTGATTAAGTAATTTAGGAAAACTCTCCAAATGGGAATTCATTTCAATTTCAATTTCTTGGCACATTGAACAAAAGCACAACTCTTAGGGAGTTTCCTGAAATTACCTCGGGGAGGGAAATCATTCTGTTTTTAAAAAAAATAAAATAAAAAGCAATGCCTGTTAATAAATGCCTCAATATGCTTTAGTCAACTATTACTTACACATAAAGATCCATGGGAAACTCTTTCATCATGTGGGTAATGATAAATTCTACCATCAGATCTAGAAGGAAAGGATATAGATATCATGACAAAACTATGACGAAGACCTTGGACTTATAACCAATTTAAGTTTTCGTTTCCAGATCGTGAACTTGCACTGCCTAGTGCTAACATCAATGCAGACAAAACACACTATAATTATGAGCAGTGGGAAGGGACCGTATGGAGAGTTCTGGCTGTGGTTATTCTCTTTTCCAAAAACCTGAGATGATACTAGTGGGAAATGAATGCCTTAAAAGGCATGTTTGTGTATGCCTTTCAACTCCCAAGCATCAAATCCTTCAAACAGTTGTCCAACTTTCCCCTTATCATCCATATCAAAAGCTACTTTTAAGGGCTAGAATTCTACTTATTTCAAATCTCGCCACTGGTGGAAAATTCCTGCAAAAAACAAGTTTCAGAAATTTGCTGTGACAGGGGGCCATATTTATTTTACACCAGATAATGATACACAAAATGGTGCTTTACATCTATGGAGCATGTTCCAAAGCACAATAAATCTGACAGGGTCTCAATAATAGCTTAAATTGTTCCTGTGTCACTGAGTCAATAAAGTCTAATGGCATCACACAGTTTCAGAAATATTCAATTTCCATTTCTGGCCTTTTGTCAATGTTTTCCAGAGTGGACAAGGTGACCCAGACACTTTTGCCAATATTTGCCTGTCTTTCCTACCAATTTTCAAAGAACTGTAGAGTAGAGCGGAACCTAAAGAATTCTTATATTCAATTATCCACACCGGCTCACCCAGCCTCTTATTTAAAGTCATCAGCAGTTAATTTTATTTATGTGCAGCACTAATATGTTAGATTTTAGTGCATTATCCAGCTAAGGAAAGTTGGCAAAACAGTATTCCATTAGCTTCTGAAACTCTTTGGAACAAATGTGTTCCATTACTCTGCAGCCAATTTCTGTTAAGATTTATTTATAAAGACTCACTTTTCTCCTTGCCCAAAGTAAGTAAAGGGGTAGGCAGAGAAGAGGCAAGAAGATGCCATATTGGTAAATGAAATACATTTTAGAATTAATGCCTAGCTGGCAAAGTACTGGGGAATGTTCTCCTGAGGGAGGTTCGGCTGGCGCCTTCATTATATACCTTAGGGCACCAGGCAAAAACGTTTCTCTTCAACCAGCCCTTTGGCTGATTAACATCCTATACCCTTTTAAATGTATTTGTGGGAGGAAGAAGGGGGTTATTGGTTTGCCTGGGTTTTTTTGTTCTTGTTTTGCTCTTATGTATTTTATGTTTTTATCTTGTATTTTCATGTTGTGAACTGCCCTGAGATCTATAAATGAAGGGCGATATACAAATTAAATAAATAAATCTCCACACACACACACACACACACACACACACACCGATCTTTGGAATAGCTGCTGACCAAATCTAGTAAGTACACTTACCCAGCACTGCGCAAACCAGAGGCCGACAGGGAAGGTTCTTGTCAGCAGCTTTCTTTCTGTGTCTCATAGGCTTCAAAACACATGGAGATAAAATAGTCATGTGGCATGGAGCAGGGACACCCAAGATACATTATCTCAAACAACAACAACAAAAAACTTTATTAGCAAAGCCAACAGGCCACAGCTGTACAAGAGTTAAAAGTAAAAAATAGAGATAAAAGGAAGAAAAGAACAGGCAAAAGGTGGTCCGTCGGATGAACAAGTCTGTCACTCAGATGGTGGCCCTCAGTTTCGCAGCTCTCTCGATGTACCTCGCGACCTTCTCTGTTATCTGACTTTCCGTATCAGATAATAGAAAATACAGTGTAATGTCTGATGAACGGCCGGGGTTGGAGAGAATGAGTGGAGTAATAATCTCATTCCTTAGGTCTTTGTAGAGGGGGCAAGAAAGAAGGACGTGAGACACTGTTTCCGTGTTACCATCTCCACATGGGCAGAGTCGTTTTTCAAATGGAGTCTTTTGGTAACGACCTTCGAGTACAGCAGAGGGGAGAACATCCCATCTAGCCAATGTAAAGGCACGTCTGTATTTCGGGATGGTTAGTTTAGACAAGTATGAAGCTGGAGAGTCAAAATGAGAAGGGGGAAAGTAGGTATACCATGGGCACAGTTTCTTTGAGATGGTCAGGTTGTTTTGTCGTTCGATGTCTTTCAGGCGCTGGCCTATTAGACTCTTTGCTTTGATGAGGCCCATTGATAATAGGGACTGTGAGTGCAGACCGCATGTAAGGAGTTTTTGATGCACGGTTTTGAACCACATGCTTTTGTGAGAGTCTTGCATTACTAAAGGCAGTAGACCAGGTGGATTCAGATTAAGACGCAGCCAATAGTTGAATGTTCTCTGCCAAGTCCGAGTTTCCACAGATGGAAGGCAGGCCTCGAGTCTTAATGCTGCGTTTGGAACACAGGAGGGGACACCGAGAATCTGCCTTAGAAATTTAGACTGGACAGATTCAAGACTGGAGCAGTGGTTCCCCGTCCAGATTTGCGCCCCATACAGTAACTGCGCCAGAGGTTTTGCTTGATAAACTTCAAGGGCTGCTGGGATGTATCTGCCCCCCTTCGTGTAGAAGAAGCGGGACAGCATCTTGATACTTTGAGCTGCTTTTTCTTTGGCACATTTTTGATGGACATCCCAGGACCCAGTCGACTGGAAAACGATACCCAGATATTTGAAGGCTTTGACTTGTTCAATTGTCTGGTTATCCATCCTCCAGCTATACTGTCTGTGTTTCCTTGCAAAAACCATAGTTTTGGTTTTCTGATAGTTTATTGCAAGTTGCTCTCTCCTACAGTATGCTGAGAATTCACCTAAGAGCCTATTTAAGCCTATTCTTGTTCGGGATAGGAGTATCGCATCGTCGGCATACAAAAGCACTGATATTGCTTTGTCAGCCAGTTTTGGGGCGTGGAAGTCCGGAGATGACAAACAGTTAACCATATCGTTGATGTAGATGTTGAATAGAACTGGGGCCAGGATGCAACCTTGCTTGACCCCCTTACTGACAGGAACTGGTCCTATAAGATGGCCATTTAACGAAGTTCTTACATGCAGCACCGTGTCTTTATACAAACAGCTCATCAGAAATAATAGTCTTTTGTCTATACTTGATGTGCTCAATTTATCCCAGAGTCTTACACGTGGAATTGAATCGAAAGCAGCCTTTAGATCGATAAAGGCTGCATATAACACCCCACGGGATTTTTTGGCATATTTGTCAATTAAATAGGCTAAGATGAAGCAATGGTCTATGGTGGATCTGCCTTGCCTGAAACCCGCTTGCTCTTCCGCTAGAATGGCTTCAGTTTCCAGCCAGCTAGTTAGCTTGGTATAAAGATGTTTGGCATATAGTTTGCTGGGTATAGGCAGAAGGCTGATTGGTCTATAACTCGCCGGGTCTGTCATGGGTCCTTTTTTATGGATTGGGATAATTATTGCCTCAGTCCAACCATCTGGGAGTAAACCCGTTGAGTCGATCCAAGAAAATAAAGACGCCAGCAGGGGGGCCCACCAGCCAATGTTGGACTTCAGAAGTTCGGCAGGGATGTAATCATTCCCTGGGGCCTTGTTGTTCTTTAGTTGTGCGATTAAATTCTCAACTTCCTTCGCAGTTACTGGTGGCCAATGAGGTAGGTCCTCCAATTGGATGCATAGTTTGTAATGTTGGGCTTCCTGGTCATAGAACAACGATTGAAAATGGCGCAACCACTCCATTGGTTCCACTGTACAGATGGAATTAGTACGCTCCTGGTCCAGTAGACCAGATATGGTTCGCCAAAAACAAGTAGTATCTTTCTCGTGCGATGCCTTAACCAAACTGTGCCAAGCGGCTCTTTCAGCTTCCAATTTCTTTCTCCTTAGTAATTGTTTGTAAGACCGTCTCAGATAAATATAAGCGTTAAGTAGGAGGGCAGTCCCTGATTTCCTGTATCTCCGGTAGGCTGTTCTCGTTTGTCTCCTTGTTTGCCTGCACTCCAGGTCAAACCAGCTAGCTCCGTCCTTTGCCCTCTTTGTAGCGGAGCAATGTATCACTGTTGTTAAATGGGGTTTCAATCTTTCCAAAAGTAATTTAAAGCGTTCCATGATCGCAGCTACTGAATTGCCTGATACGATAGCGGAGCGAATACGCTTTAACTCTACTGACTGAAGAAGGAGGGTTAGGTTTTCATTCAGTATTGGGGACCATTTAAGTCTTTTGGGGGCAGGTATAACCAAATTTGCAGAAGGTATATATTGTGGCTCGGCAATAGAATAGTCAAAAGGCCGACCTGCAAGCTCTAAAATTAGAGGCAGGTGATCACTCAGAGTATTGTGGCCCACTTGGAACTTCTTTACAAAGCTGTGAGCAAATCTTGAGATTAAGATATAATCTATAACGCTTCCCCCAGCCTTGGAGAAATGGGTATATTCCCCGGGGCATTATCTCAAATACTTTCCATGCAAATAAAACTGCTGCCCAAAGGGATGGCTTTCCCCCTCTCCCATTCCACACAGTCTCATTGGTCTGATTTGGCTATAAATCATTTACTGATTTGGCTATAAGCAAAGACCAGGGTATCTGTAGGCTGGGTTTTGGATAGGCTGTACCTCCTATTGTGTCCTTCAACACAATGTCCATACACATCACTGCTAGAGGAAAAAAATACTGAGCTAGGTAGCAGATTTTCATACAATCATTGGCTATAATGTTTTATCTACAAGTCAGGAAGAAAAGATTTTCATAGTAAGATAACCGTTATAACCATTGGTGTCTGAAGTTAAGGAGCCATGACAGAAAAGACAATTTTATGCATGAGCTAAATAGAAATCATAAGTGACCCCATGAGAGATGTGCATTTTTGAAACCTTATGTTAATATGGGTCTTTTCAGGATTAATTTATGATATTCTAACACACTAGAATTACATTTCAAAATTCTGTTCAGTTATCTCAATTATTTAAACATATTATTAAAGTGTGTTTAATCCACATTAAGTAGATTTTCAAATATTTGGAAGCATCACCATGCATGAATGATATCCAATTTAAGAGTCCACCCCAGCCTGGTAAACCAAGGCACAATGAGAGAGACTCACCATTCTGTGGAGGTTTACTCGAAAATTCATGTTGTCATCATGCAGAAAAGCATTAGCATACTGGTCCTATTAAGGAAGGAAAAAACACTAGTCATGAAAGGTAGCACAGTCATGAAAGGTAACACTTGCAAAACTGCCAAGTAAATATTATACAGGTAACTACTGGTAATTATCAGTCTTTTTATTATGTTTTTAAGTGTGCTTTTAAATTATGCTTTTATGCAGATTCTCCATATGGATGACTAGCCCAGCTCAAAAACCCCACAAAAAACTGGATGCATTTTGTTGCTTCCTTCTGATGTTCATCTTTGCAGGAAAGTGTCAGGAAAATTGTAATGCACTCTGCAGAATTCACAAAGAAGCTTCTTTACAATAATGTATATAGAAAGCTTTATGGCGACATTCCAATGGACTCATTGTCACTGGAGTTATTACAGCTTGAGCTGCTGGAAGATGGCTCAGCAGCCTCAGTCAGCTTTCATTTTAGCTTCAATTCTAAATCAAATCATGTTCTATGTAACACAAGTATGGCAACAAATTTGCTCTCCTTGAATTCCACAGTCTAACACACCCTGGTTGAAAGCAGGCAATAACTCTGTCTTCTGCTACCTACATTCCTCTCAAGTAAGCTTAGGTGATATCAACAGCAGCTAATTGCTGAGGCTTTTTAATAATAATAATAATAATAATAATAATAATAATAATAATAATAATAATAATAATAATGATGAAATGGAAATAATAAGAATTCATGGCCTCCTGAAATACCACTTTAAAATAATAATGAAACGGAAATAATAGGAATTCATGGTCTCTTGAAACTTTAAAAACCAAGATTCTGGGTAGCATTGATGCAGAATGAGCTGCTGTAGGGCAGAAGGGTCTTGCTCTAATGCTAAACAAAACAGAACCCCAACTATTAGCTGGCACTTTAACAAATATACTTTTTCCAATAGAAAAATGGGACTCCTCTAGGAGACTGGAAAGCACCAATATGTAATCATGTATCACTTCCTAGTTGACCTGTGTCAAATGCCTTCTGCAAAAGTATATACACATACACACATAAGTGTACACACACACACACGTGATCTCTCATGTTTACTGCTCCAAACGTTCAGCATCAGAATAAAAGTAATGTACAAAAGGGAATGATTTGTTTGGGAAGCTGACCATCAGCACATGGTTAACTATAAATACCGCATTAGTTATCATTCGACTTCCTAAAGAAAGGAGGGCTAGGAATGCAGGCTTAGCGCCAGGTCACAGGCTAGAGGCTAATGCATATGTAAATGAGATACAGGACACCAGCAGCGGGGCTTACCTCTGCTATGCAGGTCAAGATAATCAGACAGAGCTTGCCACTGTGGAGCCGGTGTTCATCTGCAAATGAAAAACAGCAGGTCCCACATGAGCCACTTATACCTTGATGTGCCAAAGGGTCAGTAGGTGAATCAGGAAGCAGAAAAAGCAGAGCAAGAGGTGAGGCATCAGTAGCATTTCAGCTCTGCGCTCAAAGTTGTTACCCTAGACAAGAAACTGTAAGACCTCCAAAGATCTGTAATAAAGCTTGTGCTATTAATCCTGGTTTCATAGTCTCTCTTTACATCTTTGATGTTAATCTTTTCCACTGTGTCTATGTAACACAGCCACTAGACTTACTATTAGTACAAAAATAGTTCTTGTCCCAGAGCCTATCGTTAAGGTGGGGTAACCTGTGGCCCTCCAGATGTTGTTGGACTACAACTCCCATCATTCTTCTCTTCCCTATCATCATGCCTAGTTCTGGAACCTTTTTTCTAGCAAAATAGCACTGGAATTTAGGGCTACTAAAGGCTGCTAGACATGACAGCTGTAGTCTACCTTCACAGTCACAGGTAATATGCCTCTGTATACCAGATGCTGGGAATCATAGGCAGGGAAAGTGCTGTTGCACTCAAGTCCTATTTGCTGGCTTCCCATCGGCATCTGGTTGGCCACTTGGTAGACAAGATGGGCCTTCATTCTGATCTAGTAGAGCTCTTATCATCCTCTTTTGGCCTTGTAAAGCCTTGTACAATGAGATGGATTTTCTGGCTAACAATGAAGAGCCTTGAAGAGTGGTGGGCAGCCTTGACATGGATCCAATTGTTAACTCTGCTCACTAGGGACACAGAGTCATTTTAAAAAAGATAAACGTGAAAGCCTCAAAACTGTGGGCAGCTTTGGACATCACAATAAGCCATTGTTTATCATGACAGGAACAAGCCAAAGGAAGCTATCAGATCACATCCTACGTCTTTCTCTGATGCAACCATAATGAGGAAATTGGAAGTTATTGATAAACTGCAAGCTGCATTATGTCCAAATCTAAAACTGTGATTAATCTCAAATAAGAATTGTTCAAACAAGGTGGCTTATAACCCATGGTTATGAAGCTGGCTTGTTTTTAATACATATTTATTTAAGATGAACCAGTTTTCACATCCAGGTGAAACAACAAGCTATGATTGATCGAAATGGAAGAAAAAGCTTCTAATCTCCTCTTTGCAGCCATGGCACAAGAGGAGGGGAAGAGAGCACATGCGAGCCCAAAACTTGCTGAAACTCGTTCCCATCACAATAAAGCATGGCTTTTCATGACATCCAAACCAGTTCTGTGGGTACATGTAAAGGACAATGGCACACAAGTACATTTAAACATTGTCATCCCTTGAGGCCAGGTGTGTTACCAATTTAAAAAGAGAGCTCCAGTACTCTGGAGCCTTGTTATCTTTTCACTGCAAGACATAGAGGCCACAGTCGTGTGTCCTTTGGGATTACATGCCAGGCATTACTTTTCTATACTGAGCATTTGCTCTTTAGATTACTCATACTGCAAGTGATGCAATATGTTCAACAGCACATCATTGGGTATGGATCTGCAGCTGCACAGAACAGTACTTTAGTATAAGCACATCTCACTCCTCCTTATAAGCCATAAGCACATTATAAAAATGACACAGCTACCCCGATATGGATACCGACTTTGGTCCTAGGTAATAGATGAGGTGACAGGGAGAGGGAGGTTCTGCTACCATGCCATTTCTATGCAGGCAGCGGCTACCTGACTGGAGCTTTCTTCCCCTCTATCTCAAGCCAAGGAAAAGCCAGAACCAGGAAACATTAACAGATAACCCCAAATGAGAGTAACAACTAGGGGAATTAATTCATAAAATGTTAACTAGACTGAGCATTGGTAGAGGGGAGCTAACAATTAATATCCTTAACGGACAGCATTCAATTCTTCAGCCATCTACATGTTAGAAAGATTAACCTAGAACACTAGTTACGCTCTGCTTAAAAAACTGAACAGAGAAAGAATTACAAAGTAATCTCAAATATTTTTAAAGGGGGGAGTCAATTTAATTGTCTCCTCAGAAGATACATTTTGTTGAATTTAAAAGAACCCAGGCCCAGCTAAAATTGCTGTTGCAGGATGTTACAAAGGAATTATAACAAAAAGTTGCATTGTGCTGCTTAATGTCTTCACACTTAGCTACATAAACTGTAATGGAAATTTAAAAGGGACCAAATGACTCTAGTCAAGGGTGGGAGGTAAGGAAGAGCTACAATTCTCTCTTAAACTCTTCAGGAGATTATTTTTGCATGTTGCCAAAAATGGGACGCTAAGCAAAATGTAGTAGGCTAATGCCAGAAATTCCTAACTTGTGATACAAATGGCCTGCAAAAGGTTAAAATACAGAGGTAAGAAAACATGCCAACGTACAAGGCACTGTGATTTATGAAACCATGATGTAGGCAGACTACCTAAATCCATGCACGACCCAATTATCACCCACTTTATGAAGAAAGTCAAAGCTTCTTGCCCACTCAGCAGAGCCTTCCTTCACCAGCCCACATCAAGCTACCTTTGCCAGTCAGGAAATATGATACAGAGAGGTCCATCCAGAGCTCTGTTTTGCACTGCTCCTCTTGGGCACTCTTAGAAATGCCATACTCTATGCATTGAAGCCTCTGCCGCCTCCCTTGATATAGCTGAAAATTGGATGCGTTTTGCCTCATAGGGAGGGCATGCTGAGACTCCTCCGGCGGTTATGAACTACAGTTTTTCTTATTCTATATTTGGTTTCCCTCCCTTCAGCACCAGGGCTCCCTAGTATCCAGTAATTGCCATCTGGCAATGAGAAACCAGCTCATTCTCTCAGCGTGAACCACTTTCATCTCCACGGGGAGTCCAGGTAGATTTTTGTATACAGACCAACTAGCAACATCCCCTTTCCCCCCCACCCTCCAGCAAATTTCTGAAATGTAAAGCTGTGTCAACACAAATGCTTACCTTTGGTGTCCTGCATTACAATGGAGCTGTACTTTAAGAAAGTTATCAGCAGGTTGCTGGTCTGCACGTCGGCATCCAGAGGCAGCTCCACGGTGCTTATAACTAGGAAAGGTCAGATAAGATTTGCTAATCACCAGCACAAAGTTTCGAAAGCTCTCCCAGTGGAGGTAAAGAGGATGCCTCTGTTATGGAAACATCCAGTCTTACAGGTATTTCTGTTCATAACTTTCTATAGTCCCAGGCAGTGCCACTACCAGTCCTGATGTCAATAAAAAATAACGTTCATTGGTTCAACTCCCCACTTCCGCAATGAGGTAAGACCATCCACAACCAACGCCACAGGAAATACTCCAATAAAAGCACATTAGTACTTTTGCCATCCTACTTAATATCCTATTCTGCAGGCATGGCCCTAACTCACACTTGTAGCTCTCCAGTTGTTGTAGGTCAGACATGTGCAACCTGTTGACCGCGACTGACCAGTAGATCACGGGAGTGATCCTGGTGAATCGCGGGAATAAATAAAATTGGCAAGGAATGTCGCCACCCCCCCCAAGCACTGGGTCCCGCCGCCATGGCCTGCTTATGGGGGCAGGGGGAGGCAACATTCCTTGCCTGCTCGCTTGCCGCCTGGCCTGGCTGCAGTGGCGGCCCTGGCGCTGGGTCGCTCTGACAATTGGGGGGGGGGACAGGCACAATTAGGATCTGCATCAGCTGCGCAACTCCCTTTGACAGGGGGGAAGGGAGGCAGGCGAGATCGGCTGCACGGCTCCTTTTGATGGGGGGAGGGGGGAGGGATTGGGATCCGCATCAACTGTTCAGCTCCCTTTGAGAGGAAGCGGGGGAGAGAGAAAGGGCCAAATCACTGAGGGAAGGAGAAGGAACAAGAAAAAGAGAAGGACTGACTCTGTTCTCTGGGATTTGCATGCTTCTCCATTCTCTTCCTTGCAATATCCGTACATACTTTTCCACTACTGCTCAAAAGGTTGCCATCTAAGTATGGGACAAGAACCCTGATGTCAAGCTTCAGTTCAAGCTCAATACAGCAGCTTCCTCCCCCCACATCTCTGCTGCTTCCAGGAAGGATGTGCATTTCTTTGGTCATTAACAGCATTGCAAGGCTTGGATGTCCATTAGCCTTTCCCTTCCATTTAATGATCACCAGTACAGCAAAGTCTTATGTGCCTTTTCTGGAGTGGAGGCATTTCTAGCACTGCTGGATTTAAACAAAAACAAGAACACTTAAGCCCTTCAAAGAGGGATGGAGGACTTGTGGCCCCAGCAGATATTGAACTCCCCATCAGTCCCAGCCAGCACAGTTAAAAATGATGGGAGTCCAACAATATTTGGACATCCATAAGTTCCCCATCAAAGCCTTGTAACATAATGGCCAAGCAATATGTATTGCTAGCCCAACACATGTCTTGCTGCCTTCACTTCTGGGACACCCAAAGAGAAATCATGAGAATATGACAGTTTCAGAGAGGTCAGCCCAGTTATGTAACTTGTCCAGTAGGTCATTCCCCCACATTTAACAGGCAAGAAAGCTGTTCTCAGCTCACTGCTAACAGGGCCCTCAGCTCAGCTGTTCCCTCTACCATCAGAACTATACAACCTCCCCATAGTAGCACTAATCCACTCAGTGATTTAACTAATATGTATTCAACAACTATAATGGATCCTTCTGGAGATGCTATGATGCACACCGGGAATGAATATTTAACAGCAGCCAGCAAAATCAGCACTTAGGATAACCATGGTGACAGTCACCTTAGACACAGTTCACGCAAAAGCAGGAAAAGGTAGGTCATTTTCTTTTCTTCTCTTTTCTTTTTAAATCACTGTGTAGAAAGTTACTATTTATCATAGCTCAACCCCTGCAGCCTTGACCCTTTCATGAAAGAAAGCGTGGGTTTTTAATTTATTAAAAAAATTGAAAATGGTATTTAGTCCATGTCACAAGCAAGATGCAGAGGAAGTGGTTTCGGACTATAAGCCTGTTTGCAAACTCCAGTTGCTGGTAAAGAACCCAGAACGACATGGGCTGGGGGGCTTAACAAAATCCTTTTGAGGCAAACCAAAAGGAAAAGTGACCTTCCACTTTGAAGTAGTATACTGCCAATTGTGAGTCAATTATTACTAAATTGCAAGGCCTGAGGAGGTGGAGTAATCCTGGCATGCTTAAAATTTTTTTTTAAAAAGAATGAGCTAGAAATCTTGGGAGCAAAGCAAACTCATGCTCATGATTACTAAAAGGACAAAGGAGAAATAAAAAGCAACAGTGAGAAAGACCTTTAACGGTAGTGATGCAGGTCAAAATTAAAATTACTCTACTATTGTTAATCAACCTCCCAGCAGTAGGAAGGCGGCGCTCACTATGCCTGTCTGCAGCCGTCTGTGAAAGACAGAGAGAGATGAAGGTAAGCACAAATTCTGCCTGCTGTATATTTAAAAAAAAGTGTGTGGGCGGATACATTTGCAGTGAACAATTTGAAAGAAAGCCTAAGCAGCTCCCAACCCTCAGCATCATATGGAATACATATGCAGAGGTAGAAGACATGATTTTTTTTAAACGGAGGCTTTTGATATCCATGGCAACCAAGAAGAATTTATCCTCCCAGGGAAGAATGCTCTTCTGCTAGGATATCGGAGTGACCTGAATAGCAGCGACAAGAGGGTAACACACACTGCTCTCACCCAGAGATGCCTACAAACAGAGCTCTATTCAAGCCCTTCACATTCTGCCATTAAACCATCTGTGACGCATAAAGAAGTCAGCACACACACATACACAGGGAAACCGTGAGGTCCAGTATAGACAATTGATGCTATTTTCCCCAGGATAACTACCCACAACTTTGCCCATGCAACTGTGTATTGTCCTCTTGTTTACCAAGATTTCCCACATCATAAAAACAGATCCAGGGGAAATCTCATTTGGGGTCAGTTTATGATCCAGCCACATGAAGCCATCATGCTGTGATTCATTCTTACACTTGGTGGGGTTTCAGATGCATTGAAAACCTTGGCTTTGAACTACAAAAGCTTAAGTTTTCTCTGGACAAAGTGAGGACAATTGCTATGTTTCCCAGGGTATAAACACATCAAGATGCAGGCAACTGGAGCATATGCAGAAGAGCTCACCGTCAGAAGAAGGTGGTGTGGTCCCAAGAGGAGTGACTGGAGTTGTCGGGGTCGTTGGGCTTACTGGCATTGTCACCAAACCAATTTCAGGATGACTCTAGGAACCAAACACATGTAGATCAGTTCTGTTCCACGTGGCCCATACCGTACTACGTAAGATTTGTTTGCTGCACCCTCATTCCAAGCTCAGCATTGTTGATAAACCTGATGAGACCTACAATCCCTACAGAAATCTGTGAGTTGGTGTTTGTAATAGAAAAACCTGGAAAGTGCCCCATTCAGCCTTTCACTATTTTGCAACAATTGAATTGACCGCACCATTTGGGGGGCGTTCTCTTTCTCACACCCTCCAAAATACAGAGTTGCTGCTGAAGCAGCATTTTCCTCCTGTCCTTATAGTTCCTATCTTAATGTATTTCTCCTTAAAGAGCAAGTCAATGCATCATGTTGCCACCCAGCTGCTTAACCCAGGTGCTTCCAGAGGACAGGGCTACATAAATAATAATGTAGTTACAGATTTCCCCTGCCTTCTACTAGTTCTTCTCTGCATTTCATCTCAGCCAGCAGCCCCCTCCCCCCCAATCTAATTTCTGATTTAACTTTATTCTCCATAGGGTTCCATTTGTATCACTGGCATTCACGGGAACAGGCAGGCAAGGTTTCATACTATTCTATTTCATATCCAACAGTGAAGCAATGAAGTCTGTTTCAGAGTACGCCTTTCGTATCAACGCATCTTCAAATGTTCTCTCGGCAACAAGCAGAGCAATGATTTGAAATGTGTTCTAGAACTACCAATCTGCTTTTAACTGCACAATGTTTCATGGAAGTTCACATAGGGGTCTGCCATGGCAGAGATCTAGAAAGTGTGGTTTATTAATGGGCTTTTACCAGCCCATTTTGTAAGAGAGCACATCGCCAATGGTTGTAGACCCAATTTCAGAAAGCCATCTCTAGGGCAAGCTTTGAAACATACCGTCCACTGAAAATATTACAGGCAAGCAACTCTATTTCCATGCAATAAAACGACTGCATGCTGCTATAATAAGGTTTTATAACTCCTGAGCCAGCTAAGGGATAACAGCACCACCTAGCAGCAGCACATTGGCACCTCATTTCCTAAACACATCTATTAATGCAATTTTGTGCATGGTACAACAACTCCCCAATAGCTCGACCAAAAATCTACTAAACCAACATATACCCTCCCTGTTTAGCTCTGCTCTATAGTCTCTAGCCTGTGCACATATACAATATGAGCAAAACAACTTAAACCCATATGAATTACACAAGTTTTAGCTGTGGTCCCAATACCAGCAAACACACATGAAAAGTAGCCCTGTTCTGTATGCTAACATACACCCACCCACCCAATTGATGCAAACTTAATAAAATACCACTACATGTACTGCACTCCAGAACAGAAGCCAATCCTGCAAGAACTGCACAAGCAGAAAAATTAAAATTCAGCTTTTCACGAGCCAACATGCAGAAGAAAGCCAAAACATATGCAGCTCTAGAGAATATTACAAGAGCCAAACCAAGGAGCAGTGATGACTGGAAATGCCACAGCCATGCCAGTAACCTTTAAATCAGGTGAGGGCAGAAGGCTTTTTACTACTGGTAGATTAAATAAAAAAGAATGGCCAGAGATTGAAAGCAACATTCAAAAGACCTTATGAGTAGGAAAAAAGTATAGAGCAGGTTTTGACTGTAGTTGATGGTCAGAACAATTTAATACCCTTAAATCTAGGGGACCAAAGCAATTTCTGCCTTCCCAGGCGCAACTGAGGTAAAGCTTTCTTGTTTCAGGACTAGCTATCCTTGCCTGCAGAGTGTTGATTCCCACCAATGTACACTTAATCTGGGGAAGACTAGGATAAAAGAAGAGCCAATTGGTATGCAAATACTGCACAAAAAATCCTCCAGTTTTAACCTAGCTTGAAGCATCCTTCCTCACTTGGTAGTCGCCAGGGACCTATCACATCTTGCTTCAGGACCATTTCAGTAACAAACTAGTCTGAATCTCACCCTCAGGGCTCAGAGTCCATACAGTACTCAGATTTGGGGGGGGGCGGTAACAGAAAGAAACAAATAAGCACTGTACATTTGTTCCCTAAGCCATCAAATTCAGAAGAAATAATAATAATAATAATAATAATAATAATAATAATAATAATAATAATAAATTTTATTTATATCCCGCCCTCCCCAGCCGAAGCTGGGCTCAGGGCAGCTAACAACACTAAAACAGTGCAACATTATAAAAACATTATAAAAATTAATTAAAATACAAATTGATGGCAACCATAAACTAAAGTTTTGTAAAGATTGCCAGAGGAGGGAGTCAGGCTGCGCCCTGACCAAAGCAGTGGCGTAGCGTGGGGGTGCAGGGGGGGCCGGCCGCACCGGGCGCAACATCTGGGGTTAGGGCAAATCCATGGGTTAGGGGGCGCAAATCCACGGGTTAGGGGGCTCAAATTACTTGCCTTGCCCCGGGTGCTGACAACCCACACTACGCCACTGGACCAAAGGCCTGGTGGAACAGCTCTGTCTTGCAGGCCCTGCGGAAAGATGTCAAGTCCTGCAGGGCCCTTGTCTCTTGCGACAGAGCGTTCCACCAGAAAGCCTGCTTCTTGTGGCGGACCACCAAGTGAACCATTGTGGCAGAACACCACATCTGACAAAAGGCAAGAAGAGCTCCAAGGTCCATTGGCACAGCTATCTCCAGCATGCTGAAGCTATTTTAGTTTGCATTCCAATCCTCAGGTGCAGAAAAAGGAATTTCATCCCACCTGTGCCAACACAGTGATGAAGTTTCGGTTCAAGTGAACAGCTTCATAAAGAGCCAAAAGGATAGCCTCATTCGTTCTACAAAAAAAAAGGTAAGAGGAAAAGATGCGCTGCAGTAAATGAGTGTAAAATAATGGGTCACTTCCCCCGCCCTTACTACCCAGCAACTTTGGATACCCAGAATGATAAACAAAGACATATTTATATTAGAAAGCTGGGTCCCTCAAAAACCCACCCCCTCACACACATAAACAAATCTCACTACAGCCAACCAAAGACAACCAACCTCTCTTACCACCAAGGAAGCATAACAAGCGAATAGAAAGAGAACTCACACAAGTGACGCTGACACAAAACCGCACACATACACTAAGTAGAATAATAGAAGCATCGCCACCCCACCCCACACACCATTCCCCCCTCCCCCTCTTTTCTTCCCAGTCTAATACTGCATGCAACACTAATGTATCACAACAAATGTAACTGATCTGTAGAAAACACAACTTGAAAAAATGTATTTTTGTAATATAAGAAATCTTTAATGAAAATTATTTTTAAAAGAAAAAAAAGCTGGGTCCCTGCAGGGTATTCCACGCTCCCCCCCCCCCCGGGACTTCCAAACCCACTAGACACCTAGCAAAAATCTACACATACCCCATATGCATTGATAGAAGGTAACTTTTACTTTATACAAATGTAGTTGTCCACCCCAATTTATTGCAGCACTTAACATTTATTTATTGCACTTCACATATAGCACCCTGCTCTAGTTATCCCCAGCCCCAAATAAGAAGGAAGGAATATTAAGGACAAAGGAAAGATCATAGCATCTACAACCAACTGGTCAACTTGAAGCACATAGGGTAGGTATGGCCCCAGAAGGTTGCAGGCATCAACAATGTTTTTGTTTGCTTGACTGTGGCAAAATTTCTGATGTGGTCATCAGTGCCAAATAATTTACTTGTATCTGCTCAAAAACATGGATATCCAAATGCCATGTATGGTAACACCTCCTTCCTATTTGCCCCCATTTCCATTCCAGTTTCAGTGCGTAAGAATAGAAATGCTATACCCTAACCATCTGACTAAAGCTTCTGCTAATTCACTCATGTACCAGACTGCCTGCTGCCATCTCTAGTACTGGCTGCTGAGCTAGAGTTAAATTTCTCTTGCTTTATATTTTTAAGTTAAATGTCAGCAATGGATAGCATTTTATACTCCTCAATCAAAACAGCAAATTGCTATCTGCTGGGTGCACTTACTGAACGGAGATTTTCTCATCTGCATCAGCTATGAACATGCTGCCCACCTGTGGAAATAAGCAATATTGCACAGCATTAGGATCTATAGAAATTTTCCCTCAAGCTGAGCAGGCACACAATTCTTAAAGTAAAATGGGCACTATATATTTTCAGGGGAGCAAGAGTCATAGCCTAATGTAGCATATATAAGAAAGTCATTTTCATTTTCTTTTACAAGCACTGGACTGGGCCCCTGGCACAGCAAACACTGACCAGCAACACACACACACACACACACACACACACACACACACACACCCTTACCATGTTGGTCAAGGCTGAGAAAAAGCCACTCTGGTGTTCTTCTTCCTTGTCTTTATACTGCCTAAAAAAAGAGGACAGCAACAGATAGATGAAGCCGTGATGCTGCCAACCTATGTGTGCAAAAAAGATTTGACTCAAATTCTTAACAGTATTTAAAGAAAAGAGGAATAGTCAGCTTTCGCCCACTTCCTATTTTCAAAGGGTGCCTTCCAACTCTACAATTCTATTATTCTAAGTAACTGATCCCACATCAGAGCTCATATGTGGACATTAGATGGGGTGAATCACTCTAATCATTTCTATATGGTTAGATATTTGTTTATTTCAAAAGTCCTATAACCAAAATAGATTTTCTGTCAGAAGCAATACACAGCAATTCTCTTAGCCTTCTATCAGTGGTGGAGCAGAAGATGTTACAGACAGTTCACAAAAAGGTACAGCCAATGGCAATTAAAGGAAGAAGAAAGTAAATGCAATCCTGGCAGTTCCCCTGTGAAACCAAACCTCTACTACACAAGGCCAAAAACAGATTTACTGATTGGAATGACAGCAGGAATACAACGTCTCAAGGATCTAGACTTTTTCAGGCAGCCGAAGCAAGCAGCTGACAGGCACATCAGCAAGTTTTCTCAGAAGGGTATGTTAACTCCTTTTGCTGCTGTAAAAATAAGACATGCCTTAACTTGACTTACCGGTTGTATTCTGATAAAGCCTGAGCAACTACAAGACCCATTCCCTGTAAAAACAGAGCAAGATGTTAAGTTCTACTCCCTACAGATTACAGCCACACAGCAAGTGCAGAGCAGAGACAGAGCCCTTTGCCCCCCAAAAGCTTATTCTCCAAATTACCCCCAATAATTTATAGCACTAGATCCATATAAGCTACAGGGATCAGGCTTCTGCCATTATCTGACAAGGTCATATCTGCATGTCCCTCTCATGTAAGACTCATTTCAAGTAAGCCAGTCTTTTGTAGTGCTAAGAATATCAGATTAGGACTGGAAGGCCCAGGTTCAAATCACTATGCAACCTTGAAGCTCACTGGGGGGAAATGGCACTTCCCTCCCCCCCCCCGGGCTTAATTTATTTTACAGGTTGCTGAAGGTATAAAATTATGGTGGGAAGAGAGCTATGTATGCTGCCTTGGGTACTCTGGAAGAAAGGCAAGATATGAAAATAATGGAACTAAAATTTGTATTACCAGTTCTATAGGTGGAGGCAAAAGCTATGTCCCCAAATTAGGACTATACCCTTTGGCAGGAAAAACATGTGGAGGCTTCACACTGCTACAGATCCCATTAATTTCTCATTCAAAGATTTTTTTGTTTCTTCATTAAATATTTTATTGCATTACTTATATCATAGATTTATTCCTCTCTCATACACTGTGGAATACTTCAGTCATGATCATGGAAATCAGAGCTTCTGAAAATGTCTTGGGATTTTAAAAAAATTAATTCAATTAAGCTCCTTGTTGTATTCCTAGTCCTCTGGATAATGTGCAATACTCACAGCACTTAATCCATCATACTCACATTGAGGGTGGCCTCATCATCTATGATGGACAGCTTCACTATATAAGGATTCACAGACTGTAGTGGGAAGAAGGAAAGTCATGGGTTATCATGGGTTAGCTTAGTGACTCAGCAAAGCCAACACAGCTTCATGAAAAGGTCTTGCCCGTCTTATGATGCCAGGGGACACACGTGCCTGTCAATTTAAACCACAAGACTCTAGGTCCACTCCTCCTTTCAGTGCAGTAGCCTCACATACAAATGAGAGCCCCTCCAAGATACTGAGAGTCATGGTCACATTTTACACATTAGCCTTCATTATTTCAATGGTTAGGGAAACAGTAAACAAGCCAATATATTCAATACTGCATCCATCTAGTGCCAGTGTCCATCAGTATAGCAGTTTTCTACGCTCCTGGTTGAACAGTGTTCTAAATAAAGAGCTACCCATGTCTCATACATACATACCCACCATGCAACACTCATTATAGAGAGTGTCTAGCACAGACTGGTTCATATATGAGAGATAGACCGGTGCAGACTGAAACATCTGGGACCAAAGGAATTGCAATCCCATTAACAGCAACCTTATGCTCACAGCTTTGGTTTAGTTTAGTGATTATTATCAGTGCCTAAATGGAGCCAAATACTGGGAAGGGAAAAGCAACAATTCAAGAAAAATTGCCATTACAGGATGGTAATGCAAAATACAGAGACGCATCTGTCATCTTAAGGACAGATAAATTCAGTGCACTATGAGCTTTTGGAGGCAAGTACCTACTTTATCAGGGACGCGGGTGGCGCTGTGGGTTAAACCACAGAGCCTAGGACTTGCCGATCAGAAGTTTGGCGGTTCGAATCCCTGCGACGGGGTGAGCTCCCGTTGCTTGGTCCCTGCTCCTGCCAACCTAGCAGTTTGAAAGCACGTCAAAGTGCAAGTAGATAAATAGGTACCGCTCCGGCAGGAAGGTAAACGGTGTTTCCGTGCGCTGCTCTGGTTCGCCAGAAGCGGCTTAGTCATGCTGGCCACATGACCCGGAAGCTGTACGCCGGCTCCCTCGGCCAATAAAGCGAGATGAGCGCCGCAACCCCAGAGTCGGCCACGACTGGACCTAATGGTCAGGGGTCCCTTTACCTTTAGCAGAGAGACAAGCTAAATTCAGCAGACTACGAGAGGAATAGGTAAGACAGCTAGAACCAGAAAAAAGACGTCTGATAGTACACCCTATGCATATCTACTTGGAAGAAAGTCTCATTGAATTCAACAACACTTGTTCCTACTAAGTGTGTATAGGAAAAGCTTTACCTACTTCATATCTGTGTGTTCTGACAGCTGATACAACACAGCAGGAGTAAAAAAATGGAATTTTCTTTACACATATGTACACACAAATTTAAATATGTTCAATCTATTGTAAGCCACTCTGAGGGTCATTGACTGGAGGAACAGCAACATCTAAGACCCCAAATAACTGACATCTTTCAGACCTTTTTGAAATCCTTGTGTATGAACCAAAGGCTTTCTTCACTCAGGAGCAGTTCAAAGGGCAGAAGTCAAGACACTGGGTATTTTGTGAAACGATTAAAAAATAATTATTATTGACATCCTTGAAGTGAAGACCCTCCCCTTAAATATGAGTGCCTCGGCACATTTCAAATGTCTTTTCTTCAGTCATGCATAAAAGCAACTCAGAACCACCCTAGTAATGTCAGGATCACACCACCACTGAACCAGGCACACAGTTTCCAATCTATGCACAACATTACAGATGTTCAGTTTAGTACAGTAGACGCTCGGGTTGCAAACGTGATCCGTGCGGGAGGCACATTCGCAACCCACAGCGATCGCAACCTGCAGCGTCGTGTCTGCGCATGCGTGGGTTGCAATTCAACGCTTCTGTGCATGCACGACTGCCGAAACCCAGAAGTAACCCATTCCGGTACTTCCGGGTTCGGTGCAGTGCACAACCCGAAAACACGCAACCTGAAGCATCTGTAACCCGAGGTATGACTGTACTTTTACTTTAAAAATATAAATGATGTTTTCTCACAAGTAAAAGCGCTTAGCACCAGGGCAGCAGAAGGAAACACAATGCTATTTCTGTAGTCATGATGGTGCCATGAGTTAAGTACATTTAAAATGAGAAACTGCACATACTCAAGAGGATTTCTTTGTTATTTATCAGAGTCAGTAGGGTTTCGGCTCTAATAGATCAAGAATGTAAGTGCACAGGGGTGAAGAGGGAGCGCACCTGCCTTCCCGGCTATGTGTGTTTTATTTTCTCTGTTGATTCTCTTCCTCCTCTTTTCCTGGGGAGGCCATGGATTTCTTGGTTGCAATACTTTGCAGTTTGGAAAAACTTAAGTCTTGCCTAACTCCAACTCAGTCCCACATGAGTCATGTGTAATCCATGAGGAAAGGTAGAAAAGTGTTTTTAAAAGGAAAAAAAAAGCTAATATGGACTGGTATCTTGCAACATAAACCCCAGCATAGCATAGTGCCCCCAGCTCTGCATCACAAGAACACTTAAAATGGAGGGAGAGATGAGAACATTCCTCACAAATTTAAACTTAGGAAAGGGGGGGAGAACAAAAAAAAACACTTAATCTGTGGAAAGTGTGCTTCCTGTACGTAAATTCCAAACATGGCACTGCTATCTGCAGCAAGAGATTAACAATATGCAGCTGAACCTGTTCATTTATTTGGTGTATAATCATTAAAAAAAAACAACCTTTTCATCTCCCAGGGCAGAATTAATAAACAGAATAGCTTTGCCCCCAGGCCTCTGCACTTTCAGATCTTTTCTTTTACACAATCTTTACGACTGTTCAATGTACTCAAGGCCTTTGACCTTTCTACATAATTACCTTGATTGGATGAGGAGATAGCTTTGAAGACACTAAGATAAACAGAGCTTTGTTTCACCTAAAAGGGCTATTTGGTCCTGCACCATAATTTCCCATTACCACTTTGGGTGCAAGGGCCTGCCACAGCAAGGAGATTGTATCAGTGAGGTCTCTAATACCCCCAAGGCCTAAGCTTTCTACAAGAACAGTCACACCTTGTTCTGCATCTTCCTTTACTTATTGCAAAACACAGTTATTCTTTTGGAACGACTTTACCCAGTTCTCTGGTGAATCTTGGTTGTCCTTCAGTTCCACAGTTATGAATGTTAGTTAGGCTCTTGTACAGTTCTCTCAGCACACAATCATCCCATTCCTGACTTTAGAAATTCCTCTAAAAGAGAAAAGGCACTGCAAGGTTTCTGAAGTGATCTCCACAGGATATGGTATGAAGGGACAGATGGCTACTACCTTGCCCAAGCTAACCAAATTTGGGTCCGGTCACCACTGTGTTTTTTGTGATGTTCATGGATTTTTAGGACTAGAAGTGGAACTTCAAGCACATTGCATTTTGTGCAGCTACAGAGTTAACCAGAACAGGGGCTCAGCCTCTCACCCCCAGTTCTCACCAGAAGCATCACGCCACCTGGTGGTGCTTGTATTGCAGTAACTGCAGTGATTAAAAGATATCACTATTTACCCATCTTAAATCGACTCAGCATTTTTCTGAGCTAGCATATTAACATTTTAAAACTGGCAACATGGGTTATTTTTTTTAAAAGGACATGAGCTTAAATACAGTGGTACCCCTAGTTATGAACTTAATTCGTTCCAGAGGCCTGTTCTTAACCTGAAACTGTTCTTAACTAGAGCCGTGCTTTTGCTAATGGGGCCTCTTGCTGCCGCTGCGCCGCCGGCACACCATTTCCGTTCTCATCCTGGGGCAAAGTTCTCAACTCAAGGTAACTCTTCCAGGTTAGTGGAGTTTGTAACCTGAAGCGTTTGTAACCTGAGGCATTTGTAACTCAAGGTACCACTGTAATGTTAAAGCTTTACTCAGTTACATGCAGTGTACATATTGTTATCATAAAATTTTTAAACAGATTTCATAGATGTAGGCAGTTTTAATTCTATCAAGGTCTAATTATATTTTAATGAGAGTATTTTAATGATTTATTCTTCTTTTTTAGCAGTTCCTACTTTTTATCTTTAAGCTGCCTTGAGTCCCAACAATGAAAAAGGGAAGGTATAAATATATTATAATAGTAGTAATTATAATAAGATTCCAAACAATAAAAGTAACCAAACTGTCACAAATAAGGTTAAACAAAAAAGCAACTAGTTTTACTTCATATTAAATCACATGAACAGGTACCGTATTTTTTGCTCTATAAGACGCACCAGACCACAAGACGCACCTAGTTTTTGGAGAAGGAAAACAAGAAAAAAAATATTCTGAATCTCAGAAGCCAGAACAGCAAGAGGGATCGCTGCGCAGTGAAAGCAGCAATCCCTCTTGCTGTTCTGGCTTCTGGGATAGCTGTGCAGCCTGCATTCGCTCCATAAGACGCACACACATTTCCCCTCACCTTTTAGGAGGGAAAAAGTGAGTCTTATAGAGCAAAAAATACAGTAATTTCAAGATGGCTGTCACTTCACATCAGCTGACTGGATTTACTTGGTACCTTCAGTATTGATGCTTACTATTAAACCCCTGTACAGCTTAGGACCTGGGGACTAGCCTATGATTGACTTCTTCAGAAGCCTTTTCCCACCTTTGGAATGTACCTGCCAGGGAGGTAAACTTTGCACATATTTTACATTACGTAAATACCGTACTTTTTGCTCTATAAGACTCACTTTTTCCCTCCTAAAAAGTAAGGGGAAATGTGTATGCGTCTTATGGAGCGAATGCAGGCTGCGCAGCTATCCCAGAAGCCAGAACAGCAAGAGGGATTGCTGCTTTCACTGCGCAGCGATCCCTCTTGCTGTTCTGGCTTCTGAGATTCAGAATATATTTTTTCTTGTTTTCCTCCTCCAAAAACTAGGTGCGTCTTGTGGTCTGGTGCGTCTTATAGAGCGAAAAATACGGTACTTTTTTCATTACCCCAGACTTTTAAAACAGCATCTAGGAACATAGCTCAAGGAACATAGGAAGATGCCCATTGTCCCATGTAGCTCAGTTCTGTCTACACTGACTGGCAGTGGCTCACCGAAATTTTAGACAGGTGTCCTTCCAAGTGCTACCAGGAGATGCCAGGGATTGAACTTAAGGCCTTCTACATGCAAAAGAGATGTTCTACTACTGAGTTACAGCCCTTCCCCTTAAAACCAATCTGAATTGCTTTTCTCATTCTGCTGTTTTAACTTGTTAATCTTTATCCATCATTGTTTTATCATCATTTATGAGTTGCCCTAGGAGTAGACATAAAGGTCAGGAGACCGATAGATAGAATGTATAAGTAACAATTTCAAGGCATATTTACATTGATTTCATAGCTATAATTGAATGAAAAGAGACTAATGGAAATTATATAACTGTATCAGTTTAACAAACGTGCTTTGTTCTGGTTACCAAACCATAGTAAGGAGGTTCCATTCCCTCCTTTCCCCAATACACACCCTGCCAAATCTGGATTTTCTTATTGCTTGTAGGCAGGAGTGGGGAGCACAACATGAAACCAGGCTAAGGCTGCAAAGCCTACACCAGCTTATATGGGAGTCATGCATACATACAGACATGTATACAATTGTGGGATACTTAATTTTCTAAAACCTAACTGCCTATATGCACACATCTTCAACATTTCCCTCACTAGAATATCACGATTTATGAGATTCTGAAAGAAATCATGATCTAAAATTGACTGCCATTCTGATTACTATGCCTTAAACCAATTCTGATATCACACTAGAAAGCTTAAGTATGGTACCATGAGGTGTTAAAATTGTCAAACTATGGGTTTTGAACTAGTTATGGCCATGGTTCCACCTTCAGAAGCCACTGCAGTCAAGGACTGGAGGACTGGCTATACAGAAGCAGCTTGCCTGTATAATTTTTAAAGTTCAAATCATGGCCTGGGTTCTGCATTATGGTTAGCGCTGCAAACCACAGTCTGGGTGGGGTTTGAAATGAGACCTTCCACAAAACAAGCTGAACAGACTTTGTTACAGCAGGCGTGGGTAACCTCCTGCCTGCAGACCAAGCCACAGCCACCTGCCCTATACCTGCCATATATGGCGTCAGGCATGGGACAGGGAAAAATCTGGCTCCAAAAGGAGGTTTGCAAACACCACCAATCAGTTGACCCACAGTGCCTGCAAACCCCTATGCAAAGTACTGAGCAAGATTGCTCTTTGAAAGGGACATTGAAGTCATAAGATTCCTGAGGGGAAAGTGACTGGCCGATGGGTGGCTCCAGCCACCTGTCAAACGTGGCCCATTAGGGTGGGGGAGAAAACAATCTCAACCCCCACCTGCCCAATCAGATCCTGTTCTCCACCGCTGTGTCAGAGATCGCAAAAGGAGGAGGATTTGATTCATGCCTAGTCTTAACATGCCATATCCGGATTATAGATAAGTGTTTGTTTCATTCTATTATATTGTTTTTCACTTTAAACATACACGTATTTATAGAGATTTACATGTTCTGCCTTAGGGTTCAACAGACAGCAGTACCCACCTCTCAGTTTAAGATTATGAAATTACTTGTTTTTATGCTTCCAGAAAGCTTTATGCTTAGGTGTTGGCAACTGGATATCAAAGGGCTCTAAACTAGAGAGGAAATGAATCTATAGATTTAGGAAAGCCCCACCCACTGCTAAATTGCTGCAGTTCATGGAGTCACCTGGGAATAAAGAAAGCCATTGGAGGTAGTAATCAGGGCAATGGACTGAAATTCTATGCTCGTAGGAGCACTGTCTATAAATCAGATTAATGATTTTGCAATAAAAAAAAATAAGGTGAACCTGGATAAGAAATAAAGACATCAGCAAATATGCTGCTAATCTTGAAGCACATTTAAAACCATGTTTTTGTAAGCAACACTAGAGGGGTTGTTTTTTTTAATAGACAAGCATTAAAGTCATAAGCAACGAGTACGCTCTCAATGCAATTAGATTTCCTTAACTTAATGGAACAATTTAGCAGCCCACGAGGCTCTGGGGGAAAAAAAGAGTATGACCAGCAACAGTGTGGTTGAAATGAAAAGACTCTCACAGCTTACATAAAAAACAGGAAAATCCCCCACACCCTCCAACAGAAGATTTGTAATGTTGGAGGCATGACACAAATACATGCAATTCTAATGTCTCTCCAGACTGACCAGGAAAAATCTACAATTTTCTCAAATCATACTAACTGCTTTATATAGCACCACATACATATAAATTCTCTCAGCTGTAATGCAAAGCCAAGACAACCCCTAGGAGAAAAATTAAGCCTTATGCAAGCCTATTTTCCCCAGGAGGGACTTCCAAATGACTTTATCTGAAACAGACTACTCCAGTTGACCCTCATCTAATAGCAGCAAAACAATAACCTTTTCTTTCTCTGAGGATATTTCCACTGACCTAAGTTTGCTTTTAGATTTGGGAATGCTATTAGCATTGTTTCTGTGTTTCTGACTGAAGTATGCACTAACATCCCAAAGGGACTACAGAAATATGAAACCACCTGATATATCTTGTTTCCACATCCAGAAATTATGGATTTCAGCATCTATTAGCTAACAGTGAGATCAAATCCTGCAGACTAGGCAAAATGATAGAAGCCATAATAAAAATACTGTGCCTCATGCAAACTGGAGAAAATAACAAGTAATTGGAAAGCATCAGAAACACATGCACACTATCCCCTCAAGGAACTGTGTGCTACGTAACATACCAGGTCATCCACTGATCACACGGCCATCAATTCTATCAAGGGTGTTAATAGTCCGACAGGCTACCCAGTTAGCTGCCAAATCATACACATTATGGGTCTGGAAACCTGAACTAGAAACTCCCACTTTTTTAAGACGGGGCATTAGCTTGCAAACACCACAGTTGTTCCCATACTAAAAATATGTACTTTATAGAACAGCTTTCCTTGTACTTATAATCAAAGAACTGTAGGATTATTTCTAAACACATACACAAAGTACACTAGAAAATACTACTAAAATGGATACAGTACAAAACTTTTCATCTGGATGCAAGCAGGACACAATTTTTCAACATGCTCTAGCTCACATTCTAGCACATCAGGACAAGAGTCGATAATTCCACTCACTATCCTCACCTGGTGAGTGCAACAACTACCAGCTTTCCTCCCAACCTTGTAACTAGAATGCAACTGTGCCAACCATCCCTACCTACCTCTCTTACTACAAGGTTGAGAGAAAGGCTGCTGCTTATTTCGTTGTTGTATTTCTGAGGCACCTCAGGAGAAAAAGTCCCAGAACTCCACTCCAGCTTGAAACCCACGAGAGAGAGATGGGGACTGTCCTGCAGCTATACTGTTTCCCAGGAACAAAGAAGTTGGAGAAAACAAATGGGGCTCCTTTTCACAATGCACTTTCAAGGCACTTGGAGCATAGTGGAAATGCAGCACAACTGCAGAAACAATCTGCCACCCTAGGAGAGTGGAAATTGTTCCTGGCTGTGCATGATGCTTTCAAGGGCAGGAATCTGCCCCTTGGAGAAGGGGCAGAGTCCTGGCAACCACCATTTTTTAATTGACAAGCCAAACAAACTTTGTAAACCCCTAGGGCAGGGGTGCCCAAACTTTTTTCTAAGAGGGCCAGATTTGATGAAGTGAACATGCATGAGGGCCGACCAAAGTTGCAGAGTTGTTGAACTTTACCCCAGGAAATAAACTGGATTAAATTGACCATTGGGCCGGATTTAATATCACAAGATAGGCTTTGGGGAAAACTAAGCACCTCAGACATAGACAGACGTCTACTGTGTCTCATCCGCAGTTTATACGAAAACACTCGGGTCCAGGTTAGGTGTGACTGACAGGGCCATTTATCCAAGGAAATCCAAACCTACCGTGGAGTTAAACAAGGTTGTGCCCTTGCGCCTACTTTATTCAACTTCTATATTAACTCCTTAGTAGGAAACATGGAGAAAGAAAATGCCCACCCCCCTAAATTGGCTGGTACACCCCTCCCAGTTCTCTTATATGTGGATGATGCAGTTCTAATTTCCTTCTCCTGTGTAGGCCTAAGAAAACTTCTAAGATCTCTCACTGTTTATTGTAATGCCAAACAATTAACAATTAACTATAGCAAATCGAAAGTTATGGTGTTCTCTAAAAAAAGAATGAGACACAAATGGAGAATTGACAATCGACCTATTGAACACGTATCATCTTTTACATACCTGGGTTTAATCTTCCAGGAAAAGGGCCCGTGGCATTATCAGGTTAAAAATACTATTGTAAATGCCCAAAGATCTACCAAAGCTATTATAACGTTTTTCTACGGAAAAGGGGGCCAATATATTCCGGCAGCCTCCCAGGTCTTTGCTGCAAAAATATTAAAACAACTGACATATGGCTCTCAGATCTGCAGCTTCTTAAACCTTGCTCCCTTAGAATCATTCCAAACTAAGTTCTATCACTGCCTGCTAAGGATCCCTTCTTGTGTGTCTAACATAGCTGTCCACCTGGAGGTCAGGAAAACCCCTGTTGGCGCTCAGATATGGAATCTGAAGATCCATTACTGGTTAAAACTTATCTTTTTCCCTGTTGGGTTGGCACCCTTAACCCTACTGGATTCCTACCAATCCAAATGGAAAGCTACACTGCATGAAAAACTAAGAGGCTTGGAGTTTTCTCCACAGGCCCTGATAGCTGTAGGTTATGAGAAAGCTAGAGCAATAATCCGCCAACGAATTTGGGATGTGGAACTGCAATGCCACGTGAGCGAGATGAATAAACACCCAGCAATAAAAGATAATGGGAGAGGATTTACCCCAGCAAATTATTTGTCAAAATTACAAACACCTAAATACAGACAGTCATTTACCCTCGCAAGATTCAACGTGCTGCCATCTGCCTTATTGCAGGACAGATTTGAGGGTAAACCATACGCGGAACGAGTCTGCCCCTGTGGCTTGATGGAGGTAGAAACTGTCTCTCATGCCTTGTTACGCTGCCATTTCTACGGGGATATATGCTCAGTATTTATTACCCCTGCTATGCAAAAATCTCCAAATGATTCTGAACTTCAATGTCTAAAATCCCTGGCAGAGGACAAGGATCCCGAGATCACGTTAAGGGTAGCCAAATTCTGTGCAATTGCCATAAAACTTAGGGAACAAGCTGTGCTATCATAATGATTAAGGCCTTAAATGATAATTTTAGGTTATATGTTAATAACTAAGTTTTAATTTATATATTTTTAAACTGCTGCTATATCTGTATTGTCCCTGTTATACCTAATTGCAAATTCAAATGTATTCCTATTGTGTTTTATGACTTCCTTGATATTGTATGTGGGCTGGAACTGGTCTGTGACCAAAATAATAAAATTCATTCAGACTTTGGACATGTGTGCCCTAGGGATAAGGTACACGTTTTCCACATGAATTACTCACCTCATATTTTCTGTAGTTTACTAATAAGGCAAGCAGGACAACAGCTTCATAACCATGTTCCCTGCGACTGGGAAGACTGGAGAGGATCTAAAATCAAGAAAAGGAATAACTTAGATTAACTGTGGTTCTATGCTGCAAAGAACAAAGTGATTCTAGACACCTGAACTGAAAAGATGTAGATAAACAACAGGCAAACAGACCCAAAGTCTGTTTCAAAAATGAACCTATAAAACTTTAAAAAGGCCTTGACAATCCCCATTTGTATACAGCAAATTCAAACGAAAATTTTACCTTGAAGAGAATCAGCACATTTGAAGGGCATGAATAGCTGGGTACGGACTTAAGCTGACTGCACTAAAAAAAAATTACTTGTCATAGCTTATTAGAGAATTAGGTTCACAGTGCCAAATTTATAAAAGTTCTGAATGAAATCTTCTAAAATGCATACACTGACCAAAAGAAAAACAGAAAGACTAAAGCAAGAGAGACATTAACATGCTACTTGGCATTCATCTTAAGTTTCCATTTAAGCAACATCACAGGAACTGCACTATTTATAGCTATGCAGTATGGAAAATTTAACTGCCCAGAGATTTGTGGTTTTTTTAGGGGGGGGTGGAACTTACCTGTAAGATAGCTTCAAAGATGCTGTTAATCATCACATACTCCAGAATTGTGTTTTGACTGATGTTATCTGTCACCTGAATTGAGAATCAAAGGGCGGTTGTTGTTTTAAAGAAGTTTCTGGAAGTGACAACACACTTAAAACATGCTCTTATCTACTACTACCCTTGCAAAATTACTGAACTGCACCCACCACTCCACAGTATTTTTGTTGTCTCCTGTTTCAAGAAGCAGTGCTCTCAGTTACCGAAACTCTCCCATATTCTGTGTAATGAAGCCCATTCTTTGTGGGTTCTAGGCATATGTACTAGGGCTACAGTGAGGTTACTGATTTTGGTATACACTTTAAGGATTTTACTTAGTACAATATTAATGCTATCTTATCACTTATATAATTGCCCCTGAACCATTATGTTCTGGGCTATCTTCTGTCCTTATGGGTGCTTTCTAAATATTGCCAGTAATAAAATCAGTATTTCATACACCAGAAGATTCATCACAATGCTTCTTGCTACATTCCTACCGTTGAGCTCTGGATAGAGGGAAGCTGAAAATCTCTGTTAGAAAATATGGCTTAGGCTAGGGACTCTTGAAACTTAACACTTTACTTGGCAGAGCTTTAGGGATGTGCTTAAGGTACAGAAGCTCACATACTTGCATTAATTATGGGTTGGCCTACCTCTCACCCTGCCCTCAGGGTGATTTTCCTTGTTTATTATTAGCTATTGGGAAAAGTTGTAGGATAGGATAGACAAGACAGACATTTGTAAAGAGAGAAAAAACAATACAAACTTGCAACAAAAAAGAAACCAATTCCTCACAGGTAGACATCAGCAACAAATACAAAACTCTATGTAAATTAGTAAATCTTCCCTAAAATAATTAAGGGTATCAAACTTCCCTCCATGAGATGCATACGCTGAACAATCTTAAAACAGGGTCTACACATAAGAGTATATTCCTGCCTGTGACAGGAAAAGAGGCTTCACATTAAATGTACTAACACAATACTTATATCCAAGACTGTAATTTAGACAGCAGTCATCTCTGTAAAAGGAATAATGATCAGCTGGAATTGAAAGTTCCTCTGCCTTAGAAATTAAGAATTCCTTGCTAATTCACAAATAACAATTTCCAAGTTTTGAAAGTGCATGCTTTTTATAGTTGACTCTCTATTGTCTATTACTTACAGTCACCAAACAGAGTAATAGCTTCAAGCACAAATTCTTGAGACTTTCAGAGCCTTCTGCACATAGCAGAGCATCCAGACTCTCCATCAGATTCTAGAGGGGAAAAAGTTACTATGAACCACAGCATATCCATTACTTCTCACAGCCCCCACACGGACGCTGTACCCGATACAGTACTAGGAACTGCTTTAGCCTGAGTGAGACTACAGGCCCATCTAGCTCAGTCTTGTCTACACCAGGGGTTGTCAACCTGGTCCCTACTGCCCACTAGTGGGCATTTCAGGATTCTAGGAGGGCGGTAGGGGGTTCTACGGCACAAGCTGAATCCTCCTTCCATTGACTACCCTGGTTTACACTGACTAGCAATGGCTCTCCAGGACTTCAGGCAGGGAACATTCCTAGCCCTACCTGGATATGTCAGGGATTGAATTTAGGACCTTCTGCATGCAAGGCAGATGCTCTGTCACTGAGCTATGGCCCTTCCCCACAGAGTTTAATCATGATCCTTGATGGGAAGGATCTATGTCAGTAAAATTCTAGGTCAGGAATGAGGAACCTTTGGATCTCTGAATATGGTTGACTTCAAATGCCCATCAGCCTTAGCCAGCATGGCTAAGGTAAGAGATGATGGAAGTTGCAGTCCAACATCTGGAGGACCACAGGTTCTCCATCTCTGGTCTAAATGAAGCTGTCTTGAATACATACTATTATGTCTGGTCCCCTCTGTAATGGCTTTACAAAAGCTAATAAAAGCTTTCCATTTAAAGAATGTTCTTTGTTTGTAGACTGCTCTTTTACTGTATTTGTTTTCATCTGATACTTTGGAATAACTTCTACTATGCCGCTGGTCCTGGTGTTTTAAAATTCTTAACTTTTCATAACTTATATTTTATTTTGCTAAATCGTGTTTTGATTTTGTTGTTAGCTGCCTAGAGTTTTTTATGGGGGGATTTGTGTACAAATGTCTTTAATAAATAAATCTGTTTAATTACTGCCATCTCTAGAAGGTATTCTCTAAAAGGTATTCTGTCCCATCATCTAAAACATAAATATTACCAAATAAACATTTCCCAAGGCAGATAACCACAACAAATTAAAGCAACAGTTCTGCCTAAAACTGTGCTTCATCAAATCAAAACCACACAGTGTGGATTGTGACACACAATTTTGTTCCCTCAGAATCTCAGCCGATTTCACAAAAGGAAATAAAAATGTACGCCCAGATGGTTGCACAGAGTAGCCTGAGAGTGAAGTGTCAGTGCTTGCATGAAGGATCCTTGAGTGGGGCTTCCTTGCTCTGATCTGATTATGCTGTAATTCTCAAGCAAGGTGCTATTATACTGTAATTAGCCTTGCTTCCTTATGGAGCTAATTCCCCCACACACAAAAGAAAACCCAGCTGTGATACATTTAGTTATGAAGCATTTTAAAGGATTTCTATTTTTGTCCTCTAGTTGCAAATCACAGCCTCATTATAGATATTTATACAGTGTCTAAAAGTCAACACATCATTTGTGCAAAAAGCACTATATGCCATTATTTCTTCTCTGTTACCAGTACTCAGAGGACAAAGAAAGCTAGCAGAAATATAAGCAACGCATGAGGTTGCATGCAGATATCAACTATATTTGAAATGAGACTGTCCATACCTTGGCCAGGACCTTTAATACTATGGGAGACACAGTAACCAATACATCAACAATAGATTAACATGTCTCTTCCACAAGCACACCATTGCCTCTTACTGCAGTCTCCCTAACCCTCACCCGCAGCACTTTCTTTTACTGCACTCTAGCTAGCCCTCACCTTCATACACAGTTCAGCCTTGTCAAAACCCATTAACATGTTGATGATGTCAAAGCCAGATGTGGATTTGTTCTTCTGATGAACTCCACGAATCAGTGCACACAGCGTCTGTGTCGGAAAGAGAAAAACACTAGAACTGTGAGAAAGCTTTCAGTGCACCAAGAGCCTATTATTATATGCCCTAGACCCTTACAGCTGTATTTTGGGAAGATGTTTACTTTGATTTAGTATAACACAGCAGATTCATATTACATAGTCTTCACTCTCTTCCATGTCCATGCAGGCTGCATTTTTAGTATGCTTGCCTGTTTTAGAACTTGAAATATGCTTACATAGATTCAGTCTCAATTACTCTCCTGACTGCCAACAAAGTAGCAAAGAAGAGAAACCATTTTATTATTATATAAATGCTAACAGAGGGGATTTTTGGTCTAGCACACTGAACTGACATGTATCTTAGTCAATCTTAATGGGAAGTGGACTCTTTCCCTCATCAACACTGATACAACTGTCATTAGCTGCCTGTTCCTGGGTTTAGCTCCACTGGAGACACAAAATGTACAGTACAGCACCTGTAATGCATTGACCACTCTGATAGGATGTTCTTCTCCCAAAGCCCGGATGCAGCGCTGGAACAAACAGTTAATATTATCTTTTATCTTCATCAGCTCTTCGCCATCTAAAGACTCCAGCTTCCCTTCCAGGTACTCCAAGTTCACCTGTCAAGACAAAGGGAAAAGGGAAAAGCCAATTCATGGAGTCACTGAGGACATGGCTAAAGGTGGAAAATTGCTACATAGATGAGTAAACATGAAGAGATGATTAGAAGACAGTGGATGTTTTTGATCTTTGCTATATTACCTTCATGAGGAAGAGCTCCTCCCAAAACCGAGGACTGCATTTACTGGGATCCTCTGTCTGAAAGAGAACGTAATTCCTGTTACAATGGCCACTGTGGATACAAAATATGGGTGTCCTTATAGCAATATTATAACCAGGAAAACAGGAAACAGCATGCAGAAATGGGCCCTGAGACACACCATATATTCTTCCGCAGTTTATCAATGGTAGAGCCTGCAGAGGTAATTCTAAATGAGGAAATCTCCTGCTGTACAGATATACTCACCTCAAAGCAGCAAAGTAAAAGCATACCCAGAGGCAGGATTCACTGCATTCCCCTTCTCATTCTTAATACTAGATACTACTAATACTAAACTAAGAGAGGAAACCAGAGATAATGCAATAAGGGACAGCTCCAGGGCAACCTGCCTTACACTTCCCAATGGGACTACTTCAGCATAGTAAAATGTATCCTGCAGCTGAACAAAATGCCACAATGAGGAGAGCAAAGTCCAATCCTTACCGTAAAGATCTCATCATACATTAGCACAACCTTCTCTTTCAAGGGTTTCTTACTAGCTGAAGATTTCCGGAGCAATCCGCCTTTCTTCTCAGCTTGCGCCATGGCTTACAATCTATGGATACAGAGACATGCCACATTTCAGAGAAGCTCTCTCAAGATTAATTTACACAGCATTCACACGTTTCCAGGTTATGCTCTGCTTTAAAAAAAAATTAGAGCTTACAAGGCACTTTATAGCTATTAACTACATTACAACCATCTTAATTTCCTCTGGGCTGCTTCACACATATTTTTTCTACATAAGAGAAAAATGTACAAAAAATAAGTTTAATAAAATGCAAGCGTACATTTGTCCAAATGTGCATAATACAAAATAGATTTGCACATGATTTTTTTATATGCAATGGTTTTCTTCTTATACCTGCTGCAGGAATCATTTCACATCAGGTATTCTGGACAGAAAGCGAAAGTGTGGAGCATGGAAGATTACAGATTCATTTAAAAAGGTGAGGAACTGGAGAGAAAGTCTTGTCAAAAGTAATCCAACAAATATCTGGCTAAGCCAGAGTCCCAAACAGGAAACCCCAAGCAGGAAGTATAAATTTGGCACCTAAGAAAGTAGAAATTGGTCTACTGAGCACTATAGTTGTATCAGAAGTCCTGCTAAATTAGGAATCCTGCAACACAACTTCACACCAATCTTATACACATAAAAATCTGTACCTGTTAATATAAAAATGCAGTGCACACAAGCCACAGATACACATTTAGAAATATATTATGTAGATACGTGCTCCAGGCAGTTAGCGTTGACTGAAATTCTAAACATGTACAAATGATGATAAGCACACCTTTGTTTAACATAGGAATTGGCCCAAAGGAATATTTTCTATTCAACAACTATTCTCTACCATTATTGAAAAGTTTGCTTTCCTCTTGTGAGCAAGAAGTCACAAAGAAAGTGTCACACTGCCCTACAATCCCATAGCCTACATACACTTTGCAAAAGTCTCCTTTCCTGGGGTAAACTACCAGCCCTCACCCCAATACTAGGATTACTGGATTTAAAGCAACTAGCATCTGTGCTGACATAGACTTATAGAGGTAAAGCAGAAGCTGGGGCATATGGCAGTTCCATTTAGGCACAATAAATAATGCACAGAGCAGCACAAACATGGTAGCACATCTGCAACGCCTAAAGAGCTCCTCATTTCAACTGCTTACAATAGAGAGAAAATACCACAACTTTCTGCTTCATGAGCATTTCCAGTGACTGACATATATTAGCTTCAGCCTACCACACAGAGATTTATCTTCTGCAAACATCAGGCATATGAAGCAGGTCATATAGCAGGACATTTCTTCCACATATTTGTCTGGTCTAAAGGGGCAGGTGCAGAAACATTCACCATTGTTACCTTTGGAACACAATGCCAATCTCTAGCAGGTAGTGCAATGCACTACTGGCATCACCTTCTTACAACTTTTCTTACAACTTTTTTTAATTGTTATAGTCAATTAACTTTTATTCCAAGTAGACTCACTGAAGTTAATGGACCTAAGTTAGCCATGGTCACTAATTTCAAGGGGTCTACTCTGAATACAAGTTGGTTGAATACGACCCAGAAAGTTGTAGGAAGGCGATACCAGTAGCACAACATTCTGTTTGTCAGACTCAAAGATTTTTGCGACAAAAATCAGAAAGTCTGAGCAAGATCAATAGGGCACACTTACGTCCATATACTCCGAGTAGTCTACCTGGAATACAGCTAATCACTCCATGTCACCACTACTAAAACAACAAGCCATACTTCTGGTTCAAAGTTATTTCATGGGGTTAAACAACATCCTTGTACACCTAGTCAGGAGTTGAGTAACAGATTTCAGTTCTTGTGTTGGGTGCCCAGGAAAGCAAAATATTCTACATCCCTTTGTAAAGTGAGAGCAAAGAAGCTTCAGACAGGTAACACAATCATGCAGATAAGTTCACGTTTTCAACAAAGCTAGAAGTGGGACACAGGCTGTCCTAAACTAGACAGAGTACACATGCATATGGGAAATTGCTAGAGGCAACAATTAAGACTGTCTCTTCTATCTTATAGCTGCCTACGTTAGAGAATCCAAAGTAACATGTGGAAAGCTGTTAACAAAAAGTACAAATACCCTCTCATTCTAAAACTTCAAGGGCTTTTTTGGTCTCGTGATCTACAGAAATCACTGGTACAGACCTTCATTCTTCTTCAGTTTTAGAAAAGTAGCTGCTTATTTCAACAGAGCTATTACCATGTTTCCAAACAAACACAGCATCATAATTCTAGCTGATTGAAATGCATCCCCAAGGTCTTCAACATCTGAGGGTCCACTAAGGGGCTGAGCAAGAGAGATCAATAGGTGGAATGGATTATAGCATTCCTCCAGCATCCCAATCCAGAGCAACTTTTTTAAAAGCTTGACCAGGTAGTATGCAATACCCAAGGGTGGGACAGGGCAGGGAGAATTATAGTCAGACAGATTCTGATTTTCAAATAATGCCCTAAACGCTACCAACAAACAGGAGAAGGATATTGTTATGCCCTGGTTGTGAACCTCTCCGACTTCTCTCTCTAGTCACCGTCGACAGCCAAAGGCCAGACCCAAAGTAATGTCTGCCACCACAGACTGAAACCCACTGAAGCAATGTCAGAGTACGTAGCTGCTGTGTTCCTGCATCACCACCCCTCTGCTTTCTCCAGCCCCTTCGGCCTGCTGTAACAGGCAGAGAAGAAAAGAGGCAACAGAGCAACAGGGCAGCTACATACACAGAGCAGCTACATACACAGCTGCTGCCAGATACATTAATTTCTCCTTATCTCATATTATGCAGAAAGACTAAAAAAGAAGAAGCGAGATTAAACATTGACTTTCACAGAGATTACATTAAAATCAGGAAATACTCTATGGCACCATACAATTATATGTTGAAACTGAAATATTTCTAGAAATAGAATTTTCTGTTCTAAACATAATATTTTACAGTGCAATGTTTCCCTGTCATAACTTGCAGTCTCATCCCATGACTGAAGCTACATAAGAAGAACTCTACTGAGCTTATCTTGTCCACCATTCTGGTCTCACAGTAGCCAACCAGATGCCAAAGGGAAGCCCCTAGGCAAGGCATGCCTGCAACAGCACTCTCCCATTCCCGGCAAATGATATTCAGAGGCAAGCTCATTTCTTTCTACTGCCAGAGTTTAAAACTGATCTACAAGGGAACAAAATTAAGCCCACAATAACCTCAGAATGGCCTCAGTGCTTACAAATTAAGCCTCTTGCGATCCCACATCCAGGAATACATTTGCACACCTAGAACTAATTGGAACTAAGGAAACCACTTGAGTGTGAGCAATATAGACTCCAACTGCCTCATATTAAGTTGTAAACACACTCCACAGCCAGTGGGGGGTAACATTATTTTATTATCCTGAAACCTACAGCTGAAGTAATAGAGTAGCCAGTTTTGAATTTCAAACTTCTTATCCCAAGAAAGCAAAGCATCTGACCGAAGTTAATTACAGGTGTGATACAAGTACCTTCCTTAGAATCAGCACTTACAATTTTGATCTTCTTTTGTCCAGCTCAGTGACTAAGAAGCCCCCATGTGAAGCTGCTACTACTTCTGTAATACAAAGAGAAAGGGAGAAAAGAATACAATAAGATCAAGTTTGCAATGCAAGAACTCCTGCTCTCCTGCCAGGTTCCAACTCCCAGGTTAAAACCTGCCTGACAATGACTTGATCACTGCCCAGCAACTTTAGCTCACGTGTTTCAGATCCCTCCACCACAAAAACACCCAACCGGCTGATCTTACCAATACACAGAGGGAAAATACAGAAGCAAAATGAGAAAGTAGAAGAATTAGAGACAGAAAAATAAAATAGACACTGTTGGCATAACCAACCACAACTACTTCTAGAGAATGGCAGACAAACAGATGGCAACCCATTAAGGGTTAGACATATCAGTCACAAATATGCAGTTTTATTTATGATATTTAGAAGCATAATATAAGATGTCCCTCTACATCAGAGCCTCCGAACAGCTTACAAAGGATTCCCAAGAATCCACCCATTATAGCAGGGGTGGGAAGAGTGTAGACTGGAATCTACTGATAGATCTCTAGACCATTTGCAATAAATCAGGAAGCATTCCTGACTCCCAGTTGTTTAAAAATAGCAACAAGATGACTTTTTACACCTAAATTAGGCTGCAGAAATGAAGAACGCTAACCAGGAATGCACTTTTCTGTGAAAGGGTTGTGAGCTTAATTCAGTTATGGTACTGAAAACCAATTCCTGGGCTCAGAATGTACTCAGAGGCACCCTTTTCTTTAATTATAACTATGTCTTTTGCTCCTGGCGCTGGTTAATAGATCTTGGGACTCTAATAAAGAACAAAGTATATTTGCCAAGTCTGTAGTCTGTCTACTCTTTCCTGATAGAGCCAATTCTGCTTCGTACTTGCAGCAAAAGTGTGCCAGGTACTTTCAGACCATCCTCCAGGCCAATCAATCTCAATTATAATAAACTAACCATCAACACTGGGACACAAACCTCTAATCAAATTTTGCTATTGGAATGTGAGCTGGTGGGAAATGTTACCTCTTGAACTAGAGAGGTATGGGTCCAAATTCCTACTTAGGCATGAATGCAGATTGTCTTTTAAGTTAACTGTACTCTTACAACTTCAGCTCCCCTTCATTATGTACAAATGTTAATTATTTAAACAAAGCTTCAATGAGAAGTTGTTACAGAAATAAAAACCATGAGGAAATCTTCTAATCTGTGTCAGAGCTACCACAAAATGTAAACCATGGAATCTGTTACCTTTGAATAAATGCTAATACACTTTCAAAGCAGTGTTGGGATTATGTGAACAGATACTCATTATGATGGGATATAAAGGGTTGCATCGAGTGGAGGCACAAGATGATGATGAAATTACTAATAGTGAAATCAAGTGGGGAATGCCAGGAAAAGTAACAAGAACACAGAGAAATATGAGAGAAGAATCAGATCATTCAAGGGAACTCCAAGGGTTGCAGATATAAAACAATTTAAAAACAAAAACCGCCAATAAGGGCAGAAAATTCTCAGTAACCACAGAATATTGTTTGTGAAAAGGAGGGCAGAAGTGGTGTGTGTGTAGAAAGGGAATGGCCTGCTGGAGGAGGGAAGCCATAGTTACCTAGCTGTAACCCCATGTGCATTTTCCTATTTCCCTTATGGCTACTTTCATGCATAAAGAAAAGGGTCACCATGAATACCACATCAACTGTGGTTTTAAGTTCTGCAGCTTCTCTTTTACTTCAAAGCGTTTGCTTTATGAAATGGGGAAATGCATAAGGTATTTTATAAGTCATTTTTAAAACTTATGCCTTGCCGTTAAGCAAGTGTTCACCATTTCAATTTTAGGTTCCCTCACTTAGTTATGTGTGACCCAAAAAAACTATAGACCGAAGAAATCAAAACACAGGTATATTTTAAAATGAATACAAGTGGCACATGCAGATTGCAATATTTCTGAGAAGTTGTTTGATTTTATTAACATGTGCAAGCACACTTGGAGCTGCTTCAGACATTACAAAATCCCAACATGGAGCTACTTCTGTGGGAATTAACACATACATAGATCATCAAAGAAAGTGGACAACACATATGTATTATAATGCATGTGTACACTTTTCTTGTGCACCCAGCTGCTATAATCACTCAGCTTTCCTGTGAACACATAAAGCGCGTACATGCACTGTGACGGTATAAGCTATAAACATAGGAGCCAACTCCTACGAACCGATTAACAGTCTTCACTGTGCCCATAGGTATACCCTGGAAGGCTAAGAAAAGAAGAGAATCCACCCTTGAAGAATATTAATTTAGTCATCTCCAACAGCTGGGAATTGACTCTATTACGCGATCTAGAAACAAGATTTGGGGCAGGGGAGCCAATCGTTTATCAAAATATGTGGAAACAAGAGAAGAAAGAGCACATTGGTCCCAATTATGAGGGCAGGGAACCACGTGGAAGCTTAAGCGTGTGGGCAACAGCAGAACAAGACACTTCACCTGCCCCCAAATGAGAGCTCTTCCCTCTTCCATACTACTGCAACAGGGGTGCAGGAAGGTGAAAGCACTTAACAGAAAAGAGGAGTGGGGGGAGATGACTAGAGCAGGAAATGCATAAAACTGCCTCCTGAGCAGCAGCACCTACCTACTTCCTCCCGCCCCACCCTGCCCCACCCCAACTCACCTCCACTGTAAATGGGGCTCTCCTCTTCCCATCCCAGGTACGGTCCCCTATCCCACGTACACAGAAAACAGGTGCGCTCAGGCCCCCTTCTCCCTAAACACGCCCCCAAGAGCGCCCCACAGGCAGCCTCCTCCAAAGTCCCCCTCTGCACCCCAACACGCCTCCCTCCCAGTCATGTTTTGCCACCCGAC
The DNA here is from genome assembly GCF_964270895.1 of Podarcis filfolensis. Taxonomy (NCBI): domain Eukaryota; kingdom Metazoa; phylum Chordata; class Lepidosauria; order Squamata; family Lacertidae; genus Podarcis; species Podarcis filfolensis. The sequence goes on along the minus strand of NC_139608.1, from coordinate 42,172,455 downwards.
CCCAGGCAGTGCCGCCAGGTCCTCTCCCACCGCCACCCCAACTTCGTACCCTGGCCGCTCCCTCCCTAGCCTCAAAGGGCGCTGCCTAACTACACAGCGCGGGGCGCAACCGAGGCCGGACCCTAAAAGGAAGGGAGCGAAACAGCCCCCGTTACCTGAGCGGGGCGACCGCCTCTCGGCGCGCATGCGCCACCGAGTCAGACTTCACCCCGCCCTCTCCCTACTACGCAGGCGCGCCGTCCTTTATCTGCCCGGCCCCACCTCCAACCACCTTGCGGAGGACGGCTTCTGCTGGGTACTAGTGCGAGTTGAGTGCGGATGAAAAGCAAACGGCATAGGCGAGAGCCGGCCTTACACGGGCATATATGGGGGGAAAGGAAACCTTCAGCAGAACTGGCTCCCCGCAGCCAGTTGTTTTGTAATCTACCCCAGGATTAGAAAGTACGGAAGCAGTTGTAATTTTCACAGCCCGATCCAGTGTATTTACACCCCACGCGCTTTTTTACCTAGGGGGAAGCTCTGTTAAACCTATTGCGGCTTACTCCAGAGTCAACATGCAAAGAATCGTACTAGAGGGATCCAGTGTCCTGCGTACGGGAATCTTAAGCCCTCCTTATCATAGCTGTCAACTTTTTCCTTTTCTTGTGAGGAATCCTATTCGGGATAAGGGAATTTCCCTTAAAAAATGGGGAAAGTTGACAGCTATGCTCCTAATGGAAAACTTCTCTTCTCCTGTACTAGTGAAAGGATCCACATCCACATCCACATAATCTGCCTCCAAGATCTCTAATCAGCTGATCCCCGTTCCTAAGACCTTGAAGTAACCTGACCATTAGGTCCCATCGTGACCAACTCTGGGGTTGCGGCACTCATCTCGCTTTATTGGCCGAGAGAGCCAGCATACAGCTTCCGGGTCATGTGGCTAGCATGACTAAGCCGCTTCTGGCGAACCAGAGCAGCACACGGAAATGGCATTTACCTTCCCACCGGAGGTTGGCTAGGTTGGCAGGAGCAGGGACCGAGCAACGGAAGCTCACTCCGTCACAGGGATTCGAACTGCCGACCTTCTGATCGGCAAGTCCTAGGCTCTGTGGTTTAACCCACAGCACCACCCGCATCCCTTAGACCTTGAAGTAGCCTGTGTAAAAGAAGCAGTTACCACCACGAGGCAGGAAGGATCCTCCATGTGCTTTTACACACTCACACAGCGTAAGCATGAAGAAACCCTAGCTGCAAATTAATCCATGCAATTTAATCAGATCAAATCAATCAGCTGGTTTGTCGTCCTGTAAATATGTACTCTTCATGTACCGCTGCGCATACTCACTGTTAGATAAGAACAAACTGTTGACGTTTGATTCGCTTGCTTGCAGTCAGCAGATTTGCAGAAATTTGCAACTAGATGGCTGTTCATCCTGCTCTGCAGATAGTCTGGGCGTGTTTGTCATTCCAGACTTTTTCCTGCCCCTGCTTGTTTGCTTCTGAAGAAGAAATAAATACAAAGAAGGGAAATGTGTCCCACTCTTGGCAAAGCAAGAAACCTCATCTGAAAAGTGTTGCCGCCCACACACACATTTGTATAGTTCAGACACACCATGCTTAAGAACATAAGGACAGCCTGCTGGATCAGGCCATTAGCTGATCTAGTCCAGCATCCTGTTTTCATAGTGGCCAACTTGATGCCTATGGCAAACCACCAAGCTGGGCCCAATCCTTCCTATTCCCCACTACTCCTATGCAGGTAAAATTGAGGTTGCTTTCTGAAAAACTGGAACACAATATTCTCTGAGCCAAGACAAATATGCAGCCCAATCCTATGCACCTTTATTCAAACGTAAGTTCCACAGTGGTACTAGAATGTAAGGGTGCACAGGACTGAACCCCTTTTTGCAGTAAACTTTGGTGGAGGTTTTATAAATGAGTTTAAGAAAGCAGCCTGATCCTATTGGAAGAAAATTCAGTTTATTTCAGTAGGGTTTATTCTCAAGGCTAGAAGCTGCTTTTCGTGTACTTCAAGCCATGAACGTATTTGTTTGTGGACTGCACACCATGTTACTACAAGTTTAGACTGCCATCTTGACCCTAAGGCCACTTTCCTGTGAGGCCCACTCAAGCAGGGGGAACTATGACTGCACTGTTAAATAAAACCAGTGACTGGTCTCCTGTCGGAAAACCCCGAGGAAGCCTTCTGCTGCTTTCAACAATCCTAAAAACCACTGGCTTGTGATTTACTTCGACGGTAAATTGCAGTGTTATACGAAGTAAACGCCGCTGAGCACCATGGGACTTACACCGGAGTAAACATGCATTGCAGGTAATGCAAAGCGGCTAATTTTGAGGGGCCAAAGGCCTGCTGAGTCCTCTCACCCTTCGTAGTAAATACTCTGCGACCTTCCTCTAAAAGTTAAACCGCTTAGAGATTCCGTCGAAATATGAAGCGCTATACAAGTGAAAACTATTGATGATAATGACGTGTCTCTTTAACGCAGGGCGGAGCTGTAAAGCAGGCCCGGGAGGGCTTCTGCTCTCCTCTGCCTGCTTCTACACTCAGGAGCCGCAGCTCAGTCGGGGCGGTGAGATTTTTAACCTCGTCGGGCAGGGACGGAAGTAAGAGAGCCGGAGGCAGCTCGGGCTCTGCCGCCGAGGCCCGGCCGCGGAAGCGACTGCGCCCGGAAACGAGAGGCCTCGTGATTGCAGTAATTGTGCGGGGCGCTGTTGCTTTCGGACCTGGACGGGGAGAGGCGCCGAGGTTCTCGCTGCCCGCGCGCCCAGAGCTTCGCTAGAGAAACGCCCGGGTCGACCTGCCTGCGCTCGGCCTCCTCGGGGCGGACCCCGGGGCGCCTAAGGGAGAGCTGCTGTCAACTCCCGAGAGCGCGCGAGGAAGGGAGAAAAAGGGAAGAAGCGGGGCAGCGGGACGAGGGACGGAGCCCGGGAGTGCCAGGACCTGACCGCTGCGGAGGAGCAGGGCGCGCAGGAGCTGGCGGACTAGAGTTAAGGGGACTCGGGAGGCGCCAGAGGCAGGCAGCGGGGCCCTCCTCGAGGACGTGGAAGTGCCCGGCGAGAGCAAGAAGGGCGTCGAGGCGGGGTATAGTGGCGCCAGAGTCGGCGGGGAGCCCGGGCGAAGCGAGGCTCCCGGCTCGAAGAGGCAGGGCGCGTTGGGGAGGCGCCGCCAGCTTCGCCCCGCCGCGGCGCGTCCCGCTGAGCTCCTTCCCCATGTGGTCGGCAGCCGCGGCGGACGCCCCGAGATGAAGCTGCGGCAGGTCTCGGACTGGAGCGACTTCGTCCGCGGCCGCTGCCTGCGAGAGCTGCTGGAGCAGGGCGGCCCGGGCGAGGCTCCCAGCCGCCTCTTAGTCAGCCCGGACAGGCAGCATCTGCTTCTGTTGTGGAACCAGCCGGCCTCGCATGCTCGGGTTGTGGCCTTCCAGCGCCTGGGCGCCGACGGGGCTGACCTGGAGAGGAGTTGGCAGCCTCCTCAGCCGCCCGTGGTGGGGCTGCTTTTCCTGGAAAGCCCCGCGACAGCTGTCCCTTGGGTGCTGACCATCATCTGGGAGCACGGCAAGACTGAACTCTGGCGATTTGTGCCCGCAGTGGGGTGGCACTTGCTGCAGAGCCTGGAGCTGTGCCATGGAGCTCGTGCCCGGGTTGTCTCCATCTGCAGCTGGGGGGCCCAGCTGGTGTGGTGCGAGGAGAGGCCCCCCTTGGACGCCCAGCTGACGCCCGAGAGGAGAGCCTTCAGGTACTGCATCTGCACTAGACGCCTTCAGATCGGGGAGCAGGGAGCCCAGCTAAGCCCCTTAAGGATTGTCTTGCACAACAGCCCTGTGTACCGAGTGCTCGCCTCACCCTCTGGTGTTTTCCTGCTGCCCACTCCAGCCACCTTCCAGGGAGTAGCCAAGTTTGTCCTCATCTGGCGTCCCGAAAATGCTGACATCATCATTGCTGCTCCATCCAAAGGTTGCATTTGTACTAAGGCTTTGCTTCCAGGCAGTGAAGTGGACTTCAAGAAGCTGCTCTTGGGCTGTGTGGGACTCTTGGCAAACATGGACCCTTTGGATATCCATAGCTGTGTGCTCTCTGGTCGCAGGGGGCTCCTCCTGGTTAGCACGGCAGGAGCTGTGGAGCTGGTGCAGCCCGACGGAGTGTGGAGACCCATCTTTGACTTTGGGGGAAGTGCCTTGGCCCCAGGGGAGCAGGTCCAGCTGAAGGTTTTTGGGGACACCCTTGCCTGCTTCTTTGGAGGGGCTCTTTATCTTGTGGACTTGGGCAGCAGGCAGTTGATAGAAAAGAAAGTCCTGAGCACGGAGGAAGTGCTTTTTTTGGACTTCCATGCCGAGGAGGAGGAAGTGCAGCTCCTGGGTCCAAATGGCATCTACAGCCTTGACTTCTCTGGTACCGACAGGGAAGAGCCCACCCTGGTGGAGATGGTTTTTGAAGAGGCCTGCAAATACTATCAGCGGCGGAGCCTCAGCAGCTCTCAGCTCACCGTAGAGAAACTGAAAAAGGGAGACATGTTCCAGGCTCCCATTGCACTCTCCTCCATCCTGTGCTATAGCCTTGCTTCCAAGGATAAACGTCCCAGGGCTCTCCCAGAGCCTTACGCCAAACTGCTGGGCACAATGCAGCTGGAACTGCAGAGCTACCAAAAGCTGGAATTCCTTAAATTGTGTGTGGTCGGGGCCTCGGAAAGTGAGGTGGAAAGCTATGGTGAGGCGCTCGTGGAGCAGGAGCTCGGTCGTCTTCTACACTTGGACTTAAACAAGGAGAACCTGGCCTATCTGAATGCCATCTTCAGTTCCTTCCCTGGGGCCTCTTGGAAGGCCATCCAAAACCACCTGCAGCTGCAACAGAATGGGGATGGAGTACTGGTAGCCAGGGCTACTCCAGATGTGTGGAAGAAAATCCTGGGGGGATCAGTGCCTGGCCTCAGCAAGCAAGAGGAGGGGCCTCTAAATGGGATGGTTCCACTTTTTGAACTCGTCTGTCTCTCGCTGCACCAGTTCAAGCCTAAGTGGCTGCCTCAGTTTGTGGGGCTATCCCAAGAGTACCTGGGTGCCTCTTGGACTTACGGAAACAAGGAGGGCCCCGAGGGTGCTGTGCCCCTCTACAAAAGGGCACTGGCTGTGCTGCCAAGGAGGAGCAGAGGCTCTCTGGCAGATGGGGAAATGGAGATTGAGCTCCTGCTATGCAGCCAGCGGCCCAAAGCCATCCTGCAGGCCATGGACCTCCTTATCCAGCATGGGAGATGGCAGCGTGTGATGGAGGCTGCAGAAAAGTTCTCCATGCTAAGCCCTTTGCTGAACAAAGAGATCTTCACCATCCTTTTGAGAGAGTGCTCCCAGCATAGGGACCTGGACCCTTACTTGGACAAGCTGTGGGAACTCTGCCCTACAAATCTGAGCGCTTCTGACATCCTGAGTATTCTTCAGCAATACTTACCCCCAACAGAATTTGATCCTCCTCCCTTTCTCCCAGGTGGGTCATCCCAGCTGACTGTTGGCCTGCTGAAGCCCCTGTTGCACAGACTAGCCCAGGGCCCACCTGGCCAGGATGAAATCTATGCTGTCTTACAGAGTCCAACTTTCCCACCACCAACCCCACCCAGGCAAAAGAAAGATACCCCAAAGGCAGCTGCCCAGGAGGAGTTAACCCCCTTTCAGAACCACACACACCACTCATTGCGTGAGGTGGTATGAAGCTTAGAGGTGGGGACAGGCAAAAGGGCATCCACAGTAATTGGGCCTGGTGGGGGTCAGGAGCCTTCAACCTGTGTACCCACTTAGGCTCTCCATCAGCAAGCTGCCTCTGCCAGAGTGGGAGGTAAATCCCAAAGTTTATTGCATTGCCAATGGGTTTTTTGGAAGAGTGCAGAGCTTGTAGCAAGGGTTGGGTGTTTCTGGTGCCTTAAACAAGAGCAGATAAAGTCACATAGGAGCTACGCTATTGCTCACACAGTTGAGACTAGCTGAAGAACTGCTGCTGGTGTGTTCCCTTCCATTTGTGAATGATGCTGGTGGGCTTGGGTTTTGTTAAACTTCCTCTACGTTTTGGTAAAATGCTAGTTTACATGCATCTGACGTATTTGCATGCGAGCTTAGTGTCACTGGGGAATTGCCTTGCTTTGACTACCTTAAGGATGTGCATCTTTAACTTCCATCAATATGCTTTAGTAGTTACCTTTTAAAGTGCAGGGATTGCTCCTGGCAGTATGCCATCCTGTATGTTGCCAAGTTTCACTGACCAGTATTACTTCCCCTGAGACCCACGTTTTGGAAAGTCCCTGATGGAAAGCATGTCATCTGTCTGCTTCTCTGGCTGATAACCCACAGCTCACTCCTCTGATGTGTTTAAACATGCATTATTTACCTGCAACTGGGGAAGCCCCACTGCGCACACCTTTGTCCCCTAGAGTGGTTTTATCTTTTGCTTTTTATAAAAAAAGAAAAGTGGAGGTTGTCAATAGAGGGAGCTCTGCAGTTCCCTGGAGTAGGGCATGTCCTGTACACTTGCAGAGTAGTGTAGCCCTTGCCTCGTGTTTGGGACCCCATGCTGGCTGTAGGCTTAAATCAAATGTATCTCTATTATAGAGGAAGAATGATGGGGACTTGGAGCAAGACAGTAATGCTTGTTGGTGTCTTGCATTTCCTTCATTCTGCCTAAGAATAACTGCCATTGGGGATGAGGAATATTCTCACCTAATGAGACTTTCATCTCTGAAGCTGCCTTACATAGATGGGGCAGGAAGAGTAAATTTAACATTTCCAGACACAGGAGTGGGTTTTTCTTTTTGCAGGTGGGAGAAAACATTTTAAACCTTATGAAATTGCTGAAATTGCTTTTTTTAAAATGCAAAGGTTCCCCAATATGGTACAAAGGAGAGAGCTGGCTTATTGAGTGTAAGCAGCAAGTCACCATGCAGTTCAGTTTTCAAACTCAATGGATGGGTTTGCCAGCCAAAAATGGGGTGTGGAAGGCTTTATTACTCTCAGAGTTGTCTGGATTATTTACGCCTGTTGAATTGGGTGGGTAATTTTCTGTAGGCTTATGACCCTTTGTAAGACAGGACCCTGCCCTGAGACTGAGCTGCCTGAATTCCAAGCAGATCACATGTATTCTGCCTCAGCCCAAGCCTGATGCTGCAGCAATCTGGATTTTTCCTGTGCAGAGCAAATACGTCTTTTTGGTGCTGCAGATTAGCCTTTCCCGGGCTGGGGAAATGGATAAGTAGCAGAACACAAGGACAGCTTTGGATCTTGCCCCCTTCTGTCAGAGAATGAGGAAAGCCATACCAATACTGAGCAGTGACCAGTTTGTCAATACTTGGCATGCAGAGGTATAATTGTGTTACTGGGAGTTGCCTTCCAAAACCAGCACAGATGGAGGACTTGTTCCAAACCTAGTTAATCCACATCTGCAATACTGTTTACAAGTTTTCTTCAGGCTCTCAGGGAACCCATAATACGCTTCCTCACCCTGGAGCCATTTTTTTTTTTTAAATAACTATAAGGATAAGACGAGAGTAAATCATCTTGTCCTTCATACCTGAAAACTTAAGAGGAATGTGTGGGTTCTTGTAAAGAGGAGTGGGCTTTCTTTTTCCAAGTGCTGCACAAATATCCTCCTCTCTGCAAAACCAAAAAAAAAAAAAATTAAAGGTTTTGACAGTGCTGAGATTCACAAGCTTCCCTTTGATGGCCCAGTGGGGCCTCTTAGGCAGAGGATTAAGAGAAACTGCCCGCTTAATGGTCCTTGGGTGGTGTGTTTGCCCTGCCCATCCTGAGTAACTTGGCAGAGAATTTTTTTATGCTAATCTTGGCAAGTTTATTCTGTTTTTAATGAGATTCTTGTTTTTGAATCCTGTGTGCTGTATGCAGTATTAAAAGGTAAACAACCTTGAAGAGGACTCATCTGTGGCTGTGAAGTACCTGGCATATGTATTGTTGGGCATCCAGCTGTGTGTGCCTTTTCTGTTGATTCAGGCTCGGCCTCACTTGTTAATGGGGAACAATCCCAGCAGATAAATTGCAGCCTGACCCAGAAAAAGTCCCTCCACTAAAAAGCAAACCATTGCTGGGAAGGAAAGCTGCAGCGGGCAAGCTGTTCTGCTAGCAATCAATGCACCTTTTGTCTGCTTATTCATAGCACAAGAGCTGTGCTGGCAGCTGCCCAGCTTCTTCTGTGAAAGCAGTTATGGGGGTCATAGTCTACCTTTTAGATTCCCTCACAGTTGCCTCCAACAAAGGAGAGGTTAAAAGTGTCCCTTCAAGTGGAGGGGGGAGATGTAAAGAGATTTGACAAGAGCTACACAAGTGCAGGAGGGAAGGGAGAAGCAATACGTAGGTAAATGGTTGCAAACCAGCTTGAAATAGGATTTCATTTTATAACAAGAGGGGAGTAGCGTGTGATGTTTCTTTATACATAAAGAACAAGCAGCCTCCTTGGCCTGGATTTTTTCTTGATTTTATAAGCAGCAGCATGTAATACTGATTATTATGCTTCTAGGGGTGCCTTTTCCTAAAGGATGTCCTGGCTTTGTATCTGTTCCTTTGATGGAAACCAGAATACAATGGATTGGAGTGATGGTATTCCACTGCTGAAAGAGCACTAGCCAATCCAGTGCAATAGAATCCCAAGATTATATTTAACAGCAGTGTTTGCAGGAATTACCTATTAGAAGACCTCGTAGTTATTTGCTCTCCTCTCTATACACTCTTTGTATTTGTAAAGATCCAATGACAGACTTCAGTTTCCTGACCGTCTGATACTGTACTTGGCAACGGCAGCTACCAGGTCATTTTAAGAGAGTCACAAAATGGGCAGGGCAGTATTCAACAAAGTTGAGTATTAAAATTACTGGGCCTGACTTGTTCATCAATTTCTGAGTAAAGTTCAGTTGAATACCACTCTTGGATCACTTCCAGTCAATGGGCACAGGAGGAGCAACTTCCAGTCCAACAAGGCAGCACTAGATTTTGTGACCCTTAGTTCTCATGGAGCCGTTTCTCTACAGAAGTTCTTCCACCACTTTAATTTTCCAATATTTCAGCCCTGGCTTATACCTTACAAAAGTAATGGAAAGTCTGATTGCACTGAAGTGATATAAAAAGACAAATGGATCATCCAATAATTATAGAAAATGCTAGAAGAGCACTTTCACTCACACGGAGAACTGTAGTATCACATGTACTTTGGGTATGGGTGGGTTGTGGCATTTAATTCAAGCGGCTTATTACTACAGCAAGATCAAGGGAGGAAAAGTGGGGGTAGATACTTCACTCCAGATTGCTAATCATTTCCCACTTCTGATCCTGTGGCTTTACAGCATGATTCCTGGATTATCTAGTACCACTCAAACAGACTTTTGTTTTCATTTTCATTTGAAATCTTGTAGAGCTTGGCAATTGGAAGTACCACTGTTTTTGCACTTTGGAAATGCCACAGAGAATCGGTATGGTAGATATTTCCCATCCTGCACATAATAATATAGAATTACTTCCCACTAAGGTTAACTATACCTTCTTGTGAGTTTTCATATGTTCTCTGCTTTGCCATGCTAGTGAGCACAGTTAGGGATACTTTGCAGACTGTGATGTTGCAGTGATAAATGCTTCCCGTTTCTTATGGCATACTTGTTCCTCGTGTTTTACATGACTGCTGCATATGTATGGGAATCTTTTGCTCTCCAGGCCAGATGTTCCCCACCTGCTTTAGCATATCTTTCTAACCATCTTAAGTCTTGATTGTGACTCCTGGGCACCTCTTCTCCCTACACAACACTTACCAGGAATTTGCACACTTACAAATCAGTACACAAATGTCAAGCTGTATGGCTGCTACACAGTAGTGTACCCTCATCTCTCTCTCTCATTTTTTTTTTATTTAAAAAATTTGTCCAGCTAGGCTTTTCTTACCCTTCAGAATTCACCTACCACATTTTCTGAGAGGGTTGTAAAACATTTCAGGAAGTTCTGTTGCAATGTAGTATTTTTCCCAGATGGTTAAAAATATCCTGCTGAACATCTGTGCTGGTATATCTCGATCCAGCAGTAATAGCATAATACCTTGCCCCTTGGTATTGGAATTAAAGGATAGCACTGATGAATTGGGAACCGCCACACCAGTTTGTTTTTAAGGTAGGAGATGAAGACCCATATGAGAGGTTATAAAAGACTCAAAACTGAAATGGATACTAAATAGAATGGTGTTGGGAGGGTTATAGCATTTTGGTGGTACAGGGCAGTACTAAAGAATAGGTGTTGTTTAGGGAGGGTACAGCTGCCACTAAGAAGCTGGCTTTTATTAGCTTTAATAGGGCTTTGAAACCTCCCTCACTGATCAAGTATAGTGGGCATACAGTGCCTCCTACAGTTTACAAAATGACATTTGGACTATCTGCTCTTCTCAGTGATGCTGTAGGAAATAGCCACTATATGCCTGATGTGACCTCATAACCACATCATTCTCAATAGCAAGTATAGCCGGTGATATGCTAGCAATTTGGAGGAGATTTCATTTTCCCAGCAACAAAAATGCTGCAGACTCCCTATAACACACATACTGAAAAGGCAGCTGGATCTCATACAGTAATTCTGTACCAATCTTTAAAAATACTGAATAAAAATGCATCATCAGGAAAAGAACTCTTCTCATTAACTAGGGAATTTGTCCAACCTCAGAACTATGATTAAGTTCTCAGACAGCAGCCCAAATGCAGCAAGAGCAGCGCGCCACTTTCAAGGAGCTGCCACTGGATCAGAAGCCAAGCGTGTAAATAATGCTTATCTACCCACAGCAGGAATCCAAATTGAAATTTATTAGAAACAGGAATGGCTTCTTTCCACCTGGGAAAATACATCACTACAATAACAGAGACCAAATTTTAAAAACATACAGCCTACCTAGACTCCTAACCTTGGCAATAAACATTCTACGTACATTTAGACCAGCATTTCTGGTGGAATGTACAACCCACTGGTGGTTGTTAAAGGAGGTAGTACAATGTATCTTGGAATCTGGCACATGCTGTTTCTGATTACTTCTTGGATTTCTTATTGAAAGCTTGTAACCCATTAAAGAGAGACAAGCTTTACTACCACACGGGCAATGCTCAACTAAATTATTTCACAAGCAGAACAGTCTCGGCTTGCACAAACAGGACTTCCCCCCTACCCCCGTGCATGTCCTGCACCCCCCCCCCCAATTTTCTCCCAAGGATTGGGGGAAACCCTAAAACAGATTTAGTGGGAGAACACGCTTGTTGCACAAGGAAAAATCCTTCCACAGACAGAAGTTTGCCTTAGTTCCACCCTCAGTTTAGATTGAAGGCATGAAAGTTAGGCTGAGGCCATTCCCAGCTCTACTAGAGTTTTCGGTCCGCAGTGAGACCTACTTTTTTTTGGCACAATGCATTTGTATAAATTCATTGTTTTGGGAAAATATAAAATGCCAAAGACTGCAAATCAAGGAGGGCGGTAGAAGAAGTTCATACAATAGGGGAACATACAAATGCATGTCCCGAGATAGCAAGGGACGACATGAAATGTGAAAAAGTGTTCTAGCCACCGACTTAGAACAGCCTTTGCTAACTTGGTGATTTTCAGATGTTTAGGACTGCATTTCCCATTCGCCTCAGCAATGGTACTGCCTTGGGAAATCACCGTCTGAAACATCTGGAGGACAGGTTGCTGACGAGTGGCCTAAGGCAACATGTGCTTTCTGCACATGTGGATTAGCAGAACCATATAGTATGCGTTGTTTGGTTGTTGTTTTTTAGCTAAGCCTCCTTTTGCTCTACAGTACTTGCTCCTTTCTTTCCAGTCTAGAGTAGGGATGGGGAGAAGGTGGGACCACCTATCACTTGCTGGTTGCTGAGATTCTTGTTAAGCAGGAATGGAGAATGGCCCTCCAGATGTTGCTGGACTACAACTTCATTTTTTTAAAAAAAGAAATATTTATTGAAGTTTTGCAAAAACATAAATACAAGAACACATAATAAAAGAAAAAAGAAAAATAAAGATACAACATATAAAAGCACAGAAAAAATAAGAACAATTAAAAACAATTCCATTTTTCATAACTTAAAACTCATTTGCTTGTTTCTTTGACCTCCTCACACCTCCCCTTCTTGTATTCCCATTTAAATAATCAAATCAGCAAATCCTTACCCTCTTTCATTTATCTTAACTCTATATCTTAACATTTTATAACTCTGTATTTTCATCCATTATCAATTTATTTTTGCATATTCTTATTAACTTTGTTGCTAATACCACTTATTTCCAATCCAACATCATTTTAACATTCATTAATTTTACAATGTTTCTGCAAATAATCTTTAAATTTATTCCAATCTTCTTCCACCAACTCTTCTCCCAGGTCTCGGATTCTGCCAGTCATTTCCGCCAATTCCATAAAGTCCATCACTTTCATCTGCCACTCTTCCAGGGTGGGTAGATCTTGTGTCTTCCAATACTTTGCAATAAGTATTCTTGCTGCTGTTGTTGCATACATAAAGAACGTTCTATCCTTCTTTGGCACCAATTGGCCGACTATGCCCAGGAGAAAGGCCTCTGGCTTCTTCAGAAAGGTATATTTAAATACCTTTTTCATTTCATTATAGATCATCTCCCAGAAAGCCTTAATCTTTGGGCACGTCCACCAAAGGTGAAAGAATGTACCTTCATTCTCTTTACATTTCCAACATTTGTTATCGGGCAGATGATATATTTTTGCAAGCTTGACTGGTGTCATGTACCACCTATATATCATTTTCATAATATTCTCTCTCAAGGCATTACATGCCGTAAATTTCATACCGGTGGTCCACAACTGTTCCCAGTCAGCAAACATAATGTTATGACCAATGTCTTGTGCCCATTTAATCATAGCAGATTTAACCGTTTCATCCTGCGTATTCCATTTTAACAGCAAGTTATACATTCTTGAAAGTATCTTAGTTTTGGGATCTAACAGTTCTGTTTCCAATTTTGATTTTTCCACCTGGAAGCCATTTTTTTATCCAAGTTATAGGCCTCTCTTATTTGATAATAATGCAGCCAATCTCCCACTTTATCTTTTAATTTCTCAAAACTCTGCAGCTGGACTACAACTTCCATAAGTCCTTATCATTTGCCATGATCGCTAGGGCTAATGGGAGCTGGAGTCAGACAACATCTGGAAGGCCACAAGATCCTCACCCGTGTTGTAAAGGATAGATAGAAATTGCCCTGAGACAGCAAGGCACCATTTAGCATTTTTAAATAAGAGTGCATTGTCAATGCATTGTACACAATTCAGTTATACCTTCATTATTAATAGATTTAGAGCACACGATTTTGCTTTGTAAATTTAAACACACAGTAGAAAACCATAGAGGGTTAAAAAAATAAAGTAGTCGGAATAAAACTGAAGTCAGCTCCCACTTCCTTGCGGGAGGATTGTCATGTTGCTCAGCATGATGCTTCTTGTAATGCCCATAATTGAATTGCCAAAACGCTTCCCCAACCAGTCATTTTAGCTGTGTCACACAAAATCCTGGATTCAGCTGCATCAGACGGCATTCCTGAACCCCAAATAGAGATGGGGACAGGGAAAGAGTTTTGCTGCTTCTGGGTGGATTAATTGCATTCGCTGGAGCCACCATCATTATTATGGACAGAAAGCAAGCACAGTCAGCCATCAACCCAAGCCAGCAGGATCATTCAGTGGCATATAACTGTGTAAGGCACTGGTGTTCAAAGAAGAGGCAGGCTCTCCAGAATACTTATACATGCCACAGTGTGGCATAAGGAGCTACAGTCCCAATGGGAGGATTGTGGCTTTGCAGAAATGTCATAGTGCAGAGACTGCAAGCCTAGTCTTTAGGGTAGAAACACACACACACACACACACACACACACACACACACACACGTGGGGCTATGTATTGGGAACACAGCTAGGCCTGCTCTTGTGTAACATGTCTTGCAGCTACCCCTAATGGTGTCATTTGCAGGATAAGCCAACTTGGCCAGGGAGAATTTGCTTCTGAGTGGTGATCCTTATGCTCCGCATTGGGAAGAGAAGCAAAGCAGTTCTGCAGACATTCATGTGTCATCCTCAGTGTTGCTCAAGAACAATAGGTGGCAAGGTAATTGGTAAGGTAACTGCTAGTTCCTCAGCTCTGCTCGGGGCATTTTGAACATATGTGGTGGCCTTGATCTGCAAAGGGAGAAAAGTAGAAAGAGTGCTCTAAGCTTGAGGCTAGGTGGTTGGGTGGAAAGGGGTTCTAATAAGGATTTTATAAAAAAAACTAATGACACTTGGAGAAATCTCTCTGGTCTATCACTCTTATTGGCCTGTAGTGGAAGTCCTAGCCCCCACCCACTGTAAAAGCATTCCCTGCAGCTAAGATTCAGTTCATGCGCAGATAGGATTTGGTGGGTTCTGTGCACAATGCCAGCCATACTTCCTCTTACCAGCACCCCAGGGACTGCCTCTGTGCAGCTGGGGCCAGCATGCAACAGAAAGCTCAGCTTAGCGCAAAGAAGACCAAAAGCATACCCTGCAGAGCATTAAATGTCTTCTATCTCAGCCACCAACACCAAAGCAAGAGAGCTTCATATTTTGAATTGGCAGAGCTCCTTTCCCAAAATGGTCTTGTTCAGCACCTTTCTCCAGTACTGGACCTCCTTCCCGTTACTTAAATTGCATGGTCATTTCCTACGTCTAGGGCGGCTTTCTTTTGAACTCCACACCAAACATAGACAGGAGGTATGAAAATATACTTACAGTTCCATATTTTCCATGGCACCATCCCTAGTAAAAGAAAGAGAATGTCAATGGGATATATGACAGCTTCCTCAAAGGCTTTCCAGAATGCATGCTAAGCTCCCTCAACCCTAATGTGGGCAAGGGAATTAAAAAGAAGAGTACTATAACCCCCAACTGCTTATACTGGAACCAGATGGCAGGACAATGCAACCTTTCAGCAGTGCTGCCAAACCTGGGTGCCTGTTGAACAGCAGAAAAACCCATGTCCATCGACCAAGCTCAATGCACCTAAGCACTAGCTAGCATAGCTCCTTTATATAGTAAGGCATCACATGTAAGTGTTCTCTGGGTCTACTTCTGGCATCGCACAGCCAAAGTGGGTGCAAAGAAGTTTAGCCGTAAGGTTAGAATTATGCACCCTCTGAAATGCTGCCCTAATAGCAAGAATCCTCCCTGGTCACGTGAGCAATTGTTTCTTGAACTTGTCATGGCTCTAGTCTAGTTCGTGCCCAGGGTCATGGGGTTTTTTTTGTTATTGCTTCACACTGTGCAGACTTGTGCCCTGGAGAGGTCATCTCAATGTCCCTATCACAGCAATTTGACTTCACCCATGGAGGCACACTCCATTGTCTCTCAAGACGGATGGATGCCAACAATGACAACAAACCCAGATAACACAGCATTGGTGTGGCTTCCACAGGACCATGTTTTGCCAGAAAGGTTGAAAGCTGTTTCAGAGTACAGTGGTACCTTGGGTTAAGAATTTAATTCATTCTGGAGGTCCATTCTTAACCTGAAACTGTTCTTAACCTGAAGCACCACTTTAGCTAATGGGGCCTCCTGCTGCTGCTGCTGCGCCGCCGCCACCACGCGATTTCTGTTCTCATCCTGAAGCAAAGTTCTTAAATCGAGGTACTATTTCTGGGTTAGCAGAGTCTGTAACCTGAAGCGTATGTAACCCGAGGTACCACTGTATAAGCAAGTGGGAAGTCAAAACATTCCCTTTTTCATTTACTAGGGAAGGCAGTTAGCACTTTCCCCTAGAGGCTTCCCCTGGAGAACCCACTTTTCCATCAGTATCTTAAAAGCAGACACTTTCACAAGAGGGATTGTTGGTTTACAAGAATACCATGGGAGCAGCCCTACAGCTGGACTTGCACTTCTAGGTAATGGAACCAACTGGAGGGTGGAGGGCTTACGGGGTGTCCAAGCCTATAATCAGTGAACAGTACTGAGAGTGGGGTGGGGGGAGAGAAGTAAAGCATCTGATCCATGGCCATAGGCAGGGTGACAGGCAAAAGTATAACCCATCCTCACGTGTAGACGTCATCCATGTGCATTCTGCGGTAAAACTTGGCAAGCCGCACAGCCAAGATGATGCTCGGCAGCAGAAAGATGGTGCACCAGCCTAGACTGAACCAGAAGGCGTTCTAAGGGGAGAAGAGGGGAAGGCAGCTGTCAGTACTCCCGCTGTCTCTCTCTACTTAACTCCCACCCTGCTTGAGCTCATGCAAGGTAAGCCTCGCCTACAGCCTACCTGTGTCTTTTCCATCCATTTCCCCAACGTTTCACTAGAGCTCCCTTCACATACATCTATACACTTTCCCCAGCCTTATGCCCGTTCAAGAGCACAGGGATCTGTCCCACGTGCAGATGTCTCCCCAGCTTCTTTCCATGCCCCACCCCAGGCAAGATTCCCAGAGCCACAGCACAGCCTCTGCCCAAGGTAGTTACAATTTCTGTGGCCCCACCACCTACCAGTTACTCCTACATCCTGGGCTGCAGTCGCCATCTCTCAGCCTACGGACTGCCACCCTGCTGTCCCTTATCCATGCTGGCTCATTGCCACACCCCACCTCATCCCTCATGTTGACTGCCTCACCAATGAATTGACAACGCAGCTGCAGACCACGGTATTCACACTATCCAGTGCCCAGGCTGCAGGGCCACAGCGGCCCACCTGCTCTTTGATCTGCCAGCAAAGAAGACAAGGAAACATCATGACCACCAAAGGAAAAATCCCAAGCCCTGCACTCCTTTCCTGGCCAAACACCTTCATCGTGATGTCATCATAAATGTTGCCTGTCCAGCTAAGCACATGGTAGGAATTGTCCTGGCATTGCCAACCTTATAACTTCATGCTGTGCTTGCACCCTAGAAGTAAGATGGGCAACGGCAGTACACTTCCTACGAGTTCAACTTGATTTTGCTTACATATGCCTCCAGGGCCACCTGTGCATGAGGCTGTAAGACTGGCATGTGAATGCAAGTGGCTGATCGGGAAAGTGCAGTTAACCACAGAATGCTGCAGCACGACTGCTGCCAGGAGTGAGGTTCTGTCAGCATATTGGAGTTGCCCTCAGATATCTGCACTGGCTGCTGATGGGCAGAATGACGGGATTCAGTGTTACATTGGCTGCTCACACTTGTAAGAAACAGGCAGGTACAGCCAAGCCAGGAGAAATTAACCCTCACTCATCGGCTGCCATAAGTTCAGCAGAATTCCTCCTTCCTGTTTCATGAGTGGGGTTGCATGGGCATCTTGCCAAAATGGAGGACCAGGTGTTGCTGTTTGAACCTCCAAAAACTGGACATTCAAAAAGGAGTGTGTGGCTATTGAAAGCCCTTTGCAAAAGTGCTCCTGACAGTTTTCAGAAGTTCAGGCAGCAGGGCATGGGGACAACTGAGGTTTCAAACTGCAGTATCACCTGGTGTCAAAACTCCGTCCACCTGCCCAAAGTAACCTGTCAAAGATTTGGAAATAAAATTCTGGCCCGCCTGGCAGAAAAGGTTCCCTGCCCCATATCTTTTTAGATGTCTATTGCAAACTTACCCAGACATATAATTTAGTTACTCATATTTGTTCTTAAAATTTTACTGATTTAATCAGTGTTTTAATTACCGTATTTTTCCATGTATAAGACTAGGGTTTTATCCTTAAAAATAATGTCAGAAATTAGGGGTTGTCTTATACCCCCCCCCCCATTTTCTTAAATCTGAGTCCTCAAAAATAGGGGGCATCTTATAGATGGAAAAATGCAGTATGTTTTATATATACTTGTTTTTTATTGCTTTGCAGATTTCATCTGCATTTTAACTACAACTTTGTTATGCGTACCGTCTCTAGAGAGTGCTTTGATTAAGCAGTTTATAAATCTTTTAAACCAGTAAATAATAAATAAACTATGGCTAAAAGGTCCAGTAAATTCATGGTTGACTGGCTTGGGTATGCATAGCCACAGGCAAGCATCCAGCCTAGATGTGAGTATAGCAGAAGTATACAAGCAAGGACAACCAGGCTCCCAGTTTGTCATCACTCAGGATTAAGCCCAATCTCCATCAACAGCAGTTGGCATTACTTACGGTACTCTTTGCCCAGTCTATATATGATTCAAATAAACCCAGCAGAGTTTTCACGAAAGCTGAAGTCTCCTAGAGGTAAGAAGGTAAGATGGGTGGGTGCAAGTTAGAGGATAGGACAACAACTTCCAAACAAGGAAAGGGGTTCAGTTATGGGGCTCCAATCCCCTATCCAAGCTCCATTAATGGTTCCAAGAATAGGAAGGGAAACTGGGCTGTCTTATGGGGTACAGGAAAAGGTAATACGGCTACTCAATGCACAATCAGCTGGGGTGTCACATGTCCCTATCTTGGGAGTACTAGCTTTCGCTTGTCCTCCTCTCCACTGCATTTCCTGTATTCCCATTTCCCAGAGTTGTTCACTAGCATGTCTAATGTTGTAGTTAGAGGCCTATAGGACTTCTGGATGAGCCTCCATGTTACATTATGTGGCGATGCACAAATCCAGTCTTAATGGTGCCCTCTGTGTACCCCCACCAGGAAATGGGTTGAATGATGAGAAGACTCACGTTTTTGACAACGTCCTGCGCCTGCCACTTCATAAATATCTGAGCGTCTTCTATTTTTGACAACGTGGCGTTCGCTGTACCCTGGCAGGACACAGTACTGTCAGGTTCACTCCCTGGCAGAGCCAGTCTCATGGGCTGCCCTCACCACCACTTTCCATACAGATCTGAGCAGACCACTGAGCAGAACATCACATAATCCAATGGGCATAAGGGAGCAGCGCTGGTATATTATCAAAAGGCTGAGACAGGTTTTTTGGTATGCTTTAGCGGGAGTTGCACAACTGCAGCTCTTCAGATGCTGCTGGACTACCACTCTCATCAGTCCTGACCATTGGCCATGCTGGCTGGGACTGATGGGAATTGGGAGTCCAACATATGAAGGACTGCAGCTTAGCATTTCATACCCAGCACCATACAGACCCCGAACGCACACAAGCATAGTTCTGCCAGTGCCCCATTAACACCTCCTCTGTCCATCTTTGGGATGCCTACCAACTCTGTCAATCTCCCACAGTCTTCCAGGTTCTGAAACCCCATCCCTACAGAGTCAATGCCAAGGGAAATCTCTGTATCTCCCAATTGGCACCTGTTACCTTGAGTTCTCACATTGTTATGCAAGGAGGCCTGGCGAGATTGTCAGTAGGTTGTACTTCCCCACCCATCCAATATCTAATTGGGTGTCATTCAGAAAGCCTGGCATCAAAGCCCCACTTCCCAGATCACTCCTTCCTCAAACCTTGCCCTGCTTACCGGAATCTGAGGGACAGACTTCTGTAGTTTTCGAATGCTGCTTCTCAGGATGTGCTGAGGACAGAGAAAGCTCATCAGAGGGCACCATCCACTGAGCTGGATGGAATGAGTTGACAGAAGGTGGGACAGATATCAACCATCTTATGGCCTGGTAGGGCCAAGAATCAAAACCGTCCAGAGAGGCCTTGTTCAAGGCAGCACCTGGTCTGGGCCAAAAGGAGGTAAAGGTGTTTGGGGAGAGCAGCACTCACCATCTGAGGAGGAAACGTGTAATTGACCCAATCCTGGAGCTTCCTCAGCCTTCTGGCGACCAGTTGAAAATCACTCCGAGCTGTCTCATTAATTGCCTGAAAATATGTTCATAAGCACCACCGTTGTGAAGAGATATTGATAGGTTTTCTGCTGCTTTCACACATACAAGTGGGCACATTTCCGGGAGGCAATGTGGGATGCAATTATTTCCCATCTTCAGGGAGGATCTGGGGTTAAATCAGGGCCAGCCTACCTATTAGTCAAGATGAGGTGACTACCTCAGGCAGCAGGATCCACAGGGACAGCCGATTCAGCATCCAAGGAACACATGCCCATGGCTGCTGCTGCTGCTGCAGTGGCACTGACGGCTGTGGCACACTGCTTGGGGACTGGATCTGCCTCTCCTCAACAGTTCCCTGCCCCCCATGCCACCTCTACAGTGACCTCTTGGCAAATAGGAGTTGCTGCTGGTCTCCTATCACCCTTAGAGAGGAAATGGTGGGGGCATGATTCAGAACAGGCCCCTTTCCCCCCGCCATGACAGCATTTCATTCCCACTTCAGCTGTTGAATAAGATTAATTCAATTCTCCCCCTTGTTCCCAATGTAGATCTTCATTCACCCCTACTTCTCTGGCGGGGAGGATGCCATTTTGTGGTTCGCCTCAGGTGCCAAAATGTCTTGGGCTAGCTCTGGGTTGAAGTGATCCCAAAAAGACACCTACAGGGCCCCTCCCCCTAGAAAGGGAGCTGGGGGAGAGAAGCACTGCAGAAGAATGGGGATTTCCCAATCAAAGCACCACTCACTGTGTTTTCTGCCAATTCATCTAGATCTGCTGCCAATGAAGACAGGTATTGGTTTGTCACAGTCTCGTTGATCTGCAAAGAAAGGGACAGAGAGCACACGGTGGGTCAGCTCCTCAAGCATAGCAAGAGGCACTGGAGTGAGTAAGGTCAGGGCCCAGGCAGATTAAGTTCGCACACTTCCTAGAATCCACTTTCCAACTTGTTTTATTTCATTTTGAACCCATTGATACGTAAGCTATTATTATTTCACATCACACCTCTGGGAAGAGAAAGCTCACCTCATCCCTCCACCTCCAATGATCTGTGAGACAACAATCAGAGGCTCTTTTCTGGGTGCCCTCACCTACAAAAGGACATGTGGGTGCCATCCAAAGAGCGTACCTTTTTAGTGACTATGCTCTAATTATGGATCTCCCTCCCAAGGGTGATCTGCCTGGCATCTTCGTCGTTGCTTTTAGGCACCAGGCAAATCCTGTCCTGTTTACGTGTTAACTGCTGCTTTTATTTATGTGGAATGGCATGATTTCATTATACAGATGTCTTTGAGATTTTCTTAAACTCAGTAACCTGCACAGGTTTTGTTGGGGAACGGCTTTCCTTTTGGGCTGCACCCAAAGCCCTTTCCGGACACTATCCTTTCTCCTGAACAGACTGAGCAGCTGCCAGAAACCTATGCTGACATCATCAACCCAACGACCCTTCCATTGTCAGTTAATCAGAATATCCCAGCTGACGGATTCCTTCCTGCAGCAATTCATACCCCAGCAAGCATGAAGGGCATTCATTTTTCTGTGGGGATGGAGCCTACACTACTATTACTGGCAATGATATCATTTTCTAGGCAAGTCACTAGTCCTATTAGGCAATCTAAACTACTTTGAATGGCCTAACCTTTTTATTTTTTAAAAAACATGACTATTTTTCAGATGTGACATATCTCACAAGATACCAGACAATGTCAAACCCTGTAAAGATCAATAAAAGAAATCATCTTGTGATAAGCTGTTCCACCCTCTCATCTCACTTGTTTCAGAGCACTGGAAAAATTCAGGTTCAGCCCATCCTTTGAGCCCAGTTCCTGCAGGCGACGCTTCTGCTCATCCTTCAGGAGGTCAGTGGAGCCCAAACTGATATTTATTTTTTTTAAGGCTGCATCAATATTACCGGTGTACTGTAAGAGCAAAAGAAAAACAAGGCGAGTAGGTGCAGAGTACATAACAATCCAGTCTCCCAGGACACTTCTCTGGGGTTCTCCAGGTGGCTGAAGATATGCCCCAGATCTAGACTTTAAACTATCCCAGAGCATATCTGAGGACGCTAATCTTGCTGGTCATTCAATTTCTCTTGTGGCTGACTCAATTCACCTACAGACACTCATCACTGACCTTGCTGGTGTTTAGGATCTCATCCAGAGGGATGACCTCACCCAGGTGAAGGGTGCTCCACAAGGGGGCATTGTTTTCACAGTTCCTGCAAGAGTGAAAACAGAGCTAAGAGACCAGCATACACTGTGCTATGTCAAACATAAACTAGGGGAAACAGCATCACCATGCAATCAAGCTTTCCAAACATGTAGTTTAACTCTTATGCCAGGGGGCAATGGGGTTGCTGGTGACATAAGCTCAGCATGGGGGCAAGAACTGTGGGGAAATAGCAGGACTAAGAAGCACAGTGATCAGGCTGAAAGGTACCTCAGAGGAAGAAAAGCATGATTCAGGCTGTTATTCTAGCAAACTCTTGGCAGAATGGAGAAGTTGTGGGTCAGGGAAAGACTTCTCTGCACCAGATTTAAGATTATACAGTCAAATTGGATCCTGAACACCTTGGTACTTGGATGTTTTGGTTCCCAAACGCTGCAAACCCAGAAGCAAGTATTCCAGTTTGCGAACGTTCTTTGGAACCCAAACGTCCGACGGGGCTTCCATGGCTTCAAGCCATGCTTTGGTTTCCGAATGTTTTGGAAGTCAAACGGACTTCTGGAACGGATTCTGTTCGACTTCCAAGGCACGACTGTATTATGAAGCTTCCTGTCTATGCTGGGCAAGGGACTTTGGACATAATATACAACTTACAGCATGGGAGAAGCAATGGAACTGGGATTTTAAGTTTACTGCATGTTATACGTTGAAAGAAAATTATATGAAAACGATGTATCATTGATATTTAACCGCTAGTAAACTAGCTTGTATAAAACAAAGTCAAATACATGCTGGAAATGTAAGGAAAAAGAGTTCTCTTTCTGTGTTGGTTGTTTGAGAATTGTTTGCAAATTTCAAAATCTGAAAAAACTAAAAAAATTTAAAAAAAACTTCTCTGCACCAGAGCCCCCTGGCATGGCTGTGCATGTTGGCAAGTGACATTGCATGTTGGCAAGTGGGTGGAACTTACTTTTCCCTACTCCCATACACTGCATGCCTGACTCTATCAGGCCTGCAGTTCCCACCCTACTCTCAAGAGTCTCTCTCCCTTTGGGGGAAGCTGAGGACCAAAGTCACAGCAGGCAGGAAGCCATGGAGGAATCCAGCCAGGCAGCCACTCACTTGTACAGGCTGGAGAGGTTCACATCAGAACTCTTCAAATGCAAGAGCTGTGTCAGGTTGAATTCAGGAAACAACCCTGGTGTGTCCAGAAACTAGAAGAAAATAAAGAGTCATTAATTAGATTCTTAGCCTCTCAACTCAAAACAACATCTTCAGTATTTCCTTCTCCCTGTGATTTCCTCCTCTGCAGAATGTGGGATTGCCTGGCTGTCTTATGCCTACTTCAGCAATTTCCATGCCAAAACGATAATGATTGACAAGGGGGAGAGATGGGATCCCAGGATTAGAATCTAAGGTTACAGTGTGTGGGTTCTGGTCTGGTGTTAAGGGAAACCAAGACTCACTTCTCTCCTCGCCCACATTATTTCCCCCCTTGTTCCACTGCAGACGGCACTCAGCAGTATCAAAGAATACTCATGGTAGCCCAAGAGACTTACCTGAAGGAGACGCCCATTGGCCCACGGCCGACACACCACTGTGTACATACTTCCCCCAACTAAAAATGTCAGTAGAACCAGCAGCATCAGCAGCCATGAAAATATGAAGCTGAACCCAACGCTCCTGTCAGAGAAGGGAAAACATGATTGGAGGTCTGGGATTTCACTGGATGGATGTGAAGAGCAGCTGTCGGAGCCCTTGCACATTTGCCCCAGGCAACCCTTCCATTCATTCTGACACACAATCCAGCAGATAAACATAAGGAACAGCCAGAGGTCCATGGGAAAGTCCAGGACAAGGTCAGGGTACCAAAATACTCAGGGGGCATGGCTCTGCACTGTGCCAATCTGCCAGTAACGCTGCATTTCTGGATACTTAAGGACATTCCCACCCTATCTTTCTCTAGTAGGAGCCTGTACACAAAACAGATTGTGTACGGGGAAACCCTCCATAGAATAGCTCCCAGAGAGCTGGGGAATCAGGCAACCAGCAATACATGTAAAGATCTACAGCTGCCTCCTGAGTCCTGCCACCTATGCTCTCACATTTGCTACTCCATAATGCAATCATAATTGGCAATCATCAGGAAGGGTAATAAGGGTACAGGCCAGAGCTCTGTAATAGAACATGAGTTTTGCATGCAGAAGGTTCCAGGATGAATCCCTGGGATCTCCAAGTAGGGCTTGGAAGGACTTCTAGCTGAAACTCTGGAAAGCCACTGCCAGTCAGCATTGATGGTGCTGTGCTAGATGAACCAAGGGATGGGATGCAGCAGCAGCTTCCTACATTCCTTTGACTTATTGGATGACTCTCTGTCATGAGATGGGAGAAGGTGCAAAGTCTCTTACGCCATGAGGAGGTCTCCACCAGTGTTTGCAAGGCAGCCCCGTTTGGTAGGCATCTCTCGCGGGTTTAGCCCAAGTGCCCCAAACAACAGGCCCAGCACGTTGAATACAATGATCACGAGCACCAGAGAGCAGAGGCAAAGGCCAGCAATCCACCTAAAGTAAGGAAAAGGAAAACAGTTAAGACTCCAACAGAAGGCAATGGCTAAAGGAAGGAAGGAGTCAAAACCCTGGTAATGGGTTTGATCTCTGCTAAAAACCAGTGTCAGCAAGACTGTACTCTGCTGGCATGTGCATCAAAGCCCTGGCAACAAGAAGAAGCAAATTAGAAAACATGAGATCCCATCCAAGCCTAGGTTATGAACAATGGTATAGCACTGAAGAAAAACAAGTGCTATCTGGGCCAATTAACCAAATTGGAAGACAAGGATTTTAACTTTCATACTACTGCAGACTAGATGTGGTGCCCTGTCCAAAAATGCTGTGGGAAACCATCCGTGTGACATGAAACTGCACATCAGAGGCTTCCAAAATAGTGGCCAGAAAGCTTTTAGCCCTTCGTTTAGGCTACCATTCTAATCCCATTTCCTACAGCTGCCATTTTGATAACATATGACCACTCATGGTCAGGAGGGACGGGGATCAACATTTCACCCAACACAGGACCTACCGTGGCTTAAGCTAACCTAAGGGATTTCCCGAGCTTACAATACTCTAAGAACACTTTAATTCATACCTGTAGCTATCATAGGTGACAATATCCGGCTCATAGGTATTTGCCCAACTGACAACATCTGTCATGGACTGAGAGATATTCCCCATTCTGCTCAGTGTGGAAAAGTTGCTACGGCTATCTTCAATCGCTTGCTCGACATCACGGAGGCGAGCCTCTCCTTCTGCAAGGACCAAAAGATACACAGATAAACAAATATACTTTGTTCACTATGGCAGAGAGCATCTTACCACAGGGCAGCCACCTGCTATGTGTTCCGGATATGTAGTATTTTATGCCCAATTGCCTATTCCTCTCCAAGGAAGAACCATTCACACACCTCAGCAAATCTCATGCCTCATTCATTTCTGGCTGCCCATCCTTCATTCAGTTCAAGTTATGGAAGACAAAGCAGGAAGGACAAGGAAAGCGGTGGATTGGGAGAAGGGAAACATCCAGCTCCACTAAGCCCAAGGCCGTCTTACCCATAGGCACTAGAGGTGCGGGGCACCTGGGTGCTGGGCTCTCAGGGGCACCAGGCTGAGAGTCCGGGACCCGAGAGCTGAGTCCGGGGAAGAGCCCGTCCATCGGTCGGAGCACCGCAGTAGGCTCTTCTGCTGCAGGTGGCTCTGCACCACGAGTTCGGGGGTGACCAAGCCAGTGAGATGCTGAGGTGGGTGGCCGGCTCTGCCCTCCTGCGCCCCTGGGACTGGGCAACTGGGGGGTGGGGCGCCGGGCAGATCTTTGTACCTGAGCGCCACATATGCTTAAGACAGCCCTGACTGAGCCTCACTGATGCCTAATAAATTGAAGAGCTAGCAAGAATGTGCAGACTAGCCATGTCCTCTAAACAACAGTGTGTATGTGGCATTGGTCCATAGGAGGACATATGTTTTAAAAATGTTTTGGGACATCTTGTAGCTCAGTGATAAGAGTGAATGCATGACCAAGGTCCTAGACTGAATTCCTCAGCATCTCCAATTAAGGGATCTCAAGTGGAATTTGTAGAACTACCGTGAATCAGAGTAGACAGTGCTGGGCTGGACAGACCATTGATTTGACTGTAGAACAAGAGCTTCATATGTTCACATGTGATTAACTCACACCTGTCACTCCATGCATCCACACGAGGTAGCTGTAACTGCAGCTTCAGGACAGGAAATGCCATGTTGCTTAAACATGCACGTGTGAGAAACTGTTGGGTGTGAACTCCAGTTACTATGTAGAAAGTATATTTGTAGAATAACAATTTCTAAACAAAGAAAAGGCTGCACTATTGCATAACTGTAAACAGTTATATTGAATGACTGAGAGCTAAGACTTGAATAAATTCCACATATTAATGTGAACTGATCAAACAGATATTTGGCAGGTGACCTCTAGTTTCTGAGGACATTGTAAGTGTAACCACAGCCTTTCAACTGGTTCTTGAAATGAGAATACACACAACTTTATTTATCTGCTGAAACCACTTACCAGACACCACCTTTTTTGTTTGTTCAGACACCTTCTTTGGAATATCAGCCAGAACTTGCCTTGCCTGCCAGTGCCGGAACCCAGAATAAAGACATATGCAAATGGAAACAAAAGACAAACAACACAGAGATCTCAGAATCACATATGCTCTTATAGTGTTGAACAAAGGGCAATGCAATGTGAATCAAAAAGGCATTGCAATACGTGCTGATTCCAAAGAGGAAGTGGGCTAACAATACCTTCTGAGGATGGGATACAGGCATTGATGGTTTGAGACATCAGGGGAGCCCTGTGGCCCAAGGCTATGATTTATGCTGCTAGGCTCAGTCTGTGGCTCTGCTCCTACTGCACAGCCTCTCCTAGACAGGCCGTCCCTGGCACACTGACACCTGGCATGGGCACTCAGAAAGCCTGCTCTGTGTGGCACACTCTGATAGCGGAGGAGAGAGAAAAGATGGATGGAGGGAAGGATGTTACCTTTGCAATGGTGTCCTGAGGGTTTGAGTCTGTCAGATTGGTCAACAGCTGGAGTGGGCGGCTGACATCTGGAACCTGTGGGAACAGATAAAGGGACAATTTATCTATGTATAAGAAATTAAAGTGATGATGCATTGTGTTCTGGGAGGGGTAGGAATCTTTGTGTTTCACTCAGATGTTTACACTGACACAGGTAAGAGCAACGTGACGTCCACTAAGACGTTTGTATGTTTACGTGCTGGCAAGACCAGACAAACACATCCGTGGGCATCTTGTAGACACGCTCCAACACTGTAGCCAGCCCTCAGCTGAGATTCCACCCTGACATCTATTGCACCACCTGACACTGGCTTTAGCCTCTGTCTCAGTAGTGTCACTCCATTAGCTAAGCCCACTTATCCTGAAAGTGGTCTTCTTCCCATGTTCTCTAAAAACCCACCATCCCTTTCCCAAGGTTCTCTGTGCTCCAACCCCATTTTACCGCACTGAGATTGGCCCCAGGCTCCAGGTTCACCACTTGCACTTCCTCGCAAGGAGCACCGCACTCTTTCAAAGTCTGGTTGATATCAGTGCTCAAGGCGGTCAGGTTTTGGTTCAGCTGTTCCTGAAGGTCCCGCAAGTGATTTGTTGACTCATTGACTGCCCGGAGCTCTTTTTCCACAGAGCTAGTCACTGCAATGGGCAGAGAAAAAGAGTGAGGAGGAACTTTGCAATCTCCACCCCGGTGACAGATAGTTTTTAGCACAAGGGAATCAAGTGGTGCATAAGTTTTATGAAATAAAATAAAACTAACTAAATAAATTTGTGTACCCCACCCATCTGAGTTCATTGCCCCAGCCACTCTGGGTGGCTTCCAACAGAATAAATAAGAACACAACAGAACACCACACACTGAAAGCTTCCTGGGCTGCCTTCAGATGTCTACGGAAGGTCAAATAATTATTTATCTCTTTTACATCTGACAGGATGGCATTCCACAGGGCGGGCGCCACTACCGAGAAGGCCCTTTCTGCCTGGTTCCCTGTAACCTTACAGGGAGGGAACCACCAAGCAGGGGCTGGCTATCCTTTGACCCTCCAGAAGTTGCTGGACTACACTTCCCATCAGCCCTGATCATTAGCCATGCTGGCCGTGGCTGATGGGAGTTGGAGTCCCAACAACATCTAGAGGGCCAAAAATTCCTGACCCATGCTCTAAACCTTCTTTGTCCTTTGAGCACCTTTGCCTCGCCCTCTGCCACAGTTAAAGAGACACACTTTCTGGGCCTCCATCTCTACTACTAGATCCCACAACACACTCTTCATTAGACAGTAGGTCAGTACCATTGAGAAGACGTTCAGCATTGTCCAGTGCTTCGTTTACTCGTCCACCTATTTGATTCTTGATCTTGTCTCCCAAAGTGTGCCCAATCTCTGCAGAGAAAACATCAGAACAAGAGGATCAACAAGAATGCTTCCCACTATTATGTCACATACCAAATGTCAGAAAAAATGGTTTATGGACGTTGAGATCTCCTTGAATGATAAAGGGATAATGGGCAATGCTTTGGGTATAAACCAACGTTCTACAGTAGGATCAGAACTCAGTGATGACTGTGTGGCTGAAGCAGGCCACAAGGGTATAGGAAGGAATTCTGCAGATGACCACTGAACTTTGGGGCAGACTTCTAATTCTCAGGAAATGCTGGGTCTGTATGCAGCTGTCTTGTGTGGTAGAGCACTGAGCTTCAGGTGAACATCTTCTTGGTGAAGACCCTTCCAGTACTGGTCTGACTCTACCCACCATGGCTGGACACTGGATCTTCCTGAGCAGGAAGAAATATAAAAGGCTACCCATTTCAGCTGAGCCTTGCTTGATCAACAAAGTCTTCCTAAGCACTGGTGTGTTCCCTGAATCCTTCATTCTTCTTTGTTCATGCCAGCTAGTTTGTCCTCCATTTCTGACTCCCAAACTCTTGGTTTCTCCTCCAGTTGTGGCCTGCTCTTTGACCCTGACTCCTGGCTTGCTCCTTGACTACACCTCCACCTGGGTAATTTCAGTTGATTTACAAGCTTGAGGCCTGCTTTTTTTGCCTCCCTCACTCAAGATTTAGACAACACAGATTGTGGCCAGTGGCAGAAACTGACCTTGCAGGCTCTGATTGGCTTGCTTCAGTGGCACCGAACTGGAGTCAATGATGTCATTAATCTCCTGTGAAGAACCAGGAAAGTGATGAAATACAGTATGCTCTGCAGGGGAGGGGGCAGCAAGCAGGATCAAGATCCTGAACATATTTATGGTCAGGTATATGAAATTATAAGGACAACAGCATGATGTGCATCGCTTGAACACAGAGGACTCAAAAGTGCCCATTGTACTGAAGTGTATTGCTTCCGCATTGTCTCACTCCCCAGTTTTACACCAATCCAGTTGAAAAGGTTTCTTTGAACTCCTGAATCACTGCCATTTAGAATACATCTTTCCACAATACTTAATTGATGTTTGATTTAATTGATGTCTATTTTCTATGAAATAGCATTATATAAATAGCCTAAATAAATAAATATTGTGTAGAAAGTCTACAAAATAAGCCCTAAAGACTACCATCCTGTGTACACTTACTGGGAAATCAGTCCCCTTTGAGCACCAATTTTGACATAAACACACTTATGTTTGTCCTGCAAAAATATATATGGAACTTCATGATGGATCACAGCTTAAAAGTAAGTGTTCACGAGTGTCTTCCACCATAGAGGCAAATACTATTTGCAAAAAAATTGAGGAACTGAACATACAAAATTGACTACCATCTAATCTGCAGGTGAAGAGACACTGAAGCCACAGCCAACCCAACATTTTGTGGACTGGGAGCACAACTGCAGTTATTTTGCCTCCAGGTATGGTGGGTGTTTCTATCCAGACCAGCTCCTGCCAATCCCCATGGTTAAGCATGGGTTAAAAAGATATTTCAGGCACATGTAGGTTTTGCAAATGGTTTCCCAAAGAACAATTTAATTCACTATTCAGAAACAGCTCTAGGAAGTTAGCAGGGCATGATATATTGGTCCCTGAGTTTCTTGTGGGAGCTGCCTTCAGTGGGAGGTACCATTAAACCAATATACCTCGGTAAACAATGTAGCTCAGCACCATTTTGATAATTCTTCTGTGTCAACAGCAAAGCATGTTTGTGCCTTCCAGTACTATGAACAGTTTGTGCTGCTGTTTAAACGAGTATATTTTTATATCCTTATCAAAGCAGATATGGAAAACAAGTGCCTGAGAAGGCACTGAAGTCCAGAACTACCAATATGACTCCTGTAGCCCTGTCATGATCCCAGAATTCACCTTGTACCTGTGCTTGAAAAGCCATGGACCTCTATTCCTGGCACAGGATTCTTCCTCAGGTATCATATGATCCAGTTTCCCTTGCTAACTGATAGTGGCTAAGTAGTTTTCCATGGCCACTGAAGTGTTGAAAGTGCAGATTTAGGGCATGTCAGTGGGATAATGGCCGCTAAACAGTGCTATGATGCTCATAAGAAGTAGATCATTGGAGGCTGGAGGTAGGGATACAGAGGTGCATTTCTGGGGAACAGGGCAAGGCGTATGGAGGCTGGTGTAGGAAACAAGCAGAGGAAGAGGAAGAATACCTGACTATGTAGGCAGGGCAGTAGAAGCGATCATACATGGAGGATAGGAGGACAATACAAAAGACACCTGCCTGCAGAAAGGAAGCAGGGGAAGGCGCATAATACAGCTTATAGACTATATACCTTAGGGATAGAGTTCAGGAACATTAACAGGTTGTCCATTGTATTGTTCAAAGTGACGAAGCCTCCACTGATTCCCTGTGATATCTGACGGTTGCTGACGTACGCACAAATATCCCCAGCCCTGCAGTGAAGGAAGCAGGCAGAGTTGAGAGGACAACTCTTCATACTGAAGTTGCTTCTCCTTTTCCTCAAAGAGGAAAAGCTAGTAATATCATGCAACCAGTCAAAAAGCATAACCAACAAAGTTGTGACTTATTTATGAAGTGTCTTGTTTGACATTGTGCCATTTTGGGGGGAGCAAATGTGGGATACAGTGTAAGCAATGTGAGCAGGTAATGAGAGCCAGTGTGGTGTAGTGGTTAAGAGTGGTAGATTCGTAATCTGGGGAACCGGGTTCGCGTCTCCGCTCCTCCACATGCAGCTGCTGGGTGACCTTGGGCTAGCCACACTTCTCTGAAGTCTCTCAGCCCCACTCACCCCACAGAGTGGGGAGAATGTTAGCCGTTTTGAGACTCCTTCGGGTAGTGATAAAGCGGGATATCAAATCCAAACTCTTCTTCTTCTCTATACCTACTGGTACCCCCGCAAAGGCAGCAGTAAAACTGCAGCATGTGACTTGCATGTCTGTGTGATTCGTCTCCAACTATTTACTCTGTAGCGCCCACTCTGTGCTTGCAACACATTGTAATCTTGAATGTATAGGTTGATTTTGAGGGTGCCTCGTGGATGCACTCCCCTTGCCTCTGGTCAGAGGTTAATCCAGGTCACTTTTAGATCCATTCCAAGTTTATGATACAGTGGTACCTCGCAAGACGAATGCCTCGTAAGACGAAAAACTCGCAAGACGAAAGAGTTTTTCGTTTTTTGAGTTGCTTCGCAAGACGAATTTCCCTATGGGCTTGCTTCGCAAGACGAAAACGTCTTGCGAGTTTGTTTCCTTTTTCTTAAAACCGTTAATACCCAGGGAATCCGTGCTTCGCAAGATGAAAAATTCGCAAGACGAAAAAACTCGCAGAACGAATTAATTTCATCTTGCGAGGTACCACTGTACTGAAATAATTCAGCACTTCATAGGCACCCTGGGTTCCCTCGAGTCTGCAAGAACCTCCTTAGAACTAGTGCAAGGACAAATGGTGCAGAAAGGGCTCTGGCAGTTGCTTGTGCCTGTGGTGGCATGCTCCAGAGTAAAAGCCAGCCATGCCACAGAAGGCTCCTGGGAGTCTCCCTTCACACATTTATGCTCATGTGCCTCAAGGTTAATTAGTGACCGGCTGCTCAGACTTGAACCATGTGCTGAATTGATAGGAACAGTGATGCTGGAGGTCAAGTCTGACTGGAAATAGTGTCATTCATCATTTCCCCTGGACTCCAATGTAACTCTGTAGTTGTTCAGTGAGGAGATATACTTGCTTGAGAACTGGCAAGAATTAAGGCCTACTTTGATCATACTGCACTGCTAAACATCTCTAGTGGCTGATCTCCCAGCTCCCCAAAGGTTTGGAAACTCAATCTCTGCTGCCAGAGCTACTAACCTCAACTTTTCATTTCACACAATAGAAGTAGCTTACACGCACAGGGACCATCCCATCCTCCCTCAGCTCCAAGAAGCCATTCCTTTGCACAAGACCATCATAAAAGGCTGTGGGCAGACTTAAAAGTGATGCCAAGTAGCCAAATAAATTGTCTCATTTAAACTAGACCTGCAGCCACTATGTGTACAACATCAGCACATAAGAGAAGTGCCCACCTGGCCTACAAACATTGTACATGCAGGTGAGACAAGCCAATTCATATCAGATAGCTAAGCAGGTGCATCTTGCTTGAAATTGGGTCTAAATGGCAGTAGCTGTATAGTTGGGGGCTGCTCCATCACCTGACCTCCTGTCCAGCTGAGTTACCAGGATGGAGGGTGGGAGGTAAGGTCAGCATGTTGCAAGCATGCTGGCAGAAGCACCAGATTGGCTCCACTGGTGCATTTGCACTGCACCAACCTCATCCCTCAAGGGGCGCGGGTGGCGCTGTGGGTTAAACCACAGAGCCTAGGACTTGCTGATCAGAAGGTCGGCAGTTCGAATCCCCACGACGGGGTGAGCTCCCGTTGCTCGGTCCCAGCTCCTGCCAACCTAGCAGTTCGAAAGCATGTCAAAGTGCAAGTAGATAAATAGGTACCGCTCCAGTGGGAAAGTAAACAGTGTTTCTGTGCGCTGCTCTGGTTCACCAGAAGCGGCTTAGTCATGCTGGCCACATGACCAGCTGTACGCCAGCTTCCTCGGCCAAAAAAGCGAGATGAGCGCCGCAACCCCAGAGTCTTCCGCGACTGGACCTAATGGTCAGGGGTCCCTTTACCTTTACCCTCATCCCTCAGCCACTCTGTCACAGTATGCTGTACTGACTCAGCCAGAGGGAAGTCAGGTGAGCAGCACAGCCTCACCACTACTGCTGAACAGGCAACGTAGACAGACTGGAATAAACTCCTTGCTGAACTGGTCACAGCAATAACCTACTCCCGCATTGTTCGTTGATGCTCAGTATAGTACTCAACTCACACGAGAATGGTAGAGACAGCTAGCAGGAATGCAAATAACGTCCGTCTCTTGCAATTGGTGTTTTTCACCTGCTTCTGGTACATGGAGCCACCGCAGTGCCCACAGCAGCGGCAGCAGCAGAAGAACAAACCCACCAGGGGCACAAGGATGATGAAAAGAAGACCAATGACAAGGCAAACGAGGAAGCCTGCTTGGTATACAAACATCTAGAGATGGGGAGGGGAGGAGAGAAGAAAACAAACAGACACAGTAGTCAGCTAGTATGATCATTCAAAGATGCTGACACCTGCCTGCCCCAAAATAAAAGGGTGAAGGGCTCAGCACAGGGTGGTCCCCAAGAGTCCACTGATGGTTCTTCTTCAAAAACAATCTGGATTTATTAGAATGTTTTCTTGGCCATGTACTGGACATGATGTTTGTTATTCTGGAGTCCACTTTGCTCATCTAGAGGTAGTGACCTAGCAGCATATACCAGGGCTTACAGGCTTCTACCCCTGCTCCTGCATTCCTGGCAAGGATCAGGCTGCTCTTGTTAGTCATCAGGGTATATGTGTGCTTGCACAGGGCATTGCGGTCTTGCACACGAGCTTCAAAAGTTCCCACCCAGTCACACATAATCACAGGTCCAGTAATCCCTATGAACAATGTGGCTGTGGATGCTCAGACCTCAGAAGGCCTTCCCTCCTTAGCCTTCCAGGATAATGTAAACAGCGCATGCTAGCACCAAAAGTGTACTGGGAAGGCATGGCACTGTCTAGGCAAGCTTGGCCTAGTCTGATCCTCCAAACCAGGGTTTTCTTCTTCTCTAGCACTCTCCTTCCAACGCCCCAGCTGTCCTGAAATAGGGGCCATCATGCATCCCCGAGTCCCTATCAGAATCTTTACTGGGTTTATGAAGCTTGCAGAGAGCAACTGAGAATGTTTTCATTTGTACTGTTTGTTTGTTTGTTTGTTTAGACACTGACCACATTTGACTTCTGGGTGAAGTGTCAACCTTTTGGTGTTTGCTGAGCCTACCACACCAACATTTCCTTTTCAACCCTGCCCAGGTTCACCAACTGCCACCCACTAGCCTCTGAGTTCCATGAGCCAATACAAAAAATAAATAAATCACCTCTTTATACGCTGCTGGGTCTGTGAAATTAACCTGGCGCTGGATCAGGCGAGTCAGAAGATCTGAGGAGAAGAACAGAGGGGTCAGCAGTGGCAGGGAGGGGAAAGAGGGAATATACCATCACCTACCTTACTGGACATTTGTGCATCACTCAACACTGAGATCTCTTTGGAAATTCCTACCCGTAGCCTCCGTTACCAGGATGAGACCCTATTTTCTCCAGCTGTCCTTCTCCAAAGCTCTCCTGCTATAACCCATTTGAACGACTCTATGCACATCACATATGAAATTTCTTTCTCTCTTTTTATTTTGTGCCATGTGCATAAACATTATGCTGATAGAAAAGAAACTCCCCCCCCTTTGCAGCCCAAGTTAAGCAATACCCCACTTTACCACTAAGGGGTGCCATACTGTATGCTTAGCAAACATGGCCTCTGAGCTTCAACAGCTCTGAAGAGGAAAATGCTGTAGAAAACAGACCAGACCTTCAGGCTTGTGAGGTTTACTTGGTTTTAAGTGGAACCCTGAGATCCATCACCCAGAGCCTAATGCAAAATACATGTGCTTAGCATTCAATAATTCTGAGCCTATGTTCCTTCCACACAAAAATTCACACCAAGCTACCCCAAGCTTGTTTCATTTCAACAATATAATTTAGAGAAAAGGGATCTTTTTGCTGCCACAAAACAATTGGCAGTTGGAAACCCTTGCTGATCTACTGCAAATCACTCAAAAATCTACCAGTAAAGCTAAATCTGCCTTCTGCCCACTCTGATCTAGCAGGTAAAAACGTAAGTGCCTAAGATGAGCCTCGCTAAACCAGGCCAACAGCCCACCTATGTATTCTTCTCCCACTACTGAGCAGCTGGTTTTAGCCTGTAAACATATGGGACTGAGAATATCAGTTTCTCCAGGTTTTAGGTAAAACTAGCAGGCTTGAAGGGACACGGGTGGTGCTGAGGTCTAAACCACCTGTAGTGACTTTGGGTGGTATTCAGCTGAATTTTACCTACTGAAATGAACAAATGTGACTAAGTTAGGTTCATTCACTTCAACGGGTCTACCCTGAGTAAAACTTTGTTGAATGCCTCCCTTTCTTATGCAAGCAGGTAAGACTCATCATTATACACAATCCGATTTAAAACCCAGGAAAAAGAAAAATGCACTGACAGTAAACTGAGATGTGATTCACAGAATTACATAAACACAAATAAGCAGTGTTGAGCCTCGAAGGCTGGAGGCGAAAGACTATGGGGCTATGACACCAGGATATGATCTAACTATTAGTCTGTAGGGTAGCATTACTGAACAGGAAGTTCCTGCATTAACAAAAGTTGTGGGCGGCGGGGTGTGTGTGTGTGTGGAGATTAACAGCAGCACTTTTCCTGAGCAACGGAAACACAGCGACTAGTTCTGGTGCTTTCATTATAAAGTTGCGAGGAGTTTTCAAGAAGAACAAGATGTAAAAAGCACTGGAAAGCACAGAAACATCAAAAAGCAAGTCAGAGTCCATTTTATGCTGAATATTTATCTAAATATAGTAAGAAGTATGCCAAGGCTCAGGTCTGGCTAAGGACAAGCTGACTGACTGGAAACTGGACACGGGTGGCGCTGTGGGTTAAACCACAGAGCCTAGAACTTGCCGATCAGAAGGTTGGCGGTTTGAATCCCTGCGACAGGGTGAGCTCCCATTGCTCGGTCCCTGCTCCTGCCAACCTAGCAGTTCAAAAGCACATCAAAAGTGCAAGTAGATAAATAGGTACCGCTCCGGTGGGAAGGTAAACGGCATTTCTGTACGCTGCTCTGGTTCACCAGAAGCGGCTTAGTCATGCTGGCCACATGACCCAAAAGCTGTACGCTGGCTCCCTCAGACAATAAAGCGAGATGAGCGCCGCAACCTCAGAGTCGGTCACAACTGGACCTAATGGTCAGGGGTCCCTTTACCTTATGCCAAGGCTCAGGTCTGGCTGAGGACAAGCTGACGGACTGGAAACTGGAATCTCTATTGACAGTATGGAGTGGTATGGAGACAGGAGAGGAGATGGAGAAAGAGTCTCTGCCACATGTCCAATACAAACCAGTGTGTGCAGACCTCACACCAGAGAGGGTCAGGAAGCTTTTCTCTTCATTGGATAGAATGGCCTTATAAATGTGTGCAAACAACCAGACCACAGAGCAGACTTAGAAAGTTAAATCGGAGCCAAGGCCTGCATGCACAGGACACACACACACACACACACACACACACACACAATGCCCAGGGCTCCATTTTGGAGTGTGTAAAATAACAACAAAGCATAGGGGTGCCTCCAGGGAGGAAAGCACAGTGAGCTTCAAAGACCTTACTCTCTGCCTCTCAGAGGATACTTTCCAAGACTGTTTAACATTTTATACTAATCGTTCAGCATTTGAGTGCATGAGGCAGTGTCCATTAGCTGTCGCTACAAAGAGGCAAGCAAACTGGACTCTACTAACCAGGCAGGCTGCAGGCTACCAGTGATGGACCAGTGCCCATAAGGATGACCTCAAGGGATAGGAACCCTTTTGGTTTCTTCCCTTAGGGGAAACATTAGGGGAGCAAAGAATGCAACCCCATGAAAGTATCAGATAGATGATGAAAGGCCCCTGAGAGAGAGGCAGGGAAGTGAAGATATCCCAGGGTGAAAAACGAGAAGAAAGGGAAGGTGGGATTAAGAGCTAGTTCTGTATACAGAAAAGTATGTGCATTTGTACACTATTTCTGCACTTTAGATATCCTGCAGGTTTTCCCCTCCCATATTTATCAAGAGGCTATTGTTGTTAGATATGCGCTATGTTCTATAGTTGCACCTGAGATTAGTAGGCAATAACTCTGTTGAGTTGTGATATTCACTGCTGGGAAGACATTGTGTATAATTTGACATTGCTGCTTAGCATGTCTTGCTCATAAAGTATTATGTACTATTATATATTCTCCACTACAATTCATAATACGCAATAATTGGTATGTATATAAACTGGTTTTTTTATTGTATGGATATTTAGTAACATATTGACATATATTGCTTATTATGTTCTACACTGTAAATCACCCTGTGGTCATTTGATGAAGGGCAGTACAATGGTACCTCGGGTTACATACACTTCAGGTTACATACGCTTCAGGTTACACACTCCACTAAGCCAGAAATAGTGCTTCAGGTTAAGAACTTTGCTTCAGAATAAGAACAGAAATCGGGCTCTGGCGGCATGGCAGCAGCAGGAGGCCCCATTAGCTAAAGTGGTGCTTCAGGTTAAGAACAATTTCAGGTTAAGAACAGACATCCAGAACGAATTAAGTACTTAACCCGAGGTACCACTGTATATAAATTAATAAAGAAATGTAAAAATAAATAAATAAACTGCTACTAAGAAAATTCAGCATGCAACTCTTCTTGAGAAACTGGGGGGATGGGCATGGCTTTCAGTACGGCTCTCTGCTAGGCTTGAACCCCAGTTCCTCTGCCTCCAAGAAAGTACAGGCTGTAGCCATCTTAGAAAATATGACTGTGATTAAATTATCAGAACATCAATAAATGGCACAGTATTCTTAGCAGTATTGCAACAAAGGCAGCGATTTTTAGCCCTCATGCCAGAGAAGCTGGGAAATGCAACCACAAAAATAAAGAAACCACATCATAAAAGAACATAAAAGGTCAAAATGTGTAAACCCTGACTCATGATATTTGAACGCCCAGAGTGGACAATGGCCCCACACAACTTGAGGACGTGGCTCTGAACCAAGCCTTTAAAAACTTTATAATGCTTACTGTGGACCCATGTGGATTTCGGAAGAGAAGATTGCAACAAGAGGTGCTGTCTTCCAGGACTCTGTGGCACAGTTCACACCTGTGAGCCGGGCTCCTGGTTTATTCCTCCCAGACAAGTCGCGAGTGGTAAGCCACAGAACAAGCCTTGGCTGCAGCTCGCGGCTTTTCTGGATTGAGACAAACTGTGAGGTTCAGATGTAACCCTAAGCCAAACCATAGCTTGCAGCAGGAAGGCAGAAAGAGCAAAGCAGCTTGCACTTTTCTTTCCAGTAACCTGAATGTTTGCTCATCTGTGCCAAGCCACTATTTGGTTTAGTGTGATGTATAATGGGCCACAGAGTCCTTGGTGACAGCACTTCTTGTTCCTCCCTCCCAAGACATCTACTTTCCCCTTCCAGTTCCTCCTTCCTGGTCCCATTTGCCATCTCTCTTGGCTCCATTCTTTCCCTTCCTCCTCCCTGCCCCCCAAACACACTTCTCTCTTCTGCATCTAGGAATCAGATCACCTGGGAAATTTTTTTAAAAGATAAGTTAATGATTGACTGAAGCTGGAACAGCTCCCTTGCTGCAACCAGTTATATTGGTACCCATGCATTCTATGAAGAGTGCCATTCCAGCCAAAGTGGGTGGAGTGCTGACATCAGACGAATATTCCTGTCTGCTTCGAATATTCCTATCTGCTTCGGCTTCCCTTGATGACCTGTTAAATCCCATTGCCCTCCCAAGACTTGGGATAAAATAGCTCAATTCCTCACTCCCTCTGCCCCACACTTCTTACAGAGGACTTAAGGGTACAATTTTCCTGTGGAATCCATTCTCTGCCTAGTTTATCCAGCCACCAGGGGCCACATCTAATCTTGATGAAAGGTATATTTTAAAAAATCACTACTGAGGGCATCAGGGGTTTATGATGGAAGGACAGAAAAATATGCCGGGGTGTCTATTTTTGGCTGGGTTCTGCAGTTTGGCAAAGTCCATGCTAATGGCTCTTCAGCTCTTCAGGTTGCAAACGTGCTGCACAGTGAAGTACTGCCTAACCAGTCTTTGTATAACTATGTGAGACTGCCAACAAAAACATGGAGATCAATTAGACTGATCCAGTTGACATAATTGGACTGCCAGCAAACATCTGAGAGAGTCTCCCACCAAAACCTCTTGAGTTAACGTAGCAGTCATGGGATAAGAGAACAGGTCTGCTTATGGAATGGCAAGTGATCAAACAATCAAAAGCAGAGAGAATAAACAAATGAGGGAAATAAGCCATGAAGGCCACCCTGAAGGACTTTCTATTGTGAGAAGCAATATTTAACTTGTTGACAAATTATCTGGAGGCAGGTATGAGATTTGCAAATGACCGCCAAAATATTCAGCACAGTAAAATCCTAAGGAGACTGTTAGGTACTCCAAAAGGATCCCTCAAAACTGTGAAGGGACAGCAAAATGACAGATATTTGGTTCTTATGCTGTGTAGCATATGTGATCTGGACAATAAAACCCAACATTTCACAGATAGACTGGTGGGTTCCTGAACTGGCCATAATTAGCCAAATTTAGGGACTGTGGCAGTTAATTCATTGCAAATATAAACCCAGCAGGGAGCACCAACAATGGCAGCAAATGCCATGTTAGAAGCTGTTAGGAATGGTTCTGAAAATGAAATGTTTCCCCGCACACCTCATTCGGCCCTTATACAGCTTTTTAAAAGCATTGCATCTTTTAATCACTATTAGCTACAATGGCTAAATGGAACCTTGCTTGTCAGAGGCAAAGGGAACTCAGGCCCAGGGGCAAAATATTTTCCTCCAAGCCTCTCTATCTCACAGTCAGAACCCTTCCCAGGCCACACCCCTCGTTGGCTCTCCTCTGCAGACCTAATACTTTTGCCTGGCTGGAATGAGCCCCTGAACTCTGGTAACACCTCTTGCCTGCCTGGATGGATGAAAGAGAGTTTGAGTGCGTGTTAGGAAAATAGCCTTATCTAGGAAAAGTAATATTTGCATTAATTGCTCTACCCACGTGTGCCTTTTTCCACACCCATTACTGGCATGCAACCCTTGGAAGGTTGCCTGGAAGGGAATGTGGCCCCAGGACTGACAATGCACCCCCCCCAGCAATAAACCTCTGAATACCATATATGGGGACCAACAACAAAGAGGAAGCTTTTGGCTTCATCCCTTACCTGAAGCATCCAATACATTATGAAAACCTGTATTCCTGTACATACACCTAAACTTAAAACAGTATACATCTGCTTTAAAAAAAAAAAAAATCTTATTAAGTGATCCATGAGTTGGAACTGGTCTTTGCTTTTCTGGAGAATTTGTGGATGAAGTAAGGCTCCAGCATTTCCCAGCAAAGGTATCTATCTTTGTGCTTTGTTCCTCTTGCCAGTCTTAATTTGTGAGTCAATTTTTCCCATAAGGGCAGGGATCTTATTCATACCTAACCAATTTGATGGTTTGAAGGTCAAAAGGGGCACCAATCCTCACTAGCTATTACAAACCATTAAATTGTGACTAGCTAAACACACAACAAACCTTTAAATTGTGACTAGCTAAATCATTGATTTTAGGAATCTGTCTGTGTCTGGTCTTTAAAGGAGCAGGAGTCAGTAACTGTTGGGAAGGTCATGAAGTTAAGGTTGCTGACCACAAACAGAACATGAGTCAGCATGCAACACACTGCTACAAAAAGAGGAACCAACAACGTTTTAAGTTGCATCACAAGAAGATAAGAAATCATAATCTCAGGGCCTTCTTCTTGATTATCCCAGATAACACAGCCTACCTCAAGGCCAAACTAGATGAAGCAAAGGCTGCCACGCTTCTTTAATCATGTCTCCCTCCTATTCATATATAACACAGAGAATGAGGGACATTTTTAAATGACAAGGCCATGCTGGTGGTGTCAGGTGACCTGTGCTCTGACCTCAGAGAGCCTTTAGCTGTAGTTATCCATGCTCTGGTAACTTCCAGGTTTGACTACTGCATAGGACTGTATGTGGGGCTGCATTTGAAGGCTGTCTGTAAACTGCAATTATATGCATAGCTGTCAACATTTCCCTTTTTTTAAGGAAATTCCCTTATTCCGAATAGGATTCCTCGCAAGAAAAGGGAAAAGTTGACAGCTATGATTATATGTGAAATGGGCAGAGATGCAATTAAACAAATCATTGGTAGTGAGGGGCCATTTGTATTTTCTGTCGCCGGAACCAACATGTCTCTGGATAATCCCTCTCTCTTTCTCGCCAGAGACCTCTAAGACCTTCTGCTGGAGTTTTACATGAAAGTCTGGCGCCATTTATTAGAAAGCATGACACAGCTTGGAGGTTTATCATGCAAAATGCATATGGGCAGGCTGAAAGTTAGTTATGTGGCTCCTCTTAAACTGCACAAAGACGTATACAGAAACAGGAGTGGGTGTGGACTTTTGTTTTGCTGCAGGGTGCCTGCTGCTTCCCTCTGCCTTCCCTCCTCAAAGGACACACACAGTAGTTATAAACTAGGTGCCTATTGTCTCCTGTGCTTCAGACACCATTTTCTTTTTGTGTTGTTTTCTCAAGTGCCTGCATGAATAAGTCATCAAATATTTGTTCAGCAATTTATTTTTCTTTTTAAGAATTTTTTTTTTTTACACTTAAAAAAACCTGTTCTGGCGATTGGCACAGGAGCCTGAAACAAGCAAGCAGGCAAATGGAGCAAGGGGAGAAATAAAAGCCACATTCCTGTGCCCACTTACACAGGAGCATTTCCCATTAAGCTCACAGGAGCTTACTTCTGCACAGACATGCACAGAATTGCACTGCATGCTGTTCTCTCAGTAGATATGAAGACTCTCCAAAGGTTGGCTCATATTTTTTCAACATTTGAGGAAGGAATATTGCACAATAAACGCACCCAGCAGCTAATGGTATGTGGCTTCTATCTGCCAGACTCACTGATGTGTAAATTACGGTATGCCCCATCATCTCCTCCACCCACTTTTTAGTCATACTGTCACAAGCATGGACTCCGAAAACAAAACACACAATATCTCATCCTAGCGTAGTAAAATACAGTTTTCTGGTTGTATCCAAAGTCATCCCCTTAGTACAAGAACTTCCACAAGTGTAATGGGAATTCCTCTCCCTCTTGTCTACACACCCACAAATCTGTTCCGGGGTTTTCCCCAATCCTAAAGAACAGATTGTGGGTGT
Source organism: Podarcis filfolensis (assembly GCF_964270895.1). Lineage (NCBI taxonomy): Eukaryota > Metazoa > Chordata > Lepidosauria > Squamata > Lacertidae > Podarcis > Podarcis filfolensis. The sequence continues at coordinate 42,130,149 of NC_139608.1, read as the reverse complement.
GGGTGTACATAGGGAGAGGCAGTCCTGCTGTACAGGTGGGACTCCACACACTAACAGGCCAACTTTGCAGGGTACAGGCCTTTGTCTCCAGCACTAGGTAGACAGTATATCCCTGTATTGTGCCATAGCAAGGTACTGGAAACTCAAAAGTTGTTTGCCATCCACACCTCTTATCAGTTATCAATTCTTGTCTCATCCTGGGAAAGTTGTCAACTGCAACATCTATCCCAAAGGCAACTTCTCAGTACATGCAGGTCCTGCTATCTAAACACAATGTGTTCCCTGAAATCATTTGTTTGACGAGCATTTGAATAACAAGTCATTGATCTCCATTTATTCCTATGGGGAAATTTATAACGCATTCCTGATCATTGAATTTTGACTCCCCCCACCCCCGCAAAAATCAAACCAGGAAATCCCTCTGCAAAATGCACTCTGATTTGTCCCATCTCCTCTCTCCAACAAGCAAACAAGGAAGGAAAAAATGCTCTCGGTTCTGATATCTAAATCTGTGATGTGTACAGCAAGGTTCAGGTGTTAATTCCTCATATTCAATAAGTGAATATTCACCTAGTGGGTGTTTGGAAAGTGGGATCTGTGTGCATAATGGAGAAAATAAGCTGTTGATCACAGTCTTTGGAGAAGATATGTTTTCCCTTCACAGGCTCATAACCCAATTTTATTCTGTACCACAGTAGCCCTTGATAATAGGGAAGACCTGGTCTGGCAAAACCTGTCTTGCTATACCACTTACCTGCTGGGAAGGTGTTGGGTTGTACCATCCCTAGGAAGGAGTGCACCATACTGTACAAGCCCAGCAGACCACCACTTGGGCCAGTGGGCTGTGGGTGATATTGAGGTTGTGTGAAGTTTTGCAGAGCCATCTTGGTAGTGGAAATGAGGGCCCTTTTAAAGTTCCTGGGCAAGCTCAGAAAGATCCTGAGGAGCTTCAGATCATTTCCTTCACAGGAATCCCTGCCCGTGCAGTGCCCGAGAAGGACAGCTGGCCTCTGCAATGGTTTCTTTTCACCCTTCCCTTGGATGCAAAGGATTTGAGAATTTTGCCCCACCAGACCAGGGAGCTCAACTGCCTGCCTGCAATAAAGCAAATGTGTTAGTGAGTTGGTGCAGCTCAGAAGTCAACCAGGAAAAGACTGCAGTGGTGGTGGTGGTGGGGGGGTGGACATGAAATAGCACCAACTTCCTTGTCCAAGTTGGGATGTGGGTGGATAATGTAGTCCACAGGGATGTTCTGGAGTTAGGACACAGAGGTGAAAATAAGAGGCCCTTAATGCAATCCACAAGCTCATGCCCTTAACTCCCTCCTCACCCAATTTTAGCCAAATCATGCCACCCCATAACCTTCAAACAGTAGCTTAGGGGGCTGGCACAGAAGGTTAGGAGGCATATGCCCTACCTGTCATCTGAATACTTCCACCTTCCCCTCTGCCAACCTCAGTATATGGGCAAGAGCACAGCAAGAAAATGCAAACGACTGCAAGGAAAGGAAGACTTCAGGAGTTCAAACACTGACCATGATGCAGCAGGGCCCAGTATTGCAGTCATGTCGATGAGTTCATTATTTTCTAACAACTTGTCCCAAGTTGGGGCCCTTCATACGCTTTGGACTACAACTCCCATTAGCCTCTGTGCTGGCTGGAACCGATAGTAATTGCAGTCCAAAACATCTGAAGGGCACCAGGCTGGGGAAGGCTGCTTTAGAATTAAAGCACAACAAAGCCATTTTTGAACCTTACCTTTATGATCACCCCCAAAATGGTTTGAACAACACTGGCTGCAGAGCTGCATCACCCAAATGAATTGTTCGGTTAGCAAACCTTTTCTGAGATGGAATGTGGCAAGTGATTTGTTATCATCACCATCACCACTGGATCTCTATGTATTTACCGGCAGTCGCTGCCTGACAAACCAAAATCCAACAGGTGACGCATTTTCCAGCGTAGAATTCAGCGGGGAGGGGACAACTTTATGTGCTTATTTTCTGCCTTCCTGAACTACAGAGTTCATTGGAGAAAAATAATCATGTCAACAGCACGTTTGCGCTTTTAGAGGACTGCACATGGGCCTAGATAACTATTCTAGCTAAAGGCTGGAAATATTGTCCCTCTGAATATTACTTGGAAGGAGAGCGAGGAAAGCAGGACAGAAGCTTTAGCTGAGATTCCTGCATGGCAGGGGGTTGGACTGGATGACCCTCGGGATCCCTTCCAGATTCAAAGCTGATGTGGAAGCTTTCCGGGGCCCCAGGATCATCGGGGGGGGGGCAGAAACAGGTGGCCGGACAAGATGAGCCTCTGGCCTGACTCGGGGCCGGAGCATTTCTCAGGTCCTTACGAAGCCCATGGCAGAAACAGAGCCTCTTTCGCGCCAAACTCGAGCCTCTACCACTCCAAGAACTAACACCCCAGACAGCAGCCCCCTACTCAGGAAACACCAGCCAGAACCAAGAGGCGAAGCCAAAAGGATGAAACGCACTGGCCGTCCCATCCGTCCCACCCTCCAAGCGACCCAACGCGCACACTTCCTCCCGGAAAGTCCTTCTCACCGAAAATTCTCCTCACCTGCGGCGCCCCAACGAGGCAGCACGGAGGAGGAGGAAGTAAGCGGCGCTGCCGCCGGCGCCACGGAGCTCAGCACCGGCTGTGAGGGAGGCACGGACTCGCCCTCTCCGCGCCACGCCAGGCTCCGGAGACCCGCCAAGCGCCACTGTCCGCCGCCCGGGAGGGAGTTAGAAAAGTCTCAACTTCTCCTCGCGCGCGCGCGCTCCGACTCCCTCCCCTCAGCCCGCCCGACAGATCCCACGCTTGGTCGCGCTCAGGCCGGGGAGAGGCAGATGGATTCAGAAAGCCGCCCAAACCACGCGCGCCTGGGGAAGGGGGGGATTAGCCTCACCTGCCGCTGCCCCCTCGCGGACACTGGGGGGCGCGGGAGAAGGAGAGCAAAGGCTACAACGAGGGCGCTCCGTCGGGCGCCGGTGCCCATAGCGGATTTCTCTCGGCGTGGAGCGAGGGGGCTGGACCCTGGAGAACAGCCTCACCTCCTTTCCAGTCCCCGCCCTGCCCTCCCTTCCGTTCCCCGGCCCGCCTGTCGGCCGCTTTCTCTCGGTCGGTGCTCTGGCCCCTCCCAGCTGCCCGTGCCCCCTCCCCGGCCCGGGAGCAAGCCAGGACATCCGCGCGCAACCCCTGCGCCCCCAAGGCCATCCCAGGCTCCCAAAGGCCGGAGCCCGCGGGAAACTCTTGAGCGCAGCCCCTTGCAGACTCGGGAGCTTTGGAGACTCTTAGATGCTCAAGGGAAGAGGGCGGGAGGTCCGGACAGATGGAGAATTGGATACTTCCCCAACTCACCAGACTGTTTCTGTCTCTCCCCCGTGCGCAAGATGGTTCCTCAGCAACTTTGTTTTTCTGCATTTCCAGCTCTTTTATTCATTTATATTTATTAAAATATTTTTATGCAGTTAAAACCAATACATTAAAAAACCCTCTAATAAACACAGTAATAAAGCTTTCCAATGGCTATTTTCAATAAAACACTAAACACAAAACTTTATTATTTTTACTATTCACTTTGTGAAATGAATGGTTATTAGTTTTATCTGTAGCTAGCGTTGTACTGAATAAACAGTAATTAAGGATTTTCTTCCATTATACATTATTATTATATTATTATTGAAGAAAAAAGCTTGTACACCACGCTGGATGGACATTATAATAATAGTATAATAATGTTCTTAACCCACACACTAAATATTATTACAAACTGCCTGATCCTAGCTAGATTTTAATATCTCCAAAGAGTGTAAATCCATAAGTTGTACTGGGTATGTATCTTCTAGATCTTTATTCTCAATGTAAGTTTGTTCACCTCTCGGATATTTTATGATCAAGGGGGTTATCAGTTTTTATTTTAAAATCATAAATAATAGCACTGGAGAGGATCTGTTATTAGTGGCTAGGAAACAAATGAGCCAAAAGGCAAGTCTTTAACTGACTGTGAATGCACACAACTGTTCTGTGGGCTTTGTGCATATGCTACCTTCAGGAAGTCTGCTTTTTGTAAACACTGTGGCACTCTCCTGCAAATATGGGGAGTGTCTTGAACGTGCAAAAACTCTTACCTAGTCTGTATTTTGCTGCCACGCTATTCGGGTTGGGATCACCAAATCTGATTAACACTATTATTAGGGTTGTCTTTGCCATTATGCATGAAATTGTGGGTCTTCCTCACACAGTGGATTTTAAGCTACCAAGTTGTCAAGTGTTAATTAGGTAACCATAGGGCTTCCATTTGCATTTTCTGCCTCCGCTACCAAATATCAGGCCACCTTTTAATATTATTATTCCAAAAATAAGATAATCTATCAAAATGTAATCATTCTTTTCACCCTTCCCTCATCCTCAAGTTTATTTAATTCCACAGTTCATCCCCTTGGATTCCATCTCTGGTAATAATTTCTTACCATTTGAGAGCCAGCGTGTGGTCGTAGTCATCTTAGACCCGGGAGACCAGTGCTTAAGCCCCCACTCATCCGTGAAAACCACTGGGTGACCTTAGGCCAGGCTCTGTCTCTCAGCCTTGCCTACTTCACAAGAGAGCGGAAGAAGGGTGTATACCACCACCTTCAGCTCCTTGGAAAAAAGGTGGGTTATAAATGTAATAATTTAAAAATATGTAAGTAAATTTATGTACAACTTCATTTATAAATTATTTATAAACAGACAGAAACTATGTATAGCCGTCGTCATCATTGTTTATTTGTATATCACTTTTTGGCACAAAGGTCAGTTGTCTTTTCATTAATACAATTTCAATACTTTTTAAATTTTGACACACCCCTATAATTAATAGAAATCATCTGTTCCCAGTTTCAAATTGGAAACCTATATTTGTTTGCAAAACATCTGTGATTTATGGGAAAGTATCCAAAGAGAAAAGGCAAATGGTAGCAGAATTGAGGGAAATGACAAAATCTAAAAACATTGTTGAAGGAAGGTTTGCTATGAGTTTCATATAAGGGTTACAGACCCTTCAGGTTACAGACTCCGCTAACCCAGAAATATTACCTCGGGTTAAGAACTTTGCTTCAGGATGAGAACAGAAATTGTGCGGCGGCAGCGGGAGGCCCCATTAGCTAAAGTGGTGCTTCAGGTTAAGAAGAGTTTCAGGTTAAGAACAGACCTCCAGAACAAATTAAGTTCTTAACCTGAGGCACCATTGTATACTACTTTTCAGGTAGAACTCACAAGTTTACATAGTATTACAAAAACAATAAGCATCAATTAAAAGCTGTACAGTAAAACAGAAAAGACAAACAATGGAGGAAGCTTGTTTTTTTCATGCTGCATTTTTTATCCAGGTTCTCTTGCAGAAAGCGCCATCTCACCTGGAATGCTGGGACGTGGATACGGTAAGGCACCAAGATGTTTCTGCTGCTTTCCAAAGCCTCTCAGGCCAATAATGTTATTGGAAGCCCATTATAGTGAAGTTGTCTGCTGATTGTGTTGTTCAGCCCTTGGTGATTGTGATTACTGTACAAAATAACTCTGGAAGGAATAGTTATTCAGGATGAATAGTTGCATGGAATGCAAGAGTGTAATGCTATGCATGCAGAATTTAAAGTTTTTCAAACTATGGAAGAAGACTTAGGCATGTGGCACACTACCATACTTCTCATTAAAGTGGTTCATCATGGTAAGTTGTTCAGGCTACTGGGAAATGGGGGAGGGGGAGAGATGAGATTTAAATGTTAAGCAAACATTCAGGAACCTTCAGGAACCACTTGTTGACATTTCAGTTCCCATTTTATCGGTTTTGTGTGGCTGACATTTTCTGGGTTTTTATTGGTAAACATGTTTGCATAGACAAGTACATAATCTGGATGATGGGACATAAACCATACTTTAGAATGGAACATCTTACCTTGTGACTGAAGAAGATAGCTCTTTAAATAGATTTTGCTGTTCAGTGATTTGGTTAATATTTTTCTTGGCAATGCCAGAAAGCTATTGCCAGGAGATGTAATGTTATTAGTGCAATCTTGTTATACTTACAATACTGAATTGATGTGGTTTTGGGTATGGTGTTATATTGGCTATTCTGTTGTGACTGTATTGTGAAATTGTTGGTTGGTTTTGAGATGTCTTCCTGTTTTCTTTGTCATAAACCTCTTCATACAATTCTTTTCTGTGGAAAGGTGGCATACAAATAAGATGGTGATGAGACTGAACCCCATAGAAAGTCATTATCTAATATTAGGTGTTTTTTAAAAAAAACAACAACAAAAGGGAACATTTCTATGGTGAAAAATGACAGAGAAACTATGTTGTTTGGGACAGAGGGGCATTTTCAGCTGAGCCTGATGGGACTTGTAGTTAGGTTTGCCACCTGTCCTGTATAATACAGGATTATCCTGCATTTCAATTTAAAATGCTATGTCCTGTATTGATACAGTTATATCTTGTATTTCAGGAATTCTCTTTCTCTCTCTGCCAAATTAGGCATCCTCATGAAATGCATGTCCGTGAAAGGTCATTTATTTAAACTCTGGGTAGCCAAGTGAAGACAGATTTTAAAATTCATGCGCATGTTTGTGTGTTACAAATTCCAGAAGGGCAATCTGGTTAGGCTGCAATAGATTGCAATGGATTGGTCTGAAGTCACTTCATCACCAGATGGGGAAAAATCTCCTGCAACCACCCCACCCTGCCCTGTCCTATATTTTGCCAGAACGAAGGTGGCAACACTACTACTACTAGTACTACAAATTGTAGTCCAAAATAGCTGAGGGCACCAGGTTGGTGAAGGCTGTATGATTACAACAAGCTGCAGCTGGAGTGATATAGTACCCTGGGTTGACCTGGCATGCTGTATAATAATGGATTGTGCCTTGGTGAATCCCAGGCTTTGCTGCATGTAGGCAGGGCAGCTAGAAGTAAGCTTAGAGCAACTGAGAGGAGCTGAGAGGCAGAACCAAAAAAAGGAAGCCACGCTGAGCAAGGCCTGGGTGTTGTGTGGGAATGCTCCTTGAGTGAAAACTGCAGGCACTGTGGGGAAGCATTTGGTGGAACAATGAGTTGAAGGAGACAGCAGAATAACATAAAAGCACTAGAAGTCATAATTAAAAATGAAAGCCTATTAGTACTGATTTCCTTTATCAACTTTACAGTTAGATTATTGAATTATTAACTGACACAATTGGCTGTTGCTTGTTCACCTTATCTTTAGTAAGTATTTAATGGTATACTGTATGAGTTGTTGGGTAACACATTTGGTATTTTGTTACCAACTCCAACTCCTCTTAGAAGGAAAGCAGTTTCTTACTATCATGCACTCAAGGCTTGTTAAATAATATTTTGATTTCCTTTAATTGCTGCTGTCTCTGCCTGTTTCCAGAGCAAAAAAGAAAAGCTAAGCCTGTAATCCAATGCTCATTTATTTGGAAATAAATTCCATTAAATAAAGTGGGATTTTCTTCGGAGTAAACATGACCAGAATCTGCTGGCATATTTGCTCAACTGAACCGCTCACTGGCCCTGTCACAAATGTTCTCGAGCATTAAAGTGTGCTCTGGCCCCCAAAAGCTTGTGCCACAATATGTTTGTTAGTCTCCCCATGGTCTGAGTGACACTCTCTTGAATAGCAGACATGCCAGGGCATGAGGCTGTGTCACAGCACTAACTCAGAGGGTTTCAGAAAGACTTCAGTTCCTACCTATAATAGGCATAATAAGCTAAAGACATAAACAAACATTTCAATAACCTTCCTGTATTTTAAAGCCTAAGTAACAATCTCCAGCTGTGACACCGAAGTGAGATCGGCTGCTGACATGTTGCCCCTCGACTTTCCATTTTATGCAACTAGTAGAAGTTGATGTACGCTTCAATACATCAGCAACAGTGAATAAGTTAGGGGAGTGATGCAGGCCCAGTTTTTACTATACCAGACAGGTTCACTCTGAGATTTGAATCTATTGTTTACTATGGATTGCAATTCTTTATATCCCAATCGCTCAGAATATAAATCCTACCTAGTCAGCTCGCAAGTAACATTCAATTACATATGTTTAAAACACAATAAAAAATATACACAGATTAAAAACACATCAGGATCCTTCCCCCTGGGCAGTTAAGGGTAGATTTCCAAGGGGGAGGATCAGGCCCTGAGGGGGCCATGCCTTACAGATACTGTAAAGCTATATGAGCATCACAGTCTTGCAGTTTGAGTTGGCGAGAGAGTGACTCAGGGTGACTGGGGCAAGGTGAGAGGGTTTTGAGTCAGAGCTCAGTATGTTTCCATATAAAACTGTATGTCACAAATTCAAAAATGAAGGGACTTCTTGGAGTAATCTTTCTGAAACTGATGTCATCCATTGTAGTTTTCGGAAGTATGGTGCACAGGGATAAGCTTGATTAGACCGAAAGTTTTGTTCCATTAGCAAAAGGATTCGTAAAAACTAATTATTTTGTGAGGATAGAGCTTTCCCACATTGCTCCTTTGCTGTAGTAATGTAAACTCAGGGAGGAGCTACTGATTTCTTCGCTAGGCCTTTCCGCTCCTCCTGTGAAAGGAACCAGGCCCACCCTTCTCCTAAATCAAACACCCTCAGAGGGTTTGTAGCACCTCATTTCCGGCTGCTAAAGCTATCCCTAGTGGAGGCTGGGGAATGAGGAATTTCTGACAGGAAACTTCGTTGTTAAAGAGCTAAGGGTGCCTTGGGGTAGACTGAAGCAGCCGCCTGGGAGTCTGGACTCCTGCTTTATCCTTCCAGAGGGACATTCCTTAGCAAGCAGCTCACGCCTCAGGGGAACAGAATTGTTTTGCAAAAACAAACAGCCCCAACACTGGGATTCAACAAAGATTGCCAGACCAAAGATGCTGCTTTGCTTGCTTGAAGCTTGTCCTTTGCCCTAGATTAGAAAGATACATATGACTGAAACTGGCCTATTTTGCCAGATAAACACCTCCCCCATGAGAAAAGATCCAGTTTCTGAAATGGCCAATGGTAGAAATGCAATAAATTCACTTGCTGAAATTCCCACAGCTATTAAATGGGCAGCAGCCTCTCCTGTTTTGCCTCTGGCCACTCTAGGAACTATCAAGGAGTTGGGGTTTTTTTATTGAATATGCTGGCGGGCAGGGAGAGAGAGAGAGAGAGAACAAAAGCCCCCAAGGGTCTGACTAGGAGTGGATAGTTGTCTTGGAGTCCTGGGTTGAAGCGACTGGAGTCCTGAACTAGGACCAGAGAGACCAAGGTTCAAATCTCATCTCAGCCCATAAGACCCCTAGGGGCCAAGAGTGCTTCGGGGTGCCCGAATAAAATTTTGAGGGGGCCGGGGGGGGGACCAAAGTTGATGGGCATTGCCATTCAAATGGTGTGCCACTCAAATTAATTATGAGGGATGGGGCTTACCTGCCACCCCCATATTTTATTCAAGTTGGCACCCCTGAGCCTCAGCCACAAAGATCACTGGGTGACCTTCAGCCAGTCACAGTCTTTCCATCTATCCTAGCTGTCAGGGATGTTGTGAAGGTAAAAACAAAATGGGTAGGAAGAGGCATGTATGCCACCTTGGAGGAAGCGGTGGGATAGAAATACATTTTGGAATTGAAATTCCATCTTTAATATACGGCAATCCTGTGCTTCCTCGTGGCGAGAGAGACAGGGTCAGCACAATTCTTCTTCTCTGGCGATCGCTCGTAGCCGAGTAAGATTGCCTTCCATAAACACGGTTTTAACAATGAGTCCGTGGGATGGGTTTTTGGAAGACACCTGTGCGTGAATTTGTTTTATGTGTGTAGATCAGTGCATGCTGATCAACTCACAGTCTTTGCAGTAGAGCTCTGTTCCGATGGCACGAGTAGTCACAACGAACCGGTAGATCCTATCTGCTGCAGCCTTCATCTGCCTTCACAGCCGTTGTAACATACTGCTTGTTATCATCCGCCTGTTCTGCTGTTGAGGACTTCTTGGATCATTCTTTGTCTAGCACCTTCCCTTTGACCTTACCGCCTTGGGTGACCCTGCTGGGAGTACGAGATTCCCGATGGCTTTGCTCACAAGGGTCATAGGAACGTGCAAGCCCACTCACCACAACAAGGTGATGATCCAGCAAGTGAGGTCAGCACAATACATTTTGCTGCTGAAGTGAAGGACAAGATGCTCCCCCACTGCATGTACCAAAGCTAACTGTCCTGACAGTTCATACTTCAAACACTGGAGATGCTTCCTCCACCACTCCTGAGGGCAGTAGGCTAGCTAAGGGGGATATACAGGGGCAGACAGAGGGGAACCACCAGGGTCTCAAAAGGAAGAGCAGGGGCCACTGTGACTCTTCCCCTGATTTAATCCCTGTGAAGTAGGTTAGGCTGAGAGGCAGCGGCTGCCCAAGGTCACCCTGTGAGCTTCATGGCAGTGGGGATTTGAACCCTGATCTCTGAGTGCAGTTACCTAACCCTATAAGAGTTATAGCTACTGGATGTTACCCACTTAATTCCCCTTAAAGGAGACAATGCTAGTTGGAGAGCACTTGAAATAATTCTAGTGTGCTTCAACAGGCTCATATGTCAGAATACAAGAGGTACCAGTAAAGTGTTATTCTACTTTAAAATCTCATGACTTTTTAAAGCCACCCTCATGGAAAGCCTGCATAACTAAGTCTGGAACTGGGCTCCTTAAAGACCAGGAGTTCTATTTTTGTTGACAAGAGAGGTGTAGGCGTGACGTGCTGAAACACCTGTTTGCTTAGGGATATGAAGCCAGTGACTGTGAAAACGGAACAAACAGCATTCACCTGTAATAAAAAGGCCACACACATGAATGCATTTCTGCTGCTTTGCCCAGTTGCTACCTGTTCCAAGACTCATTTCACCAAACAGCAGGAGATCACCATCCTAGAAGAGAGGACAAAGGAAATCCAGATTTGTAATACAAAATGCACACTCCCAAAGTGAAGGCTCCTTGTCCAGTCTGTGTTGAGAAAGCTGTGGGTGTGCTCTTTATGGCACACAGAGACCAGTTCTAGGGAGTCTTTAAGCATTCGAAGGGACTTGAGTGCAAGGACTGGGAACTCTCCCTCTGCCCTGCCAACACTGCTACTGAAGCTTTGTCCCAGTTCAAGGAAGCAGGCAATAACAGTGGAGTATTAAGGGACGATGCTGGGTGCAGTATAAACATACAGGCTACACTGGTTTTTCCCTTTCAGGAGATCAGCTGATAGAGGTACCATTAAGAAACAGAGCAGAGTACTGGGCCATAAAGTGCAGTTGGCAATGCAAATATTGTACTGCCCAGCTCCGAGTGGTGGACAGAGACAGAAGGATTGGGAGGGGGAGGTTGCCAGGGCTGCATGATGTCACCGCAGGAAGAGAGTGTCCTTTTGCAGGTGGTTTTTTGGAAAAGAGTGAGAAGGAACAGGCAGCAGAACTCCATGCAGACTGCACAGTACAAGATGGGGGACACCTGCCTTGCCATGTGAAAAGGATCTAGGGGTCTTAGTGGATCACAAGCTTAACATGACACAACAGGTTGATGCAGCAGCAAAATAGCCTAATGCTAGTCTAAGCTGCATCAACCAAAGTATAGTGCTCCTGATCAAGGGAAGTAATATTACAAAATGGTATCCTTTTTTCCCTCCTCACTCACTGCTTCTTTTTAAATAACTACTTCCCAGACTGCCTCTTTCTATGCACTGCTGCAGCATATTTATCAAACTCCCAACAACCTGAAGCTAGCAAAAATCTGGAGCCAGGCTTAAAATGCTTTTAAATAAAATAGTGCACAATTATACGTATGCTTTGATATAATACCCTATGGGTGTTCACAGAGCTTCACATACATTATCTCAATAATCCTTAAAACAACTCTGTAAGGAGTATCTTTCACAAATGGCTGCAAGTGCTTAAAAAGAGAAAGCAACATGCTACTTTCCTGTTACTCTTGGGTTTGTAATTCTTTGAATTGTTCTTAATCCGCAGGGAGCTGTGCACTTTTGCTGTGGGCGTGGCTGACAGGAACACCTCTGCAGAGATTAGCACGCTTGAAAACACAAGCAGGAAGCAGGAAGCTTATGAGGGGCAGGTGGAGGAGGGTAAATCCAAACTGTTCTGGTTTAGAGTTTGTGATGGTTGCAGGCCACTTCCTCCTTGGAAGGTACAGGGACAGGCATCGTTGCCTGGCACTTGTTTATGTAACACACAAGGCCACCTTTAAGTTCACACAAGTAGTTTTGTCTTCAGGACAGCGGCTGCTCTTCCCAGAATCACAGATTAAGAACTGAAGGGAGCCAATGGCTATCTAGCTTGCACTCCAAAGCCACCCTGGGGTCAGCCTCTAAGAATCCAAATGGCACTGTGCCATTTACCAATGGGAGCAGCGGTGCTTTCAGAACAATTGACCCACCTGCGTCCTTCACAGGATAGGCCTTTAAAACATTCCTCCTGTGAGAAACACAGGAGGAATATTAAAAGGGCTATACTCTGAAGAATGCTTCTAGATTACTGACATAATCAGAAGCAGAGAAAGCAGATAGAAACACATTTCACAATGTTGTTCCATTTAATAACATACTAAGCAGGTACTGCAGGGGTCCCTTTACCTTTTTAAACAGTTAAATGTGTGGTCTCAGGCATGTTGAGCAGCATATCACGCAGGAAAGAGGGATGCAAACCTTTGGACCAGCCTTTTCCAGTCCCCTCCGTCTCTTTAAAATGATGACCAAGGGAAAGGCAGCTTTTTTGGTTTGCCATCTGTACCATCACCAAACCCCTGTATCTATCTGCCAGTTCTTTTGCCCTCCCTCTCTCTGGAAAGAAAAGCCTGCATTGTATCAATGACTGCCAAGGGGCAAAAAGACTCCCCCACCCCACCCCAAAGATCTCTATAGATACATTGTATCTACCATATTTTTCCGTGTATAGGACGCCCCCATGTATAAGACACCCCCTGTTTTGGGGGACTCTAAATTAAGAAAACACCCCTCAGCACTACCCGTGTATAAGACAAGCCCCAATTTTAAACCTAATTTTTTGGTAAAAAAACCCCCTAGTCTTCTACATGGAAAAATATGGTATATGGGTGTTTTATTTAAAATTCACCCCAGGAGCCAATCCTGGCTGAAAACAGGGATATAAATGCAATATGTAAATAATAGAAGACAACATGACAGAATAGGGTGACATTGATGTTCATATTTTGCATGAAAATCAAATCCCAATGAATGATGGGATAATGAACATGACTTCAAAGGGATCTGAATACACCTGAAATGTCATGTACAGTAAGTCTGCCACTTACCGTACATGGGGGTTATGTTCCAGAGATCGTGCCTAAAGCCAAAATCACATATAATCAAAACACATCAGGTGCAATGGTGGGTGAGATTGCAAAAGTTTTTCCCCCTGGATGCGTGTCCCCTTTTAAAACGTTTCTGGGGGTTTTTAATTCCCAAGCGCATAAAGTTGAATGCACACAAGTTGCAGACCTACTGTGCTTCCTAAATGCAAGTTCCTGTAAGCAGCTTGCAGCATCAGAAGTGGCCCTTCCTTAGAATGAGTATACAGTCAAGTTTTAAACGGACCAGAGAGAATACTATATGTACCCAAATGTTACCTCCATATCCAAGCGCAAAGTCAACACGTCTTCACAGAGCAGTTTGGCCTGACTGCAGTGCCTTTGTGTTCAGGCTGAGCACACTGTAATCTTCTGGAGAGGAAAGGGCAAAGTGGCAATTGCTCTGCATCAATTTGCTCAGTGGAACAAGGCACCAGCTCCTAGCAGCTCAGCACAAGTAGTGGGTGGGGACGGGGGGGGGGTTATTTGTTTTTTTCTCAGTGGGTGTGCATTTCAAAGGGAATTAGGGCTGCAATCCTGTGCCTGGTTTCCTGGGAGTAAGCCTCACTGAACTCAATGGGACTTAATTTTGGGTAGACATGTGTATATGATTGCCCTGGAAGGAATCAGATTATCTCATTCAGTGAAATCAGTGTCCCTGTATGCTCTTTTCTTCACCAGTGCTTCACTGCATGGCAAGCAAAAACAAAAAACAACCCTGTGGATCATGACTCTGTGCATCTTGGTGTTACAGTGGTACCTCGGGTTACATATGCTTCAGGTTACAGACTCTGCTAACCCAGAAATAGTACCAGGGGTTAAGAACTTTGCTTCAGGATGAGAACAGAAATTGCGTGGCAGCAGCGGGAGGTCCCATTAGCTAAAGTGGTGCTTCAGGTTAAGAACAGTTTCAGGTTAAGAACGGACCTCCAGAACGAATTAAGTACTTAACCCAAGGTACCACTGTACTGTTGTAGGACATGCTAGCTCTCACTGCAGCTGATATATTTTAAAACAAAATCTTGCCATTAGCTACTATAAGGTACATGCTGTTCTTCTCTGTCCTGAGTGAACATCCTTTCAATAAAGAAAAAATGAGCAAGTTGAAATCTGCAACTCGCAAATTGAGAAGGTAACCCTGAAGGAAAGAGGGTTTTTTATTGTGGGTCCCAACTCACAAAAAGCAAGCTGCTAGCAACGAAGATACAACAGAGCTGATCTTTATTCAAATTTTTAACCCCAACATTATGGGTTTCTAGTAACCTATGACAGCACTTTTTTTTTTTAAGGCGGATCTAGGATGCTGGACCTGAAAAGTATTTTTTTGGCTGCTCCTACTGATGAGGAAAGGAGCGAGAAACCTGAGCCTTCCCCAATGGCATCATGACAGAACTGGCCTGACCTTTAGTCCTTTGCCAACAGGATAGGACAATTGGCAAGATTAACCATTGCTTAACCTCCTCCTGTCCTCACCCTCAACAGCACAAGCACTGTGGCCTGTTTGCATCTCTGTGGTTAACTGCTATCGGGATAAGAGCCAAGGCACCAGGAGGCTGCTGTCAGAACAAAAGCGTGGAGGCCCATTTCCCCCTCAGCCACCCAAAGTTATAGGCTTCTAAAGCAGCACAAATAATTATCCTGACGGAAAACTCCTTAGGCCTTCCCTTGAGCAGGCCTGTCATATAAAGGTTAAAGAAATAAAAGGCCCAGGCTTTGGAGAAGTTGGTTTCTTCTCTTCCAACAGGTTTGTGCCTATGGGATCCAACAGTTTAGCAACTGCTAACAAATGTGTTTAAGCTTAAAACAAGAATAAAGGCCTAGCTAGAACCAGGCACGTTTGTGCCGTGGCTGTTTGCTGACAGAGGTTACCACTCCATCCTCACTTTTTAAATTTGCATGGAGAAGAGACAGGAGAGCGGTCAAAAGACCTGTGTCTTTGAAATGTTGGAAAGGTCTGTTCCAAATAGGAGATGTGGAACAGGGAGGAGGGCTGCAGCGGCTTTGGAAAACACAGGTCTCACAATGGGTTAAGATGGCCTTTCCAACACCAGAAGCGTTACAACTGAAGAGTTACAACTACTTTGAAGTAGCTTCACTGCATTCATTTTGAAAACACATGCAGGGGCAGGGAAATATAACGCTAGAAGTGACCACTGCTAGTGAGGCAGGAAGATGGCTCTTGCAGTTGGCACTCCATCGTAAGTTGTTCAAAGAACTGCTGCCTATCATGCTTTTCCACCACTAAGTACTTAACAAGTGACTTTCTTAGCCAGCCTGAAATAACATTTCCCTTTCCCCCATCTCCCTATGACATGGCTTATGGTTGCTTGGGTCAGTGAGGTAGGACAATTTACTATTGCGGGTAAGAAGCTATGTTGCAAACTCCCAACTCCATGTTTCTAGGAGCTATGCCATTCCAATCACTACCAGCATTGTTGATCCATGCCCTCACATTTTCTGTGATTTTTCGATGTGTCTGTTATTTGTTTTGTTTCCTGGTGTATAAGTCCCAGAATGGGTTGTACCAACAAACACAGTTCCGTGCAGATAGAAGGGAGGACGGATACGAGAGAAGGATGAGTTTAAAGTTTGGGAGAGGCTGGCATCAGGGAACAGCAGGTAAGTCTTCAGGCTAAGCGAGGAAGTCCAAGTCTCACCTAGCAAGGGAGAACAAGTCCCTTTCCTCAAGGTCCGATGAGAAACGACTCTGGCAGGAGAGCACCAAACCGAAAAAAGTTGTTTTATTGGTACCATACATGACCATAAATGGCACAAACTATGCAAAAAAAAAAAAAAAAAAGGCTTTACAGTGCCCCGGGGGGAAGTGGTAGGTGGAAAGGGCAAGAAGGGTGGGGAGAGGGGACAGAGTTCACGTCACCAGTTCATGCCGAGCACAGCAATGGGGGACGTGACACTCATATATTTAGGTACAAAAAGGTTACAGAAAAACGCCCTGTAAATTATAGTATTGACTGTTGTATTGGCTACTCCCGGGGGATAGAGCAGAATGGAGCATCTGGGCCCAGTAACACAAAAAGTGACCAGTCCCACCCCACACCCCAAGCATGCTCCAGGTTGATCCATCTGGGCTCCTCCAGGGGAATGGAGAACTTATGGGATTCCAGCGCATGAGCCAGGTGGCGTCTACCACAGAGCAACGGGCCAGAAAAACAGCAGCTCTAGGGTAAGCCTGGCGGCAGCCATCCTCCTCAGAAAAGCCCCTTGCAGTCTGGGACCTGCTCAGAGAAACAGTCTAAGTAAGGCAAAGGGTGGTTGCCATGACAGTCCAGACTGTGCCCTCTAAATGCCACCACCCTCACAATCAGCCCATGCCATGAGGTGACCAAAAGACTTTGGGGGCTACCTCACGCATGGCAACCCAAGCTTGACAGATGGTTGGTTTGAGGCCTCCATGACAACGCAACTTCTCTCCATGGTTCTCGGGACAAAATTAAGAGTAAGGAATTGCAGGTGGAAAATGTTGAGTGACATCCAAACACCAGAGAGTGAACTGGGTGGGTTTAGGAACAGGTCTTCTTTCCTTGGGGACCTTTGTGAGCCCTGTCACTCCCCACCAGGAAGGATAGATCTGGCTGTAAAAAAGTTACCTAGAACCTCACTCCGCAATGGAGGAAATGGCGACCCTTCTTTACAAAGCATGTGTTACCCCATCTCCAGGTTGCATTCACCCCCATTCCCCATGTTCTGCACTGCTGTAAACTGGTGACAGTACCCTCTGAACTCTCCTGCCTCCCACAAAGGACGCCCATCACAATGAACTCCCCCAACCACTGGTGGGGGCGGCTGCATTAGTGAGAACACAGTGAAAGAACAGTATCATACACACAGCCTACAGCGCGGAAATATACAAGCACAAGGTACACAAACCCGAAAGGGGGGGGGGAAGGGTAGAGAAGGGAGGGAGCAAGGACAGCAGCACACACAAGTTACACAGAGGGGGCAAAGTGGGGCAGCCATGCTGTCCTCAAAGGATGTAGAAAGGAAGTCTGCAAAGTCTCTCCTTGGTTTGAAGCTCTCAGAACTGTATATAAAAACCAAGACTCCCAATTGGTAGACAAGCCTGTACAAAAATCAGGACTGGGGGGAAATAGGGAGGAAGGGCAGATTTTTTTTTTTAAACGTACAATTTTAATAATATTTTTTTGTAAAAAAACAAAAAACCAAACCCAAAGTACAGGGGAGGGGTCAAGATTGCAGTTTTCTGTAGGAGCAGGTCAGGCAGAAGGCCAGACCCAAAGGGGCGGGTGCCCTCACCATGCCAACTGCAGGGTTGCTTTCTAACCCCATTCCAGGAGGCACTAAACTCCCCTTGTCTTCAGGCGGGGCAGCAGCAGCCCCACTGCCGCACCTACAGCCGCCAGGAGGGACTGCTTGAGACCCACCCCACAGAAATCATAGCTGCCCCTGTGACATTACCAGACCCTCCTGTTAGAAGGAGCCCCCCTGAGGCCAAATATGGAGCTGGACTTCTATATAAAACGTGCTTAGGGCTGGACATTCTGCCAAATGGCCAAGAGCATTCGTGGCCCCTTCCCTTCCTGAGGTGTTTCGTGCCAGTCAGGTTCCAACGGGGCGTATAAAGAGCACAGAACGCCATCCTGCAGGAGTGCCGCTTGTGTTGTCCGGAGCGCTGGATGCGTGGGTGGGAAGGGAGGAGGAGTTAAAATTCTGCCAGGCCTAGAGTGAGACCCAGGCTCCGTCAGGCCCAGCGCCCCAAGTCTGCCCTAAAGGGCACAGCCAAGAGTGCAGACATCAGGGAGTGGTGGCCAGGCCAACTGGAGGCAGGTAGGTGGGCAGGCTGGTGCTGCAAGGCCCACCGGCCCTGATACCTTGCCGGCCAGCCAGCCGGCTACTCTTCTTCACAAATTGTCCAGGTAGAACGGTTTCGACTCAGTCCATGGGGACGCCAGCCAAGTCCGTTGAAGGCCAGGCTGGGGGTGAGGGCTTTACTGCGATGCTTGCGACGTCGGGTTCTCGGACTTGCTCTCCTGACTGGAGGGGGGCTTGCTGTTCCAGGGGCTGTTGGCGCCCAGCGCGGGAGAGTTGTTGAAGCTGTCCTCGTCGTCAATGCCGTTGGCAGCGTCGAACTGCGTGTTCTCCAGCCGCGTGATCAGGCGCTCGTCCTCGTCACCAAACTCCCCGCCCATCAGGGTCGGCTCGCCCACCACCATCACATCCTGAGGAGGGAAGAGGGTCCCGAAACATAATCGAGGTGGAGGCAGCCCTGACCCACACCACAGAGGGAGCCAACCACCGCCAAATCAAAACATTTCCTTCTGAATAGGAGACCCACATCCCTTGGCTTCCTTTACTCTCTACTTCTTTTATCAAGCTGAACCCCCCACCCACCAACATTCCTACAACTGTGGCCACTCCATTTCCATTGTGTGCTTAGGAGCTGACAGCCACTTAACACGTCTGGGAGGTCAAATGCCTCTGGATCTACTGTTCCCTCATGAGGAGGAAGCTCTCCCTCTGACTATGCCTGAATGTAGGTGGCATAAAGCTGAGGGGGGCGGGATGTCAAACATGAAGAATCACAGAAGGAATCCTCTTCGTGATGTGGCGCTGGCACCAACAGGCACCCAAACAGTGCTGCCATTTTCTTTCTTTTTCCACAATAGAATTTTATTTTAAAAAACTAGTAGTAAGAATGATTACCAGTGCGCTAAGCCAGTGAAAAGCAATAAAGGAGTCTGATGTAGTGTAGAACAAGGAAGCAAACTGCCACCACTTGATAACAGGCGTGTAACCAGGTACCAGTGAAATATTTAAGCCTTTCAAGTTGCTTCAGGCTTTAAACAGTAATTAGTCTCATATATGACCACCCCGAGCCCCTTTCAGACACTACCTCAAACTGAATACAGCAAGTGATGGCTTCCAGCCCTTTCCCCAATCTCCACATACTCAGGTCAGTGCTGCCATTTTCAAGATGGCTGCTGCCACCGTTTTGAACAAACGAAGCTCTCTATCCCACCCCCTGCAGATATACCGCAGGGAGCCTTCTCCAGCGTTTCTGAGGGTGTTCCAGCTCCATGGAGCAGGGCCCCTCGCAGGAGGAGTTCTCAGGTTACGAAAAGAGAGAATGAAAAGGGGATGCTTACAGGTACCTGACTGGAGAGGGCAAAGGTGCTGGCTGGGCTCTTCTTCTTGCTGTTGCTGTTGTTGGTGTTGCCACCTCCAGAACTCATGGTGCTGCCCCCTGACATCTTCCTTTTCCGGCGCTTGCTGGGCTGCTGACGTGCAGGCTCAGCTGGAAAGTGTTAGCAAAGGGAACGCCGGTGAGACATCTTGGTCCCAGCAAATGAATCCAGTATTCCCCAATACAATCAAGCTGTAACTAAAAATACCTCCCAATCCAACTTGCTATTGTATATTTGCTAGGCTTCCCCCAAAGCCTGATTCACCGGTTACACTTGCCTGTAACCTCTTCGAACATCATCAACCCCCCAGATCTCATTCACCCATCCCACATTGTAGCAACAGAGCCAGGAATAGAAGCCAAGAGTTCTGGCACCAAACACAAGATTCCCTACTAGCAATTGCATCCCAGAGAAGGGCAATGCTCATAGCACCCTCTGGTGGGTTTCACAGGAAATGTCAGTAGTCCCAACTGGCAGTTGCAGGCCGGAGAAGGGCAATTCCTATACCTCCCTCTAGTGGGGTTCACAGGAAATGCACCCAGGAAGCTGTAGTACCGAGGGTGGCCCTGCAAAACTCTCACCAGGTGGCGCCACCATCCGTTGCCACTTTTGGAAGAGGCATGTCTTGAGGCAGTCCCGGGGACTGAGGCTGTAGGTCTTGTGCCGTGACATCAACTCCTGCATTGGTTCTAAGATTACGCAAAGCTGGAAAGAGGAAAGAAAGAGAGATAAGGTTGGGTTTTGCTGCGGAGAGCAGGCCCCTGTTAAGAGACCAGAAACCCCCTCGAGCCAAATGTAGCTCTGTGTCTGTGTCTTGGGCAAGATGGAAAAGGGGTACCCTGGCAACATAAACCATCTTCTAGTCTCTGGTCACAGGATAAAGTACACTCCCAGCTTCAGCCTTGCCCCTCTTCTTTGCTAGTGGGGCATCCACAGGTGCACACCTCCAAGCCATGCATCTCAAGCTACACACAGAATGCAGAGACTTTTCTGTGCACATGGGCATAGCCCAATATGAAGGCATCTTTGCCCCCAACAGCTGTGGAGCATTTGCAGAAGCCAATGCCACAAGCTGATTTTCATACATAAACATATTTATGGAAATTCATGTTCCTCTGTATAAACCTCTAATCTGCGTTTTCCTGTACTCTTTCCTTGCACGGAACTAGTTTCTAGCAATAACTTCCTGGCCTCCAGTCCTCCTTGCAGTCACAATATGCACGCAGTAAAATGATCTGCTCTGTTCAAATAAATCGTAAAGTACAGCAAAAAATACAGAGGCATTAGTCCCCAGGTGCCGCATTTGAAAGGTAAGCTTTATGTTTCTTTATGAAAAGTAAAAGGGAAGGATGCAAGGGAGCCTTTTCCACAGCCTAACCAGCGCTGTGGGAAAGCACTTACTCGGAGGTAGTTGAGCGTGGAGTTTGACAGTCCGCATCGAGTGATGTTCTTGGACAACTGGTCCAGCATCTGGGGATCTTGCGCCTGCAGTGAGCAAGGAGAGAAGGAAGAGTCCAACAAGAATAGGAGGCTTCTTTGTACTATTGTTGCTCTTAATGTGATCATCAATATTTCTTGGGGTTAGTTTTCCTTGCATTTTGTATTATTTCTCCCCAAAGCCACTTTATGATTCTTTTCAGTAGAAAAAGAGTGCCAATGAAATTCAATAAAAACAAACCCATGAAATGCAGATATGAAAAGCTGGATAAAAGCCTCATGCATGGCAAGATCCATACAATTTCAAGATCAACAATTTAGGAATTGAGAATTGTGCACCCGCTTCTTCCCTCTGGTGACAGGTGCTGGCCCGGGTGCAGAGGAGCTGAGCTGGCAAAGATCCAAGAAGCAACAGTGGGGGTTTTTTTTGGGGGGGGGGAGTAGGGCTCAGCAACACAAAGCAAGCTCAAACTGCAAAATGCTCCTGATTTCAGAGGGAGTCCGGCTGAGTTGCTTAAACCAGGTCAAGCCCACAGCCAGTACCAAACACAGGACTCACATGCATAGCAAGGATGCTGCGGGGAATGAGCTCCCGGTGCTGCCGGATACTGAAGTGCCACGTCTTTATCCTCATCATGTCGTCAAACATGAACTCCAGGTAGAGGCGGCCCTCCACACACACCTGGGAAAGTGGAATGCAAACAAATGGCATTGGCGGCTCAGGTGAGCCTTCTCCACCCTGCAAACAAACCTGGTCTCTAGGTTTCTGCCTGCTTCCACCACCCTTGGGCTCTTTGCAGGAGGTCACAAGCAGTGACAAAGGGCTGAACTACTCTGGGGAGCAGTTCAGCACAGACTCCTGCTAGCCTGGCTTGGGGGTGAGGCAGAGGACCAGTGCTGCCCTCTCACCTGGGTGAACATGGGCTTGCCATGCTGGGTGACCATGGTGCACTGGTCACAGTCGAGCGAGACAAAGTTGTTGTGGAAGGACTCCTTCGGGTGCTTCAGGACATAATACAGCTCGGTAGCACCCCCTTCGAAGATGCTGCGGAAATAGCGGGGGATCAGGGTGCGGCCAATCGCTAGACGCAGGGGAAGGAAAGGGAGATGAAAATCAGTTACTAATGTTTTGCCCTGCAGACTCAGGGCTGCTAGAGCAATAGGCACTTGTTTTTATGCTGGGGATCATTAGCATCTCCGTGGAAATACCAAGTGAGCGAAGTCTTCCATAGTAAGGCACCAGGTGAAGTATCCAAATGAATATGTAGAGCAGTCCAAGCTCTGGGGGTCCTGAGCAAACTGTCCTTGTTTCCCAACCGCTTGGGCTTACTCATAGGTGGGTTGCCCATGCCCTACCCATGATGATTGTGGGGATCAGAGCTGTGACCTGCTGTGATCAACTGGGTCTCTAGGAAGCTACGCTTCAGAAGCCTACTTGGACAACAGCATTCCAACCTCTGTCCCAAGGAGAGACTGGTGATGTGCCGAATTGCTTTAAAAAGAAATGAGACACATTTTCACCCTGAAAGAATTTGCCTCTTATCTAGAATATAATGTATAAAGGGAGGTGTGTGGGTGTGCCTTAGACACATACAAGTGCTGACATGAATTCATAAATCAAGACCATCCTGGCCCTGAAACTTTTCAGTTCCTCTGTGAGAAATGAAGATTCTTGGAGGAACTACAGGGATGAAAATGCTTTTAAAAAATTGCTTGGAACTTTTAAGACTAGGAAGATTTTCATTTCCAGTGTGCCTCTTTAACACACCAACCTTTTCAGCCAATCTATGTGTCTGTGCCTAGGAAGCACGACAAATCTGTTTTCAATCATGGAAAATGTATTTATACTGGAGGAACCGAGAGAAATAGCTGAAATTTCTGAAAATTTGCCCTGCTCCATCACAGGTATACACCATGAGCTCCTAAGCAAGATTGCAGGTGCTAAATGTCTGCTGGAAGGCAACTGGAGTGTTCTGTGGTTGCAAAATGAAGGGTCAGTTTTTATAGCCTAGTAAGCAGTACGATATACACTCCGTTCCTAGTCATCAGCTTTACCAGTATCTGAGGATGGGCTGTGAAGGCAAGGGGGGCTGGTTGAGCCACACCAGCTACGTACCAGATACTAAGCTCACAGCCAACCCTGAAAACCGGGGATTACTCCTTCAAGGTTAGCTCGGGAGAGGCTTTCCCTGCATGAGACCCGTCCTAGACTGAAACTCACTGTATCTCTTTGGTCCATCTTCCAGACAGAAGGTGATTGTTAGCATGGCATCATCCTCAAAGAACTCGGTGGTGAAGGCATCCCACCACAGATTGTCACATTCCTGCAGCAACAGAGGACAAAAGCCTTACATGCAGGGAGGGGAGATCTCCAAAGGCTAGGAGATAACCATTCGCCACCAAGGCAGCAAAGGAACCCAGGAAGGGTGTTTCCAAGGGCTTGGTGGACACCCCAGACTCTTCTTCCATCCCCTCCAAGAGTAACAGTACCCCCATCCACAAGTTTCCCCACTCTTCCTCCTGATTCAACCACCCTGAACCCCCATATAAATATACCTCTGTCCAGTTTTGCAGCCGCTTATTGAGCTCAAATATCCTGTAGTCAGTCTGGTTGCCATATGGTGTGTGCCTCCTGTCAATCAACCACAGCAATTGAACAATTAATATTTCGATCTAATAAGATAGAATAATTTGTCTGGGGTGTTACGGTGATGCAGAATGCATTACTTGCTTTGGTGTTCACATTTCACAGACAGAAAAATGCCTCCCCACACCCCAAGTGGCACCCACCAAGTTAATGGCTGAGCAGGGATGTAAATTCCAGTTTCTCCACATCTGTGTCCAACTCTCCAATCACTGGACCATATTTTTGCAAACTTTTAGGTTTTCTTGCAATCAAGCTGTATAGTAATCTTGTCAAATAACAATTCCATTGTTAAATAAATAAAAGGCCTTTCCAGAGGTGCGGTGGAGGGTACACACTTCATTTACTGCTCTTACGATACAATTAGATGTGACATTAATCACATATTTGCATCTATTTCCATGCCTGGAGTCCTCCTTTTTAAACTAACAGCAGCCATCAAGATCAAGGATGCGAAATCACTACCACCACCAGGTGCTGCTTATGAAAATTGTAGCAAATAGGATAATGTCTCTGCAGATGGTAATTGCCACCATAGAACTTTATGTACCTACTCATATTAAAAAATATTTTGGGGTTTTTAAAATAAAAAAACCTATTGTCTGATTAATTGGGGGTCGCTTTTTAGTCAATTAAAATAGGAACACTGGAAGCAACCTTACACAGGGTCCAACCACTGATTCATTTAGCTCACTGCTGTTTACACTGACTTAGCAAGCGTTCTCTTAAGTTTTCAGGTGAAAGTCTTTCATAGCCCAGAGATTCATCTACTAATCATTCCATGATTATGAAACAAAATAGACACCAGCAGCAATGGTTATGGAACAAAATAAACAATAGGAGTAAGAACATGCTGCATGCTTTTTGCTGTGGGAGGGAAATGGGTATTTGTATCTCATGATTATACAAAATAAAAGCAATATTTTGAAAAAGTTCAGTCCTATCTTGTGATGCCAGGGATTGAATTTGAGACTCTTTTATAAGAGTAAGCCCAGTTGAATTCAATGGGATTTGCTTCTACAAATGTTCCAATTCTAGTCAGAAAGTACCTACATGATACTTGATGTAGGAGACTATTTCATGGGATTTCCTCAAACAAGAGAGTGCGTTTATTTCATAAAATTTATATACTGTTTGATTGTAGGCAAAAACCCTCAGAGTGATTTACAATGTAGGAACAGAGAAAAGGTCACTCCACTGCTGTTGCTGCTGCTAATTTATTTCTTATATTCCACCCATCAGACTGGGTTGCCCCAGCCACTCCTCTCAGCTTGATTCCACTTCCCTTCCCCCCTTTTCTCCCTACATACTGAAGTCCTGACTCTTGTCAAAATGGGTAATTTCATACACATCTGAAAACGCATAAATATGCACACCGCATGCACCCTTCATTTAAGGTTCTGTTTGGATGAGGACAGATGTTAATATTTCAAGTGGTTTGAACACAGATCCACTACCATGAAAGCAAATGCCTCAAAGGGCTGCAAATGTTTCTTGAAACATTTAACTGTAGAGCTTTGCTAGACTGTATCATGAGATTATAACAGCTGTCATTATAAGAAGGTTTGGAAACCAAGTTTTGTTTTTCTTCCAGAATATGAGTTCAGTAATACCATGGTACGGTTCCAACATGCATATGGATTATATGGGTTGCCAACCTTTTTTTAGGTCTATGGGCACATTTGGATTTTTTTAGTGTTATGGGTAGCATGCTCTCTGGTCACTTCTCTCCCTTCTCCCTCACATCAGCCCCACCCCAAGAAAGAAAGAACGCAGACAACCTTCACTCTTCTAAGGGATCTAGGTAAAAGTCAGATTCAACAGAATTAAGCTAAGCCTTGAAAAGCACATAGAGCTGAAAGAGGAAGTGGGAAAGAGAGTCTTCCAACTTCCTTAGAATCATAGAATCATAGAATCATAGAGTTGGAAGAGACCACAAGGGCCATCGAGTCCAACCCCCTGCCAAGCAGGAAACACCATCAGAGCACTCCTGACATATGGTTGTCAAGCCTCTGCTTAAAGACCTCCAAAGAAGGAGACTCCACCACACTCCTTGGCAGCAAATTCCACTGTCGAACAGCTCTTACTGTCAGGAAGTTCTTCCTAATGTTTAGGTGGAATCTTCTTTCTTGTAGTTTGGATCCATTGCTCCGTGTCCGCTTCTCTGGAGCAGCAGAAAACAACCTTTCTCCCTCCTCTATGTGACATCCTTTTATATATTTGAACATGGCTATCATATCACCCCTTAACCTCCTCTTCTCCAGGCTAAACATGCCCAGCTCCCTTAGCCGTTCCTCATAAGGCATCGTTTCCAGGCCTTTGACCATTTTGGTTGCCCTCCTCTGAACACGTTCCAGTTTGTCAGTGTCCTTCTTGAACTGTGGTGCCCAGAACTGGACACAGTACTCCAGGTGAGGTCTGACCAGAGCAGAATACAGTGGCACTATTACTTCCCTTGATCTAGATGCTATACTCCTATTGATGCAGCCCAGAATTGCATTGGCTTTTTTAGCTGCCGCGTCACACTGTTGGCTCATGTCAAGTTTGTGGTCAACCAAGACTCCTAGATCCTTTTCACATGTACTGCTCTCAAGCCAGGTGTCACCCATCTTGTATTTGTTCCTCTCATTTTTTTTGCCCAGGTGCAATACTTTACATTTCTCCCTGTTAAAATTCATCTTGTTTGTTTTGGCCCAGTTCTCTAATCTGTCAAGGTCGTTTTGAAGTGTGATCCTGTCCTCTGGGGTGTTAGCCACCCCTCCCAGTTTGGTGTCATCTGCAAATTTGATCAGGATGCCCTTGAGTCCATCATCCAAGTCGTTGATAAAGATGTTGAATAAGACCGGGCCCAAGACAGAACCCTGTGGCACCCCACTAGTCACTCTTCTCCAGGATGAAGAGGAACCATTGATGAGCACCCTTTGGGTTCGGTCAGTCAGCCAGTTACAAATCCACTGAGTGGGAGCATAGTCAAGACCGCATTTTACCAGCTTCTTTACAAGAATATCATGGGGCACCTTGTCAAATGCCTTGCTGAAATCAAGGTAGGCTACATCCACTGCGTTCCCTTCATCTACCAGGCTTGTAATTCTGTCAAAAAACGAGATCAGGTTCGTCTGACATGACTTATTTTTCAGAAATCCATGCTGACTATTGGTGATCACAGCATTCCTTTCTAGGTGCTCACAGACTGTTTGCTTAATGATCTGCTCCAGAATCTTCCCTGGTATTGATGTCAGACTGACTGGGCGGTAATTATTTGGGTCCTCTCTTTTCCCCTTTTTGAAAATAGGGACAACATTTGCCCTCCTCCAGTCTGCCGGGACTTCGCCTGTTCTCCAGGAATTCTCAAAGATGACTGCCAGTGGTTCTGAAATCACATCTGCCAGTTCTTTTAATACTCTTGGATGCAGTTCATCTGGCCCTGGAGACTTGAATACATCTAGACTAGCCAAGTATTCTTGTACTATCTCCTTAGTTATTCTGGGCTGTGTTTCCTCTGCTGAATCATTTGCTCCAAATTCTTCAGGTCGGGCATTGTTTTCTTTATCGGAGAAGACTGAGGCAAAGAAGGCATTGAGGAGTTCAGCCCTTTCTGTGTCCCCTGTTTGCATTTCACCATCTTCTCCTCTGAGTGACCCCACTGTTTCTTTGTTCTTCCTTTTGCTACGAACATACCCATAAAAGCCTTTTTTGTTGCTTTTAACCTCTCTAGCAAGCCTGAGTTCATTCTGTGCTTTAGCTTTTCTGACTTTGTGTCTACACGTGCTGGCTATTTGTTTGAATTCCTCTTTGGTGGTTTCCCCCCTTTTCCATTTTTTGTACACATCCTTTTTTAATCTTAACTCAGTTAAAAGTTCTTTAGATAGCCACCCTGGCTTCTTTAGGCACCTTCCATGTTTCCGTCTCATTGGTATTGCCTGAAGTTGTGCTTTTACTATCTCCCTCTTAACAAACTCCCAGCCATCATGAACTCCCTTTCCTTTTAGTATTACTGTCCATGGGATCTCACCCAGCACTTCCCTAAGTTTTATGAAGTCGGCTTTCTTAAAGTCGAGAAATTGTGTCCTAGTATGCTTGGCTGCTCCTTTCCGCTGTATAGTAAACTTCAGAAGAGCATGATCACTCGCGCCTAATGATCCTTCCACTTCTACCCCACTAACCAGGTCATCAACATTGGTTAGGACCAGATCTAAAATGGCTGTTCCTCTTGTTGCTTCTCCCACTTTCTGGACAATGAAGTTGTCTGCAAGGCCAGTGAGGAATCTGTTTGACCTTATGCTCTTGGCTGAGTTTGACATCCAACAAATATCCGGGTAATTGAAGTCCCCCATTACTACTATCTCCCTTCCTTTTGCATGCTTGGCCATCTGTTCCAGGAAGGCATCATCTATGTCCTCCGTTTGGCTTGGGGATCTATAGTAAACTCCCACAATGAGGTCTCTGTTATTCTTCTCTCCCTTAATTTTGACCCAAATGCTCTCACTTTGGCTTTGAGGTTCTAAATCTTGGATCTCTTCACAGGTATACACATCCCTGACATATAACGCCACTCCTCCTCCTTTCTTGTCTGGTCTGTTTCTCTGAAATAGATTGTATCCCTCCATTATTACATTCCAATCGTGGGACTTATCCCACCAGGTTTCAGTGATTCCTATTATGTCATATTTAGTTTGCTGCACCAAGAGCTCAAGCTCATCTTGTTTATTTCCCATGCTTTGCGCATTAGTGTACAGACATTGAAGTCCATTAATCATTCCCCCGTGTCTCTTATTTAATGATTTTTTCCTCCCACCACTAGGTCTGCGTGCTGTTTGCTCTATTCGGTCTATGACATTTGGATGATCATCTTCATCAATTGATAGACTCCTACCTTCAGGACCACTGTCTCCCTCCCCCACATTAGTCAGTTTAAAGCCCTCCTGATGAGGTTTCTGAGATTTTTTGCAAAAACATTCCTCCCAACCGTTGTGAGGTGCAGCCCATCGCTTGCCAGAAGTCCATCTTCAAGAAACTGCATTCTGTGATCTAAGAATCCAAACCGTTCCTGTTTACACCATTTGCGAAGCCAGTTGTTCACTTCCGCTATTTTTCCCTCTCTCCCTGGGCCACGTCGTTCAACTGGGAGGACAGATGAGATGACAATTTGTGCATTTAATTGCTTCAATTTCCTGCCCAGAGCCTCGTAATCTCTTTTGATCTTCTGGAGGCTATTGCTTGCAGTGTCATTGGTTCCCACATGAACCAAGAGGAAGGGGTATTTGTCAGTGGGTTTTATGATTCCTTGCAGTCGTTCAGTTACATCTTGGATCTTAGCCCCGGGGAGACAGCACACTTCCCGAGACATCTTGTCAGGCCCACAGATAACTGCTTCTGTTCCCCTCAGTAGGGAATCCCCTATCACCACTACACGCCTCCTCTTAGGTCTGGTCGGGGTTCTTCCGTGAGCTGTCCGTTCCAAGGTCACCTGCACATTCCCTGAGGACTGACTTTGCTGCTCGTCTTCATATACCTGATCGACTGTAATGAGGGAGAGATCCTCAAATGGAGTCTGCTCTTCGTCTTCCATGCTAGGGGAGAGGACCTCAAAGCGATTGTGTATTTCTAAACAATCCGAGTGAACCCTGGCCCTCCTACTTCTTTGAGTCACGTTTCTCCATATATCTGGCTCCTGTGTTGGTGAACTAGCCTCCTTCTCAGGGGAGTCCCCTGTCTCCTCCTTGGTGGAGACGGTGTGCTCTGTTGCTTCCAAAAAGAGCTCCAGCTCTCTAATTCCTTCTTTACCTCTATGTCCTTTTCAAGGTGAGGGGAAAGTAACCGCCTTCATACCCTCGTGAACAAGGGGGCAGTTGGGTGATCTGCTTAGAAATCACTTGCACCACACTTGAGAAATGTTTTATCTGTCTTTACCCTGTTGTTAACACAGTTTGTCAGAAGGAAAAGCAGTGCAGTCTCTTACCCAATCCCAGGCTCCAGGTATGTTGGCGGATACATAGGAGTTGGTCTGCAGAGAAATAAGCCAAAACAGGATAGATTAACAAAAGCACTGCATGCAAGGGCACAGCAGCATGCCTGAAAAGAATGGCTGGTGTGCCATGAGAAAATAATTAATGGCTCCTATCAGCATACAGTAAGGTAAAGGTAAAGGGACCCATGACCATTAGGTCCAGTCGTGGCCAACTCTGGGGCTGCGGTGCTCATCTCGCTTTATTGGCCGAGGGAGCCGGCATACAGCTTCCAGGTCATGTGGCCAGCATGACTAAGCCGCTTCTGGCGAACCAGAGCAGCGCACAGAAACACCATTTACCTTCCCGCCGGAGCGGTACCTATTTATCTACTTGCACTTTGACATGCTTTTGAACTGCTAGGTGGGCAGGAGCAGGGACCGAGCAACAGGAGCTCACCCCGTCGCAGGGATTCAAACCGCCGACCTTCTGATCGGCAAGTCCTAGGCTCTGTGGTTTAACCCACAGCGCCACCCGCATCCCTCAGCATACAGTAGCTACCCTCAAAGGTAACCAACCACCTGCTGTCCCTCTGAACAATTAATGTCTCTGGGATTCCCTCCTTCCAATCAATAGTGGACTCTGCTGATGATACGCAGGAACTGAGCTCCCCTGAACTCCAGAGGTGTTTTTCCAGAAACAAATTTAGATGACCCCCTCAGCTATCAAAAGGAAGGAAATACATCTCTAAAAGAGCTTCTCACTTACCCCACATCTCGATCCAGCATAGTGCCCGGGTGAAAGGGGGGGAAGGCGTTGCCGTTTGGGGGCTCCTTTGGAGAGTACAGCTTGAATGACTTAGAGGAACAGCCTGGGGGAGGGAAAATGAAAGATCACTCAGCCAGGAGCAGACTAGATAGAAGGATGAGACAAACATGATTTCATTGTGACTACTGCAGCCCCTTAGGCATCCACGCCACTACCACACCAGCCCTGACTCAGCTCCTCCAGACAGAGAAGTTCTGAATATAAAATGCCAACATCAAACAAAACTCAAAGCTGGAGATAAGAGAGCAAATATCATTAGCTGAAGAGCTGGGTGACAAAAACTGACACCTGCCACATCCCCCTTATTGCCACTGCACAGCACTGTCTTTCCCACACCATGGAAAAACAGCACAGCGCTATAGTAGCTGTGCTTCTGGTTCTGTCTTCTAACATTCAAGGGCAAGAGACGCATGGAAGGAGCTGTTCCAGCACTGTGGTGTGGCTCCCAGCAAAGGAAGCACGGTGAACCACTATTACAGCTACATGCACTCCTCCCTTCTTCTAAAAAGTCACACAGAGTGGCTGCCAAAGTTATGTTGTGCCATGAAAGTATAATGCTCTGCTATAGATGCTATCCTCCCTCCCTGCCCCTCCCTTTGACTTCACACTGGATATGGGGAAGAAGATAAAGAGGAAAGGGTGCAGGGAGTAACAACAGCCATTGTTTAGTGCTGCTTTTTCCCTGTCAGGGAAATGGACTGTGGCAGGAGGAAACCACTTCCAGCCAAATTAAGTGGCAGGTGACCACCTCATTGAACACTAATTTGCGAGACTTCTCCAGCATCAACAAGGCAGTGGCATTTTCAGAAGAAGAGATAGAAATAAAAGGAGTTTGGGGGGCACTCTCCACCGGAGTCCTGTGGAACCTCAGAGGTTAACAAAGTAACTGTCGCAAAGGTTGTCATGGCCCAGAATCCACTTCCTCTTGTAGATCAAGTGCCCCTGAGCCCAGAAAAGTTGGGGACCCCTGCTCAAGATAGTATCTGGAGTGGAAACCTATAGGTGTAAATAGTAGAACATTGGTTTGCAGCACAAGGTGTCATTTATATGTTTGTTGCATAATACCAGCACTGCTGGGTCAGACCAAAGGTCCACCTTGCCCAGTGTCCTGTTCCTGAAGCCCGCCAAGCAGAAACACAAGCACAACAGCACACTCCCCTCTTGTGTTTCCCAGCAACTGGTATTCAGAAGGGATTCTGTCTCCAACAGTGAAATAGATCATTTTGTGTGCAATGTCTCTTCCAACATACGATTTTCTTTGTTGGCTTTTGGTTCTATCTGCTTCCTCTACCCCACACATAATTTTAGGCACCTTTATTATGCCCCTGTGCTTACTCGACTCTTCTACAAACTAAAAAGCCCAAAATGTTTTGACTTCTCCTCATAGAGAAGTTGCATTAGTCCCTTGATCATTTTGGTTGCCCTTTTCTGAACCTCATGCCGAAACCTCTGGAGTCTGTATGTTGGGGCGGGTGGGGAAAAACGGTGGTCCTAAAGATGTTGTTGAAACACATTTCCCATCAGCCCCAGAAAACAATGCGCACCTGTCAGAGATGGTGGGAACTGTAATCTAACATCTGGAAGGCCACAGGTTCCCCCTTAACTGTCCTACATTAAAATAAAAAAACAACAACCACAGAAACAGCACCTGCATGCATGTAGGAAACCAGCACAGCAGGCAAGAGGTATGGATCCTTTCTCCTTGTTATGCTCTCTTTCTTGTGACAGAGAGTTTTTATGTGGAAGAGTATTTAAAAACTATAGTACTGTTATGCAAATTTAAGTGGCACAGTCCCTTCTACCACCTTCAAATTTTACCTCATTCAGCTTGCTTTGAGCTCAGAGAAGTGATTGGGAAGATACATTTATCTTAGTAGGGCCCAGGTACAAATACTTTCTGCGCCAACACGGAAAAAGAAATCTAGACACTACAGAAAATATGTCACGTGATGTGAATTAAAAGTTAGCTTCGTGGTTTGTGTACTTCCAGAGATCTAGAGCAAAGTTCCTTCACAGGTAATTCAGGCAGCTAGAACACCCCCTCAATCCAAACCACTCCACATCCTTCCTGCCACAAAGGGTGTGGCTAGCAGCTCTGGTACAGAGTGATGGAGAAAGGGGAGTTGGTGCCTTATACCCAAGGTCATATGCAGAATCAAGGGCAGTGTGGTGTTGTATCCACCAACTCACTTCTGGCGTCTAATCTCTCTGCAGTGGATAGGAAAAATTACACCACAGACTTAAAGGGTCAGAGTTGTACATGGGAGAACCCACTGAGGGAAGTCCAAGGAGCAGGGAAATGTCTCAGCATACAACAGCTTTAAACCAGGGGTGGGGAACCTGTGCCCCTCCAGATGTTGTTGTACTAAAACTCCCATGTGCAACTCTGACCACTGGCCATGCTGATAATGGTTGATGGGAGCTAGATCCAGCCAGCACCCAAAAGGCCACAGATTTTCTATCCCTGTTTAGAAACAGAATGTAGGACTTAGTTGCACACAACACATAATAATTTTCAAAATACATTATAATTTTCATTTTTTAAAAAACTGTAGTGCTGATGGTTTCTCCTTTTTTTATTGGGGAGGTTTTTTTGCCTTCTCATAAAGTACAAAAACCAAAGAGATGCTAGGTTTCTTACAGCTCAGCAGCTTGTAACTCCAAATGCAACAAAAAAGAAAGAAAAGCAAAAAGTATACTCAATTTGTAATTATTAACTGAATAAATTGTATTTTTAATATAACATACAGAACATGGTAATTTAATAGCAAACCAAGTTATGCATGATACATTTTATGTTTCTAAAGTAACAAAGTGACTTTGGATCTTTAAAGGGCACTAGAAAAAAAAGTATTGCCTATTTTTCAATTTCCTCAAGAATTTCACCCCCAAAAAACTGTTTTGGTTTTTTTGTCCTTGATGGCTTTAAAATTTCTGGTAATTTTACATCTCTCTTCTTGAGGAGGCTGTCACTGACAATCCAGTGTCAATTTAAAGCACTAAAAAGTAATGTCAATTAGCGAATGTGTGGGGAGATACCAGAGTTTCAGTGGGAGTGGAAGGGGCTGAAAATACATGTGTTCTTCCGGCAAGTGTCTCTCGTGCTAACAAGCAAATGTGTCACTAGAGGGCTCTATTTGCTGCTCCATCAATCTCTGCCACATCATTGCAGAGTATTGACACACATACAGGTTTCTGTCCCCTCCCCTCTGCCCCATCCTTTTTGGCGTTATCAGTACAGTTTTCCCTCTCCATCCCCCTTCTTTGGACCAAAAGAACAGAGCCAGATCTTGCCTCTGTTTCCCCAGGAGAAGCACTGCACCAGTGCAGTAGCCACTCCTGCTGAGCAAGAAAGACCAGTTCTACTCCTGGCAGGTGCCGCCGCTGTGTCTGGACAATATGTGCTGCAGCACATCACCTTCCCCACCCAACCAGCCTTTGGTCCTAACAGCTGAATTCAAGCTGGAAATGCTTAGCTAACAACATCATTCACATTGTGGGGGAGGGGGGAATGGTAGGGGCACTTACAGGCCCTTTGTTTAGTCAAGTAGCAAAACACCCTGGATATATTCAATCAAAGACAGGGGAACCAAGATGTGGGAATGAACATGCAATCTGGGACACAGTGAACCAGTTCCCTGTGTCGGTCATTTTAGTTAAAGAACCCTGGTTGTAAGTTTCCAAGCTGCTCCCCTCTGAGATGTTGCCTCAAGGGAGCAACTGGGGAGCTGTCTGTGCTAGACATTGTTGCCTTAGCACTGCCACCCACCATCAGGAATCATTTGACTCCAGTTGGTTCCTTCACAGCAGATGGCTCTTCTTCAGAAAAGGAGCAACTTGCCACATAGAATGCCCTGGTGACAAACTGTTCCAGTTTCTCCTCTCTGCTTCCCTCCGCAGGATGCTTATTGCAGGAGGCTGCTACACGGAACACAGACCTGCAGCTCTTCTTGTCCCTCATCGTAAGTAGATACATGGGAAAAGGCAAAGAAACATGTGTGCTCTGATAGAGGAGTTTTTGGCTCAATGAGAGGCAGTGGGGGAACTTTTGATTTTCAAATACCTAAATGAAGTGACCTGACGCAGGTGGCACTGTGGTCTAAACCACAGAGCCTAGGGCTTGCTGATCAGAAGGTCGGTGGTTCGAATCCCCGCAACGGGGTGAGCTCCCGTTGCTCGATCTCTGCTCCTGCCAACCTAGCAGTTCGAAAGCACGTCAAAGTGCAAGTAGATAAATAGGTACTGCTCCAGCGGGAAAGTAAACGGCATTTCCGTGCGCTGCTCTGGTTCACCAGAAGCGGCTTAGTCATGCTGGCCACATGACCCAGAAGCTGTCTGCGGACAAACGCCGGCTCCCTCGGCCAGTAAAGCGAGATGGGCACTGCAACCCCAGAGTCGTCCACGACTGGACTTAACAGTCAGGGGTCCCTTTACCTTTACCTATGCATGTGAGCAAGGAACGGACTATTCTCACTCTGGAAGATGAAGCAACCCAAATTCTGGATTCCATTTCACTCGTGTTTACTTTGAACTCAGTCTAAAGCATTTGGAACAGGTACTACCTGCTGTTCCGCGATCTCAGGAGAGGGGTCCCCAAGACAATTCATCCTGGAAGGCATCTCTCTAACCCCCACTGCCCCCTTCCCAGAATATACCATCCCTCCAATCATACCCCCTGACTTATGTTCCAACAAATCTCAGAGCTTCATACACAGGAAGGGAGAGCATGAAGGACCCTCTGGGTGACCTTTCTGTTGCTGTGGTGATGGAAAAATCACCGAGGCAACCACCCTGCTCCTCCCCTCTCAGCATCCCTTGACAGGCACCATCTGCTGCTGGTGAGTAATGGAGTTTCCCTGGCTGGCTGGCTGGCTGGCTGCACATCCGGCTTGGTCCAGCTTGACCAAGGGTTCTTAGTAACTAGACCTGCACACTCCAAACGTCTGAGCTCTTTTTAAATCTAGCATCTGGACCAACAACCCTGAAACATTTGTGCTTCCTGGCAGTCAAAGAAAACTGCCCAAAATGCTTGTGTGCCCCTTCCAGGTAAGCCAACAAATCATCTGCAAGCTATGCAAGGGCAATGTGCCTGCACTCACCTGTAATGCTAAGCCTCCAGTACACCTGCATGGAGGAGACTGGAAGCTCCCACTCCCATTTTAAATTGACCACAATTTAGTGTTACACATGAACCCTAAAATGCAGTTAATCTAAACTATGGTTTCTGGAAACAAGGCAGCTTTGTAAACAAGAGTTTGAAGCTGGCTTGTTTAAACAAGCTACAGTCATACCTCGGGTTACAGATGTTTCAAGTTGCGTTTTTTCGGGTTGCGGACTGCCGAAAGTACCAGAACGGGTTACTTCTGGGTTTCGGTGGTCGCGCATGTGCAGAAGTGCCGAATCGCAACCCGCACATGTACAGACACGGGTTGCAAACACTGGGTTGTGAACGTGCATCCTGCACGGATCACCTTCGCAACCCAAGTGTCCACTGTATAGTTAAAGAGGTTGATGTATTTAGAGATTTTATACTCCACCCCACTCCACTATTTCAAGAAATACAAGACCACCCCCTTGATGCAAAAACCTCATTTGGAAACCATAGAATTAGCCACAGTCTGAAAATTAACTACACCTTACTGGGCTGAGACACCACGACAAACTGTGGTTAAGTCTAAAATGGAAGGAAAAGCTTCCAATCTCCTCTCCACGGCTAAACCAGAAAAGGAAGGAGGAAGGCACATGAGCTCAAGTCTCACTCCACATGCACAGCCAACGGAGCAGCATCTCTGTGCAGATGCATCCAGAACTGTGCTGAAGGAAGTCTGAAAAGGGAGGTATTTAAAATGGGATCAACCTAGAGCCTGTCTGCCATATGCTGAAAGCTCCACATGGGGAAAGGATTTCTGTCAGCAGCAGGAAAAAGCTAGTCAGAGATCACAAGATCAGGGTACCCAAAGGGACATCTAACACTCCTTACACGAGGCAGCTTAATTACACCAAAATCATCCATTTCAGAGATTTGCATGGCACTTTAGCTTTCCTTGCAAACTCACTGCAAGCTCCTCCAAGACAAAGTCTGCTCTCAATATTTAAATTAAACTTCAACAAGCTGAATAAAAAAGAGGAGGGGAGGAAACAGTTCCCACTCCTGGGGAGCAGCCCATTTTTAGGCAACCTTCATGACACTTCACAACCTTCATTAAACTAAAGCACCCCCTCCATGCCTTCTCACTTGCACCCCATGCATACTGGATTGGTAAAGTCCACTTTGGAGGAGGCCTACTCCCCAGGTGTCCCGAAAGCTGAAGGGACTTCTTATTTGGCCCCATAACTCAAAAAGGGGCAGAAGCATTGGTCTCCATTGCCTTGCTAGATCAGAACTAAGTCCTTCTGTTTCAACATCTCTTTTCCAGTGGTACCCAGACAACTGCCTGTCATCTTTGGAAGCTCAAGTTGATGATGTCCATCCACTGTTAGACCCCGGCAACTTGTATTCAGGAGGTATACTGGCTATAAGGTAAAGGTAAAGGGACCCCCGACCATTAGGTCCAGTCATGACTGACTCTGGGGTTGCGCCGCACATCTCGCTTTATTGGCCAAGGGAGCCGGCGTACAGCTTCTGGGTCATGTGGCCAGCATGACTAAGCCGCTTCTGGCGAACCAGAGCAGCGCACAGAAACGCCGTTCACCTTCCCGCCGGAGCGGTACCTATTTATCTACTTGCACTTTGACGTGCTTTCGAACTGCTAGGTTGGCAGGAGCTGGGACGGAGCAACGGGAGCTCACCCTGGCGCGGGGATTCGAACCGCCGACCTTCTGATTGGCAAGCTCTGTGGTTCAACCCACAGTGCCACCCGCGTCCCTATACCGGCTATATCATGGCTAAAAGCTGCTGATAGACTTCCGCTTAAAAACCTTCTGAGCTAGTGCCCATCATTGCCATCACCGTATCTTGCATTAGTGAACTGCATAAGGTAATTATGCATTGTATGAATAAGCACTGTTCTTTTATCAAATCTGCAGCCAGATCTCCAAGGCAATCAGGTAGGTGCTTTCATGCTGGTTTGGGCAAAGCTAAAACAACCTGACAGATAATTTCATGGCTTACTCATTCACTGCATAGTCAATTGATATGTAGCACACATCAAATATCAGTTAATACATCAGTTAATGCATAATAAGACTAAGTTTCCAAATGTATATTTCCTCACAGTAGGGGTCTACACTGCTCCTTTAATGCGTGGAACATTTACACAGTAGTTATCAGTAGCCTGGAAAGAGCAATGGCACTGGTATAGGGATTTTCGATGGAGCTGCCTCCATTCACAAGATAAGCCCAGAACACACTATGTTTTGGAGTGAAAACCACGTCACCAAACACAAAGTATAAAGCAGTCATCATTTGCTTTACCTCATCATCAACTTTAACAGCCTATCACAGTCCAAAGCAAACAAATTTGTCTAATTTCCTTAACTTGCTTAATTGCATTCTGGTTATAAGTGTTGGTATGATGCATTAAAAAAAAACAACTGGCTTCTGAGCTGGAGAAATTTGCATGGAGATAACAAGTAGTATGCTAACTGCCAAAAGCTCTCTCAAAGACCTTGGGTTTTTTTTCCAGTTCTTTTCTCACAGTTGCATTAGAAAGGGACCAAGACCTGTTCTTACTTCTGTGCTGGAGCTTTCATGTGGACTATATATGGAACAGAACAAAAGTAAAATGATGTGGTAGAATGGACCACTTCATACTGCAGGGATCACTTAAAAAAAAGTTCCCTGTTGGTATTGGTGAGCAAGAAAAAAACCTAGCAAAGTACAGAGATTATTCAAGACAGAGTCTCTCTTTCTGATGTGCAAGCTCTTTACATGCAGAAGTTCTTTGCATTAGGGGGGGATTCATAAATGGCATCCCTTGTCCTGCAGACTGCAGTGATACAGGCCATTCTGCCCTTTTATTTTGAGTCATACATATTTCAGGTCTTTGAAAATTAGGTGTTTTAAATTTCAAGACTAAGGCTGGTTCAAAGATGTGCAAAAAGCACTTAGGAAAGAAAACAGGGCATCATATGGTCCAGCATCATACCAAAAGGTTCTTAACCCATGTGTTGACCTCAGTCCATGCACCTTTTGTACTTTACAGCTTGGATGGAGGCCACACCACGGCATGCAAGAACTAGATCTGTAGGGGGCAGCATACAAGTTAAGGCCGCTTTAAATCGGACGCCAGACTATGGGAAATCTTGCATGTATAAATGTTTTTCACTTGCATACTGCCTTGTCTAAATCTGGTCTGGGTTTCTGGAGGTGTTATATGTTAGGACTGACAGCCGTGTGCTCTGACGAGAGCCACCTTGAAAGCATACTAGCTGGTAGGCACATCAAAGTTGAAAGTCACTGGCTCCATTTATTATGTGGTTTTCCAGATGGGTTGAGTCAAGATGCTTCACTCTCCCAGAAGCAAGGACTGAGCAAACTCACAGCAGGCCAGGTGGTCAACACAAGGCTCTAGACTCAGAAGAAAAACCCAGAAGGGCGTTTCTGGGAATGGTATTTTTCCTTCCTGTGCCTTGAATGCTAATTTTTAGGAGCGAAAGATCTGGGCTCCAGCAAGGTCACACTGTGATCTCCAAATCACTGTTTCTGGTGGTCCTACAGAACCACACATTCCATGCAGTGGATTCTGTGGGCACAGGACAAGTTTATAAAAACAATACATTCAATGGCCTTTAAAAGCTCAAACCCCAGTCGATCACATTTACAGCTGTGTAAACCAAAGGCCACCAGTTTAGTAAGAGACTTGGAGCCAATTCAAATACTCTGAGGAATAGCACATAGCACAGTCCTCAGATTATATCACGTCAGAACTCTGGTGAGGGGTTGCAAGTTTAAATGCTTCTCCCTTAAGACTCTCCATATTGAGAAACCTAGCACATCAATAAGAAAATTATTCTAATATCATTCTCCATTATATCCTATATTTCCAGATGGACCAAGTTTTTGAAGTTGGGAAGCACTCAAAGATGCAGGGGACATTCTGGCATTCTGAAGTGGCATAGTCCAGGAAGTCCATTGTGCTACATGTCTTTTCTGAATGTTTGAACTGGTTTTAAATGCAACCGAAATTTACAGACTTCAAGGATCAAGTGCCAGCTACTGACGGTTCACAAAATCCATTGTTGCAAGTTATGAAGTTATATGCTTGCCTTTTTAGATTGGTGTATCTGCAACACCTAATCATCCTGGCTGGATGTTTACTACTGTCACTCATCTGCAAGAATTACCACAAAGCAAATAGGATCGTGTGAATTTGCACTTGGCTTCCCTGGAGCACAAGGTAGCATAGCAGTTTCTTTAAGAACAGACTATGTTGGAAGTAGGGATGTTCCAGAAGACAACCTAGAATTGGATCCCAGAGAAAGGGTCATCTAATAGAGAATAATATTATGTTATCAGGTGTTCAAATAAATGTGTAGTGATACTGGTTTAGCTGAAAGGGAGGGAGTTGTGATGCTGGATGAATTCATCTGGGGAAGGACAGAAGAGAGTAAAGGAAAAACCCACACAATGGCTAAGAGCTTCACCTGCTGGCCTGTTTGCTGTGAGGGAGGAAAGAGTTTAGCAATGAGGGTTGTTCGGCATCAGGCAGCAAGAAGGTTAGTGCACAGACTGTGATGAGTTTTGGGATTCTGAAGAGATTACTACTGCAACTTGGCCATAGGGCAAAGACAAGCAGTAGTACCTGGAATATACTGCACCAGAGAAAACTTAACTGGCTTAAGATTGTTACATGAAGATGCAAGACAAATGCTTAAAAAGGATTGTGTAACTGAGGAAGCAAAGTTGCTATCCAAGGTTAAAAATGCCAAATGCATGACCTGAACTCTGCTTTCTGTACCAAGGCTCCAGCACACAGCTGGAATGTCACAGGCCAGAAATCACAAAAAGGAGTTAGAACAATTCCCGAGTACTCTGAGCAGCTGAGCACTTGGCCCTTGATTAGAGACCAAACATATAGCTTTTCCTAGAATAACTGAATTAGGCAGACTAGTGCCAATGAGACAAAGAAAGTAACCCAACACAGCAGCATTCTGGCTCCTACAAAGGGCCAGTTTGTGGGCACAATATCCACGAGCTCCAGAGTTTTGAACAGCCTTTTGGGAAAAGGAAATGGGTTGCTCATGAACTTTAAAGCTTAAAATTACTTCAACCCTAAATATCTTCTAGTCCGGAGTGGAAAACATTTTTTGACCTGAGGGGCTAGTGATGGATGCATGTAAAAGTGGACCACTCCACACTTTCACAAGTGCGCTCTCTCGCTTTCTGTACACACAGGCATAGGAGAAGCACACATATACCTCCACCTCCTCAGCTGCTCCAGTGCAGATCAGCTGAGAAGATAGACAGACAAATTCCTCACCAGGTTAGGACCCTGGGCGAGGGGTTAGTCACCTCTCTTCTACCCATTGGCAATAGGGTCATCCTGATCCAATTCATTTATGTGTGATTTTGAACTTCACGAAGCATGTACAACCGTGCTTGCAGTAGCTGCTCCTTTCTCTGGATGTCTGTCAGAGCCCTAACCTGATCACATTTGACAAGCAGCATTCAGAACCTTCATATCTCAGCACACATTTCATGGCTAGAATTAGGAAGGCTCAATACACAGCTGCAACTAGAGAGGCTGCAGAGGAACAGAGGGGAAATTCAAATCAGTGATCATGATGGTGCAAGTTTATATTAGTTACTCCTAATGCCATTTCAGCAGGATGATGTCCTAGTGTGGTTAATGTGCACTACAAAGGGGCCTGACACTGTGGTCAATGGCAGCAATGCTTCTGAATACCAGCCGCTGGAAACCACAGGAGGGGAGAGTGCTCTTGTGCTCAGGTCCTGCTTAGGGTTTCCCACAAACATCTGGTTGACCACTACGAGTACAGGATGCTAGACCAAATGGGTCATTGGCCTGATCCAGCAGGCTTTGCTTATGTTGTTAGGACACCCCTTACAGAATCTGCAATACCAAATCCAAAACTAAATTCAGTTCCTAGCATCCCTGTCTGAAATCCTGGACAGCTACCGCTAGTCAGAGCAGATAATTCTGAGCAAGATGGACCAACAGTCTGACTCAATATAAGGCAGCTAAGTATGCTCTTCCTAACATACAAAAACCTTGCTTAGTAGTTGTGCGTATTGAGCAGGGGTTGGCAACCTAAGACCCATGGGCCGGTAGTGGCCCACGGGGCTCGTCTATCCGGCCCATGGCGACTCCTGCCACCCCCCACTCTTACTGGTGGGGCACGGTGTGGGGACTGACTTCCAGGTTGATGGCACCCGTGTGTGTGTGTGCGCACAGGCACTCCTCCGACCTAGATGTGTGCCAGAAATAGCATGTGCGCATGTGTGTGGGACAGAGAAGCGCCATGCGCATACACACACGCTATTTCTGGCACACATCTGGGTCAGAGGAGTGCCAGATATAGCATGTGCGCATGGGCACTCCTCTGATCCGGAAGAGTGCGCATGCGCACACACTCCGACCCATCCTCTGACAGACGGAGCGTGGACTGGCCCATCATCCGGTAAGTTTGCTGACCTCTGGTATTGAGTATTCAAGCCATTTACAGAGGGAAAACTATGGTAGTCTTACAGACTAACAAATTTTACTATGACATAAGCTTTCATAGACTAGACCATCAGGTGCTTGGTGCTTTTGTTATCTTTAACACTGTTTTGTGAATGGTAAACTTTGCATACATTTAAGCTTTAGCCCAGCTGTTACATTTTTGCATTTCATTTCACCCTGGCTTCGCTGCTTTCTTCTTCCTCTCTCTACCATTAGGTTTATACTGACCTACAAACATAGAATAGCACTTCATGTATCTCAGTGCTTCCCAAACTTGGGTCTTCAGCTGTTTTTGAACTACAATTTCCACCATCCCTGACTACTGGTTCCGGTAGTTGGGGATGTTGAGCGTTGTAGTCCAAACAGCTGGAGACCCAAGTTTGGGAAGCACTGGTATATCTGATAAAGTGAACCCCAGTCCACAAAAGATGGTGCACATCTTTTAAGGTACCAGAAGGCTCTTCCCTGGTGCTGTACTCCAACATAAACACTATGTTGCAAAGGGGTTATGAAGTTCACTTTCCAACATGAAGTTCTGGATGAGGTTGCACACCCTCTGAAGAATCATGTTTGTAGCCTGAGGGCACTCTTAGATCCATCATTGTTATTAGAGGTGCAAGTGGTATCTGTGGTGCACAGTGCCTTTCACCAGCTTAGGTTGGCATCCCGGCTACAACCCCATCTAGATGTATATAAGCTGGCTTCACAGATGAATACCAATGTAAAGGAATGCTAGAAGATGTTAAAAGGCCTTGGAGAACAACTAAGTCT
The DNA here is from genome assembly GCF_964270895.1 of Podarcis filfolensis. Classification (NCBI taxonomy): domain Eukaryota; kingdom Metazoa; phylum Chordata; class Lepidosauria; order Squamata; family Lacertidae; genus Podarcis; species Podarcis filfolensis. The sequence goes on along the minus strand of NC_139608.1, from coordinate 42,087,388 downwards.
GTCTGGTGGATCAGTGACTACAAACCATGATGGCCAAGCTCCGCCTCCACAGTTGGTGGCAGTAATACGGAGGGGAGAGTGCTATTGTGCTTGGGTCCTGCTTGCTGGTTTCCCACAGCATCTGATTGGCCACGGGGAGAACAGGATGTGGACTGGATGGGCCATTGGCCTGATCCTTCTTAGGGTATTGTAAAGACATTAATGTGGGTATCAGGTGAGCCACTCTTGAGAGGGCATTTCACAACTGAAGGGACTCTGCTGAGAAGGTCCTCTTCTCTAGCAACTACTCTTTGTATATCAGACTGACCGGGCACTTAGGCAAAACAGTTTAGATGGTCATATTGCATGGAATGATAAATACGGAAGGATGTCTTTTGCCAGGTTCCAAAGTCCCAGTCTGTGTAAGGCTTTGCAGGTCAAAACAAACACTTTGAATTGGGCCTGGAAGCAAATGAGGAGCCAGTGAAGGTGAGAAAGGTTGTGATGTTTTATTCTCCTTGTTTGGTATCGGACTTTTATACTGAATTTGCTTGCATTAGTCTATGCTGTGCTTTAAATTCTGTTTTAAAATCTAATTGCTTCAGGGCACCTAAACAACATCCAGTCTAAGTTGACCAGCAAATGCAAATAACTAAAATAATAAATATATTTAAAAGCGGTCTCATGATTGCAGCAGGGGTAGAATGGTAAGCAGGACTGGTGCAGATAAATGTTAGGAGAAATATAGAGTTGTGTGGATTGCAATGCATTAGGGAGGGGGAATCTGCAGGCCTCCAGATGTTGTTGAGCTAGAATTCTCATCACTCCTGGCTAGAGGCCATGCTGGCTGCCACTAAGGGGAGTCTAAGAACACCTGAAGGACCACAGGCTCCCCATCCCTGCAATTCACGAAAGAGACTCTCATAACTTATTAACATCTCAGTATCTAAATAATAATAATACAATGTAAGGTAGGAGACATGCCAACAAGGGGGCTGGGATAATTTTATCAAGCTTTGTGGGAGGGGGAAGAGTTTTCTTTAACAAATATCAATAGTAACGGATAGAAAGTAGAATGCAGTATCAAATGCAAAAGGGTCCAAGTCAAAGTTTCCACAACCACTAGTTTGCTGCAGAGATCCTTCAACTATCATTCTGCAGAAGATCAACTGGGCCTGCAACTTTGGCCTGCCGTGTCTTTGATACACTGAACTCTGTTATCCCAGCATTGCTTCTGGCACTATAAATAGGTGCTTCCTGGCTCCCATTAAGTTTCCTGGACACTCAGAAGATATAACACACTGCAGTGTATAAGGCAACGTTCCACCAAGAGTTCCAAAACACCAGTATGTGCTCCAACCCTGAGACTCGAGAGCTGAAGGAAGCACACGCGAGTTAAAACTGCCTACTTACAGCTCCCCATTTTATCCCTCTTCCCTTGTGTGTCTTGTCTTTTTAGTTTGTAAGTTTGATGGAAGGCCCTCTGTCTTTCTTTCATTTGTGTGTTCCGCTTTAGGAGACAACAGGACGGAAACACAGCAAATAAAAAAGAGAAAAAGAAAGAAGAGGTGGAAGGACTGTGATCTCACATGCTGCTGTTTTAAGGATCAAAAGCTGAAGAAAATCTTCCCTAAAGTAATGTGCATTACTCCAGATTTTGTCCTACCATCAGTGCTGCCCATTTTGAAGTCTACACTATTTCTGAGGTTATGCACCCACATTTATATCAAGTCTGATGCCTCAAACCCTATAGTGCAACAGTGTTAGGAGAAAAAAAGCAAAATTTTGGTCAATTGAAGAGACGGTTATCTATTTCACTAGCCCCACTAGGCTCAGTAGGCCTATCAGCCAGGTAAGTGTTTACAGGATTACAGCCTGCACACTTCAACCAACATTTAAAGCCAAGGTAGAATCCCAAAGTACTCCACTTTGGAATTCTAAATTCTTGGTGCAGAAAGGGTGGTCCTATTCATCATTTTAAAGGCCACAAAGGGGGGGGGGGACAGGCATATTTGGTGAAGTACTACAGCAAAGCAGATGTGCCAGTGGTTCATGCTTCCAGTATAAAGCCTGAAGAGGGATCATACATATCTCTTCCCATTCCACCCACGGTAAGACACATGAGATGAGCTGGACTACCATTTGGGGCTCATGCCTCTTACCCATGGAATAAGCTGAGCAGCTTCCCTTTCAGAGACTGGCAAGCACATCCATTATTTGCATTCCCAATGCTAGTCAATTGTATGTACATTATTGCCATTTCTTTATAACCTCCAAAAGCTATTCTACATTCCAAATGAATTAACCCTTACATGAGCTGGCCCAAATACTCTTATGGAAAGGAAGAGAGATCTCAAAAAGCAAAATAGAGCATATATACCTCTATACAACTGGAAAGGCCTTGACAAAGAAGTAGAGGAAATAAAAGTGTGAGTTGTGGGCTTTTTAAATTATACTTGTCAGCTTGATCAGCAAAGTGCTGTGCAACCATGAGCCCCCGTGGGTTGGCAGTAGCACAGTGCTTTGGAGAGTGGATGGCATGCCTTAAATCCAGTGCCAAGGACCTGCAGAGTCTGGGCTAGGACTCTCTGCTGTGGAATTCTAAACCAAAATAAAGAAGCACAATGAAAAACCACATTTCCATTAGATCAGTTTCCAAAAGCTACAGAATAGATCTGAATCAGTACTGAGCATGTTCGAGAGATGGTGTGACAGAGCTAAGAAGATACAGCTTTGGGGAACTGATAATCCCTCACCTAATCACTAATGGTTTTGTTTTGCAACACTGTTTTGCTTTGTTGAGGGAGATAGTGGAATCAGCAGGTTTTCCTGTGCAGATCCAGGCTGTGATGTTTAGCCAGCAGGCCCCAATCATACTACAACATAGCCTGCTCTAAACAATAGTTTGAAATCCGGGTGCTCTTACAATCTTGTAAAAAAGAAAAGAAAGGAAGCTCCCCTTGCCCAAATAAATTCCTACTGGAAAATCTATGGTGCTACTCAATAGCTAGAGACATGACAACTGGATAGAGCAACACGGAGAAGCAGCATGCCTACTAGATCTCTTTCTACAACAGGAAACCCAGAAGTAATCTGGAACTGACCATAGACAATAAGACAAAGATGATGGGCATGGTCTGTAATTGACAGGAGTTCTTCAACTGCTTGGATTTGAAAAGTTGGGGGAGGGGGAGGAATGAACCACTGCATAAGGTGACACAAAGACATAGTAATACAGACAGGAGTATTTCGTCACATGTATAGTATATGCTCAACTTGGGTATATTTGATGGGTGAAATGAAAAATGTTCATGGGATTTCTCGGCAGGAAGGTGTTCTCTGACAATCATTCAAAAACACAGGGTACATACCTAAAGTGTGATAGCACTGTTGTGCGAGTGATAGTTACATTTTTAATCTTTAGAGTGCTTTATGATTCTGTACTGTTCCAAGTGAGACACAAACTCAAACACAGATCCCTGCGCATTCAAAACTTCCCAGCAACAAAAGATTATCCATTGTGTGGAGACTTCTTCAGTTCCTTCATTGATGCTTCCAGAAAAGGAGAGACACCAAAGTATCAGAAATCTCCTTTGGCAGTATTAACGTAAACATTTTACCAGCATACTCCTCCAAATAAACTCACAACAATTGCCCTGCAAATATACAGAAAAGATAGAAACGGCTTGTTTATAACAAAGAACTAAGGAGATTAATAAGTTGGCTGTTGACCTATTATTTGCTTTCCTCAGCCTCCTTAAATGATTCTTACTGACCTGTTTGTACTCCCTACTGGGCTCAGTGCAGATGAAGCACAATACTGTGCTTTACACTGCATGTGGCCAGTCTGTCATGGAGAGGTTGTTGCTTTCCAGCACTGCTTTAGTCATCCCATGTTCAGAATAACTACCCAGATGGGGAAACTTAAACCTTGGAGGACAGATGGTGCCCCTTGAGCAGCTCTTGATTGCAGCCTCTATTCACCAAATCTTCTAGAGAAACTGCATCTCATCCCTTATCTATCTTTCCACAATGAATACTGACATTGTCAACACACAACAGAGGTCCAAAGATTTTTATGATTTGCTGTCAAATAACATACACACACACACCCTTCCTCAAGTCTGGAGACCAAGCACCTAAATAACAAAACCTAAAGTGAATACAATATCTTTGTTAATCTGTTGAAGCAAAAAATGTAAATTCTTGAGGCACCTTAAAGACTAACCAATTTATTATGGCACAAACTTTCATATAGACCAGAGTTTGGTCCACAAAAATGTATGCTGTCATAAGTGTGTTTAGTCTTTAAGGTGCCACAAGGTAGTCTGTCAAACCTTTAGCTGAGATTTTAACAAATCCTTCTCCCTGTTGTGAGGACTTGCAAGAAACCAAAGGGAGACACTAAACTGGAAATTCAAGTTCTGTAGAGTTGTCTACAGAACTACACTAATAGTGTTAGTGTCTGGTATGCAGGGCCTCTTTGAGGCAAGAGTCTGTAAAGAACTGGACGTGTTCTAATTTCAGTACAAAGTCCCAAGACACACTAAAGCAGCTGTTGCCAACCTGGTGCCCTCCAATTGTTGCAGATGGACTACCTCTCCCCTTCTCCCTGCCTTGAGGTTGAGGGGTTGAGGTTAGCAGTCCAAAACTTCTGGAGGGCACCAGGTTGTAGAAGGCTTCATTTAAGCCTAGTGCAGGTGAGAATTCTCTTTCATGAGCTCAACATATCCCCACCTCTTTACCCTGCTCTGAGTCAACCAGCAGCTAGGGTCTAGATTAGAATTAGCCAGTGTGTCTAATGATCCCAAGACAAATGTGCTCTCCACTAGGGAAGGACCACAGTAAATAAACTCCTATGGGTACAAGTCGCCGGCTCTTCCAAGTTGAAGACATTGTGTCCAATGCAAATTTTGCCCCCTGGACAGGGTTTGATACAGCTACAAAGCATGTTTAGACTCAAGGATACTAAGAAGAATCACAGAATATGACAGGTTAATTGAAAACACTCCCCACATTTCCCCCAGGAACTACTGTCCTATCCCAAGTCCGAACATTTGTTTGAAACTTAAGTAATGCATAAAACAGGGGAAGGCTTGGTTAAGAGAGCTTCCACACTGACAGACTCCCAACTCCAGCACCGACCTACTGGATATGCAAAGGCCACTCCTCCACCACCCTGTCCAGCTCTAGCCTCGCTGAGCAGCCTGGAAACTGGAAAAACTTATAACTGGTTTTCCAGGGGAAAGAGCTCTCAGCCAAACACAAGCTATTCTGGTTTACAGAAAGAAGCAGGAGCAAGGCAGAAGGGAAAGGTCTGAGGCCAGGGAAGACTGCTGCAGAGTGACAGCAGGAGAACAGCCTCCGGCAAAGAAAAATTAAACGACCCCATCATGCACACTGCGACCCCTAGTGCTGCTTATCTCCAGGGACCTATCCCCCCCCCCAAAAAAAACACACCACCCAATCCCACAATTTCTTTCTAACACTCCGAGATTCTGCCATTCCCCTGTTCTGAAAACAACAGACTTGGGAGTTGCAAACTCCACTAGAGGAGAATTCTGGTCTCACTAGTGTCTTGGCGGCCTCCCTCACCCACTGACCAAACATACACACCTTGAAGGAAACTTTATGATCTTTGCTGCTGCTGCTGCTCCTAAGCAAAGCCCACAGACCCAGGAAGCCCCCATCCCCAAATCAACCCCCTCAGTTCCTTTCCCTTCCCACACCCCCTCTTACTTAAGGGCCAGCTTGCAACTCTGTTCCGAGGAGAGTAAGGCCTAGTGTCACTGCCTAAAGACGCCGGGGGTGGGAGGGGGGTGAGAGAGAGGAATCCAGAAGAAAGGGGGAAAAACAGGCTGGGAACAAGAAGACCCCCTCGCTGGGAGATCCTCCCACCCACCCAAAAGCCAAGCCGGAGTGTCTTCAATCCCTCTGCCTTTCCTGCCCAGCACAGCTCCTTCCCAATCCTCACATGGCTCTGGGAGCGCAGACATGCTCGGATGGAGGAAGCCCTTCGCCGCGCCGCATCCAGGCAAGAGCCGTGGTTGGGAAGAAGCCATTGAACCGCCCGCCGCCGCCGGCTCCTCCACCCCCCCGGACCTTTCCCAGGCACCCGGGACGGCCTCGCGGACCTCCCCCGAACTTGATCCGAGCGCGAGCGGCGAGCTCCGAGCCTTACCTGGGGAGAAGTGGCGGAGTGTCGCTGTTGCGGGCGAGGGGCGGGACGGTGGGGTGGGGGGAGAAGTGGGAGACGGCGGCAAGACGGGAACTCAGAACATCCCTGCTGCCCGAGGGTGCTTTACTCCCAGCCAGCCATGGGGAGAGGAGAGAGAAAGTTCAAAATGGAAAGAATAATTGAGAAAAAGGCCAGGAGCCGGGTTGCAACTGGACCAGGCGGGAGCGGAGTGCGGCGGCGGCTGCCGAGAGGCCTAGCGGAGCCAGCGGCCGCCGAAGGAAACAGGAAGGCTTCGGTGAAAAGGAGGAAGCCCGTCCTTTGTCTGCCAGGTTTTCCCTGAACAATGGCTGCTCCTGCTGCTGTCTCAGGCCCTCTGTTGGGGCATGGAGGAGGCTCGGCTCTTGCACACACGCTCGCTCTCGCGTACACGCGCGCACACACACACACCTCCCTGTGCCTTTCAGAAAGAGGCCCAGAAGCTCCTCTCCAAGGAGGAGGAGGAGGAGGCCTTCCCTCCCCACTCCCACTCCTCTCTCCCCCGCTCCAGGGGCTGCTCTGATCGCATGAAAGAGGGAGGGATCTGCCATGCCTAGGCTGAGAAAAACAAAAGGGAGAGACAGACCCAGACAGAAAGAGGTAAATCCCAGGGAGGGAAGGGGACGCCAGGCAGCCGGAAAGACCAGAGGAGAGAAAGCTGCGGTGGGAGGTGATGCCATCCGCCCTTAAAGATGATGATGGTGGTGGTGAAGAAGAAGAGGGGTGGGTGAAAAAGCTCCCCACTCGCTAAGTAAAGCAGGCTGGGAAGTACCAGGTCTTCTACCACCATGGAAGAAACTCTCGGGCTCTACAGCAAAAACAAAAAAGCATTAAAAAGGCCAATTCCCCCCACCCCCATCTAAGCGGGATGGAGAGCTTCAATGCGTGCCTTATTCCAGGTCTTGCAAATATCCCTGGTAGGAAGGAAACTTCGCCACGTTGGGAGGTTTCACTCGTTTCTTCCATCTGCGCAAACCTAGTGCCCAAATCGCTTTAATTCAATGAAAGGGTTGGGGTTGCGTCCTGAAATAGCTTGAAGTGCTTTTTCCTACTGGGTAGTTTGTTGCAAGGACGCACCTAAGAAGCAAAAACCCTTTGCATTTAAGTTGGAGTTACTTCCAAGTAAATTAAACATGCATAGAATCCAGCTGAAACTGATATCTTGTTACCCACAAACAACCACGAAAATAATTACTAGCGGAACTGTATGTGTGGAGATGGGCATTTAACTACTCCAGTTCCTGCTAGCTTGTAGGGTTTGATTTAGAGTAGACCAAACGCCTAAATTTCTGCAATGCCAGATGCAAAATGTTTATATCCCAGTGTAAGTAGGGCAACTGAGACATCCTAGGGCTGTGCAGTCCAAAGCCTTCACTGCAATTCCCAGGATGTGGTGCCTTTTTGTGATATGGGGTCTCTTCTATAGGTAGCCAAAAACAGTTATGTCTTCCCTTGCAGCAGGGCTGAATTTGTGTCAAGTTGTTATGAGGAATGGCTAAAACCAGTAGAACTAAACTTGTGCTGTGGCTCACCAAGGACAGCCATGGAACCTAGGGCTCAGATTGTCAGTTCCCCCATCCAACAGAGGAGCCAACAGCTTCACAGTTTGGTTGCTGGGAATGGCGAAAGCCATTCCTTTTGCATCTCTGCATGTCCTCCAGCTGTCAATAGCACAAAACCACTGTCAGGAGAAAAGGATGCAACCTTAGCCTAGGGCTCAGCCTTGAACATGTCACGTAATCATAAATAAGAGTACCTGGCTGCCTGATAAATAACTACAAATATTATGAGCACATTTAGAATTCATTGGAAGGTTTCTAGCGCAGGATAGTGACCTGCAGGCACGTTTGAGCCTTCACATTTCTAATTTTAGAAACAGTGTGAATCTATAGCATTGGTCTTTATGTAAGATAGTATTGAACTAAAGCAGGGGTAGGGAACCTGTGTCTTCCAGACATCATTGGACTACAACTCCCATAATCCCACAACAGCTGGAGAGCTTCAAGTTTCTCATCATTAGGTCTAATGCCACTTCGTCCCCTTAAGAGCTGCCCTGGGATATAGGAACCTTGCAGGTACAGACAAGATGTCTTTCAAACCCTAAATGTTACTAAGCAGGGAAGCATGATATCCAGTGCTAGCAAGAAACGAGGGACAAAAGTGAGTTTTCAGCACCTGTTCTATGGGTAATATATGTTCTGTAGAATGTAACATCCCAAAATAAGGACACATGGCAGCTTTTGCAAATGAGAACTGATGGACAGAGCTGGCAAAAGACACTTTTTCCTTCAGAACTTTTAATTGCATTTTTTTTCTGAAAAAAGTAATAACAACACATTATTGTTTTTAACTTGGAAACTAAACCCCAAGTATGTGTCATTTCATTTTAGAGCAAACTTTTTTAGCCACTCAGATTGGCTGGTGTTGGTTGGTATATTTAATTCTCCTGCAATGAAGAGTAATTTTGAGATATACACCATGTAAAAAAGCCAGTAAGATTCAAGGCATAAAATTAGGTGCTTCCTTCAATTGAGCATTGGAAAATAATTGGGGGGGGGGGGAGTATATAGCTGGTTGTGCAAATGTGCACACATATACAGCTGCAGCTGTACAACTGTTCTAGCACAATAGACTTTTTTTAAGTTACAGGTTTCTAGGTTTGACTGTAATAGAACAAACCCTCAAAATATGGAATGTGTGCCTTCCACTTAACTGATGGCTTGCTTTAGCAGCACAAGCCTAAATGTACTAGCAGCCTGAACCAGGATTGTCATATTTTCATCAGATGCTAAAATCAGAAGTCAATAAATACAGCATTTTAAATGCCTGCTACTCCTCTGAGCAAGTAAGAAAATAATGGAAGAATACTTCATTCTGCAGAACTCTGGGTAACGTGCAATTGCAACTGCAGCTGAAAGGCTACACATCTGTTTTCTTTTTCATAAAAGGAGTGGGGGCTTGGATTATGTGCTGAAATACAAAATCATACACACACACACAAAACGTAGCTAAAGTGCTGTGTGTCAAACTGCCACTGGGACAAACCAAAGCTCTGATTTCGGGAACAGCCTAGCGATAGGAATGGTTCTAATTACCAGACTCTAAGCTACAGAATTCAGGTCACAAATTTGCTGAGAATGAGAGTTGGTTCTAGTGAGGGTCTAGCAAGGAGATGTGCGTCTCGGCTACATAAAAACAAAGGATCAGTCTTATGTGGTTAGTACATCTAGCACGGTATCCTCTCTTTGACAAGAACCAGCTCCAGATGTACCAGAGGAAGCCTGAAACACTGCAATGAATCAGCATATAACTCCAGCCTTTGCCATTCTCTTTTCAGTTATTTCACTCTCCTAAACTGGTGACATCCTCAGCAAGAGGTCCTTGTATGTATTTACAAAATCCTAAACAACTTAGGTCCAGGGTACCTCAGGGATCACCCGAACCCTTATATCCCATCTTGATCACTAACTAAAATAATCTGCAGGAATGTTGTAGATCATTCCCCAAGTTGGCAAGGCTCACTTGATAACAAGAAACGGAGCCTTTAGAGTCATCAGCCCAGGCCTGTGGAATATTCTGCCAACAGAGATTCAGCAGGCGCCTTCTGCTTCAACTTTTAAACGCCTGCTGAAAACTTTTCTATTCCACCAGGCCTGTGAAGGAAATGAAGAACACATCTATAATGGTTAATTGATGTCTGTGTTTAACTTTTTTATATGGTTTTTACTGTGTGGTTTTACTCTTTTTTGTTGCTTTCATATTTATTATACTGCTATTTCATTAAAAAATATTTCTGTAAAGAAATAAGATGTCTGAACCATTTTAATTAATGGCTATGGTAAGGATTATGTCTAGGAAGAAATTCTACACCTTTTGAAGTTAGTTAAACTATTGGCTATCACCATGATCTTATGGTAGCATGTTTCAAGGATCAATGATGCATGCTGTGGTAAAGAACTTAAAAAAAACAACTAGATTTTAGTTTTAATTTCACTGTGTTACCCCTTCAGTTCTAGTGGAATGGTAAACATTAAAAAGTTAGGCGAACACTTCTGGGTGGTTCCAGACAACTGTAGTAAAGGTGTTTCACCCATTTGAGCTCAACAGAAGAGCAGACAGGGAAATGATCAAAGTGAGGAAGCCAGTATTTTAAAAAAACCAGAGCTGCTACTACTACGTTCTCAGATCTATGCTCAGTCTCCCAAGTGGATCACAGAGTTTCTAGCCTAATAAGCAAAGGCAGCAATAGAATTTCTCCTCTTGGCTGCTTCAATGCCATAAAAAAGCAGCATAGCCTAGGGTTCTAGCCCTAGGTGCAAGGGACAGTTTCTGGCTCTGATTTAAAATGCTACCAAGCAGTCCTCTAATAAACTTGGGTTTTGCAAGGAACGGCAGACAAAACAGGATGAGTCACAGAATAGCACCTTCATGAGATACTGCTCCTCTCAGCAGAAGCACCATGGTGGATCTGTTATTTGATGTGCCCAGTTACTATGGCTGTAGTGATGGTGTCTGGGAAAGGATGGTGCTGCTATATGTTCACTACTGCAGCAAAGGGTTATGAGTCATTTCCAAAATTCAGGGTACCATACCATGTGATAAAACACTGAATGGTCACATGGAACCTGAAAGGCTGATTATGAAGCTATTTTCCTGATAACTCCAGAATCTGATTTTAAAAATAATAATAACCTTTGTAAAATATTATTCTTTTTAATCCATTTCCCTCTCCTGGCATTAACAGGTGTCATCCTAACAATCCACAGTGGCAAGGAAACACTTCTTCAGGACCCAAAGCTGCATGAGCTTGGGAAATGGAGCCACAGCATATCCTAATGCACACATATTTGTTAGGTTTCTAACCTGTGGCTGATGCAGGTTCAAGGCTTCCTAGAAAAGGAGACCCAATCCCTTGCTGTCACAATCATATAAATCTGATATTTTGGAGGTACAGCAAAATAACTTATCCCCTTCCACCTCCTCTTCACACCTGTATTTGTGCCACACTGGGTAGCATAGCAAAGCAACTCTAAGCGCCAACACTGTTTTAAATCCTTTTCATAGGGTCATAGAATTGTAGAGTTGGAAGGGACCCTGAGAGTAATCTAGTCCAACCCCCTGCAATGCAGGAATCTCAACTATAGGATCCAGAACACTCATTTCTTTCATCTGTCATATTATGTCTTGCTAGAACAGGAAGACACTGAAAGTAATGAGGGTGCCTCTAATACTACTATAAGAACAAAAATACTGCCTACTATAACATTCTTGATTTCCTAAGTGCTTTACAGCCTTTATTGTATTTAACCTCACCACAATGCTGTGAGAGAAAAGTTATCAGGATTCCTGTTCTACAGGTGTGGTGGGATTGGTGCTGAACATTTTTCTCTCAAAACTATATAAGTAGTCTTTAGCAGCAGTCAGTGGCGTAGCGTGGGGGGTGCAGGGGGGGCCGGCCGCACCGGGCACAACATCTGGGGGTTAGGGTTAGGGGGCGCAAATCCACAGGTTAGGGGGCGCAAATTACTTGCCTTGCCCCGGGTGCTGACAACCCACGCTACGCCATTGGCAGCAGTTGAACATACATCAAGAGCTTCCAGATCAAAGTACCAGATCTATTAATCCAGTGGAGTACATTTCTTTCAGGCATTCACACATTGTAGACTTCTATCCCACCTGACATCTCAGATTCACACATCACACAACTGCACAACCATCAACACTGCAGTGATAGAGAATGTCTACATACATATTATAATGGGCTTAGGAAATGAGATAAACAAGCTTCCCAACAAAGCTAGAAGTTCTGTGATTCAGGTTAGCTAGGCATGGAGAGGGTGGGAATGATACCTGCCTCATGGGGTATATCAAAATCCAGAAATGGGGCGGGGGGCTAATTTTCCCACATGTATTTGGGGAGGGTGAAAACCACTAAGTCCTGCAGACTGGTAGGTGTGGGGGTCAGCAATATCATTTTTTAGCAGCATCAGTCCATGTCACTGGAACACATCCTCTAGCAGGAACACATCTTTAGCAACCTTTGGGTAGGCAGAAAGAAAACATGCCCTGTGTGTGCATTTTATTCTCCCGTCTGCTCACTTAGGGCACCCTTATGCTACAGCAGCCTTGCAGCGCATCCTCACCTTCAGCAATCCCTCTTTGGAGCAGGTCCACAAAGATGCAGCAGCTCCAGCTGGTTCTGGTTCTGGTCAAGTTAATAATTAAAGAGGCATTGGATGGATGCTGAAGCAGGACTGGGATGTGGTTGGCGGAAGTCCTATTCAGTCTCCAGTGGGAGGTATTGTGTATTTTGTGTTCTCATTTTGTATTTTAATGTTGTGAACTACCCTGTGATCTTTGGACGAAGGGCACTGTACATATTTTAACAGGAAGAGGAAGAAGAAGAAGATCCCCTCCACCTTTTATACATAGGAGTCCAGCAGCACAAGAACCTCTCTCTCTCTCTCTCTCTCTCTCTCTCTCTCTCTCTCTCTCTCTCTCTCAACTCCTGCAGCTCTCTCTTCAGTCTTTTCATGTGCCACAGTTCACCAGCCCCTTTTTACTGTACTCTGTGCAGCTAGCACTGGTGCTCTGGGAGATATAAATCACACAGACACAGCTTTATGGCCATTGATCCAACCACGTGGCAACGGATGCCGCTCTCCGACGAGGAGCATTTCCCCTTCTTAGAAGAGAGACACAGCTGCTCAGAAACTTAAGTCCTTTTCGCTGGGGCTTTGCCAAGATTGGATAGCCAAGATGGTTAGAACGCCTTAGGGAATATGGAGGGTGCAGGTTGGGTCGGATTTCCAGATCCTATGTGTAGGACCCTGAGGGGCTTGAAGGGACACTGGTTAACTCCAGAGAAAGCACCAAAACAATTGCTCACCAACAAATCCTGGGGCTGTGTGTGTGACGGTGGGGAAGGGCCCTCATCTGAGAGGCAGTCTGTCTACTCCAGGACTTGTTGGCATGCGAAGTCACGGGAGGAGAGGGGGGGACCTCTGCACCTTGCAAAGGCCACAGCTGAGCAGGTGTTTCCTGTCACTTGTTTCAGGCAGTTAAGTGCTTCCTTCAGGGCCTGCTAAACAGAGTCCTCATCTTCTCTCTCTAGTCCTAGTTCCACAGGCAAAGAGTCCACTGCCATTTGATCTCATTTCTTTTGTTGCCACTGATCAATGAGGTTTCCAAAGAGCTGCCCCCAGCAAGGCAGCTTCTATGCTATGTTCCCAGTACCCAGGTATGCTTCTGCTATGGGTGCCACTCAGCTTATCTCCTGTGCTATACAGGAACATGTGGCTGCTTCATGTGTAGCAGGGCCTCAAGCGGGGTTCACAGCTACGGACAGTTTTTGCTCCAGCTGGATTCTATTAGGTTACAAAAACTTACCCGATTTTACATACAGATTCCTGGCATGACAGTATTCTGAACAACAGGACTACAAAGCTAGTTTTACCAACTTTTTCATTGCCCTGCAGGCACCTTTAGCATATAGCAACCTGGAATAATTTGATCTCTTCTGTTTGTTTGTTGGTAGCACAATATAATAAACAGACTGTGTCTGTCTAGAAATAAATAAATCATTGTTTTTGACCAAGGTAACCAAATGAAGTGGCCTGTATAAAATCATGCAATATCAATTTGATTTATTATTATTTTTTGCATAATCTACTCCTTTTCTGTTAGCCATAGGGAGGAACAAAGAGCTATGCCAGGTGCTAAATCTGTTTTGCTTGTCTACTGAAATTCCTGTCTTCCTCCCCCTCTGCCTTCTGAGATTTCATATGATGTTCAGGGCATTTTCAAGTCTTGTTTTGCAGCCTTAAGGGCTAGAAACTTAAAAGAAGATGACATTCTCAGGATGCTGAAGTTTGACCCCAACACCAATTCTTGTGCTTGCATTGTATGATAATGTAATGCACATTGACCTGCATAAAAGGCGGAAAGCATGCCTTAATTTGTTTGATGGCCCTGCACTGCCCTTGGAAGATAACTGGAAGAGACATCAGGTGTCTCTGAACCAGTCATTGAGACAGAAGGGAAATTATTTTAAAGTTGCTCTGATTACAACTTTGAAAACGTTTAGACAGAGCTTGTAACTGTCACTGATTCCTGCACTAAGCTAACAGACCAGAGATTCTCAGACTGGACCATAAGCTCCATTTAGGTGATCCCAACAAAAGATTGTGAGCAGTCAGTAATATTTTTTTTGTTGGCTCTGTGCCTGATTTGTTGTTGGTTTTTCCCCCCTGACAATTGAGATTGAGGTCATTTTCACCAGCAAAGGAATTATCAAACAAGCTAACAAGGACTTGGCCTATGGCCCATTATTTTCATAATAGAACACTGGTACAGTTTACTAATTTCTCCCTTAAAAAAAAAATGCCACTTAAAGCGGCACTTCTCGGTGGCCTGGCCTAGAGCCTTTGGTTTTCACTGGGTGGTGCTGGTTTTGAACATGAAGCTGGCATTGAAAAAGAAGCAAGTGTTACTATGTGATTCTCTGAGACGAGTTTTCAAATGTCTCTCTACAACCATACTGCTCCCTAAATTGACTTCCTGAGCCTGCATTGCTATAGTCACCCACTGCAGAGTAAGCCCCATTGAACTCATTGAAACTTACTTCTGAGTAAACAATGGGTACAATTTTTATTTATTGTTATTTCATAAAATATATATGTACCGCTTGATTGTAGAAAATATTTTTCCTATGAGGGCTACTTATATTAATTTTCAGCAACTGGATTTGTTGCCCAGTTGAGGAAAACTTCCACCTGGCCCACTGACCAACGAAACTTCCACTGGTTCACTCTTACTTGGACATTTGAAGCACATTAAAGGACACTGGAGAAAGCACATTCTTTCCCTCACAGAATTCTAGGCACTGTAGTTCACCCCTCACAGAGTTATGATTCCCAACAACCCTTAACAGGCTACAGTGCCCAAAATTATTTTGAGGGAAAGAAGGTGCTTTGAAAGTGCTTTAACTGTGTAGGGTGCACACAGCCTTGCCCTCTGGCTGCTCAGTGACATCAAGCCTAGTGGACAGGGTTGGTGGAATTGGAGAAATCACAATAACAAACAGCCATACAGCATGCAGAGGGAAGAAAATGCTTCATAAAAATGCCCTAGTGCAACTTTCTCCAACTTGGTGCCCTCAAGACATTTTAAACTACAACTTCCATCATTCTTGACCATTAGCCACGCTGGCTGGAGGTGATGAAAACTAGAGTCTAACAACATCTGGAGGCCACCAAAATAGGGAAGGCTGCTCTAGCGGATAGCTAGAAAGAAGGCCTGTGGCACCCAAAGTGCTATTGTGGTTCCCATGGGATTGGTGCCCTCTTAAGGGGGAGCAGCTATCCCTATAGGGAAGTAGCGATCACTCTAGTTTTGAGCTCTAGATTAGCTGGCAAGCCAATCTACTTGCTAACCAAAACCCTACAGAAAGATGTCTGTACTAGCAAAACCTTTTGCTGGAAACTACCACACACCCAGCTTCTGCCAACCTAGCAGTTCAAAAGCACATCAAAGTAGATAAATAGGTTCCGCTCTGGCGGGAAGGTAAACGGCGTTTCCGTGCACTGCTCTGGTTTGCCAGAAGCGGCTTAGTCATGCTGGCCACATGACCCAGAAGCTGTACGCTGGCTCCCTTGGCCAATAAAGTGAGATGAGCGCCGCAACCCCAGAGTCGTTTGCGACTGACCTAACGGTCAGGGGTCCCTTTACCTTTACCTTTACCACACACCTAGCACTATGCAGCTCACAACTCTCAAGCAGAGTCCCACTTAAGTGGCTTCTGGCAGACCAATAACTTCTGCATTACCCTAACCTTCTGGTTTCATGTTACATCTGTGCATGCCAATTTCATGCAGCGGTGATTCTCTTCCTGCTAGGGAAGGGTCAGAAAGAGCACAGGCCAGCTGCTCCACAGCTCTTCAAACCACCCTGCTGCCAAAGAGCAAGAGAGAAAGCCACAGACAGGCCCACTAATACTCTGGCACTTCTCACCTGTATGTGAGTTTTAGTGGCAAACAAAATGCCAAGGAGATGACTACCGTCCATCAGAGTCTCTTGTTAACAAGGGACACAAAACAAGCCAGGAGAAAGGGCTGAGAAGGAGAGGGGGAGCAGCATGTTTGGAATAAATAGAAGGGGGAAATGCACCACAGTAATGCATCATTACCCCCTTCAGAACAAAAAGTGCTCTTACTCACAAGCCACATAGCCTACAGCTGTCCCAATCCTGACCCCATGCAACTCTACAGACCCCAAAGCATGGCACTTACCCCTTCCCACATGCTTTACAGGAGCTGAGTTGCTTATCAGAGTTTGCCAAATATACTCTTCCATCTCAAGCTTGTTATCTGGGGAGTTGTTTGTAACCAACAGCCTTGCACAACTCTGAGAAGCGGATGCTTCTTGGGCAGGGGGATTCTTACAGCAACCAGCCAAGCAAACACACCCCTGGTTGAATCTCTTCAGCCATTTACAATTTATTGTGCTTCACTAGGAAACTGTGGACTCCACCCACCACAGATAACAACCTTTATCTTATTTAAATTGTTGTGCTAGAAAGGAAAGAGTGACCATGCTAGACTTTCAGCTCACTTCACATTCAAGGTTCAGTTACTGAAGCAAGTTGGTTCCCCAGAATAACTGGCGGTATAACCAGGTGTCTGGAGACATTTGTATGGCTTTGGGTAAAGCTTGGGACATCTTTTGGAGAAAAATGGAAGTCAATGACCTTGGAAGGGGGAAATGAACAAATTGTTGTTCTTAACCCTTTCCTAGTGTAACTCTGCGGCATCAGGCATTTTGTTCTCACAGTAGCCAACCAGATGCCTACAGTAGCCAACCAGATGCCTGCACAGGCAGGACCTGAGTGCAGAGAACTCTTCCCATGTGAAACCCCACAATGGGTACTTAGAGGCATACTGCCTCAACAGTGGGGCGACAAGATAGCCATCATGGCTACTAGCCATTGACAGTCGTATTCTCCATGAATTTGGCCAAACTTGTATTAGAGCCATCCAAGTTAGCCACCATCACTATCTCTTCTGGGAGCACACAGTTAAACTAAGGAATTCTTGTGAATTTGAAGAAAACAGAGTCTCCAACTGCTTGAAGCATTTATTGTATGTTTCTTTCAATTAGCCATATTGGAGGATATGTTGAGGATATTTAATCAAGATCAGTTTTTGCTTGCTAACAAAAACAGGCAGATCACTCCTTCTTGAGGAAATTATCTTCACTATATTGTTAAGTGGAGTCAAGAAGTGTACAGAAATTACTTTTTCCAACACCCTCCCCATAGTGATTAAAACCTGATTTTTTTAAAAAAATAAAAGGTAACATTTTAAATTGATTAATCACCTCTTTCATCCCTAGACAAAAAGGCTGAAAATGTGATGGAAGAATGCATCAAAGGGTCAGGAACTGGTAATTAAATACTGTTTTTTAAAAAAGATATCCATGTGCGTTTAGAATTTCTGAAGTCATTCTCATGGCTTTTAGTGGTTGACTTAAGATTTTGAACATTAACAGCACCAGTGGTGGAAGGCTACACTTTAGAAGCATATACAGTGGTACCTCGGGTTAAGAACTTAATTCGTTCTGGAGGTCCATTCTTAACCTGAAACCATTCTTAACCTGAGGTACCACTTTAGCAAATGGGGCCTCCCGTTGCTGCTGTTCTGCCGCCACACGATTTCTGTTCTCATCCTGAAGCAAAGTTCTTAACCCAAGGTACTATTTTTGGGTTAGCGGAGTCTGTAACCTGAAGCGTCTGTAACCCGAGGTACAAGATTACAAGATTCAACATACAAGGAAACTGTTTCCTGAATATGAAATATTGTTACTACACAAGGCAGAGGATCAATTGTCTTGCTCTTGTGAAGAAATTACAGTTGCACTAGCATGACATGCCCACATCAATCAGATGCAAGTTAGCTACAAAGCACTACCTGATTATACAATTGGCAATGGTGTACACACACGTCTGTGTGTAGGTGAGAGAAATGCTCACTTACTAGTAACAACAGGTTGCTTTCACTTTCTTTTTAAAGTATGGAAGTAAGCATGTTGAGACATTGGCAGAAACACCATGGCAGCCTATGATATCAATAGACCAACCCCCAGCAAAAATAGCAAAGGTTACGTGGGGATTTGGGCATCACTGGGAGCCTTGGCTGCTATATGTTGGCGTTTGGGGCAGTGGCGTAGCGTGGGGGGTGCAGGGGGGGCCGGCCGCACCGGGCGCAACATCTGGGGGTTAGGGTTAGGGGCGCAAATCCACGGGTTAGGGGGCGCAAATCCACAGGTTAGGGGCGCAAATTACTTGCCTTGCCCCGGGTGCTGACAACCCACGCTACGCCACTGGTTTGGGGAGGAAATCTGGTAGGGCCCCTTTCCTAAGCATGGCTTCAGCATGCGGAATTGTACAAAGCAACTTAGGCAAAGGAGGACAGGCAGCAGCAAAGTCAGCCCCACCCACTCCCAAGAGTTGTTCTGTAGAAGGCAGGCTTATCGGGCACCTGCATGCATGACTTGTGGTTTCCTTCAGTTGCTGGGCAATAAGGAGGATCTGCAGGGCTCTTTTTGCAGCTGGCTGAGGAAGGGAGCATTTCCCCCGCTCAGCGACACAAATCTTTTCTTTTAACCTAGAATTCAGGAGGAATGGGTTGGTGATAACCATGGATTCTCTGAGCCCCCCTCTGGACTTGCACAAAGCAAATTTATTTCCCAGGCTTGTAAAGGAGGAAAACGTTCTGTGTGTGTCTCTATATGAAGAGTGCCTTAGATTTGGCATGTCAAGATGAAGCTGCTGATTACTGTTTTTCCAAGGCATCAATATGCATTCTATGGAGAAAGGCCTGCCCATTCCTAAAAGCCCAAATGTGCACAAATGCAAGCAAACCAGAGATACACAAACAACAAATATATCAACTGCAGAATTCCAAGTGTGCAAACGTATTTGGTATACACGCATGCCTGTATTTGCACAAATACAGAGATGCTCACTCTTAACTAACTTGCATGCACAGTGGCTCAGACATGCGCACTGCCCCACCCTTTCCATTAGCTCCAGCATCTGGATGATTCCGGGGGGGGGGGGCATATTGAATGCATCAGGAATAGAGTTTCTCCTGCCAGTTCCTTCCCCAGGGGGGGTGCAGTTCAATCCAGCCTGGCTTACAGTCCCTATTGGGACTCTGCCTAGTTAAACAGATAGCTCCCTACTGAATAGGTAATTCTTCCATCTTCCTCCACTTGTTTCCTGAGCCTGAGGTGGCTGGTTCCAAGCTGGAAGAAACATTTAGCAGGTTCTAATCATGGTACTGCAGTTGCTGTTGTTCCCCACTGGCTTCAGTGGTGGTGGCAGATAACGTTTCCCAACCCGCCTGAGCTTCAGAAACTGTCCCTTGCAAAGACTCAGCAACAAGTACTAATACTGCCCAAGAGTTCAAGTATTTGCGTCATACAGGCCTCACTGAAATTTTCCATGATTAAAATACTGCTGTGTTTCCACTACTCTCTCTTCATAACAGAATCACAAAAATGTAACAAAAGTCCTACAGTATTTGGGTGTTTATGAGTTCCAGTGTTCAACAATAACGGACCAACACAAGTGACACTGACACAACCCCCCCCCCCCCCGCTAAATAGAATAATAGAAGCATTCCCACCCCACTCACCTCTCCACCCTCCCCCTTTCCCCCTCTTTTCTTCTTGACCCAATACTGCATGCAATAATAATGTCTCACAACAAATGAAACTGATCTGTAGAAAACACAACTTGAAAGAAGACAATACACGTATTTTTATAAACTAAGAAATCTTTAATAAAAATCATAGTGAGCTGTGAAACCAAATACATTTATATATTATATTATATTATATTATATTATATTATATTATATTATATTATATTATATTATAATGACCAAGTAGCCCTACCTCCTCCGCCAACATCTGCAGATACAGCACAAAAGTCTGTAGGGAAAGGACCTTTGCACATACCTGTGAAGGCCCCCCTCCCTATAGACATTCACCTGTATGTCAGGAGAGGAACATGCCACCCTAGGGATGGGGCTACTTGTTGTGGCTCTCCTCCTTGCTCCCATGTTGTTGAACACTGGAACTCACGTTGCTTGAACACAGCTAACATTTATTAGGAATGTGCCTGCTGCAGAAGTGAGTGGTGCTCTCTGTGCAAAGGAAACTATCGAGTTAATACTGGTTGAGAGTCAACTTCTGAAAGTGAACTTGAATTTGCCAGACACACAAAAGGCTGGTGGTTTAAACTGGGACACTGGGGAAGCTCTGTTGGCTGGTAGGATTAAATGCTTAGTGGCTTTGCTAGGAGAAGCAGATTACACTCATCCCAACAAGGTACCAGGTTTTTTTTCCTAGGAGAAAGCAGGGGAAATTCCAGCAAGGAAATACATCTAAGATGGAATGATGCTTTGCATTCTGTGTCCAATACCACTGATCCTGCAGAATCCTTGCAAGAAAGAGAGTGAATGAGAAATACTGATGGCAGGGCACAGTTGACCATCATGAGCTGTCCTCAAACCTAAACAAGCTCCTCCAACTTCTCTCTCTCTCTCTCTCTCTCTCACACACACACACAGAGAGAAAGAAGAACAGGCTCCCTGGGTGGCTTGCCTTGCACAGTGAGCTGCGAAACCACACCAAAACACTTCTACTGATTAGAAATAACTGTATTTTAACATGAAGAGAGATTAGCCAAATTCATCCACCAACATCTCAAATAAACAAGCACAGTTTCCACAGCCACCACATCTGCATCTGTGCTTTTATATACATTTTTCCTGGTTTGCTCTTGACACTAAAGGGGTAAGAGCCCCAGCACAGTCTTCAACACTGTTCCTGGTAATACACTGAGCTGGTCCTTTCACCATTAAGAGGCAAAGAAAGGGGATTTGTTTCATTCATAATGGCCAATGGCACCTGTCAGCATAATACCAGAAGTTCAGAGCAGTGTGTACCTCTGTCCTTCTACTCTGATCTCTATAAGTACCACAGTAAAATGTTCTAACCCAAAAAAATTCTTTGCTTGCTCCTCAGGAAGAAGAGTCACAGAAGTTATGGGTACATGCAGAAAAATCCTGAAGCAAACCATGGTATCTGCTTCCCATGGCTCAGGCAAATAATTCTGTTCTTCATCACTACAGCCACCACTCAGCCTCCCCGGTAATCAATGAAGCTGTCCATGCTGAGAACAGGAGCACTCCATAACACTCCGGCCCCTCTCAGCCAGGAAGCAATTTAGAGCCTGCTTGCAGTTACAAAACTATTCTTTGTTTTTCTCTAGAGAGCCAGTGTGATGCAGCAGAGTGCTGGGTTTGAACAAGAGAAATCTGGAATTGCCTCCCCACTCAGGGATGAAGTTTACCAGGAAAGTCACTCTCTACAAGCCAGATCTTCCTCACAGGGTTGTTGTGGGGTTAAACTATTGCTCTGAGCTCACTACAGGACCAGCAGGATACAAGTACAGTCGTACCTTGGAAGTCAAGCGGAATCAGTTCCAGAAGTCTGTTTGACTTCCAAAGCGTTCAGCTTCCAAAGCATGGCTTCTGATTGGCTGCAGGAGTGTCCTGCAGCCAATCGGAAGCTGCGGAAGGCACGCCGGACGTTCTGCTTCTGAAAATCGTTCGAAAACCGGAACAATCACTTCCGGGTTCAGGAGTCAAAATGTTTGAATTCAAAGGCATTTGGCTTCCAAGGTTCCACTGTATAGGAAACAATCTAATTGTCAGTGGAGACTGGTCAATATGGGTGAAAGGAGCACTGCCTTACCAACTGCAGTCTGCCCTCAGCTACCCCCTGCCTGCCTGTCTGCCTTATACTTACAACCAGCCATGGGCTGACTCTGCCTCTCTCTGGCTCCGGCTCCACCTGCTGTTAGTCTCCCTGCCTTCTCTCCTACCA
Source organism: Podarcis filfolensis (assembly GCF_964270895.1). Classification (NCBI taxonomy): domain Eukaryota; kingdom Metazoa; phylum Chordata; class Lepidosauria; order Squamata; family Lacertidae; genus Podarcis; species Podarcis filfolensis. The sequence goes on along the minus strand of NC_139608.1, from coordinate 42,065,238 downwards.
GTCCCACTGGACACTAGTTGTTGTGAATCTAGTTTTCTCTGGAAGCTACACTGCTGGAAAGAGCCTGTGTTTCAAAAGCAGCCAACGCACACCTTTGGCCTCTAGCAAGGAAAGGACTGCTCACAGACTTGGTCAGCTGAAATTTCCAAGACAAGAGATGAAAGGATCAGGCTGCTCTACCTAGAAGGGAAGAGTTATGGCATTTGCCTTGAAGATTTGGACTTAAAAAGCAAGAGCAACTGTCAGTTCTGGATTGTCTCAGGCCAGATACATGCTGCAGTAGGCACCTTGGTTATTAAATAGGATCCCCAGCCTCCCTCCCCTCTGAAAAGAAACCTCTGCAAATTGAAGCTGGGACTCAGGTGTAGGCAAGCAGCTGCATTTTCATTTGGTTTTGCTGTACAAGTTGTCCTCTCTCCCCCTTATGCCATTCCAATTCCTTTCCTCATCCCCAGTCTACTTATTTTTTTTGGAGATGCTGTAATAGCACACATTTGGGGGGGAGCATCTAATGGAGTTAAGCCAGTCAACTAAGAGTTCTGGATCTTCAGAAGAGTGTTTCCTTTTTACATATCTTGAAAGGCTTTAGCAGCCCCAGCTGCTGTTGGGTTTTTTGATTTTGTTTTTTGGTGGGCGAGGAGAAGCCTTAAGAGGTAGAAGCCTTAAGGGTCCTCCAGGAATCATAAGAATGAGGAGCTTCTAGCTTTCCCCACTGCCATCTAGACATATTTGTGGAGGGGCAGTTATTATCACACACACCCCTTTTTTGTTTGGAGCAGCATTCAGTCATGTGCGCCCCCACCTACATTCTGAAGTGGTACAGCCCAAACACTGGTTCACACCTCAGTGAAAACTAAGCCCTAATGGGAGCTTGCCATGCTGGGAATTCTGGGAGGCAGCAAGGCCGAACAGGACTGGCAATGTACAGGAAGCTGCCAATAGTCAGACTATTGGTGGTCCCTCTAGCACAATACTGTCTACACTGACTGGCAGTGGGACTCCAGGATTTCAGGCAAGGATTTCTCTCCCATCCCTAACCTGGATATGTTCAGGATTGAATCTGGAACCTTCTGCATGTAAAGTAAGTTTCTCTACCATTGAGCTATGGCAGGCAACAGCTATTGGCTGGGTAAGCCCAGTGTGAACTGAACAATCCAAGCTGCATCAGTGTTAGTTTTTCTTGCCGTTTACACATTCTACCAGCAGTGGGGGAGCCACTTATCCATGGGTGGGTGTTCTCTACAGAACAGGAAAGACCAATGTGGCTGGCTAGGTTATTTAGAAACAGTGGTACCTCGGGTTAAGAACTTAATTCGTTCTAGAGGTCCGTTCTTAACCTGAAACTGTTCTTTACCTGAAACACCACTTTAGCTAATGGGGCCTCCTGCTGCTGCCACGCCACCACCATGTGATTTCTGTTCTCATCCTGAAGCAAAGTTCTTAACCCAAGGTACTGTTTCTGGGTTAGTAGGGTCTGTAACCTGAAGCGTCTAACCTGAAGTGTCTGTAACCCAAGGTACCACTGTATAGCCTCCAACTGTATGAGATGTGATCTTCAATGAGATGCACAGCTGGGAGAACTTTTAAAACACATCCTTCTCTTGGCCTCTTTTATGCACATATTAATAGAGGCGCATAGCTTAACACAGCTTTTGCTTTTGCCCATAGAACGAACAACTGAAAGGCATTATCTTACTCAACACCCGGCTGGGCTAGAGAAAAGGGAGTTCCTGCTGTCTTTCCAGAACTCTTCATATTGGCTGTAAAATGAGTAGGAGCTGTTATGTTTTTGTTTTCCCTTGTGCTGCAGTGTTTCTGCTGCCAGCAGCTTTGCAGTCCGTACCATGTCCACCCACAACACTTTTGTGAGGTGGGTCGTTATTACTCACATTTTGCAGCAGGGGTAATAAAGATTAGGAGTCCACACTGGGCTCAGCCCATCCATTTTCCAATCCAATCCAGACCAAAATAAATATGTAGGATGACCCATATCCTTTATCCTATCAGCATAAGAGTACATATACAGCAGAATCCAAGCACACCACTCAGTCCTCAACTTTCATTCTTTCTTTGAGTGAGTGGCATTCCAATCCCCACCCAGTCTCTTTAGTCTTCCCATCACCTTTAAATTTATTTATTGAATACTATTGCATATACTCCATGGTAAAAGACATGACTCCCTGCTGGTAGAGACTCTGTTATCTGGAAAGCCCAACTACAGGTGAAGAGAGGCGAATTTAAATCAGCAATAATGTGGCTGACACCTAGTCGCTGTCCAGAATGACTATGGAGCAAATACTGTGTTGCTAGAACATGAATAAAACCAGTAGAGAGTCTCACCAAAAACTGGCAGGAAACATGTGCAAAGAGATCAGTGTAGAACATACAGAGCACAAATTCCATCAACATGATTTAGATGATATAAGGCTGATGCAGCCAAAGTGGTGTCCTTCTTTTAAAATAATAATAATTAGTTTTTATTAAAGATTTTATTGTATTACAAAACAAACAAAAAAACAAGAAGAAGTATATACAGCACCTCTACTTTCAGTTTATAGAGTCTTTTTCACAGTTCAATTACATTTGGTATAGGACACTATTGTAGAGCACAACTTCCGTCAGCCCCACCCAGCAAACCCAAGGATAAGCAATAATGGAAGCTGTAGCCCAACAACATATGGAGGGCACTGTGTTGGCTACCCCTGATATAGGGCTTCCCTAGGAAAGAACAAAGCAGGGCTCTTAGTCCTCAGCCAACTTGTCTATGACAGGACAACTTCAGCTAATGAATGAATAGCTCTGAATAAGGCTGAGTGGTTTCCGAAACCAGGCAATTCTGGCAACATGCTGGTAGATGAAGGGAAATGAACAAGATTGGGGACGAGCCTGCAGTCAAAGTACCCACAAACTGGATTTTGTAAACAGAGATTTCCTCCCCTCACCCTTTTAAATCCCCTATGGGATGTTCTGGGTCAGGAAGGGTCAAGTTGCCGAGGTTACAAAGCTAAGTCCACTCTGCCTTTGACCTCACTGAACCACACTGACAGTTTTAGGAGGGAAACAGGCATGAGGAATGCATCTTGAGCAGGGTTCTGACCAAAGTATTGGTAATTTTGCTGTATGAAGCATGAGTTATGCTCAGGTTGCAAGTTCTCTTGTTCACACCTTCCCACAATATAATCGCAGGCTCCACTGCAAGTTTATGCAGAATTTAAACACTCCGTGCAATGAAAAGGAATGGGTGGGAAACAGATGCAATGGAAGTCAGAATGTGCATCACACATGAGGAAATTATTCCATGGTGGGCTTTTGTTTTAGATTACCAACTAACGAAAGTTAAACTCCAGCTCAGAAAGTCTCTGAAAACCACAAAGGACAAGGCTTTGAGGCCAGGAAAAATACATTGCTCACATGTAGGCAACAGTTCTGAGCATCACAATTCAAGGAGGGTGTTGACAAGAAGATGGAAAGGAGTCAGAAGAGAGCTACAAAAATGATTAAAGGCCTAAGATCTGACTTTAACTGGTGAGTCATGTCACCACAATTCTTTTCAGGGTTTTTGAAAAGAGAGAAAGAGAGAGAGAGAGAGAGAGAGAGAGAGAGAGAGAGAGAGAGAGAGATGAGTGGAGATGCAAAGCATATTATTCTGCATGTGGGTCCTTGATCTGCAAAGGCTAAAATTATTAGTCTAAAAAGTCCTACTGGGTTACACAAAGCTCACACCCACATAATGGTGCACTGAACTGCAGCCTGACAATGCAATCCTGTGAATGTTCACTTGTGTTTGGTGGTGCTTACTTCCAGATAAATGTTTACAGAATCACAGTTTAAAATGCAAATCACACTTAGGACAGGCTGAATCAATGGGGTATCTTCAAGCCTGAGGAAAATATCAAAGGAGTGGGAATAGGCTTACTGTTTTGTATTGTCTAAAATGATCTAAAGTGATCATTTCAGCCTCAGCGGCAAGAAAGATAATAATTTTTCTTAAAGTACAAGGAAGAAAATTCGGTTAAATGTAAGAAAGAATATTAATAACTGTAAAAGTGTGAAATGCTTAAATAAGCTGCCTTGAACTTTCCATATTCATATGTATGTATGTATGTATGTATGTATGTATACATTTATGTATGTATGTATACATATAGACAGTTTTTGGCACACTGCTGATATGGAATATCGTGTCCCAGAGCAGAAATGAACTAGGTGACAATTAGGTCAACTCCCGTCCTATGTTTCTAAGAGCATCTGAGGTTTAGGAAAGGGTGGCAGCCCTTCCCCACCATCATTTACAGACCCATAATTAAGATCACTAAATGTAGAGTAGTTACCTCTTAACACTTTAGCTCACTGTACTAGCAGCCAGCATAGTTTAAAAGTGCTAAAAACGTGGTCAAATGCTTTCCACCACATGCTGTTCATTCATTCTAGTGAACTGAGTGGATCTGAACGCACATTAGTGACCCTGTTGGTGCATAACCAAAGGGTTATTCCAGACTAGACAAAAAGATCTGCTAGAGTTAATACTAGATCTGCTAGAGTTAACACAAATGTTGGGCCTGCACTCCCTCCCTCCCTCCCTCCAGCAGGACAGAAGGCAAATGAAAGCTGCATCCTGGACCACCCTTATGAGCAACTGGGTGTCCAGAATGAATCGTAGAAGTGTGGAAGGGACCTAACAGTGATGATAACCACTTATAGTAAAGCATAGGCGGGCAGAAAGTAGATTGGATTCTATGGGTAGATCTCTGGATTATTTGGAGCAGATCAGCAAAAACTCCCAATTATCTAAGAACAACAACAAAGCTCCCCCTCCCCTCACTCCCCACTGGTGAGAGACCAGGTGTGATTTTTGTGTGTGAAAGGATGTGATCTTGGTTCTGGTTCTGATAAAATTCCTGGACTGAGCATGTGCTCAAAGGCAACCTCTGCCAATTAATTCTCAGCCACCTGCATGAGACACTCTTATTCACCTGGCTCTGGCTGGTGGGTTCTAGTGGAAAACAAAATGGAAGCTGAAAGCCTGAGGTCTGCGCACCTCTGCAGTAAAACAGTATCTTTGGCAGCTGAACATCCCTAACAGAATATACAGGCAAAATAATTGCACCCGTACCATGGTGTGCAAAAAGCAACAGCCAGGAAAGTAGGCAGCTTAGCTTGGGGATACCTAACGGAGCCCACCCACAAGTACAGAATCATACTTGTGACTCACCTCCTTTAGAAGCCTAATTGTTTCCCCCCCCCCACAAGCCATGAAGGGATTCATTTCACAGGGATGGGTGCCCAGGCACCATGGGGATGGGCGGGGTGCACCGTCCTAGGCAAAGCACAAGGTGTGGAGAGGGGGAGAAACTTGCCAGGAAAATCCAGGTGAGGAGGAAGAGAAAAGGCTTGGCTCAAAAAAAGATGTTATTCCTTCAGGTGCCTTATGTGGGACATGATCTAGGGGTGTGGCTTGTCATCCCATCAGCCGGTCTAAACCACCACCTGCTATTATTCCATTACGCCCTGCATAGCCTCGTGTATCTTCAGCATCCGTTTGCAGACAGCGCCTCACCTGCAGCTGAGTGCCTAATGCATCCTTTCATATTCCACGGAAGCTGCTCTTCAGCAGCGAGGGTATCTTTGGGGGGCCCTCCTGACTGGGCTTGCTAAATTAACCTCAAGTAACTGCAACCTGCTTATTTGGGTTGGAGGATGCTGCTTCCACATCTTGGCAGAAGATACGTGCAGATTTGTCCTCACACAGGTCTTCTAACTTGCTTATTACCTCTAATGCAGAGTCTCCCTCCACATGCAATCGTGTATAGGACTCACAAAGCCCCTTGCCCTAATCTCTGCATAGGAGCACCCCTAGAGCTGTGTTCTATTCCATTCCTTTCCAATATGTATGTTGGGGCTGCATGGCAAAACTTACCAACATCATCTGCAAGGGTGGAGATACACGTTGCCCTCCCACCAAAAAAACACCTAACAAAACTTCATGAGCAAAGCACCTCCAGGGGTGGGCAGGCAAACTGCAGCACTGGGGTGGTGGGGTGTCTTTAGCGCTTCCCCCTCCTGACACTTTCCTAATGCAACTCCCCTGACCTGCTGCTGCCCCACATTGGTCCAAAAGCAAGATCACCCTTGCAAACATGTGTCTGGAAGCCCATAGGAATAGTGGCTGGGGGTGGGGGCGGGCAGAAGCTGCAACAGAAAAATGACAGCCGGGAGAAGGGTTAAGCACCCACTTCCTCCTCGTGCCTCCCTGCCTCTTCTCTGGAACCAGCCTCCCTCCTGAAACTACTTTACCCTAATAGTGTTTTGTTATGTGCAGTTGTGCATGACATGTAATTCCTCCCCAGCTATTGCAAGAAAAAAGCTCCATCTTACAGACTGTGGAGGAAGAGCGCATGCATTAGGAAAGTTCCTCTCTCAAAACAAGCAGGGCAGATGGCTTGATTGTGAAGGGAGCTGCGAGTGAGTTTAGACGCAGCAGACTCTTCCTGCTGAAAGCAATGTCTGAATGACGGCAGGAGGGCTGGCCGGGTGGTGGAGGGGAATTCCAATTTCACTCCAGCCCCAGCCTGCCCCAGTAGGAAGCATATCCTGCCCCCTGCAGTTCTCCCTCCAAGGCCCTGCCTGCCCCCTCCCTATTCCCAAGGCTGGTGCATGCCCAGGCTGCGCAGTGTGTGCCCCCAGGCTGGCAGCACGGAGGTTTCTTTGTGTTTGTCTCAGAGCTGGTTGGCTGGTGAATTCCCTGGGCAGCCGAGCGGCAGAGCAGAGCTAGATGCCGCAGCGTGGCTGGCAAGGGCTCACATGCACCCAGCATGTGACAGCTCCCAATTAACTCCGGCTTCAGTTCTGAGTGCACACAGGGAAAGCACCAATCATGGCCCAGTATGACACAGCAGCTCACTCGCCCCCCACCAGGCATCCACTGCTCCTGCCCCCACTCAGCACCCACGGGCTCCATCAAACAATCTCTCACTACTGCTTCTCACTGCCAACCCTTATTACACCCAGGTGCAGCAACAGCCCTGCCTAGAACCTCCTATCTTCATCTGAAAACAATCCCTACCAGCATCTTCTGCCCCTTCCTAGCTTGGACAATAAGAAAGTTCCCTCTGCATCCTGTCATCTCTTTCCAGCATCCACTGCTGAGACAAACTGGAACTGCAGTAGCATCATTAGCTTAAGTCTAGTTCAGTATTCTGTTTCCAGCTTCATGAAGTCACATCTGGCATCCTGTTTGGAGGCTCCACAATTTCCACAGGATCTGCTTCATGGATCTCCTAGGTTCTTTCACATCCATGAATTATGTAGAATTTTCCAGTTCCTGGTTACTCTACAACAGAATTAATCATACAGCCCTAGTCATGTCGAGGGAAGGACCATGGTTCATAATAGAGCATGCAAAAGGTCCCAGGCATCTCTGTGAATGGTTAGGAATGCCCCCTGTCTGCAACCCAGGAGGACAGCTACCAATCAGGGTAGGCAATGCTGAGGCAGATGAACCAGTGGTCTGCTTCAGTGTAAAGTGGCTTCCTCTGTTGACTAGGTCTCTTGGAGCAGATGGACAATCACAGACCCATCTGGACCTAACAGATCCCATGAATACTTTTGATTATTTGTTTGGCGACACCCACATTTTCCATATTAGAGATTGGCATAGGAAGGCTACCCAAGTGAAACATGTCTTTCTCTTTGCAAAGGATGGAGTTTTCAAGTACATGCAGAGATCAAGAGCTGCTCAAAAGCTTGGGAAAGAGAAAGACTCTGTGAGAGAGACAGACAGAGACAGAGAGAATGTACCTGCATTCTGGCCTTATCTCCATGTAATCAGCACACAACTGTGTTTCTATCTACTGTACATTAAATTCCAGGTTGTGACTACAAAGTTGCTACTGCAGTAGTTTCCTCTCCCCACTGGGAATGTCCATTGCCACCTCTTTCTTGGCACAAGCAAGATTAGTCTTTCTACAAGTGTCTACTAAAAGGACCCAATTTCCTGCTGCTATAATGCTACTAAAATACTCTCATTCTGGCCAGCAGTGTATTTCGCTCCAGTAAGGAGCACCACTGATGCCTCTTCCATCTTATACTTAATGTCCTTGAAGCCACCATGTGGTACCTGCCCTGTTTCTTCTACTCACGACAAACTTCTCCATTTGCCATGCAAGCATCCCTGACCAGTTACTCCAAAGGGTTAAGAGAAGACTTTCCAATTCTAAATATTGTGGCGAATTGCACAAGAGAATGTCCTTCAGCAATAATCCCTTGGGAGTCAGAGGCAACATCTGCCTATTGTTTATACTTAGTAGCACCTTGATCTTCATGGAAGGCATCTGACTAAAGGTAATATGGGGTCTTTGGGATTGTTAGCTGTGGACCCTGGATTAGAGGAGCAGAAAGTTAGCATGAAGCAAATTCCCAGACTCTTTAGCAACAACAGATACTTGTGGGAAGTATTCACAGTACTGAATAACCTCATAAGAAAGGAGGAATTTCAAATATCTATTGAACAGCCTCCGCCACCCCTCTTTTTCACACACACAAACCCAACAGAAGCCATTCCTGGCTACATGCAGGGTTTGAAATTAGCAGGGCACCAGGTGCATTTTGCATCTAAAGATTCTCCATTTGCATGTGCTTTGAAAGTATATGTTAAGGTTTAGGATTAGACAATATGTCAAGGAGTTTAGTAATAAAGAGTAGCGTATTGAAAACTGAAGTATAGTACCAATATTTTTATTGTAAACACGAAATTAAACATGTATTAACAATTTCTGTTAAAAATATTATATTAACAATATGTCACTTATGTGAATTGCGTATTAGTTCATGCTTATCAAAATAATAAATAAAAAGCGTTGCCGACTTCGCCACCACCAAATGGCCACACTAGATATTCTGTTTAGGCGCCCACAACCCAGGTCCCAGGAGCCATTTCTATCCCAGTTTCTAACACTGGCCACATGGTTTGTGACAATCTCCAGTCAGCCAGCAGTCATGGAATCAGGGTCTGTGCATGTGCTCTGAGGCCATTTGGATATCTGGAGCACTTTACATCCTAGGTAGCCTAATAAATAGCCTGACTATTCAGTGATGATTCAAATGGAGAAGAACCAGGAACTACTCTATTGCACTTCATAATTTCATTAGGCAGTACTTCCCCTTTGAGTGAAGGCAGAAGTGTTCAATGCCTAAGGAAAAACTGCTCTGACAGGACAAATACACTAGTGCTATCAATATTGCATGGTATCTGGACTGGGCATCTCAGCTTTCATAAAGTTCTTTTTGGTTTTTTAAATCAAGTTTCTGGTCCTCACAACTGCAGAGAAAGACTGCTGAAAATTCAGAAACCAAAGAGGTTTTTGGTTAGAGCTTCCAGGGATAATGGGAGAACTTTTGAGCTCTACCCAAGTTGCTTATTTGGCCCCCAGCTCCAATCACTCTGCCACTATAGTGCTCCCACAACAGAGTGCTTCTCTCCCTTTTCCTTGCTCAAGCATATTCTAAATCATGGGTAGGCAAACTAAGGCCCAGGGGCCAGATCTGGCCCAATCGCCTTCTACATCCGGCTCGCAGATGGTCTGGGAATAAGCGTGTTTTTACATGAGTAGAATGTGTCCTTTTATTTTAAATGCAACTCTGAGCTATTTGTGGGGCCTGTCTGGTGTTTTTACATGAGTAGAATATGTGCTTTTATTTAAAATGCATCTCTGGGTTATTTGTGGGGCACAGGAATTCGTTCATTTATTTATTTTTTCAAAATATAGTCCGGCTCCCCCACAAGGTCTGAGGGACAGTGGACCAGCCCCGTGCTGAAAAAGTTTGCTGACCCCTGTTCTAAATTCTGTAGAAGGGAAACAAAGCAATCATAACCTATTTGTATTTACTTAACATTTGATGGATGTATATCTGTCCCATCTGAAGGGCTCAGAACAGAGAATAATTCTGAGGCAATATGAGCCATTATACAGTTGTACCTCGGAAGTCGAATGGAATCTGTTCCGGAAATCAGTTCGACTTACAAAATGTTTGGAAACCAAGGCACGGATTCCGATTGGCTGCAGGAAGCTCCTGCAGCCAATCAGAAGCCATGGAAGCCACGTCAGATATTCGGGTTCCAAAGAACGTTCACAAACCAGAACACTCACTTCCAGGTTTGCAGCTTTTGGGAGCCAAAAGGTTTGAGTCGCAAGGCGTTCGAGATCCAAGGTACGACTGTATATAAGTAGCATCTCCTTTGCAGAACAAACCCACTTAACCAAGTGTCTTTGGCCACCTGGTTCCCATTTTCTTGTGCAAAGTCACCTTCAGAAATCAGTAATAGCATCTCCATCAGCTGTAACATTGACTTGTGAAAGTAATGGGAAGGGAAGGATTCCACCTCTGCCTTGAAAGGGAAGGACCATAGCTCAGTGGCAGAGAATCTGCTTTGGATGCAGAAGGTCCCAGGTTCAATCCCTGGCATCTCCAGGTAGAGATGGGAAAGATTCCCTGCCTGAAATTCTAGGAAGCCATTGTCAGTCAGTGCAACCTCTGAGCTAGATGGACCAATGGTCTGACTCAGTATATACAACAGCTTCCTATGTTCCACGTCCTGCATTCCTATCTCCGGAAAAACCACTTATAAAATTATTCTTTGCAGGTGTGGGAAAATGCAAATAGAGCATTGCAATGACCCAAGGTGCTTCTTCATTATGGCTCTTTAGTGCTATTGAGACGCTGCTCTTCTGCAATCAGCTAAGAGTGAGATTATCACTGTAGTTCCAAACTGTTATCGTCCTGGAATGCGAGAGCAAAGGTGGAAGTGGGTGGCACATTAGAGCTGCCCAGTCCCTGGCACAGAACTAGTGAGCAGTGTCAGGTATCCTACCCCCCACAATCCGCTTTACAAATTTGGAAAATCTGAGAAGTGCCATAAATAAAATGAAATTAAAATTTAATGAGTGAAACAAAACAAAAAAAAAGGCTAATGCCAACTGTTGGACAAATAATAACATTAGGGATTGTGTTACAGGTAATGGAAGAAGTGTAAACAGGTAGCTGCAAGGCAAGCAATGCAGAAAGGCAGGACTTCATACTATCCCCAGCTATGTTCTAGACCACTTTTCTGCACCAGGTGAGACAATAGCAACCGCTGAAATGTTTGTGTTGCAACTGCACTGGAAGTCAAAGAAAAAAACAAAAGAACATTTTCATATGTCAGTTTTTAAAAACCACAATGAGAAAGAACTTGGTACTGATTTTTGTAAGACGCTTCAAGGGCCTTTTTTTGCTAAAGGGTGGGGTATAAATGCCTTTATGAAGAAAGGAAAAAGCAAACAGCAGAGAAAACATGGGAAGGAATTGTATGGGAGGAACATCTTCTGGGTTCTCCTCATTAACCCAATGAGTGACTGTTGTCTATAACAAAGAAAAAGACTGAAATCTCTTCAAGAAAGCCAAATGGGCTTCTGCAAGGCCCTGTATCACTATGTCCAGCACTACTACACTGAGAAAAGCCAATATATTATTTTTGTGGATGCCCTAAAGTACTCCTTGAGGAGGTGGGGTCAAAATGGTGTTGGCAAGTGAACCATGCCATATACCAACGGAGAAACCAGGGACTCAGGTTTATCAGCCAATCTTCAGCTGCAAAACCACAACACTAAACATTTCCAGTCTTTTCTGAAGCAGAGTTGTTTATCTGAACAATTGCAGCTTCATAGGAAACAGCTTTATAACATATACACAAGCACATTTATTTGCACAAACTACTGCGGTGTCCTGATCGCACAAGAATTTTCATAATGGAAGTCAACATATGGTACACAACGCACTGCGTAACACAACCCTGTAGGCCCAGCTGTGGCAGTGAGACATCACACCCAGCACCAACACCATCATTATACACACACACACACACACACACACACCCCTGCTTTGGCTCTCCTGCATCACGCATTTTATAGCCACCCCCCACTTTTTAAAAAAAAAATCAAGAAGAATGTCTGCTTCTGGGAAATTGGAGGAATTGGAGAAAGGCATGGAAGGATTGGTGCAAGGCAAGAGACTCAGTAAGCACACTGGAATCAGATATTTCCCTCTGGTCTACAGGATGCGTGTGAGGCACTAGTCTTGCTTTCTGCCCTAGAGAAAATGGAAGGAATACAGAGCTACACCACATGGAGAAATGCCCTATAGAGGCAACCCTTTTGTTGTAACTTACAAATGCCATGGATTCCCCTTTAAAGGCAAATATACCCACAGCTGGAAACTCCTCCAAGTTAATGCAGCCCCCCCCTCCATAAGAGCAGCCACACGAGAGGCTCATTAAATGTTTCTAGCTGGCAGGAGGCCAGAACCAGAGCTTGTTTGTTCTATATTCCGATAAACAGTCTGTTATGGGCTCCTAGGAGCAAAATCATGGGGAAAACTACAGTTGCAGCATGAAAAAAGATGCACATGCACGGAGGCACAAACCGTGGGTGCTTACCTCCCCTCTGCAACCATTGGAAATAGCCAGCGCCCATTCTAGCAGGGGGACCTGGTTCTCCTACGGGGCCTTCTGAACCCCAGGCCATTTGTAAGATGCTATCTATAAACACCTGGGACAAGACATGGCTACAACACAGCATTTGTTGTCTTGTGCACACCTTGGGGAGCTGGGATTTTAACAAGCCCCTTGGTACGCACAGGTCCAACCTTGAATGTGAAAGAAAACAGGAGTGCCATGTAGCTAAGGATGCAGAGAGGATCAATCTTCATCTTGCTTAATGCAAGATCCTCTATGAAAAGCCAGGCATTATGCAGCAGCAGCAGACCTGTTTTTTTATAGGCAGATTGCAGGCTCCTTGGGACATGGAGTACCCTGGCTACCCCCCACCCCACCCCACTTGTATTGGCCAGCAGACGGGAAGGGCCAATGCAGGGCTAGATAAGGAGGAATGCCTGGAGGGAGGAGAGGGAGAAGAAACCCATGCTGTGCCTGGTGCTTTAAATGTTTGGCCTGGCTTTGGAGGGAGAACACGTGACTTTCTGCTTGAGGAAGCAGCCGCTGCTCTGGCAGCTTCCAGCGGGAGATGGAGGAGGAGGTTGTGGGGGAAGGGAAGTGGAAGGGAAGGGGGGTTGTTTAGAAACAGAGATTGCTGCAAGCCAGGGAAGTAGATTCAAGCAGACAACAGGTAGCGGGTAATAAGGGAATCTGAGAGGTTAGGGTCTCAGGGATCCAATGTCAGATTAGGCGGGGGCTCCTGTGTGCTGGGAGATATACACTAATGGCCCATGCCCACTGGAGGAAATTGACCCACACTCAGGAAATCTGGGTCAGGCTGGTGTGTTACTGGGAGATGGAGCAGTTGGACATTACCTGGCCACTAGCATTTCCTCAGTGTGGGGTGCAGCACCCCTCTAAGAGTGAGGTATAAATTCTCAGGCAGTCAAGCCACTTCCCTGTCAGTTACGGGAGGTCATTAGTGAAGCCTCTCTGGCAAATTAGGCCTCTGCTGTGAAGGGTTTTCCCCAAAAAACCATGGGCTGTGTGGGTGCAGCACAGCAGGCTCCCTACTGAAAGCAGCCTAACTTTTCAGTGACGCCCACACAATCTGCTTGATTGTGTCACAGGCTGCTGAAGCAGAAGAGGAGCCACGGGCAACAATTGTTCCAAAAGGAAAGGGGCTGGAAAGGGAGTTGAGCATGGTCATGTCAAACACATCTTTGAAGAAAACCTACTGGGGAAGCTGTTTGACCCCACCCCACCACTCATGGCATTTAGAGAGATAACATTAGACAAAGAGTTCTGATAATGGAACAGACAGTCTGCAGAGAATCAGTACCCATCCTTGATGCTTTATGGAGGATGGCCATCAGCTCCCTCTTAGCAGCAGTCTTGAATACTTAATGCATTCCTCAGTTATTAGACACACCCAGTCCCAGATCTTAGCCTTCCTGACTGGCACCTGTCTTTTACCAAACACTAATGGGATGGGTCCCTGCTTGGCTGCACATTTCACAACTATGGCAACTTATGTGCAAGTGTTTTAAAAGCTCTGGAGTAATGGTTGTGGGGCATAATACTATATTGAGGAGCACCCAGAATTTACAAAACTCTCTAGTTCTGGAGCAACTCCCAGGCTTATCAGGAAATTTTCACTCTGATAGCACAGTAAGACCCATGTTGGCACAGAGCTGAACGCCTGCCAGCTAAATCAATTTATTTATTTATTAAACTTGTTGGTTGATCTTTTTTTTTAAAAGGAAATGCAAACTCAAAGCAACTTGCAATATAATACAAAAATTAAAACCAATAAAAATCTATGTTAATGAGCCAGCTAGTTCTCCTCTTCCCCTACTCCAACTCAAAAGCACTTAGCAAAGAGGAGAGACCCAACAACCATGTAGTTTCAACAGTTTCTCCAAAAAGAGCAGTTGCAGGGCAATAGTCAGTCCTTTCCCCCCCCCCCGTCCCCCCAAAATAGCAACTTCCTCATCCCCCTTCTTGGGCCGAACAAGTCAACTCTGGAGGCAATGCTTAACCTCACCAGACTGGAGTGAACCCCAATAAACCACATCCTTGAGCACTGTCAGGCTATGAATTACTGGAATTAGTGATCCTAAAAACGGAAGAGACGTTTGCACAGAACCCTGTAGAGGCGGAAGAAGCGCACACCTTCGCGCGCTGCAAAGCGACATCCCTTGAGGATATCGGCACCCCACTGCTGAATACAACCCCCACAGGACGACCCTCCGCCCCACAACCGAACACCCCTGGAGAGCAGTACCCGCGCAGCCACTGCTGTCACAGAGCACAGGTCCCTCCCACAACTATTTTTGTAATGTTGATCTAGCAATCCTAGCCCGACCCCCCCCCATTCCCAGCATTCCTCTTAACTGCACAGTGCCCCACTCCCAGCAACGGAGACCCTCCCCCATCACAGGAGCAACTCCAACAGGCATTCACCTCAGCGCTGGGCACACCGCGCCAGCCCCCCCCCGCCCCCCACTCTCTGGCCAGATACCAGCTATACTAGTGGCAAGCAAAATGCCCTACCGCAAACGCGCGCGCGCGCACAGATCCCGAGCCAACGCCAGGTTCCCCCACCTCATGCTCGGCTGAAACCCCGCCATCCCCAAAACTGCTCCCCCTGCTTGGGAGGGGAGGGGAGGGAGGAGGAGGTTTCTGCGGGGTTGTTTTCCGTCTGGTTGCAGAGGGGCCCGGGCAGGGGCAGGGAGGCAGGCAGGCGCTTCCCCCAGGCTTCGAGAAGGATGTTCGCCCCACCGCTCCCTCCTCTCTCCCCTCGCCCTGCTTCCCCGAGCGCTCGCACTCACCTGGGCACGCACAGCCCACTGACATCTTCACATGCCCGGCCTGGCGCAGGGGAGGTGCGACGTGCCCGCTCGGCGGGGCCCTGGCATCCGCCGCCCTGAGAGAGACCCCGGCCGAGCCCTCGGGCAAGGCCGCCCCCCGATCGCGGGGCCTCCCCGCCGGGAAGCGCAGCAGCCGCAGCAAGCGGAGCGGCGGCGGCAGCAGCAACAGCAGCAGCAGCCCGATCCCGCGTCTCTCGGCGAGTCCAGGGCTGGGCTACGCTGCGTTCCGGCCTCGCCGTGCGCGTAGACGAGGCGCTCCGATCGGATCCGAATCCCGATCCCGGGGGCTGATTAATATGCTAATTGCGCGGCGGAGGGGGAGGAGAGCGAGCGCGAGCTTGTCAAAGTGACCTGAGCCGAGCGCCGAGCCGCGACAGGGAGGGGAGGGGCAGGCGGGCGGGGGGAGGGGCAGCCATGTGACGCAGATGGGGAAAAACACACCAATCTCTGCCACAGCAGCCACCCTTGGCGGGCTCGCGCGGGGAGGGGAGGGGAGCAGAGGCAGGCGCGCGCACTAGTCTGCGCGCTCGCCTCTCTCTGCCTCTCTCTGTGTATTCTCGTGTGGTGGCATGTGCTGGCATGTTTTGCAAGCGTGCATATACATGTGTGCGCGCCGGGGGTGCAAAAGCACGGGATCACGTGCGTTGCGTGCATCTTGCTTAGGCGCGAACTTGTGGCTGGGGCTGAATCGTTCCAAAATCAGAAGGATCCTCGGGAGCCGTGGATTCCCTCTCTCCCCTTGCACCGAGGCAGGATTCATTCCCCGACCAAATCCCTGCTGCAGATGACCCAGCCTCTTGCACCGATCCTCCCCACGTTCCCCGATTTCTCAAACCATTTGTCTCCATTGCCCTGCCCTGGATGCCCTGTGTAGTTTCGCTTGCTGCAAAGCCTGCCTGCCACCTACCCTGCAAGGCCTGCTAATGAGGTGTGTGGGGACCGGCCACGATGACTCAGTGGCGAAGAAGGAAAGGCACTCTGCAGTGCTCGGCGGCGACACTTTTCTTGTATCGTTACTTTACATTTCCCAGGACTCACTAAGCCCTGGTGGTTGCAAATACGTTTCAGAGCTGAGTCTGGGTTAGATCTGCCACATCAAAAAACCAAACCAAGCAACACAAAATTCCCTCCCCTCCCTTTACCTGTATTCCAAAGTAATTATTCCTGGATGGAAAATGCAACCTAAATGGTTCTTCCCACCAGTTACAAGCATGGCATCTTGTTCTTTATTATCAAAGAAAAACCACATCCTCCTACTTTAAAAGCAATCTTTGTGAAAAATTAAAATTAAAAAATTGTTCCAGAGGCAATTGCTCAGGAGTAGCACTCATTGTCTGAAACCTCCATATATTTTTTCCCTGTACAAGATAAATATGAGATGCCCCTTCAAAATTCCTATATATCTATCATGTTTCTGGTGCTCTTTCCTGAATCTTCCATTTTTTCCTTTGCATCATATTCAGCATTAAGCAGTCAAATTTTTACATATTTCTCTCTGCTGAGACCTAATCAGTGTTAAGCAGAGCAGGACTAATACTGTGTCTTGGCCAAAGTGTTTCTACTAAGGCATCTCAAAATGGCTTTCGTCTTTTTATGACAGTGCCTCCTATAATGTACAGTAGTTTGTGATCTACTGTAATGCCTGTATTCTTTATCTATTGCCTAGCCAGTCTTTTCCTATATTGTATTTATACTGTATTCTTGTTGAATTTCCTACTGCAGTTTACATTCCAGTTCTTCAAATTATTTGCCTCATTTAGAACCCATTTTTCTTCACCAACAAAACAGCATACATTGTATCCTCACAACAACCCTGGGAGGTAGGTTGGACTGAAATAGCCCTATACAGTATTCTCAGTGAGCTTCACAGCTGAGTGAAGCTTTCAACATGAGTCTCTCCAGTTCTAATCAAAGTGACCACTATACTACGCTGACTCTCATTCAGTTATAAATAATAAGTTCAGTTTTAATTTATTTTAATACATATTAATTTGATTTTCATATTGGTTACTTGAAGAATTAGACTTATATTTGCAGCCTCAACCTCTTACGACTTTTGGTCCTCTGCATAATTTATATGAGTACCCTTAACACATCTTAAATGGATCAAGAGAAACAGACCACAAAAAACAGAGAGCAGAATTTGATCTCCAATGTCTTTTTAAACGCAATGACTCTGTCTTAGGACAATTAAGTTAAAAATAAATAATAGCAATTAATGGACCTAGCTTAGCCATGTTCATGAATTTTAGTGGAACTATTCTGAGTAAAAAGGGACGCGGGTGGCGCTGTGGGTTAAACCACAGAGCCTAGGACTTGCCGATCAGAAGGTCGGCAGTTCAAATCCCTGCGACGGGGTGAGCTCCCGTTGCTCGGTCCCTGCTTCTGCCAACCTAGCAGTTTGAAAGCACGTCAAAGTGCAAGTAGATAAATAGGTACTGCTCTGGCGGGAAGGTAGACAGCGTTTCCGTGCGCTGCTCTGGTTCACCAGAAGCAGCTTAGTCATGACCCCAAAGCTGTACGCCAGCTCTCTCGGCCAATAAAGCGAGATGAGCGCCGCAACCCCAGAGTCAGTCATGACTGGACCTAATGGTCAGGGGTCCCTTTACCTTTACCTTTTATTCTGAGTAAAACTCTTGTTATATACAGTACTCAATTAATTTCTCTTGGCAATAAAGAACAATCAACAGCGCTCCACAAATATAAGCATAGGGTGGCATTCAACTATGTTGTACTGTACTCTGAGTAGAATCAGCTGAAATTAATGGGCCTAACTTGGAACTGTAGAATTGGAAGGGACACCGAGGGTCATCCAGTCCAAACCCCTGCAATATAGGAATTCTGCCCACAGCTATCCCTGGGTGGGCTGGAACCACCAACCTTTTTGGTTAACAGCCAGACACACTGACTCATTGTACTACAGGAGTGTCCAATTAATTTCAGTGGGCCTCTTCTGAGTAAAACCTAGCTGAATACCACCCATAATGGGGCAAAACTTCTAGTAGATATTATATGGCTCTCAGGCATGCTTAAAGGTAAAGGTATCCTTGTCCGTTAGGTCCAGTCGCGGATGACTCTGGGGTTGCGGCGCTCATCTTGCTCCATAGGCCGAGGGAGCTGGCGTTTGTCCGCAGTCAGCTTCCGGGTCATGTGGCCAGCATGACTAAGCCGCTTCTGGCAAACCAGAGCAGCGCATGGAAATGCCGTTTACCTTCCTGCTGGAGCGGTACCTATTTATCTACTTGCACTTTGATGTGCTTTCAAACTGCTAGGTGGGCAGGAGCAGGGACCGAACAATGGGAGCTCACCCCTTCATGGGGATTCGAACCGCCAACCTTCCGATCGGCAAGCCCTAGGCTCTGTGGTTTAGACCACAGTGCCACCAGCAATTTATCTTTAGAAATTAAGCCTGTTAAACCACTTCTGACCATGTCAAGACTGCATGTAGATAATACACAATAACACAATCAATATTAACTCCCTGCTGGATACTTTGAAGTCTGCTTTTAAGATACAGGAAAGCAGAGCCTGCCTCAGCTTGCTTGTATGCACTGAGTACCTTATATTGGGCCACAAACAGCATGTGCTCATTTGGTCATCTCCACACTGCTCCCCACAGCCCAATTCCAGCAATGTGTCAATGTGTACTAAGGTAAAAAAACAGGTTATTTTTAATTAGTACATGGCAGTACAGTGGTACCTCAGGTTACATATGCTTCAGGTTATATACGCTTCAGGTTACACACTCTACTAACCCAGAAATAGTGCTTCAGGTTAAGAACTTTGCTTCAGGATAAGAACAGAAATCTTGCTCCGGCGGCGTGGCGGCAGCAGGAGGCCCCATTAGCTAAAGTGGTGCTTCAGGTTAAGAACAGTTTCAGATTAAGAATGGACCTCTAGAACGAATTAAGTACTTAACCCGAGGTACCACTGTATTTCTTCTTAGCTGTACTTTTAAAATACAGAATTATAAATTTTGACAGCACCTCTTTATACGTATTGGTATTATCTGCATTACCAGATTTGTGCAGCTTTTATTTGCTTTTTTCCCTAGTTTCACCATAGGTTTTCCTGGTCCTTTCTTTTCATTCATGCCACTTTAGAAGGAACTCTTTAAAACCCTAGCTTATTTCCCCCCCCCCCAGCTTTATATAAAAATTAAATATCTACTCTTTGATTAATTATTAAGTTGAACTGATGGTGCACCTATGTGTGATGGCAGAATTCTCAAATTTTCTGCTTAGGAAGATGTCATGCAATCAGTGAAGAAGAAGAAAAAACCAGGTGAATTCACGATGTTCACTGATATCTCTTGACACAGTTTACCCCCCAAAGGTAGGGTGGAATAGTTTTGTGTGATTGCTATAAAGGAGTGGGTGGGAATCATGTTTTACATTATTTTTATTCACCATACTTTCCTTTCCTTTAGGTGTATACGAATCCACAAACTTACCATTTATTTTAATAACTTCCCAGCAATGGGAACCATGAGAACAAGCAAGTGTAGTGGTTAGAGGCGTGTTGCCAACACTTGGCCTGTGGGCATGCATGTGCCTGCAGATGATATCCCCAGTTATCCAGGGATAACCAACATCTATTTTATTGAGGAGCACAACATTCTGTTATAGAAAAATCTGAGGTTGCCTTTAACAGCTCAACTCTCCATCAAGGGACTCCACTTGTCCCCTATCAGTCAGAGAAGGATGGATGGAGGCAGGAGGCAGTGAAAGCAAGGCAGATCTTTATTTACCTGTTGCAACAGAATTATTCGCCCCCTTTGGTAGGTGGTGAGGACCCAGAACAAAGGCGTCATATAACTTTTAAAGGCTTTAGAAACTACCCAGCCCCTTAGCCAGGGGGCACCCAAAAAGCTTCATACACTTGCCACCAAAAGAGGTCTACAACAGAAATTTGAGAGTGTGACTTGTCTCCTGTCTATCAAGATACCTGATAATATTTTACTGATTACATTACCTGGCCAGCCTGGGCCATTCTTTTGAGATGGTAAATACCTTAGTTCCTGAATCCAGGTCACAGACCTACCCTATTCATATACATAATATGATTTAAAGGATTTGTAAGTGAAAAGAACTATTGGGTGAGGGGTTTTTTCAAATATACTTCCTTCTGCTGAGGAAATATTTGGGGTCATTAGGAAAAACAATATGGCTTTGGGATTGTCCAGTGTGCTAAAGTAAAGTGCCTATTTTTTCAGGGAAATATTTCCTAATTTTGAAGGGTGAAGGATTGGTTTTCTGTAGAATATGGCTCACTATGTGTGTACACCTTAAAATTATTTAACAGTTCTCCAGAGGGTTGGGACAATCTGATCTCTTAACAGATGGCCAAGCTCTTTAATAAATTAGCTTTTACCTAGCAGAAGGACTTCACAGATATGGAACACATAAAAAGACTTCACAGATATGGAGTTGGGGAAGGGATATGAAAAGCAAACCTGGTTCCTGAAAACCTCTTACAAGAGGCAGGCTGTTAGCGAAATGTACATTCAGATTGATTTATTCTTTTTATTGCAAGAGAATGACATTAAACAAAACTAGAGGAGATAGGGTGGGGATAAGTGGTCACTTAATTATCACCAAAAAGAGAGCAAAGGGTGCTGCAGATTTATTTAAATTTTCACATGTGTTGATCAGAATGAGGCAAAAGCTGAGGATGGAACAGAAGAGACCCTGGCTTTCAATGTTGGTGCTCTGAAAGACACTGACCCTCTAGCCTAAAAGCAATTTGTATTTTGATAATTATTTATGATAATGGTGGCAGTGATAATTCCTACTAGAAGCCTTCCAAAGGATATTAGATAACCTGTTCCTAGATGTTGAATCTAAAAGAACAAAGAGAAAGGAAGTACAGTGGTACCTCGGGTTACATACGCTTCAGGTTACATACGCTTCAGGTTACAGACTCCGCTAACCCAGAAATAGTGCTTCAGGTTAAGAACTTTGCTTCAGGATGAGAACAGAAATTGTGCTCTGGCGGCGTGGCAGCAGCCGGAGGCCCCATTAGCTAAAGTGGTGCTTCAGGTTAAGAACAGTTTCAGGTTAAGAATGGACCTCCGGAACAAATTAAGTATTTAACCCAAGGTACCACTGTAATACCGAAAGGATACAGAACACATTCACAAAAAGAAGGGAGCACTTACTAATAAAATCTGATAATGACAAGAAACTTCACATTCTGATGCTCATTCTAGCCAGTGCAAATGGAACAGAGTTGTCATATATTTCTGTCAATACAAGCAGATGAAGTATAATTAAAAGCCTTTAAAATATACAGTCTGACATCAATAACACAGTACCACTAAACTGTAGCAGGCAACGGAGCTAAGAGGTGAAACTTGAATATTTATCCAAAACAGAAACTTTAAAATAATAGCCACATTGCTCAATAGATGTAGTGTCTTCCAGTTAGGAAGTTGCAACTTTCTTCAGTATCATTCCTTTTCAATGTAATTTCCTGAGAATATTCAGAACAATTTAAGATGCCTTACAAAAATTAATGAGGCTACTGATGCAGAAACCTAGTCTTTGGGCTCATGGCTTTTGGTTTCAGACTCCGAAATTTAGGGCAGTGCCAGCTTCCTTGCCTTGAACATGTGTGTGCAATAGAAAATAGTATTTTAATATTAGTATTCTTAAAGAGGAGGCTAGGGGGGAATCTACTGAGGCTGGCAGGCAGGGAGGGCAGGAGAAGATGCCAGGAGCCAAATGAAGAGAGAGAGTCAGGAAGGCATCTATGGAGAAATCATTTAAGAGACCTAGATTCCATATAGCCACCCAAAGAGTTTGTGAGAAAATCTGGAGCTTGGTACATTCCAGGAGAACTGCTCCCATTCTCCTGCATAACATACTGGTTTGTTTTTGTTTTTTTTACTTACCAGGTCAAGCTTTGGAGAGACTGGTAGCTTATTTGTAAAGAGGATTGCTGTGATTCTCTTTCCGTTTGTCTACTTTTGACTTCAATCGCCCCTCCCCAAACCATGTGTTTTAATTAGAAGGAAAGCTTATGTTAACCATGTTGTCTTGATTAACTAGTTTGTAGAACCATTCCCTTGGTGCCGGACACAGCTCCAGTCCCTAGTGAGGGGGAATTAATCAGGTCCAGGGATGGGAAGTTGGCTGGGATGTTTTCCCCACTTGAGGCAAAACTGAAAATGCTGCTCCCACCCCACTCCTCCTCTGCAGCCTGACTGGGGTGACTGGAGGTGTTCTGGGACAGCCCTGGTTCGCTGAATGAGGGGAAAGGGGTGGAGTGGGGTGGGAATGTGCACAGCAGGCTGGCAGTGGCAGGTAGAATCATAGAACTGTAGAGTTGGGACTCTGAGGGTCATCTAGTCCAACCAAATATGTAGGAATCTCAACCAAACTACTGATAACACTCCTTTCTTTCATTCATTGTATTATGCCCAGCTGTAGCACTAAGCTAACTGTATGCTTCATCCCACACACCCCAACCCACCACGGTCTTACAATCCAGTGTCATCCCAAGGTCATTGAGGCTATTTCGCATTGTCCATGTCAAGGACATGTTGAAAGTTAAATCCCTGTTTCTGTCTATGTGTGATGTTACTTGGGGTTAAGGGAAGAAGTAGGTTTTATTTAGGGCTTTTTTATACAGGAACCTGCTGTGTCCAAACATCTCACATATGCACACACCTGTCAAGAGTGAATTCCCAAAAGGCAATAGAAGCCTTGTAGGCAAGTGTTTTCCATGGTGAGCAGTATATGACAGCACATGGAATAAGGGTGTTTTCGTAGCTGGGTCATTTCGGGGTAACCTCTAAATCTTGCCATCACAAGGCATCCGGCTCCCTACAGTGGTTTTGTGCACTCTAAGATTCTGCTCCTGGTGCCCCAATGCCAATCAACAGTTCCTCAGTCCTATAGCCATGTCTGGGCAGAAAGTGCAAATGTGCCACTCATAGGCTGAATTATGAAAAACATCTGAAGCATGTGGGTAGCTGGCATTCTGCCCAAGCAGCAGCTGCCTAAGGTGAGCTGCATCCTGTTCACCCAGGCATTTTAGGGCTGAAAAAAGCTGTTCTTCTTGTGCTCTGGAGCTTCCTTTAGAAGCAAGTGTAAAATTTTACAACCAGAGTCTTTACCTACGGTATATGATACACAGGGAGTTTTTCACTTCTGCTGCAAACTAATTGCAGGAGAGTTATTCTGAACACATGCACCAATCCACTCTCTTGCATGTTGGATAATTCACACCATATATCAATAGTTTTCAGCCAGTGTGCTGTGGCACCCTGGGGTGCCTTGAATGATGGTCAGGGGTGTCGCGGGCAACACTGGCCTCTCTCCCTCTTTCCTTCCCTTCCTCCGCTGATGCCCTCTCACATCTCTGCCTCCTGTTTGTGCGGCTCTTTGTTGCAGCAGAACCAACCCTGAAACAGCGTTATCTCTGGTGCGTGCCAGTCTTCCCAATTTTGAGCCACAGAGTGTGATTACTGTGGTAAGAATTTTGCTTCTACACCACCTGTTTGTTACCCAGGTGAGGGAGCACCTTTTAAATAAAACACAGAACCAAAAGAATTACAGCAAGTGTCAGCATATTCAGTTAGGGACCTGGTTCATTTACTATTGCAATAGCACAGTCTTGCCAATCAGTTACTCAGCAGAACCAGTTCAGAAAAGGCTGCCCAGAGACAAATCAGAACAAAACTTATATACAGTAGTTCAAACACAGCACACAAAGCATCATACAACATCAAACAGTCTTCTGCATACATCAATAAAGTTTACAGATCATGAGAAAGAAAACACACATGGCTCCATACAGGTAACTTCACCTCCACAATTACTTTTGGGAGCTTCTAACTGCTCAGGCCATTTGGGTCTCAAATGTGCTACTTTATCACTGTTTCCTTAGCAACCCAGCCTTTGCCAGGGTTGTTGACATTCCTGTCCCTATCTGTTCCTTGAAACCCCTAAGAAGATGTTGGGGCTAACTCACAACAGACATAGGAAAACATCCTGCCTTTTGTGCCACTTTCAGGGTCAGATAGGAGAGATGGAATGCAGCGGAGGAGGGAGGCATGAGAGTCACAAAATGCTGGCATGCAGGAATCATTCATGGATGCATTCGAGCCAAAGGTTAAATGCAATTAATATTGAAACATCTTTTAAAAAACAGAAACCTACACCCTGGGTCAAGGGACGCGGGTGGCGCTGTGGGTTAAACCACAGAGCCTAGGACTTGCCGATCAGAAGGTCGGCGGTTCGAATCCCCGTGACGGGGTGAGCTCCTGTTGCTCGGTCCCTGCTCCTGCCAACCTAGCAGTTTGAAAGCACGTCAAAGTGCAAGTAGATAAATAGGTACCGCTCCGGCGGGAAGGTAAACAGTGTTTCCGTGCGCTGCTCTGGTTCGCCAGAAGCAGCTTAGTCATGCTGGCCACATGACCCGGAAGCTGTATGCCGGCTCGCTTGGCCAATAAAGTGAGATGAGTGCTGCAACCCGAGTCAGCCACGACTGGACCTAATGGTCAGGGGTCCCTTTACCTTTACCTTTACACCCTGGGTCTCTAATTCGTACATCATTACTGAGGCCAATCACCAGGCTTAGGCAGATTTATATGTATGGGTAATTAATTCATCTTGTTATAGAAAAAAAATGGGGTTGGCTTTTACAGCCCAACTCTCCATCAAGGGATTCAGTATCCCCTACTTATGTTATCCGTGAGAGAAAATTAAATGGAGAAAGGAACCAACAGAAGGAAAACAAGGAAGATCTTAAGATAACTGATAATGTTTCACTGATTGCATTACCTGGCCAGCCTGGGCCATTCTTTTGAGATGGTAAATACCTTATTTATTGAATCCAGGTCACAGGCCTACCCTATTCATATACAAAATATGCCCTTAAAACAAAATTAGAAAGGTGTGCAATTGAAAAGAGCTATTGGGGGAGGTTTTTCCAAGATGCTTCCTTCTGCAGAGCAAATATTTGGCCTCATTAAGTGTCCAGATGGCTTCAGGATTGCTCTCCCATACTATTTCAGACATGTATTTATATATGTGTGTTTACCTCATGCACTTATAAACATTCATTTTATTTATGATCCCTCACAGAAGTCTTATAACAATATAATCTGGTCTCAAACCTTTTACTGCTGTAAAAATCAAGACCAGCAGTTTAAATGGGTGCCCATCAACAACTTGGTAACCAATACAATTGATTTAGGAATGGGGTAAAGCAAAACGGGCCATCTTGTTTCTTCTAGTATCTTGCTAGCTGATTTTTAACAAACAAACCAAAAAAATATTTTTTAAAAAAATATGAAATGAAGTTTCTGAACTTTCTTTAATGGTAGCTCCCATCAGGCAGCATTACAATACTCTACCCTAAATTTTAAACAAGTGTGTGTGTATAACTGAGGCTATGTCTGCTTTCTGCACACAAACATATAGAATAGTGCTGTTGTATGTGGCCTCACTCTGGCACTGGACTGGACTTTTATCCGCAGCCAGCTGGGATGCGGGTGGCACTGTGGTCTAAACCACTGAGCCTCTTGGGCCTGCCGATCAAAGGTTGGTGGTTCGCATCCCCATGATGGGGTGAGCTCCTGTTGCTCGGTCCCAGCTCCTGCCAACCTAGCAGTTCGAAAGCATGGCAAAAAGTGCAAGTAGATAAATAGGTACTGCTCCGGTGGGAAGGTAAACGGCATTTCTGTGCGCTGCTCTGGTTTCGGTGTTCTGTTGTGCCAGAAGCAGCTTAGTCATGCTGGCCACATGACCTGGAAAAACTATCTGTGGACAAATGCCAGCTCCCTCACCTGTAAAGCGAGATGACCGCCACAACCCCAGAGTCGTCTGCAACTGGACTTAACTGTCAGGGGTTCTTTACCTTTACCTTTTACTGTAATGTGTTCTGCATGAGGCTTTCTTTAAAGATGGTCCAGAAGTTTCAGCTGTTGCAGAATACAGCCACCAAATTGCTTGCAGGGACAAGGTGGTTGGAAATCCAAATCTTATATCAGTTGCACTAGCTGCCAGTGTGTTTCCAGGCCCAATTTAAAGGGCTGGTGATTGCCTTTAAAGTGGCAGAAACCTTGCAAAAAGTATATCTGAAGGACTGCCTGCACCTCTATGACCTGTCCAGGCCCTAAGAAAGAGTGCATAGGTCCTGCTCAAGAGGCCCATCCTTAACATTTATCAGCTTAGCAGGCACAAGAGATAAGGGCTCTTCTGTGTCAGCCCATCCTTATGAATGCCTGGCTGTGACATACCTCGGGTTCCCTCTCTCATGCTGAATCAGATCTTAGGTCTGTGTTGAACCAAAGGTGAACTGTTCTGGAAGCTCTGCAACACCATCTTGGTAGTCAAGATAACCCCAAAATTAAGTGGTAGTTGTTGTAGCAATGAGCTCATATATGTTTATATTCACATGCTTTGATATAAGCTAATTGGCTTGCTTTGGTGTTATCCTTATCTGTGGCTTTCGGGTGTTGGGCTCTGAGCCCAGAACAGGAACTATCTGTATGACTTGGGTCTTTGCCACCTATGCCTTCATCTGGTCAGGTGAAGCGATGGGAAGTCCTGGCTAAAATGATGTATGCTGCTTTGTGTATACAGAATGCATGAATGTTTGCTTGGGCACAGACAAGTAATCTCTTTGCTGTGGTGTCCATCCTGCGTCTGTAAAAGCAGGGAGACCTTGCAGGCTGATTTTCTGTAAGTCTACACCTTTCTCTTTAATATGTCCCTAGAACTGATCACTCTGGCATTTTTGACATCTTTAATATCCCTGCACCCAACCACTCCCACGAGCCCTCCTTTGGGCCTATGGACCAGAATAAGGTCCATCTAGCTCAGTAATGTCTACCACTGACTGGCAGCAGCACTTCAGAGTCTCAGGCAGGAGACATTTGCAGCCCTACCAGATGTCCAAAATTAAATTTGGGACCTTCTGCATGCAGAATAGATGGTTGCCTGTATTTTATAAGCTGTTGTGTTCATATATATTTTAATTTTCATTTGGTAATTCAATGAAATGTTTATGCTTCTGCTGCTGCTTCAAGTTAATGGCATATTATTGCTCCATAGCTTTAGTTGCACACCCCCTTGAGAGGACAGACGGAAGGATTAGCTACGATTAGAATTGGAATCTTCCGCTGAAAATATTTTAAGATTTATACGTGCTGAACTCAATTCATGTTACACTTTTGCACTCTTTGATGCTCTGGTTGTTACTGCTATTATACTGTTAATATTTATGAAATGTATGAACTGCAAAAAATGATAATAAACAAACAAGTAAATCCTCTGAGCCCAAGTGGCTGCAGCTGGACTGGGTGGTTCTAAGAGTGCCGGCTGCTCAGCCCGTTCGCCCCTTGAGGCTTGGAGTATTACCACGGCCTCTTGTCTGCTTCCTTCTTGGCAGAGCCGCAGCTAAGCTTGACTCACCACGCAGCAGCTCAGCTGCCCACATGGAAGCCAAGCACGCACCAAGCAAAGCTTGTGGGAGGAAACTTCCGCGCTGTAACCGCGGGAAAATGAGGCCACAAAGAGGCGGGGCTGAGTGACGTCACCCACTCCCGGAGTCGAAGGGCGGGCCGCCTACTATTAAGATGGAGCTGAGGCAGCAGCCCGTGCCCAACTGTAAAATGTCTTCCTCCTTCGCATAATTGTATTATTGTATTGTAATCATGTAATAAGATAGCCTAGCGGCCTTAAGTCCAGACCTGATCTTTGTTAAGAGTCTGCTTTCTCTCGCACCGCATAAGAAGAATATAGAATTCATGGCAGCTGTAAGCAAGGAAATGCCGCATTCAATAAAAAGGAAATTGTCGGAAATGATTTAATACTGCTTTGTACCGAGACGTCTTTCGGGGTCCAAGGCTAGAACAAAACTATAGACTGTGCGTCACCGAATCTGCAAATCAGTCACCAGGCTGCCTACCGCGCACATAGGGTGCTAAGCAGCGCGATCCTATGCGTGCGTAGTCGGACCTATGAAATCTCGCTGTGTTCAATGGGTACGCTAGTTGGCAGTATTTTTGCAACCTTAGTTCTTGAGATCTGGACCTGTTACAAAAAAGAGAAGGCTAAACAGAATAATTGCTGCAATACTGATCTCCGTAGCCTTTCCTTATCGTTTCCCTCTGCATGCTAACGACTTAGTAGTATAACAGGAGAGCAACTTTTGAGCGTCTGCATCTTGTATAAAAACGAACCTCCGATTACGCTGCTGGAAAAATCAACCACGCAGCTTGAAGAGATCCCATCACCAAGCATCAGATTCAGACAGGCGAAGGCTGAAGAACACCTCTTAGTTATACCCTGCACTGAAGTCCAGTGCCAAACGATTTCTCCTCTGTACAGTTTCTTAACTGCATAACAAATAGGCTAAAAACTGTAGCATTACCTCAGACCAATGCAAAGATAAAGCAATGCTGTTACCACTGAATGTCCGCGCTATTACTGCAAGCCTGAAGTGATTGATTATTGTTTGAGCCCGCCTCCAGCAGAAGAAACTACAACGCTCATGATGCTTTAGGGAACGGAGCTCCCAACATACATCGCGCCAGAAGAAAAGCTCACTTCCCCGCCGCGCTGCCTTCCGGGAAACAGAGTTTTAGCGTGCCGGCCGGGCTGCTGAAACTGCTTGCGAGGAGGTGCCAAGATGGCGGCGCTGTGGGGCGGCGGCGCGGGACATGCCGGGGCTGGGGGAACCCTCCCGCTGCGAGGGGGCCCGGAGCCCGTGGCGGGCAATGGCCTTTCTTCCACGCAGGTAATGGCCGGGTCTGGCGGCTGGTAGCGGGCGGGAGAGAGTTGGGCTAGCCGATTTGGCTGGCGCTGGGTGGACACGTGGAGGCGGCGTGGCCGGCATAGGGAGGTGGCACCGGCCAGCACGACCGGGAAACCGGGGTTAGCATGGCCCTGGGGTTGGGAGGCGAGGAGGGCGAAGGCAGCGCTGGAACCGGGCAGGAACGGGTACCCTTGGAAGGGAGCTTCGGGGGCAGGAGCGGGAAATGCTTCGCGGAACATCTGGCTCCAGCTTTTGCGAAGTTGCGAGAGGCTTCTCGCGTGGGCCCCGGGCGCGCGGTGGCGGCCAGAGGAGTGACACGGTGACATAAGGTGGGCTTTGGGGAGCTGGGTGAGGGCCACTGCAGTTCAGAGATCTGGAGGTGGCCTCCACCCCCGACAAAAAAAGTTATCGAGGGCCTCGACATAACGGATACGTTAAACTGGAGGTTTCTAAGACATGCTAGTCCTATCTTTAGGGTTTGTCGGGAGGGGGGTGTCTCCTAGACCACCATTGGGGCAGTTTTGGACTTATTTCCGTGGAGAACTGGGGTATTTATGACTTGGCTGGGGTCCTGGGTTTAAGCAAGGGAAATAGGACCTCCCCACTTAGTCGTGGCATATGAATCTTTTAGGAATCGCTCTGATCAAATCTGGCTCAGAATGAGCCCCTTTCCCGTGATTATTTTTAAACTCCCTCTTCTGTGGTATATCCACATTATCTTTCATAACGGGGCGGGGCTCGTTTTGTCTCCTCCACCCATGCCAATGTGGGCTAGAGCACTTTTTGCTTGTTCTGGAGATGGGTGAGCCCTGTCTCTCATGTGCTGGGTTGGCTGCAGACTGAGAAGCGTTCCCTCATGTAAAAATGGGCCCTGATGCTTTTGCCTGCCTTAACTCCACCCTCTTCCTCTTATACACCCCCCACCCAAAGCTTTTCATTTCTGGGTGTGTTCATCCCCACCCACTTGCTGATCCTGTTCAGCCCCATTTGATGATGCAGTCTTTCAGCAGTTTCAATTCTTATGAGAGAAGGCACTCTACAAGCATGCATGCCTCTGTCTGCTCCAAACAATCTAGCATCTCTTGTTCTCTGAATCTGATTCTACCAGCATTCCTGAAAACCCTTGGTGTTGGGTTATATATTTTTTGGAAATCACTTGGAGCATGGCTTTTGCTTCCAGCAAGCAGTTTCAGAGAGAAGCCATTTATGGGAGTTGAGAGTGTATGCCCATGTTAGGAATGATAAATAGCAGTAATGTGCATGTGGCCTGCTTTGGCATTTTGTTCACTGGAAGACTGCTGGGACTCCAGCTGGACTTCTTCTCCAATTGAGTTCCTTCCTACCACATTCATACCATGTGATGAATGTACTAAGCATGTGATGGCAGACTCTGTCCTGACCATGCAAAAATAAATTAGTTGTTTTGTGTGTCTGTGCAGTGAGAAGTAAAGGGAAATGCATTTAACATAATTTATATTGCTAAATTGCCAGCCTGTTGCAGTTGGAAGTGGAAAGGGTGTTAAGTAGTAGGTGAACCTGCCTTCCTTAGCTTTCATCTGCAGAAGCTGAACCACTATGTTTGGCTTCTCTTGCAAGATTTTATCTTAGGTTTTCATTTGTCACTATTCTTCATGCATATCTTAATTGAAATTTGCAGTGTAGTAAGATCACTAAGCTCATGAATTCTTTCTGAGTACAATCATACCCTATCACAAATCGTAGAAAGCTACTTCTGGTCAATTAGACAGTACTGAGTTAGATGGGCCAATGGAATGGTCTGACTGTGTAAGGCAGCTTACTATATTCCTAATACCATGGAGAACACACTGCTAAGCAGATACAAGTACCAGACTTTAGGCTTCATAACATATGTGACATTATTACAGTGATAGATGTGTTAATTCTCAACCTGTCATCTCTTCTTTAGAATCCTCTTTAAGGATTCTTCTTTTGTTTTCTATTTCCCTTCACTGTATTCTTAATGTTAATTCCTTAATAATCTATACTTTTGTTAAATTACAATTGAAGTATGATATATTTATAGGGGCATTTATTAGGATACAGTAAGCCCACAACTTGTGTGCATTCAGCTTTATGTGCATGGCAAAATGATGATGATGATGATGATGATGATGATGATGATGATGAAAGGGAGCAGAAAGAGGCCTGGGAAAAATGACTTTGGCAATCCCACCTGCCATTGAATCCATTGTGTTTTGACTACTGTATGTGCAATTTTGACTTTAGGTTCAACCCCTGGAATGTAACCCTGGTGTAGGTTGTGGGCTTACTATATAACTGGAGTATGTTTGTCTATTGGAGAAGGCAAATCTGGAAACAAGGTTCAGTATAAGACACTGGGTAGCATAGACAAAGATCTTGTGAGCTTATAGCAGGGAGGAGGAGCATGTAGCTCTCTAGGGAGTTGAATGTTGGGCTCCAACTCCCATCATCTCTGGTCCACAGTTATAAAGGGATTTGGAGAGAAAATCCAGCTTTAGGTGACATGGCGTTGTAATCAGGGACCTGATGGCTAACCAAACATAACCTACATCAGTTTGAGGGAGCAGCAAGGTCAAACCTGCAGTCAGTGGCAGTGTCAGGAATTTACCTGCTGATGCATCCATGCTCGCTTAGGTGATTAGCTCTTCATGCAGCATATTGACTCAGGCCTAGTGACAGGGTACTTGCTTTGCCACAGTAATCTACTGATGGTGGGAAACTGTTCTGTAGTCATTGGTGACATTTACAGACACATGGCGGTGGGGGTGGGAAGAGGTTAGTTGTGAAATCCACAGCAGGGAAAGGGAA
Source organism: Podarcis filfolensis (assembly GCF_964270895.1). NCBI lineage: Eukaryota > Metazoa > Chordata > Lepidosauria > Squamata > Lacertidae > Podarcis > Podarcis filfolensis. The sequence goes on along the minus strand of NC_139608.1, from coordinate 42,033,315 downwards.
CATGAAGGGTTAATCATATAATTGTAGAGTTGGAAGGGACCACAAGGGTCAACTATTCCAACCCCTTCAACAGGGGAAAATGCAGCTGGTCCGTACAGGGATCGAACCCACAACCTGGCCTTATCAGCACCATGCTCTAACCAACTGAGCTAACTGCCTGGGTTGTACCCAGTGCTCTGCAAATAGAACTCTGCTTGCATAGCAAAAAAGCCCCCCTTCTCCTTGCCCTGCTTGTCCCCAAAATCATCTTTGTAAGGTCTCCCATCCTAGCCTTCCAGAGCTGACTTTGAGGGTGTGCTGGTGACTGCATGGGGAGGCATGGTGGGGGTGGGTTCTGGTCCACAGTCTCTTGTGCTAGTGGAACTGGAAAGCTGGATACCACCTATAAACATCTAATCCAAGCAAAGATGTTGTCCTATCCAGTTGACATCATGAGCTATGGGTCCTATTGAGAAATTCACTTTTTTCCTTTTGCCGGTTTATGAAGTGCCTTAAAAACACCACATTTGGACCTTCAGAGAAAGATGATAGACAAATCCACTTTCCCAACCAAAAGATGAGCAGTTGATGTTAATGACCACAGTGGAGATCCAAGGCCAGGATGCTCTCCCCCACATGTGAAACCATCTTATCTTGAGCTTGTTTGGGTTATTTTCAAGCTTAAACTGATTAGGAATTTTCAGAATCTGAGAAGCTAGCAATGCAGACGACTCCATGGGAATTTTCAGAATCTGAGAAGCTAGCTATGCAGACTCCTCCACGTGGAAAATGTGGAACAGTTTAGCAGCCCTGCTCTGGATTCTGCATCTGAAAAGAATTTTGGCTGACTAGGTGGGAAGCTGTCATGGAAAAATTTGGTGACTGAGACATCAGGCCAAAGAATGCTCCCAGGTATTCATGGAGCATTGCCAAGTCCTTGTAGTGAGAGTCTGCTGTGCAAAGCCCAATAATTTCAGCTGGATGTCTAGGGAGGGAAGCGGTTAAACGTGCTTTGAGTTAGAACTTGTTCCATAGCTGCTTTCTAACCAGCTCTGCACATTTCCTCCCTCCCTGAAGCTGAGCTGGCTGCTCTCTGGGTGTTTGCATCCCTGAGACTAGCCCTGCTTCACCAAAAAAAGGAGTGGCCCTAGGAAGAAGTGTTTATGAGCCTGCCTTGGTGGAGTTAAAGTACTGTCAGCAGTAGGATCAAAGTGCTGAAATGGATCAGAAGGTGCTTGTTTGTAGAGAAGCAGCATCCTTTCCCTAGCTTGCCACAGGTAAGAGAGTCTGTTACGGTGGCCTTTGCACAGAGGAATGGACATGAGAAAGTACGGCAGGCTGGAAACCAGGAATTTTGACAAACGAGAACCAAACTGAGAGGTGCAGAACTTTGGTGGTGATTAGCAAGCATTAACTCAGGGTGGGATTCAACTTCATACTATGGTGAATGTTCTATCAGCACCAGCATTCTAGCTGGCCAGACAGAATGATCTCCCCTGCATGCTGCTGGGGCCGGGGGGCATTGCCACTGAGTTGATGCAAGTGCAGAGCACAGAGAAAATGATAACAGGCATGCTGAAGGGATTTAGCATCTCTGTGCTTGGTATCTGGGAAGAGCAACAGTTCATGTGACTCCCTATTTTTCCCCACCCCAACTGCATGGGAGACCAGTGTTAGAAACCAGGGATAGAAAAGGTAGGAGCCATGTGGCTCCTGGCACCTGTATCATAGATTCTGTGAAGGATGATGAATTGGACATTTCTGTTCCAGAAACTCATCTGGAGTAAGGTTTAGCTGTAATGTGAAAGTACAGCGCATTAGGCATATATTTGTGAATAAATTTCTTGATGTCGGAAAATTGTTAATGATGGTGATGATGATGATAGTACTACTACTACTACTACTAGTAGTAGTAGTAGTAGTAGTAGTATCCTGCCCTTCCTAAAGGAGTCCAAGGCTGCAAACACATCTACAACAAAACAATTCTTAAAAGCATTCTAAAACATTATCTCATCTAGTGATCTCTCAGTTGCCAGGAACAGTGTCCTTCCCATGTTAGCATTTGTTACCTTGGCAGGAGAGCACGGACTGCTACTCATGGTGACTTGGTTGTTAACCATGTATGTACACACAAAGAAAACAAAAGGCTACCCTTCAGATTTACTTTGGTCAACCATTGGGCACCTTACAGTTACATAACAAAAATAGTCTTTGCCCCGAGAAGCTAGTCTTCAGCTTCATAGTTTTACCTATCTCTCCTATCCTGCCGGCTCTGCTACCTTCCATTGACCTAGTGTTTACAGATAATTGCATAACATTTACCAACTTGCCTGCTGGACATCCATGTGTGTGCAGTGCAGTTAAGTAGTAGGAAACTGCTTACGTGGACAGGATTGCAACTCTGAACAAGTGGTTAATTGCAAGGTGGCCATGCCTTGATTTGTTGAGTGATGCCTGTAGAATGTTCATTGGAAGAGTATAAAAACGTTGCTGTTCCCATTGCAGTTTGATATACGGGGCTAAGGAGGATCCCAAGTTACTGCAAAACATATGTCAGACTGCAATAGTATTCACTGAATGCATGTGCTAGAGGGTTTTTTTGTAGTACAGTGTGTTACAGCATATTTGACTTTATAATGCTCCTTGGCTGATATTAGACTGCAGTGGAATATGCTATCCGGAGAACATTCCTCAGAAATAAAGGAGCATTAATGGAATTTTTTGTTGTTGTTCTTATGGTGAATGAGACCAACTTCATTTTTTCTGTAATCTGAAGTGGGATTTAGTGGTGCAGCAGTAAAACTGCTAGCATGTCTGCAAAGCTAAACAAGGTCCAGTATGGGTTGAGACCTATAGCCCTATAGATATTTTTGGACCACAATGGCTGGGAGTCCAATAGCATACGGAGGTCCACAGGTAATCCATTCATTGTCATAGTTTCCCATAACTTTGCTCATCACGTTCTCTTGCAGTTATGTCTTCCTAAAGGCTAGGGGGCAGGCATTGGAAAATGGAATTCCCACCATATCCATCTGTCAGATCCAGTAGTGAAGGCAGACTTTGGCAGTTGGCAAGTTTCCCATCTTAAATGTGTTGATTCAGCAGCCAGAAAATACCTCCCAGGTCAGAATGGGTGGCTCCTCCCAGAGATCATGCATGTTTATTTGCTGACAATACTGATTTTGGAATGCTGCCTCATAGTTAATGTTACTCCTGTAGAATCTGTCATGTAGAAATAGATGAAGACCACTGCTTTCTTCCAGCTTAGCCTTTACCTTGAAATAGTTGTCCTTGTTTAAGGCAAGGCATTTACAGCGACTGCTCCTGTCTTTTCTCACTACCCCCTAGCCCTTGAGAAGTGATCAAGAGATCAGCATGGTGATTCTATTGTGCAAATGTCTCTTGAATATTCCAGTGCTGATATGATAATTCCATTGCTTAGAATATTTGAAGATCCATTCCTCAAAAACACGTTTAGCACAGTTGGATGATATGAACCTTTCTTGCAATAGCAACAAATTGCACCTTATTTTGTGGCTTGGCATTTTTTCTTTGATTTTTGTGTGTATGTGTTGGTGGGGGGCAAACATGCACTGACTCAAGAAAGTTCCATGCTGTGGGCTAATCAACAGAGACTATGGAAATAGGCAACTGGGGATAGAAACTAGTGCAGAGATAGCAAGGTTGTGCTTTCCAGACAAATTCCATTGGCCATGCTGGCTGGGGTTGATGGGAGTTGGAGAGCCTCACAACTCCTGACCTAGTGCATGCTAGCTTTGGGTAGTAAGGCAACATTGGTACCCTAATTGGAGGATAAGGTATTAGCAAAACAGCTTGAGTTTACTTAGGGGCAGGAATCCAACATTTATTGGATGAAAAGGGCTGCACTTCTGACTCTCGTGATCTGTTTTGCCAAATGCAAGAGTTCTTTGGGAGTCAGTGGAAATAACACCAGGGGAGAAAAACTCGGTGATTTATTAAATAGTACACTCAATACAAAATAAAAGTCATTGAAACCAGTATTTAAGCAGAGCAACATAAGAGAAACAATATAAGATACTTTCCTATTTAGTTGATGAGAATGAAAATGGGGAGACGAAGCTGGCCAGCACAGCACCCTACTGGTCTGGATCTACATTGAAGGTCAGATTTCAGATCCCACCTGAGAGCTATATAAATATACCTTAAACTCTTAGTGGCTATGTGTTGGCTGGCCTAATATCTAAATTCCTCACATCTGCTTCAGAAGTCATTATTTGGGTGGTGTGAGGAATGTCACGTCACCTGCAAGGTAAGATATGCTGGCCCCTGTCCATTGGCCTAATTAATAAATTCTGCAGCTGTACTCCTCCTGGCAGGCACCCAACCTTGTGAACTTGCTCACAAGCTGATCCTCCCACATTCTGCCAACACTTACCCTTGAAACACAAGCAGCAAGTCAAAACAATAAAGCAAACAAGAAAGCCCTTGAAAGTCCTGAAGGATGTGCTGAGAAGCAAGGAAGAATAATTGTACAAACCAATTAACCCATCTCCTTGAGATGCAAAATTCTTCCAGTATGTGTTTCCCCTATATGATCTAGGGCGGGGAAAAAGTTTTTTCACACCTTGGAGGTTTTTCCAAGACTGCAGAATGGTTGGTCTTTTCTACCTTAGACATACAGTGTTGCTTCCCTCTTAAGAAGCTCAACACAAAAAATGTAAGCCTTATTGGCATTAAGGCTTTTCTTTCAAGTAGCTGCTCTGTAATACTTGAGAAAACAATGTTATTGTACTATATGTACGTATAGTAAGTTTCTGTTAGTATATAATGCCTTCAGCAGTTTGGAACAAGGCTACTGGAAGGAGTGTTTCACCCCATATGTGCCCACTTGATTGCTTAGAACTGCAGAACTGGTGCTTGTGCCACACATGCAATAAATTACTTTTGTGTGTACCTTTTTTTCATTAAATTGATATATATCCTACCCTTCATGCTGAAGGATACCTGATTGTTTAGACTAGTGTTTGAAATAGAGGAGAGGGCATTAATATCAGACAGTCAACTTTTAGGAAGGCTCTTACCTGCACCTAGCAGGTAATGTTTAATTGACTTACATTGTCCCCCAAGCAGCTTTCTGTGCCCTCATCTATTCTTCCTTTTTCTCCTTCACCCCAGTACTTATTGGCAGAGGATTTGCATTTGACATCACTGGATGCAGAAACCATCCTTGAAGCAGGAGAGTTCCTGGAAACGATGCAGGACTACTTAGACTCTTCCGTCATCTCCATCATTGAGGATTTCAGCAGTCTGACTGAGGTATGGTCTGCTCTATGGAGAGACGAAAGCCGGCCAGCACACAGCAACCTACTGGTGTGGGCCTGCGTTGAAGCTCAAAGTTCAGACCCCCCTCTGGGAGATTTATAGACCTTAAACTCTTAGTGGCTATGTGCTGGCTGGCCTAATATCTAAATTCCCCACATCTGCTTCAGAAGTCGTTATTTGGATGGTATGAGGAATGTTAACCAGCTGCAAGGATTTTATTTTCAATTGTTCTAACTATTCTGTGTTTATTTGGTTGTGAAGTTATCTTGGTAATGCTCCTTCATCTTGCAGATCTGAGCTGTTTACCATTAACAGCAACCCTCTGTTATCATTCCATTCCTTGACCTCCACAGCTTGTTTACTTGATTTGTTTTCCATGTAACTTTCGGTGAGTTAAGCCTGTGTTGGCAATGAGCTTGAGAGTTGCTCCTTTCCTTCCTTGGACTCTCCCTGGGTAAAGCTAAATTGGCCATCCCTGAGTTTCATATATGAACTGAGTGTCTATTCCAAATTTGGTTTGTTTTTCACCTCCTAACAGACAAAAGGCCGCATGGATGTAGAGAACGAGCTTTCCCTGTTGACTGCAATCACAGATATTCTGGATAGCACCGATGACGAGTCTCTCTCTCCTTTTGATACCATTCCTGACTCTGAATTGTTGACATCACCCAGAGAGCGTGATAATTCTTCGGTATGACATGGTTTATGGGACAGAAGATTTTGCTTGCCTTCTCTTGTGTGGCCAGTTAAATTGTGGGGTTACCACAACAGTGTAGCGCCTTTGAAATTGCAGCCCGTCCCGGGTAAGGTTAATTATGAAATATGAGTTTGACAGAAGCTAATGTAACTTTGATCCTGTCTTTGTAATACCATAGGCTGATTGAACCCTGGCAGAGTTTGCCTCATCTAATCTCAACTAAGTTCACAAGTATATATTTTTTCTCCCCCAAGAGGAGACTTGGATGTGAATGACCCCATCCTCCTCTTCCTTCAGCTTGAAACGTCTCCCATAGGCTGGGCATCCAAGCTGCTTAATACTTTGCTTGGTACTCAGCTCCAAAATTCCCCAGCTTATTGCTGTCGTCATTATATACACACAACAGCATCCTGTTCTTAGCTGCTAGCATTTGGTGTTCTTGTGGGTTGTGTCACAGTTCCAGGACCATGCTTTTCACCCTTATGGAAGTTCTGGAGGCCCTTTTCTCACCTGTGATCTCATTTCAATCTGCATTTGATGATGAAGTTTCTTTGGACAGTCACGTCTTTTTTATTTTTTGCTTATACATTGACAATAGTGACATCATTTTCTCCAGGCTAGCTGCCTCTTCCTGGCAGGCATGTGCATCAGTACACGCATTCAGAAAATCCTGGCAAGGATCCCTCTTCAAAGTTGGCATCCAAATGTAATGGGTCTAGCACACTGTGAACTCTGCAAGGTCAGAGCGCCCTCTGGTGCGCATGTTGTGGCATTAAGAGGTGGCTAGGTAGTGTTAAAAGGGCTCTCTTGCCATTGGGTGGAAACATGCGAAGATGCTAAATGTGGTTTGAAGAAGATTCCTCAATCTATGCACCCCAGGCAAGCATGGATTGGCTGCTATCTTGCAAAGCTCAGCTTCCGCTGGTAAAATGGGAGCGCTTCACATGGCATTTTCAGATTTAGTTGAATTTACTTCTGCTTTCCAAACTACTCTCCTTCTGTCAGTTTCAGAGGTTTCTCAGCTTGTCCGTGACACCCCCTGAGCAAGACTTCCACACCATAGAGGACTTAAAGGAGCCTAGACTTTGCTCCATTGTGACAGAGAAGGTGAGATGTTCCAACCAAATAGGTGGGTTGTGCAGTGGGCAACCCAGTTTTTATCTCTCTGGTTTACCATTTGTTACATTATCTTGCAAACGGCTTTGAGGCTTACAATCAAGCAGTGTATTAAAAATATATGAAATTAAATATTAAACTAATATTTCCCTGCACCTATCTGTGCCTTATATCAAGGTTATTTATGAAGCCCTCTTTGGCATGGCCTCTCCTGGATTGGGGGCTACATAGAGGGGGAGCTGAGTTCCAAATTAGCAAGACCGAGTAAGGGCAACCTCTGCAACCAGAGTACTTCAGAAATGGAAGAAATGCCACTTGCTTAGCTGCTGTCTTTCACATAGCTATGAAAGGCGCAAATGCATTTAAAAATGCTTTAAATAAGTAAAAGCACCCCTTGGGTGATGACCTGGCAACCCTAAGAGACTAATAAACAGTAGTACCTCTGGTTAAGAACTTAATTCGTTCCGGAGGTTCGTTCTTAACCTGAAGCTGTTCTTAACCCGAGGCACCACTTTAGCTATTGGGACCTCCCTCCGCTGCGCAATTTCTGTTCTCATCCTGAAGTAAAGTTCTTAACCCGAGGTACTGCTTCCGGGTTAGCGGAGTCTGTAACCTGAAGCGTTGGAACCCGAGGTACCACTGTAATTCTAGCAGGGGATCTCTCTATTTTCAAGTCAGAGTTTATTAAGCATCCTTTGGTGAGATAGCAAAGGAGTCGGAAATCACGTCTCCCCCCTCCCAAAATCATCAATACCTGCAAGGAGCTTTACTACATAATCTCTCTTCCCCTCCAGATTGAAGCCAGCACTGCCAGCCTCCCTTTGGGACTGCCTCCAAGTTGTCACAACGACTCAGCTGCTTCAAAGAAGCCCAGTACCAAGCGGGTGCTGTTTAGGCATAGGGACCGAGAGCTGCCTGTGCTGCAGCGCAGTGATGGGGAGGAAGAGGAGGAGGAGGAAGCGGCCACAACAAGCAGCAGGCAGGGTTTGGGGGCAGGTGTGAAGGAGACCCTTGTAGCATCAGCGATGAAGGAGGCGGAACCGAACCCACCTGCAAGTGATGGTCCCTGTGTCATTGCCCCAGAGAGCATCTCCCTCAGTGAGCTGGTGAGGTCCATGCACCCTTACTGCATACCCACTTTCACAGTGTGCCTGAGTCCTAACAACCGGCCCCTTGCCGAGGAGCTCCTTGCCGGCCCACTTGTTTTGGAGGTGGTGCCTGAGAGTGGAGAGAGCATGGAGATCCCTGTGGTCCTGCAGAGAATGGAGACAGAGATCCAGGACGTAACTGAGAACAACTGCACAGCTAGCCATGTGGATGAAGGGACAGCACTCCTGGACCCTGCCCTGGAAAAATTACCACCTGATGACAGCACCAAGGCTGCCTGCCTGGACGGAGAGCCTGACCTGGACAAGCGGGCTGAAGATGTCGGCAGGGTAGAAGGGGTAGAAGATGCTCATCCGGGGGCAAAAGCTCAGGACCCAATGGACGATCAAGATCATATATTTGAACCTAGCTCAGCTGCACACAAAAAAGCAAAGCGCAGTGCCTTGGCAAAGGACCAGATGTGCACCAAGAGAAAATCGAACAAGGAAAGAATGGGGCGCAAAGAGGCCACAAGCTGTGGGCCGATTCCTGTCTGTACTGAAGAGCAGGCTGGGACTAAGCCAAGCCACCCTGTGCCAGAGAAGGAGATGGAGAAAACTGGAGGGGAAGAGCAGGGCAGGTTGCTCTCAGGCCGGTCAGACCATACAGTGGAAAGATCGGACATTGAGATGGAGGAACTGGAGCCCCAAACCCCACTTGTGCCATGCAACAAGGAACTGCGGTTTGCTGAGCACAAGGAGGGGGATGCGCCGAGTGAGCCTGTCCTGCTGGCGAATGAGGTGGCTGGCCCAGAAGCTCCCCAGCAGCTCCCCAGCAGTACTGCAGACTTTGAAAGGCAGCCTCCCAGTAATGAGGATGCTGGCTGCCCCCCGAAGGAAGCCAAGCCCAGGCCTCTCAGCCTGAGCGAATACAGGCAGCGCCGTCAGCAGCGCCAGCCTCGCGATGGGAGCTCTAGGAGCAGCACAGAGAACCAGAGCGCCAGCAAGTGGCCCAGCCTTCCTGAACTCCCCACAGAACTGGCTGAGCTTCCTTGCTTGGTCCCACCGCTGCCTTCCAAAGTTGCTTCATCTGGTCTGGCAAAGGACCCTGAGAAGCCCACTGGCTCCTCCGCTGCTCCTGTCCCAGCTGGCAGTGCAAGTGCCCCGCCTCTATCCATGCCAGCTCCAAATTCTGCACCAAGAGTGGCTCCTCCGTTGCAGCATGGCTGTATGAGCCCTGTTCCTCCTCCTCCACCTCCTCCACCACCACCTACCACATCTCTCCCTGCTGCGTCCCCACTGCCCAGCTCAGTCTGTGCCTTTCCCCCTGTTGGGGTTCAGGTGCCTCCAACGCTGCCTCCGCCTTTCCTGCCCCCAGCCTCAGGGGCTTTCCTACCAGCTGTGCCTCCCTGGCCTCCCTTTGCCCCTGTGCCAGCCGCCTACCAAAGCCTGCCACCTCCACTTCCTGCTGCTGAGGCCCGCCCTTCTGTCTTCCACATGGTTCCTCCTGTGCCCCCTCCGACCTGGCCTCCCCCACCCATTCCTTTGCCACCTTTAGCCCCAGGCCCCCCTTACAGCTCTGTCGAGTGGGCGCCACAGCCACCGTACTGGCCGGGCATGCCAGTACCCCATCCAATGTTGCCCATCCCTTACGGGGATCAGGGGTGCCTGGCTGGCAGTTTGCCTGCACCATCTTGTTCCGAAGGGGCGCTTGGTCCCCAGAATGCAGCCTTGATGCCAGAGCCCTCTCACTTCAGAATGCAAAGCTTGGCAGCCAGTGAGAAACCAAGCCTGCCTACACAGCTTCCACTGGCACATGTCCCTTCTGCCATCAAAGCTGACCCCAGAAGAGTGTCTGACCCAAGGAGGCAAGTAGCTCAGGGGAAGCTGCCTTCTCCATCAGTCATTGAGCCTTCAGGGGAAGCGGCACTGGCTCATTGTGCCAGGAAGGGCTCCAGCCCTCAGTCTTTGGGGGAACCCCATTCTGCACCTCCTTCCCAGCAAGTCAGGGAGGCCCCGAAGCCCATAGAAGAGCTGTCCTTTCCTGTTGTGCTACAACCTTCAGGGAAGGCCCCTGTGCTCTCTGACCATATGGAGAAGACCTTGAGTATACCCACTGCAGCTTCAGGTGCCAAAGAGGCGCCTCCTGCTTCCTGGTCGCAAGAAGAACATTCTTCCTTTCCTGCTGCCTCAGTGCCAGAAAAGCTGCCAGTGCCAACTGCAATGGAGGTGGGTGCTGAGGAAGCTGCCCCAACAGCAACCACTTCTCCAGCATCATTGGTGCCCCAGAAGGTGCATGAAACTGCTCAGCTCTCCAAGAAAACAACCCATATTTGGAAGTACCAACCACTCATCAACACTGCACAGCGCAGCTGTAAAGAGGACATTGTTCAAGCCTTTATCAATGAAATTGGTGAGTGGCTGTGCTGCTGAGGTTTGGGGGGAGGAGAGGGTTAAATGGCATCTGTGGCCCAAGAATGGCATGGCAGGCAGTCCTTTGATGGACACAGAACTTGGGGTGCAGATCAGGGTGTCCCCTTGGTGGGCTCATAGACCTGTATGGTGGGATCCCCTTCTTAGAGGTTCCTCAATGGAAAAGGAAGGCCATATCTATTGGAGGCTAATAGTTCCTAATTATGCACTATATCTTGCAAACTTATTTTCCTTTCCTATTTCTGCCCCATGGTATTTCTTGACCCCTTCACTTCAGGAGGTCAAAATCCCTTTGGGAAGCCCTGCTTTAAAGCCTGCGGACAGTCCTCTTTCTAGCTCATCACGTGTTCGCAACCTGTTTACCCCCCTTTTTTTCTTTTGCTCCAAACAACTGCATTCTATGTTTTATGCTTAAGTAATTACATATTCTGTCTTTCTCCCTCTCATGCTCATAAGACAGTGTTTTGAAGATGCTGGCAAAGAGGGCCAGGCGGTAATTGTGGGGAGCCTGCTTCTCCGGCCGCCCAGTGAAGCTTCTTCTGAGAAGTTACGAAGCCCAAACGAGTGTACACAATGCATTAATATTATCATTTTCCCCTCAGGAATTGAAGCCTCTGATTTGTCCAGCCTGCTAGAGCAATTTGAAAAGACAGAAGGTGGGTTGCGAAATTTGGACAAGCAGCTCAGCGCGTTGACCAGTGTGCCAGCAGGCTTGTTCACTCCTCCAGCTTCTTCGCCTGTCCCAAAACTGTCGTTGAAATTCTACTCCATATTGATCCAGAGCAGATTCCAACCTATACTTAGCAGAGTAAAAACTTAAACATGTTGCAGGATTCCCAGAGGCAATTGTATCTCATTGAGCAGAGCTTTACCGCTACTGAAGGCAAATGAGCATAATGGTCACAAATCCAATACACTCAGGACTGGCACTGTCCATAAGAAATCCAGTTGCCGCAGACTTAACTTAAAGTTACAACAACTTTAATAAGTCTAAACCTTAACACTATACAGCCATACCTTGGATCCCGAACGCCTTGTGACTTGTACGTTTTGGCTCCTGAATATACTGCAAACCCAGAAGCGAGTGTTCCAGTTTGCAAATGTTCTTTGGAAGCCGAAAGTCCAGTGTGGCTTCCACAGCTTCTGATTGCGTGCAGGAAGTTCCTGCAGCCAATTGGAAGCCGCGCCTTTGTTGTCGAACATTTTGGAAGTCGAATGGACTTCTGGAACGGATTCTGTTTGACAACCAAGGTACGACTGTATACAGAACACCACATCAGAAGGAAAAGAGATAGAAATAGAAAGTGAAACCGAGGCTCCTTCTGGCCTCCTATTACAATCAGCATGACTTTGAAAAAAGAGATAACAGAACCAGTTTAAGCCAGCTATACTCTGCCTTCTCTGAAGGAATAACCCAAACATCGTGAACCTTTTGCTTGTTTCTTTCACACAGAGAAGCTTCCAGAACCCTCTTGAATTAATCAGAATAGGAAAGATCTCTGCATATCAGATCAATACTTTCTCTACTAAGAAATGCAAGCTGACACAAACATGCCTGACTGCCTTGTGTATCACATGAAGGTGGCAGCCAATCCCAGGCTTCCTTGCACTTTCTTTCCACAAAGCACCAAACTTCTTGTGGAAACGAAGAGAGCTATCTGAGGGCCAGTGTGGTACAGTGGCTAAGAGTATTGGCCGGGAGATGAGAGTTCAATTCCCCACTGGCTCATCTGGTGACCTTGGGCCAGCTTCTGCCTCCCAGCCTGGCCTACCTCACAGGGTTATTGTGAGGATAAAATGGGGGAAGGGAGAACCATGTATGCTACTTAGCGCTGCTGGAAGGGGAAGATGGGATATAAATGTAAAAATAAAATAAATGCGCCCACTGCCTTGCGTGAATGTGTTTTTCATTGAAAACAACCTAGGTCTCCAGAAAAGATAGGCAAGTTTTGTGCTCAGAAAAAATGCTTGTGAATAATGCTTTGCTTTATTTTATTTTTTAGCCAAAAAGGATGCTCCTAGTATGGCAAAATCTAAGGACAATGTGACTTTGGGGAACAATGGGTGAGTACAGAACTTGGTCCTAACCAGGTATCTTCCCACCCACAATTATTTCCGCTTGGTTGACAAATAGCACTGCATTTCTGGAGGCACTGGTGGCAAGAGACCTGCTTTTCAGAGCACGCACATCCTGGACTAAGTTGCATGATAACCTGCTAAGGAGTACCAAGCGTGCGGTGTTTCAGTGCTCCATGTGCTGACTAGGTGATTCCTGATCGTGTGGGACACTCTGTGTGTAATAGAGGCCTTTCTCTCTCTCTCCCCTTCAGCTCTGAGGCACAGCAGGAAAAGAAAATGGTGGACCGGCTTCAGGCACCAGAGCTCACCAATGTTGCAGGTGAAGGCTCTTAGAGTTAAGCTCTTTCTGTACTGAGAGATGTTCCCTGAGACTGAAATGCCAGGAAATTCAACACGCTCTTTCTCCAGGAGTGGTGTGGGGTAGAGGTGAAGTGAGTGCTAAGGGCAGAGCTAATTTGCCTCATCTCTTCAGCACCCAAAAATGCATTCCTGAGATTCTCTTTTGAGCTCTTGCTGAGGGGCCTGTTCATGCTGAGGAAGGGTGCTCTTTTGGGAAGGTAGATGGGGCAACTGTGACACACCGTTTTCATAAACATGAAAAGACATAAGCTAAAAAGCAGAAAAAGAATTGAGTAATTATAAATTGCCGTCAAAATGCAAAGGCATGAAATTTACATTAAAGGTAAACTGCCTGGGGGTCAACCAATTCACTCAAAGACCTAGGAAAAATAGGAAGAGTTTACAGCATGGGGAAGCAGAATGTGGCCCTTCAGTCCTCTCTGTGTGGCCCTTGGAACTCCGCCCAGGCAACAGTCCTTACTGACTTGTGTTTCACACCCCAAACTATTTTGCTCTGGCTGTAATGTGTCCTCAAACTTTGAAAATGTATATTGCTTTTCCAGTTGGGGGGCAGAGAAGGGTGTGTAAATAGAAAGTAGCCCACTGTGCAGTGGTAAAAGTTGCATAAGTTGCTCTTCCCACTTATATCTCTGGCTCTGCCCAACACTGGGATACGGTCCCTGGAAGGTTGCCCGGAAGGAAATGCTACAAAAAAAAAAAAAAAGGTTACCCGCCGCATACCCTATTCAAGAAGATGGAGACTTCTTAATTTTTTCTGGGAGAAAGTTGCAAAATTGAGCTGGTTTGGGCTATTGCTGGGGGCAAAAACTTTTACATCCCCCATAGGAGGGGCAACAAGGCCAGTTGCCTGGACCACGTTTTTTGAGGGTGGGAGGGGTGCTGTGCACATGGGTTTCTCTTCCATCTCCTGAGGGCTCTCTGTCTCTCTGCAGGACTGACGCCTCCAGCCACTCCGCCCCACCAGCTCTGGAAACCCCTGGCGGCCGTCTCCCTGTTGGGTAAGGCTGGCTCCACCAAAGGCGTCAGGCTCACGAAATCCCTGAGCAAGCCTCACCGGAAAGCTGCAGCCCCCGTTCACGTCGGCTCTGGTGAGCATGACTACTGTCAGCTTGGTGCTGCTCAGCCAAAGGGAGGTGCCCGGTGGAACGTCAAGCAAAACTCTGACATAACAATAAAGCCCATCAAAGCCGTGGCAAAAGAAGTGCCAGATCAGCCCCCTGTTGCGAGCCAGCTCCCTGCTGCTGTCAGACTGGACCCTGCTGGCTCCCTTGGCACGGCGGCTGCCTGCCAGAATCCCAGAGATGTTGGGCGGGAGCAGCTCAAAGCCTCTAATCCTGTTGCAGCCAGCTCGAGCCCTGACACATCAGAGTCACCGCTGTTGGACAGCAGCCCCACCAGCTCACAAAAGGAGCCCCTGGACCACCGGACTAGCACACCTAGGTCCGCGGGCAGCAATGATCCGTGCTCCGTACTGCTATCTCCGGCTGCGTCCCCCTGCCGGGATGCAGAAGAACCCACGTTGCAGCAGCCTCAAGAGGTTCGGCAGAAGCGGCTGGCTTCCAAACGCTCCTTGCGGTGCTACCGGGGCAGGCAGAAGTCAGCCAGTCCCCCAGAGGGGCCCTGGAGAGGCAGACGGACCCGCGCCAGACGGACCCGCGCCAGCCGATCCTTCAGCTCCAGCTCTGATGGAGACAGTGACAACAGTGACTCTTCATCCTCCCGCTCCTCCTCTTCCTCCTCCTCTGCGTCCTCTTCTCGGTCACGTTCTCGGTCTCCCCCAGCGAAGCGCTGGCGAAGGTGAGGGATGAAGTCTCTTTCCTCTTGCCAAGACTCGGCACCCCGAGTGTCAAATTGCCCTTGCGTGGCACAGAAGTTTTATGTGCCTTTTCCCTCAGCAGCTGTAGTGGCTGAAAGTTATGGGTGTGGAGTGCTGTGGGGTGGCTTGGGGTGTTTTGCATGCACATGAGCAGCAATGGAGTCTACGTTGCCCAAGAGGAAGCCCACTGCACTCTTTGCTCGCCTTGTGGATAGCTGGGCCCTTTCCTAGCTTAGCGAGTCTTAGACTCTTATCTACAGTATACATGCCTATGTATGTATGTATAGTGTAAGTAGATAAATAGGTACCAATAGAGAAGGTAAACTCTCTGGCTTCCGTCACGATATTGCATTGCGCCAGAAGTGTCATGCTGGTCACATGACCTGGAAAACACCCCATAGTCAAATTTGACTGGACATAACCGTCCAGATGTCCTTTACCTTTATCTTTACATGCCTATTCTGGTTCTCTTCCAGAGTAGCTTTTGGACTAAACTTCTCAACTTGTATCTTGTTACTTGGAGGATAGCTTTGCAAACTGCTCTAATGAGTGTGCATCTAGCATCCCTTTCTGTCCCTTTGGGTTGAATCCAAAGCAGGGCTAAGTCAAGATCCCGATAGCGCAGGGATTTCTGTTTGCACAACAGGACTTTCTCCCTGCCTCCCCATGCCCCTAATTTTATTTTTGGAGGTTCTGCCAGCCTTCTGGAGCATATTTGCTTAAATGGAAATCCTTTTGTTACTGGGACATGTTAGTTGGATACCCTTCTTGGTAAATTTGTTCTGCACCTTATACAGAGGGGCCACAGACTAATTCAGTTTGCATGTGATATATAGTCACCATGAGGACTCTTCCCATCCTAGGAATGGCAGCCTGTGGTTGCTGAACCTTTTCAACTGGGCTCATTAAACCTCTGCTTCTCTTTCCATCAGTTCTGTTTCTAGTGACATCTTGTGCTACCTGAGGCAGCTGCCAATATCCAGCCCTCAGCTGGTCTATTCACTCGATGGTACTATGGAATGCACATGGATGCTGATGATGATTAAGGCCTAAGATTTCAATTATTTCCAAAAACCCAGTGTTCAGGACCCTTGGAGTGGAAGGTTAGCCACACAGTGGCATAGGTGGCAGTAGTCCATGGCTAACGGATGCGCAAGTTGCACTCTCTCCTTAATTGCCTCTCTCTGGAGAAATTTTGATCAGGTGCATTACAGGAGAACCTCGGGTTGCAAATGTGATCAGTGCGGGAGGCACGTTCACAACCCGCAGTGTTCACAACCCGCAGTGCTGCGTCTGTGCACGCGTGGGTCGCGATTTGGCGCTTCTGCGCATGCGCAAAGTGTTTTTATTAGACATTTTATGAGTGGTTCTGCACATGCACGAGCACCAAAACCCGGAAGTAACCTGTTCCAGTACTTCTGGGTTCGGTGCGGTGCGCAACCCTAAGACGCGTAACCTGAAGCGTCTGTAACCCGAGGTACCACTGTATTAAGACCTGTTGATGGATATGAAGCCTTAACTTGCACAATGCAAACCAAGCACAGAAATTAACCTTCGTCCCGATTTGTGGTGGAATACAGTGGCCTGAACATCTGCCATACTTCTGGTATTTCTTGTAGTGAGATAGAAATGGCTATGCAGCCCTTAATTAACTCCACTGTGCATATCCTGCACTTCTACTGTTAGCAGTAAGTTACTTCTTGAACATAGTCTTACCTGGTGTATGGCAGCTTCCTGTTCATCCATCTAGATCAGCATTGTCTATTCTTGACAGTAGCTCTCCAGGGTAGCTTTCCCCATCTCCTGTTAACTGATTTCTTTTTACTTTAGATGCTAGAAATTTCACTGGGTATCTTCTGCATGTAATGCAAATGCCCTATTATTAAGCTCCAGTCCCTTACAGAACAAGTGTTAAAGCGTCTTGGGCATGTTTTAGGGTGAACATTTGACCAATATATTTTGGATAGACCTCTACAAATGCAAGTAGGTGTCACAGTCTGCTCTGCCACAAAGTTTTCTGTCTTGGGAACCCCTTGTTCCTTGGGAGAGAAGGCATGCTGAAGCTCCATTGCAAGCAGGTTGCACAAGCTGAAGGTCACTCAGGGGAGCTCCTGTGAGTGTTTGCATGCACTCCCATGGACACACAGTGTGTGTAGCTGCTGGTCTCACTGGGCTCCCTCCTTCACTCCAGGTACCATTCTCGAAGTTCCAGCTCCTCTTCCTGTGGGAGCTCCTGGAGTCGGTCGAGGGGCAGGTCCCGGTCTTCTTCGTGTTCCTCCTACATCTCAAGATCATCCTCCTGCTCCCCCTCTCTGCACAGAAGGAAGAGGTGAGACATGCAGCACTTGTGTTTATTCTCTTGAACAGTGGGATAGATAATCTGTCTTCTTCCCCTTTCTCCACCACCACCCCAGCAATTCTAATATGAAAGTAAAGTCAAATATTTTATGTTGAGTTTGGGCTCCCTCTCTGTTTCACCACATTAAATAACGTGAAATGCTTTAAATACATTTTTGTGCTTTTTTTTAGTCACCATATGGGTTTTCCTTGTGAAGTAGTTTTGCATTCTCCTTTCTTGAAACCTTGAACCCTTCCCACATATTTGGCACCTTAGTATTCTGCCCTTCCTCCAAGGGGCTCAGAGGTGTGTTTTTTTTGCCTCGTGTGTAGTAAAGTGTGCTGTGACTTTTGCATTGAGTTTCATAGCTGAACAGCAGCCTAGGTTCTCCAGGTCTTGCCTGTATTCTTACCACTGCGCCAACTTTCACAAGTTAGTTGTCACCTGATAAACAGCTTGCAGGTTTTTTTGTGTGGCACTTCCCCCCCCCCCACCTTCGCAACGAGTGGGGTGTTTAGCTTTATACTGACCAGCCACATGAGTGGACCCCAACTGTGTGTGTACTTCTCTCTCTCTCTCCCCTCGCCCTCTCTTGGAAGCTGCTTGCAGCGCGGAACATCTCATTCTTCTCTAAGAGCTAAAACCAGGAGATGATGGCTATATCTCCCTAAGTGAAGAATCAAGCTGCTCCTACCTTTCTGCTACCATTTCACTTTTTTCACTCTTCTTTGCTTTGACTTCTTTTTTTTTTTTTTAAACCATACAGATACAATTCCAGCAGCTCCCGTGAGCGTTACCAAAGGCAGAAAAACAGATACAAAGACCGTGCAATAGTGAGTATTTCTGCAGCATACCAGTCTTCTAGTTAGGGCAGCTACATCACAGGGGGCTGCCTTAATCATGGTCATTGTAAGACCATGTGTCGCTTTCCTGCTCTGGAATTGATACACTTTCTTCAACCTAATGCTATTAGGCTGTTTTCCCCAGAACCAGGCAGCTCTGCTTTTTCCATTGATCCAAGGATAAGGAGAGGCTAGCCTGTTTAAGTGACAGTGAACTTTCCTCACTGCCAAAGTGCTAATACAGTGCAGAAGTGCAGTTTTTGAGCAAGCAATTGCTTAAAAAAAAAAAAAGTAAGTAACTACTTCTTGAGCTGCAGAGATGACCTTGACAGTATGTGGGCCATGCTTGCAGAAATCTCAGAAGGCATAGAGGTGGCTGGTTTAGGCTTGGTATGTTCTTCAGAGTCTTTGTTCTTGTTGAGATAGGCAAATACACAACAAGAGTTGCAAAAAAAAGAGGAAAAAATAAAAACAGATGCACTCAGTTAGCAAAAAAGCATGCTGGTTGCCGAATTTGGTTTTCCCTGGATATGGTACACAAATGGTTGAGTTACCTTGGGAATGTGCACCTACTTGGGCTTTTCCCCTTCCCTTGAGGAAAACCTGACAATGTCTTAGCCCTTTAGGCAAACTTCCAAGTGAGGTCCTGGTCCTGGGGCACTTTCTATTAGAAGTTGATTTGCATGAACAAAGGTAATAGTTGTTGGTATTTACATAGTAGCTAAACCAGCTCATGACTTCTGTTCAGTGGGGAAGTTCATGTGCAGAGCACATGAACACATTCACCACATAGAGAGTGAACATGAGGCCTTCCCAAAATTCTCCGGCACTTTCCAGAGAAGCTGTAGCCCTCCTCTTAGTGATCCACAGAGGCACCATGGGAAGGGTTAGAACAAGTTTTGGAAGCCTGTGGCCCTCCAGATTTTTGCTCTTGGATGGGCAGCGCCCACTGATGCTGGAAAGTATATTCTATTAGCATCCTGAAGGACCATGACTTCCCCATCAGTGGTTCGCACAAGTAAGCCGGGGAATCTATACTGTATTTAAAAATGAGTTTGTGGTGAGTGTTCTTGTTGGGGCAAGTGGATTAGCAGGAGGAAGATGATTGCTTGATAGAACTGTGGCTGAGTTCTGCCCCTTCTCTCCTTCAATTATGTGCATAGGAAGAACGGCGTGTTGTCTTCATTGGGAAGATCCCCAGCCGGATGACTCGTTCAGAACTACGACACCGTTTCTCTGTGTTTGGGATCATTGAGGAATGTACCCTCCACTTCCGGGAGCAGGGGTAAGAGAGGATCAAGCCTTCCTTTGGGCAACCTCCTTTGCTACATGGAGCTAATTGGAAGAGGGGGGAAGAGGATGGGGTGTTTGATTCTGGCCCTTCGCTTTTCCCCTGGCTGGTCCCAGCTGTAGAATCATAATTCCTTGCCCTTCCTATCTGGCAGGGATAACTATGGCTTTGTGACGTACCGCTATGCTGAAGATGCCTTTGCTGCCATAGACGGTGGGCATTCACTGCAACGCCCTGATGAGCAGCCCTTTGACTTGTGCTTTGGAGGACGCCGGCAGTTCTGCAAAAGGAACTACGCCGACTTGGGTGAGTCCGTGGAGGTGACTGTGAGTTTGGGTTAAACGCAGTTGCCATGAACTTTCTCTGAGACATTGAGCAAACAGGAGTATCCAAGTTCTTGGAACTTTCTTTGTGCAATGTCAGTCCTGCATTGAGGTGTCTCTCAACACAGCAAAGGAAGCTTGGTCTTAAGTATCTTGGGTAATGGAGTTGTCAGTTGAGGTTCAGCTAGCTTGGCACTGATTTTTGCCTTTTATTATGTGTTAAATTTATATACCGCCCTTCATCCAAAGATCACAGGGTGGTTTTCAACATAAAAACCCAAAATGGATAACGTAATAGTAACAGCCCCGTATATTCGTGACCTGTGTGTGATAGAGAGGGTGGGAGGGAGAGAAGAGTTCGGAATAATTGATTCCAGAGTTTTCTTGGGGCAAACAGGCTAGGGGGAGTGTAGAGGTGGCTAGAGGCCTAGTCAGCCTTTCCATTCCAGTGCACTTTTCTGGCTGCTGATTCTAGTTGACTCACCGGTGACTGTCTTTGTGTTTTTCAGACTCAAACCGAGATGACTTTGAGCCTGCTCCCGCGAGGAGCAAATTTGACTCCCTTGACTTCGACACCTTATTGAAGCAGGCTCAGCGGAGTCTGCAGAGGTAACGCTGGCTCTCTCGGGCTCACGTTGCCCGGTAGGCATCTGCCTACACCAGCCTTACCTCAGATTGGCTGCAGGGGCAGGTGCCCCTTGGGCCTAGCTGCTATGTCCAGCGTGGTTTTGTAATGAAATATAACAGAAAAAAATCCCATAAACAATTTTTATCCTGGCTGTTTTTCTAGGGACTATTTAAGGGGAAGGACACTTTCTCTAACAGTGGGGACAGGAATGGAAAAACAACATCAACCGCCTTCAGTCCACTTAATCACTATGCAGACAATAAACTCTAATCATAGATCTTCCCAGTCTCCTACTTTTTGTCTGTCTGTATCTGTCACTGCAGGATTGGAGGAGGCAAGGTACAAGGCCTCAGGGTGAAATCAAGCTCATCTGATCGAGGTCCGAAGGGGTCACCTCGGGTGCCACACAAAGTTAGGCTGTGCTGTTGTCTTAAAAACCTGTGGTAGCCACAGGTGGGCTGTAAGGTGGCTGTGGGTGGGGCTGCGGAAGCTGCTTGTTGTCTAGTTTCTCCCAGTCTACATTCTCCAGGGCTATAAAGAATGTAGGCTCACCACAGTTCTGAATGGCCAATAGTTAATGTGTTTCAGCTCCTGTGGGGTTGGGTGGGCTGGTTTTGTTCTCTTGCTCACACAGAACGTCTCCTGTGCTGCCACACCCCTTCTCTGTTTGCTCTGCCTATGGTATATTTCTACAACAAACCCTGCAGAGTTGTTCTCCCCTTTTCTAGAGTTGCAAGTCCACAGTAGGAATAATTATTATTATTATTACTATTGCTATGACGATGATGTACCAGGGCAACCACGTTGGGAAGTATCTAGCTAATGTGCTCCATGGATTTAAGCTTGCGCAATGGAACTTGCCCTTCTCTCATGCCTGCCCTGTGCCCTCCCCAAAATCTCTGGAGGGTTGGTGGGGAGAAAGCCAGGACAGATTCAGTGAGACATGCAGGGATGGGAAAAGTCTGTTACTTGGCATTGCTTTGGATACACCCCTTTTTCTAGCTGCTGATAGGAGCAAGGAATTACAAAGGACGCTGAAGCCCTGATTACTGTGAATCTTGTCTAGCAACACCTCTGATATTTGAGATCTCTGTAGGCATTGCCTGCTGAAATTCAAACAGAATTTTCAAGCTGTAAGGACTAGAAACCTGCCTCTTTTTTCTTCCTTTTTTAAAAAAATTGATAGCTGAGGCTCACTGGGAACTGGAGTCTGTGCCCAATATAGTATCCTTCAGGTTTCTTGCTGAATTGCAGTAGGAACATGGTCTTAGCTCAAGTGCAAGCAGCACACATTCCAGCAGTCTTCCATCAGACCTGTACCTCCGTGTGGCTGTGCACAGGCCCAAGTAATAGGCTAGCATGGTGCTTGATTTAAGGGCCTGTGAATTCTGCTCTGAAATCTCTGCCAATACAACTTAAGCAGACATTAAATAAAACGGGTATTCTGCAGGAAATTAATAGCTTGAAAGAATTAGTGTGAGATGTGGGAATGGAGATGGAGAAAATGAAAGGGGCAGAAGCACAAGGCAGCATGGGGAACCCCCACATCCTGCTGCCACAGTGCTTTTTGCCTTAGCTGCTTGGCAGTAAGGCAAAAGCAAGCATCCTGAATGTTTCAAGTCCTACCTGAATGTTTCAAGTAGCTGATCAGAGAAGCTGTGTGGGAGATGGATTTTAGCAAGTTGGAGCAAGTGGCCTCATTCACCACTGGATGGCACTGTACATAAATCAGTCAATAAACAGCATAATTGCTGAAGCCGGAACAGAATAACATTAAAAGCACAAGTTGTTCCCTGAACTATTTCCTTGGAGATTGGTGCCATGCATCACTCAAGCCATACAAGCTAGGAGATTTTTATGTAGTCATTGCTTTGCATGGAGAATAAGATGCCATTCAGAAGATCCTGGCAGGATTACCAGCTGACTCCAACCTAGGCTGCTGTATTCTGTACTTTGTGGGTTCTGCAGGGGGCATCTTTGCACTGGTTCCGTCTCCCCCTAGGGAGCTGTGCTAAGTCATGTTCTCAGCAAGAGAGTGTCTACCCCCTGCTTATATACATATGGTTGCCCACTTCCTTGAAATGACACTGCAGAGAGGGTTTAGAAAACATAATCTGCACCATCAACTGGAATCTATTAGGGAAGTTTTTAGACCAAGGCATAAAATCCCCCATAGAATTTATTTTATCTACACACTATCCTGCAGCTTGGGAAGATACGCAGTAAACATAGACTTCCAGCTATACAGCTAATTTTTCAACAGCTCCGAGCAGCTTTTTCAGGATGCAGTTTTAGAGGTAAAAATTTTCCCTGATGATTGCAAACACAGTCACATTCTATTTGCAAACTCCGTGTCAGTTGCCAGCAACTAGGATGCAGGCTTGCTTTTGGGCAAGTTCCTCTTCACTATGACTACACGGCGCAATGTTTGTGAATCCATTCTTGAAATAGGTGGTGCCCTCTGGTGCCTGGACTGAGAATTCAGGAACCCACAGTATCAAAGTAGAAGTGGGATCTCTAGGAAAAGGTTGCAATTTGGAGTGCTCCACCTCGGGGAGCCAGTCAGACACGCTCTCTTCCAGACACTATGCCATTTCCTCTGCCCCCCCCCCAACCTTCAGTCAGCCAGCACTGAGTATACTCAGTCCTCATTGGACACAACATCTGCTAGCATTTCTATGTACAGTTGTACCTTGGTTTTTGAACAGCCTAGTTCTCAAACGTTTTGGCTCCCGAACAATTGAAACCCGGAAGTGACTGTTCCTGTTTTCAAGCGTTCTTTTGAAAGCCAAACATCCTATGGGGCTTCTGCAGCCAATGAGAAGCTGCGCTTTGGTTTTCAAACGCTTTGGAAGTTGAACGGACTTCCAGAATGGATTCTGTTCGACTTCCAAGGTATGACTGTTTTTGACACATGCTTTCCCCGCTTATCCTGCATCACTGAAACAGATGTAGCAAATGTGGTAGAGATGTTTGCATTGAAGGTGTGGAAATCCTTTCTTACACTCAGGCTGTTCTTCCAAGGGGTGGTTTTTTTCCCTGGGGAGGAAGTAGTCTTAGGGTTGCAGAATCGCTGCAGCTGGCACCAACTCCCATTCTCCTGCTTAGCAGCAAGGACACTACATGAGACTTCAGTATTAGCAGATAGGATACAAGGGAATCCATGAGAGAGTGCCATATCTGCTACAACTTGCCTGATCAATCATGTCATCAGACAATTTGGTGTGGAAGCTGCAGCTTGGGGCCTGTAGGAGAGCAAGTGCCTGTGGCTTTCTTAGGCGCGGTATCTAGTATATCTTCCCGTAATGACACTGAGATTCTCCCATTTCCACTACCTTCTATAACAGCCACAGCTTGATAAAACTTAATATGTGCCCTCTGGTTCTCTCAAACTATTAGTACATTGTGTCTCTTATCATTTTGGCAAGCTGATTTTCCTCTAATCTCAAAATAAAGAGTATTTCTAGGAAACAAGTTCCTCTGAAGCAGAATCCATCCTTGGGAGCAGCCTTCCTCAATATGGTGCTTTCCAGACATTGGGCTCCAGCTCCCATCAGCCCAGACAATTGGCCAGGCACCCTGGAGCTGATAGGAGTTGCCTTCCAGATATTCCAAACCCATGTTGGGGAAGGTTTCTCTGAAGCCAGATAGAAAAAGCCATCGGGGGCTGCTGTTTCTTCAGCTCCTCCTTGCAGTGCCTGTTAAGAAACCACACATTTGTCTAGACTTAATACTAATAAGCAGTTTGATAATACGAAATAAAGTCAGTATGTCCCATTTGCTTGCTCTCTACATGTTTGCTCCACAAACTCCTCACTTAAGAACAGAGTCCTCTTTCCTGATCCTATGCCTTGGCACCGCTGCTTTTTAATTTGGCCTGGCTACCAGCTCTATATTTTCCCTAGATCTCCTGCATCATGGGCTCTCAGCTAGGGCGCATTTACCTGGAATTCACAAGGTGGAAATGCTTTAAAGACAACAAACCTGGAATTCAAGTCTCAAGATTTCTTGGACACTTGTCATTGGGGTCCTGCACAATGGAGAAATATGGCTAATTATGTGCCTGGAGCATTGTTTCTCTTGCAGGATTGCACTTGTTTCCCTTTGTTGTTCGTGGTGTGAACTTTGCCACTTCCAAAGGTCCAAGGCACTGCTTAAAAATTGTAGCGAGTATGAAAGGGAGTGTAAAACAGCAGTTAATCAGTAATGCAACTTGGGGTGAAAAGGTTTGAGTAAGCCAGTATAGGACTTTAAAGCTGAAACTTTAAAGCATGAGGCTGAAGCTAGTTCCTAGTTTCTTATCTGAAGTTCCTTCTCCATTTTACAGTTCAGAGGTACAGATGCAACATGAATCTTAAACAGAACTATATGTCAGAACAAGCTTCTCACTGTCTCACGCTATATGTCTGTGCCA
This sequence comes from Podarcis filfolensis, assembly GCF_964270895.1. Taxonomy (NCBI): domain Eukaryota; kingdom Metazoa; phylum Chordata; class Lepidosauria; order Squamata; family Lacertidae; genus Podarcis; species Podarcis filfolensis. Next base: position 42,008,610 of record NC_139608.1, on the reverse strand, counting down.
TTGTAGCTGTACCCTAGACATGCCCTGATGACATTTTTTCACCCAAAGCTTCATTGGTGTGTGAAAGGACTTATTAGGGGGAAACTGGTTCCTGGGTTGGTTGGTTGGTTGGTTTTTGCTACAATGCATAAATTACTTGCTGGCTGAAATTAAACAATTTGGGCGGACCAAGTGGTTTTGGTAGTAAATCTCTTCTTAGATGCTGACCTGGAAGGCATTGTGGCTGATATAATCTCTTACCAAATCAAATATAAAAAACCCAAAGCTTTAGGATGCAGTGCTGTGTTAGCTTGCAGGGGATACAGCAACTTTTCAACAGTTCAGTTGCACTGACATGTGCTTCTTTAGTTTTGTTGTTCTGAGATAGTGCTGGAGAGCAAGAGAAGCGGCTGTTTCTGTGAAGGTATGAAATCTGCCCAGAGAACCTCTGGAACCCAGAGGCACCATACAGATGTCAGAAATAAAATCCGCCTTCCAAGCTTTGCTTTGATGTCTGTGTAACTGAGAATAACATTGTTGCCTAAACCCAGTATGTATCCATCAATTTCAAAGTGCCATGGAAATTATGATGTGCTTTTAGATACTTTGTAAGCTGCTTAGGATGTAACTTTCTGAGAAAAATGGGGTAGACACCTATGATGTTAACAGGCATCCTGCTGTGAAGCTCTGAGGCCTTCCGAACAGAGGAAGATGTGACCCAGCCAGGAGTTCAACAGGTAGCAATTTTAAAGTCAGCTTGTCATTGTACAGATATTTAAATGTTCAAGCCTCTCATTTACATGTCATCACAAATGCTGATTGAATAACCTGCATTTGAGCACTCAAGCTTTAAATAGGTTTTAGGCGATCCCTTGTTGCAGGCTCTGTGTTGTGAAGCCGGCGTGGGCTCACCCTTGGTCACCCCACTCAGTGTTGGGCCCACTTCACCCTTTCTGCCATATCACCAGCTGCTCCCTTGCCACAGAGAGGGCTGCCAAATGAGAAGGCGGAAGCTGCATCCTTCCATCTAAGACAGAGGGAAAGGGCAAGACAGTGAGCCAGAGGGTGCAGCAGGTGGCTTGTGATTGGGTCCTTGTACTGAAATGCATCTTGACAGGCAGGGGGGCCAGCTTGAAAAAAATACTGGGGGACCCAGGTAAGCCCTGCCCCTCATAATCAATTACACAATGCAGTGTATGCACACTATCTGAATGGCAACGCCCAACAACTTTTTTGGGGAATGGCAGCCCCCTCAAATATTTTACTGGGGGGCAAAGCCCCCTCAGCCCCTAGGGGTTGGCTCCTATGTTGACAGATGCCCAACCATGATAACCTGGGATGCTGAATTTAGCCACCCCAAATTGTACATTCATATCACTAGAAGGTTGCCCTGTGTGAAGTACAGTCATACCTTGGGTTACAGACACTTCAGGTTGCAGTCTTTTTGGGTTACGGACCGCCGAAACCCAGAAGTACCGGAACGGGTTACTTCCAGGTTTCAGTGGTCGCACATGTGCAGAAGCACTAAATGGTGCCTTGCGCATGCGCAGAAACGCCGAATCGCAACCTGTGTGTGCACAGACGCACCACTGCAGGTTGCGGACACTGCGGGTTGCAAACGTGCATCCCGCACAGATCACGTTCGCAACCCGAGCGTCCACTGTACAGTATATTAGACTGAAGCAATGTCTAGAATATCACTGGCTCAACATATTTTCAGGTGTTGTATCCCTGTGCTCTTCAGTTCACAGCTCAGTACTTCCAAATAACTCAAGTGATCCCAAACCATAACATAAATACCAAAAGAATTACTTTCTCTTTTCTGCTTTTAACAGTCTTGAGGTCTGGTTGGGAAGTTTGGTTTTGGCATAACACTATCCCAATATGGTGCCCAAGGAGTGTTTGTGTGTTCAGCATGAGCACTGCAAGTTGAAATTGAGCTTGTGGAACTCACTGCTACTGTTCCAACCATGATTGAGTGTATTCTGCTATTCTTATACTCATTGTTTTATTTATTTATTTATTTAAAACTTTTTTATATCGCCTCCCACGAAGTTTTGAGGCGATGTTCAACAATATTAAAATATCCATTCCAATACAGGACAAAAATGCAACTGAAGAACCAGAGCAGAGTTAAAATTATTCAGAAGACACCTAACATAATTGATGTGCACACTCATCTAAGCTCAGCGACAAAGTGGCTTCATGGTGCTACCTATGTGCTTATGTTTTAGAACTGCAGTATGGGCAACTCCCATTTATGCACATTCAAGACACGTGCAACGGTGCATGCATGCATCGCTGCGAACTTGGAAATGGCATAAAGGGGCAAAAATGGCCCTAAAAAGCATGTAAACTGCAAAACGGCACGAACACAGTGCTTAGCAATCCCACAAGCCATTGCAAGTTCAGGAGCCCTTGCACCAACCTTTTGAGGCCTGTGGAGAGTTGGAGTTTGAGCAAGAAGGTTTGATGGGAGCAATTGTGGTGTTTGCATGCTTTTTCAATGGTGCTCCCAATATATGTGATTTCACTTAAATGTGCAGTGCCTCAAAACATAACCCCCGCGTAAATGGGGAGTTGCCAGTACTCAGGTTTGCAGCAAACTTGTCCACTGTTTGCTGTCACGGGGCACCACACTGAGGTGGTTATGTTCTTGAACTCACATGTCAAAACCTTTGCTCACTTCTCTATTACTGGCTTTTTACTATGCTATTGGTTTTAATGAGGAACAACAGATACCTTCAGTATGGTGTCCTAGATCTAGGGCACATGGGGAAGATGCTTTGATATTTCTGCCATTGGCCAGAGAACACAAGGCTATTGAAAGGTTACATCTTGTCCCTTCTGGGAAGGCTAGTGGCAAGGGGGAAGACCAGATTGACCATGGTCACTTGGCAGAGAACAGAAGGGAGCTCGCTTCTTTCCTTTCTGCCAGAAGGAACTCTGCTCCATTTGTCCTTGGATGGCACAAGCATGGGAATAGCATATTCAGCATGCCAATCATAGGAGCCCCAAACATCTAGTGAGCAACTTGGCTGGAGATGCCATTAAATATGAAGAGGAAGCAGAAGATATGGGAGCTATAATACTGATGTGTATTTCTCATTTCCCCAGCTGTCAAAGGGTAACGCTACCAGGGTTTTAGCTTCCTTTTGCAGGAGAGATCTCTGGAGACTGATGGTATTATTGTAATATTTGATATAGTTATGCAAGCAGTTACATGTAGAGGTAAGCAGTCCAATAGTCATAGAAGGCAGTAGATTCACTGTCCCACATCAACTCCCCAGAGAGATGTGCCTCTACGCCCATGGTGCTTTCCAGCCTCCAGTTAATCGCTCTTTCTTTGATTCCATCACTGTCTCATGCTCTGCCTCTTTCTCGCTGCTCTTTAAACCACAGTTTTCCCACCCACAAACTTTAAGACCCATGCTTAGCTGGGGAGAGATTAGTCATCCTCCAAAAAGTGCTTTAAAAAAAATATTGAGGGATGATCAAGAAACCATCCTCTAACCATTAGTTCTCCTTAGGGAAACATTGGTCATCATGCCTGAGCCATTAGTCAACAATCTACTTCACGAAATATATGTGTGGCATTGCTTTGCTGAAAATACAAAATACAATACTAAAATACAAAATAGAAATTAAAAAATAAAAAATAAATAAACAACAACAACCTTGAAGATTAACAAATTTATTATCACATAAAGTTTTGTGGACTAAAACCCACTTCATACAAAAATACCCACTTCATACAAAAATGTTGATACAGGTGAAATACTTCATATGGGTGCTGCCACCCTTTCTGGGTGACTGATAACCACTGGATAAAGAAATGCAGACTACCTCAAGTATATTATTTGATATGAACTCTCTGCTCTCTTTAAAGACTCATGCATGTGAAAACCTGAAAAGCAAGTTTGGACATTACATTAATTTATTGAGTCTACAACACTGACCAAATTAAGGACATTCATCTTAGAAGGAGGGGCTCTACTTTGTCAGATTTGATGATGGAACAAATCTGGAAAGAGGTTTGAAGTAGTTCTTGGCAGAGATCTTTCCTAACCCTTGATATATGAATGTGGGTTTTTAAAATGGAAGATGCCAATGATTAAACCTGGGATATTCTACATACAAAAATGTCTTCAATCACTGAGATATGTCCCCTTTGCAATGGGGAAAGCCTATGTCATATGATATGAAGTTAACAGATGCAGTAACAATCCTAACCAATAATACAATCCTATGCATGCTTATGTGAAAGTAAGTTGCATTATGTTGCATGGGGGCTTACTCCCTTGTGTGACTGCAGCACTAAATTTTTCTAGAACAGGGATCTGGGGTTTTTTAATATGAAAGTTTATATTTTATCTTATGGTTATGAGGTACAATTTCAATTTGTGCAAAACAAAAATTGTTGCATCACCCTAACCATGGCTGGGGAAGCTGTGCTCAGACTTCCATCAGCCCCAGCCAGCACGGCCAGTGTTCATAGGAGTTTCAGTCCAGCAATATCTGGAGGGCCGCAGCTTTCCCGTCCCTGTCCTACAACTTGCTTCTCAGAATTATGTGGTGATGTTGGTGGGGCAACCCAGCTAGATGGGTGGGGTATAAATAATAATAATAATAATAATAATAATAATAATAATAATAATAATAAATTATAGCAGATGATACTGTTCCTTCTGATACAAGTGTGCCAAAAATGGCAAATATCTTTATGGAATCTGAAATCAGGAGATGAAGGGAATAGTGGAAGGCACTGAACTATACAGTTTGAACACACATTAGAGAACACTTATTGCTCATCAAGCTTTGTTCACTAATGCAGTGAGTGGATTAAATACCACATCTCTCTGGCAGTGGTAAAGATAACACAAATACTAAGTGACATGATTTATTTTATTTCAGAATTTGTATGCTGCCTTTCAGGAAAACCCTCCTAAGGTTGTTCACATTAAAACAGAAAATAAAAACAGAAATACTGAATCAGTGCAGGACAAACTTGGTGAAACTGGATCTCCGTGTGTGGGTCCTTAAATACTTTAACTATTCATTGTATGCACACAATTGGCCTCAGCTGCAAAGCCTTTAATGAACAGGAAGAGAAGCGTATTTCTACACCTCAGCATAGAATACTAGAATTGAAGAGGGTCCTCTAGTCCAACCTCCTGCAGTGCAGGAATCTTTTAGCCCAACATGGAACCCACAACCCTGCAATTAAGAGCCTCATGATCTACTGACTGAGTTATCTCAGCAGCCATCAACTTTCAAGTAGCTTATGGCAGTATTATATTTGCTGGCTGACCAATTTATTTGTTCAGTGGATTGTGAGTTCATAGGATGGGTAGGTAGGTAGTTACGGTTAGGAGATGGTTGATAGTTGACTTGAGAACCTGGGTTTTTGTATGAGTAATCCACTGTCAGCACTTGGGAGAAGATGGCACTCCTCCAGCTAACAAGACAGATATTTGTGCTTGAGTAAGTGAAAGATGCAGCAGAAAAATTAGCTTGGGGCTGCAATGCAATTGCTGCCTCAGGGGTTTCTCTGCTCTATGGGGAATCTTCTGCCTTATGTGTGTCTGTCTGCTACTTATGCTCTGCTTGTATATTTGTAATTAAAGCACTATTTTGAAAACACCTTAGGTTTTTTTAGCTGTCTCTCTTCAAAAGGAACTAAATATGTTAGTGCTGTTCCTGGAATTCCTCACTACTCAGGAAAGTGGGAAATGTTTTAACAACAGACTTTTGAACTACTGTATAGTGTGCAGACCAATATAAAAGAGTGGGGCTAAAAATCTGAATGTGGTTCCTACATATCAGCTTTCTCAGTGGTGGGGAACCTCCAGCCCATGGACCTAATTGTGCCTTCCAGGCCTCTACATTTGGTCCGAGTAGTTTGGCCCAAACCATGCCCACCTGTCCATTTTCTGGTGTGCTATGTGGCTCAGGTAAACTTGGGGGGGGGGGGTAAAATTCAAAATGATTTTTTCTTTCCAGCTGTTAGTAGTTTGGTGTGTGTGTGTGGCCTGTTCTGTTGCTGCAAAAAGAGCAGAATTATAGCTGGAAAGGAGGAAGCAGGATTAAGAGTTTATTGGGTTTAAATGTGCAATGTCAGCATGGCATTGGTTCGGTCAGTTTGTTGCCACCATAAACATGGTTCACAATGGGTAATGCTTTGGGAGATTGCTGCAGCATGGGGATGTGAGAATATGAAAGGCATTGTTGCTAAACCTAATGAAGACTCCATGACATCCATGATATCCAAGAGAGATGTGATTTCCAGCAACTGGTATACAGAGGCATCCTGCACCTAGCCATGATGGTTATGCTCCAACAACACTGGCACAGGCAGTATGCCTCTTTGTACCAGTTGCTGGGCATTGCAACTGGTGAGGATGCTGTGGGACTTAGGTCCCACTTGCAAGCTTATCATCAACATCTGGGAGAACAGGCTGCTGGGGTAGTAGGCTAGCCTTTGGTCTGATCCAGCAGAGCTTTTTACACCATGGTTTATGTTTTCACTAGGAATGCTGACTTTTACAGGTTTTTACAAAGGTACTTGATATAAAACACAAATTCTTCTCATGTCAGATTTCTCTCTTTTAATAGCAGAACCATCGCCAGATTTACTCGGCAGCAGCAAGTGTCTCCGTGGGTTTCACTAGGACGGACTCCCTGTGTTAAGTGCGATTAGGACGGCAGCCTAGGTGTTGCCTACCCAAGCATTACTGCACGGAGGGCTGGATCCCGTTGTTACTCATGCGTAGGGCAGGCTCGCTGGCATCAGTGGGGTTGAAGACACAGCCATGGATACCCTGGATCCGCCCCGTGAACTCGGCTCCACGCGCACCTCCGCTCTCTGCTTCTCCTCGTTTCCTCTCTGCGCCCCCAGAGCCCAGGGGTCCCCCACAGGATCCGGCGCGCGGACCAGGAGGAGCCCTTTCCCCCCCGGTTCCTGCTGCGCCTTTCACCGTTGCCATGGCCAACCGTCCGCGCCTCCCCCCGCCCCCCCGCCGCCGCATTTCCGCGCGCGGCCAGGTTTGGGCGGTAGCTGCGCCCGCGGTGGCCCCCCGCCTCGGCGTGGCCGTGCGCGATGACGTGCGCATGACGCAAACGGCGGGCGTGCCGGCGGCGGCGGCGGAGGCTCGGGGCCCCTCCCCCAGAAGATGGCGAGTCCGTGCGGGAGGCAGGAGTGCTCCATCGAGAGGCGCGGCTTCCGCCACCAGCTCGACTCGTGGCGACACCGGCTGCTGCGCTGTGTGGGTGAGGGACCATGGGGGGGCGGAGAGGGGAGCGGAGCCTGGGCGGGCGGGCGGGTGGAGGGGAAGCGGACCGCTTGTGTGGAGACCCCCCCCCCTCTTTTCACCTCCGCCCCACTTCCCCTCATCTCTCTCTCCACACAGTGAGGGGAGAGAGAGCGCTGGGCCCCTCCCCCACCCACTCCTCGGTTCGCCCGCCGGCTGACCGCGCGCGCGCCCTCGCTCGCTCCCTCCCGCGCGGATTAGCCGCTCCACGCGCGCCTCACACCCCTCCCCCTTCCTCGCGCCTCACGGAGCAACCGCGGCCTAGGCTCCGCCCCGCCCACTCCGGCCTGGTCTCTCCTCTCCCTCCCTCCCCCGCCCCCTCTCGGGAAGGTGGGAGGACGGGGGAGAGAAGAGGGCCCTTTGTTTGGGGGAAGGGGGTGAGCTGGGCTGTGTCCGCCGGAATGGGTCAGGGAAGGAAGTGCTTCGGGTGGCCTCCTCCCCACCCCCCCTCGCCCGACTATATATTTATTTATATATATATTACGCCCCCCCTCTCCCGCCCCTGGTCAGAGGGTGATTCGGCTTGGGAAAGTTACCCTTGCTGGGGATGATGGCAGAGCAGGATTGTTCCGGGGTGACCACGCCCCTCTCCCATTTCCAGATTTTTGCACACAGGTCATTCTTGCTTCCCGGTCCCCCTAATCGGTTTGCTCCTTGCTTTCCTATGTTCAGCCACATTGTGTCCGTGTGGCCAAGGAGCTAGGATCCTGCTCCGTTTATTCCCTCGTGCTGAATTGTGTATAAGGATGTGTGTGTGTGTCTAAATATTATAGTCACCGATTTACCTTGCAGAATGTTCTCAGATGTTAGGAAAAATATACCCTATTGCCATGATACCTCTTGTTGAAAAGGAAGTATTCCCCTAAATCTTTTGGATTGTGAAGATGACAGAATAACTTGCCTTGGAATCTTCATAAGCTGCTAGGGTTGAGAACCACTGTGCTAGGGAAAGCACATTTACTTTTTATAAAATATAGAAGCAGGTGAAAAGGTGCAGTTATGTGGAAGGGGATATTATTTATAATGCAGTCTTCAGGTTGAACTGACAAAGCTCCTTTCATGTGAAATACAGGTTTATTTCAACATGTAAGAGTGTTTTCTGCTCATTTAAATGTCTTAAAAATCCCATGTCCTTTCTCCTTTGATTTCCTTAGATAACAATACATCATTCCAACATGTTAAGACAGTAGCTTTGTTAATACACAGAGATGGACTACATACTATTAAACTTACAATGCAGTCATGCATTCTTACTAGGAATTAATACCACCGTTTTCACTGAGGTTTATCCCTTAAATGTGACTTGGGGATAGCAGCTTTACTATCCTGAAACACTGAGTATTTACTGAGTAAAAAAGCAAGGGCAGTAGAAGCAGATCATTTTAAGTTGAACTCTAGTTTCCTAGACAGCAAAAGAAGGATGCTGATCATGTTAACTGTAATCCAGCAAGTCACCTTAAAATTCTGTAGCAGTGCCTGCTTTTCTTAATTGTAATTTAACTGCCTTTACAACTCTTGCTTAAACAGTAGCCCCTTTTTAACTGTAGCTAGTAATTACTCAATATTAACCTGTATAATAGAAAACACTGAAATTATTGTCTTCTTTTTAAAAAAATAGAAACACTTTTTGTTCCACTAGTGCATGTATTAAATGACATTCAGTACATTGTCATATTTGTTTAACTGTATCAAAAAATAGACCAGGGCTTGGGAGAGAACCACAAGCACATCTGAATGATGTCACTGGTTACAAGGTGGGTCAGAGTTAACTGGTTGACTAAAAAAGGGAATGGCTTCTTGCCTTTTGGAAAAGCTTCAGCAGGTAATGCATTAGAATATTTCTTCAGGAGAAGTATGTGCTGTGAGTGTGCTTGTTTGTATTAGCATCTATCAGTTAGGTGCCTGTCTCTGGAAGATCATTTTACTACTTCCTCTGCCCGATGGAACTGAAGACAAATTTATTCTTCATTCTAGTATCTTTTTTATGTACTTGAATGGTGGTGTTTGTGTCCGAGTGTTAAAGTATACTAGAAGGTTAAAGGCTAGCAATCGTTGCACATATCTGCTCCAATTATTTCAGGTCATCAGTTACTTGAGTTGTTATGTATCCCTGTTAGTACTTGTGGACATTTGTTTGAAATTCTGTGATTTGCAGGGGAGATTGCTACTGATGTTTTACTCAAGCTTGGTCAGAAATACTAAGGATGTCTGCAAACTCAAAAAAATTAATATCCAGTGGTAGTCATACTCGGAGTAGACCACTTAAGTATGGATTTCAGTGGGTCTACTCTGAGTAGGAAACATGTTGGAGCACTTCTGATATATTGGAGCACTTCTGTTGCCGATTTGGAAAAAATGAACATAGCATCTAGGGGGAACAATTCTTTTTGCTTCTCTCCCCACCCCATGGTCTTGGTATCTATGTGGGTGCACTTTCCCTCCTTTTGTGTAAACAGAAGATATGAAGGAAATGACTAAGCTGCGAAGGTTAATTACCTAGCTATCCAGATTATTTTTTGAGGTAAAGTACAAAAACATTTTAGAAGGTCCAAAGTATAATTGTGTTTGTAGCATTTTATCTTGATAGCATTGCACCTAACAGTTTGAACTTCAAATTGATCAGTTTTATGAGGTCTTAGCTTCATAAACTTCCAGGGTGCAATAAGTATTGGTGATATTTTCCCCTGATCTTTCTCTGGGAAAGTAAAATATTTGAGTTTATGAGTCCATTTCAAATAAAACTTTAGTGGGTGGGAGGATTGGTTTGGTTTGCATACAGGACTTTAGGTTTTGTCTCAGGTAACAGTACTGGGAAAGAGAACTACCTGTGGCTTCAGAGGCAAGGTTCTAGTTCCAATGGAAGACAGGTTGATTATGTGTGGCAGCTATCATTGGTCTTATTTGGGCCAATAAGTCCATAAGAAAACTGTTAATTTTATCTTGTGTTCATGGTCTTTGGTTAGGCCATATTGCAGTAACAACATTTTTAATAGAAGTCTTGGAGGAAGTATGGAGAAAGTCCAACTGGGATTTTTAAACATCTAAATCAGTGTTTGTGATCCAGGGCGGGAGGGAGGCATTTGATGATCTTGAGTGGGGACAGAAGTGTTCCCAAAATATGTACAGTATAAGTAAAAAAACAAAAACAAAATTTCAATCCATTTGAGAATTAAAATAAAATAATGTAGGAGCCAGGTTTGAAGGGGAAGAGTGGGATTTTTATATTACTAAAAGGGGGCATGAGTTAAAAAAAAAATAAGAAACACTGATTTAAAGGCTTTGAATTTTACTAGAACAGAGTGTTAAAAGTTAGCAAGTCAGTTGTTTTGATAGAACTATACTCTAATGAAGTTTAGCTGAGAGTATTAAAAATTGGAATGGAAATCTTTAGTTCTATTCTTACCAAAATATGCTTTGATTAAGTGAGCTCTCCTTATTGCTCAGGATTTGGAAGCAAATATATATGATTTGTTTGATTTTGCGTTGTTAAAAATGAGGTCATTTGCCTGGATGCCAGGCCAGCGAGTTTAAGTTTGAAACAGTGGCGTAGCGTGGGTTGTCAGCACCCGGGGCAAGGCAAGTAATTTGCGCCCCCTAACCCGTGGATTTGCGCCCCCTAACCCGTGGATTTGCGCCCCCTAACCCGTGGATTTGCGCCCCCTAACCCTAACCTCCAGATGTTGCGCCCGGTGTGGCCGGCCCCCCCTGCACCCCCCACGCTACGCCACTGGTTTGAAATGATAACCACTTGTCATTTTACAAGTTATCAGATATCTGTGCTCTATGTATTGTAATAAAAAGTGCTATAATTGGTGCCAGGAAGGTTACATGCTAAGATAGCCAGATTTTCATCTTGCTGTTGAAAGCTACACATCTGTGAAGTGATATGACTGATTATTGGGGGGGGATCACATACCAATAGCGTAGCGCTGAGTTGTAGTTTTGATTTGCATGTTTTAGAAATTAGGAGTGTGTTTTTCAGGGTTTGATACGAATCTCATTAATTTGGAATGCTCTGAGGGAATAATGGAAGTTTCAGATAGAGGCTTGATACTAAGGGCTACTTTCTAACACTTTCTAACACAGGGAACAAAGTCGACAAGCTTTATTTTTATGGTTGCTTTTGGTATTGATAAAAAGTAATTCACAAGATACTTTGATTACCTAATATCTGAATGTCCCTATAAGTGCTGCTTTAGAATTTATATGCACCAGACCTTCATGCAGGCATCATAGTGACACTCACACTTACCTGGCTCCAGATTCCAAAAGATGTAATTCTGTGAAGCTGAAGTATGATACTTAAAATTAGAAGCACAGTGAAGACAAGGAAAGATGTTCTGTCACTATTCTGGTAAATTTTAATAATCTGTCAGAAAAATAAAATCACAATTTTCTTCTGAATCTTAATGAAAGTGCATTATAATGTATGTTTTGTTTCCTGTCGATAGTGTACATGCCAATATTTTGTTCAACCTTCTCCCTTTCATAGGAGCTCCACTAATATACCCCTGAACCTACTTCATACACTTCCCTGAATAGTGAAGAAAAAATGACCCTGTAAACCTTCAATGTGCCCATATGTTTCCTTTTTTGTACATGCTATAACCTGCTGGATTTGGCTCTAAGCCTTTTAAAAATCATGAACATCCTGGGAAACTAAAATCCATCATTATGTATGGTCTACATAATAGTAGCATTGTAGATTGTAAATCAAGTACCTCTGAACTTGGGAACATTGTGAGTGGGTGTGCAACTATAGGTTGTTCAGTATTACATCTAGTTTTCATTTTACAGTGCTAGATACTGTATAAAAGTTAAAATATGGAATTGGTATTACTATAGATGCATACACTTACAAACCTTGAATAGCCTGATGGTTATTCTTCCCAAGATGTAAAGCAGTCATGCTTATTTCTTTGATCGTGAATAGAGGCTGTTTTCATTGACTTCTGTTTGTAGGCTTTTCTGGTTGTTCAGCATCAAATATGCAGGTAACTCGGGACTTGCAGAGCAGTGGAAAATGTTAAAACAACAAATCTTCAACAAAATGCACAATGCACATTTAGAGAACTGCACATGCTCTAGCTACAGAGACCAGCATTCTGTTCTCAAAATGTCTGTGTGAAGCTCATACATCTATAATTGAGCCCAGCTTTCATGTGTTATAAAAATAGAATATGCTTTTCATACATGACATACATATAACTGTTCTATTCAGCTATCTCTACCTGTGTACAAAATACCTTCTAACACTGTCCTCTGACCTACGATGGCCCTGGTTAAGCAGCATATACAGATATTGAAATGTTTTCTTCTCATTGGTATCTTCTTTGACTAAAGAAGGAAACCCCTTTCTTTTGCATCTTTTGTGGTTTCTCAGACATGTGCTAAAAATATATGGTATATGTTGCATTGTGCTTTGAACTTTGTCTAAATTATATAAAGTTAGTTACAGGATTTGTGTCTGTTGTGAGAGCTCAGTGGGTGTTAAAAGTATGAAACCTAACTCTGAGGACCTTGCCATTATTAGTTCATACACTTATTCCATTTTTTCTTGGCCAAGAAAAAAAAACTATGCACATTTAATAATGAGATTTTATAAACCATTCGGATTATGTACAAAAAGGTCCAAAGCATGGTCACTGGTGCTTCTGGTTAATTCTTGTCATTCCAGTAGAGTAATAAGGCTTGGTTATTGTGTGTGTGTGTGTGCAGTTCTCCTGGGGAGAGAAAGAGCTGGGAGGGACTGCAGCATAGGGAAGGTAAATTGCACAAATGTTCTGTTTCCTGACCATTGGAAATAAATTGAAGCTCTTCTTACTGTTGCAATTATTCTGAAAATGCTTATTCAAAAATTTTCATCTTGAATCCCATGAGATTATATTGAGTGAAACAGTTATATTTCATTTTTCTTGTATTAAGTACTGAACTTAATTTCTTATCTACATTAAGAAGACCAACTTGGAAAAGTTGGTCCAATACTAATTGGCCAGAGTTCTAGGCAAAAAAAAGGAAAAAAAAAGGCAGCCAACCCTAATATAAATTGACCCTTTTGTTTCCTCCTCCAGTAATGTTCAAAGGAATAAACAATTGTAGAAAGTCATTTTCGGGTTACGTTTTTAAAGGGGAATGTGCATCTCTTGCTTCCTTGCCACTGTTTTTGGGTGCTTCCTTCGTAATTCCATTTCCTCCTTTAGACATCTAACTATTTCCCCTGCTTCATCTTCCATTCTCAGTTCTGAATCCTTTATTTCAATACTACATCATATGACTCTTTCCCCCACCACATCTTCATGCCTAGCTTGCTGCATGCTGACCACTGGCAAAGTCTCCCTCCCTCGGTGACTTTTAAATATATATATAAGTAAAACTCTAGATTGACCTCAGGGTCAATCTTAAGGTCAAACTTACCACATAAACTTCTATGTTCCTGGAATATGCTTTGCTGAGAATGATACAATTGAAGTATAGAATTTTATTTATTTCCTGTTGAAGCCAAACTTTCTTAAAAAAAGAAAAAAAGTTCCAGGGAAACAAAAAAAATCTATCTAGTACTGTATCATTGTCTAAGCTGGGGTAGACAGACAGTAATTCAGGATCTCTGGATGATTTTTGGTAGATCAGCAAGTATTTTTGACTCCCAGTTATTAAACAATGGCAATAAAACAACTTTCCCTACCAAAATTAGTCTGCTGAAATGAAGATTAATCTGGATTAGACTGTTGTGTGAAAAGACACTAAACTCAATTTGTTGTGATCCTGAAAATGCTCAGAATATGCTCAAAGGCACTTTGTTCTTTAATTATGTGTGCCTTGCGCACGGCTCTGGTTGGTAGATCTCAGAATTCTAGTGAAAAAACAAAGTTGATCTTACCAGTGTAAGATCTGCCCACCCTGTCCTAATCTACTCGTCAGATAAGCAGTGTGTATGAGTGAAGAAAGCTGATTGGTACAATGGCTTACAGCAAGTGACTCTAGCACAATGAGACAAGAGTGTCTTTAGTGTGGCTTGAAGGCACAGTGTTGTATCCAACAAAGTCATTGCATGAGCAGAACAACTTCTGCTTTTGCAACAGAACTTCTCTCTCCCCTGCTTTCCACAAAGCAGATAAGGGTTGCATGGGGGGAGGTGAGGGAAGGGATGTTCTGTTGTGCCAGTGTTAGTCCTGCTTGCACACTGACTTGCACATCACTTTTTCTAACTTCTTGATCTCTTGCAGTCCCCTTTATCTCCTTTTCATCCATTACAACTAATCCTCTGTTTCCTTTGAACATTTTTGTTGTGTGCTAGAATTTCATTACATGTCATTAGCACACTTTCCTGAAATGTGATGTGTTTTCCTTCGTATGTTCCTGAATTCATTTATATTTTTGTTCCTGCTAATGTTTGCAACATTACCCAGTGTAGTACCATCTGTGAATTTAACTAACATGCTGTTTACCCTTTCTTCCAGATCCCGTTTCTGATCCTACTTCCACATTTGGGAGTATGCAAGGGACAAAAACACCTCTTTGCGTAGCTTGACTGGATGCCCCAAGACTAGGATGTTAGTATATTTAAACCATTTTCCTTCCTTTGTTATGTTGCCAATAACTATTTGTACGTTGGTTGTTTGGCTATGATTGGCTATTGTGGCACTTTATAAATAGCAGTAGTTAAAAAAGTTAACTTACAGAGCTTCTGTAAAGTTTGGCCAAGATGTTGAAAATGTGTGCCAAAAGCCTAGTGCCTAATTAATCCCAATATGATAGGTTCTTGGAAGCACTGACTACTGTCTGTTCCCTTTATCAAGTGAGAGTTGAGAAAGCTCAGTATTTTTAACTAAAATAAAGCCAAATGTACTTGGGGGTCTGATTTTAGGTGTCTGTTTCCCCAAAATGGAATAAAAACTTTGTGATTATGGTATTATAAAATGGTTTGCATTCAGGTGTTTTGTGCAAGATAATTTTAAATAGTGGCTATATGTTGAGATGATTCTAGTCTGTAGAGACTTTAATATCTAAAACACGAAAATAATGGCATTGGTTTTTTCCATTATTTTTATTTGGTTCAGAATAGTCTGTGCTCCACAGTTTAATACCAATCTTTCTCAGTAAAGTCTCCATCTTGAGTAGGAGAGCTGTAAATTGCATGAAATACATGACTTTGGTGTCTGCTTTATTTACTTCTTTTTATTTTGTAATGTGAGGGACTGACTGAAAACTTAATAATTTGATGGGCATAGCTGAATCAGCCTAATATGAAAACATGGTTCCCCTACCATATTCTAAATGCTATGCAAAGCAGTTTGTAAATGGTCAGATCCCTAGAACTTTCTCTTAACAGTAATGTTAGCTTTGTCAAAAACTTTTCAGAAATATCTTTTGCTTCCCTTTGTTCAGTCTCCACATAAAGCATGAAATGAAAGAGAAAGCAAACATACAGGAAGACATAATAGAGGTGTCCTGCTATAACTGGAATCATAAGGGGCAGTGATAAGAATAAGTGAACAGGCAATGCAGTCAAAGGGGAAGTTCATTGGAGTGGGATGGTGAAGGGAAAGCATGGAATGTGGTCCTTTTTGCCACTTGGCTCCTTGTCCAGGGGCAATTGCTACTTGCCAACTTCCTATTCTTTGACACACCGCTAGTCCATCTAGTTACTGGCAGAGGTTCTCCAACATCAAGCACTGATAGTTTTTCCTGTCACTGCTGCCTGATATCTCTTAAGTGGAAATGACACGAATCTCTCATATATTTTGCTTGGAAGTGTTTAACAGGAGTGAATGAAATATAGTATAGGGTGAGTGGGAAAATGGTTAAGTTCAAGATGCAGAAATCTGTGGTGAGGAGGAATAAATGAACCAGTGGAGTATTTGAAAGTGGTTGAAAAAAGCAGAGAGTTGTGAATGGGTAAAGGAAAAAAGGAGATGGAAGGGTGATTGGGGGACAGTAGCACTGCAGTAAGATTGTGCATATCACTGCAGCAGAAGAGAGGGGCTGTACAGTAAGGGAATAGAACCAGAAAGCGGCTTAGAGAAGATAGTTTTATAAAACGCTACACCATGCACAGAATAGTATTAATTAATTAATTAATTAATTAATTAATTAATTATATTTCTATCCTGCCTTTCCTCCAAAGAGCACAAGGTGATGTACACGATGGTCTTCTTCCTTGTTTTATCCCCACAGTGATCATGGAAGGTAGGGAAGGATGAGAGACTGATTGGCCCAAGGTCACCCAGTGAGTTTACTGAATAAATAAAGAGCAATGTGCAGTGATTAACATGTGGTTTCAGTGGCAGTTCTGGGGCACTTGGCATTCCTTCTCTGGAGCTCTGTGCCCTTTTCTGGTCAAAACTGGAGCCACCAAGCCTAGATGGATTTAAAGGAGCAAGGCAGATCAGGTCCAGCCAGGAAGTAGAGTGGAATAGGATCTGAGGCAAAAATCAGGGACAAAAGGGCTGAGAAAATGAAGCCTCTTATACTTTGTGTGCCACAACAGTTTGGTCCCAATGAGCAGGGATAAGAGTGGGCTAGAATGATTTCTAGCATAATGCTCATGCAATCCACAATTCTATTTGGCCTTGATTACAGAAGGACTCCAAAGCCCTTTCCAGAGCTGGCTCCATGCTTCAGTAACATTATTTGGTTTGAATAGACACAATGCTTTCCTATATTGTGCCTGTTTAACATACATCTAAGCTCTGATTGAATTACCACTGATTGCATTTTTTGCACCACATTGCCATTTAGCTCCCACTTTATATATTTATTTTCCCTAACCCTTGTGTATACAGTACATATTTGCCAACTCAGATCTCACTTCCTGCATCTGACAATTATTCTTTTTAAGGTGCCACAGGACTCTGTTCTTCTTGGTGCAACAGTCTAACACAGCTACCCCTCTGGAAAAATTGGTCCCTGGCATGTCTGTCAGTGAGGGCTTTGGGGTGGAAAGTTACAGGGGGGGGTAATCCTCTTATTTGCCTTGCTTTCTCCCTGCCCCCCTCATTTGCTTAGTAAATTAAGGTTTTAGATCATGTTTGTGTGCTTGGGATAGGGCAGTAGGATAAGAGATGGTCACACCAGAATTTTCAGATCTCCTACCTTTGTGGGAAAAGCACTAGGATGCAAATGACCCTCCATCTCTTCCTCAGTCCCCCAAACAAGTGGAAGCTGATGGTTTTCTTTGCAGGCTGCCAGGGAATGTTGGCAGCAGGGAGCAGCATGTATGCAAGAGCCCTTAGCCAGCTGGTGCTGGGAGTTAGGCTAAAGAGTTTTGGCAAATGGCCAGCTGCCTAGGGACCAAATATAGGGGAAATTGGATGTATACTCTCTGAGGCCAAGCTACCCTTCCAAACAAAGTGGGGCTGCTTCCTTGCAGCTTGAAGGATCACAAGATGGGGAAAGTAAATTAGCCTCCCAGAGCAAACTTTACTTGACCCCCCTCCCTTTCACATGTGATATGTTCATAGGTCTTTTCTTTTTTATATGAGTATTGAAGATTACTAATGTGAAGATAATACACAGGGCTGTGCAGGGGTAACTCTGGCTCAAAATTCATGTTGAGAATCTTGCCTTCCATTGTTTTGGGCTTTAAATTTGGGGCTTGAAAATAGATGTGCTTAGAAGTTGGTATGAAGTCCAGAGCCCTGTTTACGAACAGAGTTATACATTTGTTGCAGCTTCACCCCAATTTTTCACATTTTAATACAAGATACTTTTATCTGGAGCTTCATTATATGTTAAGCAGGGCTGATGTGAGTAAAAAACTCAAGGGTAATAGTCAACTAAGTTTTACTTAAGAGTAGACACACTGAAATGAATGTACCTAATGAAGTAATGTTCATTAATATCGGTGGGTCTACTCAGAGTAGTTCAGGGTTCTTGTTCCCATGGAACAAGTATGAGAGCTCATCTCATACGGGGGTGCAAAGTACAACCAATCAAGCAGTGGGAATTATAATGTATAACCTCTTCCTGGATGTTGATTTACACTACTGACAAGAGTGGCATATGCTAGATATTTGAAACTTCTCACTACGCTGCATGCTGTGCCATCAGGCCAGGGTTCCTCTTTGTTTTTGTTATATTTTGCTACCCAGGAAAGGGAAGCCCTATATTTGTCTAGCTCAGCAATGATTTCTATGGATTAAGAAATCCTTCCATGTGTGTGATTCCTTTGTTCCTGTTAAAATCACCATGTGTTAATAAGCTTTTAATTTGCACTTATCCTTGCTGACCATAAGAATGTCAGCAAGATAAATGCATGTAAAGGCGTTCATTCTGGTAACTACACAAGAAAGTCCTGAATGACAAATTGCTGGCTGACTGAGAGAGATGCGCCCATTTGCTCTTTCTTCCAATGCCACCAACTGTTTCCTATTCTTTTGCTGAGGCAGGTAGGGAGAAATGGTATCTGCTGCTTCAAGCAGAGCAGGATTCAGCTATTACTCTTGTCATGGCAAGTGTAGCACCACCCTCTAGCAAGCATGAGGAGTGGCCAGCTTTCCTCCCAACTTTGAAAACCAGGGAATGGGGAAGGATCATCCCAGAAATGTCCAGGCTATCTCTGCCCCCTTCACCTCTCTAAAGTTGGGAGGAAGGCTAGGGATGGTATTGAAGTTGTGTGATTCATGCCTGTGCTAGAAATTCACCAGGCACATTTTGTGAGTGGTGCAGGTCCAATTGCAACCATGTGGAGATCTGTGGATGCCAGGTTGGCAACTTACATCTCCATCTGGCTGGCCCCTCCAGTTTTCTTGAGCAGGTAAGCAGAAGAGCTTATTTATTGCATTTATATCCCTCCATTTTCTCCAAAGACTACATGGTTCACCCTCCTCCTCAGTCAATCCCTACAATGACCCTGTGAGGTTAGATTAAGAGGCTGTGACTTGTCCAAGGTCACCCAGTGAGCTTCATGACTGAGTGGGGATTTGAACTCTGATCTCCCGGGTCCACACTCTGACCGCTATACCATACTGACTTCCTAGAGTACTTCTGCTATTGGGCTGCTGTATAAATTAAATTGGTAAATAAATATTGGGAAAGCAAAACAATGCCTAGAGAAGGATATTAAATATTTTCCTTGGATCTTGAATTTGTTTTATTCTGGATTGTTTTATTTGATGTTTTAATGTGTTGTAAACCACTTTGAGATTTTAAAAAAATCTCATCTGTGGTATAGTGGTATAGAAATGAAGTTAACAACAAACACACAACCATAACCTAGGTTTAAAGTGCCATTTGTCAATTAGCTTATTTATCTGTTTCTAACACTTATCCAAGCCCCCTGGAGTTCCTTGGTCCCAGAGGGACAAACCAGCAATACCTCTCCCTTCATGCTTATGGACGTCTTGGGTGCTATTTGAAAGCAAGTGCTGTTGCCTTCACCAGCTGAATCTCCCACATTCCTGCCTCTCTTTCCCACAAGATAAAGAGGCCTTTACAGTTGTTGCTTGGGAGACAGGCCCGGAGCTCTGCTTCTGAGCAGCTGATAAAGCTGACATGATCCTAAGCACTCTTTTCTGCAAGAAAGAGGTGTTAGGGGTTCCAACCACTGTTTGATGATGGTGGTCCCCTTCTGAGTAGTGGCTGAAGTTTGCATGTTCCCTGAAGGAGAGGAAGGTGGGGATGTTTCTTGAGCCTTTGCTTGGTGGAAGGGCCAGAGCTCTCTCACAAATCATTGGCTGAAATTCACAAGCTCCTGGCTTGCAGGAAAGGTTGGGCAGGGGAGAACTTCTTTTGGTGTTGGGCAGAGGTACTTGCTTCTAACAAGCCAGCAGTGGGGAAGACCCTCGCAATCACAATTTTTGGATTGGCTGACAGTACCAGCCCAAAATCTTAGACAACGTAGAAGCCATTAGTCCTAAAAAGGCTGCTGTTACTTCTAGGAATGGATTTCACTCGCCAATTCTTGCTCTGGCTGTGCAGGAAGAAATTAGATTTCATTCTCTTGGACCACTCTTAACTAATTTTAAATGAGAAGTAAAACTGTTATCATCCAGTGTAAAGAATATGCAAACTGCCAGCAGGGGTCTTAGGCAGAACAGTGCAGAACTAGGGAAAGAATTCTGCTGTGCATGGTGCTTTAGAAATTCTGGCTTCCATATTGTTGAATTCATAAGACTGCATTTGCTGTTGCATGTAAAGAGAGTCAAACACTTGTAAAAAAAAAGTAAAATCCTTGACTGTGGCCTGTGAAGTTGTGTCTGGCCAGCAGAATAATCTCTTATTTAAAAATCTTTGTTTCTAGTCTAAATATTAAAGCAATTGGAGAAAAAATGCAATACTCCTCTAATAATTCATTATGCTTTTTCTGTGAGCATGATGAAGGGACAGTAGTGATATGTTGTATGCTGGGTAGAAGAGGTTGTTGATTGGATGTAGAAAGTGAGAGAAAAGCTTTTACAGTTAGGTAGATTAAAAGTCAAAAGTACATAAAGCTAAAGGATGTGTTGGTTTTTTGCTCCCCACCCCCTTCAAATCTAGAAGATTAAGACACAGTCTGCCAAAGCAATTACCACTTCATGTGAAGGTAAAGGCAACAATTACCTAGGATCTGCAGATTTGTTTCATCCATGTCAATTAGGTTTTTGCATAGGGATGTGCGGGTGATTACATGATGTCAGCAGAGAGCTGGGGTGGTATAGTGACTCAGAGACTGAGCTACAAATCAGGAAGCCCTTTATTCAAATCTTGAATTTTGATGGCTTTAGGCAAGTCACATTCTCTCAGCCTTAGCCCCTAACCACAACATGGGGTAATAATGCTGTTTTACTTTACAGGGAGTCTATAAAAATTATCTGTATTCAAGGTGTGTATATAAAGATGAAACTCTTTGAATGCTTTGCTATATAATATATTTTTAGAAGAGACTGAATATGTTTTCAGTAAGAGGCTGTGTTTCGCTTTTCTCATTCTCTCTTTCTTGTAATAAGGGAAGCTGAATTCTACAACTTCTATAAATTATGAATATTCAGCAGATATGCATGATTCCTCTTACTGTACTTTGCATAATTCTGCAATTTTTACTCTTCTGCATAACTTACATTTTTGTTTGTCATGGAGAAGGCACAAAGCTTTACAGTGTGCTGAAGTGCTGTTCTCTTAACTACTGGAAATCATATTCTGCAATTCCTCTAGCTTCCGACATTTCAACAAGCAACACCCACACATTTCCAAGCATATCTTTGCAACATTAATGCTTCTTTTTTAAATAAAAAAACTCTGTGTACATGTTCATCATATATGATTATTAACTTATGTTGCATATACTGAAGTGTGTGCATTTGGCGCATGTAGCTGTGTACATAGGATTTATGTGCAATGTATGTGAAGGATGTTCTTAAAGTGAGAAGTTGATATGATCCTTAGAGGCTATACAGCGTCTATATTAGATGTTTGTCATTAATAGGATCTTAGTGAAGGTGGAAGTGATGCTGATGCGAATCTCTTGGAAGAATTCAAAGACACTCATGGAGTTAATTTACACAATTCCTGATAAACATCTATCCTGTTTTCACACAGTCATTTATATGAAATCTTACCACTTGCTAAGGTCACATTCCTACATGTATGTATATATGCATTACATATAAACATTTTGGTGTGAAGTTCTTCATTTTGAATAATCGCTACGGAAGTAAGAAAGGCAGTTTATCTCTTGATGAACAGAGCCAAAAGTTACAAAATTGCTTTACCCAAAGGAGCCAACATATCTACATACTAAATTTGCAAGAACAGTCAGACTTCAATTGTAAAACTATTAGATTTAAAAGATAGGCCCACTGTCATGTCAGGATTGTGTGTGTATCGGGGGCTGTGGGCACCCTTGCAAAGCACTGTCTTTAGTCACACTTGTATTCTGCTTTTGTTCCAAGGAACTCAGGATGACATACATGGGGGAATTATTCCAAGCAACACTGTAAATGAGGTTAGGTTGCGAGTGAGCTTTATGACAGTGGGACCCATGTCTTTGGTCCAAAGCCAACCTGTGTCCACTACACTATGTTGGCAAGGCCCTGTCTCGCCCCATGTAATCAGTTGTTTTGATAATTACCGTATTTTCCCATTTATAAGATGCCCCCATGTATAAGATGCCTCCTACTTTTGGAGACCCCATATTTAGAAAATGGACACATGCACTATCTGTCTATAAGACGCCCCCAGATTTTTAACCTTATTTTAAAGTAAAAAAAACCTAGTCTTATACACAGAAAAGTACGGTACCTATGTGTGCTGGATTAGAATGTTGATTCCCTTGTATCCTATTTGCTAATACTGAAGTAAAAACTGAGGCCCCACCTGCTCATACATGTCTTGTAGTGTACTTGCTGCTCCTAAGCAGCAAAGGAGAGTGGGAGTTGGCGCCAGCTGCAGGTGTTCTGTACCTTCGTTGTTTTACGTCTCTCAGGTGTAGCATCTTTATTTGTATGAAGTTGTGACTGGTATCCCACTTTATACATACTGTAAATCTCTTTTTGAAGCATACAACGCAAACTTTGTAATAGTTTCTTATTGAGAATAACTAGAGTTTGACTACATATCCTGTCTAGATGCTTTGTTGGGCAGTAGTCATTGGAACATGTTTTGCAATTTCCCTTTAGATTAAAAGTTAACAAGAGTATGCTTGGTCAGCCGGAGATAAATCCATCTGCTGAAGGGAAAGCTTGCCACATTGACTGACTCCTCATCCCCCTAGCAAGCCTATAGTATCTCTCAATGCACCCTGACGCTCTGCCGCCATCTATTAATGAGTGAAGTCTTGGCCTTTGGTTTGGTGAGTGCGTTGGACTGCCTGTGGAGTTGTTACTGGGTGGATTGTATTAAATTGCCTGAAGTGCTGGGGAAGAACCACATGGCCTGTGTGGAGAATGCTTCACATACGCTCTACCCACTCAGTACCACACCTTTTCCTAACTTCATATATATGCAGTGATGGAGACCGAGCTGCTAGTAAATGATGAGAAACAGGGTCTTGGGGTTGTGATGGAGAGCTTTGGGACCATCCAGTGTACGGCAGCTGTGAAAAAGGCAAATTCCGTGTTGGAGATCAGCAGGAAAGAGACAAAAATTAAAACCCCTTGTGATCTCGACGTGTCTGTACAAATCTCTGGTGCAGCCATAGAGCTGGAACAACTCTATGAGGACAAGTTTGAACGTTAGGTTCTGTTTAGTTTAGAAAAAAGGTGAGTTAGTGGGGGATGATAGAAGTGCATAATGTAATGCATGGTGTGGAAATTTTCTCTCTCATCATACTAGTACGAATTGCTACTAGTCCTGGTGGCTAAACATTACTTCCAGGATCAAAGGTGGCATGCCTTTGAATCCCAGTTGCTGAGAAATAACAATGACAATGGGACTTGCTCTCATGTCCTGGTTTTGGCCTTCCCACAGGCACCTGGTTGGCCACCTTGGGAAACACTGTGGTAGCCTAGAAATACAATTGATGTGGTGCAGCAGTGTTCTTATTTTCATGGGTTCAGAAAATATATGAAAGGAAAGAAGCTTTTCTACCCGTTTGCATGTTAGTTCTTTGAATGTGAGTGTGTAAGTGTATCAAAAATTTGTGAGTTTATTCCACTTGATACAGAGTAATCTGAGTAATCTGAGGCAAGTGAGAAGCAAGAATAGTAGCATAAAGCTCTTACTGCAGCTTTGTAAGAGTAATATAGCAGATTACTAGTTTGAGTCATGTACCTAAAGGTGTTCTGTATTCTGTACAGTTTGAAAGAACCAGTGATAAGTCCATTAATTTCTTGCAGCTGCCTTTGCCATCTACTCCACATCACTGAGACCACATTATGACACAACACGTTCTGAGAAGCAAACGTAGGCTCATATTCCCTGGCTTGGCTAGCATTCCAATCCTCACTTTTCTGGAAAGGCTGGCTGGCTCACATGCAGTCTTTCATGTGAAATCCAGGCAAAAACAGTGTTTCTTGACAGACATTTGAGACTTCTTGTATGAAGTTTGGAAGGAAAGGACTAAGCTGCTTGGTTTCTGCTCTTCAGTGGCTAGGGAACACTCCAGGAGCAGTAGAAGGGGTTCTAGGAGGGCTTTCTGTCTAGTCTCTAAAGGGCTGTAATAGAGCATTTTATTCTGTGCCACAAAGTAATCCTATTTCCATTGTGAACTTGTGTAGGTACCCAATCTCCCTCTTTTTATAGTGTTTGCTCATTACAGGTGACTAGACAAATGGCTATGTAAAGCCAGGGTATGCAAAAAGAGATAACTGGCTAAGTAAAGCAATTAAGAGATATTTTAGGGTTTATGAGTTTTCAGTGTGATGAATGGGACTCAAAAGATCAGTGCCAGCCTAGATTCTGTGCTGAACTGTGTTGAGCTTTGAAGATGATAATGCAACACATTACACAAGGAAAAGCTAAAGGAACTGTGCTTGTTTTAACCTATATGATTCAATGTGTGTGTGCATGTGTACATCAAAATTTTCCAAAAGATTTAATTATCAAAGAAGGGGAACAGGTCATTAAACCATTAGCCTAAAATACAAGGTTAGATAATCGGGGAAATGGCCAGTTTTCATATTCTAGGTGCATATATGCGCGCGCACCCCCACACCCCACAGTGAAAATTATTTATTACCAATTTAACTATGCAAATTGTTTTAAGTTGTTTTTCAAAAACCAAGATCAATTTAGTTTGAAAAAAGAGCTGCTTAATGGGCTACCTTTGAAGGTGACTCGGAAACTACAACTAATCCAGAATG
Organism: Podarcis filfolensis; assembly: GCF_964270895.1. Taxonomy (NCBI): domain Eukaryota; kingdom Metazoa; phylum Chordata; class Lepidosauria; order Squamata; family Lacertidae; genus Podarcis; species Podarcis filfolensis. The sequence continues at coordinate 41,983,604 of NC_139608.1, read as the reverse complement.
CGGCAGCTAGATTGGTGACTGGGAGTGGCTTCCAAGACCATATAACACCGGTCCTGAAAGACCTACATTGGCTCCCATTACGTTTCTAAGCACAATTCAAAGTGTTGGTGCTGACCTTTAAAGCCCTAAACGGCCTTGGCCCAGTATACCTGAAGGAGCTTCTCTACCCCCATTGTTCTGCCCGGACACTGAGGTCCAGCGCCAAGGGCCTTCTGACGGTTCCCTCACCGCGAGAAGCAAAGCTACAGGGAACCAGGCAGAGAACCTTCTCAGTAGTGGCGCCCACCCTGTGGAACACCTTCCCATCAGATGTCAAAGAGATAAACAACTACCTGACATTTAGAAGACATCTGAAGGCGGCCCTGTTTAGGGAAGTTTTTAATTTGTGACATTTTAATGTATTTTTAGTCTTTCTTGGAAGCCGCCCAGAGTGGCTGGGTACAAATAATAAATTATTATTATTATTATTATTATTATTATTATTATTATTATTATTATTATTATATCCAAAGTGCAAGAAAATGTGTGTATATGCATGCATCAAGATACAGTTTCCTTTCAAGCAACTCTTACAATAATCAATCAGTCGTCCTTCTATAGTAAATAATAGCTAATTTCTTGTAGAGGAAACTTTTAGAAAATCCAGGTACCCTTACTCATTTTTGTAGAATGAAAACACCAGCAAGCCTGTTTTTCATTGTAAATGGCCTTCTCTTATTGCCAAGTCTTCTTACGTAAAATCAGTTGTGAGATGTTGTGAAAAATATCAAAATTGAAACATCCTGAGTCTCTTACAATTCCTGTGCTCTTATGCTTGTCACTGTTGTACAACTGCTTCTCTTCAGCAGCTGTAAATGATCAAACATGCATGTGAATGATGAAGGTATGAATACAGGAATTTAACAGACAGCCATGTTAATTCTTTTCCTTTGAAATATAGAGAAAACATAATCTGTCAAATAGGGTAGGAAGGAAAATATCATTGGAGAAAGGAATGTTCTCTCCTATCTCCTAAGAGTGATTGAGACAAATCCTAGTAAAAACTAGGCAGGATTTCATTTTCCAAGATCTTTTCAGGGTATTTGTTGCCGATACATGCACATGCTTTTTCTGGACTCTTAAGTGATTGAAAGTAACAGGCAGGTCATAGCCCTTCATTTCTGTGTTGCTTCTTGCTGCATGTTGTTTGCTGCTGCATTATGCCAAGTCCTTTAAAATAATTTTTGAATATATTCATTCTTGCCTTATTTGGCATTTTTGGTGACAAGTATTACATATAAGCTCTTTGCTGTTGCTATGCAACTGTTAAATCTAATATTTAATATTAATAAAAATCAAGTGGCATTACCATTGGTGAGAACAGTGAACAAGGTAGGATTCTATACTGTCCAGGCTGTGTAACCCACTTGGCAGACATTGTGAATTTTCTGTTGCATTCATAGCAAACTCCATGGGACATGAATCATTGGTAATTACTATTACAGATATTGTAAGAGGTTTGGGTGTGTTTTTTAAAGCATTCAGCCTTGCACAGAACTAAACTGACTGTAATCTTAAGTAGTAACATTTAGATACTAAGTACACATTACATGCTTTTGTATCCAAGCTTTTTGTCTACCCCACCCAGTTTTTCCAGTTTATATTCTTGAGAAATTAAAAACCTAGCAAAAGCTGCTGATTTCATGTATACATTTTTGAGGGGAGGGGAGTGCATGGATTTAGAAGAAAAACAAACATAAAGTGATATAGGAATATCTAATTTTGGATGGTCTGATGCAGCATACCAACTAAAGCTTCTGATATCAATGGTACAGAAAGAGATGTAGGAAAACAATAGATATCTCAGATAACGGATAAAATAACATCAGCAGAATACATTATCCATTTACCCTGTTAACATTGCAATTATGGGGAAGGGAATGGTTTTAAAAAATATCCCTGGGTATATTTCAGCTTATCCCATTTTTATATTGCCTGCTATTCTATCAGGAAAAGAATCAGCAATATGAAGATAGAGAGGTTAAGGACCTATACAGGTTAGGAGACTAATATACCTGAACAAACAAAAAACCAGGATAGCCATTTAAATAACAATTGTAAAATATAAAGTAGCTGACTACAAATTAGTTTTACCTCTGACATTAAAGTAAGAGCAGATGCAATCAGACTTGTAATAGCATATGAACAACTACTAAGCATATAGGGATGGTTTCATATATAGAAGAATAGTAAAATAATCTACGACACAACAGAAGGTATAGTGGCTATAGGGAGAAAAGACATGGGGGATCAACTACAAGGAGAACAATAGGAATCTATGGACTAAAAGACCCTTTAAATCTGTGTCAACAAAGATTACAATGCAGTCAAAATCACAGATGATATTTAACACCATTAGAAATATGCCACATATACAGTTTGCCAAGCCCTCACTGTTACAGAGGATGCCTAGAAGTGGCAATGTTCTAACACATGTGATGGGAAAAAACAATTTCTGGCAATTTGAAAAACAATTTCTGGCATTTTTTTCTGTGTGTAAAAATATTAGGGCAATGCATAGATGTATGCCCAAACTACCATGTGATTTGAAAGGCAGAACAAAACTATGCCATACAAAGAAGTGTTACTGTTTATCTCACCAGCAAGTTGTATATCATTGTGAGAAACTGGAAGACATAAGTAAATCTTGCTAGAACAATGGTATTGCAAGCTTTGGAAAGCAGGCTATTGGCAAAGCTAACAAAACCATTCATTGAGGCAGGAAAATAAACAAAAATGATTTTATTGAATAGTGGAAGTATTTTATAATTTAGAGTAACATAGGATGTCACCATGGAATAATGAACAGGAACAAAATTACATGCGTGTATAAGTAGAAGTTAATAATATTTGGCCTGCTTTGCATATAATGTAAAGTCATGATTTGTTTAGCCTAGGTATGGTTTGTTGACACGGATGGCGCTGTGGTCTAAACCACTGAGCCTAGGGCTTGCTGATTGGAAGGTCGGCAGTTCAAATCCCCGCGATGGGGTGAACGCTCATTGTTTGGTCCCAGCTCCTGCCAACCTAGCAGTTCAAAAGCACGTCAAAGTGCAAGTAGATAAATAGGTACCGTTTTGACGGGAAGGTAAATGGCATTTCCATGCATTGCTCTGGTTTTGCCAGAAGTGGCTTAGTCATGCTGGCCACATGACCTGGAAAAACTGTCTGCGGACAAGCGTCGGCTCCCTTGGCCAGTAAAGCGAGATGAGCGCCGCAACCCCAGAGTCATTCACGACTGTACTTAACTGTCAGGGGTCCTTTACCTTTATGGTTTGCTGAACTTGCAGACCCAACCCAAGAGACTAAACATGGTTTCTTTCCTGGCTATGCTTTGATATTACGTCCATACTCTATAGCCTCACTTAACAATGCTTTGTTTTGCCACCCCACCTCACTCACCAAGTTAAAAAGGCATGAGGCAAGAGCAGGTGGAGAAACAGGCCATGACTTGTTTGGTTATGTGTGAAACAGTTCATATATAAATGCAAACAGATAGAAAGATAGAAAAATAGAAAGATAGTTTGTTGAACAAAGCATGGTTGAAACAAACCATGGTTTAGTGTTATATGCAGACACAGCCATTCTCTTGTGGAAAGAGTTAAACAAAATATACCAGCAAAATACATTATTGAGTTATTGTTGTTGTAAAGCAAATACAAATATTTATATAACATCTACATGTTACATGCATATGTGCAAGAGTGCCCCAACACTTTTTTCTTTAAAAATAAATAATTGCCATTTGCAGGAAGGGATGTTTCTCTGCATGCCGTTTCTGCATTTCACAGATTCTTCTCTAGCTTTTATTTTTTATAATAATAAAGCAAACGGTTCTCTGTTGCAAACATGTGCATAATATACAGATAATCTTTTAGAATTTTTAACTTTTTCTTAGTAATGATGTTTCCCCAGACTTGACTGTGACTTATATTTCTGTCAGTTTTGCTTTGTAACTTTTAAAAGTTAGCAGAGTAACTGTAAGATAATGATGTCCAGCTGCATCCATTGGCTTATTGTGTGCTCATTGCATTACACACATGTATATTTATTATACTTCCCCCTTCTTTTCTCTGTATTTTTGTCTCTTCTGTGTTTGTAGCTGATCAACATTGATCAAGAGATGCTTCTGTTAGCAGTTTCAATCCACAGTAGCAATTTCAACCTCTTACTAACGTTAAATGATAGAAGTGTGTTTTAAGTTTTACATCTGATAGCTAATGTCTGTAACACATCCAAATTTGCAATATGGTTCTTGTGTATACTTTATAAATGAAAGTACAACCACTGGGTTGTGAAGCTTGTTGGAGAGAGAGAGAGTCATGCATCTCTAAAGCAAAATTGCCCTGTATTGCACTCTATTGTGGCTCCAAAAATAGCTGTTGCATTGCTTTTTTTCAAGGCTTTCTTGAAAAAAATTCATTTTCTTTCTTGACTTCAAATATTGTAGTAAAAGTAGAAATTATACAAGTACAATACTGTTAAGTATATGTGGAGATTATACTATAAAATCCCAAAAAATGTGTCTTATTTTTCAGAGTAAACTCTGGCAGAATTAACAAATGTCTCCTAAAATGTCCCTGGTATATTTTCTAGAATGTGCCCCTTTCCTTATGGTATGGGTAACGGGTAGCTAGTTTGGCTATCTCTTTAGCTGCAAGCCATGATTTAGATTAACACTGAATTTACATTTACAAATAGTGGCAATAATTGGGTGGTGGTGGTAGAATCTTTTAGAACACAAACACACTGCACTCTTTAAAAAGGCATAGAAAATCTTCTCTGTAATAAACAAGCTCATACACAATGCATGCACACTGTATTTTGCTGTTTCCTTTGCACCTTAGTGGCTTTCCTTTTTCTAAGAAATACTAAGGCTTGAAGTTCAAAATCTTTGCTTTAAAATGTGATCTATAAGATGAGGCAAAAATACATATTTTTTATAACCTTAAAAGAGTGGTAGATTTTTGTGGAAAAATTAATTACATTGATACACAAACATTTCCATTTTTTCTACCATATATTTCTTAATTATTAATATAGTTATTTAGTGTAACTCTTAAAGATAATATACATAAAGGCTCATTTCTCCTCCCCCAATTTATTTGTCATGATTGACCAGGAGGCCTTGAGTTCATTGCATAAAAGCATCCAAGGAACAGATGAATAAAGAACCATTTTCAATATTCTGACAGTAACATATATTATAGAGAAAGCTAACTATTCTTTCTTTGCTTTTAGGATTTGAAAGTATTCTAGAAGGGCTGTTTGGACCTGAATTATTAAAAGATCTGAGTTTGTTTAAAGGTATTACATCTCCCCCCCTTTTTTTGCCTTGATCTGCATTTCTAATGACAAAATCAACCTCTGCTCTGCCTCTAGAAAATGTATGTTACCTTGGTGATTTGTGCTTTTTCCCTCCCCCCAGGCAATGCTCACAGTTAGTTTCATATTGGCTAAAATTACTAATGAGCATGCCTTCATCTCTGTATAACTGGCAGTGGTTTTGGTGTTGCTTAGGAAAATCAGCTTTGTGTGTAGGCAAATATTATACTTTTGTAACATTGTGGAATTAAAAGCATGACAAAATTCAAATTTGTGTTTTCTGAATTTCACCAAGTGTCTTCTAAATCATGTAGTGAATTGGGAATGAGCTTTAGCCATAAGCAAGTTGTGGTCTTTATAGATATGAAGTAACGGCTTCTTCTTCTTCACAGACTTTGAGCCTGAAGGTGTCTCTGATTGGTCTTTTGATGAAAATTGTCTTTTCTGCTGTTTGAGACGAGAGAAAGTGAAGGTAACAATGCAAATATGCTCAGTCGTTTTAAAAAAAGGATTTGGGTTTTTATCTGGCTTTAGTTTGGCAAAATAGTAATGGGTAAAGGAACCTACATTTGCTTCCTTAAAGTAAAAGGACATCAAACAAAGGAAAAAGAAAAAGAAAATTGGGCAGTGGAGGTCTTTTTCTTTTACTCATTTCCTATTTAGAGGAATCTGTATTGTCAAGGGGTGCTTAAATTCTATGTTGTATGTGAAGGCAAATGGTACTCAATTCCTTCAGTGATTGCCAACTGTGAGGTTCAGTCTATAGGAGCTACCTAGCATGTCACTTTGTCTGTGATTGCAATATAGAGTCATTTTTCCTATGTGCACTCTGTGGAGATCTGTTGCTTCACTGCAATGAAGTTGTGCCATAAGAACAACAGAAAGCTATATCTGCCAGAATCTGACTTCATTGCTTGGTTGTGGTTCTTGTATAAGTATCTAGCATGTGGGTAGAGTTCAGTCTGATGGCAGCTGTTTCATTCTCTGCACACATTAATCCACAATTACAATATTATTAGCTTTGCACCTTCTTTTCTTGGCATAGTGGACTGTGTACTACATTCACAAGCTTTTCTACTAATCTTTAAATAAGCTATGCACCTTTGTCAGTAAACTCAGGAGATACTGCAGTTACTTGCGGAGTCCAATGTCTAGAGGAGCGACAAGTGCCTTGCTGTTTTTGGAAGTGCACACTGTACACACCACCACTGTCCTTTTTTGTATCATTATTAAAGCGGGGAGAAGAAAGTATTTTGTAATCTAGGCAGATCAGAATGTGGACTGCTTGGAAAGCAGATGTTAGTGACCCTAATTTTAAGTGTAGGAACAGCACTATGCTTATGGCACTTCTCACCTCACTGCAAGTTCTCTACCTAATTCATTCTTGTTTCCATTCTGAATCCATATATGGCTATTACAGCATTAGGCAGGCGCTTGAGCTGATGCATGTAGGGTACATATCCTTAAGCCTAGGGTCCAAAGTGTGGGGACTGTGGTGCCCTCAGACACCTCCTTGGTGCCTGCCAAGACCCGCTGCCCTGCCTAATATTTAATTTTTAAAAAACTGATAATTGTTTTGTTTGGGGGAAAGTTGCCTGCTTTTTCTTTGGCCTGCATTTTGTTTGTTTTGGTGTGTGTGTGTCTCTGTGACCATGTAGGTGTGTTTGGCCTGTTTTTGGAGGGTCCTGGGCACTGCCTGTTCTTCTGTGAAATGGTCCTGGGGCTCATAAAGTTTGGAGACCCCTGATTTATGTCCTTATGCAGTGAATATTAATCTGTTTTCAGGAAGATGGATATGAATTTGCTGTGTCCCTGTGGGTGGCGCTGTGGTGTAAACCGCAAAGCCTAGGGCTTGCCGATCAGAAGGGCAGCGGCTCGAATCCCCGCGATGGGGTGAGCTCCCGTTGCTCGGTCCTTGCTCCTGCCAACGTAGCAGTTCGAAAGCTTGTGCAAGTAGATAAATAGGTACCGCTCTGGTGGGAAGGTAAACGGCGTTTCCATGCGCTGCTCTGGTTTGCCAGAAGTGGGTTAGTCATCCTGGCCACATGACCCGGAAGCTGTACGCCAGCTCCCTCGGCCAGTAAAGCAAGATGAGCGCTGTAACCCCAGAGTCATCCGCAACTGCACCTAACGGTCAGGGGTCCCTTTACCTTTATCTTTACTCAGTCATGCTGAAGGTATTGAACATTTGGTCTTTTAGCTCAGTTCTAAAGTTGCAGATTGTTTTTGTCCTGTGAAAAATGAATGCTAGATAAAATAAATTTAAGCTGGGTTGATATGTTACATGGCTAGTGTTACTATGCAGTTGCCATCCTAAGTTATGATTGCAATTTTCTTTTGAGCTTTGTTAAATGTATTTTCTCTCAGGTGATGGAGAGACAATTCAACAAGGCACTTAGAGACAAAAGCTCTAACAAGCATAACTTTAGGACAACATCCAATATATTCATCTGCTTGCAGAATAGGATTTCTGATTTCTTTTCTCCCCCTACTGCCTCTGTGTGCCCCCAGTATTTGCTCTGGAGAGTGTCTCAATCCTCTGAAACAGATTGGAGGTTTATAAGAGGTTGCAGGGGGAAGAGAGAAAGGAGAAGCCCTCTTGTGTGAGCACTGCATTGGATATCACTGTTAGATAATAAGACATTTGAGGAAAATCTGGAGGGATGAATGTCCTGATAAGAAAGGTGTTTTTTTCCAGAATATACATAAAAGAGTTTTAAAAATAGAAATATATTTGATAGGAACTCTAATTAGTTTTGTATTTTAGATGAGCACAGAACATTTATTTTAAGGTAAACTGTCAGTGTAAATGTAACATTAAATATAATATGACTTTTGTTTTTTGTTTTTAAAAAGAAAACTTTTCCAATCTGCTTTATCCCATTTTGGGGCAAGGTTCTAGAGTGTGTGGTGGCACCTCAGTTTGAGTGGAGGAGACTGATTAGATCTGCCTTGCTGGGATGGGACTTGGAGGCACTCTTTAACAGCGGGTCCCTTCCTGGAGGGGCAGCAAACACAGAAGGTGATGCTGGGGGACTTCTGTTTGATGTCTTGGCTGTTGACCTGCAGGGTTCCTCAGGGTTCTATACTGTTATTTAACATTTACATGAAACTGCTGGGAGAGGTTTCTAGAGTTTGGGGGCTCGGTGTCACTAGTATGCTGATGACACCCACAGCTCTATTTCTCCTTTCCACCTAAATCCAAGAAAGCTGTCTTGGTTCTAAAATGGTGCCTGTCATCAGTAATGGACTGGGTGACAGTGAACAAATTGAAACTGAATCTAGACAAGACAGTAGTGGTCATTTGGAAGGCGGAACAGGGAACAGGGATTCAGGCTGTGCTGAATGGGGGTAACACTTCCTTGAAGACACAGGTTTGCAGTTTCGGTGTGCTCTTGAACTTAGCCCTGGGCCTGGATGCCCAGGTCTCTGTAGGGGCAAGAAGTGCATTTGCACAGTTAAAGATTGTGTGCCAACTGTACCCCTTGATCACTGGCCACAGTGATATACTCCTTAGTTACATCCCATTTGGATGCCTGTAACACACACTACACTTTGCAAACTTCAACTGGCTCAAAGAGCTGCAGCCAGATTGGGGCCCAGGGTTGGTTATAGGAAGCATATGTCTCCCTTACTATAACAGCTCCACTGGCTACCAGTCTGTTTCCAGGCACAATTCAAAGTGCTGGTTACAACCTATTGCCCTACAGGGCCTAGGTCCAAGCTATCTGAAAGACCGTATTCCCTCATATGAGAACTTCAGAGGAGGCTCTTCTCTCAGTTCTGCCACCCTCACAGGCGCGCTTGGTAGGGAGCGTTCTCAGTGGCTGCTCCCAGAGTTTGGAATTCACTCCTTAGAGAAGCTACATTGGCTCGCTCCTTGTTGTATTTCTGCCTGCAGGTGAAGAGTTCCTTGCTTCAACATGTTTTTGTGAACTGACTGTTTTAATGAAAGAGCTGATGCTGTGTTGTAATTATTGATATGATTTTAACAGATTCTATATATGTATATAGTTTTAATTCTATTGATGTTTCATTTTTTTTAATGATTGTTATGTTTTTAGCAGTTCTTACTTTTATCTGTAAGCTGCCTTGAGTTCCGTCAGAGAAAAAGGCAGGGGATAAATCAATAAATACTAACATCAGGGAATCATTCTTTCTCTTTGTCAGATACAAAATATCAAAACTCTCAAAAATTTCTATTTGGCGTTAATTCCTTTTTATTATCTATATTCATTTTACATATTTTATGGGGAAACTTTGTTTTTTTAATTGGAATTTTATTTACAACATAACACAACCCCCCACCCCCACCCCACAGTGAACATAACATACAACAATACAAACAACCAAATAAAAGACTTCCTTTATCCTGTATCTGGCCTCCTTATTTACTTCGTATAAATTGTGTCCTTTATGAATAATTATTAAGATTTTTCTAATTATAACTTAAATATCCACAAAGTCTCCTGCAGACATTAATTGAAACAAGTCCAGGTATGTATTTTAGGGGACTGTTTTGTGAAGTATTCTCTGCATTTCCCCCCATGCTTTTTGAAACTTGTCTAGTGTGATCTCTAATTGCCTCTGTTAATCTAGTCAGTTCAATGTACTCTAACAGTTTATCTTGCCATTCCTTTTTTGTTGGCACAGTTTCTTTTTTCCAGTTTTTAGCAATTAGGATCCTTGCCGCTCCTGTGGCATCAAGGAATATTTTCTGATCATCTCTTGCTATGCCTGTGTCCGTTATCCCTAGTAGAAAAGCTTCTGTATTTTTCATAAAGTTATACTTAAACATTTTGTTAAGCTTATCATACACTGTGTTCCAGAAGCTTTTGATTTTTTTCACAGGTCCACCACACATGTATAAGTGTCCCCTCTGTTTTACCACACCTCCAGCACAGATTTGTTTTTGTCTTATACATTTTAGCTATTTTGGTAGGTGTTAAGAAACTTTGATGGCATGCATGTACTTGTGGTCTGTACTCCATGACCCTTTGTACAGTTATGCCTGAGTCCACTGAGGGAAGTAGATCAGTCCCATGTCACTTTTAAGAAGCTGGATAGGGATCTGTGTGGAGTGCTCATTTTGATCCACAAGTGTCCAAGCTTAGCAGAAGTTTCCTTGTTGCATATGTGGAACCTTTTTTGTACTCTTCTCTTAGACAAGAGGCAATGATGATGCCTGTTTCACAGAGATTCTGTCATAGATCAGTGATAGGGTGTTAAGATTGTAACCAAAGTATCTGCATTGCAGATGGCTATGCTGTGCAATAATGGTGTTGCTTTGCATTGCTTTTATCATTTTTATTTATAGAAATATTTATATACTGCCAACTCATAAAATATCAAGGTGATGTACAACAGTATATACAATAAAACATAACATGCAATGAAAACTAAAACCCCCCAATAGTAATTGTTAAAATGACTGGCTAATCAGGAAAGTTTAAATAACTTCATAAACCTGTCAGCATAAAAAGTTCTTCATGAGACACCCGAAAGTCAGTAGCGAGGATACCTCATGAATCTGTGGTGGAAGAATATTCTACAGCATGGGCCTGGCAACACTAAATGCCCAACCTCTGGTTGAAGCCAGTTGGACCTCTGTAATTTAGGGAACAACTAATTGCTCCTCTGGATTATCTTAATGATTGAGTTTGGATATAAGGGCTCAGGTGGTCCTTAAGGTATCCTGGACTCGAGTTGTTCAGGGCTTTATATATTACCACAAGAGCCTGGAACCTGGTCCCAGTAGCAAATGGACAGCCAATGCACATAGTTTAGCAGAGTTCTTACATGCCATTGGCAGTTTGCCTGCATCAGCAGTCTAGCCAGTTGGTCATCCATGCCTTGTAGAATGGCATATTAGGTGTAGATTCTGTGTATTACACTTGAGACTCTAGGATATTTAGGCTGTTCCTGGGAGTATATGGGTATGGTTTGCATAAGCTCGTTCTTAGATGATGCTGGTGCCACTGATAATGTTTTTGTACAAGGTGCAATATGCTGAATAGATTTCTTGCTGGCAACAGTTTCAGATGGTAAAGGATAGAGGTAGCAGAAAGGCAATTTATTTGAGGCAGTGGGGCAAGAGCCTAGCTGTGTGAGAGCAACATCCCAACCTCAACTCCTGAGCTTTGTCTTGTTGGCCCTGTTTCACTAATCAGAATAGTGGACCACAAAATTTGGGTGCAATATGTTGTTTGTTCATGAGTTCATTGCCCCATAACATAGTTTCCAAGTGCAGTTATTGGTGTCCCCAACTGTGAAGTCCCACAGAGGATGGGGAAACTAGCTGGAGTGGTTGACAGTTCAATGACCATTGTGGATGGATTGAGTCAGTGAATGCTCAAATCCCCAGGTCATTTCTCGCTTTCTGTTCATTTTCCATCTTCCCCTGTATTTTCACTGTTGGCTATTCATTCTGTATTTTATGAGCCTAAGATTTTAAGGTGTTTTAATGATTTAACTGTACACCACCTTAGTTTTTTTAAATGAGTTGGTGGATTATAAATAAAAATAATTATTTGGCTACATTCTAGAAGTTGGCACTTCTAGGTGAGGCAGGAATGAGGGGCCTGCCAGATCATCATGGCTGATGAGGAGTGATTACTCATTGGGAAGATGTTAAACTCCATTCTGGTGGCTATTGCAGCACGGCAGTTAGTGCCTCAGTTATCCCTTTGTGGGCACTGTTACATACACATGATATGTGTGAAGTCTGTGGTGGTGTGCAGGAGAGGTGTTCCTGCGCTTAAACCACCTCCAATAGTGTCAAGTAAATGGATTAACTAATTCAGCTCTCTCAGTTCTTCTGGTGGTTTCAAGTAGTGTGCAAAGGATTGCTTCTTCTCCAGGCTATCTTAGCTGTTTGTGTGATACCAAGTAGGGAAGCATCCTTGCCTTAGTGGGTATTGCATCGTAGTTTGCAATGCAAAAAAGATGCATGCCAACAGTAGTATCAGAGAGTTTGCACCTGAGATGCATGGTGCCCTGATGGTGGAACTCCCTTACCCTTCATTTACAGTTGACGACAGTGCTTTTTTCTGGGGGTACTCAAGGTTACGTAGTACCAGCACCTTTTTTCCTAGAAGAAAAGCACTGCTTAAAAATGTGGCACTTAATGTAACAACTTCATGGTGAGTACCGGCACCTTTTTTCTAGAAGAAAACACTGGTTGGTGGCAACTCTTGTTAGCTTTCAGCACTAGTTGAAGACCTACTTAACCACCTGGGCTTTGGATTGAATCTGTGTCACTGCACTTTCTAAATAGCTATTGAACTATGTATGTTTTATTGTTCATTGATTGCTTGATTTTTAATTCATTTTATTGTTTTATACTCTTGTTTCAGATCATTTTATTAAGAAAAGTAGGTACCAAATGTGTGTGTGTGTGTGTGTGTGTGTGTGTGTGTGTGTTCGTGTGTGTTCATTGCAAAGGAGTGGATTGGTCAGTGCACAAGAAAGCCTCAATCTGTATCCCCATTCCATCAGTCTTGCTGAGGAATCCATGACCCATACATGCTCCTCTTGTCATTGTGGTCACCTTATATTCTCCATAATTGAGGTGGGGTTTAGATGTTGGAAAATTTAATGTTAGGGACTGTATGCAGCTTTCCAGAGGAGCATATTGCACTGAAGTTATTTTTTATTTATTTAACATTTATTTTCAGCCTATTACAACAAAATACTACTAAGTAGTTTACAGTAGGCAGTCATAGTTTACTTTAGTCATGATTATTCTGCCATGTATTTTCTGGTTGTGCTCCTTATGCAAGAAAGGATAGTATAGAGTTGTTAGATCAAGCACTGCTAGTGAGCAGAGTGCTTGAAATCCAAGGCCTTGGTTGTTTGTGCTTGGCATTCCTTTAGTAGCTTCTCCTGGGGGCTTACCTGGGTATAAACATTTCTTGATCTTGGTGCTGATCATTTGCCCATCCCTGTTCTGGGTGTATGTTAAGATACACTTTGGTGTTAAACTGGCCTCCCCCTCCCTTGGTTACCTGTGCTGGTGCTTTGTGTTGCATCTTGTGTTTCAGCTTAAGAGTTGAAAATTCTGTTTGGCATTTGTGTCCAGAATCCTAATGCAGATCATAATGCAGATCCTTCAGCCTTGCTGAAGCTACAGTAGGATTGGTTCTGGCCAGTGCCTGATTGGCAAAGCACTTGGGAACCCTATCTATGCACTGTTGAGTTGCCTTGTGGAAGAATGTGTGACATGAATAAATACTGTAGAATTCCTTGGGAAAGTCAGAACACACAAATGTTCTATTTTTCTTTGTTTTCTGTAGCACTTTTTTATCAGCACCCTGTTATCCTTGGGTTTGTGTACAGTACATTTTCACTAAAGTTTCCCATAGCCAAGTTCTTTCTTGTGATCCTATGTATTGTGGTTCTATAGGTCAAGAGTGGTGTAAGCCCTTGCTGTGATCTGGATACATGAGATATCCTTCACTGTTGCTTTTTTGTACCAAGGTTTGCTGGGGCTACATAATACCCTACCTAGCCTTAGTCTGAGGGTGGTTGATGTTTTGGAACTGTTGAGCATATTGTGTTTTGTGTTATTAGCCTATGTTTGACAGTGTGCTATATACCAGCACACAGGGTGGTTCATTCCTTGAAGACATTTGGTGCCTAACTGTCATTGATCCACTTCTTTATTCCTTCCTTACAATTCCTTTTCGATCCATTTTTGTCCTTCACCGCTATAACACCATATTCAGTTGGCATATGTGGACAGCAGCAACCCTATTCAATGAAGCCAGTGTTACTGAAAGTATTTTTTAAAAAGTGTTGTGAGTTCTTTACTGATATATACTAACATTAGGTACCTTGTTCTATGCAAGGGATTTTTACCTGTAAGGAAAGGATGGATTTTCAGACAAAGCAGAATAAAGTAGAGTCTTAAAATTCATGTGAGCACTTCTGTTTCAAAAATTGAATCAAACAGGCAGCAAGGTAAACTAAATTGTGCCAAGAAAAAAATAAAATTATTTAGCCTTTATAAATTATGCATAGGTTGAAGAGCTTAAGCCAAGCTGCTTATTTTGCATAATTCTGGCAAGGAGTTATGTGGGATATTAAAGGTATAAGTTGCCTGAAGCACTTGGGAGAGTGTTTCTTAAGACATGCTAGACACTTTACCTCATACCCAATCTCTTAACGGGCATTGATCATATATTTTAAAGTCCGTTCTTTTTCTTTGTTCCCATTGTATGTGTGTGTTGAAGGGCAATGTTTTGATGACCTTTCGGATCCTTTCGGATTAAGAACCTAAAAATGGATCTGTCCATTCTGTTGTGCTCAGCATTCTGTTTCCAACAGTGGTGAATAATAACTAGAAAGCTCAGAAATAGAACAGAATGATAATGGGTGTCTCCTGTTGTTTCAGTTCTAGACTTGGATTCTGAAGGGTATGTTGCTTCTTGAACATGAGCATAACATTTAGGTAATGTGTCTAATATTCATTGATAGGTTTATATCTACTAGACCCCATCTTGTCTTATAGAAATTTCATGTTATTTATATATTGTGTGGGGTGAAATAATTATTTATGAGAACCTACAAATGGAAAGAGGTGTGTTTCTCCCCCTCCACTTGTTTTGTTACATCAAAACTAGGGTGAGCACACCATCTTGTCATTCTCTTCACTATAGGACAAGAAAGGCTCTACCGAGCATTTCTTTTCATTTCCATCTATAACATTCAGGAACTACTTACATGTGCTCCCATAGTTAAAGCAATATTTCAAAGGCTGTGACCTTGATTATCATTTGTGCACCTTTACTACTTCTATAATACCTTTTGGAGATATTCACTTGCCAGTATGGTTTAACATCTGTATAATGTCACTGGGTTGAGATGGTTAGACTATTGGAAAGAGTTGCATGTGGATAACATCAAACTCTTTATTTTGGATCCAGCAGCATCTGTCCTCATCCTGCACAAATACCTACAGACTATTTTGGATAAGAATTAATCAACAGGGATTTAATGGAGACAGGGGGAAATTCCTGTTGAATGTAATCACACTCCTCTTAAAGAACCTGGTTTGCTGCTTGGCAATATCTTTTGAATCCAGGTTTCTTCTTGGAAAGGCCAGGTGGCAACCATGGCCATGAGTGCTATCTAGTGGTTGCATATGGAAAGTAGGGACTTTGTAACTGTTTCCTGTATTAGTGATTTCACAGACTGCTGTGCTTGATGTGGGATTTCTTTTAAAGAGGTCTATTTCAGATGTAAAGTTCCCAATTTCTTAAATAGGGGTAAGAGCATTAACAAACTGAATTTCATTGTGTGCTTATGATTGGGTTCTCAGACAGTCATTTTTTCATAAAATCTTGACTCTGGAGATTTAAGTTCAACCTTGACAGAAAATGGATAGGTTACTTACATGCCTAACGGGGCATGTGATTTGACCTCAGTGTTGATCAGTTTCCTTAGGTACTTTGGATGTACTCTCCCTAAATATAGTTTATGAGTAGTGTGGTAGAGGTTTTGATGGAAAGGGACTTTTAGGTGCGTGGGAGGAGAAAAATGAAGTAGTTTTTTTTTGGAGGGCAGGAGAAAATGGTAAAATTTTCAAGACTGGGGCACAGAACTTAGTAGTAAAAGCAGCAGCGGCAACATAATCCCCCCACATATTTTCCTTGAACCAATTTTCCCTTGCCCCTTCACATAATGTAGAGTTGCAATCAGCAGCCAGGCAGGTTGCCACTCCACCCCCCCCCCATGCCTTGGTTGGAACAACCCTGTGTTTGATCAGTTTGAAGTGAAAATTTTGAGTACTTTTCCTTATATGGTAAATTTTATTAAATAATGAAAAGATGGTTCTACCTTTCTTGTTTTGTATTTAATATTGTGACTTTGTTGGTGCATTCATCATTTAAGATGAATTAAGATCCTGAATATATTTACTCAGATGTATCTGCCACCGAGTTTAGTGGAAACTGTTTCTTAACAAATGTGCAGCCCTAAATGTTAAGCAATGAGAGATGGCTGACAAATTCTGACATATATTCCAAATTGTATCAGATCAAATTGTATCACTGTCTTTACAGTGAGCAGTTTTTTTAAAGTCAGCATAAAAAAGAAGAGGTGTTTATATTTTTACATTTGTATTAAATATTTTTCATAGGAACACTTAGTCAGTCTGGATGAGCCAGCTTTGGAAGTTGGGCACCAAGCTCTGCTTAGACAAGAGCAAGCGAAAATCATTCGGTTCGAGAGGCAAGCGGAAGAATTTATCCATGCAGTCTTTTATCGAAAAGGTTGGTCATGATGAAAGAATGAAATTAATACTCTAACTGGCTTGCATGCTTGGCTAACTGATCTTTTTAATATACTTTTTTTGAGATAGCCATGTATTATTTCCATAAAATCTCAAGGTTTTTTATCTGTACAAATAATCTATAAAAGACACTGGTTGACACCTTTAAATATATCTTGCACCTGACATGCTTCCCAAGCACTTCCCAGAGGCCCAACAATTACCTGGTTTTCAGGAATTTGTGAAGTGCTGCATACAGGGAAGAACAAGACTTTTGAACTATCTCCTGAGTCCTTTGACTCCTGTGGCCCAATGTTGATGTATCAATCTGCTGGTGTTATTGTGATGTTAGATGATTGACATTTGGGCAGTCCTACCCACCTGTTAGAAGTTGGCTCACAGAGTTGAGGGGAGATAAAGTTCTGTCCCACTGGGCCCGAAAGGCTCACCACCCTCTGGGTAGTTTTTGCTCTAAATTTTGTCTCCATGCAGCGGTGCCATGTGCTTTTTTTCTAGAAAAAGAGGTGCCATGAACACTTCTCTTTTTCTCTTATAATGACAATCACACCCACCTGGAACTGAGTTCTGCTGAGTTCTAGCTGAAAAAACGCCCTTGTAGTGCCCAAGATTTCTCAGGCAGCTGGACTGGTGGGAAGAGAAGAATTTTAGGGAGTTACTAATAACAGCATTTACACAGCAGAGTTTGTGTTCAAAGTACCGTACATATATTATGTCAGAACCAGTAAATAGGCAAATATTATATCCATGTGGTTGTGGGGAAGGTAAGAGAAATTGTGGATTTAAGATGGCTTGTCTAATTCTACCTAGAGAATTTCGGCTTAGGCGAGATTCACATTGATAATTTATTAGTTCGTGCTCTTTAGCTCAGCTTATTTTGATGACAGATTATTGCAGACCTAGAATTCAATTTGGTCTCTGTCTTATGTTGGTAAAGGGCTGCTATACTGGAATGTGATTCTTTAAACCTCCATACAAAGAAATACATGCTTAATTTGCCTCCCTTTTTCCATTCCAGCATTGAAGAAATTATTTCATTCTTGTGAATGTATTATATCATTTTTAAATTCTCTGTGTTAAAAATTGGGCATTGTGATCTTAAGGAGCTGGTGCAGACATAGTGGCTCTTTTAAATGCAGTTAAGAGAGGGAGCTGTAGGGAATGGGTGCACAATTCTATAAGTTGCTTCAGATCTTGAAGATGCTGTTAAGAGAGCCCCTGATGTAAGATCTGTGCCTTTTTATTGTCTTGCAATTGCATGTTAAAATATTGTAGCTTTTTTTAATTAAAAAAACCCACAACCCTCAGTATCGGAAGTTGTCTTGCTTTAAAATTTGTTCTACATAAAACTTCCTTCTTATTTATTTTATTTTACCATGTAGACAGTCATAGGGTCTCTGACCCCAACATTCCCCTAGTGGCCCGTGAGATCATGCAGCGGATGATTCGACAGTTTGCTGCTGAATATACCTCAAAAACTAGCTCTACTCAGGACTCCAGCTCGCCCAATAGCACAAAGAACCAAAGCCTGCTGAAAGCATCTCTGGTAGCCTCATCCCCTGTGGGTGCAACGGCTCAAAATCCTGTGCTCAGCAAACTTCTCATGGCTGACCAGGACTCGCCCTTGGACCTCACTGTCAGAAAGTCTCAGTTGGATCCTAGCGAACAAGGTATGCCACATTTCTGTTCATAGCCCCTTGCAACCATTTGCAATTTGCTGGCCATTAATGACTAAGTAAATCATAGAAAGGAAAGAAGAGAGGCATGGATTGATTAGTAGTGCATAAGGGAATGGAGAAAAGCTGTGCTGAAAATGGTGCGAAAGTGCTAACAGCTATGTGCCCTCATTTTATTACGCATATTCCAGATGGATGCTGGGTCTGCCAGAAAAGAAACTTACTCTCTGGGAAATTTACTTCTGCTGAATTAATGGGTTTGACAGTGTACTTCCAGCCTCCATGTAGTGAATTGTGCCTGTAATCACACTTGGCAAGTATTTTGGCAATTTGCTCATAAGCAGAATGCCTGTAATTGGAGCTGAATACTCAAATTGTCTTACAGCAGCCGCTTAGTAAAGGCTGTATTATTTACTTAAAATATAGTCGTGTCAATTGTAACTTTCTTTGTGTGTTTAGTTCTTTGTGTATGACATCTTTTAAGTATGTGGTATCCTACACATTGGGATGTGGGTGGTGCTGTGGGTGAAACCACAGAGCCTAGAACTTGCCGATCAGAAAGTTGGCGGTTCGAATCCCCGCGACGGGGTAAGCTCCTGTTGCTCGGTCCCTGCTCCTGCCAACCTAGCTGTTCGAAAGCACGTCAAAGTGCAAGTAGATAAATAGGTACCGCTCCGGCAGGAAGGTAGACGGCGTTTTTGTGTGCTGCTCTGGTTCGCCAGAAGCGGCTTAGTCATGCTGGCCACATGACCCGAAAGCTGTACGCCAGCTCCCTTGGCCAATAAAGCGAGATGAGCACCGCAACCCCAGAGTTGGTCACGACTGGGCCTAATGGTCAGGGGTCCCTTTACCATTACCCTACACATAAGAGTGTGTCTTCTGGTGAAGGGCTTTAAACAAGATCCACAGATTTTGACTGACCTTGGTAGCCAGAAACCAGTTGTGTTTATCACTGACCCTGTTCTCCACCTATTCTTCTGACATGCAAAGGAGATTTGGTGCAGGGTCAGGACCTTGTGGCTTGTGTCATTCTGAGCCCCAGAAGCATTAGCACTTCTCACTGGTTCCAGGTGATTCTGAAGTCTAGGGCAAAGTCAAACAAGAGACTTCACCTTTCCCCCAAGTTTCAGCCTTAGTTAAATTACTGTAACTGCCTCACCAGACTTTGGAAATACTGATGCTCTGTCCACTGTCAGGTGAAATCAACGCTTCTTGGGTGTTCTAGAAGAAAGATGGAATTTTGTTCCTGACCTTCTGGAACACTTGGAAGCAGAGGAACTTCTCATTGATTCCAGATGTAGGTTTCCCATAGGCATCAGATGAGCCAATGTGAGAACAGGATGCTTGACTTAATGGGTCATTGGCCTGATCCAGGAGGCTCTTACATTCTTCCAAAGTCCTGAACATCATCAGAGATGAGCCCCACCTTTCTCATCTTATGCTGGAGGTAGCAGGTGGTTGCCAGCATTTTAAGATATGGTAACTGCATTTGTCAACCTCTGATTGTGGTGCTTATGTTAAAAGAAAACCTTGGTGTTGACCAAGTGCTTTTGAAAGAACAAATGCAAGGTTGAAGCAGTTGAACATTTTGTTCTTTTCCCTTGGAAGTGAACATATACACAGTACTTTTAATGGACCTGAAGAATTTTGCCCTTCATCTTACATTATAATGTATGTTTATTTTAATGCATTCTAGAGACGAGAGAAATCCATAAGCTATTGAAAGCAATTGTCTGCCCTAAAGGTGGATTATTTTGTATGCCACTTGGACTTTGCTGAAAAGTCAATACATATGTGTTAGAAAACAAAGCACTTTAAAATATTATTGTCTAGCATTTTCTTTTTAGCTTTCTTAAAAACCTTAAGAAATTTTCACATACAGCTTAAGCAACTTGTCCATTTTCTAAATCATTACAGTTAGGTAATCTACAGTGCGATCTGATACATGTTTACTAACTAAAATCCCACTGTGTTCAATTGTGCTTTCTCCTAAGGGAGTGTGCATCAAATTCCCACTTTAAACCTGTAACTTCTTTGCTTTGTTTTCATAGAAAGCTGAAAAAACCATTCATTCTTTCCATTCTGGTATTTCTTGAAAACATAATTTGTTTGCCCACTTGGCTTTCTGGGCTCAAGGCTACATATACCTATTCCTGTAGCATTTCCTCATATAATTTACCAGAGAGAGTTCCACATATATACAGAATCCACTAGCTTTTAAACACTTTCTTAAGATACGGAACCAAAAACTTGACCCACTAGAAATAATGTCTTACCGACAAATACTGTTATTACTTAAGTCTTAATGTAATGCAAATTAGAATTAATCTTTGTCACAGGTTGATGTTGTTGAGTCACACTTAATTTTGTTAGCTACTGTAAGCCTCAAATCCTTGTAAGCATGCATAGCTGGCTATTCTCCACTTCTGCATGTTACTTCATATGTGTAAAACTTCACCTACACCAGACACAGATGAAAAGTGATAGTGAAAAGGATTGTGAATCTCTACCTTGGAAGAATAACATGGGTCTTCTAGTTGGTTTTCTCGCAGAACCAAAGAAGTATTTAATTGGACAGGGTGTAACGAGGTACTGCCCCATCTCTCTATTAATAAGTAGACCTTTTTCAGACCTTACTCTGGCCCCTTAAATTGCAAAAATACATGTTGAAAAACTAAATATTCCTTATTGTTAAACAGTATAGATGATCTTGAAATTTAGGTTTGCTTTAAATAACATTGCTTTGAATAATTATGAACTTGAATGTTTTCCATTTCTGTGAGCCAAATAGTACATTTTAGCATATATATGCATGGACAGCAAATATTAACAAACCTCCTTAACTGTACTAATAATGTAGTTACAAACAGACTTGAAACAGTTCCAAAACTGTTTTGATAGAGGAGAGAATAGAAAGATTTAGATTCATAATAAAGTCCTGGATAAGAGTCTTAAAGGTGGCCTGTACAACCATAGCTTTGTTACTTGTTTGCTAGAAAAGGAGACACTGTTTCACTGAGCTGCCGCTGCTAAAAAGTGAGTTCCTGTGTGCATTAGAAGTTGCTGTATACTCCATATGCTGGGAATGGAGTTGGATCCCTTGAGAGTTTAGGTGTTATATGAAACACAGCAATAATTCATTGAGAATCTACCCAGCTTATTAAGAAAAAGAAGATAGAATCTATCCTGCTTGTAGGATGCGGGCACCTGTAAATTTACACGTTGGCAAATTGTCTGGTAACTACCCTACACTTGCCACCACTTACCCTTCATCTTTCCCACTGGCTACCTCTTAAAAGTTGTTAGTAATAACAAGTAGCTTGTTACCTTCCAGAATTGTGCAACTTTTAAGAATGTTTATACTTAAGCTTCATGGGAGATAGGCTGTAGTCTTTGTGTAGAAAAAAATGATTTCATCAAGCTTACTAGTTAGTCTTCCACTAATGGCTAACAATACCTCAATTATCTTATAAATGCAAAATATATTATTACATGACTTTTAAAATCCAGTCACATGACTTTCTACCATCTGCCTTGGAACGTGCAAAGCTAGCATTGCTGAACTAGTTATCTCTGTTCTAACTGAATAGCTCATGGACTGAATATCTGGACTGCAGCACTTTTTAAAAAGCAAGAATAGTGGTAGCCAAAGTGGTGCACTCCAGATATTGTGGGGTACAACTCTCATTACCCCAGCCAACATGGCCAGTGGTCAGGGGTAATAGAAGTTGTAGTCTACAGCATCTGAAGAGTGCCCTGGAAGCTATCCCATTAAATTGTATTGTTTTTGCTAAATTTAAAGATGGAATATAAATATATTAAATAAAATGAAGTGTACCCAGAAAATACTTAATACGAAAGCTGCAGTTTGTTTGCAATAATTATTGTATGGCAATAATTTCTCCACTCTTGCTCCATTTTGTAGTTCTTGAATTAAACACTTGTTGAGTTTTCTTTTATGGGTACATGAACTTCGGTTCTGCTTGTTAAGATGTTTTTTCCTTCCTGTTCTGCTTTGTGTCTTACTTGAAACTATCAATACATAGACTACATCTTAATGAATGTATGGTGGATAACAAGAAGTACACATGCTCAAAAAGAAGTAACTTGATCCACTTTTCAGACATTATGAAATATATGCAGAGAACTATGTTTTGAAATTAACCTGCATTCTGTGCTCTCAGATATAATGTGTTCATACTGTTTAATCTACCATTAATATTTTATTGAATGAAAGTAATAATATCGATATGTCCTTAACAAAACAAAATAAGGAAAATAAAATAATGGCTGATATGTCAAGAAACTTTGGTTGAGGTTCAAGTAGGAAGTTCCAAAGCAACCCAAGATTAACTGAGACAGAGTTTCAGCCATAAAAACTTACCAAGTTGTATGTTTGTGTGTGTTTAGTTTTATTAATTTCTTCCTATTCTCAAGTAATTCTCATGTCTCTGCAGACGGAGTACTTGATCTGTCCACTAAGAAAAGTCCATGTGCAGGCAGCGCCTCCTTGAGCCATTCACCTGGCTGCTCCGCTACTCCTGGGAATGGGTAAGGGAAATTCTTAGTATCTTTAAGCTAAAACCCCCCTCAAGTTATTTGCATAACAACAAACTGAGGGTCAAATTCTTCCTTATTGCTTCCACAGACAGGGTTGATTTAACCCTTCAGAGTATAATTACATCTTGTTAAAACACCTTCTTCCAATCCTTAAATATGAAGTCAACTGAAAAATTAATTCCATTTCAGGAATACTTTGGTTTTGTACCTGATATACGAAATGTAGAGCTATGATCTTTCAACCTTTTAAAAATTTGACTATTTTGACTTCGTTCACATGCTCAGCCACACCTGTGTATTTGACTATGGGAGCCTTGGGCCTGTGAGTGGGCTAACAGCTTGGCAGGGGTTATGTTGGGTGCCAGTTGTATGAACAACCATTTCCCCTTGAAGCTTATACAAATGACTTCTGCAGTTTTCATGATTGTAGCAAGTCAAAAAGTGTTATCACAATGCAGTTTCAGTGGCTTCATGTATGGGGTATCAGGTCATACAACCAGTGGCTGCACATGATCTTTGTTGGGTTGTGAACCTTTGGTAGTTCCATGCACATCCCACAGGTGATCACATGAGGCTTGATGAGTATCTGAACCCGATCTCAGCCTTTGATAGGATGGGATGATGGCTGCCTAGTTTGAATAGATCAGCAAACCAAACAGTGTTTCCTTTAGTAGTCAGAATGTTAGGCAAGGCCACTAAAGTAAAGATAGTGGTTGAGCAAGAATTGTAAAATATTTGTTAGGATTTTTTTTTGTATAACCTACTATTATAGTACAGTACTATAATTCCATTTGTTTTCTAATGACGGATTTGTAATTACTTACCTTGGAGCTGTTTCCAAGATGAATACTCAATAATTCAAAATTACTAACACTATACTATTATTAGACTTGTAGGCAGTTTCTGGGTGCAAATTTTTCTTGGTGAAGGTTATACAATCCCATCAACTTTGTATTTTTTGTTGCATGTGCTGATAGGGAGAAGATACATGAGAATAAAGAAATTTGGGGTGATACTTTAAAATGCTGCAATAGAATACATTTTTTGTATAATTTTAAAGCTAATCGGCCTTTAGAATATTAAGCGGCTGAATATAGATGTGGAATTACATAATCTTCAAGTTGCTGGACTTCTAGTGATATAAAAATAACCATTGTTGACAGTCACTGACTTATAACTGCAAAAGAGACATTTAAATTCCTCACAACATGGATATATTACTTAACCCTGTATGTCAGAACTCTAAACACTGTATTGTGAAGGAGAATATCAATTTCTGTTCCCTTTCTGAATATTCTAACAGGTTCTGTGCATTAAAAAAAAAAAGTGTTCCTACATGGCTGACTGAAAGCATCTTCAAGAGATCAGCATGTGTTTCTGCTTTGTACTGTTAAGTTAAATGTCAGTTAACTATTGCCCTTTGCCTTTCAAAGTGCTAGTTCAGGCTCCCTCAAACTCTGCCCTCCAGATGTTTTTGGCCTGCAACTCCCATGTTCCCTAGCTAGCAGGACCAGTGGTCAGGGATGATAGGAATTGTAGTCTCAAAACATCTGGAGGGTTTGAAGAAGCCTGCGCTAGTTAATCTTTATATCTGGACAGTGATTCACTGTTTTAGAACTAGCTGAAATAGTCAATGCATGTTTAAAGTTCTGGTAGAAATTTATTATTTTCCTTGACACTGGGGTGGTTCTTGTTCTGAATTCATGTGGACTGTTCGTTACCAAATTAAGAATCTTCAAATTCTGAGTAATGTTTAATAGGCATTTGCTAAAGAATTAGGAAGTCCAAACTTGAATGTAAGTTCTTCCTTCTGCCTTGCTATGTATCCAAATCTTCTGTACGTTGTTGTTGTTGTCGTCGTTGTTATTGTTGTTGTTGATTAGATTTCTTACCTGCCCTTCATCATGAGGTCCTAGGGCAGGTTACAAAAATGTAAAAATACAATATTGAAATACAAATTACAGTAAAGAGAGTAAGGTGGGTCCTAAAATACATATCTCAGATGGCTAGGTTAAAGGGGTCTGTGAATATATAAAGGCTGTTTGCTAGATAGGATATACACAGTAATCATCTTAATAAGCAAAGTACCAAGAATGCATTGCATACTTTTTGTTCATATTATTTACAGGAAATGAAATAATTGTGTACATAAACAAGATTGATAGTCTGATTAGACTATAGATCATACTCTTTTTTAAAATAGATTTAACCTGGATCTGTTTAATCAGTAAAGTTGGAAAGAGCATAATAAATAATACATATGTGGCAAGAAAATATCCTGCTTCTTTACCTAGGCATGTGAAAAACAGAATCAAATTGATATTTATGTGACTTATGATTAATTTTAAAAGGAAATGGAGTCTGAATTTGTGCAACATTTTTATTTGAGAACCATTCCGTTTTTCTGTTCTAGTGTTTAATGCAAAATAAGCAAACACCTTTGAGTTCTGCTGAGCCCTCTTGATGCTGAGCAGCAACTTTAGCATATATAGTGTTAATCCATGCCCTCCAGAGCTTTCAGCATTTTATAAAAAGTGCAGGTGGCTGGTGTGTGAGAGTATGCGTGTTGAATTTGCTGCATTTTGTCACTTGGCTTACTCTTTTATTACTGTACTTGTTTAGTGGTAACGTCACACTAGTAATACAGTCGTGAATAGACTCTAGCAAATGATTATTCCTTTCTAATCTATAATTAAGATGCTATTTTCAGACACTTGCGCGAAGCCTTTTCTGCTCCAAGATTTTGTGAACCCAACCAAAGACCAGCTGACAGGTTTCGTTTTTCTTTGCCCAAAAAGCTTCTCTTTATTTTTGAACAATTTTTTTTAAAAAAACTGACTGCTGAGACTTAAAAAAATAAAAATAAAAACCCACAAAAGTGATGTTACCCAAGCAAGGTCTTCTAATAAAGGAGTGGCCCCCTCACCCATTCCTCCCTACCTGTGCAAGTCCTGCTCACATCAGTTTCCTTCCATCCAATTAGGCGACCTGGGAGACCCAGCCAGCACCATGCAGAGGGACTTCGGAGTGGTGATGGGGTGCCCCCGAGAAGTTGGCAGGATGGAACGAGGGAAGGGTCTGGCCACTCCACATCTCTCAAAGTTCCATTGGCTCGATCACTGCAGATAAGCGAAGAACTGCTGAGCAGAAACCAGCATGCTACAGCTGCCAGCCATGGGCCGTCTGGGCTGCAGAATCACGGACAGCACATGATACTATCCAGGGAGGCTTCTTGGGCAAAACCACACTACGAATTCAACTTCACCCGAATGAAATTCAGGGGAAACGGTGCACTCAGCAACATCAGTGACCTTCCTTTTCTTACAGAAAATTCAGCCTTTCAAAAAATGGCACTTCAAACTAAACAGGATGGGAAAAAGGACATGAGCCATTCAACTCCTGTGGATTTAAAGATACCACAAGTTCGAGGCATGGACCTTTCATGGGAGTCCCGTTCTGGCGACCAGTATAGCTATAGCTCTTTGGTGATGGGTTCACAAACGGAGAGCGCGCTTAGTAAAAAGTTAAGGGCTATCCTTCCGAAACAAAACAGAAGGAGCTTGCTGGATCCCGGACCAGACTCCTGGGGCTCAGATGCTGAGCAATCTACCTCTGGACAGCCATATCCCACCTCTGATCAAGAGGGAGATCCTGGCTCTAAGCAACCTCGGAAGAAAAGAGGCAGATACAGACAGTACAACAGTGAGATATTGGAAGAAGCGATCTCTGTGGTGATGAGTGGGAAAATGAGCGTCTCCAAAGCTCAGAGTATTTATGGGATTCCCCATAGCACCCTGGAATATAAAGTGAAAGAGAGGCTGGGCACTTTGAAAAACCCTCCAAAGAAAAAAATGAAATTAATGCGGTCGGAGGGACAGGATGTCTCTGTAAAGCTTGAGATAGATCCCCAGGGAGAGGCAGCACAGAGTGCGAATGAGTCAAAGGATGATTAGGGATGTTGTAGAGTGCCAATTACATTATAAACTGGGTGAGCACTATGGCATTGTTCAACTCCTGCTGTATGTACCCAACTCCTCTTCAGTCACTGGGTGCAGGACATGCTCCTTTGCAGTTCAGCAAAGACTTGTGTGGACACAGGGGGAAAAGGGTGCTCTGAATGTTGCATATTTGTAAATTTTCTGGCCCGGAATGGCTTAGAGCCCTCTTTTGTGTTTTTGTTTTGTTTTGTTGTTGGGGGATTTTTTTTTGGCCTTTTGCATGTTTCTCTAATATTCTATAGAGAATTGAGTTACCTCACAAAGAATGCAGACATGGAAGTGGACTGTTTGCCTCTTGAGCCTGCATGGACTTTCAGTTATTTTATTGGGTTTGCTTTCTTCATATGGCCTTTTTAAAAAAATCACTTTCTTGAGCTCTAGTACCAGACTTGTAAAACAAAAACTGGATAATTGCTTATAATTAGGCTTTCACAGTTTTTTTCTTCTTCGATCCAGTTGGCCTGAAAGAGAGTTTAAACTTTTTAAGTATGGCTAGTCATTTTGAATTCAGTGATTAGTGATTGGATTCCTAGTCAGTTGGGTCTAATCGGAGCCATTTTGTTTTAAATTCAACTCCTCCTTTACTATTTGCAATCTGCTTAGTGCTCACCCGGCGGGGCGGGTGGGAGTGGGATGGGGGAACTTTACATACACTACCTTCAGAATGCTTTGGTTCATTCCTTTGGAACACTACCTTCACTGTAATTGTGTTTGCTCTTTTGCAAAGGCGAGAGAGTTCAGCTTGCCTGCTTGAGGATGTAGCCTTATCTCAACACTCCATTCAGGAGCATCAGGGTACATTGAATGATATACTAGGGTATTCCTCACTTTAACAAAATAATGGCTTTTTTGTGACCTACGTGCTTTTTAACAGACTGGATTCTGAGTTTGCTAAACTGTGCGTTTCCAACATCTCGTTTAAAGAACTCTCTTCTGGGAGTCAGGAATACATATAACAGCTTACTGTAATCTTGGGCAAAAAACAAACAAAAATCCTCATCAAACCAACTGATCTCTAAACATACAACCTCAATAGTCTGCCTAAATAGTCATGTAAATGAAGGATCTATGTTAATGTTCAGGGAAGAAATTTTTACAAATTTTAATAAAACCCATTATCAGATCACTCTGGTCTGACTTAGGCTGAGCATCTTATCTAGTTGTAACACTGTCAGGGTTGAACACCCAATGGGTGTTTCCTTTTTAAATACTACAGTTGCCAGTAGCAGGAAATGTGCTTGCATATCCTGAATTTCTGTTTTTATTTCATCCACTATTGATTTTAATAGGGGACTAGCACACACTCGCATAGGCAGATCACCACTAGCACTCCTAAATCCACAGTTCAGTCTTGTTAGTTGCAGAGGCATCTGAACATTCTTACATGTTAAGCTTTAAATAAAGCTTTCTGGACTTGCAGCTTCACTGAATCAGACTTAATGGTTCTTTGGGTAGAGAAACAATTTAATCTTAGCTGTGCAAAAGATTGGTAAGACTCCACTCTACTGCTTTGCACAACCAAAAGAGGCAATGGAATTTGTATGTGAGACATCATTTGAGCACTGTTCTTAATTAGTTATCCTGTGTTAATGACTGAAAGTGGATGCTAAGATTCATAGGAAGAAGGCCTAGATAGCCCCAGGGCTGCTGCTTGAATTTGGGGGCAATTAATTGAGTTGGCCTTCTTGATTGGTTGATTGCTTCCCAGTAACCCACTGTATTCAAAGGTTAGGCACACCATTGCTGTCGTGTTAAATATGCACTTCTCATTCTTGAGAGAGACTGGGCTTTTGGCCCAGATATGCTTTGTACTACTGTTCTTAGACTTTTCTTTTTGTTTTGGTAGCTTAATGTGTTTCCATACTCAAAAGCAGAGCTCCTTTAGCTATCTAGGTGTCATCTCAGTACAGAAACCTGTTTGAAGCTCCATAGTGGTGTAGAAACTCTGCAATATACTCCAGTTTTTCTGGAAATTGCAATAAAAATGCACTGTTTTAAATTTGTGGTTTCATCTGCTATTGAAAGTGTGGGAGAAGATTTGCTGCAAGCTAGAAGTGTAACACTTGCATAGAGTTTTACTGTCAGAGGTTTAACCTTTTGTGGCTGTTTTTATTTAAGTGATGTATGAGTTGAGTTCCGTAAAACCTTGGCATAGTGTATGTGGAGTGCTCATTTTACTTACCTAAATATTTTCTATGTGTATCATTAAGTGGATGACAATCGTGCAGCAGAAAAATGGTGTGCCTACCCTTTAATGCTGCAGTTTAGAAAGAGAACTACTTGTACGTCATTTCAGACCATAGGTTGAGAACTGTAAATAGATAGTGATAGTTGCGTATTCTTATTGCTTTGGTTAGAAAATGAATTAAACAACCAAACACTTAATTTTCTCAGATAAAAGTCCTGGGACCTGACGATTGTAAGATTCCTATCTGCAAAGCTTTGAAATATAACACTTAATATCTGTGATCACTTCCTATTCAGGTAAAAAAAAAATCCCAGAAGCTTTGGAACAACCATATTTCCTCAAAAGGTCTCTGCTTAAATAAAGAAAAGGAAAAAGTAGGTTATTTTTAAAGCACTAATTGCATTACTTTTGTAATTGCAATATAAAATAGCCATTATTGTTTTGTGAAGCATGGTTGAAATTAGTTAGTTGTCCCTTTCTAAAATTTCAGAAGCCTCTCAAAAATAAACAAAAAGCTGCTGAATATTCAAAAGATATAAATATATCTATATTTTACCTTATTGTAGGTTTTGTAAACTTAGTCTGTAATATTCAGGTGCACCTTTTTAATGTTTAACTTTTGTTTAAGACTTCATCTCACCTGTTTTTGCCCAGGTGGCTCATCCTGTGACTGTATCTCACTCTAGATCCTAAGTGATTCACTGAAGTAAGACTGCTCTGACAGACGCCTTTGGTGCAGCTTTGAGTAGTATTTGGGAGCATCTTTCCTGTTAGGAAAAAATGGAATCAGTGTTTATCCATTAGCATGCTTAATTTTCTGCTGAACAGAAGTTTGCATGGCCAAAATCCTCAACTGACCATAGTTTGATGTGGGAAGATGTGGTTCGCTGCTGTCTTTGTAAGAGAAGCCTTGTTTTCTCCTGTTTTCCAGTGAATGGATGCTCATGTAACTTGTGCAAGACATAGGGCTTAGGCATTGTTTTCCCTGTCGTTTTTGAGAGCATATTAAGGGGACAAGCCAAGTGCAATGCTCCAGAAATGGTGAAGTCTTTGGGAGGAAGAACTGGACATTTTGACCACATGTGTGTTAGATCCAGAACCAAAATTTGGTGGAATTATTGTGTATCTGTTGACGGTGTCATGTGCACCTGGATGACAGAATGAAACTGTGAACAGTATTTGTGGCAGCCTCTGCTTATACAGACCAGGTATCATGAAGGATAGGTTCTCCCTCTACTCCGAGCCTAGAAGACTAATGTTAGAGTGTGTTTGTGTAACGTTTAAAATCAAGTTCACTATTGTACTGGAATTTAGATGTTGCTTGGTGACCTTTTGCTACAGCAGGTTATACAGATGAGTAAGGCTTAGTGTTGTAGGGGTACAAGTGTGGAGTTAATTATTGTGCAGTTCTGTGGAGCGAGCCCAGTGTGTAGAAAATGTATCAGTTTTTACTTGGATCTGTAAAATATAAAAGCTCTTTCCTGGCGATCTGATACACTATTACCTCTGTCAGCCATTCTAGAACCTCATTTTCTGTGCCCCAGGCCTTTTTGTTTTCACTACAGCTATAAAGAATGGAAGTTGTAGGGTTTGGACAGTTGCCCTTACTTTATATATAGATATATATATAGATATATATATATATAACCTCCAAACTCCTGAGTTTATTAAAAGGATTGAAAGATAACTCCTCCAGGGGCACGAAGATCCTCTTCTTGCATTAGCCAAATGCCCCAAGAATATGCCCTTGCTTCTGTATGGCCCTAGGACTGCTCCATACTGCCTGCTGCTCTGCCTCCAAAGGAAAGGCCTAGTCTGAATGTTTTCTTAAATATTTTCTAATGCAAATCTGGAATAAATTTTCATTATCCTTTAAGAATGAGATGTACCTTATAAACATGGTAGCAGTGCAGGTCTGCTTTGTTTCCTGTGGCTTATCCCAAAGCATATTGACAAATGATGAGGCAGTTTGAACTATGATCTCAGATGACACCATGATTGCTCAGAAACTGTCAGGAATTATTTATGCATTTTTTTAAAAAAAAAGTTTTCCCATGAAAACCTCCACACATTGGCTGTATTTGTGATCCCATTGACATCATGCTATTGATGTCTCATGGTAAGCTCCTTAGCAAGCCAAAAAAAATGGAAAGGGAGTCAAATTTCATTGTGGTGTTGACAGGGAGAAGCAGATTCCACCCTCCATGTATAATAAATTTAGGATTAAATCTTCCTAAAGTCTCTGAGTGTCTCAGAGGTGATAAAGAGGATAAAGGCATGGCACCTGAGTGGGTTGGGGAAGCATTCCTAGCATTCCCCTTTCTTATCCAAAAGCACTTTGCTAGAACTCTAAAACAGAAACTTTTAAAAGTCTAGCTTTCAGCTCCATAGTGGGATGGTTCACATATTAGCCAAGGCTGCTTGAAGGACTTGGGCAGTCTTGAAAAGATAAACTTGACATAAAAATAATTTTTTCCATATGTTTTCAGGCAAAAAAACAGGTGCTTCTAGGAAGTTATAGGGTTTCCATTCTTTGTGGATCAGGCATCTTTTGCTTTTCTCCCTTGCAGTTTCAGAAATGTAATTAAAAAAATCAACTTCCCTACTGTCTGCAAATTACACATTTTGCAGTTGGCTTTTATAACACATGGGTGTCTAATGGCTTTCATAGTTGAATTTTAAAACACTGTGATTTAGCACCATTTTAACAAGTCTAGTCTCCTTCTAAATTCGCATGCTCTCTCCTTCTCTCCACACTTTCCACAGAAGGAGCTCAGAAACATTTGCTTTTGGTTTTAGTTAACTGTGGTATGTTTCATTCAAGCTAGGGTTTGTGGTTCAACACAGACTGGTTAGTTTAAAAATAAGCCACTTTCAAACCATGAGTTAAGCAGCTGGCTTCGTGACGTTAGCCAAAGTTAGTGTTAGACAACAATCCCCAGTTAGGATGAAGCGGCACACCATACTTAACTAAAAGCAAACCAAAGCTTTCAAATTCTTCCCTGCTGTGCATTAGGAATGAAGAGAGGAAATACATGAGCCCGGCAGGAGGCGAGGCTCATTCGCATAATACTAAACCATAGTTTAACATTATGCCCAAATGTGGTCATTATATCTGTGCTCCATCAAACAAAATTTCCGAGTTTTTGATAAGTGAACAGTTTGGTAAATTGTCGTGGTGTATACCAGGGTTTGCCAAATTGGTTTATGAAGCATATGCAACTACTGGGCAGTTCAAGATTGTGAACAGAAAATCACTGATGGAGAATTTGGTGTACTAGAGATAGAGATTTTCTGTTCACTCCTTCCATCAAAAACTTGCAGCTTCAAATTAGGCCCAAAGGAGACAAAGAGAAGAATGCAGTGGTAGATATTTGGGCCTCTGACATCATGGGCTGGTAGGCAGAAGGAAGGAGCTGCAGACTGACCAGTTTCTGGGACTGACCTAGGGCTTGGAAGAGAGGGAAGGATTTGGAGATGTGCGTCTTTTGGCCCTTTAGCCTTATGGAGTTCTCAAACGTAGAACTTGGCAACCTCCTTGGAAATACACCATAGAATATCTAGTCATAAACTGAAATTTTGCAAGTGAGCAAGCTTTCGTTGAAGTCTCAAATTATGCAGATACAGTTTAATTGGATGTAACAAGTATTGTATTGTTACTTTTGCAAATTTGTGGATGAATCAATGTAGGCACCTAAAATAATCCACAGATGCACTCAAAATACCAGAGAAAGAAAAACTCAAGTTGTTGGCCACTGCAGCATCTTTCTGACAGATATCTAGATTTGATTTAGTCAGAGTTTGTATAAGTCAGTAATATTTTCAAGCCTGCAAAATTACCTGTAATTAGGTAATGGCCTGAGAACATTCATTATAAAATTCTCAAATTATTAAACTGATTGCACAATCTGTTTTTATACACCTTTAATACAAAGGTGGTTTTTTAAAAAAAAAATCCTTAGAAAATTAGATGTTCCGTTTCTTTATACAATAAATACATTGCGTCTTTGGTATTTCCTCTCCCACTCTAAAATTGTCGACATGCCACTTCAGCCTCTAATGTACCTCACGTTTGGTGCTACACTCATCAGACCTTTACAGACTTGATAGAAAGATAGATAGACCATTAAAGCACTTGTCTGACCTGTTGTTGTTTTTTTTAAAAAAAGACAGAAAAGGGACCTTTCAGCACTTTTACTGTTACAACTAGAGTCTTAATTTATCTGGTCTTCAGAGTCTAAGGTACTGTAAAAGTTTCAGTCCAGGAATTTTATAATGTTCAGGCAGCTTCTGGGTGTACACGCATGATATTTTAATTAAACATTTCAGTAGACCATTTCAGGGCTTTAAGGTTTGGGATCTAAATGGGGGAGGCTAGGTAAAGAATAGTTTTAGACCATTGTGTAGTGCTCAGTTTGAAAGTATATCACTAGGAAAATGGGTAGGGATTCTCTCTCCCTTTTGTCTTCAGGGAATGAGCAGTATTTAGAATCTTTGGCTGAAATTCAAGCCTTTTTACCATGTAAATTTTTAATATAAATTCACTGACATGCTTTTTACATCAGAGGACTGAAAATGGATCTTAATGTTTAAGTTGTCGAATGGTATATTTCTTAAATGAAGGGGGAAATTAAAAAACTAACTAGATTAGCATACCAGCATTAGTGATCTTAAGGGATTTTAGTATGTAATAGGAAAGTCTTTGATTAAAAATCTAATCTTGAATTGCTAGTCTGTAACTAGGTGCATTCTACATTAGCAGGTGAAACTTCTTTACTTGTTGAGAGAGGGTAGATGGCGGCTGTCATATGCCCTAGCATCAGAAAAACAGATTACAGACTGCAGCCTCTCAGAGTCCCATTGGGTGGTTATATCCATGGGATTTTTGCTTACAGCAGCTTACTGCTGCTTAAACATGTATAAATATGTTTTGAGTGTTTGCTCATAACTCTTTCTAACCTCCACTTGTTAAATTGTCAAATGTTGGTATTTTATCAGTCCACAGTGTAAGTTATAAACTAACGTGCTTAGGATTCCAGCTTGTACACACACTGTTTGAAAACCCTCAGGGACAGTTTACACACTACCCTCACTCAATTCAGGTACTTGTACACTATTCTTAAACCTAGCAGTGACTTGTATTTTGTTTTTGCTTTTCTTTTGATGTGCTAATAGCACATCCTTGATGAATGTCAACTTAAACTCAGTTCAGGTATCCAGGTATAACTCAGCCAAACGGATTTTAAAGCTGCATATTACTCTCCAGCACGCAGTGCCTCAGACACGTAGTGGCATTCTGTATATTCAGTTATTACTACTGAGCAAGATCGCATGGGGGTTCCTGATAATTATGTATTGTAAGAAATTTCTATATATAGTATGTGTATTATGTTATATACATATATATTATATATGTAATCTTAAACGTATATATTTAAAAATGCCACTACCAAGCCAGCACAGCTAATGTCAAATACATTCCTGGCTGTCCCTGTAAATGGAACAGGGGCAGCTTCTCAGTACGGCTGTGGTTTCTCCTTCATCCCAGGTACTTCTAAACTTGAGCCCTGGCCCTTGGGTGTCTGACCTCTACATTCTAGTTATGCAATGTCTCTAGGAATTCTGTGCACTGGCCACTGTGATGGAAGCCAATGGGCCAGATGGGCTTGAGTTTATTAGTAACCCTTCTGCCAAAGTTGGTGTTTTATGGCAAGAGTGTAAAACTTTCAAATAATCAGCAGCAGCACATAGATTGCGGGAGCACATGATCGCGCCTACCTTTATGCTCCTTGTCGGGCGTGTCACCTCTTGTGCCGCGCACTAATTGTGAGTGTGTTGGCATTTCACGCCTGTAGTGGTGGGTCTGTTTGCTGAGCATGTGTGTAACACATTAAAATAAAGCCTGCTGCTCGCACCAGCATTAATTTCACCGTAACTGTGCGTCAGCAATGCCTCTGCTTTATTATTTGATGCTTTACACCTTAGAAAGTTCTATTTATGTAGAGTATGGAAAAATGGCATTTTTCACAGACCTCTAAAAGTACAAGTGTCATGGAAAAATAAAGCAGGAACCCCCTTTTTAATCTATGGACCTCATTTCAATATACTGTTTACAGTTTGACGGAATTGTATAATTTAATATTTCTCTTGTACTGTAGTTTGTATTTATTTACAGATTTTTTTTGTACTGTGTGATTTGAACTTTTTTGTTCCTTGCTATGATCAACATTTTATGTAGTAGAGCACTTATGATCACAAATTAAGGTTTTGGTTTGATTGCACTACATTTAATTTTTAATGCAGTTCTGATTTTTTGACTGGACTAAATAAGCTGTGTCTTAATGTATGTGATAAGTACTTATAAATTTTTAATTCACGTGGTCCACTTTTTTTTTTTTGCATTGTATGTCAAAAGCGCTGATTCTCTCGTTGTGCATGTGTAAGGGTTTAACAGCCCTGTTGTATTCTTTGGCCATGTCATTTTGAAAACACATTCCCAGCTGTAACGTGTATGGTAGTTTTCACTGGATGCTAGACTTTTCAGAACCACTATTCTTCTAATAAATTTTGTTGTGAAAACTTGAATGGTTCAAAGCGCTGGTTTCTAAAGTGTCTTTTTAAAATATCTATGGTTCTGTTTCCTTGTGATGCTTTCTTTCAGTGGAGTACCAGGGTGGGTCGATATATGTTTTATATATACAAATAAAGCTGTGTTTTGTATTTGAGTAGCAGAGCAGATGCTCATGAATGTAAAAATGTACTCTTGTCATGCAGTAACTGCCTCTCAGCCACATTTTCAGTTCCCTCCTTCGGCCACCTTTTAATAATTAGCTGATGTGTAGGTTTATTATCTAGCAACATAGCACTATCCAATGACATACTCCAATATTATGGTTTTGATTCATCTAAACTGTTATTGTATCAGTTTTAGTAGTTGAGTTAACTTTTTACATGAATTGATTAAATTGAATTGTTTTATCTTTTTTATTCTTAGCTCTTTTGAAGCTCCTATATAGAACTGGGATGCAAGATTTAAAAATAAATTGTACCAAATGAGGAAATGTCACCACAAGGTGTCTTTTACCTTTCACTTCCTTGTGGTTCTTCCGAATGCTCTTTTCAGTGTAGTGAGGTATTATTACTAGATACAGTATGTTTTCATTGTATCTGAGGTATGATAAATCTCAGACCTGCCCCATGGGAGCATGTTCAGAAGAAATTATGAAAATATGAAAATAATGTGTGAACTTGTGTTTGCTACATTCTTTCAAAAATGAATATCTGAATCTAACCACAGACACTGTGAAATGTTGTAATTGTAATTGCTAACAGCCTTTAATTTATATGGGCAAGACAAAAGTCTTGAGCAACACAGTACATATCTGGATAAAAAGTTAATTCCTTTTGCATATGGCTTACGTGTAGCACAATGCTGCCACTAGGCATTGATTTGAAATTAGTGTTATAGGGCCTTTCTACATAGTTTTGTCTCCCCCCAGTCAGTCAAAGAAGTAGATCTATAGTTTTCGGCGGCTGCTGGATAGAAGGCCATATTAGTGATGCCTGTACTTTTTATAAACAACCTTTCCACCATCCTATATTTCACTCAGGATGATTCATTTACAGCACTTTCCTTCTAATCTCATATTCCTATTAATATGCCCTCTTAACTACCTCAGCTGTGTAGTTTGCTGAGTTCTCAAGTCATTACATATGTGCAAGTTTTTGGGATCCTCCATTGTCACACACTTTCCATCAGCAACAAACACAACCAAGGGCAAGGCTATGTGGACAGAAAGAGGCTTCATTTTCAACAACTCTCTTTAAATTCTATGGGCCATCATAAGTGGACTTTTAATTGACTAGTCCATTGTGAGAGGAGGGGAATTGCTTCCTCTGAGAAACTAAGGCTGCAGTCCTAAGATTACTCCCTGAGAGTCAGCCCTGTTGAATTCAATAGGACCTACTTCTGATTATACATGGTCAGTCGTACACTGTTATAGGGTCAAAAAGACTTGCCTCTGCTGGGTATCACATTTTCCATAGTGTAGCTGCATAGAGGCATAATGTTTCTGCATAATAATATTACTTATCCCAACTCCCTACAATTTCTTCTGTCTGTCCCTAATAGACACTTTGCAAATTATGAATTACTTGCAGAATGTTCATCATTATAGTGTGTTCTCTTGTACGTAGGCAGCAGCTGTATATTGCAACCCGGTGTCACCCACAATTCTGTATCAGTAGAGACTAGGTTATTATTGCCGGGGTGAAAGGTTTTGCCTGCACTGCAAAGCTGGCTAGAAGTCTTAATGTTTTATTTCCCTCCTTCTCAATGAACATCCAATATTTACTTATATAGGAGAAATTAAAGGGAACTACTTGGGGCCCAGTAGTGGCATGAGAGCTAAGCCTGCTGTTGCCTATCTATTCTTGACGGTGTTCCAGACTGTAGACCATTTAGTTTGTCTCACAAAATACAATGAAAGTCTTTTGAGAACTAAAGCTACCCCTCCTTCCCTTTGCCTGTCCTCATCCAGAGTTTTGTTCTCAATGTGACATTAGAATGCCACAGAATCTTGGGAATTGTGGTTTATATATAGGTGTTAAAGATCTGTCAAGTTGGAGTAGAGTTCTTTTGCCGATCTATTCCCCATATGCATTTACTACACATAGTCCTTTACTAATTCACCTCTCTCTCAAACCTTCGGTCCGTCACAGATCCAATGTGGTGGTGTAAGTTGCTTTTGAAATTGGGTGGTCTGCCCTATTGCCCTAACTAAACATGGTGGCACCCCATGATTTTTTTTTGGGGGGGGGAGTAAGGACATTCTTCCTTTTACCTAAACATTTAACTTAACACCTGGAAGCATAGTATTCTTTTCTTCCCTTCCCAAACTTTGTTTTAGGAGAGGGATTGGAAACCTACTGATTCCTCTCCCACAGCCTTAGACTCTTTTCAGGAGGGTTGTCTGGGCAGGTTGTTTCCCAGATGCACAAGAGCAAATGCACAAGAACTGGCAACACCTCTACCTTTCAACTAAATAACATGGGGGGGGCACTTGCTTCCTGGGAAGTTCTGACCAATTAGTGTTCAAGTAAACTGACCTACTTTGGCAACAATCTGTGCTCTCAATTGCTGGATGAAATTCTGATCTTCTACCCATCTTTACTGCAGGAATAGTCTGAATTTTGGAAGCAAAAATATGCTAGTATGTGCCTTTGAATACACATCTGGGGAATGCCAGACTTTCCATGTATATGGGCATCCATATAGGTAAAAGCTGCTACAGTACACTTAAAGCCTGGGTGGACCAGGTGCAATTAATTATCTATACACTGTATTTTAGCTAAGTAATCCATACTAGGAATAGGCAAATTTGTCTTTAACTTCTGTTCACGGAGAGACTGACTCAATCCATGGAAGGGTTTTAATTCAGCAGAGGGATCCTACTGGTGGATGAGATGAACCAACTTTGCAGATTTCTCCATCGCCTGGAGCTCCCAGTACCACTTCCCATGTTGTTCTGGAGTACCCCCCAGTACTCCGGCAGAGTGTAGGCAGTGGCACTGGGGACTGCAGAGGGAGAGGGAATCTGCAGAAGTTACTCTGCTAGAGAAAGTGTTCTCTGATGTGGGACTCTGCTCAGAGGATGTGCACGTCAACAGGAGTGAAGTCTGGATCCATCCCTGCGTTAATTAGGCTGTTTTCTTTCAAGCTTATCGAATCAGCAGTGAACCCAGTTAGAAAGTGGGACTGAACCAAGAGATGTGGTGTACAATTCATCCTTTCTGTTTTGGTCAGAATAAGCAAGAAACATGTTTGCCTGCACAAACATCCTCCAACGTCCTTGGATCACCAAACAATTCATTGATTTTTTAAAATTATTATTTGCGAATCGAATGGGATTTTGGAAAAAAAAAATCTTTGCCCAGTGGATTTCTGTTTGAATGCCAACCTTCCAATCCTTTCAATGTAGCAGCCCTCACGATAGGTTTAGCTGCAGGTGCTGATAGTAGCAGCCTGAATCTAAACACCTTTACTGGGAAGGAAGTCTGAGTTTAGTGGGATTTCACTTCCCAATATGTGTGCTGTTATTAGTGAGTCATGCGTGGGAGCAGTTGGTGCTGCCGGCTGCAGAACAAGCAGAGGAGCCATTTTCTTTTGTGATTCATATGCCACATAGGCTGAAGATTTGATGTTAGTATTAATAACTAGCCTGACAGCAGGCCTAGTACTGCCTATGCCTGAAATGCCTGTATACGAGCCCAAATAATGTGATTTTGTTAAAAATGCTTATAGCTACTTATTTCTGCATAACAAGAGTTGTAACTGGCAGCACTTCATTCTGTTCACTGTATTGCTAAGCTCTGTGTTTGCCTGTAGACTCCAGATATTTGAGTCAACTAATTGGAAATAGTTTAAGACCCAACAACAGCTCATTTCACTAGCAAAGCTTCCTGTGCTGTGGGTGAGAAGAGGGGGAAGAGCAATACAGGCAGTAGAAAATTCAGGTGGCTATTATTTCAGGTAGCAAAAAACAACTTCTATGCTCCCCCCCACCCTTCTATCTGCTGCAAGGAGCATAATTTGCATTCAATTCATCGCACAGCAGTATAGAAACTCTTTCAACATAACAATACAGGTGGTAAGTCAAGGCTGGATTTCCCTTCCTCACTGCCCTGTCAACTGAGGAGGGAGGGCTCTGCATGATTTTCATGCCATGCTGTTACCTTTGGCTAAGGCACCTTGCTGTGACTTTTCCCTTTTATTATAAGGTAAAGGTAAAGGTACCCCTGCCCGTATGGGCCAGTCTTGCCAGACTCTAGGGTTGTGCGCTCATCTCACTCTATAGGCCGGGAGCCAGCGCTGTCCGCAGACACTTCCGGGTCACGTGGCCAGCGTGACAAGCTGCATCTGGCGAGCCAGCGCAGCACACGGAACGCCGTTTACCTTCCCGCTGGTAAGCGGTCCCTATTTATCTACTTGCACCCGGGGGTGCTTTCGAACTGCTAGGTTGGCAGACGCTGGGACCGAGCCACGGGAGCGCACCCTGCCACGGGTTTTCGAACCGCCGACCATGCGATCGGCAAGTCCTAGGCGCTGAGGCTTTTACCCACAGTGCCACCCGTGTCCCTATTATAACTTTGTCTTTAATCCTTTAGTTTTACTCACATGCACACACTCACAATCCTTTTGAAATAGCATCGTGAGGTTTCAGGCATGTAAATAAACTTTAACATCAAATTTACTCAGCAACACAACACTGAAAACGGTGCTAATTTCCAGGCCGAGATTTGAATAGTGCATTTTTCTCTGAGAGAATTCAGTCATCTCTAGCATAGTCCCAGTAATAAGGATTCCATTAGCCCCTATTGGCACCGGTTTCAATTTGTGAAAGAAAGCAGAACTCTGTCCTGTTTGGTTCTGCTGCAGTCCTGTCTACTGGTACTCTCATGGATGGATGGATTCTTGCACTTCATCTAAGGTCCCAGGGTGGGTTAAAACATTTAAAGCATATTAAAAATGGTTTAAGACAACTTAAAATGACAAAATAAGGTCCATCTTAAGATATACACCTCAAGTGTCAAAAGTCAGGGTAAAGAGGTGCCAGACACACCTCTGTGGGGAAGAAGTACTTAGGGGCCACCACAGAGAAGGTCCTCTCTGAGGCTGCCACACCACCCACCAGTTGCAGCACCTGAGACGGTCTATGTCAGGGGTCAGCAAACTTTTTCAGCAGGGGGCCGGTCCACTGTCCCTCAGACCTTGTGGGGGGCTGGACTATATTTTTTGGGGGGGGATGATGCAAGAGCACCACGAGCCCCGGTGGCTGCTTACCTGTGTCTTGTGAGCGGCAGGGGCTGGTGGCCGATGAGCAGCGCGCCAAAGGGCTCCGGAGAGGGGCTGCTTAAAATTGCAGCCACTCAAGCGCTGCTGCTGCTGTCACCAACAAAGCCCAGCCCCCTTCCTCCTCTAGGCAGGGTGGGGAGAAGCCAGGAGGAGAGAGGGAGGAGGCGCTGCCGGCACCACCATGAGAGGAAGAGGGAAAGAACACACGTGCTGGCAATCCATGCGGCGATTCCCAGACCGTCCGCGAGCCGGATCCAGAAGGCAGTTGGGCCTGATCTGGCCCGCAGGCTTTAGTTGGCCTACCCATGGTCTATAGGGAATGAGGCAGTCTTTCAGAAAATTGGGGCCTGTGTCGTTTACAGTTTTAAACACTAACATGAACACATTGAATTGGGCCCAGAAATGAACTGGCAACCATGGCAGTGGTCTTAAGATTCTATTCTATGCAGAAGTAAGTAGATACTGGTGGGGGCTGTGGCTGTGTGTGTACAGTACAGGCAGCCCCCGTTTACACACGTTCAATATGTGCACAACTGAGCATTGCGGCACACCCAGCAGTGACCCAGAAACACATATTTTTGCCACTTTGTCACCCCCCTCAGTGATGACATTCGGGGCAGCCCACACCCACTGCGCCCCCTTCCTATGCCACTGCACTGATGGTGCCTTTTGTCTAGAGTGGGTAGCCTTAATCATGAGAGACAACTCAAGGCATTTGTAGGAGTCCTCAACTTTTATTTGTCAAGGGGCACGTTTGGAAATTGAATAAACTGTTGTAGCCACTATAAAGTGCCAGTTTCACACAAGAAAAAACTGGTGATGCTGTGAATCCCCCTTCCCAAAAACACAGACATAACACTGTACACCCCAAACAAATAAAACACAGAAAAAAACACAGTCAACATTCTCCAAGAAGCTAAAAAACTAAATTTAAAAAAAATTAAGAGGGCAGGAGGATTGGGGGGCACCAAGTCAGGTGCCTGAGAGTGCTGTATTGCCCATTGTTTTGCACTGAGAACCCCAGATTATACCCTTAGCT
Organism: Podarcis filfolensis; assembly: GCF_964270895.1. Classification (NCBI taxonomy): domain Eukaryota; kingdom Metazoa; phylum Chordata; class Lepidosauria; order Squamata; family Lacertidae; genus Podarcis; species Podarcis filfolensis. The sequence continues at coordinate 41,941,635 of NC_139608.1, read as the reverse complement.
ACTGTATGATTTTATTTATTTGTATTTCTTATCCGCTTTGTTTGCCATAGTTCTAGGCTGGGTTATAATAAGTAATATGAGGCTAGCATATAAATCTATATAAATAACAAATGCTTTACTCACATAACAGCAATTCATTATGTTATCCATATATTTATCTTCTCCTAAAAACTTCTATTTGCACAGGATACGGACATCATGTGATGTTTTAAAGATGCTCATCCATTTTCTAATGATTGGTTGACATCCTCACCTGAAGTTTTTAAGATAACTCGGTGGATTTGATGTATGAACTTGTGCTAAGCGAATGAATGGTATCTTCTGTTCATAGAGTGTAGTAAAATCAAGACTTATATAAACCTGTACAGTACTAACCTTTTAATGTAATAGAAGTGGCCTTGGGTCAGGTAGCCCTCTGTAGCTTGGGGCTTCTATTCCTAGCTACAGAGATCATTCTCAGAGCCCTAGAATTGTTAGATTAGAAGATTTTTGTTCTGGGTTTGAGTTTCATGTTTAAAGCCTTTCATCAGTTCATAAGTTTGCACGCTTTTATTTGTGTTTTTATTTTATAAAGGTGGCCGTGGTGGCCGCCACGACGCCCAGCTGTTAAGTGAGTGAGTGGTGTTTGTACTATCAGCGGCAGGAACACCATGCATTCACCCGGGGGGGGGGGGAGAGGAAGAAAAGCTCCCCAACGTCCTTGATAATCAGAAAAATTAGCAAGGACCATTGTGAAAAGCCCTTGAAATGAAAGCAGTACGTGGGTTAATGTTTCAGCATGATAAATCTCCCCTGGTTTAAAAGGGATGGACTGAATGATAACGTTTTTCAATTAGCCACAAGAAGGTTGTTAGATGCGTCACAGCTGGTGATTAAAATGTTGTATGGGGGAAAGTGGGTGGGTGAGGGTGGGTGGGTGGGTGGGAAGGAGAGCAGAACGTTCTGGAAAGAAATAAAATGCACAGATCAGGTACCCTTGATATAGGTTGCAGAGGCTTCTTTACCTAACTTGATTGGATTCAGATAGTGAAGAAGGTTGCTTTTAAAAAATGTATAGTACTTCCAAAATTCCATACTCTGAAGGGCTAAAATTCTGCCTTGCTCTCCCATATAGAGTATATTAATCCAAAAGACATCATCAAAAACAAAGAAAATCAAGGGACTTGTAGGTTTGATTGCCTATGTTTTTGGCTTTTTTAGAATTGTGTACAAAATCTACCCCTCCTCTTTACGGGCCCCTTGATTCATAAACTATTTTTTTCTGGCTCAGATTTCCTTGTGTGTTCAGAGTAGACTAATTTCTGCCAACCACCCTGCATTTGGGTGACAAATGGGGGGAAGCACGAGACTTGTTCCAGATTATGGCCAATGCTTTTGTTGTTCTGATTCATAAACTAGCCAGCCTGAAACAACACAGGAAACACAAACTGGCCTTAGTTTGTTTTGTTTGTTGCATTTTCTGCATGAAAAAAACCACGTTGATGGAAAATTTTATTCAGTTTGAAGTGGGTCTCCCCCTTTTTTTAAAATCATCAGCAAGAGATTCATTCAGGAATAAAGGACATTATTGGTGTTTTGAAAATGCATTTAAGGGTGAAACTAGTGTGTTTTTCTTCTTCCTCAGCCCATCCAGGTGTGGGCTGCAGTTTTTCAAACTAACCCCCTGTGTTTTTTGGGTTGCTATGAGGAGGTCACTGTTCATAAGGGGTGTTTCTGCACAGAGGTGATGTGTCACTTCTTCACTGACCTTTCTAAAGCCTCTGCAGCCCAGGCTCAAAACCATGTCCATCTTGTGACAAATTCAAACTCTGTTTCATGTTCTGACCGAGGTTTCTGTTGCCCCCTCAGTCTGAAGGGGAGAGGATGTTCTGCTACAGCTGGGTGCTGGGACTTCTGCTGCTGATAATCTCTTTTGTGAGTTGGCTGCTGAAAGGCATAAGGGAGAGGGAGAGAACTGTCTCCCTCTTGATGTATATAAAAAAAAACCAGGGCTGGGTTTTATAAGTTTATAGCTATGTCTTGTTTTTTTTACAGAGCTATAATCGTGGTGCTTAGAGTGATCTGAAAGGAACAGAAACACTTAGCCTTGAACTTTTGTTCTGCTGCTTCTTCTTGTGCCTCTGAGGTACAAAACATACCTGTAAACTTATACTCTGTCAAACTGATTTACCAGGGGGCTAAATGGAGATGGAAAGGAAACTTAGGAGGCAGTGGGTGATTAATTGGGACACTCCCCCCTCTTATTTGGATATACAGCAGCTCAGTTAGATGGATTCCAAACAGTCTGTTCTGTAGCTGGGGAAGATGCATCCGTTTTGGTCATATTAAGGAAGTGGGAAATAGGGGGGTGTTTTGTGTGTTAAGGAGAATATTTTGGTGGTTATACAAATAGGGGCCAAACTGAATGGCCTGAACTTCAAGAACTGCATTTCTCAGGTAAACCCTCCAAATCCCTACAAACTGAAGATTACTGTTGTTTGCTATTGTAGCTAATCTCCTGCCCCCACCCTAAAAATCACCAGCATTGCTCAGAAATTTTAAAATGTTCTTTAGCAGCCTGTGTGCATCCTTCAGAAGAAAACAAAACAACAACAACAAAAAACAGACTGTATATGTGCATGTAGGGATTTGTGCACACATACTAATTGAGAACAGAACACCAGCCAGTGACAGCTCTGTGCAAATAGACATGTTTCAGCATCCAGCTATGCAAATAGCTGCACTGCAGAGCAAAATCTGAAAAGCATTAATTGTGGCACTGTGACTGTTGCATGGCAACAGTTGTGTTTGAACAAATGACAGCTACTGCCCCTTGATTTCTCTCTCTCTCGTACTTAGTGACAAACTGGAATAAGAAGCAATGATGGCTGCCCTGGGGAAAGCTGTGGCAGGTGCTATAAGAGCCCCAAAGTCAGGAGGCAGAGAGGTGAAATCTGTTGCGGGTGACCTCCAGGCTCTTAAAATTATGTGCACAACAAAAGAGGAACAGAGCTCCTTGAAGAATGGGGGGGGGGTCTTTATAGGGGCTAAGATGTGTCAGATCAACAAGGTAAAGTAATAAAAAAGGATAGCAAAATTAAACCACTCTCAATTTCCAATGAAAGATGTGTTTATACTGGGATTTGTAAAAGTTAGTATTTTTAAAAATGTGCAGGAAAATCTATGCAAGCTGGAGGCTCTCAAGAGTTTTGTAAAAGTGGATCCTGCAAAGAGTTACTTTATCTGCAAACAAGCATATGCAACAACCACCATTTTGGATGTTCTTTTGTTCTTACATAAATGGGAGTTCTTCTGCAGTGTGTGAGCTTAGCTGATCAAGATCCAGATTCGACATCCCTACGTGCATCAAGGCTTGCCAGGCGACAACCATGAGAATCCCTTTGTTACTTTAATATTGCTGCAGCTGTGAAGGAGGATGCAGCTTCAGTTTCCACGCTCACACTTCCCCCACCTGCTGCAGCCAGAGAAACTCTTGTTTTGACACACAGCAGCTGGGGGTGGAGGGTGCGTAAGAGGCCTAGGAGGAGAAACAGGAAAAGCCACAGCTGAATCCTGTTTAATGGCTGTGGTTCTACCCAAGAGATGAGAAGGTTCTGCAGGTTGTGACCTAGCGGGGAACCCTACCTGTATCCTAATTGTTGCTAAGAAACCTTTTGACTGCAGTGTCTGGACCAGGCTCAGTGAAATGTCATGAGTACATCCCTTGTTCATTTTAAAAACTAACTATTAAATGATCTTGAGGTGCTGCTAGACCGTTGCTATTTTCAGGTGGGGTTCAGTCACATACTGCCAAATCAAGGAGCACAAATGTGGTTGATTTGATGCTCTTGTACATCAGATTACTTAATCTTGTTTTTAAGTTGTATTTTAATCAATTGTTTTTACCTGGTGTTAGCCACCCTGAGCCCGGTCTTGGCTGGGGAGGGCAGGGCATAAATAAATTATTATTATTATTATTATTATTATTATTATTATTATTATTATTATATGTGTTTTCCACAAAACTAGACCTTTTGTGATGCGGAAAGTACTGTGAAAATGGGGGGTAACAATTGCTTGATGTAAAATTGTGTAAACTCCCTTTAAACAAATCAGAATGATGTTGTCTAACCTCCTTGCAAGCTTTTTGCTAACAAAAAATAGGATGAATGCTCAATAAACAGGTCTAAGAAGTGACCTTAATAAGCACAGTTCACCTTTTATTTGGCCTCTTGAGACTGCAATCCTAAGCATACTTACTTGGAAGCAAGTTCCATTAAAATCAACGTGACTCTCAGTTAAATATGCTGGTGTGTTGGTCCTTTAAGTTTCCAGTATTCTTCTAGTTAATTTAACAAACGAAAGAAAGCCCAACAGTGATTGAACAGAACCCAGGAGAATGCTGTTGAGAAGCCATACTCTATCCAGGATCTTTATAGCCCAGTTTAAGTACTTAAATATGGCTGCTGTCCTGACAACTGCTCATGCTGGCTGAAGTTGATGGGAGTTATAGTTCAACAACAGGTACCACGTTGGTTACCCTTGCTTTGGACTGTGACAGGGTTTCAGTTAGGCCGAGGTTCTATCATTTTAGCTTACTGACGATAGTTGTTAAGTTTGCCTGACTTTCTCAAGGATAGTTCAAATAACCGAATGGAAAGCTTGGTTTACATCATTAGTTCGGTCACTTTTTCCATTGATTCTTTCTTCAGTTTCTGTGGAACTGCTTGATTGACATCATAATTGAATGTTGATTTGACATCTCAGTATAATTAGTAAACTAGATTGAAAAAAACCTGTTTTCTAGGATGATGTCCTATGCATGCATTTGAATATGTATTGGACTGAACAATTATATATTTACTTAAGATACTTAATTCCATTCTGATTCAGAGATTGGCAAACACTGTTTATGAATGAGCTGGAAAGGAAGTTTCCATGGATTATGTGGGCTTGCAAAATATTCAGATATGAGGTTTATGTACCCAACAATTAGAGCTCAGGTAAAGAGAAGCTACAAAATAAGAGTATAAGGTTCTACTTCAGGCAATCTGAGCTCTAGTTGTCTCATGTGGCAAACCTGTGTTTGGACTGTACCACTTCAGTAAATGGTTAGAGATTTAAAGTGATTGAATGCTATTCCATTCAAAAGAAATACACATAGAAAACTAACATGTTAGAGAGAAAGGCAAGGATGCTTCTCCTAGCCATCTAGTTTTCTATGCATTTTTTCAAATGGAAGAGCATTCAATCTTGTTGAGCCCCTAACAGAAATCTGCAATGGTACAGCTGAGAAACAGGAGTATTCCCTCATTTGTGAGAGATAGGCCTGAGCAATCCTGATAAGAAACTAATGTGAATGCTTTTTCGTTGGAATCAGTAGCCAGCTTCTAATAGTGGCTCCGTTCAGACATGGTTTGGTACTATAGTCAAACCTCGGATCCTGAACACCTCCATTTTGGAATGTTTTGGCTCCTGACCACTGAAAACCCAGAAGTAAATGCTCTGTTTTTTGAACATTTTTTGGAAGCCAAACATCCGGTGCGGCTTCCGCTTGAGTGCAGGAAGCTCCTGCAACCAATCGGAAGCTGCGCCTTGGTTGTCGAATATTTCAGAAGCCAAACGGGCTTCCGGAACGGATTGCATTCGACAAACGGGGTTTGACTGTATTTGAACAAGCGTTGTGTTGACACACAACTCTATTCCCTCCCATACTCAGGTTCAGTTAGTTTCCTTCTCTTTAGCACACAAGATTGTCCCATAGCTCTCCTCTGTTCAGATGCCATTTCATCAGAGCACAAACTATGGCTTCTGTGCTTGCTCTCCAAGATTGCACACTATGGTTCAAAACTTGTTTGTATTCCTGCTTGGAGGATTGGTGTGAACCGCAGTTTGCCAGATTAGATGTGATGGCAAACTGTGATTTGTCCTAAAGAGGAAGTAACTAACTGAAGTGGGGCACAAGGAGGAGGAAAACATGAGCACAAGGCCTTGTCACCTAGCTTGCCATTAACATATGAACCGCTTCAGTAGTGCCCCTCCTGAGTTCAATAATGAGTGAGAGTGAATAATTTTTCATGCACTTCCCAAAGACAGAAAGGTTGATCGTTTTATTCAGTAGCTGTCAAGAGATAATACTGCTCACTCTCTAGGATGATGTATCTTCTCTACCAGCAGCCTAGCCACTGGATTGTATAAGTTATATATAAATCAGAACCTGGCTACTTACTTTGGGGGCAGGAGGGAAAAGATTGATAGGGATGTTTATTGATGCTTTGCTGTTCTCAAACACTCCAGCTGCCATCCCCCAGCCCCTTGCTGTCTCAGGGCTGCCACCTCCTTCCACACCTGTTGAGTTAATTATTATTCAAAACAGCTCTTTCAAATCTTCATGTTTATGGAATTGTGGTGGCTGATGCGGAGAGGGCAAATGCTATTGTCTATAGGTTGGCTATTCAGTCTAAGTATGTTAAGGATCTTGTATATATAGCTGTTGTAAAGACTATTTGTTGTTGGGTGTCTGTCTCTTCCTAAACTCCTGCCCCTGTGAAGCTGTTGAGGACTTGCACTGAATTTGGGAAGATAATCACTTACAGAGATATTTGGCCTTCCCTTTGGCCAGATTCCCAGATCAGTGATGGCAGTCTGTTCATTGCCTGAAATGGGGAAATGTCTGCAGGGAAATGGAGAATCTGGTACAGTCGTACCTTGGAAGTCAAATGGAATCTCTTCCGGAAGTTCGTTTGACTTCCAAAACGTTCGAAAACCAAAGTGTGGCTTCTGATTGGCTGCAAGAAGGTCCTGCAGCCAATCAGAAGCCGTGGAAGCCCCGTCAGACATTTGGGTTCCAAAAATAGTTTGCAAACCAGAACAGTCACTTCTGGGTTTGCGACATTCGGGAGCCGAAAATGTTCGACTCACAAGACGTTTGAAAGCCAAGATATGACTGTAGTTGTTTTCCAGCTTGTTCAGATTGGTTTCCCCTAGAACCAATCTTTCTAAGGGACAAAAGTGGAGGGATAAGGCAAGGTTTGTCCCAATAACTTTTCAGTGTTTAATATACTGAGGCTATAGGTGAGCCATGAGGAGGCAAGGGAGAAATGACAAACATAATCTTGAGCTTTTGCTTTAGTTGCCTGCTCATTTTAGGTAGACAATTGGAGCTGCCATCTTCGTAGAGCATGCAGTGTAGGGGACCAGAAAGAGAGAGAGTTGTGAAGATTTGCAGTGTAAAGTGATTTGCTACCCAACTTTACTGATTCTTTCTCTCTCCCTCTCTCTAGTGAGGACGCTGCAGATTGTCTTGGCCAGCCGAAATCTCCATTGGAAAAATTTATGGTCAGACTGTGCACGTACCATCAGAAGCACTTCGTCCGTGTCCTAAACGACATTTGCACTGAAGTACAAACAGGCTGTGAGGGACAGCAGTTACCTGGAGCAGAAAACATGGATGTGTCCACTTGTAGCTCTGGCTGCAGCCAGTATCACACTGAGAACCAGGAGCTTGGAACTTCTTGCTCTGAATCAAAGCTCCCTTCTTCCCTGGACACAGAGCAATCAGGGTCTCATGGCTCTCTGCGCAAACTTTGCCATGCCCTGAAGCAGGCTGTGGATCTGAAATCTACCGATAGAAGGGAAAACTGCAGCCCAGTTGTCCGAAGAGACTTCCCCGAGCTTCCTAGCGTTAGAACAAGTTCTGCAAGTCCCAGGGACAGTCCCTCTCAAGGATACCTCACTGCTTCCAATTCCCATCACTCTGCTAAAAGTCTGGAAGGCCAAGCCCTTGGTAGTGACCAAGAGATGGGGGGTAGGAAAGGTGAGGATGACAAAGACCAGGTGCAAAATAGAGCTTTGCTGGGAGGCTACAATGCTGTGAAAGCAACAAACATACACATGAGTGAAGACGGTCTGGTGGGCTCCCAGAAGAACACTTTTAAAGCTTTCCCAGAGGAAACACGAGAGCCAGGCTTCACCACCAACTCCCCTAGGAGAGCAGACAAAGAGAATGCCTTGCAGTGCAGTTCCAAAGCCTCTTTGCACCCGGATGCTGAAATGAATGACCAAGAAGCAAGACTGAAGGCAGAGAACCACCTCCAGGCTTCAGGGAAAAGCAAGGGGAGCTATAACATGCAACCTGTTGACAAGACCCATGTGGAGAATGCCAAGGACGGCTGGCTATCCAATAGCCCTGTGCCAGTGGTTCACCACAAAACCACCAATGGACACTCCAGGACCAAGAGTAACTCATCCTCCACCAAAAGCACACGTAAGAGCAAAAGGCCTTCAGGGTTGAGAATTAATGACTATGACAACCAATGCGATGTTGTTTATATCAGCCAGCCAATTACAGAGTGCCACTTTGAGAGCAAGAGGGTGGTCTCCTCTAGGAAGACGGCAAGGAAGAGCACTCGTGGATACTACTACAACGGTGAGTGCTGTGAGATTCCCACAGTTCGTACCTTGGCCAAGACTTCCCATGTACAGGAGAGTGGGAACACACTGGCACCAAGGCCTGAGGTGCTGACAAGCCCTAGCCAGGGAGCTTCTCTTCCGAGTGATAGCTGCTTAGCAGCAGCCCAGGCCGTGAGTGGCGATGGTGACAAAAGACCTGCTGTGGCCGTCCCTCAAGGAGATGCCTCCAACAACAGTACTCAGGAGAGAGATGAGATGTGTCCGGCTGAGAAGGCCGCTCCTGAGGTAAGTTTTGTAAAGGAGAGAGAAGACAGTTCTGCTGAAGCATCCACAATTGCTCTCTCCCCGCCACCCGGCCTTGTTTTGCGTGTAGAGAAATGCAGCCTGTCCAATTCTTCACTGCAGACCACTCTTGTCTCTCCCTGCCAACTGAGCAAAGGGGAGCCACAGGACGAAATGGACATGGACACTGTGCAGAAGGCTGGCAATGGCACAGAGTCTTGTAAGAGTAGCAGACCCAATGAAGACAGTGGCAACACAGGAGAATCTGTGGTGGTGTCTGCTTCAGAGGTTGCCAATGGTGAGGAAAGTGCCATGTTCTCAGAGACCGAGGCTATCCCTGAGCCTTCCATTCTTCCAGACCAGTTGCCTCGTGACAGCATGGCCCTTCAGCCCCCTGAAGACCTTTCCCCCGGAATGGACTTGATGCCTCCACTGGAGGAGCCTGCCCCTGTTGAACACCTGCCGCCATTTGTAGAACTACCTTCCGATGTGGAACCCCCACTTCTTTCCCCTATAGACCTGGCAGAACCTCCTGCCCTTGTCCGTCTGGAGCCTTCCATAGCCCTCCCTGCAGAACTCCCTCCTATCCCAGAGCGTATGTGTCCAGGGGAGCCTGTTGCCAGTTCAAGGGCAGTGTCTCCTGGCATTGTGGTGTCTGAGCCTCCTGCCCATATTGACCTAGAGGCTCCTTCAGGGGCTCCTTCTATAGAATCTCCAGTGGTGGGACCTGGCAAGTTAGATATGGAGCTCTCACAGCCACTTTCTGACTTGGATGCTGCAGAGCTCCCTGGCAGCTTGCAGGGTGCAGATGCACATGAAAGTATTAATAGTCAAAATAGCATAGAAGGGATTCTGGACTCAGGTGGAATCCACTCTGGGGAAAGTGAGACTGTGTTGCCTGTTGCAGATAATGATGAAGATTGGGGAGAGGGAACAGTAAAAGATACAAGTGAAACAAGCAAGGTGGATGATGGAAAGGAACTTGATAGTGAATCTCCAGCAGTGCCCCAAACATCAGAAGTGGACAAGGAGGGAGCTTCTTCCAAAACAAGCCCGGACAAAAAACGAAAGCGGGAGAAAAAACCTCAGATTGTATCCGATCGCTGTCTTCGAAGCCAGCAATCCCTGTCATCTGCAGAGGATAGTCCTGAGCAATCAACTTCTTCCATGTCTCTACAGCTTCCTCAAGTTCAGATCAAGCTTTCTAAAAGCCCTGGTGCTAAGCGTTTCAAGAGAGAGGTGCAACTTGACGGTGCAGCATCGCTATGTTTCCCAAATGATGGGTTCCATGAAACACTGCTAAACAACATTGGGAATTCTTCTGAGCAGCAGCCAGGTGACAGAAATGACATCACAATGGGACAGGCCTCTCAGACACTGTTAGCGAAAAAGACCATAGTAGAGGAAGACCAGAATGGAGAAGGAAACAAGGACAAGGCAGGGGCAATGCTTGAAATTTGCTTAGAGGGTGATTCTGATAGGAGAAGTGTTCACGTCCCAGCAGAGACCTCTGATAAGGGTGAAAAGCAGTCAGATTTGACATCAGGCACTCCAGATAACTTTGACAGTATGATGGAGGTTACAGAGGAGTTGCACACCCAGCATGGACCCAGTTCTGTTAGCAGGAGTGAAAGCAAGCTTGTACTACCAGAGAGATCGGTAAAATCTAAGAAGCCAGCTCTCCAGTTCTACAATCTGAGGCACACCCCTGCCCCAACCCCTGTGGCCACTGCCTCCAAAAACACTTCTGGAAAAGAAACTGTACATGGAGATTCTAATGCTGTGACTATACAAGCAGGCTCTAATGTCACAGACCAAGAAAATGCACAGAGTGAAGACACCGTTGGCTTCAGTAGCTTGGAAGTGCTCTCTGACAACAAGCCCAGTTTTGTGGAATGGTGTGCTGAGGAAGAGAACCAAGAACTCATCACTAACTTTAACACTCAGTACATGAAGGTCCAGAAAGGGTGGATTCAGCTGGAGAAAGAGGCTCAGCCAGCTCCAAAGGTCAAGAATAAATCCGACAAACTGAAAGAGATCTGGAAAAGCAAGAAGAGGACCCGCAAATTAAAAGGGCCCACGGAAGGCCAGAAGCTCTCCCCAGTTCAGATGCTGTTCATGAAGGGGTTTGACATGTCCAACATCTGCAAGTGGTTTATGGAGACCACTGAAACCAAGTCTCTGGTCATTGTGAAGAAGATGAACACACGTCTCCCGGGGGACATCCCCCTCATCAAGCTTCCACTCCAGAAGGGCTGTTATTCCGGCAGCTACCCTAGCTCCCTTCAAGCTGAGCGCCTGAAGAAACACTTGAAGAAGTTTGCTGCTATGACCCCGGCCAAAAACACCATCAAGATTCAGAGGATGTGGGCTAAGCTTCGAGAGGGCTCTGAGGACAAAGAGCCCGAGCAGGCTGCCAGTTTGAAGCAGACGCCTCCCTCCGAAGCAAGCGTGGAACACAAAGCCGAAGCCAAGAGCGCCCAGCCTCCGAGCACGCCTGTGCAAACCAGCTCTCGCATCCTGAGGAAGTACTCCAACTTGCGAGGCAAACTCAACGCCATACGCAAGGTGGCCAAGCAGGACAAGAACGACAGCGTGACCAAGCACCCCTCTGCTGAAAGCAAGCCGAGCGGCAAGAGCCTGTGCATTAAGCCCCTGATGTCTCCGAAACTGGCCCAGCAGGTCCAAGCACCCCCACTTGCGACTAAGACAAGCCTGGTTGAAAGAGGAGGGAAGGGGCGAAAGGCGAAAGGCAAGGTACAGGAGGACACCTCATCCAAAGGCCACCTTCAGCAAACCAGGAAGAAGTCGCCGACCGAGAGCATCAGGTCACCGAGGCTGTTGAGCACCTCGAGCAAAGAAAGGCTTCCTCTTAAGAAAGCCAGTAAACCGAAGCCTGCAGGGCCTCCTGCTACCAGGAAGCAGGCGGCTGCCGACAAGAGTCATAAGCCTGTGTCTGGGAACGAGAAGGCAAAGAAGCTGAATGACTTGCGACCTGGGAAAAGGAAGCCCCCCGTCCAGAAGGGGAAAGCCAAGGCCGGTCAAAAGGCAAGTCTGCCTTCCAGGCAAGAAGGGCTTGCTAAACCTCCCAAACAGAAAGTGGTGCGAGACTCCAGCAGCCGACCTCCCAAAGTGGCTGCCCAAAAGGCAAGCAGTGGCAAAGCCTTGACTAGGTCAATGAAGCGAATTCAGGAGAGCAGCAGAGCCCAGGGCAAGAGGAAGCTGAGGGCAAGCAAAGACTCTTCACCCAGCAAACGCAGGTGTCTGGATGCAAAGTAACCGGCTGGGGTTGGGGGTGGGTAGGAGGTGGGTCATGGAAATACTTCCTAATGCATTAAACAGATCCACTTCTGAACATTGTGGGGAGGGATGCAAGTGTTTAGCCGAAGGCCAACCCCGCCGCTCTCAGATGATGAGGAGCCCCCTAGCTGTGTTGCAGCCCGAAGGGGAAGCTATTATTCTCTGCCCTTGAGAAGGAAAGTTGCTGCTTCTGAAAGCTCCTGGAGTGGAACTAGGAGTTTGGCAGTTTCAGTTCGAAGTACAGTGCCTTATTTATCCTTTTAGGAACTGAATAAATTAATCTGTGTGATTTAAAGGCTGGCAGTTTATAGTTAATGCACAAGCACTTGAACTGTAATGGAAAGAGAACCAGCTTTCATGCACATCCCATAGACCTTGGCAGCCCACCTGCTGGGGTTCACACAGGAGCATTTTCTTCCTTTTGTGCATTGTAGCATCCTGGCACTGTTTAAACCAAGCAGGGCATTATAAAGCCAAAACCCAAAGCATTTGCATCCTTTAATCCTGTCAGTCAGTCAGTCAGTCAGAATGGTGTGTGTTGTTGTTAAGGTATGAACAGTTGGACTATCTTGTGTAACTGGGGCTTGGCTGTAGCCTTGCTCTCGTGTCAAAAAGATGCTGATTCCAAAGCATCAGTGATTGGCAGCCATGCTCGGCCAACTTTGTACTTAGCCCAGAAAGGAACTGGACCGCTTGTTTGGATAGAGAGCCCTTCCCTATTAAGTACATGCACACTGCCTGCCACTTCTGACATGGTTGTTTACAGGCGGGCGCCTTCGGGCCTGTGTCCTCAAATGAAGCCTGGATGCATTTCAGAATGGTGGTATTCCTGTCCATTTTACTGTGAGGCCTGAACACCCCTGAAATATGGGTACTTGAAAGCACATCTTAGCAGTGAAATAGACGGACAAAAAACCATTCCAAAGTGAAGCTTGCATCCATCTTGTGGGTCTGTAAAAAGTAATGTTGGAAAGCGCCCGTAGTCAGAGGTTCTTCTCTGCTGTAAACTTACATGATTTCTATGCAGTTGCTGCAAGTTCTTTTTTCATCTTTCCCTGTTTGCCGTATGTCAAAAAGATTTTAAAAATTATTGTTATTAAAATAAGAAGGAGGCAATGCTGGCTGCAAACAAGGAAGCAACTAGAAATATCTGGTGCTTTTGCAAGTGTGGTTTGGTTCCAGCTTAAGAGTAAGCAAGCTTCTCTCTCCCTTGCAAAGCCTCACCTTGCAAGTTTAATCAATGCATTATGTAAAGGTCAAGAAGTATCTGTCTTCAGACAAGGTATTTCTACGAACACCTATTAGAAAGGCAAACAGTCCCCTTCTCAGTGCAAACATTTGTTTTGGATCTGACAGCATTTGGAAGCAGCCTTTTTCTCAGAGGAAACTCCCTGCCCCTTGTACTTTGTGCTACCCATCTGCTAGGTGACAGACAGCGGTTGCTGCTACTCTGGGCTTGGAGAGAAAAGCAGCCTTTTATTTATTTCCATAGTTTTCCTTTAAATCACAACAAAGGCCGAGGCATTTGCTTAGAAACTTGTGCAAACTTCCTCTCGCTTGCTGTGCGTGGCACCCAGGAGCTTCCCGCGAAGGCCTTCGAATGGCTTGACCTTTCAGAATAGCTTTCCATGGATACCATCTGAGATCGACGTACTCAAACACATCTTTACACATTATTATATTAACTGGCTGGAACCAGTCTTTCCAGTTGGTGAGGGATTTGTAGAATAAAAGGAAAGGCAAACTCTTTAGGGAGCAAGAACAAGGCTTAGGTGCAAGGAAATTGGTTTTATTTCATTTTTTAAAGGAGGGAGGGTGCGTTAGCATTGGCACTCCTATACCAAAGCTCATTACTGCAGGCAGAACGCAAATAACTAGCTGTATAATTTGTTCCATTGATCAAAGAGATTTGGGAGGCAGCGCCTGGAACTGCCAAGCCCTCCTGCTCACCTGCTTACCCAAGTCTGTGTCTTGAGAGGGTGCACTAAAGCTATAAGACACATCAGGGTGGACTCTTTTTGTATGAATACTTTTGAATCATTGATTTTTAACTTCTGTCTTTTGATGTAAATCATGCTGTATAAAATGAATTGTTGTAAGCATTAAGTCAGGCCTAGCATTCTCTGTAAAGATTGATACGTATTTGTCTGATTGCTATTTGAACTGCACATATAAAGTGTGCTAGACATTCCACCAGGAGTATTAAAAGGTATTTAAGGAAGTGTGGTGCGTGAGCATGTATGTGTGAGTGAGAGGAAAGGGTGAGCATGTCAGGTTTTTCACCTCTACTTTTCTCCAACTTCAAATGCCTCCTTCCAGAAAGATGTAAAATCTTCCTGCTCCCTCAACCCAGGGCTGCTTCCTAACACCGTGCTGGGTGGCTGAGCACCTTGTGGTACTTTTGGCTACTGATTCTGATCCCAACACTGCTAATAAAATATTTCTACACCTTTCTGCTTTCCCATTTCTTGTGTGCTCTGTAACTTAAGAGAATCCCTTTGTAAGCCCTGTGTAGCATTTGAGAGCTTCACAGTTGCCCCTCCCCTCCCACCTTTTCTGCAAGGTTGCCTATGAGAAATTGGAATACAGTGACCAGGCCTTGCAGTGTTTTGGTGAGGTCTGGAGAGAGTTTGGTCCAGTGGTTGATTTATCCCAGGTTCTAGCACCAGTGGCTTCTGGCAAGGCAAGGCAAGCCTTTGCCATGTAGACAATAGACTAGTGTAAGCTTGGGGGGGGGGGAGAGAAGTGAGCCAAGTAGTTTAAAGCAATTTAGAGTTGTTGTTGTTTTAAAATAAATTCTGGTGGTGATAGCTTAGTATGATTTATATTGAAGCAAAGCTACCTTCTGGTTGGGAGGCATTCTTCAGACTGTGCTCTGTGCATCAGTCCTTATGTCAGGCAAGTGACACTATGTCACCAACATGCCAGGTTGATATGCTGTCCGCTAAGTAAGTTGCAAAGAGGCCATTTCCTCTCCCTTTGATGCCCTGTAACCCACTTTTGTGGTAGGGAGAACTTGACTCTTAATTCTTCCAGTAGATATAACTTTGGAAACCAGCCTTCTTGGGTTGGGCTCTTCTCTTTGCAGGGGCTTAATTCCTGCGCACTGTTTCCCATCTGTCCACTTCTTCAGCATTTGTCTTTCTTTTTCTTTTCTTTTATTGCAAGGAGTGTGTGTCATCTGCTAAATGAATTCTTGCTTTGTTGTTTCTGCAGTAAAAATAGGTGCTCTTTCCAGAATCAATGGTTATCTGCAGTAGTACAGTTGCTATGGCCTGGTGATGTTATAAACTTGGTCTGACCTGGTACTGCTCTCTAGCAAAAGAATTGCGAGAGTAAGGGGAGAAGCCTGGGGTTGCAACTGTAATAGCCTTACTCAGTATAGTGACAAGAATGGCTTTTCAGTTCCTCTAACCATGGCTCTGTTTCTGCTCCTCTCTACGTGCTTGGCAGGTTCTATTGCTTAAGCATCTTGGGCCCCATTGCCAAAATGGTCTAAAGGCAGTGCTTTTTGTGGGGGTAAAAAATGAATTATCATGTCTTGATAAAAGTGTGGTAGGTGTCAGCACAAGATGGCTGCCATGGGCAGCAAAAAAGAGGTGATACCAGTGAGTACTGTCGGAAAATCCCTGCTCATAAGTATAGTCAAACTGGGGTGGCTTGCACATTCTTGTTTCCATGCTACCTGGGCATTCCTAGAAGAGAGTGGATGGCTTTGCTTATTGGATAAAACTAGTCTCTGTACTGTTTTCTTTCCATCAGATGCAATGGGCCATCATAAATCCCAGCCTCTCCTGTAGCACACACCATGTTTGAAAAGGGACCCTCTTCCCCCTGATGGTATGGTGGAGAATTCCCCATAACTTGCCCCGTTGCTCATCTCTTTATATCTCATCTCCTTAAATCTGGCCCTTTGCCGTCCCTTCTTGTTGAGACAAACTAGACGTTCTTCACAAAAAGATCTTCCATTAGTTGTCTTCCATTTTCTCCCAACAGCCTTTTTCTTGGTCAAGTGTGCAGTGCTTTTCTTTCCCTGTGGTTGAGAGTATTACTACTTTCAGTAATTGTCAATGAAGGCTGTTATCTTGTACTTAAGGGAAAGCCCCAACTTCTGTGCACATTATCAAGGATTGATGGTGCAGGGCACACAATGCTTAGAGAAACTTTTGTAGCAACTTTAGCTCTGGACAGTTCCTCTGTCATAGCTTCTGGGTGGCTCCTGCAGGAATGCTATTTATGGCTCTTTCCTCCTGACATTATTACTGTCACTATGCATAGGGTTTTGCTTTGTAGTAGTAAGAATAATGATGATATCTCCCTTTTCCCATTCTATGTCTGGGGAATATTTAAGCTGCACAAAACTGTTACTGAGGCTTATCACTAATCATTTATTATTATTATGAGCTGCAACATCCTGGCCAATTATTCCTATTCATCTTCTAAACCAGAAGCTGCTGAAAAGATCTTTTTCTCTCCAGAGTCATTTCCTTGTTCCATTTGTAGCCTCATGTGATAAGGCAGCCTTTGCCAGCCTGCTGCCCACCAAATATTTTGGACTGCAGCTCCTATCTGCCCTAGCCAAAACTTCTAGATGACACTAGCTTGGCAGAGGCTTTGATAAGACAGTCTTCTGCCTTTGTCCTCTTTAAAGATGGTAGCCAGTACCTCGCTTCTCTTTTTGTTGCAGAAATCAGTGTTGGTTCCACTCTTCCTCATCACCAGGAAGCACAGCAGAGCAATGGGGAATTAACTTGCGCCAAAGGGAAATGCAAAGTATTGGGCTGGATTCAACTATTGAGTCCCACTAGCAGGAGCCAGCACAAGGTCTTCTGTGAGCGCAACAGGGCTTTTAGCCCCTCTCCTCCCTGCCTCCCAAATTGGCTCCGGGCTGTGTGTCAGGGTAATTGACAGCAAGCGGAGGAGGGAGAAGGGCGATTGTTCCTTCTGGAAAACTGAAATGCTTGTGTTGACAGAATAATCTCCTTAGTGCTACGTTGAATTCCTCCACAAATTGAAAAGGGACTTCATTAAATCTGTGAGTGCCTCTGAAAATGTTGCTATAAATATAACCCTCTTCACTCAGTTCCCACATGCCCACCAAATAGAAACAAATATGCAGATAAGAGATATTTGATGATGCTATGCAATGGCCTACAAACCAGTGCCTCCCTAGTCTTTCACACATCCCACCTCTGCCCTTGCTTGGACTTCGTCTGCCACTGCTCCCTTCCCTGCTACATGCACACCTGATCTAGCTCTGCCTAGCTCTTGAATTTCATGGAATGGCGCTATCTGGGCGAGGTCCCTGTGTTCCTGAAAGGCCCCATATATGATCATAGGGGGTTTTGAGGGGTTAAACTGCCTCGGGCCACTTCATGCATGCTATTTTCCTGCACAGAAATAATCTCCATGCGGCATCTTCCTGGCACAGATAATCTCAATGAAGAGACACTTGTATGTTCTTTCCTAAGCCTTCTTCTTGCTCTCCTGTTCTCAGTTTCTTTTGTATTTCCAAACCACCCCCATTCAGCTAGGTCGCTGAAAAATTCCCTATCTAGTCTAAGATGAACTCAGGAGCTCTGGTTTGCAGGTAGAGGAGACTCTGGCCTCTTCTTAAAAACCCTTCCCTCTTGAAGTGTCGCCCTAAGAATTGTTTCTCACAGAAATAGTGGAAATGAGTGGAGTCTGAATGGGTTTTGTTACCCGTGTATGACCTTTTACCTAAGTGGGTCTTTTTACACTGTAATGCTTATCAAAGGTTTTTTAAGGATCTGCTTTTTGTGTGTGACTTTAAAATGCAATGTGAATATATACATATATGTATATGTGTGTTTATATATAAATATATATAGTAGGTGCTGTGTTAACATAGCATCCAGCTAGCGGTTGTAATGCTTTCCTAGGTGCAGGGTAATTGCTGCCTTTTCTTCCTGGGTGGTCACAAAAACTAGAAGAATACTGTAAATAGTTTTAAAATATTTATTTCCTGTACTTTGTGCTAATAAGTCTTGGGTGTGCTGTTGGTTTGCAATGTACCGGTAGTATGGTTTTTTGGGTGGGTGGGGGGTTCCTACTGCAAAAATAATTGGACATTGGGGGGGGGGCAAGGACTGGCATCTGGTCTGGAGTTTATGCTGCAAAATCAAGGACTGAGTTCCCACTGAAGTTGCATTTGGGCTATACCCAGAATAGACAAATGAATATTAATGACACTTACATAATTGAATACCCCATATTTAAAAGCCCTTTCACATAGAAAGCAAGCTATTGGGGCGAATTGTTTTAGCCTATCCTCCCTGATATGTTAGCTTTTGCATGTGGGAGAATGTTTTCATATGAAAGAGTGTTCAATCATGTGAGCTCTCGCCTGCAATCCGAAGTGAAACAGCCCAGGCCCTGGCTTACGACATTACTTAGAACTGGGCCTAAACCGAGTAAAAGCATTACATGGGTTATCTGAAACCTCATTTTCTGTGGAAGCGAGTCAAAGTACAGTTCTGCGCAGCCCGCCTTGTCGCGTGCATCTTTGGGGACAGTACATGTGAGCAATAAGAATTTTTAGTAATAATGTTTTCAGTGACAAATTAATGTTTAAGTCCTTATGGGGATATTTATGTAAATGTGTGTGCACATCTCATTGAAGACTGCCCTTCTTCACTGGCCTTGCCACATAGAGAAAGAGACATATTTTGCTTCAACATCTCTGCATGCTTATTCACCTGGGCAGGTGGACTCAGGGATACTGAATTAAGGGGAGCTCTTGCTGGGGATAGGATGGAAGAAATGCCAGTGGCATACATGGAGGAAGTGATGGTGCCTTCTAAGCATCATTTATAGCTGACTCTTGTAATCTAACCAGCACCTCTTGTGTTGTGTGTTTGATGTTTCCTGTGCTCATCCCCCCCTTTTTTTAGATTAAGCCAATCATTCATCATTTCCCATGTTTCCAGCTGCTGTGAAGAGTCCAGGGCCCCATTTTTTACTCTCTCTGTCTCCCTGAATTTATTTTATTTTATTACTTTGGACCATTAAGTATTTCTATGCTCTCTGCTCCCTCCTGTGTTGTATTAGTCTTATTTTGAATGTCTCTTTTGTGATTATCTCATACTTTTTAAAGTTAGGCTTGTGTGGAAGTTCCTAAGGGCTTGTTTCTTCTTGTTTGTCTTGGCCATTCAGAATTCCCACCCAGCACCCCTCTCTTCTTTCTATGGAAAACATGGCAATGCAGCTTCCTAATGGAGCTCCATAAAACTTGTTGCTTTGCTTGCACCCTCCTTCTGCCATCTGAAAAGCTTCAGCCCTGCCTATATCCATTGTAAAAGTCCTCAATTCTCAGATGAAGTTGTTAAACGAGGTGGGGGGGGTAGACTTGCAACCTTTCCACAAGGGCATTCTTGAAGTTTAGGATAACCTCCTGCCCAGTTGAATGAACCTCTATCAGTGTGTTGCACAGCACTCAACAAGACTGCAGGTGTGTTCTGCACTTCCTGTGTTGATTTATAGTCAGTTCATTCTTCACTCTGTGTTGCACAGGTATTTTTACTTGCTGTGTCTAAGAGACTCCTATCTTCCCAATTTTGATGAACCAAATGTGTGTGTTGGGGGGGTCTATTCTCTCTATTCCCCTTCCCTCAGGTCTGGTACTGTGCACATCACCCAAACCCAGTGTGTGATCATGAGTTGGGTATTTGAAGGCTTAAGTTGGAGCCTCATTCCCTTCAGGGCCCTGGGAAATGCTGTGACTTTAGAAGAAGAGCGTGTCTGCTGTGAATTGTTGGTAAAATGTGTCATTAGGTAATATTTATATACCTCACCTGAGTAACATTTGAAAATGTATATAAAAATAAAGGTTCTGTTCAGTGGCTTCCTACCCGTTTGACACACCTACAACTCTTAGGGCTACTTTACCATGGAAATTGTATTGAATCTTTGCCATTACTTTTGTGACAGCTCCATGATTTTTCTGTGTGCTTCATTAACTCACCAGTGGAAGAGAACGCATTCTTGTTACAGACTGTGGGGCTGCAGGAGAGGCTTAGACCTCTGCCTCTTTCCATGTTTCTTCTTCCTCTTTATGCATTGTGTATGTACTCTGCGTGCCCTAAGGAGTCTTTATTGCCGCTTATTAAACATTTCTTTTATATCAGTATTGGTGTGGTGTGATATAGTTTGATGTGCAAAGACATGTTGATGAGCCATCTCAACTGCTGCTTTTGGAGGTTATCAAGACATATACACAATTGTGAAGGATGTCACCAAACAATGAACTGTTGGAAGATGGAAAGATTGCCTTGTTAGCTACCACTCCCATGTGAGTGTTGTCTTTGACCTGGTCTATAGCAGGCTGGCTCTCCAAAAGAAAACAGAAAGTTTGGGTAGGAACTTCAGAGCCTGGTCATTGCCCTAGCTTCAGCAGAGGTAGGCACTGCACTGTTTTTGACACCAGTCTTCCTCTCCTAGTTGATCCATTTCTCTGTGCTTGGCTCTTCATGCTTAGGCTGGGTTCGATACTACATTGTTGGTGCATGTGAGGAGGCACTATTTGGCACTATTGCCAGCCAGGTGTGGTTGCACCTACCTAATTGCCACACACTGGCTATACAAGAGCAAAGGTGTAGCTCAATGTGTCCGACTTCTCCTGAGCAAGCTACTACCCAGCCTCTCATTTGTGAGGTACAGGAGAATTTGGATAAAATCAGTTGGTGGCAGCAGCACCTAGAAGCTCAAGTACAAGTCTGAAACAGGTCCAGCTACCTCAGAAACAACCAATCCCATGTCAGTGCCACACTTCCTCTTACATGCCTAAGGTCCAAGGGTTGTTTAAGCCTGTCAGAAGTGGGGCTTTTAAAACCCAATCCTAATTTTTGCAAGTTAGTGGTTTGTTTTATGTCCAAGTGCTGCTTAAGGAGCAAAATTTGGTGTGTTTAAGCTGTGGACCAAGTACTTTCCTAGAGTACAGAACTGAAGGAGATGACTGCCCCCTTCTCAAGTGTGATTGTTGAAAAAAAGAAAAGTGCCGTGACCTGTATTGAAGTGACCCTCTAATTTCCTTTTCTGAGAAAACTGAATAACAGCAGGTTTAATTTGGGCCATTGTTCTGGGAGAGGGAGACAAGCCTATTATATTTTTCTATGGGGAAAGAAAAGACCAGCCACGTGGCTAAATGAATGTCATGTTCACATGGACGACAACATTGGTAGTTTTAAAAAAACAACTAAATCAATTCTGCTGTTTCTAAAGGAGGGACAATTTTGAGTTCCCTCACTTGAGTCATCATAAACTCAGATCGTTAAAAGCGTGGCAAGAATCACAAACCTCAGTTACTAAAACCAATGATGCCGGTTTTCATCTGACAGAGAAGCACCTGCCAAGAACAGAGAAATGCTGTCTGACATCCTTACAGCATAGAAAAATACTATACCAAATACAAATATATTAATATATGTAAGAATCTAAGTATTATGTATAAAGACCTACTTCAGCTGTTAGCTTACAACAGGTGACAAAAGACATCATTTCACACAATTGCTGAGTGCCCTTTCCATGAGCTGCCCCTGAAGGTTGCACCAATTGGGTTTTTGATGCTACCCTCCCTGTAGGCACCAAAACACTTTGTTCTGATCACTGGGAGGTTCAAAGCCAGCAGTGAACAAGCAAAAGCTTGGTACAATCTTCATTCAAGTATGGTGATAAGTGGAAGGTGTTGCCACTTGGTTGAGATAACATTGCAAGTGCAAACTTACTTTGGTACATGATGGACAAAATGAACAGTGAACATCAAGCATTGCCCTCTGCAGCATATGGCTACCAAACAATACCCAATATAATCTACTTTATTACCAAAGTATGGACTGCAGTGGCAGGCACAGTTTTAAAAAAATCAGACATAAGATACTTTCCGTTTGATATGTGTAATGGCTATAATCGGAAATGTGAAGTCATAAGAAATTCCAAAAACCCTAATTAGTTTATTTTGTGTAATTGAACTTCTTTAGGAACCTTACAAATGGAAGTTTAAAAGCTGCACATTCTCAGTGTGAAGAAAAATACATTTAACATTCTTGAGGTTTCTATAATAAATAGAAATGAAAAATACTTAAGATGGCAAAACCAGAATATGAAAGAATGGCTGCAGATTTAAATGGCCCCGCAGATCCTGTTATGTTAACAGAGTTTCATGCTGTACCTGTCTGCAAAAGTCACCAGTCAAGGCTTTTAGTACTAGCAAGGCAACTTATGCCCTGCTGTCATGTAGTTTCTGTCTCCTAACCTGCAGCAATGGAAGAGTTAGCAGGTTCTGCATGACTAGCACACACAGAGATACAAGGTGGGAGCCCCTGTAGAAGCCCCTGCAACTAGCCATCCATTTGATTCTCTGCAGGAGCAAAGGATAGCCTCCTTGCTGCTGATTTTACCCATAATATATATAGTTGAAAACCTGTGCTTCTAATAACCAATTGTTTTATACTAGGGGGTATCCTGAGATGCTACCCTTTTATTTCTCCCATATCCAATGTACCTCCTAGAAACCTGCAACCTTGAGATTACATGTACCAGATGCTTCCAGGCAAGTAGCTCTACCTTTTAGGAGGGAAACTTCCCCCCACCATAGGAAACATGATCCGTAAGTTTCAGGGAACAAGCATCTGGCTGAGGTTGCCCTGGAAACAAGAACACATGTACAGCCAAGGCCTCCAGGCTTGTACCGGAGAGCACGTTGTTTCTCAGCAACTGGATTCTGGCATGACTACTGGGTGAAAATTCTGCATCCTGAGAACATCATCTCGATTTTTTTTGAACAAAGTTGTTTCAAGCCTTCAAGTGTCTCCTACACACTTTAAAGCCTCTGTCTGATGGAAGTCTCAAATACCCAGGCTGGGTAAGTAGCATTTCCAGTGGTTGGGACATGGCAGCTTCTGTGTGCTATTTCTGTTCTCCTCCCAACCAAGAGAAGCAGAGCAAACTCTGCAAATAATCTTCAGATTTGCTTAATTAACATAGTGCATATAGATCAGAGAGATTAACTTTTCATGTGCAGAATTTGAAGGAATCTGGCTTGGTGTTCCTCCCCCCACCCCACCCCCCGCAACTCTAATGGTTTTACTTCTAATTATTGGTCAGTAGCTAGTGGTGATAAGTGCAAACTACTTTTTCTCTGCAAGAATAAGTTAGATCAAAAGTGTCTTTGACCAATTTGCAGCTCTATTGTCCAGGGTCTAGCATAAAAACTCTATCAAACAGGGATTTGGAAACATAGCAAGAGAAGGTACTGTCAGCTTAGTTTATTTTAACTGCCTAGATCTTAAAGAGCCATCTTATTTCTTCTGATGCTGTGGCCCAGGCCTAACCCCACCTGAGCAAATAATCTATAGCACTTGCTTTGGAAGCCTGTGCGTCAGCATTTATTGCAGGCGGTGGCGGATATACCCAACCCCACAACCCATTACAAGAGGGCAATGGTACTTTGTGGGTGGGCCTGGTGTATGAGGAGTAATGCTACAGTAAACTGAGTGCAAGAGACACATGCAATTCATTCCCCCCCTCCCGTTCTAAAAGGCAGGTGAAAGTGAGCATGATGGGTATGAAAATGATTATTCTCGAGTTCACAGACATTGGGTTGCAGAACAGGCACCACTCTGAAAATATCCAGACTTTTCATTACAGCAAACCAGATGGCATCTGGGCAGGAGACTGATTTTTGCGGTGTAGAAAGGCAGTGATATAGGCAGAATCAGAGAAAACTACATCTGTCCCTGTTGCTGCCCTCAAATCATGGAGATGGCTGGCTTTATAACTGGGGACATGAAAGTCTCCCTGTCCCATCCAGCAGAGGTACAACTGGAAGACTGCTAGCCAAGGTTTCTCCAGCCCTCATGCAACAAGATCCTACACATGCTTACTTGGCAGTTAAGTCTCATTGTATTCAATGGTGCTTACTCCCAGCTAAGTGAGTATAGGATTTCAAAATTAGGGAAGTGGTGATAAGTCCTATTAATGCTGGTGGATCATTCAATGTGGAGCAAGTGTGGCTCCTTTTTGCTATTAGTTGAGACAAGACTGCAGCTCCAAGGTTAAGCTGTTTTTAAATACCATTACCTTGCAACCGTCCGGTATAGGAGGCAACTGTTCATACAAACGCTTCCCATTCACCTAAGGGATTTTATCTTTGCTATTTCTGCAGCACACAATCCTCCTGCCTTTGCCCGGGTGCTGCCTCTGCATTACTTGCAATTTAGTCCTATAAACAGAAGATGAGGTTGCAACAAGCAGCCAGTAGGAATAGGAACAGGTGGGTGTTCAACAAGAGAAAAAGCAAAACTGCCAAAAGAAAAGGGGGGGAAAGACAGACATGGTGCAGGATAGCAGGGTCTAACACCAGGTAAAATGACAAGATATGAAATGGCAGGATCCCGTGTCTAGGCATGAGCTGTGGACATGGCCTCTCAGGGCACCACACTGGGCAAAACAAACAGGCATGGCCAGGCTTGCTAAGAATCTGTATTGTGCACAAGTAGTGGCCCCAGATAGAGTCTGTGCTGGATATAAATACATCTGTTGGGCTGGATTTCCCAGCAAAAGTCTTCTATCTACACCTTTGTCTGGTCCATCCAGAAGAGCCATTGTCACCATGCCAAAGGAGATGCTCCGTTGCCAAACTGAGAGCCCTGCCCCACCCCTCTTCCAAGCAGCAACAGGGGCAAGAGGAGATGGCAAGGGTGTTCCCAAGGCCTCTGTCAGGGCAGGCCTGGCCCACTTGTCTCTGGCTCCGGCCTGTCCCTTGCTGGAGGCTACATGCACTGGGAACAGCCGCATTTGCTGGGTTTTTCCACCTCCTCCACAAAGGAAGAGCCATCGCTGCACTCAAAGGTGTATTTCCTGCGCTTGAGGCGCAGTCCTGCGCAGCATCCTGGCCCTGGGCACGATCCCCGGCACTCCACCCAGGAGACCGGCCGGGTTGTCTGGCAAATGGCATAGCCTCGCTGGACCTGGTGGAAGTCTCGCACAGCCTCACCCCGACACTCCGACTCTAGGGAAAACATTAGGAAGAGGGAAGTCAGGCAAGGAGGCTCCTCTGCGAAAGCCTTCATTAGACATTATGCTTGGGGTTCTGGTAAAGGTCAACTCAAAAAACTGGGCATTCTAGTATGTATAAGCATACTATGACGAATGATCTTGCCTTCTGAATGGTTAGGGACAGATAGAAAAAAATCTTATCTGTCCCTTATCTGGTTGGCTGGGGGTCCTGCGAAACTGGTCTTGCTTTTTGTCAATGGAAGGAGAGGACAGAGAGGCAGGACGGGGGGGTGGGGGGGTGGGGAATCATGAATTTGTGGCTCAGTTGCTCATGCTCCCTTACCAAAGTTGTGGCCATAGTGTCTGGAAGAAGAGTACAATGGTATTGTACTGGGATGTACAACACTGGCTGTTCTGTGGGACCATGGAATTTCAAATTCCCATTTATAGCCAGTGCAACAGAAGGGATGGGGGTCTACAGTTGCTAGAAAACTTACTAGGGGAAGAGGCTGGGCAAGAAATCGCATCTAAGGACGCCCTGGCTGGGGTTTCTTCTGCCCACGGTGGGCATACCTGGCTGAACACAATACTGGCAGCTTAGGTAGAGGCCCAAGCGTCTTATCAGGGGAGGGCCCTCAGGGGTCCTTAGCTATGGGGCACATGGGAATGTAAGGAATAAAGGGAGAGGTGCCTGACCTTGGTCACAGAGGTCGCCATCAAATCCCCCGTTGCATTCACAGAAGGCCTCGCCTGTGTCTGAGATCTGGCACTGACCATGAACACACTGCAAGCTCTTGCATGGGTTGTGGAGTTCCCCTTGCTGGTTGCACAAGGCTCCCTTGTAGCCATCCTGACACTGGCAACTATAGGAGAGGGCATCAAGGGGCATGCAGATTCCATGGACGCACCTGTAGAATGAGTGAAACATAAAGCTAAATATAGGTGAATTCAAAAGGTTGCAGTTAGGCCACCATCTTCTAGAAGCATCATTTAACATAGGAAGGACCTGCAAGATTCTCTGTGCACCCTGGCTTCTCCAACATCATCTTAGGAATGCAAAGAAGTGAGAGAGGAGGAGCGTTCTCACTGACTCCTCAACTTTCCTTATCCTCCAAACACACAAGTACAGCTTTATTGAGGCTGCTTTAAAGGTGAAGGAGGAGTTGGCATTTGGTATGTGCTGTTGTTCTTGAACGCTGTTCCCAAACCTATGCCCCTGTACTGGGCTTTAAGTAAAGGTAAAGGTACCCCTGCCCATACGGGCCAGTCTTGACAGACTCTAGGGTTGTGCGCCCCTCTCACTTAAGAGGCCGGGAGCCAGCGCTGTCTGCAGACACTTCCGGGTCACGTGGCCAGCGTGACGAAGCTGCTCTGGCGAGCCAGCACCAGAGCAGCACACGGAAATGCCGTTTACCTTCCTGCTATAAAGCGGTACCTATTTATCTACTTGCACTGAAGGGTGCTTTCGAACTGCTAGGTGGGCAGGAGCTGGGACCGAACGACGGGCGCTCACCCCGCCGCGGGGATTTGAACTGCCGACCATGCGATCGGCAAGTCCTAGGCACTGAGGTTTTACCCACAGCGCCACCCGCGTCCCTTGTGCTGGGCGTCCCTTGTGCTGGGCTTTAGAGGGAACTAATTTCTGTTTTTGTTGCTTCAGTCATAAATGCCCTGTCTGCCCTGCCTCATCAGAGATGAGCAAACAGGAGAAGCAAAATACTGCCCATCAGAGCCCACAAGATGCAGTTCCAGTCACACTTAGGAACACAGGGAGCTGCCTTCTACCAGGTCAGACTATGGGTGCATCTAGCCCAAAACTGTCTGCTCTGACAGGCAGTGGCTCTGTAGGGTCTGAGCCAGAGGTCACTCCTGATCCTTTCAAAGTGGAAATGCTAGGGATTGAACTTGGCCCCTTCTGCGTGAAAAGCACATGGTCCACCACTGAGCTGCAATCCCTCCCCACACGCTCTCCATCTTGCACACAGCACTGCGGTGAGAGAAGAAGCCCACAAGGAAAGGGTGGATTCTGCTGCTGTGTACTCACTTGTGGCCCTGGCAGGGGTTGCTAACGGGCTGGTCGCAATGGGGCCCGACCCAGCCTGGATCACAGTGGCAAATGGGGCCATGAGGGGTGTTGGGTTGGCAAATGCCATGCAGGCAGTAGAGCTTGCGGCAAGGCTCACACCCAGGCACCACCCCCGGCTTCATCTGCGTCTTAGTGAAGTCCTGCAGCTCGTTGTTGATGTAGAGGTTGCGGATGCAGCCATGGAAGCTGGAGCCATTCAGGATCTGCCAGAGGCGGAAGGCGGCAGAGTTCACATCCACGGGCATCCCTGCGAAGGGGAGAGCCAGAACAGCAAGGTAAGGGATGGGAAGAGGAGGGAAGAGCAAGGTCCTGGGGCAAAGAAAGATGGTGCTGGTGGAAGGAAAAGAACATTCCTTATTCTGGAATGCTGTGTGGAATGTTAAGAGCCACCTTCTTCCATTTCTCTCCCCTCTCCCCACTGCCACAGCACCCGTCACTCCTCCTCAGTTTGGCACGTGGCTCTTAGTGCCCTGCAGTATGAGCTCAGACACCCCACCCTGGAGAGGAGAACAGAAACGTTCCTCTTGCATCACTACTATCCAATGGACGTGAGCGAAGAAGAGTGAAGGAGTTCTCCATTCAGTTAGTGCCCTCCAGGTGCAAGTATGTAGGTGACAGAGATACCAGCCTCTCTCACCCCCTTCTCCCCAACTGGACTGGGCCCAAGTCACAGTCCTACCCCCAACATAGAGTGGAGCCTCAGAGTTCAGCGTGTGGGCCTTGCCAAAGCCGTCCATGGTCATGGGGTCTCCTCCATCGATGGAGAGGTTTACCATCCGCTCAAAGGTCACCAGCTCTACAGTGTGGAACTGCCCGTCATTGATGGTCTCTGCACTAGGGAGAGAAGGGAGGTGTGGGATGGGAAAGGCTGGTGGCACCCAACCTTTGGCCTGATATCTGGCATCCACAGCCATCTGGACCCATCCAGCATGGAAGTGCAGCACCCGTATCCACTTTGCCTTGTGTTCCTTGTCACTTATGCACTAACTCCCCATGATCCAGACCCCCGAAACCTTCCTTTTGCCTTCATGGTCAATGGGCAGCTTTGCTCAATGACTGAGGGTACTCTGAGCTGGAAGGAGAAGCCAAAGGCAGAGGGCTACCTGTAAATGGCAGAGCTGGGGTAGGTGCCTGGATCATAGCTGACGCGCACATGGCCTTGGTACAGCTCCACCGCCATGTGGTCAGTGTCCCCATTATATAAGAGGATCCCATTGTCTTCAGCCGTGGAGACCTGCAAAGAACGAGGGAATGAACAAGCAAGGGGCAGAAACATTAATTCTACAATCCAACCAGTCCCACAAATGGCACGGATGAAGAGTGTGGGCAGATGCCCGCTCTTGGGGTGGCGGAGGCGGCAGCCTTGCTAATCAACACTTACCTGCAAAGTGATGTTGGCGCTGGGCCAGTTTTGCAGATCAGTGAACTGGAGGTACGTGTCCCTGTCCACAAAGTTGACACTCAGCAGCTTCTCGCATTTGGGCCCCCCAAAGCCAGGAAGGCACTGGCATAAGGCACGACTGCCTAGCTCCACACAGTTGGCACCATTCTGGCATTCTGCCCTCTCGCATGGGCTGGGTTGGAGGGAGCCATGGGGTGGAATCTCACAGAGCTGGCCACTATGATAAGAGTGAGAACACAACAAGGCATAAATTGCGGGAGGCAACTTGGGGATAACATTACAGGGTTTTAGCAGGACCACAGCTGGACCCTGTGGCACTCATACAGTTTTAAGGCAGTGTGCCCTCTCCTCTGATTTTCCTCTTCCCAGAGATTGAGTAAAATGTGCCTGGAATCACATGCATGTGTGTTGCCCCATGATCTTTCCTGGTTCCTTTTTGTCCCTGCACTCTAAAAGCACTCCAGTTCACTGCACTGGGGCATCAAGTGAATGGGACAAGGCAAGTACTCAAGTGACATACAAGTCATCACACCGCCCTGAATCCCAAGGGAAGACTGACACACTTTACTCAGTTTGTTTCTTCTGCTTCTTCACCAATAAAGAAAACCAGAATATCTTTGGCCAGGGGTGTCCTTATGGGGTGGTCCAGCAGACAGGGCCAGCCCAATACATTTTAGCACCTGAGGTGAACCACAAAATGGTGTGCCCCCCACCAACCAGGGAAGAAAGGGTGAGTGAAGATCTACATCAGGAACATAGAGAGTATCAAGTCAACCTTACTGGACGGTTGAAGTGGGAATCAAAGGCCATTGTGTGTGGGGTGGAGCTCACTCTGAATCATGCCCAGAAGGCAGCCCCCACCATTTTCTCCCTAGTCACTGTAGAGGTGGCATGTGGGGGGGGGCTGTTGAGGAGGTGGCAGATCTGCCCTCCAAGGAGTACACCATAGCTGTTGCTGCCACCACAGCATCCCTTTGAGGCTGAATCCACTGCCCTGTGGATCCGGCCACCTGAGGCATTTGCCTCACCTTGTCTCATGGGCGAGCTGGCCCTGCCACCCTCTTAATTTGCCCAGAGGCATTCTACCTTTATGCAGTTTTATGTCATGGGCATGTGCCCCGAGTCTTTTAAGCTGCCCTCAGCTGCAGGACAGAGCTATGTTGTATATCTCTGTACATTACTTCCCTATATACAGGAACTACTTTTGCCAGGATGTTCAGAACAACATGTCTCGACTCCTTGGTGGGCAGAGCAATTCACACTAGGCATGTAACTCCTTGTGTGGTACAAAGTCCCAGCAAATGTGAGATGCATTCTTTTAATCTCATAAGCACAGTCAAACAACTCTGGAAACAGCCAGGGTCTTAAAACTAATCACTGTTTGACACTTCTGGTAACAACTGATCACTCTTTTTGTTGTACCTCTTTCTCCCAGCCACCCTTGTGGAAGAGGAACTCTTCCAGTAGAGGGCAATCCCAGGTGTTGAGATTTTCAGGTAGCTTAGAATGAGTTGAACTGGTATATACTCCTGCCCATCTCACAACCTTACCTGTAGCCTCCAGTACAAAGGCAGGAATACCCATTTGGCTCATCAAAGCACTTGGCATTGTTCTGGCAGCGATGGTCTAGGCAGTCGTCATAGTCTACACTGCAATTATCTCCCACAAAGCCGGGCATGCATTCACACCTGTAGGCAGGGACAGGGAGAAGCCACTCACTGGCTGTAGCTGCATCCCTTTCCTATCCACTTTAGAAGTCTGTTGCAAATCCCCTGGTTTGCTGTAGGTTTAAATCTTTCTGCTTCCTCCCATGCCACCATGGTAGCTGATAAATCACTCACTTGGGCCCATCAGGGGTAGCCCTGCATACGGCATCATGCTGGCAGGGGCTAAGCTCCAGGGAGCAGACATCCATTAGCTGCTCACAGTAAGTCCCTGCAGGAAGGAGAGAAAAGTAGAGAGAAGCAGGCTCAGGCCCCATGTCCCCCGGGCCCAGTCTGCATGTGGCTGAACCAGCTCCCCCAAGGAAATGGCAGGGAAGGGAAGGAACGAGGAAGAACAACCTTTGCTGTCCCATCACTTGCATCCATGCAACAGAACCAACAACTTATGGGAGGGTTTCCATATCCGGACCGGCAAAGTTATTGAGCTTTTCTTAGTTTGCCCAAAGTTGTTGATCTTTTCGGGCAGATTCACATGAAGTTTTTAAGTTACTTTTTAAGAAAATCAGCAAAAACGATGCTGCCAACATGGGCTGCCATACGTCCAAATTTTCCCGGACATCTTAGCAGAATGTACTACAATATTCCAGATATGTCCAGGAAATTCCAGACGTATGGCAACCCTATCTTATGGGCAGCCCACTAGAAGCACTGTGAGACAAGGCATGGCAAACTTCCATTCATACAATAGGTGCAAAACTACTTTGAGGGGTGGTTTTTCTTTTAACAATAAATTTTATGAAATAATTTAAAATAAAATATGTATAGTCTCATGCTTCAGCCCAGAATGCTGTTATTTGTATCTGACTCCCAAACCCATGACTCAATATTCAACCAGAGTATAGGTGGATCTCCTTCTATTGTTCAGGGAAAGACACTATTGTTCACGGGCTAGATAATAACCTGGCAGGGAAGGGGGAACTGCTACTTGGGAAGCTAGAGTTAGTTAAAAAAAAAATGCATCAGGGTATCTTCAGGTATTGGTGGAGGAGAGGTGCTTCCACTAAACTAAAAAAAGTAAATGTTGGGCACTGTAGTCAGATCCTTAGGATAAACCTGCCTCTGGCACTGACCAGCTTAGAAGTTTGTGCTTTGCTACCTTAGCTCTCTTCTGCTTATCTTCAAGTGCATCCGCCTCCATTACAAGCCTGGCCCTACCTGTGAAGAACGGAAGGCATAAGCATGTGTAATTGCTGGATCCATTAATGCATGTGGCACCGTTCTTGCAATTGTTATTGTTGCAGTTGTTGGTCCTTAGGCTGCAGGTTGGACCTTCAAATCCATCCACGCAGGAACACCTGTCGAGAGGGAAATGAGGGTTGTTTAACAAACTGAGAGGTTAGAAGCTGCTCGCTTTGGGGCATTTCAGGGGTTTTGTGGGTGGTTTTTCTTTATCATTCTCGAAAAGAGCCCAAAGAAGAGCGAAAGGAAGTCAGGGCTTTGCTAGAAGAACATTCAATGCTCCGCCAATGGTTCTGAATATTGCACTGTCTCGAACCTGAGACACTTTCATCTCTGATTGGCGGGATGTAGATGGATCCACTTTGGAGGCCACTCGGCATAGAAGGGGTTAAAGAGATTATTGTTTCCAGGAGAGTTCTGGGGCAGACACACTTGGAGCATAGCTGTCAACATTTCCCTTTTTTAAAGGGAAATTCCCTTATTCCGAATAGGATTCCTCGCAAGAAAAGGGAAAAGTTGACAGCTATGACTTGGAGGGGCTTTAAGTTGAGTAGTGGAACAGGCAGGGGGGTTAAAGAAGAAGAAGAAAAGAGGACCCTTGGGATGGGCAAGAAAAGAAGGCTATGAGGATATGAGACTCAAGGTTAAATGAGCCTAAATGTTTGTTTAAGTATTGTCACTTAACTGTTTCTTGCTACTCAGCAGTGGTTTCGGGTGTGTTTACTGTATTTTTCTCTGGTTGTTGAATTTTTTTATATAAACCACCCTGAAATCCATTTTCATGAAGGGCAGTATACAACTATTTTAAATAAAATTTAAACCAGCAAACAGGCAAATAAAATCAATTTTCAAAGCTATACCTATGGCTGCATTTCCATGCCCAAGCTAGATCAGTGTGTGTGCTGTATCTACAGTTCTATGCACATAATGCATGTGGTGCTATGTATGCATGCATATGCCTGGTTGTGTACTGCGTGGGTCTGAACTTGAGATTCATTTACATGACCATGTCACATCTGTGCACACATCAGGAAAGGGACGCATTGAATTCACATATATTTGCGTGTTGGGGGGGGTTGTTGTACTAAAAGCACAGGTGAGTGTGTGCTGCATATGCTGTCATTTCCATTTATACTGCCTGTAGCCTATTTAGCTGGAAGAGGAAGCAGAGGTGGAAGAACTGATGACCTTCCGTCTCTGGCATATTGAATTGCTCTGCAGGCTGAGGGTCCTGATATCCTTTCCTAGAGGGCTCATCTCCGTGCCTACTACCTTTCCCCAAAGGCAGAATCTAGTCTGGCATGTGCAGGCAAACAGCTTTGTCAACCCCCAAAGGACATTATGTGCTGGCTTTGAAGATGCTGGGTTGTTATGGTGACGGGATGAGAGGCCATTTAGCATCTTGGCAATTTGGGTACACAGAAAGGGCTAGGGCCCCATTCTCTCTCTACTGCCTGTGGTTTATTTTCAGCCACTAATTATGGTCTGTTTCCCAGAAAGCCACCCACACTGTACTCTGGAGAGTGAAGTGGGGAGGAGTCCTGTGCATTGAGGTCCAACTGCAAACCAGAGCTATAGCTCCCCAAGAGGCTGTAAACGTCTTAAAAGGTTTCCCCTGCTGGGTCCCAACCCATTTTTACAGAAAGCAACTGACTACGGCTTCCAGGATTAGTGATTGTGTTGGTGGACAATCTTGGTGGAGGGTAAAGAGTGCCTTTTTGCACAGTATCAACAGAATGCTTCCCAAATCTTTCCCCCAAATCTGTTACAAAGCACCCCTAAAAACATCCAGCTTTTGTTATGATGGCCTGCACCTCAGAAGGACGTTGGTTTTAGTCTGG
Organism: Podarcis filfolensis; assembly: GCF_964270895.1. Classification (NCBI taxonomy): domain Eukaryota; kingdom Metazoa; phylum Chordata; class Lepidosauria; order Squamata; family Lacertidae; genus Podarcis; species Podarcis filfolensis. Next base: position 41,908,416 of record NC_139608.1, on the reverse strand, counting down.
AGAGGCCTCAAGAGAGACTCCATTACAGAAAGCCAAGCTCACATGTTCCAAGCAAGCTGAGCTGCAAAAGCCCCCGGCAAATTCATTGTCTCCTTTCACTGTAAATCTCTGCCATTCCTCCCTTATAATTTGTAAATTTAGAAGTAAACGAAAGAGCACCATAAACAAGGATATGGCCACCAAAATATCACTCTCACGATTACTAATCAAGAAGTTTTGATCGCCTGAGGCTCTTGTCTGCAGAGTCCAAAAGATAACGTTAATCTCTTTTCTCCAACTCACATAAACAGCAGATTAAGATGCATTATAAGAAGCCATTTTGCAAACATCTTAGACACCATTTTAATTTCTTTACACTCATTCACTGCCAGGAAAACAGGTTTTGCCTTCTTTGCTTTTATGCTAATTTTTAAGCCCAAGGTAAGCATAAAAGGTGATGCTTTTTGCCTTACCAATTAGGAATCCTTTGGATATCAAAGAGACCTCATCTCTCTCTGCCCAGTAACATCCCTGTGGACTCCCACATCTCATCCTCCTCCTCTCCCCTTTTTTTACTGCTGAAGAGGTGCTCTCATCTCCACCACATACCACCAAAGCCTCACAGAACAAGGTATGAAACTCTCTCAAGCCCATCAGCCGGCCAACCCCCACTCCCCTTCCCCCTATTTTCTCCTTTCAAGCCCCATCAGGTTCCTCTTTCTTAGGGAGACCTGCTCTCTTTATTCTCCTTGTCATGCCCCAAGCTCTTCCTTTTGCTTTCTTCTAATTCCTGCCCTAAACTCTTCCCCAAAGTCCCTACCGAAATCTCTACCATTTCCCCCCATTTGAGAACCTGAGCAGCCACTCACGTGAAGCTGGCTTCACTGCCTTCGTGAGACAGGCAGGTCCCACCATTCTCACAGGGCCTGCTGGAGCAACCATCCACAGAGAGTTCACAGTTTTGGCCCTGGAATAAGACAAGGAGAAGTAGCAGCCACAATACAAGGAACAAATTATAAAGCTCTGGCCAGGACGTGAGGTTTCTCAGTCTCAGGTCCTTGCTCATCAGCCATAAAAGAACAAAATAATAATAATAATAGGAATTGCTGCCTATACATAATGCAGGCTGTCCTTTTTGGGTTTGCTTGTTTTCGCCACCAGGATTTCCTTTATTAGTCAAGAGCTGCCTTCCCAACCAAGCGTCCTCTGTAAGTTTTGAAGTTCAGTTTCCATCATGATCAGGGACAATGGGCACGCTAGTGCAAAACATCTGGCGAACGTTCAGATGAAACAGCCAGTTCCACATTCCCCACTCCCACCCCCAGAAATAGTGGCAGCTCTAGGTACAATCAGTAGGGACTGAGAGTGTATCTCGCCCATTCCTGATGGCAGTGATAAACTAGGCTGGTTGTCAAACTGGAGAATGGCTTCCTTCCACCATGTCTTGGTCCTTCTCTGAGCCTTTTTCTTTTGGTTGACACAAGCTGTCAGAGGCTATGGTCCCCAAAGCAGGGAGAAAGCCCAATCCTTCCCTTTGTCAATGATCTCTTCTCCCTCCCTAGTCACCCCTCTCCTCCTCCCCATCCCTCTTCTCACCTTGTAACCACTGGGGCAGATACAGCGGTAGGAGTCCAAAGGGTCTTGTTGACATGTGCCCCTATTTTGACAGGGACTGCAGAGGCAGGGGTTACACTTGGCCTGGATGATGAGGGGAGGAGGCCCTGCATAGATGAAAGAAACCAGACAACTAGGAATTGGGGTCAGAGCCAAAGAATCACTGAACGGGAGGGAGGATTTCCACACATCCTCCTGTGAAGACTGCCCCCCTTCTTGGCCAGAATCTTTTGCAAGGCACTTGCCAGAAACATAGAGGAGATCGCAAACGGATTAATGGTGGAGCTGAATATATATTAACAGCTGGAGGAGTTCTGAAAGGAGAGCCTGCCCACCCCACTCTGTGGCACAAAGCCAGGTTGTGCTTACTTGTTTTTCTTCTTTAAATAGTAGGCCCTGTAGCTCAGTGCTGGGACACATGCGTTGCATGCAGAATTTCCTAGGTTCAATCCCTGGCTCCTCCAGTTTTTAAAAAGGGGGGCTGGGTGGCAACTGATGGGAAAGACCTTTGGACGATGAACAAACAGCCCAATGGAGTTTGCCATATGGAGAGGCCAGGAACAGGCTGGAAGATGCAAACAGTTGGAGTGCTCCTATATAGACACTCTTACCACGTCAGCTAGGATGGATTTGTCTCTAGTGACTTAGCTGGATGAGAAGGCTATGGAAGGAGGAGGCAACATAGCCTCCAGCCTGTGTCCTTCCTCCAGGTCTTCCTTCACCAAGACACTCATCTTACCTTCTCAACACTATGGACCAAACATGATAGGAGTAGCACATGTGTGGGCAATGTGGTGCAACACAGAAGTTGCACAAGCCTCACCACAGTTCCAATCACTAGCATAAAGCCCTTCCTTTCATCTCCCCCCTCCTCGCACATTAACAACCCTCATGCTCCCTCACTATGTGCCTCATGCTCAACCAACAGGCCCAAGCCCTATAGTACTTGGAGTTACCCAAACTGTTCACCTGACCTGCCTTGGAGCTAAGGTGCCTCAACCTCGGTCCCAGTTTGGTTGGGAAAGGGAAGAGGGCCAAAGAGCAACTGGGCAGGGTAGGGTGGACCAGAAAGAGCCATTGTTTGGACAAAGCTGCTCTGCAAAATGAATAAAGTATCCTATAAAGTATTTATGCACTTACCTAGGCACTCAAACTTCTTGGCAGGAGTGGTGAGCAGCAGTTTACCCTCCATATCCGCAGGGCCAGCACAGCGGGCAATGCCAGGCTCCTTATAGCCAGTTTTGACCCAGCCTGAGAGCCAGCGCATGTGGCAATCACAGTGCAGTGGGTTGGCACCGATGGCTCTGTGAAGCAGGGAGAACCAGAATCTCTACATAACTCCTTAAGGTCTGGAGGGGGGGCTGTCATTCATTGCATTTGATCTCTCTGGCTGCCTCTAGTGGCCCTGGAACTGATTAATAAGTAAGGTTTCTATTTTCAGACTCTGAAACTGCCCTCATAGAGCAACATAGCTGCAATCTGAGGTGGTCTCTCTCTTTCTTCATAATGTTCTTAAAGGTATGATTCACACATGCTGGCTTGCAACTTGCTATCTCAGTTCCTGACGACATCACTCAATAAGATGCAGCTAAATGTGCAAATTGCGGCCACCGAAATGCAGGGTGTTGGCACCACTCATCACTTCAGGGTGCGGGTGCTGAGTGATGAAGACACATAGAGGTAGTCCCTAGGGTTGCCGCCTTTCCTGGAGGTGCTGCTTATTAGCATAGCTAAAATCTTTTCAGATGTATGTAAATTGAGAAACAATTTACTCTGAAGGCTGAAATTGCTCTGCAGGCTGAGGGTCCTGCTGGGGGAAAAAACCCTAAACAAAAAACATACCCCAGTCTTCCCCCAAATGTACCTTTCCCCATCCTTCTCCTTAGACTCTAACCCAGGTAGAGTCTGTTGCAGTGTTTTATAGTTCTGAGCATTGGGGTGCTGGTCTACACTGGTTTCTCCTGCATTATTCTGAAGTGTAGTAGAAGACAAGAGGCACAACACAACTTCCTCCCCAACTTACTTCCCCCACCCCACCAACAGACAACTGGACATTAAGAACCAGTACAGCCTGGTGTGTGTGTGTGTGCGCGCACGCATGCTAACTCCTTTGCCTTACTTAAGAGGTGCAAACTACAGGACTGCAAGCTTGGTTGCTGCCTCCTGATAAAAGGTGCCAGGAGGAACTTCAGCAACATTGCAAGAAAGCAGAACCAGACCAGTTCCTGCTGCTGTTCAGCATACAGAGCACACAACGTCTGCCATCATGTCAGCCAAGGCAGCCATCACACCAAAATGAAAATAGGCTTTACCCCAGCCTAGCATCATTCTCTGACCTGGTGGATAAACAACGGGAAACAAAGGGTGCTTTCTAGCTTTTGCCTTCCAAGTACTGTCCCACAGAGCATCAGGTAGTAGTGCCAAGCTGGGATTCTCATGCAAGAGGAAAGAATGGGTGTTCAAACTGATGCAAATACTCACAGGTGAGATAGGGAGATGACATCAGCAAATATCCCCTCAGGAAGTGTAGCAATATCATTTCCATGGAGGGACCTGGGCACAAAACACAAGTAGCATTCTCAGTGTCCTGGACCGTGGGACCCACCTGTCTTACTTGTTGTGATGGACCCTTTAAGAAGGTTAGGGGAGCATGATCTGCCTAAAACCAGGGAAGTCAGGAATTGGGGTTTTTAGACTCCTCCCCCCTATATCATCTGCATCATATGTCAAGCACTGGATTACGAACCCGCAGACTTATGATAGACTGCCTGCTCTATGCCCAGATGATGTGTGGCTGAGTCTTAACTGTCCAAGGAAACAAGGAAAGCAAAATGAATGTCCATATGACACATAACACACACAAACTAAGCAAGTGGAGGGTCCCTCAGCCCATTATTCTCCCTCCACTACCAATTGCCTGGCTGCTCACTTCTTAAAGTAACAGTTTAAGGAACAGTTAGGCCAAAGTCAGACTCCAGTGAGGGGATTCTCCTTGAACAGGGGCATAGGGGAATACATGAATACAAGGTACCTACAGCAGCCGTAGTGAACGGAGACCCTCAAAGGCCAGGGGAGGGATACACTGCAGGGCATTGTAGCTGAGGATCCTGAGGGATGGGGAAGAGAAGGAAGAGTTTGAATCATCACACATTCCTTAAAAAAAAACCCAGCCCACATACTGTCTGATATCCCTCCCCCAGCCCCATATTAGTTAAAGGAAGGAAAGTTTCATCCCTCCTGCTCCCTGTGCCCATCAAAAACGCTTCTCCTGCAGGTGGGGTGAGGGGTCTCCCTAAAATTGGACTCAGATCCTAAGGTAAGCTATGAAAATTCACAGAAGGAAACCCTCCTGGCCTTTCTGCCCCCAGCAAACCACTGTGCCCAAACCCCCATTGTTCAGGAGGTACACCCACCAATCCTACGACAGGCTTTTTGCAGGGCACAGTGGGGGGGGGGACAGGAAAATTTCCTTCTGTGAAGTTCCCTAAGTTAGCACACCTTAGGAGCCAAGCCATTGTTTCTTTCAAGATTCTCTAACGGGCAACTCACATAAACTGGGGCACAGTGTGTTCTTGGGGTATGGTTGGATTCCACTCAATGACGATGCTAACAACCCATGAAGTTCATACTCTCTCCAGATTCGTCAAATAGTTGGCACGAGTCTAAAATTGCAACTTTGATGGCAACACAGAAAATAATAGGGTCTGCTGGCCAATGAAGGATTTTTACTTTCTACATTACTTCTATTCAACTCAGTTCAACTATTCAGTTCAACTTTTTTTTTTTAATGGCTAGGTGTCTTTCAGTTAAATAGCAGTGACATTCTATGTACTGCTAAGATGATTTTAAATATATTATCAATCAACAATATGTGTCACCAGCCCCCTTTCAATTGGGATGACTGAAATCCCACTAAAATCCTGTAATTTCAAGGCTCTGGCTGCCAGAAAACAATTTAATTGTATTTATTGACTGAGGCGTTCAGTCCTACATTTGTCTTTTAAATGAAAATAAGTTTCCAGCCCTTCTGGTTGACCCTTAAGCTTGGAACTCAGAAACTGAACACCACAGTCAATAGAACAGAAAGAAACCTCCTAACCTAACGTTTATGATGATGTAGCAGCTTTAGGATTTATAAGCTAATATCAGAATGGGAACAGACGAGTACATGTGTATGGGTCACATGGATTTAAGCAAATTCCTGATTATAAGTAGTTGTTGTCACAGAACACCTTGTAGACAAGAATGAACTGCAGGAGGCATGCATTCCTGTTTAGTTAGTTGGAACCAGAAACCGACACCCCATCAATTGATGTTCTCTTTGGCCAGGCAGTAGACCCCAGGGATCAATGGCATTTCTACCCTGCTTTGCACAGTATAAGCCAGTATACTGTAACATCAGTCATTTAAAAAGGCATTTCTCTCCCTGTAGAGGAGGCCTCTTTTTGCTGGAGGCAGTAGGACATCCTCCCTTTCTGATCTGCTGGTCAAATGCTGTATTGGGCACTCACAGAGTGGTGAGCTGGCTCATATTGGTGAAGGATGAGTTGCTGAGAGAGCTGATCTTGTTGTTGCTCAGATCCCTGTAAGACAAAAGCACTGTGCAAGCTCACACCACATTTAACTCTCTCTTCCTATAGAACAGACCCTCCAAGTGTCCCTACTTTCCAGGGAAGTCCCTGATTTAGAGAAGCCGTCCTGGTTTCTGATTTGATCTCAGAATCCTGCTTTTCCTTAGGATATCCCTATTTTCACTGGAGAAATGTTGGAGGGTATATGGCGTTATCCAACCCCCAAGCCACTGGAAGGCAATCCTGTACAGGGAAGTTTAAAAAAAAAAATTAATGTTTTATTATGATTTTATGTATGTTGGAAGCTGCCCAGAGTGCTGGGGCAACCCAATAAGATGTGTGGGGTAAAAATAGTAAAATAATCATTATGGAATGGGATGTCCCTATTTCCATTGGAGAAAATAGGGATAGAACGAATCTGTCCTTCCCAGATTTCTGCATTCAAACTCTACAGTCTTTTGCATATCTAAGGAAACTCTCATGTGAACAGTGGCTCCACAGACTGAACATCCAGCAGATGCAGCCCTGGTGGCACCTTCAAATCTGCCTTCTCCTTTGGCAACAGCTCTGGGCTGATGACTGCATGATGTCAGCTAATTCTTCTAAACTCTTCTCTGTCTGGTGCTGCTAGAAAGGAGTCTTGATAAACTGTATCATGTAGGAAGAAGGAAATCTAACAGTGCACATGCTCTGAAGGCCAGGAAAAGCCACAAGATGACCTGCAGAGCATGGAGTGAATCTTGGAGTCAGTGTGCTTAAGACTTAGACTCAGCTGCATTTCAACAGCCAGCACATAAAATAAACTGGGAAGGGTCCTTTGGAATTCCTTAGGCAGGCAATAAACAAACAGTTGAGATGAAAAGTCAGTGAGGTGGGGTCAATGGGGTAGGGGAAAGGGCTATATCATGCAGAAAATTCCAGGAACCACATATGAGACAGATGCCAGAAGGGTAATCTACCTCTTTGGGAACTGAAATCAGTTCCTAAAGGACTCACAGTGCCTTAGCAGAAAAGCAAAGCTATTCTAATGTCCAGGGAAACCAAAGTAAATAGAGAGATGGATGAACTCCAAATCCCAAGTCTGATGGACTAGTTGGCGTTTTTAGAATTATTTACTTCACCCAATATCCTGAGCTGAGTTAACTGCACCTTGCTCAAGAGAATCCAGCTTTTTTAGTTGCACAGCATTTGCATTTTAGCCTCTTTTGGGAATCTGACCCCATAACCAGGGCAGCTAAAATCTAAAAACATTTAATAGTTAATTTTCTTGCCTTAAACCTCTCACCTCCTCTTCAGCTGTACAAGCTAATATGTTAAGCATAATTTTATGTAATTCAGAATGGGTCCTATGCCTCCCCTCAAATTCTCCCTTAGGCAAAAATTATTTCTTATCCTTCATGCTAGCCTCTTTGACCACCCTCTTGTTGTTGTTTTTCAGAAGCTTCTCTGCTTCCATATAGCTCTATGGTATGTGTGTGTTTTAACGAAAAGGCTTTTTTTTTTTTTGCATTTTGATGGAAGAACCAGGTGGGAGATACAACATCTGGGTGCCACTCGGCCTTTCTGCATCTGCTTTATTCTCTTTATTCTGAAAACAGAATGGTCACCTGATTCCACAAAGATCTCCTGTACCTCCAACCAGCCCCTCTGTACTGGTCAAAGGCTGATACCATGTGAGCCAAATCAGCTGATCAGCGTCCACTGAGGTATGAGTTGCACCACTCCCTACCTAGGCCTGGTCTAAAAATTTCCACAGACATGCTGCACAAATGTCTGAGAAAAGGCCACAGCCCACAGCCCATCTCCTGCCTCTCTGAAAAAAGACTATGGCAAGCTCTCGGGGACCCATACGAGGCCACTTCTTCTCAGATACTTACACCAGCTGTAGGTAACGGAAGGTGGAGAGCTGTCCAGGAACCAGGGTGAATTGGTTGCCATCCAAGTAGCTGCAAGGACAATGATGGATGCATCAGAGGTCACAGCAGCAATTCAGGAGAGGACTGTTAAACTTCCAACAATGGTGTTCAAAGGACTCTAAACCTAGAAGCTATAACTAGTGATAAGCACTGTCACTGCTCCTCTGTTAATGGTGCCAGCTAAGGGAGAACCATCAGAGTTATCTTGTAAGTGCAAATGCCTGTGTTTCACGCCTGTATTTCCAACAGGGTGGCATACATGCTCTCCTAAATCTGAAACTATGTTTGTCTCAGGCTGCCTTGCTTTCTTCCAGTTTTCCAGATGTTTGATTCTGGATTCATTAACGCTGCAGAGTAATATAACAGTACTACAGGCCCCTTCCACCTGCCACAGAACTCATTCCCCTAAATAAAAAATCCCTTCAGAGTTCAGTGGCATCCAGTTTTGAACCCACAGAGAATGTGGCATGCACTGGATCAGTGTTTAGCTTTTGAGGATGATCTGCAGAACAGTGCAAGGTATAAAGCTGCATGCCCCTCACTAGGCTGTTCCCAGCCTCTTCATCCATGGGTGCGACTTGCCAGTGCCCACATTGCCCCTTCTTCCCAGATGCAGCATTAACAGAAGGGCCCAGGCAGCATTACTCACAGCTCTGTGACGTTCTTGGGGATCCCTTTGGGGAGGGATTTCAGGTGCTTGTTGCTGCAGCGAACAACAGTGTCTAGGCAAGTGCACTCCTGGGGACACTGAGGGCGTGGGAAGCAGCTTGTCTCCTCCTGACCTGCCAAGGCACAAGCCAAAGGGTTCACAGTGGAAAGAGACGGCATGGTGATGGAATAGGAGATCTTGAAAGCAGACATTATCCTATGTTTCTCCAGGGAAATCTAGATTTCAGTCTGCCCTTATATCACCATTATAAAGTGTCCCACTTTATCAAAGGGCCAAAGGCATCAGCAGCAATTAGAACTGAGAATATTAATCAACTAGTGTGATTAATTCATTGCAAATAAAACGCCACTCTTAATTGGAAAGAGTGTGAAAGGTCCCTTTGACATCTATGTCCTCCTATTGATTTACACAAGGGTTTCAATTCTCAGAAGCACATGGGAAAAGCTATTGAGCTGTTAATTCCCCCCCCCCCCCGAACAGCAGCCACCCCTCCACACCCTGCATAGATGCACCATATCAGAAGCTGCTGTTTGGACCAGGGCCAACAGCTTAAGATGATTTGCTAGACAGTTAATGATTTACCTATTTAGTAAAGTGGTGCTGTGTTAAACATCTCCAAAAATATTTCCTGCATTAAGATACTGTATTTATTTATACTGAGTGGTTAAATAGCTGATTAAATTGCCTTGCTTTTAACCAATTAATTGATTTGGGGGGGGGACCTTGAGACCACTCCTAACCACGGCGGCACAGCCCCTTACGTAAGTGGGGGCCTGATGCATCCCTGACAAGATTTGTGCTTTGTTTCAGTTTATGTCTAGTTTGAAGCCACCAGGCAATACAAAAACTGCTAGGCATGTCCATGTAATTGCTGCTGAGCTTAACCAGTGCCCATGCTGGGACAACAAAAAAGGCCTTCCCAACTGAGGAGACAGTACGAGAAGAAGAAGATTGCAAGACATACATGCATGCATACACACACACACACACACACACACACACACACACACCCTTAATCTCCCACAACTTTTCAGAATGGGGCGACCACATCATTTCATTAGTGGCTGCAGCCTTCTTTGCCCTTTACAGCAGCCTTTGGGTTCCTCCCACTTCAGCTGATCTGCGTGAGGAAACTCATTTCCATGTGTGAACTGCTACTGCAAGATTTGAGGGCTGAGGCAGTTTACACACACTGTGCAGCCTGGGCTAATGGACATTCAGCGTTTTCAAAATCTGGCTTCATACATGGCACTCCCATTTTCCATAATGACTTCCTTTGTGCCCTCTGTTGGTTTAAATTCATATTGCAACAACTCTGGACAGGGAAAAGGGTTGGACATTTATGGCTTAATGGGAGTATCAACCTCGTTCAACCACAACAGCCTTCCCAACTGGTCTGCTAGTGGAAACTCAAATAGGGCCTTATGTGGGTCTGTGGGAAGATACACCTGCTATACAATCATAGCCTCAGTTTGCTTAATTGCTCCCTCCCCATCCTCCTCATCCCCACCAAGAGCCTGTGAGTTACCTTCCTCACACCTGAAGTCGGGGAAGGCCACATCCTGCAGTGGGATTTGGCGTAGGAAGTCCGGATTATTGCAGCGGGGGTTCCCAGTCACAATCTTCCTCCTCCGAAGCCAGTCGCCCAACCAGGCCAGGCGGCAATTGCAGTTGAAGGGGTTAGCCAGCAGGTTCCTGGGTGGGAGGGGTACAGGAGGGAGATAAATAAACTGGGCAAACACAGGATAATCTAGCAAAGGCTTGTAGGCAGGTAGGGCTCAATCACCTTCTCCCTTTCAAGACCTATAACATAGGCCAGACAGTCCACGTTTGCAGGAAGCTGATTTATTCTAAGCCAAACCCTCTGGTCTGCTTAGCTCAGTTTTGTCTACAATACTGGTAGCAGCCCTCCAAGGTCTTAGGGACAGATTTTCCCCAATACTGCTACATAGGAGCGCTTTTGAGAGGCCAAGGATTAAAGCAGGGACCTGCTGTATAGAAAGCGTGGGTTCTACTCCTGAGCTATGGAGCCTCCCTACAATCAAGGTGGGGTAGCAGAGTGGCCTACACCTTGCAGACAGCTCTCACCAAGGGATGGAGGACTGAGCATGTTCAGAGGTTAGTTAATAGGTTAGAATTTCCCCGCCTCGCAACTCACAGCGTGGAGAGCGACTGCAACGTGTCAAAAGCCCCAGGTGCGATGGTGCTGATCTGATTGTCGTACAGCGAGAGGAGGCGCACATTGCGCAGTCCCGTGAAGCTGTCGTTGTGGATGCAGTTGATGCGGTTGTTCCTCAGCATCCTGGAAGGAAGACAGAGAATGGGAAGAAGCCCGTTCTACAAACTACCAAAGCCAAAGGAGCCTGACAGCATTCTCCACCCTGCTACTCCTCCTGCATACTGACAACCCACCGCTGCCGCTCTCTCCTATCTTCCCTACCCCAGTTAGGCCAACAACCCCAGTTAGGCCAACTTACAGGGTCCGCAGCCCATCGAGGCCCCGGAACATGGCGCTGCGCACTGACTCCAGCTGGTTAACTGTCAGGTGTAACTCACTGACTGAAGCTGCCCCTTCAAAGGCTCCATCCTCAATCTCTGACACTTTGTTGTTGCTCAGGTTTCTGGGAAAGCAAGGAACATGAAGTGATAGTAGAACACAGGAGCAGGCAGAAAGTTTTCTCAACTCAGTGCGCAGCCTACAAGGAGCATTTCTCTCCAACAGAGACAAATGAACAATATTTGTAGTAGTTCCAACAGCGCTGGTTTTATTTTGCTATCTTTAATTCTTCTGCGAGCTGCCCCTGCTGCACCCACTTTGAATGTATGCCGTATGTTTAGTCTTAAACTTTTGACTTCCTCTAAAAAAATTGTTTGTGCTTCTGAAGGCCCATTGAGTAGCCCCTGGCAGTCTTGATCAGAATCTTCTCCCTCCTGTGCCTGCTCTTTGCACTGAAAGGAAAGCTCCCACTGATGTCAATGGAAGCTTTATTCTCCTTGTAAACAGCAGTTGAGGAGGGGACAATTCCAGCACTGGGTCAAAGCTCCCCTCACTCCACACCATTTTCCTGATCTGGCTGGCCCCCCTATGCCAGCTGTTCAACTTTTAAAAATCAACTATGCAACACCAAGCAATGTGACAAAGGTCATCTCTAGTCTGGCCTTTACATTCTAGGCATACATGTCAGCCTCTTGCATTAGAAATATTTGGCTCCTGTTGGAATACTGCTGCACTCTAAGTCCTATTCATATTGCCGCCTCCTTTTCCCCAGATCTTGTGTGCACAAGAGGTCTTTGGAGTATCTCCTCTGCTATGAGAACCCCTAACCCACATACTCACATTTTCTTTAAGTGTGGGAGCTTCTTAAAGATGCCTGTGGCCTCCAGCACTGTGATCTCATTGTTGTTCAGCCGCCTGCAACAGAAATAAAGGGTTGTAAGCATACAGCTCGGAAAGCAAAGCAGTGAATAAAATAAAACATATGTGTATTCTAGGCCCATCTCTGAAAACTAACTTTGCATTGCTTAACACATTCTTTCCACTCTGTACTGAGTTAGTCCCTGTGTATAAAAATGTGCATATATATCAGAATATAAAGCGTAATGCAAATGGATTGTTCTGCCAGGAGTAAGTATATGGCTTTGAAAGCCAATGTACACCAGCTTTCTAAATCAAGCATCTGCAGCAGAAAGCCACTTGTCCTCATGAACAAGGTGCCCTTTTCCTACACACAGATATTTCAGAGAATTTAATATAGAATAGAAATAGAAGGTGAAATGGCCCAATGAAAGACTCAGTACTGGATAGGGCCAAGGGCCATTCCACTGTGCTTGCATGGAGAATAAATGCTTTATATAAAAGGCTTCAGATACCCGTTTAGTACACAATATGGGATGCTGGGTGCAGTGCAGTGCACTACAGAAGGGAGAGGCACTGGAGTGAAAAACGCACAAGAAATAGAAGTTCTAAGCTTTGTCAGTGTGTAAGATGAACACTGGGTACAGAAGTTAGGAATCTTAGATGAGTGGCTGAGGCAACCCAGTCAGGTGGGTGGGGAAAAATTAATAATAATAATAATAATAATAATAATAATAATAATAATAATAATAAAGAATTGGACATACTGCAGTAATTCAAAGTATGAATTATGTATCAGGAGAAAAAACCTTTAGACAACAAGGAGTTTCCCCCTCACTTCTATTATCACCTTAAGAAAAAGAACTGTGAGTTTCATAGATTCATAGTTCGCAGCAAGTATGTAGGGAACCTTTTAACCTTTACCTCCACTGTCAGAGGCAGCATTCTTCCAAATACCAGTCACTGGGAATTACAAGTGGGAAGAGCACTGTTGTGTCAGATCCTGCTTGCAAGCTTCCCATAGGCCACTGTGAGAACCGAATGCTGGACTAAATGGACATTTGGCCTGATCCAACAGGGCTCTTCTTATGTTTGTTTGGCTCTATAGAGTTAAAATGAAATCCTGCTTCACAGATGGCAGGCAGACCCCGTCTGGGAGGTCAGGTGTGCCTCAGCAGGGGGAGCCAATCAGCAAGCAGGTCCTTCCATCTCAATGCATGATGGGGGAGGGCAAACCCCAAAACCATAGAGAATGCCTCCGTGTCCCTGCCACAGAGATCAGTCCTTAAAACAACAGCAACCCTACAATAGCAACATTTGCTATCTACAACTGTATAAATAAAGCCACATGGAAAGCAAATAAGAGTACTTGGTTTTTGATAGTGAGGAAGGAAGTATGGTTCTTAGATATGGCCAAAGCATGCTGACTTACAGTTCAGCTGTGGCTTGAGGGAGGCGCTCTGGGATCTTTGTCAGCTTCAGGTTGGAACACTCGACCACGTTGGCTTCGCAGCGGCACTTGGGGGGGCAGACTACGTCACTGTGACATTCACTGTTCAACTGGTAATCTTCCGTACCTGCCACCAAGAGAAAGCAATGAGACAGTGTGCACACAGAGGTGTGTGTGAATGCTTGGGACTGTTGCATAAGCATATTGTGGAAGGGGATTCCTTCTGTCTGAGGGCATGAGGCCTCACATGCTGACTCTGCTCCCAACATTCCTGCTCACCCAGTCCCAGACCTTCTCCTGTTGAAGGGAGCTTCTACCATGGCTGCTTGAATGTGAGTAGAACTCTAGAAGCCACCAGGCATCTGGGAGCTCTGCTTTATCAGGGATCCCAGTTGAATGCAGAACTCATAAATAAAAATATATAAATCCTCTGGCCAGCATAATTAAGCCAGAAATTTCTGCACATAGAGTAAGGCTCCAATAAGTGGCACCACCATCAAGTAGCCAGAAGCAGTGGAGGCGTGACAGATTGAAATTGGCTGTGGACCACGTGTGGCCTATTAAGTTCCCCACTCCTGTGCTACAGCAAACGGAGAAGGCAGATATGAAAGACAGAGACTGGTTGATCTTGTTCTGAGCCTCTGGAAGGACACAGTGCCTGCAAACAGTCCATGCCACCACTGCTGGATCTAATGCAAGCCGTTAAAAATACATCATAACAGCAATCCTGCAAAGCTGCAACCTCATTCTGCCAGTAGTGCAAACATACCACAAACATACACATGCAACTCACGTGCAAATTCTAGCATCTCCATACTGGCTCCCTTACCTGGAATGAAATACTGTTCTTTGGCTGTGAACAGAAATATGCAGAGTGTTAATCTGAATGAAGCAAACTTAAGATCTTAAAGGCTATGCTGCTCATAACTTCCTCAGACATGTATGAACAAGTATATATACTGCAGTGTGAATGAAAACAGAATCCATATTTCTATCCAGATACATATGCTTAGAAATGACATCATGCATATTAACTTAATATGTATTTCTGATGAAAAATCGACAAATGCACCACCAGCCATCAAAGTGTGCACAAGATGTAAGAGTTAATTTTTAAAATAAGAGAACAGAAACACTGCAGTTTTTCAGTTGGGGGGGGATGTTTCTACAATATCTTCCCCTAGATTTCACTGAGGTGCTAATGTCAGGATCCCTGGATAAGTATGCAATGAAGTGCTAGGGAAACATCCAATATCTGCTCTGTCCCAAATCTATACGCAGCCCTACAGAAGAAGATCATTCGTACGGGAGCAGCGGAATTTCTTGCTCTTGATCTGTCCGATGCGCTTGTTGGCGAGGCGGCGGGGGCTGGCACAGCGAGCACCACTTGTTTCAATAGGATTGGCACGCAAGAAGTCTGCCAGCCACTTCAGGTTGCAGTCGCAAATAAAGGGGTTCTGGGCCAGATGGCTGTAGAAGGAAAGAAACAAGAGCAGCTTGAATTTCAAAGTTGTTCTGGTGGCTGCTGTCAGAGCAACCTTAAATCTAGCAACCAAGATGCTGCTTCTAGCTGGCATAATGCTGAATGCTCTTGTAGGCACCCCAAAGGCAAAGTGGTCCATTTCCTTGTGACCTCAGCTTTGGTGCCAGGATGTTGGGCTCTGCCAATGGCCCTGGGCCAGCCTCTACACTCTAGGGCAGTCTTCCCCAACTTGCTGCCCTTCAGATATTGTTGGAACAACTTCCATCCTTCCATCAGCTCCAGCCAAGTTATGGGAAGACACCCAGTTAGGGAAGGCTGGTCTTGAAGATGGTTGCAAAGGCATGACCTTGCAATGCTTTCTGCTCTCTTTCTAGAGCTCTGCCCCTGTGGTAATCTCCTGCCTTGGCCACAGAATCTTACCTGCCTTCTCAGTGGGACCCCCGTGTTCCAAGGGCATTTCCTCCCTTCCTCCCACAGAACCCTGTTCTCATTGGACATATCTTCAGAGAAGCCAGCACTCACAGAGTCTGAATGGCTCGCAAGGTGGCAAAGGTGCCCTTGGCCAAGGTCTGGATCTTGTTGTCGTACAGCGAGAGCAGCGACAGGTTCTGCAGGTCAGCAAAGGCATCTGCCCGGATGCAGTTGATCTTGTTGGCATTCAGGAGCCTGGAGTGAAGGAGCACAAAACACCATATCAGAGTGTGTGCGTGTGCACATTGTGGTGGTCGTAGTGGTAGTGGCTATCACACACACACAAAATATTCTTGGCCACTGCTCACAGCAAGGGATTCTGCAGATCCCACCCACTCAACTAACACCCAGCATGTTACTCACACAGCCTAGACCAAGTGATAGTAGGTCAGAGAACAAAATGGCCACAAAGAAGACAGGTGAGGAGACAGGATATCCACAACCCTTCCCTGAATCTGAGGTGGACAGAAGGAAGGGATAGTATAGATCAGGGATCGGCAAGATTTACCTCGCCTGGGACGGTTCACTCCCGCAGAGATCACTCCATGGGCCGGATCGCGCCTGCACAGATGCAATTTTCGGTGTCTGCATCTGTGCAGACGCGATTTCCGGTGACGCAGAAGCAAGTCCCCACTCCGCACTGCTCCAGTTTAGTGCAGCGCACAGGGACTCACCGAGCAGGCGGCTCATGGGCCATTTAAATGACCACTTGTGGGTCACTCGTGGGCCACTTGTGGCCCACGGGTCGCAGGTTGCTGACACCTGGTATAGATGAGGAATATAGGCAGATGAGGAGGGAAGCAAAGATTAAAGCTGGGGAGAAGACAGTAACTCTAGATGGGATTGTGGAGTAAAAAGACACAGGGGACAGTGAAGCAGGCTGTGTGGAAGATGAAGGCAGGGAAGAAGAAAAGGCTTGTTAAGGAGAGTTGCAGGTTCCAGGGAAGAGATAAAGGGCTGTCAGGTTTGTACAGAAGTATGCTGAAATTGTATGGGAGCCAGATGTGAGGTCTGGAGCCCCTTTGCCATCTGGATCAAGGTTTCCACACTGCCACTTGCCCCCTGCTATAGTGATGTCCAAATGGCCCTCTAGCTATCCCTCTCACTTGTGCTTACAGTAGTTGCAGTGCATACAAGCCCCCGAATACCCCTTTGGGCAGCTCTGTGATCTTGTTCCCGTACAAGACTCTGGAAAAGAAACAAAACCAGTGCTTGAATTAGTAGCGTCTCTTGGTGGTTAAGTCCTGATGTATCTTGAGGAAAGAGGCCATCTTGAACAACTGAACCCAGGCTCACCCTTCATACATAGCGGACGTAACGATAATGAGACTGTGAGGTGCCAGCTGGCATATGATGCCAGCATCAGGGAATCTGGATTCAAATGTGATTTAAGTCCCCACTGAGGCCCGGTTCGTATATGCAAATGGCCATATGCAGCCACTTGAAACAGCCAGATAGGCGCAGCTCCACATGGCAAGCTGCCTGTGTCAAGTGCATAGCTGTCAACGTTACCCTTTTTTAAAGGGAAATTCCCTTATTCCTAATAGGATTCCTCGCAAGAAAAGGGAAAAGTTGACAGCTATGGTCAAGTGGCTCCCCGCAAGGTTGCAGCAGTTTCATTTGTTCCATTGTAAACCTTCAAAAGAGAAGGGTGGAAATGGTGTGGTTGAAATCGCCATAGGTCCATGGAGAGCTGCTTCATGCAAACACCCACCATCTGGAGCTGTGCCTGCAAAATTGCATTTCAAGAGACAACCATGACACAGATTGCTCTTTGGAATGGAGCCACATTAACTTGCTGGTGCAGTGGGTGGTGGGGGAGTGTGGTGGGTGGGTGGAACTCACATGCTAACATTATCAGCAGCAAATGGGAATTAGAAAGGCCAAGCAATATGTTGGCCAAGGGGGCTGTGAGTTGGAACTGGCATGTTCAGGAAGCCACATCGCATAGCCAGTGGTAGAGTGGTAGAGAATATTCTCATGCTGCATGCAAGTGGCATTCCACTTCCCCACCTAGACTAATGTCTGCCATGCTTGCTCCCACTGAGGCTACTCACAGAGAGTTGAGTGAGCGCAGGCCTTGGAAGGCATCAGGCGCAATCTCCAAGATCTGGTTGTTGCTCAGGTCTCTGAAAGGCAAAGACAAAGTTAACGCTCCTACGCATGTAGTCACAGCTCCTTCCTTTTCTGAAGGTGCCTCTCCCACCTTGTGTTCTTTACAGAGTATAATGAAGGCTTCACTCCTGTTCCTTAGCAGGACTGAGTTGGAGGTGCACGTCAGCCAATACAGCTCTGTGCTCCCTCGAGTACGCCTTGCAATGCAACACCTGCTTCCCCTCTGCCTGTATCACGTCTGGACAGAAGGTATTGCCTTAGGCCTGCACAGACTATTTGTCCATCAAGCCCAGCACTGTTCACTCTGGCTGAAGACACTCACATCCTTCGTAGCTTCTTATATGATGAGAAGGCTCCAGGTGGGATAGACTTGATGCCATTCAGTTCTAAGCGTCTGCACGGGAAACAGAACACAAGGAAGCAAATCAGCTTGACTGCACCATGGGAGCAACTGAAATGTCGTCTCTTCCAACAAGGATGCCACAGAGATCAGGCAGGAGGTAGTCCCCAAGAGTAGGCAGACAGCTGTATTCCTGGATAGTTCACTTTGACACATCTCCACCAGTTCTCTGGAAGCAGAAATCTCTGGTCCTGGTATAGCTTTTAGCCACAAAAGGGACTGGCAAAAACTAGAGTCATCTCTGCATAAGGGAGAAGTGGTGAAGCTTTATGGACCAGTGGACTACATCTTTATCTCCCCCTACCCTTGTAGGCCAACTTCAACAGTCAGTAGGGCCACCCATATGCCAGTCACCTGACACATAATGACATCAGGTGATCGACACCTGTCAAAGCTTTGAACAGCACTTCCCAAATGCCCAGCAAACCAGGTGATTATCAGATGTTTGGGAAAGCACTGTGCAGAGTGCTTTGCTAGTCTCATGCTTGGTGCTTGGGAAATGCTGGTCACACGCCTCTCAAAGTGCTTTGTGCTTCGTTTCCCAGACACATGGCAACTGGCTGATTTTGGGATGTTTGGAAAGCTCCTTTCAGTGATGCCCTGGCCTTACATGCCCTGTCCTTACATGGCTTGAGTGGCATGGCCTGGCAGGCCAAATCTGGTCCATGGGCCAGAGGTTCCCCACCCCTGACATAAGGTCATAGTTGAGAATTGCCCTAAGGTGCTCCTTAGGCAACAATATATTATCTGTTCCAATACCAGCTGAATCAATACTAGCCAAAGGAGACAGGAGCACCCAAGCAGAGTAGATGTGATTAGGAAGGGTGCTAGTGCTCAGGTCCCACCATCCCCTGCCTACCCACCATGTTCCTAGTATCCACTCACATCTCAGTCATGGTCTCAGGCAAGTTGGCAGGGATGGCTGTCAGCCCCTTGCCGCGACAGTCCACAATGCCATTGCTGCAGGTGCACATGGCGGGACAGGAACCTGATGAAAAGCTGCAGATTTGGGTCCTGGTAGCATCCATCTGGCCTGCAGAGAAGAATGCAGAAGCTTAGTGCATCCTCTTTGCATAGGGCTTGCAACCCACGGCACTGCAAGGCACCCCTAGCCCTGCCTACCTGTTCTTTGCTTGTGGTCTGTTGGGGTTTTGGAATGTGTACTTTCTTCAGGGCAGCTAGAGAGCCTTTGGGCCACTAGCACACCCTCCTCTCAGCCCCTCTCCACAAGGTTTACACGTAGAGATGAATACATATGCAGGCATATACATATGCAGAATTGCTACACAGGTTGATAGTTCAAATCAGCAGAGACAAGAAATGGACAGGGGAGGGCAAGTGCACAAATGAGCATGAGATTGAAAGGGCAGCATGGTGCACCATTTCACAACGCTGAGGAGGAAAACTACATAAAGAGCACAGGGAGCAAGCGGGCATCTTTCAAGATGGCAGCTTCCAGCACTAATGGTTTGATAGCTTCACACTGTCAGAAATAGAAAAATGCAGGATAAAAGGAGACAATGCTTTTAAAAGAATTTCTGGAGAATAAAAAGCAATTTCTGCAGTCCAGGCTGCAGTCATGCAACCACCATGGCCTGCACATGAGAGAAACTAACGTGTTGTAGTAAGAGGGTCTTGCATTTGAGAGACCAATGGTCTCTTGTGGCAGGTTTCACTTTGGTTCCAGGGCTGATATGCCTTGAATCTGAGCGCAGAAGGGGCCTCTCTCTGGTGATTCTGGGGGTCTGCAAAGCTCCCTGTAACCCCATAGATGCCACTGACCTGAACAGCTGAATTCATTCTTCTGAATCTCTGCAACATTGAGGCCACGGAGGGCAGCAGGGCCGGCACACTGTGTGAAGAGCCCAATTGTGGGACGCTGGCGCAGCCACTGGGAAAGCCAACCCAAATGGCAATCGCAGAAGAGCTGGTTGGAGTGCAAGCGGCTGTAGGGACCCAGGGGAGGAAAGGTTGGGGGGGGGAAAGAAATATCAATCACTGTCTTTCCACAGCTACCTTTTGAGACACCTGCATAGATACTGTAGGTAAAGCCATTTCTAGAGAAACAGACTTAGGTTTACTGAGCTGGAATGAAAATGTGGGGACATTTTCTGGGAAGGAGAGTCCAGTCCAATAGGGATCTGAAACTGTGGGGTTTGGGCCTTAGTACTCTGCATTCTGGGACGCGGGTGGCGCTGTGGTGTAAACAACTGAGCCTTGGGCTTGCCAATCGGAAGGTCGGCAGTTCGAATCCCCGTGACGGGGAGAGATCCCATTGCTCGGTCCCAGCTCCTGCCAACCTAGCAGTTCGAAAGCACGTCAAAGTGCAAGTAGATAAATAGGTACCGCTCCGGCGGGAAGGTAAATGGTGTTTCCATGCACTGCTCTGGTTTTGCCAGAAGCGGCTTAGTCATGCTGGCCACATGACCTAGAAAAACTGTATGCGGACAAATGTCGGCTCCCTCGGCCAGTAAAGCAAGATGAGCACCGCAACCCCAGAGTCATCTGTGACTGGACTTAACTGTCAGGGGTCCTTTACCTTTACCTTTTTTTTTACTCTGGATTCCATGGACTGGATTGCTCTCACCCAGCATCCTGCCCACCACATTAATGCCACCGCTTTCTGTCCCATGATGCACCTTGTCATTAAAGGAACCAACAACTCCATGAACAGAGCTGTGGCTCTTTCTGCCATTGGGGGGCAGCATCCCACATCTTCGTAGGGCCCCAGGTTCTTGGGATCCTGGGCACAGGGTTAGGCATTACCTACTATGAAAACATCAGTGCCAAAAAGGGAGATCTGCAGGACCTAAAAGTGAAAAGTTGCCACCAGCATTCCTTGTATGGACTGGTAGCTCCCAGCCCACCATGCTTTATGAAATGTCCAGTCTGCGGTCTTCCACCCCACCCCCAATCCCACTCCGCCCTTGGGCTGCTTCATCATGTGCTCACAAGGTGCGCAGTTTGGGCATATGGTTGAAGCTGGAGATGGGGATGGTGCTGATGTTGTTGTTGTTCAAAGTCCTGCAGGAAGGAGGAAGAGGAAGAGCATCAGTGAACACTGGAGAGAAACATCTTGTCCTTTCATCTGGCTGTGTGTGCAGTGTACACACAAACAAACAACGCTCACAGAGTGGCATGTGACACTTCTCAGATTGACAGCACATCTTATTTTCAAAATCATTTGCAGCATGGGAGAAGCAAGGGCCAGTTCTAACACACCCCTAAAACAGAGGATCATAGAATGACAGATCAACAGGTGAATTTTAGGACCCATCTTAGCAAGAAAATTTACATTGACTAATAGGTCAGCTTCCCTGGGATTGCATGCATATTACCGTCATCTGACCCAACACTCCCCTCAAGCTTGGGAGGAAGGCCCTGCTGACATTAGTAAGATCAGAAGCAGGTTCCAGCGGTTTGCACAAGGGGAGCTACTGGGCTTTGGGTTGTCACTTGATCACTTTTGAAACCAGCCCAGGTATAATGTTATTTGTTTTGCTTTGATTTTACCACTGCGATATTTAAAACCCTCTTAAGCTACAATCCTTTGCACAATTGCATAGCAATATAGTAGGACGATTATTACTAATTATTACTATTGTTGTTGTTGTATTGATTTATCACCCACCCTTTGAAAACAATTTAAAATTCAACATTAAAAACAGTTCAAAACAAATTAAATACTGAAGCTAAAGTGACCTATCAACACTTCTCTAGGGAGGGTATCCCATAAAGTAGGGGCCACCACTGAGAAGGCCCTGGTTCCTGGTTCCCACCAATCTAAATGATCTCAAATGCAGGCCAACAAGTAGGGCTTCTGATATCCACCTTAAAGCAAAGGTAGGTTCATACAGGCACCGCTTCTCCTTCTCATAACTTAGCCCCAAACCAATGAGGGCTCTAAAGGTGGAAAATAGCACTTTCAGTTCTGCTGGGAAGCACTGCAACTGATACAGAATCGGTGTAATACCAAAAGACCTCCATCCTTCTGGGGAGATGGAATGCTACCTGGACCCTGTATGTTACCAGCATGGGTTGGAATCTCAGGATATAACACTCTAAGTTAAAAACACTTCTGGTGTGGCCTGGTGCCTACAAATGAAGTGGGGTGTTGAAGGGGAGAAGGCTATGGCCACCTGAGCCAGCAGATCATATACCAGTGATAAAGCTATAGAGAAAAACAGACTCTTTGCCCACATTTAGGGGTGGGCACTGTTTCTTGTGAAGAGTTAGCCCTAGCCCCGGGATGCTTCCAGGCCACCCTCCCATCAACTGAGCTGGATTCTACCACAGTCATGCTTCTCTAGGCAGGCTCTCCATCCAGCCCGATGGGACAAACCTTCTACAGAGCCCTCCCAGAGACACTTACAAAACTTCCAGGCCACGAAGAGCACGAAAGGCCCCTTCCTCAATGCAGCTGATGTGGTTCTTGTCCAGTTGTCTGAGTGATGAAAGAGGAGATTAATATACCTGTTCTCAATAGCTGTGCTGGCAGACCAATACATAGGATGCTCGACACAAAGACCAACCTGCTGCACTCCATGAAAGGAGAAAAAATGCTGGAGGACTTTGTGGTATGCATAAGAAGCACTGGAGAACTGCAAGTAGCCAAGAGGAGGAGAAGGATAGGTATGGGTGGGTGGGAAATATGATTTGGGGCACAACAGGCACTGCATTATATCTGTGGGACACGTTCCCACTGCTGTTGTCCTATTAGTATTTGCTGTTGTAGAAGGAATTTTTGAGATCTTCCTCTACACAGTTGCTAGCCCTATGACCTCAATATGTGCATGCATGAAACATAATGCCAATCTCTCCAGGGCAATGTGGCATGCTGTGCTTCCCTATCAGCTGCCCTGCTGGGCCAGGTCACTCACAGGTTCTTGAGATCAGTAGCTCCACGAAACGCCTTCCTGGGAACAGCCAGAAGGAGGTTCTCGCTCAAGTCCCTGCAGATGATAATTTAAGAGAGCCATCTGTCAGTGGAGAGACAATGAAGTATGGGGGGTTGGCAAGGTAGTGAGGCATCAGGTTATGAGGACTAGCAGGGGAATACTAAGCAGCAATGAAGAAATATTCTGCACATGCTCAGATGCATGACCATCCTTATTGTTTTATATGCTCCAGAGTGAGCTCTGGCACTGAAGAGGTGATGTGTGTGGCCCGAAATGCTGCTCTTTTCACCAAACAACCCCCAGGACACTGGCACAGCAAACAGCATTGCATTCTATGCCCCGTTCATATAATGAATGGTTCATCTCATGCCACTTATGTCATGGCAGCAAGATGAGATGACTGATGGTGGTTTGAATACCTTAAGCAATTTAAATAAGAATGCACGTTTTCAAACATCCAGTGTCCACCTGATTTACGGCAAGGTACAAAAGCAACCCAGTCAGTCCATTTTAGAAATAGCAAAGGAGGTGACCTAATGGACAATGAGGATGCATATTCCAGTCTCTGGCATCTGCATGCAAGAAACAAGGTGAGTCACACTTATCAGATGCAACACCTCTTCCAGCTCTTCATTCCACAGCATGCCTCATCCAGTATCCCTGCTGGCCCCTTGTATCTCACCAAGAGTCATGAAGGGGCTGGGAGAAGGGAGTGGACAGTTGACACTTGCGTTTCCCAACCCTGGGAGTAGAGGCATCCTCAGAACAGAAATGCCCGGTGACTGCTGAGTTATTAACAAAGATACTTGGCAATTCTATGCATCACACACACCACACACACACAGAGTACCTGTGTGGAAGCTTAAAAGAGCACAAGCTGTGATGGTATTTAATTGCCTTGCTGCCATTTCCTAACTTCCATGCAAATTGTTTCGTGCAAGTCTATAATGGCTGATGCTTATCAGTGAGGTGCCTTCTGATAAATTTCTGTATCATGAGACTAACACACACACATGTGCACACACGCTATTGTGGACCCAAACACACAGCCTGCTCCACCACCCCTGCAAACCTTTTTTGAAAATAACAAATGCAATCTAAGAGCAAGAAGAAAGTACGATTGCCACAGTACAGCTCAATCCTAACCAGGAGAGGGCAGCAGAAGCTCTTTCATTGCTGACTGATGTCACCTCTTCAATCTGTTACCTTTGAGACAGAACAGCAGCTCCTCAGACTTGGCACATAGCATTGGGGAAAGGAAGTGTGCAGGACATCCTGGTTTCTTCTCCACACTTCTGCTAACAACCAACCTCTCCAGCTAAGTGGCATCATTAAAAAGCATCCACTGTTTATAATGAGTGTCAAACACTCCTTTAGACTGGACCCTCATGTTGCTACAGGCAGCGGCTGTGCAACTTTTGCCCACAGAGACATGTTTCTCTCAGAGGACGTGTTTTGGAAGCAACTTTCTTCAGCCTCCCTCCCTCTGGCCCACACCCCAAGATCCCAGTACAGTGGTACCTCTGGTTGCAAACAGGATCCGTTCTGGAGCCCTGTTCGCAACCCGAGCAGAATGCAACCCGCGTCTGCGCTTGTGTGGGTCGCAATTTGCTGCTTCTGAGCAAGCGCGTGATGTCATTTTGAGCATCTGCGCATGCGCGAGTGGCGAAACCCAGAAGTAACCCTTTCCAGTACTTCCGGGTCACCGCAGGATGCAACCTGAAAACGCTCAACCTGAAGCAAACGCAACACAAGGTATTTTAAAA
This sequence comes from Podarcis filfolensis, assembly GCF_964270895.1. NCBI lineage: Eukaryota > Metazoa > Chordata > Lepidosauria > Squamata > Lacertidae > Podarcis > Podarcis filfolensis. The sequence continues at coordinate 41,883,728 of NC_139608.1, read as the reverse complement.
AAAAATTATTTAATCATTTTTTCGATACAAACAACAACCACAAAAAACACTACTACGAAAACCATAATAGCAATAATAACACAATTTGACAATTCAGATTTAAATACACTGATATACCTATGACTGCCCCCTTTTAACAAGATTTCCCCACCTCTCTCTCCTCCCCCCCACTATCCACCTTATCGCTTAAATATTCATTCCAGATTTCTTCATATTTCTCCATTCGTAATTTGCGTCGACATACAATTCATTCACATGTAGCTAATCTGTCCATATTATCAATCCATGTGCTCAATGAAATCTTTTTGCAGTTCTTCCAATTCATCAAAACAAGTTTTTTTTTGCTTCTAATATAGCACGGTACATCCATTTTAACAATATTTTTTTTTATGACTGTACTCCTTTTCTAAGGAGCATGAGATGGAAAGGCTAGAACTGAGAATATGTTCATCTCCGTATTCCTCTCCAATTCATCTCTGAAACATCTCTAACCCAGGCACTGTGGGGTTAGCAGAGGCTTAATAACTTCTTGGTATATATGTGAATGTTGGGGGCAACCAAAACTCTTCCAAAGATTGACGCATTTATTTATCTATTCATTCAGTTTATTCCACATGTGAATGGTGTATACTATAAAGAGGCAATTTACTATTAGGAGGTGCTAAAAATAGCACTAGGGTGTTCAGGTGATGGGATCCCTCACCAATCTCTATGTAGCAGCAGCAGCAGCAGCAGCAGAGAACATGGTGGGGCCTTCCAACAGTTCAATTGCTGCTGCCAACTGGGAGGGGTGAGGCAGTGAGGAGGTTGACATGGTGCAATCACATCAGCTGAGCCAACCTGGTGCTACTGCTTTGGAGCCACTCTGGAGTTTAGACCACACCACCTGGTAAGCAGCAACAACAATTCAGCTGTTGGGAGGTGAGAATCACTGCCCCACCACACCATGTGCCTTTGATATATAGATCTATTTACCCAGGCAATTTAAAAAAGAAAAGAAAATCCAGGCTCCACTATTACTTTTCTAAATTTCTTTCAGGATCACCATCACCTTAATGGCAATTTTTGACAACTAGCTAGTGAGAAGTGTTTGTTAACCTTATTCCCTAAGGGGAATTGTTTCTAGGGTCTCATAGGTCTGGTTCACATGTGATGTTTAACATTAACCATAGTTAAAAAACGAAAACAAACCATAGTTAAAGCTTTGGTGCCTGTCAGGCTTTCACTTAAGCCTTAGCTTATTATGCCACAGAATGGTTAAAAGCATCAGCAAGAGCAATTGACCCTTAACAGCAGTTTCAATTTTTTTGCCACTTTTCAACAGCAGATCTGTAGCTTTTGGGACACAATAGATCCTTAACCATATTTAAGACAGAGGTCTAAGTTCACATACAGGACTAAGCTGTGGGTAATTTTAACTAAGGTAAATTTAACTAAGATTAAAACTACAAATCTTGGTTAACAAGTGACCTTAAACCATCAATGAAGCAGCTGGACTAGGTTCACACATAACACTAAGCCATGGCTTAATAAACCATTGTCTAATAAATCATGAATGAGAATTGTATATTAACCGGCCCCCATTCACACAATCCTATAAAACATCCATTGGGCGCATTTGGCCAGAGGCACTTAAAAATCCAAGGAAAGAACCTTTGGGAACAGGGAGCCAACATTTCTCCTCTGAAAGAGTGCATGATTACAAAACTGTTAGAACAACCAGGCCCTTGTGAAAATGCCAAAGCACAAATAACATTCCCATCTAATGAGGACTTTCAGAGTTCCAGACAACTCAACATTCTGTGTCATATTGAAAGTTTTTAAAACCCTAGTTCTTCTGAAAGTAGGAGTTCCAATCGCTTCATCCTCAGAATTAAAAATCTGGGAATATTAGCAGTGGCGTAGCGTGGGGGGTGCAGGGGGGGCCGGCCGCACCGGGCGCAACATCTGGGGTTAGGGCAAATCCACGGGTTAGGGGGCGCAAATCCACAGGTTAGGGGGCGCAAATTACTTGCCTTGCCCCGGGTGCTGACAACCCACGCAACGCCACTGAATATTAGAGATTATTAGGAACTTCAAATCTTTCTATAACATTGTTACCACAAATGACTTGCTTGGAGTCCACCAGCTCTTCACAGCGACTGATTCTATCGCTATTTTTATTCACTTTTGGTTCTTTTCTTCTCCATGGTCTGGTCTGTCCCCAATCGATAGGACCAACAACCTGCTGCACAGGTGTTGAGCCAGAGCATAGTTTGGAGTAGTGTAACCTTCCACCCTCCCTGCCTTTGGAGAGTTCATATTCACACTCTTCAGGGAGGCAGCTGCCCTAGAGGTGAGTGGAAATAATGGAGAAAATCACCCTGTTCTTTCCCTCTTCTACATGTATGGACCTGTTTTCATTCAGTATCACAGTAACTCCAAGGAACATTAAGCTGCCAGTTTCCCAGACACAAATTGCTCCAGTCTTGATGAATGACAGCTTGTAGCAACAGCTTTGTCTGGCTTTAGAGGAACGATCTGACCATTACTTGCGCCATCCTGCCATCCATTTATGCTGAGTCAGATAAATCGAGACCCCCAAGAAAAGCAGCCTTGTGAAGGATCATCTCTTAGTGAGTGAAAACTAGGGGACCCCATAACCAGTATGCATACAACAAAGTATGTTTCAAGCAATGCAAATTCTGGTAGGACTACAGAGCAGGGCAAATATCTCCCAGGCTCTTCATCTGACTTTGAACTAAATGCCGTTTAATAGCAACACAAATACGTTACTTTTTACTGCTCAATGTTAAATAGGCAATAAAGAGGGGTGGGTGGGTTTCCACATGTGATGGGAATGCTCAGTTTGGACAAGGGTGTTCCAAGAAACCTCTTCCATTCTACCGCAAATAATTCCAACAGAACCCCAAGTCAGCCTTATTGTTTATATTTCCTGATACAACGTGAAATATGATGTGCAAAGACTTAAACCACTTTGTCCAGAAAACATGCTGATTTCCTTTAATTATCTCTGCATTTAGTTTAGAAAAGGTTGGCTCATCTCTTTCACCCAATGACTCCTTTAAAACAGGCATGACCACCCGCCTCTCCAGGGCAATCTGACCCAATTTCCAGTTTCAGTTGTGGTCACATCCCATCACCAAACAAATCATGACACCGAGAGAGTTTTCCCGGCTAGCCTGCACCCTTAACATTGCACCCTCTCTTTGGTCTTTGCCTCAGCCATCCCTCCTCCCCTGTGTGCCTTGGACATGAGCCACTTGGAGGGATCCCTCGCTGGGATTGGTGCCTCGATTGTGGGAGCAAGCGAGGCCTCCCAGTGTGAGATCCTGGCCAGCACTCAGCAAGTAACTAAAGCCAAACTGTCTGACATCCATAGGACACAGCTTTCCCAGTGGGGAGCCCACTCAGGCAGACAAGCCAAGCACTTAATCTCCTGCCCTATGGGCCAGGCTGAGCCTGGTGCAAGCAGGGGGTGCAATGGTATTATGAGGCTCTCATTCTCTTGGCTAATCCCAACTTCACACTTTAACCTGATTGAGGCGTGTTTGGCTTGCCAGCCCCTCGCGCTGTTTGAGGGGATTAGGGTTCGGCTCAGCGGGATGGTAATTGCTTCCTACTGCTCCAGACCATCTTGCCCAGACTTTAGCCATGCCATGGAAAATCCTGTCTTCATTGCCCAGTCACCAGTGGGGAGATAATGAACCTACAGTGCAGAATTTGCTCCCCAGACACTCCACTTCTATCCGTACCACAGGGAGGTATGAGGCACATATATATTGCACCCACAGAGGAAGGATCTGTCAGTTTGTCATGCCTGGATTGTGTCTGTTGCATGCTGTATGTTGGTGACACTCAACTCTATTCTTCCAATCCAAGAGAGGTTCCTTAGCTTGTCACACTGGGAAGGAGAAGGTCTAGCCAACTGAGGCTGAATCAAAGAAATACAGAGGTCCTGTGGGATGGGAGACTGACTGCTCTGGAAGGAGGTTTGGAGCTGGTTCTCAATGGGGTGGCGCTCCCCTGAAAGACTGGGTACACAGTTTGGAAGCACTCCTGGACTTGGTGTGAGCTATGTATGCTCAAGTGGTGCTGGTAGCTAAGGGTGCATTCTTTGGCTGATATGCCAACTGCAGCCTTATCTGGATAGGTCAAACTCAGCCAAAACATTTTGTGCCCCACTCACATCCAGGCTTGACAAGTGCATTATGCTCTTTGTGGGACTGCCCTTTGAAACTTAAGTTTTGATAGGGATAAGAATGTCAGCTTCAGTAATATCTACACCATACTAGCCACACTGGCTTCTGCGACATTTCTGAGTTGAATTTACCGTATTTTTCACCCTATAGGATGCACCGGCCCATAGGACGCACCTAGATTTGGGGGGGGGGGAATAAAGGGAAAAAAAAATATTTCCCCACCCCCCCAGGCTTCCCCCGACCCCAGCCCCCAGAATGGGTCCGAGAGCGCTGGCGAAGGTGAGGGGAAGCCCAAGAGCAATGGCGAAGGTGCGCGCACGTTCGCCATCGCTCCCGGAGCTTGCGGGGCTGGGGGTGGGGGAAGCCCGAGCTTCCCCCGACCGCAGCCCCTAGAACGGGTCCGAGAGCCCTGGCGAAGGTGAGCGCACCTTCGCCATCGCTCCCGGAGCTTGCGGGGCTGGGGGTGGAGGAAGCCCGAGCTTCCCCCGCCCCCAGCCCCCAGAACGGGTCGGAGAGCGATGGCGAAGGTGCGCGCACGTTTGCCATCACTCTCAGAGCCTGCGAGGCTGCGGGCGGGAGAAGCCGGAGCTTCCCCAGCCCCCAGAACCGGTCGGAGAGTGATGGAGAAGGTGCGTGCACCTTCGGCATCGCTCTGGGAGCTTGCGCGGCTGGGGGCGGGGGAAGCTCAAGCTTCCCCTGACCCCAGCCCCCAGAACGGGTCCCAGAGCGATGGCAAAGCTGGGAGCTTGCCGGGCTGGGGGGGATAGCTTCCTGAAGCCTGAAGAGCAAGAGGGGTCGGTGCGCACCGACCCCTCTCGCTCTCCAGGCTTCAGCGAAAGCCTGCATTTGCCCCATAGGACGCACACACATTTCCCCTTCATTTTTGGAGGGGAAAAAGTGCGTCCTATAGGGCGAAAAATACGGTAAATGGCTAGCTTTCATCTTTAAAGTCTTAAATGGTTTGAGGGACCACCTGCACCCATCATCAGGCTGCCCACACACCAAGATGTGCAGTGGTGGCTCTCATCATGAACCCACCTCCTACATCAGTGAGGTTGGTGGCCGTGAGAGGGAGGACCTTTTCTGTAGTGGCCCCACAGTTTTGCAATGCGCTTCCAGAGGGTCCAGAGAGGGCTGCCATTCATTAAGCTATCTGGAAGTCTTTAAGCACATATCTCCTGCTCAGCCTGTTATTGATCAATGCCTTCTGGCTTGGACTGTGGGTTGCTAGTGCTGTGAAAAGTGTTTTAACCGACAGTCTGGGTATGTTGATTGATTTTTAACAAGGATTGAAGGTTGCAGTTTTTTTGTTTCATGGATATTTTGCAAACTTCTTTTTGTATGCCACCTTGTCCAGAAATATCAGCTAGGAAGTATATAAATAAAATCATGCCTAGCCCATTCTCTGTAGAAACATTGAATTCAGAAGAGATAAGCAACCTTACAGATATATAGGGATGGCATGGAAGTTTTAAAACACAAAACTTTTGCCCCTTTATACCACCCTTTCTAAACAGCCACCACAGTGCCTGGACACAGTTCTCTTGCTAACAAGTGAGGAGATACCAACAACCGCATTCCTGATGTTCAGCCTCTAAAAACTTCCAGACTGCCAAAGTGATTGCCTGTGTGCAAGTGACTGTGTCTTTCTCTCTCTCCCACCTCCATTTCCACCTCTCCTTATCGCCTTCTAGTTATCTCCTTTGCTCCATTCAGATCTGCTTCTCCTAGAAGACAGAATTAAATTGGAATTCTGATTCCTTATTAGAGTCTGCTGTCTGTCTCATTTTACTCTGGAGACTACATAGCTAAGTGCTGGGCTCTCTCACACCATGGTGGTATAAGTTAAGTGGCATTAACCCTTCAGCCAAGTGCAGGTTCTACAGATGAAAGGTTGTTGGTTTGACATTCACTAGGCAGGCTTCCTGAGGAGCGTTTTTGCTTTAATTTATCCATGTCACATAAGTCCTGAGCCAGCTGCAATCAACTCCTGGTGCTATGCCTAAGCCTTTCCCGGCAAACAGAGGTTTTCTGGGACTGAACATGGTGGCTCCCAGACCTATGGTGTGCTGGGCCCAGCTTGAAAGCTGCTCCGACATCTGCTGCCACACCTCCAGACCCTTCCAGATCTGTCTCTATCCCAGCCATCCCTGACCTGGCAGTCTGTGATGTCCTGTGGTGCACTAGACTCCAGCTGCATCTAGCCAGGGTTGGGAGCAGAAGAAACTCCTATGGGGCCAAGAAGGCCCACTAGATTTTAAATGGCACCACAGCCACGCCCACCAAGCTGGTCGCCAGCACCACCAACACAGCATGCATCCTTCAAACACCTCGCCCCCATCCGTCCCTGTTGCTTGTGGGCAGTAATTAGCACCAAAGTGGCCTTGGATCCAGCCCCTGGGAGTGACGCTTCCACAGCTGCTGGCCTTGCTGTGCCTGCTGGAGGCATGCAGACAACAGCCAGGAGACAGGTAGGATCAGCCGACAGCCAGCGGGTGGTGAAAATGGATCGCATTTCCCAGGGGAATACCCTGCACTTGTGCCAAAGGGAAGCACACTTGCAACTCCGCTCCATTTTGACACACTTACTTAGATTCAAAGCAGGAATCTATACCTGTGGGTTAAGAGCATTGCACAAAGCATACTGGATAGCATAGAATCAACACCAGTTGTTTTGCTCTGGCCAGCCGTGGGATGGTAGGCTTTTGCAGGGCATGTTAAAGCTGCTACCCATTGTATCGGACTGACAACACAGACTCCGGAGGTGATATGGCAACACTTTAAAGGTAGAAAGGGAAAAAAACCCAAAGGATTTTAAGCATCACAGTGTTCTGAATGGGCCTTTTAAAAAAGTAATCTCCCTCTGTCTCCCCCCAAAACACATTCAAAACTGCAGGCCAGCAGGCAGGTACTTGTAAATTCAAATGCAATTTACTGCAGCAGCAGTTGCCTCCTTCCTCTCCCGCTGTGACTGGAAAGCTGAAATGTATTTAGCCCCCTGCATGCAAATGAGATACTCTGGCCAATTCAATCTCTGTGGGATGGAATATCAGGGAAGGATCCTCAGACCTTCACCCATGTATCCCCCCTCCCCCCGCCATCACTGCTCCATCTAGAAATTAGATGAGAGAGCCTGAGAGTCACAGACAATAAGGGTTCAAATCTGTTTAATGTCTTAAAGAGAAGGGTGCAATGGAATTAGTGCATTGGCAGATACCTTCCCAGGGAGAAGAAATTGAGCACTAAAGAGCGAAGGAAGCACAACAAGAACTGACAGCTGGGAGGTGAAGCATGACACATCCCACTTGGGAACAACAATGGTTATGAATTGGATTAAGCACTGGAATAAGCTGCCCAGGGAAGGGATGCATTTACCATCATTCCTAGGTTGCAAAGCAAAACCAGGAGCTTTCCTAGAGGTGACAAGTGTAGCCAAAGACAAGGTTGTTGTTTTTTTAAAAAAAATAGAATGGGCTTAGTGTTAACAAGAGGAAATTCCCTGGCCTGTGCCAGGAGGGTGGGTGAGAGAAACCCTTCTCATCTTGCAATTCTGTCTTTGTGTTTTGAGACAGCGTTTTGTATATTAATTTGGTTTGTTGTTGCTGTTTTCTGACCCAAGGACAGCTATGTTTTACAGTGTCAGGCTTAGAGGCAAACTTCAAACATCCAGACTGAGCATAGACAATACTGGCTCTGGAATTTGTAGAGGAAGACATTCACAACAAGCCCTTTGATCATGATTCTAATCAATTCAGGGCTTCCTGGCAGACAGGATACTGCAAGGAATTTGATGGGTTTCACATATTCTCCCATTTCCTGGTTCCCAGATTTGATAAAACCCTACATATTAAGTTTTCTCTGTAATTTGAAATGGTGCAGAAACACACTTGATTTGCTTCCAAAATAACAGGACTCAAGAGATCACTAACTATATACAACCCCCCGCCCACCCACGCCGTGTGTTCCATGAAGGAACAGCTAATAGGACGACTGGATCGCACAATACCAGAAGCTGTACAGAGCAGATTCAGATGTGACAGAGATGCAAAGAAAACAGGAAGCTTCTGCACCTTGTGCTTCTGAGGCAAGACCAAGACGTGTTTGCATGCTGCTTATTGTACCAAGGTCTTAAGAACACCCACTACAGTGGGTGGGAAAAAAGTCCAATACCAGCTGCAGGGAAAATAAGAAGCACTTTAGGTTTTGTGACCCAGAAGAAATGTCACAGCTAGGCAGTGCTGCATGACAGGTTTAATCCAATATAAGGAATGTCTGAAATTCTTTGCAGGAACTTTATCCACCTCCCTGACCCTGACTGCACGTACAGCCACTAACTAAATTCCAGGTGAATAAACAATGAGTTTCACTTCTCCAAACACAGTACTGCTGTTAGGGACTATGGTTATTGACCATATTATGAAGGAGCAGGAGCTGTCAGAATGGTAAATGTGAGGCCTAGGAAGAGTGGTTCTAATGGAAATCAATAGGGCAATTAGCACCTTCATTAGGGATGAAAACCTCAGAGAGGATAACTTGCTTTCAAAATTTATGTGTTACTTCTCAACATGGATTTTCAGAAATTCACAGGGCTGCTCAACTATGTGTGGTGTGAAACGTGAAGCATAGGCTGTGGATGTGGCTGCCACCAGGTCTTTCAGGGATGTTTGCATGAAGAGTACCTAAAGTCTGCCCTCTTGCTCACCAGGATCTCATTTTTCATTAAGGATAACATTTAAACCATTGGCTTCTCATGTCCTGCCACAGTGCCAAGAAGTTTTCTCACTACATTCTCAACAAAGCCCAATGCACCTTGTCCCTCTGTTTTCTCATCTTGCCAAGAGAGGCAATGTGAGTGGACATGTCCTACCAGGGCCATTGAGACAGGTGATTCGTTGCAAACTGTCTGGATCACAAGATTTATAAAATTAGCACACAGAGCAGTTCCTGGTTTCAATCATATCTTGCATTTACACCCCACTTTCCTCTAAGGAGCTGAAGGTGGTGTACATGGTTTCTTCCTCCCCAATTTACCCTCACAACAGTCCTGCGAGGTGGGCTGCCTAAGATACTGTGAATACTCCAAGGTTACCCAAAGAGTTTCATGGGGACTGGGGGTTTGAACCCTGGCCTCCCAGGTCCTAGTCCAACACTCGAACTACTACACCACACGGGCACATATGAAACAGCCTTATCCTGAGTCAGACCATTGGTCTGCCTAGCTCAGCATTTCATACTCTTGGCCAACAGCGCTCTTCAGGATCTCAGAAAGAGGTCGTTCCCAGCCTGCTTCCTGAAATCCTTTGGCGGATTCTGTGTTCAGGACCTTCTGTATGCAAAGCATGCGCTTGAGCCATGGCCCCTCAAAAATTCAGCGCTGTCTTTCCTGACTCCTCACTGCCAATAATCACAGCCATCCATTACTGGGCAGCTGCTGCCACTGCCAATTATGTGCTGAGTAAATCAATGGGCTGTAATTGCACTATTAAGATCTCATTACGCCCCTGACTCTGCAGCCCCAGCAGCTTGCACTGCGCTGTGACAATTTGGCTCCCACTGCCAAGCGGCCACAGCTGCTGACTCAATTGTTTTTTTGTGGGGTTTTTTTACCCACTTCTGGCCACCACATTATAAAGATACAAACAAACTGGAAAGGATTCGTACTAAAGAAACAAGGGCAAATCAAGGGTTTACAGAATGCACAACATATAAAGGGGAAATAGGACCAACCACATTTAGCTTACGGAAGTGATGGGGACAAGAGGCACTGTCAAATATCTTAAAAGGTGTCTTATTAAAAGAAATATGGTTTACCAGGGAATGGTTTCATCTTGCTCACGTGATGCAAGGTTAGCTTGAACGACAAGGGAAATATGACTCTGGAGACAGATTCATAGAACTGTTGCCTTCTCTTCCGCACCACCATCACAGTAAATTGTATTCTTCTGATCATGAAGATCTACTTGGAATAAGGTTTTTTGAAGGACACGCTCCTGTTGGGACCCCAGACAATGCGGCTCCAAAGCCCAGCGCTTGGTGGTCACTTGGCACAACCAAGTCCTAGGTGGACCACCACCACCAAGGGACTGAAAAAGGCTTCCACTTTGGGAAGTGCTCACTATGGGAAAAAGGGGGCGGGTGATTCCCAGAGTTGCTGTGCTTTCTGCCTCTGATTGGTGTTGTTGCTAATTAACTAATTACCCCCTTATCTAAATATCTTGGGAACAGCCATTTAATTATGGTTCTGAGTCGTCATGGATATCAAGATCTCTCTCACTCTCTTTGTTTGGGCGTAAATGACTTTCTACATATCTCAATCCATCCATGTGTTTCTGTCTATCCATTTCTGGTGCAGGAGAGGTGAACACAGCACCTCCCATTGGAGATAAGCAGATCGCTTGTTGTAGTGAAGCCTGTTTGGCAATACAGGGTGCTTCCAGACAGGAGTCTATTGTGAAATGGGTACTGTCATGCATACAAGTCTTTTTTGTGTGATGTCCACATAAAGCTGTAATCATTAAAATACCAAATCATACATTATTTTTTTACACTTAATCTAGATTTCCCCTTATCACATAAAATCCTACAAGTAAAAAAATAACCTGTTCTATATCTTCCATCATTGTTGCTGGCGGCTGCTGGGAATCGCAAGTGGGGAAAGTCCTGTTTTGAGCTTCCCTTTGGCATCTGGCTGGTCACTGTAAGAAAAGGCTCCTGGATTGGATAGACTATTGGTCTGATCCAGCAGGCTATTCACTGGTGTGTAAGCTCATTCATGTGTTTGTTGTTGTTTAGGTGGACAGTTTGTCACATTAATGGTGCTGTTTTCGTAAGCAGACTTTAGCACTACACCCCCTTACTTCCATCTGCTCTTCACCTGAACAGAATAGTCATTTTGTTTCTGGTGGCCCAAATGATATTTCCATCAGTTGCTGCATGCTGAAAGCATTCTTGAATGTTAACAACCCAGTTAGAGGAGGCATTCTCTCATGATCCCCACACAGTACATGTGGGGAATTGGTACCTTGGAGGCTAGAATGGCAGTACATACATTCGGCTTTCAATAATAATAATGATGACGATGATAAGTCTTTCGCAACAATCCCCCTTTGTCAGTCTTGTGCAAGCTTTAGTCAGGTAATTTTCACTCTTGCATAAGACCGCAGTATTAAAAATTAATAAACAAACACAGGAAAATTGATATTGCCCTCCCTCACTTCATTTTGCCCATTGTGAAACGTGGTAACTAAACTTTTGGCTGTTGGGCTCTTGTACACTTCCTGCAGATTTTTTTTTTCCTAAGGGACAATGCACAGATTCAGAAATACCTATATGAATGCCCAAAACAGAAATCTGTAGAGGGTGTGGTGGAGTAATGGAGGAGAGGGACAAAAACGCACAAGAGCCCAGATATACCCCATGAAGCACCACCCACTGGTATAGACAGCAACAGCAGAATATCAATTGCTATCCATGACTTTGAGACAAAAAGAGGAATGTGTGGAAGCTACAGTGCCTAACATGCACAAATGGAATCTGAACCACCCACTTTTGATAGAAGGCTCCCATCTGGAAGCACCCCTAGATTCAGTGCTATGGATCATGCCTTAGGCTTGGAAGGCTTTGCACCTAACAATCCTCATTTGCCTGACCTTCGCCATCAAAGGGGAAGTGATAACCTGCACTGCTCCAGAAAGGACTCCAGGAGGCACTGTGTCTCAAGAAGACCAAATAACTTTGCACTCTGTGGTTATGCATAATAAGTTTCATCATTGTCTCTTCTTCCAGCCGGATAGGATAGCTGGCACTAGGCATATCCCTGTCAGCATGGAGCTCCTTATTTTTATAGACACTCATCCAAGGTGAAAATGAGAAAGCTATGGTCTCTTTCTTCCGCGCTGGTGCTAGTTCCCACAGGGGGCTTTTCAGGGATGGTGTTGTGCTCAGAGTTCATTTTACTCCCACTGCGATGGCTTTACTTCACTAATAAGTGTGAAGTGGGCATTCTCACCTGTGCAGATCTGAGAAAGGTGAAGATAAAGCTAAGCCAAGCTGAGAATTGAGTCCTGTTTGTACTGGGATTCTGCAGTCAGCCCACTAAGAGGCGGAGAGGCACAGGCCTGCAACACTCACTTTATAATCTATTCAGTGTGTTATACAGGTTTGGCTGAATCCTATGGTTTGCAAAAGTACCCCCCCCCCAATATCTTCAAGGAAAAAACCCTGTGGTGGGGGGAATCCTTCCCCCACAAAAGCGCAATAAGTAATGAGAGTGCACAGTAACCACAGAATGCTGACTTTCTATTAAGCAGGTGAAATGGAGGGTGGGAAACTGGGTGGGAGGGGGAATGGATTGGGTTATTGTGGCCCTGGCTGGCTGGCTGGAAGAGTGAACAGGAGGAGCAGGATACAGGTCCCACTCATGCAATTCTGTGACTACACTTGCAACATCAGATCACACAGCAACAGAAGACCACAATATCTTTCACTGCAAGCCTATGTCATTCTTATCTTACAATATGTTATTACGGACTGAGCACAAAGCTCAGGGTTTTTCAGGGCATTAATAAAAATTACCAGAATGCATATTTTGTACAAATGAGTTTAGAAACTGTGAATTCTGTCCATAAATTGCTAATTTAGTCACATAATTTAAACATGAGAAATTTTGAACATGTTTAAATTCTCATGTATACGATGGCCCTGCGTTTGAAAATGCCTCCTTTTCAAACTACTGAATTGTTAAGGCTGTAGACGACAAGTGCATTTTCAAGTACACCCAAGTAGGAAATAAGTGGGGCCTGTGGGATGGCTGGGTCAGTGGAATCAGGTTTCTCAACGTCATGAAAGCAGAATTTAAATTTGGCTAGGAAGGTGGGGAGGGAGAGTTAATGGGTGTTATAATTAGGAATTTGTGGCTTTCGGACATTGCCAGCCGTGTGTGTGTGTGTGTGTGTGTGTGTGTGACAGATGCAGGGCGTTGTAGGGTGGGGGGAATTGAGTGCAGGATGCAACACAATACAGTTTCTTATCAGCAACAACAAAGATTGGTGGGTAGCTCTATTTGTAGCCTGAATCAGCTGTATGGTGTGCAGCAACCTGACAATGTAACCTGAGAACAAGAAGACCTGCATCAGATAACTTTGTCCTCCTTCACCTTGCGGGGAAAGTTCCTTTTATGAACCCTCACATCATACAATGGTTGGGACAGTGACACTTTAAAGAGAGAGAACTGAAATGCACTATAAATGTGAAAGAGAAGCCTTGCTATTAAAATGGTAACCTCCATTGCTTTACTCATAAAATCATAGAATCATAGAGTTGGAAGAGACCACAAGGGCCATCGAGTCCAACCCCCTGCCAAGCAGGAAACACCATCAGAGCACTCCTGACATATGGTTGTCAAGCCTCTGCTTAAAGACCTCCAAAGAAGGAGACTCCACCACACTCCTTGGCAGCAAATTCCACTGTCGAACAGCTCTTACTGTCAGGAAGTTCTTCCTAATGTTTAGGTGGAATCTTCTTTCTTGTAGTTTGGATCCATTGCTCCGTGTCCGCTTCTCTGGAGCAGCAGAAAACAACCTTTCTCCCTCCTCTATGTGACATCCTTTTATATATTTGAACATGGCTATCATATCACCCCTTAACCTCCTCTTCTCCAGGCTAAACATGCCCAGCTCCCTTAGCCGTTCCTCATAAGGCATCGTTTCCAGGCCTTTGACCATTTTGGTTGCCCTCCTCTGGACACGTTCCAGTTTGTCAGTGTCCTTCTTGAACTGTGGTGCCCAGAACTGGACACAGTACTCCAGGTGAGGTCTGACCAGAGCAGAATACAGTGGCACTATTACTTCCCTTGATCTAGATGCTATACTCCTATTGATGCAGCCCAGAATTGCATTGGCTTTTTTAGCTGCCGCGTCACACTGTTGGCTCATGTCAAGTTTATGGTCAACCAAGACTCCTAGATCCTTTTCACATGTACTGCTCTCAAGCCAGGTGTCACCCACCTTGTATTTGTGCCTCTCATTTTTTTTGCCCAAGTGCAATACTTTACATTTCTCCCTGTTAAAATTCATCTTGTTTGTTTTGGCCCAGTTCTCTAATCTGTCAAGGTCATTTTGAAGTGTGATCCTGTCCTCTGGGGTGTTAGCCACCCCTCCCAGTTTGGTGTCATCTGCAAATTTGATCAGGATGCCCTTGAGTCCATCATCCAAGTCGTTGATAAAGATGTTGAATAAGACCGGGCCCAAGAAATAAGACCGGGCCCAAGAATAAGACCGGGCCCAAGAAATAAGACCGGGCCCAAGAGAATATCCCACCTCTGATTAAAACACTCTAGACAAATGTTTTACATGTGATGAGTTTCTGATTAGCACACAATCTATGCATATCATACAGTTTAAGGAACGACTCTATTCACCTTCTGCATTCCCACCAATGGAAGTCAGCTCAATTTTTTTTAAAAGAAAGTCTTCATTTGCACAAAAACCAGAGATTGCACTGAGAATCTCTAGGACCCAATGGAAGAGACACCTTCTCAGAATGAATATCCTGAGAAATGAAAGCCTGGTGGGTTTATTTTTATCAGTTTTGACTGAAGCTGGTTTTCTGTTGACATTTATACTCCTTCCTCATTATCGGCTCCCTGCCTTCCCACAGCCAAGATGAAAGTGAGGAATGAGATTTCTGAATGGTGGGGCCCTGGGTGCAAAAACCTGCTCGGAGAAAATGTGTGCCAAATCAACCACACTTACACACACACACACACACACATGGGATAAGTGTCTAGGTAATTGCTTGGGTGCAGAGAGGGATTGCAGGGGACAGTGCTTAGAACTTCTGAAATCAGTGTTAAGAGGTCAGGTATCAAAAGAAACAAAAGCGTGTCCTCCTGCAGAAAGTGTCTCCTACAATGCCTTTATTCTTCATGTGTTTCTCGTCTTCAGAGTCCTGAGGGACTGTTCTGGAGTGAGTGTCAGAGGACAGGAGCAATTGGACAGTTGGACACAAGAGTTCCTTCCTTCACTATAAACATCTCCCAAAGTTCCTTCCTTCTCTATTATCATCCCAGGTACGTAAAGAAATGGGGACAATAAAAGATGAAGAGGACACAAGCGCATCAGGACCAACTCTCTACTTTCACAACTAGGCTGTCAGCCAGTTCCTGTACTAACAAAAGGGCAAATTATACATTACATGCAAATGCACATAACAACTGCTTTATTAAATGCACAGCAGCAATTTTGAGCAAAGGCATCAGGGTGCTTATATTCTTCTCTGCTTGGCAGCTTTCATGATCTGGAAACTCTACGGGGGGAAAAGGAAGCTAAGGGAAGGAAATTTTTAGTGGAAAAATTAAGCACTCCTTCCCAACTGCTGCTCAAAAACTACAGCTTCCCAAATGCAGTCACGTGGAACATGAATGGCTTCCTAGAAAGAGAGGAGGCCAGCCATGTCTTTCTCCAAATAATTGTAGCGCATGTTACCAGCATCCCAAGGAACTGGCACTAGGCATTTGAATAAGAGCTGGCATTGCATCTCCTGCCAAGCAGACAGCAGTTGGCAGGCACAGCATCATTTCTTTGAGACTAGTATCATAGCCTCCAGTCATAGGCTAGGTGGCAGCAGTTCAGACCTTGGTATTAGCATGTCCAGTCAGTGCCCGGGTCTCTGCCACCCAGACAGCCAGACAGCGACCAGCCTTTAGTTAACCAAACAATGATCAAAACACTTCCATGTAAGCCCTTACTCTGCTTTCCCCACTACGGCTTGCTATGAGACACACATCACTTTGGACATTTCCTGAGCTACAATAACCACAAAAAAATGCCTTGCTCATGTCACAAAAACTGCTCCTGATCCCTTCTTATTCCTTTGCAATAATCATTCTACAAGTAGCTCCAGTGAAGAGCAGCAGGAAAAGACCAGGAAAGCTAGATGAGCCCATTTCATAGTCACATTTAGTGGTTGCTTCAACAGGGGCTGCCCAGTTCCCCATGTGTGCAAGACACCACAGGAACTAATAGAGGACATCTCTATTCTGTACTCTGTATTCTGTTCCATGCCTGTTGGGATATCAAACATCCCAACAGGCATGGAAGTAAAGAAGAACTCTGCATTCAACATGGGAGCAATGGAAAAAGCAGACAGGCAGCTAACAAATATATGGCAAGCAATGCAAACCCATGACACAGAAGAAAGGTCATCTGCAGCACAGATATGATCTAAATATCTGAAGGACTCTGATGAATCCAACACTCGGGGGGTGGGGGGCTAGGACTGCTTCAAACATGAAATGATTTCAGCACCAACAGCACTTCCATCTAGGAAAAAGAATGCAACCCTTGTAAAGACATGTGACGACTGCATATATGTGGCAATAAGAGGCAACAAGTCAGTGAGTATCAGTGGCAGGGAGGGAAGAGCAATGTAGACTGTTGCCCTCACATGTTGTTTGTGGCTTCCTAGAGGCATCTAGCTGGTCGCTGTGGAAATTTATTTATTTATATTTTTCCTCACCAAAGCAACTTGCATATAATTGCCATAAGAAATCAACAAGAATGTCAAGGCAGTAGCAGTGGAGCAGAATGCTGGATTAAATAGATCTGTGGTATGTTCTTAGGGTACATGCAACGTGCGCTTTCAATGTAGACAAACATTTTTGTTTGAAACGGGCCTCAGATCAGGGATAGGCCATTCTGTGGGCATTCAGTAGCTGTGGAATTCCCAATTCCCATCAGCCCCAGCCAGCATGACCAGGGTTCAGGGATTATGGTGAAACTATATCTGGAGGACTATAGGTTCATGATTCCAGCACCCTACAGCCAATGCACATAAGGTGTGAAAATGTGTGTGGGTGTGCAATGTGAAAACAAAAAGACTAAGGACACACACACACACCTCTACGTCAACCAAACTGGTGTAAGTTATCATTTTATCAAAGGAAGTCTGGAACTTGTAGTTTTAGTTGAGTTGTCTTTATAGATCACTCACTCCTTCACAGAAGAAGCTGATGTTGTAACTGGAGAGATGCCCTGATTCATAGGCAAAATTTCTCATTTCTTTTAACTCCTTTAAATATTGATGTGTGTGTATTGTACACTTTTGCCACTTTAATTCTCTCTCATTAAAAGTTCATTTCTTAATGTCCACTTTGGGTGAAAAGAAGGGAAGTTCCACGTCACAACCTAGGAATACTTGGTGTTCTCGCATCACCATAAGATGC
This sequence comes from Podarcis filfolensis, assembly GCF_964270895.1. Lineage (NCBI taxonomy): Eukaryota > Metazoa > Chordata > Lepidosauria > Squamata > Lacertidae > Podarcis > Podarcis filfolensis. Next base: position 41,866,304 of record NC_139608.1, on the reverse strand, counting down.
TGCTATAAGGCGCCCAGTGTGAATACACACCAGCCCCACAGACATGCAAGACCCAGCTGGTAGGAAGTGGAATACATGCATAGAAATGAGGAAGGGATTCTGCTTTGGGCACCCGCCAGGCATTCATTATGTTCCTGGGTATGAAATCAACAATGTCTAATTAGCAAACACATTTCCTGCCTGGCGCTCAGAGAGCTGTATGCTAATTAAATATTGCAAGGATCTCAAGGCATTTCTGACACTGCGTTAGATACGGCAGGCTCAGCAAACTAGCCCCTTGTCCACTGACACTGCGGCAAGGAAAGCGTGTCTTTTTGGCTGGGTGAGCAATCTTCATACATCTCTCTTCTCAGACAGGAAGCAGGGCCCCATCTGCCTTCTTGCAGCCATTTATTAGGGTTGGAGATTCATCAAGGGACAGAAAGTGATCAGCTCGAAACGCTACCACATCACACACACACACACACACACACACACACAGAGTGTTGTAGCCCTGACACAGCCCAGTGAGCTAAGCAAACACAGAGAACTGCTTGGAGTTTGATTCCTGGCCTCAAGCACTGCATGACTATTCTCTGAGGCACAGCAAGGAAGGAGCTGTGAGTGCACCTCAGAGAGCACAGGCGGTTGTCTTTTAGCCTAGCAAGACAGAGGTGCCACATGAAACCACTGCAGGTTTACTGTTGTCTGGTACACAAAAGGACCTCTTGGGTTATCACTCACCTCATAGTTCAGACATGCAAACAGGCAATATACGCACATGTGGCGATGCTTTTGACCACTCTAGTTCCAAAGTTTTGTAGCAGAAAGCTGCACTGAGGGAAGCAAGGCAGAAGCATCAGTGAGGTTGGTGGGGGAGTGGGAGGTAGGAGAAGTACCCCCTCCTTATTACCCTTCTAGCCTGGCTTTTCAGCAGGGAACAGAGAATCAGTGCTGAGAAAGAATGCAGTGTAATTGCCTGCAAAGTGATAGGGCTGTGGAAGTGAACCTGGAAGTGGCAGCCTTTGAAAAGCTAAGCTGTTTCATCTCTCGGCACTTCTTCGCTCTCCTTGTCAGGCCCAGGCGAGATAATAAAAAGGCCAGGAGGGTTTGAAATTCACACTTCAAAGTCAATATTGGAATAGTCTTGCCCTGTGCTGCCTGCCAGATTTGAGGCAGAGTGAGACTGAAGAAAAGGGGGGGTGATAGCGGATGGGGACGAGGAAAGAATTAGGCTCTCTGGCCTTTGTGCTGCAATCAATCTCTCGCAGTTTTCCTTCTTTTTGCTGCCAGAGATTGCAGTTTGCTCTGGGCTCCAGCTGCCCCCTCACCCCACCACACACTGCAATTAATGGCCATCCAGGCCAATCTCCTGTATAAGATTTTTAATAGGAAATGCACCATTAAATTCAACAGCATTGCATGTAGTCAAAGCCTGCAGTCACCTTTGCTCCAGCACAGCAAAGCAGAAGCGAGCGGTGGAATAGCCCCAGGGAGCAATTGTCACAGTCGTTAACTATAACTACTTTTATACATTTATCAGTGGTGCCCTGAGTATTGTACTGAACGGTGTGTACGACATGGTCTTTATCCGTAAGGGTCATATAATATCTGCAATAGACCAAAAGGGCAGGAATGGAGGAAGGCCCAGACTATCCATGAGGATGGTGTGAAGGTGGCTCAGATGGCGGGGAAAGAGCAAACGCAGCTCCCCTTCCCAGGTTGTACAGGCAACAGGGACTAAAATCCTCAAACTTCTGACCATGCAGATACATTCACAAAAGCACAGCAATATTAATACTGTACTTAGCGATAAAGACAAACACGTCCAAACCAATTCAGAATAGGCACCTCCATTTAAACTTGCATCTTGCTTATCCAAAGTAGCAAGTTGGCTCCAGTCACATCAAAGTTGAACCATGAAAACACCAACATCAGTTAGGCCATGGCTTCAGTGGCATCAGGGATGGGGGATCTGACACCAGATCTCACTTCAGAGCACTGCCAGAGAGGAGATCCAGTCCATGACTCCTGGGATGCCTTCCCAGGGTCATAGGGTTGTGCCACTCAGTTCCATTGTGTGACATTTGAAGGTGGCTGGGTCATGTCTTTTTTTACTACTGTACATCGCCTTGAGATGATTGCATAGAAGGCAATTAACAAAGCAATAATAAATTATTACTTTTTTCCTTTCATGCCTTTGTCCAGATGATATACATAAGCAAGGTTATTTTTTTCCACAAAGCTGGAGTATACCATCCTACCTCCAATTACCATTGTGTAACTCTATATAGCATAACTCATGGGTAGGCAAACTAAGGCCTGGGGGCCGGATCTGGCCCAATCGCCTTCTAAATCCGGCCCGCTGACAGTCTGGGAATCAGCGTGTTTTTACATGAGTAGAATGTGTGCTTTTATTTAAAATGCAAATTGGGTTATTTGTGGGGCATAGGAATTCATTCTTCCCCTCCCCCCAAAAATATAGTCCACCCCCCCAAGGTCTGAGGGACAGTGGACCGGCCTCCTGCTGAAAAAGTTTGCTGACCATAACTGATCGTGGAAGAATGATCAAAATATTCTGGTAGGCATTTCACGAAGCTGCTACAATACCCTGCAGTGAAAACATGGCACACAATACCTTTCCCCCAATGCTCACATCCCATTTCAGACATGCATATATATTGTCACTTCGAAAATAATATTCTAATGAGGCCTGTCTTCAGGGCCAACCTCAATTCTCCCGCTGCCTCCAGAACACACATGTCTCTTTTGCTTATCTACATATTGCCGAGTTTAGGGAGGCAGAACTGCTTTCAGCTACCAGTTTCTACACACTTTGGGGAACCAGGGACACTTCACGTTTAAATATTTACCATCTACTGCATTTTTAAACAACCATAACATTTACACACATTTCAAGAACCACCAAGGCTGGTTTAGATTCTGGAATTCATGGTTACGTACGGAGCAGAGCTGTGAGATTTTGAGCACAGCCTGCTGGAAACATGGTCAGCGCATGAGTGTGCACTGAGGACAGGTCCAACTCCTTTCCCTCTATCCAAAATGTATCAGAAATGAAACAAATGCCCCAATGCCATCCTGGTACTCACCAGGAAGTTAATAACTCGGCAATTCAGGGGCCTCACATTGGTGGTAGGAGCCTGGAAACTATAAGCTCTACCTCTGGTGGCTGATAAGAATCCATAGGCCAGGTGTGGGGGACCTTTGGTCCTCCAGCTGTGGCTAAACCACAACTCCCATCAGCCCAAGCAAGCATGGCCGATGGCCAGGGATGATGAGAGTTGCAGTTCAGCAACAGCTGGAGGGCCAAAGATTCTGCACACCAGCTGCAGGCTTTTGGACTGCCCTTGGGAAGTTTTCAGAATTAAGACTCAGAAAGGGAACAAGGAATGACAGGCTTTCGGCTAGCGTGAGTCCACAGTGGGCTTGATATTGATACACTGAAGGCAGAGCCAGTGAAGGTATCTTTACACTTGCAGCCTGGGACTTATTTTCATCTATGTGGTGCTCCCTACCACTTGGGGGTGGGGGAAAAGGATTTAATTACATTGTAATAGTCACTGTAATTGTAAGGTCATTGTAATAATTCATCCAGGGCTGCTTTCTGAGTTGTGCAGTCTCCAGAGTCATATTACAGGAACTAGTAGAGTTTACCTCTTCCAGAAGCACATACATTGGTGTAGAGAAGGTAGCTCAGTCAATGGAGCATGAAACTCTTAATCTCAGGGTTGTGGGTTGTGGGTTCAAGTGGGAAAAAGATTCCTGCATTGAAGGGGGTTGGACTAGATGACCTTGGTGGTACCTTCCAACTTTACAATTCTATGATTATATATGTACAAAAGTAGCACATTAACAAATCCCTGATGAATTGCTCCTTCAGACTAGGGAAAAGGCATTTCCACTAGTTGCTGGCTGTCCCTTGGATTCTGAGCCAAATGTGGGCCAACCCAAACACGGATGATTGGAATGCCTGCTGCATCTGTGCCTGGATCTGTGCCTTCTTCAAGGCCAGTGGTTGGCCAATACAACCCTTGTATGGGTGGTGTGTTTGTGTGTGTGTGTGTGTGTGTGTGTGTGTGTAGGGGATGGACTGCCCAGACTTCAAACCAGACACCTAGTATCATCCACGAGAGAGAAACAGCAAGTAGATCTACATATTCCATGCTTTGTGAATTCCTGAACTGACATGCAATGGCCTATTATTCCATTTTTCTCCCACCCCCCTTTTTTCTTTTTTTCAAAAGCCGGACAGCGCCTGTGGGGTATCAAACCCTCCACTGAGGATTGAGGAATCCTGCAAGACTGAAGTAACCGCTAAGCTAAGCTAGCTCTACTATTCCATGTTTCAATTTTTTTACCAGGAGTTGGGGGTTTTATCCACACAAAGGGCTGCCCCCTTTTATCCTCACAACAGCCCTGTGGGGTAGGTTAGAGGTGACAAACGTCCAAAGTCATCATTTTAAACTGGGCCTAATTTACAAAGAAGAGACAGGCCACAAACCAGACACAGCCTTCTGCTAGGATATGGCTTTTACTAATAATGAACTCCGTCCACCAACGCATCTCCAGAAGGCAAGGTGTTGACCCTTAGCTACTGCAGACAGGCGATCTGAACCCAGGCCTGCCCACTCCTAGCCTGGCACACTAATCACCACACCATGTTGGTTCTCATCTGATGGAAGTGCTTATTCTGACCAAGCCCTGCATTATGACACCACACTCAAGTGAGACACCTGATCCAAACACAGGGATACTGCGTTACAATAGCTTTTGTTGCAGCTGAGCACCAGTGAGAGGAAATCTTCCCTTGGACCACTCTTCTCCCCACCCACCCACACATACAGCAGAGGGGCAGCCCAGCACCTTTACCATCCAAGCAGCCTGTCTCTTCCAAGACCTGGGTTGTCTGATAGCTTATCAATAATTCACAGGTACAAATGATAGCTTGAGCTGTCAGGGTCCGGGAGCCACATGCCGTCCCGAGGAGGGGCGTTTAACAACTAATGTGCTTCTGAGTTGCGGGAGGGGGGAGGAACAGCGCAGGGGATAAATATTTAACCAAGTGTCGCTAAGCAAATACACCATGACTGAGTCCTGGACATTACCTTACCCTGAGACGCTCCTTGTTAGTGCAAGTGGCAATGGGGACTCTCCTTCAGATACAGGCAGTGGGGGAGAAAATCAGGTTTTCCTGGCCTATGTAGTTTCGTAGCATATTCTGTTTAAGTGCAAGCAACTCCCCAGGATGCTGAGTTAAGACGTAAGGTTAGGATGATTTAAATGCCAAGAGCCAAAAAAGGAAATACTGAACGTTAGCAGCCTGTACTCTGAACAGTGAAAAAGGTGCTAAAAGCAATGTTAAGATCTCTATAATTATCAATATAAATCGTTCATTAACTGGATGCCACTTTTAAGGTTTGCAGATGATAGCATAAAACTATGAAACAAAGTTATACAATTTGTCCCCTGCGCCACACACACACACATACACACACACACACAAAATTGCACAGATTTTAGCTAAATTAAGTATAATACTCTTATTTCCATGTTTCCATTTCAGCAGCTGCCCTCTCTTAATTTGATACAAACCTTAATTTCTTTTATCCCACATTTCATCAATCAGTCACCCTCTAGTTCCACAATAGGAGATATTCTCATGAGAAAATGCCAGGATAAAATTGGTTTAGTGCTAAAATACATCTGGGACATGAAACCAAATGGCTGTATATTATATGAAAGAACACCTGGCATGCTTTCTAGTAAGCACATTGATTTAAGTTGAAAGAATGCTCTCTGCAAGAGGACTGCTGGGCAAGAGGATTGTTTGACGCCAAGCGACTCTGTTATGCAAAGTGGACAAATGCCATTCTCCCTCTCCTTAGCCTTGACTGCAGCCTGTTTGTTGATGGGAAACAATGCATAGTAATGGGCAACTGAATACAGCTAGAAACCCTTTGTTCCAAGCATCTGTAACATGCATTGGATGGGGAATCACACCCATCCCTAAAAAGCGGGTTCCAGCTGGGATAGCTAGAAAATAAACATCTGGGGCTGCATGAAACCAAATGACAATTAAAAGAAACTGTACGGTAAAGAGCTAGTTTGGATTTGGGAATGCTGAACTGAAATAGCGAAAGAGCCGGTACTGCCAATATGCTTGCTTACCATATATCTCCTTCAACCCTTGAATGCTGAATGCATTTATATAATTTTACTTTCACTGCACTTGAACTTTTACACAGTTAGACTGACAATCCAAGGTGAACTGGCAAACCAGCCAGCAAAGCACTGTAGCCAATTCAGCAAAAAGTTCTGCAGGTGCCCAGTGTTAAGAGGCTGGGCAAAACAGGGTTGTAATTTGCCAGGTTTAAGGGTTCGAGTGTGTGAACGGTTCATTATATCCATGGGATGGCAGAGCTGGTGATAGCCTGCCTGAGACAGCTTGGTGCTTAGGGGTCCTGTGGATGAGAGAGTCACAAGCTTGTGATCCCATTGGTTGAGAGCGGGACCACCTACATTAAGGGCTGCAGAAGGGGGATTAAATTAAATGGAGATAGAAACAAGCTGGGATATTTCAGCTGTAACCTTCACTTCCTCGAGACTCACATTTAAAGACTTGGGTCTGCCACCATTCTGTGCAGTTTACGATGGTGACAGGCAGAATGATGACAAGTGAGCTCAGTAGCGAAAGAGTGAAGCACTCGTGCCAAAGAGGTGGGGGCTAATAATGACAGACCGCTCCTGTCACCAAGGCCTATGCACTTTAACTTGGGTGGGCAGCCAGGGGCAGTTCATTGTGACAAAGAATTACAAAAGGGACACAAAGGAGCCGCATGCTTCACTTCCTGTGACCTTCCCTGCAGACTGGGTGAGGTCTAATTCTTCTCATGAGCGTAGAGGCTGGGCTTTCTGTGCAAATCCCTTAGCCCGGGCAGCAGAATAGGTGTATTTGTTAGTGGCAGCCTGAGGGGAAATGCCTATCATCAAATGCAAAGGTTTTTGGGAAGAGGTAATGAGGAGTGTGTGTGTGTGTGTGTGTGTGTGTGTGTGTGTGTGTGTCTGCACACAAATATATGCCCAGGAGGACAAATATACATGAGGACTTCTCAGCTTTCAGAAGCAGGAGCTGGGATAGCTTAGTCAGTAGAGCATGAGCCTCTTCATCTTAAGGTTGTGGGTTCGAGCCCCATGTTGGGCAAAAAGATTCCTGCATTGCAGAGGGTTGGACTAGATGACTCTCACGGTCCTGTCCAACACTACAATTCTATGATTCTACTATGCCAAGTGCTGACCCTAAAAGTCAGCAGAGGAAAAGGAATACCTCAAACATCAAATTTTGAGAAATAGCAGCAAACTGTCAGTTATTTAATCAATTTAAATATTTGCACTGTATTTGGGGAGAGGGTGCCACTTTTTCCCTAAGGAGAATAAATACTTGTGTGCATGTCCAGAACAGGAAAAGGTAAGTGGATGACAAGGGAGTAGTTACTGAGGTGGGGAGCCGGACCACAGAGCATGGGAACATTCCCCTCAAGGGCGGCCCATTGGTGTAAATGGGAAACTGCTGTATAGCTGTGGAAAGCATAGACTTAAACTGTGCCTATGTTGAACCTCATATGACAATAGCACAGAAACAGAAAAATTGGATCAGAATCACTAGTTGCAAGTTATCGCTTTGCCTAGAAGCCCCTTACCATAGACGAACATGGGTAGTACCAGAAGTTGTCACCTGACAACAACTATTAAAACCACCTTAGAAAGATCCAGCTAGCCTACCATAGTTTGCACACATAGCAGTATATATTAGTTATTAAAAAAAAAGAATGCAAACCTCACATTCATCTGTTTACCAGACATGGGTGATGCTCACCACAACTGGGGATGACCAGCTGTACCCTGCCCTAGTTGTGGGTTTCTCAGGTGCATGAAGTGGCCATTGCCAGGGCAAGACCAAGACATTTTGGCACCTGAGGTGAACCACAAAATGGCACCCCACTCTCTGCCATGGAAGGAGTGGAGATCTATATCAGGGATCAAGGTGGAGGGTGGAGAATAAAGTTCTGCATTGGAAACAAGGGTGGGAGGAGAGCAGCAGCTCCTCCTATTCACCAAGAGGCCACTGTAGAAGTGGCATGGAAAAGGCTGCCCAAGAAAATGGCAGATCCGGCCTCCAAGGAGTGTGCTGCAGTCGTTGCTGTTATCACAGTGGCGCCAGTTGGCAATGCATTCCTTGGAAGCTGGATCTGCTGTCCCTGTGGACACTGGAGACGGTCGCCTCACCTTGCCCCATGGGTAGGTCAGCCCTGGCTGCTGCGAAAGACAGAATCTTGAATTAGATTGGCCTATGGACCTGGCCAAAAACTGCTTTTCCTGGGGAGTCCTTCTGAAAAGGGTCTGAGGAGCGATGAGATAATGCCACACAGCCCAGCCCTTCAGAGCTGCCTGACAGCAAATCCGGTTACTCCTGTCACATCTTTTACAACTCCCTTTCATCTGGATTGAATGCTTCCTTCTGAAAGCCTGAGCCAAAGGGCTTCCTGTTTCCGATCCTAATCTATGGCCTTATTTAGCAAGGCAGCACTTATGCTCTTCTTCACAACCGTGTGATGCTCCCCGCCACAGTTTCCCAGTCATGTACGCATGCACCACCTTATTATAATTCTGAATCTATAGAGAACGTTGCAAAAGGGGACAGAGCTTGTCATTGTTTAAAAAGTTTCTTAGGGGATGTAACAAGAGGAGTTCCATCAAATCTGGGTGGTCGAAGCCTCAGATCTCCGATGCAGTCCCCACATCCTCCCCCCGCCCCACATATATATGGGTTGAGACAGCCAGTGTAAAATCTGAGGAGGCCAATCCAAAGTCATTCACTCTGTGTGGGTGATTACATTTCACTATTACATATACTCAAGGGTTAGATTTAAGTTGGTTTAGTAAGCTGAGATAGGTTTGCATTTCCTCTCCTCAGCTGCCCCCGTAATATCTCAGTAAATCCCCTATTTATGTCAGGAAAATCTGTTTCGCTTCTGCTTATCCAGAAAGCACAGCTTTTTTATGCAGTCCTTTGACCCTGAGCATCAGGAGCTCAAACCTTCACTGGCACCGACAGTCTGTTCAGCTGAGTAGCATACTGGCAGTGGGGGGTGGGAGAGCCACAAGGGCAAGGCAAAGTAGCGACTATGCCAAGAGAACAAGACTATAAAAATGTGGAGATGGGCATATTCATGATGTGTTCTGCTAGGAGTCGCCCAGCAGCCTTCAAAGGCTCCATGCAGGGCCAGCTGGAGGCCTTGTATCCTTTGCTCTTTGTCACAGATTTCCTGCATGACTTGAGCATTGCCCCAAAGTAGCCAAGCACCCTCACCAGCCACTGTTGCCTCTCCTAGTCAAAATATACATCACCCTGACCCTCCCTTGCAGCACCAGGTGGCTCAGTCCTACATCTGCTATACATTACAATCCTGAAGCCAAGAGGCAATTATGTGCACACTATAAAACTGAGCTGGTGTGAGGTCCTGTTCCAACTAGAGTACTGTTTAAGCCCCTTATGGAGTCCTCTTACTTGTCTTTAGTTCTGAGTCAAAGCGTACAGTTTTCAAAATCCTGGGGAATCTCAAGACCCACAAATGAGATTTGGGCAGTAGCCCATTAGGGACAGTCCCCTACCCAAGGGGCTCCTATGGAAAAGGTTTGGGAGTATTTCTTCCAGATGTCCTGTGTCTGAGCAGGTATCCTATTGTTTATCCCTTAATCCAGGATGTCACCACTCTGTAGAACAAAATAGGTTCAGTTTGGATCTGACAACCCTGCCAGTTGATGAAGGCATGCCTGAGGCACTCCCAACAATACTAAAAGACATAGTTTAAGCAAAGTATTATGCTCAGCGTAGACGCCTTTATCTGAAAACACTGCTTTCTCCCACTGCCTCACCATCACTGACGACAGCCACCACCCACAAGGCAAACCTCCAGCTATACCACTATGGAACAAGCCATTATCAGGAGCTGAGCAAATCAGAAAGGTTTGCCTCTCTGGTTAAGGGTGGGATAACTCTTTCTGTGGAGACCACCCATCCTGCAGCCACAAGGCCAGTGCAAGTGCTGGCTAGGAGTGGAGGCTGCACCGCCAAGGCGCAGAGGAGAGCGAATGTTTGCTTTTTCTCAGGTTAAGGCCCCCAAGCTGCCATGGAATGTCAGGGGTCAGCACCTGTGTAAAGGAAAATGGGCCGAATGAGGCCGGTAATCTATCTCCTGCTTCACCCCCTCCCCCTAGTCCTCTGCAGCCCTGCCTCTTCATTCTGCACTATTTATTTTTTTATCATTTATGGAAGGAAATGAGAGAAAGTAGGAAACATGAATCCATGCAACCAGGCAGGCAGCCCAGCAGCAGAAGGTCTGGAGAAAGCCAACAGGTGGGCCTCCCTCCAGCCTCAATTCCACCGGCTAAACCAGCCTTCCCAAAACCTAGTGCCCTCCAGAAGCAGAAGCAGACCTAGGGGTTGGCGAAACTACCTGCCACTGGGGGCACAGGCTGGGGAGGGCCCACAAATGTCACCTATCAGGCATCCTGTATACCTGAAGGAGCGTCTCCACCCCCATCATTCAGCCCGGACACTGAGATCCAGCGCCGAGGGCCTTCTGGCAGTTCCCTCATTGCGAGAAGTGAGGCTACAGGGAACCAGACAGAGGGCCTTCTCGGTAGTGGCGCCCACCCTGTGGAACACCCTCCCATCAGATGCCAAGGAAATAAGCAGCTATCTTATTTTTAAAAGACATCTGAAGGCAGCCCTGTTTAGGGAAGTTTTAAATATTTAATGCTGTATTATTTTTAACACTCGATTGGGAGCCGCCCAGAGTGGCTGGGGAAACTTAGCCAGATGGGTGGGGTATAAATAATAAATTATTATATTATTATTACTATTTGCATCCTCCCATGACACCTGGAGCACATGCACCCTCAGCTCAGGGCAACAGCACCTGCTTCATCCACAGAAGGAATCCGCCAGGATCTCCAATAGGAGAAGCTGCTGCTGCTGCTGCTGCTGCTGCAAGAGGGGACAGAAAGAGGTCCTTGGAGCAGCTTCTAGGAAGGGAGTAGTGGGCACCCCATCCAACCCTGAAGAGGCATGTTCCTCCTGTCCTGGCAACCTCGCCTGCTTTTTAGATTGGGGGGCGGGCAGCACAGATATAGCTCCTTGTCAGAGAATGCAAGGGACCCTAGGTATGCCTCTATCCAGAGGTTTTGGACTACAGCTCCCAACAGCTTCAGGCAACACATGTGTTGGCTGAAGCTGACAGAAGTTGCAATCTGAATCATCTGCAGGGCACCAGGATGGAGAAGGCTGGGCAAGAGTGAGCCAGAATCAACAGATGCTCCAAAACGCCCATTTGTGGTGCTATTTTCTCAGCTAAAAGGCAGAGCCCTGTAGCATCCAAATCAGTCTTCCCAAAAAGGTGGCATTAGCATTTTTCTTCCACTATATACTCAACTGTATAATGGCCTAGTACCGTGTACAACACTCTGGAATCTGGCACAGGTTTGGCTTCCTAAGATGTTCTGCTTTTATTTAAGTTGGGTGTGTGGGGAGAAAGAATCCGGGGCTCAGGATGAGAAGAGCAAGGCATCTGAAATAGAAGGCAGATTCTAAAAAGATGCTCTTTGATGAGCCTTCCATGCATCAAGAAACCATGCAGTGATGCAGTGCTCTATTTCTCCTCATATGCAAACCAACAGCAGCCTAAATCCCTAGGTATCAGCTCAGTAGTCACAGAACAATTCAGTTTGTACACACCCACAGACACACAAGTTCTGACTTATGGCACCAGAATGTGAAAACTTTATTCTTCTGCACATTTCAGATTTTCTTGCAGACACAGATTCTGAACAGTCTTGGGCACTGGACCATAAAAGGCTGCCCTCCCCCCCAAAAAATGGGGTGGTGGTGCCCTCTACCAATTGGATTGAGATAGCCAATGTGAAGAAGAAGAAGAAGAAGAAGAAGAAGAAGAAGAAGAAGAAGAAGAAGAAGAGGAGGAGGAGGAGGCGGCAGAGTTTGGATTTGATATCCCACTTTATCACTACCCGAAGGAGTCTCAAAGTGGCTAACATTCTCCTTTCCCTTCCTCCCCCACAACAAACACTCTGTGAGATGAGTGGGGGTGAGAGACTTCTAAGAAGTGTGATTAGCCCAAGGTCACCCAGCAGCTGCATGTGGAGGAGCGGAGACACAAACCCGGTTCACCAGATTACGAGTCTACCGCTCTTAACCACTACACCACACTGTGCAGAATGAGGAAGACGTTCAATGACACACTTTGTATAACCTGGTACTTTCCAACTGGATACATACAAATATGTTCAGCTTGTAGGATTATGTTTATGTGATTCACTAGCAAACATGACTTTATGAGTTGAACACTTCAAAAATACATAAGCAGCAGTTGCCAAGGCAATGTGGACAGCCAATGATTAATACATGAACCTGTGAGATCAGGTGGTAAGATTCACATACAGTACTGGAAACCCCTGTTTTAGGTGTGACAGATATGTATGCAATTGCACACATGCGCACAGTGCCGAACCCAGAAGTAACCCAGAAACTTCATAAAAGACGTCACTAAAAGGGTGGGGCAGGGGCAAGAAAGGAACAGTATGTTTCAATTGTATGTGATTTCATGCAAGCGCACAATGACCCGGAACGCAACCCCCCGCACAAATTGGGGGTTGCCTATAATCGACTGGGAGGGCTTGAGCCAAAACCCACTTCCTCCCAAATATCTTTTTTTTTTTAACAGTAATGGAAGTGATGGGGGCAAAGCAGTGGACTTGCTTTGATGCAAAGTCATCTAACCTCCCTGCAAAGAAATCAGAATGAATGCTCATTATATAGTCACCATTGTCTGAATTTTCTGCAGAGAAACAAGGATAAACAAATAGTTCACATGACAGCACCAACAGAGGCAGGTGAAATAGGCCAACAGCCTGGCAATAAAGAAAAACCAACCAAATCATAAAACAAACAACTTGTTTTTATACTGTAAACCACCCTGTGATCCCTCAGATAAAGGGCAGTATATAAATTTAATAAATAAAATAAAAACAATGTATACTAAAATACACCACCAAATAAGTAAGGCAGCTAAAAACAACCAAGAAGGTAAAACAATAACCAGTTTACAAAACTTAAAATGCCTGGGCAAAAAAAGCACGCCTCATACCCTCCAACATGTTGAGTCCCAAAACCGGGATGTGCGTTGTCCCATCCATGCTCACGCACAAGTCACGTGACCTGCATGAGATCACGGACCCCCCCCAAAAGCATGCTTTTTTCAGGCTGGGCTGTCATGGTGCCCAAAAACATGTATTTTGGGGTGCCACACAAGATCACAGCCACTTTGGGGGGGGGCAAGATCTTGGCACAAAATCACAGCACTCAAAATGGCTGCGGTGCTCTTGCAAGAAAAAGCAGAATGTCCTGGTTTTCCTGAGACACTTGCGGTGTATGAAGACTTAACCTGATGCCCTCCATAAGGAGAGAGCATTCCAGAAACAGGACACCTACATGGAAGAGGCTCTCTTCTTCACCACATGCTCCTTCTGTAGATGCTCCCCTATGGTCGAGGCACCATCTCAGATGGTGTGGATTAAAAAACTCACCCCCTGCAGCCATGGTTCCTCCTTGGACTATCAACAGCTGTTTGACCTCCATGGAGAGGCCCATCTGGAACTAATCAAGTACCTTTTATCTCCATTTTTAATTTGGGTCACTGTCTGCATTTACACATCCACCCCTTGTGCATTCACACACAAGTGGCAAATTTAAGCAAATTCTGCAAATACCAATTAGATGCGAAAATGCCAAATTCATCGGTACTGCATGGGAGCTGGAATGTCCCAATGCTTAATGGTAAGTACTTGGTAAGACCTTGTCTAAGCCACCAAGCTTCAGCTGTCCACCTTAAAGAGAGAGGCTAGCTTGCCAATTGGATAAATCTTGCAATAATCTGGATTAATCAATATGGCAGGGGGCAAGGGGAACTCAGGTCTCAACCCATCCAGATCAAGTCTCTAACATGACAATATGCTGGAGAAATATGGGGAGGTGAGAAGAAATGAGTAAGATCTTGTCCACCCCACTCCATCTGTCCAATTTGAAGCACATGAAATGTTCCTCTGACCTGTGGTGTCAGCACTGAAAACACCTGATAATATTTACAGATGTGGCATTTACTAGGTCACATATTACAGCTTTTTAAAGGGAGAGAATCTTTCTACAGCATCTTAATTTCCAACAACAATACATCTGGAAATTTCATGAACAATGGTTCCTGTTTGCCCTTGTTCTCACTTGCTTTTCTATTTCTTTGTTCCAAAGTTAAGACATGTGCACGTAACAATAACTGTTAGCACCATCCATGAACAGAGGTTGCAGGATTTTCCAGTCCTTTACGGGGAGCATAGAAAGTCAGATTATTGATTTACAGCACAGTGTTTATATACCGTTTCTCAGGTGGACCTCACAAAGTAACAACAACAGCAGTAGCAACTTACCGTATTTATACCCCGCCCATTTGACTGGGTTTCCCCAGCCACTCTGGGCAGTTTCCAACAAAATATTAAAATACAATAATTCATCAAATATTAAAAGCTTCCCTACATAGGTCTGCCTTCAGATGTCTTCTAAAAGTCAGATAGCTGTTTATTTCTTTGACATCTGATGGGAGAGCGTTCCACAGGTTTGCATAAGGTTATTACAACAATAAAAATTGCTTTTAAAAAAATGACAATAAAATGGAAATGACAAATTGTTTGCTGGAAGCTGTTAATACTTATTCTAACTTCCCTCAGGCAAGATGGTTCTGCAGAAGACCTGGTGGTAGTGGTTGGGAGGTGGAAGATCGAAGAGGCTACTATGGAAGTTATGGATCCCCCAAGTTTCTTTATTTGCCAGTCCCCCTAGGCCAGGGGTCAGCAAACCTTTTCAGCCGGGGGCCGGTCCACTGTCCCTCAGACCTTGTGGGGGGCTGGACTATATTTTGGACAAAAAAATGAACGAATTTCTATGCCCCACAAATAACCCAGAGATGCATTTTAAATAAAAGGGCACATTCTACTCATGTAAATACACACTGATTCCCGGACCATCCGCAGGCCGGATTGAGAAGGCAGTTGGGCCGGATCCAGCCCCCGGGCCTTAGTTTGCCTACCCATGCCCTAGGGCAAGATGGTCCTTCAGACATCCCTATGGTGGCAGTTGGGGGAGGGACTGGTTTTCCAAGGTCTCAGGCAGAGGTCTTTCATATCTGCTACCTGACAGCCTTTTCTCTGGGGAACATGGACCATGCAAGAGCATATGACTGGCTTTGCCTATGAAAGGAAGACAGAATAATGCATTGGATGCAGGTTGAATAGCCCCCCGCCCCTTCCTAGTAAAGAGGCAGAGGGAGGGAAAAGGACTTCGGTTTTTATTCTGTGGCTGCTTTAAATTTGTTTTAGATTTTATGGTAAGTTTTATTGTTATAGTCTTGCATTTTATAGCTTTAATCTCTTATCTTGTGCACCACCCAGAGAGCTTTGGCTGTTGGGCGCTATAGAAAAATAATAAGGATTTTGCTTTTCCAGTAGAACAAAAACCATTTCAGGGGCAGGGACCAGGATTGGAAGCTGCCAGATGTGTGCCGAAGGTGGGGGTGGAGAGCCCTTTTCAGCACGAAGGCTGCATAAATTCTGGGGACACATGACAGTCAGTTGTGATGCCAGGGCAAAGGCAAAAGTGGCCAGAGCAATGAAGGTGAATCTTAACTTTGTAAAGCAGGCCAGTTTCTGCACATACACACACAAACGACAGGCATTATCAGAGTTCAAGGATACATTCCAGTCAGGCAGAAATACTCCGTATGTGATGTTCTCAGGGCCCTGGAGTACCTCATCCAGCCCCCAGGCCTGATGTTTCCCTATGCTGGCCTAGGTGACCCAAGAAGTCTACAGGATATAAGCCAGATACTTGTTTCAGATGAAACAATGGGTCAGTGCACCTGGCTGTTAATTAAAGGCTGGTGGTTTGAGCCCACCAAGGGATGGCTGTGAGCAGGATTCCTGCATTGCAGCGGGATGGATTAGATGACCCTCGGGGTCCCATCTCTACAATTCTATGATAGGATATCAACAGCAAGGGGAAAGGATGCCCAGAAGTGCATTTGCCATGGGGCCAAAGTGAGCCCAGGCAAATCACACACTGCTCAGGGAGATGTCAGGTGCGTTACCAAACTGGCATAGGTCCCAGACTGGCAGGCAGTCTGCCCAGTCTTTCTCTCTTGTACACACACACACACACACAGAGAGAGAGAGAGAGAGAGAGAGAGAGAGAGAGAGTATTACATGCACAGGGAAAGAGGAGCAGCTGACAAATGACAGAGGAGGACCCAGGACGCCCAGGCAGTTCTGTCGCCTTTATTGCGGCTGACCTAAAACCAAATACCCAGGCCCTTGTCTCCCGGGCGACACCTGAAGGGCCCTGTTCCTTAGCAACGAAGAACAATAGCCCATGGGAAAAACACATGCAGCTGTTTCTTGGCAAACTGCTGGGTCCTGTTCTGGCTCCAGGTCCCTGCTGGCAAAGAATGGGATCCTGAGGACCCGGAACTGTCCTGAGATGAACAAACTAGTCCAGAGAGGCCCTCTTAGGAATGATACCCTCCCGACTCCTGCGGGACATGCTAATCCACTCTTAGGGGCCATAGAAAAGAGTCAGATATGTCCATTAGTTTTTTCTCGCAGCCAAGTGTGCCAAGCATCCGTGGGTGCAATGCAATTCTCACGCATAGATGTTTCAGGCACTCCTCAGAGGAGTCACGCAATGCATTTGCAATGTGTACGAGAACAGGCAGAAAGCCAGGACTCCCGTGTTTCATTCATTCCCATATCTGCGAGAGGAGTAGGAAGGCGGGGGGTATCAGTTGTGCAAGAAGAGTGGGCTAATATAATGGACTGGGGAGCGGGGAGGATCAGAAGTAGGAGTCACAACTCCTGCACTGACTTGTTTCTTACAGTTAATACACCTTTGAAGAGAAGCTGCACATTTACTGAGTGTGTAACTAGTCCACCTATGACCTCAATAACTTAATAAATCCCATCCCCCTTTCCAGATTCCAAGTAAAGGGGATGGAAAAATTTATGTCTGCCAGTCAGCTAGGTTTAGTCACTGTTCTGAGCCTACTAACAAGCTGTTAGCATTTCTGCTCCTCCATGTCCAAGGAAGTATCAGCAATGCAACAGAATCCTCCAAGCAAATATGCACACATAAAGCTTTAGGAATGTGTTGCAGAACTGAAAGAACAGTGCACTATTTTTCACAGCAGTCATTCTCTTTATTAGCACTACTGTTTATCTCGTTCCCAGTGCAAGAACTCTGTACATCCAGCAGCAATTGCTTGGGACTTAGGGCTTTAGTTTACTACCCAGATTTCAAGAGATTCATCCTTATCCAGAGCTGTCTATAATCTACACCTCTCTCCCCAAAATTCAAACCCGCCCCCATGAAAGAAACTCACATTTGTACCAGGGGAATTCAAATTCAGCACACAGAATAAATTATGAAAATGGGTAAATATGTAAAATATTTTACCTACGTGCATACACTCTTGAGCTCACTGTTTGAATGGTAAAGTTGATTGGCAGTGGAAAAGATGCTCACAAGAGGAGGTGGACTCTACTTCCTGGGAGGTTTTTAAACAGAGCCCGGATGGCCATCTGTCATATCTGATCTAGCTGAGATTCCTGCATTGCAGGGGGTTGGACTAGATGACCCCACCAGGGTCTCTATGGTTCTATGAATATGAATATATATATGGTTCAATTTCGTTCTTGATGGGAATGATGTAGCAGCAGGAGGAGATTTATGTTTAACTGAGGGAAAACTGTTGCTAGAGGCAAACTTGTGGGTCACAGGTTCCTGGATACTAGAACCTTTTATAAATACAGCGTTGACGTTTCAGATGTATCACCATGACCCCAAGGCATTGAAACATGCTACTTTGTTAACATGAAAAATGAGCACCAAATTTTGTATCACATCCTAGATTTCATGAGAAATACTACACATATTGAAAGTACAGGTGTTAAACAAGTATATTAAAGGTAAAGGTAAAGGGATCCCTGACCATAGGTCCAGTCGTGACTGACTCTGGGGTTGCGGCGCTCATCTCGCTTTATTGGCCGAGGGAGCCAGCATACAGCTTCTGGGTCATGTGGCCAGCATTACTAAGCCGCTTCTGGAGAACCAGAGCAGCGTATGGAAATGCCGTTTACCTTCCCGCCAGAGCGGTACCTATTTATCTACTTGCACTTTGACGTGCTTTCGAACTGCTAGGTTGGCAGGAGCAGGGACCGAGCAATGGGAGCTCACCCCATCGCAGGGATTCGAACCGCCAACCTTCTGATCGACAAGTCCTAGGCTCTGTGGTTTAACCCACAGCGCCACCTGTGTCCCAAAACAAGTATATTATCTGTGGTTATTCCAAGACAGGTATATATATCCATCTCTTAGGTCCTGAGAATCCTCAGCTACCCCATCTGCCTGAAACAGAAATGAGCAAGTCCCATTTGCACTTATCTGTGTAACCTGCAGCTGTTTGGGGGTAACCACCAGTTCTGCCCATGTTTCCCTGGATCAAACAACAGATATATTCCAAGGATCCAAAAATCACTCGGAATCCATCAGAATGACCACAGATGTGACTGCAACAATTCCCATGATACTGTGCATTTCCTCTACTGCTGCAATTACATGAATTGCTGTCAGCCATATCCTTGATGACATGGCTGCACACACATGACATTTGTCCATACAACTGCATACCCAGAGACAACTGGGACTATTTATGTGGATGAAAACAGCGATTTGTGTGTGAAGCTGCCCTTAGAATCCAAAAGAAAAAAATTCCTTCCAGAAGCACCTTAGAGATCAACTATGTTTGTTATTAGTATGAGCTTTCGTGTGCATGCACCTGCTGGAAGGATTTTTTAAATTTTGTTTCGACTACGGCAGACCAACATGGCTACCTACCTGTAACTTAGAATCCAATTCATGGTTAAGCAGGAAATATTACTGAGCAATATGCAAGGAACAGTAGATGCACTTTGGTCCAGAGAGGTACAAAAGGGCTACACCAACATCAACAGCACACTTTCTTACACATGCCCATGCCTATATCATTTTGGAACCTTCTTTGTTTACAAGATTTTTTTAAAGCTGTATGCTTTTCTGCTGTACAAGCCCTGTACAGCTGTGTTCATTTTGTGTGTTATTGCCGCCACCATCCCGAATGGGAAGTAACAGCAAGATTGTCAGCAATACCCTGCCATTTTGTTTCAGGGTGTTTTTTGTTTTGCTTTTTTCATTTTCTGAAGACTGTGTGCTCCCCACTTTCTTCAGCTGGAGCACACACATGGCCAGATTTTTAAAAGCAGTGCTGGGGTGACAAAAAGTCTCCATGTGAGGACCAGGTATCATATCACAATAAACGTTAGAAAGTTCCATGTACAGTGGAACCTCGTGTTATGTACCATCCTCCTTACACACACTTTGGGTTATGAGCTCCACTACCCCGGAAGTAGATGCTCCCGGTTGTGAACTTTGCCCCGGGACGCGAGCGGAAGTCGCGCACCGGCGGCAAGGCAGCAGCAGAAGGCGCCATTAGTGAAAGCGCACCTCAGGATAAGAACAGTTTTGGGTTACAAATGGACCTCCAGAACGAATTAAGTTCTTAACCGGAGGTACCACTGTATATGGTTTATCATGCTGTTTTACATAGAGCAGAATAGGTCTGCGTTCCGCACACTGTGGTATTAGAAACTCCTCATATTCTGTTCATAAATAGATTAGGTAGAAAAGCTTTACTATGTGTCGCATGTAGTTAATATACTGTGCAAGTCTATCATGAAAAGATTAAAATTTGCATGGGGAGACCCCTTCACTGATAATTTGGAAAGGCCCTTAGATTCCTAATCCTGCAGCTAAACCCAGCTCAGTGTGCTAAGCCCAGGACATGCCTTGGAATCCTCTTAGGAATCATGCCACTGGCTTCTGCAGCAGTCTGCCTCCCATCTGAAGTACTAAGAACCCCCTTCCAATGCAATCACATTTTTTTCCTTTTTTACATCGTCCCCTTTGGATTATCTCAACCCTAGAAAAGTCCATGTGACTCTCTGCTTCTCTGTACGTCTGCAAAAAGTTTCTAACCCCAGATCTCTCTCAGACTTTCTCCACTGCCTCCTGTCCTACCATGGGGCTACCAAAGGGCAAAGCCACTTTGTCTCCTTAAAAGTGTCTCCATTAAAAATACTTTGGGGGGGGAGTGACTAGTTGTCAGCAAGAAGAAGAAGAAGAGTTTGGATTTGATATCCCGCTTTATCACTACCTGAAGAAGTCTCAAAGCGGCTAACATTCTCCTTTCCCTTCCTCCCCCACAACAAACACACTGTGAGGTGAGTGGGGCTGAGAGACTTCTAAGAAGTGTGACTAGCCCAAGGTCACCCAGCAGCTGCATGTGGAGGAGCGGAGACACGAACCCGGTTCCCCAGATTACAAGTCTACCATTCTTAACCACTACACCACACTGGCAATGGCACCTTTCCTCCTGTGCCAAATATTCTTTTCAGGTGGCAACTTTCATTGGGACTACATCACAGGGCAAAAGTTAAACCTCTTCCCTATGCTTCATGGTCCTGCTACACTTAAAAGAAAAAAAGCCATGTAAGGACAAGTTATGTGATTAATTATGCAGTATGGAGTTTGGTCTTGAGAGAAAATTGGGTCAGTTTTAAGCCAGAAAGAAACAGCCAAAGTGAAGCTGTTGTATAAAAATGAACAGAACTCTCAATACCACAATATGCCTTCCCCCCTGCCCAAACACAGGCACATTCGGCCCCATATAACACAGCATGAAAAAACATGGACATGGAGCTCCCCCCCACCTTTTAAATAACTTTTTGGGATCTTATAAACAAGGATCATGGCAATAATAAATGACACAAATAAAGAGACCACGTCTTTTCATGTCATTTGCACATCACAAGAATAGCTATTAGTGGGCAATGTATAAGTTCCTGGTTTGTGAATTGGTTTAAACAAAAACAAAGGGGAAACAGGATAGGACAGAGTTAACAGGTAACATTCAAGATCACATAGCTAAACACCTAATTAGGAGCCCTTGTGATTGTGCTTAGATTAAGTATGAGTAATAGTCATTTTTCCTCTTACGTTACCAATGAAACAGTATATACACATGGAGCATTCTAAAGCCTATCCTATTCTGGTGTAACACTTGATTCTCACATGGTAACTTTCTGAAACACTCATGAGCATATATACACGTGGGAAATCCATGTACATTTTCTCTGAGTAGGACTCATGGGGAACATGAGATCCTGTTTACGGAACAATAACCACAGAATTATGTAAACCAGATCAAAACATAATTCTTCTACATGGGCTCACCTAAAAAAATAAATCGCATTGCAGACAACAAACATTAATTTAGTATCATATTTTTGTTCCCTTATAAATTTGCACCTGTGTAAAACTACTGTACAAACAGGCATGCTGCCAACCTCCTTGCTTAGAGAAACTGAGATGAAGACAGACAGTTTAAGGTGTGGTGGAAGTAGCCTGAATAAACATGGATACCTGGAGTTAGGGGAGGAAAGATATCACAGCAGGCAGCAGCTTTGCCCCCTCTCATTTAAAAAGCCAAGCACTGCCTTGACTGTCAGCTCTCAGATGTGAGAGAAGGACAGGGAGGGGGTGGGGATGGAGATTCAGAGCTATATATTGCAAGCCATTTCTACTGCTGCTTCCTACCACCCAGTGCACAGACAGTGAGACATCTTTAGTTACAAATGGCTCCCTTGGGCACAGTAAAAATTAATCCAGCTTTTCTTGTCTTTAAGAAAAACATGGGCGTAAAATGAGATTGAAGCCTCTAAGGAGGGGGGCGGAGAGGCAGCCGGTGATGAGACATGCTAATCCAAAGACTGTTTAATTGCTCAAGCACTCTAGTAGACTTTAGGCAAGGGGTGGGGAAGTTAACCACAGACGTCTCAGTCTAGGTGTCTAAGAGCAGATAAGCATGGAATGGTAATTAGCTTAACAGAGACGAGAGGAATGAAACCCCCCCCCCCCAATTTTTCTCCCTAAATAACTATGGCCCATGCTGTTAATGACAGGGTGTGTGTCTTTGCACACACATGTGCATGTACCCATTGTGGACAACTCGTCCATGAATGAGACACTTCTTAAGAGACACTTATTTTCTCAACATTTATTGATAGCCAAAGCGATTCTATGTTCTTATCCTCCTGGGATCCCTCGCACTGCCACCAGCAAAGACAGAAACACGGCAACACCATGAGAAGCAAAAGCTCATGGAGCGAGACCAGCAGTCACTCCACAGCACCCTGACAACTCTTGGAGGCAAGTAGCTCACGGAGAGAGAGCTACATAACTCCTGGTATTTGCAGGAAGGGCTGGGAAAGGCCACCGCATGGAATCTTTTAGAGCTGCTGCCAGTCTGTGGAGACAATACGGAGCTAAATGAACCCACAGTCTGGCCCAGCATAAGGCAGTTTCTTCCATTTCTTTGTGCCACCATCAACTGCCAATTGTGATGATGCTTGCCAATGCTGCCCCAATATTAGCCATGCACAGAAGACAATAATGCAGTGGTTGCTTCCTGGAGCAAGCACATCCCTCCTTCCAGAGGCAATGCACACAGCCATGCTCACAGGAATATAGGGCAATGCTTCCCATATAATGCAGAGGATTCCCAGAAGTCCTGCTGGGGTACCAATGATTCCACACAGCCAATACCAATAATACTGCACATAACACATTTCTACTGGGTCTGAGTGAGAGGGGAAATCTTTACTGAAGGGAGGAAGGACAGTGCTGCATAATAGTTAGAGATTTGGTCTGTGACCTGGGAGGCCAGAGTTTGAACCGCTGCTCAGCCATGAAGCTCACTGAGTGACCTTGGACCAGTCACCATCTCTCAGCCTTACCTACTTCACAGGGTTGTTGTGAGGATAGAACGGAAGGGGGAAAGAACCAAATGCACCACCTTGAGCTCCTTGGGAGAAAAGGTGGTATAGAAATGTGATAAATAAGGCATGATGGACAGTAACAAAAGCAGGGTCACGGGAGGTAATATATTGCCTGGTAACTCTGTGGGAAAGAGCAATGCAATAGGAAACAGAGATGTGGGTGCAACTTTAGGGAGAAAAAAATGTGTTTATCGCAGGACAAAGCTTAACTTCCCGGGACTCTAATGGCAACAATAATTTTAGGTGGAAACATGGAGAGGGAACAGGACAAAAACTCAAAGAGCAACAGCTTAGCCATACAACCAACTGCTAACATCTTTGCACTTGTCCAGAGGCCACGTCCACGAGTCCACACCACCTGTCACCCGCCAGCTTACCTGTGCATGGAACCAAGAGATTCCAGACCTGTAGTCCAATACCAAAGGAACCCTAACTGGATCAGTGGAAAAGCACAATCTTCTTCTACATGAAGACTGGGGTTCAACCTTTGGTTAAAATCTCACAGGACAAAGTTCTGGGACATGTATTCACACCAAAAAGAGTGAAATGTGATAGCCAACCAGAGTGTCTGGTACATAAACAAATATCCCAAGGTAACCATCTGACTCGTCTGTGTCACAGGAAACCTTTCACTTTGCTAGCCTCCTTCATTCTATTCTGCAACATGCACTTGTTGGGATGACTGCCTGTGCCTGCCTTTTATTTTCCTAGGACATATTGCTATCCAGCCAACATTCCTCATCCAACCAGCTGCATTGGTTCATTTTCACCTGAACAGTATCTGGAGGCAGGGGGTGAGAGATGTCAGCAGTGTGCTACTAAGACCTCCATTTCCCCTTGCTAGTGTCCCACTGGGAAGGCTATAGGCAGGTTCCTGATCCCTGGTGAAATGTTGTGGTAGAAGATTAAAGATACTGTTTCCCATTAGTGCATCCCATCCTGAGGTGAGAAACATGAAGGTTCCCCATCAGTGAATGAGAACAGAGGCACAGCTAAAGTGGTCACAAGTTTTATTGAAGAACATTGGTTCTGTAGTCTTATCTGGCATCATCACAGAAGAGTGGAGGGTTGGCATCCTTCTTTATCTTGCAAGGCCCTAATACCTTTGGAAGCGGCATGGCAGACAGTAAAGTGAACTGACATACCTCTCTCCATCACAGCATCTCTACCCTGGGTAATGCAGCAGTTTATACATTACCGTGCATTGTACACTCTGGAAAGGCACAGGGGCCCCACTAGAACTAAAAATATGGTAGCCCCACACAGAAACTTCTTACTGGTTACTGCTACTGTAGGCTTTGTCTGCCTAGCACAGGGAATCTGCCTCTTGAGTGTGTTGAATAGCTGCCTTGTTGCCTGCAGAGAGACAAGAGACTTGAGGATGGTAACAGGCATTAAATACAAGTAACCATGTGCTACTTTGGGACTGTCAAATGAATAAAGGAGGGGAAAATATCACCCTGTTCATGCCTCACTCTGGTCTCCCCAATTTTCCATTGGCAATCCACCTGATAGCTGCATCTGGATGTTCACTTCTCAGGGCAGACAATATTCAACCATCCACTGCAGGGAGATGCAATGAAGTGCCACCTGTAATTTCTGTTTTCTGTGCTCATGTGCCCTGCAAAGAAAAACAAGCTGTGTTTGGCCAGCAGTAGCAAGAGGCCAAGCAAGAGTGCCTTGTATTCACCAGCAAAGGTAACTACTGTATATTTCCCATTGCCCTCTCCACAGCATGGAAGGCATCCTCTTGCATTTGGGGAATTTAGGAGGAGGGATGGAGGAGATGCAGGTGTCAAGCTTTAAAGCAAGGACCCTGCCCTCCAGGTGAGTCCTCCCTCACTTGCTTACCTGCATGGGGTGCCTTGTCCCTTTAGGCCCAAATGCTGGGGTGGAGGGAAGGATCTTGGTGGATGTTTGTGTGCAGGTTCCCAAGAGACAGAGTACCTGTAAGGGCTCTGAGAAGACAAGCATTATTCATCTGACCTTCCTATATCTGTTGCTAGCCTCAAGGTCTGTGCAAGTACCCATCTGGTAAAGCTTTGTGAGAACAGTACTGTACTGTACTATAGACACAAGGGCACAGTGGTGTATCCCTGTGCTGTCTTAATGTATCAGCTCTGCTTCCTTGCTAGAGTTTATCTACTCCTGCTAATGTGGCACAATTGTCTGCAGAGTTAGTTAGAATCCTCCCCTCTGTTATGGCTAAGGTGGTGGACGAGCAACTGGCTGGAGCTCTTGAGTGACTTGGGAGTTTTTAAATCCACAACACCACTTTCACAGGTATTGTGCTTCACTGTCATCAGGTGTAGCATCAACCCTTGTGAGCACATGATCCCAATTAACTTCTACTTGACTTCATGGCTCAGAGGTGAGAGCAATGGTCTTGTAAACCAGGGGTCACAAGTTTGATCCTTGGCTGGGGGCTTCATGTTTCTCCCCAAAACAGCCACTACAGGAGCACCTGAAGGACTACCTTGCCCTGAGGAGGGGAGAAGAAGCAGTAACAGCTCCTTCTGCACAAACATGTTGTCTTACCCATTCTATTGTGGCTTTTTAAAAGCATTGCTTATTGTTTTAATAATCTTTTGTAAACCATTTTGTGAGGTCTGCCTGAAAAGTGGTATAGAAATACTGCAAATAAATACTTCTGCAAAGCCCCCCAACTCCACTCAGTTTCCTTCAGCTAATAGTGTTTTCGGATCAATGCAGATTTCTTGTTTGTGCATCTGTGGCCTCTGCCAATGCTAAGAGACTTTGGAGTGACCTTATTCACATCTAGCTAGTGTAAACTGGAAACAGGACTGCATACTTTATCAGGTATTTCTAGCAGTGTGTGAATCAAAACCAGACTGTTTTTAATGATCCCCGCCCCATATCTTTCATCATAATTGTTTAACTACATTAAGAACACATATCACATACACAATAATAATGTAATGTTAGACTGACATGAAGCTAAATCTCTTCCTTTCTCAATATTCAACCATATTCAGTTTTCTAAAATGTGAGGTGTTGTGGGACACAAACCTGCCGCCATGACCACTTGCAATGAGCCCAGACTTGAGCAGATACCCTTGAGCAGTGGAATGCCAGTGATTAAGCAAGCACAATTGATAGGGATTTGCCTAGACACTGACATGAGTCCCATTGCAAACACAGGCAGGCATAATTGGAAATGTCACCGCATGTTCAAGACTACAGGCAGCACAAACAGGGTGGGAAAGAATAGTACAAGCAGGGTATGCACAAAAAGAGACAGCAAAATCAACAAAAAGAAGGGGTTCTTATTAAGGGGCTGCTGGAACAAAGAAGCCACAGGTTTTGCTCATCAGGAGTGGATCCAGCAGAGATAAATCAATGGACAAAAAGCAACTAGGGCAAATGTGCTCAGTATTAACGCATAGCTATAGGGCAGCCTGTCATCTCCGCAAGCTTCATACCTACCAGCCATTCCTAATAATCCCCACTTAAAAGCATCCAGTAATAGCCTTTACTTCTTTATTTTCCACAAATCGAATTATCCCAGATTGATTTGCTTAGTAAACCATTGGCAATTTTATTTACTTCTGTTAATTGCTTTGACTTATTTTTATTATATGGATTGAGCTAAACCACATTAGGAGGATGGTCTTTTTAATTCTGCTAATAGCATCTAAACCCTCAAAAGGATTATTTTCTGTGGCTCTGCTGGTGAAATAACATTGACCAGCTGGATAGATGGAATTCTCAGCAGTGTTCAAGGGTAGTACTCAGAGCTCCAAACTTTTGCTTAAAAAAACATGAATTTTGGAAACTGATAAATGGTGGGCTATTTGCACTGACACAAGAAAAGGGCGGGGGGAGGAGAAGCTGCTTTTTTCTATGCAACACAAAACAATAAAAGTTACCTTATCAATATTTGGGAGAATTGCTAGGATCCCTGCCCTTCTTCCAAGGAGCTCAGCGGGGTGGCAAATGGGTATTGTCCATTTTTATCCATTTTGAGATGAGTGAAGCTGATAGGTGGGCTGCCCAGTGAGATTCCTGACTTAAGTAGGCATGTCTACTCAGAAGTAAGTGCTAGGTGTGTACAGGATTGCACCATGAATGGGAATTTGAACCCGGTCTTTCCAATCCATGTTCAGCACTCCATGCACTACAACATATAGGTCATACCCTAACCAGGAAGTGTAACACCAGCAGTCTCAATCCTGGAAAGTGTTTCTGCCTTCTGTGCTCAGAGGCTCTGCCTTCATAGCTCAGTGGTAGAATGTCTGACTCACATGCAGAAGGGCCCAGGTTCAATCCCTGCATTTCCAGGTAGGGCTGTGAGAGACCCCTCCCTGCAACACCGGAAAGTCAGTGTAGAAAATACTGAATGAGATGGACCATGGTGTGACTCATAATAAAGTTGCTTCCTCTGTTCCATTCATTGATTGGCTATTCATGCAGAAAATTAATTTCATCATGCACGAGGACACAGTTGAAACTTTTATGCACATAAAGCAGGGGTGCAGCCTGAAGCCTCTTCCACCACACAGCCAAGTATAGCTGTCTATTTCATGCCAACTCCTTTTGGACTAAGTACTCTGGTGATCCTCCTCACCCATTAGCACCTCATTTGTTATCACTGTCACCCAGCCACACTGACTCTTTGTTGCTTTGAGCTCACCCCCCCATCCCATCCCATTTTCCTGTTGATCACTGTTGACATTAACCCTGCATCCACAACTCTCCCCCTCTTTCCAGGCTGAGTTACACAGACCCAGACACACACCTCCCCCCACCCCACCCCACCCCAACCATTTTGGCAAAGCAAATTTCTCCTCCTTATTGGTATTCGGCAAATCACTCTCAGCACCGAGCCTCTTGCCTTCTTCCCACAGAAGGGTCTTTTGTCAGTTATGCCATTTAAGCACACACACTCCCCTCCCCAGTGCTGTGGGATTGTGGTAGAGAATTGCAAATGGTAAACCCTGACATGTCTGGTGACAAGACTTGCCCCCTCACTAGGGGGGAAAAGCACAAAGGCAGGACAACTCTCACCTCACAGGAAGCACTTTGCAGGAATGTTACATCCAAGAAAAAGAAAACAGGTCAGGTCCAAACCAGCACCAAATCAACAGGTTGTCACTGTTCAACTGGGGGTTGAAATGCCTATTCACTGCATTCCTGATGGCATGAGATAGCTCAGCTGGTTAAAGAGCAGTTGCAGATTCGATCACCATAGGGGAAAGATGCATATTCCTGCACTGCAGGGGGTTAGACTAGATAAGCAATTCTCAACCTGTGGGACTACATGTTTTTGGACTACAACTCCCATCATCCCTGAGTTCTGGGCCTTGCTAGCTAGGGGTGATGGGAGTTGTAGTTCAACAACATCTAGGGACCCACAGGTTGAGAAAGGCTGGACTAGATGATCCTCAATATCCTTTCCAACTTTACAATTCTGTGATTCTACGATTCTAAAATGGGAAGTAGATATTTAGTCATTAGTCTTATGAGGAGCAGTTGAGGGAGCTGGGTATATTTAGCCTGGTAAAAATGAGAGGAGATATGATAGCCACCTTCAAAAATCTAAAGGGCTGTCACATGGAAGATGGAGCAAACTTGGATTCAAGTTACAGGAAAGGGGATTCCGACTAAACACCCGGAAGAAACTTTCTGATGGTAGGAGATGCTTAACAGTGGAACAGACTTCCTCAGAAGGAGGTGACCTCTTCTTCCTTGGAGGCTTTTAAGCAGAGGCTGGATGCTTTAGGTGAGATCTCTGCATTGCAGGGGACTTGACTAGAAGATCCTCAGAGTCCCTTCCAACTCTACACCTCCATGATTCTATTACAGTGGTACCTCTGGTTACAGATGCTTCAGGTTACAGATGCTTTAGGTTACAGACTCCGCTAACCCATAAATAGTACCTCGGGTTAAGAACTTTGCTTCAGGATGAGAACAGAAATTGTGCGGCGGCAGCAGCAGTTGGCCCCATTAGCTAAAGTGGTACCTCAGATTAAGAACAGTGTCAGATTAAGAACGGACCTCCGGAACGAATTAAGTTCTTAACCCGAGGTACCACTGTATTCATTTATCTCTAAGAGCTCACAAAGAACATAGCTATGATAACATGCTTATATATTATATTATTTATTATATCCTACTTTCTCCCTTAATTCAAAGTATCTTGGATCCAATGGGTTGTATTGTTGTTGTTGTTTAAAAAAAGGAAACTTGGTGTAGATCTGATTGCTCCAACAACACATAAAATGACTGACACCTGCTGCTTCCACAGATGGTCCTGATTTGCGGCACTACATGGAACACACTGCTGGGGGTCTGTTCCAAGTTTGGAAGATGCTCGTTGCCACTTCAAACATACATATTTGCAACCAGGAGAGAAACTATGCATCTCCAGCAAGTAGTCAAAGCACTGAAGGGTGTGGGGGGATGGGACGGACATGCACTGCATCTATCCTAAGTCAATAAGTCAAAATCTGCAAATTAGGTCAGTTTGTATGACACTGTAGAAAGCCCTAAACATGCATTGTCAAAATGCAAATAGCCTTTGTTGATAACTTCATTAATAACCAGGATGGCCAGCAAGATACCGTCTCTTCATCTATTACCTCTTTATTGCCTAGAATACATTTCATACATGTGCTATGGAAACTGTATGTCAAAAGAGGATTTGTTATGAAAAGTGATGGAAGTGGAGATTAATGGAAAGAGATTCTTAGACTGCTGCCTGAATGAAAGTTGGCAAGAGAACCATCACCATATATCCCATGCTGTTGTTTTTAGTTGAAAGCAGTTGTGGTATTTGGGGGGTGGGGCAGGGCGGGGAGGCATCACAGACATATTTTTTGCCTATTTTTTCTTGCAGAAATGATGAGATGGGGTTCGAGGCAATCTGCCATTCAGGAACTGACCAGACCTGCTTAGCTTCAGAAAAGTGGCTATATTGCCATGTGTCCCCAATTCTACGATAAAACTATATCCTCTTAATGGAACTGGTGGTTCAGACATTTGGTATTCATAATACTATTGAGTGGCTATAGGCTAAACCAATTGAAATGGCAGCCCAGTGACATTTATAGGCTTAGTTAACTAGGTTTCCTATTTGCTTCCTTTAAAAGGAACTCAATCTGATCATGATAGTGACAAATTGTATGGATTCCAGAACAATAATATTAGAAGACACACAGCAGACTGCGTTTGTTTGTTTTTAAAGTAAAAGAATAAAAAGGAGTCACAGGCGGCTGAAATCTTCAGTGAAGATACAGCAAGGGGAGGGAATGCTTCACCTTTTGCCCTCCAGCCATTTTCCCCATTCAAAATTACCTCTCCTGTGATGAAAAGAGGTATCCACGTCCTTTCCCCATAGGTGGCAAAACTGCTGAGGAAGGGTGAATCTTGAGCAGAGGGAGAAAAGATTAAGCAGACCCCGCCTTGCCAGTCCTTTGCTCGAACATGAAGTCTCCATGGTTGATATAGCTATATCCATTCTATCTGAGAGAAAGTGACTGTTACGCAAGTCTGTGGTATAATGTCTAGTTTGATCCTTATTTGGAAGACTGTGAATGTGGACAAGAGTGCTGTGAGTGTCCACAGAGATGGAGGCATGGCATTGTCATTCACATGGTGTGGATGAAAACAGTAACACTGCCTTGTATAGAGTAGCTGGATAAAACAGCTGTAGAGTCAAGAGAGCAAGGAGACAGACGATCATACCCTTTGGCCAGGCCAGCAAGGAATAACAAGCAACTTGTATCTTGAAACCTACATTGTTTTATCCCCACAATTTTCTCTCCCTGTCACCACTTTTGCCTATCTTTCGGACATCACTGTGGGTCACCAACTATATGCATAGCAAGGAGGAGAGTGATGGAAATGTATTTGGCTGCATGATTGCCAAGGTCACCTTCCTGCCTTGGTAATTTTCCTTGATGGGAAACAAGATTCATTTTTAACAGCTCTTCATTTTCACAGTGACACTGCCCTCCTGCTAGTGTGAGACTGGGGGGAAGTGGGGGGAGGCCTGGCCCTTTGTTCCTCCGTCCACTGCTGACAGTTTAATTAAACCCCATTTGAGGCAGGGTCAGCAAGGTCAGGTGCTCTCCAGCAAAATATCAACTAAGCACCATTTTCAGGCACCAAGGCTACTTAATGAGATACTCTCCAGAGGACAAAGAGCATAGGTTTAAGGACACCTTTGGTAAATCACCACCTCTCAGCCTAACCTATCTCACAGGTTTCCTGTGGGGACAAAATACCGTAGACCTATATATGCCATCTTAAAGGGAATGAGGGACCTAAATCAAAACAACTACACCACACATAAACCATGAAGATAGTCAGTGATGCAACAGCAGTTAGGAAAGAGCAACTTCGGGAGAGGCAGCCATGATAGTCTGAGGCATGGAAAACGACAAGTCTTTATAGTGCTACAGGACTCTCTGGCTGTGTCCAAACAACAGTTTAAAGTGGATTTGATGCACCCCACGTGTCCATATCTTTTGCGTCATCCATACAATGTTGCTCTTAGTAGTATTCCATACTCTCCCCACCCCACCCCATTTAATTTGGATTTTCCTAAGGAGGGAAATCCAACATAAAATTGCATGTTACCCAGCTGTGGATGTATGGAAGCACATTGTGTGGGTAGGGTGTTTTCCGTCACCTATCACCACACCCCCTGTTGGTGAGTCACTTCTTTGTAGGCTGTTGGTGGGGCTGGTCAGGACACACACATATTTACTTTGTATTCTTTTACCCACTATTTTGTACCCATGATACCTGTGTGCACACTCACAATGGACTTCAGGTTTCCAGAACTCAGAGAGGGTGGGGCCAGGTCAGGCTGAACATACACATGCACACATAAACAAAACAAAACAAAACAAAACAAAACAAAACAAAACAAAACAAAACAAAACAACAAAACAAAACAAAACTGTAACCCAGTATTTTGGGCAAATCTGGTATGTTGGAAAACCTGTATCTAAAAAAATAAAATAAAAATTAAAGTATAGATGAAAACACATAAACAAATGCCTTCATGCACGCCCACAATGGACCTCAGGTTTTCAGAACTTAAGGAGGGTAGGGAAATACTAATTGAGGGGAGGGAACGGCAACATCATGTAAATACACCTCATCAAGCACAGTCCACTAGTGCAGATTTCAATTCAAAGCATTCATGCATATGCAGAGATGAATGTACACAAAAGTTCACATGGAAAAATCTGTGCAACCCACATGGGCATTAGCACTAGATGAAATATGCCTTGTAGAAAGAATGCCCAAAAAGACATGTCCATATCCAAATCCAGACATGCAGACTGGTGAATTCTGAGTTCAAATGCAGGTTACTGATCAACATTAGCAGGCACCCTTCCTTGAAGCTGATGACTTGAGTCCTGCCTCAGATCATTTCCCCCAAACACCATCTTCTCTCCACACTGTGCTTTTCCCACTGAAACTTTTCCTTTAATCTAAACATACCACTGTCTTGCCCATTAGCTGACACAGCCTGCTCCCCCACAGTGGTACAGCCTTATACAGGGTGAGTCCTTTAAAAGAGGCCCCGTGGATACAGAGTGCACATGTTCCACGGGGCCTCTTTTAAAAGACTCACCCTGTATATGTCCTCTTGGAAGGAAGTCCCATTGAGGAGTGGGTAGTTGACTGAAGTCTTAGTCCTTTTACACAAAGGTCTATGGAGGACAGAAATTGGAGAGAGAGAAATTTCCCACTGCCACAACACGCCCTCTCAACCTGCCTACCTGGCCACAGCAAACAATCACAATTACAGGCCAAAGGCTTAGAGCAGACTTCAACTAATGGGAGCCACATACCTAGGACCAGTGCTTTGTTTCTTTAAAAAATATGTTTAGGGGTACTCTCATTTTCCTACTCATATTGAGGCCAAACTTAGATTCACAAAATGTTTAGGGGTATATGTTCCCCTGAATCCCCCCCAGAAAAAAAACACTGCCTAGGACTGATATTTTTTAAAAAATGTCATTTGCAAAAGTGATCATTAAGATTACATTACAAATCTCAAC
This sequence comes from Podarcis filfolensis, assembly GCF_964270895.1. NCBI lineage: Eukaryota > Metazoa > Chordata > Lepidosauria > Squamata > Lacertidae > Podarcis > Podarcis filfolensis. The sequence goes on along the minus strand of NC_139608.1, from coordinate 41,833,158 downwards.
AGGTTTTGAACTATCATGATTTCTCCTGTGAAATGTAATTTTGTATAGATGCTGGGAATTCTTCAAGAACACCCCAAAGGTTTCTTGAGGGAAACTGTTACAGTCAAACCAGCTTGTTTGCCACTTAATAATAGCCTTGAGAAACATTCATAACTGAAAAAGGGGGCATCCTTTGTATTCACAGAGAGTGTGAGGAATAAAGGGCCATCCTCTAAAACGAGACTCATAAAGGGCATGGGAGGACAGCTGGCTTGTAGGGTGACACCACTTCCAGCTGTGCGACCAAGATTTCCCATGCAAGGCATGGTAACCGCAGTTTAAGGCTGTCATTCCTGCTAGTGCTCAGAGTTGATTTAAATGCACCAGGCTCGGTTTCACCCTAACCGAATTCATCATCGTCATGGTGGGAAAATACTATTTGTGTTATAGGAGAAAACAATAAACGGCAGAAGGCATTTTATGACTAGTACAGGATATTAAGGCTGGAATGATCCATAGGAGAGGAGACAGGAGTAAACATCAGAGGAGAACTCCATACACAACTCACTGAAAGTCAGAACACAAGGAGTCACTCCAGGCTTTGAGTCTGGCAGCACATTGGGGTAAGTATTATCCTCCTCATATTATAAATGTGAGTTGGGGGACAGTAGTGTTTCAAACTTGGAATATTGTAGTGGCCTGCTTAACATCACCCAATATATTCATAGCTGCGTTGTGTGCTAAACTAATGAATTTCTGGGCTCGCTGCTCATTTTCTTTACCACGGTCTATGTAGGACGTTGCTTTTCTCCCTGCCCAGCTCTAATATGTTGGACAGCTTGTCCTTATGACCGTCCCAATTCCAAGGAGAATTTCCACACCAACAACAAATACTTGCAGAAACATTCAATTAAAGGCATGGATACTCTCCATGTAGTCAGGAGAAGTCAATATAGAAGTTCCAAGCACTGTACATAGTTGTTCTCTGTAAAAGAACAACACAAAGCTTAAAATGTGACAAGGAACTAAAGGTGATGTGTGAAATGGTCAGAAACTGTGAAGAGCCAGATCTTCTAAGACTAGGACCCCTCCCCTACCATCCACTCCCCCTTGCCTCTGTCTAGCTGTTTTACCTCTTGGCCAACAAAGGAAGGAAATATGAGGGAGTCTCCTAAACATTCCTCCCTCCCACATCCATCTTCTGTTGATGAGATTTGGGTTTACAAGGATGGCATTAAAGACAGAGCCGATTAAGGGAGGGGGCAGAATTCTGCTCTACAATAATTATCTTAATTGTTTTATTTCTAATGTAAAAGCCAGAGGTGACCTTGATGCAGCATTAGTTCCAGCCAGCATATACTTGTGTGCCATTTCCACACACATATATGACCCAAGACCTATAGCAATATCTGTAACTTAATTTTAAAGAGGTACCATTACCAGACTGTGGGCATGCTGTTGCACAGCTTATACATTTGGTTTCTCTGACTGGTTGAGCCTATGTCCTGAAAGTGGGAGACGAGATGTGATAGTTGTGGGGAAGCTACTCTGTGACCAGCCAGCGAACTGCGCAGTGTTTCTCCACAGGCCACTGCCTACAGCATCCCTGGCATCCTTCTTTCCAAAGTGACTCACTCACAAAGTGACTCACTCAAGTTCAGTGAGTGAACTTAAATTTCCCACAGCACCTAAGACACGGGGTCCAGCTAAATATACATCAGCTAATGCACTGGTGTTGCCACCAGGCCTGAAATGACAAAAGGCAAATAATGCACCACACATGAAGACACACATACTCAAAGCCTTTTCTACATTTGAACATTTATCATCATTAATCTCATTTGGGGATCTAGTTGGACTGTTTATATATGTTTGATCTATGGGCTACTTTTAAAATGAGGCTGCATTTTAAATTGCATTTTAACCTGTATTTTAAATTGGGTCCCCCCCCATTATGTTTTTACTGTAATTTTACTGGTGTTAGCCGACCTGAGCCCGGCTCTGGCCGGGTAGGGTGGGGTATAAATAAAAATTATAATTATTATTATTATTATTAATGTTTAAAGCAGGACTGACAACTTATTATTTTTTGCTAATGTGAGCTAATGGTGTTGGTTTTTCTTTTTCTATTCGCATTTTTTAAAAGAGAGAGAGGGACATACTTACAAGTCTGTTCTATGATATCCTTAATATCTGAGACTAAAGCATATACAAGGATGTCCTAATTTTTTTAACAACTCGACTCAAATCAGTAAGATTTTGTATTCCAGAGATACCACACCTTAAACACAATAAATAAGGAAGAAATACAACAACCAAGGGAGTCCTTCCAGGGGAGGGAGCATCATGGCCAAATGAACAAAGGTTCTCAAAGAGCTATGAATACCCGAAACACCTAAAGAAAAGTACCCATATTTCTGAAAGACACACTTCTGGCAGCCTCAGTTCTTGTACACCACTTCCTAGTGTGAACTGTGTGTCTTTTTGGAAAATTATCAGACTGTGAAATATGAATGTTGAGTTCTACAGTTGTTCCATGGCAGCAAACATTACAAAGTCCTGCAATACTGAATTTGAGTGGCCCTGTGCCAATGACTATGAAAGGATAATGCTTTTTCTACAAACAAATCAAGGGTTACAGCGTACCCAAGGGAAACTTAGGTATGTGGAAGCTCATGATACTTAACATTTGTCCCCCCCCCCAAACAGGGACAAAATCCCCCCCCCCAAAGTTGTATATGCAATTCTCAGCTTATTTGACCACTTGAATTCCTTCATTCTAGACCAAGGGCTTAAGCGTGCACATCATTTTTTAAAAACTCAGAACCAGGCAGACATGGCTGGCCCACCCCTACAATAAGGGAGGGAATCCTCTACCTCCCCCGTCACCATTTCCTTGACACGGGGCACCATAGCCACCAGCTCTTCTATTTCATCCCAAGTTTTTCAGAGCTTTGTAAATTAATACAAGAACATTGAACTTGGCTAGGTAGCAGATGGGCAGCTTCTGCAGAGATTTTAACAACAGTGTAACATGTTGTCACCTATCTGCCCCCATCAGCAGTTTAGCAACCACAGATGAGGCCCAAGGGCAGCCCCATGTACAGCATATTTAGTAATTCAGACTTGAGGTTACCAACCTATGAACTACAGAAGTCAGCTGTCCCTGACCAGGAACAGTCATAGCTGGTGAACCAGATGAAGCTGGTAGAAGGCACTCCTAGCCAGAGGGGACACTTGAGCCTCTAGGGACAAAGATACATCCAGGGGTACCAAAAGAGTTTCCATCTTCTCAGGATTCCAACACAATTCATTAGCCCTCCTGCAGGTCCACCACTGCATCCAGACACTGGCCCAGAGCTTGCATAGCCTCATATCTGATTCAGATGTCACCAAGAAATAGGGTTGTGTGCCATTGCCTTTCTCTGAAATGCCTTATGATATAATATAATGAAATAATATAAATATTGTGTGTATCTGCTGCATCTAACATAAGGTTGAAAATTAATCACATCCAGGCCAGATCAGGTAGGGAAGAAGTAGTTTTGCACTGCAGGGTTTAATCCATCCAGAACTTCATAGTTAGCAAGACACCCTGGTTTTATGTGTGGGTTTGTGAGTATGCACTTGTGTGTACATATGCTCTGGAGCCCCTCATGCAAACTCACAAATGTCTACATTTTTATTTATGGAAATTTGCATCCAACTAAGCCATTCTCAGAGTTGATCCACTGAAATCAATGCACTTGCCTTAGTCAAGGACAATGATTTCAATGGGTCTGTTCTGAGTATGACTTGGGGATACATCATTCAGGGAGGGGGGATACACAGTTGTGGGGGCACACTGTCCAACAACAGTGAATAACTGTTTAACAGCTTGAAGAAGCAAAGTCGACAGTCAATGGCAATGAGCTAGATCAAGCCATCAGCTGCCATAGTAACGGCTGCCTCAGAAACCGTGCCTTTTAGGGGGCTTGGCACAGCCTATCCCCTCTCTTGTCCTTTTATAATCACATATAAAACAGAGGAAACCATCTCCTTGGTACTTCCTTTCACACTCATTCCTAAGGTCTTGCATCTGGATGAGAAGATTGTCCCGGAGAGCAGTGGGAAATATCTGCACATGCCTCCTGTCCTTGTTCTTTGGATTGGAGCCCCGAACAAACCAGGCCAAGCTGACATTCCTCAGGAATCAACCTGGCACTCCTTAAAATGTTGGGAGAGGGAAGGGAAGAAAACACTTATTCTCTGAAACCTCTGCTTCCCTTACACGGCTGTGCTCTTTCTCTAGTCACAGAATGCCACCCACTGGCTGAGGATACTGTGCTGTGATCATGTGGGCTTCTCCAACTGGGCTTTTTACCTCTTCCCAATATAATTCCAGGCAGTCTGCAGAGTCTGGTTTCCATGGGTAAAAATGAAATGACAACATTACTGTGTTAAGTCTAATGGCTTGTCTTCCTTAGCTCTGACAGGGGTCCATTTCAGACACTTGATCTGAAGAATATGGCTTTAGACATCTGTACCCTGCCACATATTCATAGCCTCCAGCAAGGAACAATGTAAGTAAGCATTTGAAGCTAATACATGTTGATTTTCTGATCTTCATTAGTTTTTAATCTCTCTAAGAAACTCATATGTCATTAGAAAGGCCATGCGTAAGTGAAGGATACAAAATGAAGATAACATTTAACTACTCTCTGATGCACTGCAGCCCATCCCTTCCCCTTATAACTCAGGTAGACAAGATGGCGCCTTCCCAATGTTATCATACTTCAACTTCCACCAGCCCCAGCCAGTGTAGCCAATAGCTAGGAATGATGGGAGCTGTAGGCCAGAAATATCTGCAAGGCATCACATTGGCTACCTCTGACACAGTAAGGACCCTCATTCTGTGTGGGTAGGGAGAATGTATACCAGCATATAATTTTTACAAGAACACTTGTGATGATTTAAAATCTTTTCATTGTGGTTGTATGAACTTCTGTTCTTAAATGAGATCTGAAAGTCCTTCCACCAGCCTCTAGAAAGTGGTCTTTAAAAATCAGGCAAGCCTGGATAAGTGAAGATGGGGAAGGGAAATAAGACAGGAAAAAATGAAATGACTCATGGTTATCCGCCAAAGCTAAAAAACAAAAAGTATTCCAAGCCAAAAACTCAGCTTAAGTAATTCATTTGTTTCTACTAGTAGTTCTCCTATTGCAAGCTGTCATCTCTGCTAATGCTTCTACCTTCTGTGTTTGTGCCCACACAGAAATACATACACACACACACACACACACACACACACACACACACACACACTTTAACAATGCAAGTGGTTTTTTCTGACTCAAAAGCTTTGCCAGAAGCCCTTTTTGAATCCCTCCAACATGTGATAATGAGCCTTGGCAGGTGCCCACCCCCTATGATTTTGATAATGTTTTGTTAGCAGCTGCCGGTGCACAGAGAAGAAAACATGTTATGCAAGTCATTGTTACTTTTGTATTTATAGAAGCCATAAAGAAATACATAATTATAAACACATTTTATGGGCAACTGCATATTTCAAGTTATTAGCACGAGCTTTTAAGGAGGCAGGTCTACAAAGGAAATGTTATTTTATACCTCCTTTTATTCATTATTTTACATGAACATTTTATCTTTAATCTTTATTTTTAAAAGACACAGTTGTTCATTTTCTGTCTTTCCTAGCTCTTGGTAATTAGCAAGGGAGGACAGAAGTGATTATATATTGTCTGTTCTACTAGGGAGACAAAATGTTTAGATTCACAATCCACTCAGCAAAGCAAAAATCTAAAGAGCCCTCTTGCATCACTCATCACAGCCCTTTTTTGTGGGGTATACAGGTGTACACAGACACAAACGGATGCTTAATGGTGCCTATGCAATTTGGGACGTAGAAACCTCTGACTTCTGCATGTCTGGAATGAAGTCCACTGTATACAAAGGGAACAGTCACATCCGCTTGCCCACCCACTTTTTGCCTCTGGTCCTGTCCAGCACCAGCAAGCAACCTCTTACGAACATGGTGCTCAAGCTGAAAAATATCCCCCACCTCTGTTTTACAGGAAAGCTTTCTAGATAAATGATCAGTGATCAACTTCCATATCTCTGCTGCTATTCTATGTAGGCATTCAGCAGGATTCAGTCCACCTAAAATCTGCAGTTCATGGTGGATTGTGGTCATCTGTGTGCAACACATGACCTTTGAAATGCCCAGTACACATAATGTTCTCAGCTTCCAAGTGATATGTATGAAGATCTCAAGAACCCACTGGTCTTTCCATACCCAGGTGGCAATAATACCAGGCTGTGTACACACAACATTTTATTCTAGAATCAATGGAGACTGAGTACTTGTTTCTTCTATGTAGTTCACATACAATCTAGCTCTATTGCGTATTCCGCCTTCCTTGAAAAACATTGCTTGAGAAGCTGGTTTAATTCAGAGGGGATCGAGACCTCATTGCAGATTGTTTCCATTTGAAATGCAGTGTGTCCATTTGAAGAGAAATGTAAGCAGACCCATGAATAGGGGAATGTATCAACACCTGCCCAATAATACTGTGGGTGGGTGTATACCAAGGCTACAGTCACCACTTCCTACTTAATTTACCTGGGACATGTGCAGGAAGGAAAAGGCATAGATAACCTAATCAAGGTGAGGGTTTTCAAATGTGTATCAAGTAACCACACACCTCTTGAGAATGGCAGGATCTAGAATCAAACACTGAAAGCAGCATGTTGATGATGAGGATGAATGATTCTGGACTGAGAAAAACTACATTTTTTGTGTTTTACGAACAGGTTAGGGTGCATGCAGCCTCAATTTGTACCATGCCTTAAAACTCTTGTGACCTGGATCTCAAGATGTGGCAGTTGTGGACTGGACAAGGTGATCCATTTCTCATTCTACACATTCAGGACACACCACAGATCCACACCTTGATGTTCTGGTAGCTCCATCAGCCAATTCCAGTACACAGCAATTGGTGCACCACACCCAAAACCGTTTTCTTGCTGCTTTCCCATTCAAGATTTGCAGCACACCCTCAATATCATTCTTCAAAAGGGCAGAAAAAACAAAAGCAATATGCAAGATATTTCCAGGTACTTACAGCCGAGACAATGCTTGGTTATTCTGGAATAGGAGCTCTGGCAAAGTGTGCAGCTGGTTCCGATTCAGACGTCTAGGAAAACAGAGGGGAAGGAAGTTTCATAAGCATTCACAGACTCCCATCATCCCTGATCACTGGTCATGGTAGCCTGCGTTGATGGGAGTTGGGAGTTCACAGGTTCTGCACCTTATTATATGTCCTACAGCAACAGCAGCTGGGCTTAAAGGTCACTTGGTTTTGTTGCTGCCACTAGTAGTTTTGTGCCCCAATGATCTCACAGCTTAACTAGAATACTTCCCTAAAACCTTGACCGATATTTTTCAGCCAACTATTCCATTTGCTTCAGCACACCCTTACAGATTAAGAACATAAAAATACTTGTGATAAAAGGTACAAGTGTGTATCCTGTCAAAGGTACATAGGAATGTACAGGTAAACTATACAGATGTGTCAAAATAAAAATGTCCAGTAGCACGTTAGAGACCAGCTGAGTTTGTTCTGAGTATAAGCTTTTGTGTGCATGCACACTTCTTCAGATGCACACGAAAGTTTATACCCAGAACAAACTTAGTTGGTCTCTGAGGTGCTACTGAACTTTTTTTTTATTTTATTTCGACTGCATCAGACCAACACAGCTACCTACCTGTATACAGATGTGTGCAGTTTTAGTGGGGGGTTTTAAATTCAGATTGCAAACTACATGTGTTTTAAAATATAATTTAGTACTGTTTTTAAGGAAGGGGGAGAACAAATAATCTGAATGGGCAACTGATACAAAGGACCAAGTATCAAGACACAACTAGATAGAGGTCCAATTGTGGTGTTTGCAGATTTGTACAGGACATGGATAAAGGTCAGAGAGTGGCCACAGATTAATGAAAAGGCAATGCAGCCTAAACTTCCAATAATAAATTACCCATGATGCTTTATGGATGAAGATTGGGGTCTCTGTATGATATCTCTATACTGATGAAAGTCCCTTTAGCCTGGCATTTGCCAATTAAAGGGGTAGCATGTTCTGCACAATGAATGCTAGGCATGCCAGTCTCATCCAGGACTGCATTGGAACAACCCTTTCCCCCTGGCAGTGGCAGGACAAGGGAAGGATATATTCAGAGACAATAGAAGCACGTTTCGCAGGTGACAATTTACAGCTGTTGTGTGGAAAAGAGGCAGACACAGCTTGGGTTGATTTGAACACTGCCCCTCGTTGAACGCACACTGCTGAGAATTATTTTAGATCTGAAAGAAATGGTGAACAGACTGGGAAGCATCTGGGTGTAAATGCCAGCCAGGCTGTTCAGGGCTGGGTGTAAAAACACTTAGTGTTCACACCATCTGCTTGTGTCAGCAGGAGGGTGGGGGTGGAGAAGCACTGGTTCTTGGTGTAGGTACTGGAGCTGACTGCTTTTGAGCTGTTCTTTCCACCCCTGGCCCAGTCCCACCTCTGAACTTCCTAGGACCAAGAAACCCACCAAGTGCATGATCCTAGGCCTGTGAATGGCCTGCATGGAGGGGAGAGAGAAAACAGGGTTTCTGCTAGGAAATCTCTACACGCCCCACCACCACCGCGTGCCACACACACATCTTTTCCCTCTGTGTGTATACTTTCCCCCACCCCCAGCTTCTGTAGTTTGATCAGTTCCCTGAGACACTCACAGTCGCTCCAGCTCTTTCATGTCGTCGAACACCCCTCGCTCCACCACGCTGATCTGGTTTTCCATCAGCTGCCTGAAAAAGGAATAAGAGCATCAGAGCTGGGATAGCAGAAGGGAAAAACAAGAGGAAGAGGACAAAGGGAGCCCAGCATCCTAGCAGATGGGAGTTCCTCTTTGTTGGGCTGACTGTGCACAGGATAGGGAAGGGTGTGTGAGTGTTTGTTGAAGGCAAGTTACTGTACAAAGGCATAAATTTGCCCCCTTTGCTCCTAGCCCTGCTCACTACTGGCATGTGGCCCTCAGAAGGTTGCCCAGAAAGAAATGCAGTCCTTGGGATGGAAAAGGTCCCCACCTCTGAATTAAAGGGAACACACACACATACACACACACAGCAGCCCCACTTGGCTTCAGTAATAACAGGGGTGTAGACATGAGGATAATATCACTTTGGAGGCAGCAGGGAGAGGCCACTCACAGAACTCGCAGCTGCTTCAGTCCAGCAAAGTCATTTTTGTGGATGCGGGTGATGTTGTTCCCATTCAGCTCCCTGTGAAGTGAAGGACAGAAACACTATAAGTTAGGAAGTAGACACATGGTGCTAGGCTTCAGCCAGGACCAGTTAAAACACATTCAGCTGCCTGAGGCAGAGGACAAAATGGCGCCTGCCCACTGCCATGCCATGTAGAGGCTATGACTGGACTAGCAGTTGAATCTTATTCCAAGACTCGTGATGGGACAGTATGCTCAAATGCACCTGAGGGCAGCAACCTAGCTTAGAGGCTGCAGGGCAGGTTATGTGCGCAATGAGGAGCTCTCTCCTCCACTCACTACCTCCACCTGAGGTGGTCGCCGCACTTTACCTAATAGTAGGACCAGCTCAGTGCCAGATACGTAGTCCCTAACGCAAGAGTGCTAGCCTCATATGTACTATTTCCACACAAGCAAAACAGAGTTCACCTGTCCTGGACACCTTACTATGCTTTCCACATAGTTAGCACCATATTTCACAAGAGTTCCATCTATTGAGCAGCAGGGGGTTGTGAGCCTTTCACATGCATGCATGCACACATACACATAGATAGGCAGACAGGCAGGACCCACCTTATTCTTTTGACTGTAAATTATTTTAACTAATTTTAATCCTGTATGTTATAGCACTGTAACCCATGCTGGAATCTTGTGGTGAAGGGCAGGTAAGAAATGAAATGAATGGAATAAAAAACAAAATAGAAGCTTTTTCACAAACTTGAGATGGGTTTGAATTCTGACATTTCAACAGCATCTCTTTTCCTTGCCTGCTTCACTGCAGGCGGGGGATATATATTCCTCCTCAATCCTTTACCTCTTCACTGGTATGAAAAGCTAGCTCCATGGCTGCAAGTTGTAGTGCATTGATGCCCCTCTCTGACCTTCAGGTCTCTGTGCTACAGTTATTCAGTTTCAAGTTTCGTTCTACAATTACTGAGGATGAGAAACAAACTACTCCCCTCCCTTTCCTCCACCCCCCCTTTTTAATTGAGCCCCCAAATCAGAACCAAAAGTAGCCAGTGGGAGGACTGGTAAGGTTCACCAACAGAAGAGAGGAAAGGAAAAACCTGACTGGTTTGAGCAGGAGTGCAAACCAGAGCTTGAATAGACCAGGAAGAGATTTTAGATGGGATCTGGGATATCCAAAGAGTCTGTTTTGAGACAGCGTTAAATATGTGGAACTTTAGGTATGTAATGTAGAGTGTGGAAGTGATGGCCTTTTGGTATGTATTTAGGGTTCTGGGTGTTCAAAGATATCTTTTCTAGCCCAATGTGGTGGCAAAGGAGACTGACACACAGGGAACCACTAATTACTTGCCATGGCTGGAGGAAGCGCCTTTGTGTGCAATGCCAACTCTCTGTCCTTCCAACTGTGATGAATGTGGAGTTTTGGATGCGTCAGAGCAAACATACACAGCACCAGCTTTTCTTCCCACTCTCAGCTTCAACCCACTGCCTACAGATAGGAGGGTTCTGGACAGTTTCTTTGCAATTCCACCCCAGCCAGACTGTTCCAAAACGGATAATTTGTATGCTTGGCTTGCGTAGGGTCAAGACTATGGATATGGCTTCATCCATGAAACAAGCAAGCATCATCCCTCGGAGAGACCTCATTGTCCAGCTGAAACAGCAGCTAATTGCATCCATTCGATCACAAAGATTGCTGGCCTCCTTTCATTATGAGACTGCTTGGTGCGGGTGGAACGGGGAAGCACGTTTCCAAGACACCAGGAAGGACCACCCTGAATGGATGGGGTGAACAAGCATTGCTCCCTGCCCTTTTGTGTCAGGCTGAAACCTACACTCATTCCTGCTGCAATTATGCAAGCTACAATGACAAACATGCATGGCATAATAAGAACCTGAGGCAGCTAAAAGGCTAATCGCATACCCACCAATACATAGTGGCTCCAATCCGGGACACCATCTTCCAGGAGTGCACTTCTGAGCAAGTCACATGACCCACATGACATGACCCCCCCCCAAAAAAAACACTTTTTCCAGGGACAGCACCCAAAAATGCACATTTTGGGTGCCACACAAAAGCACTGCCCCGAAAAGCTCCTTTTCAGGGTGAGAGTGTGGCCCGAAATTGTGCAAAATCGTGGTGGCCAAAATGGCTGCCGTCCTCTCGTGAGAAAATATGGGGTGTCCCATTTTTTTCCAGGACAGTTGATGGGAATGTAATTGCTCAGCAATTACATGATTTGGAGCTCGGTCTTCTCCACAGCAATAGAGAGCGAGATGCAAAAACTTGCATTTTACAACCATCTTTCCTTTCAGTTCCTGAAATAGGGAGCAGCTAAAGGTAAAGGTATCCAAAACAGGGATATTCCACGTGGTGCCTTCCAGATGTTTTTAGACTACAATTCCCATCTTCCATAGTCAGCATGGCCACTGATCGGGGCTGATGGGAGTTGTAGTCCATCAACTTCTGGGAAACACCCCCATTAGCTACCCCTGCTCCAAAAGGGGAAAGACTTCTGTTCCTTTAAGAGTTCTGAGGAAAATGTAAGTCAGACAGGTGCAACTTCTCCCATCACTGACGGGGAAAACTACACCTACTGAATTGTTGCCTTTTAATGGGGAAGAACTTTTATAAATCTAGTGAAGGATGAAAACATACAAGTTGAACGTAGATCACCAAAGGAAAGAACAGCCTATGGTTTTAAAGGCCATGTTAAAAATCTAGCTAGCCGTCGTCTCCCCCCCCCCCCCCCGCAACATTTATAAGGCAGGGGAAACTGCCAAGGTAATCTTGTCCTCAAGCGCACAGGATCATAATAACAGTGTTTTGCTGCTTGCTGGCATGTTGTGAAGAGAAATTTAAACCGTGCCAATAAAAGGCTCAGAACCTCCAGAGACAGGGAAATCGAAAAGGCCATTCAAGAGAACATCACAGCAGTCAAGACAACTGCCAGAAAGAGAGAGAGAGAGAGTTTGTTGCAGCTGTTGAAACTGTTCTAATGTTTATGCGCCTCAGTGGGTGCCTTGACGCACAGCCCTATGCTCAATCACATATGGAAGGAGGAATAGCAGTTAGGGTCATGTGTTCAAGGGCTTTCTGGGGTAAACCAGCCACTCCAAACAAAATGACTTCATCAGGAAATTACCATTTATATTGCTTGTGGTGTCTAGGGGCCATCTAGGAGATGTGCCTATTGTCTTGGGTGCCACATGTGAACTCAGCTGCAGGTGTGCAGGCAGAAGCATAGTCATGTACACACACACAAATGCCAGAGTAGATCATAAGCTGCAACGTTAAGAAATTTACATTTTCAATTACAAAAGTGCAACCTTTTGGCTTGGGGCTCCCAGCTCGGGGCAGCCAGTGCTAGAAGGGAATCAAGTGCTTCCTGGTATAGCTGAATCTTTTTGTTTTACCCCCTCAGTGCAGGCTACCCCCACCCCTCTGCTCCAGTTTCCTATCTCAATGTGACTATTAAGTTACTGGTGTCAGAGTGCATTTCTCTGAAAAGCACCTGATTGTCAATTCAGTAAGGATGCCAAGTGAATGCAGCGTAACTCCTTAGTTCTAGCATGCTAAGGGGGAAGCATCCCATCCTACAGCTCAAAAGGGAGAGGGGGTTGTATTCAATGTCACACTAAGGCACGCTAAGGCATTCTGTCACTAAAAGCATTTCTGACCCTCCAGAGTAGATTTGGGGATGACATAGGGATGCAGAGTCCAATTGCACTCGCATCATTGTGCTGGTTTTCACTACTGAAACAATCTGGTTTAATACAGCCCTGGATGTTTTGCTTGTCACTTTCCTAGCACACTGAAATGTCAAAATGAACACCTTTGACAATAGATTACATTTTGCCAATGATTAATTAGCTATTTCCCAGCTTCCTGATATGCTAAGGACATACAGTCGTATACTGGGATAACCATCTTGCAAAAACAACACAAATCTTCATAGTAACAGGGTCCCCATCCACACCGAACATGTAAAGCACTTTTGTACCATTTTAACCATTGTGGCTTTCCCCAAAGAATCCTGGGAACTGGGGTTGGTTAAGGTTCTCCTAGCAACTCTCAGCACCCTTAACCAGTTCCCAGGATTCTTTGAGGGAAGCCATGACTTAAAGTGATGTAAGAGTGCATTAAATGCTTGGAGCGGATGAGTCTCCCAGGCCTGTAGCCATGAGAGGCACATCAAATATATCTGCCTCTCTATATAGAAGGCACCTCAATGCATTTAAACATTATTACCTCTACAGGCATACAAGAGGGATATAGACTGAGGATTCACTGGCTTATTCCTCCCCATCAGCAAAGAGTGTAGATGGATTAATGATATATTTTAGGCTTCCTCCCTATTCTGTGAGCTCAGAACAGGTTACAGTATTTTCAGTTATGAATAGATAGTACCTGCCCTGCTCCAGGCATATATCTTTAGGCCAGATGTTTCTGTTTAGATCAAATCCATTAGAAGGGACAGACTTTCCAACCTGTGTACAAGACACAGTTTGCCCTTGAGCTGGCCAGTGTCCCCCCATCTCATTCACAATTCTGTGTCCCTTGTATGTGCCCATGACTGCCCTAGATCTGCGGCTCCCATAGTTTCTTTGTTCCATTGAATTATGGCCTTGAGAACACGGAAGGGAGTTAGCAGCAGGTGAAAGCTTATTTGCAATGATGTTACAACAACAGGGCTATTTAACTCAATAGTGGTTCTTCCACCTCCAGGTCCCCATCAATCTCTCAGATATTAATTATAGTCTGTCAAAGTCATACCTCTACCACATCACTGTGTCTTGTACACAGGTTGGAAAGTCTGTCCCTTCTAATGGATTTGATCTAAACAGAAACATCTGGCCTAAAGACCAAAGGGGGGGCAAAGGAAGGGGGTGGAGGAAGCCTTCTCTCAAAAAATATGTAATGAGATTCAGGAAGCTCAGGGACACATCGAGAGCATGGCAACTTTGGTCTTTGGCTATGAAACGAAACAACAACTTCTCCATAGAAGAAAAGGATGTCAGACTTTGCTGTCACCAGTGGTAGAATCTTTGCTAACAGCTTCCACCTCTATTACGTAGTGACTATATATATATATATATATATATATATATATATATATACACACACACACACACACACACATACACACACACACACACACACAGTCTTTGAGAGTTGAAAATGTGGTCTGCATACTTTTGCCTACTTCTGTGACACAAGCACAGGGGTCAGCAAACTTTTTCAGCCGTGGGCCAGTCCACTGTCCCTCAGACCATGTGGTGGGCTGGACTATATTTTGAAGAGAAAAAAATGAATGAATTCCTATGCCCCACAAATAACCCAGAGATGCGTTTTAAATAAAAGGACACATTCTACTCATGTAAAAACACGCTGATTCCCGGACCGTCCGTGGGCCAGATTTAGAAGGCGATTGGGCCGCATCTGGCCCCCAGGCCTTAGGTTGCCTACCCCTGGTTTAATCCCTGGTAGGTTTGATGGAGTTTGCCAGTTCTCCTTAGGACTGCAGCTCTTGAGCTGGAGATTGTGATTAATGACATATTAACATCTCCAGGTCAGAAAGGCAGGATTTGGGTATGCTGTCTTCTGTCTCCATGATACAGGATACCATTGTCCTCCCTGCTTGCTGTTGTGAGCAGGACTACTGTTTTCGCCCCAAAATTAGCTGGGAAGGGAATTGCAAGGCATAGTGGCAGAAGACTCCTTTTCCTAAATGTGGCCTGTGAAACCTGGCACTAAAGCAAGAAGTGTAGCCTCCTGGGCAAGAGCTGGCAATCCTATTAAGGGTGTCTGAAGTCTGAGAGGTGATACATTCAGCAGAACCGCAACATTTTTGGAAAAGAAAATTCAACAGTTCTGGCTAAATATAGTCAAGGATAATTTAAAGGATCGAACTGATTCAGAAAACTACCTCTCAATACGCTGGCACTGGCTTGGCTCAATCTCTTATGCTCCAAAGGGGAATTGGGAATGAGAAGGGGTTGCAGGCTGTAAAAGGAACTTGCCCTTTAGCATATGTAAGTCCATTTCAAAATGCTTTTTGTAGTGGCAGCATCATTGCTAGCCCTATCAAACCCTTGTATTTAACTCAGGAGAGTCTTCTTATAACAACCATTATTCTTGATATTTCTCAAGAATACCAAAGCAGCAACCAGTCAGCTGCTTCCTAAAATATAGATGAGCTCTCCAAAGGGCACTGAGAATTTTCCCATGGATCAATTCCCTCATTATTATTTTTCTCTGATGACAGGGCTGGTTTTTCCTCTCTAATTAACCATCAAGACCATCTTTCTAGCTGATTTTGATGTAGCCCAATTTGCTATCATCCAGAATATTAATAATTAATAACAATAAATGGTTTTATTTACAGAACAGCCTTCTATTCATGGCACTTAAAAAACCCCAACATAGAAAAGTTGAAAACTTTTCAATGCCATCTTAAAAAAAACATTTAAATGAGAGAAGGGCAAGTGGCACAGAAACCAGTGGCAGTAATCGAGTAATCAGGAAACACTGCAAGCATTTCTTCCGAGAGAGAGAAATAAATGAGGCAGGATGGTGGTGAAAACGTGCTTCTCCCAAATAAAACAATATTCACAACATTTGCTCTTGCATTAAGACCATTAGCCCTATAAGGCAGTGTTTGTGGTTAATATCAAAAGCAAAGGCTTCATGATCCAGGGCAGGAGCTTGCAGGAATTTAAGCCCCAGACAGAAAAAGCAAAGATAATAAGAATGAACGTGTGTAAGGAATGGATGTGATGCTGTGAAAAAACTGCAAGAAGGGGGTTACTGGTTTTAGGGGGCTCACCTTTGCCCGCAGTTCACTCACTTGTCAGGGAAGTATTCCTAGTTACAGTGTCCCACCATCCCACCCCCGTATATTACCAAATTCACAACCTTCACTAGCTGCAAAGTGACAATGGGCAAGCAAATGGTAACTGGCAACCACTGAGTACGAGCACACAACACTCCATTAGGTTTTATGAGGTTATTAAACTGTTCCAGCTCTGCCATAAACCATTAAGCCTCAAAAACTGCACCAAACTGTGAGAGCCATAATGGGAGGCAGGCAAGACTTTCTGGTCTCTACAGCTTTTTACTACCGGGTTTTCCCACTGTGACTGCAATGCTCTCTGGTGTATAAAGTGACTGAATTAATGACTCCGGCAATTGAGAAAGAGGGGAAGTTGGGGCACAAAAAGGGGGAGCTACTGTGAGACTGATGATGGCTAGAATTTGTGCACCTGACAAGCCCTGACGATTGAGGTGGCTCTGAATCCTACTGCAGGTCCTCCCAAACTCTTGCATTCAAATAGGGACGAGCAGTGATAAGCACAGCACAGACCTTTGCATACACGCTTTAAATAAATCATGAAATTAGCATATTCCAGTTACCCAAACCCATTTAAAATGCACCCTAAGACATGGATGATTAATGAGGAAGGCCTGCAAACCCGGCGACTAACGTTACACCTAATATGCAATGAAGCAAAGATCATTCAGAAGTGATAGGTATGAAAAATAGTATAGAGCAGAATAAGATGACGTGGAGTGTATAACTACAGGAGAGGGGGAAAGGTGACAGAAATTGTCAGCACTCTGAGTGACAGGGAGTCAATTTCACCCCCCCCCCAAATTCAAGCTTTTCCAGCGTGATTATTTTAAACTCTGAATTATAACTGTGCAGCTTTTCGTGTGCATACTTTCTATTGTTGCTCTTTTCATCTTAAATTTTTGTAATCTGCCGTCGACTCTTTGGCTATATGGTGGCATAATAATCTTTTCAATCAATAAGCTTCATAGTCTCCTCTGGTTACATTGTACAGCTTTCTGCAAACTGAATAATGTAGTCTAATATCCTTATATCATTCACAGTACTTCTCCCGAAACCACATTAGGATCTGTAAAAAGACTAACATTTGTATCAGTCCATGTCATCCTTTGAATGTGGCAGAGAACAATAAGGATTATCAAGTACACTTCTACAATATCATTCCTGGCAATGAAGTTCTTGCCTTTAGCCTTTCTTTGACTTCAGGGCTAAATTAGACACTATGGTGGACTATACATGATTGGATGGGTGGTTATATGTCCTACTTTCCACAAGAGAGTCCACTATTTGAAGGGTTGCCAGAGGATAACGCTCAATTTGAAGGAGTGTCTGGCTGAAAATCGGGTTTGAAGATAATGAGCCATAAGAAGAGAGAGCAAAAGATTCAAAGTGGCCCATCAGCAGCTGGCATCTGGACAGCAGATTGAGCAACAACTGAGAACCCAACAGTGCTATACAGTATCCATTCCCACATAATGCTTGGGAGGGTAATCTTTCTGTAGGAGTATTCCACACTACACCAGCTACAATAAATTGATGCATTGGCTGGAGAGAAGAATCTCTATACTGTGGTTTGAAAACTCATAATTGAATACTCAGAAAAGAAGCACTTGATGTCTGGATTCCACAACAACTGTGCAATGATAGGGGTAAGGCTCCCAGATAATTCTGGAGGACTGATCAATGTGCACTAGGACAAGCTTATTTGATCCTCTAGTCGAGGGAAACACAATGTGATGCCTTCCAGATGTTGTTGGACACCAGCTCCCATCAACCCCTGCCAGCATGGTCAACGATAAAGAATGATGGGAATTGGAGGGCACAACATTGGCTGTCCTTACTATAGACATTCCAACATCCAGCACACCAACTCTTAGGCATGTCACTAAGCATCAAACTTTTCTAAAATGTGATACCAAGAATTGGCCAAACTAAACATGATTCAGGAGAGTCATTATTTTTTTATTATTAATTCAAGGCAGCTGAACATGCTTTGTTTTCAGAGGTAGTGACTGGCCCAAGATCTCCAATGAGCTTCATGGCTGTGAGGTTCTGAACCTGGGTCTTCCCGGTTCTAGATCAACACTCTAACCACTGCACCACAATGGCTCCCATTTGCCTGGTGCCGAGGGAGGCGATGTTATGTCTTCAGTCTCCAAAGAGCAGCAAGCATAGCAATCTCTGTCTCTCGCTCTTACATGCACATTGCTGTCCTATGCTGTACAAGGGAGGCATGCTTTGAAATAGCTACCCTTCCCTTACAGCCCACTGCCATTCTCCCCCAACAAACCCGGGGATTAAACCAAAGGTGTTAACAAAAGCCATTGTTCCTGCTCCCTTACCAAGAGAGGTTGCATTCCAGGAAGTAGATTAAGCAAGATTATATCAGATTTGTTTGTCTTCTTGATCTCCCTACCATTAAGTAACTGCAGAAATGTTTGAACAAGTATCATTCACAAAATGCAAGGAATTTTCAAGACGGCAGATTGTGAACCATTTTTTTTAAAAAATGCAGTTCATAGATTCATCTCGCCTGGATCACTTCTGCAAACTCACTGAGCACTGGTGCCTCTGAAGGAAATTGCACTTGCAGAATAATTTCTACGCAAATATGCACACACAGACACACACACACACACACAACCTCCCTAACCTACATCCACACATGCAAGAGTTACTATCAGAGCTCAAAGATACAGACCTTGTGGGCATTTGCAGAATCAGAGTTCACAGACCTCTGCTGAAGCTGAATGTTGAAAAATTTGGGGCAGATAAAAGAAAGAACTTCTTCCTGCAGTACTAGGGAACTTGCTCCCACAAGAGGTGGCTTTATAAGAGGATTAGGCAAAGTCATGGAGGACAAGACGATCAATGGCTACTAGCCATGATGGCTATGCTCCGCTTCCAGGGACAGATGTCAGATACCTCTGAGCCACTTGCTGGCAACTGCAAGTGGGCAGAGTGCTGCTGCTGTGCTCCATTACTTGCTTGTGGGCTTCACACAGGCATCTAGCTGGCCAGGGGACTCTTCTTACATTACACTTCAACCAGGTCAAAGCACTTCGGGAGTCAAGCAGGGCCTGTGAGGCGTGTGGCCTGGGAAGAGTTCCAAGGGCCAGATAGACATGCCTGGAGGGCCACATTTCACTCCTGGGCCTGAGGTTCCCTGCTCCTAGTTTAAGAGAACAGCAGCTCTACCCTTGTCTCCTGAGGACTGAATGACCCTGTCCCTATGGCAACGAGGCCCTAAGAAGAGAAGACCCTTAGGACCCTTGTATGTTTTGCCCTGCATGGGAAATGGCAGGTTCTGTTCCTTTCTCTCCACCTCAGCACATTTTGATCAGGAAAATGGTTCCGGGAGGACATTAAAAAAAAAAAAAAAAAAACCCTTCCAGAGCACCATGATTTCAGTCCCCTCCCCAAAACAAACATGCAGAGCGTCTTTGATCTTTTCTCTTTTGAAACCCTCTCAAGAGATCCTGTTCACATATTTCCTGCCTCACTTCTCCTTTGGCCCTCTATCTCTGTCCATATCATGAGAAAGTGGCAGAGTTAAGAAACAACCCATCCAGAAAACCTAAACTATCCTTCCAGAGCTCTCTTTGTTCTTCCTTCATCTCACACATCTTCACAAGGAAAACTAATGCTCTGGTTAGCTTTTGTTTCAGAGCTGGAGTCATCCACAGGCAATGGGGATGCTATCAGTTGAGCCCAGAAACACAAATGCTATAAGGTATAATGGGTCTCACAGCTATGCCTCTTTCCTCAGTTGCTCACCTCTGGCAGTTCTCCAGGGAACAGAGAAGCCTCCAGCAAACTCTGCATCTGTTCCTGTCTCCTGCCTAGTGACACCAGATGCTTAAAAGCCATTTGCACTTCCCCATCTGGCCAATGAACTTGTCTTCCCCTTGACTGCTCGAAAAGATTCCACCTCTCCTTCTGATTTTGGCAGTTGAGACTGAGTCACTCTCTGCGTACAACGCTACTGCTCTATTTAACTGGGGTTGCTCTTCTGAAGTGCTCACTCCACTACCAGAATCCCTAATAGAAAAAAGTCACTGCATGTGACAAGTGTCTGGAGTTGCCTCTTTTATGCTCAGGGCATGACTGAGCAGCAAGGACTTCAGACATTGTGTTTAGTTTTTGGTGCTGTTTGACACCAGACAGAGAACCACCCACATGCACCTGGGCCTTCTTATAGAAGCTAGTTGATCTCTTTCTGTCCAGTGATTTTGTCCTTAAGTTCAAGTAGAAACCACTGCTCTAAACCACATTGCAGCAGACCTGCTCTCAGCCCAGTAATTTTTCACTTCAACAACAGAGAAACTAAAGGTTGCTATGCTTCAGGTTTGTTGGTCTTCTCAATCTAGACTGAAGCTCCTTTCTACGGCTGGCTGCCTTTTTGTCTGTCTGCTCTGGGCTAACAGCTACAAGTACAATCTCTAGAAGAGAAGAAGAAGAGTTTGGATTTGATATCCCACTTTATCACTACCCGAAGGAGTCTCAAAGCGGCTAACATTCTCCTTTCCCTTCCTCCCCCACAACAAACTCTCTGTGAGGTGAGTGGGGCTGAGAGACTTCAAAGAAGTGTGACTAGCCCAAGGTCACCCAGCAGCTGCATGTGGAGGAGCGGAGATGTGAACCTGGTTCACCAGATTACGAGTCCACCGCTCTTAGCCACTACACCACACTGGCTCTCTAGCTTTGTCCAAGGGCCTGCACCAACCAGCAAGTGTCAGAACCCAGAGTTATTAAGAATGACTCCATCAAAGGTAGCTGGTGTGAGGAGTAAAAAGTAGGGAACAGATCACATCCAGTGTGAGAGGGCAAAGAACAATCTCCTTGACTTTGGAGATACTGTTGTCACCATGCCAACCTAAACTTCTGCCCTTTTTAGAACGTTACCTGGAACTCAGTGTCTGCAGGTAAGGAGGGAGCAACACTGCCATGGCAGGCAGCTCACCAGACCTGTGTGCGTAGGGAGCTCTGCACATTCAGCTGCACATGTGAGGCTCTCTGCACATGTTGTAATGAACTTATAACAGAGAGCGCTGTTTATACAGCTGCACTCTCAGGACGCACATGATAATGAACACACCTAGATTGGGAGAGCTGCCTGCTTCGGCCAGTCATTGTCTCACACTAACCTACCTCACAGGGTTGTTCAGAAGATAGCATGGGGAGAACCACCACATGCACTGCCCAGAGATCCTCTGAGGATGGACAGACTATAGATAAAATATACTAAATAAACGTCAGAAAGGGGCTTTTGTAAAGCAGAGAGATAAACACATACAGTCATACCTCGGAAGTCGAACGCCTTGTGAGTCGAACGTTTTGGCTCCCGAATGTTGCAAACCCGGAAGTGACTATTCTGGTTTTCAAACGTTCTTTTGGAACCCGAATGTCCGACATGGCTTCTGCGGCTTCTGATTGGCTGCAGGAGCTTCCTGCAGCCAATCGGAAGCCATGCCTTGGTTCCCAAACGTTTTGAAAGTCAAATGGACTTCCAGAACGGATTCCGTTCGACTTCCGAGGTACAACTGTATAGGGATTCTACACACTCCACTCCCCCAACATCCAATAATTATATTGAATATTATAATTATTACCCGTGTATTGGGAAGTTTCTAATATTTGATGTTTTATATGTGATGTTTTATATGTTTTTATATGTGTTGGAAGCCACCCAGAGTCGCTGGGGCAGCCCAGGCAGATGGGCGGTGGTATAAATAATAAAATAATACTATACTATATAATATTTTATATTATTTCTATACTATATTATATACTATATAATATTTATATAGAAGTAGGGAGTATGGTAGAGATAATTGCTTTTCTTCCAACTTGTTATTTCTGCTGCAGGCGGCAACTAAAGTCCCATTCACTGAGAAGCTCAAAATCATTGGAGAAATGCCTCGTAGTGTTGCTGTAAGAAATGGTGTAGCAAACGCACTCTGCAGCAGAGTCACAAACTGCCACGTCTGGGGACCACAGTATCTGCTTTGCAGGTAGAACATCAGACAATAGGCCGCAATATTCGTTAGGAAATCACCAAGGGCTAATTTGGATGAATGAAATGTTTACTGGAGCCATAGGTGTAATAAAATCCATTACTGATACAAATAAAAGTTTTATTATTTGGTAATGGTTCCATACATACATGCAAGCAAGCATACACATGCACATGCACTGAGAGACAGAGATTATGACCGTCCACCCACAGAAAGCTCCTTCTCTGTTGGCTCTCCCATCACAGCTGCTTCCCCTTGGCAATCCCTCCCTGGAAAGTGATCACTGTTTCCACCCCTCCACTCAAAATCCATCCAGATCCTCTCCCTGTGCAACACACACACACACACACACACACACACGCATACACAAACACAACCCAGGCTAAGTAGCAGCATTCCCTCTGCCAACATGTGCTTTGACTAGCTGTCTTGAATGGCGCAGCATGGCCAGTATAGAACTAACAGATTTTCACAGTTTGGGGGGATGCAAATGGAGCTGAAACAGGCAGTTTCAAGAACCAAGCTCCTGCTTCGAGAAGCTGAGCTGGGGCAGGTTGTGTGTTTACCTGCCTATGTTGATTTTCTTGTATGTTTTCAGGAAAACTGACAAAACACATTTCAAAGAAGAAGTAGTTGGGGAAAGGCTTGTTGATCTATTCTACAAGCAACTTTTTTTTTGCTGAAATGGAAAGAGCACTGAAAAAACATTTAAGAAACAATGTGTGGTTCAGTGGCTAAGAATTCTGTTGGCTCATCACTTTGCTCAGCTATAAAACCCAGTGGGCAACCTTCAGTCTATAATCCCTGTTTATCAGCCTAGCCTAGCCCAGAGGGTTGTTTGTGGGCTAAGAAAAATCCTGTTCTGAACTCCCTAAAGAATGAAATACAAATAATAACTAAACCCCTTTCACACTTACTCAAAGTACTTGCAGCTAAGCTACATTTACAAGGGCCACTGTGGCACACTTAAGGCAAGTATATATCTATATTTTAAAATGTGCCATAAAACAGAGGGCAGAATTGTATTTGTAGGGAGCCTCTTGACCTGCTGCTGGGAAGTGTCCCCTGGAGGCAAATCCTGCTGCTTTACTGCCCATTATTGGGGCTTCCTTCATGCCTGGGATGATCCATCCCTGCTAACAACCTCGGCTTCCATCAATACAAACACTGCATAGTTTTTAAACTAATATTTTTCCAGCATGCAATTCCATGGAGAGGCGAACACAGCGTTGCCATGGCAATGCATAGACAGCATCTGCCTGGGAAGTAGCTGAAGGGAGAAACTGGAATAGAATTGCAAATTCCCCACAACCCAGGGAAGGATCTGAAGGAAAGGAAATGCAACATGACTGCCAGTGTGATCCGCCACAAGCCTACCACGCTGTTTCAACACGGGAGCACCTTCTGCCAAGCTAGGAAGCTCCCTGGTGGGATCTGAACTCCCATTTCAGCTAGATAAGCTAGATGTACTTGCCTGCCTGCCTTGTCCGTCTGTCTCACTCACTCACTCACTCACTCACTCATTCACTCACTCACATAAAGTCCAATAGGAAACCAGAGGGCCTGTTATTCATTTGCTACTTGCTATGCCTAGCTTACTGCAATACATCAATGTGAACATATGTGAGCGAATACTGGGAAAGGGGACCTTCTCTTGGCTCCTAACCATTGCAATACAAACTCTCCCCCTCCCCAGTAGTACCACAAAGCAAACAGAAGGGAAAAATGAGGAAAGATTTCCCTTGAAATCTGATCCATTTACCTAGGTGCACAATACTAACAAGCACAGAAATTCAGAACTTGCGGGCTGTGGCAGTGCTAGCAAAGCAGGATCCCAATGCCCCTCAACCAACTCTTGCCCCCAAGCGGCTTGTTTAGAATTGATGCCAGCTTAATCCCTAGGCGGCTGGCATGCCATTGGCAATCCTGTGCCCAGTTCCAAAGCAATATGAGGAAAGGGCCAGAAACCTCAATCATCTGGGAGGCTAAATGCTATCCAAGCATGCTCAGCCTTTACACTCCCCCCCCTCTCTCTACACACACACACACACACACACACACACACACACACACCCCTTATTTCTATGTTTTAGGTTGCAGGCTGGAGTCTGATAGCTGCCAAAGCTGTGAAACGCTTCTGGGTTCGTTCCAGCGCCACACCTGCCATTCTGCTCTGTGCAGCACGGCTGGCATTAAATGTGGGCAGAAGGCTGTCTTTTACCATTCCAATTTTACAGTCTCATGCTTCCCTTTTGAGCAGCATCCTACACTCTGTAGATTTCTTGCCTAATCCGTCCAGAGATGCTGGATTAAGGAGACACTCGACCCTCAAAGTCTCTGCAGCAGCCTTTCACTATTCAAACAGCAACCAACTTGGAATGGAACATACGGGGAACGGTGAAGCCGCACGATAAGAGACAGCTTTACTCTGACAAAAAGGGAGAGCGGGAACATACTGCAACTGTTGCCTAGATCAGGGGATGGCTGTGGCAGCGCACATATTGCACAAGGGAAGCAGCATGCCATGAAGAAGGGATACAAGACAAGAGGAAAGGGTAGGAAAGAGAGCTTCGCTAGACTATGGAAGTGACAGGTGTGAATCTTGGGGAAGAGGCTGCTCAGTTTTAAACTCTTGAGAACACATAAGAAGGTCCCTGCTGGATCAGGCCAAAGGCCTGTCGAATCCAGCATTCTGCGCTCATGGTGGCCAACCAGGTGCCTGTGGTAAGTTTAACAGCATCATGGCACTTCCAAAGGGCCATCCCTTCCATTAGGCAGACTGGGGCAATTGCCCTGGTTAGCAGTCATTTTTCATCCCTCAGACGCTTGCCTTGCTACCTGCCCATCACTGCCACCCGCTTTTCTTTTGGGAGGCTCTCCAGAGTGCCCACCACATCCCTGGACTTTGCACTGAGGCCACGTGATCCAAAGGGATACATTCAGTGTAACACAGGACAGAATGGGGATGAGTTCAGAAGATACACAACACAGCTATGTGGACAGGGCAGATGAACCTACGTGCTTAATTGTCTATGGCAGCGGTTCCCAATTAACTAAGTACAGAGAACCCCCTGTTTTTCATAAGCTATGGAACCCCTACTTTTGAAAATGCTGATATCTCTGTGATAGTTTCTGTAATGTGAATGGTGCCACCATACCCTCCAACACATCCTAACGCAAAACCAGATCGTGGGTCTTCCAGGCCACATTCCCACATGAGTCATGTGACCCATGCAAGAGCATGGTGCCCCAAAATGGGATATCCTGGCCAGTTGATGGGTATGTGCCACAGACTTATTGGAGTCCTCAGACCGCCAATTGGGAACCACTGGTTGATGGCAAAAGGTAGCTTTAGGAGAGAATTGTTCTGTATTTTTATTCTTGCATTAGATAAAGAACATCTATATTTGATGTATCCCAAAAAGGTATCCTTTCGTATGCCTGGCCGATTTCAAATGAGAGTCTTTGTTCTGACAAGGCCATCTCTTCTACATGAGGTTTAATTTCCGGAATGTACAAAACCTAATTTACACATGTGGGCCATTTCAACATTTAAATATTCAAGTCCTCTCAGCAGGCTGCCACGATTTAGAGAACAATAGTTCTAAGGCATCAAGAACAGGCCTCAGTTAGACAAACACCTTCCATGTGAATCACAGTGAAATTTGAAGAGTTTCTTATCTTGAAAAGCTTTTGAAGTACACACAGCATGATGATTTACATGAACAAAGACCGTCCAGGGCTGAATAATGGTTCAATGTATATTCTTGCCCTAACAGTATGGGGACATAGGAGTCACTGTAGCCTGGTCATTTCCCACACCTTTCTGGCTACATGCAAAGAGAAAAAATGTATGCACAGGCCGCCTGAAAAATGGCCACTTCCCATTCTGACATTGCTCTGCTGGTGACGCCGCAGAGGAAAGCTATCATGTCCATTGGCCTGGTTGTTTCCTTTCCACCATTGCCAAAGCAGCATGGGGAGCACCACAGCACAGTGGGTCTGCCTCCTGTCCATTTAGGTTTTAAAAGAATTGGGCCTTTCACAATGTTTGGGTTTTGTTTCGAACAAGGGTTCATTTTTCACTTGATAAGTTGTCAACTGACCATGTGTCATGCATGCCATACCTCTAAGACCAAAAATACTGTGTCACAGGCTCTGCTTCTGACCAGAACATCTAGACTGAGTAACTTCCCACACCATCTGTGTCCTGCCATTGTGCCTGCCAGTGGTGGCTAAGGCTGCACTCCTAGGTCCACTCACTGGGGATTAAGCCCCACTGAACTCAAAGGGACTTACTTCTGAGTAGACATGGACAGCTTTGCACTGCTAAGTCAAAGCTTAGGGTGGCATTCAATGCTACTCTTACTCAGAAAAGACCCACTGAAGTCAATGAACATAACTTTCTTAAATACAACCTGAGAGGGAAGAATTCAACATCGCACTAAACCAGTTTCAACAGCACAAGTATTTTTGCTTGCCCAGCAGAAGAACCTCACCTCTCCTCCCCCTGCACACTGTTCAATGGATTATCCCGACCCCCGCAGGACTGATTTGATGGAGATGGCACACAGGGAGAGAGTGGAAAGCCCTACTGCTCTAGGGGGAGCCCTTGCGAGGGCTCCCGCTAGCAAAACTACTCATTTGAATCTGGTCCTTAGTGTTTAGCCAATAGCATATGTTTGCATTATTTTATTTTCTGTGCCTGATTCTATGCATGTCAATCTGTGTGGGTACTGGGTACTAAATTTAATTTGGTTTTAGTATCTTGGAGAATGTAGTTTGTTCCGAACGGCATGACAACATCCTGAGATTGTTGCTTCTCACATGCATTGCTTTTCTGCCAAAATATTGCCCTCCACACACACCTTTACAAGCTTGAGATTTATTTATTTCTAAAGACAGGCAACATGATGGCACACAGGTTTAAAGAGTGGGTCCCATATATTTCCATCACTGGGAAACAGCCAAAGAGAAACAAAAATTTATATACGTAAGCGGCACCTAGAGATCTAGCTTCAGTGATCAGAAGCCACTTCTCTCAAAAGTAAAAATAAAACATGCACAATGCAACATTTTAGCTGCCCAGCAATATCCAAGGCAGGACAACAGTGGCAATTGCCCAAAGAACTAAGAAATATAGGATTTCAAATTAGGCAAAAGCAGGGTGGGGGGGAGAGGAAGTGAATAGTATCTCATAGATGGCCAAAATTAGGAAGTGTTTGCTCAAGGCTCAGCGGTTTTCTAAATGGTGATGAGCCATTTTTAGTCAAACTTTCAGTTTGTCACCATTAAGGGAAGATTGTTCCTCCACTGCAAAAATGCAAAACTCAGACCAGGGGAAACCAACTTAAAAGTTATTGGTTCCGTTCAGATATCACTCCAAACCATTGATTGTGCTTACCACAGCTTAGAACTCAAACTGCAGTTCAAGCTTCAAAATGTACAACAAGCAAACCATGACGTAGAAATGCTTGTCTCCTTTTGTTATCCCACACATACACACAGTTTCATAAATTCCTAAGTCCACTCCTGTCTCTATGGTGCAGCAACCTCTCTATAGACAGACTGATGGCCGTAACTATGGTTTGTAAATATAAATATGCCAGGCCATGGTTTAACAACCCACTTCAAATCAGCATTTCTGATTCTGGTTGCTGGCAGATCACAAGCCATGTTTGTCCAGTAGCTGAGTACATGCTGAGGTGGAGCTTTGAAGCCATCATCTAACACTAGTGCTGTTGCTTTTTGCCAGGATAGAGGGGCAGTGAGATTGGGAATGTGTGGGAGCAGCTGAAGCAGTCTGAGATGGGTGGCAGCAGTCCCACTGATGCAACCACATGTCCCCAACATCACTGCCAACCCAAACCAAACCAAATAAGGCAGTAGCAATGCCATCATCAAGAGGATGGTTCTTCCCCACCACACAAGCTGCAACTGAGTTTGTCAGTTCAGACATCAAGACAAACCATGGTTGAACTTCATTAAGCATGGCCTGGCATGATGTCTGAATTGTGCCACCATACCTTGAGCCTTGAGCCATCTTTTCATCGTATCAGACTAAGGGCTGATTACTACAACACATTTGCTTCTCAGAATAAACACCTGCATTGTTTTTCAAACTATGAATCTGCATGGGCATTATAGCATGTTAACAGGCCTTTGCAGATTCAAACAGCAGCAATTACAGCAACTGGGGAAAGTGCCACTGTGATCACAGGAATTGCTTCCAGCTGTATCCATTATTACCAAATTTATACTTTACATCTGCCCATGTGGTTGTGCTTTTTGTTTCTGTTTGAGAAGAAAAAACCCTTTATTTCATAAGCATATTACAATAAATTACAATGCATTTAACATTTAAATATTAGATTTAGCATATATTAAGAATCTTAGGATGGATTGTATAAATCTATAATAAAGTGAATAAAGCTGCTAGCCATCATTTTTCATCCAAACCTTTCATAGATTATGAACACCTAATTAACTAAATAAATGCATAAAATTTACACCTTGCCCTGAAATGTGTAATTCTCTCTTCAAATATTGAGTTACCAGACAACATTTGTCCAAAATTGTGTGACAAAATGATTTCTCTGCACATACATCATTCCACATCATTCAGTTAACTGTGTTGTGTTTCAATCCTCTGTGTTGACAAAGGATCCTTGGAAGTTTGAACACTTGCAGCAAATCAGAACCAACCAACTATAATCCTCTCTTCTATGGTTGTGTACACACATGTAGCCTTCGAAGTTCACAGGGATTCCAACCCCCACTCCCCCAGTGGGCTTTTGTACATTACAGTTTGCAATTGTACACACCTTCATACAACAAATGTTATCTAAAGTGGCAGTTATCATTTGTGCTATTTGTACAGTGTTAGAAACTCAAATATATAAGCTAGGTGGCAAATGGCTCCTTAAACCAGGGTTACAGTCACCAAAACAGAATGCCTAGTTGTCGTTTAGGGGCTAGACAACTCAAAAGTTGTATTTTTCAATACGACTTTTTGGTTCCTGAAATTCATTCTGATTGTGCAGATAAAATATAACAGATAGAATTCTACAGGACGTGTTGCTAGTGTTTGAAAATAGTCATGATCCAAGGATTCCCAGGCATGCACCTCCAGATGGTGGAGATGTCTAGAGACATCCTAGCGCCCAGGCACCTTCACTTCGTCACAAGTGGCTGATACCCAGGTGCAAAATGAGCTTGGTGCCTGGCAAATTTTGAATGCTGTTTGTACATGCAGGTGGGCACGTTTTCAGACTAGTGCTCAATTGTGTTCTCTATACCCCTCCTGTCAATTAAGTGTTTCCACAGACCTTTCTTCAAAGAATAAATATTTTTAACTGCCTTTTGAAAGAGGGGGGCTGAACGCTGGTATGATGATATTCAGAAGATATATAAGAGTATAAAGAGACAGCTAGGTTGCTGTCCTGTTTCCTGTTTGGCTCTTTCATTCATAGAGAAGGTGAGCTTGATGAGGGAGAGGCAGCCCTGCAACAGCAAGTAGGCCTGCCCCAACAGGTGACCTGAGAAAGCGCTCTCTTGTGCACACATGCATGCTGCAAGCACTTGAGAAGCGCATTCTTGGTTTATAACTGTTTATAACCATTCCAGCAGAATGTGCGTTAGGTTGCCATATAGTGTGGGACAGGGATGGCACTGTATGTGCAGCATTACGAACAGGCACCGGCATCCAGCACTGAATACACATTACTGCAGAGTGTGTACACACCCAAATCTTTCATTTGCTGGGAGCAACAGGGCAAGGTAAAGCCTCTGGATTAGAACCATAGACTCTTGAGTATCATCTAGTTCAACCACCTGCAGTCCCAGAGTATGCAGCTGCTACATATGGGGACTGAACCTGCAACCTTGGCGTTATCAGCACCACGCTCTAACCAACCGAGTTAGAGATATCTAATGGTCAGATTTCTCATCAGATGGTGGAAGGAAGTTTTCAGTGCTTTTGTAATCCTAACGCCGTTCCCCATCCCATTTCTTTCTCAAGGAGAGATGTCGGCAAAACTTCTGGGGCCAGTCTATGTGTGGGGTACAGGGAAGATGTATCCCTCCTTATGCCCGTACAGAGTGGGTAGGTCTTACCCTTTCAATGGGCTGTCCTGCCCACCTGTCAAAGATAGTCCATGGAAGAGTGAGACAGATAAAGAATCTGGCCCCCTTGGGCAAAAAGATTCCCCACCTCTGAAGTAGGATGGCCATGAGAAGTAGTGCTCCAACTGTGAGTGACAATTGAGGTCCCTCTTGTCAAAACAGGAATGGTAGCCCTTCCTGGTGTTCTGGCATTTCAGATCTGAGCCAAGTTCCGTGCTTGTGGGCAGCCCCCTCATTCTGTACTCACAAAGCAGCTCCCCATGGCTGTGCCATGATAACAACTTCCATGAAGGTAATTAAGGTGCCAGAGAAGGAAATGCCGTTAAAGAAGGTGCCCTTTTAAAGAAGGTGTCCCGTGGTGCTACTAACTGAGTTCAACAAGCTTGCTTTGTTGTGCATAGGAGCATCTACAGGTCCCTGACCTAATTAGGCTCACTCTGAGGGCACTAATTGGTTTGTAGAAGAAATGATAATAGGAATGGGTGGATTGCCTTGTAGGAGATCCTCACGACACACAACGGACCAGGCCTGCCTTAGCGCCTGGGATATGGCTTCTGAAACTCTTAGAATCTGCAGTACTTCAAGGGGAGGGGGGACTGTTGTGCTCCCACTGCACTGCCGCGCTTGGAGCTGGGTAGATGGATCATATCCCCATGCCTGGCCCAATAATGAGCTCAGACAAGAGCAAAGAAGATGATAGCCAGAAGCAGGAAAGCTTTGGTGCCTTGGTGTGGAGTTGTCTTGAACCATGCTGACCAGAGACAAGACATTACCCTCACAAAAGACCAGGAAAAGGGCTGCATCTAAATAAAACTGCTATAATTACTCACTGTGAGAATATTCATGGTACTGCCTTTTATGCAAAGTTGCTTAACTTCAGGTTCAGCATCTCTCTGGGTAGCTAAGGAGGCACCCTCTGCCCACCAAGTTTCTGCTGCACCTGATGCTCATAGGAATCTTCCACATTCACATTTTACACCACATGCCACCCCCATTCTTTTCTAGGTTACCCTGCAGTCAAGCATAAATCTGAAAGAGTATCCTACACATGAAGCCCCGTCCCAGCCTGTCTGGCGACAGAGGGAGACATTCCTCAGAGGAGATCAAGAGACAGCAAATTGGGTGGTGGTGGTGGGGAGAGCAGTAGGTCAGCCTTCCTCCCCCTCCAGATGTTTGGGACCGCAACAAGCTGTACTTGTCCGGGGCTGACGTGAGTTTTGGTCCAAGCCATCTGGAGAGCGCCATGTTGGGGGAGGCTGGAGGGAGGCTAGGGACAGAGACTAAGGGGCTTGAGCAGAGGCTCTGGGGGAGCCCAGACAGCAATTGCACAGGAGCTGCAAGGCCGGCTCAAGGGTCCTGACTCTCTCCTACAGACTTTGTCCGTTCCGTTTCAAGCTGCTTTCTGCGTAAAAGCAGAAAAGAAACGGAAAGAATCGCAAGGCCTTAAGAGGTGCAAGGAGGGAATATCCTGCTTGACTGCAATAAATCCAACCACTCAGCCCCCTTGTTTCCCCCCAGCCTAAACAGCACGTTCCAGTGCTGCATTCTGGTGAATTATTTAGCATCCCCTCCAGCTTTTTACTTCCCTTTGCACCCCCCACCAAAGCAATGGACACCGTCAGGCTCCTGCTGCTGCTGCTGTGGAGGAATGAGGAGCATTCCAGCCAGCATTAAGTAAGTGTGTAATGAGGAGGGGTCTGTGTGTGCGTTAATGATCAGCCCCTGTTCCAGTTGAGCTCCCATTCCCTCCCCTCCCCTCCTGCCTTTATTCTGGATAATTCAGAACCTCACATGCAGAGATGAAAGGCACACACAGTGCCTGGGCTGCCATTCCCTTGTCTGTCTCTTCCACCCCATGTTCAAACCCCTCCCCAATTGATCTCCCCTTTATCTGCCTGGTATTCTGCTTTTGCCATGGATATTGCCTGAGTGGGAAGGGTTGGTCGTGGGGAGAGGATTTCTCCCCCCACCCCATGGATCCTCTTTCTTCACCCCTCATTAAACTGTCGAAAGAGTCGAAAGGGAGAGATGGGAAAGGACAGCCACCAGGGCTGCAGGCTTGGCTAGAGACAGCAAGCCCCCTCCCGTAGGGGTTTGGAAGAGGCGACAAGGGACACTCAAGACTCCACGGTCCAGATTCCATCCTCCACACCCACCTCCTCCGGCTCCACAGAGCTCCTCTGTCTCAAAGGTCGCATCCACAGTTCAAGCCCATTTCTTCCCTCAAAGAATCCTGGGAGCTGTAGTTTGCTAAGGGTGCTGGGAATTGTAGCTCGGGGTATGCAATTTGCAGTTCCCATGATTGTTTGGGGGAAATAAATGTATAGCGTGGGTGTACCCTTATCGTGTCAGATACACTTAGGTGGTGTGGCCAGTTCTACAAGGGGCAGGAAAGGGGGCTACGCTCCTAAAGAGGACTTGACCCTCTCCTCTCACTCCTAAGCTCCCATTTCC
Organism: Podarcis filfolensis; assembly: GCF_964270895.1. Classification (NCBI taxonomy): domain Eukaryota; kingdom Metazoa; phylum Chordata; class Lepidosauria; order Squamata; family Lacertidae; genus Podarcis; species Podarcis filfolensis. The sequence continues at coordinate 41,800,456 of NC_139608.1, read as the reverse complement.
AAGGAAGGGCCCCCGAAAGGCATCCATCTAGCTCCACAGAAGAGGAGGCAGTTTCCCCAGAGAGTCTTACTAGAGCGGACAGAACACGAACAAACATACACACACTGCATGCAGATAAGTGGAGAAAATAAGCAGCCCCCGCCAGCCGGCCCACAGGAGATTCACACCCGCGTGAACGCGCCAGCACACGCATACACGTCCACGGTGCGTGCTCCCCGTTTCTGGAACCTCGCCGAGCAGCCAGCTCGTGCAGCTAAAGTTAGCCTGGTCCCGGGCATCTCACGCGCTGCAAGGAGGCGCAGCGCAACGGCCGGATTGCGCCCAGCAGGAATCCCGCCCCCCCGACCCGCGCTGCTCTAAACCTGACCCAGACCTGCAGGCCACCGGACTCTGGTGCACGTGTGAGAGGCGGAGTGGGTTGGGGAGACGTTACACACCCACCCAATGGTTTGGGAGGGGGGCACACCCGCACGGGCGCGCGCCGCAGTTCCCTAACAAAGGCAATCGAGTGATTGTTCCCGGAGACTCCGAAGGGATCTGCGGCGGCTGCCTCAGCCCGACCCAACTCCCTCCCCACGTCCCGACTTCCCCCAGAGGGATCATTGTCTGCCCCCCATCTCGGACCGTCTGAGCGCGTCTCGCGGTGGCACATCCTAAGCGGCGGGGCTCCATTGTGAGGGCGGGAGAGGGGGTGTGGCGGCCGGCACCGGCGGAGCCCCTACCCGAGAGAGGGGCCACCCCCAGGACCCCCCGAGGTCGCAAACGTCTCCCCCTCGGAGGCCCGCGATCCGCCCCGCCCCCCAGCACTTACAGCCTTTCTGCGCTCCTCGGGATGTTCTTGGGGACGCTGCGGAGCCCCAGCCCGTGACAGTCGACGGTGGTGCCGCTGCAGGCGCACGGCGCGGGACAGGCGCTCGCCCGGACCCGGCAAAAGGCCGCCCAGGCCAAGAGGCAGGCTCCCGCCCGCAGCCACACGCCGCCCGACGCCGCTCGCTTCGCGGGAGCCATGCTGCCTGCGCTGGCTAGCGAGGGGCTGCCCCGCACATGATCGCACGGCGCGCTCGCCGAGGCGGCGTGGAGAGGCTGCCTTCTGGCGCAGGCGGGCGACCCCGGCTCCTGCTGCTTCCACTTCGCGCCTTCGTCGCCTGTCCGGGTCGCAGGAGGAAGAAGCTCCGGCCGCCCGGGAGGGTTAAGCGCAGGAACACGCGCTGCCTTCGCGTCTCGCTGCCTCGCTCTCAAAGACACACATCGGGAGCCCCCGTCTCATCCATCAAGCCCAGACAGCAGGAGCAGCCTTGGCTCCGCCCCCGTCCCCCCTTCAGTCTCCTCACCCGCCTCGGGCGCACAGATCTCTCCCCGCCACCGCCACCCACCCACCCACCCTCTTCTCCGACAGAGGGCCGGGAGGGGGCGAAACGGGACAAGAAAGGCGCGCACTGTCTGCCCAGGGAGCAGAAAGGAGGCTCCCCATAACGCACTCGCGGAATCACCAGCCAATTGGCAAGACACCTCCGCGGAAGAGAGAGCTATACACGCGCGTGTACACACACGTACGTGTGTATACACACCCACCCAGCGAAGCACACGCTCTGAGAGTCTGTCGTGGAGAGACGCAGTCACGCGTCCTGTAAAGATGCACACACAGAAAAATTGGCGAAGAGCGTCCGAAAGTAGCAGGACATACACACAGGCCCAGAGAAGAAGAGTCGCCCTCCGTACTCAAGACACAATGGGATTGAGGGGTCCTTTGTGATAAACAGGTTTTTTTGGGTATGATTTCTGTCGATAGGTTGTGTTTTGATGTAAAGCTCTTTGAGGTCACAATCCGATCTATACAAGAACACAAAACAAACCATATTGGCTTTTTCCACCATCTCACCCCATCAATGAGTCCACCCAACTCCCCTTGAATAAATGCATGCTTTTTAGTTCGATTGCCAGGGTGGTGTAAGTTTCAAAGGAAGACTCTTCTAAAGTGAATTGGCAAGCTATGGTGCCATGCCCTTTGGGGAACAGAAGGGAATCTGAGAACACCCTGAGCTTTCAGTATCAATGGGGCTGAAAAACAAAGGGATGTAACCTTAAGATACCTGGAATCGCATCAGCTTCTCATGTGTAGTAGGGTGTGTGTGGGTGTGTTTAATCTACAGGAAACTAGACTATCCACAGCTGCTGGGGTTTGGAATTTAACTTGAAGGTGGTCCACATATGTCCTTACCTTACCCTACCTATAAATGACACTACCATTTGGATATTCACATGCATATGATTGTCCAAGCCCATTATCAGACCACCACTGATTATCTCTTGTCTACTCCTATATTGACTGTTGATGTCTATTACAGACAGGTAACACTCCCACCTTGGCATGCTGGTGTCCCCACAATAAGAGTTTCCAAGCACCAGTCTAAGATCTCAACCTCCTCTCCATATTCAAATGGACTAGAATCTGGGTGCCATCTGCTTATTAATGGCACTTCACCAAAAATCTCCTAATGACAGCTCCCAGAAGCCTCATATAAATGTTAAATAGCATCGGGGCAAGATGAAATCCAGTGGGACAGACACCACAGGACACCTCCCATCATGCCAGACTGTAGCCCCCCATATCTACTTTCTGGAAATAGCTCTAGAGGTAGGAGTGCAACCAGTGAAGCACAGTGCCCTCAAGCCCCACCTCCTCCCTGAGATGCTCCAGAAGGAAACCGTGGTGAACAGTATCAGAAGCCACTGAGAGACTGAGGAGAATGAGCAGGGTCATACTCCCCTCACATCTCTCTCCTGACAAATGTAATAAACCAGGGTGATTAAGGCAGCTGAAGTGCCACAAGCAGAGACTTGCATGTCTCCAAGTAATCAGTTTCTCCAAGCAGGCCTGAAAGTAGACTGGCAACTCTCTATTCTCCACGGCAATAACTGTTAACACTTCTGGGTCCAGAGAGGTCTCCTTAAGGATGGGACAGACCACTGCCTCCTTCATCTACCCCTTCTCCAGTGAAGTATTAATCAGTCCCTGAACCCACCCAGTCTACTCCCTACGACTAGCTCTAAGAAACCAAGATGGGCAAGGCACAAGGAGGCAGGTGGTTGGCTGTACTTGAAGCAACTTACCCACATTCTCAGGCTGCAATAATGTAAGCTAATCCAGTATAGATGGAACAGACAGTACTCTAGACATCCTCATTGGACTTGCTCAAATTGTAGTATCCAATTTTGTCCAAATCTGAGCAATTCTGCCTCTAAAAAGCAACAATAACTCTTCAAATGCTGCTGATTGATCCCATCTCCAAAGACCCTGCTTGTTTGCCACAAATGTTGGTCTCCACAACCAATCCATGGGTAGCATTCTGCTTACTATTTAGGGTCATTCTGCTTACTATTTAGGGTAGCCCACAATTTATTTGTCTGTTTAGGTGTATATTACATCCCACATACCTATTCATTATGCAAAAAGGCAGACTCATTCATTAGGCAGTCTTAGATTCTGACTGGTGGTAAATCTGGAGCCTACGGTACTAGATTTGGCAATCTTTTGGTACATTTTCCTTACTAGAAGCAGGTGCAAATTTGGCAGCGAGGAGAAAACATCTATTTGCATGCAATGCAGATACAGCACCAACTTGGAAGTCTTCCTTAATGACAGCTAGAGAGAGAGGCTAACCATATGCACATGTGTAGGGTTGAGAAAGACACAGCCAACTTGGCGTTATCACCTCAGTCAACAAAAAAGCAAATTCTAGATTAAACTACTGAGTTCTTATTTTGTTGAATATGACTGCCTGATAAGGCTAGTGCCATTTTTAAGGTGCTCAAAACACGAATAGTGAAGCCGTTCTACCAATGAAGGGACAGGATATCCAAAGAGGTATTCACCTATATAACAATATATAGCTTTCTCCACTTTTTATTCTATTTACTCTAAATTGCTAAGGGCTGTCTATTTATCTTTAAGCACATGGGTATCCTAGGTACAATTAAGGTGTATTCAGCATGCATAAAGACATGCATAATTTGAGCAGTAGGCTCACTGTGGAAACACACTCACTAATTTTTGTTCTGTGAAAGGTACCATTTTCACTCCCAGATCAAGCTCAAAGAAAACTCATCATTGTTATACTTTCCCGGGTTCAGGGAGGTCTTCTTGAGGAAGGAGTACAGCACTGCCTCTTCCAAAGCAGTTGGTACATTCCCTTCCTGAAAGGTAGAATTAGCCACCTACAGTCATTCCCCCTTGACTAGCTCTTACAAGCCAAGTGCAAAGGTTGAGATTTCAGGTGGTAAGCCAAACACTTTAAAGTATCTTGCCTACAAACTTGAGCCTCATCAAGAGAAACTCATCCCAAACCAGACGAGAGCAATCTAGACCAGTAGTCTAGACCTTTTCAGGCCCAGGACCCACTTTTAAACCCAACATGCATTTGGGGACCCATTTCGTAATCTTGTACCATATATTTGCATGGTGGTAGAGGGCTCCTGCTGCAACCCACCTTGGATTAGGTTGAAGACCAGTGCTCTAGACACTCCACTAGACCTGTCATAAGCTCAGCCCAGATGTGAGCAACTTTACCACCAAAGTGCCTAGCAAACCTGTCTCAACAGGAGTCAAAGGGTTCCAGTCTATTGCCCTTTGGGGAAGTTCCCACCAACCCCATCACCTCTAAGAAAAGTTCTGTTCGAGAACTTCTCAAGGACACACTAGTATCAGAGAAGTAAACCTCCTTCACTGCTGTGTGGTAGGCATGATTATGCAATCTTGCTTATGCTTGGTTACATTTGATACAATATTGGTACCACCTTAGCCACCATCCTGCCTGTTTCATCCGTCAGAGCTCCTCCACACTGCTGGAGAGTGCACCCGCATGAGCAACTATGTTAATGTTTCTCTTACCATTACACAGCAAAACCAGGGCCAGTCATGGAGAATTCTCCCATAGAATTCAGCAATCCCTTGGCTTCCCCAAGTTTCTGGGAGCAGCCAGTCCTCCACACTGCAAGGGGGGGGAGGACTGCTGCCATCAGTCCAAACCTTACTAGGAAATAGTCAGTCTACGAAACCAAGGTAAAACTTGTGGTAGAGCACCCAACAGCAGCAAAAGTGAAATACATATACAACTCCCAGCCCACCTGTTCCTCTGAACCTCAGGTGAGGATGATTTTCAAGGCTATGAGTAATTACTTTGAGTTATGGGAGGAGAGGATGCATCCAGCCTACACCTGCCCTTCCCAGGGAGCAGTGGAATTGGCTTCCTCCACAGTTCTCCTGTGACAGGTGTGCAAAGCTTGAGACCAAAGTGATCTAGGCACAGTGAAGGGAGAAAACCATCAAAACAATGAAACATAATTACGACATTCAAAATTATCAACAATTTTAACTATTCAGCTCTTCTTTGACTTACCACCTAGCACTTTCACCTTTTCAAACTAGTTAAGAGCTTTGCTATGCTATGGCAATACAGTAACTTACTCTAAATAGTAAGGAAAGAATTAAAAAAGAATATTAAGGCTACCAACTAAGCAGAGGTTCAAAGGAACAGGTTTCTGTGGACTCGGAGGAGTGTTAAGAGATAAATTCTAGATACTTTGGTAGGATCTAGATAAATGGGTTTGGTTTTTTTGGAGGGAAAAGGCTGAATAATAAAATGTTTATGTTTAAACCTCACCAGCAAATAAGCAAAAATAAAATAAGAAAATTGTGTATATAAAACTTAAGATTGTTCATAAACCAAAGCCCCTCCAGCCTCAAAGGACTAGTTAAGAAGGAAAATGGCCAAAATGGCCAAAGCAGCTCTGAATCTGAAGAAGGGACAAATTTAAAGCAAGAAATCCCTTTTCTTAAAGAGAAGGCAAAATAGTAAATGAAAGGTCATGGGGCAGACACCTGCAGAAACAGGTTTCCATTGTTCTGAGGAACTGGCATGTCTTTGAGCCTTATCAGGGCACAAGGAGACTTGTGAAGGTCACTCAGAGCTGCCAGCTGCAATTGAGTAAAAATATTGTAACTTCTTCACAATGGTGTATTTTCTTAATTTGACTAAGGCCTTGTCAGCAATTTCTATTTCTTAACATTGCAGAAAACAGGCAGAGGACATTTCTGCCCTCAAGACAAAAAATTAGGCCTGCTTAAACCATGACCAAGTTTTGCCTCTACTCCACAGCTTTTTGGAAAATGTTGGGATAGGGTCTGACTGGAATCCTAAAGAGATAAACCACGTTTTAAAAAGAGATCCCACTACTTATTTAGGAACTTCATAAAAAAAGAATGAACACTGTAAAGGGAAAATTAGTATTATATATTATAGGACATCAAATATTATGCTAAATATAAGATTTTTAATCGGACTTGTAGACAATATTATGTTTTAAAGAAATGTAATCTGAATCCTGATATACTGTTCATGGGGGGAGGGGCAATTTATATTCAATATTTGTAGTTATAGTTATACTATAATCAATATTACTTTTGTAACACAGCTTGGTTGGGAGAATTAAACAAATTATTAAATAAAAAATATTTAGGAACTTCTGTCAGTCAGAATCGTATCACCACAACAGTAAAACTGAGGCGTGGGAGGAGGGAAAGAGCTTGACTTGTTAATTAATTAATTAATTAATTAAATTTTATCCTGCCTTTCCTCCAAGGAGCTCAGGATGGTGTCTGTGTCCCACTACTCCACTCATGTAATCTTTACAACAATCCTGTGAGGTAGGTCACCCAATGATGGCTTCATGAGTTCTTCCACAGTTAGGTGAGAAGCAAGAGAACATTATTAGCCCCCTTCAGCAATGGCAGATCCAGAAAGAGACAGCAGGAGTTAGCCAGGATCTCTCCCTTTAATTGCTGCAGAAGGGTCAATGGGGTTTGTGCACTATCTGGTTCCATAGAGAGTTTTAGAGGCCTTGCTGCTGTAGAAAGTGTAATTCTTAATCATGGAAGTCAGTAACTCTGCAGAAGTTCAGTTAGGGTGGGCTAGACTCTTTTTTTTTGTCCTGAAGGCAACACAGAGTGACAGCATGAAGAAATACAGCAGGCAGTTTTGGCAGCAGCAAGTAGAAAGCTAGTCTATTAATCAGTAAAATAACCCTGCAAGGCTTCTTTGTTGGAGAGAACCCAACAGAACAAGCAATATAGAGAGAAAGGGACCTGGGAGGCAAGTGGGACTGAAACAGCTGAAGTCTGAACCATCAGCTTATAGTGGCTCCAGCCCCAAACCTCTCCATGGGCCCTTGGTTTGAATTATTTGCATGGCGAAAGAAAATATTAGAGAGTGTGCACAGGAGTTTGCTGTGTTGGATTTCAGTGCACAAGGGAAGGAACTCTGTTAACTCCTGAAAAGGCTTCTGTTTAGAATATGCTATCATTGTTAAAAGATGCTAAATATTCAGTACTTACCTTCCTCTCTTGGGTGCACAATCTCCTATCTCAGACTCTGGGGCAGCTCTTCTAACAATAGGCAATTAACTAAGCAACACCTTCCCACCCCTTTCATTGGTGAGTAGCCGTGCTATTTTGCTTTCCCACTTCCATCTCTTAATAAAAACGCTGGAACGATATGGAAGGAAAGGTGTATGAGGAAAGGCTGGAATGCTAAGCCTCATGCACAATGTTCACAAACGCTGCAGCCAAAGAGAAAACTGTTTGGGCCTTGTTGCACCATGTGACTACTACAACACAAAGGTAACACAACTGGCATGCTTTGCTCTTGGCCCCTGGGGCCATTGACAGAAATTTGGGAGTCTAGCTGGTCTATCTTCATATTTCACTGCTTCCTCAACCTTGGGCTTCCTACTAAGGTTTCTGCATCCCAAAACTTTCCTTGATAAGGAAAACATCTCATTTCCTACAAGCCAGTTCAATGCTGCTTCTTCCTTACCTGGTACAGTGGTACCTTGGGTTAAGAACTTAATTCGTTCTGGAGGTCCGTTCTTAACTTGAAACTGTTCTTAACCTGAGGCACCACTTTATCTAATGGGGCCTCCCGCCGCCGCCGCGCCGCCGCCATGCAATTTCTGTTCTCATCCTGAAGCAAAGTTCTTAACCCGAGGTACTATTTCTGGGTTAGCGGAGTCTGTAACCTGAAGCGTCTGTAACCCAAGGTACCACTGTACCCAAGGTACACAAGCACACACCATTCACTCTGAAGGGAGCTAGTTTGCAGGAATATTCACACTATACATTTAAAGCACATGGCTTCCACAAAAGAATTCTGAGAACTGTAGTTTACCTCTCATACAGCTACAGTTCCCCAGCACCCTTAACAAACTACCATTCCCAAGATTTTTTGGATGAAGCTATGTGCTATAAATGCGTGGTGTGGTTGTGACTTGGAAAATGGTGTTGGTGCTGGGATACAGTAACAGTGGACATAGAGAAGAGGGAACCAATTGCATTATCATTACATAATCAGCTGTAGGCTGGACAATAGGTTTGGGCATAGACACAAATACTATGCACCTTGAATAGGTCGCTAGATAGGAACAGATCTCTCTCTCTCTCTCTCACACACACCCACCCACACCCCCCCCACACACACACCCAAAAACATCTCTGAATAACTATTTGTATCTGCGGATTAAGCTTCCTCGTGCAGTTTAGTATTTTGCAACAGTCCTCCATCTCATTTATCCTATCCAACCATCTCTCTTCCTATCTGATTTGTTATAATTGGACATGGAGTGCTGTGCGGTTAAGGGGGAGGGAGCTGAGGCAGATTGGTCAAGTTTGTGGGGTACCATCTCCATGGAGACTGCATTCTTTGTTTAATGCTTCTGACACACTTCAAAGGGCTTTGGGTTTGGAGCAGGCCCTGCTATGGCTCTCGAGATGTGGGAGGGGAAGCTGTTCATGTGCATATCGGTGCAGCTGGAGTCAGAATAGCAACATGTGGGACAGGCCCCACGGAAGCTCGCTGGTGCTAACTTAGAGAAACAAGGAGTCTGACCTAACCTGGGATACCAGAGGGACTGGGGCATGTATACCCCCACCCACGCTTAACCAGATCCTTGAGGACTGAGCTTTGCAGTTACCTAGCAACTGTAATACACATTCCCTTGCTGGGCAGCACAGCTTCAGAAGTCAGTGACAGTCAGGACAAGGAAGGTGTGTGTGTGTGTGTGTGTGTGTGTGTGTGTGTGTGTGTGTGTGTAGAACCGGGGAAAGCAGAGACCCAAAGCTGAGGATGGGTGCAGAGCTATTTTTCCTCCAGGGCATATAATCCTCTCAGGCCAGCCCTGCGAGATGCTCAGGACTCCTATACTCCCCACAGTGGATCTATGAACTATTCCTGCCTTATTGATTATGGTGGGTGTTCCTGTCTGTTCCCACCAGAATAAAAGAGGGGGGGTCACTGAGGATTTCAGGGTTGAAAGTAGGAATGTCGAGGAAGCAAAAAGCATGATGAATGTAAGAGGCTACTCTACCTTCCACTTTCAATCAGAACAACAAGCTGCTCATATTGAGATGCGGCCAATGGATTTTCTTTTATTAATTTTTAAATTTTACATCCCACTCTTGGTCAGAAGACCTCAGAGCAGGTTACAACACTAACAAATAAGAACTATCAGAAAACTATAGACCAACAATTTATTAACGACTTTAATAAGCTTTTGGGTTAGTAAGTGAAATTGAGCTTTTTGTCTATCAGTTACCAATTTTCGATTGGATTATTACAATGTAATTGGAAAGTCTTCTGTAGAAAAGCCAGCAAGTCCTGCCAGAAGCTCAGAGAGAGGTCTGGCTACCATTCACTGCACATACTGCACATTTTTCCACTAGGCTAATCCATCATTGCTTCCTCATGTTCAACTTTCAACATGCATAACAAGTGGGTCACAAAACCTCTGCTTGTGATGCATCATCTGGAGATAATGAAGACCAAGATTCAAAAGTTGTTGAATAACAATATTAGTATCAAATAGCTCACATGCAGATAGATTAGACACAAGTAGAACTGAAAGTCACACAACACAGCACATGTTTTCTGCAGTAATGTACCTGGCTATAGATCACCAAGTCTTGATTGTAGCTATAGACAAGTGGCTTGTTACTGATTTTTTAAACTCATGATTGAAATGCCTTTGCCACTAGATGGTCTTTGTGAAAGAATTAAGATTTGCTAACCCTTCAGTGTTTTCTGATGCAGGAAGTTTGCCAATAGCAACACCACAGATGCAACATTAACCAAATCATTAAGTATTTAGTTGACATGGGGTGGTGGAATAGTTTGAGTGCTGGACTTGGTCTGGGAAGATCCGGTTTCAAATTCCCACTCACCCAAAAAGCAGATTGGGTGACCCTGGACAAATGTATTGTGTACTGTGCCTTGCCTTGCTTTTTCATTTGCTTCACACAAGACCAGGTACTGGATCTGTATTGATCAATCAAATCCTTTATTCTCCCACAAGACTAACATAATTCAAAGAGATCCTCAAAAGCTCTGAGCCCATTTTCCCCGTCCCACCAGTCACTATCCACATATTTACCCCTTAGTGAAACCAGTGAAATCAGTTGCTTTTTACGACAGAAGCAGAACCTTGCTTTCATATTCAACTAGGGCAGTACATTATTCCTCTCTCATGTTCCTGGCGGAGGCACAATTAAAATTTTCACAAATTTTAGTTCTCTTCATAATTTATTATAGAAATCTCTTCCCACCATTCCTTTCCTACAAAGTCTCTTTATAGAAGTTTGAGATGTGTCATTACATGACTATAATTTGATTGCTGCCTTAATGGAATACATCAGGTTCTACATTATATGCCATTAGGAAAGTAATTTCAACAATCATTACCGCTATTCATTTTTTGTCTTGTCACACCAGCACCCTCTTGAGGCTGGCAAAATTATTGCACACAACGTTCTCTATAAAGCAGGGGCAGCCCTCCAGGTGTTGTTGGACTATGACTCCCATCAGCCCCCACCAGCAGAGGCAATGATCAAGAATCATGGGAGCTGTAGTCCAACAACATGAGAACCACCCCTGCCATAAAAAGATACGGAGATGGAATTTTAGCCATAGCATCCAAGATCTACTCTGAAAGTCTCTTTCCTGATGAAACAACGACTGAGAAAATGCAATGAAAGGTGTGGCTCAAAGTCCTCTGTTTATTTGCAAGGCCCCCTATCATGAGCTCTTTGTGTAAAAGGTTATCTCCAACAACTTTGACTTACAGCTACTAACACAGAGAACCAGAAGATGTCAGGGAAAAGCATCCCTGAGCACTTGTGAGCAGCATGGTATGTGTGAGAAGGAAGACCAAATAAAAGGGGCTAGAAAAAGTAGGACTTACCTGAGACAGGGATCAGTTCTGGAGTCTTTTTTCCAGTCCTAGGCTGAGCCTTGGAACATGTGGCTAAAACACAAAATGAGTGCTGGACCTGCAGGATAATTTCTCTCATCACCCTGAGCTCAGATATAAACTAGACTTCCAGCTCAGAATGTGCAGCTTCCACAGTTCACGTTCACACTAGCAAACATGTTTTAGCTACCGCATGAACCACTTTGCTTTATGGCTATAAGGTATATTGCGCATGAACCACTTTGCTTTATGGCTATAAGGTATATTGCGTACCCATGAGAAATGTAGAGGAAGAAAAGTAGGTAATAAATAGCAGAAAGGCTCTGGGCGGCCCTAGAATTTGGAACTCCCTTCCAAGTGAGACCCATCTTGCCTCCTTTCCAGTGGTCTCTAACCACTAGGGGATTTGCTCGTGTCCTGCTGGGTTCTGAAAGAGAGTACATTTTTCAAAATATGTCTCAATTCCAGCCATTGGTTGCCGATTCGACATGGTGGCCAACATGTGCAAGTGTGGAGGTGGAATTTACATATGCCCTCGAAAGGTAGGTTAAAAGCATTCATAGTAACTGCTAAATACGTGGATTTCCGCCACCTTTAGTTCTGATATTTTCAAGTTAGAGGACACACAACACCTCCCCCTTCCAATATGGCTTTATTCCAGCCTTTAAAGCCATCCAGAGTTCCATAATGCAGCACATTACTGGTTACAACGGAAGCCTATTTTGGTCGTAGCTTCTGGGATTTGTTATTCGGTCCTACCAAGGGCCTTCACGGTTGTTTGGGTAATTGACTGTAGCAGTCTCCCAGCCCAGAGAAAGTATTTATTTGTAATCTTGATTCTTAGTTTATTTCCTACGGGCAAAAGGAAAGATCCCACCACTTGGGTGGCTCAGGAAACTGGCTTCAACTGCAGGTACGTGGACTTGAGATGGTTATTGTCCTGGAACCCTCAGAGACTCTTATTATAATAGCTTTCCTAACAGATGCTGCAGAATGTGCCAGCTATTCCCCCACCGCATTCTAGCCATCGTTTACACAAAATGGATCAAATTCCACACACATGTGACAAATTTGTGGGAATTTGGTTACTGTTCCATGTAGAATCTCTAAGCCAGAGACCCTGTTTGTACTCACTGTTACACTTTCTTCCTCTCTCTCCCTCTCTGTTCCTTTACTTGGAGAAATTCATTATCCCTCCTCAGGGAAAGGGTAGGATAATTTACTGCTTATTAGGCTAACTTTCCACTTGCTGTTGCCAAGTATGTCTGGCATATTTCTCCATAGTGTCAAACACTGCAGTTTTACTGCAATAAACTCATGCCTCTTTGGAGAGGACTTGGTTCCCAAGGGTTTTTCCTGATTGCCTTGGCTCCCGGAAGGGGGCAGGAAGGATTCAAAAGGAAGTACACTGGGCATCGCATTGCTTCTCTTCAACTCCATTTGATTTTCCTTTGCATGGAGCCCACCAAACCCTTTCCCTGGCCCGACAAGAGAGGGAGGCATAATAGTCCTGTCCTGCTTTATTGATAGAGATGCCAAGGAGTTGTCTTCTCTGTATTTATGGCTAGCTAGAAGGTGGTCTTGGGATGGGAGTCATTAATAACTGCTACAGGGCTGTTGCGTTTCATCTGCATTAGGAACTGCATTACAGCATGTCATCGGGTTGGTGTGTGGGCCCCATTTTGCTTGGCTTAAGGAATCTGGAGCAGTTTGCATCAAGTGAAGGCAATGGAGAAAATAAATCACAGGGCCCCATCTGCTAAAACAGAGAAAACTGGCCAAACCAAGAATGAGAATAGCAATCCTTTGCTCCATCACCTCTCATGTCACAATCCCTTTCACCTACCAGCTGATCATGCTAAGGTGTGTAGACAGGAAATCACAAGGCATGGATGAGCAAATAGCTCCCTCTTGTGGCTCTGTAGCAGAAGTTTTTTCCTCTCTTTACCAAGAATAAAGTACTGTTTGCTTAGATTTTAATATCGGAGAAAGGGAATTGGCAGACAAGGATCAGGTCCTTCCACCAGTTATAGACAGACACTTGCATGCATGGGAAGGCAACCAGGTTTCACATCCTATCATCACTGTTGCCGTGACTTTTCAAACTGTCACAAAATTTCATTTTCCAGGAAAATTAGCTTTGAGACCTTTCCCAAGGTCAGTCTCCAGGGAAGTAGTTTGAGTTCAGGATCTCTCTGATTCCCTCAGTTTTGACTGTCAGCACATGGCAACAAATAACTTCTCTGGGTTTTAGCAATGTTAATGCTTCAGAAGTAGCATTGCCTGCATGGGTTGGCAGAAGGTAGTTATTGGTAGCTTGCTGGATGATTGCAAGGTATAGCCTTTTCCCCATCACTTTGTTCTGAAATAACTTGGATGTAGAGCTGCCTTGAGCCAGAGAAATGGTGCAGCTAGTCCAGCATTGTCTAGGCTGACTGGCAGTGGCTCTCCAGGGGTTTTCAACAGGGGTCAATGCCAGCAGGAAGCCTAACTATGCCTTCCCCTCTAATTAAGCCTTGTGGAGAAGTGGGGTGGATTCTGACTGCATTGTTGTCTTGGTTCTCTACTCCATTAACTCAGTCCATGGGAAGAACCTTCTTTCCATAGTGATCATCTAATACAGGCTCCCTCTTTTCCCAAATGTCTTTTCAGAAGCCCTTCTACAGAGGATGGGGAACCAGTGACCCTCTAGCTGTTAGTGGACCACCATGCCCATCAGCCCTGACCACTGGCTGTGCTGGCTACAGCAGATGAGAGTTGTCCTCCATTAACAGAATGGAGGACCTTCCGTTTTACAATGTCTATGAGGACTAGTGTGATGCCCACTTTCTTTACCATTGTGGAATGATGGGCCAGTAATGGGAAGAATATAGAATCATGGGAAAGAGCAAGAGGAAAAAGAAGTGGGTTGTTGATAGTTGGAAGGGAACAGGCACAGGAGTCCCCTGGTCAAGCCCAGCTCCAGAAGCACACACTTTTAAAGTCATTATATTTATGGTCACAGACTCTCCGTCTCTTAAATCCGATCTCCATTCTGCATAAAAAATAAAATTAGCCAAGAGTCTGTTAAAAAGGCACCAATAACCACCAGTATTTAATGTAGGATTTTCACATTAACAGAGGGCAATACACCACAAGAAACAACATATTATTTTACTTACATCACTACATTGCATAAATAAGTAAAGGTTGTCCACATAAGGATAAGTTAAGAGAACAGTAAAACATGAAAAACAATGGGGGCAGTCAGAGAACCTGCACAAGCAGCACTGACACAACAATGGGGGCAGTCCTGCTTTCACTTACAATACCGCTAAGATTTGAATGACCCAAGCTTAAGATCTAGAGTAACCGAAACAGGTTTTGCCCACTATGATTGCTTCCCCTGACATTTTTTTGGGCACTTTTCAGTCTTGCCTATGACCTCCCAAGTGTTAGCAGTTTTCTACTTCTTTGGCTGAAGCTACATACCAGCTTCGAGGTTGGGGAGATGAGGAACATAGAAGCAGCTAACCTGTGAGTCTCCAGGTGTGGTCGGACCCCAAACTCTTTATCAGCTCCAGACCATATGGCTACTTGTTGTGGGTGACAAGAGGTTGAGTTGAACACCACCTGGAAGGCCACAGGTTCCCCATACCTGCTTTAACAGGGGTGTATACATCTCTACACATCAGAAGACCATTTGACAGGGTCCCTGACACAGATTTACGACAGTCTTTTTAGAATAATAAAAAGAAGCTCAATCCTCACATATTTAGGAAATTCAAATATACAGTGCCTTTGCAAAAGCCTTTGAGCCAAATCTATCTGAGACTAAGGCAGAAGCCAGTTATCAGGAATAGTAAGTGGCCCTCCAGATGTTGTTCAACTCAGCCACATTAGCTGGGGCTGATGACTGTGTACTGGTAATAGGTGGGAGTTTTAATAGGTGTTTTGTCCAACACAACTTGGAGGGCCACAGGTTCACCACCCCTGACCCAGACAGACACTTGTTCCTTTAGGTGAAGGGAAAGCTTAGCAAATACAGAGCTGCAAATAGCAGTATTGCTATAGCATTGCACTACCCTCCCACCTGCCCTCTTCTCATTGTTGGAAGGAAACAGGAACATTTCTTTTATTCATCTTGACAGCCTCTCCTCCTTCCCAGGGAGCAAGTCAGTTAGCCTTCTGTATTTGCAAGTTCCTCTCTTTCAGTACATTTTCAGCAGATTGTTAGTCATTAAACTGTCAGCCCCCTGTCCTGCCTGAGCAACGTACATCAGAGCCTGGGCCACAGACAATGGGAATGTGACAGGTAGGGGGCAGTGAAACAGACTCCATCAGGCAGAGCCTCAGCCAAAACGCTGTCTTGGCAATCAGCGCTGATGGAAGAATAATCGTAGCAGGCGGAAGGCAAGTGTCTGTGGCAACAGAACTGGCGGCCTTTTGAGGGGAGAAAGATGTAATCACATTGCAGGTGATTCACCAGACATGCTAGAATTCAGGCAAGGAGCCCTTGGGCTCTATTTTTTTAAAGGGGCAGTTTGCAGAAATTCTTTCCTGCTACCGCTGCTCTTAAATGAGGGATATTGCTGGATTACAACTCCCAATCATCCCCAAGAATAGGACATGCTGGCTGGGCTAACTGGAGACTGAATCCAACAACATCTGGAGTGCCACAGGCTCCCCGCATCCCTGGTTTAAGATGTCTAAGTTCGGATATGTCCGACGCTGGGATTTGTGACAGATGAGCCACAGGCCTGAGGGAGATCCCTGCAATCTGGGAGAGGCAGCTAAGAGCACAGCTACTTCTCAAATCCCATCAGTAACCACAACAGAGAGACTTCCATACAAAGAGAGGCCGAAATGAGCCTAGCTGCCAAGGGGATCTGAAAGCTTGACTCTACTGTGGATGCTAATGGGAATTGCAGGGGTAAAAGAAACAGTGTGCGTACACACTAAAAGCCAAAATCAAAAAACAAACAAACAAACACCAGCCACAAAACAGGACAGTGTAAGCCAAGTCCCAAAGAACTGTTAGAAAGATGGACAGCTGAGAGAACAAGACATACAAAGCAACCTCTCCAAAGAGAGGCTATACTGCAGATACTGTCCAGTCCATTCTCAGGCTAGACAAGTGGTTGAATAGTGGTTTCCTCATGTTCAATGGAAGAGTCTGTTATTCTGGCAGACACACAGTTGTAGGCCAGGCTCCAATAAGTGAGGTTAGAGGGATAAGCGAGTCTTGACTCACAGCTTGGGAGTAGCAGGCATTATCCACAGAGCTGCAAGTCTTTGCTGTGTGTAGATATATACTGATATAAAGAGAGACCGACCATTGAGTGGATCTTCAAATGGAAGACTCCTTTGTCGAGGAACCATGGAATCGAGTATATTTACGGGAGTCCTGCACCAGAAGGAGAATAATTAGTACATTTGTACTGAGCTGTGCTTGCAAGCATTAGGAAAGGATAGGAAGCCACAGACACATTTCACCACATTACACCTCTACTTCCTGTTGAGAAGACCAGATTTAAGGCTAAGGACCATTTTAATGCACTCTTCTAGCTTGGTTGCTTCCCTGCACATCTTCCTTTCATTCACGGATGCTGTCAACAGAAACAGCCTACTCAAGGCAGTTTGAGGACTAACATTAACACTTTAAATCTATTCACTAGTTTTATCTGTCAGATAAAAGTTAACCATCCTGACAGCAGCTTCTTGGTTAATTCTTGGCAATGAGTTTAGGCATCAAGCTATAGACACACATCACACACTTAAAAAGAATCTTTGCAGCCTCTGTGGTGCAATGGGTCAATGTGTCTGGATGTTAACCAGAGGTTGATGGTTCAGGCCCACCCAGGGGTGGCTGTGGGCAGGATGCCTGCATTGCATGGAGCTGGACCAGATGACCCTTGGGATTCCTTCCCCCTCTACAATTCTATGATTCTATTCTTCCAAAAGGCAGTTCGGTAAGTCCATAGGCTTCATACCAAAAAGGAGAACATGAGATTGCAAGCTGCTGCTGCTTATACATGGTAATGTATACATACAGAATTGAACTCCCCTTTCCTGTCCTCAGGGGACCTAAGACGTGCTCAAATCACATTGATGGCTGTAGAGGAAGCAGGTTTCTGTAACTAGGGAAGATGAGAAAACTCTAACCTCTGAACCTTGCTGTCACTCTCTAAGATAGGATGGTTCAGTTGCCAGCAACTGGCCTGCCTAAATTCAAGTCAACTTCTAACATGATCTTACTCATGCTGCATAGATTTACTAGCCTGCCATGTCACACACGTGTCTGCCAAACTTCTGGAAATTAAGCTGCTCCAGAAAAAAATATGGAGCCTTAATTCAGAAGGAAGGAGCATCCAAATGCAAAAATGGCCACCAGCCAATAGGAGCAGAGGCATCAAGTTCAATTCCCCAGATTTGGAAAGGAAAGAAACAGCCTTTTGTTACACTGGGAAAGAAAGAGTTCAACTACCTAAGAGCAGCAGGGCAGATGGGCTTAGGGCTCACTCCTACACTGGGTCAGGGGTTACAGGATTCAGTGGAAACCCTGCTGCACTGGAAGAATGCCACATGTGTCACTGCCACAACAGATATGCTGGCAGAACACTCAGCCAGTGACATACGTATCTGGAAAGCGTCACAGCTATGGGCAACAGAGACAAGCAGCACTTATGCTGGATCCCGTACCCCTTCAATACACATCCATGCCAACATCAACAGTACATCTTTATACCAAACATGGCACAGAAAATTTCCCTTCCAGTTGCTCCTCTGTAGGGTTGGGCCACTCAGCACAAAAACTCTGCTGGGATGATTGGTCAGTAACCATGTACATGCCTCTTTATCTTTTCAGATCCACTCTATCAGGTGCCATTCAATAAAAAAAATCAATGTTCCATAAGTGTTGAATCAGGTTTAAGTGGCTTTAGGATGCAACTCTTGGAAGGAGGGTGGGTAGGGAGGTTGGATGTGACTTGGGTTCCCCCACTTCCTGTTTCCTTTGGCTCCACAGATGGGTCACTGGGAATGCACCAGGGGGCTGAGTGTTGCTGCCAGGGGATATGAGGCAGTCAGTGAGGGATGGGATGCTACCCAGAAGGCAGAAGCCATCAGGCACAGGGTGGTTGGGGGGTGGTTCTATGAGCTGCCAGGGATCTGAGGCTGGTGTGCAACTATGTGGGGTGGGGTATTTGAGGTGCTGGATCCCTTCCTACAAGGCTGCCTGGGGCCTCTTAGGAGCCGTGCTCACATGTTGGGATGCGGTGTATTGAGGAAGTATGGTGGTAGCTAGCATGGCTCCACTCACAAGCCAGCCAGTGTGGTTTGGCTCCCTTTGTTTCTGGGCAGCATGGGAGGTATCATTTCTACCACATTCTGAAACTGGTGGACAATAGCAGTGTTTCCAAGGAAGTTGGGGTCATGGCTGGTGTGTCTTCCCTCCATTCCCCACTCATGTCCAGGGCTGAGCAGGTACTGCATTTAGTAGCCATTCCAGTCACATAGCAGTGGCATATTCCTGGCCCCATCACTTAGTCATGTGAGTGATGCAGACTTCCTGTTGTGCTCAGGATAATTTAGGGCGCCACATCAGTGCAGACAGATATGAACTGCAGGCAATAGCTAGCAGCAACCCCCTTCATGAACCAACCCCATTATGAGTGCACAGTGATTGTTCTTCCAGCTGGCCTTACCATGCTTACATTCTCCTTGCTGCCGTGCTTCTGCTCTTTCATGCCCGCTGATTCCAAAACTGCATCCTTCCCTTTTTTATCCAAAGACCCTTGACTCCCCAGCACCTTACGCTGTATGAAGAAAAGAAAAACACTGGGATTGTGACTGGGGAACGAAAAGAAAAAGGCAACAGAACAGAATAGGGCTTATTTATGGAAGCCTGAATATGTACACCCCATACCATCAGAAAACTTATGCATCTGGACAGCAGACAATATGCCCAATGCATACACCAGCGAGAAGTACCGTATTTCTCGCCCTATAGGATGCACTTTTTCCCCTCCAAAAATGAAGGGGAAATGTGTGTGCGTCCTATGGGGCGAATGCAGCCTTTCGCTGAAGCCTGGAGAGTGAGAGGGGTCGGTGTGCACCGACCCCTCTCGCTCTCCAGGCTTCGTGGACCTCTCTGCAAGCAGCGGGAGCGCTCCCGCTGCTTGCGGAGAGTTGCCTGCATGCCGAAGCCTGCGCGCACTGAGCTCAGCGCGTCCAGGCTTTGCGGACCTCTCAGCAAGCTGCGGGAGCCAGCGCTGGGCTCCCACGGCTTGCAGAGAGCTGCCTGTTTGGGGGCTGGGGTCGGGGGAAGCTCGGGCCTCCCCCGCCCCAGCCCCGCGCCTGGGGGGGAAATAATTTGTTTCCCTTTATTTCCCCCCCCCAAAAAAACTAGGTGCGCCTTATGGGATGGTGCGTCCTATAGGGCGAAAAATACGGTAACTTGAGCAGCACCACTGCAGCCGAAGTTATTGTTAATGGTAGAAAGAGCCATACCTTGATTAAGCCACTGAAGGAACGAGTGCGAGCCCGCTTCTGGGTCCGGGGTGTGGGTACACCTGCCTGAGGAGTGAGAGCTTCAGGGTGCTTCTGAAACTAGAACACACACTTTATAGCATGATTAGTTCTGCAGCATTGCCCATCTGTCCTAAAGATTGATCCTGGTTCCCATTTATGCCGCTTTGCTCCAGACAATTAGTAAAGTCTCCCTTCTACCTGTTGAATGAGCTTCTTTTTCTTGGCAGAGTCTGGCATATTATGAACATGGTGGAAGAGCTCTTTCAGTGCTTCTTCTGTATGTTGCTGTGTGTCTTCTTGGTGGGCAGAGGGATCCACCAGTCCTCGCTTCTTGAATTTCAGAAGCTGGAAGTCTTTGAAATTCCGGGGCACAGGCAAGTCCAAGTCATCCTGCAAAAATTCAAAAGAACACTTTGCACTTCAGGCTGTTTTGTCCTATAAAGACCATCAGCACCCCACTCCCAATGATAGCTATCTTGCCTTTCATCACACTAATAAAGGTAGTCTGAGCTTCATATCCAGTAGCAAAGTCAGATCTGGGTGAACAGCTGAGGGCCCGATCTTTTCCTCTCTCCCCAAAATATGCATATGCTATACTAAATGTTGTCCTGTTTTTGACAGTTAAATGAGAATTTGTTCCGTTCTCTAGAATTTTAGCTTAACTAGAACATATTTTATTAGAGGGGATATGTAGCAGTCCAAGTGGCAAAACTGGGGTCTAATTACATCTTTTCTGCCTTCCTAAGGAATAGATTTCCCCCGAAGAATCCCTTATTGGAAATTCTCATGAACAAGACTGTTTTAGTCATGAGTTTGCTGACCTGCTGGTGCCCATGTTGGGTGCTCCCTTTCATGACCAATGCCATGGACTGCTCTTACCTTTGAGGCATGTGTTCTGGAGTCCAAGTAATGCAGCCTTGCACATTCCCGGATATATGAGGGAGCCTTGGAAGGAGAGTGAAACAGAAGGAGTCAGACACAATTAAGCTGAAGTCTCCCTAACTCTGAGGTTCCATCCTATAGCGGTTGCTCCAGGCACTCACCCCACCAAACCAGCAACTTCAACTTTGAATGTAATCCATGCAAAATCTTCTGAAGCGTGCTTCCTTTATAGGTAGGAGGGTCACCCAGGGCAAACATTCAGTCCTTTATCATCTCAGATATGTTGTATGCTACCAGATGCTTTAGGAGTCTCACTTTTTGACAATTAAATGTGAACCTGCCTAGTTTTCTAGAGATTTTAGCCATTAATAGGGATATTTATTAAGCTAAATGGCAAAGAGGGACAGATGAGGACCCAAAGAGCAGCCTCAGAGACCATGATAGTAACTGATCAGGAAAGGGGCACTGTCTGGTTAAGGCAGAGTTTGGCACGGTAACTACAAGGACACTCACATGTGCAGGATATCCTGCCATTTAGAATAGGAGGCCTTGTTTTCACATATCAGTGCCACTTGTGATCTACCCAGCAAAGGGAGGAGGCACAGTACACAGCACCTCCAAGGAAGTAATACATAAAAAGATGTCAGGCTTGACAGTGTCAGGACTGTGCACAGAACATATTTTCCCCCAGGAGGGGACAGCCTGAGACATTTGCTAAGCAGATACTGAAAGAGAGATAGAGATTGTCCCTTCCTTTTGAAGCACCTACCTTGAAGAGCTTCTGCGAGTGCTTGATCATAAAAGCCATCCCGTTATTTAGCTTGGGAATGTTTTCCTGTAGGTCACTGGCAGTCACCTGGCAATAGTGGGAAACACCAAAGTGGAATCGTTAGGAGAGTGTAGGTAAGATGCAAGCTCCCTGGTAGAGGTAGGTTTATTTTCAGAAGTCAGGACACAGCAGCCAAGCTGGGATAGGACAGATGAACTCCTTCCCAGCCTGGTTTTTTATACTGCTGCCTAAAAATCTAACACCACTTACATTTCGAGGCCACAAAATGTGAGGTGAAAACATAAGAGCCAGGTTATGAGCTGACATCTTGTTCTTGTCCTGCTTTTTGGCTGTCTGATAAAGCAGATCCAACAGCAATTTGAGCAGGCTGCGATTGGGGGCTGGCAGGATCAAGAAGAGGAGCTGCAGTGCTTCAATCTGACGCTGCTTATCGGGTATGTTGGTCTTGTTGCCCTTGTCATCCAACAGCATCAGATCTATTAACAGGAAAACATCTCAAGAAACTTCAGCTGCACACACATTTCAGGAAACTATACACTATTTTATCAACTGCCCATTCCCAACTTGCCATCACACTCCTTTGCACTCTTCTTTTCCTCAGCATAAATCAGAAATCCCAAAGATTTCATGCTTATATATTTCTATTATGACATGGGCAGAGAAAGTAGGCCTTTCTCTGATCCTAACCCAACAGCTTTATCACTGAACAAGGCAAACCCCAAATTATTGATGTTAACACACTTCCCTCCAAGGCTGACTCACCTGAAATTTTGAGGTGTGCATGGAAATGTTTATGGGTCAACAAAGGCTCTGGTAATTCTCCCAAGAACATCTTCAGCAGAGTGGCCACATCATTAGAGTGAAACTCCCCTGAATCCAAGTCAATTTCTGTCCCACTGTTCAAGGCTTCTTTCAGGTTCTGCTGCCTGGTACTGTTTCCTGGCACTCGGAACAAGCCTTCCACCCGCAGATCTGCACCATGAGAAGAAAGACAAAAGGGGTATCAAGAATATGTTAGATAAAATGTTGTCCTCTTCTAGTATATTGACAAAGCTTCTTAACCTTTTATACTTTCCTTTTCTTCCTGCAACATTATCTGAATATCCTACAGAGGTCTAGTACAAAAAAATCACTAAACATTTAATATGGGTGGGGGGTGGCAGGAAAAGGTTAGTGTCTAGAATCACATAGCTCCTAGGACTTCCTCAGCTCAGAAGTGAGTTAAATCTGTGCCCCCAGACCAGTCCACTATCCTTGACTAAACAAAGACAGAAAGGAAACCACAAACCACTTACTCTTATGCAGATATTCTATCAGTTGAGATATTTGAGCAATACCTTCTTCAGTCAGTGGAGCTCCAAAAACCACCCCTTTCTCTAGAGATGAAAAGGAGGAGATAATGAGTAGCCAACATCATCAATTGTTATGAGTCCCAGAAATGTGCAAATATTTCCATACTATACTGAAAAGGCAGAATTAAAAAGCCCCAGTTCACTGTGTGTTCACTTCGACCCTTTCTCTTGCAAATGCAACTCCTCATCTCCTCAGGTTTTAAAAAAAGCAAACAAAAAACGCTTACTGTGATCTGGAAAGGAAAGTATGCTGTAAAACAGATACAGGTTTTCTAAACTTGGATCTGTTTCAAAATGACCCAAAGGAACAGATTCCACAGAAGGATAGGCAATATATAAAAACTAACTTCCTGGAGCAAACCCGAAGTCCATCTTGACAAGCATTCTGTTTCCAGCAGGCCTAATTGAACATTTCATAGCAATGATGGTCTTCCCTATTTGTCTCCATCATCTGGAATTCTTAGGTACACAGCCTTAGCACATGGAACTCCATTTAGATACCAGTAGGCTGATGTTTCTCTTCTCTCCTCACATGCCCCAAATTCTGTTCAATGTCTTCCCTCAATTCTCTGGAGCAGTTCTGGGGAGAGTGTGGGGAGCACATGGCGGAGGAGGAGTGGGAGGAAGCATTAGCAGAACACTGCCATATACATTTAGCAGCTTTAAAGGGGAATAGAAAAACATGGTAACTTCCAATATGTGACTGGCATTAAAGTAAAAATGAATTTTGATACATGGCCACAAAGGGAATCAATTTGCCAGTCCCATGACATTCTTCCTGCACAAGGAGCTAGACAGGAAGGAACTGGAGGGGTCACCGTCCCACTGGAAGGTACGAGCTATCTCATTTGAATAATTCTGCCCAGTGGAGCAAGTGGGAGGGACAAGCTATCCAAGGATCCCCTCCCCACTACAGGGAAATACCCCAGAACAGGGTGGCTAACTTTATTTGGCATTGAGGGCTGGACACCCCTTCAAGGGCCACATGCCATGTGCACACATCCAGTTACACACCATGCAAAATTATTGCTCATATCTAAAATCCTTCTTCCACCCAAATCTTTATCATTCACCTTCCAGTAATCTCCTCCAAATTCATCCCTCTTCTCTCCAGCGTTATACATCACCCTGCATGTTTCCATCCCCCCAACCCAAAGGTTCTTCATTCTTTCATTCATTAAGCCTACTCCCTCCCACCCCAATATTCCTAGGGCATAGAACATCTGTATAAAAACTACATCTTAGATATTTGGGCTGATATTTGTAGTCATATTTAGGCAGGTAAAGGATTGTTCAAGCAATCTCACATTTCATCCTTTAAATGTGACGTTAATTATTTTGTTGCCAGGGCAAGATGGAAACCTTTGTAAGTTATATTGCAGTGGGAAATAAGGGCTGTATATTTTAATTCAGTTTGGAAGGAATATATCCCTAGATGATGATGAAGATGAATAGTAATTAGTAATAATAATAATAATAATAATAATAATAATAATAATAATAATATGCCACCCATCTGATTGGGTTGCCCCATCCACTCTGATCGTCTTCCAGCAAAATAAATTTGCCAGAAAATAAACAAGTAGAAATGCAGGTTGAGAGTCCAAGGCTGGTTGTCTACCAGATTTTTCTCCCAGCTTAAGTGACTGTTTCCTTGTTCAGCATCTCTAAGCAACACCATAGGAACATTGCTCTTAGCAGCTACATAGGTCCAGTTAAGACTTTGAAGAGGAGATACAAATAAGGGTATCTTCAAAGGGAACCGAGACTGAGAGCCAGCTGAAGCAGGAGAGTTTAGCTATAGGAATCCTCTTGCCTGCTAGTAGCACAGAATGACCAGCTGACCAAAGAATTAAACATAAATGTTTTACAAGTATGGGTGGGAGCACAACATTCATCCAAACCTGGCACACCCAAAAGTGTAGGCAGCACAATGGGAGGAAGAAGGTACACCAGTTGACAGCTGAACTAGTGATTGCTTTTCTAGGTAAGATATAAGGCATAGACTACACTGTTCAGACTATTTGCTCATCTAGATCAGAGTAGACTATTTGTCTGGCTGGCAGCAGATGTGTAGGATCTCAGGCAAACATTTTGCACATTAGTTTTAACTGTAGAAGCCAGGGATTATATGTGGAACCTTCCAAATGCAAAGCGCATGCTCTGTCACCAAGCTAAGGTCTCTCCCCAGCTCTCCTATTCCAGATGAAACAAGAGGCACAGTCCGTTACTATTGCAGCTGTATGTAGTAAACTACCCCCAAAAGTGGATCTCATGTTGTGGGCCGGCATCTTTGCACACCACACCCTCCTCACTCTCTGCTGCTTTCCACCTCCTCTTCCCACCCTCCATAGAAGCACACACCCATGCAGTTTTTCCCTTTCTGTTTCGGGACTTTTTTTTTAACCTGCTTAAAAAAAAATAAAGATGCATATACTACCTTCTAGCATGGGTGGCACCATTATGGCTGCCAAAACAAGAGCTTTGTCCTCCATAAGAATGGAATTGAAAGGGATGATAAAGAAAACTATGGGTGGAGAACCTGTGGCCTTCCAAATATTGATGACTACAATTCCCATCATCCCTGATCATCACTGGCCATGCTGCCTGGGACTGATGCGACTTTGAGTCCAGCAGCATCTTAGGGCCACAGGTTTCCCACCCCTTGTGTAAATCAAGTATTTAAATTAACATTGTCATTGTCTTACAGGCAATGACCGATTTAGCAGAAGAAGGTTGCTGGTTAAAAGATTGGTTACTTCTTGAAGATACGGATGTCTTGGATTTGGAAGGTTTTAATAATGCGTTTGGATGGCATGCATATTTATGGTATGATAAAGCTAAGATAAATAAGGCCTTCAAGAACCATATTGTCAGAAAATCAGTTTTTAATGTCTGGACAAAATATAAAGACTTACTGGAGAATAAAACTCCGAGGTGGCTGTCACCCCTGGAGGCTAAGGCTCGGAAAAGAGCCAATATGGAGGCCAACTGGCCAAAATATTGGGAGATAATAGAAAAGGATGGTGACAACTGGAAATTGCAGAGTTTAGAAAAGATGAGAGACAAAGTGCGAGACTGGTTACACTATGCTCAGATTAAAGAAGTGTTTAAAAATGACAAAAAGCTAGGATTCCAAGTGGAAAAGTCAAAGTTAGAAACTGAACTGTTAGAACCTAAGACTAAGGTACTTTCAAGAATGTATAACTTGCTGCTGAAATGGAACACACATGACGAAATGGTAAAATCAACAATGATAAAATGGGCGCAGGATATTGGGTATAATATTATGTTTGAAGATTGGGAAAGGTTGTGGACCTCTGGGCTGAACTTCACTGCATGTAATGCGTTGAAGGAAAATGTGATGAAAATGATGTATAGATGGTACATGACCCCTGTTAAACTGGCTAAAATATACCATTCGTCTGATAGCAAATGTTGGAAATGTAAGGAAAATGAAGGAACATTTTTTCACCTCTGGTGGACCTGCCCTAGAGTGAAGGCCTTTTGGGAGAAGATATATAATGAATTAAAAAAGGTGTTTAAATACACCTTTACTAAGAAATCAGAGGCCTTTCTCCTGGGTATTGTCGGCCAGAGTGTGTTAAAAAAGGACAGAACATTCTTTTTGTACGCAACAACAGCAGCAAGAATATTAATTGCCAAGAATTGGAAAACTCAGGAGCTACCCACTGTGGAAGAATGGCAGATGCAACTGATGGACTATATGCAATTAGCCGAGATGACCGGCAGAATTCGAGACCAGGGAGAAGAAAGGATGGAAGAAGACTGGAGGAAATTTAAGATTTATTTACAAAAATATTGTAATTTGGCTGAGTGCTGAATTGGATGCCAGTGCAGACAATTGTCTACCATTAAATTAGACTTAAGGCTGAATTATATGTCAAACCAAATTAAGATTATTAATTAAGATGAGTTAAATGATAATTTGTTTGAAATTAATTTAATAATGATGTAAGTGTATGCGGGAGGTGTGGGGGAGTCCCATGTAACAATTGAGAGATGTTAAATGGACAATGATAAGTGGTGCTTATCTAATATATGCTTTATTTGAAAACTTCAATAAATATATTATAAAAAAAAAAAAAAAAATAGCAGAAGAAGAAGAAGAAGAAGAAGAGTTTGGATTTGATATCCCGCCTTTCACTCCCTTTAAGGAGTCTCAAAGTGGCTAACATTCTCCTTTCCCTTCCTCCCCCACAACAAACACTCTGTGAGGTGAGTGGGGCTGAGAGACTTCAAAGAAGTGTGACTGGCCCAAGGTCACCCAGCAGCTGCATGTGGAGGAGCGGAGACACAAACCCGGTTCCCCAGATTACGAGACTACCGCTCTTAACCATTATACCACACTGGCTCTGTCCGAATGACGCATGATCACGCACACAGCGCCAAACCCAGAAGTAGCCCTGAAGCATCATAAAGATTTCCTGAAAAGAGGAAGAACGGGGGTGGAACAGAGTGGGAGTAGAATGGGCTTACGCACGCTACGCCAACACATGCAGGGGTCCAGAACTGAACCCCCATGTAAAATGAGAATTGCCTGTACTGCCCTTCTTATTTTCTTTTGATAAGGGGCTGGTCAGCACTGTACTTGGACCAGAAAAATTTTGGAGTTGTTGCCACATATGTGGGACACTTAGCAGAGGCTGTACCCAGGATACCAAGGCTTAACATCAAAAAATTAAGGGGAAAATCTTAGCCAACACATCAGGCTCACCTTTGCGTTTCAGAGACATCAGGGAACGGAAAAACCCTGAGGATGTGCCAGGCAACTGAGGGTCCTCCTGTCCCATCAGCTGGGCTAGCTCTGCTCCAGGCAGGTCAATCAGCCGGGTGATGTTACTGACCACAAGCTCTGTGAATGCCTCAGGTTTCTCATGTCGCAGCTTTTCCACAAAGAAGTCTGGATTGAAGATGATCTGATGCCGTTGAAGGGAGGAGTCATTGCAGATAACTAAACTGCAAATGGCATCACTAGGGAGAGAAACAAAGATACATTACTTTGGGAGACATACCTGAACACAAACTAAAATACTCAGCTACGCAGGAGCCACCTGCAGATCTGGGGTAGGGAACCTATTTCAGCCCAAGGACAGCATTCCCTCATGGACAGTCTTCCTGGGAGCCACATACCAGTGGAGGGTAGAGCCAGAGGCAGGTATGTGACTTTTTAGACAATAAGGTACATCCACCACGTAAAAGTCTCTAAAACACACACACACAAAGCTCTGCAGCAAGGCAATAAAGTGATGTTACAATAATTAAGAATAGATTCAACCCAGATAAAAGCACTTGAGGATGCAGGGCTGGTGATGGGCTTTGGCCATCCTGAGAGCTGAATAGAGAGGCTTGGAGGGCCACATTTGGTCCCCGGGGCCTGAGGCTTCTTATCCTTGCTGTAAATACCAGCACAACATGTATAAATCAAGTCAGGTGGGGCTGACCAGATAGCACGTCATTTAGCAATCAATCAAGTACAACCTGCAGATAGTCCTTCAGCATGGTCTCTAACTGTTTGAGTGATGCACTCACCTGTCATATTACACATCAGACCCTACAGAGGGCAAGACCTTATAACTGGCCAAAGTTTGGTATTGAGATACTAATCAAAATATTTAACAAAAAGACCAACAATTTAACTCACATTCCAAATTACTAAGCATGTATGAAAATAATCTAGAACAGATTTGAGGTAGAGATTGCATCATCTTCTGAGATGGGACATTCTGTGCCAGGTTTCTCTCTATGCAAAGAGAGCAAATTCCTGTTTTATGA
Source organism: Podarcis filfolensis (assembly GCF_964270895.1). Taxonomy (NCBI): domain Eukaryota; kingdom Metazoa; phylum Chordata; class Lepidosauria; order Squamata; family Lacertidae; genus Podarcis; species Podarcis filfolensis. The sequence continues at coordinate 41,771,830 of NC_139608.1, read as the reverse complement.
GGGGGTTCAGCTGGACTCAACAAATATAATTATCTGTTTTCTTAGAGGTGAAATATTATGAAAAATTTGTTGCAAGTCAAACATTTAAAGACACACAGGAAGAAAGGCTGTCACATGAATTTAACCAAATTATCTCTTATGCACTTGAATGCCGTGATGCAGTGGGATATTTTTACGAAGATTACCTGAAAGCCACCCCCTGTACGTAATACCCTGCTGCAGTGCCAGCCTAGGGGTGAGTTGTAACTGGACAGTAGGTTCTGAATAATTGGAGCAATTAAGTTGGCAAAATCACTCCAAAAGCAGCAAAGCATGGAGAAGTACTGCTTTCTCCAACCACTTGGTGAGTTGGCTGCCAAGTGCAGACTGATTCCAGTGCTGCTCGGTAGACTTCCCTGCAGTTTGACGTGCTTAACAAGCCGAGGACAAGATGGAGCAGATCAGCTCAAGCAGCTGGGAATGATTGTCAATTGACCTCCCACTTGCAGCACATTCTGCTGTCTTATACATGTCAGCCCAGGCCAGCTCCACCACTAAGTACGTTTTGTCCAGAATACATTGTAATCTAATTAGATCCAACTTCTCTCTACTTGCTTAATGCGGTAGTTAGTGTCTTCACCCAAGAAAACTGATCATTCCACAGAATAGCTATGCCAGTTATTCACCCTCCCCTCCCCAGTGTCCCAGTCATGATCTAGACATTCAAGAAAATTCACTGAACTAAATTTGACTGTCATTCATGCAATACCTATTTGTGGGGTTTCAAATCTAAACTTCTAGAAAATCTGATAGCCCCTATTACTTAATAAACACAGAAAGTCAGATTGCTTACACAAGTGCAGAAAGCTTCTGATGAGGCATTGGGAAGCAGAGACACAGCGAGAAGAACTTGCTCCTTGTTTTCAGAAACAGATCTGCCTGCTCCAGCACAGCCTATGCAAATTCCATGCACACTAAACAACACAAAGACTCATTTATTAGCCCTCTTGGCACAAATGCATCAACCTTGATATGGAGCCAAAGGAGAACTCAGGCTAACCAACTTCTTCTCCACTTTTCATACCCCACAGAAAGTGACAGATGGAACGCTAGGCATGTCACCTGCATCAGACTTGAACACTGAATGGAGAAAAGTGTCCTTGTCATATTCATTGACAGACTCTGCCCATGATTTTAAACAATTACTTTTAAGATTTCTTCAATTTTAAGCAAACCCTCACAATAGTTTAGACATCGCAGTTGAAAATAGCTCTTGGACTCATGCTGGTACATTCCCCTCATTCATGTCCAGTATATTATGTGTATATGCATGGTGTGTGTGCGCGCGTATTCACACAATATATAAACTCTCATCTCTACTGACTTTCCTTCCACATCTTCTGCATAAAATTCTTGTCTTTGCCTTAGTGCCTTCATGGCTGTGCCCTACGTACCCTACCTGGTGGATGTGATGTCACTCACTGCTGGAGACTTCCAAAAGCTTGCAACCTTAGCACTTAACCCCAAAATTTTTTACTTCTTCCATTGACTTCACCATTCCCAGTTACTAGAAACCTTTCATGCATCATCTCCATCTAGACTTACCACATTTCTACTTTTCTTTATGCAGACCTTTGGTTGAGTGGATATCCTCCCTCCTCTTCAATTACTATCCTGGGCTGTTGTTTTGTCAATTGCATTACTGATGAATTTTGTGGTTATATTTTTTGAGGTTTTAATACAATTGTACTCTTTTAGTTGTGATATTTTTCTAACCTGCCCTGGTTAGAAGGGCTGGTGAAAGGCTGGCTACAAGTAAAATAACAAAATAATTAATAAAAAGAAATCTTTTTAAAATCTCCCCTTTTCATGTTTTTCATTCCCCAGTGTGTAACTACATTGCATAAGATCACGGGGCAGCCTGCCTCCATCATTTGTTGTCTCCCCCACCCAATTTATTTTTAAATTTTATTTTAGGTACGCTCAAAAACCTAACAATCAAAAGAAAACAATACCATAAATAATTAGAGGTTACATCCCATCTCTTCTTGTTGCCTTTTTCTCATCTGAAACCAGCCTGAAGGATCTTTTGAGTACAGCTTTTTCCTTGTTTTAATTCTTTAATCCCCCATGCATTTGGGGCATACTGTAACAAAGAAATGGGCTTGCAGTCCATTTATTGTCTTGCCCTGACAACTAAAATCCAACCCAATTTTATGATTAGAGACCTCACAGTTGGAAACAGCTCTAAACCCCCTTATTCCGTGCTACATTTTACTGGGCTTTGTAGTTTTGAAAGGTCACTTTATCAGCAACACTCCCCCGCACAAAAATATGCCTGCCTATTATTAACGCTAATGAAATGGAAATGTGAGACAGCACATACAATCAGAACCCTTCTCAGACAGCCCAGTCATGCACAATAGAAAAAGCCCTGTACTGCAGCCATGTTAAAGGAGGAGGAGGATGTGTACAGCCCACTCCCCCAGTTTGCATAATATTAGAAAAGAGCAGTTACTGATGTGGGCAGGGGGAGCAATCTTGTTTGCTTTGCAGCTTGGATTCTCCGCTTTTATCACAATAGTATTGCAATCATCAGTGCAATAACCTTCAGTGTTGCTGCTTTACCCCTCTATTATTTGTGTCCAATTAGAAAGCGGGTGTCCAGGAGAAGGAAGAAAAGATTATTTGGTTTTTGTTACCAAGGCTGAAGAAAAACCAAATTAGCAAGGGCAATGTTTTGCTCATGAAGGGGTTGGGGCGGGGAAGGATGAGTGACAATGACATGAATGAGAAGACTTTTGTGAATGGAATAAAATCCTCAAGGACTTTGATCTAGTGCCATAGCAAAACAAAGGGGAGCTGGGCTCAATAGAAAGACAGACTAATGGAATTATGTGATCACTTTAACTGAAGCAACATCTAGGCTTCTTATAGTAGCATATAATATTTTTTCAGTCATGCACAAGGCTGAGCCTCTGACAGCTTCCAGAACTTTTAACTTGGTGCTTAGGACCCTATGCTTAAGTGGAGCTGAAGTATCTGAAGAGCAGCTCTAATACGTACTGACTCGCCTGGGTGTTAAGGTCTGCAGTGTAGATCCTACAGGTGGTTTGGGCCATGACAGAGTGTGGGAGGGCCTTCTTTGATGTGGCCCCCAGCTTGTGCCATGCTTTTCCTCTAAGATGCATCTGGCTGTATTATTGTAACTACATTGTCAGTGGGTCAAGACACACTTCTTTGCATAGGTCTTTGGGGGTACAGGATTAATTAAGAATATGCATTCCACTGCAGTGTTGTTACTGATGCTGCTTGCTTTGATATGCTTCAATATATGGCAAGGCATGTTACTTGTATGTAATTCAACATGGGATTACAGGGTGGAGTAGGCTATAAAATACATATAAATATAAATAAGGTGAAGAACACCCACAAGCATTCGAGGTAAGGCCACAGTAGAAGATGATTGTTCAGTCACGGCAGGTACAGAGGGATATTAATAAGTAGAACAGTTAATTTAACAATAAAAGATATTGCAAGGAGCAATTGGCCCAGGGGGAAAATATTGATAAGAATTGATTAAGCACAGAACAGTGTCTGCTTAACATATAAAATATTGACAAATTGTAATCTGTGGTTTGAACCATGGTATATCAGTGCTAGGATGTTTGTGCTATCATCAACTACTGTTTGGAGAATGAGAAGCTAATAATTATTATTGTTCATACTTTTTGCATTTCATTTTCCTCTGATTTTAATCCTCACCAACTATGTGTACATATACCTGCAATTCAGGATAACGCTTCATGCATCTGAAGGATTGCAGCCCTTTAAGGTTATGCCATAAAATAAGTGTTAAGAAAACTTTCCTCCTGTAATCTACAACTTCCAGAGGATCAATATCAGAGCCTTGCAGCACTATATTTCAAGGAATAAAGGGATTAAAAGTGATTGCGAAGAAAGGCCTTTTAACAGTGAAAGGTGGTCAGAAAATAAACTATGGAAGAACCAACTGCTTAATAAAACATGCCTGTTGTGGAGAAATGAATACTAAGCATTCATTTTGGCATTTCTTACAAACAGAGCCGTAGTCATGCTGTCTGTATCAAAGGCCTAAGCTAATGGATGACTTTGAAGATTACACTGTAAGATCAAACAGAATTGCTCCACTGCAGTTCCTAAAAAAAAGAACTGGTGCTCCCTGAAAAATACAGCAGAAAATAAACTATTAACTCTACAGCAGACTCCAGCAAGCTTGAGCAAAGAAGCCATTTAACCTACAGGATGCGAAGAATAAACATGCTGAAGCCCTGAAAAAAAAAATCAAAAGCTCACAAAGCAAGGAGGATGTTTCTAGAATAGAAATTTTTATTTTATTACACATGGAACTTACCACCTTTCTTCTAGTAGTGGCGCAACTACTCATAGCAAAAAGAAACTATAAAAAAAACTGCAAAGGACTTGATCATCTACACACCACACAATGGAAACAGAATATGTGGACACTTGCTTTATCTGAGAAACTAACTAAGAGAATACACGACCTGAATGATACAACCAATATTTTGTTGCAATATGGCATCCCATTATAAAATATTCAAATAAATGCCCTGATGACTGACACCCACCAATTATGCATATAGATTTATGGGAAAATTTGACACATTAGTATTCTATTCTGGGGGAGTGGGGAACCAATTGTTTTGAAAATGTCTTCTGGAAAATTAATAAAATGTATTTTAAAAAAGAAATTTTATTCTGACTTGTTTCTTGCATAGTATTAAAATGTATCGTTCCAATAATGGTTGAAGTAGCAACGGTTGTATTATTAACCTGTTAACACATTGCATTTATTTCTTGATATATTTGCATCCCACATTTTCTGCAAGGAGCTAAAGATGGCATACATACTTCTTCCTCTCCCCATTTTATCCTCACAACAAGCCTGAGTAGATTAGTGCTGAGAGAGGTTGACTGGCCCACAGTCACCCAGTGAGTCAAGCAGAGATATGAAGCCTGGTCTCCCAGATTCTAGTCCTACACTAACCAGTACACCACATTAGCTCTGTATGAACACTATTCCTATGATATTAGGGCAGAAAACCACACTTTGTACTTTAGGTGTGCACACTGGCACATGGAAAGACAGTGTGGCCTAGTGGCTAGTGCCAGACTAGAACCTAGGAAACTAAGGGTTCAATTCCTCACTCGGCCATTAAGCTCTCTGGGTGACATTGTCCAGTCACTGTCTCTCAGCACTAACCTACTTATGGGCTTCTTTTGAGGATAAAATGAGGAAGGGGAAGAACCATGTACATCACCCTGAGCTCCTTGGAGAAAAAACTGGTACTGTATATAAATGCAATAAATAAAATAAATATCTAGAAGAACCACATGTCAACTAAATTGGAACATTGACATCCTCTGTATCTCTCCTTCATCCCACCCAACAACCACCCCAAAACCTTTCCCAGTCCCGAATCACTAGGATTTCCCTTCATAAGAACATAAGACAAGCCCGCTGGATCTAGTCCAGCAACCTGTTCTCACAGTGGGAAACCTGTGAGCCTACTCTTCCCTCCTGAAGTTTCCAGCAACTGCTATTTGGAACCACTGCTGCCTCCAACTGTGGAGGTATTGCACAGCCACATCATGGCTGGCAGTCATTGACAGCTCTCTCCTCCATGAATTTGTCTAATCCTCTTTTCGAGCCGTCCAGGTTAGTGTCAATCACTGCCTCCTGGCAGGGCGAGTTCCATAATTTGACCAATTATGACCTCGTCTTTCATCTGTCCTATGTCTTCCAGCATTCAGCTGTATTGGATGCCACTCGTCCTAGTGTTATGAGAGAGGGAGAAAACCTTCCTCTATCTGTTATGCCACGCGTAATGTTATCAGATTCTTCTGCCATGTCGCCCCTTACTCACTCCCGTCTCTGCTCCACCCCAGACTTCCTCCTCGCCCAGGCGCGTCTAGAGGGAGAAGGGAGATCCGCCTCCTTCGCTCTCCTCAGCCCCTGGGCAAAGAGCAAGAGCAGACGGGATGGGCTTCAGAGCATTGCACCTCCGCTCTATGAAACAGCTTGCCCTAGAGGCAGGACCACAGGCCTCACGTCCCAAGGCCACACAAATGATTGAGGCACCACAGCGAAAGGCTCGTATACCCTATGCCTTGTTTCTGTCTCAACCCCGCCCTCAGCTGACCCACTTCAGCTTCTCAAAGCCTTCTGGCCACGCTACCTCGGCCCGCCCGGCGGACACACCAACCGACCTACCTGCCCACTCGTTTCTCTCCTCCTCTCCCCCTCAGAGCCGACTCCGCCGCCATCTCATATCTGCCGCCTTGCCTTCCGATTGGTCGCTTCAACTGCAAAAGCCTATTGGCTGTTTGCAAAATAGTCCCACCCGCCGCCGCCTCGTGGCCGCGCAGCCATTGGCTTGTTCGAACACGGCAAACGCCTAACGACCATCAGGCCTGGAAGCGCCGTTGAAAACCGAGGAGAGGGGAGGAGAAATACCCCACAAAGACAAGAGGGCGGGGAGAGCAAACCCAGAATGGAGCTTTAAGCTTTATGGGGATTGTAGTCTTATCGGCGACATTTCCAACGCCGCCTTGACAGCTACGGTGTTACGCTGTGACCTAGTAGGCGAAAGGAAGCGCTTGCAGCCCTTAGAAGCGACAGCTCTCTCCCCGTCCCTCGTATATTTCCTGCGCCCTCGTATATTTCTTGTCGCCATGGCAGGGAGATGCAGAGCTGGTGTGGCAAAAGGTCCACTTGTGTGTGAGCTCTCTGCCCTTCCAAGTTGGTAGGTGTCCTAATAAGGTTGCCAACTAACCATTAAAATAAGCAGGCCAGGACTGCTCTTGCGCCTTCCCTAGTAAGTCGAGACACAGAAATCAGCCGAGAAAGCACAGCTACAGGGACCAGTTCAACAAATTTGTATTCTACCAGTTACGGTCTTTCCCCCAAAAGCTGAACATACTTTAAAACTCTGTGCAGTGCAAACCTATTGTTACTTGCACTATAAAAAGGCAGAGGTTTCCCACCCCCAAGGTATTTACAACTCCACATCAGCTAGCAGTGTATTTGAAAAAATAACAAAATAGCACAAATTAATTTGATTTCAAATGCCTGCGGAGGGGAAAATTTGTGTTTGTTGAATGCATTTGCATAAGATGTAACTGTTAAATGGCAAAAAATTACTATGTGCTGCTAGTCAAGGCCTACTGAAGACTCATCTTCTACCCAAATATTAGAATTAAAATAGTGTAAACTGATGTGCTTCTTTCTGTAATGCCACTGGAACTATTCCAGAATTAGTAGTTTTATCTTTATAGTATAGCTTTTAGGATTAAGTCTTCATAAAATCATAGAATTATAGAGTTGGAAGGGACCCAGAGAATCATCTAGTTCAACCCCCTGCAATACAGAGATCTCAATTAAAGCATCAATTACAAGCATCTACAAAAGCAGGAATTCTCTCCTCAGCCCTCACACCAAATCTGCCTGGCTCTGTATTGTCTCAGATGAAATGTTGCAAACTAGATATTAAATGGCAACCCCATCCCTGACTCACATGCATCAAAAAATAGTTTGGTGCATTATGGCTTTTGTAGATCTTGTCAACCTTTGAAATAAGAAAGGGTTGGGTGATTATTGCTCTGGTTAGTGACTCATGAACTGCCATGCAAACTTTTGCTGAGGTTTTTTTCCCTGACATCTGCCTTGCCAGTGTACTCACGGCCCACCCCCAGCTTGTATTGATAGCTTGTAGATAAGGAGATAATGGCTCCTGTTGCTTTGTCCCTGCTGCTGCCAATCCAGCAGTTCGAAAGCATACCAGCTTGAGTAGGTAAATAGGTACCGCTGTGGTCATGCTGGCCACATGACCCGGAAAAGCTGTCTGCGGACAAACGCTGGCTCTCTTGTCCCAAAAGAGATGAGTGTCTAATTCGACTGGACTCAACCGTTCAGGGGTCCTTTACCTTACCTTTACCTAATCAATGAAGGAAGTTAAGGATGCTCTGTGCTTTGTTAATTAATTGTGAGCAGCGTGGGGGGGGGATTCAAACTCACTGTGTGAAGGGGGGGTGTTGTTGCTGCTTGAGCAACTGGGACTGATTACAGGAACTATGGCATGATTTTGCATGTGCGTGGGGTGGGCATTCTCCTCATTGTGGATTCATTGGCTCTGTCCCTGTGCATGTGTTCTGACTGGTACACTCCTTGACTGGGATGTATGTAGCAAGAGAACATATAAAATGGGCACATGGAATTTGGTTCAGAATTTCTCATAGCTTTCTGCCTCTGACTATAATACTACTATTTTCTAATTTTCACAAATACCAACCAGTCACTTTCCTCATAGAATAAATCCTGAAATGCAGAGAAATGTTAAACTTCCTAGAAAGTTTAGCATAGTTCCCAAAAGCACAACTATGTTGCTAGTTCTGGCATTTTTCAAGCCAGAAAAAGTAGACAGATGGGGACAGCAGCTTTTACACAACCAACTTCCATTGGTTACATTTATTGCTCAGAAGTTCATCACACTTCTCTCTCTTGCACAAAGTTCAAGGCTAGATGAAGCACACATAGTTGTGCAAAAAAACCCCATGGCAGTAGCATCTGGTGAGAAGAGCCCTACTGCATAGCTCCATAAATAGTAGAAGGGAGTCTGGGCTAGAATACACATCTTCACCGTTTTTTGGCTGAGTAAAGTATACACTGCAACTTGTGGAATTAGTGATCTCATTCCACTTCCAAAGAGCAGCTCAGGTTGTGAGGTGGCAGCAACCAGATCCAGAGTCAGGTTGCCTTGACAGGAACTGCACCCCAGAGAGTTTCAAGGGGACCTGTCTTCTTCAGACATGGGGCTGCTTCTTACGATGCCTCTTGCCTGCCTGGGCACCACGTTGGGCCCCCTTCATCAGGCCCTTATACTGTCCCTGAAGTTTTGCGTTTTTCCTGCCAGAAAGAGAGAGAAGAGATTAGAATGAGTACTGCCACAAGCACAGCAGGTACATGTGTAATTCTCCCATGGAGGCTTTAGGTGCCCTGCTTCTGCAGCAAAAGCAGGTCTGGGATACCAGTGAAAAAGGAAGCTTCAAATCTGAAGAATATCCAGCAGAGTGCTTGAGATAAGAGAACATAGCTGGTTTCAAGCACACACAACTCCATGGCAGCATTTTACAGATAGAGGGAAATCCTGAACAGTGACACTGAGTTGCATCAAGTTAAATTCTACTCTTAGTAGACCTATTGAAATTAAGGCCGAAGTTAGTCAAGGCCATTAATTTCAATGTGTCCACCCCAAGCAGAACTAACAATGGATGCAACCCGTAACCTGCACAACCGAATGCCTCCACCTTCCACTTTCCTCCTGGCTAGGGATCAATCCAAATGATAGAGGACATGATCTGCTTGCAGAAGGTGCCAGATTCAGTGCTTGACATCTCCAACCAGGTAGCAAGTGATGGCAAAGACCTCCCTGAAGAGCTGTGATTGGTCATTGTGGTAATAGTCAGCTATATGAATGAGCGGTATGGCCTAGTATAAGCAGCTTCCTATGCTCTTCCCACAGCATCCCCATATCATACCTTCTGTTAAGTTTGGCTCTGTTCAGTGGGATGTAGGCATAAGGATCCAGGCGGCCCTTCTTGATATCACCTTTGCCTTTCTGTAGAAACAGAAGAGAATCAGTGCTTAGTGACTGGAAGCAAGACATGGAAAAATGCAGACTTCCGCCAAAATGGGCCTTCACATCAGCTCTCACAACGTCTATCAATGCCTCACATTCAGATCAATTATTTAAAACCGGATCTAGCTTAGAGATACAGAGATTCGTCTTTAAAAGAGAGCCAGCCTGCAGTCCTGTGTTTATGGTGGGAGTTAATAGAATGCTGTGCTCTGTAGAAGACTGCCATAAGTAAGTCAAGGAAATTTCCTGGTAGGAGACAAGAAATCTTCAATGTTTGTACCAAGACATCTTTTAACATAATTTGATACTATGAATCTGTACTTGAGTTGCTTGGTAAGTCTAATAAACAAGGCTTCCTATGATGTGGAAAAAGTGGCTCTATACAAATAATCAACTTCTGGGAGTTATGGCAATGCCAGGTCCTAACTATTCACATCACAATCTTACCTTTGCCTTGTATGCTTGACTAGGTGCTGCATTCTTGCCAATAGGCCGATGGATTCCAACACCTCCAGCTGTGAAAAACAAACAATAATGGAATAGTTTCTAGGCTTCTCTCAGCTGTACAAAAAGGTTTCTGCCCAGTCCGCCACTGGATTGTAGGCTTCTTGTAGCCAACAATGCTTGAAGTGCAGCCAGCCTGTTTGAAACACTTCCCCGACCACATTGTGCTTCAGCAGCACAAGAAAGCATACTGTGGATGGGCTATCTGTGTTAAGGTTTAACTGGGAGCAAGACATAGCACTGAGTGGTTTTGTAGCATAAGCACAACACATTATCCCCTGTTTCAGAGGTTCAACTGGCCATGGTGTGGAACACTCTTCCAGCAGAGATTTGGCAGGTATCCTTGCTTTTGACTTTCAGGCATCTCTCATATGCCAGCAGGCCTATACAGCTGATTGAAATGATTATTTTGTACTCTTTTTAATGGTGTTTTATGTAAACATTTCATTGTATACCATCCTGAAATTTTCTGAGATGGTGGTATATAAATAACCTTAAGCAGTAGCATCTCATTCTCTTTCCCTTCCCTATTACAGGGATATGTATCCAATGTGATAAGGCAGCTAAGTCCACACCACCAGCCCAGAAAAAAGCACTTACCCTTATACTGTGGTTTTGCATCAGTGCCCAGTTCCTCATCCTCTGCTTCTTCTCGGAATCTGCGCTTTTGAGCCTTTTTCTGCAACAGAGTTTCCAAGCATCAGCACTTGCTACATGAATCAGGCTTCTCACTAGGGTCTCCAAGGCCTTCTCCCTTTCCTGCATTATCTGCTTGGTAACAAGAACTGTATTTGACAGTCAAGCTCAGTTCCCCTTTGATTTCAGCAAGCAATTCACCTTGGCAACTGTGTGGGCCTTTAAAGAAAATGCTTGAAATTCCTATTTCCCCCCCTCCTGCCCATGTCTCAGTACTTACACTTCGGATCCCGACTTCCTGCATAAGATCTGCCATCTCTTCATCCACTCCTGTAACAGAGAACAAAAATCAGCGTGAGAATACATAAAACATCTTTGTAAAATCTTTTGCATTTATAGTTAAAAGTATGCATTTCAGCTGTTCAATATGTTTTTACACATTGAAATGATAAAACTTTAATCAGAAGCAAACACCAAAGTGTTCAAAGGAGCTTACTCCCAGAAGAGTATGGACAGGACTGCAATCATGCCACAAGCACACCAGAACACTCTTTGAAAAACTGCTAGTGCTTCATTTTTGTAATAATCCACACACATTTTGGTTGCTGTTTTTTATTACCAGGAAACAATGTAAGTTGGGTTAACATTTAACAGCTGGTAAGCCCTGAGCAACATATTTTAGATGTTCCCTAAGATATTTGGAGGAGGCGCTGCTGAATTGCATTGCATCCTATGGCACTAACTCCATTTGTGATTACATGGAAGAGTGCTTTCTCTGTGGTGGCACCTACATTGTATTGTATGTTTTATTGGACTGCTTTATGTTTCCAGTAAATTATTATATTATTACATTATAATTATTTAATTATTTTAATGGAAGGGCAGTATAAAAATAGTTTGAAGTAAATACATATTTAAGCACATTATAATTTTATGTGAAGACAGTGAACAGTCTTAATTTGAAAGGACTAAAAGTGTCAAAAGCCCTGGAGTGAATCACATGTTGAAAGTAAAACAAATAAATCACATGTTTACCAGCCTACATAAAGCCCAAGTTATCCAACTTCAAACAATTCCATCAAACAGTATCGGGATCATAAACATATACAATATTGATACTATCATAGTGGAACTGGACTTCACAGCTGGTTAACATAAACTACTGCTTGGATACCAAGCCCAGTCATAGTTTGTAGACCACTGATGGCCAGTTTTCAGCTGAATACATTAGACTATCCACCAGTACCTTTAGCCCCTTCTTCTTCTTCCTCCTCTTCACATATAATGAGACGGCCATCAGCTGATACCTTGAAGTCATGGCTGATTTTAGCAGCCTGGCCCGTGCCTGGTTTGGTAGCTGCATAAAAGAAGATCACAAAAGACTTACAAGGAGATAGGACAACCCCTTTATCTCAGCATAAATGATCTCCCACTTTCCCCAAACTGAAAAGGCAGATTGTGCCACTGTCAAACTGCTCCTTACCCAGAACCCTTTGGGCCACATTAGGGTCCAAGAAGTTGAGGGGCTCATCGCCTTCTCCCTCCTTAAGCCAGGCCTGGCTTTGTTGCCGTAGCACTTTCCTGGTTTCTTTTCCTTTGTGCTGCTTGATGTCATCTTCAAGATCAGAGTCCGAGTCTGCCAGGACCTCCTCCATACTGTAAACAAGAAGGCAAGAGGCAATGCAAGTAGTACTTACTGAGGGTGCAGAGGAACATAAAGAACACTTCACCTTCTAACGCACTTGCCATGGCAGACATCCCTCCTGCTCTAGCCTTAAAAAACTGTAGCTTTTAGGTTCAACAATGGCATGACATGAAGACAAAAGACCAGCACTACATCAATACCTCTCCCCCATGGGACGCTGTGATGGTCCTCCTTCTTCTACAGAACTGGCTGCTGCCCGTTTCACAGCTTGCCGCTTGCGGTTCCTTGCCTCAGCCTTGCGGATATTCAACAGCACCTTGCGATACGACTCAGGAAGCAAAGCCTGCAATGGCTCAAACCTGGGAAGTAAAGATGGAAGACCAGTGTCACAGAAATCAGTCTCTCACGTATCCCCCACTATCAGTCATAGAAGTTAGACAGACATTAGACCAGTGCTTAATCTGTCGCCTTCCAACTGTTGGAACTAAAATTCCAGTTAATCCCAGACCTTTGGCCATATTGGTTAGAGCTAATGTCAGTTGGAGTCCAGCAACATCTGGACTACTATCAAGTGCTTGGTCATCACTCTCAAGGTTTTGTGTGCATGAAGCTGTATCCAAGATGGCACAGTTCAAGACAAGCACATCTAGGAAGCAAGTGCTTTGGAATGAGCAGTGTTTGAGCAATGTGATATAGATCTTAGAACTTTTCCTGAGCATCACAACACAGGATCTCCCCGGTCCTCCCTCTAATCCCAGAACTTACCCAAATTTGCGGATCATTTTGGAGAGGAGGTTTCGTAGCTTCATGCGGAAATGGCGTCTCATGTCGTCTGTCAATCCTCCTATGGCTTCTAACTGTAAGCAGAGCACAAGCTTTAGAATTCTGATGGCCCCCCAACCACACCTTGCATGAAATAAATTCCCTTGGTTCTCTCTCTCATGCATGTGTGCAAACCTGCCCCTCTCCCCGGGCTTCTACTGCTTCCCAACAGCACGATAAGTGGGACAACACCTCACCAAAGCTGGGGAAAGAGTGGATCATTAATTCCAATATATACCCATGAACTCTTGAGTCAGGAACTAGACAAGACAACGGGCAGAAATAGGTTCCAACAATTCAGGCACCTTTCTGCGTCACTCCCTTTAAGTTACGCAAACTAAGCTACTCTTATTCCCAGAACCTTCCTTCCTACAGGTTGCCCTAGTGTATTCCCTCTTCTCACCATGGTCTCCAAGTGCCGACTCAACAGTGCCGTGTCCAGGAGCAAGAGTGCGACCTTGAGGAAGCCCAAAGCTGACTTGACGACATCCCGTGTCCGTGAGCCTACCATGAGGCAGACATGCTGCATGAGCTGCTCCAGGGCATCTGACCCAACGTGTTCTGCAGCAGAGTAAAGCTAATCTTAGACATACTTCAATTCTTCAGATTCTTTTGAGCGCCAGACAACACAGGGCTCAGATTACTTTCAGCAGGTTTTCTACTGACCAGCAACCCAGCACAGGCCTTACAGTGCTTACAACTGGTGTGGTGCTTGGAACCCCAAGGGCACAAAGCTCTCTGCTCAGGATAGTGAATACAACCATTCATGTTACCCTTAGACATATTCATTAGCATCCATGCAATAAGCTCAGTTCAAATAGTCTCCAAACTCTGTTTGGTGCCTCCCAACTTTTGGTGCCTGCCAACCGCAAGAGAATTCTGTACTAAACTACTGAGGCTATAAGCATTATCCAGCAAGTTTTTGGCATTCAGATCTCTCACCTTTGAACTCAAAGAGCAAACGGGCAAGAGCGAGCACCGTGCAACTGATCATGGTGACTGAACCGGTCAAGCCCGCATAAACCAGGAGGAGATAACGCTGCATTCCATCTAGAGGGAATAAATGCTGGGGGTTATTGCACTGAAACTGCTAAAAGTAAGATACCAACTATACCTCACAGGTGGCATTGGGGCTGAAGTGGCTCCCCCAGAAAATGGCTACAATGTTGCAGAAAACCCAATGTGAATGAAAGGTTTTCAAAAGCGGAACCCAGGCACTATGGAGACAATGCTAACATCCAGGTCTCTGAGTAAGCTGGAATATCAGAGACCAAAAAGACAAGAGTACAGATATCAATAGTAGATAGGCAATATTGGGAAGGGAACAGGCAACAGTTATAATACACTGAATTAGGAAGGACAGAAAAGCCCCCATGTTCTGGCTACTGAAAACCCTTCTTCTGAAAGCAGGAACCGATCTGAAATGTTAAATATGTTCTGCTTTATACAGTGCAAGGGTGGAAGACTGGGATATTCAAAGCCTCAGTGAATCTGGGCTAAGTGAATCCTGCATTTCTTTAATTAGTGTGGAATTTAATATCAGATGCCAAATTTAAAATTCTAGTACTTGTGATTCAAGGATAATCTGAAAAATGTGTAGGCATTGCCTGATGAGATCTCTGAAACAGGAGAGAATTAAGGAGGATTTCTAGTAGTCAGGTGGTTAGACTTCAGTACCCTGCATAGATTGCCCTTTGCTAAACAGAATTACACACACAAAAATCAATATGTACAGATTTTCAGTTTGCACAAAGTTCATCCAGGTCTCAATTCAGCAATTAAATGCAAAATTTGGCAAAATTCAGAAGAGGTTATATGGACCAGTGATAAGAGGAGAGTTGACTAAAATTACTGGAATAAATGAAGCAGAGATGGAAAGCGATGTAAGGTGGTCAAAAATAGAAGGGGTGTACATAGGAGCCAACACAGCATTTGACAGAAAGATAGGGGGCACAGGGCAAAAAAGTCCATCTCTTTTTGGTAACAGCCCAATGTGGCCAAACCAGGACTCACCGTTTGGTGTCGGGCCAAAGCGCAGGAAAGCATGACCAATCTCTACAAGTAAGTTGTAAGCGTTCTTGCGCGCACCCACCGACACCTCCTTGGTGCAGAGTATGACCTAAATACAAAGGTACCTGTCATCACCCCATCACCCAACTCTGCCCCACAGTTTTCAGCATCACTGTATTATCAGCATCCGTTTTTAGAGAGAACTGAAAAATAAGCCATTGATCTAAAATGTATTACCAGAGCTCCAGCCAATCTAAGACTTTCCCAAGCACAAAAACTACAGCCATCAAGTTGACCTATTTTTTTTTAACGTGTGACAACAGACAAAACACTTTCAGCAGTAGGGAACTTCTTGTTCTGACGATTTCACAAAGGCAGTCGCTATCTAATCCAGATTCAAGGAGAGAGAAAACATTTCTAGTTCGTTGCTTTTAAAAAAGAGAGCAAATCAGGTGAACCTGAAGATGGAGCACTGCAGAGAGGGCAGGTCAGAAACTGGCAGTAACTTCCAACTGTCAGGGACTAAGGCAAAACTGCATAAGCCCTGCCTGTTGGAGTAAGTGGGAGCAACAACCCACTACAGGGTATCGTCCTCCACAGATGGGAGAATATATTTATTCCCTCATCGCAAGGTAGGAGAAGCAAAATTCCTAATTCTGAATTACAACAGCTTATTCACAGCATGAGAACAAGATGTTTGTAATGCAAAAGAAACAAGGCAAGCAAGGAATGAGAGAGGATTTCCATGCTGCATAGCTACACTTGCCAAAGGGCTTGAGTTTGCTTGCAGCAGGCAGGAGAGGAGAAAATTCCATTTATGGGCCAGAAAGATGTGGGAATTCAGAATATAGCGGAACTTGTACCATAACTTGGCTCTGTTTGGAGATGAAGATTTAGTTCCATGCATGCTCCCACCTCTAGCCCCAGAAGTACTATTTCTCCCCATCTTCTGCGGACACAAATGCCCACCTACTTTCCCCATTCCTTCAGCACCCTGCCTGCCACTGCCTTTTCTGCTCACCTCTGGCACCAGGGCAGTAACGAAATCCTCATGCTCCACTGCGAGCTGCTTGACAACATGGAAGAGGCACTTCAAACGGGGCTGGGAACAAAGAATGGGAGTGTGGAGTTAGAGACAGGCAGGCACAGCAATCTCTTATTTCTATCACCTCCCGTGCTTCAGCACCCTACCCACTACAGGGAGGAAAGCAACAAGTGTCTTCTCCCCAGACACCTTCCTTACCCTCTTGGCAGGTGAAGTGGCACTGGGCAAAGAGCCTAGTAGGGCACTCTGTAGCTCCTCCAGATGGCTTCTAACAAAGTTCTGACAGGCAGGCCTGTCAGAGGCACATATTTCCTCTAGCACCCGGTATGCCTTCTTCTGTATCCTGTGGTCTTTGTTCTAGGATGATTATACCAGACAAATTAGTTAGCAAAAACAAACAGTGTGCACACAAGAACAGAGGCTCTTAGCCTGCACAATATGGAAGTGGGGGGAAGAGTATTCCAGAAACCAGGTAGAAGCCACATCTATAGAATCATAGAATTACAAAGTTGGAAGGGACCTGAGGACCGTCTAGTTCCTTTTAGATATTTTAGTTGCATAGGAGCTGAATATCTGCCAGAGGTTTCCATGTGGTTGAGAGACTGTTTAAATGTCACAAGCGTATGGAATGTGAGGGTCAATTACGTGAGTCTTTCGCACAGAATCAGCATCAGTTGGATCATCTGAACATTCTCTTTGCTACACAGAAAATGTTCAAGGATAAGCAGCTCCCACACAGCTGGGATAACACCTAGGAAGTTACCCCTGTGGCCAAGAAGATGCAAGAGGATAGGCACTCAACATGAAACAAGGACCATAGGGTTGCCCAAAGCAGACAGATTATGCCTGACCAGGATAGCAATGGATCATAGACAAACATGCCTTACTGCTTCCACACAACTTTGGGGAGCAGAAGCCAAGTAAAAAGGATAAGGTCAAACAACTCTGCAGCCTCCTTCTGAACAGATTGAGACACTGTCTCCCTAAATGTAATAGCTAAACTGATTTTAAGGATGTCAATATAGCACTCTCAGGAAGAGCAGGGATCATGGTGGTCAAAGCTAGCAGGCCTGGAGCTTGCAATGTGCCACAGCATACACTCCAACAGCCAACTGAAAGGCAGCTCACCTGTAAGGAGGACTGGATGGTGCTATAGAGATCATGCAGAGATGGCTCATCTGCGTAAGGGGCCATGGCTACAACAAGGTCCAACACAGAAAGCCTGCAACAGGGAAGGCACAGTTAGCAAGCGTGAACACAAAAGCTAATCTTTAGGACTCTGCTTCTCCCTGGGAATAGTACAAAGCCAACTACTTATTAATGCAAACCTACCAGATTCCACAATTACTAGGGCCAAGTGCATCCCACTCTCTCTGCCTTCTCTGACTTGCAGGGAGAGGGGAGCACCTGGGAGGAACAAAGGAAAAAATCAGGCCTCCAATGAGGTGCTCTGGAGCTTAAAGAGGAGTGGGACAGAGAGGGGCTTACTCCACAGAAAGATGAAAACAATACTGATTTACATAGGCCTGTGTAACAGAAAAGGACTCGACTGGCGCTGTGGGATAAACCACAGAGCCTAGGATTTGCTGATCAGAAGGTCGGCAGTTCGAATCCCCGCAACGGAGTGAGCTCCCGTTGTTCAGTCCCTGCTCCTGCCAACCTAGCAGTTCAAAAGCACGTCAAAGTGCAAGTAGATAAATAGGTACCGCTCCGGCGGGAAGGTAAACGGTGTTTCCGTGCGCTGCTCTGGTTCGCCAGAAGCGGCTTAGTCATGCTGGCCACATGACCGGAAAGCTGTATGCTGGCTCCCTTGGCCAATAAAGTGAGATGAGCACCGCAAACCCAGAGTCGGCCACGACTGGACCTAATGGTCAGGGGTCCCTTTTTACCTTTATGTAACAGAAAAGTGGGTAACCCATCTGAGGATACTCTTCTCCACTGTATGGAAAAAGACGGATCCAAACTCTGGAGTGTCCTTACCTAGTGAACTCTGAACTATCAGAGCTGGTCAGTTTTTCACTAGCTTTCTCTAGGAAAGCATGCACCATCTGCAATAGAGATAAAGAGAGTGTCATCCCCAGAGCTTTCCTTTTGCACCACACATACATTGTTATATTTGTATGCTGTCTTTCCATAGTTCAAAACATGCGCAAGGCAGCTCATAGCATGGGGAAACACATAATTACAAACATAACCAAACGCAGTCATAAACAATAAATAAAACATCAAAAAGTACACAAATTGAACAATTTCCACATAAATGCTATTATAAAATCTTTAAAAGGATACAAAAAAAATCAGTATCAATAACAGTAGCACCCTGCCCCAACAAAAACCACTGAACTGAGCAGCCTCAGTTTTTGTAGGTGTCAGCAGTCAGAGCCCCATTCTCCTAGCCCTAATGGGGAAAGGCCTCCCCCCCATGTTTGAGATCCACCCAGCTACAGACACCTGCCCCCCTCTCTCTCCTAGCACTGGCAGACCTTAGAGATGTGACCAGCTTGTATCCAGTTGGTCTGAAGCAAGAAGAAGTGCAACCATATTGGATCTGACAAGGCCTAAGAGAACTCAACTATAAAACCTCCTGCGTGAACACTTCAGGGTTAAACAATATTTTGATTTGTGCTTTTGGAAGCCATACTAGCAAACACTGCAGTCTTTCAGTTCTCTGCTATGACCTTGAAGAGTGAACATTCCAAAGCGGCAGATGAGAAGCCTTTCTAGCAAAGGGCTTTTCATTTTGAGCTGATAGTCAGTGTTCTGCACATCCACCCATCTGCTTTTATATTAATATGTGGGATTTACAACAGAAAAAGAAAATGTATTTTATGTGTATAGACTGTTGCCCATCCATCCATCCTGTTTTATCACTACAAAAATATATCAATTATATTAAGAGGCTAAAATAAGGAGAATGGCCCTTGTCTGAGGTCCAGCTTCAAGGGCCTTCTGGCAGTTCCCTCCCTGCAAGAAGTGAAGTTGCAGGGAACCAGCAGAGGGCCTTCTTGGTAGTGGTGCCAGCCCTGTAGAATACCCTCTCATCAGATATCAAGGAAATAAACAACTATTTGACTTTTAGAAGACATTTGAAAGCAGCCCAGTATAGGGAAGTTTTTAAGGATTGATGTTTTACTGTGGTTTTATAATTTGTTGGAAGCTGTCCAGAGTGGCTGGGGCACCCCAGTCAGATGGGCGGCATACAAATTCTTCTTCTTCTTCTTCTTCTTCTTCTTCTTCTTCTTCTTCTTCTTCTTCTTCTTCTTCTTCCTCTTCCTCTTCCTCTTCTTCTTCTTCTCCTTCTTATTATTATTATTCCTAGCAACGTTGTTCACTTATAGAGCTGGCCCACATGAGGTGATTGATATTGCTATTACAATCTATTACTCACCCTTCATTCCAAGGTCCCAGGGCAGGTTACAACAATTAAAACACAATATTAAAAAAAGTTTAAAATAAGCCCTGAAAACCAAGTCCTGAGAATTTGGAAACTAGTAACCCTGCTGGCTTCCCACTTTCTAGAGGAAAGGTGGAATGACAAAGCAAGTAGTGATGATCTCAGAAGTCTGGTCTTGTTCACAGAGCTTTGCTCACCCCTGGCTCCGTCACAGTCAAGTAGGCCCTTATAGTGTCCAACACAGAACGCCGCTGTACAGGGCTTTCGCTGGCACCACCCTCCTGGCTATAGGCATTGAATAGAATGGGCAGGAAGTTCTTTGCAAAACGCCCAACTTCAGCACGCTCGGCCTCTGCAAAGAGAAGCAAATATAGAGAATGGAGAGAAAGAAAGAAAGAAAGAAAGAAAGAAAGAAAGAAAGAAGGAAAGAAAGAAAGAAAGATGCTGCTGGTAAAGCATGCTTCAAAATGTTGGAATCGGCAGAAGACTCCTGCCAGGCACTCTACCCTTCTTTCTCCCCTCTTGCATCCTCAGCAAGAAGCAGAACTAGCACAGAAACAGCTCCAGCCACAGTGACTTAGCTAGAGTAAACTGAGCAAGGGTCACTTCCACGGACAGATCTTACCTGTTTGACAGCCTTTGTTAATTAGCCTGCGCAAAGCTTGGCACACAACGAGCCGCAGATCAGGGCGATCGCTGATGGCCATGCCCAAAGTACGTGCCAGTCCTTTGAAGGAGGATACCACATCGGTAGGCTGGCTGCAGAAACCAGGCAGAAGGGTCCAGATCTGAAAGACAGAGAAAGGAGCATTGTTACAAACCACAGTTACTCTCCAAACCTTTTAGGCACAGGGTGCCAGACCTAGATGCAGAAAACACGCAAAGCAAAACTGTTGGGGTGCTGCCTCACCTGCCACTGCAGTGTATCGTAGATCTTGGCTTCTAAGTTCCGTTTAGCCTCGTCAAGCTCTGTGGCTGGAGAAAGGTAAGAGAGAGAGGTCTGTGACTGTAGCTTAGTATATATGAAGAAGTTAACCTAAGGGGAAAATCAATGCACTCTGCCTGTAGGACACCTGGAGTTTGCACATTATATAAAATCTCATGAAATTAACAGGCAACTGCTGTCATGATGCACTCCATACAACAGATGACCCATATATTTGTGCAGATCTAACCCGTATCCAAAGCCACAATTGGTGCAGACCCAAAGGATGAATTTCTGCTTGCTGAATTAATATGAGAGGTAATTGGATTACATATGGCCAATTGTTATTTAAAGGAGGAGGAAAATGGAAAATGAAACCATATGAACAGGTTAAAGAACATGTATATGACTGGTTGCATTATTTTCAAATAAATGAAATGTTTAGGAAAGATATCAAAGAATGTGGTTATGCAGACAAGGATTCAAAATTTCAGATAGAAATAATAAATAACGACTTTAAAATTTTATCCAAAATGTATAAGTTGTTGCTAGAATGGAATTTGAAGGGTGAATAAGTTAAGTCGGTAATGATACATTGGGCCAGAGATTTTGGTTACAACATACAATTTGAGGATTGGGAAAGATTATGGAAAGAAAATTAAAAATTTACAGCATGTATGGTGTTAAAAGAAAATGTTATGAAAATGTTTTACAGATGGTACATAACACCGGTAAAATTAGCGAAAATGTATAAGACATGTAATAGGTGTTGGAAATGTAAAGATAAAGAAGGTTCTTTTTACCATATGTGGTGGGAATGTAAGAAAGTGAAAGGCTTCTGGGAAAGGATATGTAATGAATTGAAGAAGATATTAAAATATACATTTATAAAGAAACCAGAGGCCTTTCTGTTAGGAATATTAGGAAATGAGATAAAGAGAAAGGACTGTAAATTTTTCCAATATGCAGTGACAGCTGCAAGAGTGTTACTGGCCCAGAAATGGAAACAACAGGAAATACCGACGATGGAAGAATGGAGAATGAAGCTGTTAGACTATGCTGAGTTGCATAAATTGACTGGGAAGATTAGATATTTAAGAGACCAAAAGTTCATCGAGGACTGGGGAAAATTTGTGGAATATCTGGAAAGTATAAGTGAGGGACAAATAACGCTAGAGGGATTTAAAGAAGCACTGTGAAATTCGAAAAGTATTGTTTAAAGGGAATAGAAAAAGAAAGGTTTAAACAATGACAATACAAACCTACGGAATGCGTAATTTAAATAATGACTATGGATGATTTACGGAAAAGCTGAAGGAAGTCCAGAAAAGAAATAATTTGCGAAAAATTGGATGTGAAATTATTATGTGTTTTTGTTGTAAACCAATAAAAATTATTTTTTTAAAAAAGAATTTCTGCTTGCTGAATGCAAACAGTACTGGTATGCAACAATAGACTATAACTAAATCCCAAGACGGAGACTTCAAATGTGGAGCTTTAACATCTGTATTTTTTTTCATTCTGTATTCCCAAATACCCCAAATCTGGTACTTGCTGAAGGGTAGGGGAAATCTCATTAGAAGCTGGATTTTGTTTTGGGATGTCTGGTATGGTAGATTTTCTGATGGATTCTCCAGGCGGAATGTACCACAGCTCTACTGCAATCTTAAACCCTAGAGATGGAGCTGTTGTCGTGCTCTTTTAAGGTCCAACACTCAGGTCTGCTGGTACGTGCTCATGGTCTTGCCCATCTACACTGTCAGTTACCTCTGTGTTTTAGAGTGGCAGCCAGTGGCAGGAAGTAACTGGAGAAGAAGGCAAGGGGTGCATCTCGGATACTGTCTCGGAGTACAGGAAGGAGCCAGCTACGGGGGAAATCCAGTGTCTCCCTTGTGGAGGAAGCAGAAGAGAGAACAAATGACAAAATTAAGAGGATTGGGGAAGCAATATATGTGGGTTATGTTGGATTTTGGTGCCGATGTTCCTTTGGGAGTACTTTCAGCTACAACAATGCCGTAAGATAGTGGAGGTGTGAAAGCCCCAAGTAGTAAACACCCAGCTCAGCCTACAGTCCTGTCCAAGAATTTATGTTCTTGGAGCATCTAACTAAATGGCAAAGGCAGATTCAAATGTGATTTTGCTAACCCCTTCTAAACAAGAGTTTGCAACATGCAACAGTGTTCCTAATTATGGGAAGAATATGAGATCCCAACTTTTCTTTTCATATGAACCCTGATGCAGATGCCCATTCAGACAGTCACATTTCTATCCCATTCAGGTGGTAGTGAAATCCGATTTGAATCTGCCTATGGCCACTGTGAGAATAGGATGTTGAACTAGATGGCTTGATCCAGCTGGGCTTGTCTTATGGGAAGGGATAGAAACATCAGAAACCCAGAAAGGCAGAGATTATACTCACTCTGTGCCATCAATATCTAGGGGTACAGCCTGCAGAACAACCTCGGGGCCCATAGCGGTCACTGCAGCCCCTAGAGTCTGGTCGAGAAGCACAGTGTGAGGAAAGTGTGGGGAACCACGCAGGTCAGCTAAGGACTGTAAGCACTGCAGAAAAAGGAAAACGAAAGAGAGCATCACACAAGTAAGCATGTGTTATAAAACAGCCTAGCCTCTTATGATGACTCCTATCACTGACTTCTTTATATCCACTGTATAACACACATTTATGCATCCACGAAACTCCAGCTCACGATCCTAAGAGCTCTAGAAAAGTTTAGCAACAATGCATCTCAGAAGTTTGCAAGGCCTCAGTGTCCAACTGTTCTTTTGCCATGGGGATCCCTTCTTGTCTCTTGTGGAACAGGGCTCAGTCACCACAGAAACTCCTTTACCTTACACATGGCGAGATGGCACTGATGCCCACACACTTCAAAGAAAGTCTTCAGAACCTGCAACACGGAGGCCCATGCCGCATGGAACCGGTATGTCAAGCCCTCTTCCACTGCCCTGCAAGGAGAAAAGCAAATAGCTATTCAACACGCAGCCTTTCAAAACCAGGATTTTGACCTCTTTCCCTCAACCCACTGGGCCACTTCTGCTACCTGAACATCTTGCAGACGTGAGCAGCCGGTCCAGAGGGGGTGGCAGAGGAAACCAGCCCCAGCTCTGCCATGTGGGGGGCCACGCATTCATTGAGCAAGACCTACAACAAGAGACAAACACACACAGAGCTTTAGCACTAGCCCACTCTCCTTACAGCAGGGGTGGGCAAAGTCCATCATGTGTCCCAATTGGGCCACAAGGCAGTTTTCCTCAAACCATGCCCTCTTACCCACATGGTGACATAGATGCCAAACAATCAGGAGCATTAAAGTGCTCCAGTTATTCCTTGCTGACTGGCTATACAGCAAGCTTGCAGTGATGGACTGTGCTAAGGAGTTCCCCACCAGCACAGCCGATGCCTGCTTTAAGCAGGCTTTCGGTGAGTGCCAATCAGTGCTTGCAGCAAGATGGCTGTAGGTCCAAGTATCCTGTTACATCATAGGGTTGAACTGAAGCTGGCAATGCAAAAGTTCTCTGTAGGTGTCTATTCACAAAGAGGACTTTTGGGGAGAGTGGGGCTGCTTACTTTCACTGAAATGCCAAACAAATCTTTATTTCGGCAGCACGCAATTCTTGACAGCCCTACATGGTACACGTGGGAGTAAAGATAGGACAGTACCTTTAGGGTTTGAGCAGCAGCCGCCGCCACCTGTGTGTGAGGAGAAAGGAAGCAGTTCATTGCCGCACTGAAGAGGCGGGAAAGGTGAGCCCAGCACAGATCCCACTGCAGCCTAGAGAATGGAGAGACCTTTTGTTATGGACCAGCTGGGGAGTAGACCCAACACCACCCATCCATCTTCCCCACTACTCTCCTCCTTACTTTGCCAGATTGACATGTGCCCGCTCCATGACAGATAGCCAGGCCAGCAGAGGCTGCAGGTCATTTTCACTGGGTAAATAGTCATATAGGGCCTGGTAAAGCAGAATAGATAGCGTTATTGGTTGTTTACTGAATCTGCATTGTTTTAAAGTTGTATTAATACTAGCTCGTGAATTGCTTTGAGAAGGGTTTTTGCCTTGAAAAGTAGGATATATATGTACCAAAAGGAATAACTAAATATTTGAGCCCCCAGGGCTGGTTATGCACCTCCCACTCATCTAGTCTGACTCTTACAGTACTCACCATGATGATCTGGGCATTGAGTTCAGCTGGCAGGCAGGATGGGGGCGGCTGGGCAACGAAAAGGCTGTGGAAAGCTTTCATAGCACATGCTGTCACTAGCTGGGGGGGGGGGGTGGAGAGAAGATGTGTAAAAATAAGTTCTTTTAGAAGCACCAGCTACACTGGCTCCCCCACAAAAGCCAGTGTGCCAAATATGGTAATGAAGTGTCCCTCCTAAAGTGACAGGGCAATTATTTCCCATCCTCAAGAGGGACTTTAGGTACATCGGTAATTCATACCAAGCCCCCATTGGTAACAAACAAAGACTATTCATGCTTTCATTCTTACTGAAGCATGTTGGCTCTCCCCACTGGGCGGTGTGACATCCCCAGAGCAAAGGCAGCGCCACAGAGCCACTGATAACCAACAGAAGAGAGCTCACCACATGGCTGAGGGTCATAACTCGAAGGAGGGTCTCGCAGCAAGATTTGACAGATGGGGCAGGCAGGCAGGGCAGCAAGTCACGCAGCAGAGTGAGTACATGAAGAGTGGTTGTGGCCTCTTTGGCACCTGGAAAACCAAAGAGGTCTAGCACTGCTACCTTCTCCAACACAGTTTATTATTATAAAACTCACAGCCCACCCTTCAGGGAGATCTGTCCCAGAGCAGCTTGCAAATGTTAATAAAACACAACTTATGAATCTCCCGTCTCCAGTACCTCCAGCTTTCTCAATCTCTTGCACGCAGAACTTGGCAGCAGAAGATGCAGCTGGGTGATGCGAGGGAGCCCCATCCCCAAAGAGGAATTCGCTACCTCTCAGGATGGAGCAAACGCCATGCTGAGCAGCCTTGCGAACCTGCAACCGAGGAAAGGGGAGGGAGAGAGGGTGGTGAGCTGGGCTGTTTACTTCATGCCCAACTCCAAGCAGTTACATACTGGAAATGAGCTACATCTCTTATTACACTTTATTGTTAGCCCCCATGGGCATTCCACATGGAAAAGTGGGACATACATTTAACAGACGAAACAAAAGCGAAAGTTACTGTGGCAGCGCTGGGGTGCATGCTGCCAAGTGCAGTGAAACTGACTGGTTTGTGCTGAGCAGGGTAGGTGATGTGAACTCACCTTGGGCTTGACATGGACAGTAAAGCTGAGAATGCCATGAAAAACTTGCATCGTCACAGGGTAATTCCAAGCTACCAGGTTCTGTCTTCGCAGCAATGTAGCTAGGCAGGAGAGCACCTGAAGCAGACAGATTAAGGATGGACATATAGAGTGCTATCACTATGCCAAGAAACACCCTTGCATATACACTAGTGAGCCCTTAAGCCAGGGGTTCAGTTTAAAATTTCTGATGCATCTGACAACACTACCTACGCCTTTTATCTTTGAGCCTATTAACAGGATTCATTCAACCCAGCACTGCTCCACACACCTTGCTTGTGGGAGTGGTTGTGAGAAGCAATAAACCAAGAAGCTATGCAGAATGGCCCCTGACTCCTGGACATGCATTTTTTATTTATTTATATTTCATTTCTGCATTATTTCCCATGAAGCATCTCAAAGGGATTTCACAATACAATCACAAGTGCACATCACACTACATAAAGGATTCCATTAATCACAACAGCTGTCCACACCCAATATCCAGATGTCCCTCCTGCCCCACAGTTAGTCCTCTCCTGAAACACTTACCCAGCGCAGGGCCGAGGTGGAGTCTCCACAGGCTTGGGAGCCTAAGATCCCCATAAAGGCCTTTGATGTATCAGAGAACTTCTTGATCAGCACAGGACCTGGTACCCTATTTGGGAGTTAAGAGATACAAGGAGGCATCAATGTGAGGCAGAAACAATAGCAAGTACAGTCATACCTTGGAAGTCGAACAGAATCCATTACAGAAGTCTGTTCAACTTCCAAAATGTTCGGAAACCAAAGTGCGGCTTCTGATTGGCTGCAGGAAGCTCCTGCAGCCAATCGGAAGCCACGGAATGTTTGAATGTTTGAAAAGAATGTTTGAAAACCAGAACACTCACTTCCGGGTTTCAATCATTCAGGAGCCAATTTGTTTGGGAGCCAAGGTGTTCAAGATCCAAGGTATGACTATATTCCACTACCCTTTGCTTCCAAGGAACTTTACTCTCTTGCAGCTAGGCTTAGTTTGGTAGCACCTTATACTTCTAATCTCCCAGTACATGAATCATCCACTCTGTTTCAAAAGACAAGAGAGTCACCAAAGGCCCAGACCAGCTCTTGCACTTCATCATTTGCACAGTTATCCATTGTCAAGTGTAAGAGCAACAACATCCATACTTGGATCATGGTGGGCAATTCGGGTCATCTTATCTAAACAGAGATATAGTGAAGTGGTAAATGTACAAAGAAGTGCTTGAGTGATCAGGACTGCATAAAAGATACCAGAAAATGAATGTCTAATAGATTCAGGATTTTTTAGCATTAAGGACAGTTTAAAAGGACAGGTGCAAAAAATTGCTAGGGGACTTTTATTTCAGTAACACATCATATGAATGTGTCAATCAATTAAACAGAAACAGCAACACAAAGAGGAAGGATATTTATCTTGGGGACTCATTGCCAAAATAAAAGAAAAAAGAGGTCAAGAGTGTAAATGGATTCACAACAGGGCCCAACACATTCAATAGCTACATCCAGATCAGTCTTTGTCCGGGAAATAGTCAAGATAGCATTGAAGGTTATGCTTGCATCCTCAGTTCTTCTAATCGTTTTCTAAAGCATCCTGATGTGGGCCACTGGTCTGGTCCAGAAGTACTTTTCTCATGTTCTTAGAACTCACCTCTTCAACACCAGATTCAGCAGGTAAGCAACAGCAGCCAGGGACTCTGGAGATTCCACAGCTTCCAGAGTAGTCATCTAAGGAGACATAGTATGGTGCAGGAGGTAATCAGAAAGGATGTTGGACTCCCTGGGATTGCATCTTGAAGTCTAACGGAGCACCTTTAGGTTATTGGTTTGTTTTTGCTCTTATGCTGTTTCTATTATGTACTTTGTGGTTTTATTCTGTATTTTTACGCTATGAACCACCCTGAGATCTTCAGATGAAGGGCAGTATCCAAATTTTAATAATAATAATGGCAACAACAACCTGGACATATGCTGGCTCATGTGACAATCTTCCCCCACCTCCCATATTGTTATGATAAAATGCAGGATATGCTGCAAGGAGCACCCAATCATAGCACGCCACAACCAGTATATGAGTGTCAGAAATATAGACGAGGGCTGTGTTGTGGGGCTCAATTGTTATCATGAGTTCATTGGCTCCCTCTGCAGTTGCTACCATGGGTGGGCTATGGATGCAGAATTTTGCAATTTTCTTAGTGGTTTATTTCCCTGTTCCCTAGGCTGAGGGCATATCAAGTGGAGCCTTATCTCACCACCATCACTCCGACTGGTGTTTGGAATTGTTTCATCCAGTGGGATTGGTGTTGGTTGTGCTTACTGAATTTTATGTAAGCTTCCCTGGAAATTTTCCTTGAAGGGCAAGATGTAAACGTAGTAATAAAATAAATAAGTAAAAAGCATGAAGGGAAGCAAGACAAACTGTTCATGCAAATGCTACAAGGTCTTGCCATTATTTGCAAGGTCTTGCCATTACTTCCTGTCTGCTATTTGCCCTAAGACGGTCAAGTCTGTTTGTTTATTGGGATTATTGATGGGTACTGCGATCACAGCAGTTGTTGGTAACCACACTCAACTGTACATATCAGTGACCTGAAACCTCCAGGTAGCTCCTGCCTGCCTCATTTCACAGTACTGGTACTTACCAATGCACCAAAATACTCTGTCTCGCTCTCTACGCCACCCTGTGCTCGGATCACCTCGGTGACAGCAGCCAATACCGCACATATCTAACAAAGAATCCAAATGTGAGAGTTCAGATTAAAGCCCACCTAATTAATTTAACATTCCCTCATAACATGCCACCCCAACGCCTACATGTAAGTATTGTTGTCCATCCCTATGAATGCTTCCTGGAGAGACTGAAAACTCCACCACTGATTATTGGTCAGCATGACTTCAACACAGATAAGCAAATAGCTGGAAGAGCAGACCAGCTATCTATAACCCCTGTGCTGGGCTCTTGAGCTGACATGAGAGTAGGAGGGTTGTGTCTGAACTAGAGATCCAGGGAGAAGAGCGGTAGATTGACATTCATTTCACTTGCTCCTTCAATCTGGAGACAGAGGCACAATGCCCACTTTTCTCATTCTTGCAATCTAAGTATGAATTCAAGTTCTGCTTTAAATCTCCAAAACGGCATAGCAATTCTTTCTCCATTTCCCTCAGAACAATGAAGGAATCAAAGTGCCCCCAATATGTAGCAAGAAGCCAGTGGATTCATAATGTGCCTCTGAGGATCCATCTCTTACATTTTTACTAGACAGCCATCAACTACAAACTGTTCAATCCTGAATAACAAATATAGTGCACACAGTTCTCAGTTACGAACGGAGAGAGGAAGACTGGCAACTCTTATGAATATGATTACAGTGGTACCTCAGGTTAAGAACTTAATTCGTTCCGGAGGGCTGTTCTTAACCTGAGGTACCACTTTAGATAATTGGGCCTTCCGCCGCCGCACAATTTCTGTTCTCATCCTGAAGCAAAGTTCTTAACCTGAGGTACTATTTCTGGGTTAGCGGAGTCTGTAACCTGAAGCGTCTATAACCCGAGGTACCACTGTATTACTTATTAATATTGTAGCTTTAGGACAGTTAACAATGAGCTAACAACATAACTGCTGCTTTAGTGACACACTGTCAGTTGACTGCTGTTACTTCTTTTAGTCTATCACTTTGGTTGCTTGGTGTCCACTTTTCTCCGTTCCTTCTAATGTATTGTTTACCCACTTTCTTCTCTTCTGGCCTCTCTTCCACTCCATCTCCTCTTACAGTCAAAAACTGACTTTTTCCTCTGTGTGCTTTCCCCCAATATTCTATGCCCCCCCTTTCACTGCCCTTGTGACTTCCTAGGAGTTGGCATTCAAATACCTCCTTGTGAGCAGCAGAGTTGGACTCCCAGAAACGTTGCACTTTACCGAAGGTGAGGCTGGTGCAGTCACTCAGTCCACTCAGGAAGGTGGCTGAAGATCTGTGGGTCTTAGCAGTTTTGGCACTGTCATCCTCCTCTATGCACAGCTGACTCCCTTCCCCATCCCGTGAGGCAGGCAGGGGTCCTGATGACTGCAGTTCATTGTGCAGTTTCAGAGCATCCACAGTCAGGTTACTGTTTTCTGTAAGGGAAAGACAAACCTTCAATCAACACTGGGGAGGGAACACACTTCATAACGGATTGCTATGAGGTTTCTGTCCCTATAAGGCCTACCAAGAGAGTCGCAAATGACAAGCCAAGTTGTTTCCAGGCAATCCAGAAAGGAGATTAATCCACAACAGGCTGGCCACGGCTTTAGATAGCTACTCACTGGCTTGGTATCAAAGTTTGCACAAGTATCCTTCCACAACTATTACTTATTCCAACTTAACCAGCAATGAACAAGTACTACAGGCAGCAATACTTCACCCATAGCAACAAGGGTCGCTGTGGAAAATAAAATGTCACACTTAATAGGAGAAAATATATACTTCTTGTCTTTTGTATTGTGTTATGGGGCACATAAGATGCTGACACTAGCTATATCACACAGGGTGGGTACAGGAACTCATTCATGTCGGACAGTTCCATGGTTTTAACGTTCAATAACGTAGGATAACTAAACAAAGTACATTTCTCCGGGTGAAGAATGCTTTTCTTCAACCCCATGACGCCATAAGCCCTTGTAGCAGATTTCTCTCTCTCTGAATCCCTTCTATTCCGATCCCCCCTCCTTCTATAAGTGCATTCTATTCCCCCACTTATCCTGGCCGCACATACCGGATCGGGGAGCGAGCAAGCGACCCCGGGCAGCCAGGCGGTAGCGTCTCCCCTCCGGGTTACTGTCGCTGCTATGCCCCTTGCGCCAGCGCTTGAGTTTACTGGCAGAGCCAGAGCGCAGCTTGCCCGAACGCCCCATTCTGAACGGCGCAGGCCACGAGAAATCCCACGTGCAGCTCCTCAGTTCCGCCTTGTTTTCCAAGTACTTCCGGTTATCCGCCTCCGTGCGGAGAATCAACTTCCGCTTTCCCTCCAACGTTTTCCGCCGCTATCCAAAGAGGTAAAGAGGAAAAAATACAACATCCACTTCCGACCCCGTTAATAACCCTCCGTATGCGACGAAAGGGTAGTGGGCGTAAAAGGCCGGGAGTAGAATCTTAATGCTGCCGCAAGTCCTTGACTCACTAGATGAGTCTATTTGTCTGCTATGGCAGCAGAAGGTGTTTTCTTTTTTTAAAAAAGGTGGTTAAATTGTTCACGAGCGTGGTGAGGATTGATAGCAAAAATTAGATATAAAGCGGATTTCGAACTTGTGTTTTTTTTTAATTAACTAAGAGTTAAACTATTGTTTAATGCCATATTCGTTGATCCCATTCCTTCTTGACAATTATTCGCAGAAAGGCATGGGTTCCAACTCCATCTCTGCCGCGTATTGGTGTATTGACTACAAACCCCCAAATTTAGAATCCCCTCCATACCAGTGCCAACGTTTTGCAATCGTTTTGCAGAGTTTTTCAGCCCAATTTTACGTTTTGCAGTGGCTCCCGAACTGAGAAATCGATACATCAAACCAGGGGTCATGGGTGTCACCCCAAAACCCAATGTTGTCCGATACTCTCCAAACCAGTGCCAAAGTTTTGCAGTTGTTTTGCACCAGAAACCTCAAGCTTTGCAGCACTTTCCAAACTGTGTTTTCTAGTTAACAGCACTCAAAACCCCAGCTTGTCTAATTTACTCCAAATGGATAGTTTGATGTATCTGTTTCACAGTTTGGGGGATGTGGCAAAATGCCTGAATAACTTAGGCACCGGTTTGGAGGAGATCCCAAGTTTTGGGGTTCATTGTTAGTGAAGCTAGATGTAGCACTCAAAAGTGCTACATTTTGTTTTCAAGAGCAAGGCTGGTGGAAAATATAACACCAGTTTGTCTTGTATTAAATTTGGGTAACCTGGAGGCACAGTGCCTTAGGCAGCATTGATTAGTGTCCACACTGTGACCAGGTGCCTTGGAGGCCATTTATGGAAGAGTGTGCCTTTTGGAGGTAAAGTCAAACCATTGGAGAGTTACAGCACCTGCTGTGTCTCTAGATACCAATACAGGAAATATATGTTTTATTGCAGGTGGGGCAGAGGAAGCAGGAGTGCCAACTTGGACCTGTGACCATGGGTGCCCGGGCCCATGGTGCCATGCAATGTGCATGGCCCTGGCAGCAACATTTGTGGGTGCCAAGCCCCTTCATGGGGAATTTTGTGGGTGCTCATGTTGGAGTTGGCACCTGTGAGGGGAAGACATCCATTACAGGTGCACTGTGATTTTGCTTCTCTCTGTGCTCCTCCCAGTGGTCATTCCTCCTCTGGTCCATGCTGTGGATACACAATCTGTCTGTTTCCAGGCACTGTGAACATCTGCAAGGTATTCCCACACTGCAAGATTAATGTTGTCAACCTTCATGTCGTGTTTGTGGACATCTTTGTAACACAGAGTTCGTGTAGTGTAGAGATCCTTGGGGATCCTGCCTGTCTGGTCATGTCTACATGACCAAGGCTGCTAAGACAGAAGTGCAAATAGGCTGGGAATGTGGGCTTGGGAGAGCACATCTTTGTTTGAGACTCTGTCCTGCCATGTGATGCCCAAAATCTTCCTGATGCAGCACATATGGCATTGGGGTGTCACTCCTGCCCATGACTCGCTTCCACAAAGCAGCACGCTCAACTTGCAAGCCTAGAAGACCTTCATTTTGGTATTGGTTGTTAGCATCACATTCTCTCATACACTTTTGTGAAGATTTTTTCAGGCCAGTATCACTTTAGCTGGGGTGGGGGTCAGATATCTGTCCTGCTTTGAGCACGACAGGAAGAAAATAAGGTGGGACTTTCATTCCTTTACACTCTAGCTTTCTAAAGGCAGAATTCCCTGCCACAGAAGAGGAACATTCAAGCATGCAAAGTTGCAAACCCCTGATGTCTGGACTGGCTATGAGCCTGTGCTATAGGTGTTAAGTGTCTACTGTTCACTAGCATGTGGCTGTTCCAAAGCATTAATCCTATGCAAGCTGGTGCTCATTCTGAAGGACCCCATCTGGAATTTATGCCTCCGCTTACAATGCAACTCTAACCTGCCCAGTCTGGCTCCTTAGGGATCTACCCTCCTTGGTGTGTTAAATAACATCTTGAATTAAGGGTGAAATTTAAAAACAGAGCAGTCCACGGGGATGAAGGGGTAGCACCAGATGAAATGGGGGAGAGAGACAGAGAAGAAGCAAAGTATATTTCTGGATGAGCAAGTTGTATCCTCACGTTAAGATCTCTGGCAGAAAAATTACCGTAATGTTAATGACAGGTGTCTAGCAGCTGAAGGGGGTGGAGTGAGGGCGAGCTCATTAATTTTTGGGGGGCACTCCCCCCCGCGCCCCTTCTAGCACCGCCTGTGTGGGATGCCCAGGCACATTGCAATGGTGACCATCCCAGCGGATGAAGGTCACGTTGCCCTTCGCGTGCGCTTCGTGAGCGCCGTGCC
Organism: Podarcis filfolensis; assembly: GCF_964270895.1. Classification (NCBI taxonomy): domain Eukaryota; kingdom Metazoa; phylum Chordata; class Lepidosauria; order Squamata; family Lacertidae; genus Podarcis; species Podarcis filfolensis. The sequence goes on along the minus strand of NC_139608.1, from coordinate 41,738,363 downwards.
GGAGGGAGCGACCAGGCGCCTCCTTCTGGACGCATGCGCCAAACCTTCATAGTTCCTCCTAAAAAACGCACGTATGAATTCCAGTCTGAGACACCAGACGGCAGGACCGAAAACCAGAGCATGCGCAATACTGAATCCGGAGGGAGGGGTTGAGTGGGGATAGAATGCTCATAGAGATTGTAAAGGATCAGAGTTACAATTCAACTATCTGGAGGCAAACTTCCTGGCTCCTTTAAAAGCTGTTTTAGTTTCTCCTGGGACGGAAGAACTGCTCAGAGAAGTCAGTGAATGGAGCTATTAAGAATTTTTATGTAGCATGCTCCTTTGTAATCCAGATCTTATTTTGTGTGGCAGATGCTATTTGTGTGGCAGATGCTAATTTGTCAATACACTGACAAATTGCTCGGCCACTAGCCAGTTATTTCATATGGAGCCCACTTGCAAACTAGAGATGGGCCTGAGCCTTGCTTCCAACAACAACAAAAAACCCCATAGAAAACACTCTTAAGGTTGCCACAAATATACTTTAATTATCCTCTCCTCGGACTTGTTCACAGCCGAAATTGGCGATCAACTCTGTTGACTTGCATAAAGATGCGCTGGGCTTAGCGTTTAGAAACATGTCTTAAATATGATTTTCACACGAAAAGTTCTGCACACCTATCTTGGCTGCTGCGTTTGGCGAGGGGGAAGCTCTGCTGCCCAATCACAACTAAGCCGAAACCTTAGATTTCTTTCTTTCTTGATGGGCAGCTCTCATTTCTCTTGGGTAGAAAAACGTTATGCGAAAAGCGAGCCCGGAATTTGTCCGCTGCCTGTCTGAAGGGGATGCCTGAAATGCGCCAGCACGGAGGGCTGGTCTTTGGGCGCACGCCCCTTGCCTGGCCAAGAGTCTCCCGGTCGGTGGCGTCGCAGTGTGTAGAGTGCATCCGCGGCGCTTGCATCGCATCCCAGCTTCTCGGTTCCCGCCATGGCTGCTGCTTACAGGCTAGTTTTGGTTCGGCACGGCGAGAGCGCCTGGAACCTCGAGAACCGTTTCAGCGGCTGGTACGACGCAGACCTGAGCCCGGCAGGGCAGGAGGAGGCGCGGCGCGGCGGAGAAGCGCTGAGAGGTGAAGGAGACCGGGGCGCGGCGCGAGGGCTGGGAAGCCGGGAGGCTGCAGCAGGCGGAGCGCGATGGGGATGCTTGGAGGCTCTCATCCCGGGGGGAAGGGGGAAGCGGACCAGAACTCAGCGCAGGGGTCGGGAAGGTATCCGAGCAAGGCCAGAAGATCTTGCGGGTCCTCTTTGGACCACGGAGGGTCCCAGTAACTGGCGATGAAGGAGGTTTGGGCATGCGGGTGTTCCCTTTCTCCGGCTTTAGCCACGTGGTGAGCTTCCGCGTTCTCTCCGCGCAAGAATTGGGTGCCTTGCATTTTTCTGGGACGGGTCTCCCGCTGGATGCCTAACCACGTCTACAGTACAGTGGTACTTCGGGTTACATACGCTTCAGGTTACAGACTCCGCTAACCCAGAAATAGTACCTCGGGTTAAGAACTTTGCTTCAGAATGAGAACAGAAATCGTGCTCCGGTGGTGCGGCAGCTGCAGGAGGCCCCATTAGCTAAAGTGGTGCTTCAGGTTAAGAACAGTTTCAGGTTAAGAACGGACCTCCGAAACGAATTAAGTACTTAACCCAAGGTACCACTGTACTCGGAAGTAAGCCCCGCTGAATTCCGTTTCACTGGCTCTCCAGTAAGCATGCATGGAATTGGCAAGGATGCTCTCCCGGGGGGGGCGGGGCTTACTCATGTTGGGAGGGGAATAGAAAGCCAGAATGGGTTTCTGGGCTTTCGAAGCGAAACGGGGAGTTGGACACGTTTCTGGAGGCACACGCGTGTTCTCGGGCGTTTGAACGGCAAGTCTCTCGCTCGGAAAGATGTAAAGTAGGACAAAGGAGAGGTTTCCTGAAGCTCGTGCATCGGCCTCCCCGCTGACGAATCGAAGCGCAGCTCCCTGCAGCCGGCACTGGGGTGGGGGCGTCCTAGGCTAGCCGGAACTCCGGCCTTACTCCTTTCAGAGATTGTGACGCCTCTTGGCCCCGAATAGCCTCGGGCTAAATCTGTGCCAAGCATAACAGGGATTGCATCCAGGATGAATTGACTGAAAACGTGCCGCTTGTTCACTCGCCAAAGGCGTCACGGCCTACATAGAGAGGGTGGCATAGGCTGCTCTCCCGCTGTGAAAAGGGGCAGCTGCCTCTCTAGGTATGTCCCCCCACCCACCCCGATCCGGCTGCGCGACCTTGGCTAGGTCACTTTTGCGCATTTTGGGGTCACTGTTTCCGTCTGAATCAAGGCATGCCCCCACTGCCTCTCAAGGAAATCTCCACAGCAGCGAAATATTATTTATTTAATTTCATCTAATAATTGCTTCTCGTGGATCATCTCAAAGCTCTTTTGGAATAAAAACAACAGTAATAATAAAGCAATAAAATTACAGCAATTTAAAAGGCCAATTAAAAAAATTACTGTCCGATACAGAGTGAGATAAAGATAAAAGGCTTGCTGGAAATAGGAGAAGCCTTCATATGGCATGAGAGTATCTCTTCCCTGCATTCCTTACACATGCACCCTCCGTGGCCATCCTGCGGGATTGCATTGGCAGTCTTGCTGGGCCTTTGATATGGAAATTTAGCAGGAGCTGCTGAGTCATTCTGTCTTGCTGAGAGAGAGAGCAGGAGAGCAGGCTTATGCCCATTATTGTTACAGGAAATGTGTGGGGGGGGGAGAGCTCCAGGAAGCAACTAGGGACCGCATGTCTTCTGCAGGCTCAAGAAACAGCCCGCCCAGTTCCAGTTTTTGTGCATTATCTCTCTGAGTGTAAGGAAAGAGAACAGAGTTCTGCCCTTCTCTGAGAATTGCGTAGAGCGTTTGATGTAAGCAGAATAAAAGCCCTGCATTTAAAAGTGTCTGTTACTGTTCATTTCTAATGCTGCTGTTGTTAATTTCGGATGCCCTCTTAAGGGGTCATCCTGGGCTGGGTGGGTGTTGTTTGCATAAAACACATTTGCATGCAATGGTGCATGACTTGCCCTTTGCTTGCCTTTGTCCCGTTTCATCTTCCGTGTTGCACAATTACTGCTTTCCCCACCCTGACATTGGTTGGCATTATTGCACAGAACCTCTCTTCCTTTCTACAGAATGGGACAATCAGGCACATGGGAGCAGGCAAATGATTGTAAGGACGTGTTGTTAAGGCTACACTACAACATAACCTAATTTAGATAGAGGTGACTGGTTGTTTCCTCTCCTCTTGGTGAGCAGAGAGAGTGGCTGCTGTTCAGATTCCTCCCCCGCCCCAATGATTACATAAGCATTTCATCTTTCCACTATACGGGGTTTCAATGTAACTGGCCAAAACGAGCCAGCTACATTGTAAAGTTGAAGATGCGATGCGCTGAGTTTGCGGCTAATTTCAACACTGGAACTTGGTAATGGTAACCTCAGGGCTTGCAGCATATGATTAGTAAACCTACCTATTTGTTTGCTACCCCTGCTATTCCATCTTCACTTTGTCAGGGGAGTATTTGCTGGATTATCTCCCCACCGCCTGGATTTAGTGGGTGACTACCTATGTCAGTGAAACATTGAGGGGATTCCACACTAAGGTGTTAATGTTTTACAGAGTGTTTGGGATAAAGCATGCTTCAAATAAGTTAAGCACTGTACAGTGGTACCTCTGGATCCGTCCCGGAGGCCCATAACGTGAAGCAAACGTAACATGAGGTATGACTGTACTCTCTGGGCCCTTCCAGATGCTGGTTATGAGTTCGACATCTGCTTCACATCTGTGCAGAAGAGGGCAATCCGCACCCTCTGGACTGTGCTGGATGTCATCGATCAGATGTGGCTACCCGTAGTGAGGACCTGGCGCCTCAATGAGAGGCACTACGGTGGCCTGACAGGCCTTAACAAGGCTGAGACGGCGGCTAAACACGGTGAGGCCCAGGTGAAGATCTGGAGGCGTTCCTTTGACATTCCGCCACCTCCAATGGAGCCTGATCACCCTTTCTACAGTACCATCAGCAAGGTGAGCTGGGAAACTCTAGTCCATTAGTGGTGTGTGGGGCAGGGGGGTAGGATGGATCATTTGGAAGTTGTCATGACTATAATACCTTCCTGTTTCTGCCCATTGTTGCCCCAGAACCATGGATTCATTGGACTCCCATTTTCATCCATCTTCTCCATCCATTGCTTGGACTTTTGCCCTTACGTTACTCTCCCTTTGTCCAGTTATTTTGGGAGTCCTACAGTTGTCTTTGCTAATTGCTGGTTTTATACGGGATGTCACTCCTGAGCTGTTTTGACAATTTAATAGAACTTGCCCCTTTCATACAATTAATCATTTACACTGTGCCCTTTCATGGATGTTTGTACTGCATGGTGACAACAGTCAAGGTTATTCGTGGAGGGGCTGGAATCTTCCATCTATACAACAACATGTTTGTTAATGGTTTTACCATGCAAGATGGTCAGATTGCAGGCTCTAGAACTTGTTTCATCTGATCACAGTTGTGTGGATTATAATACCATCTGCAGGCATTGAAAAGCTAAAACAGCTGTGTACAATAGGCAATGAAATTGAAAATAGGCAATGAAATTAAACAGGTCAATCAGGTTAAGAACAATAGGCAATTAAATTGTGATTATCGCTGTAAAAGAGGCAACTTCTGTAGAACACGTTGCTGAAGAGCCAAAGCAATGTGCAGAAACTGCAGAGAAGCGGACTTTGGCTAAATGTTAGGAGAAACCTTCACACAGCACAAGCCGTTTGACATTGCAACAGATTGCTATGGGGAAGTGCTGGATTTGCACACCCTGGAGGCATTTAAGCAGAGGCCAGATGGCCATCTGCCAGAGATACTGCAGTGAGCAGTGAGTAGGAACTAGATTATCTTTAGGGTACCCTTCAGCTCTGTGCTTTTCCAAACATTAATAGTTTCATACCGCATTTGGGAGGACGAATAGAAAATGTTGGTTTGGGCAAACAATTACAGTATTATTTAAGGCCTAGCATGCTGTTGATATGAGAGGTAAGGAAGGGCCACTGACCAGAGACCAGAGGGAAAACAAATGCTTAGATGGGCTCCTGTAAAGTGCCTATTTTAAAATGTCCAGTAACACAGGCAACCAGCGAGCATGGTTCACAGCTGGAGCATGTGGTAGCACAGGCCAAAGAACCAATTCTTCCAAACAGAAGGTGCTTCATAGATCTCCCTGAGCATCTCCAGGATGAAGCAGAAATCGTGTCTTAAATGCTACTCCATATTCTTCCGCAGGATCGTCGCTATGCCGACCTCACTGAAGATCAGTTGCCTACATGTGAGAGCCTGAAAGATACCATTGCTCGGGCCCTGCCCTTCTGGAATGAGGAAATTGTTCCTCAGATCAAGGAAGGCAAGCGTGTGCTCATTGCTGCCCATGGCAACAGTCTCCGAGGCATAGTCAAGCATCTAGAAGGTGAGTCTGCTTGTGACTTAAGACACCCAAGGCCGCACAAGCCTGGTCAAGTCTAAAGGCAAGCTCCAAGAGGGTTGCCTACTAACAGTCTTTGGGATGGGCACTATAACCAAGCTCCTGGTGTGATTCACTCCTTGCTCTTTGCAGGAATGTCTGAGGCAGCAATCATGGAACTGAACCTGCCCACTGGAATCCCCATTGTCTATGAGCTGGACAAAAATCTGAAGCCCATCAAGCCCATGCAGTTCCTTGGGGATGAGGAGACTGTCCGCAAGGCCATGGAAGCTGTGGCTGCCCAGGGCAAGGTCAAGAAGTGAAGGCAAAACCAAGTACTCCGTAGAAGATCTCCCCCTCCCTCATCCCTTTCCTTCCCAGCACATGCCTGCCACAGCCTGAGGGACTGGGCAGACGAGCCAAAGGAGGTGAAGCTTCCTGGGGCCACCACGTTCTTTCCTTCAAGACCAACGTCCTTCCACATTCACTTTCCCCCCAGCAGGATATGGCTAGATACACTAGGGATGTGGACCACAGTCCAGCACAGGGGTCTGGCAGATGAGCAAGCCCTAGCGCCATGGAATGTGATGCTGCTAAAGTGAAGGGGGGAATCCCCAAGCATTCTGAAGAGAGAGCCCCTCCTGCCTTCTTTCCATTTTATGTGGCAGCTGTAGTAGTATTGCTCGATTTGGTTTGGTCACTGGTGATTAAGGCTAGCTAGGGGTGCTTCAGACAGCACAACAGGGATGCTCAAGGACCATTTATTTTTTATGGGTCTTTTTAAAGAGAGCATGTAATTTTGCTAAAGAGCCTTTTTTTAATTTTTAGTTGTCCCTGGATTTACGTCTGATTCTGTATTAGGTAACAATAGCCAGCTCATTATTTCATTGCCTTCAAAACGATTGTAGGAAGGAGTGAAGCTAGGGGAAGAGAAAAGGGAACAGCACCCACCCTGGAATCTCCAGCTGCGATCCCGTAACTTTGCTGTGTAGTGCCAGTAAGCCCAGATACTGTGTATCATCATGTGTTGCTTTTCTGCCCCACAGTCTGTGTGGTATCCCTGCCTGATTTAGGGCAGGTTTACACTGGAGCTCACTTCACTGTACAATGGCTGCATTTGCCCTAATCTCAGTAAAATAAAGGAATTATGTGCAATAGCTGCTGTGTCTGTACAATCTTATTGATTCCAAGAAATAGTGTTACTTGTTGCCGCCCCCCATGCTGACTCTTCATCTCTCCTTTCCCATTTAGTCACAGTATCTGTCCACTCCAAGCAGGTCTGAAAAGGACCCAGGCATCTTTTGCTCCATCTTAGCCGCCCGGAGCCCGGCCTTGGCTGGGGAGGGCGGGGTATTAATAATAATAATAATAATAATAATAATAATTATTATTATTATTATTATTATTATTATTAAAACTACTGGTTGTGGAGCCCAAGTAGGTAAAGTGTATATAAGGACAAGTCTTATGTTCTACTCTAACCGATCCCCAAACCACTCCCAAAGTGAGCATTGCAGGTGGTTGGGGTCCCTGTTGGCTTACGCACACACAACTGCTACAGATCAACAGAGAAGTACAGTCCCCAAGTACGGGATTCCCCTTCCATGTGGCCCTGCTGGCAAAGAGAGGGATTAAAACCATTATGTTTTCTTTTTTTTTCTTTTTTCAGATTTGGTTACTAGATTACATGGGAATGTCAAAACATTGCAATACTGTGGATACTATACATAAGCCAGTACTGTATACAGAAAATGTGAACAGATGAGTAATAGGAGGGAACACAAAGGCCAATCCTGGTTTACTTACACTCAAACATTTATGTTTAGATAGGAACAATATCAAATTTCCTTTGTTTGTGACTAGGCATTAATTCCTTTGGTTCTCCCCCTCGAGTGCCTTGGAGCTATCTACTTCAGAACTTGGGCACTGCCTGGGATCCTGCACACCTAATCACCACCCTTGCTTCTCCAATAACATATCCTCCAACAAGGGCAGGGGATTCACTAGATCAAACTATCTGGGACTGAATGTAAAAAAAGGTAAAGGTAAAGGGGCCCCTGACCGTTAAGTCCAGTTGTGGATGACTCTGGGGTTGCGGTGCTCATCTCGTTTTATTGGCCAAGGGAGCTGGCGTTTGTCCGCAGACAGCTTCCGGGTCATGTGGCCAGCATGACTGAGCCGCTTCTGGCGAACCAGAGCAGCACACGGAAACGCCGTTTACCTTCCCGCCAGAGTGGTACCTATTTATCTACTTGCACTTGACGTGCTTTCGAACTGCTAGGTGGGCAGGAGCTGGGACTGAACAACGGGAGCTCACTCCGTTGCGGGGATTCGAACTGCTGAACTTCCAATCGGCAAGCCCTAGGCTCTGTGGTTTAGATCACAGCGCCACCCACGTCCCAGGACTGAATGTACCCAAGTTCAAAGGAGGAAGTTAACCTTCTCTAGAGAAAAACTTTTATATTGCCTATAGGTGGTATTTATTAAAGATAAAAAACAGTACTGCTTATGGCTCAGAAAGGAAGAATGGAAGACAGTTTTATTTGTCCTTTACCAGGTGTTAAGATTAAAATCAGGCAGAAAAGACAGGGACAACAGGGAAGAGTTGGTTCGTTTATAAAACAGTACAACAGCAATATAAAGTTAAGAGGAATCAGGAGTTATCAACTTTTCTTTCCCAGACCACTCCAGAAGCCAAAGTGGCCCAGCTCTGTTTTGCATCCTCCTAAGGTCCATTCACAGCAACAGCAAAGGAGGCTGCTCCCATGCCCATCTAAGCTTGCAAGCTGTAGCAAAGCCTTTCATGTACTTGCTGTGCATCTTGGGGCACACATCAGTCACTACGTCTGCAGAAACTGGGGCTGTACTCTGGCTACCTTGCGCAGTTCCTTGCTATGTGTACTGGGGCACTGCATTTCACACCAGCTGATTGGCACCATCTGTACTCCTGAAATCAGAACAGAAATCCATAGTTACACAGACACCCTTCCCAGGGAAAGAAAGATTCATCCACTCATTAAAGGTGCCTTGCAACCACACTGAGACCCCCAGATATAGGGAAGAATATAAATTAAATGAAATTAAAATAAATAAATATACCACTACCTGGCTCTCTGAAATTTAGTTACTGCATCCATAAACTGCCCTTTTCACTTTACAACCTAAGTGGATATTCTGTATTATAGAATGTCTTCCCTCAATAGTGATGTTACTAATGCTTCTTCCTTAATCATACATTTAAGAGGTCCAGAGTATGTTGGCATGTTCAGTAGATTTCAGCATTATGTACAACCTGCTTGGAACAAGACTGGCCTTACCTGCTTCACTATGAGCCACCACTACCCCCAGCTCATTTTCCGCTGTTGTCAGCAAATAGTTGGACTGTGCATCACCCAGAGAGATCTAGCCCCACAGGCTGAGTTAAGGTGCAATGCTTAAAGATTTCTCTTGCAGATAGCACATACATACACAGCAAATAAAGGCAGAAACAAGAAAAGGATACAACTTTGGCCAAAACAATATCTCCTGGGCGGAAACTCTTGTAAACCTCTACCTGTCACCATGCATGAGGTGGGAAGGAAAGAGAAAGTGTGAAAAGCCAAATACTGAGACAACTTCGAGGGAAAGTGTGCAGTGAAACATGGCCGATCTGAACACGAAGAGGACATCCCATCAGATCTTGTGCTAAGATATCCTTTATCCAGAAATCACAAGCCTTTTCTTCAACAAATGTACAAAAAGAGGCATTGCTAAATGTCCTCTTGCCCCCACAAGGTTTTGCTTTTCCTCAGGTAAGTTTCCCCAAGAGCAGTAATGATTTTATTATTTTTTATCACACGGTTTTCTCCAATGAGCCCAAGGTGGCAAACCCACTTGTCCCCCTCTCGATACTGTCTTCACGGCAACTCTGTGAGGTAGGTTAGGCAGAGAGATGGTGACTAGCTCAAGATCACCCAGTGGGCTTCAAAGTCTCCCATGTCCTAGTCCGCCACACACATGTATGTATTCGTGCCAGGAAGAAATGCTCCTGGCTATGCGCATTAGGTATACTACTGATTCCCATCACATGTAACCAAAATGTTTATTCCACTGACCTTGTCTTTCTCTGTAGCTCTGACATCTTCTCTCCTGCAGCAGGAGAAAAGAAGGTAAGAGTTCACCCTAGTCCTCCTCTCCCTCCCCTAAAAGAAAACTGACTATACTGACTCAGCTATGAGCGATTGCCAAAGAAGAAGAAGCAGCTTTTGGAGGAAGGGTTAGCTAGTTTAGATGAAAAACCAAAAAGTCTGAACATGAGGCCAAGCACCTTACTGAACGAAGTAGATCTGGGTCTTGCTAGTGTCTAGATGGATGACTGCCTGGGATCCAAACACTGCCTTGGGTTCCACAACAAAATTATATAAATGAAAGGAACATAAATATAATAAAACAATTCCTACTAGCACTCAAGTGCTAATGATGAGAGTAAAACAAAATATTTATAAGGGCTGGCCTTATCTCCTCTCTAAAAGTGCAAACATCCAACACCTCAGAAGAAGCCCCCACAACAAAGTTGTCTTCCTACCGGATAGTTCCACGGAATGGGGATTTTAATGGTGTAGAGCCGACATACAAGATGTGCACCTTGGCAAAACGAGAGTTAATGCTGCAAACCTGGGTGGGAATATTGGGGGTGGGAAAAAGGGGAGAGAAAACCATAACGGAATTTCAGATTGGACAAATCAAACAGAGTAATCACAGGGAACAGTAACTTCAATGCCTCAGCAATTCCCCCTCCCACTTTTCTAAGTAACGAAAGTAATTTTAGGATTGCAGTCAATGATGCTTTCTGCTCTGTGGAGGAAAAAAATCAAAGCTCATTTTTGAGATGAAGTACGTGCTTCTTCCTTTCCATCAACAACACTTTGTTCTGGCGAGGGCAATGCTTGCAAGGTTTATAGTGGACTTGCTAATGAAGGAACTTGGGCTTCTGGTATTCAGGGGCTGAACAGACCAAGAGCCCTGATATTTATTACTAGGGGCTGAGCTCCTGCTCACTGTACTTGCCAGCTACACTCACCCACTTGTCAACCCCCCTCCTCTTATGCCTCACCAAGTCAACCCCTCCCATTAGAACACATCAAACCACCACTACCTGCTCCCATTAGTTTGCCCTCAGCTCACCTAGGCTCCCCCCCCCCTCCAATTCTCTTATCCTCTGATGTTGCTAAGGCCGAAATGGTGTCACTGGAGAGACAGGCAGCAGCAGAGCAGGATGGTTGCTGGGCTGCTGCCTAGCCCTTCCTGGCCATTTTTCCATGGTTTGACTGGGCCAGACACCTGCCTCCATCTCTCTCCTCCTACCACCTTTGTCTCATCCCCCAACACTGCTGTGATGGGCAAGTAGCTCTCAGAAGTCTGTTGTCACACTGTAGTTTGCAGTGCCAAAAGCCAAGCAAACTGCTGTGTGAAAACATCCATACCATTTTATTATATATCAAGACATTTATATCCCACCTTTCCCCGCAAAGCTAGTCAAGGTGGCAAACATGATTCTCCTCTCCATATTATCCTCATAACAACCCAGTGAGATAAGGGAGGCCAAGAGTTGGTGACTAGCTCAAGATCACCCAGTGAACTTCATGCCCAAGTAGGGATTTGAACCCTGGTCTCTCAGGCCCTAATCAGACACTCTAAGGAGTACACCACATAAAAAGATGTAGAAAACATTGCTCAGCTGCAATAGGCTTGTGGCAAACGGCTTCTATATCTGGTTCAAAGCCAAACCTGTTGCTTTCCTTGGCCCACCAGTAGATGAATGAAAGACAATTCTACTGTGCCAAGATAGAAATGAGGTTACCTTGCACGTCACTGTAGCTCCCACATCAGGAAGAAGCTGAGATTCCACGTCCCTCATCACAGAAACCACCGGGAGCTAAAGAGAAGCAAAGAAGACTAGTCATGATTTATTTGATGCATTGCTTTAGAGCCGTGCTCATCAACCACAGGTCCACAGGTGTGGATGGATTAAAACTCCCATCAACCCCATCCAGTTTAGCCAATGGCCAGGGATAATAGGTGTAGTTCAACAAATCTGGGGGACTCATGGTTGAAAACTACTGAATTACAAGTGTTAGGATGACACTATAAGATAACCATGTCTCAAAACTTCTTGTGGATTACCAGCTGACCATACACTTGTTGTTGTTGTTGTTGTTAATATTTATTAAATTTGTATACCACCCTATATCCACAGGTCTCAGGGCGATTCACAGGATAATATAAATGTAATCTTCTAATCACTACAGGTGCCACAGTACACATTTCAGGCTTTATAGGGTGTCATGATTATGCACCATCCAGTTCACACGACATGAAGCTCACTTGCCTTCTTGCACAGACCCACCTCCAGTCAAGAATCTGTGAGACCCAGAACAGCTCCACAGCTATTCACAGAATCATGCTGTAGAGTTGGAAAGGACCCTGAGGATCATCTAGTCCAACCCCCCGCAATGCAGGAATATGCAGCTGTCCCATACGGAGATCAAACCTATAACCTTGCCATTATCAGCACCATGCTCTAACCAACTGAGCTATGTTGACTCATCCAAGGTCACAGTTATGCACTCCCCACCTCCCCAAATCTGTGACTTGGTTCCTCTCTTGGTCCTACATTATGAACTAGCACTGCTCACATCAAAGCATTCAGTCCTTGCAATTCCCACTACACCACCCCCTCATACTGTTGCCCAGAGGTTGCTTCAATCTCACCATGCCATTCTCACTTTTCTTCATGAGACAACCAGCCAGGGAGGCATAGATCGAACCATGACGGGTGTAGGTGCCGCTTCCAGGGGTTCCTTCCTCTAAGCTGCAGAGTCTCTCTCCTACAGGACAGAATGCAAGTCAAACATCTCATTGCCTAGAGTTGACTGTCCTCTCAGACAGTAACAGACACAGCAGGAGAAGCTGTCATAGTGAAAAGCAGGATCAACTCATGTACCCCCAGCCCCATTTATTGACTCCCATCATGCTGTTAACAGGTGTGCATCAAACATTAAAAACTTTCCTATGGTTTAAAACGGGGGCAGGAGAGGAGGCACAAATCCTAACATTACCCGGCTGCGCAACTGCATTGTAGTTTGCCACAGCTGCCATCCTGAACAGGGACTGTCCTGATACCTCTCCCATTGAGCTACCTGGAGTTATAAACATGGACCACTTATAAACACCATCTCCAACTCCTCAAAAGATTCCATCAATGGTGTCTCCGAAAATTTTTACACATCATTTGAGAAGACAGGCGAACTAATGCCAGTGTACTGGAAGAAGCAAAGATCACCAGTGTCGAAGCAATGATTCTTCAACATCAACTTCGTTGGACTGGTCATGTTGTTCAGATGCCTGATTATAATCTTCCAAAGCAACTGCTCTATTCCGAACTTAAAAATGTAAAGCATAATGCTGGTGGTCAACAAAAGAGGTTTAAAGACTCTCTCAAGGCAAATCTTAAAAGATGTAGTATAAACACCCAGGGCCCAGCGCCCCCAAATTACCGCAGATAGTGGGGGGGGGGCGAAGCTGAGCACTGCCAGCCATCGGGGGGGGGGCCGCAACTCTCCCCCATGCTGCTGCAAGAGAGCGATCCCCGCAGAGGCTTGGGAGGGAAGCTGTGCACCCGCCAGTCATATGGTTGGTGGGGTGCAGCTTTCATCCTAAGCCTCTGCGGGGATCGCTCTCCTCCCGCGGAGGGTTGGGAAGCAAGCTGCACGCTCGCCAGCCGTATGGTTGGCAGGGCGTAGCTGGCGGGTGTGCAGGGAAAGGGGAGGCCGCTGGCAAAGCCGCGCAGCTCCCCAACTCGCTGGGGAACCCAAGAGGCCCTGGCGCGATGCACCACTAAGCCCTATGGGAAAGATGGACAACTGGGAAACACTGGCCTGCAAGCGCTCCAAATGGAGAACAGCCTTTACCAAAGGTATCATGGCTAGAACTCAGGACGAAAGGGAGAAACTTGCTAAGAGGAAGGCACGCTTGGCAAATCCTCACCTTGATCAACTCCCGCCTGGAAACCTATGTCCCCACTGTGGAAGGACGTGTGGATCCAGAACTGGCCTCTGCAGTCACTTACGGACTCCCCGTTAAAACCGTGTTCATGGAAGACAATCACACTCGACTACGAGTGATCACCAAAGAAGAACTTCAATAGCGCGACCTCGTTTTTGCACCCAGACAGGACGCCTCCCTCCTCCCGCCCCGGCTCTCCCAGTCACCCACCAGGGACGCAGTACCGCGCGGGAGCCATCCTGCCCGGGGCGAGTCTGAGCGGCGGCCTCCCTCGCGGGAAACGCGCCTTCCGAAGCAAGTCTCCCCCACCGCAAACAGGGCGCTGAGCCGCTGCCTCATTGGCCAGCTCTGCTGTCACACGACTTCCTCCCCGCGCTCATGCTTTCCTCCCTGGGCGGAAATGCTATTAGAAAACGGGGCGTGCGGGGCACACAGAGGGATAACCATAGGCAGAGGGGGCGAGGAGACCGTGCGAAGCGACGCGCAGTGGGTGACGGGAATCGTAGTTCCGCTTGGCGCTCGCGGCGTGGAGTCGCGCATGCGCAAGGGTGAGGGTGGTCAAAGACAGGGAGCAGGATGCCTCGGTGGATGCGGTAACGCGGGGAGCGGGTTGTAGTCTCGGTTTGACTACACCCTGAACATGGCAGCACCAGGTAAGGCGAGGGGGATCCCTCTGACGCGCGGTGGTCCTGCGGTGCATGCTGGGGCAGACCTCGTTTCCCCTGCACGCTTCGGGAGAGCCGGTGCTCTTTCGCCGTCGGGGAGCTCCTCTTCTCCATTGCTGCTTAAGGGCTTGCCTGTTTGCTAAGGCTGCCGTGCCCGGTCTGGGCAACAAAGCTGGGGCTCGGTGCTCTTCGCTTTCCCAGATACTGCTTAGCAGCGTCCCGAATGACTGCATCCTTGGAATGCACGTTGGAACAGACCCTCCCCGGGAGGCATGGCTAGAGAGAGCCATGAGCCCCTGAACTCGGTAGACACGCGCCTTCAGGTCCCCACGCCTCTACAGAGCTTTCGTGGGATGCATACGAATGGTGCTTCTTTTCCTGTCCCCACTCCTCTCTGGGGTTTGTTCCCGTGACCGCCTCTGGGGCTGTTATGCCTAGAGCAGGCGACCTGGGGCTCACGCGGAGGTGGAGCTTTAACCTCAGCTGATCTGCTTTTTCTTAGAAAATATAGTGGAGACAAAATCCCGTCCCCCACCCCACTGGGAGCCCATTGACTCACCCACGCAGGTCTCGCTGTCTCATAACCATCTCAGTGCTTAATCTTCCCTTGTGTGACTTCTGCTGTTGCTGCCATCTGCTAGAGGGGCAATGCTGCCTTCAGAAATCACCCTTAATCCGTGCTCAGGAAGGATGCCAGCTCTGCTCAACTGGCAGAGAATGGGCCGAGCTCTGGGTGCATGTGACTACCGGCAGAGACAATGCTTCTCTATCTCTCTTTCTCTCTCTGTGTGTGTTATTTTCTGCTGTAATGTCAACACAGACGGGCTGCTGTGTGTGAACACTTTTATCATCTAGCTGCATGTGAGCTGGTATACTTTGCCGGAAAGCTCTAATTTTGACTCTAAATGTATTGCCTCATGAAAACTAATTATGTGATATTATTATTATTATTATTATTATTATTATTATTATTAAATAAATCCCAAAGTGGTTTACAACAATGCATTCTGTTGTGGACCAAGTAAAATAATCTGTTTGCCTTGGGGGTGGGGGAGAGACTTGGAGGTGTTCTTGCTATTTATTTGGCTACTGGGCAGAGCGCTGCAGGGATTCTGCAACATGTTGCTCAATTTTACCAAAGTTTCTACAGAAGCAGAATTAAGAAGATCCAGAACTATGCTGATCCTCTCCCCTCCCATCCTTGTGAAAATACATTCATGTGTGAGAGGCTGTGAGGTATTGTCCCTGTTTAATGTGCAGCTATAACTTACCCTAAGATGAACCAAAATAGGGTCACTTGTGTTCAGACTGACTACAAGGAATGTACTCTGTTGAGAGCACCAGAACACCTTTTTGAGGCAAGTAGAATTTGAGTGGAGTGAGAGGTTGCTAGTACAATAAGATGTAAGTGGAGATTGGGCATAATGGTTGCTGCAGAGTCAGCCATAGGCCTACTTTCCTAAGTTTAAAAATCATAATTTGATCTCTCGACAGTGGTGCCAAATTCCTTTTTAGGTCTCTTTGTTTCATTTCTGCACTGTGACCCCCTTACTAAGTTCCACCTTGCTGGTACTGTCACCACCCCTGAGGGGTTCGTAGGGTCACATTCTCGGTTAATATTAATTGGCCAAGATCAGCTTTCTCCAGAGCTGGCCTAGCTCAGGTTCCCTCTTGCTCTTAGATTAGCTGCAGCTTGATGCTGGAGTTCTGCGAGCAGGTAAGTGCCATCATTTCGTTCCTCCTCTTTTATCATTTTGGCCTCCTTAGCCCTGCTAGCTTTAGTAGACAGGTCTAAATTGGATATTTTCCCCAACTGAGGCAGAGATGTCAAGGGGATATCCTGAACTCTCTCATAACCAGGACTGGGTTTGGGAAGGTATCACTGTTGGCTCCCTTTCGCCAGTCAATTCTTTCCCAACCCAGAAATATTTTGCAGAGATGAAAGGATGCATGGCAGCAAGGATTCAATCCTTTCCCTCCCTGCATGTCAGCTCTCTAAATCCCTTTTTTAAAAAATATAATTTTTGCTAATTTCTTTTTTAACACAATATTTCAGCATACCAATAACAAAACAAATAAATTCTTTGCTCTACTGAGCTCGTGACTTCCCTCCATCCCTTCAACCGGTTTTTAATTTTCAAATCTTTGTGTCATACTTTATATCCTCTACTTCAGACCTTTATATCCCTATGATCAACTCTGTCTCAGTGGTCTATAAAGTTTTGAGATTTAGAGTTTCTTCGTTGCAGAATTTATATCAATCCCGCTAGTGTCTTCACATTTTTACAATAATTATTCATATACTCAATAAATTTACTCTCTTTGAAACTTTTGGTCGTCTTGGTCCCGGATCTTGCCTGTCAGCTTGGCCAGTTCCGCATAGTCCATCATCTTTGTCTGCCCCCCCTCAATTGTTGGTAGTTCCTGCAATTTCCATCTCAGATCTCTAAATCTCGTAGGTGCTCAGCTCTATATGGGCTTGTCTTCTGTTTTGGAAGGGTCCATCCCTAACTCAAGGTATCCCCTCTACCCTAAAAATTCTGGACTACACCACAGCAAACAACTTTGGGGAAAAGGCACTGTATCCCCGCCACTCATGAGATGCCTGGTTTCCTCAGTCATTCTTTCTCTCCCTTTGCTATGAGAGCTGAAGAAGAGCCTGCTGGATCAGGCAATGACCTGTCTAGTCCACCATCCTGTTCTTACAGAGGCCAACCAGATGTCTGGGAGGAACCTGCAAGCAGGACCTGAGCGCAGAAGCACTCTCCCCTTCTGCCCTTCTGCAGTTTCCAGCAACTGGGATTCAGAACTGGGGGCAGAGCATAGCCATCATGGCTAGTAGCCACTGATAGCTGTTTTCTCCATTATGCTGGGAAAGGAAATCCAAATGCAAACTTCATAGATGTGCCTCTTTGGCCTTTGGGGTGCTGTGTGTGCTCTGGGCAATCTCTTGCCCTTTGAACTCAGTGTATATGCATTCACGCAAGGAGCCTGGGTATTCCATCTCGGAAGATAGGCAGGAGAATTGACAGAGCCACAGAGGGGACACGTTCAACTCTGGGTGCATTCTACTAGCTGTCATTACTCACACGGACAGCAGTGGGTGAGCAAAACCTTTCCACCAATGCTGCACTGGAGTCATCTGAAGTGAGAATGACTCCTCACCCTCAGCACTATCCTATGATCAGCCATGACTCTTCCACTATCCTACATCCCTTAGCATCATGATTCTGGAGCAGTAGACTCAACCGCTGAATATTTGGCACCAAGACTTTGCCTTCCATCTAAACCTGATGTCCAGTATCTACTTAACACTGCTTCCTCTCTCCACAGGCTCTGAGTGGCAGGGATGAGGAGCCGCCAGAGGATGTATTCTGCTGTCATGCGCTTCTTCCTGAAATGCCTGCGGATAGGTCAGCGGCGTCGGTTCTGGCTGACTAAGCATGTGGGGCAGCTCTGGCTGTATGGGCGCCTCTGTTTGCGCTCCCTGGTGTACAACTCCTTTGCTAATGGCGACACTGCTCTCGACGCCCTCTTTGAGCCCATCTACTGGCTGGTGGATCACGTCACCCGCTGGTTTGGGGTGGTGAGTATCTCGGGAGGAAAGGCAGCAGAGTGCAGCTTCAGGCCCACTGGAGACATGTTCAGCTCTAGGAAATAAAGAGTTTGAGCCCCGGGCTTCAAGCCACCATCAAACATCTAAGCTGGGCAAGGAGATACATGACCTTGCAGATGTGGGAGGAGATGGCGCTGATGCTTTGCTGAATTCTTTTGTGGTCCCCCAGCGCTGCTGTTTTCTTCGGACTATGGGGAGACCAAGTTGGGTTTAGCATGGGGATCCATCCACTGGAAACATTCCTCCATCGAAAGGGCTGAGACTTGTCTGCAGTGTGTTGGTGGCTCAGACCCTTCCCTCTTCCCCCCAACAGGTGTTTGTGGCCCTGGTGATCACTCTGACCAGCTCAGTGGTGGTCATAGTGTACGTCTGCCTCTTGCCACTCGTCTTGCGAACCTACCCCCTTCTTTGGATCTTCTGGCATTTCATCTATGGTCACTGGAACCTCGTCATGATTGTCTTCCACTACTATATGGCCATCACTACTCAGCCCGGTTTTCCTCCGCAGGTAGGGTAGAGGACCAATATCTCTGATTTCATTTTTATTAAGTTTATTTTTTAACACTGAGATCCATGGTAGGACATGATTTCCTACCACTTCTTCTTTCACTGGTGACCCTTACACAGAACGTTATGGACGAAGGGCTGATATTGAGTTTCCACTGTGTGCAAGCTCCAGAGGGCCCATGTCCAAATATGCTTGGCCCAGTGTGTTTTGGGCTAGTGTAATGGCAATGGCACTCTTGCAACCACGCTAAAGGCTACCAATGTTCCTTCCAGCAGCAGTTGAAGAGCGATGTCGCTGCTGTCTCCATCTGCAGGAAATGTATTGCCCCGAAGCCTGCCCGGACCCACCACTGCAGCATCTGCAACAGGTGGGCATTCCCCTTGTATCAGACCAGTGTCACGTGTGAAGACCCAAACCCTTTAAAGATGCTTTATGGGCAGGCAGATAACCAGAGTCATTTATCTTTCACATTGTATGTGAGCATGAAATGTCTTGTGGTAGCTGGTGTAGAATCCTGTGTCTGGCAAAGACTCCTGAGAATTTTAGAAAGCTTTCTGAACTCCACATTCCTTTCTTGGCATATACTTCTTGTGATTCTCTCTTATATTTTCCCCAAATATCCAAATACTTGTTTCAGAATAAAGCACGAGAATGCAGGAAGCATAACTACTTGACTCATTGCACACTTTTGTGATCTTCATAATTTTGGATATGGAGTGAGAGTTTCCTCTGATGCAGAATTGCGATGACAATAATAATCTGGACGTATATGAATTGTTGCCTGTTTCTCATGCTGAAGTCTTGGAGTCCCTCTAACTCTTTCAGCTGAGATATAACCTGTAAGAACATCAACAAAGTTTCTCTGCACTGAAAAAGAAAGTACAGTAAATAGAGGAAGGGTGGCATGGGAGCGAGGGAAAATAAAATTGTATGGTTTTAATAAACTAGGCAAATATGTTCAGTCTGCATATGTCTGTTTTGCATAATGTCTGCTACCTGTGGGATTAGGGGTAAAGGACAATGCAGAACATCAGAGCTTGGGAAATGCTGCTCAGTCCTCCTCCTTTTTGAATCTTCTTTGCTTTCTCCACTCACTTTAAACTTTTGGTTTTATTTCCCAAGCCATAAAGGTTAGAAACTTGCCTTTCTTAATGAAAGGAAACATGCTCAAGAAGCTAAATTCTGCCAAATGCTGTGTAGCCTTGGGGTGCATCTGTGTATCTATAGACTATATGCATCTCTACCTTTAGGAACACCTGCAAGTTTGTGCAGAAGTCTCCTTACCCTAAGGTAACATTGCCAAAGACTGCAGAGGGCTTTGCATTGAGGCTAGTGAGCAGCCAGTACCCAGCTCTCGCCAAGCAGCCTTCAGCCGGTCTCTTGCTTGCATGCACATTAAGGGATCGAGTGGTGACTTGTTCTTGTTTTTCCTGCCTTGTGTTGCTGCACCGTGTCATGTTCCATAGCTGCATCATTTCCTTACTATTTAAGCTGCGCTGCGCTGTCAGCACCCCCTTCTCCTTCTGTCTCACCTCCAGTGTGCAATAGTGCCCTAATGCAAATGCTATTTCCCTTCCACAGGTGCGTGTTGAAGATGGACCATCACTGCCGTATCCTTCTGCAGGCCCATAGCTGGACTGACTTGGGGGTCTCCTGTAAGGTCACTTGTCCCAGGAACGCGATGATATATGCAAAGTGATAATATATATCCCCTGGGAAAGTAAAGGATGTCTGGAGATTAACTGGTCCAAGGGGGTAAACTCGCAACATTGAAGAGGAAAAGTAAAAGTATTTGTGCCGATCTCCTGTGAGGCATGTCTCAGTAAATGTTTTGGGAACAATCAGCTGCATTTCAGAGGGGGCATTCCTGTTTCAGCACCAAAGCGAAATGGTTCTTAGGCCAGAACTGCTATTCCTCCTATGTGAAGCATCATCCCGTTCTTCTTGCCTGCTGGGTTATGGCTTTATTAAAGTGTGTCCTGAGTAAGCAGATCTCCTCACTCCCCCAAATGTGGTGTAGCGGTTAAGAGTGGTGGACTCGTAATCTGGTGAACCGGGTTCGCTTCCCCGCTCCTCCACCTGCAGCTGCTGGGTGACCTTGGGCTAGTCACACTTCTCTGAAGTCTCTCAGCCTCACTCACCTCACAGAGTGTTTGTTGTGGGGAAGGAAGGGAAAGGAGATTGTTAGCCGCTTTGAGACTCCTTAAAGGGTAGTGAAAGGTGGGATATCAAGTCCAAACTCTTCTTCTTCTTCTTCAAATTGAAAGGCGCAGCAAAATTGGAAGGAGCCCTAACAGGTGGCATGATATTAGGTGGATCAGTTAAATCACCAGTACGGTTTGGGTGCAGATCCAGAATTGGCTATCCCCTGTTACACAATGAGGAGGGTTGGGGATTTTTGCCTGCCTTTACAGACCTTTAACCCCAAGGGACAGCATGGCTGAACAACTGCGTGGGGCACTTCAACCACCGCTACTTCTTCTCCTTCATGCTGTTCATGACCATGGGCTGCATCTACAGCAGCGTCAGCGGCTGGGACCTATTCTGGGAGGCCTATGCTGCCATTGAGGTGAGGTTTCTGGGGTCTGTCTGGGCACATGGTGGCATGGGAGGGGGGGGTGCTTTTTCAGTGGAGGGGGAGGGGCTCTTCCTCCTGGCCTGGATAACTGCAAGAGGAGTTACATAGGCCGAGGAGAACTGAGTGTGTGTAACTGGCAGCCTCTTTTCCATCCGATAGAAAATGAAACTGCATGACAAGGGGAGACTGCACGTGACAGCCAATCAGGTGGGGTACCTGCTGCTCCGCTGCTCAAGTCAGGGACAGGGCAGAGCATGGCAGGGGAGCTTGCTGCTCTGCCCCAAGAATTGACTCTACAGCCGTGGCTGTGACTGCTCAGATTCCCTTTCCTGGGCAGAATCACTCCTTCCCTTCTTCCTCCTAAGGGAGCCCGAGCCCATTCAGCTGCAGTTACATGTGCCATCGAGGGGAGGAAGTGTTTGCACAGCTGGCTAAGTGACGCTGTATTCTTGTCTTCCAAAAGATAATGTATGAATGGGGAGTAAGGGAAGTGAGTATTGAACCCCGGTACCCATGCTCTGCCCCATCGCTGATTCATGATCAAGACCCTTGCCTCTCAAGAGGTGTCTGTCTTGTGCTGTGCTGTCCGTCCACCCATTTGTCCTTGAAAGACCTCCACATCTCATTGGTTTGGGGTCACAGCATCCTCCGCTGCACCCTCGCATCTCTGGCCACCGCAACATCTGCTTTTTCCTTGCAGACTTACTCTCAGACACCACCACCCACCTTCTCCTTCCGCCAGCGAGCTTTCCACAAGAGTATAGTGTATGCCTGGGTCCTCTGCAGGTAACTGATCTGGTTGTTTGGTGCTCATGGGGAAGAGGAGGGGCAAGTCTCTCCGGAATGCTTTGAGAAAGCTGCCAAGTCAGCCTCCGGAGCACAGAGCTTTCTAGCTGTCTTATTCTCTGCTCTCTGCAAAAGCCTCATCCAGCTGTCAGTGAGAGATAATAAGCGACTTGCTCCAGCTATTTCAGCTACTTGGTGTTTGCCCATCCGCTGCAACATTCCTCTGTTCATTTCCCTGCAGTTCAGTAGCCTTGGCACTGGGCGCTCTCATGCTCTGGCATTCTGTCCTCATCACTCGTGGTGAGACCAGCATTGAAAGGCACATAAACCGCAAAGAAAGAAAGAGACTCCGATTGAAGGGCAAGGTGAGGAGGGCAAGGTTCAACCTTCAATGGGAGGGGGGAGAAAATGGAGGCAGAACAGCTGAGCTCACCTATTTGCTTGATGTGTGTGTCACGCTAAAGTTCCATCAGTTCAGGGTGTTCAGTTAGAAAAATAGCTAAAACAGGGCCTTTTCTCCTGCAGCCCCTTCCTGTAATAAACTTCCTCTTGAGTTGACTCTGTTATTCTCCGGCTTCCAGAAAACACAAAACTATTTTTAATCAGGCATGCATTTAAATATTTTTTTCTTTTAATATTTTATTTGAATTAATTTTAATACATTATATAGAACTCAGCTACATAAACAGGGAGACTTTTTTTTTAAAGGGTATGATTCCGTCACACTTATTTTTGACCATTTGAATAATTCTGAAGTTTGACCAGTCAGATTTTCCCAAGAGGGGTTGCTATGCAGAATGGAAGAATGAATAAATATGCCAGAACCACCTAGCAGAATATAATTTCATGCTACTTTTCCATTGGCTCTAGGTCTTCCAAAACCCATATAACTATGGTCCTTTGGGAAATTGGAAGGTTTTCCTGGGTGTGGAGACACAGAGGTGAGAACGGGAAATATGCAACTGGTATACTCTACATCTGCCCTGTCTTTTGGATAATAGGGTGGCTGGGATTGGCTGGATCTTGACGAAGCAAGGTACTATTAGCACAGCTGAAGCTGCTTATTTTGCATTCCACAGTAATGCTGTAGCCCTCTAGGTCCTCTGTAATCTGGAAAATGCTTGGGCGGAATATACTAGCAAGCCTGTAAATGTCTTCCTGTGTTCCTTTTACTCACTGAAAGATGTTCTCTTTTCTAGGCACTGGGTCACCCGAGTTCTACTACCCTCCACACACACCCCCTATGGATCTGGCCTGAGTTGGGAAACTCCACCCTGCATTGTGGAACAGAAGACTCCTCTCTTGACAATTTGATTTGATAAAGGGCAGAGTTGACCAGCTGCCGGAAGACGGGAAACCACAGGCTGCTTTCAAGGGGCAGCATAATGGACAGCACAGTTCCCCGAGGTGCTGGTGACGTCACATGCCACAATTGCACCAGCTGCAGCAAACTGCTCCAGCAGTCTTAGGATGAAGGTGGAAGAACCCCCCCAGCTGCAGGCAGCTGCGGTGAGACAGCAATGTCTTGCCCACGTAATCCAGCCTATGTAGGATGAAGTATTGGTATTCCTGGTAGTGGAGGAAGGAGCAATATGCCCCCTGCCCCACCTCAGGACCCTGGCTGGTATGCCAGGGTCTTGTTACTCTTCCACTATGTAGGCAGGGATTTTTTAAACAAAAATAAAAATCATTTTAATATGGTGTGGCATCTGTTCCTATTTAGCAGAAAAAGAAGGCACAATGGTGGCAATATCTTAAGAAACTGATTGATCTCCCTGTAGCTCACAACTGTCTTTTCAGAACAGATTCCAGGCAGTGCTGCTTTTACAGATAGCTGTAGGTCTTAAGAGATTTTGTTGGTCCCAGCCATTAGGTGTAAGGCCATGGGTTAAAGTCTAAAAATATCTTTCAAAAGCCACAGATTGTCCCTACTCTTGTATATGTACTATTGCCAGTTTTCCACTCTGTTGACCTCTCACCAAACTGCAGATTTCTGTAGCCCTTTCAAAGCAGCAACATGAGAAGCTGACACTACGTCTCAGTGTTCTGCCCTTCCATGTTTGTACAAATAATTTATGAGTAGTCTAGAGCTAGTGGTACATAGTAAGATTAAGGGGGGTGGGGTGCTATGCAGGACTGGTTTTGACTACCTGAAACTCAGCTATGGAGCATGTATGAAAAGCAGCCCTGAGAAGTGTATGGTGAGGGGTTCTGTCATAATAGCCATGGGACATATGCCATTAAGCACTGCTTGCTTTGCAACCATCTACTTAATAAGAGTAATTAGGCTTTCAACACAGCCCCAGGCCCCACCATTACTTCAAGTTAAGGTGTGGTCAATGGCTAGACCAGTGTTTCTCAAACCTGGATCTGTTGGTGGACTACAATTCCCATCACCCCTGACCACTGATCCTGCTAGCTAGGGATGATGGGAGTTGTAGTCCAACAACAGCTGGGGACCCAAGTTTGAGAAACGCTATTCAAGAGTAGGCACATTGCCAGCAGAAGTCTTACACCTAGGAAGGGTAAAGCATGGACTCTCTACTACTGAGGCTCAGCTGTTTCCCAGCACGTACAACGCTCTATGTCATGGCCAGTCATGTACTTTCATCGATTTTCAAATGCAGTTCTACTATGTTCATTAATGAGGGTTGTCAGTGGAAAGACACAGCAGAGGAACTGGGGAGCTGTAAACTTTAATGCCATGTATAAATTTCAGATGGGCAGCAGTGGCACTCTTTAAAAACTTTATTTGTAGAACACTTTCCAAACAAGCAAACTACCACCTCATTGCAGAATGCCACACGGGCTCAGGTGGATTTCTGAACTCATTTTACTGCCAAAGGCAGCTGCAGCTTCACCAATTTAATGCCAGTGGCTGATAATCAAGAAAGTAAACAACCACCAGCCTGTACTTACAGAAAAAGGCATACCAGA
This sequence comes from Podarcis filfolensis, assembly GCF_964270895.1. NCBI lineage: Eukaryota > Metazoa > Chordata > Lepidosauria > Squamata > Lacertidae > Podarcis > Podarcis filfolensis. The sequence goes on along the minus strand of NC_139608.1, from coordinate 41,713,736 downwards.
TCAGTCAGTATCTTCCTATGCTAGTTTGCTAGATTTCTCCAGCAGGTATCACATCAGACAGAACGTTCCTAGACACCTCTGCTCAGCCCTTGCAACTTGTATTCAGAAATATTCTGTATTAAAGTAATTCACTGTTTGATCTTTGCATGAGAGGGTGCTAAGTTCATGCAGTAGGCTTTAGTTCTATTAGCACATGAAAAATCTCTCTGTACGCAGACACCATTATGGCAGGAAGGTGGGGAAGCTGGACTTAATATAAGGTGAAGGCAAGACCCTTATTTCTACTACTTCCCCACAAGAAGCACTTTTGCCAGAGGCTGTTAGCAAACAAGTTTTTATTCTTCTGGCCCCATACATACATAATATATGGGGGTGCTGCTACCTCCACTCACTACTGCGCTGCAGCAGGAACAGGGGCCGGCTGTTCCTTCCTACTGAACGCTGATGTTGTGGTTAGGAAAGGGCAGTCCACAAAAAAGTCCTCTTCTGCCCAGAGCCTTGCTGCTTTGCATGGAAATCTAGGCCCCAGGACATCAAGGCCGACAGACAGCTTACCAGGTGAGTGGGGGCAGGTGAGATTGTCAGTCAGGATTTGCAGTGTGAACCTTCACCTGGCAGGTGTCCCAAGCAGAAACCTGAAGAAAAAGACCACCACAGCGGGCTTTAGCAGCAGCAAGGCATGAACAAAAGGAACCCTTTAAAAAAATTATTTATAAATAAATAATTACCATTTTCATTTTTTTACAAATATAAACACAACTTTACATCCAAATATCCTTGACTTCCCTTCCCCCTCCTCCCCTCCCTGGTTCATTTTATTAACTCTTTTATGCTACATATTCTATTCCCCCCCCCCATTCTCATTTTCCCAGTTTTATATCAAAATATTTCTTACTGCTGAATTTATTCTATTACTGTCAATATTTGAATGTGTTTACAATAATTCAGATATTCTACATTTCTTTTCAAGTCTTCTTTATACTTTTTTTTCATCCTGATTGCTTAGTCAGAACCCAAGTTATTAATCCAAACCTCTACGCTCAATCAAAATGGCTTCATCACATCTGTACAAGGATATGTCAACCTACCTCCAATTTAATTACAGTGAGTCTCGAGGACAGCCAAGTCGAGCAACTACAGTGTATTTAAGTTGGTACTGTTTTTTCTACGCTGCCCCCAAGAGAAAGAGTCCTGCTCACCATTCTCCTCGTGCTGCCACAGCTTCCTTCCGCACCAGCCGCTTCTTGTCATCCAGGGGTTTGGCCAGGGCTCGAATCACTCGTGGCTTGTAAGGGATCACCTGGTAGCAAGCAGAAGCCACCATCAATGAGGTTCCCACAGTTCCCATGGAGGTCTTAATACCTGTTTGTGCTAGCAACAGGAGACAAGTAGATCTTGCTCCAACATTTGCCTTACTTGTGCCATCTGGCAAGCTATCGGGCAGATCCATTACTTACCACTGGAGTGGGAAGGGAGGCAAGTGCATGGAGGCACTGTAGCGCAGCAATGCGGATTGCCTGCAATATAAACGGTACATTTAGTCTTCTGGTGACCATCCAGGAGGAAACCGGGAGTATCCAGCTGCATAAAGAGGCTACCCAGTACTCACCATAGCAGGGTTGTCTGTCAGGCTGATAAATTTGCCCACGAGTGTGTCGATGTGCAGGCTCATGACGTGCGGCGCCTCGAGCAACAGCGGCTGTAGGCAGTGCAAAGTTGAGAGCTGCACCGCAAGGTCAGGACACGACAGAGCTTCCAGCAGGAGAGGTAGCAACTGGGGGATAAGAGGGTAGAGTCAACAGAATTATAGAGTTGAAAGTGATCCTAAGGATCATTTAGTCCAACTCCCTGCAATGCAGCTGTCCCACACAAGGATTGAGCCTGCATCCTTGGCATCATCAGCACCATGCTCTAACCAACTGAGCTATCCTAGCTGAAAAAGGTGGGGGGCATCATTCTTCTCCATAATACGCCCCACCCACAAAATAATCCCCACGAGTTCTTAGGGCCTGGTGCTCAGCACTGCAGCACACTCACCGTAGGCAGCTCTGTCACTAGCACTGGTTTGGGCAGGTGGTTCAGTATGTGAGACAGGCCTTTCAGGTAATTCGCCTTCACATCTAGGAAGAACAGAAGGGCAAGGCTTAATCCTGTGGCTCCGAGGAGACTCATCCGAAAAGGTTATGACCATTTAGAAACTGAATAGCAAATGACCTCTACAGAGCCTACAGTGAAGGTCCACCTCTTGTCAGTAAAGAAAAGCCATTTGTTTGTCCCATGTAACAGGCAGAGTAGGCGAGCTCACAGTTTTGAGCTCTCCTACCCAAAATCATCTCCAGAAACTCCGAGGGGTCCGGGAAGAGGAAGAAAAAGGCGAGAGGCTCGGACTGCTCCTCTTGTTGTCGAGGGTTCAGAAGCTCCTACTGTCCAAAGAGGGCTACAAAAGGCAGGTCATGCAAGGAGTCCACAATTTCTGCAGACAAAAAAAATGCTAAAATGCTGCAGTAGCATCATCATTTCAATTTGACCATTATTCCAACTGCGCTCCTCCTGTTAATTCAGATGCTTTCCGTAATGAATGGGACAGAGGAAATCCTTACCAGGAGCTGCTGTGTGGAAACCCTGCACCAACTGCGGCACACACTCTGTGAAGAAGCGCTGGCGGAACATGAGGCGCACCTCAGCGTGGCAGCTCTTGCCCAGCACATCTGGGGAGTCGGCCATGAGCAAGGCAAGGCCATCGCCCACCGCAGGGCCAAGGACCGTGTCCCCCAAAAGAACGAGGAGCTATAGGGTAAAAGACAGAAGCCATTGAATGTGGTAAGGGCACAGTGGCCTCCCTGAGGATCCCAGGCCTTTCCCAGAAGCTCACCTTGTCCGTCAGGTGTGTGGTTAGCGGGTGGTAGCGTAGCAACAAAGCCTTGCTCACCTGCAGGGCAAAAATAAAGGAACATTGAGCTTTGTTTCTGGCAGAGACAGGAGGGATGGGGCATGGCAGAAACTCACCCACAGCAGCAGAGTGAGGGCTTGGCTTTGATGAGGACCCTCATTTAGGCCATGCTCCAACTTGTTCATGGCCAGCTCCAACAGCTCATCTAACTGAGGCCCTGGAAAGGGTAAAGAGACTGGCTGTTGTTCTGGGCAACTTCTTGCATCAGTCAAGCAGGGCATCACTTAACACAGCCCAGCTCTGAGGTTTCACGAGCCTCTGAACAACATCCCCAGCCCTTCAGTCCTAGGACAGACTCCATCGGTTACCTGCGGGGTGCTTGTTAACCAGTCCTGCAAAGCATTTGGCAGCAGCTGTGGCAGTGAAAGGGCAGTCACAGGAGCAGCTCAGGGCTAGCAGCTCACGTAGCAAGCGGTCTTGCTGAGGAATTGGAACCTGAAAGGAAGCCAGAGCGTGGGGAGGCATGGAGGCAACAGCAGAGCTTCAAGCTGCCGGTTCCCAGCATCACTTGCCTAGGGATCAGGCACACAAGGCAGGATGGATAGATCCATTCTCTCAGCCATGAGGCAACCTCCCACCGTCCCCATCCCCCCCCCCAGATCTTCCCCAGGACTCACATTCCTTGGCAGTGAGCAGACAAAGGCCATGAGGAGCGCAACAAGCCTTCTCTGGGCTGCCATCAGACACTGCCCATCCTGTAAAGGAAAAGAAATATTGTTTCCACTACCAAAGTCTCTGGCCACATTTCCCCATATGCAGCAGCAGCAGCGCCTCACTCATACAAAATACCTGGAAGGGCTGGAACATGCTGGGAAAGGTGTTTCCAGGTTGGAAGGAAAGGTCTCCATCCAAGAAGAGGGGAACCACTTTGGAGACACTCTGGGCAGCCTGCCTGCCAGAAAGAAGAAACACGAACACTGGTTTACAGCACATAATAATATAACAATTCATTATTTATATGCTGCCCATCTGACTGTGTTGCCCCAGCCACTCTGGGCAGCTTCCAACAAATTTAAACATCAAACATTAAAAACTTCCCTATACAGGACCTCCTTCAGATGTCTTCTAAAAGTCAAGATAGTTGTTTCATTTCCTTGACATCTGGCAGTAGTATAAAAACACCAAGGAGGGGAAGGGGAGACAGCCTGCACTTCTGTTTGCGGAGTCATGCTAGAACCTGACCTTATCCAAAAGCACAAAGATTGTGCATCACTACTTGTCACTCTGCAGGGACAGAGACCACAGGATGGCAGCAGCTGCTACTCACTCTGGTCTTAAGTGCGTACATGCACTGCTGATGACCGATACCATGGCTGATAAGGCTTCTTCCTTCAGCAGCACACTGCTTGGCAATGTATGGGAATTCTCTGAAAATAGTCATGAAAAAAAGGGGGGGGGAATGTGAGGGGATGGAGACAGTTCCTGGAATCCCATCAGCTGCCTTTCAGTTTGCCACCTGCATAATGGACACCTGACAGGGACACTGAGATTGGCCCCAAGTGGGTAAAAGCCAGCCCAGCACAAGGGAAAGGTCCCTCCCTTTCTCTCAAGGTTTTAAAGTATACAGAACCCCACCTGAGCTATGGGTACTGGCCTGGTTCGGGGAGCACAGGGTCTGTGCTCATCTCCCCACCTTACCTTGCATTGCAGCCTTGACTGCTAAGCCCACCAAGCAGGGCACCACAGCCTGGTGGAAGTACCAGTAACTCTGAGCATCTTGCTGGCACTGGAATGCCACCTGCTGCAGGCTCTGGCACACAGACACCACAGAGTGGGTATCTGCAGGTAGACTCTCTGGGGGAAAAAATTTTAAAAAATCAAAAGAGCATTCAGGGTGGAGATTACCAGTTCCAAGGTGTTTTTTTTTTTAAAAAAAATACTAATACATTATCACCAGGGCCATTTAAAGGCATCACATTGTGTCAGAAATGGGTTATGGGCCAGAACAGTCAAAGACTGATGGTCCTAGGCGTCCAACAACAAGCTGTACTTCTGTCCCACTAATGACAGAATTATGGGACTGTAGGCACCTAAAGGTTACCAAGGCTCAGTGTACAAACAGCTCTCTACTAACCTCTTCCATAGGAACAAGGAAGCTCTGCCTTACAAGGAGTCAGGCTCCTGGGTCTACCTAACTCAGAGCTGCCTACACTGGCAGTGGCTCTTCAGTGTTTCAGAAAGGAAGTCATGGAAACATAAATTGTAGGGTTGGAAGGGACCCTGGGGATCATCTAGTTCAACCCCCTGCAGTGCAGGAATATGCAGCTGTCCCATACAGTGATCAAACCTGCAACCTTGCCATTATTAGCACCACACTTTAACCAACTGAGCTATCCAGTCTTTTCTGGAGATGGCAGGGATTAAACCTGAGGCCTTCTCCATGTTTAGCAGACGTTCTACTACTGAGCTCCAGCCCTTCCCAATCTTACACATCCTATTAATGACACACAGATGCTGAGCCCTTCTGTTATTGCTGTCCCAAGCACTGGGCTAGGTTCCTCGCTTCCGAAGTATCAATAGTTTATCATATACAATTTTTACACTACCTTGCTGAATCTGCTGGAAGTGCTGCAGGAGGACTGGAACTGTTTCCCTCACTATACTAGGGTGCGTGGACACGGCTGCTAGAGCCTGCAAGCGACGTTCCTGCTGGGATAGATTGATGTCCTCCTGAAGCTCTGAAACAGCACACAGAACACAACAGCCAGTCAATGAATTTGTCCCTAGGGACAGGGCCATGGAGGTACCACCTTCTACCCCTCTACACGAACATGGATTTGGGAATGGTTGATTCTTGGACCTGGAGCTAACCTATCCGTCTGCCCATTTGGCCTTACTCACGTTCCTCAAGGCACAGAAACCGCGCAGATTCAAGTCAAAGCCCCCTGCAACAGCTCTGCCTACAATGCAGCTAGCACTCAGGGATAGACGCTGTGAACTTCTGCATAAATGTTTAGTAAAGGCAGCATAAGAGAGGACACCCACTTCCCCACAACCCGCCCAACTTGCATGCTGTACCTGATTGCAGCCCTTCTGAGAACTTCTGAACCAAGCACTTGCTGAAGGCTTGTGGATAGAGGGGAGCCAGGCGTCCGGCCGCCTCCATAGCTACCATGCTGCAGGGATAAAGGAGTGTGTAAGGATGGATGAACTTGTTGGTCACTCAATACCGTAAAGCAACTCACAGTTCTTTATGGATTAATCTAATTTTATAATTGTAATATTGAGCTGTGTGTGCACTACATTTTATAAAAATGTTCACTTGATTACAAGAGCTCTTTGGACAAGAACGCAGGTTAGACAGCGATGCAGACTGCCCAGGTTTTGTTAAGCTCACTCCGCCCGGGTTCATCTAAGAACTTATCAGAAGAGGGTAGGATTCTCACATCACTATAGAAACTATGAAAAGGAATCACTGGATTTGTTTGGGAACTGTCCTGTGACTCGCAGGTTTGGATGCACTGCGCACTGAATAGGAAATGCAGGAAGGCCAGAGGAAAAGATACAGCACTTGAAATCTTAAAACAAACAAAAGGATGTTACCAAGCTAGACATTTTTTTTTAAAAAAAAAGGATTTAGAGAATATTACACTATGAGGGACATTTTTATGGAAGAATGTTTAACTACACTATTGGGTTCAGACTGAAATGAATCTGTGCTAAGAGAATGAGGATATGAGCTCTATTCACACTTTAGAACAAAACATGATAAACCAATGTTTTAGTACAAAACTTAAGATTGAAAAAAGATCATAAAAGCAGTATTAGTAAAGCCCTTCTTTTAATTAAAACACATGCAAACCTTAACAGATCACTGTAAGACAACACCAAACAGAAGCAGAATTTTGGATTAAGAAATGAGTAATTCATGAGACTGTATTAGAAACCTTGTCATTTGCCGTTTACAGGTAGTGGACTAAAAGAATGTAAACATTTTCAATATTTAGAAAGAGATAAGCCCAAAGACAATTCTGGGAAGTTCAACAATGCCTGCTGTTTCCCTTGCACCCACAGGGTCCAGCTTTGTTTCCACCCCTCACCTGGTCTGGGAATCGTCCTCATGCAAGATTAACTTTGTAAGGTGATCCACAAACATCTCCACATCTGAGAGGGTCAGGAGCCCTGAAACGGAAGAGAGACTGAAGTCTAAAGCCCTTCCTTTCCCTGGTAGTAACACTCTGCTATCAGTGCCAGTTTTACTATATTGCATTCCACTTCCTAGAGGCTGCCTGCAGCCCATATAGTCCAAGTAATGCAAGGTGGGGTGGGACAGTACCTAATCTGATTCAAGTCCAGCTGTCTGGCTGCACACACATGATGGAAACAGGTCTGTGTGCACGCTAGATGGATCTGTAAAGGAATGCACACCAAGGGGAAAATCTCTAAACAAGCCGCAATTCTTCCATGACTCCTGGGAGTAACCCACAGATCAACACATACCTTGCAGTGATCCTAGAAAGGTCAGAACCCGAATGCCAACCAACTGAAGTTGCACACTGGACTCAGAAAGTGCAGAGAACACCACGGAACACAGCGCGTCTTTGAAGCAAAGCAGTGGACTCTTGTCTGCAAGGGAGAGAAACGGGCACACAGACAGTGTCATGAGACTGACCATCCTGGGCATGAATCACTAGAAATTACAAGGTCCTTGGTAGGGGCACTTTAACTTTCTAACCCGGAGTCTGAGAGGATTGTGATCAGAATTTAGATAGTGAAGAATGAGAAACTTCCTAAAATTCTGAGTGGTCAGCAATGGTACAGATGGATTGCTCATTAAGAGCAGTCATCCACCAAGGTTACTCAACTGCAGTCACCATGTCATCCTGCAAAGAGCATTTCTACTTGGTCACTGAAAGCCATGCTCAAAGAAACTTTGGTTCTGGAATATTTGGCTGGAGTCCCAATTGCATTGCATTTAAAGCACTCTCGTGCCACTTTAAACAGTCATGGCTTCCCCCAAAGAATCCTGGGAACTGTAGTTTGTTAAGGGTGCTGAGAATTGTTAGAAGAGGAATTGCTTGTTAAACCACTCTGGGAATTGTAGCTCTGTGAGGGGAATACTGATCTCCAAGGTGATATGATACTGCTTTAAATGTGTGCTGTAGTTGGAACCCAACTCTTGTGCATACATTTTCTAAGACTTCTCTCACCAACCACAAGGGCTCGAATTTCTTCTGGGAAGCTATCCTGTCAAACGCTTTGTTTTTCAATTCTGTTGTCTCTGCATTTCTCTTCTCCCTATTACTGCACCTATCTCACTGCCCGCCCCCCTTCCCAGACAGGCCATTGCTAAATCCCATAGATTAAGGCGACTCTTCTCTGCAAACAACTGCTCTGGGCAAGACAGGAACATTGGAAGCCCAGGATGCTGCAGAAGGGCAGCCTTGCTAGTAGGAAAAAGAAGAATGGAGAACCATCTCACCGTCTTCCTCAGGCCCCCACTGTTGCCGCAGCTCCAAGAAACCAAGCAGCACTTCCAAGATTGTCCTGTGCTGGCTACTCTACAAGAGATCAAAAAGGGCAGAGGATGGGTTGAAGGGACTAAGACACAGAAGGAGAGACAAGATCTGCAGGCCATTGTCCTACATGGAATTTGAGCCCAAGCATATGCCTGGGGCAGATATATGCCACTAAACATCCCTTAATATGAGATTGCAGTCACCTAAGCCCCTTTCACTACTCTCCACCACAAGCATATTCCGCTCCCATTTGTCCTCACCTGCTCATGCTTGGTGTACTGTTCCACCAGCAAGGGAAGTACACTGTATGTGATCCGGTAATAGGCTCGCAAAGAGGCCCCTGCAGCCGCCTGCAAGAGTTTGGCACTCGGCCACACCAGCTTCATGTCAGGCTCACAAAGATGGTGTCTGCAATCTGAAACAGGTAAGAGCGCTTGGGAGAAACAGTATCACTCCCAATGCCACTGCAGAAATCCCAGCAAGAAATAGCACTACTTAATTCCACCAGCTTGCAAACTGCAAACAGTTTCAAAGCTTAGTGGAGAACTTCCCACAAGTCAGCTCCAGTTTCCACCCCTTCCCTCCAGTCCTGTAAGCCAAATCATGGCTGCAACAGCATGACGAGATATTTTTCCCTTGGGGAAGTAGTCATTTCCTCCAAGCAGCAGTTTATGAATGAGAAATGGAAGGTCTTTCACAGGACTGGAAAGATGCTAGAAAAGGGATGCTGCTCCAAAGGTTACCTCGCAGAATGCCTGTAAGGAAGGAATCTAAAAGATCCTCATCATCGGAACTGAGCACCAAGCGGGACAGACATGTTGACAGAGCACGCAAAGCAGACAGACCTTCTGCTTCAATCTTCTCGCTTGCTGTCTGGAATACCTGTTGAGGAGCAGGAGGAGAATCAGCTGTACAGTGCAGACAATCCTGCAAATAATCCAGTCAGTGATCCTGCAATCCAGCAAGTAATCCAGTGATCCAGCCAGTGATCATAATGAAGGGGGGGAAAGGGGGGTTATTTGCTTCTTTACAGATCCATCAAATATTACAACAGCCTGATAATTCACTGTAATGAAACTACTCTATTGGGCCGAATATAAGCCGTGCCTTTAAAATTCAAGGGGGGGAAAGGGGGGGATATCCAAATATAAGCCGCTTCCTTAAAATTCTGCATGCACTCACACCCGTTCCATTTTACCGTATATCTGTTTCAGCAGCAATATCGTAAAAGCCCATTTTTGAAGTCGCAAATGTAAATTTAAACCACACTTTAACTTTTCACGGTCACAAAAAAAGTGAGGCTTATATTCAGGCCAATGCAGTATACAGTGGTACCTTGGGTTAAGAACTTAATTTGTTCTGGAGGTCCATTCTTAACCTGAAACTGTTCTTAACCTGAAGCACCACTTCAGCTAATGGGGCCTCCTGCTGCTGCTGCGCCGCTGCACAATTTCTGTCCTCATCCTGACGCAAAGTTTTAACTCAAGGTAATATTTCTGGGTTAGCAGAGTCTGTAACCTGAAGTGTATGTAACCCGAGGTACCACTGTATAATGTTTCAAGCAGTCCCCAGACACAGAGAGCAGGAACAATGTAATGGATGCACTTTCACAGGACACCAGAACCACCTCGCTTTGGGAATCCTTGATCCTCTCACCTCCCTACGCAGGGATGACCAAAGGCTGGGTAGGAATTCCTTCAGCTCCTTCTCCCCATAGATCATGCAGGCAGCATTCTGCAAAAGAAAGGAAGGTGGGGGGGGGGAGAGTCAGACATGAGTCATCTGGGGTGTGCTGTTAATTTGCAGTCAAGATGCTACATTACCTAGAAGCAGCAACAGAGCCGCCACCACCCCTTAAATCAGCTTGAAGGGCACATAAACCCCAGTGCAGGGGAAAAAGAAAAATGCATGCTTGCTTTGAGGAAAGCTGCAGGAGCATGGCAACCTACTGCAGAGCCTTGATACCTTTGCTCAGTGCTCTTACCAAGGTTTGCAGGGAATCCAGCTTGGCACTTTGTACGTCAGAGTCCATTTTCTCAATGAGCAACGGGATCAGGAACTGTAAGGAGAGAAGATCCTGGAAATCTCAATATACTTTGCTCAGCATAATTTGGGGTTATAATATACCTCAGAAGATCAGACCAGCAGGCCTCACAAAACAATGTAAGACCCATATAAAGAGCACAATGCAATACTCCCCACTGACACCACCTTGGTGATGACTGGGTATTTGTGTTAGAATACTGCAGTCTGCTATCATCTTAGCCAAGAGGGGAGTGTCCATCATTGTAGAGGGCCTAGATTCACTCATGTAGGCAGGAAGCTACCACTGGCAGTATCCACTAGAAAGCTCTAAGAGGGTCATCAGGCTCTCAGCTGCACCTGCCTGGAGCTAGTGTAGCAAAAAATCAGGAAAAAACACTCCCCACCTTTTGCCTGGCAGGGCTTTGGATATGATGCTCAGGTGCTTCAGCTTTGCCCGCTGCTGCCTGGCCAGGGTTAAGATTGCTCTGGCAGTTTCTAACTTTCTGACTTTATTCTAATTCTATGAGGGGCAAAATATACCTACCACGGCAGCAATTTGTGTAGCATATGGGCCATTTCAGAGAGCCATTAATCCCAGTTTTTTTAAATAAAAAAGCAAATATTTATTTATATCTATAAATCAAGCTCTCTGTCCAAAGTCTGATGGTAGTAGCAGTTTGAAAGATCAGTGTTGGGAAATGCAAAAGGTCCGAGAGTAAATTTACTCCCCACTTCATATATCTGCAATAGACTGAAGTCTCAAAGTTAAGGGCAAAATTATCTCTACAATATGCTTGTTCTGGGATTAAATGCATTGGCTTATCCTAATGAAGGCTCTGACAATGTGATGCTCCCATCAAGAGAAGAAGGAATTTTCACCTTGAAACGGCTTTGCCCTTCAAAAATCTTGTCCAGAGCAGCATGAGAGGTGGTGCAAGGGGGAGGGAAGATCTGCAATCAACGTTCCCTTCCCCAACACCTATATATTCATGGAGGGCTTTTTAGGATCCAAATTGTTGTGCACCACTACAGCAACATGCTGATGAGGATAAACTATTACAAATGGCTGCATTATGGGCCCCAGTAAGGGAAGTTTTTAATGTTTGATGTTTTATTGTGCTTTTAATTCTGTTGGGAGCTGCTCAGAGTGGCTGAGGAAACTCAGCCAGATGGGCAGTGTATGTATGTATAAATATTATTATTATTATTATATTATATTATTATTATGTGTCCACCCCAACGCTGTCAATGTATTATTACTCAACATGGTGTATCAGGATGGGAACCAACTCTGCTACAGGGTCTCAGGAAGAACCCACAGGGCACAGAAAACGGACCAGCCATGATACACAATGGCTCTACCTCAGCAAAAATGGGAGTAGAGGTCAGCACTGCCCGCAGGCTGATGATCAAGTCTTCTCTCTGGATTCCATGAGGATCATTGGAGGGCTGGAACAGAAGCAAAATCGAATGATTTGGACATGAATATGCTGAATAAACCCATCTCCATATGGACACCCCCAGTTCCAGGCATTACACAAACTATCCTGCTCCAACACCCATATCCAAGCATTATGAAGGAGGGACAAAGCACCAGATTTACTCACTCACAGGGGTAAAGTCGATGGGGAAGTAGCAGGAAGTCACCTCAAACAATTCTTCTGCAAAGGGCCCTGAGAGGTGAAGACAGCAGTATGAGTTCTTTGGGTGACCAAAACAGTTAGTCACAAGTCTGGACATGGACTATTCATTTGCATCCTATTTAGTGCTACCATTCTCACAGGCCACAAATTGAGAGAGAGAGAGAGAGAGAGAGAGAGAGAGAGAGAGAGAGAGAGAGAGAGAGTTCCATGGCCTCAACAGCAGATATAACCTGTGGTTCTATGTTCAATGATTCCAAAGCTAGGCACGCTTTAACAAGCTCCCCATACAGCCTGCATCCTCACACCCCACAGGCATGATAAGAAGTTTAACCAACCAACTGCTGCCAACATGGGCTTCCCCACACTGACAAGGACTTGGACATACCCAATGCATAGCCCTTCACAATGATGTCTCGTACAATCTGGAAGGCTATTAACAGGTTGCGTGGGTCCTTCTCTCCATCCATCACCTGGATGAACCCGAAGGTGAAATCGGCACCCAGACCTTTCAGTTCTGCAGGAAAAAGCGTCAGGTAAGGAAATTCCCAGGGTTTTCCAGTAGGGTGTCTGACTCAGCCCCGTCCAAAGCCATCCATCTCACCTGCCTCTCGACTGCTCATGAAGTTAGTAATGATACTGTAGATTGTATGGCGATCCGCTTGCAGCAAAGACTGGAAGATACGAAAAGCATAGCTGGGAAATAAAGCCGTATTACGTGAACCTGTTCCAAGCCTTAGAGATTTATGTTTTTGTTATGATCCCTCTCCAGTTCATGTTATCATATTCTGGTCCATAGATTTGGGTGCCTAATTTGCCAGAAAGACAATTAAGATACTGCAGGCAAGTCAGAAATTTACACACACCCAGCTGAAGGCCAGGACCTTCCATAACATCCTCTCTACCTTTATTTTTAGTCTTGCTGAGAGTAGCTCCAATTCCCTTAATGTCCCATGTGAAAATCAAGATACACACATTCACATCGGAACTAGAGGCATTTCACAGCAGAATTTGCATACATGACCACACACAAAGGATACATGTGTCCACTCCTTTTATATTTAATTACTCAAGGCTAAGAGAAGTTGCCACGATCTCATCTTGTCCACCCACCCAACTACTCTTTCAAATAAGGTTATTAATAAAGGCTGTGGGGAGTTGGTAAAGAATGGCAGCTAATATACAGTAGTTACTTGCCAAAGGCAACTTAACAAGTCATGATAAATTTGAACCTATATCCAACTCCGGTGCACAATTCCCCCAGGCCGTGTTTGAGTGTTTTTTTTTTTATTTATTTATTAAAGAACTATTTCTAGCCTGCCTTTCTGGGCAATGGCCATCCAAGATGACTTACAACAATGGCCCATTGCAAAATATCAGTAATACAGCCATAAAATCACCAAGTCTCAGATTTTCTAATATCGTTTAGATAGTATCAAAGAGCAGGGGATATGATTCTCAGAATTTCTGCCATGACCACTGCTTCAATTCTCTTGACAGCAAGAAAATATCGATGAGCAGGTCTTAGCCAAGAGAACTGCTGTCTATTGTCCACCAAGAGGGATCACAGGAGGTACAGCATACTTCAGGAACTAGTTTAATAATAATAATGAGAACAGAAAGACTGAAGCATGAACGTGGAACGCAAAAGCAAAATTAGAGAGTCTATCAGGGCTTCTCACACTTACCTGGACATGAACCTCCTGGAAAATGGCTTTGAGAACAGACACTGCCAGACCTGGAGCCAACGCCACACACATACTCTAGAGACAAGGAAAGTAATGGTAACAACTCAGTACCCATCTACACGTAACGATGGCTACCGGTTAGCATGCTTAAGGCCTCAGTCTGCCCTGTATGGCATATTATCGGTCAGTGCAATGGAAACAAACAAAAGGAGCCCATCATTTAATCAGTGTGACAGTGACCCAATCATTAAGAGAGAAAAGGGGGGGGGAATTCACTGTTAACTAATCCCTATAAATCCCAAGTAGATTCAGAAAAGATTCTTTCTACACCAGCACCTACTACCTTAATCAGCCTGTCTTGTAGCAGCTTTCACTGGTCTCAGTTAAATGAGCCAGAGCTGTCAATCTGCTATCCTTGGGACACCCCAATTTTCTACCACTGAGCAGATGAATAGAGTGTGTCCCCAATTTTGTCACAGATTGCTACCACTTGATTATTTCTGCAAGGCTTCTTATGAAAATTATTTGCTTTTCTGTAATAATCTTATCAGGTGATCCATTCTGTATTTCTGTTTTTTTAATACAACACAGAAATGAATAAACGAGAATGACTACCATGAAAACAATTCTCACCAGAGCTTTGAGTCCCTGCAGCACAGACGAAATGACCAGGTGATGATCTTTCAGCCGGTTCTCATAGAACAAGACCAGGTGGGACACTGGAACAGAAAAGCATTATCAGAAACTAGGGCTATGGTGGTAGTTGGGCTTAGCTACCACAAATAGAGATATCCATGGGGCAAATTGGCATCCACATCAGCCTCAGCAGATTTGAAAGGATGAAGGAAAATGCAGAATCATTAGCGGCCACTTGGCAGTACAGGCATTCTCCCCCTACTCTTGGCTCCTCAGACCTATTTTAAAAAATTCATCTGATGACCGATAAATGGTTGCACACAAGCATAAAATGCCTAACACTATGACCAAAGAAACAGCAAGAGGACATTCTGAAAGGGAAACTGCAAGGTTACTGAACACTTAAGATCTCCCATCTCATAGGACATTCTGTGGTGCAGAACCATAGATCAGACTGCCACTAATCATGTGTTCCTGGGATTGCAGATATTATTATGATTATGATTATGAAAGTTAGCAATGAATATGCTACCCACATAGCTCTGGACCACAGCATGGTAAGGAGGTTCCTGTCAAGCCACTCAGGGATGGGCACTGCTAAGGCTCTGAAACTAGCTTATACTGTACACATTTGGGAAAATGTGTCTCAGTATTCCAGGAGAGTCATACCATTAAGTCAAACCCTCCCTCTACGTGTCACCCTAAAATCCATAATCCTCTTGAAAGTACAAAATACATTACTCCTTACTGCTTCGGTAAGGCATTGCCTTCCATCTTCATTCTCTTCCAAACATTTAACTGCTTTCGAACAGAAAGTTAGAGCTTTCAATAAACCTGAGTTCACCCCAGTTACTCAGCAAAGAAGCATATGGTGTGTCAAAAACCACTGAGTCATTGAATCCTGCCTGCCTAACCTCCTGCTGCTAATCACTACCTCGGGCATGATCCCTTGAATGCTGAGGCCAGCTCCTGAAGCAGCACTCTCCATGGTTGCAAAAGAGTGAGGACTGAGCCCATATGTCCTACCTTCCCGCTCTTGAAGGAGGGAGTAGCATTGCAGGAGGACTTCAGAAAGCGTTTGGATGCCCTGCGCACGCATTCGAGGATCTGCATTCTTAAGAGGAGACCTGTATTTATAGACACAAAATGAAGATTTTACAGGCCATAGAAGGAAGAGAAGACAGTGAAATACATTGTTTTAGCGAGTGTGTTTGGGGGGGGGGCAAAGAGAGACAATATTCTGATTTAATTTGATGATTCAGTTAAGTGATCAGTTTCCCTTCCTTTTGCTCAGGGCTTCATAAATTACGGGCCAACATAAAAGTGATTAGGAGAAAGGCTGTAGCTCAGTGGAAGAGCACTTGCTGTCAAAGCAGAAGGTCCCAGCTTCAATCCCCGGCTTCTCCAGGTAAGGCTAGGAAAAACTCCCTGCCTGAAACCCCAGTAAGCAAATGCAAGACACTGTCAACAATACTGGGCTAGATGGACCAATGATCTGACTCTGCCCAAGGCAGATTCCTATGTCCCTATATTATGTGTTTGGCTTCCTCCCTTTTGTCCAGGACATCATGATTTATTGGCTGGTTTGGGCTAGTTTAGCTTTAGGGAAATGGAGCCTAGGCCCCACCAGGCTCACATGCTCCATCATCTGACCATTGTCTGGGCAACAGGAGTTCAGAAGCTTTGGCTTCTCTTCTTGATTAACTACAAGCTCGCTGCATCACTTAAACCTTGACAAACTGTGGTTAATCTTCACTGTGAGAAGTGGAAACAAGCCAGCTTCAAATCACAGTTAATGAAGTTGGCTTGTTTTCACTAACTATTAAGATTAACTACAGTTTTGGGTTCACATGACATACTAAACCATGATTAATCTAAAACGGAAGTGAAAGTTTTCAATCAAGTGGTGACTGTGCTGAATGAGGCATGGGGGGCAGGTAGTGTGAAGTCTGTGGGGAGGCTAGGCTCAATCTAAATTGATTTGCTTATTTATTCTTAATTTGTACTTATAGCCCACTCTTCACCAAATCACCCCAAAAGTATCTCAATTAAAGCAATATCTGAATGCAACCTATGACTTGGATTTTGTAGCCAACCACTTTGTCATAGTAGCCTGTGCTGATGTCTAACCCTGCCGCAATATGCTCAGCATCAGCTACTGGCACATTACTGTCGATGGAAGACTGCTATACAGTTTAAGGTAGGGATCAGGAACCTGCAGCCTTCTAGTTGTTCTAAGACCTCAGCGCCTACCAGTCTCAGCCAAGATGGGCCATGGTCGGGGATGATGAAGGCTGCTGTGGTCCAACAACACTGGAGAGTCAAAGGCTCCCTATGCCTGGTTTAAATTCCAAGGAATTCAAGGTTGGTGGGAACCACAATAATGAACCCAAAGCACAAATTAGATTAATGGTTAAAATGCTTCTGCACTATCTGAGATATATACACAAAAAACAACGTTTGCAGTTGTTTAAAGAACACTGACGTGTCAATATATTCTTCTTTGCTCTGTTCTGGTCCACCACAGAGGTGCTCTTCACTCGACAGACTGCTTCCTTGTGATGAGCAATGACTACATCTGGCAGTCTGACCATCAGGATAAGAAAGGGAGTTTTCATTTCTCCCTTTCAGGCGGATTCCCACCAGAGCAATATACTCATATTAGGAATGTGAAGGGAGTGTGGAGGGAGAGCATTTGAGAGAATAACTACTTGTCTAGTAAATTTGTGGTCAAGGTAAAATTTAACCAATGATTTCCTGGCTTGCAATCCAAATTTAACTTCTATGCTACACTGAGAGGAGGGCTCATCACCACCATTTAACGCAGCCACCAGCCTAGGCCAAACATCTACCCATAAGAGTGCCCTGCAGTTTATCTGGTTGGCTAAATGGAGGCACTAGCAACTGCTCTGCCAACAATATGTACACCTAACTGCCATGGAGGCACTCTCCTCCCAGACTGCAAGGGAAATACTGGGAAGACCTGAAAGAATGTAGTCCAAAACCTTGAGTTATGCAATGCAGCTGAAATCCATCCCAATGTCAGGGTAGCAAAATGCTACACATTATCACCACCAAACCCATAATGCTATTCCAAAGTTTCAGGATACCCTAATCATGTAAGTCATTTTATCTGAATGGAATTTTGCCCAGCATGGACAAAGGGCATCCATCCGGCAGGCATTAAGCACTGAACAACAAAATTCTAATGTTGTTGCAGTAGTGCAAAGAGTCATCCTGGACACCGGCATACATATATCCCAGAGCAGTGAGCTCTTTCTTTCTTTCATACTTACCCCAAGTTTTCAACAACATCTAAGATGGTGCAGGTCCCAGCTTTTACTCCTAAGAAAAAGGAAGTATCAAAAGGTTAAATCACAATAGGTAGATTGTTACACCAAACTAAGCAGCACTTCTTAAAACAAATTTAGACATGGGAATCCATGTTTCAGTTACAGTGCAACTTGCCTTTCTTGTTTGCACATCTCAGAGGCAGAGCACGTGATCTGCATATAGAAGGTCCCAAATTTCCTTCCAGGCATATCCAGTTAAATGGACCTTTTGCTTGTATGGAGCAATGGCTCAAATGGTATAAGGCAGTTTCTTATACTTCTTATCACAAATTGAAAAGCATTTAATCTACAGGAAAAGGAGTGGGAAGATGCATTTGCCCTCCACATCTCTGCTTCCCCACTACTGTGCTCTTCCCCCACCACGCACAAGCAACACCGTGCTAGTCTGTCTGTCCTAGTCTTCTGAAAATGGAAGGGTTAGCTAAGATTCCTTGCAGTGCTTCTTCCAGCCAGGAAAATGATAGCCAAGAAGCATACTGGCTCTCTAGGCTAGTGGTAGATAACCATGTAGTCTCCAAATGTTCTAGACTAAAATTCCCATCACCCCTAACCATTAGGCATGCTGGATGGGACAGATGGAATCCATAAATTTTAGGAAGTGTCAGGGTGCCTACCCCTGCTCTAGGCCCTTAGTGAGACAGGCAACCTTTCCCAACTATTTGTAAAGAGGTCTAATTGCAAAAGTGAATGGCAAAGGAACATCAGTTCTCAAGCTAGTACTGACACATCTCTGAGATACTGTGCAGTTCATTTAATTAATATGCCTTGGACCAAGTAAGACTTAATTAAGCAGGTGCTCATACAGCTACTTAAAAGCTTATTGAGTGCTACAGAAGTCACAAAGACAGCATACAGAAGCAGAGCAACAACTGCTGGCAGTGAGCAAGGCACAGTTGACTTAGTTAGCTTTTCGTCTGGGGATGGTGCATTCTCCAGGGAAAGTAGCCTGCCAGATCACTATTCAAACAACCTCTTACACAAGCAAAAATGCATGTGTTTGTATACCCCTGTGTGAAAGATTGGGATACACAGGTGACTCAAGGCAAACATTGCTTAACCCTGTCCTCAACCCTAAACAGTGGCATAATACACTTTCTTTTTACACAAGAGGAAAAAGCCCCGGTCAGCTTCTGTCCTAATCAACCTTGTGATTAGCAGTTCATGGGTAGCTGCCCTCCTTTGCTCAATTCACTTGAGCACTTACCTGCATTCCCAGTGACAAAGAGGAAAGGACACCTGTCATTATACTGCACTGTGTTGCTGCATCCCTGCTGGCAACTCCAAACATGAGGACTTTGCATCCCTGCAGGAGTCCAGGAGCAGTGAGTTGGCTGCATCGGGAGAGCCCTTATCGCAAAGGGCTGTAATGAGCCTGAAAAGGCAGTGGCTGC
Organism: Podarcis filfolensis; assembly: GCF_964270895.1. Lineage (NCBI taxonomy): Eukaryota > Metazoa > Chordata > Lepidosauria > Squamata > Lacertidae > Podarcis > Podarcis filfolensis. Next base: position 41,694,594 of record NC_139608.1, on the reverse strand, counting down.
TTGGGTCTGTGGAGCTGTATGTCTTTACCACTTGAGTGCACACTTAAGGACAACAGCTGCTTGACCTCAGATTATGGCTGTGATGATAAACACACTTATTAGGAAGTAAACCCCAAAGAGTCCAATGAGACTCATTTCTGAGTAAGTTTGCTTAAAATTACACTATATAGCCAATACATTTTATATCTAAAGCTTCCCAAAATTTCAAATGACTTCAGTCATCTGCTCCCCTAGTGACATTATGTATGTATGTATCTCTGGACCATTTGCCTATGTTGCACAGACAGCTTAATTTGTAGAGTTGCACAATACATCTTAAATGATGCAAAATTTCATCCAGATGCAGAAGATTTATTTATTTCATAACATTTATATACCACTTGATGGCCGAAAAATCTCAAAGTGGTTTACAAAAAGAAGTTCTACCACTGAAATTTAAACTGCCACCCACATTTCACATAAATTGAATTTTGAAAACTTATTTTAAGTTATTCCAAAGTTCAAGTTCAGAAACTGCAAATCAAGAAGCCAGTGGCAACCATCCCATCCCTGCTAAGCAGTTCTCAAATTACCTCATTAGCAGTGGGGAGAGCTGTCCAGCAGCCTCCTTCATTTTTCCCTTGATAAAGGCATAAAACAACCTGTCGCTTGAAAATACTATCTCTCTTACAATTAGAATGGGGTGGTGGGAGGAGACAGCATGGGAGTACAGAATATCTTCAATCAAGTTTGGCACAATTTGTTAAAACAGCTGATAGAGTGCTGAAAGAGCAGCGTGAATGAACCAATTATAAATCCTGCATTCTATTCTTTTTATCAGCATCTCACTCTCAAAAGTACAAGGCGTACTAATTAAAGAGGTGCAAGATTTATTTTCTTAGGAAGCCGTTCTGAAAGCCAGGAGAACCATATTTCCAAGAACACCTCTATACTTGAAGGCTGGTCCAGAATCTAATTTGGAGAGCCTGTTTTGCTTAAAAGGAAGGTTGTTTAAAAGTTACTGCACTCCTGTCCTCTTCTCAGCTGTATCTGGGGCAAGTTCAGATGTGTTAACTATGTTCAGTATATCATTATTCCCATTAGTAAAGTTGGTGTCCCGTATGCATACACACTGGATGCCAAAATGAGCCCAAAGAGAAGGCAGTGACAGGTTCTTACGTATTGGGGGACCCTGAGATATGCAAGACAATATTGGGTTTGCCTTTAGAGATCCTCAGCTCTTCCAAAACACAAGCAGGGTTCAAGGGCTGCACATGCACACTACTCTCATGCTGCTCTGCAACACTGGTAAGGGAAAGCAGCACACAGAAACACAATGCCCTCAGCCTCTGGAGTTGGGAGTTAACTGAAGAACTATCCATGCAAGCATAATTTCCTGGTTCATGAAGTTGGAATAAATAGTACAAACATCTAAATGCAGATGACATCTACATGTGATGTCATCTCATTCACAGTTCCTGATCCAGTGAGAGTTAGAGATATCCATGTGGATCATTGTTTCCATACACAGATCTCCTTAGATAGGTCAGGATGAGGAAGCATGGTTGATTGACAAGAGAAAAGGTTAAAACTTCACTCTTTGTCCTTCCATCTTCTTCCATTTCCATGAATGTTTTTCAGAAGGCAACAGTGAGTATTTAAATGAAAACAATGTGTTTAGTTTGTTTTTTGGTCTATTTTTATTACATGCCTTACCATAAATTATCAAATTTTGTTGCAGGTCTACACTTGCATTATGAACCTCACCAATGCTACTAAAGTTTGCAGCATTGGCAAAAGCTGTAGCTGTGCTACAAACAGCCTTACAAGTACCACTCACCCCTCAGAAATCTAGGAGTCCTGAGTTCCAAAACTCAGTTATATGGATTAACTTGCCTTCATGTGGAAACATGTTTAAAGCAGCTCTTCATACAGCTGCAGCTACATCATGATGAATTCCTAAGTGGCTATCACACCACAAATAGTCATCTGAATTATGATAAATCACCTATATTTTCTTATAAAACGTTAAGTAAACAAGCCAGTGTTTCCAGGAAGAAAAGTATGCCTCTTCATGATGATGGAAACTCAAGAACACTTCAAAATCCTTTAACAGTCTTTAAATGATTCGTTCTTCTCTTGTATTTTTAAGGTAGCTTGGGTGATTAAGGGTTAGGTTTCCCTGTCTTTTCATAGTTTTACAGTACAGGCAAAGGAAATAGATTAATGAATGGTAGAAAAGAACAGGTCAAGGAAACAGGAAATTATATTGGGTATGTCCAGGTCGGGCTCTCTGTTGATCTGATCCCCTGGAAAAGTACATTCCTGCAAACACACATATGGTTTTATCTCTAGTCAGCCTTGCCCACAGCAGCCTCCTCATACTCAACCTCAACACACGCGTCCAGCTCATTATCGTCTCTGAAATAATCTTCAGGAGGCGAAACAGCTCGTTACTTTGCCCCTAATTAATGCCGTGCGTCACACTGCCTCGCCCGATCAACACCCTGCATGCGCCCACCGTTACCGCATGCCCGACTAGCCCTAATTAATGCCAGTACGCCTGATCCCGATGTGGGTGGATGGAATGAAGTTAGGCAGAGGCACTCTGCACACGCCCAGAGAATCTCGTTTGCATTCCTATACACACTCCCCCGAATGAATTCTGACAGTGAATTCCGATCCTGAGCATAGATCCAACTGGGCGATCTTTCTCCCTGACACCTAAGCTCACCTCCTCCTCCTCCGTCCCCGCAGACCACCCCTCGAACCACCTCTCGCCCCGCCCGCGGCACTGCCGGAGCCCGCCGCCTGCTCCGCGGCCCCGGCCTCTGCCCCCCGCCCCATCCCCACACGCACCTTCCGCCGCCTCTCTGGCCGCGCCTTCCCGCTCCCAGCCCGGCAACAGGGACGCGTCCGCCCCCACGTCCACCTCAGCCCCTCCGGCCGCCATGATAAAGCGGAGAATAGCAAGGCAGGCGAGAAGCGCACAGCGCGCGTGCGCGTCCCCTCTGTCACGTGTGAAAACGACAGGGGCAAAGTGGGCATCACGTGGCAAGAGGCCACTCCAGCAACGGGCGCAGTTCGCGGGGAGGGCCGTGGAAAGGCAGGGGCGCAGCCCGAAGGGAGGCGGCGGGCAGGCCCGTCAAAGGTCAGGGCGGGCCCCTTAGGCTGGGTCACAGAAGGGGTGGGTTTTGCTTTGCGTTAAGAGGGCGCGCAACACGCGGGAAGCGCAGAAGTGAAGCTCGATGCTGCTTCACACAACCATCCCTCCGATGCGAACAGGCTTCCACGCGCTCGAAGGAGGGGGGGGGGGGAAAGCGCTGCGTTGCGTCTGCTGGAGACGTAGAGGCTCTTCATTCTCGGAATGCCAACCCCGGATATACAAAGAATGCCACACGCACTTTTATGATTTTGTTATTAGAAACGGCGGCTTTGTGCCAAGATGCAGAATTGTTTTCCATTTGCTTTAGGAGGCCTAAAAATACCAGGCAAGCGGGCAAAACACGTGCATCCAAGGAAGGAAACTCAGACCTCTGGTTTCTGTGAGGAAATCGTTTTAGCGATCCACGCTCCCAAGTATAAATTATTCTCACATGTATCCGCCCACCTACCCGCGAACTGCAATGCACTTGGAGGAGGAGGAGGAATGCAGTGATCAGGACAGGGATCATTGTGGTTTGGTGTTAGTGGTGGAATGGATAGATCTCAGCATCTCGCTCCACCTATTTATCTTTCAGAAGTCTGCTGTCTTTGCTGGTTATCATTGCCACCTTCATAAAGAAGTCCCATCTCCAGTGCTAAAGAATGAACAATTACAGTACATTTCCAGGACATTTAATGCTTACAGTGTGCAAGTGGTTAGGGTGTTTTTCAGTAGGATAAATATGCACATCTAATCTTTTCCCCTGAGCAAAGGTCAGAGAAAGATTGCCCTCTGAACTAATGCAAGCACCAACACTAATGTTGTCTTGGCATTTACTAAAAACTAATTAATTTTCTCAGGCCTTTGCTGGCTATTTATATATGTTGGTTTTATTTTTTTAAGTTATGTCTGCCCTGGCCTATCAGCTGCTGCTTTATTTTATATTGTAATGTACCGGTATTTTTCATGTATTTTTTTAAAAATGTACACCATCTTGTGGTTTCAAATTAAAAAGAGCATGTAAAGATTTTAAATAAATAATGACATTTGTTGCTTTTAAAATACATTATCCTTTTCTACAACAAAACAGTGCTTATTCCCAAGCAAATGTATTCTGCATCAGGGCAACACTATTCCTAAAGTTATGATGGTGCTATGATTTAAGTGCTCAAGTTTTCAAAAAGCAAAACTCTGCATGCTCTTTTTTATTTCTTTTTAGTATCTGGATTAGCAAAGTTTTCTCTCTCTTGCTTCAACATCATAGCAGTTGTAAGGCACTGGTTACACTGGCATGTTAATTGTGTACTTCAACTGAGGTATACACACAACTATCTAAACCACACACACAACTCACACATACTTCAGAAAGGCCATTAAGTCCAAAAGGTCTGAAATTACCTAGCTGCACCACTTGCCAACGCAGTGTTACCTTCAAAGGAAGAGTTATGAGATAAGAGATATAATGGAAGAAGTAGGATAGGTATGACATATCCAACACTCTTGATGGGACTAACAGCCTGAAAAAGTGAGACCTGGATTTGAATGTGTGTGACCATTTGCGGGTGGCCAAAATGGTAACTGACACCAGAGATCAGAACAAAATCCTGAATTTCCCAAGTCCTCTCTTCATAGCATCCAGCATTATTATGTAACCCTGGTCAGCTTTCCCAGTGGACACCTCTGCCGCACTAAGCTGGTTTCCCAGTGATAATCAAGGCCTAAGACTGACAGGTCAGAGAGAGCATTCGTTTGATCATCACTCCTCAAAAGCAGATACACAGAACCTCTTCGCTGCCAGGCTGTAGCTATCTAAATTGTTCAACTAATACTGTACTAAATTATCGTTACTATGTACATCAATATAACACGCTGCTTTACAGAGTAATAAAAGTAAAGGCGCACCCTTGACCAAAGTATTTCCCCAGCCCCATCATAGTAAATTGAGGGCTGAGGGTTGAAAAGCTTCATGAAAAAGGCAGGTCTTTTTAAAAATAAAAACAAAAAACAGAGGGATTGGAAGGAAGGAAGGTAGCTCCCTTTCATGTTTTGAAAGGGAATCCTATGCACCCAGGGCAAAGGCGAGGCTCTTCCACTGCCCATAGGGTAGACTGCCATGTCAGTCTTGCTAAATCCAACTCCCATTCAGTACAACAATAACATTGCCTGTTACAGATTATTGCTGGGCAAGCCGGCTCCTCTGCAAGGTAACAGGACTTTGGGATGCCAACCCCAGCAGGACCATCCGACTGCTCTAGCATTTGTTGGCATATAAAGAGCCAGCCTTTGCAAATTATTATTATTATTATTAATTTCATTTCTATACCGCTTTATATTTTAAAGAAAAATTTCAAAGTGGTTTAGAAAATATTAAAACATCAATAAAACATTCTGAAGAAAGTCAGATATAGAGTATACAGTCAAAGCAACATAATTAACAGAAAACTAAAATATTATCTTAAAAGATTTCAAAATAAAACATTACAAATCTGGCTGCCCTAAATTGGGCCTGGAGGTCGCGCCTCGTGAGAGTTTTAGGAGGCGACTGAGGAGCAAGTGAGCGGGGGGGGGGGGCGACGGCTAGCAGCCGCGCGCTACGAGCCCAGGCCAGCTCCCGCTGCTCCCGCTGTCGGGGGCGCTGGCCCTGCTCGCTTTCTCCCGCCCCCGCCCCCTGCAGAGTGGTAGCCCGGGTCACGGACGATCCTCTTCCTGGGGCTGGCAGAGAGAGGGCGGAGTGGAGGCCGGGCTCCTGCCGCCGAGTCACATGCTCACCTGGAGAAGGAGGAGGAGCGCGAAGTGTCTCCCAGGGCCGGGGGATCCTCCCCGGCTCAGATCCCCAGCTCTTCGCGGAGTAGCGGCTGCAGCAGCGGCGGCGACGGCGGAGGCAGGCATTGGAGCCGCTGGGCCGGCCTGGGCTGGATCCAACCTGAGAGGGCAGCAGACCTTAATCGGCGCCTCCCGTTCCGCAAGACTCCAAAGCCCCGTCTGGAGGGAGGCGGAGGCGGCAGCCGCGCCGCACAAAGTTTGCGTGCTCGTCCGGAGGGCGGATTGGGGATCCGGCTCCATGCGGAGCGGCAGAGCCCGGGGCCGGGCTCAGGCGGGTAGATCCATCGCAATCGCAGCCTGGGGTTGTCGCCATGGGCAGCTGCGTGGGGAGGCAACACCGAGAGCGGCCGACCACCCCGGGGCACCCGCGCAAGAGAGCAGGTGAGCGCCGCCGGTCAGGCACCCTCTCGGTGCCGTGGCAGCCGGAACGGGCAAGGCAATCTGGGCCGCTGGAAACGCAACCGGGGTTGGGCCCTTGCAGACACTCCCCTGGGGGCCCTTTGCTGGAGAATTAACTTGTCTCAGATCCCCCACTCCCAACTGCCACCATAATCGGGCACCGAGACCACTGCCAAGACTGGGAATAGGGCACCACTCTGTGATTGTCTTGAGGGGGCATCGGATCTTTCAGGATTGGGCCCGGATGAGGGCATAACGGAGCGGACGGTAGTCTATGTGCTTCCTCTCCTGTTAGAGATGGGAAGATTCGGTTTGGGGGGATTTTTAAATGACCTGGATCTACTGGGTGGTCTGTACTTCCTCGGGGAAGCGTGTGGGATGTGTGTTAGTAAATGTATTGGTGGAGTAAGGCTCCCTGGAGCAATTTGGGTTTCTACTGATCCCTTAACTCCGTGTTTAGGAAGAGTGTGTGGGATGTCCCAGAAACTCGCCTACCTGATTTATGTAAGAGCCAGTCCGGCCCGTCTCACCAGATGGGTTGGAAGTGCAAACTACTGTTTCCCCACTGGCTCAGAAGTACAAGTTTGGGCTTGGGGCTGCTCTGAGGTCAGTGGGCTGCCACCTCAGGTTTCAAATCAGAGTAATTTTATTTATTATTGCAGATTTACTAAAAGCACTTTTATGCAGCTTTATGTGTTGTTGCGGAAACAAGTAGTGCACAAATTGTAATGAGATGCATTGTAAGCCATACAAAAATAAAAGAGCAATATAAAATCCAAATGATACAGTGTGCATAGATGTGTGGCTAGGTCCTAGCAAGAACATTTCCTTTGCCCTTGCTGCTTGATTGGAAACTTGTCCTGCAAACCGTCATCAGGTACTCTGGTCCATGTGTGGGCTCCAGGACAGATACCTTCACAGCATGTGCTAAGGCCACATTTGCTGCTAGAGAGATTGCCGCCTTCTCTGAACCTAGGTGCGGAAATTCATGTCCATTTCCATGTTCAAGGGCCCTCTCTGCTAAGTCTCCTGCAAAATGATAAGAATTGAGCTAGCTTAGGCTTTGCTGCCAGAGTCTGTGCATGTGACCCTGTGTGGTGTGTGCCCATGTGCGCAAGACCTGCCCTGACTTTTCTTAGTCCAGGTCAGTCAAGAGCACAATTGGTTCCCACCCCAGACGGCTCAGATCAGCCTCACTCTGCTGGAGCTGCATTAGTTGGATCAATAGCAGAAACCGCTTTAACTCAACAAGCTCATCAGCAGTATTTGGCATTGGCGGCAGTGCACACACACATTGATGTAGGGTTTCTGGAGACAGAACAGTCGACTTCTCAGCAAGAGAGAGGCCTTTGTGGACATGAGAGCATCTAAGGTACAGTCTCTGTGTACGGCTGCTTCGGGTTGATTATGGTTTTTCAGATTATTGGTGGTGCTAGAGCCCTGATTTAAACCATGCCCTTGCACTGCCAAAGTGATAGGTGACACCTCCTCACATGCTTCCTATAAATGGGTATTTTGGGAAGTGTTGTTTAGGGGCTCCCAGGCAGCCACTCTGCAGTTGCTACTCTGATTTCACAAAGAATTGTGTCCTGAGGTGTCCCTCCACGATGCCGTGAGACTGGATTTAACTTTGCTGAGCCCTGCACATACACTGAGACCGGACCCCACCAGCAGCACACACTGTCTGCTCTGATCTATAGTTCATGGTGGTCTGAACAGGGTATGCATCTCTGCATGTTCCCGCTGGAGAACTTTACCCACTTTAAGTAGAGATTGGGCTAATAGGACTCCTTGGCAGAAACCGTGAAATGCTTTGGCACCATAGTGGCTACTTCACTGTGTGGCACGAAGGTTTATACTTGACACCCTGCTTTATATGATATTTGAAGTGCTCACTTCATGCCTCGGGTATAGGAAGCTGTTGTCTATGAAAGCACAATAAACTAGTCTTGAAAGTGCCATGGCACTTTAAATATATATATATATATATATATATATATATATATATATATATATATTGGTGCTACTGACCTAAATGCTTCCAACTACACTTCTGGAATTTATTTCTTGGAAGACCTGAGCATGTACTTTAAAACCAAAAGTAAACACTTGGCACAGTTTGTAAGTCTTTCTTGGCAAATCGCTCTGGGCAGGAATGCCTAGCTTTTGCTTGTGGGGAGCACTGGCTGGAATCTCTATTGCTGTTGGGCTGGGTTGTGAGAAACAGGAAACACTAACTTCCTTGTAGAGCTCATGTTTTGCATGTAGAAGGTCCCAGGATCAATCCCTGCTATCTCCACAAAGAGCTGGGAAAGCCCTCTGCATGAAATCATGGAGAACATCTGACAGTAAGTGTAGACAATAGTGAACTTGATGGAGCAGTGCCTTGACTTAATACTTAGTTCCATGCTGGGGAAAGGATTTAAGATTTTGTTAGTCTAATATCTTATACAGCAGGGAGCTGGCACCAAGAAGCAGGATCTTCTGGGAAAGGATACACTACTCAAAAAGAATAAAGTTTACCCTAATGCATTTAGTCCTTTTGTTTATCTGTTTTTGCAAGCATGTCGGACTCCTGCTTTTGTTGGGCTGCAGTCCTACCCACTCTTACGAGGGAGTAATCCATATTGAGCACACATTGGGACTTGCTTTGAAGCGAAAATGCATAAAATTGTGTTCGTTAGGGAGCAGGCTATCTCCCTGCCGCAGAAATCTTGAGCTACTCTGAGGCTTTGTGGTGGTGTTTACCTTAAGTGCTTATGAAAAGTTGGGCTGGCACTCCTGGTGATGTATTGCTGGCATTTTGCAAACGCAGGCAATGTGAGCTGAGCTGAGTCTTCAAGAAACAGCAAAAACATGTCCCTGATCTACTCATCCAAGAGTGTGAACTGGAAACTGTGCAGTCAAGTGCAATGCAAGCGTTTTGGCTGATGGGATCTGCTGAGTTCTGGACTAAGCAAGTGTGGACTTTAAAAATATTTGGGGGTGTGAGTTGCACCAGAAGCTTAGAGACCAACAAAGGGAAGCTCTTACAGAAGGACTCTTCTTTCACTAGGGAAAAATAAAAATAAAAGGAAAAAGCCCTGATTGGGTTAAGGGCATTGCAGATCCCATGGAACTATGAAAATAATTTGGAGCACTGATACCATTGCTGAACTCCAGCACAAGAATGACTTTTTGCCTCCAATTATGACATAGTGTCAACTTAAAGGCTATGATCTTGGCTTCCGGTCCTAAATTATGGGTCCGTTACTATAAGTCACTGCACTTCATCCCAACAATGGGCTGGGTGGAATGATACTTAAGTTTCCCTATCCCAACTCTCTGAGGCTCAGGCTGTTTTGGACACTATGTTCTTGCAGCTTCAGGGTTGTTTCTTGTGTCTGCATGCATGGGTAAACATAATATGTAAATTGCTAACACATGGACCTGCTTTACTGATAGGCCTATGAAATCTCATGATGGTTTGGGAATTCTGGTTTTCACAGGTCTTTTGATGAGTCAGGCCCATATGTTACCAATTTACACATTCAATTTGCCCATGCATGCACATGACGTCACTGAAATGATTCCTACATATGCCACGCAAGTGTAGCGTGTGAACCTATCCTGGAAGAAACTCATCAGCTGGTTTGGGTGTTGTGCAATGTGCAGTTGCCTGGCATGCTTCTTTCTCCGAGTACACCCTATCATAATCAGAAACTGGCCCCACCAAGGGACTGCAGGACTGACTCATGCCTTTGCTCTGCTCATGCAGCCACGGATTGCAACTGCCTGCGTGTTGCTCCCTGCAATAATTACTGTTTTGTAGGAGGTAGAGAAAGGGAAACAGGAAATGGCGAGGGCTGGGTAAGTGGGCTGAGAAGAACACTTGTAAGTCCTTCCCAAAGAGGAGGCTGACTGCATCTGATCCATAAAGAACAAGCAGGGGGGCTGGATATCATATGTAGAGGAAGAGAGTACTTCCGAGAATCATAGGGCTGGAGGAGAGGTGGGCTTATAGGCCACCAGGTCTAATCCCTGCTTGAAGAGACCACCAGCACCACCTTCCTTGATGAGAATTTTTCCTTGTGTCACCACAAGTGTATTGCTGTTGAGTCTCTTTCTTTTTGCTGACCCCTCCTTGCCCTGCCTCTGTTGATGTTATTGACTGATTTGCTTTGATGCTGTAGGCAGGCAGGGAGTTGACCTGTGCAGTCCAGGAGGTCATACCTGCCTTGGTGGCCGTTGGCTTACCTACTCTGATGTCACAATGAGGCTTGCCTGGCTTGATTGTTTGCTGAGGCCTTGGAATCTGTCGGGTTCTGTGGACTGCAAGCGTCCTATGTGAGACCAAAGTGCTCTTCTGTGGCGAGATGGTATTTCACGTGATACCATGCGGGTGCTGAGTCAGATCTGTTGAGCCATCCTGGGGCTTTTGAGAAAGAGGGACTTGTGGTTTCTAAGGTAAGGGAAAGCTAGAATGTTAAATACAGTGGTACCTCGGGTTACATACGCTTCAGGTTACATACGCTTCAGGTTACAGACTCCGCTAACCCAGAAATAGTGCTTCAGGTTAAGAACTTTGCTTCAGGATGAGAACAGAAATCGTGATCTGGTGGTGCGGCGGCAGCGGGAGGCCCCATTAGCTAAAGTGGTGCTTCAGGTTAAGAACAGTTTCAGGTTAAGAACGGACCTCCAGAACAAATTAAGTACTTAACCTGAGGTACCACTGTACATGTGATTGACTCGCGTTCAACTGCATATACGTGTGGTGCCAGGAAATAAATTGTTCAATTCAAACTTGGAAATGGTGGTAGAGCTGGAGAGTCCTCGTGGCTCATGAGGAGACCCTCCCTGGAGCCTGAAAAGGACGACAGTGAAGGCGGAGGAAGCCCCAAAGAGACGGGAGGTGCAGTGGCACTTTGTTTACACTGCTCAACCTCCCCACCTAACAGCTGATGTGTGGGGTAGCGCAGCAGCAGCAGCTTTCCTGCATGTCCTCCAGGCTCCTGCCAGTCCTAGAGCTTCAATTCTAGTTGTGGATATTTCTGGTATGAATTGAAGAAAGAGTGGCAGAGAGGTTGTTTAGAAGGTGCTCCCCACTTTATGCGATTTCACTTATGCATATGAGGGCCCAGAACGTAACCCACACATAAATGAGGGGGATGCCTGTACTAAACTATGCTATGGTGGTACAGTATTTTAGAATAAATGGCACTGTAGTGACCCTACCCGCCCTGCTGGGGTAAGACAATGGATTAGTAGACTGGGAAGTTTTTCCAAACTGGCTGAAATTATGATAGTGGTACCAACATAGTGTGAGCTGATCAATGTGTTCTGAAAGGGCCCAGCCCCTGGGTAAGCAGGTATTCTGGATTACTGTTTGTTTTCTGCCCTTTTTCATTTGTGTGATTAAATTCCCTGTTTTGGATTGAGCTTTGGTTTGGATTTATTGCCTGGTTCAGTTGAAGGATGGGTGCAGACCCATGATCCTGGTTATCTTTGTGTCCCACGGGTCAGATTTTAACCCCCTGGTTATTTAGTGGAAGTCCCACCCTGTCTGCCTCCGTTACTACAAGAGCATCTTGCAAGGTTGGAAGCTGTGTGTCTCCCACCCTCTTTCTTCTTTGGCATGGTTCAGGTTTTCAGTAAGCTAGTCCTGTTACCTGCATGCAACAGTTCCTCTGGCAGGCTTTAATCTGTGCCCAGCCCCCAGCTCCCAGGCCCGATTGTTTGCTTAGCTCAGAAGGTGTTGCCCAGATGCCTCCCTGCAGAGCAGCTTAGGCAGGAATTCACACCTGGGAGCCTAAGTTTACACTTACTGCTGCTTGAGGGTGTGGCATCGTCAGTGGCCTTCAGAACCATCAGGGAACAGATGTGCACAGGCTGTCAATTTAAAGGGGCAGATTTAGAGTATCTTATTGCAATGCCCCCTGCCTTGTGATTCATTCCTGTCCTGCTGCATCCTCAGTGTTGGTGAAAGACAAGATTGCCTGCAGCTGAGCCCATTCTGTGTTGACCAGATCAAAATAGGACAGGATTTCTGCACCTTTAATAGTTGTGCAGAAGAGGAAATTTTGATGGCTACAGCTTGTCACATTGCAGAGCTGAGAGAAACTGCACCCAGTAGAATTCTCCTGTCTGCTTAACTGTTTTGGGGCCGTATCCTGAGCTGCGTTTGGTTAGCCTAGCTGACTCACAAAGCTGGGGTCCTTATTTGCTGACAGGCTGGCGCGCCACTGCCTATTCATTGTATTCGTAACCCTCCCCTCTTCTGCACCATGTGGCACTTCCCTAGAGTGCACAGGAAGAGCAGTGCCAACATGACTTCAGTTAATGTGGCTTTTTCAGCAGACTTCTTTCTTTCTTCTACTGTTTGGGCCCTGGAGTCAATTTTGCAAGGCTGGTGCTGGGAGACCGTTCTGGCTTTGCCCAGTCGAAACCAGAATACAGTTCTCAGGGAAACAAATGCCCTTTGCGACATAACACAGCATGGCTCATAAGAACATAAGAAGAGCCTGCTAGATCAGGCCAACAGTCCATCCAGCATCCTGTTCTCACAGTGGTCAAACAGATCACTGTGGGAAACACACTAGCAAGACCCAAGCCCACCAGCACCCTGCCCACCTGCAGTTCCCAACAACTGATATTCAGAGATTTACTGCTTCTGGCAAAGGAGGTGCTACATAGTTACTGTGGCTAAAAAAGGTAAAGGTAAAGGGACCCCTGACAATTAAGTCCAGTTGTAAACAACTCTGGGGTTGCGGCGCTCATCTCGCTTTCCTGGCCGAGGGAGCTGGTGTACAGCTTCCAGGTCATGTGGCCAGCATGACTAAGCTGCTTCTGGGGAAACAAGAGCAGTGCATGGAAGTGCCGTTTACCTTCCCGCCGGAGCTGTACCTATTTATCTACTTGCACTTTGACGTGCTTTCGAACTGCTAGGTTGGCGGGAGCAGGGACCGAACAACGGGAGCTTACCTCGTTGTGGGGATTAGAACCGCCGACCTTCCAATCAGCAAGCCCAGGGCTTAGTGGTTTACACCACAGCGCCACCTGCGTCCCTAGTTTCTAGTAGCCATCAATTTACCATCTCCTCCATGAATTTGTCTAATCCTCTTTTTAAAACCATCCAAGTTGGTGATCATCACTGCCTCCTTCAGGAATGAGTTCCGCCATTTAACTATGTGCTGCTTGAAGAAGTACTTTCTCTTATCTGTCATGAATCTTTCAATATTAATTGTATGCCAATGAGTTCTAGTGTTGTGAGAGAGGGCGAAAAATCTTTTCTCCATCCACCTTCTCCACACTGTGCATAATTCTATGTCACCTCCCACTTACCTTTCTCTAAACAAAAAGTTCTGGATGGCCTCATTAAAGGGGGGAAAAAATCTTGGATGATCCCGCAGCCAACTCTGACATTTTCCAGCACCATGTAACGTAATTCAGTGGGCAAGACTGTCCTTGGCTAATGCATCATGCATTTACCAGTCCTGGTGGTGGTTCCCTTCAGAAAATGCTGATCCCTTCTGTTTTCTTGCAGAATGCCTCTTTTGTGCACAGGCAATTTGTCATCCAAGGGCTCATGCAGGGCAGAAGGGAGAAACAGAGTGGGCACAGCTGTGTCTGAAGGGCATGTCCAGGCAAGAAACGACGGAGCTGTGTTAACACAGTGCATGGGAGCATCTTGCTTCCAGCAACACAAAAAACAAAATGCTTATGCCCTATGTGTATCCCCTTCTGTGACCACAGATGCTACGTTTATGCTGTGTTGTCCCCAGATGACTTCTGGATGTGCAGTATTCCAGCCTCCTCTGTTCCTGTCAGGGTGCTTATTAATGTGTGTTGCTAAGGAGCTGTGCCTGCCCACCGGCAGATTCCCAAGGATGGGCAGTTGAGGAGTTGTGATTTACTGCTTTCACACAAAACAGACAACACTTGTAGGGAGAGATGTTCGGGATCCTGAGGCTTAGTCGTCATCTTCTGTACCTGGTTCTCTGCCTTGTCCTGGCAGGAACTCTTTCATACCCAACTCATTTCCATATTTGCCACATGTGGTTTTATGAGGCTCCTAAATCATCCCTCCCTCCCTGTGTTTCTCTGTGAAACCTCTTCACCAGGGCCTAACAGACTGTTACTGATTGCAGGCTGCACACCAGTCTTCAAGTCCATTGGGCTTTCTCCCTGCCTTCTGCTTTTGGTGCAGGAATTGCTCTCTTGTTTCCTGGCTATGCTGCTTGAGGGCACACATGAAGCATTTTGAAAACAGTAGCGTGCTATATGGAAACTATTGCTGTTATGCATATTTTCAGCTCAGGAATATCGCCGGCTCAAGAATGGCAGGAGGATTAACGTTCAATGTGTGTTATCACATGCAGTCTCTACCTTCATAAGGACCTAATAAGAGCCCTGCTAAGTCAGACCTAAGGCATCTTTAGCCCAGCATCCTGTTTCCCACACTGGCCAACCAGATGCTTATGGGAAGGAATCCCACAAGAACTTGAGAACAATACGTGGTACCTCGGGTTAAGTACTTAATTCGTTCCGGAGGTCTGTTCTTAACCTGAAACTGTTCTTAACCTGAAGCACCACTTTAGCTAATGGGGCCTCCTGCTGCCGCCACGCCGCTGGAGCACGATTTCTGTTCTCATCCTGAAGCAAAGTTCTTAACCCGAGGTACTATTTTTGGGTTAGTGGAGTCTGTAACCTGAAGCATATGTAACCCGAGGTACCACTGTAGTCCTTTCCCACTGTCGTTTCCCTGCAACTGGTGTTCAGAGGAACCAGAAGCACTATATCCTGGTGTAGCAAGCAGCCATCACAACTGGTAGACTGTGAGAAGCCATTAATTTATTAACACCCCTTTTAAAGATTTTCAGCTAGTAACCATCACCACAAACACCAGGAAACTAGAGTTTCCTAGGTTCTGCCAGTGGCATCCACAAGGGATCCTAACACTGACTTTGAGGGTTTTGGCAATGATATATGGTACACCCTGAAGCAGTAGAGAGCATGTTGCATGATAATGGCCCACTGGGCTGAGGATAAATTCTGAGCTCGGCCTTGCCTGTCCTCTCCTTACTCCCTGTCCTGCCCACATCTTTGTGGCCTTGGTGTTAAACAGCTGGTTCCTTTTCTGTGCTGTCACCTTCCTGATTCAGATATTTCAGTTGGATCCAACATGTATACATTCCCTTTAATAGTCCGCTCTGTTTTGCTTCTGGGTACATGGACTGCAAGAAGATCAAACCTATCCATTCTTAAGGAAATCAGCCCTGAGTGCTCACTGGAAGGACAGATCGTGAAGCTGAGGCTCCAATACTTTGGCCACCTCATGAGAAGAGAAGACTCCCTGGAAAAGACCCTGATGTTGGGAAAGATGGAGGGCACAAGGAGAAGGGGACGACAGAGGACGAGATGGTTGGATAGTGTCTTCGAAGCTACAAACATGAGTCTGACTAAACTGCGGGAGGCAGTGGAAGACAGAAGTGCCTGGCGTGCTCTGGTCCATGGGGTCACGAAGAATCGGACACGACTAAACGACTAAACAACAACAACTTGGTTTCCAAAGGAATTAAGAATCACATATTCCTACATTGAAGCAGATGCCACCTGACTCAGGAGAGGCAATGGTAGAAAGACCACCATAAGTTGTCTTATGTTGTTCAAACTGGGTACATGGTTCCTTCTTTTTTCAGCTTGCCTGATTTAGAGTGAGATTTATATCCCACATTGCCAGTGCTCAGTTTCAGAGGGGTAGTCAGGTCAGTCTATACAGTGGTACCTCGGGTTAAGAACTTAATGCATTCCGGAGGTCTGTTCTTAACCTGAAACTGTTCTTAACCCGAAGCACCACTTTAGCTAATGGGGCCTCCTGCTGCTGCTGCGCCGCTGCTTCACGATTTCTGTTCTCATCCTGAAGCAAAGTTCTTAACCCGAGGTAATATTTCTGGGTTAGCGGAGTCTGTAACCTGAAGTGTATGTAACGCGAGGTACCACTGTATTGTAGCAAAAGCAGCAAAAAGTCCTTTTTGTGGCTGTAGCCTACATATTTGGTATGCCTCAGTTTTGTGCATTTTATGGTTACAATAGCAGGTACATGATTATTTAAATATTTTCTGACCCGAGATCCTTCGTCCAACAGACCACAAACATTCATTTCTTCCCAGTGACACTTGTTTCTTGATTCACCTGCACAGAGGAAGAAAGACTTTTAAAACAGCCTGTGTGTGTGTGTGTGTGTGTGTGTGTGTGTCCGTGTCTGTGTCCCCAGCATGAACTTAGTGTAGCTTGTCTCTTTCCTGTGTGCCATTTCACACAGGGATCCCATAAATCTAATATAATGGTTGTCTTGATATACGATCAAATGTTTTAATTCTTCTTTGTGAGGCTAGCATAGGAGAGCCACTTTATCAAGTCATGAGCTGTTCCTTCCTGTCTGAAAAAGGTAGCTGAAGTCATTTTTTAAATGCCATGGTAAAACCAGTCTAGCAACTTGAAACCTGGCTTCCCCTCACCCACAGAGGAACACCTTGCTTCTGTAGTCAGCTACTGAACCTGCCTTCTGATTCCTTTGTCTAATGATTAGAGTACATTGCTTCCTAAGACAGTCGTAAAGCCTAATTCTTCATGTACTGTATACGTTTTACATTTGGCTCCCTCCTTCACACAGCCTTTGGGGTCACACCCTCCCATAATCTGAGTAACGTTAGACATGCCATCATTTGTTTTGCACTAACAGGATGAACCATTTTAATATCATACCCCCAAGTAACCCAGAAATCAACATGTTTTCTTTGTAGCGTATAATTATGTCCGTAATTTTGGTCTTGTTTGCCACAGAGATGACTGGGCCAGGTGCAAACGTAAGTCCGGGGTGCTCTAGGTATAAAGCAGGACTGTCAGGCTTGAGGGTGCTGAGTTTAAAACATGGCAGATTAGAGATCTTGCCTGATTCCCTTCTGGCATGTTGCAAACACAGTGGATGTGCTGTCTGCACAGGTGAGCTCCCGATGGTAGAGCTAGAGATTGTGTTTCTGGGGAATAAAGAAGAAAGTATATTGAAGTGGAGATGGGGGGGCGTTTAGGTTAGGCTTGGCAGAGCAGGAGGGGAGCTCAGCCCATTGTTCTCTGAAGAGGGAGACAGCTGGGGAGTGGGAGGCAGCCCATCCCCACTTAAGCTGGGGAGAGGGAAGTTTGGGGGGGGGTGCAGACTCAGGTCAACATGTGATAATGTGTCACTTATCTGAAAACACCCGATCAGGAGTTGGTGCCAAGGGCATGTGTGTGTGTGTGCAGTCAGTGCCCTCCTGCCTTGGTGAAGGAGCCCCAGTTCCTTCGAGACTTGATAGTGATAGACAAGCAGGCTCCACTGTGGGGAATCGAAGCTTGTTACAGGGCACAGAGAGAGAGAATCTGACCCACTGCTGGCGATTTCAGTTATCGGCTTGGCGAACTTGATCCTTCCACACTGCACGAGTGCTGGCTGAGCCTAGCAGCATCCCTAGTCTTCTTAAAAAATGTGGTTAGTTTTGCAGTACAACAGGTTCTGCAGAATAACGATTCCTTAGCATGTTTTTTAAACCTGTTGTCTGTTGATCTCAGATGCCTCCCAGCTCTTATGATTATGATTATGAGATAATAATAGTTGCCTCCACAGGGCTGATTGCAAGTGGAAGTTAGGTAATGGAGGGGGGGCGGGTCGGACAGATCTTGTTGTCTTTTCACCTGGGTTTGAAAAGGACCCAAATATTTCATTAAATAAAACCAATAAATGGCTGCTGGCACAGATGGGACGAGGCTTTTCCTGAGAGTCCCTAGGTTCCCAAGAAGTTGGGAGTAGTGCCTATGCATTTGCACTTCTGCTGGAAATGGTGATGAAATATTTGGCTGGCCGGATCCGTAACCTGAAACAATAAGGCTTTGGATACACTCCTCTCTGTAGTGTTGCTGCAACAGCCATGACTCAGTGGTGGAGCACTTCTTTTGCATGTTAGAAAGTCCCATTCCCTGGCATCTCCACACAGGGCTGGGTTTGTTCTCTGTCTGAAACCCTGGACAGCCAGCAGACAATGCTGAGCTTGATGGTCCAGTAGTGTGACACTGAATAAGGCAGCTGTTTCCTGTGTCCTTGTGCCTTCTAGGAGGAGACACCCCAGGCAGGATATTTTCTCCCCAGACTCATCAAATCTGGTACTTGGAGAAAGGAGGAAGGAGATTTCACACCACCTTCCACACACAACTGCAGTGTCAGGAATGAGTGGTCCGTCTTGAGCTACTGTGGGATTTTGGGGGAGCAAAAACCTACACAACACAAAAGGAACATCTTGCAGCAGGGTAAGGTGTCTAGAACCTGTGGCTGAACTGGCTGGACTTTGGTGGCAGCATCATTAAATAGCAGCAGCTTTGCACTTGCTACCTAAGGTTGGTAGTGGTTGCCGCTCACTACTCCCCTCTCTGCTTTCTGATCATGGATTGAGAGGCTGTTGTTTGATTGAGAGACAGTTGTTTGAGATTGATTCCTGTGCAACCTTCTGCCTGGTTCTTGAGCTGAGCACCGACTTCATGAAAGACAAAGCAGGGGTCTTGGGTTTGGAAGTAAACTGGATGTCTCCTAGCTCCTTCTCTGAACCAGAGAAGGGCAGACCCAACCTTTCTGAAGCTCTTTCCAATAGGGACCACAAAGCTGCCTATCACTTTAAGAGCTCGGAGAAAGCAAGAGAGCCTGTGCCAGGCAGTGACAGTGCTTCCTGGGCAGAGGGACCATAGCTGCACACTCTCACTGCCTTCTGTCTTTTAAAGTAGCAGGCGGAATGGCCAGAGTTGTTCTCATCAGTGCCTGATTGGCAGGTAGACCTAGAAGCTGTCTCAGGGTTGTCCAATGGGGACCCAGCCTGCTCTGAAAGCAGCCTTTGTACCTCTTCAGTCAAAGACCATTTCCTCTGTGTGCTCAGTTGCCTGGAGCCAAAGGAATGGTGTCTCTTGTCTATGGAGGTGGCTGCTGCCTGCCTCTTCCTCTGCCTACTACTGAGCTAATTGTTCCCACGCTAATCTCCTTGAGAAGCTTAACTTAGCTGGGGGCTGGGAGAAGCCAGGAGACTCTACCTATGGCCTGGTAATGCCAGCGGCTTGCTGTGGAAAGCAGGTGGCCAAAATAAGTTCTGATTTTGCAGTGCAAGTAGAAGTTATTTCCCTTTGCTCCTGTTTTACAAGGTGCATAAAGGAAACTGTTTGCCCTTGGGGTTCAATTAGCTCCAGCAGGGGGCCTTGCTAGCTCCCCCATCCTTCATTGCAGAAGTTGTCTGCGAAAGATGCCACATAGCTCATTTTAAACAGGCCTGACCTGTTTTTACTTGCCATCTGTCCAGGTTTTTGTTTTAATTCAGCTTTAATGCCATTTAAAAAGCAATTTACGTATTAAAATGGCGCAACTACAATAGTTCATATGCAAATAAGCCACCGCTCCTTTTGGCTGTGTAAATGTGGGAACCCTATTGCCAGGCCTGCCTCAGGTGCCCCTCCTCCTCCTCCTCTGCAGGTTAAGAACCTCTAACCAAAGTATCCTGGTCCCTTAGTCGTGATGGCAACTCCCCCTTCCTATCCGGGGCAGCCATAAAAGGTTGCTACCACCTGTAAGGTATCGGTGGAGCCGTCCTCAGTGATGCAATGACCATGTTTGGGGACAAGGGAAGGGCCACCCAAGTTTGGGACTTGACTTGTCTCTTGCTTTTTCCAGCTTTGTTCTCTCTTTCTGAGAACATGTCTTGCCCCTGGCTTTTCTCTTCATCTACCCACCCTAATTAGACTTAAACCTGCAGCACAAGCTTCTTATACAGCTGACTTGAAGCTAAATCCCCTTGCAGAGCCAGCCTGGGCAGGGTCAGCTCAGGAAGCTGGCCTTCTGCTTCCTCCACAGAGAGCGCTGAGCAATGCACCTCTGTGAAATGCATGAGGGGCGAGTGGTGTGGGGAGGCCTCCCCTCTGCGCGCCCCTTGAATCCGGAGGACATTTTCCTGGGGGATGAAAGGGCCACAACAGCACTGGGGGCAGGGCGAGAATTATTGTCTGGAAAACGATGTTTACTCTGTGTGCCTATGATTTCATCTTGCTTGCACTCATGGAATCCGTCACAGAATTTGGCACCCATAAATTCTCCGTTTTCCTGTTAAAACCACACATCTGTTGCTGTTACGGCTGTGAACAAAAGCTGGGACACGTGGGCAGTGCTGGGTGAATTCCTCGACGCCAGAGGACCCTGCGCAAGACTTCCAGCTTCAGGGGCGGGTGTGGGGAACAGGGACAGGAAGGTGTTTGGGTCTTCCCTTGGGTGTGTTGTTCCCATCTCCCTTGCATCTGACCATTCCCAAGATCCAACTCATTTGAACGTTTCGATCTTGGAAGCAGAAGACAGTATGCGCACACACCAAAAGCAAAATACGTGCATATTTTGCATGATTTCCATAATTTATTCGGGTCACCGAATTTGAACCTCCTTGGTGCAGAAATATACACAGCCCTCATTGTTCATCTTTCCTCCCAAGTACCAAGGAGAGGTTGTTGCGAGATAAGAGTCAAACAATATTGCATTGATTTTTCCAAAACAATTAGTTTCTATGATCTCTTCTGCTGCAGATAGTGACCCCACAACCCATGAGCAGCTGCTCCATAAAACTTACTTCCTGGTAACCTAGTGGTTACAGAGTCTGTGCTGTGGTGCTTTTGTGGTGGGTGGGAGAAGTCAGCTGGGAATGAGATGGGAGCAGAGAGTCACTATTTGACTTTGTCCCAATGGGATCCATGCAGGACTTGCTCCCTTTGCTAACGTGGCACTTTTACCCAGGATGGGAGGGGGTAGCTTTTACTTTCCCAGCTATTTAGTGGTCTTATGAATATTACATGAGAATTACAGGCTCCTAAGAAGGGGAATGGCTCTATATTTCGCTCCCTGTTCCTTGGAAGCCAGGCTAGTGGCTAGCTGTCCGTTCTGGGATTCAAGGGCAGCCATTTCCCCCAGCAGTGTGTGTGACTTTCTGACCTGTTCCAGGGTTGTCATTGGCTAGCAAACTCTCCGTACAGGTTTTATTTCTGCAAATGGTACTGAAGCACTGCTCTTTCTCACTGCTCCCATTAAACTGCAGCTACTTACCCCAATCAATGTCTTCCTGGCCATCTCTAGTACCCCTAGAGATTGTGGCTGGTTAATTACATCCTGGCGGCAGGTATTCCAGTCACCGCATCTCGTGGGGTTGGGCTGGATCAGAGTGCTTGCTTCCCGCACATCTCCCCCTCTCCCTCCACTTTCTCCAGGCTGAACATTGCAAGGAGGCTGAAATCTACAGTGAAAAGGACACCAAAGTCTACAGCAAGCAGCAGCATTCTGAGGGGCTGCTTGGGAAGCAGAGGAAGCCTTGCAGTGAAATCAAACCTTTGGCCCATCTGGCTCAGAATTACAGAGGCTGATTAGCAGCGACTCTCCAGGATTTGAGAGCCAAACTGCACATGGCACTGAATGTGTCGCTTGGAATCATGTCAGGGGTGTTGTTGTGGTTTATTTAATATTGGTGCAGGGCCCTAGTTTTCATCAGGACCACAGTGCAAGGGGTGGGGAGGTTGAACCCAGTTAACACACACACACACACACAACACTGTTGTTAGCCTAGTAACAACCAAGGGTTGGGGGGGGAGTTCATTGGGAATGTGAGGAGGGAAGGAGCCTTCTTGCACTTTACAGTCCTGATAAAATCAGGCCTCCTTGTGCCTGCTTAAAAAAAAAAAAAACACCACAAAGTGTTTCCGAGTGATACATTTGGCATCACATGCAGTTTGGCCCTTTGACAAGGAATGTTTCCCAGCCCTTCCTGCAGATGCCAGGGGCAGAACCTGGGACCTCCTGCAGGAAAAGCATGGGCTCTGCAACTTGAGCTGCAGCTCTTCTGAGGTTCTGTGCCAAAGAAAACCTCAGGAGACCTTGCTCAGGGCTGTCCTCCGGTTGTATCTAAGATCCGTTTCCTGCTGCTCCTTGGGACCCATTATGGACATGACGTCTGACTGTTCACCCATGAGTGTAAGACTCCTAAAGACATGGCAAGGCAGGCCTGCTCAGTTGGATCTTGTATTGTTCTCAGCCTTTGACCCCTGGTCTTATTTGTCATCCATAAACTTTGGTCTCCAGCTGTTTGGGACTACAACTCCCATCCTAGCTAGCAGGACCAGCGGTCAGGGATGATGGGAGTTGTAGTCCAAAACAGCTTGCAACCCAAGTTTGGGAAACCCTGATACTCACTATTGCAGGCATGAGGAACATAGAATACTGTCTTACGCTCAGTCAGACAAATGGTCCATACAGCTTAGTATTGTCTTGTCTGTTTGTTTGTACCCTGCCCACCTGACTGGGTTGCCCCAGCCACTCTGGGTGGCTTCCAAAATATGTATAAAAACAAGATAAGATATTAAACCTTAAACAGCTTTGCTATACAAGGCCGCCTTCAGATGTCTTCTAAAGGTTATCTAGTTACTGCTCCTGGATTAACATCTTCCCCATTAAAGCTTTTATAACCCACTTTTTTCTCCAAGGAGGTCAAGGTTCTTCCCCCTCCTCAGTTAATCTCCACAACAACCCTGTGAGGTAGGTTAAGCAGAGAGGCAGTGACTGGCCCAAGGTCACCCAGTGAGCTTCCTGGCCAAATGGGGATCTGAACCCAGATCTCCCAAGTCTTAGTCCGACACTCTAACTCAGCCTTTCTCAACCTTGGGTCCCCGGATGTTCTTGTACCACAACTCCTATCATCCCTGAGCACTGGCCATGCTGGCTAGGAATGATGGGAGTTGTAGTCCAACAACATCCAGGGAACTAAGGTTGAGAAAGGCTGCTCTAACCACTACACCACACTGACTTAAAATAAAAATCAACATTTTAAAATTCTGCATTTTTTAAACTGTTCCCCTCTCCTTTTCTCACCCTCCTGTCCTGCCCCACTCCACTTGTTGTGAGCTACTGTAGCAACCGTAGCCAAAAAGGTGGGTGTAATAATAAAAGTAATAATAATAATAATAATAATAATAATAATAATAATAATAATAACGACTCTGAGGCACGCTTGAGTTGGGGACTTTGTCTGAATGCACTGCCATGTGAGATTGTCATGTGACTTGGCATTTTCAAAGGTTCTCTCTATGTTCCCCTCATACTCTGGAGCACAGAACATGACTCACAATTCCATCTCTCCCCCCACTAATTACGCTCTTAATGTTAGTGCTCCTTGGCCCCATCATTATACTCAGTGGCGGGTGACATTCACTGGGTTGTTTTGCAGAGCGCCAGTTATATCCTGAGTATTCTTATTTGTGGTTTCTGTGTAGACCCACCCTTGGGCTCTGTGCCTCTGCTCATGAGAGCTGTGGAAGTCTGTAGAGCAGGGGATTCCCAAAAAGTGGTCCATGGTCTGCAAGCTTCATTCCGGGAGCTCACGGTGTGTCTGTGGATTTGGGCTGGAGACAGGAGCTGGCCCACCCATCACATAAAACATTGGCATTGATTTTTAATTGTATCTTAATGCTTTTTTATGGCAGTGGTTCCCAATTAGCTAAGTACTGCAGGCCCCCTGTACAGTATTTCAAAAGCCAAGCCATGGACCCCCGACTTTTAAAAATGTTGATATCTCTATGGTAGCTTTTGTTACATGAATGGTGCCATGGATCCCATGGGTGGGTTATGAAACACCAACTGGGAATCACTGTTTTATTGCATTATATTTTGAATTCCATGGAATTCTAATTGAAATACTGTTGACTCGCAGCTTATGTACATTTAACTTGTGTGATCCCAGCTTTAACTGGTTGTATCCCAGAAGGCAGGGGGATGGCAGAGTGGGGGGGGGGACCTTTGGCAACCCCACCTCCCATTGCACACGCCTTGGGAGAGCTGTTCAGAGGTGCAGAGAGAGTCTGTAGCTGCCTTGGAAGAGAGTGCAGAGGTGCAGGGAGAATGCTGCGCTGTGCTTTTTATGGTTTTAAAAATGTTGTTTTGACTATACACAATTTTGGCTTTATGCGCTATCCCCCAGAATGTAACCCCCGCATAAATTGAGAGTCAACTGTACAATAAAATGCTACGTATAAGAGATTAACCTTCAACATTGCACTGTTATCCTCCATCAGTGCAACCATTTCTGGATAATCTTCCCTCTCTTCCTCCTTCCTCTGATTCTCCAGAGCAGATTTAGGGGAGGTGCAGGGGGCCTGTGGAAGGAGGAAGGAAAGCCCCATCCTGCTTGTGGGATCGTTAGCGTTGGCTTCCGCTAGCACACCAGGTTAATTGAATTTGGGCTAGAGGGTTGCATTCAACTAAGTCTTACTCAAAGTTGAGCCACTGAAACGAATGGACCTAAGTTAGTCATGTCCACTAACTTCATTGTGTCTGCTGTGAGTAGGACTAGTATTGAATACAACCCAAAAGAAGCCATAAAAACCATACAGCATCTAGCATAGCACATTTGCTGCAACAGGCGAAAATAATAATTTAAGTGCTGTGCTGTGACCCTCAGCAATTTCAAAGTGGTCCCTGGGGGGAAAGTTTGGGGACATAAGATGAGCCTTCCGGATCAGACCAATGGCTCTTGTAGTCTAGCATCCTGTTTCCACAGTGGCCAAATTGATGCCTGTGGGAAGCCTGCAAGATGGACTGTTCCAGTAAATGAGCTGAGGAAGGGATGTGCCTGCCTCTCGGAACATGCTCCAAGGGGTGTAGCAAACACCTTCCTGTGTAGCCCAGAACATTCCTGACAATTTCACATCTAGCCCAGTAATTAGACTCGTAATGTTGGTATTGCTTGCCACATCATTATCCCCAATAGTAGGTTGCAATCCCCGTATTATTTTGCAGAGCAACAGTTATGACCTTCCTGAGCTTGGATATGTTTGTTAATATCTCACATGGCATTAGCTTTTTGTGCCAAATCATCTCAAAAGGTGGCTCATGTTTAGTTTGTTATTCTGTGCACACACACCAAGACTATCTACACAATGCTTGTTCTGCAGGTTCTCTCTTCTTTATAGATGTACATTCTTGCAATCTTTCCTGTGTTATGCTCCGTATGTATTCTATTAAATTTCATCAGTTTGTGTTCTTGGCACAGATCTGTGGTGTATCGAGAGCAAAAAGAAAGTTTGTCCTCTCCTCCATGGGGCTTTTAGCCCCCTCCAGTTCTATACTCAATTAAAAGAAAACGTTTCATAGCCTTCTCTGTTTAATGCTGAGTTATTATTTCCCGAGACAGCTTTCCACTCAGATTGTGAGGCTCCCTGCTTTGTATTAGCTGTTCCTCAACTTGGTTGCGTGCACAGTTTTTGGATGACACATTTAGAAAATATTTGGAAGGCCAAAACAAAGCTAAGATGGAGAATGCAAGATTTTGTGCAGATAAAAACAGAGGAAATGTGCCTGTTCAGAGAGGGAGATTGAGGAGAGATGTAGGAAGTATTGAAATGTCCCCCTCTTAAAACACTGTTAATAAAAATGAGTTTCCTTTAGAAGGGAGGTATAGGGGTGTTTGTTGGCAGATATGCCCCTGCTGGCTTGGTTTTGGGGTGCCTCGTGGATCCTGCATCTGGTAAAGGAGCAGAACTTGAATAAGACACTCAAGAATCCATGCCACAATTAGGAAGAGAACCCCGATGAACTGAACTTTTCTCAGAGGAGCCCCTGCCTTGCTGTAGCTCATTCTTTGCCAGCCTTGCAACTCACCAGACTCCAGCTCCCTGGCTTATTCTCTGGCTAATTCCCCGTGCTATAAATACTGCCTGGGGTGACAAACTCCCTAAGGCTCCGGTCAGGGCGGTGGCCGTGCAGGAAAAGCTCTGCCAGTGGCTACGTGATTCGTGCCAGGCTATGAAAAGGGTGGGGCAATGGCTGGCAGAGGAAAGAGTCTGGCTAGGGTGAATCTCTTGCTTTTGGGACCCCCCCCCCATTTGAAGCCTCCCTCTCCTTCTGCAGGTCGCAATGAACCTTTGAAGAAAGACCGTCCCAAGTGGAAGAGCGACTACCCCATGACCGATGGGCAGCTGCGGAGCAAACGGGACGAGTTCTGGGACACGGCACCGGCCTTCGAGGGCCGCAAGGAAATCTGGGATGCGCTCAAGGCTGCTGCCTATGCAGTGGAGGCGAATGACCACGGGCTAGCGCAGGCCATTATTGACGGTGCTGGAGTGACCTTGCCCCACGGTATGTGATGGCAGGATGGGAAGTGGGCAAGAGAAGAAATAGCACAGGGCTAGTTCTTTCTGCCTTATCTCTTGCCAGAGGTAGAAATCATGCCCTGTGCTGTGAGTGTAAAATGGGAACTTCTATCCAGGCAAAAATCATAAAGCAGGAATAGGCAGTCGGTGCTCCTCTCCAGGTTCGTTGGACTGCAATCCCACAATCCTTGCATGGCTGTTGGCCATGTTGGCTGGGCTCATAGGAGCTGGGAGCTGCAGGGCCAGAGATTCTCCCATCCCTGTCTTAGGGCCTGAAATCCTTGTTTGAATCCCTTGCCTGCCTGCCACAGTACAAGCACACATGTGCACCTGCAAACCCAAGATAGCAGCAAATGTGTCTTTATCGCCATGCATATTATTCAGGTTAGACACACACGGAAGTAATAATTGGCCATGCCTCCCTGCTACTTGTCTCCACTGTGAGAAATGTGTTTACTGCCACAAAATATATAAAGTGTCCTCAGAGCTGGTACTTCCAGGATTCTTGAGCTCTTTTGATCCCTTCTGTACACATTTGTTCCTGGAATAAGGATAACATTCTCCAAAGACCTGAACAAACTGAAACAGCTTTGCACTGTACCTGCCACTTCACCTTCAGGAGGAAAGAGAAAAAGTGCCAACTTCATCCCTGTTACCCTGTGTTAGTCTCCGTATGGATGAAGCATTTATTTGTTTGTTTATTAACATTGTATCCTACTCTTCCTCCCAAAGGGGCAAACATCAAAATGTTAAAACAATACAATCTTAAAAACAGAAAAAACATGTACAACTTTTTGAAACAATTTAAAACTGTCTAAACACATTTAAAAGCAGTCACATACCCTCACAGCTACTATTTTCAAGGTTGTCACGGCCAGTACCCATCAAATGCCTGTGTAGTGGCACCTGCCCTGTGGAACACCCTCCCACCAGATATCAAAGAGAAAAACAACTACCAGACTTTTAGAAGACATCTGAAGGCAGCCCTGTTTAGGGAAGCTTTTAATGTTTAACAGACTATTGTATTTTAATATTTTGTTGGAAGCCACCCAGAGTGGCTGGGGTATAAATAATAAATTATTATTATTATTATTATTATTATTATTATTATTATTATTATTAAACAGGGAAGTTTTAAATTTCTCCTGAAAGCCAATAATGAGGGAGACAGATGCACTTAATCCTGGAGGGGCGTTCCACAAATGGGGAGCCACGAACAAGAAGGCCCTGCCATGGGTCAAAATACCAACTGGGCAGCAGCCAGAGTTAGTATGGACCTAACCTGCCTATCATAGGGCCTGGAGTGCTTAATGTTGCAGGAGATGCTCCTTTAAATACTTGGTTCCCGAGCCATTTAGGGCTTTGTACACCAGCACGCACATCTTGAATTGGGCTCAGTAACTTGCTGGCAGCTCACTGGCAGCTGGGGTGTGATAGGTGGCTGGGCAAGGTTAGCGAGTTGGACTAGGACCTGGGAGACCAGGGTTCAAATCCCCACTTGGCCATGAAGCTCACTGAGCGAGCTTGGCCCAGTCTCTTCTCTTAGCCTAGCCTACCTCACAGGGTTGCTGTGCAGATTGAATGAGGAGGTGGAGAACCACGTAGGCCACCTTCAGCTCCTTGGAGAGGAAAAAAAGGAAATATAAATAAATAAGGAGAGGAAATGGAAAGCTTACATTTAGTTTGGTTTAGAATCGAGGGGAAGAGACTGGGTTCCGTTCCCCCCTGTAAGCCTCTCACGCCCCCTGCTGGCGCTTTCTGTCTCCTGCAGGCTCCCTCACCGAGTGCTATGACGAACTGGGTAACCGCTACCAGCTTCCAGTCTACTGCCTGGCCCCCCCTGTCAACCTGATCATGGAGCGGAGCGAGGAGGAGGGCGTGGAGCCCCCCGAGCCAACGCCCAACACCCGGCGCGAATTCCCCCTCAAAGTCCGCCTCTCCACGGGCAAGGACCTGCGCCTGAGCGCCAGCATGACAGACACTATCGGGCAGCTGAAGAAGCAGCTGTACGCCCAGGAAGGACTGGAGCCCGCCTGGCAGCGCTGGTTTTTCTCGGGCAAGCTCCTGACGGACAGGAGCCGCCTGCAGGAGACCAAGATCCAGAAGGACTTTGTCATCCAAGTCATCATCAACCAGCCGCCTGCACCGAGGAACTGAGCTGGAGGCGGGTGGTGCGGCGCCCGGCCTTCAACCCAGGGACTGAGATTGCAGGAGGCTGCTCTTGTGCCTGGGGAGGGCCAGCAGGTGGCGCCCTCGGAACCAGGGCCGGAAGGTTCCCCAGCGGCCCCTGAGAAATTGCACACACTCACTCACTGCAAGAGGCAGCAGACTGAGTTGACAGCGCAGATGGGCAACATTGAAAGTGGTTTATCCCCATGGTTTGTCTCTCGGGGCCCTTTGGGGCCAATTTTTTAAAACTTCCCAGAACCCCAAGGATGGGACCTCCCCGCTCCTCCCAAATTATCCAGGCTCTGGGCTCGGCTGGCACCGAAACACATGCCTCTCCCCACCCCCCTTGCTCAGCTCCAGTCTGGGCTGAGCTGCCTGCACTTGAGCCTATATGACGGATTGTGGACGCTGTCTCCTGGGCACAGCTCTTGTCGTTTGGGCACTGAGAAGCTGGAGACCAAAGCGTCCCTCACATAAGGGACCAGGCTAGGCCCAGGGCTGCACTGCGTGGGTCAGAAGACCCTGCCGGTTCTGGCTCCCCATTTCCAGGCCACTGAATGAGACCTTGAGTAACGCTGCGGTTGGCCCTCTTTGCACAATTTCATGGGATGAGCCCAGCGAGGCAGCTGCTGCTCATCCTGGTTTTATGGGCAGCCCCTCAACCAGATAAGGTGCGATACGGGGGAAGATGGTTTGTATGTATAGGTATTAGTGTAATTTATCAATAAAGCCTTTTCCAACTAGCCTGGAGCCTGATTTCAGCCGGGAACTTGCTTTGGGTGCCTTCGCTTTCTGCAAGCGTCAAACGACTTAAAGAACCGGCCTTATGAACTTGGTATGCTGGATTTGCTTTTGAAGGAAGAGGTTGTCAGGCTGACCTTTGCAATGCAATGCCTGAGCATCTCCAGAAGGGCAGTGGGCAATTTGCATGAGGCAAACCAGGTAGGAAAGGCTGTCGCTCAGTGGTAGAGCAATTGCCTTCATGCGGAAGGTCCCAGGATTAACCCCAAGTGGGGCTGGGAGGGATTACTTCCTGAAGCCGTGGAGAGCCTGTCAGTGTAGACAAGGCTAAGTGAAGTAGACCAACGGTCTGTCTCAGTATAAGGCTTCCTGTCTCTCTAGGAATCTGAAACTCAAGTGAAATCTCAAATTTCAATGTGGAACTAGAAGTTGCCTGGAGTAATGTAGCTGTTAACCAGAAGGTTGGTGTTCAAGGCTACCCAGGGATAGCTGTGGATAGGATTCCTGCATTGCAGAGAGGGGGATGGATTAGATGGCCCTCAGGGTCCCTTCTAACTTACTATTCTGTGATTCTGTGAACTACACAGTGGCCACAATAACAAAAATGGGGGGGCTGATGCAACATGTGAGGAACCCTCTGCAGATGAGAGGAATGGCTGCTTATTTCCTCCTGTACTTCTCCGTTCCAGGCCTTTTTCTTACCTTCAGCCGGTCTTGTTTCCCTTTTCACAGTCTGGCTGGAAAGGGGAGAAATAGACACTGCCTGCACAGAAGAGGACCAGGCAGCGAAGGTTTGTGCCTTTAGCAAGGGGAGGGAAACGTGGGTTGGGAGCCCCCAGGCTCCCCTTGTAAGGTCTGGCTTGGCCTTCTGATCCAAGTTCTCTGGCCACATCTAGTCAAGAGGTTTTTGAGACAACACACCAGACGAATACATTGAAAAATGGTACCACTAACGCGTCTTAAGCTTATCTTATTGCTACAGTGGTATTTCTGTTTTTAAAAAGGATGCACACCCTCTGTGTACAGGTGCTAATTGCCCACCTGCAAAGCACAAAGGAGAGGGGAGGGCAAGGGAAATGAAAAGAGCAGAATCCGTGTGGAAGATCCACTTGGACAATCTCTGCTTGATGGAAGGTCAAGCACGGACAGAAGTGCTCAGCAGTTCACATGACATGTGTACAGCACTGCTTCTGAACATTTACACATGTGGTCTGCTGCATTACTATTTAATACTATTATTACTATAATCTGTAAATCCCAGGACAATTTACATCATCATAATCTTCATTGTTATTATTTGTATACTGCCCTATACCTGCAGGTCTCAACATAAATATAAAGAATACAGAATGCATAATAAAAATAGGAACAGCAAGGAACCCCAAATCCCCCCTGTTATTCAAAGGCAGAGGTAGTGATGGCCACCAACACGAATGGCTTTGGAAGAGGATTAGACAAATTCGTAGATGAGACTATTATAGCCAGTAGCCCTGGCGGCTATGTTCTCCCTTCACTGCCAGAGAAAGCATGCCTCAATACCAGTACTTGCCAATTTCTCCAAAGCAGCGTGCAAGATTTCATGTGAACCAGCATCCACATCTAGTTATTAAGCGACCATCAGTTCCCATCAGATTCATACATTGGTTTTGTTCCGTGGCACTCGTGCAGCTGCCATTCTTTAAAAACAATGTGTGACTAAAATAATATGCATACTTGCTCTCCTTATAGGTTGGTTTGGGGTCAGGACTGTCTAATGAAACAGGGCTGGTGACAAAAAGAGCACCCACGGATTTGTAAGATGGCCCAGGATATATTTGGAAGGTCCTCCTCCCTGCTGCTTGACTGCTGTGGCTCATCCTGGCCTCTTATCACCTCGGAAGCTGCCTTGCAGGCTTGGAAGGTGTCCCACGTCATTAATTCTCAGACTGGTTATTGGGAAATGGGATGTTATCTCCATCCTGTTGTGCAGAAGAGCACCCTGGAGCTCAGGAACGACTTAAGTAGCACTGCTGTCACGGTACAATTGGGGGCTATGAGACTGAGAGGGATAGACTGGTGTGTCTGTTGCCATAAATAACTTCCAGCTCATCCCTTCCTGGTGTCCTCTCACCTGCCCCCACCCTCCCCAGTTCACCCGATGTTATTCATCCTGTTCCACTACACTTTCTGTTCCAGGCTTTGTGCCTATGTTAGCTGCTTGGCAGGTTGGTAAACTGTTTCCTGGCAGAGCCCAGTGGCTTGGGCTAGTGCCCTCCTGAGCAGGCCCCTCTGGAGATTTTGGCACCCACAGCAGAGGGCAAAAATGCCCTGCGGGTATCATGTGTCTCATCACAGAGGCAGGAGTTCTATGCTGGGGGAGCAGCAGCCCCTAAGGCTTAGTGATGGAAGCCTTTTAGAAGAAGGTTGGTTGGTTGACTTAGTTGATTTACCTGCTGCCTTCACACAATGAGCTATGCCCAAAGTGACCTACAAGTTACAACAAACATTCACTTATCAAAATACAAAGCACTGGGGAGGGAGTGGGGAGAAAGGCCAGTTTACAAAATGTATTGATAAATTCAGATACCTCTATTCCCAGGTAGCACTTTAAAAAAGGAGTTGTCCTTGATTCCAGAAGCTCATAGTCATTGCAGGATGGATACCACTAATTTTCACACTGGAATATTTATCATTTATTACATTTGTATACCTTTATCTTCCAGGGATTTCAAGGGGGTGTACATGGTTCTCATCCCCACCACAACCCTGTGAAGTAGGTTAGGCTAAGAGATGGTGACTGGCCCAGGTTCACCCAGTGAGCTTCATGGCTGAGCAGGGATTTGAACCCTGTCCTCCTAAGTCCCAGTCCAACACTCTAACCATTATGCCACACTGAACCAAAGGTGGTGGACTCGCCTCTGCTAGAAGTTTTAAAGCAGTGGCTGGATTTTCAGGGATGTTGCTGGAGTGGTTTTCCTGCATTGACAGGTGGCTGAACTAGAGGAACTTTGGAGATCCCTCCCAACCTGAAGGTTTTATTATGGCCATATTTCAGATGCTACAGCTTTTGAAATTATGATCGGCAGCTCTGTGCAGGGACCACCACTTTTGGAAACTCCATGTGTATGTGGAGTTTCTGGGATGCATGTGCGCATGACAATACAAATCTCCCAGGAGTGACTCATAGGACAACTCGGGAAGCTTGCAGCTGGGCAGAGAGCCACAATCCCTGTCCCCAGTGTATCCAGGAGAAGGACATCAGCCTATATGGAATGGACAAATCTTCCCCAGGAGTCAAGCGGGAAACTCAGTGCTCACCTCCCAATTGGGAGGGGGTGTCTGGCTACTAATGGGTCGTTTTTAGGAAGGTGAGCTGTGTGCAGTTGGAAAAGGAGAGATTGCGACAAGCTGAGCTCACGGCAAAGGCCTTTGGGGTGGGGAATGTGAACAGGGTCACTTGGGCAGGACGCACATCAGGTCTTTTAAGTCAGCGGCTGCGAGCGGACAGGAGCAGGTCCACAGAGTCCTGCATAAAGCTTGGGAAGAGAGCAGAACCAGGATCAGGGGGAGTGTTGGGGAGGACTCACAACTCCAGGATAATGGCAGAGAAGACGGCTGTGGACCAGGGGGTGAAATGGGCAACAGACCTGATTGAACAGAAGCTGGCACTGGAGGAAGAGGAAGAACAGGTGAGTCTTGGGGATGCATTCCTGGCACTCAGGAGGCAGACCCAGTGGCTGTACTGGATGGGGCCTGGATTCATGGATATCCACGGGAGGGAGAAGGATCTCATGTTCTTGCCAACCACAGGAGATGGGACAGCTTTACTATGAAGTGGTGTGCAATGGTTGTTTCGAAGCAGCCAATTTATTTCCTGTAACCTCCTTTCCATGTAATTAGCAACTAATATATTGGAAAGGGGGTCACCATTTTGACTGTTCGAGGAAGGGATGTTTAAGGCTGGCGCTGCTATCACTGCCCCAAAAGAAAATGTAATAGAAAAAAGACAGTCACGGAACTGAGAAATTCCACAAAACAAATAATCCTAGCTCGACCTAGGTAAAATAAAGTGCAGTAATAAAGGACTGAGGACTCAAAAGTACAGTTTCTAATACTGAATTTACAAAAAAGGTTTGAAAACCTAAATAGCAAGTTTTAAACAAAGCTCACTTGAAGAGTGGCTTATTTATTTGGTTGCATTTATTTCATGTGCTTTAGACAATTTGTTGTGGGCAGCCTAGTAATTATGCAGTGGTTATTCTGGGCAGCTTCTGAGAGATGCCCCACCAGAGATCATGGGGAGAGGAAGAGGGAAATAAGGATAACACTGAATGATAGGGCAGGCATGTCCAACTTTCTAGAGACTGCGATCTACTCCCACTGTAAAAAAACTGGCAGTGATCTACCCATTTGATTTACCAAAGTTGTTGAAGCCAAAGTTGTTGAACTGTGTTTTTTTTTGGGGGGGAGGATCATGTGATCAACCGCAATCGACCATGGGACACCCCCCCCCCACGATCGACCAGTAAATCGCGATCGACCTGTTGGACATCCCTGCTCTAGGGCCTCAAAAGAGACTGATATGGAACATGGATGGCTCTGGGAGAGACCATTTTGAGGCTGACAGCAATTTTCAGGAAAAGGGTCTCTCATGAAAACCAGTCTGCTTATCATTGTGATCATAGAATACGTCTAATTTTAAAAAATGTATGGAAAGAGAAGCCACAGCTCACTACACGGTCAAAAGAAAAGAGGTGTGGGATGTTGCAATGCTTTTCCTGTCTCCTGTTTGCTTCACCCAGAAACATCGTTCCTGCCCCCCTGCAGAACCACCAGTCGTGGCCCGGCTAGATACCCCACTTCTGGAGGATGAGAAGAAGCACGGGCCTCTCAACAAAGGTCTTGAGGGGCTTAAGGTGAGAGAGGCTGCGGTCCTTAGTGAGGCTCTTGTATCCTACTCTGTCAGGCACAAAGCTTTATAATGTATGAATTTATAATACTCCTGGGGGTATCATCCAGGATCTATCAATCCAGTAGTCACAAGGATCTAGTGGAAGCGTCTTAAGTTGTCTTTCCTGGCATTATAAGCTATGTCATGTTAACGGCCTTTCCAGTGTAGTGTAATGGTTAGAGTAAAGCACCAAGATTGGGTGAGGCCTGGGTTCAAATCCCCGCTTAGCTCACTGGGTGACTCTTTGGCAGTCACTCACTCTGAGTCTAATCTGCCTCCTCACAGGGCTCTTGTGAGGATAAGGTGGGATGGAAAGAGACAGCCTCAGCTCCTTGGGGGAAAGGTGGAATAAAACAATACTAACAGGTAATACGCAGTCAGGAAAGACCCATTATGGAGTATGCCTCCTTATGGTCTCTCTTCCTTTCCCTGGGCGTACATTCCAGATGAATTCCCAAGTGCCTTTTCTGCCCTCTAGCGGCTAAATACTTCCACCGTTCCTTAATATTGGTGTGATAATCAGTGGTGTTTTTTTCCTAAAAGAAAATATTTAGGGGTACTCTCATTTTCCTACTCATATTGAAATACTGCCTCTCAATGAGGCCAAAGTTAGATTCACAAAATGTTTAGGGGTATGTGTGCCCCTGCGTCCCCCCCGGGAAAAAGCACTGATAATAATAGCCTTCCCAGGTACAAGGCCCCTATCCTGACTCTAGCCAGTGCTGGCCCATCCGTGAGGTAAAAGCGGGTGACCGCCTTGGGAAGCAGGAACTGCAGATCCAGCCTCTATTGGCCTATCAGTACTGTCTACACCAGGCATAGGCAAACTCGGCCCTCCAGATATTTTGGGAGTAATTCCCATCATCCCTGACCACTGGTCCTGTTAGCTAGAGATCATGGGAGTTGTAGTCCCAAAACATCTGGAGGGCTGAGTTTGCCTATGTCTGGTCTACACTGACTAGCAGAGGCTCTCCAGGATTTCAGAGAGGATGAATCTCTCCCAGCCCTACCTAGAGAGGCCAGGCATTGAACTGGGGCTTTCTGGGTGCAAAGCAAAACACCCTTCCACCGAGCTATGGTCCTTCCATAAATCTCTGTATCAGTAAGACTTGGGTTCCTTCGAGCTCAAGTCAGACCATCAGCCATATATTGCAGCCTGCCCACCAGGTGCTTGACAGCCCCCCTCCTCGATTTCTGCAGTTCCCTGACAGGCAGCCAAGCCAGGAGATTTACAGAGCCCCAATGGGCTGTCATTCAAGATCGATGGACGGCCAGCATGCAGCTTGGCAGGGCACAAGCTACGCTGAGTGTTTTTTTCATTGCAGTACTAAAAATAAACCCAACACGGTAATATAGTAAAACAGTACATAAAAGTAACGTCGTTTGATCTGGCACCAGAGCAGGAAAGTTAATGTTCTGATAGCTACATAGGAAGTTCTGGGTGACATGTGCCGTTATTAGGTACAAATTCTGCACACACCACCAGCAAGCCCCACATGGTAAGAGAAAAGTCGTGGATATTCCTTTTATAATCTCCATTTCCTGCAGGAAGTTTCATTTCATAATGAGACAGCTGGGACTCTAGTTGGCCTGGGAACCCAGTTCTCTCATGCCTTTGAGGGACAAAAGAAACACACTCTGCATATGCTCAGATATGCTCCTGCATGCTCTAGGGCTGAGCTCTCTCATTAAAAAGGGCTGAACCCATTGGCTCCATTGCAGAATGCT
Organism: Podarcis filfolensis; assembly: GCF_964270895.1. Lineage (NCBI taxonomy): Eukaryota > Metazoa > Chordata > Lepidosauria > Squamata > Lacertidae > Podarcis > Podarcis filfolensis. The sequence goes on along the minus strand of NC_139608.1, from coordinate 41,658,469 downwards.
GCTGTTCCCAGACTCAGCTGAACTCTGCTCCACTGTCCTCAGCCTAGCAGGATATCTTGCTTGGAATCTGGAACAGTCCAACCACCTCCCCCCACCCCACCCCTTCTAGGATCTTTCAGACAGGCATTCAAAGGAAGTTGCTCTCTTGGTGAGTGAAAGGGGAGAAGCCAACATGAGTCAGCAGGACTTTACGTTGCTCATCACACTGCCAATTTTAAATGTGAGGACTGGAGTAAACAAAGACAAAAATATTCCATTTGATCAGCAAGCCCTTCGTTACAATTAGCTGGCCGAGCCCGGCCTTACCATTAGGCAAAGGGAGCATTGTTGCCTTGGACAGGAAGCAGTGGAAGGCAGAGCTGTGTTGATGGCATTGCCTACCCTGCCCCTCCTAAGCTCCTCTGCTGTGTCGGGAGCAAGATCAAACTTCCCATCCACTTAGCAGCTGCACATGGAAAGAGGGGCACCATCTCATCCTTCGCCTCTGGGCAGGGCCTCTTGGGCCAGCCCTAACTGGAAAGCACAAGAAAGGGGTGGGGCAGAGTGGATTTGCTGCTAAGGGGGGAAATAAAAGCAGGGATTTAGTCCTAAGCAAGAGTTTTTCTTATAAATCTCTCTCTTCCCACAGGGCCAGGAAAGGGTGCGGAAGAGCTCTGTGGACCTGAGACGAGAGATCATCCAAGTTGGTGGCACACAATACCTCTTCGAGTTGCGCAAAAAGCCTAAGAAGAAAAAAGAGGAGAAGAAACCAGAGCCTGAGCCAGAGGAGATTGTAAGGGGTGGTGGGAGCTTCTATAAGTGGGGGGGACGGACTACGGAGGCGGCAGCAGGGAGAGCCTGAGATTCACCCAGGAGCAGCAGAAGCAAGATGGCATAGCTCCAGTACAAGGGAGTTGCCTTGTACTGAGTGGCCTTGTTGGCTCCACCTAGTTCAGTATCACCTACTGCTCAACAGCTCTTCCCCCAGGGAGGAGTCCCATGAGTGGGGCCCACTTTGCTGTCGCTGTTGTTGCCTCTGCCCACTTGATTGCCCTCTCCCTTTGGCCACCATCTACCCGGCTGTCTGGAGGGAGAGGGCGGAGTGTGGTGGGCCTCCTGCTGTCTCCTCCTTGCTCTTATCCCTGCTCACTTGCATACTGGCATCGTCAGTAAGGAGGAAGAGCAGCAACAGCCACAGAGCCCAGGGGCTTCAGCGGTTGTGGGTGGTGGAGGAAACCCTGCTGGGGGGTGGGCAGGTGCTCAAGGACCCTGATCTCCAACACTCACCCTGCAGAGTGCTAATTGTGCTCCCAGAGCCCTCTCGAAATGCATACCCCATCCCATGCGCGTGGGATGCCCCTGCTCCTTTTTTCGGAAAAGCCTTTGTGATGAAATTTTATTCATTTTTATGATTCATTTCCTACAATTTATATGCCGCTTGATTGTTTAAAAAAAGAAGCCTCTGAAGTGGTCCAAGCCCCTCGCCATGGGCTTTCAGAGCTTTTGCAACACCCATTGCAGCGTCGACCCTTTCCCCTGCAGACGGGCCCTGTGACGGAAGAGGACTTCTTGAAAGCAGCTGTGCAAGGCAAAGTGCATGTGGTGGACAAGTTCCTGGCAGACGGGGGATCCCCAAACGCCTGCGATGAGGTATGACGAAGGGAGCAGAGATTGTTCTTTTCATGAAATGCCTTCAAATTCCATCACCCTGTTCGGAGAACCAACCATCTCCGCAGTTGGGATAAGGCTTACAGCAGAGATTGGTGTGTGTGTGTGTGTGTGTGTGTGGCTTCTGCAAGCAAATAAGGATAATAATAATATTATAATAATACTTTATTATTTATACCCCGCCCATCTGGCTGGGTTTCCCCAGCTACTCTGGGCAGCTTCCAACCAAATATTAAAAACAATACAGCGTCAGACATTAAAAACTTCCCTAAACAGGGCCGCCTTCATTTGTCTTTTAAAAGTAAAATAGTTGTTTATTGCCTGGACATCCGCTGGGAGGGCGTTCCACAGGGCAGGCGCCACTACCAAGAAGGCCCTCTGCCTGGTTTCCTGTAACCTCACTTCTTGCAGTGAGGGAACCGCCAGAAGGCCTTCAGCGCTGGACCTCAGTGTCCGGGCTGGATGATGGGGGAGGAGATGCTCCTTCAGGTATACAAGACCGAGGCTGTTTAGGGCTTTAATGGTCAGCACCAACACTGCTCAATCACTATGTCATGTGAAGAAGCCCTAATTCTGTCCTTCACTTAGTTCCGCAGGACAGCATTGCACCGTGCCTCACTTGAGGGGTACGTGGAGATTGCAGAGAAGCTTTTGGCCCATGGAGCCACCGTCGACTTCAGAGATCGAGTAAGATAACCCTTCATTGCATCATTCTGTATCTATGCCTGCTCATTCCCCACCACCACTACCCTGCTATCTCCAGCTATGCCCATATATGCTTCTTCTAAGCTACTACTATCAGTTTTCTCTCTCTGGTACAGGGGTAGCATTTACTGGGTGCTCCAGGTAAAAAAAAAAAAAGACTGGCATTGTGTTGCGTTCTGAAAGCAAAGGAAGGACTGGACCCTGATTAATACAACAGACATGAGGCTTGACCAGCAAGACCCTGGGAGAAAGTGTGTATCCCACTCCCTGGCCCAGGTCGTTTTTAGTCACAAAAGAACTTTAACACAGCATTTGTAAGAACCAATCAGATTTCCTCTGAGCATTTCAAAAAATCCCTACGTGGGGACAAAGTCAGATCAGAGGAAGCCTCTTAACTACAAAGAACTATTTACTATATGAGCATGCATACATGTTTAGGCTAAATAAACAGGAACCAAGGAGGAATGCATTTAGCAAACCCCAGAAGTAATAACCCACAGTAAAAGGAAATGCAGGCATTTTACCACCTCCATGTGAATTCTGTTCCTGGCCCTATGATCTACCTAAAGATTAACAAAAGCTACATCAAAGCTACCTCCTTCAAAGCTGCTTCCTTATTTTTATGTACCCAGGATGCCTGGTAAGCAACTGGTCTGTGCAGAATGCTTTACACGTGACTGTCAGGCATAGAGAAAATGGGGCAGAGATGCAGAGGCTTGTGGGATTGATCAGAAATCATGTTGATGACCCAAACCCAGTCAAAGCGATGCTTTCGCCGCTGACACAATGGCTTGCTTCATTTTTCATAATTCCTCATAGCAATCCTACATGACCACTACAGCTTTGTTATTTTAAGTAACGCTAGGAGATGCAGTTGCATGAATCTCAAAAGCGTTTGGGGCAGGGAAGGAAGGGGGTGAACACAGGTGCAGGAGGGAGAGGTTCTCCTCTTCTGATGGATGTGTACTGCTTGCCAACAGCTGGACTCCACAGCCATGCACTGGGCCTGCCGAGGAGGACATCTGGACGTGGTGAAGCTGCTGCAGGAGAAAGGATCCAATCTCAATGTCAAGGACAAGGTGAGGAAAGTGGGGAGTCCAGGATTTGGTTCATGGTGGGAGAACAGCACTGTGGGAGGAACTCGGCAAGCAGACAATGGTGGGGGAAGGAGACTTGCGTGGGAGAAGTGGAAAGAAGGAGGTTTTAAGGGACTGTGGGATCTTGCAGCTATTCTGGGTTAACAGGAAGGTGGTTCTGTTCTGGAGCAATGCAAGGTCCTTCCAATAAGAACATGATGAAGCACAGGATGGAAGCAGGGGCACTAACATGAAATCATGTTTCCCCTTTCTCGCTCCTGTCTTCACCACCTACCCAAATCCAGCTTCTCAGCACTCCTCTGCATGTGGCCACCCGTACTGGCATGGCGGAGATTGTGGAGCACCTGATAAACAATGGAGTGGATGTCAATTCCCGTGACCGGGTAAGAGGCACATTGTGTGGTTGCTTATTGCAGTGCACCCTGCTCGTTTAATTCCAGAAACTTAATGTGAGTCTAGGCAGTAGACTTACATCTAATTCCAGAAACTTAATGTGAGTCTAGGCAGTATAATTGTACACACACACAGGGTTGTGTAGGAATCACACCAATCCGTGGAAGGGCAGGTTATAAATATAATACACAATACATGGATATACAAAGCCCTTTCTATAGGGAGGTGCGTGCATGCACACAAAACAAGAAAAGGTAAAAGGGAAAGATCAAGTTTTAAAAGGTGGTATATTAACTTAATAATGTCAATAATATCCCCTTCCTTACTGCCTTCAGTTCCTGAGTCCTAGTCCTTGTTTCTCTTCTTTTCATTGAAGGCTGAGCTGCCCTGTATACCAGCAGTTCTATACCTCTCTAGTAATTTTTAGCTAGGGATGCACAAACCGAGAGATCATCCATGGATATTCCCTAATCCCCAGAGTTAGTACCTTCCATCCATTAGAATGGAGAAATTGCAGCCTACTCTGTCGATGGCACGCAGAAAGGCTTTACGTTCAGCTGGCTTAAGTCTTTTGTGGTACAGTATTTGCCATGCTCTTCTCTCATTAGCTCACCAACTGATCTCTGTCCACAAAGCTATCTATACTCAGTGCACCCAGACTCTCGTTTCGAAACACTTGATCCATCTGAACTGGAAGAGCAGGCGGATAAACTAACAATTTCTGCTAGTCTTATGAGCAGTGAGCATAAGTGTTCTGGTGGCTGCCTGTCCTTGCCTTCCACATAATGGTGCTGCCATGTCTGTTGCAGGAGGGAGACAGTGCCCTGCACGATGCTGTGCGCCTCAATCGCTACAAGATCATTAAGATGCTGATTCTGCATGGGGCAGACATGATGGCCAAAAACCTGGTGAGTGTTTCCCCCTTGTGGCTTATGCATGGAATTACAATGCAAAGTACTAGATTCAGGTAGGTAGCCGTGTTGGACTGATATAGTCAAAGGAAATAAAAAAATTAAAAAATTGTCCAGTAGCACCTTAGAGACCAACTAAGTTTGTTCTGATCTCTAAGGTGCTACTGGACAATTTTTTAATTTTTTTTTTAATTTAATGCAAAGTACATCTGCTTCTTAAGGGACATGGGTGGAGCTGTGGGTTAAACCACAGAGCTTAGGGCTTGCCGATCAGAAGGTCAGCGGTTCGAATCCCCGCGATGGGGTGAGCTCCCATTGTTCAGTCCCTGCTCCTGCCAACTTAGCAGTTCGAAAGCACGTCAAAGTGCAAGTAGATAAATAGGTATTGCTCTGGCGGGAAGGTAAACAGCGTTTCCGTGTGCTGCTCTGGTTCGCCAGAAGCAGCTTGGTCATGCTGGCCACATGACCCGGAAGCTGTACGCCGGCTCCCTCAGCCAATAAAGCGAGATGAGCGCCGCAACCCCAGAGTCGGCCACGACTGGACCTAATGGTCAGGGGTCCCTTTACCTTTACATCTGCTTCCCAATATGTCCTTTTGATTCATCATGGTTTGTGTCCTGGCATAGGCAAACTCAGCCCTCCAGATGTTTTGGGACTACAACTCCCACCATCCCTAGCTAACAGTACCAGTGGTCAGGGATGATGGGAGTTGTAGTCCCAAAACATCTGGAGGGCCAAGTTTGCCTATGCCTGGTTTGTGCTCTTTGATGTCACTTTCAATTCTGCTTTTGCCTGCAGAAGTTTTGGGACAGTCATATGGCTTTGTTTCCAGTTGGTGCATGTCTTATGGTCTCCTGCCATACCCCAGATGCTCTTGGTTTAGGGCTTCCCCCTGCTTTCGTTGTGCTATAGTGCAAGGGTGCCCTCCCAGTGGCAAAGTGATATCATTGTGGAAGCATTGCAGAACAACTACAGTAATAAAGTGGAATGATGTGGATGCTTCAGAATAAATCCACCACTAAGGCACTATTATTGTATCAATGACATGTTTCAGACTACATTTGCAAAAAAATAAAAATAAAATAAAAATCTGTCTGGAGGAGACCCCAGAAGCATGCTTTCTTAATTTCAGGTGCTGCCTGTGTCAGTTTTTTTGCAGTCTGTTGGTTAGAAGCTGCAGTTTTGTAACCCAAGGATGCTGGTCTTTCCACAGGCTGGGAAGACACCCACCGACCTGGTGCAGCTGTGGCAGGCAGACACGCGGGAAGTGCTGGAGAAGCGAGAGCCTGAGGCAACAGAGTTGCCAGCATGAGCAAACGGACAAAAGATGGAAGTCCAAGCAAGGACGGTTCTGGACTTGGGAGAGGCTGTGCCATTAACACTCAATAAAGAACCAAGCAAACGAAAAACCCGCGGGAGTCTGATGTCCTCTTTGGGTTGCTGTGAAGCAGAAGGTGACTAACTTGTGGCTCTGCACATACTGTGGGGCTCCAGGGCCCATCAGCCCCAGCCAGCATAACTATGGAGAGTGGAGTTCAACAACTTCTGGAGGGATGAAGGTGACCCACTCCTTTAGAAGTGCATAAGGGGCAGAAATTCAGCAAGTCGTTGCTCTTATCAGCCTCATGTGTGACATTTTTGCCAGCCCCACAGCTGTTACAGGAGCAGGGGCATTCTTAGGTAAACAAGTGCTAATTTTATATCCACTAGGTCCAACTGAGCTGAGCTATCCACAATGCCTGTTTGATCCAGCTCCATATTATTCAGATAGGTGCACAATGACAATTTTGCCCATGAGATGCTACAGTCCAAAACTGTTTGCACTCTGTTGCATGGGGGTGGAGGGGGCATATGTGGAAGTCAAGATTCAAAGCATCTCCTAGGGATTCTAATGTAACAGTGCATCTTTCCTCAAGTAGTGGGGAAGGCTCGGAGCCTGAGCAGCAGCAAAAATCTCAGCGTGGGCCTGATCTGAGCTGCTATGATTGAATGACTGGAGATGAAAACTGGCTGCAAATCAAAAGCTATTCCAGGAATGAAGGAATGGTGAAAGAATCAATGGAGGCCCAGCAGGCTCATATAACCATCTGCATGCAGATCTTTGCAGAGTCTTTCATTGTCTATACCCAGAACCTCCATCCTGTGTAATCTACTCACTAACTACAGTAGCTGGGAATAATATATCTGCCCCAAACTCCATCTCCTCTACCTGTCACACATGGAATACAAACATATGTCACATTAAATACCAACTTCTAGCAACTAATGCCAAACTGGCTCAGCAAAAGGAGATAAGATCTGCTGTTCAAGGTACAGAAATTCCTGGTGCCTAATATTACGACAGGGACGCGGGTGGTGCTGTGGGTTAAACCACAGAGCCTAGGACTTGCCGATCAGAAGGTCAGTGGTTCGAATCCCCGCGACAGGGTGAGCTCCCGTTGCTCAGTCCCCACTCCTGCCAACCTAGCAGTTCGAAAGCACGTCAAAGTGCAAGTAGATAAATAGGTACCGCTCCGGTGGGAAGGTTAACGGTGTTTCCGTGCGCTGCTCTGGTTCACCAGAAGCGGCTTAGTCATGCTGGCCACATGACCCGGAAGCTGTACCCCGGCTCCCTCGGCCAATAAAGCGAGATGAGTGCCGCAACCCCAGAGTCGGTCACGACTGGACCTAATGGTCAGGGGTCCCTTTAACTTAATATTAGGACAGCAAACGCCTCTTCCTCCTAAGAAGACTAAAGCATGTTCCACATACATAATAGATATAACACCACATTTCACAAAGCCGAAACAGCGCATTAACAACATAGTCCTATGCATGTCTACTCAGAAGTCTTAGAGTGTATAATGAGGCTTTCTCCCTAATAAGTATTTTTAGGCTTGGAATCTAAAACGTTCAAACAGATGGATCAATTACCAAAACCAGAATTCCCAACAAACCCACAGCCCCCCCCCCCATCCTTCACCCTTGCTAGCTGAAAGAAAAGCAGATTGGCGGGTGGGATTTGGGGCCCCTCCAAACTTCCTTTTATTATGCATTTATGCTCAGGGTGGCGTGGGGCAGTCATGAACAATTCCACTCTCCATACTTTCTGCACCTGCAAAGTTTAGAAACAGGGCATACGACTTAGCTTCCTATCAGGATCCAGCTGACGGAGCCGCTGCAAACCAGCGCGCCTCCTCCGCTCCTCCCTTCGGGTTTGATAAGGGTTTCATGGTGCGGCGAGGCCGATCTGCTTGGACTCCCACCCCACGCCTACGGCGCGGACTTCGCCAACTCTCCCCGCCCCCGATCAAGCCTTGTGCAGCTCCCACAGGGCGCAGCGCTACGTCGCGACAGGGCCATGGTGCGAGTGGCTGTGGCTGCGCGGCTCCTGCGCCTGCAGTGGCAGAAAGGCCCTGGCCTGCGCCCCGCGGGGATTGGGGCGGGCAGCGCGCCCAGGAGGTTTGCCGCGGGGGCCTCGGCAGCGACACCCTCCCGGCGCCTCGACCTGCGGGGCATCTACCCGCCCCTGGCCACCCCGTTCACCTCGCAGGGAGAGGTGGATTACAGCCGGCTGGAGGAGAACCTGCGCCTCTACTCCGGGATTCCCTTCCGAGGTAGGGTCGGCAGGAGGGGTAGAGCACCGGGCGGAGAGTGGAGAGGGCGGATGCTGCAGCAACTTTGTACTTTCTGGAGACGGAAACTGTAGGTCGCAGTTTGTTCCTGTGGGGTTCCGGGGGCGTTGGCAACGCTGTTGACTACACATCCACACCATTCATTTAAAGCGCTATGATGCCACTTGGAACAGTCATCGTTCCCCCCAAATAATCCTGAGAGCTGTCGTTGGCTAGAGGTGCAGAGAGTGAAGGGCAGCGCCTCCCGTTTAGTCATTTGAGGCGAAAGGAGACATGCTGCCCTACCCCGCTGCCACCTGCCCTCCCATCCCCACTGGAGCAGCGCTGGAATCCCCCCACAGGGTGCTGAGCCAAGGAGGTGCAAAACAGAAAAAAATCCATAATTGAGAAGATCAGTTTTGGGGCACCCAATTTAGGCTTCACACAGAGCGCTGTATTACGAAAGATTACTCCAGTCTGCCCATGGCTGGATAAATAGTGCTGGCATTGGCACTGATTTTGGGCAAAGCCGTGCCAATTTCCAGCGGGATCTGGCAAAAATTGTATGAGATCTCACACAATTTCAGTGAGATCTTGCCTGAAATCTGTGCAATCTCCCCCCAAGTCTGCACTGGTGTTGGTGCCACTTCACTGGCGGATGGTGGTGGGACAGACCCACAAAAATGCTGCCTCAGGGCTTTCACCGCCTGAGGCAGTGACCTCACCCTACCCAATGGCTGTGCAGGCCTTCCTAAGAGTACTTAGGAGACCCCTGTTCTCCTCCCAGAGCTACTACAGTGGTACCTCGGGTTACAGATGCTTCAGGTTACAGACTCCGCTAACCCAGAAATAGTACCTCGGGTTAAGAACCTTGCTTCAGGATGAGAACAGAAATTGCGCGGCGGCAGTGGAAGGTCCCATTAGCTAAAGTGGTACCTCAGGTTAAGAATAGTTTCAGGTTAAGAACGGACCTCCAGAACAAATTATGTTCTTAACCTGAGGTACCACTGTATTTCCAGAATGGTTTAAGACAAATCCCTCGTCATGGGGGAGCTCTGCAAAGTGTAGCTCTTTGAGAGGAATTGCTCTTCATTCAATGGTAAGGTAGCTAGGGATAAGGACCCCATCTTGGAATATCCTCTCCAAACAGATTTGTGGGGGTCTTGTTGCATCCTGGAGGGCAGGTTCACAGTGAACTGGGGCCCCCTTCTCTATAACTCTGGAAAGAGAAACAAAAAAAATCTCAATGCCTTTAAGAGCTACCTGATACACAGAAATGCAACATGTCTTGCTAGACCTTCTGCCCTGAAGCTGATAAAGGCACAGAACGTTTTGCAGGAAAAATGGATAAGCAAGTGGTTTCACTGTATTGTAGGCACAGTTATCCGCAGCCAGCTGGAGGGTGTGTGTGTGCTGGATGCACATACTGTGCTGAAAGGTCCTTCAGAGCTAGCACTGCTACTTCTCCAGTGGTGACAATTTAACAGAGCAAAACCAAGCTTTCCATTTACTTGTTTCATCCACCAGGACCTTTTCCAGTAAATAGGAAAGGGGTACACAGCTGAATTGTCAACTATGCTATTTCTTCAAAGACACACATGGCTGCCCGCACGAACTTTGGCCTTCGTCCGCTGCTCTGCAGGAGATGGGGGAGGAACCTGCATTTTTGGCGTATTTTTCCTTCCCCTCCCCCCAATGATGCTGTCCTAGTCTTCACTAGCAGAGGACAACTTTGCATGGATACCCTACCAGTAACCGGCTGCCATACTTCCTGGATTCCACATGCCCAGGCATTCTTTCCTAAAGGGTCTTGGTTCACCACCTATCCAAATACAGTGATTGCCCTTTTCCAGTGTAGTTACTATGTTGCTGACAGTTCCCCATCCCTGCTTTTGTAGCCTTACCTGTTGGATTTCTGTCTGAAATGCAGCTGCTAAAGGCACGGGAGCCCTGCCAGGAAGAAGTCAGTAATGCTGCCCAGCATGATTTTCTTCTCCTGGGGGTTTGGACATGGTTTGGCAGGCAAGAGTAGAAAGCTTCTGTAACTCAACTGTTGTTATAGCTGTGAGACAGGAGTCTTCATTTGGTTGGCTACTTACCACCTTCTTGACTTTGTGGCCAAGCCCACTCTTAGATCACCAGACTTCAGCTCCAGTAACATCCTGGTTAGACTACTGTCATGTGCTCGATGTGGGGCTGTCTTTGAAGACTTCATCAAATCTCCAATAGGCTCAAATTACAGCAGCTAGGAGGAAGCAGTTACGAGTTACCAGTCTCTGCAGCCACAGCAGGCGTTGTGATTCTCCAGTGGTTTGACTTTACCCCTGGAGGCACACTTCATGAGCTAGACTGATGCCTGGAACACTGGAAACCTCAGTGTTGGCACCCTCCTCAAGCAGATTTATGGAGTCCTTTTTGCACAATTATTGTTTAAATTACAGGTTAACACTTTTAAAAAATTCATCAGGGTTCCTACTCCACTCCTAGTTCGTCTAGTTTTATTCACTGCTGCTTTATTGTTTTCTACTGCTATTTGGGCTTGTTTTGTTCATGCTCATTTGTTTTACATTTTATCATGTTATCTAGCTAGCTAGCTAGCTAGCTAGCTAGCTATACACACACACACACACACAGAGAGAGAGAGAGCGCTTTTTTTCAGCCAGAACTTGCCAGAACTCAGTTGGGTGCCATTGCGATTATAAGAGAGCAAGGGAGATGTTCATGGTGAGTTCTGGCACCTCTTCTTTCATTCATCTATCATCTATCTACCTATCTATACAGTGGTACCTCAGGTTACATATGCTTCAGGTTACATACGCTTCAGGTTACAGCCTCCGCTAACCCAGAAATAGTGCTTCAGGTTAAGAACTTTGCTTCAGGATGAGAACAGAAATCGTGCTCCAGTGGCGCGGTGGCAGCCGGAGGCCCCATTAACTAAAGTGGTGCTTCCGGTTAAGAACAGTTTCAGGTTAAGAACGGACCTCTGGAACAAATTAAGTACTTAACCCGAGGTACTACTGTATCGTGATTTTAGGTTTTGGTGTTTCTCTGTTGCTTTGGGGTCCTTCTGTTTAAAAGCAGAACATAAACTCTTGAAATGAAAATGGCTGAGTTCCCATTGCCAACTCTCTCTCTGTCTTTTTGCAGGTTTTGTGGTGCAGGGTTCCAATGGGGAATTTCCCTACCTGACTCAACAAGAACGCCTGGAAGTGGTGAGACGGGTGCGCCAAGCTATGCCCAAGGATAAGCTCCTGCTGGCTGGGACCGGATGTGAATGTGAGCAGCATACAGGGGATGGGGCCAGAGGATGCCATTCTCCAGCTGCACCACATCCTGAATTAAGATGCTAGAGCTGAGCAATTATCTTATATAGGCACTTTCTATCCCCTGATTCCACCTCTGGTTCTCGGAGCCTCTTAATCTCACTGAGCCCATCCTTTGGTCCCACAGGCCTCTTAAAACCCTTTTATTATTTTTGTCCATTTATCCTCTTTCTCCTCCTTCCTTTAGCAACTCGGGGCACCATTGAGATGACAGCACAAATGGCTGATAAGGGCGCAGATGCTGCCCTCGTGGTGACGCCTTGCTACTTCCGGGGAAGCATGACCAGTGCAGCCTTGATTCATCATTACAAACAGGTGAAGGATGCAGTGCAGGCATCTCTCTGGTCAGAGCCACAGGGACTGGGGGGAAGGCTGAGATGGTACCAAGATGATGGTAGCTTGTATTACAGGTTGGTTGACGTTGCAGGCATGAGTGGATTTTCAATAGAAATGCAATTAAAATAAATACCTTTAATTCTGAATTCAAGTGCAACTTCTCCTTCAGGTGCTTAGGGTTTTTATTGCAGGCACCAGTGTTTGCCTGGGTTAAAAAGTATTTATTCAGAAAGTAAAAAGCTTATTTGAGAAAGTAAAAGATGTGGGTTTGAAAAGAGAGAGCATTTGGTCTCTAGCTACCTTGAATTTTAGAACAAAGATCTGTATATTAAATAGTCATTCTCTGTGTCTAATTCAGATCAGTGATGATTCATTTGCAGGGTTCGGTGTGGTATGAAACATGTGCTATATCTCCACAGCTACTGAGCAGGGTACCCATAAATCAGAATGAATAAACACTTGACTTGCTTCTTCCAGGTCGAGTTCCCTTTCATTATCACAATGTTCTTCCTTGGAGTGAGACTGACCTTTGAGTATTAGTTATTTAGCCTGTGTATGAGACGTTATTTATTTATTTCATAAAAATTTATACACCACATGATTGTAAAAAACAAAAAAATCGGTTTCCAAAAAGATTTAAAAAAAAAAACCAAGAAAGGTTTACAGCTATGCTTTAAAACGTAAGGTAAAGGTAAAGGGACCCCTGACCTTTAGGTCCAGTCGTGGCCAACTCTGGGGTTGTGGCGCTCATCTTGCTTTATTGGCCGAGGGAGCCGGCGTACAGCTTCCGGGTCATGTGGCCAGCATGACTAAGCCTCTTCTGGCAAACCAGAGCAGCGCATGGAAACGCCGTTTACCTTCCCGCTGGAGCGGTACCTGTTTATCTGCTTGCACTTGGACGTGCTTTTGAACTGCTAGGTTGGCAGGAGCAGGGACCGAGAAACGGGAGCTCACCCCATCGCGGGGATTCGAACCGTGACCTTCTGATCAGCAAGTCCTAGGCTCTGTGGTTTAACCCATAGCGCCACCCGCGTCCCTTGCTTTAAAACATAAAAGAGTTAAAATACTAAAGCAGATTAAATTACCTCAACTTTCTAAGCACCTGGGTAGACAAGAATGTTTTAAGCAGGTACTGAAAAGAGTTAAATGGTTCCCCAAGTCAAAAGATGCTGGCAGACACTTAGGACCGCCTGGGAGCCACTGGCTGCCATGTTAGGGCTGCAAGTCTTGTTTAACATTGCTGTGTTGAAAGAGTAGAGAAACATAGCCCAGAAAAATGAGCATTTTGTTGCAGGGATGATGAAACCTGTGTCACCACTACAACTCCCATCATCCCCAGCCAGCATGTCCCAGTGGTCAGGGATGATGGGAGTTGTAGTCCTGCATCATCTGCATGGCCACAGGTTTGTTGTATTGCTTCACGCTCTGCATGACTGAGAATTTAAAAAAACCAGACCTGTCCAGTCCCAGTGAAAACATTGGCGAATAAGTGTAACAGCACACATAGTAAGTGTATCTATACAAGATCTGCCACAGCAAGGGGATGACTGGGGTTGACATGGATTTTACTATGTGAAAGGAAGCATGTGAACCAGTCTTTGAAGGGTAACCTGCTGTGTGGAGGCTTCTCGCGGTCTACATGTGGGTTTCCCCATGTGCCACTATCATGCTATTTTGTGTCCTCAGGTAGCTGAAGCATCTCCAATCCCTGTGATACTCTACAGTGTCCCGGCCAATACGAATCTGGAGCTGCCCACCAATGTGGTGCTCAGCCTAGCACAGCACCCCAACATTGTGGGGATCAAGGACAGTGGTGGCAATGTGAGTGAAAGAGGAAAGGCCGGGTGCTGAGACAAAGCGGGTTGCGATCGCATATTGGGGTGCTGGCAAGAATCTGAGTTGGAGGTCCTGTCAGTATTGGCCCTCTTAAGGAAGCTAATGGCCCACAGGGGGATCTGGAGCATGCCCCTCCTCCTAGAGTATTGAAAGATTAACTTTGAAGTAATCATTTCCCACAGCTTAAGGCTGTTTTCCACCTCAGGACACAGCCAGGTGGCAGTTTCCTCACACTCTTACTTTTCATCAGCTTCGTTAATGTGTAACCCCCAAAATTTGGATCCCCTCCAAACTGATGCAAAGGTTTTGTGCTCTCTTTAATAACCCTAAACGCTTAAACACTCATACGCAGACACTTTCAAACTGTGGCCCATCCTGCCAGTAGAGCTATGGAATCAGCCGTTTCAGTAATAAAACAGCTCCATTTGCTTACCCCAACAAATCCATCAGGAGATATGTGACTGGAAAGCGGCTGTGATCTCTGCTGAACCCAGACCTTCAGTGGTGATTCTACCAGTGTATTTCACCTCCTTTTGGTATTACACTATCTCTGTTTCCCAAAACTTCAGCGCCACCTTTGTGGGTCTCTCGTCTACCCAGGAATTAGGCAGGCTGTGCTGTTAACAATGTGACAGCACCATGTGACCTTAGACTACTACCCTCTGCTTAATAGTAGCATAGTCCATCCATCCCTCCCCACTTGATGTTGAGATCGCCCATTGTAGGTAGAGCATTAGATAAGTGAGGCAAAAAGAGGGGAGTTGCTGTAGGGGCTGATGCTCTTCTTAAGACCAGGAGCTGCCTGGTAGCTTAAAGGGGACATGAATAAAGCAATAGCAGAGCAGCGATTTCATTGTCAGCGTCAACTGCTGCCCCCTCATTTTGATGGATGCCTACTGCTGTCCTCCCCTATCAAGCGATCCCATCTCTTGCCAGATCACCCGCCTCGGACTGCTTGTCCACAGGACCCAGCATGAGGACTTCCAGGTACTGGCAGGATCAGCTGGTTTTCTGCTGGCCAGTTACATTGTAGGTAGGTGATATTGGGAGCTGATGTCCATACGGGGCAGTTCTGGAGAGAGTGGCTGGATGGCTGTTTCAGGACATGGGGAAGGGTTACAAAGTAGCCTAGGGTGTGCATTATAACATTTGTCAAGAGATTAAAAAAGCATTTTCCAACTTGGTTACCCTTGAGCAGAGTATGATCTATCTTCCTTCCTTCCTTCCTTCCTTCCTTCCTTGGGTTGGAAGCTGCTACAGGGAGCCCAACATTTGGTCCAGGCTTTGCTAGTTTGAAATGAGCAGAGAGCGAAAGAATGCTGGGGAAGTGGTGTGTGTATCATGCAAAGATGCCCGTTTCACTGCCTAGGTGCCCTATTCTTTTTTGATGGAACTATGCTCCTTGCTCCAGGTGCTGCTGGAGGGATTTGTGCCCTTGCCAACGTGCTTGGCTCTCCAGTCTGTCAGCTTGAGCAACTGTGCTGTGCTGGAAGCTGGGATGAGGCCCGTGCACTGCAGCACCGACTCATTGAGCCTAACATTGCGGTAAGAGCCAGAAAACGGGAGGAAAGTGGGACGTAAGAAGTGGGAACACCCCACTTCCTTGGGAATGTATGGGGAGGAAAAGGCCCAACTGGAAAAGAGGCAATTGCTTTGGTGGAGCTCCCACTAGAACAACATACAGTTGTTGCTCATGTGCTCATGGTTTGCAGCAGAGGCTGTGGGTCAAGTCCTATCCTTCCCCATCCTTTGCAAACCATATTTCCTGAAGCAGAGGTTATCTGCTTCAGGGGTCAGCAGTATGACCAAGCAATTGTGTTTGATTGCTTCCCCTTTGGTCTTACATTTCTCCCACTTTGCCCTGTCCTATTCTGCGTCAGCGTCAGTGTTCTGAGCCATCTCAGCATTCCATTTTTATTTTTGTGACAATTTTGGGAACGTCAGCCATGCTTTGGATTTTTCTTGGCAAAACCCGTGACTTATTCACACTACAATCTTCTGGATTTTGCAAAAGCATGATATGCAACTGTGAATTTTTATTTTATTTTTTGGCAGTTTCTTTTTGGCTCCATTTAATAATTTCAGAAACATATCTGGAGCTTGTAATTCTAGTACTAATCCTCTGGAGCCCTTGCACCTCCCTCCCGAAGCTTGATAAGCAAAGAAAACCTGCTGGGTGCATGGGTGGGGAAAATAAATAAATAAATAAATAAATAAATAAATAAATAAATGAAGAGCAGAGAACAGTTTCCCCAGTTCTCCATGTATTAATTTATTCCCCCCCCACCTGTGTAAGATTGCAATTGCATAAGTGAGCGCAAGTTGTAAGCTTACTGTATATCCTTGTACTAGTAGTACTTTATTAGACCTCATGTAGTTTAAGAATTAACCAACCGCTTCTTCAAATGCACATACACTGTTGACTTCAAACATTCACGCTTAGTATGATCTGCACCATTACCTCCTTGCCTGAATTGATTAAGTGTCAAACAGGAATTCCTGGGTCATAACACTTCCCCATGTCTAATGTTCTGGACATTCTGTGACCACAGACAAGTCCTTGATGGTGCAATTCTTCAGTTTCTGCAGGCCTAGAGCTGAGTGATGTTTGTAGGAAAAGGGGGGTCACGTACACCTCTGCCACACTGTTGGCCACAGAGCAGTTCTGAGTGCCCTGCACTGTTTCTCTTTCCACAGGTAACAAGCAAGTTTGGAGTCCCAGGCCTGAAACAGGCCATGGAATGGTTTGGTTTAAATGGGGGCTTCTGTCGCTCTCCCTTGCTCCCGCTAAGTGAGGCCCAAGTGAGGGAGCTGCGTCAGGATTTCAGCTCCAATGGATGGCTCTGAAAGACGAAGCTGTTCCAGGCAATGGTCGGAACCTTGAAATGGGCAGCAGGCATATTGCCATCCAATTAAGCCTCGAATTTCATATCCTGCAGCTTACTAAAATACAGCTCATTCAACCTACACCGTTCATTGGCATGTTTGAAAACCAAAGTATTATTACAAGTGAAACAGCATAAGGAAGATGCCAGAAAGGTTTTCAAATGGGCAAGTAAGCCTTCTCATAAAGGTTCTAACCCTTCCTGCTTGGAATCGCCAAATTTGTCCTTAGCTGGGGTACTTATCTATTGGATCAAATTGACCATTTGGGGCCCATTTAACATTTGAGTGCCCGAGGCACTATCCTTTCAGGTTGACTTCCTTTTCCCTGCTCCCCCAGCTGACGAGAAAGAAAGAAGACCCCATGTCCTTTGCTTTCCCAAGGGGGTCTGGATAACAGCTGGAGCCAGCAAAATTAAAACTACCACAGTCTGCCAATGGTTGCAGTCCAACAATATCTGGAAGGGAATAGGTGTCTTATCCACCTACTCCCCATCATTACAATCTTCCAAGGTGATGTCAAAGGAGTTTGCTGCATGACTACATGGCCTACTTCCATAAGTCAGTAGGTGTTGACCAACTGCAAATTCACAAGGTGTGTAAGAATGGAAGAGGGTGAAGCCATATTTGTTTGATCCATAGATTCATGGTTGGTTAGTTCACCAACTAGGAAGCACCTTTTAACAGGGAAGATGCTTTATTTGCAAGATACTGCTTCCCGGGACTGAGTCTCTTGCCCTCAGTGACAAAGATAGCATGGAGTGGAATTAATCTTTAGAAAAGTATGTTTTCCAGGTAAAAATGCTTTGCCCCGTCTACTATCTCAGTAATGGTACACTCTGCTTGCAAAGGGGAAACAGAGTAACTGAATAAATGGTGAAACCCGCATAGTTTCAGGCCAGAGCTGTGCATTGAACCAAAGGAGGGAAACATGGATTGTCTGCACAAAACAAAAGCAGCATACAGAGCTGAGTGTGCCTGCTGCTGTATTCCCCACATAAAGATGATTAGAAAGGCTATTACAGCATGCACACCAGCCCACCCTTGCTGATACGTTACATCCTTCCAATAGGGGAAAAAAGACATGGAGGCGGAGATTCAGCAACTGTTTATTTGGCCAAGGCCCTTACATGGGCAGAGACACAAAAGGCACGAGGGTGGCATTGACATGCAGACATTCAGTGTGGAGGTGGGCTGGTAACAAGAGGCTCCAGCATGGCACTTAGGGACACACACCATGCAGGTCAATGCTTGGCTAAGAACACCCCCCAGTCTCAAAACAATCCCATGTTTACTTTCAGTGCACAGAAACACAAAGTGGCTGGGTAGAAACTAAGTCGCTCTTCAAAGGCCACTCAGCCCCAACTCAACCCCCCAGCCCATCATTTCACAGGCTGATATCCCACAGCTAGCTTTCCCCTTCTGCTAGCCCAGCCCTATATTTCCATTCAGCCTGCGAGGACCCTCCCAGAAGCTGTTTCTTTTCTTCCACGTCATTGCCCCAGCTTTGCATGCAAATGTATTAGGGATGCCCTGCACACACTCAAGTTTTTGAAGGCTCCAGTGCTCACTTACTTCCCCTACCAAAATGCTCCTAAAGAGCTACACAGCATTACCAGATCTCAGTGCAACCACCTCTTTGGACCTAGTGGACAAAATGGGGATGGACACCACTTCTTTTGGGTATCTACAGGGCTGTGTGTATGTCATTTCTCTGTGACTGCATTCAACAATATTGGACACAGCAGTCAGCATCATGAGAATCGGTTGTATATTTTAAAGCAAATTTCTAGCCATTAAGGCAGCAAAAGATAGGCTTAAAAGCATTCAGGCAATGCCTGATAAATTCTGAGAAACTGGAAGAGAGAGTTAGGGGATGCACAGGTGTTCAAGAGATATGGCATTAGTGCTCTCCAAAGCACTTTTGCCTTTTCCTATTACTAGCAAAAGCAGAAATCATGCAAAATAAATAATTATATGCCAATTATTTCCGTGTAATTTATATATGTTGCAGAATTCAGCTTTTCTTTGTACAGAATTGTCATTTTTGAAGGGCAGAATACACGCAGCCCTGTGTCTATGGCACTATGGTGCATGGATGCCATGCAACAGCTCTGGAAGATCTCTCCCTCCGGGTCAAGGAGCACAGACCTTATATAAGGGAGAAAAGCTGACTTTCACCCAAGAGGCAATCCAAATACTCACAGTGAGAATGGCCCAAGTGAACTGGATAAAGCATCAGAAAGCAGTGGCAGAAAGCAATGGCAGTGCGTCCCAGATATACTCTAGGGCCTAAAGGATGGCAGGCATTGCAGCTCAGGTCTCCTTCTTTGGGCTGATGTACAACATCGGGGAAAGGCACATTCAGAAGGTCTAGAATTCTGCAGTATATAAATTTTCCATTTTTGCATTAAAAATAAATAAATAAATAAATAAAAGGAACGAAGAACCCCATTGAAGCGACAAGAGAGAGAACCAGAGGTTTAGAGCTGTGGAGGGCGACAGGAAGCTGTGCTAAATGCAAGTTCCAACTTCTCCCTTGAACACTGAAGACCAACCCATCTAATCTCATGAACTCTCAGCTGCATTAGTCTCAAGCTAAGAAAAAGGTAAAATGATGTCTAAGCATTAGTGAGTCACTCCTTGTGCCTTTAAGGTGGTGGTGGGAGCAGTAACACACACACACACCCCGCCGTTCCCACCGCAACTGGGGCACTAGAAGACTGTCCTATGGAGAATGCTCTTGACAAAGGAATGCCACAGCCTCAGGAGTGACAGACTCTCTGTTTGGCAGGGGACAGTGGCTCTATAAGTTGAGGTTTGGCACCGGATTACACTATAGGGGCCAGGCTGTTTTAAGGAAGTGACTTGGGTAGGCTGCCCACCTGATCAGGGCTGATGTGGGATCATCTACCTCCTAGAGATGGTGTCTGTCTCTGTGACTCCTGCACTCCACACTCCTGCCAACCCCCAGGTTGAGCTGCAGTTTCATGGGAGAGTCCTGGGGTAGGGTGCTTTAGAGCTTGCACCCATCATGCTGTGAGGCCATGCGCCAATTTAGAGGCACTCTGAGCGCGCTGGACCACTGCCTGGCACTTCTCCCGTCGCAAGAGTTTGTTGTTCTCAAAGAAGCCTTCATTGCGGGGGATTCCGTGAGAGCCATCAGGAAAAGTCAGAAGCCCTTTGGAAGAAAACAAAACATTATTATTCAGCAGGGATGCAGGGCTCAAGGCAGAGGATCAGACTTGCAAGACTTCAGCTCAGGAGGGCTGAGAATGCAGAGACGAGGCACTGGGGTATATGTCAGCCTATACTGTGCTTTGGAGGATGGTGTTTGCCTAGTTCTCACTTCTCCCCATCCCACACTGCAGCCGTCCTTCCAAAATAGATTTAGCCCTAGAAGATCAGTGTTGCTGCTTGGCTACTCCAAACAAGGAGTTTGCAGTACTCACCAAAGCCATCAACACGTCCACCCTTGAATTCTCCCTCAAAGGTCATGTTGTCATACCGTGTGAAGACTCCAACGCCGTTGAATTTTCCCTGTACAAACTCCCCTTCGTACCTGCGTCAATAATAGGATTGTGTAAGGATAATGTACTATGGCATACAGCCAGAAACTTAAAACACCAGGAGGAACACAGTATTCTGGACAGAAGGCAAAGAGCCAAAGAGGCATCACTAAGGAGCTCTTTAAACTTGAGTCTGTAGTAATCGCAGTGACTACAGAGAACCTAGGATGAGGATGGTGTAACAGCCAAGACAAAGAAGTGCTTGCTTATGGTTCTGAATCACAGAGGCATGCTCACATACAAAAAGGTCTTCATGCGAGGCATAGCAAGGAATAGACATTCTTCCAAGTCCAACAACACAGCAGAGCAGCCTGCTCCACAGAGCATCCTTTTATTCTTGTTTTCTTGGGGCTGCTTAGGTCATGCACATGCACCAAATGCAAGCCTAGAACAGTGTGTGCCCCCAGCCCTGTACCCACCTGGAGCCATCTGCAAAAGTGAGCACCCCACAGCCATTGAAGAGACCATTCTCAAAGTGTCCCAGGTAAATGCTGCCATCAGCAAATGTCAACTGCCCAACACCATGCCGGCGCCCTAGGCAGGGAGAACAAGCGGTATTGCTCTTTTGTCAGTTGTCAAAAAGGGAACCATGGTGCCCATTTAGCAACAAATCAATGAAATCTATGGTGGCACTTTTAATTTAAAAAAGGGACAAAAGGAATAGTATGTGGGCAGTGGTAGAGGTCATGCTGGCTAATATGTCTTACAGAGAAAGAATGTAACAGACCCCTGCTGTTGCTTGTTCCTTCTACCATCCACAAGGCATGCTGGAGCTTAGTATGCATTCATACAGAGACTCACAGTGCAGACACAATATCGTTCCTAAAGGGCTTTGTGGACCTCAAGGTTGCTAAGTTTGATTGTGCAGCCAGTGAAGGATCTCAGAGTCTCCAATATATCACATGCATGTTCCTAAAGAACAAGTTTTGCCATCCACCACCACACATAAACAACTGCCAGTCAATGGGATACAGTGGCCAAGAAGAGGTTCCTTGTTCTCTCCATATCTTGATGGGAGCCCTTGTGGGACCAGAGCAGAGAGCACTACCTGGGAGAGGAGGTTGGGACCACAACAGGATATAAGGAGCTGTAGTTCCTTCTCCACATGCTGTGGTCCCAGTCCAGATAAAGCCCCCTGCACTTAAAGGCACAGCCATACAGGTAATGTAATGTGTAGTTTGGCCCCTAGAGAGGAAGTTATATGCAGTCCGCCAAGAACAGACACCGTCCCCTGTACTTGGCTCAATGAGGGGACCCCACTCTGCCCTTGGCCAGCCTCACTCACCTTCCTTCCACTCCCCACAATATTCCTCCCCGCTGGAGTAGGTGAAGGAGCCCTTGGTCAAGGTCATGGTGTCAGCTTTCAAGAAGGCAAGACAACAGCTGCAAGAAAAGATGCAGGAGTTTGAAAGCAGGATAAGATGCCTATGGGGAGGAAGAGCACTTCAGAAACTAGGGAGAAGTACAGCAAGCTGAGGAGACAGGAAAGCCACACCCACCAGTTTTGGATCCATGCAGTATGAGCAACATGCATGTGAAAAACTTTCTGACAGTAAGAGCTGTTTGACAGTGGAATGGTCTCCCTAGGGAGGTTGTGGACTCTCCTTCCTTGGCCACCAGTATGAACTCTGAACAGTCTATACTGTACTGGCATATTTATTAAAAGGTAGTATAATTCCATTTTGTTATCCCCAATCCAATAAGGAACTCTAAGTTTTTATCCCGTCTTTCCTGCAAGGGACTTGGGACAGCATGTCTCCCCCCCCCCAAAATACTCACAACAATCCTGTAAGGTAGGTTAAACAGAGAGAAAGAAAGAGAAATTAATGGGCTGAAGTCACCCAATGAGTTTCATGAGCTGAGCCAAGATTGGAATTTAGGTATTCCTAGTCCTTGTCTGATACTCTAACTACTACACAACACACTCAGTATGCAGGAGCAAAACTCTCAAACACATGTTCTCCCCAAAATAGGGTATCCTACCTTAGTAGGGAAGGACACACAAGGCTTAAGCCACAGGAGCTCAGCTCCCAGAGCTGACCTGGCATATATGTGTTTTGCAGACTCCTGCCCTATTTCTCCACATCAGTGCCACACAGAGCAATTTCCTGCCTCCACCAGACAAACGTATCCATTCTTTCCACAGGAAATTCAAGCCTTATGGCTCACGTTGCTATTTCTTCTTGGGTTTTTTTCACCAGACTAGACTCAAATGCAGCTCCAGCACAAAGGGCTCTACCTCCATGAAACATTCATGTGTGGAGCCCAGATGGGGACCCAGCCTGGTGCTTCCTATCTCAGAGGCTTATTCAGGCAGTTTTCAGCATTAAACGCTGCTATCTCCCCCCTCCTACTATCAGCAAGAGACTAGTAGAACTGCAAAGTGCCCAGGCCCCTTTGTACTACATGTTTACTACATGCAGATGGATGGTGGGTATTTTAATGTATGTCATCTCCCCCATTTATTTACTGTTTGACAGGTCCTAAAGCAACTAGCAGAACCTACATGTTGAATTCCCTGCTTAGTATTCCAAACACCCGCCTAGAACTCTCCATGGCTTGGCAAGGGCAGAAACCTTTGTGCCAGGCTAAGCAAGGATAGCCAGAAGGAAAGTTTACTGTTCAAATCCATCTACACTTGGCTCTGTCCAGGAAGACAAGTTACATTTTAAAAAATGTAAGGAGCTGTCAAGGGCAGATCAAGGGAAGGGGAGGGGCTGAATAATAAAATCATTACCATGTTGTTCTAAACTGCCTTGAGGGTGTTTTTTGTTTTGTTTTTTTGCAACCAAGTGGTGAATAAATTTTATGAAATAAAGTAAGAAATATATAAAATGACATTGTTATTATTATTATCATCACTGATTTATTAATCTTCATCTAAACAACAATCTCAAAGCCCTAAAAGCCCTGATCTGAGTTACGGCGCAGCAGGCTTCTGAAATCTTTGGAACTTACAGAAGACCTTCCACCAACCACAGCAACCTACTGGGTGTGTAAGAGATGAGGTGGTTGCTCAAGTAACCTGGTCCTGAGCCACATAGGGCCTTGTACATCAGAAGCGATACCTTGAACTTGGTTCAACAGCAGACTGGCATCCAAAGCAAATTGCACAAGTAGGGAGTCATATAGAGGTGGTAGTTTGCGTCAGCAATCTAGCCGTCTCATTCTGCCTCAGCTGCAGCCTCTGAAGCAGCCTCAAGGGTAGCCCCACATAGACTGCATTGCAGTAATCTAGCTGTGACATTAC
Organism: Podarcis filfolensis; assembly: GCF_964270895.1. Lineage (NCBI taxonomy): Eukaryota > Metazoa > Chordata > Lepidosauria > Squamata > Lacertidae > Podarcis > Podarcis filfolensis. Next base: position 41,634,926 of record NC_139608.1, on the reverse strand, counting down.
CAATGCATGGACAACTGTGGTCAAAGTATCCTGGTACAGGAATGGCACTACTGACTTGCAGACACCTGCACCTCCGGAGACAGAGCTGGATCGATTAGAATTCCCAAACTATACTCCTCCTCCTTCAGTAAGACGTGACATTTTGAAACATTGGAGGATGTGCTTCTGGCTATCATACATTGTAAACCCAAACAGACAGAACCTCTATCTTTCTTTCGTTCGTTCGTTCTCTTTTTTTTCTTTAGAGGCATGCAAGCTAGTGGGCATTACAGAATCCTGTGGCAATGAATTCCATATTGTACAGAGCTAGTCTTATATCAAAAGTGTTGCCTATCAATTTCAACCAAATCATAACTCTAAGGACTCCACACAGGCAACATTCAGAACAATGGACAAAACAGCTGTATATCAGCATCTTTGTAATTGGAATATACAACTGGCAAGTGAAAGAGAAAGGAGCCCCTTGAGCAAGGAAGGATGTACACTACATCAATGAGCTCACAGCAGGCAATGACATGAGCTGCCTGGAAGCTCTGTGGGAAAGAGGAAAGCAATGAGAAATGGGAAACGTGTGTAATTTGTATTACTGGAAGACAGAAATGCAACCACCTAAGATAATGCCTACCTTTTGGGAGACAGCAAATAGGGGTGGTATTTAACTTGGGTTTACTCAGAGTTGGTACATTGAAGTTAATAGACTCAACTTAGTCATGTTCATTAATTTCATTGGGTCTTTCGGTTAATTTCATTGAGTAAAACTTACGTTTGATTTTAGATGAAAAGGGAGATGCTGCAGCGCTAGAACCCAGACCTCTCCAAATAGAAACACCCTACCCTAGCAGGGGCAGCAGATAGGTGGAATCTAGAGTCAACTAATTTTAGTTTTGTCCCCATCCTCCTCCCTGCTGAATACTACAGGGGCAGCACTGAGACCAGGGAGGAGGAAGCTGATGGCCCTGGACAGGTGGTAAGTAGGAAGGTAGGCAGGTGGGACCTGGCTGAGGGCAGATAGAGGTTGGTGGGGCAGTGCCCCATTAGACCCAATGGACTAGCACCTAGTTTTGGAAATAAAGAATGGTTAATTTATTTTCAAAGTCTACAGTGAATGATAGCAAATCAATACATGGTAGTGCTCACCTACCAAACTGCTGCTGTAGTAGAACAGCAGGGAAACTAGCATCACTACAATCGGAGCCCAGATTTGAGGCTAGCCTTAGACTTGAAGTCATGTAATAGTGCAGTTAACCTGTTACAAGTCCAGGAGACAGAAGAAGATATAAGAGGTTCAAGGTGCATTAAATGTCAAGATGTAAATAATCACTACTCTTTTTACCACAAATTACCAAGACACTCAAACCAACAAAATAACTGGAGCAAAAAGTCATCCTTATGAAAATACAACTTTAATCTGTTCACGTTTGGAAGGCAAGATATACTTAAGAATTTTCTTGTTCATGACCAGCGCTGGCTGGAGGGCTACAGAGGAGGCGATGAGGTTCGCCTAGTCTCCGAGGGACCACGCGATGGCTGTTGCTTCCCTGGAAACAATTACAACAGATTGCTGGAGCAGAGCGATCCCAGCTGCTCTGCAGCAGCAGCAAACCAGGCGTGTGTAACAGTTTCTCAAGCTGTGAAGAGGGACACCCCAACCCACTCGGAAACCAGCAGAATTTGGCAGTAACCATCAGGTCGTCTTACCGGGCAGCGGGAGCCTGGCATGAGTCAATTAAAACAGAAAGGCAGCTACAAAGAGAGAAGTGTGTCGCTATTATGTCTCTGCTCCAGCTCTTCAAGCCGCGGCAAAATGCCTTTCAGGCAGCCTCAACACTCCCGAGTCACCACGGTGCAAAATCATAATCGCCAAACAAACGAAACAAAACCCCCCAACTCTCACAGCTTCGCCCCTGAATTCGGGTCCTTGCAGGATGCTGAAGTCACGCCATGCCGCCCGGCGAAGCCACGCCCATGCCCTACTCCGGCCACCCGATCATAGGTACCAACCTCCTTAGGGCCCTGGGTGCCCGAGCAGCACCCACAAAATTCCCCAGGAAGGGGCAGGGCACCCACAAATTTCAGCGCCGGGGTCATGCACGGTGCATGGCACCCACGGTGGCGGGGCCAAGCTGGCTCTCGTGCACCCGCTGCAGGCAGCCCCCCGCTACCACCCTTCGCCACGCAGCCCTTGTGGGCGCTCTCCTCCGCCGCGCACCCCAAAGCCCCCGTAGCCCACCCACCCCAGCAGCCTCCGCACAGCGGCTCCCAGCCCAGGCACCGCTTCCCCTCAGCCCTTCTGGGCGGCAGCCCCGACGGCCGCGCCCCTCACCTGCGCTCCGAGCTTCTCCGCAGCTGCCACGAGCCCCACACCCCTTCGGTCTCCCCCCATCGGCCGCCGCCTCCTCCTCACTCCTCTCCTTTCGCTCCGTCAGTTATGCCAGGCTTCCCTCACACCCACCACCCAGGGCAACCGCCCACCAGGAACCATCCGCGCACGCTGTTGGCTGTTGCCCTGGCAACCCGCAGTAACGCGCCTCTTCATTGCCCAGCCTCCCTGCTGAGCTCCCCCGCCCTTCCCACAGCAGCCTTCTTTGTGAAGGGCGAGGAGGGTTCCCCCCTCCTTTTTCTATTTTTTTTTAACAGGGCGGCCATCTTTGTGAGGGGCAAGACTTCTCTCTTTCCTTCCTACCACAGGCTAGGAGCTGCCATATTGAGGCCTTTCTATACTCGTTTCCTTTGAGGGCAAGTTCCTGTTGCTGTCCTCAAAATACATAATTCATGGTTTAAAAAAGGGAAAATCTGAAGAAGCAGATGCTACTTTGAAAAGAAAAAGACTTCTGAAATCAGGGGAGTGTGTGTTGTTTGTGTATCATTTGTTTATTGTAATGCAACAAAGAATGATATATTTAAAATGTTTGGTGGGGTTTTTTTGCTATGTCACAATTTTATTTACTTGGAATGTGTCATCTCTAAATGTATGGTGCTGCTTTTGCAAATCAGGTACTCTTGATCTGTCTATTCAAGTGGGAGCTTAATATCCACTCCCACAGCAGACAATAAACCACAACTCTTAGTATTAAAACAAAGTAGAATTTTATTTCAAGCTCATATGTTTGATGCAATTCCATAAAAGGGGATAGTAAAGCAGTCCAACAAAGTAATTTATGAAGGTTAAGTGGATGAGATGTCCTATTTCAACCCTTGCCCTCTCTGCCCTACAACATTTGTTTTCAATAGCATAAGAACTTAATGACAGCTGTGCTGGATCAAGCCATCTAGTACTGCACCCTGTTCTCACAGCAGCCAACCAGATGCCTACACAAAGCTCACAAGCAGGACCTGAATGCAACAGCACTCTTGACGTAACCTTTCTTTTTTCTCTTCTTCCAAAAGGATTTGACTTTTTTTAAAAAAAGGAAAAGGATGTTGACATTGCTGGTGTGTTCCACCTTAGGTTGTGACATGACCTAGTTGTGGGTCACAACTCACCAGGTGGACTAAAGGAAACTTACTATGATTGCTGGTACTGGAGGAGCCTGAGATCTGTTACTACTGGAAAACTTATTGCACAGGTCAGGCAAATATCATGGTGAGAGATCAAAGTCTTAAATTCATCTTCAGCTTCCTATTGACCTAGAAATTCTAGGCTAGAATTAACAGTATAGATAGCCAGACTGACAAGCTATGGGTCACTTCTGTCTGTACCACACAATCCAGGGAGTAGCCAGTAGTGTAAGAATAAGCAAGGGGACCAATCTTCTGTCCCATTCATCTCAAATTCAATAAGTCACTTTGTTTTGCTCTCCATATAAATACTGCTTTTCCATGCTGGGTGTGTGAGACTTGGAATCATGGAATGTGTGCTGCCCAGATTAGTTCTGTCTGTTTTTCTGTTCAGTGCATTATACCTACCATACTGGCCACAAAGGCTAAAAGGAATAAAATATAAAATGGATACAAAGTATTGGAATAACTGTTAGTTGAATAATTATTTGAAGCTGTTAAGCTTTCATATAGCTAAACCAACCTAGCTTGGTAAAAGAAAATACATTTCTTCCACTCTATAACTCCTTATTTTAGTTATACAACCAGACAAGGATAAGTGACACTACCCTATCCCCATGTGTTACTAAGTTTTTATGTTAAATATCTTAGATAATTAGAATGCAAAGGCTCTATCTTTTCACACTTTCTCCGAAGAACAGCTTGATACACCACCACTGTTGCTCTATTGTTCACACAAAGAGAAAAAGAGAGGGCGAGAGAGAGCAGTATACAGCCCATAACTTCATTGTTGTAATGTCAAATTAACACAGATTGTTGAGAAGTCAGCAGACTACATACTTATGCAAAGGCATCCAAACTGTACAAAAACCCTGTTTTTCTTTTTTAAAGACACAGCCATTCCGTTTTCATGTTTAAACATCAGAAAAGCATTAAGAAGAACCTGCTGGATCAGGCCAATGGCCCACTTGGTTCACCATCATGTTCTCACAGTGGGCAACTAGTTGCCTATGGGAAGCCTGCAAGCAGGACCCGAGTGCAATGCAGTGTCCAGTAACTGGTATTGAGAAGCATACTGCCTTTGACAGTATAGGTAGTTTTTACCTCCCCAGATGGTGGTGGTTCAAATGGTGTTTGGCAGATGGTGATAGCCATTCTTTCCCAACATTTCAGAATGGCAGGTGTCATTGTTAAAATGATGCACTCTGCCATTCTCTCAACTTTGGAATATCTTAAAACAGGAAGGGCAGCAGAGGATTACAACAGTCAGGTGACCCAAGGTACCACTTCAATCGGTCAGGACAAATTCTTAAAGCTGCTCCCGCCTTACAATTGGAGTTAGTCATTTGTCATTTGTCTATTTTACATCCGAATAAAGTGAGCTGGGTGAATTCACAGAGACCATGAATATACAGATGATGCAATACCATTTTTATGCATCCATTTAGCTTCCCATTGTGAAGATGGTTTGCTAGGTTTTAATGAGTTTTCACATAACTTGAAAGTACCCCTTTGTGGCTACCAGGACTTATAAATCTGTTTGTCTTCAAAGGCCATAAGATATCACTGGGTTTGTTTTTGTTTGTTTGTTTTGCTGCAAGTCAACACGACGAATCTCCCAGGATCTGTGCAGTCCACCTGGGACTACTGGAGTGACAGGGTCGTTTATAGAGCATACAGTGGGACGTGCATTGTTCTCTCTATTGAAGGGACAGGTTACCAAGAGGCGTATACTGTAATGAGAGCACCCGATATGGCAAACCTTTCTCCGTGTGCTTTTTTAAAAAGTCACGGATTGAAATATACACGGATTGAAATATGGTGACAATGCAGTGAAAGGAGTCAACAGACCGCTAAGGGATGGTCAGTGCAGTGCACGTGGGCGTGTCTTTGCAATGGAGGAGTGGGACGGACGAGATGCTTTCACCACAATGAAAGGCGACCCTTACAAATGTTATGTGGTGTGCCATGTGGGCTGTGCTTGGGGAACCAGCGTCGATGACGGCAGGCAGGAGCCTAAAGGAAAAGCACGGATCTGAAAGGCAAGGAGGAGTGGGAAGAGCGGCTCATCATCTCCACGCACACTCTCCATTCCGAACGCATGACTTAGCTATGCGGTGGGAGGGAGCGCGCGCGAGACACAATGAAGGGGCGGGGCCTCGCGAGCCACGGGGCTGGGCTTCCGCGAGCTGGGCGGGCCTAGCTCTGCGAATGGACGGCGGCTTCTTTAGTGGGCGAGGCTTCCGGGCGCCCTGTAAACAGGGGGCGTGATTGGCTGGTGCCGCTCTGGCGGAAACGGCGGTGGCCGCGGGGCCGGTGTCAGGTGATCCGAACTGAGCGGCGCTGAGTCGCAGAGCACGGCGGTGCCCTGGTCTGTGCGCGCAAGTGCCCGGAGTTGCATCCGCGCCTCGCTCGGGCTCGGCCTCTATGGATGAGACGAGCCCCTTGGTGTCTCCGGAGCGCGGGCCGGCCGCAGGGTATGGGGTGCCCGGAGGGGCCGTGCGCTCCCCGCCCTGCCCCGCCGCCCCCAGCGCCCTCTCCGCGCCGCCGCCCTGCCCCTCGCCGCCCGGCTCTCCCGCAGGTGGCCGCGACCGGGAGCGCCAGCCCCTCCTGGATCGGGGCGCGGGCGCAGAGCGTGGGGCGCGCGGGGCGGTAGGGTCGGCCGGGGCGGCGCAGGTCCAGGCTCCAGTTGGGTTGGGGGCAGCGGCTGCCGCGGCCCGCGGAGAGCGGGAGCCCCGGAATGAATTCCCCGACGACCCAGAATTCGCCGAGGTGGTGCGGCAGTCGGAGCTGGCGAGCGAGCGCGGCATCTACCCGGAGCGCATCTACCAGGGCTCTAGCGGCAGCTATTTCGTCAAGGACCCGCAGGGGGTGAGAGGATTAGGGCTGGGGTGGGTGTGTGGAGACTATTCAGCCCAGGGTGTGGGGAGCGAGGGGGTCTGGGTGGCCGAAAGGTGGTTACTTGATCTTGGCAAGTGGTCGCCCTGCCTTGTACTAAGATACCAGGGGCCAGGGAGTATCAGCTGGGAACTCGCTAGCTGGCCTTTGACTGACTTTACAAGGGCCATAATAATGTATGTGAAGTCCTCTGAACACTTGAAAGCGCTAAACAAGTTTAAGAATTAGTATCATAGGTAAGGTTAAGAAGATGATGGTAGGATCGTGTGTATGCCTTTGCCACATCCTTGACCAGTTCTCTTAAGTGTAGGGTGGTCTTTCTTTGTTCCAAGACACTCCTGCCTGCTAGTAAAGGTAAAGGGACCCCTGACCATTAGGTCCAGTCCTGACTGACTCTGGGGTTGTGGCGCTCATCTCACTTAATTGGCCGAGGGAGCCAGCGTTTGTCCGAACCAGAGCAGCGCATGGAAACGCTGTTTACTTTCCCGCTGGAGCAGTACCTATTTATCTACTTGCACTTTGACGTACTTTCGAACTGCTAGGTTGGCAGGAGAAGGGCCCGAGCAACGGGAGCTCACCCCATCACGGGGATTCGAACCGCCGACCTGATCGGCAAGTCCTAGGCTCTGTGGTTTAACCCACAGCGCCACCCGCATCCCCCCTGCCTTCTAGTAGGTGCCCTCTAGTCTCTATCTCCTTACCTTTCCTCATTTCTGCTGTTGCTTGCACTCTCTCTTTTCCCCTTCGCTGGAGTAGATGTGGCCAAAGGACAGTGCTCAGTATAACCCATCAAGTACAGCTGATCTGTCAGCTGTGCCCTTCTCCCCTAGGAGGAACAGCCAAGTGTGGGCCTTATTCTTAAACAGAACCAGTTTTATTATTGTAAATATAATACAAACAGGTATGGTCTTGCTCTTTAGCATCTCACAGTTCCAATGTTTGTTTCATAGTGTTGCTGTCAGTGTAATACTATGGTTATTGGGGAATAATACAAAAAATAAAGCTAGAAGCTTTAGGCCTTCTTACCCAATGAGGAGGCACAGTACTGCTTGACATGTTGAGGTGTTTTGTTGTAATTGGGTAAAGTTATCTTGGACTTGGAGTGTATCGGTTGGCTGTTTCCAGAGGCCAGCATAGCCTTGTCCAGTTAAAGGCTTTAGTAGCTGGTATTCTGGTTTCAATTGCTGTCCTGGATTATTAGTTCTGTTCGGTTGTCTGGGTAGGGGAGGATACCTGTTGTTTGTTACCCATTCTTGGCATTTAGTTTGGCCTTATCTTCAGAATGTGTTTTTTTAGTTGGATCTGTCTCTTTCTGATCTTGAATAAGGAGGCAGGTGGCCCAACTGCCCTAGGTGGTATTACTGGAGGCGGTATTACTGGCACAGGATTCTTCTTAGTAAGCTTCTAGAGCATGGGCAGGCATACTAAAGCCCGGGGGCTGGATCCGGCCCAATCGCCTTCTAAATCCGGCCCACAGATGGTACAGGAATCAGCATGTTTTTACATAAGTAGAATGTGTGCTTTTATTTAAAATGCATCTCTGGGTTATTTGTGGGGCATAGGAATTTGTTCATTCCCCCCCCCCAAATATATAGTTCGGCCCCCCACAAGGTCTGAGGGACGGTGGACCGGCCCCCTGCTGAAAAAGTTTGCTGACCTGTGCTAGAGTATACCATACAGTTCTTGTACTTGGGGGCATATGGATAGGAATTAGATTGACATAGATACTTTGGTAACAATAACTTTAGTGTGGCAATGGGTGCCAACTTAAATAAAATATTGTGGGGGATGTAAGCTCTGCCCCACATAATTGATCACATGACACAACACCCCCCCACACACACCATTTGAATAGTAATGCCCATCAACTTTGGGGAGCCCTGGCCCCTCAAATATTTTATTGGGGGGGGCAAAGGCACCTTGGTCCCTAGGAGTTGGCTCCTATGAATGTGGTTGGACATTGTAAACTCCCTGCTGATTTCCCCAGTGTTCAGATGGGTTTGGAGCAGGGGTTATATGGTATTGTTTTGTTAGTGTGAGTGTGCAGTTTAACCAAAAGTTACTCAACTAATACTGCTTCCAGCTCGCGGCTCCGCTTTACAAGTGGCTCAAGAAACCTAGCTCATTTGAATATGACCCCATTAGAGGGAGAGCTGAACAAATTCACTTGAAGTTCTTGTGTGCTTGCTGATGCAACAGCTGTATGCTTGTAAGGCAGATAGTCCCTTTTGCAGAGAATGATGGTTGGTGTCTGGGAGCAGGTCATGGACGTAGTCAATAAAAATACATAGTTAACTGAGGTTCTGCCCCCCCAAATCCTAACTATGCCCATGGAGCAACTGATCAGCTTCCCTTCCCTATTATGTCCTGAACTTTTTGGCCTTTTGGATAAAACTGGCATTGAAATTTCTGTTCTTTAAGCTCATCTCTGCATTTTAAACCTCTGTAGGAGCTGGTTGAGATATCAAGATGGTGGGGGCTTTATTTTGGGAGAAAAACTGAAAGAACTATACATGCCTAATTTGTAGAAGAATATTCAGACTGGCCTCTTTCAAATTTCAGGTTGTGTACTCTACCTGTTGCCCTTTGCTATGAAGAATTCCAGGTCACCACTGCTAATATTTACCCAGTCTACTTTCTAATCTTTGAATACCATATGTTGCTTTAGGTATTCCCCCATTAGCAGACATCAATGACTGTTTATCTAGTGACTTAATTCTTCCCGTTTGAAACCCAGATTTGTCAAGAGGGTATAAAAAATTCTATAAAGAATGGTAGACAACTACTTTGTGCCTATTTTAGATGGCAAACTCCTTGAAACAAGATTTTCTTTCTTGTTGCACTATAAAATGGCATGCCTGCTAGTAGCAGTGCTATGTAAATAGTGGAATTAAGGGCACAATAATGGGTTTTAAATGTGTTAAACCTTCCAGGCAGTAAACATACTTGGGCTGTCCTGGGAAACACTGATATTCATGTCATTGGAAGTTTTTAAAAAGCAGATTGAGTCCTCTTATTCAGTTTGTTAATTCTAGTAATGGAGAGGTAAGATTGCCTGCAACTCATACCTCGTCGTGGCCTGAGGTCCTCATCAGATGAGTTAGGTATGTGTGGGTGTGTGAATGGTGTACGATGAACATTGAATAATCATGGATATATACGGGCACCATGTCATTTCTGTTCCTGTACTAGAATTGAGTGTGATTTTATTTTCAATAAGCCATCTTGAGAGCCTTTGAGACTATAAAGCAGGCTATAAGTATTGTAAATGAATAAATTTAAGCAGAGAATAATCCTGAGGCTTTGCTTTCTCCTCTGGATTGCTATATCACTGTACTTACAAGGAATTGGGCATATCTGTCTTGTGTTGGGATCTGTGGGCTGAGTTCTCGAATAACTGATCCTACTATATAAATGGATTAGCATGAGCTGTGGTTCCGGTCAGCTGCAGTGTATTCTTCATGCCTATGTGAGGACTGACTGTGTGCATGGCCATGTGGCTCTCCTTGTGACCCGTCATAACTAACCAGATTAATTTAGCTTCCTCTTTCTGAGTTGCATGTGTTGATTGTATGAAAAGCATGACTTATTTGCTGGCCATGTCAGTTTTTGTTATAGTGATCCAGCTTCTTCTTCCTGTCTGGTTGGGTTTTGGATTCACTTCCCTTTTAGCTGAGTTTGTGGGAGATTCCGCCGGGATGAGTCAGCCTGGTCTTTGTGCTGCTGCTCTAGGTGGATGGAAGGCAAATGGATTGATGCAGTGCTACTTCCTTCAGTTTTTGTTCATTAGAAAGGAGCCATTTCAGCCAGAGCTTTGTGGAGGAGGCTATGGTTTCTGGGTTAGTTGCTGCCAATTAGACCTGACCTCTTTATATGTGTGTATGTGTGTGCTGTTGGTAGATGGTTGGATATAACTGTTGTATGTGTGACTGGAGATACGCTGTTGACCCTGCCTTTCTGCTAACTGTGATGGCAACTCTGTGTCCTCTCCACCCCATGGTTTAAAAAGTCATCTCTTGGTACATGGCTGGGAGAGAGAATTATCTAACATCTAGTATGGAACTGACCAGCTAGAAGACATGGCTTCCTCAGCAGTGCAGCTGCCTAGAGAGGGAAAGTGAGAGCAGTCAGCATACATGATAATCAGGGATGTCAGGAAAGAGGAATTTTCATTCTGGTCGATTGCCAGGGTTTCCCCACCCAGGTAAGCAGACATGTTTAATGGCATCTTCCAAAGCATAGGCCTGGCCCAGCTCTATGTGGCATTGGAATATCTAGTATCCAGGAGCCTGGCTGGCTTATTACATATTACATTTTTTTCTGGCTTCTATGCCAGCCACAATGCTCCCATTCTTTTTAACTCTTAGCTCCCCTTTACTAAGAGCCTTGAATGTATTTGGTATATCTAGAATTGTGTGCTGAAGCTCCAACTTTCTGTTACTATACTATCCAGAACTTAGGAAAAAACCATGCCAATTTTGCTTTTGCGTTGCATGTGTTTTATGTGCACATCTGTCCTTTTTTTGGTCACAAATTGGAAGATTCTGATGACAGCTGTATGAGTGAAAAGCCCGTGGGTGGGAGGGAGCTGCTGACTGAAGGAACCCTACTCCTTGTATTTGATTTTCAAACTTTTAGTAGAAATACCCGTTGTATCTTCAGAGGCTTCACCTGCAGTCGTGAGGCCTAGTATGTTTTGTTAAAAAACAAATGCGCATAAATTGTTTTAATGAAGCATCTTCTGTGGAAGGTAGTCTCTTATGTTGACTTATGTCATGCAGTTTCAGCTACCCAGAATCCAGGACCTGTTGGTGGTGCATTCGTGGAATAGGCCAGGCTATAGTGTAGGCAGCAAATGGCCTGGTGCTTGTAAGTAATAAGTAATCAACTAGTGCCCCATCTAGTGGTTGCATGCATGCATCTGCTCCTTCCTTAGTTCCCTAGGCTGGAACTAGACATATCAAAGAAACGTTTCACGCGTTGCAAACTTTGTATGAGAAATCGGGTTAGCAAAAACAGAACTCCACAGCGCCATCTGGTGTCACAGTGTTAGAATGCATAAACAAAGCATAAGTGTTTTTTCTTTCCCAATGTAGCTGAGTCCCCAGAAGCTGTTCCAGAGTTCTCAGTGTGGACCTTTCCTAAGCTGTGTGCCTGTCGCTTTGGTAACCTTGTACGGGATGCTAGTATTGTTGTTGGTGTGGGGACAGAGAAGGGGTGGAGAACCTGTAGCCCTCCAGTGGCTGCTTGACTACAGATTTTCATATTATTGGCCATGCCAACTGGGGCTGATGGGTGTTGTAGTCCAACATCGTAGAGGGCCACAGATTCTCTTGTCTGTGGAGCACAGTCTACCAAGCTTACAAAGTATCAGGAGGGGCGGGAAGAGTCTTTGGTAAAATGTGGCACTCTGTACACTTTACTTCCTTTCCGGAGTTCCCCAGGATCTTTGTCTCCTGACTGAGCGTCATCCTGCTAGAGTCATCCTGAGATGAGAAGCGGCAGCTGCTTGACTTGTCTGCATCTCACTGTTGTAAAAAATGACATGGCAATCTTTCTCTGAGGCCCATGGGTGGGACTCTAGAGAGAACCCAAAAGGACTTGTAGTAGGAAAGGCTGGATATTTGTGCCACAGTAACTTCTCTGTGCTCTCCCTAGCTAAAGAGAGCACTGACAATGAGGTTGAGTGGGCTTAGAAGGCGGGGTGGGGGGTGGGGGAGTAAGTTTTAGAAGGGAACCAGAACTCAAAAGGTTTGAAACATTGCTTTACGGTGGAAGGCCCCATTCCCCCGCTGAAAATGCAGCAGCTCATTGTAGCTCTCAGCATACAATTTAAAGCACTGGGACTAATGTGGACAGGGAAGTGAAACCTCCTAGTAAATTTCCCAACTAGAGATGCCATAAACTTCGTTATACCTACCTAACCAGTGAGGTGTAGCCGATCAGTCCCAGGAGGTGGAACTGATCAGTCTGCTTATTTAGGTCATTGTGCACCTGGATTATAGAATCAGAGAACTGTAGAGTTGGAAGGGACCCCAAGGATCATCTAGTTCAACCCCCTGCAATGCAGGAATCTTAGCTAAAGTGTCTATGACAGATGGCCATCCAAGCTCTGCTTAAAAGCCTCCAAAGAAGGAGAGTCTGCTACCTCTCATGGGAATCTGTTCCACTGTTGAACAACTCTTACTGTCAGAAGATTCTTCCTGAGGTTTAGTCAGAATCTCCTGACTTGTAACTTGAATTCATTAGTTCGAATTCTAGCCTCTGGAGCAGGCAAAAACAAGGTTCCTCCATCTTCCATGTGGCAGCCCTTTAGATATTGGAAGATGGCTATCATATGTCCTCTCAGTCTCCTCTTTTCCAGGCTAAAGAGATTACCGGTAATTTTACCAGTTTTTAATTTTGGAATTATTTGATTAAAACAGGGTAGCGAACCTGTAGCCTTCCATATGTTGTTGGACTCCAACTCCCATCATTCCTAATCACTGGCCATGCTGGCTGAGGCTAATAGGAGTTGGGTCCAACAACCCCTGGAGGGTCACAGATTTCCCCACTGCAGTTAAGAACTGTTGTCCTAGGTAATACGTTTGTTCAGAGAATGCGCACTCAGCTTGGCTGCCTGAACTCTTGGGAGTGAAAAATGAGAACTATTGGTTGAAGGTCTGCTCTTGAAAAGTGGGGCACCAGGTCCCTTTGTGACGGATGTGTATGTTTTAACTGGAATCATTCTTGTAAATCTGTAGCTCTTGGCAAAGAAGACCTCTAACCCCTTCTCTTTCTACAATATTGATCTGTTTAGCAAGAGCCTGGTACTTTGCCATATGTAGTGGGGGTTGGCTGCCCTTGCCTTGCCCAGCTTGAATTAACCAACTTCCCATTTCTGTCCATCTCAGAAAATCATCGGCGTATTCAAACCCAAGAATGAGGAACCTTATGGGCAGCTGAACCCTAAGTGGACAAAGTGGCTGCAGAAACTGTGCTGCCCCTGTTGTTTCGGAAGGGACTGCCTTGTTCTTAACCAGGGATACTTATCTGAGGCTGGTGCTAGCCTTGTTGACCAGAAGCTGGAACTGAACATTGTTCCCCGCACAAAGGTGAGCCTGGGACAGAGGAGGAAGCAGACAGCAGGATTTAATAGTGGATAGGATGCCTGGATGGAGACCTGTGTGTTTCAGTGTGGGATCCCCAGTGCCTACTTCCTAAATAATAAAATCCTGCCTTTCATCCAGCTCCCACTTCTGTCTCCTATCTTAATAGTTTGTTCCTATATATCTATTGATATTTCTCACTCCTAGCCCAGTGAGGACTTCTGGCTTTGGATTAGAAGCAGGGAGAACAGCAATTGAGGGAAGAAGCAACTGGGAGTGGTCCCAGAATTATTATATTCAATTCATTCTTTAAAAAAATTGTCCTTTGCCAAGTGTGGTGAGTTGCTGGTTTTTGCATTAATTAGGTTAATTTGGTTACTGCATTCTTGAGTTTGATCTCCATATTTGAGTTTTGGGATAGGAACTACATGTAGAAGTAGTTAGAAGAACCTGACTACAGATGAAGAAAAGTTGTAACCATAAGCATGGAATGTTTATATCACTTTTAAAGTAATATATACTTTTATTTACTTTTTAACAAAGCTGCTAGAAGGTATAGGGTTTTACTCTCCCCACCCCATTGTAATTTTTCAGGTCAGTAAATTATGCTCAGAATTTGAGATGTGTAGGTTTTGTTTTTTGTTTTTAATAAAGTAGGCAGACCTGTATATGCCTAGATTTTTACCATGTTCTGTAAATAGCAGAGTGTGGCATTTATGGATTATGCTTTTTAAAAGTCATCTCTTTTCCATGCCCACAGGTGGTGTACTTGGCCAGTGAAACATTTAACTACAGCGCCATTGACCGAGTGAAGTCCCGGGGCAAACGCCTGGCCCTGGAGAAAGTGCCAAAAGTGGGGCAGAGGTTTCACCGAATTGGGCTTCCTCCAAAGGTAGGGGAGGTTTAAGGTGCCCAGAAATGTTTTGTGCCACTGAGCCAGGCCTTGTTCCCTTAACCCACCTGCCTCTTACTCTCAGGTGGGCTCCTTCCAGCTCTTTGTGGAAGGCTACAAGGATGCAGATTACTGGCTACGGCGCTTTGAGGCTGAGCCCCTCCCAGAGAATACGAACCGCCAATTGCTGCTGCAGTTTGAGAGGCTGGTGGTGCTGGACTACATCATTCGCAATACAGGTAGGTTCTGTGTCAGCTCTTGGCCCATAGGGTGGGAGCACTGCCGACTGAGGAATCTGATGGGAGAGATATTACTTGTTGGAAAGCCTTGTGAAGAGGGAAGTATATTTTGCTCTGCTATTCTGAATGTGGCCCTTGCTCAATGCACATATTCCCTAGTATGCTACTTCCGAAACTCCTTGGCCCTCTGATGTCCCACAACGTTGTCTATAGGTACGATCGTAAGAAAATGAAATGACAATCATTCTCCAATTTGTTTTTGAAGAGGTATGCAACATGATACAGTCCTGGAGATCTCATCAATTACTATTTATAGTAATTGGGGGGAAATTCCTTGTTTTCTACACAGTGCTTCTGTGTTCTGCACACATATACTTGCACATGTTTATATTCATGTTTCAATAATTTATATTCTATTGTCATTTGGGTTCCTGTGACCTTGTCTCCTTGTCATTTATATTTGGGGACTTCCTCCTGTATTTGAGGGGAATAATAGGAAACTGCCTTTTACTAAGTCAGATGGTTGGTTCACTTTAACTCAGTATTCTCTACATTGATTGTTCAAAAGCCTTTTCCGGCCCTATCTGTAAATGTCAGGGACTGAGCCTGGAAATTCCTACATATGGAGCATGTGCTGTTCCACTAACCTAAAGCCCTACATAGCTGCGTGCTGGTGCTCCTTGGCTCTTGAGGCAAACCATTGTGTCGAAGACGTGATGGATAGCCTGCAAGTGATTTATGCAGAGTTCCAACCTGGAGCCCTGCTGTAGCCATAGGTAGTCTTCTTGTCCTAAAATCCTCGTAGAGTTGGGGTACTCTTACCTGAAGGCTGTACAGCATCTTCCCAAGCCTAGGATGCAGGCTCTGCACCTTCCACTTCCCCTGAAGGAAGGATAGTAGGGGATTGCCTTGCTGTTTTGCATGGGAAATTCTTCTGTGGCTTGACAAACCATGAGCAGTAATGACAAGGCTGGAATAAGGTTGCCTTCTCCAAATAATAGGGGACGAACGACTGAAAGATTGTAAGCTGCCAGATTACACAGTTTGATGATGTGTCTTACTTCTTCTCCCCCCACCGCCACTTTTTAATACTACAAGGTGGATCTTGCTATCTGTGGTGAGATTTCTCTGTCTTATCAATGTGTTTTCCTTCTTCCACAGACCGGGGAAATGACAACTGGCTTATCAAGTATGACTGTCCTCTGGACAGCACAAGCGTGCGGGTGAGTAGGGCCCATGCTGCTCTGATGGTTCCACTTGGGGATCTGTCTTGTGTTCTACAGCAGCAGGCAGTATGGGACTAGAAGGAATTGGTATGCAGCGTTGAGGAAGGGCCAAATTTAAGGGAATGTCTCTAATCAGGTGCCGTAACTGCTGAACACATCTTAGGCACAGGTAGACTAGCTGACAACTTGCTGCTTGTGGAGTGACAGCCCTTAGTTCTGAGTGATATAAAAAGTTGGTCTTCAGTGTATAGCCTGGCACCAAGACATGGGAGAGTCCAGAAGTTGCTGAGCCTTTCCAGTGAGTGCCAGAAAAGAGAAAGCTGGCATCATGGCTCTAGCAAGCTTGCAGAGGGGCAAAATTGGGAGGGAGAAGGTAGTGTCAAAGGAGTGGTAGACTCGCTTTGCCCATTAGCAATGCTTGGACTCCCTTTGGGCCTTGGGGGTGGGGCAGAGAGGATTTGAGGTAGGGCTTGGTTTGAACTTTTGGTAGTATAAGCAGTGCCCATTGTGTTGCTTTTGGGGTGCTGAAAATGAGTACAAAGCGGAGTTGCAGAATGGAAGAGACAAGTGGCTTCAAAAATTAGTTTGGGAAGGTAAAAAGGGGATTAAGTGGATGCACAGGGTGGGAAGGGGAATCTGTAGAGGGTTAATGTGGGAAGAGCAGTGGCGTTGCGGTTGGTACACAGTGAGCAGTGGGGCAGAGCACCCCGTTTTGTGTGTGTGTGTGTGTGTGTGTGGACGAACATTTTAGATATTGTTTTACTCTTGTTCTTATATTTGGTTTTAAACATTTTCCTGTAAAAAGTAACAAATACAACAGTACCCTTTTCTGGTTCAACATTCTTCCCTCTCTGTAGGACTCAGAATGGGTAGTGGTGAAGGAGCCTATAATTAAACTGGCTGCCATTGACAATGGCCTCGCTTTCCCTCTCAAGCATCCAGATTCTTGGAGAGCATGTAAGTAGTCCCAAGCACTAGAACCCAAGCAGATTCCCAGTAAGCAAGTGTTTCTGGCTGGTCCAGGGTGCTCTTTAAGGGCTGACTGCCTTGTGTTTCCATGTGGAGTCCAGGATGTTCAGGGTCTCCAGTGCTGGGATTGAGTCATCTTCAGTGTTCTTTATGGGTTGTCGCCCTCGTAGCAAGCCTGTTAACATTTGCTTTTTGTTTCTCCCCACCTCTCCAAAGACCCTTTCTACTGGGCATGGCTGCCCCAGGCCAAGGTGCCCTTTTCCCAGGAGATCAAGGATCTGATACTGCCAAAGATTTCAGACCCTAATTTTATCAAGGATTTAGAAGAAGACCTCTATGAACTCTTCAAGGTAACCACAGGCACCAGGGCAAGTACACCTGTGATTCTATTCATTCTGCTCATGAGCAAATAATTTGTGTGGATGCTGTGGGAGGGTAACTGCACCTATTCCTCTCCATAAGAACAGAAGACAAGAGATTTGTATGCAGCACCCACCCTAATCGCGTCTGTCTATCTGTTGCTGTCTCTCTTGTAGAAAGATCCAGGCTTTGACAGGGGCCAGTTCCACAAGCAGATTGCCGTCATGCGTGGCCAGGTATGCTCCTTGCTCCCACTGGAGGAATGGGATCTGTGCTGGGCACTGGGCTGTCTTTGCCTCCCTTTACAATTGGGTTCCTGCTGACTCCGGGCACTCAAGTTTCCCCCCTCTTCTCTTCCTAGATCCTGAATTTGACCCAGGCCTTGAAAGATGGAAAGAGCCCCCTTCACCTGGTCCAGATGCCCCCTGTAATTGTAGAGACAGCTCGCTCCCACCAGCGCTCTGCCAGTGAGTCGTACACGCAAAGCTTCCAGAGCCGCAAGCCCTTCTTTTCCTGGTGGTAGCAGAGGCCTCTGCGACTCATCGAGGAACCCGAGTTATCACTTGACAGCGGGCAGCCAATCCTCCAGACTGAGGCTGCTGTGCTGCTGCCGGTGGGAGATGTAAGCAGGCGCTACCAGCCAGCCTCAACTCTGCACATTCCCAGCAGGAAGGGAGGCCCTTCCTTAGACCTGACTGCTCCCCACCCCTCTTGCTGCGGGCTGGAAATGCCCGCCCGCTCCCCAGCCTGAGCATGGCAGCATCTCCCAGCAGGTGCCTGCATGCAGCATCCTTTGGTTTCAAGCCGTCCCTCTAATGTCCACCTGGGTGGAGAACACCCCAGGGTCCTCTGCCTGGGAAGGCTGGCGATGAAGGGGGATGATCTGAGTTGGATAGAGGCGCTCCTGCTGTGTGCAACTCCCAGCCTTGAAATTCCTCCCTCCTTCCCTGCACCCTGTTTTATCCTGCAGCGGAGGGGGAGGACCCTGCTCCACTAGGCTTGCTCTGTTATCCGTGGTCCTACAGAGCTCCTCCTAGTGCTGTAGGCACCAGTCATGTCTTGGGGCCATCCATAAGGAGCACAGCTGCCACCGACTGCTCCTGGGAGGATGCAAGTTGGGATAGAGAGGAAAGAAGAACTTAAGGGTCGCACTAGAGTCTGTTGGTGCAGCTTTTGTCTGCCTGGGGTAATATTAGCAGGTAGGTCCTGCAAGAGTATAACTGCTGTGCTTCCTTCCCTTCCTTCTGCAAGGGAGTAAATGCCTCAAATAGTAGATTTTAACATTGGTTTTAAATAATTGAACCCAAGTGAACACACTTGTTCTCCATGCAGTGCCGGAGCAACTGAGAGGATAACTATATCCTAGCACTGTTAGCCTTGGGCTAGTATTTCACACCCATCTAGTCTGATCCCTAGAGGAAGTAATAGCTGTGCCTCTTCTCTGCCCATGCTGGGGTGAGCGGGAGGCAGAAAAGAGGCCACTGCCAGAGGCAGAATCCTCCCTTGGGCTGCGTTTGGGCATTGACAATCGGGAGGGGGGAGGAGGTTCTCTGGGTGGGGTTGCCTGCTGCCATGGGGGAAATGTCCTCACTGCATCCTCATAAGGGGAAGCACTCACATTAGGATCACTACCATACCGAGGCCCAATACACCCCGTGTGCAATGGAATGGTACAGTGAATGCTGCTTTCCTGAAAGCTACTGTGCTAAATCCCTGGCATCAAGTTTCCCTCTGAAATTGTCCATATAAGTGTCCTGATTTCTCCTTGGGTGTTGCTGATTTGGCTGCCACCCAGGCCTGCGAGGAGAAGCCTTGCATCGAGTCCAGCTTCTCTGCTGTTCAGAGCAGTTGCCTGGTACCCTGTATGTGGGGGGGTCTGCCTCTTTCTCACTTGGGGGACAATTCCCTGCTGTATGCCTGAGGTGCCAGGCTGAAGCTGATGTACTTGATGCCAGGCACGGGTTCATTTCCTTTTTGCCAGCCTGAACTGAAATGTATCGTTCTTATGCACTGTAGAAATGTATGTAATATATTTAAATCAATGCAAGTATCTTCATAACAGGTCTGCAGTTGCAGAGCCAGTCTCTTGCGTGGGTTTTTTTTTTGGTCTGCTTGTGTTAATGGGAACTGAACTTTCTCCCTGCGCTGCTGCTTGCAATGGTGTCATGGCTCACACTTGCTCTCTACTTCCCCTGCAGTATGAATATTCCCCACTAGGTGAAGCTTACACTGCATACATCATTGGAAAGTCCTTCCTTGTGTCTGACTTTTTTGCATTGCAAAGCATGGGATGGGAAGCTGGCCTGAACCCATGGGGTGGGGAAGCTGTGGCCTGCCCGCCCAATGTTCCAGGCTATAAATTCCACTATCCCCAGTTACTGGCCATGCTAGGTGGGGCTGACTGGAGTTAAGAGTCTAAAAACATCTGAAGGACCACATATTCTCTACCCCTTTACCACCTGCAGAAAAACCTTCCTGATCCTTTTATAGCCTTTGGGAGAAAGAATCATGCATTTCATCCTGTTAGCTTGGATGCCCCTGGCTCGAAGTGATATTTAACACAACATATACCCTTTCATCGCCTTAATGTGTTAGTATTCACTTCAATTTTGGTAATATAAAATTTGTACAGTTAAAAGGAAGAACAAGTTGCCCAACCTCTGCACCAAGTATGACGCTGATTGTGCACAAGACCTTCTTGCCTTGAGAGCTATTATAGCTAGGCACCCAAATGGGCAGACCTCTGGTTGTTCAACGGGGGTATGGGAGTACATATAGGCAGAAGACTGTTTAAACATAATGCAGCCTTAGTTCCTGTTCTCTTTTGGAATTATTAGGACTGTGTATGTCCCTACACTCCATCTCATAACTTTTTCGAACACTTAGTTTTTCAAAGGACTGACCTCCTGTATAATAGCAGTATGGGAACTACTCCCCAGTCAACATGATCACACCTACAGAGTGAAAGAGCATTATACTTGCCCTGCCTCGTGATTATTCTTTGTATAGGATGGAGTGACCACCCTCACAACTAGGTGGGCAAAGAAAACTTATTAAGACAGCTAGTCTTGCAGAAAGTGAGACTTTCTAAGGCTGTCACTGTAGACGGTGCTTTTGGTGCAAACCCAGACCCTTCATAATCCATACCCCAACCCCAACACTTGACTCGCCTCAGATTTAGAAGAGGCAATTGACACACTGGCGTAATGAGGAAATCCACTTCAAGACGTGACTCTAGCTGATCTTAAAAGGCAGCTAGACAAACTCATGAGGGACAGCCCTGCCTCCAAATTACTGAGTGGGAGCCAACAAGAAAGTTGTTGCCTTCATGCAGCCTCCTTGTGGACCACTCATAAGCATCTGATTATGCAAAATACAGTGCTGAACTAGAGACATTGGTGTAATTTAAGCAATTACTACTTGCATTCACAAAGCGCTTTCATAGAGGGGACTGTATAATAAGCTTTATTAAATATGACCAGGTACATTCAGTCTGTAGTGTTTGTGCTTTGTCATAGCTGGATGTGGTCAAGTCTGAGAACCAGAACAGGTAGTGCTTGAAAGAGGAGGGTTGGTTTCAAGTTTCTCCACCATTTTTGCCAGTGGATTTTTGCACAGAGGATATTATATGAAAACATTTTGCTATGAGAGAAGTGCATCTTCCATACGAACCCCCCTTGGGTTCAGGCTACTCCTGTTCCGTACAGTGACATTTAACTACAAATGTTGCCATCATGTTCAGTTGCTCACCGGCGGAGCTGGTGCAGGTAGTCTGCAGTTCCCATTCCACTTTTTTTCTTCCTGTAGTGGGAAGCAGTGTAGTGGCTGGTTTGATCAGCTGCATCTATCTCCTTATCGCTGTTGCTGCAGCCATCAACATCAGCACATGATGTGGTGCGGTCTTCAATCCTATAGGAGAACAAAGGCACCCATTAAGAAAGGGAGTAGTATGTTATCTCTTCTGGAGAAGTAAGCAATATGTACAGGCAATAAGAAGAGAATTGCCATGGTGTCTTTCTACAAGTAAAGGAGGAAAGAATTTACAGGTGTGGCTACTCTTGCACTTGAAAGTTCTCTTGCTAGTTTGTGAGAAGCACACTTGCCCTCCTTTTCCTCTAGATCAGCAGTAGCAAAACTGACGTGCCCAATTCTCAGCCCCAGCCATATGAGCAAAGATCAGAGATGATGAAAGCTATACAGTGGTACCTTGGATTACATACGCTTCAGGTTACAGACTCCGCTAACCCAGAAATAGTACCTTGGATTAAGAACTTTGCTTCAGGATGAGAACAGAAATCATGCGGCGGCAGCAGGAGACCCCATTAGCTAAAGTGGTGCTTCAGGTTAAGAACAGTTTCAGGTTAAGAACCAACCTCCAGAACGAATTAAGTACTTAACCCAAGGTACCACTGTAGTCTAGCAACATCTGGTTGGCCACAGGTTCCCAAACCCTGCTGATCTAGCTGTCTTTGTATCCTCCATGTTTAAAAAATTTAAAATTCTGTTCAAAGTGAGAATAAATTGTGTGAACTGTACAAATAATGCAAATGAATTACATTCACGTTTACTTACTCTGCATACCTAAATTCTGCTTTGAACTAGAGAAAGCTTTGCCCCTCTGGTTTCTGAAACTCCACATTACCCACATACTTTTGCATCTATATTTTCAGCTGTAACAGCTACAACTTGCATAAGCTGAAAGCTGAGGTTGGTAAGAGGCTAAACTCTGTACCTGTCAGCAGATTCTGTTTACATGCTATGCCTGAGTACAATACAAAGCACATTTGCTCCAGTTTTGAACACACTGCAATATAACCAATGAATACAGTTTTAAGCAAAGGATGCTCTAAGCCGTGGCTTTATTAAGAGCCCACTGTTGATGACATATGGCCATAACTATTTTACATTTGAACAACAGCATTAGGAGCAGGTAACACCAGTTGCTTAGGAAGAGCTCTGAGGCTGAGGCTGCATTCACACTATAAAATGGAATCATAGTACTTTAAATGTAAACAGTCATGCAAACTGCACTTTACTAAGGATGCTGAGAGTTCTAAGGAAGTCCCTGTGTCCCCCCCCCCCCCGAGCAGTTTAACAAGCAATCCCTTGTCACAGGGAACTCCTGAAAACTATAGTTCTGTAAAGGGAACAGGGACCTCTAACAACTCTCAGCATCCTTAAACTACAACTCCCAGAATTCTTTGGCAGAAGCCATGACTGTTTAAAGTAGTACCATAGGGCTTTATGGCGTGAATGTGACCTGACTTGAGGTACAGCAGCTGGTCAAAAGTATACAAACCAGCAATTTATAGAATACATCTGTAAAGGTGGGTAGGTAGGAAGTTACTGGTTTTAGGTAGATATCTACAGCTTACTCCAGGAGTTAAGAACCTGAAGTCCTCCAGATGTTGCTGAAGAAAACCCGTTATCTCTTATCACTGGTCATGCTAGCTAAGACAAATGGAAGTTAAGAGTCCAATGAGATTTGAAGGGCCATTGCTGGCCTACAACCTGCTGTTGCAGAAACAGCAGGGGAGAGGGGATCTTTGTGGCTTTATTGTTAGATGGTGAGTGCAAGAGCTGTAGAAGCAGGGTGGCATGAACATGGAGACCATACCGTAAGCGGCTGAAGTGTTGGAGCTCTAGGAGTCTGGTGGCACCACTCATTTCTGAAGGAGGTCTCAGGTGTGATCTCAGCCTCAGCTTTCTCTGCCTCCTTCGGAGCTGTTGCAAGGCGTGAGCAATGCACCGGCTCCCTGCACATTCCCAGACCAGCTGGGCTCTCTCCTCGGCTTGGGCATCCCCACTGCTGTGGAAGAGGCGGCGCAACTGCAACAGCCCCACCCCCTGAAAGATGTTGGCAGATGCTCTCTTGCGAGTGCAGGCTTTGGGGGTCTGATGCTGTGGCAAGTCACAGGCAATGGAGGCTGGGGTACCCATGATGCTAGGGTCCCTCCACTCTGTAGCTGAAGGTGGTTCTGTGAAAGAGAGAGGAAATAGGGTGAAACAGCAGAATGACTAATCCTGCCAGCCATTGCTATTCCCCTGCTGCCCTCAACTTCACCTATGCCTGCCTAGCTGGGAGCTGATGTGTAAGACACAACCTTTCCCCAGCCATGCCTCAAGGCATCCATCCTTTTTGCCAACCCAACTTATCTGCCACCACCTCCTACAGAAGGAATTGGGATTCCTATTCTGCAGCTGACTCCTGGCCCTTGGGGATGTGCAGGACATCAGAAAGAGAGCACCTCCATTTTCCTAAGCAAGCCTCTGAGCTCCCCCAACACCATCCAGATGGTGGTTTAATTCTCTGGCAGCAGAGTATTAAGCCAGGCCTCTGCTTGCTCAGTACAGGTGTGCTCAAGTTGGGAGGAGCTACATACCAGAAAACAGCTCCAGGCTAAAAGCCGGTTTGCATGCACAGAAATTCCACAGAAGCTGGGACGAGTGCCAGGGTGGGGCCATATGGGGCAACAGCTCACATTCTTGCACTGAAGCAGAAGGGCTGGCATTTGTCTTCTCCCAGCAGCCTCCCATGCCTTGATGTCTCTTATGGTAGAGAAAGCCTAGGGACAGTAGTTAATTCCCAAAGGGAGCCTGATGACCCACTTGCCCAAATATGAGCTACAAGTTAACTCTGGAAAGCTTAGACGATGCAAGCTAACCCAGCAGTGTCCACTTCTCACAGCTGGAGCCTCGCTTGCCAGCTCGCCAGATGATCCCAATGAATCATGGTGTTCAAGCCATGAGATGGGCACGCGGGAGCCGAAAAGACGAGCCAATACGTCAGTTCCCGGGAGCTAAGGGTGCACTTTTATATCGCTCCAAAAATGACATTATACATACACAGCATGCATATTTGTCCCTCAGCCCGGTTGCTGTGCAGGAACCGATATAATTTGGGACTGGATGGAAAGAGAGGGCTGATGTTGACTTGAACCACGGGGAGACGCAGAATTGAATCTCCATGCTCAGCATGGAGATAACTAACTGCGTGACAACGGGCCAGGGTCTCAGCCTATGCTACCTTACCGGGATGTTGGGAGGAGAACTCCCAAGAATGCATCTCTCAGCTCGTTTGCATTACAGTATTATTATCCCCAAATAATAATCCACGCGGAGCCCTGGGAGATCTAGGGCACGTTACACTGTCCATTTAACCTTCCCCAGAGTCGTTCTGAACTTCTTCGAGCAAAAGCATGATGTCAAGGGAACAAAAAGGAGCCCAGCAAAAAATTATTCTGGTTTGTGCTGCCCCGAGATACTGGCAAGGATTGTTCCCTCTCCACGTCCCGAGCGAGGAACCACGTCCCTTCCCCCACTCGGGGGAATCTGGCATTTTACAGCAACAGATCGAGGCCGATGCCCAGACCTGAGTGGATTCGGGCTCCTCGGACAGGTAAGTCACAGACCTGGCGGCTGCTGTCGTCCTTGAGGCCACGGGTCTCTCGAAGGCTCCTGGAGACCCGCCAGGGCGGGCGGTTCCCCTGCTCTCGCCTTGCCTCTCCCCAAGCCGATTCCCGTCATTCGCAGGCTCACGCGGCGAAGATTCCTTTGTCCATTGAAGAGCGCAGGCAACCTGCATCTCAGCCAATCGGCTTCATCTGCCTCTTAACTCCAAGGTTCTAAATCCGAACTCCGAAGATAACCAAGGCAGCCAATCGGGTGGGGAGGAGGCGGGGCTCCGCTGTTCCTGCTGGTAACGCGTGGCAGGCGGCGTTCTTGACGTCACTGGGAAGGGCGTTAGCCTGCAAGGAGAAAGAGAGGCGTTGCTTTTTCCTGCTGTGGTTGACTGACAGGGACGGCGGGGTGTGTTTGTGTGTTTTGTCCACAGGCACAGAGGCGTCTGCCTTTCCTTAGGCTGAACCTAATTCCAGCAAAGAGTTAATTGGCCCTCTGAGAAACCCGATCGTGCCATGTCACCGGCGTGTAGGCTTAATCTTTATCCTCTCCTCTCCCCAGCCCCACTTTATTTTCTGCTTGTTTTCCTTCAGTGGCTCGCGCCGAATTCTCTCTTTGCAAATAAAGGGTCAGGACGGAGTATCTGGTTCTGGCAGGGCAGGGAGTGGAGGTCCGCAGGGGAGCGAAGCACGATCGGCCTCCCTGACAGCAACCTGAAAAATAGGAATTGCTGCTGGAAAGGATCGCTAGCCTGACCCCGTAACGTCTGGCTTCTCAGACCACTTCGGCAACCTGCTCGCCTTTGCCTGTCTGGGCAATTACGGGCCTGTCTGGCAAGGCAGCAGGCGAGAAAGGGTTTGGAGCGTGCCCATGGGCGTAGCCAGGATTTTTGTTGGGGGGTGCGGGTGGGTAGAACCTAAGTTAGTTAGGTATTTTTATTGATGGGGGGGGGGAGAGCTGCTCCTCCCTGCCCCCCCCCCGGCTACGCCCTTCAACGTGCCTATTCCGCTCTACTGAGCCACGCAAAGTAGTCGCAGCCAGACACGTGCTAAGGGTCGACGTGGAGGGAAGGCGCGGGCTCCACAGCCAGCTCCTGCTGCGTGCCAGGAAGCCAGAACCCTCAGGCATGAATTTTTGCCGCCGTGTTCTCTGGGAAATATGTAGAAAGATGCCATGGGATTTGACTTGCCCTTTGATCCCCAAGAAGACGCACACTGAGATGTAATTTTGCAAACTTATCATAGAGAAAAAAGGGATCAGGGTTAAAGGGATGCCCTGTTTTCATTTGGACCTCTGCACCCCTTTCCAGGGACAGTCGCATCCACTCAGGATACAATGTCACATGGGAAAATTGCACAAGTGTGTATCTTGCTGCAGTTCCAAGCTGAAGAATGCGTCAGCACAAGCAAGAGCTTCCAAATGTGCAATAGTGGAAAAAGACATACTTAAATGAATTTTTAAAAAACAAATAACTAAGTGCAATGTAAACTTTTTTCTGGAGAATACCATGTGAGAAGTGGTGCCGTGAAACTTAAAATCCTGCACGTCACACAGAAATCATTGCCTGCAGCATCTTAATGAAAGTCAAGAGACCCACTAAGATCAAAATTAGAGTGATTTAAAGAATGGATCCTTTGTATGCGAGTTGACAACCTTCCTTTTGGAACATTCAACCCTTCTAGAGGACAAGCTGGTTTGAACCTGTTTAGGAGAGGTCTTGACTTACTGATTCATTCATGTACGACATATCTTGGTCACCTATTCATCCTGTCCTCTGGGCAGCTCACAGCAGTTTTAAAATAAAGCCAGGTCTCTAAAGACAAAGAGTGAAGTTTACAGGCACAGGCCTGTAAGTTGTTTCCAGATAAGGAAACAACTTATCCATTTAAAGCCTCCTAAGTTTTTTATTTTTATATTCACAAATTAAATCAGGAGTGTGGAAAGAAATACCACTGGTTTTTTCCTGGTCTCCTCTGCCTCTTTAGAACATAGAAAGAAAATTGACCTGAGTTCTGACATCCAAGATGAGAGCAGGCTGGAGTTTGTTTGCACCATCTAGTGGTGCTGGCCAGGACCTGGGCTACCAGGAGGGTCAATACAATGCAGAGTTTTGAGGCTGTGTACGTGCCATACACTTCAAGCACTTTACCCCCTTCTGAATCCTGGGAACTGTGGCTGAGAATGGGAAGTAAAGATCTTGAGAATTGTAGCTCTGTGAGGGGCAAACTATAGTTCCCAATCACCTTATTGTGGGGGAAAGGAAATGTGCTTTAAATGTATGGTGTGCTTTAAATGCATGATGCCTATGCAGCCAATGTGCCCAAACCCATCTCCTGCAAGGGAGAGGCAAAACTCTGTGCCTGCAGGGCCCACATGCTGAGGCAACCTTTCTGCTTAGGAAGAACTGTTGGCTGAAGCAGTACATAGTGTGTAGCTGAGGAAACTGTGATGCTAAATCAGCCAGCTTTACTGGGTGTTTTGAGAGCTCTCGGCTTGGGACTGCAGGGGCGTGAAGGAGAGAGGAGTGAGGAGTTAGCAGAAGGATGGAGAAAGAGAACCACCCAGAGAAGAGGAGGGGCAAGGGGGGAACAGGGAGGGACAGAGCCGGGAAGCTGAGAGGCCCCTGCACAGGAAAGTCCATTGAGCTGCAGATGTTTGGCAGCTGCAGACAGAGGAAGTGCCTGAGAGGGGGGTGAAGTTTGCTGGGCTCCAGAAGGCAGAACTGGACGGGACAGAAGTGCCTGGAGGCCACAGTCTTGCAGCATGGCTCTTCCACCACCTCCGTCCTCCCCTCCACCGCCTTGCCCGCAGTCGAGAGAGACTCTGAGTCTGAACAGGCCCTTCTTGAGAAGTCTGCTGGGAGTGCTGCGCATTGCCCAGCTGCTGACGGGGGCTGTCTGCTGGGTGACTTTAGCAGCGCACAAGTATGAAGGAGCCACCTACTTTGCGGTCTTTGCGGCGGTCCTGCTGTGGTTGCTCACCTTGGCGCTCTTTGGGCTCAGCCTGCTGGGCCGCTGGTCTCTGGTGCCGGTGCTGGGAACCCGCTGGCTTATGACGAACCTAATGCACGATCTGTTGCTTGGGGTTATTCTTTCTGCAGCTGCTGCAGGCATCCTGAGCCAGAAGGCACAGAGTTTCAGCTACTGCAACCTGCCAGACTACATATGGCCCTGCAGTTACAAAGCCTACCTGACTGCTGCCGTCTTTGCAGGTATCACTGCCTTCTTTTACCTAATTTCAGGACTCTACTGCCTGGTACGACATTTCCAGGGGCACAAGGATATCTGAGAGATGCAAGAAGGTAGGCTGATGGGCAGGGATGGACAGACCCTTCTTCAACCAGACGGACAAGCCTTGTACACATACAGTCCCCACAGACTGCTCCTTGTTCCAGATTCATCGTTGCCTTCCTGATGGAGAGAAAAAACTTCAATAGACTTTATTGGGAGAGGGGGAGTAATCCCCTATGTCCATGGTACTGATGGATGCTCTATACCCTTCATCAATGGATGGATGCATGCTTTCATGACCCAGAAGCTAGAAATGGTGTATCCTTCAGATTAAACGTGGGAGCCAGATTGTGGGTTTCCCCGTTTCTTTTCTTCCTTCCCTTGGCAGGTGGGTCTCTGTGGGTCTAGAAAGGTATGGCCTGGTCTATGATTCCAGAATATGTGGTTGACATAAGGTGCCCTGGAAGCCCTTGATCATTCAGTGTTATTCATAATCCTTATAGGAGCAGATTTAATTTAGTTTGTAGTGTTTGTCCGTATGTTTTTATGCCATATACATAAGATCTCATCCTCTCACATTTAATTAATGTTTAGTAATACTGAATATCCACCCTTTAGGGTGCTCTGTTGGTATATTATTAATATTATCCCATTTCAGAAGTTATATAAGCATAAGCTTAGAAACCACCCCCAAAAGCTTCCATTGCATTCTTTTCTTCCTCCATAGCATTCTGTTTTTAATCAGATATTTATAAATGATGGTTCTTAGTAACTTTTTATTTTAGATATGACCCTGATGTGGACATTGTGACATTTATAGCATAGCATAACTCCAGTAACCAGTTTTTACTTTTTAAAAATGGATGTGTTGAGGCTCATGTCTTTTGGATATTTGCACTCCCTAACCTGTATTTCCTAAATGTGGGGCATTGGCTTTGCTGATTAAAGCAAGAGGCACATTCTCTTTGCTTTTGCTCAGATGAAGTTTCTTTGTTCTTATTATTAGATATGTAAGCTAAATACTGACACCAACAATGGGATCCAGAGCTGAGCTCATGAGTCCATTTCTGAGGCCTAGCAATCCCTAGCTCAAATTACACACACTGTGCCCATAAATGTCACTCTTGTAACTTCCTGAATTAATTAATGCTTCAGTTCCTTGAAATCTTCTTGAGCCATTGCCTCATATTTGAGCAAGCCACCCCGCAAACCAACTGGTCATAAATAATAGGAGTTCTGCAACAGGTTATGTAGTGATGGAACAAAAGAGGCCAGAGAGCAGGGCCCTCTCACAGAAATTGGTCATCATCTGAGGCCAGGATTGGAATCCAGGTGGATCATAGATGTGAATCTACCCAGTGTGGCTCTATATAAGTTTGGGGCCAAACCTTGATATTTGGTATCTTTAGGAGGCAAGTACTTGGATATTACCATAGTTCTGTGATCTGCAAAGACTTCCTAAAGATACCCAAATTCAGGTTCCTGCTGAAGAAGACTAATAGTGTGTGTGTGAGAGAGAGCTACCAGATTCCAGACTGTTCTTAGCCCCTTTTATGGCAGGGTCTGTATCCTCCTGCTCCCATCATATTCCAGAGAAGGAGGCATATTTTATTCTGCATGAAACATCAAGATAAATCCTACCCTGGATGGGAGAAAGAATTGAAAGAGAACCCCAGGGTAAAAATTTGCAGACAGGCACTGCAGCTGAATGGTCGACCGTGGAGGAAATGTAATTACTGCAAAAGCTGGCTCTGGGCCAGAAAAGGGGAGGAAAATATTCCTATGGCAACTGTGAAGAGAAACAGTTACATCACATGGAAGACTTCTAACAGGGTCAGGGTGCAGAGTGCCCGAATTTCCCATGCTTAGCAGGGAAACAGGATCCAGTGCTGTCGGGTACTACTCCCGCATGTCTCATGACTTTACATGAAATATAAGAATGTGACAGCACTAACCATACAAACCTTGGAACTAGGATCAACCCCCAGTTGCTACCATGTAAACTGAAGGTTTCATCATGCTCACGGATTGTCACACATTGGATTTCACCACCACTGGATTTCTGTCTCTGAAATATAGAAGTGCCTTGGATAAGAGACCCCTGCACCCCTTTGACTTCTACTGTTTGTCTAATTGTGCTAAACTCCCAGAGCAGCTACCACAGCTATCTTTTGCTAAGATGCTACATCTAATGTGCCTATATATCCCTACCTTTTTTCAAATGGTAGGAATAGGATCATTCTTGTTGGAGCCTCTTTTCCCTGTGATAAATGGACCCTATTCCAGCAACACCAAATGAGGAAGCCCACTTCAACCATGCTTAAGAAATCATATCTCAGAGTGGACCGCTGGAGTTTCCAAAAAACCATTTGATTCCAAACTCTGAACATTCCTGACTTTCTTCCTTCTCTTCTACATGTAATAAAAACCTTGCTCCCCAGCTGTTTTCATCTTCATTATTGTACTTTGCCAAGGGTATTTACTGAACATTTATTTGCTTGCACAGAGATTACACAGAGGTTATACATTTCCAAATTTGTTTGTAGGGAGGTCACGACAATGAGCATCCTATCTGTTTTGGTTGCATGGAAATTATGTGTGGTATTCAATGAAGTTTTATGCGGAGTAGACCCATTGGAATTAATGGACCTACTTTTCCATGTTCATTATTTTTATTGGGTCTACTCTGAGTAAAACTTAAATAACACCCTATATGTCTTCTCATCAGTCATCATCTCACACTTTTTAATGCATTTTCCTGTTGCTTTCCCAGCCAAAGAAGTTTTGTTTTTTTAAAGTGAATTTGTTGTGCCAGGTCCCTTTAATTACACAAACTTAAATTTATGGTGTGTATTTTTCTCCAAAATAGTGAGACCAATGCTTTATCTAGCTCAGCATTCAATCTGACAAAAGTGGCTAATGAATACCATAGGGACATTCATAAACAAAGCATAACTGTGATATCCATCACCTATTTTATGGCTCCCTGCAGCATCAGAATAGAAAAGATCCCCTGTATCTTCCCCCTTTTCCTATTCTCTCTCTCTGGATTTGAAGGTTGTAGGTTTTTCTCCTGGGCCAGACCCTTTTTACTTCTCACTGCTGATCCTTGCTCACTCAACCTTACACCTATCACATGCCCTGCCCTTTGACTGTGTGTTCCAGGCACCACAAGATACTAATTTCATTGTCACCAACCCAGCTATGTGTGTGTGTGTGTGTTTTAAGAAAGCCGTCAGAGAACCTGGAGATGTGCTGCAGTGTATTTCACAACTCTCTTGCTACTAATTTACTCAGAGATATTGATTTTCTTATCTCTGTTACTCCATTTTAAGCAAGCAAAGGGCAATTATTCCACTGATGCTGTGCTATCGTCATCTATCAAGATGACGTCAGGGACCTTTTGAATATGAAATGGTCACATAATATGTAAGTTATAGGTACACTACCAGGGCCCTGGCTGCTAGCCAGTCATGAACATGGAAGGTTATTCTATGTATCTAAAGCAGGGATGTGTGGACAGATGTTGTTGGACTTGTGTCCCATCAGTGCCAGCCAAAGTATGGCTGATGGTCAGGGTTGATAGCTTGGTAGTTCAGCAACAGCCACAGATTCTCCAGCCTTGATCTAGAGGGTTGATAAAGTATGTGGTTTCCTACAAATGCAGGGCATTCATTACTCTTGAAATGATTTATTTTAAGTAGGCGGAAGTTTGGAATCCCTATCTCACTCCCTATCTCCCACTCAATCTGAACCCTATCTCTCAACTCAAATCAAGCCTTATCTCTCATCTCAAATCAAGCCCTGTCTAACTCTCTCCCTCAGAAACTGCTCCTTTTATTCTCCCTCCAAAGTGCTGCTCCTCTCCCCTCTGTGGCTAGCTGACTTTGTAGTCAATCAGCAGAGGCTCCAGCACTCTGGTGGAATTTCCGAGGGACTGCATCACCAGACTCTGGTCTGGCTCTGCTGTCCGTCACAGAGAGGAACAGCTTACTGGAGCCACATTGAGGCATTATTTGGTTCCATACTCCAGTTGCTATATTGGGATATGAGACTGGACAAGCAGATAATGGAACAGCAGCCCTGGTTTGGATTATCTATCCACTTCACAGTCAACCATCATGTCTGGCAAAAGGTGCTCTCTATATAGGGAGTTCTCTGAGTCACACCTGCCTATGCTGCTGCAGTGGCAGAAGTCCATGATGTAAGACCCCTCATCATCTCAAAACAAGCACGAGCTGGTTATGAGCCAATATGAGGTCTGAATCCTGGCCCTTCCAGGAATCCACAGACCCATAATGACTCTGCTGATGACCTGCCAGCCAGTTTAAAGAAGAATGGGGAATTTTTGGATTTGAGAATAGAGAAGCAGGGCAGCCTATGAGTCAAAACAGACAGAGAATGAGTAGTCCTAAATACAGGGCACTGTATCTCCCTCAGCTGTTTGATACTCAAGAGGTCATTGCATCCCTTTTTGGGGTAGATAGAGGGAAACACTGAGAGGTGAAGGAGCATAAGGCAGGAAAGGTGTTGGCTGTTTATTGGATCAATTTTTGGAGCGGTGTCTACAATTGTTTTTGCTTTAGAGAGCCTTAGAGATCAGGTTTCTGGAGTCAAAGTCATTCTCTGAATAAAATTCTGTGAATACTGGAACAAGAGGTTGCAGTCAGGATAACAGCCTTATTAAAGAAATCACTCAATTGGCAGCTACTAAGGTTGTATCCACAATCCTCTATACTCCCAGTAGCAAAGCAGAAAACAAAACAGTAACACAAAGAGTAACACAAAACAGAAACCAAAGGTAGCACAGCAACAGCAACTGAGGTTATTGTACATCAACGTCTCACATTACTCACACATGGAAGGCACCAATCAACACATGTCAATGCAATGGCAGAACAATTTCGTGGCATTGCCCTAATCATTGTACACTCCCACTACTTATACAACACCTTAGTCGTCCATAGAGATAGCACTAGGTCGCTGCTACCTCATCAGGTACCGTAGCACAATGAAGAGGAGTGTAGAGTCGAATACATAAAGCCACAAGCTTCAGACTCCCCCCCCCCTGAGAGCAGTTTGCATCCTACTCACAGTAACCCGTCTTTTGCTAGGCAAACAGACAGGCCCAGACATGGAAAGGCTGACATTCCGATCCCAACAGTCAGCCAGTTCCCTGGTCAATTCAGTAGGAAGCATGCATTGAGAACCCACAGGCGCCCCAGGAAAAGGGATTTCAGTCTCACAGACAGCAAATTGCTCCCACCTAGAGAATCATCAGAACACTGTGGATAGCATAGTTGGAGGAGGAGAAGCCAGGACTCATGGTGTTCTGTTTGGGAACCATAGCCCAACTCCCAAACAACATGGGTTTCTCATGTGTAAGTTCAAACCCTGGATGAAGTATCTCAACTTTTAAGTGCCAACTTTTAAATGCATGCTGAATTTTTTATTATTCTGCCAGGCCTATGCAGGCAATTAATAATACACCTTTCAACAAAGGTTAACTTTTGTCTCTTGTTAACTTGTTAAAATGGTTTTTATTGTTTAGTTTTACGTTTTATTGTGTCTTCTAAGATAGTGCATGCCACCCCTGGTATTATATGTAACATTAGTACAAATAACCACAATGAGTTTATTTCTTTCATTTAAAAAATTGCTACCCAATTAATCAGGGGCACATTTTAACTGATTACTGCATTTTTATAAGTTAAACTAACTAATCTACCAAACCTGGCAGCATTAGTGTGATGCTCTTCTGATGGTAAACACACCCACTGCTACTGAAAACTGGCTATGTTACAAGGTAATCTGGCAATCCAATCCCTGATTCCGACACCCATTATACACCAAGCTTGTTCTTCCAAGAGCTGCCACCTACCTACCTACCTATGGGAAGTGCCAACTGGCTAAAGCCCAGATCCAACTCCTTTTCCAAGCACTTCAAAACTTGTGCCTGTGCTGATCGGTTCCTGTTGCTAGACAGCAAGAACATTTTCCACACAAAGCAACAAGTTTGCTTCAGATCAATAACATTCCTCAGCCACACAGCACTTTAGTTCAACTGTGACAAAACATATTCATACTGCAAATGTGAAGTGCTTAGAACCAGTTCCCTCAAAGAACAGGAGTTCCTGTTTAAATTTGTGGTGCAGGCATATTTTGCTTCTCTTCTAGTTGCAGAAGGAAGCCTGAGAAGCCCCACCCCAAACCACTGGAAATCCTTCTGAGATTTTACCAGACTTGTTTTCAAGCCTACTTTGTGAACTTCAAGTCTAAAATGTCCTTTTTACAATGGCCATTGTGCTCCTCAAGATGCTAAATTCTACAGTCAAAGCCATTTCTGTACTTGTGCAGTGTAATCATGCAGTAACGCATGCTCATAAATGTCTGCCTCTAGTTTAATAGTAGAGCCATGTTGGATAAATGCGCACAGTGAATACAAAACCAAAAAGCACTGTGGGGAAAAAGCACTGTGGGGAAAAAGCACTGTGGGGAAAAAGCAGTAGCAGACTGGCATTAGTGTGTGTGTGTGTGTGTGTGTGTGAGAGAGAGAGAGAGAGAGAGAGAGAGAGAGAGAGAGCGAGAGAGCGCATTGTAAAGAAATAACTTGAGGGAGGCAGTGTATTCTTAGGTAGTTTCAGATGCTCTCAGCTCAGAGTTGTACAGTGGTACCTCAGGTTACATACCCTTCAGGTTACAGACTCTGCTAACCCAGAAATAGTGCTTCAGGTTAAGAACTTTGCTTCAGGATGAGAACAGAAATCGTGCTCCGGCGGCGCAGCAGCAGCTGGAGGCCCCATTAGCTAAAGTGGTGCTTCAGGTTAAGAACAGTTTCAGGTTAAGTATGGACCTCCGGAACAAATTAAGTACTTAACCTGAGGTACCACTGTACATAGGTTATTTTTGCAGAAGCAGAATCCCACTGAGGTGCGAGCAGCTGCCTATTCCTGTTGTTGTCATCTTAGCAGAGATCAGTTATCGGATCTGGACAGCCACCTTGTGGGTTTTGAGTGAAATTGCAGTTGAGAATGAGCATTAATTTGAGTTCCTTTTGTCCCCGTTTTGCACTTAAAGCATAATGTATGAATGGGACCATTATATGCAACTTTATTTTATTTTTTTAAAAATAATATTTATTAGAGTTTCAAACAATCACAAAAATGACAAAAAAATAACAAAACAAAAAAGAATAAAAATATGCAACTTTATAGAATTTGTGTACATATAAAATTAGAAGATAAAGAGTAATAACCAGCCTGAAGAATTTGCCTGAATGAAATTTCATAGGACTCCATACATATGTTGCATTAGTTTTTATTCAAGGTAGCCACTTATTTCACTTGATAAAAAAGAATGGATGGGATGTATTGTCAAAGTATTTTAGCAGCAGCTTTATGCAGAGAATTAATCAGGTTTCTTTTTGGTGTATGGTACTGCTCCTGCAGGTCCTTAATAGCTGGCTTGAGGCTACCCAATTTTACAAGTGTTTAATCCATTTCCATTCTTTTGCTGGTGCAGATCTTTGCTTTTAGCTTCATATTTGAATTTGCAGTTCCTCCCTCCTGGAATCTCCCCTTGGACCATGAGTGTAGCTGGGGCGGGACAGCTGCCCCCCTAAATCAAATAAATCAATAAAAATACTTAACTGAGGTTCTGCCTCCCCTAACATAAAGCCTTCCCTCCCTAACATAAATCCTGTCTACGGCCATGTCTTGGACCACTGAAGCCTGCTTTGTGCCCCACAAGCCTGATCACAAAAATCACACCCTGTCACTGCACCATCTCCCAGGAGCATGTACAAAGCCATGCCATAGGCTCCCTGGGATACCATAACCTTCAGTGAATATTATGAGCTACTGAAGCTCTTTTGAGACTTCAGGGCTGGTTAGTGCTAGTTTCTGGACTTCAGCGAGTTCCTCTGGGAAGTTTCAGGTTAGCCCAAGACATTTTGCTGTCTGAGGTGGAACAGCAATTGACCCGCACACCCAGGTCAAAGTGCATAGCATCCAAGGCAGGTCAAATTACAGAAGGGCCGTAGCTCAGTGGATGCATGCAGAAAGACAGGTTCAGTCCCTGGCATCTCAAGGTAGGGCTGGGCAAAGCTCCCTGCCTCAAATCCTAGAAAGTCAGTGCCAATCAGTGTGGGCAGAACGACTGGCGGAAGAAGCGGTTCAGAGACGGGGAAGGGACGAATCACTGAGCTTATAAAAAGCGGCCCGCGGCGAATAAGAAGTACGAAGGCTCCCATAGGCTGGCGGTGGGAGGCTCTTGCCCAATAGGAGCTGCAGCTTTTCCAGCAGAGGACACGCGCGGCGGCGGCCGCTTCCCGCGCTTCTGATTGGCCGGCTGCCTCAGGTGGGCGGGTCAGGTCGCCGCTTCTCCGAAGCGTGCGCTGCGCAGCGGAGCTGAGGCACAGCCGGGTCCTTCTGCCCAGGAAGTGTCGGCGGCCGCGGCGGTGTTGGCGAGACGGGTGAGGTCGAGGTTGGACGTGGAAGGGGAGGCTCCGCCCTTTCGCCCTATTTGGGGCCGTAGGGCTTGTGGGCCGCTTGTGTAGAGGTAGGTGGGACGAGCCGGCGGCGCCTCCTCCTCCTCCGGCGGAGCTCTGTGGCTGCCCCGCAAGCGGAGCGCTGGTTCCGCCGGAGCCTCCGGGGTGCAGCTCGTCAAGGGCTGAATTCCAGTTTTTCTTTTATTTTCCGGGAAGGGGCTGCTGTGCCGCGATGTGCGGAAGTGCAGCAGATGAAGCTTACCCGGCGCTGGGAGGATCTGATAGAGAGCGCTTCACCTGCTGGATTTCTGCCTGCCATGGCGCAGGAGCCCCTCGGGGGAAGAGAGAAGAGGCTGGTCATTTTAACCTCCTTGTCTGGAGGAAGACATTTTGCCTGCCTCCCAAGTACTGAGCTAGCAGGCAGGAACATCCCATGCTGTCCTGTTTTGCCCCTTTTGATTCACCCGGAGTGACCCAGGTAGTGACATTGCCAATATCAAATAAGTTGCAGAATATGATCTGGTCATTCCTCTCTCCACCTGAACGTGTTCCTCTCGTGTCGCAGATGCACCCCACATTCTTGGATGCTGTATTTTGAGTATCACTTAATGTGGGCTGCTTGTCCCTTGTCACCCTGGACCTATCCTGCTAGATTAGCTAAAGAGGATTACAAGAATGGATTCTCTCTGTGCCTTTGATGCATGTTTATGGATATATATTTTAATATGTGCTTGCAATTGTGGGTGTATAAAATAAATTATTAGGCCAGATTAATTAGCACAGACTGTCTGCATGCCTTTTGGTATATATGGCACAGGGTTACAGGAGATGTTTCCCCACCCTGACTCCCAGGTGGCTGCAGTTGTTGTTGTTTGCAAAAGGAGGAGATGCTTTTGAGGAGCTTCCCCATGGCTCTGCAGCTCTTGGGACAATTTGTGTGTTGGCTCTCCCTATCATGCAGGTTCTGGGGCCTCAGTGGGGCAAAAGTGACACCTGTTGTAGGTATCTCTGTTTCTCATGACTTGCCCAGTCATAGTGAATGCAGTTCCTTTGCATGGGGGGATGTGGGCCCTTCCCTTCCCAAAGGTCATCTCTGTTGTTTCCTTCACACTAGGGGTGGGGAAGAGTTGACTATTTTTATTGTTCTTTTTTGTGTTCCTCTCAACCTTCACATCTACAGTATGCAGGTTCCAGAGCGTGAGGGTGGAGCGACCACAGGGAATGGACTGGACAGCCCCACGGCTTCCGATTCCCAACCAGTTTCTCCTTTGCCACCCAAGCCCCCTTCCTTGGATCTCTTCAATCTAGTAGTATCCTACAAGCGACTGGAGCTGTACTTGGAACCACTGCAGGATATTGCGGAAGGGGTGTGGTTCCTCCTCAGGTTGGTGGCCAACTACTTAGTTGCACCTTGTGGGTGATGGTTGTGCTGGAGCTAGAGAAATTTTTGTTGTTGTCTCCTGCCATGTTGGAGGGCAGAAAAGCACAGGCTCTTTGGGAGTCTCACTTTTGCAAGTGGGAGAAAAAAGAGAGAAGACGAAGAGTCCTGGCCAAATACTTAATTCCCCTTTTCTAAAAGACACCAAGCATTCAGCATGGGAAACGCGGTGTGCAGTTGGGCTTAAACAAGATATGCTGCTGCATTTGTGACTTGGCTAGTGTCTGTGACTGATTACAACATTTCCCCATTTTAAAAAATACCCTACCCTTACCTTGCTTTTGACTTCATTCAATCTAATTTGATTTCTTATTTGTATACCGTTTTTCTGTGCTCAAGGCAAGTTAATGTACTCCATGACCCGAGACTTAAACTTAGGCTTGCCCTTTCCATCTCCACCATTCTCATGTTCATACCTCATTTGTACAGCTAAATATCCTTTTGGCGTGTCAATAAATGCTTGATCATGTATGTTTCACAGCTGGCAGATGCCTCTCTGCTCCCTCCTTACTTGCCTGGGCCTCAACTTTCTGCTGCTGACTCTTAGTGAAGGTGAGAAATGTTGGACCTTTGTGCTGGGGACCCAATAGGCCTCCTTTCAGGTATGATGTGAGCCTTGGGGATTGATCCTGTGGGGAATGAAATATGTTATTGGGGGCAGATTATGAGGGCTAGCAGTACCAATTGTGGGAGGCAGTAAGGAAATGGAGTGACTGGCAGGCAGATGGGCCTCCTTTCAGGTGGTTTATGGGGTAGTACATAGGAAGCTGCCTTACATCAAGTCAGACCATTGGTATGTCAAGCTCATTATTGTTGACAGTGACTGGCAGCAGTTTTCCAGGTGTTGAGAAAGAAGACATTCCCCATCCTACCTGGAGATACCAGGGATTGAAACTGGGACCTTCTCTGTTCAAAGCAAACGCTCTACCACTGAGCTAATAGGTGATAGCGGTACAGGTGTGTTGTGACTGGCCAAACAGTGGGGTGGTAAAATGATCTCTGCATCTATTCCACCTTTCATTCCAGCTGCGTGGTATGGGCTTTGCGTCCTGCTGGTCTCGGTGCCAGCCTTGCTGGGCTACCTGCAGGAGACATGCCGCATCCGTCTGAGTGAAGAAGAGCTGGCACGTCGTAGGTACCACAGTGTGCGGCGTGAGGATGTGAGGAAAGTTCAGCTTGCACGACATGAGGCTGTGGCTGAAGTGAAGGGCTTGTAAGTGCTCTTAGGGAAGGATGGAGAAAATGCGTTGACCCGTAGGTGGGTCCCTTTGAAGTATGTAATTGGAAGGATGCTTCTTGGGCTTCTTGTTCACACTACACATTTTTTCCCTGATGGTGAATATTGCAGTCGTTCTGAATCCACTGGGCTTAATAGTCAACCCGTTGCAAGATCGAGATTTCCACCTCGTCATTGTGTTTTTCTCTTGTTTGATTTTTGTAACCATTTTTCTGTATTTTGTGTGGATATTTCCATTGTAGATAAGTAATGTGCAATTGTTACCCTGAATAATGGGAGCAATTTAGCCTGCAGAACTAATTTAGTGACCCTTCTGTGTCACAATTTGTGTGGTATTCCACCATTCCCCTTCTTTTGTCTTCTATGATTTCAGCCTCTTCACTTACAATGTCTTTTTCATTTATTTTTGACCAGCTGATTTTTCCTTTTGAGTTTTTATTTCTCCCAATCATTTGTGTGTGTTTTTTAACACAAGGATATTTCAGGTGCACAACTACATAGCTCTGAAGCTGTGCCCAGTAGGGCACAATAATCCATTTCTTCTTCTGCTTCTTCTTCAACCATGCACTTGTGCACTTGAAGAGCTGTGCACAACTGCACAGAGTTGATCTTTTAATGTTTAAGTAAACAGCTGCACAGGCACTAGCACAGGCCAGTGTGTGTCATGGAGGCTTTTTTGGGGGTGGGCAGACAGTGTCTTCCCAAATGGACCCTATCACGGATACTGCCCACAGCATTCTAACAAATGCATTACGCAGTTGGCCAGCAACACAGGCATTTGTGTCAAATCTTAGTGGTTGAGGGGGAAGGTTGGGACTATATTTCAGGATAGTCCATATGCTATTGCAGGTGCTAACCATTTCATCATTGCTGTGGGGCAAGAATTGTGTCATGACTGGGGGGAATATAATTGCA
Source organism: Podarcis filfolensis (assembly GCF_964270895.1). NCBI lineage: Eukaryota > Metazoa > Chordata > Lepidosauria > Squamata > Lacertidae > Podarcis > Podarcis filfolensis. The sequence continues at coordinate 41,595,047 of NC_139608.1, read as the reverse complement.
CAGTAATGTTGCGTGTGTGGAAGATGGTGGTGACCCCACTTTTAAGAAACTCTGGGAGAGCAGTGCTGACTCCTCCTCTAGATTAGCTACCTTCCAAGGTGCTTTACTGCACTACTGCCGTTCACCCTTTGGGGGCATTGCACACCCTTGCTAGTTGGGAGTGTGGCTCTAGGAGGAAGAGTTACTAAGCATTTACATGACTCTCCTGCCCATGCCGCAAAGTATGCATCCTCCTTCCAGGACAGTGGATCGATTTCAATCACCAGGCAAGAAGCCTCATTTTTAAATCATTGATTTTAATCAACTTTTCCATTTGTACAGTTATTTTCCCCAAGAAATGGGTGTTTTTGCTGCTCGATAGAGCTATTAAAACATATTGATTCACAACTAAATGCAACCGTTACTTCAGATTCACTACATTTATTACCTACTTATGAGGAAGACACACTACTGGTGCATCCTTTTGTTTAAGAAATAATGGATTTTGATTATTATTATTTTTTTAAAATAGGTTTTTTTTATTAACATATTGTTTTACTTCAGTGTGTCTGTACAGACAAGGATTTGCAAGTCAAATTTTAGAAGACATTAGAATTTTCCTATGCCAAGGACTGACGGTTAACTGCTCTGATCGATGTTTTATCAGGACATAACACTTTATCAGAGTGCTGTGAATTCAGAAAGCGGCTCAGTTTTTGAGACCTGCAACTTAGATAGGGAGAATCCAAGGGCAAGTTCTCCTTTTTCCCATTACTTCTCCACCCAAAGCTGACCATGCCAGTAGGCACTTCGTCAGCACTTTGCACAAGGCATTGGAGCCTGATAGCCAACCCATCCGTCATATGACTCGCTGAGTTGTAGCCAGTGAACTCAAATCTCTTTCTTTATGGGAGTCTGCATTCTTTCATCTAAAAGTTAAGAGCGGAGGTGCCATGTTACTACATGCCACTTTAATATATAGGGTCCAGGCAAGCCGTGGTTAGGATTGCAGTGCTTGTTTTGTGGCAACTCTGAAGTTAGTTGTCATTATTCAGATTTGTAGCTATAGGAAAGAGATGCCCAAGATTGCCTCATCAGTGGATGTGAACCCAGGGTCTCCTATACTCCACAGACAAGAGTGCTGGACTCCAAATCATAATGGCTTTTATCCCTCTAACAAGACAGGTTAACTTACACAGGTGCTTACTGTATCCAACTTGCCTGCCTGGAGCTAGCTGGCATAGGAGGTTCATCCTATGCAGGGCTCATCTTAACTATGTCCTATGTGGATGAGGGAATCTTCTTTTGCACTCCAACCCTTCTCTTGAACTGAATGAGGGGCTGGGGATCACTTTTCTCCATTTGTGAAGCAGCTTGGGCATAGGTTGATGCAGCGGCTACGAGGTTGTGAGCAGAGGGGCCTGAGGAACATGTTTAACTCTGCTGTGATCTCCTTTTCCAGCTTAATCCAATTAGAGGCCCTCTTGAGCCGGCTGTGTGGCAGATGTGAGGCTGTCTATCGTGTCATCTACTGGGAGAACCCTTCTCTTTCTTCACAGTGAGTGTTGCCTTAGGAATACTTTATGGGAACTAGGTGTCATGGGCAGGTTGGATGCAGAGGAATGGTGGGAGGAACCAGCTGGGGAACCTGCAAGAAAAGAAGGCTCAGAGCCCTGGGATTGGTGGTGGGATGATAATGATGTTGATGAGTGGTCAGAGGGAGGAGGAGGTGTCAGAAGCTGAACAGGTAACAAGGCTTAGTGAGCTGGGAGAGTCTGTGACAGACAGACATCCAGAATCAGGGACAGAAGCTGAAGCAGGAGAGGAGGGAAGCCAAGAGGCAGAGAGAGTCTGGCTGGGGAAGGTGGCAGGGTGTCTCCCTCTCCTGCTGCGACAGCTCCCCTCCCCCCTGGTTTCCCAGAAAGAGGTATGAAAAGAGTGGAGGAGAAGTTAGTTTTGTGCTGGTGCAGTCTCAGATTGCGTGGGGAAAACCCTGGAGAGGAGGGAACCAAGGCAGCTGTGAGCAGATGGGGACCTTCAGTCTTAGCAACTTCTTCATGGGGGCAAGACCTGCCGGAGATGAGTTGCATTGCTCATTAGGCAGATCCTGCTTTTGCTAATAAAGAGTTAACTCCAACTTGTTCGGTGTTATTTACTGCCAGCTCACTCCTGTCACTGGGACATTGCTGCTTTGCTGCTTTGGGAGGTTTGCAGGCTTGTTTTCTGGGTCACTTTACGGGGTCCCGGGGTCCCTGCCTTCCCCCTCATATTGGGCAGGTGTCCATGCCCATATATATCGTGGCTTGTGTTCATTGGGAAGCTATCTGGCTGAACATGTTTCTCTGGATCAAGGGGAGGTTATTCGCTTGAAAGGTAGGGAAAGGGAGGTGATGTCATCATCATCACCATCATTTTATTTGTATGCCGCCTTTCCACAGTTAAAACAATGCTCAAGGCGGCTTACAATATGAAAAGATTTACATATTGCAAACATAGCAAAGTAGTCATAAAAATAAAACACATCAAAAACTACATAACCAAACTGAACAATTTCCACATAAAAATAAGGAAACAAAAAATTCATATCAATAATAGTAAAAACTCCAGACAAAACTTTCCCCAAAATACCCCAGTCCTTTCTGGGCAGCAGCAGCAGTTCTTATGAAGCCTGTTAGAGCCGCCCTAGGACAGGTGGAGAGAGGCAGGAACAAGGCTCTCAGGCTCCCCTTAGATGCTCTCTGTTCCATATCCAAGAACAATGGGGGGCTGGACAGGCTTGAGGTGCTCTCAAGGCACCTGGCTGTTACCCTGATGCCCAGGTGTGTCGTGTCCCTTCTGCTCCTTTTTTTTGCCCAGGTTTTATGGGATGCTGATGGCTTCCGTTTGTGCTCTCTACCTGCTGCCCTTATGTTGGGTCTTTGTGCTGCTCAATAATGCCCTTTTCTTGGGTAACGTGGCATTTTATCAAGGTAAGATATTGCTCTTCTCTCCTGTACCATTCTGTTCCATGGGAACCTTGGGGAAGTAAGCTGCAGCAGCTGACTGGAGACAGGGTGCCCAGGGTCAAGGCTTTCTTTGCTGTAGATCTGTGCACCCCTGCTGCAGCCCTATCTTATTCCAAATTAGGGCAACAGTGTGAAGCTGCTAGCAAATTTTGATGAGAGAGGAAAAAATGCATCTCTTCTGTGCTGCCCCAGTCCCATAAACAAGCTGTTTAGCATTCAAGAGACCTGAGTAGTCACTCTGTCCCTTGGGCACAGCTTAGTAGTGGAAGATTTTTCCATTTAGAGGTGTCCCAGTGGGGAAGCACATCTTGGGATGCTAAGGATAAACTGCCTGTTGCAGAAAACTGGGGGTTATCACAAAGGAGACAGTCCTTTGCTGAAAAACAGTTTGGGTGTGTGTGGTGAACATTTGCCCTCTGAATGCATCTCCTTCTGGAATTTTGTTTGTGTGGGATGGTGGCAGGGAAGAGTGAAAACAGGCATGAACCTATTCAGAGCACAGCTCTTTTCACAGTTCCCACCCAGAGTGAAGGCACCCAGAGTGGCCTCACTTTGAATAGGTTTTGTGAGGACGCTGGAGGAGTGGCCAAGGGGCTGCGAATATCAGCAAACGGTTGCAACACCCCCCCAAACAACACAAATACAGTGGTACCTTGGGTTACATACACTTCAGGTTACAGACTCCGCTAACCCAGAAATAGTACCTCGGGTTAAGAACTTTGCTTCAGGATGAGAACAGAAATCATGCTCCGGCGGCATGGCAGCAGCAGGAGGCCCCATTAGCTAAAGTGGTGCTTCAGGTTAAGAACAGTTTCAGGTTAAGAACGGACCTCCGGAACGAATTAAGTAATTAACCTGAGGTACCACTGTAAGTAAATCTGGGTGGGGAGATTGGGGTGGGTGGGTTCAGGGAACACTCCAATCTCCTGAATTTTGTGCTGAAAATCTGTGGTGGAGAATATTTACTGTGGTGGTAGACAGCCTTTTCCCCTGTCTACTGAGGAGCTATGGGGTTATAGACAGTTCTGTCTGGGAGTGAGATTAGTGCTAGAGAACTGTGGGGTATTCAGGTAGGCCTACTAGTGTTTTAAATACCATTAGCTACATTGGACATTGGTTGCTGGTGTGCCAGTATCTACTTCTTGGGTGTCTGGGTTGGAGATAGTCTTGAATGCCATGCTGTTCCTCCAGTCCTGAAAGCCTGTGCTGTTTACTGCAAGGCTTTCCTGAGCTTCTAATGGATGTCCAACCGTTACCCTTTTCCTCTCCCTCCCTAGTGTTGCTGGAGCTGAAGTCTGCTGTAGAGCAGCGTTTGGGCCTCAAGCCCGTTGCTAGGACTCCAGAGCCAGTGGAGCTGGATGCTGGAGAAGTCGGGTCTGGATCCCTGCCGGACCGGACGCCTACGCCCACTAGTACTGAGGTAAGGTATGGTAGAAGAATAGACGGGTCTGTGTTGCCCACTTCCAAGTAGAATGAGAATTGATATGCTCATCCAAAGTGCCCAGAGAGTGTTGTTTTATCTTTTGGAAATGCCTTAGGTCATAGTTCATCCTGGCCTGCCTAACAGTCTTATTAGCTGGTGGCTTCGTAGTTGATTCCAGATCTACAGTCCTAGGAAATGTGTCCCAGGTTCTGTTGGTTGTGGTTCCATGTATCTCTCCGCCACCCCTCCCAGTCTTCTGTAGGATATGGAATGATGGAAACTGCGGGCCTCCATATATTGTTGGACTCCAATCCCCACCAGCTTCAGCTGGCCTGGTCAGTGATGTCGTCCAACAACACTTGGAGGACCCAGGCCATAGTGTGCAAAGTAAGGTCCCGATGGGAGTGGCAGAGAAATTTTGAAAGGGGTAAAGCTATGCATTGTGGATGAAAACCTCCCAGACCCTGTTCCCAATCTTGGCCCTGGAAAAGCAGGGCCTCAGTTTTGCCTACACAGGTACGTCTCTTTAGGGCAGCTGCCATCCTTGTTCTGTCCCCTTCTTGCTACTTTTCAGAGTTCCCAAACTTTTTAGTTGCAGCTGGTTATAGGGAGGTGCACCTGGAACCTACTGTTGAAATGTGGAGCCTCAAAAATTGTGCCTGGCTTAATGTTCTCCAGTTGGTGCTTAAAAGTATAGTAATGTTTTCAGTGTGTCCCTGTCTCTCTTTTTTTTAACAACTTAGCTAAGTTTACACGAAAATTTAAAAGGGCGATGCCCTTCTCTCCCTTCACACAGCTCTTCAGGCAGTCTTCACTGCTTGTTCCTGTGTTTTCCTTTTGTGCTGGCCATTAAGGCATTTCAGAATCTGCATACCAGCATTGTTTGGGGTCTTGTGTATTACAAACTACCATAGTAATAAACAACTGTGTCTAGGCAGGAGGGGAAATGCATCCTTGTAGCTTCCATGTTACTCTTGCATTGGGGTAGCTGGAATGGGATGGGACCATCTGTGTAGCACCCCTCTTGGATTCATTTACCACTGTTACAAGGACTGGTGGGCGTTGCTTCCTTAGTCTTGTAACATCAGAACAGCCAATGGCCCATCTAGTCCGGCATCCTGTTCTCACAGTGGCCAACCAGATGACTGTGGGAAGCCAGCAAGCAGGATTTGAGCAGAAGAGCACCTGCCCCTCCTGTGGTTTCCAGCAACTTTCATTCAGAAGCATTGCTGCCTCCAGTTGTAACGTCGTTTGCTTTCCCCATAGGATCTGACCCCTGGCAGTGTGGAGGAAGCAGAGGAGGCAGAGCCTGATGATGAGTTCAAGGATGCTATTGAGGTATGTGCCCTGAGAGAGCCGCCTAGGGCTTGGACTGATCTGTGCTGTGGTGGAGTCAGGTGATGCTGCTAGGCCAGCAAGTTTAAGGGGACACCCTTCATCCTGTCACTGAAGGGCCATGAATGGCAGCCCATCAGAGTCCATGTCTGTGATGCAGTGAACATGTTGGTATGGGGAAGAGAGAGAAATAGGGGACTTGAGACAGTGCACTTTTCTGGAAATGGGTACACCATAAACGGTGAAGGCTAGCTTGGGCTGGGCTCTTCTGGACATCATCTCTTGTCTTTTCTCTTTGCTGCGGGAGCAGGAGACCCAGCTGCTAGTAATGGTGAGTGCGGGAGCTGGGCCACCCTGCCTTTGAGCCAAAACTCACTTCAGTTGCTCATGCAGAGCTGATGTCTTTGCTGTGTTCTTTGCCCTGATTGTGCCCACCTTCCCAAGCTGGAAAACCTGGCTGCAACCCTTCCACCAGCTTGGCATTTTGTGTGTTGCCCATGGTTAGCCCAGCCTTTCCTTGTCTTCAGCGCTTTGTCAGTGGGCGGTGCCCCCCAGTACGCCCTTGTCCTCCTGCCCCAGAGTAGGCACTGTGTGAACCAGCCGCTCCTTGACAAGCTTCCCTCTCCACCTGCCCAGGAGGATGACGATGTCTCCCACTGCTCAGCGGAATTCGACATGGGCCTTCCTGACAACCCCTTCATGATAAGCAAGAACGAGGTGATTCGCAGCAGGGTGTCACGGCTGACGGAGCGGCTGCGGAAGCGCTACCCAACCAACAATCTTGGTACAGGATTTGGGAGGGTGTGTGGAAGTGGCAAGAGTGGATGGTGCCGCGGGACATGTTGTCTTGTTGGGACTGAAGCGGGAACTGTGTAGATGAGCTTTCCTCAACCTGGTGAGGAACCTGGTGCCCTTCAGATGCTTTAGCCTGCAGCTCCAACCAGCATGGTCTTGTTGGTTTGGGCTAATGGGGCTGTAATCCAAAACATCGGGGGGGGGGGCACCAGGTTGTGTAAGGGGGGTGGAGAAGATTGGCAGAATGGGAAGACTGACCCAGTTGCTGCCACAGAGGAGGCCTGCCTGATGTTAGATGCCAGAAACATGCCATTGTTCTTGGTGCTTTAAAAATATGTGTGCTGAGGTCGCTTCTGATGGTGAAATATTGTTGCAGATGAATCATTTTACAGGCAAGGTGTGGGTGGGGTGGGGTTAAGTACTAACATTTTTACAAAAAGCCCCTTAACTCCCTTTTTTTCATTACCTCCGGAAACTGGGCTTGTGAGTTCCTACTTGCCAGTGTAACATGTCATTCTGCCCTGAGAGAGAGGTATGAGCAAGCCTGCTTAGTGGAGTTGAGTGGTTATTTGTATCAGGCCCAAGTCTTTGTTCCTATTCCAAGTCTAGCACTTGATCCCTTATGCCACACTGGAATCTCATCCTGATGATGCCAAATTCCACCTTTATATGGGTTACGGCCATCTCTGCTCTTGGCACAACTTTGTGGAGTGGAGGATTGACATCACCTGGGAGGCGCAGTGTGCAGACCCATTTCAAATCTCCTCGGATCAAGGGTCCTGAAGACAGCCCTCAGTGGGATGCCCTCTTGGCACGTGGTCCCACCTGGATGAGCCTCCTGGACTGCCTAGTGGGGCAGTAGGTTATGTTGGGGCTTTTAGTAGGAAAGGACTGTGGGCAGACGTTGGGGGCAGGGCAATATTTCTATGCAATTTGGTGGGAGAAGAGGCACCAGGTTTGACTGTTACATGTTTCTTCTCTGATTTTCCGCAGGGAACTGTGCAAGCTGTTCAGCCACTTTCTCTGTGTTAAAGAAGAGGGTGAGTCTCTTGCCCAGCATGCCCCCAACTACTCCTTTCCCATTTCCTGCTCCCCTGCTTTGTGGATCTCAAGCCTGACCTCTGGTCAGCAGTGACTGACCTTCTTGAATCCTTGCATTTGAAGGAATGGCTTCCTGGGACCTTGTTCCTATAGCTGTGTTTGTCTCTCTTTCCTTCCCTCCAGCGGAGCTGCAGCAACTGTGGGAACAGTTTCTGCTCCAGGTGCTGTTCCTTCAAAGTTCCCAAGAGCTACATGGGGGCTACAGGTGAGTGAGGAATGGGAGAGCGAGAGATGGCCTTTCTGGCAGGCAGCTTGGGAGGCGGCGACTCCTCCTCCTTTGTGCACTTGCTGTTTCCCTTCTGGGGGAATCGCTGGGTGTAATTCTCACTGTTTCTAATTAATGCTACAGTGGGGAGGTAGCAGAGGACAGAGGCTTTCTCTCTCTTGGGGGGTGCGTGTCTGAGGGCTAATGAAACGCTTGTTGGGTTCTGTGGGTGGAAAGCTGCACAGTCCTTGGCCGAGTCTCTGACCAGTGCTTTCTACCGCAGCCCCTGATGCCCAGCGAGAGACCGTCTTTGTCTGCGGGCAGTGCAACCAAGCGCTCGTCAAGTGAGAAGCCAATCTGGAGCCCTGCCCTCTGCGGAATTCGCTCTGCGTCTCACCACGTATTTGCTGATACTTGTGGGGAGCGAAGCAACAGCACCGTGCACTCCTTCCACTCTTCCCTGTACATCTAATAGGAAAGGGGCTGGTGCAGCTGCCACGTGTGCCCCCTCCCTCTGTGAGCAGCTGGCGAGAGGTCCTGCACTCATGATTAACTGCATAGTAGGAGACTCGTGCACTAGACTACTGTAGGCTCTCCCTCCTTCCTCGACCTTGAAGCAAAAAAGTCCTTTGCCCCCATTTTCCCCAGCAGGAAGCTGGCCTTCCCCACCTCGCAAGGTGGCTCATGGTATCTGGACTGCCAGATGTGTCTGTGTCTTGTGTTTCACTACTGAGCGAGGTGCTGCGTGTTTGGAAGGGGAAGCTGGGTCTTCCTCTGGGTGGCATCTGTAAGTTGGCTCTGCTGTGTAAAGAAGGCAGACGTGTGATTGTGTTATGCAGCTGGACCTGTTTCCTATCCCTGTGTCAGATACGGACGGCATCTCTTCCCTCCCCACCATTGACTTTGCTCTTTCTAGATAGCTTTTAGCCAAAGCTCTTCAGTCTGGCCCAACCTGGACCTGGCATTCTCCTTCCCTTTGACGCTTTGCTGTGTTGGAGGGAGCAGAAGCTGCTACAGCCAACGGGAGTTCATCACAAAGCTCAGCTGGAGGATTGAGGCAATTGCCTTGTGATGTGGATCTTTTCTACAGGAGAGGAGAGGGGGTTTTTTTGTTCTTATTTTTGCTGCTCTCTAGCAGACTTACCCACACGCACACATGCATATATATAAATATATATATATATATGACCAATAAATAGCGTCCTTGGAAAGTGGAGCCAGTGCTCCTAGTGTCTGAAATGGCTTTTGATGTGATGAAGGTGGAATGGGCAACAGGGGTCCTAGTTATGCATAAAGCTTGCTGCGGAGCCTTAGGAGTGTATCTGCAAGGTGAAATAATCAAATCTGGGGGTGCTAGATGGAGCAAATTAAACAAGGCATCTGGGGGCAGCAGGGCAGAAGAAGGGAGACTGGAGCAGACCACTGTGTTTTGAGAAATAGAGGCTATAGTCTATTGAGGCAGGTGGGATGGAGAGCTGTAGAGGAGGCATGGATGTTGGCCTAGTTCCCGTACAATGTGTAAAGATGGACTGATGTTGCAAACTGGACCACAGTAAGTGGGGAGGTGTACTGGGAGTGCATGGCGACTCATTTTCCAGCTCTTTGGGGTGAAGCATTTTTAATTGGGGGTGGGGGGCACGAACACACACAAGATACAAAACCAGACTGGAAATGGATTCAGGCCAAACAAAAGGTACTTTTTCACATGATACAGAATACAGCTCCTGGAATTAATCACTAAGAGATATGATGGCTGGTAGCTTAAATAGCTTTAAAATTGTGCAGGAAGGCTCTGCAAGTTCAGGGGTCTCCCCACATCAGATGTTCACCCTCCGTGTGAGTGATGGGCCTTGGCTCACTTTCTTCCCACTTGCTAGGGATGGAAGAGGAGTTCAGTTCCATATGTATCTGAAGTCAAATGGTATCAAATCCACACTTTCCAAAACAATTCATGAACTGAAAGACAGCGATCCTTTGAAATTCACACTTAGCCAAATTTTGTGATGCAGTTCTCCAGCCAAGCAATGTTTACAGAAATGCACATATTTGTGTGTGTGTGTGAAAAATGAAGTTATTTGTGAAAATAGCATACAAAATTATGTTAGGGGAAATTGCTTGCAAAAATGTGTACATAAGTCAAAATTGCATATAACAACACGTCTATTGAGAGAAGTGTGCGCTAAAAGGCTGATAAATTTTCATGAGGATTTTAAAAAATTGCAAATAGCTGCAATGCGAAGAACTGAATATAAGATAGGAAAAAAGAGAAACGGGGAGAATGAAATTGACAGATCCTTCACTCTGTACTGCTTGCTGGTTGGTTTTATGCGTAAGTAGAGAACCTGTAGGGAACTATGGTGCTTATTTCAGGTAATCTGTAAAAGGAGGTTAAAACAACATTCTCTTGCAGATGGTTTTGAATACTGAGTTGTGGTGTAGCCTCTGCTTTCCCCTCAACCATCTTAGCAGGAAAAAGCATGGGCAGACTCCTCAGTGCCATGTCACAGCTTGCTGGTGCTTGAATCTGGGGCTGAAATGTCACTGATGATTTATTTGAATTCTAGTATGAAATAAACCATCCTTGGCAAACGAACACAGTCGCTGCTCTTGGAAATAACCTTAGGGAAAAGGTCAGGTTCTGTCACGGGTACAATGAATGAGGAGAAAGGATTATAGAAAGAAAGAACAAGGCTGCCTTGTTAGCTAAAGTTCACACAATGTTCCCTGTGTTTAGAATCGCATCCTCCTCGGTTCCCTTCTGGTACTTACAGCAAGGCTTGAGATTCTATAGCTTACTCCCAAAGGCCAGATCTCGGCGGCATTTTACACAGGTATAACACGGATTGGGATGACTTGTTTTATTTTATATTTTGGTACGGCGGCTCCTTGTAGAGTTACAAAGTGCAGCCACACGGAGAGCTGGTCCTCCATGTTGCCTGGTCATAGCATGTGGCTGCCACCTCCCCGTCATAAGGTTGGAAATGTGCAAGAGGACAAAGCGCCACATGGCAGGATGCTAGCAGCTCGTTCGCTCTTGCACAACTGAGAAGCCACCCTCCTGCAACTGGTGAACTTGGTCTTCAGCTGGTTGGTAAACACTCATGAGCAGGATGATTCCTCAGGAGCAATTAGCCTACCTGGTGCAGCTGTAGTATTAACTTTATAAGTTGCTTCTTACATGTATCTCAAGGCAGTTCACAGACATACAGTAAAAACAGCTGAAATAGTTCTTTAAGCAGTACAAAAAACCCAACTCGGGTCCAAAATACTACATTGTGGAGATGGTACTCCCAATACTCGCTCAATAAACAGTATTTCTTAAAATTTCCTGTACTGTTAGCGCAGTGTGACATTTTAAGCTTCGCTGGATGGCGGTCTTCATACAGAACTGAGCATATGATAAAGAGTGCAGCGGCTGTGGCTCAATATGCAGCTTCCGGTATATTGAGAGATCTTGGCAGACTCTCCCGCTAAGATAATGCAAAAGCTTTTGTTCTATTTATTGCCGTGTGGTCGCAGATGTAAGGAAGTGGCAGTGCTGCAAGCTAGACCCAAGAACCACTGTGCTGCTGTGGGGGAACTCTGAACAGGGCCAGTATGGACATGGCAGTGAGGGAAGTGAAGAGGGGAGTTTAGTGCTGCAATGAAATCAGACGCTAAAGTTGCAGGTAATTTCCTGTGGCTTATTAGTATTTCTGCATCAAAAAGAAGTGTCATTTCAAATTAAATTATGAAGGATGCTTCTGAAAAAAATTAATATTAATTTGATAAACCCAGTGCCTTTTTAAAAAATCCACAAGTATCCATAAATAATAATGTTGAGATAAAAGTCAAATGAGTGGAATGTATAAGTTGGCTTTTGCAAGCAAATTTGAGGCAGAAGAACTTGCTTAGCTTTCTCATTGATTATCTGTTGATTAGGGGAACTGAAAATGGAGTGCTACATTCATGATTAAAGCCTGCCGTTACCAGAATGATAATGGCAGTACTCTAAACACAACAATGATGCCAGAATTCAGTGTCCCTGATGACCTTGACATGAAATAAATGCAGCATGAATACAGCATATGACTCAAAACATTGGGGCTGGGCCAGACCTAATTCCCACTGAAATCAATGGGGCAAGTTAGTTATGATATCAATGGGAATTAATTTTGAATTTGGATCTGCCATAAGCTGAAAATAAATATTTTATGAATACTTGGCTGAGCTAGAAATGCTATGCAGATGCCACAACATGAGTGCTCCAGCTTCGTTTTGTGTAAGATTCATTTATTATTTTTTTTAAAAAGCACCTCATAAAATGAAGCTGGAACACTTTTTAAATGAAAGACTTGGAATTAATAAAAATAATGAAAAAATCCTGAATGATAGAGAACACAGCAAGAGCAAGAGTTGTCTTAAGATCTGCATGCATGTTCCCGAGATGAAACGAGGGTCAATGAAAATTTCAGCAAAATGGTGGCAAAACCAAGCAGGCAAGATGGTGATCAGGATAAGTTCTATGGGATTTATTAGAGTGTATATTGGACAGGATAGAAGATGGAAGACCTGTTTTCTTTTTTTAAAAAAATGGACCAAATTTAATAGCTTAAAATGGCATTTTCAGTGAAGAAAATTGAATGCAGATGACTGCATCCCCAGGAATGGTATTTTTAATAAAAGACTGCTCTGTGAACAAAAGCAACCCCAAGCTAGGGATGCTCCTGCTCAGTGGACCTGGGTCAGTAAATGTTTCAGGTTGCTAAGGCCTTGAGGACTAGTCCCATGTGAATGTTGATCAGGTGGGCACTTTATTTTCTACCTAATTTGCTAATTGGATGTAGCATGGAATTCTTGGACAAAAGTAAATGCACTGTTAATCCCTCTCTATGATCTGATTCAAAGAAGTGGAAAGTGTTCCTTTTGTAAGTCACAGAAGGGTATTTACGGAGCTAGCGGTGTTTGCATTCTTCCCCTGAAGTCAAGCAATGATGGCTCTGAAGCTGTCAGGTGCCATGAGAATCTGTCAGTGTCCAAGTGATGTGCAGGCCATATAAATCAAAATGTAAGAAGAGTGGGGAATGGCCTAGCTTGTAAATATATCCCAGTTCACAATCTGAAGGGGATTGAAGTCCTAGGGGGAACAAAATAGCTCACATTTTTGAGGGGACTGTGTGTGAGACATTACCAGCCCAGTCGTTTTCCCTCAGCACCCTCCAGCAGGACGGCAAGTTTGCTATGACAAAAGGCAAGGCTAGCCAAAGACACTTAGCGGTTTGAGGCAAAGGACAAGATGGCAACACCCGACCACCACCACTTCAGTGTACAAAAACCGATCGAACTGGTGCTTGAATCTTCAACAACATCCTCTCAGTAGTGCGCAGGGAAAAGTGAGTCATGACACGCAGTTGTGGCCAAAAACCATGAACTCAATAGTAAGTTGTGTGTGTGACATGCTGTATGATTTGCAAAGCAGCTCATCTGGAAAATCTGAGGGCGGAGGATTCCCTGAGTGGAAGAGAGGTTCTTTCAAGAGCTCCTCAGCTACCACCCTCTCTTCCTCAGCAAACTTTGGCTGGGAATGAACCCCAGTGAAAAACCCTTCTGTGTGTGGGAGCCAGACTCAGTTCCTACAGCTTGCTTTGTGTTGGGCAGCCCCCACTCCCCCACAGCTGGTGTGGGGAGCGGTGAAACTGGCAGTGCTGATGCTATAAATATTCGCTCCAGGATTAACTTGCCAGCTGGTCTTGACCATTCAGGAGTCTGGAAAACTGCCAGATGGAAGGGCCCCAGGGAGACACATTCGTCCTGTGTTTGCCATCTGTCGGGCAGGCTCAGTTGGTGGTCTGGCATCCTGTGTGGTGGACACAGCCACCCGGCAGGCCCAGTTGGTGGTTTGGTTCCTCACTGGTGCATGCACAGGTCTGATGTGCTCCTCTGGGGTTGGCGCACTAACCTACTTGGTATAGTCATGATATTTCTACAGGCCCATAGGCAAGTAAACATGGAGAGGGGAAGGAGGCGGAGTTGGTGATGGGCATATTTTTCAGTGAAACTTCACATAAATGGCTTCATATAGCAAAGTGGTCCGTCCATCCCCAATTACAAATGGTCTTGAATAATTAAACCTATAGACTAATTGATGTCTATTACTCTGTAAGGGACCATGAAGGTCTCAGGCAGAGTGTTTGTGTTAGGAACAGTTCCAAGTCACTGCCTCATACCTCGCTTGGTATTGCCACACGCAGATCCCCACCATACATTCAAAGCACATTCAGTGCACATTTAAAGCACATGACCTCCCCTGAATAATCATGGGAATCATTGTTTCACCCTCATACAGCTACAATTCCCAATCCCCTTACCAAACTACAGTTCCCAGGATTATATTATTATTTTTTGGGGGGGGGGGAGGAAGTCATGTGCTTTAGATGTCTATGGGGTGGATCTGCCCCACGATGTTTAAGGATGCTGTACAGATCTGTGCCTCAAAAGATGCTGATGCAATAATGACCATGTCATGACGGAAGACCTGGACTTTTTAGTTGAGGGATGTCACCCACCTTCAAGCATCACAATCATATAACAGACCAGCAGCCTCCTGCAACCCGGACAACAACTCTCACCAGCCCCAGCCAGAGAAGTAGCCAATGGTCATGCGAGCTGGAAATTGGGGGAGGCTTCTACGGAGGCCTTGCTTAGTGTCTGCTTAAGGTTCTACATGGCTTGAGAAGATGCTATGCAGAACCTAGGAGACGAGGCCAGAACTGGGGATTGTCAGTCCAGTGAAGTATTAGTTGGGACATTGTAGCTTGTACAACGCATCTGGTGTCTGGCAGTCTGAGATGTTTAGAGCTTCATACTGCGCCTGGCCAACTCCTACTAAGTCAGGGATGGGATGGGGATGTTAGACTCTCCAGATGTTGCTGGACCACAGCACTCAATATCCCTGCCCATTAGGTTTGCTAGCTGGGAATGTGGGATTTGGAGTCTGACAATATCTAGTGGGCCGCAGGTTTCCCATCCCTGTAACTAAGTAGTTCAATGCACTATGAAAATGAAAGGTTGCGACTGGAAAGCATTGGTTGCCCTGCTCATAATGTTTCAAAATCTTTGGCTTCTCACTAGTAGGAATTAAGAATGGACTGGGATTTTCCTTAAATGTTCCACTAAAGGTTGCAACTAAAATTCTGTGTGATTCAGCCTCTATTGGAGCTTGGGTGTACTGGGATTGATAAGAGATGTTTGCTTGCAGGTGCTAAGACTTATTCTTCTAGTGAAGGTGTGTTGGCAATGAGGTGGATTTCTGCATGTTCTCCAAAGCTTCCAAGATGGGCAGAACTCTGATCTGGAACTTAATGGAGCTGGTCCTAATGGACTTTGTGCTTTAGAAGAAAGAGTCCTGTTGCAGGGATGGGTTCCCAACGGTATGTGGCTTTGTGTAGGTCAGCCCATGTAAAAAAGGGTATTCTGTGGGCTACGAGTGGGGAACCAAAAAGTGTGGGGAGTGCTGTGAAGAAGAGTGAGCAGGGTTCTTGGAATGAGTGGGGATTCAGTGGGGGTCTGCCCCATAGAAGAAGGGGTAGTGCATGGAACAAGGGTAGGAGAACATGAATTTGACAGCAAATTTCATCTCCTTATTCTTCTTCTCCCAGCGGTAAATGGCCAAGACTAGCAACCGCCCACCCACCTTTCGCCCCATCACCAGAAAGCTGCCACTGAGGTCATCAAGCTGGGGGCAGGGGCAGGCACCTGCGTTCTTCATGTGCAGCACCAGCTTCTTGGTGTCCTTGCGCTTCAACGGCCCCACTTTGAGCAGCTTTTTCTTCTTCTGCGCAGCCACCAATCGCCTCTCCCCATTCTCTTTCTTGATCTCCTTGATGCGCATCTTCACCACTGTAGGGGTAAATGGGAAGCAGATTGTGTTAGGAGCTTACAGGCAGTTGGGTGAAGTCAAAGTGAAGGAACAAGAAGAGGGGGTGTGAGTTCATAAGGACAGGGATTAGGAGGACTGACTTATATGACAGCTATGTATTTGGCCCTGTTAAAAAAAAGTCACCAAGGGGAGATGAGGAGTAGGTAATAGAGTGGGGTCACACAGACTGTCAGGATCTGCTTTGTCTCCTCTGACTGAATGAGAGGTCATGGAATTCCTCTTCAACTTCCTATTGAGTATATTTGTTTGTAAATGATAGATTTGTATTTGACAAAAAGACAAGCCACCATCTATTAAGCTTTTAAACCCATCACAGGTTCATTGGAGTAAGGTTCCTCAACAGGTGCAAGTCGTCCAGGTTTTTGTCCTTAGTCCAGGAGTGGAGCGATGAATGCTCCAGCCTACTCCTACAAAAACCAGAAATGAAAGAAAATATCTGACTGCATGCCAGAAATAAACAACACAAAAATCAAGGTTAAAAAAGCTATAAATAAATAATACACAGTAGTGTATTTTCCACCTTTCTATAATGTCAACGTAATAACTATAGGGCCAAAAAACGCATTTGCAATATTTATGCAAGCCTGTGATAATAATAGAATTTGACCTTATAAAAGATTTGAAAACAAGGTTACAATCTAAAAGCTTAGGAAGCACAACCTTGCACAGAACCTATGCAATTAAAAAACTTCAGATGGCTGAATCCACGATTGTAGTAAGAGTCATATGGCAACAACATGTAGAAAAACATGGGGAAACTCAGTGCAATCAATAAAATATAATCAATATTATTTAGTGAAGTTCTGTGACCCCCTTGAATCCCAGATGCTTCTCAACTTGGTCAGATGCAGTGACATATTCTTGTACAGAAGTTCCTTATGCAGGAGTTCTAAATACCATTTAAAAATAAATAAAAATCTAACCATATGTCTTGGATTGCTATGAATTGGTTGGTGTTATTTTATAAGCTTTTAGATTTTTTTTTTGCGTCCTTGTTTTTAATCTGTGTGTTTAGGATAAGGTGAAATTCTGTTCTCATCACATGCATGTATACATATAGTGCCAATAATGCATTTCCAATAGCAAGTAGGTTGGCTTCATAAAAGTATGGAAAATGCAGTATATCTTAATAGCTTTGTTTTTGGAAGTACAGGGTTAGTTACCTCAAGGATCAATTTTGTTGACTATAGCAGGACTTTGCAGCCGCTGCATAATTGTGGAAATCACTGTGATTGTATCCATGCACTGATTTTCTATGTGAAGAGGATCCTATAGATGGCTGGCAGCCATATCATGTGTAGGGGAAATATCTCATGTGAAGTGGTTCTCGGCCTCCCACACATCATGCCCAAGATGCATAATCAACAGCTGATGATCCAAATTGCCTGGTCTTGTGTGTTGAGAAAAAGTGGTGTTCTACCCTGGAACCAGCTTGTATGACGTGTGTCAAGGAAAGAAGGTAATGGTGTTGATTTCTGACCACTTTCTGGATGGGTCTCTCCTGTGTATATCTTGTTAGCACCAGTATAAACTGCCTTACTGGTCATGCTGAAATCTGAAGCAAAAAGAGCTTCTGGGTGGATACTGCACTGCTTTGTTTTAACTTTTTTTTTAAACCACACTGTGTCAGCCTGAACCCTCTTTGCCATGGTCAACTGGGAACATCGCTGTTGAAGCCAAGAGTTCATCAAAGAGATGGATGCCTCAAAGGGGAGTTGCTGGGAGACAGATCTGACAAACCTCTCTGATCCTTGCCTCCTATTTTCAGCATTTAACTGTTTTTCTGGGATTATCATCTGAAGTAGCAGGCCGGCCTCCTTTCTTCTGGGATGAGGCACATCACGTTTTATTTTTATGATGATTTGTTTTAAAAATGTGTATGTTGATTTTCCAGTATAAACCGTCTTCAGGGCAATGAACGAATTCTGCATGGTGTTAAGCCTAATTAAGCCCAAATTAACATAGATTAAAAAATACAGATGATATAAAAAACACCAGCAGAAATAATACTGATGAAATAGTTACAACTAGTTAATAGCTTAAGCAAACAGACAAGCAGGCCTGACATGCTTTCTTTGCTTATTTTGCATGTTTATCCTTGTTTCCTACTAGGAACATAAGTCCATGTGTATGTCTCTCTCCCTCCCCACAACCTCCTGCCCTCACAATAACCCTATAAAGTTAGTTGGACTAGGCTAAGGTTACCCAGTGAGTTCTATGGCCAAGCGGGGATTTGCATCTTGGTCATAGCTGTCAATGTTTCCCCTTTTAAAAGGGAAATTCCCTTATTCTGAATAGGATTCCTCACAAGAAAAGGGAAAAGTTGACAGCTATGGTCTTGGTTTCTTCAGATCTGGAGCCGTGCCTCCAGAATGGTGGTCTTAACTTTTATTTATATATTTCTGCAACATTTCATTCGCACAATAATTGTGCATTAATTATGGGTTTAGACCGGACCACTCACACATAGTTCCGCTTTACTAATGGTTCTGCAATGCTTCCCCAATATTACCACATTATTGCCATCTGCAGGGATACCTTGCACTATAGTGCAAAACAAACCAACCAACATTTGAACATTTGCAGCATGGAAAGTTACAGGAGCTCAGCAGGAAGCTACAGGACATTCATGGATTGGCAAGTAAACTGTAAAAAGGTAAAGGTAAAGGGACCTTTGACCATAGGTGCCTTAAAAACTTTGTATGCACAGGTACTATTGAAAGTGGGATCCACCATAACCACCCGAATAATGTAATGAGAACAAATCAAGATTGCACAATTAAATAGATGTTTGGGGGTCCTAGTTCAACACTCTAATCACAGGCCTACCGTCTAAAAGATATTGTTTGTGCCAAGCTAATCTATGTGGGGAGGCAATCCACATCCGGGGTCTTTCCACCTAAAAGGGCCTCTTCCCTAATTTCCAGGTGTGGAAATACTCAAAGGGCCTTGCATAGCATGCAGGTTCAGAGGGTGGTTCTTCAGATACCTTGGACTCAGTCTGCTCCTAAACATAAGAAGCTGCCTTACACTGAGTCAGTGGCGTAGCGTGGGTTGTCAGCACCCGGGGCAAGGCAAGTAATTTGCGCCCCCTAACCCGTGGATTTGCGCCCCCTAACCTGTGGATTTGCGCCCCCTAATCCATGGATTTGCCCTAACCCCAGATGTTGCGCCCGGTGCGGCCGGCCCCCCCTGCACCCCCCACGCTACGCCACTGCACTGAGTCATACTAACAGTTCAATATTGTCTACACACCAGGGGTGACTAACTACGTGACCCTTCTGATGTTGGACTCAAACTCTCACCAGCCTTGGTTAGTTATCAGGGATGACGGAGTCCAACAATATCTGGAGCAACACGGGCCTTAGCCACTCTTGATTGACAGTGGTAGATAGTGACTCTTCAAAGCTTTGGACAGTGGTTTTTCCCATTCTACCTGGAATGCTGGGACCTTCTGCCAGCAAAATGCAAGCTCTGTCCTAAGCAATGGAGTGGAGTTGTAAGGCTTTCTAGGTCAAAAACAGTACCTTGCTTTGGGCCAGAAAGAAGCTGGAGGTTGTTGGAGGTCTGATGGCAAAGGCTGGGGTTCAAAGGGAACCTTGAATCCCAGTAAGTTGTAGAAGATAGGGGAATGCAAGTAGAGAATTTGCAACACATTCTCAACAGTTGTTCTGCGGAGCTTCAGCTTTACTCTCAGATGCCCCAAGCGGAGACTCCCCAATCCCTGCTGCTTTGAACGGATGACTCACCAAAGTCACTGGAACACATTTGCTCCATGATGCCATCTGCTTTGTGCTCCATCTCGCATTGGGTGCAGATCTTTGACACTGCAAGATGGGAAAAAAGTGAGTCCTCACCTGCCAAATGTTTGGGACATTGCTCACAGCTCTGGCCCTGCAACTTCCTGGCTGTATTCTCATGGGCAGCCCACATCTAATAATGATTATTCTCAATCCCAGATCATCTGCCTCGTCACGAACTTTCTTTGGCCTGTCATGTAGTACTGTATCTTGAACTAACAGAAGGTTTGGGAGTTTGGCTCACCCAAACAGGAAGCCCGTAATCCTTATTGGAAAGCCTTTTGAACAGCTGGATAAGGCTTCTTTTTTTTTGGGGGGGGGAGGGGGAATATTTGTTTCTCGTTTAACTGATTCTTTATCCACCTCTTAATTTCCCCTGTTATACAAACCCCTATATTTGCCCCAGTTAAATAACATTCCATTTAATTTTACTATCTTCCAGCCCCCCAAAAGTGCGCACGTGAGGGTTAAAATGATATAAATCAAAAGAGATATTTGATGGGAGAGGATGAGGGAAACCAAGGCTCTGTGTTGTATGACGCGAACCTGTCAGTCAAGGGCAAAACGACATTCTGGTGGTCTGGGCTGACTGGAGGGAATAGCCTGAAGTGTAGGCTAAGCCAGTGATGCTCAAATGTTTCTCCCCATGGACCACTTGAAAATTGCCGAGGGTCTTGGCGGACCAGTTAATGATTTTTCTGCTTGTTGTAACAATTGTAATGTGCTGGGCTATACGCTGCATAGTTTTGTATAGTATTTTGTATTGCTTCTTTTTTATATCTTGTGCTACAATTTGAATTCTATGGAATAATAAGTATAATAACTTACAAGACAATAAATAAAAGAAGCAATAAAAAATACAGTTAAAAATTGCTGTGAGCATTTAATATGAACATGCCATGGATCACCTGAATGAATCTTGGGGGCCTCTGATGATCCATGAGCCACAGTTGGGGATCCCCTGGGCTAAGAATGGTCATGTCATCATGTCATGACTACAGCAGTGATAAATGAAGCTGAGGACCAGCCTTCTTCTTGGACTTATAGCTATGTATTGAGGGGAATGCTTACTATTAATCCAGGCAGGTGAAATGCTCCATGGTAAGCTATGGAGCCTCTTTTGGCTATCCATCCTGGTGGAATGCGTGAGGACATGGTGGGACCCACCCCTGGGCCATTCTGTGTCCTAGGTAAAGGTAAAGGGACCCCTGACCATTAGGTCCAGTCGTGACCGACTCTGGGGTTGCGGCGCTCATCTCGCTTTGTTGACCGAGGAAGCCGGCGTTTGTCCGCAGACAGCTTCCAGGTCATGTGGCCAGCATAACTAAGCCACTTCTGGCGAACCAGAGCAGCGCATGGAAACACCGTTTACCTTCCTGCCGGAGTGGTACCTATTTATCTACTTGCACTTTGACGTGCTTTTGAACTGCTAGGTTGGCAGAAGCAGGGACTGAGCAACAGGAGCTCATCCCGTCACGGGGATTCGAACCGCCGACCTTCTGATCGGCAAGTCCTAGGCTCTGTGGTTTAACCCACAGCGCCACCCGCGTCCCTATTCTGTGTCCTAGGGTGGGTTAAATGAGATGTAGCACCACTCTGCTTCTCTTCAGAGAAGAAGAAAGAAAAACAGAGAGAAGGAGTAAGCAGACAAGGGTTGGCCTAGATGTAAAGAAGGACAAAGCTCCTTTATCTTTTAATAGTTAGGTAGAAAAGGTATTTAATGTGTGAAGCTGACCCTTATGAGGCTCCCAGCTTTATACCAACATTAAAAGTACAAGACCTCTGACATCCTTTGTCTACAGTTACCCCAGCATATATATATGCTACAAAAAACTAACAGTATGAAAGGTGAGTGTGACCTGACATTTGCATGAAGACATTGTTTCTTTAGCCTTTTCAAACTTGCCCCTAACTTTATAGGACACACAACCCAGCCATCTGCTCTATAGGTGAGCATGTTGAGATTCTTACTCTGATAGGAGAGTCTGTAAGTTGGGTCACTAATTTAATACTGGCATGAAACAAGGAAGAGAATAGGACATCTCTGGCGCCCTCCTGAAGCCGCACACAGAGAAATGTCATTATAACAAGTTGGTAGGTGTTCCTTAGCATCCCAGATCTGGTATGGATGATCAATCTTTGGGGGTGCCATCGCTCAGGGTATTCTACCTGGTGTGGGTGAGTGAGCGTTCATTTTCATTTCAACAAGTTATCGCTTATCCCTGTAATGTCTAACCAGTGTGTTGTGAAACTATAAAATGATAAAATTGTGAAAATTAACCATAAAACCGAGAAGAGAAGACTCCCTGGAAAAGACCCTGATGTTGGGAAAGATGGAGGGCACAAGGAGAAGGGGACGACAGAGGACGAGATGGTTGGATAGTGTCTTCGAAGCTACAAACATGAGTCTGACTAAACTGCGGGAGGCAGTGGAAGACAGGAGTGCCTGGCGTGCTCTGGTCCATGGGGTCACGAAGAGTCGGACACGACTAAACGACTAAACAACAACAACCATAAAACCAGCAAGTCAATAAAGTTCTTAAAATGCCTGCCTTAGGCTCTATTGCTGTTTTAGACTTTGCATCCCTTTTCCAGGGTCTCCCACCCCCGCCAGCTATCCTACAGTTTTGAGAGTCAATCCCATAGGACTTTCTTGGAGATCAGAGACAGGGTTGTTTAGGAGGGCAATTTTTCAACGGATGGTGTTAAGTTAGATGCTGGAAGTGATGACTAGGAAGAAGCAGGAAGTGTGCTTGGAGCTTGCTAGACTTTGGATTCCAAGGTCTGTGCTAACAGGCAATATTTGTGCTACTCCTGGTTCCCTGCCTGTTCATTTGTAAATAAACAGATTTTCACAGCCGCACCATAAATCTCTGCTGCTCACTCCTCCAAGCAGCGATCCTCCTAGGAAAATGATCCTGCAAAGGCTCCTCTGAATTTCCCACTTGTTTGGGGAGTGAAATAATATACTGTGCCTCCAAGGATACTCCTGAATTCAAAATGAGCCTGGTGGAAACTCATCCATGAAAAATGTTGCTCATCAAACTAGGAGAGGAGTGTTGAAATATGTGACCATGAATTTTGGGAGATGCCCTCCACCTCACCCAGTGTGCACAAAACAAGGTTGCCATATGCACTTAAAGTGGGGTGTTGTAAGGTACCCTATTCCACTGACTAGTAGGATAAGCTATAGAGAAGTCATGGATTCTGGCTCCTGTTTCCAATCTTACCAAGTGTCCTATGCTATACATCTCTTTGGATGTTCTCTGTTCAATTGGACACTGCCTCCCAGTGGTTGCTGAGCTAAAGAATTTGCTATTGATCACACATAGGTAGATATGTGTGTTTGCTGCACTTGCTCTTCCATCCCATCCTTTAAGCCCTGTAACCTGCTTCTGACCCCCCAAATTAGGGTTCTACCAGTGTGTTTTCAGGACCCACCCTATTCCCATGACTGTAACCTGGTTTTAATCCAATTAAGGATTATTTTTACAGATTTGAAATCTTCAGCAGAGGCTGTCCTAGAAACTGATAGGAAGCTGTCCCACTGGGAGTATGCATTGTAGAAGGCTGTGCCTCTGCAAGGGAACAGATACAGGGCAAATGGTCAGATGGATGGTTTGCCCTGTGTTGGGATGCTGCTGCTTTTGTGCTTATGAAAAGCGACTTTTGGAGGTGGTATCTCAAGGACAAGGAAAGCCCTATATAGAGCAGGGTGGGGAACTTGTGGCCCTTTAGGCGTTATTGGACTCCATCTCCCATCAGCCCCTACTCAGCAGAGCCAATGGGTAGAGATGATGGGATTTGTAATTTAGGACCACAGGTTCCCTGTCCCTGCCATATAGCAGCATTCAAGCTGGCAGGAAGAATCAAAAGATCAACATATGCATCAAGCTCATCGTTGAGGTATGCTATTTCAACATAATGAAATGGGAAATTATGTAAACTTCACGAAAGGAGGGGGATAAACACCACAAATATTGTGAGTGTTGAGAAAGCCACTTACAACTCTCATTTCGCAACTGTGACAGGATATTTTCTCAGAGCCTCAAGTACTGTATAATGTCTCACAGCAAACGTAATGAGAAACTGCCTCGTCTTGGGACATGAAGAGAAAGGAGAGATGATTTTTAGCTTTGAAGCCACTTGCTACTACCATTTCAGGAAAAGGCTTGGATAAGCAATGAACATGGGGACAAACTCCAATTCTGGGCCTAGCCTACATGCTTTGTGCTCCATCCACCCTTCTGGACTATGCCCTGATAGACTGGCAGTCTCTTGCACACTTTGCAATACCAGCAGAGCTTTGAACGATAACCTGAGCCAGGAGCAGCGAGAGCAGAGCTGGATTACCCTAGGACCCAAGGTCTAATGGGCAGGATGAGTGTGGGGTTCTGTAAGAGAGACATTGCCTCCCAAACAATCTCTTAGCACAGGTCCTTTCCCCCCATCGCAGTCTCCCCATGCAGTTACCTGGTGGCTGAGTTGCCTGACTGTTTCCAAACTGCACAGCGATGCACAGGTCATTGTCGAAGGGGAACTTGTTGCAGTTGAGCATTTCAGGCCAAGGAAAGCCGTAGGATTCCATGACAGGAGCGCATGAGTCGCGCACCACCTCGCACAGCGACCTGCACGGGTAGATGGGCCGGTCCAGGCAGACAGGTGCAAAGAGGGAGCACAGGAAAAGCTGTGTGTCGGAATGGCACCGCTTGGCCAGCAGGGGCACCCAGCTGCTGGCTTGCTGCTTTACCTCTGGCATGGATTCGTGTTCCAGCAGGTTAGGGAGACGCATGCGCTTGTAGCCCACGTTGTGGCAGAGCTGCAGGTCGGCCGGGATGTCCACGCACTGGGGCTGCTTAGTGTAGAAGCGTCCATGCTGGAAGTTGTCGGATTGCCAGCTGTAGTAGTCGTACTCCTGACTCACGGACAGCGCCCAGCCCTGCACCACAACCAGCAGCACAGTGCCCAGGGCATTCCATGGGCAGGGTGACATCATGGCTCAGAGACACTCCCCTCAGGGCTCCCTCGGCTGCAGGGGAGAGAGAGGGAGAGAACGTGGGACTCTGGTTGCCACGAGCGCTGATGGGAGCCAAGCTGAATGGAGGGCACTGCCTGGGCCAAGCCCAGCCAAGGAGCTAACACCTGCCTCTTAAAACGGGTGTGCCTGCGCCTAGGCAAGCAACAGCATTCTCCCCCAAGGTTGTATCTGGCACTATCGGTGGGATGGAGTGAGCTGAAGCTAGATTAAGTTGAAGTCTCTGCTCTGGGCTGTTTAGCACCACCCCCTCTAGGTTTCCAAAGCAGCCTCTTGGGGGGAACCGGCAGCCAATCTTCACCAGGCATGCTCCCCCCCTCCCAGGATTGAGTTGGGAGCCAGCCACAAGGATGTCCCCACCTCCCAGTCTGGGCCGCTCCTCCAGCCCTCTCTGTTTCTTCCTCCCCCTCCTGCTTTCCAGCTCTCTCTCTCTCCCTCCCCCCTTGTTCCCATTCCCTGCACACACAGGCATCAGGGCCCAGCTGGCAGGGCTATGAAATGCCATGAAGCAGTCGGCGTTGGGCAGTAGATTTCAGGAAGGGTGCAATTTTCTTGCCTCGTATCTGAAGTGCTCTTAATAATGAACTCCTGTCCAGAGCAGGCTCTCAGCTATGTGGTGTGCATGTGTGTGCTTGTTTTGCTTCAAGCATAAAAATATCTGTGGCCAGGACTGATAAACACATTTGCAATACCTGCTCATTGCATTCAATAGACTCTCTGAGATGGCTGAATAATATCCAACTCACCACTACTAACTAAATGTTTAAATGATCCTCTATACATGGAAATGACCATCTATTGATTTTGATGACCAGGTTCTACAAATGAATGATGTTAGTGTGGAAGCCCAACAATCCCTTTTGCAATTATGGCTCGAGAGAAGGAAATGTCAGAAAAAGAAACTTGAATTTGCCATTGGGCTCTGGTACATTTGTGGAAGGGGATAGGTTTATATGGGAATATAGGGCATTACAAGGGCCAATGTTGGATACCAGGTGGGTGCCCAGTAAATGCCTGAAGTTTAATTGGAGCATTATACTTACCACATTAAAGGAACATTATACTTACCACATTAAATCAACCAAATGCCAGATTAAATTAAATAAAGTATTCTGGGATGGAGACTCAGAAGCTTCGGCAGAATGCTATCAATGATCCTAAGCTGACCAAGTGAGAAACTTGGATCACTGAAGACTGCCTAGCTATGAACCACATTCTACAACATCATTGGTTGCATGAAGGTTGCAAGTGCATACACCTGGGTACATTAACATTCAAAACCAAGTCAACAAGATTATGTCTAAAGCTAAAGGAAATTAGGGTTGTCAAATGTCAGGAACCCTCCCCCCATCCTTGTGAGTTATTGTTTCTTTAACAAAAACCTGATCTGCAGAAACCAGCATGAGAAGCTTATTACAGACAGGAGGTGAGGATTGGTACTGGCTAAACTCTAAAGATCAAAGTGCTGTTGAAAGCAGAGAACCAGGAGCAAGTACGGGTAATAAATTTGGCAGCCTTACATGTTGATTACAGGAACAGTATACATATTTGAATGCAGTACACATTCAAAAGACAGAGGCTTTGTGTATTCTAGTGCCAGAACAAACACCAAGTTCCGCTTCAAGCCTTAAGAAAAACGAAGCAGCAGCATTCCAATATAGTCTGTGCTCACCCATCATGGTAAACCATAGTTAATTGTTTACCATGAATGTGCAGGTGTCTGTCACTTTTCTCCTCCCTAGAGAAAACAAAAAACCACAGTCCCTGGCTTAGCTCTGTGAGGGGTCATGGTTTGTTTTGCTCCAAACAAATAACCATGTAATGTCAAGGTTTGTTCTTGACTTCCTGAATGTGGTTTGTTTGAGCTGTAATCCCTCATAGGACTAAGCCAGGGATTGTGGTTTGTTGTTTCAACTAGTGGAGAAGCAAAGCAGGAAGGATATCCTTGTTCATGGTAAGCCAGTAACTATAGCAGCCTTCACCAACTTGATGCCTTCCAAATGTTATGGACTTCAGTCCCAGCTAGCATGTCCATGTGATGGGTGAATTGGGCTATGGAGCGAAGCACATTTGAGCTCACTGAAATCCATGAATTTAAACTCTGCCATATAAGCACCCCCCAGGATCTGAGATAGACAGTGAAATGCTTTTCTACTGGTCTATCTATGGCCCCCTCCACATGTCCTTTTTATTGTGCATGCATGATGATTTGTGCTCATGGTGCCATCCTGGCAGATAGACGTGATCCCACTTTCATTACTGTTTGCCCCTTGAAGGCACCAGGGCACATACTGCTTCATTTCCATGTCCTGTAACTTCCTACAGAAATCCTGTAACTTTTTTTTGTCCAGCTTTTGTTGCGCTCTAGTGCAAGGTGCCCTTTCAGATGGCAATAATGCTCTAATATTGGAGAACACCATAGAATAATTAATACAGCAGAATGATGTGTGGACGGTCCAGTAGAAATCCACCACTAATGCACTACTATTGCATCAAAGGCATGAATACACCTGCAGAGAAAACGCCCTATGCTTTTCAGCTTGGATAAGGCAGGGCAGTTCACAAAAGGAGGAGTTATTCCTACCTCATTGTTTTCCTTGTAGTTCTGCAATGGTTGTACATGCCTTTGAGTCCCTGGAAACAGGCTCGGCTGCAGCAGGTGCCCCTCCTGAGGGCAGGCACTATTAGAAAGAGATTATTATCCAGGGTTTATCTGGGCTGTCAGTGGCCCAACCCTTGTGAGGGGACCTCTGCTAACTCTTGAGTATCAATTAGTCATTTCCCTCCTGCTGCGGACTTTGCCCTGTGTGGGGAGGGGAAGTCTCTAGCTGAGCTTGGAGGTGAGCACTCAGTGATGCTGGGCCTGCTTGGAGACTTAGGGAGGAGGAATTATTCTTGCTCATGATGCAGGTGTGAGGGTCTGGCTTAGCGGGACAAGAGGAAGCAGCCTGGCAAAAGTCCATTTTGATGGGATCGGCTGAGCCAATAATAACATGTGGAGAACATCAGGTTGGGGGAAAGCTGGGCCCATCTCTCATTCTTGGGGTCTTTTCTCTGTTTACTTGCAGAGATACATGGAAATGTTTAGTAAAAGTCAAAGGAAAAGCATTTCTTTTGACTTAATGTTACTACCAGCCTTCTGAACCTTTCCGATCAGTGGCCTTCCCAAGCACAGGGATGCAGTGAATAGGGATCATTTCACTTGCTGCATGTTTGCTTATTCCACATCTCCTGGGAAGGAAAGCATCTAGTTAAGAATAAATCAAACTGGACACTTGACCAGTATGTTTCCGAGCACAATTCAAAGTGTTGGTGCTGACCTTTAAAGCCCGCCCAGTATACTTGAAGGAGCATCTCCACCCTCAGACACTGAGGTCCAGCGCCGAGGGCCTTCTGGCAGTTCCCTCAGTGCAAGAAGCGAAGTTACAGGGAACCTTGCAGAGGGCCTTCTCGGTAGTAGTGCCCGCCCTGTGGAAGGCCCTCCCATCAGATGTCAAAGAAATAAACAACTATCTCACGTTTAGAAGACATCTGAAGGCAGCCCTGTTTAGGGAAGTTTTCAACGACTGATGTCTTAATGTATTTTTAATCTTTTGTTGGAAGCCACCCAGAGTGGCTGGGGAAACCCAGCCAGATGGGTGGGGTATTAATAATAATAATAATAATAATAATAATAATAATAATAATAATAATAATATATTACTACTACTACTACTACTATCATCATCTAAAAGGCAGACTTTCAATAAAAAAAGAAAAAGATAAGAGAATCTCTGCTCCTGAGGCTCCCAGGGCTTGAGGTAAAGCAAAGCCTTTGCTGTTCACTTAATCACTTAAAGTTAGATTCCTTTTAATCAATTTTAATGAGCTACCGCTGTTACAAATAAAATAGAGGCTTCCCTGTCTTTGAAGCAGTGTTTCAGGTTACCCAGTAGCACCTCTTTGGGCTCAGACTGGGCTTTTCTTCTTTGGATTTCCACAGCCAGCTGAAGCCACAGTTTATTTCTGGGCATACCGGAGGTATGCTCAGTAATGTTTCCCTCCCTCATCCTTTAATTTTTTTTGACTTAGTATCTAGTCTAATGAAGAATGTTTATGAAGTCCAAAATCTTATTTGCCTCTTTGTGATTTTTAACATTTGGTCCAAATAAAAGTGCTCTGCTACTCTTGCTCTTAGATGACCTATAACTCCTCATCCAATACTATTACCATCATTTTGAGGAGGGGGTGCCACAGCAGCCTCCGACCCCTTTGTAGCCCCCTCCCAGCCACAGCAGCAGTGGCAGCTGCAGAGGAGGCCACTCTGTGTGGTGACTGTGGCTGTGGAGGCACCTTTGACATCTCACATCACTACTTGTCACTGGATCAAGAGTGACAACTAGGCAATGGAAACGGGTTTCTGGACCCAACCAAGGGATCCTGCCCCACGCATGAGGACAACATTCAGAAGCTGTCTGTGCTCCAGATAACACCTTAGTTGGGGCATAACGTGACTCTTCTTTATAGTGGGGAAACATTTGTGACATACCTGGGAAGTGAATTGAGTAAATGTATTCTGCATTTCAAGTCAAACCACTTGCTGCTGTCCCCCTCTGAACACACTGCATGCTCGTCATCCAGTTGCTGTCACACACAGTCCCTCACGTGAACATATCTCCGTCCACATTTAACTGAAGTGTAGACACGCGCCCAGCCTTGTCATTCCTAGCTGCACTGAAGAGACAAGTCGCTCTTTCTCCCTCAGCCCCATTAATCTGCGGCTGCCAATGCAGCTCAGATAAGATAAAGGCATGGCTTTATCAAGCCCACTGGAATGAGGGGAGGTGGCCTGAGGCCCCCAGGTATCACAGGTAGAAACAAGATAAGCTCAGCAGGCTCTGGGACTGACAGAAAATCACTGGCTCCTGATGAATGTGCTGGGATGAATCAGCGCAGTGTTCAGGGGGCGGGTGGAGAGAAGGGGAGACTGGCAGGCCTTGGGGTGTGAGTGTCACGAGGTGAGACTGTGCAAGAGGAATTTATAAGAGTGTGAAGGTGGACGTAAGTGTGTGCGAATCAGCATTGGGTGTGACTCGGAATAGATGGCTGATTCTACCCCTTTTCTCTTCTGCTTGAAAAAGGAATCTGTCAGATATGCAGAAACACCAAACAGATAAGTAGGGGACCTACTCAGAGGCAGCAGCATTGCCCAGCTTGCTCTACCTCTTTGAGAACTCCAGAAAAACTTGGCGTGCAAAGATTCTCAGGCAAAGATTTGTGTCAGAAGCTGAGCGCATGTTTCTAGGCAGGCCAAGTGCTCTCTGTGTGCAGCAGCACCTCCTATAGGCTTCAGTTTCTCCTTCCTTTCTGTTTTCATGCCAAGAAATAACCATTCCCAGATGCTGGATTGATGGGAAGGGGAGAAAAGTCCCAGTAAACATGGGCCCAGGGTGTGGAGGAGAGATCCAGGAACAGGCCGTCCTTGGCTTTGCATGCATGCACAAGTGCATGTGATGTATTTCCCAGGCATGCACCCCAAAGTGCCCCCCTGTGAATGTAAACACAGTTGCATAGGCACGAGTGGATGCTGACCTCAGTTAAATAAATTTAACCATATTGCTCATTGCAGAAACTGAATCCTTCCAGGACAAAATGTTTCTACAGCCCCTGGATATAGTATGGACATAATTCATGCATAGTCAGAATGAATTGTGGGCCCCCCTAATCCGTTGCTTCTCTGGGGTCTTGCACATCCCACACACCTGATGTTCCATAATGTCCAGTCCCAATTGCCATGAAACTGAGCATACATGTGTACAAGAACACACAAGGAGGTTGTACAGTCACTGGCAGCACCTGCCAACCTAGCAGTTTGAAAGTATACCAGTGCAAGTAGATAAATAGGTACCGCTGTGGCAGGAAGGTAAACAGCATTTCTGTGCACTCAGGCTTCCGTCACGGTGTCCTGTTGCGCCACAAGTGGTTTAGTTATGATGGCCACATGGACCAGAAAGCTGTCTGTGGACAAACGCCGGCTCCCTTGGCCTGAAGCGAGATGAGTGCCACAACCCCATAGTCACCTTTGACTGGACTTAACCGTCCAGGGGTCCTTTACCTTTACCTTTTTTTTTTTACAGTCACTGGTTTACTTGGTACCTCTCCTACACATTACCTGCACAATCTAACTAGCTACTCCTCTTCCAACCTGCAGTGTAAACTGTGGTCAGATTTGCTCTAAATGCTGCTGATTTTAGAAAAAATGAAGATTAAGCTATGCTGACCCTCCTGGACCAATGATTGGTAATGCGGGTGACATGCTGTGATGGGCTGTATGTGCATCTAGGTCAGGGTAGAGAGAGTTAACCCTGATCTACTTTCCATGGTGGCTTGTTAGTGGAGACATAGAGTTGGAAGGACCTCAGAGATCACTTATTTCCCCTTGTTCTACTACAGAATCCCTTGCAGATGCCCACTCAGCTTTAATACCTTCCATGTAGGAGAGTCCGCCAAATCTAGAGGCAGCCTGTTCCATTGTTGAACAACAATCACCATTAGGAACATTCTCCTAATGCTTGCCTGAAATATGTGTCCCTACAATTCCCACCCATTAGTTCTATCCCACACTATAAAGCACCCCCTGCAAAATTTGGAAACTGTAGTTTGTCAAGGGTGCTGGGAATTGTAGCTCTATAAGGGCTAATGACAGTTCTTAGAGTTCTTGGGGGGTGCTTTCAATGCATGGTGCATATGCACCCCTGCTCACTGGATCAACAGAGCACAAGTCTGTTTCATCTTCGGTGTGACAGCCTTTCCGACGTCTGAAGATATCTATCATGCATCCTCTTAATCTCCTCCTCCAGGCTAAACATGCACATCTCTTTCAACCAGGGACCACACACCCCACTCACCTTCTGGGTCCCCTCCTTTAGAAATGCTCCAGTTGGTCAGTGATTTTTTTTATAAATGTGGCTCTTGGTGCTATGTCCACCAGTTCCCATTGGGAGATTTGGGGTTAACCTTTTCCTGCTCTATTTCCAATAGCCCCTGGAAAAGCAAAGGTTAGCCTTTTGCTCCAAGCAGAGATGTTAGCATGCCTGGATGCTAGCTGGGAAGGGCAAATTGATTTTCCCCTGGGGTCTTTGTGTTTGCTTTTTTTTGCTGGGAGACATTGTTGGAGACAAGATGACGCCTGCTTGGGGGCACTGCTTGGAAAGGGGGAATTGAGGGAATTCTGCATATTGACAGTAAGGGACAGGGGCATCTTCACTTATTACACTGGGGAACAAAATTTTTGTTGCATTGACACCTGCAGTTGTTGTAACCTAATTTTGAAGTGCTGATTTCATATCTGAAGTTGGTTTTGATATGTAAGCTCTAGTTTTTTTGCAATTCATGTTTTTCACTTTTCACCATAATCTTTGTTTTTCACAATGCAAAATTGTTTTTGTCTACTTGAAGAAGCCATGGTCCGATATGAAAAATACAAATATTTAGGTTACAGAACTATAAAAATAAAGAAAAATTAAGTTTGCAAAACAATGATTACCATGTGGTTAGGGTAGATCAACGTGTCAGTGTCCACTTATCTGCAGTGTAAATACGACATATCAGCAAGTCGGAAATTGCAAGATGTACACGAAAATCGATTTCAGATTGAAATTAGCATTGAAAGGACATATAAGAACAGTTGAAAAATCTCATGCAACAGAAAATGAAAAAAAAATATTGTTCCCCAGTGGTATTGATTACCTTGCACAAGGCTTATGACTCTACTGTCTACCACTTAGATCTTCTGCTCTCCTGTGCACTTGAAGTACTTGGCAAAGGAACCTCTCTGATGCATTTTCTGGGGGTGGCAT
This sequence comes from Podarcis filfolensis, assembly GCF_964270895.1. NCBI lineage: Eukaryota > Metazoa > Chordata > Lepidosauria > Squamata > Lacertidae > Podarcis > Podarcis filfolensis. The sequence goes on along the minus strand of NC_139608.1, from coordinate 41,562,613 downwards.
TATATGGCCGTTCATCATTGCAGTGGTGTAGTGGCAACATAGGAACTGAAGGAGCTCATCATGGCAGCCCCTATGACAACACTGCCAAGAAGAGCCTTGTAGCCCCTGGGGGGGGGGTACTCCAAAATGCAAGCCCGGAGACACACACAGCAGTGCAGCACAATTCTCAATTCAATAGGAGCTACATGACTGCAACCCCACTCATGGTTTCCTAGGAATAGGCTCAGGTGGACTCAGTGGTGCTGACTTCTGACTTGCACAAGGTTGTAAAACACAGTGAGCATCCATGAAAGATTTTCAACCAGCTGAAATGCAACCTTGAGCTTTTGGTCAGAAATACACAGAACAATTTCAAATGCAAATTGTGCCAAGAAGTGGTACCCCCTTAAATTGCTATTGTTCCGGCAGGTGATGTCATCACTCCTGACAAAAGTCCCAGAGCTGCACACTCCCTCCACTACATTGTGGGGTTAGAGAGCTGCCATGGCTGTTTACACTGTGGTTTTCACCCCAGAAGGAGCGGCTTATCTGTATCCTCCAGCATGCTGTGAACTGAGCCATTGCCATGCTCTTGCTAGTCTGAAATCTGGGGAAGTAAGGGGAGGGGCTTGAGAACAGTTGGCTCATGGTGCATCTGTTATGGGAGAGCATGCACACCATTGGATCTCCATGTATGTTAAGCTGCCATGGCATCAGATATAGACATGTGGTTCAGCCCTGTGTTGCCAAGATCAGATTCTGCCCACTCTGAATCGGTGCAGATTTTGAGTCCCTTCTGGACTCACAGCTGTCCATGGAGGCGCAGGTCAATTCTGTGTCCAGGGCAGCTGTTTATCAGCTCCACCTGCTACGCAGGCTAAGACCCTACCTGCCCGCAGACTGTCTCACCAGATTGGTGCATGCTCTAGTTATCTCTCGCTTGGACTACTGCAATGCGCTCTACGTGGGGCTACCTTTGAAGGTGATCCGGAAACTACAACTAATCCAGAATGCGGCTAGACTGGTGCCTGGGAGCGGCCGCTGAGACCATATAACACCAGTCTTGAAAGACCTACACTGGCTCCTAGTACGTTTCCAAGCACAATTCAAAGTGTTGGTGCTGACCTTTAAGCCTTAAACAGCTTCAGTCTAGTATACCTGAAGGAGCGTCTCCACCCCCATCGTTCTGCCCGGAAGCTGAGGCCCAGTGCCGAGGGCCTTCTGGCGGTTCCCTTGCTGCAAGAAGCGAAGTTACAGGGAACGAGGCAGAGGGCCTTCTCGGCAGTGGAACTCGCCCTGTGGAACACCCTCCCACCAGATGTCAAAGAGAAAAACAACTACTAGACTTTTAGAAGACATCTGAAGGCAGCCTTGTTTAGGGAAGCTTTTAATGTTTAACAGCTTATTGTATTTTAATATTCTGTTGGAAGCCACCCAGAGTGGCTGGGGAAACCCAGCCAGATGGGCGGGGTATAAATAATAAATTATTATTATTATTATTATTATTATTATTATTATTATTATTACCCAGGTAGTGACATAATACTCCTTCTTACTGAGTCCAACATCTTTCCTCCTAGAATTTCCAGGACCCAGGTGGTTTTTATCATGGACAATTTCCTATGCCTTCAGCAATTCCCTCGGATGCTGCACCACTGCAAGAATGAACAAGATAAACAACTTAAGTGGCTTATTTACGTTTGACCGAATGACCATTTTTTTGCAAAGCCGCTTGGAAGGGCCTAGCTGAGAAGGTCAGGCCAGAGGCAGAAGTACTTTGAACAGCCTGGAGTTTTGACAGACAACCCTGTGCATAACACATAACAGTAATGTAAATCTGGACATTGCCAGAGTGGGGGGTAATTGACCAAGCTGTTCCTTTCAAGGATCAGTTGTAGCTGGCACCAGGGGAGCTGCTGGAAGTCACCTTCTCTCTCCAACCCGGTCCTGGTTCTGCTGCTTGGGCTGTTAGTGACAAAACTAGATCCACATTGAGCACCCTCAGAAATAAGAAGCTGCTGCTTTAGGGAAAATACAGTCATGTCTAGGACCTGTTGAGCACCCCCTTGACAGCCAGGAGAACCAGCTGCCAAATACACATCCACCTTTATAGGATAAGCTTCACCAACCTAGATGTTTTGGACTAGAACTCCCATCAACTCTAGCCAGTATGGCCCATGTTCATGGATAATGGGAACTGAAGTCCAAAACATCTAGAGCAGCAGTTCTCAACCTGTGGGTCCCCAGATGTTGTTGGACTACAACTCCCATCATTCCTAGCTGGCATGACCAGTGGTCAGGGATGATGGGAGTTGTAGTCCAACAACATCTGGGGACCCACAAGTTGAGAACCGCTGATCTAGAGGGAACTAGGTTAGGGAAGGCTGTTGTAAGGGCTAGTGAACAATGATGGCTGGCCCATTGGTTATTTAGCTGGGTGACAAGAAGCAAAGAGCTGACTGCGAAGGTTTATGGTTGGTGCAGGAGAAAAGATATTAGGCATATCTGGTTTCTGGGCACCCTTGTTCAAGAACTGCCTCTCCTCCCAGTCACTGAATACCTTACATGGGTGTATGATGAAACAATCACTTTTTTTTCCAAACTTTGTGTGAATCTACTCAACCAGTTTGGACCTATGAGTTGGTTGTCAGCGATAGTAATAATCCCAGGGCAGTAAGTTCTCAATGAGTTCCTCTGAAGGGTTCCTTCATTTAACATTGTGAGATTGAGAGCTGGTGTAGTGTAGTGGTTAAAATGTTGGGCTAGGACCTGGTAGACCAGGGTTCAAATCCCCACTCAGCCATGAAACTCACTCAGTCACTTTGGGCCAGTCGCAGTCTCTCTGCATAACCTACCCCACAGGGTTATTGTCATGGTCAAATGGGGAAGAAGAGAACCATGTATGCTTTGAACTCCTTGGTGAGATGTAAATGTGATTGATAAATAAATAAATCCTGGGTGAAGAGTGACTAACACTTGCTATCTACACACACACACACACAGAGAGAGAGAGAGAGAGAGAGAGAGCGCACAAACAGAACAGAGATACTTCAACAAAACAGCAAATGGCACGTTGTGTTGCTTTAGTGGGAACACTGTATTAAAATATAAGATCTTGTTATTCCACCCCACTCAGCATCCCTCAGGCTCTGAGCTGGGGAATTGAGATCCTCCCTTTAATAAGGATGCTGACAATCTGGAGAGAGTTCAGAGGAAACCGAGTTGGGAAGATGATTGGGTTGGAATGCAAGACCTATGAGGTAAGCCCAAAGAATTGGGCCAGATCACTAAAGAGAAAATGATGGGAAGCGGACAGCACAAAAATTGCTTTCAAATAAATCAGAGGCTGCTTTGAGCTGGATGATAATTTGAAGGAGACCGAGCCTGGGAGTAAAGGGAAGGAGTTTTGGAGAAACAGTGGAGGAGGGACCTACTTTAAAGGAGACTGCAAGCATTGGGTCAACTGGGAGACTCCTTCATTGCAAGGTGGTTTTTTTTTTAATTTAAAAAATGTTTGACAAATACGGTTTGGGAAAGGACTGGGTCAGATTGGTCCAGTTGAGGGATGGGTCTTATGGAGATTTAAAGTCATTTTTAGCAATAACATAGTGGTTCAACTGGTTTGTGGAAAAGGGAAGTAGCTGGGTGTTCCTATATAGTCTCCACCTAAGGGTTCTCATTTGCTTTCCTAGCAGGTATCCTGTGTTTTTTTACCAGCGGAATTCAACAGGTGAAGCCTTATCTGTATTTTCATGTGCTGAATTTCTGTCTGACGTGCAGCTAACTGCATGGGGGTATCTCCCCACTAGGAGATGTGTCCTCCTGGCACCAGGTATGTTTTCCTGTCCTCTCCCTCTCTATCATAGGGTGCTGTGCCTGAGGTGCTCCTCCCCAGCCTCATTAGTGCCGATCTGCTCCCTGTCTGTCAAAAACCCAGCCGGGCCGAGAGAGTCGCTGCTGCAATTACTGTCTCCTCAGAGAGCTTCAGCAAAGACACCACATGTGCCTGCAGCTCAGCCAGCCACAAGATACCAATTAATGTTACTGACTGTGAACAGCATGGCCAAACTCGACTGCTTCCCTCTGGCGCTGCTTCCTGCCAACCCTTCTCCACCCCCCATGCTGCAGCCTTAGCTCGCAATGGGGAGAGGGGTCTTCTCTGCACTCCCCTTTCCCAAATCTGGCTCTCCCTCCTTCATGCACCCAGAAAAAAAACTTGTTATGTTTTTAATTCCAGCTTTGTAGCTGAATGAGATGACCCATGTCGTAGGGTGCCAGCCTCTAGGGATGAAGACAGCTTTTAAGAGGGGATTAGGCAAATGAACAGAGGATAGGACTATCCATAACTGCTGCTTGTCAAGAATCCGTAAAACAAGTAGTCTAACAGTAGTAGATAGCTACAGCCTCAAATACCCAATTCTCTTTTTTTAAAAAGATCAGTCTATTTTCCTATTACACTGCAGATTCACAGTACACTCCTGCTAACATTTTGGTTCAGCCCCACTAGTGGTGCTTAGGCCTCAGAAGTAGCAGGAACACATTAAAGCATTGCTCAAAAGCTCTTTGAAGAAAAAGCAGTTTACATGAAGTGAAAATATCACTGGGCAACATTGGTTAGGCTGCTGGCTGAACCACTTAATCCATTTTCGCTCTTCTGCAGCGTTTTCACGGCACTTGGCACCTGCAGTCCTGTTGTCAAGGTGAGACCACCACACCAAACCATGAAACCTGGTAGTAGCGGCTGGGTGAATTTTGTTTTGAAGGTGTACAACAACTGCTTTGAGCTTGCGTTATAGAAAGAGAGCTGACCTCCATCAAAGTCGCAATAGACTCCTATCCTGTCTGGAACCCAGGACATCTAGCTATGTAATGTCTCCAGGATCAGAGGCACCATGCTTCTTAATACCTGTTGCTGCCAGGGAATCACAGGCAGGAGAGGAGGGCTCTTGCAGTCATGCTCTCCTGATGGGCTTCCCATGGGCATCACATTGGGAAAGGGGATGCTGGACCAGATGGGCTTTTCCTGTGTTCTTATGTTCACTTCCTGTGGGAGAAAGGAATCGCTTCCCCCTCTTCATTTGAATGAGGGAATCTACAAAATCAGGGGAGGCCAAGGGTTTATGAGCTTGGTTCCGGCTGTAGTATAATACTAATGTTTTGGCATATCCAGAGTATAACATGAAGGGGTGTCCCGGAGAAAGGGAGAGAGGATGATGAGCAAGTTCCATGGAATATTCAAGAGATCTGTGCACAGTGATAAAGGGTGGATTGATGAGTGCTGCAAGAAGAAAACCTCCAAATGAGAATATGGTTCACTATGGTTAGATCCCCCAATATCACCTTTCCTTAAGGGCTTTTTTATGAGCATCTTACTTTTCCACAAGGAAGTAGTACAGCGCCCTCTAGTGTCACACTGGCAGCATTGGGGGGGTCACTCAAAGGGGAGAATGTCCCCTGACTTATCTGCAGTCCTCCTGACGGCACAGCACCCTCTCTGCCCTTCAGTTCAACCCCATTATTGATGTTGATCCACGGTCTGGCTTTGCTGCTCTGCTAGGGAAGCCTTGCCAGTCCCATAGGCCAAAGGTGGAATGCAAACCTGGTCTTGGGTTTGCAAATATCCTAGAGTGTGAGAGGGGTAACACACACACAAAATCCCCTTTCTCTTGGACGGGGGCACCTCTCCTTCTTCCAGAGGCAAATGGGACTCTCATCTCAATCAGGCTCCAGTTGGTCCCTATGTCTTTGCTCCATGAGACTTGCTTGTCTCAGGTTGCCCTGAGCTTCAATCCATTCTAACTGAATGAATGCATGAATTATGCCCCTGAGCTCCACCACCCACCTTCCTGAGGTCCCTGGAATCACTGCAGCAGGTGCCTTCGGACTGTCAATATTTTGCAGGAGGGATTCAAACGTAGGTTTGTGCAATGAAAGTGGATTAAAAGTGTTTTGTCACTCTAGTGCAGCAAATCCACTTAAAACAACAACATTGGTTTTCTGAGATTTGGAAAGGGACAGGGAAATGCATTGAAAAGTGTGGGGTGAACAAATGAGCAAATGACACCCCACAAGCAAATCAGGATGAATGCTCATTGTCATTTAAGCAGATCAGAAAGAATGCTTAGTTAATACAGGACATGAAAGCTTTGTGCAAGCATGTAACCTCCAGGGAAGCTTTGGATAGGTGCTGGATAAAGAGGTCATCTGGAGGACCCCAGAGGCTGGCAGGAATGAAGTCCAAAGACTACAGAGCCACCTTTCTGGGGATCAGGGGGATTATGAAAGGCCTGTCTGGGCTGGGCTCAGAGCCAGTTGGCCCATCTGCCCTGTCTGTCAAGACACCTTCATTACTGCACACCCTCTGATCTCCCGGCACTCCTTGACCTTTGGGAAGGAAGACACAAGGGCTTAGCATACTCTGGCCACTTGCCCCCACGTGATATGTAGGGATTCTTTCCCACTTTTACATCCCACTTTCCCATCCAAATGGACCTGCAAGTTGGCATAAGAGCAATATCAGAACAAAACGGGTAAAGAGCAAAATAACACAACAAGGCATCCCCACCTGCAGCAAAACAAAACAGAGCCGAATAAAGACCTAATAACCAGGCCATTTAAACATTGGAGGCAGCACTTTCAATTGTTCCAAGAAACCAGGTGCCAGCAAGTTGGTACTATAATGGGAGTTTTGTGTCTCATGCATCAGTTAACACTGGGATCATCCAAATGACCTCTTTATTGAACAATCATCCTGAATTGCTTGGACAAAGCTTACACAGAGGCATAGGAGCCAACTCCTAGGGGCTGAGGCCCCTTCACCCCCCAATAAAATATTTGAGGAGGCCAGTTATCCCCCAAATGCCGTTCACCTTCCTGCTGGAGCGGTACCTATTTATCTATTTGTACTTGGGCGTGCTTTCGAACTGCTAGGTTGGCAGGAGCAGGAGCAGGGACCGGGCAACGGGAGCTCACCTTGTCACGGGGATTCGAACCGCTGACCTTCTGACCTCAGGTTAAGAACTTAATTTGTTCTGGAGGTCCATTCTTAACCTGAAACTGTTCTTAACCTGAAGGACCACTTTAGCTAATGGGACCTCCTGATGCTGCGCGATTTCTGTTCTCATCCTGAAGCAAAGTTCTTAACCCGAGATACTATTTCTGGGTTAGCGGAGTCTGTAACCTGAAGCGTCTGTAACTGGAGGTACCACTGTAATTCTCAACTCTCCCCTCCACACATATCAACAGCAACCTCTTGGGGTGGAGGCTCTGATCCAAACAGAGCACAGGATTCTGTGCTTCTCTGACAGCTCTCCCTCTCTGTTGTGTTGGAGCTCCAGCAATGTCTTGAATCCTGACACTAGCCCTGGAGGAGGAGCTGGCCGGGGTGGATGCATGACCAGGCTGGCTGGGCCTGGGAGCACCTGTGCCTGTCAGTGACATGCCGGGGTCAGCAGACTATCTCAGCCAGGCAGTGGAGGCAGGAAGAGAAACAGGGACTGTGCTTGCAGCTGGCCAATGGGGGCTGGAAGCTCATCTGAGAATGCGGCGAGACCCTCGGCTGAGACAGGGACATCTCTAGCTTCACAGGTACTGAAACAGCATCTCCTCGGTTTGTTGGCAGTAAGGCCTCACTCAGCCCCCCAGGCTGCTGTAAGAGTTGCTTTCTTTTATAGGGCCAAAGCTGGGTACTGGGAGATTGGAAGCTGAGTGCCATCTCTGAGCAGGTACTGTTTCGCTGCCCCTGCCGACTCCAGAATACAGCCTTGGCTTCTTCTCCTCCTGGGCGAATAACCCCCTCGCAGGCCGCTAGAGGACTCTTTCTCCAGCCCCCAGCCTGTTTTGTTTCATGCCGCAGGCTCTGATGCCTCCATGTCCTTGTCATTTGCTCTCTGCTGCTTAAGATTTATTGAGGCTGTTGGCTACAACTGAGTGCTTTAGAGCTGCAGGCAGCAATGGAGAAAGCGGAAGGCGGCTGTAAGGAGAGGGGCGGCGGCGGGGGGGGGGGGGAGTTCAGCTAGAATGATGGCAAAATCCCTTTGGCAAGGCAGGGAAGCTACGCAGAAGGTGGGAGGAAAGAAAGACATTGCAGGCATAGTTCCAAGTACCCTTGGAAAGAAAGGAACAGGTGATATAGCAGGGTCAGGTTCTACAGTGGTGCATTTGTGGGGGGGGGGGATAGAATTCTGACATTTAAAGCTAAAAGTGATGACAGGGAACTGTGTGGCAGAAAACTGCCTTTCTGTTTATTTGGTGGTGGTGGTTGTTAATTATCCACCCTCCAGCCTAAGATCCCAGGTTGGGTTACAACAATTAAAGCACAATATTAAAAGCAGTTCAAAACAAGTTACAATCACAGCAATAAGATGGGTAATAATAATAATAATAATATTAATAATAAAAATTTATTTGTACTCAACCCATCTGACTGGGTTGTCACAGTCACTCTAGGGCACCTCATGTGTCCAAAGCTAGGTATTACTATTAGAGATCATGAATGTGAGCTGCAGACCAGAGGCAACCTCTGTGGGTCTGGCAGGGGGGCACTGATAAATTCTGCCCTCCTGGCGTTGATCAGTGGCACAACCGCATGTGGCTGGGCGCCTCTTAAGTGCTCCTCACAGAGCCCTTTGACTCGTGCCTATGTGCCAATCCCACTTCTCCTAGCTCACAGGCCTTCCTTTCCTCCATGCCACACACTTGCGCTCTTGTCCCCTAAGCTGCGGAATGTGTCCTTGGCCGAGGCTCAGCCTGGCCAGTGAGAGGGGAGTGAAATGCATCTGGAGGCGGCCCAGTTAGTGCTGTGCCATGCTGCTGCTGCTGCTGCTGCTGCTGCAACTCACACTTCCCATACTAATAAATCCTTCCTGGCTGGTGGAAGCACTGCAGAGATGCTGCCTACCGCATTCCCTTCTGCCCACCCAGGACTGAGTCCCTTCCCTTGGAACAAGGTCAAGGAAGAAGGCTTTGAGCAGCAAGGATCTTTCCTAGCCCGTTGGGGTGTCGGCTGCCCTCCTCCAGCTGCATTCATAATGCTCTCCCTGTTTGTCAGAGCTGGCTGGCTGACAGGGAGGATATGAAATATGAACAGAACAGCTCTTTGTACAGAAGGGAATCCCAGAAGGTGTGCTGGGAGAATCAGATCCACAGTCCAGCAAGCTCCTCCAAAGCTCCCTTTTGGGGGGATTAGTGGCTGTGCTTCAATGAAGGCCCCTTGACTACCCTCTTGTGCGGACTCAGGTTTGCCCTCCATCACTTGTAGGTCTCTGGCTTCTTCTGGAAGCAATGGCAGTAGCCTAGGCAAATTTCTCTCTGATCCAGCAGAGGATGTACTGGGAACAGCTCTGGAGTTGTGGTGGCAAGTCAGGCAATATAAGTCAGAGTGCACATATAAGAATATAAGATAGATTAGTTGGTTAGAGCATGGTGCCGATAATGCCAAGGTTGCAGGTTTGATTCCCATGTGGGACAACTGCATATTCCTGCATTGCAGGGGGTTGGACTAGATGATGTTCAGGGTGCCTTCCAACTCTTCAGTTCTGTGATCCTATGACATGGGAAATTGCATGCGGGGTCACAGAAGACAAGGATACTGGGTGTGAGGGCTGGCGATGGCAGCAGGAATATACAGCCAGGCACCTGAGCAATCAAACTCCTCTCATGTGTAAGAACATAAGAAGAGCCCTGAGGGATCAGACCAAGGGCCTCTTTGGTCCAGCATCTACAATGCCTGTGGGAAGTCTGCAAGCCGGGTGTAAGTGCAGCAGCACTCTCTCCAACTTGGGAATCCCAGCAATCCCAGCATACTGCCTCCGACCAGGTTGTCGTTCATCATTTCCATGGCTAGTAGTCACTTGTCTGTTTTCCACTTTCTTTTCTCACACCATCATGCCAGGTTCCTAAAAGAAGTCTTTTAGAGCAGCTTTTCCCCAGATGTTGTTGGACTACAACTCCCATCGGCCCCAGCCAGCATGGCTCATTGGTCAGGGACGATAGGAATTGTAGTCCAACAACATCTGGGGACCCAAGCTGAGGAAACGCTGCTCTGAAATACTTTTAAAATATCCCATAATTCTTTGCTGAATCATCTGAGCCAAGAGTCCCAGTAGAATTCTATGTTTTGGGGCCAAAATAACTTACGCTAAGGAGGAAGGGGCCCAAAGAGTGCAAAAGTAACAAAGTTTTCCCCTACATGCATTATAATGTATTATTGTTGCAATATATTGTATTGTTATCTTCATCAATAACAGCAACTTTTCCATATACAGTGGTACCTTGGGTTACATACACTTCAGGTTACATACGCTTCAGGTTACAGACTCTGCTAACCCAGAAATAGTACCTTGAGTTAAGAACTTTGCTTCAGGATGAGAACAGAAATCGTGCTCCGGCGGCGTGGCAGCAGCCGGAGGCTCCATTAGCTAAAGTGGTACCTCAGGTTAAGAACAGTTTCAGGTTAAGAACAGACCTCTGGAACGAATTAAGTACTTAACCTGAGGTACCACTGTATTGTTTTTTGTCCTGTTGCCTTTGTTTGTGGGTGTGTTTTTTTGGGTGTGCCAGGATAGACTAGCCTTGTGGGTGCTATTTGTGGGTGGGTATGGGTGCCATATGCTGTTCCACCTGGAAGCCAAATGTATTGAGCTAGTCCTGCCCACAGCCACCTCTTGCCCAAACCTCCATGCATAGCTCTGCTTTTACTGAGAGCAGCTGTGCACCAGGGTCAGGAAGAGGAGCAAGCTGTTGGGACAAGGGGAGTTGTGGCTGGTGCGATAACAAAGCTCTGAGTGTAAAGGTGCCTGGTTTGAGAACTGGTGGTTCCCTTTATGAGAAATCCAGCCAATGCACTCTCTTTAAACTACTATTGGACTTTAAAGGAGGATTGGACAAATTCATGGAGGATGACGCTATCAGTCACAACAAGCCAAGATAACTTTACTCTGCCTCCATGCTTCTGAATACCAGTTGCTGGAAACCCCAGGACGGGAGGGGGCTGTTGGGCTCAAATCCTGCCCTACTGGTTTCCCACAGACAACTGGTTGGCCACTGTGAGAACAGGATGCTGGACTAGGTGGAGCTTTGCCCTGATCCTGCAGGCTCTCTGTTCCATTCACAAAGAAAGGTGCAGGATTGCAACCATGTTCTATGTATCTGGCTCTGTCCTATCCTTCGTTGCTCCTTTCCTTTGTTCACCTCGTTTCTGCCTTCCTATTCTACACTGAAGGGGCTGGCCATTGGTCAGCTCAGATTCTGACCAGACTGGAATAGATATGAAGAAGAAGAGTTTGGATTTGATACCCCGCTTTATCACTACCCGAAGGAGTCTCAAAGCAGCTAACATTCTCCTTTCCCTTCCTCCCCCACAACAAACACTCTGTGAGGTGAATGGGGCTGAGAACCTTCAGAGAAGTGTGAGTAGCCCAAGGTCACCCAGCAGCTGCATGTGGAGGAGCAGAGACGCGAACCTGGTTCCCCAGATTACAAGTCTACCACTCTTAACCACTACACCACACTGAAGTGTAAACAAGATGCATAGTAATAAGTAGCTAGCTCTGGCAGCTTGAAAGTTTTATGTTCTGTCTTCGCAGACCAGACTTTGCAAAAAAATAACTCGGCCCTTCAGTCAAGAGGAATTTGAAAATTAATATGCAAAACAGAGAAAGATCTGGATTGTTGCTGCTGGCTAGTGAAGATGCCGCCAAGCATAAGAAGCTGCAAGCTGTGTAGCCCCGTGGCACCATCCTATATGGCCAAGTTGGAAATGTAGGCAAAAGCTGACTTCATCTTCCTGCAGTCTCTTCCTGAACAGAGAGTTTTTGTTGGAGTCTGGTTGTATAGTTTGTTGATCATTCTGATCCTGCCGGCCAGATCCTGCATCTGCACCAGGACTTCAGAATGGAAAACAAACAAACAAACAAACAAACAAACAAACAAAGGACTGGGTGTTTCCTGGTCCTGATTCAGTTAGGTTCATTCATGATGCTTCAGGGAGAAGAGCAGTTCTAAGCCAAGTGCTTGGTGCTCCAGTTGGTCTGCACGGCTGTCCATCCTTACTCACAAATAGTAGCTGCCCCTACCACCCTCTCCCTTCTCAGTGAAATATGATTTTTTGCTTGAGTCCCTTTGTCTGCTTGGAGGACTTCAAGTGTGGGAGGGGAGGGGAGCAGAGGAGATGAAACCTGCTTTAGACTATCCACCAAAAGGTCATGCATCAGAGAGTATCTCCCACGCACAAAGGTACCCTTAGAAACAGTTCTCTGGAGTTTCTCCTTCCACACGCACCTGGTGCCTTTATAGAAAGGTCAGCGCATATCTCCAGTAGCTTCTGCGGTCACCTGGCTTGGCTGCTGTCAGTCTCCATCCTAATGATCCCGTCGGAGTTTGCTTCCTCCCCATCCTTGTTTTGGAGTGCAGCTGACAGGCTCCTAGCTAAACCGCTTGTTCTCTCTGTTACTTTGAAGAGGGCTTGAGCAGGCAGATGATGACAGCCTGGCCATAATGGGTTTAATGAACTGGGGAAGCAGCTGCAGATTGTGATGAAAGCTAACAGGGAGGGGAGTGTGAGCAGGATGAGGGCTTTCAGATGCCTTCCCTTTTGGTCTTCATAACATGCAAGAAGATGAAGAAAGCTGACGGTGATGGTCCAGGCCTGGATAGTGCTGTGGGATTTTTTAAAGCTAATAGCCAGTATCATCCTTAACTTTCCCATTCTTTTGTGCTTTTGGTTTCACTGCAATTGGACAAATAAAGCAGGCTTCAAATGAGCGTTGATCTACAGGGAACTGAAAAGCAATGAATGAGTTGTGCCCTGTTTCATGTGGGACACCTAAGCAATATAAGAAGAACCTGCTGGATCAGGCCAATGACCCATCTAGTCTAGCATCCTGCCTTTGCAGTGGCCAACTAGGTGGCTGGGGGAAACCTGCAAGCAGGACCTGAGCACAAGAGCACTTTCCTCTGCTGTGGTTTCCAGCATTCGGTATTCAGGATCATACTGCCTCTGACCATGGTGTAGAGATGCTTAAGTATACAGAATCCTGCTTTAATGCATGAGATGAAATTCCAGGTTTCCTTCATCCCAACCATTTTAGGGTTTATGGATTTGATGTCTACATAGACAGTTGGCCCACGCAATGGAATAGCCCCCAACAACAAATTAAACTAACCCGTATAAAACCAGCATATCTGAGAGAAACCTAGGTTACAAAAACAATTCTTCCTTTTTAAAAAAGTTTTATATATGTGGGGAATTTTGCTTCGCTTTGTATGGAAGAACATTCAGTAATGTGAGCTCTCACGCTGCAGTGGGACAGCCTAGACTCAGATTTACCAGTACAGTCATACCTCGCGTTAATAACTTAATTCGTTCTGGAGGTCTGTTCTTAACCTGAAACTGTTCTTAACCTGAAGCACCACATTAGCTAATGGGGCCTCCCGCTGCTGCCGCACCACCAGAGCACGATTTCTCTTCTCATCCTGAAGCAAAGTTCTTAACCCGAGGTGCTATTTCTGGGTTAGCGGAGTCTGCAACCTGAAGCGTATGTAACCTGAAGCGTATGTAACCCGAGGTACCACTGTACCAGTTTGGGGAGAACGCTAAGCCCTTCCACAGGGTTGGGGACCCTGTAGCCTTCCAGATGTTGTTGGACCCCAACTCCCAGCAGCCCCAGCCAGCAGAATCAGAGGTCAGAGGGGTTGGGAGCCATAGTCCAGCAACATCCAGAGGGCTGCAGGTTCCTTATCCCTGGCATTCATAATACAGTGCTGGCTTGGCACCAGAGATCAACATGGTGAGCACCTGTTGACTGACTCCCCTCGAAGAGAAGGAGTGGCTGCTGTCATCTGTACATTTAACCTCTCCTTCACCTCGGTAGAAGGCCGATGACCATGTGGATCATGTCCTGCTACTCTGCTCTTTCTCCACCTTGCCTCCACTTACCTGTCTTCTCCTGCAGAGGGTGGACAAGTGAAGACACTGGCAATTTTGAGGAGGAGCAGTAGAGGAACAGCCACAAACTTTGGGCAGACCCACACCATACATTTGAAGCACATGACCTCCCCCCAAAGGAGGGAACTGTGGTTTGTTAAGGATGCTGGGAATTGTAGCTCTGTGAGAAGGAAAACTACACAAGTCACTTGGAACACTTTCCCTGCTGAAATCAACCAGGCACCCACAGTTCTGATATGGTGTCACATGCAGAAAACAATTTTTTGCCCACTGTTTTTAGAGAACGACTTTGATTCAGTGCTGGTCATTTGCTTCTTACTTTTTCATGCTATGGTTTTATTATGTTTGAATGGTTTTTTTTGTACACTGTCACAATATTTTTATGAGTAGGCGGTTATTATAAATACATACATAAATAGAACAGCAGCAGCAGCTGCACACTAATGTGCTGCCCCCCTATGGCTACTGGGCTGTCTGTGAGAGGAGAGGGTGAACCATGGGCAGGGGCCCTTGCAACCCATAGTTAAAGGGGTCCACTAAGGTCCACTTGCATGAAGCCTCCCTGCCCCAACCTTGGAACTGATCCAGATTCAGTGATCACTAGAGTGATAGGGGTTGATTTTCTCTATGATCCAACTCAAACGCCATATTACTGCCAGATCATTTGCTTTTACTAGCTACATGGCAGGCAGAAGTTCATTAGCTGAAGTTTTCCCAGCCCTGCATCTCAGAGAGAGGGGCGGGGAGAGGGGGCAATGTACTGTACACACTGTGCTGTATTTTAGGGCACACCTACTTACTTACCCCTTCTGCGCCCTTGTGCATACCATGGCCCCCTACCTTCCCTCTGTTTCCCGAAGGCATTCATGGAAACACAGTGGCAGGTACCCTGCCCTGCTAATCATAGGTTGCAGAGTAATATGCGCAGCTATTCTGTTCTTCCTGCTGTGCAGGATTTTCCCATTCCACAACAAAGAGTGAAATGGCCATTATCTCCATGCCGTGGTGTAAGAAAATAGCCCCTAAACAGTGGAGAATTGAAGGTTCTGAGAGCAGGGGTGGGAAACCTGCAGACTCAGGGCCACTTCCAGTTTTTCCCTTAATTAATTGTGTGCAATTCTTCTTGACTATGTTTTGCATGGGGGAGGAAGCAGGGAAATGAGAGAGAGAGAGAGAGAGAGAGAGAAGAGAAGGTTCTCACTTTGGGCTCTGGCCTGCTCACCACTAGTATGTGCCCCCCCAGCAGGTTACTTCAAAGGGAATATGGCCCTCAATGGGGAAAAGTGACTCTATTCTTGTCTGAGAGGGATAGGCATTACTACCCCATAGAGAAACACTTAGATCTGCAGCTTGGCTTCCCTCCAGGTGCAGAGCTTCCTTAATGCATGGGTTAATTCTCCTTGATGTGGCTGTCTTGGCAAAAGTAAATTAGGCAGGGACACCTGGGAAGGAGCACCATCTGCCAGGTGTTTTCAAAGCCAGCTCACAGGGTACAAAAAAGAGCAGTCTCTTGCCAGCAATTCTTCGTGGAAGCATGGACTCCCCTTCGCTCCAGATTAGGAGACGTGTTATATTTTCTCGACACAGAATTGTTTGGATGGGGGAGCATGGGGAAATGTATGTACATCATCAGGTGTGACAAATAGACCCGGCCGCCCTCCTTTTCACTGTGGCTGTGTACACACCATGCATTAAAAGCACATTTCCTCCCCCCAAAAGAGAACTGTAGTTTGTTAAAGGTGCTGGAGGTTGCTACTCTATGATGGGTAAACTTCCCAAGATTCTTTTTCGGTGGGAGGGGTGTGTGCATTAAATGTATGGCGTGTACTATGCAGCAGGTGTGTACTATGTGCATGCTGGGAAGACACAGGGAACCACATCTTCTGAGACTGTGCATGAAAAGAAGAGACGATCATTGTATGTGACCATCTAGATGGAGATGCCATGCAATTACATAAGCAGAAGCCTTCCCCGTAAGGGGCAAAACATGTAACCGGTGGAGTGACCATCAGGTATGACTAGTAAGGTGCTTGATGACAGTGACCACGGCCAGGAACTTCTAAGGTGTGTTTTTGTTGCTCTAGTAAGGGAAGAATGATGTCATCTCTGTTCCTTTAGGGCCTGCGAAGCTGTGCTGGGAGCAATTTAGTAAGCTCTGAGACTTCTCCAGCATCAGCACATTCTTCCTTCGCTCCTTCCCTCTCCACCTGCTTTGAAGAGCATCCATGTGCTTCTGTGTCCCAGAAGATAGGGAGCTCTTTGAAAGGAGAGAGAGAGAGAGAGAGAGAGAGAGAGAGAGAGAGAGAGAGAGAGAGAGAGAGAGAGAAGCAGAAGCGACAATATGCTTTTGAGGCCAAACAGGCAGACACATTTAATTATACACTGTACAGCACAATATATTTTAACTAACTGCTAGCTATTTCCCTAAGTACCCCCTTATCTCTCAGAGCAATATAAAACCTGGGATGGATTATGCTGCAATTCTGGAATCTCTGTATATATTATCGGCTGGGATTACGGAACACATCCTGCATAAACACTCCACTGAGTCAGAACAGCACCAGGTCTAAAAATAGCTCAGCACTGTCGGAAACCCAACAACCTGTGAACACCCTCTCCCCCAGTACATATGGGGTGACAAATTCCAGCTCCCTGGCTTGAGAATGATCCAGCCATTCAGGAAGAAGCCGAAGCACAGAGATTAAAGGCAACACAGCTTCTTAGTTTTATCATAGGCATGTCCCTGTCTTATGAGTGGAGAGGGGATGTCTCAGCTGACCTGTCTACCCACAACCCACAAGACTCCTGCTAGACTCATACAGTGCTTATACAAAATGAATATAGAGTTGGAAGGGGACCAAAATAGAGTTGGAAGGGGGACCAAAGGGTCATCTAGTCCAACCCCCTGTGGTGCAGGACTATTACAAAGAAGCTCCTTATATGCCAAGCAAAAGCTCAGTAATCATCAAAATAAACTTCTGGCAAAATGAGTGTGCAATAATGTATCTTGTTGGCAAGGAGTGAATTGTACTGTGTTGCTGGGGCTGCAGAAAAAAATGAGGGTTAGCCAGAGTCCAGTTTCCAAATTTGATACTGGTGAGTTTGTGAAGAGGGGTGGGAGAGATGGTCTGTTTGGATTAAATGGTCTTATGCCTTTCCTGCCCCAAAGCAGTGAAAAAACACAATTGCTGCACTTCATCAGTACTTTTCCAGGGACATTTCGTAGTATGTTTAATACAGGCAGTCTCAGCCATGCCCATTCAGACCACACCTGGACCACTGTGCCCATTTCTGAGCTCCACCATTTAAGAAGGATATTGACAAGCTGGTATGTGTACAGAGAAGGGCAACCAAGATGCTCAAGGGTCAGGAAAGCAAGGCAAAATCACTCGGGGGCCACAGAAAGGGTCTGGTGAAGGAGAGTGTGGCCTGGGGAGGGGGATCTGGTTTGGGAAAATCCCAGAAGGCCTGAGAGAGAAACCTGGAAAGAAGGCCACTTTCAAAGCCCTGGCCTGATGTTCCCTACCACTCTTGTTATTTGCATATTTTAATTGATTATTGATTGTTGATTCCTTGTCAGCAACCCTGGGGGCTTGTTGAAGGACATGGTAAAAAATCTCTTAATAAAGCAGAAAAGCAAGCAAGCAAGCAAACAGATTTCCCAAATTCTCTGAACGTTCTTAGGGTGTGGCTTCTTCTTCTTCTCTTTGGTGATCCACCAGGTGTTCTTTAGTTCTCTGGTTCTTCTTTGAACCTCAGCCTTAGAGCTGGCATAGGTTTTTTTCTTAGTGGTGCAGTTTCTATCTCTTTGCTAGATCTTCATTTTCTCCTCAATAATGCATTCAATCTCACTGTCATTCTCATCAAACCAGTCCTGGTGTTTCCTGGTTTGGTATCCAAGTTTGTTCACAGGCTGCAAAAATGGATGATTTTGGCTTGGTCCAGTGTTGTCAGGGTCCTCAAGAGTCTTTTGGAAGCAATTCCACTTAATAGGACCTTGAAGGGCTTGAGTGTTCATTTTGCACCTTGGTTTCATTCCCTGAAGCCTACATTGAGGTATAAGCTTGATAGCCATTATGGAGTGTATTAATCGGTGATCTGTCCAGCAATTGTTGGCACTGCATAGCTCTGGTAAGGAACACGTCACAGTGATTTTCAGCTCGGACAATTACATAGTCTAAGAGGTGCCAGTGGTTCGACTGAGGGTGCCTCCATTATGTTTTTTATTTATTTATTTTTGTTGAAAGTGTGTGTTGGTGATAACAAGGGTGTGTGGCACAGCTACTAGTAATGTTGACAAAAGACCTTTTTTAAAGGAGTTAAAGAAACAGGATACAATTCAAACTTAATTTTAATTTTAATTACTTAATTTTTAAAACATCCCAAACCTCAGACCAGCTAAACCTGAAACATAAATCCTTATTCACCATCTCTTAGCTTAACCTGCCTCACAGGAATGTTGTGTTAATACGGAGTTAATACAGAGAAGGGAAGAGCCATGGTATGCCCCTTGAGCTCTTTAGAGGAAAGGGGTTTTTAAAAAAGCAAAATAAAATAAATAAACAAGCATTCACTTATACCAGGAGCCCAAACACTGAAATAACTTCCAGTTAATGTGCTGGGACCAGTTTGAGAGGCTAGTAATAAATGATTATTTCAACACACCCCTCCCAAGAGCTGAATTCACTTAAAAGAGAGAGCAATGCTTAATTCTGTACACTCAGCTCTCTTTTGCCTCTGGTGTACAAGTTTAAAGGTTTATATTTCACCCCTATTAGTGCTTTTGTTCAAACAGGCTTTGCAGGTTTTTGAAACATTTAAAAACATTTGCAAGATTTAATCAACTCATGGGACAAATGGAACAAAGGAAATAAGCATGTAAGCTATAGGTGCTGATGTCTCTCTCTCAAACCACTTTCAACTCTCGTCTCTTTCTCTCCAGCTACCTGAATTTCTTCTACTAGCATTGCAAAAGCACGGTTGAGACTGTTTTCACAAGTTATCGTTTCTGGCTATGGTGCCTACTTGCATTCTGAACTCCATACTTTAAGCTCGGTGGATCATCTCACCTCAGATAATTACATCGCTCCTTTCCTTCCATAAACTATTCGAGACATTTACACTTATCTTCAACCATCATGTCCTCTGTCTTGGCTTTTAGGAAAGGTACATAGATGGATTTGCTGTCTTGAAGGTATCAGGAAGGAAATTAGATCGTGTCAGATGGAATCCACATTGCTGATTACAGAAGGCAGTGGAAATTTGCCTTTGTCTTTGCTCAGCCCCTCAGCTCATTCCCACTCTCTGGGCAACTTGGCAGCCCTGAACAGAAGGGGGTCATTAGGCACTGCTTGTGAGATGTGCCAGTCAGGAGCATCCTTTAAGGACAGTGCCTGACACTGGTACAGTGTGAGTCTTTGTCATGGGCCTCCATATCTGTCTAGCAGATGGATGGGGAGTGGGGAGGGGAACTTGCGAGCAATAGTTGAATGAGTGCCTTGGTCAATCTGTCTCTGGAGGCTTGACCAAGACTCCTTCTGTTCCCTCTGATGAATGGGTCTTGCAATGGACTGTTGTGTTAGGGTAGGGAGGGTCCCTCATCTGTTTGTGGCTCATTTTCACATCACCCTGCTGCCCTGTGTGTCTTGATAAGTGATGAGCCCAGGGCACAGTAGTGGAATCAATAATGCACAAAACAGCTTCACTGGCTCCATCCCAGCCCTATACAAGGCCTGACTCTTGCTTGCTTCTCTGTGCCTGGGGTAAGTGATGGATGGAGCAATGCAGTGGAGTGATAGCTCTGGGCAGGAGGCAAGGGCACACATAGGCCTGGGAGAGCCCAGAAGGCCTTTTTCTCAGGGAAGATTCATTGCTGACTATCCTGCTCTTTTCATTTAATGCAATCATGTTTCACAGACTCAGAGATCATACTCTGTCGAAACAGATTGTATCTGATCTAAGACTCGAGGGGAAAATTAGTAATTAGGTGTGGGTGAACAAATGCTCCACTCATTCCTCCATTCCAGCTTTGGAAAAGGTTGGGTTGGGGTGTTTCTAGGAAACCACAGAATGAGATGTTGCCAGATGATCTACTTCAGCAAAATGCAGGTGTGGTGCACATGTTGCTGGACTCCAACTCCCATCGCCTCTGACTGTTGGCCATGCTGACTGGGGCTAATGGGAGTTGCTGGGCCCCACAATTCCTGGAGGGCCACAAGCTCCCCATCCATGCTCTGTAACAGCACTCTGTTAGCAGAACAAATAAGAAAGTTGAATGCAAACAAGTAAGGAAGTTGAATGCAAGGTTGAATGAAACCAATTAGATCAGGTTGGGCTTGTGTATTTGTGTTTAGGACCTAGTCTCCTGTGTCCGATCACTGTCAGGTTCTGGGAGACTCCGAAATCTAGAAACATCTCAAATTTCAGATGGTGCCTACTTCCCTGGGGTGCACAACTGAGAGGAACGGACACATTTCCATAGCAGAGCATAAGCCTTGCCTGCAGAAAGTGTGAGAGCCCTGGCATCTCCACAGAAAACAACAACTCTCATGTCACCGGGAAAAGCCTCAGCTAGCTTGTGTAGGGTGTATTGACTTATGTGGCCCACTTTGTAACAAGAAGCTCGATATCCTCATTTGCACTTCTCTGCTTCCTGTAGACCCAGTACAGGCTTCTAATCCGCTGACTGAATATTCATGAGCTTGCATGCTATTGCCAGATCTGCTGGAAAGCTCTCCTCCCCTAAAACAGCGCCTTAAGGAGGCAGTATAGATTCTCCTTGGAATTGGAGTCTGGGGGCACCGTCAGTCGTTCAATGTTATTTACAGAGATGCTTGCTTTTGGGAAGCCCAGTAGTGGGGGTATAGGCTTGAAGTTCAATGATGTCCTTTTCCTGCACAGTTCTGCCTGTGTTGAGGACAAGCTCAAATGCAGCAGCTGATTTTGTTTCCTGAGGTGTCATCACCACTGTGCTAAAGAAAAGAGAGAGCAGCTAAGATGTGAATACAGAGGGCACAATGTTTATGTGGGTGCCGTTTCCCCCTCTGCAGAAAAAGAATTGAAGGATTCAATGGCAAAGCTGTTAAGCCCTCTACTTCTGCTCCAAGAAAGGAGTGGCAGACCACAGTGAATGTGTGAGTGTGATTTTTTTTTTTAATTCATACATCCAAAGGCAGAAGTGTTGCCATAGAAACACAGCACATCCTTTTTGCCAGCTGGGGGAGATGGCTCCTGGATGATGTCATAGAGAGGATGACACACACGTGGCACAGAAAGGTGTGGACAGTGGAAGTTGAACTATTATGGGGAAACAAAAAAGGGGAGCATAGGAGCCAATTCCTAGGGGCCGAAGTCCCTCTGGCCCCCCAATAAAATATTTGAAGGGGGCAGACTCCCCCAAAGTTGATGGGCATTGCCATGCAAATGGTTTGTGTGTGTGCGCGCTGCATCTTTGTGATCGATGATATGGGACAGGGCTTACCTGTCCCCTCCAATACAGTGGTACCTCGGGTTAAGAACTTACAGTGGTACCTCGGGTTACATACACTTCAGGTGACATACGCTTCAGGTTACAGAATCTGCTAACCCAGAAATAGTACCTCAGGTTAAGAACTTTGCTTCAGGATGAGAACAGAAATCGTGCTCCGGTGGCACGGTGGCAGCGGGAGGCCCCATTAGCTAAAGTGGTGCTTCAGGTTAAGAACAGTTTCAGGTTAAGAATGGACCTCTGGAACGAATTAAGTACTTAACCCGAGGTACCACTGTAATTCGTTCTGGAGGTCCGTTCTTAACCTGAAATTGTTCTTAACCTGAAGCACCACTTTAGCTAATGGGCTGCTGCGCCGCCGCCGCCGGATTTCTGTTCTCACCCTGAAGCAATGTTCTTAACCCGAGGTCCTATTTCTGTAACCTGAAGCGTCTGTAACCCAAGGTACCACTGTATTTTATTCGAGTTGGCACCCTTGAAAGGGAGCATCAGGAGGTTCTGAATGGGAACCCCAATCTAGTATGTAAATTCTGTGTCAATCTGTCTCAGTACGGTGATGGTTGATGCCCATTGGGATTGGTGAGGCAGAAGAGAGGCAGACCCAACAATAGGTGGAACCAGATCTAAATGAAAGGCAAACCCACTTCCTAACCAGTTGTAAATAAGAAAGCAGGCAGACAGAGAGTTGGTTGACAGTAGACTGAGGTTGGTGGTGCAGTGTCCAATTTGCCCATGCAATGAATGGAGTGAGGATAGCAGATAGTCCTGCTGAAAAGAGAACATTTAACACTTGTGGACAAGGCAATTCCTACTGCCTTTTGTTTGCCCTGATATTCTGGCACTTGCCAGAAGGCAGCATCTGATTTTGTGACACACAACCTCACTGGACTGCATCTTTACTGCATCACCTGATTTCACTAATTTTGAAGGCAACAATCAGGTTCTGTCTGATGCATCCGTGGGTGATTGCAGTAGGCGATGGCTGCCATGCCATGCTGGAAGGGAGAAGCTTGGCATTCTCTGAAACAAAGTAAGTATCTTAATATGAAACATTGCATACAATCATCAGTCCCTAGAGCGAATGTCAGTAAAATAAAATGAATAAAGAAGTCAAATGACTCGTAGAGAAAATAAAAGCTAATCACATCCCAGAGCTGAATATCACTGGCTAGGATCCCTGTCGTGTGCAGGCATATTCCCCACCTACCCAGTTAGAGAAGATGACACAGTTTAAAAACATTTCATGGATGGTTTATTTTTAGATTCAGAACATTTCTTTCCTATCGGACTAGTTCTCTTGTGATTCTAGGCATCTGGGTGGTGTTGGTTGTTATTATTGCTTCTTTTCCTGGCTTCTCTCCATCAAGGGCGACTGATCCCCATCAAATTGATGCCACATACATGTGTGTGGTCATGTTGAGAAGTTGGCATTTTCTGGACAGATCAAGTTTTTTTTGCAATGGACTTCCTTGGTAGTGCATATAATACTATGATTGAAACACAGATAGTATC
Source organism: Podarcis filfolensis (assembly GCF_964270895.1). NCBI lineage: Eukaryota > Metazoa > Chordata > Lepidosauria > Squamata > Lacertidae > Podarcis > Podarcis filfolensis. Next base: position 41,539,691 of record NC_139608.1, on the reverse strand, counting down.
AGCTGGCTCCAAGCTTCTATCTAGCCTCTGTAAGGAGCAGAAAAATGTCTGTGTTTGTTGTTGGTTTGTCACTTGTCTTAGGGCTCTTCCAGACTTCTGCTGTTTTGGGGTGGGATTCAATCACAAACCAGTGAGTCCATCTTTTGCACTGCAAACCCACTTCCTCCTCCCCAAAGCTGGTTTTTGGGACAATGAGAGTGATGGGGGAAATGCCCCAGAAAGTGTGGAATAATACTTGCTTGACACAACTATCACATAACTTCCCCACAAACAATTCAGAATAGTCCTGTTCTTGCAAACTTGTGCAAACAAGGCAGCATGAATGCTCAAGAAACAGGTCATCTGCAAGGGACCTTAGCGAAATGATAATGCATTTCAGGATGCTCGTGCCAATACATCAGAGTCCTTGCCACCGGCTCTCTAATCTGGACTGAACAAACTGCTTTTATTCTGCCAACTGTAGGTTCTAAAGTCAGCTTTTGGACTGCTCTGACCCATAAGAGAAGCAGTCCCAGGCTAGCTGCATGCATCTCCAGGCCTACAACCTCTGTTATTATTTTCCCTGCTGTATTATTTCCATTAGTACATTTTTAAAAATTCAGTGCAGAGAAGTAGCTAGGTCAGCATTGCCTCCCATTGCTTTTCCAATTGAGGCAGAAGCCAGGCCACTCATACCACATGCAAACTAAATAGGGCTGATAGTGGCTGTATCAGTAGCAGGCAGAATTATGAGCTTCAGTCAATTTTCTTGGTAGATTAATCGACTTAAGCTTCTGCTGCAGAATGTCATCTGATTAATTAGTAGCGCTAATAGTGAAAGGGAGCCACCCTGCAGACTTCAGGCACATGCCAGCTCCTCCTCCTTTGGAAAAAAACAGTTATACCAGCATGTTCTGCATGCATGAGTAAACAGAGAAATATAGGATGAAGATGCCCCTTGTTGCTCATTCCCCTTATTCCCCCCCCAATCACTGTAGTTCCACTGACGGCTGTGTCTTTGTACCCTTTGAACTGAGGACAATGCAAGATTCCTCCATGAAATTCAATGCAATTTGCTGACAGCCAGTCCCCTTCCATAGCGAGACACAGCATGTCTGACTGCAGCAATCCTGACCTAAAAGGACTGGCTTGAGTCCATTAGGCAGCAGGCACAATTACTCTTTGCCATAAAGCACCGATGTTGGCAGATTCCTCTCTCCACTGAGTACCATGAGTGATTTGTGAGGCGTGCTTCCTTCCCAAAGGCAGCTCAGGTCCTGCAGGGAAACTTATTTTTAGAACGCCATGGAAAAATCCCATTGGCTTGCCTTAGGTCCTCCCAGTGATCTGAGGTGCAAGGAGATTCAATCCCAAGCCAGGACATAATGGAGTGCCCCGAGTTCTTCAGGGTTCCCTCACCTCTTCCTAGAAGCATTCTATAGATATTACACATGCCTACAGACTGAGGCTGTGTATACATCATATGTTTAAAGCACACGACTTCCCCCCAGGATTCCTGGGAATTGTAGCTTGGCAAGGGCACTGGGAACTGTAGCTTTGTGAGGGATAAATGACAGTTGTCAGTAATCTCTGGGGGAAGTCATCTGCTGTAAATCTGTGGTGTGAATGCAGCCAGAGGAGACAACATATATTGTAAGCTCCCTAAAGAAGAGACCTATCATTTTTGCTTATGCTACCCTGCGAAGCTCCAATGCACATTGACTGTGAGGTCTATCTATGATATGCCATAAAAGGCACATGGTGCATATCACACGGTAACATGTCTTCCATCCTTAAATGCATGCTGTCAGGGAACTGACATCGGAGCCAGAAGTGGAGGCAAGGCTCCCAAGCGATGCCGGAGAAGGGCCCAGCAGGGAGAGAGGGAACTCATCAGCTGGGGAAGGAAATCAGCGTAACACCAGGGATAAAGGGGGGCGGATGGGGGAATTGGAGAGGGGGCTCCAGGACTCTTCACCGGAGACCAGCGGGGAGAGCATAGGTCCTCCGCTACCCACACCCACCCTGCGCAGAAGACTTCCGCGCAGGGAAAGTAGGCATAGACTTGGCGTCAAAGAACTTCTTTGCTGGAAGAAGTTCAAGAAACGCCCACTGACGGATTCTGCTAGCGACTGAAACAGCCACGAAGTGAAGGGCTGTCCAGCCAGGAAAAGGTTTAACCAGGCAACCTAGCCAGGAGTGGCGGCAACTTACGCACGAGCAACCCCATATAACCATTACACATGCTATTTGTCATTTTACTCTGAATGACATCATCCACCTTCTATCTTGTATGCAAGCAGCAAATACTCTTGCTAGTATTACATAAACAGAAAATGTGGCGTCTCCAAGAGCTAGAGAACGGAATCCTTTTGAAGCCATACTGCCTAATCATAATAAATAATACTGCCAGAGATCTTACCATCATTTCCCTAGAGTGAGCACAGATGTGCTTAACCCAGTCTGCCAGGTCTTTCAATTATTGACTTATGAGTATAAGGCACTGCCTTGACCTAAGACAGTTTCCCAACTTGCTTTCCTTCCCAAACACAATTCCTTATACTGGATTCAAAGCACCCTAGCTGTGTATCTCTCTTCAGCCACCCTCCCACTCTGTTTTCCCCATACCGCAGACTGTGCCAATTGCCTGCATAGGTCTAATGAGCCCAGACTTTGTTCAGTCTTCCAGAAGTTTTGCTCCTCTCGTTGAGCTATAGCTAATCTTTCAGCCTTTCTTGTTGATGTGATTCTGTGCAGTGATCTCCAATGTGCAGCCTGAGTTTCCTTTCCAAATCTTCAGTTTTCGGGGGGTGGGGTGGGGAGACACACCATGTCTGAAGATCCGTAAATGAAATTTTAGGCTGCACTTTGGGGAGCGCTGCACAGAATGGCAATGAGAGATACTAAAACATTTCCAGAGCAGAACTCCTCTGCAGATAATTACAGGTTCCAAGCACTAGGCATCATCGTTGGCTTTGGGCCAGGCATGCCCAGCATCTGCTCAGGTCGATGCAGCATTTCTGCTCATGCCAGCAAACAGCTGGATTACCACTGGCTCTCAAGCCTCCATTCTGCTGATGAAGTGCTCAACTGCAGGGTTGAGAAGCATCTCAGCAATCCATATTGCTCCTTTAATTTGCCTGAACGACAAGATCCTCTGAGAAATTTTTCTGGTGCCTTTGCACAATGCATCTGACAGGGTCCTGGGCTGTATGAATTGGGAAGAGATGGGAAGAATGGAGGAGGGCCAGAATGACAGGTTTGTCTTCAGGGTGAGGCAGAAGAAGCAAGTATCCTGGCTTGAGAGTTGGGTGTGGTTCTTCTGCAGGTGTATACAGGGTTGAATTAGGCTTGCGGCTGATATTTATATGTGTGTGTCTGGGTATAAGTATGCATATCTGAAGTCTCTCTGAAGTAGCACATAATGACACTATATTTTTAGACCTAAGCATTTATTTTCCTTCCTTCTTTCCTTTTTTTCTTAAAGGTAGCACATATATATCGCAGAAACATGCACAGCTAAACTATTCCTGCTATCTGCATGTATCTCTGTTTCCCTTATGTTGCTGATGTGAAGTTTTGGAACATTCAGAAACAGTCACAATTTTCAAGACAGAACACACAACAGTAAAAGGTTCATAAGCAGGCCAATTTCTATGAGGGGCTAGAGAGCTCAGCTTGGGTGGGGGAAGATTCACATAAGGCAGAAGAAATTATACCCATGTTGTTTATATTCCATGAAGTCTTCAGTACCCTATATAGCTCGTTGCCCCTTCTTTATCTCTGCTGAATAAATTCTGCAAACTAAGCAAAGACATGAAAATAATAAATGTGCATAATTCATAGAGGTTGCAGAATCCAGCCTTTTCCTTAGCACTGAACTCCATAATTCAGAGTACATTTGAAGGAGCAGCTGAATAGCAAGAGGCCCCAGGAGGTAAAGAAGACAAAGAGCAGATCCTGACGCAGAGTAGAGTGGGCATGAACTGAGAAACCAAAGGGAAGGATAAGGAAATAAGGCAAAATCCTAATGCAAGGATGATGAACCTGAGGCCCTCCAGATGTTATTGGATTACAATACCAATAATTCCTGGGTTGCTAATGGTGCTGATGGCACTTTGAGCTGAACAACATCTGAAGGGGCCAAGTTCACAACCTTTGCCCTAAAGAAAGGACAAGCAGAAGAGACAGTGAATTGAGAAAAGGATTAATCAGTGAGAAAGGTATTATGAACAAAGCTCCCATATTGCCTCAAGCAGGTGTGGAGAACATTTGGCCCCTCCAGATGTTGCTCAACTACAACTCCCATCATCCCTGGCTAATGGCCATGCTTGCTAGGGCTGATGGGAGCTGAGACAACAGTGACTGGTGGTCACCTGGAAGTTGCACTAAGGAGAAAGCAGAGCAGGCAAACTCCGTAAAACAGGATAAGGGACCTTGTGCTGTTAAGAGAAAGGGTGAGGACAGGCAAAGATGCTTTGGAGATTAGAGGAGTGTGGGTCAAGGAGTGATATGAGAACTGGGCTATTACTTCCAGGTGCCAGGAAACTTCCTGTACCTTTAAAAGTACTGTAAAAGGGAAAATCCAACCAAGGGTGGAAGAAGCCACACCAGGAACTGTAATTATTATTTTAATCAAATGGTCAAAGCAAAGGTACAGAAAATCTCTCAAGGTGTGAACATTGCAAGTTTAAGGGGATAGCAAGGCCCAGAGATGCAGGCTTGAGTTTGAACTATTAACTAAGGGCACTGCATCTAAAGTTGCCCAATTGTGAACTCAAGAGAGGGGATACAAGTATATTTAATTTCATGAAAAATTATGGTTTATTGGTATCTTTCAGTCCTGTTTGGGGAATATCATTCCCTGGAACAGGGAGAAAACCCCATTATCTTTAATTCCAAATAAACATTCAGAAATCATAAAATGCTTTTATACACATTTCCCTCCGAAGATGAACACTCCCTGGCCAGTTCTAGACAGTAAGCATAGAGGATCAAGTATAGTGCAGACACGCCACCCCAGGGAGGGCTATTCTGAAGGAGGCCCTTCTGTCGCTGTGCCCTAAGTGCCCATTAGTGCGGCCAATTAGTCAGTCCCACACCATATACCAGGTCTCCCTTAGGCTTGGTATGTGAGGGGTGGGTATGTGGCAGCTGGGGCCAAGCGTTCCCCATCAAAGAGAACTGCCCTGGAAGCGGAGGCAACAACACCCGCCAGCAACACCGGGACCCGAAGCTATGCGCTATCTCCCGCTTTGAGGCTGGGATGGCACGTGCCCCAAGTAGCCCGCACGCCGGCTCTCGGAGGACAAGCAGGAAACGAGCGCGAGCCCGGTTGCTCTTTTCCTTGCTCTGCACAGCTCCGCCTCTCGCCGTCCCTCCCGCGAGTCAGTGCCGGAGCCCGGCGCTCCAGCGTGGGGACGCCCTGGGGGGATGCGGCTCCCACGAAGGCAGCCCGCCCCCTCCCCTTGTGGTGGAGATGCCATTCACTGAGGAAGCCTGAGCGTTGAGGCTGGGGGCGAGCGAAGCAGCGGTTGAGGAGGGGATCGCGCTGGGGGAGCGGGTCGTCAGCACCGCGGACAGCGCTAGGCGGGGCGCTTTGCCCCCGACTCCTGCGCCTCCAATTCCAGCACCAAGGACAGCGCAGAACTCTCCGCGCCCGTTGCCCACCCCGCTTCCCCGCCGCGGACGCCGCCCCAGCCCTGCCGGTGGCAACAAGCTCCGGGGAGCCGAGCGCTTCCTCCGCCTGCGGCAACAGGGACATCGCCCTTAGGTCGGCTTCCTGAGAAAGGAGGAGCCTTCGTCACCAACCTGCTCTAGCCTCGGCTTCGGACTCCCGGGCTCCGGAGCAGCGTGGAGCAACCACGCTGGCAGCACAACATGGCAACCGAGGTGAGCAGCGCGGGGAAAGCACAAAACACAGGAGGAAGCTCTGTCGAATCATGGCAGCCGCCGGAAAGCATCTCCTCCTGCTTTGCCTGCCTAGTTTCTGCCCGGTGCGGTAGGAGATCGCCAGACCAGGCGACCCTCACCGAGACTGGCTGCTCCGGCACCGCATCCCCTGGGTTTGTTCTGCAGGCCCCAGAAGTCCCTTGTGCCTCCGACTTCAGCGCGGGTTAAAGAAAGGCAGCGCCGAGAGCCTCCGGCGTGTGTCTGGGGCTAGGGTGGTTGGCACGTCATGGCTCCCTCCCCAGAGTGGCGCTTCCCCTGCTCCGCAATCCTGGGTCACTAAACAAGGCAGGGCATTGCTAATAGAGAATGAGACCTCGCTATGCTCAGTGGCTGAGGCAGTGTATTTCTCTGGGTGCAGCGCAGGGAGTCTCATGGCAGTACCTGCCAGCGTCAGGCAAGGGGCAGGACGACGACAAGAGGAAGCCACAGGGCGAGGACAGCAGCACCCCTGATGCTTCCCCAGGCTGTCCTTGGCATGTGGCTCTGGTGATGGAGGATGAGACCACCTGTGGCATATGACTCTCCGATTTAAGTGTGGGTCCCATTAACCAGCTTTGTGAATCACCGGCAGCCACCCCCAACACATTGCTCAGTGTGGAAGGTCTCAGTGGTAGAGCCCTGGGACCTCCAGGTAGGACTGAGAGAGAGAGACCCCTGCCTGAAATCCTGGAGAGCCACTGCCAGCCAGTGTGGGCAATACTGAGCTAAGATGGACCAATTATGTGGCACAGCATAAGGCAGCTTCCTAGGCTCCTATGTGGGGTTCAGAGCAGAGCAGAAAGGTGGGGGAACGGGGATCCAGCAGCGCTATCTCTCCAGGTGTCCTATAGCCAGGAGCTCTCCAAAGTCAGCTCCTTCATCTTACACCTCAAATCCATCCCTTAGGGCTGTTCGCCACAACCTATGCTCTTCACCTTCCCCCTCCAGCGCCACAAAACAAGGTCTTGTTTACTGTCGTTGTTGTGCTGCTACCGAGGCAAGATGCAGCAGCGAGCAGGCGAAAATGGTCTGAGCCGGAATGGGAACTACCGAAAGGTTGTTACTAGGGGAAAGGCGGCAGTTTCTAAATGCGGGTGGTGCGGCGCGCGCGCGGGGAGGGGGGGGGGGGTTGCAGCCTGCTATTAACGCCACAGCAAGGCATCCCTGTAAAAGCCCAAAGCATCTGAGCACACGGTGCGCACCGAACCCCTCCCCTGCAGAGTAGACTAGTTCCACTTCCTGCTAGGAAAGTCAATAATTTTTATCCCAGCATCAGATCTTCAGCATCGCAGCCCTTGTTGCTGAGGTTAGGACCTCGGTTGACTCCCATCTTGCACATGCTCAGATTAAATAACCCTTGACTTGAGCCCAAACCCTCTTGAAAAAAACGAGGGGTGTTCCGAAATCCAGGTAGAAAACAACTGCTGACTTTCTCAACATCTAGGATGATTTATTAATATGGAGCACCCGAGATCCAATATAACAGAGCATGTGGGAAATTTAATGAGGTCAGAACCTGAGACATGCCTTTTTTTGAAGTCTTGTAAGGAGATGTCTAATAGGAAGGAAAGGTGTGCTCTCCCTGCCAGACAGGGTGGGGGCTGCTTGCAAACTGGGAAGAAATATAAGATTTCATCATGCCCCTAGATAAAGCCAGCATCAGACTGTGAACAGACAGGATGACAGATTATCCTACACTTGCTTCCCAGGGGATCTGAAATGCCTCTTGGAAGGTTTGAAACTGGGCTGAAAGGATTTCTGGATTATATATACTGGCCAGCTACAGAAGTTTAAAAAGGTAAAGGTAAAGGACCCCTGACAGTTAAGTCCAATTCCACAAAGCTCATTAGAAACTAAAGGCAGTGGGATGGACCCTGGAGCTAAGAGGTGTGCAGTTCCATATCGATTCTTAATCACTCAGGGATTCGTCACAAATAGGAGAGGAATAGCTTGAGACACAAAATCTGCTGCCACCTCTTGGATTATCCATCACACAGCTCTAACTCCCAGCAATCCTATTCAGGACTTTGCAAGCTGTCAGTTGGCATATACTGCTGCAGTTAATTTCTGTTTTCTTTCTGTTACTCCATTCTACATCTTTCAGTGTTGGTTTTAATGTTTTGGACCTGCTATGCTTCAACTCAAGCTGAGTAAATTTCAATAAGTTTTTTTGAGAGCACATAACAGCTAGATAGCTGGTTTTTTAAAATAGTTTTTGCCAAAAGTGCACTTTCTTGTTCTGTTAATAGCTTATTGACTTGTCACATCCTCATTCAGCATTTTCCATTATAAATAATTGGTAAACCAATGAGTCCTACAACCTGGAAAATCAAGATACAGAAGTACACCTCAATAACAACAAGGTGTTCCATACCTAACTATGTATTTTATCCTCACACTCTCAAACCCTCAAAAATGACGTGTTTCCATCAAAATATTTTTGTTAAATTGATTTTTCCAGAAAGTTATTAAATAGTTCCAATTTTCTGTATAGCTTCTAATTGTGTTAATCCTATTGCCATACTGAATCAAACAACATGTATTAACTTTATCAAGTAATAGATATTCCATGCATTCATAAATCTTTCATAGCTTTAAGTTATTCTTCCAAATTGTTTTTGTGATTTCAATTCTTGAAGATATAATTTGGTTATTGAAAATCCTCTGGTTTTATCCATGTCCTCTGCTCTATAACACAGGAGAAACCTTAATGGTATTAAAGGCAATATAGAGAGAATGGGCTTTTACAGAATTGGTGTGTTTGTGTGTGTGTGTGTGTGTGTGTGTGTGTGTGTGTGTGTTTCAAAAAGATGGAAAAATAATGCAGTACAATGCAGAAAAATATAGGTAGTGCCAAGCTTATTTTCTTCTGACACAAATTTTGTACATCTCCATTTCTTTAAGCTTGCTTATTTATCCCTCTCTGTCTGATTAACTGTGTCTTTGGGAGTCTGTATGCAGGGCTTGGGAAGCTTCTGGAGAAAAGGCAATCTCCTTCAAAAGCAATTTAGTTCTGCTGCAGAACAAATTATAAGTATAGCTGGAAATACAGAATTAATAGGATTTTTTAAATTTATTTTGGTTACCCACAGTTTAGTTCACACTCACATATACGATACATCATTGCATGGGTCAAACGCAGTGGACCTTACTCCAAATGGAACCAGGACACTTCGAAAGAATAAAGAAAAGTGTCTGGTTATACCAGTAATTTTTCAGAACTGTTTGGATACTTCATGAAGAAGGAAACTGCATGAGGTTTTTAAAGGCTTAGATAATCTGGGTTTAGGAAATGAAAGTGTCAAGAGAACACAAAAAGTAATATGGCATGACAAAGACAAAGATGCTGAGCATAATTGTTAGGAACAAGCGACTCAATGTATTGTTTCATGCATCTTATGCAGTTTAATTATTACTGTGACACAATAAGGTAGGGCAGAAATGGGTCGTGAACCCAGGATTACCCACACCGAGTCTAATGCTCCAGTCATTGAGGCACACTGCTCACTGCGCAGTTGTGTGTGTGTGTGTATGTGTGTACACCCCCACCCCACCCCCTTCTGGATGAAATAGGACCAGAAAGGAAACGCCCATTAGAATTGCCAGGGGATAGTCAGCTACAAGCTGGCAGTTTATGAAGTTATATTCATATAGTCACAAATCTAGGGGCGGCTGGAACAACTCAGAGTGTTTAACAAAAATGTTTATAATGGGTTAGCCTCAGGAAGGATACACACTTTTACTCCCTAAAGTTATGTGACAGATGTCTGCAGTGTTTATGGAGGATCTTGCTTTGGGGTTCTAGTTCTTGAGCCTACGTTAAATAAGGAGACAGATGCAAAGGCTAGACTCCATATCAGCCTGAGGCTCTTACCTTTTTACCATGCATGATCTGCTGCTCTTACTTTTTAATCTGTGTCTTTGGCTGGCTGGGATTCAAACTGGAGGTGGGATGAGTCTGTACATTCAGCTCAATCCAGTCTCAGAGTTGGCTGGCAACCAGGGGAAGAAAGAGTGTTTGGGGAGCAAAAAAACCCTCTGTGGTTTATTCTGGAAAAACTTGTTCTTGCTTTGTTAGGTGTGTCCCTTCAATTGAGGTCGTCCTGTGATCTTTCCTATATGTTCCTGCCAGCCCCACTCTTTGTAAGATATATAACCCCAGAGTTTCAGGTTTTCCAGTCATTGATGGTCTTGGGAACCTGCTCCATTTCTTACTACAGAGCATCTTGCCAAGTTCCATTGATAGTCCTCTTGCTCCAACAGCAGCAGGCACATGTTGCTTGTATATAGGGATAGCCCATAAAATGCAATAGGAGAGCTGATTCACACATGGATGTTGCACAGTTCTCAGCCAATAATGTGCACTGCCTCAGTCGGAAATTGCTATCTGTTTTGATATAAAAGCTTCATGATGTTTGATCTACGATGACTGTTTTACACATCTAAGTTACTAGCTAATGAATATGGATGTATGAATTTACTCCATGTCTAACCTTCAAACTGCATTTCCAAATCTAAAACCCTTACTAGTATTCTAAGGTGATGCTGAAGAGATAAGGAACTGTGTTATAATCCACTGCAGCAAGGCTTACCAATATTGTGAACTACAGTCTCATAGAACATATTTTCAATCAGTTTTGGATAGGATTGCAATGCTGAATTGGTTAAACAGCTGTTGAATGGCCTCCTGGTCAACTAAAGAGATGCCCTCCAATTAAGTAGCAGATCAAAACAACTGTTCTTTAAATGCAAGCAAGTGTCAAACGCCATCTTAGAAGAGTCATTCTTGCTTCTTGCTCGCACAAGCAGGGAGGGAATGCTTCTTCTGAGATGGTGCTCTCAATGAGGAGTGGCACGCATCAAAAAAACAATGGGTGGCATCCAAACCTGTGCAAACCATGTTCCATTTGTGCAAAGTAACTCACCTTCCTCCCCTCTCACCCTGCACCCTCAAAATCTACTCCAGAGTGTTTGTGGGGATGGCTGAAGGGGAGATGAGAGAAGGGGATATTTCCATTGCACAAGCACAAATCAGTTGCATGAGAAGAGCAGCATTGACTACAACCCAATAACAGTACCCCATAATCATAACTATTTTTTAAAAAATTATTTGTATCCAAGTCAATGTAGATTCAGGGACTCTTTAGAGCAAGGGTAAAGAACCTGCAGCCCTCCAGGCGGTGTTGGGCTCCATCTTCCACCAACCCCTGCTAGCATGAACAATGGATAAAGAGAGTTGTAATCCAGCAATATTTGCAGGGCCACAAATTCCTGCCTTAGATGCATGGCATCAGGGTATGGTGTGAGCTTCCCCCACTGTTCTAGAAGGCACCTTTGCCTGTTGTAACCACCTGCCTCTGCTCTTCCAGGTCCACAATCTCCAAGAACTACGGCGGAGTGCTTCCCTGGCCACCAAGGTTTTTGTTCAGCGGGACTACAGTGACGGGACCATCTGCCAGTTCCAGACCAAATTCCCTCCAGAGCTGGACAGCCGGGTACAGCCAGTTTTCTCACAGGGTTCATGCTGACTGGTGAAGCAGGTGACAAATCCTTATGTCAGACGAAGGCATTGTAGTCTGGATGCCAGTGAGAGCAAGGTGTTAGTGCACCAATGATGTTTCAGATGCTCTAGAAATCTTAAGCTGTGCAGAGTGGCTGCCTTCTTAAACACCTGGGGTATGCCTCATTTCCTTTTATGATTTATTCTAACTTGTTAGCTGTTGTGAGCATATGCAAAATGCATAGCAGACCATCTTGCTCAAAGATCTGAACACACACACTTCCATTCCACAGTGCACCTGCTCTTGTTCCGATGCTCCCTTCTCCATGATAGCATCTATTATTGTGCACTGGGTGAAAGATGGGTGCCATAAACAATGGAATGGCCTCCTGTGCATACATCTTATGGCATTCTTTTTTTAAAAAAATAATTTTTATTAACCGGCCAATCAAATCAAATCACATCACATAAATTCCGAATTACAAAGCCGAATTTTAAATTTTGTTGAGGGAACCCATATTTCAAGATCCGAAGGGGGATTCTGATCATCTTCTTGCCACTGCGTTAATGTCCAAATCAGTCCAAACAAAGTTCATAATTCTATCCAGTCTTATCTTGCTGTTTCCACATCACATCTTGTTCATATACTTTCTCTTTTTTCTTTATGATCTCTTCTGATAGTCTCCTTAAGCCGATAAACACCAATAATAATCCTGTGTGAATTTTTCCGTTCCTCCAATCCTCAAATCGAGATGGTTTCCATATATCATCGCCTTCATAGATAACAGCACTCTTTCCATCATTAATTACAGAACTGTCGTTCTTAAGTCCCACTGAGGAGTTTCACCCACAATATAAAAACAGCTCTATTTCTCTATTTCTCCTCTCAGACTTAAGTCCTCCGACAGAACTTCCCAATATGGCGACGGAATTTTTAACTGCGTCATTCCAAAGCCCTTATACATTCCCCGCACTTCTTAAAACATGCTTTGGTTCGAAAGTTTATCTCCACACAGCCTTAAATCCACAGCTTAAGTCCTTAAAACGGCATTTCTGACTTGTGGGGGGGGATTCTTGTTTAATCACATAAAGGAAAGAAAGGAAAGTTTTTCCCCCCTCCCCCATCAGTCCTTTTGCCATACCGAGTCTTGGAGTATCTTCTCATGATTTATACTTGTTCCTCCGACTCGTCTTGTTTTATCAGAGATCTCTTCTGTTAGCAGTCTTTACTCCCCCTTCTTCCTTGAGATATGTGCATTCGCTTCATCCAAATTGTTTCTTTTGAAGTTCTTGCAGCTAGTGGCGCAGATCAGAGACGGCGTCCAGGAGCGCCAAAATCCCACAGGAGGGCATTGTGCCTAGTGCCCCCATCCCCACAAATTCGGGGGTGGTATAGGGCACAGCAGGCAAGGGCAGTCCCCCACCACAATCCTGGGGGGGGGGTAGGGAGGCTATTTACTCCCATCACAGCCTCCAATCTACCTCGTGTGGGTCGGAGAGATGTTATTGTCAGCCATCTTCTTATGCGCCCCTAGTGGTCCCTCCATCTTATGGCATTCTTTCTCTTTTTTTCTCCTCACCAAAGATTGAGCGGCAACTTTTTGAAGAAACTGTGAAGACCCTCAACAACTTCTATGCGGAGGCTGAGAAAATAGGGGGCAGCTCCTACCTGGAGGGATGTCTGGCCTGTGCCACAGCCTACTTCATCTTCCTCTGCATGGAGACCCGCTATGAGAAGGTTTGGAGCCACAACATGCATTGTATTGTGATGTAACAATTGACGTTGTTGTTATATAATATTGATTGGTCAATATGGAGTGTGTAAGTTACATGAACCACCTGATTATCCACGTTCATAAGATGTAGATTCCTTGTTTCTCCCATATTTAACAATATCCTGTCCAACCTCTTCTTGTGCCAATAATCTCAATTTGTGAATCATTGGGGTTAAAGGTAAAGGTAAAGGGACCCCTGACCATTAGGTCCAGTTGTGGCCGACTCTGGGGTTGCGGCGCTCATCTCGCTTTATTGGCCGAGGGAGCCGGCCGGCGTACAGCTTCCGGGTCATGTGGCCAGCATGACTAAGCTGCTTCTGGCAAACCAGAGCAGAGCACGGAAACGCCGTTTACCTTCCCACCGGAGCGGTACCTATTTATCTACTTGCACTTTGACGTGCTTTCGAACTGCTAGGTTGGCAGGAGCAGGGACCGAGCAACGGGAGCTCACTCCCTTGCGGGGATTCGAACCGCCGACCTTCTGATCGGCAAGTCCTAGGCTCTGTGGTTTAACCCAGAGCGCCACATCATTGGGGTTAGGACTGAACTAAATAGGATATAAAGGGTTACCATCCAAAAATGTTGTGATCACAACTATTGTAGCAAAGCTGTAGCAAACTGACACTATGCATTGGTGCATATGGTGCTGAAGCACCCAGAAATTAGAATGCCAAGCTGATGTTTTTATTTATATACTTGCTTTTATTTACTTAATTGTGATAGTATGTGATCTGAATCCTGAACCCACACAACACAGGATCATGTAGACAATGAGGTCGCACTGGCAGAGTTTTTAGCTTTGTCTGATATGCTGATGGCAGGAATCCAGTGAACACTTTGCTCACGCATATGGACTGAAGGATTACTTGCACATAATGAACACGTAGAGTTTCAAGAGTGGAGAGAGAAGCCCAGTGTGGACACATCCTCATTCTTTGGTTTTGTTCTTTAGAGTCCCCCCCCCCTTCCTGGTTGCATCTGAAATTTGCTTATCTCTAACAGCAGGTAGGCATGACCTTGAATATCCTTGCCTAGTAGAGAGCTCTGGTAGAATAGAACCAGGGAGACCTGCAGCAAAATGTTGCAGTGTGGAATGTTCTTGGGCTCCTCCAGATGACCTGTTTATTGAGCACTCATCCTAGTTTACTAGCACAAAGTTTTCAGGGTAATTTTGCAGTATCCTCTCTTTATTGAGCATTCCTCCTGAATTGTTTGTGAGGAGGTTATATCACTTACTGTCAACGGACCATCATCACACACTTTTTAGTGAACTACCTCATCACTTTCCTTCCTGCAAAAAGTCTGGACCTTTTTTTAAAAGTAGATTTGTTGTGCCACAGCACTTTAACTGTGACAACCAAAATTTCTGGTATGCAATTAAATTTTTCCTGCGATATAGTGACAGTCTGTTCAGTACCCTCCCTAGGATACTCCATTACATTTTCCACCCAATCAGTTTTCCTCCCCCCATCCACATGCTGCAATAGTATTCCATGGCCACTGAACATGTTCTTTTTGGGGTTCCCCATATTTTCCCCCCCTAAAGATTCTTTATACTTCTACAAAAGTTAGAGTTTCCTGAAGCCTGTTGATACTTCCCTCTTGCCCATAGCTGTCTTAGCTTCATAAGCAGTGGTACTGATGTCTGAACATAAGAAACAGAGGGAATAATGAGCAGGATTAAAAGGGAAAGGTACATGATTTAAACTGACAGCCTGTTTCAAGCTGTAGGGAATGCTTTCTTTGTCACAGGTTTTGCTCAAAATGTCAGACTTGACAACTCACTATTTTCCAGGGTTGGGAAAATATTCAAAATAGCAGAGCATTCTGGTACACTTAACAGCTCTCCCTTCAGGTTTTATACATTTCATCTGAATGTAGCTCTACCTTTCTCTGAAGTCTTCAGCTAATTTAGATTGGGCTCCCATGCATTCAAGATGCGATGCAGTCATTCACAGGGGCACATAAATAGCGTAGGAGAGAGGCTAAAATAATTATTTTGGTTTCACTTACAAAAAATGTTCTCAGGCAGATAGTAGGGCAACATGCTCTGTGTAGGAGCACAGTTAGGCAATAGAGTGACTTGTCTTGGGAAACTTTCAAAGATTGATGGTTATCAATCAGAGATTACTGAAACTGGGAATGGGATATCTAGGTCAACACTAGCTTCTGTTATTGAGGTGTTTCATCTGTTGCGGTTTCATGAAACACCTTTTCCTTCTTGAAGTAGGTAAATCCAAGAACTTCAGAGGATCCCAGTAAATGGATCATCTTCCCTATATTTTGTGTCTCATTCTCTGGGGCTACATCTTCGCCAAATAGTTGCTGAACGCTTGTCCAATTATCTCACCAGGTTCTGAAGAAGATCTCCAAGTACATCCAAGAGCAGAATGAGAAAATCTATGCTCCTCGAGGGCTGTTGCTGACAGACCCAGTGGAACGGGGCATGCGAGTTGTATCCTTCCTGGTTAGCACCAAAGGGGAAAGGGGAAGATATGGTCACCATACAGATCGCTCTTCTTACCCATGTGGATGACTCTCAGCAACACACGCACACATACACACACACGACCATTTCCTGTGTCCCAGCTGAGATTCACTGCTCCAAATTCAGCATTCAAGCTCAAAAAAGAAGTTGTGGGATCGTGCTACTTAGTCTACTTACTTATTTTACAGTGTTTGTTTACTGCTTTCTAACCACAGTGGCTCAAAGCAGTTCACAAAAATAAAATCAGATCTACAGGCAGATGATATTACTCTACACAGCAACAAATCTGGAGTCCCAAGTGCTATCAGTGATATTTCGAACAATAGCATTGTGTGACTCTGCTCCCTTGACAAGAGTTTGGGGAAATGGGGCAATATAAGGCTGAAGTTTTTAGCAACATAGGAAACTGCCTTATATGGAGCCAGACCATTGTCCCATCTTGCTCAGTACCACTGAGCTATGACCCTTCCTAACTGCTGCTCACTTTTCTGCTGCTCTCAGCAGATGGGATCAGCTGGTTTGAGGCACAGTGTGCCGACAGTGATGTCTAAAGTAACCCCCCAATTCCCTTTGCTGGTGTTGCTGCCTCCCCAGGTTCACCACAGTGCCACAGGAAACGACCCTTGCTCCCAAAGGGGCTACCAGGCCTATGCTTAGCAGCCAGAGGTTTTTGGTCTTTGTGGAGGCAAGCTCCTTCACCAGAGGTTGTGTCCAGCTATTGCGGCTTCTGGCTCTGCTCCCTTGAAGGGATGTGGTGGCCAAGAAGAAGTGGGTACTGAAAGGCCCATGTGTTCCCTCCAACCCACCAAGCATTCCTGCTGCCTCTAGTGCTGCCAGGACTCACAGTTTCCTGAACTCGTCAGCAAAATGTATTTTAGCCTTCAAAAACACCAGCAAAACACCGTAGGGATTATAAAGGATGTACTTGGGATGTGTTTGTTTAGAGCTTTAAAACTTTGCTCTTCAGATGAAAAAGGCTTGCAAAGACCAGAAATAAAACAGTCCCTGCCCTCGGGCTCACAATCTAGGGGACACAGCACAAAATGAGAGATTTGGGAGGGAAGAGGTAAAAGCAAACTCAGGTGCAAGTTTTTAGTTACAAAGAACATCTCATAATGGAAGGCAGTAGCATATAACTTTAGGGCTGTCCCTGCAAGAGTGAGCATGCAATACATTCATGGGGCAACGACTACTTTTTGTGTAAGGAAAGATTAACTGTCTTATCATGTGCCTGCTTACTCTTTCAAACATAAGTTTCACTTAGTTCAGTAATACTTACTCCCAAGTTAATAAAGCATTGCACGCTTTCAACTATTTGGCTTAGATAAGTGGTGGTTAGGGAGTGGAATTAGACAGATATGAAACTATGACTATGGAGCAACCTTCTTTCACCTTCTGTGTGATATCATACAGCAGGAATGGAAAGCCTGTCACCCCACAGATGTTCTTAGGTTCCAGCTCCCATCAGCGCCAACCAACATGGTTGGCCAATAGTCTGGGATTATGGGATGGAAGCCACAGATTAAGGGCTCGTCCACATTTCTGCTTGTCATGCCACTTTCCCTGGGGTAATGCAGCTCTTTACCACTGAATCGGAGCAAATATCGATTGGGTTTTACATGGACTGACACTTGCTCCAATTCAGCAGTAAAGAGCGGGTTTTCCTGGGAAAAGAGGTGGGGCAAACAGAAAACCTCTGGGACCTGTTCTTTCTAGGTGAGGGATAAGTGGAAGTGAGCAGAAGCTCCAACAACACAGGATGCCAACCTCTTCTGTAGAAGAATTCACCTGATGTCAGAGGAAAACAGATGAGGCATATTTTTATTCAGTGCATAGTTGACTTGTGGAAGCACAACAACATGTCTTTGAGAGAGAGCAACTGCCTGAAAGGTGCGCTGTCATTTCATATTTCAGCTGCACATGCCAAACTGTCTGAGGTTGGAACAGTCAGGAACTTGCTCTTACCAGATCAGCTGATGTCTTACAACAGGGGTGAGGAAACTTCTTCAGTCTGAGGCCTCGTTTCCTCATGGGGAACCTCCCAAGGGCTACTTGCTAGTGGTGGGTGATGCCAGAGGCAAAGCTGGGTGAAAGATGGATGGGACTCTTCCAGCATAAATCAGAGGTTTATATACACACAGAAGAACTCAAGGTGGGCATACAGCAAGATTATCCCAGAAGAGGCATGGCCTAGGGAGTTTCCTAAAGGCTGGATGGAGAGATCTGGAGGGACAGTTGGCCCCTGGGCTGGAGGTTCCCCACCCTGTCCTACAGCATTGTCAAGCTCTATGTGCATTTGTGGCTGCTGAACAGGGGTGCGCGAGGCTACTAGCTCTCCTTGTTCCCTGTGTCCTCCTTATCCTCTTGCCCACAGATCGAGATCTCCATCTATGAGGATCGTTGCAGCAGTTCCAGCTCTGGCAGCTCAAGCAGCAGCAACAGCAGTGCTGGCGGCGGGGGTGGGGGAGCCGGGGGCCGGTGACTGGCACAGAGTCCCGGCAGGGATTTGTACTGCCGGGACGACGGTGTCTCCGAGATCCGCAGACTGCGCTACCAGAGCACCCGCTTCTGAGCAGCCCCAGGGGGGTTGGGGTGCCGGCAAGGAGGGTTGTGACACCCCTGAGGAGGGGCTTGTGACAACCAGCGGGGGGCAAAGTCCTTCTAAAGAGGATGCTTGGCCTCAGCCCCAAATGAGCCCAGTCTCCCCATGGCTCAAAACCTGGATAACCTGAATTGACACTTCCTGCGGGCTCCTGGGGACACCCCTGCCCACCCCCTCCCCGGGATGTCCAAATGTGTCATTGTCCAAGTCCTGTCCTCACAAGCTGCAGGTACACAAATACCCTGTCCGAATGCACCCTCTTGCTCAAGGTCAAATGACCAGTAAAGATCAGCCCAGCATGGTGAGATGGGGTGGGGTGGGGTGGGGTGGGGGAACTGGTGATTTTGGGACCCTGTGACAAGCCTTTCCCTGAGCACCACTGTCCTCTCCCCTCCTGCATTGGCACTGACCCCCCATCCTAGCTCCTGTCTTTTGCTTGCTGCTGTGCATGCCATTCTCCTGGCACTTTAGGCATGGTCTGAGCATCCAACATCCACAGTGCTGTGGTGGGGCCACTGCAAGTGCTTTGCCCACCCTCCCATCCCTCCTGCAGGGTGCTGGTACTGTCAGAGACGTGCCCTCTCACAGATTCCAGGATGGACTCTGTACTAGGGCACATGCCTCATGCGCTGGATCCTTTTGAGGCAACAGAGGGACAGGGGCATTGTATGGAGCCACAGGAGGAGGTGAGGCAGCAGCACTGTCCCCCTCTGGTGGGATAGCAGCACATTTCCTGTTGAGAACAATATAGTCTTCCAAAGTTGAAAGACTGCACCTTGCCACCTCTGGCCAGCTGCAACAGGTTTTCCAGTTCAACCAGGGATCATGGAGAGCATCAGAAGATGGGAGATGTTGGAGGTGCTTTAGTGGAGAGGCCTCTGGCTCCTCAATTCCTCAGCTCATCCCAGTCCAATAAGCATCTTTGGGATTATGTATGTAAATATTTAATATAGCCCTGGCTACCAAAGCTCCACCCCTCCCTTCACCCTTACACCACATTTGGCAAACAGAAGAAAGAGGAAGGAGGATGAAAACTCCGAGGTGGGTATGGAACCCTGCAATATTTGACCCACTTCCCTAGTGCACAGGTGTTTTGCAGCATCACCTTATCACTTGCATGCACAAGTTGTCTCCTTGCTGCATGTTCCCTCTCCCTCCTTTCTGTAAATAGCTACCTGGGCCCCACATATGTATGTCTGAGACCCTCTTGGTTCTGGAGCTTCGGTACCTCTTCTCTGAGTCCCCAGTGCCATTCTGTGAAACGAGATGAGAAGGCAAGGGGGAGACGACTGAACCACTGGGTCAGTGGACTGGGCTGCCCAATGAACAGGTGTCCAAACCATGGGCGAAGCCTGCCACCACTTCTGGCAATGGACAGCAGCTCCAAAAATGCTTCTAGCTTCTCACACACCACACGTCCCACACACAGCTAGATGTCCTTGTGGGGGTCACTCAGTATAAGACTTTGTTTGCACCCAGCTGTGGAGGGGGAGAATGTTGGAGGGTAGACACTAGGCTCTTTTGGATGCTTGGCCTGGGCAAACTCAGCAGTCACTCCACTACTTTGTTAGTGCTCCAAACTTCTTGATTTCAGAATGGGATTTCCTCCTTTTTTATGGTGAGGTTGAATGTGTTTGGAGAGTGATCAGACCCTGACTGTGCTGCAGGGAAATGGGAGAGCTGCAGAGGGCATCACAAATGCATAGAGGTTAAGCCAATGTGACCCTGGGAGGGTTTTCCCCTGTACCCAGATGCCCTGAGAAGCTGCTCCCCATGCCATATATTGGACTCATGGATCTGGTCATAGTTGTATCCCTCTGACTCTACATGAAAACTTCTGACAATAAACTAGAAGTGAGAATCTACCAGTGTTGCTTTCTTCCTATCCGTTCTCTTAATAAATAATAGACCTGGCTCCCGCACATATATTTCATTCACAGCCACTCATGCGGTTGTCTTAAGGCTGCATAACCCATTAGTAGCAATGGTTCCCATGGAATTAAAATATAAAAGTATAGTATGCATTGCCTGGATGATTGAGAACTATCAGTAGGCTTACACTTTTAGGACCCTGTTCTGCTTTAATTGGACCTTTATTCATATGCTTGATTCTAGAGCCACTGATGCGTGGTTGAAGTATGCATTTAACATTTAACTGGTGCTAACACTGCTCTTGAAACAAACAATACAGATCCTGGAATCATGATTGCACCAGAGATTTTGCTGGTTTCGTATGCACTATGCAGATTCACCTGTTTCGTTTGAAGATATCAATGGAGCTGATGTTCAGCTGACCTGCTGCCTGGCTTGGTGGTACTCATACACAGGTAGGTCTGCAGGCAATTGCTCTAAGTCTAAAGCTAGCAAATGAGCTTCAAGAGAGACAGGTTTTCACATGCAGATTGTCTCACTGATGTGACCTATGCAAAGAAACAGGGTTGGGTTTGTGTAAAAGGCCCTGTATCCTTCCAGCACTCAGAGCTTTGCCCTTGACAGAGATGACCATGTTAACCAAAGTTAGTTTGGATTAATGTGGGAATTATCCTATAACTTCTGTGAATTAAAAAAAAAATGTGAACAGTCAGAAGACCTCAGACATTTCCCCCAAAAAACAAATCAGAGGACTCAGAAAATAGTATTTGTTCACCTCCCCAGAAACTGTCCTCCATCAGCTTCCTTCCCCCCATGCACCTCCAGAGTAGATTGGTATATATATATATATATATATATATATATATATATATATATTCTGAAAAATAAAAGGTAATTGTACAACATTTTCAAATTAATATTCCATCATCCACATTTGACTTCCCATCCACCCCTCCATGGTTTCCTCAAAATTCCAATTCTGCTGCATATCATAATTATTCTATGCTTTAACTTCTTCACATAAAACTCACTTCGGCAGCACATATGCTAAAATTGGAATGTACAAAGAAGATCAGCATGGTCCAGAGTAGATTATGAGGGTGTGCAGGGGCAGCAAGGGGAAGGAAAGAAAGATGAAGTCCCATAGCTTGTGTGGAACTCCGTTCTGCTCAACCGCAGACAGCGGTGGATATACTTTAAAGCAACAACTGTGCCGCTGAAACAGGCTACAGAACAATGCCTGCCTCATAACATAGAGGGGAAAAGGCGAGTAAAATAAATTTTAAAACATTTATCTGTCAGTATAGCCCATCAGGAAGTATCAAAATTCAAACCCACAATGTTCAAAACAGCCAGAAAATTTTGTATACTTCTGGGATATTTCTTTGCATTTCATCTTTGCTTGCATAAGCAATAGAACAGTGCCAATCTGCTGCAAAAGAATCTTTATACTTCTTTAGATTATTCATTAATTTATCCACCCAAGTGACTTGCCAGCCCATCTTATACCAATTAGCTACTGAGGCACTCTTTTGGTCCATTGAGCAACAACTTGCCACGCAGCAGTGAGAATCTATCCAATTAGAAGTTTGGAATGGCCATCCCCATGGTTGTTTTGAATAGGAAAAAAAAAAGTTTAACAGCAACAATTCTGGAGATTTCATCACTTACTGTCCAGTCATTTCAGATATTTCTGCAAAGACCACAGTCCAAAACTGCGACACTTTTTCACAAGTCTACCACATATGCTGGAATGACGTTTGTATATCCTCTCTAACACAGTTTCAAATTAGTATCATGGACTGGCTGGAGGCAGAGGAGTAGTGGGAGGCCCCAGCTGGGGAACTCCCAAGGGAACCCCCAGGGGAAGAAGGCTCAAAGCCAGGGGACTGGTGGTGGGATGACAATGAGTGGTCAGAGGGAGAAAGGGGAGCAGACTGAAGGGAGGAGATGTCGGCAGCTGAAAGGGTCAGAGGCTTTAGTGAGCAGGAGGAGGCTGTGGCAGAGAGCAGTCCAGAATCAGGCAGAGACAAAGGCTGCAGAGGAGGGGAGCCAAGAGGCAGAGATCAGGCAGGCTGCTGAAGAAAGCCAGGGAGTCTCCCCCTCCCTCCTGGTCTCCCAGAACCCATGGAGGTATGAAAAGGAGCATAGACAAACACGGCAAAGAAGTCTCGGGTTGCATGGGAAGGAGACTTAGGGAGTTGTGGGGAAGTGGGAGCGTTCAGTCCTTGCAACTGCCTCAATGGGGCAAGATCTGCTGGGAAGAGTTGCTGTGCTCACTGGGCCTGTCTTCCTGAGCTGTTTGTTTCTTTGAATAAAGAGTTAACTTCACGGACGCCTTGTGAGTTATTGTTTATCTGTTCCCACCTCCCTCCTTGACTATTAGATATATTCATTTGGAACAGTCTCATACCATTTCTGCACACCTTTTCATGCTCGTTCCCTCATACTAGATGATGCTGATTTAATGGGCAGCTTTAACCACATAGAATTCCAATACAGTGGTACCTCGGGTTAAGTACTTAATTCGTTCCGGAGGTCCGCACTTAACCCGAAACTGTTCTTAACCTGAACACCACTTTAGCTAATGGGACCTCCGGCCGCCACTGTGCCGCCAGAGCATGATTTCTGTTCTCATCCTGAAGCAAAGTTCTTAACCTGAAGCAATATTTCTGGGTTAACGGAGTCTGTAACCTGAAGCGTATGTAACCCGAAGTGTATGTAACCCGAGGTACCACTGTAACTGCCTTAAGCCTCTTTTCCACAGGCTAGTTGGTGTTAGGTGGCCTGGGAGTGGCAGTCAATCGGGAGTGTGAACCTAGCATTGCCCTCACTTGCTTTCCATGGATCATTTGGTGTCAAAGCTTATGTAGGCTGGCCTTCCCTGCCCACTGCTTGCTGGACTACAACTCCCATCAGCCCTAGCCAACATGGCCAATGGTCAGGAATGATGGGAGTTATAGTGCAACATCTTGAGGGCACCAGATTGGGGAAAACTGATGCAGATCTTCTGCTGTGCTAGGCCCCAGCCTCTCTGTGCCTTCACCAAGATCTCAGTTATTCAGAACTTACAGCAGTGTAATAATACATATCAGAAAAGCATGTGAACTAAGCCAGATAAGAGTTTGGGGGCTTGTAACACTCACCTCTCATTTAAAGTGGGTTTTATGAGCCCCCAGAGTTCATTTCTGAGCCTGATATGGCTCACGAGAACTTCCCCAGCATCGCTAGTCCCTGGTGGCTCTTGCTTGATCAAGTTTGTGCAAGACTTCCCTGACAGGTGATCAGCTTGGCCAATGATCTACTTGCCTGGGAGCCAGAATTCTTAATCCAAGCTTTCCCTTTGCTCCGCCTCCACCCCCAAAAGCTGATAGTTGGCATTATTAAATCTAGGAGCATTGACCACAGAGAATGTGTGCATAGGGATGCTCATTCATGGCCAACTGTAGCATACAGGGGTCTGGGCACTGAGACCAATACTGTGGCATGGATTGCAGCAATTCAGAGAAAACCTATGTGTGAATTCATATTTTTTTTTTTACTTGAAATATTCTAACCATGAGGTTGCAAAGCCCTGCAGGTCTTCTGAAATTCATGTTTATATCACAGCACCCTCAAGTGGTGAAGGATTTTAAGAGGCATAACCAGGGCTATACAGTATATATATATCAAATTCCAAAAGAGCACAGAATTCTGTACTGAGAACAGGATGTTTCATGTTAATCTTAGCTTTTGTGGTTTTTGAAAAATGAAGCTTCTAGCCCTTTTGGCTGTGAAGGTGTGCTGAAAAGCAACGTGGGCAATATCTGCTGAAATCTCAGGACCTGGAAAGGCAGCTGTTTAGCAGCAGAAGAAGAACAAGTCTTCCGTGTTCTTTGCCCTTCCCATGACTAGCAAAGGCAGAATAAATTATGCAAAATATAAATAATTGAAGAATGAATTATGCAAAATAAGAGAAGTGTACACATTCCCCCAACTTGCATAATTTATATAGATTGCATATTTCGGCATTGGCACTAAAAATATTTATTTATTCAGTACACCAAGTCCTTGCCATAACCATGGATTGTCTCCATGGAAAACCTTACATTATTTTAAATAACGGTAATAGCAATAATGTAGAACCACAGATTTCTACTTTTGAATGCCCAGTCTATGGATGAATCTCTTTTCCACCATGTTGGACCATGTTTACACAAGCAATTAGAAGGCATAATAGAATAGAGACTCTTGATCCCAAGGTCGTGGGTTCAAACCCCATGCTGGGCACAAGATTCCTGCATTGTAGGTGATTGGACTATATGTCTCTTGTGGTCCCTTTCAACTCTACAATTCTATGATCCTTGGAATATGGTGCAACAATATCCTTTAGTGTTTGATCAGTGATTCATCATGACACTGCTTGTTGGTCCAGTAAAAGGTCTTATTGATTCTGTGCCTCTATTTCTGTAGGACCAACACAGCAATAAAAACTGCACAATAAATGCTGTGAATCCATATCAACTGTATAAACTATGACAGGCTGTGTTTGTGTTCAGAACAGTATGAATGGATAACTACTTTGTGTTGTGTTTTTAAAATGTGGTTCTATTAAAGGCCCACTCATCCCTTGATGAACATAACATCAAGTGATGACTTCCACGGGTGAAACAGTCATCACAGATCAACCACAGCAGACAGAACATTCAAACTACCTAATATAACCCTGGGCACAATATTTTTCACACATTTATCTGAGAGCCATGAAGTAATATCAGTGAGTGATGAACTATCAAATGATATATAAGGAAGTGTGAATCCATCCTGTGAATCTCTTCCATCCATCTGAAGATCACACAAATGAGCTGCCGGAAAGTTCAAGACCCTTTGCCTCTGGGAAATGGATACTCTTTAGTTTTATTGACTCTTGTGTCAGTGAGAGCTGCGCTTGCTATCGCCTTCTTTTACCTATCTTCCACATCAGCTTTATTTCCTTATTTCCCATCAACTTCCACAGAAGGCATCATCCTTTTCTATCTCCTAGAAAGACCAAACCTGATTTAGATAGCCCAATAGCCTGATCTGCTCTTCTGCAGCTACCAGTGTACCTGGGGACCAGGCTGATGGAGCAGTTCCACATGCACCAGAGGCTGGAGTCTAGGGTAAGGAGCGCCATTCAGTAACAGCTCATTGGAGTGTGCTTGTGTTAAAAAATGGCATGTGGCATTGCTTGTATGAATCTGAAGGAAGTGACCAAACACAGGTAGGAGCCTCGAAGGGGTTGTGTATAGTTCTGCTAACTTAGCCAGGAGTTTCTGCTGGACTCTGTCTTTATGGGTGGAATGGACTCTCCGGAAAGTGATAGACTCTCCTTCCTTGCAGGTTTTTAAGCAGATGTTGGGTGGTCATCTGTCATGGATGCCTTAGTAGATATTCCTGCATTGCAGGGAGTTGAACCCTCAGGGTCCCTTCCAACTCCATGGTCCTTGATTCTTTGAGGCTTTAGCTTCAATCTTTTTATTCCCCCTCCCCATAGGTCTTCAGAGCTAATGCTGTGGTGTTTAGTGCCATCAGCTGGGGGAAAGTATTCTGCAGTCCAAAGCATGCCTAGATGAGGAATATTCTACAGTGAAGAAGATAGAAGGTATTAGGTGAGTATGAAGGTCCATTGCCTGGGAATTCAACACAATAAGAGGTGGGCAGGCCTGGGAGCCATCACTTCCCCCAATTGCTGGCCTCTGTGTGTGTTAGCTGCAGAGTTGTTTGTGGAAGAAGCAGGGAATTATGGGAGTCGTTTACCCCTAGATCTTTAGGGGAAAGGAATGAATGTGGCACCACAGTGTCTAATTTTGATGCACTTGACTATGATGTAATCCAAACATTTCTGAATATACATTACACCCTCCAGCAAATCATGTCAAAGGGGGGAGGGATGTGACAGATGAGTTGGGATGCTTGGGCTGACATAAGATAACAAATGGCCCTGTCATTTTGTAAACACAGTGCAGGATTTGATGTTCAGGATGATTGTAAAATGCTAAATTAGAGATGTAAGATCATGTGA
This sequence comes from Podarcis filfolensis, assembly GCF_964270895.1. Lineage (NCBI taxonomy): Eukaryota > Metazoa > Chordata > Lepidosauria > Squamata > Lacertidae > Podarcis > Podarcis filfolensis. The sequence continues at coordinate 41,513,501 of NC_139608.1, read as the reverse complement.
CATCACTGAAACGGTATTAGCATCTTGAATCTGATCTGAGGTGTGGACCAGGCTGCCTATTCCATAGACCTCCTCAGCTCAGTTGGCTGGCATAGATTTCATATGGTGACTAAAAGCAGTTTAGATCCAAGTGTTTGAGCTTAACTGGATTATGGATTTTGCTATTAGCAAACACAAATTATTTGTGCGATAATCACTGAACATTCCAGACACCGTGACAGTTTCTGCATAGGGGTCTGGAGATCTAGCAATACTATCTTAACCTTCCATGATGATTCACTGCCAGCCTTAAGCCTCTTGACAATCAGCTCCATATATATATATCACAGAGCCAACATCTGCAATAAGTAGGAAAATTGTGGTAGAAGCCTGGAAGTCTGAGAAATGACAGAAGTGATGATGATACCAATATACTAGATCAGCTATAAATTGAGATAATTACATTATTCTTATCAGTTTTCACTCTTTCTAAGGTAAAACCATCTCAGTTGCAGCTAATGACAAACCTGCAGGCCTGCAGGCCACCTCTGACTGTCAGTGACCTGGGGACACAGGAGCCCCACTGTAGCCAGAAGGTGGGGAGTCCTACACCCCTCTTGCTTTCATAACCCACTCCGTCAAAGAGCCTGTCCAATAAAAGCTTTGACTGATGTACACTTGTGTTTCTGTGCTAGTGAAGGCTAGTGAACAGGGATCTCTGTTTCCCATTTGTTTCTCAGCTGTGTTCATGATGAGCCACCCCCTGCAGGGGGGCTCAGGAGTTTTAGGGACTATTCCACTACCACACCCGCATCAGGGCTCAGCGCCCGCATCTTATCCACCCTCTGTCCGCTCCTACCGCAATCCCCCTAGTTACTGCTGGTGTGATAAATCATGCAGCTGGGCTGCATGGTGGTGAAAGATAAGGGGGTGGGGGGACATTGATATCATGGTCTGCTGGATTCTTAATCTGCAGACAGTGGCAATCAACCAAATGAACATGGGAGATGTAGCGGGATGAGATTAAGTGGGCTGGTAAAAATGACAGGCAGCCTGAAGCAGGTCAAAACCAGGCAAGTAGCCAAAATGGGCTATTGGTCCCTGCAGGGTTGATGTCAGCACTCACCATCCTTGGGCATCCTCCAGGGCCCCAGGGCCCTGGCAGGACCCACTGATGCCATCTGTTCTGGGCTCCACTTAGAAGAAATAAAATGCACCCACCACCCTCTAAGCAACCACCATTCCAATTTCCTATGGCATTACTGGTGTAGCATCACTGCAAGGTATTGTGGGAAATGAAGAAGACTGTTAGGCTGCTTGGAACATTGCCATTCACTGCTGCAAACCAGGGCCCTGACTCTTCCCCAGCAACTGATGCTTGTTTACCCAATAATAACTCCCTGAAGGATTCACCCTGGAGACTCACCTGTCACAAAGTGCACAAAGGTGGGGTTTTTTTAATACCCAAGGAATTGTTCCGCATACGAGATGATGTGAACATCAAAACGTCTTATATAAACTACCCACCGCTGACTGGGTTTGTAGCAAGAAGAAGTTGTGCCTTTCCTTTCCATTTGCGATCATTCGGCTTGTCTGCATTTGTATAAATATATCCATATTTAAGCAAACAGACATTTTAAAATATAGATTGCTCTGCAGTAGATCCTGCAAATCACCTGCTTCCGGCCTTATCTATTGATTAACTCGTTCACTACAGAAATATGCCAGAGCTGCCCAGAAAGAACTTGGAAGTTGGGGCTCCCATCAGTAACAAGGAGAGACTCCTCACCAAAGAGAAGATTTTTCCTGGTTGTGTGTTACTCAAGCGTCATTACTTGCCTGATTATAAAATAAGCAGTAATGTGATTGTAGCATTTAAAGCTGAGATTTAAGCACAACATTCAAGAGCCAATTTCCTTTCTAGCTCAACCTTTTAAAAAATGGGTTTTCCGGGGAACAAGTGGAGATCGTTTTCTTGAGCTTGGTCTCCCAGGCGAAAGATTGTGACATTGTGATAAGTAGCCTGTCACAAGGTCAGCGTCACGTAGGAATTTTGTCTGAACGGTCCCTCGATAAATTCCACCTGCTCTGACTGCTGAAAGGCATCTCATGCACCCTGCACAGTGTTATGCAGGACTGCCCTGTCACAAAACCCCTAGGTCAGTGATGGTGAACCTTTTAGAGACCGAGTGCCCAAACTGCAACCCAAAACCCACTTATTTATCGCAAAGTGCCAACATGGCAATTTAACCTGAACTGGTGCATAATCTGCAGTAGCTGTCACTACTCTGACTCCTATTTAGCCCTGAAGAAAGAAGTACCGTATTTTTCGCCCTATAGGACGCACTTTTTCCCCCTCCAAAAATGAAAGGGAAATGTGTGTGTGTCCTATGGGGCAAATGCAGGCTTCAGGAAGCTATCCGGAAGCCTGGGGAGCCCGTGGGAGTTCCCACCAGGCTCCCACAGCTTGCAGAGAGCTGCCTGCACCCCGAAGCCTGGGCGCGCTGAGCACTCGCACCCGGGCTTCGGGTAGCTCTGCGCAAGCCGCGGGAGCCCTCCCACGGCTTGTGCAGAGCTGCTTCTATCCGAAGCCTGGGCGCGCTGAGCAGTTGCGCCCGGGCTTTGGGTAGCTCTGCACAAGCCGCGGGAGCCCTTCCACGGCTTGTGCAGAGCTGCCTCTATCCCGAAGCCTGGGTGCGCTGAGCAGTCGCGCCCAGGCTTCGGGTAGCTCTCCGCAAGCCGTGGGAGGGCTCCCACGGCTTGCGGAGAGCAGCCTGTTCTGGGGGCTGGGGTCGGGGGAAGCTCGGGCTTCCCCTGCCCCAGCCTTGCACCTGGGGGGAAAATAATTTTTCCCCCCTTTATTTCCCCCCCAAAAAAACTAGGTGCGCCCTATGGGACGGTGTGCCCTATGGGGCGAAAAATACGGTACCTGGTTACCATATTGCATTGTATCTGGGGAATTTGTGTGAAGTCCAAGCAAGCCCTCTCAGTGTTTGCATTGAAAGAGAAGGTGCATATAGATCTTTTTGCCGTACATTAACCCAACAATTACCCATTCTCAGCACCGTTGTTTGCCTTCTTGAAGGTAAGTGTAGTTAATATGTTTTGACATCACCACCATGAGACTGGGTTTGTCTTCTCTAGGAGCTACTCATCTTCTCTGTTAGGATAAAATACTTGTTTCTGCAGCAGCCGGAGCAGCTTTTAGAGAAAATAAATTCAACAGTGTTTTCCCTGCTCCCTTGCCCAGCCCCGACCGGCCCCTATGCAGGGTGTCTGGCATGGCCCTGGGCGCGCCCTCACCCGCTGCACTTGGCTGTGGTTGAGCTCAGTGAAGACGTATGCCAGCAAGTGGGAGGCGATCATGGCATGGCGAGGCCAGTGGGGCCCAGAGCCCCGGTGCTGGGTGAAGGACGATGAGGACAGGGTGGAGGCAGCCATGCCTGGCTACCTGGCACTGGAACAAAGTGGCTTCTTTAGGCTTGCCAGCGATTCCATCCGCCCCTGCTGGCTCCCGCATGACGCACCCTGCCTGGCGCCTCTCATTGGCGCTGGGCAGCAGGAGGAGGAAGGCGGCTGCTCCGCTGCCCCATTTCAGCTGAGAACTCTACATGCTGCCCTTGCCTTCTGCAGGCTCTGTGCTGGGGTGACCGTGCGCGTGCCCACAGAGGGGCCTCTGAGTGTCCCCTCTGGCACACATGCCATTGGTTCGCCACCACTGCCCTAGGTAGCATTTTACATTGTGTTGTGCTAGGAAGTAATTTTGGGCTGAACTCAAGAATGCTTTGCCTGGTCCTCAGACTTACAAAGATGACTCCACAGCAGGACTCTCTGAACTTTGTTGCATTGCAATACCTGGGCAAAACCTGGGCAAATAAACCCCGAAGTTCTTCGCGTGAGTCAGGAAAGAGCTTTATTATTATTATTCAAGAAAAGCAAGGAAAGGGTGATTCGGTTCTCCAAACAGGTCCTAGTGGGTTCGCCTGGAGGAGGTGGAATCACTAACTCGGGGGAGAGAAGTTGTCCTTTGTGCCATACGGAAGCTGGGCGTTGTCTGTTGCATGGGCCACTAATGCTGGGCATGCACTCCAGCTGGCAGCGCCCACAGTGGAACACCATTGCCACTGAATCAGTTCTTCACACAGCGCCGCCTGTCTGCCCCCAAGGAGAAGCCTTGCTGGCAGTGGCAATGGAAAGAGCCAGGCTCATTGTGGCAGATGTGATCACACGGGGCCGGTCTTTCTCCGCACTCATTTACATCTGAAAAACAGAAGGAAGAGACATATTTCACCCAGCGGGAGGAGCAGATGCCAGCGGGGATTTCAACGGAGTGCCCAGCAGCAAGGAAAGCCTGCTCCTTGGAGCCTACTCCTTGCAGCTGAAAAAATGAAAAAATGATGCCTGCAGCAAACGGTTACCCTACTCCCTATTATTGCAAGAGATAGTCGCTGACCCAGCTCTTCCACAGTTTTGTGCCATGAAACACCTGAGAGAGACCTAGAAGAGGACATGCTATGGCAATGCCTGCCACCATGGAAGGTCTGGTGGTCTGGCTCATTGCTTGCAGACTTTTTGGAGCAACAGCTGCTGGCCTGCTCAGCAGATACTGGCTACTATTTTTTTAAAAACACACACACACACACACACACACACACACACTCACTCACTCACTCACACACACACCCCAAAATGTATATACTACTTGTTTGTACTAAAAGCTTGCAGTGGTTTACAAAAAGGATTAAAATATTAATAAAAGACAATTTAAAAACTTACCCAGGCACTTGTTGGCATCTTGGGGATCCGTCTTGAAGCCAGGGTGGCACTGGCAGGAATGCCCACCCTGTGTGTTGACACAGACGTGGCTGCAGTTATGCAGACCATAGGTGCACTCATTTATGTCTGGGCAGAGAGGAAGGATCATAGTGAGCGCAGCAGTGGTTAAGTGTTCCTGTTCACACACGTGTCTCCAACCTCACGGGGAGACCTCATGGGCACCTCTCAGACAGCTATTACCACTGGGGAAAACATGGTTAGATTCCCATTCCTGATACCCTCAGGGTCAGCCTTGTAAAAACATGCCCCAAATTCCCATGACCATTGCCATCCCCAAATTGCTGGGGTAGTGGTGAAAACCTGGCCATGGCAACTAATTATGCAGACCTCATTGGGGCAGCAAACCTTTGTGACAGACGGCTCAGGTGGCACCCTATATTTAGCCATTTAGCAGGTAAGTGAAGCCTCCAAAGAGATCCAGAGGAAAGCCATTTTGCACCCAGTGGACAGTTTTATCAAGAGCATGAACTGTGCTCTATTTCCAAGGAGATGATCTGAGACTATCCAGGCACCAGCACTTAGCAGGGGAAAGTGGTGTTTCCTCATGTCCACTACTCTGGTGTGGGGAAGCTTGCAATGATAGGCTGCTGATTCTCTCTTTTTCCCCTCCAGAGGGCACCAGTGTCCTATCTGATTGTTGCCATCTGGATATGCAGCAAAGAAGCAAGAAAAGGCTTGGTCACTCCTTCAGGTTGTGCTCTCGAACTTATCTGACCAAGTGACACGTCTACTTCTTAATTGATCAATGGAAGCTCTATGGAACCACAGCCCAGGTGCCCAGAGTATGTGACTTTCGCAACAGAGCAAGGGGGTGATGCAGCAGATCAGGATTCCAGCCTCTACTCCAGCTGTAGGTATCTCAGTGCCCCTGCTGGGTCAGGTGCACGGAAAACAAGAGCCCGTCAAGAGTTCAGTTCCCTAGAACTAGGCAAGGCACACAATCCAGACACATAGCTCACGGAGGCACATAATACCCAAATACACATTTGAGCACATGGCAAAGAATGATAAGGTGTGACATGGCCAACACTTATCAGCACCCTGTGTGGCACATCAACGTTCACTCACATTTCTGGTTCATTCAGGCACACACTTGTGAACATGTGACTCACACGGCATATATATGCACATTGTATTGCCACTGTTTATCCCCTGAGATCTGCTTCCAATCAAACTATCATGGGATCTACAGTGGCACCTCGGGTTACAGACACTTCAGGTTACAGACTCTGCTAACCCAGAAATAGCACCTCGTGTTAAGAACTTTGCTTCAGGATGAGAACAGAAATCGTGTTCTGGCAGTGCAGTGGCTGGAGAAGGCCCCATTAGCTAAAGTGGTGCTTCAGGTTAAGAACAGTGGTGCTTCAGGTTAAGAATGGACCTCCAGAACGAATTAAGTTCTTAACTCGTGGTACCACTGTACATGCATTTCTGCTTCTCCATCAGCAGCATAGTGGTATGTCAATTCTCTCTCTCTCTCAATTTTAGACATATCTGAGGACTTACCTTTCTAAGAAATATGGCCATATAAATCAGCAGCAAAGACCTCTGAGGGTTTAAAATGGGGCCGGAAGCACAGGATCATGGAGCTGGAAGGCACCTAATGGGCTACCAAATGGCCGATGTCTCCAATCTGGACTGGAACCTGTGCTCTCCCCAGATGAGCTGTTCAGAATCTGGAGCCCCACATCAAACCAATGCCTTCAAGTTACAAGAAAGGAGAAAACTTTCTGACAGTCAGAGCTGTTCGACAGTGGAACAGTCTCCCTCGGGAGGTGGTGGACTCTCTTTCCTTGGAGGTTTTTAAAAGCAGAGGTTGGATGGTCACCTGTCATGGATGCTTTGGCTGAGATTCCTGCATTGCAGGGGGTTGGACTAGATGACCCCTGGGTTCCTTCCAACTCTACCATTCTATGATTCTGTGATTCTTCCCACTCTCTACACACACTGTAAATAAAGATTTCCCAGATTCAAATTATCCCTGAACAATTGCGGCCAGCCTTCTTAGCTTCCTGCCCAAGATGTATTTCAACTGTGGTCTTTAGGGCAGGTAAGCCCATACCTAGTGCAGAAGACCAGGTGGGGGATTTTTTTAATCAGCCATGATGTGGAGCTCTTGCTGCCCTGCCTCCTCTCTGCCTCTTATTTACTACGTTTTTTGTCTTAGTTTCATGGATAACAGTGATGGCGAAGGTCAGGGATAGGAAGAGGCTAGGGTGGGATAGAATCATTAGTTATGTACACGCCCTCCTGCAAAATTGCCCTGTGGACTCAAAACTGAATGAGTCCTCAGCAGAAATGCAACACGCAGCACATGGATAAAAGGGAAGCTGTTCTGACCCTCATGAAATGCAGCAAATAAATGATGTGCTGTAGCAATGGTGCTTTCTCTTGGCGACACCAGACTTTGAGGCTTGTTGTTCTGTGGCTTAGTCTGGCCAAATCGATCAGCTCCTTCTGTACAGGTGAAACGGTTGCAGAGAAAAAGCAGTCCTGCTTTTCAAGAGGACAAAGGCTTCACAGCAGTGCAAGGCCAACTGAATTTCCCATCAGGAAGATGTGGGTCCTGGCAACAATGCCAGAGATGTGACAGGACTTCAGGCAAACAAATAAAAGCTTCAAGAAACAGGATCCTCTAGAGGAGAGCCCCAAGAGGTCATGATATCTTGGATTTGATTCTACATCATATTGGAGAGAGGATTGTTAAAGCTGAAGAACCACAAAAGCTTTGCATTCCAGAGGACAGAAGTAGACCTAATGGACTTAAATTACTGTGTGGTAGATTTTGGTTGAACATTAGGAGAATCTTCTCAGTGCTAAGAGAACTTTGGCAATGGAACTAATCATGTCCAGTGGGGATTGGGCCCTCCTTCCCTAGACATGTTCTAAGCAGATGCTGAATGGCTGACCGTTGGGATTTTGGGTGTAATTTTGATGTAATTTTAGATTTCCTGCATCAAGTAAGGCGTGGGGATTCTGCTAAACTGCAGCTCCCATCAGCCCCAGAACCCATGGCCAATGGCTAGATATGATGGGAATCATAGTTAAGCAGAGAGCAAGCCACAGGCTCCCCACATTAGAAGACGGCCTCCAAGACCCCTTCCAGTCCTAGGATTCTACGAGCAAAAATAGCAAAGGGATTTGTTCTCTCCGCAAGAAGCATATTTAGGCTGCAAATGAGACAAAGATATATGGAATGAAATTCTGAAACTGTATCTCTAGAAGCAGGAAGAGTAATGTCATTAGTCAAAAGAGAGCCAGATAAACTTATGAAGGGTGTTGAATGAGAAGCATCATCTTAGGTTTCAGGAACAGTCAAATGTGGTCAGGAAATAATTAACCCTCCCCGAAAGGTGTGCATTTCTTTTCTCTCCTTAATAACAAAAAAAAAAAAAAAAATCACTCATTGGTAGTGATGAATGAACTTTGCAGTTAGGTTTGGAATTGAGCTGGGTAGGGAATGGGGAGCAGGAATTAACTATCCCACCCCTAATTCAGAAAATAGTTAAGAGGGATGTTGAACTCAGTTCCAAGCCTGTTTCAGACACACTTGTGCCCCAAAATGACAAGATCCAAAAAGTTATCCAAACCCTCACAATGGCAACCCATACCCATTCACCTGTCCTTGCCCTCTGAAGCCCCTTGTTCCTCTGCATGTGTCTTTGCTGCTCCTCCAACAGCAGGGAAAAGGAGAGGGGTCTCTTTCTCCCCTTCCCTCTCTACTGTCTGCATGCTGCTATGGCTCTGTGTTAGACGCAAGGTGTACTGGGAAATGTAGTTTCCCAGAACTATTGGCATAGATTACTGGAGAGTCACATTTTCCAGTGCTTCTTGCATCTGGCACACAGCATGCCAACTGTCCTCTCCCTTTGACTGCTGAAGCACACACACACAAACAAAAGCATGGAAATGAAGGGGCAGTGATGGATGGGAGGCAGGAACACAGGACATTTTTAGTCCTTCTCTGGCTTGGATTTTAATCTGAACCAATGAAAAACTTTGGGGGTTCTAGTTCTTGCAATATATTTTAACATAAGTTCATCCAGATTTGTAGTCCAAGGATAATGGTTTGATCCCTCACAAGGGTTTGCGAAGGTATCTTCTACCAAGTCAGGCTGATTGGTACCTACATGGATTTCTGCCTTTTCCCTTTCCCCCTCCCGGTTTGTGGCACAAATTGCTTGCCTGAGCCTTCTAGGCTTCCTTTGCTGAAAGCTTTTTGTAGCAACCATGTTTTTCAGTGTGTCTAAGGCAGGAGCTGGCCACATGACTCGGAAGCTGTACACCGGCTCCTTCGGCCAATAAAGCGAGATGAGCGCCGCAACCCCAGAGTCGGTCACGACTGGACCTAATGGTCAGGGGTCCCTTTACCCTTTACCTTTAAGGCAGGAGCACAATAACTTGAGAATGGGAAATGCACAGCCATCAACACAAAGGAGAAATCATGGCCAATCAAGACACCCTGGGTAATGCCCATTTTTATTCATTTTATTTACATATGCATTGCATATTTACAAACATGCATATCCCCTTCAAAGTTATGGTGTTCATAGTATAATAGGCATTGGCCATACTGGAAACCTGTTTTCCATGTGATGCCCTTACCTTTGCCTTGTAACAATCTTTGGTATGGAGCACTTTGCTCACTTCTGTTGTGTGCATGTTATGCATTAGAATAATCTAACAAAAATCAGTTGTTGTTGGATTACAGCTCCCATCATCCCTGACTATTAGGCCAGTAGGACTCCAACAACATCTGGAGGACCACAGCTTCTGCAATTGTGATAGAAATTGCAAGGGCTTAAAGATTTTGGTCGAGCTGTTTGCATAGGGAAGAAGTCACCACAGCTCAAACAACTGAGCTACTAAATAGTAGAATGGCATGGCCTTGGCTGGGAGGCAAATAGTCAACATGCAGTTGTCTTACAAGTTGAAGCCTCCTCGTGTGTAGCCAAGTCATTTGCCCTGCGGCTGTTATGGCTACCCATCTCCATGAAGGTTCACACGTGTCTCTCACAAAAGGAAACTGGCACACAGCTTGGCACCACCTCATTCTTGGCCTACGCTGATCTTCTGAATATAAGTTGTGGCCCCGCATTCCCACCCAAAGCCCCAAGCATAGCTGCAAGCAGGTGCTTATAGACAGTGTAGAGTTTATTGGGTGGAGTGAGCTGAGAGACCGGGTGGGTTCAGACTTCAGACACACACTGGTAAGACAAGGTCAAGGTGAATCCCGGTCCAGTCGGGCTGGGGGAGCAGGAGGAGGAGGGAAGGGAAGCAATCATGTCACAGGCCAAACCAGCAGGCACAGGGTAACTGTTATCAGTTTTAACCAAGCAAGCAACTACCAGCGGGAGCCGCCATCTTGGTTAAAGGCAAGCTCCTAGGAAGATGGCAGCCACTCTGAGGAGACAAAGCATTGGTGGGGCCTCTGCCCTGTCTTGTTTTCTCAGAAAACATGCAAGGGGTGTGACACTAGTGAGAGAGTGTCGTCCGCCGGGCTGCGTAGTGCCCTTTGCAAAGATGGCTGCCCCCACCTCAGTCCATGTTCCCAGGGACCACCATGAGAAGACTGGATGAGAGAGATTGGAGGGGAGGAGTACAGGGGAAGCCACTTCCATCTATAAAGGCTGCTTTTTGTCCTTTATTGGCAAGGCTTAAAGTGCATAGGAGTGAAAGCAGAGTCCGAGGCAAAGTGGAAGAAGAGGGGCAGAGGGCAAGATGGGGCCCAGCCAGCTTCCTGAGGAAGGGTATCCACCAAAAAAGGCCACTTGAGCTGCACAGAGAGGGAAACAGAAAGAGAGACAGAGAGAAGGAAAGAGAAAGACAAAGACAAGGCAAGAGTTAGTGGCAGTTGGCAAAGAGGAAGGTCTTCAGGGGCTGAACCAAATGTTTGCTGCCTGACAAGGGCCTGGTAACCCCAGTGGCGTAGCGTGGGTTGTCAGCACCCGGGGCAAGGCAAGTAATTTGCACCCCCTAACCCGTGGATTTGCGCCCCCTAACCAGTGGATTTGCGCCCCCTAACCCTAACCCCCAGATGTTGCGGCCGGTGCGGCCGGCCCCCTCTGCACCCCCCACGCTACGCCACTGGGTAACCCTACCTACCATTGAACATACAGAGGAAAGCAACAGGTGTGGGGGGGGGATGACTAAGCACCCATTTCCACACATCCCTGCAAATTGCACTCTTTGCCCACTGCTTTGCAGCTGTTCGGCAACTATTACGCTTTTCCAGACCCATGCCTGATGCCAGATGTCATATTTGGCCCGAAGGTATACTTTACTGCTTCTCCTCCTTTGCTCAGGCATCCTAACACGGCATACAAAGCAGGCGCTACAGTGTCCCCCACCCCATGCCATCTTCTCATTGGTCAACGTACAGAGATCGTGATTCCAAGCTCAGGACCTCACTGGCTTCACTGCTTTCCCTTGCTCCTTCCCTTCTTGGGATTATGAAATAAAGAAAACCCAGTTTCAGGTAAACTTTTCACCGCTCGGGTGGCTTCAAGGGAGGGCTCAGCCCCTGTGGGGAGCGCCTCTCTCTCTCCCTCCCTCTGCTCTGCCAAAGCCATCACTCACCAACGCAAGCTGTGCCGTCCTCGTTGGGCTCAAAGCCGCGATTGCAGCGCTTGTTGCTGCGGCAACGGTACCCGCCATATGTGTTGATGCAGATGGGCCTGCCCCTGGGGCAGACAAAGGGGAATTCTGCACACTCATCCATATCTGAGAAAAGTGGGCAGAGGGCGGGTGGAGGGAGGGAGAGGGGTAAAGAGAGAGAAAGAGAGTGTGACGGAGGCCCAGGACAGGACATAATCTAACAACAGCCTCTTAACACCACGGTTGGGCTGTTCCTTTATCCCCAGAGACTACCGCTGTGCGGCTGTGGACGGCTGCCACAAAGAGCCCGCCTCGTGCCCCATTGAGCCCAGTTGTGGGTAGAGGAAATTGCACCCGAGCACCATTCACTGAGCTGCCCCTTGCAGGTGACTCACCAACACATCGCCCGTTCTCATGCTGAGAGAAGCCTTGGCCACACTGCGGGAGAAAGAGAGAAATGTGTTATCCGTGTGCTGCCTAATTGCCTCCCAGCCTCGGCTCCCTCTCTACCTTGCCTCCTCCAAGATGCTATTTCCAGGAAATCGGGGGGTTTGTGTGGCTGCCTCAGACCATATAGCAGCTAATGTGGTAGCTCTCAGCCCTTTTTGTTATCATCTCAGTTCTGAAAAAGTATACGGAAAGTTTCTGCTCAACACTTTAAAACAGCAGGGGAACCTAGGCTGGGCTTTCACAGCTGGCAGGAGATGAGATGAGTTCCCCAATCATTCCCCAAGGTCTCAATTGCCTTGTGCGCCTATTTCTTCACCTCTGAGTGTTTTGCAATGGGCAAATTCACTGTCCTGCAATCTGGGCAGCAAAGAAGGAAAGGGTCGGTTGCATGCTGTTCTAGACATCTTAAGATCTGTGACGAAGGGGATGACATATTTTGCTGCAACTCCATGTCTCTCCAGTATTTATAACAGTTCTGTGTAGCAGTGGGAGTAATGCTACAGCCAGACTACCCAAACCTAGACTCTGCGATTCACATATGGAACCCGTTGGACACGTGGCCTTCCCACTTCACTTCAATGGAAGGGGGAAATCCATATGTACAAATGGGTTCACATTCAGAGCCGCTTCCTCTAAAAAAGAAAATGGGGTAACTCAGCATTCACCAAACAGAGAGGTTATCTAACCTACATAGCTTGCCCTCGTCTGGCTGCCCATCCACCTGAACATGAATGGTCCAACTATCTGATGATGGTGTACAAACTCATATCCAGACCTTTCGTCAAAGCAAGTGAATATTCAGGTTCTCTCTGCAAACTTCAGCAGCCTTTATTGGTCAACTTGACAGATGGCAGCAGAGGAAGCAGAGCAGGGGAAGGACAAAGTCTGCTCTGGACCACTTCACCAGGAATAACTCCAGCAATTCCTGCTGCAGCCAGAGCTGAAGAAGTCGTGTTGCAGAACTTTTTGGCAGAACTTTTTGGCACGGACTGTCTAGCCATTCTGTGCCTCCTTCCGCTGCAACTCTAGTGTTGAAATTCACTGAGCTGACGGAAGCACATTTTGTAGAAACGTCATTTCAGTTATTATCTGTCTAGCACACCAAGGCCCCTTCGGCTGGTTTACAGCCTCCCTGATCACTTGAACTGTTGCTGCCACAAATCAGGGAGCTCCAAAACAGACCACTCAAAGGGAACAGACTCAAATAACTGATGTTATTAGTGGCATTTGTATGCCACCCCATACCAGAGGAGTAGGAAATTAGGCCAGCTGATCAGCCTCAAGGAGTCCTCTAATCAAAGGCCTGGTTGGTCCAAGTCCAGTTTAAAAATAAGGAACTCTAAGAAGGGGAAGTGAGCAGGGGCCCTGAACCTGTAGCTAGCATCTAAACAGCAGCCAGAGCAGATACACAGGTTACCTGGCCAGAGTCTTCCCACCTATATTTCTGTTTAAATGATAGCAATTTTAAATTTGCATCTATATATATAACCTGACATTTGCAAATTTTATGCCAACTTGTGTCCTCTTTTTTGGGGGGGGGGTGTATGTGAAAGTGGACACCCTCCTGGGAAGGCTGTTGCCTAGCTGGGCAAGTAACCACCAAGTTTGTCCATTAAAAGAAAATGACATTTGAAAGAGAGAGAAAACCTTGCCCAAGAGCAGCCTGTGAGATTGTCCTTTTCTTTCAATCCCCAAATATAACTTTTTCTGCAAATCTAGTGCCCCCTCCAACTACTTGGAAGTCACTGTCTTAATTTTGGGTGGCCCCATTTTGCTTGGCAGGCACTCAACCACCACAGTTCACTCTTAAGAAGGGAGAAGAGGCCCCTACAAAAAATATTGCAGTGCATCTTCTTTCAGCATGCTATAGGTCACAAGCAGCTGAAGCAAGTCACTCTCTCCCATTTTCTGTTGTTTTTTTATATGACACTCTGCGAACTGCAAATCTTAGGGACCAGTGAACACACTTAGCCTTCACTTTCTTTTAAGAGACAGGGAATTGCCCTTTTTTGATATTTTATTTTTAGATTTATTTATTTGCACTTCTGCGAAGCTCAGGATTCCCCTTTGCCTGCTGAGACACCCTCAGTGGCTCTTTTGATGTCCATTTCTTTCAACAAGGGGGCACTGAATTTGTTACTGGAAGGAGTCCCTATTACGAGGATTCTTGACATGCCTTATACAGGACACAAAGCTTAGGTTTGCAATTTGCCTTTCTAAGGGGACAAAAATAATACCTCTGTCAGCACAGAGCCTCCAACAGGATCTTGCATGGCCCTTTTTCTCAGTGAGATGAGAAAACGGAAAAATGTTCCAAAGAGGAAAAGGTGAAATTGAGGAGGGATCCATTCTAAGTAACATGCACATGGCTGGCAAAGGCAGGGCTCACCTCCAGAGGCAGAATGGTAAGGGGTGATCCCGGAGCGTCCCGGGGATAGGGGATCTCCAGCACGGAATTGATCTCGCTGCTTGCTATCGACCGGCTGATCACCCGGCCATCTGGCCAAGTCACCTCCAGGCTGCTAGGCTCATCCTGTCCTACAGGGAAGAGAAGCAAGGAAGGGTTGAGCCCGGGAGAGATAAGCAAACAAACAAACAAACAAACAAACAAACCTGCAGCCCACCCAGGGATCTGAATTGCTCTAGAGAACCATCTTCCTCTCATGCGGTGGTCTGTGCTTTCCTTTCCCTCTTCCCCCTTTCAACCATTTCTTCCTGCAGAGATGAAAGAACTTGGGATGTGATGAGGGTCATGTCCTTCCATCAAGCACTCTGAGCCAACACTAGCATGGCTCTTGGGCACAAGGCCAGCTGTGAGCAGGGATGTGGGGCAGTGTGGGGCACGGGCCCTCTGACTTCCCGTGCCACTTGGCTTCTCAACTCACAGCGTGGTCTAACCCGGCCAGGCCCCACTAAGCTGGGCCACCTCGGGGCTGTGGAAGAGTAATGAGGTGTGGAGACATGCCGTCCCTTCTGCAGGAACAGCTGGAGGGGGCAGGCAGGGGCCTCGCTGCAACGCACGTCCGCTCTGCTTTTTAGGACGGCAAACTCCTGCCACTTGCTTTTTAAATGAGGACAGGAAGCAGACTTTCCAAATGTTTTGAAAGAAGAGAAGAAGAAGAAGAAGAAGAAGAAGAAGAAGAAGAAGAAGAAGAAGAAGAAGAAGAAGAAGAGGAGGAGGAGGAGGAGGAGGAGGAGGAGTTTGGATTTGATATCCCGCTTTATCACTAGCCGAAGGAGTCTCAAAGCGGCTAACATTCTCCTTTCCCTTCCTTCCCCACAACAAACACTCTGTGAGGTGAGTGGGGCTGAGAGACATCAAAGAAGTGTGACTAGCCCAAGGTCACCCAGCAGCTGCATGTGGAGGAGCAGAGACACGAAACCGGTTTACCAGATTATGAGTCTACTGCTTTTAACCACTACACCACACTGGCTGCACACTGGGGATAGGTAGGTTTCACCAAATCTACACTGTTTTTCAGCAACATTAGCAGACTCAAAGATGGGGCATTATGCCTAGAGGCAGAGGTTTCAGACTGAAGGGAGTTTGTTAGAGGAAGGACAGAAACAAATGTCTATGTAGCTTGCAATGTGTTCTGGTAGCGCAGGGCAGGTATTATCAGGGATGAGCGGCAGACGGGATCCAGGAAGCTCAGAAGCATCATTGGGATGGCCGTGAAGATGGACAGGACGAGAAGAGACCTGGGAGGGCACACACCCCGCTCAGGCTCCAAGCCCTGCTTCCAACTCCTCCACACTCACCCAAGCCAAAATGGGCAACGGGCTCCATCTCGCACAAGTACCCAGACCCTCCATCAATGATACGCAGATGGGCACCACTCTGACGCGTGAAGAGCACCACCTTGGCACCGCGAGCAAATGCCCCAAAGCGCGTACGTGGGATCACTCGCAGCCAGTTGTTGCCAGCGCCCTGTGGAGATGGACAGACAGACTAAGCCAAGGAATGAGCAGGCACGAAAGGGAGGAAGGAGTGGACCATGCTTGCTCAGATGTGGGCTGGGATCTGAGCGCATTGTGAGGAGCACCTCTCAGCACCCACCTCGTTGACCTTGAAGACTGAAAGCGGCTGGGCCATGGACTCTCCATGTGACAGGATCAGGTCCAGCCTTCCATCGCCATCAAAATCCACCACTGCCCCCCCTGGAATGACACAACGTCCATAAGCAAAGGTCTTGTTTAGCACCCATAGGACCATATTCCCCTTCCACAAGCATGGCTGGAATAAGAACCAGTAGTAGAGTCAAGGAATACATCTCTGCCCCATGGTTCCACCCAAATTGCCTCCACTGACACTGACCATCCGTGTGCCTGTTCACCCCAGAAACTGTTTCGGTTCCCGGTGCCAAATGCTTTGTAAACGGCAACACCATTTCTGCGAATGTTACTCAAGATTTCAGCATCTTGGTGGTGGGTGGGAATTCCACACAGCCAACCCCTGGATCTTAATTTAATTGTCATGAAGTAAGATTCTGGCCTGGCTTGGTTTCACTCTTTAGTGGGGTAGGAGTCATCTTGCTTCTTCTTGATGGAGGCACACTTTTATTTTTATGCTATGAATTCTTTCTGCTTGGTAAGTTGTTTTGTATTTTAATATTTTGAAGGTCACTTAGAGATGTTTCACAAAAAGTGCTGAAATTTATTAATTATTATTATTATTATTATTATTAATAATAATAATAATAATAATAATAATACTTTGTTTCCATGCTTTGCTCTAAGAGTTGGCCAAGCATGTGTGACCAGATCACAGACCTTTTGGCTTGGGGCAAGAGGATATTTTGTCCCTCTCCCCTCCACCCACCAAATCATAAAGTTCTGATCTTTTCATGGGATACCGAAGCCCCCAGCTCTGCCAATCCTCTCCCGTCTCTTTCGAGTGCCGGCTGTCTCTGCAGTGAGAAGATGCTCCCTGCATCCATCCCCATGCTGATAATCCCTGCTGTACGCCAGCTCCCTTGGCCAATAAAGCGAGATGAGCGCCGCAACCCCAGAGTCGTCCATGACTGGACCTAATGGTCAGGAGTCCCTTTACCTTATTTATATGCAGGGTGGAATATAAATACGAATTTTGGAACAAGCCCCCACCCCAGGCCGTCTGGTAGTTAGAGTAACCCCTCTGTTCACTAAGCCCACTCCTGCTAAGCGAAGCCACCTGATAATGTTCCACAAGAGACATTGTGGAGACCCACCTGTGCCACGCCCCTCGGGTTCCACGGCATCACCAGGGTTCAGTTCCTCGATGGCCGGGTCAGCATGCTCTCGGCGGACCACCCTGTGGCAGAAGGGGAGTGTGCCAGTGCAGAGAAGATGCTCTTCCCTCCCACAAAAGGGCCCGTCATGGGAGTCAAGCCTACCACCACTACTCCTGAGTGGGCACCACCCTTTGCTCACACACTCTCTTGCCAAATCCTTATCTTCCCAGAAAGGGGCCCTGCCCACTCGCATAGCAACAGGTTTCCGCACGGACTGCCCAGATTTGCCACATGCTGCTGCTATCACTTTATTAGCCTGAGAAATGTAAGCGGCTCTGTTTAACGAGCCATTGATTGCCTACAATTAATGGGAACCGTGCATAAGTGCTAATTAGTGAAAGCCAGAACCTCCAGGGATGTGGTCTAGGCGGAACAGAACTGCTGTATTAGTAGCGGTGTAGGAAGGAGCTCAGTCACAGCTCTGTCAGCTGACCGGAGGGAGGGCAGAGCAGGATAGAACACGCCCTCCTGTGGGTTACGGCAGTGGGGGAACTAAAAGGCGCTAGATTCTGGGTGCAGAATCCAGCCCTCCCCCCTCCCTCGCCCCATATTCTCAAGTTCTGCATGCAGGACTTCCTAAGGACACAGTGGGTTCACCACAGACTCTGGTGCGGGGGACACCCTCCCTGCAGTGCCCGGGAGCCTGGTAAGATGGGGAGCCCACTGCCCCAGCCTCTGGTGGCCACGTGGCTCTCACCCACCGGAAGAGGCGGTTGGCGGATGAGCCGCGATAGGCGATGTTGTTGAAGAAGACCTCCAACTCCTGGTCATTGTCAAAGTCAGCAGCGATGACGGTGCGGACGGGTGATGGCATGGACAGTTTGGGCGTGGCAATGTCCTGGGGGAAGGACGGGGGTTAGTGGGGCAGGGCTTGGGCTGGAGCAGGGCCAAGAGGAAGCTCAGGTCTAAGGAGGGGAGGGGTCAGGAGGCATCGTGGCTGGCAGGGTCAGAATACAGGGGAGCTGTGGAGTGGGGAGGGGAGCAGAGCTGGAGGAGCTGGGCACAGCGCAGAGACTGCAGTCTCTTGCAAGGCAGCAGCTGGGGAAGGAACCAAGGAGAGGAAAAGGCTGCCTGGTCGACACGGCAGGAATAAGCAACGGTGCAGAGCCGCGGGTCTAAAAGACGAGGCAACCCTTTAAAAACAATGAACATCTGGCGGCCCAGCTGGGGGCAAAGGCAGCAGTCTCCTTGGTGATGTGCAATTCTGCTCTGGCTTTCCAGAATGCGTGGGGGGGGGGGGAAATAAAGCACAGAGGGAGCGCCGAGTGGCGGTGGCAGTGGGGATCCCTGCCTGCTCCAGCCCAGCCTTCGCACATTGAGCAGGAAGGGTCTGAAGGGGAAGGGTTCGTATATTCAGCTGAGCGCACTTGGAAGTGTGCCCGCAACTGGGAACTCTCAATTGCACAACGTTCCTGATCCTAAGCGCATCCAGCTGAACACACAAAGAATCCTCCTCCAGAACCTCAGGAGTCAATGCACGAAAGCTGGCAAGTGTTTGTGGAGCGGGGGGGGGGGTGAGGGGGAGCTAGGAGTGTGGCTGGCCCACATGGCCTTGCACAAAAACACACACCCCACACACTGTATCTTTCCCCAACACCAAGCGTTCACTGAATGCCTGAGTAAGGCTTCTCTGTTCCACTCTTTCTTAGGCACTTCAAGGACTGGACTTTCCCTCCCTGATGCCACCACTTCCCTGCTCACAGCCCAGACCTTTCAGCGCTTTGGGAACTCCCTCTTCCACGTGACACTTACTCGGAAGCGCCCACCTGCGCTCATCTGCAGGTAGAGCCGGTGAGGTCCGTTCCAGTTACCGTAGATCAGGTCCACTTTGCCGTCGCGGTTGAAGTCGGCCAGCGCCACGCCCCGACCGTGCTGGTAGGGGTCATCCAGGCCTGTGGAAGGTGGCCGAGGAAGTCAGCAGGGCTGAGAGTGCCCTGAAGGCAAAAGGATGCTGTGGACTCAACTGAGCCTTCCCTTCTGCTGATGCCGGGCTCAGAGGTTGAGCAGCTCAGAGGTTATCAGGCAGCTCTTGCCCCAAGTGGCTCAAATTCAGCCTGTCAAGGATGGGACAGTGGGGGGCAGGCTACAGGGGGCAGAGGATGGCTGGTGGGGCAGGCAGTCCACAGGCAGGGGCCAGAGGACCTCTGCAGATTCCCATGGACACCTAACCCATCCTTCCCGCCTCTCCCCGCAGGTCCCCCGACTCCTGTTCTCTTGCTGACAAGGAAGGAGTGTTTCTAAAGGGAATAGGTGTCATCAGCAGCACCACGGTGATGGATGCCACCCTGACACCTCGTTAAACTCCAGTGATCAGCCAGACGCTCAATTACTGGTGGTGGCTGAGCCCTCTGGCACTTGTCATCTCACACACACACCAGCAGGCAAGGAGAGGGACAGGGAAATGGCAGGACCCCACCAGGATGCAAGAGGGCCAAGCAGCTGTTCTGGTAAGTTCTGCCCCACAGCTAATGGCTTCCGATGACACCCTCACCCTTGCCACTCACTCACCAGCAGAGGGCGCTACGTCTATGAAGGTACCGTCACCCTGGTTCTTGAAGAGGAAGTTGGCTCCGTTCTCATTGTCGCAAAATATGTCGGAGGCTGCTTCACTCAGGATGGGCCCCACAGCCAAGCCCCGACCCCCTGGGAAGAGGAACAGCGAAAACCAGAAGTTAGCACAATATGGGCATTACAGGTGGGACAGGTTCCCGTCGAGATGTTTCAAAATCATCAAGCCATACACTTCTTGGTTCGCTCTCCTGCTCCCTTACACCTCTTTTCACAATTATTGAACTTCACTTGACTGTTGGGGTTCAGTCTTCACCAGCGATGATCACCACCACAATTATTACAAAAATAGTCAGTGGCAGTTCACTGCCATAGAGACTGAGAGCAAGACAAAAATGGCATATAGCTCAGCAACACTTCCCAGTTGCCAGGATTGAAGGTGCCTGCCTTCCACCCCTACTAAGGCTCCTCCTCTCCCGGATGTTTCCTAGGCAGCCTCAAACTGTGTCTGTGCACCTCTGGTCTCTGTTCTGCCCTCCTTATTATCCTGCACGTTCTTGGGGAGTAGGGGGGATGGGAGCTTGTCGCAGCTGGAGAGGGGATGCTTCAGTAGTCTCTTGACTACCCTCCTCTGCTTCATCCTCAGAGTCTGAACTGCTGCCTGTCACAGGTTCCTCCTGCTAACTAAACCGTGCAGTCCCTTCAGTATCTAGCATCTCCTCCCAATTTCCCCCCTCTGATCTCACCTCAATGTCCCACCACCAATGTCCTGGCTCTGATTCTTCCCTCTCTGGGATTTCCAATGGAGGGGAGGTTTCCCAGCTGGTGTCTTCCACCACTCTTCACCATCCAGCCAGGACCTGACACCTCCCTATACTGGAGGCTTGGGCTTAGTTGGCCAAACTTGGCTTTTGACTGCTATTTTAGTTTCCCTAATAGTCGGGATCTCTGTGTTTTTCCAACAATAGAATATCTGAGGCATTGTGGGAAAACAAAATGGTGGACATATGTGGCAGTTGCTAGAGGAGCTCTGTCACTCTTCGTAATGCCCAGCCACGTATAGGAACATAGGAAGCTACCTTATACTGGGCCAAACCGCAGGCCCATCTAGCTCAGTATTTAGAGTCATAGAATCATAGAATGGTATAGTTGGAAGGGACCACAAGGGTCATCTAGTCAAACCCCCTGCAATGCCCAACACTGGGTTCAAACCCACAACTCTGAGATTAAGAGTCTCATGCTCTACCAACTGAGTTCAGACAGGAAACTCTTTTCCTTTCTTGAAGATGCTGGGGGCTGAATCTAGAACTTTCTGCATGCAAAGCAGAATCTCTACCATTGAGCTACAGCCTTTCCCCTTATGCTTCTAGCTCTTGGGAGAACAATCCTTTGCCCTCATACCTGTGAGTTTGTTGACTCCGGCATCTGCCGCCACATCACTCAGTGCCACAATGCCATTCTCCAGGTCGCTGGCAGCTGTGTCCATCTCGATGAGGGCATGGGGCCCAACTCTCATACTGGCATAGTTAGCTATGTAGATGGAGTAGCGGCCAGAGCCCTGTAGGAAGGGACGTGGGGGCAGGTGAGAGGCCTGAGTCTTCACTGGACTGGACCCCTCTCTTCCCAGCGCGAGGACAGACGCAGGGGGTGCCACGCCCAGGGCCTTGACAGGGATGAGTCTATAAAGGTAAAGCCAGTCGCAGGCACCTGAGCAGAAGCAGCGTAGTCCGGCCATGGGCTCCCAAATAGGGGGGTGCCACCCTTCATGCTCCCCTGTTTTGCCTCAGACATCTCTTCCAACCACTCCCTGTCCCCCCCCCCATTGTTTCCCTCATGGCACCCTGATTTAGCAATAATCGTTTGAAAATAAGCCATGCAAGGCAGAGGGAGAAGAAAGCGCAGGTGACAGGGGCATAAATCACCTAGACAGGCTGTGTTTATCAGCAGCACGGCACCCGCCTGGCATGGCAGTCCCTGATGGGAGTCCTGACAGCTGTGAGGGGGGGGGGAGGAGGCAGAGCTCGGCCTTGAGAAGTTGGGTGGAGAGCAGGCCCCTCTAAGCCCATGTCCTCCCCTCCTCCATACAACTGCACTGGTGCATCTTCAGCTCCCAGCTGCCCCACCCCCCGTGGGCCTGACCCACAGCCCTGAAATCACAGCCTCAAGCCAACCCACCCCAACCTGTTCCACACACTCACCGTCCTGTCCACGCAAGCCACGGAGCGCCCAGCAAACCAGCTTGCCACACCCCGATTCACCTCATCACTCAAGATGTCCTCCCAGCGCCCGTTCCGAAACTTGAACAGTTTGTCTGTATAGGTAGCTACACCTGGGAAGGAGAGATAAGGTATCAAGACGTTTCAGGGTCTCCTGGCCAGGTGCTGAATCAGCTCTCCCTTTCTCTCCTTCTCTCCCAAGACAGGAAATCAGTCTGGGTTGTGCATGACTTTCTCTGGAGCCCTAACCATGTAATTATGCTACGGGCCCTCCCTAATTGATGCTCCAGACGATCTGTTTGTTCAGCATTCATCCTGATTTGCTTGCACAAATCTTGCCTGGTTAGACTATGCATTCGTTCTGATTTGTTTATGGGGAGGTTATATGACAACGGGTCCCTTCAGACTGGTGCTTTTTGTGGCTATATTCTGCAAAATGTCGCTGATGCAATAATTGTGCATTAGTGGAGGGTTTACACCACCCTCAGATCTACTGCTTTATGAGTTGTTCTGTGATGCCCATGGAGCACATCATCACCATCGGAAGGGGAACTTATGCTTAGTGCAACAAAAAGTGGATAAACACCCACTGACCCCGAACTTCTGTGGTATGAAAAGTTGCAGGATTTCGGCACTGAGCTACAGAACATGCACCTATTGCAAGCAAAGCAGTATGTCTGTCCTGAAACCTTTTCAGGAATGAACAGGCTTGAAAGTGGGATCCTATAAAACTGTCCTGACACCATCATGAGCACAACTAATGATGAATATTCAAGAGAAGAGACATCTGGAAGGACCCAATGAACATGCATCCTGATTTGCTTCTGGGGTGTTTACATGTCTTCCCGTTAATCATTTCTTCATGCCACACTATTTAGTGCATTTTGCTGTCACTTTCCAAACCATAAAAAGTCCCCTGCAAGTGGGTTTGTTGAGCTAGGGCAGCAGAGTGCTTTAATCCATTTGAATTGCACAAATCTAAATTGAATTGCTCTTGCAAAATACTGAAAGTCTAGAGGCACCCTAAGCCTCCAGCAACTGGAGGTTTGGAGTGCAGAGACTTGCTGCAAGCCTGGCTCTGAACTGCAGCATTACACTCTGCAGGTGTGACACCCATACATGCAGATCTTTGCAAGTGATGAATGCACCCCTGAATGCTGATCTAGATTGAACCCTCATGGCTGTCCCATTTGGATCGCATTCCCTCTGCCCATAGATGCCCGTTCCTGATCATCCACCTTTTGGGGCTCCCCCTACTCTGCCGACCTCGCCCAATGCCTAATTGCTCTCTGGTACTGCAGGGTTGTGATCAGGACTGCGCGACAATGAATGCAGCAACCCCAGCAAAGCTTAAGGGCTGGTAAGGGAGGCCCAAAAGAATAAACTCATTAAGGTAAAATGTGCCAGAGCAGCGCGGAGCCATGTTCATCATAAAGGGAAAGGGGAAAATCAATGGCAGGCACTGGCCGGGCCCTGATGCCAGGAGTAATGTGAATGGCTGATTTAGGGAGCCTTTGGCAGCTGCAAAGCAGTAATTAGGTGTGTCAGGAAGACTGATAAGTGGAGCCAAGAGCAGGTCGATGCTGCAG
Source organism: Podarcis filfolensis (assembly GCF_964270895.1). Lineage (NCBI taxonomy): Eukaryota > Metazoa > Chordata > Lepidosauria > Squamata > Lacertidae > Podarcis > Podarcis filfolensis. The sequence continues at coordinate 41,490,053 of NC_139608.1, read as the reverse complement.
GTGAGGGGCCCAGCCCTTCTCAGGAAGGATGCGATGGGGAAGTGGTCGCTTTTCTAGGCAGATTTCCGGAGACCCCAAGCAGTGCTTTGGACCAAAGGAAAAGCGTTGGTGGTGGGAGGGCATTTATCTTTTCCAGATATATTCCGACTAGAAATGACGTAGACTACATATCCCATCATCCCTAGCTAACAGGACCAGTGGTCAGGGATGATGGGAATTGTAGTCCCCAAACAGCTGGAGGGCCAAGTTTGGCCACCATTGCCCTAGAACAAGTCACAGGCTGCCAGATCTGATCAAGCAACATATTTCTAGGATTCGAACATGTGAAGCCATCCAAGCAAAGCGTCTGTTGACTTGGGTGCAATTCCTAACTAGCCCCAAGGAAGGGGCTTGACCTTGGGACAGAACCAACTGCGTATTTTGAGGCTGGTCACACCTAGGCATTGCAAAAGCATGCTGAACACCATCTCTGCTCCTAAAGCAGCAAAGGGTCTCTTAGAAGCAGTCTAGGAATTAGGGAACCACCTTCCCAGAAAAGAAAATATTAGACCATCTACCATTAGGTTGCAGCATTGCCAGTGGGGGTGGGAAAGAATATGCTTTGGGGTTTCACTACTTTCTCCCTTGCGTAATCCCAATGCTGTCTCAAAGGATGTCTCCTTGCCCAGCGAGATACTTGCCTGTCCCTCAGAGATCCCAGGGCTCCTGGAGCTGCAGTCCCTGCTGGCAACTAGAGATGTGGCAAAGCCCTGAGTCAGCAGCCAAGTCTCTCCTCCCCCCCACTCCCCCCCCCCCCCCGCCGCCACCCGCTGCTGCCAGAGAATCGACAAAATCACTCAGCTGGGAAATTAACTCCAGCCTTGAAACATCCCACCCTGGTGGCCAGTGAAGGTCAGGGAACTGGAGTCAGTGGCTCGGGGCTGGCAGGTGAAGAGCCCCAAAGCCAACGGTGTGAAGGAAGGGAGCCTGCACTGCCAGGACATCAGCCAAGAAAGGAGAGTGACCACTGGCCATCACCACCACTGCCACATGCCCCTCTGTGGATCACGCCCATTCCCTTTTCAGTCTGCTGTTTGCAGGATAAATGCCAGGAACTGTTAATGATAGGATCGTTTGTGAAGAAAACATCATGTTTTCATCATCAGTGAGTGAATGTGGACTGATGGGTGGGTACCACGTGTTTAATGGGTGTTATGGGATGGGCACGTCACAACAGAGGTGAATAGAGATGGCTCATGGCAGACGATGGGTAGGTGCAAGAACTTAGTAAAAATGTAAGACTGATCAAGGTGATTCTTGAGAGGCAGGTGGGTCTTGATGGATAGATATCAAGGATGAGGATGTTCATAGGGTACAGGAGAAGCTGGATATGCTAACTGGGTTGCCAGCAGGCAAATGTCAGGAAGGAACAGCTTTCGCACTCACCGGAGAAGGCGTTATTGGTGTTGAGGAAGTAGATCTCCTCCCGCCCGTCCCCATCAATGTCGCATGCTGTCACACCAATCGCATTGCCTTGGCGATCCCGCAGTGCATAATATGGGGAGCTACGTTCATCCACTGCAAGGTTCACCAGCCGGCCCCGCATCTTGTCATACTTCAGCACCAGGTTGGGACCATTGTACCTGAAGGAATGGAGAGCAGGAAATGTAATGTGGGAGGTGCTTCAAGGTAGCAGTGACCCTTCCCACCAGATCTCTTCCAGAAAATCAAAGTCCACCATTCTCATTTTGTGGGGTTACCAGGAGAGGTAGCAAAGGGCACATCCCATCACTGTTATTCCTGGGGGAAAGGGAAGGGTGTGTCACAAAGAGAGTTGAGCTTGAAGCCAAACATGGAGGGGACTTCAGAATGTCTATATTTATTCCACTTGTATGCTTCTACTCCCTGCAGTTCAGGGCAGCAAACGAGGGGACTAGCCCATTGAATCCCCACAACAACATGGGTTTCGTGGCCGGCTCCGTTTCAGAGCATAGTATCTACTATTACTATAATCCTGCTGTAAAACCTGGCACTGTAGATGTTCCAAATCAGGTAGATAGCACTGCAAAAAGGTTTTTAAATTCTTACTTTACTGTAAATAAAAGAAAAGGGGGAAACCATCTGCACCCATGAACAATAAGAACAATCCACCAAGCCAGCAAATATATATATATGTGAATGAGCTATCATACCTAATTTAAACATATATTGCACATTCATATAATCCAGCCATATGCCCCAAAGGGTATCCAAGTGAGACAGACGATTGTTTGATACATGATGCTTTAGTAGACATTCCTGCACTGCAGGCAGTTGGACTGCATAACCCCTGGGATCCCCTCCAGCTGTACAATTCTACGGTTCTATGTTCAAATGTGCAAAGGGCAGTAAGATTTTCAGACCACCGTGCAATAGATGGTGGGTTATTCTTCTAATTGCAGGATTAAATTATAAGGATTTGGAGGTGGGCTTCTGGCTGTGGGGCTCCCATCTCTATGGAAGAAGAGTTCCTTTTTCTAATTCATTTCACTCAAATTGAAGGACTCTGGGATCTAGAAAGGCAGTACTGGGGCTCCTAGGAAATAAAAACCAGCTGGTAAAGCAAGCCACGGAGGTGCTTATTTGAAAGCATTGAACATCTATCAGAGATCTGATGCCCAGAAGATTCAGGCTGAAATTCCCCTTGTCAGTTTGGGAATCAACACAACCCACTTAGAGCTTGAATGCCAAACCGGCTTATGACATTGGGTTAGTCTGGAAACCCCTGGCAGGCAACAGCTGGCACTTCTAGTACAGGGATGGCACCTGCCCATCTTCGGGACGGCTACAGCCCAGTGGCACCCTCCCACGCCAAACATCCAGTTAATCAGCTTTTCGGAACCCTGATAGTCAGATCCAGCATGAGACCCGGATTCTTTTAGACATCCATCCATGCTAACATCACACAATGCGAAGTTGCAGAAACGCCTGAGCAGTTTCATCTGGCAGCTAATGATGTGTGACTCTAATGTGGTTAGCATGGAGTTTGCGAAGGCTGAAAATGCACAGTCTAGAAAGAGAAAATTAATACAGCAGAGGAGAAGGAGGTCAGGTAGGGAGGGAGAAACCTTGAGGACAATGTTACAAAGCCCTGGAGAAAATAATGCTCACCAGCACCCAAGGGGAATCAGGATTGGGGCCTGATAGTGAAGCGCAATCAATAAAAAGAGCCATAGCTGTATCGGAGGCTGAATCCTGAGCATCAGAGGTGCATCAGAGGTGAACATATCAATATATTGGCCAGATTCACCTGAAAGTGCTAGCGCCTGTGAGACTTGGGAGAAGAAAAAGCTGGCTTTGGGAAATCTACCACACCATCACTGAAGCCATCTCAGAAGCAATGAGTTCCTATAAATGTACACACTTTCCATTTCTTCATTCTCAAACAGAACATGGATTCAGATACTTCCCAATTATTTCAACCAGTACATGATAGCCAGATGATCTGAAACTTTTCTCATATGACTGGCTACACTATTCCCCCTCCTCCCCATCTGTAATCATGAATAGGAAGGAGGCTTTCGTGTGATGAATGCCGTGTAAAAGGGTTAACAGCTGCTCTGAGTTCTTCCAAAGTCTTATTTCTATGTGACATTTTTGTGGTTGGCATAGCCTTTGCCCGATTGGACATGCACCCCACTGAAAAGCACAGTGCTGCCTAGGCTATGGTGAAGGTCTTTCCAGAACGGTGGCAGTCTGTGATCCAGAGCACTCTAGATCTGAGCAGCTAAGAAACTTTATTGGATAAGACAGTTCCGCCCCTCTCTCAGGAGCCAGACACGCATTAGGAACAAGTGCAAAAGCAAATTAGAAGTAGCTAGGCATGAGAAAGAACTCAGCCTGCAGATGGTTTTGCATAGTTCTAACTCTAGTCTCTCTTGTTAAGGCAGCACAACGCCACTTCTCCTCGATAAAGGCTTTCCCAAGAGAGCTGAGAAAAGTATTTTGCCGCTTAACCAGGTGAACTTGCCAACTCCAGTGCTAAAGGCTTTAAGAGATCCAGGATGGCGAAGCAAGATAAATGCTCTCCCACCTTGTTCCCAAAGCCAGGCAAGTTGGAGCAGAGGGCTGGGCGCTGTTGCTACATACCATTTCATTGCTCTAGAGCCCATAAAACTCATTTGGACATCGGAAAATTAAAGGGAGTACATGAAGCTTAAAATGTAGCTTTTTGATATGTATGAACGTGCTCAAAGTCTCCCGGATCTTGTAATAATCTCAGCTAAGTTACTTGTACCAGATAGGTGCCTGAATTTTGAGAGGATCTCCTTAGGACGCATGCAAGAGGAGTTGCAAAGACGTTCTGTTGCCTTTCCCCTTCCAATTTTTAAAAAGTTGTCTAGTGCCTCTTGCACAGATGAGTGAGCACCAGTTCCCAGCTTAGGGCTTTCTGCCTGGGCTGACTCAGCAAGCGCTATACCCTGGCCTCGGATAAACAAGTTACACAAGCAGCAGTCATTGGGTTATGAAATGTCCCGTCTCTGTTTATGGTTATGGCCTGGCACGGGAGGGAAGCAGATAATTGCCTTTCCCCTCCCCCCTCCACATCTCCCTGGGATGGTTGCAGCCAAACTCCCTGGGAGGGTTTTAATTCCGCCCCCCCTTCCCATGTGGCCCACCCACTCCTCATTCTTGGGCCAGGAAAACATGGAGCACCGCCCTTGTCAAGACTACAGAACACAGATGGGATGGGTCATCCAAACAGACTCCTTAGCAATGGAGTAGAAGCACAATCCCATTTCAGACCACAGTGAGCACTTACTCTGGGACTGGCAGCAAACCCTTGAGCTAGCACGTGTCAGTGATCAAAGAGAAGCCAACAGCAGCAAACCTGCTTGTGCCCAGACTTGTCTTCAGGTGAGACATTCAGCTCCTTAGCACACCCCCTCCCACCGCTAACATTTCGCATCCAGGCACAACAGCAGCATCTGTGCTATTAAGACTCCAAGTATCAACAATGTGGCCATGGACCATGTGGAAGTGGTATCTGAATTGACATTGCTGAATATGGTCAGCTTGGAAGCAGACACTCCATTGGCAGAGGAAGGAAGATACCTGCAACAGAGATCGCCAGGTCAGCCTGGTCTCACTTCAGCAAGACTCAGCCAGTCTCTGGTATGAGCACATCTTGGACAGCAATAGCTTCTCTGGCATGCGCTGGAGGAGACACTGGGCATGTGAGGGGGTGTTTGCTATAGGATGCTTCTTGGAGTTGCACCAGCACTAATGACAAAACCAGAAGATGAAAGGGGAAATGCTACCATCTGACGGGTGGAGAAATAATGGAATTCCTCCCCAGAGAACACTTAATGCATTGTTGAAGCTCTTCTACATAGATCAGACCTGGATTTGGTGTTATTTGATTTCTATTAGCAAGCTGGAGAACCTACTTATTAATCTTGCAGGTGACACAAAACTAGCAAGGTCTGCAAACATTTTAGGGGATAGGAGTCAAATTAAAAATGAATTTGGCAAATCAAAATCCTAGCCACAGGTGAGCTGGAAAAAAAAGGACAATAGGAAGCATTTTGAAGGAAAAAACCCCAACTGAACTTTAGAAAAACCTGGCTAGGTTGGCAGTAATACTGCTGAGAAGTGTCTGGAGTTATAGCGGATCATAAGCTAAATGTGAGCTAGGAGTAGGGCAAAAGCAGACAGAATGTTGTTTTGAGGTTGCCTTCTCAGAAGCAGTGTGTCTAAGAAGCAGAACCTACTTGCTCTGTTCAGCACTGTTCAAGCCACCGCTGAAGAAGTAGCGTCTCCTTTAATAAGAACATTGACAAATTGGTGACAGTTCAGGACAGAATGATGGAGATGCCAGGTTTGGAATGCAAGTCCATGAAGAAAGGTCAGTGGGACGATGGGATGGATGGATTCAGGTTAAACACAAATACGGGTAAATGAGCAAGTTTGCTGAGTTGACGCAGACATTTCCCTTTCCTAAAACTTTAAGAAGTCAGATCAGATATAGACCCGCCAGAGAGGCTGTAGATCAGGGATGGTGTTTCCACAGCCCCCCAGAAGTCATTGGACTCCCATCATCCCTGATCACCAGCCATGCTGGCTGGGACTGATGGAAGCTGGAGTTGAGCATTGTCTGGAGAGCACCATGTTGGCTATTCCTGCTGTAAAGAAATTGTGCAATCCCAGTAATCCATGATTTAGCAGCACTCATTGGAATCAGAGTTTCTTCAAATTGTTTGTGTCATGAGGACAGCAGTCTTCATAATTATATCCGTGTTAATATTAGTAGTAATGGTAGCAGCAGATCTCCACAGCCTAGATTTGTCTCATGAGGTGTGGGGTTTCTGTCTCACAGTGTTAAAAGTATTGTGGCTTGCAGTTCCTCAAAGGCTTCTTTCCTACAGGGTTTCCTGACAGTCTAGAACATAGAATCATAGAAACGTAGAGTTGGAAGGGACCAGAGGACCATGTGCAGAGGTCTTCAAGGGACAGTCCAATCAGGGCAATCTGTGTATTGCCTGACACTTCCTTTGCTGAGGACTGCATCTTATTTGGCTAGCAGATTAAGGGGATCCTTGGGATACAGCTGAAATCCTGCTGCTATTGCAGTATGGTTCACGGGGACAGGGCTGTCCTCTCAAGGATGCCCTCCTGGACCTGCACACATATATGCACACACAGTCTTTGTTATGCTTGCATGGAAACCTCCCTTGATGTTTGCTCCCTCCAGATGCAAAACTGTTGGTTCCCTGTCAGGACAATGTGGAATGGGCCAGATAGCTGGCTCTTCAAGCAGCTGGCCAAGCTTCAACTCCGCTCCTCATCCCCGCCAATTGGAACTAGGAAGATTGGGGATACGCACAGCTGAATGCCTTGCTCACTGCTGTGCACCTTTGCAAGCCAAGTATGCCAATAATGAGCTGGGGCACTTCCTCGCTCTGCAGCCAATTAACACAATGTCAATTGGTGCACACCAAGGCCTGTCAGCACAGCAAGAGAGAACCTGGAGAGGAAAGGCTTGCCCCTCCCTCCAAGAGAATGCCAGCAGCTGCTCAGTCCAGGTGAGATACCACTGGCTAGAGTGCATAGTCAAGGGAAGGGAACCTTTGCTTTTCCTTAGGTACAAACCATTTTTTCACATTGCTTTTTCCTGCTGTCAGATACTCAACCCTAAAGACTGGGGAGAGGGTAAGGTAGTTTGGGTTCCAAGTCAAAAGTCCTAACCTGCTTGGGGCAAGGATACGTGAAGGATCGCCTCGTCTCACATATGCACAGCCAAACACTATCTATGGTCAGTTTCTGAGGCTTCTCTCTGGTACTCCCACTGAATGAGGTTTGGTGGGTAGCAACCAGAGAGCGAGAAAGAGTCCTTTTAGTGGGGCATCTTTGTTTTGGAATGCCTTCCCTAAAACCTCTTGCCTCTGCTGTGGTCTTTTTGGTGCCAGATGAACCCTTTTTTATTTTCCTAGGCTTCCCTATCTTAAAAGTTCTATCTTAAATTTCTTAGTACTTTTAAGATCTTTTCCACTGTTGTTGTTCTCCACTGCTGGTTTTAAATCTGGATTTATTCTGCTGCTAGGTTTAGTCTGTTTTCGGTTGTATGCTTACCTGTTATTATATTTTCACATATTATTGTCTTGTTTTAGTGCAAACCAGCCAAGGGACTTTTGTTGCTGGGCAGTACAGAAATACTGTAAGTAAACAAGTAAGTAAATTACAAGATGGCAGCCACATCATAAAGAATGTGGTAGAAACTCTGGCCTGATAATGCTGATGGGGCGAGGGTAACTTCTGCAGCCAGGAAGTGTGCTGCTATGCGGATGACCACACTCTGGAAAAGAATGGCTATCCACTTGGAGGAAAGGAGCTGGCTAAGGGGGCATGAAGTCAGCTCATGTGCATAGGCTGTGTCAAAGGCTGCTGACCTTGGAGCTGGGCAAGAGGACTTGGCGAAAGAGAGAAGGCAGTTCAGCATTAACACAGGTGATATGGGGTGTTGGGTATTAGGGCAAATGGGATATAGCTTTTATTTTTGATGCTCAGTGAATATGGCACCAAACACACACATGAAGGAGGTATAAGGAGGAATGCAAAAAAAGAAGAGGGGCAGACTTTGGGGGCAGGAAAAAGGAACGGAATGAGTGCCTGGAATCCTGAACTCCACGTTGCAACATTTTGTTGCATGACTCACTTATTTGTAATGTTAAAGAACGAGAGCCCAGGATCCTTCTGAATGGAAGGAAGTGCATCTACTTTATATAACGATGCCTGGAAAACAAGTTGGGCCCTGTATCACAAAGTAAAGGTGCCAACCCCTCAGCTAAACTTGTTACTGCAAAAGAAATTGTGCTTCTTTTTGTTTTCATGCAGCACAAAGAGAATGAAAGCATTCTGGACTGGGGGAGCTTGGGGTGGAGTGCTCTGTTCCACAAAGGCAAATGCAGAATGTGCTTGCATGGAGCAAGGTGGGGCAAGGAGGCAGGGGACATAGGTGGCCATAAAACACACAATGTGGCTTTGGACAGCTGAGCGCAGCAGCCCAAGAGAAAATTCTGGGACCCTAATATCCCCAAGCCTTTACAAGCCGTGTTATTACTTTGTCTTGCTGCTGCATTAAGGATGGGCAGGACAGAGCAACACCTAAGGAGGAATTCAAGGGTTTCAGCGAGAGACGGAGGCTACGAAGAAATGAGATTTCTTTGGAAAGTGAACTCAGCCGAAGAGGTGAATACGATCCAGGAAACGCCAGACATAAAAGTTATCCGGCAGATATATGCTCCTTCCCCCAGCTCAGTGCAATTCAGAGAATGTTTTATGGGCCGGACAAGTTATACAAGTGGTGGCCAAGTATAAAGGGACAGCCCCCCTCCAGTGCCCATCCACCAGGTCATGACTCCCGGGTGGCCAGCTAGCAAGGGGGGCTCTAAGGCAGCTGCAGGCAGAAACAGTTTGTCAGAGAAACGACTTGGGAAGACAGCTGCTAAAGGAAAGCTTTACTGCAGATGCACGTTCAGGCCTCCATCCGTACCTTTGCACTGTTATTACTTCAGGTTTATTTCAGGTACTACAGCCTGACCCCAGCATGTTGAACATCAGAATGAAAGAGCAGAAATATACACCTTTTTCATCCCTCTAGAACCCGCCCTCCAGCTCATGGACCAAACTTGGCCCATGCCAGGGGTTCAGATTTTGCCTGTGAGGCCATTTCTGCCAAACCACACACACCTTCCCCATACTTGATGTCAATGTGACATCAGTGTGGGGCTGGTATAGACACAGGTGCCAATGCACAAATCAGGAGTCTTAAAAGTGGGTCCACAGTTGTGCATTTACAAGGGAAAGTAGGCTTCAGCCAAAGCGAAAGCTGGCTAGAACCAAATTCTACTGGATGATTGCATAAAGCAGGACTTGGCTCTGCCACCCATCAGCTGAAGCCCGCTGGACTGCATGTGCATGGTGCTTTGAAGTCCCGACTTTAGGACTTCAAAGCGCCCAATCATCTGGTGTCAAATTTGGCCAAAGGAGCCAAAAAGGTTTCTCACCCCTGCTCTAGAACAAAGGTAGGCTGCCTTGGGGCGGTTGAGGACACCAAACGACACCAAGCCTACACTTGCCTCCAGCCTAGAATCTCCAAAATAAACCAGAAAGACATGCAATCTCTCCCCACCCACCCCCACCCTACCTCAGAGAGACATGTCAAAGATGCATGTATACCTAGCCTGGACTTGGGAATGTGTATGTAAACCTGCCTAGTCCTGCATCATGTCAAAGCTCATCCCAACAATGGTACCCTCTTTCCTGGCAGCCACCTCCATTCTCATACCTCTGACAGCACCCAGCATTATCCATGGTACCCACCCAGCCACGATGATCTCAAAGTCTCCATCCTGGTCCACATCAGTCACGGCCACACCATAATTGAGCTGTGTCGGATTGCTGTCATAGTCAGGCGGGAGGATCTGATCCGTGATGGCTGTGAACATGGGCTCGCTTCGCTGAGATCCTTCACCAGGCCAAGCCAGGACCAAGCTCCACAACAATAACAGCCGCCACTTTGACATCTACAAGGAGAGAAGCAGGAGACTGTCAGTCCTGTTGCCCTCACCCATCCAGCTGCTGGGGGATTTCCCCCCAGGCGTAAATTCTGAGCCATATTTCTGGTCAGTTTTCAATGTGTGTGACTGCTCCCCAAGGCAGATGAGCCTCTCATTTGGATATGGAAGTGAACGAATCCCGCCTCGTTCTAGCCTGGGCTCAGATGATGTTAGTACTCCGGAAATCCCCCTGATCTCCATCCATGGCAGACTATGCGCCTGCAGAGAATCTGCCTGTTTCAGTGCTACTTACCCTGCAAATAATTGCATTTGGCAGGCGATCTGATGCAGCCTGCCTTATTGTTGGGAGAGAGCCACTCTGCCATTGCAGATCCCAGGCAAACAGCCCCAGTCTTTGGGTTTAGGCCTGGTTGCCTATTGCTCAAGTGCCAGTGATCCCCCGCACTCCCCAATTCAGCGCAAGCAGGAATAAGGAAAAGCAATGAAGTTGTGTTTCTTAATCCTCTGGGCTTGCTGGGGGAGAGCTCTGGAATGTGAAAGCTGTGGCAGCCTTGGGCTGGTGCCCAAAGCAGGAAGTGTTAGGACTACGTTTGATGCAAAAAAAAGAGAGAGAAAAGTCTAGGGTGGGGATTTTTTTGACCTAAAGTGAATTCAGCTGTCGCACAGATTTCACATTGGGATGCGAAACCAGGCTTGCTCCAGAGTTCCACATCACGGTTGAAGAGAAAACAAACAAAAACGACAGTGGATTAGACCTCACAGATACTTTGCCCTCTTCAGGACTTTGATAGGAAGAGGGAGATCCTGAGTTAGCCTGTGCCTCCAAGCAGAATGACCCATCTCTACCCTTTGACTGCATCAAAGAGAAACAGAAGATTCTGTCTCTGGACTGGACTGGACTGGGAGGGAGGGAGGGACGGGAGAGGAGAAGCTATAAACTGAGTGCCAGGCAGAAACAGTACTTGTGTGCTTATCTTCAATCTGGAGTTCTGTCACTTCTATAGGAAGATGTATATATGCACAGCCTTCCTGCTAGCCAGACGTTTGCTGGTGACCGTGAAATTAAATTAGCACTCATAGAGAATTAACACACTGTATGATACATGAGCAAAATAAGACAGAAATTTTCAATTGCTACAAAAGTGGAAAGGCCTTCAGTACCCCCAGACTCCCAGTGGGACACTACAAACATTTCTCATAACGGAAAAGGCCTTACAGGGATCTAAGTTCATTAAAGCCATAAGCATAAATGGTCTTCCTAAATCAGATCAAGGGTTCATCTAATTCAGGTCTCTTTCCAGCCAGCGTCATGAAACACTCACAAGCAGGTTAATCCCTCCAACAGCCAGCCAGAAGTATACTGCCCTTAATCAAGGAGGCTCAATTTGGAGTGTCAAGGTGAGCCAGTGTGGCTCAGTGGTTAGTGGGCTGGGGCCCCATTAAGCTCACTGGGTGACCTTGGGCCAGCTACTCTCAGCCTAACCTACCTCGCAGGGTTGTTCTGAGGATTAAATGGGGAAAGGCGGGATACATATGCAAGCAAGCAAGCAAGCAAGCAACAAACAACTATACTATTCCATTTCACCACATCTGTAGTATAATTAATAATAATAATAATATACCCCACCCATCTGGATTGAATCTAAAGCTGGTCTTGGACTCTCCTATTAGTTATAAGAAGTATATAAATATAGTGAAGGAAAAGGCACCTTTTACTGTGTACAGGATGAGCACACCAGTACAACCACACACCAGGGGATATAAACAACATCCAAAGATGTGTGCAAGGACTTGGTGAGATCACACTTATATTCTAGAAGAATCCCTGCCCCCTGCCTACATCTGTACAATAATTAGGGACTCATAGCATCATAAAGCTGGAAGGTATTAAGAAGCATCTAGCCTGCTCCTTAAGGCAGGGTCTTCTCAACATTAAGCCACATTCAGATTGTTTATTGGCTCCTCCTACAGATTAATCCGTCAGATGTGTGACACAGGCAGAGGTAGAGCAGAGACAGTGTCCTGCACCAGAGGACACTTTCCCAGTTCAAGGGGCTGTTTAGCAGGCGTCTCAGATCAGAACTACCCTCCTGTACTTGAGGGTGCATTTTCATAATTAACGGAGCTAGTCCTTAAAACAAGTTAAAGCCACCCCTTTCCAAATCTGTACATGCAATCAGGGTAGCCAGGAGCCTGGCAGGGGAGGCACTTTCTCATTCTGTCATTGTGTGCATATGGAAACTTGACAACTTACGCTAATAAGCAGCTTCTTCTTTTTCTGGGGCTGCCAGCTTGGAGCATTCTTATAAACGCAGCCAATGGCTAGGATCAATACTATCTTTAAAGCCTCTCGGGGATACTTTATCCACCCTGATTGTGTGCACAAAAGGGTGGTCAAAGTGCAAAGCAAAACATGTAATATGTCTTATGATCATTCCTATGGAGAACACCTGGTTAGCTCCACTATTAGCCACTCGGCGCTCCCCCATTCCCCTGTGGCAGTACCTGGCTGCGTTGTAGACTCCAGCATGCAGATCTGCTGTTCACTTCCCCATACCCACCTCTGAGTTGTGGCTTGGCTACGCAAGTGTTTCTGCATGTTTTCAACCTTCTGCAGCAATTTCCCTGCTTGGACCTATGATACAAGGGTGGGCTAGAATCCTTAGAAGCATCCGATTCACCTTAGGCCAGCAGCAGCATATAGTGCCAGAACCAGACACATCCCAAATCCATTCAGCTCTTGGTCCAGAGCCAGCTAGATCCTGCTAGCTCCAAAACCTAGCCTCACTCACCATATGCGCAGTGTTATTTCCTGAAGGGGGAATAAGTGGTGCTTACATGGTCATTGCCTTTTATATAATAATGTTTAGAGCAGTGGGATTCATGGTGTGGCTGGCAATATTGCCATACAAGTAGCCAGAAGGCTATCTAATAAATACCCCACTGGTTTAAAAGTCCGTCTCAGATCAAACTTCAATGGGTGCCTAATATATGAGAGAGTAAGAGAATTCTGCTCACAGTCATGGTGCAACATGATAGCAGCCAACACGTGCAGTCCTGTTATTCAGATAGGATCTTGCCTCTATCCACTCACCATGGAAATAGTCTGAAGAGCGCTGTAGATTCCTCCAGACATGGGGATTAGGCAGGAGCTTACGGAGAGTAGGGTACATCTCCCATGTGTTAGGTCACAGCAAGCAATATATCACACAGAGCTGGCAGTCTGGGTGCTAGCACCACCCTCCAGTTCAAGCCCAGATTAACTTGTTGTCAAATTAGAACAGGATGGTAACAGGTACCTGGTGACAAAGATGGTGTGTTCTACCATCGGGCTCCCAGCATTTGGTTTGGGCTAATTAAACCCATACATCAGTGAACTCCAGATAGATCATTAGGGAAATGGCTATTAATTAAGTTGCCTTCCTCTACACACAGAGAAAGCGTTTATACCTGTGCACAAGGCAGTCAAGCAGACATTCACACACTTGATCTTTGTAACCCTTCTTCCTCCTCCCGAGGGCTCTCGACTTTCCCACTGGAGCTTGGACAACCTGGTCTCTAAAAGCATAACGTCACAACATAGTTGCTTAACAAATTAGAGAGTCCCTCACATTGATGGTATTCCATACAGAAATGTGGAGTGGGGGAGGCAACTGTTTACATGAGGAATGAGCCTTCTGGATGTTGTTGGGACTCCCATCAGCATTGGCCAGTGGTCACGAGGGTAAGTTGCAGCTCAACAACACCTGGAGGACCACAAATTCCCCAACCCAGTTGTAGATCATGGAACACAGGAACACAGAAAGCTGCCTTATACTCAGCCAGATCACTGGTCCATCTGGCTTCATGTTGGTACCTATCATCTACCCTGAATGTAAGGTGCTCTCCAGAATTTCAGACAGGAGTCTCTCTCAGCTCTATCTGGAGATGTCATGAATTGAACCTAGGATTTTCTGCATGCAAAGCAGATTCTCTGTCACTGAACTACAGTCCTGGAAGTCTCTACTCCCCAGCCCCACAACTTTGTATTCACACTAGCAAACCACAACTTCCTAGGACATGCACACAGCAAAGAAAACTCCCAGAGGCACAATGACCACACATTCCCCAGAGATTCCTATATGAAAGTTTTTACCAGGCATAAATTGTGTGATGAGAGAAGATTTTGTCTGATCCCTTCACTTGATTAACTGATTAACACCTTCTTCCTGGAGCCTGGAGAGCATCCAAAAAGGAACTGAATTGGCGGCGGGAGACAAAAATGAATGATCTAGTCCCAGAGCGGCTGATGGCTGCTTCTATTCTCAGGATGCTAGTCTCTTGTTTTGGATGCAGCAAGAGTCCAGCCCCACCAAGTGCGATGTGCCCATGGCATTAAATGTAGGATGCTGCAGGGGAAGGCAGCAGAATACTACATGAGTATCAGGCAGGAAAAAGGGACCCTCCCAAAGACCAGGGAGACAGTCTTCACTCTTTGCACAAGCAAAGAAGGAGAGCCGGGCCTTTGCCTGCTCATTGCTGGGTTGTTTAATAATCCCTTCCCTTGTCTCTTATGGGCAGCTCTGGGAATGGAGACAGTAGAGACTAGGTAAGAAGGCATACATCCAGGCCCCGGTCCAGTCTGTCCTTGGACCAAGCTTGGGCACAGAACTGGGGTCAGGCATCTTGGCAGTTGCCTGCTAGGGGGATCAACGGTATAGATTTGCTTTTAGAGATGCCCTTGGCAGCTGGGGAAGGGGAAAAAAGCAGTTGGTCGCCATCTTGTTCCGAATGTGGACATTGATGGAAGTCCTCTCCATGACTTTGTGCCCTGCACACCACCATTTTCTGTCCCACTAAACAGGCCAGCTCTTGAGTAAAGGATGCAATGTGTACAAGAATGCCCACTCAGTGCCCGCACTGCAGTAAATTTGCCCTGGACAGCTTGCTGTGGCCATAGACAGATCCCCTTTCTCTGCATTCTGTGTTGCCTGCCCAACTCTGACATTAAGGCGGTGATATGGCACCAAGGAGGTGAAAAGTTTCTCAAATGGGCAGTGCTGGTTCTCCACCGGGCAAAGGAGAAAGCACCTCTCTGGCCATGGAAGCAGCTGCGCAGTCCCATGTCTTGCTTGCTCCTACAGGGTGTGGTTGATTACACTGCAATTTGCACCCATTTACACAAATGGACGGAGATACACTTAACTCAGTAGACCCTGCCCCAAGGAGCAGATGGCACTAGAGGCTTACATGACACAGCAGGGCCTCTGCATGCTGGGGGCAGACAGCGGGATCTGCATGACATGCTAGCATGGGCATTTGATAATTCCCAAGTGAAGGCACTGCTTTATTTCCTATCATGGAGAGAGAGGGAGCTGTGTCCCATTCGCTCCAAGGTGGCAAGGCCAAGATAGGTTCTTCGGCGAATCCTGGACATCCAGAGAGAGGATGCAACAGAAGCAAAAATTTAATTGTATTGTTGCTCTGCACCAGCAAGCAGCTGCCGTTGTACACAGTTCCTGCTATTTATCCTAAATGACTTCATAGCCCCCGTGGCACCGCCATCTCTGTTATAAAGCACGGCCCTCCAGCAACCTCGCAGTGAGATAACACTGCCTGCGCTACTGTGGACTAGTGACATCACTAGCTCACAATGTCATTATCCAAATGCATTCCCACATTTTCCTCGGTGACATCACAACTGAACAGCCAATCAATTGTGGTAGCATCAAAATAGCCTGGAAACATCACGAGACACCTCCTCTGTCTCTCCCCCCCCCCCCACTGGCCCAAGCCACCATATTATTTTCCAAAGTGCTACTAGTTCAAGCAATCTGAGCACAAACAAATCCAGCAAGACTAATGTGTGGCATCATCACCACATTAGGGTTCAGGTCCTGCTCAAGTCTTTCAGGGCTGCTTTTCCTTCAAATTCTATTTTTCTGGAACCGCTGCTGAGAACAAGAAGAAAAATGTCCCTGTCCTGGGCTGCACTGCTGTCTTCCTTGAGCCCACTAAATACCAGCCCACAACCTGCATTAATGCTGCAGGAGACCTTCCCTGCAAAAGCGACAGGGATCACCCCCCAGGGTGTTCGGGAAGCAGCCAGAGATACCTCTCCCCGCCTCCCACCTAGTGCCTAGGGAGTTGTTCTTCAGAGTTGTCCCCCTTGTTTCCCCTGTGCCACACTGCAGGGTGGCCTGCCTGCCCCAAGCTGGGGCACAGCCAGCAGCTGCCGCCGGTGCAGTGTGGAGACAAAAGCAGTCACCTTAACAGCAAGCAGACCTTGGCACCCTTGGGATGCTGTCGGGGGGCGCGGCAACCAGAGAGGCAAAGTCCTTCCTCAGGCAAGAGCTGAAGCTGACCTGAACGGGAAGGGTGCCCCCACCCCACTTTAGTCCTCCTCAAAGCCAGAACCTCTTCCCTTAGTTAGACCCCACCTCTCTGGGCCACCCCTTCCACTCCACTTCCACAGCTTCCCGGGCTCCCACGGCTCTCCTCCGAGTCCCACCCTCAGCCCCCATTTCCGCCCGCCCGGCTCGCTGGCGCCGCTTGGCGTCCGGGGAAGCGGGGCGCAAGCAAGCGCGCCCTGTGCGCCCTTCCCGCCTCTCCGGCTCACTCGCAAGCGCCCAACTTTTCTTCTCCGGCTCTTTGGGAAACTTCGCCCCGTCGGCCGGGTCGCGGCCAGCTCTACTCACCGGGCCGGCGGCGGGGGCCCGTGGCAGGGCCATGCCGCCCAGCTGGCCACGGAGCATCCCGGGCGGGCTGCCCCAATGTCCGCAGCTGGTGCTGCCTGCCTGCCTGCCCGCTCGCTGGCGCCTCCGCTGCTGCTGCTGCTGCTGCTGCTGGCGCGTCTCCCTGGCTCCCGGCGTGGAGCTCCTCCGCCCCTTCTCGCGCTTGGGCAAGTCCAGCGGAGCGCGAGCGCCTCTTTATGTAAAGCCTTGTGCCCGGCAGGCGGCCAATCAGTGCGGCCCGAGCGGAGCCGGGCACCCAATGGCGACGCCGGGAGGTTGGGCCGCCTGGCACTGATTTACTACCTGGAATTGCAGGGGAAGCGCGGCCAGGCAGCGCCGATCAATACGGAGCCAAACTGTGACGGGCGGGGAGGATGTTGGGGGGCGGGCGGGGGGCGGAGGTCTGGGGTGTGTGGAGGGCGAGGCGGGAGGAGGGGGGGTGCAGCCTCTTTCAAGAGCACAGCTGGTAACCTTCGCGAGGGAGCGGGGCTTGCCGGATCCGGGTGGCAAGAGCTGGAATCGAGCCCAGCAGCCCCGACGACGCGCACCCGTAGATGGGCTCCCGGGGAGACCCCGAGGCAAGCGGAGGGCAGGGAGATGTTCCGCCCCCTCCCACCAAACCTCCCACCCACTCCACCTCCAGTTCGCCCGCCTCCCCGAAGCTGATCTTGGCCGGCAGGATGCATATACAGTATATATATACTGCCGTGTGACACGCTCCATACTGTTCCTTTCCGGTGAAGATAGGAGCGGCAGCGGCGGCTTTGCCTAGGGAAGCAAAGGATGAACGGACTGGAGCAGCAGGAGATCATCCCTGGGATAATTGGAGATATTTGGGGGGGGGGGAGCCGGGCTGTACACCTGAGCTGTAGCCTTGGGAAATGTGGCATTCACTTCTCATCCGGGCAGCAACACCCCTTTCCATTGCACTCTCTTCTCCCAAATAGCACCCACCACACCACCCTGGGCTGGCACCCTTTTCTCTTAGGGTCTTGCACACAGACCCCGCCGCTTTTCCTCCTTCACCCCGATGTGGTTCTGAGCCGTACCAACGCCTCGTGCGACTCCTCCGTTTATCCATAAACTCTTGTCTGCCTAGTGATGAGCCTCTTAAGCCCTCCAACTTTGGTTGAAAATGTGGACAGCTGATACACCCTCAACCACCACTAACTAAACGTGGTGGGGGGTGGGGGGCTGGAAGAGACGAGCAAAAGCCCAAGAGGAGCCGGATCCTCTCCAGCATCCTGTTCTCACAGCGGCCAAGCAAATGCTCGCGAGCATGGCAGGAGCGCAAGCAGGCAAGCGAGCGCTGTTTGTGCTCCCCGGCAACTGGTGCTGTACCAGTGCATCTCTGGTGCATCCCGTGTCGGATGCTGGAGGTGGCATCGGGCAAGCGAGGACAGGGTCGTGGCAACATCCGGTCCCTTCCAAAGCTCATTCACACTTCCGCTAGCCGTCCCAGTCCCATCAAGTTCTGGCTCTGGCTTGACCAACTCCCTCCCTCCCTTAAGGAAGGGCTGCTAGGTCCTAGAGCACGTTGCACCTGAGACCCCCAATGGCTGAGCGTCCCTTGCTTGGACTTCGACTACTTTGGGCGCTTCCTGGGCTGCTGAGTTCTTCGCGGTATCAGGAGGGCGCCAAGCCCTCTGCGCGCTGTTACTAGGGAGATTACACTATGGTCTTGTAAAGGAAATTACCCTCTATTTCTCTAGTCTGGCTGCAGATGTAAGCGCACGTGTTGGTCTTACGGGTTTTTGTGTGCGTTTTTTTAAAAAATGAGTCGCGTTGAGGAGAGTCCTTCCGTATGACCGTAGCACGTGGGAGCCAGTTCAGCCAGGGTAGCATAATCACAGGATCAGTGAGGGCTTAGGTTGGATGTGTCTGTGTGTACAGACAACTAGAACCACATTAGCATGGTCCAGATGTCAAGGGGTGGAAAGACATGTGGCCCTCTAGACCTCTATCTGGCCCTTAAGACTGTTGGTGGCAAAGGAAAAGATATATAAGCATAAAAGGAGAATTCCCTGGATGCCAAGATCCAGTTTTTGGGCAAGTACTCCACAGCAGTCTGAGATTCGGGGGGGGGGGTGTCAGAGTCTGTATTTCCTTTAGGAAAAAATGAGGCACCTTGTATACTGTGGTGTCTTTATGATATATGGTTTATTTACACATATATATGCAGCTTGAGCCTACGATGAAGGGGTTCCCAGCATGGTACCCCAAGAGAGTCTTGCTTCTTCCCTAGGCACAGTCCTGGATTCAAACAGCTGTCAGCCATTTCTCTGTTATCTGTTTGCCACATAACTCCTACTCTCTAAGCTTCTGGCCCATATTGCTTCCTCCCCCTCTTCTCTAAGCTCTTGGCTTTATCTCTTGAGTGAAAGTTGCCCCACCTCTTTGCAGTCTATGGTGAGTTCCTTTGGTCCATTGTAGTCCTTAATGCTCCATCCCTCTAGTGACTGCCTCAACAAAGGAAGCTTAGTCTATCTTAATTAGCCCTTAACACATGTTAATTCCAGAGGATTTAGAAGCATCTAATACACTGGTCTAGCACAGGTTTAGCATTCTAAGCCTTCATTACATCTAACACCTACTGAACCTAGTTACAGATAGGTAGCCGTGTTGGTCTGCCATAGTCAAAACAAAAAAAAAAAATTCCTTCCAGTAGCACCTTAAAGACCAACTAAGTTAGTTCTTGGTATGAGCTTTCGTGTGCATGCACGTGTGTATCTGAAGAAGTGTGCATGCACACGAAAGCTCATACCAAGAACTAACTTAGTTGGTCTTTAAGGTGCTACTGGAAGGAAAAATTTTTTTTTGTTTTGACTACTGAACCTAGTAATTTAGGGTGCATCTCGCACCCATGAACTCCTAACAATCCTTTCCAGTGTCAGCCAAGACCCCTGCCTATTCTGCAAACAACCACAAAGTGCTGTGGCTGCAGAATACAAAGAAATCAGTCAAAAAATTGGCCAAGATATAAAACAGAAGACCCCTTAGACCCCCTTGCAGGTGAGATCCATAGCTTTGCTACTCAGCCACATCATTAACCATACAGCTGCAGATCCCTCTAAAGCAGGTATTGAGCTTAAGCAAGGGGGTTAATTATAAAACCCCACTTCCCTAACAGGAAAGCAAAGTTAATGGGTGCTTCTTCAGCTCAAGTCACACACACACCATCAGAAACTGTAAGGGCTGCTTTATGTATTCTAATTCCCCACATATATCTCCATGTAGATAAAAGCATGTACGCTTTGACGTTTCAAGTATGGCATGAGTGGGGATTCTTTGCATCACAAGTACATTGATCAGGCAGGCAATATGTGAGTGGTTGAATACATCATACACTGGAGATTGTAATATTTCATGCATCTCCAAAGCAATCCAATACTGGAAACATCCGTGTGAGATGTACCCAGTGCCCTCTTCTATAGTGCAATTTCATTTTCAAGTTGGTCCAGCCACAGCAGAGTCAGTATTTGCCAGTGCTAATTTGCATGCATTTGCTTCTTTTCTTGCATACTGTATTGAGCAAGCTTACAATGACCTGCGCCTAGCAATCATTTTACCCTAATTGGGGTGGTGGCGGTGGTGGCATATTTTAACAGAAAAACAACAGAACAACCCAAGCAGTCACACACATGTGTAACAGGTCTTCCAGATCTTAACCATTGTGCATCAAAACTCTTCCAAATCCCCTCACTTTAACCACAGGAACAATTAATCATCTTTTCAAAATAATCCACCCTGATCTCTATAATGGTCAAAGCCTATGTATCAGGAGGGTAGCTGTGTTAGTCTAATGAAGGTGAAAGAGGAAAGAGTCTTGTGGCACATTAGAGACTAACAAGGGTTGCCAACAGGGCGCCCGTGAGCATGTGTGCCTGCCAGTACCTCCTATGATGCCCATGAAATGTCTTCGCAAATATCCTCTTTTAAAATTCACAATGCATGAGGGGTTCTTTGCTCTTGTACTTATTAATTTATTTCAACAAATCATATACCGCTTAACACTATGGTAGTCTCTAAGCAGTGCACATTAAGGTTAGAAGGATACAGGAACTATATAATTCGTTAAAAGTAACCAGAAAACCAGAAAACTTTCTTCAGACACTTTCAGTTCCTACTAGCACTCAGCCTCTCCTACATCAAACATGTCAACATTTCACTGGATGCCCGGATTCAATGCTCTCCCTTTGGTCTGTGCTACACAATGGGGAGATGCAAAGAGCTTTTCTCTGTAAGCAAGCCTAGTGGTAGCTGATGCTGGTGTCTCGTCCCCCCCATTGATGGGGTGGCTAATGGGGAACACGCCTACATCCCCATTTTGTGGTCCTTTCTCTTTTTCTGCTCTTTTAGTTATGTAACCATTATGCTGCATTCACACAGTAGCTGTTTTGTGACTGCCACACATGCACTTCCTCAAAATTTCCAATGTGCTCAGGCACAGGAATATAGGAAGCTGCCTTATACCAAGTCAAACCATTGACCCAACTAGCTCAGTACTGACTGGCAGTAGCTATCCAGGATTTCTGGCAGGACCCTCTCCCAGTCCCTCCTGGAGATGCAGGGGATTGAACCTGTGACTTTTTGCTTGCAATGCAGATCTTCTACCACTATGCTATGGCTCTTCCCCCTATAATTCCAAATGTGTCTGGGCATGATCATTCATGGACTAGAGTTCAGTTCATCATATGCATGAGAACAGTGGGAAATTGTCCTGTCATTGCCATTTGACTCCACTGCTTACATTCTTCTCTCTAAATGTATATCAATGTCTATGTCTCCACACCTGCCTATTGACTACTACACCTCATGCATCTGATGAAGTGGGCACTAGTCCCCGAAAGCTCATGCTACAATAAATCTGTGAGTCTTTAACATGCCACAGGACTCTTTATTATCAATGTGACTGGAATCGGTATGTGAGTTTCATAGACAAGTGTGCAGTGTGAGCCTGGAACTTTTATCTCTTCAAAGGCAATAGAAGATTGCATTGGTGTGAGTGGATTTTGTGCTGTGTGCAGTATATACCTAGAACACCCACTCCCCCAGAAAGTAACAGTGGAGCTAAGATTGGCAAAGACTAAAGCAAAAAATGAAAATGATATTTGAGCCGAGGCGCAGGTATAATTTATATTCAATAGGTGGTCAAACATAGACACTAACTTCTCATGTTTTCTACACCTATAACCGGAGTTGCAAACATAATGGCTCACTCCATTTTAGTTGAGGTACTAGAGAAGGGAATATTTTCCCAGTATGTCAAACAGCTGCTTTTAGGGGACAAATTTATGAGCTTCTTCCGTGTAGCTAAGCATATTAGAGTACAAGCATGGTGATGACTTCTCATCCTCTTGGGAGAATTAGGGTTGCTTCATATAATTTGAAAGTTGCTAAAGGGAAAAGGGAAAAGTTAATACATCACACACGTGTGCGTGCATGGGAGGGAATGAGGCACACTTACAGTGGTGAAATAGACATGTTTGTCAAACCACAGGTAGGATTTGCACAATTTCTTACATGGCAGTGATTTCTGAGTAGGAAATGCCTCTCTCTTTTTAAACCCTGGTTTGTGTGTCACCTCACGTGCTTTGAAAGCAGACTATGTGACTAATTAGTTTTCGAAACAAACAAACAAATAAATAAATCTTGTGTGAAGCGGCCCTCATTTTTCCTGCCTGATAGGATACCTGAAAACCACGCAGAGCCACCAATTAGGAGATATTGTCACAATAACAAATATGTGTATCGAGACACATGAACTGGTATAGAAGCAGACATATCCATACACTTTGTCGGATACTTGCACATATAATTACACCACAGCCACCACATATATGCATGTGAATGAGCATGCACTTGTACAATCTCAAACAGTGACAGGATTAGATTGATGCATGCAGTAGAATGAGGTGGTAGAATAGAATTGGCTGCACCACTTCAGACTGAAGACAGGCAATATAAATTCCAAGTACACTCTACCTTAAACAAAATCTAAAAATCCCTGCAAGTGGAAAACTAGCACATCAGGGAGACAGTTTCTAGCTCAGCCATTTCCCCACTGTCCTAGTTTTCTACTTGCAGGGAGTTGTTGCTGCTGCTTGCTGGTTTACAGAGGGCAGTCATTCAAAGGAGTGTTTTCCATTCACAGTCTGAAGTCGTATCCTCAGGACTTTACTGCCTAATTTCCAACTCGTTTTGCCGCATCCATCTAGGGGTACCTTAACTTATTCTGGTGTCCTGATGGCTCTGCTCCTGTTTCATTCGCGTAAGAGATAAGACAAGGAAAACAAAGAAGCCCAAAGAAACCCACGTGTGCATTCTCCACAGATGAAGGTCTTCAAATGAAGAGTGGTATACAGTTTTAATAAATAATAATAATCATTCTCAGCCAACCAGTGGCTGGCCTGTGGTGGGTCATCTTCCAATGCCATCTGCTCACACCACGCATTTAGGGAGGACCTCCTATTTTAATTAGGGGGATACTGTCACCATCCAGAGGACCAAGAAGGGTAGCAGGAATGACAGATCTTGGAATGGGCTCCTAACAGTTGGGTTGGGAATGGGAGTCTTTACCTTTGGTGATGACCCCCTGAGCCACTGCTTTTAGAAGGCTACCGTTGCCATTTGTCTGTCTCGACAGACAATGGAGTGTGCCTCCGGGGGTGAAGTCAAACCACTGCATTAGCAGTGCTGAAGTAACCCCACAGAGCGCAAGCCTGGGTAGCATGTATGGAGGTCTCGGGCTCCCCAAATGACAATACCCTCCTCTCGGCCTCACTGATGTGGTCCAAAGGAAAGCAGAGCAATACACTTGGCACCAGCTTGGCGGCAGGAGATGCTGGAAGGAGGCATACAAGGTGCCATCGTAGAGACTCCAGATTTATGTAGGGTTTACTCCTTAGCCTTTTCTTCATTTAGAATCATAGAGTTGGAAGGGACTCAAGGGTTGCCTAGTCCAACTCCCTGCAATGCGGGAATGTCAGCGAAAGCATCCATGACATCTGCTGTCACTCCAGAAAGACGAATGCCTACAAGTGCTGGAACCCTGAGTTCTCTCACCTCTCAGAGATTAGGGAGGTGTGTAGCAGTTTTAAAAGCAGGATCCCGTATAACTGCCCCCAATGCCACCATGAGCACAAATAACCATGAAAGTACAACAGAAAGGACATCTCCGGCGCTGCCACTTTAAGCCACCGTTGTTATTGGCGAGATCTCTGAATAATAGAGAAGGCATTCTGTTTCGTGGAGCCCTTGCTTGGCCCTTGGCTGTGCTCACTGAATTGCTCTGTATTGCCTATCCCCGGTCTGTGTCTGGCTGAATAGACACAATGAAGGGCGAAAAGGCAGCGGGAATCCGGGATATGAAAAATGATGCCCTGATGCCTCCTGCTCGAGTTGTTGTCTTCTCCCCATTAACAATGCAAAAAGAATAAAGAGTGCTAATGATATTGGCAGTTTATACTAAATCGGGAGGTGTCGAAACAGCAAGTAGAACAGCAACAGGAATGGGGGCTGGCAATGGGGAGAGAGTGGCAAAGGTGGGTGGGGCAGAAAGCGGCAGCAAGTGACTCTGCAAGGAATAGAGGCTGTGGAGAGGGGGCAGCAGCCCAGGGAGCTGGGAACAATGGACAGGATATTAGAGAAGAGCTGGCAGTGAGATATGGCAAAGAATGGCAGTGCAGAGGGGACTGGAGGGGTGTGTGTGTGAGAGAGAGAGTTTTGTGTTCCACTGTCAGTCCAACTACGGCAAAAAAAGTCTAAATGTTACAGGCCTCATCACTGGCATAGTTGTAGAGCTATGTGCAGAGCTTTGTACGATCTAATTAATGAATCGAATGTAACAAAAACATTGTGAAACAGCAGCTCCGAATTGTTCTCAAAGCTGTGTCTCACACCTTCAGATTCACTACGAAGTCAGAAATAAAGGCAGTTCTTTTTTTTTCTGGGGGGACACATACCCCTAAACATTTTGTGAATCTTTATACTCTTGTCCATTTACTGTATTTATTTCTCCCGATTTGAACTGTAAAATGGTGATTTTCTTGAGTCAAAATGAGAGCACTCCTAAACATTTTTTTTTAAGAAAAAAAGAAGAAGCACTGAATAAAGGTATGGCAAAACACATGGTTTGGAAGATTAAATATTAAGTCTGCAATGGTTCTTCAAAGCTCAGATTGTTCTGATCTTTCTTTTCCGCGGCTGCAGCTTCCAGGACAAGCATTGTTTTGTTTAAAGCAAAGGTGCCTGCCTGCCTTTCTAACTTACAACCTCAGCCATCTGATACGCGGGCCATTTTAAAACAAACTGATCTAAGAAAGACCCCTTCTGTACCTTCATCACAAATATTCACCTGGAGCATCCTGCTAGTCTTGGTACTCCAAGGAAGGCTAGCAAGCTGAGGAGCGGAGCCAAGCAAAGAGGGATCTCTGATAACTTGAACAGAAAAACGATTAGCCATTTCCCATCGGTGGATTACCTTGTAATTCTATCGCTCTGTCTGCAGACTCAGAACGAATGATGGAAAATCCCAAGGCCACAATGTTTTAACCAGCCTTTCCCATCCTGGTGCCCTCCAGGTTTCCTGGACTTCAGCTTTCATTATTCCTGACCATTGTTTATGCTGGCTGGGGCTGATGGGAGTTGTAGTCCAAATCATCTGAAGGGCACCAGGTTGGGGAAGGCTGAGCTAAAGAAGCACCATGAAGCTCTACTGGGCAGGAACACGCATTGGTTCCTGGCCTGATACTCTCAGCCCCTAACCTATGTGTGCTGGCAGCAGGTGGGGAGGTGACCGCAGTGAAGGGGACTGCGTGGCAGTAGCTCCGGTTACATAGCAAGAGCGAGTGCTTGAGAACAGCAAGACAGCAAAAAGGGCTTTTAGTGAGAATGAATAATTCACATTTTGAGCAATGTCCTGGCGACAGGAAGAGTCCAAATAGGTCCCTGGGGCCTGGTCCACCAAGGGAACAGTGAGGAGGGATGTCATGCAAAGAGGGGCAGGGAGAGCAGAAGGACAAAATGCAAGGGAGGGAAGCTTGGGCAGGAGTGGAAGAGTAATCAGGCTCCTGACTTCTTAGTAGTGATATTGAAAGGTGAATTTTGCCCGCCGCTGCTTTTCCTGCCATTGCAGAGGTGCGTAAGGAGAAGCTGGCTGGGTATGATGGGAGTTGTAGTCCAGAACATCTGGAAGGCACCAGGTTCTGAAAGTCTAATCTAGATCCTGGGGGACTTTTTTCAAGACAGGTGTCCTCTCTCATAAAACCAAAACCACTTTGTTATAGTGTCTCTTACAGTTAGCAGCCTTGATGGCTCTTACCCTGATGGGTCTTTCTTAAAGGATTCAGAGTATGGAGAATCTCTGGCCCTCCAGATGTTGCTGGACTACAACTCCCACCAAAAAAGGCATTGTAGTTCAGCAATATCCGGAGGGCCAAAGTTTCCCCGCAGATGGAGCACATGGTGTGGTTGAAATAAAGAAGAGCCACCATCCTGGTGCCTGTTTGCTTTTCTGCCATTCCTGGACAGAACATGCCCCATACACGATACCAGGTCTGTGAGAGCAGCAAGTGTTCCAAGATGAGAGGGCACTAGAAGTCTAGTGTGGTTTCTGCTGCAGGCTTTTTCTGCGGAGAGGAGGGACGTCCAAAGCCATTGTTTCTCACGAGGTGGATTCTGAGCTGGTGTCACCACTGAATCCAGGAAATAACGATAAGAAAGAAGAGGCACTGGCAACAGGATGGCAGAGGGAGGAAGAACAATGGAGCCGCCCAATCACTATACTTTGAAATGTCCCCAGACCCCTGGAGGCTCAAATCTTGTGCAAGACAGTTGGGCTCATGTTCATGTTGTGTGTACACATGCAAGTGGTTCTAACAATGAATGTGCATATGCTCGTTTATACCAAAATTGCAGAGGCACGGGAGAACTTAAATATATTGGGGAGGTGCTCAGCTTTTCACTTGTATTCGTACATACAGTTGTGAGAAGTGCTGAACGCACGTTGCATTTTTGTGTATGGCTGTCTTCCAAACCATAGAGGCAGCAAGGCAGAGCAAGGCAGTTTGCCTAGCCAAGCTGCTGACCAATAGCATTTTGAAACATTTCTTGCATGCCTATTTCTATCTCGTATCTGAATGCCTAATTACATGGACTGAAGACATAAAACAAAATGGATTTTTTTAACAGTGATTATCACTTAAGCAAACAAACATCTGTAAACTGGTTGCACACACATTCTGTGTAACAGCTGGACATCTGTATCAAAACTCTATGCAGGGCTAGGTCAAGTTATATTGCTATCCTGTGTGAACATTATTTTTCCTGCCTCCACTGTGCATCTTTTGTGTTCTGGGGGTTGAGTTGGGTTCCCTTCTCAGGGGTTTCCCAATTGCAGCCACTTCCCTTCCTCTTCATAAGTTAATGAAACAAGAGGGGGGAAAGGGCTGCTGATGTCCCAAAGTCTTTCCCTCAAGTTTTCCAGAGGGGCAATGTCATGGACTGGCTAGATGCAGAGGAGTGGTGGGAGGCAGCAGCCAGGGAACCCCTCCCTCAAGGGAACCCCCAGGGGAAGAAGTCTCAGAGCCCATCATGGTGGTGGGATCATTATAAGTGGTCAGAGGGAGAAAAGGGAGTGGGCAGGGAGGCGGAGGTGTCAGCAGCAGGAGAGATGACAGGCAATGTCTTACCATCTTGTGTTCCAGAATAGCCCAGTGACTCTTAATTTCTGATCTGCCTATACTGTGTCCTGGTCTGGCTGCCCCATATCCTATATGCAGTGAAAACGTAACAGAAGCCAGGTGTCATTGTGGGCTCTAAAACTGAGATGGCTCCATAACAGGATTAATTGTGAGCTGGTGCAGGCTACTGATCCATCGTGGAGAGTGTTCATTATGAAATCTCCTTACAGACAAGACCACAAGGTGAGGTGGTACCAGAGACAGCAGATGCATGCCAGGGCATTAGAAATCAGGGCCGGCTGAGGCCAGGCTGCTTCACTGCTCAAGAATCAGAGCAGATACGGTGCATTGGAAGTAACTGGTGCTGCTCCAAATATCAGACTCCGGGGAGCTCTGGAGCCACAACTGGATGCCTTCCCCACTGAGACCTGGGTATCAAAAGAATGGACCAGGCCATGTGCATGCTGCTGCTATTTCACAGCTGCTGTTTCCTACAGCCTAGACTCAGCAAAGAGTCTTGCCACTTCCTCAGTGGTGCCATCGGGGCAGGACATTGGGGCCAAAGTCCAGGGGCCCACTCAGCAGAAGGAGCAAGGCTGGCTTACTAAGGGAATGCCTTGAGGGAATGCCACTTCCCATCTAAAGAGCACCATGAAGTCCAGTGTCTAAAATTACTTAACTGTGCCACTGTGCTCTGTGGGGAAACAAGTGTGTGCTGAGGGGAGCAGGGGTGGCAATAACTTTAGCCAGCTGCATAGGGTTCTTACTTAGAAGCATCTGCAAACCAGAGGAGGCTACCCTGGATTGTGGGGAGAGCGTTAGTTGCATCAATGCAGGGGGAAAAACCTCTACTGAGAGAGCAAGCTGAGGCTGCATTTTCAGCCAGTTCCAAAACCCAGTCGTCCCCCCCCCCCCCGACAGCTAGGGCCTCCTGCTCCTTGGAGATTGCCAGCATTGCCTGTAGCGACCAAAGTGGAAATGCAGAGAACAAGCTGCACATTTTGTAGCTTCCAGAAACCCCTGGAGTGTGGCACAGCCAGGTGACTTGTGAGCAGCACGCAGAGCGAGAGGGAATGGACCAGCCCAGCTCCCCGCCTATTGACCCTCATGAAAGATTGATTAGCACCCAATGGATCTTGCTGATTAATCAGTTCCAGTCATTGTCTATCAGGACCATTTGGGTTCCAAATGGATGACACCACAGCCCCGCCCACTAGGAGCCGGTGCTCACTGATAAGGAGCCTCTCTCGACCACTGCATGGGCTGAAAGGAGCTATTTCTCTTTGGTTAAGCCAAACTCCAGGCACACCGTGTATTCATTGTAACAATTCAAGCCACACTCTCCCAGAAGGTGGAATCTGAAGATCTCCGTTTACCATCTGCAAGGCAAGAATAGCTCTGGGCTCAGAACCAGTTGGCTGGTTGATCAGCGATCATCTTATAGTCAGGGTGACTGCCTGAAAGTCTGCCTTCCAAGCGACAAATTTCAGGTGGGCCCCAGCTGAGAAACAGGTATCGATGGAAGATTGTAATTGCTACCATATCTCTCTGTGGTCTGCCTACAACATCGGCTTCCATTCTATTCTAGAATCAATGGAGACCAAGTACTTGTTTTTTTCCTACATAGTCCACACACAATCCAGATCATAGTTTTTGCCCCCTGCAAAGTGCTTCTTGAGAAACTGGTTTAATTGCCAATTGATTCTCCATTACCCAGCAGTGTGGCAGAAGAAGAGTGGATCTACTCCAGTCCAATGATGTTGTGGGTGAGTATATGCCAAGATTGCAATTACTACAGTGGTGCCTCGGGTTAAGAACTTAATTCGTTCTTAACCTGAAACTGTTCTTAACCTGAGGTACCACTTTAGCTAATGGGGTCTCCCGCTGCTGCCATGCCGCCATCATGCAATTTCTGTTCTCATCCTGAAGCAAAGTTCTTAACCTGAGGTACTATTTCTGGGTTAGCGGAGTCTGTAACCTGAAGCGTCTGTAACCCGAGGTACCACTGTACTTCCTTCTTATTCACCTGTGGGGGGGGGAAGGCTTAGGTAACCTAAATCAGGAGAAGGTTTTCGAAGGTGTATCAGCTAACCACACCCACCCTTGTGGACAGCAGGATGTGGAATACATCTAGCCTGAAAACAGCATGTTGGGTGCAAGTATGAACAATTATGGATTGAGACAAACTACATTTCTGTGCTACAAGCAGGTTAATGTGTACATGGTCATGGTGTGCTGTACAGTCCCCAGCACAGCTTCACGACAGCTGTCACTCTTGGTGTGCTGGGAAAAAGATTCTCTCCAAGAGCCTGTTGCTGGCTGTCCTCTGCCCAGTCTTTGCTAAGGGGCTGTTTGGAGACATGAAGCCTGAACCCAGAGATGCTAAAATGCATCCTGTTGGTGTTGTTCCCTGCAGCTGCTGCTCCCGTCTGCCCATGTGCTGGGAGCTCTGGAGTTAACCCTTTCAGCAGCAAGGTCAGCCGCACAATTTGAATTTGCTTGGCAGCATCACGTTTGTATCCGCCAGGAAGCCCTGGGGATGTGCTGGCCGTGATGTTACTTGGAGACGCTGCTGGGGAGCCTTGCTCACAGATTTCTGCTCAAGCTCCACTGGTTGGCACCAACCCCTCTGGAGCCCCCAAATACAGCTCTGTGTTGGAGAGGAAAGAGGGCTAAGCCCCGAGCTCACAGTTTGCACTAGCAGGGGAACAAATGTATGTGATTAGGTCTTGTAACCAACAATGATTTTTCATATATATATATATATATATATATATATATATATATATACTGAAAACACCCATGACCAGATCCTCTCAGACTTGGTAGTAGTGTGGCAAGCAGCAGCGTTCCAAAATTGACCTGAAGCTGCCGTTTTAGTTTCCCACAATGCTCCAGAACACCCATTATTATGTCCTTCTATGGCATTGTAGGAAATTAAAATAGATTTTTGCAGATCCAGCTCCCTGCCATTGAGGGTCCAGACCTGCTGTAAGCACTGGTGCATCCTGCTGGTGCATTGGGGACCCGTATTGTTCAGGTTTCTAATCCCTATATACTATCTTTTGGCCCAAAGGCCCCCCAAGTGGTAAACAGTGTATTAAAAATATACCGGTATACAACAGAGTTCAGTACAATGCCATAAGTCAATTAGCAAAGAAATCTATATAAGATAACAAAATTGCAATATAGGAGCGCCAAAAGAAAGCCTCCCCAAGCCTGAAGACTAATGGGTGCTCTCATGAACCCTATAGGCCACATGCTTAGGGACAGCGTTGGGGAAGGCACAGAGAGATTTCCCAGATATTTCACATTCAAAGAATGTGTGATCTCCATAACCATGAGGGCTAGTACCTTAAAAATAAATGAAAGCTATGATTGTCAGGGATCAAAACGCTGAAGGAAATTCCACCTACCGGTATAATGAATTGAAAAAAATGTTTAAAATAACTTTTGTAAAAACAAACAAACCCAGAAGCCTTTTATTAGGAATTGTAGGTACTGACATTCCAAAGGAACAGAAAAGACTTTCCATGTATGTGACAACAGCAATGCGGATGCTACTAGCCCAGAGATGGGAAGAAGACAAAGTCCCTACCAGAGAGGAATGGCAAACCAAGCTGTTGGACTATGACGAAATGACAAAACTGACCGGAAGACTCAGGAACCAAGAAGAGCAAAACTTCAATGAAGAATGGGAAAAATTTATAATTTATCTAGGAGACCACTGTAAGCAGATGAAAACCTTAGCATGATTTTTATAACATTTGTAATGTAGCGAATATTATGGATAATATGGAAAGATATAAAACATGGACTATGAAATAATATGCAGTTGAGAAGGGGGACAATAGGACACATGGAGGGAAAGGTGGGAAGTCCAGAGATTTGGAGAAATCTCTAAATAGGGATATGTAATTTGGATTGTTATAATTCTATATTTGTAAAATCAAATAAAAAATATTATATATGTAAAAAGGGAGGCTTGGGCAGTGTGAGTTGGGGCGGCACCTTCCCATTTCATATCGGGTGACGAAACAGGATGTCACTGTCCTTGCCCGTCCCTCAAAAATGCCATCTAAGAAGAGGAAAGGAATTCCTGCAGCAGGGCACTTTCCCTCCCTTCCCCTTCTTGAATGTACACTCTAAAATGGAAGACCCAGCAGTATGAGGAGACCGGTCTTATAGCACACAGTCAACCCAAGTGGAGGTGACGATCTTCTTCTCATTGCCCCAGTCCCATCCTTGAAACTACAGTCTGTAAAGAGGAAAGAAGGAGACACTCTAAGCAGAACAGAAGGAGAGAACTGCCTTCTATTGAGCTCATTCACAGGGCCGTCTTAAGCATATGTGGCGCCGGGGTGCAAAGATCCACCCGGCGCCCCTAGGTTGCCGATGGCCTGCCCAGGCGCATCTTATGGAGCGAAAAATACGGTAGTTTCAGAAGCAAACCGCAGGTGACAGAAACAATTGCAAGTCCTGTGGCACCTTAAAGAGTATCAGATTTATTGTGGTGGCATGACTTTGTACAGGCTAGAGCCTACTTCATCAGATCCAACACAGCAGATGATGAACAGCCCTCTTTATTGAGTGCTTGATCCTGGGCTAAAAACCTTAGGTTGCAGTTTCAAGTGATGCTGTTGCTGCTCTGCTGCTCTGATTCTTACACTACTTCTCTGCCCTGTAGAGGGGACAAAGACAGGCTCTTGATATGAGGCATGCAATGGACAGAGGAGGCAAGCAGCCTGCTCCCATACGGTCATTTACACAGCACTACTAATGGAGTAATATGTGGATCTGTGAGGTGTCCCCTATTTTAAGATATTACCTGAATTTGAGCAGGAGCACCTCTTGTGTTGGACACAACTGCTCCATACATGTCAATGTCTGTTCCTGGGAGTTGTATCCTGTGAGTCTGGGAAGAGTACTCTGTGTTGAGAAAACCTTTGCAATGGGTCTGCCCTCACCCCAGAAAGCAGCACACTTCAAGAGTTGTGTTTATTTATGAACAATAGAACAGCAACTCAACACAGCAGCTAGAACGTGCTACACTGGCAAGGCTATATGGGTCCAACTAGCTCCCACTGAGCTCTAGAGGAAGCTACACCCAAAGAGAGAAGTTTCTGTTACAGATCTGACATCCCACACTCGCCACACAGGGCACCCTTTAGTTTGCCATGCTGCATAGCCAACCCCACAACCCTAAAGAGTTTCTTCTTTCGGACTCTTTCAATCTGGCAATCTTCTTGGGGCTGAACTTTCTCCAGAAACAGTTGCATTGTGGGGCGACGGCTGGCCATGAAAGGCCTTCTCAAACAGTGTTGTGAGACTCTTGACAGCTCCTTTCTCTCTGCTGCTCACCCTTTCACTCACAGGGTCCCTGTGGTCTTTCCAACAGCAGTTACAGATCAACAGACAAGGGGAGAGACAGGCAGCCGGCAGCCACATCAAAGCTGATTCGAGCACCATGTGCTGCTGAGCAGAAGGTCTTCTGCACAACTTGGAAATATTCAGGACACGAGAAGAGCCTGCTGGGTCAGGCCAATGGCCCGTCTAGTCCAGCATCCTGTTCTCACAGTGGCAAATCAAAAGTCGAGTGCAAGAGCCCTCTCCCCTCCTGGGGTTTCCAAGCAACTGGGATTCAGAATCATTGCTGCCTCCAGCTGTGGAGTTATTGCACAACCATCATGGCTCATAGTCATTGATAGCCCTCTCCTCTAACCCTCCTTTAAAGCCATCTGGCTTGGTGGCCAACCTCACCAAATTCCATTGTTTAACTATGTGCTGCATAAAGAAGTCCTTCCTTTTATGTGTCGTGCATCTTCCAACATTCAGCTTCATTCAGTATGGAGGCCGTCACAGAGATGAGACATCCAAGGGAGCCAGCATGTGGCCACCTTAGGGTGCAAAACACTCTAGATGTCAGCATGCATAGGGCTTAAAGAATCTTGCATTTGGTGAAGTCTCCGTGGGGAAGCAACGTTGAGAGAGGCAAGATGCTGGCAGGTTTCTGAAACCTTTGAGGCTGCAATCCTAAGCATGCTTTATGGACATAAGTCCTTTGAAATCCACGGGAGCTGCTCCTAACGTATTTAGGATTGGGGTTCATGAAAGAGAAAAACCCACACCTGTCCCTATTGTTACAGATCCCTCGCGGGGAAGAAGACACGTTGGGTGGGATCTTCTGTGCAACTCGGAAAAGCTCAGGAGCCCTGGCAAGCCAATGGGTAGAATAGGTGACATTGTCTGCCGCCCCCCCCCCCCCCAATTCAAAGCTCTGTTTATAACAGGAGATGCTGCTGATGGGATGAAAGAGCCCCAGAAACCTAAGCAGAGCTCTCTTCTGGGTCTGATGCAGTTGCTGCCATATAGGGCAACACAGAGGTGTGGGGCATGAGGGCCCACAAGCACTAGAAGATCCATGAAACCCAGAAATCCTCTCCAGTCATTGCATATCATATACATCATCATATAGCATATAAACTGATTATCCATCACATAGCCGTATATGATATATACCACATAAGAAAGGTTGTTTTTTTTGTGGTACACAGTGGGTTATACAATCATTCAATTTGCTTTTATTTTTCTCTCTGACAAATTACTTCATATTTAATTAAATCTCCTCCTGTCATGATAATGTTTCATCTCCAATCAGAAGGTATGTAATTGGATGCTGGTATATAATCAAACTTAAGTGGGAGGGCTTCCCCAATGCATTTCTCAGAAGGGTCCACAGCTAAGTATGGCTGTCACCAGTCTGATGAATGTAAGAGGACGGGGGGGGGGGGGTTGAAACTAAAACCCTTTCCTCCCCAGAGCCTTCTGTCACACAGGGCATTTCCACTATGCCAGTCCCAGTACTGGGAAGCAATTTTGCAATTCAGCCTGGGATGTGGGGGGCAGGGAGGAAGGCAGAGAGAGTGATAGGATTTGTAGTGTCATCCTGCACTGAAGTGGTCATTTCGCTTTTGGAATTCTTGTGCTCACTCCTGTCTCCTCTTTGGGGCCGGATGCTGATTAATGCAGAACTTTCGCTGGGATTCTGCAGAGGCGAAGGAGTGCTGGTGAATGAGCAGGATGAGTCAGGGAAGGCTGCATAAGGGCCAGCATAGGAAGGTACAGTGAAGATTTCGCTGGGGCTGCTATTGCCTCCATCCCCAGCTGCTCAGGGCTTGGCATATTGAGGCGCTGGAATGGAGGATTTGACTCAGAAACTCGGTTACAACCTGATCTGCTGCTGCTGCTATGGAAACAGTTGCTAAAACCAGGGCAAGGTCCACGGCTGGACTGACAGGAGGTCCCAAAGTGCAGGCAAAATTGCTTGGGCTTCTCTGGAGGCTTGAGGCACCCTGTCTTCTCTGTGACACTTCCAATTTTCCCGGTAGTAATAAGGAGACTCCCAAATCCCTTCCACCCCAAGTGTTCTAGCTGGGCTTGTTCAGCTAGGTCCATTCTCCACTGGTTTCAGAGAATGGTGGATGAGCCTTCCTCCTCCTGCATACCAGTGGTCACTATCCAGGAGCTGCAGCAGTATTTCAGAGCAGAGCTGAGCTTACTGCTAGGATATCCTAGAACATGGGTAGGCAAACTAAGGCCTGGGGGCCGGATGCAGCCCACTCACCTTCTAAATCCGGCTTGCAGACGGTCCGGGAATCAGCATTGAGTAGAATGTGCCCTTTTATTTAAAATGCACCTCTGGGTTATTTGTGGGGCATAGGAATTCATTCATTTCCCCCCAAAAAATATAGTCCAGTCCCCCCCAAGATTTGAGGGACAGTGGACCAGCCCCCTGCTGAAAAAGTTTGCTGATCTCTGTCCTAGAAAGGTCAGTAGGGCAGCACTGTGGAAGGGAGCAATGCATTGTGCCTTGGCACAATGTGCAGGAACATAAATAGCTGCCTTATCCTGAATCAGAGCACTGGTCCATCCAGCTCCATGTTGTCTGCACTGACTGGCAGCAGCTCTCCAGGATTTCAGATGAGGGGCTCTCTCAGCTCTACCTGGATATGTCGGGGGCTGAACCTCGGAGCTTCTGCGTGCAAAGGAGATGCTCCATCACTGAACGGTAGCCACCCTGGTGGGTGTCTTGCTGCTGCTGTTAAAAAGTAACGGACAAGGGGCAAATGAAGGATGGAGATCTTATAGAGAAGCAAGGTTGGGCTGGGCAACAAGCAAAGAATCACAAGGAGGAGGGCGCCAGTGCACCTGATGTGGTACAGAAGCAGCAGCCTAAAGGGGCCCATGCTCAGGCTTCGCTGTGGCCACATTCACAGCATACGTTTAAAGCATGGCGCTAGCACTTTAAAACTGTTTAAAGTGCTAGCGCCATGCTTTAAACGTATAACTTTATACTATAACTCTCAGCCCCCTGGACAAACGACAGCTCCCAGAATTCTTTGCAGGAAGCCATGACTGATGAAAGTGGTATCACAGATCCTTAACTGTATGGTGCAAGTGTGGCCTAAAAAACCCTTGTGACAGAGTCAGAGTGGGGCTTGCTAGAATGGAGAGCTGCTCAGGATCCCTGCTCAGGATCCAGCAAACACCCATGTTAGCCACATTATGTAAAGGGGGGCAATCCAGCTCAGGGAAAGAGCCATCGTGACCGGATATCTAAGGCTCCCCAACATGTTTTTCTGTCTTTCCCAAAAGTGGTAATCAGTTCAACCCCAGTTCTTCAGCAGCTGGATGTGGAACAAGCCTGTCTTCCTTCTCAGATAAATCCCTCCCACCAGCAAGAAAGTGCACATGAAAGGCAATGTATGCCAGCAACTGACATAGAGATGAGGCATATTTTTCCACTGCCGCACTGGGGTGGGGGGACATACCATCAGGAACTGGTTTAGGGAGGGTTGAATAAGAGAAGGGTCTGAGAATGGGACAAAGAGCAGCACTGCGAGGATGGAGTCCAGGGCACATGCCTAGACTCTTAACTACAGCAGATAGTCTTTCCATCTTCAGTCACTGATCTGGCCTGTCCGCGAAAGATCTGTTTTAGCCCTTCCAAAGGGACCTTCTGCCAAAGGGTGATCTAGGAGCAGTATCCTCATTTGGCTGTGAATCTTGTTCCTCATCCTCTGTTTATCACTGTTCCATCTTCAGTAAACTCATCTGATTCATTCTAATTGGGCACAAAATGTTTTGTGGTAAATGTGTGGGGAACTGACCCAAATTCATCAACTTGATGTGTGTGTGTGCATGCAGACACACACGCACGCACGCACGGCCTCTCCATGGAGACAAAAATCTATTATCTAAAACATTTTTAAAAGCCATTTTTAATAAGGTGCAGAATAAAATTGTACATAAATTCCAAAAACACAGATGACAAATGCATATGGATAGACAATATCGTGAAATGTGATGTTCCAGTACATTACAAACATGAAGCATTTCTGAATAAATTGCTTAGTTTGTTCCCCTGAACGATTCCTTATTAAGTAAGTCAACTTTGACATCAGAGTGATAGACCATATTCTCTTATACCAAACAGATCTCAGTGGAAATGTAAAGCACAATATGCTTTGGGGCTTTTTATAAATCCTGAAGAGACCTGAGATCAGGGGAGGAGGCACGGCTGGGGTCCTTCAGGAAGCAAAATTCAAATAGGATAGCTAGAGAAGTCATCTGCATGCGCTGAGCTCCTTGGGTCAGATTTCTGACCAGAGATAATAACTGGGATTTGTTTGTGTCAGTCTGAGAATCAGCAAGACCAACTGGAACTTGGGATATCAGAAAGACATTGCAATTGCCGCATTTTAATATTTCATGTAAGGTGCTAACACACCGCAGGCAGGTGCTGTTTTCCGGAACAGACCCTAGTCCAGCATCCTATTCTCACAGTGGCCAAGCAGGATTCAAGCATAAGAACACTCTCCAGCAACTAATATTCAGAAACACTGCTGCCTCGAATTGTGGAGGCAGAGCATAGCCACCTTGGCTAGTAGCCACTGATAGCCTTATCCTAAATGAATTTGCCCAGTCCTCTTTTAAAGTCATCCTAGTTGTGGCCATGAAGGGACGTGGGTGGTGCTGCGGGTTCAACCACAGAGCCTAGGACTTGCCGATCAGAAGGTCGGCGGTTCGAATCCCCGTGACGGGGTGAGCTCCCGTTGCTCGGTCCCTGCTCCTGCCAACCTAGCAGTTCAAAAGCACATTGAAGTGCAAGTAGATAAAAAGGATAAATCCGGCGGGAAGGTAAACAGTGTTTTCGTGCGCTGCTCTGGTTTGCCAGAAGCGGCTTAGTCATGCTGGCCACATGACCTGGAAGCTGTACGCCAGCTCCCTTGGCCAATAAAGCAAGGTGAGTGCCGCAACCCCAGAGTCGGTCACGACTGGACCTAATGGTCAGGGGTCCCTTTACCTAGTTGTGGCCATCACACAGCTAGGGAGAGAATAGAAGAAGAAGAAGAAGAAGAAGAAGAAGAAGAAGAAGAAGAAGAAGAAGAAGAAGAGGGGGAGGGGGAGGAGTAGTAGTAGTAGTAGTTTGGATTTGATATCCCACTTTATCACTACCCGAAGGAGTCTCAAAGCGGCTAACATTCTCCTTTCCCTTCCTCCCCCACAACAAACACTCTGTGAGGTGAGTGGGGCTGAGAGACTTCAAAGAAGTGTGACTAGCCCAGCAGCTGCATGTGGAGAAGCAGAGACGCGAACCCGGTTCACCAGATTACAAGTCCACTGCTTTTAACCACTACACCACACTGGCTCTATGTGACCTGCTTTACAGAGATCAGTCCTTTATTCGAAGGAGTCCTCTATTTTAAAATCTGCCCAGTTTAAAGATAAATAATCATAGGGAGGGAGAGCAGAGGAGTTGAAACTCATGCATAGTTAACATCCGGGCAGCAGGTGCACACAGGTTATCTGGTGAGATGCATGTCTCCATTTAGATTCTTGTAAATATTTCTAAATATTTCTAAATGTGCACCTATACATGCAAATTAGCACATGCAAATTTCAAACTGGGAAATGATATACAGTGGTACCTCAGGTTAAGTACTTAATTCGTTCCAGAGGTCTGTACTTAACCTGAAACTGTTCTTAACCTGAAACACCACTTTAGCTAATGGGGCCTCCTGCTGCTGCTGCGCCGCCGGAGCCCGATTTCTGTTCTCATCCTGAAGCAAAGTTCTTAACCTGAAGCACTATTTCTGGGTTAGCGGAGTCTGTAACCTGAAGCGTATGTAACCAGAAGCGTATGTAACCTAAGGTACCACTGTACAATGAAATGAAAAGGATGTTTAAAATAACATTTGGAAAAAAACCAAAAAAACCCAGAAGCTTTTCTCTTGGGAATTATAGGGACAGAACTACCTAAACGGTATTGAAACTTATTCATGTATGTGACTACAGCGGCAAGAACGTTACTTGCCCAAAAATGAAAAGAAGTCCCAGCAATGGAAGAATGGACACAGAAACTTATGGAATATGCAGAAATGGCAAATCTTACCGGAAAAATAACAAATCAAGATAACAAACTTTTTATAAAAGAATGGAAATGGTTTATTGAATATTTACAGATAAATTGTAAACAGGAAAAAAAAATCACTGGCAGGATTATTGTAATAAGCTGCAGTTTCATAAGAGTATATATTTAAAGAAGATAAATAAATGAGTAAATTAAGTTAATTTGGATACGCAGAAGATATTAAAAATAAATTTAAGGAACTGCAGAAAGAGGGGGGAGGGAGTCAAGTTTTGAAATGTCAAAATGATTGTAAAATCAGTGAAATGTATAAATCTTAAAAGTGTGTGTGTGTGTGCGCGTGATGTTCCTGTCCACAAACATAATGGCTCAAGACTGATTTAAATGTGACACTGACATATAAGGGGAAGGAGTACCAGCACAGTGGGCCATCTCACTTAAAACAAACCTTCAGTTCCTATGGGTGCATCACTAGAGCACCAACTGTCCAGTCCATAAATCCCTGGCATGGTTAAAACCTCTGGGACAGCTCAGTTTGTAGAGCAGGAGGCTCTTAATCCCAGGGTTGTGGGTTCACGTTGAGCAAAAGATTCCTGCAATGCAGGAAGTTGGACTATTTGACCCTCATGGTCCTTTCCAGCTCTGCAAATCTATGATTCTGTGATTAACCTTACACGAATATGTGAGGCAACCCAGCTTATCCAAGGTGCTCACTGCACAGAATGCCACAAAGCCAACATTTTCTGCAGCTGTCCAACACTGCAGAATCAGGTGTCGTAGAGCAAAAAAGGTGCAATTCCATATTTTAGCCACCAGAAGGCACTGTGCACAGCTGGGTGTTCCAAAATTAGGAACCCTTTTCGTTTTGGCAGAAGGTCGTCCAAGGAACGCATAGGAGCACAAGATTGTCTGAACTCAGCTGTATCTTGTACAGGGTCTGGCCTCCCTGCCACTCCCTTAGCCTCCTGGTGCCATAAATCATTTTCTAATTTATAACATGAATAATTGATTTTGCCGTGGCAGCCTCGGCGATAAATCTCCTGTGCACACATGCATAAGAAAATAATAATAATCCTTCGGTGGAGCGACCGGGGCTCCCTCTATTGATTACCTGTGCAGAGGGCCACTTGCCCACGATTCATGCTCTAACGCTTCCTTGCAGTGCTGTTGACTGAGGTGGGCAAGGACTCTCCCTATGGATAGGCCACGTGGGGCATGCTTTTCAAGGGATGTTAGCATAGTTTATCATAGAATCATAGGACTGTGGAGTTGGAGGAGACCCCAAGAGTCATCCAGTCCAATCCCTGCAATGCAGGTTTTTTTTGGCCCAATGTGGGGCTCAAACCCACAAACCTGAGATTAAGAAGTCTCATGCTCTACCAACTGAGCTACCCCAGCTCAAGGAGCAGATAAGAAGACCCCTGACAGAATTGTGGGAAGGACAGGTTTGTGGTGCAGTATTATTCGGACATTTTATCATGGGAAATGTTTGGCTTTGGAGATGGGCTCTGTCATGCTCTACAGGGTCAAAATAATATCATTTGCTCGGGCTTCATTTTCAGGTGTCGGCTTACAAAAGGAGCAACGTCTGGGTGTGATTCTGCTTGGAAATCAGACACACGCACTCTGACCTGTAATTGCAAATGTTTGTGGAGAGCTTGTGACTAGTTTTTGATGGAAAGGCACTCTACACATAGAATCATGGAATTGTAGAGTTGGAAGGGACCCTGAGGAGCATCTAGTCCAGCCCCCACCCCAATGCAGGAATCTCAACAGAAGCATCCATGACAGATGGCCAGCCAACCTCTACTCATGACCAGTAGCACTGTTTTTTTTTTAATTACTGGTATATCATTTCCAAGAATGCTTTTAGAACCTTATGGGTCCACCACGTATGATAGAAGGTGCCTTCCTTTTGCTTACATTTCCAGCAGATATTTGCACTTGTCTTATACATTTTTGCCAGCTTTTGTTGTTGTTTAGTCATTTAGTCGTGTCCGATTCTTCGTGACCCCATGGACCAGAGCACGCCAGGCACTCCTGTCTTCCACTGCCTCCCGCAGTTTGGTCAAACTCATGCTGGTAGCTTCAAAGACACTATCCAACCATCTCGTCCTCTGTCGTCCCCTTCTCCTTGTGCCCTCCATCTTTCCCAACATCAGGGTCTTTTCCAGGGAGTCTTCTCTTCTCATGAGGTGGCCAAAGTATTGGAGCCTCAGCTTCACGATCTGTCCTTCCAGTGAGCACTCAGGGCTGATTTCCTTAAGAATGGATAGGTTTGATCTTCTTGCAGTCCATGGGACTCTCAAGAGTCTCCTCCAAGCTTTGGAGCTTACTAGGAGTCAAATATGCTTAAGACGGCCCTGTGAATGAGCTCAGTAGAAGGCAGTTGTCTCCTCCTATTCTGCTTAGAGTGTCTCCTTCTTTCCTCTTTACAGACTGTAGTTTCAAGGATGGGACTGGGGCAATGACAAGAAGATCGTCACCTCCACTTGGGTTGACTGTGTGCTATAAGACTGGTCTCCTCATACTGCAGGGTCTTCCATTTTACAGAGTGTACATTCAAGAAGGGGAGGGGAGGGAAAGTGCCCTGCTGCAGGAATTCCTTTCCTCTTCTTAGATGGCATTTTTGAGGGACGGGCAAGGACAGTGCCATCCTGTTTCGTCAACCAGTATGAAATGGGAAGGTGCCGCCCCAACTCACACCGCCCAACCCTCCCTTTTTACATATATAATAATTTTTATTTGATTTTACAAATATAGAATTATAACAATCCAAATTACATATCCCTATTTAGAGATTTCTCCAAATCTCTGGACTTCCCCTCCATGGATCCTATTGTCCACCTTCTCATCTGCATATTATTTCATAGTCCATAGGGACTTCCGGGTTGGCGCCTCCGGACAATGGCGGAATTCCTCTGATCGGGAGGAATTTGCTTCGTGGAAACTAGGGTCTGGCCGCCACGGCGAAGGCGGGGACCCACCAAAAATCACAGGCGGGAGAAGCCTGTGAACGTGGGATTCGGCTGGCACCTTTTGCGCCTCCCCTACTCACAGGGAAACCCGGTTTCGGGGATCTGGAGCGACGTGGGGTGAGTGGCGCGGTGCTTTGAATCGACTGCTTTTTTCACAGAGTGAAGCCGCATTGCTGTTGCCGGAGAGCGCTGACTTTTTCCTGTGGACAATTTGATCTTAAAACAACTACCCGTGAGTAGAACGGAAAATTGGATTTTTAAATGTCTTAATTTGGCACCGAAACGGGGAGGTTCTAAACAGGAAGTCCGCCTTCACCTTTTGTAAATAGACTGAAGCAAAGAGGCTGCAAGCTAAAGTCTTGGAATGTCCTTTGTAAAGGGTTAAACTTCCATCGGCTAAAATCATTAAACCCCCCCTTGGAGGCAGGAGAAGAGGGGGGAAATTTTGGACCGCGCAAGCCTGCAGGAGAGAGAGTGAAGAAAGTTAAATTACCACCGCTCTGAACCTGGAAACGGGCTGCTAGCAAGTTTGACGTTTTGGAAAAGTTCATTGACTGTGAACAAAACGTATGTTGACAGATAGTTAAATAAGAGAAATACATTGTTTCCATTGTTTCCTTCTGTGCTTAAAAAGGAGTAAAAGTAACTGAAAATTGAAACTGATTTTATTGCTTGAACCGTGCTTAAAAGGATTGATACAAATAGAAATTGTTTCCCTCTAGAGGGAGCCTCTGAAACTGTTACAAGAGTTGAGCTGGGGGAACCTCCAGCTGCAAGATAAAAAACCGTGAGAACCAGGGATTGACCTTGGATCGGTAAGAATGTCGACAGAAGAAGCCTTAGTGATTGCATTATGCAAGATAAGTGACTCATTGGATCAGCTCCATAAGAAGACGGATGTGATGACTATTAAAATTGATAACTTGGGGCAAAAAGTGACTAATTTGGGACAAAAAGTGAATATCTATACAGAAACTACTCAGGAATCGATACAGGAATATAC
Source organism: Podarcis filfolensis (assembly GCF_964270895.1). Classification (NCBI taxonomy): domain Eukaryota; kingdom Metazoa; phylum Chordata; class Lepidosauria; order Squamata; family Lacertidae; genus Podarcis; species Podarcis filfolensis. Next base: position 41,447,209 of record NC_139608.1, on the reverse strand, counting down.
TTTGACATGGCAAATTGTGGAGAAGGCGAGGGAGAAAGTTGTTGTTGTGGAACCTAAAGTAATACAAGTGGAAAAGGAGAGAGCCCCAGCCTTACAGAGGCAATTTGATGAATATAAGTTGTTGACTTCCATGACTGAATTTAGAGAAAGTCAGATTTTGAAGATTGGAGCCCTGTTTGGACTGGAGAAGGAAAGTTGGATAGATCCCCCCATGCAGGGATGTATTGACATTTGGGACTTGGACTTGGGTCAGGAGGAGATTGGAGTTGTGGGGACCTTCAGATTTGGATGGATTTTGAAACACGTCCTGAAATATCTTTTGGATTTTAGTTTTAACTATGGAGATTTGGCTGAACTGCCGAGAAGGAATAAAAACATTGCTAAGTCGGAGCTTCCCCGAGACCTACTCTTCAGCATCAAAGGAAGGAAATTAAGAACAAGATCAGCAGAAGACAAAGTAAAGTGCATGTATAAATATGAAGAAGATCCGCAGAAGGGACTTGGAAAAGAGTTAAGAGCCTCGGACAGAAGATCACCAGGTTGATGGACCATATGGAATTGACGGAAAGGACTGGCAGAATCCGAGACCAGGGAGAAGAGACGGTGGAAGAAGATTGGAAAAAGTTTAAAGTTTATTTATAGAAATATTGCAAAATTAATGAGTGTTAGAAAAATATTGGAATGAAATTACATGGCTTTAGTAGAAATGTTATAAGGAGCTAAGCATAAATAAGTATTATAGTATTAATGGAAAATAAGGTTAAAATAAGTTAAGAAAATTATATGACAGAAAATAGTGAAAGATGGAAAGGAATTGTTGAAATAATTAATAGAAGTGGAATACAAAAAGGGAGGTGAGAGGAGGTTGATGAAACGAGGGAATGAAAGATAGGGCATTGAAATGGTATGATGTATGTTTTTAAATTGTTGTTGCTTTGTTTTATTTAGCCTAATGTGTTAATGTTGTGTATTGTTTATATATTGTACTGTATTTTCTTTCTTTTGTTTTTTTCCCTTTTTTTCTTTCTTCTTTATTTCTTCTTTTTTGTAAGGTTTAAAAGTAATAAATATTATTTTATTATTTCATAGTCCATATTTTATATATTTCAATATTATCCATAATATTCGCTACATTACAAATGTTATTAAAATGTTATTAAAATCCTGCTAAGGTTTTCATCTGCTTACTAGGAGTGGTCTCCTAGATAAATTATTATTTTCCCCCATTCTTTGTTGGAGTTTTGGTCTTCTTGGTTCCTGAGCCTTCCGGTCAGTTTTGTCATTTCGGCCTGGTCCATTCCTCTCTGGTAGGGACTTTGTCTTCTTTCCATCTCTGGGCTAGTAGCATCCGCATTGCTGTTGTCACATACATGGAAAGTCTTTTCTGTTCCTTTGGAATGTCAGTACCTACAATTCCTAATAAAAGGCTTCTGGGTTTGTTTTTACAAAAGTTATTTTAAACATTTTTTCCGTTCATTATACCGTATTTTTCGCTCCATAAGATGCACCTGACCATAAGACACACCTAGTTTTTAGAGGAGGAAAACAAGAAAAAATTATTCTGAACGAAACAGTGGATGTATGATTTTTGTGGTTCATGCTGTGGCCACAGACATATGTGATTTGACGGTGAGTTTGGGGTAGCCCAATGCAAAAATCCTGAGAATCCATGTGGATCTGTGCTTTGTAACCACATATTTGCGCCATTGCGGCCCCACGAAACAATGGATGTGTGATTTTTTTGGTGCAGGCTATAGCCATGGACACACTATGTGATCTGATGGTGAATTTGGGGTGGCCCAGTGCAAAAATCCTGAGGATCCATGTGGATCCGTGCTTTGTAACCAGGTTTTTGCGCCATTGCGGCTCCATGAAACATTGGATACGTGATTTTTTTGGTGCAGGCTGTAGTCATGGACATGCTATGTGATCCGATGGTGAATCTGGGGTGACTCAGTGCAAAAATCCTGAGGATCTGTGTGCTTTTACCTCCCCCCTCCCAGGCAACCTCCTTTAGAGATAAGAGTCCCTTATCTCCCCTCCCGATCATTTGCCGATCAGCTGCTCAGCGGCTTTGTTTCAACACCCCCTTTCCTCTTTCTAAAAAAAAAAAGCATAATCTGCTTTTTGCCCCTGGGCAATTCGGCTCCAGGGACCACACATTCACTCCATAAGACGCACAGACATTTCCCCTTACTTTTTAGGAGGAAAAAAGTGCATCTTATGGAACAAAAAATACGGTACTTCCAATATATGTGGGACAAAATCTGGCAGTGAAAATGGGCCCTGATTACGTTGTTGTTGTTGCTGCTGCTGCTGCTGCTGCTGCTGTCGTCGTCATCATCATCAAATTCATGCACCTACACCATTATCCTTTCTTAACAGTGGCTAAGAGCTAGAGTGGCCATGTGGCCCATTTTACAGAGGACAGTCTTCCATTTGAGGGCAACCTCTATTTCATAGTTAAGGAAATGCTGGCTCGCCAGACGTTGTTAGATAGTGTGGCGTAGATGAGGCCCTGGGAGACCATGGTTCAATTCCCTACTCGACCACGAAGCTCAACGGGCGATCTGGGGCCAGTTACTACCTCTCAGCCTAACCTACCTCACAGGGTTGTTGTGGGGATTGATGAGGACAGGGAGAACCACATGCACCACCTGGAGCTCCTGGCAGAAGAAGGTGGGGTATTGATGCAATAAATAAACAGACTTTAGTCAGCCCCAGCCAGCATATCCAATGGTCAAGAAAGACTGGAGTTGCCCTGCACCATCTGAAGGGCTGTAGCTTCATCACTCCTGCTTTAAAGCCCAGTTTAAAGATAAATAAAGGAGAGCAGGAGGCCACTTGAAGTTGCCTATTAACATTCAGCACCTGGACAGCAGATTCATCAGGTCACCTGGTCAGTAATTATTTCTAAATCTGCATCTATATATATAAATTAACCTATGCAAATCTGTGCCATCTTTTGTCCTCTTTTTTGCGAGGCATAAGTGGCCGTCCTCTGTTAAGAGCTGGATGCTTCACAGTAATGTGCTGGCTGCAGGGATGCTGCACGTTGCAGAAGAAATCCCTTGTTTTCTGCCCACTAAAGTGGTTACTTCAAATCTTTCCCCACCCTAGACATTTAGAATCATCACTGCGAGGCTCCCTAAAGCAACAAAGCAGCTGTCTGAACCTCCCCATTGTTGGAAAGGCAAAACAAAGATGATTTCCCAGCAGCATTTATTCTTTTCTCAGACCCACACAGACAGACACGCAGGGAGAAGTGGATGGATGAAGAGGAACCAAGACCACATGGAACCACAGCATGCTTGAAGGAGCCTGAGTTAAGATCCCCGGTAAAGGAAGAATCGTGTGAAAAATGCACGGCAGGCAGCATATCCTATTGATTTCATTCTAACGTATGCAAGTGTGCTTAAAGGACTGCAGCCACAGACAGTTGCCTCATTGACTGCTTCTTTCTTTTTTCCACATAGTTTCCCCATTTGCATTGCAGCTCTCAGAGTGGCAGGTTCCACAGGCAATTGTGCACTAGCTGCTAATGGCTTTTTTTATCAGTTTCAGAACTTTCCTGGGAGAGAGCAGCTAACCTCATATTTCTCACAATCCTATGGGTTTCTCAAGCTGCCTTATGAGCTGTAGCACCACAATAACCCACCCAAATATTTCTGGGCGAGATCTTCCATGAATTCTGGGGGACAGGGAACAGAAAGGTCAATGCCCGGCAAATGGTGTGTGCTCTGTGCGGCCACTCTTTGGAAGCAGAGGCACTGCTGGTGTGCAGGAATGCGTTCAGTTTGGGCTGCTCCCATTGCAGATGCATGGGCCTCACTCACCATGTTATCCGCTCTCACCAACTAAAGGTGGGACTACTGTTTCCAGACTGCCAGCTCTTTGGGAGCTGCTGTTCTTGGGAAGGGGTTGCATAATGGATCAGAACAGTTTCTGACTCTCCTTGGCTAAGCAGTGGCATAGCGTGGGTTGTCAGTGCCCGGGGTTGTCATGGAGGAGGTGGGTGGGTGCAAAGGCAATGGACGGAGTACACCTGTGCATTCAACTGCCTAACAGTGTCTGCCTCACCCAGGAGATCACAGCTGCAGAGATAAGAGTCATTCCATCATCTAGAGAGATCACTTCCGGATTCTCATGGAGAAGCTGTTTTCAATGCCGCCCAGCAACAGAAGCGCCCAGCTGTATTGAGGTGACACTGCGTGTTGACATTTTGCACTGATGGCAACTGCCCCTGTGACACCCACCCCCGCATGCTACACTACTGTGGCTATGGCATCTACTTGAGGCCATGGATGTTTAGGGAAGGGCCATAGCTTAGTGATAGAGCATCTGCTTGGTGTGCAGAAGGCCCCAAGTTCAATCACTCCAGGTAGGACTGGGACTGTCCCCTGCCTGGTACTCTGGGGAGCTGCTGCCAGTCAGTGTAGACAATACTGAGTTAAAGGCACCAATAGTCTGACTTGGCCTAAGCTGGCTTCCTGTGTTTCTATGGGAACTGCAACTTCAAAATTTACCAATGCACCACTGAATTCCAGTCATGAATGGCTTTTTGACAGAGAGATGGGAGGGGCTATAGCTTTAAAGCACATTCAAAGCACATTTTGGGCACTGTAGTTTGTTAAGTGTTGGTGGGAAGTGTAACTGTGAGGGGAAAACTACAGTGCCCATAATTCTTTGAGGAGGGAAATGTTCTTTAAAGGTACTGTATAGTGTGTACAGAGAAAGAGAAAGAGAAAGAGAGAGAGAGAGAGAGAGAGAGAGAGAGAGAGAGAGAGAGAGATGGTTTCAGGATAAAAGCAGGGGTGAGGTAGATGAATGAGTTTCTCCATAAGTACTGCCCACCAGGGGACGGAGCCAGACAACCTCTGAACATTGAGGGGGTTCAGCGCCCTCAAGAAAAACATGGGGGGGGGGACTGAAACTGCCTCAGACCCCAGGAACTGGTGCCTATGCTCCCCATTCATTTTGGGGTAAGGGGTAAATAAATTAAGCAGAATCCCCCCTTATGTCTTTTTTGGTTTGGCCCTAAGTTTCAATCTGTTGGTCCAGCTACCTAAGTCTATCTGCCCAGGAGAGCGCTGCCTGCCTTGCATGGGTTCTGGACCTGTCTGGCACTAGCCCCGGTCCCTTCACTGTCCCTCCAGCCCTGTGTTCGCCCCCCTCCCCCACAGCACCCTTGCCTACACGCAGCCCTGGAAAGTCGCAGCAATGCCAGTTCAGCCCTGCCGGAAGCTAATAAAGCAGAGGAGTAACGGAGTGAATCCATATGGCTTTAATATGCGACATTAAAAGGTAATGGGAAAATCAATCCCAGCAACAGCAGGGTTCCCTCCGCAGCAAGTGCAACAAAGGCACCAGCCGTATTTGTTTGGCAGTGCCAGGGGAGCTGGAGGTGTCAGGTGCTGCACGCCTCACGCTGTGCCAGGGTTTCATGTGTTGTGACAAGCCATGGGATATTCATTTGGCAGCGGCTCCCATTTTAAATGTTGAATAATTGAAGCACCATACAAGGAGAATAGAGATCTCGAGGTTTGCAATTCTCCTCGGCGCAGCTGTTTTTGTACAAAGCGTCACCTGTTGTTATTTCCACTATTTGCGTCGTGCCGTCCTAAATAATGCCCAGGAAAGTGTGTGTGCGTGGGTATTTTGGATGCAAGATGTCCCTGAGCTCCAATAGCAGGGAGCTGGGGACTTTGCAATTCTGGCTACTGCCCAAGTGAGGATCCTGGGCTGTTGAAACCCAGCTTAGCAGTTATGACATATACACCCACCCTAACTGCTGCCATCTGGGGCCTGGTGCCAGGGGTTCCTGTGGCTTACAAAGGTATTGTGTTGGCTCCATGAGCCTTGTGCCGACTTTATCCCAGTTCCCAGTGACTCCAACCGACAGGTTAAAAACACACAAAGAGTCCTACTAGGTGAGGCCAAAGGCCCGTCCATCGAGCATCCTGGTATATCACAGAGGTCAGCCAGGTGACTCTGGGAAACTGGCAAGCAGAACTGAAGCACAAGAGCACTCTCCCCTTGTGTGGTTTCCAGCAATTGGTATTCAGAAGTGTTATGGCCTCCAACTGTGGAGGCAGAGCATCGCCATCTTGGTGAGTAGCCTTTGATAGCCCTCTCCTCCATGTACGATGCCTGTGGGAAGAGTCCACAAGCAGGGCATGCATGCAAGCTGGATAGCTCAGTCAGTAGAGCACGAGACTCTTAATCTCAAGGTCATGGGTTCGAGCACTATGTCGGGTGAAAGACTTCTGAGTTGCAGGGGGTTGGACTAGTTGACCCTTGTGGTCCCTTCCAATTCTATGATTCTACGAAGGGAGACCAGATCACCCACTATGTTGAGTGTTCTGTATCTGAATTCAGGTATCATTCTGGCAAAGAGCGAGGTGGGATAGAGACAGGTAGAGGGAACGATAGTTGTGTACCCCATGGGATTCGGGAACATCTTCAGTGAAGCCTCCAAAGGAACTGGTGCTGGCAGCGTCAGCCCCAAATAATTCAAAACTCCTTTGATCGGTAATGAGAAGAACCAAGAAGAGGGTTGAATTTGGAGCTGGAATTTGAAACTACCGTGGGTGGATGAAAGGAGTGTATGTTTGTGTGTATATGCATGCGTGTCTGTGCCCTGACGTGCATGTGCAAATGCAAGGTTGAATTATTAAGCGCTGAAGAGGCATTCATATCCCAGGAGCGAAGGGCAGGAGTTATCGCCGTTATTACATCCTCTCTCTGCTAGAGAAATGGAAGCTTATCGCCTCCATCAGTAAAACTTCCCTGCTTAGTAAATTAAACACAGCACAAAACAGCACACAGGCCAGGATCACCTGTGCTAGCTGCTGCCGGAATGCACAACAGGGCACCTGGTGTCTATGCTGCAGAGTGTGTGGCATGGAGTTCCCCCCACTGCAGGCGTTCTGTGTATTCTCTTATGATGATGCCAAGCTGGCAACTCAATAGAAGCCTCTGAATGGATCATAATGGCACCGTCTTTGTTGCATTACCTAATCCTTTGCTCCAGAGCGACCTGTCCCTCCTGGAGTGAATTTATGCTGCTGGTTTGGATGCAGCCTCCCCCTCTCCCCCTCCCTCACAATTTGACCCTGGCTTCCAAGCAAACTTTTATGGGCCCCCCAACATAGGATCTCAGTCAAGGGGAATTTGCTCAGAAGCAATACCTCTGCTTGCACCGTACACCAGATCTGGGGGCTTGGTTAGAGTCCTGGGGGGTTGTAGTGAGTGAGGTGAAGAGACAAGGCGTGGCTGCAGGGAAGCGTTGAGCAGGTGGAGGGTGCTGTGTGCTCAAGGCTGCGATAACTGCTCTTTCATTACCCGAGAGACAGATTAATCAAATAATAATTAACTTTACTGCCTGCAGGGGGGCGGGGGGGAACCTAATACACAAACATCTCCGGCTCCCTAGACTCAGGTCCCTCGACTTGGGAGTGATCCAGTAAGGGAGTGAATCCTGCACGTTTTTCCTCCTGTCCCCCAACCTCTTCAAATTGGCCACAGCAGGGCCCCCAGAGACACAACAGCTGGCACAGCTGTCCTAATGAGCGCTGCTACGTTTCGCAGGGGAACAAAGTCATTGCTCAACTGTATGTTTTAATTTACTTAAACATATGCGCATTTGGGGGAAAAAGGCATATTGGTAAGGTTGAATAAAGACAAAACAGTGGCCCACCCCCCACCCTCACCACCCCACGCTACTTCAGAGCAGACCCGTTAAAACAGAGCAAGATGGCAAACCTATCTTTGTTCTGCTCTGATAAATCCAGAGCTGCTTTATTGGGGTGTGTTTGTTCCATAGGTGGGGAGCAACTGGTGCTAGGTGTGGCACTCTGCTCACCGATTATGGAGGGAGATGTTCTAGTTGTTGCTGCTGCTTCCAAGCACACATAACGAAGTGTGTATTTTTCCTCATCAATTGTAAAGCACATGTTTTGCATACGGCTTTTACCATGACCATGTTGGGGAAAATGTCAAAGGTGTGGAATATGCATTGAAGGCATGTCACCAGGGTTCTTCCGTACACTCCCTGTTCTAAGGTTATTGTTTTTAAGCAGCACAGGAATCTTGGTTGCTGCCTGCTCCCCGTAAGCAGATGTGGAGCTTGTTTGTGCTGGCTTCAAGGACATCACCATGTAACCGTGGGCATATGTCTTTCATCACAACAATTACAATCTCTCCTTCTCTTTCTCTCCCCGCCCCCCACCAAAAGACTAGCTCTGATCTAGTCTTGTCAGCACCTTCTCACTGAGGTGGTCAAAACCAGTGGTGTACTCAGGACAGGACTTTGGGACAGAGGTCTAGGAGCCCACTCAGCAGAATATGAAGGAGGGCCCAGAAACGCAGGAAGCCTGGCTGCTTTCCCATTTCGAAGGAAGTCAAGCAAACAACATTACTGTCTAAAGAAGACTCAACAAGCCCAGAGTCTGAAATGATCTAACTACACCTTTAGTGCAAGCAGACAAACTGTGCTGAAGAGAAAATCTGCCACGAGCCTTGTAGTCCTGTGATAGTGGTAGAGGGTCTCTTATCCAAAACATCTAAGCTCTTTAAATGAGCCTACAAAGAATAAGGTGCTAAGCCAAAACCATGGCGGTAGCTTACAAGTAAGGTGGACGAGCCTGTTGATCTGGGTCTCTCATGTTTCCAACCTTAAGTGCAGTTTGCTCATTTCCACATCTATTTGTGAATGTTTCTTTTTTTAAAAAAAGCAGTAACCCAAACCTGCCTTTGTATGGTTTGTGCGTGGCAGCGCTTGTGTCTCCACATCTTAGGCAATGGAGATTTGGTTGGAGCTGGCTCAGCATCAGATCTACTCCCAGTTGCTTCCCTGGAAGTGAGAAGCTCCTGTGCAACAGGAGAAGTCACTAGAGGCAGCACTTTGGCTGGAGAAGCTGAAGATTGCATGTCTGGAGGTGAGGCAATGGGAAGCACTTCTGAGAGCATGCCTGAGTCTCCTCTGGAGGGTGGATGACCCCCTAACCCACGAAGAGCCTCCCTAGAATCAAACAACTTTTGGGGATTGGAACCTGCAACCCAAGCCTCCTAGGACCCTTCCTAGGGTCCTCCAGATCTAATTCCCCAAGCTCCCCCCACTCCTCTTCAGGGTCTGACCACCCCTTCCATGACACCTCCGTGGGACTCCTGACACTGGACTGCAGGCTGCCTCTGAAGAGACAAAACCCTCCCAAGTTGATTATTTCAAATCTATATCCCAGCCCTCAATCATACCACACTCGTGTCCAATTATGCTAAATTAAAATTTGTTTATTGATGATAGAAGAGATAATTGGATAGGATAAGGGAGAAACAAGATTAACTTACGCTGCAAAATGAAATAAAAACCCAGCTTGCCCCTTGCCTAGCATACAGATGCAGTAGTTCTCTTCCAGCATGACAGCCTATGCGAATGGGAATCTGGGTGATGTAGATGCCCACCTTGAATCTGTTCCATCAGTAAGAAAACTGGGCTGCTCTGAGGGCTTTTATGCCCTCCCTGGATTTGCATATGTGATGCTAGTAATCACACAGCTCTTCAGCACTTAAGAGTTCAGGTGATCCCCACTGCAAGAAAAGTAGGAAGCTACCTTATACCAAGTCAGACTATCCATCTAGCCCAGGGTTATCTACACTGACTGGCAGAGGCTCTCCAAGGTTTCAGGCAGGGGACATCCCCAGTTCTAACTGGAGATGCCAGGAATTGAAGTTGGGGAATTCTGCATTCAAAGGAGAGGTGCTCTATTGCTGAGCTACAGCCCTTCTCCAAACGGACAGGAATGATCCACCACTGACCCTTCCTCTATGCAGGATTCTTAGCCCCAGGCAATGTGAGATACATGCAAGTTTTTCTCAGGCATTTGCCATCCTCCACCTGTCCATTCCTCCCTAAGGAATGGCAGTGATGCTCATCCCAAACCCAGGATGCTCCAGAGGGCATGATGCGAAGGAGGCTAGCACCACTACCTCTGTGAAGATGACCAGTTCCTCACAGTTCCTCACCTCTTCACTACAGAACATACCAAGTCTCACTTATGGAAAACCAGAGCAGTAGTTCTCTGAGGGTGGAGGTAAGCAAATAAGGAACAAATACACACTGGAAAAGAAATGAAAATGTCTGTACACTTCTGAGTCCAATACAAAAAATATCAAAAGAAAGGCCTTTTAAAGCTATACTTTTTTATCCATACATTTATTCAATAAATAAATACACTGGAATATCAACATCCCTACTTTACATTTCTAGGAGAGTTCAAGTGATTTGCAGTTTCCCATGGGCACTGAAGTTGTAGGAAGTGAAGAGGTGAGGAAACACAGACCCAAAAGGCCTATACTGACGCTGGGGGGAGCTGGGGGTGAGAAGAGTCCAGATTTCAAAAGGCATTCTGTGTATGTCCTTCTTTCGTAGACACTTTGTTTAGCCCTTCTAGTTCTTCTGGCATTGGAGACAGGGCTGCTGATAGGTGGGTACAGAGGACACTGGTGCATGAAATCCACTGTAAGCAAGGCCCCACGACTGGCCCCTTGGCAGTGAATCCTGTGAGCACCCTTGCCTCTGTGTGGGAAAATGCCCTGTCGTGGCAGGCATTGACCCCGGAAGCTGAAGTAGAGTCCCTCAGAACTGGGCCATGGCATGCCGGGAAGTGGGAGTTAATGAATCATGATTTAATGGCACTTCCATAGCCTCCCCCTTGTGTGAGGAAGATGTCGGCCCATCTACCTCCTTTCCTGAAAGGAGTGGGGACACCCTGCCTGGCAGAGATTCAGTCATAGAGACATAGGCCCAGGCTAGCCTCTGACGCTGAGACAGAAACCCCAAATGGTCCAGACCAACCTACACAGTTCACCAGACAGGGTCTCAGACAGGAAAGTCTTCCTTCAAACTCTTCTAATGATTGGCTTTAACTGGAGACGACAGTGAGAAATGGAACCTGGGACCTTATATGTATAAACACTCTGTCACAGAGAGGGAGGTTATTACAGTATCAGAACTGGAATCCTGGGGAGTCTGCATGGCAAAGGAACGGAAGGTTGTAGAGACGGCAGTGGTGCAGGAGCAACACCAACGCCCTCCTTGTTCGCTGGCCTAAGGTATGGCTTGACTGGTTGACCTGGGCCATAAAAAGTGGCACTCTGCATTTCACCAGGTGTGTACAATTAGCTGGCAGTTCCCTGGTTTTGTTGAACCTTGGAAGTCAGGGCGAAGATGGTGTTCAAGATAAGGAATGGGAAAAGGGAAAATCCTTGTTCAAAATGCGGAGGCTGGTCTAGCATCGGGATATGAGACAGTAGAGGCGAGAACAGAGTTTGATAAGAGAAGTTATATGATTAAGATACAGAGGATTGTGGAGCAGTAGGACATTGCTCGTTCACACGAGGTATACTTGCCCAGCGACATCACAGAAGAAGAAATAACAGAACAAAAAAGGTAGAAATTGTAGGAACAAAACTACTGTATCTTGTGGATTCAGAGGGAGCCAGGTGTTATGGTACCAGGGGAAAATCCTAGCATGGGAGTGTGCATCCTAACTGGGAGGTGTCAGCATGCTTCTACCGAGGTCCAGAAAAACCAATTTGTTGGTGATATGGGTCTGATGACTTTAGCACAGTAATTTGTAACTCCCAGAGGTTCTCAGCTAATAATCGGGTAAGGTCCAAGGAAGTTAAAGACGCAACTCTTCTGCGCAGAGTCTTAACCCAGAGCTAGATCCTGACAATCCCATAAATCTTGGCTACGTGTGCCTCCCAGTCGCACTCCCTGTTGGCTCCAGTTTTACTCAAAACATGTGCATTTTCAGTGTTGTCAGTGTCTTGTTATCAGCATCAGCCTTCCAGCTTTGGCAGTTCTCAAGAGATCCTGCCGGTTGGTGCTTGTGTGACACTGCAATGTGGCATTGCCATTCTTCAGTTACACATGAACACGCTCACCAGAATCAGATAAGCAGCATCAAACAGAAGTGTTCAGAGAGAAAAGAAGTTCAGGAGAAAAAGGTAGTCTCCTTTTAGCCTGAATACCTGGGGGACTTAGCATTCCACATGGGTCAGTCTTTTATGCCCTAGATCTCCGTCACATCATAAAACATCAAAAAAGCTTCCGGTACAAGCTTCAGTACAAGGCAGAACCACCAGCCTCCAGAAAATCAGCTTACAATGTGCCACAAACCAGCTGTGGATGCATCACAGATGGGAGCCTACAAGATAAATAGCTCAAGGAGACTCAAGCTAATGAGCCAGGCCCCCTTTTGCAGAGGGGACTACTTCCTGGCCCATATATGATAAGCAGCTAGTCCCTATATCATTCAATTACAGCAAACAATTTATTTATTTATTGTGACAGTGCCAGGCCCATGGATGTGATGGAATCCCAGTTACAACTGGCTTATTTAATTGACCCTCAGTACTAATCGTTGACATGGACTAGGGAACATAATATATTTTGTGGCAATATTGGTGGGGCAATAACGTGTCTAGACCATAGCTGTCAACCTTCCCTTTTTTTGTGGGAAATCCCCTTATTCCAGCGCTGTTTCCCACTGCTTCCTGCTGCTATCCCGGATTGTTAGGTATCCTGTAGACTGTCCCCAGCACAGGTGAGGCTGCTGATCCCTTATTTTCGAGGCTGCTGATCCCTTATTTTCAAATCTGAAAGTTGACAGCTATGGTCAAGATGCTACATTTTGTCACAGTCAAAGCAAGGCCATTGTTGGAGGTTTCAGGTAGGTCTCCTAGATGGCTTTACACCCATGGCCAGCTCTACCAGGAAATAGTGAGACAGTCACCTCAACTGAAACAAAGGGAGCCTACAGACCTAGGTGTGGCATGTGGCCCACCCTGCCCCACCCCCACCCTTCTGTCCTCAGGTGCTGTAGAAGACCCTGTCCCATGCCTAATGTCAGAGTAAGATTTAACTGTGTTGGGGGGGGGGAGTTGTATCTGGAGTTGTCAGTTGAAATTAGTCTTGTACTCTGAACTTTGGTTGAATGGAGACATGGCTTACTAGGACTTAACTCTGGAACAATAAATGCTACTGCTGCAGCTGTTTGTGGCATTTGCCCTCCTCACAGACAAGTGAGGTAGCCTGGACTGGTGTGATTTATTCAGCAGTAGTTGTCAATGGAGCTGGCTGGGTGCATAGTAGAGACACCACTGAAAAATATTGGAATGGCACAGAAGGTGTGGCTTTTGTCCTGCAACTTAGATTTCTGAAAGAGAAATCACAGAGAATTTCATGATAATCCTAAATATGTTTTTACTGAAGTTATGGCCTATTGATTGAGTTGAAGGTTCTCCGCCCCCACTCCAATTCTGTCACCTGCAGCAGGTGAAAGTGAGCCCATGGGGACCTACCGACTCTTTATATATATAAAAAGAGACTTGTGGCGTCTTACAGTCTAACATGTTTACTGTATTTCACAATAAACCTGTCAGTCTTTAAGATGCCACAGGAGTGTTGCTTTTTGCTGCAACAGCTTCATAGCAGTTTTTTTTGGGGGGGGGGTTGAATTTATTTTTGTGATGATCCCCCGAGCTACTGCTTTTAGAAGCCTATTGTTGGTATATATCTGTCTCAATAGACAATGGAGTGCGCCTCCGGGGGTGAAGTCAAACCACTGTGTTAGTAGCACCAAAGTGACCTCCCTCGGGTGCAAGTCTGGGCAATGTATGGAGGTCCTGGGCTGCCCAGAGGCAAGTCGCTGCTCTCAGCCTTATTGATGTGGCTCAAAGGAAAGCAGAGCAATACATTGGGCACCACTTTGACTGCAGGAATTGCTGGAAGGAGGCCTACAAGACACCACCCAATCATCTTAGGGATTCCACTCCAGATTTCCACCCAAAGATATCCTGCAAGGCAGTGGAGTTGTGGAAAGTATATAGATTTATTTTTATAAAAAGTACTCTGAGCATGTGCAAAGTGCCTTTCCTTAAGCAACCACACATATGTTCCACAGTGCAGGCGGTGGGCTTTCCATCTTCAGGATTTACCTACGTGGGACCTTTCACACGACCCAAATACCTTGATTGACTTTGGGTGCTGAGGGCACACCAAGTTTCCCTCAAATATATGCCCGGAAGCGCGCCTTCTGCTTCCTCGGGGATTGCAAAGAGTACGTGTGAACAGATGCAGATGCTTTCCCCCCGCTGATGACAGAAACGCACGTGTGATTCACGGGGGGCGGGTGTGTGGGAATGCTTTATAGGTTCCGGACAGTCACAAGGCGCCTCTTGCCAGCCGCGTTACACCCCAGCACTGCAGTCGATGGCAGCACGGAGAGCCGACTGCGCGAATGCCACTGGGTCGTTTTGTGGGCGCTGTGAACGGCATCCGCCAAAGCAAAGAGACAGAACGCGATGGAATGAGAAGACGCTTGCGGAGCAGGCACTCCTACACCCCTACGGACTACATTTCCCAGCATTCCTCGCCATGGAGGGGCGGGGCCAGACGGGGGCGGGCGGAAGCGGCGAAGGCGGAAGCAACAGAGCCAGCACGACCCTGCCGTGCGCCCGGTAACTTGTCTCTTCCCCACCCCCCAAACTTTCCTATATCGGGTCCTAAAAGCAACATATTTGCCTCCCTCCTGCCCTCTCCCCACTTTAGGACTGGACTCCCCTAATATCGACACCTTTTGCTGTTGGTCCTCCCCCCCACCCCGCGGTGTTCCTCCATCCCATAATGTGACGGAGGCTATTACTGCGTCCTCCCCGCAGAAGCTTATTGCACTCTAGCAACAGGTGGGGAGCAGTTTATTTCCACGAAGGAAGCGGCTGGGGCTTAAACTTTAGATAGTTGAGTCGTCTCTGCATGTAATATCCAAAATCACTTTTATCCATATAAAGCAATAGGACAGGCGGGTTGTATTTTTACCTGGGAAGCCCCACGCTGACTGGAAAACCTTGCCCCGTGGTTCAGGTGGGGCCCGGGTCGTGCTGTGGTTGCTGTCCAGGGAGATTCAGCCTTGTGTTAGAACTTTTCCAGACGGGCGTCGTGTTTGCGCATCACAAGGGCAGTTGTTCAAAGGGATCCGGGCCTCTTCCTTCAAGTTCACACTTCTGCCGTGGGGTTATTGCATTTCCCCATCGCGCATGCCGCAGCGCTTTGTCATTGGGTAAATCTTTCTTTCCTTAGAAGCTTGTGAATTACCTCGTGAAATACAGTTTTGCAGTTATTATGAGCTTCGGTTGGATAATGCCTGTGACATCAGTGGCACTGAGGAACACAACTCTTCCTGATGTTTGTGCCGTTTTAGAGAACTCTTTTTAAAGTCATATTTGCCTTTCATTGCTTTTTTAATCGGGAAGATGGTGTGATTCCAGATAGGTGTTGTCTTGATAGTTGCTTAAATGCTGACTGCTTCTTGTCTCTGGTACTGGAACACACACACACACCAGATCCACGAGGTTTCTGTTGCTTGTTATTTTTTAAAAAATTGCTGCTCCTACTCACCCCCCAAATCAACGTGGTATTTTCCCCACCAGCAGCAAGTCTATTCTATGGCTGAAATCCTATGTATCATATCTCAATGGAAAAGGCATTTAAAAGCTGTGGTGAAAGGATTCAAGATGCTTATGTAAATTTTAACATCCTTTTTAGTGGGCAAATAGCAACTGTCCACTAAGAGATCTTAGTTAATTTTGCAACAAGTCATAGGAGAAGAAGTAGCCCCTTAGATACATTGGCTCAGTTTCTTAAAGCCTTCTAGTTCACAACCAGCCTGATGCCTGGAAGATAATAGAAGCCAGTACAAATATATGCATCTGGGTAAATTTCCTTTGTGTAAGAGTGATAAAAGAATTTCAGTTATCCCCCACTGCCCTGCATGATATTCAGTTATCTCTGTCTATAGTTTGTGTGGGATGTGAAAGTATCCATGACTAGCCCTGGAATAGATTAGATTAATGCTGTGACAGTGGGGGGGGCCTTCAATAGACTACAACTCCCATGATTCCTAACCATCGGCTGTTCTGTGTGTCGTTGAGGGGAACTGGAGTCCAGCAATAACTGGACAGGTTACCCATCCTGGTACAATGAACTGTCTTTGAAACTCCTTGTACCAGATTTCCCCCCACCACACATCCAGACTCCTGGTTCTAGGAACCCTCTTGCCTGGAGCAGTCTCAGAGACTTTGTGCTCCTTACCTTACGTGGGTCTCCTGCTCTGAGTTCTGGCAGTGCTTTGTGTCCTCCCTGCCTTTTAACTGGTGCTGCATTTTGGGAAGGTCATCACTGCCCCTCACCCACCAGGTGAGGCCTTTTCCTGTGCATTTTGGACAGGGGAAAATTATGTGAGCAGCAGCTATAACCCTTTTGGGTACAATGGATGAGCCATGGTAACCGCCGGGCCTTTATTGAATTAGAAAGAAATTCTGTTTGTCAGAGCCACTGCAGGAGGGAAGTTATATGGTGTCCCTCAGAAGAGCTGCGGCGTACCTCCCTCCTCTCCTGACGCACTCATAGTCCCAGGCACTCGATGCCTCATAAAACACACATCCCTTCGCTCCCAGCCACCAGGCTGTGTTTTTCACTGTCTCCTGCTAGTGCATGCCATAAGTGCCATTTTTCATTGTGGTGTTTTCAGCTCTCTTGTCTTGTTCACAGGCGGCTGCTGGTGACCAGCTGTGTGGTGGATCATTTCCTGGCAAGAACAGTGCTTGTGCTGGAATTCAGATGGGGAGAAGTGTTGGGTAGTCCTTTAGTAAGGAGAGGCCAGGATTTAGTTAGGGGCATAAACGTGGTTTTGCTGACAAGTTGGTGTGTACATGACCAGGCTTTTGAACTTTGCAGATTCTTTCATTAGGCAAGCACATGTAGCAACTACTAAGCCTGAGCAGTGTATAAATTATGTTATTTAAGGTGGATGCCAGTAACCTATGCCTGGCTGTGTGCTGCTTTTCTGTGATTTAGATCCTTTTGTCATTTCAGATTACAATCAAAATAAAAAAAACTTAGGACTCTGCTGTTGAGTACATTAATGAATCCCCAATATGGCAGCTGTGAGCATCATGGTGTCCTCAGACACCCTTCTGAACACCTGCCTTTTTTGGCTATTTGTGATTTGGGGGGCGTTTCCCTGTTTTCCTCCCCAGTGTGTTGTTTTCTTTGGGATGCATGTAGGTATTCCACTTGTTTTAGGAGCATGTCTCTGGGCATCCCCAGTTCTTCTTTTGTGAAATGGGCATTTTGTGGTGCCCACTACAGTTTCTTAGATTTCCAAATGTGTCCCTGGCCCCAGAAGGTTGAAGGCCCCTAGTTGAATCCATTTTCTGAATAGCATTTAATGTATCAATTTCATTTTCTCTTTCTCTCTCTCTGAACTCTGTTTTTTAAAGTTGTGAAACCCTATTTCCATTATGTGTCCCAAAGCAAATCAACTGTGTTTCTCCACTCCTGTTAAAACGCTCAGTTCCTACTTGGGGGAAGAAATTCACACAATTAAGAGAGTGAGATGTAAGCATAGAGGTTCTGGGGGAGCACAAAGTGACTGGGGGGAAATTGCAAAGAGAGCAGCAAACAAGTTAGATAACTGTCTCCCTCCCAGGTTTTCAAGATTTCCTCTGCAGCCTAGGAGACTCAGCACCTACTGTCCTTTGCAAAAATAGAATTCTGTGGATTCCAACTTCTGACCAGTGAACTCAGTTTTCTAATGGGCGAAGCTGTTGAAGCTGCAGCCCATGTTTGAGGAATTGTGGGCTTCACGTTTGCTGTGTGGGCTTCAAGTGGATGGGTGTGGGAAGGGCCAAGCAGGCATCCTTTGGCTTAGTGGGCATGAATTCTTCTCAGGAGTGTGGGTACTAGGGCCAGGTCAGGAAGGGCAAGCAGTACAGCCAGCTTCTCACTGTGAGGCCTGTCAGCTGTCCTGCATGAGCTGCCACTAGGGATGGCTTGAGGCCCACTGCCATCCCTCTTTAGGCTTTGCAGTCTTGGTGAGCCTATACGGACCCTGCACAACAGAAGGGCTGCTTCTTGTGGGAGAGGGGCATACTGCGTGTTGAATATGGCTGTCTGAGCATGGAACTGAAGGAAAGGAGGAGCTTGCCTAAGTGATTCATGGAGGGGCATCTTGCGCATGGGAGATCAAAGGCCTACCCACCACTGAGAATGTCACTTCCTTTGGCCTCTGCCTCTTTTAATCTGCCAGGTCTGCCCTACCAATTCCATCCACTTTGCCAGGTTCCTTTGGGCAAAGCTGATCTTCCTGATTGTGGGTGCATCTTGCCTGTCATCCCCCCTTCCTCTGGGGTGTGATGTTTCCTCAGCCTGAAATAGCAGCAGCTCTTTCATCATTGTCAGCTCATCTCCAATTTGCTCTCACCCTGTGTCTCTTTCCAGGTTTCTGTCCCTGCTCAGCGTCTGCATTTCCCGTCTCTGCAAGCTGTGCCTTGCCCGGCTGAATTGCGTCTTATTTCTAGCCTCCCTCACTTCCTTTGAATTATTTCCTTGTTCTCTCAGCTCTTTGCCGCAAATTCCCCTTTAGTGTCATCTGCAAATGTAATTGTCAGGCATTTGGGAAATAAAAATTGAGGAAACTTTTCCTGAAGTACAGTTGCATCGAATTTTAATGCTGTTTCTCCACTCAGTATCTTTTTATGGCAATTCTGACGGAGTTGGTCTTGTGCTCTTTTAATCCTGGGTGCCCCTGATCCCATCACTGTCACTCGTTCTTTGTCTCCCCCTTCTCTTATACCCTGTATTATGCTTGGAAGCAGACATTTTAGAAATTGCACGTCCCTTTCCTCTGCCGGAAACCCAGCCATGCTTAGGGAGAAGCTGCATTTAGAGGGCAATAAAAAAAAAGCAGCTAGGTGGGGAATGCAAGAACCAGCAATGCAAGGTGTCTCTTGCTTAGACCGCCCCCCCCCCCCTGCCATTAGCAATAGCTTATCTGGGGTTCAGTCAGCTCATTAGCTAAACCTGATTTGGCCTGGTATGCATGTTAATCAGGAGGTGCTGGTTTGAGATGTGTATGTGCTGGATATTTTTTCCACAAGGTCATTCCTCTCATCTTTTTAAATAATCTTATTCCTGTTGGACTCCTTGTTATTTCCATCTCTCTCCCTTTTTATTGATGTGCTCTCTGGCTGGGCCTCTGCCCTTGATATATCTGTACAATCCTGCCTAATTCCCTTAGTTCTTTTGGTCAGACATTAATTCACTTTCCTCCGTTGTTGCATTGTCCTTTCCATGCAGTCTTAAAGGAATGCCATTGACTCCAGACCCCATTCTTATGTCGGACTGGTGTTAGTGCTTAACTCAGGAGACGGGCAATGGGCAGAAAATGAACTGCTTCCTCTGTTGTGTCTTATTATTTTTAAAGAGATTTGTCTTTGCATGTTTGGAATTGCCTCGTGAAGTGCAATTGATTCCCTGTTCTTTGTGTGGGTCTTTATAGTTCATTGGGGAATCAAGTATGGAGGGCAAGAGGGTTTTTTCCTGTTATGAAAGAAAAGAATGTGGAATAATATAGATGTGAAATTGTATGACTCTAAAAGGTGATTGAGAATCAGGGCAGGGGTGGGATATGGATCTCCTGCCATCCAGCTGGCTGGATTCAGAGCTACTTACTGGCTTTATGACAAGTGTTGCAAGTGTTCCTAAGGTGCAAGGGAGCATGACTGAGCCCCGAGGCAATGTTTTTCCGCTTCTGCTTCCTGATGGCAGTCAGCTCAGTCTTTTGCTGCTGAATGGGAAGCTTTACACGCTTGCTCCAACAGCAAGCGTAAACGATACGGTATTTATAGCCTTCCCTCAGACCACTGGATGAAAGATCCTGCAAGTGTTGTAGCCCCCCCCCACCACAGAAGATACATCACCCTCTGCCCAGGAAGACTGGGGAAGAAGGGGCATAATGGTCGGAGTGGTGCAGGGCAGCTTTGCCTTGCAGGGACTTCAAAACAGAGGTTTTTGAGCTGCCTGTAAGGAAGCATAAAAGCCCCCAAGGAAGGTGTGTTCTGGCCAAAGCACATTGGGCATCAATGACTAGTGCAATATTCTTCAGCATCCTGAGACTGGTTCTCCTGATTTTTTTTTTTGTATTTTTCATTGGATGCTTCCCATTCTACCCACCCCCTCCCCATGGCATTAACTGGTTCCTGACTGCTGAGTTTTGAATGTTGCCAGCTTTGGGTTTTATTAGACTTTTGGATACTGCTTGTAAGGAAGCTTCATCCCTGTCTAGAACCAACATTTCTTTTTTCCTGTACAGCAGCGCAGATCTGAGTGCTAGGAGTTGCGATAATCCACACAGTCCATTGTCTCAACTGCTAGACTTTTGTTAGCTGTTCATAGGCATTCCCCTGGTCTACAATAATAATAATAATAATTTTTTATTTATACCCCGCCCTTCCTGGTTCAAAAACCGGGCTCAGGGCGGCTATCAACAAATTTAAAACACTTAATTATAAAAACAGCATAAAATACTGTATAAAAACATGAATAACAATAAAATTCAAAAATCAAAATCAGTTAGATAATCCCCAGGGCTAGCTGGCTGAATTGGGCCAGCGAGGAGGCCGGGAGAGAATTAGTTGTGGAGTCTCAGAGCGTGCGATCTTCATAAAAGGGGAGGGGGAGGGAAGAGAAGGGAAATAAAAGGTGGGCTGTCCTTGGGGTGGGGGAATGGAACTCTGATATTGGGGGCTGGCCCACTGCTGCTTTATTTATTGCTGAGAGCAGGTAGGTGGGATTTTTTGGTGTGTGTTTGATTATATTTAGCTTGTATTGCACCTCTGGCCTATGGTAAGGAACTTGGAGGGAAAGATGCTGTGCAGCCTCGTCATTCCTTTGCCAAGGTTTCCTTGCTGGCACATTGTGGGGAGGGGGGGGCACTCTTGCCATGTGCCTGGAGACTAAATGAGTGGCGGCGTCCAAAGGGCTTTCTAATTTGGGCTGTTTGGAGTCTCCTTGCACTTCTCTCTCTTTTATTGGCGTTATTATTTTGGAAGAAGCACCCGTTCTGCAGCACGCCATAAAGAGTGACATTGTGCATGTGCGAGCGCTGAGTGACACCTGGTGCTGTCCCTCAAGGGCACTTTGCTGTTCCCCAAGCACCGATCAAGAGCCGCTCCCACTTTGCAGGAAGGAGGCGGGTGGGCAGATGGAGTTCTGGTCACTGCTGAGCCCAGGGAGGGCAGGAGCCAAATCCCTCCGGCTGGTAAAGGAGCCGGCGTGAGCTTTGCTTCCTCAGTGCTCTGGGGCAAGGGAGATTTAGCACTGCCTTCCGTTCACTGCCCGGTCCAAGGGGTTGCCGTTTCTCTCCTGTGATCAAGGCTCTAAGGTTAAATATTCTATTGATGGAATTATGGATTGAGTGGAATCGGAAACCTCAAAGGCTAAAAATACAGTTTGCTGCCAGGAAGCAATATAGGCTGCTGGGAGCTGCTGGGGTGCCAATTCAGCCTGTGCTGCAGCTGGTGTGGTGGATGGATTTCTGCTCTGGGGGTGTCCTGATTACACAGTAGGCTTCCCCTGTTTTTCCGATAAACAAACGAGCTCTCTGTTCCAAATAGCAGCGGCTTCAGGTCCCAGTCGCTCGTCCTGGCTGTGTTCCTTTTACAGGATATCACTTGCTTTTTGCCAAGACAGGCGCGCCAATGGAATTACATTCTGAGGATGGCTTGTAGAGAAGGCTGTTTGTGTGCATTTTCATGTGGCACATCTGCTTGGGTTTTCTCTGATGCGGTTGCTGGGTGATTTAAATATATATATTTATTTATTTTGCTAAGCTTGGGTCACTATGGCATTCTGGGCTTCTGTTGCTCAGCAGGCTCAGTGGGCTTTGTCTTTTGTCTTATGTTTTTCCTTAGATCAGCCCCGTACAACCTGATGCCTGAGGACTGATGGCGGCTTAGTTGTGACCACCTGGGAGAATTCCAGATGCCCCTTGGTGGTGATCCTTTCCCCTGCTGCTGCATAGGAAATCCCACCAAAAGGCCACTAGAACCTGAGCTTTCAGTGTCACTTTGTCTGCGCTCCATCTCAGAGGCATGTGAAGGAGTTGGCACCAGCTTTTCCAGTCGGCTTGCCGTGTCACCTGGCCTGCCTCAAGGTGCCTGTTGCTGGCAGAGTGGAAGCCAGCTGTGCTGTTGTCACTGAATTCCAAGAAGGGAAGAATAGATGTTGCAAGCAGAGGAACAGAAGCAAAGAAAGGCAGTGGAGGAAGAAAAGGGAGGGCAGGTGAATGGGCTCACAGAAAGTCTTATAGGGTGAGAAAAGAGGAAATGACTGGTTAATGAACAGAGGCCAGAGAAGAGAGCCATAGGGTGCTGATAGGAAAGAACATGGAGTGAAAGAAGTGAGGACCCTAAGAGACTTGATGTGATCCAGAAAATGAAGAGCATTTAAGGTACAGAGAGGAAAACAGGGAGTAAAAGTCATGGAGGCTGCAGGAAAATGGGGTAACTGAGAGCTAGATAAGAGCATTTGGAGAGAGAAAGAAGGAGTGGAGGGTCCACAGAATACTTTTGAGAGAGATGTAATGGTGCAGGGAGAGGATCGCACTTGAGATGGGATGCAGAGAGAGAAAAACATAACAGAGAATGGATTAAAAAGAAAACACGGTTAAAACGAGAAGAAAAACGCTCATGTAGTTAGTGGTAAAAGCCTCCCTCAGAGTAAGCTGAGGTGCGTACCTTCATCTGCTTGAGAACCAACACCATTCTTTCAGTTTTGGCACAACAGCTGACTCAGCCTGGGAGCTGCCTTGTTGCTTCTGCGATTCTTCAGCTCCTGCCCTGCCCCTCGTTGCGGACAGAGGGCTTTAGCGCAGAAGTTAGTGCAGCAAGTTGGAAGTTACGTTGCTCGGTGTAGTGTGAAAAGGAGACACGCCAAGGGACACTGATTCGACCCTCTTGAGCATGAAATGGGTTGGTGCCGAGGCGTGGCGGGGGGCGTCTGATGGAGTGTGTAATAGACTGCGGATGCAAGGGAGATACAGGATCCAAAGGAATGGAATTTGTGGGCTGCAGTTTCTCTCCCTGCCCTTAAAAAACAAACAGAACAAAACAAATCTCTGCAGAGGCTGATGCGGTAGCCATGGCCTAGCTAGGCTTCCTGCAGCACAGGGCAGGGTACTTGAAATAATAATTTTCAAAAGCCCTGCTGGCCCAGGCGAATGGCCCATCTACTCCAACATCCTGTTCTCACAGTGACCAGCCAGATGCCTGGGGGAAATCTGCAAGCAGGAGCCAAGTGCAAGAGCACTCTCCAGTTTCCATAATTCAGAAGCATTACTGCCTCCAGCCGTGGAGACAGAGCCTACCTCTCATGGCTACTAGCCATTGACAGCCACATCCTCAATGAATTTGTTCAATCCTCTTTTAAAGCCAGGAGGTTGCTATCACTGTGTGAGTGAATCCCATAGTTTAAATATATGTTGATGAGGCCAAGTGTTCATCTAGTCCCACATGCTGTTTCTAAGTGTGGCCACCCAGTTTCTTCTGGGGCACCTGCAAGCCCAGGCGTCAAGGCCTCAGCTCTTCCCCATGCTTTAAGGTCCCCAAGTGGCAGTTATTCAGGGGCATGTTGCCTCTAAAGCTGTAAATTCCATTTAGCAATCCGGTCGAAATAGCTGCTGACGGACTTCCTCCTACTCCTCTGAAATTTCCCTAATCTCCTTTTGAAGCCCTCTAAGCCAGTGGTCATCACTATGTCCTTTGTGGCAGTCAATTTCCAGTTAATTATGTGTTGGGTGAATAAGAGCTTCCTTTTGTGTGTCCTGAATCTACTGCTAATTAGTTTTAATTGTGTGATCTGAGTTCTTGTGTTGTCAGAGAGGGAGGAAATATTCACTTTCTCCTTACCATTTGCATTTTAGAGGGTGGCCGAACCCCCTTTTAGCATGACCCTCAGGGGTCCCTTCCAACTCTGCAATTCTATGATTCTGTGTCTCTACTCTTAAGTTGTCCTTCTCTGTACCTTTTTCAGCTCGACAGTATCATTTTAGAGATGGGCTGTACAGCTTTGCCATCCTGTGAGCTGGATTTCATTTGATTGCCTGGATAAGGGCAGCTTGACAAATGTTCTTGCTTTCACACGTGACACAACAAGCACAACTGCTGTGTGTACATTGATGTTACGCTAGTATTTCCATGTAATAAATGAATGTTGCATACCATCAGGATGAGTCTGGGAACTTGGGGCAGGGCTCCCAAATCTATGCCCACATTTTATGTGATGTCCACACTGTGTACATGTCCATCAGTGTACGTCTAATAGGTGTATTTGCCGCATAAAGGGTAGACGTTCCTAAAGAGGGTGCAACAAGGAGAACCAGAGGTGCTTGAAAAGGCTACAAATTCTGACTTCCGTAGGGTTTTAATGGGAGGCACGACCGGCTGTGGCTCTTCAGACCATAGCAAGGTGCAGGTTGTGCTGCTTTGTGATGAGAGATGGTGGCAGGGCTGTCTCGGCACAGATGATGGACGACTCTCCAGTCAGATGAGCAGTGGTGGGGTGGGAGGAGATAGACAGATAAGCCGTTTTTAGGAAGGCTTACAATTTGCAGGCTAAGTTTGGGCTATCTGAAGGTGTTGGCTCTGCACAAGACTTGTTGCATCAGTGGAGTGTAGGTCAGGGAAAGCCAACCTCCTTGTTCTCAGGACTACTCTATTCCCTGGACTGTACGTTGTCCAGAGCTGGAACAACCTGACCTCATGCCTGTCCAGATTCTGTAGTTAATTTGGGTTTGTAGATGCGGATAGCACGTGATCAGATGATACAGGATTATTAATAGGGAATGGGAACTGGGGCTGATTCTTTCAATAATAATAAAAAAATTATACCCTGCCCATCTGGCTGGGTTTCCCCAGCCACTCTGGGCGACTCCCAACAGAATATTAAAATAGAATCAAACATTAAAAACTTTCCTAAACAAGTGGCAGGTTGGCAGTGAAACAGACATAGACTCATTGTTTCTTTTTCCTGATGAGTAAAGCTGTGTGGTTTTCTTTCTAACAATGCAGTTCAAAATTTGGTAGCATTATTGGGACCTTAATAAGCTGCTTTGGGGGCCAGAGGCAGGCTGCCAGTTAGCTATTCCTGGTCTAGGTGATGAGAGGGTCACTAATACTGTTGATTTTTTAAAAAAAATTGACTCTGTTCCAGAGCCCCCACTCCTTAAAATACGTATTGTATTCTTTGGGGTTTTGTTTCCAGACTTCCTGGTACTGAGTCTTGAGCTCTCGGATGCATTGCAGTCATGTCTTTTCTTTATCTCCATGATCATCAGGCCTAAAAAGCATTGAAGAGAACCTGAGACCCCCTTTGTTTCAGCAACTGTGACTGTAAGGAAGCACTGGAATCAGCAAATGTCAGCAGCCCTAAGATAATAAATGTCCCCAGATTCACTTTGCCATCTTGATGTTGGAATGTGGCTGGCCTGAGAGCAAGCCCAGTAGACTTTCAATCCTAAAAGCCGCCGTTATGTTTTTCGGTGGGGAACTCTGCCTTTCTTCTTTCAGCCCTCCCATCTTCACTTTTCTGGGGCTCTTATGGCCTCTTCGGCTAAATGTTTGGGTTTCCGCAAGGCTGCCTCCGCTCTGCAGGGTGCCCAGTTCTGTGTCTGCCACCCAAATGGTTTTTGTAACGTGGTTATGAGCAGGGCTTTTGTGTGATGTTGCCCCTACCTAGCAGTAGCAGGCTTTGTTGCCGTGAGAGACCCCCAGAGCACCCAGTTAGCTGAGCGCAGCTCCTTGTTCACAGTGGGTGTGGCTGTTCGGAAAGAAATAGATTATATTTTGTGCTGAAAAATGACTCCTCTGGGCTGAAGCTGTCTTAATGATACGTTCTTTTCTCACCGAGTCAATAAAGATGAAGGGGACTATTCTGCAGGTGAAATTAGCTTATTGGAGAATGGAAAAGATCCAAGAGCTCTGCCTGCTTCTTGGTGAGGAAATGGATTGGTCTCTTTGCTAGACTCCTTACAGTCTGTGTAAAAAGTTTGCCCCCGGGTACAGGGGATAATGTTTTAGCAGCTTGACTACCTGCACCCATGCTAACTTATGCTGCATGAAAACCATTTTGTTCACCATCTAGGGAATCCTCGCTGTCCTTCTAGTTTTCTGAAGAGTTGGTTAGGCTGCAGATCAGGCATGAGGACACTGTGACCTTCCAGATGTTGTTAGTCTCCGATCAGCCCCAAATGGCATGGCTGGTGGTCAGGGATAATTGGAGTTGTAGTCCAGCAGCATCTGGAGGGCCCCATCTCTGCTTTAGAGTGAAGGTCCTGTGCAACTCAGGAGACAGCAGAAAAGGACTGTGTCCACCATCTTTGTCACTGTGGCTACTAGCAGTTTGATCCGACACCTGTCCCACAAAAACTTGAGCACAAGTTGCCTTCAAGTGTAGAGCAGGCACCTTGCCCTGTGAATGCTCTCTTGGTTCTAGGGCTGGACAATATCTGGTTTTCAACATTACAATATATCACCAGCTAAACATCACGGTATACCGATATAGCACTGATATATGTGTCTGAAATAAGGTGGGAGCTCTGGCTTTTTCCTGCATTGTGATTTTTGCATAGTGCGCACGCACACACACACATCATGATTTGCAATATATTGCCAGGTCAAAAATTATGAAACTGATATCACGATATGGACTTCAAACTGGTTTTGGAAGATGTATCTATCATCTATCTATCTATCTATCTATCTATCAATCAATATATCACCCAGCCCTACTTAGTTCCCACCTAAGGTTGAGTCAGCAGACAGTGAAGACAACTGGGAGCAGGTGAAGTAAGAGCCTCGTGCTGCATTCTGGGTAGAACAAGTTGCCCCAAATCCAGGGCACTGCATTTCAACCATGGCAGAATCTCGCTGGAGTAGAGACTGGCGTTTGGCAAGGGTTCCCATTACCAGCATGATCCAGTGACTATGTGGTGCAAGGCCCACTTTTTTTTAACCCCTTAGATGTGTGCGCTTGCTATGGAATGAAGCAGATTGAAGTGCAGGCAGCTGGAAGGTGCAGCATGAATGATCCAGCCGCCATGCCTGCATTTTCATTTGGGGGTGTTTGCTTCCATTGCCCTGTCTGAGGCTTCTGCATGGCTCTCTGGCGGCATTCCTGCCCCTCCAGGCTCTGGGCTTTACATACCGTCTGCTTGGCTGGGGAGGGATCTGTTTTCAGTTCAAATCAGCAGAGGGGAGAAGAAAGGGGAGAGAGAAGCAGGGGCGGGGAAGGTGAGCGGAGCCTAATGCACCGGAGGTGCCTCGGAAATGAGAACCTTGGATGAATTCCTGGCCCTATTGATTGGTATACAGTTTATGCATCCTGACATTCATAATCTTGGTCTGCTTCTGATGGTCCAGATTAATGGGCCCAGGGGCTGTCCATCCGTCACTTCCCATTAATTACTAGAGAGGTGTTTTTCCAGTGATTTACCTGACAGTGGGCCATGATGAATACCCCTAAACGGAGTGGGCAGTGATTAATCTTGTGGCCACACCCTTCCCCAACTCTTCCTTTCCCCCACAACCACAGGACAGACCCCCGAGCCATCCGTCTCCATAAATGTGGCCTGATGCATATTTATAGGGGCCTGGGGCCTGGCAGATAGCAGCCTTGCTGTTTGTGCCAAAGCTTATGAAAAATAAATCTCTCTGGCAAGAGGGGGGCCGCAAGTACCTGGGGCCTCAGGGTGGCGGTTAGCCTTGAAGGCTGTGTGGTCTGGGGTTTGAGGAAAGGGTCAAGGGGGGTTGAGCGAGAGGAAGAGAACGTGGCCTAGCAGCCGTCAGTAGGTCTGAGAGCCAGGATTCCTGGACTGCGCTCCTGCCGTTGAGAAAGAAGTAGGCGCCGTCGGTGATTAGAGCAGCGATGCAGGGCTCGTGGAGGGCAGTATGGCCTAGTGGGCTCGGGGAGGGAGACTGTGTGCCGCAGACTTGCTCCTGACCCTAGATCAGCTGAAATGGAAACCCTACAAGCCAGGATTTCCAAGTGCGTTTCACACCCTGTTCCTAATTGGCTGCATGTGTGAACTTAGCCAGTCATGTAGTTTTCCCACTTGCAGAATGCACGTGAGACCCTTTACCAAAGTGGCATGAGGCTGAGTGCCTGTTTTCAGTGTGGCTTGTGCTATCTGCGAGTGTAGAAAACTGCATTGTGCTCCCAAAGGGACAAGTTGTCCTGGTAGGAGGAAAGCCTGTGCATTTTGGGTTTACATTTCTGAAACACTGAGCATGCGGGGTGCTGGTTGGTCTTTGATAGAGGCAGAGGTCCTGGGGATTCTGTCTCTACCTGCTCTGTCTAAGCAAGCACAGACAGGCCAGTGCATCACTGGCTCATCATTTTACTGATCCTGCGTTGGTAACATCAAGTGGTGTTCTAGTTGGTGAGTGGCAAGTGAGCAAAAATGTGGGGGTCCTTGCACTACATGTTAGGTTTATTTCTAGCACTTCTGCATGCTTCTGATCCTCTCTGTATCTTTTGAAGCTTAGGGTTGGTGGCAGCTGGGCTGACTAAGGTCAAACCTAGACATTCACCTCCATAAGTACAAGAGCACTCCTTCCTCTTGCTAGTCCTAATATCCAGCTTTCTCCATAACTCATTTATCCCTTACTAGCGTAACTCATCTATCCTGCAGTCGTTAGACCCCTCATGCACATGTAAGATGGGCTTGGCGTGGCAGCAGTCATTCCCATAAGCCTCATAGTCTGATGGGCTTCTCTTATCTGAAGTAAGAGAAGAGGTGGGGCATGAATCTCCTTAGTTGTCGCTTGAGTGTGTCTATTGAGGTGGGGGATTGGGTGTCACCGTACATTAAACGGGGCAAGTTCAGCATATAGGCTTCACAGGAAGGTGTGTGGAGGTGACTAGATAGTGTCAGTAGGAAGGGGAAGATAGCACAAAGCCGATCTCGTTGCAGACATGTGATATGTTCACGGCAACATCTTTTGCTGCTGCTTTATTAATGTGTGGACCTTAATTTAATACAGCACACGCTATATATTTTCAGAAGTTTAGCTAACAGGAGATACAACGTGTTTAGCATATTCTGTAGATCTCTGGTTTGCAGAAGCTTAAATCTGTCCCTTAGGTGCTTGGCGGTTTAGGATTTATATGCTGCACTTATTGCATATCCATGGGAATGCAATTGCAAGGAGGAGATGGCACACCACAGCCCCCTCCCCTTGCCATTAGGGGTGGGGGAAGAGTGTACAAAGCAACACTCTGGCCTTCTTATCTAAGCACTGGAGACTTTGATGAGTGTCTGTATCATTTCCGCCTGGAGGCAGCAAGATTGGGACTTAGCGGGGGTTTGGTGTTGTTTTGCATTAGGAAGCAGGACGGGCTGCTTCCTGGATCGGCTGAAAGCCTAGGTTCCCGTCCAAATGGATGCAACCAAATGGGTCATCACAGACTCTTTAAATTTCACCCAAATCTCTAGGTGTTCAAAGTTTGCACGCAACCTTGGTGGCTTGGACTCCTCATGTTGTTATTTATTTCTCCTTAACAGTTCTGGATCCAGAATTTGGGAGACTACTTGGCCAGACTATCTGTCCACCTACCCCAGCAACTGTCTGCACTGAGTGATAATAGCTCTCCAGGGTCTCAGACAAAGGTCTTTCTCACCATCTGCTGCCTTATCCTTTTTAAAGGATGCCAGGGATGGGACTTGATATAATAATAATAATAATAATAATAATAATAATAATAATAATAATAATTTATTATTTATACCCCGCCCATCTGGCTGGGCCTCCCCAGCCACTCTGGGCGGCTTCCATAGAAACCAAAAATACAGTAAAATATCACACATTAAAAACTTCCCTGAACAGGGCTGCCTTAAGATGTCTTCTGAATGTCAGGTAGTTGTTTATCGCTTTGACATCTGCTGGAAGGGCGTTCCACAGGGCGGGCGCCACTACCGAGAAGGCCCTGTGCCTGGTTCCCTGTAGCTTTGCTTCTCGCAATGAGGGAACCGCCAGAAGGCCCTCGGCGCTGGACCTCAGCGTCCGGGCAGAACGATGGGGATGGAGACGCTCCTTCAGGTATACTGGGCCGAGGCCGTTTAGGGCTTTAAAGGTCAGCACCAACACTTTGAATTGTGCTCGGAAACGTACTGGGAGCCAATGTAGGTCTTTCAAGACCGGTGTTATATGGTCTCGGCGGCCGCCCCCAGTCACCAGTCTAGCTGCCGCATTCTGGATTAGTTGTAGTTTCCGAGTCACCTTCAAAGGTAGCCCCACGTAGAGTGCATTGCAGTAGTCCGAGCGGGAGATAACCAGAGCATGCACCACTCTGGCGAGACAGTCCGCAGGCAGATAGGGTCTCAGCCTACGTACCAGATGGAGCTGGTAAACAGCTGCCCTGGACACAGATTTGACCTGTGCCTCCATGGACAGCTGTGAGTCCAAAATGACTCCCAGGCTGCGCACCTGGTCCTTCAGGGGCACAGTTACCCCATTCAGGACCAGGGAATCCTCCACACCTGCCCGCCTCCTGTCCCCCAAAAACAGTACTTCTGTCTTGTCAGGATTCAACCTTAATCTGTTAGCCGCCATCCATCCTCCAACCGCCTCCAGACACTCACACAGGGCCTTCACCGCCTTCACTGGTTCTGATTTAAAAGAGAGGTAGAGCTGGGTATCACCCGCATACTGATGAACACCCAGCCCAAACCTCCTGATGATCTCTCCCAGCGGCTGCATGTAAATGTTGAAAAGCATGGGGGAGAGGACAGAACCCTGAGGCACCCCACAGGTGAGAGCCCCGGGGTCTGAACACTCATCCCCCACCACCACTTTCTGAACACGGCCCAGGAGGAAGGAGCGGAACCACTGTATGACAGTGCCCCCAGCTCCCAGCCCCTCAAGACGGTCCAGAAGGATGTTATGGTCGATGGTATCAAACGCCGCTGAGAGATCCAGCAGAACTAGGAAACAGCTCTCACCTTTGTCCCTAGCCCGCCGGAGATCATCAACCAGTGCGACCAAGGCAGTTTCAGTCCCATGATGAGGCCTGAATCCCGACTGGAAGGGATCCAAATGGTCCGCTTCTTCCAGGCGTGCCTGGAGTTGTTCGGCAACCGCTCGCTCAATCACCTTGCCCAAGAATGGAAGATTTGAGACTGGGCGATAGTTGGCCATCGTGGCCGCATCTAAAGATGGTTTTTTTAAGAAGCGGTTTAATAACCGCCTCTTTCAGCGGGTCTGGGAAGGCTCCCTCACGGAGGGAAGCATTCACCACCCCACGAAGCCCATCGCCCAGTCCTTCCCGGCTAGCTTTTATAAGCCAGTATGGGCAAGGATCCAGGAGACAGGTGGTTGGTTTCACTCGTCCAAGCAGCCTGTCCACATCCTCGGAGGTAACAGATTGGAATTGATCCCACTCAACTTGACTAGACAGGACTTTAGCACTCTCCCGCCCCGGCCCTGCTCCCACGGTGGAGTTTACTTCTTCCCGAATCTGAGCGATTTTATCTGCAAAAAACTTTGCAAAATCATTGCAGGAGAACATGTGGCCCGTACTGGGCCCCGATGTTGCAGGTGGTTCCGCTAAATTGTGAACCACCTGAAAATGCATGTGCGCTGCCACTGAGCATTGGTTTTTCAGCTTCTTCTCCTAGATTTAACACAGGACCTCTCATTCCCTGAGCAAGAATAATACCTCTAGGTTTTACCTACCTTTTACCTACCTTTAATACCTCTAGATCAGAGGGAGGCAACATGGTGCCCTCCAGGTGTTGATGGACTAGCCAGCTGGCCAGTGATCAAGGATGATGGGAATTGTAGTCTAGTAACATATGCAGAGCATCATAGTGGGTACCTCTGTACTTCCTGGTGCTCTGTGCAAAATAAGAATGGCTACGTTCTTAGGCAATGGGCATTTTGCATTTCTTGGGATTGCAGCAAAAATCTCACCTTGTCACCCTCTGGGGCTAACCTTGCTTCCGAACATTAATTGCTCAGAAATGCGTCCTATCTTACTAATTAGATAAGAACAGCTTTCCCCCCTGTGTGTTAATCTGTCTTGCCATCTAATGCCCAGTTTATTAAAAGTGAGATGAAGTTAGTATCTGGACTTCACCTTATTAGGGGACCTAGCTGTGGATTTGGCTTGTTAATTTGAGGGGAGACGTATGGAAGAGATGGCTTGGCTTGACTAATCTTGATAGTGGATCTCCACCCCCACCCAAAAGATAAAGAAGGCCATTGCCAATTCTGTAGGGCATGGATTAGGAAGTCTGAGTATAAAAGAAAGGCCTGGAGCAGGAGTTCCATAGATCATCCATGGTCTATGAACTCCATTCAGGTGGACCATGGTGTGTCTGTGGTTTTTGGATTGAATACAGGAAATGGCACATCCTTAAATTAAATATGTTGATTTTAAGTGTATTTTAATTATCTTTTATTTCTTATATTGTATTTTATTATAGTGCAGTTTTAATTCTGTGGAATTAAAATTGTAATACCATAAAATGCAATGCCGTAGAAATAAAAGAAGCAATTAAAAGCATACTTAAAAAGGAGACAGCAACTAGCACATCAACTGCTATGACAGGCCAAAAAAACAAACAAACCCATTAAGTGGTTCTGCAAGACCCTCAGCAGTTTTCAAGTGGTCCATGGGGGGGTGGGTGGATGGTTTGGGAACCATTGGTCCGTCTGACCCCCATCCCTACCCTGCCCCAGCTGAGAGACTGGGAGGTAACTGTTGCAAGTGTAAAACTACATTATTGTTATTTTGACTTGTTTTGCTTGTTCAGTCCTGTACTTAACACTGTCCAGTATACATGGATAAGTTGGACATAGAAACAATCAAATTGAGAGGAGGGCTCTGGCATTTTAAAGGCAGCAATCCATTTTCTAACTTTCATGCACTTTGAAGTGCTCTGAGTCAACGACAAGCACTGCTGTGGTTCTCTGTGCCGGATTGAGGCAAAGCCGATAAAAGCCTTAGAGCAGCTTGGTTAGGGCTTGAAGCATCTGGGGTCAGGATGCTGATGTGCAGGTGGGAGCTTGCTTCTACCAGTTTCTTGGAAATAGCAAGGTAGCTGTAGGTCCAGCATATGAAAAGGCCATGTAACATTAGCTCTCTCCCACATCCAGAGCAAAGTCACCGTGACTTCCTTGGACATGGTTGCCCTGCTTTCTAGAGAGCTGTTTCTGAAAGTGTTTAGGGGGAGAGTGGAAGCCACAAAGAGGGCTGGGTGCCATTAAATCCTAGTGCAAGGCACATAAGAGATGCATGGGTAGTTCCTCGATACAAAAGAATAATCAAAATACAGAGTAATGGAGGGTATATAGAGCTTTTTTGGCAGAATGTTTGATTCCAGGTGTAGCTCTGTTTAAGGAAATAACAAATCAATAGAGCTGCCTCGGTTTTAGAAGTTCAACACCGTTATGAAATTACTGGTGCTTGGAGCATGTTTTTAGTCCTCATGGTTGCAAAGAGAAGTTTGGAAACATGTTGGCAAAGATTGTAGAGGGGAGAGGCTACACAAGGTTGTCAAATGTCAGTGGATAGTATTTCAGCTCCCCCTTCCTGCTCTATAACTGGCTACATCAGTGGTTCTCAAAGAGTGTGGCAGGAGAGGATCACAAGTGTTGTGGATAAACCCAAGGACAATCAAAGAAACATTTAAACATTTCAATGTTACATAGTATAGTAGAAGTATAATATCGAAATAATATTTTTTATTTGAAGAATATAGATAGATATCTTTTCCAAATGAGAGCAGGAGCCTCAAGTGATACTAATGACATTCCTAGTTGTGTTTTCCAGTGTATTTCTTATTTTCAAAAATTTGGCACGGCACGAGCAAATTTTTGTTACTAAAGTGTGAACCAGAGAAAAAACTTTGAGACCCTCTGGGCTGCATCCCAATTCCCAACTTCTGTCTTTGTGCCTTTCTGCCTCACATGCCTCTACCCTAGCCAACTCCTGTACCATTTTTCTTTTAAGTTGAAAGAGATCTGGTACAATCACTGAAAATTTGAATCATGCAAGCAAAATAAAGTAAGACAAAACAGCTGTACCCTGCGCTTAGAATGCAGCCATGGTTATGAGGCTATTGTAACTGTGCATAACGGCATGCGCAAATCCACCTGTCCTTTGGCCAGGAAATGAGTTACTGATCTAGTTCCACCTCTGCCTTCCCTTGGCTGTAGACTATTTCTGCTCTGTAAAAGGCAGCAGGTGGGACACAGATTGTGCTGCTGTTTCCAGGTTATCCTCCCCTCCCTGCTTCCCCAAACACCTACATGGGGCTACATTGCTCTGCTGCTCACTCGACTGATTGCTTTCCTCTCTTACAGATCTTGGCAGCACTATGCAGCCAGATACGGAGAGGACTCGGATACGGCCCAAGAAGCCAGACAAGGCCCTGTACGTCCCCAGAGCTCTACGCGAGACGGCCGGCTCAAAAACTAGCACCTCATTAGCCACCAGACACGGGAGTGAGGGGAGCCTCTCCTGCTCCTCAGGGAAGGAGATCACCAAAGGATGTGAGGGAAGGCCGAGTCCCAGAGCTGGGAGAGGCCTGTTTCACGAGGACCGGGATGGAGTGGATGCGCCCAGAGAACCAAGAGGAACCTCATCCCAAGGCAGGAGCTATAGCAATGCCTCCTGCACAAGGCCAAAGGCTCGGAAAGAGTCCCAGCAGAAGGCTGAGTCACACAGACTGCCCGCTTCCTCCAGCTTCCTAGCCACAACTCCCTCTGCACTGCCCAGCCGTCACACAGAGTCCTGCACTGCCCTCTCTCATACTAATCTATTGTGGAGGATGGCCGAACTCCAGCTTCAGCCAAGGCGTAACGAGGTAGACTGCTCTTGGGAGGAGCAGCACGTGTGTCCGTCAGCAGAGCAGGACGCTTTCTCTTTGCAAAGGACTCCCCACACTGGTGTGAGCAAGCAGGCAGGAACACTCCTCACAGACCAGGTAGGGCTGAGTGAAGGGAGTGTGCAGACATCCAGCAGCGAGAGGCTCTCGGATGAGGGAGAGGTGGGTGACGGTGGCCTGTTGGCCAGCAGGGAAAGCACAATGGCACCCGTGAGCCAAGGTGACTCAGAACCAGCTGGAATAAGTGAGGGCGATGTGTCTGGAAGTTTAGCTGAGGGGGTTCCAGGTGGCCCAGGGGCACATGAGGATTGCCTCTCGGCGTGTGCAGGCGAGGGAGTGCCTGATCCAACAGATGCAGGCAAGGGAAACACATTGGTTTGCCCTGAGACAGTTGAGCCTGGTGGATGTGAAGGCACCGATAAGAGCAACTCCAATCAGACAGAGATGAGTGACAGTAGCATGTTGGACTATACGGCCAATAAAGTTCCAGATCAGACAGAACCAAAGGAAGGCAGTGGCATCAAAGACGCAAACGGGAGCGTCGCTGCTCAGGCAGAAGCCAACGAACAGAGCACACTAGAGCATGGCAAGGAGAATGAGAGTAGCATTCCCAGTCATGCAGTTGAACACATGTCTGATCAGATTGGAGTGAGCTTTGATAATGTGTCTGGAAACAGGGATGAGATTCCTTTAATTGAGGCAGGTGGTTCAGGGGTGGCTGCAGGCTGTAACTGTTCAGATAGTGACTATGGGACAAGGGATTGTCACCCCAATTGTGTCTTGGGGGATGAAGTGGGGCAAGGGTGTGGCAGGGAATACGAGGAGGGAGACAGCATTTCCCATCACACCTGTCGGTGCAAAGGCGATGTCCCTGGGGCTGAGGCTGCGCCGGCAACAGGAGAAGCGACTTTGGGCATGGGAGAGCAAAGCGCTGAAGGAAGGGAGGCTGCTAGCCAGTCACTGGGATGTGCCTCAAAGAAGGCGGCATGCAGCGCAAAGAGAGTCATGGAGGGAGCAGGAGCTCTCTCAGGGGACGCCTCAGTGCAAAAGCCAAGCCATGGGGATGTGGGCATGAGGTGGTGGCATCCGTCTGAAGCCAAGGCAGGCGAAGAAGCTGGATGGAGCGAGGAGCCTGCTGGAACCAGCATTGATCCGGCAACCGGCAATGAGGCTGACGGCGTGGCAGATGAGAGCTGGGATGCTCTGTTTAATGACGAAGGTGACTGCCTGGATCCGCATTTACTGGCGGGGGTGAGTACTCTCTGTGGACTTTTCCTGGATCTGGGTGTCATGAGACATGGTGGCGGGAGATATTTGCATGTTGGGAGCACGTGACACAGCCGGTTTACGGAGAATGCATTTTTAGTTTTGAGGTCCTGCACGGCTGGCTTAGCTGGTGTGTCTGCAATGCCTTTATTTTGTAGGTGCGCTTTATTTCTCGCCTTCTCTTTCTCTCTTTCAATCTCAATATTTATCCGATGCCCTTTCCCAGAAGGTCATACCATAAGCAAAAGATTTAAAATTTTCTGTTGGAAAATCCAAACCTCTATTCTTGGAGAAACTGATTTTTACACACACACACACACACACACACACACACCCCAGTTTAAATCTGTAGGTTGTCCTGATTTCAGTTTTTAGATTCCATTTATTGCAACATTTCCATACTTTTGGAGGTGGAGGAGGGAGAGGCCCAACTGGGTCTCTGTAAGTACAGGGACAGGAAACTGGTGATCAGCAGATACAGAGAGCCCAAGTTCTAC
Organism: Podarcis filfolensis; assembly: GCF_964270895.1. Taxonomy (NCBI): domain Eukaryota; kingdom Metazoa; phylum Chordata; class Lepidosauria; order Squamata; family Lacertidae; genus Podarcis; species Podarcis filfolensis. The sequence continues at coordinate 41,410,650 of NC_139608.1, read as the reverse complement.
TCTGTTTTTTGAGCATTTAGCACAGATTGCCTGCACACTTTTGAAGCTTTTCACCAGAGGCATGGGAGCTACTAAGTTGCTTCCTTATGAAGTCATGATGAGAGTTAGAGGGTTTGGGGAAAGCTTTTGCAAACTTAACGCATGATGATGACACTTTCTGGGTTGAGCCGATTTCTGTCCCCTTCGATAATTGTGGGGAGATGGTCGCATGTATTCTGTCATGAGGCTAGAGGAGGACTCAAAAGAAACACCACGAACGGCCTAGTAGTCCCTGGAAGTCTCCAACAGAAGTGGTGCTTGAGAAATCATTAAACAAAAGGAGCACAGCAAAAATTGACTTGAGAACTCCCCAACACCTTGAACTCCGCAACGCTTGCCAAACTCTCTTGGCTGACTAGATATAATAAAATGAGTAAAATAAGGCAGGCGGAAGTTCCTCTGCACGACGGCTGCGTTGCTACGGAGCAGAGCCTTCATGATGACCACGAGGCGTGCAGAGACGTACCGTGAAGTTTCATGGAAATGGCAGGTTTTTAATTGGCTCTGGCTTGTTAGCATATCGCCCTGCAAGAATAGCGCGAAATGTGTTGCGATGAGTAGCTCAGCACGGGGAGCGTGCAGCCTTGCCTTCCGTTTATGAGGAAAGCACTGTGTCGGCTGGATGGCTGAGAGCCCCTTATTAAAGCTTAAATCAATACCATAAACCCTGTACTTTTGGAGTGACACAATAGTACCTAAAGTAACAAAGTGTCCTAATATTGCTGCGATGTGCATTCAGGCCTGCTTAGGAGCCGGGGGTTGATCTGAATGGATTCGGCTTGCTAATAGCTCCGGCGAACCATTGAAATTAACTAAGCAGGCTCATTACCAAGGGTTAGCTCATAAACCATCCTAAACTCCTGGTAATGGAAGCTGTTAAAACTCCATGGGGGCAGCTTTTACAGGAAGTAGCTTTGGGTTCGCTGCTGCTTATTCCAGTCAGTTAACGGCAAGGAAATTAAATCTCCCTTTCTGGCAGGTGACCGGCCGGTTGAAAGTGAGGCCGGATCATGCAATCGGTGCACAGGCTACCCATTGCACCTCTGTGCAGAAGTGCCAGCACACCAAGCAGAACTTGTCTTCATAGGTGTCAAAGGTGTAGCAGGAACAGAATTGTCTCCAAACCGATTTTGCTGCACATGTGTGGCTCAGTGTTTGTATGGTGCTGGTCTTGCATATCAAGGTGCATAGACAACCTCCACCGACTCCCAGGCTCATATAAACAAATCCTGGTGCAAAGGAAAATTTGCAGGGTTTACCGGATGTTCACATGTTTCTGCAGCTACGATGCTCGGGATACTGCTGGGTGGAAATGTTTGTATCCTGAAAGACACAAGGAAAGCGGGTGTGTTGAGGAAGGAATCTAGATGATCTACTTTAGGTCTGCTTTCCTTCTTCCATAAGGCTGGATCTACTGCATTTGTGTCACCAGAGGGAGAGCAGTAGGGCAATAGCATGGCTGGGCTTGGACAGAAGTGGAGGGGCAACCAGGGGACGAGTTCTGTGGCCAGAGAGCTTCTCTGTGCTCTCGCCTCTGATCCCAAAGGCCTGACCGCATGGATGCGTGCCTAGTTGTGGGCATGACCTATTTGTAGCATTGTGAATTCTGCATTATGAAATCGCTTTGCTTTGTTTAAACAAACTCTGCGCCTGCTTTCATCAGAGAGCTGATACCAGTAAACTGCCTGCATTAGAAAGCACTAATTTTAGAAAAGTCAGGGATAATTTCCTTTCAATTATCTCACAAGTAACCACTTGGAGGAAGGTGTAGACTGCAGAGTTGAGAGAATGAAGGTGAGGTCTCGGGAGTCGATACTCTGGGAAAAGGCTCAGTGTTGCATTAGGGCAGGCTAAGGGGATGACTTAGGCTCTTTAGGGCGGGGTGAGGGGGTCTTAATGTGGTTTACATATTTCTTAAACACAATTGCAGCTGCATCTTTTGTAACAGTGCCACGCTCGGAGAACCCCAGAATTTCCATTTGCCACAGTGAGGAATGAACTTGAGCAGTTGGCTTTTAGCCATTTTTTTAAAAAAAATGGAGACGCAATTTTGTTTTGTACTTGCGGGCAAAAAAAAAAAATAAATGTAGATGGTGTGGTGATGCAGAATATCATGTAATAATTGTGGAGGCATTGATTTCCCCAACCTGATGTCCTTCAGATGCTTAGAACTACAACTCCTTTAAGCCTCAGCCAGTGCAAGCATACTGGCTGGTGGAAGCTGTAGTTCAAAACCTTTGTGGAGCACCAGGCCATGTCCATTTTGCAGTTCATTTCAGCAGTCTCTTTTCACTGTACCAGATCAAACCTTTGACTCTCCGCCCACCCCCTTTGTAAACCGCTTTGAGGGTCTTCTTACAATCAAGCAATACTATATGTGCATTTTGTTACATAAAATATACCGTATTTTTCGCTCTATAAGATGCACCAGACCATAAGACGCACCTAGTTTTTGGAGGAGGAAAACAAGAAAAAAAATATTCTGAATCTCAGAAGCCAGAACAGCAAGAGGGATTGCTGCGCAGTGAAAGCAGCAATCCCTCTTGCTGTTCTGGCTTCTGTGATAGCTACGCAGCCTGCATTCGTTCCATAAGACGCACACACTTTCCCCCTTACTTTATAGGAGTGAAAAAGTGAGTCTTATAGAGCAAAAAATACAGTAAATAAATGTGTGTGTTCACTGAGAGCTGGGCTACTACCCACAATGGATGTGCTCTGCCTGCGCAGTCAGAGGCAATAAAGCTTCAGAATAAACTGCAGGAGGGGAGAGCGTTCTTGTGCTTGGGTTTCCCACGGGCATCTGGTTGGCCACTGTGAGAACACGATGCTGGACTAGATGGGCCATTGGACTGATCCAGGAGGCTCTTTTTATGTTCTTAAGTGTATTCATTTCCCTCCTAGAATTGTAGTTTGGGCTTTTCATATTTATCTTAATGAACACTGGGCTTGTCATATTTATCTTAATGAGCACTGAACTATGTGTGATCGCATGAATATACCCACATATATTTTTCACCCAATCCATTTATCAGCTTTGATTCCTCCCGGCCCTAAAAAGCTGAGAACCTTGTGAAATAGCTGGACTCTCTAGAATCACATAGTTCCGACACAAGATTTACTGTCTGCTAAGAAAAATGAGTTGATATAGCTGAAGAATGCCCTGGCAAATGGGCACAGTGCTGGAAATTCACCTTGAGGAAGAAAAGAGTTCTGATAATGAAAGAGAGAAGGCGGGACGATGGCTGGGACAAGGGACAGCATGAGACTTTTGTCGAGACCAATTACACAAAAGCTTGTATCGCTTTAATGAGGTACAAGATTTTGTGTGGATAAGACAGGACTTGGGTTGCCTACAGTGACAGATTCTGGGATGTGGTGTGAGCTGTGCTCCTCGTGCGAATATCAGCAGCAGAATTTGTGGGTGACACCAGCCAATATCTCTAATGGAGGGTCCATCCACATTAGCAATTTCTCCTGAGCGTTTAATAATATTTACTTTGGGACATGCCCCTGCTTTGGGTCAACTTGCATCTGTCCTGCAGTAAATTGTTCCCTGGAGTGTTTTTAAAATACTACAGGAAGATCCTGTCCTTGGTGAAAATGCTTCTCCTTTAAACTATGCATGTCCCCAGAGTCCGGGTATCAGAAGATCTCCAGGTGCTGGAGAAATGTGGCAGTGAAAATTCACAGGCAAGATTCCTGCAAAGCTCAGAGTCTGGCTTCCTTTCTGCAGCTCCAGCCTAGTGACTGTGCTGATGCAGATATGCACATATCTATATCCTCCTGCTTGTGTTTTAAGAAAAGAAGAATATGGTGAGATAAAAATGGAAGGAAGGGGAAAACAGCTCGTGACTAAATAAAGCTGTTCCTCTGCTATTGCTTTCCCTGGTGAAAAACTTACTCTAGTTTCTCGTACCAAGGTCAGTATAACTCATTTCGTTGCATAGGAGGAGTGTTGCGCTGAGATTCGGGTGTGTGAAAGTGGGATTTAGAATGAGAGCGATCAGATCTTGGCATACACAAAAGAGGGTGCTTTGCATGAGTTGATGTTATGGCTTGTGTGTCGGTGCTGAGCTGCAGGTGAGATGTGTTTGCTTCATTCTCTGTGTGTAAGAGCGGCGTTGGGAGTAAATGCTTCTGTGCAGGCTTGCCTGGGGAACAGGGTAAGAGCTTATGTTCAGGCCCTGTGCAGATGTTTGAGAGTTGCCTTCTTCTGGTACAGGCCTTGGGCATTTCCTCACTACCTAGAAACCACTGCTGCTGGTTCCTGTTTGGGAATCTGCGAAGGCTTTTTGGAACACCCTGTTTTCAATGACTGGGGGGGGGGGTCTTGCTCTGGGGCTGGGCCCTCGATTCTCGTGGCCCTGAAGTCTAGAGTCGATTCTTTCATTTTCATTTCACAAAGTTGGAAGGGACCACCAAAAGGCTATTTGATCCATCCCTCCTGTTTCTTTTGGTCCTGTCCAACCTGTCTCCCTTCACTCAAAAGAAGAAGAAGAAAATATGATCCTTCCCAAATCAGAACGAAAACTTTAACATGCAATGGAAAATGTGAAAATAATTCATTCTGTTGTTTTGAAGGCCATTACTTGTCTAGTTTGGGTGCCCAGCACTGACCAGCAACCCAGCTGTCCTTGCAGACTGAGCACCCGAGAGACCAATGCGTGTGCCGTGTGATGTGCTTTTTTCAGTCTTCGGTGGAAAATATGCCATAGCTGGTAATACAGGATTACTTTTGGCTAAACTGGCCAATTCTGTTGGAGAGATTGTAACTAGCCAGCCCTGTCTGCAAAAGGGAGGAGTGTGCTAGAGCAGGCTGTCATGGGCACACATTTCTGCCTCTTGCCTTACACGCTTTTATCTCTATAAGGCTCCTCCGGCCTCTGCCACTGTGCTTCACTCTCCCCCCGCCGCATGTTGACTGTCTTCTCCGTCTCAAAACCTGAGCGAGCGAGCGAGAGTCAGCGCAGCAGCGTGGATAAATCTTTGGAGAGCGTTGAGCCGTGGCAGACAGTCTTCATTTCCTGTGTCCTCTTGCTCCTTGCTGCCTGTGCATCCGCCGGCAGAAGCTTTCCCAGCACAGGACAACATCTGAACATTAGCAATCTCTGGGAAGGAGACTGCGAGCAGGAGGCTGGGACTGTGTTAATGCGGCACGAGGGCGCACGGTTCCTGTAAGCAACCCAAGACAGGAAGCCCATTAATGGGCTTGCTTTTTCCCTGCGCGAGCCATTGCAAGCATATTTGTAAGAATGCGGTACCGTGTTCCCCGGTGCGCTGCCCCAAAACATGCGTGTGCTTTGTCGCTGCAGAGCTGGCTCACATCAGTCAAGCCTAAAGTTGTGTGCAGAGGCGAGCAGGCTTTGTGGGCAGGTTTGTACATGTTGTGCATTGTGCATGGATTGTCACCACCCTTGCGAGGCAGGCAGCTCCTGGCCCTCAGTGTGCCTTCTGCTGCACCCAGTGGTTTGTGAAGGTCAGGAGTGCTCATGCAGTGTGCTTTCCATCGTCTCTGAAGATCTGCCATGCCACTTAATGTTATGAGAGGCTGCTCCCTCAAGCATTTCTTGGCCAGCTCCCGCTGCGACCGAGTGTAGTTCGCTTAGGTTCCTTAACGATCAAGTTAATAGCTTGGATCCTGTTAAATCCACCAAGGCACACACTCCATCCTGTCCCTCTTGCTGCAGATCCACCTCTTCCTCCCTGATTCGCCGGCTCGTTCTTCCGTGCTCCACCCACCCACAAATTCACTTTCCCGAAGAAATTATCTGAATTGCTGTCTTTTATTGACCGAAGTAGCTGGAATTTATAGACTTTCCCTGTACAGCCGTGGCTTCTGTTGGTACAGGTACTTGGGGAAGCAGACAGAGTCTGGCTGAATTATAGACTCCCTTGCCCACAGGATGTGTGCAGAGCTGTGCCGCTTAGGGACCTAGCACAAGTGCGTTTCCCTAGGAGAGCTGCATCCAGCTTTCAGTCTCCCAGCAGCTATGATGGTTGACTTTGGGGGTAAAGGTTTGCCAAGGCACACGTATGGAGGGGAGCTGAGTGGTCAGGCTAAGCAATTCAGTGAAGGGTTGTTGTTCATTAGGCCATGATGTTGCAGACCTGGAGACATGAGATCTGCCAGTATTTTGCTGTGTTCCCAGAGGCCCGAGTCTCTTCCCTCTCTGCTTTTGCAGGGGAAGGAGCCGTGTTTGCATTTTGGCTTTTGGTTCTTGCAAATCCTCCAAGGTGGTTTACAGCTGTTAAAATCTTGCTGCAGTTAAAACTAGTAAGCATTTAAAAAGCCAAAATAAAACATCCAGAATAGGATATACACTAAAATCCAGATGAAATAAAACCTTCTTAACTGCCCATCTAAAAGACAATGTCCTCCACCATTGGAACTGCTTGTAAACAAAGAAGTTGACCCTGAGTTTGCTTATTTTCTCATCCCTCCCAATCCATTTCCCTTTTGTGATGTGTCTTGAGTGCAGAGAAATCTTTGTTTAGCGACTTAAAAGCTGTTCTGGGAGCTTTTTATAGCCAAAGAATGGGATGAAAATAAAAGCTCTAAATAAATAAATGCACATATGTTGTCAGTGGAATACAGAACAGGGCCTCGGAAGATGACTACAACTGATGGGCAAGTTCATGTGAGGGGAGGCAAGCCTTCATATATCCTGGCCCAAAGCCATTTAGGGCTTTATTGATAATAACCAGCTCCTTGAATTGAGTCTGAAAATGAATTGAAAGCCGGTGCAATTTAAACAAGGCCAGTGTAATATGGCCAGAAAAGCAGACACCAGACATTATTCTGGCTTCAGCATTTTGCACCAGCTGTGGTTTCTGAAAAGTTTTCAAGGGCAACCTCACATCTAGAGTGTGTTAGTAATCACAGTGTAATTTGTTTCCCTTAGGAACAGTGTGAGATCAGCCTGCTTCATTCTCCCGCTCTCTTGTTTGATTTTGGGGTGCAGGTGTGCACAGCATCCCGGGAGCCGGGTCCCAGCACACCTGTCTCCTCCCTGAGCCTGTCTTAAAAAGAATAAAAAATCTCTGGCTGCTGTCTGTCATTATTCTCAACTGTTCCACAATTCGTATATTTTTCTGGCCCAGAGTTCACTGGGGCAATAGCTACCACAAGTAAACATGGCCCAGGTCTTTTCCCACCTGTGTCTGAACCCAATCACCCCTTTTATTTCTGTCCCACACTTCTTCTAGCTTCACCTGCTTAGCCATAGGGAGTGGGGGCTGCTGCACCTGCTCTGTAAGCTGGGTTTTTCAGCTTCCTTGGTTTGGGTGCCACCAACGCCCTTCCGCGGAGCGCGGAGCAGGCAGGAAGACAGCTGCTGGGGAGCTGGGCACCCACTCAAGCTTCCTCCCCTGAAAAGAACGAGGGAGCCTGGCGAAACAGTTAATGGGGAAAGTATGCAAGCAGCAGGAGGCACCTGATCAATAACTCCCAATCTCCCGTGGGCCATCAATCCTTCTCCGCAACACGAGCCCACGGCTTCATCAATCAGCCAGTGCACCCGCTCCAGGGCTGCCAGAAGGGCTCAGGGGCTGAGATGTACCACGGCGCTCAGCAGTCAAAGGCAGCGCCTGGCTGTTGTTTCAAAGGTGGTGTGTGGGGGATCAGGATGAGCTCCCTGAAATGGCATTGGGGTGGGGGTCCACCAGTGGCCTGGGCTGCTTTGGGGGAAGGGGCAAGAGGCCGAGGGCCTTGCGCTGCTGCTGCTGCAGCTCGCCATCCCTCACTGCTTTCCTCTCTCCTCCCTCCAGCTTTCTCCCCACAGACCACACCCTGCGGGGCTACAGGAGCCACGCTTTGACTACTACAACTACACCCCGGCTGACTTGGACTTGAGTGACTCTGAGATGCCCCACGTCATTGAGATCTACGACTTCCCAGCAGAGTTTCGCACCGAGGACCTGCTGCGCGTCTTCTGCATCTACCAGTGAGCCATTTGTCCCTGTTGTGTTGGACTAGAGGGCCCCTGTGGCTCCTTCCAACTCTGCGATTCTATGTCCCATGTCACACCTTCTCCTTGGGTGTGGATCACCCCCAGCAGGCAGGGCTGGGGGTGATGGCTCTCTTCACCTAGAGCTTTCCCTTCCATGGCCTCCTGACTTCTATGAGTCCTTAGACCTGGATCCAGATGTGCCCCTGGCTCAGAGATGCAAAGGCCAGTCTTGTTCCAAAGATGCCCAGGCATGCTCTGGCATCACTACCCACCAGGCATCCTTCCAACCCTCCCTAGCCCTGCACCCCCTCTTGAGCTCCTCCCAGGACTGCACACAATTGCTTTTTTCTTCCTCTGCACCCCCCACCCCCACAAGAACCCTGATGTCCCCATATTTCTCTTTTCTGCTCTCCAGGAAGAAAGGCTTTGACATTAAATGGGTGGATGACACACACGCCCTGGGGATCTTCTCCAGCCCCATCACAGGTGAGGCTTGTTTTTCAGCAGGGCTTGACTGGGCAACAGGAAGCGGCTGTCTTGGTACCTGGTGGGGATGGCCTGTCTAATGCATTCACTGGGAAGGGAGTCTTCTTCCCCGTATGATACCTGTTTCTCTTCTCGCAGCCCGAGATGCTCTCAGCACCAAGCACTTGATGGTGAAAACCCGTCCGCTGTCCCAGGCCACGCGAGCTGCAAAGACCAAGGCCCGAGCCTTTTCTGGTGAGTCCAGAAGAAAGAGATTAAATGCCTGGGGTGCTGAGCATCTTCCAGCCTGTAGCTCATAGCTGCACTATGTATTCTTCCCCTGCAGAGATTATCCCGGATCATTGTAGGCAGCCATAGTTGTAGGGCTTCAACAGCCCCACCCACCCACCTGGACCCTCCATCTCTGCTCCTCTCAGGTGCTGATGAGCACTGGTTCTTCAGCACAACTGCTTATGAAACCTGGTCTGCTGGAAGTCTCTCTCACACGAACATTGGGCTTCCCAAATCCTACAACCACCTTTCCAGGGAAGCAGCTGCAGTTTAAACCAGTGGAAGTTCTCCTGCTAGCACCAAACAGGGCTTGTTAACTGTAATAGTAGAATCAATAAGAATGGGTTGCCCCCCTTTGGGTTCCTGCTGGCTGCCCTAGTCCCTGAGCACCCTTGCATCTCATCGGGGCTGAGAATAACAAGAAGTCTGGTTGGCTTCCTAGGGCAACGCCAGGCAACACGCAGGGAATTGAAAGGTGCATTAAAAAAAAGTAACAAAATTAATATTGAAAGTAGAATCTGCAACACAGTTTACAAAAAAAAAAAATACAGAAAATTAAACAAACATTAAAATCATCAATAGAAGATAACATTAGAAGCAGATATTTAAAACAATTCGAAACGTTTCTAGTGTCACATGGCCTGTTTGCAATATAGCTTTGTGGGTGTGTGACACACAGGAGAGAAGAGTCAGGCAGGCAACAGTGCAGCCCTGCAAACCCCAGCCAGCCAGTGTTTCCCACACACACGCTGTCGCCCCATTGCTCCCATGTATCTCTTGCCCATGGCAGATCCCTTTGACAGCTGCTTCCATTCCCGTTTTCCTGACCATCAGGGGTGCTCTCAGCCTCCTCTGCTATCCTCCTTTGTATGTGATAGAGGGCAGCACCCAGGCTCTTCCCTGCCTTATCTCTTTTCCTTTAATATGTGCTTTTGGAAAAGGACTCCTCTGCTGATGTAGTGCCTAAATACTCTCATCTTCCAGCAATGGGAGTCCTGACTCTGAGCACTGAGACTGTTCTCCTCCCTCTGCCAATTCCTCTAGAATTCCTGCAGCCAGCCAAAGAGCGCCCCGAGACCTCAGCCGCGCTGGCCAGGAGACTGGTGACAGGCGCCCTGGGCGTGCGGAGCAACCAAAGCAAGGCCGAGCGGGAAGCTGAACGCAGGCAGCTGCAAGCAGCCCGAGGTAAGCCTAAGGATGCGGGGAAAGACGTGTGCTGACGCTGTTGTGTTGTGGAGGCAGGAAGTGTGTTGGAGACGGAGGTGGCCCAGGCTGTGGTGCTGCAGAGTGCAGGCGAGGGATGCTGGGGGATTTCTCAGTGTCTCTGCCTCAGGCCTCCCTGCTCTCACTCACTACCCACGTCCCGGGAGTCTCTGGGGAGTCTGGCTCTCTGCTTCCAGGCGGGGTTGCAAGTAAGCTACACCAACCACGTGCTCGCTCACTCTCCTTGCTGTCACACAGACAGCTCTGCCTGCCTGAGGACCTGAGGGAGTCTGTTAGGCAGCCAATGTGTAGGTCACGGAAGGCACCGAGTGTGCCTGGCGGAAACATGCAGGGATACAGGAGAGGGGATCACCCTTGGTGTCAGGTTGCATTCTGGGAAAGGGTTCCCTCTTAGCCCTCCCCTCTCCTTCCGCGTTAAGGGAAGCATCCTCTGCACAACAAAGGGGGAGCCAGGTGGCCTGGCTGGGGAAAGGGGTTGTTTCCCCCTTTCCCCACCACTACCAGCTTTCTCCAGGGCACAGGAGACCCATGGTCAGATGAGCTGCCACCTCAGCCACGCTGCTGTCCTGGGCTTATTGTATCCATTAAGGGCCCTGTCCCTTCCCAGTGTGATGGCAGCTGGCTCTCCGCCTGCCCTTCAGCTGCACCAGCTAGATAACAGCGGTGGAGCGTGCCCGCCTGGCTGGGGAGTGCGCAGCTTTTCCATACTTGTTTGGAAACTGTAATGAGATCAGTGAGGTCCTTTGAGATTCCCAGATTCCCCACATGTCTGTTATTTCCTGTTAGGACTGGGAGGGCTCTATTGGGTAGCAGGAGCCGGCCACTGCAGAGCAGCTTGTAGGAGCCTAAGGATGCTACGCTCCTGTCCTACAGCTGTCAATCACATCTTCAGCATCCTTTGTTAAGAAAGGAGTAGTTAGGGAGTACCTTGTCTCTCCAGGTACCAGCTCCCAATGTCCTAGTCCTCTGGGCTGGGATATTTTGACATCTCTAGTCTTCATGGGAATCCACAAAGCTCCCACTCTCCCCAGTGGTTGCCCAGACTAAAATTCACACACATGTTGTACCTGTGGTGTATGGCCCTTAACCCTGATGGATATGTGACTTTTGATTCGGCCGAGTATTTGCCCTAGGGGTAGCAGTAGGTGGAACCAAGGGTCACAGACTTGGCTCAGAAGTGGAGGAGTTTTATGGAAGATGCAACTGGATTGAATTGGTGTGAAAGGGTTAGTTGGTACTGAAAGTCATAGGCAAGGGCTCCCTCTGGGCTGAGTTGATTCTATTATGTCAATAAAGCCTTTTGTATATAGTGGAACCTGACAGTAGGTCTATGGGCCTTGCAGGGCAGGTAGTCTAGAAGATGTTCAGATCTGTCTTGTACTCCAGATTGGCAGGTTGGGCAAAGGAGCTGGCAGCTCTTTGGTTCCCATGTTCGTTTTCAGTTTATCCAGAGCCTCTGATTTTGTTACAGGAATATATGCTGTAGGGATACAAGGACCTTTTATTTCTTTTGAGAGCCACATTCTCTTGGGGATGATCTGTTGGGGACTGTGTGCCAGCAGTGGAGGCAGCCTGACCCAAAAGTGAGGAGCACCACTTCTCTCTCTCACACACACACTTTCTCTTTCTCTTTCTTTCATTCTCTCCCACTATTCTCTTTCTGCCACTTTCTTTCCCCCTGGTACTCCCACCCCACCTTACCATCTGCTTCAGACACATGCATTGCTTGGGCTGCAGGCTGCTCACCCCTGCCCAGAAATGTGGAAGGAAGAAGAGATTTCAGGGAAGTGGGATGAGGCAGGGCCTCTCATTGAAGCAGGTGGAGGATGGGGGCAGAGCTGGTGGATCATGCCCCCTAGAGACAGTCAAAGATTGGGCTTGAAGAGGGAAGCTGAATAGCCTCTGATCTCAAAGAAGCACACCGTACATCCTAGAGAGGTCAAGTTAGGCTTTGCGTTTTTAAAAAAATCCTGCTGCTCTTTTTGAAACAAAATGCAGTATTTTAAGCTTGCAAAGACCCTTCAGGCAGCAGTGAAAATCAGGAGAAGAGGGTGCAGGTAATTAACAATGCAAATATTTTAGTCACTGTAGGTATATGTCTTTAACAACAAGCTTTTTGCACATTAAAAAAAAAGTGTTGATAGTTGTTTGTCAGTTCAGGTGATAAATTTCCCCGTGATTTTCCTGTTTCTAATATAGCCTCTTTCCCCCCTACACCTGCTCCTCTCCAGCCCCCACTCCACACACCCACACTGCACAGCCTAGCCCCTTCCTATGGAGTTTTCTGAGGAAGCTTCTCTCATACAATGACTCTATTACCTTCTGTCATTCTTTTTGAAACTGGAGTATGAGCATGGATTACTCTGGGTCTCTCTGACATTCCCAGCATAATCAGAAGCTGTTAAAAATTGTTTTTCTCCATAGCTTTCACTTTAGCATTTTGAATAGGATCTGAATCCAATAATCACTGCAGCGTTTCCAGCGCTATTACCCCTGCCAATGATGGCGTGTGCCCTGTGAACACAGCATTTTGGACTAATTCCTGCAACAGATTTCTCATTGTATACATATGATGTCCAGGTTACTGTAGCCTCGTTCAGCCCAGGCCTCCCCCTGCTCTCATATTTTTACTGTACTGTCCTTGCAGATGTCCTCTTTGTGACCACATTAGAGTAGTGATTCTTTTTCTTTTTTCTTTTTCTTTTTTGCCCATTTTTCTGCCATGGCGCTGCGAGGGACAAAAGCTGGAAGACTAGTTTATGGCTTCGGCCAGATGCTTATGAGACAGGAGGCACCAGCAGCGGCGCTCCCATATACTTGGCCCCGTTCCTCAATTGCTCTCCCAAAATGCTATATGGTGAAATGAGGGGGCATCAGGTCTGTGATCCTCAGGTTTGGGCACTAGGTGGTGCTCCAGTCCTGATTACTGCTCCAGGATGCGGAACTGGGAGCCAGTGCCAGCTGCAGGAGGCAGTGTAAGTCATGCATAGGAATAGGTGATTTGTTTTAATTGAAGCTGCCAACTCTGCAGTCTCCCTGCTCTTCTCCGCTTGCTAGCCTTTCCCTCGGGTCACCAGGCAGGCTTTCTGATCCTAGCACAGGTGAGACGCAGCCCATCGGAACATGGCATGGCACTGCCGATAGAGGCTGGTCAAGGGGCAGGCACAGTGCGGCTGAGATGGGAGGAAGGACATGGCGGCGTGAAGCAAGGTCAGCACAGGGCACATGCTTTCTGAGTGCCAGCAGGGTAGGCAACCACAGTTTGCTGAGGAAAGTGGTTGTGCTGTGTCACGGGAGCGGAGCCTGGTGCGCTGGGAAGGGCGGGAGGTGATGGAGGAAGGAGGGAGAGGAAGCGCCAAGGCTGCGGAGAAGCGCCACTCTGTGGAGTCAAAACATATACCGTCATGTGATAGACAACAATCCCATGACTGCAATCATGGAGCAGGAATTCTAACAGGCTGCAGTCCCCTGCACCTTCCAAGTGTGGCGCTTTCCTAGGCTGGCAGAGTGCACCCCCCATGACTTCACCTGCCCCTTTTCTCCTCGCAGAGCGGAAGCGCTTGGAGATGAAACAACGAGAAGATGCCTGGGAAGGACGTGAGTGAGGCCGCACCATCTCAAGGAGAAAGGGGAGAGATGCCTTGAGACTTCACCTGAGCAGGACTGGGGCTTGGGTGCAGGCGGGCAGGTTGTGCTCGGCAGCGTTGGGGAAAGTTCTGCCGCTCCCTTTGGGCTGAGCAGCAAGAACATGGGCACTCCTGAGCGGCGGAAACGTGCTCAAATGAGCCCCAGCAAGCCTTGCCCTGGGACCCTGAAACAGTGGAGCTGGAGTTGGCAGTGCCTCTGCAAGAGCTGCCACTGGGCATCCGGCCCAAAGACTGGGCACTGTTCCACTTGTTGTGCCATGGAAACATAACCCTCAATATCCAAAGGACGTTGGCTCGGCCCTTCTTGGATGTGCTGCGTCCTCCACTGTGGGCAGCAGGAAGACCACTGAGCAGTGTGGTGCCCTTGGGTTCTGTGGGACTGGACTGAGCTGTGGCAGCTTTTACAATGGGCCCTCCAGGATGATCAAGTGCCCGCCATTGAGTTTCTTATTAAAGGCTTTTTTATTTTTTAAAAAATTCACGTGGTGCAGTGTGCAACGCAGCCTCACTACTTCCAAGTTGCTCTTGAATTAACCTCTGCAACCTTCTGGATTCAGCAACAGCCAGTGGTGGCAGCCAACCAGCTGAACCAGACTCCCTCCCAGCTCCTCAGGATGTCCAAATGCTGACCGGAAGTCAGCCTCAGATGCACAGAAAACAGCAACTCTTGTATGTTAGCAGAATCCTGATAGAGCTAAGTTCCAGTAAAGAGCTGGTGTTGAGATGCTCTTTTCCCTTGTGTGTGCTGGGAAGCTGGCATGTTTACGGGAGGCCTTTGCCACCCAAGCTGTATGCAAGATCCCTGGCCCTACCAGGATATTGCTGCTGCTGGGATTCCCCTCCTCATAGCAGGAATGCTTTGGCAGAGGCCCCTGCAGCATGTCATTCCCACCTTGTGAATATAGGGCTTGTAATAGCTGCCGGACCCAGGTCACAGCACAAACATGCTTGCTCTGGCCAGCTTGCAGGAAAGGTTGGATTTCGCTTTACGGGCACCGACCCCCCCAGGAATGCCTCCCCAGGGGCAGCAGACAAAGTCCTCTCTGTTCCAGGTAGCCTGATTACAAACGCCCGAGCTGCAGGCAGATTGGCCACTTCCTTGTAAACTGACATCGACAACACGCCCCTGCTAGGCCGTGCCGGAGATTCCTGTGGTCAGACTCTCCCAGCTGTGTTTGGGGTCAACACCCTGGGAGCAACTTGGCTCCCTGAGTAGCGGCTGCCGCTGCCTGCTTGCCCCAGAGTTCGAGACCCAAGGACAACAGCACGGAGGGAGCAGGCAAGACTGCAGGACAACGTGTCCCAGGCCCAGCAGCGGGTAGAGACTTGGGATTCACAGGCCGTAAGAATGGGAGTGGTGCTCAGGAGGACTAAATGGGAGTGGGGAGGCAGAGTCCTCTTGGCTGATGCTTCAAGGTAGGGATGGGGGGGAGCAAATACCGTGGTACCTTGGTTTACAGATGCTTCAGGTTACAGACGCTTCCGGTTACAGACTCCGCTAACCCAGAAATAGTACCTCGGGTTAAGAACTTTGCTTCAGGATGAGAACAGAAATCGTGCGGCGGCAGCGGGAGGCCCCATTAGCTAAAGTGGTACCTCAGGTTAAGAACAGTTTCAAGTTAAGAACAGACCTCCAGAACGAATTAAGTTCTTAACCCGAGGTACCACTGTATGGCCCTCCAGAACTCTCTGCTTGGCCCTTGGAACTCTCCCCAGGCCACACCCCTCCTCCACTGGCCACGCCCCTCGCTGGCCCTGCATTGCAGCCTCCTTGAGTGTTTTTTTTCCTGCCCAGCCTGTATCCTTGCACTTCCTGGATGGCAAATACAGAGAGATGAGCAAATTGGCACTTGTTGCTCCAGTCCCTTTTGCTTCTGGCCCCACCCGCCTTTGGTATGTGGCCCCCTGAAGGCTGCCAAAGAGGACATGTGGCCCCCAGGCTGCAAAACGTTCCCAGCCTGTTTGAAAGGGTGTCTGTGGCGCCACATGGCCTGATTTCCGGTCAGAGAGGGAAAAGGGAGACTGGAGCCTTCTTGTCAGAGCCTGGGGAGACGCTGCATGGGAAATATTGTCTCAGAAGCATCCAGTCCTGTTTAGCTTTGCCCGGGGTCAGGTCAAGGTAGGCCAAGACAGCTCTCAAGCCTGGAATGTGCTGGCAGGCCGAGTGTTTACTGGCCAGCCAAGCTCACAGGCATCTCCCTGCCTGGAACAGCTCTCTCTTGTGTCTCCTCTTGGGCAGGGTGGAGTCCGGGACTCTGATGTGGGCAGCGTTCTGGAAGGGGAGGCGGATGGGTGCTCACTGCTTTTCCTGGCAGTTCCAGTAGTCTCTAACCCCCTGGTGAGGCCTGGCTTGCTCTGGCCTGCCAGCTGCTCCCCGAAAACAAGCCCCGTCTATTTGGGCCAATTAAATACTCTAAATACTGATACAGCGCAGCGGCTAAACTGTGTCCCACCCCTGTTTATAGCTTCTGGCAGCCTGCGGAGGCTGCCGACATGAAAGGCCAGCAGCCATGAGCCATCTGTGCCTTGTGAGCAACTTGAGAGGGAGTTTCCATCAGCACGAGGGCTGGAAATGTCTCTGCTCAGGCTACTCTTTCCCTCAGAAATGCTTGGCTTGTTTCTTTTGTTCCTTGATCAGGAGACTTTATGCAGTCCTAGGTGTGTTGCTCAGAAGTAAAAGTTCAGTGGGACTTACTCTCTAGTCAAAGCCACCTTAATGCCCCAATGCAGAGCATTCCTCATGAATTTGTGCCTCAAGTCCTGTGTTGGGTGGCTGTTTCTGCACCTCCATCCTGATGGACCTTGGTTCAGTCTCTCTTCTCCTCAGTCCTCCTCATTGCCTTTGTGTTAGATTGACAGAATTTGTGCCACACACGCAGCTAACCATTGTTTTGAAGGCCTTCAGAATAATATGTAGGGACCGTGTGTGTGTGTGTGTGTACAGTGCTTTTTTTCTTTTAAAAAATGTTTAGGGGTACTCTCATTTTGACTCAAGAAAATCACCATTTTATAGTTCAAATTGGGGAAAATAAATACAGTAAATGGACATAAGTACAGAGATTCACAAAATGTTTAGAGGTATACATACCCCTGTGTCCCCCCAGAAAAAAGCACAGTGTGTATGTACACCCCCCAAAAAAACAACACATACATACACACATACATTTAGTTAGTTAGTATACCGCCCTACACCTGTAGAACTCAGGGTGGTTCACAACATAGTAAAAATAACAACAAAACAATAATTCTCCCCCCCACACACAACACATTTGAAAGGGCATCAGATGTCAATCAGCCAAAGGCCTGGTTGAAGAGGAATGTTTTTGCCTGGCAGCTACAGGTGTATAATGAAGGCACCAGCCAAATCTTCTTGGGGAGACCATTCCACAAAAGGGGAGCCACTGCAGAAAAGGCCCTTTCTCGTGTTGCCACCCTCTGGATCTCTCGTGAAGGAGGCACACGAAGAAAGACCTCGGAGAATGGTATCAGTATCCGGGTACGGTCAAATGTAGAGAGGCTGTCCTGGCGTTTCCCTGGTCTGCTGGGCTTGACCTCAAAAGGCTACAGCACTGGGGAGTTCACTGTCTTCTCCACTGTCCATTGCTCCAGATGGTTAGTCCAGCCTCCATGAAAAGTTTTGTGTTGGGGTGGCTAACCTTACTCAGCCTCAGGTCCAAAAGCATGGCAAGCGTGGGCACCCCCCCCCCACATGTGCAAGCAGGTAAGGCAGCAGAGGAGGGGCAGTGGAGTCACAGATGTGGCGGTCAGCCACCCTTATTTCTAATTATTTTGTTATGTATTAAAATTATATACTGCCTTTTATTCGAAGATCACAGGGCAATTCACAGCATAAAAGTACAAATGCCCTTGCCTTGCGTCCTCTGGGTCTGGCTAAACAACCTTTTCCCAAAGCCCAGCTTTGGCATCTGATTCTTGTGAAATGCCCTTCCCTCTTTGAGAAGCTCAGAAGCCCAGACCTATAGCTGTGGCAGCAGCTGCTTTATTCCTCTTCAGCGCTGATAGTTGGCAACCATGTTTTGAGTCTATATCACACCTCAGGGAGAGAGGAAAGAAGTGCATTAGTACACAATGGCCCATATTGTACAGAAGGATAATATGTGGGTTTTGGGGTTTTTTTAAGGCCACCATTCTCTTGTAAAATGTGCGTTCTGCAAGAGGACAGCATAGCACATTACCAGACAAGCCTTGGTAGCAGCAAACAACTGTAGGATAGGACTTGTTGGTAATGACAAGAGCTTGGAAGATCATGGTCAGGCAGACTCTGGTTATGGCAATATAGATGGTTTTCACCTAAAGAGTTTTAAAAAACAGCTCCCTGTGCAATGAGCTTGAAAACATCGACATATATTGTGACCATGGATGCGTATCACTGGGAATTCAAGTTCATGGTAGAGGCTGTCTTCTACAGGAAGGAATGTTTTGCCTGAACTCTGAACCCAGGTCCACTGGGACTGAGACCAAGACTTTGAAGACCGATTTAATATCCAGGGAAGCAGCTGAAGCAGCCCCAGAAGCCAGAGACTAGGTCCCAATGTGTGTCTCCTGGCTTCCCAACATCAGAAATTGCCCAGAGGCTGCACTGAGTGGGTTTCAACTTGAAAGAGAATTTTAAGAGAGCAGAACTGAACCATCAAGCTAGTTTAATGTTTACCTTTCACTTGCCCTCTGAATTGGCTGCCTTACACTGCCAAGCTATATAGGATGCTGGAGAACTATGCTTTAAATAAAAAAAAGTATTATTACTAATTAGCAACCCCATATGGTTGCTTCAGAGATGGGGGAAGTGGCAATCTGGAGAGTGCCTTTAATTCTTTCTGCCCTTGTTTTACCAATCTAATTTCCCCAGCCTCCCAAACTCGCTACTATCTGTGCAACATTACAAAGGAAAAGAAGCTTCAGTACCTGTCATCCCCCCCCCACTGAGCTTATAGTAGCTTCAATGTCTGATTTGGATTGGATCTCCCAAAGTACACCTTTCCTGATCTTCGAAGCAGCCTTTCAAGGTTGTGAATGAGTGTATAAGACAAAAATGAAGGTGCTGAGGTGTCTCAGGTCCAGGGCCTGGCAAACGCAGCCCTCTAGGCCTCTCTACTTGGCCCTTGCACTCTCTTCAGCCCACACACCCCACCAGCTCTGCTCTGCACCCTCTCTGAGTGCTTTTGCCAGGCTGGAATGTGCCGCTCAACCGTGAGCCTCTTTTGCTTGCTTGGGTGACAGCAAAGAGGTGCTTGCTTGTGGCTGGAATGTAGCCTACACCACAAAGTGTGTGTCCTGTCTGTGGCTACACCTGCTTTTGTCTCCAGCCCTGTCCACCATCGAAACGTATCGCCAAGAAAGTTGCCTATGAGGAGATAGGGCCCTGAGAATGAAGAAGGTTCCCTTGCCCTTCTTTTGAGAGAACAGATGACTGAGCTTGGAGGAGCAGAAATCTCAGGTAGGGATGTCCTGGGACAGAAGAGCAGAGAGATCAGGGGCACAAGGCCATGGAGAGCAGGAGATGAAACTGGGCAGGACACAAGTGCACCCAGGGAAGGAAGGCGGCAACACTCGCTTTGTATTGGGCTCCAAAGGAAACCAGTGAATATTGGACAGCAGCAATACTCAGGATGGGGAGGGAGGAACATGAAGGGGTCCCACATCCTTTTAATCCCAGCATTGAAGTGAATGGACCACAGGCTAAATCGCGTCTGGTCTATTTTGAAATGAAAGCTTCCCACTTCCCTTTTCTCTCTCACTTGAAGTGCTGTGTGGAAGGTGAGCTGGCTAATCTTAGTATAGCGTAAAAAGAGGGTGGTAAACAGGTGGAAATGGTTTAATGCAAGATCAGAGAGGAGGTTGTAGTCAAAGCAAGAGCATGAGAGCTATTGGGAACGGAGGAACCGGGCAGATCTTCAAAGCAATGTGGTGGCTCTGAAAGTTCAGGAAGCAGCTAAAAACAAGGAGCCCCGCCCAAGCGAGGAGGGAGCAGGGGACAGGGTGCCAGTGGGTGTAGGATGCCAAAGGAAGTGTAATTCATAAGAATGTGCAAACTTTGGAAGTGGAAGAAATGGAGGAGAGGCTGGCGGCCAAATGTGAAAAGGGAGCAAGAAGGGGCAAAAAAACACCCTTCACAAAAACACCTTGGGAACTGAAAATGATCCTAAATTCCCCACAAGGGCTTTATTACATCATGACGTCTTCCTGTTTTGAACACTCCTCCTTGCTCTCTCTGTCCCACCCAGGCTCCAGGAGTGATTACCTTCTGCTGCCTCACCCTTCTGGGGCATCATACTATGAACAGGCTCTCTTCAGAACCCGTTTAATACTCTCTGCCTTTAGCCAGACATGAACAAGGCTGCACAAGGTGTCCCTGGTTGCCGTTGGCTCTTCTGATCCAGCCACGGAGCAGGACGTCCAGATCTGTCAAAGCATGGAGCCCTTCCAGATTATCCTAACATCTGCTGGACAAAAGGGGCACAGAAGATTTTTAAATTCCCCTGGAGTTTAACCCCAAATGTTGGCTCACACTTTGGATGCTGGCTAGAAGGGGTAGTGAGACATCCTCTAAGAGGAATGTAGCAGGTGCTGCTTAATTCGGGGGGTGCAACTCTTCAGCTTGGCCCTTTATATGCCTTTGCTTTTTCTATAATTTCCTGTCTAGCCAAATGCTTCAGGAGTGCCTTGGTCAAGCTGACCTCTGCTTGCTTTCCCCCTTCTGCTCCCTTCGCTCTGCTCTGGAGGTGGAACAGAGGCATATATTTGTGGAGTGGTTCTGTGCCCTCCACCCTTCCTCTTCCTTAGGTCAAGATGCACCCTGAAATGGGTGGGGCTGGCTGCCAGAAGGGCTTTGGAACGCAGCAGAACTTCAGGTACTTACTGATCTCTTGCCGGCCAGGATTAGGAACAGGGACAGGCCCTTTTATTTGAGTTCAGTAGCGAGGCAAGGAAGGAGAAGAGGTAAGAGTGAGGCTGTTGGTCTTGGTATATGGCTCCACTGCGGTGCTGGGGAATCAATAAGGCCGCAGGGGCTTGCCTTTGCTGCAGGCAGGCATAAATCACTCCCACCCATTCCTCTTCATGCCTTGACACAGGCCTGAGGACTACCCCCCTCCCCAACCCACAAGACCTGATGGATTGCAAGCAGCTGCTGTCCATCTGCCATTTCTCCAGGCTTTGCTCATTGCCTGGGGAGGGGGAGCACTGCAATGGAGTCAGCGCTGAGTGAGGGGAGAGATACCACTTTGCTATGACCCGGACTTTCAGCCTGACTTCTTTAAACATCGCATGAAGACTCCACTTGTGACCACACATCGTTAGCTATCTACATTGTCATCCTTGATCATAGGACAGCAGCCTCACTCCTCCTGCAAGGTGTGTGCTCCATCTGGCTTCATAGTCACCAGCTGTTCCCACCCTCTGCTGCACTCGCGGAGAGAAAGAGCCTTCTCAGGGATTGTCCTATAAATGCTGTGGCTCGTGAAGTAGGGCAGGGTTTCCCAAGCTTGAATCTCTAGCTGTTTTTGGACTACAGCTCCCATCATCCCTAGCTAGCAGGGCCAGCGGTCAGGGATGATGGGAATTGTAGTCCAAAAACAGCTGGAATTTGGGAAACCCTGAAGTAGTGCTTCTCCAGGCATGGGGAATGTTAGGCCCAGCAGTCAGTTGCAACCCCCAGCCCTCTCTGTTTGGCTCTTTGGACTCTCAGGCCACAACCTTCTCTCACTTGGCTCCTTGAGCTTTTCAGTGGCTGGAATGTGTCCTGGAACTCTTGTCTGGATGGAGGAGAGGGATGCTATAGGTGATGTTTACATTCATTGCCCCACCCACATTTACCTCTGGCCCCACCCACTTCTGGGCATGTGACCCCCTGAAAGATTGCCATCAGAGTCCCCCACCCCTCTGCCTTCCTCTGCTATTTCTCTGCTTGCCCCTGTGGTCTTGCCTCCTGCAGGAAGAGCGAAGAAGCAGCAACCCCCAACGGAGGCACTGCATACCTCTGTGTTTTTACTCCACTCTCTGACTCAGTCACACAAACACCATTGCCTAGTTTTTTTAAAAAACAAAACACAACAACCTTTATTGGCAGGAACAAGCTCTATGAAATGTGGAGACGGAGAGCCCTTGGCGCTTGGGCTGGTGGAGTGGGGTCGAGGACTCTTCCCTGAGGTGACCAAGTGACCCCCCCCTACACAGGGCCTTTGCCCTCCATGCTGTCGGCCATCACAGTCCATTGCACATTAAATAACTCCACAGATAGCACCAGACCCTCTTCCCCAATCCCTTAAAGTTTAAGCCCCAGGAACGTCCCGGCTGGAGCGTGTAGCAGGCAAGCGCCCAGACGCCTGGTTTCCCTCGGGCTCAGAGATACGTCACAGGGTTCTGTGCCCATGGGTGGCTCCTCCATGCCAGTGGTAGAGGTGGGGATGCCTGTGGGACTAGCCAGCAAACAGGGCCGCCCCCAAATACGTGGGCTCCTGAGGCAGAATTCTTCAGCGGGTGGAGCTGGTTGAGGTAGTCGCTCTGGGCTGGGCTGCTCCCGCGCCCATCTGCCAGAGAGGCAAGAGGAAAGGGCCTCTTCTGAGCAGTGCTACTTTCTTGGCCTGGGTGGAGTAGGGGTGGGGGTGGAGAGAGAAGACTCTATAGCCTCCCAGCTCATTTCAGCCCCATTTTTGTCCGTAGCTGCCAGCCTCTGTAAAAATAGGAAGCAGACCGTGCAGGCTGGGCTGTGATGAGCAGGCAAGGGGCAACAGGCACTGCAAGGATAGTTGTTGCTGCTGCTGCTGCTGCTGCTGCATGTCACCCCAAGGCTGGTGGTGAGGCAGGGAGGCAGGGAGACAATCCTTTCAGCTATCATTTTTGTGCCAGCTGGTATCTGCTGTTTGCTCTGAGTTTTGAGCAGATTCTGGGCCCAGGAACAGTTGAGAACCTGAATTCCTTGCACCGCATTTGCCTCAGACCAAGTTGCTGGCTAGTCTCTGCTGTGCCTCTTCATCCCATTCTATGTTGGCTCCATATTCATCGCCTACAAGTGAGAGGAAGAAACAGTGGCTTTGGGTTACTTTTGACGGTGGCTCAGAAACTACAACTAATCCAGAATAAGGCAGCCAGACTGGTGACAGGGAGCAACCGCTGGAACCATATAACACCAGTCCTAGAGGCTCCCAGGACGTTTCCAAGCACAATTCGAAGTGTTGGTGCTGACTTTAAAGCCCTAAATGGCCTCGGCTCTGTATACCTGAAGGAGCACCTCCACCCCTGTCATTCAGCCCAGACACTGAGATTCTCCTCTGAGGGCCTTCTGGCGGTTCCCTCACTTTAAGAATTGAAGCTACAGGGAACCAGGCAGAGGGGATTCTCGGTAGTGGTGCCCACCCTGTGAAACACCTTCCCATCCGATCTCAATGAAATAAACAACTATCTGACTTTTAGAGGACATCTGAAGGCAGCCCTGCATAGGGAGGTTTTTAATGTTTGATGTTTTATGGTGTTTTTATAGTTTGCTGGAAGCCACCCAGAGTGGCTGGGGCAACCCAATCAGATGGGTGGTAAATAATAATAATAATAATAATAATAATAATAATAATAATAATACACTAATGGCCAAATTTTTGGAAACCTTTTGGAAAAAGTGTATTTCCAAGGTTTGATGGCTCATAACATCACTTTTATTTTTTGTAATACCATAAAATATATATCAGTGGAAAGATAATTAAATGAAGAATGTAATGCAACAAAGTTTGTAAAATTATCTGTATTCTATCAAAAGTTATGGCCAAATAACCAGAAAAAGGAAACACAACTTGCTTGGGTTGATATGCAGTAGCTTTCCTTCATTTGAATGTATTTTGGGGCATTTACATTCCCATTGAGGACCCAAATTCTGCCCACACCTTTCGCTGTCATACAACATAACATCATAACACTATGCATGTTCTGCAGTGCTGTTGCAGTGCACATCTCCCCCACCCAGCTTTGGCCATAGCCAAGGCTCCCTCGCTGTTCTCTTCTTACCCGTGTGGCACCCGTGTACCCAGATGCGGTGTCCGTCATACTGGCACTGGCAGCGAAGGACATTGTTGGAGAAATCCGACTCAGCTACCTCGTGTTTCGGATTCACAACCACCTGGTAGGGCAGAGGGTAGAGACTGCTGTAAGCGTGGCTCAGAGAGCTATCGTGGGAAGGGGATGTTCTGTGTCCAGATCGGTCCACCTGCCCATCCCTGTCACTTGCCACCACTTACCTGGAAAATGTAACTCCCACTTGGCACATCGGTGATGTCCACCCACTGGCAGTCAATGTCGTGTCTGTACGTGTCCCAGCAGCCTACGCTGACACCCTGCTCTCCAAAGTTGGCACAGGCAAAGCGCCGCTGCTGTCCTGTATGGGAATGACCATAGGCTGGGTTCTCAATGCACTGGTACAGAATAAGGCCTGCCCTGCATCACTACCGAGGTCCTCTGCTTTCAGGGGCTGCTTGCCTGCATAACTTAGAATCATAGAATTGGAAGGGACAATGAGAGTCATCTAGTCCAAGCCCCTGCAATGCAGGAATCTTTTTGCCCAACGTGGGGCTTGAACCCACAACCTTAAGATGAAGAGCCTCATGCTCTACCGACTGAGCTATCCTGCTGACTTAAGCCTTTGAATTTTGCTGTGCTATTATCTTCCTTAGTGGGTCATGCAAACCTCTGTTCTGGATAATGTTTTTTAAGGGTAAGGTAGAGGGCACTGAAGGGACGTGGGTGGCACTGTGGGTTAAACCACAGAGCCTAGGGCTTGCCGATCAGAAGGTCGGCAGTTCGAATCCCCGCGAAGGGGTGAGCTCCCGTTGTTCGGTCCCTGCTCCTGCCAACCTAGCAGTTCGAAAGCACGTCAAAGCCTAAGTAGATAAATAAGTACAGCTCTGGCGGGAAGGTAAACGCCGTTTCCGTGCGCTGCTCTGGTTCGTCAGAAGCGGCTTAGTCATGCTGGCCACATGACCCGGAAGCTGTACGCCAGCTCCCTCGGCCAATAAAGCGAGATGAGCGCCGCAACCACAGAGTCGATCACGACTGGAGCTAATGGTCAGGGGTCCCTTTACCCTTTACCTAGAGGGCACTAGAGAGGACTTTATGGAACCGGGGGGGGCGGGAGTGGCTCGGAACAAAATTGGGGGACCCCAGCTGTAGAGGCAACCCCAGATTCTGGCTTTGCCCCTGCACCCTCTTGGCACTTACCATCTGGGCAGTTGGTGTCCTCCAGGCAGAAGCTGGCCTTGTGTCCTTGAGCCACCCTGGAGCCATTGAGAGTCAGCAAGTCATAGTGGGTGAAAACCTCTATGCTGTGGTAGTGCCTGTGGGAGGAAGGGCCATCAGGAGCCTGCTGTGCAATCAGGGGAAGGCGAGGGTTGGGGAGAAATGGGCTGGGCTGGGCAGCGGCCACTGGAGCCCTTTTTTGGGGTGGGGAGGAGCAGAAATCTGCTGATCCATGAAGCCCGTCAGTGCAGGAGGATTAGGCGGGGCTGTCGGCTGAGCTACTATTATAGCTCTGCAACCCCGCTCACCCATAATGACAAGCCTGGTGTCAACGTTGCTATTTTCCCAGATGCAACAAACTCCGCTCACACCACAAAACATCTCGCCGGGGGTAAATGCTGCTTTTTGGACACGTGAGCCTCATCTCACAAGGAGAGGAAGCCACTGGGTTTGGGGAGAGGAAAGGAAGTCTGGACCGCATATGCATAGCAGGGAGAACCTGACAATCAGTTTCTGGCATCCAGCTCCAAATCCTGCACGTGCTCCATAGGGCACCTGCATCCCTCTGCTAGCGGTGAATATGGCAGGAGTGGCAGCGCTGTATCAAGAGGGAACCCCCTACCTGTGGCACTGGTGCCAGATCCAGGCGTGGCGCCCGGTTTTTGGAAGGAAGTCAGCCCGGCCGAGGTTGTGGATCTGCGAGGAGAAGCGCAGCAGGCGCCGATGGCCGTAGGGCCACTCCATGCGATCGGCAGAGGCAGAAAGGCAGCCTTCCTCGTGCGCACAGGACAGCATGCTCAGTGGGCGGTCCTCTAGATAGGCAGTCTCCTGCACTATTTGGGCATTCATCACCAGATCTGGGGCAGCTGCAAAGAGAAGTCCAAAGTTACACGAGGTGTCACGCTGTCCCGACTGTGTGTGTAGTGGGAGGTTAAACTCTGAGGACAGACAACCCTGATCTGCCATACTGCTCCCTCCCAAGCGCCTCCCTAGTAGCTGTATCCTTTGAACTCAGCGCTGCAGTCCTTGGCTCAGCTTTGGCATATGGCCAGAGACAGGGCCTTGCAGAGCCAGGCAGAAGCCTGGACCAGGTAGATAATGTGCCCTCCCCTTTTTTTTACCCTGGGGATAACTGAAGTCTTATAAATACGTAAGTATATAAATAGTTTTCACAATCGTTATGCTGACAAATAATTTTATTTCAAGGCCCCTTGTGATTGTGAATATGCTGACCGAGGCCCCCTTTGGAATCGGAGGCCCAGGCCAAGTGGCCCATATGGCCCCCCCTCTGTCTGGGCCTGGCCAGAGATGAATCTACCTGCCTTCCCCCAGGACAGAACTATGCTTCTCTCTTTTTTTTATGTTTATATGCCAATTTTATCTTCCAAGGTTCTCATGGTTCTCCTCTTCTCCATTTAATCATCACAACCACCCTGTGAGGTAGGCTAGGCTAAGAGATAGAAGGCGACTGGCCCAAGGTCACCCAAAGAGCTTCATGGCCGAGTAGGGATTCGAACCCTGCTCCCCCAGGTCCTGGTCCAAGACTCTAACCATTATGCCACACTAACTCTCTACGTGGCTGCTACATCCCTGCAGATGTAGCTGCCATATCACGTTATGCGCTGTCACCGATGCTGGTCTGTTTCCCTTTCCACTCACTGCTGGTGCAGGTGACTCCGGCAGAAAAGCGCCCCCCTCCGGACGGGCAGTGCACAGGCCCATGGTGCTGGCACTCCAGGATAGAGAGTTCGGTGCCTTTGCAGCGCACGCCGCTCAGCACCACCTTGGCAGCGTCAGAGTTTCCCTGCCAGTACCACGTCTCCTGGAAAGAGAGCAAGGGCAATTCTGTTGAGCAAAACCCCACACGACCCTGGGAGCGTTGCGTGCGAAGCAGCCCTTCTTCATTGTGCAAGCTCCAAAGTGCCCTGTTCAACTCCTCCCCAGCTCTGGATGCCTGGACAGGAAGCCTCAGCCTCCATCCGTGCGACTGGGGAAGCGAGCCACATGCAGCTGACTGCTCAAGGCAGGATCAGAACCTGGCTCTGGGTGCAAGAACTCACCTGGAGAGCATGGCTGGCAAAGCCCAGCCCCAGTTGCCGGCACACGACCATGGCTTCCTGGAGTCCCCAGTGTTCCCCGCAGATGGCACCCCAGCGTAAGGCACCTCCCTTGGAAACCAGGATCTCAACCACGCCCTCCTCTGGAGTGCGCCCTCCGGCCAGGCGTATCTGAAAGGGGGAAAGGTGGTTGTCACCGATGGAAGCAAAGGCCCAGAAAAAGCTCAGTATGGAGGCCAAATGGCCGAAATATTGGGAAATTCTGGAACAAGAAGGAGACAAACTGAAATTGCAGAGTTTTGAGAAACTAAAAGATAAAGTGCGAGATTGGCTTCATTATTATCAAATAAGGGAGGCTTACAATTTGGATAAAAAAATTGGCTCCCAGGTGGAAAAATCAAAATTGGAAACAGAACTGCTAGATCCCAAAACTAAGATACTTTCAAGAATGTATAACTTGCTGTTGAAATGGAACACTCAGGATGAAACGGTTAAATTTGCTATGATTAAATGAGCACAAGATGTTGGACATAACATTATGTTTGCTGACTGGGAACAGTTGTGGACCACAGGTATGAAATTCACGGCATGTAATGCCTTAAGAGAGAATATTATGAAAATGATATACAGGTGGTACATGACACCAGTCAAGCTTGCAAAAATCTATCATTTGCCCAATAATAAATGTTGGAAATGTAAAGACAATGAAGGTACATTCTTTCACCTTTGGTGGACGTGCCCAAGGATTAAGGCTTTCTGGGAGATGATCTATAATGAAATGAAAAAGGTATTTAAATATACCTTCCTGAAGAAACCAGAGGCCTTTCTCCTGGGCATAGTCGGCCAATTGGTGTTAAAGAAGGATAGAACTCTTTTTATGTACGCTACAACAGCAGCAAGAATACTTACTGCAAAGTATTGGAAGACACAAGATTTACCCACTCTGGAAGAATGGCAGATGAAAGTGATGGACTATATGGAATTGGCGGAAATGACTGGCAGAATCCGAGACCAGGGAGAAGAGTCGGTGGAAGAAGATTGGAAGAAATTTAAGGACTATTTACAGAAACACTGCAAAATTAATGAATGTTAAAATGATGTCGGAATGAAATGAAGCGGTTTTAGCAACAATGTTAAAAAGGAGTATGTAAAAATGATTTGTTAATAGATGAAAATATAAGGTTAATATGTTAAGATAAAGAACTAAGATAAAAACAAAGAGGGAAAGGATTTGCTGAACCAACTATTCGAAATGGAATACAAAAAAGGGAGGTGTGAGGAGGTCAGGGAAACAAGTGAATGAAAGGCAAGACATTGAAAGATGGACTTATTTTTTACTGTGTTTTCTTTTTTCTTTTTTTCTACTCTGTATTTTGTATTATTTGCTTTTTTTCTTTATTTTCTTATTATTTTTGTAATCTCTTTTTGAAATTTGAATAAAATATCATTTAAAAAAAAAAAGAAAGAAAGAAAGAAAGAAGGGGGGAAATGGCTTAATGGGGCTAGATCATTCCAGTGTGGTGAGGTCTGGGTCACAGGTGTACCTATGGCCGCTGCTAAGAATTGAGAGAAGGAAAGAGCCAAGTTACCCAGGGATGCAGGCTTGAGGGCACCTCACCTCTTGGATGAACCAAGTGGCAGCTGTTTGTCTTCACATGGGCTTGAGATGGGCCTCAGCCTCTTTCCAGCCCCCCAGCCCTGAACGTTGGGCCCAGCAAGTGTCATTTCAGCTACCAGAGTCCGAAAGAATAACACCTGATTCCCCTCCTCATGTTACTTGTCTCGCTCCCTGTGTGCCCCCAAGGAATCGGGTCTTACCTGGCTCCGAGCTTCTGTCCGGGGCACATTACAGCGAACAGCTGCATCTGCTTCGTGACGGCACCCCGTCTGCATCGCCCCTTGGGAGCGGCACTCTGCCAGCGAGCGCTCGTAGCCCCTGCACCGCACTCTTGTCCAGTGGATGGGACCCAGGCCTGTAACAGGAGCCGCTTTTAGTAGGGATGGACAGTCACCAGACTGGCCTCACTGCTTCCCCAACCTCTGTTTTCATGGAATTGTAGAGTCGGGAGGGACCACGAGGGCCGCCCAGTTCAACCCCCTACAATGCAGGAATCTTTTGCTCGACGTGGGGCTCAAACCCACGGCCCTGAGATTAAGAGTCTCACTCACGCTCTACCAACTGAGCTATCCCAGCAGGATGTTTTGCTTAGCTCTTCCTCTCCCTGCTTCTTCTTCTTCCTCCCCTGCCTCAACAGTCCCTTGGAACTCTCTCCCCAGCCCACACTCTCCGTCACCAAAGATTCCTTCTGCCACCCTCCATGGGTCTCCCTTTCCCCTTCCAAACTGTGTGGCTCTGTGGCGTCTTCTAGAGGGCCCAGAACTGGTCCTTTCCTTGTCTCTCCTTCCCCCATAGGATGAGGGAAGCGCCCCTGTAATGCTTGCATAGCCTCATCCTCCACTCACCTTGGCCCAGCTGAGCCCTGGAAAGAGCTTCTCGCGCCGTGCCATATCCCAGTTGTCGGCACACCACACTGGCGGCAGGCAGGTCCCAGTCTTCATCACACACGGTGCCCCACTGGCCACCAACCAGCAC
This sequence comes from Podarcis filfolensis, assembly GCF_964270895.1. Taxonomy (NCBI): domain Eukaryota; kingdom Metazoa; phylum Chordata; class Lepidosauria; order Squamata; family Lacertidae; genus Podarcis; species Podarcis filfolensis. The sequence continues at coordinate 41,381,150 of NC_139608.1, read as the reverse complement.
TTCCACACGCCCTTCACCTATTTGTGCGCCCGCACGGAGACGAACCTGCTGCTCCTGCAGGAGTGGAAAAGCGGATATGAGACAAAGCAGGCATGAGGGCACCTGCCTGTCTTAACAAAACTGCAACTTGAATAAAATATTGGTATGGGGCGGGTAAGCGCCACCCCACATAGCTTATCACAGGATGTGGCACACGCACACCATTTGAATAGCAATGCCCGTCAACTTTGGGGCAGCAGCCCCCTCAAATATTTTATTGGGGGGGCCGAAGGGACGTTGCCCCCCAGGAGTTGGCTGATAGGACTGGGTGACTTCTAAAGTAGCAATGGCAGGGAAGACCAAGAGGAAAATAATGGGTTTTTTGCCATGACAGTGCAGTTGCTGGTGGATTCTGCAGTTCCACTGCACCATCAGTTCTCCCACGCTTGATAGGAAGCCTTTGGTCTAGTTCTTGATTTTATAGTCTTATCTTTTGTAAACCACTTTGAGATGTTTTTTCCCCCTTTACAATCAAGTGGTGTTTAAATTTTATGAAATAAATAAAGGAATCCTTCTTGTAAGGTGTGTCTGACACCGACTCTGCCCAGTGGGAAATGTGCCCCCTTCTGCTTACCTCTTTGGGCTTGGCCTGGCCAGGCAGCTTGGCTCTGCTAGGCTGGAACTGTGGTCCTGCTATACAGCTGACCAGGGCATGCATGCCCCCGGGACAGGAAGGTTGGTTCCTAGCGGGGGGAGGCACATGCAGCTTGCATTCACCCAGATGGGCCTCTGTGCCCAGGCACTTGATCCGGTGGATCCAAAACGTGTTGTTCGCGGTCAGGCTCTTTAAACTGTAAAATTAAAAGGCGGAGCTGATAGGGAGGTGCGTGGACCCCATCCCAAATGATCTTTCCTCTCACAATCTTTGCAGGTGCTTCAAAAATTTGATGCTACGATCTCTTGGGAGCAAGCAGGGAAAGGGGAGGGGGGCAAACGAATCCCTGAGACCCACATCTCACTTCTGGCTCTGAGCCTGCGGCAGATGTTGCCCACCCTGACTTTTGGACAGGGTAGGTGAGAGGGGTCAGCCTTGTGCAGAGATCTCATATTCTGGCCTCTAGAGATGATGCTTCTCCTTCCTAGCATTTCCAAGTCTCCTCTTATCACATTTTGATTGTGCACTGCTGAACAGAAGAACAAGACTAGTAGAAATCCTCACCTGGACCGTGGATCCTTCAGCTTCTGATTCCAGAGTTTCCTGAAGGGTGAGAAGATTGAATATCAGTGCATCAGGAGAGTGGTATTGAGAACACCAAGCACATGGTGTGTGACTGGAGTTACCACTTCTATAGAGACCCAAATGTGCTTTCTATTGACACTTTTTGCAGTGCTTTTTTTCTGGGGGGACGCAGTGGTACGCATACCTCTAAACATCTTGTGTATCTTTGTACTTTTGTCCATTTACTGTATTTATTTTTCCCGATTTGAACTATAAAATGGTGATTTATTTATTTTTTGAGTCAAAATTAGAGTACCCCTAAACATTTTTTAAGAAAAAAAAGCACTGACTTTTTGTTTGGATGGGTTCTTTATCAAAAGGTTAATCATCATAGATTCTAAACACTTATTCTACTGCTATTACTAATAGTCATAACAATTTATTTATTTATCACCTTTCTCACACATCTCAAAGCAATGTATGACATGTAATAAAAATAGTAAAAAAAACCAACAACACAGAAAACAGCAGTAAATTTAAAAGACACAAAACCCCTGCCAGAGCCTTATTCATCCAACTGCCCATCCTTTCTCCCACTTTTTCCCTCTGGGGGAGCTGACCACATTTCAAACAGCAACTGGATGCTGCTACTGTTGTCGTGCCCTCACCACCACCGGACTCCTGGAAAGCTGCACAGTTTCTCCTGTAAACAAATTCCAGAGCTGCGGCAAATGGTACAAGAGTGCCAGCGGCCACAGAAAAGGATGGGTAATCTAAATCAAGATTGTGCAGCTGTACCAAGGGCCTTGGCATCTTTAGCTGAATCCTCACCCTCATGGTCTGGGAAGATGGGCCCAAGTCTCTCCACAGCCTGCTTTGGCTGCAAGAAATATGTTGGTCTGGGGAGGAAGCCTCCCGGGCTCAGAGCCAGAAACAGCAGGTCCTTCTCCTCTGTGAGAAGCTGCCTGGGCCAGCCCCAGCCTTCTCTGTAATTACCCCACTGCGGTTTGGCTCATCCCGCCGGAGAGATGGTCCTGGCACCCACACCTGCTCATTGCAGGGCTATATTTATAGAGAGAATGGTGGGTGGAGCATGGAAGATGAGCAGAAGAAAACAGGGGCACGTGGGACTACCAGCACGTGAGGGGGGGGGCATGGTCAGATCCCACAAAGCCACAGGAATGGGACAGGACAGTCGTGAGAGACAAAAATGGACACTGAGGCAAGACATAGAGAGGCCATTGTGTCCCAGAAAGCCACTCATGTGCACCAGTCACCTGTGTATGCAGGACTATTGTGAAAATGGTGTTTTTAAGAAACCCCAAATCACATACTTCATAAGACTCTGGGGTAGCTCAGTTGGTAGAACAGGAGACTCTCAATCTCAGGGCTGTGGGTGCAAGCCCCAGGTTGGGCAAAAGATTCCTGCATTGCAGGCGGCTGGACTAGATGACCCTCGTGGTCTCTTCCAATTCTACAGTTCTATGATTCTATGTGAGAACAGCCATAGCTCAATGGTAGAGCATCTGCTTTGCAGCAGAAGCTCCCCAGTTCAAGCCCCAGCATCTCTAAGGCAGGGCTGGGAAAGTTTCCCTCCCCAAAACTGTCAGTCAGCATAGACAATAGTGTTAGAGATGTGGAGTCGACCCTAGAAGTTAAGAAATGCTAGGATTTGGGGTTCTTTGTGATATGAAGGGAGAATATAAGCTGCAAGGGGGTTCCTGGCTGGCTGAGGGAAGAGCAGAGCTGTGAGCATTGCAACAGAGAACCATTTTGCAATTTTTGCAAAATTGCAAAAGTAGATCAAAGACTATTCATGTATGCCACAACAGCAGCAAGAATTTTGTTAGCCCAAAGGTGGAAGTCACAAGAATTATCAACGATTGAAGGGTGGCAGACGAAGATGATGGACTATGTGGAGTTAGCCAAGCTGACTTTCAGGATCTGGAACCAAGCCGGCCAGAAATTCCAAAGAGATTGGAGTAAATTTATTGAGTACTTGAAAGATTATTGCAAAAATGTGAAGACACTAGCAGGACTGAAATAAATCTTGTAACGTAACGGAAAAATAGTGTCTGATCATGGACCAAAAAATAACTTGATGTATACTGAAGGACAGAAACTGGCAGTTGAAATGCGCATGCAATTTATTAGAAATTGGGAAACCAGTTGAAGGGAAGGAGGTAAGTCGTGTGCTCGGTGGAGCAAAAGTATTTGATTTGTGTTTGAAAAGTTGTTATATTTTGTGTTATAAAAAAAGAAAAATAATAAAAGTTAGAGAGCCATTGAGGGTCATCAACAACGCCTTGTCCCAGGTGTGACCAGAGACTGGAGATTTGGAAGGTTGCCAGGGCAACAGCTCAGGGGAGGGCAAGGGGTTTATGGGAAGAAGAAAGAGGGGGAAGGGAAAATATTGGTGAGGGTGAAGGAAAGACTGCTTGCACTGCTGTGGACCATGCTGTAGGATCTGAACCTCCTCCATGCAGATGGAAGGTGTAAACAGGCGAATAAATGCTATTTCTTAAAGCATAACAACCTCCGCTGTGTCTTCTATTCTCAAAAGGGACACAGAATCTGTGTGGGCGCCTGAGATCCCGTGTGGGACAGGTGCCAGGCTTCTGTAACAATAGCAAGCAAGGCAGACCTAATCATCTGACTTAAACAGCTTCCGGTGTTCCTATGCACGAAATGCTTTCCCACCAAACATCCTGCACTGATGCATATGCACCCTTTGTGCATGCACATCAAGCTGTCTCCCATCATGGGTGCCCTCTGTCGCTTTCTCAGACGCATCTGCACCACTGCGCCCTGACAAGGCAACTTGCCCTTCCACCTGGGCAGCCCCCCTCCCCCCACCAGCTCTGACCTGTAGAAGCCTGTGGCAACTCGTCCTTCCTTGGGGAAGCCCAGCATCCCACACACCACTCGAGTGTTGTTGCGCGTCCAGCCGGCATCACACACCTGGCGCCAACGCCCGTGGATTTTCACCTCCAGGGCGCCTTCTGTGATGGGGGAAGCCAACTTGGCCCTGGCCAGGATTGGCTTGATACGCACCTCTTCCACTCTGGAGTCCTGCGCAAAAGAAAAGAAATGGTACGTGTTACTTCACCCGTCCACAGATGAGGGGAGACATGTTCCAAGGTTGGGTTTGTCTCCCATTAGGCTGCAGATTTATGGCCAGTTACTGAGGAATATGTACTATGAAACTCAGTTCGGCTCACATCTGAGCAAACAGGCCTGAGATGTGGGTCTAAGCCAGATGTGGGGAACCTTTAGCTCTCCAGATGTTGCTGAACTCCGAGTCCCATCATCCCTACCCATTGGCCAACTGGCCATGACTGATAGGAGTTATCGTTCAGCGACATCTGGAGGGTCAAAGGCTGTCCACACCTGTTCCAAGCCCCTCTTGCAGAGCTCCTCACCTGGATGCGTGCCGTAGCTGGGTTGGATCGGCGTAGACCTGTGCAGATCACGCCCGTGTCCTCGTTGTGGTTGCAGTCTGTCACACCCCAGCCATTGGATTCACACTCAGCCAAGGAACTTTCTGTGCCAGAGCAGCGCATGTTGTCCAGCCAGATGGGGCCTATGGATAGACAGAAGAAGGATTCCTGGCTATTCTTTTTCCAAGCATGGCTGTCACAGCCTGATTTCCTCCAGGTAGGTGCCACTTTCCTAGGAAAACCCATACTCTCTGATTTATACTGTAAGGCAGGGGTAGGCAGAAAGCAGACAAAAACCTACTGGTAGGAGACCCCTGGGTGATCTTCAGTAGGTGATCAAGGGTTTCTTGGCTCCCAATTTTAGTTGCTTGGAAACAGGAATGATAAGGCCATATTCCTGTACCACTTCTCTGGGAGCAAGTCCCATTGAGCTATTTCTGAGTTAACATGTATAGGATTGTGCTGTAAAAGAAAAGCACCTATCTTTTTCTAAATGAGGCTGCTGAGGGTGGGTGGAAAGATGGAGATGATTTTGGAGCAAACAGACCCCTGAGTTCAGTTTGGGTACCAAAACCAGATTTCTGTGCTGCTTATGTGCTCAGTCATTATAAATAAATATCTGCGTCTTTGGAGCCACTATTTTGTACCTGGTTCTGGATGGTGAACGTTGGGGTTCAAGTTTGGAGGGGGGGATCCAGAGTACATCCCCTAAACCTGAAGTCTGCCCATCCCTGCTAAGGTAAATCTTCCCATTAGCACAACACCAAAGCATTTGACATTAGAACAAGGACTTAATTTATCATGCAGATTTCTCTGGGCAGATTGACTGTGCTAATCGGATGCCAGCCTATCTGCGGCGACATGAGATATTTTCAGACCTGAGATACTTTCAGTAGAATTATCTGACCGAAAAGAAAAGAAAAAAGCACCATGGATATAAATTAGCCTGAACGAAATACGCTGCATCATAGAGGGGGTCTGGCATTTCAAAGCCCCCTAGACCCGGATGCATAGGTTCAAGATGGTGACGTACATTTCAGATGTGCGTGCCAACAGACAAGCACATTTTCAAAAGCAATTTCTCCACCTTTGGTGCCACTCCAGGTTGGCATCTCTGTGCCCTTGGCAAGGCAGCCAGCACTTTGGAACACTGAGCAGGGTTGAAGTGAACCATTAGCAGGGAGTTCCTTCTAAAAAAACTCCAGGTGGCACACTTGCCCTGCTCTTTATGGTGCCCCTTGCCGAGAGCAGTTTTACTGAGGTGTGCCAAACCAAATCTTCCACCCACTGAGAGCCCTTGGTGACACTGGAGCTGATAAGACGGCTAGAGCCTGACCAAAGCACTCGTTTCTAAAAAGGAAATGTTCTGTACAGCTCAGACTGGCCTGGAAGCAGCATTTCAGATCCTGAAAACAAGGGCCCATGATCTTAATGTGGACTGTGGTTACTTGACAGTGAAGACAATGCTCTCTGTACCTGCTCAGAGGTCCTCTTTGCAGGTCCTCAGCTTGGAAACTGGGAATAGGTCAGAAGGCTGAAGTCTGCAGGATAGCTCAGTCAGTAGAGCACAAGACTCTTAATCTCATGGTTGTAGGTTCAAGCCCAACATTGGGCAAAAAGATTCCTGCATTGCAGGGGGTTGGACTAGATGACCCTCGTGGTCCCTTCCAGCTCTACAATTCCATGATTCTATTATGAAACCCATCTAAATCTGAGCCCAGCAGCAGCAGCAGCACCCCATGTCCCCCCATTCCAGTTCCTCCTTACCATCTCCTGGGCCGTACTTGGCACTGTGCGCCCAGTTCACGGCACCTTCGTAGCCCAGCTCCCTGCAAGCCACGCCCGCCACATGGATGTTGAAGTCGTCGTCACACACGGTGCCCCACTGCCCATTGTACAACACTTCCAGCCGCCCTTCGCCTACTTGGCTCCTGGGCCCCACCAGCCGCAGCTGAATCTGTGGACGCTGGGCCCAGCTGGGCCCAGCCAGGCATGCCAGCAGGAGGAAGGTGAGATGAGAAAGCATCGTGGGTCCAAGGATGACTGGAAGACCTGGGAAATATGAGAAACCTGATTAGTGGAAACATAGTTTTCTGGGTAAGGAACGAGGTCAGCGGAACTCCCTGCTACAATGAAACCATGTTTGATCAGGTATCATTACAGACACACAAAGTTACAGTGTGAGAAGGAAAGCGGCTGGGCAAGTCTAGCAGGGTTGGTCCTTCCCAAAAGACTGGATATTGTACTACAGCAGGGTCCTCCAGTTGCTGTTGGACTCCATCTCCCATCAGCCCTAGTCAGCACAGCCAATGGCTAGGGATGATGGGAGTTGTAGTCCAGAGTCATCACGTTAGTTTTTCCCATCCTATTGTCATGCTAGGGACAAATGAAGACAGAATAAAACTATGCAGTTAAATGGTTTCTATTGTTAGTTACTGCGACTGATTTTTAAAAACATTTATATCCTGCTTTTCCACTGGAGACTTTCAAGGTGACTTGTAACACAGTATTTTAAAAACTAACACTCGTTTGGGAGAGTGTGTGTGAAAACAGCCAAAACCAAAAATTCAGGACCAGGAAATGATGATAGTTATCCCACGCGAAGCACCTAACACTGATACCGTACAGGGTTTAAACAAAAAAAAAAAAACACGCACAGCCCGTTCCTCCAGGATGAATGGATGGCCGACAGACAGATGTGGAGGGACAGAGAGACAGATGTGAACAGGTTGAGGCAAGAACATTCCAGCCACCCACACGCGCGGGATGGTGACTTATAATCTTCTGCTGAATACCTCCAATTCAGAGAGCTGAGATGTTTGTTTGTCTGCTTTTCCTTTATTTAGACGCTGCCTTGGGTGGTTTTGGGGGGGGGGCGGGGGTAGCGGTTGTCAGTGTTTTCACCTGAGAATGCAGAGCTCACAGAATCGGAAGAGACTCCAGAGTCATCTAGTTCAAGCCCCTCATGGGAGAGAAAATGAAACATTGCTGGACCCTCTCCTCTTTTATCGCTATTTTCCCAATACACCCCCCCTCAAAATCAACAGAATGCACTTGCTGTTGAGATCCATGTTCCATTACTTTCTACCACCTGGTGTTTTTTTTTTGGGGGGGGGGGAGGTTCTGACTTGCAAAATAACTGACGCGCCCAATTTTTGGGGGAAAGAGTTGCAGGGGACACCCCCTCTCCCCCACCGCCAAAATAATAAATCTCCCCAGAAATCCAGAGCCAGTCCCGCAAAACCTCTCTCCCCAGCGAGACTTTCCGTCTGAATACTCACGTGCACGCGCGGCTCAGCCAGTCCAGGAGAAGGAGAGACGGGGCTTCAGACAACAAGTGAGCGATGCTGGCGGCCACGAGCGACGGAGCCGGAGAGGAGAAGCGCAGGGGCTGCGGGCGCTCAGGCGGCGTCGATCCCGACCAGGATGTCCACGCGGAGCAGAGAGCGAGAGGTGAGCCGAGCCTGTCTCCGCGCTGCCGCCTCTCGTCCGCTCCGTCCGCAGCCCGTCCCGTCCAGCCTTTTTATCGTGGCGGCCGCCCCCTCTGGCTCTCGGACAGATCAGAGAAGGGGCAGGGCAGGACGGAGCCTCGACTGCCTGGATGCTCAAAAGGGAGGGGGGGCCTTCAGAAAGCGCCCACGAATAGGGTGGCCGCAGCCTGCCGCTGCTTTCTCCATCTCAGGGGGGAAAAACACTTTGGGCAGGTCCCTTTGCCTTTAAATCAGGGCTGGGGAACTGGTGGTCCTCCAGATAGTGTTGGAGGGCTTTTTCCATCATTCCTGACCATCGCTCTTGCTGACTCCGGCTTTTGGGAGCCAGAGTCCAATAAGAAGATTCCTGCTTGCCCAGGGGTTGGAATAGATGGCCCATGGGGTCCCATCCAATTCTACGATTGTATGATTCACAGGTTCGCCAGCCCAGTCTTGAAAGCTGCCAAGAGAAGAATTCAACAGCTGAAGTATTGATGCATCTGGGGTAGACTTCACCTGTTGGATATCCTCCTGAAAGGGCATCTGGGCAGAGAAAAGGGCAATGTGATTTGCAGGGAGGATGGGGAAGTCCCTGCCAGGATGCTGCCAGTTGAATGCTTGTGTTTGTGCCTCTCCAAACCTTACGTGTCTAGGATTGAGTTGGCCCAAAGTGCATGGGCATCCTGTGACCCTGTTGGATGACCAGGGCTGGAGAGAGAAGCTATGCCACATATTTAAGGGGAAACCCAAGAGGCTCTCTGGCCTGTTGGGTGTGTGTGGAAGGTTTCTCTTTTGAAGAAGGGTAGAGGAAGCTAAAGCAGCAGCAATACAGACTTGCTCCTGATACATCCTAATAGTTGGCATCGCTCCTGGAGCAGGATTGGAATCTGAGTAAACTTTTCCTGCATTGATCCCATCAACATCCCTGGGATGGGAAACCTTAGCTCTGTCCCAGAATGCCCACGTGGCCACAGCCAAGTCTCACCATCTTCCTTAACTTCACTAAGCAGAAGCTTGAAGGCTCTGCCATCTCAAGTTTTGAAATCTTTAGATTTCAGACAAAACCAAGCAAGATTCCTGGTAGGCAGTTGTTTCCCCAAAATTGTTCTCCAAAGGAAATAAGAAGCCTGTGTTTCAAAGGCTACGGATGATGGATCTCACATTAGGTTTCACAGGTAGCAGTTCTGATACTCTCTCTCTCTCTTTCTCTCTCTCCAACAAAGGAAGAGGATCTTTGCCTCTCTGCTCCCTTTCATGTGAGAGTCTGCCTAATCACAAGAGAGCCAAGGCTGTGAAAAGAATGAAATGCAGGGTTCAAATGCTCAGGCCTTGGATGTGGAGTCAGCTTACATCAAAGCCTGCCTAAGACATTTTTCTGCCTGAGGAAAGACAAGATGGTGCCTTCTCCTAGTCAGTGTATGGAAACCAGCTACATTGGCAGTTGACTCTTCCACACTGGCAACATGGCAATGCCCTCAACTGAATCTGACGGTACCAGGCTAGCCTGAGGGTGGGGTGCAGGGCTGGTCATGTGGTCTTCTGCACACCTCTGTCTGTTCCACACTCCTGAGCATCTGCCTGACTCTGCCTAATGGTAGGGTCGGCACCAAATTACATCTCAGCACAGTGTCCTCATCTGCATAATTATTCTCACCTAAGGTTGTACCTACAACAACTGTCTGCTCAACAAAATTGCAAATCTCCAAAACAGCTTGCTGCTGGTTATTCACACAACCCTTCCCTTCAAAAGATTGCAGGACCAAGAATCTTCTAAGGGCACTTTCACACAACCTTTTAAAAGAAAAAACTACCATCCTGATTTCTTGTGGGGATATTAGACAGCATCAGCTATTTAATGAGCATCCGCTCTTATTTGTTTTCAGGGCAGTTAGATGATGTTGCATCAAAGCAAGTGTTATTCCACACTTTCCAGAGTATTTCCCAGTACTTCCCTTTATCACAAAACATCTGACCATTTGAGGAAGTGGGTTTGTCACACAAGACCTCCCAGTCAACTTTAATTGCACAACCTGAATTTGCAGGTGTGTGATGGAATCCCACCCGAAAATAGCAACAGTCTAGATATGCCCTTTGATTGCAAAATGTAATTCTCCCATGAACGTCCTCTATAATAACAGAACTGGTGATACAAAGGAATTCACCAGTCCACAGACTAGACGCCTCTCCTTTTAGGATATTCAAGAAAATCACAGATGCATTCAGGCTGAATAGAGGAAAAAGAGGAACTGAGGCGGTGATTCTGTTTCATTTATCCGGGAAGAACTGATGGAAGATGAGCCCACTTGTAGAACTGAGAGATCCAATGGCATTTATGCAAACAAAAAAGCCTGCAATGATGCTCATTCAAGGGATAACTTCATTGCTTGTGAGGAATGTTTGCTTTGTGACTAATCTTAAACATACTTATTTTTCACATTATCCACCACAGGGAGGAACTGTGCATTACTTCAGCAAATGTGTTTGTTGTCTAATTATAATGTGGAGGCATTTGCAAGGAGAATCAATAGATTCATCCGGCAGTATTTCTTTTGTAACCTTTCCCCCAGGCCTTCTCCCCAAGCTAGGTTCCTTTCCCATCTTTGAAACAGCTTGTTGTTGGGGTAGGGGAGAGAGAAAAAATGGTCCCCAAGACATTGTGAATGCTGTGCCAATATAAACTACTTTCTTCCAGTTTTTCTTGCTGTTATTGTTCCACTGGAGATTCAGAATTCTACTTCTCTGGTGCATTTTTTTAAGGATACCCCATCTGCTGCATGTAATTCCTTAGCAACAAGGTTAGTTCTGCCCTCTTCCACTATGTGCAAATAGGCTGCGGTGGCTGGTGCAGTGCCCATTGGGATTGGTGGGGCAGGCGTCATGAGACCAACAGTAGGCGGAGCCAGAACCAGTGACAAGCAGAGATGCCCCTGCTTGGTTAGAAGGCAGGCTGAGGTTGGGGGACAGAGGCCCCTCTGCTCTTAGGGACATGCTTCCACTTGACAGAGGAATGCACCAATGAAATGCCAGAGAAGGGGCTGTGGGTCAGTGGCAAAGTGCAGGCTTTGGCTGTAGAAAGGTCCTATACGTATTCAATTCCTGACATCTCCAGGAAGGACTGGGAGACATTCCTGACCAAAACCCTGGAGAACCATTCTCAACCTGTGGGTCCCCAGATGTTGTTGGACTACAACTCCCATCACCCCTAGCTAGCAAGGCCAGCGCTCAGGGATGATGGGAGTTGTAGTCGAACAACATCTGGGGACCCACAGGTTGAGAACCGCTGATAGCGGCTTGTGTAGACCAAGGGTCAGCTTGAGGGCCACGTGCAGCCCTTGACCTAATACCATGCTGATGGCAAGAAAGGGAGGGCAAGAGTGGGCGATCCACCACCTTTTGACTCCAGCCCCACCTAACACTGGCTCCAGCCCCACCCACCTCTGACACGTGGGCCCAGACAGCTCATACTCTGGCATTGCCTGTGGCAATTCAACTCTCGATAGAGAAAAGGTTCCCCAGCCCTGATGTAAACAATGCTGAACTAGATGGGCCAATGATCTGTCTCCATATAAATCTGCTCCCCAAATTCCCAGTAAACTCCCTAGTAGCAACTATTAAAGTGCTATTATATTGGGGGGGGGGAGAGAAGACCTCCTCTTCTGCTTGCAAAATGGCTTCAGGGTAAACTTTCATCTTTACAGGTTGTGACCATTTGTCCCTTCGGAGTATTCCTTGCTCTCTCCAGCAAAGGCTTTTAGAGGATAACAGCTCAAGATACTAATAGAGAGCTCTGTTCTCTGTCAATCATTTCCACCTTCAAGAAGCTGATTGACTGGGGACACCATCAACGGGGGCAACTCTCTCCCATCTGTCTTGCTTAATAATAGCCACCGATATTCCCATTTCCTCCTCGTTTTGCCTAGTCATGTCTTTTAACCGTGTTTAGGAATGCTGGCCCTCTAGCTGCAAGCTCCGAAGATTAATGGCTCGCTGCGTGAAAAAAGATGCATGCTTTGTTTTCAATGTGTGTGTCAATTTTATGGGCTTTTAAAAAAAGTGAGCCTATGGGCACTTGTGCAACATGTGAGGATATCTGCAGGTCATGACCGTGGGTGTATGATGTGTGCACAAATGCATTAAAATAGGCTCTATTAAGGGTCACACAGACACAGGCACCACTCCAAAACAGAAAGAAACATGGGAGCAGAAAACAGACCTCGTTTCCCTGATTTTTGATCACTTCTGAACTCCATGTAGAGCAAGGATGTGCTCTGCAGGGAGCTGGCTTCTGGCCCCAGGCCAGTTGGCAGACCAACTCTGTGTTGCAAAGATGTCTGCAAACGTGACATGAAGGCTGGCAACATCAACCCCACCCTGTGGGAATCCCTTGCTGTGCCTGGAAACAGTCAGGTCTTGTATCAACAGCAGTGGCCAGAGGAGAAATGACTGCTGGGTGGAGCACAGAGAGAAGAAACACCATGGTGCATCTGCAGCAGCACAACTGGATGCCTTCGTTTGCCCCAGCTGCAACAAAACATGTCTCTCCTGCATTGGTCTCTACAACCACAGCAGAAGCTGCAACTGTCCAACAGCTTGATCTCACCCCACCCCAAAGGCACACTCCTCCATTGTCTCCCAAGACAGATGGACGCCATCAGCAGATGCACGACTCATCAGTTGCAGCCAGCTTTAATTTAGCTCTGCTCTTCTCGCTCCTGGGATTCTTCTGACAGCTCTGCCAAGGCACCTTAACCACGGTCCACAGCTGTACTCCTGCGAGGTATCTCCTTGGGCTGCTGCCTTCCCCGTGCAACACTTCCTTGGGACTCATCCTGGCCCTGCCCATCACAGTCTGTGGCCTCCGCCTAGCAGCAACTAGCCCCGTTACAAGGCTGGAAATAAACAGGAAGTAGCGTTGCCCATGCCGTAGTCCACATCCCAGGCAGGAATGTGCCAGTGGCTACAGGCTGTTTGCTTAGAGTTTAAGGAGTAGGTTCCTGGCATGAGGAGCCAGAAAAGGCATGGCCCCAAATACCCCTGTGAGCTCACCATTCTGGCAATCCTTTGCAGGGAAAGACCGAGACCACGGAAGAAAAAAAATCATGCCCCTATTTCTTATGAGAAGGGCACAGGGGAGCATCCTCCCATGTCTGTTGGCAGAGTCCTGTGGCTACCCACTTGTGCCCAGCTTGGTCAACCAAGAGGCTGGCAGTGGCACAGTTTCTGCATCTCTGCCCAGCACGTGGCTTCTGGCTATATGATGTCAAGGCACGAGCAACTGCCAAAATACCAGATCCTTCCAAAAATGACTACCTTTGACCTAGAGGTGTCAGCAGCAGGGCAGCTGCTCTGTGCAAAACATGAGGAGAATACGCAAGATAGATGACCTTAGGATTGCTGGCTGGGGTGAATCAAAGGGAGGATCTGCCCATCCTAAGCATCATTGAACCAGAAAGGGACACTCTTCCTGCCACGTGGGCTGATGATAATTTGTTTTCCTGCCCGTCTTGCCAGCTTTGGGAAGATTTGCCAGGACACGTCATTGGCAAAGTATCTGCAAATATCAGGGATGCTTGTCTTGATCCAGCTCAGATGCTTTGCACATTTCTTACAATCAGATCCACTCTCCTGAGTGACTTGTCATAGCATAGAAAAAAAGGAGTGAGCTGAACCAATTCCTCAATGGCATCTCAACCAAGCTGCCACCACTTTACCATCCATTTTAACTCAACACAGGTAAATCTGGTTAACTCAATCACAGCAGCATCTATTTCTTTGCAACATTGGAGATTCCAAGCTCAACTTTCATACTTACTCCTAATGCTGTTCTTTCTGTAGCACTTCTATCTTGCCTTTGCTCTAAAGGAGTTTAGTCCCCCTTTCATCCTCACACTGACCCTGTGAGGTAGGTTAAGCTGAGAGACAGTGTCTGGCCCAAGGTCACTCAGAAAAGTTTTGTAGCTAACTGGGGATCTGAATCCACGTCGCCCCAGCCGCAGGTCTAAATCTAGGGCTGCGCGGGAAGACGGAGCTTTTGTATAACCAAGGCAAATCACACAAACGAAACAAAAATGGTTATTTAGGAACAACAGAAGAGAACATAAAACCATGTATATAAGATGAAGGAAGCATTAAAAACACATTCTAGCTTAGCTATGCATCAAATTAGTTTCAGAGACAAAAGAACATGCCAGAATAATATAGGCTGATACTCATGCTCTGAGTTACAAGAAGGTATAATAAATTTATGAATGCAGATAGGCATTAACTTCTCTTTTTTTGCTCCAGCTTTACACACATGCCTCATTGCCACAGTAATGCAATTCAGAGGTACACACTAAGGTCAAAAGGTAGCACTTTTTTTAATGCAAAATAGATTTGCTGTTGTTTATTTATTTAAAACATTTATAAACTCACAAGCTTAATATTTTTAAAAGAGCACTAGGAAGCATGCAACATAAAAACAGTACACAATGGGTGGTATTCTGCTGTGTTTTGCTCAGAATAGACCCACCAATATTAATTTTAAAATTATTTTTTTACAGTATGTCATCTTTAATGGACGTATTCAATCATTAGCTGAATATTAATGAACATGACTAAGTTGTCCATTAATTTCAAAAGGTCTACTCTGACTAAAACTTAGCCGAGTGCCATCCAATATTATTACAACAAAAATGCTACACAAACCTACACGCACCGAGGACCAATTTAAACATGATTTGGGAGAGTCTTGATCAGGTCCCCCATTTATTAAACACAGCTGAAAGGGTGGAACAGAGCCATGGTGCAAGGTAAGGGGTTTAACCAGATTCCCCCATGTAGCACCTCTGATCTCAATCCCCCCAACCTGCTATTAGCCATGGGGGTGGGAGAAGGAGAGACAGGATGGGTATCAGTTTTTCTGCCCCCCACCTGCTGTTCACAACCAACTGTAATTGCGGGGATGGGTTTTTACCGGGGCTGTGGTGTGGGGGGAAATGTTAGCCCCCTCCTCAAGTGTCATCATGGCCTGCTTTCAAATGACTCCTTCTCTCCTAGGTGCTTTTAACCCAAGAAAAGGGTGTGGGGTGGTTGATAACGGGCGACTCACATCACATCTGCTTTGGACCTGAGACAGAGAATCTGATGACACCACGGACCTGCGTGGTTTAGCCAAGAACAGAATGGATGCTGGTTATGATTCAAAGCAAACTAAACACTGGCAGCAAGGAAAGAAACCTGTTGTTCAATGGAAAGTGGTTAATACATCAGGAAATATATGTGTAACCTATACAATCTGCATAAGAAAAGGAGAACAAGCCGATTCACAGCTTAGCCTGCAAATATAGCAGGCTGGCCAGTTTGAAAATGGCTCTGCTTTGCTCAAGAAGACTCTCCAAAGGATTGCAGAGAAGCATAGATCCATTTTCTCCACCCCAGTCCAGCTGGGCCGCTTCCTTCAGACTCATCCATCAAGAGCCAGACCTGCCTGCGCAGATGCATGTGCAAAGGAAATATCTCGGGGCCCCACATGGCTTCTAATGGGACCCTGTCACCCCACTGATTTAGCACAGCTCACTTCAGACGCGGTACACAAAGCAGGACGAATGATTGGGGAATCTCGAAAGTAGAAAGGAATGCCACCTGCTTTACCCTCATCCATATTTGTCAAATGGCCCACCTTGGATGGGCAGGAATTAATCCCTCTTGTGTTTCCCTATTGCTTTCCCAAAGACCCATCAAGCCCAGGGCTGACTGGCTGCAACACTTTGTGGGTCTCTGGGGGGGGGGGAATACCCTCCCAGCCCCAATACTTGAGATCTTCAATGGGAAATTAAACCCAGGACTGTATACATAATAGATAAATAAAAACCCACCATTTCCTACTAAGCTGCAGTTTCCTTCCCTAGATCCCTTGCAGGCCTTTTGCCCATGGCGATAAGAGCATCCTTTCCCCCTGCACCTGCTTGTTGTGTTTCCTCTTCCTCCTCTGACCTGCCCACAGAGCACTCAGCTCTGCTGCCATCGCAGCTCAAGGCTGGGAAGCTGTTGTGTCATTGACTGCCTGGGCTGGGCACGCCCGTTTGCCAGTCCAACGTGGCACAGGGCGGAGCGGAGGAGGCAAGCTGGTCCTCCCTGTCAGCTGCTGCCTCAGCACGTGTCAGGCCCTTGGCCCGGGATGTTCTGTGGTTAAGGCCAGGGAGCAGCTCAGGCAGCACTAAAAACAGCTCCGCCTGGAGCTATTCTCATCCCGTCAATATTTATATAGCTGTCTCAGGTGCAACACCTCGTTCCAGGGACGTTTTATTTAGGGGCCGGTGGGAGGCAGGGCGCAGAGTTCAATTGGGAGAAGCGTCAGCAGGAGGAAGAGGTTTCGGAGGCCGAGCCAACGGATAGAAGAGCATTCAGCTCCCCGCGGAGGCTGACGGCTAGCCTGCGAGAGCTGGCAGGGATGGGGAGGGCACCCTTAGGCCACACAAACACTCCCTGCTTCTCCTCTTCCCACAAAGGCAGGCAAGGAGAAGATGGCAGGGAGGAGGGAGACTCAGGGCAAGATGCTGTGCAATAGGAGGCTGGAGGCTGCCATCTCCTCTTCAGAAAGCACCCTGTAGCCTGGTTTGGATTAAAATTTAAAGCTGACGGGTATTTCAGGGGAGCCTGTGTTGTGAACCATACCTTGCCCAGAGTGCCAAGCCAGGTCTATGAACTTCTTCATGCAATGCTTCTTCTTTTTGGGGGGTGCTAGTGGAAATTCCACCACCCCCAAATGTGGTTTTGGGGGGGTGGGAGGGTGGCTATCTGGGAGGGATTTTTCTCTGTGGCAGCCCCTAAGCTGTGTTATTCCTTCCACATAGAGGTACACCTAGCAAAGCTTTCAACATATGCTAAAGAAGCATTTCTTTACCCTGGCTTTATACAGCTGAGATAAGTACATAGAATTGTAGAGTTGGAAGGGACCCTGGGGATCATCTAGTCCAACCCCCTGCAATGCAGGAATCTCAACTAAAGCATTCGTGACAAAGGGCCATCCAACCTCTGCTAAAAAAAAAAAAAAAAAACAGGAAGGAAGGAGAGTCCACAACCTCCTGAGGGAGACTATTTCACTGTCAAACAGCTCTTACCGTCAGAAAGTTCTTCCTGATGTTTAGTCGGAATCTCCTTATAGGTGATGTCTTAGGACCCTTCTCAGTCTTCTGATTGTAAATTGTTTCAACTGTATTTTCAAAACAGTGTAACTATCGTAACAGCTTCCTATGCTCCTCAAGAACATCATTATTTCATTTATGTATCCAGTCTTATTATTCTCATTTATGAATCTCTCCCGATCAGGCATCTGAGAACGACTTACAATACTGTCCTCACGTGATAAAACTACTACATATAGAAAAACAGTTTAAACAATTGCACATAGCGAACAATTCAAATATAAAATGTAGAGAACTGAGCAAGGTACTTCATCCTTTAGGGGGTGAGTTAAAAACATTTCAGAAGCTGTGCTTTCTACCAATCCCGTTGGCCCAGAGGCAGCCAGGGTGTGGGGAGTGAGCCAATGGCAGAGCAAAGAGAGCAGTGGCATCTCCCTGGGACTGCAGGGATGCTTAACCCAAAGTCAAATAAAGGATGGGTGAGCAGAGGCCAGGGAGGAGGCAGAGGGGCAGGGAGGCATGGACAGCTGAGCAAGAGAAGCCTCAGTGCTTTGGGTGTGTCTGAAACCCTGAAGTGCAGCATATGACATTTCAGCCCTCTCCTCCTCCTCCTGGGTAAGCTGACTGGGAAGACAACGTCCACAAAGGGCCGTCAGTCATACTGGTTTCCATGCAGGAAATCATGACGCATGCATCTGCCCTCTGGTGTCGGAAAAGCAGGGACACCTTGAGTGAAGAAGGGTTTCCACTTCTTGGGAGCGCTGAGGTTAGTATTCTTATTACCTCAGGTGACCTGCTCCACCAGCTTAAGGAACCTGAGCTGTCAAGAGGCACTAGCCAAGACCAGCAGCTCCTGCTTTGGGGAGTTGTGGCTCTCGAGGGCCATGGGAGACCTACCTGCTTCTCAGCTCCTACCAGGGCCCTGCTCCAATGCCGCGTTTATCATCCCTGCCACGTTTCGCTAGATCTCAAGCAGGAAGGCCTTCCATCAGCCTCGATGCAGCGGGCACAGTGCTTGCCAGCTACTGCTGGCGATGCTAAAATAGCTGTACATAAGGCCGGCATGACATAAAACAATGAGAAGTATGGAACTGCCTTAGCAAGGCAGTTATCGCTGCTGTATTTGGCTTTGCGCTTGTTAAACATTGCTAAATTATGCTAAAGGGGCAATGCTTCCACCTAGCGGAAGCGATTGGTCCAACAGGCACAGAGCGGACGTTCAAAGGAGTTAAGGTGGGTTTTGTGTCGCTTTCATCAGGCTGTGCTGTGGCTCTTTCAGAGAGGGGAAAGTCCTGTCTGCGAAAGCATCCACTGGCAGACATCTAGGGTAGCCATATGTCCTCTTTTTCATGGGTAGAGTTGTCATAGCGATCCATAGTTAAATGCAGAAGTCGGCAAATGTGTCCTCTTTTCTCTCTCTTCAAAATATGGCAATGCTGGGGCAGCATTACATAGCCGAGACCCAGGGCACAGAGAATTTATCAGCTTATAATTTGCCATTAGGCAAAATTAATTGCTCTTGCACTTATAACTCCAGTCACTGTCATACACTGGAAAAGCAAACACTAAAAAGAAAGGAATCGAGAGGTTGTAAGGGGAAAGATGCCAGATTATGAATCAGCAGGGCAATGGTGCAGCAAGAGAAGCTTCGTGGGTTGCATTTTGACTGAGCCAGCATATTCTGGAGTTGACAATGTTTAGGGAGCCCCTCCGGCGGGGGGGGGGGGAGGGGAGGAGAAAGCTCTGCTCATAGCTCTTGGCATTTATTTATTGTATAGAACGTGCTTTCCATTTCTTCAAAGCAACTTTCTGACATCCTCATTGTGTAAGACGCTTAACTTAAATGGCATCAGTTGCAGAGTATTGCATAACACAAAGACGTCCATCAGCACTAGACTTTTCTCCTTGGGAAAGTCCGTCAACTGCTGCACACAACCCCCATTTATTTCAATTGAGTTTTGTGCCGCATTGGAATGAATGGATATTGTGCTCAGCAAGAATACCTGGGGAAACAGCACCTTGTGACTGCTGGCAACCTCACCGGCAAAGCTGTTGCATTTTGGCTGCCTTTCTCATCCCAGGGGTCAGTGGCAGAGTTCCCCCATTCCCCCCCCCCCAAAAAAGTGAGAAAGATTATTACAAAGGAAGATTGGGTTCTCAGTCTTTTAAAAACTCTTTAATCTTTGGACATATATTTTCTAAGTGTACCGTTGGCAATGATTTTACAATCATTTCTTCACATGAAATCAATCCATCATAGCTAGGGAGGAAAGTTAGCTATTGATTTTTCCTTATTGTGTCAACACACTTTGGCTAGGTTCCATCCGCCAATTAAAGCAGAGTATTTAGATTTAAGCTGATTTATCCCCATTGATTTCAATGGGATGGAACTGGATGAAAGCCAGTGCAACTGATTCGTGGGATCCTCAGGCTGCCCTGGGCACAAAACCCAACAGCGGCTCTTGCCAGAGAGGACAGCTGGCTACCGGCCACTTCCTAAGCTGGATTTGCAGTCCGAATGCAGAGAGGTGTTTGCAAGCAGCTGTTCTTTGCTAGTGAGAAATATGGCTCT
Organism: Podarcis filfolensis; assembly: GCF_964270895.1. Taxonomy (NCBI): domain Eukaryota; kingdom Metazoa; phylum Chordata; class Lepidosauria; order Squamata; family Lacertidae; genus Podarcis; species Podarcis filfolensis. The sequence goes on along the minus strand of NC_139608.1, from coordinate 41,361,345 downwards.
TTTGGACTGGGGCTCAGCCAGGCATGTCCGGCTTTGGATAGGGAGCACAAGGTCAACAGACACGAACAGCAGCCGACTCTCCTTGCCCCTTAGCTAAGGCAGCACTGTAACAACTTGGCCTTGTTTCTTGTGTTATGAATTGGGAGTGGGGAATAGGCTATACGCTAGAACACTCCCAACCCCTGGACCCAGCAAGTGTTACAACATAAGCCAGACTAGCTTCCTGTTGAGGCAATAGCATGGGCAATGGGCCATTATGGGGAACAAAGGAAAGGGGTTCTGTGCAAGATGGCAAGTGGGTGGTGCCCCTCCCCCAACTCGTGGGTACTTAGAAGGACAAAGGTAGAGTGGAGGGCAGAGAGTTGGAGTGATGTGAACTAGAAGCAAAGCAGCAAGCTGGAAAGGGAGAGAAGCAGAGCAATGATTGATTTCTGCTGGATGCCAAGGCTGTGGCTATGAGGAAAAACAAGACCTTCTTGGGGTGTTGATGCTGTGAACCCCTCTATCGCAGGCTCAGGTTGTATATGTGTGTAAATAAACCATATATCATAAAGACACCACAGTCTCTGCTGTGCCTCATTTCCAAAGGAAACACAAACCCTGGAAACTCTGGAATCCTGCACCGCTCTGAGATTGGGGTGGCATGAAACACTGAGCTTCCAGAGATGTGTAGATCTTAAGCTGTTTCTCAGGGCAGTTTGTTCAGTGTTTGGAGCCACGTTTGCAGAATGTCTGTGTTTTAGCGCATTAAGGAACAGAAGCCAAGATGCTGTCTTGTAAGTTGGGGTGGAAGGGGTGTAAGCTCAGCGGCAGAGCATCTGCCTGCATGCAAAAGGTCCCAGGTTCAATCCCTGACATCTCCAGGTACAGCTTGGAGAGCATCCCTGCCTGAAACCCTGGAGAGCTACAGCCAATCAGTGCAGACACTCCTGAGTTAGATGGACCCAATGGTCAGACTCTGAAAGGCAGACTCCTATTTCCTAAGTCTGGCAGCAGAGACGGGCTTTCAGAAGAAATGCTGCTGCTGCTGCTGCTGCTGCTGCTGGGCATTTTTACCCAGTGGGTCCCTATTCTACTAAAATACCCAGTCTCTACTCAGGAGCCATCCCCACCCAGGTCTCTAAACTTTGCCCCTTTTCCTGTAGCAGAAAGCACAGGATGAATCTCCCAACCAGCCCAAGGAGGAAGGAAGCAGAAACCAGAGCCTTTGCAAGAAACTGCAGCCTCGGGTACAATAGGAGCATTCAGGAGGAGCACATTAGCTGAGTTATAAAGCTGGGAGCGGTAATGGTAGCAAGAACATTTTGCAAACACGCTTGTGGCACACTTGTGTCCATCTATCTGCAAGAGCAGTGCCCACCTCCTGCTCCATGGCTGTGCAATGCCCAGGGCAAAAGACCGGAGATCTCTCTCTAGCACTGGGCCCAGAGACAGAATGCAGCAGAGTGGCTTCCTGTCCATCCCTTTTCCTGAGCCAGGGCAGCTCAAGGGTCCTACTGGGGAGGTCACAGCTTCTTAAAATCCTCCAGAGCCACTCTAGCCGCATTGCGCCCCGCTGCTCCCATGACACCTCCTCCTGGGAAGAAAAGGGAGATGTTGCAAGAATAGGGTGGGCAGCTTAAGCAGGTCCACAGCCAGCAAGCCAAATGGTAGAACTCTTGTGGGTATTTGCCACTGGGAATCCTTGAACCCAGTTCACTCACCCCCTAGCAGGGCAGGAATGGGAGGGGACTAAAATTCCTCACAGCAAGAACCCAGAGAAGGGAGAGCACCTCCTTTCATTCCCCTTCTTAGCTGTGTCGTAAGAAAGCATTCAAACAACCTAAGAATGCCCCACAGAGAAGATTTACAATCCAGTCCCAAGCCAGCGTTAGCCAGGAGGGAGGAGACTGAAGACAAGGCAGGGAATGTCTCCATTTATCCTTCCGGACACCAAAAGCTCTACCTATCCCAGGCAGACCCAAGCCAAAGCCACTGACACAGCGCTTAAAATGTGTGCTTGCATTTGATGTACATGTTGAATTTTGCTTGCTTTGTTTTAAATAGAAGCTATGAGGGAGAGGGTCAGTGGTGTTAACCCTTTCTCCTGTCACAGTGAAAAACCCCTTCTCCTTGAGGTGAAGTAAAAGAGAGGAGAGGAGGGGTTTCACTGGGATTTGCAGAACAGGGGAAAAGGTTAGCACAGACAAATGTCTGCCCTTTACAGCAGGGGTGGGAAACCTCTTTGAGCCCAACCTTCTGAGGAGGGTCACATTCCAAGAGTGGGCGGGGCAAAAGGCTGAAGTGGGCGGGGCAAAAGGCAAAACTGAAACGTAAAGAAATACATTGAAAAATTAAACAAGTAGGCTTACATACACAGGCAGGATCTTTAAGATTAAAAAAAACCCCAGCATTTCCACCCACTCCAGGGTGGGGCACCCATGGAGTGCCCTCTCTCTCTTGTCCTTGGGCAAAGAAGGTCTTCTGCGCCTCTCCCCAGAGGCACAGCCTGAGACCCAGCTCTAGAGACACCTTAGAGGAAACTCACCCCACAGCAATGCGGCATCCAGTGGGCTTTTAGGAAAATGTGGACCATGAACGCAACCAGACGCCCCACCCTCCTCCCTGGTCCTCTCTAGCCATCCCCTTCCCACCGAGGCCAGGCTCTCTCCCTCCTTGTTGCAGCAGCACAGACACGCCTCGTCTGGCCTTGCGCTGCCCCCACCAGATACGTACCAGGATGGGCGCCACTTCCACAGAGGTAGAGGCCTTCCACTGGAGATCGGTAGCTGGAATAGGAAGGCACTGGCCGGGCAAAATACAGCTGGTCCAGAGACATCGCTCCATGGAATATGTTCTGAAAACCAGAGGCAGCATCAGACAAGGTAGCTGGGAAGCAGCAGCGCCCTGTCTCTACTTCCCAGTACAAAGGGAGGCAAGAAGTGGAGGCTGGGAGATGGGAGGCAGCTGGGGCAGAAGTCTGTGTGGGTGTTAAAACTCATCTGCAACATCTAAGCCGTATCAGTCAGTTTGGGGAGGTTGCCCTGGAAGGGCATGGAAAGGCAAAGCTGGGCAGGAGAGTCTATGGGCAGAGATTCTCAGCCAATACATACCCCACCAGGTAGGCCAAAGATCCGCTCAAGGTCTGGAGGCGTCAGGATATCCCTGCCGACGACAGAGGCCTTGAACCCAGGGGCGTAGGCTTCAACACAATCAAAGACTACAAGGGGAAGAGATGCCACATGGGAAAGACTGAGAGTTGCCTCAAGGAAGGCTAAGTATTAGTCACCCAGGATCCACCCCCACCCCCCAAAAAAACACCTGGTTTTCTGACAGGGATTCAACTGGAATTTCAGCACCCAAGAGTCACTAAGACTAGACAATCACACTTAGGCACCATGGAGAAATCCCTTCTCAGCTGACCCTGGGCATTGGTTTCCAGCCACCCCTGAGACTCATGGAAGACCAGTAGGCAACATCTAGACCCAGAGAAGATTGTGCTACACAGTTTTAAGCAGGAGGGTTCTCTCCCCAAAGAGAAGGGGTGCGAACCATAGGGTAGAAGAGTGTGCAAATGGGAGACATGGCCCAATGGAATAAGGTTTGGGGTGGTGGTAAGCCTTCCCAAGAATGGAAAATTCTCCCCTTTCTCGAGAGGCAGCACAAAACCACCATTGCTCCTGCCAGTCCTCCATGCAATGGCTGTACCTTGGTCAGCATAGTCCTCACGCTCACGGTCGTCCCATTGCTTCCCTCCGGCCAGTGTGTAGGGGGTGTACTGAGTGAAGAGAGAGACCACGTGGCAGCCCGGCGAAGCCAGTGTGGGGTCCAGGGCAGACGGGATGCACAGTTCAATCATGGGCCTGGAACAGCAGAGAGAGGCCAAGCAGGAACCCTTGGGGTCAAGTCCAGAAGAACCTCAGTGCAGCTGCTTCAGCCCTACTGAACTTTCCATCTAGCACCAGCAAAGTGACTCTACTCTGGCTGTAGACCTGCAGGTATCGCAAAATGCAGGGTTGGATGTTGTGGATGTTGCTGGACTCTCCCACCAACCCTGACTAATGGCCATGCTGGCTGGAGATGATGGGAGTTGGAGTCCAGCAATTTCTGGAGGGCCACCATCACTGTTGCAGTAGAAGGGGATGTAAGGGGGACACATATTTAGAAGAGAAGATGGCCACAAGCCTAGAAATAACTCATTGAATAGACCCGTAGTTTGCAGAGTGATAACAATGCAGGACAATGCTGCATACTTCCTACTTGCTTGGTGCTGATCTTGCAAAAATAAAAAAAGTTTTTGAGCAACGGTTATTCCCATAAACTAATACAGTAAACATTGAGGAGGGAATCATGTACTGTATTTGTGACAGATGTGGCCCAGGGCTTGAGAGTGTTGAATCTGAAAGATGCAGCTTTCCATTTTCCAGCTTAATCTAACATGTTGTTAAGAACACGATGCTTAAAGCCCAAGGATGCAATTCTATGCACATATGTCTAGGAGTCAGTAAAATTAAGCTCAGTGGAACTTAGCATGCATGCATGTTTATTTGTTTTCTGTACAATGGACTCTATAAGAGGTTGAACTCCAAGGTGAACTGCAAGAGGGAATGTAATTTATATTCTGCTCTTAAAGGGCTGAACAAATGATAATAACCAGAGCGACACAGGGTGGTGGTGCAGACACCTAGCAGAGCCTTTTGCTGTTTCAGGGAGTTTGCAATGGAAGGCAGAGCAGAACGGTTGCCAAAAGCCGGCGGTGCAGGAGGTGCATCTAAATGAAAGTGTCTGCCCTGCACTCGTCCCTGGGGCAGATGGCTGGCAGACACTCCAGCGTCTAAAACAGCTAATTGTGTGTGTAGGAAACAGTGCTTCCCAAAGCACACACAGGATTATAAATATGCTGGAGAAGAACTTGACAATATCCATTTGTTTTTCGAGAAGAGGAGTTTTATCTCATTAGAGCAGGATCGTATCATGGTAAGGTCTTGAGACTAGGAACTATGCCAAAAAGAGGCTGCTGTGAGCAATGTGGGTTTCTGCAGCGGTCAGCTCTCCTCTGCAATTTTTACATTTTCTCTCCCTTCTTACAGCTGATCTCCGCTTGGGCTTTGGCAACAACGAGGGAGACAAATCTGGGCTCTTCTGATTCGCAAACAAGCGCAGTGTTAGGAAACAGGACATGAGGCCCTGGGTCACTCAGGGGACTTGCCTGGCAGGGCTTTACAGATGCAAGAAAGCAGCAACCAAGGTCCACTCACAGCTGTTTGACACGAGACAAGAGCCCCTTGTAACTCAGTTTTAAGCACACTCTTTCCCTTAGCTGTTCTTGTTCCTTGGCTAGGCTGGGGCCAATTTTAGCTAAAGGATTCCCCATCCTGCCCACCTGTGCCAGTCAGTCCTTGCGGGGATTAGCATTCCCACCCATACCTGCTTGACGGTCTCCCCTGGCAGGCGTCCTCAAAGGCCTGGTGCAAGAGCTGCATGTCTTCACAGTTGAGGTGGATGGAGCACTGGTGATGTGGCAAGGGGCAGCCATCCCTGGCATTGGGGGCCGCTCGGAAATCAGGCAACCGATCCACAGCCACTGTGGACAGAAGGAACGGAGGGTGAGGCTGGACAGGGGTGATGTCAGGGGAGGGGCAAAGGGGGCCCAAGAACCAAGTCTTTTGTGCTAAGCCCCACAACTCCCACTTCTTCCCCCTCATCTTCAATACTTGGACTACTGTAATGTGCTCTGCATGGGGCTACCTTTGAAGGTGACCTGGAAGCTATAATTAATCCAGAATATGGCAGCCAGATTGGTGACTGAAAGTGGTCGCCAAGACCACATAACGCTGGACTTGAAAGACCTACACTGGCTCCCAGGACGTTTCCAAGCACAATTCAAAGTGTTGGTGCTGACCTTCAAAGCCCTAAACGGTCTTAGCCCAGTATACCTGAAGGAGTGTCTCCACCCCCATCGTTCAGCCCGGACACTGAGGTCCAGCTCTGAGGGCCTTCTGGGGGTTCCCTCACAGCAAGAATTCTCAGTAGTGGCCCCCGCCCTGTGGAACGCCCTCCCATCCGATGTCAAGGAAATAAACAACTATCTGACTTTTAGAAGACATCTGAAAGCAGCCCTGTTTAGGGAAGTTTTTATTGTTTGATCTTTTATCGTGTTTTTAATATTCTGTTGGGAGCTGCCCAGAGTGGCTGGGGAAACCCAGCCAGATGGGTGGGGTATAAATAATAAATTATTATTACTTTGCTTTCAGGCCACCTGGGACTCTGCGAGGTGCAGTGCCAGTGAGACCCCAGCCACTCATTATCTTCATTCCAGCTGGGCAAAAACAAGAAGGATGTAAAGTAAGGCTGAGGGTGCATTCTGGGAAGAGTCCCAAGGACACTTGATAGAAGGCCTTCAGGGCATGCGATTCCCCACCCCTGCTCTGCATCCATGCACATTTGTGTGGTGGACCTGCTTCCAAGTTCTAAAAGCAATGTCCCCATTTCCAAATAAAGCACAAACACCCTCTGTGGTGTCAGAGTGGCTTGCCTTTTGGTGCAAGAGGGAGGTGCACTTTTTAGCACATTGCACCTAATTTATTAGAGTGCGTCCGGGTGCAGCTGCATGAACTCATTGTTATTTTATAGCCAAGTGGTATTTGGATTTATTAGCAGCGTCTTCAGGAAAGAGCAGGCAGGCCAGTCATCTGTGAGAAGGGGAGCATCCAGTCCCTCCGTCCTGGCTGGATACATGTCCCTCTGCCACCAACACACTATCAGCAAGGAAACAGCAGGGGAGGGGGCAGGGAAGGAAAAATGGCTACCAACCACTTCTTTGATTATTAAGAGGTTTTAGGAGAAAGCTGCATAAATATTCATGGGGAGGGGAGAGCAGGGTGAAGCCAGGGCTCTTACGAAAGAGAAAATAGGAGCCCTGGAATCTTGCTTCCCCAGTTCTTCCCTCTATTCTCCCAGCAGCTGGCCTGGGCATTTTATTGGGAAGACATCAACCACATCATTATGTTTCCAGCCGCCACCCCCCCTTCTTGCCCTTGGAAGCCTTGTGAGTGCTGCCGGGGGGGGGGGGGACCCTGAGCAACGTCAGGGAAAGGGGTGTTTCTAGGACTAAGGTGAAACTGATGCCCCCTTGTTATGTTTGCTATTGAATGCTGCATGTTGTTTAAGCAATCTTGTTATATTTATTGTATCGAAACACATTTTTAAAAAAATGATATTACATTTGCTATTGTTTTGCTGTTGTGATGAAATTGTTTTTGTAGTGTTTGCTTGAAATGCATTCCTGTTTTCTTTGTTATTATCCGCTTTGAACATGATTTGGGGGGGGGGAGAGGCATACAAATGAATGAACCTGCTCCTTGAAACCTTCTTGAAAAACCACCCATTAGTAGTGTTACTGCTCCCTCTGCTGGCCACACATGGTGCTGCTGGCCTCACTTGATCACAAGGTCCACGTTTGCATCTACTGCCCTTGGGCAAGACATTGAAAGACTTCGGCTCTCTTCCACGTGTAAATGCTCACGTTCTTCATCCACAGGGTAACTCTTCTCTTGCCTGCTGTTTGCAGGACTGTGGAAGTTCAGAACCTTTGCATGTAAGCATCTGGCCCATTTTGCCTCCATGCAATACTCACCATTGATCTTGGTGACTGGAGAGCGTGAGTCAAACTGGGAGATTCTCTGGACAAATTCTGGGGGCAGCTGCTCCTAGAGAGAAGAGCCAGACACAGAATGAGCTCCTGGGATATAGTTTGGTATCTGGAAGAAAACTGGAGGTTGAACTTCTCTCTCTCTCTCTCTCTCTCTCTCTCTCTCTCTCTCTCACACACACACACACACACACACACACTTTAACAGCTGGCCATCAGTCCACCAAAGGAGTGTTGCTGTCCTAGCATCCTGGGCAGCCAGTTCATTGCCTCTGATTCCAATGCTAATGCTAATAATAATAACAACAATAAATAATATATTTCAACATTTCACACACACATTATATAAATTTTTTATTAAATTTTCTGTTTTACAATTTAAAGTACTAAAGTACTGATTTTTACATCCTTACAATATCAGTGACTTCCCTTTTTCTCTTTCCATGGTTCATTTTGCATATCATAAATCCCTGCATATTTTACAAAAACTATACCATTCAGAATTCCATTACTACATCCATCAAAACTTATCTACACTGTTGAATTTATCTTAATGCTGCCAGCGTTTTCAGCTGTGCACAGTTATTTTCCATATATTCAACAAACATTTTCCAATCTTCTCTAAATGTATATTATTCTTGTTCTCCTATTCCATATGTTAAGTCTGCAAGCTGCACATATTCAGTCAATTTAAGTTGGGACCTTGCTCGTTTTCCATTTTGGGGCTAACAAAACATGGGCTGCAGTAGTGGCATACATAAATAACTTTTTTTGACACCTGGGAATTTCAGTCTGAATTATCCCCAACAGAAAAGATACTGGGTTGTTGTTGTTTTTTTTTGAAAAGTACTTTTGAACATTTTTTTTCAATTCATTATTTATTATTTTCCAATCCTCTTTTACTCTTTTACAAGTCCACCGATAATAATAATACATTTCTTGTACCCTACCCATCTGACTGGGTTGCCCCAGCCACTATGGGCGGCTTCCAATGAAGTATAAAGGAAGACACCAAAACATCAAACATTAAAAGCTAATAATAATAATCTACCTATGAAGGCAGCACTCCCAGACAGTACCTCCCCCCACCCCAAACACAGCAGACCAGAGAGCCCTGAAGTGTTTTTAAGGTAGGGTGGCTCAAAGTGGTCCAATATTAGATTAAACATTAAATTTGAGAGGGTTTCCCAGCTCTACTGAAAACACATAGTTCATTGATATTATGGAAGAATAGGAGAATCCAGAAGCACACTGTTTGGGTAGACACTTGTCTGACAACACGAGGAATATAATTAACATTTTGGAGAAGTTGCAAGTGAACATTAATACTAAAGCAGTTTTAATCTTTGTAGATGCGGAGAAAGCCTTTGATAATATTTCTTGGAGTTTTATGAAGAAAAATCTTCAGGGGATGGGGGTTGGTCAAGGGTTTGAAAATGGTATAAGTGCAATTTACTCAGAACAAAAGGCTAAACTAATAGTTAATAATGTGGTGACAGAGGAATTCAAGATAGAGAAAGGTACACGACAAGGCTGCCCAATTTCCCCATTGCTTTTTATTTCGGTCCTGGAGGTTTTGCTAAATATGATTAGAAGGGACCGTCTGATTAAAGGTATACAGGTCGGAGCCAAACAATACAAACTGAAAGTTTTTGCAGATGACTTAGTATTGACGTTACAGGAGCCAGAATCTAGTACTAAAAGAGTATTAGAACTGATTCAAGAATTTGGTCATGTGGCAGGATTCAAGTTGAACAAGTTAAAAACTAAAGTTCTTGAGAAAAATTTAACACCCATTGAGAAAGAGAGGTTTCAGAAGGAGACAGGTCTAACACTGGTCAAGAAAGTAAAATACCTGGGGGTTAATATGACTGCTAAGAACTTAAACTTATTTAAAGACAACTATGAGAAATGTTGGTCAGAAGTGAAAAAGGACTTAGAAATATGGTCAAATTTGAAGCTTTCCTTGTTGGGTCGAATTGCTGTTATAAAGATGAATGTATTGCCAAGAATGTTATTTTTGTTTCAATCATTGCAAATTTTGGACAAAATGGACTGTTTCAAGAAGTGGCAGAGAGACATTTCTATATTTGTCTGGCAGGGCAAGAAGCCCAGAATAAAATTTAGAATACTAACTGATGCAAAGGAAAGAGGTGGATTTGCCCTGCCAGACCTTAAACTTTATTATGAATCAGCAGCATTCTGCTGGTTGAAAGAATGGCTGCTTCTTGAGAACACAGACATTTTGGATCTAGAAGGTTTTAATAACGTTTTTGGGTGGCATGCATATTTGTGGTACGACAAGGTTAAAGCACATAAAGCATTTAAAAACCATATTGTCAGGGAACTGTCATCTGAGACGAAGGAGGTGAAAGGGCTCATGGAGGGTGAGAGAGACCACTCAGCGGAGGAGGGGACCAGCAGGGGGAGAAGTGGAGTTACAAGGGAAAGTGAGTCGGAGGGAGGGCTCAGAGATACTTCAAGCGAGAACAGTGGAGAGGTTTCAGGACCTCCCGTAGGGACACCCACTCCTCGGCGGAAACTGTCACGCCGAGAGTCCAGAAGACGCGTTTCCGTTAAGGAGCTTTTATGCTGGAAGAAGTTCCGTAAACGCCCACTGTCCGATTCAACGAGCGATTGATGGAGCCATGCTTAAGGAGCTCCATCACAGACAGAGGTTTGGGAACTTAGCCAAACTCTGAGGGATCAGGATTTTACGCACAAGCAGCTCACCATCCCATCACAGCAATCGGACAGTCCCTGAAAGCAGCTTGTGCAGAGAGGCATCATGAGCAACCCAGCCGGAGCCGGAGGAGCAGCAGGAGCTGGAGAAGGTCCAACTCTGGAAGAAAGGTACAGAGTTTTGGAACTCCAGCTAGCAATGCAAACGGCGAGGCTAGAAGAAAGGAGGGCGCAGGATGCAGAAAAGGCAAAAGGCGCTACACTAGCAAGAAAGATGCCAGGAATGGTGCAGAAGTTTGGGGGGGACCCCAGGAACTACCAAGCCTTTAGGACAGAGATGCAGTATGCTCTCGAACTGCAGTTTAACGACTTTCCCGATGAGGCATCGCGAGTGGCGTTTGTGATTGGCCATCTCGAAGGGGGGGTGAGAGACTGGGTCCAGCCCCTGATGGCAGGGAATAGTGACATGCTGAAGAACGCGAGGAAGTTTTTTCGCGCCATGGATTTGATGTTTTCCAGCGAGATTGAACAGGGACTGGTGCGCAGACAATTGATGGCTTGCAAACAGGGGAGCCGATCGGTTCGTGAGTACTGGACTGAGTTTACAATGTTGATACATAAATTGGGGTGGGACCTATCGGCGGAACCCATTCAAATGCTCTTTGAAGAGGGGCTTTCTTCGGCGGTGAAAGACGAACTTTCCCGGGCGCCCAGGGCGGAGTCTATGGACCAGCTGACCAAATCAGCGCTGACCATTGGAGCGCGCCAGGAGGCAAGAGCCTTGGAGAAGCGGGAGGGGAAAGGAGAGCGTTGGAGGGATTTCCGCATTCCAGAGATTCCAGAACCCAGTTTCCCGCCCGGAGAGCCGATGGAAGTTGGAACAGCGCGCGCGCGCGCAGTTTCAAATCCCAGTGAAGGGAGGAAGAAGGAGGGAAAGAGCGCCAAGAAATGTTACCTCTGCCAGCAGCCAGGTCACTTTGCCAGAGTCTGCCCGCGAAGAAAGGAATGGCAAGGGGTGGCGGGAGCTGTTGGGGGGAAGGAGGAGGAAGTCCAGGAGCCAGTAAAAGCCAACGCCTGTCTGCCACTGTCAGGGCACTGCAGACAGGCCAAGGAGCAGTAAAAGTGCCCACTCCGGAACCTCCAAGACCAGCTCTAGTAATAGAGGTGCTGCTAGAGCTGGCAAACGGATACCCACTAAAGACCAAGGCGCTGTTGGACTCAGGCAGCTCCTGTAATTTTATGAGCAAGGAGTTTGCAGCTGAACACCAGATACAGACACTCCCTTTAAGCAACCCCCTGCAGGTCACCACGATCGATGGGAGGGAGCTGTTGGGGGGAGAAGTTAGCCTACAGACCGTCCCAATGGTTATGAGGGTGGCAAGGCACACTGAAAGGATAGCGTTCAATGTAGCCACCCTGGGAGGGGCGGCAGTCATTTTGGGAATGAGCTGGCTAGCGTTGCATGACCCGCTAGTGGGCTGGCATCAGAGAGTGGTCTCCTTTGGGTCAGCACATTGCCTGGAACACTGCAAAGAGGGAAAGGTGCCAGAAGGGGCAAAAGCCTCCCTTGCAGGGATGGAAGTGGCGGACAAAGGGAAGGTGCCCAAACAATACGCTGACCTGAGCAAGGTCTTCAGCGAAAGGGAAGCAGATAAACTACCACCGCATAGAGACTTTGACTGCCAAATTAACCTGGTCCCTGGGGCCCAGCTCCCCGTGGGCAAGCTGTACGCCATGTCAGACAGGGAAATGCAGGAGTTGAGGGAGTTTATTGACAAAAACCTGAAGAGAGGTTTCATCAGAGAGTCCAGAGCGGTGGGGGGCAGCCCAGTGTTTTTTGTGGACAAAAAAAACACGGATAAACCGAGATTGATCGTGGACTACCGGCGGCTAAATGCCGTGTCAGAACCAGTGACTTTCCCCATGCCCAGGATTGATGACATTTTGACCAGGGTGAGGAAGGGAAAGATATTCACGAAACTGGACCTGAGAGGAGCGTACAACCTGATACGAATAAAGAAGGGGGATGAATGGAAGACAACGATGTTCACCCCCCTAGGGGCTTTCGAATATCTCGTTATGCCCTTTGGATTACAAGCAGGCTCCGCCTGTTTTCAATCGCTCATGAACCATGTACTGGGACCTTTGCTCTACAAGAATTGCGTGGCCTTCCTCGATGACGTGCTGATATATTCAGAGAATGAGGAGCAGCATGTAAAGGATGTCAGGGAAGTGCTGAGCCAGCTGCAAGCAAACCAGTTGTGGGTGAAATTGGAGAAGTGTCAGTTCCACGCCAAGGAGGTGGAATTCCTGGGGTACCGCTTATCAGACAAGGGATTAGCCATGGATCCAGGCAAGGTACAGGCGGTGCTGGAATGGAAGACACCGAAAACGAAAAAAGATGTGCAAAGGTTCTTAGGGTTTGGGAACTTTTACCGTAAATTCATCAAGAACTTTGCCCACTTAACGGCTCCCATCACGGACTGTCTAAGCAGCAAGAAGAAATTCGTTTGGACGGCGGAGGCGGAGCACGCTTTTGAGGAATTGAAAAAGGCATTCGCTTCGGAAGAACAGCTCCTGCATGTGGATTTACAAAAACCCATGAGAGTGGAAACTGATGCCTCAGACCGGGCGGTGGGGGCGGTGCTGCTTCAGCCAGGGAGCAATAAGTCGGAATGGAGACCGTGTGCCTTCTTTTCGCGTAAGCTGAACAAATCCGAGAGGAATTACACGGTATATGACCGAGAACTACTCGCCATTCACGAAGCGTTCCGGAGATGGAGACACTTACTAATTGGCGCACAGCATAAGGTGCAAGTGTGTACGGACCACAAGAATTTGGAGTATTGGAGAACGGCACGAGTGCTCAACCAACGACAAGTGAGATGGGCCCAGGAGTTCTCCAAATTCCATTTTGAAATCTGCTATGTGCCAGGTCCAGAAAACATCAGAGCGGACGCTCTCTCTCGCAAACCTGAATATTTGGAGGGGGAGGGAGCGCCAGAAGAGAGACATATTATCCCAGAGGACCACTGGGTGTGTGGTGCGGCCTGGGTGGGGCAAAGAGAACTGGTAGAGGGAACGGTAAATGATGAGTACGCCCAGGAGAAGCTCAGAGGTTTAAGGAGAGAGGGAGAAGACCCCGGAGGTTTTGAAGAAAGAAACGGGGCATTGTATTACAAAGGGGCGCTATATATACCCGAAGGGGAATTGAGGGGGAGAGTACTCAAACAGCTGCACGACAATCCCACAGCAGGGCATTTTGGGCAACATAAGACCATGTGGTTGGTGACCAGGGAGTTTTGGTGGCCCAAGGTGAGGGAGGATGTACGGGAGTATGTGAGAAGGTGTGACCAATGCCAGAGAGCCAAAGGAGAAAGGCGGGCACCAGCGGGGTTATTAGAACCGTTACCCACACCAGAACGACCGTGGGAGGCGGTGTCGATAGATTTTATGACTGATCTGCCCAAATCCCAGGGGAAAACCGCCATACTAGTCGTAGTAGACCAGTTAACTAAGATGGGTCACTTCGTAGCTTGCTCACATGCAGTCACGGCGGAAGAGACAGCAAAATTGTTTGTAGAACATATTTTTAGGCTGCATGGCGCCCCCTTGAGGCTGGTTTCCGACAGAGGGAAACAGTTCACGTCCAGATTCTGGAGGAAGCTTATGAGCTTGTTGCACGTAGAGGTCAACTTTTCGACTGCCAGGCACCCTGAGACCAATGGGCAGGCGGAGAGGGCAAACGGTATCCTTCAACAATACCTGAGGTGTTATGTCAATGACAGAGAAAACGATTGGGTCGAAAAGTTGGCACTAGCGGAATTTGCTTACAATAATGCAGAGAATGTGTCCACAGGGATGAGCCCCTTTTTGGCTAATTATGGGTACCACCCCAGGGCGTTTCCAGGGGAAGGAGGAGAGAGATGGAGTGTTCCGGCCGCTGAACTTTTTGTAGAAGAAATGGAAGCGATCCATCGTCAACTCCAACACAACTTAGAAAGGGCCAAAGAAGAATATAAGAGGCAGGCAGACAAGAGCAGAAGGGAAGGTGAAACAATTAGGGTGGGGAGTCGGGTCTGGCTATCAACCCAAGGGTTGCCGTTCAAGGGGAGTTGCAAGAAATTGAGACCCAAAAGATTGGGACCATTTGAGGTCATCCAACAGGTCAACCCAGTGGCTTTCAGACTCCGGTTACCGAACCACATGAAACTGCACCCAGTATTCCACAGGTCATTACTGTCACCATACAGGGGGGAAGGTGAAGGGGTGTCCACACGGGGGCCAGCCATAGAAGAAAGGGGAAGCCGCAACTATGTGGCGGAAATCATCGACTCCAGGTGGAAGGGTAATCAGGTGGAGTATTTGGTCGCGTGGGAAGGGGAACCGGAGTCGGAAAACACCTGGGTGAAGGCAGAGGAGGTCCATGACGAGGTCTTGATCGAAACGTTCCACCAAAGGTTCCCCAGGAAACCTCAGACAGTAGCGAGGTTCCGGAGGGAGTACTTTGGCACCACCGACGATGAGGAGGAACTGGAGGGATTCAGGGAATCGGAGTTGGAAGGGGGTACAGACTCCGAGGAGGAGGAGTACTTGGAAACCGGGAACAGCAAAAGGTGGAGGGAAGTGTTCGAAACTTCGGAAGATGAGGGAGGTTCCTTCAGGGGTTTTGCTCCCTCGACTCCCGCAGAGGAGGGGAGGGAAGGGGGTGAAGGGGGCCCTAGAGGGGAGGTGGATGTCAGGGAACTGTCATCTGAGACGAAGGAGGTGAAAGGGCTCATGGAGGGTGAGAGAGACCACTCAGCGGAGGAGGGGACCAGCAGGGGGAGAAGTGGAGTTACAAGGGAAAGTGAGTCGGAGGGAGGGCTCAGAGATACTTCAAGCGAGAACAGTGGAGAGGTTTCAGGACCTCCCGTAGGGACACCCACTCCTCGGCGGAAACTGTCACGCCGAGAGTCCAGAAGACGCGTTTCCGTTAAGGAGCTTTTATGCTGGAAGAAGTTCCGTAAACGCCCACTGTCCGATTCAACGAGCGATTGATGGAGCCATGCTTAAGGAGCTCCATCACAGACAGAGGTTTGGGAACTTAGCCAAACTCTGAGGGATCAGGATTTTACGCACAAGCAGCTCACCATCCCATCACACATATTGTCAGGAAAGCATTGTTTAATGTCTGGATAAGATATAAAGACTTACTTGAAAATAAAACCCCAAGGTGGTTGTCACCGATGGAAGCAAAGGCTCAGAAAAAGCTCAATATGGAGGCCAAATGGACGAAATATTGGGAAATTTTGGAGCAAGAAGGAGACAAATTGAAATTGCAGAGTTTTGAGAAATTAAAAGACAAAGTGCGAGACTGGCTTCACTATTATCAAATAAGGGAGGCTTATAATTTGGACAAAAAAATTGGCTTCCAGGTGGAAAAATCAAAATTGGAAACAGAGCTGTTAGATCCCAAAACTAAGATACTTCCAAGAACGTATAACTTGCTGTTGAAATGGAATACGCAGGATGAAACGGTTAAATCTGCTATGATTAAATGGGCACAAGATGTTGGACATAACATTATGTTTGCTGACTGGGAACAGTTGTGGACCACAGGTATGAAATTTACGGCATGTAATGCCCTAAGAGAGAATATTATGAAAATGATATACAGGTGGTACATGACACCAGTCAAGCTTGCAAAAATCTATCATTTGCCCGATAATAAATGTTGGAAATGTAAAGAAAATGAAGGTACATTCTTTCACCTTTGGTGGACATGCCCAAGGATTAAGGCTTTCTGGGAGATGATCTATAATGAAATGAAAAAGGTATTTAAATATACCTTCCTGAAGAAACCAGAGGCCTTTCTCCTGGGCATAGTCGGCCAATTGGTGCCAAAGAAGGATAGAACTTTCTTTATGTATGCTACAACAGCAGCAAGAATACTCATTGCAAAGTATTGGAAGACACAAGATTTACCCACCCTGGAAGAGTGGCAGATGAAGGTGATGGACTATATGGAACTGGCGGAAATGACTGGCAGAATCCGAGACCAGGGAGAAGAGTTGGTGGAAGAAGATTGGAAGAAATTTAAAGACTATTTGCAGAAATATTGTAAAATTAATGAATGTTACAATGATGTTGGATTGAAATTAAGTGGCACTAGCAAAAAGGCTAATAAGAATATGTAAAAATGGATTGATAATGGATGAAAATATATAGTTATAATATGTTAAGATATAGAGTTAAGATAAATGAAAGAGGGTAAGGATTTGCTGAACTGACTATGTGAACGGGAATACAAAAAAGGGAGGTGTGAGGAGGTCATGGAAACAAGCAAATGAGCGTAAAGATATGGAGAAAAAAGGATTTGTTTTTAACTTTTTTTTTTACTTACTTTTTTCTCTTGTTTTTGTATTCTGTATTTTCTTTTTTTCTATGCATTTTTGTATTTTTTTATTTTTCTTTCTTGTTTTCTTGTTTTCTTTTTACTTTGTAAATTCCTGCTTTTTGTAAAACTCTAATAAATATTTTATATTAAAAAAAAAACAGAAGCACACTGTTTGGGGCTCAGCTTCTTCACTCTCATCCCCAGCTCTCCCTCCCTCTCTCTCCACACATTCAGTCTCTGGTCAGCTCAGTTCCTCCTTTCACAGCAACACTCTGGTTTGCAGGTACAGAAAGCAAGACAGTGCAACTGGCTACTGAGTTGTAGAAACTGGGCTTTCACAGTTAGCCTGGACCAGAACAGCAGGATATTTTGCTCGATCATTCCTAGGTGAGGGCTCAGCCTTAAAGGGGGTGCCTCTGCTCCCCACTCTTCTAGGGTATCTGTAATAATCTGGTATTGTCCCTCAAGGACCAGAGGGCAAACAGACCTACCTTACATCCTTTGCAAGCTCTGGGCATCCTCCTGCTTGATAGGAAAAAGCAAGGCTAGTGGAAAAGTCTGGAGAATCTCCCCAAGGCTTCCCATGCTATGCCAAGGAGGAGGACTCACCTGAGGAGTCAATTCCAAAAAGGTGAGCTGCGGAGATGCATTTGACAGGACCAGGCGGCTCTTCACTTCTGTTCCGTCCTGGAGGCAAACACCTTGCGCCTTCCCATCTGAGCTCAGAAGAATCTGGGCAACAGCCTGCAGGGTTGAGAAGAGGGAGAAGTAAATGAGAGTATAAATGCGTCCCTGGAGAAAGCTAATTCTCACCTGCCCCATATCAACAAGATACCAGCAGGGGTAGGAAGGACCCTGGCTTCAGCTTCTCATCCTCCCCACCAAAATCTCCAGGGATGCCAACATCACTGTCATTTTGGAGGGTGTCATTTTGCCTCTGTCTTCTGCTGCATGCCAAACGTGGCATCCCATTGGGACCAAGCGATTGCATTCACTGCTCCAGGAAAATCACTAGGGCGTTTTGTGGACCAGAGTCTGCTGAAGCACAATTCACAGACAGGTTCGCCTCTATCCATTTGGGTCTGAATAGAGACAATGATTTCCTGTCCCGCTGCAGACGTTAATTAACTCAGCTTTGCCGAGTTTTGTCACCTCTCACTGCAGTTGCAAACAGGCACTGCACTGACTCTGTGTGCATTCTGGCTATAATTGCATTGCTTCTGCCTGCACTTTTTCTGCTTTTAATTTCCCTCTGGCCTCGCTGCTTTCAAGGCTGTCGCCTTCATTTGTAAATATGTATGTCGCTGCGACTGAGGATTAGGCTTTGTGCATCTGATAAAGTGGACTCTGGTCCAGAAAAGCCTTTGCCAGACTTGTTCATCTTTAAGGTGCCACAAAACTCTAGGTTGTTTTTGCTGCCACACAGATGAACACAGCTACCCCTCTGGGAATTGTGCCAGCATAACTTCTTTCCCCTGTGCCATCCCATTATGTCAGTATCCCTCGCACTGCACTGCTTGCCCTTCAGTGGATCCACCCACCTTCTCCGTGAAGATCTCAGCCCCGAGTGCAGTTGCAGCATTGGCCAGGGCCTGGGAAAGTGCTCCCATGCCCCCAGCCACATAGCCCCAGGCCCCCTGGCGCCCCTCCAGCTCACCCATCACATGGTGCAGCAGCACATACCTACGAGAAAGACCAAGAGTTAGGGGCTGCCACAGGCAGGGCTCCGAGCTCCCAGAGCATGGCAAAAGACGCAGCATCTCCCCGGCAGAAGCTGGCCAGGAGTGCTTGACAGGCTTGGCGCCATTTCAGCTTTCTTTAC
Organism: Podarcis filfolensis; assembly: GCF_964270895.1. Classification (NCBI taxonomy): domain Eukaryota; kingdom Metazoa; phylum Chordata; class Lepidosauria; order Squamata; family Lacertidae; genus Podarcis; species Podarcis filfolensis. The sequence goes on along the minus strand of NC_139608.1, from coordinate 41,342,832 downwards.
CTCCTGCTTGCATTCATCTAAGCAGGGTTCTGTTACAATGCACGGCACTTTTCCCTTCGTGCACGTTGTTATCATTAATGGCTTTATTTATTACAATATTTAATGCCCTACATTTTCAGTCCCGAGGGACCGACAAAAAAATTAAAAGCCTGGGGCGGAATTCAAAGCAGCGCTAAGGAGATCGCTCTGTTGGCGCAAGCATTTCTGCTTGTCTGATGGAACAATCTCCTCTCTCCTCCTGGAGGGGGGGGGTGGTTCTCCTGATCAGCCAGAGCTGATGGGAAGGTGGGGGGGGGCAGGGAAGGAACATAAGGTAAGAGTGCAAGAAGCACCTGAAGAAGAAGAAGAGTTTGGATTTATCACTACCCGAAGGAGTCTCAAAGCAGCTAACATTCTCCTTTCCCTTCCTCCCCCACAACAAACACTCTGTGAGGTGAGTGGGGCTGAGAGACTTCAGAGAAGTGTGATTAGCCCAAGGTCGCCCAGCAGCTGCATGTGGAGGAGCGGAGACGTGAACCCGGTTCACCAGATTACAAGTCTACCGCTCTTAACTACTACACCACACTGGCTCTCTGCTAGGCTAGACCAGACCACTGGCCCATCTAGTCCAGCATCCCCAATGCCTTTGGGAATCCTACAAGCAGGACCTGGGCACAACAGCACTGAGAAGGTGGGGAGTCCGATTGTGCTGGAGGGACTCATTGTGCTGCCGTCTGCTAGTGCAACTAGTTAGTTGAACCTGGCCCACGAAGTTCTTAAGTATGGAATAACTCATCTCTGCTTGTGTTGAGCATTGCCCATCTGCAGACCTCTGATGGCTCTGATGGACAAGGGATGGGGAACCTGAGGCTCTTCAGATGTGGCTGGACCACAGCTCCCTTCATCCCCGACCTCTGACCACACCAGCTGGAACTGATGGGAGCTGGAGTCCAACAACATCTGGAGAGCCCCAGGTTCCCCACTTCTGCTCTGGGTATTCACATAAGCAACAGAGTTTGGGGCCAGACCTGAAATGGGGAGTGGGAAGGGTGTGCACAGAGGCAGGATGGGCAAAAACCAAAGGCTGTGTGCACCTGAACAGAACCTTACCCACTGCCTGGTGTGTGGGGACCAGCCATGGCACCTATCACCGCATCTGTTGCCAGTGTTGCTTTCAGGGGCTCTGACTCAAACCACAAATCCAAGATCTGCAACAAGGTGAAAGAGGAACAGGCTCAGTATGGAACAGCTAAAGGAACCAGCCAATTGATTATAGAAGGAGCAGAAACCATTCTAATGACCAGGAGGGATTCTGACTGGGTCATGCAGTGCTTTTTACCTTGGAAATGGGGGCCGTCAGAACCTGATAATATTGCGGAAGCTGTTTCCCCAGAGTAAAGCCTGGCAAAAAGGAAAACAGGGGTCCGGTGTAGTTCAAATACAGAGCCAGAGAGGAAAGAGCATCCCTGAACCTCAGACCGTCCCTAAGGAAAGGTTTAACCAGGTGAGCATTGCTTCTCCCGTTGGTCAGGCAAGCGGCTGAGCCAAGTCAAAGGATGAGCCTTGCTGGAACAAACAAATGGTCTATCAAATTCAGCATCACATTTGTCACAGTGGCCAACCAGATGTCTCTGAGAAGTCCATGAAGACAGCAGCCCTCTCCCACTATTGCCCCCCAAGCACTGGGGGGTTGTTCAGGTTGTAAACAACCTGTGCTTAGAGCAACAAAGGGCTGGTAGGGAGATAAATGAAGGGTAGGGTTGAGAAACCTGCTAAACTTCAGACATCATTGAACTCTAATTCCCATCAGGCCCAGTCACCATGACCAATAGGCAGGGATTAAGGCAGCTGAAGTTCAACAACATCTAAAGGCCCACAGGTTGCCCCATAACCAGCATAGGGTTACACACCGTCTACATCTGGGGTCTCCAATGTGGCACTCACGAGCACCACAGGAGCTACAGACACCCCCTGATGCCCGCCAATCTCTCTACTCCTCCCAATTTTTATTTTTTAACAACTGAGTGTTGCTTTCATCAGCTGTTTATTTAGGAAACACTTTTGAGGGGGGTGGGGCCTGCTGTTTTGGCTCGTATTTAGTTGTTTGGGGAGTGCAATTTTTCCGTTTGTTTTGTGTTTGAAGGGGAAGGCTGAGCATTGCCAATTTCTCTTTTGTGAAATGGTTATTTTGTGGTGCCCATAACAGTTCCCTAGATTTCCAAATGTGTGTCTGAGACCAACAAGGTTAGCTACCCCATTTTGAGTAGTTAGGTCAGAAGTTCAGTCGCACACACAGACACACACAAAATGGCCCATGAGGGGAAATTCAGTGGGCACACATTCTTGATTTAAGGCCATCCTGAGCCCAAGAATGTTGATCTAGCCCCTCCATCCTTTACCTGCACGGATCAGGGCCCGTAAGCCTCGTAAGGCATTTAGTTTCTGAAGAAGGGAGCCCTGGCTGAAACCAGCCACGTCCAAAGGGCAGGTATCAAGAAGAGGGTCTATGGCTGACACCAAGCGGTTCATGAACGCCTCATACTTGGGAAAGGCCTACAAAGGAAAAAGAAAACTGCTGTGTGCTGTTCTATCAGCCATGTCAAGCAGCGATTCTCCCAAGACAACAACTTCCATTTGCCAAAGGAATGTTTTCTCACAGGCCAGTCGTGAGTGTTTGGGGCCCAGTCAGTCCCTGCAGGTCTTTGGGCCCAGTTTCCTGTGCCCTGTGGCCCTGACTCATTCAACACTTTTGCCCAGACCGATGCTACCATTAGGCAGAATGAGGAAGCTACCTAAGGCAGATGATTTTAGCTGTCATGAAAGCAAATTATTTACTTTAATATTCAGAAGCAACTCACCAAGTGGGGTGGAGATGCTAGAATAGTCTCCCGGCAGGTGGGTTACAAGAAGTTGCAGGGAGGATGGTGCAAACACAATGGCGAAGCCAATCCAACACTCCTGCCAGTGTGTTTGCAACGTGCTGAGCTCCTTGCCGCCTCCCCGTTCCCCATCTTGGTAAGCGACAGCAACTCACCTGCTGGGAAGCTAGCATATTGTTTTTGGCCCACCCAGCAAGCTGCTTCTATGATTATTACTATTGTATTTTCTACTGCCAGAGGGATGCTTTGGGCAATTTCTCCTCAGGGAAAACTACTTGGCTGGGTGGGAGGCTGTGTTTGACCATTCCCCCCTCCAGCAACAAAATGTCTTGGGCTGGGCCTGCTTCTTGCCCCTCCATACCTGAGGAAGTTTTCCCCACAATACCTGGGCATCCTTTACAGAGAACTGAGCAATCTGGCTCTGTGTGTCAGCCATGTTGTTCCCCAGCAGCAGTGAGCGGGGGGCTTTTCCGGCCCGAGCATCCTCCAGCAGCGGTGTGTAGGAATAAGGGTCACGTGGAAGCACTTTTAAACCATGTCTCTGGAAGACAGAAGGCAGCATGGCCTCTAGGCCTGGACACAGAACATGCTGAATTATCACACACATGAGGTGAGGCAGATACAGATATAAACCGCTGGGTCCTTGGATTTTAGGAGAGGCTTCACTGTCACAGGCCCACGGGCCTCAACCAAAACCATGTTGTGAACACTGGCCTTAGAATTTGTGCCCATTGGTCATATCATTCAGAATTTTATGAACTGTGTCATCAGCCAATTAAGGCTGCAGTCCCACATGCACCTACCTAACTAGAAGCGAGCCCTGAATGTAGTGGGACTCGCTTCTGAACAAACATGGATAGGTTTGTACCGCATGTCATCTCTCAACTTAAATGAATAAAAACCTCACCTTCTTAGCCTAAACCTAGTAACTGACAGCCTTTAGATTATAAGTATTTATCTACCTCAGTGACAAACGGGATACCAAGACTGAGGGATGGAGAATGACTATTTCAGACTTTACAACTTGGGTGGCAGGGGTACTCCAGTCAGAATGTGTAGGAACCTGGTAGCTTAGTCATCCAAGCATATTAATTTATTGAAAGATGTAAGAGACAACGCCGACCAAAGAAGAATGGCAAACCAAGTTGACGGACTATGCCGAAATGGCAAAATTAACTGGGAAGCTCAGAAATCAAGAAGAAAATAACTTTAAAAAAGAATGGGGAAAGTTTATAATTTATTTACAAGACCACTGTAAGCAAGTTAAAACATTAGCAGGATTTTAATCACACTTGTAAAGTAACAGAAAGGATGGATAATTTAGAAGGATTTTTTTTTTGGATAAATACTGATATGCAGTTGTAAATATGATCATTATGACCCATGGAGGGGATGGGGGGGGGGAGTCAGGAGGTTCAGAGTAATCTCAATATTTGGATTTGGAATTGTTTCTGTTGTATTTTGTTTATACTTTTAAAAAATTATTTTAAAAATTATTTTAAAAAATATTAAAAGATGTGTGTACCACTATATCATTAAAATATCAAAGTGGTTTGCCACAGTATTGATATATAACAACACGTACAAAATTTAAAACCAGAGATCATCTGTCAGGGAACCAGGAGCAGGAGCACTAGGGAGAGAGGATTGGGAGAGCGAAGGGGAAGAATCCGAGGGCAGCGTAGGGGAGTATGACAGTGGTCTGACACTTTAGACGTGGGGCTGCGCGCTGCGGCTCTGGAAGTGAAACTGAACTTCAATAAAGACTTTTATACTTAACAACGAAGCAGCGTTGGTCCTTTGTGAGCTGGGACCTAGGGTAGCTCTGACATCATCAAATTAATTATTATGGAAATATGTATTTTTAATTGTCTACATAAGCCTAGTAGAATAGAGTAATTTTCAGTATGAGTTTAGAGGCCTCTGGCATAGGATTCTACAGGGCTGGGCCTATGCAGAGGCGTAGGAAGGTCAGGTGGTACCCGGTGCAGAAAATTTCTTGTCCCTCCCCCCATTGTGTTGTTTTGTTTTTGCCTGCAAAAACGGTTTTACGTTATTTCATATTTTCTTACAAAGGAATGTGGATTCTGGGCCTCTGATAACAAGTAGGCGACTATGGACAGATACTTAAATCTACAGGATGGATTGTGTTTTGGCTTGTGTTATTTTATTTATATTTATTGTTTATTTATTTCATAAAATTTATTTTTAAAAACCTGCAAAGTGGTTTACCAAAACAAAAAACAAAAAAAACACCACAGCAGTAAAATCAAGAAAAATTGGCTGCGTGCAAGGGGGCGAGGCGAAGGCAAGGCAAGGCCTAATATACTCAGCCTAGTCTCATTTTCACATAGGCCGACTTTCCAGGACCCGGGAAGCCCAGTGGAAGGTAGGGCAGTAGGGTGGCTCCACTGAATTGAAATTTCAGCCTTCATGACTTGGGAAAACAGCCAAGTAAACAGCTGTTTTTGTGGAGGAGGATCAAGATATTAACTGATATGCATAAAATTTCATGTATAGCTACCGTATTTTTCGCTCCATAACACGCAGATTTTTCCTCCTAGAAAGTAGGGGGAAATGTCTGTGCGTGTTATGGAGCGAATGCCTACAGATGGCGGGGGAATCTGCTGCAGTTGTGAGCAGTCCGTGGCTCGCTTTGAAACAGTAAGCGGCTCCTGTCAGCTAGCGGAGCCGGGGAGGAGGGAGAGAAGCAGAGCGGGGTTGGCTGCTTTAAAACAACCCCGTCCTCTATGTTCCTCTCTCCTCCCCACTGAGCTGCTAAGTAGCAGCAAAGCTTTTCAGCCAGCCTAGCCGGGAGGAGGGAGAGAAGCAGAGCGGGGTTGGCTGCTTTAAAACAACCCCATGCTCTCTGTCCCTGCCTGCAGTTTTTTGCTGTCCGATTTTGGATTAGCCACTGTAGGGGCTGTGTGTGTGTGTGCTTGAGCTATCGTTCTCCTCCTCCTGCTTCCCGTTCACTCTCCCTGCGCCCCTGCGCTCTCCCTCCGACTTTAGGATTGACACTCTGTGTGTCTGTGTGTGTGTGAGAGGGCTCCTTCTCCTTCTCTTGCTTCCGTTCACTCTCCCTGCGCCCCTGCGACTTTAGAATTGACACTGTGTGTGTCTGTGTGTGAGAGAGGGCTCCTTCTCCTTCTCTTGCTTCCCGTTCACTCTCCCTGCGCCCCTGCGCTCTCCCTCCGTCTTTAGAATTGACACTCTGTGTGTCTGTGTCTGTGTGAGGGCTCCTTCTCCTTCTCTTGCTTCCGTTCACTCTCCCTGCGCCCCTGCGACTTTAGAATTGACACTGTGTGTGTCTGTGTGTGAGAGAGGGCTCCTTCTCCTTCTCTTGCTTCCCGTTCACTCTCCCTGCGCTCTCCCTGCGCCCCTGCGACTTTAGAATTGACACTCTGTGTGTCTGTGTCTGTGTGAGGGCTCCTTCTCCTTCTCTTGCTTCCGTTCACTCTCCCTGCGCCCCTGCGACTTTAGAATTGACACTGTGTGTGTCTGTGTGTGAGAGAGGGCTCCTTCTCCTTCTCTTGCTTCCCGTTCACTCTCCCTGCGCCCCTGCGCTCTCCCTCCGTCTTTAGAATTGACACTCTGTGTGTGTGAGAGAGGGCTCCTTCTCCTTCTCTTGCTTCCCGTTCACTCTCCCTGCGCCCCTGCACTCTCCCTGCGCCCCTGCGACTTTAGAATTGACACTCTATGTGTCTGTGTCTGTGTGAGGGCTCCTTCTCCTTCTCTTGCTTCCGTTCACTCTCCCTGCGCCCCTGCGACTTTAGAATCGACACTCTGTGTGTCTCTCTGTGTGTGAGGGCTCCTTCTCCTTTTCTTGCTTCCCGTTCACTCCCCCAGCACCCCTGTGACTTTAGGGCCAGTTCTCTCTCTGCGTGTGTGTGTGTTTTGACCTCACTGCGCTTGTTGGGGGAGAGTGTTGGTCGCAATTTTTCTTGATTTGTCTCAGAGTGGTTACTATCATGGTTTCCTTGCCGGGGAGGAGGGAGAGACGCAGAGCCTGCTTGTTCTAAAGGAGCAAAGCCAGAGAGGAGCCTCTCCTGCATTATTAGCAGCATCCTTCTCCACACACCCCACGCGTGCTCCTTGTCCCTTGAGTTCTTTTCCTTCCCTCCCCACTTAAAACGTGGTTACAAAGCACGGATCCACATGGATCCTCAGGATTTTTGCACTAGGTCACCCCAAATTCACCATCAGATCACATAGCATATCCATGGCTACAGCCTGCACCAAAAAACACACGCACCCACTGTTTCATGGGGCTGCAATGGCGCAAAAACGTGGTTACAAAGCATGGATCCACATGGATCCTCAGGATTTTTGCATTGGGCTACCCCAAACTCACCGTCAGATCACATGTCTGGCCACAGCATGAACCACAAAAATCATACATCCACTGTTTCGTTTAGAATTTTTTTTTCTTGTTTTCCTCCTCTAAAAACTACGTGCGTGTTATGGTCAGGTGCGTGTTATAGAGCGAAAAATACGGTATATGATCCCTAGTGTAGTAAGAGAAGACCTTCAGAGCAGGCATTTTTAAAAAAAGTTTTTATGAACCACCTAGTAGGGCAGTAATTGTTCCTTGATAATTTGTCACCCCCCCTCCATGATGGCACCTGGGTGGCCCACCCACCCCTTTCCTGGATTAAAATTGCTGGCTAAAGATTAAAAGGGGGAGGGAAGCAGAGTGAAAAGAGACTGCCCTGGTCTTTGTTACATGGTAACTTTGGATAATTGGGAAGATACAAGGTCTGTTCAGCAAATCAGAACTTTTTATTTTTGGAAGGAAGGGAAGAGAATTTGGCAGGGGTTTAGCTTCAGGGGTACCCCAAAAATGACAAGCAAAAATGGCCAAAAACCATGCAGGACCCCAGCAATTCCCACTGTCATTGCTCACCCTGCCCCACCAGCACAAGCAAACAGCCCATACCTTTAACTCCAGCTCTGAGTAAATCTGGGGTCTCAACAGACTGAGCAGGTAGGAGGCTCTGGAGAAGCGAAACCCTGTAGAACAGGACATGTCAGGTGCACTGAGGAGCAGCGATCGGATGCTGCCTGGAGAAGCAGGGGGGCAGCAACCGGGAAGCACAGCTCTTACCTGGGATAATCTCCTCGGTGACTGCTGCACCTCCCACCAGGTGTCTTCTCTCCAGCACAGCTGTCTTCAAACCACCTTTCTGCAGGTAGGCAGCCTGAAGATGCAAGGAGCATCCCCTTAGCCGTGAATAAGTCCCAGCTGCTTACCCCATGCCTTTTGCTGAACTTAACAATCACCAGGCAAGAGGATGGTCTTCCCCAGATGACAAGCCAGGTAGGGACCAGCAGCCCCCTCCCTCCGAGCCAATCTCTTCCCAGAGGGCCAAAAGGCCTGACGCCATGTCCCCTCAGGAGTTCTCAGTACTCACAGCCACCAGTCCATTGTGTCCTGCAAAGAGACAAGATGAGCAGCTTTGATTTGGGCCACCTCCTCCCCCCACAATTTACGTAGCCACAATGCACTTTTTTTAAAAAAGGCTTCTTTAAAGTTGTTCTTTTCCAAAACTGTGTCCCACAGTCTGAAGTGAAGCATGTTTACTCGGAAGTCAACCCGACTGAGATCAGTGGAGCTTTCTCTCAAATAAATGGGCAATCCCTGCCACCCTTCCTCCAGTTTAAAGCGTCCTCCCTTTGCATAGCACCACCAAACCAGTAAGCTAGTACCGTATGTCCTGTTGGACCCAGAACCAAGGCACCAAGGTTGAAATCCTCACTAGGCCATGAAGCTCACCTTGGGTCGGTCACTGTCTCTTGACCTATCCTACCTCACAGGGTTGTTGTGGATGGGGAGAACCATGTATGCCACCTTGAGCTCCTTGGAGAAAAAGGTGGGATATAAAGGCAAGATAGATAGATAGATAGATAGATAGATAGATAGATAAAGAGCCCTGGGGCATCAGGTCAGTGGCCCATCTAGCAGACTGCCTAGACTCTGAATGAGCATAGCCATCACAGCTGGATGCTTCGAACAAGTCTTTTCCTCCCTATATTTGGCCAATCGTCTTTCAAAACCAACCTTCTGCTCTTTTCCAGCCTAAGACCATTTTTTGCCCACTTACTCGCAAGTCTTCTCCTGCAGGAAAGTGCGCCTTCCTCTTCCTCGTGGGAAGCATTATATTAGCACGGCCCCCCTGCTAGACTGCCCTGGGCATCTTGTTCGGGGGGAGCACGGGGTAACCCCCACTTTTATGTTTCCCGCCTGGACGCCGGGCCCTTGCTTTTTCTGCCTGAGCCACCCACCTGCCCCTATCACGACGGCGTCGTACTCCCGCTTCAGGGAGGCTGCAGCCCCGACGTGGCACCCTCTGCAGCCCCCCGGGATCCTCAGGAGAGAAGCAGCAGCAGCAGCGCGCAGCCACCGACGGGGCCTCGCGGCCATCATGACGCCTGGAAGGACTTTGCCATTCGCCTCGCGCTTCCAGTCCAGTCCCGGGGAGAAGGGGCGTGGGGCGGGGAGCTTGCAAGGAAGGAGGGGCCGAGAGGAAGAGGGAGGGCAGTGAACCGCCCCAAATGCAAAGGAAAAGGAGGAAGGAGAGGAGAGAGGAGAGAAGGCGCGCGTGAAGTTTATTGGGGGACGCATGTGCTTTCGTGGGCTGCAAGTTGCAGCTGCCTTCATCCGATGCACGAATGGGCCCCTTATCTGGCCAAAGAGACGTATGGAAAGAGTTGTGGGGAGTACTAAACTGTAAGCGCAAGAGGGCCCGAGCTGTGACGTGAGCGCGCAAAGCAGCTCCTCAGCCAGGAACGAGACAAGCAAAGCCTCGCTAATGCGGCTCCAGGCGAGCTGCCTATTTGTCTTGATCAAGAGTCAGCCTTAGAACTTGTCAACGTCAATGATCAGCTTGAAGCATGTGGAAGGCTAACCTGGCGCTCACCGAGGCGTTAAATCTGTGTCTGGGCTGCAAGAGGCGACTCAAAACGACCCTCGGTTAAAAAAAGATAGGCGTGAAATCCACCTACAAAGACACCAGGGCTTGGCCACGGTGTTTTGTGTTGTTAGATTTCTTATTTCCAGGCAGGGAGCAGCAGTCAGTCAGACTCAACAGTGAAATTCTATGCATGTTTACTCAGGGGTAAACCACTGTCATCGGTCAGGCTTACTTATTGGTGTCTTGGGCTAGGACCTGGGAGACAAATCCCTATTCAGCCATGAAGCTTGCTGGGTCACCTGGGATAAGTCACAATCTCTCAGCCTGACCTACCTCACAGGGTTGTTTTGAGGATAAAATGGAGAGGAGAATTCTGCATACCACTTTGTCCACCTTGTAGGAAAAGTGAGATATAAATGTAATACAAATAATATAAATATATTTTTTCTGATACATTAAGTTTAGAATTATTTTATTTATAGCCCACCTTCTAAATAAAAGCCCCCAAAGGAACTTAAGCATATGGAACTATATTGTGTATTGAATTGTTTACTGTTTTTGCAGGTTTCATCTATTGTGTTTGGGTATTATGCCGATGTGGATATAGATTGACATACTGTATTTTACTTTTAAAATGTTATGGTGCACTTTGAGCTCAAGTATGATACTGGAAAAGTGACACAAGACTTTAAACCAAATCAAGGAACTGTGCTCAGAGCACTGCAGAGTATTTTCCCCTTGCTGAATGCCAACGCAGGCAGGCAGCCGAGATGAGAAGGGTTTCCAGTCAAGCGTTTAAAGAAATAATTAACCTCTGATATCTATTGGTATAATTATATACTACACTAGGCTGATATATCCACTATCTTATACAATGTTTTTGGTACCAAACCATCCCTTTGCAAATAGGGATCTCTCAGAGATTGAAGAATATTTCTGCTTAGCATTTTAATGAGAATGTGACCATGTGACTTAATTTTTAAACAGATTGGTTTCCATGTGAAGGAGGAAATGGCAATGTAGAAAGGCACAGCTTTATACTGTTTGTCACTCTTTTCAGCCTAGAAAACCAATCTTTGATGAAATGGAAGCATACTTTTGATTATTTCACAAGTGGGACCTGCAGCAAAACATTGTGCCCGATTCAGGGTTCCAAGTAGCCAGCCATGCCCCAAATCCATGATACACATTCCACCTCCCCTTTTCCCCACTTTACACTTTTAACCCCCACCTTGTAACAAAATAGCAGCACTGTACGGTCACCAAGTATGCTCGGTCCTCATTTGGCTGTTGTTGGTCTCGCCTGCCCATTTTAACAGTTTTTGTTTCTGAAGACTTTTTAGTATTTCATTCAATGCTTGGAGTTTCTCAGAGCCTCTTGGCACATGGAGGGTATCTTTTTTGCTAAACAAACACCCGCACTTGGATTAGGAGTCCACTATTAGTATATATAGAACCTTTAATAAAAGTCTGGTGCTGAGGTCCTCTTTGCTCTATGCCCATCATCCTTGGAAGAACAGCAGCCAACCTTTTCCTGACCAATGCTTTATTCCGCTGAAAGCTATCCTCAGAAGAAGAGGAGGATATAAATAGTAGACAAAATGAATAAATAGTTGCACAGCAGGCAGAAATTCAGCAAGCACAGCCCTCCCTTCCTTTTATTGCCATCCCATTTGGAAAATCTGTCCATCGTGTAGCTGTTAAGAACACAGGGCTTGCTTAGAGGAAAAGGTGGCAACCTCAGCTGGGAGTTCAGCAGTATAAATACTGTATCAAACAAGAGCTTTATGGCAACTGATCAACAACCCGTCTAGTGAAGGGGAACCTGTGGCTACGACTGCCCACCATCTCTGACAGTTGGCAAAGTCTGATGGAGCCCAACAATGTCTGCAAGGCAGCATGGTTCCCCTTCCCTGACCTAGTCCAACCTCCTGTTTCTTTGTTTCCTAACAGCAGAGCTTGCTCTGAAGTTATTCATGAGTCTGAGTCACTATTCAGAAAGCACTGCAATAAGGACACAGTCTTTCGTAAAGCTTTGTAATGTAGATTATATTGGGTATTTTCATACCCCACCCCATTATTCTCCTTTGCAACGTTTTATAAGAAATCAAAATTCTTCATAGATATAAAAGCTCTCCTTTTTGCTACTGAATTTGTATTGTATCTGGGACATGAATATCACAAAAGAGAGAAATAGTGACCTAGGGGTAACATTTATTTTAAGACAGCTAATACAGTTCATTTATAAAACGTTTAGCTTACTCCAGTTTCCTAAACATACAATTAAAAATGCTACCCGAGTTTGTAGCCAACTTGCATACCAATTGCAAGAGATATTTCTGTCCTACAACCCTGCACTGCAGACAGTGAATGGTTTTTTTTTTTTTGGTAAGCAAGATGCTTTCAGTTAAAGGTTTATTTGTGTTTCTTCATCTCCCTCTTTCCAGGGGCTGCTTCCTTGAAAGGGACACTTTGCATTTATCTGTGCTGTGGGAAAGCATCATACACCCTCCAAACCAAACTTCCATCTCAGAAGTACAAGTGAGGGCTTAATTTGCTGATAGCTCGCCATCTTTTATGTTAGATCACACGTTTCTGAAGGCACTCAAGCCTACAGAACTGTTCAGCTGAAACCTGTCACTTTTAATATGGGGAGGGTTAAATGCAGTTGGCTCTCCTTGCCCTTTTCCTTCTCCACTATGGGAAGATGAGATTCCCCAATGGCAACAAAGACAAACTTCCAACAGCGGAGCAAGTTTGATGATGTACCAGGCACCAGGTTTGAGAGCCCATTCTCAAAAACCCTTCCACAAGTGATGGTCTCAAGAAAAGCTTTGCTCCCGATTATTCCTAGCTGCTTCAGGGGGAAATTGGTTGTGGGTATCTCATGCCATAGGTTGACCTTTCTGGCTTACGAACCTCACTCTCACAGATGGAGAAGACTGTATGGGGATGTGTGTGCAAGGAGATGGAGCTGCTCAAGTCAAACTTCACACATCGTGTCAGTGTGCCACATGTCTCTAGCATTACCTTGAAAGCAATTTGGTCCCATTAGTCTCAGTGTCCTGAGGAAAGCCACTGTTCCTTTGAGACAAGGATATTGGGTTCTGCATGGCAGGCAGAACAGAACCCAAAAGAAGCAGATATTAGAGATCTGAGGTACAGAGTCCAGAAAGTGGAGTCCCTAGCATGGCACTGAGGCAGCAAATGAAACCCCTAGAGCAAGGGGATGCGGGTTGGCTCCCAAAGTCGCCGGGCCAAGTCACACGCCTGCTGGATCACAAACTCAGTTGGCACAACACCCAGGTGGATGGTGAGGAGTTCATAGCACTTCACCACTTCGTTCGCATGGGTCCTGCTGCAGTAACGGAGCAGCTTCCTGCAGAGGAGAGACAGTGGTCAGGAAATGGGGAAGAGGCAGGGCTGCTGGGACAAGGAGGATTCCAAATAGCTTCCCCAGCCCAGCCAGCAGAGGATGTCCCGCTAAACTAGAGACAGGATGGGGAACAGCTGAAGCCCATCCATGTAATCCAAGGCAAGCTGAAGGCTTGTGTTGCTCCTCCCTGGCTTATATTGAGCTTCCAACTCCCCACCAACCTCAGCCAGCAGTACCAATGGTCAAAGGACGATGGGATCTGTAGTGCCAGTATCATCTGAAGAGTCACAGGTTTTCCACCCCCAGCTTAGGAAATCCAGAAACATGGGGTGATGTTGAGAAATAATATTACCACCCACCCTATCCCGTCCCAGGGCAAGTAAGAACATTAAAAACACTTAAAAACAACTTACAGCCACAGAAATAAGGCGATTCATAAAAATATACTATACTATATGCAATAGAAATTCCCATGAGGCTGTAGGCAGCGCTCTGCAGAACTGTATACAGGTGCCAGGATGAGGAAGAGGCTGGGTAATGGCCAAGCTGTAAAAGGATTGCCCTTCTCCAACCTGGATCTTCTGGCTGAAGTCTCCCTCCAAGCCCTTCGTGTATCCAATAGTATCTGGGGCACTGGAATCCTTGCTCACCTGTAATAGTCGCCGGCCAATGTCCCAATGGGGGCTGAATCATCTGAAAGCACCGGCACTTCTGTAACCTCCAGCCTGTAACCCTGTAGGGGCGTGGCAGCAGAAAGGAGAGGTCAGGGACAGGACAGGAGCTTAGGGACCACTGCAGGCCTTCTTAGGCTATGTAGAGGCAAATGTCTTCAGCCTGTACTATCCACACCATAGCAGAGGACACTGTTTATGCACCATGTCAATATCCTATCCTTCCTCCTGAATGCATCATCTGTAGCCTCAAATCAGCTCTGAACAAGTTAGGATGACTGACTGCAGCTGAATGATCATTTGGTGCTGGGATTCTTACATCCGGAGTAAGTGCTCAGGACAGGGCATCACCTCAACGTCTTAGAAAGTTGCAGGAGATCTCTGCATCCCAAGCCCACCCACCCTCTCCCCCAAAGCTCCGGCACCTACCATCTCATTCTCAAACCAAAGAAAGTAGGTGCAATAGTAGTCTCCGTCCCGGACTGTCACCGTGGTATAGCCCTTCTGCAAGTAGCTTCTCGCTAGCGCCACCAAGGACCACACCTGGAGAGGAAGAGACAGGGAAGACAAAGAGAAACCGGGCACCCCAAGACCTCCCTTTCTGAGCACCGAATCACCACTCCAAGATTCTTGGTCTCTCCTCCAACTCCCATCACACGCTCACGTTACTGGGAGCTGCAGCGAAAACTTTGCAGGCAGGAAGGGAACAGGAGCTGAGGCTCTTGCAGAGGCTGGGGAGATTTACCTTCTGCTTGATGAAGGCAGGCAAAGGCCCCTTGCCTAGCTCTGAAGCAGAGTCTTCTGCAGCACCAAGGGACGGAGCCACCATCTGCCCCACTGTGCGGTCCACGTAGATGAAGTGCACCAGCCCTGGGAATTCCTCCAGATATGTGGATGGCAGCCAGTTAAGGGCCTGTGGCTGGGGAGAAGGTAGCTGCCCCTCTCGACTTGGGTGACTGCCACACCAGGATCCTCCCCACAAAAACCTCTCAAGGAACAGGGATGGGGTTCTTGACCCAAGTGAGCAATGGAAATCCTTCAAAATCCCACCCCCCACCTTAACGTTTGTCCAAGGACAGTGTACTTTCCTGGTACAACCTGAGAACTTTTGCCAGCCTGTTCCCAACACCGGTGGAGCCCAGGAAAGAACTAATCTCAATATTCACCTGCTCCAGCTCTGTGCCCAAGACACAGAATCATAGAATTGGAAGGGACTGTGAGGGTCAACTAGTCCAACCCCCTGCAATGCAAGAATCTTTTGCCCAAGGTGTGGCTCACACCTATGACCCTGAGATTAAGAGTCTTAGGCTCTACCAGCTGGGCTACAGGAAATGGCCCAGCTGGGGGTGGGAGCTGAGTTTCTTGTCCCAAAGGTTGCTATGCAAAGTGGGGGTGGGGGTGGGGAGTACTCTCCCACAAGACATCTTCAGCCAGGGAGGGGGGAGGGGAGTACTTCACAACCACTTCTCTAGGAAGCTCTCCTCCTCCTGGTTTTGAAAAAAGGGTGGTATACTATACTACTACTACTTGTACAAGGAATCCCCCCCCCACATTTCTGCACGCTTCTGCACATCTCATAGTGTTCTAGAGGATCGATTGATCCTCAAGAGTAGCTTTTTCCTCAGTATCCTTGTTAGTATCAGGACCACTGCTCTTAAATCTGTGGAAGTGAAATCCTTATAATTTATTCAGGTCTACATGTTCAGAAGTCCTCTGGGAGAAAAGAAGTGAATGGGACCAGAAAAAAGCATGGAAGGATATGACACTATGGTAACATTGCGCTTGCTCTTCACCAGCAGGAAATCTCTCCAGTCTTGCAGCTTGTCCCTGCCAACAAAAAGGAACCAGGAATAAGCTACAAGGGCCGAGAGCTCGGGGCACATGTTGCCTTCCTGCCCTCGCAGCAAGTGGTGCTTGGTTTTGGAGCCGGAGTTTCCAGCCCCACCTTGGGGGTTGGGGAAGACAGCAAGCCTTTCAATTCCCCAATGTTCCTTCCTTAGTTGGCCACTATCATGGGGAGAAGCAGGCACTAGACCCAAAAGTGCACAGGGTAGGAAGAGACGGTAATTCAAGAGGAGGGTCCAAGAAGCCTCTCATCAGCTGCTATAAGGAGTGGAGCATGACTGGGGTGTACCAGCTTCTCCTGGACAGCACTGAATGGATGTAAGAGTGGAAGAGAGCTGTGCTCAAGGGAACTTCAGGGTGACCTTCCAGCAACGTTCCTCAATGTCGGGTCTCCAAATGTTGTTGGACTGCAACTCCCATCATCCACGGCTAAGATGGCCAAGGGTGATGGGAGCTATGTGTCCAACAACAACTGACCAATACTGCCTTACGGGATACAGTGGTACCTCGGGTTACATACACTTCAGGTTACAGACTCCGCTAACCCAGAAATAGTACCTCGGGTTAAGAACTTTGCTTCAGGATGAGAACAGAAATCATGTTCCAGTGGTGCGGCAGCAGTGGGAGGCCCCATTAGCTAAAGTGGTGCTTCAGATTAAGAACAGTTTCAGGTTAAGTACGGACCTCCGGATTGAATTAAGTACTTAACCCGAGGTACCGCTGTATCCAGCATGAGGTGCAAACTCTCAAATGTGTACAAGTTCAGATATGCCACCGCCACCCTTTCCCGTGTGGTTTTGCCATTGCGCTCCATCGCACTCACCGCGTCAGCTGCTGCACCTGGTCCAGCAAGTTCTGCGGCAGGCCCTGCGTCCCAGAGGATCCAAGAAAGAGCTGCCGATACACGGCGCACAGCTGCCTCCGGATGCGGCAGAAGGCCTGCAGAAGCCTGTGCCAAAGAGAGATCAGTGTGCCTCTGAAGCAGCGGGGGGACTTGTTTCAGATTGAGGGCCACATTCCCTTCCCAGGGGCCACATGGCAGGAGTGATGGTGGGGCCAGAGGCAAAAGAGGCCAGAGCAACAAACGCAAAATTTACCTCTGTACAGAAATGCCAGTTTTCACACCCACCTCTGTCCCCCCCATCCAGGCAAGCCAGAAGCATTATCTGAATTTTGTCACCTATGAAGGACATTCAGGATCCCACCCCGATGTCCCTTTTTTTGTGTGTTCACGATTATTTGTGCACATTATGCTATTGGTGTGTGTGTGTGTGTGTGTGTGTGTGTGTCACATGGCTTCATTTCCAATGAGTGCAGATTCCACAGATTCCTGCTGAAATCCTGCAACATTTCATACCACAGATGTTCTGCAATTCGGTTACCCCCCCTTTTGTTGTGCTACAGCTGCTCTGGACAGCAATAATGTGGTAGCATTAGGGAAGCATTGCAGAACAAACTCACCACTAGTGCACTAGGACTGCTGTCAAGAACATGTTGCAGGACACACCCGCCACAGAACACCTGTCTAAAGGGAGTATCTGCAACAGTCATGCAGAGAAAATGGCTTCTTTTAAGCAGAAAGCAGTAGGAATGGCCCCAGAGTTCAAACTGTGTTTCATTTGTACGCAGTCTCCGTCAATACACCATCTTCGTTAACCTATAGAGGTTAACTTGGTATTGTTAACATTTTCCCCAAGCTGCAAGAACTGTTAAATCCATTCAGCTGGTAACTCCATTAGTGTCCCAAGTACAAATCAATAGGTGAAAAGACCAGACTGGTCCTTTCAGCCATTTCTCCCCCGTTCTATTCAATCGGAATCGTTTTCTCTTCCCCTGTCCCTCCAGCCCCTTTTCCAAATGCATGCCAAATCTTCCCCCTTCAGCTACCAGCCAGGCCTCCTTTGGCCCCTGCCGAAGTTTGAACTCAGCACACGGTAGTCTATTGCATGTTTGGAAGGAGGAGGAGGGTTTGAACCCAAGCCTTCTCCCTCATGTGCTCTTCACTGTGTGCAGAGGAAGCTTTGCTTGATTGTGCACACACAGGGGAGCTTCAAACACTCATTCGTAAGTGGTACAGTCCCAGGAGTGCTATACAACGGGTTGTTCTGTAAATTGGTTCCTATTTTTACCTCATATTTTTAGCTCTTCCAGATTTGTCTGCAACCGTATCTCATAGCTGTTGAAAGAGAATTGCTGTGGCATGCATGCACACACGCGCACCCCCTCACACAAATAAAAATCTGACGGCAAAGGAGTCTCTTCGTTGCTCAGTTCCAACAAGACCCGGAACATTCTCCTTTCCTCACAGCATGTCCAGCCAGGTGCTGCCTTGTCCCAGGACTACAACACTCACGGTCCAAAGAGCCCTTAAGCTTCATAGACCTCCATTCATCCTTTTCAACACTACATTTGCATCCGTGAAGGGACCACGCGTGGCTGCACCATTGCCACCTTTCCATTTTATCCTCAGATGAGGCTAAGGTATAGTAACTGGCCCCTAGGATGCTATCCCCAAATTCCTATCCCAACCCTGTATTCTAATCTCCCTCACTTCAGCCCAGCCCGACCACTAACTCACTCGCAGGAACTCCCAGTCTCGTTCCGAGAGAAAGCTTTGTTCTTGAATTCCAGCCAGGTATTCTGCAACTGAGAGAGAGAGAGAGAGAGAGAGAGAGAGAGAGAGAGAGAGAGAGAGAGAGATGTGCTCCTAGGTACAGCATCATTTCATCTCTTTGCAGGGTCTGCTCTTACCCAGCGGTTCTATTGTCCTTCCTACTCCTCTAAATGGGAACTCACCCATAGCTCATGCCTGCCCAGCTCTGCCCCACTAGACACTACATCGCCCAGCCCCTCTTAGCAGTGTGTTCTGGGAAAGGGTGCTCACTCCAGCACCCTTGTGCCTGGGCAGCTCCTGTGTAAATCGGCCAAATCTCACCTGTGGCTCTTGCCCACCCAACCTCCTGACAAAGTTGTCCATCCGATGCCGGAGTTCCACGAGGACCGGCTGAGAGCGCAGGTGAGGCCTGATCTCCTGCCCATCTTTCAGCTTCTTCTCCAGCACCAGAAATCCATCCAGCAGCTGGTAGATGGAATGTGCCACGTGGGAACTGGGGCTCTGCGAGGCAGAGGGGACATTCAGTGAGATCCAGGCAGGCTGGGCGTCATAAACACCTCTCAGGAGAGCTGGCTCACCTTAGTGAGGAGCACCAGCGAGATTCCTGGCCAGAGAGGCAGGCAGTACATCATGTGGGGCATCATGGGGCAGTAGCCTTCCTTCAAGTTGGCGTCCAGGAAAATTCTCCGTGGATTGGTAGCCTCTGGTGCTGGAGGCGCCAGAAACTGCAGCGAATCCTCAGCCATCTGGGGAAAAGATTAGCATGCTGTTGTCACAGAATTGGGATCTGTCTGACCGGACATAGAGCATTCTTGGGTGAAGTGTCTCAAGGACTCCTGTTTCTCCACAATTTTAGGAACTAAACAGCTGCTCCTTTAACAGGAAAGTGAAGCAATAGCTCCATCTAGTGCCAGTTCTAGGAAACAAGCAGAGCGACTCAATTCCACAGGCGAAGGAAGTGGGGAGGGAAACAGAGCTCAGAGGAAAGGAGGCCTCCAGAGTCAAGTTAGTCCACCCACCCACCTCCATCCATTAAGCCAAGGCGGGACAGCACCCCACCTAGTTTAAAGCAGGGGCAAGGAAGCCTGTGGCCTTCCAGATGCCCTTGGACTTCCACTCCCCATCAGCCCCAGTCAGCACAGCCATTTGTCTGTATCCCAACATCTGGAGGGTCACAGGCTTACGGTCCTGGGTTCAAAGAACATGCAGCCTCAGAGCCCAATTCCATTCCTCCTTGCCCCCACCCACCACCAGGATCCCTTCAGCTGGAAGGGGAGAGCCCCCTTCACTGTTGATGGGATCCTGGCTGAGGTAGAGAGTGGGATTAGGGACTACAGACATGAAAAACAGGACATGCCTAGCTCCCAATCCCAGCTGGCTAACTGCTCCCATCCGCATGCTGCTGGTAATTGTGGGGCAGTATGAATGCATAGACCAGTTCCCCTGCCAGTTTTTCCCATCTGCATTGGGGGGGGGGGAGAGGGCAACTGAGGGAATGCTGTTCCAACCCTTTCCCTGCAAGGCCAGGAGATCTCTAAAGGTTCTCTTGCCCATTCTTCTCCCCTCATTTAAGCCCCAAGGTCATCCACCCACAAGACACCCTGGTCTGCCAGCATAGGGAATGTTAACTTTACTACAATGTGCTTCGGTGACACACAATTTTAATGCAATTTTAATGGAATTTTAATGACACCACGAAGGTTGCATTTGTGGTATGTTAATGGTTCAGGTGGTGGGGAAAGTTGTCCCAGATTTCACAGTACTGGGAAGTATAGAAACATTTAAGTATACAGAAAGAAAGCAACACCTCTATCAAGCAAACTGGGAAATGTGATCATAAGGGATCCCTAATGCCTGCTGCCCTAAAATCCTTGTGGAATGGCTCCTCTTTGTCCAGCTTTCATTATCGGAGTTTCTTTCTTGCCGTTTCTCATCACATGTGGTGCTTTGCACAATTCTGAGAAAGCTGCTTCCGTTCATTTCCCCATTTGTGGGGGGCATAACCACAAGCTGCAAGGCTGATGCTCACAAAAAGCTATGAGGGTGGTGAAAAAAACGGATCATGTTCCATATGATCTGGCTACAAGAGAAGTACAGGTGGCCAAAAACAAAACAAAAAAAAACAGACAGACCCAGAAGAGAATGCAAAGTGGAAATGGAGAGAGCAGAAAGGGAGGCCCAGCAGAAAAACCCAGAGCTGCGATCCCAAGCCCAAGCACATACCTGGATGTCAGCAGAATTCGTCTCCCCCTCACCCTGAAAGTCCACACCATCAGCCCAGGCCGTGCTTCCTTCAGGCAACAGAGAGAAGAGACACCAGATACCCCCAGCACCACAGGTGGGAACAGTTAAGGTGGCTGCCAACAGCAACTAACAAAAGACTCAGAACATCATTTTGATCCGGGTACCTCCTAGCTGGGGCAGCACCTACGCTTAACCCCATCCCTTGGCAGGCGCTATAGTAAATTGCTTTTAGAGCCACACTTGCACACGTTCTGAGTGCCAGTCAAGCAGCGGGGCAAAGCCCCTTTCCAAAACAGGGAGGGGGAAATCAGATTTCCACGCAGTCACCACTCAGTCAAGCCAGCTGACGTGCAAGTCACCCTTTCTTTCTTTCTTTCTTTCTTTCTTTCTTTCTTTCTCTTTCTTTCTTTCTTTCTTTCTTTCTTTCTTTGCATTCTGACAGCTCTCCCCACATCTACAGGAGACCACAGTCGCTTCTCATACTCCTCCGCACTGACCCCAAACTCACCTGTGCTCTGTTGGCTAGGGGAAGCCTTGGGGGTGTAGAACTCCTCGGGCATAGAGAGATCATCTGCTACCTGAGGGAGGGCGTAAGGGAGGGTGTGGGAGGGAACAGACTCAGCACGAGCCCAGGATGGCTCTCTCCCCATCTGCCAAAATAGGTTCCACCATGGGATCCCAGAAGGACAATGATGGGGGTTTCACCATTCCTAGCAAATAATGAATCGCATATCATTTGCCCCAGCAACATCCTAGTCTCCCCTGCTTCCCTCAGGTTTTAAAGCTAAGCCTACAACCCAAATCCTGATCAACCACAAATTCCAAGGACCCAGGGTTGGGCCTTTGGGATGGGAGGCCCAAAGCCCAGCTGATACTCACCTGTTCTTGGGAAGATGCATGGGAACAAGGGCTGTTCATGGGGATGTTTTCACTGCTATGGAGCCTCCGGAGACTTGACTCATCCTCTGAGAACTAAAAGAGACAGGGCTCAGCCATCTTTGGACAGCTGCCAGGACTCACCCACCAATGTAGGCCATGCTCCTTCCTGCCCATTTATTAATAAAAATCTTGCCTTTGATAGTGTCTCTATCCTCACAAGGCAGCTTACAGTCTCATTTCTAATACTATGAAATAGCACGTTTCTAATAAAGCAGCACGAAACGTTATCATGAAAAATACTAACATTAAAATAAAATGGCAGCAAACAATTTGCAAACACTGAGCTCCATGAAATTTTCCAGATCTGAATTGTTTCTTTAAAGAAGTGTTTGAGGACCTCCTACAAATGAACAAGGAACCTGTGCTTTAATTTCCCACAATGCTCTGGACTCAGTGTCAGACCAGAACATTATGGGAAATTAAAGCGGTGGTTAAGAGGCCTATTGAGGCATATAAGAAACTGGACCAAATTCATTTAGTGGGAATTTGGACCTGGGTCTCCGTGGTCTCTAATGATTAATCCACAATGATTCTCTGTGACATTTAGCTTTTCAGGCATCTAGACAGACTTCACACAGCGCAACAGCTCTTAATGAATGTTGCTTTGTTTGATATGATTTATTTATTTTAAAGTTATTGTGACTTTTATATTGGAACAGATTAATTAATGTTTGATGTTTTATTATGTTTTTGTGTTGGAAGCCGCCCAGAGTAGCTGGGGCAACCCAGCCAGATGGGTGGGGTATAAATGCAAATATTACTACTACTATTACTATTAATCCAGGGTACCCATCCCAGCTCCTGTTTAGATTTAATTAATTTTCATTTAAATATTTTAAGCTTGCCACTTAGGTCATAGCCCTCCCAAGGTGGCTTACACACCAAATATAATATACATTCTGAAAAACCCATCCAAATGCAAAATCTAGTTACAGTAGCCTGATAAAGTATAGGTCAATACACCCCTCAAAATGCACAAAACACAATTTAAACCTTTTACCAAAGCCTGTAGCCACATCCTAAAAATTCTGCATGAAGGCCTGTATTGCAGAGGCAAGTGCAATTCACTTGGAAGACAGCTCTGTGACAGTAAAATACCCCCAAGCTCCCAGAATCTCACTTACGCCCAACTCCACACAGCTCAGTCCAGCTCAAGGTCGTTGTCTGAGAAGATCCCAAAGAGGAATCTCCACAAACAGAGAGCCCCTTGTATGAATGTGTCTCCTTCCCCACCTGGGCAGGTACCTGGGAGGCTGGCAGCTCCTCAGAAGCGCTGCTGGGATACAGATCTTGCACAATCAGGAGGAGCGTGAGCAAGTCAGCAGGCCGCAGAGAGCTGGCATTCCGGCTAGGAGGCAGGTAAAAGAGAAGAGGTGAAGAAACGGCCATCTGTTAGGGGAGCCACATATCCGAAGGTGTGTGGGGGTATCCTTCTAGAGACAGAGAGAGGAGGACAACCAGAGGCCCAGGGTGGTCTGGCTGGCACGGAAGCAGAGGTGCGGGGTGCCAAAGGAGGCAACGGGCACAGTGGAAGATGCTGGGCTGGCATGAGCATGATGTGCCTCAGGGGAGGATGAGGAGACTGCAGAGAGGAACTGGGGGTTTACCTGGAGTAAAAGGCAAGGAGCTTGGTGTGCACGAGCAGGAAGGCATGCACGACTTCGTGCCCAGCCCGCTCTGGGCTGCCATTGATGTGCTGCACAACCTGGCGCTCCAGGAATTCAATGCACTGCTCACACAGCTGAGGGTGGATCAGTCGCTCCACGGCCTAAAGAGGGTGGTGCAGAGGAACAGGTTTGCAGCGTAAAGTCTTCCCTCCCAGCCCTGGGATGTATGGTCCCTTACGCAGAGCCCAAGGAAGCAATTATCGTGAGGCACACAACATGAAAAGCCCACTTCCCCAGCTCCATCAGTCTACGCAGATTCAGGACATGCATTCCCTTCTAGGCCTGACAAGACGAACTACAGTGGTACCTCGGGTTAAGTACTTAATTTGTTCTGGCGGTCCGTCCTTAACCTGAAACTGTTCTTAACCTGAAGCACCACTTTAGCTAATGGGGCCTCCTGCTGCTGTCACGCCGCCGGAGCATGATTTCTGTTCTCATCCTGAAGCAAAGTTCTTAACCCGAGGTAATATGAAGCATATGTAACCTGAAGTGTATGTAACCCGAGGTACCACTATATCCACAATGCTACCCACTTCAGCGGTAGGGAACCCAGGCCTGGGAGGCCCTTTATCTGGCCTCCAGGACTCTTCCAAAAACACACCCCTCCTCACCCTGGGCTTCTTAGGGAGGAAGGGTGGGATACAGATCAAAAATTCAATTTAATACTGATAATGCATCTTGCTTCCCTGGATGCAGAGGTGTTGAGGGTGTGTGTTGTAGCCTCTGGTTTTTGCATGCCTGGAATGTAGCCTAGTAGACAATGGTAAGAGACACAGCCATTGCTCGACGCTCTTTTGCTTCTGGCTCAACGTGTGTGTGTTGGAAAAAGTGCCTCATCCCTGTTCTAGGGGGCAACACACACGTATCCTGGCTTGCTCCATCCATCCTAGGCTACCCAGTAGAACAACTGCATCCCTGGCTTCATTCCAACCACCACTTATCGACTGCCCCAGTCCACTTTACCTCCACAGCAAAGCTTTGGTCATCCTGGCGGAGCTGGTGATGGGTCTGAAGGAGGCTCTGGAACAGTCCCCAAATGTGAGCCCGCTGCTCAGAATCCCCTGGGCGCAGCCTACAAACCAAGAACCCACAAAATCAGTGGAGGCCAACGGTTACCTCCAGGGCAGAGACAGAAATCCTCAAACTTACAGATTGTGTTAACATTATTTAATGTTACACAAAATGGTGCATAATTGTCGTATTGTATTCAAGTTACTGTGAAGAATGAACACACAGCTGAAGGTTTGTATTTTTCCCCTGCAAAAATGGGGTGAGCTAAGTTTTATGTTTCTTTGGGACAGAGTTTCAAAGTGTTTACTTATGTTAATGAAGTAGCCCACACCACTCAGAGTAGTTTTTCAAGTACACACAGATCTCCCTGAGCTTAATCAACATGCAGCAAGCTGGAAAAGAGAGAGGATTCTTTTATTTTTTACCTGAAATGACTGCTTTTTGGCAGATTGAGCCTTATACTGTGACCAGTGTATGTAAGAATGAAAATGTATAACTGAGACAATGTATCTTTTATTGTTTTTGTAAAGGTTAAACCAGGTTTCTGCAAGTAAGGCTTTAAAACTTATGCGGCAAATTTATTTCTATATAGTCAAATCAGAAAGAGAACTTCTGCGGGCTACATTCATAATGTTCAGATTGCACCCAGGGGAAAAGTCAGATACCTGGCTGTGGAGCAGAGAGGCCATACAATTCATCTCTCCTTAGTCTTATCTCACCTGTGTAACCATCCCCAGACATAGGCATTGTTGAGAGCTGCACTCAAACCCCCAAACAGATCCTACTTTGCCGTTACTTTTCTGCAAATTATAGGGAAGGCAGGCTGTGCTGCCTCAGGCTCTTTTCATGCGCATATAAACCATAATTTGCACTATGGTGACATCCCATGCAGCTACTGCTCAGTGTTCCAAGAATACTGCTCTCACATGGGCAGGGTTGTTGCATTAAGGTTTCCCTTTCCTTCATGCACCAGGAGGTTATGTGCCAGGAAGTATGACAGATCCATACAAACTAGTCTCACATGTGCCAGCTGTGTGGAACAGCACCAAGGAGAAGCTGCTTTCCTGTGGCTCAGCACACTGGGACTTTGGTGTTACAGGGGCCTGAGAAGACCACATGGAAAGCAGGTCCCATATGCTGTGAACAAAACATCCCATCCAGGGATGGAGGAAAACAAGCTCATCACAATGAAGGAAGGAAGGAAGGAAGGAAATCCTCACTCTGGCATGGTAACTCACTCTCTGCGGAAGAGGTGGCTGTCGAGCGTGACTAGTCCAAAGTGAGCTTCAGCCAGTCTCCTGAGCACGTACAGCTTACGGCGCAAGTCATCCTCACTCTCAGAGCCATCGCCGTTCACAGCAATGTACAGGCACTCACCAAACTGTAGAAGCAGCAAGAGGATTGCTATCTCAGTCATTACAAGGAAGATGAACACAGATGTAAAATGATCATGGAAATATCTAAAGTCCCCTTTGCTCCAAAAATATAGAGGCATTTTGTTGTTTATTTAAATAAAACAGATCTGTGCAATGTCATGTAGTTCGGATGCAACGCCTGATTATTGTCTTCCAAAGCAACTACTCTATTCCAAGCTGAAAAATGGAAAGCATAATGCTGGTTGTCATCAAAAGAGGTTTAACGACTCTCTCAAGGCAAATCTAAAAAAAAATGTAGTATAAACAGCAACAACTGGGAAACACTGGCCTGCGAGTGCTCCAAATGGAGAACGGCTTTTAACAAAGGTGTCATGGACTTTTAAGACACTCAAACTCAGGAAAAAAGGGAGAAACTCACTAAGAGGAAGGCACAAACCCTCACCCTATCAGCTCCCATCCAGAAACCTATGTCCCCACTGTGGAAGGACATGTGGATCCAGAACTGGCCTCCACAGTCACTTACGGACTCATTGTTAAGACCGTGTTCATGGAAGACAATCTCACTCAGCTATGAGTGATCGCCAAAGAAGACAACCTCCCTGTGACTGCAGGAACAAAGAAAAGGTGCTTGGATGACACCCACCCACCCCAATTTAAATAATATGGGAGGCCTCATGTAGCTGCATTGGCTAGCCTCCACCCTCCACTGCTAATGAATGTCTCAAGGTGACTTAGTCTGTCCACTAAATTCCCATCAACATCTATACATTTCTAAGCACGTGGCTCATTCGGTTACCATATGTAACACATAGAGGTGTTCGTCGTTTTCAGAGGAGAAGCAAGTGTATGTGTCCCCTAGTTTCTCTAGCAGTGTTGTGCAGGAGATGATCATGGGGGCAAACAATGTGTTGATGCTGTCTTCCAGAGCAGGGGCCTGTGGAAAGAAAAAGAGGGAAAAGCAGCCATCACTGTGCCCTGCCAAGTCCCGCCACATCCCATGCGCATATGCATGGACACCCATGGACAGGCCATAACCCAGTTGCCTCCCAGCTACATATCTATATATCATACCCATTAGCTATCTAAGAACTTGGGTTTTCTGGGCAGTGTACTGTTGAAAACAATTAAAACATAGCATTCATTTTTAAAATAAAAAAAGCAAATACGAAAGCAAAACCTGTTCTGATCCTGTTCAGACAAGCCCCAAAGTTTTTATAAGCATACACACTTCCACCTCCAGTACACTTTCCCCCATCACTCCAGGAACTTTGCAGAACATCTTTCTCAAGCGCTGAACGCAATGCCAGCAATGTCATTTTGGCCCTGCATCCATTTACTCTGGTCCGTTTCCCTCCATCCCTTTAAATCTCACCTCACCACCACCTTGATCATGGCCCCCAAAGCGCTGGTGCAGAATCGCCATGAATTCTGGGTCAGCCCAGTAGAACAGGACCTCTGCCACCTCACTAGTAATCAGCACACACTTCATCTGCAAATAAATATATGTATTAATGCATCACCTAGGCCCCTGGTACAAGGCCCCTCCTTAGCTTCCTGGTCCAAATGTCAACCCAAGCTGGTATTCAACTAAATAGTTGCACTGGCACAAAGATTAACACTAGCACAATGGGATTCCTCACCCTGTCCCCAGACCTGCTCTAGAGGACTAGAGGGAACACCAGAACAAATTTAGAGTTAACAGAGGGAGGAGAGTCCATTTTGCTCAGCTCAGTCCTATGATGCATTTTCAGTATGCATGTGAATCCGTCCTGCAAAATTCTGACAGTCTGGAGGTGACCTTTCTTGGAGAGTGGGGGAAGGAGGCGGCTGAGGAACACAACATAGGCTTGCAAGCTCATTTGTAAAAGCTGAGGGTTATCACTGCACAGGAGACACTGGAACCATTCCCCACACCAGAGAAATACATGTCCTGGCTTCTTTGCCTTTGACAAACACTTCTTGTCTCCCCCTGCCAATAGATGAGTTTGGAGGCTTACATTTCCAATAGCGTGCATCTCCCCTACTGCTCACAAACCTACAGGCATCGTTGTGCTATTGGGCAATTGGAACAACTGTGTTTGTATTTAATTCTCTGCAGGTATGAAATGGTAGAATTTTCTTCCCTATTGTGTATTGCATAAACTAAAGATAAATATAAAAGGGACAAGATGACCATCCAAAAGCACTGAACCAACTTTTTTTGGCATCCATTTGTCTACAGAGACAATGGAGGAGTGTGCCTTTGGTGGCAGAGTCAAACCGTTGGAGAGTTACAGCGCCTGTTGTGGCTGTAAAATCCCATACAGTAGCAGTGGCGTAGCGTGGGTTGTCAGCACCCGGGGCAAGGCAAGTAATTTGCGCCCCCTAACCCGTGGATTTGCGCCCCCTAACCCGTGGATTTGCGCCCCCTAACCCATGGATTTGCCCTAACCCCAGATGTTGCGCCCGGTGCGGCCCGCCCCCCCTGCACCCCCCACGCTACGCCACTGTACAGTAGAGACATGTTTTGTTGCAGATGGGGCGACTGCACGCTGAGCAAAACGCAGCGTGTAAAACAAGGGCTGCTGTTGCTTTGAACGGAAAACTGGGTTACTTTAGTAGCGGGGCGGCGCAAAAGAAAGGAAGCTCTCTTAAGGAATCGTCGTGGGCTATCCGGGCCTGATCCAAGCCTCCCTTCCCAATAGCCAGGTGCAACGAAACTAAACCATTTTTCGCCCGAACTTGGGGTGGAAAGAGGAAATTCAGGCAGGTCCACTGTTCGCTGCAGGAAATGGGAGAGGGAGCAAGCGAGGGGGAGGAAGCCCCGTTGGCTGCGAAGTGCCAAGATCCCGCGGAGATCGCCCTCCCCGCCCCCCACGGAAGGCGAAGGGGCGCCTCCGGGCCCGCGCCGACAGCCCTACCTTCCCCGCTCCAGAGACCCCCTTCCAGGCAAGTCGCCGGCGAGCAAGGCGGTTCCCCGGAATCAGACGCAGCGGGCGGGAACCGCGCAGGCTGCTGGGCGATCCTGTCCCGAAGGGGCTGCACGAAAGCAGCCCCGAGGAAAAGCGCGCGTGACTCCGTCCCGGGGAAACATGTCAGCAGTACGCGGCGACTCCGCCCAGGACGGGGCGGGGCCACGAGCTCCTCCTCCTCTTCCTCCTCCTCCGGGACTGAGTCGAGGCGCCTGGCGAGGCTGCCTTGGAACTTGCTGTCGCCTCACCTGGCGCAGGGGGCGGAGAGGCGCAAACTTAGCCGGAACTAAACTTCTGCGAAGATCTTGGGCAGTGGCTGCGCCCGCTCAGCCAACCACGTCCTTTGAAATGGGGCGGGGGCGGGGCGAAGGCATGATTAGCTTGTAGCGATTGGGCGCAGAGGGAGAGGGAGGCAAGTTGCGCACCTGGACGCGCCCCGCCCCTGGAAACGCAGGGCTGGCGAGGAAGGGCTTTCCCGTGCTCTAGGTTCGCTGATTACTTTTGGGGAGCAGCTCCCTAGGTTCGTACAGTGCTAGGCTGTCTTGCACCCCAGGCAAGGCCCTAGCTAATTACACCGCCCTCCAAAATTTGCTAAGTTCAAATTTTCAAAAAACAGGTGTATGGTAGGAATGGTAAGATTCTTCAAAATATAAAATAAAAGTAAAATATTATCAAAAATTTATAAGATATAACAAAAACTGAGGTCTGCGCCCCAGAAGGCTGCCTAGTTGGCCTAACGATACACAGCACTGGTACTGTGGCTTCACTGGTGGCAAGCAGCTACAAGGCGCTACTTCCCGTTGCGGATCCTGCGCTGTATACCCTTCTCAGCGCTGCTTAGGGTTCTCGGGAAACTCTCCTCAGCCTGCCCCCCCCACCAAATAGGGAACCTGTGACTTTCCAGATGTTGTTGGACTAAAACTCCCATCATCCCTGACCACTGGGCATGCTGGCTGCGACTGATGGAAGAGGGGCTCCAGCAAGATGTGGAGGACAACAGCACACACACACACCATTACTGCCTTACATGTCTCTGGGTGACTTCATCAAGAAGCAGTGTGGCCTAGTGGCTAGAGGTTCAGGCTAGGACCAAATTCAGACAGCCACAGAACTCACTAGGTGACCCTGAGGTAAGGAGATGTTGCTTCATGCAAGTGTTGACCCACACTTTCCTCATCGCGAGAAATCAAATCTTTTGGGAAGCGGCTCCAAATCAATTTTAATTGGGCAGCCTTGATTTGCTGGCATGTGGTTGAATCCCACCTGGAAATAGCAACGGTCTGGAAGCACCCTCAGTGTAACCTGCCTCACAGGGATGTTATGAGGACAAAATAGGAGAACCAGGCCCACCATCTTGAGTTCCTCAGAGGAAAGGAGGAGGTATAAATGTAAAAATAGCGCATCAAATTTTATGGGATTTCAGTACCATCTATACAGTAATGATATCCAGCTTCACCTCAGAACGTTGTGTCTCCATCTATATCTACAGCTGCTTGTCTGATAGTTCAATGTTTTATTGCTGTCTCAGTCTCAGCATAGTCAAGGCTAGACTTCTTATCTTTCCCCCCACAAGCCTTCCTCTCCTAGTACATACTCCATCTCCACTGACACCACCATCCATCCTCTTGATCAGGGACAGACAGCCTTGCCTTTATCTTTGATTCCTCTGTCTCCTTTCCAGGCAAGTCATGTCGGTGGTGGGATCCTATGGAATCTCCTCCCAAGAGGGGTAATACAGCTGACTCCCATTACTTCTGGTTTTAAAGAGAACTTCAAAGTAGTTTGTGTTTTCTCTCACTTTTAACTGAAATGCTTTATTATATGTACCATTGCCAGATTTTATCGAAGTTTTCTAGGCTTGGTTGTGTTTTAAAACTGTGTTTCATGGTAGCTGGCTTATTTTCAACTATCTGTTTTATTGTAATTGGTAATAATATCAGCCCTCTCCTGCTTCCTTAAATGGCTTCTTTTTCTCCCTTGGTGCCTGTCATGTCTGGCACCTCTCCTTCTTTGACTGCCATATGGTGGACTTCTTTCAGGTCTTCCATAAAGTCGTATCTCAAAATGTATATTTATTGTGAAGACTTTGGCACAACAGCAAAGTTCTCTTCCACCAATGAAACGAAGCAAAAATATACATATTGTAATAACAGTAAATGCATATTGTTATGAGTTTGGGGTGTCAAGATATGTGCCAAACCCCTCTAATCCCTGGATCCAGCAAGTGTTAGAATTTAATCAAGGCTTCTAATTGGTGGAACAGCCAAGCTAGCTTTCTGGTGAAGTGATAGCCTGGGTGATAAACCATTAATGGGGTCGGTGTGAGATGGCAAATGAGTCTCAACAGAAAAAAAGCCAGAGTTTAGAGTAGAGGTAGGATTAATGTGACCTAGAAGTAAAGCAGCAAGCTGGAGAGAGGGTCAGAGAGCAATGTTTGACATCTGTTTGAATCCAGGGCTGTGACTATGGGAGAAATAATACACTTTGGGGTATTAATGCTGTTAACCCCTCTATCACAGGCTGAGGTTCTATATATGCATTAATAAACCACATATCCTAAAGACACTATAGTCTCTGCTGTGCCTCATTCCAAAAGGAAACACTAACCCTGGGTAGGCCCCTGAAACCCCTGGAATCTCGCACTGCTCAGAGATTGGGGTGGCCTACAACAATATGGTTCCCATTTACTCTCTGCACCATCAGATATAAGGCATCAGACAAAAATAGCTGGGTACTTATTACAAGCCTGGGACGCGGGTGGCGCTGTGGTCAAAACCACTGAGCCTAGGGCTTGCCGATCGGAAGGTCGGAGGTTCAAATCCCCGCGACGGGGTGAGCTCCCATTGCTTGGTCCCAGCTTCTGCCAACCTACCAGTTTGAAAGCATGTCAAAGTGCAAGTAGGAAGGTAAACAGTGTTTCCGTGCGCTGGTAGCGGTTCAGTCATGCTGGCCACATGACCCAGAAAAACTGTCTGCAGACAAACGTCAGCTCCCTTGGCCAGTAAAGCGAGCGCCACAACCCCAGAGTCGTTCATGACTGGACTTAACTGTCAGGGGTCCTTTACCTTTTTACCATTACAAGACTATTACAATACTGAGAAGAGTAGCCATCTCTTTAGTAGTATTAGCCAAGACACAAGCTATCTTTTACCAGCTATATTTGAAACAGCTTGGTTGTCATGATTAGCTCTATTTTATTTTTATATGTTTCATTACGGCCAATAGTTAACTACAAATCAAAATTTGAAACTAATGTGATAGAAACTTAAATCTAGGCAAATAAGCGGCTGAGGTGGAGTTAAGCCAGCACTTCAAATGGCACTCTTACCACCAGGTTTTAATTGAGTTGATTTGTACTAATTATGATTTTAAAAAATTGTTTATCACATTGGTTGTATTATATTGACATCCCCTCTCTCAGGTTATTGTTTTACACTGTAATGGCTTATGACATTTGTTGTATTTATTTCCCCTTGTTTTATCCTAGATTGTGATGACCTTCTATTGTTTTAAAAATAATTTGAATCAATTGATTGGAATATTTTCATTTGACAAAAGTTGAGTGCAAGTGGAAAGAATGTGTTTTGCAAGGGGAGCGATCGAAGGTGGCCTGAGATGGGCACTCTGTGTCTTTGGGGAAACAAATTAGAGATTTCCCTTGGGTTCCATCTGTGGACTATGCAAGGGCATTGCTATGACATCCAATACTTGTCTAAACAAAGACATAAAGGCTATTTTTTCCTGGCATTGCTCTCTTGCTTATTCAGTTCTATATTGAGATAAACCAAGTGATTCCCATAAGGGTCCACACACTGTGCTAAGATATGGGTCTTGCACAAGCAACTGCAGAATTGCAGAAGGGAGCTGATAATGGATTTTCCAAAAGAGCTGTTCCGACTAGTAATACATTTCTCAGTTGCTGTTTTTACAATAATTGAACACAAAGTGTTGTATGGCTATCAAGTGGGCACAGAGCTGCAGGGAGGCAGTAACCCTGTTTATGGTTTCAAAGGGCTCTGGATCAAGGGCAGACATTGCTGCCATTTCTCAAATTCTGCAGGAGAAGCCAAGCAAGTAAAGACCTGAGGAAGAGCCCATTTTGAGGGTTGGAGCAGGTCACGGCAGAGAGCTGCACGAGCCTCTCTAAATAAAGGGGTGAGATGTGTGGATACCAAGGTAATCTGCCCAAAGGCTGCTTACTGGACACCATGATGTGAATCACAGGAAAAATCCTACAGCTTGCTCAGATTACTATGCCTGCATTCTAGGAATCAAGTACTGTACAGTCATACCTTGGTAGTCGAACGGAATCTGTTCTGGAAGTCTGTTCAACTTCCAAAACGTTTGGAAACCAAAGTGTGGCTTCTGATTGGCTGCAGGAACGTTTGGCTTCCAAAAATAGTTCGCACACTGGAACAGTCACTTCCAGGTTTGTGGCATTGGGGACCCAAAACATTCAAGAACTAAGCTGTTCGAAAACCAAAGTACGACTGTACACGCTAGAACAGGGGGCTGTTTCATTTTGCAGTGCAACAGTTCCATTTCTACCCCATCCCACTTGATTTAAATCAGTTGGGTACCTTCTGCTCAATGAAAAGGTGTTGCGGGATTGTTTAACTGGACATGGAGTGACTCTAGGCGTGAGCATTTCCCTAATTCTTCTTGTACAGGCAGAGATTGGCATGCTTGCTCATGAGAGGACAAGCTGAAGCTCATTCTTAGTGACTCACAGCATAAAATGGAACATAATATAATGTGAGGACTGACACCTGTGGGCAAATATGGACATTCTGTCCAAATCTCAAAATGCCGCCTTCTTGGGTTGCCAAGATATGACCTTGTGGTTCTTTCCAACTCTAAAATTCTATGATCTAGGAGGCAGCGCCTCCACCTTTAAATACTCTTGAGTTGCTATGCTAAACACAGTTGCTAATGTCATCTGAAGTGGCAAGACTACCTATGCTGTCTGTACACACAAGTGGGCACATTTTCAAACTAGTGTGCAACAATGTTCTCTGTTTCCCTTTCCTCAAGTAGTGCTTCTACAGAAGTTTTTTTTTTTTTAAGAAAAAACAAATCATAGTCATATGAGGGAGGGGGTGCTGCAAACTGTGTTGTTATACAGAGAATATATATTGATATACCAAGGCAGCTAAGTTATTGTACTACTTCCTATTTTGCCTAATTCATCCACAGACAAGTTAAACATGGTGAGGGGGAGCGGCACAGCCCTGCAATGTCAGTAGGTCTACCTCACTAGGATGTGATCAGATAAAGCGCTCTCTGTATCCACATATGTGCAGCAATCACTTGAGAATTGCGTTCTTGGCACCAAATGGATTATAACCATTCCATCAGAACTCGCTTTAGATGGACAAATCGTGTGACTCTGGGGCAGCATGAGGATGCTGCTGTGTGTACAGCACTCCCAAAACGGTGCCTGCATCCAACACTGAATGCACATTATCATACAGTGTGTTCATTCCCTGCAACTCCTACCAGTCAGCATGGCTGGCTGACTGGGGCTGATGGGAGTTGTAGTCCAGGACAACTGAAGGGCACCAGGGTGGCAAAGGTTCTGTGAGTGTAACAGGTTTGATCCCTAGGTTGGATCCAGGGGTGTGGATAGTGCTGGTCTCAAGAAAACAGAGGCAGGGGTGCTGATAAGAGAATCTGGTTGCCATCTGGTCCTAAGTGTGACACCTGGCTGCATGCAAATACCAACCGCGGAGAGTAGAAGGACCCTAATCCAGGCTCAAGCATGCTCAGATATGGATATTATACCAACTTTCAAGTGGCTGTGTTATGAATGGTGATTTCCCCCAACCGTGCACCCCAGTATTCAAATATCTGAAAATCCCCCAGAAGGTCCAACAGAGACCCTTGTCCCCAGCTCTGTTCCAAGGATCTTTTAGAGTTCTTCAGAAAATATAATTTAATAATTAACATTTACAGCAAATGCTCCCAGAAGGCAGCATAATTTGACAGTAGCCAAGACCAAACCTCTTCTTCCCCCACCCCACAATGCCACAGGACTCAAAACAGCTGCAGACACCCCAGTGGCTCGTCTTATCTGGATGGACATATGCTGCACATCTTTCCCCTGCAGCCCAACTGGCTGCTTATTTCTGTAAGAGGCTCTTCTGGCTCCTGCATGCGCACATGCCTCGTAGCGCCATGTGCAACTGCCTCTGTTTGCATAGCCAGTGTGCTCCATCCCACGCCCGACAGCTGCATAGCTTGTTCTACTGCCAGTTGCCAGCAGAGGGAGCAGCTCCCGAAGGAATAAAGCTGAAGGGGCCCAGGATGATTCTGAGGCTTTCCTTGTTGATCAGTTCTGCATCCTGCCCTTGCGTATGTTCAGCAAATAAAGCCGGGGCTCCTGTCTCAATCAGAGCCTTTCCGCCTGCCCACAAGGTGGCACAATGTCTCCACTATATGATCATCATCTCCGCACAGGGTTTAAGACATTTCCCAGGCTGTCAAGGGCAGGATGCTCTGGGCAGCTTCCCCGGATCTGTCATTTTGCAGAAGGTTCAAGTTTCTGTGCTCTTCCAAGTTTCTGAAGCAGCAACTCAGTGCTCCATCCTTCAGTGGGACAGCTTGCTGGGCAATTCCTCTTGACTCTGGCTTAATGCTTTTTCCATAAGAGGGTAGGTGGGGGATCTGACTTTGAAACCCCCCTCTTTCTCTCCCAATTCATCATGGAGGAGCCACTGCATATGGTGTTGTTGACATCATAACCACACGCCATCCAAGGATGCCCAGTGCTTGTGGGCACCCATAGCGACTCTTCAGTCTCCTTTCCCTGTGCTACCTGCCTAGTCTACCCGAGGAGGAAGCCCTTGGCAGCAGATGCCCCCACCCCGAGGCCTAGCAGGTCTGTCCTTGGCAGTGGGGTGGGTGGAGCTACCGGTATCGGCAGGCCAGGGCATTAACGTTCTTCACCACATAGAAGCTCATCGTGAGCGGTGGGATGACCAGGGTCCGGCCAGGGCGGAGGGGGCGAGGCTTCAGCGTGGGCAGAGTCCCGTCGTCCACCATGGTGAGCGGCTGCCCATTAAGCTGCACTGACCTGCACACACAGAGCAAATGCGTGAGAAAACCACCTTAGGGGAGCACAAGGGAAAGGCTGGTCCTAGACACAAAGGGATCATTGCCCAGCTTTGAGATGGCCACAGGTGTCTTTTGTAGCTAGGAGGAAAGATGCAGGAGAACTGATATTCAAGAGGGTGGCCACACCAGCTTTGTACCTCTAGGCGTTGAAGGGGCCTGGGCTCTGAGGACAATGTCATATGAATGTCCAGGGCTGGCTGGGGCACATGGGAGTGGTAAGACTCATTCCATACTAGCAGGCAACACTTTCCCACCGGACACCAGTGCACAAACTATGCAGCTATAATAGTAGCAAATATGCTAGTGGGCAAGTCAAATGAAGCTCTAGACCATCAGAGCTGAGAATCTTCCTGGGAGTGACAATTACATTGTGCTCTCTTTGCTGCTTTGCAGTGTATCATGTCCACACCTCCCCCAATTAATACAGGCAGACGCTTAAAGATATGTGTACCAGCACACCGTACTGTATATGTCGTTTCATTTTAGGTGCCTGTTGCTTCACTGACCTGATTGATTATAAGGAAAAATACATTAAACAAATGGAGAGTGTGTAGCAATTTATAAATTAGTCCTGTTACAGGGCGTAAGAAGCCTGGTCAGTCACGGGAGGATTGTTGGGGGAAAGGAACTGCTTGGTACTACAATGGTAATATAAAGTTGAATGACATTAGAGAAGCTAAATTAGTCTGTTGCAGGAAAAGACCGTGAAAGGGGGAACCCTTCATTACCTTACAGGCTAACAGATTTATTGTGCGATCAACTGTTGGTCAGCTGAAAGATGGGATTTACAATTTACATCGAATTTAGGCAGGCTCAGCATCTTGTAAAGGCGGTGTGTGTACTGAATGGGGACTTGATGGGGAGCATCACAAGCCTGATACCTGCATCAGTAGCTTCCCTTCTCCCCCCGCCCCCAGGCACTGAACTCTAGCAGCAGTGGTCTTTCTTGTCAATCGGGAGAGGCTGGATTCTAATACCACTTTTCAATGCCTACCAGGATGATAGTGCTCACCTGGAGTGTAGCCCTTCCTGCCCATAGGGCTGCAGCACATACTGATGGACAAGCTTGTCCCGAAGGGTTCCCACCAGCTTGATTTTCTTCCGGGACCGGTGCAGGTTGATGATGTAAAGTGTGATAGAGCCGCGGACGTAGTTGTGGCTGTGTGAGATAGAGACAAGGTGGCTAAGGGTCAGTCGTGTGCACACTTCCCTAGATACCTCCTGTTAGTATCAAGGTTGAGGACTTCCCTTATTGCTCCACAGATCCCAAGATAAAATCGCTCCAGTCAAAGGAACTGGAGGATGGGGCCATATTATGTAGAAGCTGCTGACCTTTTTGTCTAGCTGAAATTCATGACAGTATGAAATGTTTCCTGCCCTTCCATTTCAGGAAGTTGCCCTGTCACGTCACTTTCCCTTTCTCTCTCCTTTGCAAAGAAAAGTTTGGCAAGAGAATGGCCCCAACATATCCTGCAATAGCTGGCCAGTGTGATGATGTGGGTGCAATGCACAGCTCCTCTGAACTCCTCAGCACACACAGAGCCCTATTTCTCCAGTAAGGTGGAGCTATTAAAATGTCTTGGCCAAGTGATCTAGCCTGGGTGAAGACAGGGCACAAAATGGAACTGTTGCATCCCATGATTTTAAGTAACCGCAAGGTGATGTTACCTAGGGATGGATTCTTCAGTGTAG
Organism: Podarcis filfolensis; assembly: GCF_964270895.1. Classification (NCBI taxonomy): domain Eukaryota; kingdom Metazoa; phylum Chordata; class Lepidosauria; order Squamata; family Lacertidae; genus Podarcis; species Podarcis filfolensis. The sequence goes on along the minus strand of NC_139608.1, from coordinate 41,305,558 downwards.
TTCCAATCTGGTAAGATACAGGATCGAGGACAGTGCTATGTATGTGGCGTTTTCTGGTCCAGAGTGCATAAGCTGATTGGGTGATGGAAGGAGGGGTCTGCTTTGCAGCAGGGAGCTGGACTAGACAGCCTTTCAAGTCTACTGCTCTTTGATATAGCCATGGGGGCAGCCATTTCAACCTGTGAAAGGGTGGGTGCGTAACAAACTGGCTGCTCTTGCATTTCTAACCAATGGGATGGTCAAGTGGGCTCTAGAGTCATTAATGTGTGTTTTGCAGCCAACATGCATGACAACAGGCACTTGCAGTTTTAAGTGAATCCCTCTGAATCAGCCACAATTTGCAGCTGGCCCTGAGAAGCGCCACCAGCATTAAGACTGTCAAAGCAGGTCAATTTACAGGGCAGAAGGAAGCTCCCACCTTTTGGAATGTTTGAAAAATGGTGGAAAGGTTAACAGCATGAGATGGGACTCCCCAGCTGAAACCTCCTACTATGTGGCCTTAGGTAAATCACTTATCTTCTCAGCCTTGGACCCCATCTGTAATATGGGGACAATAATACAATTCTGTTGCAGGATGTTTGTAAAGATAACATGAGGCACTCAGAGCTTTATAAATATTATTTTCTCAGTCCATATTTCTAGAGTCTAAAGCTCTTTACAGTACTCATGCTTCTGCAGCGAGCTTAGCCAGAAATGCCCCAAACAGAAGACAGGGAGAGTGAATAGCAGTCTCTCTTCCAAATGCCCAGGGCATGGGATGACCTGCCCACCTGTGCCCGCTCCTGCTGCCTTTCCTTTCCCACCTGTCCCTATCCCAGTTGCCAGTTACCTGTCAGTCACTGGCCAAGACTCCCTCCTGGAGGGGGAAGCTTGTTGAAAGCATCTGCCCGAAATGAGGAAGCAACAATGGGGACCTGTGTGCACACAGGGGACTCCCAGGCCCTGCGCTCGGAGGAGGATGCTTTGAAAAGGCTTATCACAGAAACCCTAGCTAGGCTGGGTGCCCCAAGTGAGGGGGGGGAGGAACTGAAACCAGACCCCCGGGGCCTTTAGAGGAAAATGCACTCTCTTGATCTCATCCTGATAAAAGTTGGGCTGCAAAGGCACTCACCCTAGTCCCAGAGATAGCTGCTCTTCCCTATCATCACCAGAGCCATTCCCCACCCACCCCGGCCGCAACCAGAGCAAGTAAGGATGCAGATATGCACACAGGGATTGTGGGGGCAGCAGGGGGAAGAGAAGCAAGTCCTTAAATCCTGGTCCCCAAACAATCGTTATAACCTCCTTGCAGCAGGAGGAGAACTTAAACCTTTTTTTGGGGGGTGGACAAAAGGTGAGTTATAGACAAGAGCTACACCCTTGCTGTATTAATTGTCCCTGGGACATCAAGTGTCAGTAAGAGACTTGCTCTTTGGCAGGGACAGGGTCATAGCTGCTCAGAAGGATGGAGCAGGAAGGTATCGCTATCATTTAATAGCTTTTGGCTGCGAACGCACCTCTTTACCCTGGGTTTTGACACTAGAGATGTATACGTTTTGGGACCCACTTTTGTTTCCAAGATGTTGTTTTGAATTGTTTTTAATGTTGTGTTTTTATTGTTGTAACCTGCCCTGCAACCTCAGGCAAAAGGGATGACAGTAGCAAATCCTCCTCCTCCTCCTCCTCCATGCCAAGCGACATTTTCGTCCGAGGGTGTGGCCCATGCTGAGTTAACCCTCTTGGGTCTTCCAGTCACCAGTGCCCCAGCCCCTACCTCTGTTCCAAGAAGCCGTGCTTGCGGCATGTGGCAACTCACTTGTGGTAGCTGGTGCAATGAGCGTAGATGCGCAGTTTATCACGGATCACCCTGCCAAGGCGAGGTTTCCTCTGCAGCCCGGCCACGTGCACAGAGAGCACCCTGGGCCCGACAAGTCGCTTGTAGAGCAGGGAGAGCCAGTAATCCTGCCCCACAGAAAAAGAAAAACATAAAAGCAGGTGAGTCATTACACCACATTCAATACAGGTCAGAGATCTACTTTTAATATTGTTCTCCCATGTTGCATCTTCTGCTCAAATTCTCCCTTTCACTATAACTACCAAAAACCTACAAGCTCTGCCCTATATTGGATTACACTGCTGTAGAATGAGTGACCGTTAGTCTCGTTTATACCACTGCAGGGAGTTTTGCCAGAGGACCCTGGGGATTCCTTGCACAGGTACATGTCCAGAGGCAGAAGGTGTTGGGAATGGTGTGAATAAGATGACCTGCCATGCAGTCCTATTCAGCAGACCTGCCTGTCTCCTGGCAGAGCCATTACAGGATACATTCCCAGGGGCCCAGTATAGCTTTACAACCAGGCCAGCCGGGCTGTGAAATTGTGCACTAACCACATGGTGAATAAATGTTGCTGTAATCTGGCATGTAGCAGCAGCGTAATAGTCCCTTCACTCGCGGCCCTCTGAGAGCTATTATTGGCAAACAGAGGAGAACATTAAATGTCACTTGTGGTTCTGCTCTCCACACTTCACGTCCTGTTCCTTCCAGAGACGCATGTTCACGCCTGCAGATGAGATGAGGGGCGGCAGCAGGGGTGCCATCAGCCACAAGTATGGGAACAACACACACTTAGCACGCAAGTGTGAGGCAAACAGTGTGGTGTTTTCTCCCAGCCAAAGTGCCTACTGGGTGTGTTACTCTGTTCTTTACAAAGAATAGTTGCCCAGAACTCATTTTCAGAAGCTGCAGTACAATTCTGAGCTGTGAGAGTGTTAAAAGAAAAGGCTGAAATTATTTGTGGTGAACAATATGGGTGCAAGGGGTGTGAGAAGACAGAATTTCAGATCAAGGACAACTTTAGGGGAACTTTGAAGTACGCCTGACCCTGACCAAAGGCAGCCTTTGGGAGTAAGCTGAGAGTAGTCTGGGAGTATCTCCCAAGGGCTGCCATTGTCATGTTCTTCCTGGAAACTCACTTAACACTTTCCTTTTCAAGCACCTGTTGGCCTTCATTTCCCTTAGACACAGGACAGAGTGTTGCATAGACCAGTGGTTTTCGACTAGTGTGCCATGGCACCCTGGGATGCCTTGAATGATGGTCAGGGGTGCCACGGGCAGCACTGGCCTCTGTCCATCTTCCCTTCCCTCACTCCTCTGATGTCCTCTCACATCTGTGCCCCCCAAAGGTTTGCACAGCTGTTAGTTGCAGCAGCCCTGGCTATAAGCTCCCCAGGTGAATGGTGCCTCGGGGTCTGGCCAGGAGCTGCTAGTTTCCAGGAACTGAGACAGCTCAGAGATCAGGGGTGACTGCAGCGACTGCCTGGAGGACTCCCAGGGAGAAGGGAGAGGAGAGGAGGAGGGAACACTCCACAAGGGAGGGTGTTTGGAAAAGGGTGAGATGCTACCAGCTTGGCAGGCAAGGGGTGACATAACTGGGCTCCTGAGCCCCACAGGTGTGCTGCAGAAAGAAGGTAGTTGGTCAAGGGAGCTGAAAATGGTCAAGAGGTTGAAAACTTCTGGCATAGACCATTAGTATCCAGTCTAGTACTGCTGCTCAGCTAATTGATGAACCCGTCCCTTATGAGAACATTGGAACTTGCCTTATCCTAAGTCAAGCCATTGGTCTATCTAGCTCAGTACTGTCTACAGTGACCAGCAGTGGCTCTCCAAGATTTCAGGCAAGGGATTCTCCCAGCCTTACCCGAGGTTGCACAGGTGGAACCTAGTACCTTTTGCCTGCAACTGGGCCACAGTCCTTCCCTCAAACCATGACATGACAGGAGAAGGAAGACAAGAGAGCAACTTTGACCCTTCAAGTTCTCCTGGGTCTGGGTAGATGCTGAAATCTGTTCAGTGGGATGAGTGGCCATGTGATGTGCCACAGAACCTGAAGCTGTGCTGATCAGCCCAGGACTGCCTTGGATGGAGTCTAAGCACTACTGTGACATGGCAGGAATTGGATCCTGCCCTGGTGGCTGCTGGGTAGGAGCGGAGAGTCTCCCAGGCTCTTGCAGCAGCTGGAGGAATAGCTGAGCTGTACCTTGTCATCACCTCTTCCTGACAGAGTCCAGAGCATGGGGGTGGATAGGAACAGAGTTCAGCGCCGTTGGCAATCAAGGCTCCATGGCTGTTTTGTACAAGGCACTTTCCACTTCATTCTCTACAGCCACAGAACTGGATGTGTGTGTGTAGAATTAAAGCCTTTGTGACCCAAGATGCAGGTGTAACTGAGTCAGTACCTACTGCAAGATGTACTACCATGGTCCCTTCTATTTCTAGGGTAGCCAAGTGGCCAGCCTCCTGGCAATCCAAAGGCCACCGGTTCAAGCTGTTTATTCCTCATAAGTAGCAAGTGCAGATTTGTGACTTTTCTATCTAGCAGGACCAGAAAACTTTGTCCCTCTGCACTATATATTTTCTGCTCGTAGAATATGGGTGGTATTTGAAGACACTGTCTTTTATCTTTGATCTTCAGAGCAGCAGCATAGTTGAAAGACACTTGTGTTGGCAGGTTGAATTATCCCTGGATCTCTGAACTCAGCCACATGAGCTCAGCTATCAGAGCATCTGCTTCGGCAGAGCATCTCTGTAGCTGGAGCTTTCATTCTGACTGAGCTGGATGGGCCGTGGCATGGAAAGCCAAGGAACGGAGCTCTTGCAATGGGCGCCCAGCCTGAGTTCGTTGCCAGCTGATGGGCAGCCAGGCTAAGGCAGTGATTGATGCCGCGGCTTCTCTCAGCAGCTAAGGGTCTGCACAAAGGAAAGGCAGCATGTGGAAAAGTCTTTGTCAGCGAGCAAGAGGGAGGATTTGGTTTCACATCCCAGCAGCCCTACACAGGCCCAAACGGCTGCTTTCATCTCAGTGATAGCTCCCACGGGAAAAGAGCGGCCGCCACACCTCACCCCAGGTTCAGTCTGGCCTTGCTGTTATTGTTGCTGGTTTTTTTAAAAAAACAAAAACCCTCTAACAACTCACCTGCTGAGGGCAAAAAGAAAATATATTGGCTAAAAGTGTAATGAGAGATGCTTTTAAAAAAAGAAATGGAAGGACAGCCATTCAAAGTGCAGTGCCCTGAAGATAAATAGCACAGAAGAGGAAGTCCTGTTCCACATTAGGACTACCTTGAAACACTTGCAATCCTACAGGAAACTCTCCTACATCTCTCTTTCACACATACACCCCCCCAAGACTTGGACCCTTCTGGGGCCCCCATACTCTCAGTCACCTGGTATAGCGGTGACTTAAGAGAAAATGACTTATATTGTTATTTTATTTATTAAATGTATATACTGTCCTTCACCCAAAGATCTCAGGATGGCTCACAAGATAAAGATACAAAATAAAAGCACAAATAAATATTATATTTGCATGCTCAGTTGATGGCATATGTAATTTTGGTTTGGGACCATGTAACACTTGTTCTTCTGCATGTGTCCCCTGGAAGGCTGATCATTATCTGTAAGCTATATATCCTTTCCTCTTCCCCTCCACCACGTTATTAGACAGATTTATTTATTTCATATATTAGTCACCTGTTGACCTAGTCCTCTAGGGGAGGAACAAGACAAATTAATTAAAGCATTAAAATATCACATCCGATCCCCCCCCCTTTTTTTTGCCCTTCTGGACCAAGGCATGATGAAGAAAGAAGCCTCCAAGAAATGCTCCCCCACCCTCAGTCTTTCTAGGGAAGAATATGAATTGGGGGTTAAGGATAACCTGCTTTTTCCAACATACCTTGATCACTGGAAAAAACATTGTGTCCTTTTGTACCATGGATCCACCCAAAGAACCTGGGATAGCTCAGTTGGTAGAGCATGGGACTCTTAATCACATGGCTGTGGATTTGAGCCCCACATTGGGCAAAAGATTCCTGCATTGCAGGGTGTTGTATTAGATGACCCTCATAGTCACCTCCAACTCTACAATTTTTTTTTTTTAATGGGGAGTGGGTTTTGACTTCTCTAATCCATTTTCCTGATACCCAAAGATGTGAGGCCGGAGGAGCCAGAACCAACAGCTGATTATCTGAGAGACAACTGTAAGAAGTCCAGAGTCTCCCAGGGACTCAGCTGCAGAAGAATGCAAAATCTACAGCTCATTACAGGCAGGACTCCGCATTTGCGGCAGCCCTTCTGCTTCCCAGATCCCCACCGCTGCATTCCAGGGGCCTGCTGGCAGTGTCTCTCAGATTGGTACCCTGGACCAGGCTTGTAAATTCCTGGCCGAGGAGATCCAGAGCTTCTCAGCGCTGCCAAGAGTTCCACTTGCAAGGTGTAGAATTTATTAGACTGAAAAAAGATGAAAAGAAAACCTGCTACTTTTAAAGACCTTTTACATACGGTTTCCTTATTAGAGTCCTGAGCGCTTGGAACAGCAACGGCCTCAGCATTTTTGAAGAGCTACAAATGAGCGGGCTTGCATTAAACTGGAGGGAACTGCCCTGCTGTGTGAAGTTGTGAACTCCTTTCACCTTCGTTCCTATAAATCTAAACTGCGTTCAGCTCCGTTTTCCTGACTCTTTAGTCTTTCCCTAAGGAGCCGGCTGCCCTGACTTTGGTTGTTACTACAGCATGTTTTCAGGACTCTTAAGACTCCTCTCCTGCCCCCCTTCTCCTGCTTGTGCACCCCCCCCCCCAGAAACCCCTGACTCTCTTGCTCTTGTGTACCCCACAAGGGTCCCACAGAGACTTTCACAGTGGACCAAGTTCCAGCTCCAGAGGTAATCCTGCCCCCATCTGCTTTCAACATGTTGTGCTTGACATTAACTAATGTCTCCTATTAGCACTGAAAGAAACCAATCTGGAAAAATGTATTTTCAAGCCGAGTTCAAACAGGCCACAAGGAGCAGTGGATTTTCAGCTGCTCGTAGCTTTTTCTTTCTTTCTTTTTTTGTGATGCAGCCAAGAGTCTGAGGAACAGGTCAAGGGCACAGAAGTCAAGCACAAATCCCCTGATTTACTGACTGGGAACAGGAAAGGCAGGGAGGAAAAACTGAGACTGATATGGCAGAGACACTGCAAGTGGACGGGCGGAGAGAGATAAGAGAAAGGGGTGGGTGCTGTGTTGCACATCTGACAACAGGGAAAGGGATAGCCAGCCCTGGCCTGAAATGGGGACACAGAAATGTAGATGGGGACAGAGCTAGTACAGTGGAGATCGGAATACAGTGGAGAAGCAGTGTAGTTTAGTGGTTAGAAAGTTGGACTAAGGCCACATTCACACCATATATTCAAAGCCCTGTGATACCACTTTAAACAGGTATGGCTTCCCCCAAAGAATTCTGGGAGCTGAGAGTTGTTGGGAGGCTCCTGTTTCCCTCACAGACCTACAATTCCCAGAGTTCCCTGTAAAACCACTGTGAGAATTGTACTGCTGTGAGGGGAATAAGGACCTCGTACCAACTCTCAGCACCCTTAACAAACCACAGCTCCTAGAATTCTTGGCAGGGAAGCCTTGACTGTATCATAGTGGTATCATAGTGCTTTAAATGTATGGTATGAATACGGCCTCAGACCTGGGAGACCAGAGTTCAAAACCTCACCCAGCCATGAAACTCACTTGGGTCTGTCTCTCAGCCTAATTTACCTCACAGGGGTTTAGTGAGGATAAAATGTGGAGAGGGAGAATTATCTATGCTACCTTGAGCTCTCTGGAGGAAAAGTGGGATATAATAATGTAGTAATAAATAAATATGTGAATACAAGACGTAGTGTGTGGGGGTCAACATGTCATATATCTTTATTGGTTAAGAAAATAACTGCTGTTCTGGAACAGCAATTGCAAAAAGGATGGTGTGTGTGTGTGTGTGTGTGTGTGTGTGTAAAAAGAGGTGTGGAGAATAGGGCAAAACAAGAGGTCACGGCCACACTGCATACCTATAGCAAATAGATAAGGAAACCAAGCAGTCTTGTGTGGAAGACCCAATAAGAACAGACTGGTGATGGGGCAAATTCAAAAGCTGCAGAATGGAACATGGTGTTGCACACCTACCGGCAAAGGGTTGAAGTTCTGGTCGACAAGATGGTTGTGCCCATGGTCAAAAAATGAGTGTCGCATTACTACATCAATGCCCTGGCTGGACAACATCCCAAGAGAGTTCAGCCACCTGGCAAAAAAACAAAGGACTTAATTAGTATTTCAGAGAGTAGCAGGCGATGGATCCCCAGAACATTCTTCTACATTCTGCCTCAGCCCCACAGATTCTTGGCTCCCATGCTTAAGAGCAATTGAAGTGTTAACAACAGATTTAGTTCCTTCTATCAAGGAAGCACACTACAAATGTCTTCATCTCCATTTTTTCCTCACAGCATCCCTGTGAGGTAGTTTAAACTGAGCAATAGTGACCGGCCTGAAGTCACCCATTGAGGTTCACTGCTGAGCAGAGATTGGACTGTTTATAGTGTGGAATTACTGTTCTTTATTCAGTCATTTTTATGGAGAATTCAAATGAGCTCATAGTCAACCAATTGGAATGATTGTGTTGTCTGTGTTGCCTTTTTGCAGAGCCGATTTGTTTGGTTTTTAAGAGGTAAAATGCAATTGCAATATTCAATGTGGACTAGCAAAGCACTACAGCTACTGTGTCTTTAATTATAAGCTTTCTTATTGTTCAGTGCAACCAACAATCTGTCTTTTCATTACCCCTTAATTAGTCAATTATTTGTACCCTGGTGAGTTTTAACTATGGATTTCTTCTTGTTTTTTATTTTCTGAAATAGCATTATTTTACAATTGAAAAGAAAATTCAAAAATGAAAAGAAACACCCCGCACACAATAACAGAGACTAATTAAGAAGTTCTTCAACACTGCTGCTGCCTTCATGAATAGGAAGCAATTAGAGACAGAAGACACAATGAGGAAGCTTCTTCATAAAGTTACAGGCAACCTTCCCCAAAAGGGACTTACTTCATAGTAAACATTATAGAAGAATCTTGGCCATAGGGACCAGCATCTTCAGATAATATAGTGCTATAATAAGTGCCATATGGAACTTGCCGTGGGAAAATAATGCCTTAATTCAAAAGGGTTCTAGTTTGGATGAAATTTTGAAGTGCAATGTCTCTTTTTCAAGTTCAGTACTCTAGCGATGGACAAATCAATTGAAGTCCATGTTGCTTTTGCATGTGTTCACCTTGTCACTTTTGCATGGATTCATTTTTTTCCTGCATTGATCAACAAATATTTTTTAAAACCTGCACAAAAATTCACATTTTAAAGATATGGATTGAATCCAGCTATACAGTATAGTGAATGTGCAGAATGATTTCTGCAAGTGCAATGGAATACCTCCCTCTCTCCTTCCCCCATGTCACCCCCAAATCTGCTCCAGAGGGTTGCGGGAGCGGACTAGAGTGTAGGGGAAACTCCACTGTACTTACAAAAGTCATTCCATGTATGCAATGATGGGCTAGTTAGATAAAAACCAATTTTAAAATATTTATTTTAAAAGCTTTTTCTCTTAAAATACTTTTTCTAATATACTCTTTCTCAAAATATTCAATTTACATGCATTTTGCCACGTTTAACCAAGAATGAACAAACATGAGAATTTAGTTTCTTTCAGTTTCTCATTTTGCCAATCTTAAAATTTAGTTCATTTCTGCATCAGTTTGTATGTGATTTTAAGTCAGCATGAAAACACACAGATTCACATTAAAATACACACCCAATCAATCCCTTGTTGAAACTACTGAAAATTGAGTTGCAACATTCAGAAAAGTGTGAAAGTTTGTGAATAATTACATTAATCCAGATCAGACCAGTTTGAACTGGAATTTGCAAAAAACAAATTCTTCAAGTATCCCTACCACACCCTATCCAGCACACAGCACTACTTTCTTATCCAGCTTGCACTCTGATAAAAGTCCTCTGCTCTTTTGGCAACAGAAATCCAAGCGTTTTTCAAGAGATAGATGCTAATGTGATAAAATGTTGTGAAGTTATCTGGTGAAAACCACTTTTGGGAACACAGTTAATGCTACACATTTCCCCGTTTCCATTAAAGGCTGTGCTGGAATTACTGTACACAGTTATATAGATCCCAGCTGAGATATTCAGTGATAGCCAAAAAAACAATTCCATGACTATCAGTGATGGTCCCTGAGGTTAGGGAGAAGCAAAGCGATTGCACAGAAATAAAATAGAGAGAAAAGATGCAATTTTAGAAGTCATTTTTATTTACTCATTTTAGCTGCGAGGCTGCAATCTTACTTATATGTTTAGTAAACCCCAGTGAATTTGGGAGTAAGCATGACTGACTGATTTGGGGGAAGGCATGCACAGAATTGGGTTGCACGTGTAAAATACCACAGAGCAGGCAGCAATTTTCAAGTAAATCCTGTCTGCTGATGTACAGCTACACCATCTTCACTGTACATCTGACATTCTAATGAGCAAAGACAAACGGGCCGGGTGCTGATAGGGAAGAGAAAAAGGGCATGGGAACTTTCAGCCAATCAGCACTCTGACCAAGCTGCTGGGAAAGGAAGCCAGAGGTATGTGTACTCTGTGCTTAATAAACAAGCAAGCAAGCAAGCAAACAAACAAACAAACATCATGCTGAGATGTCCCAAACTCTATGGCTCAAAAAGCTGGACTCTATATAAAACAGGCTTCTCCAACCTGGTGTTCTCCAGATGTTTTGTACTCTGACTCCCACCAGCCCCAGCCAGAATGGACCGGGGATGATGGGATTTGTAGTCCTAAACATCTGGAAGGCACCTGGTTGGGAAGGCTGATATAAAGTATACAGATAAAACAGATTGGTGTTTACTTTTTAAAAAATGTATTCCATTTCTGTAAGTCGCTGGGAGGCACAAGGAGCTCTGCAAGGCACCGATGTCCTTCCTTCTCTCTGACCACAGAAAATATTAAATTACTCAATTCTCTGACGTCAGAGATGTCTCCAGAAAATGTTCCAAACCTACCACATAAGGGTCCAAAGCCTTCTTACTTGGGTGGTAAAGAAAGCTAAAATTTTCATGAAATTGAGTTTTGTGCTTCACTGGACCAGTTTTCTATACTTGTACAGAAGGGAGAAAAGACACATAGCCTTGAAACACCCTTGTCAATGGCAAGTCCAAGCTGTAAAAAACCGTCCTGAAGAACAGGCAAGATATGCACTTTGGATAAGTGAATGGGATGGAATGGGACCTCATTGAAAACAGCCTCTTTCACTGGCAGGATTTCCTTAGATCTTGAAAACTAGCCATCCAGTTTATCCTTAAAAAGTTTCTCCATGGAAGGAAATTCCATAACTTTGGGGCAGTTTGTTCCATTGTCCAAGTGGTCATAAAGTTTTTCCTGTCTCTTTCTGGTAAACAGATGCTTTTGGTTGGAAATTTCTTACAAAGAATTTACAATAATGCACTCACAGTGAAATCCTATATATGATTACTCAGAAGAAAGTCTAACTGTATTCACTGCATTTCATTCTGGTGAAAGTGTGCATAGGGCTGTTGCTTTTCAGTGCAATTCTATACATGTCTACTCAGAAGTAAAACGGGACTACTCATTAAATTAAATGGGACTTACGCCCAGTTAAGTGGGTCTAGATCAATGTGCAAAGTGTTTTGAAACTTTTATTCTGGAAATGAGGCAGAGAATCAGTTCACTGGGGGGGGGGGAGATTGCATGTGACCCTAACTGTGGAGTTCTGTCCATGTGCACGTGCGTGCACACACACACACACACTGCTTCCATGGGGGACATGACCCTTATCAGGACCTAAATTTGTGGGGCTTTAATCCTTTGCCCTTCTGCTGTTGTCTCAATCTGGATTGTGCTTCCTGGGCCTGCAATTTTCATTGCAAACAAAACAAAACAAAAAACCATGTCGGAATCTTTTTTTGTTTTTGCTGTTTTCAATGTATGCTTCCCTCCCCAATCCAGACTGGGACTGCAGCAAGATACAAAGAGTTAACCTCTTCCCAACCTCCTTGCTAGGGTTCCAAACTGGATTTGGGGTGCTGGACTGGGGAACTGGTGAGGGATCCTAATACTCAAGGACAAGCGGCCAGGGGACAACCAGCTGACATACCTATTGATTAATTATCCATTGATTAATTCCCTGTCTCCACATCACACACACCACCATCACCAACAAAAACACACTCAGGTTGACTCACAGGAAGCTGGCAGCATAGGAATCTGAGAGGTTGGTGATGCCTCCTTCAGAGGTGGCTCCGATGCCCTCGAGCCAAATCCTTTTTCCAGGCACATGTGTATTGACAACCTATTGCCAAAATAAAAGGACAAGGATGGTCAGTAATCTTCAGGAGGCAGCTAGTACTCATAAAATGCTATGGAAGTGGACAGGTTAGCACAAATAGGATTGCTTGGCTTTGCATGGCTTAATGAGGTCACAGAGTACAGGTGAGTAATAGATGGGAAACACCATGAGCTAAAAAAAATATCTTACCAACACCACCCATTGCCTGGCATCAACCGTCCTCACCTCTCCCCCACTTCCAGTACCTGCACTGATCTTACTCCAACCCCTTAACATGCAGGTCTTTGCAGGCTTTCACTTCGACCATTTCTTAAGTGCCCAAGGAGCCTCTGATCTAGCACTGGTTCCCTTCCCTAGGCTTATGTGTCCCATCTGAAGCACCACATAGCATGCTGGCGAAGAAAGCACCCCACTGTTGCAAGACGGGGTTGTTATTTCTTCAAAGTCCCATCTCCTCACAGAAATAGAAATTATACGCACACATTAACTTGTGTAGGATATATCCCATATACATAGATAAACTTCCCTTCCAAGTTACATCACATTAGGCTGGCATGCCATCTAACCATGGGGCAACCCTACCATCTTCCTGACTGGACAACCACCCATCCCCACATAGCAGTTATGCAGCAAAGGTTGCCCTCATTCTCAGTTTTAAAAAGTTGATCATCTCTGATCCTCATATGGTGACTCCTTTGCATATATGTTCACTGAAAGCTGCCCTTCAACCAGCACTGCACAAAAGGGCCACTTTCACATGTGTATATACATAAACATACGTGCACAGCTAACACATTTTTTACTGTTTTTATGATATAAATACAATGCACCATGGAGCTGGGATCAGACATAGCTCCTTACTATATGTACAAGTATAATGTGTAAATTTGCCAAAGAACTAAATAAAGGAATAGCAGCCAAAATGAAAGGGGGGGGGAATCTGGTTAGTGCTCAGATGGTCAGTCTACATGGGTGCACAGGGTCTAACTCCTCCATAAGCCAGGACAGGATTTCAGACTCTAAACTGTTCCTGAGAAACTGAGAATAGGAACTATGGTGGTAGCAACTATGAAGCAATCTCACGTCACAACCACGCCAGATTGCATAATGAGAGTAATAATAGTCCTGGGCATAGGGTGGCAACAAACTTGCTAGTTTTGGAGCAGCCAAAACTTTCTCACAAGGCCTTGATTCTAAGACCAAATTGGGCGGTGGTACTTTGCTGAACATCTGAAGTGGTGAAATGGAGATATGAGCATGGCATCAGAGGTACCGGCCTGGGAAATGCCATCGTAACACAAGACAAACCTTGGCAGCACAGACATGCCCAGGACAAGACGGCGCCAGCAAACAAAAGCGCATCAGTGACAACAAGGACTGAGGATGCCAGCTTGCAGCTCCTTCTGCCTCTGCACAAGAGACCTGTCAGAGTGCCTAGGAGATCTGGCCACTTGCCAGACCTGGCTTCATTACCTGAAGGCAGCATCTTGTAGCAATAAAACAAGGCAAGAGCATAGAAAGGGGCTCATAATTTCAATTAGTGGCACGTCACCTAATATTTGTGTTGGGTTCTCTAACAGAATGATTGGTCCCCTATTAGGATCAGCCTGATAGCCCAGATGAAAATCCGACCCCAAATTAAGATTTTAAAAGCCCTTTCTGATAAATCATGTTTGTTTTGATGAGTCAACCATTCTAGTCAACAATGGATCAAACATTCCTGCCAGGAAGCCTCATAGCGAAGCAGGGTGCATTCCATGAAGAAGAGCCATAATTCCATCTTACTTTTCATTTTAATTTCCAAAGGTCTATTGCCTCACCCTCAATTCCTACCTTGTTGAGACTATAGTACATTTACTGCCATAATCTACCAGAAGTTCTGATACTACTACAGCTTGACTGACTCCAAAGTAGCCATTCCCAATGCTCCCATAGGGACAGAGCCTGTCTATGGGGCATATCTTGGATATCTTCATACCTACTCTCCCAGCTTTGCTTAGCCTGACCTGAAAGCTGGGATCCTGCGGGGCCCGTAAGTAGCAAGGTTGGTCCCAACTGAAACCCCTGCTAGGTGCGTCTAGCACTGGGCAGAGTGAGCCCAGGAGAAAGCTCCCCACCCTTGGAGACATGCTGCCCTCTTGCCCCAGCTCACTCACGCACTTTCTGGATTTTCCTGATCTGGTCAGAGAGTGTGTCTAACAGGCGCGTTTTCAGGAAGTCCGTCACCTTGGCCACTCGGCCATCAAGGTAGTAACTGGAATGAAAATGAGAAGGCAACAGTCAGAGAGGGGCTGCAGTTATGTGCTCTCCCTCACCCTGGCTAAGGACCGCGCCTCTGATGCCCACATTTGGGGTTCCCCAAAGGTTGCTCTCTGTTCTGCATAAGATGAGTTGCTCTTACTGACCTTTGTTTCTTCTACCACTCTCTTCTCTGTGCCTTCTGCCACCTGATGCTCCCTTTGCCCAGAGGACCCTCCCCACAATTTCCCTCTCTTCTAAAAGCCCTTCCATAATCCATCTCTTCAGCAAAGTCTTTGCCTGCACCTGCACTTCCATTTGCACAAGTAATTGTGCAATTAGTCCCTGATCTCTACTTCCTACTAACTTGTCCATCTAATGAAGACAGCAAGCCCTCTGGGCAGAAACACGTTTCTATGTTCCGCACAGTGCCTAGCACCACATCTGGTGCAAAATAAAGAGAAAAATATTATTAAGGTTCCCAACTGTGAGCTTGCCCATCCAGTCAGGCCCTTCTGCTCACATTGTGCATATTAATTGATTGACCAAGTATGAATACACTGCTACAACTAACCTCACCACCCTGTTCTTTCTGACACGTGAAAGAACAGGAAATGCACAATTCTTCACCAGATTTGAGAGGCCGTGTGTCCCTCAGCACCAGTTTCTGGGGTGCAGTAACAGGGAAGGGTTATTGTGTTCATGCACTTGTGGGTGTCCCAAAGGCATGTGGTTGGTCACTGTGGGGAAAAGGGTGCTCAACTAGATGGATAGTTGATTTGATCCAGTGGAGTTCCTTTTATGCTCTTACCAACACCAGATCCTGTAAAGAGATATCTGGACCAATGTTTCAGAACCACCCTCCATTAGCCACGCTGAGTTTCCCCATGAAAGAGTGCAATATATAGGTATAACAAATCAGTGCATGAATGAAAAGAGAGGGTAAATGGGACTAGATTTATTGCAGAGGCAACATTGTAAGCAGAAGGATAATGCCAGCAGAGGATATTTTCTGAAAAAGTACTGGATGGATTTAGACTTGGGCCGGAAAATGACAGGCAAGGATGTGCTGGTTCTAAGACACCCCTGGGAGTTTTCTTTCCAAACATGAGAGACTGGTCACCAGGCAGGCAAGATGGCACAGAACTTTACCAGTGTTTTTACTATTGCATTGCTTAAGTGTCTCCAGCATCTTTGCAAGGATAGGGAGAACACCAGAGCAAACTAACCCCACATCTGGTGATTCTCTTGGCTGCTCCACTAGGTCTGGTAGATAGCTGCCCAATGGCAATCAGTTGTTTCCAACACTCCCATTTACTTTTATTGGAGCATTCCCTTTTCTGCATGATGCATAAAAACGTCCTTGGGCTTTTGAGACAGGCAAAGCAGACCTTTCCTGCTGAGAAGGGGGTGGGTGGGTCCTAGACCCTCCTAAAGGCTACAAGATTAGCACGTGCTGTCATGCTGAAACTGTGTGGCTTCTCTGCATGTGTTTCGAGGGGCGGAAGTCTGTTGTGAAAAGTTTGAACCACTGAGCACGTTCACATGTAATGCTAAGCCAAGATGTGTGTTGGTTTTTTGAACCATAATATGCACAAGTTGTATGCTGATGCATACAGTTCAAGCATTCCTGCTTTGCTCCTCTCTTCATCCAGCTGAGAGCAACAATCCACAAGTTCTGGCTTGGCATGATGTCATCCTAGCAAGTGCTCCTCCTAGTACATTGCTCCCAAACAAACCACAGTCGGCAAGACAAGAATAATAAACCTTGGCTTCGCAGCATGGTTAGTTTGGAGAGGAACAAATAATGCACACTGGTTTGGACATAATGCTAAAGTCAAGAGTTGTGGTTTGCTTTCCCCAGCTGGGAAGAGCAAAACAGGAATGCTAGTGCACATTATGGATAAACAAGTCGCACACCTTGCCTTAGTGTTACATGTCAGCACATCCCTTGGATTAAAACAAAGGGACTCCACAGCATGTTTGACTTAAAATGTTTGCTAGCACATCTGGAAGCATAGTGGGGAATGCTGTTCGGACAAATATGGCAGGAGTTGAGCCCTACAACTGAATGGCATAGTTACTGTGAGGTTTGGGGTTAGGAAATTAATGAAGAAGTTGTTTAAAGTTTGGCATAGGCCCAACAGACTGCACTCCTTCCCAAGAGCAGTAGTCTGAAGCTCAATCAGGCTTCTGAGCAAAATAATATCAGCTTCAGTGGTAGCAGAAAAAACATTATTTTCATATATCGTAAAGACACCACAGTCTCTGTTGTGGCACATTGTCCCAAAAGGAAACATAGACCCTGGTTAGTGCATCTGCATCCCTTAGAATCTTGCACCATTCATGGAGATTTGAGTGGTGTGTAACAATATATTTGCTCTGCTGGCAGCTCTCCAGTTGAGGAACTTAAATAAGACTGGAAGGGTTATTTTCCTCTCCCCATCAACATGTTAACTTCAGCAGCAAAAGCCCAAGGTGAATCATGGACAAGAAATGTCTATTACATATCTAATCATACAATTCAGCACCACATCACTGTCTGCACTGTGCTTGCCGCCTACCTGCACGCTTAAAAGCCCATGCAAGCCATTTCTGGGGAGTTGGGATGCCAGCTGCCTCTTACACTAAGCAAAACTATGAAAGCATCAGTATCTTTTTAAGACACCACCCACAATTAACGGCCCAAACCATTAGCCTCAGATGGGATTTAATGAGCAGAGTTTGAGGGCTTCAGAACAGCTGTTTTTGTTTTACTCCTCTTTATGGTAGAGGAACCTTTGCCCCATTATCTGACCCCCTCCTTTTATTTCAGTTAATTGCATTAAAGCCATTTCCCAACACTCAGGAATTTCCAAATCCATTCCTGCTCCAGGAAGGTCTGCTTGGAATTAGAGCCCCACCACCTCCTCTCGTCGTCCCACCTCCCAGTTTTTTTCTCACTAGCTGGGGAAGGGGAAGCTGGCACCTTCCCCCTGCAGCTATTCAGCAAGGCACAGGTTTCCTGCACAAAATACTTCCTCCATCTCTGGTATTGTCACCATTTGCTCCCTCTCAATTCCTGAAAATCTAGCTGATGATGATTTATTATGTATATAACCCGCCCATCTGCCTGGGTTTTCCCAGCCACTCTGTGCAGCTCCCAACAGAATATTAAAAACACAATAAACATCAATCATTAAAAACTACCCTAAACAGGGTTGCTTTCAGATGTCTTCTAAAAGTCAGATAGTTGTTTATTTCTTTGACATCTGATGGGAGGGCATTCCACAGGGCAGGTGCCACTACCGAGAAAGCCCTCTGCTTGTTCCTCATAAGCTATTTCCTTTTTCCATGTGTGATACCAGACTCTTACAGTTTTGATTTTAGCCACTTCTGGACATTCTCTTTCAACTGTACTCTGCAAGTGTTTGAAGTCTGACTCTGGGGCAATTGGTCTGTGATGTGGATGGTGGTGTTTGTGAGCCCCACCCCTTTGAATTGCCTGTCTACCAATCTGCTTTGATCACTTCTAAAGCAAATTCACATGATTCCCTACAACATATCCCTCACCTCCGATGCTGTCCAGTTTCAGTGAAAATTCATTGTGCCTGCTGTTCTGCTCCAGTGCTGGGGCACACACACTACTTTTTTAGCAACTAACCTTTCCCCTACAAAGCAACTACAGCAAGGATGGCAGCAGGCGCTCTTTACAGGGAAAGGGGAGGGCAGATGAAGTTTCCCCAGAAAAAGCAGGAGCTTATTTGATGGGGAAAGGGTGTGTGGGTGAAGTTTTCCCAGAACTTCCCCCTGCAACGGCTATCTATTTCATGGAATCAAGGTACGGAACAAGTATCAAAGAATCAGGCCCAGCATTAGTACAACATTCTGTAATTAAACTCATGCCATTGCTGCTATCTAAAAGTGCTGATTTTCTCAAACAGTTCATGTTAGATTGGGGGGGGGGGAATGTGTGACCCACATGGATGGGCTTTGTCCTTCGTGATAGAGAGATGGACACTAACCACCCAGATGAGTAGACACACACCACAGGATATTGCACATTTTCCACTTTGAATTCCTTTCCTCCATTTCAGTCTTAAGGGCATCTCCTGTAGAGTGAATCCTTCTGCAGCAAAATACTCAATGCATTCTTACAACAAATGTTTCATTTGTTCCACTGGTATGCTACAATACCATATGTGCTTACATCAGTGTATATGAACCAAGGCTCTGATTCATGAACAAATACATTGCAAAAGTTCTGTCATCAACCCCATGGCACTCAATGAGTGATAGCAACAGATCTCATGCACAGGTAAGATAGTCATTGTGTAGCCACTGTGCCTGGGAGAGTGACAGCACAGCACTCCTGAATCTCTGTAAATTTAGAAAGGAAGCTTCACTGGAGTCTGGAGTCCAAGAATGAATGGAGTGCTATATGGTATGCATAATTGTTTCCAACATGATTATCATGGAGTTTCACACACAAATGAAGTAGGTATAGTCTGGAATCATGAACCCATGTTATTCCAAATAACACCCAGTTCTCTGTAAGTGTGATTCTGTGGCTATAACCTGGGAAACACTTTTGCATGCACCACAGAACTTCCTTCAGAATGCAAAACTGATGGTGCTTCCGTGTAGCTGAAGGCATTAAAGCACCATAAAGGAGTCATGCATAATATAATATCTTGCCTAAGTGTAAATCTTGACGAGTTTTGAGGGCCCTTCTTTCTATCTGATTCTATAAAGCTCCACTTTCTGTCAATCACTGGAGAAAGGCTAACACACATCCTGCCTTTGTTCAGTCAAAATCATAATGTTTGAGTGAGAGAGCTCTCTTCCTCATGTGGGGCCTATTGACCATGCTGACTGAGACTGAGGGGAGCTGGAGTCCAACAGCATCCAGAAAGCCACCGGTTAGACACCCCTAGCCTAGAGATTACTGACAGTCAATCTCTGGAACAAGGGATAGTTTCAGCACCACTAGTGGATCAACCCCATGGAATCCTGGAAAGCCAGAAATTTATTTTGGCAAAAATGTCTGTACAAGCCAATACCAATTTGGCGCAGCATCATTCTGAAGATGCCAACAAATACAACAGAGCATCAACAACTTTCTAAGGACAAGGAACTGTCATTACTTGGCATTCAATCCATGCTTGCTCTCAGGCTATGTTGTTAGGCAGCAGGAACACCAGTCACACTAACCTGAGCAAACTCTTCATTAAGAGAACTGCCTGTGGATCACCTCCCATTTTTTGCCACAGCAAGAACTCTATGCCCACCATTTCTAAAAGTGGCCCTTGCTCCTGATCAGGTCACCTTCAGCAACATGGTTAAACCAGGACAATATCCCATTCAGGCTAGTTAAATGCTGCACATGTGTCTTTCTAAAGCTATCACATGACCCCAGAGAGAAGACAGACCTGGTTGCTAAGGTAAATGGCACAAAAGGCAGAAATGTCAATAAAAGTACCTCTCTGTGACTCAACCCACACTTTACTCAGAGTAGACTTGTTGGATTTAATGACTATGACTAGGTCTGTTAATTTCAGTGGGTCTACTCTGAGTAAAAGTTAGCTGAAAACAGCCCTGTATATTCACAGTCAGCTTGTCCTGTGACTTCCAGTTTCTCACACTAGTGAGGGAAGAACAGTGCTAGCAGACAAGTTCTGCCCTTTGAAATATTCATCACACAGTAGGTTTCTGTGAGGACATCATCCCTCTGCCACACATAGGGCACTGGTGTGCGGCATCCTTTTCTCTGAATATCTTCTTGAATTGATACTGAAATGTGCAAGGCTTATCTTACAGTATTTATTCTTAGCCTACCCTGAGCTTCACACTAGGGAAGCCTCTGACACCAAAACCAACATAAGTGGTAGAATTCCTTGCTACATAAGCTGGTATTCTTCTCACAGTGTAAGTTCTGCTGTCTGCAAGAGTTTAGCCCGTCCATATAACTAGAAAAGTTTCTCCTTAGCCAACAGAGTAAACTCAAGAAAACAGAATGGGAAAGGTAGTCTTAGAAGTCTCTCTCTGTATTCTTTGTCTGAAGATAGTGTCCTATTGATCTCTGGCTCAGTTCTTGACTTCTGCCCAAATTGAAGCATGTTTAGAAATATTGGAAAGGGAAAGGGGAAAATACCTACTGTTGCCAGGTAACAGCATCCACTGTGTTCCCTGCCACCTTCATGAACCTGTGAGATACAGAAAATATGTGAGCTTCTGGAAATGAGAGTGGTCCACACATACATACATACATACATACATACATGCACTCACAGCTCACATCAGTACAGGCCACTAACATTCCCAAGAAGTCCAAGTATGACATACTGTTCTTCTGCTATGCAATATCACATCAACATTGAATCAGTAGGCTTTTGTCAATTTAAAGTAATAGTTGGATCTAGCAAAACCCATACTATTATTTACTCCAGTTCTGATTGGAAAGAAGATTCGTTTTGGAAAGGAGAACCTAAGCTAAACTGGACCCATTAATGAAACTCTCTGAAGGGGTTGGTGAAGGTTCTCAGGGTGCTATGATACTAATGCAATAGCTTCAGATTAGCCATTTGGTACCACAGTTGCTCCAAGAACTGACTCCCTAGGGAATAGGGAGAATCAGAAGGATCCAAGAATGAATCTCCTAGAGTGCCTGCACCCCAAAAACTCTGAAAGGCAAGGAAGCTTAAAGTGTGCTCCCAGCATCTCCAAGACCCAAAAACATTTCTTTCCTTGTAGTTTGGTGTTGCACACCCAGCATGCATATCAAAAACCATGCTATGTTATCTTAGATAGAAAATTTCCAAGGCTTTATGATGCATGCAGTATGGTTTGCAGCAAGCAGCACATCAGAGAGCTGTACATGACAATAAGGAAAGCCAGAATTTGGTAGACCTCTTGCAACTTTGCCAGTTTTGCATGGCAGAAACCACCACACTTTGCTGAGACTGACTTACTCAAATTTGCATGATTATTTCGACTGCAGTGTTTTGGTTTAGCAAAAACAGGGGCAACAGAAGCCCAAAAAAATCAGGAGAAGTTTAGAGCAGGGGCATTAAGATATGGGAAGACAATAGGACGTTCCCTTCCCCCAAAAGCTCCTTTTGGTTTTTCTGTGTGTACATTTTCAAATCTTCTCCATAGCCATGACAGCCATGTAAAAAGAACAAGGGCAAGACGTAACACGTTGGGTGGGTGGGGGTAATACCATGTCTCGTATCATATGTTGTGGCTCTGTGTCTTGAAACATGCTATGCGCACGCACACACACACACACACACACACACACACGACAGACAGCAGCCTGTTTGTTTGTTTGTTTGTGAGCATGTGTGTCAGTTTGACTGGGAATATGAAAAAAAAATGTTTCTCGGGTTATCGGGCTCCACTTAAGTTCATACTGTGTGCAACATGCTCACAACACAGATAGTTCAGATGCTATGAATTTTAGAACTAGTGTAGGAGAACATAGGAGAACAGGCGTCTCCATCTCTTCTACCATCAAGAGCAGGGATAGCCAACATGGTGCCCTCCAACTCCCATCATCCCTGAGCACTGACCATGCTGGCTGGGGTTATGAGAGCTGAATGACATCTGGAAGGCACCACATTGGCTCACCGTGATCTAGAGCCCCATAGAACTGATATTTGACTCATCCCCTTCATTACTGTCAGGAAGGCAGCCAGAATAGTTATTTGTTTGAGCAGTCTCAACATTATCTAGAAAAATATGCACATTTAATGTAATTCTCAGTTCCTCGCTGTGTACATAAATAGCAAAGATGGGCAGAGTAATGAACATGATATGTTGGGCAGTCAGTGTGCTCCAGTGGTGATTTATACATTCTGTTCTCCCCATGCCCATCCACATGGAATGAAATGTTAATTTGCAGTCCTGTGAAATGATATGTGCTACTAAATTAAAGACATAGAGAAGTTCAGCCCCAACTAATAACATTTATATGTAGCTCATCTCCCTGTGGTTCTTTCCTCTTTCTTTCAAAGCCAGGGGAGGAGCATGTTTTCTTTTCTATTCGTATTTCTTTGGCTGCGGTGCTTTTAAACAGAGTGCACACCATCTACCATTGTGTACATATGCTATAAATAGTTTCATGATACATTATAAAAAAATCTATAATCTGGTAGGTAAGGCTACTGTATTTATCATCCACATCTTGTGGTTGACTTCATTCATTTCCATCAATGTGTGTATAGTTCAACAGGAATGTCCTTTTTCTTAAGGATAATGCAGTCAGGATTGTGGGGGGAGGGGGGTTTCTTAGCTCTTCCATACAGACCATCATATTTAGCTCTCCTATGAATTATATTATGTCCCTCTATATTTGATGCCCCAAACAATATACAGTGTTCTTTACTGAGGCCAAAGCAGAGCCAAGTACCATGGTCCTGTTACTCCCAGTGTTTTAGGTAGGTTGTCTGTGCTAATGAAACCAAGGCTGGCTTTCTCCTAATTTGGAGTACCATTGCACTGTTAATCTTGTTAAAAGAGCAATACCTCTGCCCAATATGTGCATATTCAGCACTTCTTTCATCTTTTTCTTGAGAGCCAGTGTGGTGTAGTGGTTAAGAGCGGTAGTCTCGTAATCTGGGGAACCGGGTTCGCGTCTCCGCTCCTCCACATGCAGCTGCTGGGTGACCTTGGGCCAGTCACACTTCTTTGAAGTCTCTCAGCCCCACTCACCCCACAGAGTGTTTGTTGTGGGGGAGGAAGGGAAAGGAGAATGTTAGCCGCTTTGAGACTCCTTAAAGGGAGTGAAAGGCGGGATATCAAATCCAAACTCTTCTTCTTCTTCTTCTTTTCTGTTTGGTAATAGTTTCCATTTCCTTTTGCTGAATTTCATTTGTTGCCCATCCAGCTGTCCAAGTTATCATGATTGCTTTAAATGCTATCTCTGTCCTGCAAAGCTTCTGAGTACTTTACAGATTTGGTAAGCATCATGTCCACACTAGGACATTCTATGTGCACATTTATGCACCTTCATATCCAAAATCTATCTCCATGTTTCCAGTCCACACTAGTGGATTGTGCTTGATTAGATATATGAATGCTGTGTGGTGTTGTCCCCCCTCCACCATAGATTCCAGAAACCTAAGGTCCATTTTGGGTATGCGCACAGGCACTTGTCCAGGCACACTTTTTTATTTCGTTTTTGAAATATCAAGCTTACCAGAAAATGAGATCTGCACAAAGGAGCAGTCAAGAACAATAATAGTAAAAAAAAATGTGTCACTCCAAGTGAGGCAAGGATTTGGAGTTGCTGGTATAAAAGGCTACCACTTTCTTTCCTCCTCTTTTCTTTTCACACTTCCTGTACCCACAAGGGCAAATTTTATTTTTACTTTCAGTACCGCTCTTTTGTGCAAGGGCAGTTCTGTGCAAAAGAGCTTTTTTAAAAAATAAAAATTCCACAAACATGGCCACAGCAACAGGAAAAGGGCAGGCTGCATTGTTTCCTTTGGGCTGATGGAAACAAAATGGAAGTAGGGGGTGTGGCAAAATAGGAAAGGCGATCTACTTCTTAGTGGACGAGTCTTTGTCAGCATGAGCAGACAAGCTTTTGAAATATTTAAAGGACCACTTCTCAATTTATGATTTCCCTATGTTGACGGGATCACGTTATGTGCAACCCCTCCCTGATCCCTTCATCTCTACCCCACCTGGTGATATTTTTTACCCCCACAGGGAGCCTCCTAGGTGATAATTCATTTACAAAGATTAGAAGAGTCTTTGAAAAATAGAAGTGGCAGGAACAATGTTCAGAAGGTGAAGCTGGTGCCATATCAAGTATCCAGCTGGAACCAATTGGTCAAACACTGGACCAGATGATTCATCCAGCCAGATCTTGATAACACAAGTTCATAGGCAAGATGTCATCTGCTGATCCAAAAAGCATATCTACATTTTCCATACCTCCCTCTCTGGTATCCACATGGCAACAACCCTAACAGCTGAGTATCTGTAAAAAATGGGATTGTTGGATATACACAACGTTCCCTTGGAACACCTGTCCTATCCCTAGTTGAAATAATTAATCTCCTCTGAATGTTCAACTGTTTAACAACTTGTATTCCCACCTGATGATATTTCCTTCTACTTGTATTTCCATTTTGCATATGTGAAATGACATCAAAAGCCTTGCTAAAATACAATGCCTACTGTTCTAGCCTGATCTAATAGAGCAGATCCCTGCCAAAAGTCTGCTAGGTTGGCTTTCCCTGTTGTCGTCTTCATAAATCTATGCCAGCTACTAGCAATTACCCTGTTTTCCCATAGGTGCTTAAAACAGATTGATTTATAACCCATTCTAATAACTTCCAGGGTATAAAAGTCAGACTAATGGGCCTATAACTCCTCAATTTCTCCTTTCTTGCTTCTTAAATATAGCCATTATATATCTGTCCTTCTCCATTCTTCTGAGACATCTTCTTTCTTCCATGAAGACTCGAGATAATTGGTACATCCTCATGAGATTTCTTTGGCACGTGATGGTTGTTCTTTGATGTGTGACTTTCTCCCCTGACCCACATCTGTCTTCTCTCCCTGTGTGTCATATATCTACTTTGAAGAGCACACCAGTTTACAGAGTGTGCAGTTTAGGCATCAGGTAAATGGGTTATGAACAAGCAAGTTGGGAAGGAATGGTCCTCAAGTCTTAGACCATTTCCCTACTTGTGTATCTACAGTGACAGTCAGTCACTGGATGGGAATCTAAGGGCTGCTTCATATGTTATACCCTGTGTACCAATGGCATTCACTGTAATATGGTGAAAGCATACATAGATGACTCATTTATTTCAGAGCTACATAGTGGGTAGTATTCTATTAACTTTTGCTCAGTAGAAATTAATTGAAATTAATGAATGTGACTAAGTTAGCTTCATTAATTTCAATGGGTCTACTCTGAGTAACAGTTAGTTGAAGACTACCCAATATTTTTCCCCATATTAAATCCAATTTTTCTACATGTACATCTGTACTACATGACCAAATGTCTATGGCATAAGAGAGCCTCGTAATACATTTCCACACAGTTTCACACTTTGAAAGTGTTTTTACTACTCTGGTTTCCGTTGCTGGGGAGGCCCAGTGTTTGGTCCAGGTACTTCAAAGGGTTTTTTGGTCATATGGTCAGACTCACAGCTAGGAAGTCAGCAGATTATGTGACAACAAACTCAATATTTTGCCTCATAATTTTATATATTTTGCTAAGCAGAGGCAGTGGAATTATTGAATACTTAAATAAAACAAAATAATCATTTACATAATTCTTCCATGCAATTTTTAACCATGGGAGAAAAAAAAATTATGTTCACCTTACCAGAAAAAACACAACCCTCTCACACAAAGAAAGCAGAAAAATCTGGAACACATCTTATTTTACAAAGGGGGGGGGGAATATGGTGTAATGTCTTTCTATGCCTCCTCCCTTAAGATATGGGGTCTGTGAATTTTTAAAGAATCTCATTCACAAAGCCTGGTTTAAATTTTTATTCAGGTGCTAAGTATTCCAGTCA
The DNA here is from genome assembly GCF_964270895.1 of Podarcis filfolensis. Taxonomy (NCBI): domain Eukaryota; kingdom Metazoa; phylum Chordata; class Lepidosauria; order Squamata; family Lacertidae; genus Podarcis; species Podarcis filfolensis. The sequence goes on along the minus strand of NC_139608.1, from coordinate 41,279,581 downwards.
AAATGGAGAGTACTAAAGAGTACAAAAATGCCAAAATACATATACAATGAACACTTGGCCTCAGTGAGACAACTGAGGCATAACTCCCCTTTAAAGAATGTGTATGGATTTACATAAAAAGAGGAACTGCTGCACTCTGGAAACACACTCATCAAGTTCTCGTCACACGTACCTAACCCTCTCCAGGGCTGTGGTCCAGGAAAACCAGTTTTGCTAGTTTGCAGCAGTTGCCAGCTTTTCACAACACAGATTGGCTGCTATCTTCTGACATCACAGATCCCCCACTCTTCCTCCTTGGAGCACTTTAGCAGATTTCCCACCCCTTCACACACACACCCCAAAAGGGGGTGTGGCATACATGAACTTTTGATGGTTTAAACATGCAAACTCCCCCCCCCACACACACACACACTGGTCATTGCCAGAAGTTGGGGGAAAGGGCATGACAGATGACTCAGTCCATATTGGATTCAGTCCATATTGGATTCACTGATAAAGCCTTCTGTCATAAGCACTGCAAATGCAGACTAGAATCCAGGCTCACTTTGAGTGAGGAAAGCATGTACTTTATTAAGACATCCTTCAGCTCTGCTTCCACCGCTTCCCCTCTCTTTCCCTCTGCCCAGCTGAGTTTATATTCATACTGCCATCTCAAAAGGTGGGATATAAATGTAAATACTGCAGCAACAACTACTACTACTAATAGTAGTAGTATAATTTGGAGACCAGAAAAGTGGAGAGAAAGGGCCACATGGCCTTCAGTGTAAGAGAAGGAAATATAATTATGAGGTTTTAGCTTAATTATGAATTATGGTGCTGGAGGAGACTCTTGAGAGTCCCATGGCCTGCAAGAAGATCAAACCTATCCATTCTGAAGGAAATCAGCCCTGAGTGCTCACTGGAATGACAGACCCTGAAGCTGAGGCTCCAATACTTTGGCCACCTCATGAGAAGAGAAGACTCCCTGGGAAAGACCCTGATGCTGGGAAAGATTGAGGGCACAAGGAGAAGGGGACGACAGAGGATGAGATGGCTGGACAGTGTTCTCAAAGCTACCAGCATGAGTTTGACCAAACTGCGGGAGGCAGTGGAAGACAGGAGGTCCTGGCGTGCTCTGGTCCATGGGGTCATGAAGAGTCAGACACGACTAAACGACTAAACAACAAAGCTTAAAAGCAATAGTTTGAGAAAACTAGTATCCTCTATCTTGGAGTCACACCTAGGAAGGCTGCACACAGTGAAAGAGTGACACCAGTTTCCTATACACAAGGATGCCAGAAGGCAACCATTGCACTTCTGAGAAGGGAAATAATTTTTTATCTGATATTTCTGGAGAGGAAAATATAACATCAAATTCTACTCACCAAATATCATCCATCGTTTAGGAACCAAGTTCCACACAGGGGCTGAACCTAGGCTGAGGTCATCTCAGTCTCCCTGCTAACAACTCCGCTGATTCTTTGGGAACTCTGAGAAATGCTACGACTCCTGACCCTCCACCCCACAAAGTAGGGAACAGATACAGACTGTTCTGAGCAGCTCTGGTTCCCTGAATAGCCTAATTAACACTTCATCAAGTGGGGCTGGCTGTCCCATCTGTGGAAATTCCCTTGCACCTGACCACATGTCCGTCTCCGATTCTTCTCTCTGCCCTGCAGGCAGCCAACCAGCTCAGTAGTACTAAAGGAACAAAATACACCGAGTTCCCAAAGCATCTCTCCTTCCCCAAACGCAGCAAGATTTCAGGTACAATATTGTGTTAGTATTCATTTCAGGGAAACCTGATTCACAATTCTGGCTGGGCAGACACAGGGAATCAGTTTGCTTTTAACATGTAGATAGTCGGTCTTTTAAAGAAAAAGAAAAACCCAAGGGTCGACAGTCCAAGACCACATTCACACTGGACATTTAAAACACTATGATACCACTTGAAACAGACATGGCTTCCACCAGAGAATTCTGGGAGCTGTAGTTTGTTTAGGGTGCTGAGAACCATTAGGAGATCACTAATCCTCTCACAGAGCTATAATTGCCCATAGTTCCCTGGAAAGAGCAATTGGATGTGATAACACTCTGAGGGAAAGGGCAAGCCATATGAATCAATAGTACTTTCCTGCTCCACAGTAGAGAGGACAGTGGCACAATTCCCCACAAAGTTAGAGAAATCAACACCAAGTCTTTAAAGTGATGAAGGGGCAACAGGGGAAATGCTAGTGTCACAATTCAGCAGTGGCATCACTTGGATTCTCTAAAATAACTGAGTGAATGCATAAATTATGTCAGCTCCAGAGAAAACAGCTACTGTGTGGAATTGCCATAGCTCAGTGGCAGAACATGTGCCTTATATGGAGAGTGTCCCAGGTTCAAAATAGGGATGGAAGGATCTGTCAACATCAGTTTTCATTTTTCCAATCTTAAATTCAGTTCTCCATATTGTGAATTCTTTTTTTTTTTTAAACTTCTCATGAAAATTCATCAGCATCTTAGTGCAAATTTCTCCTAATAAATACATGTTTATATTCAGTTTTGACTAATGCACACATTTTGCAATCTTTCCCACTGTAATGCATTTCTGTACATTGTTTTTGCTAATAATTTCATGTTTATGCACACTTTCCCCTAATATATGCATTATTTAGTTGGAGAACTTGCATCAAAAAATTCAGATGAGTGTTATGTTTTCATTTGTATGTTGTTTCAGAAAGTTCAAATTTGGCAAATTCACTTTTAAATGAAAACTGCAACAAATTTCTCCTTTACCCCTGCCTCAGAGTAAGCATGGATAGGATCACAAGTTAACCAATTTTAAAATTTTCCCCATAACCTCTCCATAGACATGTCTTTAAAGCTAAATAAACCCAGTTCTTTTGGCCTTTCCTCGTGGGATTTGCCTTCTGGCCTATTTGCCATTTTTGTAGGTTGCCCCAGAAATGTTTCCAATTTGTTCATCAGCTTTGCTACCTAGAAGATGTGGCAGCACGCTTTCTTCCTCAGCATTACAGCTAATGCTGCTGACAATATTACATTATTTTGCTGCAACTCCACATATGCCCCCCTCCTATTTTTATGTATTTAACAAAATTTATTTACTGCTTGATTGTTGTTGTTTTTTAAAAAAACACCTCTTAGCAGTTTAGAAAAACATTAGCATTATATAGCATTATATATATTATCAATAAAAACAGTTTAAGCCAGGTATTTAATAATATTTAAAAAATGATTTAAATCAACAATAGCTAAAATGAAATCAAGCACGTGTAACTTTAGGCGTGCCTAAACAAATGTTTAAAACAAAAGTCGAAAATAGTACAGCAAAGGTGTCTGCCTGGTGTCAATAGACAGGGAATTCCAAAATGTATGCTGACTTGTGTGGAATGAGTCTTATGTGGCATCTGCAACAGTGCTAGTTCTGCAGATCAAACTGGTCAAAAGGGCAAATATGGGGTAAGGCAGACCCTTAAGTAAACTGGTCCCGAGCTGCTAATGGTTTTATAAATTAACAATATACTAATGATATACTATTATATACTAATGGTAACACCTTGAACTTGGACCAATAGCAAATGGGCAACCTGTGCAGATATCTGAGCAGAGGTGTTATATATTGACAGAGTATCACTCCTCTCAGCAACTGTGCTGCAGCATTCTGCACTAACTAGCTTCTGTAGAAAGGGAAGCCCCACACAGACTGCATTGCAGTAATCCAATATTGAAGCCATCAATGGCTGAACTAATGTGATCAAGCTCTGCTGGTCCAGAAATGATTGTAGCTGTGTCACCAGTCACAGCTGGTAAAAAGTGCTTCTAGCCACTGAGGTTACCTGGGGCTCCAGTGACAGGGATATGATATTTGCACACTTGAGTCTTCTTTGTTTGCATTTTACTTGGTCAGTTTTCACCATGTTGCTGTGTGCTAAGCTCTGAGGTTTATTAAGATTGTTTCTGGGGTGTTTGCCAGTTGTCCCAGTTTTGTATCAAAGGCTGGTGCAGAGGCAATGGCCAATCTGCAACGTCCTCTTTCTCATACAAGTCGTGGTTGCTCAAGGCTTCTTCCTCTTTAGATGGAATAAGAGTCTATATAAGAACTGTTAATAAGGAAAGGTTTGGGTGTTTGAAAGGGACAGCCAATGAAAACTTCCGCCAATGCCTTAAGAATTTGGCAGGAAAGTGGTGAAATAGTGCTGGAACATAGGGAAGGGAAGTGGCAAAGGAGATCTTATAGGAGGGTCAACAATGAGGCATGGACACTTTGCTTTGATTGTCCTGACAATTTTACCAACTTAAGTCTAAAACGTCATGGAATACTCCAGGGACCTTCAAATACCAGAACCTGGTCTGCCTAGCACCCTGGCACTCTGGACATCATACAGCTAGAAATCAGGGCACATACAGTCAGTTTAGATAGTATACTGCTTCATATGACATAAAGAGCAGCTACTGTGCCTTTCATAGATGTATGCCTGGGGTAAGCATGGATTTTTCTATTACTGCACCATCATGGGCAAAGAAGCCACCTCTGCAGAGCTTTTCATTGCTGTGCAGTGATTGAACCTGAGAGATGGGTTTGATGTCTCTGGTATGAGAAAGATTTCATAGGTCCCTGCATTGTTGGCCATGAATCAAATCACTCACCCATCCAGAAGAGCCACAACGTTCTTCCTAGGCCTCCCAATGTTGGGCCCATACAGGCTAGCTCTGGAGTAGGTGCGGATCAGCTGCAACAGGCTCTTCAGCTGCATGTAGTCTTTGCCCAACTGAGTACCATTTACTGCTCGCCCTGTCAGGGTGCGGTAGTTATTTGGTTCTGGAAGCAAACAGAAACAAGCATTCACCAACTCTGACCCGACTGCTCTGAAGATGGTGCCCCGTAAAAGCCATGAGTGAGAAGGTGGAGTCACGGCCCCTTACCAGGAAAGAGAGAGGGGAGGTTGGCACTGTGTGGGTACATTGGCAGAGAAAACCCAGTGATCTCACTGATGCACCTACATGGTGTTGACCTCCCTGCCGCCTCTCCCCTCTCCCTGCGTGGAGACCCTATGCAGAAAGGACTGGTGAAGATGACTCTATATAGCTCATTACAGTGCAAACATATGCACACTTACCTCAGAATAAGTGATATTCAACACAGTTGGACTCCTGGAGAGACATTTTAGGATTGCAATATTTGTCCCTTGTTTTTACTGAGAAATTTCAAATCTTATTTCTCACACAAGCTCCTTCCTTCCCTGTACCATCAAGATAGCAATCTCTTTTTTGCCTGCAGATTCCCATGGCTATCAATTGCAGTGAGCACCCCCAGTAGCAGTGTTCCACTTCTGTCATTCAACAACTACTAGCTATGATGGCTATGTTCTATCTCCACTGTTGGAGACATTATGGCACTGAATACTTGTTGCTGGGAATAACAAGTGGGCACGCTGCTATTGCCTTCAGTTCCAGCTTGCAGGCCTCCCACAGGCATCTGGTTGGCCACTGTGAGAGCAGGATGCTAGACTAGATGGGCCACTGGGCTGATCCACTGGGCTGTTCTTAAGAATTCCTCCTAACCTAGAAGGTGACCCCAGTGCTTATTTTCTCTCCAATCCTCCTCCCCGTCCACCTCCTTCTCCAAATCCCCATCTCCAAACCTCACTCACCATTGCCCAACTCCCAGGAGATGTTGTACTTCTTGCTGGCACTGTACTTGAGCAAGCTGAGGGCATTGGAGCTGTTCCAGGAATTGTTGGGGTTCCGGCGTAGTGCGTTCAATGCAAAGATGAGGTGGAGGCCAGAACAGTCAGCAAAATTATAGAGTTTGTCTAGAGACCTGGCTGGGAAGAAACAAAACCAGCCTGAAACTCAAGTGCAAAGAACTCCAAGGTCCAGAGAGTAACCCCCATAGTTGCTGAAGTTCTTTGTCCTAGGGAACTCAGAAAAGGGTGGTAACAAAATGGACCAGGTGATGGGTTCATTATGCCAGTCTTCCCCAACCTGATTCCCTCCAAATGTTTTGAACACCCAATTCCCTTCAGTCCCAGCCTATCTGGTCAATGGTCAGGGATGATGAGACCTCTCATCTAAAACATCTGGAAGACCCCAGGTTGGGGGAGGCTACAGTGTGCTATAAATGGCCAGGAGCTGCTATTTATTTTTATTTATGTTTAAATTTTATTTTATTACCCAGTAGCAAAAGAAGATCCACTCCATCCTTTCCCAGGTTCTCCTGTTGTGAGGATATCACTCCCCCCCGCCGCCAGCATTCAGATTACCCCCATCTCACTAACATGCCCAAACTTGTCTAGTTACAAGGAGTATCATACTAGATATTAGACGTGTGGGGGGACTTGACTAGTGTGAGAAAGCCCTTTATCGCTTTCTGTGGCTTCCTGGAGGCTGTCTCCAAGGTGGCTTGTGGTTTACAGAATGACACCAGACATCTCCAAGTGGCTCCTTTCTGTGCAGTCTGCTTTCCTTGGAAGCTCTGACCCAGTTTAATGAGGTTATACATCTGCAGCCGCTTCTGAGAATCGTTTTTTTACGGACAGGTCTCCGAAGAGTAGTTATACCTTATTATTCATTTTTACAGCCTGGACTATCTTCTTGAAGAAGGAGAACAGTTAAAAAGGAATAGTTTTGTATTAAACTAAAAAGCAATTGGGGGAAAGAATAGCTTTCAGCCTTGGAATTGGATGGCTTTTACTATCAGGAATGGGCTCCAAGCTGCAGGCAGGCCTACAGGAAGCAAGGCACTGTTGCGACCTCTTGGGAGCTTTGCTCTATGGTTCAACTTCCAAAGCATGTTAACAATCATTTACTTGTTTCTTCTCACAACAATTCTAGGGGATGTCACTATTATTCCCATGTTACTGGTGAAGAGCTGAGGCTAAAAGACGGTGACTCGCCTATGGCCTCGTGATGGCAGACAAGGGCCTCCTAGATGTAAATTCAGTGCTAGAGCCACTGGAACATAAACGAATATGGAAGAGGCCTTCATTCAGCCAATCTACACCAGTACTTCTCCTTCCCCCTCCAAACTATTTATTTGAGCAAGGAAATAGATGTGCATGTAAACCATTCTTGGGTGACATTTGCAAATAGCTGAAGAACAGAACTTAAATGTGCACCTCTGGAGGGAATTAGCATTAGAAACAGCTCCAAGATGTCCTTGCATGCTGTAAATGAGGCCTGCGCACAGCAGGCAAGGAGGTGGGAATCTCTGAGGTGAAAGGTCGGGGATGCTAAATAGGCCCATACGGCTGGCGGTTTGTTCTTTATGGGGCCAAAGGCTGGGTCACCCCCCTGGGGGAATCTGCTGTCTCTCAGGTCTCAGTCACTCCTTGTTACATTGGGCTCCATTCTGTCCGGGTCACGCATTTTCTAGGGGAACCCGTGCTTTCACGAGTATCTTGGGGCCTGCAGCGTGCATGTGTTTGTGTGTTAGCGCTGTCTGAGCCAGCTCCAGGTTTTGATGGAAAATCCTGAGGAGATTTTTCCCAGCCAATTACATTATTGTTCTCGGAGAGCTCCATGTTTTCTGTGGTGAGGTGTGGGAGTAGGGAGGAGAGATGCTGCAAGCTTTAAGTGGAATCAGGTGTTGTTTCCCTGCAGGGAAGTCTGGTAAATGTCAGAGTCCTTGGAGTAACAGGTACTGGCAGATGAGCCCAGCACTTCCCACACAGAACAGCCTCCTTCCTCTCGGAATCCTGCATCCTGCCCTTTGTCCTTGGAACGGAGGTCCATAGCTACGTCAGATAGACCAGCCGCGTTCTGGGAAGCTGGCACCCACTGGCAGCAGCAGGCGTAAGGATGAGGCAATGTTTTTGAGACAAATAGGTGGGACCCAGATGTCACCCAGAGTGCTTAACATCCTAGCAGCAACTACATCTCTGATGGGCCAAGCCCCACCTGCTTGGGGCCGGGAACCACGTTCAGGGCTCAGAGGATCCCACCTGTGAGTGCGCAGGTGCCAGGGGAGCATGTGTTGCCATGGTGATCACTATTGTGTTTCTTAAGTAAGAAGTAGTGAAGGAAAGCAGGAGGGAGATGCAGAGAGAAGCTGCGAGTTTCCAGCACAGAGAGCTGCTCACCTCCTCCCACTCCTCCTTTCCTGTGCTGCTGCTGATGTAATACAACAAATTTATCTGGCTCAGCGCAAGCTGCAGGGCCATTCTTTGCCCTTGAATGTAATGAATTTCTTTCCTGAAGGCAGGGACCAGCGCTTGCTAGAAAACAGTTGCTCGCTAGAGGGTTTGACAGAACTGCCCCTCTTTTTTCTTCTGCCTCTGGGGTTTGGGCCTGGATGTTTGCCAGGTCTTCAGTAGCTGCACCTTGTCTTAGGGCTTCAAAACATTTAGAAGGTACAGCTACGGTCTTCAGGGAATACTCAGCAACTTTATACCTTGAGCTGTCAACTGATCAAAAGAAAACATTATTGCTTGTTTGGGCACTCTTTACACCAACTTGACCTGCAGAAATTAGCAACTGATAATGTTTATCTCCTGCCAATTCCTGCATAGCAAGCTGCTCTTAAAAGCTGGTTCAACAGTTGGCAACCCTGTTAATATCAAACCCTGGTTTCTGTTTGGTTAGGTTTCAGGCACAGCTTGCAGCCCAGTAGTATTAAAAACAGCACCGCATAAAAGAGAAAAAATATTACACCTGCCAGAGGGCTTTTCCTGTCCATGCCACGCAGTGATAGGAAACACGATGCCAGGACCTGGGCCCAGCAACCCTAATGGCCGTTGTTGGTTGCTTAGAGCTTGCATCTTGCTCCAGGATATGGATTTTACTCATGACTACTATTTTTGATATACCATAATGAATGCAGAAAAGCGGGCAAAGTACCAGCAGAAATAGAGGAAACACTATGTTCTCAATTACCAGGGCTTAAATTAAACTGCTAAATTGTTTTTTTCCATCTCACTCAGGATGGGGCTATTTTGCAAAAGTTCAAGACACTGTTTTTTTTCCAGTCTTTCAACTGAAGAAACATGTTGTCCATGGAAATTTAAGAGAAAAGCCACTTGTTGCCACTTGTTAAAGACATGAGTGATGCGTCATGAGATTTCACACACTTATAGAATGGGAAGACCTGGATGAAGATACCTGCCCATTTCTAGGGTTTTCCATGCATCCTCATAAAGCCACCGACCTTTTTACAGCTCATGCATAGAACAGCCTGATTCAAAACTGCCCAGGGCTCCTGTACCTTTAAGAGTTGTGAAGAAGATGGAATTCCAGAGGAAATTTTCAAATGCTAGGTGCATCTGCTCAAATTCCCCTTTCTACACAACTATTAAATGTGCAGAAGCCCTTTTCCCTTTTGTATCTGGCCACGCTAGTCCTGCTTCAGCATGTTGTTAAGAGCAGCCTGCCATACAAAAGAAAATGCAAAATGAAGCATTTGTGGAATGAAAATATAGTGATAATTCCTGCTTGTCAGGTTGTTTTGAAGTGCACAGGGAAAGGGACAGTTAAAAAGAAGATTGCCAACCCTAAAAAAGTACTATTTATTCTTCCAAGCCAGAAACAATTCATTTGGTTTGAGTGCAGGAGATAATTCACATTGTAAAAGAACAACAAGACTTAATACACTGTAATTTAATTTATGTAGCCAGCCAGCCAGCTGCCCACACATTGTGTTCACATGCCAGGATGCCATCAGATCTATAAAAGTGAATGAAAACAAAAATAAAACCCAAGAACAATCTAATGAAAGCCATAACAGAAATGGCAGGCACTGAAAACAGAGACAAAAAACATATTTCTCTCCAGTACAAAGAGATAATGGTGTTCACTTAAGAGATTTTTTCTGAAAGCCTCTTGTACCTTTAATGTTTAATAACAGCTAAAGCTTAAGCATGCTGGGGAAAGCTGCCCCTCCTGTATTTCTGCCTGTCATGCAGCTGTTGAAGTCACTGGAACTGTACAGTCACCTGCTCCTGGTAAGAAAACAGCTCCAGAAGAGCTTTGCTTGTCAAGCCACGAGGGGCTTGGAAACCTCAAGTGCAAATCCAGAAGAGCTAGACATAATGAGCAGTATTCAACGAAATAATTGTACTTGTATAAGTGCTAGCACAATGGGACTCCCCACACCCTTTCCTCCCCTCACATATACCAGAGGGTTGTGGGGAAACCCAGAACAGATTTGGGGGAGGCATGCGGGAGAGATGGGAGGAGCGTTCCGCTGTTTAAGTAGAAATCCTTCCACTTATGGAACAATTTGCTTAGCACTATGTTGAATACAACCCAATGTTACCGAACCAACCAACAATCTGACGCTAGACAGAGGTCTAAGAAACCTGTCACTGACCTGTGGATCACTCAAGCCACAGACCTCCATCCCCTCCTATGTTGTGACTTAGAGACTTACCTTGAATTGTATGCCCACTTGGGGTTGTTGTGTTTGCTCTCCCGACCCTCTTTTCTCCTCCCTGTTACATGCACATTTGTTCTGTTCTTTTAAGCAGCCCAATGGTTTTCTCCACACCTTCTGTTAGCAAATGTGGTGGGCTGGTGGGAAGGAGGCAATGTGCTTTATGTTGAGGAGCAGGCATTTTGTTTCCTCCTCAACCATCCCACCACTATTTGAAGGGGTTGCTGCTAGGAAACATGGTGTTACACTATAAATGGACTGCAAAATAAATAAATATGTAGCTTTTCTCAATAGAGAACACAAACAGAATCTGTGTCATTCTTAGACATTTTCTTCAAAATGTGCATCACCACCTGCTACTCAAGATGTTGCATCTATTCATTCATTCTTGACCCTTGGAGAATGTTGCTTACAGTACATGATGTGATCATGTTTTTCTCTGAAAGCGCAAGAGCTAGAAACATTGCTTTAAATCAGGGTTGCAACAAGTATCTTGGTTGAAAGGCCAAAGATCTGTGACTGTGCATGCAGAAGGTCCATGTTCAGCTCTGGTATTTCCTGCAGCAAAGCTGGAAAAAGTCCTCTGTCTGAGACCCTGGATAACTGCTGCCAAGTGGAAGCATGGGGTTGTGACAAAGTCCTAGCTGCCTGTCTGTGTGCATGAGACTAGAACCTCTTGGTGCATTTTCTTCAAAGATGGGCAATAATCTATTGGCATAATTTTAACACTCTCTGACTCTTAGTGTGGTGAGCTACCTACTGCTATCCATGCCAATGCAGCTAAATACTGTTGGGCTTCACCCCAAAAGCTATATGCCCTGAAGATGCGGTCAGCATGCTCCACACAGATGGCAGTGACAGACTCCTGCCTGCCTTGTGACTATGCCAGGGTTAACTTGGATCTGGGAACTTCTGGAAAGAGAACAATTTCCAGGGGTGTTATTAAATTAAATGTTAAAAAAGCAGTTCTGAAGCACATTGTTGACGCTATTGACTGAGACACTAAATATGATAATCTCTCTTTTTCCATTTATTTTCCTCGGCTTTAAGAATTATGCCGTTGCCACAGAATTAGCATTAACAATGGCAATTCTCTGAATCACCAGGAAGGAGCCAAGGGGGTGACATCAGCTCTGAAGTGGGCTACAGGAACAGGAGGTGGCTTGGAAGTCCAATAAAGATGACTTTGGAGGAAGCAGGTTTGTTGCACAAGAGCTCCAAACCAGCTGAAAATAGTGGCTGGAAGTGCTCCAAGGCAATATACTAACTGCTCACATCCTACCACCTGCAATTCCAGTTGCTTGATCTCAACTCTCAATGTTATTAACTACTCCTATATATAAGGGTATAATAGGAAAGGCCTACTGAAAAAAAATGGACTATCTGCCATAACACCATGGCACTCACTTTGTGCCAGCACCCCAATGCTGATCTTGCCATGAACCAGAACTCTATTTGAACTTTGACAACTTAGTTTCTGATTCTGCTTTCGGCATCCAATATTTTAACTGAATGCCAGCCACGACAGGCCATGAAACAACTGACAGAGGGATGCAGTCCACAGCTCTTGTAATTACCCCTTTCTTTCCCTCCTGCTACTGAGGCCAGTTCAGGAAATAATACATTGCAAAGCTTGCCTCCCTCTGGCTCCGCACTTGTAACTGCCCCAGGAATGCAGTTGCAGAGAGAACACTTCTCTGCTGCCAGGGCTTTTGATGACAGAATGACTGGTTTATGTGGCTGTAAGATCTGCTGTCTGAAAAGCAGCAGAATCTATTATGTGTTTCTAAGCAGTGACAGCTGGTACTGCCGTGCTGGAGTTTATGCCGGCTCTCATACAGCTTAGATCAGCCGCTCTTCTCTGAGCACCCTGATCTATCAACAAACATGGTTTCTGGAATGGTTTAAAAGCATTCCCAAGTAGGCAAGAAGTGGCTGCTTTCTGAAAAGGCTCCAGATTTATAATCAGCCGAGGCATGCAGAGATAGAGAAGCAGAGGAGACACCTGAAAGGAGAAGTCCTCATAGACAAAAGCGAACCCCCAAGGTACACTGGAACACTGACACCAGTGAGACAGATAGCCAGAATAGAGTTTGCAAACAGTGAGAGATCAGGGTCTATACAGCCTTCTTCCCATCCTGTGCACCATTCATCCATAGTTGTTAATTATGCCACAGAGAAAGCAGGACTCTGCTGTGGACAATTTTAGTGACGCACACAGCCAAATTGGTATGAGGTACTCAACAAGCACAATGTTTGCTGGTGTCCTGCGGTCATGAGAAGTTCTGGGTGGGAAAAGCATACCTGCTTCCAGGCAGGCATTATGTGAATTATTTTTACAAGGAACTGCAGGCTTCACTGATATCAGTTCATCAATGGGAGAAGTGGATATGTTCCTGTGGATACACAGGATAGCAATTTTTATCAAAATGTTTCACTCTTGCAATTTTCTTGCCTGTGACCCCCATTGCCCACATCTCGTCAGGGTCTGTCGTCAAACTGTTAGTTTCATGCTCATCAGAAGGCTATTGCTACAGTAAATATGATCGGGGGCAGAGAAGCAAAATGCAGTGCTGAGAACACAAATGAATAGCTGTGCTTTGCCACACTTCAACCATTCAGCCTAAATCCCTGTGCCAAACTAAAAGGCTAAAGCTAGATCACTCCACTCCAAGCCTCCAAGAAAAGCTATTAGATATTCCAGGAACAAAAATGGGGACTTATCTCTGAACAGTTATTGAGTTGTTGGATGGTAACTAACATCACAAAAGAAGTCACTGAGACACAATACGAAGAATTCTGCTTGGCTGTAGCAAGAATATTAATAAATCCTGACAAGGTTCCCAATATTGCATGTGTCATGTGAGCAGTGCTCTGCCAAATAAAGGCAAGAAAGGGCAAGCGGAGAAGCAGAATGAATGTCACTAATGTAAGTAGTCTGCTATATTTAGTTTACATGTAATTTGGCATTCCTAGAGGCACTCAGTATTATGGTCCTGCTGTGCTGGGCTCCAGAATATAAGGAAGACTCCTCACACATAGCATTCTCAAATCAGATTTGGCAGGTAGTTGCAGCTCACTTGTGGAGAAAAGGAAACAGCATGGCAGCACTGTCAAGTATGCTAGGTCCTGAGCAGCTTACAAAATGTGACTATTTTGTGGGTATGATTCAATCACATAATAACAAATCTAGGTTGTGTGATGAAAATGGATTTGGTGCTCTTGGGCAATAGACCAACTTCCCCTCCTAAAAGAAAACATTGTTTTTTGTGGTAAAGAAGGTGATGGGGAAATGTCCTGGGAAATGTGGAATAATGGTAAAGTCTGGAAACAGTGGGTGATAAATACCTTCTTCAATGAGCTAAATGTCAAACTATATAAAGAAGATTCCTGTGTCTAAATTTTAAGGGTTGCACGCTACTCATACAAAGTAGACCGACTGAAAAAAACTCCCCATTAATTTCTACTCTGATTAGCACTAATGTTGCATACAATCCAAAGAATCACTATTACTGAGAAAACTGCATGTTGACAATGGGATGTGCAGTAGCAGCGAAAGTTATTTCCATTAACTCTTCCCTTATGATCCGAAGGCACAAGAATCACCAGTCCAAATATACCATTTAGATAAGGTGAGCAAAGCTGTTTCCCTGTCTCAGAAACATTTGATCTCTCTGGTTTACATGATGATTCTACCCATTGAGAGGAATTTGCACCCCTATATGCAAACCCTGAAATCTGAATTGAGTGGAAATGCTGCAGATCCCCCATCCTAGCTCATTCACTGCAGAAGACAGCTGCTTCAATGGCGTGGTTGAAGAAGGACCTGTAACTCACAGCCTGTGGCGAAAATACAAAATGCCTTCGGAATGATACCAATCATACAAATGCTGAGCACATTTTCAGCGTGTTTGCTTAATCATAATAAAATGCTTACCAGCCACAATAAATTAGCACATCCAATCAGCCATTTCCCCTTCAGTCCTGCAGCCCACTGGGAAAACAATTACTGAATGAGCAGATCACTACTGAAAGGCCCGACAGAGCTCTCTCAGGAAGAGCCCACACAGGCACAAAAGGGGCAGAGCCCACAAAATTATCCCTGCAACAAAGGCTGCTCCTTGGTCCGCGCATAGCAGTGCACTTTTTCAAGTGAGGGCAAGAGGCTGCTAGTCTTTCAGCTGCATTTCCAGACACCACAAGAATCTAATGGATGTATTATTTCCACAGGACTCAGCCTCCACTTGGTCCACGCACATGAACACATAGACTGTTGAGAAAACCTTTCCCTCCACACAGACCAGTCACATCAACACACCCACCATCATTTTAGCCACTCATCACTATCAGAATGATTATTCTAAGCTGCAGGCAGAGTTGCCAAATGATCAATCAATAAATAAAAAGGCACTGGTCTAGCTGGGTGTTTTGTTTGGGATCAGTTACCAGGTGAGTGCACAGGTTTTTTGCTGGCCTCTCTTTCATACCTACCCACAATGGCTGGGTTCCATCTTTGGGATCCAACTGTAGACCCAATCTGGGCTCTATATAAACCAATATGACAAATCAGTTCCATTCAAAAGTGCTGGCAGAGGCCGCCATTGCCACCTGTATGGGTGACTGGTGCTACTGCATGGTGGTAGCAGCATGCAGTAGTACTGGATGGGAGCCCAGGTTGGTGATGGGTAGCAGCCCTAACTCCATCCAGCCTGACACTGAAAGTGTTCTCTCCTTCCTGCTAGAGGAGGCTTGGCAGATGGTAATGGTATCACCGGCAAAGAGGATCACTGCAGGTTAAGTCTGCGGTCATTTACTATTGCATGCTGCAACAATGTATGAAAGTGATTTGCAAACTGAGTTTGTTTTTAGTTTTTAACCACCTCTGTTTCCAGGACATTTTATTACATTTGAATCTATGTGTTCTGGATAATATGGCTATCTGCATCCTTCCAGCTTTGAGAAGCCCTGTAGAGCTGCACAAAGAAGCTTTGCTTGAGATCCTGATGGCTGTGGTCTAGTAGTATTTGCACCTTAAATTCTTGATATTGAGAAAACAACATGAGAATACATTCTAGCTTGTACCTGGATAGTTTGGGGTGCTTTTCTTTTCTCTTTAGCCTTGCTCTGCAGCTGAATGCCATTACAAACAAACCTTATTGTGGCTTGCCTGATCCTGTTGTCCTCCTTTCTGTCACCCCCAACTCTTGTGGTTCTGCCAACATCACACACGTGGATCTGCCCAAGAACCAAGAGGGACTGGTGGATTTTTTACATTTCTTTTGCACACTGAGAGTTGGGCATCTGGTATTTTTCAAAACTCTAAAACATTTTAACTGAAAACTGTCCTAAGGAAAACACACACACACACACACACACACACACACACACACACGAAACCGGAAATGTTTCGATCTGAAATCCCTAATTAAAACCATGCTCCAAATGCTGACTTAGCCTTTAAAGAAGGAAGTTAAAGAAGAAATGTTGCTTTGCACATACATCCAAGGCAGCATTTGAATAAACCCAGTCATGGCAGGAAAATGCTCACCTAGAGCTGAAGTCATGGCCTCTGGCTACATGAAAGCAGCCCCTGAAGACTTGTGTTATGTACCTGATCACCAGCACCAAAGGTCTTATAATTTGGGAAATGACACATATCCATACTATCTACCCCCCTAATGATTCAACCCAGTGATTATATAATTCTTCTCAAATCTGATTGAACTTAAATGGTCATAAAAGCAAATCCCAGAGGCTGGATCAAATGCGTCCTCCCATTTTTGTACTGTTTTGGACTGTTATTACCAAATATCAACAAAACATTTTTGGACTATATTCTATAATATTACAGCTCAATGCAACTCTGTTGACATTATCCAACAGCCCTATGATTTAGTATAACTGCAGTGGAGTAGGATATCGGCTGTATCTGAAGTCTAGAACAAGGCACTGGAGGTGGCGGTGAATTTGTATTCAGTTCACATTTAAATGAGAATTTACCTAATCCACATTATCCTATACAGTGCATGGACTGAAACACAGAGATCCTTTGAAATTTGCACTTCTCCAAATTTTGCAATTCAGTTCTCTAGCCACAATATTACAGTGATAAGTTGGCTCAGCTGACCGGCAGAATCCGCGACCAGGGAGAAGAGTCGGCAGAAGAAGAATGGAAGAAATTCAAGGACTATTTACAGAAACACTGCAATACTAATGAATGTTGAGTGATGTTGGATTGAAATTAAGTGGTTTCTAGCTGTAATGGTACAAAAGAATATGAAAAAATTGTTCTTTTTTCTTTTTATATAAGTAAAAGTTTAAGCCACAATAATTTAAGAAGTTGGATAGAAAATAAGGTGTTTTTTAACTGTAATGCTATGAGATAAGGATTTGCTGGATAAATAATTTGAACTGGAATACAAGAAGGGGAGGTATGAGGAGGTCAGGGAAATATGTTATTGAAAAATAAGTTGTGAACTTTATGTGTTTTTATTATTTTTTCTTTTTACTTTTTTTCTCTTTGTATAAAATGGAAAATTCTAATAAATATCTTATAAAAAAAAAAGATAAGTTGGCTCAGCATCCCAATCTAATCAGTGTGCTTTGTGTGCGTACAGTGTGCCGAGAAAACCCTTATTTCTCAAGTACTACATTGTTGGCATCAGCTCACTTGTGTTAACCCTTCTAAAGAAAGACAACTGACCCACTACATGTTTCCACTTGTCCAACAGAAATGGATAACCTCAGATCTGCAACCCTCCACAGATGGTACCCAATATACTAAAAGCTATAGCAATGGCCGATGCAATAGTGGGCATCCTTGCCTAACCCAGTTCCTACAACATACCTTTATCCTCTGATATCTCTCCATTTGTCTTTTCCCCTTCCTGGCCTATTTTTAAACAGGACGACTTTCTAAAGTTTAGCCTCTATGTTAGACAGTGGATGATAAGTGATGGGCCATGGTGCCTTTGCTCCAGAGAGGTGGCAAACACATTCAAAGCAATTCTTAATACACAGGAAGAGGAATGAGATGGCTTCCCCAACTCCAACAGAAACGCAGCACAGATTCTATCAACACGCCATTCTTATTACTGTTGTCTTTTGTACAAATATTACTGCCCAAATATTTTCCCTGTTTCGAGCTTATGAGTACCATTAAAGTGGAAAACAAGAAGGGAGGATTAGGTTAATGGTGTCATTGGCCTGCCCTTTGAGACAGGGATTGTACAAATATCTTGTCAGAGTTTAAACCTGATTAGATGAAAGAACGAGCTGCTACTAAAGCCCCCAAAGGAATTTGATTCCTGCCAGAGCAACTTGCAAGGAGAGACAGCCCTTGGCGGAGAGGGGAGCAAAAGGTCAACATCCCGGAGTAAAGCATTTTCAGGTTTAACTGAACACATCTTGAGCTTTATCTACTACAGTATTCCTTAAAGCCACATTTTAAAATCAAGTAATACAAATATGAACATCGCCTTAGTCAAACAAATATTCCAAAACTGAACAGCAGTTTCTAACTAAATAACTCCCCAAACCATCCATCTAATCCACACATGGCATGTAATAGAGGCAGGGGGGCAGGGACTTCTAGGCTCCTTAAATGCAGAGCACATGGGCAGCGTTTGAAGAAGCAGGCATGAAAAAAGGTGAGAGCTTGTGGTGTGTACAGTAGCATTAAGGTGTCTGGTTCGACTCCCCTGTATATCAAAAGAAGCCTGTATAGTTATTGTCCTTGAATCTTCCCATTTTAATGGCGGAGCTATCAGTTTCCAAGGTTTTTTTCTGATAGCTCTGTACTTAGCCAGAAGAGTCCCATTTGCTTAATTAATTGCCCACAAGATACAGAACTTGCTTTGATGTGTAATAAAACCTGCTACCAAGAATTTCCCAATAGAATTGCAATCCTGTTGTACATGTGATCCTGTAGGAAATCGGCTCTTATCATTAATGTTGAGATATCTAATTTATCTCACTGCCAAGGAAAAATAATAAATGAATAGAAAGAGAACCTACCCAAATGACGCAGACACAAAACCTCCACATATAAACTAAGTAAATGAATATAAATTTTACTACCCCACATCAAATTTAATTGATCTGTAGAAAAGACTCTACAACCTGAAAAAAGAGTACTTTTGTAAACCAAGAAAATCTTTAATAAAAATTCTTTTTTAAAAAAATATCTAATTTGCACTGAAAATCTCAGGGTGGAAGGAGGAGCACTGGTAGAAATTATGTTGCTCAGTCTTCCAAACTAGTGCATATGTATGTGTGTGTACTCCTCCCCCCCCCTCAAATATTCATGTAATGCATTTCCCCTAAATCAGGCTTCCTCAAACTCAACCCTCCAAATGTTTTGAGACTACAATTCCCATCATCCCTGACCACTGGTCCTGCTAGCTAGGGATCATGGGAGTTGTAGGCCAAAAACATCTGGATGGCCGAGGTTGAGGAAGCCTGCCCTAAATTATATGCATTTTGTAAGGCGTTGGTTGGTTGGCTGGCTGGTTGGTTGAAGAACTGAATCACCAAATTTGGGGGTCCTCTGGGAAGTAGAGTGGGATTTAAATTTAATAAAATAATAAATAAATGAATAAAGCATCAGCCGAACAACACTGGTCAGCGAGCATATATGCATGGCACTCAGCAATTCTAAAGAAAATAAATTACATAGATTTGATGCTAAATATTGGACCCATCCAATCAGCAAGTGTTTTCTGAGAAAGCAGCTGCAGCTGCTTTTGCTTCTCCACCATGCTGGAGCACATGACTGCAGAATAGGCTATAGGCCCTTTAAATGTTGCCAACAGCTCTCCTGCGGGAGAGGGAGAGCCACTGGAAGTCAAGTGCTGACAGCCTTTTAAAGACTTTATATACGTGTTTCCCAACCGGGGGCCATATGGTTCGGGGGGCGGCGGCAAAATATTCCAAGGGGGCCAAAGTGAAAATAACATAAATAAAATATTCCAAGGGGGCCACAGAGGGAAGTGAGAAGTGAAGAAAAAAATATCATTTTTAAATTAAAAAAAAATCCTGATTGACTGACTATCTGCTTGGCTAATCACAAGCGGGTAAGGGGGTGGCTCACCAGGGCCTAATTCTCCTTTTTGCCACATGTGTTTTCTTCTAACAGTCCTGCTTTGTTTCCGGAAGGAGAGGGCTATCACTGAAGCTCCCGTTTTGACCAGTAGAGCCCATGATCCAGAACCCCCTTTTGGCTGCATTATGTATATGCTTGCAGCTCTATAACCTGACACTTTGGAGAAGAAGGGATTAGTAGTTGACATGCTTAAAATTTATATTGCATCAGATCATTCCCCATGTGCTAAGTAATGGGAGGGTTGGGGGCCAGTTCCTGTAACTTGCAGCATTTCACTGCATAGCAAGAGCCATAAACAACTAAGTGATACCCATTCCAAAGGCCATCAAACAAGAAGTCCTAGTTCTCTTCTCCTGCTGCCACCAAAAGCTTTAAACCAGCCTCCAACACAAAACAGAACTAGGTTTCCTGGAATGCTTCAAAGAGGATGTATCCTCAAGGCATCTAACATTCAGACCACACTCATCTCCAGAGCAAGATCTCAAAAGTGCAACATCTGGGAACCTTAGGATTGCAAGGTTGGTAATCATTCTCATTGATATGAGTATGCCTATAAATACCAGTTGCTGAGAATCATAAGAGGAAGAGTGCTATGCTTTGCTTATGGGCTTCCTATGAGCATCTATCTCGTTGGCCTCTGTGAGACTAGATGGGTCCTAGGGTTTATTCAGCACTGTTCTTCTAATGTTTTAATGAGCAAGAGGGACGAGTAAGACAGAAGAGGAAAGGTTCATTCATGCGAACCAGTGCCTTCACCAGCAGAAAGGATTCTTAGTGAGAGAGATGGATAAGAGTGAACTGCAGCAATAAGATGAGCAGGAAAAGCAAGGAGGGAGGTTATTTTTTTCACATAGGATTCACAACATTCTTCTGAAAATTCAATTTAACTGTCCTGTTCTCGTTTGCTAACCAGAACCAATTTAATTGTAAATCTACACGCAGAGCCTACGGGATTGGGGGTGGATGGAATATTTTGCAATGGTTCTTAGCTCCCAGTTGGGAGACAAGAGTGCAACTTAACTGCTTTCAATTCTGCTGTAGTAAACTTCCCAGTTTCCTGAGTAAGAGCTCCCCTCCCAACCTGGGACAGACGTTGCTCCTTTATAATACGCCCTGGGCAAAATAAAATTAAATAAGGGACTATTTTTCCTAGAGACAATAGGAAAATCCCACCTGACTTGCCTGTAGAAGACATGCAGCAGGTATCCAGTGGAGCTATTTGTTTTGGTCAAGACTGATTCCCACCATGCACACACCTACCCAAATGTGCCAGGACATTCTCAAGAGGTATGAGAAAAACCTGACTCACTTTAACTCATTTAATTCAGAGTGGGAAGCCAACTAAGGCATGTTTCCATCACTGCCCACTCTCAGGAACACATTGCCAGTATCGGCATGTACAAGGGTTCCTTGGTTTCATGCCTTGTTGTGACAGTTTAGTAAACAACCTGATAAAATCAAGCACTTTCCAAAGGAAAATCCATTGCACTCAAGATCACTGGCTCGTCTGGTTCTGCTTACCATCTGCACAGGCTTATTTGGAACAACATAACAAATTTCGTTTCCTGGTCTCCTTCAATGTAAATAGGTCCATTAAGCTATAAGGGTGTTTACATTCTGGAAGATAGTTGCAGCTTTTCTTCTGATTACCCACAGCCCATAGCTAGTATTCCAGCTGCTCCTCTGCAGTCAGTGCTCTGTTACCTCCTGCTGGAAGAGGTGCTGCTTATAGGGCTGCAAGCATATACATAATGCAGCCAAAAGGCAAAATATACAGATTTTAATAAATTGGTACATACGCTCTATGACGACTAAATTATCCAGCTTGTGACTGACACAATGGGCCAGAAGGAGACTGTTTGTGCCAGCAGGTCAGGACTCAGTGTTATACAAATATTATACAAAGCAACCAGAGCTGTCCAAGCTAGTTTTATCATCAGAAAGAACACTACTCTTGAAAGTGCCAAACCCTCAAGCAGTAATATTTGGCAGATGGTGAAATTAGCAGCAATATCATAGTCTGGAAAGCCTTTGACCAGTATTTGGACATGAAATACCCAAATCAACAGTGCCATGAACTGTTGTCTTACTCTGGTTCTGGAGGCATCTTAAAAGGGTGGAGTGCGTGTGTGTAAAATAATACTCTATGACCCTCATAGCACAGCATGCAATATCCTCACACAGGGTGAGACCCAGTAGAAATGCTGTTCTGCGGGTGCCAGAGGAATCAGCTCATTCCCCTCCCCCTGCTTATATAAAAAGCCAAGACCAAGAGAAGGCCTCCAGAAAGCCTATCTGTAATGGCTCAAGATGTTCTGGGTGTTTGGCATGAGGCTGGCAAAATAGCTCACAGGGGTTTTTTGTTATTTGCCAAGGCTGTGAAAAGATTTTATACTCCTTGATGAACCCATGTTGTTGAACAACTGAAGTTGTTTTCCTTTTCTTGCATGGGGCTATTATTCACTCTTAGCCTGGCTTGTTCAGAAAAATAAGAATACCAAGTGTCCCCATTTGGAAACAATAACACAGGATAAGTCTGGGCAGTTGACTGTGGAAGCCAGGTCACACATTCCCTTTTAATGGGATCTTCAGAACATATTTTCACAGGATTATCTTTGTGCTGGTTAGAGAGCAAATGTTCTCAAAAAAGACACTCTGTACCACAAAATGGAGGGAACTCATTAGTGGGGAGCTGACATCATAAAGTCCATCTTACTCACCACAGGCTCTTATGTTCGCTTTATATAATTATGCTGGCATGAAAACCTTGCCTTGGTCCCTCCACTCGCCTCAACTTATCAAAGCAACAAGGATTTCATCCATTAAGATTTTGTGCTTCATGGACACCATTTCACTGCCAATCTTAGCAGAAAGAGCTCTCTGCTGTTCTTTGTATGCCTCTTCTCCCTTCTGCTTTTGTTTAATTTAGGAAAGCATTTTTAAAAGCTTTTGCACAAAGAACACTGATGCGTATTGGATTTCAGTCCCATGAATACTCAAGATGGAGGCCTCAGCATTGTTACAGACAGCAGTTGTGTGAGAGAGAATTTTATGTGAGTACGATCAGTTCTCCTAGACCACAAGGATGAAGCACATGCCAATGGGCCTACTTTGTTGCTAATCTTCTGCCAAATCCAGCACACACAATTCAAGAAAAAAGTGCTCTTATAATGTCTGGAGATTTGAAATGCTTGGATAATATGGACATTAAATATTACTACAGTAATTAACACAAGCATGTGACTATTAATATCAATTAACCAATTGCCTGTATAATCAGGGAATGTTCAGCAAACATTGGCATAGCAATTTGTGCCTCATAATTAATAGAAATGCTTAAATACTTCTTCATCTCATGATGCCATTACTGAAAGGATGATTCCCAGCCTGTGGCTAACAATTTCAAACAGGGTCCAGACACATATATGGGCCAGGACAGATGTTTCAAAATACCAAGGCAAAGGATACAAGCAAAGTTAGGAAGAATACAATGTGAGAGAATAAAGTTAGAGAGATACAGTGGGCTGCAGGTGTCCACACTGTGTTAGAGAACATGGTGGCTAATTTAGGCTAATGGTTTGCAAAAAGGGTACTTCATGAAGCAAAGCAACAGAGTAGCAGCTAACAGGCCAGTAAGGAACCAGGGCAAGGAACCAAGGTAAGTATGCTCTAAGAAGGCTAGTGTGATAACATGAGCATTTACAGGCAAAACTTGAAGTAAATAGGGTGCTTATCCTCCTGCAAAGAAGACATTCCAGGAAATTTTAATCATTTTCCCACAGCCAGGCTTCAAAACAGGATGAAAGCCAACTAGGGTAAAATTGTTTAGGGGGATATGTAGTGGAGAATCAGTAGGCAGAGGACGGGGTGAATTAAGAACACCTATCTGTCCATTGATCCAACTACAGTATTACCATTATCTTAGTTGACATGGGGTTAAAAGCATGTGCTTGCTGAGATAATGTACACATTTTGCCCTTGGGCTTCCTGGGTACAAAAGCAAGTGATCCAGCACACCTGGTGCAAATGGAGAAAAGCTCTCTAGGCAACTTTTATTTTTGATCATTCTGACCTTGTGGATGGGATCATATGAAACAGGAAGTTGGGGAATTTGCTTTTATCCTTTTCTAACACCGTTTCAACTTCTGGCTCTCCACACAGGCCTTGGTCATTCTCAAAGCATAATCACTAAGAACATAATTTCTAAAACAATAATCACTAAGAAAATGAGGGGGGGAGCCTTCAGCTCCTTCACTGGAGAAAATTTCAAATGTCCATGGCATCATTTATATGCACATCCAAAGGCAAAGCTAAATAGTGCTATTATCTAATGGAGAGCCAGTGTGGAGCAGGTTGAATTGGCAATGGTAACATCTCAGGAAGAGAAAAACAACAACATGTTTTTGCTGAACCCAGACAAGTCTAAAAAAATTGTTTTTAGCAGGAAAGCCTAGAAAGGAGCACAACATATTTCATTTTGAATAGGTACTGGGTGGGCAGCCCAGTTGCTAAATCAACAGCCCTCTTCTCCACAAGCTGTTGTCCTTGTAGGCTAGAAGGCTACATGTATTATTTCATGTTGTTATACAGCTGTTGTGGCAACTGACAGTCTGCACTCTAAAGAGGAACAATCTGGGATCCAGAAATATTCTGCAAATAAGCACCACCCTGTTGCTGTTGCCCCCCTCATGAAAACAGCACAAACCTCAAATCTGGGGGCAATGGCTTGGAATGGAAATGTAAGTCAATTATATCAATCTGCATTGGTTCATCAAGACTTTTGCAGAGGTGTAGTAAAAACAGTGAACAGTCTACAGACTAAATAATCAGGGAGTCTCAGTTTATTTCTGGACTGGAGTGGATGGAGTTGGCCTAATAAAGGTGGCAAAGAGTCTGAGGCTGATACAGGCACCCGAGCTAACATTTGAATTCATGATGGGGTGCTAAAAACAGAACAACAGAAAGGAAAACAGTAAGGAAAGAAGTAAATATTGAAACCTCATTGGCCAGTTGCCACCTTCCCCAGCTGCCTGACCACTTCTGATTCCTTTTTTTTATTTGCATTTTCTTTGAAAGGGAGAAGCCAGGCTCCCTGCAGTGCCATCCCCTGCAAGAGGTTATTTTCCTGGAATATGCTACTTTTCCATGGACTGGATTTTTTCCCCATTCTCAGAAAGAAAAGCATCTGCTTCAGTTGTGCTATTGGCTTTAAGTCCTGCTCCAGCTTTGGAAAGTCTGAACATAATATAATCCCAAACACACTTACATACACACCAATATTTTGTAAGTGAAGAAAGAAAATTTATATATGTTTGGCCTTTTTAGCATCACCCATCTAGTGACAAAGGCGGCCCTCCCTTTCCTCTACCCATCCACCACAGAGATCAGGATCAGGTGATGATTATCAGAAATAACTGGCTCTGCTCTCCCAATTCACATCTATTAATATAGTTTGTGCTTACCATAGCCCAGCAAACTTCACAGTTTGTTACAATAGTGAAAAGTTTCCAGTACATAAATTGATGGAATTCTTTAATGTGAGGCTCTCTTCTTCAAGCTACAGATCACGGCACTTTTTATTTATACTTAATGGGTCATATCTAAAGGGACATTCCACCTTATTGTTCAATGAGCAACACTGATCCTACTTCATGATAAAATATATAGGAAATGATTGCTTCTTTATGGGATTAAAATGCACCAAGAGCTCTGAGGATCTGAGTTAACAACTTTGATATTTGAAATGCTTCTTATTTTCACTTGTCCCAGTGCCTCTTCTTGTTATCATTTCCAAAACAGGGACAGCCAATGTTTTAGTGTTACTGCACATAATAATAAAGGTTTCTTCAGCTATGTTTGAAGCAAGAGGAGAAACAAGCAAGTAATAAGTCATATGCATGGGGAAGATGGACAAATGCTATTGGGTGGCAGAGAGAAAGTGGAACCACTCAACACCTACTTTGCCTCTGTTTTTCTTCCAAAAGGAAACAATGCCCAACTGGTGACAACAGAAAAAATGATACAAGGAGGGAGCTGAAGCCCAAGATAGGAAAATAGGTGGCAAGGAAACACCTAGCTACTTTAAATGAATTCAAATCTCCAGGGCCTGGTGAGCTGCACCCAAGGGTACTAAAGAATCTTGCAGATTTAATCTCAGAGCCTCTGTCTATAATCTCTGAGAATTATGGGAGAATGGGTGAAGTCCCTGTGGACTGGAGGTGGGCAAATGTTGTCTCCATCCTCAAAAAGGAGTAAAAAGAAGACTCAGGTAACTACTGACTGGTGACCTGGACACTGATACCAGGAAAGGTCTTAGAAAAGATAATTCCACAGTTGGTCTGCAAGCACTTAGAAAAGGGTGATGTGATTTCTCAAAAACAAGTCATGCCAAACAATCTCATTTCTAGTTTCTTTCTTTTTTTATAGAGTTACAAAGCTTGGTGGATCAGGGGAATGCTATGGACATTGTATATATCTTGATTTCAGGCAAGCCTCTCTGAGGAGACCATTCCATAGATGGGGTCCTGCCACCAAGAAGGCCCTCATCCCAGTCACCTGATCACCATCCACCACAACCTCATTCAGTGGGGCAACCTGAGCAGAGCTTCTGGCAATGATCAAAGTAAACTGAAGGGATACATTCCCAGTGTCCAATCCCCATTAGCAATCTTGCAGTTATATTCTGAATGAACTTCACTATTTTGGATAATCTTCAAAGGCAGCCCCATGCACACCTCATTACAGTAGTCTAATTTTGAGGTTACCAGACCATGGATAAGCATGACAAAGCTGTTTTGTCTAGAAGGGGTTACAGCTATTGTGAGGTTTGTACGCTGTTCATGTATTCCATCTGGGGTTTTTTTAGAGTGTAGGTGTAAATCCTTTAAGTTCCTCACCGCTGTTGCCAATTTGGACCAAGTCAGGTTTCCTTTTGCCAGCAAACTGCCTTTGAATTTTATCGTTGTTCACTCCACAAACAAACCCCTCTCTCAACATATCCTCCAGGACATTGCCAAGTGAGCAGCGTGCAGCTAACTTTTTGAGTTCAGCCACATATTCGCCACATATTCAGATATATACTTCCCTTCCCTTCTTATCCTATAATGGAATTTAAAACATTCTACAGTAATGTTAGACTGTGGGGTATAATGTTCTCTTACAATCTTCTGCAGATCTGCCAGATTTTGTCTTCTGGCTTCTGAGATTGCAACAAACTTCTCAAGAGGGAGCATGTTTTACAGAAGAAGACTGGCTTCTCTTTGTCCTGATCATTAAAACAGTGGCCTAATCTTTCAACGTATTGCTGCCAAATTCTCATTCTCTGGATCAAATTCTTCAACTTTCCAATAAGATTGCTGGAATTTCTTACTACTACTTTTATATAGGAACACCTTTTCTGTATAAAAATAAAACTTCCACTCACTTTATTTACAGTCTAACAAAACAGGTTGTTTATTGCTGGAATAGCATAGGACAGAATTGGAAAGGAACCACATAGAAAAGTTTAAGGATGGAGTCTTGTTCAACCCCATAATAACATATTTAACTCCCTAATCATCAGATGACTAGAGTTATGGTTGCATATTATTTCATATGTTGCCAGTTTAAAAAATTAGGAATATTTCTACTGATCATGGATCTCTCATGCACACTCTACTGTAGATGGTAGAACTATATTGTCCCCTTACACCTCATATCTAAATGACTAACATTCTGCCTAATGTCAAAAACTGTAGAGTTTTCTCCGATTATCCAAAACAATATGTGTTTTACATATCCAAATGACACTGGAAGCAAGTTTAATAGTATGTAATATCTGATTATTACTCTAGTAACCTTGAATAAGCAGAAACCAGGTAACATGAAGATTGTGTTCTCTCCCACAAGTCTACCCATGTATTAAGATTAGTTTTAATGGTCTTCTGATAACTACTGAGTGGGGAGATAGGGTCTACCCCAGCTTTGGAATTCCCTCCTTATGGAAATTCACCTGACATCTATTCTGCTACCTTTTGGACACACCTGGTGAAACCCTCTAAATTTTCCTAAGCCGTGTTAACTTTTTTGGTTATAGTTTTCAGGTTTTTACTGCAAAATGCTCTGGGGATTCTTGGATTGAAGGATACGATAAGAATTGCTTAAAATAAATAACATGTTCTAAGACTGGTTTCCAATATGGAAAAAAATATTTTGATAGTTCCATAAAATATGAGCAAGATTAGCTCACAGCCATCTCCATCTCCATAAAATGTGGTACCCTTAGTGTATATAATCTGCATAATCTGAACAGAGTAAAGTGTTATCAGTACTAGATTTTAAATTTAAAACCTTCCCCCCATGTTCATACACAATACTAATCAAGGTATATGTTGCGATAATCAGATCCAAGAGTCATCTGTAGTAATTATACATTGCATACCTTTTGAGTTACTACTAGAAATGAATGTTTCTTAATAATATACAGAAACATAAGTAATCTATGGGTTTTATCAAACTTCATGATAGATTAGAACCATTGAAATCAATGGACAGAGGTTAGTCATGAATAACTTGTCCATGAATTTCCATGAGTATATTCTGATTACGACTAAAATATAATAAGAGCCTATTGGATCAGGCTAAAAGCCAGCGGCAAAACAAGATGCCTGCAGGAAAGCAGACCCTGAGTACAAAAGCACTCTCCCCTCCTGTGGTTTCCATTAACTAGTTAAATACTAACCTAAAAAGCTGTTCAATTTAGTGTACAGTTTAATACTATTGACCTGTACTAGCAGGTCTAATGGGATATAATATTTTGCCCATGTCTGAATATTTCCTAAAACAAAAGCATATTGCCATTAAGGACAAATCATAAACTTAACACTATATAACCTAAATCCATGAATCAGATCTGAATACACACACCCACACCCACACCCATATTGTATATTTTAATGGCATGCACATTCATTTTTATTTTAAAGAGTGCTAACTATTATCCTGGAACATTTTCTTGCCCAAACAAAACAGCACAATCCTATACATGTCTACTCAGAATTAAGTTCCATTGAGTTCAGTGGAGCTTACTGTCGGGTAAATCACCTGCAGTCCCTGTATACACAAACCTAGGAGTAAGGCCTGCACTGAATTCAGTTGAAATTCAGTTCTGAGTACAGTGGTACCTCGGGTTACATACGCTTCAGGTTACAGACTCCGCTAACCCAGAAATAGTACCTCAGGTTAAGAACTTTGCTTCAGGATGAAAACAGAAATTGTGCTCTGGCGGCGCAGCAGCAGCAGGAGGCCCCATTAGCTAAAGTGGTGCTTCGGGTTAAGAACAGTTTCAGGTTAAGAACGGACCTCCGGAACGAATTAAGTACTTAACCTGAGGTACCACTGTAGATGTTCATAGAGTTGTGCTATAATTTAATTCCACTTTTTTGCCATGATGTCAAAATCTGAGTGTTCAACAGCAAAATTACTATCCTAGGTATTTTGCTCATTTTGACAATGCAAAATTCAGTTCAATTCATAGGTCACCTGAACAAATCTACTTTAATCTTCCATATTCTCAGTATTGTGCTTTTTCTGACTATGTCTATCTAGTTCTTGGTTAATCCTAATATCTAACTATTGCCTCTCTCCCGGAGATAAAGCAGATTTTTGAAATGTCATCCTTACTACTTCTGCTCATACTATGGTCCCTCAGATTATTACAGCTCCCGTCATCCTTCATGTAAGTATTCAGGCATAAGGAGCATCAAGAAAGAAAGAATTTCTATTTCTCAAATAAAGTAATATCATCAGCAGATTTAGCTTTTTAAAGTCACCCCTGCCCACTTTTGTCTGTTCAGTATTAATGTTGTCTCCGATAGCAATGGTTAAAAGGCTCCTGTTGATAAAATGGAAAAATGGAGAAAGTTGACATCCTCGTTTTGAACCTCTGTGCAACCAAAAAACATCTGACAAAAACCTGTATCATTTTTAATGCCTCCCAGATGGTTAACCAACTCATGTCTGGTGCTGTATATATATATATATAAAATTTGCTCTGATCCTTCTGACACATTATGACTATCTCCTCATTCTGTAAGAATAAATTATATAGGCACCACATTCTATCTGTTGACTCACTACATTCTGTTTTTTACTCCAATATTAAGGGAGCAGATCCACATATATCTACAGGTTTATTGCTACTTTGCTCACTTTGGGGGTCAAGCCTGATTGTAGTTCTTATCCACCATTACATTTAGCACTTACATTCACAAATGGCACAAACAGCCGTAGAAGAGAGTGTCTTGTGAAAATGGTCTTGTGAAGTGCGAATTGAAATGTTCTGTAGTGTCATGTGAAAATGGTCTTGTGAAATGCGAATTGAAATGTTTAAGTGCAAGGTGGCAAAAGTGCTATAAAAGTATGATTCTGAAGCATTAGAAATAGTCTCAGATGGAACTGTGACATCAGATAGGATGGCCATGGTGGAAAAGAGGGTTAAAAAACTGATACAGTGGAACCTCGGTTGTTGAATGTAATCAGTTCCGGCAAACCGTTTGACTTCCGAAACTTTCGACAACTGAGGTGCAATTGCTGGTCGACAAAATCCATTGAAAAAATGGAGAAACAAAGTCAAAAACGGAAGCATTCACTCTGGGTTGTCGGGGTTCAAAAGTTGAAACATTCGACTTCTGAAGCATTCAACAACCGAGGTTCCACTATATAGAGAGAGTCACTTCCCGGGCCCTCACACACCAATTTAACAATTCCTGACTGCTGCATATTATTGTTATTGTTATTACTTTGATTTGACAATCATTTTTATTGCATTTCTGTTATATATTTGAACTTATTACATATTTAAACATATACAAAACTAAATAAAAAGTATACATTTTAACGTTTACAAAAAGTATGTGTGTGTGTAAAAACCAAAAAAGAAAATGTGAATGGACTTTCCTCTCTTTTCGGGGTTTTTTTTGTTACCCTTCCTATCTGGGTCTTCCAAACCCATCTTGTTACCTCTCTTAACCTCTTGTTTTAGTTTAAGCAGATGAACTTTACACAAAACCTGCCAAACTTTTCATCTGTGTATACTGGGTTCTTATATAATCTATAAATATTTTCCAATCCTCTTTGTATATTTTATCTTCCTGATTTCTTATTCTGCTGGCTACTGCAATTTCTATATGTTGCTTTTACTGGATTTTATAACTTTGCTGTTTTTATTGTGGTGGTTTTGTTACTTATTGTATACCACCTTGGTATCATTTAAATGAGAGATTGTATACAAATATTTTATTTTAAATAAATAAAATAAAAGCATTTTATCTTCATGGTTCAGGGATAGATTACCATCCCCTCAGTCAGAATGACTAGTGACCCTACAGATTTTTCTTTTCCCCCCATGTCAGATAAAACAGTGCACGCTTGACTACAGTTACTTCTTTTTCTACAGATGCTTCTTGCAGTGCATGATACAGTTTTTGACCAGGTTTGTAAGAAGATTCCAGGTCCACTAACATGAATAGGACCTTTGTCATTGACTTCCATGGGATGTGAATTGTACCAGTTTGCCTAAGTTGGTGGCCATCGCTGCATTTTATGGTAATGATTGCCATTGTTTAACTATGCACTCTATGAAGATGTTTTTCCTATTGTATGTCCTTATTCTTCCACCACTCAGCTTCATTGGATGATGCTGGGTTCTAGCATTATGAGAGAACAGAGAAAAAAACTTCTCTCTATCCACTTTCTCCACGCCAACTCTTTCATGCCCCTGCTTACTTTTCCTGAACTAAAAAGCCCTAAATGTGTTTTTTCTTATAGGAGAGTTACACATGCCCCCTGATAATTTTGGTTGCCCTTTTCTGAAACTTTTCAGGTCCTACAGCATCCTTTTTGAGATGCAGTGACCAAAACTATATGGAACTATAAAGACATTTCAATATTGAAAATTTTATTTTCTATTGCCTTCCCAAAGATCCCCAACATAGAACTTGCCTTTTTCACAGCTGCCACACACCGGGCTGACATTTTCTTTGAGCTGTCCACCATGACCACAATAACTCTTTCTTGGTCAGTTACCACTAGGTCAGACTCCTTCAGCACATATGAGCCCCTCCAGCCTGGTGTTTTATTGTGGGTGTGTTCTGCACAATGTTCTTGACACAATACATCAGTTGTATATTTATTCTGCTTTATGAGTTGTTCTGCAATGCTTGCCCACTGCCGCTACTGTCTGTAGGGGCTATAATGCAACAAAAACAGAACCCCTCAGAACATTTGTGTTATGAAAAGTTACAGGGTTTCATAAGGAAGTTACATAAGCATTGAGAAATCAAGCAGTATGACCGCTCCAAAACTTAAACTTAAGTTAAAAAGCACTGGTCTCAGTGCCAATCCTTGGGAGAACCCACTGTTTATATCTGCCCATTGTGAGTACTGTTCATTTCTTCCTACTCTCTTTTCCCTGTTCTTTAGCCATTTACCATAAAAGTAATCCATAAAAGGATGTCTCCCTTTTATCCTATGGATAACTCGGGAGTTTTTAGCAAGGAGATTTATGAAAAGCTTTTTGAAACTTCTTGTATACAACATCTACTTGAATATCCTCTCAAATATTTTCAAAAGGTTAGACTTACCTTTGGATCCAGGGCAATGTTATGTTTCTGCTAAGAATAACATTCCATTTTTAAATTTTATTTTTATTTTATTGGTTGATTGGCAAGTTGTAGGCAATTGTGGCAATTCTCTGCAATGTTCAGTGTAGAACTGAACTATGACGGCCTTTCTCTTCAAACTGCAACTGTGTTCCAGGCCTTCAATGCCTTTGGTGCAACAGAGCATTGGATATATTCCATGCCTTTGTCATTTCATTAAATGTTTGCTTTCCTGGAAACTCCAGAACAACTCAGGATTGAGTGATGGGTGTGTTTACAAGTCAACAGGTGGGAAAGAGAGAAATGAAACTGCCACAAGGGTTGAAAACTCACAGGAAATTGATTGCTTGTTGTTGCAAGAAAGGCATGGGTCCCCATTGCTAGTTCAAAAGTGCACTCCAGTTGTTTGACAGGCAAATCAAAGGGAAGGCCATACAGTATGGCAAAAGTGTTTGATCACAAAACCAGCAGCACAGGCTGAAAGCCTGAGGGGAGCCCAAAGACCGCAGGCAGAATAGAAAGTGCTAACAGTAGCCAGAGGAGCAACTCCTACAGCGGCTGTACTCTCCTGTACAGACAATCCACTGTCCTACTAGACATGCTGCTCTCCCAACTTGACGAGCCCATCACATAGGATTTGTGAAAATGGTATTAGTTCATTCTGCACCCCTTCACCATCTGGCAAAACCCAAGAAAACAATTAATGGCTATCAGTGCTTGCAAATCCAGCACATGGTCTGGAAAGAATTGCAAAGAGAGATAAATAATGTGCTATATCTCATTATTTCAATGGCTCTTCCTTTTCCAGGCTCAAGTACAGGAGAAGACTAGCAGGCCAAGTGGAGTGGGAGCAGCAGGGAAGAGGGAGAAAGGAAAAGGATTAAGAATACAAAAGGAGACCAGGCAAGAAGTGCACCTCAGGGACCAGTCAAAGCAGGGGAAAATGCTGGAGGACTTCCGGTTGGCGCCAGCGCTAATGGCCGCCTCTCGCTGAGCTCCGCTCAGGGAGGCTCTTCACGGGTTCGGGTCCGACCGCTACGGCGAAGCGGGGACCCCTAAAATCTCAGGCGCAGAAGCCTGAGAGCAAGGAGGCTCGGTGGGCACCTAAAGCGCCCCTTTTTATCGCAAGGGAGCCTTTTTAAAGGCTCCGGAGTGGCAGCGGGGGAGCGCTGGGCTGAGAGCCGCTACCCAGCCCGTGAAGTGAAGCCGCGTCGCCATTGACGGAGAGCGCCGACTTCTTCCTGACATTTGGATTACAAATTGGACTACCGTGAGTAAGATTGAGCAACAAATTTACAAGGAAATAATCGTAAATTGGCTGAAAGCGGAGAAGGTTTAAAATAAGGAAGTCTGCCTTCTCCGGACTGCATGTAAATAAAGCATCGAAATAGGAAGCTGCAATTGTCAGAAAGGCTTTAAAAGTGAAGGACCCAGGCATCGGACCCAGCTCCCCCCTTAGCAAGCAGGGGCAGGGGGGGAAGATTTATGAACTGTTTTGCCTGCACGAGAGAGGCTTGGAAGGGAAAGTTCTGCCGCTTTAAACCCTTGGGGAGGACTGCCTGGGAGTGAGCTACCGGGACTGAGAGCTGTCATTTGAGACTTGCTACAAAGTAGGTGTTCTGCTGGATTACAACTAAAGACTTGATTTGACAGAAGTTTGGAATTTTGGAAAGATACTTTGGAAAGATACAACTTGGCTACTTAGAAGAATATAGGACATTTGGTTGCTACCTTTGTTTGCTTGGGAAGGGAACTTTGTTACTTTGCACTGGAAATTTTGAACTGCTCCATCTAGAGGCTAAAGGGAAATAACTACTACTATTTACTGTAAGAAACAGACTTGTGGAATTTTCCACCTGAAAGTGATTCCCGTGGGAAAGACCTTGGGATATGAGTGGCCCAATAGAGGAGAGAACAACAAGGGCCAAAAGCAAAGCTGAACAAAAAAGAAGAGGTTCAATTGTACCACCTGCAGCTCCTTCCATGGATACAGTAACAATAACCAAAGCATTAGTCAAAATAAATGAAACCCTAGAAGTGCTAACAAAGCAGAGCACTGAAAACTCCAAACAGCTGAATCAATTGTCAACAAAATTGGATTTGAATACAGAGACTATAAATAAATTAGTTCAAGAGAACGAGATAACTAGAAAGATTGCAGAGGAGGCAAAAGTTTCGGCAGAGGAAGCAAAACTTTCTGCAGGAAATACACAGGAACAGATAGTACCAGTCTGTAAAAAGCTGGAAGAACATGAGGCTGCTCTGTCTCTACTGGAACTACAGAGAAAAAATAAAAATTTAAGACTGAGATCGATTCCAGAAAATGAAAAGGATAACTTGATAGAATATTTGACAAAAGAATTTCTGGAATTTTGGCAGGACAGCTTGAAAGAGGAGGAATTTAAGATAACAACTGCTTTCAGACTGGGAAGGAGACAGAACAGAAAGAGCCCAAGAGATTGCCTTATAACTCTGAGAACTCAGGAGGAGAGAGATAAGATATTGAATTTGCATTTCCATACAGCCCTTGAAATTGGAGACTCACGTGTGCAGATTTTTAAAGATATTCCTAAAAATATTTTGGAAGCGAGGACCCACTATAAGGACTTGGTCACCCTATTGAGAAAGAACAACATACTATTTAGATGGGAGTTCCCACAAGGTCTGTCTTTTAACTACAAAGGAAAGAAAATTAAGATAAAGACAGTGCAAGACAAAGAACAGTTCCTGACAAGAAACGAGGAGGACCTTCTTAAGGAAACGGCGGAACCTACGGACCTAGAAAACCTACCAGACATTTCGAATTTATCTTTTGGAGCTAGAAAATCAACAGAAGATCTCCTTGGAGCCGTTGGAGGGGCAACTGAATAAATAACAAGATGTCTTTGAAATTCTTAAGTTGGAATTGTAATGGCTTAAACCTTCCTAGGAAGAGACGAGAAGTCTTCCACATTCTGAAAAAAGAACAATTGGACTTGATTTGTTTACAGGAAACCCATGTGACTAGGTTACATCGAAAATTACTTATCAACAAAAGATTAGGACAAGAATTTATCTCATCGGATAAAGTGAAGAAAAGAGGAGTGGTGATTTATGCAAAGGAGAAGTTGGCCCCGAAATTAATATTCAAAGATGAACAAGGAAGGTATATAGCAATTGAAATTCGAGTACAAGGAGAAAAATTATTGATAATAGGAGTCTATGCACCAAACGAAGGGAAGTCGGAATTTTTTAAGAAACTGCATGAGACATTAACAGACTTTCTGGATTACAATGTAATTTTAATGGGAGATATGAATGGAGTGGTCTCTACAAATATGGACAAAGCACAAAAACAGGTGATCTCCAAGGACGGGAGATTACCTAAGACATTTTTTGAAATGACTGACAATATAAATCTGATTGACATTTGGAGAACAAGGAACCCTCTAGAGAGAGAGGGAACCTTCTTCTCTGAAGCAAAAATGACATGGACAAGAATCGACCAAATATGGATAACTAGTGGGATGGCATCAAAGGTCAAGAAAGTGGAAATCTGCCCAAAGACTTGCTCCGACCATAACGCTGTAAAGATGGAAATGAACTCAACAACAGCTGGTTCCTTTAGATGGAGGATGAATGACTCCCTATTTAGAGATGAAGAGGTATATAAAAAGGCCCAGAAGGCAGTTAAAGACTACTTTGAGATAAATCTGAGAACAGAAGTGGAAAAAAGAGTGGTTTGGGACGCAAGTAAAGCTGTCATGAGAGGATTTTTAATACAACAGAATGCCGTAAAAAGGAAGAGACAGAATGAGAGAAAGGACAAGATCATGGATAAGATAAAAGAAGGAGAAAAAAGACTGAGATCTAAACCAAAGTCTCATGAAATCCTGAGGGAAATCAAGTTTTATCAGAGACAATATATGGAATTGATGAATCAAGAGATTGAATGGAAAATAAAACAAATGAGACAAAAGACATTCGAATCGGCAGACAAATGTGGGAAACTTTTGGCATGGCAGCTGAAGAAGAGACAAAAGCAGAATACGGTTACCAACTTAGAAGTTGAGGGAAAAAACATTTATAAACCTAATGAGATTAGAAACTGTTTTCAGAGCTATTTCAGGAGACTTTATGCACAAGGGCCAGTGAACGACAAAGAAATTGAAGAATTTCTTAAAAAATATGGATTACAAAAAATTTCGGAACAAGATAAAGTGATTTTGAATCAGAAGATAACTGATCAAGAAATTGAGGGAGCCATTCAAAATATGCAATTGGGAAAATCTCCAGGACCGGATGGACTGACCTCCAGATACTACAAAGCTTTGAAAGAATGGCTTATGCAACCGTTGAAGGAGGTCTGTAACGAAATTTTGGAGGGGAAAAAGGCACCTGATTCGTGGAAAGAAGCATATATTACGCTTATACCAAAGACAGAGACGGAGAAGAACCAGGTCAAGAACTACCGCCCTATATCATTACTCAATGTGGATTACAAAATCTTTGCAGATATTTTGGCAAAAAGACTGAAAAGAGTTTTGGTGGGGGAGATTCATAAAGACCAAGCGGGCTTTCTTCCAGGAAGACATTTGTCAGACAATGTGAGAAATATAATAGACATTATGGAGTTATTGGAAGTTAATATTAATACTAAGGCAGTATTAATATTTGTGGATGCGGAGAAAGCCTTTGACAACATTTCTTGGAGTTTTATGAAAAAGAATCTCCAAGGGATGGGGGTAGGCCAAGGTTTTGAAAATGGTATAAGTGCAATTTATTCTGAGCAAAAAGCAAAACTGATTGTAAATAATGTGGTCACTGAAGAATTTGCTATTGAAAAAGGGACACGACAGGGATGCCCAATATCCCCACTACTTTTCATATCTGTCCTGGAGGTTCTATTAAATATGATTAGAGAGGACCAGCTGGTTAAAGGGATTCAGGTCGGAGCTAAACAGTACAAACTGAGAGCATTTGCAGATGACTTAGTTTTAACCTTACAAGAGCCAGACACTAGTACGAAAAGAGTTTTAGAACTAATACAAATATTTGGTCAAGTAGCAGGTTTTAAGTTGAACAAACAGAAAACGAAAGTACTGGACAAAAATCTAACAGCTGTTGAAAGGGAAAAGTTCCAGAGTGAAACTGGTTTAATGATAGCAAAGAAGGTGAAATACCTGGGGATTAATTTGACATCTAAGAATGTGAATCTTTTTAAAGATAACTATGAGAAATGCTGGACAGAAATTAAGAAAGACCTAGAAGTATGGTCAAATTTGAGACTTTCCTTGTTAGGCCGTATTGCTGTTATTAAGATGAATGTCTTGCCTAGAATGTTGTTTTTGTTTCAAACATTGCAGATTTTAGACAAAATGGATTGTTTCAAGAAGTGGCAAAAAGACATATCTAGATTTGTCTGGCAGGGCAAAAAGCCCAGAATAAAGTTTAAGATATTAACTGATGCAAAAGAAAGAGGGGGGTTTGCCCTGCCGGACTTAAAGCTGTACTATGAATCAGCGGCGTTTTGCTGGCTGAAAAGTTGGCTGCTTCTTGAAGACACAGACATTTTGGATTTGGAAGGGTTTAACAACAGATTTGGTTGGCATGCATACATATGGTATGACAAGGTAAAAATCCATCAAGGTTTTAAGAACCATATTGTTAGGAAAGCATTGTATAAGGTTTGGACTCGATACAAAGATTTGCTGGAAAACAAAACCCCCAGGTGGTTGTCACCAATGGAAGCTAAGGAAGTGAAAAAACTTAATATGGAATCCAAATGGCCAAAGTATTGGGAAATTATAGAACATGAGGAGGGGAAAGTGAGATTACAGAGTTATGAGAAGTTGAAGTCTAAAGTAAGAGACTGGCTACATTACCACCAGATAAATGAAGTTTTTTAACAGGACAGGAAAATTGGCTTCCAGGTGGAGAGGTCAAAATTAGAAACAGAGCTTTTGGAACCCAATACTAAGAATTTGTCAAGAATGTATAACTTGCTGTTGAAATGGAATACACAGGATGAGATGGTTAAATCAGCTATGATTAAATGGGCACAAGACATTGGCCATGACATTATGCTTGCTGACTGGGAACAGTTATGGACTACCGGTATAAAGTTTACGGCATGTAATGCCTTAAGAGAGAACATCATGAAAATGATCTATAGGTGGTACATGACCCCAGTCAAGCTAGCAAAAATTTATCACATGCCCGATAATAAATGTTGGAAATGTAAGGAAACTGAAGGTACTTTCTACCACCTTTGGTGGACGTGCCCAAGGATCAAGGTTTTCTGGGAAATGATTTATAATGAAATGAAAAAGGTGCTTAAATGCACGTTCGTGAAGAAACCAGAAGCCTTCCTCCTGGGTATGGTAGGCCAATTGGTGTCAAGGAAAGACAGGACGTTTTTTATGTACGCTACAACAGCAGCAAGAGTATTATTAGCAAAGTATTGGAAGACACAAGAACTACCCACACTGGAAGAATGGCAGACTAAGGTAATAGACTATATGGGACTGGCTGAGATGACCGGCAGAATCCGCGACCAAGGGAAAGAGACGGTGGAAGAAGATTGGAAGAAGTTTAAAATCTATCTTAAGAACTGTTGTAAAATTAATGAATGCTAAAATGTTTTGGGTAATGCAAAACAGAATTGCAGCGATTAGCAATTGGATATGAGAAATAAGATCTAAAGAAAGTCTTATATGGAAATTAGGGGATGCTGAAAAGATTGATAACAGGGATGCAGAAAGGGGAGGTATGGGGAAGTCGCCGAAAGAAGGTCAAGGAAAAATGTTAAGAAAGTATACGTGTTTATATGTTTGTTTGTTTATGTATTGTCTTGTATTGTCTTTTATTATGTGTTTAAAACCTAATAAAAATTTTATAAAAAAAAAAAAAAAAACAAAGCAGGGGAAAATGCTAACCCTCAAAGTGTCCTCAACTTAAGCTTCATTAAAACAAAACAAAAATGATCTAAAACAGCACATGAAGGGAGGGGATAGGAGATCATGACAAAACAGAGAAATCAAAAAGTCTAGACAAACAAAAAATGTCTCAGTTGAAAAGAAATCAGATAGCACCAGGCAAATCTCTCTCAATAGGAAGTTCTGAGATGGGACACCACAACTGAAAAGGCCTTATTTCTCCAGTCATCATCTGCCCTAATTCCAGTGGCAGGGGGACCTACAGAAGGCCTCTGAGGAGGATCTTAATGTTGAAGCAGATTCATATGGGAGAAGAGAGGCCTCTAGATCCCCAGCTACCAAGCCGTTTAGTTCAAAACAGCACTTTGAATTGTGCTTGGAAACTTCCAGTCTGAGTCCAGTTGAGGAAAAGTCAGTTTAAAAAGTCTTGGGTGAGCCACAGGGTAGAATTCACAGGCATTTCTCACCTGCTGATGTTCTCTCCTGCTTATGCCCTCCACCAAACCCAGAATTAAAGTGTTCTCAGACAAACTCAGATTGAAAATCCTGGGTTGCCTCTTAACATACAAGTTCTGCCCTGGGAATAAAATACGATACACCTGCCGGTGCCGGAAATTAGTGCTATGAAGTAGCAGGTGAGTGGCTGATTTGATCCTCAAAACTGTACCCCCAATTCATAAGGAGACATATGCTTGGTGTTCTGCAGGGCTCTTTGGCAGCACAATTAATTGTTTTACTCAAGTACAACCAGGTTTCCACCTTTTCCTGTTAGATCAGCTCTAAATTCTGCCTGTAATCAGAAATGAGTTGGTTATTTTCTTTCTTTTTTTGCTAGCTATAGTTACACCCTGAGTTTGTAGCCTGGGGTCAAGCTACCCAAACTTCTGGGACCACCAGCAGGGCTATCCAATACACTTTAATTCTCTCGGGTTTACTCTGGTCTAATGTATAAGGTTCATGATAAATGGTGAGAACCCTGTCTTTCACTGGAAACAAAACGAATGCTTTTCATTCACCTGCCTGCAGAGGCGGCCTGGGAAAACATGAGGGAGAGAGCAGTCCTAATGGCTTTGAAACCACAAGAGAAAAACAATCCCTCCTCAAACTTTGCTTGTTCAACAAAATAGTTTCCTGAACTACCATAGCAATAATAACTTCAGGCAGAGAAAGAAGACTACCAAAACCAAAACTAGCTTATCTCCGCCACCTTGCCCTCTCCACCAGTGCCAATCCCACTACCCAGGAATGGTGAAAGGGCGCCGGAGGGAAATTGGCTGCCAGGTTTTCCATCTCTGCTGTTGTTTACATGGAACTGTCTGAAGTCTCGTTCAGCAGAATAAGAGAAAACGAGCCTTTTAATTCCCCAATAAACTCTGTGCCACAGTGTGAGTCATTGTTTGCTTTTTTTACATTGGCTGGGAAGGGCCTTCTGGTTTTAATAACTAATACTGCTGAGTTCAATAAAAAGCCTTTAATTTAATTTAACCCAAGCTTTGATTAATGCCAGCTTCCCCAGGAATTTTATCTTTGCTTTAACTTGAGTCACCATGTTAAATAGGAGGGGAAAAGGAGACAGAAAGGGACAGGAGTCAATTAGTTCCTGTGCTCATTTCTGGGTAAAAGGCTGGAAAATGGAAGATTGACAGGTAAATGCCAAGAGTCAAATCCTTGTTCCTCTGAGCAGTTTATTCACAGAGAATCTAATGTTTTCCTTAGTCTTGAGGGGGGGAAACTCCACACTGAACGGTTCACAGTTCAGTTTTGAAAATACAATATTCCGGGGCCAATTAAGATCAGATTTCCTTGCTGGAAGTATATTGCTTTTAATGTGTTAATATTCCAGAGATATGCTACTGTATAATTGGACACAGAGAGCCCTTAAAACTAGAATGTTAAAACATTAAAACAGACAATCTTATGCATGGACCTGTAAACAGTTACAGAGGGGAAAGATCTGAGAAAAGCCCAAGAGGAGACCCTCTTCTCTCCTCCATCCCATGTGCATATGAGAAAAATTGGTGTGTTTTTATGCTGCACTTAAAAGAACACAGCAAGAGAAGTAATACTGCACAGACTAGAAGTGCCAGAACAGTCCGTGAGTGTGAGGAACATGAGATTCTTCTCCTAGGCCTTGGCATCATATTTGGATTTGAGAGTTGCCTTGTTGAATCCGCTCAGATGGTAAATGGATAGCTCTCTTGCAAAGGTCTATCAGTTACATTCCTCCTTCTGTTAATGCAATTTCTTCCTTTCTGCTATAAGGAACAGTGTGGGAAAGCTGCATTTTTGAGAACTAATAGTTAGAAATCGTATTAAGTGCAGACAGCTTAGGGTCAGGAATTAAAGGGTCTGCAGAAAAAAAATCTAATGGTTGCAGGCAGCACAGACAGGCACATTGTTTTGGTCCCTTTGTTTTCAGGTGCCGCATGGCCAAACGGACTGGTTAGTCACAATTGCTCTATCACAAATGACCTTATGTAAGGCAGGTAACTTCACTTGCAAAATGAAGTTGCCTACCTCTTGGCACAGTGCCCAGCATGCAGTCACCAGAGCCAGAAAGCTTACAAACAGGTCAATGAGCTAAACAAGCATGCAGCA
This sequence comes from Podarcis filfolensis, assembly GCF_964270895.1. Lineage (NCBI taxonomy): Eukaryota > Metazoa > Chordata > Lepidosauria > Squamata > Lacertidae > Podarcis > Podarcis filfolensis. The sequence goes on along the minus strand of NC_139608.1, from coordinate 41,237,971 downwards.
TGTTCAGGGCAGATGGACTGCATACTAGTAGAAAGCAGAGATGGGATGGGTGAAAGGGGTGTCTCTTGCAAGACTTAACATGGCTAAATATATTTTAACAGAGATTCCTGAGCTTCTTTCTCATCTCAGGAAACATGGGCATGCCCTCTCTCTTGCATACACTCAGTTCTAGAGAAGCCTGTCAAATCTGTGACCCACATATGTATGGTGACAAAAAATGCATTAAAATCTGCTTCCATTTCACCTAAACAATCTGGTGCAAAACAGAGGACAAGCTTATTTATAGGCCAGAGCTACCACCATCCTCTCTAAAAGAAGGTAGATCCTGCTCACTATTCCATTATCAGATTGCTGTCCTATATTTCTTGGCTCTTTTCAATGACTTTTTAAAGTCATAGTGTGCATATCTGAAAAAGTGTCAAAACAAGACATGTGATTCTTGTTCTAATACTTGAATCTTCCACTTCTATACACGATGGAAAGATGATAATTATTTATGAGCACAGTAGAGGCCTATTAGTGACCACCTGCACCATCCTGGTGTCTTCAAATCATTACAGTGGTACCTCAGGCTACATATGCTTCAGGTTACATATGCTTCAGGTTACACACTCCACTAAGCCAGAAATAGTGCTTCAGGTTAATAACTTTGCTTCAGGATAAGAACAGAAATTGGGCTCTGGCGGAGCAGCAGCAGCAGGAAGGCCCCATTAGCTAAAGTGGTGCTTCAGGTTAAGAACAGTTTCAGGTTAAGAACGGACCTCTGGAACGAATTAAGTACTTAACCCGAGGTACCACTGTACAACTGAAAGTGTTGCTATATCTATGCAACTATCTTATACCTTGCTAGAAAACTGCTACCAGACCTGAGCTTCAGGGATATAAAGGGCAGCAAATAAAAATGAATAATAACATTATTAAACACATCCCCAATCATGTATGGTGTTGACTACCATAAAATTTCCAAATGATAATTAAACAACATGCAGGAGAAGTCTCAGATTATAGGTGCACACCCCGTCATGGGAGGGTATATAAGCTGGCAGGGGTTCAGGGTCTCCCTGTTGCTGCAACTGCTCCACACAGCCTAGACCTATGTACAGCTGCCTAGAGGCTCAGAAGAATGTGTGCATGTGTATCTGGAGCACTCTGGAAGCTGCTGCAAGTATTCCTCCTGTCAATAAGGAGTTAGCTATCAGAAGTGTGCCTTCCTTGGCTGTGGAGGGCCAGGACACCTGTTCAGTTATAAACCAGGGGATGTGGATGAGAGATTCTGTTTTTATATATATATAAAGAAAAAGTATTTCAAGTGAGGGGAATTGAATCCTCCCTTACGGCACCACACTCCTTCACTGCAGGATTTTCTCTTAATTTTCTCATTTTTCCTATCTTAAATTTAGGTCTGCACAGTTCCACATCACTTTGCTTGGGTTTTTGTGTTTTTTTTAAAGTTCTCATGAAAATTCATCAGCATTTCAGTATAATTTTCTCCTAATATACACATATTTGCATGCAGTTTCCCCTAATATAATACACCATGGGCATAGCCATGGGGGGGCAGGGAGGGGTAGCTGTTCTCCTAAATTAACAAAAATCAATATAAATACTTAGCTAACTGAGGTTCTGCCCCCCCCAACAAAAGGCCTAACCCCCAACAAAAATCCTGCCTACTCCCATGCAATACACTGCTGTATGTTATTTTCACAAATATATCCATCTTTATGCACACTTTCCCTCCAGTTTACGCATTTCTGTACACATTATTTGACTGCATTGCAAAATTTGGAGAAGTGCACATGTCAAAGGATGGCTGTTTCGGTTCATGTATTTTTTTCAGAAAGTGCAAATCTGCTAGGTAGGTTCACCTTTAAAAGCGAATTTTTATCCCATCTCTACTGGTGGGCAAATTCACACATTTTTCGGAAAGATTAGTCACATCAAACAGAGAAACAGTCCAAACAAACTCTCAGATTCTTACTGGGCAAGTAAAGTTCCATGGTCTTTAACAGACCAAACGTACATTCTTGTATAATTGCAAGGCAAGGCTACACTCTCAAGACAGCTGGTTATTGCTTAGATAAGGATGTCTGTAGCCAACTACCACTTGAGGCAGAAGAATAGGTTCGAAGCTTACATCTGAATTATATGTCCTCGCCACAAGAGGTTTAGCCAAATCAGAGTTTGCAAGCACTTGAACTTGGGACAGTATTTGCTTAATGGCTCCAAATCCCATCTGGCACTTTTCAGCCCCAAAGAACCTGTCATGCAAATCCTTTTTTCATGCATTAGTGATAGGGGATATCGCAGCACTTAAGTCTTTGATAAAGCATCCCTAGTACTTTGCCAGCTCAATAAAAGATAGAGCGTCTTTCTTTGTCTTCTTTCCAACCCACTGTCATTTGTAGGGAACTTGAGCCTTTCCCAATCACATTTGGCCACTTGGGCAGAAAGCCCATCTTCCCCAGAATTGTGTGTGTGTCATGTATACAGTACTCCCATAAATGGCTAAATATAGCAATCTCTCTTGAGGTTCCATGCACAATTCTATGACTGTACAGTCATCTAGCACAGAAGGAAATGCAGTAAAGTCATGCAGAATCATACTGGTGACAAAGGCAACTTTTGCTGTATTTTGGACTCGAGAAATTTGCTAAAAGGTTTTGGTCAAATCAAGGGTGGTCCTCCTGAATTCACTGCTTATTAAGTATCAAACCAGTCCTAAGTGTGCAGTGGAAGAGATATATCTGGAACTGAGGTCCCCTTCATTTTCCACTATGTATTGATCTTCTTGGATCTAAATATATTTTAAATTGTAAACCACTTTGGGTGTCTTGGCAGACACACGGTATATAAATGTAACAAATAGACACCCTGCATTTTATCTCCTTTTTAAAAAATAAACCTGCCTCCATTCAGTGCAGGAAAGATTCAGATCACAGCCCCTAAATATATTTTTTTAGAAGAACTTAAATGAAATTAGGAAGGAAGGTTCATAAAGTGATAAGCAAATATTAGGAAAGAACAAAGGAACAGCTTTGCAGCTGCTCTACACTCTCATGTGTATTCACTCCAAATATTTCTTTTAATATCCAAGATTTGCAAAAAGAGTGTAGGCATGGAGGCCGGGAGCTTTGTGTTGCTTCACGTAATCACAGTACAAACAAAATCGTATAGAGGCCTGTGACACTCTAATGCAGGGGTGTCAAACTCAAATTCATCGGGGGCTGCATCAGCAGTTTGGTCACCCTCAAAGGGCCGGTTGTATCTGTAGGACTTACAGTACAGGAGAGAAGGGTTCAGGCAGCCGTTGGACCTGTCACATCACAGGATGGCATGCGCTCAATATAAAAACAAGTGGAGGTTTCCTGAATGCATGTAAAGTGGAGGTTTCCTGTGTAGAACGGCCGGCGCCACTAGAGGGCAGATGTTCTCTGGCTTGTAGGCTGCTGCGCATGCGCTGAAGAGGCGGCTTTCTTGTGTAAAAAAAAAAAAAGCGAGAATAAAAGGTGAAGGCTGGCGGCCGGCGGCGGCTACATGGGCCACATGACGAGGTCTGGCAGGCCGGATTCGGCCCGCGGGCCTTGTGTTTGACACCCGTGCTCTAATGCAGCTGCTTATCACAAAAAATCACTAAAATAATTAACTGGAAAGCACTCTCACTTTGCCAAGACAAAATATTGGAACCTGCAAGAAGCTCTTGAAGTGTGGACTGCTCAAAGTTCCAGCCACTCCATTCGATTCCATTCCTCCCCTGAACAACAATATTCTGTACCTACTTAGTATGCTCAATTCTCATTGGACTGTTTTGGGGTCCTTCCCCTTGAGAGTTCTTTCAGAAGGGTGTGGGTGTGGGTGGGTGTGCGTGCACGCACACATACCCACCCACCCACCCACATTTTTCTGCAAACCTTAGGGTTCAGCAAACCTGCTGATGCCTGCCTCTTCTGCACTGATGGTGCTATTTTGGCTACATAAGGTGATTGCACAATATGACAGAGGACAATGGACATATGTAGGGGTGAAGACCAGTGCTATAGTCTTCATAAATGTGAAGGTGTGGCTGCGTCAGTTCTGGCACCTCTAGCTCTCTGACAGTAGTAGGCTGCCTTTATTGCTCTGTAACACAATATGCTTTTAGGATCTGAATACCACCATTAGCAGCAAATTGGCTACTGCTCAGAGTAAAAGTGGGATTGCTCAGACCAAAACCCAATAAACTGGGTTGCTGGAATGTCATCCCATTCAGTGCCTTCCTAACCCCTGCAAGCTGGAGCTTAGCCAATAAATTGTAGCAGGGACTGGTACAATTTTTATTTATTTTTTAATGTACGCATGTTAATTACATACCACTTGCTAGACAAATATTTTAAAAGATTACATGAAAATATTAAAACAATAAGCATGAAAGCAATATAAGAAAACAGTCAAGACAAGCTATGAGGGGGCGGGGGAATCCTTTTGAAAACTACAGAGCAAGACAGTTCCTGAGTAGCTTTGTGGTGGCACTTAGGCGAAGAAGAAACCATCTCAGCTGGAACACTGGTTGTCAGCTCTCTTTTACTAAGCATTATTGAGGAGGCATAAGGATGGGATGATCTGGGTCAGCAGCAGGTACACATATACACCACAAATGTCTCATGAGGTCCTAAGAGACAGAATCCTCCACAAAATATACTCATACTCCCCACAGCTATCTCCTTGGGCTATGTCCACTCATAACCTGAAGAGAACTACTCTTAACCAACCCCTTCAACTCTTCCTGGAAATAGTAAGGAAGAATTTCCAAACCCTGTTTTGGGACCTCAGAGGAAATGCATTCCCTGTGGCTGTTGGGCAACCGTTTTTCCAATAAACATTAAGCAAATAAATCTAATAAATACTTTTACTCTGAGCAGAAGCCAATTTTCTGTTAATGGTGCTATTTAGATCCTAAAAGCATATTGTGTTACCCAGCAATAAAGCTTCCAAATGCAGCTCACAACTTTCAATGAGCTACAGGTGCCAAATTAAGGACCAAATTACTAGTCTGGTTTAAATGAGGACCTGGAGAAGCTAAAAATGGTCAGGGAAAATGGTCGACAAATAATTCCACTAGGATTCTAAGTAAAATCTATAGTTGGAAATTCGTTTCATCGTTAAATTTCCAGCTTCAGCATGTCCTCTGAAAGCTGTTCTCTGAATCCAGAAATTAATAAAACTGATTCTCTAAACATGCAGAAAATCTATTCTTTTGGCTAATATGTATTAAAACATTTGGATACTTAAATGTATAATGGAAATGTCTGTTCTATTAAGTAGGAGGAAATCTGAGAACTTCTTTCCAAAACACATTCTAATGCAGTGATTGTAATATGCAAAGATGAATGAAGGCTTACTTCCAAACAAGATAGTGCCAGTAGCACAGAGACTTCTGCAAGGCAGTGGAATGGCAGCCTGGCAGGATGGAAGTAGAAGAAGACTTCCTGTTGTCTGACCTCCTGACCTTAAGGTAACAGGAAATGGGTTTAAACACTTAATACCACCAGTCACTTTCAAGGAGCACATGTTCCTCTCTCAGAAATGTAAAGTTTGGAGGCAATGTGTTAACCGCTTGCTGAGCCATGTGCTCCGGTGTAATGACAGATGAAAGGGGAGGTCAGATTTACTAAGTGCTGAGGAGGTGTCATCAAGAGATGCATATTACTTCAAGATGTGTCTCCACCAGCAGTGGGGGCCATTCAAGTAATTCACAGAAAGGAGACTGTTTCACCTATTGGGAGTTTTAGAATTCTAGAACGGCTGGAAGAAAAGCCTTCAGTCCAATACACAGAACTGAGCTCAGAGACTGGCTACACATTACACTCACCACAAAGAGTATGTTGAGAGTTCTGAAAGCTCCCAAGAGGGAGAGGGGAGCAGATTGTAGATTAACACAAGAGCCACTGGCAGCCATTCTCCCTCCCGCCCTTTTTCTCGCCTTTTATATCTTCGCACAGCTGTTAATTTCCCTACCCCCAACTCCTAGAGAAATTTAGATGCTACGAGAGGAACAATGGAAGAAGAGCCATCCCTTGTTGCTTGTGTGTTTGTGCATGATTACATCTTGCTTTCTCTGCCTATCTCCACCTGCAGAATTGTCAACAGCCAACATACTTGATGTGGCAATGTGAGGGAAGGCTTTGTGTTAGAGCATCTGCCTTCCATTCAGAAGGTTCCAGGTTCAATCCCTGCCATCTCCAAGTACAGCTGGGAGAGACCCCTGCCTGAAACCCTGGAGAGCTGCTGTCAGGCAGTGTGGTGAAGATGCTTGCTCCTATGTATCCTATGTAACTTTTCACACTGTGAGCATAATGCAGAGCCAGCTCTCCCTTTCCTACTTTGTCTTTTCTTAAGGAAGCTGGAAAGGAAAATTAATACATTGCTCCACATCACACATGTAGAAAAAGTGGTAGGGAACCTGTGGCCTCTGAGATGTTGTTGTAATCCAATTCCCATCGGCCCCAGCCAGCTCAATCAGTGGCGTGGGATGGTGGGAGTTGCAGTCTAGCAACATCTGGAAGGCCAGAGGTTCCTCATTCCTGATACAGAATTCCCATGTCCTGCAACGAACCTTACTTATGTGACCATCAGAAGTCTGGCCTCTGTGGTGGCCCTATGTGCTAAATGCATTACTCCTCCTCATACATACATACATACATACACACACACACACACACCACAAGTGGGAATTTCCTGACAAATAGCTTAAGGCAGTGGCAGTCTAGACAAGACTGACAACTTACAGCAACTGCTGGAGGAAAACAAGGTGTGGTATATATACCTATGGCCATTGGCGTGAAAGCTTTTTCCTGCTCCTGGAGGACGGCTGACCAGTTATAGGGGTAGAGATGGAGAAAACTAGAGAAAGAAAGAGTTTCCTGCTCAAGAAAAGCTCAAGAAAAGCCAATCTGTATGTTATATTGAAGATCCATAACTGGATCTCGACTTGAAAGCTGGCTCTGGCAGAGGGTCCAAATTAGATCAGAGCAGTGATTGTGGCAGATAACACATTCAGCCCTAACCTCCTACTGTACTGTCCAGAGCTGGACAAGAGGCCTACAGGACACAATGGGGCAAGGCAGCAAGGTGGGTCAGTGGCTGCAGCACCATGGAAAGCTCCAAGTGACCAAGATCTACACTCTACATTTAAAGCATATTCGGCACAAATTTAAAGCACATGACTCTAAAGCAAAAACTTTAAAGCAAAGAATCCTGGGGACTGTCATTTGTTAAGGATGCTGAAAATGGTAGCTCTGTGAGAGGAAACCTACAGTTCCCAGGATTCTTTGGGGGGAAGGACTGTCCTGAAGCTTTTTGTGACTCCAAAGCCAGATCACCCTTCCCAGGCTCAGCGCCTTGCTTGAGGATTGGAGTGTTTTAAAACATCTGGCTTGGAGCCTAGCCCTCCTCCTTCTCTCTGACAATTCCTTCCAGGCTTGTAGTCTATGCTGAGGGGATAACCCGGCATTGTGAGTCCTTGGTGTATGTGTTAATTTGTCAGAGGGTACAAGCTTTAAGAGGACAGAATCCAAAGAGCCCAAGTCAGGGATTTCCTGGCTCAAATGCCCCAATCCAACAGACTTGGGCTCTGTCTCGGGCCTGGTCTAGGTCAGTTCCAGCACCTCTGCATTTGGTACCATTGATCTGATGATCTAGCTGCCCTTCTTTATCCAAAAAAGAGTAAGATTCCAGGCTGCCAAATTTGGAGTCCCAGTACCTGTGCTATTTCTTATCTGACATAAACCTCACATCTATACACACATCTGCTAATTGCTGCATTTTTCTCCAGTACTTCTTATTACACTGGAGTGGGGTAGTAGTCAGATTCAGATCTATGATGTTGCTTTTAAGGGGAAAAGAAGATCAGACATTTGACCATGGATCTCCTGCACTGTTTGGCCCATGGCTTCCCCTTCTTCCATTGCTGACAATATGTGGTACAGCCTGCAGAATTTCCTTACAGGAAGAAGAAACACTCCACACTACAGTGCTCAGAGCCACAATCTTTTTTCCAGAAAGACAAGGAGGAAGGAAAGGAGGAAAATGACATTCAGTAAGCTGGTCTGCACAGAGATACAAGATCTGCAAGTATATGGAGTCCCAGCTAGTTCTGGTTCAAGCTCCTCTTCTTTCTTTTTTCTTTTCTTTTCTTTCTCTACCCCCCCCTCCATTGAGATGTGTGGAAATATAGCCTAAACACAGTGTAGCAGCTCTTGTATTCTTTTTAGGCCTAAATAAATCACTGCTAACTATTGAATTGGGAATTATTATCCTTCCCTAGCTACACACTTATGGAAATGACAGGCCAAGGTTTAGCTTTCTGGGTTTTTTTCTTCTTTTTCAATAAAAGGTTAAATGTTCTTAGTAGTTAAGAGAAGATTTATGTTTTACCGTGTTCGCCCTTCCGTTATTAATTGTTACCACGGGGCCTTTGGAGTAGGTGAGCCAACCACATACACATGGCCCTATATAATTATACAAGCCACAAAACTATCATAAGTCCAAGAGATAAGTGGTGCATATATCAGGAATGCAACATGTGTGTGTGCGTGTCTGTGAGAGCATGCAGGGATAGGACATACAACACCGGACATTGGAAGAATCCATACTGAATGAAACTCTGTTCATAGTCTTTGCCAAATTGTTTGGCACCATGACAGAGCATACTCCAACTTTGTGTAGACTCCAAGACAAACAAGACCCTTCAGGAAAGACAGATACTGCAATTTTGCTCCCAGTCCAATTTTGCACATGCCTCTTTCTTTATGCAAAAACAGCCAAAACAAAATTCATGCTCTTGATATTAATTGGATGTCTGAAATAGTTTTTTTAACCAAGAGTAAGATTTCAAACAGACAGATATTTATGCATAACATTTTTTTGCTATTATGGTAGCCTAATGTTTTCTACACAACATTATACAACTGTCTGTTGAGAAGGAAGATACTGGGAACTAGTGCTATTTTTCTAGAAAAAGTGCTGGAGCTCACCATGAACTTCTCCCTTGTTCTCTTAGAATGGCAAAGGCGTCTACCTGAAAAAAAGCCCTGCTGGGAACTGCAAGGGTGCTACATTAATTGTGAACTGCCCAGTTGATTACTGCTAAGCTGGTGTTAAATTTAACATGCAACTTACCAGCCACATCTGCCCTAAGAATGCAAATGATTCACAAGGCACCTCTTTAAAGTGGGCTGTAGTTACTAACTATGGGAGCTAAAGTTAGCATAGTTGTAGATTTCATTTGACCCTGGACATAATCTAGTCTTATGTCCTACTTTGCTATTCCCCATAGTACAAGTTCTAATATGTGTATACAGATAAACCTATTTTCCATAAGATTTGGGGAAATGAAGTGGGAATGCTATAGGTGCACATATCTGCCAGATGAATGTGGCTACCCAACATGTGCTAAGCTGACTTCAAGTCAGATTGCCCCCCCCTTTTTTTTGCAGTGAAACCCACCTGCAAAATTATGGTTGTGACAAAGCACCAAAATTCTATTTGGCTCAATTTAGCATGTAGGCATGTTTGCTCAGGTCAAAATGTGAACAGGAAACAGCAGTTGGCGGTCACACAACTAGCTCAGCATGAACTCATTAACAAATTACAGTGCCACAGGAATGCAGAATTTGGTGTTGGAAATCACTTTCTTTTGATTGCTTTTTAAATGAAATTTTCTAGTCCCTATTGATGTAAAGATAAGTTTGTATATTTGGGGGCAATGCCAAAAGAGACAGTCTTGAAGTCGATAGAATCCCCCCAGTTTTCTCTGGAAACATTATGGGAGTCACTGGTTTTCTATCCAGGTATCTTCTGAAATTTTGCCCTCCATGCTCTCTCACCCATCCTTCCTGAATCCATTTGAAATTCCAAATGCCACAGTTCCAGAAAGAAACTTATTAGAATCTGGTGGGTTTCTTTGGCTCCTCAGTTTCTGATGACATAGTATGTCATGTCGGTTATCATCACACTGTGTCACTACAGAAAGTATCTGCACGGGCAGCAAAGCTTTCAGATCTATGATGCAACCAGCTTTACGCAGTAGCTAGGATCAAAGCTTCCAGATGTGCTGGTAAGATTGCGTTCAGTCTTCTTTCTTCAGAAAGATAGTTTTGGGATGCCTCATTAAAAAGTTACAGATTAATTTGGTCCCAGCTTTATGTTGGGTGGTTAATGAAGAACTATGGCATTAAGAATAATGGCCAAACCATGAAAAAAATATCATAGAAGCAGGAGTACCAACACTAGGGGCCCCGAGACACTGCACTGGAGAAAAAAGGAATCACAATTTTCCATAACTGGGGTGATAAAATATCACACCTATGTGAAAACAAAATACTCATGAAAGGTTAGCAGTTGCAGGAGGACAGTTACAGGATGACATTTACTGGGCAAGTTTAGAAATGAACTTGTAAGAGAATGGAAACAGAGGGTTCTGATGGACACTCATATAAATAGACCTGTTCATTAATTTTAGCTGTTGCCTAAGTACGTATCTCATCTTGTACTCACTAGCCTATAAGGCTTACAGAGAAGCAATGCAGAAAGGGTCAAGGCCTTTGGCGTACAATAAAGCAGAAGCAAGAATGCTTCAAAGTTAGAGCTGGTGTTAACATGGAGGCATTTTCCAAGTCAAAAGAAGAGACTTCTCCCCACAATCAGACTTAAGGCTTCTCGGTTTGAGATTTGTTGGTTTTACAAATGACACTGAAAATGCATTTTAGTCTGAGATCTGTCAGTTGTGAGCTTTGGAATGAAGGATCTGAATGTGGTGGCTGCCTCTTTAGCTCAATGGCTGTATTGATCAAGCCCACCCAGAACTCACTTAAGCATGTAAACACCAGGGCTTGGCACATAGTCTTACAACCATGAAGGTGGCCACTGGTCCCTTGCCCAACAGGATTGCAGCATAAATTCAGAGGGAGCCTGCACAGGAACAAGCCCAGCAGGAGCAGGAGACAGCTGTTTCATTTCTGCTTCTCACAGAAAAAAATATTTCCATGAAGTGTAATGTTTGGAAAATGTCTAAGATCCTAGATCATGCTTTCTTCAAATTCTACGGTCTTAGTGCTGCTGCTGTCTATATTGAGAGAGAAAGAGAGAAAGAGAGAGAGAGAGAGAGAGAGAGAGAGAGAGATCAGAATAGGGACGCATGAGCATGTGAGACATTTGGAATGCAGAAGAATTTATAAAACATTAATGCAGTAAGGAGAGCTAGATGAAAAACATGGAAAGATAAAGGCATTCATGATCTGCCCAGGGCAGTGGCATCAATCCTGGGACAGACATAGAATAATTACCGTAAACAAAGAGAGCAGAGGTTGCAGTGCAAAGTGCAGGTGCTTTTCTTTGACCTTGAATTTCATGAGAGTTTCATAGAGACCTGCACTAAGAACAGACATAAATGTGCTTTCAATGTGCAAAGAAAGAAGTTAATCCTTTTCAGATAGGTGATAAGGGCATTAGAGTTGCATATCTGAGCAAATAGCAGGGGCAAGAAGAGTGCCCTGGACTTCCTGCAGAGTAGAGCTGACTCTAGCAATGGGACAATACTCTTCAGTGGGATAGAGTTCAGCTAAGCAGGGAAAGCAAGCTTTGCCTTAGCAGGAAAGATGTGGGGAAAAGAAAGAAACACTTGAACAGGCAAAATTTCTCCTGCTCAACATCCTTTCTCCTGCTCAACACCAATCTCCTCAAACTGTTTCCATAATTTACATGGAAAGTAAATGGTTAAGTCTACAAGGAGAGAGGGTTATTCTGGAGAAAGGAATATGGAAGCAGAAATGGATATCTTTGGAGTTGTGCCATTTTTGCCATATGCTGAAGGCTGCTTCATATGTTACAATTTCCTACACAGAGATTCATCTCCATGTAGCAAACCATGTATATATGTTGTAATGTATGAAGTGCTGGGGTTTTCTTGCTGAGAGTACATTGATGCTCATGTTTATAGATGCAGTTCAATTCATGTATTCATAGTATAGGGAAATATACTGCTCTCCAAACTTAAGTGGGGGGCGGCGGCATTTCATACACTGGGATTTCATCAAAGGGAGACTAGGGACAACTCAGAATCTCTCCATTTACTCCAAACTTTTCTATGTCCTCATAAAAAATGACTGAGCTTTGTAGGTTTGAACAATAAAAGATAGAGAATAAGCCTCCGGAAAACTTATAATTCATGAGAACAATTTGTCAGATGAACAAGTTGTAGAATTGCTGGCCCTGCATATATGTTTTTGGGGAAAGCACAGGCTGTATTTGGGGTGCTTTGGTTTGAGGGCCCCTTGCCTTAGGTCAGGACTTGGACTTAGTGGCACAACATACACCTTCCCAGTTCTCTTGTGCATTTGACTATAACTCCAACCGCTAGGCTTTGGAAATGAAGCAGGGGTGGAGAAGAGTCTTAACCGACAGAGAAATTACAAACCCCACAGCCCTCACTACTGATGGATCTCACATTTCTGGACAAAGCCACTGTGTGGTTATCATCGCTAGCTTTCTTGTAAGTGCCTCCCCTCAAAAAAATTGTGAAACTGTGCTGAGGCTTTTAGAGCCATAGTGAGCCCACAGTCAGGACTGGCCCAAGATATTATGTGGCCTGAGGTAAATTACAAGATTGGACCCCCTCCCAATTTCATGTACAGAGTATGACTAGACTGGCAGTTGGATCTTACTTCAACCCTGGTGATGGGATAGCATGCTCCACCACACCTGAGGTACTAGAACAGATTTGGGGAGGCAGGAGAGGCCATGTAACCACAGAGGGGAATGGCTGGGGCTTGGAACAACCAGGAGCTGCTACTGCTGCCCCTGAGCATCTGCCACCCAAGGCAGTTGCCTCACTCTGCTTAAAGGTAGGGCTGGCCCTGTTCACCCAAAGGACTGTCTTTTCTGCAGCCTTGCATCCAGGGGCCTGTAAGAGGCCCTGCTCCTTTTCTAAGAACAGTGTGTGCTTGGGCAAACTGAGAAGGGAAATGAAATGTACATTTCCTTTCTGAGACAAGGAAGGGCCAGCTAGTGGGCAAAGCATTCATGCTGCCTGAAACCTGCCCTTGACTGGGATTAGCATCTGTGTTGATAAAAGTAATATATGAAGCAGCCCTGGGAGAAGATTCCATTGCTGGGAAACCACCAGATGTAGTGTAGCGAACTTGCTGCCAGTCAACTATTTGGCTGTGTACCAAAGCTGGACAATGCGGGCTGTGTGGTCCCCAGATAGGCAACAGCCATAAAATTAAAAGAAAAAAAATCTGAGAGGCCAAGGAGAAGGGAAAAGAATGTAGGCTGGGGAACTGCCTGAGGCCAAAGACACAGCAGAATAGGCAAACTCCTTACATGGATGGCAACAGTTCCGGATACAAGGTCAACTTGGAGAACCTTTGGTACAGGTTTGAGTTTACAGATTATCTCTTAGTCCAACCACAGATGGGATCAGAGAAACTCCCTAGAAGCTGTGTTTCCAGGACTGTGGGGGCCTATACCAACAGGAAGGGGGTAGAAACCTCCCAACATGTGCAAAAGGCCCACCGACAAGCCTGCCTTGGAAAAGGAGAGGTGATATGACAGAAACATTTGAGAAGATGCACAGCCAAACTCCCCTTGCTCCCACACTAGGTAGTAGGGGGTGAATTAAACACACAGGCCCCAGGCCAAGCCAGGGCCTTGCACCATACGGTTCCTATCTGGCCATGTCACACACTATTAAACCCAGATCAGAAACAGGATCTGGGAGAATGGAACATACTGAGCCTAGGACATCACAAGCTTCTTCTCCTATAAATAGGAACCATTTTCCAGTAGAGAGCAACTCTCACATTTTTTTTGGCAGTGAATTGGCCAATAAAAGCAGATGAAGATTATCCTATTACCATCATTTTAAATACAGAGCAGTTAACTCCACTGCAATAGAATTTAACCCCATTGCCTCCTGGACCCTGGACTTGGGTAGGGCTGGGAGAAAACCTCCCAGAAATCTGTATTCTCTGCAGACGACTTCAGCCTTATCCAACACTTTCACAATGTTTCACAACACGATGGCATGAGCAAAACAATGTCCAGCTTGCTCCAGAATTGCAATGTAAGCTTGTTGACACTTACGAGTTACTGGGAAAAATTAACAAAAACACGTGCAACTTGTAAATGAGGGGGAAAACATGAAGAGCAGCTTCCAAACAGGTGCAGCTGATTATCCCAGGCAAATGTGCCTGTAAAAGGAGGGGGGAGAACATTTTCTTCACAAATTTTAAGAGCACTACAGACTTCCAGATAATAGGAAATCCCTGAAGCTTTCAAAAAGTGTTTTCTCATACAGTGTACCTGGTGTGACAGCTGCTTCTTTGCAGCTATGGGGGAGTTGTGGTTTTCCATTTGTGAAAATTCAAGTGAAATCTATCATTTTTTGGAAAGCTACTACTAGGTCCCGGGGTTCTCAAATATCTTTACAGGTTGAACACTTGGAAAGAATTCAAGGCTCCAATCAGTGCTGGAATATGGGGAAGTGTTTAACTCTAAGAAACAGTATATAAAATAAGCTGTTCCTCTGCTTGATGATTATTTCAGGATTGACTAATGACTTGTCCTGGTGCCAGACACCTTCAAGATGGCTCAGGAGGCTCGTTTTCTAAAGTTTGTGTCCATGGCATTCCATCAAATGGAGACTCTTTTCTCTGCAATACTTCTAGGGCTGGGAATTCAGAGTTGGGACAAACATAAATGAACTGTTGGACACCAAGACCAAACACTCCTAGATGTGATCATGCAATTAAATCATCGAGCAATTCCATCTACAATGGCTGACAATTGGAGAAAGAAGCTCTTAAAAGGAAGTAAAATGTGCTCATGATGTCAGCTGCAGCCTTTGCTCAGCAATCCTTGAATGCAAGCCAGGTTGCAGTTAGGTTCATCACACAACTCGATCTTTGTTAGGTAAGGTGTCAGAACACTGAAGGCCACAATATTTAATCTAACCCCTACACAGCCAAATCTTTCCTTTCTTTCTCCCACCCTGCCCCCCAGCAGAGCAAGCAAGTTCACCAACAGAGGTAAAAAGTGAGGCAAGCGGCCATGCATGTATACTTAGGGATCAAGATTACCCAGCCTTTTATTAGCACAGTGGCTCTTAAGAGCATTTTGACGTGTGCTACAACCTTATGGGCCGCTGTACTCAGCAGATGGTCTTGGGCTATTTAAATATTTGGAATATCTCAGAGTATCTGGAGACAACAGATAAAGGCAGATCGTGCTTCAGTTGGCAAAGGAAGAGATTTCTTAATCCAGCAGAGCTTTGCTATGAAGACCTGAGCCTCCTTGGATAATTCAGATAACTCTCATCAACTGATAATTTCTGATAGGAACAGGTAGACAGCTATAACAATAGAAGCCACCGAATATACATTGATATTCTGTTTACTAGGATTCAAGAACAAGTGTACTCAAGTCTCTACAGTTTCTATGACTGTCAAGAGGAAAGCAGATAGATTTGTTCAAGTCCTGGGCAGCATGAATCTGCAAGGGTGGATTTAGGGCTGTGCGAGCAGTGCATATGCACTGGGCCCTTAGCCAAAGGGGTACTGTCTCCAAGCCCGATAAGCAAGGGTCCTGGAGTGCTCCTTCATCTTCTCCAAAACCTAGTTAGTGCTTTCCCAGATCTGGGAAGGAAGTGGGAGGGCTCCAGGACTCTGCCAGAGCCCTCATGCCTCCTTCCCAAAGCTGTCCGCCTCCCTACCTGCCTTTAGGAAGACAGCACAAGGCTGCAGGGGTGCCAAATCAAGGGTGAACTTCAACTTGCTGCCTTTTTTGGGAAGACATTTCCTTGTAGTATATTCCAACAATACATTCCAAGGCGAGTTGCAGAAACTCAGTCTGGTCTGGCATATTACTGCCATAAAAGGTGGATCAGATATGGGTCTTTTTGTGCTTCATTGATCACCCCAATTGCTTTTGCTTCTCTCCAACTTTTTATTTTCCACTTATCTCCATATACATAAAACAGAGTAAGGCCTGGTATTGGAAGCTGCCTTCCCTTGGCAACTGGTTATGATCCTGCAGGAAAGCGCTGATAGGGTTCCTTCATTACCAATAGGTTATGGAGGGAGGAGGCAGTATTCTTTCTAGGAGGTGCTAAAATATGGCCTGGACAGAATCTAGATCTGGGTGGAGTCTAAAGAATGACTGAAGGCAATTTGTTGATTTCCTTGTCAGTAAAAAAAAAAAAAAAGCACACCAACTACCAAACATCTGGAAAGGGTGAGTTCTTGTTCCAACCCACATGTGAATTTTGTTTTAAAACAGACTTAGAAAGGTCTCTTGCTTCTGCCTTTGCTATTTAAGGCCAAAGAACTTTGACACTTGTTTTGAATAACAAAAAATATGCAGACTGAGCATCTGTACTACTTAGCCCTTTAGACACAATAAGAACAGTTCACCCAGCGGAAAAACTCTTTTCCTCCTTCCACTCTCCAAATTATCGGGCAAGTAGATATAGCACAAAATGCAGCCAAATTTGGATTCATGGTATTAGGGCTCAAATCAGAAAGAGGTGAATCTGAAAAAGCATAGAATTTCCACAAGGATTCCCCTCCTTCCGATCAGAAAAACTGTGGAAGCTCAATAGTTTTCCGGATACCTACTCGGCCACTCTCTGCTCATTAAGCTAATCGCTCTCTCTCACATACACCCTCATTCTTTTTAAACCCAGTGCCTCATTGTCACACTGAAACACAGTGGAACACTGCCTGAAGAGTCCACCATTAAATAAACTATTGATGTTCTTCTAGAATTCTCCCAGGGCTCTCGCGTCATTGCTGCTTTTGAGGCATCTAATCAGCTGTTTCCTCACTGAATGTTCAGAGATCCAGCAGCCCTTCAAGGAGAAGGAAGAGGCCTGGACCACCCAGCCTCTCAAACTAGCTATGGAGGCAGCTTGTACAGTTCCCTTGTTAGGAAAAGTTTTGGACTCAACGTGATTCTTTGCATATCCGAATGAAAACATTTTACTCTGCTCCCCCACCCGCCATTTGTTTCTTCCAAATTATCCAGTTGGGCTGGCTCAGATGTATCAGCTCTCTTTTTCACACGTGCACAAACAGTGACATTGTCATAGGAGACAAGTGAAGACTGAATCTAAGGGCTAAAAACCAGATGTTTCCCCATCTTCCTGTGCAGAGCCATATTTTATCTATGGCTCTTCCCTGAATTTATAGCCAATGAAGAGATGTTACTACATTAGCTCATGGAGGGGGTGGATGATAAAACAAGAGAGGAAGAGCCAGACAAGGCCCGGAGAAGCTATCCAGAGCGCTGCAATCGGAGAAGCGTGACGAATGGGCAGTGTGGCTGCCGCGGGCTCCAGCAGAAAGGCAGATTGGCTGGCTAGGAGTGATTGGCCACAGCTGGAGGCAGCGTTTTACACACACACACACAGCCCATCTGGAGCTCCTTAAAAGAGCTTCCCCAGGTGATCCAGTTTAGGGAGTGCCCAGCAGAAGGAAGAAAAGGGGTAACTGAGCATCTCAGACGGATCCATCCCCCGTGCCCCCTAATTACTTAATGGAGGATTGTTGGAATCTGCTTTAACTTCTCCCTTCAAAGATGCTCCTTTTGCTTCCTTGCCAATGGGTTTGCATTTCACTCCAAAAAGGAGTCTCCCCACCCATTCTATTTCTTCTGGGTAATTCAATAGCTGCAGTTCCTGGCGTGATGACCCAGCTGTGCTGGAAGGAGCAAAGGTGACCTACCTCTCAAGCCCATTTCTCCCTAAATGTTACTCAGCTACTCTTCTGTCCAGTGTGAATTGCCAGTCACAGCCTGTAGTTCATTGGTAGGAAAAAGCATTTCATGCAGCGCTATAATATTATGAAAGCAGTGGTGGTAGCATCCAGAATTCATGCAAATGTTACTTACAAGATCACAACCATATATATATATTATTATTAATTTGTCCCTACCATAGAGATCAATCAGAAGTTGAGTATGCCAAATACCAACCACAGCTCTAGTCTATAAAAAGTCATATTGATCTGTCCCAATTAGTGTGACCTACTTAAGCTTCCATAATTGCAAAGTCCCTGTGCTCCTCAGCACATTACTGGAACAATAATGCACACAAATAGGTGCACATGCAATAGGAAGTTAGACCATCAGGACTATGAGTCTTGTCCTGGCTAAAAGATGAATTTCTAAAAAATATCAAGGCTATAATTACATATGATTGTCTATTTTTTTGAAATTCACTGTGCAACCAGAGCTTCTGGATCACAACCGCCTGCAAATCGTATGCCGTCTTGAGTTCATCAAAGAAGAAAGGGGTGGGGGATCATAAAAAAAATAAAATGGGCTGTAGCCCTTAGCAGCCACTAAGTCAGGATCTCATTTGGAACTGGCCAAAACAGGAGAGCAAGAGGAGCTGTAGACAAGGAATGGCTAGACAGATGGGGAAGTGGTTTGGAGTCAAGCAAAGCACTGGAGTCAGACTGTATTCCTAGCAGCAGGTAGCGCCCCCACCAGTTATAGTAACCCCTGTGGCCGCTTGAATGATAATCCAGATGCAAACTCACCCACTGTTCCTTCTTCCTTTGCTTTTCCTTCTAAACTGTGCAGGAATCCCGACAATGAAGAATTGATCTGTCATCAGAAACATGTCCCTCAAGACCCGGATGAAAGAATGAGCAATGACCCCATCAGCACCATGACCACAGCATTCCTTCCCACTCTCCTTCCTCACAGGAACTCCAGCAGCTTACATATACCGTTGCACAGAGCTGTTGTATAGCAGTTAACTATCTCACCCCTTGAACAAAATCCTACCTTAAAATTGGCTAAGAGAGCTCTGTGGGTGATAGCCCTTTGAGGGTAAAGTTTTAACTACAAGGTTTTTCAGACATGCTGTCTAGGAAATATGGTCTACTGATCTCAGTGGGATTTATTCTGAGTGAGCATTCCTACTAAGGCTAAGCAAAAAGGGAAGTATACTAGGTACCTGCCCAACAGATCTGGCACATCTTGTATTTCCTGGAGGTTCTGCAAATCTTGAGCATTTTCATAATGCAAAATAAAACTATTTCATATGCACTAATATGGGGGTGTTGTGTTGTTGAGCAGAATCAGGATGGGGTATGCAAAGATGCCTTCAGCCATTGCAAATACCATGGAGAAATTAGAGCTGGTATATGCCTAGATCCAGACTCCCATGTCCAGCATAGAAGGCAGAGTTTTGTTTTATTTGTGTGTTTATTTACGAGTACAACCCACTTTACTAACATGAGTCAATCAGGGCTGCTTACAGACAATAATTAAAACATGTGATCATACCCTTTGTTTTTCAGCTCAAGGAACATGAGGGTAGTGGTGGTTAAATCATTGTCTGCCTAAAATAAACACTTTAAAATGCAAATATAAGTAGCCTACATGAAAAGGAAAAAAAACTTCAAGAAAAATACATTCCAAGTACAGTGGTACCTCAGGTTACATACGCTTCAGGTTACATACGCTTCAGGTTACAGACTCCGCTAACCCAGAAATAGTACCTCAGGTTAAGAACTTTGCTTCAGGATGAGAACAGAAATTGTGCTCTGGCGGTGTGGCAGCAGCGGGAGGCCCCATTAGCTAAAGTGGTGCTTCAGGTTAAGAACAGTTTCAGGTTAAGAACAGACCTCCAGAATGAATTAAGTACTTAACCCGAGGTACCACTGTATATCAGTAAATTGATTCAGTTTAAATTGAGATAGTAACATTATCATAAAGGTAAAGGTAAAGGGACCCCTGACCATTAGGTCCAGTCGTAGCCGACTCTGGGGTTGCGGCGCTCATCTCGCTTTATTGGCCGAGGGAGCCGCCGTACAGCTTCCAGGTCATGTGGCCAGCATGACTAAGCCGCTTCTGGCAAACCAGAGCAGCGCACGGAAACGCCGTTTACCTTCCCGCCAGAGCAGTACCTATTTATCTACTTGCACCCTGACGTGCTTTTGAACTGCTAGGTTGGCAGGAGATAATTATCATAGCTGGAGTGTAATCCAGAATCTCTTATACATTTGGGCTACTTGTTTTCATCTAAGAAAACTCTTTTGGAATCTGGACCCAGCAGCTCTGTTGGAAAGGAATACTTTATTCAGACAGGCAAATGATGATAAATGTCTTAAAGACAAATGTCAAAGGAAAAGGACAGGTGACAGTGGTACCAGTCATGTAATGCTTAAAGAAGGTTCAAATAAGGTTCCATGCATAATCTCAATGACACTTTTAATGGCCCTGTAAGGTTGGCCAGAATTTTTATCTGAGACCAAAAGATAGATCTTTCTCCGCCAGAATTCTTGGCCATTGGAATCTGGATGTCCTACCTGTATAGTTTAATAAAAGTTGCCTGCAATAGAGTTCTTCTTCATATTTAAAAAAAAAAAAACTTTTTATATACCACCTTCCATTAAAAAAGTCCAAGTCAGATCATGACAATATAAAATACAATTCACCCACACCACTATGAACTCTGCAGGATCCAATAGCAGATAGAGGGGCTCTGGCAGTTGTTCCTGAAATGCCCTGCTATGACATCAGTAAATATAAGCCAATGATAAGAGAGGTAAAGAGATGGGAAGCAAAGGGACCAGAGACGAAGGAAGAGAGTACATGCGCACACCAGTCAGCGGAAAAGGAGGGAGAACCCGTGGAGGTTTCAAAATATGCTTGAACATTCTTTTTTCAGTGTTGTTCCTGTGAGACACTATACCTGTGACTTGTTCACATGAAATTGATGAAGACAACAACCATGACCTGTGAACATGTTGGTTCTGCGTCATTCCAATATAAAAGGGAAATTGATAGATGGAGTGTTTAGCCATTTTTAACTGAACAAAATGATTTATTTATTTTTTGTTTAGATATGTCCAGTACTATGCACAGTGTAATAAACAAAAGCTATCACTCCTATCACTTTGCACATACAGCTAATGATTTGCATCAGTGAATGAGCCATTCCAGACTAATAACTGCAAAGAGGATAATATTGCCTGATTGTCAACTCAAACACAATACTTTTCAATGTTGACTGGTCACACATCCCCCGGCGTCACTGAGCATTAATGATACAGTGATATATGTACATGTGTAAGTCACATCTAAGTGGATGTATCACTATCAAAGATTGATTAGAGAAAGGAATATACTGGGGCAGGTTTTAGATACATGCTGGCAATCATTAGCTTCTTCAAAGTGGAGCAGACAGAATATTTTACAGTGTATAAGATGTACAGTGGTACCTCGGGTTAAGTACTTAATTCGTTCCAGAGGTCTGTACTTAACCTGAAACTGTTCTTAACCTGAAGCACCACTTTAGTTAATGGGGCCTCCTGCTGCTGCCGCGCTGCTGGAGCACGATTTCTGTTCTCATCCTGAAGCAAAGTTCTTAACCTGAAGCACTATTTCTGGGTTAGCGGAGTCTGTAACCTGAAGCGTATGTAACCTGAAGCGTATGTAACCTGAGGTACCACTGTATACATATAAGTCAATCTGATGTCAGGACAGAATCTCCGTATACCCTCTAACTTAGGGGATGTTCCCTGATACATAAGAAATTAGGAATGTGAATATCTCACTGGCTATTATTTCTATTCATCTCGGCCCATTTTAAAGTTAGATGGCTGAAGGTGCCTTTTTAAAATAAGTGAAGTGCTTCTACAGAGATTGCACAGTGCTTTACTGAACACTGGAAAAATTTAGGCCACTGCTATGCCTGTCACAAAGCTCAGCTATCCAGTCTGTCCTGCTCCCTAACAATGTGCCAGTTCAGCTAATTGAAGTCAAATAACTTTCTAAAGGAAGTTGGAAGGCACTAATTAAAATCTGGTCTCTTGTGAATGGAAGCTTTGGCAAAACTGGACTTATTTCCATTTGACATTTCAATATTATTTTCCCCTTCAGCAGAGCTAGGCATGGTTGGCATGTGCAACTATGCTGATGTTTGCAAGACATTTGGTGAAAGTATATTTACATAAGCAGGGGCAAGCTCTTTGTCTGTTAGTCAATGTCACTATGTTTACAGACAGTGGCACTAGAGTCTGGTGCAGTAAATGAAGATACAGTCATACCTCATGTTACAGCTGCTTCAGGTTACATGTTTTCAGGTTGCGGACTGTGGGAAACCAGGAAGTACCGGAACGGGTTACTTCCAGGTTTCGCGGCTCACACATGCGCAGAAGCGCCAAATCACACCGGCGCTTCAGGATGCGAAGGCTTTGGGTTTCAGACGTGCCTCCGTCACGGATTACGTCTGCAACCTGAGGTTCCACTGTAGAACAGGAATAACGTCCTTTGTGTTGGCTCCCCATCCATCCTCTTCCCAGTATGAACCATGGAAGAGCAGCACTTAAGAGCTGGGCCACACTGCATGCATGGAGGATAATTCCATATAAAAGCTTTTTCTCACAGGGAAAGCCGTAAGACTATGAGATATTTGCAGTGACAGCAAGTGTTACATAGTAATAGAAAGATCTCGGTTGGTTCCTTCAGTTTCTCATTTTTTCAGTCTTAAATTCAGTTCTCCACATTTCTGCAGCAATTTGAAAATTTTCTCTTAAAAAATACACAAGAGAATTCTTCACCACTTTTGTGCAAATTTCTCCTAGCGAACACATTTTTGTACACAATTTTGACTAATTTATGCAAGCAACTTCTCACAATACAATGCATTTTGGTATATTATTTTCACTTATATATTCATTTTCATGGACATTTTTGCCTAATATTTGCATTTCTGTAAGCAATACTTAGTTGGTTAGTTGGAGAACTGCATCACAGCATTCAGTCAAGCACAAATTTTCAAGGATAGCTATGTTTTGATAAATCTGGCTTTAAATGCACACTGAATTCTTCTCCCATGCTTAGTGTTAGGCAAGGGCTTTGCAAAGTACATGGCCAGCCTGAGGCCTGACAGGTCAGCCGTGTTTTCACTCACCACAGCAGGCACTCCTAGTTGCAGGATGTTGGGATGGTAGCAGCAGCAGCACCACATCTGGCTGCCATTAATGAGCCTGCAGTCAGGTCATGTCCTTTCTGGCAGTAAATTCCTCCTCGGGGCAGCCCCAACAGAAGCCCTGCAGGGTCTCCTAGGCTCTTGCCTTCAAGACGAGCAGAGAAATGCTCATTTTGCCCTTCTCAAGGAAGTGATTAGTTAAATCAGCATGAGGCTTCCAATCCAGGCACAGAGCCGGATGTCTGCACACATGGGGCCAAGAGTCACGTGCTGGGGGAGTGTTTCATATCCACAGTCTAAGCCCCAAGAAGTAATTTGTCCCTTCAAGCATGATAAATGCTGGGGCCACAAAACAAATTTGAGCTGCTTATTCATATGCTTTTGCTGACTAATCCATTAATTGATTAAATCTAAATAAATAAGCATGTCACTTCTTTGTTGCTTCTCTGACACAGTGATGTATGTTGACATAACTCATAGTATAAAAAGCAAATGTTACCATCCTTTGTTAGAACAGGCACCTTTAATATTTTCTTGTACATTCCCTATTATGGTAACATACCAGAAATAAAATAGCCTCAAAAATGAACAAAACTTAACCAAAACTGGCACAAAATTCCCCACCACCAATTAAGGCACAAGATTCCCCACCACCAATTAATTCACAATTAATCAGTAACTAATCTACAGATGAAACCTTGCAGTCCCAATTAATATAGTTCTGGAAGTGATTGCAACTCCCCCTATGGAAAGCAAAAGCAGGGTCAATGCTAATCTTTCCACAGCCAGCCACAGAAAGGATGTACATTTTAGCACAACCTCTGGCTGTTGCATGCCTCCTTTGCCTCACACACCAAGGGCAGGTGGCCCCCAGAAGTTTCTCTATGAAAGGAATGCGGCCCTCAGGCTGAAAAAGCTTCCACATCCTTGAAGTAGAAGGAAATTTCCCTGCCCTGTGCTGCTACATTGAGTCATATTTCATTGTTCCATATTTCATTGTTCCACCTGCACTTCCTCACCCTTGGTCACAGCTGTAGGGTAAGCACACATGGTTCTGCCATTGGTGGCGGCAAGTCTCATACTCATAGAATCATAGAGTTGGAAGAGACCACAAGGGCCATCGAGTCCAACCCCCTGCCAAGCAGGAAACACCATCAGAGCACTCCTGACATATGGTTGTCAAGCCTCTGCTTAAAGACCTCCAAAGAAGGAGACTCCACCACACTCCTTGGCAGCAAATTCCACTGTCAAACAGCTCTTACTGTCAGGAAGTTCTTCCTAATGTTTAGGTGGAATCTTCTTTCTTGTAGTTTACAGTTTACAGTATTCAAATTTTACAGTTTACAGTTTACAGTATTACAAATACTCAGTTTACAGTATTTGATAAACTTGAAATATGTTACTAGTGCACTTGAAAAATTGTTTGAAGTGGGGGATATAAGCACTGAAAATAAATATAAGTGGCCTCTGCTAGGTCCCAGTTGAGGGGATGTTTTCATCCCAGAATGGCTTTCTCAGACACTCACTCACAAGCAAAACTGGCTCTGCTGCATTCCAAATAGGACACTGTCCAAACAGCCAGGTTTCAGAAATTGGCAGAGGACTAGCACTGGGGCATCTAACTTGGGAGAGAAGTGAGGGCCAATTCACATGGCCCACAATCATTCCTAGGCCTGTGGCAGGTTCAAAACACATTACACTAGGCCACACAGCAAGACGATAATCTAAATTACTCTATTTCATGGCCATATCATTCTCGCTGTTGGTGTATGATAAGGAAAATGGAGTGTGGGAAAAGCAGTCTGTCATCTGCTGAAAGGTGATCAAGCCATAGTCAAATAAAAGCTGCACACTGAAGGCTGATTTTCTGTCAGAAACTGATCCAAAGCCTTTAGCATAGGTACAAACGCAGCCATTTCACAGATATCTACCTCTTATCTTTGCTCTTCTGTTTAGCCATATGGCAAGGCAGGGTAGTTGGAAAGGATAACAAAACACATTTTAACTACTGTAGCTTGTTATTTTCTCTGGAATATCAGGAAGATGCCATTTGTGAAAGAGGTTGAGCTTCATGCTCAGAGGCAGCTGTGTAGTCTACGTTCATCTGGTGGCAAAACAAGGCTTGATAAAGAAAGTGGTGATGCTGTGAATGTCCTGGGGTTCCTCCAGGCATCCTTTTAATTGTGCATTCATGATTATTTGTGCTCATGATGCTTTTCGGGTGGCCACACATGGCCCCACTTTCAATACTGTTTGCACCTGCGAATGTTTTGGAGAGGTGATACCGGTTCGCCCCTGGTCAGTGGCTATCCTGTAATTTCCTGCCGAAACCCTGTAACTTTTTATACCACAAGTGTTCTGGTTTATTTTTGTCCCACTTTTGTTGCACTATAGTCGCTCTGGGCAGCAATAATGTGGTAGCATTGAGGGGAAATCACGGAACATACTAACGCAGAATAAACCCACCAATAAGGCAATATTTTTTGTGTGAAGAACACACCATGCTGTAGGGGCCCCTTGACACTTGTACAGTTTACTCCCTACACCTCACTCTGCCCCAGAAAACCCCTGCCTGATGCATTTTTCTCCTGCAAGTATTTGTCCTCTGATCCTGAAGGAGCAGGTGCAATTGCCCCCTCAGCCAGTCATCTCATCCCATCCCATACACACAACCAAAATGATAGAATCCATCATAGGAAAGAGAAATATTTACATGGCTCTGTCTAGTTATATGTAAATATTATGTTCTACCCACTAAGAACACAGAGCTAAGTTACATTTATGAAATGAGAGATTAAACCTCCTAACAATTATCAGGCTACATCGATTTCACCCAAGGAGGCTGTGTGCAGCCCTGCCACTTGAAAGACGTTTTGCCTCACAGAGGCACCTGGAGCCGAAATCTTCTATCCTCCCAACATAAACACACTTTAAAAGGCCAAGAGACTGCAATAACCGGGTGCCCCCTCGGGCGCTAGGTCCCAGGCAAAAATGCAAGCAATGCCCTAGGCCTCTTTGAAACTGCCGTGCAGACTAGCACAGGAGGGGAAGACCCTCCCTTCTGGGGGAAGTTTGTTTACTGGAGAGTAAGCAAGTTGTCAGGGGAGATTCCAAGAGCTCAAGTGGGAATAAACAGCTGAGGGGATTATGTTACACAAAATGATAAATGGCTTGAAGGGATCCTGCCCAAACATCATGCAGGCACAAGTCTGGGGATCTGTCACAGCTAGGTGTCTTCTCAAGAGACTGGGAAAGCCTCCAGCCCTGGATGCCTCCTGTTTTCTCCCCACAAAGCATGGGGCGCTGTCATGTTCAAAAGGCTGGCATAGATGTTCATGTCACACAAACTCAGCACCCATCCAAAAACCTTGGGAACTAGGGATTCTTTTTAAACCTGGGCCTCGTTTCTGGTGAAAACCTGGGCACTTCTTGGTGGGGCTTTCCGCTGCCACCCACTGGCCAGAGGTGGGAGAACTAGATCCTTCTCTTCCGTCCTCCCACTAGCCAGGCAGGACATTTACGAGTGCCCTGCAGCTCTCCCCACTACCTCACAGCCTGTCAGTCATTCCAGGACCCATTTCATGGATAATTCAAACAACACCCGTAATAGAAACAGCCACTCGGCTCCATCTGGACCATTATCTCTTTTATATTTGCTCTTTAATATTTACTGGGTTCACACAAAGTGCATGTGCTGCTTTGGTTTCAAGGACACCAAATTTAGTAATTGCTGCATCCCTTCTACTAAAGCAAGTGAGGGCAGGGAGAGGGGGAAAAGCTTGAAATCCTTGCACGGCTATTTTGAGGAGTGCTAAAGAGCTACAAAAAGACTTGTGTTGCTTGTTAGGGCAGAGGCCCAGGGTGAAAGTCGTCAGACAATTTCTGCTAGGCCTGCTAGCGCTCCTCTCAACCAAGTGCATCTTAGAGGAAGGCAGGAGTAGCTGTTGCCTCTTGAAGAACAGCATCCGAGGGCTACATCTCTCATAAAAACTGCAGCCCCCCATCAGATTATTATTTTTTTCAAATAAAGGGGAGCTTACTTCACAGGTGGCCAAATGCTCGTCTGAAGGCTGGTTGCACCCAGCAACATAGCTAGCTACTGGCACCTAGAGATGGGCAAAACTGTCAGTTTTGGTCTCTTGTTTTTCCAGTCTCACGTTCACCTCTTGGCATTTACATATCAGCTTACAGTTTTTTTAAAAAAATGTTCTCACAAAAAAAGGATCAACATGTTAATGTGAGCTTCTCATATGCACAGTTTTGTGTGTAATTTTGCATAACAGACATATTTTTGCAACCAGATTTCTCTAACACATAAAAATGCAGCATATTAGAGAAAATTGGTTGCAAAACTATGTCTGTTACACAAAAGTACACACAAAACTGTGCATATGAGAAGCTCACATTTTCACTGACATCCATTTCTAGACATACCTCCCCCTAATGTGCATATTTTAATACACACCATACGAATGGAGAACTTCATTGCAAAATTTGGCAAAGCGAAAATTCCAATGGACAGTTGGTTCATAAGTTCAAGTATTATTTAGGGAAGTAAAAATTAGGTAACTTCTCATTAAGATTTCTCTCCCATCCCTACTAGTAACTTGATCATATTTTAATCAATGTGTGTGCGGTAAAAAGCTTGCCTTTAGTTTTTTGTTCATACGGAGAATGTGTTAGTTTGTTCTCTGAATGATATGTCTCTCTTTGGCTTTGAATGTGGAAAGGTCAAATCCAAGTCAAATACCTTTCTGGTCCCCAGATCACTATCTGAAGAATAGAGTGGCCCTTCCAGAGAGGATGACTGTCCCTGGTTTATGCCTAGGATGTGTAATAAGAGATATTTAAATTGAGGCACTCCAGTCCCAGCAGAAACCTAAGATGAGTTAGGAATATGACATATAGAGAGGTGCTGCCAGATGAAAAAGGATATATCTTCCTACTCACTACCAAGTCCAATTCAGTTTGTTGGTGCCAACCTTTAAAGCCCTAAATGGTCTGGGACCCAAATACCTGAAGGCAAGCCTCTCCTTGGTGATGCCCCATTTGTGGAATGTCCTCCCATTACATACCCAACTGGCACAGACATTGATATCATTTCTGCACCATATTAAAACTTACCTGTTCACTCAGGAATTTTAAATGTTTGTAAGTGAATGGTTGTTTTAGCCTATACTGCCCTTTCATAATTGCCCCATGTGTATGTATTTTTTATGGGCTTATCTATTGTTTATGTATAAATTCGGTTGTTTAATGTCATACCCTGCTGCCCTGGTATCAGTTCTGATAAAGGGTAGGCTATATACACATATTTTTAAATAAATAAATACTCATGGAACAGCTATTTTTCACTTCATTTTAAAGGGCATGTGCTAATCATTTTTCTTGTTGTTCTGGCTGCATCAAAACGCTGCTCAAAGCCACAGATCACCTCTTGCTGCTTGAATCAAATCCAGGGGTCTGTCTGTGTCCCAAGAAGCTGTTAAGCAACCCAACCTATTATTGCTGTTATATGAGACCATCAAACAGAAGAATGAAAACACTGTGGGTTTTCCTAGTATTTATTCCCCTTCTCTGACTTCTATCTTATTGGGCACAGATTTTGGTTTATGTGTAACACGGTCAGATTGTCGCTTTCTCTTGCACTCTGAAACTGGCAACATCCAAGGTGCCAGCAAAGTGAGGAGACACACTCTAGATTACATTTTAATTTGTGTAACATTTCCTGCCGACTGTGAGCTGCCATGGCTCAGGAGCCACCTGCTTTCTCTTCTCACCATGAAACAAGCAGCAATTTGTCCTACCAGAGTCTCAGCAATGAGGGCAGATCCTTGGCTCATGATGGCCTTGCAACCTTACCTGTTAGCGTGAGATTGGTGTAAGTGTTGGAAAACTGCTCCTTGAGGAGAACCAGGTGCATCTGAGCTGCCTTTTCCCTCTGTAGCTCCAACATGATGTCTGGGTGCTGGGCAATCTTGCAGCCTTTCTGTTTATCCAAGGCAATATCACTGCGAATGATGTCTGTGGTATAAAAGAACAAAAGGCTCAACAAAAAACTCACAGCTTTCAGTCCTTAGCAAAAGTCTCTACTCCTTAAGTTGAAACCAGACAAACTTGCCTGATGGGCAATGCATTCCCACCTGCCCCTTACAGGTCTGTGCTTCCTTCCAGTCAATCTTCCTCAGCATCTCATGACTCTAGTTAGAAGGATCTGGCAACTTCTGTTTCAGTGTATCTGAAGAAGTGTGCATGCACACGAAAGCTCATACCAAGAACTAACTTAGTTGGTCTTTAAGGTGCTACTGGCAGGAAAAAAAATTTTTTGTTTTATCTCATGACTCTGTCAGCTTCAGACCCCTGACGGCCAGCATTTTAATTCACCATTCATGCCGTCTTTCTAATGAGAAGTTTTGCTTGGACCAAGCCTGCACAAGTTCTGAGTCACCAAGCCAAACACAGCAGCACATGGCCATTGACAACCTCATGTTTTTGCACCATGGCAGAACCTCACAACATCAGTCATACCAACAGGGGCTTAGTCATGTACACATCTCCCAGTGGGATTCATGCTATAGCCAACCAACAGAGTCTTGCTGCTGCTGCTGCTAAACAAAAACCAGAGTAATGTAAGAGTTATGTAAGAGTATAAATGGCTAGAAATATGACATTTTAAAATACAGAAACTGGTGGAAGAGTATTTCAATTGCCCTGAGATATTTTGATGAAGGGCAGTGTGTGTGTGTGAAAGAGAGAGAGAGAGAGAGATTTGCCAAGGCACTTCAGATACAACTGAAGAATAAGGCTGCCTGCAGCATAAAACTACTGAGAGTTTATTAGCGAATTTGGGCTCAGATGAGATGGGGCATTTAGGTGTTCCATCGGCATAATAATGAAAAGCATGTTAACATGAGATGTACTGTTGTAAATGGGTCACTTTGTTGTTAGCGTGTATACATTTGACTCTGCCTAGAAATGTAAAAGACCTATTGATACCTTTTGCATTTTGGTTCTAGTATTAAAATATTTTCCCCTCTCTTTCAGGTCTGTGTGTGTCTCTCTGTGTGTATCTACCAAGTGAGAAAGTGGGCCCTAGTACCTGAAAGCTTAGGCCATGATAATTTCTTAGGCTGCAGAGTGCCACAGGATTTTGTTGGTTCTGCTGCAGCAGACTAATATGGCTACCTGTCTTGATAATGGGGAAATAGAACAGGAAGACCCCTGCAGGACATCACAGGAAAGGTATCAGTGAATAGATGAGCAGCTTCCCATCAGCATTCCAGAGACCTTGCAGGACTAAGTAGAATCACTCAAGAGTAGTCTCACACTTCCCATTAGGTTATATAGTCATCATGTCACAAACACTTCATGATCAATACTTGTAAAAGACCACAAATTAATGGAATAAAAGAGTGCCTGTCAAGCTGCAAGAATTTATGACCAAATGCCAATCAGTGCTGTCTCAGTCCCATGCTCAGAACAAAAGTCACAGACTGGAGGCTATCTGAAGGCAAGGTTTCTATGCGCAGCTAAGGTTTTGCCAACAGCCATATTTTTACATTCTTCCCGGAATAATTAACAGTCGGTGATGAACCTCTCAATGCTACCAGCTAGCCTGCTCAGGAAGAGAATTTAATGGCAGGCAGGGGGCTACCCACCACCAGTGAGTGAGAGGACCTCCTCCCTGCAGTGATAGATGGCAATTTAAAAACATTCCCTTATTTGGTGCACCATGGTCAGCCCTTTCTTAAAAATTGATAATTTCTGGGCATGCCTTCATAAGGTGACATCAGGCTGCTGAAATAGAGGTGGCCCTGAAATAGCTGCACAAACTTGTTGATTGACTGCAGATTAAAATTATGATTTATGCCAGCCCTCATTCTGCGTGCATGAACCCAAAACCAGCACACTTCCTATTATGCATGAAGGACACCACTTTTACACACACACTCCTTATTCATCTGCTCATGAAGTTAAGAGAAGAGAGGGAACAAAAATCATGTGGTCTAGTTGCTAGGCAACTAGCTGAGATATTTTTCTCCCTTCCTCCTTGCCTCACCCAGTATCATTTAATCCTTTAAGTTTCATGTAAATAAACAGATATGACATGGGCATATACAGTGGCGTAGCGTGGGGGGTGCAGGGGGGGCCGGCCGCACCGGGCGCAACATCTGGGGTTAGGGCAAATCCATGGGTTAGGGGGCGCAAATCCACGGGTTAGGGGGCGCAAATCCACGGGTTAGGGGGCGCAAATTACTTGCCTTGCCCCGGGTGCTGACAACCCACGCTACGCCACTGGGCATATAGAACAGCACACATATTTTAGTGTACAGCGGAACCTCATTTTATGTACCGTCCTCCTTACAAATGCTTCAGGTTACGAGCTCCACTAACCCGGAAGTAGATGCTCCTGGTTGCAAACTTTGCCCAGGGATGCGAGCGGAAGTCACACACCAGCGGCGCAGTGGCAGTGGAAGACGCCATTAGCGAAAGCACACCTCATGTTAAGAATGGTTTCAGGTTACAAATGGACCTCCAGAACGAATTAAGTTCGTAACCGGAGGTACCACTGTATCTATAAATCATGCAATATAAGTGTGTAGCTCAGTCAGACTGAAGTGTCCACTTCAAGTATCTGATTATGGGTGTCATGAAAGGCCACCAAATTGAGATAGATGAGAGAGAGAGATTAGATAGATAGATAGATAGATAGATAGATAACACATTACTACCAGGGATGGGAAGAGACACCTGTGAGAATTTCTGCCTCAGGTGCCAAAATAACTTGTCTAGCTTTTGGTACTCTGCTCATTGACTTATAGAGGGCACCATTTGTTGTTCCATTTCAAGAGGCTGTTCCTGTTCCTTGTTTACCTTCAGCATGCCCAGTAGAAAACCTGTAAGATAGGCAGATTATCATTCCCGTTTCACAAAATTAGGACTCATGAGCACTGTCTAACCCAGTCTTTCTCAACCTTGGGTCCCCAGATGTTGTTGAACTACTAATTCCACCATCCCTCACCACTTGCCCTGCTAGCTAAGAATGATGAGAGTTGTAGTCCAACAATATCTGGGGACCCAAGGTTGAGAAAGGCGTGCCTAACTAAATTGAGTCCAGTCTATACTTTCTTTTAAAATAAAAGTTATATTCAATTCTAATGGTGGACCCATTTCAGGGAAGACAATTGGAATGCTGCAGTAACTAAGCACATAACCAGGGAGCCAGGAAATCCTTGGTTCAAATCTCAACTCAGCTCATTTGGTAGCCAAGTTCAGAAGAAGAGTTTGGACTTGATATTCTGCCTTTCACTCCCTTTAAGGAATCTCAAAGTGGCCAACAATCTCCTTTGGAGAATGTTAGCCGCTTTGAGACTCCTTCGGGTAGTGATAAAGCGGGATATCAAATCCAAACTCTTCTTCTTTCCCTTCCTCCCCTACAACAAACACTCTGTGAGGTGAGTGAGGCTGAGAGACTTCAGAAAAGTGTGAGTAGCCCAAGGTCACCCAGCAGCTGCATGTGGAGGAGGGAGGAAGCGAACCTGGTTCACCAGATTACGAGTCCACCACTCTTAACCACTACACCATGCTGGCTCAGACACTATGGGAAGCCACAGTTTCCTATTATGTGAACGAGCTGCAACAAGTCTCAGGCTGGTGCCCCTTACCTTTTCATGCGTCAGAGAAGGAGACAGGAAACATCCACTTTTGGTTTTAAATTGACCCCAATCTTCCATGATGTTTGAATTCAAGGATCTGTGGTTTGTTTAAGCCAGGGATAGGAACCAGTGGCCCATGGGCTGGAACCAGCCTACAGAGACCTCTGTAGGTGCCACTACCCAATATATTGTGGTGGCATCAAGCAAATCAAGCAATGCTGATGCTGTCACCACGTCCCTTCAGGAGCAATTTCACTTACTTACTTAAAATTCAATTATTCAACCATAAAAAGACAATGTTCACAAATTCCAACTAATATAAATTTCTTAATTATTTAAATTAATAGTTAATCATTAGTCAGAATACAACAATCTGCTTATGTTGCTGAAATTTTCCATATCCATAAACAAACACCAATATGCTGTAAAACTGTATTGTTCCTATAATAGTTTTTTTATTATCAAAATAATCCATCCTGCCAACTCCTCCTAGGTTTTTTCCTGTCTTTAATCCAATAAGTTTACTTTCCTGATTTCCCAATATTTGATATCCCAATTCATTATTGTTGAGGCTTCTCCACACCCTTACCCCACCCCCCATTCTGAGCAATTATAATTATGACTGCCAAAAGGGGAAAAGTTATTTTTATTTATTGGATTTATAGATCTCAATTCCTCCCAAGGAGGGTAAAAGCCAGCTGAGATGGTAGAAGGAGGAAGGAACTAGGAACAAGAAATATAGGGGGGAACAGAATATGAAGCTGGATAAGGAAAAGGACACAAAAATCCCACCCACTTTGTCTGCTCTCATCCCATCATTTTAACGAGTTAAAACTACCTAACTGTTCTTCCAGGAAACCAGACTCTTAGCTGGTTTGTCCTTTAGCCCAAATGCGTGCATGTTTACTTGGGAATAAGTCTTACTGTTGTCAGTGGGACTCACTCCCACCTAAGTGTGCAAATACTGACAAAGAATTAGCCCAAGATCTCATATGAAAGATGGGGGTTGGGTTGGTGGGTTGAGCTCTGCCTAGAACTCTTGGACTTGGTTGCAATACAGCTATGGATCACCAGGTCCTTGCTGTGAATGTTGAATCATGACTATGTGCAACCATCCTGTGTGCAGTCCTTGATACAGCAGACTCACAGATGGATGCAGTATGAAGGGAGCACACCCGTGTGGCAGGTGGGTGAGCTGCGGCTGACTGCAGGACACAAAATCCAGAGTTTGGGGGACTGGAAAAGCAAAGTAAAGGACTCCTCACACCATAGTGCAGAGGCACAATGAGGCCTTCTGTAGGCAGCATGCTCCAGTCACCCTATGTTATCTCGGCATATCAGCCCAGGGTAGGTTAGAAAGCTCCCGCCTTCACAATAAGGCACAGACCAGGGGAGTTTGGAAGTTCTGTCCCATTCCAGCCATGGCAGAAGAGTGCGCTCTGCACTCTGGGTTCAAAGCATCCCAAATAATTTCCCAGAGGGAGACCCCCTTTGCAGTGGGAGGAGAAATTCCAGCAGAGATTAGTACATCTCACACCCCATCCATCAGCCTTCTCTAAACTGGTATCAAGGGACAGACAAACATCCAGCCAGTATGAGACAGAGGGAGCGTGTGAGTCCACAGAAAAGGCTTTCCTCTGTGGGTGGAGCCCTGCATTCCTTTGGGATGCCTAAAGACCTGAGTGAATATTTCCCAAGAGCTAGAATGCCCACCACATAGCAATTGCCCAAAAATTACATTGAGGGGGGCTTTGTTTAAACTTTTCAGACTAATCCCAAATGAATTTTAAAAGAAACTTTAATTGTACCTTCTGTTTGACAAAAAACAAACAAACCCCAACACGTATGGAAATAAGTGAGGCAGGGCGACACTGGAAAGTGAGACATCCTGTAGGGATCAAACCCACTGTCTCTTGGTCATCAGACA
Organism: Podarcis filfolensis; assembly: GCF_964270895.1. Lineage (NCBI taxonomy): Eukaryota > Metazoa > Chordata > Lepidosauria > Squamata > Lacertidae > Podarcis > Podarcis filfolensis. The sequence continues at coordinate 41,203,407 of NC_139608.1, read as the reverse complement.
AGAGAGCCAGTAAATGGAAAGCTGTAAAGCTTTGAAAATAGCTAGTTAAAAAGGTCATGGTCATTAAAATGGCTTCTGTGATTTCTCTCAGCTCTCTGGCCAAGTTTTTAGAAGTATTCGGTGACTAGGGTGTCTGGGCCTTGGCATAAAATCAGATAAGGTGAGTATTTTACCCCAAGGGGATTTATGCTAACTACCATAATGAAAAGCTGTTAATTGGGTGGAGCCATGGGGGCAGGGAGGATGTATTTGTTCTGGTAAATGTGTCTGTTCCTGAGCAGACTCAAAGGCTCAGAAAGTTGAATTAACCATGCAATGACAAGAAGGTTTTTTGGACCAGACTAAGTCAAATTTATCTTGGTCCTAAAACTATAATCTCTCTACTATACTCACCACTAAATTGCCTTTAAAGCACATACAATGTTGGGCTTCTTCATTCTTTAAGGATTTCTTAGTTTAGCCATTTCTCCTGATATGCTAATAGGGCAACTTAAGCTAAACTAAAAATAACCAACATATAAGAAACCAAAGTAGACACAGTTTGCTTATTGCAAAACCAAGAATTGTCACAAGCAGTTTGATGTGAAAGGCAGCACTTGACCTTCCTTTTACACTACAATTTATTGTGTCTTTCCTCCGTTCTTTTTTGCACTATTCAATTTCTGAAGGTAGCACAAGTTCACTAATGTAAGAACTGTGCAGCAAAAGCTAGACAAACTACCTATCCAGTACCTATCCATGCCGGATTTATGTATAAGCTAAGTAGGCTGAAGCCTAGGGTCTCTAAATCTAGAGGGCCTCGCCAGTCCTCCCGCTCCCCAGTGCAGTCTCCCCTCTCCCAAAATTGCAAACCCAAGACTTCATGCGAGGGCAGGGCAACTCCGGCCTCTAAGTCTAGGGGGCCTCACCAGCCTGCCCTCTCCCCAGTGCCGCGGTCTCCCCTCTCCCAAAATTGTAAACCCAATACTTCATGCAAGGGCAGGGCAACTCAGGCCCAGCAACTATTAGACTCAGGGCTAGGCAGTGGGGCCCAATTTGAAGCAGTGGGGCACAACTTGAATCTTTTTTGTAGGGCCCCAGTTCACAGCCCAAGTCTGCAAAATCTTATGGATATAAATAAAATCCATCTAGATTGCCCTGGTGCAGGGGCCCCCTTAGGAGCGGCCCGCGGGGCCCAATTTGGCCCAATTGCTCCAACTGCCTTAAGGTCAGTACTGATGAGACTGTGCAAGGGTTGGACTGGCAAGCCCGGCACCTTCTAGGTCCTTGGTGTCACCATTCAGAGTACAGTCTCAAGGACTTGTTATGGAAATAAAGGGGGGCACTTATTGGAAATCAGTTTTGTCACCTCTTCCCCCCCCCCAAACCCTGAGACAATGACCCCAGCCACCTTTTATTCACAGTCGCATAAGCACTACACTACAGCATGGCCATAAACTTGTACGTTCAACTGCTGAAATATACACCCAATATGCAGCAATGGAGATTTATGTTACTGCTTTATGAATGAACACTGTGTTTTAAGAATGGGCTCTGTATTTTGTGAATTACCTAAGAGCCACCAATAGGGAGCTCTAGAATCTGACAGCTAACCAACTGGGTACTACCAAACAGCGACCCCTATTGCTGAAAGTAGGTAACCAGCAGGGAATGCTTCAGCTCAGCATTTGCACTATTGACTGAACACCCCATGCTGTGCAGATAATGGAGAAAGCTCGTAAATTGTATCCCTTCTGGTATCCTGGCCAACTCTATTATGCTGGTGTAAACCCTGGTGCACCAGAAGCATAGAACAGCAGCAAATAAAATCCGCTCATAAGTCAGCAACTGATAAGACTTGTCAACCACTTCTTCCAAAGTCTTCCTAAATTATAAAGCTTCAAAATACAGGCCAAAAGAGAGCAGGTCTGGGAAGAGCAAGGCATACAATGGGCACTACCAATGAAAAGGCCCTGCTCCATGTAACTCCTGCTCTGTCATTTGATAGAGTGCCCACTTGCCTTCCTTCTTAACATGGAATGCTCTCTATTGGAGTCTCCAGGTCCAGTACAAAGACCATATGAAGGGAGAGCAGGGACCTTGAAGTTCCCAACAGTTGTTAATCAAGCAAGCAAGCAAGCAAGCAAGCACACAGGTCACCTTTGTCACAGTCAGGACGCCTATGTCCTGGCCAGGCCTGCACCCAATCTTGTTTGTCCTCAGTAACCAAAATTATATTATCAACATATACAAGCAGAAAGGTTGTTTTCCTTCATTTGCAAGGAAACGTACAAAACCAAGTGGCTCGAATAAAGAAAAGTTCCAGGGTGGCAACAGAAAGCAAACTAAAAATGCTTTTGCAGTTCATCAAAACTATCTAGCGATATCAAGTTATAGGAAAACTGATGCTATTAACAGTAATCCTTCTAGTTGGTTAACAGGTTTGGCAACTTCCATGCATATGACGTGTGATGCTAATTATTTCCCCCCAAGATTTAAATGATAATTAATCAGCGGCAGCTACAGGAGAGCTATGAGATTCAGGTGAGGGTCAGATGCCTTGTCAATCCCAGCAGGTATATAAAAGGCCGACCCGGCCTGCCCAGGCCAATAAATTATAATCAGAATAATCACAACCATCAGTTTGACATTTAACTCCAATGAAGGCCTGGGCAAACAGCCAAGTCTTTAGCTGGCGCCAAAAGATCAGCATCAGTGGCAGTCATATCTCTGCAGGGAGGATGTTCCAAACCAGGGCACCACCACTGAGAAGTCTCTCCCCCATGTTGCCACCAAACAAGCCTCAGGAACTAGCAGAATGGGCATGAGATGGTTGTTTGGGGGAAAAGACAAGATTATAAATGGCCACAAAAGCTGGACATTCCTTTTCCTGTGTCTGGATCTCCAGCAGTCTGCACATGCATTCTGGATCTCCAGCACTCTGAACATGCATTCTGTGGCTTGGGCAGTCTCCTCTTATATACCTGCTGGGATTGACAAGGCATCTGACCCTCACCTGAATCTCATAGCTCTCCTGTAGCTGCCTCTGATTAGTTATCATTTAACTCTTGGGGGGAAATAATTAGCATCACACGTCATGTGCAATCCCTTGGCACAGCATCATATAACCTCCACACAAGCAGATTGGAATGAATGCTCAATAAACAGTTCATCTAGAAGAGCCCTAAGAGCCTTCTGGCACCTTAAACGTGACATTTGTTCGTCTACATTGAGCCACAAGGCTTTTTGTTATTTTTACACCTGTTGCCTGAAAATTGGGGAACAAAAGTTAGTTCCATAATGGCAGGCAGTGCTCCAAGAAAGCAAGCCAACAAAACTATTCCTACTCAAGAAAAATGTGGTACTTGACATGGTTTAACAATGATTGATCTGAAGGTGCAGCAGGATTTGCAATAGTGGCCAGGACAATGCAAAGCATTGTACAGAAGGGAAAGTGTGCATTTCCCCTTCATACATTTCTACTATTATCTGAAGGGAAGCAGAAGGCATTTCCAGAGCAGCCAGCAAAAGACCCATGTTTGCAGAACACAGCCTGTACATTAGGTCAGATGTTGTTGCAAATACGGATCTCCTCGTCACATGCATCCATGCCATGGCCAGCCAATTTGTCTTGAGGGTGTTGCAAGGATCTTTGCCTCCCCTCGCCCACAAAAAAGAATGGTTCTCTGTAACACTCTGTGGGAAGAAGGTCCTGTCTGCAATTCCAAGAGCCTGTGCAGGGGAGCCAGTAAGAACACTGGGCCTGTGGGCAGGAAATCCCCCTCACCACACCTTTCTGATTTACACTGATCTCTGATACACACCACATGTGTCCCCTCCCTCCTTCCCCCATTTGCAATGGTTCTGTTCCACATTTAAGTGATGAAAAGTTAAGACCTGTGGTTACAACTTCTATGAGAAACTTCATTTTGAAGGGCTGCTACATTTCAACTTTATTGCCAGGAGGGAAAAATGGAAGAAACAAAAGGCCGCAGTCACTCAACAGCAAAGAAACCTGGGCGAAGACATTTAATAAGTGTAAGTTCCCTACCACAACTTGTTGAAATATTGACCTTTGGGCTGAGCGAACACTTATTTCTGCAAATGTTTAGTGTGAACCAACCACAGCTCTTGGTCAGAGAAGTTTTATGCTACCGATGAGAAGTTTCTCCTTTAGCTTTTAAACTGCAGTGGCCTCAACAAAGCAAGTTTGGGTGGGAAGGAGAGAGGGAACAGGCAGAAGTACGTATATGTGAAGCAGGATGCTGGGGGTGGGGGCACTTTATCCGTGCCTGCAAAGAGAATCTCAGGTTTGTATCGCCTCTTCTGACTGAGGTATCTGCATCAAAAAGAACCCATAGAATGAAAGAAAGGAACTGGGGCTGGAAGCCTCTTGTCCAGGCAGACAAGATCTCTATGAGACATCCTCTCTGTTGCCGACCTACCCGCTGAGGTCTGTCTGGGATTAATTGGCTTCCTCAGTAATGACTTATGGAAAATCTTCAGCTAACAGCCTCCTGGGTCATGCAGCCAAAGAAAGGCTGAAAGGGGTGTGTGTGCACGCACGTGGATCTTGTTACTTTCCTTTGGAATTTAAAGTCTGATTCCTCATTTGTTTTTCTCCAGACCAGAGGTTATCATCTTAATACCGAAGGTGCAGTTCACAAACCAACTCTTGCATAGTCTCTGTTAAAAGGACACTCATCCTAAAAGTCTATGAACTTAAAATGATATACATTTGCATCTCTAAATTTAGATTCTAGTGATGCATTTTTTGGTTTATACTGAGAATCGGCAAGTGTGGATTATGTTGTTCCTTTAAGGCAGTGGTTAGGGTGTGACAGGCCACACTGGAGTTGCAGGGGAGGATGGCAAATGTGGCAGGAAGATTCAGGGACAATCAGTATTATATTTTGGGAATGATTCATGTTCTTATGTAGCTGCATTGTTTTATACTTTCTGGATGTCTCATGATCACATTGTAAAGTAGAATCATAGAGTTGAAAGAGACCACAAGGGTCACCTTGTCTAACTTCCTGAAATGCAGGAATCTTTTTGCCCAATGTGGGGCTCAAACAGGGGTTCCCATCCCTTCTGTAGATGTTTACTTGGAAGTAAATACCACTATTACTGAATGAAGCTTATTCCCATGTAAGGAAGAGGCTATAGCTCAGTGGGAAAGGAAGAGAGTTAAATTCCCCAGCATCTCCAAATAGGGCTGGGACAGATTCCTGCCTGAAATGATGCAGAGCCACTGCTAATCGTTGTGGGTCTGGGGTCCCCTATACGGTGCTTGTGGGCACTGTGGCATCCTCAGACACTCACTTGGGCATGCACTAAGGTTTCCCTGCCTCTCCAAGGTTCTAATTTGTGTAGTTTTTTAATTGAGAGTTGGATTGGTTGGTTTTTTTGCCTTTTTCTTGTCAGTGTTTGTGGGGCTTAGCTGCTTTTTTTTGGTCTTCTTTGTTTTGGAGCATGTAGGTGTTATGCCGGGTTTTTGGTCAGGGTTGGGTGTGTTCGAAGCATCTGCAGTTCTTCTGTGAAAGTCATTTTGCAGTGTCTGCAATAGTTGCTTAGATTTTGCAAATGTGCCCCAGAGCTCAAAAAAGGTTGGGGACCAGAAATTATCAGCTAGGTGGACTAATGGTCTGATGTAAACTAAGGTAGCTTCTTACATTTCCTAAGTTTGCATAGGACTGTGGCTTTAAACTGAGTAGTTATAACCTGAATATGTCAATACGTCCCCTAGATACCTCCAATTTTAAATAAACTGTGAGTTCACATCCAGAGACTGTATTTACCCTTCACTAATTAATCCAGAGTTAGCATGTTATCTTGTACAGTGAAAGCCAGTGTATCACAGCAATGAAGAGTGTGAGCCAAAATGTCCACACACCAAATCTCAGTACTTATGCAACAGAAGTCTAGACCAGCCTTCCTCAGCCTGGTGCCTTTCAGATATTCTGAATTGCAGCTAGCATAATCCCTTATCACTGGATCTGCTGGCTAGCGGGTGAGGAAAACAGAGCCCAAAACATCTGGGAAGTTGCAGAAGCTTCAACCAGGTCATCTGTCTAGGCAAGAAGAGAGGCTTAAAACCTTTGATGAATAAAAATATTAAAACTAATTACTGTTTTTCAAAAATAAGCAAGAAAGTTAATTCCCAGAGCAATCTATGTAAATAAATATTACAGGCAGATGGACTTTTGAATGTATTTCAAGATAATACTCCTATCCAAATATTACATACTATTAATTTATTGTTAGGGTGATCATTATGACATTCCTAAGTCAAGAAGGGCACATGGATGGTTTACATCAAAGTCTTCAGCTGCCAGGAATTCCCTTTGATGGGGAGTGGTTCTGATTTAATTGCTTAATTAGCAATTAGTCATTGCAGCTTTCAGCCCTGCTGAAAATAATAAATCCCAAGAAAAATGGCCATTCTACATATATTGCTTAGAAGGAAGAAGTTAAGTTGAAATCAGTATTTAGAAAAGGGACATAATGTTCATATAACTATTTAGGCTTGTGAAATAATAAACTCAACCACTTGGACTTTGCAGTCCAATCCTGTACAACTGTGTTCTTCTTGGGGCTTGTTCCTAAATTAAGTCTTTACAGGATTGCAGCACTAGAAAAATGTGTGAGGGCAAACCTTATGTTACCATTGTGGCACTACTCCAGTGTAGCCTTTTTTGTGGCAGCAAGTCAAACTTTACAAACATTATGTGATTTCAGCCCAGTTTACAAATGGGGTGGAAAATTTGAGAGTAAGATCAATGGTTAAATGATAATAAGCAAATATACTTTGCTAGAAAAGCTGCTTCTAACAAGCCAAAGGTTAACTGGGAAAACTGGGCATTCATGGAAAACCTTTTCAGCCCTATGTGTTTACCAGCATTTATTTCAGCTACAGACCTGAAGTCTTGACTCTAAGCAGATGCTAAAGTATTGAGCAAGAAGTTTACTACTGTTAAGAAAATGCCCTGTGTCTTTCCTCACTCCCAAGGTTCACCCCTGAAACAGGGAGAAAGAAGTACAGACTGATATTTTCCCCAAATTGTCAGGAAGTGGAGCAGAAGCACTCTGAGCTGAGTAAGTAAAGGAGAGAAAATGTGTGCTGTAAAAGGAGGTGTCTAGAGGTGTTGTGTGAATGTTCTCCTTCATTTCTGATCCAGTTATAAATTCGGTTCAGCTAACGAAAGGAGCAGGACCTGCTGTAGTTGTGTGTCTGCTGTATATGGTTTCTGTAAGAATTACTGATCTAATGCATAGCCCTTAGTATTCATATACCACTTCTAAGTTGGCAGTGGTGGCAGAGGATCTCTCTCTCTCTCTCTCTCTCTCTCTCTCTCTCTCTCTCACACACACACACACACACACACACACACACACAAACATATACAGCTTGAATTATTGAGTTCAAGAAGTGGCAAAGGAGTGGGTGGGGAAGGAAGCCATGGGCAGGTTCCTGCTAAGAGAAAGACATGGACCCTGTAACATGGAGCCCGGCCTTTCTAGCATCAGACAGGCCCAAACCTGCCCCTTACTGTGTTGCTCAGCTTCACCGGAAATACTCAGCTTCACCAGAAATGCTGGCATGCATTCCATTTGCCCAAATTGGTGTGATAGAACTGTTGCAGGTTCTTGAAAACCACCAGGCGTTAAAAACCAAGGATGCATATTCATCATACATTTAAAGTGCATTATCTCCCACAAAGAATCCTGGGAAATTTGTTAAGGGTGCTGGGAACTGTTGCTCTGTGTAGGGTAAACTAAAGTTCCCAGGACACTTTGGGTGAAATAATGTCCTTTAAATGTAGGATATGTGCGCAGTTCAGATTTTCTGCCTTTAAGTACTATAGGTATCACCAAACGTAGGGAGGGGAAACAAGCAGCTTAGCCTTGCACCACCTCATTGGTAGAGTCCAACGGCTGCTTGAAGAAAATGCACTTTTTACATACAAATTGTAACTGAATCATACACTAGAAATTAAAATAAGGCTGCAGTCCCCAAGCATGCTTACAGGAAAACTAAACTCCATCAAAATCAATGGACTCACATCAGAGAAAAGACGTTGATGACAACCTGAATGTATATGAAATATACCATATTTTTTCTTTAAGAAATATAGCATGTGGGACAAAGCTCTCCCCATCCCAAAATGCACTTTGCCCCTTCCACACTCTCCCCAATATTTTTGTGCTCTCTACCCCTTTGCGCGGGTGCCTCCAAGGTAAAGTACCCTGCAATCTCCAAGATAAAAATGAAGGATGAGGGAATATCGTAATCTCAGCCAGAGGACAAAGGTGGGAGAGGTCAGTGTACAAATCACAGCACCAACTATACCATGGATGGCAGGGAAGGATCAGGCAAGGAAGCATCTCCATCTACCCTTGTTTCCTTGGGTTACTGTGTCCTACACTATTCTATGTCTCTCTCAACAAGCTGACTAATCCATTGAAATTGCCTGTGTTCCTGGGGAAAGATGCACTGTTTACTTCTTTGTATGTTAAATCTCTTAAACTCAAAGTGTTTTGTCAAAGATTGATCCAGCCACAATCCCACAGTAGAAGAAAAGTTAAATATACAATTATTTATGAAATGGTCTAAATATAAATAAATCCTTGTGGAGAGTTTGCCTCACCCCGTCTGAGGGGTAGATTTTGGAGGGTTGTGAATTCTGGTGGATTTTGAGACACCATACACTTTGTATGACCGACCTTTGTTGCATGGTAACCATGAGGTTTTTGTTTAGATTATTGCTTTCCATTTTTTATCTTGATATTTGCATATTCTGGATTTCTGCCTAAATCACACACTCACAAAGTGTAATTTGTACTTCCATGTACTTTGCTTTTAGTTTTGCCCACCAGTTGTGCCTGGTGTAACAACTGGCAGTAAGCAGAGGACAGGCAAACGGCATAATTGATAGCATAATTGATAGCAACCACTTTAGGCTGCAATCCTAGTCCCACTTATCTGAGAGTAAGCACCACAGAACCAAGTGGAAACTTCTGGGTAAATATAGGTAGGAGTCCACTGTTAAAAGTGAATTAAGCCAGTTCATGGGTAAAGATGATTCCATTGGCCATGCTAGCATAAAAACCAAATGTTCCTATTTATAGGCAATGTATCTTCAATTACCAGGTAAACAAGAGGGGGTGGTTTTCTCCTCCCTGCCTTGCAACTGACTGCCTACTGCTGTGGAGAGTGTGGGGATTAGCTGGGTGTCTGGTCTGATTCAGCAAAGCTACTCCTGCATTCTTACAGGTGGAATCTTCTCCTCTGCCTTTCCCCCTAGTCTTCAACTTTTTCAGACCCTCAGCTCATCTTTTACCCAAACATGAATTTGGTGACCCTTAAAAAACACACACCCAAAAAACCACATATTTACCAAAAATCAGGATGCAACCTAATGTGGGTCCTGAACCACCAGTTGAATACCAAATTGCTCTTCTCACACATGGACCTATAGGGTGACATTCAACTAACCTTTACACAGAGTAGACCCATTAACATTAACACACCTACATTAGTCATGTGTTAATTGATGTCCATCAATTTCAAGGAGTCTATTGTGAGTAAAGCTTAGTGAAATACAACCCGTGGACACAGTTTAGCAACCACTTTTAGCTCTCTTGCAAAAGACACACAGAGCAAAAGGGTTAATGATGTCTGCCTGGCATAAGCCCTCCCAATGCACCATCAGAAACGCCAGGCTGTGTCATGCAACCATCCCAGCATATATGCCTTGATGTCCTCAACACTCTCTGGAGCCACAGTCCAAACATGCTGGCACAGAAGCAGGTGCACATCTGCAAGGAAGGTATTATTTGGGTCTGGGGTAGCAGCCCATTATCACCTGAACTGCTTCTTGCATAAGATACCAGGGACCAAATTATCTGACCCTCGCTGCCGCCCTGCTTGGGAGCCTTAGGCATCCTTAACATCCTGCCAAACAGCACAGGAGGGCTTTTAATCACAAGTCAGGTGTAAATGTGTGAGTTGTTTTAAAGTCACCTGCATGGGATCAGCCACTGCTGGCAGCAAAAAGACCCTAATAAGCAGAGAACTTACTTTGGCCCCAGTTCACTAGGGCCACCTCCTTATCCTTATCACTAGCTCCGCGTGATAAGCCTCCTTTCCCCCATAAGAAGAGCCTGCCTCTCCTCCCCATCGCCCAATCACTGATAATGGAAGGGTTTGCCGGGGTCTGCAGAGTGAGCATCCTTCCTCCGTCTCTGGGATCGCATCCCCCCATGTCCGTCCCGTCCAGGGAATAGCGGGATCGCAGCCTCGCCCCTCTTTCCCCGCCGCTGCCCTCTCCCCGGCTTGGCCCCTGCCTGCGCTTCCGCAGCCTCACCGTCCTCGTAGTTCTTGAGGTAGTAGTCGGGTCCGGGTCCGCCTCGGCTCTTGGCCGGGTTCTTCACGTTCTGGAACTGCAAGAAGTCTGTCCTCTTGCCGGCGAAGCGGAGGAAGGCGGGCGCCAGGCCACGGGCCAGGGTCACCAGACGCCGGGAGCTGCGCGGACAAGGAGCTGCGTGAGAGAGGACGGATCCTGCGCAGCCCAGGGCCCGACCGGAGAGGCAAGCCGCGCTCGGAGCGCCGCCATCGCGCCTCCCCCGGTGCACACCGAGGGCGCCGCTAGCCCGTCAGGCCGTCAAAGGCCCCGAAGGGAAAGAGGAGGCTGCCCGGAGAAGCAAAGAAGGGCTGCACTCCCGCACCGGCTGCCCTCGCCAAGGGGCCGGAAAGCCACCCTTCGCCCCACGGAAGACCGCCCAGAGGGACGACGGGGCATCTTCTCCAGCCCTCCGGAGGCAGCCGGGAGAGATGCGGCTGAGAAAGGATACCTGGAGCTTGCGCTCTCCCGGCGGGCAGCGACGAGACCCTAGGACGCCCCTCTCCCTTTCCCCGCGGACCGGCTGGAGGGCAAGCCCGCCCCGTCTTGGGCATCGGCGCGGGCTCTGGAGGGATTCCTTCGGACTCTTTCCCATCAGGGCCCCGTTAATCGCGTAGGGGAGCGGTTCTCCTGACCAAAGAAGCCCTGGAGTGACCGCCCCCTGGGACATCGACGGTTATCAGCTTCAGATTCGCCCTTTCGGGGCTGAAACCCGCTCCAGAACCGGGCGCGGGCGGTGGGGCTAAGGCAAGCGGCAGCATTTCTCTCTCCCCCCCCCCCTCCAGCCAGCCTTTCCGAGATGCTTTCTCCATTGCAAACATGTGCATCTTAATAGGAACCATGGCCCGGCCTCCTCCTCGCGTCCCAGCCGCGGCTCGGCGAGGCCGTGGAGGGGGGACGCGCGGAGCGCAAAGGGCGCGCTGGGGTAGCGCGCGGCAGGGCGAAGGGGGGCGCCGAGGCGAGCTGGCAGGAGGGGAGCGAGCCCGTGGGGTGGGGAAGGCCGGGGAGCCGCTGCCGCCCCTCCTTACCTGAGGAAGTCCAGCCAGCCGTCGTGGAGGATGGAGGGATCCAGCTGCAGCGAGAGGAAGTTCTCGCTGGTGACGCGGAGGGGGCTCCTGGCGCTCACGTCCAGGAGGATGAGCGTCCGGCCCGGGGCGCCCTGCGGGCCAGTCCCGGCGGGAAGGCGCCTCACCCCGGCCTGCGAGGGGAGCGAGAGGTGAGCCAGCAGCGCTAGTCCAGGGGCCAAGAGGGCCAGGAAGCCGGGAGGGCCAGCGCTGGGGCAGGGCATGCTGGGCCGAGGCCGAGGGGGGCTCCCCGAATTAAGTCCCGCGCCGGGCACAGCCAGTCGCGGGCGGCTAATTGTCCGGAGTGCAAAGCGTGGGGGCGAAGCTGCCTTTTTTCCCCTGCCCCCCAATGTTTTGGTGCTGGTGGGAGAGGGGAGCTCACGCCCCTGACCAGCCTTCCCCGGGGCCGGTGCCAAGACGCCTTGTTCGCCAGCGCCGCCCCTGGAAGAGCCGCCGCCTGCGGACATTTTCGCTCTCGCAAAGGTAAAGGGGAGTCGCTCCGGGGTTAACCCTCTCGGCACGGGTTCCCCGAGGGGCCAGGCCGGCTCCCGGAGGGGGCTTGCGCGCATCCGGAGGGAGGGGGAAGGGGGAGATGGGGAGGGGATTGGCCTCCCCCCCTCCGCGCGCGCACCGGGCTTCCTTCTCTCCAACTGCCGGGTAAGAGGCCTCCCGCCGCCGCCGTTGCTAACAGTCTCGCTACAAAAAGGTGGCTTGGCAAGAGCAGCCCAACCGGAGGCGAATAATGGGAACCCCCTGACCGTCGTTGCCTCGTCTCTCCCCAGCCCCGACGCGGAAACCTCGCGCAAGAGTAGCCCAAGAGATGGGTAGGTAAGCAGGGGTCTGTCTCTCCGTTCACACAATCTTTTCCGCCGGCCTTTGGCTCTGGACAGTCAAAAATCTGGGGGCTGGAGGGGAGCAGGGGTGCCCTGCAGCTCCACCAACACCCCACCCTACCCCACTGCCAGCCTTTGCCTTCGGTGCTGAGACTGGCGTGGACGAAAGGAGGAAGTCCCGGCGCTCCCGGGAGGAGAAAAAGGGAAAAGAATCCGAGCCCGGACGCAGCGCGGGTGAGTCGTTCCCGGGAGGATGGTTTTCATCTATGGGTAACGCGGCATCTCCCCGACGGGAGAAGAGATCTCTCTCCCTTCTGCTACGTTTTCGGTGGAGGGGCCTTACCCCGGCCAAGGGAATCTCCCCCACCCACCCCGCAACGGACCGGAGACCCACATGTTGTAGGTCTCCAACTCCCGCCGCTCCTTACCGCTAGACACGCTGGCCAGGGCTAATGGGCGAGGGACTGTGGGAGGGAGAGAGACAGGTTCTCCATCCGTTTGCTTAGGGATGAGCCAGAGGGCAGGCGGGAGGTGCTTCCCTTTGAATCGGAGTTTTTTTGCATTTGCGGGGTGGGGGCCTAAGAGAGAGGGGGTGTCACAGGGCCATTTATTAATCCAGCTGTAACCCCTATTTGACTGAAGGGTCTTTCTCTCCCCTCTCTCTGTCAAACTACGCGCGGCGTCTTCACTTGGGTTGTTTTCGCGCCCTGTTTCTGCGTGAAAGCCCCCAGTTCAACGCCGCGGAAGTGACTTGCGAGTAAACGTGCCAGAGGTTGCAGGACTGCGATCTCGTGCTTCGCGCTGCGGTGGAAACCGAGTCCAGAAAGGGCGACTTTACTGCCAAAGAAATGCATATTGCTCGAGCATTGGCCAAGAGCTGATCCCGGTCGCCCGGGACCGCGCGCCACAGGATTTGTCCCGGCTTGGAACTGCTTAGTCCCAGAGTGCGGGAATATATATTTTAAGCAGAGTAACCCATTTAAGCAATGCAATCCTTTTTTATGTCTGAGTCTCGTTCCTTTCCTGGAAAGGAAAACCCGGGTAAAACAAAAGGGATGCAGAACACAAACACACACAGCCCATCCGCCCTCCAACTCTTCAGTTGTCTTAGTGGGAGTGCAAAAGGCCAGGTCGGTTTGGCAAGGAGACCGGCTCGATTTATTGCCTCCCGGGAGTTGCTGTTTCTCGGTGAAGTCCGTCACATTTCTTCTGTAGTCAGCCTTGCGGACCTCGATAGATTGGAGCCCTGCTATGGAGACCGAGCGATCTCCAAGCCTAGTTTTAAACATTTATAGGGGAGGGTTAGCCTCAGTCCTCCTCTGGGTTTCCTTGGTATGCGAAGAGCTCCCAGATGGTGTGTCCAACTGGCTCTTTGCACTTTCCCGGTGTTCGAAAACAAGTTTCCCTAGGAGCACTGCCGTTGTGTGCGCACGCTGGAGATAATAGTTGTTGTTGTTCTTTTACACTGCAGAAGGTTTTTATTTAAGTCGTAAGACTCGCTGGTTGTGAATGAAATCTCCGGGAGTTTCGGATCTCACCCCAGCCGTGCCGGATTCTGCGCCTTCTAATTTGGAAGTGTGCCCCTTGAGGCTTACACTCCCAAGTAAGTGTGTGTAAGATCGCGGCCCCATAAGGCTTTTGAGCAAATCCGCGCGCAGTTTTTGTATCGCCTTTATCCCACCGCAGAAATATCAACTGATCTACAACTTGTCCTTGATCTCAGGAGAGCGACCTTCTCATGAAATCAGAATGTCTCCAAATGATCCAAGTCCTGCTTGTGCGAACATGCTCTCGGGATGTGCGAGCTGTGGGTGCAACTCTGCCTTCGGAGATGCCCAGTTGTACTTGGGGTTGGGGGAAACGGCTTTGAGCTTTGAAAGAGGTGCTGCGATGGTAGAGGTGCTGCGTAAAACTGCTGTTTGGAATCACGAAGATGGAAGAACTTAGTCCTGGCGCTGACAAAAGACTACCGGAGAAATAGATTAGATCTTGGGGCGGTGGAGGGGGGTGGAATTAGGCTGGGCCCTTGGTTTGCAAGAAAATAACGGTGGACATGGACAATTTCCTCTCCTCGTTCACGAGTATTTATGCTCAAGTTGACACTACTGAAGAACTTTCCAAATTCACAACAGTAGCCTGAGGGGGTCCTCGAGCCCAGTAGCCTGTCTTTGACAGTGTCCAGAGCCAGATGCGCCAGGAAGCGCTTTCAAAGGAGGGGGCGGTGAGAGGAGGGGGGTATTCCCATCACGGCTGGCCTCTGTAAATGTAAGCAATATCAGAAATGCTACGCATATATTCATATTAAAGGGCATCAGACCCAAAGAAAAATTAAAAAGTGGTTCCTTTCAAGGCACGGCTCACCTGGGAAACTCTCTTTTAAAGAACCATGCGAAGTGTAGTTTGCCAAGGGTGCTGGGAACTGTAGCTCTGTGGGTGGGGTGGGGATAAACTACAGGATCCCCAGGACTCTTGCAGAATGGGTTTTTAATATATGGCCTGTACGCAGCCTGAACCACTGTTTTACGTCGTGTAAGCCTGATGCCCTGTAATATAAATACATACATTTAACATAGGAATTATCAGCAAACCTTCCCTTGAGAGACTCTAATGTTTAAGGCAAGGGGTGCCTAATATCTTACGTTTCCATAGGCTAAAACTGGGCCTTGCGAGAAGCAAAGATCAGATCTGTTTCAAGCTTGATGCCTTCGGGTATAAATGGGGCAGTTTCTTTTCAGGTATTCCTGGTTTTGTGCGGTTCAGACACATCCTTCCTTTGTTCTATTCTTTTTTTCAAAGACGAAGTGTTTAAATCTTTGCTTGTGACCAAATAATTCTGATTGAGCTTCTCTTTACCGCCTTAAAATCAACTGGGAGAGCAGAAATATACTATTCAGGGCTCGGGGCGTAATGGTATGAAGGTGAACTTCTTTTCAACGGCCCCTTTGCTCTTCTGCACTAAGAAAGACCCATTGTACATTAGATAACCCGGCCGTCGCGCATCCGACGAAGTGACGCGCAGGAAAGCAAATGCCACTCTCAAGTCTTGTCCTCTTCAAGGAAAGGACAGGGCTCTTTGTTGTTTCCGCTGCAGTAGACTTAACGCACTACCCGGCGCTCGGAAGTCTAACGTGATGTTTATTCTTTTGGCTGCGGAGCTACAGTCTCTTGGACCGACATTTCGACGAATCTTCCCAGAATGGTGGCTCCTGGCTGTTGTGGTTTCAAGGGGCGATTGTGGCCGCGTGTTTATTCAGAAGGAAGTGCCACTGTTTTCAGCGGGGCTCTCATCTGCCACCTCAGTCAGGTTCCCATTACACTTGTTGGGGAACAAAGGTGCGCCAGGCGCTGCGTTCCACTTACCTCCCAACACAGTGGAGGGGACTGCGATCCTAAGCACATTTTCCACAGGAAGAAAAACAATATGATTTTTTTTAGCACTGGGATGAAATGCTGGATGAAATACTCACAGGGTGTATGAAGCTGGCTCTGCATAAGCGCAATTGCTTCCCGAGCCCTCAAGACCTTGTGTAAAACCTACTGAAATCAACGACGCCTTGCCTTCATTTTTAGATTTTATTATGTTCTTTGGCCATCTCTCCTCCCAAGTAGTATTAAATCCCATCTGCTGTTTCGTTGCTTGCGTTCCTTAGCACCGAGGGCGACTGGTCTTTGCAGTGCAAGCCCACGCGTGTCTACTCAGAAGTAAGCACCACTGATGTCAACGGGACTTACTTCCAGGTACCAGATAAGACCACCGCCTCAGTCTGCTTTAGATTTAGCTGCTTTAGCTGCTTTAAATGACCTGATAACCTGCAAATCTTGTCACATTCTTACTTCCTTTTTCAGGCCATTAATGAATACATATTTTTTTGTTTTTAAAAAGCTCCTGGTGAATTCACCGTTCATGCCTGACCAGTCTTGGCTTCCTATATTTTATCCAGCTGGGGAATCCAGAAAAATTCGTGCTCCCTTCGTGTCATGATTTTTAGGTGCTTTCCTAGGGTTTTGTTTGTTTGATCTTTTTAAATTCATTTTTTGCTTTTCATGAGGAACGGAGTTAACGGGGTGCTTTTGAACAGCTTGAGGATGAACAAAGTCTCTCCTATCCATTTTTATGACACTGTTACGGGAGGGGGAATAATTACAGTGCAATGCTAGTCTAGACGTATCTAATCTGAAGTCCCATTGAGCTCAATGGGCAGGCGGGTATAGGATTGAAGTCTTATAATTCCTAAATGAAATGTATTTGCTTGGGTGATCCGTGAGGAATCTCCATGGCCCCCGTTTACTCAGTCTGGACTCTCCAGTTTGTGATTCATGGCCTCAGAATTCGGAATTTGTCATTCATTATTTTGATATTTCTCTAACTGGTAACACATGCTCCAAGGCCAAAACCTCTAAGTAGAGGAATATATAAAAATAATAATAAACTGCAAATTGGGAAGTCGGGATTTAACCCCCTATAATGGGATGTTGCAAACTGAGTCGATGGCATTTCCAAATGAGATGTTGCAGACATAAATATCGAGGGTGGAGTGGGTGTCTGGAAACCTGGGTTTTGTTTTGTTTTTTGAAAACGTATTTTCGCATGGACAGATGTTTAGCAGAGGGACGAAGTGCTGACGTTGGCTGCTTTGCAAATGAGGCTGGAGTCTCCAGGAAAACCCTGGAAAGCAGAATCCTGAATTCCCAGCCTAATCCCTCGCTGGAATCATGAGATCCCGCATAAGGGCATTTCCACCGAGTTTATAGTCAGGCAAAATCCCCAGAGGGAGGGTGTGGGACTGGGCAGCAAGCCAGCGGGCAGGCTGATGTATCTAAGCTGAATCTCCTCAGCCATTGTTCGAGGTGAAGCGAAAGGATAGCAAGGAGCGAAGTTCTTTCTCCCAAATGCCCCCCTTTGTCGCACCCGCAGCGGTGCCCTCGCCCCATCCATCCTTAATGGAATCCTCGCCGAAAGCAGACGTTGCCAAGAGAAGTAGCCGGCAGGGGGCGCACTGCACGGAGCCTCTGGCTTTCGGAAGGCCAAACAGACGGCAACCAAGAGCTTGATGATGTTCAACGAGCGCCTCCTGGCGGGCGAAAGCCCGATGCGTTGCCATTTAGGGCATAAACTTGGAATACTTAGCATTCCGGTGCATCCTTCGGAGCGCCCCTTCTGCAGGGCTGGGAAGGGAAGGGAAGACCCGTCAAACAATGCTGTTCTAACCACTCTGGCCTTGGCCAGCGACATTTTTAAAAGGCGGGGGGGGCGCAATTTAGATTGGTCGAAAAAGAAAATCCCCAAAGAGCAGGTGCCTGGCTTCGCTGGGTAAGCCCAGGTGATTCCTTGCTCGGTTCCAGGAAGCGCCATCTCTTGATATCTCTGTTCACAAGGACGGCGCAAGAAGACATCTCGCTGCCCTACGCCAAACAGCAAAATAGCACACACGTACAGCCAGGCCAGCCAAGTAATTTGGGCATCCTGGACAGAAATACAGTGGTACCTCGGGTTACATACGCTTCAGGTTACATAGGCTTCATGTTACAGACTCCGTTAGCCCAGAAATAGTGCTTCAGGTTAAGAACTTTGCTTCAGGATAAGAACAGAAATCGTGCTCCGGCGGCGCGGCAGCAGCAGGAAGCCCCATTAGCTAAAGTGGTGCTTCAGGTTAAGAACAGTTTCAGGTTAAGAACGGTCCTCCGGAACGAATTAAGTACTTAACCCGAGGTACCACTGTACCTTTCCGTTTCCCTGGCAGCAGAGATACAATTATCCTTAAGTCTGTTAAATTTGCTGCCCTTCCATGACACCCAGTTTCAGCTGCCTGAGGCTGGTCCCGTCTAGGCGATGACACGTTAAAGACTCCGCCGTAAAGCGCCGCGTTTGGTGCGATGTGAAAAGGAGGAATAGACACTACCGTGTGTGCACTAGCCCCATCCCGCTGCGTTTACATTCTCAGGAACTGCCAGGGGAAATCCGTCCCCGTTGTATAGCCGCAGGGCACCGGATTCCTGGAAGGCAGCCTGCTGTCCTTTACGCAAGGGAGTGAAGAAATGCAAGACAGGGTAACAAACCCCCTTGGCACATTCCTTCAGTAAAACTTCATTTTATTGCATTTATACCCCCTTTTTTTTCTCCAAGGAGCTCAAGGCGACTTACATGGTTCTTCTTCCCCTCCTTATTTAATCCCCACAACAACCCTGTGAGGTAGGTTAGGAAGAAAGGCAGTGACTGACCCATGACCAAATGGGGGTTTGAACCCAGGTCTCCCAGGTCCTAGCTAGCACTCTAACCACTGTTCAACACTGCCTCCCAAACGATCACCGTCCTGCGTTTGAGAATGGTACGAATACCGGATAGCCTGTTTTCACACCCGTCAAGATCAAGGGGGGGGGGGCTTTTCCAACAGGAATGATCTAAAGGCCTGTGGTCCTCTAGAGGGGTTGCTGGACCAAAGCTCCGCAGGTCGTGCTGGCTGGGGCTGATGGGAGTTGGACTACTGCTCTTTGCCCTTCTGCCAGCAAAAGCCCAGACTTAGAAATGTCTTTTCTAACCCTCACCTACCGCTCCCTCCGTTAACTTGGCCATGTTGCCTATACCGTCGGGTTTTTAGGGGGGAATCTTGGGAAACTGAACGAGAGTTTGGGTGTGGGGGGGGGCGAAATACCGGAGTTTGACCCAAACTCTATAGGTCTCTTGCCCCTTCTCCCGTCTGCCCACCCCCCTTCCGCTGCAGAGACCCTCGTGGGACTCAAATCGAATCGACTTTAGCAATTTTAGACAGCTCGATTTGTCCGAAATCTCTCCACTTAGCAGCGCTCGGGAGATCAATTACCGGGCCAGGAAAACAGCATGAAATCCCATTTCCAACGGGATTGACTTTGCAGAGAGAATCAGGCGTACCGCTGAGCAGAAACAATTAACGCGCGCCTCGAATCCGACGGCCCGATTTCACGCTTCGAATTGGAGGAGGGCGCGCAAAAACTTGCCGGCGGATATTGCGGGGAAAAGTCATGCAGGACAGAGAACCACGGGCCTGGGGAAGCCGAGCAAGGGGGACACGGTAAGCCATCGGGGGGCCCAAGCCTGAGAGCGACGGGGATGGGAACCCGAAGACACCTCCTGGGACTCAGACGGAACCTCCCGGTCATTTGCCGCTGGTAGAGCGAACCGGAGGAGCTGGTGTCCTTCAAAAGCGCCTTTCGCAGACTTTGGATGCTCCGTCGAAGAGCATTTTTAGCCAATGGCTCCAGAAAGGGACGGGAAGAAGTGGCTGATCCGCTGCCGGAATCCAGCCGGCAGAGTTCCCCGAGAAGCAACTTGAATTCCCTGCTTGAATTCGGGTGCTGAATTCGGGTGCTGTGTGGAGGGAGTGGGATGGAGGCATCACTTCGGCTGAGCCAGCGCATCACACATTCAGCCACACAATCCGCCTTGAAACTGGGGAAGGGGGTTGTAGAGACGTGGAAGGGTCAAGGTGTGCAGGAAGACCTGAAGACGGGTCCGCGGGGGCGGCGACAGCCGAGTCGCCCTTGGAACCCCGACGGGAACTTGTGGGCTTCTCCCCACTCCGATGGCAGAGCAAACTGGGTGAGGGAGACACGTCCCCAAACAAATGCTCTCTCGGGTCTCCTTGGCTCCTCCATCCGCAAAACAGCGCCCGATCCCCGACGGCACCGACTACGTTACCCGCTGACAAGCGGCCCAGAGACTCAAAGGGGAAGGAGGGATGGCAAGGCGCTTGAAACCGGCTTCCTCCACCCAGTGCAGTGGCGTCGAGGGAGTCTTACAACCTCCCCGGGAATTCCCACTGCCGGGCTCGTTCCCCAAAGCAAGTGGGATTTCGTTTGTACTCCCTTCATTCATTCAATAGCAATGTTACTGCAAATCATCGGTTATGTTGCAAGGATTTTGAAAATCCCGCGTAGCTGGGATTTAGCTGCGTAACGGAGGGAGTTTCTGCTTGGGGGATGGGGTGGGGAATCCCTTATTTGTTATGCAGATTACCTTTTCCACCTTATCTATTTTGATCTGGCCGTTCTAGTCTCTTCCCAGGGTCCCACTGTAGAATTCGGAAACCCACTAGCAGCGCCATCCTAACCATGTCCACGCAGAATTAAGTCCCACTGAATCCCATAGGGCAGCGGGGTTCTTACTGCAACCTAAATCCTCCAGGTAAAGATCTCGGGATTCTCCTCCCCGCACCCCATCGAAAGTCTTGTAAAACATAAATCTGAAAGCTAGAAAGATTGACTGATTCGTTTAATTTCTTTGCCCTTGTTTTGGATTTGCCCCCGTTTTGGATTTTGCCCTTCTTTCTGGCTTGTAAGACGCTTTGAAAGGCTTGCGAGGGAAAGGCCGGATAGAAATGGCTTAAATAGGTTAAGGAATGAGCAGTTTTCCGCAGTTCTTTCTCTTGTGGAAAGGATGCCCACCACTAAGCGCCAGAGGCCCACGTCTTCTCTTTTTCCCCCTTTCTTGTTTTAACTAAAGGAAAAGCAGCTTGGCGAAGAGGAGCGCGGCGGGGCTTTCTATCTTACCACTCTTTCTGCTTCCCGCACCACGTCGGGAGACCCCACTATCTCCTCACCCTCCACCCGTGGCCTATAGGAATCAATCCAGCAAGGAATGGCACAGGATTTTAGGGTACAAAACGTTTTATTTATGATTATCACCCTCATCATCATTAATGTGCACGTCATCATCGTTGTGATTAATGCATAGTAAACCTGTCATTAGCTCTTGACTGAAACTGTCAATTGTTATTTTCTACCAGCTATTTTGGTGTAATTTTACATGCCCTGAACGATTATATTAATTAAAATGCCTCCAATATGTTCTCTCTCTGTTGAGTTGCTGGGTTCAAACAAAAACAAAACAGTGGATTGGATTGAATCTGCTGAAACCTTGGGGCATGATCCAGCCAAAGCAAAGCACTTTTGCGTCCCATTTATTTATATGGGGGTATGCAATTTTCTCCCAAGGGACTCAAAACAATGCTTTATTTTCAGTGGATCGTGCCCAAGATTTACAATTATTTGATGGGTTTATGACAATTCTTGGATGCAGATTAACATTTGTACAGTCCTCCTTTCTCCCTTCCCCCAAGAGGCATAAGGTAGATCCTGAATGCCTCTCCTTTTGCTTCCTATACACACTCTAAACACATTCACCTAAAGAAGTCCTACTAAAATAAATGAGGCTGGTGTATTATAGTCTGATCCTAAAGGTAGCTATCTGCTTGGAACTATACACCACTGATTTCAGAGCCCTTTAAATTTTCAGGAAAAATATACATACCCCAGTTATATGCCTGCTTACTTCAAAATAAGCATATTTAATAGGAGTCCTATCGAGCTCTTGATATTTACTTCCTAGTTGGGCTCCATGGATCACACACTTTTGCAGCTCAATCCTATAAACATGCCTATTGAGAAAGTTTCAACTGAATGGGGCTTATTTCCTCAAATTTGCTAATGATTGCAGTCTTTTCTCTTTTTTTAAGCAAGTATGGAAATCATGTATTTCTGATTTTTACCGCACTACTTATGTTAAAATATTGCCTAAAAGCAGCACATGGGGGGTTGTTTTTAAACAGGCTTTTCACTTAAGATTATTGACTGAGATGAAGCATGTATTATGATGAACTAAGGAAAGTAAGTACAATTACTCCATCCCATCATACTCTCTTACCTTGTGAGGTATGGGCCTGACTTCAAGAAATCCAAGTTCTAAGCAAACTGATTTACAAAATGAAAGACACGATCTAGATCTAGTCAACATTTAGAACAGCCACAGTGCAACCCTAGACATGTCTACTCAGAAGTAAGGCTCACTGAATTCAGCTGGACTTCCTCCTAGGTAAGTATGTATGGGATTGCAGTCTCAAGTGCATTATTAGATCTCTCATGTTGAAATAAATGAACCTTCAAAGTGCTTAGCTTTGCTGGAATCGTGCCCAATATGATTACACGATTTGTCCCTGAAATTGCAAGTTTGTCTGATTATAATTTCCCACCATAGATTTCCCCCTTCACCCCAGTCTAGCCTTACTGTGAGGTACAAGTTAATTCAGAGACTCTGGAATTGGGTGCTCAGACATGACTGGGTGAGGCTGGAGCAGAGTGTTGCTTTGGGGGGGGCAGATTTACAGAAAGCAGATGATGTAAGTAAATCCTGCACATTATAAACTTAAAGTAACCACCAGGCCTGTGGGCTTCTTCCCCAGTGCAGTATCCAGCCCAGCCTTTGATGAAGTGACGCTCCCTCACAGCCCAGCTCTGCTTCAGATATTGTTTCAAACAGACTGATGAAGCCCTTTTTGCCTCATTTAAGATAAATAGAGAATGTTGGGGGGAAAGTGTCTTCCCCTATTTCTTTTCTTCGTTGTATGAAAGCCAGGCCGGGTGAAGGGGGAGGAGGGCAGGGCCAGGCTGAGATGTGGTGTCAGATCATGCAGAATCTCAGAGAACCCAGCCTTGCACTGGCCTCTTCAGGGAAGGAAATTTAAATTAACTGCAGCAGTTGGTGTGTATTTGTGTGTGTTTGTACTGGAGTTGGAGAAAACCTTTGCATGGAACCTGGTTCCCAAGGCTCCAACGGAATAAGAGGAACCCTCCACGCTAGCAGACCTTCCTGGCAAAGCTTTGATGCTGCTTTGCCTGACAACAGCCTTGCTCAGGATGCAACAAACTAGGAGATAGGTAACACAAAGAAGCTCATGGCTCGGCATCACAGAGCAAAAGATACCATAGAAAAAGGGGTATCTCTTTTTTGTGGCCATCAGCTCTGCTGACACTGATGCACAGTGGAATGAAAGGGACTATTATGTGTAATGATCAGGTGGTATTTATTTTATTTCCTTAACAAGATTTATATACCACTTAATCAAATAATAATAATCTGTAAGTGGCTTACATATAGTATTCATTAACACTGTAATAAAATCAGACTTTGAAACAGTAAACATAATGATCAAAATAGAGATAAATCAATTGGGGGGAAATGGATCTAATTGAAACTGAAAAATAAATGCACCTATTCAAATTAGATGTCAGGGAAGGTTTGCCGAAACAGAAAAGTTTTTAGCAGTAGTCAAAAACAGAACAGCAAAGATGCCTACCTAATATCTATAGATCAGCTGATGTCACAGTAAAAACAAATCAATTTCTCACAAGAGTGGAACAAATATTTTGCAGCCCTTGTAGAAGTGCCACTTCTGCAGATTGAAGCAGTCAAGTGGGCACATCCAGGGTAAGGTGAGGGTCATAGCTGTACTGTAGTAGTAAGAGCTTATTTGGCTTACTCTTGACAGGGACTCAGCTATTTCAAATGTACTATTTCAAATTATGCCAACGTTTTGTCAAAAGAGGGATACTTCTATGAGGACAGAAAGCTAGGAAGGTGAGGATATTGGGGAAAACATGGCAGCCTGGGTCTTCAACAGCAACCAACAGAGAGCTTGCTGAATATGGATGTAAGTGGTTCGCAGTGAAGAAGAGGTACATAATTTGGAGCAGATTCTGCCTATGTTGGCAGAATGCACTGAAAAAGAGAAAGTATTCATCTTCCAGGCAGAAAAGGAACCCCTACCAAGAATTTAAGTTGAAATGCGTGTGACTCAGGAATCACTGATGATCAAGGCATTTTTCCACTTCTTCCTGAGTTGTGCTTTCTTTCTTGTTTTGAACTGATGATGGAAGGTAATAGATTGGCTCTGATACAGATGCAACCCTTTCTTGCTGTCCTCCGGGGGAGAAAGTATAGCTGTATAGCTGCCCAAGAGTCCTAAGGCAAGCTCTCCTACCTAGCTTGCCTACCTACCAAGCTCCTACCTACCTACCTACCTGCTGTGATGCTCAAGCTGTAGCCCTTTGACTACTAGTGGTCCATGAGCTCCATTCAGATGGTCCCTTAACAGGTTGCAGAACAGATGAGAACATCTGAACTCAGTAGCAGTCATGTGATAGGGCAGTGCCATGGTGTGGAGTTGGGGCCCGATGGTGGTGAGCTTAGGGCAGCCTAGGTGCACCATTGGAGGCAATCTGGCACTTCCATCAGTATGCCCTTGCTGCTCCCTGCACCATCTGGGTAAGTGGCAGCAGCACTGCTCTTGAGAGGGCACTGTTCTAACATGTCAGCTGTTCTTGTTTGTACCTGGGTGTACAGTTGATTTCTTTTTTCTGACAATAATGATTAAGGTTAGTTTGACTGGGTCTAGAATGTCAAACAGGTTAACCGGGCCCTAATCTGTACATTGCAGATGAATAAAGGTCTCACAAGGGCCAGGAGGATGCCAAAGTGGTTGATTAGCAAAGTTAAGAAGCTCTCAGAGGCAAAAAAACTTTCTTTTTTAAAAAAAAGTTAAAATCAAAGTCTTGTCCAAAGAAAGTGAACAAAAAGGAACACAAACTTTGGCAAAAAAAAATTAGTGGAGAATAATATATGCTAAAAAAGAATTGGAGAAGCATGTTGCAAACACACACACACACACACACACACACACACACATTAGAACAACAAGTAGGTCTTTACATCCATTAATAGCAGCAGACTACCTAGGGAGGTGGCTGAACCCTTGGATGACAAAGGAGTCAATAATGTGCTAAAGGAGGATAAGGAGATTGGGGAGGGGGGAAGCTAAATTAATTATTTCATAGAATCATAGAATTGAAAGGGTGCACCTATCTTCACAGTGGAAGATGTAGAGCAGAGCACTAACTTTTGAATTAACTTTTGGAGGAAGAGAGTCTGAGAAACTGAAGCAGATAGTGGTGAAGAGAGACAAAATTCTAGACAAAATAAAAATGAACCAATATAAAAAGGTAAAGGTACCCCCTGATTATTAGGTCCAGTCGCAGACAACTTTGAGGTTGCACGCTCATCTCGCTCTATAGGCCGAGGGAGCCGGCGTTTGTCCGCAGTCAGCTTCCTGGTCATGTGGCCAGCATGACTAAACCACCTCTGGTGAACCAGAGCAGCGCATGAAAACACTGTTTACCTTTCTGCCAGAGCGGTACCTATTTATTTATTTATTTACTTGCACTTGATGTGTTTTCGAACTGCTAGGTGGGCAGGAGCTGAGACCAAACAACGGGAGCTCACCCGTCTCAAGGATCCAAACTGCTGACCTTCCGATCGGAAAGCCCTAGGCTCAGTGGTTTAGACCACAGCGCCACCTGCGTCCCTAGCTTAATGTATGTCTCCCCAAAAAAGATAAAATAACCAAGCATATAGAAGAACAAGCCTTGCTGCAGCAAAGCCTGCATGGCTTCTGCAAGGACTAGTCCTGTCTCATGACAACGTAAAGTTATTTTAGAGTGTCAACAAGCATATAGATAGAGGTGATCCAGAAGAGGAGAGGTTCTGTTGTTGATCACAAATTGATTACGGTAAGTTGCAGGAAGCAAATAAAAGGAATAAATGGACAGTTCTCCAAATGAAGACATGTAGACTGTAATGTCCCCCAAGGATCAGAACTAGGGGCTCTGCTTTTTAACTTGTTCATAAATGACTTAGTGTAACAGGTGAGCAATGAGGAGGCGAAGATTGCTGATGACACTACAGGGTCGTTAAACAGTGCTGTAGTTGGGGGGCTGGGTATAGAGTCTCCCAGCCTGTGTCTTTGACCTGGGTGAAATAAAGCCTAGTTTCACCCCTGCATTAAAACAAAAAGAGATTGTAAAGTGCTCTAAAAGGACCTCACCAAACTAAGTGGAATGGCAACTGCAATTCAGTGTAAACAACTGTAAAGTGATGCGTGTCAGAGCAAACAAATCTTAATTTCAAATATATGTTCATGGGGTCTGGTGCTAAATGACCAGGAACAAGACCCTGGGTTCATAGCAGATAGCTTGATGAAGACATCAACCCAGTTGTGCAGCAGCTGTGAAACAAGCAAATTCCAAGCTAGGGATCATTAAGAAAGGAACTGAAAATAAAATTGCTGATATAATGTAGTTATTAAAATCTATGGCGCAATCTCATTTAGAGTATTGAGTACATATCGTAAAGTTGGAACAGTGCCAGAGAAGGGCAACAAAAAAGATCAAGGACTCTCCCATGAGGAAAAGATGCAGCATTTGGGAGTTTATAAAAAAGGGAGAGAAAGAGATGAAATTATAAAAGCTTATAAAATTTGTATGCATGACATTGATAGAGAAAATTTTTTCTTCCTCTCTGGCCTCGCCCATCACTGGCGTGTGGCCCTGAGACGTTTTTCCACAATGGAATGAGGCCCTCAGGCAGACCCCCCCCCCAAACTCCTGTATTTTAGAGACAGCTGTTCTCATTCTAGAACACACAGTATTAATTTCTAAGAACAGGACACTTACTATTAATTTATTATTATCATTATTATTAACTCCACTTTTTATCCTAGGAACTCAAGGCTGCACACATGGTTCTCCCACCAACACACTCTTACTTTATCTTCAAAACAATCCTGCAAGGTGAGTTAGACTGAAAAGCAGACTGGTTCAAAGTACAGTATTGGCCCAAATGTAAGTCACACCTGAATATAAGACGTACCTTTAAAATTCAAGGGGGGGGGGGAGAAAAAAAGACAATACCCGAATATAAGCTGCTCCCTTAAAATTCCACAGGCACTCACACCCATTCCGTTTTACCGTATGTCTGTTTCAGCAGTGATATCATAAAAGCCTATTTTTGCAAGGTTGCGAATTTAAGCCACACTTTAACTTTTCACAGTCAGAATTTTGAAAAAAAGTGAGGCTTATATTCAGGCCAATGCAGTAGTTGATGGTTATATGGAGACTTGAATCAGGGTCTTTCCACACCTAGCTCAATGCTCCAACCACTACACCACTTTGGCTGTTCCAGTCAAGTCAATTTCCACAGAATTACGGTACTTCTAACTGTCACAAAATGATCCTTTGGCAATCACCAGCAACAAGTCAACGGGCTGCTTTTGGTTTCTTAAATGACTTCATGTTGGATTGTGAAGATGAAGAACTGAGAAGTGTAGAGGGTCCACTGTGGACTAAATAAACAAATCTGAGGAAATTATTCTTTGGAATGAATAAGATTAAACTCCAGAAGAATCACCTCTAAGAACAAGAGTAAGATAAAATTCTGCTGAGAATTTCTGAGAATTCTGCTGGTTAAGCAAAAATCCTATTTATTTAGAAGGGCCTTTGGCCTGATGATATTCTGACTCCTTGTGACTACTGTAAATAGGTTGCAATTTGTTCAACTGGCTGCTGTTTTTTATCAGTTTTATTGTTTTTTATTGTATATTCATCTGCTTTGTTTTTATGTTCTTAATATTTTGTAGTTTGCACTTTACAGCTGTTGGCTGCCTTGGAATAAGTAATAAAGAAAAAAATTCAAGGACTGTTTTCTGTACCCACCTGCTCAAAAAGTAAAAGAGTTTTTTTTCCTTTGAGGCAACATTTTATGTTGGGATTTCAAAGAAACTAGAGAGAATCTTCTTCTCAACCAGAATCTGTGAGGAGAAGATCTCTTGAAGGACTTATGGGGGGGCATTCACAATTTACAGGCCCCAGCCAAGAGCTTTATCAGCTTGCACCAGCTGTGACTCAGGCACCCACTTGGTGTGAATGGGTTGTTTCTTTGGAACATTATCATAATTACTTCTGAAAGCCTGGCTCCTTTTAAACTATTTTCTCCTGTAAATATTTAGCCCACTGATTTTTGTTAGGCTTGTAAATAACACCCCCTCCCTTCTCCAAAGCTTGCTGTTTTTAATCATAAAAGCATCCTTTGAGAGTAACGGAATGATAGAGGGGAATGCAAAGGGCTGGATGCAAACATAGCTTTATCCAGAGCAGGGTTAGCTAATAAGGTTACAATCCCATGCAAACGTACTAGGTAACAGGGCTAATCTGAACATTCAGGCAGCTGCTTGATAGCACAGTTCAAGGAATACCCATTTCATTTGTGTGTTGCTGTTGTTTTTAATTTTTCATACCACTTCCAATGCAATCAGGTCCCACATAAACTGGATGTAAGACTGCATGTGATATTGCATGGGGTTATCTTACGAGCCATATAGCTGGAAGGAACCTCAAAGATCAACAAGCTCAATCCCCTGCTGACATAGGAGATCTGTTGCTACAGCATCCCTGATAGGTAGCTATCCAGTCTCTGCCTAAAACCTTTTGACAAAGGAGAGTCCACCACTTTCTGAGGCAGTCTGTTCCACAGCTGAACAGCTCATACTATCAGGAAGCTCTCCCTCATATTTAATCAAAAACCACTTTTTGTACTTTGAACCCATTGCATCTGATCTACCTCCCCAGGAAACAAATAACAGGAAACAAATTGAGTTCATCATGTACATGACAGCCCTTCAAATATTTGAAGTCTCTTCTCCTCTTAGGACTTGGTCTCTCACCATCTCTGTCCACCTGTCTCTGGACATGTTCCATTTCTCAAAGTGTTCTTTAAGTGTGGTCCCCTTAGAAATGCCCTTTATTTGCCCCATCTCTTTGTCTCAAAAAAATGAACTTTGGAAGAATGTCCCATTGATCTCAGTGGCACTTACTTCTATATAAACCTGCATTGCAGCACAATGTATATACATGCAGGATAAATCTCCATACATATCAACTATTCAAAGAATCTTCCATCCAATCACAGGCTCTTTTTTTCAACTTTCCTTTAGAGTGTAGCCAGGGGACTTTTCCTATATGATTTCATAAGGCCTTTGTGAATCTTTACTGTATAAATAATCTAAAATTTATTCCAAAGCTTATTCAGATAATTCCATTCCCTTTGGTTCCTACTGATGTACATGACAATCAAAGCAGTTTGTCCTATGCATTTCTACTTCTCAGTAAATGCATAGGATTGCAACCTCACTAACCTTAGTGAGATCAGATGAAACAGAGAGGCACTCTTAGCTCAAAAGCTAGCTAGCTAATTGTTCTTTCAATAATACAGAGAAATGTATATTTCTTATAAACAAGACTCGATACATGAAAAGCACTACAGAAATAGTAAGGCATTACAATAACTCTCCAACAGAAATGTTTTTATTCATTTCATATGCATTCAATTCATTTCAAAACCCATATGTTGCTTTCAGTGCAAAATCCAGGGGTGGCAAGTTGCACATGACCAAGAAAGGGAAAGTGCAACAAAAAAAGAGGATGAGAGAGAGGGGACACAGATTTGTATAATATTTGCATATGCAAACGTATAGATACAGGTGCACATTTAGAGAAAATTAGTATAATTTAAATTGAAATAGAATACATCTAACTAAGGTAGAGAAGACTTTGACCAGGTGACCTGTATGCCTGTTCAGTTTGCTGTCCCAGTGCTAACTGTTGATAGGCAACTTAAAGTCTCCTGTTCTTCCTTCTTAGGGCTATCTTTAAACTGGGCTGGATAAATAGATACCGTAACTATCCTCTGACAGCCCTTTAGATAAAAGACAGACCTCTGTAAAGTAGGACACATGGCAAAACAAGGATAAGGCTATCAGTGGCTATGTATGGGGTTCTGGGGTAGTTTGTCCACACCCTGGGAACAGCTTCAACTGGCCAACTAAATCAGGTGAGGGGTCTCAAACCCTTTGCATGTGAAGACAGGCTCCGGCAGATTGAGTGGACAAGACCAATAGTGAGTCCAATGGTCAAGAAGGCAGTTTCTGAATGTGCCATAGAGGGAAGTGAGGGGCAGATGGGGCTTGTCAACCTGGGAAGGTAGCCCATCTAGGAGAAGGAAAACTCTGATCCTAACCCTCTGCTGCCTTGTGGGGTATCTTCAGGAGAAGAAAAGGCAAAGGAGTCAACTCTACACCATGGGTAGGCAAACTAAGGCCCAGGGGCCGGATCCGGACCAATCGCATTCTAAATCTGGCCTGCAGATGGTCCGGGAATCAGCATGTTTTTACATGAGTAGAATGTGTTCTTTTATTTAAAAGCATCTCTGGGTTATTTGTGGGGCCTGTCTGGTGTTTTTACATGAGTAGAATGTGTGCTTTTATTTAAAATGCATCTCTGGGTTATTTGTGGGGCATAGGAATTCATTCTCCCCCCCAAAAAATATAGTCCAGCCCCCCACAAGGTCTGAGGGACAGTGGACCGGCCCACGGCTGAAAAAGGTTGCTGACCCCTGACACAAATACAGAGCAGAGTCCCTAAGATGGATGGCATCTTGTCTGCCTCCTTCTGGCAAATCCTTCAGCCAAGGTACCAAAAGCATTGCTCTGCTTTCCTTTGCACCACATCAGCAAGGCTGAGAGGAGAGTCTTGTTGTTTGGGCAGCACAGGATCTCTATACACACTGCCCAGACTTGTACCCCAGAGTTCACTTTGGTGCTGCTAATACAGCAAAAATAACATGGGAGGCAGCAGTTCTGAGCAACTGGTCTCTGCAGTCACAACGCTGTGACTCTCCAGCAGTTTGACTTCAACCCCAGAAGCGCAACTCCATTGTTTTCCCGAGACAGTTGGAGGCCAACATGGCTACTAGCCATGTTCTGCTTGTGGGCTTCCTATGGGCATATGGTTGGACACCATGAAAACAGGATGCTGGACTAGATGGGCCATTGGCCTGATCCAGCAGGGTTCTTCCTACTGCTCTTCCCAAGGTAGTTCTGAACCTTCTGAAATGGTTAGTAACTAAAATAATCTGATACCAGCATTTTTACTGGTCCTTTGTAAGAATTAATATCTATTAAAGGGCACAGAGAAGCTCTGGATCTGGTTCATTTTCAAAGAAAGTCAGCTGCAGACAATGAAATAGGGCTGCCAACTGGCCAAAAAGCAACTGCCCTTGTCTGTGCTTTTAACAGAAGTTTGGTATGCAGGAATCAGCAGGAAAAAGCTTTTTGTGGAGATAAGCATTATCACCTGCTAATGTCTGCACATCAAAGCTTCCTTTGAAAAAAGGCACAATCCTACATTAAGCCCTTAGCTCCTCACTGGAAGTTGAGTGACTAACAAGCACACTTTTACTTGGAAGTCTATTTTGAGTTCAGTGGGGACTTCCCTAGAAAATGTGTGCTGGACTACATTCTGCGAAGAATACACATAACACCACCAATTCTATTTGAAACCAAGCTCAATTCATTTCAATGGGACCTATCTCAGTATAATATGGTTATGACTGGGGTGTACCTTTGAAAGAGTAAAAAGGTACTACAGTGGTACCTCTGGTTACGTACTTAATTCATTCCGGAGGTCCGTTCTTAACCTGAAACTGTTCTTAACCTGAAGCACCACTTTAGCTAATGGGGCCTCCTGCTGCCGCCGCACGATTTCTGTTCTCATCCTGAAGCAAAGTTCTTAACCCAAGGTATTATTTCTGGGTTAGCGGAGTCTGTAACCTGAAGCGTCTGTAACCTGAGGTACCACTGTACTGGATTACTAGATGCACACCCCTGTATCATCTTTTGGAGGGCACATCTGCTCGCTCACATCTGTATTCCTTCTCACTTCTCAGCATGAATTAAGACATGCTGAGGCCCTAAAACTATGCCAAGTTTAAGAGGCCCCGCAGCATTACAAATTAAAAATACGTGCTCTCACTGGACCTCAGCTGCCACCGCTGCTGTGTGACAGCCAGAATTTTTTTTGATATTGTTACAATATTATTGTACACCCCCCCCACACACACAATGCACAGACAAATAAACGCGATATGGCACTTGTGTGGCCCTGAAGTATACTTTTGTCACATCGCAAGAATAATGTCTCTTTTCCGTTTCTTTGGTTTTTTTAACCAATTATGTACGACTTTAAATTTAGGTTGATAGATAGATAGATAGACCAAAATTTAAAGTCGTACATAATTGGTTAAAAAAACCAATATATTTATTAAAAGAAATGTTAGTCCGGGGTTAAAGCCCTTTAGCCCTTCACATTTAACGTGGAGCTTGCAAGACTGCCGTTTCTGCGGAGGAGGAGGTGTGGGCCGCCATCCATCCCCTCAGTTCTGGGCGCTGAAGGAGGGAGGAAGCTGCTGCGCCGCCGCCTTCTCTCCAGGGACGCCCGTCGCCGCCGCCGTCGCGTCGCGGGAAAAGGAAGGCCAAGGAGCGGGGAAGTGGGGGAGTTGTTGTTGTCTCCCCGCCTTCAACGAAGGGCCGGCCAGGTCAATCATTTCCTTTGCATGGAGCTCCCGGCAAGCGAGGAAGCGGCGCAGCTCTCCCGCTCTTCCTTCAGATCTGCGCAATAAGGAAGGCCTAGGCCTCTGCCCACTCCTTAGCGACACGCAGCGAAGAAGAAGCTTCCTGCGGGTGCTTATTTCACCAGAAGGGTAAAAGAACTTGGGTCCCACCAAGTCCCAGTCAAGCGAGGGCGGTGCCTGCGAGAGGGCCGCATCCCCCTCAGCCCCGCATCATCCTCAGGATCAGAGAAGATGTAGTTCCCACCAACCTTTCTCCTCTGCCCAGTCATAGAATCACAGAATTGTAGCGACCAGCCAGATCTTCTCTCACATACATACAGTGACCATTTAGGCATCGCCCCTCTCCCCCAAAGGAGGGCCCTGGAATTTGCATATGCTAATTGATATTAAGCCTACCTGCCAGTTTAGTAACAAATATTATAAATTAAGTAGAAAGGCAACTCGCCACCATTGGAGAAGACTGGTGATCTCTTTGTGCTTGCTCAGTCTGCAGCCTGTTGACTCCCAAAGGCCCTGCTCTCCTTTCTTAATCGTTCTTTTCTCTTTAAATCAGACTTATTAGAGGACTGTCCATGTTATAGTATGGCACTTGGCCACTCTATCCACATGCAAGTCCAACTGCCTGCTGTGCTGCAATCACACACACATTTCAAAGTGTGCTCAAAGCACATTCACAGCACATTGGGCCTCTTTGATATATAGGTCTGACTAGGTTCTCACTCACAACATAGGCAAGCAGTCCTACTGAGTTCAATAGAACTTCTCAGGAGGTGTGCAAGGGTTTGTAACCATGCAAGGGCTTAAAATCAATTGGACACAGCTGAATTTGCCTCATAATCAAAATGCATAGGATAGTGGTGGTGTAAGCGTTATTTTGCTGGTGCACATTCCATAAATGTACTTGGGTTATGCAGTGTTAGCTTGTGAACATCTGGGTATTGTTTGCTGATGTTACATTCCTCTGGGTTTCATATTATGCTGCTATCACTGCTTCCTGCCAATTTAAGGTACAAATAAGGCACAAATGGCAGCATTACTTATCCACTTATGGGATTATCTTCCAAAAGGGAGGACTTGAACACCTTCTTTGTTACAGCATTAAAAGCAAAAGGCATTGTCCAGCCACATTAAAATCAGCGGGACTTTTTGTTTAACAGGAATATGGATAGAACCATTGCAGAGCTTTTGCCAGTGCCCAGAGAATATCTCTACTTTCAGGAGAGGCTTGGTGATGTTATCACTACAGATAATTGTGCAGAAAGCAGAATGCCCTCACCGTCTCTAATACTTCGGAGATTGCAACAGTGGAGTTATCTAAACTATTTCTACAGCCCTATCGCTGTAATAGCCAGGTGCTGAAACCACTGCTGTAGATCACATCCAGATGGCTTGGGATATGGAGAGAGTGAAGGATTTAGCAAGTTAGGCTGTGTCTGCAATTTATTTGTTGGGGAAAGTCTATCCAGTACAGCTAAGTTGGGAAAGCTAGCTAGAGCACACACACACACACACACACACACACACACACACACACACACACAATGAAACAAAAGGAAATAACAATTAAAAGTGGATACTAGCAATGCCAACTAGCCAGAAAAAGCAGCCTGGCCTGCTCCTGTGCAGATATGATAGCAACTTGATATGCAGGAAAAGGAAGGAGAAGCATCTTAGAGCACCCTGATATGCATGATCACCTGCCAATGTCTGCACATTAAGCTGTGGTCAAAGTACAGGACAGAAGCTGGTGGCAAAAATAAAAAATGCAACCGTAGTGACAACCAAGACACAAAGACATGACAATGGTTACTGTAAGAATTCCTGACTCTGCTTTTCCATGGTGACCCTTTAGTTTTGCAGGAAGGATTCGTCCAGTGGATGAATTGTTTGGGGCACATATATAGCAAGGATGTGACTGTTATTTGCAATGTTACTTGTGCATTGTTGTGTAGGAAGAATCTTTCATTCTAAGCCACAGGATCTAACTGGCCCTTCAAGCTTATATTTGTTACTTTCTCTAATTTGAATATCATGTTCAGCAATCAGCACTTTCCTTATATTCTTTGCTCACAGTGCCTTAAAAGGAAACAAATATGGTGGCGGGTTTCTTGAATGCAGCACAGCAAAGATAGCATGTTGTTTCCAAAAGATCTGGAAGGTATCAGAGCTTGAGAAACTTCAAGCCCCCAGCCCAGTGAGTTTGGCAAGCAAATGGAATCATTCCATATGGAGAAATACCATGGCAATAGCACCAGGAGAAGAGGTAGGTCTGTTTAGCAACATTGGCAGGGCTGTGTGTGTGTGTGTGTGTGTGTGTGTGTGTGTGTTTACACAATGTGGCAAAAACAAGTCCCCAGTGACAGATGAATGCCAGATACTTTGAGTGTTATATGTGGAAGGAGAGAAAGCAGAAAGGCCAAGCATTGGCAGGATGGAAGGCATGGCAGAGCCAAGCTAGCAAGCCAAATGTCTTTGGGCACAGATCTCATGAAGAAACTGGCATCTACAGTAAGCCAGAAATCCCAAACTAACAGTTAAAAGAAAAAAAAGGGGGAGGCACCAACAACACTCTCCCCCTCCCCAAAATCCCAGGCAATTTGGGTGGGATTGTGCTCTTGTTCACTTGGAGCAAGGGATGAGCATTGCTTACAACTGACCCAAACATAAGATGGAGATTCTTGATCCATCACCAGAAGGTTCCCTGTCCATGCAAAAAGATTTGGAAGTGAACATGAACACATACGCATAATGACAAAATTATGCACCAAGGGAAAGATTCTCTGTCGGGTCATAAACCTCATTAAAACCACAGGGTGTAGTTTACCTCCAGGAATTGACCTGGTATGGTGTATTAACACTAGTGAGCATTCAGGATTGCGGTCACATGAGTTCACATATCTGTCATTGCTGTTCACTAATGAGATTATTGAAGGTAGAAGCTATCCTCTCCTCTCCTCCATCATGGATAGCAGTTGTTGATCAGTGATTTCATGTGCTTGGACTGAAGCAGTGATGCCAAAGTGCAAAATGACCTATGGAAACTTGCAAATGTTGTCACTGAGACCCCTTTTGCAATCCTATGCATGCTTAGCTGGGAGTTAGCAGTACTGAACATAGTGGAACTTACGAGTAAACATGCATAGGAATATGTTGTATAAGTAACAGTCAAGTCTGCAGTGGGCAATTTACTTGAATTCTTGTATGGGAAAGATTAAGCCGCTTTTGGGGGACAAGAACTTAATTTGCCCATTCTGTAGCTCTAGGGGAAGCTCTAAGGCACCATAGATTATAGGAGTATATTTATTTACATTTTTAATCAGCAAACAGACATGTAATCATATTCACATTACTCAGAAGTAAGTCCCACCAAGTTCAGTAGGACTTACTTCAAGGTAAGGTAGCGTAGGATTGTGCCATAAATAAGATTTTATAGATCATAAGTCTGACACACACTATATAATATACAACTTTGTTCAGCAGAAAAATATTATGAAGTCATTGCATTACAGGAATTCACACTTCTTCACATATGTTTGCTGTGCATTTATTAATGCACAGTGTATGGGGTTTTGTTTTGCTTTTTGCACATTCTATCTGATATGTGGTCTTCTCCAGTACAGCAGAGTAGTAATCCCAGAGGATGTATGAAAAATGATGCAACTATTCCTGCGAAGCAAGGAAAAAGCTTTTTAGCTGAGAATAGTAAAGAAATTCAGATGGCAAAAGTCAAAGAAAAAGTAAGACAGATTGAATGTTTTCAGCACTGGGATCTTAAATATGCTATTTGGATGTAAGTTCCATTGTTTTCAGCAGGACACACTTTCATGTAGTGTGTTTAGTTCTAGACATTTATTGATACTCTTCCATAGTTTCTTTAGTTTTCCAGTTAGGGAAGACTTCTGTGAGCAACATAACATCACTCTATTACTAATTTAATTGGTTTAAGCCTGCAGAGGCAGTACTGTACTGCAATGTATTGCTGAATTAAAGCCAGAGCACTGTTTTCAATCACCCTCTGAGGACAGAAAGTAAAACTTAATTCCATTGATTTCAGTGTATCTCTTCTGAATGTGACTTGCTTATGTATCACCCAGTGAGTTTAAGTTAGCTCTTTAGTAGTTTGGTGACTGTCCTTGCATTTGAGTTCTTATAGAGCACACACAAAAACCCCAACACTTCACTTCAAATGGCTCCAGTGTTGTTACTATGACTCTTCCAGGCAACCTGTTTGTTGAGCATTCATCCTGATTTCCTGCAAAGGTTAGATTATTTTGAATTGGTTTACTGGGAGGTTATGTGACAATGAGCATTCATCCTGGTTTGCTTGCAGGGTGATTATATGTCTTTTTATTAAGCATTTTATTAAGCAAGGAAATCATCCCACACTTTTCAGGGCATCTCCCCATCACTTTACTAACTGCCAGAAGTTAGTTAGGTTTTTCCTTTTATTTTTAAGTAGATTTGTTGTGCTAGGGCAACAGAGCATTTAATGTACTTTAAGTGCACAAACCTAAATTTCTGGTATGTGTGTGAATCGCTCCTGGAAAATTCTGGCAGCCTGGAGGCACCCTATGCATTCCTAACAATATTAATCTGAATTAGAACCTAAAGTCACTGTTGTGACCAATCACAGTCACTGCCATGGATCCACAGATTGTCAGGCAGGTAGCAGCAGTTGCCAATAACTATTTTCTGTGCTTGTCTCTCCTTGAAAGGAGATGCATCACCACACCTGCCTTCCTAGGTCTTGAGAGCTCCTGTGTCTGTCCACAGGAGGGTGGGAGTGCAGGCCTTTGCTTAATTAAACCATCTATGACCTTTTAAACTGGATGTGTTAGTTAGAGTTTTGTTAGTTATTATGTTATTTATTTTTGTGTTTTGTACTGTAAACAATCCTGTGATCTTTGGAGGAAGGGCAGTATATAAATTTAATAAATAAAAATGAAAAATAAAGCATGGAGAGCTGTACAAATGGAGCTGTCTAAAGCTGCTTGATGGGAGGGAAGCTGAGATAGTGCACAATACACATGGAACATAGCTGTTACTGCAAACTGCTGTACGTGCAACATGGCCCATACTCTGTACCTCTGCCCCAGATGTAAAGGTTTCACCACCACAATCCCTTCCAGCACAAAAGAATATAGATGGAAATCTAATTAACTGTACACATTAGATGCTGCTCTCTATTGGTCATCTTTCTTGGCTGTTGATATCCCGAGGCAAGGGCAACATGTCTGGAAAAGTTTGTATCCTGGGCTGTGGGCACAGTGGAAAGGTGATCTGTTTAACTTGTTGTTCAGGCTATTTACTTTTTGGTATGTGCAAAATGTTAAATTGTACAATAGCCCCTTCTGCAGTTAGCATTTCCATCTGTCACTGATTATATATTTAAATTGTAGAACTAAATGAAACCCCACAATTTCCTCTCCTTAACTTCCCTATGAGAACAGACTGCCCTTGGCCACTGTCCCAGATCTGCCCCACAACTTGTAAGGCACTGCCCAGAGGACTTCCAGATAAACTGCACTGCAGCTCACTCCAAACAACAACAAAAAAGATTTTGGAATGTGCATGCAGGAAGCTTCCCTTTCTGGGGATGTCTGTTTCAATCTGCTCCCTAAAATAATCCTTACACTAGGGGCGAGCAGAAGTTAGATTGAGATCTGCTAAAACGCTGGGTAATTTGCAGTAAGGGTTTGTGACCCCCAATTGCTTATTGTTTTAATTTTAAAAAGGGTTAGGGTTGTTTTCTCCTAAATTAGGTTGGCAAAACTAAGTTTGGGAGGAAAATAGCAGTAGGCTTTTTGAAAGGAGCAGGAGCTCAGTTTATCGTGCTGAGCTTGCACTCTGAGGCATCCCATTACTTATTCTAAGCTTGTGTTTCCCTCACCTACACTTTTGCACCTAGCTTTGATGGAACTTGGGGTTCCAGCAAAAGATAAAGTAGATCTTGCAAACTGCTCACCCCTGCTATGCACTCTTCTGTGGGTGCCTCTTGCACTCCTCTGAGACATCTACAGAGTTTAAAAGAAAAAGCAAACACATGCCAAAGAAAGAGAGGGCGTAAGTTGTTTATCCCATGTAGAGGAGAGATCTCATCTAGTGGAAGGATGGTGTTTAAAAACTATTTCCCATCTTGTTTTGTTATACAAGGCTGGAAATACTGCTGTCACAGAGCTGGCAGTATCTTGATACCTCAACAGGAGCCTTGATCACATTGATGCT
Source organism: Podarcis filfolensis (assembly GCF_964270895.1). Taxonomy (NCBI): domain Eukaryota; kingdom Metazoa; phylum Chordata; class Lepidosauria; order Squamata; family Lacertidae; genus Podarcis; species Podarcis filfolensis. The sequence continues at coordinate 41,164,796 of NC_139608.1, read as the reverse complement.
GTGGACTGACAGGCAATTGTGAGCAGTTGATATTTCATTAGTACCGTACTTTCACTACATTGCATTCTGCAAGGAGAATGGTTTATTACAGTCTCTTCAGCTATGAAGGGTATTAAGACAATGAAATACTTGAGCTGTGCTGATTGTCAGGACAAACTAAGGCTATGAGTGACGTGCTCTAATGAAGATCATTTTCTCCATCTCAAGTCCCTGAGAAGAAGGGATATAGCTTAGTGGGCATGCTCCATACACTTTCCTGTGTCCCATATTAAAACACTTTTTTCTTTTTTGGCCAGAATCTCCTCTTCTCTGCCCTCATACTTCATTGCCTCCTTGTAAATACCTTTAAAGTATTCCTTTTGTGGACAGTTTCATAAAATGAATTGTCACTTTTCAGTAGATAAGTACTGATTCCTTTGGGAAAACCACAGGTGCATGCTGCAAGCAAGAAGCAATGCACACTCTGTGTTGGTTCAGCTTCTTCTTTTCCCCAAGTGTGGGTTGTCTGATGGGGAATTTGTGCAGTTGGAAAATCTGCCATTAAAAACCCCTGAATCTTCATTATTTATATATATTGCTGCCCTGAAAAACATTACTTTCCTTATGCAGAGAGAGAGATGAATGCAGGCAAGGATCAACCACAGCTTTTGGGTTCCACAGACACTCTTATTTTTATTGATTTTTCCTGTAAAGACTCAGCCACAATGGAAAATTATTCTCTTCAACACAAGCATCACAACAGTTCCTAGTCAGCCTCCCTAAAGAACTTCACAGCCCACTCTTTGAAAACCACCAGGTCTGCAGAGTCTGTGTTATGGAGAAAGGGAGCCACCTTATGGTTATTCCAGCTATTTTCAATATACAGAGTAGGAAAGGGAGGCCAGAATAAAGGCTCAAAGAAGGGAAGGGGCAAATGTTAAAGCGCAGCCCAAATCTTTTTTAAAAAGGAATGCAGCATCAATAAACTCTAGGACAGCTGCCATTATATTGAATGTAAAGCCGCATCTTGTACATTCAGCAATACATTCCAATAACAAAACCAGTGGTGTTGCTGTAAACTGTGCAGCAAAAATTATTTTTGGACCAAAAGAGTTTTTTTCTCCACCTCCTCCCCCAAAATATTTTGCCCAACATATATCCTCATGACGAGTTCTGGCAGATTCAAAAGCTTGCTCCCTAATTTGTGACATTTTGGTTGGTCCTAACAAAGCGACAAAACAGAAACGATTTAATCCATTGTCATGCATGCAACCTCTGCTTAGCTTACCTGGTGGGTTTTCCTCCAATAAAAACTTATCTGCTACATAGGTCAGGTAAAGGCAAAGGTAAATGACCCCTGGTTGGTTAAGTCCAGTCAAGAGCAATTATGGGGTACAGCACTCATCTCACTTCAGGCTGAGGGAGCCAGCATTGTCCACAGACAGCTTTCCAGGTCATGTGACCAGCATGACTAAACCACTTCTGGTGCAACGGAACACCATGACGGAAGCCAGAGCGCACAAAAACGCCGTTTACCATCCCACCACAGTGGTACCTATTTATCTACTTGCGCTAGTGTGCTTTTGTACTCCTAGTTTGGCAGAAGCTGGGGCAGAGCAACAGGAGCTCACTACCATCGCACGGATTTGAACTGCCGACCTTCCGATCGGCAAGCCCAAGAGGCTCAGTGGTTTAGACCAGAGCGCCACCTGTCAGCACTCCAGGAGATATGGTATTATTGTCACAGCAGTGAAATTAGCAGTGGTGCTTCACTCTGCTCATCCCTGCTCCACTATACCACTGAGCCAACCTGAAGAGAAGGCAAGTCGCGTGTCACTCATTTCCAAAGATTCTGGCAAACTGCAGCGGTGCCTTGTAATTCATCAGGTATCCTAAAAATGAATAGCATTATCTTATCTTAAGGAAAGAAGTCCAGCTAGATGACTTAGGGTGGCATTCAATTACATTTTTTGAGCTAGCACAAGGATTAGGAATAGTGCAAGGGGGGGAATCCCAGCACAGATTGAGGGGGGTACAGGTGAAGAAGAGGGGAAGATCATTCCATTGCTCAAGGAGAAATCCTTGCAGATGTTGATCTGCCATAGTCAAAACAAAATAAAAAAAATGAAGTGTGCATGCACACAAAAGCTCATACCAATAACAAACTTGTGAGCTCCTGTTGTTCGGTCCCTGCTCCTGCCAACATAGCAGTTTGAAAGCACATCAGAGTGCAAGTAGATAAATAGGTACCACTCCGGCGGGAAGGTAAACGGCATTTCCGTGCGCTGCTCTGGTTCGCCAGAAGCGGCTTAGTCATGCTGGCCACATGACCCGGAAGCTGTACACCGGCTCCCTCGGCCAATAAAGCGAGATGAGCGTCGCAACCCCAGAGTCGGCCACGACTGGACCTAATGGTCAGGGGTCCCTTTACCTTAAGGTGCTACTGGAAGGAACTTTTTTATTTTGTTTAGACATAGCTTGTCATGTTTCCCTGCTCTGCTCTGCCAATGCTAAGTAGTGGCTACATAAAGATGCAGCCCTAAACAGGGCAGAATGCCATTCCCCTCCACTAATAATAATAAAATGGTCTAACAAGATGGTATTGCAATACGTTGAGGTATTTCTTTGTTTTTGTATTTACAATTATGTAGTATATTATGAAAAATAAAGGGTTTTCTTCCTAGGAAAAATAATTAATTGTACCGTGATCTTAAGCATCTTAACTTGGAAGTATTCCTATTAATTTCAGTGAAACTTACTTCTAAACACTTATATTAAATCCCGGAGATTTAGAAAGACGGGGACAGATTTAGTCTAACCAGATTAGAGATTAAGCTGATTTCATAATACCAGCAAAGGATTGAGGCTATAGTGAATCATCTAAACTAACATGTTTTTCACAAATGTGGATTTTTGTTAGCAAGACAGAATAACTTCACAAAGGGCTTTGCCAGATATATATCTTTCCTAAGGGTGAGCTAGTAATACAATTTTCTCTTGGCACTTTACTGGCAGTAGCATTTCAAGCAATGCCCCCTTTTCCTTAGCTTCTAGGAGAAATGGCACACCTTCTACAAGTAAAAACATGTAATTATATAAGGTGTGCACTTTAGCACTATTTATCTATTTCCTTACATCTGTATCCCACCCTTTCTTCCATCCCAAGATGGCAAAAATGAGCTCACTAGAGAAAAGGAGCTCGCAGTTTCCAAAAAGAAAGGGACCATTAGAGAGAGACAGTGGCTGAAGGTGCCTGTAATGTCCTGGCATCCAAATGGCACAAGCAGATTGTGAGGTAGGACTTCGGATGTGCTTCACGTCTGAGCGTTTATAGCCTCTTTGTAGTATTTGCCTTATTAACAGAAAAGCACAGGAATAGAGCAAGTCACACCATTGGTCTACCTAGTTTGGTACAGTTAAAGCTATGGTTTTCCCAGTAGTGATGTATGGAAGTGAGAGCTGGACCATAAAGAAGGCTGATCCCTGAAGAATTGATGCTTTTGAATTATGGTGCTGGAGGAGACTCTTGAGAGTCCCATGGACTGCAAGAAGATCAAACCTATCCATTCTTAAGGAAATCTGCCCTGAGTGCTCACTGGAAGGACAGATCCTGAAGCTGAGGCTGCAATACTTTGGCCACCTCATGAGAAGAGAAGACTCCCTGGAAAAGACCCTGATGTTGGGAAAGATGGAGGGCACAAGGAGAAGGGGACGACAGAGGAGGAGATGGTTGGATAGTGTTCTCGAAGCTACCAGCATGAGTTTGACCAAGCTGCGGGAGGCAGTGGAAGACAGAAGTGCCTGGCGTGCTCTGGTCCATGGGGTCACGAAGAGGAGCAGCAGAGAGCCACGGCACCCGTACTTTTGCTGTACACCAAGACGCCTTCTTAGACGGTCGAATGCAGTGGTGTAGCGTGGGGGGTGCAGGGGGGGCCGGCCGCACCGGGCGCAACATCTGGGGGTTAGGGGCGCAAATCCACGGGTTAGGGGGCGCAAATTACTTGCCAACCCACGCTACGCCACTGGTCGAATGAACTCCTTGGACAACGCCCTCCCCTGCCCCGGCCCGCGACGTCACAAGGGACCAGGCCAACGGATGATGGACGGAATTTCGAACTCCGACTCGAAGTCAACTATTTGCATCCGCCTGAATCCGGAGGGCGCCGAGCAATCTGCACGCCTCCCGCCTCGCCCGCGCACGCTCTCGGCCCCGGACAGCGCGGGGGGCTGTGGGCGGGCTAGCCGGGCGCCGCTCGGCCAATGAGACACCCCGAGGGGCTGGCCGGCCCGCCCCACGCCCACGTGGCCCGCCAGCCGCTCCCACCCCCCGCACCGCCGCTGCAGTATCACGTGCGGCCGGTGGCTGCCCTTCGGAGCCCTGCTCGGAGCCGCGCGCCCGGGATGCTGAGGATGGTGGGCCAGGCTTGGAGCCGCTTGGGGCCCGCGCTGGAGCGCCGCAGCGCCTGCTGCTGGGGCCGGAGCCGAGGCGCGGTGCTGCTGCTCTTCTTCTCGCTGTCGCCGCGGCCCCCTGGCGGAGCGGCGTGGCTGCTGGGGCTGCGGCCGGAGAGCACGGCACCGGGGCGCGTGTGGCTCGAAGGGGGAGCGCTGCGGGCCGTGGAGGGCTCCCGCTTCTTGCTCCGCGTCTATTTCCAGCCGGCGGCCGAAGGCAACGCGAGCGACGGCTTCGGCAGCGGCGGCCCGCGGCAAGAGAGCGAGCGACGGCTGGTCTTCGTGGAGCAGCCGACCAAGGCGGAGCGCTGCCCGGAGCGCAGCGCCTGGGCCTCGGATGTGGAGGTGCTGGGCCCTTTGCTCCCCGGAGGCTCGGCCGGCTCGGCTTTGGCCGAGGTTAGGGTCCGGGAGCCGCGCAAGGGCGAGTCGGGCGCCGGGCCTGAGGGGCGCCGCTTCTCGCTGTGCGCCTGGGACGGGCGCGCGTGGCAGCTGCACGGCGCGCGAGGCGGCTTCGCGCTGCAAGTGCAGGCGCCGGCCGCGGGCTTGTCGGCGGGCTTGGTGCCGCTGCCCGCCGAGGGGTGGCTGCGGGTGCTGGGCGCGCTGGTGCTGCTGGCTCTGTCGGCGCTCTTCAGCGGCCTCCGCTTGGCGGTGCTGTCGCTCGACCCGATGGAGCTGCGCGTGCTGCGCAACAGCGGCTCAGCAGCCGAGCGCGAGCAGGCGCGCAAGGTGGAGGCAGCGCGCGGCCGCGGCGGGAGCGGCACTTACCTCCTGTGCACGCTGCTGCTCGGCCAGGCCGGCGCCAACGCCGCGCTGGCGGGCTGGTTGTGCGCCTCGCTGCAGGCCGTGCACAGCCCCTTGCCCGAGGCGAGCCAAGGCGTGCCCTGGCTGCCGGTGCTCATCTGCACCGGGGTCGTTTTCCTGGGCGGGGAGGTGCTGCCCTACTCGGTGTGTTCCCGCCACGGGCTCGCCATCGCGGCGCACACGCTCTTCCTCACGCGCCTGCTCATGGCCGCCACCTTCCCGATCTGCTACCCGCTCAGCCGCCTTCTGGACTGGGCCTTGCGCCAGGAGCTGAGCATCTTCTCCACTCGGGAGCGCCTGCTGGAGACCCTGCGCGCCGCGGAGCCCCATGACCTGGTGAGCGAGGAGCTGGCCATGGTGCAAGGGGCCCTGGAGCTGCGCACCAAGGTGGTGGAGGACATCCTGACGCCCCTCAGTGACTGCTTTATGTTGCACTCGGATGCCATTCTGGACTTTGCCACCATTTCCGAGATCCTGCGCTCAGGCTACACGCGCATCCCTGTCTACGAAGGCGAGCGGCGCGACAACATTGTCGACTTGCTGTTCGTCAAGGACTTGGCCTTCGTGGATCCCGATGACTGCACTCCACTGCAGACGGTCACCCGCTTCTACCGCCGCCCGCTGCACTGTGTCTTCCATGACACCCGCCTAGATGCGCTGCTCAAGGAGTTCAAGACGGGTGAGGGCCCGGGGCCCCAGCCGCTCGCCTCCCGCCAGCATCACATGCCTCTCTGCTCCCTGCGTGCCCTGCTTGCGAGGTACCCTGGGACTCCACATTCCCCCCTCCTGCACTGGCCTGCCCTCTTGTCTTAGCTTAGTCTTGTCCTGCCTAGGTAATGTGGCTGGACTCCTGGGAGAGGTGCAAGGGTGTGTGTGTGTCTGTTTCTGTGTTCTTGTCATGCATGGCTCATGCAATCCTAATATTCCCTAGATCTAACTGAGTAAGCAATGCTCTCCTGGAGCTGCTTGAGAGGGAATGCATTGCTGTGTAGGCCTAAGGCCCTCCCCCCCAAAAAACCCCTGCACCCAGTGTGCATAAACTCATATGTATTGAATATTCTGCTCTTAGCTGAGTGATTCATGCATTTGCCATTTAGCCCTCCTTTCACAGAAGCCTGAACCTGGTCTGCCAGTTCTTTGCCTTCAGCAGCTCTTGTAAGGAAGATGACTGTGCTATAATCTGCCTATTCCAGCTGAGTGTTAGGAATACAGCATGATATACTTGCTGTGGGCATATGAAGCTACCAAGTCAGACTTTGGGTCTATCTAGGTTGGTACTGGCAGCGGTTCCCCAGGATCTTGGATAGGGTTCTTTACTAATCCTATCTAGAAATATAAACTTAACCCTGAGACCTTCTGCTTGAAAAGAATGTGCTCTACTACTGAGTTATGGGCCGGTTCTCAACAGAGAGTCTACTGAAAATAGCCCCTCCCATGTCATCTGTGCGCATGCCTGCAGTTGCAAGATAGCTGCAAAACAAATAACCCAGCCCTGGCTTCTCTTAACACCAATTTAAAATATCACAGAGAACAGCACCTCTCTTATCATATACAGATCCACACCAGCGTTTAAGGCATATTTGGTGCACATTTCAAGGACATGACTTCCCTCAAAGAATCCTGGGAACTGTAGTTGGCTAAGGGTTCTGAAAATTGTATCTCTGAGAGGAAAGCTACAGTAGGTTGTTAGAGGGAAAACAGAACAGAAAAAGGTGCAAGAAACAGTAGGGAACAATACAGCCAGTAATCCAATGTGGCGCTCCAAATGCTGTTGGACTCCAGTTCCCATCAGCCCCAGCAAGGGCGGCCAGTAGTCAAGGATCATGGGAACCGTAGTCCAACAACATCTGGAGGACCACAGATTTCCCATCCCAAGTATAGATTGTCCAACTAAATGAAAAAGATGGGTCAAATATCACTGGACTTAACTGGGATTGTGGATGAGTAGGTGGCATCCTGTCAGTGCCCAAAACTATAATTTATCTTCCTGATAACTTTTCCAGACATAGAGCCCATATTCCCTTGCTTTTGCTTTGTAACATGGTTGATTGTGCCATGGGTGTGCAGTGCTGCTGTTAGGAAGAGAGAACAAAGGTTATAGTTTTACTATGTAAACATTGCGTCAGACAACTTATTTTGTGTTCAATACCTCTCATCAGTTAGCATTGTGCACCTTAATTGTTAGGGATATGTGAGCACACTGAACCAGAGTAATACCATGTTTAAGATTTGTCCAGTGGTGGTTCTACTTAGTCATCCCTGAGTGATGCTAGGGGTCACTTGGCTGAGTTGCAGCTGGTTGTGCCAGACACAGGCAATCTAAAGCAGCTGCCCTTTTGAAAGGCAGGGAGTTTTATGTTTGGTCTTGAATTTGGCTTATTTAATCTCCAGGTGTGCAGTACAGGCTCCCCTGATGCTGTTCAGCTTTGCTCTGGCCATATGGAAATCATTAATACCCATTGATGTTGTTCAGGGTCACCAGCATTCACAATTTTATTGTGAACCTTGTGATATCTGGTGCCAAAGCTGCAGCAGCTGAAATTGTGGGAATTTTGCCCTATATGGTTTTTTTCGTGTTTTTTTTATAAATAGCATTTTTTTAGATGTTGCCTCTGCAGTACAGTTGAAGAAGTTCAGAAGCCTTGGAGCAAACAGCAATAACTGCTTCTCTCAAAAACTGATGAGGGGGTTAGTACATGCATACATTGAAATGTACCCAGTTGTGTGAGCAGATGGAACGAACTCAAAGGAATCCTCACACTTAAGTTAGTATTAAAACGAATAGGCACACAGTGGAAGCTGCACCTTTGAATGCTGTCAAGTTGGTGATCAGAAAGCATCAGGGTGGGTAGGACCCAGTCTTAACAGATAATGGGTCTGCACTGCTTAACAGCAAAGAGACCAAGGCTAAGCATTTATTAGATCTATGCATCTTGGCTCTCATTCACATCCACTTTGCTGAGAAATATTTGAAAGCAGCTTTCAGAACTACCCACAGTATGGAAGCTGAGATGCAGCCAATGCTAAATATGACATCTCATGGCCTGTCTTCATTGTTCCTTTTGATGAAGCTGAGCACAATCTTGCTGAGTCATGTTCAGCTTGCTTTCCTCTCAGTAGTGCTGCTTCCTAGCAAATTATTCCCCATTTAGATGCTTTGGAATGTTCTTAAAGCAGCATACATGGAAAAGAGCAGCTGCCAGCATTTTCTCAGAGTTAGGTGCAATGCTCCGGGGGGAGAGAATCATATAGAAAATGAGAGGTAAGTCTGGAACCTGTTGTGTTTCTTCCATGATCATTGAACTCTTAAGCCTACATTCTTTGTTTCAGTGCTCAGGCCCTGTTAAAAATGGAATGTCAGGGTTTGTTTTTAATCACATTAAAATAAAAATCATATGATTAGCTGTTTCAAACGCCTTCTGAAGTAGGAAGCCTAGTCAGCTCCCAAAGCATCTTCCTGGGCACCCATAATGGTTCCTTGGGTGTTTATTGAAGGGTTCTTGAATTAATGGCCTTTTCTGTAATACATTAATCTTGATTTCAGTGTAAAAATAGGATGGAGCATCGGGTTGGTTCATTGCTGAAGGGCACCTGATTGTATGTTTTGTATTGTCACAGAATCAGTGTTTCCTTGACATTACTCTTCCTTCACACCATTATGGACCTCTCACCTGTACCAACTATCATAACACCTTCCCATTCAGGTCACAGCCCTTTCATTCCACAGCAAATAGAATGTATTCCCTAGACGTACATTGCTTACCTGTCCTTGGCACGGATGGGATAAAATGGAGTGCTTTTGCTTTGCATACTCATTTCAGGAGAGGATTGCTACCCAACTGAGCACTTGAGTCAACGGGCCCTCAAATATCCTAACTCCTTTTTGTTGGGTGCAGTGGGGCAGTTCACTTGAACTACTGCTCAGCCTGCTTGTGTTCATTCTCTCATTGCAGGTAAATCACACCTGGCAATTGTGCAGCGGGTGAATAATGAAGGGGAAGGAGACCCCTTCTATGAAGTGATGGGAATCGTCACGCTTGAGGACGTTATTGAAGAGATAATCAAATCTGAGATTCTGGATGAGACAGACCTCTACAGTGAGTATTTGGAAGCACATAGGTGACTGCTCCCCCAACCCTCAAACAAGCATCTAGAAAGAGGCAAATTTAGTCACAACCAGTTTTAATTTTCTCATTGTGATTTTGTGAATTACTGATCTCGCTGTGTGACAGAAAGTGGAGCTGCTGCTTCTCACAAAGGTCTGAGGCAATGTTCCTGCATCAGAACTATTTGGCTAAAGGGTGGTCTACTAATGGCTTAAGTAATGAAACACTGGGAAAGAGCTGTAGGTGGTCAATGAAGCTATGTCTTCAGACTTTGTTTCAGTGTCATGATTCAGCTCTGAGGCACAGAGGAATTAACAGATAGCTCCTGAGGTTGTACAGAATGTCTTCATCTCACCACAACTAGTTTCTGCACTTCTGTGCTTTCATGATGTGCATCTTGTCAGATATTATAAAATAACCGCTCTGTGTTGCACTTGAGAAGAAATATTGGAATGGAACATCTTATGTAGTGGGAACTCCTCAGTGTGCAGAGCACGGCAAATGTGTGCCTGCATTTTACTGGTCATTGCCATATAAAAATACCAAGATGGCTCAAGAAATCCACAAATGTCACCAGTCTTTGGAACTCGTTGAGACAGGAGGTTCCAGTTTCAGAACTTCCCCCCACCCCATCATGCACTCAACGAATAAAAGATTTGAGGAAAGGGAAGAGGAGTTGCATACACTTGAAATCTTCTAACTGTCTATCTAGAGTCCCAGAAATCATCAGTTTTGTTTTGCTTCCAGGTTCAGGGGAAGAAGAGATGGAGACAGGGCACCATTTGTAGATGAGCAGTGCCATAACTCTGTTTTTGCTATCCTGACTTTCAGCTGACAATCGGAAAAAGGAACGGGCCCCCCACCGGGGTCGGAAACCTCATGACTTCTCCATTTTCCGACTTTCGGATAGTGAGATGAAGGTGAAGATCTCCCCGCAGCTGCTCCTGGCCACCCACCGCTTCATGGCCACAGGTACCCAGCCCTTCCAAAGCACCTTTAATGATGAGGGTCCAGTCCTTGCCTTGGGCCAGTGCTGTCAGCAGCCATGATGCCTGCATACCTCAAGGAGCTATACTCTTCAGCTTTCCCAGCTCAAGATTCGACCTGCTTTATGGTACAGTGGAAATTATTTGAGCTCCCATTTTTTTAATCTGGAGAGAGAAGTTGATGGGTGCAGGGCACAAATCTTGCCATGGCTAGCAGCCTCCCTGATAAAACTAAGCCAAACTTGCACCACCTGAACTGGAGAATTCCCTCTCTCTTCTTGAGTTTCCATGGCACCCTTGGTCAGCATTTTGGGTTGTCGTTGGCAGGTCATAGAAGGTGTAATGCCCCATCTCACTAACCTTGAAATGCTTTCCATTCCCATTATTCCCTTGCAGAGGTTGAGCCCTTCAAGCCCCCATATCTCTCAGAGAAGATCCTGCTGCGACTGCTCAAACACCCAAACGTCATCCAAGAGATGAAGTTTGACCACAAGAACAGGCGAGCCCCTGAACATTACCTCTTCCAGCGCAATCGGCCAGTTGACTACTTCGTGCTCATCCTACAGGTTGGTCAAACATTCCTTGAGAATCCATAGTCCCAGAGGCACGATAGCGCAGCTATAGCATAGCACAGCTACACCCACCCTTGGATCTACAAGGCCTTACTTCCCCAGCTGGATTTTAAAAGTGCTGCAGCCTAGATCAAGGAGTAAGGTGTTGGATTCCAGTTCTTTTGCGCTAAAGTTGACAATGCTCTAAATTTGCTACCGGTGAACCACCTGTAGGAAGTCCTCTTAAACATGGACATAGCAGGATTTATTGGGAGGGGGGGCAGAGCTGAGTTATCTGCAATGCAATTGGTCAGTTAAGTATTTTTATTTATTTACTTGATTGGGGGCAGCTCCCCAGCACCCCCTGGCTACGCCCATGGTCTTACAGTTACGCTGAGTCATCTAGATCAGTATTACACTCTCCAGGGTTTAAAGCAGGAGTCTGTCCCAGCCCTACCTGGAGATGCCATTGGGGGTTGAACCAGAGACCTTCTGTGTCCAAGGCAGATGGCTCTACCACTGAGCCACAGCCCTTCCCCGCACTTTCATCTGCATATTCAGCCTCATCTATAATAGATGGCAAATTTAGTGATGTTTGTAAGGTGGGTAGAAAACCAGCATGCCAGAGCCTCACCAACAGGTAATACTAACCTTTTCTCTCTGTTATAATAATGTTGTTTACAAATCAATATTGGGGGGAAACAAACATCTTGTTAGCTTGAGCTTGGCTTATGGCAGCCAACCACTAGATACCCCAGTATGCTTTTCTCCCTGCCCAAGGCTGGCTTTTATCCTTAACCCCCAACCCTGGAATCATTCTTCCTGTGTCCCTTCTGTTGATGCTTCAGACTCCTATCAGGCAGTCACCCCAAACCTATGAGGTATGGGCTCTCCCAGTTTGTCCAGGGGCCCTCACTTCCAGCTTTTATGTGTCTCCCATTATCCTGTGTTTTTTCCTGCTGATGTCCCAACAGACTTGGCTCATACCTTCTGCTATCTACTTTTATGAAGGAACACCCACACGTATCTGCGTAAACAGCCTTTGTTTTGGTTCAAAGCAGTTTTGCTAAGATGCACTGGCTTTGTTTTTCTTCCTCTCTTTTTTTTAATGAATGGCCAAAGATTGTGAGGACAAGGGTTGAGTTGCCTTTCCGTTGTTTTATGCTTCTTCAGGGGAAGGTGGAGGTGGAAGTGGGGAAGGAAGGCCTGCGTTTTGAGAATGGAGCCTTCACGTACTACGGAGTCCCAGCTATCATGGCTGTTGTCTGCTCAGGTAAAAATCCAGAGCCGGCCACAGAATGAGTTGAGGGAAGCCCCAAGGAAGGGGCTTTTGCTGATGGCAGCGTTTGGCTTTTCACAGAAATGCAGAGTTAGCAAATTGTAGTAGGGCAGAAAGCGAACAAAGGAAGAGGGAATGCAAAGGTCTGAAAGTAGAGCAAAAGTAATGGAGAGGGCTTGGTAACTGTGCTAAACAAGCCTGGGGCCCAGCCATAGTCCTCCCAGCCTATCTATCTGGCCTGTTAGGATTCTTCCCCAGATAGCACCCTCCTTGAGGGTTTCTGCTTGGCTGCAGTACTTCCTTGAACTCTGATAATGCCTCTTGCTTCCCCAGATGGAGGATAGAGGGAGGTGGAGGAATGTATGCAGAAACTAGCCTACTGTACAAGGGTGAAATTTAGGTTCATTGCTCTGCCCACTGCTGAAAGGCAGTTCCCCCACTCCTGCCCAACTTGGCAGCCTTTCATTTCTGGCCCTTGCCCTGAGCTTTCTGGAGCTGCTAAGCCCACACCGTTGAAGGCTTTTCTCCATAAGGCCTAAACGCTTTTTCCAAGTACAATGTTTTGACTTCAGGTACTCATGTACTCTAATTCTGTGTTGCCCTTTAATTCTGTGCTGCAGCCACCTGAGCATGTACAGTTTGAACAGCCTTGCCAGAGGGAAATGGTCAGTGGTGAAATGGAAGTCACTGAGCTTCCTGTCCACATGGTTGGCAGCAATCTATATGGCTTCTCATGCAGATGTGGAAGAACAAGCCCGCCCCCCAATAACATTTTTGGAACTGCAGTATGAGAAACATTAATGGAAAGTCAGAAGGAGCAGTGTCTGTGAGAGGGGTGCTCTCTTATCCCTGTAAGCTGGCAGACTTTGTGAGATACATTAAAAGCATCGCTGTAGCAGGGGCTGCCAATCTGTGGCCAGTCCAGGCAGGCTGCAGCTGGTATGACCACCCTGGCTTTCCATTGTTGGGATGCGTCCAAGGAAACGGGGGCAATTTGCAGGCCCCCAGCTGGCTCCAGCCGGTAGCCGGGCGATCTCCAGTCCTTGGCACAGCATAAATCAGCGACCTGCAGCTTCAGAACTCTTCAGAAGCTGGAGCATGCTCTAATCAGCAGAGTAATTAACTCTTCGCAACAGAAAGGCGGACAGAGGCATATGTAAAGCATATTTACAAGCAGTTTATTCAGCATAGATCAAGACAAAGAAAACATGTCTGCTCTCCTTCATATCCAAGAGCAGGAGGCACTAAGCAAAAGCTATACACAAAAGTTCCCAGCAGGCTGTGCTGGAATGTAAACAGACATGTGACATACAACAATCCACATATCTGTTCCTCTTAGGTGAAACGGAACATCGATATCCTAACACTCAGAGAAAGGGTCTCTTCCCTGTACTTTGTAGGGCTGGTACTACAAAGCTCTGACTTGAGACTCACCTTCCATCTGCCTCCTGTATTTTCAGATAACGACGTGCGCAAAATGAGCAGCCTGGCCGGGTCGTCTTTCTTGTGTACGTATTTTCTCCCTGACCTAATCTTTTGCTGATGTGGATAATGTGGAGCGGGACTGCTCAGGCAGGACATCCCCTGAAACACCCAGTCTGGATAGAAGACTGGACTTCCTACCACACCTCCCTCTCACATCCCCTGCCCCTTGTCACCATCCCCCTTCCCAGCCCAGAATAGGCAGTCCTTGTTTTCCCAAGCTGCACCCAGAGACTCTGCTGGCCATTATTTACTAGGGTCCTAACCTCAGCCGCATCCAGCTCTTCATCCCACCTTCCTATCTCTTCATTCTCTTCCTCTGCCTCTACAGCCAATCAAGAGGCAACGAAGTGGAGGAGCCCTAAGCCTCTCCTGCCCACATCGCTCCTGTTCTGGGTTCAGAAAAAGCTGGAGCTGGTCCTGCACATACTTAAGATGTGTGGTAACTTGATCAAGTATGCATGCATTGTGTGTGCATAACAAATATCCCTGATCACATGCAGAACACCCACCTTCCCCCTCAAGACAGTAATGCTCCATGCAAATAAGGAAAATCTGTAGGAATAATAGTTATGGCCCCTAACCTTGGGTCCATAATATCTTTTGAATGCCCAGAAACAATCCATACCATAATGTATAATTTGGTGCCGCCCAGTGGTGATTGGTGGAGTTGCATCATGGTTCTACAACAAATGCTCATGACGTACCGGTATTTATTAAAACCTCTTTTTCCACTTGTCCCATAATTTCAAATCATGGGTCCAAGAGGGTTGTTGCTTCTTCTTTTTCTGGTCCCACCAGCTTTACCCAAAATTGGAACAAATGTCAATCTGCAGATTCAGCAAACAAACAAAACCCCTCTAGCACCTATGATTTGAACTTGCAGAGCAAACAGGAGTGTGGCTGGGCCCTAATTATGATGTTAGGTGAGGCATTATGTCTGTGAAATAATGTGGTAGCATACAGAGTGAAATCTCTTTTCAGGGTCCTTGTTCTTGATATACTCCCCACCCCGCCCAGTCTGGAGAGGGTTCTCCATAATATAACCCTACAATACTACGGATACCTAGGCCCTGATCTAGATCTGGCAGTTTGCCTGCCAGACCTTCCTACCTGTTCACTTTATAAATAGCTGCAGGAAAGACAGCTCCACTCTATATCTGTGAGCAGCTTGCAACTTTCCGAGCTGTAATACTGTCGTCTGTCCAGCCTAGTTCTTTTCTGTTCCTTCTAAACCCTTTCCCTTGCTCCTTCCCCTGCCCCCTGGTTTTTGTCTCCTGATTCTGGCCCCCCATCTAGTGCCTGTGTCCGTGTCTCGTACCTTCGCCTTCAGCAGAGGGGAATCTCTGGCTGGCTCCCCAGGTAACTGTATACATAGCACCCAGCAAGAGTTCCCATGCTGCTGCCTGCTGATCCTTTTTTCCAGCCATGCACATTAGAGTATGGAAGAATACACACTACACTATCCTGCAACCTCATGATTCTGTGCTTAAATGCGAGCCCTTCCTCTAATTCCACATATCGGCATATACTCTGCATGCATGCAAAAATGAACACTCTTCATATTTTTGCATGTGCTGTGCTTCTCCACAACTGTTACCTATTTGCCTGTGCTGAGTGGTGATCTACATCAAAGGCTGCACATAAACACCAGGGATAGCCCATTTCCCATAATTTATCATACACATAGAGGAGCTGCAAACAATAAATATTGCATACAAATATGCATGTGTGCATATACAGAATATGTTCATACAGATCCATATACAAATGTGTGCATATGCAGAAATGTGTTGTATATGTTTCTAGAGATTCCAAGGAATACGCTCAATTGGCCAGTTCCAAAATTAGGGTCTAGGGACATACCTCCTTACTTGATGGGTTGTGTTCTCACTATTGCAGCTGAGCTGTGCATGCTTTCACGTTTTGACAATAGAATTTCAAAAAATGTGCATGGTGCCCAAATTAAGAGGGACCTTCGTACATGGGGGAAATGAGCTAAGAAAGTGCCAGTCAAAGAAGAGGGGGAAAGCATGGATTGCATGTGAAAATGGTAAACATGCATTTCCTGTGTAAATCTTACACAAGCAGCAGTTAAAATATTAGGAAATCGGGATTGCAGGGAGCTGTTATAGGGAAATTTTGTGGAAGCAGAAAGGTGTCTTTTTTTAAGTCACTGTTAGAGACATTTCTGCATCTGATGATGTAGACTCTAGTCTCTGAAAGCTCTTGCCATAAATACTCATTAAGGGCCACAAATCTCTTCTTACTGGAGCAGGTATCCTACAAGGTGTTTGATGTGCTATGGCTTGCAAGAAAGGGAAGGGAAGGGAAAGGAAAGGAAATCAAAGAGACAAGAAAGTTTAGGATCAAGGGAATTAGAAAAGTGGAGAACTTGACATGAAATGTTGCAAGATAAAATGGTCAAAAGACAGGGTGGGGTAATGCTGCAGAAAACACGAAGCTAAAAATATGAATCTTAGCTAGTGGAGAGAATGAAAGAATATAGTGTTAACCAGCTTTGTCAGTAATAAAACAGGAAAGTGTGGTGTTGGCAGTGTTGTAGAGGAAAATGATAGTAACAAAGGATATTGAAGTAAACTCCAATGCTATAGGTGCTGTGTTAATAGGTTTTAGGCTGGTGCTCTTCATAGGCAGGAGAAACACAATCTTAAATAGGGTGTAGGCATTGCTTTTTTTCACCTCTCAGGTGGGTTCCATTACCATTCATAAACAAGGGAGAAGTTCATGGTGAGCTCTCCTCCCTGTACTGCACAGGGAAGTCTGAGGAGTGAGTGGAAGAGGAGAGAGGATGCTTGCTTTTCAACTTTCAGAAACCTCCCTCCTTAATACATTGTAATAAGTTGTTCAGTTTGGCAGCTGATCACCAATGCCTAAACCAGCCCCTTAAGCACCATAAAGCAGTATGGAGGGAAGGTTTCATCATGGAGTAGGAAAAGGTCTCCTCTGAACAGTACTAGCAGGTTCCTGTTCCAGGCTGACTGGAGCCCTGGTTAAAGTCACTTCTCTTAGCATGTGGGGATCACACACCTCAACATGTTGATGGGTGCATGCTAAAACAGGCAGAACTTCCACTGAGGTGCCCGAATTTCTACCAGGAGAAGAAATTAAGCAGATCAACAACCCACTTCTTGTTCTCAGAACTGCTCAATGCTGCCCAAACTGCTGTAGACAAAGGTGCCACTCAAATCTGCAAAGTGTTGTGTTTATGTTATCTATAAAAACCATCCATTCAGTGACTCGGTAGGAAGCAACACTGTTACATGCTCTCAGGCTCATTTGGAAAACCTGAGCCATTTCTGTTCCTTGTCAAGCAAGAGAGCGCCAGCAGTTTCTCCAGTTTTTACTTCAATCTCTTCTTGCTCTATTCCCCATCAAGCCTGCTTATTTTTGAAGCAGGCAGAGCTACAGTGGTGACCTGAATCCACATCATGTGAATAATCCCTCAAATTTTCCTCTTGCTAATATCCTCTCTGCATAGTCTTGCAGCAAATCAGCTTGAGAAGCATGGTGTGGGCTTGCGTGCTGTTGGCTTTTTTGAAAGAGCAGATGTTGGTCTAAAGCAGAAGTGGGTGGGGGCAAAATCCTTCAGTAAGCAAGCTGCTCTCTCCAACCCTGCTGCCTGTTGTATTTATTAACTGCCATGTCCCATCCCAGCTCAGCATTCTTTCTCCTTGAGCAAGTCTGTGACATTAACCCCAGAAGCTACCCTGGTCAGGCCAGCCCTATCGTTAGGCAAAGTGAGGCAGTTACTTTGGGTAGCAGAATGGAGTGGAGAGCTGTTCCTCCTAAGTTGCCCAGCCATTCCCATCTGCATGTACTTCATGAAGCCTGCTGCTTCAGGGCCAATAGAGGACCCTGATCACATCACCACGGTTTGAAGATTCAGCTGTCAGCCTAGTTGACAGCTGTATGGAAACAGAGAGGGTACGTTTTGTCCTCCACCAGCAAAATCTTTTGGGCTGAGACTACCCTGGATTTCATGGCTGGAGGTGATTGTGGCCAAATTTACATGACAGACTGGAGGAGGGACTTGAGAAATGCTTCCCTGAGAGCCTGCACATTAGCCATTGCCTCTTTGCTGTGAGGGATAATAGTTTTGCTCACTGCTTCCTCTTTGTCTCTAGTGAACCAGTCGCCATCCCGTTGCAGTGGATTAAACCGCTCGGGCGAGTCCCCCATCCGAGAGCGCAATGACTATGGAGGCAGCAGTACCCAGCTCTACAGCAGCAGCAACAATATCTACACGCCAGATTACTCCGTGCACATCCTCTGTGATGTGCAGTTTGTCAAGGTATCTGCTGGGCTGGGCAACTGGAGCAAGTGCAGACTCCTTGCCGCTTCTTTGGGCATTTTGTGGTACAAGGCTATCCTGTATGTGAAAGCTGTTCATCAGTTGAACAGTCAAGTAGCACCGACAGCGTGCAGAACAGAGAGCTGATGCCTGGTGAGATTTCAGTCTTGAATTAGGTGGACGGAAATGAAAAGGCAGAGCAATAACAACAACAACAACAACAATAATTTATTCCACCCATCTGGGCAGCTTCCAGCAAAATATTAAAATACAATAATTCATCAAATATTAAAAGGTTCCCTAAACAAGGCTGATAAGGGATGCAGGTGGCATTGTGTTAAACCACAGAGCCTAGGACTTTCCGATCAGAAGGTCGGCAGTTCGAATCCCCGCGACGGCATGAGCTCCCGTTGCTCGGTCCCTGCTCCTGCCAACCTAGCAGTTCGAAAGCATGTCAAAGTGCAAGTAGATAAATAGGTACCGCTCCAGCGAGGAGGTAAACGGCGTTTCCGTGCGCTGCTCTGGTTTGCCGACGACTGGACCTAATGGTCAGGGGTCCCCTTACCTTTAAACAAGGCTGATAAAGGTTTGATAAAGAAACAAAGATGGAAGGGAAAGGGTTGACGAATAGCACATCACACAGAACCTGCAAGGCTCTGGGCTTCTGTAGACCCATTTGTTTTGAGGCAGGTTCGGGCATCCTTGTAATCCTTTGGTTGCCGAGACACAGCTGTCTTTCCCTGAGGATGGATGCTGCTGGACCAGACCAAAGATCTGCCTAGTCCCAACACCCCGTTTCCTACCAGGTGCCAATGGGAAAGCCACTAACAGGGCATGAAGGTGGCACAGTTTTAAAGATAGCGAAGGCGGAGATGTTGCAGTGAAATGGAAGAACTTCCAGTAGTTGAGTTGCAAAGGGATGTGGACGTGGGTTGTAGCAGAAGATGTAAGGTGGATTTTGGAGATGATGAACAAAAACGAGTCATCTGAATATGGGTCGCTCTCTCCCATGCCCAGATCACACGGCAGCAGTACCAGAATGCGCTGGCTGCCAGCCACATGGATAGCTCACCCCAGACCCCTGACATGGAGGTTTTCAATGATGCCGATTCCACAAAGGCACCCACCGTCAGAGGCACTCCACAGACCCCCAAGGACGACCCTGCCATCCTCCTGCACGAGAGAAGTAGGTACAGCTTGAGGCATGTTCTGACCTTGCGATGGTGTACAGTAATGAACACCGTGGTGGATCACATTCACTGCCAATTTTGACAAATTTTGCATGTGTAAATTGCTTGTGCGCCCATCCTGGAGCAAAGGCTCAATGTGAATTAAAACCAGGTCAAATGGGAGAAAGCTACATTAACTGATAGCAGCCCATCTTTGACTTTATCCCTGGTCATCCTTCACTGAATTGTTGCCACCAAGTACCCCACACTTAAAATGTACACATGTCCTGACACACTTGCTGTGGTGGTTTCTCCTTCTGAACCCTGCAGTTAGCCACTCAGACCTGCATCTTAAGAGCCCAACGGACTCCGTGTTCCTGCACATGGAGGGAATCCCTCACATCCAGGAGGAGGTGGCAGGCTGCCTAGAGACCGGCACGCAGCAGAGTAAGTATGTTGGGAGCACGGTGGCATTTAGGTGGGCCAGGAACAGGGAGAGAAGCGTGTTGTACCTTATCTTGGATATTGTTGCCTTACAGAAAACGAGGGCTGCCTTTTCAGGCTGGAACCTGAAACTTCAAACAGAGAAATGGAGATGAGCATATCCCCAAGTGGCCCAGAGGAGCCCCTGGGCAAGAAGTTACTCCGGACCCTAAGTAAGTCACATCGAAGACCCTGGAGGGGGGGCAGTTGATGCAGCTGTGCAGTTATGACCACTTGCGTGTAGACCTGCTCACTGGGGAGGGATGAGGGGGCACAGCTCCTAGGGAGGAAGCTACCCAGAGGCTGTAGATTCACCAGCCCCCAATCTGCTTGAAATTCCCTGAGCCTGTGAAGTCGCGCCCGATGTGTTAGGCCCGAAGGGTCTTGTACCCTCCCTTTAACTTTGCCATTTAAAGCTGGGCGTGGGTCTGCAACAGTGTACTCCTTGACATTGCAGGTGGGAGGAGGAGAAAACCGTCAGCAGATAGCGAAAAGAGTGCAGATGATAATTCCAACTTCACACCTCTCATCACATGAGTGGCAACATGGCCTTGCCCCGCCCACAGGTGAGTGGCATGTGTTGCTGTGTTCTTGGCACTGCTGGTCTCTCATGAAGCTATGTACATCAGCTGTGAGCTAGGCGCACACGAGTCTCTGCATGTGTGTGTGTGTGCGCGCGCACACACACAAATACCATTCTGTTAACTTCTTGGTATATGGGATTTTTCTATTTCTTCAGTGGTCCTTCACCCGTTCGCTGTGCAATCCCAGTACTGAAGCTCTATTGTGCGGTGGTGTGTGTTTTTTTAAATAGCATATCTCATTTCATGAATGTGTACTTTGGTGGAGTTTTAAAGTTTTTTAGAAGTACGTTTTAAAGAAGTATGTTTTAAAGAAGCGTTTTAAAGAAGTGTGTTAATTGTGCAGTTCTGTGCTGTGGAAAACCACTGTTAGTGTTCATCCGGTTCCATGTATTCTTGAGAGGGAGAAATTGGCTTTCTGATAGTATCACATTAAGAATAAGTGGACCAAGCACAAAATGTGTTTCCCCAACCCCTAAAGGGGAATTGTCTTGTTCATGGCTCCAGATATCTGAAAGAGGAGTTACTATATTTTAATGGTTATATTTTATATGAGCACCCTTTATCACTGGTCAGCCTTCTCCCTGCTGTGCTATATAGCTCAGGTAGCTGCCAGCTCCAGAACTGAGTCCTTTAAAGCAGGAGTTCCCAAAGTGTGGTCTGCGAGTTTCAATAAGGTAGTCCACAACATCTGTAGATTGTGGTTGAAGATGGGAGACGGCATATCTATCACGTTAAATATTCCTATTGCTTTTGATTGATTTTTCATTGCTGCTTTTACTGTTTATATTGAATTTTATTGTGTACGTTCTGAAACCGTAAAAAAGCAGTGAAAATGCAGTTTTAAATTGTACATCATCTAACATATCATATTACACTTGCTGCAACAAGTAGAAAAACCAGATTTTTCAAGACCCTTAGCAATTTTGTAGTGGTCTGTGGGGTAAATAAGTTTGGGAACCTGTTTTTGTTTTATGGGAGGCACTCAGTTCTGGAGGTCGTGAAGGCATTCCCTCCCCCTTCCCTTCCATATGAGCTGTCAGGTTTTTGAGCAAGTGAATAATTCCCCCCTTTCCTCCATTACTTTTCTGCCCCATCCCCAGTTCACACATGAACATTCCATGTCTTGAGGTGCTCTCATTAAAAGGTGATTTGGGGATGATTAGCCTTCACCCTTCTTTACCGCTTTAGAAATTTCCTTTCTCCAATCTCTCCTTTTTAGGTTCAGCTACAATCAGGGATGCGGGTGGCGCTGTGGGTTAAACCACAGAGCCTAGGACTTGCCGATCAGAAGGTCGGTGGTTCGAATCCCCGTGACGGTGTGAGCTCCCGTTGCTCCATCCCAGCTCCTGCCAACCTAGCAGTTCAAAAGCACGTCAAAGTGCAAGTAGATAAATAGGTACCACTCCGGCGGGAAGGTAAACGGCGTTTCCGTGCGCTGCTCTGGTTCGCCAGAAGCAGCTTAGTCATGCTGGCCACATGACCCGGAAACTGTATGCCGGCTCCCTCGGCCAATAAAGTGAGATGAGCGCCGCAACCCCAGAGTTGGTCATGACTGGACCTAATGGTCAGGGGTCCCTTTACCTTTTTTACCATCAGCATTCTGCAAGCTCATGGGTTCCTGCCAGGTCGTTCTTGGGTGATGGTTTTTAATGTCCTTCCCATTCACCAGCTTTTATAGTTCTACAGACCTTTATATCATTCTCAAGAACCTGTAAACCGCCATGTTGTTTTTGGAGTGGCCATGTTTTCCTTCAAAACCAACAGGCGCTTGAGAGGAATGTGCTTAGGGCACACTTGGCTCTGTGCACAATGGCCTTCTGCTTTTTTCCAAGTGCTGTGTGTAGGGGGCCTGGCCCTGAATTATCACATAAATACAGGGGGCTGCACAAAACAATGTGGCAGGGGCAAAGAGGTTCCCTGCATCTAGTTTACTGTGCTGAAAAGCTGTTGTTTTTCCTCCTCTCTCAGGTCTGCAGCATGACAGCCGACTGTGACAAGATCCATGTGTGCGTGATGGCACCTGCTTCTCTGTCTCACATCAACTATCCCCTACCTCCAGGGCTTGTGGTTCAGATGGCAGCCCTTTGAGCTTGAGAGGTGGTGCCAAAACACGGAGAAAGCTGAGCAAGGAAGGCCCAGCAAAAGAGGTGGAAACGAGAAGGCGACCGCGAAGTGGTGGTGCGTGTGGCTCCCTGTGGGTCGTCCTAGCAGGGCAACGTCCTCACCATCTCAAATCTTACTTTCATGGGGTAATGCCCAGAGGGAGGGGGTGCCACACGGTCAATCCCCCTTCCTGCTGGAAGTGCCCACCCTTCCTTATGCATGGTCCAGCACAGGGGGCCCCAGTGCATGTTTGTGCAGCCAACAGCATCGTACCATCTGCTCCCTCTTGTATTCATGTCTGTCTGGTCATTATCCCAGATCTGTTGTTCCAGACCCGTTGCTGTTTGTAACCAGCACCAGCTAGCTTTGGGCTGGCAGTCCAAAGGGCAGGTCAGCGCACTGCTCACCTGTCACCTGTGCACACTGAGCAATCTTGTCCTCCAGGTTCAGAGAAAAAAAAAGTTTTGACATCAAGCGTCTGTCAGGGAGAAATAAAATGTTCTTGTTTTACATTAAATCAACCCCTTTCACGTGTAGCTTTTGAGTATGTCTCTGAGAAAGGGGCAAACGTACATTAAAGGTTCTGGTGTGAGGGGGCACCAAAAGCCCTGGTCTTAACATTCCTAATGTTTAGTGATCAAGCTAGAGACCTGAGTCTAGCAGGAGCCATTTTCAAGCAGGTTTTGTAAGTGCAGTATTTAACTGGCGAAGAAGTGTGGCTGGCACCACACAGGTTTGGAACGATTTGCCTATTTTTCCCTGTGTCCAGGCATCTGGGGTGACAATTCCCTAGCTCCTCCTTATAGCCTTTTGTTTCCAAGTGAGAAGTGGCTTTTCATGCCAACTCCAGGTCTCGGGCAAAAGCATGGAAAACAGGCCTGCACTGCCTTTGCTGTAGCCAGGAAAGCATTGCTTCATTCTCTTAAATAACTGCCCTACTTCTCCTTGTTTATCATAATCCCAAGGGACACCCTGTCTTCCTCTAAAGCTTGTACACTATCTGTTAAATTTCTGCTCTGAAAAATACCAGAGTTTCCTTTGCTTTATCTCTAGGTCAATACATTAAAATGCTCAGTTCCATTAACTCCTTGCAAGGCAACACTTTGACTGCAACAGGGATTGGCAACCTCAATCCCAGGGGCCAGTTGTGTCTTTGGGACTCTCCCCAGGTCACACCCTGTCCTCAGCCATATCTCTTACCAGCCCTGCTTTGTACCCTCCTTCAGTGCCTTTTGCCTAGCTGAAATGTGTTCCTCAACTCTGATAATACCTATTGCTTGCTTAGAGGGTGTGTATGTGTAAGTAGCCTATTGCAGCAGTTAAAAGGGAGCAGCCTGCTTGCTGCAGGATTCACCTTAGCTACTCTGCTTGCTTTTACCTCCGACTCTGCCCACCACTGACATGTGCCACCCATCCCCACTATTGCCCAGAAGGGAATGCTGCTCTCAGGCAGGAAAAGGCTTTTCACCCCTAGAGTGCAGGTAAATTCTCATCCTACATCATTTCATACTCAATTTGGTTAATGCCAACTTTTGCAGTCAAGGTACCAAGATGTTCTGCTCTCCTCTAGTTTTCTCAAGCTGGAATATGTCCTTTATTGTAGCTATTATTTTGTAGGAGTGTAGAATTATAGAGTTGGAAGGGACCACAGGGGCCATCTAGTCCAACCCCCTGCAATACAGGAATCTTTTGCCCAAGGTGAGACTCAAACCCAGTTCTGGTATAGAGTGGGGCTAACTTGGCAGACAAGGAGAAAAGTGTGGCTTTGGTAGGAACAGAGGGATTATTGCAGCCATACAAAGATGGAAAAGCAAATATGATCATTACGTTGTTCCCACTGAAAAAGAGCCGCTGAAATATTTTCCGATGTAGAAGGATCAAATTTAGGAACTTTTGTAACAATGGGCAAAATAGTGTGCTCCTCTAGAGCAGCAGAGAGCTACACACACACACACACACACACACACACACACACACACTCCATGTCTGAAGGCTCAAAGCCTGCCTCTTCACTCAGTTTTGCTGAAGCAAAGGCAGCAGCGGCACCAGCTCTCTTTGCAGATCATCCCATGCCTCAGTTTGTATGGCAGAAAGAAGCTTGAGGTGCTGTAGACAAGGATCAGGAGTTTGTGGACTCTGAGCATCACCTTCACCCACTACGTCAGCAGTAACATCACCTTTCCCTTCTAACAAACTACACTCCTGATAGTCCATTCATCAAGGTTTCCAGGCAGAGTATCTAGTTTCAGAGCTACCACAAGAGACTCACCTCTTAATCTGACAACTGGAGAGACTGAGGCAGGGAAAGGTCATTTCAGGTCAAGTGGAGGGTAAGAATAGGTGCCTGGATACAGTAATGGGTTGTTCCAATGGAGGTCGAGGATCAAATACAGTTTTCTACACAACAAACAGCTCTGTTCCTTTCTCCACAGCAGCCCCAAGTTGGCCAAAAGACAGGTATGGCATGAAGAGATGTTTTATTGGTTGTACAGACAGAAAAGGTGGTTCTTAAGATTACAATCTTTGCTTGTGCAAGGCTGGAAACCAGGGAAGCAGCACCAGCCTCGCTCCCTGAAGTAACCCGCGCAGCTCATACGAGGAGACCAGTCGTTTTTGGTACATATCCCACAATGCCCAACCCTTCTACTGGAGCAGGCATAGGCCCGAGAGGATTGGTTACATAAAGTGCAAACGGAGATGCAGACAAGGCCATGTGCTTGGATTCCAGAGTTAGGTGCTGTTAATACCAAGTGGACCCCAAGAAGGAAAATTCCCACTGCCACCTGCTCACACACACAAAGCGAGGGCCATTTAAAAGACAGGAAGAAGCTATGCAGACAAAAGTGCTGTTCTCAATCCATATTGAGCAAAGAGGTATGGGAGATTAGCTCCGTTGGTGGAGCAGACAAACTACGTGTTACAGTATGGAGGGATTCAGTTTTTCTTGTTTCATAGGGCCAAACTAGATGTTACATGCAGTTGTGTGTTTCTTTCTTCCACTGTTTTGGGTTTTTCAAAAACTTAGGGATGCTTGGGGGGGGGGGAGCAGCTTAACCCTTTCTCACTCCACAGCCACTTTTCTACTCCATTCTCTCTTGCCAAAGGAAGAAATGGGCACTCTGTTCTCCCACACTGAGGCAGTGGGGAGGGGGCTGGTAGCAGCTTCAGAGAGTGGTAGAATTTTAACCAGAAAAGTGGCAAGAGGCAATAGGTGTTCTATTTCTTTGCCTAAAACTCCCACTTTCCAAAGGCTGCTGTTGGTTTTAAAACAACCCAAAACGTAGGGGGAAAGTTACATGCAACCGATTTACTGGATCGTGGTGACGGCCTCGTGGATGGAGCTGGCAACGTAATCCAGGTTCTTCGTGGTCAGGCCACACATGTTTATGCGGCCGCTGGCCATCAGGTAGATGTGTTTCTCCTTGATCATGAATTGTACTTGCTTAGCTGGAGAAAGAGCAAAAGGAAAAATGGTGTCAGGCATCTCATCAGGTACCCAGAGCAGCCTTTACTAAGGTTTGCCGGCTGCAGCCAAGGTCATAGCAGGAAACGATGCTGGTAAGCAACCAAAAAGTGGATGCAATGTGAAGAGATCCTGTGAACTGATTGATAAAGGAAATGCACAGGTAGATCTCTTCATAGTGGAGAGCTGTGTAAAGATGGTTGCTTGGACTTGCTGTGGAGGGCAAGGAGGTACTATTGAAGCCAGAACCATTTTTGTAAGATCACCACAAGCAAAGTCAGGAAAGCTGCTTCATTCCGTGTACCACACCCCCTCCTTCCTGCCCAGGCTCTTCCGATGTATCTCTACACTGCCCATAGCTGTACTCACGATTGAGGCCAGTGAAGCTAAACATGCCGATCTGCTCCGTGATGTGATTCCAGGTGCCCGGTGTCTGCAGCTTCTCAAGACGAGACCTGAGCTCTGCCCGCATCAGCAAGACTCGATCTGCCATGGTCTTCACATTCCCTTTCCTGTCGCAAGGGGAAAGCATTAGTTCAGTCCAGCACCAGTTTTTTTAAAATGGCTGGAATAGGGAAGTGCTGGGCAGTAAACGGGGCCCATGATCATGGCAGGGATCAACTTAACCCCTCCACTTCTTGCTGTTCCTTAGGTAAAGGGGACCCCTGACCATTAGGTCCAGTCGTGGCCGACGGGTTGCGGTGCTCATCTCACTTTACTGGCCGAGGGAGCAGGCGTACAGCTTCTGGGTCATGTGGCCAGCATGACTAAGCCGCTTCTGGCGAACCAGAGCAGCACACGGAAACGCTGTTTACCTTCCCGCCGGAGCGGTACCTATTTATCTACTTGCACTTTGACGTGCTTTTGAACTGCTAGGTTGGCAGGAGCAGGGACCGAGCAACGGGAGCTCACCCCATCGAGGGGATTCGAACCGCCAACCTTCTGATCGGCAAGTCCTAGGCTCTGTGGTTTAATCCACAGTGCCACCCACATCCCCTTCTGTTCCTTACCACTCATCAAAAAGCTCTGGAGTCGTGAGTGTCGTAGCCACAATACGTGCGCCCTGCGAGGGGGGGTTTGACCAGGTGGTGCGGACAATCTTCTCCATCTGAGACAAGGTGCGCTGCACGTTGTCGGCATCCTTCGCAACAACAGTCAGGTTCCCCACACGCTCATCTGAGGGAAAAGAAAGGAAAGTCAAGCCATAAGCCTTAGGCCCGGTGCAACAGCCCACAGGGCAAAAGGAAATTCTTACTACCCTTTATTTGAATCTCTACTTAGTTATATCCCACCTTGTAGTTCTCAAACCCCCCCCCCCCAAAAAAAAAACTAGATTCCCATAGTGGCATGAAACAGCAAAACCATACAATGCAACAATTGTTCTTTTACAGGCCAAAATAAAAAAGCAGCTTAACATTAGAGCAGAACAAAATCCGAGAAGCAGGGAAGTTAAAAGAATATACGCACTGTACAGGCCAAAGTTTTTGGAGAAGGACTGAGCACAGAAGAGTTCGAAGCCTTCAGAAACGAAGTAGCGGACAGCCCAGGCATCTTTGTCCAGGGAACCCGAGGCAAAGCCTTGGTAGGCAGAGTCAAAGAAGGGGAACAGGAACCGGCGCTGCAAGGAATGAATAATTAAGGGGAGAAGATTGGTCTTTGGCACTTACTTCAGGGCATCCTCAACTGCCATCCCTGAAAGCACATGGCTGCCAAAAACCGGGCCTCTCAGTGATGGAACTCTCTCTCCCCAGAGAGGTTTCCTCAGCACCTACTTTATTGCCCTTTTGGTGCTTCTCAAGCTTTTCATTTTTGCATTTACATTTTAATTGTTTTCTTCTTTTTCTAACCTGCCCTGGGAACAGGATTAAAGTGAGGTATTAAAACACTTAACAGAGGAAACCAAAACCACTGGTTCCACACACTCCTTCACTCAACAGTATGGAACCTAGTGTATTTGCGGCTATAAAGAAACCTATTTAAATTTATTTTAAAAATTAAAAGTTGTTTTCTGGCGGTGTCTACTGGTTAGGGTGTCAGTAGGTCTGGCGAGATATATAGATATAAATCCCCTCTCAGCTGCAGAGCTTACTGGGCGGCCTTGAATCAATCACTGTCTCTCGGCATCCCCAATCTCATAAGGTGGTTGTAAAATTAAAACTGGTGGTGGGGAAACTATGTACCATTTAGCTGAGCTTCCTGGTAGGAGAGCAGGATAAAATGTAACAGTACTAATAAATTAATTCAAAAACGCCCAGAAATATGGCTTTGGGCACAGACTCTGGGAGTACCTTGTTGCAGAATTGCTAATACCTTCATAACGGCAGCAATTTGTTTCCATTGCTCCTGTGTGGGGTCTGTGCCAGTTGGGTTATGAGCACAAGCATGGATGACGAAGATGGAGAATTCTGGAGCTTTCTAGGTAGAGAGAGAGAGAATAAAACCCAGTCTATTATTATTATTATTATTATTTATTTGTATGCTGCCCATCTGTCTGGGTGGCCCCAGCCACTCTGGGTGGCTCCCAGCAGAATAGCAAAAACACGATAAAACATCAAACATTAAAAATTACCCTAAACATCAAGTGGCACTAGCCATTCATGTTTGAGACTCACTGATGGGACTGTATAATAAAGAGCTGGGTAGAAGATGCTGCTTTGCAGATGAACACAGAATTGTAGAATTGGAAGGGACAAGGGTCATCTAGTTCAACCCTCTCCAATGCAGGACTCTTTAGCCCAACGTGGGGCTCAAACCCACGACCCTGAGATTAAGAGTCTCATGCTCTACCGACTGACCTACTCTATATACATGCATTATGGATAAGACTTAGGAGCTATACAGGTTTCAATCAGATAGTGAAGAATTGTTGAAGATATTATATGTCTATAAAGTTCTGATATTCTATGTATATAAAATAGACACTAACAAGACAAGGCACCCTCACATAGAACACTGCCACCTACAATGACACACATACACTTTTACAAGACTAGCATGGGCTGTGATTCAAAGAACTCCACACACACCATGCTTTCCAAGCTCTCCAGATTTCCCCTTCCAGCTGCAGCTCTATAAAGGACCCCCTGTTTGGAATGACTGTTCAGGAGGCATGAACAGATGTGGTAGGGAAAACATCAGATCCACACAGGGAGATCCCCCCACAGCTCTCTGAATCCCACTGAGTGAGAAGATGGGATTTCTGCATGGTGCTGTCTTGCAGTCAAGAGACACAGACCATTCTAGCAAACGTCTGGCTAGCCAGATGTTAAATCCAATATTACAATAGGCTAGAAATGTTGCTCCCGTAGAACAGCTACACAGTCCCTATTCAGATTTCCTTCTAGGTTATGTTACACCCAATTCGTAAGGACATCTGGCTCACCTCCAAGTCCTCCAGGAATCCCTGGATGTCCAGACCCCTGTTTGCAGCATCCCAGTAGCGATAGGTTCGGATGTCCTTGAACCCAGCATCCGTGAAAACAGAGTTGTGGTTCTCTGCGGGGAGAAGAAGAGAAGCATTCATCATTCAGCCAAAGCTCAAGCTGCTCAGGATTAGAAGGGATTCTTTAAAAAATGCCCCAGATCTATTTCTTAAGAATTGCCCACCAGGGCTAGGAAAAGTATCTCACCTATCCTGTCCTTCACCCTATAAATTGTAGCCTCCACATCTGCTCCCCCTTCCTACCTTGAGAGAGAGAGAGAGAAATACTGTGTTTCTAGATCTGTGTTTGACTTTTTACCTTCATGCAAGGGGCAGGGGAGCTGCATTTTAGAAGCCACCTCAGGTCCTCCCTAATCCACTTGCACATGACTCAGGCCTAGTCTGCAATGTGAGCCGAGGGGGCAGAAAACAGACTAGCAGGCTTCAAGCAGCACTGTATTTCTGTCAAAACTGCTTGGTGCCTCCCCCTTCCCCGTTCCTCCCCCTCCTTCTTTGGTGCCCTGTGTGCTTTCTTCTCTTTCTGTATTGTGTGTATTAGTTTAGTCATGGTTATAATTATTTAGCCAATTCTTCCAAACCAAAGAAGTAAGGGGGGGGAGAGAGAGAGAGAGTTGGGCTTTCCCTACTACCATAAGAGAAGTGCTGAATATTTTGATTCTATGTGTGTGTATCAATAAACACCCTCATTTTAAGGCCTATGTGAGTTCCTGGGTAAATCTACTAAGATGTGCTATTGCAACTGTCTAAAGCTTCACAAAACTCCTAGAACATGTATGTGTAACACATGTCTACCGAGGAGGCTTGCAAACAATGGGGAGCCCAGCCTTCCCTCTCTCTCTCTACCCCAAACCATGCCAAAAGTGCCAGCCAGGCCTTGGCACTCACCCCAGGAAGGAGAAGAGATGTAGACAGGGGTTGCGGTGTTATTGGTTCCATTGTACCAGCGTCTCAAGAACTCTGCTCCAATACGGAGAGCCCCTGTGCCCCCCAAGGACTGGACACCCCCCACCTGGAACAATGAGAAAGCAATAATTAGAAGGCAGGTGCTCTTTTCAGCAAGATGCCTGGGCATCCTATAAGCAAGAATCCAGTTTCCTATAATAGCTTCATTGAACTATACTGAGATCCTTACCTGTCCCCAAATTCCTCTGTTCCAATCAAATCCCAGTTTCTACATATGTGTGTGTGAGCGAGTGAGTGAGTGAGAGTGAGAGAAAGAGATTATATGCCCCAGTGCCAACCTATTCCCACCCTATCTCTTCCATGCCATCAAGCTCTTCTGTGTTCAATAAGGCTTAACTTGCACGGATGAAGTTCGTAATAGGAGTTTCCTCTTCAGGCTCACCCTGTTCTCCTTGATGGCTGGGCTGTCGTCTCCTAGGGCAATTCGTGAGGAATTGGAACGAAATTCTGGCAGGCCCAGGATGGGCAGGTACTCGTGGTTCAAGCTGAGGTCCTTGTTAATCATCTGCTCCACTTTCCGAACCACTGGCAGGACCCATGGCTGCCCCTCATCTGTGCGATAGGCTGCAAGGTGGAAGGGGAAGGAATTGTTCTAGATACAGACACACATCTCTTAGCCTAACCCTACCTCTCAGGGTTGTTGAGAAGATGGAAGGGGTCTGGGAGAGACATGTGCCGTGCCTTGAGTTTCTCAGAGGAGAGGTATGGTACAAAATAAAAGGATGGACCAAAAAGGCTTACTGCAGAGAGCTCGTTCTCTCCCTTACTCCTTCCAGTCTCGCCTGCCAATTTTCACTTTATCCTTTTGCAAAGGAATACCTATCTCACACAAGAGGTCTCCAATGCAGCACCATTCCCACAACCCCTTTGCTTACATATTCAAATCCAAGCACTTTATTCCAATTGAAAAGACTATCAAATATGACAGTTTGGTCACTGCATCTAGCAAGTTTGGAGGCTCAGGAACGTCGAGAGCTTAATGGGATCTTCAGGCCAAGAACATGGAAAGTATGCCTGAAGGCAGCAAAAGGGCTAGCATGGCCCATTAAAGAGAGTAGACTTCAAATCCTGAGCATGAGCTGCAGAGCACAGGTAAGAGACCCCACAAACAACAACCGACAAGTATTCCAGAGGATACTAGCAAAGAGGGAACTGGCAAGCTGGCTTCTAATTAGTTTGCTGAGGGTCAAGCTTTGAGCTATTCACCTGCAGAAGGTGCAGGGATTTGGGGGCAAAGGGGAACGAGGCAACCATAGATTTTACAACTTGGGAGCAAAGGGTAATGCTTTAGAAACTGCAGGACTGGCAGCTAACTAAACACTACACTCAGCCTGGTCTCTGCTGCTTAAGGGCAGAGTCCCTTTTCCAGTTCCTGCAAGGCCGGGCCCGGCTTTAACTTGCTCAAGGTCGTGTGGTTCACCCAAGCAGAACATGGGCACCAGCCCAGATCTCCTGACAGCTGTAGCCCCGTCATAAGAACATCAGGTGCCAAAAGTCTAGGCAGCATCACAGCCCCCTACCTGAGGGAAGCCAATCAGTAGCGACTGTAGAAAGTACTGGGGACGTTTGACTATAAACCAGGGTACATAGCTTCATTAGCAATATTGCTTCAACATTTCCAGTATTGGTAGAAGTCCCCCATTTAGGCACTGATCCTTGTAATACACAGCCCCTTTGCTAGTAGCTCTACCTCTTTCTGAATGGCTCTCTCAGATTGAAGTATCAACAGCAGAACAGTGCCCATATCCATATGGGTCTTTAACACCTATCAAAAGCATCAATTTTGGCACCATCCTTCTGTATTCTGCAGATCTGCTGTGATCAACCATAGAACCCCATGTTAATATTTATAAATGGTACAGCCAAAGATCTGCAGGTGAGATGAAGTACAAATACAATTTCTGTAAACTGAACTTGGCTGTGAGAAATTACATGCCATAAAGTATAAACAGTATTTTAGGATACAGAGCATTCTTCTGTCTGCCTGCAGATAGAAGCGTACAAATCTTCCATTTAGGCAAAACAGATGATATGTGCAGAATCCTATAACCACAACCCAATCATTATATGTATTTTCCTGCTGAACTTTCTCAGATGTTCCTTCATGAATCCAATGGCAAAGGCATGAGAATAAGAAAGGGTGCAAATTGCAAGAGACCCACCAGTGTGATTATCTTTAGGGGTGCTGCCAGACAACCTGATTTATCTGGATTTGGTTGCAGGGAGATTAGAAGAGAAGATTAGTTGACACTATATCAAAAGCCAGTGTTATTCTGCACTTTCCAGTGCTTTCCTCCAGCACACTCCTTATCGCAAACAATCTAATATTTTGGGGAAGCATGTCTGTGGCACAAAACCTCCCAATCAAACTATAAATGTGCAATCTCAATTTGCCAATATGTGATCAAATCTTTCTTGAAAATAGTGATAGTCTAGAAGCACCTTGGATTTCAACTGTGTGCAAGGCAGATCAGGGATCATTGAGTGTTAGCCATTTTTTATCTACAGAATTGGAAAGTATTCTGATGCGTATTTTTCCCTGCTAAGCCTGAAAGCCATCAAGAGAAGTAAAGGATTTTTCCAGAGGTTGCACAGATGGTCCCAAGTAGTTCAGATCATCAATGTAATTAAAATTGTAAACACACCACAATGCATGTTCCACTGAAAGCATAAGGGCTTTTTCAGTAATGGTCCCTTCCACTAGTACTCTTACCATTTGATGGCCAATGCTGTTTTATGGTTGCTATGCACTTAATCATTGCAGTTTTGTGCTGCTGCTAATATTGTTGCGATGTTATACTGCTTTACAATTTTGCATGTTTTTAAATTGTTGAGTGTCACATAGAGACCATTTGGTATTAGGCAAGGAACAAAACGAATCGAACAACAACGATCAGCAGGAGCTAGATTCTCTAGAGTCTAGACTTTATGCAGGATATTGAAAGTATAGGAAATATGTCTGAATCAGCTGATTGTGAAACATTCATACAAATAACAAATTGTTTTCATGCCTGCCCCCAATTGTTGGATTCTTGCATCCTTGTCAGATTCCCATCGATTTCTTTTCAGACAGAGCTCTTCTGTGCCTCTTTGACAGATGGGTGGTACGCAGAAATTCAACAAGTGCAAAGGTTCCCTGGCACGGAGCTGCCATTCTAGAGAGGCCATCACCTGACGGATTTCTGTCTGTCTCACAGCTGCTCAAAGGCTCAGGAGGACCCCTCTTAAAAAGGACATGTCGGTGATGGGCACCCTGCGTGCAGAGAATGACAGCGCCCGCCTCCCCAAGGCTCCCTGGGATCAGATTTAGGTCCTTGACCCCCTCCCCCTCCAAGTTCAACCACCCGTTTCCGCCCAGGAGCCGCATCCACGCGCGCCTCCCTCCTCCCGCCCTGCTCTCTTACCTCCCACTCCCAGGTTGACCTTGCGCGGGTCCCCATCGGCGCGGAAATCCGCCGTGAGCTGGAACACAGCCACGGGCGGGGCCTGCGGGACGCTGGTGAACACGGATTTCCCTCCGGGAGACATTGCGGGACAATATCAAAGCTGGAACCCCCCGAATGCCGCTGCCTGGAGGAGACGGAGAGTGTCACCTTCACCGCAGACGGAGGCAGAGAGAGAGAGAGATGGGGAGAGCGAATCCCCGCTCCCCAATAGCAGGGAGGCGCGCCCTCCCGCCAATCGGAGAGCCGCTTTCGAGGGGGGCGAGGCGGGACAGCCAATCGCACGAATTTTGAGATTGCCGGCTAATGGAATACCGCATACGAGGGAAGCCCCTGAAGGGTAGCCAACCACTGCCTTCTAGAGGCGGGACAAAGCTACAAATAACCAATCCCTCCGCGGTAGGAGAAGGAGTCATAAAGCCTATTGTAGAAACGGGATAGGTCGGGTTCTCATAAGGCCCAGCTGCGGCCAGATGCTCTGCCGCTAGGAAAGGCGGGAGCGCGGGGTTTGGTTCGGAGCGAGGCGGGGAGATTCTGGAATTTGCAAAAACCACCTGGAAAGCTCCCCAAATAGTGGAGGGTCAACTGTGTTTGCTCTTGGGAGATTATGTGGGCCGAGGAGGAGGCGCTTGTTTATTAATTAAACAAACTAGTATTATTGTAATAAAAGCCCTAAGCGGGCCAAGAGAAATGTTAAAGTTATCAATTAAAAAACAGTTACAACCTTACCTTCCAGAGAGGAGTTGAACCCATTGGAAAGTTACAGCACCTACTGTGGCTGTAGAGACCGATACAGGAGAGACGTGTTTTGTTGCAGCTTGTGTTGATGCAGGTGTACCATGGCGTTTCTTCTCTCTGTGCTCCTCCCAGAGGAGCGGTCATTTCTCCTCCGGTCACTGCTGTGAATACACGACCATTTCCAGACATTCCAGTTGTTTGCAAGGGATTCCCACACAGCGAGGTTAATGTTGCCAGCCTTCCTGTCACTTTTGCAGACATCTTTGTAACAGAGTTGGTCTGCCAACAGGCCCATACAGCACATCCTTGGGGATCCTGCCATCTTCCATTCTATGGACATTACCAATCCAGCACAGACGTCGCTGAGCCAGAAGAAGCACAAACATGTTGGGAAGGTGGGCTTGAGAGAGCACATCTTTCTTTGAGACTCTGTCCTGCCATGTGATGCCCAAAATCTTTCTGACGCAGCACATATGGAAAGCATTGGGGTGTCTCTCCAGCGGGTGTAAGTTGCCCATGACTCACTTCCATAAAGCAGTGTGCTCAACACACAAGCTTGGTAGACGTTCATCTTGGTATCAGCCGTTAGCATCACATTGCTCCATACTCTTTTGGAGAGAAGAGCCATATCTGCCTTACTAACCTTACTAACTTACCAACACTGCTAGTCTAACTCAGTGTTGGTGGAAAGGTTGCTGGTTATGATGGAGCCTAGGTAGACAAAACAATCTACCACCTCAAGCATGTGGTCACCAATGTTGATGTGTGGAGTGCTGGAGATATCCTAACCCAGGATGTTGGTCTTCGTCACGCTGATGGTGAAGCTGAACTGTTTTCAGCAGGAACCAAAAAGAACACCATGAAAGAACATGTTTAGTGTCAACAACTGCCACCTGCAAGGAAAGGAAACTCAATGTACCACATTTATCTTTTAAAACTTCTTTAGCAGTTGTATCTTAAGGGCTTTGGGGGCTATTCTGTGTGCACCCGTGACTGACAATTGTGCAGCACTCTCACACACCGTATTACAATATGTTTCTCTCACCATTTGAGTGTACAACACAATTATTTTAACTATGATCATCTACCTGAGTGTGCACATTCCCTCCTTCCCAATCCATTTTCCTTTTCTGTTGCAGCTTTTTTGATTATAAACCTGAGGGCAGGGATTGTCTTGTCTGTAGTGAAGCGTAAGCTTCCCTGGGAGCCCTTTTTGTCTGAAGAGCAGGATAAAAATTATGTCAATAAATAAAATACTTGTTTCTCAGAAAGCAATATTTATGGGATAAAAATAAATACATATATTGCTTGCTTGTTTGCTTGCTTATTTATTATTTAACAACTATGAAGCACCTGATATCATTAAAAGACGTGGCATCCCTGCTCTGAATCTTAGTCTTGTAGATACAATATAACCGTAGTCTAGTAGATACAATACAACCGTAATAAATATTTGGGTGGACAATGTGTTCACCAGAACACTTCATTCGGCTGGATGTTAGGCAAAGCAGGATGGGGAAGGAAAAGGTATTGAAGCCACAAAGTCTGCATTTATAAGCCTTAAAGTGTAGCAAGTGATAGTAAATTTATGGTGCAATATTACAGCCTCTTAACCTAGACTTCTGAATAGACATGTATAGGATTGCACTGCAAAATGGATTATATTATACTAGGTGCTTTTCAGGTTACACCTAGGACTACTGGGTAAATAAGCAAATGTCCACTTTTTGTAACTATAGAACTCAGCTATAAACAACATGATGCAGAACCAGGGTTCTGTTCATACAGAGTTAGTTATCTCTGTAAGGTCACTGGGGGGAGCTGCTGTACCATCTTTACTGCATCAGGACTGTTACAACATTCAAAGCAAATGCTGTATAATAACCCCTTTTTATTTCAATTTATTTCTATGTTGTTATTAAATAGTGATTTTATTTCTATAGCAGCTCTCAATTCTTGCTAAACAAGAGCCAGATAATGCTCATGTGCATTATAAATACTAACCAAAATTAAACAATTAGATTTTTCATGCCATACTCAGTCTATCAGAAGAGGCACTTAGAAAGCTTTACTAATTCAGATTCTAGCTTCCTTTTGGAGTTGAAAGTAAAACTTTCAGCAAGTTGGCCTCTATCTGCTACTTTTGTTGCTTGTTATCCCCAGGCTTGATCTAATCAACAACATGCATATCTTAACTAGATCTGGAACACTAATCCGCATTTCCTGGAAGCAGATTATCCCCTACTCTTTTAAAAGTAGAAAAAAAATTCCTTTCCAAAGCAAAGTGAATTCCAACTAGCAGTATTCCAGGACACAATCATTAAACCACGTCTATGCACAATGGTATTTTGTTTTTGTTTAGTGGGGATGGTGTCAGTTACTGTGAATTTGATGCTCTTTTTGTTTGCTCGGGTCTATACTAAGCACTTGCCACATTATCTATAGAGCCCTGAAATTCAGTTATATCTACTAACTTTTGGGAAAGATCATTTTGAGAGTGATACATAAATATTTCAGTTTAAAGTGGAACACCTCCCCTTTGTTAAGCCCCTGCTTATTGACATCATACAGGCCCCTTCAGTGTGTTCTTTTCAGTGCCAGATTAAAACATTTTTGTTTAGGCAAGCCTATCCAGACAAGTAGATGTTGATATGTTTTAATCTGATTTAGTTTACTGCTAGTTTTAACTGTTTTAATTAGATGACCATAGAATGGTAGAGTTGTAAGGTACCCTGAGGCTCATCTAGCCTGACCTCCTGCTGTGCAGGAATCTCAGCTAAAGCATCCATGAGAGATGGTTTTCCAACCTCTTATTAAAAATCTCCAAGGAAGGAGAGTCCACCACCTTCTGAGGGATTCCGTTCCTCTGCCAAAGTTCTTCCTGATGTTTAGTCAGAATGTCCTTCCTTGTACAGTGGTACCTTGGGTTAAGAATTTAATTCGTTCTGGAGGTCCGTTCTTAACCTGAAACTGTTCTTAACCTGAGGTACCACTTTAGCTAATGGGGCCTCCTGCTGCCGCCGTGCCTCTAGAGCACGATTTCTGTTCTCTTCCTGAAGCAAAGTTCTTAACCTGAGGTACTATTTCTGGGTTAGCAGAGTCTGTAACCTGAAGCGTCTGTAACCCGAGTTACCACTGTAATTTGAAGTCACTGGTCTGGGTCCTGCCCTCTGGAGCCGGAGAAAAGAAGCTTGCTCCATCTTCCATGTGACAGCTCTTTAGATATTTGAAGATGGCCATTCTATCTCCTCTTAGTCTCCTCTTATCTAAGCTAAACATACCCATCTCCCAATTATTTGCTTTTAAGTGTGTTTATTGAGAAGTTTAATATTTCTTGTAAACTGCTGAGAAGTCTTGTGACAATAAAGCAGTACATAAATTTTGTTAAATGAAAAAAAGGAATGAAGTAATCCAGTAGTATACCTTTTCTATGTTAAAAATAGTATCCTGCTAATTGAGTTAGTAAAGTCATGCTCATTGGTGCTTCTGAAAGACTGAGCCACCAACTCCAGGTTCTGCCAACACATTAGATTTTACATTAGTACTGTGCTTCTTTGTGACCTAAAATCTAACATGTTGGCACATTATTTTTAATAAAAGTTAAAAAAAATTTTTTTTGAAAATCCTGCTACAAAAAGTTTGCACACATGAGGAGCACAGATCCTGCAATAAACAGGGGAGGGAATGGACCAAATATAAATTATTAAGTTTGCGGCATCTTTAAGGAACCCTAAGAATTACATGAAGAATTTAAGAAGCTGGGATCTGGTACTTTGACACATTGGTCTAAAACTAGGTTTGAAGAAGAGGGAAAGGATGTTGTAAAAGAAAAGTTTGAGCCTGTGGTTTAAAGTTTAAAGGTTTAAAGTGTTAACAGAATATTTAAAATTATGTAAGTATTTAAGATTCCAAATTGTAAGTGCCTAATTATCTATTACTTGTGGAAGTGGTTTTTCATGGAAATAAAAATAATGTCTACTAATTTTTTAACGGATAGAAGTATTTCCATTGACTGGTTTTACCTCCACCCCTATAACCACGGCGTAGTAGAAAGAGAATCAAACTTGGATTCTTACAAAACTCTTCTTTCCACAAAGTTGTGCATGTTTCTATAAAACAAATATGCATCTAAAAATAGTTTCAGATGAATCCAAATTAAGATTATATCTTCTGTTCCTGGGAGTTTTCTCAGAGACTCGATACACAGAACGTAACACAAGCTTCTGTGATTAAAATTCAATCTCCCATTCCCAGAGAGATAATCCCAATTATGGACTGGCCCTTGGTTCTTAAAAAAGAAAAGAAAAATCTCTCAACAAGAGATTACAGCTTTGTAAGACCAAGCTCTTTTATAACATCCATCCTCTTTGCCCATATTTT
Organism: Podarcis filfolensis; assembly: GCF_964270895.1. Lineage (NCBI taxonomy): Eukaryota > Metazoa > Chordata > Lepidosauria > Squamata > Lacertidae > Podarcis > Podarcis filfolensis. Next base: position 41,126,080 of record NC_139608.1, on the reverse strand, counting down.
TGTCTCCAAATATTTTTTTGACAGACTGGAAACCATAACTTAGTCTCCTTGCTACTTCTTTTGCAAGTTGAAGGAAAATCCTAACACACCAAATCATGCTAAATGAAAATGTAGTTTAGGAAGTTTCTGTACCCTTCTATTCATATCCTCTGCTGCTTAATCAACACATCATGGAACCTCACAATGAAATTATGTAAAATTTGGGAAGCGCCTTTGTCAGGAAGGCCAGCATGGTGTAGTAGTTAGTGTTGGACTAGGACCTGGAATTATATTGGAAAAAAGCCCTGAATGTAATAATAAATAAGGTGAGGAATATACCTCCTCTGGCTGTGGTTGTTTAAAACTTGGGGGTCCCCACTACTCTCAGTGATACCCTCAAGATACAGGAAAGAAAATTGTTGTTCTCTTTTCTGCATACCAGGAGAGAATCACCAGGCTCTACAGATCATTTGCAAGGGAGATCCCTAGATCCATATTTTGTGTAGTCTTTAAATTGCTAGCCTTTGCCAAGACTGTTGCATAAACTAATTATATTACCTTCTTATAACAATAGGCACCCAGTTTATTTCAGTACCTTATAAATATGCTTCCTTGAGCTAACTGAATATTGTAAACCCATCATAAACTTTGGGTGGTAACCAATATTGCTTGCAATATTCAATAAGCTTAATCTTATGAGCCATGAAATATCCTGTCTTTGTTTTTGTTCTTTCAGTGATGTAATATGTTAGTTTAGCTATTATAGCAAACTCCCACACTTACTCAATCCACTCACTAATAGATGGTATTGTTATTAATCTCCATTTCTTTGCATATAAGATTCTGGCTGCTGCCAGCATATGAGAAGCCAGTTCCTCATGTTCTTGCTTCATTCAGTAAAAATAACAATGGCTCTAGCAATCCTTCTTCAGTATTACTTTTTCTCCTCCCCGCCTTGAAAAAAAAAGCCTCCTCACAATTCCACCACACATTGGGGGAGGGGAAACCTCTTTCCTTTTTCGGACATTTCCAACACGTATACAGGTGATTCTGATTGATATTATGTATTTTATAATATGCCACCTACTTAGCAGCTTATAACAATTCTCTCTTAACTGGCATACAGTGGTACCTCGGGTTACATATGCTTCAGGTTACATACGCTTCAGGTTACAGACTCTGCTAACCCAGAAATAGTACCTCGGGTTAAGAACTTTGCTTCAGGATGAGAACAGAAATTGTGCTCCGGCGGCACGGCGGCAGCAGGAGGCCCCATTAGCTAAAGTAGTGCTTCAGGTTAAGAACAGTTTCAGGTTAAGAATGGACCTCCGGAACGAATTAAGTACTTAACCCGAGGTACCACTGTATGCAAATAAAATGTATATGCTTTCATCCATAAATTTATCCAAATCTCAAATGGAATATTTGCTCTCAGACTTTGAGCCCATTTCACCATGTAAATGAATTACCAACAATGACAACAACCATCTTAGCGGTTCTTCACTTTAGAACCAAGTGTAGTTGCTAGGATATAAAGACAGTAATGGAGGAAACGCATACGCAGGTCCCCCCCAAACTATTTAGGCCCCCCGGTAATGATGCATGTGGCAGTTTGCTGCAAGAACTATCATTCCCTACCCCTCAAGCTCCCCACCCACTGTACTTTAATCTTGCACAGGTACACAAAGGCTGCCATGGAAAAGTTTGTAAAAAGAGAAAACATAGAAAGAGGCCCGGAGGCACCTCTGCCCCATAATCTCTTGACTATGATTGACGCAGAGAAATGACCTGCCAGTCAACGTGAGCATTCATATACCTGAGACGAGAAAGAGGGAGACCCTCCCCCCACCCCACACACTTACAGAGCCCCACCCTGCAGCAATGCCCTGGCAGGGAATCCATGTTTATGTTTTCACATCCACCATGGAGGCTGTGGAGAGAGACTCCCCACAGAGTGGAGAGGGGGCCCAGGAGAGGAGAACACGGTGTAGATGCAAGCTCTCTAGAAAGCAGTTTCTGGTTTGTCGCAGTTGGTCAAACCTGCAAGGACATATGAAGGGCCTGCTGGATCAGGCCAATGGCCCATCTAAGTCCAGTATCCTGCTTTCACAGTGGCCAACCAGATGCCTGTGGGAAACCTGCAAAGAGGACCTGAGCAAAAGGGCGCTATTTCCTCCTGGGGTTTCCAGCAACTGTCATTCAGAAACAATTGTGGAAGCAGAGCATAGGTATCATGGCTAACTCCACCTCCCGCAAAGCGCACCATTTCCATCTTCAGGTTAAATTGCAATGACAGCATTATTATTTACCTGTACCATTAGCCTGACCTGAAGCTTTACGGAAAAGCCATCCATGCAGATTCTTGTTGCCACTGCCAACGATTCCAGGTAGCATCCATCAAGCCAATCTCCCAAGTTGTCGCTTCCAAGCAGACCACAGGCAGATCCACACCACAGATTTAAAGCATAGCCAATGCACATTTAAAACACATGGCTCCCCCCCCCCCAAATACTGGGAACTGTAGTCAGTTAAGGGTGCTGAAAATTATAGCTCTGTGAAGGGGAAACTACAGACCCCCAGGTTCTTGGCAGATGTTATGTCCTTTAAATGTGCTTAAAGTTAGCTCTTAAATCAAAAGCTGCAGACACTTTTTGTAACTGGGAGACAGCTTCAGCAGCACCTTAGCAATGAAATGTTCCGAATTAGGATTCCCATACTGATGCTCCAAATAGTCCTTGTTCACAACAGGTGGGGAATGGACTAAAGTCCAGCCTGCTACACAAGGCACAGACGAAGATGGGAGATTGAACCAGTGTCACACAGGGCAAGGGCCACTATTTCTGAATAGCAGCTCACAGTCTCAGCCGTAGGTGGTGCTTCCAGATCAGAAATTGGCAACTGTGCTTTCTTTGGACCCAGTGAGTCAATCTCCTGGTCCTTCCCGAGAAACTCCAAAGGAAACATAGAGTTATGCAGGAGCAGCCCAAGATATTTTGTTGCCTGAAGGGCCAGAAAATGACAAAATGGCAGCACCTCCCTACCACACAGAGAAACCAACTGGACCATCAGTTGACTCTTAACACTAGTGACAGGATAGCATCCTCCGCTGCACTCTACGGCAAAGCAGGCCAGATTAGGAGGCCTGGGAGAAGCCATGTGGCTGTCAACTGAGCACCTGCAGCCTGAGGTGGTGGTTGCTTAACTCTGCCAAATGGTAGAGCCGGCCCTGGAGCTCTATAATTTTGCCAGGGTAGTGTTGCCCTGTCCTCTCTGCCCCAGCCTCTCTCAGTTGTTTCCTGTCCTGGGGTTACATTACTTGTAGTCATTATCCTCTCTTGACAGCTCTGAGGTAGCTGCATTTCTTCAGAATCTGGGTGACATTAGCATTCCTCTGACCACAGCTGTTTTCTGGCAGATGGGTCCAGACTAAGGAGAGTGGGCTGTCTTCATTCTCAGACCCCAAGGTCAGGTCAGGAAGCTTTTTCTGCTGCGATTCCCCAGATTAGCTGATCCCTAACAACATGTCCAGATCTGCAGCATTAACCCTTAGTTGCCACACGCACACCCGCCAACCCAAGATTGTCTTGAAAGCCTCAACTTTTGCATGAGACGGGGATCAGAGATGCTATACCGAAAGGAAAAGTACTGTGAAGGGATGGTTAGGGAAGGCCTTTGGAAACACAATGAGTTCCTAGATAAAGGATAGAGGGGGGGCATTCTTGTGCACTTCATCCATGTACCATTTTTTACAATAATTATGGCATAATTGGGATACCAAAGGATGTAACTCTTCTTCGATGTGTCCCCATGACCGAGCATCACATAATGTGCTGTATTGGAGGAGGAAAACAGGGGAGGACAGTTCTGGAACTTCTTCTGTGTAGAAGTGGTGATGTCCTCAGCTGGAGTGCCAGAGTAATTGATGCCCTTGCTCTGGCAAGTGAATGGGGTTTTGAGTTTTACTATTGTTTGTGCCATATCAGTACAAAGTCGGAAAGTAAGGTCATATGGGCACACACATATACATACCTATGTGTGTATGTCCCTGCATTTTGGTGGTGGGGCTAAGGGGCTACCATGATGAGCTCCTGCATGCCATTTTTTTACCACTACACCACTGATCACAATGGTTAACAGGGAGGGGGAATACCAAGGAGATCTCGGGTTCAATCCCTGGTATGTCTACCTAAGAGAGCAAGCAAAAGGCCTCTACCTTGGGCCCTGGCAAAGCATTTGTATGGAACCTTTTAGGTTTCCAGGTGCATTGTGGCCTTTTTCTTCCAACCTGCAGAGTAGGAAACTTACATTATTTTTGCAGCTGGGGGAACTGACTCTGCAAGACAGTAGCTTGCCACCGAATGCCACCAAAATGAGTCCATGAACTACGAGGCTTTGACACCTGTTTGGGTAGAAGGCCACATCATGAAGAATTTGTATCTGGTATCTGGGTTACGGTCAGAGCTCAGTGGTAGAGCACCTGCCTGGCATGTAGAAGGTCCCAGGTTCAAATCTAGGGTTGTCATATTTCAAGAAGTATAAATCCAGACACAGTTGCCGAGCTTTTTTCCAGTGATCATCGAAAGTTGTTAATCAACTCCTAGTGCTGTCTCAATACAGTTGCATGCTTCCATTGTGGGGCTCCATTGAAAACAGCTTCTGCACATCAACCAGGAAGTGATCTCTCCAGACAAGGGAACAACTCTTCTTACCTGTGCTGCTGCGATCTGCTGGGTGATGCAGATGCCAATAGGCAGTTGAATGAGCGTGCATACTCTTTCCATTTCCCTCCCTCCCACCCCCTTTGCATGGCCTGGGGTACTGGCAACCCACACTACACCACTGCACTGAGATGGCTGTGCTTTTGAACATTGCCACCACGTGAGCAAAATATCACCTGCATGTGGGAAGTTCTTCTCAGCTGTGCCACCCCTGCGGGTCACTTGCTGCAAGCCAGCTGACAACTAGCACGCTAGCTAACCTTGATGTATTTCACCCCACACTTGTTAACCCAGACTTTTAGCAACAAAATTACTTGTGCACAAGGATAACCATGATTTTTGTGTGTGCTTAAGGAGGGAATTATATATTAGATCAAAGAGGGGAGAGTTAAAATGAGGAGCAAAAGTGCCGCTCTCAAGAAGCTGAATAGTGGCACACTTTAAGAATTCTCTGGCAAGAACTCATTTTATGGTCTCAGACAAGTCACTTACTTGGCAGCTTTGTGTCAGACGAGCACAGCAAACAAGATGCATGTCCTGCCATCCAAGTTGGCCATAAATATGTTACAAAGCACAGAGCTGCCTCAATTTTTGAGCATACGTGACATTCTCGTTTGTTATGAGCTCTATATAAATAAGCAAATAACTCAGATGCATGGAGAGTTATGTCTGCTGTGTAAATAGTTACTTACATCATAATTGTTTCCTGTTTTATGATAATGAGTATGATAAAAACTGTTCTGATGTTAGTACCATTAATTCAGCGGTGGGCAGAAGATACACTGGGATCTACTGGTAGATGTCTGCATGATTTGCAGTAGATGTTTCTGACTCCCAGCTGTCATCCCCCACCCCACCCCGCGCAAATAATTCTGGGCCCTGTGGTTTGTTAAGGGTTGCTGTGAGGAATAAACTACAGTACTCATAATTCTTTGAGGTGGGAAATGTGCTTTAAATGTGCTTTAAAGGTATAGTGTGTATGCAGACTAGCAAATGATAGTCCACTGCCTTCTGAAACAATCTGTTGGACTACCACACGTGTTGTATCATCAGGACGTTATTACTGTTTAGTCAAAATCCCCTCTCTTCTAATTTGAACCCATTGGTTCAGGCCCTACTCACACCTGAGCAGCAGAAAACAAATTTGCTTCACCATCTTCATCCTTTCAGATATTTGAAGATTGCCATCATATTGACTCATAACTGACTCTTCTCCACGTTAAACATACCCAACTCCTTCAAACTTACCTCAACTGATTTGTTCTGCAAGAATGCATCTGTCAAAGTTATTCCTGGTTCCTTTTCCTTAACTTTGATGCCATGGTGACATTCTCTTTATACTGTGGCTGCAGTAGGACCCTAATGCTCAATGAAGACCAAACTTCCCTTACCAGATGCCCACTCAGATTGGAGCTCTTAAGTTCTTATGCCAATTGAAGGCCTGTGCCATAAGCTCTTTTAGCTCTCCTTCTTGGAAACTCAAGACATAGAAGAAGGCTACGGGTCCCTCACTCCTGATGAGTTTATTGGGGAAGAGACCTTCCCCATCCTCAAGGGTTATTGTGTTTGAAGTAGGAAATGGCTAGGTAGGTTTCTAACAAGGTGAGCACGAGCACCTCTAACAAGGTGGCAGCAAGCATTTGCAGAAGGATGCCCTTAGCAGACTAGGCCAATCTCCACAGCTGTCTTTCCTCAGAACTAGCAGTCCAAAGGCAGGCCAAGGCAGGCCATGCTTGGGATAGAAATGGAGGAGCGAGAGCTCCATTGTCCAGGATTCCTCATTTGTATATGCCTGCTCCAGGACAAGAACCAGAGACTCAAAGAGAGCAAAGCTCCAATGTGTTTACATTCCTCTGCCTGCAAGTACTTTCTCTGTGAAAAGGGAAGAGTGAGGAGAGATGGAAGCCACTTCTGTGGAAAATGATCATTCAGGATAAAAGAACTCCCTGATCTGGGAATGCAGCAGCCTTGTGGTTTTGCGTGCAATGGCAAAAGATTTCAGTAGTGGCTGCAAACACCACTTATATCGGTGGATATTATTCCCCCAATATGAGCCCATGGCCAGCCCCACTCTTAAACTAAGTGAAACGCCTGTGTCAGGTGACAGATATAGGCCATCATTTCTTAAGTTGTTGTTGTTAATTCACAAACATGTTACATATAAAAACTACTAGAATTTTTTTTTTTAATAATGTTTTAACACTTTTTCGAATGCATTGCTTTGGATTTGTTTGCAAACCTGGGCTCCTTCAGGAGGAAGGGCAGTATGTAAATTCATCAATAATAAAATAAGTAAATATGTGTGATATTCAAATTTGCAGTTCAGAGCCTCCCTTCATTTTATCATTTACTTCTTTCTCTATCTAACTAACTAGAGTTATATAATGCTTATTCCACAGAAACTGCCAATTAATTTACATAAAACAACATAAGACATTCATTAAAATATACTGAGAAAACCAAGCATTAAAAACAAGTTGACCATAAAATTTGTAAATAAAATTAGCAGGGGTTTAAAATAAACCCCAAAGTTACATTAAAAACTACATCCTCTAGTTAAAAACAAACAAACCTTAAGTTATAAATTGCCAGACAAAAAAATTCCAAGTTTTAAAAATCATTTTAAAACCCTTCTGTTTTGCCCGTGATTTCATAGGTTTCTATTTGAATGCTGTATTTGAAAGGTTCAAAAGAATGTTCAAACTTGATTCATAAGTGAGAAGCTTTATTCAAACTTTTTTGTCTTCTGCTAGTGACTGGACTGTGTCTACAGTTAACACATAAGAAACAGGAGGAGGAAAAACAGACAAGCAGAGAATTGAGATGATTAGACAGCTGAGTGTATCAGCAGGGGGATAGACAGTGACTGGAAATATGAGCATATAACAAGCCAATGAAGAAAACTGGCAGATAAGGAAGAATCAGGAGTTTCCAGGCCAAGGCTGCACTGGATCCCAGAATTTGTCTGTCATCGCTTGAGGGTGATGATAGCTCAAAGGGTTTACAGAAGCTGCAAGACTTGGAGGCAGTGACTAGAGCTGAAACAATAAGCAATCTTGTGTGTGTTTTCTCTATCTCTGTTTAAGCCACTGCAGGAACCCAACCAACTGGCTCTTTGGCTTTTCCATACTGAAAGTTGAATCCACTTGAACGGAGTACTCAGAAGATCACCCAATGTTAATGGTATTTTTTTCCAGCACGGCAGAGTTAAACTTGATCTGATGTGATAGATACCGGTAAATAAAATGGCTGCGAATCAGAAGTGAGGAAAGTGCTGTTACACTCATGTCCTGCATGCAAGTTTCCCCATGGCATCTGATTGGCCACAGTGAGAACCAGTTTCTGGACTAGATGGGCCTTTAGTCTGACGAAGCAGGGCTTTTTTTATGCTTCTATGAAGCTGACATCTTCCTGGAATCTCCTGATGGAAAAGAACAAGCAATGTTGACTTAAGGGCAAAGAGAAAGGTCAGGATCTATTGCAAACAAATTTCTTTCCCATGCACCTGGAATCAAGGGTCAGAAGACAGGGTGGGGGTTGCATGTTATCCAAATTTTTCTGCGGGGGGGGGGGTTCCCCATCTTTTTGAGACAAATACAGTGGTACCTTGGGTTAAGAACTTAATTCATTCTGGAGGTCCGTTCTTAACCTGCAACTGTTCTTAACCTGAAGCACCACTTTAGCTAATGGGGCCTCCCGTTGCTGCTGTGCCACCGCCGCACAATTTCTGTTCTCTTCCTGAAGCAAAGTTCTTAATCCAAGGTACTATTTCTGGGTTAGCGGAGTCTGTAACCTGAAGCGTCTGTAACCTGAAGCGTCTGTAACATGAGGTACCACTGTAAGGAAAAACTGGAGCCAAATTGGTTTCCCCCAGTGTTTCCATTTCTTCACCAGGTCTTCACATCTCTAGTGTGGGTGAAGTAGAGTTTTGATGCACTAAAACTACAGATGTTTTAATCCACTTTAATTGTGCATTTTTAAATTTCCTTGTATATGCTGGAATCTCTGCCGCAAAATACTGACAGACTTTAGGCACCCTATGCATTCCTAAAAATATTAATCTGATCCTAAGGTGAGCATTATAACCAAGCACTGCCTTGGATGCACAGACAATAGCAGTTGCTGAAAATTACCCCCACTTTATCCAATAGCCAATTCCTCCTTTGTCACAACCTTGCTGCCCAGTCTCCCATGTGAGGTCTGACATCGTCTGTGGATGATCCCTGAACAGCACACCCAAATCCTTATAGATAGAGCAGGCAAGAGAGGGAGCAGAAAAAATGACCAGGGAAGGAACTGGTGGCAGAAGCTGCAGCTGCCTCATGTTCGACATCCTTGGTAGTTTCAAAGCTTCAGTGCGGTTCTCTGGCGTGAAACCTGCAAACATTAGAGAGACCAATATATGGACTGGGGGGGGGATCTCTGAAGGGTCCAGGAGAAAACTGAGGGTTCTTTTAGAAGCTCAGCTGAGGATTCCAGAGCTGGTGCTGGGAAAAGAGATGTCAAGGCCTTACTGAAACTAAGACTGCACATGGTTTATATAGTATTAAAAATAAAATACCCACATCCCCTTGTTTGGGCAGAATCAGCCCAAGCATTTAGTCATCCAGGAATTCAAACAAAAGTAGCCTTGCCCTTCTAGGGGGTCAGGCTGTGGGTGGCCATGTCCATCCTAGGCTCACAAGCCACGCTGGGGTTATTCACAGGCCTCATGACATGGCGTCACCAATTATTTACCAGAAATGTTGGAGCAGGACATACAAAGGGTTTTGACATGCAGAGGCATCTGGGGAAATAGCAATCACTCTGAGGCTAAGGGATGGGGCCCTCCACAGACTTTGAATATTCCCATTTCTTGGACTGGACACAAGGTATATGTTGAGGTCCAGAGAGAACTTGTGGCTTCATTCCCTCAATAGGAACTGGAATGGTGGAAAGCATTTGATGCTAGAATGATTCCATTGCACATCACAGCGATGTTTTTTATGTGTTGGTGGTTTATAAATACTTTTATAAACAAATATTAATTTAAAATAAAATAAAATGTATTTTGCTCATTCTGGTCCTGGCACAAAGCTGGCACCACGCTAGTTTGGATGACCCCTAGCTTTGCATTAAAGGATTGGGGAAACGCATCATAGCTCCAGATCAATGGGTTCCTGCTGAGCTCATGTGTGGAATTATTTCATCTGGAGATATTCTGCAGCCTACTTTGCCACAAAGAGAACACACTTAGAGATCTTAGGAGCAATGGGAAGCCATCTGCAAGTGAAGATTCCTCATCCTATAGCTACTGCCAGTTCTAGGGGGTCCTTTGGCAAGATGCTCTTAGTAGGCACCCCTCACCTGCTCTTCCTTGCCACTGCTGTCACAGCACATTCCCTTCCTTCTTTCCCTCTCTGTCTCTGGCCCAATTAGCACCGCCAGTGGGAGGTTCCTGTTCTACCTCCTCACTCCTCTTACTGCTCACTTGGAAAGGCAAGTAAACAAGCAGTAGAAGCAAGGATATGGGCACAGCAGAGCCAAGAGGCTCTGGGGACTGGCAGTGCCCCCCCCCAAAAAATGAGCACTTTCTGATGTGTCCAGCAATTCCACTCCCTGATGAAGGCCCTGCCTAAAATTATTCTCCTGGGCAGTGCTGGGGGGGGCACTCTGGCTACCCAATATGAAGAAATACTGCCTGCTGAAAAGTGAAGGAACCCTGCAATTGAGACAGTGCTGGTGTGGAACTGGAAATGCATGAAGAAAACAGATGAATTTCAGCCTCCCTCCCCTCTCCCCCCAGCCCAGTCTCATATTCCCTTATGGGTGGGGGTGGGACTGCATTGTGTGCTGTTGCCACTGCATGGAGGTTGAGAAGTTTGAGTGCCGCTTGACTCTGGAGAAGCCTGTTCCTGTGTTTTCAGAAAACAAAGAGGTGTAGCATGACCCAGGAAACCTGGTGAGATCCCATGAGATAAACTCCTGCTGGAATACAAAAGCACTGACATGTCCCTCCCTCCGAGGCTGCCGCATTCCCACAAACACAGCAATGCTTTGCTGGCAGGAAAGTGCAGTCCATGTTCCCAAAAGCCAAGGACTAGTTATCTCCACAAACACCTGCCATGCACTGCGTAGATGCCAAACTGATCCTTGACATTCATCTCTAGTCAGGAGGTTTGCTATGTTTGGATATTTTTTAAAAGTTCCCAGTACAAGCTGAGAGTCTCAGAACATGTGAAGAGTTCCTATCCTTAATAAAGAGAAACCTGACTGTGTGAGTGGACCAGGTGTGTGCAATGAGGTTTCTCAGCAGAGGGGAGAATGCACAAAATACTTTAAAGACCGAAAATTATTGACACCATCAATAGAAATGTATAAAACCTATAAGCACAATATTTGGCAGAGTGTTTTACACATTGCAGACTATAGCTTGCCTTCCAGTCCTTCAGCCATATTCACAGGATTCTAAAATGTGGTAGTTAAGCACTTTTCTGACTCCCAATGGTTTGGACGAGTGAATAAAAAACACAGGCTAAAATCCCTCCCATTTAAATACATGGGATTAGAAAGTGCTTATCTTTGACTAGGTTATCCTCAAAGATGTAGAACTAAATGATTAACAAAGCTATAATTATGATAGTCAAATTGGAAAAGGAAGGAACTTTTGCAAGTTAAGGATTTGTTTAGGCCAATTCATGTTTCGGAGAAATTGTCTTCTGAAACACCCTAGAATCATGGTTTTACAATATCACAGCATTGGAGAATAGGAAGGTGCATGTAACAATTACCGTAAGCTTTAAATTATTTATTTTTTAAGCTATGTTCCTGCTCCGTCTGCTGCCCAGGTGCTAAGTATTTCTGGGCAACTCCAAAAACCCTGTCCTCCCTTCTTAGGGTTCTTTATCTTCACCCCAAATTTGGACCTAGACAGACTTTCAAATAGAAGATGCCTTCAAATAGAGGACAGCCCTCTATAAAGTAGGACACATAGCCTACTGCGTGTGTGTGAAACAAAAAGAGGTTGACAATTTGGAAGATGAGAGTTGGCTGAAGGTCTCTCTGGGGACCTTATGGAGAGTAGAAGCTTCTGCCTTGAAGGAGCCCCTCTTTGCCTTCACTTATGCTTGTCAGTTTCTAAACAAAGCAATTGTTACAAGCAGGGCTTTTTCAGCCATTGCTCAGCTCTGGCATCTCTCAGGTGGATGCCATTGTCATTCTAAGAGAACAAAAAAGTTCATTGTGAGCTCTGGCACCTCTTTTGTTAGAAGATTAGCACTGATTACAAGCACATCTTAATTCTCCAATGCTGTCTTCCATCCATTGGGAAATTACCCCAGTAGCCCTGCCCCTAGAACTTCTCACCAGATGGGAAAGTGGGGCACATGTAACAATAGGCATGGTAGCCATGAGCCTAACTGATGGGTGTAGGACTGTGAATCCTACACAAGCTTTGCCTGAGATCCTAGTGGGAGAGGATGAGCCAGATGGTGAGTGTCTGACATCTCTCCCATGTCCCCTAATAAAATCACGTCACAAATACTCGGGAAAGATCTCAGTAAACACCAGAAGAAAAATGAAACCATGAACCATAAGCAGGATGGGGACTGTAAATAACAGACCAGGCCAAAGAAAACAAGCAACAACTGTTTGGGAGATAATGTCAAGATTATTGAGGGAAGGGACCCACCAGCTGTCTGGGAGGCAGCCCAGTGCACACATACACCCCTGAATTCTCTGCATCACACATGGATTCTGAAGAGCACATTCTGGAAGATGCTTGACTGGTTAGCTACAAACTGAGCCGCTGCTTCCAAGAACACCTTCCCTTCAGAGACCATGCATAGGTGCTTCTGAAGCTCTCCCCCTACCAACCATTATACAGTGGTACCTCTGGTTACAAACTTAATTCATTCTGGAGGTCCGTTCTTAACCTGTTCTCATCCTGAGGTAAATTTCTTAACCCGAGGTACTACTTCTGGGTTAGTGGAGTCTGTAACACAAAGTGTTTGTAACCCGAGGTGTTTGTAACCCAAGGTATCACTGTACCCTACACAGGCTGTTTTTATGAGATTGCAAAGAGGAAACATGATCGTTCCACCATGCTGAGCTGTTAGAGCTGCAATCCATGTGCAAACTTTGTAGGGAGAAGAATATGGGAACATGACGACCTTAGTACTTGGAGATAATTCAAAACATCTTTTAAGATCTATTGTTGTTCTCCATGATAATAGACTTGCTGAGAGTAGAAGGGGCTATCTCATTGCATGTAAAGCACAGCATATTTCTGTTAATTCTTGGATTGCCACCATTTGTCACAACTGTTTGGAAGAACTACTTTGAAACTAGCCCTCTCCAGATGTCCTTTTCTAAACATGTAAAGGAGTCAGTGAGAACGTTTGGAGTTAGCCCCACCTCAATGATGATGATGATGATGATGATGACGACGACGACACACATGCCAGCAATGCTCCACAGTCAATGCAATATAGGCTTGATCAGAACAAGGCCACTTCAATATGTGTAGGGTTTTCTCCATTGAGACAGAAACCCTGACCAGTTGGGGTTCACATTCTCATGTTAGAAACCCTCTACATGTGTAGAAGATGTCCAGCTTCAGGCTAAGTCAACCGCACACCTTTCATTTTTATGCTTTTAAAATTTTATTAAATTTTATTTTAATTGTTATAAGTCTTCCTGGGTGATTCCAATGCATTAAGAAAGAAAGGGGTATCCTCAGTTAGTAGCTAGAAAATTGAGAAGCTTGCTTCAAAACACATCCTCAGTTCTCTGATGGAGAAGCATCAGAAAAGCAAAATATTCTTACCTTTTTTCTGAATGTGAATCTTTCAGAGAACTGTAGGTAGGACCAGGGAGTCATCTTTTCCTAAAACATGGATGATGCACAAGTCCTCTGGAACTCTTTGGTCCACATGCCTCTTTCTGCACTGGGGAATGAGGAATGAAGAAGCCTGCCTTAGGAAGGGACTGATCTAGCCCAAGTGAATTAGTTCTGTGTCTATCCTGCCCTTCATCTAAGGAGTTTGAGGCAGCAAAGTCACCAATGAGAGCCTAATCAGTGAGTAGGGAATTAAACCTGGGCCTTCCCAATCATTTATTTGACATCCTGATCACTAAACTAGTTTAGATGTCATCTGTTCTCCTCTCATTCTGTGATTTGATGTTTTTTATTAATTAAATCAAGTATTCATGATAAATAAGGATCTTCTGCAGACTCTATCACAACGTTGGTCATTACCCACATTTTGTGTAACAAATAGACCACCTTGTAGCTATTAATATTCAGGCAAGCGTGGCAATATAATCTCCATTAACAACACAGGGAGATAGGCAATGAAATTGCCTCTTAGATGTACAAGCATGAAATTCCAGAGGAGAAGAAGATAAAGAAACAAGTGTCAATGTAATTATGAAGAAGATCTCCAACTAATGGCTGTGAAGGGCACATTAGCAGTACACAGTGAGGAAGTAATATGGTGCCAAGGGGCTTCCTATAGCCCTAGTCATTTGGTACATTAAATGTATGTCTCTACAGTGGCTAGAGTAACAGAAAGATGTCAAGAAGCAGAAAATCCCAAACACAATGAGAATTTGAACTGAATACACTATCAGGGCTGGCGTTTGTTTGGTTTGCTTGTTTACTCTTCATTGTATCATACAGCTAAGCAGTATACCTGGTGAAAAGTTCTACAATTCATTAGCAAAAGAAGAAGAAAAACACTCTCTGATGTGAGTTTCATATTTTCCAAAGTCAAAGTATTTGAAACAAGTTGTTTTTGTTAAAAACAACATGACTGAATTTGTTTAAAACCAGCCAAATGGGAATGTTAAAGGCTGCCTACACAATATACCTTTAAAGTACATTCAAAACACATTCTTTCCCCCAAAGAATCCTGAGCGCTACAGTTTACCTCTCATAGAGTTACAATTCCCAGCAGCTCTTTAAATAACTACAGTGACCAGAGTTTTTTGAGGAATGTCTCAAATGTGCTTTAAAAGTATAGTATGTACCCAGCCAGAGTTAGGCCTGACTTTGCACATTGTTAAGACTGTCACTGATGCTGATGGCATGAATAAGTGGTCATTCCTTAAAGCCCAGTGTAAATGATATATTTTCACTAATCCTAAAATATCTGAAGGAACAGCTTACTATCCTTATAGAAACTGAGACAAATGTGGCCTTCAGCACATCCTTCTCCAAAAGATGGTGCCAGCAAGGAGGGAGAGAGCATCTGAACATCTCATACAAACACACACACACACACACACACACACACACTTCTCCATCCATTGTTCAGGCAACCATTGTCACTGTCCAAGGACATTCCAGCCAGGCAAAAGCACTCAAGGAGGCTGCAGAGCAGGAGTGCAGCCTGGGGAGAGAGTGTGGCTTTGAGAGAGTCCTGAGGGCCAGACATCAGATCTAAGGTTCCACAGCCCTGTACTCAGCAGCTTATTTTACAGTTTAGGCCAGGGGTCAGCAAACCTTTTCAGCAGGGGTCTGGTTCACTGTCCCTCAGACCTTGTGGGGGGCTGGACTATATTTGGGGGGGGGGGAGAATGAATTCCTATGCCCCACAAATAACCCAGAGATGCATTCTAAATAAAAGCACACATTCTGCTCATGTAAAAACACCAGGCAGGCCCCACAAATAACCCAGAGATGCATTTTAAATAAAGGGACACATTCTACTCATGTAAAAACACGCTGATTCCCAGACCATCTGCGGGCCGGATTTAGGAGGTGATTGGGCCAAATCCGGCCCCCGGGCCTCAGTTTGCCTACCCATGGTTTAGGCAGCTTCCTATTCACCTTGCCTGAAGCCTCTTTTGACTTTGGCAGAGCAAGCCCAGGCTCTTAATGCAGGGCCTGCATCTCCATCGGCTGAGTGACTCAGTCTCATTCCTAGAGCTTCACTCAGCGCTCCTCAGCCTCCTTGAAGGAAACACCCATGTCTTCCCTTTGTCTGACGAGACGGAGATGCTGCATTTGGCCAATTGCTGGCAGAGATTGACAAGAGAATGTCAGCAAGCCCAACTTTTCATTCAGCCACAGGAGAGAGGCCCCCAGGCTATCATCCCAGACAAGCAGAGTCATGCCCTGCTCCTACCACAAAGTGGGAACGCTCTGCTCACTGGCATATATATATATATATACCATGCTTGGAGGAATATCCCTGCCTACCATTCAGGGGAGAAGACACACCCTTTCCATTGGCAACCTAGATCATTCGGAGGGGGGAAGCTGGGCAAGGGGGAAGTGATAGAAAATAGCAGCTCTCCCTCTCAGAACTTCACTATTCAAACTCTCCCATGTTAACGGCATGAAGGGACAGAGGAGAAAGCAGAGGAAAAATCCCAAACTGCTATGAATCTGAACTCTGACACATCTGATTTCAACTTGGGGAATGGAATAACAGAGGCTGCACACAGCAGAAGTTAAAATATCATCCTGGATAGCAAAGCAATTTGTGAAGAAGAAGTGGTTGTTGAGAGGTGTCTAGTGGGCATTGGAAAGGACAAATACCAGGTATGTTTCATTCAGATCAGACCTATAAACCCCTGGGGAACATGGAAACAAACAGGAAACAAGGCCTACAGTATTTTAAAAACAAACTGTATTTTTAAAACCAGAATGAATGTGGAAACAGCTCTGTACAAACAGTGAATTCTTGCACAGATTCAAAGGTGGAAAGTTGGTAGATAGCCATTGACTGAACAAGATGCAGATGACTAGCTTGTTTAGGAAGCGTCTGCTAAGCAAGAACACTGTAGCATGGGATTAAATTAAATGCTCAGGTGCCTGACAGATGGGTCCTACACTAGAGACAGGCATCATACACAAAGGTAGGGATATAAGAAGCTGCTGTTTTCTGTTCTGTCTGAATTCATCTCATGAAGCACTGTTTCTATTCCACTGCAGTTCATCTTCCACCACAAATGACATTATTCATCTCCCTGTACACCACGGTGAAATTTTGTAACCTATGTAAATTACATAACTTATTTAATTTACACTGCTCTTACATTCTTCCACCCCATTCATTTCAATGCAAAGGAAATGCAATGCAAATAGAGGGGCATAATAAATTGTATATATCGTTTGCAGACTGAAAGCAATAGCAGCAGCTAGTCGTGATCATATTTTCTGGATTGATTTCCATTCCGGACATAGGACAAAGAAGTGAACACCAGCAATTTCCACCCCTGTTTTCATCGGAATTCTCTGACATCCCTAACCACAGATGCATGCAAGTGTCAGAGATGCAACTGTTATGCTCTTATCCTACTCAAGCTGAGATAGTATAATCATTTATCATTACACAGAAAGACATTGGCAGGTGCAGGGAAATTCAAAATGAGCCAGAAGGCAGGATGGGAAAAGCAGAGGTAAGGAGCTTCTCCATATGCTGTTGGAATACAATCCCCATCACCCCTAACCATTGACCATGCCAGCTGGAGCTGATGGGAGCTGAAGTTCAACAACAACAGGTGGACCACAAGTTCCCCATCCCTGACTGAACTCAGTTGGATTGTGACGTAAACATGCACACAACTGGGCTATTAGGCAGATAAATATTTAGTAGAATGAAACTGAATTCAGTGAGTGAATCACAGAAGGCTGGCCTCTAAAGAGAAGGTCTGTAAATCTGAGATTGCCAAATCAGACTCTGGGTCCAGGAACTGACAGTTCTGTTAGTCTCTGTGAAGATATATAGTGAAGTAAAACAAAGGGCATGCCCATAAATATTCACTCTTAAACTGACAGGGCTGTATGGAGGGAGGAAATCATTCTGACTGCCATTCACCAGAGTCTTGAGTATTAAAGTTATACGTTTAATCTACATAAAATGTTGTGTTTGAATGCATTGTATTTAAAATGCTATAATGGAAGTTTACCTTAGGCCAGGCATGGCCACTGGTGGAGGAGGAGGAGTGCGGGGGGAGCGTACCGCCCCCGACAGCGCAACCCCGGTGGGGTGCCATCACGGCTGCCCCCATCCCGTGCTGGGTGCCATGCCCCCAGGATGCATGCCAGCCCCACCTCCGCCTGCTCTCCACCCCCCGGTCCCAGAGCATGAAGCTCCGCCACTGGGCATGGCCAAACTTCGCCCTCCAGATGTTTTGGGACTACAGTTCCCATCATCCCTGACCACTGGTCCTGTTAGCTAGGGATCATGCGAACTGTCATCCCAAAACATCTGGAGGGCCAAGTTTGGCCATGCCTGCCTTAGGCAAAAAGGTTCCACTCTGGCAAATGCATCAGAGAAAGCATTTTCCCATTAGAGTGAGATAAGATGACTCATCTCCGGAGACAGGAGCTGCAGTGAGCTCACAGCAGGAAGCTTGAGAAACTGTGTGTGTGGTTGCTTGGAGATGGCAGGTAGAAGCAGTGGGTTGCAGAGATGTTCTGCAATGATGAACAAGCTTAGGATTTCCCTCTGGGACCAGAAAGAGGGAAATTTACTGAACCTCATAAAGGACAACCTCATTGCTTGCTTGCTGTGGATTGTTTTGTTATTTTGTAACATGTATCATATTGTAAAGAGTATTTAAGACTGTTTTGCAGTAAAGCTTGGAAGCGCATTCTTGCAGTGGAAAGAATTCCAGATCAGGGATTTCACTGAACAACTCTAACATTGAGCAGCTACCGTGAGTGCTCATCATTCCAGATGCCCAGCAGAATTTCATTCTACTCACCTGCCAGATCCCAGTGGCTGGAGAAAGAAAAGAACTGAGCTGGTTCTGCTCATTGTACCTGAACAGAGGTGAGGAACTTCAATCCTGGGGGCCAGATGTGACCCTCCACACCTTTCTATCTGGCTCTTGAGACTCAAACTCCACCTAAGACACATCACCTCTATCCAGGCATCATCCCTCATCAGCCCTACTAAAATGTCCCCTTGAACTCTGATGATGCCTCTTGGTTGCCTTGAGGCAGGGTAGAGAGGGGTGTGTGAAGAAACTGCCCTACTTTACAAAGGTAAAATTTGCATTAGTTACTTTGCTCATTTTTGCCACACATGGGCCCTGGAAGGCTGCCGCATTGAGAATGTGGCCCTCAGTTTGAAAAAGGGTCCTCACCCCAGTGCTGGAGCTACAACTTCTTGTCTTTTCTTCCCAAGACACAGACACCCTAAGAGAACGTTCCATCTTAACTGGCAGACATCTCAACTTTCTAAAGGTTCTCAAACAGCAACGAAATGCAGCTTGCAGTAGAATTGCAAAGGAAAAAAGCAACACACGAAGAAGAAACATTGAGCATCAGAGCAGAAAAGCAAAGGGTGGGCAGTGTTAATTTGCAACAGAAGGAATTTTTGCATTATATGAATTGTTGTGAGCTGTTCATGGAAGACACCTTGAGGCTTTGTTAGAAAAGCAGGATTTGGTTTTACTTAATCATCTTGAAACAAGAATGGGAAATGCATCTCCATCACCATGTGCCACGCCTACCATGCGGTCTATTATTCTGTGTAAAGGGATGGAGTAGTGCTGCAATCTGTCCTGGCATTGTAAAATGGTATTTAGCTGTTGTTGCTGAGACTGGCCCTCAATTCTACCAGCACCAACTCCTGGAGTGCTTTTGCAGGGGAAAAGATCAAATTTAAGGGGAAATGGCTTTGTGGTCTCAGATAAAGTCCGTATGAATGCATGGCCCTTTCATAATTACAGCATGTTGTGGGAAACCCATTTAATGTACAGCTGCGCTATAAGGTGCACAGGGTGATAAAGGAACTGAGGACCCTGTTTCCTCTGTTTGGGCTGATGGATTGGACTCCCTGCCTCCAGGGCTGAGTCAGCCAAAGTAAAGGCAGGGGAGGATAAGGGTATGGCAGCGCACTGTTCCATTGGGAGCAAAATTCATCTTGCAGTTTCCTTGACAGATGAACTCTGTCCACGATACCAGGACTCAGAGACCGGCGCTCCCTGTTCGACAGAAGACCGCTGCACCAGGGAGGGATTGTCATTGACAGCCATTAAACAATAGAGAGTATTGGTTATTTATTTTCTAAATAAATCAGCACGCCCTGGAAAGAGGTAATTTAGAGCAGCCCTTCCCGAATCCTGGCTGTCCCTTCAGCTGCCATCAGGCTCCAGAGAAACAGCAGCAAACTCTCACGCAAACAGCCTATTAAAAAGGCCTGTCAGAGGCACCTTGACCTGCAGACTCGCTCTGGTCCTCAGCTCCCCAGCAGCCCTCCCCTCACATGATGTATTTCCCTTGCCATTTTTAGAGCTGCATTATGTTCGCTGCAGGAAACAGCCTCTTCCTTCTTATAAACACAGGCCTGGGTAACTGACCAGCAGCCCTGCCACTCCACAGCCACTCTCCGCCCATCCATCACATCTTGCTGTCACCCTGGCAACATTTCTCTCGGATCGGTCCAGCTCCAGAGATGGCGGGGGTGGGGAAGCAGCCCGATTCCAGCCTGCTGACTAATTCCTTGGAAACTCCTAGATAATACAATGAGAAATTCTTTCCAGTGGCTTCTAGAATGTCCCTGGAAGGTCACCCAAAGGTTGGTGCAAGGACACGGTGGCTGATTTCCATTCTGTCAGCAGGATTTGGGTAAAGTGCATTTGTGGGTAAAACCATGTTTGTTTCCTTTCGTACAGGGGTGCCATGCTATGTTCCCAATTAGCTAATTTCTGAGGACCCCCTATTTTTCAAAAGCCAAGCCACGGACCTCCTGGACTTTTGAAAATTTTGATAACTTTATGGGAGTTACCTCTGCAAAGCAATGTTTTGAACAAAATGTGGGGTGGCCCCTAATAAGCAACGGATTTTAGGTATACAGTGGTACCTCGGGTTAAGTACTTAATTCGTTCCAGAGTTCCGTTCTTAACCTGAAACTGTTCTTAACCTGAGGTGCCACTTTAGCTAATGGGGCCTCCTGCTGCTGCCACACGATTTCTGTTCTCATCCTGAAGCAAAGTTCTTAACCCAAGGTACTATTTCTGGGTTGGTGGAGTCTGTAACCTGAAGCGTATGTAACCTGAAGCGTATGTAACCTGATGTACCACTGTACTAAAAAACAGACTAGGGCTGAGCGATACCTGGTTTTCAACATTGTGATGTATCAGCAGCTAAACATGGTATTCTGATATATCACAATGCCTGAAATTGGAGATCAGGTGTGGGGATGAGGGAAGGAGCAGCCGCAGAGATCGGATTGGTGGGTGCGAGGAGAAGAGGAAGTGGATTGAGTGGGAGGGGCAGCCAGTGCTGGCAGTCAGGGCCATAGCTAGGGGGTGGTGAGGTGGGGCACAGGCAAGGGGTGTGTGCAAAATCAGTTTTAAAATATGTCCAGAAATATGTCTATAAATAAAAATATTGATTATTGCCTCATAAGAAAAGGTTCTAAATGGAGGGTGAATTGAATGGGGGGTTGGAAGAGAGGCGGAAAGAAGAGCTAATTTGTCAGTGGCTAGGGTGGCACAATCTGGACAGTTCTGCCAGGGGCGCAAGATCACCTAGCTACTGCTCTGGTGGCAGCCGGTGAAAGTGCAGATCCACAGTGGCTGCTGCTGCTTTCCTGTGGACTGAGAAAAGCTGCTCCACCTCCATGCCAGGGGAAGGTAGTGCCATGGTGCCTTAAAGTGAGGGTGATCAGCTGCCATGTTTTCCCTCATCATGAGGGGAAGGGAGCGCCTTGCAATCGGCTGCCCTGTTTTCCCTCAGTGTGAGGGAAGGCAGCTCAGATCAGCTGAGATAATACTGCGATATCAGCGATGCCTTGAAACTGGCTGCGCTTCTCTCTCTCATACGAGGAGTAATGTATCGCTGCATATTGCCTGGTCAAAATTGTTATCATTGTGTGATTTCAAAACCGATTTTGGCCAATATATTGAAAAATTGCAAGGCGCTAAAACAGACCATAAAATTTGTGATATTACCATGCAGAAATGACAAAAACTAGTTGGGGGGAGGCAAGGGATGGGGCCGCAGACTCCCTGGGTGCGTTCTGCAGACCCCCAGAGGTCCCTGGGCCGCTAATTGGGAACCACTGGTGTACACAACCAAACAGCCAGTGACTTTCACACAAGGATTTGTCTGTGTAGTGCAGGTTTAAAGTAGTGCAATTTAAAATACAAGATTTTAAATTGCCATGGCATAAAGTGGGGTGGATGAGTGGGGGGAGAGAGACTACTGACTAGTTACAGAAGCACCTTAACCTCATGGAGAGGTGAGATGTAATAATGTTAGGAAATTGAGCTCAAGGAGAAGCAAAGTGGGGAGGCAGAAGGAAAAATTGAGAAAAATAAAGCAGAATGGGATGAGAAGTTAATGGCATAAATAAGAGCAAAGCCACTTTAAAAAGAGAAAGGCCATAACTCTGTACCATGTTTTGTTCCAAGAAGTTGGTTGTGAGCAAAAATGTTTTTTGCTGATATTCTAGGACAGCGATAGCCAATGTGGGGTCCCACAGATGTTCCTAGATTGCAGCTCTCATCAGCCCCATCCAGCATGGCCAATGGGCAGGGTAACGGGAGTTCTAGTTCACAGCAGCTGGAGGGTGCCATGTTGACTACATCTGTCCAAGGGCCACTGATCAAAATGTCTACTATATGGGAGTTTGCTCTTGTAACCAACACATTTAAAGTGACATGGAAAGCTACTGATGTCTTCTTCACCACTGAAAACTACTTTGTATGGCAGGAAAGCATAAATATTATATGCAGTTATTCAGAAGGTGATGAAAACAGAATAGTGAGCTGCAAGTTTCTCAGAAACACGTATTTCCTCTTACCTTTGTCCTTTATATTGTCTGCAGGGATCCTTCACATCCACAATGTATCCAAAATGATTCCCAGGAAGTGGCACGTAATGTTGGTCTGTTTATACTGCAAATTAAATTTAGCTACCTTCTCTTCTGCATGACAAACAATTCCTCGGGCTTTCGAGCTTCACAGCCTGAGAGCCAAACCATGACTAGGATCTCCCACTCTTAAAAAAAGATATTAATAGTAGCTTCTCTCTGCACTGTTTTCTCAGTGTTCAAAATACAGCCGTTACTCCAAGTCATGCTCGTACATGACTTGAGCGGGTGGATGTACACAGAGCAGAAGGGTTGCCTCCTTGTTTCTGGTAGGGCTCCTGTGCATTTTACAGCTGCATGACATTCTGCAGGTGAAGCCTTCCCCATCATGCTCCCTAGTGAGGATGGCTGGACATGTTGACCTTTCTCGTGCTTGCTGGGGCTGATGGGAGTTGTAGTCCAATGGCATCTGGAGGACACCAGGTTGGTGAACGCTGCTGTAGAGCAACAGAGCCCTTCAGTTGTAGAAACTTAAATTTCCAGTATGCAACGGAATCCCTTTCAGAAAATAGTGATGATTGAGAGGTGGCCTCCTAGTTGTTTTTGCTGCAAGAAATTAGCCCAGATATCCCCCTGGAAATAAATAAATATGCCACTGAGCTACAGCCCTTTCCCAATCATAGGGACCACCTTCTTTCACTATTCTGAATGTGGCAACACTCTTGGTAGTCACCTGAGGTCCCTCTCTAGATCTCCTGCACCCTGACAATTTAGGCAAGTGGGTACACAGGACAGGGACCTTTCCAGCCATTGCCTCTGGCCTTTTAACTTACGCAGGTCTGGCCTTCCAGCATTATGTCAAAACATTTTTGTTGTTGTTCAGGAAATTTTTCTTTTTGTCTGCTGCATTATTTATTGCTTAGCATGCTTTCTTTCCTTCTTCCTGCTGTTGATTTTATTTTTATGATTATTTTTATTGTGTTTCATTGTCTCATTGTTTTTACATCTGGTTTTGTGTATGTGTATGTGATTGTGTGAGCCTGTTTAGGTAAATAAATAATGGGCCAAAACAGCCACTTACAAGCCTGATTTGTCCGTAGACTTTTCATATGCCCCTCTTAAGCAACTGGAGCCAACCATAGATTGTGTATTATGTTGCTGCTGCTTCAACGGCCCTTCCCTTCACACCTACCTGTGCTATTTTCAGCTGGGATTCAACCACATACCATCAAATCCAGGTTGCACAATTAAAGCCGATTGGGGGTCTTGTGCAACAAACATGCTTCACCGAAAGATAGGATGTCTTGTAATAAGGAAAGTGATGGGAAAATACACTGGAAAACGCTTTGAAGCAACATCATTTTAACTCCTTGCAAACAAATCCTCTTTAAATAGCCAACATCATCTACCCTTCCTGCAAACAAATCAAGATGGATGCTCAATAGACAGGACGTCTGGAAGAACCAGCTAGAGGAATCAGGACTATAGTTGCCTCGTGAGAAAGAATGATGGGCAAAAGGACACAGCCGTCTCCAACTTCTTCAAGAGAAGAGAAAGGCGGAATCTCTGCAGCAGCCCCTGGCAGAGAACCCACCAACTACTGTACACACAGCAAACTAAGCTGTGCATTTTACTGAACAATAAAACACTCACCAGGTCATTTACATTTTTATTGGCTGAAATTCCCATCCTCCCCCCCCCATTCTGACACATGCAGACACTGTTCTTCCAGTGGTTTCAACAAACTGGTGCCAAAATCAGCCTAGTTCAGTTTACCCCTTCCATGCAAATTGCAGGGTTCCCCCTGCTCCCCCTAAGGCTGCTGCTGTGTACCTATTAGCCAACCCACCACTGGGTTCCTGTAAAACTGAATGAATGGCATAAATTCTGTGAATGCTGCCTTGCCAGGCAAGAGAGATGCAGCAATTGGGAAAGCTGACTCAGTTGTGTGCTATGCAGCTGTTGAAAGCACAGAGACCTTAGTTGGCTGCTGTCACTCAACTCACATCAACCATTTCTCATAGGCCTCCTAACTTCAACCACTTGGTCGAGGCCGGTGAATGCTGAGTGAGTAGCAGGCAGCTGGGTCCTCGCGTATTGTAGTGTGCTTTATGGGAACTGAGCCTCAGACACCGGAGAGCTGTGATCTAACAAACTGCTCAGATGTGATTTACGAGCAACCCTCTTTCAGAAGAGGAATAGTCTTAACGGGCTTTTAACAGTCTGTAACTGGGAGGCAGCATGGAGCTTGCATATACAACTAGCATGAAATATTCCATATAAAATCAGCCAGCAGCGGCTCCCTGGTGCAGGCATTTCCTACCCTGCTTTGACTCAACGACAACGTGACCTTTTCGCACTCCTGTAATTGGATTTTGAGGACAGCTTTTACACATCAGCTCTGCCCACCGTCACTAATGTTATTGCAACCACCCTTAAAAGCTCCCGGCCCTAAGCCCTATTCAAAAATTTCTAAAAATAAACCCTTAAAAATAAGGACATTCCCAGCCACCACAAATAAATCGGATTCAATCTGACATGCATTTTACCCTACAAGCTTCTTATTGCATTTTCCAGTTTGCGCAGTCCAAGGTGAGCAGAGAATCAGTCAAACGAGGAACTGAGAGGGTTGATGAAACATATCTACTGCTTCATCCTTTAAGTGAACAGCTGGGAGACTCTCTTCCTTAAGCAAAGTCTCTCTCCGCCCCCCTCACCCCAACTTGGCTTTCTTTCTCCTTTCTTTTCTTTTCCCTTTTCTCTGGGATGTGGTTTGAGGGTGGGTGGGATGCAGGTTTATCCTCCTCTGGAAAGGATATTGGATGTATGCTTATTTTTTATTTATTGCATTTATATTTCACCTTTTCCTCCAAGGAACTCAAGGTGGCCTTCATTGTTCTTCCCCCTCCCCATTTAATCACCACAACCGCCCTGTGAGATAGGTTAGGGCTGAAAGGCTAAAAGGGGATTCTATATTTATACTTGTTTTCACTCAGGCCTTGAGTTTGCCTGTCTTAGTCCACACCTTGCACTCTGCCAATCAAAGTCTTGAACTTTTTTGAATCTGGGCTTATGTTCTCTCCAAGCTCAGCATGGAAGATGCATCGGGGGCCACAGCAAAGATAACTCAGTAGAAGATGCAGTTGTGCCATGTGGATTTTAAAAGATAGCACAGCAGTGCCAATGGATTCTGGTACTGAGGAATCTGCTACCCAGTTGCCTGCTCTGCAGAAAGTGATATTTCCTTATCCATCAAGGAACTGATATGCTTGGAGACACCCTGGTTTCCCTTTCCTGGCCTTGCTGTTCCTGTGCTTTTTCACTAATGACCAAGTAGGTGAGCCAGAACTACCAGAAGGAAGAATTAGAAGTGGCGTAAAGCTGAGCCAAATGCTGAAGGAAGAATATTAACCCCATTTTCCAACCCGTAAACCTCATAAGCCATTTCTGTGGTGGCTCCCAGCTTGTGAAATGCTCTCCTCAGGGAGTCTCGCCTGGTACCTTCCTTACATATCTTTGGACGCCAGGCAGAAACATTTCTCTTCTCCCAGGCCTTTGGCTAATTAAACCATATATGACCTTTTAAACTGTGGTGTGGGGTACTGGTTTTGTTTGTTACTATGTTATGTATTTTTGTGTTTTTATATTGTAAACTGCCCTGTGATCCTTGTTTGAAGGGTGGTATAGGAATTTACTAAATAATTTGCATGACCAGTAACATTAGTTTAGGAACAAAATGGATAAGGATTATTAGTATGTAAATTTGGTCTGATTTTTTAATTACCAAGAGCCAATATAAAGCAAATAAAACTACAAAAATGTTATGTATTTTTGTGTTTTACATAAAGCAAATAAAGCTACTAGTAGCCATCCTAATTTCTGCTGGCTGAGCATTGACTGAGCCAGAGTGAGGGATTTACACTGCTGTATCTACAACTTGGTCGGGGTGAGAGACTTCTACCAGCATAGCCCCAGCTGAGCCCTGGCTCAGCGGGGTGGGGTGGGGGTGAGGGGGTGGGAAACAAGACCGACCAAATCCAAACTGTCATCCCGACAGATCTTGGGTTTGGACTGTGCTGTTATTATCCTCAGTACTCAACAAATACACCTTCCTTTGTATAGGAACGAAATCAGTTTTATTTATTGTTTTACAACTGCTGAATGAGCTAAAGAAAGAGCCACAGTAATGAATCAAAGAATGGGCTTCTTCTCCCAACGCAGCTCGGTTTAAGAAGCAGCTTCTTGGACTGTAACTCCAGAGAAAGCAAGATCCTCCAAAATGCAAGGAGAGATCATCTCAGGGAGCCTAGACAGGCTTGGGCATGTGCAACTGCTGCTTATCCCAAAGCCTTTAAAAGGCTGGGCCTTACGAAAGAGCTCATCTCACTTAACTCATCATATTGTACATTGCTAACATTTTCTAGAAGACTGCAGTGGCCCGAAATGTTTGGTGGTTACCCGGAATAATTCTGCAGTTTGTGATCTTCATCCAGATCCAGGCAAGAGAAAGGCCACTTGGTGTCATCTCTCAGGAAGGGATTTCTCATGTCATTGACTGTCCCTTCCCCAATGATGTGTTAGGAAATGTCCAAATTGGAATGCTGTCAATGAATTTCAGGAGACTCGAGAATGATTTTTCCAGAACTGATATCCTTCCAGTTAGCATGAAGAACTGGCTAAGCATTTGGGCCGGGCTAGATATGCCTCAGTGTTCATTGAGTGGCCGTTCATGAGAAACTTGCGGGCTGCCTTAGGAGACCAAGGTACCATGTTACAAACAGACACATAAACACATTGTATGAGCTGAAGAGTCTATAGCAGGGGTTGGCAAAGTTTACCTCACCAGGGCCGGTTCACTCCAGTGGAGATCCCTCCGGCGTCTGTGCAGACACAATTTACAGTGTCTGCACATGCACAGACGCAATTTTCGGCGCTGCGGAAGCAAGTCCCCATGCCACACTGCACCGTTGTAGCGCAGCACGTGGGAACTCACAGAGCAAGCGGTTCAGTTCGGGGGCGGCTCATGGGCCAGTTAAATGACCTCTGTGGGCCGCTTGTGGACCATGGGCCTTAGGTTACCTACCCCTGGTCTATAGCAGCAGAAAACCTCAGGCTCATACAGGTTTTTCTTTCTTTAGTGCTAAAATTGAACTGTCCTGGGTCATAACCCCAAAGCAATTGGACAGTGGGAATAGCCTTGCCACATTGCACATGTAAGTTGTTTTAAGTGCTTTTAACACTGTGTTTTAATAGTTGTAATCTGCCATGGGACCTAAGGCTGAAGGGCAGGCAGATGATGATTATGGTAATACAGTGGTACCTTGGGTTACGTACATACGCTTCAGGTTACAGACTCTGCTAACCCAGAAATAGTACCTCGGGTTAAGAACTTCAGGATGAGAACAAAAATCGTGCCGCCGCCGCGGTGCAGCAGCAGGAGGCCCCATTGCTAAAGTGGTGCTTCAGGTTAAGAACAGTTTCAGGTTAAGAACGGACCTCCGGAACGAATTAAGTACTTAACCCGAGGTACCACTGTAATGATGATGATGATGATGCAATGGGCTTACATATTTCCCCTGTCTTGTTAGTATTGCTTAGAATTGCTAAGGAAAAGAGTATGATCCACTGAGTTTTGTTGTTGTTGTTGTTGTTGCTGCTGCTCAGATGAGTGTAGCCATAGGAATGATACAACAAGTAATGTTTAGCTCCTTTAAAAAGGTCAGTTCTTTTCATTAAAAAAAATTAATGCAGAAAGTTATGACATAGTCTGTGTGTGCATGTGTGCATGTGTGTGTGCATGCATGCATGATTGTGTATGTATGTGTTGCTCCTTATCTGTTATAATACAAAAATTAATAAATAGGTGATCCTGACATGCGACTATAGTTCAAACTGCATAAACTATTGCAATAAGTGGACTCATTTAGGAAATCAATTGTTTAATTCGGCATTGGGGAAATGAGATTTCTCTGCAAAAGAAAGCAGTTGAGCAAAACAACTGAGTTGACTTGGAAATGGTTCTTAATCTTCTTACTGGTGCCAGGATCTGGATAGCATGAAACTGGGGGAGTGGGCTTAGTAGAATATGGAACATAGTAATATTGCCTAAATTAATATAGTGCAGAAGAATGAGTGATGACAAGCAACTGAATAAGTTTGTGGAAAGGCGGATTTTATCTGTGATGTTTTGGAATAAAAAGTTTCAGGACCATCTTCAATCTTGTCACTCCTTTGCTTTATTTTAATCACAAACATAGATAACTTCTGCATAACTACAGACTTGTACGGTTCCTTTTTAAAATAATAATGCAGAATGTTATGGTGCAGACTGTGTGTGAATTCTTCATTATCTGTAATGATAACGCAAAAACTGGTCAGCAGATGATCATGACATGTGACTACACTTCAAACTAAACTACTGCAATAAGGGGGCTGGTTTGGGAAATCAGGTTTCTAGCTCCGTGTTGGGAGGAATTAGATTTCACTGTAAAAGGTACCAGTTGGGGAAAGTACGTTTTCACCTTCTGCAATAACTAGGACAGAGTGAGGCAGCAGGTGATGTGAGGTAGGAAGCAGTGGCAGGAAGGTGTTGGGGGAATCAGCTGGTGTGTGCTATGCGATCTGCTCTGTCTCAAAGAATTATGAGCATTGTAGTTTGTTAAAGGGACGCGGGTGGCCCTGTGGGTTAAACCACAGGGCCTAGGGCTTGCAGATCAGAAGGTCAGCGGTTCAAATCCCCGTGACGGGGGTCGAAAGCACTCCAGTGCAAGTAGATAAATAGGTACCGCTCAGGTGGGAAGATAAACGGCGTTTCCATGCACTGCTCTGGTTCGCCAGAAGCAGCTTAGTCATGCTGGCCACATGACCCGGAAGCTGTACGCCGGCTCCCTTGGCCAATAAAGCGAGATGAGCGCCGCAACCCCAGAGTCCGTCACGACTGGACCTAATGTTCAGGGGTCCCTTTACCTTTAGTTTGTTAAAGGCTGCTAGGATTGTAACTCTGTGAGGGGTAAACGACAGTGTTCA
This sequence comes from Podarcis filfolensis, assembly GCF_964270895.1. Lineage (NCBI taxonomy): Eukaryota > Metazoa > Chordata > Lepidosauria > Squamata > Lacertidae > Podarcis > Podarcis filfolensis. The sequence continues at coordinate 41,096,595 of NC_139608.1, read as the reverse complement.
GAATTCATTGAAGGTGGGGAATGTGTTTTAAGGGCATATATTTTTATTTATTAGTGTTACACCCCACCTTTCTCTTCCAAGGATTTCAAGGTGGTTCTACATGGTTCTCCTCCACCCCAGTTCATCCTCACAACCTGTGAGGCAGGTGAACCTAAAGGATGGTGATTGGCCCATGGTCATCCAGTCCCAGGTCACTCTCTCAGGTCATAGTCCAATGCTCTAACCATTATGCCACACTGGCTGGCCCCCTCGAGATCCTGCGGTCGGTCCACATGACCAGAGTTCTCTGCGGAGGTGGCTGCCAGAGGGGCTGGACTGCCTGGCAGCGAAGGCGCCCACCCGAGGGCCTCCCTGGGCTTCGCAGCAGTTGCTGCTGCTGCTGCCCCCCGTGGGCGCGTCCGCCCGGACGCTCCGTCCACATTCCCTCGTGAGGTTCCCACATAAATCAGCGCGGGCGGAGCGCCGGGAAGGGCACTTTCTCATCGGGCGCTGCTGACAGGCAACGACAAACAGACCGGCCTGAGAATAACCACGGCCCGGGCCGAGTTTACACAAGGGCAGGCGCTGTGTAAATATGGAGCCGGGATGGGAGGGAGGGAAGGAGGGCGAGCCAGCGCCGCCGCCCGCTCCAGGCGAGGTCCTTAGACCCACTGAACGGGATGGGGGGAAAGAGGGGGCACGGGAAGGGAGGGGACGCTCCAATTTATCTCCTCGGGGGCCTGGGAGAGACAATGCCCCGACGGCTGTGGCCACGGAAGTGCAATGCATTAAAATCCAATGGGGCTCACTTGCTTCAGGCCGTGGGGACACGATCCAGCCCAAAGCAAAGGGCTTCATTCAATCCGGCCTGGTCCATGGTCAGGGGTGATGAGAGTTGTGACTCTCCAGACGTTGCTGGACTCTAAGGCTGCCCCTCTCTGAACTGAAGGTCCGGTGAGGTGGTAGACCAGGCATAGGCAAACTCGGCCCTCCAGATGTTTTGGGACTACAATACCCACCATCCCTGGCTAGGGGTCATGGGAGTTGTAGTTCCAAAACACCTGGAGGGTCGAATTTGCCTATGCCTGTCATAGACTCCTTCTTTGAAGGTTTTTGAACACAGGTTGGATGGCCATCTGCCATGGATGCTTTTAGTTGAGATTCCTGCACTGCAGAGGGTTAGACTAGATGACCCTGGGGGTCCCTTCCAACTCTGCAGTTCTATGATGCTATGATTCTATGAGCTGTGGAATGCCCTCAGGCGACAACAGGTGAAAGTGTGCCTTGTTGGTGGTGGCCCCTGCCCTCTGGAGCGCCCCCGCGCTCCTCGACTGGGAAAGCGCTGGGTGCTTCCGAAGTCCATTAAACACCTCCTCTCTGATTCTACAGCCCTCTACTAATGTTGATATACGTTGTTGTTGTTATTGTTGAATAGCCGGATTATTCTCCCTTGGTATAACAGGGTCCTTGTTTTGTAACCTTGTCTTATCTAACGATTATGTTTTAGTCGCTACTTTCCACGCAGCCACATACCCGTGGTTTATTTAATGTTGGTTTTGTTTCATGCCTGCTGCTGTTGTTGTTATTGTTATTGTTATTCTTATTATTATTAAAAATGGAACGGTTTAAATGTTTCAGTGTGCTTTTATTTCTTCCTTCGTAAACCGCTTCTAGATTTATTTGTAATGGTAAGCGGTATATAAAATATAAATAAATAAACTGACTGTCTACAACCTACTTTTGAGTAAACGCGCGTCAGTTCCCGCTTTCAGGGGCAAAGGCTTTTTAAGTATCTGCTTAATTTCCCAATGAAATCAATGGAAATTCAAAACTCTTCCCTTTGGCCAATGTCTTGCCAACCCGCTGAGTGAATTTTAGTGGGGGACAGTTAAGCCAATATCAAACTGGGGGCTACGCCTGTGTTTCAATCCGCGTCGCCAGCCTTAACTGCTCCAGGGATGCCCGCCAGCAATTGCTCGGACCTCGTGGAAGTCTTTTAAATGCGAGGAGAGAGCAGACTAAGCCAAACGAAATTCGCCAAAGGAAGTGCTGCCCTAGTCGCTTTTTAAAAACTAACCAAAGGAACCAGCTCCAAGGTGAACAATGCTAGCTACGAAATAGAGAAGCTAAAGCCCATTAGGCAACCGCTATCCTGAAAATACAGATACCTGTAATTTAAAAATGGTTCTCTTTTGCCTTCTAGCTTGCGTGAACAACATTCACACGTGTATTCACACAGTCCGAGAGCGAAGGAGAAAGAGATGGGTGTCGCTTTCCCATACGAATCTAGTTGCTTCCAAACCACCAGATTTTCCCGTACCTATTTGCTTGCATGGGAAATCACATTTTGCTGTGGGATACAATCACTGCAACGTTTTAGCATTCCTGCTTAGATATCTGAAGCAAACACCTAGTGAGGAGTTGTTCCTCCCCAGATAAAGAGTTTAGGTTCGGGCTATAAAAAGTCAAAGAGTCCTGATAAAGCAGCGACCCGATCTAATCGGTGTTAAGCATGGTGAAGTCTCATTGTTTTCAATGGGCAATCTCTAAACCTCTTTAAACTGTCGCTTTTGAATCAGTAGGACAAGAAAGCGCTTAATTTTCTCTCATCTGGATCGCGCGGATTGTATCGCTCTGACGATTTCTGTGCCTTAGTTTATTAATTACTTCCGCCTTTCCATACAATGTGCTGAAGGAGGCTTGCAATGAATGCTAGTGGCGCAAATACTAACCAATAAAATAATAAAAATAAAACTAATAAGATTCGTGGACCGGATTTGGAAGGGGAAGGAGCTGGAAGATGGTGCGGTCTCCGAAGGTGCGCATGGCAGCATTAGATATGTGGGGCTGTGGGCGCAGAGGTCCCGGGATGGTTGGGGGGCGGGGGGCGCTCAGTCTTCCAAAGGGCGCACATTTCAGAATTCAGATGACTTGACAGGGCTAAGTCACCCGAACAACTTTTCCCGACCCTGCGTTACTCACAGTTTGCGCGCCTTAGACAGCAATCCCATGCATACTGACCCAGGGCGAGACTCGAGTCAACACCGAACACCGTGGGACTTTCTTTCGAGAAAGCATAACATAGGATTGCAGGCACTGAATTAATTTCCCCACCCTTCCAATTAGGAGGGAAGTTCGAATTCTCGCTGAAGATTTTTGTGAATGGGTAGCAGTTATTTCTAATTAAGTACCTCTAGGGCTTGCAACGGTAGTCCGGCAAATTAATCCCCTGAGAATATTTGGATGAACTAAAAAGATGCCTCAGATTAATCGGTCAACGTCGTGTTTGTTTTAATGTATTATTACCATAAAACTGCAGGAGGCAAGCGCTATTTTAAAAGAGGCGCTGTCTCCTGCGCGTCAACGAATAAAGGGGTGCCTCTTCTTAGGAGAGAGGTCTGCTCAACACACGTTGGCACATCTTAACAGAAATATAACATATAACATAACATTATATGATGGAAACATATGATCAGTCGAAAAAACGCCGTCAGTTTCAAGGGAACTTTTGGCTTCCAAGAACCCCTGCTTAAGATCTACCTTGCCGTCTGCTGGAGAGAAATCGGGGCGACCCTCTGTGCAGCCCTCCAAGATCGGCTGTTCTCCCCAGATTGTTAGACGGGGAGGGCCGAAAGAATCCTGGCTTTTCTAAGGCCACCTAGTGAGATGCCTCGTCTCGCGTTCCTGGCTTCCAGGTTTACAGACCCGCGGAAGCTTCCCAAAGCTGATCAAAGGCGCCGAGCTCGCTAAAATGGGGGGACTTGGATGTTGTTTGTTTATTTGCTTGTTTGTTTTGAGGCCATTAGCAGCCGGACGTGTCGGCTCTGCCGGGTCTTCTCCCCGGCCTGCGGGGCTGATGGAGCCATTAGAGGCCACGAGGGTGGGGGATCCCTTCTGCGGCGGCAGGGCTTCCTGCTCCGGCCGCGGCTCCAGCCAACATCCCCCTCGCTTGGGCGGACTCCGGCTCCATCCATTACCTTAATCCCTTGTCTAAACAGTGCGCAGCGCGGCTGGGACAACGAGGCAGCGCTCAAACCAGGAGCGGGCAGCGAAAAAAAGCTAATGGGCTCGAGACAATAACCATTAGGAGCAGCGCCCTCCGTGTGTCCCCCCCCCCCAAAAAAAAACCGACCCACACCCAGCGCGAGGAGGCGCGCAAAGAGGGAGGCCTGGAGACAAGGGGAGCGTGGCTTCTCCCACACCCCTCTCCGTCCAGCCTCAAGAGTTCGGCAAAATGGTAGGGTTTTGTTTTTGTTTTGCTTTTGAAGAAAATAAATTTTAAAAGTAGTACGGTTTATAGGTTTGAGATCCGAGGTGGGAGAAAGTCGGCGACGCGCATAGATGGGATCCAACAACAAACTCTCCAAGTCCTGGCGAAGAAAACAGAGAGCCTCGTGGCGCAGTTTGGTGCCATTCAAACCAGTGAGAGTCAAGCAGCTGTATTTGAAAAGATGCAACCGATGTGCGCAAGAAGGTCAGAGATATCCGGTGGGATTCAGTTTCTTTTTATTTAAAAATAAAATATAATGATTAGAATCTCATATATATGTTTTCCTGCAACTCAAAATGCGAACGTTAATGTCCTCTGACTCTCCAAAGATGTTCAGAATTTCGAAACAGCATTAAATTTCTAATGCTGGCGTCCTAAGCGGGCCTACAAGGGAGTCGATGTTATGAGTCCAAATGCAAACCTCGGCTTCCTTCGGGACTTCCTTCAAGTATGATCTGGGTCAGGGCTCAAAACAGAAGGGAAGATATTACGCTGGCAGTTCAAGTCAGTGAAAATAATAACAGCAACTTTTACACAGCACTTTTAAAGCGCGATCCTACGCATGTTTGCTACATGAAAGTGATTGCGCTTTATCATTGAAGTACGCCTCCGTGCCTCTTACTCCCTAGCTCTTTAACATGCATTGATCCTTACTGACAGCTGGATATTATTGTCCCCATTTTGCAGATGCGAGACTGACGCTGGGAGAGGGCAGCTTGCAAAAACCCACCTTAGTTAGTTCCTAGCATAGGTGAGAGATGTGCACAAGGGGCTTACCTGTTCAACAAATACCAGGCGCGCGTGATCAGAGCTCTGTATTCTTTCAATATCTGCTTTGTGTGAGAGAGTTTTCGCAAAAAGCCCGAGGTGCTCGCCTTGTTTCTCGCTCATTTATCCCTTCAAAACATTTATCCAGGCCTGCACGAAATAGCAGGAGGAGCCCAGCGCAGGGCCTCGCGCGCAAAGAACACCGTCTGAAGGGCCAGGATAGCTCCCCGGGCCTGTGGAAAGAGAAACTTTGCCAGGAAGAAGAAGAAGCTCTTCTCAAAGTTGAAGGGAGTGGTTACAGCCGAGCCTTGGTTTGGAAAGAGCCTGGAGGTGCTGCGGAGAAGGGTAAGCCGAGGAGAAGGAAAGGGGGCCTGGGGACGCAACGAACCTTGGAGAGAAAGGGCTGGACGCAGCTGAGCAAACTCCAGCCCAAACCACCCGAGCAGGGTGCTGTCCTTTCTGCGGCCTGGGCTTACTCTCTGCAGTCCTCGACGTAAACCATCCAAGCTTCCACGAATCCCCCGCCCCCCGCTCCAGATTGTCCCAGGCGAGGAAGACGCATTATTAATTTTACGAGTACTTTCAAAATATCTCCTCTGCACGTCTTCTCGCTGCGGTCGACGGCGCGGTTACAAAGGACGTTTGCCGGGCCAGGGCTGTTGTTTTGTTGTTGCCGTCGTTGCTCTCCAAAGGCAATGAAGGTTTTCTGCTTCAGGCTGCCCGTAGGCAAGCCCCAAGGGGCCCGGCGGGAGAGCGCGGCCTGCCGAGCGCGAGTCTCTGCCCAGAAGCCTTGGAGCGCGCAAATCCTCCTGCCCAGACGCCAGCCTTTCCCACTGCGTTATGCTGGCCTGGCCCGGCGGACAATCCAGCTGTTCCAGCAACAGCTCAAGAAACCTTTTCCCCCAACTGTGGGGGGGGGGGCAGTCAGAGACAACAAGCCCACCACAACGGGGTCCTGCGTTCGGAAAGACCCACTGGCCAGACCTTGTTTCCCCATCCCATGGCGGGCTGCTTGGCTTGGACGCCTTCCTCCACCCTGTCCCCAGACCCCGGCAAATGAGGACCAGGTAGCCCTGAGCAAGACGGCCTCCCTCAGCAAGCAGGAGGAAGGCTGCCGGGAGTAGAACCAGCGGGATCTGGGCTGGAGTAGGTTAGTCTTGGCCGAGGACGGAACCAGGAGGGGCCAAACCGCGAGGCTTTGAGCGGGGATAAAGTGCACATTTTAGGTCTCCCCAGGAGATGCTATCTGGATGGATATACTCCAGCGCAAGAGAAACAACAAAGAAACTCGCGGCACCGGATTAAAGGCTAACACATTTATTGAAGTCTAAATCTCCTTGGGCCAGAACCCACTTCCTTAGATGCACAAAGTGGTTTCCTAAGTGGATAAGTATATATAGGCTGAACGCAGAGAAAGGCGCGGGGGCGGGGAGAGATTGTCGCGGGGAGTTGAGCTTGGATTTTTTGGAAAGGGAGACCAGAAGATCAAGCAAGAGGCAGTGGTAACTGGGTCACGGTCCTATCCAGAATACGACTGCGCGTGCCAGCCCGTATTAACTCGGGCAACGCTCTTCGGGGGCCAAACAACATTAGCCGTGCCCGCCATGGATCCTTGCTCTGCGCCGCCTTCTAACGCGATGCCTTCAGTCGTCTGCCAACAATGCCCCGCTGCTATTGGCTTGAGCCAGACGGGTCAGTCTCCGCGCAAGAGAACGAACGGACACAATCCAGATACTAAAAAAGGGGAACATCCTCAAACCAGGGCGAGCGTTTAAATCCCCACGAAAATGCTGCGGAAAACCTCAAGGATCTCCACATACTGACGACGACGCTTCAAATGTTGTTCCCGGCATAAAGCTGCAATAATCGAAATTAATTAGCTAATTTGACGCTGTGGACCATCTCGGAACTGGTCAGTTGGCTTCAGAAGTTAATTAGATGCTCTGAATGAGGTGTCAATTGATAGCGTAAAATCATTTTACACCATCGATCTCCAAATGACTATTCATCACCAGGCACAGTCAAGCTGGTTGGATAGGGTATTCATTTGACCAAGTCCTGATGCCCAGGGACGGCTAACCTTATCCGGCCCGCGGGCCGCATTGACGACCAGGCCTCCCTCCGAAGGCTACATGCCAACGATGTATTCGCTGTGCTTGCTTTGACACATCTGCTGCTGTTTTGCATTGCCACGTCTTTTGTTGTGTGCCTGTAGGTTAATAAAAAAACAACCACAGCATTTATTTATTTTTGCATACACACACCCCGCTATCGGCTTAGGTGACCCGCTTCTTGGGCGTCTCAGCGTCTCTGTGGTGAAGACCCAAGTCCCAGAAAGTTTTTGGCCACAATGAAAGTATTCCCGTGTTTAAGGTCCACGGGGTACTTTTGCTTTTGTTGCAACCAGTTAAAAGGGCTTTATAACTTGTCCCGTGAACTAGGCTGTTTTCTCACTCAATCTGCTGCTGTAGATTTTCAGCCGATCCTAGGCCTGTTTACTGAAAAGGAAATAGCGCTGTTGTTCAACTGAACTTTAAGTATTCTTCGGGCTGCCGCCCAAGCAGCAAATCTAAATTGTCAGGAAATATCTGGTTCGAGAGTTGATCGCGTTGGCTTCCACAATAATGCGCTGCGGACAAAAGGTAGGTGCAGATTGCTGTGCCGGTGTCTCCTGGTTAGTTCGTCTACTCAGAAGTAAACGCCATTGAGTACAGTTAGAAGACATTCCCGGTCGAGTGTGTGCAGAATTGCAGTCCGAGGACACGTAAATACTAAAGTTTTTCCTTATCCGATGGTAATATCTACAAGTTTTGCAATAAACGTTTATAATGAAGAAATAATAGAATATCATGCAACCTTGCAGTAAACTAATTTCACCGTGAACTAATCGCACTGCAAGCTTATCGTTATTTATTTGCATCAAATCTGTTTAGAGGAATTGTTCAGTCAACGTTCCATTTTTATTTTTTATTTTTAGCCTTGAAAAATCCGTTCCACACCTTCACCTCTAATTCTTTCAGTCCTTAAACGAAGGAGGGTCTTCGGCGTTTCTTGGGCTCCATCAAAACACACAAATGGAGGGGCTGTGAAGCCTCCTTGCCTCATAACAAAATTTCTTGACAGGCTGGCAAAAACCGAGGCAGTCGCAAACCTCGTACAATAGAAAGAGTGTCTCCCGTTTATACTGCACAGACACCGAATATAAATGCTACATCGATGGTTGTTGCATTGACTAAGCGACCACCGCCTGATAACAAGAGAGCACATTAAAATCCTTTGGTTTCAACGGGAACATTAACTCTCTCGCATTGAAACCTCGTGGCTTATCCGAGTCGAGGCCACCCTCGAGGGGAAACCCCTTGCCCAAGAGTCCCCTAATAAAAGATAAAAGCCTTCTTTAATCTGTTATTGAGTGGAAAGGGAACTTCCACTGGGTTACCGCACTACTTCCAGTGCTCAGCAGTCCCCGTCCCCCCCCCCCCCAAGAAATCAGGAGCAGTGACTTGATGGTTTCTTATATTTGTTTGGGGGGGGGACGGGGACCGGGGCCTGGGAACAACCCACCCCCCTTACCGGGCTCTCCGGCAGAGCCTCCCTAAGCTGCCTTTTGCCACCCCTGTTACTATTCCCCAGAGAGGACGGAGGGACCGGCGCTTAGGGACAGTGAAGGAATCATAGAATCATAGAGTTGGAAGAGACCACAAGGGCCATCGAGTCCAACCCCCTGCCAAGCAGGAAACACCATCAGAGCACTCCTGACATATGGTTGTCAAGCCTCTGCTTAAAGACCTCCAAAGAAGGAGACTCCACCACACTCCTTGGCAGCAAATTCCACTGTCGAACAGCTCTTACTGTCAGAAAGTTCTTCCTAATTTTTAGGTGGAATCTTCTTTCTTGTAGTTTGGATCCATTGCTCCGTGTCCGCTTCTCTGGAGCAGCAGAAAACAACCTTTCTCCCTCCTCTATGTGACATCCTTTTATATATTTGAACATGGCTATCATATCACCCCTTAACCTCCTCTTCTCCAGGCTAAACATGCCCAGCTCCCTTAGCCATTCCTCATAAGGCATCGTTTCCAGGCCTTTGACCATTTTGGTTGCCCTCCTCTGGACACGTTCCAGTTTGTCAGTGTCCTTCTTGAACTGTGGTGCCCAGAACTGGACACAGTACTCCAGGTGAGGTCTGACCAGAGCAGAATACAGTGGCACTATTACTTCCCTTGATCTAGATGCTATACTCCTATTGATGCAGCCCAGAATTGCATTGGCTTTTTTAGCTGCCGTGTCACACTGTTGGCTCATGTCAAGTTTGTGGTCAACCAAGACTCCTAGATCCTTTTCACATGTACTGCTCTCAAGCCAGGTGTCACCCATCTTGTATTTGTGCCTCTCATTTTTTTTGCCCAAGTGCAATACTTTACATTTCTCCCCATTAAAATTCATCTTGTTTGTTTTGGCCCAGTTCTCTAATCTGTCAAGATCGTTTTGAAGTGTGATCCTGTCCTCTGGGGTGTTAGCCACCCCTCCCAGTTTGGTGTCATCTGCAAATTTGATCAGGATGCCCTTGAGTCCATCTTCCAAGTCGTTGATAAAGATGTTGAATAAGACCGGGCCCAAGACAGAACCCTGTGGCACCCCACTAGTCACTCTTCTCCAGGATGAAGAGGAACCATTGATGAGCACGAATTTCAGAAACGGCCATTGACACTAATCACGAAACCCTTTTGATCGCTTTTATTTTAAGAGAGCTCCCCGGAAGAGCCAGAGTGGTCTACCTTCTTTTGGGTTCCCTGAAAGACAGACAGAAGCGCTCGCCGGAGCCCAACAAAAACGCACACCTTTTGCTCGCGAGTGTCCCCGGGGAGTCACTATAAGAAGAAGAAATAAAGAAAATTAAGATGCAGGAGGAAAAAACGAAACTCAAGAGCCCTTTTAACTAACCACAGACACATAATAGGAGCAAGAAATAACAACAACAACAACAACAACAATAATAATAATAATAATATCCCAGTACGTAAGATCACGAGCTTAGCTTTGAGATGCCGCTTTCGCAGACTGTTTTATATCCATGTTATACAAGCCATCTAAGGTGGTGGCCATAACCACACATTGCAATAATACTCGCCTCTGGATATTACTGCTACCTATTACTACCTATTACTACTATTACTGCTACCTATTATTACTACTACTACTTCTACTACTACTAAACACATGCATATCTCGTCCTACGCCCACATTGGTACTGGCAAGCAGCTGCGTCCTAGGGTTTGTCTTGCCAAAGGTATGCAAAAGCCCTGCGTCTCCTCGCGGGCAGGTGACCGCCGGAAGAGACTTGGTGCTCCCTCCACAGGCCAATTGCCAAGCGGATGTTGAATGTTAAATTGGACAGATTACCTTGGCCCTGTCCCTGTATTTACTGCGCCCCGCGACAGGACAGCTCACCCCACGCACCCCACGCGCGCACGCGCGCACCCACACCCACCTTCCCGCGTTTCCTTGGTTCTATTTGCCCCAAGAAAGGCGAGTTTCCTCTTGGGCCCTTTCCCCAAGGAGTTCCTTTTCTTTCAATTCCTCCGAAGTTTAAAAAAAGAAAAACCGCGAGTGGTAAGTCCCCAAGGGAGGAGATGGAGGTAGATCCGGAACCAGAGGAAGGGAAGGCTGTTGTCCAGGGAAAGGCGGAGGGGGGGTTGTCTAGCCATGGGGAGGGGTTGTGGGCTACCTCGGTTCGGACTCCCCAGTGGCGCGGATTTTTCTCCGCCTCCTCTCGCCCCCGACGGCTGTGCGCCAACCTGTGTGACCCGACGGCGTGGGCGCCTCGCGTAGCCTGCCTGTGCAGCCCAGCCTGCAGATTTCTCTTTCCGGCAGGGTCTCTGTGTGTGTGTCACTGAGGGGGCCGGCTCAAGGCTCCCCCGCCTTCCAATGGGGGCGCAGCCCGCGCCCCAGCCCGGCCCCTCCTCGCCGTGACGCGCCCGCCCTGGCCGCAGAGGCGGCTCCGAGTCCAGAGGCTGCAGCTGGTCGGCGCAGAGGCTGCGACTGCAAAGGCGGAGCGGCATCCTTCCCTTCGCATGGACGCCCCTTAGCCGGGCTTGGCTGGCAGGGCGCGGCGCTCCTGCACCCAAGCCGGCTCGCTCCCCTCTTTCCCACGCACCCGTCCCCCCTCCCAATGATGCTCCCCAGCCCCGCCACCTCCACCCCCTTCTCGGTCAAGGATATTCTGAAACTGGAGCAGCAGAGTCTCGGGGGCTCCCTCGAGCCGCCCTTCCCCGTCACCGCCGCCGCTGCCTCCTGCCTGCTGGGGTGCCGCAGCTTCTCCGACGGGGAGGACGACGACGAAGACGACGAGAAGCTGCCCTTCCTCAGCTCCATGGCGGCGACGGGGAAGAGCGCCGCGGATGGGGGGCTTTCCCCAGGGAGCTACGTGCAGGCGGTGCTGCGGGGCACCTGCGATCCCAAGGCCCTGGCAGGAGAGGGAGAACCGGTGCTGGATTCCGGAGCCGGTGAGTACCAGCGAGAGCGGGATCCGGACCCCAAAAGGGAGGCTTTATTGGGGAATCGTAGGGCCAGGCGGGCGCCCAAGTCCCTCTCGGAACGCGGAGCGATTCCCAATCTTTCACATTGCCAGGATAACTAATTCCGAAAGTTTCCCCTTCTGGATCGCAGCGTGGTTGCGCGTGTGTGGCTTGGAACCACCGTTTCTCCAGCCAGATGGGATGCTGAAAGTGGGACACGCGACATCCGCGTCTCCGGGAGCACGTCGGTAACGGTTCAGCGCTGCTCAGAAGTGCTTGGGCACCTCCAAACCCAAGTCGCTTAGGCGGACGCCTCTTCCCTCCGCTGCAAAATATTTGTGGCTCCAACTAACAAACAATAAGAGGATAAGTCCCTTGGAACTTTGAAGGACTTACTTCCGAGTAAACGTGCTTAGGCTGCTGTCCGCTCTACACGTCTCTGAGCCTAAGCCTCCCTGAACACAACGAGACTTGCCATTGGGTAAAATGCACCGGATTGGGTGGTCACACTGCAGCCCTCTTCGTCTCGGATGTAAAATCTTGCTCAGTTAGTCCCGCTTCCCCATTGCAAGTTTGCCTCGGAGTGCATCCTAATGCCCCTACTTGAGAGCAGGTCCTGTGGACCTGGCTTACAAGAAAGCGTCCTCGGTTCAGTCGGAGACTTAGGCAGAAAGGGGACGACACGTTTGGCCACGCCGAGCCATCCACATCCCAAAACAGGCAAGGAACCGCTCTGAGGCCCAGCCTCGCAGCCTTGGTGGTCTGGCGGCAAGGAGAGCCGCCTTGGTGGAATGATGGTTCCGCTGGCTCCAAGCCCCCTCTAGGAAAGCACCCGGGGTGAGGTGGAGCGGAGTGGGTCGAGGGGCGGTCAAAGCGCGAGGGGATCTAGTTGAGGGTCCTTTGCGCCAAGATTTTGTCCGAGGCGCGGCAAGCAAAGCTGTAGCTTGCGCTGTGTCAGTCAGTAACGGGCCTGGCCTGGCCTGGCCTCCCTCCCTGGAAGGGAGGAGATCGTGTTCGCACTGCGGGATCTTGGGGGGCATAAAGACTGCCGTCTGCTTCCTAAGTGGGCATAAATCCATTTCCCAAGTCCTTGCTTCCTTCCGGCTGCCGTAAGCAGTCCTGGTGGCACGGGGGAAAACACACACACTTCGCTCCCTCAAGTTTTTCACGAGTTGGCTGAGCTCCTGCAGAATGCCAGGCGGCGCTGGCTCCTTCGTTTGCAAGGCCGCGAAGCAGCGGCCATATTCCGTTGCGGAAGACTCAACTTTCTATATAATAATATGAATACTATTACTACTAATAATACTTTGCAAACCGTGTTTCTAATTTGCCCCGCCTATAAAATTAGAGGCGCGCTTTTCTGCTGCAGGCTTATTTTGCGGGAGAAGGGTTTTGGGGTTGTTGTTGCAGCTGTGTCTTTATGCCCTTTAAGGCTGCGGTGGTATGCACCCTTAACCTGGGCGTAAGCCCCATTGAACATTGAACTTACTTCTGGGTTAACCTGCCTAGGAGTGCCCTGTAAGACACCGACGGAATTATGTTGTGATCTGGCATTCGGTGCATTAAAAAAGAACACGAAAACAGATGTCGGCCCTTCCAGGTGCCCGCGCAACGTGTTCTCTCCTCTCCCTTTATATAATGTATTCATCTGTCTTGAGAAATGCGTAAATGAGAGGTTTCTGCAAGGTGATAAGTGTGTGTGTGGGGGGTGTCAATGTGTTGTACCGGTCCCGCAGCCCGCAGCTCCCCGGTTCTTGACTGGAGCACCTCTCTCTGTTGTCCCCCGTCTTCTGCAGGGAAGGAGCCCACGGAGGAGTCGTCGGAGCGGCCCAAGGCGCGCGGCCGGAGGAAGCCTCGGGTGCTCTTCTCGCAAGCGCAGGTCTTCGAGCTGGAGCGGCGCTTCCAGCAGCAGCGCTACCTGTCGGCCCCCGAGCGCGAGTTGCTGGCCAGCAGCCTCAAGCTCACGTCCACGCAGGTGAAGATCTGGTTCCAGAACCGACGCTACAAGTGCAAGCGGCAGCGGCAGGACAAGGCCCTGGACCTGGGCGGCCCGACGGCGGGGATGCCTCCGCCGTCGCAGCAGCCTCCGCCTCCGCCGCGCAGGGTGGCCGTGCCCGTGCTGGTGAGGGACGGCAAGCCCTGCCTGGGCGGCTCGCAGGCCTACAGCGCGCCCTACAACGCCGCCGCCGCCTATCCTTATAATGGCTTCCCCAACTACGCCTACGGCGGTTCCCCCGCGGCTGCTTACGGGGCCGGTTACGGCTGTAGCTACCCGGCGGCCAACAGCGGGGGCCCGTCGGTGCCGCCGCCTGCGGGGCCCTACATGAACATGGGCGGCTTCGCGGGCGGCGCGCAGCCTCTGCACCAGGGTCCCGCGGGGCCTTCCTGTAGTCAGGGCATCCGAGCTTGGTAGCCCCGGCCGACGGAGAGATCGAGCAGCGAGCGCGGTTCAGAGCCACGAGCCCAGTCCCCGGTCGCTGGCTGGGGCCCGGCGAGGCAGGCGGGCAGCCGGAGAAGCGGCGCTTCCTCCGACGGGGAGACCCGACCACGCAAGAAGGTGCGCCGCGCTAGCACAGGGCGCGGCTCCATCCTCCACCCTCAGCACCTTGCCAGCCGACAGCCAGCCGTGCTGCAGTCCACGGTGCTAAACGGCCTCGATCGCCACGTCTGCGCGCGGCGGCACTGGCTCTGCTGGACACTCTTCCCATTTAGACTCTCTTCCCTCACTCCCGGCGGAGCTGCCCGCAGCCAAAGCTCTCCTGGGGAAAGGGGCGCGGGGGGAGACTCCGCGCCAAGGCCGAGCAGGGACGGGAACCGGGGGAGGCCAGGCTCTGCCAGAAAGCAGCTTCGCTTGTACAAAGCCAAAGCCGGGGTGGAGGCCGCCGCGAGCCACCCCTTTCTGTTGTTGTTGTTGTTGTATCTTAAAAGTGTATCGATGTAGCCACCGCTGCAAGGAAGTTAAAGGATCCAATAAACCAGGTGCAATATCCATCGCAGGCTTTGCGCTGGCGGGGAGGGAGAGACCGTCGAGCGAGCGAGCGCGTGTGCGAGGTCTGGGTTTCTCCTCTGGCATAAGCGCCCCTTCCAGGTAGAGCTCCTCTCCTGTTGCGCTGGTTCTAAACAAACCACACTGCGCACCTAAAATGCGCAAGTGTTGCAGGAAAAGTCGCAGCCACAGAGCCGCTTTGCCATCATAGACGGCTGTCTCTGAAGCTTCTCCCTCCTTCCTCCTCTCTTCCTTCGACGCCACCCGTTTCCCCCTGCGGTGCAGATCCATGCAGCTTCTAATTGTGGGACAGTTATTTCTCCTAACCCACCAGCCGAGGTAGATTCATGCCGCCTCCAGCAACCTGGAGGCACGAAAAGTGGGGGGTGTAATCCGGAGTAACTTAATCCGGAGTCAGTTCCTCCGGAGGGCAGGCAAGCCCAAAGGAAACCCGCCCTGTCAGGACCCGGAGCTGCTTCAAGTAGCTCGAAGGCCGCGAGGGCTGCGGAGCGTGCGGCTCTCCAGACGCGGCGGGACTACAACTCCGAGCACGATGGGAGTTGGAGTCCTGCAGCCTCCGTAGCCCACAGGCTCCCGGTTCCTGAAGGGAGAAGGTAGGCCCGTTAGCCCGTCGACGGGCTTTGGAAGGGCCGCCCAATGTCCCCCCTCCGCCGCCAGGCCTCAGGCGCCTCCGTGGCCTCGGCTCTCCTAGCATTTGGATTCCGCTGTGGAGGCGCCGCGAGACGGCGGGCTGCGCGGCCGGGTACCTGCCCGCGGCCGGAGGTGCCTCCTTCCCTCGGGCCTTTAATAGGTGGCCAGCCGGCCGCTGTAATCCCCTTGTCCCGGGCGAGGAGAGGGTGCCAAGGGGCTGAATGGGGCAGCGCGCGGCGCGGAGAGGCCCATTGTGGCGGCCGGGCCGGCTCTGAAAGGAAGCGCCTGGAAGGGGCCGAGAAGCGGCGCTTATTGGATTGGGGGACAAAAGGCGGGCCGAGGGGGGCTCCGGACAAAGGGCGAGATTGACGGCCCGCGCTGCCTCCCCCGCTGCGCCCGGGAGGGCGGGGGAGCTGCGGTTTTGTTCCCCTTTTTTATCCCGGGGGGCGAGCGGGGGATTAGGAGGCGCAGTTCAATGTCGGATCCGCCCCTGCCCTGAGTCGGGGTCGAGGAAGGTGGGGAAGCGGGGCAGAAGCAGACAGAGAGTGTATATCCCCCCCAGTAAAGGAAAAGCGCTGCTGTGTGACTCAGGCCTGACGCGAAGAAATGTGCCTGGCTTACTTAGTGGTTAGGAAAAGGTACCCTGCACATGCTTGGAAGACACCTCGCCGTCAGTTGCGCTTTGGCCCCGCCCCTCCGGGATGCCCTCGAGATAGATGGGGTAGCCTTCGCCAAAGGCACCGCCGAGGAACTCCCCTCTCGGTCTGCCTGTGCGGGGGACCCAGCTCACTGGGACGGGCAAGGCACGTGGGGAGTGTGTGTCCGCCCATTCCTTGCTTCAAAGCAGGGTTGTCTTTTCCCACATGAACAGGGGTGCCAAATTGAATAAAGTATTGGGGGGGGGAGTAAGCCCCGCCCCGCATAACCGATCACATGATGTGGTGCACGCACACATTTGAATGACAATGCCCATTCATTGGGAGAGGGAGCCTCCTCAAATATTTTATGGGGGGGCCGAAGACCCCCTCGGCCCCTAGGAGTTGGCTCCTATGCACATGAATGGCCGCGAAGAGCTGCTTCGAACCTGCGCGAGCTTGGGCGCCTTGCCCCGCAAGAGACCCTACGGACTGTAGCCCCGGCGGGGACCGCGAACGAAAGGCAGCCGCCGGAGGTGAGCCCTTGGCGATTAAAATGGTCTGGAACAAGAGCCTAGCGCCGAAGATGTCAGGTTAGCCAGAGGAGGCGGCTCCATTAAGGGTCAATGGTGCGCTGCCTCCACACTTGCAACCGGTCCAGAGCGTACAGGTTTGTAGTTCTTTTTGCTTCGGTTCTGTCTACTGTCTGGGCTTCCTGCTTTCTTCCCTGCCTGTTGTAGATGGGCACCACCATCCGACCGCCACTGAATTAGTTGGCCAGGGAGACGGAATGAAAAAAGTACAGTAATTTTGGTGAACAAGAAAGAAACCACGAGGGGTCGCACCCAAATAGACCTCCCGGATACTGTACCAGCAGTTTGCTTAATGCTGCCCACAATATTAACCGAAGGAATGAGGGGGCTGGGCGGGGCGGGGGGAGCCATATAATCACAGAGTTGGAAGGGATCCTGAGGTAAAAAGTCCAATGGGTAAAAAGAGATTGCATTTGCTGCCCACCAGAGGGAAAACTTTTAGGGATCTGCTTATCACTCCGTTGGTGGTGGGGTTACTGTAGGAGTCGCTTTGCCTCCTTTCTTTAGGTCTTGGCGATCCTGAGGAAGTTGGGGTGATGGGAAAAGAGGCAGTTGTCACTCCCATAACCCTGAATCACAGTCTGAGTGTGCTGTGAGGCAGTTGGCAAATGACACACATCCCTTTGACCAGATTTTAAACCTCTGCGATGCAATTGATCAGTGCCTCTGGCTATTAACCAGAAGTTGGTGGTTCCAGCCAACCCAGGAACAGCTGTGGGTGAGATTCTTGCATTGCAGGGCATTGGACTAGATGACACTCGGGATCCCTTCCAACGCTACTCCAGGATTCTATGATTCTACTCTCTAAAGACGTTGTTAAATAAATAAAATTTTATTTATACCCCGCCCTTCCCGGTTCAGAAAACCGGGCTCAGGGCGACTAATAACAAAATTTAAAACACTTAATTGATGCAACGAAACAGCATAAAATACAGTACAAAACGTGAATAACAATAAATTCAAAATTCAAAATCAGTTTAGGGGGAAATCCATCCAATAAACATTAGATGATCACCAGGGCTAGCTGGCTAAATTAGTCCTTATTTGGGCCAGCGAGGAGACCAAGGGAGAATTAGCTTTGGGATCCCAGAGCGGGTAATCTTCATAAAAAGGGGGGTGGGAGGGAAGGAAGTGGAATAAAAGATCAGGTTAAGGTTTACGTTGTTGGACACGACTCCCAACTCCCATCAGCCTCAAGCCAACATAGCCTGGTGTGGGGACATAAAATTTTGAGGAAGGGGACAGAGGGAAGGAAGGTTTATCCCTGAAGGGAAAAGACCAGAAGAGGTGTTGAAGGAAATCAGAAAGTGAGACAAAAGTTTACTACTGTATTTATTAATAATACATAAACCTGGAATAGAATGGAAGGGAAATAAGGCTGCACTAATTATAATAGAATATGATCCAGATAACAGATCCTATTCAGCTCATTTCTTTTGCCTAGTTGATTCTCCTGCTTTAAGGCAGGGTAGGGAATCTCAGGCCCAGGGGGCAAATGCAGCCCTCTGGGCCTCGCTGTCATCCTCAGAACACATCGTACTGGCTTTGCACTCCAGATGTTGTCTGTCTTGAACTGCTCTGACTTGCAGCTGCTCTCTGGAGTTTTGGGTGGGGGACATCCTCAAACCTATCTAGAGATGTTGAGGACTGAACCTGGAGCTTTTAACTGGCACTGCTCTTCTGTCTTTTGCAGCAGCCTGTCAGTAATTAAGCAGGTACAGTCCTCCCCACCATTTACCTTAGTCCCAGGAAAAGGGGGGGGGGAGAAACTCCCATTGCCAGCCCACCTTCTGCCCAGGGGTGCCAACTTGAATAAAATACTAGGGGGGCATGTAAGCCACCCCCATAATCGATCACATGACATGGTGCACACACACCATTTGAATGACAATGCCCATTAACTGGGGGTGAGGGGAGAGAGTTGGCTCCTCTGTTTATGCCTGTTAAGTCACTACTGCAGGAAGAGGGATTGATAACTTGGAAGTTATGTACAAGTTCCAAGCCACATCCATAGTTTTCCTGAAAGAATTAGCAAAAGCCACATGCCAGGAATTCCACTAGTGTGCAGGTACTCTGTGTTTTTCCTGTTGCCCTGCTACCCAGATCTAAGCCATGGCTTGACTTAGCATTATGTCCATACTGAGGTTCGTGGTTTGTCTTGCTCCTGACAATGCACAAGCTGCAACTAGGGGTTGTTCTTGGCTTACCAATTGTGGTTTGCTTGCAGAAGACAAGCCACAAGGCCAGGCTTGGATAGAACACTAAGCCAAACCATGGCTTAGTTTCAGGAGTGTGGCAGCAGGATTTCCCACCTGTACCTGGCATGCTTATGCATTCTTGTTTATTCATGGTTTGAATTACATGTGAACTGGGCCACAGAGAAAATTTTCTCAAAATTAATGTTTACACCACCTCAAAGATTGAGGGGAAATGCCAGTCAGGGAGCACCAGGCTCTCCTCTGCATTGCCGCAACAGGTGAGCCGCCTTGTCAACTTTTCTTTCCCAGGAAGACAAGAATTTCCTGTCAAAGTCTACCCTTCCAAGACAGATCAAGTCAGCAAGAAGCACAGCTAGCAAACCCATGTATTAACAGGCATTTTGAACATAAGATCTATTTGCCCTTTCGGTTCAACTTCAAAGCTCTAAAACATCAGTTCTCTCTCCATCCCTCACATAATCCTAATGCAACAGAAAGTATGCATTAGAAAATCTAAAATTTGGCTATATCCATCATAAGCCACTGAAGACAGATGTATTGTTTTGAGGTTTCACTTTCCTTGCTGCAAAAGGCAAAGGGCACACATAGGAAGCAGACAGGCTGTTCAGTAAGACACTGGCTCAGTCAGAGGTTTATATTCGCCTCATTTGTGTATTCTTCCTCTTCCTAAATGACACATTCCAAATCTTGGGATCAAGAGTAGGAGGAAAGATTGTCACACTTCCCCCCTAAGAAGTAAGATGAAGCCCATTAACACAGTCACCTTTGTTGGCCATTCCAAGTTAAAAGTTACCTGGAACCTAAGTGCCGTACTTTTGGAGTTCCTGCAACATGGAGGGGCCAGCATCATAGGACACGGCAAGCAGAGAATGCATGCTTTATAACTGCAGATGGATAAATGGTGTTCCCCAATATCACCTGTCTGCCTGTTCTCAAACTACAGCCTGGCTCTGCTCTTTCATATTGCTACTCTGTTGTGATAGAGGATAATAGGAACAAGAACTATTTTTTTTTACATATGTGCACACATGCACCTGTGTCTTTTCCACCACAATATATATATTACTGGAGGACACTGCAAGCCAGTTGAAAGAACACCTGACTGAGGCAGACACTGCATCTTTTCCCCTGCTACCAGTGGCGTAGCGTGGGTTGTCAGCACCCGGGGCAAGGCAAGTAATTTGCGCCCCCTAACCCGTGGATTTTAGTAGGGGCAGAGAGCTGCAAGTGCGAGCGCTCCCCCCAGATGTTGCGCCCGGTGCGTTCGGCCCCCCCTGCACCCCCCACGCTACGCCACTGCCTGCTACTATAAGAGTGTGTGTTTGAGCTATGTTAGTAGGTAAGAATACCACTGAAATATGTATGGGAGGAACAAAAATCACTTAAAGCTGTCAGTTGCCTGGTGCTGGTATCCTGTAGGAACATAAATGTTCTCCAAATACTGTTTAATGACAATCGAAAGCTGGTTCTTCATGAATCAATATTAGTCATACAAGATATGGCATTATATTATACTAATCTCACTTCTACTCTCCCACCTACCACAAGAGGAAACAATTTAGACCATTCTGCTATAGGTTGGTCCAACTTACCTGTAACAAAGCCCTATAGAGCCGCTAAAAAGAGAGCAAGAGATAAGGAGAATAAGAGCAAACAAGGGCTGTGACGATAAAGCAGACTTTATTGGAGGTGCCAAGGGCCACAACAATCAAAGCCTTCCCAGAGAGCATGAGGTTTGTGTGTGTGCTACTAGACAACAGCTCAGCTAACACTTCCCCTGCCTCCATCACCACGTAGTCGTAACAGCAACCCATTCAGGGTATGCAGGTCATCACCCCAAGTTCCAATGTGCTCATGGTAGCTCATGGTAGTCTCCACCTCTTTTAAAGGATTACAACTTTTGGGGCAAGGGAGATGCTTGTTAGGTGACAGGCTAGAAAAGGGCAGGCCAAGCTGCTGCTCATTGTGTACTATCCATTTGGGAGAAGGATGATGGGCTGTGCAAAATGCAGCAGCAGGCAAGAGGCGGCATCGTTATTCCAAAGGCTTGCTTGTCATCTGAGTCTGGCACCAGCCAATCCAGCGGGTGGAGTCACATTTCACTTCCCGGCCAATCGCTCCTCCTTTCGCTTGGTAAGGATGTATTTGAAGAACTCATACACAGACCAGGCAATGGCTGTGGAGGGCATCTGGTAAATGACACGTGCTTGTACCCCTCGAAAATAGGCAGTCAGCCCACCCACGCGGTACACCGTCCTGAATGCATGAGCCATGCCTGTAATGTGCCCACTGATGTTGGTATTCAGTGCCAGGGCCTCCTGGGTATTCAGCAGTGTCTTGCAAACGTCCAATGGGGTGGTGGCAGCAGCAGCAATGGCCCCTGCACAGGCCCCTGCCACCATATGGGAACTAGGGTTGTACTGTCTGTGAGGATTGAGGTGTTCCTGCAAAGATTCATATGCCATGAAGTGGATGGCCTGGAAGGGGATGTTCATAGTCAGCTGAGTGGTGTAGCTTCGGTAGAAAGCTCCCGCCCCTTCATTGCACCATACAGCACGTACACAGTCTGTTGCTCGCTGGTATGGAGAGTTGTACATCTGCATTCTCTGCTTTACCACTGATCACAAGATGACAGCAGCAGCCCAGCCATGGAGACGAGAGAAGGGCAGGGAGGAGCAAAGAAAAAATAAGTAAGTAAGTGCAGTGATCTGAACAGTGTGCATTCTATGTAAACACTTTAATAGATTCAGGGGGCCCTGCATCCCTCAAACTTGCCTCAGTGTGATCTATCTACCCACCCAGCAAATCCTGCAGAACTCCACAACTCATGAAAAAACAGTAATGCCCCAATTCTGGAATTGTGAGACACCAAGTAAAACGGGGGTTACTGAAATGTGATCTGATTATGCCTACACAATGTAGGGAACACAAATATGAAAGACAAGTTGCAATATTGTTTTTATGTCTTTTTTCAACACCAAGAGCAAGGGCAGACACACAAATAGCTTTTTTGCTTCAGCCAAAGTCTTGTCCACCACCCACCCGCTGCATCCAAAGAACCCTTGTAGCAGGTAAGGCTGCATGTCTGAACTGTATCACAAGCAACATGAAAGCACCCCCTGGTGACAAGAAGGGAGCAGCACAAGCTGCATGAAAGCTGCAGGACTGCTGGGAAGCAACATTACCTTCTGCTGGGTTCATGGCTGCATCATGAAGCAATGTTGCCACACAGCCTGCTGCGCCTGCAAAACAAGGACTATTACATGTGAAAAGTGGGAAGAAGACCTAAGGAACTCTCACAATGTGCCACCGGAGAAGTGTATGCGAGCAAATAGGGACACCCCCCTCCCCAAGACAGAATGAAAGTTCATTGAGAAGTTAGAATCAGTTTTCAGAAAGGGAATATCAGAAATATTCAAGGCTCCAGTGCAGGCAATATTTATCATATTAATCTCGACCCACATTGGAAGGATTGGGGGCGGGGGAATCAGAAGACTAAGACTGCAATCCTAACTCCACTTACCTGGGAGTAAGTCCACTGAATTAAATAGGACTTACTTCTGAGTAAACATGGTTAGGATTGCACTGTAAATTATCTATCATCTTTAATTCCTAGAGCAGAGAAGAGCCAAGACCGTCTTGCAGCTATTCAGGATTCTTGCAGCTATTTAGGATTCTGCCGCCGTCCTGCTAACGCATCCAACAAGCTTCAGTCAGGCGAGTTAGTTCCAAAATTCTAGGATCTCCAGCTAATTGGGTCTTCCTATTATCTGTCCAGACTATCAGAGATGAAGGAGCCTCAGAAGCATGCTAGTGTGAAAAAGTAAATATAAGCAGACCAGACTCTACAACACGTTACAGCAAGCTTGGGGTTCTCCCCACTCAAAAATGAGGATGCTAAAAGGACAAATGTAAGAGCAGATACGAACATGAACATATCTGGGACAGCTGCTTCAAAGGAAGAGCACTATATAAAGTCAAAATGAAATACAAACAGCAGCACACCCATTCTTCTATCATATTTCAAACTATCTTCATAATACAGAGTTTGTCTGCTCTGGTGGAAACTGCAGCTATCTGCCCCATATTCCCACAATCCCTTCTTATTCACAAATTCCTTTCAAAAGTCAATGGGAAATCCTACATTCCTAATTATCATGGTTAGATAATGCTTGGAGTGAAGCAGAACACAGCATCAGGGAAGAATGTCAATAGTAAATAGGATTCAGAAGTTAGCAATATAACAGCAGTAAGAAAGAAGACAGGAGTGCCTGGCGTGCTCTGGTCCATGGGGTCACGGACACGACTAAACAAGAAGAAGAAGAAGAAGAAAGAACCAGGCATCCAGTTCTTCATTTCACTAACAGTCCTAGCTGGGAACATAGGG
Source organism: Podarcis filfolensis (assembly GCF_964270895.1). Lineage (NCBI taxonomy): Eukaryota > Metazoa > Chordata > Lepidosauria > Squamata > Lacertidae > Podarcis > Podarcis filfolensis. Next base: position 41,073,592 of record NC_139608.1, on the reverse strand, counting down.
ACCCTCAGGGTGGGGCAAGGAGGCAAGAAGGGACAATACCGTTGGCCACGTGACTATTGCCCCCAGCATGGATAATGTCGGTAAGTGTCTTTTTCAACTTTTCGTAGCAGGCGAAATACAAGGCATGAGCAGGGCCTGCCCCTGTGGCTGTGATGTTCAATCCACGCATGGGTCGCCAGATCCCTTCAGTCCGCACGATCCGCCACAGGGCCTCCAGCACATTCCGGTAGCGAGCAGCAGGTTCCGGTTGCAGGCTCTGCATCCTTGTCTGCCAGCGCAGGGAGGGGAGCAGGTTAGATATGCCAAGGGACTTAGCCTAGTAAGCGCTCCACACCCAGCTCTCCCAACCCAGGACACTCCTTCCTTTCAGAGCCATTCAGCTGCATTTGATGGCTGCACACAAATGAGTGCTCGCAGGCGACCTTTGCAGGTGTCTGCAGATCACCAGAGGGCCTTCGCGTCTGCCAGGACTCTACCGTATGTACAACCCCCCCCCCACACCTTACCCCTTTCTCCCAACCCCATGACTGAGACCAAATATTTCTGGAACCAGGTCGGTCGCTTTGGCGGCAAAAGTGAAGGCCTGAAACGTGATCAAGGAAACCGATCTTGCGTCTTGTCAACTAGTGGCGGCAACAGATAACTCTCCTGTCAAGTGATCGTTCGTTGGCACTTATGCCATTAGCCAGCAAAAGAGCCGAGAACGTGTTTGATCCATCCCTCCCCGAAGTCGTTAGCTCCATCGCATTCATCGGGGGACACATCCTTCGCCTTTCTGTCAACTCTGGTCCCCCCCCCCTTTTTGCCAAATTCGGATCTAGTCGGACCGTCCGGTGATGCGGATTAAAGTGCAACACTAATGAAGATCGTGTGCCGGTTAACCGCTCTCAGGTCCTGCCCAGGGACTCCCGCGTCTCGTCTCAGCTCCCCGCCCCCCGCCAGCACCCGCCCTGCTCCCGGAGAGCAGCTCGGCGCCCGTTCTCACCTTGACACAGTCCACCGGGTACATGATGCTGTGCTCCAGCACCCCCGCCACAGCCCCTGCGAGCATGTGGGTGGAGGCGGCGGAGCCCCGCGGGAGGGCCTCGTAGTCCGGCTCCGGGCCGGCCTCCGTGTCCGTGCCAGTCCCTCCCGCCCCGCCACCCCCCGCGGGCCACGCCCAACCCGCCCCTCCACCGTCGCCCCCGCCCAGCAGCAGGAGGAGCTGGCGGCCCGGCTCTGCCCCACCGCGCTGCCCGGGCCCCGCCGCGCCGCCCGCCCCGAGCTCCATGGCACCGCCGTCGAGTCCGTTGCGGGCTGCACACTCGGTCCTGCGGCTCCCGCGCTGTCCGCCCCGCCCATGGATGTCACTCATTGGCGGCGGACGGTTTTCGCGCCGCCCCGAGCCAATGTCTATTGGTAGGCTGCGACTCACGCTCTCTTCCATTGGCTAACGTCCGTCCTGTCTCCCGCCTATCCAGAGAGGATATTGGGCAATACCTCTTTGACCTTTCGTTCGTTCCTCACCCGATTGGCTACTTTTCCGCTTTATTCAAGATACGTGAGGAAAAGGAGAAAGGTATTGGCTACGATGCCTGCCGTTCAAACTGACAGGCTTGTAATAAGGCTGCGCAGTTTTCTATGGTGCGTGGGGTTTGTTTGTGGATGTTGGTTGGCTTGCTTTCAGTGATGACGTTGCCGTGGGAAGAATATGCCTGTACATTGGTGGACCAAACATGCAGTGTGAGAGTTGACTGGGGGCTGCGAATGGGCAACAGGGCGCCTGCGCGTTCCGGCGAAGACGAGGCCCACAAAAAAAAAGGAGGTGTACGTTGAAAAGCCACCCTTGGGCCTACGAATTGGGCAATATACGCATGACGTAACGAAAACCCGCCCGAATGACCCTCGCCGGGTTGGCCCAGAGCTTGTGACGTGCTGGAAATTACTGAATGACACTTGAGGAGAGTATCGGGTCCCGTCCTGGAAAGCGCGGCGTGCCCTTCGGAAAGCGCAGCTGGTTGGCTGCCCGCCGCGGGAGGCGGAGCCCAGGCCGACTCGGTTCCGTTGCGTCAACCTTACCCGGGCTCTGCCATTGGCTGCCGCCCAGCCCGGTCGCCCTGGGGACGTGGCTGGAGCAAAGGGCCGACGAAGTCGTGGCGCCGGACGGCGAGCGCGGGGCGAAGGAAGCGGTAAGTCGGGCTCTCCGGGGAAGCGGGGGGAAAGGAGCGCTGCCTGTGTGGAAGGGGAACCGCGGCACTGCCGGGCGGAGGAGCCTGCTCTGCGGCCAGAGGCGCGTCTCTCTCTCTCTCTCTCTCTCTCTCTCTCTCTCTCTCTCTCTCTCTCTGTGAAGCTGATCTCAGCATGGGATGAAATGTGGAGCATTAATTAAAGGACCAATTTTGTGGCCCTTTCAGGGGGTAGAGGCGGGAAGGTCGTCGGCGCTGATCCCTGGTTTAACCACTCCCTCTCTTCCTTCCTTTTTCAGGGTTCAGGATCATCCCGCAACTTGGAGGAGCCGAAAGAGATGCTACTTCCTCCTGGGACCCGCACTGGAAGCTGACAGACTGCGGGGCGAGCACATGGCCAGGTGAGGTGATGGGATCGCGGGTCCCACAACGAATTGCCCACACGGTCTCCTTTCCGGCGTTGCCGGCTTCCTCCTCCTCCTCCTCCTCGTCGTCGTACCCCGTGGGCGTGGGCTGCTTCCCGGCTGCTAGGCAGGGCGGTGGCGACCTTGATGCCACTGGAAGAGCAGGTGCGCTGTGGGAGCCTTGGGGCCTGGAGTTTGAGACCCCTGACCCACAAGCGCAGGGGGAGACCAACAAAGAAATGGAAGGATCTCAACAAAGAACTCTTGATCTGAAAACCAGATATAGCCCAGCACTGATCTGGGTTCGAGATTGCGTGTTGATTGGCATGGCTTTGGGACAGGGGTTTTGCATTTAGAACAGCTTTGCTGCAGGGATTCTTCCTGAAAGCTTTGGCGTTGCCTTTTGATTTGTTCTCATGGCACGATCTTCTCTTGCCGCTCAGAGATTGGGATACACACAGCGTTATCTACTCTTCTCTTCTGCTCCCTTTCCCCTGATGACCCTAGTTACAGTGACGCTGTCAGCCTCTTCCCTTGCTCCCTCTGTGAGGCTGGTATGTCTTAAAAACCTCTGCTGTTACAGCCAACCTGGCTAGCAGCCACTTAAGTTCAAAGATCACAGCTTGGTGCTAATCGGTGCAGGGTAGAAGGGCAGCCTGAGTGTTTCCACATAGTCTCTGCAGAGTATCTGTGATTGTTTCCCAGCACTTTAACCCCATTATTATTCAAGTCCCAAATGAATGGTTGGGAAAGGGGAAGTGGGAACGAAGAACAGAGTAGCAGAGATTCACCTGCAAGTTAGGAAAGATTGAAAATGTACAATGTACGTCATGCGTGCCATGCCACAAATCTGTGTTAATGATTATGGCTGCAATCCCGGGGAGTAAGCCCAATGAATATAGTAGGATGTACTTCTGAATGAACATGCATAGGCTTGCATTGTTGGTGATTAATTGCAAGCTATTGCTGGCTGAGTCAATAGGCTTGTTTAGATGCAAGGTTGCCAATGCCATTAAAATGTCCTTTTCAGACTGCAGCACTCAGTACTCACATGGGTCCCATCTGCTCCTTGTTACATTCCCAGCTGCTTTGGAAGAAGGATCTTCCTGTTCCAAACTTCCAGCTGTAGGCTAAGCTGGTTTAGCTGTGTACATTGGAAGCTTTAGCACTTGGATTTCTAAGATCATTTTGTTGGCAAGTACCTGTGGCTGACTGATGAGGCTTTGCTAGACGTTTAACAACTGTTTAATCTGATTTATCCCCTCTTCCAGGATCAGTTTTTCCTGCCTGTGTCCAGCATCTTGGCACTTCACAGTGCCTTCAGTGAGCCTTTGTCTCCGTCAGCGGCTGGGCCTGCTGGGCCTCTTACTTGCAGCCAGTATTTTGCTACTTGTGGGAATCACAAATCTATGGCGTTGGAAAACTAGTTCTCGGGACTGGCAGTCTGAAAGGTGGGTGAATGTGACGGCACTGGCATGAAGTATGCTGAGATAAGGCAAAAAGATGCTTTCAAAGGAGTCAGTCGACTTCCATTGCTTGCATTTCCAAGTTAGCTAAACTTTAGCAAAGCATTCTAAATTAATTGCTTCTGAAATGGCTTGTTCATATAGGCAAAAAGGCCACTTTGTACCCTACAAAACACATAGAGAGATTAGTTAAGAATACAGCACACTACTGCTCTGAGACAGCTAGGGCAGCCAACAGACTTCTGAAAAACAGTATGTTCTAAAGTAAGCTACAGTAGCACAAAATACCCTTTTTGCACATCTTTGTGAGATAAAGCCAGATATAATTATTTTTTTCCTGCTCTAAAATGGAGGAGAGCTGCAGGAAATGAAATGGGTTTAAGGAAGCAATTGTCCAGCAAGACAAATTAGTTTATGCATGAAATGAAACCAACCCTAAAGGAAAGTGCTATGCTGTATGGCGTATATTAGGTGTCTTCAGGGTCAGAAAGTACTGTGTGCCTTTTAATCAAAGCTAAGATTATTCTGTACTTTGGGTGTTGCTGGACTCCCAGATCCCATCATGCCTAGCCAACATGACCAATAGCTGGGGATGATGGGAACTGAAGTTCATCAACATATGGAGAGCCAAGGGTAGCTACCCCTGCTCTAGATGTTGGACTACAAGGCTCATTGTTCCTGACAATTGACAATGGTCACTGTTACTAACAGGAGTTGGGAGTCCTAACACCACCTGGTGGGGGGGGCAGGTTCCTCACCCTTGCTATACATGCTACGCATAATGTAGAATCTGGTTTCCTGGGGAAACTATGGGGAAGGGGGGAGTTAGTGGCACCAAACAAGGTGGCAGTTTCTATGGCACACAAAGTCCTACTATCCACCCCCTTTCCCCTCTGTTCTTCTACAATCCCGGTCTTGGATTACAAAATTGGGCATATTGTTCTGCATTTTTTTGTGTAACACAAATATAGCAGTAGAAAAGGAGATGCTTGATGGAAAAAACTGCAGAGGAAATGGCAGGGCATATTTCACAGTTCCCATCTAACAACAAAATGGGAGTGATGGGAAGAAGCTACGTGGACTGAGTTCAGCTGGCATTTTCCCACCAACAAAGGCTGAAGCCCTTTTAAGCTGGAGGGGGAGGAGGAAGATGCTGCGCTAGTCCTGCCGGGCAGTGCTTTCACAGGGCTTCTGTTGGCGCTCTTCATTTAGTGAAATGTTGGGAACGAAGGACTGTCAGCGTGTCAACATAAGAACCCAAGGTTTAACTGATGGGAAGTCCCAAATTTTGCCCTTAAATGATTCCCAACCCACACATATAATGCTCCAGTACGTTTGCACAGGGACTGGCAATTCTGCTGCCAGTTGATGTTCTGCAGTTGGAAAGTGTGAGGTATCTGGCACAGAAGCAGTTGCTTGAACTGGTTTGCCCACCTTCTTTTACACAGTCCCTGTTTGGGTATTCAGGCTTCACATGTAAGCAGACATGTGAGGAGAAGCTGGAGAACTGTGCTGCCAAAGTCTCTCCACAGCATCATCTGTACAAAGTTCAGAGCTTTCTCTCTCTCTCTCTCTCTCTCTCTTTCTCTCTTTCTCTCTCTTTCTCTGTGTGTGAAGTCCTGATTTAGCAGACTTCTAAATCGCACAAGGAACTGCCATGAGGAGAAGAGGCTTCCCACTTCAGATACCTCACTTTTCCCTATACCCACTCCTCTTAAGATGAGTAAAATTTCAAAATGACTAGATGTGTGACTTGAAGTATTAACACCAGTCTGCTGTTCCTAAAGAAAGGAAGTTGTCAGTAAATATAACACCAGAGAGATAGGAAAGCATAAAAGACAACAAGCAACTCATAAAGAAAACAAAAGGTAAAAAACAACAACAACAAAACTTCTTAACATTACTAACTGGTTCTTCGTTGGTGTTAAATATGCTTGGCAGATTACTAAGACTTAAAAATTACTAAACTAGGAAGTAATTATTTACATTTCTGTCCATAAGATGACAAAGAGCAGTTCTTTAAGTCAAGATGAAAGCTTTTGATTTTCTGTAGGCAATACTGCCTGTCCCCCAGTTGCATCTTAAGAAATAAAGGGATAGTTTTAAGATTCTAAGTTAGGATCCCCCAATCTGAACCAGACTTCTCATGGTCTGCTGGAAAATGACAGTACTTCCTCTGAAGCCAAAATTTTATTTGATATGCTAAAGAGGGTCTCTCCAGCTGCGGTTCTTTATAAGATTAACAAGTCTAGACTTGTTGATGTTATCACTTTAAAATGGGCCATTAAGATAAAGGTAGGGTAAATGTTTTGGCAAAAGCCAGCTATTTGCATTTGACAACCACCTTAAACAAGTCATTTTCAGACCAAAGGAGAGATTGGTAATTACTTTTAAATTCACATTTCCTCTAAACTATACATTCACATTGTATACATTCTCTCAGCTTCCCTTATGGCAGGTAGCAACTTGCCTTTAATTTTAAAAGGGCATTTCTGCTGCAGCTTTTGTTTGCATAATATCCAGTAACATCCAGCATTTATTTGCATAACATCCTGCAGTAATTATATTTATTAATTATGGAATGTACGGTATATCCTGCTTTTCTTTCATCGTGGAACTCAAGGTGGCATATATAGGAATCCAAGGTGAGCCCATCCTGGCAATAATAATAATCATAATAATGCCCTGCTCATCTGGCTGGGTTACCCCAGCCATTCATCAGATGCACACCAGCTTACCTTCAGCAGGTTCATTGCTGGACCTGGGACCAATGCTTGTGCCTCTTCCTTCAAGAGCAGAGCTGATACTACAAGATGCATTTAGCTGCATGGCTTTTATTTTTTCAATGTGATGTGGATTGGACAGAATTTTCTTGTTGGGACAGACTACCAATTACTGTACTCAAATAATATGACATTCAATGGCTCCTCTGGAACTCAGACTCTGATCAACTTCTTGTCCCACCTGACACAGTTTAGGGGGCCTGGCACTGCCTCAGCCATGGTAGTCCTACCACATGGCAGGCCTTGGGTCTTCCTGCTTCTCCTCTTCCTTCGCCCTTTCCTCCTTCCGTGAATGCTGATTAACAGATGTAAACAAAGACTGATATAGTAGCTTATGCCTTAACTTTTGTGACCTGACCTTCTGTCTGTGATAGGTCTGGCTTCTCCTCCCTCTTAGATAAGATGCAATTGTATTTGTGCATCTCTTGGCTCCTGTGTCCATGGGGAAATCCAACTGGAATACTTGGGATGGTGCATGGCATTTGTGAGAGCTGCTGCTCTAGCTGAGTGCCCAGGGAATCTATGCCCTCTTCTGCAAAAGTCAGGATGTTGGAACATTTGGCCCTATGGCAGTTGGCCGTGGGATGGCCTTCTTCAAACCCTTGCTTTGTTCCACCACTGCTGCTGCTGGGTGAGGGAAGCAGCAGAGGCTGTGCTGACTGAGCCAGAATTTCCTTCAGCACCAGAAAGGGGAGCAGGATCAATAAGAACTGTGGTGGCATGAATCCTCTGTCTAATGGATCTGCAAAACCCACTAATTTGGTTAGCTTTCTTCTTAATGGCTGGACATGCTGTGGTCTCTCAGTCCTTTTTTCTGATTGCACCGATGAAATGGCACAAAGTGGGTGGGTTGGGATGTCTACTTCAGTTCTCCGGTTCTTGGGGAGCTGAAGCCAGTGCCTAGGGGGATTCCAATAACTTTCATCTGGTTTCTAGAAGGGGGGACGAGAGCCTCCGCAGGGACTGGATGCACATGCTGGGTCAGCATCGCTTGAAGCATTTATGGAGAAGTGATATAGGCATTTTGTGTTCCTGTAATTCCTATTATTTCTGTTGTGCGATAATAGACAGCCTCTGAAAGAGCAGAGCAGGCATTCTATGGAATGCTGGATCTGCCTTTTTCTTTTAGGGGTGTGAAGACTGTTTGGTCTGGTCTCTGTCTCTTAACTCCAAATCTTCCTCATTCCCCTTGCAGGTACCTGGAACGGTTTCATACCTTGGAGGCAACGGACACAAATAACCCATCTCTGAATTACGGGGTGGTTATTGATTGCGGGAGCAGCGGGTCCCGAGTCTTTGTATACTTTTGGCCACCACACAATGGGAATCCGCACGACCTGCTGGACATCCGGCAGATGCGAGACCGTAACGGCCAGCCTGTTGTCAAGAAGATCAAGCCAGGTTTGGAGATTTCCAAATGCCGTTTTTGTTGGTGGCTGTGAACCCACAAGCACCAAGCACCTGGAGGTGGGCAGAGTTGTTCTGTAGAGATGGCAGCTGAGGGAATATTCCCTTTTCATTGTACAGGGATCTCTACTCTGGCAGCCACTCCAGACAAAGCTAGTGACTACATCAGGCCGCTGCTCAGCTTTGCTGCTGCCTATGTGCCCAGTACCAAGCACAAGGAGACTCCCCTCTACATTTTGTGTACTGCAGGAATGAGGCTGCTGCCTGACTGGTGAGTGAGCTGTATTTTTCCAAGACCTGAGCAGAGTAGGCTTGGGACTGGGGAGCAGGAAGTGCTGGGACTCTTGGAGCTACAGGTGGACTTGCATCCTGAAGTGGAAAGGGACAGGGTGTGGGGTGTATCTTCACTGTAGCAGTCAAATACAACATTTCCTGTTTCCTAGAGTGGACACATGGGAATGTTGCTCCAGACAGGGAGGATTTCCTGTCATACCTGCTCTGGAGCATCCTCCCCCTGTGTGCGACCAGGTAGATAGGTGTGACCCTAGCAGACCCTATAAAAGGGCAGTCACGCAGCCATCTACCTCTTTTGCTGCTCTTTTGCGACACATCTGCTGGCTGTTAGCCAGCAGCACATGGCTCATTCTTACAGAGGATGGAAGCCACAAGGTAGAAAGTCTGAGACCTAGCTCAGACTTTTTTTTCTCTACAACTGTAACTGTGACTACAAAATAAAGCCTGCCTTCAGGACAATACTGTGAACTGAATGTAAGTAAACTTTATCATTACTTTTAAAAGAAGACTGTCATGTCAGTATTGTTTTTAAGAGGGAACTAAAGGGGAAATTTACCAGGAACAATCCAATCTGGACAAGCCAGACTGGATTGCTCAATTCAAATGATTCTAACGAATCCATCAACTAGCTTCCAGCAATGTGCAAGGGAATGTGCTCTGCTACTAGTAATAATAATAATAATAATAATAATAATAATAATAATAATAATAAATTTATTTCTACCCGCCCATCTGGCTGGGTTTCCCCACCCACTCTGGGTGGCTTTCAACAGAACATTGTTATTGTTTAGTCATTTAGTCGTGTCTGACTCTTCGTGACCTCATGGACCAGAGCACGCCAGGCACTTCTGTCTTCCACTGCCTCCCGCAGTTTGGTCAAACATTAAACAGAACATTAAAAACAGAATAAAACTTCAAACATTACAAACTTCCCTAAACAGGGCTGCCTTCAGATGTCAAGGTGTTCCACAGGGTGGGCACCACTACCGAGAAGGCCCTCTTCCTGGTTCCCTGTAACCTCACTTCTTGCAGTGAGGGAACCGCCAGAAGGCCCTCGGCGCTGGACTGCAGCGTCCGGGCTGAACGATGGGGGTGGAGACTAGCTCACTAACGTGAATGAGGAAGGATAATATTTAATCAATATATCCTCTCCTACTATCCACAACATTCCCACACAGGGTTCCCTAACTTGATAGTGAGCAATGGGTCATCTCCACCCCAAGTGGAGCTAAAAATTAAGTCCTGCTTATGAAGTTGTGTGAGTATTTGCAAATTCGTGGCTGGAAAGAGACCAAGTGAGAAGGGTGACTTGCACAGGGGGACAAAAGGGCGGGTTTTTGAAATGAGGTGGAGTCTGCTGTTTAGACATCTTGGCCATTCAGCAAAGGAGCAGTGGAGAGGGGGGCTCGTTATATTTCAGTACAAAGAAATGGGAGCTGCTCAGTTTGTCTGCTTGTGGATCTTCGCAGGCAGCAGACGGCCATCCTGGCGGACCTGGTGAGGGATGTGCCCTTGGAATTTGATTTCCTCTTCTCAGAATCTCAGGCAGAAGTGATCTCTGGGAAGCAAGAAGGTAGGTATTGGGCCAGAAAGGCTCACTCACTCCGTCATCACTGTGATGAGGCTGCATTTTAATATTTTAATGTTTCAATATTTTAATGTTGTCTTTTAATTTTGTTTTTAAGTTGTATTCATTCAACTTGTTTTTATTATTGCTTGTTAGCCGCCCTGAGCCCGGCCTTGGCTGGGGCGGGCGGGGTATAAATAAAAAAATATTATAATTATTATTGTTGTTGTTGTTGTTGTTGTTATTATCTTAGGGAGTTTGGCAAAGGGTGAAGGGAGAGAGGGGGGAAGGTAGGTAGTGAGGCAGCACTGCGCAGGATCTGGGGGCTTAGCTAGCTGTTACACCAGCTTAACTTGCTGTTGGCGGTGCCCATCCCTTGGGGTTGTTCCCTCCCCTCAAACTTCACAGGGTGCTACTCAAGTCCTGTACCTTCAAGGAACCCAACACTGCTCTTGATTCTCTTTCTTCCCCCACCCCCAATTTCCCAGGAGTCTATTCTTGGATAGGCATCAACTTTGTATTGGGAAGATTTGACCACGAAGAAGGTGAGACTGCGGGAAGGGACAGTGGAGTTGAATGGGTAGGTAGAAGTTTTCTCTTTTGGCTCAGTTCCCTCTTGAGTGAGGGACTCTCCAGCACAGTTTGCTCGATTCCCAGCAGGAATGGAGATTTGGCTTTCCCACATGACCTGACCTAAGGCCCCTTCCCATTCTGCAGTTTAGCAGGAGTGAAGGTGAGCAAGAGAGACTAGAGCTGATCCCCACTTCTTCCCTAACTTCTGCCCCCTCAAACCCTAGACATTTCTAGTGTTCAGCCCAAGAGGTATGGGGATGTGCCATCTTCCACCTCCATTTTCCATTGCTTTGGAAACTCTCTCTTTCTCTTTCTCTCCCTCCCTCCGGGATTGTAGAGGAAGATGCAGTGATTTCTGTGACCCTGGCTGGCCAGGAAGAAACCCTGGTGCGAAAGAGGACCGTTGGGATCCTTGACATGGGAGGTGCCTCTCTGCAAATCGCCTATGAGGTGCCGACTTCCACGTCCTTCTCTTCCCCGCAGGAGGTGTGTAGCTTGGGAAGGAAATATGTGCTATGGTCCAGGTTGGGCACTGTTTCTTACTCCCTCTCTCCCTCCCCCTGCCACCCTCCCCTCTGCTACTGACAGGAGGAAGCTGCCAAGAGCCTGCTTGCTGATTTCAACCTTGGCTGTGACATGCAACACACGAAGCACGTGTACCGAGTCTACGTCAGCACCTTCCTGGGCTTTGGGGGCAACTACGCCCGACAGCGCTATGAAGAGCTGGTGCTGAATCAGACCACCACCCGCAACAGGTGATGTCCTAATGCTGCCAGGTTTCAAAAGGTCTGGCTAAAGGCAGCTCTGGATTCCACTGCCCCCAGAAGTTCAAGGAGTGGCAGCCTGGGAGAGGGTGTGTGTTTATTTGTAGGAGGCAGGCTCCCTGAGTGATGAGATCAACGGGAGAAGTTTTTGATGGTCCGCATGCATACCTCTAGCCTGTTTCAGGGTGGCACAGAAGAACTCACCAATCATAACTTGCCCCTGGGGATGTCTGTGTTTTCCCAACCCTGAAGCTTAGGCTCTCGTTGCAGGTTGCAGGGTGAGCAGCTCGGCGCAAATGCTGGGGTGCCCGTCTTGGACCCCTGCCTGCCTGTGGGACTGGAGGATGTTGTGGAGCATGGCGGACAGACCCTGCACATCAAGGGCCAGGGGGACTGGCAGTCGTGCGCGAAGCAAGTGCGCCTCCTGCTGGCGGGAGACAACAGAACCACGGTGTCTCTGCGCAACACCTATCAGGCACCAATTGACTTTGTTAACAGCGAATTCTATGGGTTCTCTGAATTCTACTACTGTACCGAAGATGTGCTGCGCCTGGGAGGACTGTACCACATGCCCACGTTCACACGCGCTGCCCAGGTGACTCTAAAGTATGTGATCACTTTGCCAGGATAGGGGGTGTTGTTTCTGTGCCCACTCATGTCTTTTGCCTCCTTCCAGGATTATTGCAGTCTGAGCTGGTCCGTACTGAGCCAGAGGTTCCGAGACCATCTATACTCAGCACATGCAGACCTGCACCGTGTCAAGTAAGAATCCATTCTTCCCTTTCACAGAGAATGTGCTTGGTCCTTAACTCTTCTTCCATGGACGGTGAAGGGGTGGGGGTAAGATTGCCCCCCAGCAGTCTTCTCAACTGATGAGCCTCAGTCCAGCGTATTTGTGATGGAGTCTCTATGCTCTGCTTGCAGGTACCAGTGCTTCAAATCAGCATGGATGCACCAAGTCCTACACGAAGGCTTTCATTTCCCCAAGGATTATTCTGGTCTGCGCACAGCCCAGTTGGTGTATGATCGTGAGGTACAATGGACACTGGGAGCCATTCTCTATAAAACTCGCTTCCTGCCACTCAGGTAATCTAAATTGTTGTCCACTGTGTGTTTTCTCATCTTAAGAGTGGTAGAGTTCTTTTGGTTACTTCAGAATCAGTCTTTCAAACAAGGTCTTCAGTAAAGAACTGGACCATGGCGCTTGACTAGGAGTAAAATGCCGGTTTTCTAGCCCTAATTAGAGTGTTCAGTCATCTTAATATGTGAACCTGGGAGTAAGCCTCACAGAGTTCAACATGAGGAGGCTTACTCTCAATAAGCATGCATAGGATTGAGCTTGAAACATGGAAGAGTTCAGTACTCTGTGTTTAAAGTCCGAAGATTCATTTTTTAAACTTGAGAAAGCAAGTGATCTGCCAGCAGTGCTTTTCTGAAAAAAACAGAGAAGGAGAAAGCAGAGGCATGCAGAGACCTGGTTTGTTTTTAAGAGGTACCTAAAGGAGAGACATTAAATGCACTCTCAATGAAGCACAGAGCCTGCGTGAAAAGGAAGTTGATCCTTTATCAGTAACATGGTGTCTTAAATGTTAAAAAACTAAACCTATGTTTTTGACACCTCTCATCTATTTACAAATGGTCTGTAGGGCATAGGCCTGAGAAAAGCCAGGTATTTGGGAATCATACTTACTGCAGTATCTGGAAGGCTTCTTTGTCTGCTAGTTGCAAGAGATTCAAGCTTAGCGCAGCTTCACATTTCAACTTCAGACTGATTTTTCTGTTTTTTAGGGATCTCCGCCAGGAGAGCATCCACCAACCTCGCAGCCCTTGGCTCCGTCTCTCCTTTGTTTATAACCACTATCTTTTCTTTGTGTGCATTCTTGTGGTGATGCTTGCAATTGGACTCTACCTCTTCCGTCTGCGCCGCATCCACCAGAAGCAGTTGCACGTGGCACAGCTGGACCTGCTGTGGCTAGCAGAAGTGGTGCCGCTGCCAGCACAGGAGGCAGCCTCCTGACAAAAGAACTACCTCTCAGTGAACTCTCTCCATGTCTGCCCTATTGGCATTGGCTTTTAATGGGCCAGAAGCTGTGATTCTCTTGCGGGCTAGTCCGGAATTCTGCAGGACTCCAGCCCAACCCCAGGGCCTAAACAGTGTCTGCTCAGACTTGCCCCTAACCCAAGCCGCTCAACCCTAATGGACTCTAGATTTTCCTCCGTGGCTGAAATCCCCAGTCACTGGAGGAGAATCACACTGCAGGTGCTGTGAGGCAAGGGAAGCTGATCTCTGTTACCCTTGACAGTGGGCAAAAGGCAGCATAGCTGAAAGTGACCAAAGAAACTTGATTTACTCAGGAAGGGGGGAGAAGGACCTTGTGTGGCCAAGAACTGGACAGCTCTCCCGCAAAAGGAAAGAAAGTGGTTCTTTCTGGTGCTTTACTATAAGCACGCCTCCCCCCCGCCCCGCTACTTCTGTTGATGTCTGTGATAGGACCAAAAAAGGAGTCGTGCAAACAGGATTCCTTGAGGGTAAGAAATAACCTTTTAAAAAAACCAAGGCAGATAATTTGCTGCCTTCCTTCACACTCCTCCCCACAAATACATTTTGCACACACTCCTTTCAAATCCCACATTTATCCATCATTCAGTGTGTCTCAGTGCTGTTGTCCTAGCACTGGGGCTTCCAGCAGTTCCAAGTTTCACAGAAGACCACCTTGCACTGTGGAACGCTGTCCCTGGTACTTGTTTTAACAACACCTAGCCCATAAACTCAATCAACTATGGGCTAAGTTAAATTATGAATTTGTTTTCATACTTGAACTCCAGTTACTGTAGCAATAAATTATGCTGAACTGTGTAAGCAGAGTTTCTTGATGCTAGTTGTGCTGGAAGCTTGTTGGTTGGTGTAGCTGGTTGGTTTTACTAGCTGTAAAAACCATAATTTCTCACCTGTGCTCAAGAATGAGAACCAATCCACAATTGTAGGCCTAAGGAAAAGAACTTGCTTTATTGCTGTATGGTCGTGAACACAATAGGGTTACTATCATAAATCCTAGTCTGGAAATTTGCAGTGGCTTAGTTGCTTACACCACCCAGATAGTTTACTGAAGTGCTCCTTGTCAGGAAACACACACCAATTTTGATTTCAGCCCAATACCAATTAGATGCTATGGATGGAGGCTGGAGTATTACCCTGGCTGAATTTCAAGCACTTCTGGACCCCATATCAGATCTCTTTAACAGAAGACAAAGAAAGCTCACATACTAAAAAAATTTATTTTCACGATACCAGTTTACACTCAATAAATACAAATACACAACATTATAAATAATAGTGGAAGGGGGAATTCTAGGCAAATGCATCCTAGTGCAGCAGCTTCACTGCTAATGGACAAAGATAGGGAGAGAACAGATTGATTGGGTGAGCATCGCCATGTAAAAGTAAGGAAGGTGTCTTGTCTCTTGCCCAAGAGTGTGTTCCAGAGCTCCATCAGCAATTATTCAAACTTAGCGTTTGTTACAGGACTTTCAAAATGCAAACATTTCCCCTAACTGCCACGAGAGGGACATTTAGTTACAACATCAAACCCAAGAGCAGATGCCACCAAGATGCATCAATTAAAACAGGTGGGAGATGGTTAAACAAGTGAAATGGTCCCTTCATATGTTTGGGTCTTGGCCCTACTGCTGTGGGGAAATTTAGAGTGCAAACAAAAGATCCGTTGAGTTAGTACTGGAAAGGACAAGGGGTGGAGCTGTTATCTAGCCTCAGAAGGAAGCCTAGGAAAAAGAGAAAAAGATTTCTTAGTATTGACCTTACCCCAGCAGGATAGAAGATATCTGGGAACAATCAACCTGTTCCCTTTCACTGAGATTTACCATAGCTACCTTTTACAGACAATGAGAAAGTGACCTGTCCTATAGAACCACAGAGTGGCAACACTATTGGAGACAGATTACAGGTACCTTTCTGGTTCTATTGGTTAAGCCAGGGATGGGACCTGTGATTCTCATGTGGCTGGACTATGATCCCTGACTGGCTATACTGGCTTGGGCTAATAGGAGTCAGAATCCAATAATATCTAGAGAACCATAAGCTCCCCATCCCTGGGCTATGCCATTGACAGGTGAGTCAGGCAAGGAACCAAGGAAGGGAATCGTTGTAAACTGGAAGCAACTAGATTCCTTTTTCTTACAAGCTATTAATGAGTTGCATGTAATGTATTTGTGTGTTAGTAAGGTAGGTTAGGTAGTGCTGGACAGAGCAAGTACCTGTTGAATTGGTTGATAGTGGTCCAGTTCACTCCCACAGGAAGCGCACATACCAGATGGTCTCATTCTTCAGCTGGGGTCCAAACAGCGGGTTGGCCTGGGCCAGGAGTGCTATAAGCCAGCTGCAAGGGAAAGATAGGAAGGAGACATATAAACTGGATCACAACTCCTTTTGCACTAGTGCTGAAATACAAAAAGTCATATTTTGCAAGTAACTGCTAGGTCATTTTTGCAAGTAACAGTTATTCTTATAAAGAGGACAGTATCCCTGTAGGAGGGATATATAATATAGGGAGCAAAGTCTTCTAGTTCTTTAAATGTACTACAAGAAGATCTGCCCTGGTGCATTATGGCTGAGAGTGTCTAGCTGAGCCAGACAGGATGTTAGGGCAGCTAGAACAGTCTACTGCTTTGGTGTATGATCAGAGATGGTCTAAGGCTTGTTATGGGATGCAAAATCCACTCCTTGTTCATATATGGGGTCCTGGGAGCATCATGCATGAATGATGCCAAGACATATTGGAAGAGACAGTGTACCATGATCCAAGATTACCCAAAAGCTTATTTTATGAAAGAGGCTGTTTATGCACCTATGTGTAGAATAAGGACCTGGCAACCATGAAGAAACCTGAGCATCTCCAAGGTGGTCATACAGGAGAGCTGCTGCTATTTGGGATTCCTTCCTAGATTCCCAATATTCAGGAAGCAGCCAGTTAGATAAAGTTATGAGGGTGGTTGGTTTCCTGCTGGGTACAACCCAGCTCTACACCCACAACCCATCTCCCCTACACAATACTCACAAGAGATAGCAGGAAATGGCTGTGGTCACCAACATGGTAATAATCACTCTGTGAAGTGAAAAAATGAAAAAGAAAAAAGATTGAGTAAAGCTGCAACCCTAACCCTACTTACCTGGGAGTAAACCCCACTGAATATATTGGGAATTACTTCTGAGTAGACATGGATAGCATTGTGCTGTTACTGAAACAGTCAAGGGGGTCACACAGGAGAAAGGATTCCCAGATCAGGCACTCCTCAACGCTCTTCCTCCCTGCTCCCACACCCCCGCTCCTATATACCATGTTCATAAGAGAAAAATACCCTAGCCCAGCCCTTTGGCTGCTATACTAGTTTGCTATTTGCAGGGTCGCTGGTGTTTCCAACGCGAGGTAGCACTCATAAATGTGATTCCCCCCCACTTGGCAGTCTGAAGCGATGCGGAGTCCCGTTCACAGCATCCGTGGATCGGGCCTCCTTCAAGGCCAAAGGCGGCTGCGGAGAAGGAAAGCCTGCGAGTGTCGCACTTGCGGGGGAAGCGGGTGCTGGTCCCTGCTAAAGGCTGTGTGTGTGTGTGTGTGTGTGTGTGTGTGTGATGTCATCTCCCAATATATCAATATCTCTATATAGTGATCTTTTTGGATATATAGGTCATTCTCACATTATCAATCAATCATCTATCTAGATATAGATATAGATATTCTCAAAGCCTTTAGCAGGGACCACCATCACCCTTCCCTCGCAATTATAGATCACAATTTATATATTGATCTATTTGGCGATGGCGATGACCGGGAGACCTGGCGATGGATCGGGCGGGCGGAGGCTGCGCGGGCGGGGAGCCTCACCCGCGGTTGGGCCCCTTGGGCACGAGCCACGGCCCGGCGATTCCCACGAGCCCCCAGAAGACCGAGAAGAGGATGATCGGCAGCGCGAAGCTGTGCGCCGTCATAGCGAGGCAGGTTGGGAGCGGCCGACGGGATGAAGGACAAGAGGCCGCCGCCGCCGAGACCGCAAGAAGGGTGAGTCTCCGCCTCTCCGCCGGTCGCTTCCTTCGCTTCTGGCCCGGTCCGCAACCAATCAGAACTCCGTGCGCCCTCCCGGTGTTTTCCCCCTTCACCACCCCGTATTTTGGAGCCTCGGTTCCGAATGGAGCTGCTTCGTACCGCCCCCTGCTGCCTCGGAGGGTGTATTGCGAGGAGCGGAGAAGGCAGGTCGAATCTTACTCGAGTCGTTGCAGGCAAGGGCATCGTATAGGCGTCCGCCGGGGTTGGGGTAGTTGCTCCCTCTAATGAGCCATGATCACCAGATTTACAGGTTTCTACTCTCCCCCTCCCCCTCCCCCCGCTCTACAGAAAGGTTATAGAATTTGTAGACCCAGATATGAACAAAAATGTGCAGGCACCAATCTCCACCTTTATTTTGTGAGAAGACTTACCCCTCCAACCTTTCAGGGTTTCTATCCATTTTAGGCCATTTCTATAACACTTAAAATATACAAAAAATTCCTCTAAGTGGCGTACAGAAAACAAGCTGATCAGAAAATTTTACGAATATGATGTTATGTATAAAAATGTTGCATTACTGCAACATAACTAATACATAGAAACCAGTATCAGTTCCTTCTCCTTCTGACACCCATCCCCTCTCAGTATCCGGGCTCTCACTAAGCGCATTCATTGGTTTCTAGCTAATGAATGAAGCAATGGATGACATTAAGGAAACTAGATCTAGCCAATTTAATACTTGAGTGAAACACCTGTGTCTCCGCTCTTGGGTTTGGTTTAAAGCCTTTCATGCCGGTCTTCACTGCTGGTGAAGTGAATGCTACCCCACTGAAAACAATTCAGGCATCCAATACTGGCAAGTAATGTATAAAAGAAAAATGTAGCAGCAAAGACAGTAAGTAGCCCATCATCTTTCAAAGTCACATTTCATAGCAACCCCCCCCCCACATCTGCAAACACTTTAAAAGATACTCTGCTGCCAACCTGCCATAATTATACCAATATTGAAGCAGGCTGGGCTGGGGCTGATTTCATGTTAGGCTCATTTTGCCGAGAGGCAGCGGTAGGGAACTGCAGTAGTGTAGTACAACTCTGAATTGTAGGGTACATGATAGGGCTTTTTAGGGAAATGAAGCAAAGTGGGAGACTGTGAAGTTGAGTGTAGCAGCACTGCCCAGGAAAGAATTCAGGGCTTCAGCAATGAGTGAAAAGCCATCTACCCATTGTAGCAGGTCAACCCACTGAGAAGGAAAGGGATAAATGTGTAATACAAGTTTCTCAGGGGTCTACCCAAGTCTAGGAAGTCACCTGATCCACCAGAATTGTTAGATATGTTCTCTGCTGCTAGTTATGCTTATTTAGTCATTTGCAGCATTTACTCTCCCCCTACCCTCCCCAGAAAAAATCCTTTGTGGATATTGATGTTAATGAAACATGTTCCTAATCAACCCACTCATGTGCCTGCTTGAAAGCTGCACAGGCATCTGGTTGGCCACTGAGAACAAGATGATGGACTTGATGGGGCCTTTGGTTTGCTGCAGCAGAGTTTCTTATGAAGGTACATTGCATAGGAACATTGTAAGAACAGTCAGTTTTAAAATACTGAGATACTGAGAAATATTGAGAAACTTTTTTTATTAAATAAGGAAAGGACTGTGGGTCTTCTGCATGGTTAAATTACAGTGCACATTTCAATATTCTAATGCAAAAAACTGCACTCAAACCCCATTCTGCTAAAGAAAATCCACAAACTATGCCACCCATCACCCTTACAATACAGTTTTGAAATGCCTTCACCCCATAATCCATTCTCTATATCCAGCCTACACAGAATGTAAAAGGCTCATGGCTGTAGCCTCATACAGACAGCTCAGCAGGAAGCAAGACACACCTCAAACAACCATCATTCTTGCCAGAGCCCGCCTTATCAACCTCACACCTTAAGCAAAGGATGGTGATTCATGTTCACCAGGTTTTGCAACAAAGCACTTCAACTCATGACGTCGAGGTGCTGCTCAGCCTTGCCTTCTGTTCAAATTAAGGCTTTCAGGAAGAGGAGCATACAACACGTGGGGCAAAGGCAGCAACAGCAACCGTGAACCTTCAGCACTAGCAAAGAGGCTGGCTAAATAGGGAAGCAGCGTTATTTTGGGATCCGCTTCAGTTCATGCACCAGCCACAACGCCACACTGAGCAATACCAAGGAACCTGATTGATGAGTGGCTGCTAAAGGAGTTGGGACATACAGGAGAAGTGTGCTGATGCCTAGGGTAACCTGCAGAGGAGCAAGAATAAAATGAAGTTTCAGACGTAAGCAAAGTTTGCTTACCAGTATACCTGAAATATAGAAGTATGTGCAAATACATCTGCATCGTATTCTTATAGCACAGAATTGTACACAAGAAGCTTCATAAGCAATTGGTATGGGGATTTTTATATGTTCTGTCTCTCTCCCACTGTAAATAGCCTGCTACAGGATGAGGTAGCTGTCATAGTGCTTCATGATATAATGCTAATGAAACTGCACTGATGTTCCCAACTTGGCCTTCTCGGTTTAAACCCAGAAGGCAGAGAAGGGCAGTGACCATAGCACTGTGCAATATTTCCACAGAAGAGCATGACTGCAGCTCTATTTCCCCCCTTTGTTCTTCAAAGCCAGCCAAACAAACAAACAAACAAACAAATAAATAAATAAATAGTTAGTTAATACCTGGAGGTATGCCACAGCCAGTAAGGAAGCAACTGCCATCCTTGTCCTCCATGGGAGAGGAATCTTCCTGGAAAACAGGTACAGACCTGTAATGGCTGCGACAGAGGAAACTCCCTAAAGGGAAAAGAGTAAATATCCAGTGAGGGAACCAGAGAAGCTTTGCAATGACAACAAAGGGCTTAGAAGTGGAGTTGGAAGGGATCTTAAAAAGTCATCTAGTCGAAAGGCAATGCAGGAACCTCACTACTACAGCATCCCGGACCCTCCAGCCTCTGAAAAAGAGTCCATCACTTCTAGTGCAGTCTGCTCCTCTTTCAAACAACTCATGTCATCATAATGTTCTCCTTAATGTTTAGACTAACCCCCCCCCTTTTTGTAACTTGCACCCTTTAATTAGAGACAGTGGAGATGGAAACCAGTACTTTAGGCATGCAAACAAGTGCTCTACTCTGAGTTAAGGGGCCTGCATTCCCACACTCCCAGTTACACTGCCACCTGGAATGAACACAAACCCAAGAACAGCAAACCAATTAAAAAAGAGGTGTTATCTAAGAGCATAAAGAGGAAGAAACATACCAGAATCCTGTGATCAAACTGCACGGTTGTGGGATTCTCAAATATGTTCTTCAACTTTGGGGAAAAGGCAAGGAGATCATCAGGGATCCAGCGTTCCCCCATCTTGGGAAATGAATTGTATACAAGACCAGCATCCAGTCCTGCCACAAATGCCCCTAGAGTTCCAGAGAAGAGAGTCTGTCACACCTGGAAGTATGAATGTAATAGAACAAGCCACCTAAAAACCACCACTGTGAGAGTTTTAGGTCCTTCCCTCAAGGCCACAAAATAGTTCCCAGTGATGTTGTCTGACCATCATGAAGAGGAAGCATTTCAGTAACTTGGTATTGAAAAAGTCTAGACCCTCCCAATGGGAAATGAAGCAAGACACACACATCCATGACCATGCTGTCTATTGCTTCTCAAAAGAAAGAGATTGGTGCAAAAGTGACAGGGACTTTTACCTGAGAGGGCAGTGAGAAAGATCAGGCCTGATGTTCCATGAGCAAACCTTCTAAGGCGCAGGAGTTGACGGGTTTCTGGTAACTGTCAAAACAGGAGGAGGATCACAAGAATATGCAATGGCCTTTTTATATATTCTAAAGGGAGTATGTGCAAAGGAAACTAGTGTTCCATAGGCTCAGCATAAACACACATTTCCAGTAAGACTCCTGACCGAAAAGGAACGTATTTATTTCACTCTCAGTGGCTAAGGCAGCAAGGACTTCTTCTCTTCTTACTCAGCTGTTATGCCACACGGTCCTTAGTGGACATGGCTTACATCCAATTACCGGTATATCTATGAATCCAAATCTACCAAATTTTATAGAAATTACTAGGCGTTCTTGGAAGCAGTCAGATAGCATCTGCATGCTTGATTTAATCCTACTGTCAAGTCACCATACCCAAGACCAGATTCACAGGCCCCAGAAACATCTACTGCCTGGATATGTAGGGCAAAAGTGCATGGCAATATCTTCTGTGGCAGGGATGCGGCTTGCTAGAACTGGGGAAGCTGTGGCAGACTGCACTGCAAGAAACGAAATAGCTCATCCCAGGCTGAATTCTTCTCAGTCTGCATTTCTCTTGCTATGCGTTCTTAAATAACTACCCTCTTAAGAGGCCATCCTACCAAGTGAACTATGAGGGTGCAGTGTTGTGTGGGCTCTCCTTTCTTCCCTTTTCGTGTGATGCTCCGAAGCAGTGGCTGTGATCACCATAAAGGGATTTGAAGGGTTGCCTGAGAATTGGCAACAGGCGCTAGTTTTGCATGTGATGCAGGAGTGTGTGCCTCCCACTGCAGGTTCATTGGCTCCCTCTATGCATCGGAGTGTCAGTGCTAACAGAGTTCTTGATTGGTAAGCTTTGGTGGTGTTTCCAGGAATGTTATCTCTTTGACATTTCCCAAGATTTGTAATTTTCCTCTTCTAGGCTGAGCACATATAGGATACAGTGGCAGTTTGGTCTGCACAGTGGCAGTGTGCCTCCCTCCAAAAGTGCAATTGGTGTACAGGCTTTCTTGGCCCAACTGGGACTCAATACATGACCCCGGTCTGCCTCACTTTTTGCTTACCTTGTGCTGCGGCAGCAGTAATGAGAGTCCAGTCCACAGGCTGTAGCAGTAAAGAACAAGTGCAGAGCCCAGGTGTGCGGCTAGACGGTACTGACTGACCCGTGGGATATCATGAGAGTCTGGCTTTTCCTCTAATCCACTTTTTACCATATACCAGCCCAATAGGCCCTGCCAAAACAAAGAAAAAGTACCATAGAGGCATGAAACTAAGACCACTTTTACTCCTGCCAATATCATGTACATTCTCTTCCAAGAAACTAAGATCTAACAACACTCCAAGCACCATGATCTGAAGCTTCTGCTGGGCTTCTGTGCACCAGAGACCTAAGATCACATACAAATCAGTTCCTGGAGCGTGCAAAGGATCAATGCCTTTCATGTTCTATCTCAGTTATCTTGGGCAGAGTAATTTAATGATTCATTTAACAATTTCAAGGTCCCAGTGATCTTTCCCACCTGGAAGCAGACAAGTCCACAGAGGGCAACGACACGACCCTTCAGGGACCGGTTGAGGTAACCCTTCCTCCAGAAGTAAGCTGCTGGAAGGATGTAAGCCAGTCCAACAAGCCGTCCCCACATTCGGTGTGAATACTCCATGTACCAGATGAATTTGAACTCTGTCAGTGTCATGTTGTGGTTCAGGCTGTTAAGATTCAGAGAGAAGGTTTATAAAACAACAACACACCCTGCAGTAAGGTGTAGTTGCCCATTCCCCTCTTTCCTTGACAAGTTCTATCAAGAAGTAGCATTCAATATACTCTTTTTTTCTCATTTCCCTTTTGCTGGGATAGTAGACTAGGCTTCCCCCACCACCACCAATTTAAATTTAGTCTCTAGGAACTTTAGCTCAACCCATGCCTACATTTTAAATTCTGGGAATTGCTGGTAGTTTTGGAATTCTGCTTCCCACTCCTGCTGTGTCTGAGGAGGCTTCATCTCCCGCACGAGATGCCAGTCAACCATTGAAAGCCCAGACTCTGTCAGCCTGAAAAGGAAAGAACAGCAATGACATACCACTGAGGGAAGGTGCTATCAATGTGGGATATAATGGTGTGTGCATGTGTATCCATCTATCTAGAAAAGCAGAATGAAGACACAATGGGAAAATTTAGACACTGGGGGCAATGCAGATGCAAAGTCTGACTACACACAAAACATACCGGTCATCAATTCGATGCAAATATATATGTAATCACACCTTTTAAATTCTGAAATAGTCTAAATTAACTACCATACCTCAAAAGGTTGTTATGACAGTAAGTACAAAACATATTTGTTTGTTACCCTTTAATCCCACCTTTCTTTTACGGCCTGCATTGTTTATCTACAATGCATTTATAAAATAAGGGTAGACACAGGCATTCAAAGGGCAGAGAGATACCAGAAGTTAGTTTAGGCCCACACACTGGCATGACCAAGAGGAAGCAATGCACCTAGGAAGATCTCTGCTGGTTGCAGAAAGATACAATCTATGACAGTTGGAGAACCATGGTGTCAAGGGTAAATAAAATATAGTAGAGGCTTGAAGAGGAGGTGCTAATTTTCCTTACCTAGTGACTCCACCCAACACCACAGCTCCGGCCACAGTCCCACTGCATATTAGAAGCCAGCGCCCTACAGCCCGGTTGGTCACAGCATTGGGGACAGGTGGTACCACCACTCTGGGATGGGAAGCAACTTCTGACACTACGCTGTGTTGTGACCGTCTCTGTGGGAGCTGCCACCACCGTTGACATTGCTGAGGACAGAGAAGGTAGTGAGGAGGCTGTTTATAATTATGCCACCCCACTAAACATACATTTGCAATTCATGATATGGAAGAGGAGAATTACTCAAGATGAATGAACTCTCTTTACTGTAAAGAGTTCACACCTGTGTTCACTACATCAGAAAGGTTGTATTCAGTGCCAGACATTATTCCACAAAATGCAAGGACAAGGATAAAGGACCAGATCATCAATGGTGCAAGCACAGAAAAACTGGACAACAGGAATTCACTGAGATGCTCAGCAAAACTTATTTTTATTTTCAATATGTTCATATGCGTCCTGCTTGTGGAATATGCAGAAGCATTTGGCTGGCCACCATTAGCAGGTTTTCATATGTTATTAAAACGCTGAAAGCATATGGAGGGGAAAGTGTTCATGTTTTTACAGGGCCTGTGTCCATGTAATAAAATGTGATGTTATATTCATAATTGTTATTTTATTTGTTTAAAACACGTATACACTACTCTTCATCTAGGTGGGACCACAGTAGTTCATGGTATAGAACCTTTTAAAAAAAATCCTATGAAACATTATACCTCTTGTTAAAGTTATATATAAAGAGAGAGAAAGCCTGCAACTTACACATTTAACTGGTGCACATTTAACTATACACGCTTGGCAATTAAAAAAATAATTAAAAAGAGACCAAGCGTCCAAGGAAAAAGACTTTGGCAATCCCAACTGCCATTGAACCTAATATGTTTTGACTATCTGTGAATTATGATTTCGGCATGATTCCCAGAATGTAACCCACATAGGTTGAGGGCTTACTGTAGGTATACAAGTGAAATATTTTGGCAGTCACCGAAACTCCTAGAGAAACAAGTTTTCAGTCTGCTCCCTTTAACGTGTCTGGTTGTGACAGGTGCAGACAATAGAGTCTGTAGTTTTCTTGAATATCCACCCATAATTAGAGTTCCCCACGTGGAAATGAGGTAGCATTGATTAGCACCTCCCACAGCGCAAAGGATACATAAAGGCGGAAACTCCTGGCATTTTCCCCAGCAGCGTCTCTTAGCGAGCGTGATAGAATCTTTGCTATGGAAACCAAGCGCCGCCCCTGGAGTACCTGGCCGGGGGACCCCGTTCCTCGTGGGGCCAGCAGCAGCCGGGACCCTCTTAGTGCCGCCCGCAAGAGCATCGCTCCTCAAGCTGCAACCCGGAAGCGACTCGCTCTTGACACGGAAAGGAATCCGAGCTATTTCCGGAAACGCCGCGACCGCGCACTCGGTGACCGCGACGCCACGTGACAGGTAGGACGGCGCCTCCTCTCGCGTGTGCGCCGCCGCCGCGCGGGAGCGGAGGCCCCAGGGGTGGGCGGGGCTTCCTCCTCAGCTCAGGGGTGGTTTGGCGCAGAACTGCCGACATCCGCCGCGCCTCCGGAGCGGCCCCGAGGCGGAATGAGGAGATGGGACCGGAAGCAGGGCCTGGCAGAAGGGTGTGAGGGTGAGTGGGCGGAGGGACGGCCGGAAGGAAGCGCCAGGGATCCCGAGGAATCCCGAGGGTGGGGCCGGGGCCGGAAATCCGGGTGGCTTCAAGGCCTCCCTTTCCCCCTCCACAGATGCAAGAGGAGCCGGAAATTTTAATGCTGTTGTTCTGGCGGGGGGGGGGGTGCCCTGTGCACACTCACGGCCGCTATGTGCATTCAGCAAAACCAAGTGGGATAGATTTTATTGGCATTTTTACAGATCAGGCCTTTATGTGTTTAAGGCGTAAAACGCCATTGAGCCCAAAGGGGTCCTTATTCTCAGGTGAGCGTCTGCAGGGTTGTAGCTGTAGGCCTGAGGACTGCAATCTTGCCTGCACTCAGTGGGGCTTGCTTGCTTGCTTATTTATTTTCTATATTTTTAAGGGGGGGGAGTCAAAGTGCTTTACAAGCTACATTGAAGCATCAATTAAAGCAATCCTGAATAAAACATTACGGAATAAAGTCAAATATAAAGTGTACCTTCAAAGCGACATAGTTAATAGGAAACTAAAACATTACCTTAAAAGATTTCAAAACAAAACATTACAAAAGGAGGTCAACTACAGAATGCACATTTAATGCACTATGTTACTGGCCAAAGTTCCATCTGTTGTTGGAGTTTAGTTCTGCATTTGCCTAAGGGAGACTCCGCAGGTTACAGGCTGGCCTTGCTGTCAGCTGTTCCCACACATCCCAACTTCATCTTCCTGCTGGAGAACCTGAATCCTCTGAAATATCTGGAGAAAGGTGGAAGGGAAGTCAGCCCTACTCAGTTTAGTATTCTGAAAGGAGGAAAAATCTGGATCACTAGCACAGACTTTATTCGGAATGTAGAACGCTACTTTAAAGTGAGTCAGACCATAGAGCCATCTAGTTCAGTATTGTTTGCACTGTCTTGACAGCAGTTCTCCAGGGTTTCAAATGGAACAACCTAGCCCTACTTGGACTTACTGGGAATTGAACCTGCGGCCTTCTGAATACAAGGCACTACTGCTGAGCTGTGACCCATCCTTGAATCCTCCAAATTGGAGCCCCCCCTTCAAACCCTTATTCCACTTTAGATTTGTGCTAATCTGCAGAAATCAGGTTCAAGAGTCTCTTTTAATGATGCAGTTACATTAAGGACCACCTACTGAATAAACTTGCCAGTGTATTAATTTCTCCTGTGCCCCTGTAAGTAATGAAGCTGATGAAGAGTTGGGATAGCGGATGTTTATAATTCTCTCCATTGGAAGGTTCACCTAGTGCTGATTTTTTTTTGGTGCCAGATAAACATTTTTTAATTGCACAGGTCTTTTAAAATATTTTAGAATTTTCAGGTTTTTAGTCTACTGATTTTTGTATGTGCCACTTTCACAGTTGCTTTTTTGTTAATTATTTGGTATTCTTTGTTTAATTTTGTATACTACTCTGGGAGACCAGGCTGAAAAGTGACTTATTTGGTAATAAATAAACAAACATATAAATACATAGACAGATAGACAGATCTGTTCAGACAATGCAACACAGAGAACAAGATCCAGGGAGAGCAAGAAGGCAAGGGGATCAAGAGTTACAGCAAAAGTAGCGTTCAACTTCCCATGTGTTTTTTCTGTACCTGTTTTGAGCTGATACAAATCAAGCTTGATTTCTTCTTTAAATTCGCATGGTGATACAAGTTTTCTGTTCTTATTGTGTGTACCCTTTAAAGCAGCTGCTGACGGGTTAAGGCTTTGTAAGGTTACTGGTGATGGGGAATCTATGAAGCTTCTATTTCTGAGAGCTGGGTGTGCTTGGGTGAGCAAGATGAAAGAAGCCAGTTAAAAGACAAAACAAGCGCTGGAGCTTGAGGTGGAAGGAATCGCCTCTCTCAATCACTGTCTGTCACTTTTCTCTGAGACAGAGCCTGATTGCCCCATAACCTCTGGTTGTGTTTTTCTTCTAGGAATGGCCAATGGCTTTCTCATGGAAGTATGTGTTGATTCTGTGGAGTCTGCTGTGAATGCAGAGAGAGGAGGTAATCCCATAAAAAAGATGGAAGATGAAAATACTTAAGGATCATTGAGGGGTCTTTCTAGGCCAGGACACCTCTGGGTACACATGCTATATGTATTGAAAAGAGAGGCACACTTACTTCCCCAAGCAGTGTGAAACTGTTTTATGAACCCTTTTAGGCTTGAAAGGTAGGATATTAAATGTTATAAACTGGTCAATAAGTAAAGACTTCCAAAGTTCTGATCTAGGTTGGGGACACATAGATTCAGGATATGCATTTATATATTTTAATTGCCTGCAACCCAATTACTCTAGCCTTTGAGAGTAGGGCAAACTGCAAATTTAAATGAACAAATGTCAGCTTGCCTTGTCTTCAGCTGCCTTAACTACTTAAGTTTTCCTGCTCTGTTTTGCTGCAGTGCATTATAAAACATGGGCTGAGATACTCAAATCACCTATTAATTGATTTTCTTAGTTACTGCCTGAGTAGGGGTTGAAGTCTATGTGGATAAGCTAAATACAGGTGACCAATCTCACTCTTGGCTCGAAAATTTCCAGCGCTCCTACCCACTGGTTTATTTTATTTATTACTTAAATTTGTTAGTTGCTACTTACAAACAAACAGCACCCCCACATGGTTTCTTCATAATGTAGATCTCTGTTAAAATCTTGCAAACCACTTATATTCAGAGGTTTAATGTGTGACCCTGTTGCAGGTGCTGGCCGCCTTGAACTGTGTGCCAACCTCATGGAAGGAGGAACAACACCTACTATAGGTGAGTTGGCACATACAAGCCAAGATCTAATCCACCATTTCCCTGCAAGATGTAGCAGTACTGAGCAGCCAAGCAATGTGGAGAAATGTTTGGACCTCTGCCCTCTAGGCCCTCTGCTCCTGGAACAGAAAGAAAATACCTGTTGTTCTGCTTGCTCTTTTTGTGTTCTTCTGTGTCATCAGCACCTCCTGGGCTTTTTGCAAGACAGGCTGTTATTTAATCACCCTATTTCACCTTCCTTTCTTCAGCAGCCCCTTCTCCTAAATTCTGCAAAAAGGGTTTGACATCTGCCCTGTTTTCTTCTCCCTTGCTTCTCTTAGACCCAGTGCTGATGGTCTAGCTCTGGGATGGGGAACGTGTGGCTTTCCAGGTGTTGTTGGACTCCAACTCGCCTCAGCCTAAACGGTCAGTGGTCAGTTGATTGGAGTTGTGGTTCACCAACATCTGGAAGGCATCTTGTTGGCTACTCCAGACATAGGCAGAACTGAGCTAGATGGCTCAGTGTTCTCTCTTTGTATAAGGCATCTTGCTATGTTCCTAAGTTCCTCCGTACCATGTTCTAGGTTTCACTTCTTGTCCATCTCATAGAACAATCCAGTACATAACTGACACCATGTCCCAAACATGTTTGTCTGCAGGCCTTTTGCAAGTGGTCAAGCAGTGTACAAGGGTGCCTGTATTTGTGATGATCCGCCCCCGTGGGGGGGATTTCCTCTATTCTGACCGAGAAGTGGAGGTGATGAAGGCAGACATCCGACTTGCCAAGCAACATGGGGCTGATGGGTTGGTGTTTGGAGCCTTGACTGAGGATGGACGTGTGGATACAGAACTCTGCACAGCGCTGCTGGGTGAGCAGGCTTTACTTTTCATAGGGCTTATTTGGTGCTTGAGTAGTGATTGTCGTACAGTGCCACCAGCTAATAATTCCTTGGTTCAAATTAAGAAATATTTCCTACAGGCAAGATCCATGAGATACTAGAGCCTGCCTCACTATATTGAGCTATTCATTCATTAATTTACAGTATAGGAGAACATCTAATCCACCCTTCATCATGTGATCCCAGGGTGGGTTACAGCAGAATAAAAACAATGCAGCACAATTTATAAAAACATATATAAATGGAGCTTATTAGGGGGGAAACGGCCATGGTGCTACAGTCTCTTCAGTTGCAGAAGTGACAGAACTTCTGACTCCCCACTCCCAAAAAAGAGGCTGGGGAAATATTGAAATTTCACCTGACGCCAAAATGACAACAGCGCTTTAGCACCAGTCGTGCTCCTAGGGCAGTCTACACCAAGCTGGTATCCTCCAGATGTTTGGGCTATAACTCCCATTAGCCCCAGCTAATTTGAAAAAGGCTGCTCTAGAGGGAGGACATTCCATAGGTCATTCCATAAATGAATGAATTATTCAGATAAAGCAGGAGCCAAATGCTGTAATGGTTGGGATGAATGACCTTTGTTTGTAAGAAGGGGCACTGTGCAGATCTGATGGAGAGAGTGATAGGTAGCCATAAATTCTGCACAGAAGGAAGAATTATCCAGAAGAATAGGAAACTTTATTGAAAGAATGATAATTGTATGGTTTTCTGGACCCTCAAAAATGCAAAAAATATAATTACTAGCTATTTTCTCTATTTAACTGAAACTGACAGTATATCTTCTGATGAAGAATTAGTCTTGCTAGGGGAAGCCTGTCCTCTCCCCTGCATACCCCCCAAAATTGGCTCTAGCTAGGTGAAGCCTGTCCTCTTCCTACATGCCCCCCCCCCCCGGAACAGCACACAGGAAGAGGAAAGGTGGGGAAAGTTCTGTGAGGCAAGCTGAAATACAGCAGCTAAACTATTTTAACCAGAAGCCAATATCCATTCACTCCGTGGTTGATTATTCTACAGGCTACCTAGGGAAGAGTGGATACATCTTCAGTCTACTCCAGGATTGCTTTTTAAAATAAGTGCATAAGCCCAACATGTGTGAGGGGTTTGATACACAAAATGTGAAAAGAAATGCCATACAAAGAGCTAGCTAGTGGGCAGTCTCAGTGGAAATGAGAAAGGATGATGAATCCATATTGCAGAAATGGTGTCAGATGACTACAGCCACCTTGGTTGAACCATCTGGAGAAGTTTCCTTTCTTTCCAGGGCCAGTAGCAGAAGCATTGCCTTCACAAAGACAACCCCTAAGCAAAGGTATACTAACCATCTGGGATCTGTTCTTTTTGCAGCTGCTTCCCGCCCTCTGCCAGTCACCTTCCACAGAGGTGAGTTTCTGCTTGCTGGTTTCCCACAGACATCTGCTTGGCCACTGTGAGAACATGATGCTGGACTGGATAGACCATTGGACAGGTCCAGCAGACTCTTCTTACAGAGCTTGGAGTGGGGAATGAAAGCCTGACTGCCTAATTGCAGGATGTAGGCTCAGGCACAATGGCCTTACCTTGGTGGGGTGGGGGGACTATGAGAATGTACTCTAGGAATTGCACATATTAGAACTGTCTACCAGGGATTTGGGACTAGGCTAAAGCCTGGAATATGCCAGTAGATTTGCCTTCTAGAAGATTTGGCAGTAAAGACTGACATGCTCCATTTTTATCAGCAGCTTTTGACATGGTCTATGACCCTTTGGCAGCCTTGGAAACGCTAATATCGATGGGCTTTGAACGGGTCCTGACTAGTGGCTGTGACAGCTCTGTTCTAGAGGGGCTGCCCTTGATAAAACGACTGACAGAACAGGTGAGGTGTCATCTCTACCAAATTTGTAACTCTGATACACTTTTCTTGCCTACTTAAGAGTGGACTATCCAAGGAACTGGACAGAGTGTGGTGGGGCAGAGAAATGCCAGCTAGCAGTCTTTCATGGTCTTCAGATGGGTGAGGGTTTCTCAACGATTAAGGGTAAAAACTGGCCTCCCCATTGAATATACAGAAACTGTGCCTTGCACCTTCTGATACAATAGCTTCTTTCAGTATTGCATGAATTCCCATAGGCTACCGCAATAAATTAGCTCCCATCTTCTCTTTTAAGTATACAATATGTGCATGGCACACCCATATCTCACACCTGTCCAGCAGAATGCACAACAGACAAAAAAGTCTACGAAGGAGTCACTCGGTTATTTTAAAGTTGCTTCCAGTCTCTAACACTGGGGTGAAGTTGAAGCAGTCCTGCTGATACTGATCTGACAGCATATAGTTTCTGAAGTTCAACCATCCCAGGATGGGGGTGAAACTTGGTAGATCCTCAGTTGTTTGACTTTGCAGAGGTGAAATATACACAATAATAGACGGAGTGTGGGAGCATACTTTCCTAGAGGAGCATGTACGAAACTCAACGTGACAGTATTACTTGGAGCAAACCCTTTGAAAAGCAGCATTAAAAAAATGAAATTAAATATTGCAAATAAATACATTCTACATCTTCCTTAACAGAATATTTGTGCTACCCATTTGGTGTGTTTTCTCCTATAAGCAAGACCACTAAACCCATTTTTTCTTCCTTTTCAGGCTAAGGGCAGGATCGTTGTAGTGCCAGGTAAGACTCTGCAGTGAATACCACTTGTTGGCATAGATCAGAACTCTAGCACCAACCAAGCATGTTGTTAGGCAGCCCCACTTGCCCAAGTGGCAAGAAGTCCAGGAACAGAGCTTTAGGGTGCAATTCCCTTTGGATGAGAGTGCACGAAAGACTTAATCTTCATAATATTTACTTATTTGCAGATATAAAAACAGAGCGTAGTAGAAATAGATGGATGTCACAACTGCTTGAAACTGCATTAGGTTAAAGGAATAGTGTGGACACCCACACACAACCCCTACCTGCTTAACTTGCTGCTGTAGACTCTTTGCCTCTGTCAATCCAAATTCAATTTGCTTCTAGCTATCTGTCCCTTCCTTAAACTCTTATAGGTATGGCATTATGAAGGCAAAGATTTCCAGGCATCAAGGAACATTAACTAATGTTCCCTTATCGTGTTCCTGAGTGATCACTAACTGTCAGGCAAAACAAAAGCTGTGGGCCATTTGCTAATCAGCAGCTAAACTGATAAGATAATACCTGATGGGCATCTGCTCCCTTCCAGAGGCATATTTAGGAGCTCTACCTGCTTCAGAGCTGTGAGTGCAGCCTGCATTGACCCTAAAGATTAGCCCCTGGTTCAGAGCAAAGGGATTTCCCCCATCTATTTAATGACCCAGAATGTAGCTCTGTCTATTCCTGCTTAACTTCATGTTTGTGACTGAGTGATGGGTTCTCTCCACCAGGGGGAGGCATAACCGAGAGAAACCTGCAGAGAATCTTAGAAGGCTCTGGCGCCTCTGAGTTTCACTGCTCGGCGCGCTCACTCAAAGACTCAGGAATGAAGTTCAGGTAACTGAGCAAGTTTCTATCCTGACTTACTGAGGGGCCCAAGCCTTGCTTCCATCTCCCGATGCAGCTCCACCGTTTGGGGTAGTAAGTTGACTAAGAACATCTGGGGCACTGGAACCTGACAGGTGCATTTAGCTGGGAGCAAGGCATTGTTGCATTAGGGATGGACTTGTGTCTGTAGTTCATAGTTGCAGATGCAATGGGTTAAGGTAGCACCCAAAAGGCAACATGACAGCAGATTATGGCCCAGTGGGTAGGACTTAGGATGGTTCTTTTTCCGGCTCTTCTAGGTCCAGGTTCCAGACAGTAACCAAAGACTTGTTGGTATTCTTTTAGAAACCCTTACATTACCATGGGGGCCTACCTCTCCACACCTGAATATTCCATCAAGGTGGCCGATGTGGCTAAAGTGAGGACCCTGAATGCAATTGCAAAGAATATCCTGTAGAACAAGCTACTGTGGGCCAGGAAGACCCAGAGCCCTGTGACCTGCGCAATCCATAGACTTAGACATTTCAACCGCATCCTTGCCAGCGCTTAAAGGACATGGGTCAATCAAATGAAGAAGCCTCTGCTTGTTTTTCTCCTATTCCCACTTGCTCCACAGCGTTTTTTCCTCAGATGTCGTAATGCCGTTTTGTCTGTGGGGAGCAAATGACGGGGAGGGGCTTAATTAAAGGGGTACTCGCCATCGGGCAACACTCTCCCTGTTAAGGTCTCTTCTCAAATAAACCCTGAAGCCACTCCGTATCACTGTGGCTTTTCTTCCTGTAGAGGCCATGGCAAGACTTTGAACTGCTCCCAAAGGAAATGGGCCAGGGTGGGGGGGAAGAGCACATTGGGTGTTGCAGGCTTCCTTCATCCCACCTCAGTTTGATTGGAGTGGAAGACTACTTCTTTGAAGTACATAGAGGAAAGTGGTAAAGCACTATTGCAATTGCGGGAGGAGGAATCTCTCTGAGAGGGTTAGAGAGCAATCACAAGGTGACCAAGCACTGCAATTCCGTACACCTGACAGCAAAATTTCATTGTTGTCTGGTTCTGGATTCTGTCCTACAGAAGTCATTAGAGAGGGTGAAGTTTCTATGTAATTTATATATAAAAAATTATATACCACTATTCATAAAAATGCCAGAGTAGTTTGCAACAATTATACATAGAACCACACAACAAAAACCATATTGAAAAGTTAAAATCAGAAATGAGGTAGCTTTTACAGAAAGATGTATTCTTGATTTCCTGCATGAACCTGTTAATCCTTATTGGCAGAACATTCCACAGTGCTGGACTGATGATGCTAAAGGCTTGGATGCTTATTGTCAGATCTCCACCAATTTGGGGAATGACCAACGACGCTCCTGCAAATGATCTTAGTGACTGAGCTGGGATATAAGGGTTCAGGCAGAACGAGGCCAAGGGAAGCCCCACACAGAGCACATTGCAGTAATCCAACTTCACGTTTATCAACACATGGACTGCAGTGGCCAGGCTGCAAGGTTGCCCTAAGGGCTTCATTTTCTTGCCCTTATGGCATTTGCCTCCATTTGCATAGCTTCATGACAAGCAGGGCAGCTCCTCAGGTAAGTTAACCTTCCAGAATAATCAGTATCTTGAGGAGGAGCAGAAGTTCAGAAAACGTTTGAGGTTTTATCTGACTCTGGTAAGGGGAGTTTAGAGATTCATAGATTGTGTAAGAGATAGTCATGTGGTTTCTGCTGCTAAAGGCCATTGTAGATCTCACACAATGACTCACAAGTAAAGCTAAGCCAAATCATGACTTGCCACAAATTCTCTGGCATACAGAAGAGGAGAGATTGTGATTGCTCCTCTGGGCCTGCCGCTTCAAGCTAAGCCTGGGCCCATGTCTGAAGCAAGACAAACCATGGTCTTGGGCTTACTTTACAACAGCAGGACTAGAGAAGGAGCAAAGCAGATGTGAATTTTGAGAACCTGTGTGTCTGAACTATGAAATTCAACTCTGTGTGTCTGATCTATGAAATTCAACTCTGCCCCCCTCCACCGTTACAAATAAAAGTACTCTGAGAAAGGGGAACACCGTTGCAACAGCCTGCCATTAACACCAATTTGTAGGAAAGGAATTATTTCACCCTGCGGTAGAACCACACATTGGCCCTTCCCTGTGTCTCAGCTTAAGGCAGAATTGGGAGTTAGAAAGTTGTCCATTATGGAAAGGTGGTCTTCACTTCCCATTTCCTAAGGTTGTGTTGTGTGCTCCTGAATTTTAACAGACTGCTGCCATACAGATAGGGACACTGTTTATAATATGATGAGATTTGATTAACTATCTAATAATTAACCACGAGGGATTTAAATTGATTGTTCCATGGACATTGGACCCTTTAGTCAGGACTATGAATCACAGTCGGTTCTGGGTTTATTGATTGTATAAAGAATGAGACAGCAGAATCTCTCTTGGCTTTTTTCCAGTTCATTTCAGGAGCACTTTGGGCAAGGGGGGGAGACACAAAATGAGGTCAGTATTGCTGCTGGTGGTTTTTGTCTTTTATCCCGAGTAGTATTTTCATAGTTCCCGGCCCCCCACCCCTCTCCAACCTGGTTTGCTCACTCTCAGACCACTTTTTGTGATTCAGTACTTCCCAGTTGAGATCTTATGGATCCCCCAGTGCAGTACCAATCTGATGGGACACTAGAACACTCCGTGACGCTTGACTGGCTGTGTAGGATTACACAATGGGGATACCTAGCTGCTGGAATGGGGAAGACTCTGCTGCATACTTTCAGAAACCCCTTGCCCACAGAAATCATGATGCAGAAGAACAATGGGGCAGAATCAGACCGAGACAGTCCTGGAAATCTGCGGAGGTGGAGAGTAGCATAGGAAATTCCCTAGTGTGGAAAAGGAGTCATGGTTGTCTTCCCACGCTTTCTTCCCAGGCATTATTCAACTTTATCATCCCTGGGGAGTGGGTCTTAGACTAGTGGTGAGTCAACTTGAGGGATCTCATCCAAGACAGCACACGTTGCTGCCCACCGGAATCCATGCCACCACCTCTCCTGCAGTGTCTCTGGCAATACCCAGGCAGCTCCTCTGCCTATGCCATCCAAGGTTCAGGAATTTGATCCATGGGGCTGACTGCACACCAGGAGTTAACGATTAATGATCTGTTGTTGAGAGGCTGTGCCCAACGCCCCTCGGTTGAACCTGTGAGACTTTCATCCTGCTCAGCCTCTCTGGCTGATAGACTTGTCGGACAAAGGCAGGAGGAAGAAGTGCCTTGCCATGGCAGCAGCCTTGGAGCAGTACTGTGGCTCAGTTTTCTGGGTGAGTGGCGGTTTCTCCCTGAGTGGATGGTAGCTCAGCTTCTGGCAGGGATGTCCCACTGTAAATTTAAAGGCCAGAGTGCAGTGGAATGTCCTGAATTGTGGGAGGATGGCTAAACACCTCTGTTAGGGCTGTTTACTTTGAGAGTTGGGACAGCAGTGGTGTGTTAGTTCTGTGTGCACGCTTAGTAAAAGCAAAGCTGAACGTAGCGAGTCTGGGGTTTTACAATGAACAGATACATCATCTTTGTGTTGCTTACTGCTCCAGTGGGTGCACTGAGCATTGGAAGATGGGAGAGAGCTGGACAGTCCTCGTGGCTTGTGAGGAGACCTTTCCCAGGCAGAGGGCCTCCTCAGTGGTGGCACCTTCCCCTGTGGAGCACTCTCCCATCAGATGTCAGGGAGATAAAGAATTATACAACTTTTAGCAGGGAGAAACAGGCATTTGGAGGCTTTTTAGCAGGTTCTCCCCATGTTACACAATTTCACTTATACACGTGAGGGCCTGGAACATAACCCCTATGCAAGTGGAGGGGTCACCTGTATAATAATACAGTGGTACCACGGGTTAAGTACTTAATTCGTTCCAGAGTTCCATTCTTAACCTGAAACTGTTCTTAACCTGAAGCCCCACTTTAGCTAATGGGGCCTCCTGCTGCTGCTGTGCCGCCGGAGCACGATTTCTGTTCTCATCCTGAAGCAAAGTTCTTAACCTGAGGTACTATTTCTAGGTTAGCGGAGTCTGTAACCTGAAGCGTATGTAACCCCAGGTACCACTGTAGTGTCTTAGAGGGCAGGAAGGCTCCAAAGCATTAGTGGAGATGTTAACACTCCATGTATGATACAATCATGACCGTTTCACTTGTAACTCTGACTCAAATGATTCACTGTAGAGAAAATAGGAGGGTTCTTTAATCTCACACAGAAACGGAAGATGGGGGCACAGTTAGGTGATCTACATTATTGGGCATGCCACATAGTATAGCAAAATGCAACTGGGGGATCAAGTGTTTCATTCCATATGTAAAAAAAAAATCCTTTCCTGTTCATGAAATCTGTCACTGGAGTTCTGAATGTGGGCCTCTTCCTCCACTTCTCCCTCAGCTGAAATTGTCTGAAAGAATCATGATCTTGTAGCCAAAAGTACTGGTTGTGCTGTGTTGTGTGTGTGTGTGTGGTGCCCACAACAAATTCTAGAGTTGACAAAGATGTCCATCGTAGGCCCATAGGCTAAGTCTCTCCTTGATGTGTTAGCTTCCCAGAGAACATTTCACTTGGTTCAGGTCCTCTCCTGCTCCATTCTGAAGTGGTATGCACCCAGGGCTTTTGGTACTTGATAATTATGACCATGTAGGTTAGCTGTTGACTTGAGGAGTCTCCAGTCTTTTGCGTGATCTAGATCACTCTACATCCCTGTGAAGTAAATTTAAATTGTCGCGCCACCCTGTCAGGTACTGGTTTTCTAGTGAATTGCCCAGATCTGTTTCCTTGTCATTGATGGAGAAGTCCTGGGCACCAGGAGATTTAAATTGCTAAACAAGAGCTCATGAGTGAAGCTGACTAAGCTGATCAGAGTGCAGCTGCCTTTGTTTGAGAGTTGTTGTCTCATCTACTGCTTGTAGGGATCTCAGGGCGTTCCACCAGAAACAGAAATGGGAGCAGAAATTGCCACAATTTGTATGTTCACCCAAGATCAGGAACAGTAACCATGCAAATACAAATGGTATCAGCTGTTGTTTATTTAAGTCCATGAATATTACATGCATAATTTTGTTTTTGATGTTTCCCTTTCATTAAAATGCATTGAAATCGGTTGCATAATTCACTATGTTAGTTTCGGCTATAGCAGATAGCAAAACAAATTAACTTAGGTTGTAACTGAACTGTAGCAGAATGGAAACAGTGATGATTGCAACAAAGGCAGGACAGGGTGGAAATTGCTGTCTCTTTACGTCCTTAGCTACTAGTAGTCCTCTTGGCAAGTAGAGTACAACACTAACTTTTCCTTTGGAGTGAAGGATGTTGGGATTTCCCCTGATTCTGTTCATGCCAAGAGTCTGTTTCATACATAACAGGCAGGACTCTCCCGGTGCCTCCAATAAAACGAGATTTTGTGTTTCTGAAATGGTGACGTCTCCAGCAATTACTTCAAACTGTCAGGGCAAACATCAAAAGCCCATTGGTACCTGCTTGAAACCTGGAAGAACCACTGCCAGTCCAAGTAGACAATACTGGACTAGATGAGTCACATGACATAACACATGACTGATAACGGCGTCAAAATATTCCACTGATGTAGTTTCATTGGCAATTGGGTGTCTGCGGCGCAGCTGAACCAGTGAGGAGTTGTGCGGGTGACACAGGAAGAGGATACATATTCTGTACTCCAGATCATGGTTTTGCCCCTAGTCGCAGTGCGACTTTACACCGTCCTGACCCTTGTAGAAGGAATTTATTTCCATAGATTTCAGTGGGAGGTTTTAATTTAAAACAAAAAACAGGCACTCCCCCAGCAATGACAACAACCGTCCTGCCCATATTGTCACAGCAGAGCACCCAATTACAGCGCATCATTACTTGTATATAGATCCCATGTTGACAGATAACAACTCAGGAGTGTACAGCATGGGGTTTGATCAGCTCCAGGGGAGTGCAGTCCACTATTACTTCCAATGGTTGGCGAGAGCGCCGGAATTTGGTGTTGTACAAGGTGCCACTGACATTTGAGACACGAAGGTCCACCACTGCCCTGTGTGTGTTTGTTCTGCTCCAAAATGGTGCTTGTGTATCACATAAAAGTCCTCTTCCTAGAGGGATGCCCTGGGGGCTGGCAGCAGTGGGGTCACTACTGGCTTTGCCTCCAGTGGGACACTGTCATATCATCTTGCATGTTGTATATCATGGGGATGTGTTGTTGTGGGGCTCTCTCCACTGTAAATTTGTTAGCTGTTTCCCCCATTTAACAATTAACTCAAAAGTTCTTTACAAATACAAACCCTAAAGAGTCATGCAAAAATAGTAAAGGTAAAGGTACCCCTGCCCATACGGGCCAGTCTTGACAGACTCTAGGGTTGTGCGCTCATCTCACTCTATAGGCCGGGAGCCAGCGCTGTCCGAAGACACTTCCGGGTCACGTGGCCAGCGTGACAAGCTGCATCTGGCGAGCCAGCACCAGCGCAGCACACAGAACGCTGTTTACCTTCCCGCTAGAAAGCGGTACCTATTTATCTACTTGCACTTAATTGTGCTTTCGAACTGCTAGGTTGGCAGGCGCTGGGACCGAACGACGGGAGCGCACCCCGCCGCGGGGATTCGAACCGCCGACCATGCGATCGGCAAGTCCTAGGTGCTGAGGTTTTACCCACAGCGCCACCCGCGTCCCATGCAAAAATACTAAATAATTATATTTGCTCCATTAAAACTGCTCAACCAAGCTGCATGCTGAAGTTTCTTTAAAGGGAACGTGGGCTGCAATCATTGCGCTGTAAGAAACAGATTTTTCTACAGCTGTTTTGATCCCACTGTAGTAAAAACGAAATCCAGTTTTGTTCTGCAGAAATAATGGTAAATGTTGAATTAAGGGGAAGAACGGATATCCAAATCAGTTTGAGAGTTAAACACAGTATCAGCAATGTTAGCTCACACATGTACATCATAAACCATCACCCATATAGATATCCCACCAGGGTATCTCTAATTGATAACTGCTCTTATTAGATAGCATGTGCAACAAAGGTTCAACGCAATTACATTCTGGTAGTAAACACCAGTGCTGTGTTATGGTGAATACAAACATTGACTTTTGCCCACTTGAAAATGTCATTGGATTCTAACACAAAGCATCACTAACTGGCTTTATTGCAGGTGAGTCATAATGGGTTAGCATAAGGATGAGTAAGGGTGGTTGTCAATCAATGGAACAAGAACACCCTCAGAACAGCAGCGGAGACTGGAGGTGGAAATCAGTTATCCTGGGGTTGTGTTATGATGCATTGGGCAAATGCAGTAAATCTTTGGAAGATGTTATAGTATTGTAATGGGTTCAAGGCAGGTGCTGTGGTGTTGGAATTGTGGCAATTGCTGTCAATGTTTACATGGTAATTGTGTAGATCCGCAGTGGAACTTGGGACAGAGGTGTAAGGCAGGAATGGGGAACCTGTGTCCCCACCACCACAGTTGCTGGATTGCAGCTCCCATCACCCTCGACCATTGGCCATGTTGGTTGGGGCAGATGAGAGTTGGACTCCATCAACATCTCGAGTACCACAGGCTCTCTATCCCTGGTGCAACGCATAGTGGTGTGGGGCATGGATACATGTGAAACTATGTCAGGTAGTACATGTGGGCTAAAGATCATAGCAAGTGTTGGCATATGCCTTATTTTCTTGTTTTTGATGCCTCCAGAACTCCTCTTTCCTGGACCGGAATGATGCCGACCTGCCACTCTGCTTTGAACAGACTGTTCTGGTCTGGATCCCCCTGGGCTTCCTCTGGCTCTTTGGCCCAGTGCAGCTTCTCCACATCTGCACATCCAGGATGAAGAAATCATCTGTCACAAGAGTTTACCTTATTAAACAGGTGGGAGAGAAAGGTGTGCCCCGGAGTTAGTAGCAGGGTGGAAGCAAAGGGCATGCAGATCAAAGGGCAAAGCAGTTCTCTGGGAGGTGGGTGGTGGTGATGTGAGAAACCCTGAAAGGGTTTAAGTGAAGTAGGGATCTGTGCTAACTGGGAAATGTGGGTGGAAAGAGCAGGAAAGCCGGAGGGTCAGATGAACTTAAGTGTCCTCTGGCCAGAAGCATTTGAACCATGTCTTGCTTATGTAATGCCATCACGATAGTGGTGGTGTTTAGTATATACAGAATTGTTAGGAATCAAGTACTGTAGTGTATTTACTGTTAATGTAGTTTGCACTGTGATTGTTATAAAAAGGACTACTCAATCAAAACTAACAAATATATATATATATTTATATTATAAATAACACAGGGATTTTTATGTGTTTTGAACCCATTTTGAGTGCATTCCTTGCAAGAAAGGGGTGTATCGGTACACTTGATTTTTACTTGACGGAGGGTGTGATGCACAGCAGTGCTCCTGGGCCACTTGGCTCCTGTGGAATGTGGCTTTGCCCTGCATATGTAGCTTCTCCACGATGGGTTTAGAAGCTCCTTGCAACCTTATTCTCCTAGAACGTTGCAGGTAGCAATCTGACACTTCTGCTCTTCCTTTGCCAGGTGCTGGCTGCGCTGCTCTTACTGATGGCCCTTGCTGAAGTGTTTTTCACTGTTGCCGAAGACCTCGGAAACCTCCCGCACTCAACCCCTGTTAGCCGAAACCCAATTGTCCAGTACTTGAATCCAGCACTCTACTTCATTAGTTGGGTGAGAGCTCTCCTTCATCAAACCATGTCCTGTGCTGGAATTAAAGTGTCCTTTAAAAGGACAAGTTTTTTTCACCACAGAGATGCCAACTCCAGTTTCAGCCCTGCTGTTTCCATTGGGCTGTGTGCGAATACAAGTCCTGATGAGACCCAGAATAGTACTTTGAAGGGAGGGGGTTACATTAGAGAAAAAACAAGGAAGAAAAGGCAAATGCTGCCCCCCCAAATGCCAGCACTCTGATCTTCTCTGATCTTTAAAGCAGCTGCCTGAAACAGCTCTTTCTTTTTTTAAGGGAGATTTAGGATGATAATAAATTTATTTATTAACCCAAACCTTATACCACAACATAAAACGCAGACACTACAACATAATAAAAAGTGATCCCACACTAATTCCCCATCATCAAACTCCCATATTTCCCAAGTACACCATGAAAAGAACAAACTAACAAGGAACATTAAGCTGCATATGAGAAAACAACAACAACAATAATGGCTGCCCATTGGCCCAAGTCTGCTGGGTGGTTTAAAATACAATAAAACCAGTGGGACAATCTTAGTACAAATATTCAATGAACAAAATTTGTCCATCACCCTCATATTACTCTCAAAGTGCTTCTCCACGAGGGTAGATCCCTTTCACATTGTCCCTTCAATGGCAACCTGCTACCCCAAGGTGCATCATACACCCCAAGTCACATCTTATTTGGTATGTCCCCTGAAGATGGGTACCTGTGTATTTTCTCCTGTGGGGCAAGTAGCAGATTTGAGATGAGGCAGCATTTATTAGGAATATACTACAGGGAGAAAGGGTTAAAACCAGCAACTAGAACTGTTAACCCAATCAGATTCACACCTGCCCAATACCCCTTCCACTGGTATAAAAGTGGTATATATTCCTATTGATTTTTAATTGTATTTTTTTTTTTTAAAATATTTATTGGTATTTTCGAAAAACACACAACAAACAAAAACAAAAAATAAACAAAATAAAAACAACACAAAAAAGCATATTCGAAACTAAACAGAAAAATAGAAAAAACACATACAGTTTCTGATACTTATTTTCCTCAACCTTGTTTCTCAGACCTCCTCACACCTCCCCTTCTTGTATTCCAATTTAAATTGTCAATTCAGCAAGTCCTTAACTTATTTCTTCACCTTAACTTAAACATTTATTCTAACATACTGTTATTTTACTTTACTTCTTTTTTCCATTTCCTCCATTTATTTTTAACAGCCTTATTTTCACTTAATTTAAAAAAAAAAGAAAAAAAAACCAATTTCACCTTATTAAAATTACACATCAATACTTATACCTCATTAATTTATTCTTAAACCTTTTTCCTAAGGTCGACCAAAATTTCCCTTCCACGGTTTACCCAATTTCCTTACCACTAACAAAATATAAAACAAACAAAGCAATGCAAATTATCCTTATGTACCCTTTGGATTCCCAACCTCCACCCACCCTACTCCCGGTTCCAGTCCCCAACCAATATCCATCAGTCTTTATATTATTTATTTAGCCTGGAGATCTCAGGTCCGAGGCCCTTATGTCTCTCTCAGTTCCTTTCTGCCGGTCTCTTTGATAGACCTTGATGTTAAGCCCCAGGTCTCGGAGGGGCTCTGGCCCAACAGAATCGGTGTTGCTTCTAGCCAGTCCTCCATACTTAAAAGCAAAAGCAAAGCCTATGGGGTATTCCAACTCTTGTTTCAAATTTCTTTCAAATCCAAATGTCCCCACAGCTCCAGCTTCCACCTTCAACAAATTTATAATCCTCAGGTCTTCAGCTCTCCTCAAAAGAGGATCTCTCCATTTTCCAAACTCCCAATCAAACCAGGCTTTCCGCATCCAGTTTTTATTGTCCTTTTTTATCATCATGTCAGGCCTCATATTGTAGCTCTCCTTTGACTCCTGCAAACCTCCATCTCCTCCTTCGTTTTCTTCAAAAAGAACATATTGCTCCATCGTGTCTACGCTTTCGGTTTCATTTATTTGTTCAGTTGAATAGGCTTCCTGTTTCAAATCCTTATCAGACTCCAAGCTGTTGTTTACTGTCCAGTGTAATAGCGATACCTCCGTAGACAAAGCATCGTACTCATCTTGTAAGTTTCCCAAGAGAACAAGTGCTCTGTCCAATTCTGCTTGGAATTTAGACACTCCAGCCATTTTTGTAATGTA
This sequence comes from Podarcis filfolensis, assembly GCF_964270895.1. NCBI lineage: Eukaryota > Metazoa > Chordata > Lepidosauria > Squamata > Lacertidae > Podarcis > Podarcis filfolensis. Next base: position 41,030,054 of record NC_139608.1, on the reverse strand, counting down.
GTATCCTTGTTACCCCTCTAGGGGGATTTAATTCCTTGATCTTCCTTTCAGCTCAAAAACCAAAAGTCCAGTTATTTTGTATCAACCTTATTTTCAACAAGTTATCCCGAATAAACCAGCAAAAACAGCAGAAACAATGTTCTCTTTTTCCAGCTGACAACTAGCTGACTAGCAGCTCACTTGACAGCTGTCAAAATCTTCCATGCAACAGGCTTTCTCATCGGACGTTCCCGGGTCTAGGGGGGGGTGTAGTTTCAGCTCCCAAAATTCTTTTTATCCTCCAGAATATCTTCTTATAATGTCCAGACCGTGAGGTCAGGATCTTTTGTTAAAAAAAGCAAGAAACAGATTCTCTCGACCTTAGCTGCCCAGTCCTTTGCTTTAAGTTGTTTACAAAGGGGGGGGTGGACTTCCTTTTTAGCCCCTTCCCGCTCGTTCCAAATCCAAGATAAGAAATTTTTTAAAGTTCCAATCTCCGTATTACTCACGGGTTGATGTTTTAGAATCCAATCAATCTTAGAAGAAGTTGGCGCTCTCTGTCAATGGCTTGCGGCTTCACTCCGTAGACGAGGGAGTACTCTCAGCACCACGCCTTACCCTGCCTCCGTTCCGAAGCCTTTAAAAAGGCTCCGTCGCGGATTGGGGGGGCGCAAATGGTGCCCGCCGAGTCTCTATGTTCACAGGCATCCGCGCCTGTGATTTTAAGGGTCCCCGCTTCGCCGCAGCGGCCAGACCCAGACGCTACGGAGCCGATTCCCTCCGGAGCTCGGAGGGAATCCGCCATTAAACAATGGCACCAACCCGGAAGTCCGATTTTTAATTGTATTTTTATTGCTGCTTCTATTTCTTTTATTTTATTGTAATTTGAATTCTGTCATCAAAAGCCGTATCTTAAGAAATAAAAGAAGCAATAAAAATACAGTTGAAAATCATACAGCTTCTAGCACAGCACATCACAATTGCTACAACAGGCAGAAAAACCATTAAGTGGTTCTGCCAAGACCCTCCGCAGTTTTCAAGTGCTCTGCAGGCGTAGGTGGGGTGGGAACCACTGATTTAGTTTGTCACATTTAATTACACCCTGGCTAGCTGATCTGATCTGAGCTAGGAAGTAGAGGTAGATTTTTTTAGCATTATACAAATTTAGAATTATGAAGACAAAGGCCGTTCTCTTATTTCATAATTAATACATCAGTCTGTTTCCAGATCTCATTCTGGAAGTTCGACTAGAAGTCACAAGCCATGTTTTGAGCTTGTCTCAAGTGAGCATGTTCAGCGAGCTAAGAAGGTGGATCTTCTCAGGTTCCTCTTCATTATCAAGTCTGATGTCCAGCCTGGTGCCATGAGTTTACATCACACCTCCCTCCATTTCCTAACCCTGAAACCAACCCAGTCTTGCAAACTCTTGGCTCTTTTTCGCTACTGCAGTTGCTCGTTCTGCTGATCCATGACAGCCGCCGCTTCACCGTCCGCAGAGACTCGGGAACTCTCTTCATCTTCCTCTTCCTTTCTGTGCTCTGTGGTGTATTTCAGCTCCAGACTCTCATCCGGCAAGCAATACAGGTCAGAAACACAAGAGGTCTATGAAAAACTGGGCAACCCAGGATGGCAAAGGTTGAGGTGGCCCCAGCAAAGCCACCTCGGGGGTTATTCAGCTCTGCAAGCCTGTCTGCTTCTCAGGACAGTCCTGAGGCAGGGGGGAGTGGGAAGAAAGGCCAAAAAGAAGCTGCAGGAAGAAGTTGTCAAGGTGCACAGACTTTAGCCCTAACTGCTTGGGAAGAAGTGGGTCCAGCTCCACAATTTGGTTACTTCCACTAGTATCTCCCATTTGCTTTCTTCTCTTGCAGGGCTCCATCACTGATGTGCCACGTTTTAGCTTCTTCCTTGTCTCCTATGGGCTTCAACTTATTTTGTTCTTCATCTCTATTGTTTCCGACGTTGCCCCTGAAATGAAGGAAGCTGCAAAGAAAGTGAGTGTCTTCAGCTGCATGCACTTGACTTGTAGGATAACCTTTGGGACAGGAACGGCCATTGGTATTCTGCATGGTACCCCCACTTTGTATAGGTTCTCAGAGTGGGCTTGATGAGATAGGGAATGTTTCCACATACCAGCTCACCAGGAAGCTGGGTTTCATAGGCCACACCTGGCTGCCTGATGCACTGTTTGGTGGGAGTGGTCTCAAAAGGAACATTTGCCATATGTGTCTTGAAGGCTTTGTTTCAAAAGGTGACAGCCAAGTTAGTCACACTATTGTTCCCTGAATTTTTCACCTAGACATTCTGCCTCCCGTGTTTTTCAGAACCCAGAGATTGTGGCTTCTTTCCTGAGCTTCCTCACTTTCCAGTGGTACAGCAGGTATGCAAATCTGAGTGGAAAAGATAAGTGTATTACATCTAGGAGAATAAAGGTTAGGGTTAGGGTCAACTAATCTGTCCCATTAGTGCAAGGATTTCTGCTTATGAAACAGGACTTCCCCCTGCTCTGCTCCCTCTGTGCTTGTGGGAGATTTGCAGTCAAACCTAACAGTGCTAGTTAGTATATGAAGGGGTTAAGACCACAGAGTTCTAATCACTAGTGTAGGCTCCGTGAGGTCACACCCCCTCTTCTTCTGAAAGGGAGGAAGTAAAGCTTATTTCTTGTTCTTCTCTCTCTCTCTCTTTACGCTGCAAGCAATGGAGGTGGATGTGCCTCAACTTAACTCCCATCCTCAGACATGTGTCTGAGGCTCCTTTGATGTATTTCAACTAAGTATTTTACCTGCATTATTTTACTGCTGTTGCATAAAGGAAAATGCATGACTGTGACCTCAGTTAAGTGTGGTCTGTTTCATTGCATGAGGGTAGTGTGGCTCAGCTGCTTCATGCAGCTGAATGGAAATGAAAAAACACACACCCTTTAATGGCCAGTTCCTATGCTTCATTAATCTGCCTAACAATGGGACTTAATACTCTGCTAACTGGGGCTCTCTATGTGCTAGCCCCGTGATTTAAAAACAGACACCAGCCATTTTTTCTTTTGTTGTTATCCCACACATGTGGATCTCTAAAGGATTAGATATAGTTAATTTCCTCTTACCAGTTCCCATCAGTGCATACCCTGCACCCTCTGGGGAACCCTGAGAACAGATTTAAGGGGGCACCAGAGGAGGAGAATGTTCTGTTGTGCAAGGAGAAATCCTTGTGCTGATGGAATGTCCACTTAGCACTATGTCGGATTCCCCCATATGGGTCTTTAGCTGAGTGTGGAGCAATTGGAAAGTGGGGGCGGGGAGCTGAGTATGGGAGAGCTAAGGGTAGCAAGAGCAAAATGCTCTGGATCTGAAATATTTGCATGGTGGGAAATGCCATACTGCAATGTAGTGTTTTAAACCAAGCTCCTATTTCAGTCTTTTATTTCCTCTGCTGTGTCTAACTAGAGGGTCTAGCCCAGTGGCGTAGCGTAGGGGGTGCAGGGGGGGCCGGCCGCACCGGGCGCAACATCTGGGGTTAGGGCAAATCCACGGGTTAGGGGGCGCAAATCCACGGGTTAGGGGGCGCAAATTACTTGCCTTGCCCCGGGTGCTGACAACCCACGCTACGCCACTGGTCTAGCCTTTTGGAATTCTTCATTCTGTTCAACAAGTGCCAACTGATGGGGAGCTGGCAGCCTCTCACTTCCCCCAAAGCCCCAGTCCTTGGATACTGGGCTCATTTCACTGTTGTGCCTGAGCATGGTCAAAGCAACAAGTTAGTGGGGTGAAGGGTTTTGAGCACCTGAGTAAATCTGCTGTACCTTTCAGGATGGTGCTCAAGGGCTATCGCAAGCCGCTAGAAATTGATGACCTCTGGGACTTGAAGGAAGAACATAAGACGGGGAAAATTTTAGGCTCGCTTGAGAAGAATATGGCAGCTGGAATAAAAAATGCTCAGCGGAAACTGGAGATCCGGCAACGGAAGAGGAAACTTCATTCAGCAGCTGCTGACCAGCACATGAATGGCTTGAGCAAAGCCCAGAGTCAGGATGCATTGGTTTTGGTAACTACTGCTGCTGGGAGAGAGAGTGGGGCTTACATTTCAGATCCAAATGCTGGGCTGAATGGGAGGAAATCTTACACACAGGATCCCCAAGCCCACTGCAGCTTAGAGCTATTTGGGGGGCGGTGACAATATCACTGTGCTTTACAAGTGTGTGGGGGGGGTTCTGCATATAACAGAAGCTCCATTTTGCACAATTTAGGAATTGGACATTTAATGTTGCGGTCCCTGCTCCCCTTGAAAATTAGACAGGTGCTGTCTCTATTGTCTTTTTGGCATCTATTGAAGACCATCTTCTTTTGAGGAGCCTTCTAAATTAATAACTTTCCCAGTCTGCATCTGTATTGGAATATGTTTTTATATTTTATAGCTTCTTGTTTGCCACCCTGGGGCTCCTTTGAAAAGTAAAGTGGGATACAAATTTATCAAATTAATAAATCTTAATAAATAAATACGATGGCTGGCTTTATGTGGCAGTTGCCCCACCATGAGAGTTGGGGCTGCTTGATGCCTGCCAAACCTAAACCCTACTCTGAATTTAGGAAGAGAAAAAGGAAAAAGGCAAGAAGGAGGCAGACAAGAAAGACTCTCGTGGTGACTACGCGAAGAGCTGGCTGATGGCTTCTATATTCCGAACCTTTACTGGGAACCTTATGAAATCAGTGGCACTCAAGGTAGTGCAAGACCTCCTGGTGTTTGTGAGCCCTCAGCTACTGAAGTGAGTCCTCCTAGCTCCACTTTTTATTTTATTTTTTAAAAGATATTTATTGAAGTTTTACAGAAAGAAGAAAATACAGAATAAAAGAAAACAAGAGAAAAATACACAAAAAATACAAAAATACATAGGGGAAAAAAAGAAAAAAAATACAAAATACAGCAAAAAGTATATAGAAAAAAAGATTAAAAACAAATCAATTTTTCATATCTTAAATTTCGTTTGCTTATTTCCCCGACCTCCTCACACCTCCCTTTTTTGTATTCCCATTCACATGGTTAATTCAGCAAATCCTTACCCTCTTTCATTTATCTTAACTCTATATCTCAACCTATTATAGCTATATATTTTCATCCATTATCAATCCATTTTTACATATTCTTATTGACCTTGTTGCTAAGGCCGCTTAATTTCAATCCAACATCATTTTAACATTCATTAATTTTACAATGTTTCTGCACATAGTCTTTGAATTTCTTCCAATCTTCTTCCACCGACTCTTCTCCCTGGTCTCGGATTCTGCCAGTCATTTCCGCCAGTTCCATATAGTCCATCACCTTCATCTGCCACTCTTCCAGGGTGGGTAAATCTTGTGTCTTCCAATACTTTGCAATGAGTATTCTTGCTGCTGTTGTGGCATACATAAAGAAAGTTCTATCCTTCTTTGGCACCAATTGGCCGACTATGCCCAGAAGAAAGGCCTCTGGTTTCTTCAGGAAGGTATATTTAAATACCTTTTTCATTTCATTTTAGATCATCTCCCAGAAAGCCTTAATCTTTGGGCATGTCCACGAAAGGTGAAAGAATGTACCTTCATTGTCTTTACATTTCCAACATTTATTATTGGGCAAATGATAGATTTTTGCAAGCTTGACTGGTGTCATGTACCACCTGTATATCATTTTCATAATATTCTCTCTTAGGGCATTACATGCCGTAAATTTCATACCTGTGGTCCACAACTGTTCCCAATCAGCAAACATAATGTTATGTCCAACATCTTGTGCCCATTTAATCATAGCAGATTTAACCGTTTCATCCTGAGTATTCCATTTCAACAGCAAGTTATACATTCTTGAAAGTATCTTTGTTTTGGGGTCTAGCAGTTCTGTTTCCAATTTTGATTTTTCCACCTGGAAGCCAATTTTTTAATCCAAATTATAAGCCTCCCTTATTTGATAATAGTGAAGCCAATCTCGCACTTTATCTTTTAATCTCCTAGCTCCACTTTTTAATTCTGAGTTTTCCTGGTGCCCTGGATGGTGGGCGATGGGGTTTAAATAAGCTTCTGATACAGGAAGATCTTGTCACTGGCTGGAAATCCATATATACGGTCTGGACCATCCACACACTAATGAATTCCTTAAAACATTCTCACAGTTTTAAAGGCACAAACTATGTGCCTGAAGATTCCAGGCATAATTAAAACAATTTCCTTGCACTTCTGCTGTAAGATGGTGCATTAAGATGGCTTTTATAGATGAGGAACATTCTGAGAGAAAGCCAGGGTTTGGATCTGAAAAATGATCAGGTTTTATACTGTGGTTCCGTTTTAGCTGTCTCATATTAGTTGTCCACTGTAGGGGATAAGTAGCAGAGCTTGCTCCAGGGAAGGACACAGTTTGGTCTCTGCATTGAGGAATAGTGATGAGTTATGTTTTAGACTTAATTGAGATATATCCCTAAGGCTGCTATCACATATATACTTAGCTGGGACTGGGCATAAGTCCCACTGAGCACAATGGGACTTATTTCTGAGTGGACGTGTATACTTAAATTTTCCACTGGAGACATGGAGGTGTTCAGGAGAGAGCCACAAAGGTTGCATGTGGCCTGTGGGTTGTCCACATGTGACCTTTGGTTGCATTGCATGAGCCTGGTTGAGGAGGAGCCTGTAGCCTGTGTGTGGAAGAACAAGAGGCTGATGCATAGGGCTTGTGGGAGGCGGGCGTGTTATTGGGGTGTGGTTTGTGCAAGTCTGAGTCGAATTTAGGGAGATGCTCATCATTATTTTCTCTTGCAGGCTGATGATCTCCTTTGTGTCAGACCCAAATGCCTACCTTTGGCATGGCTATCTCTATGCAGTGCTGCTGTTTCTGACCGCACTGGTGCAGTCCATCTGCCTCCAGCAGTATTTCCAACTCTGCTTTGAACTGGGCATGCTCGTACGCACTGCTCTTATGGCTGCCATCTACAAGAAGGTCAGTTGGGTCCTTCACCTTTTGTGGGGGCTGCTTTCCTTAGTGCTGACCAATCAACTTTGACTGCTTTCCCCTGGATCTTGGGATGGGGGGATCCTTTGACATTCACACTTCTTCGATTTTTTGAAGTGCAGTTATCCAGCCAAGGAATGCATACAAAAATGCATGCACTGGGATAAAGTTTGCACAAAATGCATATATAATATGCATGATAATAGCACACACAGATGCATTATATTTGGGAAAACAGCTTTTCAGAGATGTGTACATTAGGCAAGTTTGCATGCAAATGGGTGTATTAGGAGAAATTCATACTAAAATGCTGATGGATTTTCATGGATTTTATTTTAAAAATTGCAAACCGATGTGGAGGACTAAAGTGAAGATTGGAAAAGTGAGAAACTGAGAGAGGAAGTCGCTGACAGATTTGCTCATCCTGAGTGCTTTGTGCCCTGGTCCCTAATGGCTATGGCATTATCTGGTACCCCAAGTTTTTACAGCCACTGTTGTATCTGCTTTCAGGCCCTTACTGTTTCCAATGCCACACGGAAGGAATCCACGGTGGGCGAGACGGTGAATCTGATGTCCGCGGATGCCCAGCGCTTCATGGACTTCACAAACATGATGCACCAGCTGTGGTCGGCTCCCCTGCAGATTGTGCTGTCTATAGTGTTTCTGTGGCTGGAGCTCGGCCCCTCTGTGCTCGCTGGGATTGCTGTCATGGTCCTGCTTATCCCCATCAATGCTGTGCTGGTCACAAAGGCCAGAGCCATCCAGGTGAGGGAAGGAGTGTCCTGGGCGGGTGGGGAACCAGCAGTGCCTTTGTGTTTGAAAGGGCTGTGAGGTCAGTTCTGTTACAAAGGACAAATTCTTAGGTCAAGCGTGTGCTCCAAATGCTAACCTTGAATTTTGAATGTAACTGCCCTGTGTCATTTTTTGCACTGGGCTTCAGTGATTAGATTTCATTCTATTAAAAGCAGCCTATTAAAAATAGTCTGTACAGTTCATTTATTCAAAATCCTGAAGTCTGATTATCCCAGTTTAATGTAGATGTCTCAGAGCTTAGGACAAGACTGAGCATTGTAATCTGTAGAAAACGCAACTTGAAAAAAAGAGACAATGCATGTATTTGTGTGTGTGTGTGTGTGTGTGTATACACACACACACATACACCTACCGTGGTACCTCGGGTTAAGTACTTAATTCGTTCTGGAGGTCCGTTCTTAACCTGAAACTGTTCTTAACCTGAAGCACCACTTTAGCTAATGGGGCCGCCTCCTGCTGCTGCCGCGCCGCCAGAGCACAATTTCTGTTCTCATCCTGAAGCAAAGTTCTTAACCCGAGGTACTATTTCTGGGTTAGCAGAGTCTGTAACCTGAAGCGTATGTAACCTGAAGCGTATGTAACCCGAGGTACCACTGTATATATTACTGAGCACTGTAGACCTCTGTAGAATAAGTCCCATAGGGCACAGCATCAACCCCCCAGCTTCACTTTCAGAGATCTGTGGGAGAATTAAGGGCAAAACTATGGCAACGTGGTGCCTCTAACTGTCAGAGACAAAGCACAAATGACTTGTCCCTGGGCAACATATTATGTGGGGCTGGAACAATGATCAACTCCCTCTTTTCAACTTCTTTTTTTTTTTAAATGATATTTATTAGAAGTTTCAAAAATTACAGAAAAAAGAAAAAAAACAACAAAAAAATTAACAAAACATACATAACAGTACATAAAAAAGGGGGGGGAAAGCATAAAAACCAATACAACAATAACAATTAAAAAACACACATCCAATATTCCATATCTTTATCTTTCATTTGCTTGTTTCATCGACCTCCTCACACCTCCCTTTTTGTATTCTAGTTTAGTTATTTGTTTCAGCAAATTCTTTCCATCTTTCTCAATTTTTATTGGGTAATTTGTCTTAACAGTCTAACCTATTAATTAGCTCAGCAAATCCTTTCCATCTTTCTCTATATTCTGTCATTCAATTTACCTTAATTTATTTTAACCTTATCTTACCATAAAATACCTTAAAGCTTAAAACTTAATATTTATTTGTACATAATTCCTTATATCATTTCTACTAAAGCCAAATAGTTTCATTCCAACATTTTTCCTAATACTCGTTAATTTTACACTAATTCCCAAAATAAATTTTTAAAAATTTTCTTCCAATCTTCATCCAACGTCTCTTCTTCCTGGTCTCGGGTTATGTCAGTCCTTACTGTCCGTTCCATCTAGTCCATCAACCTGGTAATCTTATGTCCGAGGCTCTTAAGTCTTTTCCATGTCCCTTCTGCAGATCTTCTTCTTGTTTATACCTGCACTTTACCTTGTCTTTTGTTGATCTCTTTCTTAATTTCTTTCCTTTCTCATTGAGGAGTAGGTCTCAGGGATACTCCAACTCAAAAATATCTCCGTCTCTCCTCAGCAGATCAGCCCATTCCCCACAGTCCCGTTCCCCACAGTCAACAGTGTAGTCCAGAGAGTATTTAAAAGCATGTTTCAAAGTCCCTCCAAAATTAAGGGCCCCCACAACTCCAGACCCCCCCCGGCCCACTCCAAATTCAGTCTTCAGGAACAGTGGCTTATGCTCCTGCAGGGCCTCGGGTCTCTCCATTTGTGTTACTTGAGGTTCAGCAGCAACCTCCTCCATTATCTTCTGCATTTGCACTTGCCCTGTCAAAACAGGTTCCTGGGTTGGTTCCTGAATGGTTTCTGTATAAATATTCGCTGTTTGTCCAAAATTTTTGACTGCAACAGTCATCAAATCCATCTTCTCATGCATCTGCTCCAACAAAGCGCTTGTCTTGCAAAAAGCAAGCACCAAAACTTCTTCCAAACACATTTTTATTCAAGGTCAGAGTCTGGTCCCACGATCCTAATCTCCACAGCTGTGAAATCCACAGATCGACTCCAGCAACAATTTAACAAGCTCCCTCTAGAGGAGACAATTTCTATTTGTATCCATCTTTTGAAAGCAGGTCCAACAAAAGAGAATTACTTTCATTTTTCAAATTTTTTGTTTCTTTTAAATGCAAAAGGCAACATTGGAATCAATTTGTTTCTCTTCTTTAACTATCTGTCAAAAGACGTTCCATTCACAGTCAATGAACTTCCCCAAAAATCTCTGTCTCTGACACCCCGTTCCCAGGTTTGAGACGGTGGAAATTTATCTTTCTTTACTCTCTCTCCTGCAGGCTTGAACAATCAAAATTCCCCCTCTTTACTCCTGCTTCCAAGAGGGGTTTTGGTGGTTAAAACTGGAGGAATTTTAGACCTTTATATACGACTTTCCAGACTTTAGCTTGCACAATTTTTGCTTCAGTCTATTTACAAAAGCGGAAGGCGGACTTCCTGTTTCGAACCTTCCCGCTTCAGTGCCAAATTAAAATGTTTCTTAATCCAATTTTCCGTTCTACTCACGGGTACTTGTTTAGAGTCCAATTGTCCACAGGAAAAAGTCAGCGCTCTCCAGCAACGGCTGTGCGGCTTCACTCCATAAAAATAGCGGTCGATTCAAAACACCGTGCCGCTCACCCCACGTTGCTTCGGATCCCCGAAAAAGGGGTTTCCTTGCGAGTAGGGGAGGCGCTCCTGGTGTCAGCCGAATCCCACATTCCCAGGCTTCCTCCGCCTGGGATTTTTGAAGGGTCTCCGCCTTCGCTGCCGCGGCAAGACCCGATTTTCGCGGAGCGGGTTCCTCTCGATCAGAGGAACTCCGCCATTGCCGATGGCACTAACCCGGAAGTCTTCTCTCTTTTCAACTTCTTTGCACAGGTGAAGAACATGAAGCACAAGGATGAGCGCATGAAAATAATGAATGAAATTCTCAGCGGCATCAAGGTGAGTAGCAGAGACCAGATTGCTCCAACACAGTGATGAGTTGGCTGTACTGATGGAAACATCAATGGATTTATTTTTTTTTAGTCTGACCTTGCATTGCTTGCAGCACAATCCTAGCCACGTCTACTGATAATTAAGTCTATTTGAATTCAGTTAGGTTTACTACTCGGTAAGTGGAGTTTGAATTGCAGATAAGGCAGAGGATAACGGGGAGTGTTGCCTCTGATCTCTGCCAGATGCCTTCCCAAAGCAGGCATGCAAGGTCAGCGCCTGCTTAGCCTTTGCCTGCAATGTGTGCGTTGGGAAGGGGCTTGTGCTGGAAATGAGACATGGTAGGATGGAGCCCTGCTCCTGATTTCACTGGATGGAACGCTCTGTTGAACTGAGCCCCCATATCTGACCAGAAGCATCCTTTCAGATCCTGAAGCTGTTTGCCTGGGAGCCGTCATTTGAGAAACGAGTCGGAGGTATCCGGGCACAGGAGCTGAAGCGGCTGCTGCGCTTTGCCTACCTGCAATCCATCTCCATCTTCCTCTTCGCCTGTGCTCCTTTCATAGTAAGACAGCACACTCACTATTTTTGTTCCTTTTGCTCAATCCTTGCAATGTAGAAGATGCCCCTCACCCCGTGACTCTCCTTCCTTAGGTCTCTGTGGTAACATTTGCTGTGTATGTGATGGTTGATGAAAACAATGTTTTGGATGCGCAGAAAGCCTTCACTTCTATCTCTCTGTTCAACGTCCTGCGCTTCCCTCTGGGCTTCCTGCCATTGACATTGTCCTCCCTGGTACAGGTGAGTAGGCTGGTGAGGGACCTATATCCTGTAACTGAGGTGGGAGGCGGAACCTGACCCCGGTTTTGGTTATCACTCCCTGTTCGGAGAGAGAGATGGTTGGGTCCTGGGTTGTGCAAATGGCACTGGGACTCCCTTAGCTTTAGGTTGCATATCATAGACTCATTATCAGTCTGTATGGCAAATGTCTCTCTCAACAAGTCACGGAGCACCAGAAAGCACCAAGCTACTCCAGTTTTGAGAGGGTCTTTGGCAAAGCGCCCCCAGGCAGTTTTACCTGGCAAGGGAGGCAGCCATGACTGGCAACACTCTGATCATCGCTGGATGGCTGAGTCTGGGTGCTGCAGTTTTAATTTCCCGTAATGCCTCAGCATAACCCCATGTCAGAGGCATTGAGGGAAATTGAAAGAGAAGCTCCCAAACCTAATCAGTTGGTGCTGATCATAGCTCTAAAAATGTTTAAAGTGGGCACAGGCATCATAATTGGATTCTGCAGGTGTGCTGGTACCCCAATCACTGCCTGGCGTGCCTGACTTTGCCTCTACACCTTACAGGTCAATGTATCTACTGAACGGCTGGAGCGCTACCTGGGCAGTGAAGACCTGAACACTTCGGCCATATGTCATGAACCGAGCTCTGGTAATTGAAGGTTAGGGTTTGGAGGTCATAGCAGGCAGAGTTCTGAAGCGAACCAGTAGAAGGCTGGTAAAAATGCGTAAGAAGTCAGGTGTGACTTCTTCTGTGATGGGGCCGGAATCGTTCCTACACTGTCCTTGATGACAATGCTACCTTTTCTTTCTCCTCTAGGCTGTGCTGTGACTTTCTCTGAGGCCTCCTTTGCTTGGGAACAAAATTCAGATGCCACCATTAGAGAGTAAGTCACCATATACCAGACCAATTTTGTATGTATGTGGGGAGGAGATTTAGGGATATGTCTGTGATCCTTTGCGTTAAAGTTGTAAGCGGGGGGGGGGGTTCTTTCTTACCCACTTGCCTGTTGGATAAGGCAGGGAAAGGTAAACCAGGCCTTGAACGATAATGAGAAAGTTCTGGTAGAGTTTCTCTCAATCGGGATGGTTCTTTCCTGGCCCCAAAGACCAGTCCACTTCCGTATACATGCTTCTTCCATGTGCTACTTTTCTCCTGCAGCATAAACTTGAAAATTCCAAATGGGCACCTGTTGGCCATTGTAGGACCTGTGGGATCAGGCAAATCCTCACTGGTGTCAGCCATGTTGGGAGAGATGGAGAACATCAAAGGACATATCAATGTTCAGGTGAGAGGAGGTGGCGGTTCTGCTAAGAAGCCTCAGAGAAGCTGGAGGCTAATCTGCAATTCACTGATTTTCCCAAGTACTATTGACTAGATAGATGTCTCCTCCTCCTTCCTCTTGCTTCTTCAGGGCTCCATAGCCTATGTGTCTCAGCAAGCATGGATCCAGAATGCCACAATGAAGGACAACATCCTTTTTGGGTCACCCTTTGATGAGGCCCGATACCAACAGGTCATAGATGCTTGTGCTCTTCTCCCAGATCTGCAGCTGCTGCCAGGAGGAGACCTTACTGAGATTGGAGAGAAGGTGCCAACCTTGGGCTTAATGGCAGAAGGGGCAGGTGGTAATCTGAGGTGATGAGATGGAGCAAGTAGAACAGGGAGGGAGATGACTCTGATTTATACAGGAACAAGGGATGCTGTGGGTGATGGTCCAGCCTTGCAAAGAAATCTACAAAAGTTCCTAGCCAAATAGTAATGGTTACTAGTGCTCTTGTGGCCACATGTAGCTGTGTTTTTCTTTCATGGCCCATTGAGAGCCTGGAAGAAAACAAAAACATCCAACTCTGTTCTGAATTACAAAAACTTTCCGTGGTGATTCTTAAGTGGTCCAATGGAAGCTCACTTGGTTGGAGTGTGGTGCTGATAACACCATGTTTGCAGGTTTGATCCCCATATGAGACAGCTGCACATTCCTGCATTGAGTGGGGTTGGACTAGATGATCCTCAGGGTCCCTTCCAACTCTGAAATTCTACTTTTCTATGACTGTCATTGAGAGTTTCCCTGATCATATTTAGTTATCTTTGGACATCAGTATGAGGTGTGGGAAGAGCAAGTTTTAATGTAGGCAGCTGTGCAGGACTAAGGGAGGGCAGGAGAATTGTTATTGGGAGAGTGCATAAGGGTAGGAGAAGTCCTGAAAGGGCATTTGATTGGATGGATGATTACAGGAAAATGGTGAATTGTTGTAGAGTATTATAGTATTCACTGTCATGTGGTGTGAGTTTCAGCAGGACCATCTTCATCAGTCAAGGCTGACCAAGCCAAATGCATTGGAGGGGGCTGCTTCTGAGTCAAGTAATCAGAGCTCAAGCTGTTGCCATGCACTGAACCATAGAGAAAGCTCAGAGATCCTAGCTTGGCTGCTTTCTTCTGCAGGGCATTAACCTTAGTGGAGGCCAGAAGCAGCGTGTCAGCCTGGCCAGAGCTGTATACAACAAGGCAGACATTTACTTGCTGGATGACCCCCTGTCGGCTGTGGATTCCCATGTAGGACGACACATTTTTGACCAAGTGCTGGGGCCACAGGGGCTGCTGCAGCATAAGGTGAGCTCTTGCCTGCCCTGCAGACCCTGTTTTGTGAAGAGCAGATGGAGAAATGTTTTGTTTGTTAGTGCTACAAGACTGATACTCCACCTTTCTTCCAAAGCGAAGAAAAAAGCAAACAAAAGTCTAGCCAGTGTGGGAGACTAGCGTTACTGATTCAGGTAATTGAAAGTTGGCTCCAAAAGAAGTCATTGACTCCAAATGGTCTGTGACTGTTTTCTATAGATGGAAGCTTGCTCTGTCCCCTGGTAAAGAGTGTAGAGCTCAAACGTCTTTGGGATTGAGGTCCATATTACTTGAATCAGTAAATTTAATCAACTGCATCAGCTGGATTTGGCATTTGCTTCTGTTTTGTGATGCTGCCTTTCAGTGTGTTCTTAGAAAACTGAGGCAGCTGGCAGAAGGCTAAGCAAACAACAATGCTAAATAAAGAGGATTAGAAATTCAACATACGGCAATATTAAGATGCATGAAAGCCAAATGTCAGGACCTAACCTAGCTCCAAGAGTGGGTCCTGTTCAGGTAGAGGTGTTCAAGGATCCGAAGGGAAACAGATGTGGCCACAGATGGAGTGGAGGTCAAGCATTGGATCGAAGTCAATAGATGCGATCGTAGGTAGTCTGGAGTTCATGCAGATGAAGATCCAAAGGCCAGAGGCATGTGTAGAGTCAGAACCTGGCAGAAAGGCAGCAACAGGGGGTTGATGGGGGTCAGGAGCAGATGTGAGGTAGCAGGCTGTCATCACAGTCCAAGGAAAAGGAGTTGGCAGAGATCTCCACAATAAGCCTCTCTACTTAGTGGCTTAGGTTGGTTGCAGTGGTTTTGGCATGTTCCAGTTGGCTTGGAGAGTCAGCTGTGAGTCTTCAAGTTGGAAGCTCAGCTTCTTCTTTTCAGGCTGGAGCTGTGTCCTAGAAATTGTAGCTGCTGGGAGGGGTTTCTGGTGCCTGTGTTTGAAGGAGGAGTGGCCATTTCGATGGGGAAATAGATATAGCATTTGTTTTTTTCAAAGCTTGCAGGAGGAGGATTCAGGAGGGTTAGTTTAAGTTAGCGAAGTGGGCTTTTTGTAAAGGAGAGACAGGTGAGTCCACGGTGTGCCTGTAGAAGCCTTCCTGATATAATGTCATAGGTCCAGGGTACGGAGTGGTTGGGAGTGCCATCTTCTTGATACTACCCCCTTAATTTGTGATATGCTGGTTTGTGCCACAGACTCGGATCCTGGTGACTCATAGCCTAAGCTTCCTAGCCCAAGTGGATGACATTGTGGTGCTGGTGGCTGGAGCTGTTTCCGAACAGGGTTCTTACAGCACCTTACTGGCTAATGGTAAAGCATTTGCTCAGCTGCTCAACACTTATGGAAACCAACAGGAAAACAGTCCTGAAGAGGAAGCTACAGGTAAGAAAGCATTACATTATACAGCAGGGGTAGGGGAACCTTATTAGGATTGGCCTTTTAAACCAAATTTGACAGGTGAGCTGGGCTCCTCACCTGTCGCCTGACTTCACAAAAAAGCAAGGTGCTGCTGAAACAGAAGAAAACGTATTTGATTTAGTAGCGTAATCAGGGAGGTGGTTTGCATTGGAACGTCTACCACAACTAAGGTTTCCCCCCTCTAGCAGGGGTTTCAGTGTAAACCCTTTCCTGATTAGGAAGGGAGTTGAACTGAATCCTGACACATGGAGCAGGATTTAACTCTCCTAAATCCTGTTGCATTGGTTGCACATGCCAACTTTCCTGTGGGGAACTGGTTCTGTTGCTGTTGGCTGTATGCACTTCACCTGCAGCCGCCCATCAGAGCAATGCCAGCTAATTGACATGGTTTTGAGAAAATGGCCTTGAGGTCCAAGGTGGTACCACTGGCAGGCTAAGATTGGCCTGTGGCCCAGAGGTTCCTCACGCCTTGTATACAGAGTTGAGGGACACTGATCAAAGTGACCGTCCAGTATGCATCTTGTGCTGGAGTGAGTCACAGTAAGGTGGTGCCATAAATATGATTTGTAACTTCCATGTATCAAAACTCCATTTTGAACAGCAACGAGACAACTCTTGTGGGGCAGGTGGGGCAGGATCCACCTAAGATAATGACCTGATTTAGTGACCTTCAGACTTCATTCTTCCTGAACTTGCCTCCTTCCTGAGTTTCATCTTGACTTCGTCTTGACTTTTTATTTAGTGGGGATGGAAGAGGACCTAGAACTGGATGGGGACACTGAACCTGGAGCTGAGGAGGTACCAACTGATGTGGTGACCATGTCCCAGAAGAGTGAGGCCAGTGTCCACCAAAAGGACTTCATCCGCAGGTTAGGCCTCCTATGAACTCACAGCCACTTTATTTGCTAATTTGCCTTCCTATTCTCCCCATCTTTCTCCCTGTCTTTCTAATATCTCCCTTTCTTTTCTTCCATTTGGAATGTATTTAAGGTTATTGAGCAAGGCCTTAGGGTTGGGGTAGGTGGGGACCAAAGGGGCCCCCTCAAAACCAGAAGTCCTAGGCAAGTGTTGATTCCTTCCTAGAGTCTCGTCTATGATCCTAGCATCTTTCCTCACATGGCTAAAAAACTCGCTCAGCACCACCACATCCAGTCACCTCATCTTTCACACACTTGCCCAATCAACATCCTCCTAGGGCTTGCAGGGCCTGGGATCAGAACGGTTTTGTCTCTGTGTAGCTCAAGAATGGGAAGCCTGTGGCCCTCCAGATGTTGTCACTCCCATTCAGGAGGTATACTGTAACAACATCTGGGGTGGGTGGGCTCAGGTTCTCTGGACTTGGCATAGCTGATACTTTGCTGAGTTTCACCCTGCAGCTGCCTTGATTCCAAAGTTCTGTGATGTTTTCCTCATTGGGCATATTCAGATTTTCAGCTTCATTCCAGAATCCTTGTTGATCTCAGCCACCTCTGATGACCTGAGAAAAACCAAATTGGGTGATACAGGGCAAAACGATGAACTGGGATGTTGGGTCATTATAATGTGCTCTTAGATTAATAAAGGGTTGCAGCACCAGTCACCAGACAACAGGTTTCATGTGTCATGTATTTTTAGATTGTCACCCTGAGGGCAGGAATCATCTTAGAACTGATTTTTGTAAACTGTTCTGAGACCCTTTTTGGCTAAAAGGCAAGGTATAAATACTTTAGAAAAACAAAATGGCAGGCAGGGCAGCACAGTGCCCAGAGCATGCGGGGAAGGACGATAGAATCTCTGTCCCTCATCATTGTTCTCCTGTATTAGCCTTAGTAACAGCAGCCACAAGTCACTCACGATGTCACAGCGAATGAAGTTGAAGGAGAAGAAGCCAGTGACTGAGATAAAAGGACAGAGGCTGATTGACAAGGAGGCCATGGAAACCGGCAAGGTGAGAGGGAGGGGTCAAAATGTTCTCCTGCCTCATAATTAGGACAACCAAGGGTCTCAAAGAGATGGAAGGGAGGAGGCCTGTGGAGACCCTGTCCCAGAGCTAGATGGGGAACAGAGAATGACCTCCTTGCAGGAGGTTAGTTGAAGGACTCCTCATTCCATTACCCCAAAGGAAAAGGTGTAGTAATGCTGTTTTAATTAATTAATCAATCAATCAATTAATTTGTACACTACCCTTCATCTGAAGATCCCTGAGTGGTTCAAACAGAAAAATAAAAAATGAGAATACAATAATGCCCTCTATTTTGGGTTTTATTAAATTCTTTCTTTCCTGTTAACCTGCCGCTCAATTTTAAGAGCCTTTGCAGTGTCCATTATTGCGCCCTGCCCCTCCAAGGAACAGTTCAGTCTTTCTGTCCTTATATACTGACTACTGGACTGTTCCTGCTTATTTTCTGGTTAACTGAGTCATATGCCATAGCATATGCTGGAATGTAAGAGGTTTTCAAGGGCTGCTATTTCAGAGTGCGCGCAATGATCATGCACTACTGCACACTGTGTCTGATAACAACCCTCTGCCTTGTAGGTGAAGTTCAGCATGTATCTGCAATACCTCCGTGCTGTTGGCTGGTGCCTGTCAACAATGGTCTTGCTTGCCTACATAGGGCAAGCTGTAGCCACGATTGGCTCCAACCTGTGGCTTAGTGAGTGGACAAATGATGCTGCAAAGTACGCGAACCAGACCTACCCAGCTTCTCAACGTGACCTGCGTATTGGAATCTATGGGGCATTGGGTGCTGGCCAGTGTAAGTCTCTGAAAAACAGAACCACTCGAGAAATGTAGAGTGGCCAGGAACTGCCCTGTGCCCTGTTAGTTGACAAACAAATGGGCTCCCAAACACCAAAAACCCAGAAGTGCTCCGGTTTTTGAACGTTTTTCAGAAGCAAAACATCTGACACGGCTTGCACTTGAGTGCAGGAAGCTCTGTTCTTGAGCTGGTAGCAGTTTTCAAGGTCCAACAAAGACCTGCGAAATTCGGACCCACAGCTGAAAGCAATAGACTCATTACTGGGAACACATGGGCAGCTATCCAGGGTGGCATTTTGCAGAGGGCACCACTAGAGGTCTATAGAGGTGATATCATCAGGGCACAACACCAAGGCGGATGGAACTGCACCATAATTCTAGATCAGAGATGGACAACCTGTGGTCTTCCAGATGTCATGGAACAGAATGTCATGTCCCACCAGCCCTATCCAACATAACCAATGATCTAGAATGATGGAAGCTGTTGTCAGGAAAAGCACCTGGAGGGCCACAGGTTCCTATCCTTGTCCTCTAGTACCATATGGCCTAAGGCTGTTGATGCCAGTATCTCCCTATGCATCAGGTCCTTACCAATGGATGTCTTTGTTCTAGCTCTATTCCTGCTGACTTCAGCCCTTCTTGCTGCCCACGGTGCTGTCCGGGCCTCCCGGGTCCTACACGAGCGGCTGCTGTCCAACATCCTGCGTGTGCCCATGAGCTTCTTTGACACAACGCCAACAGGCCGCATCGTGAACAGGTTTGCCAAGGTATGAGCTCACGCTCCGCGAGGCTTGCAGAGACTCAAAAGTAGTTTCCGAAGTTTTTAACTGGGCCAGGAGGAATTGGCAAGTGCCTCAAGCTATAACTTGCTGAGAGTGTGTTGGGAATGGGGGCACCTATGCTGATGATGCATGAAGAGCTGCTTTGAGATTCTTGTGGGATCCTAGCAGGCTTAGCTTCCAGCCTTCCTTGCACAACTGCACATGAACTCACTGCAGATGTATAACCGTTTGGAGGTGTTGCTGGACTCTCAGCTCCCATCAGCCCCAGGCAACACAGTCAATGGTGAGGGATGATGGGAGCAACATATGGAGGGCACCAGATTGGCACCACCCTTGGTTTGGACCATACCTTCAAGGTGCAGCAGCAGAAGTAGTTTCTAGACACTTTTGCCAGTTGCCCTTGTTATAGCAGCATTGCACCCTAAGCATTGCAGTCCTGGTTTAAGCTAACCAAAAAGTTTGGGGTTGGGGGATTCAAGCTGAAATCATGTAAACATGGAGAAGTTAACAGGCAGAGAAAAGATGGGTGCCTTTCATGGTTAGGTTTCCCTGGGCTATAATTTGTGTAACTTTGGTCTGTTTCCCATCACCAGCCATGACACATGTCCGCCAGCTTTCAGTAAATTGGGTGGTTTTTTAAAAAAAGTTTCTTTTTAATCAGTGGGACCAAGATAATGGGAAAATAATCTCTCCCCCCCCTGCTAGCCCCTGTAGATTTTTCCATTATCAATTTAGATTGTAAAGTTCTGTGCAAGAACCTTTCTGGAGACTTACGTATGTAAAGAACTATTTATACTGATATAAATAACAAAAATACTTTAAAAGCATAATATTTAATCTTTACAGATAAATTGTAAACAGATAAAAACATTAGCAGGATTATTGTAATAACCTGCAGTTTTATAAGAGTATATACTTACAGTAGATGATTAAATGAGCAAGTTAAATGAATTTGGATATTCAGAATATATTAAAAAATAAATTTAAGGAACCGCAGAAAGAGGGGGAAAGAAGTCAAATTTTGAAATGTTAAATTGATTGGAGAACTAATGAAATGTATAAATTTGAAAAGTAAAACTAAAAAACTAAAAAAGGAAAAGAAAAAAAGCATAATTTCTTAGAAGAATTTAGACCCGATCCAGCTGCAATTTACATCCTCCACCACCTCCATTCCTGTGTGCCTTGCTCCACTTGGGGAGTTTCCTACCACCAGTCCTCCCTTGAGCAGAGAATGCGATTCACTGATCAGCCCTGAGTGTCTAACGGTGCACACAGAGGTCTCCATTATCTTATACATTGAGATGTATGAAATGGGTGCAGAAAGCTCATAATGCGAAGAAAAGGTGTGGTGCGTGTCTATGGTTGTACCAACGGAACTTTCAAACAACAAAACCAGTTTGTAGGTTAGGGAGAATAATGAGAAAAATGTTTAAAGTTAAGGAGAGAGAATTCAAATGAGAAAACCTGAGTAAGTTCATAATAGTAGAAAAGGGCACTGGTTGAATGAAGTTAGAAGAACTTTGGCATTTCATGCCCCCCCCCCCCATCTCAGAATTTGTAAAGCACTCTACATTCAGGGAACACCCAAGCAGTTTATAGAAGTGAAACATATAAAATATAATACAGATCATAAAAGACTATTAAAACATAAAAACTGTGTGTGAGCATTGCATAAAGTGATTGTGTGAAATAATAATAATAATAATAATAATAATAATAATAATAATAATGGCAGAGTGAGAGTGTAAGTGAGAGTGATAGACCTAAAAGTGAAACCTTTGTTTCCAGCTCAGTTTTGAACCACTCTCGTTCATATCTGGCCACTCATGAATCTAGGTTGTACAGCTTGATGCTACCAACTCTCATTTCTTTTGTCAACTCCCTCCTCTCTGCCCCCTGCAGGACATTTTCACTGTGGATGAGAGCATTCCCATGTCATTCCGCTCCTGGATTAACTGCTTGTTGGGGATTTTCAGCACTCTGTTTATAATCTGTCTGGCCACACCTTATTTTGCAATTGTCATGCTGCCTCTGGGTATCATATACTACTTTCTTCAGGTGAGTTGGGGCCCAGCCTCTTTGGAAGCGGACATTCCTTTTATTGCCAAGTTGCATCCATTCAGAACTGTTGCTTGAGCCCTGGGGCTTCAGCTCCAATACCTACCTGCTTTGCTGTTCATTACCACTGAAGTTAATGGACATTACTAACTTGGGTTCATTAATTTCAGTGGGTCTCCTCTGAGAGAGACTTGGTCAAACCCTTAGTTCTGTGATGACCAGGAAAGTGCAGAGGATTAAAATCCTCAACATTAGAGCAGAACTATATTGCTATCCAGAATGTCAGTGACTGGAAGGAGCTATGCTCTTGCCAGCTGAAAGAAGAGAAAGACCACAAGACCAAGTGCAGAATAGAACACACCTTTCAGCTTGCAGCAGTGCAAACTGTTTTCTTTAAACTGCTTCTTGTTTCATAGGAGCTGCTTACCTCTTCCTTCTAAAATACCCAACTGTGGGCAGGATTCAACTAATGAGTCCCACTAGTAGAACCCTATGCAAGGACTTCCACTAGTGCAATGGGACTTTTGCCTCTCTCCTCTGCCCAAAACTGGCTCTGTTGGGATCAGGAGAACCCCCAGAATAGCACACAGAGGAGGAGAGGGGGACATTTTGTCTGGCAAGCCAAAATACTTTCACTGATGGAACAATTTCCATAGCTGCTATGTTGACTTCCTTCCTGTATTAATTATTTTTGAATGATGTAAAACTGCCAATGTAATACCATCAGATAGGTTTCATTTCCCAAACAGGCTTCTTTGCATTTAATGTGCTTACAAACAGGCGCTGTAAGTCACTGCAGATGCCAGCCCTCCGAAATCCATGTTCTTAAAGCACACCAGAAACGGTGACTCCATCAAACCTTTCTAAAGCTCTCCTGGCATGGGCTTACTAGTGAACAACAGATTATGGCTAACACCATTGGAAAACTGATGCTTGGGTATAATAAAGCAAAACTTGAGCCCCAGAATTGATTTAGCATTTCCTCTCAGAAGGCAGACTCACCAAACACCTCTGAAACTGTAGAATGGCATAGTCCTGTTCTCCCATTGGCAAAATATGAACTAACAGCTGCAACATACCTGCCAACATTTATCCAATGGAAATAGGGACATCCTATTCAAAAGTAATAGTAATAATAATTTTTATTATTATTTTATATATACCCTGCCCATCTGACTAGATTGCCCATATGTTGCTTCCAACATTTTAAAAAACAGTAAAAAAAATAAACAGTAAAAAAACTTCCCTATACAGGGCTACCTTCAGATGTCTTCTAAAGGTTATATAGTTACTTTATCTCCTTGGCTCAGGGATGGGTTGCATACCATACCCTCCAACATTTCTCTGAAAATAGGGACGTCCTAAGGAAAAGTGGGACATTCTGGAATCAAATCAGAATGGGATGGCTTCTGTAAATACAGGACTGACCCTGGAAAATAGGGACACTTGGAGGGTCTGCTGCAAGCAATGGTTTTAGGAGTGAGGGATAATGGTAAGGCTGGGAGGTCTCTGCTTTCCTTGTGGCTATCACTAGTGCATCTCTCTCCTCCTAGCGGTTCTATGTGGCCACCTCCCGCCAGCTGCGGCGTTTGGACTCAGTCACTCGGTCTCCCATCTATTCCCACTTCAGCGAAACAGTGTCGGGCCTCTCTGTCATCCGGGCCTACGGGCACCAGGAACGCTTCCTGAAACACAACGAGGAGCTTGTGGACATCAACCAGAAGTCTGTGTACTCTTGGATCGTTTCCAACAGGTGAGGCTGTGATGTGGAAGGTTTTGGCCTATTCTCTAAATCAGGGAGTTGGGAACTTCAGGCTGTGGGGCCAAATCCAGCCCTTTGGGACTCTCTTTCTGTGCCTAAGACCTCTCCCCAGGCCACACGCCTCCCTCGCTCCATTTCAGACCCTGAATGGTTTTTGCCAGGCTGGAATGTGTCCTTGAACTCTGGCCGTGCCTTTGGTTCTCTGGATGGAGGATGGGTGTTGGGGTGTAGGAGTGTGTGTAGATACTAGCCTGCCGTACAAAGGTAAATTTTACACCCATAGTTCTGGCCACCTTTGCCTCTGCCCCTGTGCACCACTAGCACATGGCCCTTGCAACTTTGCCCAGAGGGGAATGTGGCCCCCAAACTGAAAAGGTGCCCCCAGTCCTCAAAAAGGGACCACCAGTCCTCAGACAACACCAGCAGGTGCACTTTTTTAGTTTGGGTGTTACTACAAAGCCTAAAAGGGACGCGGGTGGCGCTGTGGGTTAAACCACCGAGCCTAGGACTTGCCAATCAGAAGGTCGGCAGTTTGAATCCCCGTGATGGGGTGAGCTCCCGTTGCTCGGTCCCTGCTCCTGTCAACCTAGCAGTTCGAAAGCACATCAAAGTGAAAGTAGATAAATAGGTACCGCTTCGGCGGGAAGGTAAACAGCGTTTTCCGTGCACTGCTCTGGTTCGCCAGAAGCGGCTTAGTCATGCTGGCCACATGACCCGGAAGCTGTACGCCGGCTCCCTCGGCCAATAAAGCGAGATGAGAGCCACAACCCCAGAGTTGGTCACGACTGGACCTAATGGTCAGGGGTCCCTTTACCTTCACTTTACAAAGCCTAAAGCAAAGCACTGTACAGTTTTCTGTTGGCCTGGTGGAGACTCTCTAGGTGTGCAGCTTATCCAGGTTACTTCAAAGTAACATGCCTTCCTTTCTCACATGACTCTAAGTGGGCTGGTACAGGCTGAGCATTTGGGAGATCAGGAGGCTGTGCTTAGGCATCACTGCCAGAAGCCAAGTATTAAAATGTGACTCTGAAGTGAAAGCAGGAACGCCTCTTCTGCTCAATGGCAGTGGCTGGATTTGAGATGCTGCAGGTTGCGGTACTGATGGAGCACTTACCTTTCCCTTACGCATTTGTTCCTCCTTACAGGTGGCTGGCTGTGCGCCTAGAATTTGTGGGGAACCTGGTGGTTTTCTTTGCAGCGCTACTGGCAGTCTTTGCTAAGGATACTTTGGACAGTGGCATTGTGGGACTCTCTGTCTCCTCAGCTCTCAATGTAAGTGACTGAGGCCAAAAGCAGCCAGAATAATGGCTATACTGGGACTTTGTAAGGCGCATTGATACACAAGCTAGGGATCCAATGCCTAATTTGGGGGTTTTCTTGCAATTTATTTTTTACCTGTTTTCATAAACCATCAGGTGTTGAAAATAAAGTGGATTAGAGATGGAGTTAGGGAGAACCTATTGTCATGAAGCCCAAGAGCTACTCACTACATAGCAAGGTGCCAGGTTAAGTTCAAGGTGCTGGTATAGACAGATTGGGATCAGGATACCTAAAATACAATCTCACCCTTTATGTACCCCATCAGTGATCACTGCACTTCGCAGGTGAGAGCCTCTTGCAGATGGCGTCTTATCAGGTCTATTCCACACAATATAGGAACCCAGCCTTTCTTGTTATGACAACTACGCTTTGGAATTTTCTCCTGTTAAATATTTGACAGGCACCATCTCTGTTGCCTATCTCTTTCAACTAAGTCTTTCAATAGAGACCTTTCCCAGTCTGCATCTGTATTGGAATTTGTTTTTAGATGTTTTTAATTATCACTTGTGTGTTTGCTGCCCTGGGTTCCTTCAGTAGGAAGGGCAGGATATCAATTTAATTAATAAATAGTAGTAATGATGATGGGAGTGTGAGAGAAGGCCACTCTGCCTTTAAAAAGGGATTCTCATAAGAAGACATGCTCCTGTGCCTTTCTTCCTTGTGTCTGTAGATGTGGCCAAATGGGATGCAATGGGCTCTCTTAAGTATGGGGCAGGGAAGGGGAAGGGCTGGAGGACCAGGGTGGTTTTAATGATAGTTCCACTGCCATGCAGATCACCCAAACATTGAACTGGCTGGTGCGGATGACTTCAGAGCTGGAGACCAACATTGTGGCTGTGGAGAGAGTGCATGAATACACACATGTGGAAAATGAGGTATGGGGAGCTGTGGCGATGTGGGATGGGGTTTGCAAGATTGCTGTGCTGCAGGAGAGGTCCCAATGATTCAAACATATCTTGTGTGATGCCCATTCTTTCTCCTGCAGGCACCATGGGTAACAGCCCAGAGACCACCTTCTGGCTGGCCCAACAATGGAGAGATAAGATTTATAGACTATCAAGTGCGGTATCGGCCTGGGCTGGAGCTGGTTCTCGATGGGATCAAGTGTGAGATCCAGAGCAGAGAGAAGGTGAGGCACTGGGGGGAAGGTAAACAGCTGGTTGAGGCTGCTGAGAAGGGGAGGAAGCACACATTGGGAGAAAAAAGGAGTCACATGTGGGGGAAAGCTCTTATTTACAACATAGCAGATACTGTCCTTTATTTGCTGAGCCTGCATCCCATGGACCTGAAAACCTCTAGGTTGCTCAGCTTCCAAGAATAATTCTCTTAGCTCAAAGTTCAGAACCAGCACAGACCTGTCCAACAGGAACCGGAGCAGAGATGCAACATCCTGTCTAGTTGGATGAATGAACCAGGAAAGGATAACTGAGAAATAAAAGCGATTTGGTTTATCTAACCCTTGAGATGCTCTTGCTTCAGGTTGGTGTCGTGGGCCGAACCGGGGCTGGGAAATCCTCGCTCACCAACTGCCTCTTTCGCATCCTGGAGGCAGCTGGAGGCAAAATCCTGATTGATGGGCTGGACATAGCAACGCTTGGACTTCATGATCTGCGCCGGAACATCACCATCATCCCACAGGTGAGACGCCCAGTAAACCTGGCTTGAAGGAGCTGAGGCCAGGCTTTGGATGCTTGGAGGAAGGGAGTGGAATACCGATATCAAGTTCTGTGTGGGGTGTCCTCCCTTATTGCATTGATGCTGCTGATTCCCGTGGTGGAGGGCTTCCCATGCTGTTATTCCCCACTCTGGCTGACGGGTGGAGAATATCACATGGACAACATCAGGTGGCCAGTTTTTGCCCACATGCTGTGCGTGGTGCTTTAAAACCCTCAGTAATCTTTTACAGCCCCCTAAGCAGCAGATGGGGACACGGGTGGCGCTGCGGGATAAACCACAGAGACTTGGACTTGCTGATCAGAAGGTCGGTGGTTCAAATCCCCGTGACGGGGTGAGCTCCTGTTGCTCGGTCCCTGCTCCTGCCAACCTAGCAGTTTGAAAGCACATAAAAGTGCAAGTAGATAAATAGGTACCACTCCAGCAGGAAGGTAAAGGGCATTTCCATGCACTGCTCTGGTTCGCCAGAAGCAGCTTAGTCATGCTGGCCACATGACCCGAAAGCTGTACGCTCCCTCGGCCAATAAAGCGAGATGAGCGCTGCAACCCCAGAGTCAGTCACGATTGGACCTAATGTTCAGGGGTCCCTTTACCTTTAAGAAGCTGGTGATAATTAGGGCTTCAAAGTGCCATGCACTGCAAACCACTTTTTGACCCAGTCCGTCTTTACTTGCCCCTCAGCTGAGGTCATATATGACATCAGGTGCACATGGTTTGGACAAAACGGTCTAGCAGGCCTTATTAGATCTGTGTCCTCCACTCCTATATTGATGAGATGGCAAATACCACCTCCTGTTTTGTAACGCAGTGGAACAAGGGGGCATGAATTAGAAGGGGGTAATTTGCAGGGCCCATCGTGAATGTTCTACACCCCCAAAGCATATATGGCTGCAGACCAAGATCATCCCTAGTGGAAGACCATCCATGCTGGCTTAAACCGTAGCTTTTGGATCCCAGAGATGGGATGGTGAAGAACCTTGCCTACTTCACCCTGTCCATACTGTAGCTCCCTGTTCAGCACTTGGGTGTGGCTGAAAGGAAGAGCACCACTTTGGTTCAGCCTAGCCATTCTGCTGCTTCCAGTCGTACCTGCCTTAAGCCTCTCGTGCCTGCACCTACAGGATCCTGTTCTTTTCTCGGGGAGCTTGCGCATGAACCTGGACCCATTTGACCAGCACTCGGATGAAGAAGTCTGGCATGCTCTGGAGCTGGCACACTTGAAGTCTTATGTACACAGCCTGCCTGAAGGACTGTCGCATCTAGTGAGCGAAGCAGGAGACAACCTGAGGTATAGGAAGGGTAATACGGGCTGCTGTGCGGTACTCCCACCCTAAGAGTTGGGAGACTGTTGGAAGAGCTGGTCCCTAGCCCCTTGCAGGCAGCTGCATCCATTTAGCTAGTGATGGACTGATCTTGTTTCCACAGTGTGGGGCAAAGGCAACTTGTCTGTCTGGCACGGGCCCTCCTCCGGAAATCCAAAATCCTGATTCTGGATGAGGCCACGGCAGCTGTGGATATGGAGACTGACTACCTAATCCAAGAGACAATCCGGAGCGAGTTTGCAGACTGCACTGTGCTCACCATTGCCCATCGGTTGCACACCATTATGGACAGCCACAGGTACAATTTGTGGGGTTGTGGGCATGCTATGTGAAATCTGGCGTGATTTGGAGTGGCGTTCTCTCATCATACACAGCTGTAATGGTTCAGGGCTTCATGGTCTCATGAAAAAAGCAGCAAAGGTTCCCTCGGCCCACAATGGTTGAAGCGCCTACAGCACTTGTTTCCCAAACTTTTGGGTCTCTAGTTGTTTTTGGACTACAATTCCCATCATTCCTAGCTACCAGGACCAGTGGTCAGGGATTATGGGAGTTGTAGTCCGAAAACAGCTGGAGACCCAGGTTTGGGAAACACTGACCTACAGCAACAGTGGAATTGCATGGAGTAAACTGTCATTCAGTAATCATCCCACTAAAACTTCCACTGGATGCTCCTAGAACTGACAACACATTTGGAAATCTAAATCCAGATAGTTTGTGGCCTGTACTAAATATCCGTACATACGTTGACACACAATCCTGAAGAAAGCCAATATTTGATGTCCATCAGTGAAAGGCTTTCAGAATGGTTAGTGAGGATAGGAAGAATCTGCTGGATGAGGCCAAAGGCCCACCTAGTCCAGCATCCTGTTCTCACAGTGGCCGACCAGGTGCCTGTTGGCCCACAACCCATAAGCATGATCTCAGCCTGACAGCTCTCTCTCCAACCGTGGTTTCCAGCAACTTGTATTTAGAGGCCTACTGCATACAAATGGTTTTCTTTGATAGTCAAACAAGAGAAATAACTCAGCATGCAGCGCAGTGAAATAAAACTTTAGAAAATAAGCCTGTTGTTTTCCTAAGCCTGCATTAAACAAATGCTTGAAAAGCACAGTAAATGCTGTGCAGTTCAATTTTTTCCTGGGAAAGCAAATCCCTTCTCAGGTTGGCTTTTAGCTGCAAGCACATAAACAACAAGAAGAACAATGGATTTCTAGAAACCTTTTAACAACATTTGGCATCCAAGACTGGGCTGTAAGTTGCTACAAAGCAGATCTGGAAGGAAAGCGATGACCTCATTAAATCTGCTTTACAGTAACCAATACTTCCAAAGGAGAATATAACAAAACAGAGAAGCCTTTGGAGCTGCAATGGCTCCATCAGCCCAACCTTTTAGGACAATGGTTGAGCCTGCGCTTCCCACTCAACTCAGCAAAACAAAAGTTCCTGTGATAGGATGATGACCTTTCAGGGTGAGCAATTGGACACAGAAATTGCTGTATAAAATATTGGATGCATTATTAGCTCAGTGACTCCCATATTTTTTAAAGTGAAGTGGTGAATCGTTAAGGGATGGAATACGTTCAACCCCACCACACAAGCCAGGTTGACCATCAGTGCCAATAATTATTTACCCAGATCAGTTGAAGGGATTCTTATCCTTCCCTCCACCCTCTGGCCACTTTCCCTTTTCCATTCCGGAAACTCCCTCTGGAGCCGCCCTGTTGCAGTTTCCACGTCTTTTCCTCAGGAATGTAGATGGCGGGGTCAGTTTTAGAGTTTCTGGTGTCAACTTTTCTTTTGCTGCGGGGGCCATACAGATTGACACCACTTAGTTTCTGACTGCTAACCTGGAAGGTGCTAGGAGCTGTGTGCAACTAGATATGGGTGCTTGTGCTCAGTCTCCAATGTCTCTCTCTCCACTCCAGGGTGATGGTGCTTCAGGCGGGAAGGATTGTGGAGTTTGACAGCCCTGATCATCTGCTTAAACAGCAAAGCATCTTTGCAGCAATGGCCAAGGATGCTGGAATTGTAGGAAGCCAGAACACTGCCATGTAGAGGCAAGGGCAGCAAGACCAAGGCCAGCTTCACGCATCCCTGGACTTTTACCGGGTGCCAACACTGTCTGTACCAGCAGTGATATTATGCCTGAAGCACAGATTGTATCATCATACAGTTTCTGGGCACGCTGCACTCAACCAGCTTGTATCTTCACAGACAGCTACCTGATATTTTCTTGGCCCTGAACTCAAGCACTGCCTATAAGCCAACCATGGTTCTGCAGCAGAAGGGGTGCACTTTTACTATCGCCCTCCAAGATAGAAAAGATCAATGGAAGCTCTACCACTCCTCCTTTGTTTCAAGACACAGCGCAGAAGTTCCCATACAATTCTCCGTGCTATGAAGTAGGCAAAAACAAGCCGGTGGTGTTTAGTCTCAACTGGTTCCGTTTATTGCCCCGCTGCCCCCAAAATGCATCACCTTCCAGATTCATGTTTCTTTGGGGATATCGGCAGCTTTTGTTTCCTCCTCCTTGCATGGGGTTTCACACCTTCATCTGGAGGTGGGGTGGAGAGAGGATTTAGGTGACAAATTAGAACTTCACAACACTTAGTACACGGAGAAGTGCTGCAAAGGTGCTGACTAATAACTATTTGGGAATCTTGTCCCAAACAGTCCACTCTCTGTACCCTTCTTTTAAATTTGCTGTCACAAGGTGTTTCAAATGTGGGGTGCACTGGGGTTTTTAAAAAAAGTTTTCATATCCTGTCTACTGACCAAAGTTCCTGAGGCATTTTACGCTGTATTTAATATACAATAAAACGGACAATAATTTCTGAAGCGGGGCAAACGTTTCTTGCATGTTCCTGGCCCTAAACTTCCCCAAGATGCAGCAGGCACTGGAGAGGCAAAGTATGAAAATACAAATTTGCTTTTCTTGTTATTGGGTGTCCCCATCCTTCCCAATATTCCAGAAGGATTTTCCTTGGCACAAAGGAAAGTTAGGCATAAGTGGCTCTTACTTTTATAGGTCAATCTCCCATTTTTGCCAGTACCGTTACCATTCATCCCTGGACCATCATAATATTTGACTGTTCCTGACAATCTTGGTGTTTGTGTGCTCGAGTTGAGGCAAGCTGCTTGCTGTCACAAGGAGAAGGGGTAACGCAAACGGGGGGACTGTGCATGAATCATTCAAGATATGTCAGAAAAAGTTTTTATTTACAAAACAGCAGCTCAGGAGGCACAATGCAGCTGTTATTCTCTGCTCTTTTAACTTGGAGCAGGAATACCCCCCCCAAAAAAAACTCTTGACTTGGGGCAAGGTGGTCCTAGCAGTATGTACACACACACACACACACACACACACACACACACACACAGAGCGGCATTCAAGGTGTGCCACCAGACCCCACCTGAAGCTGCGTGAAGGAGCCCTTATGCACTTTGCAACAGCCAATGCCAAGTAACACTGAGAGAAAGGAAGCGCTCTCGTTTTCAGTAGCTAATCTCCAGCACCCTTGCATACAACATTGCAGTCTGTAGGAAAACAAAATTGCAACCTGTCTTTGTATTAGATCCACTACTGTAGTGGATCTTCAGTCTTGCAACTGTTTCATGCCATGATAGCTAAATTGAACATCTAAGTTCAGAGACAGCGCAGACTTTTGCATACCAATTGCTGGGGGACAAATGGGCAGATGAGGGGCCATTGCCTGCAGGCTCTGCTAGTGGGCTCCTAGAAGCGTGAGGATGGTTACTGGGAAGCAGGTAAGATGGATCCTTAGACTGATCTGACAGGGCACACTGAGCCCCCTGGGTTACCATTTGCCAGATGCCTCACAGTTGCATAATCGGCCGCTAGTCTGAAACTTGTTAGTCAAAGGATACTAAACACCTACTTCAAGGGGGAATAAACTCCACACGGCAATGCTTGAGGCGAGGGGCACTGCCCCTCAGGACCAGGCACAGAGAGGTTCAGTCTCATTAGGGTAAAACAGCAGAACCCCCTGGAAGCACTTCATTCAACTTCACGGGAAACCTGGTTTGGCTCCCCCAAAATGTATCCAATTGAAACCATAGGGGAAGCAGATGGAGAGCACAAGGCCTCCCTCTTCAGCCTGGCTCCAACAGCGATTAAGGCAGCAGTTCCTGGCAACTCCAGACAAGCATGCTTCACGTGTACTCAGTCTTCCGAATGTAGCTGGACGGCACGTAGCCCCGCTTCCCGTGTGCCTCTGCCAACCACCACTCCTGGTTCCCTGTGATGTCTTCGAACTGCAGAATCCTTAGTCTCTGATTGGCGGTGACGCTCAGTTCATTTGAGTTCCGTCCCGTAAAAGTGTAAACAGCATAGTAGACCTCAAAGTAGAAAGAGCAGGGAGGATGTCAGTGGAAAAGTAGGAAGAAACATGCTGCACCATTCAAAGCCCCACAGAACAAGTCCCAGGCTGTCCCCCCTCCTTTTTTTTACAATGTAAGCACGTGCTTTGGGAATTTTGTTGTCAAATTGAAAATATCTTAGCCCATACAGTATTGTCAGGGAATCAGGAGCAGGAGCAATGGGGAGAGAGGAATTGGAGAGCAAAGGGGAAGAATCCGAGGGCGGCGTAGGGGAGTATGACAGTGGCCCGAGAGATTCCATGAGCTTCTCCAGCGAATCAGAAGATTCCCAGAAGGGGGCGCCGATGGTCAGGGCAAGGGGGGTCCCAGGGGGGACGCACCAGAAACAAGGAGCCAGAGGGGAACCCCAAAACAGCAGTGGAGGATCGGGACCAGTTTCCCCACCAGAGCGTAGTGGGGGGGAAGAGTCACATGTGTCAGGGCCAGCGTCTCCTCCAGAGAGGGAGTCAGGGCTGACCACGCCTCCATCGGAGAGTGGAGGAACGGAAGGGAGGTCAGTTGCAGCTAGCCCCCCCGAAGGGGGAAGCAGTGACAGCAGCAGTGAAACGGTCAGGAGGAAAGCTGCTGGCTGGGCGCGCGCGCCAAGTTCAAATGTGCAGGCGCGCGGGACAGCAGGAGACCCGGATGGGGAACCAGCTCCTTTTTTTTTTATAATATTTTTATTTTTCCATATAAACACAACACAACAAACATAAACATACAAAGACAAAAACAGAACAAAAAACATGTATCATTTCATATCCTAATTTCATATCCTATCTTCCCCAACTTCCTCATGCCTCCCCTTTCTGTATTCCAAATTCTTATCGATTGTTCAGCAAATCTTCCCTTATTTTAATTTAAATTTAGACTATTCTTCCTTATTCTCCTTGTCTTAACCATTGCTAATAGTAACCATTTACTTTCCAGTCCAACATCATTCTAACTTTCATTAACGATGGGGAACCAGCTCCTAAAGCCCGCCGGAGGGAGGGAGAAGGCTCAGGGGAATCAGCCTCAGAGGAGGCTAGAAGGGGCGAGACCCCGGCGGGCAGGCGGACCCAGAGGAGGAAAGAGCAGCGGAAAAGGTGGAGCAAGGCTAGAATCTTAAATTGGTGTCAAGGGGGAGGAGACTCAGACGGAGCATCAGCGGTCTAACGGTTGAGACGTAGAGCTGCGCGCTGCGGCTTTGGAAGTGAAACTGAACTTCAATAAAGACTTTTGTACTTAACAACGAAGCAGCGTTGGTCCTTTGTGAGCTGGGACCTAGGGTAGCTCTGACAAGTATGAATATACAAAGTCCCAAGAATTAGCTGTATTGAATTAGATGGAACAGAACTCACTCTGGGCTTCCAATACAGTGGTATTTCGGGTTACATACACTTCAGGTTACAGACTCCACTAACCCAGAAATAGTACCTCGGGTTAAGAACTTTGCTTCAGGATGGGAACAGAAATCACGCGATGGCAGCGGGAGGCCCCATTAGCTAAAGTGGTGCTTCAGCTTAAGAACAGTTTCAGGTTAAGAACGGACCTCCAGAACAAATTAAGTTCTTAACCTGAAGTAGCACTGTATGCTCATTTCAGAGGAAGCCTTGGTTGTGCCAGCTAGCCAGTCGAATTAGAAATGGTCCATTAACAGAGACAGAAATATGCACTCACCTGGTTCCCCTTAGACTCGCTGGTCCTCGGCCTCAAGTTGCCATTCTCCAGCGAAGGTGTCGCCCTGGCCTTGGGCCGGGCCGGAAGCCCATTGCGTGGGTCGGGGTTACTGTATCGGCGGGATGCCGGAATGGCGCGGGGGGGCTGAGCAGAGTCTACAGGACCTGTCTTAGGTTGGTCAGCAGCATCCACCTCTGAAAGGGCCTGCAGGGAGCTCATTAAATCCCCTTGGAAGCCAGAGTCCTGCGGAGGTTTCTGAGGGCTGTTCGCAGATGCGTTGCTCACT
The DNA here is from genome assembly GCF_964270895.1 of Podarcis filfolensis. Lineage (NCBI taxonomy): Eukaryota > Metazoa > Chordata > Lepidosauria > Squamata > Lacertidae > Podarcis > Podarcis filfolensis. Next base: position 40,996,469 of record NC_139608.1, on the reverse strand, counting down.
ATGCTGCTTGGCGTGCTGCTGCCACGAGATGAGGAGCCGCTGTGCTCGGATTCACTCGAGGAATGGCTGCCCACAGAAACATTTGAGTGGCTGCATCGTGGGTTGTATGGCTTCAGGAAGGAGCTGTACACAAAGCCCTTGGTCACTGTAGAGGGAAGGTTGGAAATCAGAAGCACAGACAGGGCATGGCCAGTGCGCTGGGAAACAGCTGCATCAGGTGTCTCCCAACACCAGATTTCTGTATCATTGTGGACACTGGACCAACACTGAACTGGGGAGGTGGAGAATGTGCACTGCTGCTGTGCGCGCATAAAAAGGAAAATACTTGTGGCATTTTTAAAGTCATGTGAAAGGAAAAGAATTGGGGCCTATAGGGACTCAGCAGCCTGCTTAGCAGTAAATATAGCTCCTGAGGCCACTAGGGAGAGTGATAAGCAGCTGTCATTAAAAGAGGAATTTGAAGCTCTACCAGAGTGACTTTGATTGATATCTGGAAAGAACAGGTGGTTCCTTTAGAAATTAAAATAAGTGCACTTAGCGCCAGATTGGGTGGGAGTGTTGAACCCTCACAAATTAAAGAATAGATACAGAACAAGCCCCTCCGGACAGGAGGTGTCTCACGGTTTGCCTGGAGCCTGAGAGAGGCCTCCACTCACCTCCATTGTCAATGAGCCAGCGGTTCTGACTGCCCATGGGGTCCTTCTTCTTAAGCACCCCCACCAGGTCACCCTCCAGCAATGAAATGTCCAACTCTTGAGCAGCGTTGACATTGCGCTCAGCCTGGAAGAGCTTGTCGGGGGGGTACCGAGACAACAAGGCGGCGCGGAGGTCGTCCGACTGCAGCATGTAGCTGGGCTGCGAGGGAAGTGACAGCACCAAACAGTGATGGGGAAGGCGATGCAGTGACACACAGTGCTCTATGCCTGGCCCTGGTTCCTCAAGCCAAGGCCGCCGCCCACCACAGGACAGTGCCCATGTTGAATGAGGAGTCCCCCGCCCATCGTTGCCCCCACAGTTGCTCACCATTCCCAGAAGCGGCTGCCTCCGTGCTGACTGGCGCTCCAGGCTTTTCCTCTCAAAGGGCTTTTTGGCAGCGGGGGTGCTCTCGGGGAAGAAAGTGAAGACCTGCAGCTGCTGGAGGACGCGGCTATGCTCTTCCTGGAAGATGGCAACCAGATTGCCCTCTTTGCCAACCACCTGCAGCAGCTAGGAGAGAGGAGGGAGGCAGGGCCGTCAGAACAGTGGAAACGGGGAGCCCAGCTAGGCACAAGAGACAGGCCACTATGAAGCCATGCTCCAGGAAGGGAAGACCCAGAGACAGCTCTAGAAACCCAGGACCTGGTCCCTTCTTTTCCTTACTAATAGAGCCCATTATCAAGAGTTATGTCCTGTGTCAAGATCCTCATCCCAAGGAGCCTTCCATTTCAGAGGGCCTGTAAGGGAAGGGCTATAGTTCAGGGGCAGAGTACATGCTTTGGATACAAAGGGTCACAGGTTCAATCCCTAACATCTCCAGGTAGCGCTGAGAAGGGCTCCAGCCTAAAACCCTTGAGGGCCACTGCCAGTCAACGTAGATAATACTGAGCTAGATGGACCGATGGGTCTGACTCAGTATAAAAGGCAGCTTCCTTTGCTCAATAGTGCCTTCCTGTTGCCATTTCCCCCAGTGGCATTTACAGCCTGGGGCAAAGAATAAACTCATGGGAATTCAGAGATTGTTTAAGGCACAACGGTCACTCACAACCATCGGACTAGCGGAGGGGATTTGAGGATAGAAGGTCCAAAGGCACTAGAGAGAGAAAGCAACAGCCAATATGAAATCCCAGCACAGAAGGCAACTTTTAAAGAGCACTGTGCTGACCTAGTGTGTGCCTTTTCTTCTCCCCCGCCCCCAACTGGAGAGTGCATTCATTGAAAATATAGAGCAAATGCAACGGGGCAGCAAATCAGGCAGCCCTATATGTTCTTTCCTTCTGACCCTTGCTAGTCTCCAATCAGGATGGGCCGCCTGCACGGTCCTGGCCTCTCTTGCACACTTACGGAAAGCAGAGGCTGCAGTTCCTGCAACGCCAGGTGCACAAAGTCACAGTGGGCCTCCGCGTAGCCGCGCAGGCAGCTGGTGAAGAGCTCCTTGGCGCAGCACTGGAATTTGGGCAACTCATCCAGCAGCTGCGTGTTCAAGGCCTCATAATTGTTGCGAGCCGACTGCAGTTCTTCCAAGGTCCGCTTGTCCTTCAGCCTTTCCGCCCGCTCTGTGCATGTGTGGAAGTCCAGGAGCTTGTCGAAACGTTTCTGCACGAGTTTGTGAGGCCCGGCAAACATGTTCAGCAGCTGATTCAGAGGGGAGAACACCAGCCGCTCTGTGCGCTCCTTCTGCAAGGGGCACAAGGACACCAAAATAGCATGCTCTTTCCCCCACACGTTTCTGTAGCAAATCATTATTTTGTTATAGTTTCAGTACAAGCTGTACTAGGGGAAGCAAGGATTTTTTTTCTATCTTGCTGCAGAAAATTCCTTGGGAGGAGGAAGACAATACACATTTGTTTGTAGTGTCAATAAAGGAAGAAGGGCACCTGTTCTGCCCAGTACCACTCCATATGTATTTCAGGAGAAAGCCCATTTTGCAATATCTCTTCTATCCCAGCTCCTTGCCACAAGCTCTCCTCCACCAACCAGTGGCTTCATCAGCCTGAAAGGCTTCCTCCTCCCCACCTCCCGCTATGCCTTTCCCTCATACTGAAATATTTTTCTAGCCTCTTCCAAAGTTCTTTTCCTTCTGTTTCTGCAGCCAACTGATTCTGTGCCCAGAAAGTAGGAGGAAACACCTGACCCAGGAAGGAAGCAAAGACCTCACTCACGAAATCAGAGAAGAGCTGGTCGCTGATGAGACGGTGGACCTTCTGGAACTGTTCCAACTCAGCACTGCCTTTCTCCATGCACAGGTCCCACATACTCAGTGCTGCTGTCACTTTAACACAGGCAGACTCCTGAGGGCAGAGAGACACAGACCTCAGCAGGGCTAAAGCAGTTTGCATCCCCTGCAAGTCCAGCCACAACCTGAGCCAAGATTGTGACACAGAAACTTCTGCCCAAAGCTAGCCAAGGCAGGACCCTCAAGTTTGCTAGTCACTCAATCCCCTCAGTCTCCAATTCTTCACAAGGTCCTGTCCCATCCCCTACAAATATGTTTATTCACCCGGACATGCTGAAGGTAGAGAGAAAGGTCCCGGATGAAAGATTTAATCAGCCGCTCCTGCATTCGAAAGTTCTTCTCGGTCTCTTCAAAAGCCTCATCTTTGAGCTGTAACAGGGAGGAGGAGGAGATTTGATAGGTACCGTGGAGCTTGTGATGGATTCCCATAGACATGTAGCCAGAGTCAGCATTTACCTGCGGTGCAAAACCTGTGAGGTGCTTGAGGTGGCTGCTGACACGATTGGATTTCTTGATGATGGAATGGAAGTTGAGCTTGGAGATCTTCTCAATGAGGCTGTCGTCATCAGTCTTCCGGTACTTCAGCACTGAAAGAGAGTGGTGGAAGCAAGAGTCAGCTCCTAAGAGTCGTGGAATAACAGGGTGTGGTGAGGGACAACAATGGTCACCTGGTCTAATCCCCTGAGAGTACAGAAGATCCATTGAAGACTGTGCCATCCTGGGGAGTTTCTCTCTCAGCCCAGACACAATCCTCTGTCAGTTCACTTCTAGCCTACAGTACACCACCACTTCCAAACACCAGAGGTAAGTGGCTCATTTGCCTTTCGACATTTGTCTCTTTGTAAGGGAGCAATAACTGGATAATGCATCCTGCCAACTAAGCATGACTGGGTTAAACCAAATGGACTTTTGCTATTACACCCAGCAGCCACTAGAAGGTGCTTCACCTTTCTCAATCTCCCCCCCCCCCCACAACAGCCAGCCTGCTGTACACTCAGTCTCCATACACGGTACCCAACTCTTCCACACAGGGATGCTTGGTTGCTTTCCATCTTCCCCATGTGGCTTACTCGTTTGTCTCAAGCGGGTGCTTGTGCTGCTCCTCCCCTTTCCCCACATTGTCTCCCCTGCCCCACAGCTCACCCAGGTCCTTTCGCCTTTTGGACTCATTGATGTTGCAGTTGATCTCCTTGACAGCAAGGACAGCCGCTGCCAGGGGAGCACGGTCAGGATGAGACTCAGGTGTGGCGCCCAGAAGCTCCATCAGCAGCAGTGGGTAGCGCATCACACGCTGAACGGGCTTGATCAGGAAGGAGCCCAGGTCAATGTAGTTGGTGCAGCCCCTGAGAAAAGGGGTGGGGGAAGTTAGCACAGAGGATCCCATATGTTGTCACCCACACTCTCACCCCACAAACACTGCACCCCAGGAAAACCAACCCCCACCTTCCAACTGCTCTTTGGCTTATGTGCATGCACATGTGAGATGCTTTGTTTAAAAATGTTTTTACTAAATCGCCTATGCCACCTTGAAAAGATATTCATCTTTTGAAAGGTAGCCTACACATTTATTAAATAAATACATTGGGACACATACTGAGGCTGGACACTCCGTACCTGTCTTCCTCCCCCAAAAGACTATATATCATCAGACAACATAAAACCAGCTCATCTCATTCGTCCCAAACTCAGTCACTTCTTCATCCTCTTCTAGCTGAACTCACAATACCTGGATGGTTGACTAGTTGTTTCCTAAAAGCCAGCCAGCCTAGTACCATTCCTGCCCCACATCTTGCTCAGTTCCTTCCCCATCCTGAGCACACCAAGATGGTCACAGCAGTCTGAACTCCTTATAATCTCTTACAGCCCTCTCTTCCCACTCCTGTAGGAACCCCATTCCCAGACATGCTCCTTGCTCCTGCCTCAGACAGAGATGCACAAATACTCAAACCCTTGTATTTTGGTCTATGACCATAATAAAGATTTGAATGATTGACCCAAACCCTTACTCGTACTGTACATTTTTTGTGGGTAGGTATGGACAACAAAGAGAAATCAGGCACAGAACGTAACTGGGGAACAGCAAGAAACAGACTGATGGTATAAAAAGGTCACTTACCATTCAGTGTACAGACTCCTGACAGGAAAAAAATAAAATAAGAAAAAGCATTAGAATGGTTCCTCCCTCTCCACCTTCTAAGCAAAAGCCTAAGATGCACTCAAGCTAGGAAACTCCTAGCCTGGGGGGAATGGGAAGCTGAGGATGTTGCTGGACTACAACTCCCACCATCCCTGACCATGAAACATGCTGGGAATTGGGAGACTGACAACATCTGGAGGGCCACAGCTTCCACACTTCTGCCCTATTTTGGTTGAGGGTCAAGTCTGGAGGACATGTTCAGTGGTTGGGCAGCACCTGAAATTCTGTTCCCAGCACAAACCAGCGGAGTCCAGTAACAAACAAGCAGGTTCTTCTGCTCTAACTGGGAAGGAGAGGGGATCAGAGCCAAATTATCCCTCTGTGTCAAGAGCACAGCAGTTGGGTGGGATTGTGAGAAAAGAGCCCGGGCAGCTGCCCTCTCACCTGAGGCTCTCCAGGGACTCCAGCAGATGCTTCTGGACCCGCTCATCCTTCTCATAGGCCTCCAGAAGGGCAATGGCCTCGTCATGGTTCTGGCAGTAGACTTTGTACACATCCTCCAGCTCAGCCCGAAATGCCAGGAATGTTGGCCCTTCGGGGGAGAAAAGGCACATGTCACTCAGCAGCTCTCTTCCTGATGGAAATGGCTCTTAATGGCCAGCCAGTAACAATATTCCCTTCCCACACTGCAGCAAAACCAGAAGGGTGGGGGAGCAGACAGGGTGTCACCCAACACTTACACATGGGCGCCCAACAACACATCTCTCTGCCTTTTTACATACCCATGGCTATACTGATATTGAGAGATACTCTTATGTATAAGGCCCTCAAGGGCTTGGGATCAGGATACCCCAAAGATCTGCCTCCTCTGATATCTACCTGCCCAAACCTTAGTGGCCCTCTTTCACATGGCCCAGGCAGGTAAAGTGAGGTGAGTAGCACCTTCTTTACAATTTATTCATCACCAGATGAAGTTCTTATTCTCCCAGATTTTTAAAAACTGAGATTTTAAAATCGGAATTTTAATCCCACTTACTGCATATTTGGATTTTATGTCGCTTTCTGCTGGAATTTTTTATGCTGCAGTTGCGCCGTGATCTTTAATATGGTACTACATCATTTTATCTTTGCGAGCTGCTCAGAGAACTGTGTTATTGGGTCATCAATAAAAATAAACAAATGCAACTGCATGTGGCTCGTGAGCATGAGGGTGGGTTTTGCTTACACCCACCAGCAAATTGCTTTCCCCTCTTCCATCCCGGACACCATGAAACGAGAAACCAAGAACAGGCTGAAGGCTAAGCAACTGCCATATTTAGAGCCCCCAAAGCAGAAAGGAATGATTCCCTCATGTCCTATTGACTGGTGACCCATTAAAAAACCTTTCCTTACAGCTTGATTCACTTGCTCAAGCCATCTGGAGTTACTTTTGCTTGCAAGCAGAGAAGAAGGTGCAGCACCTGCCTTGGGCAGAGTCACTTGCTTAACCTCTGATTTTAATGTACTTTGATATGCCAGACTCCATACAGATCAGTCTGTAGGCTGGCAAAGGAACAGTGACTCTATCCCAGCCCTACTGAAGCCAGGAGACCTCAAAAGAAGAGAAGAAGAAGAAGAGGAGGAGGAGGAGTTTGGATTTGATATCCCGCCTTTCACTCCCTTTAAGGAGTCTCAAAGTGGCTAACATTCTCCTTTCCCTTCCTCCCCCACAACAAACACTCTGTGAGGCGAGTGGGGCTGAGAGACTTCAAAGAAGTGTGACTGGCCCAAGGTCACCCAGCAGCTGCATGTGGAGGAGTGGAGACGTGAACCCGGTTCCCCAGATTACGAGTCTACCGCTCTTAACCACTACACCACACTGGCTCTGGTTATAAATTAAGGAAACAAAGGGAAGTCAGGCCCAGGCATTGGACTTGTTGGAATAGACCACTTGAACTGTTGCCTTGTCTATGACCACTTTAACCAGCATCCTTTGCTCCACTCTTATTCCTAGGGTCAGAGATGCCCCAAAGTTTAGGGCAAAGCACCTACCAACAGCATCTGCAGCTTTCAGGGTGCTCAGCAACTGCTTAGAGAAGGCAATGACACCGTGGATGTTTCCAAACAGCCCCTCACAGTCTACCTGTGGCACCTAGGAAGCAAGGGAGTGTGTTGAAGCAAAAGGAAATTGTTTTCACAGAGGACTCTTATTTACAGATAGGCTGCTCCCAAGGACACACCCTGCTCACACGAATGAGCTAGTCCTTGGCAGCTTTCCTTCTCTCTGAAGACACAAAACATTGTGGGAGAACACCAGAGTTCTCCAGGTCTTGATGCCCAGTGACATCCCAGTATATACACAAACTGGCATCAGCACTGCCAGCATGAGCACCCGCAGGCTTGAAAGCAGCCCTTCTAGCTCCTAAGCGTCACCTAAATGGGGAACCTGTGGCTCTCCAGAGTCCAACTCCCATCAGTCCCAGCCAGAAGGGCTAATGGTCAGGGATGATGAAAACATCTGAAGAGCCACAGGTTTGATTTTGATTTAATATTTCTATTCCGCTTTTTGCAAAAACAAACACTGAGCTCAAAGTGTCCCACAAGAATCACAATAGCAAAATAATAAACAATAAATAAAAAACAATAAACCTTACAATCACTGTACTATCAAACAAAGTAACATAAAATAAAGCAAAGTAATTCAAAATATCGGAAAATATAAAACACCATTCATCAAAATGATTAATACAATTCAATAGGGTCATAGATTCTCTATCCCAGACCTAAACAGTTGTTCTCTGCACCCACCACACCTTCCAGGGAATGTCATCCATCAGCACCTCCATTTCACACAATATTCTGTTATCTCATTTTTATCCTCCAAGGAGTTGAGGGTGCATATAGCACCCCCTTTCCCCCTCACAACAACCCTTCGAGGTAGGTCAGGCTGAGAGACAGTATGCTTAGAATTAAGGGCAGATATCTCTGGTTAAGCCCAACCCTCCATATCCAATGGCTCCAAACAGTGCTAAGTCACACCCCATCCCTGGCAAAAAAAAAAAAAAAAGCCAACTGAAAGCCCACCATTGGCTGCCACAAACTGGCCACTCCCACCTGTGCCTCCTGCAGCGGCACCAGGACCATCTGCACAGACATCTCAAGGTCCCGGATGTAATCCTGCTCTGTCTGCAGCAGCTCTTCAATGACCTTTGCCCTCTTCTCCAACATCCTTTGCTCTGGGTTAGGAGTGGTGGCTGCAGTGGCCGCAGACTCCAGTGATGCCGGCTGGGAGGAGAGCAGAGTCATTTCTGAAAGAGAAGCAAATGGGATCAGGACAGAGCATCCGAGCCAACAGCTCCTTATAAAGCAGTAGTGGCAAGCTGGAAGTCCATGGGCCAAATCCAGCCTACAGATGACTTATCAGCCGGCTTCCTAGTGGATGAAAGAGGCTTTTAGTTCTGGACAGCCTCCTCACTGCTGGCTTCAGGGTAGGAGGAAAGCGCCAGAAACACACGAGCAATAAAACCCACATGTTTCCGGCAAGTCTCCCACCTTCTGAGGACAGGGTTTCCCGTCAGTGATGACTAGCTGGCTGTGGCACGTAATTGAGAGGTAAAAGGGAAATAACTTGCCCCCTTGCCTTTGTGCTAGTTACGGATTTATTGCAATTATATTCCACCTCTTTCTCCAAGGAGCTCAAGGTGGCTTAGGTGGTCCTCTCCCTCCTCATTTAATAACACAACAAGCCTGTGATGTAGGTTAGACTGAGAGGCAGTGACTCGCCCAAAGTCACCCAGTGTCCCAAGGTCCTGGTCTAACATTCTAACCACTATACCACACTGGCTACACTCTAGGTTAGACAAAGAGGTTATCAAGTTGATTGACCACAGCTGCATGGCCACACATCCCACAAGTCAGGGACACAATATCTGTGGAAGGTACAAGTTGAATGACCACACCACGGCTGCATGGCCACACATCCCACAAGCCAGGGACACAATATCTGTGGAAGGCTCTAGCCGGGGAGGGCGGGGTATAAATAATTTTATTATTATTATTATTATTATTATTATTATTATTATTATTATTATTATTATGTCCTCCAATAGAGGCATGTCATGACGGAGCCAGTCAGAAGAGAGGCTGCCTAACCAACACATTTTTAACGCATGCTTTTATGCCCTACATATTTCTCACTGGGTTAATTGTATTACTTAAGAAGATTGTACAACAATTGTGGACTGCTCAGCTAAGATTTTTTTTTTCCAGTCCAATGCACTGCAGCCACCACAAGGCAAGTAAAACATCTGAGGGAGGGTTTGTGGTTCAGTGGCAGACCACAGACTTTGCATGCAATAGGTCCAGGTTCAATCTGTAGCATTTCCAAGAAGGGTGAGAGAGATCCCATCTGAAGCCCTACAAGGCTGTTGCCAGATTGATGGGCCAATGGACTGACATGGTGTGTGTGTGTGTGTATATGTGTATACCTATATACACACATACATATATGTGTGTGTGTGAGAGAGAGAGAGCGCTTATTTTGTTCCCAACATTTGAGGTAATTTGAAAAAGGTTTTAAAAACAATACGTGCCCCACCCTCATACAACATTTCAGTCACCCCATGCTACACCAGTTGTAAACAAACTAGTATAAGAGCAATAGGCAGGAGTTTGCAATGTATGTCATACAAAAAAAGGTGTGAGAAAAAGATCAGAACTCCTCACAACCCAATCCTTTTATTCAGAAGCGAGGTACACAAAGTTCAACAGGCACTGCTCTCAAGGAAGAACACATAGGTTTGAACCCTCAGGCTCAAAAAGGAGGATTAAGGCTGCAATCTTATACCCACTTAGCTTGCAATATATATGCCTCAATGAACTCAAGTAGGACTTACTTTTGAGTACACATGTATAGGATTGCACTGTAAGAGAATAAGGTTTCATTCTGAAGAATACAAAGTTCGTTTTAAGCCTTTCCACTTAAGCACTGCATTGGCATAGGAAGACTGGAAAAAGAAAATATACTAAGGAGCTTATTCATATCTTTATATCACTCTAGAATAATACAATACACCAGTTATAAATTAAATTAGTACATGGTATCTCTCAGATGCAGCTGACCTATGGAACTGTCTGCCACCAGAAGGCACAATCACCAACAGTAGCAACAGACAAAAATGAGTTTGTAAAGGATCCAAGCAAGCTAACAAAAATTTCAAAACATTGAGAGCTATAATAATTAGAGCAAATGCTCACCACATATTCACAGGCAGAGTTGTTCACCTGTCACTTTAAGCTATAGGGCAGGGGTAGGCAAACTAAGGCCCGGGGGCTGGATGTGGCCCAGTTGCCTTCTCAATCCGGCCTGACGGAATCAGCATGTTTTTACATGAGTAGAATGTGTCCTTTTATTTAAAATGCATCTCTGGGTTATTTGTAGGGCATAGCAATTCATTCACCCCCCCCAAATATAGCCCGACCCCCCACAAGGTCTGAGGGATGGTGGACTGGCCCTGAAAAAGGTTGCTATAGGAGTCATGACTTATTAGGGGAAAGAATGTTCCTGATTCTTTCACATGCCTATGGGCCGGAATCAGGTACTTCGCTCACCTGTAAGTCCCAGGGAACTCCAGGGGGCTTACTTCTGAACAGACAAGCATAGCATCCTACTGTAATAGCACAAGAGGAAGACATACAAAGCTCCTTGAAGCAAGTGGATCATTATGTGCCGCTGCTGGAGGACAGGAAATGGAGCTGGATGGGTCATCCATCAGTTTGATCCAGTAAAACTAAAATTGTGTTTACTACTGCAAGACTCAACACACCACTGTCGTCTAGGAGACTTGAGAGAATGGGTAACACGAGATCCTATCCTTTTTTTTGCAACCATCTGCTAAGCTAGAAGACATCCCCAGCCCCCAAATCACTTGGCGTGCCTTGCCTGATTTTTAAACAAAGGCACCCACGTCCACTGGAAGGGGAGGGGGAGCTACTAGCCACTCTTAGAACCACGCGATGGGGAACGGTTAGGAAAAGCGCAAGTTAAGGAGGAGTTGGAGAAATCCTTTCATTCCACAACAACAATGAAGTCCGTAGTAGCAGTAGAACAACAACAACAACAACGGGAGTTCTGTACACAAAAGCACTGCCGGGTGAACTTTCGACAGCTAGTGCCCACTTTGGCAGGGACACAAAGCGACCGGGAAGGCGATAGGCGTCGATCAGGAAACAACAGGGGGGAGTTATGCAGAGTGAAAACCGTGCAATGCGCGGCTCAAGCTCTAGCTCTTGCCGGCGGCTGCGGACTCGCGGCGAACTCGAGAGGCAGCATTCCACGCCGCGTCCGTGGGGCTAAGGCTGCGACTTCCCTCCCCGCGGCGGCAGGAGAGAGGGGAGAAGAGGGGGCGTGGCTCTGGGTAAGAGCCGTCCAGGCAGGTGCTGGAGAAAGAGGATCGGTTCCGATCCAGCACCGCGCAGGATAAGAGCAGCAGCTGGGGAGGGATCGAGAGGGGGATCCCCAACCGTAACCCATCTCCGACCCCTGCCCGCCACTCCCTCCCCAAATTCCTCACCAAGCCGAGCTCAGAAGTCATCCCCAGCCCCACCTACTGCTGCTGCGGCTCCAGATCGCCCATCACGTACGCAACCGGTAGGGTAGGCGGACGAAGCTGACCCCGGCCAGCCCAGCCCCCGGCCCCCGGCCCTTCGGGTATTAGCATCTCAATGGTCTTAAGGGAAGGAGCGGCCACCCGGGGTCGAGCAGAGCCAAAGCCCGGCGCTGGGAATCCGGAGTGGAGGAGGACCCTCCTTCCTTTTTGCAAAGGCGCCTCCCCAGTCTGGCTACCCCGCTCCGGACTGCGCTCGTAAAGTCCCCCCCCCCCCCCCGCCGGCTGGTTCTTGGCGCAAAGTCTGCTGCGGTCAGAGCGAGCAGAAGGCCAGTCTGCTAGGCAGCTGAGCTGTTGCGCCGAGGGAAAGGAGAGGACGCAGGAGACAAGGGACCAGGTGCCAGGCAGGTCCTTGCACAGCTCAGCACCCCTGGGACCGCAAGGCAAAGCTAAAAAAGGAGAGCGGCAGGAGGAGGAGGCCGGGAAATTGGCGGCGGCAGCAGGAAAACAGCGCCGCCCATACCTGCGTCTTCGTGACCCACTGCCGTCTTTGCCCTTCCATGCAATCACGGCCAAATCTGGGGCACAACGAGGGCGTGGCTGCCTGCCCGGGAGGCGACAATAGCAGCCCTCTTCCCAGGGCGAATGGAATCGGAACTGGGAAGAGGCGCCTAAAGCAGGTGCCCATCCAGTCTGGCGCAGCTCGTGGAAGTTCGGGCAGGGCAGAGCCGGCTCCTGGTTTTCTATCTCACCTGCTGTTGTCTTGACTCCGGCCAGCCCCCTGGCTCAGGTTCACAGGCTGATTCCTGGGGCCCAGCAACCCCCAGGCCTGGCATTTCCCAGGCATTTGCTCTTTTTTAAAGGGAAAACATCCAGCAGACTCTTCCTCTCCCCGCAGCATTCCTTTGTGACCCATCAGCTCCAACCGCCGCGCAGAGAGAGAGGCACTTGTGCAATGTTTGGTTAGGCAAACAAGCAATTCACAATACAGTAGTAAGCAGGGATGCCAACGGAAGGCATGTATTTCCCTCTGTGGCTGCTGAAGAAAACTTTATCAAGCAGAACAAGCTTTCCCTCTTCCCTCCAATTAACTCCTTCCATGTATATATTTTGACCCCCACCACCTGCAGAACAGGCACTTCTCAACAGCGATATATCTCCCTCCCCAAATTCAAAGAGATTGTGTACTTTTGCCTGTTCTTATGAGATAAAGATGTTCCATTGCCTCTGCGTTTAAACTGGTCTTTAAAAAAACACATGCATTTATTCTCAACAGTTTGGTAAACAAATAAAGCCAACCCCAATGGGCACATAATCAGCTGGCACAATGAACAGGGTTGATGTACCCCACCCCGATCTGGGTGCCAGATCTCACGATTCTGTAAGCGTGAGCTGAATTTTGATGAGCTGAGCCCATCTCTGTGTCTCTGCTACTGGCTGGGCTGTTGTTCTCCCTGGGCTGGAAGCTGATCAGCATGCATTTTAAGTCCCACTCCCACTGCCTGTGTGACAAACACTGTTCTTGGCAGAGGAACACACATGCATGCCCTTTCAACCATAAGCCTGCTGTGCATAGTGAGGCAGCCCAAAATGCTAATGCGTCATTCCACAATAGTATGACAAAGGGCTGGAAAAAGGCCATCCCAAAAGGGCAGAATTCGCAAGGCACTGAGGCATCACTGTGCTACAGTGTGCTTTACAGAAGCGCATTGTTCATCCATGGACTGCTCCTCACTTGCTCAGCAACTCGCTTACCTACACCAAACCTTGCATCTCCCACCACTCCTGGGCCTGTTTCCATAGCTTCAAAATAAGGGGTCAAGATACTAAGTCTGAAGATTTGCACCCTGCCTTTCAATCAAACAGTTCACAAGGTTGCTTACAACAGGTTGCAATAATACACATGCGCTCCCAAGCTCACACAACCCAGCAGCCCTTGGGCTGATAGATGGGACCAGAGAGGGCTGCTCTTTGGTTCTGTAGTCCCAGGGGCCTTGTGATATCTGGGCTCTTCGCCTGGGAGGCACTAAATTCCATCCAGAGTTGCAGCCCTCCATCATGCTTCTCTGGTACAGTTACTATCTGCATGATAAGATCAGTGCTAGCTCTCCAGCAATAGCTAAAATGTTCTCTACATCTGGGCGCTCATAGGAGGAGTGGCACAGATAGGCAAAATAATTCTGTGCACCACAAGGTCCTCAGAAAGATTTTCAGTATCTGTGGAGAAAGAGCCACAATCCTCTCCCAGGGACATTGACATAGAATCATAGAATTGTAGAGTTGGAAGGGATCTTGAGGACCATTCTAGTCTGACAGCCTGCAATGCAGGAATATGCAGCTGTTCCACATGGGGATTGAACCTGCAATATTGGCATTATCAGCACAACACTCTAACCAACTGAGCTGTCCAGGGTTAGTGGCTGGCTCAGGGAGCCCAAACCCCAGGTATTTTGCAGCAGGCTGCATCTCTCCTGTCCTCCCCACTCTTAAAAACTTATAGAGTAGCTGGGGTGTGTAGCAGAGGACAGTAATGGTGAGACTCCAGCCACTCACTTCCTTAATTTCATGGTACATATAAATTTGTACAAATTTGTGTTACGGGCCTATGCCTTATACTATACATGCCTAGAAATAACCTGGGTGCATGTGTGTCAATGCCACACATAGAACTGCAGGGTTTCTCCTTCCAAGCCCCAAGATATTTCACATTTTCAAGAGGGAGAGCACGCCTCCAAGTTGCCTTTCATCTGGCTGACTCTGGTGCCTTTGGTGGCTGTATGACAGGGTGCTTCTGAGCTATCACTATTTTTGGACAGGATTCAATCACATACTGCGCAACAAACCCCCTTCCCCCGAAGAGCAGACTTGCGATAAGCAAAGTGACAGAAACATGAGCTGGAAAGCGTGGATGTTGCTTGATACAACATCATCTAACCTCCCTGTGAACAAATCAGAATGGAGAGCAGACATCGTCTAGTCTCCTTGCAAATCAGGATGCATGCTTAATAAACAGATGCAGTTTTGCTCATCATTGCACAATATATTTCCTTGATGGCACAGGTGTCTTGCCAGAAAACAAGGCAGCAGAAAACAAAGCAGATCCCTTTTACCGGAAGAACCTAGGAAAGATTTCACTGGCTAAACAAAAAGCTGATGGGGTCTCCTGGCCCAGACAAGAACATGTTGCCTTTGGGGGTGGGGAGCGCAAACAGGGCTCCTCAGAGGCCCCCTGTTGTTGCTGCCTCAGCCACTGACTGACTGCCCTGCCCACCCTCTTCTCACTCACCTCCCTTCTTTTTTCAAGCATCCAATAGCAGGTGCATTGTTTGCGAAATCCAGGCCAAGAAGGTGTGGCCCCTGCTGGAATGCGCAAGGAGACTGTGTGGTGCGTAAGTACCCAGAAACAACGTGGCAGCCCAGCACAGTAACTGCTGCTGCCTCTGCAGAAAGTAATTCCCAGGGCATCTGGCCAGCGCATGGAAACCATGACCCAGAGGACAGAGGACATTCCATTGGTGTGACACACAAGCTGCTGCCATTTCCAAATGAAAGCAAGTTTCTGTTTCAGACTTCGCTGCTTTGTTGCCTTGCAGCAGCGGAGCAAAATAGAAGAGAAAGCAAAAAACAAAAACAGCCTCAGGAGATTACAGTGGGAGGCATGTAGAAGAACTAGACAATTGATAAATAGCTGAAGCTGGCACCCTGGTCTGTGACTCAAGAGCCTCCTGCCTCAGATACTGGGGTAATAAATTCATGAGAGCACATGTGGGACCTGGAACGAAAGAAGGCACTCCAAAATGCTCCAGGGTTCCAAACAGCCAGGCACACCCCTTTCCAGAATATTCTGTTCTGTCACCCACTCCCTCTTCTTCCCTGCACCAGTCAGACAGTCCTCACCATCCACATTCAGGAAGGAAGTTCACCTCCTGGTGTCACTGGCCTCAAACACCCAGCCTCAGTCAGCATGGCGAACCACTGGGGATTATGGGAAGTTCAACCACACCTGGAAGGCCTCAGGTTCGCTCCAAATCTCCTGGCTCCTCCTCCCAGCAGCTTAATGTAGATGTTCAAAGCCAAGAGGGACACAAAGGCTGGAATTCTCAAAATTAGTACCACTGGGCAGAGCAGCAGTCACTCAACACTATCATCTGGGACCTGCCTGATAAGTAGAAACAGAACCACAGCAAAGTATGCCTCCAGTTCCCAATCTTGTCAGACAGCCCATGAGCCAGATAATTAAAAACAACCCCAAAGTCCAACGTAAGTGGTCTCTGAAAGCAGCTGAGAGATAGAGAGGAATCAACAGTCTTATATTCCCCCTGTCTATTTCTAAGCCTAGAAGATCCACCAAAATGACCAAGGAGATTTCAGGACCAAACGTGGACTTAGTTGTTTATTACATTTGTATCTTGCCCTTCCTCCCCAAGGAACTCTAAGTGGCAAACATTAGTAACCTTGAAATCAGTAACTGCATTTTATTGGTTTTAAATGTTTTCAGATATTCAAAATGTTTTGGGTGTTTTTAACTGTTTTGCAATGTTTGAAATGCATTAGGGAGGGGATTCCACAAAAGGGGAACGACCACCAAAAGGCCCTGCATGGGTCAACTGGACAGTATCTAGAAGCCATCAGAGATGGGAAGCCTCTTGCTCTTCCCTGTCAATGGGCTGCATTGGGCTGAACATCTGTCAGGGGCTTTATAGTGGTAGTGTGTAGGGGTACATCCAAAGGTGGGTGGGGCACCTGTTTCCCCCCCCCTCTCTCTCTCTCTCTGCCACCCCTTTTCCCCATTACCCACTCTTCTTGCCACTTACATGAAATTAAGGGGTCACAGGTTGCCCACGCTTGCTCTAGATAACCAGTTTCATCCAAAAACTCATGGAGCTAAATGACACAACACAATCACCTTATCCAAGAATGGCAACTCTGAAACTCACTGAGTTATTCATGTCATGGGGAGTTGAATCATTAAAAAAACAAGGAAAAAGTTCCAGGTGGCATAACTGGTAGATTGCTGATATGCTTCATGGTGTATCATGACAACAAGGTTTGATATTGCCCCCTATGTTTTTCAACATCTGGGTGAATCTTATTCATAGGCTATGTCCACATTCTCAGCTACCACCGACTGACATTAATCTAAACACTGAGCACTAACCAAAGCCCTGAGCACTTCCTGCACCATTATGTTTATGAGTTTGGTTGCCTTTATTACTGTGAGCAGGTCTATCACCAGACAGCTAAAATAGGGCTAGGGAACATGTGAACCTCCAGATGTTATTAGACTCTCATCAGACCCAATAGGTAGGAATAATAGTTGTTGTCGAACAACATTTGGAGGGTCACAGGTTCACTACCCCATAACCTAATGGATAGTCAGGGACTTTCAACAACAGAATGTTCCTTGTTGACTGGAACACTCTCTCCTCATACTTTGGAAGGGGAGACCCTTCTGAGAGTGGGAGAAGCAATGTCTGAATATGGGAAAGACAAAGTCAGTTAAAGCTGGAGTTCAGCTGGATGGAAACTACGGTGAAAGCTGCAGAAGTCCACACATTTGTTCTTAGAGCCTGATGCGGGATTAGTAGTTGGGCAGCCTGTTTTGAGGAGCCTGCTTCTCTGTTTACAAAACCTGTGTTTGTATATTAGTATATAAAGAGATCACAGACAGCATAAGCCTCCAAAGAAAACTAAACCCTGTAACCTTGCCTCTGGATTTCTGATTTGTTTCAGGAAGTGAGAGAACTTAGCATTATACTTAAGCATTATATTTATTAACCTCTTTGGGCCTTTTGTAGCCAGGCTGGACTAGTGAAGTGTTACAGAAAAATATAAACAATGCGGAGCCAGATGGACAGACAGCTAAGGAAGGATTAAACTTTAGTTGAGAAAAGATTAAAACCGCCAACTTCCACTAGCTAGTCTAGCAAGGACCGATAAGGGCTGCACCCATTTGCTCACGGGGAGAACCAATCACCATTTCTGCATTTTTCCTCCAGCAATGGATGACTAAGAAGTGCCTAAACACTTTGCAAACATCGGAAGGGCGAGAACTGTACTTCAGGCTGGTACCACGTGCTGGGTGGCAGGCAGGGAAAAGCTAAAGGGAAGGCTAGCGAGATATGCAGTGCTCCTCACAATGGGATATGCCTAGCATGAAACATAGAGGGCTGTATATAGAGCAGAGCCAGCACTGGTGCAGCAGTAGCTACATTTCCTCTCCTCCCCCAATGTGCCCCCCAAATCTTCTCCAGTGCCCCTCAACCTTCTAGAGCTGCGTTGGGGGGGGGTGCGCTGCAGGGGAGATGAGAGATGGGGAAAGGTCAGTTCCACTGGTGCAGCCCTTGCACTCTGTGCACCCTACCATGGTTCTGATACCTGAAGCATGCAGCATATGTATGTGAGCCCTCAACAAAATGCATGACATGGCAAATCCTGGCAACAAGGCTGGCCTCTGCCTTTTTGTAGCCTGAAGCTAAGGCTGAGGTCATCATGCAGCCTGAAGCTAGTTTTCTGACTACTTTCTGACGATAACTGATAGTCAAAGCAGAGACAGAGATGGAGAAGATGGGCTGCTGACAGGCAAGACCACCAATTCCCTTTTGAAGAACTTCTTTTTAAGCAAGACAGGACGCAAGCCCTTTCCTCCTGACTTTTTTAAAGGCATGCACAAATGTAACTTTTAAAAAACAAACAAAAAACAGACTTAGCATGGATTTTTCTCCCACTGAGCCAGGCTGGCATCCCTCCTGCATTCATAAAGCAATTGATAGGCAGACATATCAGCAACTCAAACACTGATTCAGTCATTGGCATGGTACCAAGTGAGGGATGCATCTATTTCTTGTCTGTGTCTGTAGCACATATTTATTCACAAGTCTGTCCCATTTCCATGTCAATCTGTGATGATGATTATTATTTTTACACACATAAATGTGCATTATTTCTGGATGCATTTTCCTCACAAAATAGGTATTTTAGTACACATGCCACTTTAAAATGCATGCTTCACTATGTATTTTATCCAAAATCAGAGGACTGCATCATGGAATTTTGAGAAATGCAATAAAACAGAAGAATTGTATTATCTGCCTATGGAAGTGCAAGTCAGAATTTGTTTGTTTCAAAATGCAGAAGAAATGACACCCTGAGACCTGCTTACTTGCACCTCTTCCTCCTATGTTTCCAGTGAGGCTTATTTGCCTTTATTTTTGCTAAAGCATCTTTTGTATATTTATGCAATAAAAACTACATTTCCCTCCTAAATCTCACCACCCTCCCCATTTTTTAAAAGCTGAAAAGCTGCTCCAGGAAGGGAATTACGGGAAGGTGGGCTTGTGAGGTCATAAGTTCCAGCTAATTAGCAAAATGCCCACCCAGCTCTTGCAGCAACTGAGCTTAATCCTGGAGAGAAGATTGTACAAGATTGAACAAAATGTGTTGAGTAGGCTTCACACTGTCCAAATGATGTGCATTTGAGTGTACTCTTGGGGTTCTCACAACCAAGCACCATCATCTATGGTACCTAAACTATGATCCCTGCAGCCTGATTAGGCCTTTGTAACATGACCAGCTCTCCTCAATTGCTCAGATCAGCAGGGAAAGGTGCATTATACAAATGTAACTTAATCAGCAAGACAGACAGACTCGCCATGTAAATAGCCACTTATGTCACTTATCCACTGTGTTTCTCTTAGTGAGCACACATAACATTTGGAAGCTAAATACATACCAGGAAGAAGAGTTTGGATTTGATATCCCGCTTTATCACTACCCTAAGGAGTCTCAAAGCGCCTACCATTCTCCTTTCCCTTCCTCCCCCACAACAAACACTCTGTGAGGTGAGTGGAGCTGAGAGACTTCAGAGAAGTGTGACTAGCCTAAGGTCACCCAGCAGCTGCATGTGGAGGAGCGGGGACGCGAACCTGGTTCCCCAGATTACAAGTCCACCGCTCTTAACCACTACACCACACTGGCTCCCCAAAGTGTATCCAACCCACGTGTTTACATACAGCATTAATCAAGCCTGGACATCAGACATTCAGCAGTCTTGTTTTCTACATATTTGTTCAGTGGGCGGGTTGAATGGATAGGGGGGAAAAGAGATATTTGACAAGTGTGGGAAATCTTTGACCCTCTAGATGTCGCTGAACTGCACTTCTCATCATCTCTGGTCATTGGCCATGCTGGTTAGACCTGATGGGAGTTGTAGTTCAGCAACATCTGGAGGGCCAAAAGTTCCTTAAGCTTGGCTTAGGGACTTAAGTTTTCCGGCATCCTTATTTGCACTGCTCTAATTAGTGTATTGCAGACTCTCTTGTAAGTGTGTCTGTTTTCTGACCTTTTGTTCACCCTTGAAGAATGTCAGGAGCCAAAGTTCATGTGGTTAAGTGGTACCCAGGCCTGCCCGGACCAAAGGTGCGTATGACAGGTCTACTCTACAGCGTCTGCAGCATATCAAACAAATCCCACATATTATTGGATCCACCAACCATACACAGAATCTCCACGCTGTTTACTGTGGGTTCCTTATCTTCTGAGCTCAGCACCAGCCACCGGACTCCATCTGCAGCCCCCTCTTCCCTGCTACAGCCACCAGCTTTACTCCCTAGAGATTCTCCAGGATAGCAAGGTCTGTGCTTATTCTGCAAAGTACAGAATTTGGTTTGGCCACCAAATTTAACACCCAGATTACTTCCATCACCCTTTAAAGTTAGGTTGTCTCAAAGCTTTTTACAAAATAGTACTAACAAACATATCCCACCCACTGGTAGAGGCCACAGACATCTAAAGTCCTGCATAGGCAAGGTTGAAGGTCCAAGTAAAAATAAACTTTTTATCCGTAGCTATTTAGCACTCCCCAGTGACTAGCAGAGGCATTATAAATGAGCCCCAATAAGCAAAGTTGCTTAATATGTACACAGTTGCATGCAAAATTCAGTTTTTTAAATCTGGGATTTCAGCTGAATTTGGGATATCTTAGCTCAGATTTCTTGTTTATTAGTACAGATTATCAATTGCCTGATGACAACTAATTCTGCTTTCCCTTTTCTAGCCCAGGGTCCAGCTGATGACAAGGCTGCAGGAACACTAAGCAGCAGAGGCTCCCACTAGCAGCAGCAGCAGCAGCAGCAGTCAACAAGCCTGCCCCACCAGTTTTCCACTGTGCCAAGTTTTGTCTTGCTACTCTAAAGGCCAAAAGGAGTCTGCTGGGGAGGGCGACGGATGTGCAAACCCAGAGGGAAAGAGCCTTCCTTTCAGTGGCGTAGCGTGGGGGGTGCAGGGGGGGCCAGCCGCACCGGGCGCAACATCTGGGGGGGCGCTCGCACTCGCAGCTCTCTGCCCCTACCTGGCTCACTCACTCTCTCTCACTGCAGTGCTGGCTGTGCGAATCTGATCCAAGCCGCTGGGTCGCTGCCCACTGTGGAGGGGGTGGGTGCCAGGCCTGCAGTGCGGAGAGAGAGCGAGGGACTATCTGGGGGAGGGACAGTGCAGCGGCCGCCCAGCGCAGCGCTGAGCGCGGGAGAGAACCACACCAGACCAGCCCAGGCAGCAGCAAGAAGAAGCTGGCAGCGGCGGCAGGTTAGGGGTTAGGGGGTGCAAATTACTTGCCTTGCCCCGGGTTAGGGGGCGCAAATTACTTGCCTTGCCCCGGGTGCTGACAACCCACGCTACGCCGCTGCTTCCTTTTGCTAAAGTTAAGCACTATGCACACTGATGGTGCTATAATAGCAACAACATTCATTTGCAACACTTCATATACACCCCACATTTCAGCATAATTGCTGAAGAACACAACTGGGTGGTTCCTGCTGCTTTTGAACACAGGAAAAAACAATAACCTTGCTTGACCCGAGGCAACTTCCACAGAAGCTGTAAGATGCTGCTAGCTTGAGATGTGGAGTAGAACCCAACAGAAAAACGTGTCCCACTGCAATTCAGCCACCTTTCATAAGGAATACAAACTAACCACACCAAAATGAGGAAGGGCTGTAGTTCAGGGGTAGAGTATCTCTTGTGCATGGAGAAAGTCCCAGGCTCCATCCACAACATCTCCAGCTAAGGCTGGGGGAGACCCATGCCTGAAATCTTACAGAGCTGCAGCTGGTCAGTAGAGAATACTGAGCTGGATGGACCAATGGTCTGATTCAGCAGAAGGCAGCTTTCTATGTTCCAGAAATGGCTAGTCCAAATACTGCAAAGCCTGTAAGCCACTCCTACTAGGGCAAGTGCAAACATGGCCACCACAGCACTGAGAAACCAAGGGGCACTAAAGCAAGACCTCTTGCAGCAAGAGTGTCCCACTCGGACATATTCTGCACTTTCCTTGAATTGCGCACGAGTGTCACTCCACAAAATTCCAGGAAAGTGCACAATCCGTCCCTTGGTTTCTCAGTGCTGTATGGCCATGTTTGCACTTGCCCTAGTAGGAGTAGCTTACAAGCTTTGCAGTAACTCTTGCACCACATAACAGCATAACGGAGATGCAAAGGCTGGTTTCAAAGAGCTGCCTAGGATCTAACCCTGTGCTTGAAACCTGAGCATCTAGGAAGCCAGGCTCACACCTGGGCAGGGAGCATGGCAGGGAGCCCCTGGCAGGGCAACAGCGCATTGCAAACCTAACAAAACGGCACAAACATTCCTGGTATAAGGGACTTGACTGGCAAATGCCCAGCCCAAGAGGGGAAAAACAAGGCACAGCCACAAAGGAGAGCCTAAGGAGAAGGCTGTCAATTAGCACACACTGAGAAAACAACAATTAACCTTCATAATATCCCAGATGATTGACATAACAGGTGTTTTCTTTTCAAGTGCTGCTGTAGGGAAGGGCTGTAGCTCAATGACAGAACACCTGCAGAAGATCTCAGGTTCAATCCTCGACATCTCCAGGTAGGGATGGGCAAGATCCCTCCCTGCAACCCTGGAGAGCCACTGCTGGTCAGTGTGGACAATACTGCACTAGATGGACCAATGGCCTGATACCATACAAGGCAGCTGGCTGTGATCCAAAGCCCTGCTGTTCACATGGGGCTGGCTGACCGGAAAACGTGTGGAAAGCCAAGCACATGTAGCCTTATCACCACCACACCTTTCCCTGTCCAACCTACCTTGCTTTTCTTTGACGTGGTGCCTCAAGGCGCTGGGAGCCGTGCGCCGGTACAAGCTGTTCCGCTGCCAGGCTTCACCCTCCCAGTCCAGGCTCCAGTCTGACCGTCCTGTGCGTGTCCTTGGACATCCACCTCTCCACACCTGCAGTCCCGGTGCTCCAGACTGGCCAGCCACAGTTTCTGCTGTGCCAGAGTCCTCGTCCACCACATTATGTGGCTTGGTCATTTCAAAGGCAGGCGCCAACCCCTCACTGCTGCGCTCGCATCCTAATGGCCAGGACACTTGGTCTTTTGGACCGGCAGAGATGTTTCTACAATCCACAGTGCTGTTCTCAAATGTCCTCCCAGAATTCTGGGCATCGTGAAGGAGGTCTCCATGCAGCACATACTGCCTCTCCTCCTCCTCCTCCTCACGACATTTCCGATGTGTTCTGCTGTGCTCCATGTACCTGTCACCTGCCTTCTTAAAGTCCGCATCCAAGCGTTGATCAGCTGTGCACCAACCATCTCCCTTCCCATAGTCATCGTCGCTGCCACTTTCTCTCCAGTGGTTTGCACCCCAAGCATCCACATTCCTCAAGGCTTTGATGCCAGCATCCACGTAAAAGCCATCTTGATACCAGCTATAGGGCTTCCTGCAGGCTGCCCTGGTGGCTTTCTCACTGTCTGTGTAGTAGCCAGCTTCCTCCAGGTGACCATTGCCTACTGCCTCGTGATCTTCGTACAGCTTGTTCCTGGTTCTCCTCCTCCGGTCAGTATATTGTCCACCTTCCTCCCCACAGTCCCTGCAGACTCTGGCCATTTCGCGGTCTCTGTACCAGATCTCCCCCTTCCTGAAGTGACCACAGGCTCTGCCCACTGGCCTGGTGGTGCCATACAGTTCTCTGCTCCTGCGCTTGTTGTCCCAGTCACAATCACTGTTCTGGCCAGTTCCTCTGGCACCATCTCCTTTCCTGGCGGTGGAATTGTAGTCCTCATACTCCCAGCTGGGGAACCAGAGGCTCCTTGCCTCGGGGTAGGTGCACATGTTCCTCTTGGCGTGCCCCCCCCCCTTCCCCAGGGTTCAGTTTCTTGGTGACATCCACACACCCCCACCTCTCCCCCCACCTCAGCCTGGGACTCTGCTGACTAAACACCAGCGACAGAGAAGCAGCATAACCTTCGTACCCAATAGGCAGCAAGTCCAGACAGCCTCACCCACCTGCTGGCAAGTAATGAATAACCAGAGTCCCACAGATGAGAGCTGTGGATTGGACAAGTTCCCTGCCCAAACCGGCTTCTCTGCTTTCCAATGCTGAAGGCAGCAGCCAGTGACCTCTCTCTCCCTCCCTCCCTCTCAGGGCTCCTTAACACAGGGAAACAGAAAGCCTGTGGCTTAAGTGGCCACACCCCAGGAGTGCTTCCCTGGGGCAAAGGAAAAGGGGGATATGCACGCACTGGGGAACTATAGGCTGGACCCACCTGGGCTCCCTCTGATCTGCTCGTGGGAGAAACAAAGCCACCCTTGGTTTTTAAAGGTAGTGTTCTGTGTTTTACTGCTTTGTTTTCTGTATGGTTTATTTTTATGGACACCACTTAGAAATGCTAAGGATTAAATGGTGCCTGAATACCTTAAATAAATAAAATCAATAAATATACAGCCAACTTGTATATAAATAAAATCAATATATATACAGCCACCATGGGTCGCTCAAGAATGCACAAAAACGCACACATTTAAAGCTGTTCTGATTCCACACGTATATCACAAGACTGTATTGTTTGATCCGTGAGAGCCTTGAGAAACCAATGATTTTAGAGCCCCAGGCTCTAATAGGGTTCACATTTCAGGTCAAAAGTATTTGCCCCTGGTCAAGTCACTATTTCACAGATTCAGTCCCGGTAACTTGAGAAATATACTGCAAGCATCTAGGAATTTGCATGAGAAATATTAAGCTCAAGGGACAAAAAACCTAGTCCAGCAGACTTCAACAGCTTGTGCAGGAACCTGGTAGCCTCAGCAACCAATAGTTTTCATTCCAAAAGAATGCAGAGAAAAACCTGAAACCATGTTGGCAGTTTTTGCTAATTAGAGAAAAGGAGGGAGGGAGGGAGATATCTGGGGAGGGATTTCAAGGGTCACAAAACACAATTACCAGCCACTCCCCTTGGATCCCTGCCCATATTTTACCAAGACAACTATGATATCCTCAGCACATTTTTTCACATATAACTCAATCCTGTTTTTCCAGTTCTCCCTGACCCCTCCCCACAAAAAGAGAATAAAAGCAATGCCGTCAGCAGGACCAGAGTGAGGACAAGAAAATGCACAGGACTCCACTTCAGCATCCTGCTTCTTCCTAGAGAAGCATCCTTGATTTTGGTGGCCCTGTTTTGTAAACCGCCAATGGTGCTGGCATGTTTTGCCTTTCACCTCAGAACAGCTGACACAGGCTGTGTCTGTCAGCGAGGCTGTTTACTCATTCAAGTGGAGTAACGCCTGTGGAAAGGAGATACCTGCAGGACTACAGGCCCTGAGAAAAGGCGGCAGAGGTGCCCTGAGGTGGGTGGCCAAGTAATGGAGGGAAGCAAATGACAAAACTGGTATTTTGGAGAATGAGTGTGTTGTAGTGGTTAGAGTGCCAGACTAGGAACTGGGAGACCAGGGTTCTAGTCCCTACTTGACCATGAAGCTTACTGGGTGACACTGGGCCAGTCACAATCTCTCAGCCTAACCTACCTTATAGAACTGTTGCAAGAATAAAATGGAGGGGGAGGACTACGTATGCCACTTTGAGCTTCTTGGAGAAAAAGTGAGGTATAAATGTAATAATAATCATAAAAAACCGGAAAGACAGAGGGAACAATATAAAATAAAAACAGTCAAGAAATATATTTTATTTTATTTTATATTGTATATATATATATATATACATATATACACACACACACACACACACATACACACACATATATATATATAATATTTTTTATATTTTGTATATATAATTTATATATATATATATATTTAGGAGCAAACTGCCTGTCAAAATGCTAGTCCAGTGGCAGAAAGTTCCAAAACAATGTCTGTGCAGGTGCAGAACCCAAGTACAGGTCTGCCCAGAGACCACAAAGAACAAAGGGGAAAAACCTGGGGGACAATAATCATGCAGTTGTGGGAGGCTTAGAGGAAACACCAGCCAGGAAGCTGCGCAAGAAATCTATCCTCTCTCTCCAACAAGAAAAAAACAGCAAAATGAAAGCTCCTGACTCCACCCAGGTACCAGTAAGTCTAGTGCCACCTAGCAGCTAAACTATACGATGACACTATCCACACGCAAGCAAATTTGCCCAATCCTTTATTCACTCAAAGAATTTGAGAAAGGGTTTCTTTTAAGTGCATCTTCCCCAAAGCCCAAGCGGTAATGTCCTCACACACTGGATTACTGGTAGCGAATTGCATAGCATTCTACATGTCAGAACTGATAAATAAAGAACTGATCTGTACTTACCTTTCAGCTCTTGCAGTTCCAAGTGCAGGCTGGACATTTTGCAGTCGCAAAACTCCAGGTTTTCCAAAGTCTCCGCTCGCCCAAGCCCACCCTGTGGCTGCTCCAGCATTGTGCTGAGCTCCGCACGGGTCTTGCTGTAAACATCCAGTTCTCGCTCCAGTTCCTGGATACGGTTCAGCAGGAAGTGGCACGGAGATGCACCTCTAGGCTCGTCGCTGCTGCCTTGTCTCTCTTTGCTCCCTGGCTGCAGCTTGGCAGGAGCTGGGCTCCTCCTCTGGCTGCTGGGAGGTGGAAGCGGCGCTGGCCTGGACGGCCTCATAGAGGTTGGCAGAGCCTGAGAGGGAGGTGTAGTTTTGGGGCTGTGGCCTGCAGGCGAATGAAGTGAGGCAGAGACTGGGGTGCTAGGCCGGGGAGGCGGTGGCCGCAGCACCTTCCTCCTCGGTGGAGTGTGCTGCACTGAACCGCGTACGATGTCCTTCTCAGAGCTGAAATCCAGGATGGAAAAGTGCCGGGAGGTGCTATCGTGCTGGGGGGTCCCGCAGCTGCCATGGCTAATGGGGCCTGCCAGGCTCTGCTCAAACTGAGCCAGCTGCTCTGTCAGTTTGGAATCGAGGTCTCCACAGCTCTCCCCATGGAGCACCCCTTGGGGGCGCTCGGCCCGAGCACCACGACAGACAGGCCAAGTGTCCAGGCCCTCATGGGTCCCACTGAAGCTGGAAGAGCGGGATTTGGGCTTCCGCCGCTGGATGTCCACGTAAGCAGCCAAGTCCTCGCAGCGCATGTTCTTGTGGGAAGGACTGTGAGCCTCTCTGTCCCACTCCAAGGGCTTGCAGGCCTCTGAGTGGCTCCATGAGGTCCTTGAGCTCTGGTTGGACTCTGCGTTACTCACCTGACCACAGAGTTGGCCCTTTGGCTGAAGAGCAGGCTGAGGTATGAAGGAAACTCCATTTACGGCTTGGTTAGGGTCCACTGAGGGAGAGCTTGACCTATCTGAGGGAAAAGATTCCAGGCAGCCTTCATTTGGGCGGCTGAGCATTTCATTCTCTTTGAGCTCAGAGTCCAAATGGTCTTCATGACGTACAGCAAGGTGGCCAGGCTTCTCCTCAGTGCAGGCCGGGCTCTGTCCAGGCTCCTCCCACATGGCAGGAGGACCTGCTTTGGGGGTGCTGACCACCTCAGAGTCCATGTCCTTTGGCAGACACCCAGATTCCCATTTCTCCCTAGCTGGAGGACTGCTCTCCTCCAACCTCACAAACCTGTGAGGGAAGATCCCACGTCTCCCTCGAAGCTCCCCCTCCAGCCAACCATCTTCCAGGACTTCCAGAATCCGAATCCTGTCTCCCACCTCAAAGTCCAGCTCTGCTGACTCCAGGGCTTGGAACTGATAGAGAGCGATCCCATAAGGCCCCAGAAACTCCTCACCATCACTCCATGCCTTTTCCTCAGGCTGAGGGTATGTTCCTTTCACCCCATTAACGCTGTGGATTTCTGAGGTCCCGGGCTCCTCTGGACCAACCTTGGCTTTTAGCGGACCCAAAAGCTCTACGAACCCCTCAGGGAAGATACCTTGGCGACCCCCGAGCTCTCCTTCAAACCATCCAGGCTCGGGGATCCCCACAATGGTAATCATATCCCCTTCCCGGAAGTCTAGCTCCTCCTCCAGCTGGGCTGAGAGGCTCATCAGCGCTCGGGCCTGGCCCAGGGCATAGGGTGGCATCTCCAGGGTGGTGCCATAAGGCGATCGAGGGCCGAAGGCTGAGAGGCAGAGTTCTCGCACGCATGATGAGGGGAAGAAGCCTCTGGCTCCCAAACAGCTTCGGCCTTGGGGCCAAGGAGAAGACGCAGAACCATCCAGAATCACTAGGTCTCCTGCAGGGATAAAGGATATGAAGTCAGGGGATTTCTAAGGTGTCACCTACAGCACCCCCTTGCTTAGAACCCCTCAGGGTAAGGAGATATGAGTAACCTCAAAGCCACAAGGGCTCACTTGCCAACAATGGGCATCGCAGGGATAGGAAAGGTGGGCCATGGCTACTATTCTGGGCACTTTCTTGCTATCCTAGGTGCTCAGAGCTCAACCCCAGACATGGCAAATGCAGCAGAGCATGAAGTTGCCAGCAGTAAAAGTCCTTGGATCATTGTAGCTGGAGTTCTGGGGAAGAAGACACTAGGAAAGGGGCTCTTGGAGAGAAGGACCAGGCTGAACAGGCCCCTCTTTGACTACCCGATGGATTCCACCAGTACCTCTCTGTAAGCTGAGGCTGCCAGGCTCCTGGGAAGTAAAATTGCTGGTGCAAACAAACAGCTTTTCTCCTTGTTTCAAAGCAGGAACTTCCATGGGTTCCACAAAGCTGCTGGGAAACTGTCCTAGAATAAGAGAGAGAGAAAGAGAGAGCACACACTGTCAATAGCAGGGAAATGTTCCCGTGGACACAGATTACACAAGTGCCTCTGCACCAATACATCCCACTGTTCTCTAGGACATGCAAGCATCTCTTTCCAGGGACTCAGCAAGATTGGTAAAGAAAGTTTTATATGCATTGTATATGCAATATAACACCGTGGCACCAGATGGCACTGTGGAGTCTAGTCTTTCCCAACTGGATTTCCAGTATGAGTTTACAATGTGTTTAACTGAATTGCTTCTTTGACATGTCTAGATCCAGCCCAGGGATCTGTAATTCTCACTGAACCACCCTTCGTTAGGCCAACCAAAACATCACAAAATAGCATGTAAGCTTTCAAGTTCTGCAGGAATCTTCAAAAGGGGTGAAGAACCATTTCCCCATTCCATCTAGCCAAATGAAGAGTTCCAAAGAAAACTGTAAGATGTAATTTGAACTAACCTTTCTGAATGGCCTTGTTTAATATGTTTTGTTCTTTCTTGGAAAATGTATCTTTTATAAAAGACCCATCCATCATGATGTGTTTTCTTTTAATGAATCCACCCTATTCCTGTGACTGTAATTTGTTTTAACTGTTTTTAATACTGAATTTTAAGCTGTAACCCACTCTGGGACTTCTTGATGGTGATGGACTGGTATTATTATTATTATTATTATTAGTTGGGAGCCTGTCTTGGTAAGCCAGGAGGCCGATCCAGATGTCAGAATCCATTCAATACAAAGGCCACATCCTAGCACCTAGACAGCTGTAGGATCCCAGACCTGCAGGATCCTCTTCTCTCCAATGAATAAGCCTTATTTTACTCCAGTTTAAACTTCAGCATTGAGAACGAAGTTGAAATGATCCATTTCATTTTAATGCATTGAACAGATTACTCCACAGCATGTAGTTGGAACTTGAAAGGATTTTGAGTTGAGGTGATGAAAATCCCTCTATGCTGACATGTTACCTCCAGCTAAGAAGGCCTTGCAAAACTTCCATGTTTTTTTCAAAGGAAGGAGGCAAGACAGGACTACTACTACAGATCCGGCTTTAAGCTTTGCCCTGTGGTGCACGCAGGACGAAAGTCCTGAGGGAGAAGGAAAGGAAAGCTTGAGAATGGCACCCTCTCCTGGCCATGAAGCATTCTCTCTCTTTGGTACGTCTCATTTACACTGGCAGTTGCTGGACGGCTATACAGCTTGCTTCAGGCTCAGTCTAAGGATTTACAAAAGGAGAAGTGAAATTCTCAAGCTTCGGTGACCTGCATCCTGCCGACTTGACAAGACAGCAGCCACTTTGTTCATGCCACACTAACGTGGACAAGCTTAGAGAAGTGGAAATGATCCATTAAAAGAGGGCGAGAGAGCAGGGACTGGCACTGCATCTTCTTTCCCCTGGGCTGAAGGCAAGAGACTTCTCCCCAAGTGGCCATTTGCTAATGACAAAAACTGGCACAGCCAGGGGAGATGTGCACTTCCACTGGCAGAGACACCAAATGAGCCTTTTCAAGGCACAGATCAAAAGGTGGCTCTCAAGGGAAGACCCAGCACTGCAACCAGGACACCAACTGGCTTGCTGGTTTCAGTGCTTTGCCATCTGCTATATTGTTCAGGGCCCTGTTGTCATGCTAATCCCACAATATGAGAACCCTGAGTATGTTGAGACACGCATCTTTTATTAGACTGGCTGGCTTGTTGAAGGAAACTGAGAAAAGGGAGCAAAGCAAGCTTTTGGACATAGATGATAGGTTCCAGCTGAAGGTTTTGAAGACCTTATGGCCACATACGGAGGTCACATCTGACCACTTCATGTGGTAGCTGCTCATATAGTATCTTCCATTTGTGTGTAGTTCACCAAGTTCATAATCGAGCCCATTTCCTTCATGGCACTGCAAATGCATATCACACAGGGAGCTCTTGTTCTAGTGCGTTAGTAACTGCAAAATTGACCCTCAACTCCTTAACTGTGTTGTTTATCTCTCATCTTCTGGAGAGACTGCTGGGGCCACCAAGGAGATATTGGAGGCCTGTTTCTGGTACTTGGCTGGTATATTCAAAGCTCCCAAATAGAAGGGGGGCATTTACATAGCTTTAATCCCTACACACCCTGAGTTTTGCTTCATGCTGGCTTGCTTCTAATCCAACCATTCCTATGAGCCTAGCGCAGGCCTTTTGACTCCCACCTGTGACTCCTTCCTTCTTCCCAAGGAGCCAGAATTCGTCTATGACTGCTAACACTTCTATGACATCCCCCACAAACAGCGGCAACTCTTCGGAGACACTGGGGCAGAAGTCAAAGACAGCCCGTACCACAGAGCCTGCCTCCATCATTGGGATCTGCAACGAAAGGATACAGAGTCAAGGCCTGGGAAACAGTTATGTCATGTCACAGACTGCAAGGGGAATTTTACATAGGAGCAGAGATTCAGAAGCACTAAGCAACTCCAGAAGTAGCATGGAGGTTTGCATCAGTCTGGATACAATGGGAATGGGGAATGTATGACCCTCCATATTTTGTTGGGCTACACCTCCCAATGTCCCTGACCACAGTGACCAGGGCTTCTGGGTGTTGGGAGTCTAACAACATCTGGAGGGACACATGCTTCCCATTCCTCAGATACAAGATCACATTTGTGTAGTATTGCAATCATTTGCACCCAAAACCCGTGTGGCCACCCTGTACCTCAAGTTCAGCGCAAGGGAGCTCCATATGCTCTATCTTCTCAGCCAGCTCCATTCAACAGGACTGAATGGAGCCACCACTAGACTGCTATCCTTTCCTACAAATATCTGTGGCCAGTGCTTGGTAGTGACCCTCATTCTCTACAAACACTTCACAGTAAGAAGTTAGACTTTGTCTGAACGGCAGTCCATTCTGACTCCTGTTTTTTTGACCTGATTCTGTCCTACCCTTCTTTTCTGCTTACGTCAGCTAGTAGGGTATGAGACTCTTCATCACAGGGTCGTGGGTTGAGCAAAAGGTTCCTGCATTGCATTGCAGGGGGTTGGACTAGGTGAACCTTGTGGTCTCTTCTATGATTCTGTGATCTATTATCCTTTTCAACGTTTCTTGTATGTTGAACTTCAGCCCCTCCCCATCCATTTTTCCCATGCTTTGCCTTCAAAGTTTAGTTCTTGATGAGTTTAGCTGTTCCTCCATCCTGTTGCAGCTTCACTTTTGACCTTGGATGGATTGGGTGGCAACTTCCATATCTTATAATTACACGTAGCTGCCAGTTGTATAGCTAGGGACTGGGAAGCAGTGGGGGTGGGGAACCATAGGTCAATGGAAGACCACTTGTTTTGTATGTAGAAGGTTTCATCCTGGCACCTCCAGAATTATTTATTTTGTGATACAGTGCCTGATGGTGGGAAAGGGCCTCTGCCTCTGCCTGTGAGCTTGAAGAGGCCCTGCCTGTCAGAGCAGATAATACTGGACTAGATAAGACAATGAGCCTGACCTGGTATACAGGGGCTGACTACATCCCTATGATTATCTGGTACAGGTTCTTGATACTGAATCTGACCCAGCTTCCACCAAGCCCTGGGATCCTGCAATGCCTCCTGCAAAGATTCTCCTACAGCCCAAACTGCCTCGATAATTCACAGGGAGCAGTTAACTTCCTTGGTAAAATGCCATCCAGCTCAGAGGGCTGTTCTCCATCAACTGCATTACAGGAAGGGCCATTTGTCCTTGTCAATGTATTTATATTTCACATTTCCCACAAGTAAATATGTGCTCAAAGCAGATCACACACAAAAAACAAAGTCTAGCTGCAGTACAAAATACGACATAAGTACAAAATATGACATATAATATCACAGCAACACAACACTAAGAAAGTAATAACCAACAATTAGCTCAGTTGGTTAGAGCATGGTGTTGATAACACCAAGGCCGCAGGTTTGATCCCTGTAAGGGACTGCTGGGTCCCTTCCAGCTCTACAATTCTATGATATACATATAATTAGGAGTTCATTTACCATATATAAACATTTAAGTAAGCATACAAATAGGTCAAGATCAAGTATCTATTTGGACTTCATTGCTGGGGAGGTGTTTCTCCCCAGCCCCAAACAATTTTGTACTTGTAAACGAAACAAACAAAACACGCACTTTCTTTTTTTAGCAATGTGAGGGGAGAAAGAAGCACAACACTGGTGCTAGAAAGCCACTCTGAAAACATTCATAGTCTCTAGACTGTGTGTTAGATCCAGACAGCACTATCAGGACTTTATTTTTATTTCTCTCTTTTTTTAAAGGGAAGGGAGGATTGCACACAGCTAAGTCCAAAGTATCAGCTGGGACAAATATCATAAAAAGAAGAAAGATGAGTGACCCTCGTTCATAGATGGTGTGCAAACAGATCAGATACTGTGATAGGAAAGAGAGAATCAGGCAAGCGACCTCAGTCCCACCACTGAACAGGCTCCTCCTCCGAAAGATGCACTGTTTGTGCTGGCATTTTCCAAATGACCAGACCACCAGAAAGTTTGTTGTGAGAAGGCAATGGAAGTGGTGGGCAGTGAGGGGGGTAGCCATTCTGGACTATTCTCCCAATCTCCAGAATCAGGCTGTGTGAAAGGAACCAAGAGTGCAGGGTCAGGAGAAGGAGGAATTCCTGTCAGGAAGGGACGGCAAGATGGAACGGAAACTTAGCATTTCCCTGACGCACAGAAACTGGGCTCTGGGCTGCCAACGACCAGCAAGCTATGGGCAAATGGTGACAGGCACAATCTATACAAAACCCAGGAAGCAAACCCCTATATTGCCACTTCAAAAAAGGGGGGGTTCCTCCTGACCCTAGTAGGGTGACCAACTTTTTTACGGGTTCCTGCTCCTGCACCTGCAACAGCAACTCGATCACCAGATGTTAGCAGATGGTAAGGCTGATCCCAACACTATGAAAAAGCTTGTCTGCTGTTTCTGCACATCAAACTGCTGCTAAAAGCACAGGAGGGCCAGATGCCCTTTCAGGTCAGGTGGAAACCCTATGCTCAGTACCTTTAGAAAAGAGAAAATCAGCTCTATCCCAGGGCACTTAATGGGGGCAGGGGTAAGCCCTTTATGACAGGAATACAGATTGCCTGAGCCCCATATACTGTGAACGCTGATATACTGGCATAGCTTTGATTCCTGCACTGGAGCAGGTTAGACTAGATAACTTTGGGGTCCCTTCCTACACTATATTTCCATGATTCTACTCCCCATTGCTACCAACATCAGAAATCAACAGACACAGAAAACATGGTTACACATTAAATGACACACTTGCCTTTTCTCAGGCAATGAAGAGTACCGTATGCTACACCCCCCACAAAAAACCCAAATACCCCCTGTGATAAACATGCACCTCAGAGCAATAACCAGGGCACTAGGTGCTTAGATTTGGGGAGGAACAATTGGGGTTGTTTTTATAGAAGTGTGTGCATAAACCCATAATACAGGATGGATGAGCGAAAGAGCTAGAGGGAACAAATGTGTTTTGCTGATGGCATTCGTTGTTTTATTATCAGGCACTAGCAGCTTCACTCATGGCAACAATGTGAAGCTGGCATTTCTCAGAAATGCTGCCTTGGCAATTCCCAGTGTTTAAGCCCCAGGCAAACCCAGAAACATGCCATAGGTTACACTTCAAATGATACTCCCAGGCTGCAGTATATGTACACTGAGTTCTTCCCTGGACCTCTGTGGAGCACATCAGATCAACACTTCCCACCCCACCAACCTGTAGACTTGCTACAGGTATCTATCCTAGAGCATCAATAGCGACTGGGACCATTTTCCTGCATGTCTCCTGTGTCTCAAAACCACAGGAAAAAGGAAAAGTGCTCACTTGCAAAACGGGGTGATGAAGTTTCAGATTCTGATGCAAAATGCTGTCTATTAAAGCAAGTTAAGGAAGCAGCACAAGTTAAATGTTATACTGTACCTCTACCATTTCAGTAAAAATGAATGCTGCAAAATAGCAATGCTTATCCTTCAATAGCACTGATCTGAGCTCAAAGACAATAAAATGCTGCTGCTGCTCTGTAGAAGGAAAAGGAGCAAACTAACAAATTTATGCAAGCTGCATGTTCTTATAGCTCCCACATCCCTCCATGAAGTCTGTGTTTTCCAGTTGTCAAGAAAGAAACTGTATAGAGTAGACCAAGTTCTCAAGTATCATGCCTGTGAAGCTGTGTACACACTTCAGTTTACTCTGCTTCCAGTGGTTTGGAACATACAACATTAGGTGCATTACACACCTGTCCTGTTTCTAGCCTGACATTTCTTATGAAATACTGAGTTTTTATAAGTTTAGCCCAAGTCAGCTTTGATGTGAATTAAGAAAAAGAAGGATCTATCTGTGTTTTAAGATGGCAATGTGTACACAGCTGAAATCTCTCAAATTAATGTCCTGAAGTTCTTTGAAACAATTTAAAATACCCAACAGGGTTCCATTCAGTTTCACTAATCCTTGTTCATGAGCATCTAGAAATCACCACCACAAACACAAAACACTTCCATGAAGTAGCATGCTAAACCTTAATTATTCACTATAGGCAGGAACAAAAGACATTCTTTGCCCATTTGTCTTAATGCAGGAATCTGCTACATGCCAAGAAATCTCAGCCTACTTTGCACTGAGGGATGATTAAGCACAAGCCACACCTTGTGTCTGTCTTGCCTAGAAAATTGCACAGGCCAAAAGTTGTTTTGGTTTTTTGGTTTTTTTTTGCAATAACATGCTACAATGTAGAGAAACCAATGTTTAAACAGTGTTAAAATGCAGAGCACAAATTAACACAACCTGTCACAAATACAGCCCAACATCACAAGGTGCAATCCAGGACAGAACAGGAGTCCCTGGCAGATTTGGACAAACATTCACCAAAGCATCTGACAGACTTTAAAACAGGATAGGATACAAGATCTGGAATTTGAGATGGTAGAAAAAGAAAGGGGAAAGGAACCACCATATAGATACAGATTGAAATTGAGATATGGGATATAGGCAGAGAAAGATAGAGTTATTTATATTTATATAAATAAAAATGCAGCTCAGTGGTAGAGAACATATTTAGCACGCAAAAGTCCCAAATTCAGTTCCTGACATCTTCAAGTTGAGCTAGGAAAAATTCCTGCCTGGAACCATGGACAACTACTGTCTCTCAGTGCAGACAATACTTAGCTAAATGGACCAAAAGCTGGCTCTCGGCATAAGCAGCTTCCCTTTCCAAGGAGGAAAGGTCTCCTCCACTACTGTAAACTGACAGGAATCATATCCCCTTCCTCAGAATTTGTTGTGACTGTCAAGAAAGGTGGGGAAAACAATTGGGGCTTGAGACAATGGGGATACTTTGGCATGCCTTGTGGAAAGCAATTCATAAATGAAACAAACAAATTAATGATAATAACTGGATTTGGGAGCAGTTCCAAGCCTGCCATGAAGCATAAGTTACGCTGATTCCCCTGCACTCAAGGGGTTCTGATCCATAATAGCAATAGCTACTGTCTTCCAAGTGCCACTAGACTCAGGTACACCCTCATCCATAATACACCCAGGTAAAGAAGACGCAGCTTCTGGTCTGACATTTTCACAGCAGCTGATGCAGCAGGATGAACGCTGAGGAAAGAGCCCTGGTAATGCTACTGATTAAAAAAAGTTCAGTCAGCTGGACAAGGCATGTGGGTGTTAATGAGTAAAGAATGTCCTAAATGGAGGAGGAGGAGGACTGTTGAGATAATGCCAGGACATTCCTTCAGTTACTATACGCCATGGGGAAGGAAAGTGTTAAAAGGGCAGCAAACAGCAACAACAACACTCTGCATTCGCTACCACACTCTCATGTGAAAGGTCTGCAAAATAATGAAGAGAAAGAGGGTCCACCACAAATGCAACACTTCCAGTGTTGCCACAAACCATCCCAAGTTCTGGCAGTGAGGGCGGGGAGAATAAGCAGGCAGAAACCTGGGATTTTTTCCCCTCTTGCAAGATTATTTTAATGCACTGTGGAAAGATCTCCTCCACTTCTGGTGGGCTGACTCAAAAGGGCTTGCTTATTCCACGACTGGGATGACAGCGGAGTGTTGTCTTCTCAGGAACATCTGCCTGCCAAGCCTTGCTCTAAACTTATGCCTGGAGGGAGGAAACAACCTTCCAGCTCCATCCGGGCTGCATCATTAGACAGCCCTGCCTTCTGTCCCAAACAGCAAACTGTTCCCAGATTCCGTGCTTTGAGCCTCCTCCCCTTGGCCAGCCATATCCGTGCCAAGTGTAACAGCCCTGCACACGCTGCAGCAGGAGGCAACGATCCAAGGGAAAGCGTTTTCACCCACCCACAGGCCTGGGGTCACGGATGAGTCACACGCCTTGCTGGCTTGCCAGCACCGCTCCCCTTTACCTCTGGGAGATCTGCAACTGAACAGAGATGATAAAGGGAAATGGATCTACAGTAGAAATCCATCTAACACAGCAGTACAGGGAGGCCTGTTAAGTCAGCTAGAAGCCTCTACTCTCCTAGCAGGCCTCCATGTGGCAAGACTCTCCTGCTTCCAGTCCCCTCAGTGTCCAACATGGTGTAGATATCTCTCTTGTTCTTTAACTGCTTCTGGAGGAGGAGGAATCCTAGCCACATGCTGCAGCATGCACAGAAAGGAAGCCAGTGCAGTATATATCGCCAGTACGGGAAAGCCAAGCCCATGGCCTGAGCAGCCAAGTTAAACAAAAGCTATATGAAAGAGCCAGCTACAACCTGGGCTGAACGTGAGGCTGTTCAAACTGCATTTGGAACCACAAATTGGGGGGATTCTAGCACAAGTCATCTGGATAGCCATGGTTGGAAATACAATGCTGGATTCAGGGATATTTTTTCTAGAAAAAGACATGCCAGAACTCACCAAGAACAGCTCCCTTATTCTCCTATAATGGCAATGGTGCCCACCTGAGAGGCGCCAGAACTGAGTTTTGGTGAGTTCCCACTGAAAAAACACACCCCTTGAGTTGAGGGATCATCAAGAAGTACCTGAAACTGTATTGCTGTCACCTGCTTGATGGTTTCTCCCCAAAAGGGGAGATTACAGAATAGGCAGCAGTTGGAGAGGTTATTAAAGTGATGTTATTTTTTTTAAAAGGAAGGTTTTGATCACCTCTTGTACAGGACATAGGATCTCTCTTTACCTCAGCTAACCGCCTTTGTAAACCAACCCCATCTGTCACTGAAAGACAAGGGCCTGAATCTGGAGCAACAGCGGACGCCTGCAGTTCTCCAAGTATCCTGTCAACATCCGAGAACAAAACAAGCTGAAAGTGATCCAAGCAGCAACAACAAGAGGTTGTCAAGGAGACCTCTGACTTGGACACTCTCACAACTGTGGCTTCCAAGCTGGACCAGAGAGGAAACAGCTTCACAAATGTGTCACAGCAGCCCATAGATTTCTCTCCTTCTGGGTGGGCCATATCTGGGGGCATCTGCTGTTCCTTCATTGGCAAAAACAGCAACAACACTCCTGGGTCAACACTCCAGGACTGATAGATAGGAAAGAATTGCTTGCCACATTAACCAACATAAAAAGGTAAAGGTACCCCTGCCCGTACGGGCCAGTCTTGACAGACTCTAGGGTTGTGCGCTCATCTCACTCTAGAGGCCGGGAGCCAGCGCTGTCCGCAGACACTTCCGGGTCACGTAGCCAGCGTGACAAGCTGCATCTGGCGAGCCAGCGCAGCACACGGAAACGCCGTTTACCTTCCCGCTAGTAAGCGTCCCTATTTATCTACTTGCACTCGGGGGTGCTTTCGAACTGCTAGGTTGGCAGGCGCTGGGACCGAACGACGGGAGCTCACCCCGCCGCGGGGATTCGAACCACCGACCATGCGATCGGCAAGTCCTAGGCGCTGAGGTTTTACCCACAGCGCCACCCGCGTGGGTAACCAACATAGCATGAGTCAAATGGACTGAATAAGTCCAGCTAATTTCAGCATGATGTTTTAGCCACCTGTGCTCTAACCATGACCCCAATGGCCAAAGTCTGTATAAGGCACCTCCGTATAGATTTCAGGTGCCATCCAGATGTTGCTCCCATCCTCCCTGACCATTGCCTTCATAAACTGGGACTGGTGGGAGTTATAGTCCTACAAGTTACCTATCTCAACCAATCAGCAACCTTTCAGCAAGGCCAGTGGGCTGGATTATGGTACCTTGATGCCAAATACCTTGTCTTCATTCCTGATCAGATCCTGATATTTGAGGAAGTGCAGCACAACACAGAGAATGTCTGGCAACACCAACAGAGAGCCCTTATGCCCTGCTACACATTCCTACCTCCAGCAGTCTCATGTTTAGAAATGCTTATTTTTAGGGCTACATTTCCCCATCCATCCTGGCTCTTACAACTGACTCTTGCTTTTATTTTTTCAGTCATCTTTTTTTAAACCCAGTTTATACCGCATTGCCAGGAAGGAACAATGATACACTCACCATATGGCTGAGCCCACCCCACTGACCTAGATAGGAAGGCCACAGAGACACAGGCCTGAGAAACAGCAAAGGGAGATGCCTCTTCCACAGCAGGGAGTCCTAAGCAGTGACAGAGTCTCATGCGGGATAAGGGCATTTTCCCACCCGGGGAAATAATGGCTCAATTTGCCCCTCAATACATATATCGTAATAATAGACTTGGAACTTTTAGGAGGGAGTGCTCCTCAGCAGCTACTAGTGCTAGGATAATCTCCCATCATGCTCTGTGTCACAAAATTAATACCAAATGTATTGCTAAGTCAGACCTAAGATCTTGCATCACTTAAGTGCCAAAACCAGAAAATCAAGGGTTTCACAAGTACAATGAAGCCTATGTTCCCCATTCCACCGATATTCCGCTCCATACAACTGGACCTAATTTTCTCAGAGGGGCTGATGACTCAACTGTACAGCAATGCTGCTAGAAACTGGAGGATGCCAAGGGAGATCCTCAGCTGCAGATTTGATGCAAGCAGGAAAGATGGTGCAAGTAAGTCCCTGTCATCCTTATTCATTTACAGAGAACATTCAAAAGGTACCAGCCACCCTGGGCAGTATATTTAAGAAAGCCAAATCATGCATCTTCAAAGCCTACCTCATGTGGCAGCTTCACTGCATCCTTCCAGCACTGATGAGGGACTGTATCCCAATGAATGCCTTAAGCCTTTAAATTTGGTCTCTCTGAGTGTCACTCTGAGTCTGCAGCAGCTTGTTTGGCTAGTTCATGCCATACATATACAGTTGTACCTCGGGTTACATACGCTTCAGGTTACATACGCTTCAGGTTACAGACTCCGCTAAGCCAGAAATCGTGCTTCAGGTTAAGAACTTTGCTTCAGGATGAGAACAGAAATTGTGCTCCGGCAGCGTGGCAGCAGCAGGAGGCCCCATTAGCTAAAGTGGTGCTTCAGGTTAAGAACAGTTTCAGGTTAAGTACGGACCTCTGGAACGAATTAAGTACTTAACCCGAGGTACCACTGTACTTTGGCCCTGTTCCTGAAATGCACTGAGAATCTATTCTCTTCAACTTTTGGGTACAAAGCCTGCCACTTAGTTTCTATCTGCATGGGCACCGATGTGTCAGTGGTGAAGCTGAGTGTTCCATCACAGGTACAAACTACCACTGCAAACAATCCTGAAGCAGACCGAGAGTGAAATGATGAACTGTACTTTGTGCCCATGACAGAGCATTCAGAAAAAGATAACCGCTTCCACATAGGCAAGACTCCACGAGAAACGCCAACTCAGCCAAAAAAGGTGGGTCACCGGCCCCGTGGCCCAGAATCACATCAATGAATGAAACTAAGCATTACAGAGCAGCATATATTTTTACTTCTGTTGATAACTGGCTCTTGGAGGCTCTTGGAGCTTGCCTAGAGGCAGCACATGTTCCTAGATACAAATTATATCTTCCCTTCCCATCTGCAATCATCTGGATTTTAAAAGCCACACCACAAACAGGTGACATCAGCACGTACAACCACAGGAAGCTACTGATGATAAGCAGGGGAAGGATTTACCAAATTCAAGGCAGAACTAGCTTTGTCATCCATGCTCCTCGTCCTACATAGTTCTAAAGCAGTC
The DNA here is from genome assembly GCF_964270895.1 of Podarcis filfolensis. Lineage (NCBI taxonomy): Eukaryota > Metazoa > Chordata > Lepidosauria > Squamata > Lacertidae > Podarcis > Podarcis filfolensis. The sequence goes on along the minus strand of NC_139608.1, from coordinate 40,955,746 downwards.
TCCTCTCCTGCGCTGTCATGAAAACCTGAGTTCACTCTGGTGAGAAAGCTCAATGGTATAGCTTTCACCCATACTAAAAACAACTGACCATAAATCTACAGATGGAGCTACCTACACCTGACTTAGGAACACAGACCTGCCTGTAGCTCTTGGGTGACAAAATTCAGTGCCAATTTGTGTGCTGGCTCTTCTCAAAGTCCTGATTGGACAATGGCTACAAAATCAAGGTCATGGTGCTATTGAAACCAACTGGACTGTGCAATCCTAGGCACGCTTACTCAGAAGTAAGTCCCACTGCACTCAGTGGATCTTACACCCCAGATCACAGCCTGCATTTCAAGAGCTTGTTTACGTGTGGCGAGAAAACATCTCCGCATACCGCCATGTACTGAAAGTCTCTTAGAAAAAAAATCAGAGAGAGAGGTCGGGCATGTTATAAACACACAGTGCAATGCAACGTGACTATTTTGAACACCTATTTAATAACATGTAAGTACCCTCAACAATACTGCCAAATCCCCTAACACTTCAAAGAGTTTACTTAAGAAAAAGGGGGGAAATGGGGATGGGGGAGAAGAGAAAAGATAAGAAAGGAACACAATAACTCAAAACCTGTTCACCTGGAAGAAAATCAGCCGCCCCAACTGGCTTCCAAGTCAGTATACTTAGGGTTTAGGAGCACAGCACGTTCATAAGACAGCTAGTTCGGCACTGTCAGCTATGACTACCAGTAATTCTCCAATGTATAACTCAGATATAATGGGAGTCAAATCAAAAACTTTACCTATGTAGCACATGAGCAGTTCCTTTATGCCAATAAGTAGTTTTGCAGTCAAAATCTGAAAGCCACGGAGAGACACAGTAGGCAAGACTCTTGAGAGCACCGGGCCAGTACAATTCACCCAAATGACTTGTGCATACTAGAGAAAACATTTATGGAAGTTGCGGGTGACAACACCAGGAGAAATGGAAAACATGTTGTGTGTTGAGTTCAGACATGAGAGACTTAACACAAAGACAAAAATGTGCTTTAGTGCAGTGCAACAACTTTTACAGCATGTGCCAAAAAAAGGGGAGCAGGGAGAAGAAACTTGTGAGAGACGGATCAGTAGGATCATGAAACTAGCCAGGGGGCTCAGTTCAATCTGGATTTTCTTTTTCATGCACTGCGTTGGGGGAGCTATGGGTTAGCAGTATTTTAAATAAGAAATAAATAAAGGCCCTCCCTTCTACACAAACAAAAGAAAGATGGCTGTGGCAAATAAGTAAAAGGTAAAGGTACCCCTGACCATTAGGTCCAGTTGCAGATGACTCTAGCGTTGCGGCTCTCATCTCACTTTACTGGCCGAGGGAGCTGGTGTACAGGTTCCGAGTCATGTGGCCAGCATGACTAAGCTGCTTCTGGCGAACTAGAGCAGCGCACGGAAACGGCATTTACCTTCCCGCCGGAGCGGTACCTATTTATCTACTTGCACTTAATTGTGCTTTTGAACTGCTAGGTTGGCAGGAGCAGGGACCAAGCAACGGGAGCTCACCCCGTCGTGGGGATTTGAACTGCCAACCTTCTGATCGGCAGGCCCTAGGCTCTGTGGTTTAACCCACAGCGCCACCCGTGTCCCACATGACTATAAGTAAGGTAAAGGTAAAGGGGCCCCTGACCATTAGGTCCAGTCGCGGACGACTCTGGGGTTGCGGCGCTCATCTCGCTTTACAGGCCAAGGGAGCCGGCGTTTGTCGGCTTTCACAGACAGTTTTTCCGGGTCATGTGGCCAGCATGACTAAGCCGCTTCTGGCGAACCAGAGCAGCGCACGGAAACGGCATTTACCTTCCTGCTGGAGCGGTACCTATTTATCTACTTGCACTTTGACGTGCTTTCGAACTGCTAGGTTGGCAGGAGCTGGGACCGAACAACGGGAGCTCACCCCATCGCGGAGATTCGAACCGCCAACCTTCTGATCGGCAAGCCCTAGACTCTGTGGTTTAATCCACAGCGCCACCCGCATCCTATATGAGTATAAGTAGACCCTTGTAAATCCTTAAAAGAGAAAAGGGCCCTAATAACGAAGGAAGTGGGGGTTCGGATAATAGCTGGGATGAAGGACACTGTGTGGCATTTGTCCAGATAAAACAAGAAACGTTGCAAGAAGGCTAGTGCCTATTTAACAAGGGACAATGTTGGGAACTGACAGTGTAATCCTATGGCTATCTACTCAGAAGTAAGTCCCACTGAAGTCAGTAGGAATTCCTCCTGGGTAAGTGCCTATAGCACTGCAGCGGAAGATGGGTTACATGATATAATGGGGGCTCTACAAACCTTTTAATGACATAAATGTTTTCATCTGCACATACCCTTAAGAATGGCACTGCTGCAAACATTCAGAGTGTTGATCTCCGTAAGGACATGAATAAGCAATGTTGCTTATTCGGTGCTGAAAGCCTAATGCTTACTTTAGGGCATCTTGGCAAAAGTGTTGCTGCGAAGATTTAGGAAATAGCTGCACTGCTGTTCTCAGCACTGGTGTGGCCCACCCTGTAGGCTTGACAGCTGCTCTTCGCAGCAGGTCCATATGGCAGAAATGCCCCCAAGCTCTTATGAAACAGCTTGAGCCAAGTAAGGCCAGCACCAGCTAAAGCTGCACGCAAACGCAGAGGAGAGCGCTTTACGTGGGCGCCGGTGACACCGTTCTTTCCACAGCGAGAGGAAACTTGTTCTGAGGAACGCACTCAGCAGAGCTTTGTGGTGAGGCCTACATCTCTTTGCAACCCTATCCCTTCCAGACTACTGCAGGCTCCCTAATTCCGAAACTCAGGTTTAAGAAACCCAGAATTCACTCTTCCAGCATCCTATATGCTGCTATGATCCTTTTCTAGTTAGATTAAAATATTAGGCCATTGAATAAGCAATGGCTGAGCTACAGCTCCTTTCCTCAGCCTTTTGCCAAGGAAATGACAAGCACAGGGAATATGAATAGAGACTAAAAGCAGCGTTGCAAGGAATGTAAAACTGAAGTCGCTCAGGCTCTGTTCACAGGTTGTAGAATTCCTACATGCAAGTCACATATAGTAGCATGTGATGATTCTACACACAAGCGCAGGTCTGGCTTCAGATTTTTTGGGTGGCATGAGCAAGCTGTTCAAGGTGGGCACCCCCAGTGCCAACTGCAGTCCCCGTGCCACAGTCTCTTCCTCACACACTTGTGAATGAACCTTGGTGCTGCCACCAGCTACTCCCCCTGTGGTTGTAAGTGAGGGGGCTGACCTCAGTGCGGGTGCCAAGCTATTTTGCGCCCTTGGTAAGGCTAACTACTTGCAGCAGCACCACCACTCAAAAAAATTGCTGACTTCAGTTTTCAAAAACAGATATCTTGTACAAATGATAAAATTCTTCAATATATAAAACTACAATATTATCAGAAATTTATAAGCTATAACAAAAACTAACTGTATAAAACTGCTCCGCAAAGGTCAGCACTGCACCCCTTTGAGAGCTGTGCCCGAGGCAGCTGCCTAGTTTACGTAATGATAGTACCGGCCCTGGCTTATTTTCATTTATTTATTTTTATTAGATTTATATACCGCCCTTCATCACAAGATCTCAGGGCGGTTCAAAGAATAAAATGCAGAATAAAAACAAGTAAATAAGTAAACAAAAACAGCAAAACAATAACCTCCCTTCCCACAGACACATTAAAAAAGTCATAGAATATTAATCAACCAAAGGCCTGGTTGAAAGCATCTAAAGATGTATAATAAAGGTGACAGGCAAGCCTCTCTGAGGAGAGCATTCCGCAAACAGGGAGCCACTGCAGAAAAGGCCCCGTTCTCGTGTTGCCACCTTCCATACCTCTTGGAAGATGAGCGCAGAGTCCAGGATCAGATTACATGGGGAGAGGCTCTGTAAGGAGCAGCTACGACCATCACACAACCCTATAAGTAAGTGGGGGGGAGTTAGTGACTGCAGGAGCACTCCACTGAGACGCCCATAACAGGCGGTCTGTATGTGGGCTAGCCAGGGTGCCAGCCCCAGTAGGACCTCCCAGGGCACCTGAGCACTGGCAGATGCCACAGTATGATGCCAGGGCTGCACACGCAGATTGTCATCTACACACAGCAATTCCCACACAAGTGGGATCACTTTTGCACTTGAGGACCACATAATTGGCGTGCAGGAATTTGGTAATGTGTGAAGCGGGTTCCAGGGCAGAAAGATATGTCTCTAAGTTGCACTGTCCCATGCTATTCCCAAGATGCAATTAGGTGACATTTTAAATACTGATTTTAAACTAATTAGAACATGATAGATGATCAGTAGGATTTGCTATCCTGCAATGTGCAAACTATGAGTGCTGGAACTGTGACCTGGAAAACATGAACTCAACTCTGAACTCCACCGTGGTCTCAATGTACATCCCATTACGTTAAAAGGCAAACTGCCTGGAATATGGAGGGCTCAAGAGACCCACCTACTTGTTCCAGGGAGGTTCTTAAGAGTGAGAAGAATCCAGAGGAAGGCTGCACTGTTGTGTCGGGCAGGAGAAGAATGCTCTTATTTGCTGAAATGTTTCACTTATCCCATCCCAAAGATTCAGGGCAGATACACAAAGAAGTATGCACAATCACAACTAATAATAGACAAGAAATGGCAATACAGTGGGACCTCGGTTGAAAACCAGCTCTTTTTACAAACTATTCGGTTCACGAACTCCGCAAAACTGGAAGTAGTGTCCTGCTTTGCGAACTTTACCTCGGTCTAAGAATGGAATCTGAATGGTGGAAGGGCACCGGCGGCGGGAGGCCTCGTTAGGGAAAGTGTGCCTCAGTTTAAGAACGGTTTCGGTTTAAGAACGGACTTCCAGAATGGATTAAGTTTGTAAACCGAGGTACCACTGTAGCTTTAAATCTTGCAATCTTGCAATCGCAGCTCAATATACAGTGGTACCTCGGTTTACGAATAATCCGTTCCAAAAGTCTGTTCTTAAACCGAAACCATTCTTGAACCGAGGCATGCTTTCCCTAATGAGGCCTCCCACCACCAATGTTCTTCCACCATTCGGATTCTGTTCTTAGACCGAGGTAAAGTTTACAAAGCGACACTACTTCCAGTTTTGCAGACTTCATAAACAGGGCTATTCTTAAACCGAGGCACCAATGTACATATAACAACAACAAAAAAAAAAACATACACACAAACTCTTTGACCTTGTTTGGTCGAATTTAGCTGTTACCCGATAGCCTATAGTAGATCTCCAATCAGCAAGAAAGCCTTTCCTGCTTCTAATATTTGAGCATCTCTCTACATACCTGTTTCTAGAGTCTAACCATAGGATCTCTCTCTCTCTCTCTCTCTCTCTCTCTCTCACACACACACACACACACACACACACTTTCCCAAAAACCCCAAAGATTCTGATGTAACTTTTCCTTCTGTAAGAAAAGGCCGCACCATGAGCATCAACTGTCATACTGGAATCCGCCCTACGGGGCATGTCAGTCATGGGTCGTCTGTACTTGGGTGAAGGAGGGTCGGAATGAGGAGCCAGAATCAGACCCGCTAAATAACGATGCTGTCCCCAGAATTCCTATATAGGGTGTTGTCACCTGGGGGCGGGGAGCAAACCAGTGTTCCTAAGGAGTACGGACCATCTCCAGTAGCCAAAAGCAAGATCGCCTGGGTGCGATCCAGACCAGGACCGAGGAGGACTACCAGGGGGTAAGACCCTTGGACCCAGGGGAACTGTGGGAAACCATGGTGATGTCCTGGGCGCGCGTGCTGCCTTAAGGAAGTCTCCTCCGACTAAGAAGCTCAGCCGGGCGTCCCTAAGCCAACGGGGCGGGATGGGTGGAGAGCTGGCCAGGATAGCAACCCGCGATCTCCCGCAGCGGATGGGGAGACCAGTTGCCCACGCAGCTCAAGCCGCGGAGGGAGGAGCCGGGGCCGCGTCGGAGAAGTTTCCACACGAGCCCCGGGAGCAGCGCTTTCTCGGGCGGACGGGAACGAAGTGGAAGCCCCGACGGCGCGGAGGGAAGGGGGCGCCCAGGCCGGGCCCTTCCCGCTGCCGCGATGTCTCCCTCTCGGCCCCTACCTGTTGCGCGGTGCCTCCAGCCGTCGCAGCCCCGGCAGATCGCCCTCTCGCCTCGGCCCCCAGGAGCCGCCGCGGCCCGGAGCTCAGCTCCGCCCCGGCCCCAGTCGCCGCCCTCCGCAGCCGGCTGTGCTCTGAGCGCCCCCTTCCAGCAAGCGGGTGCAGCTGGGGCCGGAATCCCGCTCTTGGAGCCAGCGAGGCAGCCGTTTCCCACGGGCAGCGGGCACTGGAGCAGGCAGAGGCGTGTCCATTGCTGGAGATCTGGAGGCCAGGGGCGAGCTGGGGCCGGCTAGGGGCGCGGGGGTACTCTGCACATGCTCCGCTCCCTGTGCCCCCCTACGCTCCCTGCTCTGAGTTTCTTTGCCTTGCACTGAAAACTAATCCCACGGCTTATAAATCTTGGGAAGGATCCCTGTGTTTTCCCTCTTTCTTTAGCATCCGCCTTTGCCATACTGCTGGGATGTATCTTCACCATCTTTTTCGAGTCCCAAATGAATTGGGAAGAAAATGTATAATTGCCGTTAAAACCGAGAACTCTCCACCAGGAATTCGAAACTTTGCAGTAAAGATGCTGCACGTTCTCCAAGCGCTGGAGAAATCGCATCTTGCACAAGCCAGTTAAACAAGTAGACAAGTTTGCTTTATGCAGCTGTGGCTGGGATCTAAGACATGCCCCGTGGGGGTTTTGACTATTTTCTTTGAACAAGAGGCTCCCTCCCTTCCCCCGCCTATGCCATTTCTCCCCAGCTGCTTTTTAAAGCCTGCTTTCTTTCGGAAGTGGTTTGCTACGCTGCGTGGAAGGCTGCAGCTTCAGAGAGAACAACCAGAAAGGAGCCTGGGAAGAGGCAGAATGGGGAAGTGACATAGCTCAGCTGTAGCACATCTGTCTTCTATGCAGAAGTGTCCCAGCTTCAGTTCCAGGCATCTCCAGGTAGTTTGCAAAGTTCAGATGCATCACATTATTTATTTACTTCCTTCATTGAGACCAGAAATCATCTTCTGCCTTTCTCAGCAAATACCAACTCAATGCATTTATGCATTGCCTGGCAGGATTCCATTAAAATGGTAGTGTTCCTGAACTGCACATTTGTGCCTGGTACCATGTTCTGCACATGCATCCGCACACACACACAAAATGCAGAGTCTTGGCATTCAAAACTGGGTTGCCCATGGTGCCAAATTTATTACAGAACAGAACCCTGATTGTAATCTATGTAACTGTCTGAAATATGAGAAATGCAGTGGTACCTCGGGTTAAGAACTTAATTCGTTCTGGAGGTCCATTCTTAACCTGAAACCGTTCTTAACCCGAGGTACCACTTTAGCTAATGGGGCCTCCCGCTGCTGCCGCGCGATTTCTCTTCTCATCCTGAAGCAAAGTTCTTAACCCGAGGTACTATTTCTGGGTTAGCAGAGTCTGTAACCTGTAGTGTCTGTAACCTGAAGCGTCTGTAACCCAAGGTACCACTGTGTATCTGTTTTCTTTCCTTTGCTGGGCTTAAGGATCCCTATTTGACTACCCTGTGATATAGGAGGGTAGTGGCCATCTTGCCATTTATGGAGAAATTCAAAAAGAAAGAAGGGTGGAACAGCCTATAAGCAGCAGGCATGCAGCCTAACACAGCAGAATCCTATGCATGATTCAGAAGTAAGTTTCACTGTGATAACACCACACCGAGGAAGGTGGAAAGGAAAACAGATGACATCAGAAGCAAAACTGGCTCAGGGACAACACTCCGTATACAGTGGTACCTCCGGTTAAGTACTTCATTCGTTCCAGAGGGCCGTTCTTAACCTGAAACTGTTCTTAACCTGAAGCACCACTTTAGCTAATTGGGCCTCCCACTACCACCGCGCCGCCGGAGCACAATTTCTGTTCTCATCCTGAAGCAAAGTTCTTAACCCAAGGTACTATTTCTGGGTTAGCGGAGTCTGTAACCTGAAGCGCATGTAACCTGAAGTGTATGTAACCCGAGGTACCACTGTATTGGCTCTCTAATGTCACTTCTAGATTATCTGTTCATTGAGCAACACCTTCCAGTGCCCTTTCCCGTCACTTTCCTTATTGCAAACTCTGATTTCAGGGGGAAGTGGGTTTGCTGCACTATCCCTTAAGTGTAGTTGCGATGACACCCACATCCATCACTGCTGCTAACTCTCTTGGTTTCCCCCTTTCCTCCCACTGCCTTGGACGATGGATGCATTAGACACAATAGGCTTCAAAGGCCTGTGCAATGCAATTTATTCCATTGAATACTTATTTTTATAAGGTAATGCCCCCAGCTAAAGGTCTTTTTATCACACTTTTCATTCCCCAATAGGTCAAGGATGGGGTACCTGTGGCCTGTCAGATGTTGCTGCACTGCAGCTCCCACCATCCCTTACTATAGACTGTGCTGGCTGGGGTTGATGGGAAGCCAGCCGCCTCTGGAGGGCCAAAGGTCCCCCACCCCGGTAGTACGGTAGGTCATTGTGCATAGTGTGAACACTCATGACTCAGCTCTTCCACCCCTGCAGTAGGTCATTGTTCCTATTGTGAACACTCATGGCTCAGCTCTTCCAGATGAGTCATATAATTGGGTTGATTATATGGGAAAGAGTAGATGACAGTAGATGGGCTCCCCCAGCCCTCTGAAGCAGATTTTGGGGGTGCATGGGGGGGCTATAGGAAGGAGGAGAGGGAGAAGCCCGCTTTCACAAGCAGGAACCTGCTTGCACTGTGTTGGATCTCACCCGCAGCTTATTGTGGGAACAAACCATGTTGTTTCTTTTCGTAAGGACAGATCCAGCTCATCAGGTATACAGTTATGTACAGTGTGTGCCTGTTGTAAATGTTTGTGCATGTTGTTTTTATTTCTTTGAAACCATTTGAAGGATAAGTGGGGAACAAAGCAAGGCAAAGGACCGTGACACAAGAATGCTTTGCATCAGCAATCTCTGTGTTTCCAAGCGGGTTGACCTCCAAAGCCTCTGCATTATATATTGCAATGTTTAACACTATTTGCAGGGAATGTGGGACACCTATGCAAATGAGGGGCAGGCAACAATCGCACAAAGACCTCTTGGGAAACAAAGAGGACATTGCTGCTGCTAAAAGAAGGAATTTGCAGCATTGACGAGTGTGGTTTTTGAAGACTTTTTCTCAAAGAAAACTGAGCTCCAAAAATGGTTGTTGGGAGGTTCTAAAAGTTGAAAGTGATTTGTAAAAGATGAGCCTCTCTTTCCTACATCTTTAATGCTAGTTTCACTGTGACTGGTTTTACATGCTGTGTTTTCCAAATGGGTTCTCATCTGCAGTAAATTAATAAGGTAGGAAGACTCCCTATCCTTTCCAGGATATGTAATCTGGAAATTTTGAAGCCCGAAAGGCTTTTGAATGGGTTATCAAATAAATTTGTGGCTGATCAAGAAAGCCAGTGTGGTGCAGTGAATAGCCAAGGTCCCTTTATATGACTTTGGGCAAATCAGCCTCAGTTCCACATCTGCAAAATGTGACTAAAAAGGGCCTGCATCTTAACACTTTTGCAAGGCTAGCAAGCATTATACAGATTATAAAGCCTGCTATGCTCACCATTATAAGGCACTTACCAGTAAAAGTGGTATATAAATCACTGCACTGTATAATGGCTTATAAATGATCGTAGCAGTTAACACTAGTGAATACTTGATGATCGTAGCAGTTAACACTAGTGAATACTTGAACACTAGTGAATACTTGGTGAATACTTGAATAATTGCTGGGATTGGGGTCTCCCATCCAAATGGCTTCACACTGTCCTCATATGAGCCAATATAGTTGCACCTACAGTTCAGAATATCAGAGGGAGGGGCACAAGGTTGTTATTTTTGCTTTTGCTTTTTGTTTTTAAATAGAAGGAAACACGACATACTGGAAACATTTGAAAAGTTAATTTACATATCCAGGAACCTTAAAAGCATCCCATGAAAGCCTTCCATACCAATGATCAAAATATTCAGTGGCCAGTAGAGGGCAACATGGTCTTTCTCATTCTGATGCAATTGAGGAGCGCAATTGAGGTTGTGCAAATGCTATACAGTGGTACCTTGGGTTAAGTACTCAATTTGTTCCGGAGGTCCGTTCTTAACCTGAAACTGTTCTTAACCTGAAGCACCACTTTAGCTAATGGGGCCTCCCGCTGCTGCTGCACCGCCAGAGCACAATTTCTGTTCTCATCCTGAAGCAAAGTTATTAACCCGAGGTACTATTTCTGGGCTAGCGGAGTCTGTAACCTGAAGTGTATGTAATCTGAAGCGTATGTAACCCGAGGTACTACTGTACTTATAAAGCAGATTTGAAGCAGATTCTTTCCTTCTAAGGATTCTGGGCACTGTAGGTTACTTCTCACAGAGTTACAATTCCCAGGAAACCTTTAAAAAACTACAGTGCACAGAACTTTATACAGTGGTACCTCTGGTTATGTATTTAATTCATTCCGGAGGGCTGTTCTTAACCTGAAACTGTTCTTAACCTGAAGCACCACTTTAGCTAATGGGGCCTCCTGCTGCTGCTGCTGCTGCCGCGCCGCCAGAGCACAATTTCTGTTCTCATCCTGAAGCAAAGTTCTTAACCCGAGGTACTATTTCTGGGTTAGCGGAGTCTGTAACCTGAAGTGTATGTAACCTGAAGCATATGTAACCCGAGGTACCACTCTACAGGACTTTCATTCCACTATGTGTTTGATTATGGCCATTGCATTTACCATTTTTACATATCTGAAAACTGATGCTGTTTAAACTTTAAAATAATACTTGTTGGGGAAAATACATAAAATTGCCCACATTGCACTGTGTGTGTATCTTGATGCTGTCATATATATTTTAGCAAGCAGCTTGTAAAATTATGAAGGCTGGAAAATATGAATTGAGACTTGAACCAGCACAGAATTAGTTCCTTTTTTTGGAGGGGGTGAACTTGAATGGTAACTAATTCCTTTTAGGAGGGGGTGAAATGGAATGAATTTCTTGTTAAAATGAACTTTCCAAGCACTGATCTGAACTAGTAGGTAGTCTTGAAGGAATATTTTGGTGTTATGTTTTCTGGTTCCTCCCTTCAATCACTACTCCCCCCTGACCTTTTTCCACCACGACAAGTGTATAGGTATTTCTGTCACCTGTGCATGCACATCATAGACCAGAAGGGCCTGCCCACCCCTTACTAGAAGAGGTCTTTTTTTGTCCATAGTGCAGTTAAATACTAGCCATTTAATAAACAAGAAGGTTTAGGCTCATTTCATGTTTATGGGTATCACAACAGATGGATCTTGGAAAGTTCATCAGTCAGCCTTGTTGACATCTCATGTTCGATATCTCCACCAGCTTTCACCCAGCCGAGCCTTCACCGTGGCGTCTCCCATTGGGCAGCTCGTGGCACAACCTTCTTATGCAGGGCTTTACTGTTGGGGACCCTGTCAGAAGCCTTTTCTACACGAGGGCTGTCCACAGTGCTCTGTCTGAGTTGGAAATGCACCTGGAAGAGAGAAGACCACTAGAGTGCTTGCTGCCATTCAATGCAAAGCCACCTCCTGTATCATGTGACTCCTGCATTGGTTACTTGATTAATTACTTGATTAGTCAAGTAAGCTCAAATCCAAAACGGGTGTAAAATTACGTAATCACCCCAATATAGGATATGTCCATTTAAAGAGGAGCAACTCAGCAATGTCAGAGGTGCTGATACTAGGGTGGCCCTTTGTCCTATTTGCTGTCCTCTAATTGGGCTGTGCAAGTGGTGCCTGGGCTCTGAACTGAGGGGGGGCATCTCAAAGCCCAGTCAATGAGGCACTGGGCTTTGGGAAGGACGTGTGAGGCTCTGATAGAGTTCTGGAGTCCTCCCACCTCCTTTTCAAAGACTAATCAGCACTTACCCAGCTTTGGGAAGGAGATGGGAGGGCTCTAGCACCCTGCCAGAGCCTCACACCTTCTTCCCAAAGCAGGGAACTTCCTTATTTGCCTTTGGGAAGGCAGCGCAAGGGCTGGACGGGGGGGGGGGGGGCTGGCTCCAAATTTTGGCCTCATACAGGGCATCATAGTATTCAAGTCCACAACTACACAGTCCATGATTCAGCGATGGCCTCAAATACACTAAATGCTATGTTTTAAATGCTTGAAGCAGAAGAACATGGCTTGCTACGGGTGACAAGGCCTGGCCAGTAACAAAGCTCAATGAGTTTAAGGGGGAAAGTGTTTATTTTACTCTTTGATGGGACATGGAGGTCTTGGCTAGGGATCCAGAAAGTCAGCAATAGGTTTCCATCTCTCCTTCCACCAGCAGGTGGCTCAGCCGAGCTCTGATTCACAGCACTGCCTCACCGCTCCACTCCCCGCCCCCAATATGCTACACCCCCTTGCAGGGTGAGGGTTTCCCTGGCAGTGGAGCCTCTCAGTAAATCATCAGAAATGCATTAAGAGCATTCCAGAAAATCTGGCTGTCTCCTCTCTTGAAATGGGGTGGGGCTAAGCTGGGGAAGATCAGAAGCTCACAGAGAAGATGGGCACCTCCACAGAGTCGCAGGAGGGCTGCAGGCTGTTTGAGTGGCAGAATGCAGCCTTAAGGCCCAGGAGGTTGGAAGGCAGCTCAGTGACTGAGTAGGCTCTCCTGAAGGGGGTGTTAGGCTGCCTTTGCTTCCCCAACATCACAGTTAAATGCCCCTTGAAGTATATGGCTCATTTCACTGAGATCAGTCTGGGCTTCCTAGTCTTGAAAGCCTAGTCCTGTGCCAGCCCCAAGTCACAAGGGGATGGTAAACAGGGACAATTAACGCAGAGAAATGACCATTCCAGCACCTCAGGACTAAAAGAACGCCCAGCCCCCACACTCCAGCACTGCCAAAAATGGAAACTTGCCAAACTTCCTTCTTTTGTATGGAATATGGTTGCTGAGTTAAAACACAACTGTGTTACACAAGGTCCCAAGGACAAATAAACAGCAAAGCAAAAGGTCAGGGGTGAAGAACATATCTAGAGATTCTCCAACTTTCCATTGCAGACTGGCAGGAGGCCTTCATTCTCCCTAACTACACCCCCTGCTTCAAATACAGTTTTCCAAAGCAGCTTAATAGAATTTAGAGAGGCTATTTGCTACTTGTAGCTCTACAGAATGACAGAATTAGAGCTGAGGTGAAGAGCGCTGTGTAACTAAAAAGCATCCACAGCCTTTAATCGGGGTGGGCCAAGAAAAGATGCAATAACTATTTTATATCTTTGGACAGACATTACTTAGCACTCTACCAGTTCCAGATTTGGGGCTGGGTATTTCTAAATGGCAACAAGAGTGCTCTGAGCAGTGCTGGGCTAGCAGCCAGTTTAATTTCCTACAATGCCTGAAGGTAACACTAATGTGGGGAGAAATGTGGAAAATTTAAATGGTGGCTAATATCAGCCACCTGGCTACTTGGAACTCTGGGATAGAATTAATATTTTTAAAAGGGGGGGCATAGGGCAGTGTCAGTGCTGGAGAACTGGGGCCTAGGCCTAAGGATGTCAGGTGCTGACATGGCCCCAGGTAGCACAGCTTGAGGAGTAGGAGCTGCATGGTTTTCTCTGCCAAGGCTCTAGTGGGGCACCTGGAGCACAAAGAGATGCAACTTTACATGAGTGGTCTGCTTTAAACTATCCATCCTGGATTTCTGTGCATCCAATGAGCAGGTCATAGACAGGGCTGAGTAGGGCAATAGTTAAGGGAAATGCGGGGAGGTCTTCTCCTTACCAGTCTGGAAGGGAAGGTGAACTTCTGAAGCTGGGCTGGGCTAATGCTTTCCCATACTCTCAGTGTTTCCACATTTTTATTAACCATAATTCCATGACCCAACTCTCATAGGGGTGCAGGGAAGGTTTCTTCCCACTATCTCCCTGGTGGCCCTACTCTAATTCACGCCTGAAGGCCCAGCTTAGCAGAACCTGGCACCTTTAACCTTTCCCCAACACTCACCACCGTGGGTGCAGCTGGGCCCACCGTCACCGTCACTGTCTGTGGCTGGTATCCATCCGCTGATGCCGTGACTGTGTAAGTACCAGGCAGCAGCAGCCGGAAATAGTCACCATGTTCTCCTACCAGAGAGAAAGAGGGGCTGAGAAGGTATAGAGAGCAGAGCCAGAGGACACCACTTGGGCTTGACTTGCCTGGCCTCAGCCCCACAATTAGGGAGTCCGGGGGGGGGGGAACCCTGGCTAGAATCAGGGTTCAGTTGGTCCTGATTGCTCCCCTAACAAAGTGCTGAATTATGTATCTGCCCAGTGACACTCACTATGAACACAGCTCAAACTTGCAATGTGCTCTGTGCCAGGCCAGAGAACAAGTTTATCTGTTTGTTTGTTTGTTTGTTTGTTTCACAATATTTCCACTTACGGTAATCACTGATACTTCCCTGCAGAAAATGCAGGGAAGGGCAGGGGTTAGCACCCCAAAATTTTAATGGGGAAAAAAAGGCTTATTGAGCTCAATGGCCCACTGCTACAGCAGTAGATTTACTGCATTGGGGTGTGTGTGTTGGACTAGATGAACTCTTTGACTACTGAGATATTGAAATTGGCTGCATAAGAGACCATAAAGCTATAGGCATAACCAGTGCTTTTTTTCCTGGGGGGTACGCAGGGGTATGCATACCCCCTAAACATTTTGTGAATCTTTGTACTTTTGTCCATTTACTGTATTTATTTTTCACAATTTGAACTATAAAATGGTGATTTTCTTGAGTCAAAATGAGAGTACCCCTAAACATTTTTTTTTTTTAGAAAAAAAGCACCGGACATAACTCCTGGCGTTTTCTATTTTGTTTTTGCTTGTTTTTATATGAGAAGCTTATACCCTTTACAGCCCCTGCGTGGGGCACATGGTCACAAGGAATAGACATCTTCACAACAGACTCTCAGAACCCCTTTTAGTCTTCCAGAATGACTCACTGCGAATGTTGTTAACATAATGCAGAAAGCAGAAGAGAGTCGTTTTCAAAGCAAAAGTATACCTGGCAGTTTTATGAAGGTTTTTCTTTCAGATTATAACTGTGGGACATACAAATACAGTAATGCCATTTAATTACCACCTATGATAATAGTCTGGCCTGTGTCAAGCTGGGTACCGACCTGAAGTGACATCATGGGCAATTCCTTTGACTGAGATGACAGCACCTGCGAGCCTGTTGTTGTTGTCATCGGACACCAGACCTTTGATGCCCTGGTGAACCTACAAAACACAAATACCAAACAAATAAGTGGATACCCTTAGAACTGGGGAAAGGGAGTCCACACTGCCTAGATCCAGAATGCAGTAGTTCGGCTTGCCTAGCTCTATGAACCTCCCTGAGACCTCCGGGTATAGGGAGGTACATAAATTCAATGAAGAAGAAGAAGAAGAAGAAGAAGAAGAAGAAGAAGAAGAAGAAGAAGAAGAAGAAGAGGAGGAGGAGGAGGAGGAGGAGGAGAAGGAAGAAGAGCTCCTGAGAACAGAGCTTGACCCACACCCCACAAGTGATGCATTCTAGCTCAGTGATAAAGCACATGTTCCAAATGCAAAAGACCCCAAGAGATCCTTGGTATCTCCAGATAAGGTTGCCAAAAGCCCTGCCTGTAACTTTCAGTACAGTGGTACCTCGGGTTAAGAACTTAATTCATTCTGGAGGTCTGTTCTTAACCTGAAACTGTTCTTAACCTGAGGTACCACTTTAGCTAATGGGGCCTCCCGCTGCCACCCCGCGATTTCTGTTCTCATCCTGAAGCAAAGTTCTTAACCCAAGGTACTATTTCTGGGTTAGTGGCATCTGTAACCTGAAGCGTCTGTAACCTGAGGTACCACTGTACTCAATTGGATGGACAAGTGCTCTACTTGGTCATGGTCTGGTATAAGCAGTGCTTTCTGGGGGGATGCAGGGTACGCATACCCCTAAACATTTTGTGCATCTAAGTTTGGTCTCATTGAGGGGCAGTATTTCAGTATGAGTAAGGAAAATTAAAGTACCCCTAAACATTTTCTTTAAAGAAAAAAAAGCACTGGGCATAAGGAGCTGCCATGGAGCACTGGAGGTGAGTCTGGGGAACTAAGGCAGGTAGAGCTGGTGAGAAATTTAGCTAATGGGCAAAATAAAAACTGACAAATTGCCAAATCAGCATCCGCACCTGAGGATTGGAAAGTAGTCAATGTAACACCATATTTTAAAAATGGATCCAGGGGGAAATGAGACAACTTTGTAGAAGGATTGTGCAGGATGTCACCCTGGCAGCTTTATTACCTCCTCTATGTAGGTGATAAGTGCTTCAGCATTTTTCCGCCACTCAAACACCAAACTGCTCTCTGGTGGAAATTTTTCGCAACTCAGTTCAAGGGTAATCTCAAAGCAATTGGTGTGCAGATAATTGAAATCTTGCATCCCTGCAAGGCAAAGAGATGAGGATATTGATTTGTTCCACAGTGGGGCTGAATGCAGTCCTCCAGTCCTCTCAGTCTGACCCTTGGGACTCTCCCCAAGCCACACCCCTTCCTGGCTCTGCTTTTGCTTGGTTGGAGAACATGCCCTTGTCCTCTGATGATGCCTCTTGCTTACCTGGATGGAAGATGGAGAGGGGCGTGCGAGTTTGTGCGGAAACCAGCCTGCTGTACAAAGGTAACATTTATATCCAGTGCTTTCGCACCCACTACCGACATGCATAAGAAGAAGCAAGTTTCCCCTCCCCTGTTTGATAAAATCACCTCAGCCCCTTGCTGGATTGCGGGGGCCAGGTAAAGAGACGTGCGTAAGTTCTGGTGTGTACAAATGTCTGAGCTTTGCAGGGCTGGAATGTTTTCCACGTTACAAAGGTAAATTTCACATCCCTTTCTGTGCTCACTTTGACTCTGGCCCTGTGCGCCACTGAAATGTGGCCTTCAGAAAGGTGCCCATGAAGGAATGTGCCCTTAGAGTGAAAAAGGTTCCCCACCCCCACATTTCAGGAACAGATGGAAAAACAATCATATTACAAAACAGGCTTCTTTAGACACAGGCACCATTGGCTCTTCATCTCCTCTTCCAATGTACAGAATTTCCATATGGGGTCACATGTATTGTTTCTTCCCTCCAGAATTACCTAGCTGAGTCTCTCCCTTTCCTCTTCTCCCAATCTCTCCATCCCCCATTCCTCCTACATGGGCTATTTTGAATGCCCCTGCCTTTCCCCCTTGGCCTTACCCTTGCTGAGCGAATACCAGGAGGCTCCATTGGTGATGCCATCAGGAAAGATATCTCCACAATTTGTGCCTTGGTGCATCGTTCCATGGGCATATGAATAGCTTTTGGCCAGCTGTAAAGAAAGTGCCAAGCTAGTCATAGATTCCTACCCACTCAGTTTCATATGCATTGCAGGGCACAGGCAGAATCCAGATTCAAATTCATTAATTTGTGAACAGACTTTGCAACATCAGTTCCCTGTGCTTCCCATCAAGAAGACCTACACTCCAGCACTGTTCAGAGCTAACAAAATCCAGCACCCAGGGAAAGTGCCGTGGCTATTATGTCTGCTACCACTCACCTTCTGGAAGAGGCTGTCATCAGGAGTGGGGCTGTTCTGTGCTTGCCAGACGCTCCGGCTTCTCTGCTCTTGGGATTTATCATATGGGTAGTTGGCAACAACGGCACCACCATGGAGATTGGCCGAGAGAATGAAATTGTAGCTTTTCATCCACTGAATCACAGCAAAAGTCTCTGGTTCCACCTGTGAAGGGGGAGAAGCAGGGAAGTCCAGGCAAGAACCACGTCCTTATTTCCAGCATTCCCAGTTTGGTACAAACATGGGGCAGAGTCCTGCTAGGACCGTACCCCTTCAAAATGTAGAGGTAGACCTCCATGACTGAGTGCTCTGCCATGTCAAGTCACCTGGTGTTGGAAAGCTATTGTATCAAGGAGAAAGGTTCTTGCATGGCCTTCCCCTTAATGTGTTAATGGCCAGGTTTTTGAGGGTGGCCCACATAAAACACCTTCAGTGGTCTTCCCCTCCAGCGCCGCCCCCCCCCTGTTTACCATATGGTGACAGCAGATGTATTGCATCCTGTGAAAAGTAAAATGGTGGCAGGAGTGAGCCCTCCTAGGGATTTGGCATTTGCCCTAGTAGGCCATAGGCTTGTGCCAGGCTGGAATGTGCCGCTTTTATACGTGCTGAGGAGATGGTTTTTTTGAAGAGGATCTTCAAATATGTGATTACCCTATCTGCATTGTGAAGTGGTACACTCCTGGAAGTACATGCTTTTCCTGAATGGGTAGATTGGCTCCTAGTGAAAGACCAAGAGAATGGCAAGGGGAATAAATTTTACTTCTGAATCACTGCAAGAAATCAGCCTTGTGGACTTCACAGCCCTCACTGGTCCGATTGGTGGGTGGGATGAAACCCAAGCACCCCATATGTCAGGCTGCAGCCATGGGTCAGTGGCACTGAAACAGAACATCCAGTGTGCTGGATATTGGGAGTAAACTGGGAGGTGGATATTGGATGTAGCAACACTGGAACTAATGTGGGAGTTGAGGCAAAAGAAGAAGAGAAGGATCTTAGAGAGGGGAACCTGAACTGCCACAGCCCTGGAGGGGTGTCCTAAAGCAAGTGTTGTTTTTGTGACACCCAGGCAGACTAGGCATTGAGTGAGTCTACAGTAATGTGTTACCTGACTTCTCCAGTTGTCTGGCAAGGGTATATGGTGGTTGGGTCCACCCTGTTTCTCATTGTAGTACATGACAGTATTGAGGTCAGGAAAGTTTCGGTTAAGGTCGACTCCATTGGCATTGTTTCTCCCAACGAGGTATCCTAAGGGACTTTGGCTCTAGAGAAGAATGAATGGTAAACATGTGAGTTCTAGGCATGGCTAAGTGCACACCAAACCCCACCTTGCCACTTTTGTTGGTGTATGTGTCAATGAGAATTTCAGGAAACACAAGGATATGCAAAAATCTCTGGGTTTCTGAGTGTTAATCCCAGCTGGCAGGCATCTTCTGACCCTGTTTAACATTATCAGCAGCCACCATCATTTAAATTAGATTAGAGTTTGATTTATTTGCTGCTTTCCAACAGACTGTTGCACTCAAAATAGCTCAGAATCCACAGAATCCCCCGCCTCCCCTCCCAGCAGCAAATCCTCATATTTTTATGGTCAGAAATTCTTGCATCTATTTGTCCCCTAGACAACGGAACGGGGAAGCCCAATAAAGGAAAAAGTAATGAGAAGAGCAGCATGACCAATCTGGGTCTCCAGTGAGATTAAATACTTTACTAGGCAGTGCTCCAGGCCCTGTTCAGTACAGTTTCTGTTCTGGCATTTAAAGGCTAGGAATTACTGACAGTACCAGAGATGAAACCAATGCATTCAAATCAAGGAGCTCTGGGAATATATATTGACACCGCATGAGTTTCATCAGAAATCCAGTGAGAGTGGAAATAAATCAACACAATAGCTAGACCAATAGCTCTGGGGCTTGGCCCATGGGGCTCTGCTGTTAGTACCACTCTTGACAGATGAAACAAGTCCAGTATCATTAAATGGGCTTTCTAAGCATCTCGGCCTGCTTTGGTTGCCCATCACCAGAATGCAGTGGAAGGGCACAGAACTTGTCTAGAAGCCATGACTAAATCAAATCCCTAAGAAAAAAACCCCAGTGCTACTAGCTTGGCTATTACTGTGCTATGAAGGGTCAACGTGTAGGCTGACCACTTAGGCAAAAGCATTGCTAGGTACTTAAAAAAAATCTTGGGGCACAGACTCATGACACTAATTTGCCTCTGGGCAAATTAAGAGGGAGGGTGACTGTGGTCTCACCAGCACTGTGTTCTGCAAAGTGCCCAGTAAAGCAGAGGTGGCTGACCTGAGGCCCTCCAGGTGTTGTTGGACTTCAGTTACCATCTGCCCCAGTCAGTCTTTCCAATGGTCATGGATGATGGGAGTTGTAGTCCAACAACATCTGGAGGGTGATAGCTTAGCTACCCCTGCTGTAAATAAAGTAAATACACACATACACAGAACCTTTTAGAAGGAGGAAAAGATCCAGCAAAAGACCAGGAGCTCAGGACCCTAACAAAACCCATACACTCATTCATTTAAAAGGGACATTAAAAAGAGGGATTAAAATGTACATATACTAATTCATATCTATAGATGCAACTTTAGAAATAATTATAGTAATTTAAACATGAGTTGGATCCAGACTAAGTTAGTTGAACTTAGTTCCCATTGAAATAAATGTGACTTAAGTCATGATTATCTTAACCCATTGATTTCATTTGGATCCAAGTTCAATGATGGGTATGAGCTGCTAGTGGAGTCTGATAGACTTGTCCTCCATGACCCCACCTCCTGCATGTTTCCCCCTCTGCTATTCCTCCCTTTGCCTCCCTCAGACAACCTTCTTTCATCATCACCATGGCTACTGAGATAAGGAAGGGATGCTTGCCTGGTACCTGGGCAGCTGCCACCTCATATCCATCTGGGTTCATGGTGGGCAAGAGGTGAATGCGCGTCTCATGGATGAGCTGCGTGACGCGCTGGTTGCCATGCCGATACTGTTCACACAGGAACTCTGCGAGCTGGAGCAGCAGTTCCCGGCCCAGCACTTCATTCCCGTGCATGTTTGCCACATACTTGAACTCTGGCTCCACTGGGAAAGTGAGAGATTTGCTGATATTAGAACAGTGGCTGGAATAATACCCAGGGTTGGCTGGTGCTCTGAAGCCTAGACACTGGGAAGAAGGCTAGGGCGCATGTTCCCCATTCATGTCCCACAGGGATTAAACTCTAGCTGTGCCCTTTTGTGCTGCTGTGAAGAGTCTCTCTGTGGGGGTCATCCACCATCTACTGCAGGCTTCCCCAACCAGTTCCAGCCAGCACAGCTGATGAGCGTTGGGGTCCAAAACATCTGGAGGGCACCTGGTTGGGAAAGGCTGATCTACTGTATCACAGAGTCATAGACAACTGCTGATGCCTTAGGCCACTTTGTGCCATTGGTCCACCTAGCTTGATGCTGTCTACATGGACTGGCAGTGGCACTGACCGGGGAGATTCCCAACCCCACCTTGATATTCTGGCATGCAAAGCCATTGATAATGACAAAGCTCTGTCACTGAGCTGTGGCTCTTCTCCACCTTGCTGAACCCCGCAAAGAATTGTGGAATCAGGGTGGCGCAACCCCTGGGAATCCGTGCCCCAAGAGAGTTGCAAGAAGCAATGGCCTGTATGGGAGTGGTGTAAATTTTGGGGTGGGAGAGAAGCATTTTCTTTGATTCAGGACTGATGAGAGGGTCCATTCAAATCAGAAAGGTCAGGTTCTCTCTATGCCCTTATTTTGTACAGCCAGCTCTCCCCTTCCCACTTCCTTCATCTCCTCTCACTGCTATGTCACATTCCAGACTTCAAAAGCCTCGAGGGGTTTTAGACTGAACTGCAAAATCAAATCAATCCTTCATCTTGGCCTGGCCTCAAATTCTTTTCTCTAAAACCACTCCCCCCATAAAGCGGCCCCTTTAACTCCATATGCAAGACAAGCAGCCTTCAGAGTACAGGAGGGCGAGGGTTTCCTCAGGGTGCAAAAGGACCCTACCTGCTGCTCAACCCCACAGTCAGAGATGCACTATGGGGTGAAGAAGACAGTTAAATTGCACATTGGAGAAATGGAAGGGCAGCGTGCTTGCAACAACTTTCCCAGTCCCAAAGGATACAAAACAAGGTCAAAGGGAATCCTAACGTATCCAGACACCTCTTGTGCAATCTGGCATCTGCAGACAGCCCTTTCCCTTTCTTATCCACTCTTCCTCTGCTCCTTGTCCCTCTCCTGTGTTCCTATCCTCTACCTAAATAGATGGCCTGCAGGCATTCTTATGGTACCTCCTGCTGGGTGTTTATTATGGGGTTGGTGCTATAATGATCCCATTGCCCATTTGCAATATCTCAATAACCTGCTTGCAAATTAAGCACCCATCTAGAAGCACCCCTAGCCAACACTGTATACTGCTGAGCTTGGAGAGAGAAAACACAGCCTCACATTCAGCCTGAAGCTCACTGGCTTTTAGCAGAATTTGCCTTGCAGGGCTGTTGTGTAGACAAAATGCTGGGCTGAATGGTGAGGGGAGGGGGAATACAGGCTGACCATTTGATACTAATGACCTTCCCACAATAAACACTTGCCTGGAAGCACCCAAAAAAAGTCTTGATCAGTTAGAATCAGTTCATGTCAGTTGAAATGCCTGAGTAAATAAAACTGCTTTTGCCCAACACTGAAATGTTAGCAATATTATAGCAGATGAAACTCTTTGGGGAGGTCATTCAACAACCAGGGCATCATTGTCAGATAAAAGCCCCCCCCCTCTTGTTGATGATCATCTCACCTCCAATGGAAGAGGTACTTGGAGAAGGACCTGAGAACTCTTGCCTCTGTCTGACTCTGGTGCCTGTCATCACCTAGCTATTGGCCTCAGCATCTACCTAATTCAGTGCACACCCCATCCCTCGCTTCTTCCAGAGGCATTAGGCTCCACCAAAGCCACATCTGCTATAGCAGTATGAAAAGCTAGGCAGCCCCAAATGGAGGTTTCCCTCACCAGCCAAGGTTAACCATAAACTTCAAACCAGTTCCCTCAGCTCTTCTTCCTAGAATCAGAGTTGCGCAGCAGGTAGTGATCTGGACTTGAACCCCGGGGAGCTGGATTTAAATTTTACCTCAGCCACAGACCTCGGACTGCTCTTTGGACACATCTCTCTCCCTCGATTCCTCAAGTGTAAAATGAACAACAGACGAAAAGAAATACATGCCAGGTCGCCATGGCGAGTGTCTGTCAGCTGACACACGGCTGCATCCTGCACAGCTCCTCCTCCCCACAGTCTCTGCTTGCCCTAGCTAGGAGTGCCTTGGGGCTGGGCTTTGCCGCCACAGGGGTTCCTGGTTAGAAGCCAGGGCAGCACTGAATCTCACTGCTCCGGAACTTGGCATGGGGTTGGAAGCACACAAAGAAGCAACTGCTCAGCTGCAGGAAAGGGTTACAACCCCAGGAAAACACTTACTGGGCTCATGGATGCCGGGATAGTCGCTGAACTCCAGCACATAGAGGTGGCGGCCCTGGACGCTGCGCCCAATGCTGTACAGCCTGGTAATGTATGGGCAGGCACCCTTCACGTCATACAGGGCTTGCACCAGCTCCTCATAGCGGTGATGGAAGAAGTTCACTGAGGCTGCCACCCTCGCCAGGAGCAGGACCTTTCCAAGGATCCAGAGCCACTGAGACATCCTCCTGTGGGTGGGCGGCAGGCAGCTCTTTGCGCCGAGGAGATGTGAGCACAGCCCAGGCTCCCTGCCTACCAGGAGCTAAAGTGCAAACTCAAACCAGCTCTCTCCAGTTTCACAGCCAAGTGCCAGCCCACTGCACCTGCCGTGGTCATGGTGGGAGGGCTATCTCAGTGAATGCCCCTCACAGCTCAGGAAGAATTTACAACTCGGAGCTCTTGTGTGCTCTCTGTCTGTCTCTCTCTCTCTCTCTCCCCCCACCCAAAGAGTTCCTGGAGCCAGAATCCTTCCAAGCTTCTGTACATTTGGAAAGTTGTGCTGATTCCTGTTCATTTATTAACTCGAGGGTAAACAGGGGCCTAAAGCTGCCTGGCTCTCATTGCAGGCCAGGAGGAACCTGATCAAACTATTACAAACAAGGGGCGCATTCAGGAGCTGAGGCATCTTCTGCCGAGGGCTCCAGTTGTGCCAGGACTTGGCCATTTTTCAGCTCCAGACCTAAGACTTGGGACTATAAAGAAAAGCGCCTCTGAGCATGGAGAGTGCCTCCCCGTCTCCACTGAGGAACTGCACCCTGTCACACCACTTTTTCAGGATTAAGACACAGGGCTTCCAAAGCACAGCCGGCATGGGCCCTGACATCTTTGTTTTTAGAAGTTAAGCCCTGGTATGGCAGACCGTTTGAAAAGCCACAGCCCCATGGACTAATGATGCCAAAACAAGAAGCAGCAAACTAACAGCGTTCCAAATAAAGTGCCTTGCAGAGTGAATGTGGCCAAGGACAGAGGGCAGCACATTCTGTACCTGTGCCTCTGTCTCCCTTGAAGTAAAGGATTTATTCCTTAGCCTTTTCTTCTGTCCTGCAAGACAATGGGTACAGATTTTTCCTCCAGGTTTGCTCCTGAAGCCTTTCTCATGGATTAGTATAGCCGCAAGGGAGCAAAGGATCAGAGTTTTCCTTCTCCTAGATGGGCTGCCTCAATTCCATCTACTGCATGTGCATAACCAGCTTCTCAGACATTGGACCCACTATTGGTTTCATCCACTAAATCTTCCAGGGCCTGTCTTCACATGCAGGGGAACTTCCTAACTCACCAAGGGTTTGAGACCCATCGGTTACCCTCACCTAGTTTAGCCAGCCAGTTTAAAACAACTTTATTATGACTTTTCAACAATGTTGTTCATCATTATTAATTTGGTTCCCTTAGCTATCTCAGCTGGAATGAAGATCACTTTGGTTCCCTTCTCCTATCATTCTCCAGATATGGACGGGGGATGGGGTGGGGGGGATGAGTGGAAAGGCTGTCTTCCCAGGTCATGGATAAATGGATGAGATTGTTTTCTGGGAGTAATCAATAGTTCTCTTTAACGTTTGAGTAAAGCTCAGTCAGTCTGCCAGTCAATACCTTATCTGCTGAAACTAAAGGTCAACAGCAAAAAGGAAAACTTGACACAGAAAAATAGAATTCAGGTGAAATTCAGCACAAGGAATATGATGCATAATAGAAATTTACTATATTTAAAAAACAACAACTTAGCATCATCTTTGATAAGATAGCTCAATACCAAATGATCACCCTGACGGAGTACAGCAACAGATAACATACTTGTCTCTGATTTACTCAGTGTCAGGGACCTTAAGTTCTCTTCAGGTAATAAAGCAGAGGACTGAAACCCAGAAGGGGACTGGCACATAGCACATGCCCCAGAAGTGCTGCTGCTTGATGAGCCTACAGGGCCAGCCACACCCACCCACCCACTGGACAGAGATTGTAGCACTGCAATCCTCAGATCTTGCATTTATTTGGTAATCAGATGGGATAAAACGAAGCATTGATCAAATGTACTGCTACCTCTCCGGAAGTCTCCTTGTTCATCTACAGTCAGTTGTTGCCTTTCTACTGAGCTTCTAAATCATCAAGGGGGAAAATGGTCTGCTTTTTTTAAGGCTGCATCCAAATGGCTAATCAGGGCTCACCAACCTGCTTGTCCTGTCCTTAGAAAGTGTCAGCATCGCCCTTGAGCCAGTGCCACCAACTGGACTCAGACACTTCAGCCCCGACTGGGCTAGGTGAGCTGGGTAGCACTTCCAGAGACCACCTTCTGCACAGGAACAGGTCAAAGTGCTGTGGACTCACAGCTTAGAGTTGTGAGCACCGGATTCACTTCCACAAGTAGACAGTCGTCACACAGCAGAGTATAGCAGAGTACAGCAGAGCATAAATGACTCGGAGAGCAGCTCTGTAGAATAACTTATTTATTCTATCTACAACTATCATACAAACTATATACAGAGCTAAATGAGGTCTAAGCATAAAGAATGCTGCACTGCACTGAGTGTCTGCAGCTGCTCTTAGCAGCAACCTTATCTATACACACGATCTCTAACACTCAGTCTCTCTCTCTCCGACACACTGACTGACTGACTCTTTGATGTGGTGCTGGAGCAGAATAAGTAGAGAGCAGAACACCGCCCTCCTCTCTGGAGAATCACCAGACTCATCAGAAGATTCTTGGATATGGGAGGGGTGAAATCTCCTCAGAAAGTATGGTCAAATGGCTTTCCACTTGGCCCATGTTTTGTAGGCACATGTCCCAGAGGTTTTGTTTGCCTCACTGCTTTCCCTGGGAAAACCCACTCCTTAACGCTGAATCAGAGCAAACATTTATCTGCAGAAAACCCAATTGGCGTTTGTACCGATTTAGTGGTAAAGACCAGCTTTTCCTGGGGGAATGTAGTAGGAGAAGTAGAAGTCTGGACAAGCCCTCAGCCTGCAATTGTGGGAATCAATCTTACCACCTTTTTGTGCATTAGCACTGGGATGCTGAATTCCCAGTCCTTTGCACCGATTCATGACATTACTGGCCAACAGAAAAGGAATAAGATAACCGCCACACCCCTTTTCTTCTCCTTGCTGAGAAACTATAAATACAATAAGCCTTGCCACCTATGGCAGGTATGGTCAAGTCCTGCTCCGACTGTGAGGTCATTCCTTTTTCTCTGAAGGCCACTTGGTTTCTCTTCTAATAGCACCATCCCATCCCCCCTCCTTTGGAAAATTACAAGAAAATTACACTGGCATTAATCAAAACATCTTTAATATTTAATACAAATACAGAGCTGTACACATGTGTGCAAAGTGAATAGTTGGTTTCATTTGAACCAGGATGCCAAGGCTGGGGTTTAACTGTTCCCAGAGACCTATACTGTTGACATAGGAGGACGCATTAGGAGGAGTGTGCTACGTCAGGCCTCAGTGTTCAGAATCCTCACAGTCCGTAGGGAGCGGCCGCCTGCAGATCACCTTGACTAATCCATTCAATTAGCAGGCAAGTCGACCAGTAAGCACAAGGCCTATTGCCCAGGTAGCAGCCATGGCACTTTGGGGAAGAGTTCTTCTCTCACAGACTAATTTCTGTGAAATACACATTTTTGCTCTGAGCCCTTCTCTGGATAGGGTGCATTCCGCTGCTTTCTCCTGGCTGGCGATTAGTCGTGTGGACAGCCTGTTTTGTCAAAAGTCTCGAAGAGGGGATCTTCCCCAGGAAGTGACATGGCAAGTGCTAGCTGATTCGCCATGAACATGACAGGTGCTGCCGGGAGGTGGTTTTTTTTAATGAATGACTGTTGACATTTCCAATGGAGAAAAAGAGGATGTGGAACCCTGAGAGCTGCTGGTCCTTCCAGGCTAGAATCTGTCCCTGCGTTGTCCAGCTGGCCATTTTTTGATTTGGTGCCCCCCCTCCCCCACATGTTTCATTCCTAGGGCTGAGGCAATGCACAGAGGGGTGGACCTGAGAGAAGCAGGTGTTCTTCATACGGCATGTGAGCCCCACACCAATCAGCTCCCCTCCCCCCACCAAGGATCAGGATGGGAGGCGGATCTCCAGGATGGGGGAAGATGACAGAAGGAAAGCACGCTGCTCTCTTAGCATCTGTCGGTGGCTAGAGTAAGTGGCGCAGAAGGCCCTTGTACAAAATCAGCCATTTCAGCAGAACACTGGGCTCTAGTGGTCTTTGCTGTGTTTTTGCTGTGGGCTAGGCCAACCCCAGTTCTAAATTACTTCCTTTTTCAGGCACTTTGGTTTGCGATAGCTCACATAGCCTATGATGAGCAAGCAGACCACCAGAATGGAGCAGATGGCCATGAGGGTAATATAGCTAGACTGAGACAGCGGTTGTGTATAGGGTTGCTCCGCAGGGATCATGTTGGTGAGGTTCAACATGTAGCCCAAAGTCCACCCGGCGTCACTGCTGCCAATCTGAAATAGATACGAAAAGAAGAGGGAAGGGTCACTAGCAGCAGGAGAGATGTAAAGCACAGAGGAACTGCTAAGGGAAGTGAGGAATGGGGGCAGTG
Source organism: Podarcis filfolensis (assembly GCF_964270895.1). NCBI lineage: Eukaryota > Metazoa > Chordata > Lepidosauria > Squamata > Lacertidae > Podarcis > Podarcis filfolensis. The sequence goes on along the minus strand of NC_139608.1, from coordinate 40,928,070 downwards.
ACACATTTATTACGATTACCGTATTTTCGCTCTATAAGACGCACCAGACCACAAGATGCACCTAGTTTTTGGAGGAGGAAAACAAGAAAAAAAATATTCTGAATCTCAGAAGCCAGAACAGCAAGAGGGATCGCTACACAGTGAAAGCAGCAATCCCTCTTGCTGCTCTGGCTTCTGGGATAGCTGTGCAGCCTGCATTCGCTCCATAAGATGCACACACATTTCCCCTTACTTTTTAGGAGGGGAAAAGTGAGTCTTATAGAGCAAAAAATATGGTAATTAAATTTGTATACCACCCTTCATCCGAAGATCCCAGGGCGCTTCACAACAGAAGAATACAAAATACATAAAAAACCCCAAAAATAAACCAATAACACATCCCCCCACAAACACATTTAGAAAGCAAGAGAATGCTAATCAGCCAAACCCCTAGTGAAGAGAAATGTTTTCGCCTATATATTGGAGGTGCCAGGCGAACTTCCCAGGGGAAAGCATTGCACAGATGGCAGGCCACCACAGAAAAGGCCTGTTCTTGTGCTGCCACCCGCCGGGCCTCTTGCAGAGGAGGCGCATGAGGAAGGCTCTCAGATGATGTTCGATGAGTCTGGGTTGGTTCATTTGGGGAGAGGCGGTTCTTGAGGTATTGCGGGCCTGTATGCGGCTCCCTCTCCACCAGTGAGGAAGGGGTGCTTCCCAGCCCTCCCTCTCACCACCCCCGCCATTCCCCAGCTCCTGTCTCTGCATGCCAAGATACCTTCCCCAGGAAGTGGATGCCCTGCCATTTCTCCTTGGTGAAGTTGTATCTCTGGCTGAGCAGCGAGAAAATGTAAGTCGCTGAGAAGCAGTATTCGCTCAGGTACTTCTCCTTTACTGCAGGAAATTCAGCCTTCACCTGGACAGAGAGAAAGGAAGACAGTTTATTTCCAGGCATCTTCCTTTTCCTGGAAGCAAAGTGCTCCATCTTTCAGATTTATACAACCATCCCTGGAACAACCATGACTGAGCTGTGTGTTTCTACATGAAGTTCCCTTTCATGTGTCAACAGAAAGATAGATAAAAAGATAGGTGTGATTTTGCTTTAATCTTTGTACAGTGGTACCTTGGCTTACATACGCTTCAGGTTACATTCACTTCAGGTACAGACTCTGCTAACCCAGAAATATTACCTCGGTTTAAGAACTTTGCTTCAGGATAAGAACAGAAATTGGGCTCCAGCAGCGTTAGCTAAAATGGTGCTTCAGGTTAAGAACAGTTTCAGGTTAAGAATGGACCTCCGGAACAAATTAAGTACGTAACCAGAGATACCACTGTATTCCGCTTTTCCAGCAACAAATATTGAGCTTAAAGGGGTTCACAATAATAGCATCAAAAATTAACAAACATTGCAATCACTCTCTTGGTATGTGTATATTCTTTGGTGATCACTGGTAGCCAAGTAAGATTGTCTTCCATGAACACGTATATATACTGGCAAATACAGCTCTTAAATCCAGCAGATCTTGTGTTAGGACAAGTGAGGCTGTGGGGGTTCTCTTCTACAGCCAATTTGATTTTGGATTTGGTGCATCAAGCATCACTAATGCCAGTAGCAGCTGGTGTGCTGAGGAAGAGCTGCCGTCCCAACTCCCCTAGTGCTGCAAATTGCCTAAGCAGGGCTGGGGCAGTGGCAAGGGCAGATCTGCCCAGGAAGGCTACAGCAATGCTGGTGTTGGGTGCGTGGCTCCACACCACCAAACCAACCATGACTGATGCCAGATGGAAGCCACACCTCCTCAGAGTCAAGACTCATATTCCTCCCGGTTTGGGGAAATGACATACCTGATTCCAGGGTTTGGAGCAGAAGTTCTTTACTTCTTCTATTACTTGGTCCATAGGCTTTTTCGTCGCATTTAGAAAGTTCATTACGTAGTAGAAAGCAGAAAACGCCTGAAGAACAAAAGACATGAACTTGTTTGCAAAAAATGCAAATGAAATGGAGCCCAGGGCTCTGCCTCCATCAGTCCTCACTAGTCTGGGGAGAGAGATTTGCAGGTACAGTGATACCTCAGGTTACAAACACCTCAGGTTACAAACACCTCAGGTTACAGACTCCGCTAACCTGGAAGTAGTACCTCGGGTTAAGAACTTTACCTCAGGATGAGAACAGAAATTGTGCGGCGGCAGCAGCAGGAGGCCTCATTAGCTAAAGTGGTACCTCAGGTTAAGAATGGTTTCAGGTTAAGAACGGACCTCTGGAATGAATTAAGTTCATAACCCGAGGTACCACTGTAGTTGGCTATGGGTTGTAGACAATGAACTCCCACTTCATCTAATCCGGGGCAAAAGTTAGAAGGCTACAACTCCCTCGGCTCTCCATATAGACAGAACACCACGTGGCCTAGCAAACAAAGTCAGTCAGGCTGCCTCCTGTGCATCTCTCTCACCAAAAATGAAGACATCTTTATTTTGAAAGACTTTTTCTGCCTAACATCTAGGCTTATTGCTGCCATTTTATCTTCTACCCTGGATGATTTTAGGTTGTGGCAGTGCGTTAAATGTTCTTTGTTGTTTGCTTTTACATGTACTTTTATGATTATGTGTATGGTTTCATGATTATGCTGTGTACATTACTCTGGATATGTTTAGCAGAAGAGATAGGTAATCTCTAGCTCACTAACTAATCAGCTATTATTATCAACAGTTCTTTGTTGTCTCCAACATAAATGAGCCAATATTTTCTGAGGGTAGGCAGGAATCCGCCTTATACTATTGACTCATCTGGCTCAATATTGTCTACTCTGGCAGTGGCTCTGCCTTTTACATCATAGGGTGCAGGCTCCTTTTACCTGGAGATGCCAGGGATCGAACCTGGAACCTTCTGCATGCAAAGCATGTGCTCTACCACTAAGCTAAAGCCCCTCTTCCCGCTGTGAGTTCCCATCCCATCCAATAGCAGTAGACCCCATGGACACTCCCCATGCTTCATGCCCAGCAGGCCTTCTCTCCTGCTGCTCATGGAGCTGTTTTATGCCAATAAGTCAGGGGTCAGCAAACTTTTTCAGCAGGGGTCTGGTCCACTGTCCCTCAGACCTTGTGGGGGGCTGGACTATATTTTTTTTGGAGGGGGAAATGAATGCCTATGCCCCACAAATAACCCAGAGATGCATTCTAAATAAAAGCACACATTCTGCTCATGTAAAAACACCAGGCAGGCCCCACAAATAACCCAGAGATGCATTTTAAATAAAAGCACACATTCTACTCATGTAAAAACATGCTGATTCCCGGACCGTCCGCGGGCCGGATTTAGAAGGCGATTGGGCCAGATCCAGCCCCCGGGCCTTAGTTTGCCCACCCATGTGCTAAGTCAATCTGTTGCTTTAACTGGGGGCTAATGAAATCTTAAGAAACCTTCATGTTCTTGTATGGTTAAGTGTAGCTCAGCTGGACTTTGCCACCTAGTGGCAGACAGAGGAAGATAACAAATTGGTGCACCTAGCAGAAAAACCAGGGGAATGTCAGGGGAAGAGTGAAAGAATCCGTCTGTCCTTTGCCTCCATGTAATTCCTGCTCACATCATGGCTACCAGGCTACTGTTTAAATACAAGCCTACACTAACGGGACAGGCAAATTGCACTCCAAAAGTCCTTCCTCCAGGGTAAAGCCACCAGTTTCTGCCTGGTGGAGAGAGGCAGGTGCTTATATGTACTCACCCCAAAATCCCCAGATACTGGAGGCAAGAAAACACCATTAAATGAGCAACTGGAGTAAGGACAGTGGACAGTATTGAAGATTTTCTCAATGCTTGTCAGGCACTTTTCATAATCTCCATCGCCCTCTATTTGGAGCTGTGAGGAGCAGGGTAGGGTGATGTTTGGAGCTGTACAGGGGCTTTTGCACAGGTTAGAAATATTAAGAGTCCTCTCATATCCTTGGTGGAAACATGGGTCTCTGATTCTGCTACTCGATGAGTCCTGCAGTGAAAAGAAGAAAAAGGGTGGATGGGTAGTTACACACACCGGCAACTAGTTATGACACAAGACAATGAAAAACCTGCATCTAGGCAGGAATGGGCTCACAGCAAGTAATATCCATATTGTTACTATATTTGCTTTTGCTTTTTTACTTTATTACCAAGTTAACAAAACAAAATCACCAATGGATGGCCAGAAAGAAATATGTCAGGAAAAATACTGAAAAACATGCATGTAGGTCAGCCATTGGGAACCTCTGGACTAGGAGCTAGTTTCAGCCAGCAGGGATCCTAATTTGACCTGCAAGGCTATTTCCCCCAAACCACACTCATCTGCACCACATTTGTGATGTCTGGCATGGGCAGGTAAACTTGTGGCTGCAAAGGAGCAATCAGGAGCTTACATGGCATTCCTGATTATCCCTTGGAAATTGAGGCTCTCTAACAGCACTGAGTGGAGCTGACTGCATACCCCTTTAGAGTTGGCAGATGCTGTTCGGATTCCACCTAGAGGTGGACATGTGTCCTTTGTAGAGAAGCTCTGCAGACAGTTTTTCTAGCCTGCAGAGGAAGAATGTCCATTTGCAGGTAAACAGGCAAAGTGGGACCGAGCGTCTGCAGCAATCAGCTGATTGGTGCTGAGAACAAGGCCCTTTAAACTTGTCGCCTGAATTCAGAAAGATGCCAAAGTGGCCCAAAGAGTATGGGGGAGATAGGATCTGGCCCAGCAGCTGGACAAGGTTCCCCACTCCAATGTAGGTTGTTAAGTGATGAGGTCATAGGTGCAGTGGGACAGGGCTGCTTTGGTAGACAGTACGAGTCAGTATGCTGTTCCTCTTAATGTTCCTGTATAGCTTTGACCTTGCTGCCACCCTGCTCCACTTGCTCCTGGTTTAGTACAAGTGCAACCAGAATAATCTTCAGATTGAAGAAAGCTGGACACAACAGACTTGTAAGCTGGGCATGCAGCTTAAGAGTCACCCCAAACTTACCAGAACGTCTTGGAGCAGCTTGAGCCGGAGTGCTTGGTCCTTCCCGTAACACAGAAAGCTGTGCGTATACACAGTGTACTGTTTGCCGTAGAGATAGAAGTTTGCTGTATCTGCTGGTGACTCCAGTGTCTCCTGGTCTGGAACAAAGGTGATCTGTGTGGAAGCTCCACCAAGGTCCAGCGCCCCTATGGTTCCAGTTCTGAAGAAGATGCGGGGCAGGAATTTTGGCCAGATAGACTGCAAAAAGAGCACACCAGATGGGAGGAAGCTGCATGAGCTTGTCAAGGGACAGAAGACCCAAGCTTGTGGGAAATGTGGCACAGGATGTGACCCAGGAAAATGGAAGCATGGAGTCAGGGGAATCAGAGGGTTAGAGGTGTGCTAGCACAGGCAAGAGGTGGGTTAGTAAGGAATAGACATGTTGGGAGAAACCAAGGATCATTCAAGTATGAGATACAGTATGGGAAGGCCAACAATAGTTTGTTTAAATTGTGGGGGGGGGGGGCAGGTTGGAGACTTCTTAACTCAGCATTCTAGCAATATGTATTTCAGCAAAGAGTCTTGTGGCACCTTAAAGATTGAAGCCCATTTATTCAGGCCTCTCGTCAACAAAAGCATGTGCCACAGTCAATCTGTGCATCTTTAAAAAGCAGCACAATATGCTTTGTCGGTTTTGCAGCAATGCATTATATTCCATACTTAACAATTGTTTTGGAGGTTTAGATGGCACTAGAGTGTTTTGTTTTTTGTTTTGTTTTGTTTTGTTTTGTTTTGTTTTGTTTTGTTTTGTTTTGTTTTGTTTTGTTTTGTTTTGTTTTGTTTTGTTTTGTTTTGTTTTGTTTTGAAGAGCCATGATCCTTGAGGGGCAATCTTTTGAGGGATATGTGCTGCTTGGTGGGCAGGTGCCAGAGTCAAAAGGGATGGGCTATCCCTTTCCTTCTCTCTCTGCCACTTCCATCCTCCCCCCCTCCTCTGCCACCGCCATGAAATGAGCTTGTGGGGTGCATGCAGCCCTTGGCCCCAAGTTTTGCCATCCCTGCTTTAAGGAATCATCACTATTAAAATGGAAGTAAGCATGGCCAAGCTTCAGGGAGCAGTGTTTCCTTTCTGGCATGGCATGTTACCTCTTTGAAGTTGCCCAGCAGGTAATTAATGGTGATCCAGCCATAGGCACCTTCTTCCTCACCAGTGAGGATCCTGGCACCCTGGAAATGGAAGGGGTATGAGCGCAGGCTCTCCTCCACTGCAGAGAGGACCTTTTTAGCCGTGTTCTCATTCTCCAGTCTGCATGTAGAAAAGAGGGATAGGAGTTACATTGTGCTGTCTTATCATATTGTATTTTTATCATTCACCACTGCCCTGGAAGCTGTTTGGACAAAGAGCAGCTCATCAATTTTAAAAAAATTAATCTGCCAGCGTTCCCTGCTACTTGAGGCCAGATGTCTGATAGTTCCATTTCCTTCTTTGGCTTTTTAAAAGTGCATGTTGGGAAGTGGCCAAGAAATGATATAAGATGTGCATGTTTGTGACAATGGATAAAGCAGATGCTTGGATATGACATGCAAATTATGAAGAATGACCTGAGAGGTTTGCAAGGTGCAGATCTTACTTATATCTGGCTTATCTAACATTGCTCTAGGGCTGGCACCTTCAGCCCTTTTCTGGCTCCTTCCATACTACTTCCATGTGATTTTACAAACAGGAGCGGGGGGGGGGGATGTATCACAGAATCATAGACTTGTAGAGTTGGAAGGGACCCAAAAGTCATCCAGTCGAAGCCCCTGTAATCACATCTAATCATAATCAGAAGCAACCTTCATTCTATTGCACACATAGCTTCCTGACCAAGAGCACCTGATATACCAGGAGGCTTTGCAAAAGTCGCCTTCATAATCTTCGCAACTATTGCAGCGTTAGGACTGTGGATTGGGCACAGAATAGCTGTGTGAGTGAATGATGGCCATTATGGAGATCCTGATTTATCCAAAGCTTATGGCAACACCTCTGGGCATCACAATGTACAATAGTAAGTGAAGGAAATGTAGAGATGGTCGATGGTCTCCTTCCTGCACTTGCTTTTATAAGCTGGGAATCCAAGCACACAGAGCAAATTAGGCACTTTGCATCAGTGTGTCCAGGCAAAGATACATGTTCCGGTTTGAACTGTCATCTACAATGGTACCTCTGGTTACAAACTTAATTCGTTCTGGAAGTCCGTTCTTAACCTGAAACCGTTCTTAACCTGAAGTACCATTTTAGCTAATGGGGCCCCCCACTGTCGCCACGCCACCGCCACACAATTTCTGTTCTCATCCTGAGGTAAAGTTCTTAACCCAAGGTACTACTTCCAGGTTAGCAGAGTCTGTAACCCGAAGTGTTTGTAACTCGAGGTGTTTGTAACCCGAGGTACCACTATATATGGACCAAACAACAAGGGACTGAATGCAGCAATGACATGTTTGTGAAATGCAGACACTGTGCAGTGCCGGTATGTAACTAAATCTTCCCAGGGGTGAGAGGAAGAAAAGACAAACTGGGCCAAGTTTGAGTATCCCTGTCAACTCCAAAGAAACCTTTGAAAACTGTCATTTGCGATCTCACCCCTAGCGAACATGATATTTCAAAGAGCGCAGATTGTATCCTCCTTTGGTACCTCAGCAGCCGCATGCCAGCTGTTGCCCCCAAGTAAACTGGCGTCTCTGGGTGTTTCTCTTTTGGTACTATTTCCTTTGCCTTATCCATGCAGTGCCTTAGGGGGACACCAACTTCTCCCACACGGTCAGCATAGCCTGAGATTCCTGGACCTGGGAGAGAAAACGCAGAACTTTTGTCAGCTAGTTTTAGTCTGGTGTTTTCCTGAGCGTGCTATGTTCTACCCTCTTCACTCTACTATCATTTCAACATCCTATTAGCCCCAACTTTCCCACTTTCTTACCATCCACTTCACAGACATGCACCTGCTGCACAACTCCTGTGTCATTCTCCTTCTCTGCCGGCCATTCATATACATACAAGTTGGTGTGAGAAGAACCAGCATCCAGCACAATCCCATACTGCAGAAGAAACAAAACCACAATTTTTGCTCAGTAAAACTCAGCATATTGGGAAGATGTGATGGAGACGCATTTCTGTTTAAGCACTTAATTATAATTTGTTTCTCCTAGCTACCATAAAAGCCAGGTGTGTGTGTTTTAAGCAAACATACCCCTCTTTTTGCAATCAATGTTGTATTTGCAAATAAATTAGATTCAAGTCATTGCATCCTTCAGATGTGCAAATATGGCCTTTACGCAAAACTGGGACCTTTTATTAATTCTTGAGTGATCTGCCCACATGATTGTGGTTTCAGACATAAGTCCATCTGCGCTGAATGTAAGATGCTCAGGCCTAAAATGAGAAGCCACGGTAGGTTTTTAAAGACGCACCTGTCTCTGGACCGAATTTTACCCTCAGCAGGCTTTGCAGGAATTACTAACATTACCACTAATGGTTTTTTGTATTGTGACCAATAGGAAGGTATTTGACTTGACATGGGAACAGGGCAGGATAAATTCTGCAGCAGAGATGTTTGGTAGACAAGATGAATCAACCAGACCATAAAAGCACAGCAGGGAGGGAGCACAAAGAATCATGGTATCTTGTAGCTCAAGAACTCAAGCCAGTGCTTCCTAAACCTTTGAAACCTGGAGCAAAAGTGTTTCATTTTTGCTTAAATTTGAAGGCACTCTTTACTCTTCTATTCTGAAAAATACATATATCTTTTCGCAGATCACCGATAAGAAGAATGGACCAGGTATCCTTCTTGCAAATGCAGGTTATATTATTCAAAGTTGCTTCCAGGTAACCCACCCTCCTCTTTGCCTAGGAAATCAGGACACTTGTGAAGGAGCATACTTTGTGGGCAATGATGAACCTTCTGGGATTGCCCTGTAGCTGCAGAATGGATAGCATAAGAGAACCCTAGTGCATCCTTGCTCCCTCCCTCAAAATGTTGCCACTACCGGTAAACTGGCAGAGAAAGGGAGAGATTATTTCTGTTCCGACATGCACGGGGAGTGGTAGATGCATCCAACATGCTCCGTTTTTCGCATTAGCCCTTCCCATGCTGCACTAGTGCAGGGAATCACTGGCCTAAACTGTTCACAGTGCTTCCGCAGGAGGCTCTCCTGTGACTTACCTTTCTGTTCTTGGTGGCAGAACTGTTCTGCGTGACAGCCACAGTGATTAAAGCAATTATAGCCACTATTAAAAGAAATCCCATGGCAGCATATTTTGGATGGAAACGCTTGCACAGCTTGGCACCTGCAATCGCAGCAAAGTGAAGACGGCATTACAAACCACACAGCATAAGAACGCCTCTCTTGGATCAGGACAGTCAAAGGCCCATCAGGTTCAGCAACCTGCTTTCCTACAGTGGCACCAGATGCCTGCAGGAAGCCAGCAAGCAAGTGGCGAATGAGCACCGCAGTCCCTTCCCATTCATGGTCCCCACTGCAACTGGGGATCTATGAATCTAATCCTCTTTTACAGCACGTCTAATTTAGTGGCCATCACCACATCTTGCGAGAGAGGATTCTGAAGCCTAACTAGGTGATATATGAAGAAGGATTTTCTTTTGTCTTTCCTGAATCCCCCACCATTCCGCTACACTGGATGACCTTGGGTTTCAGTATTATTGAGAAATGGAGAAAAACTTATCTCTACCCACTTTTCCCACACCCCTTTTATGCACCTCTTTTGGTGGTCCTCCTTGCTCACCATTTTCTTCTAAACTGAAGAACCCCGCACATTGTAATATTTATTTATAAGGAAATTGTTCCACCCCCTTGATAATTTTAGCCACAATTTCCTGCACTTTTCCCACCCTTTAGCCAGCTATACCACAAGGCTGATTGTCACTGCCTGATCTGATGCAGCTACAGAAAAAGAAGCAATCCCACTCCTCTTTGAAGCTGGAACACAGCGCGGCAAAGCTTGCCAGGAATCAGCTGCCACTCACCCCACTGCTAGTCCAGATGCTAGATCTCTGCCCAGCTGCACAAGCCTCCCCAGCTCTGCTTTTATTTTTGGTCTCTGCGTTTCTGCAGAAGCTATTCCTGGAGTTCTAAAATTCCACAACAAATCAGTTCTGGGCTCTCCAGTCTGATTACACTGCTGCCAACAATTTGAAATGGATGCAAATTCTGCCAGAATGTCTTTCAGGGACTGAAGCACATTCAGTGAATGCAGCACTGTCAAGTCATGGGTTTTTGAAAATCCATAATAAGTTAAAGGGTTATGCTTTATTAACTTAACACTTTATTTGTTAATAAGTAGACTTATTAGAATCTTCTTTAAGCACAAGCCTAAAGAAAGGAAGAATGATTCTCCTTTCTTCCTTCTCATGCCAGCAAGTCTGAAGTCAGTGCAGTTGTCCTGTTGTACACAATGGCAGAGTTAGAGCTTTAATGCAATAGAACAGGAGTAGACAATGTGGCACCCTCCACATTTTGGACTACAACTCCCATAATCCTCAGCCAGCATGTCCAATGTATGCTGTAGTCCATAACATCTGAAGGGCACAATATGGCTACCCCTGCAGTAGAACAACTGGTGTGTGGTATATCTAATAAGTATAATTTATTTTAACCCAGTTGCAAAATACTGGCTGTTAGAGCATGCTGTTGCAACCTTAGATACCAAGCATATTGTTTTGCTAACTGACGAAGAGGAAATAAAAGTTGAAAATAGAAACCATCAACAAAAGAGGAAGGTGGTATTAGTTGGCTTTAAAAAGCTTTGGTTATGAGTTTGCTGTCTGATTACGGTGGGCTTATATACACTTCCTCTTCTCCTGCTGCTTCCCCTGGGAAAACTACTCTTTAGTGCTCATTTGGAGCAAATCTATTGAACATGGAGGCAAAGAGAAAGGAAGAGTGGTGAGATGCCTTCCTGAAGACGAATAACCATGGAAGGATCTCCCACCTCATAGGAGTGCCTCCTGCTTGCTTATACCATGCATGCATTTTTGTAAATGAAGCAAGTACTGTATGCCACCATTTCCCCCAGTGCTCTTTCATTCAAGGGAAACTCATAGTGCAAATCTACATCTGTCTACACAGTTCCACTGAGTTCAGTGGAGCTGACTGCAGATGTATATAACAGCCTTCTGCAACCAACTGGCCTCCAGATACTTGGGACCATAGCTGTCAACTTTCCCCCCTTTTTAAGGGAAATTCCCTTATTCCGAATAGGATTCCTCGCAAGAAAAGCAAAAAGTTGACAGCTATGCTTGGGACTGGAGGGCAGCAGGTTGAAGAAGGCTGTGATATAGGATTGCAAGCTAATCCTGGTTAGTGCTGCACCTGGAATGCCTCGCTACACAAAGCAATGGTGAGAGCACAATATATAGGCTTCAAGATTATCATACAGACGCAGAAGTCCTTTGAGAAAAAAGATCAAAAATAACATGCATATGTTACCAGGCTGAGAGAGGGAATACTGAAATAAGTTCTCATTTGTTATCCTAAAGGTATCAGAGCCACCTCTGTTGGTTTGGAATACCTGGGTTTTATATTAGCCACAACTTAGACCCAGCAATATTACAAAGTCAAGATTCAGCATGTGTTAAGTAATAAAAGAAGAGAGAGCCTCTGGGTAAGGTTGAAGGGCCTCTTTCCTGCGCTGAAAGAGAGTTGGACTTGAGGACCTCTGAGGTGCCTTTATAACCATTAACTAACCCCCCACACGTCCGACACAAAGGGCAGGACTTCCAGGTCAGCTCAAGCTAAGCATCTCTCATTTTGGAAATCAAGGTTCACCCTGCAGCATTTTGCCAAGCAGGCAGCATTTGAGGCCCCTGGCTGAGGTGATTTGTAGCAACAAATAAGGCAACTAAATTTAAACCCTTTGAAGGAGAGTACAATGCTTCCCAGTGTCTTCCTTCCCACCCACCCCTTTGACACACACACCCCACTGAGAACAGGGGTGGAATCTATTCTTGTCCTTGGAGCTGCGTGGTGCTGGCCGGGGATGGCAATTAGCATGGTAACGATGCCTCGAAAGGCTGGGAAACAGGATGATTAAATCAGAGGACTCCAGAGCAAAGGGAAATCCCAGGGTGGCAGAAAGCCACCTCCTTGGCTGTCCAACAGAATAGGAGGAAACTGGGCATTGGGCCTGTGGGGTGGAGGAGAAGGAGGAAGTGGCTTAAGTGCCGCAGTTGCACATCAACACTCCCTGTCTGGCTGCGTCCAGCTGGCTGGAAGCAGAGATTCACCAAATTAACTGAGCAGAGAGTCAGGGCCCTTCCAAATGTGTGGGGGGTTTGTATGTTTCTGTGTGTATTCTGAAACACATCACTGGTGTAATTATAGTGCATTAGTGGAGGGTTTATACTGGCCCATCCACACACCATTCTGCTATGTTGGTTTTTCTGCTATGCTTCCCCAGTATTACAATATTATTGCTGTCTGGAGGGGCTTGCTCTATAACATGACAAAAGTGGGATAATAAATCCCTGGAACATTTGTAGTATAAAAAATTACAGGAACATACAGGACACACAACATTAGAAATAAAGTGGTAGGTCCACCGTGAAAGTAATTTGGTGAGCAGCCTTCCACTTTTGTTCAAATTAAGTTAGTGCTTACGTTTGCTCTGATGATTCGAAGATAAGCACCTGGATGAATATGAAAATATAACAGAAGCACAACAATCCCTTTTACGATCAGATCACATTTCAACAGACTCTCAAGAGTTATTAAATATATATATATATATATTCAGTTTCATTTAACAAACAGTAACATTAACAGAACCGAAGGCAGACTTACAGCTCATTTTGTTCCTTTTACAAACAGTATCAGCAGAGAGATCTCTTTACAATCACACCAAATAAGAACGTGCAGATATCTCACAAAGAAACGCAGCAAGCAGGGAACCTCTAGCTATCATTCCATAAAAGGAAACAAGGTCTCCTGCCTACACGCTTTCCATCTGCATAGAAAATTAAGCTATACCAATCTGTAAAGAAGGCACAGGGTTTTAAGTGTTCTTGAATGAGTATTGTTTCCCCAGTAGTTTTTCAGCTGAAAAACTGTATTGAAGCCATTGTTCCTGAGATAAAGCATTTGCATGCATGTTTTCTCATTTACGTTCTCCTCTGAACCCCACTTTGTGATATGCAAGTGCTTGGAGCTATGCTCTCAATGCAGAGCATAAGAACACCGCGTAAGATGTTCCTTGTAGGATCAGACCCACCTAGTCCAGTGCTCCATTCTCACAATGGTCAGTCAGGTGCCTATGGGAAGCCGGCAAGCAGGACCTGAGTGCTCTCCTAACTTGTGATTACCAGCAGCTGATGTTCAAAGGCATATTGCCCCTGACAGTAGAGCTTATGTGTTCTTATATCTGTTGGAAGCCACCCAGAGTGGCTGGGGAAACCCAGTCAGGTGGGCAGGGTACAATTAAGGTGCTGGAAGAGACTCTTGAGAGTCCCATGGACTGCAAGAAGATCAAACCTCTCCATTCTGAAGGAAATCAGCCCTGAGTGCTCACTGGAAGGACAGATCGTGAAGCTGAGGCTCCAATACTTTGGCCACCTCATGAGAAGAGAAGACTCCCTGGAAAAGACCCTGATGTTGGGAAAGATGGAGGGCGCAAGGAGAAGGGGACGACAGAGGACGAGATGGTTGGACAGTGTTGTCGAAGCTACCAGCATGAGTTTAACCAAATGAGGCAGTGGAAGACAGGAGTGCCTGGCGTGCTCTGGTCCATGGGGTCATGAAGCGTCAGACATGACTAAGCGACTAAACAACAACAAATTATTATTCATGCATCACCTTCTCTGTTTCTGATGCTAAGGCACAAGCTTGTGCTCAGGGCTCCACGGAAACCATTGACCTTCATTTTCCTCTTCCCTTCAGGTGGGAAACAGATTGTAGCCTGAAATTCTCAGGAGTAAAATGAATAAAACATCAGCTTCTTCTCGTGACAGAAAACCTTGAGGAACTGAAGGGTTTTGAACATTTGGAGACCAAGTGCAGGTGACAAAAAGCTGAGGTTGGTGTTAAACAGAACACCCTTGCTCATCCTTCTTGCCTCGTGTATTCCATACATTTACAGCACACAGCTTCCTGCAAAGGCTCCTTGGGCGCTGTAATTTACTCAAGTTCCCAGGGTGCTTTGAGGGACATTTTGAGCTTGAAATGTATGGTGCGTAAGCAGAATATGATGGGCAGGCTGCAATTCCAAGCTGTGAGGCTGCACCCGTTTCTATAGTGAAGGAACAGCCAGGATACGACCCCACACACAGACATACCGCATCCCAGTCCCCTTTCCCACAGAGGATCACACCGCCCGGAAGTGAGCACACAGGGGCTTTGTGCTCAGCGTGGAATCCCAGCTTTTCTGTTTGTGTTGGCAGCAAATCGAGGGTTTATTTCTGGCAAAATGTCGTCGGGGAAGGTTACAGACAGGAATTCCCTGTGACCCAGCCAGCTTGGCCTGACAATCCCCCCATTCACCACATCAGCACCAAGCGCATTCCTTCCATCTGGAGACGGTCCCACAGACTCGGTCCTTACTCCAACAGTGCAGACAGCAGCTCCCAGCTGCATCTCCCCAAGTCCTGCTGACACAAAGCTGGAGCAATGGCAGCAGGCAGCAACCCTGGCAGCAGCGATAACATCAGGGCAGGACTTTGGGGCAGAGGCCCCGGACCCCACAGCAAAAGGGCCCCCAGATGCAACAGGCTTTGCACATTTTGAGGAAAGGATAGTAATACCCAAATGCCATCTTAAGAACCCACTCCTAGAAAGATCATTTATTTACATAACTTCACCACTGTCAGGAATCTCCAAATTTTCATAACATGGGCTTAATCAATGACATTCTCCATCCCCCTGGTTCCGCTGTGAGTGGCCAATTCAGGAAAATGAAATGGTTAGCCTCAGTGCTTCTTAGATGGTGTTGACAGCCAGATGCATTTGACATATGTCTTGCGGCTGGCATGTCACATGGGAAAAGATAACGGAGCACAACTGACTTTGACAATGGAGGTGGCAGAACCCTTGTCAAATTTGAAGCCTGCAGAATCCCACCGATACTTCTACTGTTTTGATATAGAAACCTTTTAGCAATGGAATTCACTGATGCAAGATGTGGTGATAGCATCTTTTTAAAAAAGGATTAGACAAATTTACAGAGCATAAAGTAAATAGCGCTTTGCAGAGAGCCAATAGCAACTGGGGAAGGGCAATTTTCAGCAAGAACCAACACAGGACACTGATCCCTGCCCCAGTTTGCCCCTCACCCTTGGTTGCTTTTGCTTCAAAGTAAAAGAGACCAGCATAAGCACACTTAAAAGCAGCAGCAGCATGAATAGCTTAACATGTCCTTTGGCTTGAATCGCACTCAAGGGCAACCACAGACAAAACATATTCACAGTGATCTACTTGGGCTATGTATGGCATAGATTTTTGCATAGTGTTTATTTTCTATTGTTATAACAATTTCCCGTATTTTCCCATGAATAAGACGAGGTTTATTTATTATAAAGAACTGTTAAAATTGGGGGGTCGTCCTATACACGGATAGTGCATAGGGGGACGTGTTATTGGTGTTAGCCATGAGCAGCAGATTTTAAGCGGCATTTGGGTGGGTGATTGTTTGCTGCAGCAATGCCTGCTGCTGCAGCAAGTGTGCATGCGATTGGTGGTTGTTGACGGCTAAGGGCAGATCGGTGGCTTCGTCGAGTTGTGAGAATGGCAGGGGTGGTCAGGCGGGTGAGCGATTGTCGGCACCCTCCCCCCCCCCCAAAAGCTTAAGAACTCTGGCCAATCTTCCCCCATTTCCTTAATTTAGAATCCCAAAAAATAGGGGATGTCTTATACACGGGGGCATGTTATACACGGGGGAAAATGGTAATTTCTGACTTATTTATACCGTGGTTTTTTCCTGTGTGTAGATCCACTCTTGCAGAGGCCAAGGGGATCACCAGTACAAAGCCTTGAGAGGATGTGAGCAACTTTGTCTGTAGTGCAATTAAGGCTTGTTGTGGGCTACTGTGTGTTTGTATGGTTCTTAACAGCAAAAAGCTGAGCAGGCCTTTTTGACAATCTGAAATAGTTGTGCTGGGTAGCATTGTACAGATGCAAAGCTGGTGGAAAAGCTAAGATTTAATTGCTGCCTATGCTATCATGGAACAGGCTTTCAAATGGACTCTCAAGTAGTGTTTGGTCAGTTTTGTTTTGGGTGTTTTGCCATCAGCCCTGTAGTCATTGTTACAACAGTTTCATTTCTAGCAGATTCCTGGAGAACCAGGGAGCTGCCCTGAACCAATAGGAGAGCGCTTTCAGGGGCAACCATGTCAACCACCTGAGTCATTTGGGTATTCCAAGAGGAGAGTTGCCAACTTCTCCAAAATGCCACCAGAGTGGTCTGGAAACCTATTGGATCTAGCAGTGTCTAAGGGCAAAGCTGCCTATGCAATTCTACACACTCTTGCAGAGGCCACACAATCCAACAATCATTTATCTCACTCTCAAGTTAATTCATTTTCCATGTTCTTATGTTTTGAAGCAAGGGTTCAGAGCCAGCAGTTCTGCATTGTTACTTGTCTCTCTTGGGCATGGAAAGCCTGAGCAAATAGTCCTAGGTAAGAACCTGGAAGAGGAAAAGGAATTATGTGTACATAAAATAATGTTTCCATAAATGGAAGTTCTTCCCCTACTTCCCTTATTAATGTTAGGATCCCCCAAGAATCTCTTCTTGGTGTAAGAAGAATCTTACTGGAACACACCAAAGACCCAACCAGTCCAGCAAATGTCATTTATGATTTGTCTCAGTTTTTCATTTTTCCAGTCTTATGTTCAGTTTTCCACATTTCCACATCCGTTCGCAATTTTCTAAAAAGTCACGACAATTCATCAGCTTTTTTGGTGTGTGAATTTCTCCTGTACACATTTTATGTGCAATTTTGTTGAATATACACATAATATCCTTCCTCTCTGGTCCCTTGGCAAAAGCTCTAGTACACACCATGGTTTCCACTTGCCTAGAGTACTTCTACCTGCTCTTCTCTGGTTCCTAACTCCACTTTTCTCCTTTTTAAAAACAAGTTGCCTAACAAATGGTGAAAAACTCTGGATAGCCTCTGTGATAATGTGTTTGAAGTGAATAGCACAACTCCTATGAATACACTGCACTGCACTGCAATAAAATTGTCACTTGGCAGCCATGGTAAGTTATGGCTATTGAGACACAATGCCTTTCAATGCACTTGTCAATTTCACCTTTTTTTTTCCTGCACAGGTGTGCCAATGGAAAAAAACAAATGCAAAAGGCTACTTATTTTTTAAAGAAGAAGTCCAAGGAGTGTTTTTGCCTACTATCACAAACCTTCCTAATGTGGCTCAAGAAACAGCAAGCAAAAACATGATTTGTCCTCCTCATGACAAATTATTCAGATGATCAATTTTCCATGTGCGTGGTATAGTCCAGGCAATCTCTCAGGCAGCCTGTCCATCAAAAAACAGATGTCCAGTTTAAGAATTTGAGCTTTAATGGCTTGTAACGGGAAGAACCCAGCCCAGCAGCCCCAAGTCAAGCTCTAAACCCTCAGGCTGAAATGAAACCAGCCGCACCCCAGTCTGCCTTTCTTCTCCATGGACTTTGCTCTTTAAAGCCTAGATTGATCTCCAAGAGGTCAGCTTCCATAGTGGGACTTCCTAGAAACTTAGGAGGTCAGTGGATGTTGTTCAGCATGAATATCCTGCTCTGTGCTCCATATTGCTCATATTTCCATTCCAAACAATCATGAACAAAAAGTTCTGAAGTATTTTTAAACAAGAAATGGTAGGGGGTGGGGAACCAAGGACAAGAGCCTATTGTAGGGCACCAGATGAAAGTCCTTATACAAGTGTGGAAGGAAGCCCCACATCACAGCAGCTCAAGTGTGCGGGGGGGGGGGGAGAGAAGATCTTGAGGAAAGGTTGCCAAATGAAATGGATTTTCCTTTTTTGTGAATGAGCTCTTGCACAGAGACCCATTTGTTGTCCACAAGTAGCAGGTGCAGTGATGGTGTTTTGAAAAGAGACCAGAAGTCCTAGAGCTTGGAGAAGTCATGTTGACAAATGGCTTATTTGTCAGATTTATATCCCACCTTTCTTTCAAGGAGATTTGGACAAGATGGGATTTCTTCCTAGCCTACACCCAGTTATGTAAGATTGTTGAGAGACACAGACAGCATACGCCCAACATTTTGCTCTTGAATCAATGGAGAATGAGTACTTGGTTTTGCTACATAATCTAAATCTATTGCCTATTTTTTTCTCCCTGAAAAGTTCTTCTTGGGAAACTAGTCTCATTCTGAAAATAAAAGCTCACTGCCGATTGATTCTGTATTTACCATTGTTAATATTTCAGCTCGAGAATATACAAACTTTCCTGGCCGTAACACCACTTGTTCTGATTAATTTCATTTCAAACAGTGCCTCTTTTTTGGAAACTCACATTGTGGCAAGGCCATAAATCTGTGTCTCCTGCAATCTTGGTTACATAGTAGGATACTTTCACAGATACACCCCCCTCTCACTATTTTATTGCAAGTCCATATTCTGTGAAAGTTTCCACACCACAGTGAAATAAGACACAGAATTATAGTAGTTTTTTTCAGTGGGCTGTTCCTTCTTCTTTGAGTATCCCTAACATTCAAACAAACTGCCCCACAAATTAAGGAATGAGGCGTTTCAAAGATCTGCCGCCGCCAGTAACTCCCTGCTCTGATTACGATAGGAAGATCACACAAAGGGAGTAAGGGAGGTTTGGGAAGGGTGCTGTTGGTTGTTTTTTTAAAGAAACAACTTATTATGTGACTTCACTACACTACACTGATAAGGTAAGATTCCAGTCTCAGCCAGGATTTCAGGCTAATTCATGTGGGCAGACTTCCAGTTTTGAGAAGGAGGGAACAAAGGCAGTGCCGGCGCTCATCACATTACTAGAACTGGCTTTCCAACCCCAAAATAATAATGGCCAGTGCAGTAGTTCAGTTCCAATAAGAAACAGAGCTAAGTGCTTTAAGACAGTGGTAGGCAGAAAGTAGATGAAGATCTATGGCAGTTCAATAGGGCAAATGGAGCAGTGAAACTCCATCCTGCCACCAGCCAGTCCCCACCTGCCTGCCCTCTTATAAACTCCCCAGGAAGCGACACTGCCTCTTGGCTTCCTACTCCTCATTCTCACTGTTGTAGAACTCATCTACAGCAAAACTAGAATCAGTGGGCTCTGACTGTCCTTGGCTGCGATTGCACCTGCCATTGGCTCTGACTCTACCTACTGTTGACTTCCTGCCTTCTGCCCTACCAGTCTCAATAGGCACTAGCCACCACTGGTCCCACTGATCTTTAATTCTTTCTGTATGTCATTACACTTGGTTCCATTCGGTAAATCGTGGGGTTCAAGTAAAAAGCAAACTGGATCTGAGAAGCCAGAAATCTGCCCAGCTTTGCTTTAAGGCAGACTTCCCCCACCCTGGGGTGCTATTTGGGTGTTCTGAACTACAACTCCCTGTCACCCTTGACCACTGGGCGAGGCCAGCTGGTGCTGATAGGAACTGCAGTTCAAAACATCTGGTATGCACCGGGTTGGGGAAGGTTTAAGCTAAGGCTAGCCAATGTGGTGGCCTCCAGATTTTGGGCTACAACGCTCACTAGATTCAGCCATCATAGTCCATGATCTAGGGTGATGGGAACAGCAACATTTGGAGGGCACCTCAGTGGTTACCCTTGGTTTAAGCCAAGTAAATATGCAACAGACTTTGTCGCTAATAAGAGTATTCTTATTGCTGCTGATCACTATGTGTCATGGGGCTTACTCCCAGCAAAGTGTACATAGGATTACCGAATTTTTTGCACCATAACACTCACTTTTTTCCTCCTAGAAAGTAAGCGGAAATGTCTGTGCGTGTTATGGAGGAAATGCCTATGGGTGGCATGCCTACGGATTTTCCTCCTCTAAAAACTACGTGCGTGTTATGGTCGGGTGCGTGTTATAGAGCGAAAAATACGGTATATCCCTAAAGCAGGGGTGGGGAAACTGTGATCCCCCCATATGGAGGGGACTCCAAGGCCCATCAGCACCAGCCTACATGGTCAATGATCAGGAGTGATGGGGACTGTAGTCGAACAACATCTGGGGGACACCAGATTCCACATCCCTGTGCTAATAACTCTCCCACCCACACGGATGTCATTCTGATTCCCCTCTCCACAGATGTCGCACATGTGGTATCTGTGGAAACAGACCCAAAGTTACCATAGGAACGAGAGTCCCAAGGAATGAGAGTCCCAACTTAACACTTTCCACATGGGGTGGGGAACATTTGTTCAAAATAATATGTTGGAAACTCTTGTTAGTTGACCTTTCTGTCCTCCACAAACTCTTCTGGACATTTTTTTCCTAAATCCATCCATTTCCCTCAGCAGTAAATTCCATCGTTGTTCACAACAAGGTGGGGGGGGGGGTAGGAAGGCGCACAGTTGTATTTTTTGGAAACATGATGCTTTGTTTTGTTTCGCCCAGTTCTTACTCATTTCTTATCTTCCATGTGAAGGGGGCCTTGTCAATAGGACAAGGTCGAGAAAATGGAAAGTTGCCAGGGTAGCACTACAAAGGAGGGAAGTTGGAAATCTTAAGCCAGGATTCTAAAAGGCACACAGGAGTCAAAGTTCTGCACACATGACAGAGTTTCTGAGGACCAAACTACACATTGCTTTAAAAGCTTTACAGCAGAGGCAGTCAACGTGGTGCCCTCCAGATGTTGCTGGACTACAACGCCAATCACCCTTGACAATTGGGCATGCTGATTGGAGGGGGCTAAAGCAGTTCGGGGCACATGGAGAAGATGACAAACTTCTCTCCCCTTACACTGATGGTGGTGGTGGGACTCTCTCAGACCAAGGCTTGGACTCCCTTCTGGGCAACATTATGAGGGCTTCATGCCAGTGGTGTTTAGTTTAGAGCAGGGTTTCTCAAACATGGGTCTCCAGCTGTTTTGGGACCACAACTTCCATCATCCCTATCTAGCAGGATCCGAGGTCAGGGATGATGGAAATTGTAGTCCAAACACAGCTGGAGACACAATTTTGGGAAACCCTGCTCTAAACAAAAAAGCCCCAAAGGCTGCAATGTTACTCCTTCCCATTGAAGAAGAGAAGAGTTTGGATTTGATATCCCGCTTTATCACTACCCAAAGGAGTCTCAAAGCGGCTAACATTCTCCTTTCCCTTCCTCCCCCACAACAAACACTCTGTGAGGTGAGTGGGGCTGAGAGACTTCAGAGAAGTGTGACTAGCCCAAGGTCACTCAGCAGCTGCATGTGGAGGAGCGGAGATGCGAACCCGGTTCACCAGATTACAAGTCTACCGCTCTTAACCACTACACCACACTGGCTCCATCATCCTTCTTGGGGTGAGGCAACCAGAGCTGTATACAGCATTCCAAGTTGGATTGCACCTGTATCAAAGTGTGTGGAACTAAGTAAGAGGGTTAGGGCAGCAGTCAGGGAGAGAGAAACGTGGTGACACAGAGGGAAGGCACAGGGGCAGCTACCAGAAAGTGTTTCAGCCCAGAAAGTATAGAAAGAGAGGACGAGGGTCTGAGACAGTTTAGGAGTTAAAGAAAGCTTGTTTAAATAAAGTTCCTTGTTTTTAAATACTGCTGCCTGATCCTTATTGATAATCAACACCACTTAAAACAGCACCTTCCTGATGCTGAAGTTCAGAGGAAAGTGTGCTCTCATTCCTACATGAGCAAGCACCAGGTGCACCTCTTCTATGCATCATAAGGTGGCATCAGAGGTTACAGAAGGGAGGCAAATGGGGCAGCAACATCAGAGTCAGTAGCGTGCTCCGTCTGGTACAGCAAGATAACAGAGATGACACGTGCAAAAAGTTGTTTCTGCATTTATCTAGGACAGCCGATTCACCTTTTCCTGGGCCTCATGCAGGCCACCTAACAAACTGATCTTTGATCAAAGGATGGCAAACGTTAAAAAAATGAAAAGCAAACACTGCTTCTTCTGTGAAGAAAGCAGAAAGGGGTTTTTCCCCCCATTGACCTTTCTCCAAGAAGCACCTCTAGTTCTTCTTAAAAGCTCAGGAATGTGATTGCCCAAAACAGAAATTCTGTACACACATTTGGACCAAGCATACTTACCTTATTAGGGGCATCAAAGAGATTAAGATGCTGCTGCCTACATAGCAGCTTTATGTAACTGTGTTCATGTCTGGTGAGGAAATGGGAGTTAGTATAATCAGCCACAGCTGTTGGGACAGGAGTAGAAAGGGCTGGAAATAATCAGTGTGTCTGCACTGCATGGGTGATCTGAGTTCATTGCCTCCACTCACTCATTCATACATCCTCTTCCAATTGTCTCCTTAGAGGATGATTTCCAGCAATAACTGCTGGATCTTATAGGAAGGCAGGAGATTAAATCAGTTAATTTGCTTAATTTGTCATTTTCAGGGTCAGCTCAAGTTTGGAGGGATGGGGGCCAACACAATTTATTTGAAAAGTGCCGGGTACTGGTGTAATCTGTTTCAGATAAAATGACAGTGTTAGTAGCATCACATTGGGGAAATGGCAGAACTTCCGCATTAAAACTATTTTCTTTACATCATTTTACACAGCGTTATATTTTGCAGGAGGTAATGTGGACTAATTTGTCTGGGGGATTTTCTTTTGATTCTGTGGTGGTAGTCTTTTCTGCTACCACCATAGACTCAAAGGAAAATCCTTTGTTGGCATCCTTCTGTCTCAGGAGACAATGGAGGACTGCCCCTTGGTGCATGTGTTTTTGTGAGGTCAAGCTGTTGGATGCCGAGACCGATACGGGAGAGACATGTTTTCTTGCAGCTGGTCAGATGAAGGCGTCCAGTTGGGCTGTTGCAGATGCACCATACTACAGTGCCAAGACTCGAATACAATCAAGAACAAAGGACTAAACTGGCTTAAATCCAAATCACCATATTGGTTTGTGGTATATAAGCAGTTTTAAATACTGACCAAAGTGTTCCTAACATATGACACCAGATGCTAAACTTCCATAGCTTTTGTTTGCTTTGCATTTTTCATATTTGGTTCTAAATGTCCCAAATAACAATACTCACGCTGTGTCCCTTTTTTCACATTAAGAGCTACCCATCAAACTGTCTCACTCTGCAGGCAGTTTCCAAAGCTTAAATGGGGCAATCTCTGTGGCACCACTGAGCACCAGCTTCCATTTCTGCAACGCCAAGTGTGCATACTAGAATATATGCAGTATACAGCTCTGCAATGGTGCCTTATTTCGCTTATTAATTTATTAATTTGTATCCTACACTTCCCACACTTAGGGAGGCTGAGAACAATGCGGTGTGACTGCAATACAGTATAAGATATTTTAAATGATAAGACAACAGAATAAAAACTTGGTGTGAATGGATGTGTTGTAAAAATGAAGGGTAATTTATGATAATCCTGCTGGAAGGGGGCAGAGGAGGGACAAGCTATTGGTTGAGAATAGGGGCTTCCTGCACCACTTGTAAGCTATAGGAATGGGTCTACATAGATAGCTTCTATGTCCAAGGTAGCACTGATTCTAATAATTTATGGTATTTTCCTGTAGGGGTGCCAAGCATACAGATGCTTTTAGCTATGAGCGCAAACTTCAGTGCTCCTAAAATCTGCAAGTACTCCTTCACAATTCAAATTACAGCACCGCTTAGAGGTGGAGTTTCAGAATTTAACAAACTTCAAAACACCATTGCAAAATACCCCTAGTTTCAGCTCAGCCACTGGAGAGGAACAGCAGTAGTTTCCTGGAGACTGAAAGGTGGTCATTAGACACCGTAAAAAGAACAAAGCTTGTCCGGATTATTGCAACAATAGCAGACATTTATGCAGGCAGTTCATTTAAGCTGGCAGTTATGCAGACATTTAAGTTGGCAGTTCTTGCAGCATTAAGCTAAAGGTTACTTTAAATATAAACAAAAACAAGGAGTTAACACTGCAAGCATTTTAATCGTTTCATGTACGATGAGGCCCACTCCGTAGCAGTACAAAATCATTTGTAATAATAATAAAAATAATAACAACGTGTGGTGGACAGTTAAAAAGGGCCAAGATATTTCTCTGTTCAGCCCCCAGGCGGTTTTTGAATGTTAGTTCTCAGAAAAGTAATGGTATTGTTTTCATTTAAAAGGTTCCTTTTAGGACAAGAACAAAGAGCTCAGAGATGGATTACTCCCATAAGAAGCATTATTTAGTATATTTACCCACAGAGGATAGACTGTTCCGGTCTATGATAGTGTTTGAAAACAATTCTATTTGCAATATCATTGACTTGTTTGATTTTGCTCACAATTATTCTCAGAGCATATGGTTCATTGTGTTAAGCACACCACATGCTAATGTTGGCAGGTACAACTCCCAGACTCTCAGAATTGTTAGTTGTGAGGAACCTGCTTCTGATAATCACCTTGGTGAGGCTGGCAGCTAATCTGAAGCCCAGAAAGATGGGAGGGGGTGATAAACAAGAAGAAGAAGAAGAAGAAGAAGAAGAAGAAGAAGAAGAAGAAGAAGAAGAAGAAGAAGAAGAGCAAAGACTTGTTCCCAATTGTTCCAACACTTCAGGTCCTTCCAGAGGAAGTATTTTTCAGGAAAGGGGGTTCAGTTAAACAGCACAGGTTAGCTCCACCACACACCAGCCGTGACCCTCAAAGGACACGAGTTGAACAAGTATGAGCATAGGTCCTATGTGTGTGCCAACAGAGGCTTGTCAGTGCCCAAGAAGCGCCCTTTCTCATCCTCACCAAACGCACAGCTGGTCTGGTGTGTGGCCAGCTTGGATGAAGGGGACTGAGGGGGGCATGACCCTGCTCCCCCTCTGAGGCCACACCCACAACAGACAATATAAACTCTATGATGCCGCTTTAACAGCCATGGCTTCTCTGCATAGGATCCTGGGAACTGCAGTTTGTTAACTGCAGTTTATGGAGCTACAATTCTCAAGAGTGGTTTAACAATCACTCCTTCTTCCCAGGGAACTCTAGGAAATGCTGCTCTGTGGCAGGGATAGAGTCTCTTAGCAACTCAAAACCGCAGTTTCCAGGGTTCTTTGGTGAAAGCCAAAGTGTGGTACAATAGAGCTTTAAATGTATGGCATGGATGTGGCCTCCATGTAAGTGGGACGTTCATTTGAACACCCCTTGGGCAAAAACAGCAATGGTGCTCTAAACCACTGTGCCACAGAGGAACAGCTGGCTTCAGGTTGGGCATTGATGCTGCTGTCTGTGTTGCAGGCCTTGCTGCTGCCCCTCAAGGAGAGCTGCTGGACTGCCTGCAGAGCCACACCATACATTTAAGGCACATGACTTCCCCCAAAGAATCCTGGGAACTTTGGTTTGTTAAGGATGCTGGGTATTGTAGCTCAGTGAGGGTAAACTACAGTTCCCAGGTTTCTTTGGGAGGAAGTGAAGTACATTAAATGTCTGGTGTGTACAGTATATGCAACCGCAGGAACTTACAATGACCAGCAGTGGTCAGCAGATGCAACAGATAGTTCCTGTGCCTAGATTCTCAGTAAGGGGTGAATAAGTACTGCTTTCTATTTTGTGTGTGTCACCAACTCAGGTCCCCTGTCTCTGGCGCCACAAAGTCCTCCTTCGGTATTAGATAATATAGTCACCCTGGGCTGTCTTTAGCATATGCACCACTGGGGTGTGAAGATCTGCCCAGCACCCCCAAATTTAGTTTAGCCACCACCAAATTAACTTTTATTGAGCACCCCTTGCACCCCCAGGTAAAGACGGCCCTGTAGTCACCCATGGCATGTATGGAGCTGAGGCTCCTGTTGAGTATTTGCATCTTGAGTCCTCCTGAGACTCCTGAGAAGACATGGGTTAGCAATATGCCTTTCCTTACTTTGTTGTTAGCCCTGGCTGTTTACACAGAGTTTTGTGCAGCGTGACATTTCATCACAGGCCCCATCATCAAAATCCCCACATGTGTGTTCTAAATTCTTTAGACATGAGGACAGGGTGATATAACCCTATGTCATGCAAGATGCGTATGCTCCTTGGATGAGGTTTACAGACCGGTGGTGGTGTGCTGTAACGGACTGTAGAGAGTGAATCAGAATCCTATCCTCCAGGGAATGGAGGAAGAGGAGGCACACCTTCAAAGATCTGAGCATCAACAAAGATCTCGCACTGCCTCTGGACATATGCTTTCCAAACAGCTCACTTTCAGATAGTTCAGGTTACAGGGTCGCTTTGCACCCAGCCATTTCTAAGCATTGGTCACATGTTGCTGGCAGATTCTCTGAAAATGCTAAAGACCAACCAATATCATGTTTTATAAACAGCTTTGTATTTAAAATCTTGCCTGGCAGTCAAAGGAGTTCAGGATTTCCATGCAGGTGGGAGAGAGAAATCCCACAGGAGGGAAACACTGTCCCATCCTTCCTTCTCCAGCCTGCTTGGTTTCTGTTCTACCTACAGAGAAAGGAACATGCCATGGACTAGCAGAGGGTGGGGCAGAATGATCCTGAACTATTCAGAAGCCTACAGTCTCTGACACTGGAGGAAGAACATAGTCATCAGGTTTTGCTGTTGATTGCCTTATTCCCCATGAATTTGTCTAATCCTCTTTTAATGCTAAGCAAGTTGGTGGCCATTCCTGCCTCTTGAGGGAGTGAACACCATAGTTACGCAATGCGTTATGTGATGTGAAAATGCACGCTGCTGGCCTCATAGTGGGCCACTATAAAACTTTGCAAGCTAATAACTTTTGTGGGTTTATTTACCATACTGTTTTGTACTGTAATAGGACACAATGTCGGCTCTTTTAAGAACCCGGCCAACATTTCCATTACATTTCAGTGTTGTTATGAAATGTTCCTGAAGTATGCTAAGAAGCATGGCAAAGTTCTTGTCAGCTCCTTCCTCATAAAAGACAAATGAATGCTAAATTTTTCCAGCTGCGCTTCACATTGCAGAAATTGAAAATAATGTGAATTATATATATTTTTTTGCATTCTGCTGAAGGGGTTTTGGAAAATGGTGGTGCGTTCCTTCCACTCATGATATTTTGTGGGCTTATCATTCTGAAAAGCTGGGGGGGAGGGATATACAGGGTTTTTTAAAAGCGTTTGAATTTAGCTCAGTGTCTCCTCTCCTTCTCATTTCTCTCTGCCTTCTGCTTGAAAACGAGACATTTGACACCCTGTCATTTGGATAATGATCATGAATAACAGCCTCTGTTGTTTATTCCAACATGGGAAAGAATTTTTTTTATATAAGAGAAGCATCATCACGACTTTATCAGCCTCTTCCAACCTCCAATCTGTTTGGGTTCTTGCAAAGGACTTGATGAGAACAAGATAACAATTTTGTGGGTTGTCTAACCTGGGAAGCAGACTATGCAGTAAACACTTGCATGATGACTATGTAACATCTAGTCAGACACAAGCAATTAGGGAATTGGTTTGCCAAACACTTAGCATATTTGAGTTCTGCTGTTCAGTGCTATGGGGAGTTTCTTGCTCTCTAGAAATGCATCTTTCATATCCATGTGGAGAAAGAAGGCAGTTTTGACTTCACCACATACTACGAGACACTCTCTGCTTGGTGTCTGGAGTAAGCACCGTCCACAAAGATGCATCTTGTGGAGACCACCTAGGAACACACAATTTGCATCTCCTACTGGCACAGTATGACTCTGGCAGGCACAGTTATGTTGAAGAAAAGACACCACTCCAACAGGATCTAGCCCTCTTTGCTTTCCTCCTGGAAGCAACAACCAGTTGAGGCAGATACTTTTCCTGCCCTTCTCTGATGCTCTGCAGTGGTGACCAAGAATAGTTGCATGCAATTGCAACAACTTGATGGTGAGTTTTCCTTTTCCCCATCTCCAGACCCGGCAGGGTTCAAACTCAAGTGGGACCTGAATGCAGGGTCTGAAAGCTCAGTAACAAGGCTTTTTATTAATATAGTAGTACTGGAAATTTTATCTGACAAGACTTTTACCTGTCTGTTCATCATCATCATTAAGAGCTGACCGAAGGAAAGAGATAGGGGATTTACAAGCCAGACTTTCAGGAAGTCTCTAGAAACCAGCATGGTAAAACTGATAATGTGACAAAACCTGACAGATCTCTGTTGTAGACAAGAGGTTCTAAGGTTTGCTTGTTCTGTTTTCTAAGCAACCAAGGAGGTGAAGCCTCCCTTAAACTCACCATCATTTCACCTAACTGCACCGAAATCTTCAGGCAGAGGCTAGCCAAGTATTTGTTGGTGATGCTCTAGAGCTGTACTTTCTGCATCCACCAAGTTGAACCAGGTAGCCGACAAGATCCCCTCCAGCTCTGTGATTCTGTGCTCAGACTTATCTTCCTTTAGGTCCTGGATCTTTCCCTCACTGATTTGTCAGGAGCCCGATTGGACATCTTTCACTGGATAGTTGGTATTGCATGAACTTTATGGTGAAGAAAGGTCACAGTCACAGCATACATTGAAAGCACATTTATTCAACTTTAAGGGTCATGGCTGTCCCCAAATAATCCTAGGAACTCTTGCTTACTCCTCACAGAGCTACAATTCCCAGCACCCTGGGCAGAGGAGGAATGGTGGAGACAACCTCCCCATCCTGACCCTTTCAGGGAGGTCACAGCTCAGAGGCAGATGAGGAGAAAAGTTGGGAAATCATGGGAGAGCCATAGCAACACCTGGCTGACACGTTGTCATTAGAAAGCATTCCAGACCCTCCATCTTCCAGAACCTGGCAAGCCTTAAAAGTAGGAGAGCGGAGAGCTCAAAGACAGAGGGCACTTAGCAGCAAACGTAGAGGAGGTGGTGATGATGATGATGAATGAGGAAGCGGGAGAGACGGGGGGGTGGAGATTCACTCGGGACAACACCATTATCCATGAGGCTGGGTTCTATAGCCTCTCTATGTAAAAAGACTGAAATAAAAAAGGATTGTAAGAAACTTTTCCTTGTCTTTATACTTTCCTGGGCAATCAGCCGGGAGCCACTGACAGCATCTTGACACACCCTTAACAAACTACAGTTTCTGGGATTCTTTGGAGGAATCACTGTGCTTTAAATCTCAGATTTGAACCATACATTAAAGGGAACCATGGTTTGTGCTAAGTACATCAGCACTACTTTCCTACATGCATTTCCCAGCTGCTCAGTCTCTAGATGCAGTGGCCTCTGGAGGAGGAATAATGGGCATAACTAGGAGGGTTGCTGTCAAGCGTTGGCATTGCCAGGCATCTGCAAAGGGGCCCACACCCCATCAGGGGCCCAGTTGATCCAGGAACAGGCAGATAAAGCTGACGTGATTTCATCAACAGAACCTCACACCCATCTCAAACTTCTTTGTCAGTCATACAGCAGTTATCCTCTGGTTACCGCATCACAAAGAGGTAATCACTCAAAGGGCGATTTCATAGAAGTTAAGACTCTTCCCCAGAACCAACAGGAAGAGGTTAGCAAAGTATGTTCCTCAAATACATGAGCACTCTTTTTCTGAATACGTACTTCAAACCAACTTCTGACTATTACGAGTACCTGTTGAGCAACATATTGGGAAGAGGAGATTGACTTTCTCCTTTTCTTATCTAAGGTGATTGCTGGGGAGAGAAAGGAGTGGGAGGGAGAAGCAGCGGCAGCGTCACTCCAGGCAAATTGGATTTCCTTTCTGCCGCACTAATGGCGGAGAGGGTTTAAAGAGGGCAACCCCATCAGCATGAAGTAAAGCTTCCCCTCGTGGCTCCTCCGTTTCCTGTCCCAAGGGGAAGTGGAAGGCCACGAGCCAGGAGACCACAAAAAAGGAGAAGAGGCTTTCTTGCGTCTGCTGCAGGCAAGCCGAATGGCACAACTTTCTGGGCAACAACGAAAAACATATCATGTGTGGGAAAGGTAACTGACAATTTTGTAACAGCCCAACTTGAGTTGCCAGCAGAAGAAACCCCCAATACAGTCATGACTCAAGAATCAGCCTTCTGTCAGGGAAAAGAGATTACTGCTATCAACAATGCAACTTATAGACAACTCTCACATTCCATTTGCTTTGGTAAATGATGCTACCCTCTATTTAAGGCATAGGCAAACTCGGCCCTCCAGATGTTTTGGGACTACAGCTCCCATCACCCCTAACCACTGGTCCTGTTAGCTAGGGATGATGGGAGTTGTAGTCCCAAAACATCTGGAGGGCTGAGTTTGCCGATGCCTGCTCTATATTCCTATGAAGAGTGTCATTGTGTACATTTGTTACTACCGGCAGACCAATTTCTGCTTTCACAGCTTTCCAGCTCCTCCACAACTCACACCTGTCCCTTGATGCAGCCACTGCTTTCCACCAGCACTTTTTGCAAAACAAACAAAAGCCACTTTGCTCTGACAGCAGTGAAGCCAGAAAAGCCTGAGCTGCTTTGCATTCCCTTCTCAAGTGACTGCAGCAGCAGGGGTTGTGGATTGCATCTCCCATCAGCCTCAGCCAGCCTGGCCAATGGTCAGGAATGATGGGAGATGTGGTGAACACCTGGAGGGCACCACGTTGGTGACCCCTGCTGCGCACGTGCACATAGGTAGAAAACTGCTGTACACTAGATCAGAATTTGGTGATCTAGCCCAGTAGTGGCAACAGGTCTCCAGGGTCCCAGGCAAAGAAGCTTTCCCCATGACAAAGGGTCTGGAAACCAAGCCGTATGAGAAATAGTTGAGGTCGTTGGCAATGTTTAGCCTGGAGAAGAGAAGAATGAGAGATGATATGATAGCCATCTTCAGATACCTGAATGGTGGAGCAAGCTTGTTTTCAGGAGGATAGGACCTGAACCAATGGATTCAATTTACGAGAAAGGAGATTCCAACTCAATATTAGGGATAACTTTCTGGTTGTAAAAGCGGTTTGATGGTGGAACAGGCCAGCTTGGAAGGTTGTGGACACTTCACTGGAGCTTTTAAAACAGAGTTTGGACAGCCATCTGTCAAAGATTCCTTAGCCATGATTCCTTAAATTGCAAGGGGTTGGACTAGATTATTGTTGGGAAATCCCTTCCAACTTTACAGTTCTATGACCCTGCCCTATGCTCCCTGACTCTATAACCAGAAAAGGCAAAGAACAGGACCCAAGACCTTTCGCATGCAAAGCATATGTTTCACCACTAAGCTACAATCCTTCTCTCTTGGATGCAGCGATGACACCGAGAGTGGCAACCCTAGACACATAAAAGCACATTGGAGCCTCTCTCCCAGAATCTGTGTCACACATTATTTTGATTAATGCAGTATGGAGTGCCAAAGGTAACACCAAGTAGCCGGTGTGCTGAAGAAGGAACAGTTGAATTGCTTGAGTAAAAACACCCCAAGGCACCGCTGTGTCCTCCCCACACCCTCTTACCAGGTTATGGCCATACATACAAGTAGAATCTACTCCATGTCCTTCATTCTTATCAACGATAACAACAACCCTGCGTGGGAGACCCAGCTCCGTGTCATCACCTTACATGTCCCAATTACCAGAGTTCATTTCATTGGTTCCTGACCTCCCGAGGCAAGGTCGCCCTCTCTCTGCTACAAAAACAACCACACACACACACACACACTTTCATCTCTCGCTTCCCACACAGCGCAAACTAGGAGCAGAAAAAAACCCATGCCACTTTTACAGACTGGAAGGAATGCAGAAAACCTGCATGTTTCAGGGACTGAACTAAATCTCCTTAACGGTGAACTCATCACCTCGGGAAGCAACACACACACACGAGAAGAGACAGGGTTCCCCAGGGAGCTTGTGCAGCCTGCGCCCCCTCCCTGCTTGCTGGGAGACACATTCGGAAGGAAGACGCTTCCACGAGCTCCCTCCTGAATGGCAAATCCGAATGACTATACCCTCCGCATGAATATTCATGAATTCCTCAAACTTTTTTGTCTGAGAGTGTCGAGGCTGACATCACAGCCCGGCAGAGCTGCCAGCAAAAAAATCCTTCTCTCTCCCCCCCCCCCCCGCCTTTCAGTTTCTTCCTTTGGGGGAGAGTAGGGGGTGGGGGAGGGAAAGGAGGGGGGATGCCTGGTTTCTTTCTTCTTCTTCTTTTCTTCCCCTGTTCCAATTCAGAGCGACTTATTTTGGTTCCTTACCCTTTGGCTCGTCCATCACTGCCTCCTCCTGTGCCCACTTCCCGCTCTCCCCTCTCTCTCTCTCTCTCCAGCCTCCTTTGCTCAGCTTCGGTTGGCTCTGCGAGGGGCACATTCAGCGGGGCTATTTAACGGTCGAGCACTGTGGGTGGGAGGGGTTAGCTTAACTCGGCATGACTCAGAAGGAACCTAGAAGCAGGTCAGTGTTGTGCAGTTAAGGCACACACACACACACACACAAGATATCTCAGGGTTGCAGCCTGCTCTAGTCCCCCAGGGCCTCAAGTGCCACACACACCTTTTTTGTTGGCAGCTGAGGTGCCTTTTATCCAAATACTAGCACGCTTTGCCTCCCCAACTTGGAGAGCTGCAACCAGAGGCAGATAGACGCATATCTATCTCCCTGTGGCCGGTCCTTTGCCGGGAGAACAGTGACTTTGCTGTGTACAAAACAATGGCTTTTCTGCCTCTGAAGTTGCCTAGCACTCAAGAGACAGTACAGGAGTGGGAGACGTGTTCATGGCCAGGCCTCCTGGCCTCCCCCAATTCTGCTAGCTTCCAGGCTATGGGTGTAGCCAAGGGGAGTGCAGAAGGGCAAGGGGGCAGCTCCCCCCCCAGATCAAGTAAATCAATAAAAAATACTTAACTAACTGAGGTTCTGCTCCCCCCCCACCAATATGAAGCCTGCCCACCCCCCTAACATAAATCCTGGCTACGCCCATGTTCCAGGCTTATAAATATTGCCGTCGATTTATTAGCGTTATTTATCCCCCACCTTTCAGGATACAACACCCCCACCCCCCGGTGACTTATTAAGTAACAAATAGCAAGGTAACAAGTAACAAGTTACGTAACAAAATTGCTTAACAAGTAACATTTGCAAATAGCAAAGCTCACAAACAATATTAACGTATAAATGTAGTCTATGCTCAGTGATATTGGCCTTCCACCCAGAACACCACCTCCATCCTGGTTTATATCAAATGGAGGGTTATTCACCATAATTCTTTTTAAAAAATAAAACAACAACAAAACCCTTATTTTCATTTGATAAAAATTGCCTATAGTGCAGGAAGGCACTATAGAAATGAAATATAGGATCAGATGCAGAGCGGGGTTGTGGGTAACTACAAAGAGTCTCATGGCATATTCATCAAAAACATTCGTTTATCTCCTGAGTTGCAGGTATCCCTATGCATTGGGTGTGTGCATAGACAGTGAGATCAGAAGGAAAGGAAATGCCAAAAGGTAGAGCTGCCAATAATTACGTTATCAACATTTGTTGATGACAACACAGACGTCCTGGCATTGGCAAGCTAATCAACATATGTTGCAAGGGTTGTTTTGGTTTTTTTAAATCCTTTGTCCTGATTTGTTCCACAAGTGATAGCACTGAACTTCTCAATGGATTGTAATTCAGTAGTTTCATACTGCAGTCTCCCTTTGAAGTTCCTTTGTTGCCCAATGAACATTTTAAGTTCAGCTATAGTGTGTCCTGGGAGGTTCAAATATGCACCCACTAGTTTTTGCATACGCTATATATTGGTAGCATGAAATTTCCGATGTCAGAGTTTTTTAAAATGTGTTTGCTTCAGTGTGTGTGTCCTAAAACTGTGTTTCGAGTCAAGTTTGCACAGTGTTGTACACATCATTATGATTTGATGTGGTTCCATCCACACCAGCCTTCCACCCACCCACCCACTCCACTCCTATTGATGAAGCTTTTATCCCTGCAACTCTGCCCCACTAGAAACCATCTTTCTGTGGCTGCCATCTGCAGCCATGGGATTTACTCCCGGGTGGGTTAAACCACAGAGCCTAGGACTTGCCGATCAGAAGGTTGGCGGTTTGAATCCCTGCCACAGGGTGAGCTCCTGTTGCTCTGTCCCTGCTCCTGCCAACCTAGCAGTTCGAAAGCATTTCAAAGTGCAAGTAGATAAATAGGTACCGCTCTGGCGGGAAGGTAAACGGTGTTTCCATGCGCTGCTCTGGTTCGCCAGAAGCAGCTTAGTCATGCTGGCCACATGACCTGGAAGCTGTACGCCGGCTCCCTTGGCCAATAAAGCGAGATGAGCGCTGCTACCCCAGAGTTGGTAACGACTGAACCTAACGGTCAGGGGCCCTTTACTTTTACCTTAAGAGAAGAAAGGTCTAAGTGAAACACAACAGAAGTAAAGTTTAAACCTATCGTTAGCATTTATAGCCCCTCTTTTGACCTACAGACAACTCACCTACTACCACCTTTTAAAAAGCCAGCAATCTATTTTTTTCCTCCGGTGAGCAGTGGCTGTTGCAACTGATGTGATCTTGTGCAGAATGGGGTGTTGTTATTGGCAAGAGAGGCATGGAGGGAGGGAGCTGTTTGGAAGCCCCACGGAATCCAATAGGACATACTTCTGAGCAAACATGGTTTAAAAGGCAGTCTTAGTTCTAAATCAACAGAATTAGGACAAGATGGCAGGTAGTGGCGGTGGATGGGAAGTGGGGTGCTCCTTTGTGATACCCCACCTGATATTTGGAATGTATGACTACCCCAATAAACATTTTCATCGTATAATTCCTCCTGGAATTCACCACACATTGTAAAATAAGTGAAGCTGGCTTGAGGAGAAAACTGCGTCAAAGTGCAGTATTTTATACGCTTGGTCTACAACCGTAATAAAGATTTGTTGTTGTCATTGCAGTAATTTAGGAAAATAAACTATGAGATGCTTAGAGATTGAGGGTAATATCTAGTGTACAAAGAGTACATGCATTTAGCATTCCATGAATGAGCCTCACGCTCCTGATCTGCCCTCCTCCTCTGGTGTGACTATAAGGAGATTCAGGAGTTTTGCTACTATTTTCAGCTAGCTATGGTTTGTCATAGGCAAACCCAGATAAATTGTGGTTAGTTTTAACTATGGTTTAAATAAACAATCCAACGTCAATGGCTTCCCTAAACCATTGTTAAGATTAACCATAGTTATGAACCTTGCGTATAACAAACCACATCTACAATTAGTTGAAAATGAGAGGAAAAACTTACGATTTTTCCTTATGCCCGCCCCGGAAGAGAGGAGAACACACAAGCCTAAGGCTCATGTACATAATGCTAAGCTAAAATATGTGTGATTCAGGCAGTCGTTTTTCTCACTGTTTGACTCAGTTTCACTTCTTTAAAATCTCACATAGTCCTGAATGGCTGGATATTACCATCTTTAGTTTAAATTCTCTTCTTACAAAGAACAATACAGGAGTCGCATGCCCTGTCCTATTCAATTGACACTCTAGCCTCAGGAAACAGTGGTTTATTCCGCTGTAGGTTCAGAGCACACAAAAGTGTGTGTATGGGGGGGGGGATATGCTATTCAGTGGTGTAGCGTGGGTTGTCAGCACCCGGGGCAAGGCAAGTAATTTGCGCCCCCTAACCTGTGGATTTGCGCCCCCTAACCCGTGGATTTGCGCCCCCTAACCCATGGATTTGCCCTAACCCCAGATGTTGCGCCCGGTGCGGCCCGCCCCCCCTGCACCCCCCACGCTACGCCACTGATGCTATTTCCCACATGAGAGGGTAGAGTTGTGATGAGTCAGCTCCACTTCAGGTCGCATGGGTGACATTCATTTGTGGACATGTGGTAAGCAGAAAATGAACACTACTCAGCTTGCTAAGCCTTTTCCACAGGTTATGCAGTCAATTGTTTATTTGTTCACAGGGTTTTTAAACCACAAGCCGTCTGCTTCTGCTTGCAAGAAGCTGGCTAATTAGGGCTTTTCTGCATGGTTAGCTTTTTATCCGTTAAAACTGTGGCTGCTTTTATTTGTACTGCACAGTTCATACACCTGATATTGGGTACTGCTAGGCTTACTCAGGGGTCTTTGCTGAGGTACATTGTAAAAAGCATTTTTGGCAATCCCAGGTACACTATGCTTTTCCATGTGAGCTACAGAAGCAGCTCTTTTGTGCTAATTCTTAACATTATTATTATTATTATTATTATTTAGAAAAGAGAAGTGTCATTTTCCATCCCAGTACAAGGAGATACTCATTTGAGAGCTGAAGCACAAGTGGCTACACATCTTTGGGCTGGCAAGCAACTGCCAGGAGTTCGGATCCCTACAGTTGCATGGCATCACAAGGAAACAATGCTGTCCTGTAGTTCCTCAAAAACTATTTTAGTTAGATGAGGAAAATGAGGAAGTATAATTAAAGTATATTTTCCTAACATTGGGAAAGCTCCTCAAAGTTGCATTCCTGTTTTAAATTTTGTTCTCTTACAAATTTTGTTCTCTTAGGCTGGAGTCTAAGGAATGGGGAGGAGCAGGGACATGGTACCAGGAGACAAATGCAAAATTTGTGGGCCAGGTCATTCCCAGTTCTAATAAAAAGGCAGTCATGCAGTATGAGGCCAAACTAAAATGTAAATGTAAAGGTACCTCTGACCATTAGGTCCAGTCGCGAACGACTCTGCGGTTGCAGCGCTCATCTCGCTCTATAGGCCGAGGGAGCTGGCGATTGTCCGTAGACAGCTTCTGGGTGTGCTGGTCCCGGGGGGAAGGTTACCGTTGATGTAGTCAAAGTCCGGTCCTGGGTCACTAGCCTGGAAACAGTTCACAAGGAGCGGGGCGAGGTCCGAAGCAGGAAGCCAGGTGGGGACAGGAACACTGGAGGGTCAGGTCTGGGTCCGGGCAGGAACAGGTACTCAACAACGACGTTGCTCCCGCAACCTGGGACCGGGCTGACTGGCCTTTATCTTCTCTGAGGCCAGGGGCGGTCCCGGCCCCCAGGAGACCCGCCTCTCCTGGCCTTAAGGTGAGCACTCCTCCTGGGAGAAACCAGTTCCCTTCGCCTCTCTGCCCTGAGCCTCTGCAGTTCAGGAGAGGCTGAAGGGTTACTGGGCCCAGGGGGAGACTCACTTGTAGGCACTGAGTCCTCAACCACCTCTGGAGCCAGAGTGGATTCACCTGGTGCCTGCTCCTGAGGATCCGGCACAGGTGCAGGCGCTTCAGAATCAAGGCCCTGCCCCAGTTCAGCCGGCCCTGGAGGCGGGGACTCCTGTGCAGGCTGGGATTCCTCCGGTTCAGCCTCTGAATCGGATTCCCAGGCCATCACACCGGGTCATGTGGCCAGCATGACTAAGCCGCTTCTAGCGAACCAGAGCAGCGCACGGAAACGTCGTTTACCTTCCCGCCAGAGTGGTACCTATTTATCTACTTGCACTTTGATGTGCTTTTGAACTGCTAGGTTGGCAGGAGCTGGGACCAGACAATGGGAGCTCACCCCGTTGCGGGGATTCAAACAGCTGACCTTCTGATCAGCAAGCCCTAGGCTCTGTAATTTAGACCACAGCACCACCCACCAAACTACAGATGGCCAAATTCTCTTCTGGTTTTATTTCTGGATTTTCTCTATTAGTTTTTATCCTATCTAGAATCCTAGATATTTTAGTCTGGTTATAATTTAAATGTTTGATCCTTTGCTGGATTTTTGCTACAAATCCACACATTACATCTTGGGTAATAAAAACATATCCTTGTATACTCTAGTCTAGGATTCAGGATCCCTTATCATATAAATGGGAATTCCATCTTTCTCACAGTTAAATGAAACCTTTTCTCTTTAGGCAGTGACATATTTTACAGAAACTACAGGCAATACAGTTTTTCAAAAACTTGCCCCACAACTTGTAGTCTCTTGAGACTAATCCAATCAAGATTGGCTAGATAGGTAGCAGACAGCAATTCTATGCAGTTACCTAAGTGTAAGTCTCATTGAACTTAATGGGATTTACTACTGAGTAGGTATGTAAATGATTGCAGCCTTCACTAAGCACAAAATATCTTCCCCTTACCACAAACCCCGCATGCTGAATCATCACATCTGGGTTTTTCCTGCTAGTATCCCCCAGACGAGTGGCAACATCAACTCATGTTTTTTTAAACAGTTCTTTGGTTTCTAATGGACTTTACTGCACTATCGCTCTTGTTACAGCTGACTGTACAAGGACGGTTTAAAGTTGAACTTGCACAGGGACTTGCCACATGCCCTCTTGAGGCATTGGCATGCCTTTCCCAACTTCCTTATGCTAAAAAGCATGCCTTAAATAAAAGAAACACAGAGCAGCACTACTTTCTAGGGAGAAATGTTTTTCTCTAAACAGTGCCACAGGCAATGTATTAGAACATAAAGGGACATTTCATGGCGTCTCAATTTGTAATGTATTTTAAAAGCCCCAGATACACCAGTGATCTGTGCCAGTGAGACTTGAGCTTGCCGTTGTAAATATGAGCCTGTATACAACTCAGGTAGTGTGGAATCCATTAGGGTCGCCTCTAGACCGCCAATATTTTGCAGGGATGATTTAATAGCATACTGGATATTTTGATTTACACAATTAAAGTGGAGTAAAGTGCTCCAGCACAACAAATTCACTTAAAAAACCAAAACCAAAACTGAACTTTGCGGTTCAGAAAGTGCCTGGGAAATGCACTCAAAAAGTGTGGGATAAACAGCTGCTTAACAGGAAGATGCATAGCCACTGTGCAAGCAAGTTAGGGTGAATGCTCAATAAACATATTGTCTGGAGTAGACCTATGAAGCCCTGATCTCTAGACCCACCATTCTAATGTGGCTTCTTCTCTCTGGGGTCATTTTACAAGAGGAGAAGGGTTTTGTTTTGTTTTGTTTTCGGTCTGAACATTAGAGAAGGAAAGAGATTACCCTCCTAGAACATTAAAATACATGAAAACCTCAACACTGGGCCTATAGATACTTAGGTGAATGTGCTATGGCCAGCTTGCTTCTTCAAAAAATGCTTTTGACTTGTTTAGGGGTGTTTGTCAAAGGCAGAAAACATTAAACATTTCTGCAAAACTTTGAAAAACTGATCACCGTCCACTTTGAATTCTAATAACTACACAGACAACTGTAGAGGGTGTTTTAGAATAATAAAGAAAGAAGAGGAAATTGGGTGTGGGGTCAATATATGCTCAGTGTCTGGGCAAATAATTAGATCTCAAATCAAGAAGTGAAAGTCTGACAAATTGCCTGCCAGGCTTCTTTTGCTGGGGCAGCATAAAGTTATCACAAAGCTTCCTGTTTCCAGCTAGTGACAATCTTACAACTGCCGAAGGCTAAAATCAACAAAGCTCCACCATCGTAATAGTCACCAAGACAGAAGTTGCTGTGTTGGCGCCTAGAGTGTGGGCTTGTCCACATTTCTGCCTACCCCATGCTTTCTAGGCATGGGTCCGAGTGGTTCTGAATTTGCCCCGCAGCTTTCCCCTGGAAAACACACTCTTCACCACTGCACAGGAACAAATGGCAATCTGCAGAAAACCTGATTCCTATTTGTTCCAAATCAGAGGTAAAGAGCAGGTTTTACCAGGGGAAAGTGGCAGGGCAAAAAGAAGGGGTGGGGTACAAGCCCTTAGTGTTTAACAAAATATTGCTGGTAAGGAAGGATGCAAGGCAGGGGATCACGAAAATCATGAAGATCTGGGAACCTTTGTAATGTTCTCCATTTAAATTACGGTTTCCCAAACTTGGGTCTCCAACTGTTGTTAGACTACAACTCCCATCATCCATAGCTATCATAACCAGTGGTCAGGGAT
The DNA here is from genome assembly GCF_964270895.1 of Podarcis filfolensis. Lineage (NCBI taxonomy): Eukaryota > Metazoa > Chordata > Lepidosauria > Squamata > Lacertidae > Podarcis > Podarcis filfolensis. The sequence continues at coordinate 40,888,369 of NC_139608.1, read as the reverse complement.
GATGGGAATTGTAGTCCAAAAACAGCTGGTGACCCAAGTTTGGGAAACCCTGGTTTAAATTGATCAGCACATTAGAGGAGTTTAATAAGCTATTTCTTATTAAATATACAATAAGTCCTCTCTCTCTTTTAGTTACTTTCTCCCTCTGCTGCTATCCATGCCTCCAGCTTGGGCCGAATCTTCTAAACTACATATGGGAGAGGTACCCTTAGAGTATACTCACATTTATCCTTCTAGCCTTGGGTTAATTGAGAAGACTTTGATAAGTCACCATCTCTCATCTTTGGTTTCACCAGGGTTAGAATTAGCAACTCATGTATGCACTAGTCTGTGTGATAAGCCACTAGGGCTTCAGGATGGACAGTAAAGGGTCCCTAACCACCTGATCTGTAAGGGCAATTAACTCCCCCAGGTAAGGCTGGAACTTCTTCTGGACAACAAGTATCTACTGTGCTCCTGGACCTCAGATTCTTGGTTCCCATATATGGCACAGTGGCTGCTGATGCAGTGGTGCAGTCAAGACAGAGTTTGGAACAGAAGCCCAGGGCCTCACTCAGCAGAATGAGCCAGAGTAGGGCCCCCCAATGCAGCGAGATTGGCCATCAGCAACTTTCAGTAATCCTGGAAGAGGTAAGATGCAAAAGGTGAAAAATCAAAGAGATTTCTGATCTGCTCCTGAAAGACAGAACCATCAGGAGGGAATTTCAATTTGCGTACCTAAGGGATGCTTGGACAGGTGGATCTCTACAAAACTGGGTTTTTGAAGATACGTGGCATTTTATTCTCAGGTCCTTCTCTGCACATACTTGCCACTGCAAAAGCATGTGAGATAGCTCTTTCCATCGTGTCTCTTGACCATTAGCCAGTACCAAGACAACAATGTTCCAAATATTTATGTCTTATCTTCTTGTAGACAGAACATAGCAACAAATGATGAGGGATATCTTCCAAAACTGCCTCACCATGATCCTAACATCCTCCATGCAGAATTGTAGAGGGCTTCTGCTGGAAACAAAATGTCAGGGATTCATCCCTTTTTGTTTGTCTATGGAAGTATTTTCTTCTTTACATATACACAAACATTACATAAACACATTCCACAAATGCTCACTGTTTCTGTATGTTAAAGTGCTTGGAAACATTGGGGGGGGGGAGAGCAAAAAAGGGAGCAGGTAAGTGAGAAGGGAAATATAAAGTGCAAAGCCAAGACTCATCATATCTAAAATATATTTTGTTCCTCTTAGTCAGCTATACAGCATTGTGTCAAGCCATTGCTACCCCACACTTCCCAATACATTTGCCTGTCATTTTCTTTATCGCAAAAACTCTGATTTTGGGGGAAGTGAGTTTGTTGCACAAGACCTCCAAGTCAACTCTAATGGCAAAACCTGAATTGGCTGGTATCAAGATTGAATCAAAGCTTAAAATAGCATCAGTCTGGAAGCAGCCTTTGTGTATTCAGTGGTCTGTGCTTGCTTGAGCTTGAGTATGGACTAATCTGAGCTCCTGTGTTCTGATTCGATACATGATGTCCAATCACAGAACATTTCAGGATTTGGGCTGCTGCCATTGGCCTTTGAACTCTGAGTCGTGATTCGCAGCTTGGAAGTTTAGACAGCCAGTCATGTTGGGAGTGGGAATGGCCCAGGTTTTCAGGAATGTATATAAGCAGCTGCTTTGCCCCTGTTTCCCAGTTATGTAGTTCAATAAAGGTTCCTGCTGTTATCGCTGTGTCTTGCCTTGTGGAACCCACCTACACTTCACTGGCGATGAGGATGGGATGCTAGGCTAGGTATGCTAGGCTAGCTTCCACAAGCTGAAATCACTGCTGGGGAACTGGCGCCTCAGCTGAGCTGAAATCATTGACTGCAGCCACAAGGCAGGTCACACAGAGCAGACATCATGGCCACCCATGGCCACATCACTTCACTTTGCTTGTCTGTTTTCTTACATTTCTATCCTTTTTTCTTCTATCATGGAGCCTGAGGCAGTATACTTATAGTTTCTGGGTGGCCACTCATCTAGCCAGACCCAGACCTGCTTAACTTCAGCAAGGTGGCAGTATCATAGGATAAATTGCCATTGTGCCGATTTGGGAAGTTTGTATCTAGTGTTAAGTCCTTCAGACAAGATAAGTTAATCCTCTAATAATCTATTTATGTCAGAAAACCCAAATTTATATCAGAGTGTGAAGGGAAAGGTTTTCCTGCTATCCTCGACTGAGTCATACTGCAAACAGTTATAATCAGGAAAGGATCAAATACAAACTATCTGCCTAGGCTGAACCAAAATGTTATTGGCTGACTTAATGATAACAAATTCTTGTTATTTTACAGCAAAGTGCTTGGAACCTTGTCCTTGCCAGCTACCCATAAGAAGAGGCCCATTGTAAACATTTCCAGAATTGCCCACCTATGTATTTGTGAAGTATGGGGAAATTTCAGTTGCAGGGTCTGCATGAATGAATTGTGATCACCTTTAATATATTAAGTGTCTTTTTAAACTGGTATGTGCATTCTGTGTGTTGCACAGAAAGACCTAGAAATCCTTGTTGAATTTTGTGGTCACAAAAGATTTTGGGATGAAGGCAGATAGATCCTTAAGAATATAAAGTAGACAAGGGAGAATATTCATTTTAACAACATTGGCTTTCTTTCATGAATGACTTCATAGTTTTCCACCATGCCATGTCTAGAGTGGTTTGTTGTGTGGTTCGACATTGTTTGAACTTAACTGTGTTTATTATTTTCTATACTGCCCTTCATCTGAGGACCACAGGGTGGTTTACAATATAAAAACACAAAAATATGGAACATAGTAACAAACAGAAACAACCCCCCCCCCGGCCATAGATTGTTTAATTAGCCAAAGGCCTGTGAGAAGTGTTTTTGCATGACATCTAAAAATATGTAAGCCTCCCTTTGAATACCATTCCACAAGCAGGGAGTTACTGCAGAAAAAGGCTTGCTCTTGTATTGCCACCCTCCAGAACTCTCATGTAGTAACTCTCATGTAGCTGGTAGTAAGCTAGTAGTAAGCAAAAGTCAACCTTGTCTGTGGTCGAAGTTGTGAGCCCTTCAATCATAGGCTCAGATTGTATATATGTGTAAATAAACCATAAATACTAAAGACTCCACTGTCCCTCGTTCTGAGGAAATCAAACCCTTGGTGAGAGCCTAGAACCCCTGGAATTTTGCAACACTCAGAGATTGAGGTGGCATGCAACACTATAAGGTAGCTTTCTGAGAATGAAATGAGATGTTCCAAGGTTAATTAAAAAGGAACATGGAAAAGAGGACAGTCTTAACCATGTTTCACACTGCATGTGGATCTAGAAAGTACTTTAAATTGTGGAGGGACATTCTGAAGTTTGATCAAGACAATTATTTTGGAAAGTCAAAGTGGTGAAGGACAGTGAATAAGATTTCTGACTTGTGTGTATATATATGGTCAGATATCTTTTCTGCATGTTAACTGCATGTCAATGCTTTCCTAATCAGATGCTAGAAAGGTCTGTTAAGAATTTTTGTAATTATGGGTGCATATTTTGCAATAGTTGCCTTAGCAAATATTAACACGGAAAGCTCCATGCACAAATTCAGTTTTAAAATTATACTTTGGCTGCTGTAGGATCAGACTGTATACAGACTCTGTACTCTGCATACAGAACACATTTTTACAAATGAGAGTAGCCCTACTCTTCAGTTCATGATGTTTGCACATTTTCTGAAATCCACCCACTCATTTCGCAGAAGTAGAATAGAACAGCCTGTACACTTGTATAGGTCTGGTTTTGGTGACCCCTAGTGGTGCTCATGCGGGAAGACAAAGCCGTACAAGCTATGTCAAATGAAATGATCTATCTAATCTATCTATCTATCTATCTATCTATCTATCTATCTTATATATAAAACTTAGTACATTAGTGATTGCATTCTGCATTCAGAATGGAGTCACACAAATACCATTTTCTGGATTTGTATTGTGTGTTCCTGGTCAGCGATAGTTGCTGCACAACAACATGATGCTATAGTCTCCCTCCCCCAGTTAAAAGGAATTTCTAATGTATCCGTTCAGGATTTGTAGCAAAAAGCATGGGGTGGAACAAATCACACGGGCTATAAATTGAACGTTCAAGGTGATGCCCAAGGCTTATAATGAGAGCTTTGGATAACTGAGCACGTTCAGAAGCTTAACACTCCAGATCCCTCTTTTCCAGATCGGGAGAGAGAGATTCTCCCTATCTGAAGTTGACTCAGGCATACTAATCATGCCCCAGATCAGCGTCGCCTCGCTTGCTATTAATCCCCCCACCCCCCGCTCTGAACCTGGTCCCGTCTTCAAACCAGAATAGTCTCAGGTCCTCCTTCCCCATTCTAACCAGTTTCTCTGCTGCTCCCTGCTGGTGAATTACAAAAGCATACAAACTCATACACATTATCGGGGTGCCAACTTGTATAAAATATTGGGGGAGCCCAGGTAAGTCTCACCCAGTATAATCAATCACTTGACGCAGTACACGCACACTATTTGAATGGCAATGCCCATCAACTGGGGGGAGGCTGCCCCTCAAATATTTTATTGTGGGGCCGAAGGGACCTCAGGCCCCCAAGAGTTGGCTCCTATGCACACCATACATTTAACCCCAAAGTAGTTAACCCATCACAATACACTCCACCATCAACAAAGTACAGTTCCCAAGATTCTTCGCCGGCGGGATGGGGGGGTTGTGCTTTAAATGTAACCCCCAGCCAGATCCATCTCAGAGTTGCAGCGGGAAACGGCTGGCTAATACAGTATTCTTCCCAGACCAGCAAATTTAACCGCTGACCCGCATTACCCCCTACAAAGATGCATCCCTCGGCTATGCCTTCCTATTCCCTCAAGCCCCAGCGTAAGGAAGAGTAGAGTAGGTCTTCTTCGTCTCCGCAAAAGCACTTAACTATCCATATACAAAAGAAAGTTATTATCCGGCTACAAAATGCCCGAATTTGCATTGGAACTCTAGGGGCGCAACTGCGCTCAGAACTGAATTTTACTATAAATGTAATTGGGGCAGCAGCAGGTGTCCCCCACCTCGTACGCCTAAGGTGGTAACAGAGACCTCACGCTTTTTCTACCTCGGGTCTTATCGTGTGTGGAAAATGCTTTTTTTTTTTTAGTTTACAAACATCGTCCAAGCTGAAGTGTTTTTTTACAGGGGTTTTTTGGTGGGAAATGCAAACCAACATCCGCACCACCTCTGCAATCTTAACAGTGGACTGCAACACCACAACCCCTCCCCAAACCAGCGACGTAAGCTGTGTTGATATTGTCAGTGCTATTAAGAGAAAATAAAAATTTCGCTACTGTTGGTTTGTTTTTGGCCAAATAAAAAGTAATAAGAGTTTCAGAATAATATAGCAACAGCATACCAAATTACAATCTTGGAACATTCATGGACTTAACTCCCCGAAGTTGGAACATTCATGGACTTAACTCCCCGGAGAAGAGGAGGAAAGTTTTTCATTTATTGAAAAAGGAACAACTGGACTTAATTTGTTTACAGGAAACACATGTGATAAGGCTACACAGGAAAGTATTGATTAATAAAAGATTGGGTCAAGAGTTTATTTCATCGGATAAGGTTAAAAAGAGAGGAGTTGTAATTTATGCCAAAGAGAGCCTGTCACCGAAATTTGTTTTTAAAGATGATCAAGGAAGATTTGTGGCAATCGAAATTCTATCACAAGGAGAAAAATTTTTAATAGTAGGAGTTTATGCACCAAATGAGGGGAAATCTGAATTTTTTAAGAAATTGCACGAGATATTGTTAGACTATATGGATCACAACATCATTATGATGGGAGATATGAACGGAGTGGTATCTACAAATATGGACAAGTCGCAGAGACAGACTGTAACTAAAGATGGCAGACTACCAAAAACCTTTTTTGAACTGACTGACAATATGGACTTGATTGACATTTGGAGAATTAAGAATCCCCTAGGAAGAGAGGGAACATTCTTCTCTGAAGCCAAAATGACATGGACAAGAATTGACCAAATATGGATAACTAGAGGACTGGCACCTAAGACTCGAAAAGTGGAAATCTGCCCAAAAACTTGCTCCGACCATAATGCTGTGAAAATGGAGATGAAACTAACACCAATCGGTTCCTTCAGATGGAGGATGAATGACACCTTATTTAGAGATCAAGAGGTTATCAAGAAGGCCCAAAAAACCTTGAGAGACTATTTTGAGATAAATTTGAATACTACTACTGAAAAAAGAATAATCTGGGACGCAAGTAAAGCAGTTATGAGGGGGTTTCTGATCCAACAGAATACAATAAAGAAGAGAGCCCAAAATGGAAAAAAAGATAAAATTTTAGAAAAAATAAAGGAGGGTGAGAAGAAACTAAGAGCGAAAGCAAAGTCACAAGAGATTCTGAGAGACATAAAGTTATATCAAGTGCAATATATGAAGATGATGAACCAGGAAATTGAATGGAAAATTAAACAAATGAGACAAAAGACATTTGAATCGGCTAATAAATGTGGAAAATTATTAGCTTGGCAAATGAAAAAAAGACAAAAGCTCAATACTATCACTAATTTGGAAGTGGAAGGAAAGAACATTCAGAATCCAGTGGAAATTAGAAAATGCTTACAGAGGTATTTTAAAGAGTTATATACACAAGGGCCACAGAAAGAGTTTGATATAGACCAATTTTTAAAAACAAATGGATTACAAAAAATCTCTCAAGAAAATAAGATAATGCTGAACTACAAAATTACAGAACAGGAGGTAGAAGGTGCCATTCAGAATATGCAGTTGGGTAAATCTCCAGGGCCGGATGGCTTAACCTCAAAATACTATAGATCGTTGAAAGATTGGTTAATTCAGCCACTAAAGGAGGTTTGTAATGAAATTTTGGAGGGGAAAAAAGCGCCAGAGTCGTGGAAGGAAGCCTACATTACACTTATACCGAAAACGGAGTCTGAAAAGACACAACTTAAGAACTACCGCCCCATATCCCTGCTCAATGTGGATTACAAAATTTTTGCTGATATTTTGGCTAATAGATTAAAAAAAGTATTAGTGGAAGAGATACATAAGGACCAAGCCGGCTTTCTCCCAGGTAGACACTTGTCTGACAACACGAGGAACATAATTAACATATTGGAGAAGTTGCAAGTGAACATTAATACTAAAGCAGTTTTAATTTTTATAGATGCGGAGAAAGCCTTTGACAATATTTCTTGGAATTTTATGAAGAAAAATCTTCGGGGGATGGGGGTGGGTCAAGGGTTTGAAAATGGTATAAGTGCAATTTATTCAGAACAAAAGGCTAAGCTAATAGTCAATAATGTGATGACAGAGGAATTTAAGATAGAGAAAGGGACACGACAAGGCTGCCCAATTTCCCCATTGCTTTTTATTTCAGTCCTGGAGGTTTTGTTAAATATGATTAGAAGGGACCGTCTGATTAAAGGTATTCAGGTCGGAGCCAAACAATACAAATTGAAGGCTTTTGCAGATGACCTAGTTTTGACGTTACAGGAGCCAGAATCTAGTACAAAAAGAGTATTAGAACTGATTCAAGAATTTGGTCATGTGGCAGGATTTAAACTGAACAAGTCAAAAACTAAAGTTCTTGAGAAAAACTTAACACCGATTGAGAAAGAGAGGTTTCAGAAGGAGACTGGTTTAACATTAGCTAAGAAAGTAAAATATTTGGGGGTTAATATGACTGCTAAGAACTTAAACTTATTTAAAGATAACTATGAGAAATGCTGGACAGAAGTGAAAAAAGATTTAGAAATATGGTCAAATTTGAAGCTTTCCTTGTTGGGTCGAATTGCAGCTATAAAGATGAATGTATTGCCAAAAATGTTATTTTTATTTCAATCATTGCAAATTTTGGACAAGATGGACTGTTTCAAGAAGTGGCAGAGAGATATTTCTAGATTTCTCTGGCAGGGCAAGAAGCCCAGAATAAAATTTAAAATATTAACTGATGCAAAGGAAAGAGGCGGATTTGCCCTGCCAGACCTTAAACTTTACTATGAATCAGCAGCATTCTGCTGGTTGAAAGACTGGTTGCTTCTTGAGAACACGGAAATTTTGGACCTAGAAGGTTTTAACAATGTTTTTGGGTGGCATGCATATTTGTGGTACGACAAGGTCAAAGCACATAAAGCATTTAAAAACCATATTGTCAGGAAAGCATTGTTCAATGTCTGGATAAGATACAAAGACTTACTGGAAAATAAAACCCCAAGGTGGTTGTCACCAATGGAAGCGAAGGCTCAGAAAAAGCTCAATATGGAGGCCAAATGGCCGAAATATTGGGAAATACTGGAACAAGAAGGAGATAAATTGAAATTGCAGAGTTTTGAGAAATTAAAAGATAAAGTGCGAGATTGGCTTCATTATTATCAAATAAGAGAGGCCTATAATTTGGACAAAAAAAATTGGCTTCCAGGTGGAAAAATCAAAATTGGAAACAGAATTGTTAGATCCCAAAACTAAGATACTTTCAAGAATGTATAACTTGCTGTTGAAATGGAATACGCAGGATGAAACGGTTAAATCTGCAATGATTAAATGGGCACAAGATATTGGTCATAACATTATGTTTGCGGACTGGGAACAGTTGTGGACCACTGGTATGAAATTTACGGCATGTAATGCCTTAAGAGAGAATATTATGAAAATGATATACAGGTGGTACATGACACCAGTCAAGCTTGCAAAAATCTATCATTTGCCCGATAACAAATGTTGGAAATGTAAAGAAAATGAAGGTACATTCTTTCACCTTTGGTGGACGTGCCCAAAGATTAAGGCTTTCTGGGAGATGATCTATAATGAAATGAAAAAGGTATTTAAATATACCTTCCTGAAGAAACCAGAGGCCTTTCTCCTGGGCATAGTCGGCCAATTGGTGCCAAAGAAGGATAGAGCTTTCTTCATGTATGCTATAACAGCAGCAAGAATACTCATTGCAAAGTATTGGAAGACACAAGATTTACCCACCCTGGAAGAGTGGCAGATGAAGGTGATGGACTATATGGAATTAGCGGAAATGACTGGCAGAATCCGAGACCTGGGAGAAGAGTTGGTGGAAGAAGATTGGAAGAAATTTAAAGACTATCTTCAGAAACACTGTAAAATTAATGAATGTTAAAAATGATGTTGGATTGAAAATAAGAGGCACTAGCAACAAAGTTAATGAGAATATGCAAAAATGAGTTGATAATGGATGAAAATATATAGCTATAATAGGTTGAGATATAGAGTTAAGATAAATGAGAGAGGGTAAGGATTTGCTGATTTGATTATTTAAATGGGAATACAAAAAGGGGAGGTATGAGGAAGTCAAGGAAACAAGCTAATGAGTTCAAAGTTACAAAAAATGGGTTTGTTTTTAACTCTTTTGTATCTATGTGTTTTTTGTACTTTGTATTTTTATTTTTATTTTTTTATTTTTTATGTATTTTTGTATGTTTTTTTTCTTTTTTGTGTGTATTTTGTAAATTTATGTTTTTGTAAAATCTCAATAAATATTTTATACAATCTTGATTCACTAAATATCAGATGCTATTTAAATATCCTAATCACTACCAAAAGAGTGAGAAGCTGGAGGGATCCCTCCCTGTTAATATATTCCAATAAGGGAAACAAATCGGCTATTTTTTAATATTTGCAAAAAAACTTTTAAAAAACATATATTCATAGGTTACACCTGAGCTAGAGAATTAATTGCTGTCTGGCGCTAATTTCGTTTGTTGCTGCTTTTTGTTTGCTGTTTCCCAATCACAGCTACAGTAAAATTCAGCAAAGAATTATCTACAAACTTCGGAGACTGCGCTTTCACTCCTCTCACTTCCTACTTCTATAGTTTTACGGATACACAGAAGCGGCTGAGGCTGACGTACTTCTTTTGCGCCTATACGTCATGAACGTGCGACTGCCGTTTCTTAGCAACGGGGCGATGCGTCCGCTATGGCCGCCACACAGCCGATGCTCTCGTTGCTGCTCCTGTTGTCGGTCGTGGCGTCGGGGAAGGCGAAGCCCCGGGATGCAAACAGCACTCTGGAAGCAGAGGAAGCGCCCACGAATGAGACGAGCCCCAGTGAGGCGCCCATCAGTGAGGCGGCCGAAGTCGAGAGGAAAGAAAGACTCGAACCCAGAGCTGGTGAGGGAGGGAGAGGCTGAGGGTGGTCCGGGGCATCGGGTGCCCTAAAGGCAATATGTGAATAACCCTCCGCCCCGCCCACCCCGTTTAGGCGATGCTTCACCGAGACCGTTTCTCAGTTCACAGCCTCTCCTTACCGCCTTCAGTTCTAACTCTTTCTCTGTCCCCCACAGGCGCTTCTTCGTCCATCTGCCCCTGTGATCTGCACCCAGGCTTCTGCGACCTCAACTGCTGCTGCGATTCAAGCTGTGGCTCAGATTGTAGCACGGGGGGCCCTGAATGTCCCTTCTCTTTTTGTCTTCCAGGCAGCACCAGGTGAAACGCATGGGCACAATTTTCTCTCCACAGTGTGTTAAGACATAGGGGTGGGCTGGGATCTAAGTGAGTCTGCTAGCTTCATTCAGCCAGGGTGCTTGGTGGTGGCAGTGGTCAGATCCATGAGTACCGTTTGGGTGGATAGGAGATTTGCACACCTATGCTGGAGAATTCCAACAGGAGCAAGAAACACATTAGTGAAAGAGTAAGAATGTAAGTTTTAGTATGTTCTGCCCTGAAGGTCTCTAAGTGTTGTCTAAGAAAAACGTATGAGTATGTCCAACTTGTTTGTAGACAACTTGCAAGCAGAGTTACAGGGAAAGGTTAAGTGAGAGTACCCCTTTATCTTGTGTCCTATAAAGATTTGGGTAGGGGAAAGGCATCTTTTTTTGAGCTACTAATATTGCTGCCTTTGCTTTTCTTTTACAAATGTGGGCAGGCTTGTAGTTTAGAAGTAAAGCACATGTGTTGCATGTTTCAAATTGAAGCCATGGTATCTCTGGGTAACAAAATCTCAGGTAGCTGGGCTAGGAAAGACCTCTGCATGAGTGTTGAAGTTCCATCACCATTCAAAATTAGCAAAGATGACACAAAAAATCAGGCAGCAAAAAAACGTAAAATTTATTAATGATTGGAATAAATTTATAACATACATAGAAACAAATTTAGGAAACAATAAAATCACAGTAGGTGTAATATAAAACCGGCGATGTATAGATAGAGGTTGCAAAAAGATACCGCAGAAAGATATTGTGGTGATATAGCTCAAAACTGAAATGGAGGGAAGTCAATCAATATTATGTTGTAATTTGATATGTGGTTTGTTTTGTGTTGATTTTTTTTATGGGATGTAATGTCTTTTTCTTTTTGTTTATAAGCTTTTGTTCTTTTACTTTGTATGTTTTTGGTTATGTTGTTTTCTTGTCTTAAAAAAAAAAAGAACTCAATAAAAAGAAATTTTTTAAAAAAAGAAGTTCCATCACCATTCAAGATAGATATTATTTGTCAATGATGGTAGCACCCAGCTCACTTGGTCAACAGAGTACAGGATTGCTTATAGTTGCCTATAAGCAGGGATACTGCCAGCCAGATTCCAAGTCTCATGCCTGACAGCTTCAACCAGTCACCCTGCTTGACCTCCCAAGCAGTGGCAGAGCTTCATGCTCCGGCACCAGGGGGCAGAGAGCAGGCAGGGGCGGGGCTGGCATGTGTCCCAGGGGCGTGGCACGCCGCCTGTAGGGGCGTGGTGCGCATCCTGGGGGCATGACACCCAGTGCGGGTGGGTCGGCAGTCGCGATGGCACCCCACTGGGATCGCTCTGCCAGGGGCGGTGCACTCCCCCTGCACTCCTCTTCCTCCGCCAGTGCTCCCAAGCACTTCAAACCAGTAGCATAGATCAAATGATCGGGGGGGGGGGGGGGAGGCAAACTGTGAGTGTGTCCAGAAACTAGTATTGCTTAAAAACCTAATTAGGCAGTTCATTTTAAAGGAATTATTTTTAAAGGGGGGGGAGCAAGTATACACAATCACAACAAAAATAAAATACTAAAGCAAAATAATGGTCTAACTAATCCTATACTAGGCAAACTTAACATAGTAAAATTTACCCTTATGGTGACTTCTGATGTTGTTAGCCTCTCAAGTTGGTTACATGATGGATGGCAAACTAATGCAGGGACCATATCAATATGCACAGGGTCTTATATTCGGGTGGTTTTGAGTGACAGATTGCTAGGTCACCCAATCACAGAATAGGCAAGTGCTTCAGGAAATATATTACTGAGTTGTGTTTGCTTAAATAACACTCCTGTGGTGTGGTTTTGTGTGCTTTTGTTTTCTTATTAGGGCTGTGAGTCAGGTGTGCTTGGAAAAATCCACAATTTTCCAAAATAACACCCCTTACCGTACTGATGTCCTTCCTGGTCCTGGTGGATGTGTATTGCTGTTCTGTGTGGAGCTAAATGATCGTAAGTATAGATCAGTATCTAGGTTGCTATTCTGTTTGGTCAAGGTTCTTCTCTGAAGCTGATTTTAAAAATAGAAGTGCAGATTGTACAAACTAATTTGCATTTATACAGGGCAGATAATGAACTGTTCATTTATATATATTTTCCTTTTAGAGCAAGGAAAGAGGTTTGCTTCATAAAAGCTGGTGACATCCTGTTGCCAACTCTACCCACTTTGTTTCTGAACTGTCTAATTCCCTTACTAATATCAAAGTTGTGATTTTGTACGCTCTTTGATGTTCCACGGAGTGTGACACAAGGTGCTGTCTTCATTTATCTACTTCCCAAGAGCCTTTTGCATTATTATTTTTCATTATTCTGAGGAGCAGAGCTCCCCAGTGTTTGTGCATTGTACACCCAGTGCAATGTGTAAAAGGGAGCATCTTGTAGTAGCAGAGCAAGAAAATATTGTACTAGGATAATAAAACCTCTAATCCTGACATTTGTTGAGACTGCAGTCATTCAGTATTTTTGTGCCCTCTAACAGAGAGTGGAGAAAAAAAACTTTTAACAAGCATAAAGTCCTATAGCTTGCCTTATAAAATTTTTCCCTCTAGAAGGAGTTCAGATTTGCAAAGAGGAATGAGATTTAATTTTAACACTGTGATGTTTCAGTTGCATGTATCCCTTCTGCCCCCCCCCCCCAATTCTACATATAGCAAAGCTGAACTATTTACAGCAGCCACAGGTGGTTACAGAAGTCAACTTTCCAGCACTTTCAGCGCAATATGGAGGGTCTTCTTTCAACTTGCCTGATCAAGTTCTGTCATCACCATCTGCCTTTTACCGGGTGAGTTAGCCTCTAGTTATCAAGGATTTTCTCTTGAGGTTTTCGTGGTGAGAAGGCTTCTTCTAGAAAATCTAGGCAGAATATCTAGACAGAAGAGGTCAGGGTTAAGTTTTCCTTTTCAATCTCCATACTTCCTCTATGGATGCAGCCTTCCTAGAAACTTACAATAAGGTTCCAGGCTCAATTCTCAGCGTATCCAGTTAGGGCTGGGAGAGGCTCCTTCCTGAAACTGTCTACATAGACAATACTGAACTAGCTGGACCAGTTGTCTCATTCAGTATAAGGCAGCTTCCTGTGTTCCTAAGTTTACAGTGGTACCTTGGGTTATGAACTTAATTTGTTCCAGAGGTCAGTTCTTAATCCGAAACTGTTCTTAACCTGAGGTACCACTTCAGCTAATGGGGCCTTCCACTGTCGCCATGCTGCAACCTGGAGCAACTGCTTCCGAGTTAGCAGAGTTTGTAACCTGAAGCGTTTATAACCCAAGGTACCACTGTATTTAAATACTCTTCCTTATGCAGTAGAATAGATGATTATGGACCTCTCTTGTGTGTGCTTTGCTCTGAGTGATTCCTTTTCAGCTCTGGGTGGTATTATTTCAGGTAGTTTTAAATGTTTCATTTTGTTATTATATGTGTTGTAAGCGGCACAGAGTGACTGGGACAACCCAGCCAGATGGGTGGGGTATAAATAATAAAATACTTCTTTGTCAACTAAGCTTTACTTAGAGTAGACCTACGGGCATTAATCAACATAACTAAGTTAGGTTCATTCATTTCAGTGGGTCTACTTTGAATGAAACTTAGTTGAACAGCACCCCCTGTTTTCATTTCAGGTGGGAGATCCTATACAGACTTACTTTGCTGCATCATCTGTATTAAGTATACTCAAACAACCAGTGGGCATTGGAACCAGCCAACTTTGCATTGATGAGAATCCTGCTGGTGAGCATGGGAACTTCAGCAAAGTCCTGACATCTGTTAGTTGAGCTCCACAAACTTGGTTGGAGTTTAGTGCTGAGTAATTGTTTTTAGCAGCTAATGAGTTTTTTGGCTTCCTGCTGTACAATGGCAAATATAAAGGAGTTCCTTTATATTTTTTGCTGCCAGACAAGTGGGGTGGTGGTGGTGGTAGAGAGGGAGTTAACAATAGAGTGCACAGTGCATAACAACATTTTTGTTTCAACCTGTGATATGATCTGCTTTCCAATATAATATGCAACTTAATATTATTTTGAAAGAGCCTTTCAGTATTGCCAGCAGCATTTAAAATACTTATCTCTGCTGTGGTAAAGAAGCAGGTAGTACAGTCTAAGATGGGCAAGATGGGTTCCAGAGGCAGTGACTAAAGGGCCAAAGTCTGGCAGCATAATCCCAGGCAGTGGGTCAAACCAGGCTACAGCAAAAGTGTAGCTAGTTGAGGTCTTCTTTGCTGAGGCAAGTTGCTCTGGGCTGAGTTGCTGATGAACAGGTTAGGCTAGGGCTTTATAGGTCTCAGTGGACAGGAATTTGTGCTTGTGATCCACTGACTGAGTACTTAACTAGGCTTGGCCCTGCAACCCAGGCAATGCCTTGGAAGTACAGTGCTCAGTCTGTCAGACTTGCAGTTAATACAGTGTGTTGGTGGCACAGCCAGGTAATAAGATGTTGGAGCCTGGCTGCTGGGAGTTCTGAATTTAAGACATACACACACCATGGCATGTTACAGGTTGGATTGCCCAGTTGACTGCATTTGTGGATTCCTGTGCATTAGGATGACATTTACTGCGTGTCCCTACCTGCTTATGTGACTTGTTAATTACTTAGGTTTCCTGGAGAGCAAAAACACAAGCTGCATTCGGATCCTTACTGACTTAACAAGCAGCTGCACCACTGACCCTGCATTGGATGCAGCTTCATACTACCGTGGCTTCAGTGTGCTGAAGGTAACTCTTTTTATTTTGCTATTTTGGTATAGTATTGGTTATCTTTCCTAATTCAAGTATGTTTCCACATTTCCTAAGCACATTTGAGTCTTCTGCTTCCTTGCCAAATGAAGAATAGGTTTTAAAATATTTCTTTTTATTGTTGAATACCTTGAAATATTGGGGAAACAATTGATACTTCTGTTGGCCTACTACAGGCATAAAAAGTATTTGGGGCCTACAAATTAAAAGAGATTTTTCCTAAATAATGTCTAGCAAAAATAAGAAACCCCACCTTAAAAAAAAAGCAACTGGAAACAAAAGCAAAACAATGGGATTTACAAGAAAGAGGTTAATGATCCAACACATTTTTAACTCTACTTCAGGGAAATTCAGATGTGGTACCTTTTTTATTTCTTATGGTAAAAAATAGATGAGGTAGCACATCTGAATTTTGAATTACTGTTCTCTGAATTTCCCTGAAGAAGAACCAGCAGAGTTCAAAATTTATTGGATCAATAAACCTTTTTCTTGCCTATTCCTAAATAATGCCTCATCCCCAATAGATAAAAGAACACTGCAAAGAAGACAAGACTGTAAGATTGGGATCAAAGGTTTGTAAATCATTATCTTGTGCAGACACTAAAGTATAGCTGGCTTTTCATTTTTCAGGTCCCAGTCAACATGACTATTTTCCAACCCATACAGGTGAGATTTTAGTTTGTTTTTGCCTAGTGATAATTTTGAAACATAGTCTAGAAAATGGACTGGGAATTGTGGATCTAGCTATACACAAAGAAATGAGTGTTGTAAAGATGTTAGTTTATTTGTATATGGTCTCAAGGGAATGCTTAAGTTTCCCGCTGCAAGTAGCAGAATAGTTGTGAGGATTATTTTTTGTGAAGTGGGTTGGAAGTTTTGAATGCCCCTAGTCTAAGATGACTGTGGATAGATTATGTGGGTGAAGATAAATATGATATGAGAACTGAAAATATCTTTCGTGTCTCCAGGTCAACATCACCCCTGTTTCAGAGCCTGCATCTCCTTCACTAAGTGGTAGCACGTGCCACAATGTTGTTTCTGAGGTATCATTAGTTCTTCAAGTGCTGTCCTTATTAGTAGAGGTGTGGGGAGGTGACCGGAGGCCTAAATTCATACCTTGTCTCTCTCTGACATGTATGTCATACTTTTAGGTGAGCTATGAGGTGGAGTTCAATGGGATTCATGGAATTCAGAAAGTATCCGTTCAATTCAAAGTTGCCAGTATATCTGGGAATCCAAGAGCCACACTGCAGCAGCGCTTTTCTCTTCATTTTGGGGTCAGTGTTTGTTCTTATATGCATTCTTGGACTGTGGGGAAAAGGGTTGGGCTGGGGCCATTGTGTGCAACTGGATCCTTTGCTGTGTTATGAGCTCAATGAGAATGGAACCCAGAATCGGTATTCTACTGTCATGGGCCTCAATGGTGGTGCTGTTGTGGAAGTGGGATGGCTACTCTGAAACACAAAACGGGCTTGCAAGTGTGGCTCCATATTTATTTCTTGGCCGTATGTGATCAAAGAAAGGATTGAGTTTGTGTTGCAAAACAATTGTGATGGCATAGAAGTCTAGGTTCTTCTCAAGGCTGTCAAAGTCTCAGGCTGCTGCACTGAAGAAGCATTTTCTAGGTCTGACAGCAAGTTGGAGAAGTCTCCATCCTGTTTATCAAAGTGATGCAAATTAATTTTGGAGCTAGGGAAAGGAAGCTATCAGTGCTTTGAAATGGCATGCCAAACATTTCTAAATGGAGATAGGCCTTGCATGCATTGAAAGGGGAAGGGTACAATGTTTTGGAAACTTCTTTTGTCTAGTTGGTTAACACCAGCAGTTCTAAGAAGATTCTGAGTTTTTAGTATTCAAACTGTACAGAATCTGTGCACTTCGTCTAGTACACTTTTAGCTTTGCCTGTAATCTTAGATTCTGATCAGCTCTTACACAAGCTGTGATGATGGAGTGGTAAACAGACTAGAAAGTATTTAAATTGGTTTTTTTCTCCTTCCATCTGCTAAATTTGTCTCTCACTTTGTGTACCTGTGAAGCAATCACATAAACAATCACATAAACAATCACATAAACAATAAAGCAGATGAATAGGGAACCAATTGCTTACAATGGTATTAGTCTCATAAACTCACTTCCTGTAATACCAGTTATTTGTGTATACTGGTAAAAAAAAATTGCTATGTCTGCCTGGTGACTTTATTTTGGAGAGTGGAGTGCCGTGGTAGATATGCCCATAGTCTGAGTCCATGTAACTGATAAGAGTCATGAAGACAGTGCAGAGGAGATAAGAGTATGAATTTCTGGGCAAACTATACTCTTCTCTTTCCCTCTGCATCAAACACAAACTAATCATCCTCATTCTTTGCCTTTCCTTGCCACTTTTGCTCTTCTGCCTATGTCAGTAATTCTCCAATTGCTTAGAGAATGAAAGATGTTCCACAGATGCTGACTTCGCATACTTATTCCTTGTCTAAAAGACATGTAGCCTTTCTATAAATCACACACACATATAAAAGGAAATAATGCTGCAAGTTGCTCATCTATTAACTTTGACGTAATCATGACTAAAGCAGAACATGATGGCAACATAATTTCTTCTCTTGCTTTTCACTAGGGAAGAGACTTCTTGCAAATCTCTGCAAAACTGCTTCCACTGTTGTCCTGCAAATTGCTGCTTACATTTCTTGTTGCCTTATAACATCACATGGGAGCAGCTGCATCATGCAAGGATTCCTGCCTGGTGTATTAGCCAGTGTTCTTTTTTTATTTCCATTTCATTCACATGTCTGACAGTGCCCCAAGATTATCTATAATCCATCACTGCGGTGTTGGATCAGTGGATTCATGTATGGTACTTCAACGCACTATTATAGGATTTTAGTATGTGTAACGACAAAACAAGGCCCCCTTCGTCTGGCATGAGTGGGCTCAGCTCCCACTTCTTTGGCATGTCAATCCTAACCATTAGGCCAGGTTTGAATTTTGTCCCTTACTAATTATTGTATTTCAAAGTATGTAGAGATGATGGTATAATAAGGTTGATGTAATTTATTTTGTCTTTTGCAGAGCAGGAGCGCTTCTCTCACCAAACAGAGAAGTGGGAACCCTGGATATATTATAGGAGCACCGCTGATAGTTCTGTATAATGGCACCCAGCAGCATGTATCCTTTCTGGCACTGTGTTTGATCTAGTATCAGGAGTGTAGCCTTAGGTCTTAGATGATTGTAGAACTGTATAGAGGATTTTGACCTCACCCACCGTTCTTCATATCACTGCATATATTAATACGTATGTGACTGCCCTGTGAGAACCAAGGCCCAGAATTAATGCTCTTGGTATTAGTAACCACCTCGCACTTTTAACTACAAATGAGAGCATCCTGCAGAGCTATCTGCAATGTATTACTTGATCCGCTGGCCTCAGATTTTCTTAAAAAGCTGTAGGCTGGTGTGATAATGTGTATATGCAATTATATACTTCTTTGTTTATTCCTGCACCTGGCTTTTCAATTGTTTTCAGGTCTATGCAATATCCTTTTGTTTCTAAGTTTTTGAATCCAATAGAAAGAACATGTGGATGAGCCCAGCTGTTCAGTTAAGATGTTGCCATGAGCCAATTATGGGTTATAAACAGCCTGTGAATGGTTCTTGGAGATGAGGTGGTATGTTATATGTCCCACTATAATACGCAAGACAGAACAACTGGGAATGCATTCTCTTTGCTGTTCATGTGCTGCACTTAATCAGCCCCACAACTGGGGAAAAAATATTTTTTTTGGAGAATTGGCAAAAGTGTTGAGGTGTTCATGTTTGGCTGCCTTTTCATCATTTAGGCTAAAATAGTAATCATTTAGCATTTTATTAAATTAAAACCATTTGTCTTAAAATATTTCAGATTATTTATCAGTAGTTGATAATCTCCAAACCTGAGAATGAGTTAAAATGTAAACAAATGATTGTGTACATATGTACACACCATATTGGAGTTGTGTACATATGTACACACTTGGAGTTGCTTTCTGTCCACAAGACCAAAGACAGTTTCTCTGGTTTCCATTGTATTCTAGTTTAGTTTCCTGACACCTCTCTCCTCAGATAACCATTTTACGGAATCAAGTTGATGGTCAGTGCTCAGCAACTGAAAGGTATAAAGTACAGTTTAGAGAGAATGTGAGGACAAGTTGCCAGTTCAGGTAATATTCCTCATATTCTCTTGAATGTTTACACTCTTTGTACAGACTTGTATAGACAGCCAAATTTTGTAAATCAGAGCTGACTGTTCACTGCTTAGCACATAAACTAAGGAACTTGGCAAGGGATAATTTTAACTTCTCACCAAATGTACCTCCATTGAAGAACTGATTTAGACATGTTCTAGTTCAGTAATTCCTGAGAAGTAATGTAAAGGTAATGTGTTTCTGAATGGTAGTTAAGTTTCACTGACATGAGACCAATGGATGCTCCCTGTTTTGTCTGATTTCCAGTGTACCCTTCAAGCTAGAGGAAGCAAACTGTAGCCATTTCCAAGAAACACTATACCAAGCCTTTGTGGGAGCATACAACTTAGGCGGTTTGGCCATAACTGGCAATGCTGACCCAAGCCGTCCAGGAGAGCGGACCAACATCTTCACCCAGGGGTGCAAAATACAGGTAATATGCAGAGTGACAGAGTAGCTAGCTTTGTATCTGACATCCTATTGTAAGCTTTGCCACAGCAACTGAAGGATGAAAGGGCAACCATCTGCCCTATAGAAGAAACTTCCCTCTAACCGTGTCAAGCTGGAGCACATTGTGTTTTGCCAAGACCAGTGGCACATTCACAGGTCCCTACTGTATTCACATAGAACTTCCTTCAACTGGGCCATAAGTCTTTTGTCTCCTTTTGTTCCTCCCAATGAAAGGAGAGGTAGCTGTAGAAACATCATACAGTGGTGCCTCGCAAGACAAAATTAATTCGTTCCGTGAATTTTTTCATCTAGCGATTTTTTCGTCTTGCGAAGCACAAAATCCCATAGGAATGCACTGAAAATCAATTAATGCGTTCCTATGGTCAAAAAAAGTCCAAATAAAGCCAAATTTGGTACAACAAGAGTTTATTAAGTGCTCTTTAAAGTCACACATACTGTAAAGAGCATTTCAAAATTCAAACCCAGATTTTTTTTAAAAAAACAGCAGAGTGGCCCAATGGTCACAGAAAATCATAAAAATGCAGGGAAAAAAACACAAGCTTCCAGATTCTTGCAAATCCCTCCCCAACACCAAGTCCTTGAATTCCAAACACCCCAACCCAAAATCCAAAACCCCCCAAAAAAGTTTTAAAAGCTTAACTTACCAAATGGCTGCAAAAGAAGTTTTGGAAAAGCTTCAAAAATCACCAAAGTCTTTAAAAACCTCAAAAAAGGCTACTATGTACCCTGTGTTCCATGAGTTGCTCCTCGAAGTCAAGTCGCAACTGTATTAACGGTGTTAAGAAAAAGGAAACAAACTTCCAAGACGTTTTCGTCTTGCGAAGCAAGCCCATAGGGAAATTCGTCTTGCGAAGCAGCTCAAAAAACGGAAAACCCTTTCGTCTAGCGAGTTTTCCGTCTTGCAAGGCATTCGTCTTGCGGGGCACCACTGTATTCTGCATCCCCATGCAATTCTGACTACCTCTGAGATGTCACTCTCTTCATAAGAACACAAAAGAGCCTGTTAGATCAGGACAATGACCCATCTAGTCCAGCATCCTGTTCTTACAGTGGCCAATCAGATAATAATAAAATAAAATTTTTATTTATATCCCTCCCTCCCCATCCAAAGCCGGGCTCAGAGCAGGTAACAACAATAAAAGTAGCACAGCATTCTAAAATCAATTCATTCTAAAATCAATTCAAAATCAAATTAATGGCAACCATTGGGCTAGAGTTCTGTGAGGATTGCCAAAGGAGGGGGTCAGACTGTGCCTTAGCCAAAGGCCTGGTGGAACAGCTCTGTCTTGCAGGCCCTGCAGAAAGATGTCAAGTCCTGCAGGGCCCTAGTCTCTTGTGACAGAGCGTTCCACCAGATTGGGGCCGCAGCCGAAAAAGCCCTGGCTCTGGTTGAGGCCAGCCTAAGCTCCCTGTAGCCCAGGACCTCCAAGATGTTTTTGTTTGAAGACCGTAAGGTCCTCCCTGGGACATGCAAGCAGGATTCCAGCACAAGGGCACTCTCTTCTCCTGTGGTTTCCAGCAACTGGTGTTCAGAAGCATTCTGCCTCCAACTGTGGAGGCAGAGTAGAGCCATCATGTTTTGCTCCATATTTGAGCACAAATTTAGCAGTAATTCTGGACCTTCCCCTTTGCACTGCTGATTACTCAGCAGGAATACAGCTCTTTGGGAGTACGCTTATTTAATTTAGAATTTCCCCTTTTCTTTCTAGGATGGGCCTTGTATGGTTCCCATTTCCCTGAAGATCCAAGTGATATGGGCCCACTTAGGCCTCCTGTCTAATCCGCAAGCTCAAATATTGGGAGCACGATACCATTATCTCTGCAAATCTCTGAAGGTCTGTCACAAATAATGTCTTAGGGCTGTTTTCTGTTTCTTTGGACCATTTCAGATGTAATGCAAAGTATATGAGCTATAGTGAGTTCGCACATTTGACCTTTTTTGTGCACCAGAGAAGATTGAAAGCTACATTTGGTTTTAAACTAACCAGAGCTCACTGTTGCATCTTAACTCAGTGAATTCTGGTTTGTTTAAACTGTAAGGTTACCAGACATCCCCATTTCCTGGGGACAGTCCCTGGATTTACAAATCAGTCCCCTGACAAAATCCATCTACTGAGTAGGAAGTTGAAATGTGTCCCTGGAGTCATTGAAAAAAAATCTGGTAACCTTACACTACCACCCACCTACCTAGAATCCTGAAACTGCCACTAGTGGGCAGTAGGGACCAGGTTGACAACCCCTGATCTAGTTCAACTGTCTGCAGTGCAGGAATCTTGCCCAACATGGGGCTCAAACTCACGGCCCTGAGATTAAGAGTCTCATGCTCTACTGACTGAAATGTTTGGGGGGAAGTGACCTGGTGGGCTGAAGTGACCTGGTGGGCTGAATGAGGAGGCCTGGTGGGTCACATTCGGCCTGCAGGCTGGAGGTTACCCACCCCTCGCTGAACCATAGTTTGGCAAGAAATCTGAACGAGCCCAGTGAATTACAGTGGTACCTTGGTTCACAGACTTAATCCGTTCAGGAAGTCCATTCCAAAACCAAAGCATTCAAAACCAAGGCACGCTTTCCCATTGAAAGTAATGCAAAACAGATTAATCTATTCCAGACTTTTAAAAACAACCCCTAAAGCAGCAATTTAACATTAATTTTACTATCTAACAAGACCATTGATCCATAAAACGAAAGCAATAATCAACATACTGTACTATGAAATAAAAAGGACAGTATTGTAGATGATTTTAAAAAAAAAATTAAATTGTTACCTGCACTGATGATAGTCATTGTTTGGATGAAGGATTTTTATCCATTTCTGCAGTCACACAATCAGTCAATCAGTAGCTGAACTGTGTTCCACACAGCCACAAAAACAAATTAACTGAAAAAGCCTCAAAAACAAAAATGCAAAATAAATAGTAAAAACAAGAGTGCCAAACTTAATCTGTTCCGGAAGTCTGTTTGCCTTCCGAAATGTTTGAAAACCAAGGCGCAGCTTCTGATTGGTGCAGGCACCCTGGAATCAATCGCCAACAGCCGCATTGGATGTTTGGCTTCCGAAAAACATTCAAAAACCAGAACACTTACTTCCGGGTTTTTGAAGTTTGGGAACCAAGGCGTTTGAAAACCAAGGTACCACTGTATTTCACTATTACTTATTAACTGTTTTCCAAGGTAAAGTAAAAATGATTGTAACAAATAAGAACTCATACTACTTAACCAGAATTTTAGGAAATATTAGGAGATCAGTGAAGAAGCCTGCTCCTGTCCACTGGAGTGTGAGGGAAGACTATAGGAGTTGTATAGGATTAATCTGCTACATTGACAGAGAGAGCTGCAACTCAAGAGACTAGTTCTCTGTGTAGTGCAATACCACCTATTGCCACTGTAGAGCTCATAAGGGATGCCAGGTGTAGCCTCCAGCTCCTGTCCACAGCTAGAAGGAGGAGGCTAAACAGGTGATAGAATAATTTTAATAGCTGTGTGTCAGGAGGTCCACTGGGTTGGGGGATGGTCTCTAGGCTCCGTGTTCTTCACTTCTATGCCTGTTCGTGCATCACAAAGAACAGGTTTGCAGCTGTCAGTGGTAAGGTGAAAGGGGAGCTGGTAGTGGGAAATAATAGCGATAGAAATGGATATCACTTTTCTTTTCAGTTCCATTTGCTGTAGAGTAGTCCCAGTCTCCTATTTTGAGAGACAGCAAGGACAAACATGTCATGTCGCAAGCCCAAGACAAATGTCTCAGGCTTCCCTTTCATGTTCAGGGAACAGCTCTGAATTACGATGGACTAGTGTAAGAGGCCTGTGGAGCAATTTGCTGTGAGGTAGGAACCAAGCAAGGCTCTGTACATTCTAAAATGATAGTTTTGTTTTTCTTCCAGTCCATTGGCAACATGGTGAACATGTTGCCTTTGACAACCACAGTTGCCTTCACGGATGCTACTAAATGGCCAGAGCCACCCCGCGGTCAGCCCAGAGCCTATTGGAAGCTTCCATTTGATTTCTTCTTCCCTTTTAAAGTGGCATTGAGTGGAGCTGGGAGCAGCTCAGGCAGCCTACCTGGTACTCTGCTGGTGACATTAACATTTTGTAAATTACTTGTCTCATGAACGTCTTTTTTTATAAGAAGAACAAGATCTTCAAGAGCCATATTGGCATTGCTGTATTACATAGCATTGCTTGCTATGAAGTGACTGAATCAGAATGGGTGCCCTCTTGGGGGAAAGTGTGTTTAAGAAACAGTCTCCTCCTAGTGGAGGGTATAGAGTGGAAACTCTGCGTCACATGACTGCGATGTTTGTAGTCAAGTCTAGGAACCTCTGTACATCACTATCTGGACTTGTGGTGACCTGTTGAAAACTCACCAGCCCATGGTGAGCTGATCAAATGCACATACCACACATGAATTTGGTATTCAGCTCATGGGGGTAAGTGCTAACAGTTGTGCCATACGTGACTTGCCATGCCTCATTATGGATGTCTTTCTTTACTCCACAAGACCTCTGGCCATCAATCTAGTGAAGAAAGAGTTGGGACCCAAAGTGACATGGGCACTCTTCCTCCTCATTCTGAAGCTTTTGAGCCTCTTCTATGCAGCCCCTTACGTTCCCCAAAACCCTTGCCAGTGTGGAAGTGCTTGAGGACGATCTCAGGCTGCTTTAGATCTTAGTCAAGGAAAAAGCTCTCAGTCACAAACTCTGACGTATTATTTCTTGAAGAAAACACTAGAAGTAGAAAGTTCTATAGCTTTCAGTCTGCTTTCCCTTGTCTGTTGTTAGGGGGGAGCTTGGGACACTTGATAACGCACAACTTTGTAAATGAAACTATTTTATCTTTATGGATTGTCATTAAAAACTAGTATCATTCCTCTTTTCATGATAAAACAATCACGCCTTTCATGACTCACCTCGATAATACCTGTCTCTTACCTTTATACTAACCATGACTGGCTTTCCTAGAGGAGTCAAATTGGGACACGATTACTGAAAAAGAAATCTCTCCACAATCGCAGAGGATACAAAGCTGCACTGATGCTAAATGTCCTTTTATGTTATAGAACTTATGCACACTTGTTTATTAACTATGGGAGCTTGGGAAGTGGGCTTTAATTTTAGGAGTGTTGCAACTTATGTCCTACTGAAGAGTTCTTCCCTAATATATTACACTTTAACCAACAGCCTTAATAAACAAAGCCAGTGTATAAAAAAATTAAGTATTTTGTGGGGGCATCTTGTTATAATTACTCTGCCTGTCTGCATCTGATGTGGGACAAGTATAATTTCTGTTCTGCTTTATTGCTTCACAGCATATGGGGCTGTTTAACAGATTTCAGTAATGATACCTTTCATGTCCAAGTAATTGGTGTAGGCCTGTTCTAACATAGTTGCTTTTTAGCATTTCCCTGCAATACAATAGAATTATAGCTTCTTCCAGCATCTGGAAAAATGTGTAATACCTATTTGTTATCAAATAACAATAATATTGTTTCTTTTCTTTTTTAAAACACCCTGTGAGTGCAATTTTTATACATTTCTGCTCAGAAGTAAGTCCCATGAAGTTCAATGGTTCTTACTCTCAGGGTCAATAGTTGTAAAATTAAAGCCTAAATAAAGGATGCCTATGAGAGGTAGAGGGACCCATTGTCATGGGATAATGTATTGCCTTTACAGTATACATCTCAAGTCTTCTAATTTCAGGTAGCCGTCTACTTTTGTATCCCTAATGAGACAGTAAAAGCTTAGTGAGAGGCATTGCTAATGGGAAATGGAGCAAAATGACATACTATATCTTTATAATATGTCTCATACCAAAGAATCCAACTATCTCAACTTTTGTTGCTCAAAATATGTCTACTATGATCAGTTGAAGAGCGACCTTCAAGCCTATGGTTTCAGAGTTGCCTTGAATCTTGAGGTAGGCAGAAAGTGACCCTACCCTGTCAACTCAAAAATAAGGACACTTTAGGAAAAATTAGCCTCAAAGTCCAAGTAGGAGGACTAGTAATTTAGAGCTTTCCAGTTGGAGTGTGATATGAAATCACATGTGATAATGCCTTGGCCCAGTTCCTTGCTTGTCCGTCCTCATGTCACCTGGGGTTCTGGCAAAAAATGAGCACTGTGAAAATGTGTTTCTTGGGCTGCTTGTGTGGGTGGCAAGAAATTATAGGTTTTGTCCCCTGAGACTGAGAGGAGATACAGCAATCTAAAGGGCTATAACATGGAAGATGGAGCAAGCTTGTTTTCTCCTGCTCTGGAGTCTAGGACCCGAACCAATGAATTCAAATTACAGGAAAGGAGGTTCTGACTAAACATCAGGAAGAACTTTCTGATATTAAGAGTTATTCGACAGTGGAACAGACTCCCACGAGAGGTGGTGGACTCTGCTTCCTTGGGGTTTTTTAAGCAGATGTTAGAGAGCCATCTGTCATGTATGCTTTAGTTGAGATGCTGCATTGAGGAGATTGGGGTCCCTTCCAACTCTATAGTTCTTTTCCCACTGAAATGTCACTGAACATTCCACAAATAAGGGTGCAGACTGCACCTCAGATCAAATTCCACCCCTACTTTTGGATTTCTTCATCTGAAAAGTAGTAAGTAGTAGTATCTTGGAAAGGTGCTACAGGTTTTATCTGCAAAGTCTTACTAAGTGTATCTCAGCTGCTTTTTCTTGTGTGTGATCATCCCTCAGCATTCTTTGGTTCAGAGAATGGCTGAAGAGTATATGATGCTAAGTGGAGCTCGCTTGGAGGCAAGGTTCTCTGAAAGACTTGTGTAAGCTGCTCTGAGCTACCCAAAAGAAAGATGAAGATACTGTAAATAAAAATTTCAGCATTGGAGGATAATAAGGAATGAAGAATGATTTCCTTCAAAGATTTAACAAACTTTGTTCTAACAAAGTGGGAACATGAGATTGACAATTTTTAAATCAGATGAAATTTATGCTGGAGGAGTATTTTTAAAAAGTTTTAAAAGGAAAAATCTAATATTGACAGTATTTTAAGTTTTTTAAAAACTATTACATTTCCTGGTGGATAAAAAGTATAGGACAAACTCAATTTTTATTATGAACCTTCAGATATCTGCAGAAATTGTCTTTTCTCCATCTGTACCTGTACCAACCATAGCAAACTGGCTGGTAACTGTCTTAGGTACTGCGTACATGGGGAAAGTGGATAACTGTTAGCTACAGAGATCCAGTGTTGCAGAAATAGAAACGTGTGTGTGTGTGATTGGAACCGGATTCTGGATTTAGGCTGACTTGACCAGTTGGTGCTGATGTGAATGACTTGTTTGTTTCTTACTTTGTGTTTCTTTTGTAAACATTGTATTTAATTTAAATAAAAAAGAACACTATACCCGTTCCACTGCAGCCACCTTATGTGTGATTCCACTTATTTTTCTTTTAGAAGCAGGCTAATTTCAATTCTGTGGGCAGTCTACTTCATAAATAACTTCAGTGCAGGTGGGGTTTCTGTGGGTGAGATGTTCTTTGTAGGAGCAGATTCCTCCCCCGTGTTTTTCTCCCTTATCAAAAGGTAGTTTCTTGTAGGAGGGTGTCAGTGTCCCCCTATTTAGCATAAAGTCACACCACTGGGCAGACCCATATTTGCACGGTGAGAGGTAGATGCTTAAAGAACGTTCACACTCCTACGAAAGTCTCATAAAGCTCTGTCTTGCCAAACCATAACCCATTCTGTCTCCTTAATTCACTTTCAGCAGTCATTGGCACATATATTCCTAGAAGTGGCCTTTAAGGAACATTTAGGCCACGTGCTGTACTTTCTTGACCATGTTTAGTCAGAAGTGAGAGAATGCCTACAAGTGACTGTGCTTAGGATTGCAGCCCTGACTATATGCTGTTCCATGCATCTTAGTTTTATGGTTTGTGTTTTAGAGGCTTGGCTGCGCAGTACCCATATCTGAGTGCTGATTGTAAGGAGCACATGATTCCTGTGTGAGTCCCAGCTGTATAGTGCATTTTGCCCGTCTGGGCTTTGGCTTCACAGAGCATGCGATAACAAAGTCCAGCTTTGTTGACTTTAGGTGTTTAAGCAGGAGGCCAACTCTTAGGAACAAGCTGTTTCCTGACCTGCCCCTCAGTGTCTCCAGAAAGAAGCCTGGACTCTTTTGTTTTGACTTGTTTCTTTTTATTTATTTTTTTGAAACCCTGTTCTGATAGAACAATATATGACAATGTTACAATACGATAATATCTGCTTAAGGTCAAGTGTATAGGTCCAAATTGTCACTCTGTCTTCTCACTTGGGGGGGGGGGGGTATGACAGCTGAACTGAGTTGGATACCAGTGCATACCATATACTTCCAAAGGGACTGTCCCTTCATTTGTTTTGAAGCAGAAAGTTCCAGTTTGGGAGAGAGACAGATCTTGCATTTGTCCTTGTGAGAGTAAATTCTGCTGCAAGTTCCTTGTGTGCTGAGCAAAGAGGGACAGGACAAAGTTCTTAATCTCTGCTTTGCCCCATTTCTCCCAGCAAGACACTTCCAGTGGAAAGGTTGAAAAGCAAAGGAAGTGGCCTCTTGGCTTTCAGGACTTTTTTGTGCAAGTAGTAAATTAGTAACTCCTTTTCTTTCCTATCTCAAGGTGGGTGACAACATGTCTTAACATTTTAAACTTACATTTTTATCCCGCTTTTAAAAAGTGAACAAATGTTACAAATTATAACCTATTTGAGGTAGGGCAGTCTGCACAATGTCACCCAATAAGATTTATAATGGAGCAAGGATATGCACTTGGATTTTACAGGCTAAAATTATATTTTGTCTGCTATTCTGTGTTGTACTAAGGGGAGCCATAGCAACAAGCCCAAAATCCACTTTGAATGCCCAAAACAAAATGCATACATTACTAACATAAACATGGGGTGGAGAATGATTACTAATACTCTGAAAAATCAATATGAAGCAACATATAAAGTGGCAGGGGACGGCTGAGAGCATCTTTTCTCTCTTAACTGACCACATTCCAAAATAGGTTTCAGAAATATAAGGCCCATATGTTTCCTAAGTAATGCTGCTCTTAAGTTTGTAATTCTAAAACTGGAATCTACTGTCATTTGAAGTAAGCCACTATAAATCAGTAGAACTCTGCCAACTTTTAGCATTCTGATGCACATGGATTGTCAACTGCACAGTTCTGTTGCTGTCTTGAAATTTTGTGCCCACATGCCAGCCTTTAGTTTGCCCCAAGACCCAGACAGTTTACAAGGTTTATATTTTCTTTAAGAGCAGAGACAGCAGTGCAATCTAGTTGGGCAATTCCTGCCCACGATGGACCCATGGAGTAGCCTATGAAAACCACTTTTCCTTTGCCTCAGTTATGTATGTCCACCACCTGTAAAATGGGTATAAAGCTACAATCCCTACAATCCTGTTAGGGAAGCAGATCTGACTGAATTGTGGGATTACTTGAGCAAACATGCTTAAGTCTGTACACTAATAAGGATATGCCTCACAGAGCTGTCAAAGACAACCCAGGTAAGGGTGGTAAGCCAGGACAATGCACATTTAAACAGAAACAACTCCTTTGGGTCCTTCCAGGCCTTTAGCAATTAGGGCTAAATTATTTCATTTGTTGCTGTCATATTTTCCTGCCAGAGGGAAGGAGCTGCTGATGCCATTCTCTGCCTCAGGTTCCCAAACAGCCCAGCAGGCCTTGGGCAGTGATGCAGCTTGACAGGGCGAGGAGGACAGGCTCCGTTCTTCCCCAGGCAGAAAACTGCCTTGGTGGGGGGGCGGGCGGCCCTAGACCCTGCCATTACCCGGCGCATCCTTTCAAGTACAATTCCTCTTCCGCAAGAGAAGGCCAGCTCCTCTTCGCAGGAGGAACTCTCCCAACGCCTCATATTTTATTTTTGCACGGCCAAATAAATAAATAAATCTGAAGATCTTTGCAATCAGATGGGGGGTCGGGCGGAAGGAGCCCACCCACGTTAAGGGGAGGCAGGTGCCACGAGGCAAGCAGTGGGGATGGGTGGGGAAGGAGGGGGCGGAGTCCCTGGCCGGAAGTGCCTTTGCTGACATCGCTCCTGCCGGCCGGATCGGTGTTGGGGGGAGTCCGGGGTGCGCTCCGCTCCGCTCCTCGTCCGGAGAGTTGTAAGTGATGCCGGAGGAGGGGGGCGCAGCCTGGGGGGGAGCGGGCCAGCGATCCCTTCTCTCTCTCCCCATTGCGAGAGCTCGTAGGGGGCGGAACTGGGGATGGGGACCCTGCGCCCCAAAGGAGGGATTCAGGATCGCCCCGGTCTCCCCATCCTCCACTGAGAGCGAGTCGGGCTCTGATCATGTACCCGGCTGAGATCTGACGCACCCGGTTGCCATCCATCCTGGAGGTAGGGCAGGGTCTCCATTCCCACTCCCACATTTTTAACCCCCTGGGCGATCCAAGTGGGAAAGAGATATATTTGTGCCCCGTCCCCCCCACGCTTCCATTGGCAGGTTAGGGGCGGGGGGGCTGAACCCTTGCTGGTGGTTGTGGGCATGAAAGCAGGGCACTTAAATAAAGGAAATTGTCTTTGTGTATGACGTAAGAGGGCTGAATATACAGCAGAGCCTTTCTAAGAGTCCGGCCATCGGCTGCTGCTGTCTTGGGTCATTTGTTGAGAGTGATGACATATACGGTGCCTCTTGCATCATGCCCAGCATCCTTGGTGCTGCGCCCACCTTGTGTGAAGTGTCACGCACAGTCCTAGAATCATCTGCTGGCATATATCTAGGCGGAAGTTGATTGATGTTACGATCAAGGCCACCAAGCGTCTAGCAGTGCCGTCTGACTTGCAGTGTTTTAAGAAAAGTGTGTGCAGAATAATGCTTTTTTAGATTAAAGAAAGAAAAGGCAAGCGCGACACAGGTTCTGCGAGAGCAGTTTGCATCCCATCACAACCCCTGCTTTTATGTTTCCTGCATGATAAAGGCTATTCTGCGTTTTTGGGAAGTTGAGATAAGTTCATTGTGAGAGGGCAGACTTCAAAATTACCATAAAGTGAAGGGCAAAGTCTCATTCTGGATGCAAAATGTTTATCAATCAGGCTTGCCATAAATGCTTGTGTTAACCCTGATGCCCTCTTCTTGTGTTTATAAATGCGGGTGCAGTTGTTACACCTGCATCCTACCTTTGGATGAGGCTGAGTTCTAACCTTATAGAGGGGTATTTTAAAGGGTGAGCTTTCTCCCACTTTTCTTTGGAGTTGTGATGTTCCTTGGAATTCTTTCTTTTCTTTCTTTCTTTCCATTTTTTTAACAACCAAACTGTCAAGTCAGCCAATCTCTGGGCAAGATTGCTTTTAAAATTATGTATTCTTTATCTGTTCTTTTGACTTTCATGAGTTGCACAAACCCTGCTCTGCTGCTGGTTACTAAAATCTCTCTAAAGCTTATATACACAGATCTGTCTCTGTAACCCTTTCCTCTGTGCTACTCTCAACTCCTCTGTCTCTATCTTTATAGATCATGTTGTCTTTTGGATTAGAGGGGCAAGAGGTCGTTATTTAACAATGGGTAGGAGAAAAAAGATGTGGTTTTTTCCCCTCTGGGTTTTTCCCCCCTGCTGGGTGCTGGAGAGGAAAAGCTATGTGTTTGCAGATTGCTTGAATCAAGGCATTGAATTTGGGACATCAGCTGGAATTGATTCTGCCTAGGAGTTCAGGGTGGACACTCTTAAGTAGGTAATGTAAGCTTAAAGTCTCACTGACAAAACTTGCTATACGTAGAAAGACTCTTGTAAACACCACTTTGTATGGAAAGGAATATAGGCCTTTTATCAAAACAAAACCTCAAATCCCTTCCTGAGGTCCTCTTTTCCAACTTGGGCCACTTTTATTATAGGATATAGGAACAAAGGCTCAGTGGAAACTGTAAACCTAAGTAGATACAGATGTGGAGATCATTTCTAGATGTGCAGTTGCATAGTCTGTTATGGCAAAAGTGAGTTTTGTGGTACCTTGAATAGGAACAGATCTGTGAGTCTTGTAAGTAAGCTTACAAAAATGACTAGTTTGCAAAAAAAAAGTAGCCTGCATTTCCATGCTGGCTGCGCTCCCTCCTCTTAGGCTAGTAAGAAAAGGTTTTTTGCTGCATTAGCAACACCCAAGTGACCTTTATGGGGCACAAGCCTGGGCAGTGTGGCTGGAGGTCCTGGGTGTTCAGACAAGATCCCCCTCTCAACTGGCTGCTGCCAAAGAAGGGGTGGATCACTCTATACCTCCTCTGCTAGCCCACTTGCTAGACTTTCCTTCCTCTGTGGCTAGCAGAGGAGAAATGGAGCAATTCCCCCCCCCACACACACACGCCAGGCTGCTTATGCGCTTGTACCAGGCAAGCTGTTAAATGCAAGGCTGTATGTACTGTAATACAAGCTTTCATGCACAATTAAGAAGCATGAAGTTGCTGGGAATTGCAGATGGGGAGAGTGCAGTTGTGCTCAGGTTCTGCTTTTGGGCTTCCCGGAGGTGTCTGGTTGGCCACTGAAAGAACTGCATGCCTGCTGGAACTAGATGGGCCTTTGGCATGATCCAGCAAGGCTCTTAAGTTCTTATGTTCAGTTGGCACGCTCCTCAATTTAAGATTATGGTTGCTTGGGAACTTCTAAAAATAGGGGTTCTTCAGCATGAAAAGCAGGGTTATATCCTAGGAAACCAGTTTAAATTAAACTAATAATATCTGGCTAGCTTAAACAGGAAAAATAAATAAAATATGCACGTCCAATTTTGGTCAGGATCTTAGCGTTTCATTTTGTTTAGTGTGCTAAATACACAGAAGCAAAACAGTAAAAAACCCAGTAAAATTAAGTGTGTGAACTTTTGGAAGAGGGGGATTTAACTGCTTCAAAACCTCTTTGTTTCTCCTTCTAAATGCAATTATTAATAATAGTGGTGCAACAGAAGGAACTTTTTTCTTCTCCAGGTCTTTCTAGCATCTTCTAAACAGCCAATTTTTCCAACGGCAGAGATTAAATCTTATTTTGGTGCCTTTGTTAGCTCTAGCCTTTGAACCGGAATTTTCCCCTTGTTTAGAACTGCTTGATTGGATCTCTATATAATTAGTGGGGTGAGGGGGGAGCAGTAGTTTTCCTCTGAAATGTTGAGCTTGGTTGGGCCACTGCAGATTGCCAGACTAGACAAGCTGGATTTGCAGTAACTTGTTATGCTCTAAACAAGTTTTCCCAAGGGAAGCTTTCAGGACTTAAGAGTGAAATTACGGTAAGTCTAACCAGAACTGAACGGGTAAGTCTTGACATGATATTTCTCCCCTTATTTATATTAAGCACTTTTAGCTAATGGATGCATATACCTGAATACCTCCATGTGCTTTTTTCACACAGTATAGCTTGAAAATAAAGTAGTAAACTGAGGTGGATACAATTCTGTATTTTGTAAGTATTTCAGCGGAAAACCTACGGCTGGAGTTAACAAGCAATCTAATGAATATTCTTTTTAGCCTATGAACATTCACTTGTTATATGTTGTTGGTTTGGTTTAATAAACAATATGTTCTGAAAGCTATAGTTCATCTACCATGAAATTACTGTTTTTTTGAAGGCAGCGAGTTGTAGTTATGAGGACTGGAACTTGGAGGGTGGAGATTGCCATTAGTAAAAATGGAAGCAAGAGCTTCTCCTTGTGGCCATGCCAGAGGAGGAGAGGAGTGTGTGGAAGCAGACAAGTCTGAGGCTTGCTCCTGTAAAGATAGTTTATTGTTACAACTATATTGCCCTGCATAAAGTAGCAAGTGTTGTAGGACTTTGGGACTGAAGCAAGACACAAGTGCGTTTCCAGTCATGAACTTTCTATTCTTGGGTTGTGCTTTGTGACTTCACACAAAGTTTCTTCTAAAGCTTGCAGACATAGCTGCACTTGGGGTTGCTGGTGTTGGCATCCGTCTGCCTCTAGAGACAATGGAGTGTGCCTCTGGGGGTGAAGTCAGACTGCTGGAGAATCACAGTGCCTGTTGTGGCTGCAGAGACCAGTAACTTGTAACTGCTGCCTCCTACATTGTTTTTGTTGCGTTGGCAGCACTGAAGTGACCTCTCTGGGGTGCAAGCGGGTACACAAAGACATGTGGCATTACTTGAGGGATCAAAGGTAACCATGGAAAGGTTAGCGAAGGTTAGCGAAACTATTAGCAAAGGTATTACCTTCTAAGAGCAAGGTTTGTCCAGAATATTATACTCAGAGACAACTTTATGCCATTGAAATTTGTCCTTAGCTTGCCATACCATTAGATTGCGAGTTGCCATCTTCTGCCCTTGTAGCACCAGGAGAGTTTTTTAATTTTACCCCTCCCTGGAATAACTTCCATCTTGCAGGAAGGTATATTGGTGATCTAAAGCTACTTCTGGCTTTGGCTCCACCCATGTTTGGAATTGGCCATACCTGCTTTTGGCTTTAGCCAAACATTTGCCCCTGGGGGATTGTGGCCTTTGACTTAAAAGATTCCCCACCCCTAACTTAAGGCTCACTTCTGCTGAGTGGTTGGAAATAAAAACAGGGACGTACTATATCGAAACAAGGTTTACTGGTTCATGCTAATAGAGAATGCAGTGCAGAATCCTGTCTCCAACTAATGCCAGTGGTATATGCATAATATTTTACTGAGCTTTCTAAGGTCGCATGATTTGCTTCAGATCCTGAATGAAATGTAATTCTCTGATACCTAGTTCTTTCTTTTTTTTAAAGGCAACCTTGTTATTGCTACACCCTGTGATGGTGAAGCCTCCTATTTGTGCAAAGTGTGCAAAAGTTTTTTCTTTTCTTCAAACTTGTGCATATTAATAGCTGGCAGAGAAAGTGCATATGCTGACAAAGAGTAGGAGAATTAAAGGATGGACTAGACGGGAAAAGGATGAACAAAAATCTTCCCCCATATTCCTCCAACAGAGTCCAGCTGTTAGGTTAAACCTACACAAGTTGCTTGGGGGGGGGAAAGTCATCACATGGCAACCTTTTCTGGTCATGCTCCTCTTGCGAAGTTTCCTTGGGAATTCACCTCTAAGGAATCAGATTTACATGTAGCTATGTACTGAGGAGTAATCAGAAAACGGCCTTCGGTCCATAGTTAAATATTGAACTGACCCCTTGTAGGTAATTTCCTAAGGAGGCTTTAATATGGGGGACAGGGGGGAATTGTCAGTACAAGATAACTTGTGACCAAAAGAAGACGAAAAAGCTATTTCATAGGTGGCACTGTGGGTTAAACCACAGAGCCTAGGACTTGCCGATCATAAGGTCGGCGGTTCGAATACCCGCAACGGGGTAAGCTCCCGTTGCTCGGTCCCTGCTCCTGCCAACCTAGCAGTTCGAAAGCATGTCAAAGTGCAAGTAGATAAATAGGTACTGCTCCGGCGGGAAGGTAAACCGTGTTTCCATGCGCTCCTCTGGTTCGCCATGCGGCTTAGTCATGCTGGCCACATGACCCGGAAGCTGTACGCTGGCTCCCTTGGCCAATAAAGCGAGATGAGCGCCGCAACCCCAGAGTCGGCCATGACTGGACCTAATGGTCAGGGGTCACTTTACCTTTACCTGTACCCCAGACGAGCCTTCCTCAGCCTGGTGCCCTCCAGATGTGTTGAACTACAATTCCCATGAACCCCAGCCAGCATGGCCATTCTAACTAGGCCTGATGGAAGTTCTCCAAAATATCTGGAGAGCACCAGACTGGGGAAGGCTGCCCCTAGATCCCCATCCAAGCATGCACAGTCCCCATTTGCCAGCCCCTCTTCTTCATACTCCCTCTGCAGTCCGACATGCAGGTTTTGTTCCTGCACAGAGCACTCCTTAGAACTCTAGCTAAGGAACTGGTACTTTTGCCCCTTCCCTTCTTCCTCACTTGGGCCTTACTGGAGGGCCAGTGCTATCCCATAATTCAGTCCTTTCTTATCCTGTTATTCCTGCTTGCTAACTACATGGACTGAACTGCTGTCACATGCATTAGCTGGCTGATTCTGGTAAATCTGACAACAAAATCAGCAATTTGTACATTGCAGAACACACACTTCCTTTACAGAGATTATATCCACATGGAAAAAGTGGTGTGTTGAGGGGTCATCAATGAGCTCCTGACCTCAGCCTTGTTTCTATGCATGCTGCATTCCCCTAGCAACCATTTGCTGCTTTTTTGGCTGGCTGCCCTCTTCTTCTTCCTGGTTCTGCTCAGCGACCGCAGTCCTGGACAGAAAGTTTCAGCAGTCATGTGAAACCATATGTCTCAAAGCAGAGTATTTTGAAACTCTTAGGTTCTGAGTGGTTTTCTTTACGGTACACGAACATAACTGGGAAGAGACAAGGATAAGAATCTGTAGAGAGCGTAACCCATAGAAGAGTCCAGAGATGCAGTTCGTTCTCCCACATCTCTGTGAATTGCTGAGCTCTGACATGCTTTTGCCCATGATGACAACAAGTTGAGTTTCTTTTGCTAGGTAGAGCCAGATTGTTATACTTCTCGCTACTTCAGTGGCCAGCAGAAGCACACAGGCCGTATCCCATCTCTTGGGCAGGAGCAATACAGAAGTTGTCCTTTAAATTTGATGGTGCTGCTATGTGGTGGAAAAGCAAGGCATGTGGTTGCACTGGAACTCTTGGAGAAAGGACACATGGGCGGCACTATAATCGATGAGCAAGAAAATGGTGTGTCGAAATGGAAATTAAAGCTGAAGCGTACGCCAGGCAGCATCTCTTCCCCTGAGCTCTAGGGGATGAAAGAGATGGAATATGAAGGGGAATGATGGCGGAGATAGGGCAGGGCATCCGTATAAACCTTAAGGTGTATGTCAACCCCACTTTTGCATGGCTGTATTAGATGGTGAGTTTTACGTCTGAGGTCAAGGCTGCCATAAAGATAATATGCTTCTTAAGGCTGTTGAGCTATATAGACATACTTAGCAGTAACTTCCATTGAACACAACGGGGCTTAGCTTTTGAGTAGGTGTGCATAAGGTGTTGCTTTAACAAGATACGGGACAGCCCTCAATCTGGGTTGCTGGAGTCCCTATGGCAGCACTTTCCTAGAGCTGGTTCCCTCGCCTTCCTGGATAATTACCAGCGCAAGGAATATCTCCATCCAGGTCACCCTTCCTTGCATGTGGTATGACCAAATCTGCTTTGGGACACTTATCGTAAGATATTGGGTATGAAATTTTTGCTGCATGTTTCCCCCCCCCCCCTTTAAAATGCATGGAAGCAGGGTCTGGTTTCCATATTTTCAAAGAGGTAGTTCACATTTGAAACATGCATGCAATTTTCACATCTTTAGCAGAGTTGAAAGTGCTTAGAGAGAAGACACCTGTGAATCTGTGTGTGTGTGTGTGTGTGTGTTTTGAAGAGGCAGAGAGAGCCTGATTACTGGCTGTCAGATCTGGTCTGCACTGGAGATCTAGAACACTTGTTGACATTTCAGCCTTCAACTTGGATTTTGTGCTGCAACGTGGAACTTTTTCATCAGCCGCTGAGCTGTAGGGTGTGAGGAGGTGATGCCTTGACTGCTGGGAGTCAGGTTGCATCAGCTCCTTCCAGGGCTCCCCCGTCTTTCTGTTGGAGCTGATGTGGCTCATCCAGGCAGCAGCTCAGGGATTGGCGGCTGCCAGGGAGTCGTAATTGGCTTCAGCTGCATTTTCAGGAATTAACGCTCTCGACTCTGGACACTTCTGCAGTTCCTTCTATCTGAGGTTTCCCTTTCCCCCCCTCCCACATCTCTGCCTCCAGCTTTTCTTCTTGAAGAGCAGGAACAGGCCCTTATTTGACATTGGGACTTTTCTGCACCTGGAATCGATGCTTTCAGAAAGACAGTACTTGGATCCAGGCTGCATATGTCTCCTTTCTCTAATCCAGTGCTAGGGAGCTGAAGGCAAAAACGGAGGCTTGTAGCATCACTGAGTCATCGTGTGATGCTATCCCTTGTCTTAGCGCTTCTATCGGAGTGCTTTTCTGCAAGGGCTTCCAGACTCTTTTCATCTGAAATGCCTGGGTGAGAAACATGGAAATCCTCTTTTTGCTATTGCTCTTGTCAAAATGAGAATGGGATGGGGTCTTTGGAATTGCCGTTCTTCCAGTGCAAATGGAGCAGCAACAGTTTCAGGAAGGATTGAATTCCTGCCTGAAGCAGGTTTGAAACTGAACCCACAGTACCAGGTGTCTATCTCTGGCAGATTGTGTAGTCCCTGTTAGACAGGCAGGTTCTCTGGCTGAATGCTGGAAGTCCTTGGTAGTGGTGCTGGGAGGGGAGCCAAAGTTTTCTCACTTTTCCTGGTGTGTATGTACCGTATGTATGCATGCATGCAATTTGGGGGGGGGGGAACTGTAATACTGTACTGTAATACTTTCTTACCAAATTCGAACTTACTTAACTATTTCAAGAACATTAAATATATAGTGTGTAACTGAACACCTGAAATTGTACAGTTGGTGCTACATTTGCGAGTTTTAAAGGTCTTGGTTTTATTCAAACAATAGTTACAAATGTATCCAGTGTTGGAGCTGCAAGTTGTTCCACGCTAACCTAGGTATATCTTAGTTTTTGCCAGAAATTAAAAGTAAACTGAACATGTGAAACTATCTGCTTTATAATAAAGATTTATTATCTGGTCTTAGCCTTGGTATTATACTGCAGAAGCGGGAACAAATAATATTTTTAAGAGAAAGGGCTTAGAAAATACCTAAAATAAAGACCAGCAATAAATTTGGATAGTCATATATCATAAGGTTGCTATCTTGTGTACATTTAATTAGGAGCCGGCTACATATACATGTGCACTCAGAAGCAAGCTTCACAGTAATTGTAAAGAAAATTGGCTATCCTGTACCCGTATTTCTGTTGTTGTTTTTTGTTTAACCTCCATTCTTAAACTGATTGCATTTCAAGTTTATTTCTCTAACGAGCATCTGCCTAATCCATAGCTTCTTTTGCACTGAGCTTCATGGCCTTCAGAAAATGGAAGGTGTGCAAGAGCGAAAAGAAGCAAATTCTTGCTGCCCTCTCATGTTAGTCCGGTGGTCCTTGGTTGTATTTGTGTATCTTTAAACTTGATTTAGGAGGAATTTGAGTCAAGTGAAGAATCAGGGGCTGGATTGTACATTGTTGTTTCTCAAAGGAGCAATATGTTTAGCAGACTCATAGTCTGAACCCAATACGTGGAGAAGATGCTTTGTATTCTGCCGCTTGGAAAATGCACTCCCAGTGTAAAGATCTGAAGAATGTTGCTTGTTTAATACTGCAAGTAACAATACTACCATTGAATCTTAACTCTATGAGTTTTTGTAATAGCATAACTGGCTGCAACATTATTTTTAAAAAGCATTCCACATCATTCTGTAAAAGAAAAACAATGCATAATAGATTTTTCACCTTTCTCCCAAATCCTCCACTGAAACACTGGAGGGAAATCCTGGGTGGCAGTGATGAGCCACTTCTCACATATTAAACTTTGCTGCAGGGCTGTCTTGCAACTTGCCATGGGGAGACTGCCTGGGACACAGGAATAATGGAGAATCATGTAGGCTTCCTTGTTCTCTTGCAGGCCCTGTTGATTCCATCAAGATGCTGTGCCGAGCTGCTCTTCTGCCTTCCTTGCGTTCTTCAGGACAATTCTGGCGGCAGACTGACGTGGCGGGCTCTCACCCTTGTATGTATCAGAGGGGGGCAACTGTGGGCTGATATACAATGAACTGAAAAAAATGTTATAATGACATTAGTTAAAGAAACCAGAAGCTTTTTTGATAGGAATTTTAGGACAGCTGCCGAAAGAAAATGGACATTGTTTATATACGCTACAGCAGCAGCGTATAGGATGCGGGAGGCGCTGTGGTCTAAACTGCAGAGCCTAGGGCTTACCGATCAGAAGGTCGGCGGTTTGAATCCCTGCGATGGGGTGAGCTCTGGTCCCTGCTCCGGCCAACCTAGCAGTTCGAAAGCACGCCAAAGTGCAAGTAGATAAATAGGTACCGTTCCGGCGGGAAGGTAAACGGCGTTTCCGTGCACTGCTCTGGTTCGCCAGAAGCGGCTTAGTCATGCTGGCCACATGACCCGGAAGCTGTACGCCAACTCCCTCGGCCAATAAAGCGAGATGAGCGCCGCAACCCCAGAGTCGTCCACGACTGGACCTAATGGTCAGGGGTCCCTTTACCTTTACCTTTACAACAGCAGCAAGAATTCTGAGAGCACAGAACTGGAAGACTGGAGAAATACCATAAAAGGAACAATTGCAAGAAAAGTTGATGAACTATGCAGAGCTGGCAAAGTTAACAGGCAAATTGCGTGAAAAGGACAATAGTGACTTTGAAAAAGAATGGGAACCTTTTACATTATATTTGCAGAAACAAAAATAACCCCATAGACTCATTGGCACATTTTAAATAAACATTTACAATTTTATTTACAATAAAACAAGAAATTTAACAGTGTGACAATATAAAGTATATATAAACAGCAGAATGCAACGTGAGACGTAATAAACCAGGGATGGAAGTTGAGGGAGGTCAACAGGGAAGGGGAAAACTGAAATGTGAATGTTATGTAATGATTATAGATATTGTTATGAGAAAAGAAAATCAATAAAAATTAATTAGAAAAAAGGAGGAGGCAACTGTGGGTAGAGGACTTTCTGTTAATACTGCAGAATTGGGAATTTCTCAGCAATTAAAATTCCAGACCTAGGTGTCCTGATTCTTACTACTGTACTGCTAAAATGTGAGCAGCATGGCTTTGGCAATGTATTGTGTTACTCTGCCCCCTACTGGCTGGTTGAAGCATTGCTGCAGAAATATAGTTTCTTCAAGCCTTTAGCTGTCTTGGCTGACGTTCAGCCTAAAGGAAAAGGACATGGCTTCCATAAAGTTAGTAGTTCCATTTCCTTATTTGTCTGTCAGTATCATGTTGCATAAACACAAATGGGGAGCTAAATGAAGAATGTATGTAAGGGGGAAACGAGGGCCTTACCTCTAGGTGCTGATGTAGACCATGCTTGTTAGCTGGCAATTATAAACAACAGGGAGTGTGAAGGTTTTGTTTTAATAAACTGGTAAAAAAACAAAAAACAAAACAAGCATACCACTGCTAAAAATATATGTAGCTAGTTTTGATTCTATAAATGTTAAATTGTGTTTTAATGGTGTTTTTTCCTATGTTTTTAGTGTATCCAAGTGTATCATTGTATCTAAGCTGCCTTGAGTTCTGTCAGGGCAAAAAGACAGGATAATAATAATAATAATAATAATAATAATAATAATAATAATAAGGCATGCAAGATGCAAGCTTTAGGTTATGCGGAGTAGAGGAAATTATATTTGCCTTTAACACTGACTGATGCCACAGTTGGCAGAGATATGACAAGGTGACCCACTCCCTTTGATTTTTGTTGGGTCTCCTGTGGGTCGTGGTATTTAAAGTATCAACATAACTGCCAGGAGACCAAGAGACAAGAGTATGACTTCAGAATATTCTGGTCAGTTGGTCAAGTGGTACTTGGAATACTTATTTTGCTCTGCAAAGGTGTTCCTTGGGCTAATGTTTTTTCCTGACTCATTTAAAAGCTGGACACTAGGTAGAGGCAGGTGATATGTTCAGACTCCCCCACTCTCTCCAGACCTGGGACCTGGAAAAGGGGGGGGGTGGGATTTTGGTTCAATGTACTTGCCTCTAATGCCTTTGCTGTGTGTTTCAACCACAGGTCTACTGGCTCCTAACCTGGTGTTGAGGAATGAGTCTGCTCGGGGCTGGAGTAACATCCCGTTCATCACGGTGCCCCTCAGCCGAACCCATGGCAAGTCCTTTGCTCACCGCAGCGAGCTGAAGCATGCCAAGAGGATTGTGGTGAAGCTGGGGAGCGCTGTGGTGACTCGAGGAGACGAATGTGGCTTAGCCTTGGGGCGACTGGCATCCATTGTTGAGCAGGTAAGCAGGCCGGGAGGCACTCTGGGCATTTGGCTGCTTGTTCTCCTTACCAAACCCTGCCAGGCACCTCAGTGGTTAAAGTTGTCTCCACTTTATGCTGGAATGCCCAGGCACTGGTAGGCCATTAGCTTTTAGTTAATCCTGGTTGTTGCTAGAAATGTGCAGCCCACACTGTGTTTCAAAGATTGCCGTTTCCTGCTCTTTTGCTTCCTGTTTTTATTGTTTTAATTTGGATATTTGCTTGCGTTGTACGCCACCCTTAGATCAGCTGAAGAAGACTGGATTATTAGAGCAGTGGTAAAACCCACACACACACTAAGGGGGTCCGTGGCACATACCCAACAACTGACCAGAACATCCTGCTTTTGGGCACCATGCCCTCACATGGTCACATGACTCACGCAGGTCACATGACTCACACAAGGAGTGCGGCCCAGAAGACATATTTTGGCCCTGGGGCATGTTGGAGGGTATGGTGGCACCATTCACATAATAAAAACAAGCACCCAGAGTGGCTGGAGAAACCTAGCCAGATGGGTGGGGTATAAATAATAAAATTATTATTATTATTTCCAAAAGTAGAGATGTCCAAGGCTTGCCTTTTGAAAAACAGGGGATCTGCATTACTTAGCTAATTGGGAACCACTGGATTAGAGGAATATTTGAATACACAGATAACAGTTGAAAGCAGGGCTTAAATGTAATGACCAGTAGAGTGTGGAGGGGCAGAAATATGATTTAATATATTAAAACACATGATTAATATTAAAATATTAACATTAAAAGGCAATGCTTTTGAGACTCCCACCAAGACTAACGGTATCTCAGGATCTGACTATGTTATCTTGCAATGATGGCAACCCCCAAAGTGTGGAAGTAACATAAGGAGAATAAATAATCCTCATTTTAAAGATGTAACAGAGTACTAATGCATCTCCCAAAACATCTCCCACCGAGGTGTTGCTGCAGTCATGTTGAGGCAGGAGTGCCATATTCATGAAACTGATAATAAACCTAGGGTGTTATAGGGAGAAGGGGTGGTTATATTTATTTCCCCAACATATTCCAAAGAGTAGGGATTGTCTCTGAGTTGGCCTTTTCCCTCCCAGTTACCCTGTGTGCTAGGCAACATTATATAAACACAAGAAAGCTTACATTCTTACTGCTTTGGAGAAATGTTTCCCTACAGAATGATCGCAACAGCGTCTAAAAATTGGAAGCAAGGTAAGATGGCTTTAAATTCGACTAAGAGTTGCTTCTCTCGGGCCTGCAGGTCTCCATGTTGCAAAACCAGGGCCGGGAGATGATGATCGTCACCAGCGGGGCTGTGGCCTTTGGGAAGCAGCGGCTGCGTCATGAGATCTTGCTCTCTCAGAGTGTGAGGCAGGCTCTCCACTCAGGGCAGAACCAGCTCAAGGACATGGTAAGCAAGTGGGAGAGCGACCTGGGTTTTTCGGTGGTGGTGCAGAAACCACTGTTCCTGGCTGACTTCTTCTCTAATCTTTGCAGGCGATTCCCGTGCTGGAGGCTCGAGCCTGTGCAGCTGCCGGTCAGAGCGGGCTGATGGCTCTCTATGAGGCCATGTTCACACAGTACAGCA
Organism: Podarcis filfolensis; assembly: GCF_964270895.1. Taxonomy (NCBI): domain Eukaryota; kingdom Metazoa; phylum Chordata; class Lepidosauria; order Squamata; family Lacertidae; genus Podarcis; species Podarcis filfolensis. The sequence goes on along the minus strand of NC_139608.1, from coordinate 40,844,950 downwards.
TCTGTGCAGCCCAGGTAGGGAACTTTGTACATCAGCTGCCTTGGGCACCATGCAAGTTCTCTCTTGACTCCTGAAAGAGGACTCTCTTTCATGCTATTTGCCAGGAAGCCTATTCCAACGCTAGGGGCCCCCAGTTCAGTACATGCCAACACCTTACCCCTCCATCCCTTCCTTTGCTTTGCCCAACTTAATACTCCCCCTTTCCTCCCCCCAATAAGGCCATGATAATTGCATTTCAGATTTCACAACAGGCTAGCCGACCTTTTACATCTGAAGTGGTTTGTACATCGACCCCTCGCTTTGTTTGCTTTGACTTAACAGAACTTCCATTTCCTTTGTTGTAAGAATTTAGCTAGTTCGTTTGTAACTTGCACGCTTGGCGGCCCTCTTCATGCCGAAACTGATAGTGGATAATTTTTGTCAGAGCAGTTCTTTTCTTCCTTCCAGATTTTAGTCACCAACTTGGATTTCCACGACGAGCAGAAGCGTCGGAATTTAAACGGGACGCTGCACGAACTGTTGCGGATGAACATTGTCCCCATAATCAACACCAACGATGCTGTGGTTCCTCCCCCAGAGCCAAACAGTGATCTTCAGGGGGTAAACGTGGGTAGCGCATTGCAGTGGGTGGTGGTTGCTCGCTCGCTCGTGGACCCGCTAACACGCTGACTCCGGGCTGTAGTGCACGCTAACGTCATAACGCTCTGGATTCTCCAAGGTGACTTGCTCCTTGTAGATGTAGTAGATCTGGCTATTTGGTGTTGCTTGCGAGGCTAGCTGTCGACTCGAGGCTGGTAGTACGACTCCTAACCATCTCCTGTTGCTTTGCTTTTCTATGAATTGCTTGGGCATTGGGTTAGCTCTCGCCTGGCTAGTATTGCTGACTTTTACAATGTGTGTTCCAGGTAATCAGTGTGAAGGACAACGACAGTTTAGCAGCCCGTCTGGCTGTGGAAATGAAGACCGACTTGCTGATTGTTCTTTCGGATGTTGAGGGTACGAGAGTTGTTCTGTTTCTGGCTAAATGGCCAATGCAGCTTTGTGATCCTTTTCTGCGCTGCGGTTCAGGAAGAGGAAATTTAGGGAATTGACTGTGAGGCTAATTGTAGTCAGCCAGAACACTGCAATATTCACAGTGCGCACCTTTAAAGGAGAAGGGATTAGTCATTGCTTTATTCATGCTGGTTAGAAACAGAGGAGCAGAGTATACATTATTTGTCTTGGGACTGCTGACAGTTTCTTAGAGCTTAGAAATGGATTCACCTCTTCCCAGATCACTTGACCTGAGGTATCATATTCTGCCTTTTGCTTCTAAATTCTGACTCTGGCTATCCCTTAGTGTGATAGCTTACGGTCCAAATGGATGACTCGATACTAGCAATGCAGTCCCTATGGTTCAGAGGATCCAGTTACCTCAGTCTTTTTTCTTTTCTTGTCTGAAAGATTTATTTTACAAATGTATGCGCATTGTTTTACAACCATAATGATATTGAAGGTATGTTCCGGTAGCTCATTCCCACCGTTCCATTTCAGGACTCTTTGATAGCCCCCCAGGCTCAGATGATGCAAAGCTCATAGACATATTTTATCCTGGAGACCAGCAGTCTGTGACGTTTGGAACCAAATCACGGGTGGGAATGGGAGGCATGGAAGCCAAGGTTGGTCAAGCTCCTCACTATTTTGTTGTGATTGTGTCCATTTACCATCTTAAGACCCCATTTAGCCTTTATAACAAACATGTTAATTTTCTAGATTTATTTTATAAAAACACTTTTCTGTTGCATCCTATGCCATGCCTGTCAGATAAACTACGAGCTGCTTATGGCAGAAACCTGTGGCCCTCCAGACTACAACTCCCATCATCCCTGACCATTAGTGATGCTGTTGGGGGTTAGAGTCCAACAACACATCTGGAAGATCACAGATTCCCCATTCCTGGCTAATGGGGAAAGTTACCTCTGTTTTTTATGTCTTGAAAAAGTGTTGATCCTTAAAAGAGTTTTTACACTCCTACCAGAAATTACAGCAAACAACAATGCTCTTTTGTTTGAAAACACGCGTTTAAAAATATTCTTCATTTGCAGGTGAAAGCTGCCCTGTGGGCTCTCCAGGGAGGTACCTCGGTAGTGATTGCCAATGGAACTCATCCCAAGATCTCTGGCCATGTCATCACAGACATTGTGGAAGGGAAGAAAGTGGGCACGTTTTTTTCAGAGGTGAAGCCTGCAGGTAGGTTAGCATGGTCAGGTCCATAATTTGTGGGGAACAAAGAATGACACTCATGGTGCAGAATTTTGGGGAGGCTGGAGGCAGCTGGTTACTTCAGCTGTAGAATAAAAACCACAAAAGAACTGTGAGGATGAAACTATTTATGCTTTTGTTGTATGAGACAGAAGGGTGTTTAAGGCCACTTTAGGGGTTGTCCTGCTAAACATTTAGGGGGTAAATGTTGCTTCTCCAATGTGCACCCTTTTCTCTGGACTTGTGGGGTGGCGTGTTCAGCCATGTTTTGATTCAAGAGTGGGAGAAGCAAAAATAAACTCTTCTAAATATTCTGTATTGAGTATGTGGTGGCCAGAATTAGTGTGATGAGAGTTAGTATGTAACCACCCTCTGCTTTTTTATTTTTTAAAGGCCCAACCGTGGAACAGCAGGCTGAAATGGCTCGAACAGGAGGCAGGAGTTTGGCAGCACTTCAGCCTGAACAGGTAACCAGCCCAGTCAGTCACATAATGTATATTACAGCCTTGAGAGCACATACAGGGCATTTGTAGTAAATGCAAAAAAAGGCAATAGCCCCCGACTGAGATGAACAGCTTGCACAAATGTTGAAGGTTCAAGTTTTCCCATATAATAGGTAGAAAGGATACTTTGGAAATCTGCACTAGTTGTTTTCAAAATCAAGCTTTATTTACTATTATTAAGACTGATCAAGTACATTGAGTTTCACTTCTGCAAGCATGCAATTTGACACAGTCATGAAACATCTGTGTCAAAGAGTACATATACTATATAATACAGAACAGGCCTGCTATTTTTTAAGACCTGCTGAGCTAAATGCATCCCTCTGGCCGTCAGTAGCTCAATAAAATTCCTGCCTTTTTTGCCTGCCTTGGACTTCAAAACTGTGATTGTCAAGCTCCTAGTGGGTCATGATAATGTGGCTCTTGGAATCTTGTTTGGCTTAGAATCATAGAATTGGAAGGGACCACACATACTAGAAAGTAAAACAAAACTCCTATCGAAAATGTATAGCCTGTTACTTGAATGGGACACCAAAGATGAAGAAGTAAAGGAGGTAATGATCAGATGGGCAATGGACTTCGGACATAACATAGAGTTTGATAAATGGAAGGCATTATGGAATAAAGGCATGAGATTCTCGGCATGCACAACACTCAGGGAAAATATGTATAAAATGATGTACAGGTGGTATGTAACGCCCGTAAAATTGGAAAAAATATATAAAACTGGTGATAAATTATGTTGGTAGTGCAAGATCAAGGAGGGCGATTTCTATCATATGTGGTGGTTGTGTGAGCCTATCAAAAAATTCTGGGAATCTATTTACAATGAATTAAAAAAAATCCTCAAATATACCTTTATAAAAAAACCCGAAGCCTTTCTGCTGGGGATAATTGGGGAGGAAATCAAAAAGGAAGACCACACACTCTTTCAGTATGCGACAGTGGCTGCCAGAACTCTAATAGCGCAGAATTGGAAGACATTAAAAATCCCAACTATAAACGAATGGCAAACCAAACTATTTGATTATTTAGAACTGGCAAAAATGACACAGAAAATAAGAAATCAAAAAGACATAAAGTTTAATAAAGAATGGAATAAATTTATGACATATATGGAAACAGAGGTAAAAAATCTAAAAATCACAGTAGGTGTGACGTAACACTTGTGACGTAAAGAATCTTTTGAGGAAAAGAAACTGCAGATAAAAAATCATATAATATATTCTGAAACCGAGATGAAGGGAAGTCAATTAATGTTGTGTGTTATTTAGTTATTTAGTTAATGTAAGTTAATTAGTTGGTGTTTTATGTTAGGAGATGTTTTTTCTTTTGTTTTTTTATTATTATTTCTTTTATTTATGTACTCCTTTTTTGTATGTATGTGTTATGTATGTTTATTTTTTCACTTGTTTTAATGTTGGATGTAACAAAATGAATTAAAACCAATAAAATAAAATAAAAGGAAGGGACCACAAGAGTAGTACAGGCTGAGAGTTGTGCATGCCTTATTCATGAAGCATGTTCCGTGGGATCTTCATAGCCTAGATTAATCTTCCCCCAAGTTGCAGATATTTTGGACTCCCAACTCCATCAGTCCCAGCTAGCATGGCCCAATGGTCAGGGATTATGGGAGTTATAGTCCAAAACATCAGGAAGGCTGATCTACGTCATAGCTCAAGCAGCAGGATCTAGGCTTTGAAACCTGAAGTCCACTTGGAGCATGTGGCACCTTCTACTATGGTTAGGATGTGGGGACAAGGGAGGGGAGGTTGGTTTTTGTAGAGCAGGTGCTCCAGGGGGAATAAATTGAGTTGCAAACTGAACTGGCAAGGATACCTATCCAGCAGCTTGACTGAAGAATAGATGAGCAGTCTTGGAGATAAACTAAAGAGCCTCGCAACTCAGTGAGAGATTGGGCTGTGGGTTTGAAGGAGCTAACAACATCTCCTATGTCAATATGGTGACCAGAGAGCTGGTCACAATCAAATGCCTGATGGTGGTTCCCTGTCTATTTTACTACAGAGAGCAGAGATCATCTATCATCTTGCTGACCTTCTGACAGACCAGCGAGAAGAGATTCTTCAGGCCAACAAAAAAGATTTGGAAGAAGCTGAGCATAAAGGTAAGGCAGGTGGAGTCCGTGTTGGGTATGTGGTGAGAACAATTTCTCATCAGGCCAAGCGGGTGATGCTGGAGATGTCTGAGGCTGCCATTTATTACTTCAACAGACTACAAAGATAAGATGAAGAAATCTTAGAAAGCCTTTGGCCAAATGTTCCTTTAACATTGAGACTTTGTTTTTGTTTCACCTGAGCACCTTTGTTGTTCATGCTACCCAAGGGGTTACTTCAGCTTCAAAACAGAAAAGAAATCTTTCTAGCCAAAATCTTTAGACAGCCTAGTTTCACAGTTGTCTAAAGGAACCAGGTGAAGGTCTTGCAACAAGGTCACAAAGGCTTTTCCTATTCCATAAAAGCCTATGACTTCTCCATGGATGCAAACCCAGGGATCTTTTTTTCTACATAAAGCCATTCATATGTTTCATTAGACCAGCCGAAACACAGATTGCAGGAAAGGATAATGTGATAAGTTCTTTGATTGTACTGAACATTGTCACCTTTGTATTGATTTTTTTCAAATTAAGTTTTTACTTCCATCTGCTGACTCAGTGTTCAGATTGAAGTCTTCATTTCTGTTGCTTCATTCTAATCATTCATTAAATGAAGTCTGACTTGCTGGCTTCTGCTTCCATTTCAGGAAGACTGGCCCTTCCTTTGTTGAAGAGACTCAGCCTGTCAACCTCCAAGCTGAATAGTTTGGCCATTGGGCTGCGACAGATTGCAGCATCGTCACAAGATAGTGTTGGCCGTGTCCTTCGAAGAACACGTGTAGCGAAGGATTTGGAGCTGGAGCAAGTGACTGTGCCTATTGGGGTCTTATTAGTGATTTTTGAATCCCGGCCCGATTGTCTCCCCCAGGTGTGTGAAGAAGTCACCTGAGAAAGAAAGCAAATATAACTTGCTATGAGCTGTGAAGGTCTCTGATTGTGGATTTCCCCACCTTGCTCCCCCGGGGAGGGAAATAATTAGTACTGAAAGTGTTGCCAATTGCGGTTTGTGTGTTGTGGTTAGGATGTGAATGTGTTGTAGCCGGCTTGATAGTTTGTCCTTTATTTTGTATAGTGTCCTCCATTGGGTCCTTTTAAAAAGTTGCGCAGCCTGAGTAGCCTCTGGAGCTATGCATCTTTCCTTGAAGTTTGATCAGGAGTTCCAAAGGGACATAGTCATAGCAACTCTTCTGCTTCCCAGCCAGATATATTGCATACCCACCATTAATTACGACCTTCCAAAAACAAAGCTTTAGCAGAAAAACACGCAGCATTGCAACCTTGGAAGCATTACTATTGAAATACAGCAAAGTGACAGATCTGAGCTTGATGGGACCATAACCCATTCAGTGTTTTATATTGTCAAAATGTGAGGGAATGGTGGTGAGGAGAGGAAGAAAGGGACAAGGGGAATGTAGATTCAAAATAAGAGGTATAAGTAAGAGTAGCCACTGCATTGTCCTCTAGGTGTTGTTGGACTGGAAATCCCAACATCCCTGAGCATTGGCTATGCTGACTGGGCCTGATGGTTATTGTAGTTGAGCAGTGTAGGACACAACATTGGCTGCCTATGAAATATGGCACTGTACATTTATTATTATAACGCGGGTGGCGCTGTGGGTAAAACCTCAGTGCCTAGGACTTGCTGATCGTAAGGTCGGCGGTTCGAATCCCCACGGCGGGGTGAGCTCCCGTCGTTCGGCCCCAGCTCCTGCCCACCTAGCAGTTCAAAAGCACCCCTAAGTGCAAGTAGATAAATAGGTACCGCTTTATAGCGGGAAGGTAAACGGCGTTTCCGTGTGCGGCACTGGTGCTGGCTCGCCAGAGCAGCTTCGTCACGCTGGCCACGTGACCCGGAAGTGTCTGCGGACGGCGCCGGTTCTCGGCCTCTTGAGCGAGATGAGCGCACAACCCTAGAGTCAGTCACGACTGGCCCGTATGGGCAGGGGTATCTTTACCTTTACCTTTTTACATTTATTATTGTTAAATCAGAAATGGTTCACAGCACTCTCACAATACATTATAATTGTTAGGTGCTGCTATGGTTATAAATGTGTTCTTTCATGCTTGTCTTCGTCGCACTCCCTTCTTTCTGGCAGGTATCTGCTTTGGCCATTGCCAGTGGAAATGGCTTACTGCTGAAAGGAGGGAAAGAGGCATCGCGCAGCAACCAAATCCTTCACCATCTGACTCAAGAAGCCCTTTCCATCCATGGGGTGAAGGACGCGGTGCAGCTGGTAAGTGCCTATGAGCAGAAAGCGGGGAGGGGGCAGCACCGTGGTGACAAAACGCAGGATGGGAGGGCAGCATCAAAGGGGGGTCAGAACCTGATATATTACTGAATGAAAAAAATTAAAGTTCCACATATTCTGAGTTAAAAAGAAATAACGGTTAATGGTGCCTGAAAGAGAACCTTGGCAGAAAGAATTTCATTAAAGTATCCCCCCCCCCCTTTTATGAAAAGAGGAAGATGCATTTTTAATTGAAATGTGTTAGGCTGCTTAAATCTTGCTTCAGGTTGGTTGGTGATTCTTTGTGTTGAGTACCTAAAACAAATCTTTTATTTTTTGAGTTCACACATGGCAGGCAGTTCTTTGGGACTGGGCAGGGATCCTGGAAATGTCTGTAATTTGGAATTGTGATCCATTCAGAGCTATTTCCAGGCGATCGCCCCATGAATGTTACTGGGCTGCTTTGGGATTTGTTACCTTCTGACCAGGTGCTTTGACAAGCTACTTATTTTCTGTTGTGTACACACACACACACACACACACACACAATCAATTGTGCCCAAATAGCTGGGCAGTTTCCCTTCTGTTGGGTATGTATTCTCTGTTTTGTCCCATACTGTGTTTATTCTTCCATGGGCAACCTCTATAACTCCTGGCGTGGTCTTTACAGGTGAATACCAGGGAGGAGGTGGAAGACCTTTGCCGTTTAGACAAGCTGATAGATTTGATCATCCCCCGTGGCTCGTCTCAGTTGGTTCGGGATATCCAGAAATCTGCTAGAGGAATCCCAGTGATGGGCCACAGTGAAGGAATTTGTCACGTGTATGTGGACTTGGAGGCCAGTGTGGAGAAGGTCACCAGAATAGGTGAGATGAGAGGACAGAGATTTTTCTTCTTCTTAAAAGGGTTTGGGCTAAGTAATCGGTATGAGAGGGCAGAGATAATCAACATGCTCCTCCTTAACCTATTTATTTCAGATGCTCTACAGCAGGGGGAGGGACGGAAGTCAGATTGGGATCTACTGGTAGATCAGAGAATAATTTTCAGTAGGGTAATGGCAGTTTCTGACTCCTAATTCTTTTAGCATAAGTAGCAAGAAAAGAGTTTTGCTTCCTAAACTAGGCTGTTAGAATCCCTGATCTTTAGTAACTTGGATGTATATTTGTACCTTTGTCCACAGGCAATCCCAGTTCATGGGGTGCAATAGATGACTAGCTCCCCTCCCTAAGCAATTGGCTACAGTTGGTGGATTCTAGTAAAAAACAAAACCCCAGTATAGATCCTGCATGCCCAATATCTGTGCAGCACCTTTGTAACCAACAGTTTGTCCTTCATCCAGTGAGAGACTCAAAGTGTGAATATCCTGCAGCCTGCAATGCGCTCGAGACTCTCTTAATACACCGGGACTTGCTGAGAACTCCCGTCTTTGACCAGATCATTGACATGCTGCGAGTGGAACAGGTAAGTAAAGATGGCTGGAACAGGCTGAACGTGAGAGAGTGGCTGCCATGAGTTTCTGCTCAGTGAGATGCCAGCTAAGAATGGATGCTGCAGATGTAAACCTTGAGGAGTGTTGGTCTGCTCCAGCTGCAGCATGATACAGATTTATTTATGTAGCAGCCTTGTTTTTATAGTAGTGTGTGGCTTGTCCTGAGCATACATTGCACTTGGAGCCACGTTTCTAATTATGCATCTTGGTGCCAAGGTCCTGGAAGGCATCTGCGCTGCACCTCTGCCTAGGCTGAAGAGCCATAGAAGACAAGCATATATGGATGGCAGGTTCCTGTTGAAGTTATCTTAGTCCAAGCTTCTTGGAGATTGGAATCTTCTGCTTGCTGTTCTTCTGTAGTAGGGATGGGCAGAACTTAAAAGATAGTGAGAGGTCAGTTGCTGCGTTGGGCATTCTTGAAGGAGGACTTGGGGTTGGCTTGTGAACGTGCTTTCTCCACTAACTTGAAGCCTGAGAGCTTTGAACAACAGGATTGAATGAGATTCAGCCACCAAGCCCATAAAACAGGATGGGACTGGCAGTAGGCTACTGTGACGAAAGTGCTAGAGAATGGAAGATAATTTCCTTCAAAAGTACAAAGGAAGGGACATAGGAAACTCCCTTATGCCGATTGTCTAGCTCTGTATTGACTGCACTCTGAATATCAACAGCTCTCTGGAGTTTCAGACAAGAGGCCTTTTTCCTGGAGATCCCAGGGTTTGGGCCGGGGATCTTTCATGTGGGCAACAGTGTGCGAGCTTATCGCTGAGCAATGGCCCGCCTGCGCATTGTTTGGCTTGCCTCTTTGCATAGAAGCTTGGAGGAGGAATGTGAGTGAAAACGTTTTGTTCTTCCATCAGGTGAAGGTTCACGCTGGCCCCAAGTTTGCCTCCTACCTGACATTCAGCCCCTCGGAGGTGAAATCACTCCGCACGGAATATGGGGACCTGGAGTGCTGCATTGAAGTGGTGGACAGCGCACAGGATGCTATTGAACACATCCACAAATATGGGAGCTCCCACACAGATGTAATCATCACAGAGAATGGTTGGTGGCCAGTCTAATGTCTTGTGTGCATTTACATTCCTTTCTTTCTGCATTTCTGCATTTGGGGGCTCCAGGATTGCCTCAGTTGGAACTCTGAGGGGCTTTTTTCTGAAGTTACCTTTCTAGGGCCTGGCACCCTCCACAATGTGTGTCTCTTCCTTTGCTGCTCTAGGAACAAACATCTGGTGATCTGGACCACATTGGAGGAGTCCAAGCCACATCTCCTTCCCCTGCCTGTATTGCCCTTCCCAGACACTGCTGCAGGTGTGGGGAGGAGCTGTGGCCTGGGTTTCTGTTGTGTGGCTGGAGTTACCAGAACAGTGCAAGAGGAGCACACACTAAGAACATAAGGAGTCACACTGTATCAGTCCAAAGGCCCATCTAGTCCAGCATCCTGTTCTCACAGTAGCCAACCATATGCCTGTAGAAAGCCTGCAAGCAGGACATCAGTGTAATAGCACTCTGTCCACTTGTGATACCCACCATCTGGTATACAGAGGCATACTGCCTCCAACAGTGGATATTTTGGGACTGGGGGGAGGGCTGAGTCACAAATCCCACTGGCTATGTCCAAATTGCTGTTCGGGTTCCATCAACATTCAAGAAACTGCAACAACTTCCATGTTCTAAAAGCAGTGCTTTTTTCTGGGGGGACGCATGCCCCTAAACATTTTGTGAATCTTTGTACTTTTGTCCATATACTGTATTTATTTTTCCCGATTTGAACTATAAAAGGGTGGTTTTCTTGAGTCAAAATGAGAGTACCCCTAAACATTTTTTAAGAAAAAAAGCACTCTCTAAAAGTAACATTGCAAATTTTGCTGGTATCTTGTTCCCTCGTTTCTAAAACTGCTTGTTCTTGTTGAGTGTTCAGCTCCCTGCTGTTAACATTTACTTTTCTACGGAGAAGAAGAACAATATAAATGAATGGCAAGCTCATTTTCTGAGTGCCCGTCTTTTTCTCTCTTTTTTTTTTGTTAGAGCGTTTAATTTTCCAATAAAAAACAACCAATTAACATATCAAATCATAATCCAATAATAAAAAACTAAGATAAAAAAAAATCAAATTGCCTTCCAAATTGTAATTTTGATTTTACGACTTCCCACAGTCTGAACCGCAAAGCATATCCAAATCTCAGTCCTGCCTCTCATCTGAGTGCCCGTCTTAAGTAGTCAAAACAGGACCAGCCAGGAGGAAGGGAGCAAAAGCTCCAATGAGGAATGAACATGAGAAAAGCAGTGGGAAAATGGGATAGAATATCCTGCAACAAGCCATGACTGGCTGGAACCTTGAGCAGGAGCATTCTACACAGCAGCTTCGTTTGTTGCAAGTGTCCCTTGCAAAGACACATAATATAAAATTTATTCATACTCAAGCTTCTATCCTGCCCACCTTTGCAACACAGACTGGTTAACAACAAAGCATCAACAAGCATTTTAAATATAATAAAAGGCAGCAGTGGTATAAAAAAAAATATTCTAAAAGGCCTTGACTAAACAAGTGACCATTCTGTTTCAGCCCACATTTGGCACAGTTCTATTGTAAAGCAGTTGTGTTTTAAAAAAATCCTTTTGTCACCCCCAGAGAAAACAGCAGAGTTCTTCCTCCAGCACCTGGACAGTGCCTGTGTGTTCTGGAACGCCAGCACCCGCTTCTCGGATGGCTATCGCTTTGGGCTAGGTAAGGGAGCACGATGGGTGCCCTGTGCCGCTGGTGGCCAAGTTACACATTTTGCGTGAGGTTGAGAGTGTTCAAGGAGGACACATGGTCACCTTTAAAGTTAAGAATATTTAAGGAGATTTACTTGGAACTTCTTTTTAAAGCTTTGGAGTATTTTAGAATTAGAGAGATCCAGGCCATCTCAAAGGGAGAGTTGGAGGTAGAGGCTACCATATACAAGAGCATTTATGACAATGTAGAGAATGGCCTTCTCCAACCTTGGATCTCCAGATGTTGTTGGACTACAGTCTCCATCATTCCCAGCCAGCATGACCCTTGGTCAGGCATGATGGGAGTTGTAGTCCAACAACATCTGGGAACCCAGAATTGGGGAAGACTGGCCTAATTCAAAGGACGATTCTGAGCACAACTCAGAGTGTTGATGCTGACCTTTAAAGCCCTAAACGATCTCAGCCCAGTTTACCTTAAGGAGCTTCTCCACCCCCATTGTTCAGCCCAGATACTGAGGTCCAGCTCCGAGGGCCTTCTGGCAGTTTCCTCACTGCAAGAAGTGAACTTACAGGGAACCAGGTAAAGGGCCTTCTCAGTGGTGGCACCTGCCCTGTGGAACTCCCTGCCAACAGATGCCAAGGAGATAAATAACGATCTGACTTTTAGAACACATCTGAAGGCAGCCCTGTATCAGAAAATTTATAATGCTTGATGTTTAGATATTATGTTGGAAACTACCTAAAGTGGCTGGCGCAACCCAGTCAGATGGACATGTTATAATTTTATTAATACCTGAAGGAGCATCTCCACCCCCATCGTTCAGCCCGGACACTGAGATCCAGCGCCGAGGGCCTTCTGGCAGTTCCCTCATTGCGAGAAGTAAGGTTACAGGGAACCAGGCAGAGGGCCTTCTCGGTAGTGGCGCCTGCCCTGTGGAACGCCCTCCTAGCAGATGTCAAAGCAATAAACAACTATTTTACTTTTAAAAGACAACTGAAGGCAGCCCTCTTTAGGGAAGTTTTTAATGTCTGATGCTGTACTGTTTTTAATATTCAGTTGGAAGCTGCCCAGAGTGGCTGGGGAAACCCAGCCAGATGGGCGGGGTATAAATAATAAATTATTATTATTATTATTATTATTATTATTATTATTATTATTATAGAGATGTACTGTAGGAGAGATTCAGCTGAGGCAGTCAGTGACGAACAAGTGACTGCCGCTTGGAGTAATCTATGGCAACATATATATTTGCATATGGGTAAAGCGCAGGTCTGTGAGCAAACTCTGCATTAAGTCCCGCACAATGTGGCAATTCTGCGAGAAAAAACCCTTAAGATAAATTACTTGGTGGGCACTGAGGAATTAGCTGCTTTCCTTCAAGCATTCATTGTGGGGCTGCACCAGAAGATGAAACCGCAAATCCTTAGTTGTCTAAACCTCATGAAGGTGAAGGAGCAAATTGGCAGCTCCAGAGCTCAAATGCAGTGCAAGAAGGATGAGAGAAAGTTGGGGGGGATCTTGAAATATGGGTGAACGAGGTGTGGTCAACTTGACTTGTGCCATTAGGCTGGAGAATTTCCTTCCTGCCCTCTTCAACCCAGTTGTTCTATTCTCTGCACACAGGGGCTGAGGTTGGCATCAGTACATCACGCATCCATGCCCGTGGGCCAGTTGGAATTGAGGGGCTGTTGACCACAAAGTGGCTGCTAAGAGGGGAGAATCACATCGTTTCCGATTTCTCTGAGCAAGGAAGTATGAAGTACCTTCATGAAAATCTCCCCATCCCACAAAGGAACAGCAACTGATCACCCAGGTGGGGCAAGTGCATCTTTATGGAGACTGTTACGGTTTCAGAACAGAATCTTGGAAAGGAGAGGAACCTCCACCTTCTGGAATGCGGAGTGTTTTTGCACGCTGAGCTTCTGGATATTCCCAAGTGGTGACTTGCGGGCCTTGTTTTGCGCCCGAGTTGTTTCTCCTCACATTGCAATGTGTAGATGTTGGGTGTCAGCGTTGAAAGCACCTCCTTTGCGTTTGCAGCACAGAAAAGAGGACTCTGGTACTCCATTCCAAATGATGGGGATCTTTAGGGTTGATATTGGACCTATTTATTGATCTGAATTCTTCTTTTTGGCCACTCACAAGAGAGAGAGAGATTCCACACACCCCATGCTTTTCTTGCTTCGAGAATGCAAGAAATGCTTGATCATTCTGCCTTCCTTTGGAGATTTGAAATCTGAAAGAGGTTGCTATGACGGTTCTTTACAGTTCATGTCTTATTTAAAATGTTCAATCACCTTTAATAAATATTTCAGGTGCATAATGAATTTTTAAAAAAAAAATCCAAGCAATGCTTTCCATGCTAATTTCCTTTAATAGTTGACTGATGGAGTGGGGAGAATCACAGTGGTAGAACTGTAACTGTTTTTCACAACCCTTTTATGAATATTTGTACCAAATATTTTTGTTCATTTTATATAAGCTTTTATTTCCCCTGAGAAATTGAACGTATTTTTCAAACTTTATGGTTTTTCAAATAAAACTCCCTTGCAATATGACTGGATTCTACTGCTTTGTTCAAAATGATGGTATGAGTTGTGTCCTATTACAAATGTATTTAATGCTGACGGGGCCTGCATGGTGTAGCTGCATTTGCCTTGCCTTTGTCTACTGATGATGTTACTTACAGAGTTCTCTTATAAAGGGTGGGGTGCTTTATGCTCCTTTTCAACCCTTCAAGCTAACAGCAACCATGGGAATTAAGTAACAGTTACAGTGATACCTCAGAACTCGAACGTAATCCATTCCCGAAGACTGTTCAGCTTCCAAAACGTTTGAGTTCCAATTGGCCAACAGCTAGGTTTTTGTACACTGGAATCAGCGCCGGACGTTTGTATTCTGAGGAACGTTTGAAAGCCAGAGCACTTACCTCTGAGTTTCGGGTGTTCGGGAGCCAAAACGTTTGAGAACGGAGTCATTCAAGTTCCAAGATACCACTGTATTCCCATTTTACAGATGGAGTATACAGGCTTAGATGCTGGCACTAAGGGTTGTTACCAATGCTATTGATTTGCTTGCACAATGGAGATCCTCTGGAGCAGATTTTGGTGGCGGGAGAGAAAGGGGAACTCCCATTGGACAAGTGGAGTGCTGCTTGCAGGGTGAGGAATACATTTCCCATGTTGTTAATGAGTTCCTGCATGGACTGTGCAGCCAGGTTTTCTAGATTCAGCACCTGCACTTGATCCACTAAACAAAACTGATTTGTTGCCCTTCCCCCTGTCTCTTTTTTAACTGAGCCGGAAAAAGCCCATCTGCCCACATTAAAAGATACAATAACCATCAATACATCCATCTTACATGAATTGATATATTCCCTCCAAATGTTGAGATGGACATCCAGTAAGGTATTTAGGCCACTGTATAATATATGGTGGGATGCGGGTGGCGCTGTGGTCTAAGCCACAGAGCCTAGGGCTTGCCGATCAGAAGGTTGGCGGTTTGAATCCCCACAACAGGGTGAGCTCCCGTTGCTCGGTCCCTGCTCCTGCCAACCTAGCAGTTCAAAAGCATGTCAAAGTGCAAGTAGATAAATAGGTACCGCTCTGGCGGGAAGGTAAACAGTGTTTCTGTGCACTGCTCTGGTTTGCCAGAAGCGGCTTAGTCATGCTGGCCACATGACCCAGAAGCTGTCTGCGGACAAATGCCGGCTCCCTCAGCCTATAGAGTGAGATGAGCACCGCAACTCCAGAGTCGTCTGCGACTGGACTTAACGGTCAGGGGTCACTTTTCATAATAGATGGTGGCTGTTTATCCTTCCAGGCCCTAAGCAGTAGTTTCTTAGCAACCATAAAGGCTCATCAAATCCACTTTTGTTATCCTGCCATTCATCCCAATACTACAGACATTTATTTTACAAGTATATGGATGCCTCCAAATATCAAGGATTTTGCCAATACAAAATTGCTATGGACAACAGATTTAGACCAAAAGGAATATATCACTGGACAAGTCTCAATAGCACAGATTCCATAAATTCTGTGACATATGGTGCCTGCAGTTTACTTTTCACACCAGCTGATGATTTGTTCTTCCACTGGCATTTCCTTCAAGCTAGTGCTGAAATTGGTGAGAGGTCTCCACCCCTTTCCCAGATCAGAAAGAGGGTGGAAAGCAATGCAAGAATCTCAGCTAAAGCATCCATGAAGGATGGCCATCCAGTCTCTGCTTCAAGACCTCCAGTGAAGGAGAGCCAATACACAATCTCTCTGCTCTGATTGCCTTGGGCAAGAAAGGGTCTCCCATTGCCAACCATGAAGTGTGGTTCCCTTGTCCTCTCCCACCCACACCCCAGATCCCTCTCAGGATGTTGTGAGTTTGTACTCAACGCTTCCTGACATATGTACAGTACAGTGGTACCTCGGGTTACAGACGCTTCAGGTTACAGATGCTTCAGGTTACAGATTCCACTAACCCGGAAATAGTACCTCGGGTTAAGAACTTTGCTTCAGGATGAGAACAGAAATCGTGCTCCGGCGGCGCGGTGGCAGCAGGAGGCCCCATTAGCTAAAGTGGTGCTTCAGGTTAAGAACAGTTTCAGGTTAAGAACGGACCTCCAGAACAAATTAAGTTCTTAACCCGAGGTACCACTGTAGAAGGAATGGCCGCATGTCCCACTAGCCTTTCATTCCAGCATCTCCTAAACCTCCTTTCACAGCACAATATGGGGAGACAGTCGCTGGTTCTTGTTCTCTGTAACTACTTGATATTCAGTCACTGTATATTTTAATAAAATAAGCATCAAAAAATAAAAAAGAAGAAAGAAAGAGGGTGGCAACACTTTTTAGTGTATGGCCACAGCATAAGTGCAACAAGACTTGCTGAGTGGCAGTTCATATACTCAGCCAACCTGCTGATCCCCTTTCTGTGGCAGTGGAATGTTATAGTGGACATACTCCCTTACCCTTCATAGAGTGCTAGGCTCTAGAAATAAAAAAGACAAGAGTAAACATCTGACTCATCGGTGAGTACATGTTATAACTTTGACCCCTTTCATTGTTATTTTTAGACGAGTTTGTTTTGGGGATGCTAGCAGCTCTCATTAAATGTTCCAGCACATAGCTTATGCTAGCCTCTTAAAATCGGAGAAGCTGGACTGCTTCCTGTTGTTGCTGGCTGAGGTTGAGTTGAACTGGATTTCACAGCTTTTAAAACTTAAGGGAGCTTCTTTTTATTGTTGCTGCCATTGAACAACTGGGAGTCAGAATCCTTGCTGGTCTACTGCAAATTGCTCAAATCAATGCATATGTACTGATTTGCCATCTGCCCATCCCTGGACTAAAGCCAACTTCATTCATGAAAGCTTATGCCACAAATCTTTTTTTCTGATGCCACAAAGCACCTTTCTGTTTTTTGTTGCAACAGACTAACATGGCTACCCTTCTGGAACAAGCTATCTATATTCACAATGTCTTAATAGCTTTCTCACTTTCCCAAAGAAGAAACATTGCAAACATGCTTCATCCAGTCACTTCGCTAACTGCAGAATTCTGTGGGAGTGTTATTTCCTGATGCTGGCATTCGCTAATAACGCCTGTCGACCCACCAGACTGGCATATGTTCTTATTCAATTCTATTATTTCATTGGTGACTATGTGTAGAAATTACTGCAGTAAAGGTCCCTCCACACACTTCCTTGTGCAAACAGGATGATCCTGCTAAAATCCTTTAATTTTTCTTACCAAATATATTATGGGGATTTCCCCCTTCTGCTCAACTTTTATTGCACTATAGCCCTCCAAACAGCAGTAATTAGGAAAGCATTACAGAACAGCTAACAAAGCAGAACAAATCCATAACTAATGCACTATTACTGTGTCAAGAACATGTTGCAGAATAAAGCTGCAATAAAACACCAGTCTGGAGGGGCCCTGAGTCCAACCAACAAGTCTGATTATGTGTGTGCGTGATCTTAAAGAAATTCTAGAGAGTCTTGAATAACTGCTCTATTGTTCCAAAGTGACTGTCCAAAGCTCAATATTGCTAAGTGCTGCCATTAAAAAAAACAACAAAAAACAGAAGGCATTAGGACAGTCTGAAATGTAATCCTTTCAGCTACAAGCAGAATAAATATAGCACAGCCTGCAGATGGCTGCAGAACAAGACATCCAGAGCGATCTGACAATCTGTGTGCTTTCGGGAGGTGAGTCTTAAGCACCGCTCTGCCTCTCCCCGGCATTTTCCTGAACCAGGGAAAGGTTCAGCTGCTCCTCTTCCTGCAGCCCCGCCATTCCCCTTCAAATGTTGACCCTCTGCAAGGTCACCGATTCTCTCTTCATTAGCAATTCCAGGTCAGCCTGCGATGAGAATCTCCTCGTTCAAGAGAGGATTACGTTCTGTGTCAATGTCTCCAGGCAGCAGCCCTTCCCGAGCTTTCAGCAAGTCCAGACGCTGAGGGTCCCCGTCTTTGATGATCCCTCGGAGGACCTGTATCGATACTTTGAGCGCTGCAGCGATGCCATAGAGGGCGCAGTCCAGAGTGGTGGGAAGTGCTTAGTGTACTGTAAAAACGGCCGCAGCAGATCTGCTGCCATCTGCACTGCCTACTTGATGAAGCACCAAAATCTCAGCCTGAAGGATGCCTTTGAGGTATTGTGAGCATGCAGGAAAAATAACTATCTTGTTCTATAGCTCGGTTGTTGATGCTGAAATGCAGAAGCATTTGTATTCCAACTGGGCAAGAGCATCTTACTTTCTAATTTGAAATGCTTTGCATAACAAAAGTCATTGCAATAGTTCTGCTCCAGTTTTCTCTCTCCAAGGAAAGTGTCATAAGGATAAGAAAGACGATTAATTTTCAAGGCAGCCTAATTTCCTTCTCAGTTGGGCAAATAAAGCCAACTCTGACTGGAGATTGTTGGGGGTGTTTTGGCCCAATGAAATTCCAATGGCAAGTAAATTCTGAATTGTCAGATTCAGGAGTTTAAACTCCTGTAAAATAAAATCTGGCAACATTATGCAGGAGGTTTTGCAGCTTCCTCCCTATGCACTTTAAAATAATAATAATAATAATAATAATAATACTCAAGCATTTCAGAAATATTAAATATTATATGTTGTTTATGTCTTTATTCACAATCGGTTCTCATACGAATGCCACCACTCATGCCATTTCCTTAAAAATCAATAATCTTAGACTGAAGGCAAGTTAGTCAAATTTATGCAACAAAGAATGTAATAGTTGCTTGTGCCATGGACATGTTTCACACTATTACCTCTGCCAGACACAACAGCTGAGTTGTACAGATCAAGTGTACACTCTTTCACATCAATAGTTGCAGTGACAGCTTGTACCTCAGTGTAACAGGAGTGAACAAGCCGAGTGAGACAAAATGTGTGTACACCATTGGAAGTTAATGCCACTCACATGTTGCTTTCAACTCTCTTAAAAACTATTGCCTGTTTCTAGCATTAGTACAGACCTCTGTTGTATTGCTAGAAAACTAGTTTTGGGGAGCAAAGGGGTGGCAAGGACTGCAAACAGCAACAATTTGGTTCTTTTTGCCAGGACCTTAATATACTATGGCTGCATATGCACCATACATTTAAAGCACAAGACTTCCCCCAACTCTAGGAACCGTAGTTCACTCACCACAAAATTATAATTTGCAGCAGCCCTTCCAAACTACAGCGCCCAGAATTCTTAGAGGGAAGAAATGTGCTTTATATTGTGTATATATATGGTGTGTAGCAAATGGTGATGAATTTTCATGAGGACTTTTTCTTTAAAAAGTAATAATAATAATAATCCAAACTGATATAGAAATGTGGAAAACTGAACTTAAGATTGGAACAATGCAAAACTGGTAGAAATCTAAATTGATAAATTTGCCCATTCCTATAGACTGCTACGATGAGATGTATTGTATGTCTGTTAAATTTGCAGTCATTATTTATGAATTTGCATCTGTGCATATAAATTAGCACATAAATTTATGTCACTCTGTACCTTCTTTTCAGTGATACTGTTCCACTTTTAGGGCAACTGTAAATGGCCAGCCTGTGGGAAAGTCACTTCCTTTGTGTGTAATACATTTCTTTTTTTCCTCCCTGTAGATTGTGAAGATGGCCAGGCCGGTAGCAGAGCCCAATGTTGGCTTTTGGTCCCAGTTACAAAAATATGAAGGTCATTTACAAATGCAGCATCAGATGGATCCTTCTCGAAAAATAACTTCGCAATAAACATTTTTGTTTTGATCCAGACTGTGGTGTGGAGGGAACTCCTTGAAGGAGGTGTGTGTGTCCTAAGAGCTTGGAAAGATTGTAGATGCCTCCAGACTGTCAGTATTGTTGGTGGCAAGGAAAAAATATAGGTATATAGAAGGGAGAATTCTTGAGATGCCAAGATCCAGTTTTGTGGCAAGTACTCTTTGGTGAGAGAACCCCAGCAGAGATTTAAAATCACAAAATATACAGCAAGGTAAAGCATGGAAATGTAGGCCTTTAAAATATGTCTTTCTGAGTTCCAAAATTTCCCTTCCCTTAGCATAGAAAAATACCACGTTTGGTAAGTTAAAAATGATTTACTTACAAACTATCCAATGGCCAGGTTCCTGCATTTCAGAAAAAGTTGCACAGGCAATAAAACTTGGCTTAGTTAAAGGGGTAAAGTTCCTAAATTATTGGTATAGGAACTCAAGAGTAGAGTGGCCATGTGGTCTGAGCTGCAGAAAGCAACTTATACCTCCTCACACATTGAGCTTCTCAGGAAGACTGGTTGAACAATAGGCTTGATTACCTAGTCCCTCTCAAGCTGAGGGGAAGTGACCTCCTAAGCCTGGCAGGGCAGCTTACTCTATGGTATTAACCCCTTAGAGTTAAGCATGGTTATATGAGGCTGGTTATCCCACAAGTATTTTGTGGGAGAGATTCAAGTGTGTGCAGGAGCTTATGTTTGCACAATCGTAGTGGATTAAAGCTATCGGTTGTCCTACACAACATACCCACTTTTTAAAAAATGAACTTTTTGCTTTTTGGAAAATGAAGGAGAAAGCCTTTGAAAAGTGTGTGATTAACAAATCGTTGATGGTGAAACATGTAATCACCTCATAAGCAAATCAGGATGATTGATCATTGACATATGGCAAACACCTGGCAAACAAATCAGAACAAATGATCAATAAAGACTGAGCATAGTCTAGCCTCTGTTTAACAGCAAATCAGAATGGATGCTCAAAAGTCAAGTCCTCCAGACTCGCTCTGTGACTGATAACCATCAGCATGCTTCTCATCTGCCTAGTTCCTGAGGAGCCGTTTTTGTGGACTGCCCAGAAGTCACACAGACATCCCCCAAAACATTATTCTTTGGAACCTTAGTAGTCTCTGAAGCCACAAAATAAACGTTGACAATTGAGGTCAAAATGTGGTTATGTGCCCCTCCAGATTGGAGGGCTTTTGTGTGTGATTCTTGGGTGTTGTTGGTATCCATCTTTGAGAAATGATGCACAATGTTGGCACTCTATTGCATTACTCAAAACTGAAAATTTATTTAAAATGTGTTTTAATGCAACACTGCTTCATTTGTGTTTTATTTCACCAATAGATATGTGTTTTGAGCATGTTGCGAGTGTCCACTGGCATGACTGACAATCACCTGTATTTAAATAAAAGTTTCTACTCTCATGTGAAACATACATTATAACAGCTGGCTCCAAAGTTCATAATAAGGAAAGACAGAGCAACAAATAATGGCCTTGGGCAAGATGAAAACTGTCTTTGCGAATATGTAAAATATATCAATCTACTCTTATCTGCATTTTATGCCTGCATTTATGATTGCCTGTAGCTATTTATGTGTCTACATTAAAATCATATCAGTATTTTCTTTTTTGATTAACAGTACTCTGCTAGTGAATTGGCATATTTTTCTGAAAGTGATTATGATTGATGACTGATTATACAATACAAATGAAGTATTTAGGGTGTGGAAGTAGTAATCTTAGTTTCTTAGTGATGGCTGAATTTTTACATGCAAGGCAGCTTAATCATAGAATTGTAGAGTTGGAAGGGATCCTAAGGATCATCTAGTCCAACCCCTACAATGCAGAAATATGCAGCTGTACCATACCAGCAACCTTGGTGTTATCAGCACCATGCTCTAACCATGCTGCTTAATAAGAGGGAGGGTTCTGTTTTGAGAAGAGAAAGGGTGAGTTCTTAACTTTCCCACCTGCTGGCTGTTTTTCAACTCCCAATCCTACTCCCATCTGCTTCAGTACACACACAAACAGCTCCCCTACCATTCTTCTTCTTCGAAAAAAGGCCAGGGCTTCTTTTAAGTGTAACATGTTGTTTATTCCTACCCTAAGCCAGGAACTGCATACCTTTTGGGGTCAGTGGGCACACTGGGTTTTATAAGAAATTGTAATGGGTGCCAGTGACTGGTGGGTGGGCAGTGGTGGTGGTAAGGCATAACACACAATAGCTGCCACATCTAAATGGGCAGCAGAAGATATAGGCCCCTAAAATGGTCCCCATCCATGGAAAAGTGGATGGCCCTACATCAGCCTCTGCTACACTCACAAGAGCAGCTTTTTGTATCTCTCCTGTTCAGAACAGAAGGGAGGGTGTCTAATCCTGGCCTACAATGGAATGTGGGCATATTTAAGGAGTGTTTGTTCAGCATAGGGGAGACTGAGCCTGTGCAAACAGAAACTGAGGAAGAAGAGCAAACAAGTCTCTCATTTATTGAGGATATTTACTCGAGACCTACTTACTCAAGATCGTTTGGTGGGGTGGTCACGCAAGCAGCACACTGGCTATCTCTGCCTAAGTTCATGGAAATGTGGGCCCTGATGTCTAACGGTGGGTAAAATAACACACAAGAGAAGCAAAACTTTGTTATAAAGAAGCAAAAACTCTAGGTTTATTGAATATACACAAACAGTAAAGATGTTAGCACTCGGTAGAACATACATTCATAAGCAGCAGGTCAAAACATGTAACAAAGGTTCTGCACAAAAAGTCTCTTTAACAGTAGCTCTGGCCAATGAGAGCTCTGTGATGCAATGCCTAAGTGAGGTGAATGAGAATGTTTCCCCTTCGAATCTTGCCTCCATCACAACCTTGGTAGGAGGCCTTAAGCAAATTTCCCTCTCTCTTCCTCAGCCCCTTCCTCCATCTGCAGTGTGGGGATTATCCTGATGCAGAACTGTTGTAATGGTTACAGAGATAATATGTGTGTGAAGCACTCTGGACACTCTAAAGCACTATACAAATACTGTGGTACCAATATTATTAAGGTCCATGATAACCTGTCAGAATCAGTTCATTCCTCATATAGTGTTTGCACATTGTATGGTTAAATACTGAATCCTTCAGAGAGAGATAAGACATTTTATTCTTGAAATGATCCTAAGTTTACAGTGTTCCCTAGTACAATGAGACAACATTATGACAAACTAAATAAATGTAGATAAACTAGATAAAACTAGATAAAAAACACCTCCTGGGTGTTATTTTTTTGTTTTTGTTTTTTTGGGGGGGAGTTGGGAATACGCTAACATGTTACATATTATTTTTCTTTACTAGGCTAGTCCTCATACACCCAAATGACACTGTAGCTTAAACTATTACCAGAAGAAAATTCTACATATATGTAAAATGTCTGTTGAAAGTGGAATATGGAAATAGGAATGGAGGGCTTAGATGTTATACAGTAATGAGTTAGAACATGTGAAACATTTTAAAATCTAAACGTAGTCTTTGGCAGATGTGACTGTCTCGGACTGTTTGATGTAAATACGTGCATCCTTGCCTTGCCGGGTAGCAGCATACTTGTAGTCTCTGTAATTAAAAAGAGGTGTCAATGTGCTGCTGCTCTCTCATTCTTTCATTCTCTCTATTTTTGAGAAATTTAACTGAGTCAGGCATGTCAAAGTGCAAGTAGATAAACAGGTACCACTCCGGCAGGAAGGTAAACGGTGTTTCCGTGCGCTGCTCTGGTTCGCCAGAAGCAGCTTAGTCATGCTGGCCACATGACCCAGAAGCTGTACGCCAGCTGCCTCGGCCAATAAAGCGAGATGAGCGCCACAACCCCAGAGTCAGCCACGATTGGACCTAATGGTCAGGGGTCCCTTTACCTTTACTAGAGGTTACAATCCAATCCTATTCATGTTTGCTCAGATGAAAGTCCCATCATTTTCAGTATTATTTCAGGCATTTCACTGCATATGTTATATATTTTCAAAATGCTTAGAAAGCAATATAAACACTTGGGGTTTGTTACCAGACAAAACAGACAGCTCAGTGAAATCTTTAACAATCTCATTGATACTTTTTACTCTTGTAATAGCAATTGGTCAACTACCTGTGTTTTTCTTTGCATGCTGAACATGTCAGGAAGATCCCACCAAGTATAGAAAGGAGGGAACCAGCCCAGCCTAAGTACAGTGCATATCCCAGCTCATATCTGAAAAAAAGGGTTTCGTAGAAGCATTGTTACAATCAAATCAGATACATTCTGCCATATTTTTCTAATGTAGTGGCTGCCAGTGGGTAAAACATCGAGTATAGGAGGAGAAAGCTAGGAGATATGACCAGCCGCTCTCCAGGTTATTTCTGCAGAAGGCAGGAGAAATGGGTTTTGTCTCAAATAGATGATCTGCAAACACTGAGGTGGGTCAAAGCAGGGCTTTCACCTACAGTAATCCTTTAAACCCCCCCCCCCCCGCAACCTATCTTCTTTTATGGTTGTCAGAGACATTAATTCCTCTGTCCTTTGGTCACATTTCAGCATGACCAACAGACTGAAATCAGGAACTAGGCCAACAGGAAGCAGCAGAATGTTACTGAAGCATGCATTCAAAGTATTCTTATGAATCTCATCATTTTTTGTTAAGAAACGTACAATGCAAAAAAGATTAAAGCCAAATGTTAGTTTCATGTGAGTTTTAACAAGGCCTAAAGCCATTTACATATTGCAGTTACTGAACTGAGGTTTTTTTAAACAACAACATGCAAGTCTGTAAACTTACTTGGTTCCACCATAAAATGAATCAAAAAACTGAGCTGTGATCCTTTCTGCATACCAAGAAATAGCAACCATTGATGAGAGACCTAGGGAAACAATACAGATCCATTTTAATGGAGCGAACTAACAAATTCCACAGCCTTGCCTTACAGAAATAACATGCACGTAAATATAATAAAGTCATCAGCTGATTAATGAAATCCTACTCAGCCTCATGAGTTTCAGCTGAATACTCAATTCAGCTGAGTTGGTTAATTTGCTCAGGGCTGCTGGATGGATGTGTTTCTGCATCATTACATTGTGTTGAATAAGATGGCAATTGAGTGCCTCCCCTTTCCTATTATTCCACTGCTTCTCAAAAAATTTTCTCTGGGCCACATATAAAAATTTGCATGCACCACATAGATTTTTTTTTATCAAAAAGAAATACATTGGAAAACAAAAAGAAACAACAACTAGCAGTGCTTTATTTATAACACAAAACACAACTACTTTATAATATGATCACGGGGCATCCAGAAAGCATAAAATGATGCAGCTGCATAAGAACATTAATCATTCCGAAAATAGAATTATAAACACATCTTCTCCAGCACTCTGTTCTAACGGTGATTCTGATTCACTAGTAGGGTTGTCCTCAAGATCTCTCATTTTGAAAAGATATTCATATTATTCAAATAAAAAAACATTATTTTGATACTACACTATCCTGAAATGTTTAAATGTTTCTTTGATTGCCCTTGAATCCTCCAGCCACACCAGCATGGTGCACAACATCCTTTGAGAGCCACTGTATTATTCAATTAGCTTTATTTTTTTTGGTGCATAGTCTACCGATATCTCACCTGCTAAAATGAAGACCATTCCCCCCAGCATGGCAATTTTTGATTTTGCATTTTCACTGTTGGATCCAAGCTGAGTGCACTTCAAACCAAGCAATGTCAGCAGAGTCCCACACATACCCAAGATGAGCGAAGTGATCATCA
The DNA here is from genome assembly GCF_964270895.1 of Podarcis filfolensis. Taxonomy (NCBI): domain Eukaryota; kingdom Metazoa; phylum Chordata; class Lepidosauria; order Squamata; family Lacertidae; genus Podarcis; species Podarcis filfolensis. Next base: position 40,819,641 of record NC_139608.1, on the reverse strand, counting down.
GGGCCCGACATGCTTGAATATAAGCTGCAGAGGAAAGGAAATATTGTCAAGAAAGGTATCAGTTTTGGCAAAGGACATGTTAAACAGCAATACATGCCCATTGATCCAAATATGTGGCTGCTGAGAGGAACAATGGGCAGATGGTACATTATATATATAAATCTGGTTTAATAGAAAGCAGTATCAAGAAGCCCATAGAGGCAGATGTGAGATTAACCAGCCCAAACTATGATTCCACCCTAGAGGAAATCTCTCAAGCCCTTAGACTGTCAGAAACATCTTACATTACCCACATGTATGTGAATCTGTCTTTTGGTCTGACTTCTCATCTGAGAGTTGCCCAAATTCCCCTTCCATTTAAGAAATACATTGATATCACTGTTCCTCCCTTCTTTAGGGAGTCCTCCATGCCTTTGAGATATTAGAAACCATTACACCAGTCCTCATACTCATCTCATACCTGTTTGCATGCTTAGTGACCAACATAACAAAGAAAAGGAGCAAAGATTGATGGTGGACAGATCTGGAAGTAAATGGTCAAGACTGAATGCAAGCATACAGAGATGAGCAACAACCAGCATAATTATTCTATATGCAAACATCTCCACCATCTGGTGGTCATTTTGCCAGTTTAATGTTTGAAGCTATTCTCTCCATCCCATATTGGGTTTGCAAAGCCGTTTCTATTTATATCTTGACTCTGTGTAGCTCAGCAGCATTGACACCCCAATTACTCATTCATTCATTCATTTAAATTTATATACCACTTGACTGTAAAAAACCTCAAAGCAGGTTACTAAACAAATACAACACTAAAATTATTAGTAAAAACAATTAAAACATTCAGGCTGGGGGCTGGTGGATAAAAAACAAAAGCATATTTATGATGTAGTGAGAAATTCCCTAGAATACTATCTACTGGTAAGTATTGATTCATAAAGTAACTTATTAATCCACTGTGCCAATGAACAGGAGTTGTAGCACATGATTAATGAATCAAATGACAAGAACAGGTGACAAATAAATGTAAGCCACATGTTTTCTGTAGCTATTATGCAACTGAATTCTATGCTATCATCTAGCATTATCATACTCTTTAATGAGCGTCTGGTGGTTCTATAATGTAAACTTATCTATGTAGTTTGCAGGTTTCAAACAACAAAGTATATACCTAATCTGCCATGGCACTGCAGGTGAGGGTTTCCTGGGGACACCATCAGGAGGTCCATTACACACAATGTAGGAATTGGGTCCTTACTGTTGTGGCCCCTATCCTGTGGAATCCCCTCCCCTCGAATGTTCGATAGGCATCATCTTTTGGTGCCTACTGAAGGCTTTCCTCTTTCAACAAGTCTTTCAGCAAGTTGAGGCATCTGCATCTGTAGCAGAATTGCTTTAAATATGTTTTAAGGCTGTTTTTCTTGTTTTGTCACTTGTTGTTTGCAACCCTAGGCTGCTTTACGAGGAAGAGTGGGATATAAATTTAACAGCAATAATAACAGGATAAATAGTCCATTTATGTATGGTATGAATCAGCCAAAGTTAGGAATTTTACATAAGTTGTATTTTCTCTTCATTTTAGTGTGGGAAATGGTCATACTCAATGGCCAGGATTCTGAGATAGTTAGGGCTCCTTTTCCCTCTCAAGATCAAGGTATACATTCTGTGAGATATGCTGACTGCTTAAATTTAACTTTGCTGTTGGAAAACAACATCCATATACTCTGTGACTTTTGTTTCAAGTAACCAACCCATCTTTCTTTATTCCTCATTCGTGAATTTCTTATGAGCATAAAAACAAGGGCAGGAACACATAGTCTTAACATACAAATGTTTAAAGATCTTAAACTTTTTGAGAGTGTGTGTGGGATATATGTGGGAGGTGGGCATGCATGGGGGTTCAGACATACACACCCTAACGCTACTGCTGGTCTTTGTAGACATTTGTAGACATTGAACCAGAATTTATATACCACTTGATTCTAACAGTGTCCTCTTTTGACCTCCATTTTTCTGGCGAGGCAGTACCTCTTTTTCGGTCATTCCTAAGCAGCCACCCTACCTCCTGCCTTGCTTTTGGCAGCAAATCCAGAGGCAGTCCAAGGTATAACTGCCACCACAAAGTTTATTATAAAACAGGAGCAAAGCATAACGCTCGATGATCAGATATTTTCTTTTTAAGAATACATTTCTAGTTCTGGCAGATACTTTCACTGGTTTAATAAGAACAGAGACTGTGGACTTAAAAGGCTATTTTTAAGTCTCAATCTAGCTCTTCCCCTCCAGACTCAATTCACAAAGCACTTGTGTGCAGTCAGAGCACAAAGAAGGAAGGAAGCAGTATTGTCCCTCTAATGGTCAGCAAAATAAAGGCTTTTTTTTTTAAAAAAAAAGAAGCAGCAGCAAACCTGGAACCTCCTTTAGAAAGCAGGGAAGTTTTGAGCAAAATATATATTTAATGGCATGCCATCAAAGCAAAGCTAGTTTCTTCCAAAAATTAGAACCCAGATGCAGAGAGTAGAAGTAGAAAGAAACAAGGTCAAGGAGCCTTCAGTTCAATCTTCCAAATAATTGCACGATAATTGCCGCAAGAAGCATGACTAGGCTGCCCCTGTGCACACATGGATCTATGTGAGTACTTTGTATAAAAGGTAAAGTAAAGGGACACAGGTGGTTCTGTAGTCTAAATTGCGGAGCCTCTTGGGCTTGCTGATCGGAAAGTCAGCAGTTTGAATACACATGACAGGGTGACCTCCTGTTGCTTTGTCCCAGCTCTTGCCAACCTAGCAGTTCGAAAGCATACCAGTGTGAGTAGATAAATAGGTACTGCTGCGGCGGGAAAGTAAATGGTGTTTCCGTGCGCTATGTCATGGTGTATCAGAAGTGGTTTAGTCATGCTGGCCACATGACCTGGAAAGCTGCCTGCGGAAAAATGCTGGCTCCCTTGGCCTGAAAGCGGAGATAAGCGTCACACCCCATAGTCAAATTCGACTGGACTGAACAGTCCAGGGATCCTTTATCTTTTTAAGCTTTACTTAAAGATACAAAGGGGAGAGGGACCCCTTGCTAATGGCTTGCATCCCACGACTTGAGGCACATTATTTTGCTGAGCAACCAAACCAGCCCACTTTCTCACTGCAGCTTCTGTGCCATAATCCATACGGTCCCAGCGGGGACTGCAGTGGGGAGCAGGGATTGGTAAAAAACAGGCACCCTGAGCATGCACAGTGCAAAGCCACCACTGGATACAACCATACAAAACTTCACAGTTTCGATGGCTGGTTGTCTGGACATCATACTTATTTCCCACAAGCATCAAGGAAGTGGCTATTTAAATGCCCAAATTCAGTTAGACCTGCAGGGGGCTACCATAGGGACCAGTGTGCCCACCAGTACCCTCTATGGCAGGGGTTGTCAACCTGATCCCTACCGCCCACTAGTGGGTGTTTCAGGATTCTAGGTGGGCGGTAGGGGGTTCTATGGCACAAGCTGAATCCTCCTTCTATTGAGCACTGGTGGGCGGTAAGGAAATTTTACCATCAAGAAAGATGCATTAGTGGGCAGTAAGTATAAAAAGGTTGACTACCCCTGCTCTATGGTATGCATGAAAGGGCTCAGTAAACATTCTCTTAAAAATCCACAATGCACAAGGAACTGTTTGCTCTTCCTGCTCAGTTCCTGTTTGCAGTGACTCACTCTCCCCTACACTGAACACATCCCCATAAACATGTTCACATTTCATTGGATGCCTGGATCAGATACCCTCTCTCCTTTCTGTTCTGAAGAGAGAAGAGAAGCAAAGAGCTTCTCTCTGAGAGCAGGCATGGCAATGGCTGATATAGGTGCCTGTCTCTCCATTAATGCAGGGGAAATGGCAACATCCTTTTGTAGCCCTGCCTCTTTTCACTTTGAGACATGATGGTCATTTTATCCTACGCCACTCCCCACAGCAACCATTTTGTGATTGGCACCAACAGCCAATCTTTTTCTACAATCCAAATGTGCCAACTGACTCAATATGTTTGGTGACCCCACACATGGCAGGAGGGGGAGGAATCCAACATGCTACATCCTGGTCACACTGCTGAAACCACTAGCTGACATGCTTGCGTGGTTGGGTTAGCTCTGGGTGGGCTTGCTTGCCCCACTCCTTATGTAACACAGGATGCCACATGACCTGTTGCTATGTTGGTGCAAAGCAAATTGTCTCCCATACTATCACAACTATATATATCAGTAAGAACAGGCTGCTACTATGTTCAGTACAGAGATTTGATTGCCTCTCTTATCAGATAGCTGAGTAATATAATAAGCAAGGCAGCAAATGTGTCAGCAGCTACTTGCGTGTAAAGTGTCAACTACGTAATCTCCAAAGCTAGGTAGCTCTCCAACCTATTTGGCCTACCACCCACTTTAAAAAATAATAATTACTCAGCACCCCCTGGGAATCTACTTTCTTTAAGCAAATAAACAGAAAGGTGCAGTGACAATTTTGCATTCTTTTATGTATCTAAATTTATGCCTACAACTTATTGAAAAATAAGTTAACAAGCAGCTGAATCCCATGCATGTTCACTTGAAGTAACAGTCCACTACACTCCAGCAGCATCCCACAGCCCACCTGCCATTGGCCAAATGGGCAGGCAAGCTGTGATCCACTTCCTGGGCCTGGGTGAAGCCAAAAAGGGTTCACCCAAGCCGAGGAAAACCCTTTGCCTCCATCACGACCACCGGATCCAGGCATTGTCACTATCCCACAACGCCACCCAACCTGGCAGTAAGCGCCATTACACAACAGGTGGAACATGTATGAACGGTTTTTCAAAATTTTCTTCTCTTCTTTATGCTTCCACCGCCCCCTTATTTTTATCTCATGCTCCTCAATTGACCCAGGGCTACCACCACACCCCAAAGCATTTCCCAAACACTGCTGTAGATCATAGCATCAGTGAAGTTGGCATAAATTGAAATTATGACCTGTTTTAACCCTGGAACTTCTTATCTTATCTGAACCCTGAAAGGCATGAATAAATATCCTGACCTCTTAATATATAAAGATCAAAAAACTAATCCTATCTTACCAGCAAAGTTTAATTATCACCTCCTATAGGAAAGATTGGTGTTTTGTACAGACAATGGAATCTTCTTCCAAAAGTTAAGTCACAATTCAGCAAACATATAATATAACCAACTAGTTAGTCATTTCTCGCTAAGGTCATGTCATCTCAACCACAAACTGGGCAAATGGATAGGAACTTGTATGAAATCAGCAATAAAGCAAAGGAATAAAGATTTATCCCTTCTCCAGAAGGTAACACTGGCTCAGATATGCCGACCCATCCTTTTAGTGTCACATGAATTTCAGCCCTGACATCTTTGACAGTCTTTGGTTTCATGCTTTTGTCTATTTTATATGCACTACTTGAGACATCCAAGCCAAGAGTTGCTTAACACCCCTATTAATGTGGATTTGTTGAAATATTTATAGCACCTACAAAGTTATTCAGTTTTGTTTATGAGAATATAAGAACCCATGCCATCTGGGTGCAGAATAATGCTTCATGAGCTATAAAAAGAAAATCCTAAAAACAAGGGTTACACAAGCAGTGTTAGATATAATGAACTATAAATATTTTTAATCGTTTTATTTACAATAAAGTCTATTTTGGCAAGTATCAGTGAGATGGCTGAGCTTGCATTTCACCAACCAAGTAGGTCAATGCAAGGTTTGATGGTTGCCTCACGTAGTCTCAGATCACTATTGAGTAAATACAGTTTCTTATCTTGACGCAGCAAACCTGTTATGTACTGAGTTGAATAGGATCCAAACTGCAGCAGTCTGATTGGTCCTAGAACAATAGGATCCAAAAGGCAGCAGTCTGATTGGTCCTAGAACAATAGGATTCAGAATGCAGCAGTCTGATTGGTCCTAGAACAATGCAGTAGTATGATTGGTTGGCAGGAACCACCCAATCATGCTCCAGATAGAAGTGAATCCACAACCTGATTGGCTTACAGTAGAATTCCGGAATTAGCCAATCATGTGCAGCCCATTGTGTAAATAATGTATATAAAGCAGATACCTTGAGGGGACATTCATTCATTCCTCCTCACCACTATGAGCTGAATAAAGAGCATGAAATCACTTTGCGACTCTGAGTATATTTCAAAACCTCAAATCACTATTAATAATTAGCTCATCCTGTGACAGATCTGGCAATGGACAGCTTGCCACAAGGTGCTGTTGGTGCCTGCCCATCAGGACTGAAGTACAGTAGTCTTTCAGACAACTTCCTGTATGAGAACCATGTAGCCAGCTGTCACCAGATCTACTGGCAGTTGCCAAAAAGCAATTCCCGAGTGTTAAAATGTTAACACTCAAGCCTTTCTGACATTCAGCTGCAATACAGCAACATGGCACCAAAATAAGAGTTATAAGATATATTCATTATACCAGTGAAAGATTTAAAGCAATCAATTATTTTGGATTTGCTGATACAGCCTGTATATCACTTGCACAGGATTTGTGACCTACTTGCAAGTCGTGACCCACTGGTTGAGAGGACAAGAAGGTCAGAAACTGTAAAATGAGGGCAGTCATAACTCTGGCATGGTTTGTTCAAACAATCTATAAAACACTGTTATGAGTTTGGCTGTCTTTATTACTGTGACTGGGTCCCCATCACTATGGTTTTGCCGGACAGATCAAAATATGGCTTGGACCTAACAAAAGGACAGTGGTGTTCCTTGATGACTGGGGATACTATTGCCCTGGAATGTCTCTCCCACCCTTCAGCTAGTCGGAAGAACAGAGAAATAGACTGGAGCAAGTAAGCATTTGCAAAGAAGGCCACTTTCAGGCGGTACACAGAACAAATGTGTGGTGGGAAATTATGGTATCTTGGTTGCGAGTTCCACTCTCAACCACATCACACACATATTTATGTTTATGAGGTTATAATGTCTCTAAGGGGCTATAGAAAGTGAGAGACTTTAGCCAGAGGTAGCTGAACTAGAAGTAGCCCAGAAGGCTGTGAAAGATCCATGCTGTTCATTTGGGGAATCTGATGCAGGCTCAGCAGTTGTTCTACTTCCTGTAAGAAGCTACCATATTTTTCTGTGTATAAGACGCCCCCATGTATAAGACACCCCCTATTTTGCGGGACTCCAAATTAAGAGAACACCCCTCAGCATTACCTGTGTATAAGATGAGCCCCAATTTTAAACCTAATTTTTGGGTAAAAAAAGAACCTAGTCTTACACATGGAAAAATACTATATTTGTTTCTAATATGCTTTGCTTATACATTATAAATCTCCAGTCCTCTCTTATCCAAAGGGAATTAATCCCTGTAGCATTGCCTCTGCAGAATACTCATGGAAGCCAGAAGTACATGATTTGAAAATGCAGAAAAGCAAGCCTATATATTTTCAGGTCAATGCAGATTTTGTTGAGTGTATGCAAAGCAAAGCAAAATGCAAATTTTCAAATGTAATGTTACAAAATAAATTCTAATAAAGCCTGATCATAACCCAACACATCAGTGGTGACGAACAAATCCCCCTATATAACAGGCACACAACACCACTGTGTATAGTTAATTTTTTAATAGCTTATTTAAAGCTCAGTTGCTTCTCTACAATACATTGCCCTATTGCCAATGCCAACAATACCTTCCCTATAGATAAATAACCTGCCATCACAAACCTTTAGCTGTTTTTAATAACAGCCAAAAAATGTTATTTTGTTTAAAGCTCTGTGAAGACTATGTTTTACCTTCAGTAAGGGAATGCTAACTTTCTGCACTGACACACACACTTTACTCTCAATGTGTTCTGATTCATCACCTTTCAGGGCAGGTGGAGAGAGAATCTTGTCCTCCATATATCAACATGCCAAGAAACTTCAAAAATCCTTCACTTTTGGAGCTCAAACAAGCAGTCTGTTATAATCTGACAAGCTCTTTGAGGGAAATGCCTCATTGATGTTATTTTCAGTCAAAATTCACTATATGTACTTTCCATGCACCCACCCAATGCATTATTTCATCTGATAAAGATGTGGACATTTACATCAAATAAAGACATACCAGGAAGTGCCAAAAGTGTATCAAACGCTCTGCAGTTGGAGATTCCAATACTATCTTCCGCACAGCTGTGCCACAGGTTTTCATACAGGCTTGAGCTTGTAATCACACTCCCATGAACGGTGGAGACTTTCCAGTAACTGTTTTTTAAAGTTGCTCCAATCACTACCCAGCCACCCAAGGTGAGTACAAAACCAGTGAGTTCCAAAACAGCAGACATATTATCTATTTTGTATTAAGATGAAATATAAGAAGTATCTCCCCATTAAAGGCCACTTGCTGTCTTGGCTAGTTTCCTCCAAAATGAAGCTACCTTTGATCTTTGTTCCGTCAACTAAATGATAAGATTTGTAGCACATTGCTTTTAATAATTGGAGGCGTGGTTTAATAAAAAAGTGCTAATTGCATTGGATTTGCAAAAGGACAAAATGCTATTGATCAATTTTTCTCATAAAATTTACGGCATGGGTATTTTTTTCACATCTGCATAGCTATCTAATGCTTCAGGTAACTGAAACGATCGCCCCAGAGTGCCTTCTCCTGCTTCATGGAGCCCACATGGCTCCCTGGTATACTCCAGAGCTCATGGCAATGAAACAAGTTGGGAGACAGTTTGAACATGAGTGGAGAGAAACTGTCAAATGCCATCAAACACTACTGAGGGCTCGTCATCAAGCCTACTTAGTGGCAGCGAAGACAGCAAAGAAGGTATACTTGGTAGCCTCCATTGCAATCCTCATTATGCCGTTCAGTACTGTGGGTGCTTTTACAGTCTAGCCCAAAAGAGGTAGCAGAACCAATAGTAGCTTGCTGTGACTTGTTTGCAAAGCATTTTTTTAGCTAAAATAGCTTCATCCACTGGGACCTTGACTCTGCTGTTTCAACAGATGGCTCTCAAGGGGTGTCCAGAGCACCACCTAGTCCTGTTGGATGAGGTTCCGTTGGTAAGGCTCAAGGATGCGGGCACAGTCCTTGGATCAATCACGGTGACTGCTTGCATTCTAGATCCTTGGCCTTCTTGGCTGATAAAAACTAGCAGAGGGGGACAGTTGGGCCAGGAAGGTCATCAATGCCTCCTTGTAAGAGAGGGTGGTCCCTGCTTGCTTGAAGAAGGCAGTGGTAAGAGCACTCCTTAAGAAACTCTCCCTGGATCTGGAAAATCTAAACAATTACTCGTCAGTTTCCAATCTCCCCTTTTTGGGAAAGGTTCTTGAGTGAGAGGTCATGGACCAGATCCAGGCACTCTTGGAAGACATCAATTTTCTAGATCCATTTCAATTGGGGCTTAGGTCCAGTTTTGGCACAGAAACTGCTTAGGTTGCCCTTTATGATACGCATGTCAGCAGAGGCGGATTTAGAGGAGCATGACCCGTTCACTCGCACTGGGTAAGGTGCTTAGGGGGCACCGCAACAATTCTTTAGAATGGAACACGAGAGGCGGGGGAGATTTTTTCCTTGGACAGGGTGCTGCTGAAATTTCAGACCCCAAGATTTTCTACTCTGAGTGGTTTACAAAGCCATTAAAAATACTAAGTATAAATCCAATTTTACACAACAAAACTAATTTTAAAATCAACCAAATTCATCTCAAACCAGCATGAAGAGGGAATAGGAATACAGAAGGGTCTTTACCTGGTACCTAAACACCATAATGTAGGCACTTTGAGCTAGTATGTGTAGGAAAGGGCAATACTTCAAGTAGTCTGGCCCACAAGCCATTTAGGGCATTAAAGATTCAAAGGAGCACTTTGAAATGAACCTGGAAGCAGACTGAGAGTCAGTTCACAGGTGTATGTCAGCACACTGGTGTGATGTGATTATATTTACCACTCCCCAGCCACCTTATTTTGGAACAAATGACGTTTCCAGACCATTTTCAAAGGGAGTGCCACATATAATGCAATGAAATAATCCAACAGGGAGGTTATCAAATCATTTACAACTGTAGTAAGGTGATCTCTACCCAAATGGGTCATAGCTGGTTAGGTTAGCTTAAGCTGATCAAAGCTGGTCTAAGTCACCAAGGCCAGCAATGCTGGACCTCCCACCCTACCACTAACTATAAGCCAGCTTCTTTTAGCAAAACTGCAACTCCATCTAAAGCACCACCAGGAACTGGTGAATTCAGAACACTCTGTCTCCAATTCTTCCCATCATCAGGTCTAGCTCCACCACTACCAGTACAGAGACCCCAAAAGTTCACCCATGAACAAGCATGTTCCTCAACAGAAAAGGTTGCCCACAATGTGCTATAGGAATGGCTTTGTTGTTGTTTAGTCATTTAGTTGTGTCTGACTCTTCGTTACCCCATGGACCAGAGGATACCAGGCACTCATGTATTCCACTGCCTCCCGCAGTTTGGTCAAGCTAGTAAGGACTGGCTTACTAGCACAGTAATCTAAGGTTACTTACCAATCTGTAGTGCAAATAAATAGTTTTTCTCAATACAGAATTGTGTATGCTCATCCTCAATAAGCTTTTAATCTAGATAGATTTTTGATCCCATTGTTCACAAGCATGGGTGTAGTTACCTGGTGCACATTTGAAAACCCTTCCCTTGTTTAGGTTATCATAGAACTGTACAGTTGGAATGGATCCCGAGGATCAACTAGTCCAACCCCTGCAATGTAGGAATCAAATGGGGATGTATCCACACTCCCCCCCTTGCCTATGCCCCAGATGAAGGTGGAAATGGTAACTGCTATCTTGTTATAGGCCCACCCACATCACTGGGCAGGTGTAGATATACCCGTTTCTGGGACTGCCTCTATCCGTTTTCAAATGAGCACAATGGGGGATAATGCAGAATCAATATGCATTGAGACTTTCTTTTTAGAATAAAACTGGCCCATAAAGAAGCACTTTCCAGGAACATTTAATAGACACTAAGTCTAGATTGTGTTTGGACTATGTAGAAAAACAAGATCTGAGTGAGCATTGTCTCCAATACTTGTTTGCAGAATGTTTAATTTGCAAGTCTTAATGATTTACTGATAAGGAAATTGATTCCTTGTTAATGCATCTTCGTCAGGGCAAAATAAAAGCCTGACACCACATGATTTATATGTTTATTTAACACAGCACAAGGATCAGAGTAGGAGACAAAGTCTCAAAGATTAAGGCATAATTAGAAAGTACTTAAGATACAAATAATGACCTACTCAAATGGTTAATTTGTTTATTTTTAATGATCCCTGGATAAACTAAAAGTTAAGATGATATTTAAGTAAATGGTGTCAAGTTCCATGGGAAAATAGTGAAAATGAATGTGTCTAAATAAACTATCAGCAACTACACTAGTGGTAGCTTTCTTGTGTAAACACTCAGCTATTTATACCACATCCAGAAAAATCAACTACCAACGTGCTACACATTTATCAGATTTTGTAGAATTAAACAGCAATTAAATACCTCTCAATGAAGTTTAATACAGCAGAAGTGATAGTAACATGTAAGCACTGCATGATGCAAGGGTTGCTAACCTGTGGCCCTCCAGATGTAATTCGACTTCAACTCCCACAAGCACCAGCCAGCATGGCCAAATAGTAGGTTATGATGTGAGTCAAATAACGTCTGGAGAGCCACCCACCTGTCAAAATGGCCTGTGGAGTAAGGGCTCAGGATCCAGCCCACCAGGGAAACTCTGTTCCCCACCCTGATTTACATGCTTGTGCAACACTAGAAAAAAGGTACATCTTCACTCATGTCTGAGATTTAACTTCTAGAACAGAGCTTCCAAAATGTTTCCCACCATGGACCACTTGAAAATTGCTAAACATCTTCACAGACCTGCCTGCTGCAACAATTACAGTGTGATGTGTTAGATGTTGTATGATTTTTAATTGTATTTTATTACCTCTTTCATTTTTTATTCCTTATATCTTTTCGTATTACAAATGGAATTCTATAAAAAAATCAAAATATCTTTTTGTATTACAAATTGAATTCTAGAAAAAAATCAATTATGAATATTTAATACGATGGATGCGCTACCGCCCATCTTTAGCCACAGATCTTCATACACATACCATGGATGACATGAAAGAAGCTTGTGGACTACTGGTGGCCCACAGACCATAGTTTGGCAACCTCTGTTCTAGAGACATTAGGGAGGGAGCTGAACCTGGATAATGACTGCTGTAGTATCTCACACCCAATATGTTAACAAAATGTTGCCCAACAGGCAAAAACAGAGATCAAATAGTGGCAGTGATTACCTGTGACATATACTTTGTAAATGTGCATTTTTAAATATTGAAAGGGAGCAGCCACTGACTATGTACATCAGAGCTCCTTCCTTTGCATTGACACTCCTGGAGTGGGACAAATGTATGTAAACTGTACTATTTGTATACAGTACTTCTAAAAATACAAATGTTTTCAGTGACAGATTTACATTATTGTTGACACAACATTTGATCACAGAATATATATGAAAGTTTGTTTCTACAGGCTTGCATTAAAGTTCTTTCCTATGTATCTATAAACACACAATGTCAGATGTTCGCATAAGTAGCGCACAAATTCAGACTAAGAATCCAGCATTTTATGTATGTAAAGTGTTAACTTACTTTCCAAACTGAGCAAGGTAATGAATTTCTTGCAGTGAACTGAGCCCAGAGTAGCTACACAGTTCATCCAGAGACCTTCATAAATTGCAGTAATAAGCGCTGTAGCTGGACTAGAAATTTTCCAGCAGTTGGACACAGTGGCAACCAGTAAAAGGATGAGACCCAGAAAAGCCAGAAGCAGTGCAGAGATTTGAAAAGCTGACGACGCCATCCTTCAATGACAAGTGAATTTTCAAAGATTCACTCTCAAATTGTGATGCCAAAATCCTATTTTAAAAGTTGATAAGAGACCATGTAACAGCACACTTGTTATATGAGGAATATTTCTGCTGAGAAGAAAACAAAACTGTTAGCTTCTGTTCTAACACAGAATATTCTTTGCATGCTAAGTTATTATCCGATATACAGCATGGATTCATTTTTAATGCATTTATAGTGGATTTACAGTACTGTTTGCAGAACAGCAGTCAATATTTTGAGATACGGCATATAAAGCAGTATTTCTGATATAAGAATAAAATGCAGAATAATAATAATAATAAATAATAAATTTTTATTTATATCCCACCCAGTGGCGTAGCGTGGGGGGTGCAGGGGGGGCCGGCCGCACCGGGCGCAACCCGGGCGGGTTAGGGTTAGGGGGCGCGAATCCATGGGTTAGGGGGCGCAAATTACTTGCCTTGCCCCGGGTGCTGACAACCCACGCTACACCACTGATCCCACCCTCCCCAGCCGAAGCCGGGCTCAGGGCGGCTAACAACAATAAAATAAGACAACATTTTAAAATCATTTCATTAAAAAATTACTTCAAAAGTAATTTGAAGAAAAGATGGGAGCTTCAAATACATTTGAGGTGCACATAGCATCGCATGCAGAATAGTAGTTAGAATCAGAACTATTGGGAAACATGGTACATAGGACAGTATTTCTGGCATAGGAATTCACTGTTATCTATAATAATAATAATTTCCATTTCAATATTTGTTTCTTTGAAAAAATAGAGGTGGGTTATGTTTGAGCAGGAAGGAAGAAGTGAGGATTGAGGAAGTAATGTGGCTATATGTTGTTTGCTTCATAAAGAATTATCAGCAAACCATTAATGAACAATTAATTTGCAACTTCCAAATTTATTTTAAAGCCAATTAACTGAATTAACACATTTAAATAATTTTACTGGATTTACTGGTGCTTTTAGAATATCATTTATTACGGCCATAGGCCCATACAGGTAAAAACAACACATAAATAACAGCTTGTGCCGTAAGGAGAAAAAAAAAGCAATCGCTAAAACACCACTATAACAATAAAATACTATAAAATGGAAAGGCATACTACGCCTTAATTAGCTTGTAGAGCTCCTTGGCGTCGCTTTTGGGAAAGGACAGCAACTAGGAACCTAGCCACCTTCAGGGTCGTGTGGGTATCCTTGTCCTGCAAGATTTGGGCAAGGTGGAATTTTGGTGGGGTACCCTCTGGTTTCTGTATGGTTGGTCCCAACAAATTTGCCCGTGGCACATTAAACAAGGGGCAAGTGAACATAATGTGCTGGAGCGACTCCGGTGTCACCTTATCACATTCGCACACGGCGGGGGCTTGGCCCTTTGAGAACCTATGTCTCAGGACATTGGAGGGAAAAACGTTAAACCTCGCTTTGGTGAAGGCCAATCTATGTGCAACAGTCGAAAGGGAGGAGAGGTATGATGGAACGCAGTAAGTTAAAGTGATACCAATGTTCTGGGGCGAACAAACACCTCCCCCCAGCGTATAATTTCGCTGTAAATCGATGTCATCCAGTCTTTGGCGGATCAGTCTCTGAGCAGTGATTTGGTCTAGTTTTAGGGAATCTGAGGGAGAGATTCCATAACTCAGGAGTTTGGCATGAATTCTACTAGTCCAAAGGCTAGAGAATTCATCTCGCCATAAGCATTGGACAAGGTAATGGTTTGGTAATCTATGCCACAATGATAACCAGTAATTGAAGACTTGCTTCCACAGGCAAGTTTCTAAGGATGCGACCTTCAATTCTAGTCGCATGGCTGCGTTGCTTACGCACAGGGGGAGCATTAGGAGCCGACGTAGGAATTGGCTTTGCAGAGTCTCAAGGGGAGCAAGATCTGTCATCACAGCCCAGAGCGGGGCAGCATAAGCAAGCACGGCAACCACTTTTGCCTTGAACACCTTTAGGGCCGAGGGAACATGCAAAGCTCCGTCCGAAAAGAAGAATCGGAGGAGCGCATATGACAAGGTTTTGGCCTTATTAAGTAGGTGTTGAATGTGAGCTTTCCACCCCAAATTGTATTGAAAAATAACTCCTAGGTATTGAAATTTTAGGACTTGCTCTATTTTTGCCCCACCAAGCTTCCATTTGTATAATCTCCAGCTTCTGGAGAAGATCAGGATCTTGGACTTGGCATGGTTGGTTTACTGGTGTATAAGGTAGATTCAATGTCCTGTATAATATATATGTACTTACTTTTAGGTATCTGTGTTCTGTATTTTCCCCTTTGAAGTTTTTCCAGAGACACGACAGCAGCTAGTAAGGGCCAGTTTTGCCAAACAAAGAGTGAACGTTTTGTAACACTTTAGGACCTTTCCCCCCTGTTCTAAAAATCAATGCCTCCAGCCAGTTCATTAACTTCACCATTGCGCAAGACGTATAGCTGATCCAATGAACTATGTTATTCAAAATGGATCCTGTTCCAGCCGGGGCGAATTGAGGTTTTATTTCACCCAGGTCAAAGACCCCGTTTGCCCCCCCCCCATGTGTATTTGCGCGCGCACACACACACAGGCTGGAAACCTCAATGACATCCATCTGGAGGCCACACAGGGCAAAAACCCCCCTGCTAGCTTCCCTGTAGCTAAAGGGTTCTTACAGAACCTGAATAAAATCACCTATTAGTATTCCTCTAGTGTCTGACCCCATAGTAACTTTCAACGTTCCTTACGTTTAAAGAGAGAAGCCATGTGGTGTTCACTAAACATTGAGGACTACAACTCCCATATTCTCTATCTATTGGCTATGCTGGCTGGGGCTGATGGGAGAGGTAGTCTCAGACATTTGGATTGTGCCATGTTGGCAGTCCCTGTTCTAATGTTTTCCAAAACAAACTCATGATTTTATCTCAGGGAAATGATGCTGTGAAAAATGAGATTATTCTGCAAAAACAACAACAACCAAGCATCAAGTATTTTCAAAATAATCCTCCATAATCTGACTCAACAAGTTTGTAAAACAGGCCAGTGTTAGCTCCATTTTGGGAGTAGCTAAAACAGAAGGCCAAATTAGGCATTAGCTTGACAAACATATTGTTCCAGCTCCATTTTTGCTAAGATTATGGGGAATGTAAAGTAGGAAGGAATGATGGGAGGAAGATGTGCCTTTATTTGTTCAGTGATTCTGGGTCCACTGCAAACGTCCTGAGGCATGGACTCACTTAAGTGTCTAGATATAGGTAGGATGCTACAAGTGCAGTACTTTTGGGTTCCAAGTCATTCACTTGGAAGCATTAGTCCTTCTGACACTTCCCTAAAGCCAAGGTTCATTCTCTCTCTTCCTGTATGAATACTATGTTTATTTTCATTCTCAATGACAGGTATCAAAAAAGAGGTCACTGTTGCCACAGAAATGCTACTAAACTACCTGCTAAAGATCAGATTGTACTCCCAACTTTTTTTAATGCCAAGGCTCCTGTGCTTTTAACCATTATGCAACAGCACAGATCTAGCAGCATGGAGATGTGAAATGCCAAGAAACATTCAGCAGGCACTTTCTGTCTCAACTTTTAAACGCCTGTTGAAAGCTTTTTATTTTATCAAGCTTATGTAGGCAATTAAGGGTGTGGTTTTTCCATAATACTTAGCCAATTCCTGACTTTGACTTTTAAATATGCTTTTGTTGTAAGGTTTTAGGTAAATGAATAGCGGTTTTAAAATATTGGAAAATCCTGGAAAATGGAAAAACTCGTGTTCCATTTTCGCCAGTTAAAAGCTACTTGACACAGGCCCTGCAAAGGAAAGAAAAAAAATGGTAAACATCCCCAACTGAAGAGCAGTAGGCTAACGGCGATCATTGATTTCCGTCAGCATCTTTTCCTACTTCTGCCATTTACCGCTGCTGCCTACACAATCCATGCCTGCGCTTTTCTTTTCCTATGAGAATATATGAGTGGAAGCTACTGCCTCGAGGAAGAAAAGGCCCTCTGTCAAGGAAGAGGCACAGCCTCGGTGCCCAGTCCAGCCTGAGCGCCTTTGATAAAATGGGGACTGAATCCGGTCAGCACCAATTGCTTCAAATTGGCCACTTATGTTTTTAAGCTCTCTCAATAGGACGCCGCAATAATTTTTTGCCGGAAGAAAGACCGCCCCAACTGAACGACACTGTAGGCCGCGCCGCCCTTTCCCTGGAGAGGTAGGCAAGGTAACGGTATTTTTGCTTCGGCGCTTGGCTATGACGTCATCCGGCGCCGCCAGCCAGCCCCCCCTTTCAAGATGGCGGAAGGAAGCGCTCGTCGACCCGGAAGCGTTATTTTCGGAGGGTGAGGAAAATGGCGTGGACTTGCTGTGCCCGAGTCTGGGTTAGACAGGAGTTATGGGGTAGTAGTGGAATCCGGACACACAGGTAAGGAATGAAGTGGAGCTGCTACCCATAGGAGGAGGGCGGTGGGGTTCAGAGGAAGGGGCTGGAGGTGGGTGAGGTGGTGTGCTGCTGCGGGTATCGAGGAGTTCGCTGCGAGGGTGTGCCTGGGAGAGCGGTGGGGTTGTCAACTTTGCCGCTCGGCTTTTCCAGGAGTCTGTTATTTTAAAAAAGAAATACGGCACCCAGAACGATGGGTAGGATCCAGTTCCTGTGTCTCTCTTTCCACCCACCCTGATCGAGGGCGAGGAAGAGGGAAAGCCTGTAGTAAAGGAGTGGCTGTGGATGAGGGAAGTACGATGTCCAGCAGTTACACAGCCTCTCCTTATTCCGACGGATTGGAGAAAGAGAGTTGGGTGTGTCAATGGCACAACGGTGCATTGGTAGACAGATGGACTGAAGTGGCTTCACAGAGTCTAGTACAAAATGAAAATATAAGATTTCCTTGGTAGCACCTTGATAATAATTACTTATTTGTTAAACTTACATCCCTTCTACCAAATGATGCTTAAGGTGCCTAACAGCAATGATACAAATATAACAACAACAATAATATCCAAAGTGAGAACCATAAACAAAATCATTTATTGTTCTGATATCCAGTCCCATCTGACAAATCATGATTCTGAAACTACAATTTGAAGCTTTTTGACAAGTTTCAATTGATATTCCTACTGAAATTACAAAACATGGCTTAAGTGTTTCTTTTTTCTCACAAGCTGCTGTTTGGGATAACATCTAGGGATGATTAGGTAAAGGAGAATAAGACAGAAACTGTACTTTGCCTATATAGGCAGAACACAAAGTATTGTTTGGGTTCCTAAACTACTGTTAGTACAGTGGTACCTTGGGTTACATACGCTTCAGGTTACAGACTCCGCTAACCCAGAAATAGTACCTTGGGTCAAGAGCTTTGCTTCAGGATGAGAACAGAAATTGTGCTCTGGCGGCGTGGCAGCAGCAGGAGGCCCCATTAGCTTAAGTGGTGCTTCAGGTTAAGAACAGTTTCAGGTTAAGAACGGACCTCTGGAACAAATTAAATACTTAACCCGAGGTACCACTGTACAACATCATAGTTTAGTGTTATATCTGAAGTGGCCTAAAACAACCATGTAAGCTGCAAAACAAGTTGACATACAAACTATGAAAGGTATGTTCTGGATAGGCAAATCACAAAAAGATCATAATACTTTGGAGTGGTGAGAAGGTGCTTTTGGTTTCTCTTAATCTGGTATTTCTGAATAAGAAACTGGTATTTCTTAACATCTTGGAAACATTTAGAATGAGTCCACTTTGTGTTCCATATGTATTTACTTTTAGAAATACCCTATATACACAACAAAGAAATGGATTCAGAAGACCAGCACAGAAGAGTGATCCGCAAACACGAAACCCAAAAACTGGTATTAAGCCACAGAAAAGTAGTTTGTCTCCTCCAGCCTATCAAGAATCTTCCCGTTCAGTGAAAATCCTTGTGAAGCCATTCTTCTTTACAATTGGGGTAATAATTGTTTGATATTGCAGATAATGTGTCGCAGTCCGTATGTAATTAACAAAAACTGGTTTGTTTAGTGGTAAGCTACAGAATTTTCATATAGAACAGGGATTATATAGAGGTGGGATTTTGGCAGGCAGACCCATTGCAGCACCGTGACAGCTGAAGATATGTTTATCAAATTTTTCTAATCTGTAGAACAATTAAAGTATTGGGATCCATGTCCATATAATGCCTGAGTAAGAAGAACAGGGCTGCCCACATTCCCATCCCTACCCACTGTTTCTATTCTGAACACCATAGGTCTGAATGGGGCTTCTACCCATGTTCACTTAAATGTGAGTGGAAACATCTGTGTAGTTCAAAATCCTGCTTTATCAAGATTCCCATCATGTTCTATTCACTTTAAAGCAAACACAGGTAGATAGACCTCAAATGTTTTCTGGTCAATCTGAGAAGTTTGAAAACAGATGGTTGGGGCCAGCTTTCGCAGGGATATTGGGAGCAGACCCAGCCCCATGCCTCCTGTATATGTAGATAGTTCCTGTTTAGGCATAACACCCAAATTAAAGCATTTAATAGAAGTTGTATTTCCAATCTAAAGACTCCAAAAGCTATGTAGGGAATAGAGATCAAATATTGGTATTGTAGACCACCATGACTGTAGAGGTCATGGTTAACCCATACAACCCATGGTTAACCCATACATGTTAACCCATACAATGAGTTAACAGTCTTCTGGTGCTAATTTGAATGCTTATGGTAACAAATGATCTGAATTATGTGTTACCTGAAACCTTAATTAAATATATTAGTTTTCAGGCTGTGCTTTTGGATCAGCTGCTATTTGGCAATATGAACATCTCAAATCCAAGGTTCAGAACTATTTTGAAGATAGTCGAGCAGACTGGATGGATAAGGTGCGACCACAAAAAGGGATGGACTTCAGAAGGCAGGTATTTTGGGCACTAATTATAATTTTACTATTGAAACTATTGTACATGATGACTGAAATTTTTTCTATTGTGCCTCACCTTGCAAAGCCTTATGGATATTATCGTACTTTTCTTGACAAATCTCAAGGAAAAACCCATGAGGAATATATATATATATATATATATATATATATATATATATATATAAATATGTTCAATAGTAAGAGAAAAATTATGAATGTTAAAGTTGTGCGACTCAGTCATCATTAATAAGATAACATCTTTGGGTTAAAGAAAGATGGTAAGAAATAACATTTTTAATTAAAGATGGAGTCAATTCATTAGCACTTTTTTCATTTATTTGGAAGATTCTTTCACATACTCGAATCATAACCAGTTGAATATAGCTGATCACAATGTTTATTATATGCAATCCAGAGGTAAATTGATATAAAAATATGTATATTTCATTAGGAAAATGCATCAGTTAGAAAGCAGACATAAAAAGGAACAAACCCTTATTTACTACATGGATATAGTATTTAGATTTGTTACAGATAAGAGTCATCTCTGTACCCACTTTTCTTTATGGCCCTGCCCATCGTTGGCATGCAGCTCCCAAAAGGTTACCCACAAGGGAATGTTGCCCTTAGGTTAAAAATGGTTCCCAGCCTTCATTTACACTAACTAGAGAGAAGTGCGTTTATCTTTTGAAAATAGGTGTTTGTTACCTATGTATAATTACAGTTTTCTAAGAAAAGTTTTGGGATAGAATATTCTTTTGTTTTGTAAACTTGATTTCTTCAGTGCTTTTGTGTATTGAAAATACTAAATTGCATATTAATGAGTTTAATATCCATTGTCTTGAGATACTGTATATATTGGATCAGGCCAGATTAAGACTGCTCATTTTCTTTCAGATTAACCAGTGGTGGAATAGTCTGAGCAACGGGCAACGTACTGTGTCAGGTTTGTGTTAGCTTACAAGTATTAGACATTCTCAGGAAGAGAAATATGGCAAACAGGTACAGTATGTCACTAGATAGCTTTGATAACATGCTTACAAGTTGTTAAACCTAAGGCAGTCTTTTCCACCTATGTGTTTAGTTTGCTCCACTACATTATATATTTTGGCCTAACATTATGTAATATTGCTCCCTAACTTAGAGGGATGCAGTGCAATTTTATGCTCAGATTATTCCTCCTAGAGCAAGGATGGAGAACCTGTGGCCTTCCAGATGTTGTTGGACTCCCAACAGTCCCAGCCTGCATGGCCACAAATGATGAAGGCCAGACATTTCTCACCCCTGTTCTAGAAGGTTGAAGACCCTTGCCTATTGCTTTCTGTAAGACTTTCTCCATGATTATTACTCTGTCACACAAGATTGTTTCCTGCATAGGAGCTGGTTCTGTTACTGGAAAGTTGTAACAGAATATCAAAAATAGTTTGCTTACTACTTAGTAAATGTTTTAATATAATTATGATACAGTGGAACCTTGAGCTTCTCGGAAGCCAAACGTTTCAGAACTTGAACACCGAAAACCCGGAAGTAATTGCTTCCATTTTCAAGTGTCAAACGGCTTCTGGGGTGTTCCCCCCCCTTTTTCTCCATTGACTTCGCTGACCGCCCTTTGCGCCTCGGTCATCAAACGCTTTGGAAGTCAAACAGTCTTCCGGAATGGATTACGTTTGACAACCGAGGTTTCAGTGTAATGTGTTATTGAGGACTGAGAAACTGATATTTCATGAAAAATATAGGGTTTACCAGATCAAGATATGGTTTCCAAATATAAGTGTGTGGTGGTGATGGAACACATTTCATTTCCACTCTCTATTCTTCATCAGTAAGAAAAAAAATTAAGGGTGGATTACAGTTCATTAGTGTTTTGTAGGCAGCTTTTGAAAAGTCTCATATGAAAGCAAAAATACAAGTAGCCTTCAAAGAACATTGGAGCACAATTATTTGTGACCTGAATGAATACTGGGTTGCATCCAAGGCATGGGGGGAAAGGAACTGCTTGATGGGCCAAGTCCTTACCTGCAGGTCAACTCTGACAGTGCATTGCTTCAGTCACAGCTTCAGTCACCTGATGTTGACCCCAGGTAACCCCTTTTCCTTTGCCCTCATGGTTTGGTTTCAGAACACATGGGCAACGGCACAGCTTTTTGCAAGTGTCAGTAATCAGCTCATTGTGGATGCTTACAAAGCCCAGTGCAGTTTGATTTCAAATAATCACCATCATCATTGGTGCTTGAATAGTAGTGGTAGTAGTTGTAGTTGTAGTTTATCTGTACCCTGCCCATCTGACTGGGATGCCCCAGCCACTCGGGGCAGCTTCCAACAAATATAAAAACATAATAAAACATCAAACATTAAATACTGCTCTATACAGGGCTACCTTCAGATATCTTCCGGGTTTTGTGAATTGTGTTGGATGGACAGTGCAATTTTGGCTTTGTTTTGTTCCTGAAAATATTCTTTTCAGAAATATATATTTCTAGACTTCCCTTCATCCATTTGGACATGTATGTGGGCATGAATAAAGCTATTCATACAATACAATAGAACCATGAAACTGCAGCATTACTAACAAGCTAGCAAAGTCAGAGGCAGCAGTAACAACTTTATAAAGCAGAGTAAACATAAACACGTGCAGTGTCTGAGAAAATAAATATATTTCACCTGGCCCTTGAAGGGTTATAATATTGGTGGCAGACATCTCTTTCTGGGGCGGAGAGAAAATCCACTTGAAAATAACTGTTTGGGGTGCTTGGGTTTACAATAACTTATTTGTGGGTTGTATACATTATAAATTAGAATGCTTTCACTGCTTGTTTTGTCACTTACACTTTTCTTGTTAAATCCATAGGCATTATAGCTGCAAACATCTTTGTATTCTGTTTATGGAGGATACCCTCTTTGCAACGAGTAATGCTTACATATTTCACATCTAATCCAACTTCTCGTAAGTGTGCATTAAAATACATGCAAAATTGTACAAGATTGTGTTTTGTTTTATTTTAGGGCTGTGGGTTGACACCTGATTTAAGGAAATAACAAACAATTTGGTTTCCACAGTACAAATAGTTTGGGATGGACAAACTAATAAAACAATTTACCTGCATAAATATTTTTAGCGTCATGTAATATCTTACAAAAGTAGAATATCTTCTTACTTTGTGATACACTGAGTTCTAAACTAGACAGGGAAAGAAGATGATAGTCAAATATGCTGAAAGAGAATACCAAAGCCTTGAAAAATATGCCAGGCAGATACACCAGCTGTAGAACACACAAAAATGTCTAGGTTTTGCAACCCTTCAGAGTAGTTTACTATAAGCTAATTTGTGACAATATATACTAGTTGCAGAAAGATGGGATAAAATTCAGATTCTCAATTAAAATTTTGGTGTTTTCTTTCCTTCATAATTTGTAAAACCTTGCCTAACAGTGCATTAGAAGTGAGGGGAATCTTAGTTGATTGTTTCCTCTATATTCACTTGTCCTATCTGTGATCAGTTCAATGTTATGTATGGTGTAATGTTTCATTGTTTTTTGCTGTTGAGGAGTCCCATCTCCTAAGAAGTGGATGATTAAGATTTATTTAGCTACTGTTCATTTTCATCCTTCTCAACTAAATCACTAAACTGTCAGAAAAAAAGTGTTCCATGCTGCCACAAGTTAAATATTTTTATGCGCATGCCAAAATCTACAGTGGAGGGAAAGCTGTAAAAGTCAGTGTACAAGTGTGACCTAAGAGGCACACTGCAGGCAAAAATGTTAAGGTAATCTTTTTAAAATTATGATTAAAGAGTGGTGGGCTCTTCTGAGAAGTAAAACCATGTGCAAAAACATAATGCTTAATGATTTTGAAAACCCAATGATGACTGTGTTTTTTCTTCCTAGAAGTTCCATTCTAATAGTTCAACTTGTAAACTGTGAATGGAGAGATGAAATGCTAAAGTAGTCTTAACAGCTGTTTTCTTCCTTTTGCCCTAGGAGTTGTGTGCTCTCCCATGTTGCTATCTGCATTTAGTCATTTCTCATTTCTACACATGGCAGCCAACATGTATGTTCTGTGGAGCTTCTCAACCAGTATAGTCTCTCTTCTGGGACGTGAGCAGTTCATGGCAGCGTACCTTTCTGCAGGTAAGAAGCCTTCCTTGGTTATCTCTTTATGGCAGGCACCCCCAAACTCGGCCCTCCAGATGTTTTGGGACTACAACTCCCATCATCCCTAGCTAAGAGAACCAGTGGTCAAGGATGATGGGAATTGTAGTCCCAAAAACATCTAGATGGCTGAGTTTGGGGGTGCCTGATTTATGGGCTCCTAAGATGATTTAAAACTTGTCTTTGACTTGCACTGAAGTTGCTTTTATTATGTGTTATGAACATTCTTTGGTCATTGGAGAGAAACTGGCATTCACTAATACAATCCTCTTCAAACATGTCTGGATGAAGACTAGTTTAGAAAATTCTAAAGTAATTAAATGATGAGCTTCCCAAGCAGTATTCTGTGAGCCAGTATGAGTATTGTCCTAGGCCCAGGATCAAGGGGCCAGCTACTAGGATTGGGTTTTTTGGTCCATTAACCACCTTAATCTAAGGTGGGCCACCTTTGAGGCATCACCACCATTTTAATTTAGAGGTCCTTTTAATAGTTGTTTGGGGGTGAATTTTTCACAGAATTAGCTTTCCTAAATTAGGTAGGAGAAGTTACACTTGCTAAAATGTTATAATTCATAGAAATATAGAAGAAGTGCTATTACATATTAAAATAAATAAAAATAAATAAAAGGTAAATGACTTCTTTCTTGGCTTAGGCATAGATCATGCTTCAGAGCCCCAGAGGAAAAAACTAAGGAGAAGTGAACCGCTTCTGAAGCTATTTGTCTCAATGCCATAAATCAGTCCAATTTTGGAGACTCTATTCTGGATGAACCTGTGTCTGCCTTAAGAATTGCATGTTCCTCTGTAGGGCAGTCCATTGTGCTGTGAAAGCCATAGGTTTAATGAAACAAATGAAACTAGGACAGTAAAATAAGAATATTTAAATGTTTCATGTCCCTCACTGAATCCATGCTTCTGACAACATTATTATTTTTCTAGGGGTTTTTTCCACATTTGTGAGTTATTTTTGCAAAACGGTCACAGGAAGATTTGGATCATCGCTTGGAGCAGTAAGTCCTGCTGAGTACAAACGAATCTGTCTGTTGTGAAAGACTGGTTTTTGGAGCAGATTGTTTTCTGTTTTCAGAAGTCAAGTTATTTTTGGGGAAAAGCTACAGTGGAGAGTAGGTTAGAAATCTAATGAAATATTTGGGGAGGTGGGGTCGGTCTATAAGCTTCACCCCAGCAAAAGTTACTTAGTTAACTGTTTCCCCCCACTGTTTAGATCCGTGGTTCCCAACGTGGGGCACACGCCCCACAAGGGGACAATTTGATTTTTAAGGGGGGCAATTTGATAATAAGTTAGACCAAGTTAATGGCTTTCTCCATTTGAATAGGAGTTCACTTTTTGAATAATAAGAATTATATGTCAAGGGGGATGGGGGGCATCAGGATTTTAGAGATGTTTAGGTGGGGCATGGCCAAAAAAAGGTTGGGAACCACTGGGTTAGATCGTTTGTATAATTCAAAAGAAAAGAGATGCCTCAGTATCAGATAAGCTATAAGTAAAATAAGTGATGGTGCCAACTCAAATTTTTATGGTGCTCATTTTGTACATTTTCATTTTTGCAGCAATAAAAACTATTTCCAGCTTGACTTCCGTGTAAACACTTAATTGGAAACCAGTCCCATGGATTTCAATTAGATTCCTAACTAGCTTTTTAGGATTATAGTTTTACTGTTATATTTCTGTAGCCTTACTCTGAATTAAGTCCCAATATCAATAGGACTTAATTCACAGCAAAAAAACTAATTTCCACTGCATTTTTTATCCCCAAGTACATTTTTACTTGGGGAGTAAGTTTCATAGAACTCTTCTGAGTAAAACAATGAATGAACTTGTCAATATCAGGAATAAGTTTGGTATGTTATATCAGATTGTATTGTTTTCACGTTGATACTTTCTATCTTGAATGTCAGAAAGATTTATTCACAGACAGGAAATAGTCTATGCTTTCTTAAGGGGAAGGGATTTGCCACAGGCCCTTTCATTGAAAGAATTCTTTTAAAATAGCTGTAGTGTTTGGGTGACATTCAACTAAGGTATATGCAGGGCAGACACATTAAGCCTATCAATATCAGTTTGTCTATTCTGAATAGAACTTTGTTGGATATCATCCTTTGTTTTTAGTATTTCTCTTAACTTTTAGGGTCTTTGCAGCTGGCATAGCTGAGAACCTGCTGCCTCCATTTCCACATCTTATTGGTAACAGTTAATGGCCATTGTGAACCTAACTGTTTTTGGCAAAAAAATTAAGAGTAACTCACTTCTGTTGAACATTTGGTCAAGATAAGCAGTAATCTTTTCTGACTTCAACAGAAATTCAATTCTAAATTGAAATTTTTTTTTGCTTTTGTATTTTGCATTTTTATTGCCAATTAGCCAATTTTAATTTTTGCTTGTATTCTAGTCGGGTGCTATAATGATGGTCCTTGCAGCAGTATGTACGAAGATGCCAGAAGCCAGGCTAGCCATAATATTCCTTCCAATGTTCACATTTACAGCTGGAAATGTAAGTGACTTGAAAGAACTAAGCAACTTCTCTCCTCCGTTGCTACCTGTTTTTGTCTCATGGGCTTAAAGACACAACAGAAAAGGAAAAAGGGGTGAGAAAGGAAAATGAAAACAATAGAACTCAGGCACCTATTGCTAAACATTACAAAGTGATTCTTATAATGACCATCTAGAAAGGAAGCAGTTCAGGGAGGGGAGGAACTGGGGTTGCTGTATTTCAAAAAGTGAAAATCATGATTTTCGCGAAACAGAACAACTCTGCACCCAGTCTTTCTCTTCTGCAACCAGATAGAAGGCTGTTGTCAGGTGATGGGTAAGGAGGGTCCCCATAGGAGCTGGTCTCTCAGCAGAGCTGGTGGAGTGGGTCTTCTAATTTACCAATACAGAACTGAGGCTTGAAAGAGAGTTACCGTATTGGCCTGAATGCGCATCCACAAATAAGCTGCACCTTTAAAATTCAAGGCTTATTTGCGGGTGCGGCCCGCCTCCCGGCACTCCATCCCCAAACCGGCGCCAGGGGAGGCTGCTCGCTGCTGCCCCTGCGCTCCTGGGCTGCTTCCTTGGGGGAGAGGGGAGCCACGCGGTAAGGTCGCGAATATAAGCCACACTTTTTTTCCAAGTTAAAGTGCGGCTTATATTCAGGCCAATATGGTACATTCTCAAAGTTGCTCAATATATCCATGGTAGAGATGCGGCTTTAACTCACATCAGCTACAACCCTCACCCTTGTTCTCATTGACAAGGCATGACTAAATGGGATTTATGAATGTGGACTAGATTCATTTTATCATTGTTGGAGCTGCTGAAACATGAAGGCAATGTTGCTGTTGTGTGTGTTTTTTGCCAATGCTGTACTTGTTTACTAATTTCTAGGCTTTAAAAGCCATTATTGCACTGGACACGGCCGGACTTATTTTGGGTTGGAAGTTTTTTGACCATGCTGCACACGTTGGAGGGGCTCTCTTTGGCATGTAAGTTTTTGTACTGTGCTAGCACTATGAGAGTGATGCTTCAGTGTGTTGTAGTTTGTTTGTCTTTTATTTATCTAAAATAGCCCTGTAAAATTTCTACTGAGAAGGGTTTTTTGCCCAAATGGCTTCATGACATATACCTATAATGTGTTCTGTGAAAGAATTTCAGTTGAAGTTATGTGTTTGTTGCTTTTTAGGTGGTATGTAACATACGGGCATAATCTAATATGGAAGAATAGAGAACCGGTGGTGAAGGCATGGCACACAATAAGGACTTGGAGACCAAATAAATGAGGTGGGGCTCGCAACTGGCGCTTTTTAGAAGAAACCTGTACAGAAATGGCGTGCTGCTTTGAAGACTGGAAAGTGGATTGGTTGTTACATTACTTACACAGTAATGGGATCTTCAGTTCTAAATGTGGTAACCCACGCTCAAAAATAAATGCATTTATTGATAAACACATAACCAAATAGAAAACAATAAAGATTTGTATCTCACTGCTTTATTAAGGGAGTCTGTATTATTTCCTCTGGCTATTTTGGGGCAAAAATAACATTTGATCAGTTGCCTGATAGCTTCTCATTTAGAAAAAAAATAATATTAAGATGCCAACAGTTCTAGTAAGATCCTGATACTACAGAGCTCTGGTTAAGAAACTGCTTTATCATTCTCCTTGTCTTAATCTGTAATAAGGTTTGATATTATTAGGCATATATATATTTTTATGCACACACAGAGCTGTGCTCTACAACTAAGCTATGGCCTCTTTCAAATATGTGGAGTGGGGAGGAGTAGTACAAATGCATTTGCTGCAGGACATCTGGACTTTGAATGGAAGGGCACGCACAGTGGACTGCTCCAGGCGAGTCCCTTACTAAAAAAAAAGAAGCCCCACAATATGGGGGCCTGGCACCATTTGCTAGTAGCATTCATTAAGACTACACAGATGACTTAGCTAGACCAGAATAGAAACCAACCTCTTTCTCTCTCCCCTTCCCCTTCCCTTCCCTAAAATTGCTGCCTGACATCTCTCTTCAGGCTCCCTCTTGGCACTGCAGAATGTTAAGAAGCACATTCTTAACAAAGTAAAGGCAGCCTGTTCCAGACCCTCCAAGTGTCCTAATTTTCCTGATTTAGAGAAGCCATCCCAATTTCTGATTTGATCCCGGAATGTCCCACTTTTCCATAGGATGCCCCTATTTCCATTGGAAAAATGTTGGAGGGTGTGGAGTTATCCAACCCCCAAGCTGTCTGAAGGCAATCCCACATAGGGAAGTTTTTATTAATGTTTTATTATGCTTTTATATATGCTGGAAGCTGCCTAGAGTGGCTGGGGCAACCCAGTAAGATGTGTGGGGTATAAATAGTAAAATTATCATTATGGAATGGGACGTACCTATTATCATCGGAGAAATGTTGGAGGGTATGCTGCCCTTAGGTTCTTTTTAGGAAGATTTTCTCTAAGGGAGGAAAGGACTAAAAAATGCTTAGAGGCATTCAGCCCTATATGTCAGGATTTTGGAAACAAAAGTTGGCAACCCTACTTGTTACAAGAGCCCGAGAAACAAAACTATCACAGATCCTATACCTTTTGTGACAAAGGGGTTGGGCCTCCTTGTGATTTAACATAGTGCAATGAAAAGCTTTTTGGGAGAAGGAATCTCTTAGGATATGTTACTTTTTGTAATAGCAGTCTCTGCTAATGATTCTATTAGGCTTAGGCTTTAAATACTTGATGATTGGCCATCTTCTGACAATAGCTAGCTAGCTAGCCAAATGCCAACCCTTCCACCCTCTGGTCAGATCATTAAACTAACTCCTGCAAGCATAGTGAGGGAAAGCTGTCATGTTAAATATCATAGATCATTTTTTATGGTGGTGAAGGATATCCCAAAGGCGACCTGTAACACATATTTATAACACTATTTTTAGAATTTTTCAAGTGCATTACATTTTATTTATATATTTATGCTCTGCTCTTCAGTAGATATCCTCAGAGCATTTTTCAATACATAAAAAATGGCAGATCCTATAGAGTGGGGAATTCAGATTTACTGACCTATTAAAATTCTAGAGATAGT
Source organism: Podarcis filfolensis (assembly GCF_964270895.1). Lineage (NCBI taxonomy): Eukaryota > Metazoa > Chordata > Lepidosauria > Squamata > Lacertidae > Podarcis > Podarcis filfolensis. Next base: position 40,790,178 of record NC_139608.1, on the reverse strand, counting down.
ACAGCAGTAAGTTTAAACACCTTTTCCCCGTAACTTTCCCCCATAACTTTGAAATAATGAGGCTTTTGTATTTGATTAATTTTATTGTGTTAGCAATAACCTAAATATTTAGCAATTACCTAAATTTCTTTCTTTCTAAAGCTAGGCTATGTAAAAGTTTTGCTGCTGCCAATAAACACAATTTCCTTCTGAACCCTACTGTTTGAAATAAAGCAACAGAATGCCTTCTGCTCCCAATGGTTGATCTATAGCTTTTTTAAAAAGTCAAACCAGTTTTAAATAAGTATGAATGGACAAAAAGCTGCTAAGTTGCCATCAATTTTGAATTTAATTAATTTTTATAATGTTTTTATAATGTTGCACTATTTTAGTGTTGTTAGCCGCCCTGAGCCCGGCTTCGGCTGGGGAGGGTGGGATATAAATAAAAATTATTATTATTATTATTAAGGCTGTGCTTAGTGAGGATTAGCATAGGATTGGATCCAGTTGCCTGTCTGTAAATGAAGTTGCCCCTTCTACTTGTACAAAGGGCTGAGATCCAGAGACTTTTGCTGTGGGGAAGGGTGATTTTCACCAATTTTCCTTGCAGTCTCAAGCACCACCTCCCAAGGAAGGAAAATCAGGAATGAGTCTGCTCATGGGAATTCTGGATTCAACCATTGACATGGTCCACTCAAGCTATTAAAGACATCATTACTCCCTTGAAGATGTCCTCATTCTTTGAGCGTAAAGGATTTAAGAAGATGTGTTTATTGAAAGAGCGATTTTGATTGTAAACTGCCTTGAATACTTGTTAGAAGGGCAGGGTATAATTGTAGATGATAGCAACAACATGAAGTTAAAACAGTGTTGAGCATGCACCTGTGTCTATAATTCTTTCCCCATATTGGTAGTCTGATCCCAGTTTTATTTGTGATCCTACTGTGGTATAAAATGAAACCAGTGCAACATATTGAAAAGGAGTCCTGCATTCTAAATGGGTTGGATTCAAAAGTGCTTTTTTGACAGAGAAAGGGGATTTTTGTTGTTCTGACATGAGGCAAGATCCAGCACAGTAACTGAAATCCAAAGGCGTGCTTGTATTTGCACAAGGCATTCCACTAGTTCTTGCACAATAGTTCACAAAACAGCACTATGCCAGAACTTCTTTTGCTCACGCATCTCTGGTTCCAACCCAGCATTATTACTCTGCCTTTCTTGATGTATGATGTTTTTATTTAACAGTATCACATAGCACATTGACCAGGGATATCCACTTTTAAAACAGGCATCTTTTAATTAATCCTGTATTCTGTGCATTTTTCATTACTTGACTGGAACTAATCTTATAAGAATCAATATCTTGCAGCTGGGAGCATTTTTACAATGGTGAATTTTAATTATGCAACTGATAGTGTCAGTTATATTGCAGCCTTTAGCTGTCTGTAAAGATGCTGACAGCTTTATCCCTTGCATGTTTATATGGAAGTAAGTCCCACTGTGTCTGAGTGGAGCTGGCTCTCAGGAAAGTAGATAATTTCAGCCTGTTTTCCAAAGAACAACTTCCACCTTGATTAGTTGCTTTGCTGTGCACTGGAGATGATATTACCTCCTGCACACATGCAAAAAAAGTTTGCTTCTAGCATATACTAAGCCGTGTGAACTGTTGTTACATGCAGAGTGTTCAGCATCAGCCACCTTTACTTTTTGTATTTGGCATGCATTCTTATTGGACAGAAGGTGCCTTCTTCCTTGCTTCTAAAAAACAACACTTGTGTACACCACTAGAGGAGCAAGCTAAGGAGAGCCTGGAGGAAAAAGAACGCTCATCTCAGTGCTTGAGCAGTGCATATTCCTTCAATTTGTGCATATGGCCCCAAGTTCTCTTGTGAACATCTGGAAAATATCCTAAAGACCTTGCCTCTTTCCCCTTTTGCTTTGATTCATGATGGGTCACCCTAGCGACTAATCCAACTCCCCCCCTCCCCCGCGCCTGATCTAATCACCCCCCCCCACCAACTGCCAATCACGGATTGCAGTGGACATGCACTTCCAGCATAATCGAAGCTTTATTAGCATCTCTTTAAAGGCGCGTCGATCTGCATACCGATGGAGCCGGGCTGCCTTCGATTCAAGAGGCAAGCGGTGCAGGGCATTTCCTAGAGAGAGCGCCGAGCCCTTGGAGGGGATGGCACAAAGCTCTGGGACCGGGGCTATGTGTGTGTCGCCCCCACTTCCCTCTGCTCCCCCCTCCCCAGTTCTTTTTGTATCCCTGGCAGATGCTGCTGCATTAAGCTCCTTCTGTCGCGCGGGGGGGGAGGCGGTGATGGTGCACAGGGGCATCACGTGTTTGGCAGCCTTCTAAAGAGGGCCTGATATTGACCCAAGTGGGGAGGAGGGTGGAGAAAAGAGTGGGGGGGGGGGGAAGCCAGCGAGCAAGTGGGCAGGAGGAGGTGCTGCTATTGGCAAGCGACGGGGCGAGCTGGGAGCGTTGCTGCGCGCAGGGGGGGAAGCCGCCACTCTTGCTGCAGAACTCCCCCTCCTCTCCCTCTCTTGCTCCATCCATCTCCTCCCGTCCCCGCATCCGTGCATGGTGGCGCCGCCATGGCTTGGCCCTGCATCAGCCGAGTCTGCTGCCTGGCGCGCTTCTGGAACCAGCTGGACAAGTCGGACCTGGCCGTGCCGCTCACCATCCACAATTACTCCGACATCGACGAGCCGGCCGACGAGGGGACGGACACGGCCGGCGCCCCGCCGCCGCCTCCGCCTCGGATCCCAACAGGTGGCAGCACCAGCAGCCGCCCCCACCAGACCCACCCGCGGGCGCCCGCCGCCGCCTCGCTGCCCGTCTCGGCGTCCGCCCCGTCGCTGCAGGACGGTCTGGGGGGCGCCAGGAAGCCGTCGAAGAAGACGCGCGGCGGCTACCGGAAAGAGCCCTTCGCCGCCGAGACTCAGTACCAGCAGGATTTCCAAGCGTGGCCGGTGCAGAAGCGGGACGCCCTGCCCTGGATCGGGGAGTACAGGCGGGTGGAAGCCCCCGGGGCGCCCCCCGCCGCCGCTGCCGCTGCCGCCGCCGCCCCGGCCGCCCCTTCCCACGCCGCGATCCCGGGGGGCTCCCACGTGTACGTGCTGCCGGCGGCCGGGCAGGAGGTGGTGGGCAGCAAGTACAGCGGCTTTAAGCAGGTGTGGTCCTCCTCCTCGCCGCCAGGCGGCCCCGAAACCTCCTCCTACAGGTAGGTAACGCGCTGAATCGGGGCCGCTGCCGGGGATTCTTTTTGGCGAGGGAGGGGTTCTCTTTCTTAGCAGGGCTTAGCTCCTGCAGAACATTTCCACTTATCCCCTACCCCATCCCTTACACACACATGGGCCAGAGCTCAGCCCTGGAAGGAATAAAGACGCAAAGGAAAAGGGTGTCCCTGAGCATGTATGGAGCACATTCACTTCATCTTCCTCGCAAAGGGTTAACCGTTTTCTGCAGATAAAGCATTTCTGTGCGTGGGAATAGGAGTAGGGAACCTGCATTTGGTAGGTTTCTGTATTGCATTCATTGCCTGCTTGACCGTATTGCTTTTTTTTAACATTTCATTTATGCCATTTACACACTCGTTTTTCTGCATATCCTCCCATGAACTAAGTACATGCTTCCATTTCTCCAGTTACATCTTTAGAAGTAGGTTAGGATGAGCAACTGAATGACTGGCCCAAGGTTGCCCAGTGAGCTTCATGACTGGGGGAAATGTTAACCTGGGTCTCTCCAGTCCTGGTACATTCACTTGAAAGGGTAGGGTCCTTGTGGCATCTCAGTGAAGCAACATGCTTCTGTGTGGAGTTGCTGACACGTGACAATATACATGCAGGTCCCCCTCCCTCCCACCGACCACATATTTGTTTTTCCGCTATACAGAAGTGCTTTCAGTTAGGCAAAGCACGATACATGCAGTAGTCCAGGTCACCACCACCAAATCTTGGTTCAGGAAGTAAGGATTTCCAGAACCCGACAAGCTGACATTGGGTAGATGGCACCTCTTATACTGAGAACTCCACAGTACTTTCCAAATCACATTGAAATACTTTCCCAGTCCCCCCCCATGCACATCCCTAGTCATCACAATGCTTTCCTTTTTAAAAAAGCACCCAAACAGCTTAAATATATTGCCTATGAATAAATGTTGCAGCTGCTAACCCCAGTATTTATTTAAAAGGGAGATAGAATTACATAGGATTGTATCCAACTAAGTCATACTCAAGAGCAGACCCACTGAAATCAATTGACAAATTAGTCAAGTCTTTTGATTGAAGCTGGAAAGGGTGATCTAGTCCAGCCCCCTGCAATGCAGGAATCCCAGTTTAAAAAATTCCTCACAGATGGCCATCCAGCCTCTGCTTAAAAACCTCCAAGGAAGGAGAGTCTGCTGCCTTCTGAAGTAGCCAGTGGAGCTCTTACTGCCAGAAAGTTCTTTTTATGGGTCTACTCTCTTGAGTATAATAGTTGGATACAGCTGTCAGTCTGCAAGACTTAATTCCCAAATGCATTGCTCTCCCTCTTCCACTATGATCCACTGGGAAGAATACAAATCACTGTTGCATGGAGTATTGAATGAATATACAGAAAGCAAATAGCAGAGCATGTTTTTGTCTTTCCTGTTCTTTCTCAGGTGAGCACTTTCTGCCTCTTTTCCAGGTGCTGGGGTCCTGTCTCTGCCTTATCTTGCAGGGCTCACCAGCAAGACCTTGTTGCTACAGACAGGGCATCATGCAATCAGTGAGATTATCAGATCAGGCTTTCAAAAAGCCCTGGCTTGACCCAGCCCTTTCTTTTTCTTTTCTTTTTTCCCTTCTGAGTGCAGACAGATTTCCTTCAGACTGGCTCACTGGTTGCTTTTCTGCTCCCCAGATTATTTAACTCTCTGGAAATCTGGCTCTTAAAAACCCCCAAATGCCTTTTAATTTGTTTTTAATCTTGACTCAGCTTGTTCTGGCAAAGGACAGTTGTTCTGTGCACAGCATGGTTTTGTATGCTGGCCAAGCAATTATTAGGATGTCAGTGGTGTATTGATAATGCTAGCTGTTGAATCTGAATCAAGTGTCTCTCTCTAAATAGCAAAGGTGTTCAATTGTTATCAAGGGTACGGAAGGTTAAGGCATTTGCCTGGGAGCAGGGAATGTCTGTAGGTATTCCAATACAAGGCAAGGGACAGAGATTTCAGCACCAGTTCTCTATGCCTTGTTTTTCATTGCTTTCAAGGTGTTTCCTGTTACTTTTATATTAAATACATGTGGATAGATAATTGCAGTTTACCTTTTCCAACATTATAAACAAGCTAATTTTGTCTACTTCTGACTAGCGGTGCCCACTTTTTGTACCTTTAGACACCTTTATTTCACTTTACAAATTCATTTTAGGCATGAGTATCGTCCATGGACTGGAGCAAAACGATCAAGGCCTACAAAGACGACACAGGGTTTCATTATTCCAGAGGATCACTTTGTGCAAGAATCCAGCTACAAAGCAGACTTTAAGGTAAATGAACTTTGCAAAATCTTTGAAATGCAGGTGTTTGCTAATGTGAGTAGGACTCAGCCCAGGAAAACAGTAACACATCACGAGTAATGCTTCAACTTTCAAAAGAGTAGCTAACCTATCAAAAAGACCAGTGCCATGATTCAGCAAGGGAGCTGCTCTGCAGATGTGCATCCAGATGTGCACCCCATATTTATTATGGTTCTCATCTGGTCCCCATTGAGCTGGCTAGATGTGTGTTTCTTATGCAGGTAGGGATTCATAACCTAAAGCTAGGAGTTGGTACCCACAACTAGAGCTGAATTAGGGCCAGGATCTGACAGCTTAAAGTGGTCTATTGCAACCGCAAGAGCTTTTCTGCAGAGTCAGTCAATCAAGTTGGTTAATGAAAGGAGCCAGAAAGGAAATATTGAAAAGAAAACAAATATAAACATGCATTACACTCAATTCATGCAGAATTATCATAACCATTTATTATAACAATATAGTTCATAAACAAACTGTTATTTGAAAAATCGCACCAGTAAGACATCAGTAATTTTACTCAATTGCTGCCCTAAAGGCTAATCCGTTTGGCTCTAATTCTGCTTGCTATGAGGGCAAACAAGGCTATACATCTCATAATCCCCATGCCATTTAAATGTAATTTTGGCTATAGTGGGCACAGAACTAATTCTCCCTGCAGAAAGCCATCTCTTTCTAATATCTGGGAAATCCTCGCTATCTCCAGAATCACAAATACACTGGCGCCATTCAAGACTAATCTGGTGACGACCTTCAAGCACCTTTGTAGGCTGTGATTGATATCTTAATGCAGAAAAGCTATCCCTGGAGGGCAATGTATTAATTTAGGCAGGTAGATCTCCATTTTAAAATCATCCTTGAAGAAGGAGAGCTCCTGATGAAATTATATAGCAGCCTGGTCCTGTTTCCATTTAAGGTTCCCCAGTTTGTTTTTATCCAAGGATTTTGCAGCTGACAAAATTCTGGTAGCTAAATGAATATAAAATTAACAGCATTATAAAAACATGAAACAAGTTAAAACAGGAATGCAGAAACAGTGCACAACTCAGCACTATTAATACCCATTGATTCAGGAAATCTTCAGAAATATATACTTTGTAGTGTTTAACCCATTATTTTAAACAGATCAGGTATAGCTTGGAGAGTTTGTTTCCTAAGCCTCCAAGCTTTTGCATCTGTGCTATTCCTTCAATCAATTTCCAAACATCAAGTGAAATTCCAGTTGTGAGGAGGATATTTTGAGTTGACTATGCATTTAAACTCTCAGCCATATTATGAACATGATGTTATGGATGTGATCAGCTATGTCAATGTCATAAGGTGTTGGGATGGGAGATATTTGGGAGAAGGCTCCCGTAGTGGGGTTGAGTTGCTTTACTTCCAATTCTACCCTATCCCCAGCTATCAATAAAAAAACCACTTTTCCTTCAGGGAGGCATCTGAGGAAGAATAAAGTCTGCAATTCTAAACATGGTAAGGGTTTTTCAGGGGTTCTCTTCCCCTTTCCACCTTATTACTGCTTGCATGTTGGCCTTACACAGGCAGAAAGGTCGCCACCAGTTCAAATGTACTTACAGGAAGCTACCTTTAGTTCATCAAACTTCATATTGTCAACACTGATGTGACTGTGGCTCTTCTGAGTTTCAAACCATTACCTTCTCCAGCCCCACCTGGATGCCCCTGGGGCTTTTGTGCATGCAAATCATATGCTGTACAGCCCTTTCCGTAGCTCATTTGCCCATCATTGCAGTTGAAAAGATCTGCCCCATCCTGACCATTCATGTGCAGGGAGTAACATCTGAGCTCTCCTCAGTGAGCTGGTCCAACCAAGTGTGGGGTTTAGCTTGCATGCATGTGAAAGACACCGAGGATGCCAATCTAAAAAGCTTTTCAGCGGCAGCTGCGAGTGGGCGAATTTCTTTGAACCAGCCCTCGGGCACCTCACTTGAATATAGCCTCCTGTCTTGTCCACAAAGCACAGTTTGTGGCCGTGGAAAAGACTTCTTTCCCCTCAGCCTAATATAAGCGCAAATAAAATTCAGCTTCTTGACTCCAAACCTCATTGAATTATGTCACATACCATATTTCTGCAGTGCACAGGGCTTGTATTAATAACAGGGCTGGATTCTGTCTGTAGATCAGTGTATAAACTGGCTGCAGGTCTGACAATAAGAGTATCTTATTTGAATAGTGAGGAGACCCTTTAATATTTCCCAGCATGTAGAGCAGGGGTGGGCAAATTGTGGCCTTCCAGATATTGCTAGACTGTAATTTCCACTGGCTATGCTGGCTGGGGCTGAAGGGAGCTGGAGTCTATCAATATCTGGAAGAGCACGTCTCTGATACAGCAGGTCCCTTCTTGGTCTTCTTGAAGATGGGTACAAAGGCCTTATACTGGGTCAGACAGTTTGCCCAGCTAGTTCAGTACTGTCTACATTGACTGACAGTGATTATTCAAGGTTTCAAACAGGATGATGCCGAGGATTGAACCTGCGATTTTCTGCATGCAAAACTGATATTCTGCCACTGAGCTACAGGTCTACAGCCAGTAACTGGAGCCCACGATGATGTTCTTGTATGTAGCAATGGACCTAATCATGCGCCTTTTCTTCTCTCCAGATTCCAGAAATGAAGACTAAGTTTTCTCCGAATCCTTCTGCCGTTTTCCAGGCGCCATCTCGCATCCTCAATGTATGAATCTGGATCATGCACATTTCCCATCCAGGCAGCTTGAATGTTAAGGTTGTGAAAATGTACAGCTATGCAACTTTCACGAGTGGTGTTGAGATAAGAACAAGGATTATTAAAAGCAGCTACAGCGAATATCAGAATTTATGCATCTATTATGAACATGTAAATCAAAAAGCACTTGAGTTGGAGATGGTGGAAAATACTAGGGGAGAATGACCTACTTTCATAGAAATAGGCTTATTAACAGTGGGCTGACTGGCTTCAGTATTCCAGATATTGACGTTGGTCAGCAAAAAGCAGCATTTTAAGCTATAAGCTTATGCTGAAGAAAACGATGGGGCAGGGCTGAGTAAGGTGTATAGTAAAACACTCCCCTCTCAATGTTGTATAGCCACACTGATAAGAAAATGAAAGTGAGACTCGGTAGCTTTTGAACGTTGCTGTTTCTTTTTAGATCTCGGGATCAACCTCAAAGCATATATCATATTGTTGCAAAGACTTTTGATGTCTCCTTGCTGAGGGTCATTCAAGGTGAACAGTGTGGCCCTTGAGCAGTTTGCCCTAGATTGTGCTCCACACAAATGCTGACTGGATTTTAGAGGGTTCTGAACAAACAGAAGCAATATTTTATCTTTCAGAGGTCCTTACTCCAGTTAAATACTTCATCAGATTCCTTCCATTCTGTGGAGCTCTTTTGATAGGAGCTGTGGTTGGTTTCAAGATTGTTTCTTTTTTGGAGAGAGGTTTTCCTAGGACTCACAGTCTCACAACTCGGCTTCATTTCCTCCTGGATAGGCCAAACCCTTTTATTTCCTTAAGAGCCCAGTGCTTGGTCATTCTGAGGCAAGGCACAAGCTTCTCTTAAGTTGGTGTGCATACAGACTCAATGTTCACATCCATTTTAGAATACCCCCCAAGGTCTAGAGACTTTATTCTGGAACTGAAAATCAAGACTTGATCGAGATTTATTTCTATCCCACATCTTTAGTAGGCCAAAAGAATCCCCAGAGCAATACTATTGAATGAAACAGGAATTTTTTAAAAGCTTGGTGACTTTATTTATTTGTACACTGCCTACTCAATAGGACCTTGAGATAGCGTACATTAAGGCATCTAAATAAAACAAAAACCATAGAAATATAACTAAAAACACAAGATAACAGCCAAAGGATCACAGCACCATAAACATTTCCTAATTTTAATACCCAGCACCAACCAGTCCTGCTGGGCCTACATACAATAGCTAGGATACACCTGTCAAAAATAGTAGGCCTCACATTTATGGTCACTGAGGTATATTTATGTATTTCTCCAGGAAGTGCATTCCACAACTTTGGTATAGCCACCCTGAAGTACCTGTTACATTTTTAGGGTTGGGGAAACTATTACATCCTGTGAAGGGAAAAAAAAAACCATTGGAGGGAAATTGAAACATTCCCGAAAAAGTACCAGCTTTTATTGGGAACTGGTAGCACTAACTTGTTTAGCTCACAACATTGCAATGGACCAGATGTTAAAGCAATGACCAATTCAAGTTGTAATAGTGCTATTTAATATGTATGTAAATATTGTACATAGAGAGAACAGATGATTTTTTTCCTCAGAATAATAAGAGTATGCTTAGTGTTCTTTTAGTTATCATTAATTGTTTTGAGAATGCAAGGTAGAAAATTTATTGCCTTCAAAATCCTAAATTATTGCCTGCATATTGGTAATGCTAGTACTAAAGAAATGTTACATAGTGGCTATTATAATAACGTAATTTGCAAACAGGCATCATTTTAAAATTTCATTATTCTACATTTTTGAATCGTATTGAGACAAAAGCAGCTTTTGCCTAGGCTCTTTTAATAAACCATTTCTTAGTGTTAGTTCAGTTCCTCATATATTGTATATATTTTATCAAAATAACTAATTGCCAACTGACATTTGTAAATGTCAGAATGATCTATTGCCCTGATCCTAGGGACTTCAGTGTACGTCACTCCTTTGGTGGTAGGCTGGGGTCCACCAGATGATGTTGGCCTCCAAGTCCCATCAGCCTCAGCCAACACAGGCAGTGGTCGAGGCTGATGGGAGCTGTAGTCTCACCAACATGTGGAGGATCACAGGTTCCCCACTGCCAGTGGACAAATTCTGGTGGGCTGTATTCAAGCAGGGTCTTCATGGTGCTCCACACAAATGCTGACTGGGTATTGGTGGGTTCTGGAAAAAAACAAAAGCAATACTTGATCTTTGGGAGGCCCCGAGGCCCTTACTCCAATTATACACGTGTGTGTTTGTATTGGAGTCGTGGGACCTTTGCACTGGTGCACTTGAATTTGACATTTGCCCATTAGAATTGAGAAGTTCTTCATAACATAAATATTCAATTTGTTCATAAGTGGCTAAGCAAGAACCATATTGGGTATAATCCTGAGAAAACTGGGTGTCCCAAACTCCCAGTTATTATAACAAGAAAAATACATAACTGTCAGCTCACCCTCTACTGGTGTCAGTGGGATGTTGAGGTGCCTAACAGGATTTCATCACCATCAAAGGCTTGGGTGTGCCCAATAGGAGTTTTAATTTCATTTCATTTTTCTTCGTACATCATGCCATATCACAAACTGCTTTTGGAACTCATTCTTCATCTACTTCATAAGTGGGTGCTTGTCTAATCATTCAGATTTCATACAGGGACCATTTGACAGATGGCCCTACATCTAATGTAAGCACATGCAGAAAGAATTTGGGGAAGGGAATGGGGATAAGAATCATGGTTTTTCAGGAACATGGTTAAAATATTCTTTGTTGCATGTTGAATGTTTCTGAGTAAAAACCTGTTTATTCTGCTTGACGATTTCTGATATATTTAAGCAGTTGAGTTTTAACTGGTTCAGTTATTTGCAATCCAGACTTTTACTAAACAGACAAAAGAAAACCACACTGCCTATTTGGTTTCTGTTTTTAATTTAATAAGATTTCTTAAAAGGAAAAAAAAAAGATGACAACAAAGCAGCTATACATGAAGTTTGTATTTTATGGAGTCAAAAGATAAATTTAATAAAAATGTATTTTGGCTACAGGTTCTTTTTCAGTCTTCAGTTTAATGGAAACTGTTTGGAGTACTAAAACATTTTGATGGTTTGCATGTATACCAAGGAGCAATAACGTTTGTAATCTATTATCTGCTTTGGGGACCCGAGAGTGTAGCTGAAATCTGCACTGGTTGAATTCTGCTGTTCTTCCCTCCCACAACCTAAAATGTGGCCAGCCCTAGGGAGTGGCTGGATTGAGTGCTTGAACCTGTTCCTCATCTCCCCACATGGCAGGTAGTCTGTGCATGGGGAGAGCTGATAGTTCTGATCCTGTTGGTCTACAGGTGTGTAAGAGCATTGCATGTACATGCTTGGTGCCCTACATCTAGAACAACATCTGTGGTCCTGGTAGAACAGATTCACGAAATAAACCACTTTCTGGTCGCAGCTCTCTCACATTAGATCAGGGCAGTGCTCTTTACTCTGTGTGATGCTTTAGAGTTTATATATACTTGGGCTCAACTGAGTGGCATTATTGTCTGTGGTAGTGGAGCGGGAAAGAGGGATTATTTTCCATTAAGTCGCTTCCCACGCTATGAACACATGACAGTATTGTTTCCCAGCCTTATGCAGGATGTTATAAACTATTGTAGGAAGCTGCCTTTGCAGATACACAAGTGTTTCCTGTATTCTGATAAAAAATATGCCCCTTTATTTGAAAGAAAAGTAGAAGGATTAAGCAGCACCAAGTACTTTTTGCTTCTGTAAATGGCAGGAATTCTGGCAAGGATTAAGGAGGGGGAATCCACCGATGTTTAAGGACTGGGGTGGGGGCTCTTCACAAATGATGCTATTTCCATCTAGTTAGTAGTTCTGTGCATAGGTAGCGGCTGAACAGTTGTGTATTTTGCAGTATAGAAGTACATATACTGGCCCACAAATATCAATATATATATATATGTATCACAGCAGCACACTTGCATATAAGGTGACATGCTGCTGCACTTGAGTGTTTCATACTATTTTCAATGTGCAAAGCAGTCCTAGAATTCTTTTGTCAATATAACTTTACTTAGCTCTCTGTTTTACTGGCAATTGGTTGCTGTGGCAACATGCATTCTGCAAGCCTCGCGGTTATTCATCAGTATGACAATTGACTTCTTTGTCTTATTGACTTTATCCAAAAGGTGGGCTTGTTTGAGAAAGACTACAATTTAAGGGGAAGAGGAGCATCCTTTTATTCAAGGCCTAGATATTTATTTAAAGCTAGAGAGAAAGAAACAGAGGCTGTATTATTATATTCTCATAGTCAAGGGACACAGGGATCTTGGGAGAATCGTCCACAGAGCTTGGTAATTAAGATTGAATATTGTTAAGGGAACACAACCTGGACATTGAAATTTTGTCAGGAGAACTACCACAATAATGCTTCTTCGGAGTCGTGGTGGGACGTACAGCAGAGAAGCACTCAACCAAGGTTTTTCTAAAATTTTCTGTTAGTAAGAGTGAAGGGCAAAAAATTCAAGTATTTCCACACCCCTCAGCATACGGGTATGAGGCAGGAATGGGAGAAATGGGATATTACAGATGCCTCTCATTTTAATCTTTGAAATTTTGGAAGATATGCAGCAGGTAAGTAAAAATTAACTCTTCATCTTGGTCCCTGTTCCAATAATATTTTGGGGGAGAAGTAGCTTTAGGCAATGATAATGTGTTTTTCAGGCAACAAAGGTAAACACCTATATTTATGTGATTCCATCTTTATGGTAGCTGGTTCTGCAAGTGTATTCTGTACTCCTTATGGAAGTTTAGACTATGCTATGCAACTGTTGTTGAACAGCATTCTCCAAGGGGAAAAAAATCAATTCACCTAAGAGGGAGCACAGCAGGAATGGGTAACCTATGGTCCTCAAGATGTGGCTTGACTACAACTCCCATCCTTCTTGACCATTAGCAGGGGTTGCCTGGAGCTGATGGAATCTGGGAGTCTCTGCATATGGAGGCCACAGTTCCCCATTCCTAAAGTACAAGAAGTAGTCAATTTAGTAGGACTGATGGGCATTGACATGGCAGCTGCCACTCACCTCCTGACTCATCTGAATTGCAGATGTACAGGGAAGCAACATAGACTTAGAGCATGGAAAAAGTAGAGCCCAGCCCCATGATGTTTAATAAAGAAAATTTATTTTAAATGTATATTACACAATTATACATTATAATACAGGAAAAGCAAAGAATTTAAGCCAAGGACCATTTTGGACAATGGTAGCCTTCAACACATTTGAAAGCGTTCACTTTGGTTTAGCAAAAGCAATCTGGGTGTGTGGAAGCAGCATTATTACTTCATCATTGCCAACCAACCATCATTACAGAGTAACTGCTGGGCACCATTTTCATTTCCCAATGAAGGAAAAGTTTGCCCAAAATACATTTAAAAATCACTTGAAGCATGCTAAACTTTGATGGGACAGATTTCCGCTCCCCCTTTCCATTGAGAAACAGCTCCTTTGCTACCTCAAGACAACAGCCTCTCCTTGTTAGGTTGATTAATATTGGTTTCAGTGTTCTTGTTTTATTTTCAGATTGTTTACCTACAAGTCATCTACTGATAAGATGTTAGTACGTTTTGCTGCTGACCTGTTAGTGGACTAGTTAAATGTCAACAAGCCTGACAGCGAGGTTTAAGGATTTTCATGCCGAAACATGCCCTCCAGGTTCTCTCCACCTGGCAAACAGGTGTCTGTTTTTCTGCCACTTTCTCAGGGTGCCTTAGAATTTCTTTATACTGTGTGGGTTTATTTTTAGCTAACCTTATTGTTTGAGACAGCTGAGCATCGGGTGTATGTTGGTATTTTCCCCTTCCCGTTAAAACTTTTTTGCAATACACTACACCTCCCTAACTGCCTGCAATTCCAAATCTCAAAATTTCCAGTGGGATAGCTTTGTGATATCTTCCCCTGAGTTTCAATTGAAGTGTGAGAAGCCAGGATGTGTGCTACCGAGCTTCTAAGATTGGTGCACATGCTGATTTTATTTTGTTAATGAAAGTTTTTTTCTAACCACCCAAAAACCTTGTTGCATTGATTTCTTTAAGTAGAGAAACCCAGCTTACACCCCCCCCCCCAAAAAACACTGAACAGCAGGCCAGGCATCTGGTGTTCAGCATCGCTGTCTTCTGCACAGCTGAGGAACGTTATGGGGTTTTCAGAATGCGTGGGCATCCAGGAAGGCTGCAGAATGACTTACAGAATGAAAGAAAACAATGCTGAAACACACTAAAAAGCAAACGTTAAAGGACCCCTCAACAGTTAAGTCCAGTCAAAGGTGACTATGGGGTTGTGGCGTTCATCTCTCTTCAGGCCGAGGAGCCAGCGTTTGTCCACAGACAGCTTTCTGGGTCATGTGGCCAGCATGACTAAACCGCTTCTGGTGCAATGGGACACCATGACGGAAACCAAAGCACATGGAAACGCCATTTACCTTCCTGCCGCAGAGGTACCTATTTGCACTGGTATGCTTTTGAACTGCTAGGTTGGCAGAAGCTGGGACAGAGCAACGGGAGCTCACCCTGCTGTGCAGATTTGAACCACTGACTTTCCGATCAGTAATCCCAAGAGGCTCAATGGTTTATACCACAGCACCACCCACGTCCCCTACAAACACCCTATAGCCACCTTGAAAGTATGCTGAGCACAATAAAAACTCTGCACTCTACCCAGGTTAATTTCATTGAAATTTATCTCCCCTTTGATGATTTGGTTGTTCAGTGTGGTCAGTAAAATGTTGGAGAAATGTTCAGCAAGGCACTGCATGTTTTCAGTAAAGATCGCAAGGCAGCTGCACATGGACAGTATCTAGGTCACCAAATGGACTGATTTTTTTAAAAAAATCTTTTAAAAACTGTACTTCCTAGTGCACCAATAGCCTAAGAGCCACACACATGAAAACCAGCAAATTTTGGAGAAAGTATTCTAGCGAAGCTATTATATTCCAATTACATACTTTAATGTGGGCTAAACAATTCCTATTATCTGGAATTCAAACAAATGTCTCCTCACAATTGAAGATTTTAAAATCAGAAAATAAAACAAGATTTGAACTGACTCAGCAAAAAATTAGAGGAAAACTCAGTATGCTATAACTTAACTTTTTTTTTTTTACTGGTCAAGTAAAGGATCCAATTGTGGTCTATGGGTGGGGGGTGGACAGAATATTATTTTCGCAGCATAAATGAAAAATTAGGCATGTGATTTGAGGGTTGGCAACAACTTCCTTCCAAGAGCCAATTTTGGATTATTTGTCAACTTGGACAAGCTTTCAACCTAGTCTAGACTTCTTCTTACCATGTTCATTATGTCATCCTACACCATAACAGAATTTGCTGCCTTTCTATACACCTAAGCCACTTGTTGGTTGTATTGGTATGTAATGCTCAGTCATGGTCTAATGCAGCTTCCTCAACCTCGGCCCTCCAGATGTTTTGAGACTACAATTCCCATCATCCCTGACCACTGGTCCTGCTAGCTAGGGATCATGGGAGTTGTAGGCCCAAAACATCTGGAGGACCAAGGTTGATGAAGCCTGGTCTAATATTACAAGAACAAGCCTCTCGTGGGGCTTGTATGCTTCCTTTCCTCTGGTGCAACAGCATGGATATCAGAAGCTTTTGCTTCTGTCCTAGACTAACATATTGCCCAACATGGCAAGTGAAAACAAGCCAGCTTTATAGGTTGAATTTGGCTTGTTTCCAGTAACCATCATTACAATTAACTACCAATGTCAGAGGAAGCTATGCTCCAAAGAGAATTAAGGAAGCTTGCATTTATTTCTGAATTACACCAACTGAGCCCTATGCAATGAATCATTTCCTTGATAAAGCAGGAGTCCAGCAGTCTAGGCCATGATCTAATGTGCTATCATAATTTTCGCAGGTAGCTCACCTAGGAGCAACTGCTAATGAAATTAGGCAGCTGAATTTGGAACAGGTCTTTTTTATATATATATATATATATAAATGCTTTCTCTCTCTTTTTTTAATTTGAAACACTAATTTGTAGTATTCAAGGTAGCCTAAACCAAACACTAAAATATATATTTATTTGAACACAATGGGATTGTGCCAAGAACTTTATTCTGCTGTTCATGTTGCTTTCCAGTCCAGATCACTGTTCGTCACTCAATATTCCCATATGCTTGTTTGTGAGGAAGTCCAGAAAGGGAATGTTACAGATGGCTTGGTGAATATTCATCACGGTGATCTCTCTTGGAGTCCTGGGGGGGGGGGAAGAAGAGAGAATATATCGATGGAATGTTAGTCCTCAAGCCTCCATCTAAGCACCTGGTTAAGCAAACAACAACAAAATCCACAATGGATGAACTGTGCAATAAAATGCAGCTATAAACTGGTATTGATTTGCACCATAAACAAATTTTAATTTCTTACTATTATCAGGGCCTGCCCAGACTCTGAACTTTCATTTTAAAAATAGTAATATCCTGTAGCCCTTTAAGAATGAAAGTTACAAAGCAAAATGTGAGGCTCCATTTGAAGCAATTGCTTTGTGAGAACAATCTTGCCTTTCAGTGGTTTTTAACAAATCAGAGCTGTGGCTGATGAGTGCTAGAGAGATTGACACAAGCTCAAGGGAAGATGCAAAAATGGCTTGAAAATGACTCAGGAAGTTCCTCCTAAAGACAATGGAAAAGAGAAGCCATTTTTGCATATTCCTCAGTGCACATTTCTCTCTCTGGAATCAGGATTGCCTGGCCCATTTTGAAGCTGTTTTTCTCTCTTCCCTGGTAGAGAAGTGATTGTTGCCTAGAGAAAATAACTTGAGAAATCTAGGATTGTAGTGGATTTTGGGGGCGCACAGAATAGCAACCAGAAGACACGGAACCATGTCTTATCACAGTCTGTGAGTGATTTGGAGACCTCTGGTGCCTCGTAGTTCTGAACCATTTTAAATTTATAGTCCTCAAAGTAAACACAGATTCTTTCTAATGCACAAATGCCACACAAGTTACACAGTACAGTGGTACCTCGGGTTACATACGCTTCAGGTTACAGATGCTTCAGGCTACAGACTCTGCTAACCCAGAAATAATACCTCAGGTTAAGAACTTTGTTTCAGGATGAGAACAGAAATCGTGCGGCAGCAGCAGGAGGCCCCATTATATAAAGTGGTGCTTCAGGTTAAGAACATTTTCAGGTTAAGAAAGGACCTCTGGAACGAATTAAGTACGTAACCAGAGGTACCACTGTATAAGTAAAACCTAAGCAAGTATACCTGCTGTGAGGTGCTGCTTGGTAACCAACTGCCAAAGCTTCTCTTAGTATATCACTTGCCAGTTGCTCTGTGGCCTGTTATAAAGAGGGTTTCAAGGACAGAGAAAAAACAGTTAAGAAATGCTTTTAATCATCACAAACCATGTTTTATAAAATCGACACATCCCCATGCACAAATTACAAAGAACGATACGTTTGTTTAACTTGTCAACACCATAAAGGTAAAGGTAAAGGTACCCCTGCCCGTACGGGCCAGTCGTATCTGACTCTAGGGTTGTGCGCCCATCTCACTTAAGAGGCCGGGGGCCAGCGCTATCCGGAGACACTTCCGGGTCACGTGGCCAGCGTGCCGAAGCTGCTCTGGCGAGCCAGCACCAGCGCAGCACACGGAAACGCCGTTTACCTTCCCGCTATAAAGCGGTACCTATTTATCTACTTGCACCCGGGGGTGCTTTCAAACTGCTAGGTTGGCAGGCGCTGGGACCGAACGACGGGAGCTCACCCTGCCGCGGGGATTTGAACCGCCGACCATGCGATCGGCAAGTCCTAGGCGCTGAGGTTTTACCCACAGCGCCACCCGTGTCCCTCTTGTCAACACCATACCTATATAAATATATATAAAAACAGGACTTTGGACATGCAGTCTCATATAAGCCACAACTTAATTTTTCTGCATTTCACTCAACAAGCTATGACTTAGATTTTACACTGTTGAATGAAAGGAAGTTTTCTAACAGTTTACCTTTAAAACCATATCTTCTATTACGGACGCATAGACGTTCTTGTGCAGCTCTACAGGCTGAAAGGAAATTCCTATCTATAAAATGAGAGGGTGAATAAAAGGTTACCGCTCTTGACTACTAAACAAAGGAGCAGACAAATAGGACCCAAACATTCTGCTAAAATGGGATTCTGACAACCTGACAGAACTACTTGTGGAAATGGCGGGGAGGGGGAGATGTGTGGAAGGCACATCACAGGAAAACTTCTGGCTCCCCCAGCTGGGCCTGCCCGCTCTGTGTTGAGCCCCGTTATCTTTCTGCTATGGGCTAAACGTCACCATCTCCACATCAGGTCCTGGGGTTCTTGTTATCAGTTTAAGTTAAGTCTTCCTCAACCTAGTGCCTCTTGCTGATGTTTCAGGCTACAGCTCCCAACATCTCCAGCCAGCAAAACAGACAAGCATGGGGAGGACACCATATTGAGGAAAGCTGGTGTAGGCAAACTGAGGGTGGGGATTAAATCCCGAAAGAGACACTACAGGCAGTCTAGGAGTACCAGCAAGCTCCAACCAGAAAAAGTCAACACAGCTTGCAAATATCACAGGACAAATGTATTATACTGTCAAGAGCTTGAGGCAGTGAATAATTCTTCATCTAGCTAGGAAGAGCATTTCTCTCTGTACCTGCTCCACTGTCTCGCGCACAAACTCTGATGTAGGTTGGGGTGCCAAGTAGAACTTTGCTTCCTCTTGCTTCTCCTCTGGTTCCTTTTTAATGTTTATTTTCAGAGGCTCAGCAACGTTGATAATGTCTATTTCCTCGTCATTGTCTGGCTCTTGCTTGAGGAACCGCTCCAGCTCTTCCAGCTTTCGACATAGTTCTTCCCCAGTGGTGTAAGAAGATGAGCATTCTTTCCCAAGAAGCAATGGAGAAGACAGAAAGAGGATTTACAAACAGATCTGTATCTAGTGACAGATGGGTGCAACTAAAAGGCATTCGGAGTTCGTGCTGAACCGCAAGGAGGAAAAAGCCCTAATTGCTACCGCTCAACACCAGAACATGGTTTCCAGTGACAACATCCTGCCATCTCAAGTTGCCATCATCGTTATGCCTGAAAAGGAGCCCATAAAAATAGAGACACTGATGCTGTGGATGGACTGACATTTCTCAACGCGCCCTGCCTCATTCTGCTACAATGACTCCAGTCCCACAGCAGCTGGGTAACCAGATAAACATTATAGGTTTGCATCCACACTAAGTCAAGCTTTAGCCTTATTGAAATAAATGGGATTTTTGATTAACTTGTTCCATTGATTGACAGAACTAATTTAAGTCCAGATTCATCCTAAAGTGAGGGTGCGTGGCTAAGGATAAAAATGCCTGTTTCACTGCCTTCCTTGGAAAAAAAATGCAAGTCAGAGCTGTTCACTCTGGAACTGGAGCGAGGAAACACACTGTTCAGTAAACATAAGAATTTTCGTTTATAGATAACGAAAGAGGAAGCTTTAAAAAGCAACTTATATGCAGTGGGCATCAACATTTCAAGAGCCTTTTACTAACAAGTGTAAAACTGCTCTGGAGGAGTGGGGTACTTGGCTCCAGTCATAGCACAGGTCTTTGTCTAGGGGTGGGGAAGCTGTGCCTTTTTAGTAGCTGACTGTAAATCAGGGGTCAGCAACCTTTTTCAGCCGTGGGCCAGTCCACTGTCCCTCAGACCATGTGGTGGACTGGACTATATTTTGAAAAAAAATAAAAATGAACGAATTCCTTTGCCCCACAAATAACCCAGAGATGCATTTTAAATAAAAGGACACATTCTACTCATGTAAAAACACGCCGATTCCCAGACCGTCTGCAGGCCGGATTGAGAAGGTGATTGGATCTGGCCCCCAGACCTTAGGTTGCCTATCCCTGCTGTAAACCTTAGCAGGCTAATACACGTGCAGGCAGTCCTTCAGGCATCCTGGCCTCAAACTGCATAGGACAGCCTTTCTCAACCTGTGGGTCCCCAGATGTTGTTGGACTACAACTCCCATCACCCCTAGCTAGCAAGGCCAGAGCTCAGGGATGATGGGAGTTGTAGTCCAACAACATCTGGGGACCCACAGGTTGAGAACCGCTGGCATAGGACATTAAAGGGCCAAAGACAGCACTCTGCATTGGCTGCCCATTGCTTTCCAGGCCCAAATTAAGAGGTTACAGAA
Source organism: Podarcis filfolensis (assembly GCF_964270895.1). Lineage (NCBI taxonomy): Eukaryota > Metazoa > Chordata > Lepidosauria > Squamata > Lacertidae > Podarcis > Podarcis filfolensis. The sequence continues at coordinate 40,769,731 of NC_139608.1, read as the reverse complement.
TCACACCTGTTTTTAACCCTAAGGCAAATGATTTGTAGAACCAATGTTCCAAACATGAAAGAAATCTTTTCAAAGTGAAAAGGAGGTGCCCCCTCCCTAGCATCTGGATCCAAGGGTAGCAACAAAGGGAAAAAGAAAATGCTTCCATTTGCAACACATTAATTTAGAACCGAGCACTAACGTTACAAATTTGATCACATGTTACAGGCAGAAGGAAAGCAAGACCACCTCTCTTATTTTACCTCTTCTCCAAAACAATATGGATGCCTATGGGGTCAGATGTGCAAGTCTAGAGCTTTTCTCTAGGAAAAGTTACCCATAAAACAAACACATGGCAGATGCACAGAGTGGGCAAGCATAAAGAATGTCCTGCTCTCATTCTCTCACCACCTCCCTGGCAGAGCACAAGGAGAAACCAGTGTAGACAACAGAGAGAAACTGACCCACTCTCATCAAGAGAAAGCACTTCCTTTTCAAGCTCTTTAAAATGGTTAAAAGGGTACAATTGTGAAGTTCTATAGACCAACAGAAACACACTCCAGGAATCCACATCAGAGTGAGTCGTGCATATAGCAAGAACTGGGCCACTGAGGCATGCTGCCTCCTTTTGTGTTAGTCCACTCCAGGCTTGACTGCAGTCTTTCTAGCTGTGACGTTCCCTACAGAACATGTTCTAGATCCACGTATATCAGGAAGCTAGGGATGGTCAGCAGAAACCTAAACCCTCCCCTCCCTTTCCATGTCCTCCTTTTTAATACTACGTCAAGTGCTTTCCAGTAAAATCTGATTTTTTGCTTCTATTTCTGCAGTTTCAAGTTTTGGATAGAAAAACCCGGATACATCTTCTGCATTGCAATATGAATAAACAGATGCTGAATCATTCCTTCTGCCTATTCCTGCTTTAATCCCCACTCTTGCTGCCACTTAAAACCCAACCCACTCTTTTCCAACAAGCAAGCACCCGCCATTCTGGCAAGAGTGTAAAAAAACATCAACTTTCAGTAGAAGTCATTTAGGAATAGAAAGCTTCTGAATTATGTCTGCTGAATGAAATTGAAACTTTCAGGAGAGACAGATTGGACAAGTAAGGGAGAGCAGCAATTCTGTTTCCAAAATCAATTACGGATTTTGCAAAACAACGTTTGCTAGCTCCTAACCTATCTCAATTTGAAAGAGCTTCCAAATGAGCAAGTTTAGCAGCATGCTCTGTCTATACAGTAGGGCTAGGGAACCTCAGGCCTGGTGGTCAAATGTGGCGCTCCAAGTTGCTCTATCCAGCTCTCAGGATTTCCTCCCAGCCCATCCCCTCTCCCCAAGCCCTGATCTACACCCTCCGTGCATGCTTTTGCCTGGCTGGAATGTGTCTGTGTACTGCACTAATGCCTGCAGGATGGAGAGAAGTGGGTGTTTAGAAACTACCACTGCATATCTTGAATTACTGCACAGAGGTAAGAACCGCATCAATCGTTCTGCCTGTTTTTGCCATTGCCATTGTTGGCAAGGTGGCCCCTTGAAGACTGACCTGGAGGAAATGTGGCCCTTGGGATAGAAAAGATTCCCCACCCCTTATAACAGAAAGGCAATCCAGCACAGTTAAATAGTGCACCATAAATATACCATGCCGTGCAACACGGAATCTAGATTTGCTTTGTCAAAATCAGGTACAACTTAGGTTCTGGACTGCCATGTTTTCACCCATTGGGGCTCCTGTGCCTCTAATGGTGGTGGCCTGAAAAACCTTGTGGTTTCTTTTGACTCTCACCAAACCCAACAAAGAGCAAAGGAGCATCAAATCAGAGCAAATTTTCTTAAATTTAGTGGGTTCTTTGGGATCCCAAAAGCAAAAACTGAAATGGACAGAACAGAACTAAACTGGCGCCAGGGGCTTATAAATGGAACTCTGGAGCTGGTGTGTTGTTAAATCATCACCAAGGTACAGATGTTTTGAGATTCTCCTTACCTGGCTCGTTGTCTATTTGTGTCAGCACATCTTCTATGGAATCTTCATTCCTCAGAGTTTCCGGGTCAGGTGGTGTGTAGCCACGGGAGCGACACCAATTTACAACCTGCTTTGTTTTCAAGGGGGCAATGTTGTGAAATTTTGGGTGTTTCTCTATGATTTCTTGGAGGATCTTCCTTATTGTCAGTGCTCGCTGCCACTATAACGGGGGGAAATCCAGAAAGGACAAGAGCTAAGATTTAGAACAAAAAAATCCTGTTTTTATCCATCTTTTACAACTTTAGAATAGGACCAATTATGGTAAATTAGTAAAAAACAAAAAACAAAACACCACCACCATTGTAGTTCATTGCAGAAAAACAACAACCAAGAGCACTGCAGATACAGTTATTGTAGCAAAAAGCTTTTGAAAAAAGGAATGCATTTCATCAGATCCATGATGAAAAATAGGACATCATGAAAATAGCTGCTTTTACATATTATCCCCCAGAGGGCTTAAGAAACAGTTATGGGTTCAGTTCCTTGATCAGTGTATGGCCTTAGATTTTCAATCTGTAAACTAAGGTGGATGGTGATTTCTTAGTGTATTTCTAGATCAGGCACAGGCAAACTCCGGCCCTCCAGATATTTGGCACTACAATTCCCATCATCCCTAGCTAATAGTACCAATGGTCAGGGATGATGGGAACTGTAGTCCCAAACATCTGGAGGGCCGGAGTTTGCCTATGCCTGTTCTAGATCATTCAAAGAACAAGGGATACTTAAATTGTGCAGGGCCGAAGTATCCTTTGGGGGGGGGCATTACAAACTTGCACCACCAGCCCCTTTCCACACACACAGCACAGTCCCGTCCTGTACAATTTCATGAATCATGCTCCCAGCCTCCCTCCCTGTTTGCAGCCTGAAACAGAGTCTGACAAAGCTTGCTAACTATTTTGTTACTTGTAGAGAGGCAAATGGGTCTATTGTTGCAGCCTGCTACATCTGGGGGGACAATGTGTGCCTTGTTTGGGCACCCTCCCTACTTTCCTGTATTCTGTGCACAACAGAGGGGTCATTTTGTGAAACAGGAAAGAGAAACAGAAGAATAAATAAGGGAAAAACAAAACAAGAAGAAATGAATGGCAAATCCTCTGTCCAAAGACTGGCCAAGAAGTTAGTCATAGTATGTTTAACAATGGTAATAAATCTCCAATGGGAAATTAAAGTGAAGGTGTCCTTAATTTCATTGTTTTTACTAATGTAAACCTGCCTTTCATTTCATTACAGCTCTCATGATTTTTTTTCCACTGAAGTGTTTTGCAAGTCTTTGCCACTTTCCTTGGATACATAGCAGGGGGGTCCGATTTCTATTACACACCCTCTTCTAATCAGTTAAAGGCAACATACAGTTTCTCCACCTTTTATTAGCAAAGCATTCCTGCAAAGTAGGTTAGACAGAGACTGTATGACTGGTCGAGGTAACCCAGCAAGCTTCATGGCTGCGTGAAGAAACTGAACCTTGTCTTCCCAATTCTTGGTCCAAAACTCTTAACCACTACACTATGCTGCCTCCTGACTAACTCCATATGATCTAGGTTATTCAGACAAAACTTGGACATCACAGAATGAGGATATGGTAGAAGTGTCAAAGAACCACGTTTCCATTTCTTATATTACCATCGCCATCATCCACCCTTCAGCAGGCAGGTTACAACAATTTAAATTCAGAATAAAAAACAGTTAACGCAAATTAGTCATAGGAATTTACACAATGATTCACACTTAGTGCTAAAAATATCTGGAAGCCTCAAATTTATTTACATTTTATTAAGCCAATATCACTATATTAGAAAAAAGAAAATGGGTATACACATATATATTAAATATAACCTAGGCTTCTGGAAGAGATTTTAAAAATAAAAATCAGCTCCACAAAGGCACAGATTTCCAGCCAGACATTTCTCTGAGGGTTTAAGCTCATTTATATAGAGCACATTAAGAAGATTTACCTCTGCAGCTCTCCGTTTTCCAATATTCCAGCTATAATATTGTTCCACAGAACTGGCACAATAAGAGTTGGCATCTTCAGCTAAAAACAGGGGGAAAGCACAAAAAAATATAAATTTTAACAGCTATGAAACTAAATTTATTGTGTGACTGGCTATTCCTGAACATTTTGTTATGCACATCATTTTGCATGAGGGAGAAAGTACAAGTGTGTTGCGTAAATTTCCTGAGCCTCAGAATTAAAAAATAAGTGGCAATCTCATCTAAACACTTATGAAGAATGTTAATTGCTCAGATAAGCCATGGAGTCCAACCCGCTTCGGCTGCACAGTTCTGCTGGGCCTCCGGACTTCAAAGGCCACATTCCAAAGGCTCTGAGCAAACGCAGAGTTTAACGAGCGGCAAGAGAAAGCTGCAAGCTCCAATGCGTTCTTCAGTGTGCTTAATAAAACCCACTCAGGATATTAGCAGCTAGAAGCAGTTTTTATTTACAGCAGACTATCCATTGTCTATCACAGCGAACAGCATCGTGAAAACATGTCCTCTCTCCTCAAAAGCGAAAGTAGAGAGAAAGAACAAAGGCTGGAGACTCTCGGATATGACGTGTCTCCCCCCTCCTCCCAATTGTAGGCAGGGCGTACACTCTGAGCTGTTTAATTCTGTAAGCTCAGGTTCTCCTCACACCCCCTCTCGCCCTGCACTACTGTGGGGAAAGTATGTACAGAACTTACCCCCAACTCCAAACCACCACAAAACTCCCCATGACGCTGGAAGCTTAAAGGTTTGGTAAATCCATCGGCCAAGTTATTGTGACTGGCACAATACTTCAGCCGAATCAAACCTGACTGAACACTCTGACACACATTTTGGAAGCGTATGTCCAGATGCTTGGTTCTGGCCTTAAATTGCGCAGATTCAGCCAATTTCAAACAAGGTTGATTGTCTTCCCAAACCGTGATGGGCAAGCTACAATCCCCATAGATCTCTTGCACCAAGCATCTATAGAACTCTAGTTCCCGACACAAATCAGACAGTGCACTGAATTCAGCCTCAGTAGAAGACAGCGCAATGAGACTTTGCTTCCGGGACTTCCACCCAATTAGTGACTTCCCAAACTTTACCACTAACCCAGACACAGACTTGCGGTCCTGCAAATTCGCCCAGTCACTGTCCGCATAGCATGTGAGCTTTGCCTCACCTTCAGCTGGCAGCCTAAGACAGAAGTCTTTGGTATGCTGCAGGTAGCGCAGTACCCGCTTGATACCGTGCCAAGCACTCACACTGGGCCTTGACGCTTCCCTACTTAGCAGGTTGGTAGCGAAGGCAATGTCTGGTCTGCTCCATTGGGATAGAAACAACAGACTACCTAGAGCTGACTGAAAGAGCTCAGCATTCTCAAACTCGGCACTTTCTGCTTGCTGGCTATCTTTCACGAAGTTCGTCTCCATGGGTGTCTGAACTCCTGCACAATCGGACATTCTGAACTTCTCAAGCAACTGCTCAATCTTGCCTTTCTGACTGAGCAAGAAGCTACCATCCTCAGTTCTCGCTATCTGCACGCCTAGGTAGATCTTTACTGCACCCAGGTTCTTGAGCTGAAACCGCTTCCCAAGCTCTTTGGCAAACTTCTGCACCTGTTTGTCTGCCTTTCCAATGTGGATGATGTCACCAACGAAAAATAACACCAATTCCTGTGTGTCTCCTGATCCTCTAAGGAACAGGCAACTGTCAGCAAGATTCTTCCTGAAACCTAGCTTCTCCAAAGCTTCATTCAGGCACAAGTTCCAATTCCTGGCCGACTGCTTCAGGTCGTAAATTGACTTGTGAAGTTTCCACACAGTACTCTGCTCATTGCCCTCAAACCCTGGAGGAGGAAGCATGTACAAATCCTCCTGGAGGTCTGAGTTCAAGTAAGCAACGTCCACATCAAAATGATGCACCAGCAACCCTCTCTGTGCAGCAATGGCCAAGAGCAAACGTAGAGATTCACTCCTACAGGTGGGAGCATACGTTTCCGTATAATGCAACCCCCTGCGCTGCGTGAATCCTCTCGCCACTAATCTGGCCTTATACTGTGGTTCTCCTGTCGCTGTGGGCTTAAGACGGTAAACCCAGCGGCTACCCACGGCCCGGTTTCCCACCGGCAATTTCGTGAGGCAGAACACACCTAGAGACTCCATTGAGTTCATTTCCTTCTGCATCGCCTCATGCCATTTCCTGGCTTCTTCCTGAGGCAGTTTCTGAACATCTTCAAAACTCTCGGGTTCACACTGTGCCATTCCGACCCACACGCTAGTGACGGCAAACCTTTCAGGAGGTTTCCCCTTGGTCGTCCGAGCTGAACGGCACAGCACTACTTCAGGAACCCCCTCTGACCCACTGGGGCCAGCCAGAACATCCTTGGCATCAGAGAGCTCCCCCTCTGACTTACTGCGCCTTCTGGACTTCTCAGCCGAACCTGTGGGGGAAGATGGAGCACTGCGTTGCTCAATCTTCACAGCCTTGGGAGAAGTTCTCCCCTCTGCCTGCACTGGGTCTGAACTCTGAGCCTCAGTAGCAGGTTCAACCTCTTCCTCTCCTTCATCGGCAGAGTCAAACAGACTCTCTGACAGGATGTCAGGGTTCCCATGTATCCTTGCCCAGCCACTCTGCTCACAGAATTCAGCACTGTTGCTGAGCAGAATCCTGGACTGATTCCCTGACGGATAAGCAAACCTCCACCCCTTGGTCCCTGGCTCATACCCACAGAAAATCATCTTTTGGGACTTGGGTTCACCTTTCTTGCGTTTGGCCTTTGGTATGAGGACCCAAGCCTCACAGCCAAAAACGCGGAAGTAGTGCACTTTCGGCTTCTTTCCATGCAGCAAGAAGTACGGTGTGTCACCTACCACTGAATTGAACGACCTGTTCAGAATAAAGTTGGCCATTCACCAAGCCTCTCCCCCCAAAGCGCTGTGGGAGCCCGGCATCAAACAAAAGAGCTGCGGACATCTCCCCTAGAGTCCTGTTCCGTCTTTCCGCAATCCCGTTCTGTTGGGGAGAGTGCGGAGAGGACAATCTGTGTTGAATCCCCTTTTTGCGGAAGAAACTTTGCAGTGCAGACCCGGTGAACTCCCCACCGCGATCGCTCTGAAAGTTTTGCACCCGTGTGGAAAACTGCAGTTCCACAGCCGCAATCCAGTCTTTGATTAGCGGCGCAGCTTCATTTTTGTGTCGGATCGTGAAGATCCAGGAATTCCGTGTACGGTCATCAATCAGAACCAGCGCATAATTGGCTCCGCCCATACTGGTCACAGACATCGGACCTGCCAAATCTGCATGAATTAATTGAAAAGCCCTAGCGGTCACCCTCTCAGACCTTGGGTATGTGCACGTTTTCACCTTTGCGGACTTGCACGCTCTGCAATCTAGAAACTTAGCACATGATTTCATTTTGCACCCTTGCGTACACTCTGGGATCTTCTTCACTGACCCCCAGGATACGTGACCCATGCGTCGGTGCCATAAGTGAGCACACGCATCATGAACTGGAAAGTTGGCACATTGTGCTCGAGCCACCTCCGTGTCACCTGTACCTGCAAAAGAAGCATCTATCACAAACAACCTGTCTTTACATTCAACACTGACTAGTTGCTGTCCATTCTTAGAAATAGAACACCTATTGATCTCAAAACACACTTTGTAGTTCTCAGCAAGAAGGGCGCTGACAGACAGCAACGTGCACGACAGTCCCGGGACAACAAAAGCTTGGATTGAATCATGTAAGAAAGAACAAAACAGTGAGCCAGTCTGCGTGAGTGGGTGTCGAGTCCCATCTGCTAAACAGACAGTCTTCCCAGAAGTTACAGCGGTGCAGTTCTCCAGGAATTCTCTAGATGGCACCAAATGATGAGAAGCACCTGAGTCTATGACAAAAGCCAGCACAGCATCCTGTTGACAACTCTTGACTACAGCCATAGAGGCTGCCAAATGTTTATGTTCAGTGTCTCTGCCAGCTGCCTTCGGCTTTCCTTTCCTACGCTTTGAAGAAGAGCCCTTTATCTGGTTGCTACGGGAGACGGCCTTCGGCTGTTCCTGTGCCTCCACTGGACATTCTCTCACCAGATGGGAGGGGGAGTCACAGCGACAACAGCAGCGACGCGTAGCAACAGCACTCACAGCTCCCTCTTCAGCCATTCCTTTGTTCCCAGCACCCCCACCTTTGGGTGCACAGCCTGGGCCTGCACGCTCCCCAGCACTCTGGTTGTAGGCCTCTACATCACACAGCCCCTCGGAGACAAAGCAGCTACTCCCAGCTGTAACTTCAGGAACATGCCAGCAGCCCCCACTGGGCTCTCGGCTTCCTCCCTGCTCTCGGCTTTCTCCCGGCCCTGGGCTCCTGCTGAGCTTTCACACAGACTCCTCAGCACCTGCCAGGCGGCCCGAGCCGACTCAACGCCCTCCAGGTGGGGCAACAGGAAAGCGTCCACGCTTGCTCTCAACATGCAGAGCTCTCTGTGCATTCTTTGCTCTCTATCTTCCAGCAAAGCAGCCTCCAAGTCTGCTGCGTCATCTTCAGTAGCAATTGGCATGGGTGGGGCTGGCTCCTTCTGGGCTATACTCCAGAGCCCTGTGGCCAAAAACCACCCCCTTACTCTCCTAACGCAGTCCTCCCAATTTTGCTGATTTAATCTTTCGAAGGGGACGTTGAAACTCTCCTGGAGTTCTGCCATCTCCTCCCCCGGTCCCCCCTTGGGGTCTTGGAGTACTCACACGTACCAAACCAGCTCTGAGGATAGGCCTCCGGCGTCCCTTTGCAGCACACAGCTTGCAGCCAGCCTCCCTGCTTTCTCCCAGGCAAAGCCTCAAAGCAGGATTTTGTTTCTTCCAGCAGCGTCTCAACTTTCACAGCCTCTTTAAGCACACAGCAGGCATCAAAGTAGCTTCTTCTAATTGCAGTTACTGTCTCCCATAACCTGAAGAATGTTAATTGCTCAGATAAGCCTTGGAGTCCAGCCCGCTTCGGCTGCGCAGTTCTGCTGGGCCTCCGGACTTCAAAGGCCACATTCCAAAGGCTCTGAGCAAACGCAGAGTTTAACGAGCGGCAAGAGAAAGCTGCAAGCTCCAATGCGTTCTTCAGTGTGCTTAAATAAAACCCACTCAGGATATTAGCAGCTAGAAGCAGTTTTTATTTACAGCAGACTATCCATTGTCTATCACAGCGAACGGCATTGTGAAAACACGTCCTCTCTCCTCAAAAGCGAAAGTAGAGAGAAAGAACAAAGGCTGGAGACTCTCGGATATGACGTGTCTCCCCCCTCCTCCCAATTTGTAGGCAGGGCGTACACTCTGAGCTGTTTAACCCTGTAAGCTCAGGTTCTCCTCACAACTTACTCCTGTGTTCTGCCAAATGAACGATTCGGAGAGTAGGCGAAATGGCTGCCACAGCAGGATATTCTAATAGCAGCAAATCCCTTTCAGGGTCCCTGCTCTTCATAGACAACCCACTCAGTGAATACTGATTCTCCTGTTGCCTTTCCTCAGAGAAAAAGGCTCAAACTCCCTTAGTTACAAGGCATATAGATCACAAGCACTTTCTAAGTTCATATTATCTTATGGTGACCCAAAGGACAAAGTGAAACAAAAGAGGAAAATGGAAACAAGAGTTCTGATTTCTCAAAAATGAAAACTGGTCAGTGGCATCCATAGTAAGGAATTACCTTTGTCCGTTAAACTAGGCTAAGAAAATCACTTAAGGCCAATTGTGTTAAAAAACAACAACCCTGCAGAAAGGTATAGAAACTCTGCTGGTAAAAAGAACCCATAAATGTCAGAAAAGAAAATATAAGAGCAGGAAACAGGCTTTTTTGGGGGGTGGGGGTGGGTAAATAATACAAAGCAGAGGGGGAGAGCATTGTTTCCCAAATAGGAGGCCCACACAATTACACAGCATTTTAAAAAAGAGGCATTACACATATTTATGGCATCTCCTGTCATTACATTTTCTTTACGCCACCTAGTTTTGCACATTTGCTCCTGCTGTTTTCAAGCTTTCCTCAAGGCATGTAAGGTTAGTTACCAGGGAAACATTAATAGTGCTAACAGTATGGGCAGCTTGCAGGTAGGCAATCAATGCATACTTTAATTAGCAACAGATGGATTAAATTGACAAATGGCTGCAAACAGCTACCAGCAGTGGTAAGATACATATCCCCAGTCTGTCAGTAAGGCTAAGGATTACTGAGACAAGGCATGTGAAATGCTTTGGAAACTTCATAGTTCCTTCTGAGTATTACTGATGCCATTGTCATCATGCAACCATTCCCTGACAGGGATAGCCTAGTCATGGTGAACCGTGCTTTGATAACCTCCTGGCAGGATTACTGCAATGTGTTACACAGCTGCTCAAGTACAACCAGAGCTATTCAGACGCCTGTTCTGAAAGATCTACTCTGGCTGTCTATTTGCTTCCAAGCCCAATTTAAGGTGTCGGTGCATATTTTTAATCCCCTAAATGGCTTGAGACCCCAAGCACCTGAAGGTAGCAGCATGCAAGAGGGGCATCTGAGGAAGATCTCTAGTAATCTGGAGAGGCATTACTTACTTAACAGAGGCATGTTATCCTACCACAAAGGAGAAGGCCTTTTTTGTGGTGGCCCCCCAACTTTGATTTTAAGCTGAACTTTTATGTTGTATGAATTCTATTCATAGTTCAGCACACTACCACTGGTATCTTCCAAAAAGGAGTTGTTAAGAAATATTTTAAACAACATGAATAATGGATTGCAGCCTGCAACACTTACAACTTGTGCAGAGAAGGTTAAGTTAAGGTTAAGATAATAATTTATCACTTATACCCCACCTATCTGGCTGGGTAGTGAGATTGAAACTATACAGAGTACTGAGATTATTCAGATTTCTATGTATTTTGCAAAGAACATCTTTTGTGGCTTCTTGAGTTCTTTTGCTCTATTCCATGATGAAATCTCAAAGTTAAATGGCCACAGAGGTCATAGTTCACTGGCAAAGAAATTGTTCAATTTGGTTGTGTACTTTTAAATCTTTTTATCTACTAATTATGACTACTTTTGTTACGTTTGTAATTAGGTAAACTTTTCATGTTGTAAGCTGCCTTGAACATGGTTTGAATATGGAAAGGTGGCATGTAAATAAAATTGTGTGTGTGTGTTTGTGTTTTTCTGCAGGTTCTTACTTCTCTCAGCAATCAATGGCACTTTCTTTACTATTGCTGTCAAAAGTTGCTGGAGGTTGTCCAAATACTCTGTCCTGTAAAAAAATCAAGAGAGCACGTTTTATATTATCGCTTTTAGGTACCTTCCCCCCCAAATATGGCCCCCAGTTAGCAATATCCCTATTGCAACTCATGAAGTTTTAACTTGGCAAGAATAATTACCCAATGACATAGTTTCCAAGTTCAGAACTTTCCTCTGCTTTGACTGTCACCTGACCATCTTGGGAGACAAGCGAACTGCAGCTCTGTCCTGCTGAGTCAGGCTCCAGCTTAACTTCAGAAGATAAAAGAATAATTAAAATAAATACACCTGTTAAATTTTTTAAAGACATCTGTAGAAAAGTATATGTTTGCCTAGCCTTGAACCTGCCAATTAGCTAATAAAGGAGTCAAAGCTGTTATTTATAACTGAATAACTGCATTTTTTATATATTTATAGGACAAGAAAAAGACCTTGAGATGGTGCTGGCTGGTTACTCCAGGGAATTTGTTGCTGGAGCAACCAGGTCCCTGCTTGTCCTCTAAAATATGTGTAAAATCCTGCAATTCAACCAGTTTTAAAATATCCACACTCTCCTGAAAAGTCTCCATCCAATTCACAGAAAAAAAGAATAATGAGGAAAAGGAGATGGTAGCCGTTTTGGTGGTGGAATTGAAGTCAACAGCACTGTCTAGAATATTGAAAGAATTTTCTTTTGGAAGATAATGACCTGAAGTTTCATTTTCCACACAAGAATATTTCTGTTCTGTTATTTTGGAAAATATTTCAGCTGAGACCAGCAGCTTCTTATGAGAGGAATATATTAAAAGCTCATTAGCACTATCCCTAAGACTCCCAAGTGAAACCACTGCTGTACTTCTGGAGCTACTGAAAAGCATTTTTTAATTAACCACATTTTAGGATACTGCTTACAGAGAAAAATGCACCCAGATTGTTATGCCTCAGCAGTATGTGTCATTGCATGCATTTTTAGTTCTCGTGCATAAAGGAATTTGACCACGGACATATCAGCGCCTTCTGAGTATCTTGGAGCATTGTTCTACTCTACTGCAGACTTATTTATTAAGCTAACAGAGTGATCCATGCTCTCAGTCCTGCTGTCGTGATGGGGCGGAGGTACCTCTGCAATGGTGGGAAAGAGCTTTGCTGGTTGGGGAGCGAGGCTTGTCTGCCTCAGAATTCTCTGGAGGCATGGACCTACTGTTGATAGTATTAGTGCCAGAGGTATTTGGGGTTAGGGCTTAAACCAGGGCACTTGAGGGACGGGGATGGATCCAGAGACCTGACCTGCCGTTCCTGGGATCAGGCTTATCAGCTATGCCTGGAGCTAGTGTAGTTAATTCTCTTCCCCACTGGTTTCAATGAGGAGAGAATGTTACAAAATGGGAGATCTGCTGGGACAAAAAAAGAAGAAAACCACTTCACCCCCCTCCGTTACCACTCAGTTTTACTAAGCTCAGAGCCACATTTATGCATATACATTTGCCATAAAAGTATCAGGCTGGCAAGTCTTGGTATCCAAGTCAGATCCTGGTAAAAATGTACACAGAAGAAAAATCAAACCTAAAATAAATTAGATTACAACCACCAATAATGATGTCAGTGATTTTCCACAGGTGAGCAAGGGCAAGGTCTGATCACAATAACAAATAATTTTACCTTTTGCAACAGACACTGCAGAAGGGCTTGGAACAACTGCATTTGTTGAGGTTACAGGTGTAACAGCAGATACTTTGCTGGATGAAAGTGAGTGTATCACTGAGAGAAAAGAAAAATACTGATTTCACATTGATATGTAGGTATTTTCATCAAACAAACAAACAAACAAACAAACAAACAAACAAACAAACTGCTAGATAATTGTATTCATCAATTATTTTACTAATCCTTAGTGGAGATGCCAGATCAATTGTTTATAGTATTTTGGTAGAGAAACTGAAATTTGTCTATAGTGGCTTAAGTCTAGCGTTAGTGTCAGTAGTGTGTGTTATGTATCACATAATAAATAACTGCACTTGGATGATCATGCATTGGCTTAATATGTTAAGATATGAACAAGCCTTTTGAGTCTGTGCACAAATCCACTTTGTACAAGCTGGCAAACAAACCAGGAAGTATCCACCTGACCACAGTTTCCCATTTCATCTAAACCAGGAAACTATGGTTATCAGCTTTGGAACAATCCAGTCTATTCTAGTTTGAAGTTGGCTTAATAACCTGGATTGTTCCAAAGCTCATAACTATAGTTTCCTGGTTAAGAAGTAATGGGAAACTATAGTAAATAGACTTCATAATTGGTCAGTTAGTTTTTTGCACAAAGGGGCTGCATGTGCAGCCAAAATCTTAATCCATATCTTAGTTTCTTAAGACAAGATATGGTTACCTAAACTGTCCAAATACTCTCATCAAAAGCATCTGTACACACTTGTAGTCTTGCCAAACTGCATTTTACCTTTGTTCACGGGCATCAATATTGTTTGGACTCCTCCAGAGGCAGCACTCACACCAAGTTGCTTGAGTTGGCTGGGAACCGTCAAAATAGCTTGCTGAGGACTATTTTGACTGGAGTGGATCTTTAACAATCCTAGAAGAGAAGTCATGCTTAAAGAGAGCTCTTGCTCCTTTCTGCACAAGAGACTATGAAATCAGCTCTTCTGTCAACAGCAACAACCAAAAGGGGAGGGATGCTGATAAAAACAGAATCAAGCATCATTGAAAACCATCACTAAGGAAGTCTGACAATTAAACAGTCAATTTGTAGCTACAATTGAAAAGTCATAATTACAAAAAAATTTAAGATAGTTGTTTCTGCAAAGATAGTGTTTCTAAAGCAGTGATGCAGCGATGTACCACTGATAAATACTGCCTATCCAGAACGAAGTTCTGTTATTTAGAAATGGAGTTGAACAGGTAAATTATGTTGAAGAAAACACACTTCATTCTTGTGATTGAGGATTTATAAAGATATCAAAAGAGAGAAGAAGAAGAAGAAGAAGAAGAGTAGCAGTAGCCGCAGGGGAGCCAAATCAGATTGGCAATTGAAATAACCATCAGGAGCTCCTGATCACATATTGTCCTCATTAAGTCTAGTTGTGTGTTGTGAGGGCCCTCTCAGTCAAACATCCATGTACCTCTCTAGGATTGCAAGGACACACAGAGAGGGGTTCTCAGCAACAGACCCTCAGCTGTGGAACCCCTTTCCCTTGAAAACATGGGTTTTTGCCTATCTACGCATCTTCTGGAAGCAGTGCAGGAGTTTAAGAACTCCACACCCTTTTAGCAGTCACAGATGCAGAGTTTAGCTGCACCTTCACTTTTCCAAATAGTTACTTACATAAAAAAAACAACCACTTGCTGCCACCTCAAAATATTTACTATAACTGCTTATATCCCGTATCTAAAAAGATTCCTCACAAAGTGGCTTACTAACCCCCTCCCCCATAAATAAAAACACAGATTAAATAAACCAAGGGAAACAAGCAGAAAAGCACAGCAGCAGCAGATTTTAAAACAGTCTGACAGAAATAAAGTCCGCCCCCCCAGAAGAGGGGAAAGTTGGTGGACTTTCCAGGGAAAAGATTTGGCAATAGTGTTGCCACCACTAAAAAGGCCGCATCCTCGGAACTCGCCAATTGGCACTTTATTAATACTGGGTCAAAGAGCAGATCCTACTCAAAGCTCATGCATACGTGTGAAGGCTGACCTCAAGATACCTTCAAACTCCTAAATGGCCTAGAGGCAGACCAAACACCAGCACTTTTGATTTTCTTTTGAAAGAGGTCAGGCCACAAATACAGTGGCCTAGTTAAAAGGTAAAGGGACCCCTGACCATTAGGTCCAGTCGTGACCGACTCTGGGGTTGCGGCGCTCATCTCGCTTTATTGGCCGAGGGAGCCGGTGTACAGCTTCCGGGTCATGTGGCCAGCATGACTAAGCCGCTTCTGGCGAACCAGAGCAGCGCACGGAAGCACTGTTTACCTTCCCACCGGAGCGGTACCTATTTATCTACTTGCACTTTGACGTGCTTTCGAACTGCTAGGTTGGCAGGAGCAGGGACCGAGCAACGGGAGCTCACCCCGTCGTGGGGATTCGAACTGCCAACCTTCTGATCGGCAAGCCCTAGGCTCTGTGGTTTAACCCACAGCGCCACCAGCGTCCCAACAGTGGCCTAGTTAGGTGCTCCCAATTCT
This sequence comes from Podarcis filfolensis, assembly GCF_964270895.1. Classification (NCBI taxonomy): domain Eukaryota; kingdom Metazoa; phylum Chordata; class Lepidosauria; order Squamata; family Lacertidae; genus Podarcis; species Podarcis filfolensis. Next base: position 40,754,360 of record NC_139608.1, on the reverse strand, counting down.
GCCACTTCAGCACCCAAAATATCAATGCATTATGGGTCTAGATTTAAAAGGTAGCAGGAGCAAAGGAAAGGGAATTTTCCTTACCTGATACTGCAGTTTTCCCAGAGGTTGGGGCTGGGGCAGCCACCCAAGAAGCAATGCTTACAACTGCAGATGCATTTGTTTTATTAGGCACAGCCGATGCTGCTTGCCCCTGGTTGGCAGAAACTTGTGGCTGCTGTCCAGACGCCTTCACTACAGGGCCTGCCGCTGGAGATGAGCTAGAACTTGCACTGTCCGCTTGCTGTGTTAAAATGATTGAATATTGGGTTGAAGAACACCAGCCAGCATGAATTACGAATTCATTCATCCCTTACGAACTTAATGTGGAAGTACACATTACCTTCGCAAACTTGTGCTTTTAGACATGCACGTAACCAAGATTATGTGGGGGCCTCTGTGAAGTGCCCCGAGATCTTCGGATGAAGGGCAGTATACAAATTTAATGAATAGTAATAACAATCTGTAGGAGAGAATCACAGAGTGAACAGGAGAGCTGCTTAAGCCCTCCTCTGCCAGCTGATCCAGCCTGGGATCTGTACGCTGCCTGGAGCTCCACTGTGGGAGGCAGGAGAGGTGTACATGTAACAAAAGGAATAAAAATTCTGCAAGTTTCTTTGCAAATGCCGCAGAACTAGAGGAGTCAGGGGTCAGTGGCAACCACAAATATTGAACTAAAATTCATCTCAGTAGTTTTGGGTGAATAAGCCAAGCCAAAATATCAAATTGCACCAAGTAATTTCTTTTCTTTTTAAGTAAAGCTAGTAGCAAGCAGGACGGTTTCTGAAAATTTAAAATACCTTTTACTTCAAGGGAATCAAAACTGATGAAGTAGAAGATTCTAATTTCATAGACTACTTTCCTGAGCGGTTGCACTTGCACTAGAAACCTGACATAGCACTTGACCTCACCTGTGCAACTCCATTTGTTGGCAGAGTCACGGACGACGTTGTCGCTGCAGTGATCACTCCACCAGATACTCTTAGCACAGTGGTGCCAGGTTTTGAGAGCTGCGACGATGCTGGCAAGGTTTTCAGTGTATTATCGGATATTTTCATCAGTGATGCCTGTCCACTGGAAGCTGCCTTTGAAATTAAAATAAAAAATGGAAACTGCAACTTCCTATGAATCAAAGGTTTGCAAAAAATGTGATGAAAACAAGCGGGCATTCCTCCCAATCTGTTTTTAAATGCTTTGGGATGGGCCTGGAAACACAGAATACCAAGAAGAAAGTCCCACTGGGTTTGATGGGATTGCTTTTCTTTTTCTGTACAACAGATCAATACAGTTACTGTTTGGAAAGCAATTGAAAGTAATTCCTTGTTTCTACTTCCCCACTCCCAATCCCACTATTCTGATGAGGAAGTCGAGAACCATTTTGTGGTGTTGAATTTTTCCTTTGATAACAAAAGTCTGCAATAAAGGCTGAGATCCAGGGAGCTACTTTAGACATCCCCAAGGACTTGGGCCTGCCCAGCCGCATTTCCAACTATTTCATTTGGATAACTGACCTCGCCCGCCCCATGTCGTATCACAAGCACCTTTTGAAAGCCCCCTCCCATTTCAGAAGTTACATGATATGTAGGCATACTGAAAGGGCTGCTGTTTCACAGTACACACAAGCCCAAAGCCCCCTTGGACCAGTTGTGTGTTTGCTCTTTCAATCCCAATCAAAGCCCTAAACATGGAAGTTACCTGTGCAAACAGAGCTGCTGTTTTGTGTCCAGTTATCACTTTCAACGCCTGGTGTCCTTGTGCAGATGGTGTCCCAGCACTTGCGTTACCTTGCACAACTGTTCCAGATGTTGCTTGTTTCGCAGAACTCTGGTGAGATGGCTGGCCAACTAAAAAGGTGCCCTGGACCAAAGAAGGAAACTGCTACAGTGAGTGCCCCAAGGACTCTGCTCCCACCACCACCAAAAAGAAACCTCTCTAAAGAAGAAGTCCTACTGCAAATTCTGGCCCTCTCAGGTTTGATTTTTTGACAGGCAAACTGTTTTGCTCTTCCAATAGCACTTATCTGGGGGATACCACCTCATCTCAGTTAAGAAACTCAACAACTTTCCCCAACCTGATGTTGCTGGCCTCCCAACTCTCCTCATGCCTGGCCATGACCTTATGGGACTTATGGGAGAGAGCTGGGAGTCCAACAATATCTGGAAGGCGACAGGCTGGGGAAGGCTAATTTTATTTTTATTTATACATTATCCTGTCAAATGGTTTCAGATGTTCATAAAACACTCCTTCCTCACTGTTTGTTTCAATGAATTCAGCCTGGCCACTGGCGTACTACATAACACAATTGCCTCCTGCACAACTATCACTATTACATTTTTGCTATGGAGACAAGAAAGAATGTCAACACAAACATACATTTCATACAATCCTTAAATATATACAAACATACCTACATTCAGTCCCACAAATGTATGTTTGTATGCTTGTATATTCGCAATATGTGTGTATTTTATAATAAATAATAATAATTTTTTTTAAAAAAGAATGTCAACGCAGATTCACAGAGACTGCGCTTTCTCAAGATAAGGGCCCCTTGTAGGCCAATTCCCGCTTCTTAAGCCTTTAGGCTCAAATATAAGGCATACTCTAACCAAGGAGTATATCACCAACGTAGGGACCTCCACATATTGTTGGGATTCCCAACAACCATCAGCCAGAACTTGCATGGCCAGTGGTTAGGAAGGGTGGAAACTGGAGTCCAGCAAACACATGGGCTTTCCCTACTCTAACCAATTGTATTAGTGACCTAACCTAGAGCCACTCATGTTTTACCTAGCATCCAGCAACACCAGAGATCAACAGAAGGGCGTGGCAAAACTCATGGAGAAACCCCCACCCCCAGCTCCAAAACAAAGACCACAGTGACTGTAGAAATGGAATGCGGATGAAGAGAACTGGTCATGCCTACTTCCTGAAACTCTGAGTGCATTTCCTTTTTTTTTTTTTTGGATGACAGCTAGAACCATGGGCCCATATGATGGGCCTTCATCCCAGAAAACTGTATTATGACTGACCTGTGGTGTTTGCTTGAGGATGTAGGACGTGTAGGTAAGATGCTGTGATAAGCCAGTACTTGTGCTTTGGGCTGCCCCACCTCCGCTTGCTGAAGAGCCTGACTGCAGATCTGGAACAAACAAAACAATCACATATGCAGGGCAGCCTAGTCCCATTATGCATTTTAACAAGCTTCAAGGAGGCACCGTTTAACAGTTGTTGCCTTTAGGGGAACGCCGCGTGCCCAGACTAGGGTAGCAGCGTCTACTCCATTCATGTGTTTTATGGAATCGCTACACCAAGCACATTAGATTCAACCCGTTTAACACTAACTGGCATTATTTGTGGCTCGCAGAATGGCTCCTTGAGGTATAAGCAGCAGCTTTCCTTTCCCAGAAGGGTTCTTGCTGTTTGTGGTAAGGTACAGCTTAGTCCCGGGAGGCAGATTTGCCAAGTTGGCCAGATTCGTGGCTGGAAGTTGCAATGTTGCCATCACTGAAAGGAAAAGCAGAAACAAAAATGAAGATCACCCAGGTTTACAGAGACCGTCTTTTGCCAAACACTATTTCAAATAGGAACAGACAAAACCAGCAATTCTCTTTTTCTGTATCTTTTTTATTTATTTCCAGAGTACTTTTTTTGAAGACGACGAGCCAATGCACGTTCGCAACCCACAGTGGCGCATCTGCACACACGCGGGTTGCGATCTGGCACTTCTGTGCATGCGCAACGTGTGATTTAGTGCTTCTGCACATGCGCTACTGCCGAAACCCGGAAGTAACCCGTTCCGGTACTTCCGGGTTTCAGCGGTCCGTAACCTGAAAAAATGCAACCTGAAGCGTCTGTACTAATTAACTGGTTCCATGTAATTGTTTCTGAAGGTGTCTGCAAATAAGATAGCTTTACCTGGTCCTTGGGTTCCACTTTTGGGAGCTCCTGAGGGCACCTGAGCTTTCGTTAAAGTCTGCACAGGCTGAGCCACAATGGTCCCTCCACCGCCACTCACAATTGCTTTTGCAACTCCTTGCGTTACTACTTGCTTTCCACCAACGGCCTTTGTGACTGAAGGGCTGGATTTTGCTACTAGTATCTGCCCACCACCAATAGCCACAGCTTGTTTGGGTAAAGCAGACCCAACTGGAACACCAATGACCTACAGTAAAACAAATTGTGCCCATTAGAGAGCAGGAAAATACGAAAAACAATATGGCATTACAACAATCAAACAAACATAGGTGACTCAAAACCTAGCAATCATCAATTAACTCAGTTTGATTATATGAACGTTATACCACTTAAAAGCCCATCACAAACCAAAACATATCTATGGATAACAAATATAATAACCTTTCTAAGGCAACTGATACAATATTACTGCAATGGGATTTAAAAAATGCAAAAAAGTCAGCTGCACAAACTGGGCCTGAAGTGGCAGCTGTGTGAGAACAAATGCAGGACATGCTACCCAGATGCAAAATGCAGGTTTACAAATAAACTATATGGTTTCTGAACTGGCGTTTTTCCACACTCCCAAAGCACTGACTGTGTCTTTAGTAGAGACAAATTCAGTTATTTAATTTAGGCACTTCTGTACTTTCATTCATCCACCAAAAAAGTTTTAAATGAACATATAAATGAAATCAATTAAAACATTTCAGCAGTGGAGCACAGCAGGCAACTAAATCCAGGTTCAAATCTACATCTGCACACCACAGCTTGAAAATAGGTTGGGATGACCTACAGCCAGGTGAAAACAGCCAAAGGAAATCAAAAGAAATGGAAACTATTTTACCTTAGATGATGTGGATCCCTCTCCGGTGCTCACAATCTGCTTCTGGGGTGACAAAGCAATCATGTGACTTCCTTTCACCGTAACATATTGCTGCACTGAGGTCTGAGAGGTTGTCCCAGTCACTGGTGCTGGAGACTGTTGAGGCGGTTCCCCAGGCTCTTGCTTGATTATTACCTTCATATAAATCAAGTGGAAGGGAATAATTTAATCTCTACTAAAAAAAACACATAAAAGCTCTCACACCATGGCTGTCTATTTTTTTTACAAGAAACAAATAGGTTGCTTGATTGAGCACTAAGTAATTCATATATGACTGTCCCTCAAAAGTTCATAGTTGCCTCTGTATCCTAAAACCAGGGGACACGGTAAGAACAGCTTCTGAGAGAAGTTACCAGAAGAGGAGTACATTTGCAAAAATATCTGAAACATGTCTGGTTTGCCCTGAAGTGGTACAGTGGTACCTCAGAAGTCGAACAGAATCCGTTCCGGAAGTCTGTTCGACTTCCAAAATGTTCGAAAACCAAGGTGCGGCTTCTGATTGGCTGCAGGAAGCTCCTGCAGCCAATCAGAAGCCATGGAAGCCCCGTCGGATATTCTGGTTCCTAAGAACATTTGCACTTCCAGGTTTATGGAACACTTCCAGGTTTGTGGCGTTCAGGTGCCAAAACATTCGACTCGCAAGGCGTTCAGGATCCAAGGTACGACTGTATAGTATCAGAGCTCAATCTCTTAGCTCTGGGCAGACCAGTTGCCAAATATTTACTGATATATAAAGACCAAGCACCACACATATTACTTATATATTAACATTATCTTCCCCCAAAGAAAGTCAGTTGCTTGTGTGACAATAAAAAAGAAGAAAAAGGTGGTAAGGTAAATTTGTCAGGTCATTATGTTCCCTAGACACTAGACACTATGGAAAGAGCGAAACAAAAATCAGAATCGGTTCTTTCAATACTTGGGCAAGTTTGCTTTGGCTAGTATTTATTTGCAAATAAAGGTTCTATCTATCTACTTGAGCAAGCAATAACAAAAATCTCAAAAGTTTGAAGGACACATTTAGAATGCTTTATGACAAATTGCACTGTTAAATGCTGCTTGTACTGCTGCTACACATCTCAAAGAGAATAATAAGACTTCGAATACCTTTGTAAATGTTCCAAATCCTCCGGTCACAGATTTAGGACTTTGTACCTTGGAGTGACTCCCAATTGGACACAGAGGCGGCATGGTTGCAAAGAGAGAGTCTTCCTGCTAGAATTATACAAATCAGACAATTAAGTTAACTATGCAATTATTATTTTTTAAGTACTATGATACAAGAACTGAGCTTATTCAAGACAAGGAACATAAGCCAACCCGGGCCTGCAAAAAGTTCTGGGTTTCATGGAGAGTTAACGACACAAAGTTTTATTACCTTAAAGCTGTTGATTCTGTTTTGATTCTAAAATGAAAGAGAATCTAAACTTCTAACAATCGTACCTTTGTTTATTATAGCATACGTTATGCTGTCCTCCTTTAAATACTGAACTTTTGGTAATAAATGTACTCAACTGAACAGTTAAAATGACAGATGCAAAAATAATGTTTAGTGCATTTAACTGGTTAGCAGCCCTAGTTAGGTACAGAAATAGAGATCCTCACTTTTAGGAGGGCTTCAATTCATTAAAATCTTCCCAAATGCAATGAGCTTGTTACTGAACGCATGTTGCTCATTACAAATCACCATCATTCATCTGTGCCAAGTTTGGTTAAAACGGCAAAGAACTTGTTACGTAGAGATGCTTTCATAAGTGACAAAGGAATGGCTTTCTCTACTACTTTTGCATTAACACCCAAATTGCATAGGAAACAATTCTAGACAAAAATTATCGCGTTTTAAATGCTAGAAGCAGTCTATTGAAACACACAACAAGCTTATCTATCCCTTCTTAAGATGATTTAGCTTATGGTGAACGTTCTCTTTTGTAAGCAGTAATAAAAGCAAGTATTCAAAAGTTCCAAATTCTGCTACAAATCCATCACCTTCTGAAGTACCATTTATCTGCAACAATCTAGTTCTGTACCTTTGAGATTTCTTCCCCAGCCCAGAAGTATACTAACATTATTCGTCTGTGTCAGCTTAAAAAGCCAAATGAATTGCTCCCAGTGCTTCTCTACTAGCGAGGTTCCCAATCACCATTGGCTCTTTGGAATCTCTTTCCCTCACCCCAAATGTTTACGTAAATATTATTTTGACAATGGTAGCTATAAAGTTGTCAAGTGCTACGTCTGTTTTCCCTAAATACAAAATTTGTGCCTACACAGAAGACGACACCACACTTAACAAGAAATGCACTCAATAACCTCAGCTTACTTGTTGATTTTTGGAAATGTGAATCATGTTGCAGGTACAGAGATCGTGTATCTTCCACCAATGTAATTTATAAACAGGCCATGCCCAGACTACCCAGTGAACCATTTTTTTCTCTGGCTGGTGAAGGCTGGTTCATTGCCTTACCCTGGAGGGGAAAATTGCCCAAGTCCCTAATCCTTTGCATGCTTACCTAGGATGTCAGCTCTATTGAATTCAGTAGGACTTAGAAATAGAGAGACACATGACAGTGTTGCAAATAGGCATTTTGGCTTCTCCAAACACCACTGAAAAACAGGGCCGTGAAATACAGAGAAAATTGTGGTTTTGGTGGGAGAACACTAAGGATAGAGCACTTGAGAGACATTTGAAAGCAGACCCAACATAAGAGATGTTTGGGATGCAGAAATAAAACACTTAACCATTTTTTAAAGATGTTTTATCGCTTACTGCTTGCCACCCTGGGAGGAGCAGTAGGATATAAATTTAATGAATAAATACAGTGGTGCCTCAGGTTACATACGCTTCAGGTTACATACGCTTCAGGTTACAGACTCCGCTAACCCAGAAATAGTGCTTCAGGTTAAGAACTTTGCTTCAGGATGAGAACAGAAATCGTGCTCCGGTGGTGCGGCAGCTGCAGGAGGCTCCATTAGCTAAAGTGGTGCTTCAGGTTAAGAACAGTTTCAGGTTAAGTACGGACCTCCGGAACGAATTAAGTACTTAACCCGAGATACCACTGCAAAATGAACCAGAACTCTACAAATAGTTTCCAGAAAAAGGCACTATATTGCCATGGAATATCAAGGAATAAAAGACAAAATACTCCACCTGAACAAGTTTCTAAAAACAAAACAAAAACAGAAAAGTCAAACAAACGAATGTTACCTTGACAGCAGAGGTTACCAAACTGCTCCCAGGGATCTTTGATACCGGAGATGCTGTCCCTTGAGAAGCTTGAGAAACACTTGAAGCCTTACTTCCAGGGCTACCTATATATTGAGAAATACAACAGCATACATTTGGCCATCCTGGTGTAGCTTCAGGGTGTTCTAACAACTGTCACATTACAGCTTTCTGAACAGAATCACCTTTTCCTTGCTGGACAACTGGCGGAATGGAACAACCGCTGCCTGCTTGGAAGGCAGGCGGTTCACAGACAGGGGGACACCCACAAAGCCAGAGAGAGGACGGGTGCTCATTTGCCAGTCCGCTTCCCATTTTGCTAGAAAGCAATACACCTCTTCTGTGCCCATATGCTGAAAGCAGTCCCAGAGAATCTACAGCTCTTCCAGGACTAGGCACAAATCACGTGAGAGATGGTTGCCACCATTTCCTACACACTTTCCCCGTTTCTCAGCAGTGTCTCTGAGCTGAAAAGTTCTGGGTGCAAAAGTTCCCCTCCCCCACCTTCTACATGTTACACCAGGCTTCCTCAACCTCAGCCCTCCAGATGTTTTGAGACTACAATTCCCATCATCCCTGACCACTGGTCCTGCTAGCTAGGGATCATGGGAGTTGTAGGCCAAAAACATCTGGGGGGCCAAGGTTGAGGAAGCCTGTGTAACACTGTAGAACAGAGAAGCGCAGGTAGGAGAAGTGAAGAGCAGTAGCTCAATGGCAGGGCATCTGCCTTGCATGGAGAAGATCCCAGGTTCAAGTCCCAGCATCTCTAGGTAGAGCTGTGAGCGACTCCTTGCCTGAAACCCTGGAGAGCTGCTGCCAGTCAGTTTAGACAACTAGATGGACCACTGGTTTGACTCAGTGTAAGATACCTTCCTATGTTCTTAGCATGCACAGAACACAATCACTCTTACAGGGAACTGCCTGCAGTGAAGTATGTTTGCAGTTGACTAATCTATGATGGTATGTCTAAACCTGTAACAAGCTGCTCGATGCAAGTAGGATGGACAAACAATTGCTTTACAACAACTGCTTGTCCCTGGCAAACTGATCAAAGAGAATGGAAGTGAATGAGGGTAACAAAGCATGCTATAAGGCAGCCTTCATCAATCCAGCATCTGCAAGATGTTTTGGAGGGATGTTTTGTTGTAGACCAAAATATCCAGAGGGCTGAAGGCTGTTGTAAGGTCTGTGGAGTAAGGAGTCTTAGGAATGGAAAATACCTTTTACAAACAAAACAAAAGTTAGTGAGGGAGATGGCTGTTCCACTGATATCCAGCAATGACAATTAAGACATGAGCGAAGCACACAAGGGGTTAGGGGTTATTCTGAACATTCTGCCTCAAAGGCAAATCAAAACACACACTGCAAAGGCTCTGGAAAAGAGAGCACATTCTTCCCCACCCACATCTAGTCCACACCTGTGCTCGTGGCCGCTGCCCCAACCGGTTGACCAGGCTTGTCCACAATAACGTAAGGGTTATTGACTACAGGGGTGGCAGCCCCTTGCTTCATATGCACTGGAGTGGAAGTTGGAGTTCGAGGTAGTGGAGAAGGACTTGGGGTCGATATTGGAGATCCTAAGGAAACAGAAAGGGATTCTTCATTGTACATGTCAGACAGATATCCAGGGGTGTCAGCTGCGTAGTGACGATAACAACAATAGCAGCAATTTGCAGAATCAATTCTACTGCAAGCGTAGAAGCAGCTCCATGAAAATCAGGCACCTGCTGTGTTACCTTCAGAAACAGGCTTTCGTAGAGGAAGTTAGAACACTGGAAGATGCTACTTTTTTCCATCACAACTTCTACAGCAAACTACAGAGGACTATGGAAGGAATTATCAAGGTAGTGCTAAGGAGATTGCTCCAGATGGAAAAATCTCCCTCTACTTCCCTTTCCCCCAACAATCTCCAAGCCAAGAGCAGGGCTCATTAACAGAATCTGGCCCTATGTGCCTATAAGGCTGTGGGCTTCTTCTTGGACAAACATTGTTCATCCCCAGTAGCATTTTGCCCCTTATGACCTACAAACTATAGAGTTTATAACCTGGAAGACAGGGGCTCAATAGACTAGGAGCAAGACTACTCCTAAGTATGGAGGATGCATATGTGACATAGCGTCTCCGTGAGAGACACCATCTCATGCTTCAGACTTGACTTGTGTGGCACTCCCCCACCCCTCCTCACAACATACAAGGTTGTAACTGTACTCAGTGCAAGAAGAAGAAGAAGAAGAGTTTGGATTTGATATCCTGCTTTATCACTACCCGAAGGAGTCTCAAAGTGGCTAACATTCTCCTTTCCCATTCTCCCCCACAACGAACACTCTGTGAGGTGAGTGGGGCTGAGAGACTTCAAAGAAGTGTGACTGGCCCAAGGTCACCCAGCAGCTGCATGTGGAGGAGTGGGGATGCGAACCCGGTTCCCCAGATTACAAGTCTACTGCTCTTAACCACTACACCACACTGGCTCTCAGTATGAGCAGGCAGTTTATTCTTATCTTGCTGTACAACACAATTCGATGCACAAACCAAGCCATACCTGACACAATCTTGCAACTCATGGTGATGGGCTGAAAAGACTTGCCCGGAGACTCAGCAGGGCTTGGGATTCGACCCTGAGGCACTATTTTGCAACTAGCAGCAATTGGCTGAAAAGCTGAGTTGCCATGAGAACCAAAAGTAACTTTCTGTGAAGCCAGCTTTGTGGGAGTCCGTTCTAAAGATGACGGCAAGGAATAGAAGGTCGTATGTCTTTCGGCTTCAGATCTGAACCCTGATGAATAAAAGGTTTTTTTAAAAAGTGTTATGAAGTGTTTCTAGGCAGAAAAATCAAAATGTTAAAAACAACTTTGTTCCCTATTTCTGTCCCTCAGAATGAGCTCTCAATATTTGATAGGCCACCATCTCCTAAGCAGCGTAGTGTTTTCCTATTCAGACTATTTTTTCCATAAAAAGTTTCTCTCCTTGCACACCCACTGAAACTGCACGTCAACTAGGATGTGTCTCCAATATGTTTCAGTATCAGAATTTATTCATCATAATGTACTCTACAACATAACACTGTTTAGAACAAAGGAAACGGCCTTATACCTAGTCGGACTATTGGTCGATAGAGTCTACACTGATTGGCAATAGCTCTCCAGGGTTTTCCCAGCCCTAAACCTTGAGATGGTCAAGGACTAAACCTGGGACCTTCGGCATGCAAGAGCTATGGCCCTTCCCAATATATGTTTGGGTGGATACATACTATGGATGGACAGATCAGCCAGTTTCCAGTCTGGGTCAAATTCTCCTCCAACTCTAAGACACACACATATTATGTTGACTTCCCCCGCCCCCCTATTAATATTTTTACTGAATTTTATTTTTAGTTAATAAACACAAACGCAACTGTTAACAACAGAAGGGCCAACTAAAGTAACACCAGCGTTTTTATTTTACCTTTCTCAGCAGAAGTATGCGTAATGGATTCATGCATCTGCTTTATTGGTGAGGATGCTTTTACAGGTGCTGGCATATTTAATGGCAAATGCAACGAGGTGGGGGCATCAGAAAGATCAGAATCTGAAGACTGGGAGAAGACATACTCTTCTCTAAAAGAATGCCGGTGCAATTCAACGTCCACCACCTTTCAAGAGAAAAACAACTATGGTAAGGCAACTGATGACAATACATTTTTTTAAGTGTGCAGAGAGGGACTGCACTGCATACTTAGATACAAAGGACACCAGTTTCTAAACCTTTTGCGCCCATCAACAGAAGCTCCTGGTTTGGGGGAATTGTGTTGGTTTGCTTAAAATCCACCTGAACTCAAGCTCAAGTAACCTAATAGTTAAGCAACCAACCACAGAAGCAGGTATTGCTCAGAGAACATCACCTAGTCATATGACATCAGGTGGATCTGATCCCCATCTGAACCAGCAGGGCTTACATTCAGCATTGTTTAAAATCTGCCATCAAATGCAAGCCATGCTGCCAATCTGCTAGGGAAGCTATTCCCAGGTCTGCTTTCAGCAAACATCAAATCCAGTTGGGATCTCCTGAGTGAACTTGACCCCAGCTGTGCAACTTGTATTCAGCGCTGAATTTAAATGCTTTACTTGCAAAAGGAACAATCATGAGTGCACTCCAAGGCTTCCAATTGCAATGCTCCCTTTGCAGATGCAGTTTTACGTGACACACACCTGACATATGACTTCAGATGAGTGACTGGTGGGTGCAACTGGAATAAAATCGCCTCGACCAGATAGGGTCGCCTGTCAGGCCTAATTTGGCCTGCAGGCCAGAGGCTTCCCATGCCTGCCTTAAGAGGTCACAGAAAATCCTGCCTAAGACCAAGAGCAGAAAGCATGTGCATCTCATGTCAATTCTAAGCAGACACTTATGGCCAACCCAGTTACCTGTCAAGAGCAGCACACAAGTTACAGAGTGTACTTTCAACATGTAAACTGCTTGATAACTATTTTTACTGCTCATACTTTGCGGGGCAGGGGCTGAGATGGCCAAAGAAAGTGATCACTGTTTCCATTCTACAGTTTTACAAGAAAAGCCTGAGAAAACTTTTTTAAAATCATACCGTTTCAGCACCTAGCGTCTGTAGACCTGTGTATGTCCTATCCAACTGTACGAAACAATTAGGAAAGGAAAAGTTTAGGTGTCTTTGTCACAAATATTAGCAAATATATACACATACACAAAACTTAAAGAGACATATACCAATAAACAGAACTGGCCCTGCCAATAGGCAGAGTGAGGTTTTGCCCCATGCAGTTGGTTTGGGGTGCCACAAAATGCCAGAAAGTTGTTCACTTTTTAATTTCTTATTTTTGTATTTTAACTGCAGAGGGTAGGGGTGGGGAAGAGATACATGTAGGGTTTTCTGTCTCAGATGCCAGAATGACTGGCATTGGATACTATGCACTTTGACTTGTGTGAGCCTGGAGGGCTATTTGCTGTTCTGTTTTAGGTTCAGAGATTTCGTTACAATCAAGTAGTATATAAACTTTGTTAAATAAAATAAAACCAGTAAATAAACACAGTGCCCTGAAATCACCCCAAAGCAAACTATAATAAGAAAAAAGTTAGGACTCTTCTAAAAGCCAAGCAGGAGGGAGCCATACTTATTTCCCTGAGAAGGGCATTGCATCACAGAAGACACAACTATTCTGAACCATAAAAGGACTAGCATAGAAAACAGGCTTTACTGTGTTACTTCTTGTGAGAGCAAAACAATAAAAATACAAAGAGAGTATTTTCATCTATGCATTATCACTGCAGAAAAATTACCTTCAGATGGTGTATGATATCAATTCTTTTGTTCCGGCTGTCTTTGAAATGAATCTGAACCCTGACAGGAAACTCTCCCCAGCCCCGTCTAGTCAGGTGGAAAGGAGGCTCTCTAGAAATAAGGATCATTTTTCAAAACAAAAGTCTTCCACTACATACAAGATACTTCTGAGCTTGGGACTTGGAGGTGCAGAACAAGCAACAAGGTCCACATAAGGTGAAAGACCAGCAAAGAGTTACCATGGTGATATTCAACTATTTGAGACAGTGCCAAAGAATTTTAAGGATCTTAAGAAGCAAACATACTATTCAAATTTTTCAAGCCTCCCTAATATTTGCAGTCTTGGCTATTTGACTTTAGAAAGGTTTTATAATCTGTTGTCCTCCCTATGTTGTATGACAGTTCCCCTCAGAGGTGTCTGGCACCTTCATTACACAGCTTTGGGCAAATGCTAAAGACTCTTTACCCTGGATTTTGACACTTGAGATGTATATTTTTAGGACCGATCTTATTTTGCTAATGTTGAGTTGTTTTAAATCGTTTGCAGTGCTGTTTAATATTGTGTTTTAATATTAACGTTGTGTTCCTCATTTAGTAACCCGCTCCCGTTGCTCTGTCCCAGATTTTGCCAACCTGGCAGTTCGAAAGCACACAAGTGCAAGTAGATAAATAGATACTGCTGTGGCAGGAAGGAAAAACAACATTTCCATGCACTCTGGCACTCGTCATGATGTCCCGTTGCACCAGAAGTGGTTTAGTCATGCTGGCCACATGACCCAGAAAGCTGTCAGTGGACAAACGCCAGCACCCTCAGACTGAAGTGAGTTGAGTGCCGCACCCCATAGTCACCTCTGATTGGACTTAACTGTCCAGGGGTCCTTTACCTTTTTACCTAGTAACCTGCCCTGGAACCTTAGGGTGAAGGGAGAGTAATAAATTGTAGTAATCATCATCGTTGTCCATTGGCCATGTTGGCTGGGGCTAGTGGGAGCTGGCTGGAGGCCAACAACATCTGAAGAACCGTGGGCTCCCCAGCTGCGATATAGCTAAATACACATCTCAGCACCATGCTTTGAAAAACAGACAGAAAGCTGAAATTCTGAGAAGACACACAGATGGGGTGAGGAGCTGAGCTGCTTCACACAATCTCTGCCATCTGTTTTCTGCTCAGTATGCCTTTTGTTTCTGCTGGGCTCCAGATACAGGGTTACTCATGCATAAGATCTTGACTGAAAAACAGCAGGTAGGGGAAGGGTTATGCTCTCTTCTGCGTTTACCTTCTTGGGCATATGATGCCACATATCAGCCAGAGAGGATTTGAACCCCCTTCCCAGAGTACTGGAACCCCACCCCTAAGTAAAAATCACTGAGGTTCTGACAATCTGTTAGTCAGTTGGGGCAAGTTGGAAGTTTCACCGAAAGTGCTGTTACCTGACTTCGACAAGATCGTTAGGTTTGTAGCTGGGATGAAGGAAGAACCAGACTTTCTTAACAAAGTGATCAATGCTGGGTTCTCTTCGGGACCCTCGTACATACACCATCCATTTATGAGTGGACTGGTCATTCTCTTCTCTCTTGTCAGGAGGAATGTACCTGGCAGAGGGGGGAAATAATCACTCAAATCAATTCCACTACAAACATTTTGAAATATTAAAGCACACATTGTTTAGCCATTTCTCTAGATGCGATCCACATTCCAGGCGAACAGTCAAAGAACACACAAGAACAAGACTTCAGGTACTAACTTGGAGACATTGCCAACCACTATGGTTTTCTTCACAAACAGCCGCGAATGTTCATCATTTGAGTGACCAGCATTTCTCAGGGCCCCTTTGTGACCTCTAGCAACACCAGAAGTGCCCTGAGGACAAAACAGAAATCTGTTTAGAAATCTGCTTATGCACACATTTACTCTAATTTTACCCCCCTGCAAGGAAGATGCAGCTACTGTTTAAATTGCAGAAAGGACATACACCTGTCTGCAGTAAAAGGTCAATAGAGAACAACCCTGAAAATGATAAAAGAACCAGCATATTTTAAAATACCTGTTTTTAGCACATTTGCAAATCTAAGCAAGAGTAGGGAGACGCAGAGCTGCTGCAGAACAAAAAAAAGGTCAATTTAGGTACATTCCATGAAAGGATTTTTCTGCTTCATCACGTAAGGTCTGCCAATACTGGGGATTAAATTTCTTTTCACTCCTCTCAGGGACAGGGACCATAATTCTCTCACATTAAAAAAAAACTAAGATGAAAATAACCCATTTCTCTGCCCTCTCCAAACGTGTTGTAGAAACCGAACTAACTTTGAGCCATTTAATGTTATTAATGTCTCACTCTGGGACAATCAGCCAAGACACGGACTAGAAAGCACCTAACTGATGTAATCACTTCTAAATTATCTACAAACTTAATGTTTGACTGTATTATTTGAATTGTATTTGCATGGAACATTTCTTGGAGAGGTGTATATAGGGATTATTTGTTCTATATATTTTTAGAAGCTGAAAAATAAAGTTAAGAAGGGGGGGAATGTTGTGGATGATGGAGCACAACGATTCTGAAATTATCGCTGCACATAGTGCTACATCAGCAGAAAACAGGCAGCAAAAAGCAATATAATGAGACCTGTAATTGACCCCTTTCTACAACAGTGCTAATGAGGGGTGTTGAAGATGAAACCATCTCTGTGGGTTTCAGAAGACGCAGCAGAAGTCAGGAATATATTTGCTATGTCTGCCTTTGAATACAAAAGAACACTATTTTTTCCTCTTCCTCTTGCCTTGTTTTAACACCTCAGGTTCATTTTACCTGCCCAGAATTCTTGCTCAGCCTCTGGTCGAGCTTGTTTGATAATCGCTCTTCTACATCCAGGCTGCCATTGTCCTTTCCCATCAAATAGTCCATGTGCTGGGATGATTCACTCTCTGAATGGTTAACTGACAGAGTTTCTGACCCCTGATTAGCAGGAGATGATGATCTGGAGGGAGATTCCAAAAATCTCTTGATAGATGGATGGTTAAAAACCATAGGATCACAGGTCTTGGTTCCCTGAAACAACAAAGGAGGCAGCACATTTCAGTTTTGCTCAGAATTAAAGTTATGACAGAAAGTAACATGTCCACCTGATCAAAGTATATACTGTGCTGATAAACACTTGCAGAGTGTAGCAGAAGCACCCATCTGACCATGGCTTCCTTGGAGGTTGCAGACCACCAAACATCTGGCGGTTTTCCGTTTTTGTAAATGCAATTTTTTTTCTTTCAAAAAGTCACATTGCTATCAGTTTTACCTCTCCGACTTTAAGAAGACCAGCAGAAGCATAGTAGTTTGCAACAATGCAGGCTCGCAGTTTATCCATCATTCTTCTTGCTTCAACCAAGCGCTATGAAAAGGGGGGGTGGGGAGAAGATGAAAGTCCCATTATGAAGTATAGTGACTGTAACCCTTCCCACAGAATACTGAGCTTGAAATCTGTATACCTGATCTATGACTTCAATCTCATGTTCTTTATTCTTCATTTCTACTGAAAACTGCTCTTTAATAATTGCCTCAATCTTCTGTACTGCAGCATCTCGTGCTGTTCAGGAAGAGTCCACAAAGAAGAAGAATATTCTTATGGGCAAGAAAGTTAAGGCCATTTGCAACAACACAGTCCTCCGTGCCTGGAAGACGATGTGGACTTCTGGCTTGCTTTTCAGTATCAAAATGACCAGGCCAAGTATGAAGAAACGAAATAAGTATGCCATTCTTATTTGTTTGTATGTGTGTGTGCACCCATGTACAAGAATAATATGTAATATTTTAAAGAACCACAATACAATAACTGATATATGAACATATGAATGACAGCTCCAAAATCTGAAGATTGGTGAAAGAAAGCTCTTACAAGGGCTTGATGAAGTTAAATAGTCAATCACTCAATCCATTTCAGGAGATCTTCATCAAAAGCCTAGTTGGACACATAAATTCAGTAATCCATCCATTTGGTTAGATGCATAGCTGGGACCAAATGTTTTATATTTTTATATAAGTGTGTGTGTGTGTGTGTGTGTGTGTGTGTGTGAGAGAGAGAGAGAGAGAGAGAGAGAGAGAGAGAGAGAAAATAATTAAGATAATAGCTGTGGTACAGGTGGTGGTTTAAAATAAAAAAAAATCCACTGTCACAGAACATGTGAGAAGAATGTTGTAAAACCAAGTATTATTGCAGTTCACGTTCAGTCTGGCTATAGTAATTGAAGTTTTTAATAAAATTAAATGGGAAATGGTGGCACTTGATCCATCAGTCAAGCTCTTGAATTTCACACAAAGAAATACTGAAACCAATTCTATTAGCGTGAAAGAAAACAGCAGCGTTCTGCATATTTTAGAAATCAAACACAAACCAATACCTATAGACAGACTATATTCTTCTCCTCTTATCTCTGTCCCACTTCAATTTTTGAATTTATTTTTTATTTTTTACCTGACTGCTCAACTGCTTTATGACGTTTATTTGTAGGTACATGCGAGATCTCCTCATAGTCTGGGTCCATCTCTTCTATAGTTCTTTTGATTCCTGACATGTTTGGCGACTTCACTAGAGGGAAAGGGAGGGGGGGAAACAAACAGTGAATTCAAACATCTGAGAACATCTTTCCATTTATAAGGTCACATTGCAGAAGAAGTAAACCTTCCAACTGGGAGGAAGAATACAGATCTATTTATATGCTACTTGTGTGTAGGGCACTCATAGTTTCAACCCAGAACAGGACCACACTTCTCATCTCACAATGTCTTGCTATATCTACTCTCTGATGATGGCACATTAAAACATGGTTGCCTCCGAAGAACAACTGCTAACACTTAGGGACTCTGCAGGATTAGGAACCCTGTGCAATTAAACACAAGCAGTTCAACATGCAGACATCAGATGGTAGAGCTAGCAGAACACCACAATATCAGGAGAAAAGCAGCCCTGCATCAGCTTGAAATCTTGAGTACCTACACACAAGTAATATGTGAACTGAGCTTCTGTCTCAACAGCTTCCCAAAACTCCACCAAACCTGTCCTATTTTTCTTTTTTCTTATTTTCCTCTTTAAAAAAAAGCTCTTTTGATCTATGAATCAGAGGAAGTACCTTGTTTTTCTTTGAACTATCAAAAGCAATAGTCACACAAAAACACATTCGCGCATCTATTGCTGGCTACATTTCAACAGGTTTATCTTGGTTTTTTGGGAGCTACCATCTGAAATGCCTGCTAAATCGAGGTGACCAAAGACCATGACAGGATAAACATGATATTAAAAAATTAGAAGTAAACCGCTGGACCACAGGCAAAGACAGCTCCACTATACAGCCTCCAAATCTCTGAAAAGTTATCATCCTAATGGAGCCTCAAATAACAAAGTGAAAAGAGTCCAGTCCAACAGATTTTGCAGTAACAATAGTGTTAGTCAGGCATTCTGAAGCTATGGAGAGCAACTACAATGAGGGCACCCCAAAGGGATGAGCAAGGTATTCAGACTTATCATTATGTTCACGCTCCAGAAGTGTGTTTTCCGGGGCTCTAAAATGTGTCGTGAGTTCAGAAGGCTCCCAATTGTCCTCTAACTTGGAGGGTGAAGAGAATGACAAAGGACAAAGCAGCATACCCATCCCTGTGTGCGTGCATCTATTGCAATAATTTATCTACACAGCATCAGAACACCTGAGGGCTACTATTACCGCATTATCTGCTATTATGATGGACTATTTTCATTTTGTTGTTTGTGACTCCAGACAGATATTCTTCACATTACTACTCATGGGGGGTGAAGAGAATGGCAACAAGGGGGGACAGAGCTACCGCCCGTGCCCCCCTTGGATTATTCTTCTACCTGGCATCAGAATGCCTAGAGAGGGCGAATGTGTGAGCAGCCACCAACAAAGTGGTGGCATTGTCAAAACCTTCCTTTTGCTGTTCATTCTCCTTAGCAAAGTTATGTGCGAAGACATGTGAGTGAATACATAGATGTCCTCTGTGAATGCCTCGCACAGAAAGACAATGAAAGGCCATTATGAATGGAAAAAACCTTTCTGCAATATTTTACCTCAGATGTGTCAAAAAGGCAGAATCTGTTTTCCTTCAAATGTCGCCGTACCTCTGTTGAAGGCTGTTCAGTTTCCTTTTCAGTGACCCCTGTTGAATAAAAACTCTTTTAGACAAGTGAAAGCAATCGTTTTCTTGAAGCTCAAGTTTCCCAGCATGTTCTATTACGAGCAGAATAGTATTTCAATTTCCAACTGAAGATCTTTACCAAATCACAACTACGAGTGACCAAAGCAAAACAAGTTATTAGGCATTACAAAATGCTGCTTCGGTGCATTACTACCAAACACTGTGGGACTTAAAAGCTCATTTGAGCGGGAGTAAGTCCTACTAAACACAATGGGGCTTACTTCAGAATAGATGTAGGCATAAAGATTGCACTTATGATGGGGCTACAAGGATGCTGGCACAGGAACAGTGAGTCAATGTGGTATGCTAGTTTGCAAAGGAGCCATTTGTGCTATTAGGAGCCAACTTTGTGAGGGTCTTCAGAACAAGCCTGAATAACTGCAGGAGCATCAAGGAAAATCACACCAAGGATGGCTCCTAGCAGGATGTTCACCCATCATGATAATAACCCCCAGCAAAACTCAGTAGGGTGGCCTTTGGGAAGTCCCCTTTGAGAAACAACAATGCTCTGGTCCTACGTGTGCCTGGCAACTTGTTTCCAGGTGGCCATAAAATCGGACTGCCCTCTTTTAACAGCCCGATCCTTTGCAGCGTTAGGCGAACCAGTTGCAATCCGCGGGACAGGTAGCAAACTCGACGCGGGACTGGGGCTGCACGTGCCCGCAAGTAAACGCGCTTAGGATCCGCCTGCAAGACTGCAGCTCCCAGAGGGCTAACTTGGAGTAAAGTTAACCATAAGCTACCGCGGGTCTTCCTTCCAGCAGCAAGTAAGCACGGCCAGGATCGGGGTGCGAGATGGGACTTTTCGGCTCCCGCGCCGACCGAGTTGTACAAGCGAGCAAACTTCGGGGACTCCCGCGGAGGCGAGCGCCTCGACACCCTCTTCTTGCGAAAGGGACCCCCGCGCCTGCCGCCAGAGTCGAGGCCCCGCGCCAGAGGGGGGCGCTCTCCTCCCCGCGCGCAAACGCCCCGCTCCTCCTCAGCCCCGCGGGCGGGAAGCGGAGCCCCGACTCGGGGCCGCGCAACTCACCCGCCTTCGCCGAAGACGTCCCGACGGGCCGCCGCCGCCAGTCCCTTTCGCCTCCGCCCAGCCCTGCGCTCCAGCGAGGCCAGCGTCTCTACCGCGCAGCCGCCATCAACTCCGTCCCCTCTCGCCTGCCCGTCACGGCGATGGCGGGGCGCGGCTGCGCAGGCGGAGAGCGGAGAAGGGGCGGGCATTGGAAGAAGCCGGTTTCGCGAGGGGGCGCCGCCGGCAGGGCGCTCTCTTTGCAGCCGCGAAGCATCTGCTGCGTCCTAAAGCCCAGAGGCTGCAGGAGCCGAGGAGCCCGAGGCGCTGGTTTCTTTCTTTCTTTATTCCCTTGAGAAAGTTTTTTTAAAAGTGCTTTTCCTTTCTTCTTTTGACTAATGTTTTATCTCCTGTTGCCTTGGTCGTTGGCGATTTTTAATTGCTTTTTGCAATATTGTTTTTGTTCCGTCGTAGCAATTCGGGCCCCACAATAATAAAAAAAGGGACTGCTAGTTTGCAATAGTAGGGGTTAGAATTTGGGAAGCTGGTCCGTTATAGAGCAACACCTCTCTCCCCCCCCCCCCCGCCAAATCGGGCTAAATTTAAAATGAACCTGGAACCAATGTAGCGGTCGATTTTTGAACGGCTCCTTAAGTTGTGGTCTTGGGCAGTGGATTGCCCTTTAGTACTGTATGTAGTGGTGCTGGAGGAGACTCTTGAGAGTCCCATGGACTGCAAGAAGATCAAACCTATCCATTCTGAAGGAAATCAGCCCTGAGTGCTCACTGGAATACTTTGGCCACCTCATGAGAAGAGAAGACTCCCTGGAAAAGACCCTGATGTTGGGAAAGATGGAGGGCACAAGGAGAAGGGGACGACAGAGGACGAGATGGTTGGATAGTGTTTTTGAAGCTATCAGCATGAGTTTGACCAAACTGCAGGAGGCAGTGGAAGACAGGAGTGCGTGGCATGCTCTGGTCCATGGGGTCACGAAGAGTTGGACAGGACTAAGCGACTAAACAACAACTGTATATAGATCACATGCAACCGGAAAGGACCAGATCTCTCAAAGAAAGAAGAGGGGAGGATTACTCGTTCTCCCGTAACTGCTGCCCACCTTTTTTCCAGGCTTGACAAATCCTTTCTTGAGATAAATGATGCATTACAGCAGTGGCTCCCAAACTCTTTCGCCATGTTCCCATAACTCTTCATTAACAACATTAACATGGGGATCTAATCATTCAGGTTGGATATAAATAGGGCAGTGTTCTCTGTGAACATGTTGATATGTAATGGGTTTTTTGTTGTTGATAACTTTACAGTTATAAGCATGGGTGTAGGCAGGATTTTTGTTATGGAGGGCCAGAAGTTTTGTTAGGGGGCCAGAACTGCCGTGATTGGTCAGTTAGTTAAGTATTTCTGTTGTTTTACTTGATCTAGGGGGGCAGCTGCCCCTTCCTGCCCCCCTTGGCTATGCCCATGGTTACAAGTAATTTCGCTGTCAGTCCTGTTCACCTTGTGAAGCAGTGGCTCTAAGTGCACAAACAGTAATGAAAATGTGTGGCATTTTTGACGCTTATCTGTTAATAGTCTAGGGAACAGGGTCTATCCCCCACCCCGTGGTAATAATTCAGACAGTGTAGGCTGATGGAAAGCTTGTTGTGGAAATTGCTACTTGGGAGAAGAATTTTGGTTGACCACCATTTCGGATCTCGCGAGTTCAAAAATTATATTGGTAGTGTTTAGAGGAGGAAATATAACAACCAAGTTATCTGCAATGTTGAACGTGATAAGGTGGTAGATATAGTGAAGTAGGCACCATTGACATGACTTGAGGTGGCTCTGAACTTATTTCAGCACACAGTATTTTTCATATCCTAATTCCTATCTGCAACTCCAAACTGAATAAGGAGCAGCACACCGAAGTATTATAAACTAGTCTCAGCTTTGATACTTTAAAATTGTGTGTATAAAAGGACCTACAGTGCCAAGGCTGTGATCTTTTACTGAGTTACAAGTATGCAAGGAACTTGCCAACTGGACACCAGACTAAGGCCACATACTTTGAGTAATGGAGATTTTTATGCTGACAGATGCAGTTATAAGCATGATTATATAAGCTCAGTAGCATATAGCCTTGTACCGAATCTATTGCAGAATCTGAATTTTCATCTTTTAAGTATATCCTGGCTTGTGAACAGACCAAGTCTTGGTCTGAGTCAGCATGACATAAAACTCAGAAAATAGCAGTGCTTGCTGTGTAAAAAGGCATCTTCCCAACAATAGTAATCTGTATTTCTGAGCACAGGGGAAAAAAATATTTCCATCTGCAAGAAGTGAGAAACCAACATACATGTGGCAGTGAGAAACAAAGGAGGTTTAGTCAGAGTATATAAGCATGGGAATCGTATGGCCAATCTTTACAAATCTGTGTTTTCCAAACTCTTGTTTGATAAAATTCTCAATGAGAAAAAATCAAGGAAAAAAGGCAAACCAAAATTATGCAAATTAGCAATATTTATTCAGAATTTGATTTTTTTTGGCAAAGATTACACCAAGAATAGATTTGTTTACAAACATACAGATTCTCTATTCTTTGGATTAATTATACAAAAGAAGCTAAAATCACATGCTTTTCACACACACTTAAATACTGCTACATATCATTACACAGTAGCTTTAAATGTATAATTTCTAAATAATCATCTTTAATATTATAAAATGATTACAAGAACAAATCACACATACCTATAAATACATACACAAAACGTTAAAATATTGTCTGAATCATTTGAGTATTACAAGAATACAAACTAAGTGTTAACATAGTTCTGAGAACAGACTTAGGTAGGGCAATGCATTCATAAAGCACATAAATGAGTGATAATTGTTAAAACTGCTGTCACTAGATGAAATCCTTGAGTTACAACTGTAAGATTTCACATGATGAGTTTTATATGTTTAGCTGCCATTTATCCTGCAGTACTGACATAATTACTGTATTCAGAAAGCACTGGAACTGAACTGAAAAGGAATGTTGGCCTATTTGAGTTTTTCATTGGTAAGAAAAATATTAAGCAACATACTTCTCAATTATATTAGGTGGACAAATCTCATGTAAGAATCTGATTTGAAACGTACCAAGTTAACTCACTGTATACCCAAGTCAAACTGCTAAATCTGAAAATATTGCAAAAGCAACCTTTTCAGGATATTTAAAAGTGACAGAGTTTCTGGATGGATATGGAAATAGATCAAGATCTGCAAGTAGATCTCTTGACTATTTGCAGTATATCTGCTTTTCAATAGTAATAACGCCAACATAAAAGACTTTTCACTCTTTCAAAATTGGACTGTTAAGAATAAGAAAGCTTTAGAGGAAACTGGGCATAGAATTTTCTGTGAAAAAACAGTGAATTCAGTTCTGGTACTGAGAACGAATTATGGGGCTGAGCATGTGTTCAAGGTGCCCTGTTCCTTAAGTCTAGGTGTACATTTCTCAAACTAGCCCCATTCCAAACGATCACTGTATCTTGTATCTGGCTGTGGTTTAAGGATCTTGATATTCTAGTAAAAACAAAGTACAGTACATCTCACAAGTCTGGATTCTGCCTTCCTGCGGTGTACATGATATTATGTAAAACAGAATGTACTAGACTTGCCAAGGAGGCAAGTCTAGAAGGCACTCATCTCAAATTTTGGGTGCAATATTTTTAAAGAAGCAGATTGAAACAATGCGTTTTTCTAAGGATTAGATTGCAATAATAAAATCAAAGTTATTTCCCGGTCTGCTAGTTTTAGAGAAATGGAAGCACAGGTAGAAAACTCACTTCTTTCAAAACAAAATCCTTAACAAATGTTTCATTTCAATATCAAAATTGTTAACACCCATTCCTTCACTACTTCTTTCATGCAACTGGTAGTGTTAATATACAATCTTGGGCAAGTTTAAAAAATTGCAGCAAGCACAACTCAGTGACCAAATATGAATACATTTCACTTTTTGAAACCACTGTGAATATTTATTGAGCTCACCAAATGCAAATAGATATCTTCATTTTGCATGCAGATAACATTTTCCTATGTTTCAACAAGTCAGTTTTTGAATTGCTCTTGAAGTAAGTTTGTTTACAAGAGTCCAAGAAATGTTGCTGAACAGGTATCTTTTGCAAGATATATGATTCTATGTTATATGTTCAGCAACTGTTTTCTCACAAGGGGCTATAGCTAAAACTAAGGCTGCAATCCTATACCTACTTAGCTAGGAGTAAGCCCCATTGAACTCAGTGACCAACTTCTGCATAGACACATATAGGCTTACACTGTAAATCTATTTTGTCAAGTAAATAAATTGCTCACTTTTAAAAAAGCATTATTGCCTAAATATATATTGCAATTTTAACTATATGTGTTAACTGCTTACTGATAATTGTCTGTATCAACTTTAATCAACTGAAAAACTTTAATCAACTGAAAAATGGTTAAAAAAAACCCAACAACCCAAAACCAACAACTTCAAGATGAAATCCAATATATATCTGGGATGGTGCTTCACAACCATAAAAAGCTAAGTGTATTTACAAAGCAGGGATGACTTTATACATGCAATTCAGAAGGAACTGTAAACACAAACATTATATATGTACAGCATTAAAAAAAACACCCAGAGCTTCATTAGGTCATAGTTAATTGCCATCTTTCCTGACAATGACTGTACAGTTATTCACCACATGAGTACAAAAGCAAAGTGTAGTATATTCCAAGTGTTGTCTGGCAATGGTTCTTATTCATAGGAATGAGAACTTTTGGTTTGCCAAATTTCATTCTTTTCCACAAATATTTTATTTCTCAGGACACTTGGATATAAATCAGTAACTTTCTACTTGTTATCACTGGATTAGATGTATATTTGATTTCAATTAGAAAATGAAATGTGATTCCTGAGATCGCTTCATCATGTAAAATATTCTGCTTTCATTGTTTTATCATATTTTCACCAGTTTTAGGAAGATACTCAAATAAGCAAACTCAGAATAGACCTATTGAAATTAACGGACCTAACTTAGTCATGTTCATTAATTACAATGTGTCTACTTGGACACACTTAGTATTTTACTTCTGCATATCAAAAGTCAAAATACTAGTGCAAGCAGTGTTGAGAAAGAAAAAGTCAAAGCAAATGTATTTTCTCCCAGGAATGGGATATGCACCCAGATTGCATGACTGAGGAGGTAGAATCTGCAGGCTTGATGAGGCTACAAAAATACAATTAAACTACTGAGGTTTACAAATGACTTGTGTGCCCATTCCACAAATGAATGTGGTTTAATCAGAATTAGGCAGTGGTTGGCCTTATTGTGTCCACAGCTGGATCACAACCAGGATCAGGTTTAAGGCACAGTAAACACAGATTGAAGGTCAAGGCTGCAGCTAGTATAGTAAGGCTGTAATCCCTTAAATGAGAAGTCACCCCCTTTTGCTTCTTGGGACTGAACAAACATGCAGAACAGTGCTTTTCTTTTAGAAAAAAGGTGCCAGTACTCACCATTAAGTTATTACAGTAAGTGCCACACTTTTAAATAGTGCTTTTCTTCTAGGGAAAAAAAGGTGCCAGTACTGCATACCCTTGTGTATCCTCAGAAAAAAGGCACTGATGCAGAGTATCAGGTTCCCAGGAGGCTAAGCTATGTGGCAGCATCAAAGCAAAGACCAGAGGCTAGTCAAATAAGAGGGACCCAGCACAGTACAGCAAAGGTGAACTTAGGTGAGTTAAAGTGAAATAATATATTCCATAAAGATTCATGCTGAAGGATGCAAATCACTGTAAAACATCCAGCTGTTTCCCCCTTAACCAATTTTTCCATGTGAATTCCACTTAAGTAAACTCTAAGGAGGGAGGGTGAGCATGCAAGTAAATTAGGATAGAATAAACTATATATAAAGTTTGTAAAGGTTAATTTCCTTCATAAAGCAAAGATTATCCTGACATATGCCAAATTACAAGCAGATGCATAAGTACCATTTTCAAATAGCTAAAAGCAGTTTGATTTATTTGCAACTACAAATAGATTTTTTAAACTAGCATGATTAAAGTGTCTCAAATAATTGATGTTACACAGATGATTTGCAGTGCAATCCTATACATGTACTATATATTCAAAAGAAATGGGGTCTTTTCCCAGATAAGTGTGTTTAAACTTGAAGTTCTAAGGTTGCAGTGATTGTGGTGTTACCCAAAGTCAAAAGAAATCAGCAAAGGAAAAATGCAGACATCATAGTCTGTGCATGGCCCAATATCAATGGGAGCCAAGCTTAATGTTGGCTTCAAAAAAGTAGCCATGAAAAAATTGGTATTGGGTATCATCCAGTAAATTGTCTAATATCTGCCACTTGTGAACTACTTCTTTAAAATGTATACCCATTCAAAAGAATAATGGCATGAGGATCCACTTCATCCTTTTTTCTTTATAGAAGCATACAAAGTGATATACACTTCATGCATTAATTTTTATGTCATTTTTTGAAGAAGAAATATTGATCAGAGAAATGGTTTGGTTATGATACAGTATTGCTCATTCATACAGCTAATATTGAATACTCACTATTCAATAATATGCTTCATCTAGAAAATAGTAGTAGCACAATTTACTCAAAGATAGAAGCACAGGCAATGATACTACTATGTAGTTGCATCCATAGTCAGAACATGAAAGACTCAACAGAGTCATATCATATGAGAAAGCACTCAGTGGATCATTTGAGCCATATCTTTTTTTGAAAACAAAAATTGGTTCAACTACCACCTAACAAAACAGATCTGTTAAATAAGAGATACTAAGGCCACAAAACTCAAGACTTACTGCTTAATAATTGCATTCATTGGAATGTGCCAGATTAAGTAGTTGTAAGGACCATTGTTTCATTCACTGCTTCACAATCTATTTTTACATAAAACTAAAATGTCAATTTAAGAAAGAATAAACCTTGCAGGCCCATAAAGCTAGTATACGTTGGATGGACAATGTAAAATGGAAATGCATAAAAAAGAGAGCGTATGGATTGGCTTACATAAGCATCATATGCAGTGTCCTAAAAAGAATAATATTCAGAGCAACGTAAACACTGCAAGTACAAACTTTGTCATATATTAGAGTTAGGAAACTTGTCAAAGTAAGGCTCAGGAAACTGACATAAAAGTACAAATTAAAATTACAGTTTAATATGACATAATGGACTTTTCTTGTATTAGACATGTTTGCATAATTAATTTTGTCAGCTCTGTGTAGCTGTATCAGTTATTTGCAGCAAATTAATATTGTGCTGTGTCTATCATAGACCACTGATCATTAACAAAATACAGCATAAATTAAGTGCAGTGACAATTACATGTTCACTTACTAATTCAGTGACCAGGTATAACAGAGTTCTTCCATGGAGACATGAATAAGTATGACAGGTTTATTTATGCTGTATAAGGAGTGCTACAGTAAAATATAGTAACTCAGATGATGATGCATAGCACAAGGTGTGGATCTCTGCCAAATTTTCAAGAATAGCTGCATTGCCTGCCATATTCCATTAAAAAAAATAAAACTAAGACAACCTGGTATTAATCAACAGGTTTTTTTACTTATTAGTTCTAAAGGTATTATCATAATCAGTCAAGAACTCCCTACCCCTAAGATCTACTGACTTGCTATCTGAGAACAGTAAACAATACTGAACCTGAGCACAAATTTAATCTTAATCAGAGAAAATCTTCATAGGTTCTACAGAACATTTCTAGTGGGTACTTGTGATTTGAGCTCAGATAGCCTTCAAGTGGGAATTCTGAACACTCAAGGGAGAATCAATAGCTTCTCAGACTTGGTGTAGAAGCACGTTTTAAAGCAATCCCATGATTATATTCAAATAACCATGTGGGATTTGTGTGTGCTTTCCTCACTGAATGTCCCTGTGCATATAGTGCTTACTGATGAGGGGTCTATCGTGTTACCAAAGGCCAATGCAATATTTTGAAGTTATTTAGATCTTCAGACAGAATTCCAATTCTAACGCCCACATACTTGCAACAGTAAAGTTGTTAACAGTGCTTACCACAAATAAGGTATGAAAATATGCAGATAATGCTTCATATAAAATAGGGATGAATACTTCCAAAGGCACTGCTATACACTCAAAATCCAAGGTGTTCTGTTTTACAGATAACATAGAAGTGAACACGATCTAATTACTAATATAAATTGATACAGTTTTCAAACCAGAACATGTTAGGACAGAGCAATCCTAATTGTGGCCAGGGTACAGCAGGGTGGAACAGAGCAGAAGAGTCACTGTGACATCTGCACTTGGGCTGACAAGGGGGGGAAAGCAAGAATAGTAGTTTCCAACATTCTTGCTCCACTAGCTCCATGTTCATGTAGCTGAGAAGCCCAAATCGGGCTCCTTGCCAGGGCCCTGCCCATTTTGGGTTCTTATGGCAGTCACTGCCTGTGTTCGTGTTGCTCTGTTGAACTTTCAGTGGGCACAATGGGGGACATTGTGGCAGCCCAGCCCAGTGCCAGCTAATCCCAATAGAGGGAGCCCATCTTTTACCCCACCAGCAGTACAGATCAAGGGTTAGGATTGCTCTGGGAAAAATTACTGAATTGTGGTTACTGAAAACATTTAACAATTACATTCGGAATCACTTTCAAAATTTTAAAAGCAAAAAGTACAATCTTGTATCTTTCCAGATGATACTTTGGAAAAGGCAGGTTTCAAATCCGGATTGTAATATGCCACTTATTTGTATTTACAGACTCTCCTCTTTTTTAGAGTTTAAAGTGCTTTTCATTGTATCTGTGAATAGTCACACAGCCATGGTATGAGACTGGCCTGGGCATTGCTGCTACTCCTGTGATGATGCTGGTGGCAGGATCATAACAAAGAATGGTATCTGTAGCTTCTCCATTTTCTCGCCTCCCACCAAGGATGTAGATTTTGCCATTACACACAGACATGCCACAGTTTTCCTGTTCATCAAATACATGAAGAAAATAATTAAAACATTCATAGCTGTGATTATTAGTATGTTATGCTCATCCTGATGCACCCTAAAATACAGTAGATGTGATAGGCTACAATAAACTATTTCCTCAGTTTGGGCTTGGATTTGGGCAGCACAATAATTTTGTAGCATTTTGTTAATCTTGGCCCAATATTTGAACATCTGTGGTGGATTCTATCCTTGGCTAACTGTGCTGGGAAAAGGCTAGATAAGTATCAAGTAAGTGATAAGTTTAAGAAAATGGATGCACAGTACTATATAAGAAAAGAGGAATGATGGGAAGAGGAATTAAGATAGACAACTGGCAGCAAATGAGGAAATATGCTGAAACATTTGAAAAGGTATACAAACAGAAGAGCTGTGAGTTGTCTTAAGTACTAGGTAGAAGAACACTTTGGAAAGAATGGAAAACTACAAAACAACAGACAACAATGATATTAGATACTACACAAAACAGATGAGAGGAAAATCAGGAGTAAAAATATAGGATAAGCAGAGGAAGGTACCTCCCAGAGTAAGCTTATTTATGGGTTTTATAAATGTGGTGGCAAAAGTATTGTAGCAAAATGATAAACCGTTTTCTAGCAGTAGGGTTTGTGTGATTCTACTAAGTGTTAGGCATTCTGTTGTAGGCCAGAGCTTTCCAAACTGTTGCAACATTAGTGTGTTGGCTGCAGTGTGTGTGTTTGTGTGGGGCAAGTGCTCCCCGTGCTGCTCCTAGGACCGGAAAGGAGTTAGTTTAACCTCTGATTAGCTAGTAAAACTGAATTACTGTGTCACGATATGATGCATGTCTAAAAAGTGTTTCACCAACATGAAAAGTTTGGAAAGCTCTACTGTATGCAATGAGGCATTCATCAGATTCAGACCAAGAAACATTAGCATCAGCCTGTTTGATTGCTTCTTAGGGTATAGGAGTCCAAGGTGAATTTTTGACTGACAAGTATAAAGTAGCACCTAAAATAGCATGTGCATTGTTGTCTAAAGTGAAATCATGGTATTGTGTAAAGGAGTATCCTGACCCATAGATGTACTGGTGTGGTCTGTCAGTGAGTTCCACCCATTATTCAGTTCTAAAATTCTGTACATTACATGTTCATTTCTCACTAGTTCAATATGGCTTAAACTAGGTCACTTCCAGAAGACCTGTTTATTCAGCTTTCATCTTTATATGTTTCCCCATCACTTTCCTTATTGCACTTCACTTTGGGGGGAGAGTGGTGGGGGGAAGGTTTGTTGCAAAAAACCACCTAATTGTGCAACCTGGTATAGGAGCGAATCCACTCCAAAATAGCAACAGTATGAAAGCGTCCCCAGTTTAATTTCATTTGGGGATTGCTTGAACTGTTTTCAAATATGGTATTGTTAGATGCTTTGAAGAAGCCTTTTCATGAGGCTGTGGACCAGGGGAGAAAGTTAGCTTTTGTCAGCCTCATTAGATGTGCTTTTATCTGGATCTAACACAATGTGTTTAGAATTTTGATAAATACAATGTACAAAGGAGCAACTTTGCTAGATCTTTGTTGTTACCTGTCGACTGAATGTATTCTGCACGTGCATCCAATAATCTTCAACTGGATCATAACAATAAATTGCCTTTGTGAGCCCTCCCGCAACATAGATGAGATTGTTTAGTGATACAGCTGTTATACATCTCTTTGCAATGGGGATTGTTGCACGGAGTAGCCAAGAATTAGTATCAGGATCGTAAGACTGAACCTGAAAAATAACAAACACATTTTACTTTCAAAGCTCTTCTACTTTAACTTGATATGGTTTCAGCTTCCCAAAGTTGTTAATACTGATTGAACGATATATTTAAATGGCTGAGCAAGTCAACTGTGTAATTGCAAATTATCAAAGAACTTTTCATGCCAACCCAATTAGCAAGTGAGACTCTATAAGGACTTCATGTCATGGGACAAAACATTAGTAATGCAACCGTTTTATATAATAATTCCTACCAATAGTAAAATTCTATTGCTCCATGCCAATCACTTTGAAGACAAGCCAAGGCAACCCACAAACAAAAGTGAGGTTTCACCATTCCTGGGGGAATATGAAATATTAAAATTACCCCATCCCACCCCATTGCAAAGCGTCAAAAATTTCCCTAACACAATAAGAAAGGCAGAGGACTCAGCACTCATGCATACCTCATGCCATTTATTGACCATTTGTTTTTTGTCAGCCTATCCTGTGCCAGTTCAGATACTCTCCTCTAAGCTTGGATGAAAGGCAATGAAACCCCCTCCAGAGATGCCAAGCAAGGCAGGGCTCTAAAATAACTTTGGTGGTCCTGTGCCTATCGGTTTGGCAGTAAAATCAGGCCACCCACAAACAATGTAGCAATTTCTGCAAACCTAGGAGACTTGTTAGGTATTATTATTTAACACATTACAAAAAAGAGACGATAACCTCCACGCCAAACAGCCTGATAAGGACTGCATACTATGAACTGCCTTGTCTCCAGGAACAATGGAAATACTGGCAGTGGGTGGTGGTTCAAACTCCTAGCTTACATAAGCCTGGACGTAGGGATTAGGGTTGTTGGAATACATATTATAAAGCAAGGTTTTAGGAGATGGGGAATGAAAAACCACATTCCTTCCCACTACAAAGCAATAAAATGCTCAGGAAAGGGAAGCCCACACTGCAAACTGAATGCCTTAGCTCTATATAGCACAGCATGGAAAGGTTTTAGGAGGGTGGATAAATATTAACTCCCTGCCCCCTATCTATTTTCCTTTTATGTCTCCTGAATGCTCCCCACCCAAAACAGAACTATGAGGCTCCTGTTTCAGGTTTGCTGGAACCTAGAACAGGAGTTGGGAATATCTTGCAACATGTTATTGTAGGTTCTCGCTGGTTTTCAATTACTAGTAATTTTTATATATTATTCATTTTGAATGTTACTAAAATAGAGAAAAGAAAGTGAATACAATTACCCAACCTTATCAGAGCATGTGTTGTCATCAGGACCTCCGCCTATCACAAACAGTTTGCCCACGCAGCTGGTAACTGCTGGAGAACTCACTGCTTCTTTAAGAGATGCTACCTCTGTCCATCGATTGGAAAATGAGTCATAACATTCTACGCTGCTCAGTCGGCTTTGTCCGTCGTATCCTCCAACCACATATACCTTTAAAAGTAAAGAGAGAATGTTGCCAGAATATGCTTACTGCCTGGCTACTTTAGCAAACCTAAGTGTGGCATTACACAAAGCCTCACTGTTTTCATTTGTGACCTGCTGAGTTGTGAAAATGTATTTATGTATTTTAGGACTGACCCCCCCCCCTGCAGTTTAAGAAAAGGGAGCTAATGCAGTTACAAATCACACGCACCAAAAAGCATGGATATTGGAAATTAAGGCTCCTTCCTTAATTTCCACACTATGTGCACTGTAAAGATAATATACAGTCTCACATACTGTGCATGCTTACAACTGAGGCTTCCTAAACAAACTATTTTCTTTGGCCATTTTCTTTAATTATGTTTTTTTACTGGCAAAATGTGTAGTTCTATATAGTACAGACTAAAAATCAGAACTGAGGTGACATCCATTTCAATTGTAAAAGTGGTGCAATTAATTGAGAGAATACAGTCTGATTTCTAGATATTTGTTGTGCATTTCAACCATGTTATTAGATAATAACAAATATCTCTTACTTTACCAAGAAGAACAGCCATCTTATGACGCCATCTCCCTTTATTTAGAGAGGCAACTCTGATCCAAATGTTAAGCTGAGAATTATAAATCCACACATCACGGCTGTTGATTCTTCCACCTCATTTGAAAGAAAAAACAAGACAGGAATTTGGCTGTTATTAAACAAAGGGTTTGTTCCATTGTGCCCAGTTGTGGACAAAAAAAAAAAGCCATATCATGATAAAATTACATTTCTGAAAATAAAGTTCACAACAATCCAATGTATGAAAACACTTCCTAGAATTCTTTTCCACTGGGCAATTAAAGCAATACCTCTTTTCACCAATGTAGTTTTTTCTGGAGTAGTTTACACTTCGGATACTATGTCTGTTTACCAAGCTGGGGAAAACTTGTGCTCAGTGGTAAAGTGCATTTCACATATAACTTAGCTGTGGTAATGTAAGTCGCATCTTCAAATGCTATCCAAAAGTGGGTGCCTAAGTAATTTGTGCATTCACTTTTCA
Source organism: Podarcis filfolensis (assembly GCF_964270895.1). NCBI lineage: Eukaryota > Metazoa > Chordata > Lepidosauria > Squamata > Lacertidae > Podarcis > Podarcis filfolensis. The sequence continues at coordinate 40,720,543 of NC_139608.1, read as the reverse complement.
GTGCTTCTGACAATCTACAAAAGTAGCACTAAGTCCACTTCTCCATTTCCCACAAGACTTCCATAAACTGATGATAATAGTATTCTCGCCACAATGCTTTTGTGTGTAATATAAATTGTTTACCTGAAACGAGGATATCATTCCTCAAAGCACAAACTGCATACTCAGACTTTGTAAATTCTGGTAATTTAGCCAGTGATTTCCACTCTCCTGTCATGGGGTCGTAACATTCTGTATAGGGCAAATTAAATCCCCCAACTCTTTCGCAGCCCCCAACAACAACTATCACTTCAGAATAGCCAGTTGACCTAGAAACAGAAAAACCAAAGTAGTTTATTGAAAAACCTAATAAATAAACCAGAATCTGAAAGTTACAATATCTGGAAGTTAACCGGGGGTGGGGTTTGAAGAAAACACGAAAAACAAAAGTCAGTTTATCTGTCCTTAATTTATTGAAAGTAGTAAATACTTTTTTAATATTCTTAGAACATTTTTTTAAAAATTTCCTAAATAAATAAATAAATCCACAAGTTTACTAAAACAAAGTCTTGTGGCACCTTAAAGAGTAACAAATCCACTAGGTACTAGCTTTAATGGACCAGAGTTCACATGAAGCAGGAAAAGTTATCCCTAGTCTATAGGCACGTACGATAGAAATTCAGACATGTTTAAAAAGCTGCAATTCAAAGCCAATTATTTGGAGAGAAGCCCCACTGGACTTAATTCTGAGTAGGCATAAGAAGCTGCCTTGCACTGACTCAGACCAGTCTAATTTAGTACAGTGGAACTTTGGTTCTCATATGGCTTAGTTGATGAACAAATTGGCTCCCAAATGCCGAAAACCCGGAAGTAAGTGTTCCTGTGTTCAAACGTTTTTTGGAAGCTGAACGTCTGACATGGCTTCCGCTTGAGTGCAGGAAGTTCCTGCAGCCAAACGGAAACTGCACCTTGGTTTTCAGGAGTTGAATGGACTTCCGGAACTGATTAAGTTCGAGAACCAAGGTTCCACTACTATCTGCACTGAATGGCAGCAGCATTCCAGGGTTTCAGGCAGGGGTCTCTTCCAGCCCTACCTGGCGACTGGACCCAGGACCTTCTAAATACAAAGCAGATGTTCTACCATTGAGCCCTCCCCCAAATCCCAACATGGTTTTTTCAGTAAAAAAAACAACTAGCCTTCAGAAATGTTCAAGACATAACAACTGAAGTAACTGAAATATAAAGCACTAAAATGTGTTTAACATTTTTTGTGTGGTAGTGATGTACTCCCTCCCGCACATTCTGTCTCATATTGTTCCTTAATTTTTCAGCACAAAGAAGCCTAATGATAAAAAGCAAATCACATCTTTATTGAGGTGATACAAAATACACTATGTTAACTGGTCAATTGGTTAAATCTTTTTTAATAGACTGAATGTTTCAAACAAAAGCTATCACTATAATGAATAATTTATTCAGGAATGTAACAACAACAAAAATCAACCCAGCCCTCTCACCTCCGTGGCCGAGTTCTTGGGGACATCATTTCGTTTCCAAGTACGTGGTACCGTCTTGCTTCATGCAGCAGCTGATAGCAGTCAGGAGAGTTTTGGATCAACTGGTCCACTTCCACTGTCTGAACGAAGTAGTTGGGGTGTAACAAGGGCAATCTCACATGTGTGAGAATTTCCTGTAGCACTGAGCGTCTGATTTCAACAGCCCGATAAACCCAGCGCATAACGGCTTCAAAAACCATTTCTTCTTTACCAATTACCAGTTCATCGCTGCAAATATAATCAATGAGTTCATCTTTTCCAAGTTCAAGAAATTCTTCATGCTGGGCCACATCCTCAAAATTCTGCAGTGCAAAATTTCTGCATTTGGTAAATAGTGTTTTCAGTGAATGTGTATCGGCAAAACGCTGGATTCCTAGGCAGTTGCAAGGATCCAGTTGCTCTTCCAGGAACTTAGCGCAAGCATCACGCAGAACACTTATCTGGAAGAGACTTGATGTTTCAAAGAGGTACTGTACATTATCTGTTGTGATTTTAACCTTGCCTGTATACACATATTGTAAAAAACAATCCATAGCTTCCGCAAAAATTCCATTGATTTCTACCAACATCTCCCTGCTTTCTCGGTGATCGTTGCAAAACATAGCTCGGAAGTAGCTGCTGCATGCTGAAAGAACAGCTCGATGACAAGGAAATTCCCTGCCTTCAACACAGATTATTACATCTGTGAACAAGCGGCTGTCGCGAAATTCATTGAAGATTTGCAGTATGCTTTCTGCATGGGATGAGCCAGAAGAGAAGTCAAAGAACTCGTGGCCTGATAAAGACTTTGGGTCCATTTCAAAAACTTTACGCTTCGTGACCGGGGATTCCTGAGCTCGGCTCTCCCCTCTGTTCAATCTGCGTCCCAACATTATTAGTACCATTGTTATATCAACTCTTTATAATATCATGGAGAAAATACTGATGAGTGTCGTCTTTTGGGTGCTAAAGATAAAAAATAATTTCAAAGTATTAGTTCAAATTGCAAATGCCATCAATTACATTATGACAGTAACCAGGTTTGGTTCTCTAAACATCCGGCTCCAAGATGTCATGCATACAACGTCACCAAGTCACACACTGCATAGACATTTGAATGCGCTTATGAGTGAAGTGCCACCCATATACCAGCTATGCTCATGTTCCATACTGAACTTTTCAGTTCTATACCATGAAGGACCTTGAAGGAGAAAGAGGCTAAAGCTTCACCAACCACTACGCTTGCTAACTGCAACCTCAATCCCACAACCATCAAAGCATAAAGTCAAGAGAAAGAGCACTCATAACCCACCAAGGGAGGTTAGGAATCATTTTGAAGAGCATCTGTACATTTTGTTTCAAAGCTTTCTTTCTAGGAGGGTCAGAGACTGTTTTTAAAATGTAAGCTTAGAATCTGGGGTCCCTACTGGCTGAATAATCAATATCCTGGGAGAACATAATGCAATAAAGATGCTTGGGGCCCCAGAGAAAACCCCAGCACACCTGAAAAACCCGTTAAGCTGCTTGACTGGCCAAGTTACTTGAATACCTCACCTGGGGCTTTGGATAACCTCCTACATCATACCATGGGTCCAGTCTCTTCCCCTTCACCCACCAGGAACTAATATGAACACAGACCCAGTGTAAGATACAGAATCAGTGGAGGAGTGCTTGCTTGGCTGCAAGTAGACTTGACCATAACTCTAGTTGGGAACATGGATCTAGTTGGGAGGATGAGGCAACAGGTATATCTTGCAGTTCAGCTAGTGTACGGCAAAGGGAGGATTTGGCTGTATTTGTATAAACCCTTTCGGTCCCTGAAAACATCTCCATCTCTCTTGGGCAGCCTTATTTTTAGCTCCTACCTTCCTTGTCTTAGCTTTTGTCTACAGTCAAAACTTTGCTTAAAAAAGAAAGGATGGTATTCAACTAACTGGTTCTATCAGTGCAACAATTTACACTTGTACAACCGAATCCCTCCCTGAATATATTAGTTATGCATGCATGCATTATATCACACAAATCAACAGACTGAATTTACCAGGTGTGTTTCCAATCTCTAGAGGCATATGACTCCTGCAGAGAGAACCAACTCACTTCGGTCTTGTCCACTTTAGATAAATATACATGTTCCTAGCATTCAAGCTGTCTCTTTAATTTAAATAGCACTTACAGTTTCATTGCTTTTGCTCAATCACACCCATATCTAATACTAGACATAAAAAGTCATCTTAAAACCATTTGATTGTTATTCTAGATAATTAAATGTTTAATATGTGATTCAGAGACTCAATAGTTAAGCCATTATAGCAATAAATATATTTGTACAGCATTTTAGAACAAAGTGCCTCACATCTACTATATCAATAATCTTTACAAGAACTAGGAGGAAGTGTACAGATGGTTTTGGGTGGGGTCATACTCCCCCTGAAGCAGTAGGTTCACAGTTTAGAGTATTCTTAGATATACAGGTAGCTGTAGTGTCTAGGAGTGTATTTTTATTTAGTTCCTTCAGTCGTACTTTCTTCTGGATAAGTGGAGTCTGGCCCTAGTTAAGTTTGTTTCCGAGCTAGTTAGTTCCAAGTTGGATTTCTGTAATGCATTTTCTTTGGGGATACCCTTGAAGACAGGTAGGAAACTCCAATTGGTGCAAAATGTGGTTGCCAGATTCCCCTGGAGTCAGTAGACTGGAGTATATACAGTTCACCTACCAGTTTTACTGGTTGCCAGTTTGCCTCCAGCCTCAATTTAAGGTACTCGTTTTTCTCATTAAATCCCAAGAGTGTCTGGGGCCAGGGTATTTTTGGGAATCATCTCCTCCCATGTGAACCTCTCTGAGAATTTTTATTTTATTCTGTCTCTGTGACTGTTCCTTCTGTCCTCCCATCAACAGACATGCAGCAGGTGGCGATGAGAAATATGGCCTCTTTTGCTAAGGCACCCAAATTTAGGATGACCTCCCAAGAGAGGCACATGTACATGTACATGTCCTCTTCATCTATTTTTTGGCAGACTTTGAAAACCATATAGTTCCAGACCGCCTTAGTATAGGGCCACCTTTAAATGTACTTTTATTCTACTCCTGCTTTTAAATATTCCTGGCTGTTTTACAGTATTTTAGGTTATTAATAAGTTGGGGTTTTTTTACCGTGACTGTATCTGCCTTTTGTATACTGCACTTTGATACTGGTGTTCCTGCTGGGGACCACTTTGCATATAGGTGCCAACACTGGAGGCTATCTGATTGGCAGTGACTCATGATGGGGGTCAATTCAGAAGTGGTTCCTTGTTTGTGGAATGCCCCCTCTGGGTAGGTATGTCTCCCTTTCTCATTACTGACTTTTAGGAGGAAGTTAAAAATATTCCTGTTTACCCAGTCATTTAATGGCTGAAAGCACTGTTCCCAACAACCCACTGTTCCCAAGAACCCGTGGAGAAAGGGTGAGATAGAGAGTAAATAATAAAATTAGATCAGTAATATAGGTAAGTATGATTATTCTCATATTACAGATGGAGGGCTCTGGAGAGAGCATTCAGGTCTTCCTTGCTGGTTTCCCATAAGCATCTGGCAGACCACTGTGAGAGCAGAAAAGTGAACTAGATGGCCTGACCTAGCAGGGCTGTTCTTATGCCTTTTAGAGAAAAGAATGGTTCACCTAAGGCCATCAAAATGATTCCATGGCTAAAGTAAGGTTTTAGGTCATGGTTCGCAGTTCAGTCTTTTTACTATCTCCTTAGCTCTTTGTAAATACAGTGTAAATACAGCTTGACCTTTCCTGACAACAGTTCTGAGTAGGTGAGGCTGCATTGTAACTTATGCAGAGTTATAAAAAAATTCTTATAATTAACCTGAGATCAGGTAAAATAGCAGAAACAGGACACTGATATTGACTTCCTTAAGACCCAATATGTAGACCTAACTGTATTTCCTTGTGTTCACCTAATGTTACCTATGCATCTCCCTCACTTCACCATATTCCACTCCCTATGTGCCCCACCACCCCAGGGCTGAAATCTGAGAATGTAAATACTACCAGGAAATCTTAACGTTCCATAAAATGTTCTCTTTGGACAGATACGATCAACTAATAATTCTGCTTAACTCACCAGTGAAATGCAAGTCAATGTCAACATTATGATGCTACTCATTAGCCAGTTGCAAATGTTCACCTCGTTTCCTTTCCAGATAATTCCCTTAAAACATTTTTTTTTAGAATAAGACAGCAGAGCCAAAGTACCTGACAAATAGTGCCTGACAACATTTTCCTCTTTCCTTTCCAGATCATCTCGAAATTACACAAGTCTCCTTCCACCCTTTACAAGGACAGGGGGGCGGCGGGCTGTGTTTTGTTTGCTCTGTAAAAAGAAATGTCACTATGGCTAATACTCGTCATTCTTCTGGGATTTCGTTATTTCCCATTCTACTGAGGAGAGGTATGCTTTGCTGCGAGACCCGCTTTGGGAATCCTGCATCAACGGGCCCTATGAAGAACATGTAAACAGCCCAGAACTAACTGAGCGGGAGGAAAGCTGTTCATTTGACTTAAGTCACATTCGAAGTGTGTTATGTGAGAAATAAAACTCTTCGGGTAAAAGCAGGCGCGTGACTGAAAGGCAGGCGTCACTTCAAAGCACTTGAGGCAAAATAACGGCCTTCTCCCGTCAACCTGAAGTGAGCGTCCGGTTCGAGCCGTTATACAAGCGGCCTCGGCTCGAACCCGAGCAACGCCTCGGCCCCGCGCGCGCACACGAGCACATCCTCCAGTTCACCTTCACCCTGAACAGCCCTGGAGGCAAGTCCCGCCCCCCGCCTTTTATGTCCAATTAGAGAGCGCGACTCCCTCAGCGCTGCCCCCGCCTTTCTCTCCTCCAGCTGTCCCGAAGAAGGGAGCGGAGAACCAACCATAACGCGCTAGGGGATGGTCACCCGGTCCCTGTTATATTTTGGGCCTCAGGCGACTCCGCCTCCCGACGCTTCTTCGCGGTTCGGGTCCTAAGCCAAAGCGTCGGAGCGGCATTTCCACTTCCTCACAAAGGCCTGCGTGTTCCAACAGCTCCTTGCGAGGCCTCCCTCCCCCCTCCTGAAAAAGTGGTCTGGTCCAGAGGAACTGGCAGCCAACGCAGCCTCTTCGCCAAGTACCTCAAGGGCGGGGGGAGCTCAAGCTACTAGGATTCACCCCAATGGGAATATGATGCGCCAGCGAAGACGGGAGTGCACGAAGCAGCCTATTCCCATAAGCATAAAACAGCCACCAAATTTAGACCAGGGTGACCGTCCATATCAAAACGCAGGAACATTGAAAAGATGGGGGGGTGAGAGGAGGAGGAATGGAACACTTTCCAGATGCTCGCGAGATTGATCCAGATCTGTCAACATTCTCTGACCAATCCAGCTTTCTAGTGCCGGCCTGAAACACAAATGCCTGGCCAATCTGATGTCCAGCTGGGTGGACTGTTAGAGGAGAGAGGAAAAAAATAGGGAGGAGAGGAAAAATTCTTTATCGAGTTCCACTCGAAATCCTTGGGTGCCGAAGCCCGAAACCTTCCTTAATATAACAAGAGGCCTCGCAACTTTACAATTCGAAATCAAGAACTTGCAGTATTGCTCCCCCTCGCCCAACGGCAGTGCAAATCCGGAATTTACGTGTCCTTAAGTACCGACCTAGGAAAGAGGCGAGCTCTCCCCACCCCCCTCCGCCAGGCGCCACGCACATTGTTTTCCACCTCCAGCTGAACTCTACTTCCTTTCTCTGCGCACGAACAAGGCGCTCGACAGTATTAACGGCGTTGTGCTTCGCTGCGTGTTCAATACTAGCCAGGAGGATAAAGACGGAAATTGCGCCAGGGCAAACTATCTCTGCCCTGCCTACATAACAACGGCTAGACATTGCAATATCAACGGCATTTTCTCCCCCTTGCAAATCTGACACAACTGATCCCAAAACAGAACACCATAGCAGAATCCAGACGCAATTTAATCTTCGCTGAAATTCATTTTATACGAAGTTTCCTAGAGAAGCTGGACTGGGGTGGGGTGAAAAGATAAATGTTAAGGGAGGACATATTTTCTGTTTGTAATTATTACTGTAATGGGAGTTACCACGAGCCCTGCATTCGAACTCATTACGATTGTAGGTATATTATTATGGTTGTGCACCTCTTGATGCTCCTTTTCGAATGGAAATAACTCCTGCGCCGGCCACCGGACCCCAATTATACTTTTGGCCTCCTGCAACTTAGCCGCTGAGTTTAGCCAAGCCATTTACCTGTCAATCACAGTTTTCTGCCGATCAGAAGGAGCCGCGCAACGGCTCCGGGTCTCCTCCGCTCTCGCGCTCTCTCTTTTTGTCTGCTTCAAGTTCGAGCTCAACTCAAAACAAAGGAGACCCCGAAACATGTGACCTCCCAGAGCCAAAACACATGATGTCACGGATGTGCCGGCCAATGAGAGGCGGGCCGGCTGCAAACGTTCTTGGGAGATGTAGTTCACGGTTTGCGATGCAATGCCGCGTTGCACCAGAGGGGCAGAGCTGAGCACTTTCTTGCCTTCAGTGCTAGGTCTACATTTGCTCTTGTAAATTTGTTTTAGACTGCTTAGCTAGGACCTGGGAGACCAGGGTTCAAATTCCCAGTCATCCATAAAGCTCACTTGGGTGGCCTTAGTCACTGTCTCAGCCTAATCTGTCTCGCGGGGTTGTTGTGAGGATAAAATAAGGAGAACCATGTACACCACACTGAGAGCCTTGAAGGAAAGGTAGGCAAGAAATGCAAATAAAAGGGTAAACTTCCTGAGATGCCATGGGAGAAAGGGGGTAGACAAATGTATGAATAACCCTGCACCCTGAAGCAGTTAGTTAGGATGGAACCAGGCTGTAACACTTAGTCTTTCAAAAGAAAAAATGTGAAAGAGAAGAATATGAACAAATGGTCCAGGAGACAAAGCCTGTGTATGCACCATACATTAAAAGCACATGACTTACTCCAAAGAATCCCAGGGACTGTAGTTTGCTAAGGGTGCTGGGAATTGTAGCTCTGTGAGGGGTAAATGACAGTTCCCAGGATTCATTATTCAACATTTCCAGAAAAACTTGCCCAATTGATTCATATAGGCAATACCAAATTGTGGCAGTTGTTACTAGTCAAGGTGGTAGTTTATACCACAAATTAACCTTTGTGTGTGTGTGTGGTCCATTTGAATTATGGAGAATTTTATAGCCAGTGCTACTAATAAGAGTGGCTCCTCCAGATGACTTGTTTAGAGAGCATTTATTCTTATTTGCCTGCATAAAAGCTTATGCAGAGGTTAGACTATGCTCAATCTTTATTAATGCTTTGTTCTGATTTGTTGGTGGGGAGGTTATACAACAATGAACATTCATTCTGATATGCTTGTGGGTTGTATATGTGTCTTCCTGTACATTCATTCATTCCATGCATGTACTTCCCTGTCACTTTCCTAACCACAAAGAGGCTTTGTTGCACATTTTAATTGCACAAACCTAATTTTTTGGTATGTGCTTCAGTCCCTCCCACAAAATATTGACAGTTTGGAGGGGACCTTTATCAGTCCTGTTTACCAAAGGTGTGGCTTGATAGTCCTGTGACAAAATGCCATCTAAAGTTACTCCTAAAACAGCAAGTGAAATACAAGGGACAAAGCGTTGGTGGGATCTAGGGTAAATATAATTTAAAAAATGGAAACAAAAGAAGCATATGGATTAAGTCTCTTGAAATATAATCAAGGGCAGCTTTCTCCCTATGACAAGAGACTACTGCATGGTGACTGTACTGTATTCATGGTGGCTGCAAGTTAACATTGTTTATCATGTTGATCCTTCCAGTCATGTGGAAAGTTTCTACACCTGTGCCAACTATTTCTGGATGTCAGACTGAAGCATGGAAACTTTCTATGCAATTCTGAGAATCTATGTGATAAACTGCAGTAGACTGTAAGGCCAGAGTGAAGAGAGTAAGTGTTATCTCACAGAAGCCTCCATTCCCAAGACATCATAAAGGTGACTCAGCCATTGGAGTCATTCCAGCACAGAGCTTAGCAGATCTGTTTTTTCCTGCTGCTGCTAATCAATATAATGCATATAATGCTTGCCATTATGCTGTCTGTGATATGGCTGGCATCTGATACATGTCATGCTTCTAAAGACCTAGCCCAGATGGATGGGGTATATTATTATTATTATTATTATTATTATTATTATTATTATTATTATTATTAATAGAAAGTGGTCAGGTGAAATTGTATGCTTGTTGTAATAACTGCGCACATTTTGCATTAAGAACACGGTTGCGTCATATTTGGGAAACTCTGCATCCATAGAAATTGCATTTTAATTAACTAATAATACCATGTATCTCAGCATTGACTTATGAGAGGGAGGTTGTTATTTGGGAGCTTTTAAAATTTATTTTTTTAGTGCTATCCAAAATGGCAAACATAGCTTTGGTTCATTCAGGCCATCTCTGTACTGAAATCCTCATTGAGCTGTGTATAGTGTGTAAAAATATATATAAAGTGCAGATACAGAGATAGTCAGTGCAGGCAGCTAGAAAACAATATTGTTGATACTTCCAAACTGGCGAGTAATACCTCTCAAAGCCAAGACAATTGCCAGTTGTTACCACACAATACATAAATGCATGCATGCAAATCTTATTTTTACTCTAGGCATTCTTTCAAAATGCTGGTTGTTAAAATTATAACCCCATAAGTCTCCCATCATGCTCATCAAGTATATCTGGATGGATATATACATATATGTTATGCAGCAGAATGCTGATTTCAGAACAGTTTTAGAGGTCTTTGGCATGCGTTATAATCCCATATTCAAAGGCACCTTAAAGTCTTCTTTAGGTATAGTAAAACTGCTTGGAAATGTGTGGAATTAAAAAATAACAACACAACCCCACTGACTTTGTTTGTGTTAACAGGATGAGAAAGTGCAAGGCTTCCTGTTATGCATGTGTGACAGCTGTAGATAAGTGGGGAGGCCCAAACAGGAAATCCGTCTTGCTTCTGCAGCATGACTTGTCTGAAGCTCAGGAACCATCTTAGATTGAAGTATCAATGGCATGATGTGCTGCTGCTGATCAAAACATGGGAGACATAGTGAAGAAGAACTTGGAGGAGGAATCTCCGTTGCCTTTGGAAAATGAGTGTTCCAGGAACATGGGAGAGCTTGTGGAGGTCTCCATCAGTGAAAGGGTTAAGTTTGATGACACAGGCCTATCCATGGTGCTGCAGAACGGCTTGGAGAACCTCCGACTGGAAAACTCTCTCACAGACGTTACCCTGTGTGTGGGCAACATGAAATTCTCATGCCACCGAGTGGTTCTAGCAGCGGCAAGCAATTATTTTAGGTAAGGGAGATATTTAATATTAAGTATTTTTTCCCCTCTCCTCTCATTTGGATGTTCAATTGCAACCAGAAATAGTTAAGCAGGTAAGATGGGAAATTGACATTCCACGAGCACTTGATTTGAAACCTACCCCAACAGTCTATGAGCTTCCAAAATGTCTATATTTGGTGGCATGTCAGAAGAAGGGTGAGAATTACAGCATCAAGAATATTAATTGAGAATGCTAGGTATGTGTGATAGAAAAATTTTGAATATAGGAACAGACATGCAATCGATTACAGTTCCCCATTTCCCCCCTCCATAACAATCCCAACTATGTCCAGATAGTTGTATTGGTAATAATAAAATAAAATATTAATTCAACAGCTGCCCATTAAAAAGCGTTGTTCCACAGGCTCCTGGGTGTTTTAGGTAGTAGGTCACGACTGGACCTAATGGTCAGGGGTCCCTTTACCTTTACCTTTTTATGTTATCATTAATGCAGTTGAATGTGTGGAAGCTGAATGATCCTTTCCCCAAAAAACCTGTTTCCATGAGGAGGGCAACATATGGCAAAAGCAATCAATGAGGGGAAAGGAGTGTGCTTCCTATTTTTCTCGGCGTTCTAAAATTAAGAAAGTAATTTGAGAAATGGGAAAAACACATGGAAGGAAGACACTGAAATCCAGCAGGGGGGTCACCTTATGTAGCGTATGCTAGAAAATGGTGTTCCTTCTGGAAACCGTGAGAAAATATGCCAAATGAATAGTGAGAAACAAAATACTCCACTATCATGTTACTAATTACACTGGAAAATAAAAGAATTTTTTTTATCAATCCCTGTCAGTGAGAATTATTGTGACATGGGGATAGATTTTATTATATTTTTTTAAATGGTAAAAGAAACATTATTAACTTCTGGTGCCAAAAGTTACTCAGTCAGGTCAAGGTGTGACATTTATAATAGCTGGTAGAACAAAAGGAGGGGGGGGGGAAGAATGTTTGGCGTATTTAATTCCAAATGTAATTGGGGCCATTTTAGGCACTTATTGCTGGCCTCCGTATTTCTACTCATCATAATGCATTTTTTAAAGGAGCTAACGTAGGACTTTATCCACTTTTATCCACTTTATCAATTTACAGAAAACTACCCCTTGCATAGTCACAGAAAACTAACAAAATTATTTCGACACAAGATCTTGCCTTTCTTTTGGCATAAGAGAATGCTTCTGGTATCTTGGATATGAGGTGTCTCATGTCTCATTTTTGGTTACTGTTTGTGGGGAAGGGGTGAAGCGATACTCAGAAATATTAAATGACTAAGCTTGCAGTCCTGTGCATGCTTGGGAGGAGTATCATTTAATTCAGCAAGAGTTCCAAGTGAATGTGGATAGGCTCAGTCTGTAAATTAATCTTACAATGGTGTAGCTAACTATACTGGTCTTCTGACAGGTGAGTATTTGCCATTCAGCTACTCATAGTTAACGATTCCATAAGAACACATATTTACATCAGATATTTCGAAAACCACATAACGTTCTCCACCAGATAATTCCATGGACCATCCCATGTGATTGGCACAACCTTTTATCTTTGGGGAGAGAGGACTTCTGATGATTTATTAAGCCAAAAATATGTACATGTTCTTTTGATGGAACGTAATTTCTCTGCCATGCTTAGAGCGATCCCTCTCCTTGAGAGCTAGGCACAATAGCTTTGGTTCAGCTTTATGCAGAAAAGGGGTTGCCTGTGTGAAGTTTACCTGGGCTCCTTTCTGACTGCTTAGCCCTGAAAAAGCCAAAATGTTTCTATCTTCAAAGAAGGGAAGCAAGATTAATAATACCCTGCTTTAAACCAACAAGTTACACTGAAAAAAACAATTCCAATCAGACAATTGACCAAGAGGTCCTTGAAACACACACTTATTCGATACAGCAAAATTTGAGTGTTAGATGTGAGAAAACAAATGTCAAGAGAGTGGCAATAACTCTAGGATTCTGAAATGCTAAAACACAGATATGTAGACCTAATGTAGCAGAGTGATTAAGAACATAACATTAGAAACTGGGAGGTTTCCAGCTGAAATCTCAGCTCAGCCTTGAACTTCACTGGGTAGCCCCAGACAAGCCACTGTTCCTCACCCTTAGCTCTTATCTGTATTAGGTGGAGTAATAATAATAATAATAATTAATATCATACAAAGTTATTGTACGGTTATATCAGGGCAAGATGTGGTGGCTCAATTATTTCTTGATGAGACTGATCATTTAGATCCTTTTCAAATTGGCTTCCATCTCAGATTTGGGACAGACATTCCCTTGTTCACTGTGAGATAGACAAGGGAGTGTATTTCCATTGATTTGTCCTCTCAGTGGTTTTCAATACTATTTACTCTGGTACCCTTCTGAACTATCTGACTATATTGTGGTTCAAATTCTCATCTTTCTGAAAGACTTCCTAGGAGGACATTCTGAGAAACTGCTGCTCCACCCTGAATAATGGCTTATGGCAGGCTTCCTCAAACTTGGCCCTCCATATGTTTTGAGACTACAGTTCCCCCATCCCTGACCACTGGTCCTGCTAGCTAGGGATCACGGGAGTTGTAGGCCAAAAACATCTGGAGGGCAGAGTTTGAGGAAGCCTGGCTTATGGGGTACTGAATGGGTTCATCTGGTCCCTTGTGCTGTTTAACATCCCCATGAAACCACTGGATGGCACCCTCCATACATTTCAGTTGAGGTGTCATCAATATGCTGAAGATACCCAGCTGTCCTGTCTTTCATTTCCATCTTTTGATCCTAGGGAGGCTGTGTAGCGGTATTGGTGCTTGTACTTATTTATTTTAAAACATTTATTAGCCACTCGTCTCTCAGAGATGGTTCAGCAACATCTGGAGGGCCACAGGCTACCTGTCCCTCCTATAACATGCTCTATATGGGGCTGCCTCTGAAACTTCATCAGAAACAAAATACAGCTGCTAAGGTGTTAATGGAGGCTCAAAGGAAAGATAATCTATTTCAGCATCATGCCATATTTATTGATTACAAATTTGTTCCTGGTGTCAATTCAAAGTATTGATGTTTACAACCCCAATGGCTTAGAAGGAGAACTGTGCCATCGCATGTGAATTTTCCTCTGGTCAATATGTGAGACTCTGATTTATGTCTTCTTGCCATCTGAAGTATGACAGATGAGCACTGAGAAGAGGTTCTTCTTTGTCCTGGCACCAGCATGAGATCCACACAGTTCCACCTCTGCTTGGCTTTTGGAATAAAAACACATTTATTCCATACTCATTAGCTGATTAGACACAGCATTTTATTTATTTATTTTAATTTTTCAAATCTGAATTATAATAAGGCACATAGCCCAATGCGGTATGTAAACAAACAATATCAAAAACAAATTAATAGCATGTGTTAAAAACAAGAATCTTTTAATAATAACGTTCAGACTTACTGTATAAGATGCATTTTAATGTGTACTGAGCTTGCCATATGTTTTATAGATCAGTTTGGTGGTTTTAAAGGATTGCTCTTATGGTTTTATAGTTAAATTTTTTATTATTGCTCTGATCTGATATATATTGTTAGCAACTTTCAATATTTTAAAATAGAAAAATAGCAAAAACATACTTTAAAATAAATTACATATGAATTGATTGGGGAAGTACAGTGGTACCTCGGGTTAAGTACTTAATTCGTTCCGGAGGTCCGTTCTTAACCTGAAACTGTTCTTAACCTGAAGCACCACTTTAGCTAATGGGGCTTCCTGCTGCTGCTGCGCCGCTGGAGCACGATTTCTGTTCTCATCCTGAAGCAAAGTTCTTAACCTGAGGTAATATTTCTGGGTTAGCGGAGTCTGTAACCTGCACCGTATGTAACCTAAAGCGTATGTAACCCAAGGTACCACTGTATTACTATGCTTGTTTCCAGAGTGTATTTCAGAATGACTGGTCTTCCAAGAAATTACGTATTTTCCCCTTCAGGGCAATGTTTTGCAATGACTTGAAAGAAAAGTATGAAGAAAAAATAGTAATTAAGGGAGTTGATGCTGAAACAATGCAGATTCTTTTGGATTACACTTACACAAGCAAAGTGCTGATCACTAAGGAAAATGTCCAGAAAGTCCTGGAAGCCGCTAGTCTTTTTCAGGTTAGTGAAGTAAAATATTTACAGCACATAGAAACCATACCAAATTCACGTGAGTACTAGTTTTAGCTCATTGTTTAGTGTGAAAATGGCTAATTGACAGCTGTTGGATTAGTCTTTGGGCAACTTGAATTTTACTATGAAACAATATTTTGCTTTGGGATTTCATTGGCTGCTGTATTTCATGACTAGATCTAATGTTGAGCCTACGTTCACAAGCAAGGCATGCTGTGTGAATCAAAACGTGCTTACTCAGAAGTCCAAGATCATTTCCCAATTTAGTGTGCAAAGCACTGCAGCCTTAAACTGGTTTTTGCTGTTTAAGGGCTGGCTCTGCCTGCCTGCCTTACCCAGCTCCTTCTTCTTCTTCTTTGGCGATCACTCGTAGCCGAGTAAGATTGTCTTCCATAAACACGGTTTTAACAGTGAGTCTGTAAGTGACCGTGGAGGCCAATTCTGGATCCACACGTCCTTCCACAATGGGGACATTGGTTTCCGGGCAGGAGTTGATCATGGTGAGGGTTTGCCAAGCGTGCCTTTCCCTTAGCACATTTCTCCCTTTCGTCCTGAGTTTGAGCATCTTCAGACCCCATGACACCTTTGGTAAAAGCTGTTCTCCAGTTGGATTATCATCTTCCAAAGCAGCTACTCTATTCCGAACTTAATAATGGAAAGCGTACCCAGTTCCACCCCCACCCCCAAAGTTGTCAGGAAGGCTGCCTGCTTGCCTATGACAGGATGGACTGGAGTGCTGTCCTTGTGTCCATCCCTGGTTCTGCTACGTTGATAATGCTGCTCCTACCCTTAACTAACCATGATGGCTGTGTTCTGCCTTCACAGTGAGAGGCAGCAGAAACCATAATGGACCAATTTGCTCATCCCTACACCTACCCCACTCTAATGGGACTGGCATAATGAGGAGTACCTAAAATGTCTCAAAGTAGCGAGCAAGCTTTTTAATTTTTCAGCTTGATCACAACAATAATAAAAAGTGCTGAAGCACGTGAATTATTTTTAAATGGACCAGCATTCCTTCCAGTTTTTATACCATTAACTTGTCATTCCAGCCCTGCCTGGCCCCACTCCATGTGTGGCAGATAAAGCTGGCTGTAAATATGATACAAAGGGGAAGTTTATCAAATGGAATAAGTACATCTAATTTTGATTTGAGAGCTTCATGTCTTTAAATGTTTGCCCACATGTATCTTTAAAAAACAGGAACCAGTGGTTTATAGGCCAGGTCTGTTATGATAAGTAGCCTAAATGTGTCAACAGGACATGGCTCTCAGCACAAAACTCTGCTGTAAACACTTCTTTAAAATACACCATCACCATTAAATATGGTGTTTCAGATATTTCACTTCCCTCTTTTCCTTTTAACTACTTTTTTTAAAAAAGTCATACTCTACTTTGTACTCCATCAACTCTAAGGTTAGGTGCATATTTTTTTAAAAGTTATGGAGAAAACTGCTGAACTATTGATATCTGGAAGCACCTGAGTGCTCAGCCTTTCCTTGAGATTTTAGCTGGGATTTTGGTATGCATAATGTTACATGCCACTCCCAGTCTATGAGCAGTGCAAGATTCAAGGGAGTTCCAGGTGTGCTATCCAGGGCCCATGTTTCCTTTGTTATCCAGGGTTAACCAAAGGCAGCATTCTTTCCTGAGTAACAATGAAAACAAATTCACAGTAAACTGAAGTCTGAGATGGGTGCAGTTAGAACTAGTAATATCTCAAACCCATTCCCACCCAGTCAATCTGATCTGCCCTTCACCCTCTTTCAACATTTGATCCAGACCCTGTGCATGGTATGTTGATGCAAAAACCTCTTATACCACCACCATCATTTTATGTGTATGCTGCCTTTCCATAGTTAAAACCATGCTCAAGGCAGCTTACAACATAAAAATATTTACTTAAATTACAAACATAAAGGTAAAGGGACCCCTGACCGTTAGGTCCAGTCATGGCCGACTCTGGGGTTGCGGCGCTCATCTCGCTTTACTGGCCGAGGGAGCCGGCGTACAGCTTCCAGGTCGTGTGGCCAGCATGACTAAGCCGCTTCTGGCAAACCAGAGCAGCGCACAGAAACGGCGTTTACCTTCCCGCTGGAGCGGTACCTATTTATCTACCTGCACTTTGACATGCTTTCGAACTGCTAGGTTGGCAGGAGCAGGGACCGAGCAACGGCCGCTCTCCCTGTTGCAGGGATTCGAACTGCCCACCTTCCAATCGACAAGCCCTAGGCTCAGTGGTTTAGACCACAGCCAACAACTTATAAGACCACAGCCAACAACTTATAAGCACATCAAAAAGTACACAACCAAATTGAACAATCTGCATATAAATCATAAGATCTAAAAATAAAGATACTAAAAATAATATCAATAACAGTAACAAGACTCCCTAAACAATATGGCCAGGTAGAAAAAGGCCAGCAATGCAAGGAGCAAGTCTTCCAGGACTCACAGTCAAGATGGTGTCTGGATACTTAAGGAGCCTCAGCTTTTGTACAGGCTCTTACACTCTCCAAATGATTGTGCAAATAGGCCCTGTGATATCAGTTTTGCCTACCTGATACTGTTTATCTTCCCACTCATCACGGAATTCCTTCCTCCCCTGGAATCCCCACTTACCACATCCCAGCATTTTGAAGGTTTATTATACAGATGAGCAGCATCAAGCTCAATGAAGCATAAGAAGCCCCTTGCTGGGTCAGACCAAAGGCCCATCTAGTCCAGCATCCTGTTCCCACAGTGACCAATCAGATGCCTATGGGGAGACTGCAAGCTGAGTACAACAGCACTCTCCCCGCTTTTGGTTCCCAGAAACTGGCATTCAGAGGCAAATTGCCTTCACCAGCAATGCATACTAAACATGGCATTTGCACATTTTACATCAGGGACATTGCTTCCTCACATTCTTAAGATTTGTTAACAGCAGTAAAATAAACGAACAAGAACAGGAGGGCATATCTGCATAGTATCTTAATGTGCTTCCTTTTCTGCTTGTAGTTTTTGCGAATGGTAGAAGCTTGCTCCAATTTTCTCAATGAAGCTCTTCATCCAGAAAACTGTGTTGGGATTCTGAGACTGGCTGATGCTCATTCACTTGATAAATTGAAGCAGCAGGTCAAGGGGTATATTATCCAGAATTTTTCCCAAGTACTGAATTACGACGAGTTCTTAGAACTGCCTGTGGATGTCCTATATAGTATGCTAAAGAGTGATGAACTCTGTGTCACTGATGAAGCTCAAGTGTTTGAAATGGTTATAAACTGGGTGCATTACAAAATAGCAGAAAGACTTCCTCTCCTTCCTTACATCCTTGAGGGTGTCAGACTACCCCTTCTGGACCCTTGGTATTTTGTAGAAACTGTAGAAGCTGAGCCACTGATCCGACAGTGCCCTGATGTCTTTCCTCTGCTTCAAGAAGCCAGAATGTACCATCTATCAGGGAACGAGGTGAGTTAAATGTTGATTGTATTAAGAAAGAGTTCAGACTAGTGATTCAATGAGCTGCTTGAACTATCTATAGGTACTCTGCAATGAGCTTTCTGCTGTGTTCCTGCTTGTGGCAGTGCCATCCTGGCTTTTGGGAATGCTAACTTCCTAACATCCATCTCTATGGTAACATTTTCAAGAAGGTAGCCATGTTAATCTCGTCCAGAAAAGACAACATATAGTTTTGTGGCACCATAAAGACTAACAGATATACAGTAGAGTGGTTCAATTACTTACATCTTTTGCCCCCGTAACCATGAACATACATACACTGTTCTTTCTGCTTCTGGTAAAGTCCATGAAAGCTTTTGCCCTAATAAATGAGATTTTGAGGAGGTGATACAAGATTCCCCCACCTGTGACTATTTTTCGGGTATGAGTGTCAATGTATGGGAGTTGGACAGCTGCCATACTTTCCCTTTGAACACCTTATCAGTATATATTTGGAAAGAGGAAGAAGCCAAAAGTTTGTAATGCAGATTCACAAGCTATTGTCATGGAAAGTTAAGTTCAGGATGCTTTATGGTGTGAGTTGGACTGTATATATTGAATATTCTTTCAAGCAAGAAAGAAGTCTGCATAAAAATAAAGAGAAATTCACACCCCTTTGTACTTATATAGTACTATATAAGTAAATAAGTAAATAAATAATTACTAGTTTTATATTATGCTGATACTGATAATTTTATTGATCTAGTATTAGTAACAACTTATACTAGGAGTGGTGAACCTGTGGCCTTTCAGATGTTGTTCTGACTACAATCTCCATCATCCTTGACCATTGGCCATGTCGTTCGGTGCTGATGGGAGCTGAAGTCCAACAACTTCTGGAGGGCCACAGGTTCCTGACCTCAGTCACCAGTTCAGGTCTTCTACGGCCTCATAAGCAAAGAAGAAATAGAATTGGGTGGCATCAGCATATCAATGGTTTTTCACAGCACATATTTGAATAACTTTCCTCTAGTAGTATCACATAGAAGTTATAAAGCAGGGAGGACAGGATGAGGAGACCTGTGGAACACCATAGCCACCCTGGGCTCCTTTGGGAGGAAGGTTGGGATACAAATTGAATAGGTAGAGCAAGGCGAGATGCAGAGCAATAGTTTCCCAGCATAACTTTCAGAAAAAGATCTTCCACTAGAGCCATCAAAATGGTGGTTATCCAACTTCCATCTGTCAGTATGAATGCCATCGAGAGGTCCAGGAGAATTAACAGGGTTGTACTTCCCCTGTTACTCCCTCAGCACAAGGTGAGGCAATCAAGGCCATTTCAGTGGCAATTCCGACCTGATTTCAGATTGAAATGGGTCTAATTCAGGAGCAGCCCTCTAGACTTTGATGGACTTCAGCTCCAGCCTACATGGCCAATTGTCAGGGTTGGTGGGTGCTGGAGAGTCACATTTTCTCCATCTCTGGTATAAATAGTCAGTGTTATCCAAGAATATTGAAGCTGTATGGCCACAATTTGCTCAGTCATTAGGGGAAAAGGTGGAGGGTTTTTTTTTATGTTAGACTATTTATTTCATGAATTTCATAGAGCTAGGCATGCGTGTCTTAAGAAGAATATTTTTACATAGGTAACAACCATACATTAAATGCATGCAAACAACTCTTAAAATCATGCCTTCTAGATCTTTTGGAATAATCTGTGAAACGTTTACTACTACAATATATTGTATACACCAGTACACTGATCGGGATAAGTTTGGTAACTTGCAGTTATATGCGTTTTATTGTATGATGTTTTTCTAATCCATTTAAAAAAAATTAGCACAGCAGCGCATTCAGAAGGTGGGTAGACACTTTTGAAGATGTCTGGAGTTTGGTATGTTCCTAGGGGGATTATTTATTGGGAGTGAAGGGGGGCTTTTGTTAAAATGTTAAAAGATAAAGATCTCTCCAGCTCTTTGCTTTCATTTAGATCATTTCTGAAAGAACAAAGCCGAGAATGCACGAATTCCAGTCAGAGGTCTTCATGATCATAGGTGGCTGCACAAAGGATGAAAAGTTTGTAGCTGAAGTCACCTGCCTTGATCCTTTGAGGCGCAGTCGTTTGGAAGTGGCAAAACTGCCCAACACGGAACAAGAAGCCGAGTGTGAGAATAAAAAATGGGTGGAGTTTGCTTGTGCCACATTAAAAAATGAAGTCTACATATCGGGTAAGGAAGATCATAATGCCCATGGAAATAAATGAGGGAGGAAAAATAGTTACAGCACGAGACTCTTAATCTCAGGGTCCTGGGTTTTAGCTCCACATGGGACAAGATTCCTGCATTGCAGGAGGTTGGACTAGATGATCCTTGTGATCCCTTCCAACTTTACAGTTCTATGATTCTATGACCTGAGACTATTAAACATTAGGCTTAAGTAACAATGTTCATAGTTCTTTCAGGAGTCGGACTGTTGCCAAACTATAAGTTTGTGGTCAAATTGCAGTTATCCTACAATGCTTTTGTTGTGGAAGTTTTACCCTCATTTTTTAAAAAAAGAATTGAGCTGGCTCTTGGAGAATATTGCTATATGTATTTAGAAATCAAAAATCTAGGAACAAATTCTGGAAGTTTGGTTCTAATTTGGTATATTACATTCATGACAGGAGGGAAAGAAACGCAACACGAAGTTTGGAAATATAATTCATCCATCAACAAATGGATCCAAATTGAATATTTGAACGTTGGAAGATGGAGACACAAAATGGCTGTTTTGGGTGGCAAGGTGTATGTCATTGGTGGTTACGATGGTATACAAAGAATCAACAGTGTGGAGACATATGATTCTTTTCACAACTGTTGGTCAGAGGTAAAGTACAGATGTGCTTTTGGTATTGATGAAACAGGAAACAGACTAAAATAACGACTTTCTACTCTCAGATGTTGGTTAATAGACAAATGGTGTTTTCACACCAAAAATGTGTGGGGTTTTTTGTTTTTGTTTTTTGCATTTCCTGCATCTATAATGCAAATGTAAGATTATCTAGAAGATAAATTTAGAATGGCATTTTCTTTTTACCCAATCAACCATCATACATGGATGCACATTATGCAAAACAAAGGTGGCAATTCTAGACATTTACCTGTAAGTAAGTTCCTTTGAATTCCATGGGCATCTTAACTGTGTCAGTCATACACTCTTCGTCACTTGCCCCCAACTCATTTCTCTCTTCTTTACTTTTTTTTTTAAAAAAAGAGAATTAATATACATGACGCATGAAGACCTGATGAATTTTCAGCACGTTCCTCAATTCTATTGTTTTGCATTATTATAGGCAGCTCCTTTGATGGTCAACGTCAGTTCATTTGGGGCCGCCAGTTACAAGAAGAAGCTCTATGTGATTGGAGGAGGACCCAATGGGAAGCTGGCCACGGACAAAACACAATGTTATGACCCAGCAACAAACAACTGGAGCTTAAAATCACCCATGCCTGTTGAGGCAAAATGTGTCAATGCCACCAGTTTCCATGATCACATCTATGTTGTGGGTAGGTACAGCTGGGACACTTTTTCTAGAATTCCAGTTGAAGGACGAGAAGGCAATGCAGTCAAACTCTGGTCCCTCTGCATTGTGAATCACCACTTGGCGGAATGGGGATAGTTTTGAATTCCATGTTGAGATATTTTTTAATGGGTTGTGCATGCACACAGAGAAGTGTAAATTGTGGAATGGGTTTTAATGGTTTTGGCTGACTGGTTGGCATCCATCTGTCTTGGGAGACAATGGAAGAATGCACCTTTGGTGGTGAAGTCAAACGGTTGGAGAGTTACAGCACTGGTAGGAGAGGGTGTATTAATTGTGATTTATCCCTCTGGGCGCCCACATGTGTGGGTTGAAAGCATAGGAATTAGGGTATAAAATCTTGTTTGACCAAGTCCAAAAGTAAACTGGCTTCCCCTTTCTACCCACTTGACAAAGAATCAGGCAACAAATGGGGAAGTCAGTTTAAAAAGATTTACTTTCTTTATAATTGTGCATTGTTTCACAGCTACAGTAGCAGTAAAAAAGCTATGCAGGCAAAATACTTCTATTCATAGGATTCCATTTCATGTCTCCTTTGCAGAGTCTCCCCAGTGTGAGGAGACAGCTTCCAGTTCAACGGAAAGCTGAAATGCCATGCAAGATCCCCAGTGCCTCTTTGAAGTTTCATACTGATATGCTGTGCCATGGTGGTGGTGGTGGGGGTTCACAGTTCCCATTGATGAGAACAACCAGCCTGGTGGCTTTCAGATGTCTTGGGCTACAATTCCCACCAGCCTCAGTGCGCATGGGCTTCTGGAAAATGTGGTCCAAACCAACTGGAAGGCACCCGGTAGATGAAGGCTAGTTGATGAAGTAAAGTCTTTGGCTGGCTGTCTTTTCGAAATACAGTGGTACCTCGGGTTACAGACGTTTCAGGTTACAGACACTTCAGGTTACAGACTCTGCTAACCCAGAAATAGTGCCTCGGGTTAAGAACTTTGCTTCAGGATGAGAACAGAAATCGTGCGGCAGCGGCACAGTGGCAACAGGAGGCCCCATTAGCAAAAGCGGTGCTTCAGGTTAAGAACAGTTTCAGGTTAAGAACGGACCTCCAGAATGAATTAAGTTCTTAACCCGAGGTACCACTGTAAGTGTCCTGTCCTCTCTTTGTCTTGTGGGTTGAGGAAACCTGACACTTAACAATTTGGCCTGAAGCCTAGAATGTATTTCAAAAGAAACAAATTTTCCAGAAGGAATCCTTTGCTCTCTTCCCGTTTCAGGTGGAGCTATGAGGGCAGTCTATTCTTACAGCCCACTCACAGACACCTGGTGCCTGGCCACCCAGTTAAGCCACGAACGAGCAAGTTGTGGGATTGCTCCTTGCAACAACAAGCTGTTCATCACCGGAGGACGAGACGAGAAGAACGACGTCATTGCTACTGTGCTGTGTTGGGATGCTGAGACCCAGAAACTGACGGAAGAATGTGTCCTCCCTCGCGGAGTCTCCCATCACGGAAGTGTCACTCTCCGGAAGTCCTATACATACATCCGCAAGGTAGTGCCTGGAGCAGTCTCAGTCTGACATTGCAGGGATACTCAGGAGAAGGAAAGAAGAAGTTGTCATGAAATACCTCATTCCCCCAGGTTTTTATATAGGATGATCAGGATGAAACCACTAGGCTGTCACAGCTTTTCAAGAAACATGTATTTTTGCTCAGTTTCCTGCCGTATAGCCTGTGACTTGTAAGCCAATGAGACATTCAACGATATGAGATCCCCCTATAATTAGCAATGCTGAGCTCTGTGAGTTGCAATTATTATTATTATTTTTATTTTTGTAGGTGCCACTTTGGATATTATTATTTTATTTTTTGAAAAAAATTCTATTACTTGCATCAAAAGGTGGGATAGAAATGTTTTAAATAAATAAAGTAAATACTCTGATCTGAAGTCATTTTTGTTACGTTGCAGGCAGCCTGAATATTTGCAATCATTGTTGGCATAAGCCATAAGCAATGTATAACTTCCATTTATTTGCCAAACCCTTCCTCCTCACCTTTCTCTTTCTATAAACAAAACAAAGTACTTCATTTAATCCATTGCTTTTGGATTACTCTTTCCTTGCATTCAGGTACAATCAGAATTTCTTTTCCCTAAGTTCCATCTGTGGCCCAGAAGGTGGCGCTGATACACTATTTTTAAACAAATCTTTAATTTCCAAGAACAAAGGTACAAAACAATCCCTTGAATAAGGAAAAAAATGCTTGATGTTGCAACATGATTTCCAGGAAAATTGTATGTTATGATTTTAAAGAATAAGCTAAGCATGGCTATTAATTTCTCATAATCTAATTATACATCTTTGCCTTAAACTGAGTCAGACATAGTATTATCTGCAGTGACTGGCAGTGGCTCTCCAGGGTTTCAGCCAAGAGTCCTTCCCAGCCCTACCTGGAGATGCTGGGGCTTGAACCTGGGTCCTTCTGCATGCAAAGCAAAGACTACCACTGAGCTATGATGTGTGTGCACCTACACACAATGGGGGCTCTTTTTTATATTGTTGCACACCACTCCCAATCTCTGAGCGGTGTGAGATTCCATGGATTCCAGGGTTTGTGTTTCCTTTTGGGAATGAGGCACAGTGGAGACTGTGGTGTCTTTATGATACACAGTGTGTGTGTGTGTGTGTGTGTGTGTGTGTGTGTGTGTGTATATATATATATACACACACACACACACACACAACCTGAATCTACAATGGAGGGGTTCACATCTTTACCACCCCAAAAGGGTCATTTCTCCTATAGCCACAATCAGAGATTCAAACAGAAATCAACCATCGTGCATTGACTCTCTCCAGCTTGCCACTTTTACAACCTTTTCCCCTCTAGGTTACACCACTGCAAACCCTAAAAGACTTGAATTCAAACCCTTGCTTTGTCTTTTAACTTAGGGCCCCTTACATTTGTTGTATGACACAAAGCCCCCTCTCTTTGTCTTTGCTAATGGTTCAGCACCTTCTGTTTATTCTCCCGATGGCTCCTCTTCCAGGCGATTTCCTCATCAGGAAATGGGCCTGGCTTATATTTTAACGTTTCCTGAATCCAGGGATTCAGTGGCACCCAGAAACTCACAACAATGTCCCATGATCCTCATACCAAGTGCATTTGTGAAGCTTCTGTTTCCGGCAGCATGTGATGCTTAACAACATGTCGTGCAGGCTTTTGGGTGGCATTTACAGTAGACTTCAAATTTAGTAAAGGGCAGATGTGCAGAGATGCTCTAAGATGACTACTGCGTAGGACCACAGAATTTATCTCCAAGACCACAAAAACCTTTCCAATTTTAGCAAGAGACAGACAGACCAATCTCTCTGAAGGCTTTTTGTGCTGGGTGTGGGAGCAGCACATTTGTCCCTGTGACAGCTTTAAAAATATATGTAAGCGGAGGAGAACTTGGTTCTTTCTCAAGCAGCTAAAAATACATAGGTGTGAAGTTCAGATTGAGTCATGCAGCACATGTATTTGGTACTCAGGAACCATATTAAAGTGCCTTGTTTGAAGCAATACTAAACAGTACCTGGTTGCATCCTAACTCGTACTTAAACGGCTAACATGGTTTGCCTTTTAAGTCTATTACGGTTGGAGGAAATTGCTACCGTCAAAATGACATCCCTCCCACCTCCATTAGTATTCATTACAGTCTTCCGTGAATTGCTTCTAGTACCATCTCACTTTTGTTTCCTACCGGGCAGTCATGTGCTACGTCTGGAATAGAATATTGGAGTGAGTTGTCCCCTTGCCCAGAATATATGCAGTCCTCATTAGACAGAGACAAAGAAGACATGGAGGGATTGACAAATGAAATTGTGGGAATAGGGGAGGGAGTGGTCAATACAGCACAGATCACAGTAATTTTCTCCTGGAATGCACCCTGGTAATTATTTTCTCTTTGACACCTACTAATTTCTTCTGTAAAACCACCCTTTGATTACTGCAGCCTTTTCTTTGTCTCTTAATATTTTTGTCATTATTTTCTCCCTGATCTCGTCCTCCTCCAAAGTCTCCACTCTGTTCTAATGAACATGAAGAACTTTTAAGCATCATGTCAGGTGCTTTGAGCAGGAGACAGAGAGAACTGACAATTAAAGAAATTACTGTTAATCATGGCACTACAGCAAACAGTGCAAGACTGTGTTTCATAACCTTACACCTAATCAAATACACAATTGGGGGCATATTTTTTTTAAGTGTGGTTTCCCCATCTCTTATTTATTTGCTTACTGCATTTACACTCTACCTTTTTCCTCTAAGGAGCTCACGGTGCACATGGTTCTCCCCATCCTCATTTGATACTCATGACTACCCTGTGAGGTAGGTTGAGCTGAGAGGCAGTGACTCACCCAAGGTCTCTTGCTTAATTTGCAAAAGATTCTTTATTAATCCCTTCCCCAGCTCACCCATGATGTGCGCTGGCTCCTAAACCAAAGCCCCCAAGCTGGCTAGTTGGAAGGGTCCTCAGTACTCCCAATATTTGACAATTAACCAAGCTCTAGCATATGCTCCAGTTCACACAATTCCAGCATTCGCAATGGGCAGCGGGAAAACACCCCAGTAACACTTCTGTTTTGTTTTGTGGATCTCATTGCTTTGTTTTGACATTTATTTACAGAGAGGAAAGGCAACAAATTCTGGAAAAGAATGTTCCACTTTTCTTGGCAAGTAGCTTGCAAGTTTTTCCAAGAAATGCTTTTTCTGGCTCTTTCTAAATCAGCATTGTCATGATCGTGATATAATGATGTTACATTTTCTAAGACTGTAAATATTATGATTATGGCTATGACTACTACATGATAAGCAGATATAGAAAAAGGACATGTGCAAAGAGGCTAGCTATGTATAATGTGTATGTGTTTGTGTATATACATGCACACACATACATCCTTTGAACCTGATTCAGTACATGTGGTGAAGGAGTAAATAAGCATGCCATGTGTGTGGCATGGTAATGTGCAACACAGGTGCTGTGTGTGTATGATTCCCCCTCAGTTTACTGAGAAAGAAGGATCAGATGGATTGCATCTATGAACACACCTTCGCTTCTCAATCACATGTGCTGTGATCACATGACCAGAACTGCCTGTGTGAACTAGTTTTTAGAACTGCTCTTAAGGAAGCCCACTGTCACCTTCTCCTTTCACAAGCTCCAGCTCTGCAGTGATGAAGCGATAGTATCAAGACATACCTTTGGCTATGGCCACTGGTATCCAGTAGCACACAATCAGGACCTGAGCAGGTTGTAAGACAGGATCTTTGGAGCACTCAAAACAGAAACATTCAGCCCTGGAGCTACCACTGAATTCTGTGTAAAGGAACAGAAGGACCACCATCCATAACCCAAAGATCTACCCTAAGAACAGCTGTTTGTTAAGATTGCCAAGGCTAGGATAATAAGCACTGTGTCCCAGATGGAATAGAACACTCTTAGGTCAGAATAAAGGACTCATAGAATTGTAGGGTTGGACTAGTGCCATCTAGTTCAACCTCCTGCAATGCAGGAATCCCCGACAGATGGCCATCCAACCTCTGTTTTAAAACCTCCATTGGAGAGGTCACCACCTTCTGAGAGAGTCCATTCCACTGTCAAACAGCTCTTACCATCATACTATTGGAATGCTTAAGTAGCAGACGGAATTAGCCAAGGAGATGTGCACTTCTTATTGCTCAAGGGTTTTGAAGAGTCTACAGGATGAACATCTGTCTGAGATTGAAATCTAGGCCATAGTGCAATAGAGCACATGCTGTGCATGTTGAGGACCCCAGGACCAATCCCCGGGGCTGGGCTGGGGAAGACCCCTGTCTGAAACCTGGAGAGGCACAGTCAGTTGGTGTAGACAACAGCGCTGAGCAAGGTGGAGTAATGGTCTGGCTCAACACAAAGCAGTATCCTGTGAAGGCAATCCAGTTATTGTGGAAGATTGGATTAGATCGTCTTGGAGGAATTCGGTTTCTATGGCTGCGATGCTAACCATTACTAGGAGTTAAGTCCCACTTAAATCCCAGTATTTGCTTCCTAAGCAAACATACGTAAGAACAGTCTGTAAATCAACAGAGCATTTTGCTATGATAGTAAATGTCCCACTGAACCTCTGTCACACTTTTTTGTGAATGTTGTCAAGCAGAAGGGGGCGGGGAGGAGAGCCATTGTATATTGACTATGCTCTCTAGCCAATGTAGATTTGACATGCACATTATAGATCTGGGGAGTGGAAAAGTGTTTTAAACCATGTATTGTATGAAATTACCTAATATATTTAGATAGAATCATACATCTTAGTCACGTTGAATACATTTCCCTAATGCCTCAAAAACATCTTCTTGGCATGAGGATAAATAAATGTTGATAGGGAAAGAGACTTCTCTTAATGCAGCACCTGCCTGGATCTGGTTTATGTCCATACTAAGCTTGAAAAATTTGGCTGGTAGCCCAACTTTCTGTGTCAACAGAACATTATTTACCCACTCCTCAGTAGAAAGGGCCCCTGTATATGTTTCTCTGCATTTTTTAATGTTGCTGGGGGAACAAAGTAGCCTCACAAAGGATTAAAGGATGTACTGTTGAATGTTTACTTTCTTTCCAACATAGTCGTGTTATTGACTTGAGCCATTGATGGATGGGTCAAACGGGCATTCTGAAAAGTGATGTGTCTCCCCCGCCCTTTAGCCTAGGGTTCGTTCCCTCCTTGTGTTAAACGATGGATTTCTTCTCAAGCTTCAGAGCCTGAATGTCCTTTGCAACAACTGCAGAATGATAACATCTTTTCTTCTGAATCATGTATAGAGCTTTGGGGAAGCATGGACTATCACACTCCTCTTGGAGCTAAGCTCTTCCTATCAAAGCTCTGAAAACCATAAATAACATCAGGAATAAGTGGTACTGACACGTCTCTATGAGAAACAGCAAACTGGAGTAATAAACAATAGCACAGCGTGCAAGGGTGGCCCTGTAATGAGTCATAGCATTGAAGAGCTGGAAGGGACCCTGAGGATCATCTGCTCCAACCCCCTGCAATGCAGGAATACACAGCTGCCCCATACGGGAATCGAACCCATGACCTTGGTGTTATCAGCACCATTCTAGCCAACTGAGCAAATGCCTCAAGTAGTAGATCAAAAGGGGGTTGCATTTCCATTCATCTACAGCAGATTGACCTGCTTGCCTGCCACACACGACACAGCCAGCTCCACTGCACCCAGCAAGCAGTCTGCCATCCACCTGCTGCTACTGGTGATGTTGCTACTGCCACTGCCCACCCACTGGGCCATGGGACACCACTGCCATCACCCAAAGAAAAAAGAAAAAAGCATTCAACAGTGCTCCAACCCAGACGTTCTGGGCCCTCTACTCTCCAAGGCCATTTCAACCAGAATTCTGGAGGATGTGGCCATGGATAATGCCTGCACTATTGCCACCTAGTTGGGAGAGGGGAGGCTTCTCATACTGGCTGCCTGTCAGCTACTCCCTTATCTGGGAGATGGATAAGAGTTGGGAAGAGGCCTCCATGCCAGGGGTGTGTTAATTGGGCTATTGATGTCAGCTTACATAGCTTGCATTTGTATAAGACCATCCATCTCCGAGTCTGCAAAGGCAGCAGGCTTCTGCAAACTGTGTTGTAAGTTTATGCCTTTCTTTAATAAAGCACTAAAACTGGCCCTTCCTTTTTTGGTATCCCTGCATGAAACCACTCACATAGGCCCTCCTGGAGCCTGTGGATCGGGACACTGGTAGATGAAAACATTTGCTGTGAGTTGTTATTTACTGAAACTTGTTCACAGTCCACTTTGTTTACCCTTGGTGTATGTCTGGCGCAATCAGCCCAGTCCCAGAAACTAGACTAGTTTGATCAGTTCCCTAAGCATACTTAGGTCCTGATTTTCCAGTCTATAGATAAGAGCACAGCAACAAATGATGAAATTCTATTCTTGCTTAGTTACATTCTACATTCCCCTGGCTAAAGTGTAAATGGCATCTCGGAGTGACAAACTGAGTCCTTAATCTGAATCAGGGGTGGGCAATCTGTGGCACCAGGGCTGCATTCTCCCTCAGCATGCAAGGATCTGGGAGGAAGGGAAAAGGGTGTCAGAAAGAGAGGGAGAAAAAGGGGTTATGAAGAGAGAGCGGGGGAGAGGGAGGGAGGGAGGACTGGCTTTGAACCTACCCACGGCTGGCTTCAGCCCCACTGCTGATGTGCAGCCCTGACAGATTACTCCCAAGGGAAAGGCAGCCTCCGAAAGAAATAATGCCCCCCAATTTAGGTCTAGATAATGCTGTAAAAGTAATTTCCCCCTAAAATCAAGTCACACAATTTCTAACATCTTTATGCTTATATTTGATGAGAGTGCTAAAAACAACACAGAGACCTGTAACTATGGAAAATTGTAAACAGGTTCTCTGTTGACACATCCCCTATAGTAGCTCACAATTTCCATACATTTTCAGTAACTCAGAAATTCCATGTTTCCTCTGCCTTCATAGCTACATTTCATACGTCCAGCAACAGACGAAAAGACAAATAGATGCAACAGTAATCAAAGGGACAGTGCATAGGATTGAACTGTATATACAAAGTTAATATGCTATTGGAAGGTAGGGAGATATTTGTTGTTTCAGACAATCACCAATCTGATCACAGGAATATGCATGCTGAATCCAGGACACTTCCAGGCTGCTGTTTTTTATGGGTGTATTCTGCGACATGTTCTCTACTCAGCAATAGTGCTTTAATGGTGGATTTATACTGGACTGTCCACACATCACAGGACTTCATTACTTGTTCTGTGATGCCTTCCCATTGCTACCACTCTATTGCTGTCTGGAGGGACATTCTTGCACTGTAGCTAAAATAAAATAAAATAGGACCCACCCCCAGATTGTTTGTGGTATGAAAAGTTAAAGGATTTCAGCAAGAAATTAGAGGATATGCAATGATAGGAAATCAAGCCATATGGCCACCCCAAAACTTGAACAGTAGACATGAACAGTATTGAAAGTGGAATATTGTATGACTGCCCCCAAACCACCATAAGCGCAAATCATCATAAATGCACACACACACAAAAAAATCATAGGGGGCCTCATTTGAAAACCAGGCACATCTGATGACTTTGAAATCAGAATAGTAACAATTGTTACACTTGCCCATGTTCTTTGGTTTTCCAGTTTTCTCTACAGGTGAAAATTCTTTTTTGGTTAAATTCTTCCTTCTAATTTACTGCTGCACCATGACATCTAATCCAACACAACGTTGTTATCATTATATATCAAAATACCAGCATGATACTACTACTTTTCCATTCACAGTATGCTGACCTTGGAAAAATAAATGGCTAATAACTCAGCCAGCAGACAACAAATGAATGATTATTTTTTTGGGGGGGGGAATCCTTCCAACTTGATAGAAGAGGTCAAATACAGCTCCAAACCACGGCAAGTCTTTTGTATGTTTCTGCTCAAGTGGTTGAGACTGGAGACACGGCAGTCATGCGCTTCCGTCTGAAGAAGAACTTGAGGGATGAGGCTATCTCCCTGTATCGAAGCCCACACAGATAAGGCAACAGAGCTTTGGGCAAGATTATCAGCACATTGCATATTATTAGAGAGACCAATATCCCTGTCTGTGTCCCAATGACGGCATTGACATAAAGCAAGGAGTCCACCACAATAGCCAAGAGGGGAGAGAAATGAAAGAACAAGAGAATGTGATGCATCAGGAACGTCACACTGGCTCTAGAGAACATGCTTTTCCATATGCCTGACTGCTTTGTTTTGAAATACAGGATCATATAACAGCAGAGTATGAGGGACAGACAGAGAAAAAGGGCAGAAACGGAGACTACATAGCAGGATTTCACGGCCCCATCTCCATGTAGAGTCATTACCAGTATTATGGGGACAGAGCAGTTTTCCACTGGGCATACACTGGGTTTCTGGGTAAACTTGAGTATTAAGAAGACAATCCCAGGGAAAATCCCAGACAAGATCCATAGGAACAGTATCAGCTTCTTTGCTCGTGAAGATGGCAAAATGGAGATGTAATGCAAAGGCCACAAAATGGCCACATATGTATCTAGCACCATGGCGGCAGCCGTTAGCAACCCTCCGCAGTAAGTCATGGCCAGCAGAAACAACAGGAGCACACAAGGGTTCTTGGGAAGGTGGAGTTTCATTACATTGAAAACTGCAGACATAGCATAGAGTATCAGATATAACAAATCACAGAGCAAAGCATTTCCCAGCAGCAGGTATCTTGTCTCCTGACGGATGTTGACACGAGAAAGAATCACAAACAGAATGCAAGGGTTGATCAGGACGGCTGCTGTAAGGCACAATATCGGCGGGATCAGGAACATCATTGTCTTGGAGTATGGAGGATAGATGATCAATTCTTGCAGGTTTTGGAATGAAGTTTTATCCAAAGTGAAGGAGGCGTTTGAGGCCACTTCTCTATAGCGGGAGAAGGTTGCATTCAAAATCCTGGCTGGCACACATAGTGAGAAGTTCATTTCCCCCAGAGATAAGGAGTGGCAGCTGATGTATACAAAAGAAGTTCTTCAACGCTGAGGTTTTGCAACAAGCGAAGATGCATTTTATAGCAACCAGATCACCATCTGTCGTCAGCTCTGTAATGATAGCTGATGGCAAAACATAGGGATTTGTATGGGAGCTCCGCAAGTAGATCTTGAAATCTGCACAAGTGGAATCTTTTTCTCAAGAAAATTTAACACTGATTGTTCAGAAGAAAGGAACACACTCATAGGGCTCAAAATTCAAACTGCAGAGCAGGCACTCTGGGAGGGAAGTAAATGGGTTGTTCACCACTAAGAACTTAAGTTTGTCCACACTGCAAGCATTAGCATAGCAAAGTAGCAGATGGAATATTAGCTTGATTAAACAGATGTGATGAGATAAAAGGGGACATTCCAAATTTGCCAATGCAATCAAGTCATAAATGGAACCAGAGGATATACTAGAGTGTTTAAATGCAATCAGAAACGTATTGAGTCAATGTAATCAATAGGAATGGTGCCCTTAGCTCCTGAAATACAAGTGCATCATAATCCCTTTTAATACGTGGTTCTTAGCAGACTGCTGCCATATATTTTCAGCTATCTGAAACAGTACACATACACCAAAATCCCATATATATTATTGCCACCTACTATGAAATATTGAGCTGCAAAATGGAGAATAAAATGTGGCTTGACACCCCCTGCCCAATTTAAAGTGCTTTTTGTTTTCATCATATGCTTTGGGATGAGGAATAGACGCAATGCAAAATAAACTATTTTCTTACGATTAATGGAAAGATTATTAACATATAACAATACAATACAATTCTACATCCTTTACAGCTGTTCCCTAAATCAGGAGGAAAGAATAATAAAAACAAAGGATTAAATAAATCTAGAATGAATATGAGCACTGCCAGATCAGATGAAAGACTTATCTCATTCAGCATTCTGTTTATACAGTGGTCAACTAGATGTCTCGGAAAGCTCACAATCAGGGTATGTCATAGCACTCTCCTGATCCACAGTGACTGGTATTAAGAGGGATGCTGCCTCTGATACTGGAGGAAATGTAGCAATTATGACTAGGAATCATTAAGAGCCTGATACTCCATACATTTGTCTACAGTGGTACCTCGGGTTAAGAACTTAATTTGTTCTGGAGGTCCGTTCTTAACCTGAAACTGTTCTTAACCTGAGGTACCACTTTAGCTAATGGGGCCTCCCACTGCTGCCGTGCGATTTCTGTTCTCATCCTGAAGCAAAATTCTTAACCTGAGGTATTTCTGGATTAGCGGAGTCTGTAACCTGAAGCGTCTGTACCCCAAGGTACCACTGTATTACCCTTTTATAGCTGTCCAAGTTGACAGTCTTGTGGAAGCAAAATCCATAGTTTAACTAAGTGCTGAAGAAGTTATTTTTGTTTGTCCTGAATCTCCCAACGTTCAGCTGGAATGTTCTAGCATTGTGAAATGGGGGGGGGGGGGACCCCCTTCACACTGTCTCTACACCTGGCATAACATGACACACCATGTCCTCTCTAGACACAAGAGTAGATGAAGTCCAGAGCTTGCGTAAAGCAAACCAGGGACACTAACAAACACAACAGATCGTCTGCTTGCCTTTAGACTGGCTGTTGTGAAATAATAATAATAATAAGCATGGTTTTAGTTCTCTGCTCCACACAAAGAGACATGCAGTGAAAGAGCAGCTTCCATGCTACTGGCTTGTATTGCTGGCTCCCTGATTGCCTTCTGTCTACAAAATGGCTGCCAGACCTTCTGCCCACTTTCTTGCTGTGTGGCTGCTCAATGCTAACAGGGCCAGCCCAAGACATTTGGCACCTTAGGCAAACCACAAAGTGGTGCACCCTCCCCCCAATGGCAGGGAAGAAGGGGGGGGGAGTGAAGATTGACATCAGGAACAAAGGGGGAATAAAGGATCTACATCAGGATCTGCTGCCCCTGTGGATCCTGTTGCCTGAGGCAGTCACCTCACCTTGCCTCATGGGTGGGACAGCCCTGAATGTTGGCCCTGTGTGTGTTGCTCTGATCTACACTGTCAGACAGTTATCAGCGAAACGTGAAATGGAGCATGGAGGCGGGCTCATATTGTAGAGCCATATTCTCTTCAGCCTGTTGCCATCCAACCCCTGCAATGGATGTTTCTAGCCTACGAACGTTAATATAAGGAGCAAAACTCCCTACTGCTTAATATTCCTGCAGAACAAGCTGCTTTACATTCAGTAGAGTATGGATAGTTCCCAATCTTAGGAATGGCCTCAGAAAAGTTTTCAGTACAAATGTAGCCCAATTAGGCTGCTAAAGATCAGAGTTTACATCAGGGATGACTAACATGGGATAACTGAGTTCTATTTTAAGATGCCAAAACAAGGACAGAATCCCAATGAAGTTTGTCTTCCTTACCAAAGGTTTGATGGAAACCTCTCAGGGTTGTTAGAAGCACTTGGCTCAACTCAAATGTTGTCAGCCAAGAAAACCCCCACAAAAAATATTTAGAACATGTGTCCCAGGAAATAAGTTAGGTATATAAGGAATTGACATATGTATATTTCTAATATATAAAATAATATCTGATTAAAAGTTAAAGGTCTTTTTGCAGAGTGAAGGAAACCTTAGATCTACATTTTCTTCTTCAGGTGAAAGACACTGGTAAGTGTATTGGAAGGAATAGGAGAGTTAAAAAAAAACATTTTAGAGGCTCCTTCCTTCCATCTGAATGCCCTGAAACATTTCAGCTAAATGTCAGAAAAACATTTTAAACAAGGAAGCGGTATTTTTTTAAAATGCAAGGGCCATATTCCTTTCTAGACAAGCTTTTGAAGGCCACATGCTAGTGGTGTGTGAGGTCAGAGGCAAAAGTGGGCAGAACACTGAATATGTGCAGTAGGTTAGTTTCTGCACACAATTATACCCCCCTGGTCCTTTACCTTTTTTTTTTTTTTACCTTTACCTCCATCCAGGCAAGCAAGAAGGATTGGTTCAAAAACAAATTCTAGGTAGGCAAAAGTTGAAGGAGGATGCAAAGGAATGACTGTGAGGGGTGTGGCCCAGGGGCAGGGAAAGGGTTAGATGGTGCTTTTTTTGGTTTCCAGTCATAATACTAGAGCTTTGGGGTGGGCGTTCAATGAAGTTGAATGTTGGAAGATTCAGGACAGAGAAAATAAAGTATTTCTTTACATAGCTTCAGAAGTTCAGGTGGTCCAGGAGAAGACATTCTCTGTGACAGCCCCTATGTTGTGGAATTCCCTCCTTCTCAGAGGTGTGTGTGGTACCTTCATTATACAGTGGTACCTCGGGTTAAGAACTTAATTCGTTCTAGAGGTCTGTTCTTAACCTGAAACTGTTCTTAACCTGAGGTACCACTTTAGCTAATAGGGCCTCTTGCTGTTTTTGCGCCGCCGCGATTTCTGTTCTCATCCTGAAGCAAAGTTCTTAACCTGAGGTACTATTTCTAGGTTAGTGGAGTCTGTAACCTGAAGCGTACGTAACCTGAGGTACCACTGTACTGTTTTCTCATATGCTGGAGATGTACCTTCTTACCCTGGACTTTGACACAACACAAAACATCCACCCCTCCACCCACCTCATTCTTGTGATCATAATTAGCTTTCAGCTGTTTTTAATGTTGCATTTTAATTGTAACCTGCCTTGTGACCTTAGGGTGAAAGGCAGGTAATAAATAAATTACTACTGCTGCTGCTGCTGCTGCTGCTACTAGTATTTTGGCATTTGTTTCCACAAGAGGTATTGATGATGGCCATCAACTTGGATGGCTTTCAAAGAAGGTAAGACATGTCAAAGAGGATAAGGCTATCAATGGCTACTAGCCTCTGAATACCTGTTACTGGAAATCACAAATGCGAAGAGTGCTGCTCTGCTCAGGTACTGCTTTCAGGCTTCCCACAGGCATCTGGCTGACCACTGTGAGAGCTGTTTCCTGGACCACATGGGCTCTTCTCGTGTTCTTTTCGAGCATTTAAATAAAACAAAAAATGTTTACAGACAGCAATGGCACTGCACTGAAGATGAAATGGCTAAAATTACTTCCAGAAGGCCTGTTCATTGAACATTCGCGCTGATTTATCTGCACAAAGTTTATGGGAGGTTATAAGATGTCCACTGTTCTTCGAGCATTAATTCTGATTTATTTGTTGGGAGGTTATATGTGTATAGTGCAGCCTAATTGATATCAAGCAGTTGTTATTTTCACACCACTTTCCTTACTGCAGAAAGTCAGGCTGTTTTTGGAAGTGCCTTCCAAAAGAGCACCAAATCCACTTCACTTGTACAACGTGAATTTGCCAGTATGTGACTGAGCCCCACCCACAAAAAAGCAACAGATTAGAAGTGCCCTGGGTCTTTTTTTTTAATGTGGGAAGCCTTTTGCTGCTGCCTTTCTCACCTCCCATCTCCCTTCTGATGCAAAATGCCTTCCAAACAAGCAGAAGACACAGAGAGCTACCTTCTTCCCCACTATGCTCCATTTAAACATCTTCAAAAAGGGACACAGTACAGCGACCTTACTACACAATGGATAAGGATGTCTGCTTACAAACTGTTAGATATCAGTCCATGCACTAATCGTCTTTGAAAACCAGCATTATAAACACTGGGGGAATCTGGGCACTTCAAAACCTTTCATTTGCAGAGAATAACAAGAAGCACAAATCCTTTGGTGTGGGTGCTAACAGTTGGTGTTTACAGATGGCTGAAAGAATCCTCTCTGTTCTAAAATTGGCTACATGTGAAAACCTGAAGTCCATGCAGGGTGTGATATCAAATACCTGGGAATATTTCAAAGCTGGGGAAGAGGAGGAGAGGGAGGGAGGGAGGGAGAGAGAGGAGGAGGAGGAGCAAAAAAGCAAAGAGAAGCAACCAGCCCCTTAGAGTCTCACATGCATTACAGGAGCTTTTGCATAAAACACTTAGCAGCCTCAGCAACAAGAATATAATTGCAAAGATTTCTGCTTTTCGTATGGTAAAACACGGTGAGTAGGATCTTTTGTTGCCTTGTCTTTTTACTAGGTTTTTTGGTGCAAGGGTGTGGTGTGTTTGTTTTTCTTTGTCCCAGTGGCAGTGTGTGTATGTGATTATTTTGGGCTAGTTGCTTCTTCGTTGCTCTTCTTTCTGATGCCGGACCTTAATGTGCATATTCATTCTTTGTGTAGGCACTGAACAGCAAAGGTGATGAGATCTGGCAGGGTGGAAGCTTTGCGGGCTAATACAGCGGGCTGCCAAATACAGCCAGAAATGAAATGCTGATTTCCTCTCAGGTATACTGCAAAGATTTTTGTTGTTGTTGTTGAGCTCTCTCCTCTCTCTCCCCTCTGGAGGTAGGCTAGTGATTGGTTAGCTTACTGTGCTGGCTGCCATGCAGTTATTCCATAAGGTGTGAAGAAGAAGGGGGGGGGGAGATCTCTCAGCTTCAAGGAGGGGCGAGGAAGACCTGCATAAACTATTGTAGCACACTGTTGGCATGAAGGAAATCTTGCGAAGCAAATTAATTTCTTGCCCGCATTCCTGTGCGCTGTTATTCTTCCCCAGTCATCCATTTCTGCATTAGCTGTGAAAGAGTAATTATTGCAATTCTTCTTCGATCAGAGGATTGACACAGGGAGCTATCCATTGTGCTGATTGTCTGGAAATATTACTGTATGTACCCTGCACAATAAAGAAGGGGGAAAGAGTAATACCCCCAATACCGCTGGGTAATTCATTCTCACAAATCTGAAGATGTGTGATAACTAAGGCCTTTTCCAGCTACATAGCATCCTTCATTTAAATGAACAGTTGGCTTTGCTTAATTTAAGATACAGATTTCTCATTCATACTTTACTGAAAAAAATGAAGGTCTACACAGATAGGTTTAATACTGTAAACATATAAACAGTTTAAATGTTCAGAGGATTTGCAATTTTTATTTCCTGAGCATATTAAGCCTGAAAAAAAAACCCAGTGGAGATTTACATGTTTTGGCCAATTCATGAGGAAATCAGAGACTGACCTAAAATGATATTCAAATTAGAAAGCTATTTTACCCTAGAGAGGCAGATGATAAAGAGGGCTGATGAAACAAAAAGAAAACAGTGCTCCAAGCATGTAGGATGCTTTAAGGATGGGAGCCTATGTTGCATTATTCTATTTAGAATGATGATAATAACACACAAATAACATTCTTGTCTGACAAAAATCCATTGTGTCACCTTTTTTCAATTTTTCTTTCAAAGGGAAATGGAGAGGCTATTATTAGAACAATCAGTTTGAGCAGTGAGATGATCAATAGTTATTTAAATGAATCTTTGCATCACACTCTAAATAAATAGAAGAGTAATTTGTCAAATTGGCTATAAGCCTTAATATCAATAAATACAGTTATTAAACTGTAAAATACAAAAATTGTGATATCTATATGCATTGCATTTAGAATGTGAGAATTAAAATAGAGAATAAAAATATGTAAATACTCTCAAGCCATTTTCATCTTAGCTGTTTTTTTTAAAAAAACCATAACAACAAATAGAATAGGCAACAATCTGAATGAATACTGTCTTTAATAAATTGCCATTAAAGCACACTATGTGAGAGATAATGATTAAATCTTTTAATTAAATTGTGACAGTGACAAATGCACAATTTGAAAAGAAGCTTTAGAAAAAAGGAATGAAAACTACAGTCCTTTTTTCAATGATGATTAAAGCTGTTTCCCCCCTAATCCTTATAACCAAACGTCAAAAAGCAGAAAAGTAATCTGAGATTCTAGATATAAGTCCAGCTCCTGAATAACAATACATATAAAAATCCAATGGCAGATCTCAAATGGGCCATTTTTAATGCAACACTATACCTGTCTACTTAAAAGTAAGTCCAAATTAAGTTAAATGGGTCTTAAAGACTGCAGCTTTAATTCAATAAATCTAGGATACACTGTAAAGCATAAAGCATTTGTTTGATTCTTTGATAAGTTAAATCTTTTAAAAATAAAATAAAAATGACAACATATTGTGCTTCTCTGTATCCTGACAATAAAGTAGCTTGATCTGCACTCCAGTTAAGTCAAAGTGCTGTATTTTAGCTAATATATTGCCCTTTACTTTAAGAAGACTTGGATTGATTCATACAATTATTTTTGGCACGGTTACAAATTTCCTCATTATTTTGGTATGATGAATAGTGGTCTGACAAACCCCAGGATAGAAACTTATACAGCCTAGCTAGTTTCCCCGTAATGGGGTCATACTCAGAGTCAATCCATTGAGTTAGGACTAACATGTCCATTGATTTCAATGGGTCTACTTTGAGGATAACTTAGAAAGATCCCAATGTTTTCCATCATATGATATATAGCATACAATCTCACCAGATGCTGGAATATTCAAAAGGTCAGTGAAAATCTGGAGTAACTTCACTATGTCAAAAATGGTCATATGGCTCAGTTGGCAAATGGTGAATATCCATATACTGTGGCTGCAATTATTTATATAACTGTTAGAAATAAAGCTGTGGCTTGATGAAAGATGACAGCAGAATGTGAGAGCAATGGAAAGCAAGCTATGATTGTTATTTGTAGTGGGAAAATTATAAATTTAGTATAAAAAAATTAGTGTAAACAATTTTTCTAAAAACTATGATGCTTTATTGACTTCAGTGGAGCAATCTGCTATTTTCAGATTATAGTAACAGTCTAATCTTGAAAGAGTCATGATGGAACAGGGAGATTAAGGGCCAGGTCATCAAGTTAATCTAAATTTTGAAAAACAAAATACATTCAAGTTGCTATTGACCAAACAACCATTCTTCAAGCACAACACAGCAGGTGGAAATGTCTTGCACCAAGGACTAAACCAGTTCTGCAGCACAGTACTATCCTTCTAGAACCAGGATATTCAAAGTGCACAGCAGATTCCTAAGAAGGCAAGAGGAGTTACTTCCTGATGTTGCCACAACCCACTTTGAACATCCTGATTGGATCAGGAAACATTATTTGAACAGACACTGCTAAGTCAGCTACTAAGTGCCTGTAATGGCTTTAGGGGTTACTTGTGCGTAAGTTACCGCCGTTCTGGGCTAGGTTGCCTGGTTAAACCGTTTCTGTCTGGACAGCCATCCACTCCGTGGCTGTTCAGTCGCTGGCAGAATCCGTCAGTGGGCGTTTCTTGAACCTCTTCCAGCAAAGAAGTTCTTTGACGCCAAGTCGCCGCCTACTTTCCCTGCGCGGAAGTCTTCTGCGCAGGGTGGGTGTGGGCAGCGGAGGACCTGTGCTCTCCTTGCTGGTCTCCTGCGAAGAGTCCTGGAGCCTCCTCTCTGCTTCCCCCATCGGCCCCCCTCTATCCCTGGTGTTGCGCTGATTTTCTTCCCCAGCCGGAGACCTGCCTCTCTCCCTGCTTGGCCCCTCTCCAGCATCGCTGTGGAGCCTCGCCTCCTCCTCTGGTTCCGATGGCAGTTCCCTGACAGTGCCTAACCACTTATTGTCATTTTAGAGGGAACATGGAAGCAAGAACCTGAATAAATCTAGATGTGTTAGTTTTGCTTAGGTCATTTTAAGCCTTTGCTTCTTGACTTGGGTGGGTATAAATAATAAAATTATCATCATCATCATCATCATCATCATCATCATCATTATTAACTTTTAAAATCCTGATTTTAGACAAAGTCTCCCAGAAGCATTTTTTTTTGGTGGTTGCTTGCTACCAAGTGAATCCTGGAGGTACTCCTTAAGTTTACTCTTTGTTTTGATTGTAGATCCAGATGTGATGAGACAACATGGAGTTCAAAAGAGGAAAAACCTTTATAAAATCCAGCATGCAGCTGACCCATGAGAAATTACCTTTAGTGAGCTTGAGTCCTGGGGAAAAGGGCAATGTAGGAACAGACATAAGAGAAAGGAGCCACCCTGCAGTTGAAATCCAAAAAGCAAGTTTTTCTGCAGATAGAAGCGACAGCATTTCCAACAGCTCAGTCAAGACTGGATCTAGTGAGAGCATCCTGTTGCTCCCAGAATCCTTCTACAAACCTGTACGGAAAAGTAAAACCCACGACTGTGTTCTGGGAGGTGTAGACAAAACTGAACACTGCAGCTACAATAACAAGATCTCGGAGGAAGGTGTTGCAGCTCCTGGGAGAAGCAAAGGGCGAATGACCAACAGTGCCAGCTTTTCTGGAATCGGGAACACACAGAATTCTAGCAGCAAGAAAGAATCGGTGGGCAACTCAAGCCACTTCTTGAACAGCCCACAGCAGATGATTGATTATCGAAACTTTGTGCCACAGGTGCCCTTTGTGCCAGCGGTTGCAAAAAGTATCCCAAGGAAGAGGATTTCCCTGAAGCGATCCAAAAAAGGCCTCCGGGATATATTTCACATGAAAAAAAACAAGCCAGAGAGTCTTTCCTTGCTGTCAGAGAAACAAAAAAGGCTGCCATTTCCAGGCTGCAAGTCAGAGCTGGCAGGCAGGTTCGGCAAGTATTTCTTCAAAGCCGGAGAAACGTTTTCTGCTGACTGTTTGGCACAAGAATTTTCTGATGGCGAGCTGCTGTCAGAGTCCTCCTATGAGTATTCCAGTGCTCTGTGCGAAGATGTTGCTTCCCTGAAGAGCTTTGATTCTCTCACTGGGTGCGGAGAGATCTTCGCAGACGAGAGCTCAGCTAATATGGAACTGGAGGTTAGCAAAGAAATCTCGCTCAGGCAATCGCAACAGAAAGATAGTCCTGCTCTGGGAACCTTTCAAGGTGGAGTGGAACAGCTTGCATCCCCAGCCCAGAATGAAGCAGGAGACTTTGCAAAACTTTGG
Organism: Podarcis filfolensis; assembly: GCF_964270895.1. Taxonomy (NCBI): domain Eukaryota; kingdom Metazoa; phylum Chordata; class Lepidosauria; order Squamata; family Lacertidae; genus Podarcis; species Podarcis filfolensis. Next base: position 40,678,189 of record NC_139608.1, on the reverse strand, counting down.
GACAACATCAACAAATCAGTGCAGCTGCATCAGAAGACCCTGTTTGATAGGAGGCTTCTGAAAATACCCAGTAGTGAACTGGGAAAGTCTAGAAATGAGACCAGTGCCTCAGTGACTGATCTGCTTTCTTCCCCTGACTCTTCCAAAGAGAGTTCCATAGATACAGGGACCCCAAAGAGTGACAACCAGGAGTCTATGTCAACCAGTGATGAAGGGTACTATGATTCATTTTCTCCTGGGCAAGATGATGAAATAAGGGAGGATCAGTCCCCTGGGGTACCAGGTAGGTTTCCAAGAGACAGTTATAGTGGCGATGCCCTTTATGAACTATTTTATGATCCCAATGAGGCTCAGATCAGCCCAGTTCTAGATGATGACCTATGTATGTCTGAAAGCACTTCAGAAAAGGCCATTGAAATCCCTTTATCAATTTACAGCTTTCACGTAGGGTCAGAAGAAAATATGGCTTCTCAACCAGCCATTGACATAATCAGCCAAGGATTCCTTCACAGCACGTGGAAAGGGAAGGAATGCTTGCTTAAGCTCTGTGATACGGAGCTCTCCCTGACCATGGGGATCATCAACTGGCTGAGGAAAAACCCAGGCTTGATTTCCCCCCAAGACTTTCCCAAGAACCCTCCCCCACAGATGGAGAGAGATGGTGAGCCAGTGCCCACCAGTCTCAGCACATGCCCAAACATGTGTAAATCAGCTTTTGAGGAAAATAAAAACAACGCAGAGACATCTTCAGCTGACTGCAAAAATGGAACTGAGGTATATTCAGCGGACAGAAATGAACAAAGCCAAAGTGATGTTCCTTCGTGCAGCTCAACTCAAGAAAGTTCTCAAGATAGGGAAAGAAATTGGAGTGCAATATCTGGGCTCACAACAGACAACAGCATATCGTGCGACACACAGAGATCAGAGAGTTGGGATGATCTCCTAATGAGCACTTCTTTAATGGAGAAGATATCTCTCGTAGAAGAATGCACAGATCCTAGCAATGAAACTCTTTCACTAGAAGTTTTGAATCTGGAGACAATTTGCCCAACTGATGATAACCTACTGGTAATGGATAACCATGATGCAGAATCATGTTCTTCTTATATGACTGCTGCAACCTCTCCAGATTCTCTAGAGACTGGAGAGGAAAATGAGATGAAGGATCAAACCTGGTCTGCTGAATGTGACAAGCCAACTGAGCCACTGAATCTCAGTCATCCCCAAAGCCAGATCAGCCAGACATCCAAGGAGAGTGACACGAATGTAATGAGGCTTTTGGAAGATTGTGTCACTCAGGTTGCTTCCCTAAAGATCAATCATGACTCTGCAAGTAATCACTTGGAAGATGATTGCGTCGGAAATGAAGTGAGCAGTGATACAGACACTATAATTCAATTCACAAACCAAATACAAAATGAATGTAGCTGTATAACCCCAAGCCCAAAAGGTTCTTCCAGCCACCCTTCAAGTCACTGTAACATTGAGTCAAATATTGGGGCTAGTGCTACACCTCTCGCAAATCAAAAGGAAGGTCTCATTTGTTTTGAAGATCAGAAAAACACAAGTATCCTAAACTGTATGGGTCCAGTTGCAAAAAACAAACTACCCTTTGAATATGCCCAGTTGAATAATCAAGCCCTGTCCTATATCAAAGATTTCAGATTTGAACTCAGTGCTCAAAATTCTACCACCATGGCACACATTTGCAGGCCAACATTTTTGCCACTCTTTGGTTCTATCTGCTCAGACACAACTAGTGGCTTTTCACAGCCTTTCTGCAGGAGGAGCGGTTTGCTGGAGAAACATTCACAAGACCAAGAAGTTCCACCAAGCAGCACACCGTTACGTGGTTATTCAACGTTCCAGTGCAAAGTACTGCCAAAGGTGTCCACTCTTCCACTTTTAGAGGATGCTACCAAAGAGAGAGCAGTTATGGAGAAGACCCGTGATGACTTGCTGTCATAAGGTGAGTCCTTGAAGGAAGACCCTAAGTGCATTGAGACCAATTAGGAAGGCACTTACTTCCTGCCCACTCATTTTGCCATAGACAAAGGCTCTGAAGGGTTATTATTTACAATGTCCATATATTTTTACCCTCCAACATGTCCCCCCAAATCCTACCTCCACTTTTAGCAACTTTCTAGTAAGGATTAGATTAATTTACCTCTGATTACTGAGAGATGTGGAAATATAGTTTGTGAAGTAAACCCAGAAAAACTGGTATCGTACAAACATTTTTGCTAGTCTGCATGCTCAGACATAAGGTATTTGTTGGCTGCCACTCTTTTGTAACCTTTTCTTACTTAGACACCTGGTTGGGAGAGACTTGTGTTTGCTGCAGACAACCAGCGGGTGGGACTGGCCCCCCAGGTGACTTTGAGAAAACCACACCCACCTTTCCCACACCTGTTGTCATATATGATATCAGGTTCAAGAAACCTCATGGCATAAATAAATTGTTCATTTTTTATATTGCTACTTATGGCACAACATAAATTTATTTTTATTTTACACATTGACACAGTAAACAAATGGGATATTTGCATTTAAAACATGAAAACATGTGTTGGATTTGGAATAGGAGTAAAAGCAGAAAGATGTTACGGATAACTATTTAGGATGTATATAGGATGTATCCTATGCCCTTTTAAAATGTTTTTTTCAGGGGGTTATGGGGTTATTGTTTTTATCTTGATCATATATTTTGTGGTTTTCTGTTCCGGTTTTCTTCTGCGAGCCACCTTGAGACCTCCGGGTATAGAGCGGTATTATTATTATTATTAATAATAATATTAATAATAATAATAATATAGGTCTGCAGCTAGGACATCTGCATGGTTTGGTAGAATCCATGACTGAACGGGCCATGGGCCCTTGTCCTCAGGAAGTCAGATACAGTGTTAAAAATGGAAGTGTACCCAACAGAGGTGAATTAGGGCTGTCCAGATATCCCTTTATTTGTATATCTATGATAATGTATGCTCATGATGCTATTGGGGCAGTCATATGTAATCCCATTTTCAATACTATTTACGCCTGCGTAAGGTGGTCACACTGCTTCATTCCCAACCAGGGCATATCCTGTAAGTTCCTCCTGAAAGCCCGTTACTCCTTATACCCTCCAGACTAATGTTTTATTGCAGGTGTATTCTGCAACATGCCCTTGACCCAACAGTAGTGCCTTAATAGTGATCCCCTCCCCCCCTTCTGGTTTGTTCTGTGATGCTTCCCAAATGCTACCACATTATTGCTATATAGCCCAATGAAAGTGGTACAAAAATAAACCAGAACATCTATGCTATATAAAATTACAGGATATCAGCAGAAGGTTACAGGAAATGCATTGAATGGAAATGAAGCAGTGTGACCAAACCAAAGGTTTTGCAGATGCAAACAGTGGGATTGTGTGTGACCGCCCCAATAGCGTAATGAGCACCAATCGTCCTGAAGATGCAATAAAAATAGTGGCTGGTGCAGGCTGTTCTCTTTTATTTTTGTCCTGGTTTTGTTGCTGTAGCCCCTCAAGACAGCAATAATGTGGTAAGCAGGTATGATGGTGGATTAAAGGATTAGATATAACGTTGCAGACAGCCTTCATGAGAAAACCCAGAGGGACTAAAGCTGAGGCAAACCAAGTGCTGAATTATGTGGACCTAGCAGAAAAGAAATCTTTTCTAGGCATGAGTTACTTTCTGGTAGTTGCAGAAAGCAGAAGCAAAGCAGACACAGCTGTCAGAAGCGGTAATGTACCCTATACTAGTGCTTTATGAGATTGTACCGCAAACTGACTTGGGGCATTTTCAAATACGTTGTTTCACTAGCAGCTGTAGCATGCCACGAGTTGTCAGCGTAGACACCTGCCAGACCAGAGACATGTCATTACAGTTGTATGCTATAGTTAACTTCCCAAGGAAGACATGACTTTTGCTCTCTGGAAAAAGAATGGACAGGTTATTCTAAATATTAATTTAATGGTGTACTGCTAAGGTTTATTTGCATAATTTTAGATATGTATCAGAATTGGAGGTCTTGGTGTGTGGGCTGGATTTTGGCATGCATCTGATTTATTGATTGACTACATACAAAAGTCTTGATGTTCTTATTTTATTACTTCTCTGTAAACACATCTGAGAGAGAAAATCAGAACCTGGACATACAGGCTGCTTTGCTATAAAGTAACTCCACTTCCCTGGAGGTTTTTAAGCAAAGGTTGAATGGCCTTCTGATATGGATACTTTAGCTGAGATTCCTGTATTGCACAGGGTTGGACTAGATGATCCTTGGGTCCCTTCCAAATTCATGATTCTATTATTGGCCCACCACACGTACAATCAACCCACATTTTAACATGCCTTTGGGATTGCTTCCTATGTTACATTTTTCACTATGAAGATTAAACTATATGCTTGTTGTTGTTGTTTTAAAAAATATTAATATCAGTGTATTTTTGCTACTCCAAGTACACAGATCAAGGAATTTGTATATGCAGTGATTCCTAGTTCTGTGTAGCTGCCCCAGAACCTATGTGTGATGCCATTTATATGTTAGAAAAGATAATTTTTGCTAGGGAAAAGTAGCATGTGAGATGGCTTATTTGAGTTGACTCAGCAATTAGGAGCTATTAATGTGTACGATTGCATGGTAATTTGCCTGAAATGCATCATTTCATGAAACCTTTTGAAAACAACAGATGAGATCATTGTCCTTATGATCTCATCAGATCTATGCAATCATAAATTATTATTTATGTTTCTACTGGTGGGAGAAGAAGGTCCTATTTAGATGGTGGCAGCAGTTACCTGTGTGCCACCGACTGATGGGCTGCAGCTGACAATATTTCTCAAGAGCAGATCTATAAGATCGTTGTGAGGTGTGTCTGGCACTTCTGTTCTCTTTTTAGAAAAGCTTGAGATTTCTTTCATACTGGAAGTGGGAGGAAGATAGACCATATCTCGGAACTTACATGAGGCTGTTATTCCAGCCAACAGCACCTGAAATACCTCAAGGCAAAGATGATATCAGTGACTTTTAATGAAGCTCTCAGAAATGGCATTTACATCATAATCTAAAATCAACTTTATTCACAGCAAAAGTACTCAGGCTTCTTCATGAGATTATATGCATAAACCTTTGTCCAAATCAGGGGTATTCATATTTGGTGGCTAGATAACTGGCATTAAAAAAAAATAGCATCTCTTCACAGATCCAGTTTTCTTTCCTGTGTGTTACTACTAAGAGAAATTATGCATATTTCAGCTTTTAAAAGGGTCCCCAAATCTGGCAACATGGCTCTGAAATGGCATCCGATGGAGACTGCATCATTGCATGGACAAGAGTCATGATACAGTAGTACCTCGGGTTACAGACGCTTCAGGTTACAGATGCTTCAGGTTACAGACTCCGCTAACCCAGAAATAGTACCTCAGGTTAAGAACTTTGCTTCAGGATGAGAACAGAAATTGTGCTCTGGCGGTGCGGCAGCAGCGGGAGGCCCCATTAGCTAAAGTGCTACCTCAGGTTAAGAACAGTTTCAGGTTAAGAACGGACCTCCAGAACGAATTAAGTTCTTAACCCGAGGTACCACTGTACTGGATACTAATTTGCTACCAGAAAGACCAGATACTGCTTCCTAACTAGATAACCAGTATCTGATTGGTGATGCGCCCCAGACTCCGCAGGCATGCTTTGAGCGTCATCTAGCTTGTGCCCAGAAAGGAAAAAAAAGATGCTAAATTAAACAATTTTATACTTCATTAAGCATTGCTCCTTCCAGCTTTGGCTTTGTTTCACTGTACTGTCAGCATCTGACTTGTTCGCTGATTGTCACAGCAAATAATATTTAGCCTCAACTGGTCTTAAAGAGCAATCTCCCCTGCCCCGTTTTAATTAAATACATGTAGGCTTTTTGGACATGGGCTGTATAAGACATTCGGAGACATTGTTATAGTCCTTTCTCAAAATAAAACGATTGATTTGCTATCATGCCTCTTATTTCAGTAGGACGTTTCCATGGATACAGGCTTACAGGGTTGGCTTGCGATGCTCTGGCAATGCTGGAGAGCACTAAAGCATATTCCTAGCTAGCCTGCTGTAGATCAAGGGTGTGAATGATTATTGCAAATCTGAAGTCAGGATCTGCTTTATATACTCTTTTTATTTTCTTTCTTTTTATAGCTTCATGAATGGATTTTTTTAAAAAAAGAAATAGTAAATTGTAAACTGTGTGCAGTTGTATTGTCCAAGCGATGAGGATGCAGAGATCACAATACTATTCCTGTTATATTAAAATAGGCGAAATGGAGAATACATGTACAGGCGGTTTGCCTCTTCAAAGCCTGTCAATTAAATATTTCCCCGTGACAAATACTTCCATAACTGGGTTTACATTTAGAAACCATATCGAATAGGATGCAGTATGATTAAGAAATGAAGTGGGGACAAAAAGGAGGCAGGGAAGGAATCTGGGTAGCTGGTTTTACGTTAGTTGAATTATCTTGTGAAGACTATTAATGTAGATTCCAGAGTGCAGAAGGCAAATCAGCTGGTGTGCATTCTCTTTTTCCTTCTGAACCTTTTCAGAGTCTCGTCATACGTTACATGGCAAATGTTTGATTTCTCCTCCATCTGTATGCATGGTAGGCTGCCATGACCAAACTCAGCTCCCTGGCAAAAGCACTGGTATGACATACGCATTTGCTGTCTGCAGACACTAGTTTTACAGGCACAGTGAACTATGTGTGAAGTGAGGGAGCCTAAGGAGTGTAGGGATGGCAGAGTGTGTCTGTTTCACTCCATGTCAACATTGCATGTGTTCTGTTATCTCATTAATCTGTAATTAAAATAAAAACCTGGGCAAAAGTTAAAATTTAAATACAGATTTAAATGCTTACTTAAAAATTTTTATTTTTATTATTTTATTTATTATTAAAATTTTATTATTTTAACCTATATTTCTAAATGTATTCCCCCCCGAAAGGCATATTTTAAAATATATTTACGTGCATTCCTATAATGCGAAATTCAGAGAACTGCAAAATTGAAAGGGTAATACTGTTCCAAGCTGTCTATTAGTCTTGGAGGTGAAGATGAGTCCAGTTTGTTTGCAAATGGAAATAACATTCTCCCCCATCCCTAATCCTAGGTGTGCTAATTAGGAAGTCTCATTGACCTCACAGAACTTATGATGCTGTCATCTCAGTGTTAGACCATGAACTCAAGACACTTGGCAAGCAAAGTGACTTTTTGACACTAGCCAGGTCAGCAGAGGCTCATCAGGGATCAGAGCTTGAAATGGCCATCTGAGTACTTCATACTATTTCCCCTGGGATAGCTCAGTCAGTAGAGCAGGAGACTCTTAAGCTCAGGGTTGTGGGTTTGAGCCCCACATTGGGCAAAAAGATTCCTGCATTGCAGGGGGTGGATTAGATGACCTTCAGAGTCTCTTCCTGCTCTGCAATTCTGATTATGATGGGCAAAATGGCAACACAGATAATGACTTCCTTACGTACTAGGTCGGGGTGGGGAACCTTTTTAGCCTGACAGATCAGATATTTATCTGGCCCGATCCCCACAGGCCAACTTTGAGAGGTGGACAGAGGAACCCACCTGTCAATCATCTGATGCCATAATGACACCAGGTGATTTGCCCTGCCTACCTGTCAAAGTTGGCCCATGGGGATGGGGCCAGTGTGCAGTGCTTCCCCATGACCTGGCAGCTAGCTGGTTGCTGGGCGTTTGGGAACTGCAGTACAAGGGCTTTGTTGCTCCAACAGCACCAGGCAGATTCTATTGAAACCTCTGTGAAAAGATAGCATTTTCAACCTATTTTAGCAGAGGTTTCAGTGGAAACTGCTTGGTGCTACCAGCGCAGCCAAAGACCTTCTGCCCATCAGCTTTTTTGTAACTAGGTCATGTGAATCAATCCTAATGCTCTTCCAAAACTTTTAGTGGAAAAGAAGCCCACAGAACTGCAGTACTAATTACACGGCAATTGGATTAAGCTTTCTAAAGTTGAAGAAAATCATCCCAAGTAGACAGACCACCCTGTGAATTCAGTTAGGACAAGACAAGCCTTCTCAAACAGCATGCAGATTACAGTGCTATTACTGCTTTGTTTTGTTTTGTTTTGTTTTTTTTTGCTGTGCCCACTGCAGGCATAATAAAGAATGATTATAAGCCACAATAGATTTTGGTGGGACAGGTAAGTGCACATTAAAGTCTATCCCATTGGACTAAATGGGATGTAGAAGTGCATTACTTTGGCTGGATCGTGCCCACTCTTTTGGGTGGATGGGGTATTCTTAATTTGAGAAGAAGGCCACCAGAGAAATGATAGATAATATCAGAATACCTGAAGGAGCATCTCCATCCCCATCGTCCAGCCCGGACACTGAGGTCCTCCTCTGAAGGTCTTCTGGTAGTTCCCTCACTGCAAGAAGTGAAGTTTCAGGGAACCAGGCAGAGGGCCTTCTTGGTAGTGGCTCCCTCCCTGTGGAACACCCTCCCTTCAGATGTCAAGGAGATTAAGAACTACACAACTTTTAGAAGACATCTGAAGGCAGCTCTGTATCAGGAAGTTTTTAGTGTTCGATGCTTTTTTTAGACAATCCCCAAAGCTGTTGAGCTTCTTTCTTTCTTTCTTTCTTTCTTTCTTTCTTTCTTCCCCCAAAACGCCAAAAAACTTGCGATTTTTTGATTGACTTGCCTAAGATCCAGGACAAAGTGCCCCCTTTCAGAAATTCCCCCCTGGACATCAATCCAGAAGTCCCAAATATTATTGCAATGTATTGCAGCAGTAAATAAATGGATGCCATTCAGAATCTTTCTCCCACGCCCAAATTTAAAAGCCCAACTAAATGCTACATTCATGATAAAATGCTAGTGGTGTTAAGGCTCAAACTGGATCTGCTACAGGCCAGGCAGGTGTTCTGTTTGGGGATCTCCCCTTTTCTCTTGGCTTCCTGTTATTTGACTTTGCTGCTTGAATTGACTCCATTTATTTTCCCCCTTCTCTATGCCTCCTTGTCTGTTTTCTTCATTTTGCCCTCTGTGTTTTCTGAGACTCTTCCATTAATGCTCCTTTTGTGCTCCTGACACCCCTCCTTTAATTTGGGAGGGCATTTGCTTCTTTCCCCAACATTCCTTTTTGTAGTAATTTGGTACTGAATCCCCGGTCCGCTTTCCCCTTTTGTGGCTTTCTTAGCAGCTGCTCTTTGGCAAGCAAATCTACTGTACGCCATGATCTCTCCCTTCTCTCGTTGCTGTTTATTTATTTTTGGTACTCTGTAGAACTTAGGAAGCTGCCTTATTCTGAGTCAGACCAGTAGACCATCTAAGCTCATTACAGCGGTACCTCGGGATGCGAACGGGATCTGTTCCGGAGCCCTGTTCGCATCCTGAACAGAACATAAGACGCGTCTGCGCGGGTCGCGTTTCGCCGCTTCCGTGCATGTGCGTGACGTCATTTTGACCGTCTGCGCATGTGCGAGCGGCGAAAACCGAAAGCACTCAACCTGAAGCGTATTTATCCCGAGGTATGACTGTATATATGTATGGGTGGTATTCAGTGCTAGTCCTCCTCAGAGCAGATTCCCTGAAGTTAATAAACATGACCAACACCCCATATGCACTATACAATTAAAGCAACATCATACCATTTAACAGTCATATTTTCCTCCAGAGAATTCTGGGAACTGTAGTTTGTTAAAGGTGCCAAGCGTTATTAGGAGACCCCTGTTCCCTACACAGAACTATATTGTGTAAGGTTCCCTGAGAAGAAGAAAGGATAATTAAACCACTGTGAGAATTGATTTTTTTTGGCCAAAAAATAAACTTTCAAACAAAGATGATTCCCAAGAAGCAACAATAAAACACCAACACTCAAATGCCTGGGAGTAAAGAAAATTTTAAACCCAGCAGTGAAATGATGTCCAAGTTGCTTCCAGACAGGCCTCTTTAGGGAGAACATCCCTTAGATGGGGAGCCAGTGTGGAAAAGGCCCTTTGACTTGGCACAACCCTCTGAACTTCTACAGGAGGAGGTGCTCAGAAGAGGGCTTCTGGTTACGATTTAAAGGTCTGGCAAGGTTCCCAAGGTGGAAGCTGTTCCACAATGCACTGGGTCTAGAAGTGTACTGACAGCCAGCGTGGCCAAATCAGATTCAGTGTTATATCTTCTATGTAGTTTCAGTCAGAAATCTGTGGTGGTTAGAGTGTTGGACTGGGAATTTGGAGAGCCAGATTGAAATCCTCACTCATGAAGCTCCTTAGGTGACCTGGAGCCAGTCCGGCTAGACACAAGGCAAGGCAGGGTTCAGACTGAATGCTGGGCTGGATACAAAGCAAGGTGAGGTGGGGTTTGGGGTAGGCAGGGCTGTGGGAAACACACAGACAAAAACCAGATTCTTGACCTCAGGACCCTTCATGAAAAATTAGGTTACAATATCTTAAGAGGTGTCCAAAAGTGCAGAGAACAGACAAAGAGACAAACAACTTTCCAAAATACACAGGAGGTAAAGTATATGTAGAGTACTTTTTTTTATTTTTTAAAGGACCGTGCCCACAGGTATACAATCTAAACAACAACACCCGGGTGGGGGGCAGAAGGAGAGCAAGAGACCAGAGGCCAAATGATCAGAAAAGAAGGCACAGGGTAGATCAGTATTTCAATAATTGCAAAGAAGGATGAGGGAAAATGTTGGGACACGATGGGTTCCAGAACAAAAACGAGGCTGCAAGAGAGAAAGGATGGAGATGTAAAAGTTAAGAAGTAACCTGACGCTTAGCTGAGTTGAAATAATGCCATCAGTACATTAGCAGAGCAATCCTGTATACACCAATTGCAGCAGGGGTGGCATCACTATGCTGGTGTATGGACATCAGTACCTATTCAGGGAGGGGGGAAACACACAGCCATATAGGACAAAATCAGTGCAAATGTGGCAGTGACTATGCCACCAAAGTCAACCAATGAAAAACTGTGCTTGGAAGGAACAAACAGAAACGAATAATGTTGGGAGCATGCCTTTAGCACACACCCCTGCACCAACACACACACAAAACGAAATATCATGCCACAGCACTGCCTGTGCCATCAGCCCCACTTGGCTCAGTCCATGACCACTCTGCTACTGTCAGTCCCAGGCATGCAGCTGTTTTGATTTCCTTATGCTGCTAGCAGCCACCAGTCTGGAGCACACTGCATGAAGGTAAGGAAGGAGAGTCCACATAACACAGCTTGTTGGGTAGGATGTCTAGAGAGAGCACAAAAGCCTCCTTGGAATGAGGGTTCAAGATCCACCTAGGAAACATTCTTGTGGCTTGCAGAGCAAGTGCATCCCAATGGGTCACATTTATTAATGGCATTTATACCCCACCTTTCTATCAAGGAGCTGAAGGTTGCACATATAATCTTCCTCCTCCCTGTTTTATCTTCACAACAACCCTGTGGGGTAGGTGTGGCTTAGAGGCAGTGACTGGCCCCAGGTCACCTAGCAAACTTCGTTGTGGCTCTGTGGGGATTTGAACCCTAGTGCTAGCCTAGCACAGTAACTACTGCAAAGCACTGACTGCTTTTCTTATAGGCTGGTACAGCAGTTGTTGGGTCCTCATTTTATCTGCATCTTTGCTGGTGCAGCAACTCGCAAGATTGAGCTGCCAATCCAACGTCTTTCTGTAGAGAAAGCTTTGGTGGTGGTTGCCCTCATTCTTTCTCACAGCATATTAAGAAAATGATCATTACTGGCACAGAATTTAATGTATTATTCAAAAGCAAAGAGGGAAGTGTTGTTGTTTTTTTTTAAAAAAGGAAAAAGCAAGCAAGCCAAGCTTTCATATCAATAATTCAATCCCTCCACAGCTATAGCACTAGTTTTGCCACTTCACTCCTGGCTATCTCCTCATACATAGTTAATGTTTAGATGCCCCTCTGCATACATCTCAGCAGATGGAAAGAGGTGCCATGGTCTAACACCAAGTGAATCATTTATTTATTGTATTTATTCCAGTCATTTATATCCTGCCTTTAAGGAGGCTTATGAGTAAAGTCAAAATACAACAATAAAAATGGTTATAAGTCCATTTCAAAATCTACCCGCCAAGTTCCTTCCCACAGGGCATTTGGGCCTACAATGAGAGAGCAGGTTCTGATGTCTTCTTCCCCTCCATTCGTTTCACACAAGGGAGAGAGAAGGGAGAGAGGAAGACAGGAGACGAAGATAACATCAGGCACCTGCTCTCCTCCAGTAATGTACTTAGTTAGTTTAGATTTCTTTTCCATGCAGTTTGTCCCTAAAGACTCAGGATAGAGATACAATTTAACTCATAGCTGAAATCAGTTATCACTAAATGTTGATAGTGCTTAGTATTTGGACTGACCAGGACCAAATGATGTGAGAAAGCCTCTTCCATGGTTTTATAGCATGCTCCTATGAAAGAAATATTAAAATAGAACACAACCATTATTAGAGGTAATGTGTGCTTAGTGGCTGATGTCCATAATAGCTGGGCATTGTGCACATTCACCGCACCTCATGGAATATGTGTTCATAATCTATCAATGAAAGAGGGAATTGTGCACTATTCCCAGTCAATATACATATTCTCCAGCAGGCCTTGGGAAATGTGCATACCTCAAGAACATTTTGTACATTCTCCAGTCAATATGCATAATCTCCAATAGGCCCTGGGGGCTTTGCATATCTCAACTGCATCTTGTACATTCTTTAGACAATATGCATAATTCTAAGAGGCCTTTTTGATAGATATTTGTAAATTCTCCAGGCTATATTTCCTCCACTGCATAGCACCTATATACCACAAAGTGAGTAACAGGGTAAGCAAAACCTTGATGAAGGTAGAGTCTTATACAATAAATAATTTGACAGATTCACTCTGTTTGGCTTCAGCTTGGCAAGGGCTCACTACTTCTCCCAAGATATACTGCCACATTTTGTGGTTGTAGATTGGAAGGTAACCATGATCAGAAGAAGCAGGTGGAAGGAAAAAAACATTTCAGCCAGCAGAGGGCAGAGTGTCACTAACATTTTTTATTTTTATTTTTTGAACTTCAATTTCTTGTATGACTCTTGTTTTGTAACCAAAACAACACTGGTATAGGAGAAAACAGAAAGTAGCACAAATATTTGGACTGGCCTTCCAAGATCAAGTCAGTCTGAGGAGGTAAATAGCTTATGATCCCGTGAAGACAAAAATGGCCCAAAACTGTGTAGAAAGGTGTTTCTCCATGATAAGCATCCCTCATCAGTGCACAAATGGTAATGCAGAAAGGAAACCCAGAAAACACACACACACACACACACACACTACGCAAAAATGTAGTGGTAATGAAGGGATAAAATAGACCAAAATGACTGTTCCCTTAACTAAGAAAGGTCTGGAAGCAATTACAAACAAGATTAATTGCAATGATGTACCCTCATAAAATTATTAGAGAGGAAATAGCTAAGTGGGTTCCAATAGTAATCTATATTAAAAGAGAACTGGGTAGAACAGACATAAGGATAAACTGTAAAGGAACCGTGACCATTAGGTCCAGTCGTGACTCTGGGGTTGCGCACTCATCTTGCTCTATAGGCCGAGGGAGCCGGTGTTTGTCCGCAGACAGCTTCTGGGTCATGTGGCCAGCATGACTAAGCCACTTCTGGCGAACCAGAGCAGCACACGGAAACGCCGTTTACCTTCCCGCCGGAGCAGTCCCTATTTATCTACTTGCACTGGTGTGCTTTCGAACTGCTAGGTTGGCAGAAGCTGGAACAGAGCAACGGGAGCTCACCCCATCTCGTGGATTCGAACTGCCAACCTTCCAATCAGCAAGCCCAAGAGGCTCAGTGCTTTAGACCACAGCGCCACCTGCGCTTGTCCCATGTATGTATGTATGCATGCATATGTGGGTGTGAGTGACTGTAATATAGATTGTGTGGATGAACACTATATTGTTATTGTTACATAATTTATTTATTTATTTTAAATGAACATTAAGTGCAAAGTACTGTTATATAAAATAGGAATATATTTATTTATCAAAATCTAAATTTATCAAAATCTTATTTATCAAAATCTAAATTTTCAAAAATGTTCATAATAGATATTGTAAAAGGCAAATAAAATAATAAAGTACAGTCATATGGATGAATAAAGGATAAGGGAGTTTAGGACTGTTGGTGATCCCTAAATTAAATAAATTATAGCAAAAAAGGACACATAAATAACTATATATATATATATAGCGCAAAGGAGGCACAATAAGTTATCTTGCGATGCAAATAAGGGAAGGTTATTCAGAAATAAACTTTACTGCATAAGCAGTTTTTCTTTAAATGTGAAAGGGGAAAAATGCATGAATGAGGAAGCCTAAGGAATAAATTAGTCTAAGGAATAGACAAAAGTCACAACAAGATTGCAAAGTCACAGAATGATTTATGAGGAGCAAGGAATTTCAGCCACAATAAAGGCCCCATTCACACAATCCTTTCGGTTGCCAGGCACAGCACATACCTTTGGTAAAGTATTGTGAGAACCAGCAATATACCTACATTTTGCAGCAATTTATATGATAGCTGCAGGAGTAAGTTTTCTGGCAGTGCTATGATAAAATATACATCTGCAACAAAGTATTTCATAATGTACATCTTGTTAATATAACACTTTCTCTGTTTACACAAAGCTGGCATACATGGATTTTTTTGTGGGGGGGTGACAATGTCACTCTGCTATAAGAAATAGTGTTACCAATTTATGAGAAGTTAGCAGGAATATGAAAGGCCCAATCCCTCAGTGAAATGAACTGAGTATGCACACAGTATTCACACAGAGTTTGGCAGGTTATGGGCAGCTTCACACAAGGCAAAATGTGCTGCAAAGGAATGTGTAGAAAATGTGTCTTAGATCATATAATTGCTTCAGACCAATTTAGATTACTGCACTTTTATAATTATGCCACAATTCAAACAACTGCTTGGTGGTTGCTGAATTTCAAGTTGGGTGCATTGCTGAAGTTGTCTCATGGCTTCACATGTGAAAATCTGCAGATATGCTTTCAACCCATGTAATGCATTTTAATCGCTATTCATTCTGAATTTTTAAATTGTTGTATCCTGCCCCAGGACCTTCTGGTGAAGGTTGGTTAATAAATACAGTAATTATAATTTAAAAAATCAGTTTGGAGGCCTTGTCATCAGAATCATCTCTTCCCTTTGATTTTGATGAAAGAGAAGAAATGTCCTGGCGAGAGTTCTGGAGATAAAATGCATTCCTTGGTGTCCTGTTCTTGGTCCATTTTCCAAATCTACAAAGGAAGCAGGGATTGTGGAGAGTGGGGGATATAGAGTGTTGCAGCTCCATGATAAAACAGGTCAAATGGTGAGAGTGGCAGAAAGTTCTTCCCCCAATTTACATTACATAGTGGGTTTCAGGTAGCTGAGGCTGCATGTTCCATAGGATACTGGCCAAAAGGATTTGGTAGGCCTTGGGCTGGTAGTTTTTATTAATGATTTGGTGATGAAGAGACTATATATATATATATATATATATATATATATATATATATGATGGGAATAAAAGGTAAAGGTAAAGGACCCCTGACCATTAGGTCCAGTCGTGGACAACTCTGGGGTTGAAGCGCTCATCTTGCTTTACTGGCCGAGGGAGCCGATGCTTGTGCGCAGACAGTTTTTCCTGGTCATGTGGCCAGCATGACTAAGCCGCTTCTGACAAAACCAGAGCAGCGTACGGAAATGCTGTTTACCTTCCTGCCAGAGTGGTACCTATTTATCTATTTGCACTGTGTCCTTTCTAACTGCTAGGTTGGCAGGAGCTGGGACCGAACAATGGGAGCTCACCCCGCCATGGGGATTCAAACCACCAACCTTCTGATCGGCAAGCCCAAGGCTCAGTGGTTTACACCACAGCGCCACCTACGTCCCTATGATGGGAATGGATTACCACCCCCCCAAAAGAGGATAACATCAAAATAACATCGTTTTTTTGTTAAGTTTGGGATTCTGCACTGGAACAATCAAATTTACTCTTCATATTGTAGAATAGTTTGGCAACGGATTGTTATAGAATTACTGTAACATGGTGCCACGTGTTTCTTATGTTTCAGGAGTGATGCTAAAGATCCACGCTCTGCAAATGCCAATTTCTCACATGTATCAGAATGAGGTAAGAGACTGGTGTCATCGGAGACAGAAACCCCATGAAGACACTGCTGTGGATGCACCTCCTAATCTCTTACCAGAAGAATGTGGATTTTAATGAACTTAATATTATAAGCTCTTGACACCTTGCCACTTGGTCCCTTGAATGGATGTGTGCAATGTATAACAACATGCTTGCCCACAGATCCAGTCTTTTTGAGTTGGATGAAAATACTTGTTTTATTTTAGAATATACGCCAAAAGAAAGATTCTCCTAGTTTGGGTAATGTTGAAAGACAGTGCCCCAGTCCAGCTAAGGCTGTGAACATTTTCTTCTGTGCTTACAGTGGATTTCTCTGCATGCAAAAGGGTGCTGCACACTTGTTTCCCGGACTGGAAATCCCACTGAGAAGCAAGTCTCAGTAATGTGATCAGCAGCTTTTGAGCTTTCTGCTTCCCTATCCATTTCCCTGCATAAATGACTGGTGCTTTTAATGATGATCTTGCTCCAGTCCTGGATGAGGCATTTCCCTCTAACATCACTAGGTGAATCAAATGCAAAACAACAGCAACAACAAAAAGTTACTGAGTGTGCTCATGATCTATCTCAAGACAGAATGTGACCCAAATGCTGCTTTTGAAGCAATGGTTTGGAATGATGACCCTGTTCCAGTATATGTGCCAAAATTTCTCTAGAAAAGAAAGTACACACTGACCTTACGAATCTGAATGTTCATTTAATGTTGCAACAGGTTTTGCATTAGCAGAAATGAGTTCCCAGGGTGCTGGCCCTTTGCTACCATGCTGAATTAGTCAGTCATTATGCACTCAAACCGAAGTCAACCAAAATGAGTTTAACAAGATGTAACCCAGGCAAATATTCCCTCAATGGCTCAAATCCTTTATCTCCGTTGCATATAAAGAAGGTCCCATTTAGCTGGGACCATCTTCTTTTATTTTCTTTTGTTGTTTCTTGCAAGACAGGAGCATCTTTCCCAGACCAGTCACATCTTCAGTGGAAATTTTTGCAGTAGTACCTAGGCAAAGGGGCTGTTTCGATTCTGATACCCCAGTATACAGAAGAGAATGATAGCACTTACTTTAGATGCTCTGTTAATAATAATAAAAATAATATTCTTGCATCTAAGATATATTCAGATAATAGACCCACTGAAATCAATGTTTTTGATTAACTTCAGTGCATTTATTCCAGTGGGTCTACACTGAGTATGACTTAGTTGAATGCAACACACAATTCCTCAGTCTCATATATCCATATGACATATCTCTTCTTGTATCATAGCTGTGCCTTCTATATCATAATTTATTTTTGTTGCTTGCATTGCATATTAAAATTACTTGAATTCTATGTTGAGATTCCTTCTCTCCTGCTTCTTATTTTGTTGCTTTATTTTGGATATCATTCATGATACATCTTTTTCTAGCGCTGACAGTTCATTCTCCAATAACTGCCAATGGTGTTGCTGCTTATTATTTCATCTCATCGTCTTGTGTAAAATTACATACCAGGACACTTATTTACCTTTTCTGTGACAATATGCTACTGAGGATCCAGAGTACAAATGAATGCAGTGACCTGAGTTAAAGGAAGGAATTTGGTGACTCTGCATGTTCATATGACAACATGAAGGATGTGCACAAAATGGCAAAAAACAAACTAGGGATTTTTCACATTGCCTAGTCAACGTACACAGTCTCTAGGGAATGTAGCTGAGGAATGTGCACAAGAGGACAATATTATTGTACATATTATCATTGTACATATTATCATCTTGGTTATTATGCACCGAGGAGAAAATGTTACCATATAAAATGTGTATGGCAACAAATGAAACAGCTGTGATGAATTCACATTCCTCAACATCAGTTAGTGATTATCCATATTTTGATCGGGCAGTGTGCAAACCACCCTGTTGACCATGCCAATTTGTGCATATTCTCCATGCCTTCATGAGAATATGCACAATTGCTGGTATGCATTTTTCCAGTCAACTCACATTGGTTCCAACATGTGTACACCTGACCTGATGTCACAGAGGGAAAGGGCAGACAGAAGGCTGTGGGAAGCAGGAGTCTGAAGGAGCACCAAGAGAAGGGCAGAAGGGATCAAATAAAGAAGGAATGGAGGAGGCAGAGGGACAGATGTGGTAAAGTGAAGGATTATAGGCAGGGGGAAGTTGTAAAGAAGGAATGGTCCACAGCAGCCTTCCCCAATCTAGTTTAGGACCACTCCCATCAGCCCCAGTCAGCACATACAAAAGAGAGTGTAGTGGTTAGAGTGCTGGGAGATCAGGATTCAAATCCTGACTCAGCCATGAAGCTCACTGGGCAACCATTTATCCACCTAACCTACCTCACAGGGTTATTGTGAGGATAAAATGGGGAAAGGGAGAACCTTGGGCTCTTTGGATAAAAAAGTAGGGTACAAATGTAATAAATAAATATGTATTTGGGTACCAGACAGGAAAAGTCTGCTCTGGACAATGTCTTCTTCCCAGCTTCCCCCTTGCCCTCAAACATTTAATCCATATGTTGGGGAAGGCTAGGAACTATATGAATTTCAAGGAAGATTGAAAATGAAGAATGGAAATGGGAAAATGGTAATGCAATGAAAGGCCTCCATGATGTCTTAGATACCACACACACACTCATGTAGCATTGGGCTTCAAGTTTAGATAATTATTTTCTTTCCAGAATCTGGAATATTGTTAACGATCAAATGAGAGGGGAAGAGAAAGAGAAAACAGGAGAAACGGAAGTAGAAAATGGTATAGAAGTTTGAGATTGGCGGGAGTCAATAAACAGTATCCACGGGGTGTGAAATCTAAGCAGCCAAAGTCTGACTTCTGATATCTCAGCAGGTATCTCTCATGTATTTTAAAGCTTTTCTTCACAAACACAAGGACTAGGATCTGGGGGGGGGGGGGCGGATGGACAGACCAAAGTAGGCATTTCCAGGTTGCTGGATTCTGTGATATATGCTACACTGCACATTTGTGTCTGTCTGTAGACAAATGAAAAAACCCCGACAACAGAATGAAGTCATATACATTCCAAGCTCCAAATGGTTTAGGGATCAAAGCTATTGTGAAGCCAGACAAAAATCATAATTACTGAGATGTCCCCCTCAAATTCTAGTGAGTATCTGATAGCACAGGTGTTCTTTTTGTGAAGTGCATAGTCGTGTGTCCCCCCAAATTCCACTGAGGCCATGGGAACTAGGAAGGATTAACAACTCGCAGGTCTGCACTCTGTAGATTAATCATGTTAAGTGTATTTAAATGGCTAAAATAGCAAGCACTCCCCTCATCCATTTATGGGGGATTTAATATAAACAACATGTTGTGGAGCTAATATTAGCTTGTACTTCTACCTTGGTGATAAGAAGATGTAGATGTAAATCTCATAACACTTGGGCAAGAAGACAGATTCCTCCACATGAAATCATTCAAAGCAGGGCACACTGTCACATATATACAGATATAGACAAGTGGATATATCACTGGCAGAGCTGATATAGATATATATAGCACACCAACAAATCTAATCCAATAAAGGCCAATTGTCAACCCACTGCATTGGGATATTTTGGGTAGCAGTGGGCTCAGTACTTTGCTAAAGTCTGAAAGAAAAGTAGATGGTGCAGTCATAGGTGGGATGGAAGTATAAAGCCTTGTCCCTTCTATATGAGGGATAAGAATACATAATACTGCATGTACATAAGGGGAAGGAATATGGATGTATAGTCTTTATGGTGCATTGGAAGGTTAGGGTTGTATACTATGATTCCGTGCTCCTATTTTCTGCATGAATACAAACCTGTCAAAACTAAAATGCTTAAATTATCTTTACCAGATTCTGAAGTCACAACCACGTGGCCCTGCTCTTCCCCATGATAAAGCCACAAAAAGCAAGGAATGTGTATTATAACTTTCATTCACCAAATTATATTCTTAAATGAATCTCAAAGGTAAAAACATCAATATGTATCTTGCTTTCATGTTTAAAGGCTGAACAGTAGATTTAAGCATTATTCTGCTGTATATATTTTGATCTAGCATCTCCAGCAAGGTGCCAAGTAAGATGCTAAATTAAGAAACTTTGATATATCTAATCAATAGATAGTTCATATCGAAGATCTTGCAAGTTTTGTTTGCAAGACCTTAGATCAGCCTTCCTAATCCTGGTGACCTCCAGGTATTTTATTTTGGAACACAACTCCACACTGGCTGGGGCTGAAGGGGTTTGTAGTCCAAACATCTAGAGGGCAACAGGTTGATGAAGGCTGCCTTAGATTCTAGTATCCTCCCTAGTAGCTCAGATTAACTGAACTGCAGCACAATCCTATACACATCTGCTCAGATTCAGTCCTCTTAAGTTCATTGGGAGGTTTATTCCCAGGTAAGTGGGCAATGGAGCCAACTCATAAATGAGTTGAAGACTTTCAAAGTTCAAAGAGGAGATGGACAGTTTTGCACTCAGCTCTTGGGAAAGCATACTTCAAATTCCAGTTCCTTGTTTTACAAAACTGCAAGAGAGGTGAAACTGACTGCAGCAAAGAAACCTTAATGGGGGAGACTCCAAAGCTAGAGGAACCTTAAAATCAGTTTTGCTTAAAATGGGAGAATTGGCAGGAGAGGTGAACGTTTTGCTTTTTTTAAGTCTAGGCCAACAGTGGGAGAACCATTAGGGACAGCAGTGTAATATATGAAGCTGGATACAGAGGGATTGAATGGCATTGTGGTGTTATTTCCCTCTCTCTTGCTTTTCTGCATGTGCCAGCACGTTTTTATATGCATGATATACATTATTGCATATTATCTCCTTTATCTTCTTCCAATGTAAACAAGACTTTTCAGTCCCATAACTTTTTATGACTGCTTTGAACTATAATATCACTAATTACTATTATTTTTAAAAAAGCTTGCCATAAGTGCTGTCCAGTTTACTTACAATCTTACTTTACTTGCCTTGCATTTAGGTAACTCAAATATAGGTAGACCCATGTAGCTCTCAAGAAATATTCTGGAGGCTCCAAACTGGCTGCGAACCTCTCCGTATACATTTCTTAGTGTATATAGGTATAAAGGGAGATATAAACTAAATTAAATGGCTTGCTTGTAGCAATGATCTGAGGCCCTCCATGGACAAATGGATGTTTTAAAGTTTTGAACTATGTTCTGAATGTGGTTTTCTATCATGCTGTTTCTTAAGAAGTAAATGAATGTTTTATTTGCTTGGCGTGTCTGTGATCATTTTCTCAGATTCTCGTAAGACTGTTTCTCCAGAAATGGAATACGATGCTACACATCTCTCTCGTTTCTACCAAGGTCTCTAGGACAGGTTTGCCAAGTCCAGAGGAGGTGCTGAGAGGCTTCCTGTACCCTTAAGAATGCCACAAAAGGGATTTAAACAACACATAAATGCTGACCTTTAAAGCTCTAAAGTTTCCCTCTTTCTTTCCATTCAGGACGCCCCTGCGCTTTGCCTGCCCCTCAGGGCCGGCATGTCACGTGGGGCTGGACCTCATCAGTGGCAGCCTCTCCTCCTACTCACCCACCCTCCAGCAGCTGCTACAAGCTGCTCAAGGGAGGAGGCCAGTAGCAGTGGCCATGGAGAGGCTGTCATCACCACTGCCATCACCATTGCTTGGGACTATCACTGGTTCCTCCTCCTCCCCCTTGAGCTTGTCAATGGCGGGGGAAATAGGGACATTCTGGGATCAAATCAGAAGTCAGGATGGCATTTGCAATTCCAGGACTATCCCTGCAAAATTGGGATACTTGGAAGGCATGCAACAACCTGTGAGATGGTCAGGCTAAGAGTTGTGTGACCCATGGTCATCCAGCAAGCTTCATGCTATATAGGCATGTGAACTCTCGAGTGATGTTAGCCCCTACACCACACTGTCTCATTCCCCCAAGTCCCACTGTGTATCTTCAGGCCAGGGGGAGGACTAAGGCACAGGGAGTTGGTTGGGAAGCCCCAAGAAAGAGTAAGAAGCAACACTCCAATGGGAATTAAAATATCAAAGATTTGCTGGCACCTGTAATTGGATCTCCTCCTTTGTATTCTATATATATCACCGAGGAGCTCTGACATTAATGGCTGCTGTACAGCTTTGTCCCAGAGTTCCATGCAGGTTCTCAAGCTGATATTTATTAGCACGGAGGTCATATCCAATCAGTCTATTGGCACGAACTGCCTAGAGTGTGTGTCTTAACAACGAGGGGAGAATTAAATCTACTGCTTTGCATCATGGTGCTGGAATAAGATGCTAACCGCCCAGGAGACTTAGTTGAATGGGTAATATATAAATGTCATAAGTAAACAAGTCAGCAATTCAGGCCTGGAGTCATTGTATTTCCCACAGCTGTGCAGAAGATGGGGATTTGGAAGAGTCAGACTGTTGGTCCATCCAGCCCAGCACTGTCTGCACTGACTAACGGCAGCTCTCCAATGTTTCAGTCAGGAGCCTTTTCCAGCCTCACAAGATTGAACCCGGGACCTCCTGTATCCAAAATATGTGTTCTCCCCCTAAGCCATACACCTTATTACCTGTGCCACTCTGAAGATCCCACAGCTGTTCCATATTGGGATCCTTGCTTTCCATTCGGACATACAGGAGAGTGGAAAGTGAATGGTAAGAAGCTGCATTATAACAAGTGAGACATTTTGCCCACCTAGCCCTGTGTTGTCTATAATGACAGGGAGCAGCAATCCAGGATGAAGTACAGCAGTCCTTCCCAGCCTCACCTGGAGATGCCAGGGGTTGAACCTGATACTTTCACATGCAAATGATGTGCTCTAATGCTGAGCTTTAGTCCTTTTAGCTTTCACAAAAAACTTTTCCGGAAAATGGACTATTTGTCTTGCCCATTGCTGTGACAATGTCCACATAGGAGCTTTGCAAAAGCAATGCTTTAGCACTAACCAGAAATTTCGGACAGCTGGATCCTGTTGATTGAGATGATGCTGATGATCCACATGGAGACTATTCCGCCACAGTTGCCCATGACTGTCTTGTGGAATAGTGGAGGTCATAGTACTGTGTGATTTGTGAGGTTCTGAATCAACACACCTGGCTCATGCATTGACATACTTAATGTAAACTCTGTTGCTATTTCTTGGTGCATCAGCAGCGCTCTGGTGAAGACGATGGGACACTAAGCACATTTTCTGCCGGTGATAAAAGAAGGATTTTACTCTTTGAATGTATCACTTGTGAATGTTGTTCATGTGGGAGCCAACTTGAAACGAATTCAGTTTTGGATGTGAGTTTTACATCTGAATTTTAGATGCAGGAGATGCAATGACAATAAATATGATTTAAGCAAGATGATGCATTGACAATGCAAAGTCTGTGAAGTTGAAGTTGATCTTAAAGATGTGTATGAAACTGTACATTTCTGATTCCAATGGACACAATTAGGGATTGGTATAATAAAGGACCCAACCGTGTGAAACTCATATATAAGTGGTACAAACAATCAAGTATAAATATGTGTGCCTTGAACAGACAAATGCATGCTGTCTGGATATGTCATGAGCCACTTTAAACAATTGAGCAAAAAAGCAAAAACCAAAACTCTGATGGAGACAGCAGGGTTAGCAAAGCAGAAGAGCCATTCATTAATCCAAAATAGTTTGGCTTTACTCCACGGAGGACACTTCATTTATTCTTTTGAAATCTGTAGTGTTCACAAGTTTGGCATATGAAATAATCACAAACAATGAATTATTGTGTTTGGAAGGGGGGGGGGAAACCCCAACACGGCATCTCTCCCCCACAAGAACTTTGTTTCTATCTACAACTGGAACTTCGTCTGAGGAAGCAAAACTGGCCAAAAAAAGTTTTCATAGATTATAGCTTTTCCTTTTACTCACTCCCCCCTTTTCCTAACATGAACAAGAGAGCTCTGATTCGGGGGGGGGGGGCTTGCACTTTGCCTAAATGGAATCTTTCTCCTCACTCTTGGCAACCATGGGAGTATTCTTGTGCAGTATGACAAGGCTCTCTCTAGTCAGTGCTATATTTATCTTGTAGCTGAACACACATTTGCAAGAGCTTGTTCAATAACAGAAAGGCAACAAGCCAAGGCAGTTGGGTCCTAGGAAGTTCTTTCCAGCATCCTCCCAACTCCGGGCTGACTGCAGCGGCTGAGTTTCCTGGCGGCCGGGAAGAGTTAACTGCCGACTTGCAACAAAGGATGATCTGACTTGCCTGTGGCTTTGTCCAAGGCGAAGAAATATCTGATAAGATGGAGTTCAACAAGCTTCTGAGTGCATCAGGAGGACCGAATCAGAGACGAGAAGAGGAGGCTCGTGCCAGTGCTGGCGGCACGGATGCCGATGTCAGTGATGACCTGGATTTTGTACAAATGTATCTTACCTGTTTACCTGAGAGATACATGGAGGCAAAGTTTACGCTGACAGCATATCTGGCATGCTGGCTAATCTTGAAACTCTGTAAGGTAAGAGGCTGATTGCAGAAGGCTGGAGGAGCATTACTAGTTAACTTTAGAAATGCAGGTCATTCCTGCTCCCTTTCTGCTGAGTGGTCATTTTAAAAGATATTTTTTAAAAGAAGGGAGGGTGCTGCTATGCTTAAAAGGCCTTTAAATGGTTGCCTTTAAATGTGGCATGCTAAACAACTGAAAAACATCCAAGGAACACTGCCTTTTATCTCCCTCTCACAGTGCTAAATAATAACCCCTATCCAAACTTCTAACATCTTTCCACAATAGTTGATTTCCTATTGTAACTTTTTAATATGGTTTTTGCTGTATAGATTGTTGTATTATTGTAAAGTGTTATGGTTTCCCACCCTATAAATGGGGTATATAAATATTTTATAAACAGAGAAACAAACATGTCATTCTCTACCAAACAGATTAATGAATTTAGGGATATGAGAGAACAAGTGAAAAAAATAGCTATTCCTTGTCTTTTTCAACTTTATCCTTGTACTTATTTGGGGGGTCCTATATATGTCTACTCAGATGTAAGTCCCATTGAGTTCAAAGGGGCTTACTCCCAGATAAGCAGTTATAACGACTGTCGCCTAAACTGCTGACGGGCTTACAGAACACATGAATATTGAATACTGCAGAGATTTCTGTTGACCTGGAATGTGACAATATTAGGCCTGACTTTTAAAACTAGCTTGTATATAGTTTAGACAATGTGAAGTCTTAATAGCTCTGACGTAACCGCTAAGAAACTATCCTCTAAAATCTGTAGCAAGAGAGGGATATTTAAATAGTTAAAGGAAAGAAAGAGGTGCTTTAACATGTGTTATTAAAAGTCTCCTCTGGGACATTCTGATATTTGTGTTTTAGGGAAAACCTCAAAACACTGAAATTCAGTAGACATGGAAATAATAACTCGTAGCTGCATAAAACTGTATATAGCATAATATCTGAACTTCCGAACTTCCATCCTTTCACTTTTTACTTCCTTGCAAAAAAAGAATGGGGATGAACTCAAGATAAGGGGGGAAGCTAGTTCTTCCGGATACTTGCAGTGTTTGTTAGTCTTTTGAAATATGGTAACACCCACACCATACATTTAAAACACATCCATACCACTTTAACAGTCATCACTTCCCCCAAAGAATGCTGGGAACTGTAGTTTGCTCCTCACAGAGCTACAATTCCCAGGACTCTTAAAATACCATGTTCTCAGGATTCCTTGGGGAAGCCACGTGCTTTAAATGTAAGTGCTTTAACTGCAGCCACTGATCCTGCAATGTGGCCACATCCTTATGCACAGAAGCTGACCTTGCCCCATGAACAGGATAAACCCATAAGAGAAGAGAAAGTCCATTGTGTATGATAATGACATTCTGTGACCATCCAAGTGTCAGAAAATGACAGATGACAGTATTTCTCAGATTTAATGAAACCATACTGTCTTCCTAAGTATGCTACATCTTCAGGGTCCTCCTGCATCCCCCAATCACTTAAAATTTCATTGGAAAGATTACCACCTGGCTCCTACATCTCCACCCACACTTTCTCCCAGCCTGTGTCCAGCTCCTGTGCCTGACCCATGGGACCATCCCTCCCTGGCTTCTTCTGTCCTGCTCTCTTTCCGTGGCACTTCTTCAGCCCAAGGCGCTGTCCACAGAGTATGCCACACGCCCATGGAGTGCAGGGGAGAGGAGCAGCAGGACAGATGGCACCAAGGTTAGAAGGCAAAGCAGGACAAATGGAGCAGGAGGCTTAAAAAGTGTGCTGTACTTGACAGTGGTGAAGCTACCTACTCTGGCACCAGGAGCAGCGTACATCCGGGGGCGTGGCTAGTGCATGTCCCAGGGGGCGTGGCACACCACCTGCAGGGTGTGGCGAGCGCTGAGCGTCCCAGATGGCACCCAGCGTGGACCATGCCCCTGCCCCCATCATTGTCCGCCAGTGGTACTCGATGGATGCTCCAGCAGCTATCAGAAATTCAGACTCCTAGGGAGATGGCCCTCACTGTGTAAAGGCCTATTTTCAATAAGATAAGCTTTATATACAGGGTGAGTCTTTTAATAGAGGCCCTGTGGAACATGTGTACTCTGTATCCATGGGGCCTCTTTTAAAGGACTCACCCTGTACACTGGGTGCTTACAGATGAGGGTTTATTGTGGGACTGGTGCTCCCCATGTATGCAGGTTTTTGCAGCACCCACACAAAATAATCTGTATCAAAATGCAAGCCCGAAAGGTATTTTTGGGCCTTCTCCATCTATATCCTGATTTTCCCTTTCTCGGAAAAACCCAAGACGTTTTTTTAACAAAACAAAATAAACTGTTGCCAGTGACCCATTTGTGAAAGCAGGGTGACCCATTTGCAGCATAAAGCCCTTTTCTGGAAGCATCCCGAGCCTTAGCTGTGTATTGGGCCTGGGATAGCGCACTTCGTAGAGCATGAGACTCGTCATCTCAGAATGGGCAAAAGATTTCTGCATTGCAGGGGGGTTGGACTAGCTGACCCTCATGGTCCCTGCCAACTCTTCAGTTCTACAGTTCTATGATTCTATAGACCTGTTTCCAATAAGATCAGCAAAATATTTTGTAGCCTCCTGAGGAAGGGGAGCGGGGCATACCATAACCTAATTTAGTATTAGGGAGTGTTAGTAACCTATAGTCTGAACACAACATAACTTCTATTTTATCTCTCTCCCACCCCCTAATTTCCTCCTACCCTATAAGATAAAGCCTAAGTGAGAAGCAAACCCTTGCAACGTGACTGCAGGCATGTATAGCTACGAAGACTATACTGTCTAATTATGCCTAACACAATGAACTTGCATGAAGGGCCTTTGTTTACAGTCTCCATCATCAGACTAGAATGAACAGAGCCATTGAAGAAAAGAAATGCAAAACCAGCTGCCTTTCGCAGCCTTCTGTTGTTCTCTTTTGGCAAAGAAACAGAGCCAAATTTATCCCAGGGGTGATTCCACTGAAGTCATCAGAAGGGAAAGTGCACCACGGATGAATTGGGTGGGTGTTTGTAGATGTTTGCTTTGCTGCTAGTTCCTACCTCCCCCTTCCCCTTCCCTGGCCACCCTAACTTTTGCTATTTGTCTTTCCTTTGCAGAGAGCTTTGGAGAAAAGATGCTCAGCCTCTCAAAAGGTAGGATTTCATATCAATTATAAAATGCCACCAGATGCTTCTTCATTAACAAACTCCCAACCCATTCTTGTGGACAACTAACAAAAAGTTTCATCTGAACAGTCTTAGGGCAAATGAGCTTGATTTAAAACAATTCTGGGTTTGTACATGCACTAAATAAGAAATTTAGATTTTCTTTTTATTGAAACAGTGAAGTATATATTATAGTATAGACAATACATAAAGAAGATTCTATAATTACCAGTTCATTCTGATTATATAGTTTACACTTACACATACACACACACAGCCACTGGTGTAGAAACAAAGCTATTGTGAAACCTAATATTTCACAAGAAGAACATTCCGTAAGATTTCCAAATTACAAAGATGTCAACCACATATCTTATTTCCAACTTCTTGGGTTATGTTTCTACTGAAGTTTGACATCAATAACAAAAACAATGTCAATTTAAAATATGTGAACAGCTATATTAACATGGAATGTCTCTATCACTTTTGCAGCTGAGCTTCCCTGCCCTCCATTCCTGCATAACGTTGGCTCTAAACATCCCTCCCCAATTAAAACAACAACAACAAGCTATTTGGACTTTACATCCTTTTCCTCCCTTGTCTTCACACAAAGCAGTTGGCAAGAGTGCCGACCTCCCCAGAGCAGATTCTTGCCAGAACGGACTAATCAATATTCAAAGGAGTAGGCTGCTCATTATGCAGCCATTGATTATCTCTGTAAGTTGCTCACTGTGCATTTTTCATTCTTCACTCTTTTCCTCCCTAACCGCACGCCTAACTGCGCATGTACGCACACAGGCGACCCTCCCCACAAGGCCTCCCTTTTGTGTCCAGCAGGAATACAAAACTGACAGAAAAAACCCCCCAACAACCCATTCAACACCCACCCATTGAGGTCAGGGCATGGTATGGAAAAGGAGGGGTGGAGGGGGAGTAAACCCATCCTGAATGCAAAATACTCATCCTCACCTTCCACACAGAAAAAAATAAATAAAAGGCAAAGGAAACCCCTAGCCCCTCTAATTCTAACAGTAAAGGTCAATGTAGCTGATGGAACTGTGTTCTGGAAAATGAGGAATGAAGAGATAATGGAATATGGGGCGCACCTTATCTATTGCAGCTGTTTCGAAATGCCACTGGGCTTGGATCAAAGCAATCCATTTGCAGCCTGTTTTGTGCTTCATCCAGCTTCCTGTTTCATTTGGGTTGCTATTGAAAGAAATGTAGTGGAGGCAGAATAATTTGTTCCTCATCCTAGTGGTGCCTCCTTACATTAAAGAGAAGGGAACAAGTGTGCTTTGGAATGATGAGTTGGTAGAAGGACAAACCAGGAGACAAAGCCACACTGTAGATTTAAAGCATGTGGCTTCCACCAAAGAATCCTTGGATCTGTGGTTTGTTAAGGGTTCTGGGAACTGTAGCTTTGTGTGAGGGATAAACTAAAATTCCCAAGAGTCTTTTGTGCTTTAAACGTATGGTGTGTATTGTTGTCCCCTGAAGTCTTATTCCATGAATTTTGATGACAAAGTGTTGCAATCATTTGGCTTTCTTTCCAGCTCAATGTCAAATGACACAAATGCAACTTTCTGAGCCGTTTTTTTTTTAAACTTCCAGAATTATACATTTAAATCACAATCAGTTCACACTGTGTCTTGATCTCAATTCATATGTTAATTTAGTGGTGTGGGAGCTTCCATGCAGTCAAGCTCAATGGATTAAAAGATGTGACTTTCTCTGAATGTCCGACTTAGAAGATTTCACTTTTGATTTGGGAGGACAAGTTTTTAATGATGACCATGGAAGAAGAAGACAGTCAAAATACATTCAGAATTTTTAAATTTATGGTTGCATTCAAACTATTGTGTGAGTTCTTTGTTTCAGACGTTGCACTGAGAGAATGGAATATCATCCTTTAACAGAACAGATTTACTGAAACCTATTCTGAGATAATAAATTGCTGATAGCTGTACCTTTTCTTAACTACTGGAGATTGGATCCCCACTAAACATTAGAAACTGTACTTTACTAACAAATCCCTTTCAAACAATATGCTTCAACTATGTTAGAACATATATAACATAGTTACTTTTCATGCCACTGTCAAGGTGCTGTTTGCAAGTCAAAAGGGCAAGGGAAGAGGATGCTGATGGGTTTTTGTTTGTTAAATCCAGCTCATTCAACATGCCCTTTCCTTGCAAGTGTTCTGCTTCTGTGCTCCTGCTTTCATTGTTTAGCAGCACTGCAGGCTTCTAAGAAGGATTGGTCAGCATTTTGCACAGTGGCCTGGCACCAGAACCTGTAAAATAAAATGCTCTGAACTAAGCTGCTTTAAGTGCTCTGCTCATTCAATAGCAGCAAGCAGATTTATTGTCCATCACATCTAGATACTTTTTTATTGTGTAACAAATTAAAAACAATAAAAATCCACGTTTAAAAAACCCATCCATTTTATACTATTTCTATAGCGAACAGTACATGCTGTCTTTCTCTGTCAGACACCAGAGGGGCCACATTCTGTAATTCCGAATTACATGGAAGCAGAGCTTTATTTAAGATGGGTTGAATAATAGAATCGTAGAGTTGGAAGGGACCACGAGGGTCATCTAGACCAACCCCCTGCAATGCAGGAATCTCTTGCCCATTGTGGGGCTTGAACTCCAAACCCCAAGATTAAGAGTCTCATGCTTACCAACTGAGCTATCCCGGCAGGTTGCTTTGGAACCTTCTTAGTTCTCTCTTGGTAAAAACAGCCAAAGGCCACTCTTTGCTTGAACTTTACTAAAACCTGCTGTTCCAATTCCCCAAAGTTTTCCAGAATGATTTATGCCTATCCAACAAGTAAGGGAAATATTTGTTTGCGTTTGTGCATCTCGTTACTTTCCTGGTTTTCACCATGCAGGAACAAAATAAGTTTAATGCTCAGCATCCAATTTTAACTGGTGCCAATTGTGGCAGTTTATTTTCTTTTCCGGCATCCAGGATAAATTATGTTATCCAGTGGACACACTCACGCTCATTATTAAAACAAACTCTGTTCTGCATATTTAGCAACATGATTGCTCTGGTAAAAATATGAACAGATTGCCCTCTGGTGGCCAATAAAAGCACACCTCATTAGATTACAGATAGGTAGCCGTGTTGGTCTGCCATAGTCAAAACAATTTTTTTTTTTCCCTTCCAGTAGCACCTTAAAGACCAACTAAGATAGTTCTTGGTACGAGCTTTCGTGTGCATGCACACTTCTTCAGATACACAGATTAAACATCAGATTAAACATTCTTGGCTCTGAAGCAGCAGGCTGACTTGTTTTGGGGGGGAGACACCATGTGAAATGCCTAATGTTCTTGAATACTCTGCAGATTTGCTTATTATATACTAGCAGCCTCAAATCTGGCATTGCTTGGAAATTCTAAGAAACCAAAGATCAGCGCAGTTTTGAAATCAGTGGGTAAAATCAGTGCAATTTTGAAATGTTTGCTATCTTGATTCAAAGTGAAGTCCAGTTGTATACAAGTGTAGATGACAATCAGTTCTGAGAATTTTAATAGAATTTATTTTGAGTGCTTAGAGTGGTATTCAACTAATTTTGTTCTGAGTAAACCTACTGAAATTAATGGACACAACTTAGTTATGTTTATTGATTTTGGTGCACCTACCATGTGTAAAACTAAGTTGAATACCACCAATATCACCCTTAGATTATATTTTAAGATAACGAAAAAGTTACCTCCCAAGTACAAAGAATGTTATGTTTCAAGCACAACTGGTTCATCCAGTATTGTTACTAATTTCAGTAGTCAAGACTGTCATTGCATCTAAAATGATTTATTTTCATTATGTAAACATTTCCTATTTCATCAGCAAGCTGGACAAATACGAACATGTACACAAACATAGGCTTAACTCCTGTATTCTTTGCTGAAATACAAAGAGCACTGCCTAAAAAGTTGGATTTCAGTGGCCTGTGACATGTACTGTCAAATCTGTCTTTTGCTTACCCTTGACTAGTAGAGATTGGAATGCATAAAACAGAGAGCCATAGATCTTTCCAGATATTTTAAACAAGTATTTTACTAAGGATTCATCCTGATTTGCTTGCACAAAAATTAGAGGGAGGCTATATGACATCAACTCTTTATTCAACGTTTAGTCAGATTTGTTTATGGTGAGATAAAAGTCACAGCAACATGCAATTGTTGTTCCACATCCCCACTGCTATCTCCATGTGCACCTGAAGATCAGGTGTGGATGAGGAAGGACCTTCATGTCATCAGGCTGAAGGCCCAAAGAGATCTAGAATCAAGAGGCACTTCCAGACTATCATTATTTTTAGGTGGGACTCAATCAACTACTGGCAAATTCAAGTTGTTCTATTTAGTGCTCTTGCACATCAAACCCACTTCCCTCCTAAACTGTGGGTGTGGGTGTGAAAAAGGAAATGGATGGGGAAACATACCAGATGTTTTGGATAATGCTTGATGCAATGTTTTACCTTCCTACAAATGAATCAGAATGAATGTTCAATAAATTGCCAAAGTCGTCTGACCTCCCTGAAAACTTTGCGCATGCAAATCAGGATGAATGCTCATTATACAGGTCATTTGGCAGTGACCTAGCTGTACTTATTGGGCTGGATCCAAACTTTGTCTTCTGTAAATGGGAAAGTTGCTTCTATCAGTGGGAGGTTTTTGATCCGGTGGAGAGATCCTATTGGCGGTGGAGAACAAGGTGCTTTTTGCCGATTTCTGCCTGCCCCTGCAGACCCCAATGCCACCTTCCATGCTGTTCAGGGGAGTCTCTCAACTCTCCGGATGAGATTTTTGGAGGGCACATGGAACTTGAGGGGAAAGAGGGATTCTGCAAAAGTTGCCTCCCTCCTCCCACTGGTAGGAGTGAAATATGGATCCAAGCCATTGTGTGTTAATTCATAGCTCTTTCAGTAAAAGCGTGTCTCTTAGGCCCTTTTTATTTCTTAAAAAAAAAACTTTGACCTTTAGGTTCTCTTATTTGGTCTTTTGGTTTTCATTGTCATTGCCTTTTTATTTCTAATACCCTCAATTGTTAACCTTTCATCTTGTCTCCTTGCTCTCTCCTTATGGTTATTTGCTCACTCCCTTATGTTAAATATTTCAAAGACACAAGGTCATATTTACCCTCTAATCTTTTCTTACCCCATCCCTTCTGGTTTGTTTGCTTGTCCACCAAGAATGTTGCTATTTAATCTCTTTCTTCTCAAGCTAGAGAGTTTGCTGCTATTTTTGAGCATCCTCTTCCTTTTTCTTCTTGGGTTTCACCATGAGCTAAGGCTGTGTACACATTTAAAACTCAACTAAGCCGTTCTTTTTCAAAGTTGCTTTGCAGTGGAAATGCATCAAAATGCATTTATTTGTTTGTTTATTAAATTCAAATACTGCCCCTCATCACAAGATCCCAGGGCGGTTCACAGAATAAATCATTATTTTGTTTAAAAATAACAGCCAACAGATACAGGGCAGATATGGATCGTGACCAATGTCGTGTGTAAACCCCTTCCTAAACTAGTGGTGGGACTGCGCTTGGTGCACGGTAAAGAGGAGTGTGTGTACACAGCCAAGGTCTTGTTGCTTTCAGTTATCAACCATTGCCAAAATCCTAGGCTTCTTCAAGCGGTATCCATGTGTACAGGGCAAATATGTTAAAAGGGGGCTCAGGCCTATGCATTTAGCTCAAGCCGGACCATTTGTCCATGGCTCTCGGGGGTTTCAGGCAGAGGGCAGTCTCAGTCCTGTCTGGCAATGCCAGGGAAAGAACCTGGGGCTTTCTGCATGCAGAACAGATGCACTTCCATTGAGTTATGGACCTTCCGTCAG
This sequence comes from Podarcis filfolensis, assembly GCF_964270895.1. Lineage (NCBI taxonomy): Eukaryota > Metazoa > Chordata > Lepidosauria > Squamata > Lacertidae > Podarcis > Podarcis filfolensis. Next base: position 40,644,527 of record NC_139608.1, on the reverse strand, counting down.
AGGAAACTCCCCACTTCAGAAGTAGCAACAGCCATAAGGAGTAGCATGTTGACCTAGGCGGGTCTAGAGGTATTGGCCTGCAGTCACATTCTACTCATGTCTCCCTTCTATGGTAGTCAATGCCCCCAATGTCATGACTCACTGGCCTGCAGAGAGGTTCCGAACTGCACAAAGCCCCTACAGGTGAGCAGGTGATATCATGCAAAAAACCCACCCCCTAATGCTATTTCACACCAGGTGAACCCACACTCTTTGGTTGAATGTACAGTGGTACCTCGGGTTAAGAACCTGTTCTGGAGGTCCGTTCTTAACCTGAAACTGTTCTTAACCTGAGACACCACTTTAGCTAATGGGTCTTTCAGCTCCCGCTGCTGCCGCCGCACAATTTCTATTCTCATCCTGAAGCAAAGTTCTTAACCCAAGGTACTATTTCTGGTTTAGAGGAGTCTGTAACCTGAAGTGTCTGTAACCTGAAGCGCCTGTAACGTGAGGTACCACTGTACTAGGAAATGAAGACGGTTGTTTTTCTCCCCTTCTCCCCTCTTCTGCTCAGAACAAAACAAGAAATTCAAGGGTTACCATGTGACACCAGATGCCTAGGGCATCTCATCCTCCAGCCTTGTTGATTTAAGAGCATATCACTGAATGTGAGTGGAGGGGGGTGGAATATCTCCCACCCTGGAAAAAAAGAATTTTGGCATTAACAATCTTTTATGAGTGAGACTTAGAAAGAAAACACGTCTAAAATATTTGAGAGTGAGTTGGTTCAAATATGTACTTGCAGATAAAGCACTGCCAGAACAGACCCTTTTAACTCACAGTAGCCAATGCCTGGTCTGTTAAAAACTAACTTGAAACAAAGCAATGAATGGTGAGCAGAAAGTGCAGTTACAGTTGCCCGGCAATAGACAGTAGATGGCACAGATCCAGTGAAAGGGCGCAACCTGACATTTCTCCACCACTTTGGGCTGGCTAACAATATAAAGCAATGCTTGGGATTATCCCTGAATAGACCTGAAAGTTAATAGGCAAATGTAGGGGCACGGTATAACAATAATCTTCAGCCTCTGCATCAGTGCCATTAAAGAAAACGAAGGAAAATGCCAAAGACCCTAGTGTGGGTTATATAGCAAATGCATGTTTTTCCATAGCCAACTGAAGATTTTGGCATTTTGTGATCAGAATATGAGCTGGCGGCTGGCACTTTCCCTAGGCACTGCTTGGCAATGTTGAAGGGCCCAGCCTCCCTGGAAAGAAGGTTTTTTTGTTGGAAATCTTTCATTACCAAGGATTAGCTGTTTGGTAAACTTGGGTCTCCCATAATAGTCTGACGGGAAGTTCCATCTAATGAAAAGCTCATTGAAGAGCTGCTGGGAATGACTAGCTTGTGTCTAACTTCTTGTTAGGATTTCAGTACGGCGCTTCCCTCCCACTGTCCATTGCTCAAGAGGACAGAAACATGTTACGCAGTTCTATTAAGGATATTATTGAGAGGTTGACAACAAAGTCCAAAGATTCCACAGAGGATGGGCACTGGAGAAGGATAAGGGGTTATGACAGGCAGTGCCAAGGCTGGGCTGTGGGCAGAATTCTGAGGTGAGCCAAGAGTGGGGATGGACGGGAAATTAATTCAGTTCATATTTAAATTCATTTCAGTTCCCATGAAATCAACACTTTCTGAAAGACTACAAGAACCAAAACACAGTCATCCTTTGAAATTTGAACTTCTCCGAATTATGCTAGGCAGTTCAGTCAAATAATGTGTACAGAAATGCATATACTTGGGGAAAGCATCTGTAAGAATACACATATTTGTGACCTAGTTTGGGAGTGTAGGTCCACAGCAGAAAACAGACTGAACAAATTCCTTCCCAATGCCTGGTCAGAGGCACAGGAGACATATCAAGAAGTAAACTGGTAGTCAGGGCAAAAGAGCGGGTGAGGGCTGAAGGACAAAACAGGTAATGGGGTTGGGGAGCAAGACAAATGTCAGGACTGAAGAGCAAGGCAGGACTGGAGGACAAGCTAGGAGACAGCAGGACCAAAGAATGACCAAGAACGAAAGAAAGAACAGATCAGAGCTCAGGCTCAAACAGGGCTCAAATTGAACAGCAAAGTTACAGCTGAGCCAAAAAGGGTGTTTGAAGGCTTCTGTAGCTCTTTGCAAGTCTTACAGATCAGCTAATCAGTGGTGCCTGCAAACAGCTGATGATCAGGATTTCAAAGTGGAGCACATGGAGCTCCACAAGCGTTGATGATCAGCCGACTGGTGGTGCTGCAGAGGCTGGTGCACAGTGCACGGGGTGAAAATGGGTCACGCAACATCACTGTGCTTTCAAGTGATTGGCAGGTGGTTGGCTCTTTCCATCTGCCTAACATGGCCCATGGGAGGTGGGGGAGATAAAGATCTGGCTAGCTGACCAGATCCAGTTTCCCACCCCTGCTCTGGGGGAGGGGATGTCTCAAAAGACTGGGACTGACCATCTTTCAGAATTAATAATGTAATGTGTATCTTTTTGGGCTGGAATTTGTGACAAATCACTATTCCACTTTCCTGTCTTTTAGTTTTTCATTGCCTATTTCAAATAATCTTTAAAAAATATATATTTTCAGGATCAGACAGTGCAAACAAACAAACAAACAAACAAACAAACAAACAGATTCAGAATTGAAATACTCATATTATCTTTTACAGCCAGTAGATCCTTTCCTCGCATGCATCTGCAAAGCTAAGGAACTACCCTTTAGTATAGGATAAACATTTGGGTCTCTGCTCCTCCCACTAAAATGAGAAACTGTTCATTCTTGGGTTGGAGTTTCAGTTAAAATGTCCTGGTTTTGATTAGAAAGAGAAGTTCTTTTTGGAGTGCGAGTACTGATTTAATAGAAAATGAATATTTGTGAAGTGGAATATATACATGTGAAAGGGGACAATCTCTTTGTGCACAAACGAAAGGTCATTCTGTGTCCCTCTCCGGAATGGCAAATGGTTCCTACCCTCCCATTCATTATGCCCTTTCAGAATCATTTTCTGTGCCAGAGAGAAGGTTCCCAGAAGTTTTCCTTCCATGAGCTCTTTATTCAGCATTTTACCCACTGAAATTCACATGAGGCTACCCCTACATTTCAGTTTTATGATTTTTGTTTTCTTACAACCTCAGCCTTGTTCCGCCTTATAATTCATGTTTCAAACTGTGACGATCTCTCTGCACAAGCTAATTCATACTCCTTTGGGGTTGCTGTTTTCAAGCACTCTGTTTTAGACAAGAGCTGGCCTCTGATTTATCTGTGAAATAAGATAATGGCTGCTTAATGATTCTCTGCTTGGTGGTGTTCCCTTGGAAACATGAAGTCTCAAGCCTTTCAGAACCTTTTGAGAGCGATTTTTGTCATAGTTGGCAGCTGGCCCTTCTTTTCCTTACACTTGAGAAAGCTCGCTCCCAAGTCCTCCTCTTACTGGTCCCACAAGACTCTTATGGAAAAGGTGTGTGCGTTCGTTAGAGCATTTCTGTCCTCTGAAAGAAGCAGATAGAGAGATGTGGAATATTTAAAGCTACACATTATGTGGCAGTATTTGGTTTGCAATGCTGATCCGTGAACACTGATGGAAACCCATGCAAAGAGAGAAGGTGAGCCATAGGGATCCACACATTTCACAACAATCCTATGGCACTATGTGAATGAAAATAAGAACTTTTGCATGTAGAAGGCCCTGAGTTCATTCTCCAGCTTTTGCACCTTTTTTTTTTTTTTTAAAAAAAAGGATTAGACACCAGGTGATTGAAATACTTCAGCCAAAGATTCTACACAGCTGCTGCTGGCTGCCGGTCAATGTAGATCAGAGCTTCCCAAATTGTGGTTCATGGACCAACAGTGGTTTATGAGCTTCATTCAGGTGGTCTACAACAACTGAAAAATTGGTCCTTAAAAATTCCACAGCATCAAACACAGGGCATTACAGTTGCTACAATGGGCACAAAAGTCAGCAATTTTCAAGTGGTCCATGTTTGGGAACTATTGGAGTAGACAAAAATGTTTCGAAACTATTGGAGTAGAGAGCTTGAAGATTGACAGGGCTGAGCCCTGGAACCTATCTCCTTGTAACTGTGCAAAGGAAGCTGACATTTTTCACTCTTTAAACAACCGCTGCCAGTCTCTAGTCACTTTGGCAGAATCTTAAATGCCATCTTGTTTGAATGAATGGCACAATAGGTTAAAGATACAGGGCTTAATGGTTTAGTAGCTCACTAGGAACCAATTATGTTTCATCTATCTCCATTTCTTTATTCAGTGTCTGTTTTTGTTAATTGTGCAAAACCAAAACAAAACACCCAACCTAGAATGTAGCGGTGGAAGAGACCTTGAACATCTTGCCAGTGTGGCATAGTAATTAAGAGTGTTGGATTAGGACCTGGGAGACCAGGGTTCAAGTCCTCACCTAGCCATGAAACTCACTGGGTGACCTGTTAAGAGTAAGTGAGAAAGAGCCATTCGTTTCCAGAAACAGTGAGTAGATTTTTGAAGATTCTTGAAGCATAGAGGTGCACGTTTGTTTACTCTACAGCACTTATAAATAGCTGTGAAGCACTTATCTGCGGACCTGTGCAATTCCTGCAGGGGAGAGACTGCTGAGCAATGTGTAGGCAGCATGTAGGCCTGAAGTGTGCCTTACTATCTGTGTGGTAGTAAAGTTGTAAATAGTCTTCTACCGACAAGACTGTCAATGCCTTTCGAGTAAACAATGCTTGGCTGAGCTTTACTGCTTCCGTGAGGGTTTAATTGCCATCGGCTGTGCACAACTCGATCCTTTCAACGCGAAGCTGTGCAATCGTCACTCTGCTATGCAAGAGAGCTAGCATACACGCAAGGAAGTGTTGCTGGACCAGCTTCAAGACTTGCGGTTGGAGATTGTAAAACTTCTTCATGACCTTGGGCCAGTAACAGTCCCTCAGCCTAATCTACCTCACAGGGTTGTTGTGAGGATAAAACGGGGAGGAAGAGAGCCATGTACATCACATTAGGCTCCTTGGAAGAAAGGTGGGGTACAAATGCAATGCAATGCAATAATTAAGACAAAACCATCTATTCCAAATGTCATGCTTAATACAGGATCTGCATTGCAAGATACCACTATGCATCCTTGACAGATAACCATTCAGCCTCTGCTTAAATATCTCCTGCGAAGGAGAGCCCACCACTCCTGAGCCATCCTGTTCCACTCTTGAACACCTATTACCATCAGGAAGTTTCTCCTAAACTGAAATATGCTCTCTTGCAATTTTCACCATTGGTTTTAGTGGAGCAATCGAGACAAGTCTGCTCCATTTTCTGCTTGCTGCATGATCTCCATAAGAACTGAAACTGTGCTCCCAAGACGATGCAGTGCATTTGTAACGTTCCTACATTTCTGATTGATGGCAACCAGCTTTGTCAGTACCGACCCATTTGGGAGAAGGCAATTTCCTAACAGACAATCACCCCAATAGGTAAAGATGGCAGGACCTTATGGACAGCCACATGTATATAGCCTCCTCTTGCATGTAATGATATCAGGATGGGACTAGCACGCATTGTTTAGAACCATGTTGCTTTTTAAAAATGCCACTGCAATAATTAATTCATTTTCCTTTGGCTCCAACTTTTAAGGAACGATTTGAGCAATTCATTGGTTAAGAAGTCCCCTATGGTGCAGAGCAGATAACCCCTATTTACTAATTTACTTTGATTTATAGAACACTTAATCCCTCAAACTCTGGGGAGACATGTTCAATGACCTATTTAAATCCAATCCTTAATTCATTTACCCTCATAATAGCTTTGTGAGGAAGGTCACATATGGAGAAGGGGGCTGAGTAATAGCTGTACTACAGGATTAATCCCAGGGGTTGCTCTCCTTGTCAGCCTGTCTGCATCCAGGTAACGGGCTGCAGATTGGCATAGCAGAAAAGCAGACTCATTGAGGAACTGGCTGAGAGGAAGTCCCATCTGGAGGAAACAATCAGCTCTTGCATTTTCTGTAGTTTATTTATTAGTTCAAATGAAGTATTCTTACTTGCTTGACTCCTAAGAAAGTGATTCAGCAATAACTTGCCCAAAGCCACCCAGTGACTGACCTGGGATTTGAATCCAGGTCTGTGGACACATTGCATTTTCTTCTAGAATAAACGGAGATTGGGGTTTTTTCCCCCTACAAAGTCCATAGACAATCAATATCTAATGCTCCCCCCCCCACTTATTTTATTTGCCCCTGAAAAATTCTCCTTCAGAATCCGGTTTCATTCTGAAAAGAAAAGCTCACTGAAGATTGATTCTACATTACCTCAGGGTGTGTCTGTTTGAAAACCAATGAAAACCGATGCAGACAGTCCCAGGAATGGGAAGGGCCTATGAGGAAGGCTGAGGCAGCTGCCTTGGAATGCCAAGACGTGGCATCCCTGTGGACACCCTGCCTGCCCCTGGCAGAGAAGTGATGGCGGCAGCAGCCAGAACCTGCTGCTGCCGCCGCTTCATGAGCACTTCCATGCAACCTAGCTTTGGGAGCTGAGGCAGCAGGGACACCTTCCCATTCTGTATACTGAGGCTAATTGCAGGGAAATCTTAGTTCAGCACTACGGATAGGTCAACATCCACCACCACGCTGAGGGCAGCAGGCTAAGTTAGGGACTGGAGGTAATACTGTGCAGCACGCACAACTCTGTTGTCCAACACCTCTGTATTGCTCCCCTCCAGCATCTGCCACTTGAGGCAGCTGCTTCACTTTGCCAAATGATAGGGCCAGCCCTGCTCTCCTTGAATGTAGTCAGCCTAACCCTACCTCACAAGGGTGTTGTGAGGATAAAATGTGGGGGGGGGGGGGGACGGGACCATGTACGTCACATGTAGCTGCTTGGAGTAAGAGTGGGATATAAATGCAGGCTTTTTGTACTTGGAAACAGGTAGCGGAGATGTTCAAGTGGTATATTTCTGCCTAGATTTTAATGAGGTTTTAGCGTCTGCATTTTACAGCGGCTGTTCTTTGCCTGAGCTAAGGGCTAAAGTGAGGAGGAGTGAAATGAAGAGTTAAATACCCATTGATTGAGGTAACTCTTGGCAAACAAAACAAAGGGGGGGGGGAGAGCAGAGAAGGACAGGATGTAAATGACCATGTACTTTCCCTTTGAGTCTCATTGGCTACCAGCTCCTTTGGATGAGCTCACAAATGGTCCTTCGTATTATACATTTAGCAAACACAATGGTTATCGTTCTGAGCATGCCCAGTAGAAATGCTCCGGGGCCAGCAAACTGTGAACAAACCTGTTTGCACTGTACAGCCAGCGCAGATAAGCCCTAATTGTTATGCAACTCCTTAGCATAAGCTCCTGGCATGCCTCATATGATTCTCTTGTACTAAGTCTGTCCAAAATAGCAACAAGAAAGCATGTAACTAAAGACACAGCAGGGGTGTAGGAATTCACACAGGCCTTGGATATTCTAAAGGTTCAACAGCTCCTTATTCCTTTTTCCAAAAATGCTAAGCATAATGTATTTTCTCCGGAGCTTCTTCAAGGTAAGAAGTTTTAAAACTTTTTCTAAGATTGTTTCAAGGTAAAAGAAAACTTGATTTCCAAGGGGACTGGAACGAAGCACACTGTGTGTGAGAGCTCAATTCATTATTAGATACGATTCTGGAAACTGGTTATCTGCTGCATGAGTTAACCGATGGATAGATATACTTATATTTATACCACATCTGGTTTTTATGGCAAATAAAACTTTATGTGATTTTGTTTAAAATTAAACTTTGTTCCTCCAGAGAGTGAAGACGGAGAATAGCTGGCAGAACATTTAATCAGGCTGAGTGATTCATTGTGCTAGTGATTCATTCCACTGCAATTCATTACTTTTGTGCTTACTTGAGACTTCTCCCTTGTATTTTAAGCAAGTGCAAGTAAACTTCAGAACAAAAGTGTGTCTGTCTGTGTGGACCCCAGGGTTGTGCATTATTATAAAATAGCTTTGGAGATACAAGGAATTCAGTATTGAGGTTATACTTCATGTCTGAATTTTATCAAGAGTGTGACCTTTTTCCTGCTCTTCCTTCGCATTCTGATTCTCCAGGGGGGTAATCAAGCATTTTGTCTTTATGCCTGAGAGTGAACTGGTGCAAGTCAAGTAGATCCTCTTTTACGGTAGATGGCAAGAACCATGGCTTGTGGAGAAAGTGATATTTAATCACAAGCTCCAAGCTGACATCGTTGACATGCCTTGTAGCCTGATCCTACGGTGCAAGTCCCTCCAGGTTCCATGGAATTTACCTTCCAATTAGTGTGCAGCCTTCGTTCTCCGTGACAAATTCCATTCATTTACAGATAAATCCGCAAACGGTATTTCACCTGCTTTGAAAAATTAAAAAAGCGCCACGCAGAGTGCAGAGTGTACAATTTCAGCTGTAGCGTGAAACTGTAACTAATATAGGATACTGTTCAAATTTGCTGAAAATGGATTTCTGCCAGGTTAAACAGGGAATTTAGCCACGGTGCCAAGCATCCAAGTAGCCAGACAAAGGTTACAGTAGAGTGGAGGAATTTCTGCTATTGTACCTTTGCTCTCCTATCTCCCTTTACAATCCCTTGTATTTACAGAACAGAAAGGCACAACAATAGTTCAGACAAGTCTTCAAGGGTGTGAAGCACTGATATTTTGCAAGTGCACAACCACAGCACTGGCAAATGCACCCTCTGGGAAGCTGGTTCAGAGCTTGTTCTGTTGATTGGAGTGCACAGATATGCCCTTGGGCTGATAGCAAATAATATGGTTGCATTTGGACAATTCTACACATTCTTGAAGGCACACTTGGATTTCTTACTCTGAATGAGAACCATAAGCACCCCTGGCTTTTTGAAAGGGGTATTTACATGTTACAGTTTTTGTATTCACAGGACTATCTTACCTGCACATCCAAGATAACATGTGAAATGTGAAAGGTAGCACATGAAGTGTACTTTTCAGAAAGAGCAAGAACAAAAAAGAAGTTTTTAACTAGGACAGCTTGTCGTGAAACAAACCTTCATATGAAAGGGTGGGGGTGCAGACTATAAAGTATACTTGGTGCAAATGTTCAAAACAGTTGGGACTGATGCAATTCCAGGAGAACCTGGCTGTCTGCAGTTTGCATTTCCTACAATGGCTGCTTCACTGGATGTGTGTTAAAATTAGTCAGTTTTTCAGCAGGTTCCACAAACAGGGTTGCCACTTTCCCCCCTGAAAGCTTGCTGACTCTGAGTCAGTGAGAGCAGAAGAACAGGCAGATGTTCACCAAGGGCAGCTTTTCTGATCATGCAAGGGAAAGGCAGCATCTGTTAATATTCATGTCGCTGCAAAAGGCATGAGCTTCCTTGTCCACTAACAAGTGGAAAACTGATCCACAAACCATATAACGTGCAATATCTACATTAAAAGCAGCGCTATTAATTTCATGAGACCGAGGCCCTTAAAAGATCCAGTATGGCAGTTTGAGTGGTTTGTGTGCCTGAGCTTGTGGTATCACCACTCCCTTTCACAAAATGGGAAACAGTTTGTGCCTGTGGTGTATATATCCCAGCACAAAGTGCAGTCCAGTTAATCACTCGTTTTATATTTGTAGTGTGATATCCCAGCCAAAAGAGAGGTGAGTTGTTTTATCATTTCAAGAAAATTATTTCCACACTATGGTTAGAGGGAAAAGGCTTCCCTGAAAATATTTTGTCCTTTCACTTCCTCCCTCATGTATAGCAGAAATAACCAAGAATCCATCCTTTTAAAAAACAGCCAAACCTTGGACTAATACTTTTCGTTTGTTTATAGCAACAAAACTTTTATAGCAACAAAAATTTTGTAAGCAGTAATGTCATCTCATGGCTCTCCCTTAAGATTGGACAATTATTATTTTTATAAGCAAAGAAACATGATTTGTGTAATTCGGTGAAACAGATCAACACAGTCTAATTCCCAATGCATAACTGTTCCATGTGCTCTTCACATGGATCCTTCTTTTAGAGAACGGTATACTCCTCTGCCTCAGTTCGTTGTTTAGGGAAGTTTTTAATGTTTGATATTTTAGCGTGTTTTTAATATTCTGTTGGAAACCCAGCCAGAGTGGCTGGGAAAACCCAGCCAGATGGGCAGGGTATAAATGTTGTTGTTGTTGTTTAGTCGTGTCCGACTCTTCATGACCCTATGGACCAGAGCATGCCAGGCACTCCTGTCTTCCACTGCCTCCCGCAGTTTGGTCAGACTCATGTTTGTAGCTTCGAGAACACTGTCCAACCATCTTGTCCTCTGTCGTCCCCTTCTCCTTGTGCCCTCCATCTTTCCCAGCATCAGGGTCTTTTCCAGGGAGTCTTCTCTTCTCATGAGGTGGCCAAAGTATTGGAGCCTCAGCTTCAGGATCTGTCCTTTCAGTGAGCACTCAGGGCTGATTTCCTTAAGAATGGATGCGTTTGATCTTCTTGCAGTCCATGGGACTCTCAAGAGTCTCCTCCAGCACCATAATTCAAAAACATCAATTCTTTGGCGATCAGCCTTCTTTATGGTCCAGCTCTCACTTCCATACATCACTACTGGGAAAACCATGGCTTTAACTACACGGACCTTTGTTGGCAAGGTGATATCTCTGCTTTTTAAGATGCTGCCTAGGTTTGCCATCGCCTTTCTCCCAAGGAGCAGGCGTCTTTTAATTTCGTGACTGCTGTCACCATCTGCAGTGATCATGGAGCCCAAGAAAGTAAAATCTCTCACTGCCTCCATTTCTTCCCCTTCTATTTGCCAGGAGGTGATGGGCCCAGTGGCCATGATCTTCGTTTTTTTGATGTTGAGGGGTATAAATAATAAATTATAATTACTATTATTGCTACACTGGAGTGACAGCTGCCATAGCATAGCAGGTAGTGTTGGGAGCAGATGCCACATTTCTGACATTCAGTTCACAGAATCATTATCACTGGAAGGTCCATCAGGCATTTAGTAAAGTTATCATACTGAATGGCAAGACCATCCACCCAACATGCCCCCATAGGTCAGGTAATGCTATCCTTGGCCACAACATGTCTGAAAACACCAAGATCCTGAAAGTACAGATCAAACATAACACAAACAGGGAGTGGGTGCACTGTAGAAAAGTGTCTGTGGAGCAAACAGCTGTATGCAAGAGAAACAGGACACAGCTAGGAGAGACCACGGACTTCTTACACATGGATGTACACAGATGCCTCTAGTCAATCTGACCTGGGAAAACTGTCTTCCCAAGTTCAAAGTTCGTGATCGGCCAGAGCTAATGCAGCGGCAAAACCCACCCACTGAGATTTACAGAGGTTTATTGGGGAAAGGGGAGGTGGGATTCCAGCACCTCTCCCTGCTGTGAGCCAGACAGCTGATGGGGGTTTGATAGAGTCAAAGAACATTGAATGGTACTCTTGTAATATTTGTTGTGGGGATAGGATCTCTGGTAACTGCATTCTGTGACTGAAGTTTACCTTCTCTCCAACAGTGACATGCATGTTTTCTTGTTATTCCTGCAACATATTTTTATGCTTTCAAATGATAGTATGTTATTGGAAGGGGTGGCATTGATATATGAATAGACTTTAAGAAATGTCTTTCCCTCCTCAAGTTAGCCTTTTGAAATGTCACTACGACTAATCTGTTAGGACCAGTTACCATAATAATATCGCTCAATACACCCATGTAAACCAGAATAGGTTCATTCCACGATGGGAGGGGGAATATATTAGGGTTGGCTAGTTTTAAATCAGTTTAAAATAAAAGCTACAGTTCTGTTCTGTCTTCATTGTATACAAGTTACTTTTGCTGCATAATTTGCCCATCGTTCTCTCTCCATTGGGTAAAATGGGAACTTAAAAGCCCTCTAGCTTTAAAACTGCCAAGCCCATTTTAAACAAACTAACAAAAGAAAAAACAATGAATATTTACATTTTTGAAATAATTTCAGTCACCAAAATGACAAGTTTAAGATTATTTTCTTAACTGGCAAAAAATAAAATAAGAAATGATCAGGGACAGACACTCCCATTCCTCTAATTTTTCCATCAGATTTCTTTGAAATCCAGAGAGCTTGTACAACTCACCAAATAAATCCTCCACACTAAATTTTAAATTGATGGAACAAATCATGTTACTTTTATAAAGGGCAGAACTTCCATGCTTTGTAAAGTTCCACTTGCTCATTTGGAGAAAAAGATTGTCCTAAGCATATATACCTCCAAGTAAGTCTAATTAAAATAGAATAAAAATCTGAATAAACATGATTAGGAGGGTGGTGCTTGTAAAACATTTTGTTAATGTTAGAGATCCAACTGGAGTCAAAAGCAGGACAGTGAGTAACTTTTTTGTTAGTGTTTTAATAATGCAGAGATTGTTTCAAGTAAGTCATACTCAGCATAGACCTACTGAAATTAATGAACATGACTGAGTTAAATCTATTTATTTCAATGGGTCTACTCTGAGTAAAAGTCAGTTGAATACCACCCACCCTAGGTTTTTAACTTTGGAGTCCTTAAATCCCATTCTCCAGTTTATGTTGAGTATAGATATGAGTAATCAGGAGTTAATGTTCTTTAATGGCTAGAGATGTTTTCCTGATAGTCTTGAATGTCTCTCAAGCCTTTGGAAGGTGACACTCTCCAACCAGAGGAGAGACAGATAATGTTTTTTGGTCCAAGGCCTTTGCACTGTCCACTGCAACCCCTCTGGAAGCCACATGCCAGCAATGGATGTGGCCCTAAGTGAGTGTGGCCAGGCCACACCCTTACACTCTCTCCCATCCATGCAGGCGCACACACAGGCAGAGGAGAGATATGTATTAGCAGATTACCCCTATTTAAACCTATGTCCTGTATTCTGAAACATGCCAGGGCTGGAGTGTCTGCAAGTACAGAAAGAAAACTTCTTAATGTAACACAGGAAGGCTTTCAACGGCATGATGACTGAATAATTAAGTACGTAAGTGATCTCTGGGAGATTTTAAAAGACATCTAGACGGGGAAAATAATAATAGCAAAAGGGGATGAAATAGGTGGAAGTAAGGACATGCATTCTCTGCTCGGCCCCCCGCTCTGGTATGCATAACTCCTTGCAAGAGACACACGAAGTAGCCAAACCTATTGGAGGCTCCAACTAATACTGCAGTGCTTTTCCTCCTCTAGGTCAGTGCCATTTTTAATTACTACCCTGGTGTATGCTGAGACATCAACAACATGAGCAGTACTGAGGAGCATATCAGAGCAGCCCGGAAACAGGAAGCAGTGCTCAGGTCTGCTCCCTTTTTTTCCAGGTGCATCAGAGCAGATGGGACTGCTCCTTCCTCATACCTGAGCACTCTGATCTGCCCCTAAGCACTGCTTACCATCACTGATGCTGGCAACACACTGGTTTGGGAGCTGGTGGGCCTTTTACAAAGGTCTGGTGGGTTGGATCAGGCCTCTTCAGACCACTCCTGAGGAGCAGAGAAGCAGTTTGAAGCCGTCCTGAACACTGACTGGCAGGGCCGCCCCAGGTTGCTCTGCCCCTAGAGGAAAAACAGAAAATGCTCCTTCTCCTCTGGGTGTGCAGCAGAGGGGGTGGTGGCCTACAAGTGCAGAAGGAAGAGGGCAGCGTGCTCCTCAGAGGCCGGCCTTGCCACCTCTCTCAGGTGCCTGGAGCCTGCCACCTTGCCTCATGAACAGCCTACTGACTGGGTTCAGGGAGCTGGAGAGGGAAGGAAAATGCAACCAGGACACTGGAGAATGATGTGGGTAGATCCCTGCCATACAAACATAGGAAGTTGCCTTAGACCAATTCTGACCACCTGTCCATCTAGCTCAGTATTTTCTGCCAGCTTCCGGTGGTTATGGTCTTCCAGTTCTCCACACTTGCCCTGCATCTGCATGAGCACCATGGGCCAACCCAACCCACACTTTCCTGTCTGCCTTAGTAGCAGGCAGTCTTCTGTAGCAAATGGACACTCTGCTGAAGAGCAGACTGAATCTGATGTAGAAGTCCTCTCATCCCACTTTGGCTTGTGGGCTGGAACAGAGGCCACATTCACAACATACAGTGGTACCTCTGGTTACGTACTTAATTCGTTCTGGAGGTCCGTTCTTAACCTGAAACTGTTCTTAACCTGAAGCACCACTTTAGCTAATGGGGCCTCCCGCTGCTGCTGTGCTGCCGCTGCGTGATTTCTGTTCTCATCCTGAAGCAAAGTTCTTAACCCGAGGTACTATTTCTGGGTTAGCGGCGTCTGTAACCTGAAGCGTATGTAACCCGAGGAACCACTGTATATGTAGATCAGCGTCACTTTACACAGTTGTAGCTTTTCCTATAGAACTCTGGGAACTGTTGTTTGTTAAAGGAGCTAAGTTGTTAGAAGACCTCTATTCCCCTCAAAGAGCTACAATTTCCAGCACGGGTTAACTGTCAATCCCTCTTTACAGGCAGCCACGACTGTTTAAAGTGCTTTATATGTATGGTTTGAATGTGGTCAGAATCTAGACAAGGCGTGCTTTTAAACTGCGTTTAAATCTGTCTCTAAATCTTGCTCATTAGCAATAATCCACACAGTTTGCTCTATAGCTGAGCATTGTCCTAGTTCAAGAACAGTGTGGGCTGCAGCTTGATTACTGGGGCAGCATACTAAGACCACTGTTAGGAGGCCCACCTCAGAAGGGTTGTCTGGAAGGAACTTCTGCAAGTGAGTGGGTGCCACAAGCGCAGCAAACACTTCTTCTGAGGTTGGGTAGGAGTCCAAATAAGCGATTTATGAAGGGTGAACTTTGTACCTTTAGACGAGGAGCATTAACTTTCAAATATCATGTTGCCAGTCCTTCTCCAACAGAGGGTGAATTGCAGCACCAGCCAACCCACACAAGTTCTGGATATATTCAAAGATATGAACATAGCTGTGTGTGTGTGTGTTCCTGTTAACAGTTCATAGTGTTGCATTCAGCAAGCTAGTCTTTCCATGGGGGCGGTGAGCAACAGGAAAGCAGGCACTCCAACAACACGTCCAGTGAACACATCCTGCAAAGTTTTGAAATGCCAACTTCAAAACATAGAACTTCCTTCCTGAAACAGGAGGAGGAACAGGCGTGTATCTTTATAGTTTACGAATCACCTGCTAGATTAGAGGTTGGATTAGATTTCTGACCCTTTTAAGGCATGGCCTCTTCCAGTATGTGGCTAGAACATTGGATGCTGTCTTACAGCAGGTCAGAACATTGCCTCATCTAGCTCACTTTGGTCTAAACCAGCCTTTCTCAACCTGTGGTTCCCCAGATGTTGTTGAACTACAACTCCCATCACCCCTAGCTAGCAAGGCCAGAGCTCAGGGGTGATGGGAGTTGTAGTCCAACAACATCTGGGGACCCACAGGTTGAGAACCGCTGGTAGCAACTCTGCAGCGTTTCAGGCAGGGTTCTCCCTCAGTCCTACCTGGAGATGCCAAGGACTAGACATGGCAAAACAGTGTTGTTGCCTAGGGCTTCCAGCTACCTTTGGATTCCTCACCAACCAACCACCTGCTGTTGCATTATCACTTGAGAGATCAGTGGGGAGATATAGAGATGTGTACTGTTACTGGGGGTGGGTGTTCACTGTGTGTCTCCAGCCTTAGGAACTGTGGGTTTCTGTGCTTGGGCCTAAGAGGGTAAACATCTTCACCAGTTTTATGAGGAAACCTGCTGCCAACTCGAAAGCAGTGGTGGAAACTTGAGCTATACAGAATGTAAAGGCATGGACTAGCTAGGAAAGAATGTATTATCTTCTAATGTGAAATGGTGCACTGTTACAGGATACATATATTTTTGCTGAGACAGAATTTCACAGTTAGGGTGCCACCACCGAGAAGGCCCTGTCCTAGGTGACCTCCCTTGGTGATCTCAAGACATGTGTCACACTTAGGGAGGTGCTCCTTTAAGAACACAGGTATTAAGCTGTTTTGGAATTTGTACAACCTTGAACTTGAGCCTGGTAGTTCGCAGGGAGCCAATGAAATGCTTCTTTTAAGGATGACTGTCATATGAGTCACCTTGTTGCCCTGTTTAATTGCTGAGTAGCTGCGTTCTGCACCAACTGCAGCTTCTAGACCATCTTCAAGAATAGCCCCGCATAAAACACAATGTAATAGTCCAATCAAGAGGTTATCAGAGCACGGATTAGTGATACCAGGCTGTCCTGGCCCAGGAATGGCTGCAGCTGATAAACCAGCTGTCCCTTGACTTGTTTCAGAGGGAATTCCCTAGGCTCGGTCCAATCTTTGAGAAGGCCCTCTCCTCCCCTTCATGGGTTGCAATACAGTGTGTTGAAGGCTGTGTACACACTATACCTCTAAAGCATATTCTTTCCCTCAAAGAATTATGGGTACTGTAGTGTACCTCCTACAGAGTTGCAATTCCCAGCAACCGTAACAAACCACAGTGCTTTGGATATTTTAAAAAGATGTAGTGTGTGCACAGCCTCAGCAGGCAACAGGACAACCAGGAGAGCTGCCTTTTGCTGCGTGCAATTGTTATTGTACTCCAATTAACCCAAAATTTATGAAGAGCTTCTCTACTTAACATGTTTGTTTTCTTCTTCTGAGTCTACTGAGCCCTGGTAAATATTGCTTGGACAGGATCATACAGCTCTGAAGTAACGGCATGCACCAGATGTTCATCCTCCTGGGTAATTGAAATCATTGTTGAAATCACATGTTACAACAGCTGTAATCTCAACTAAACAATAATACTCTGTTGATGTAGTTGATGCTTGGACCTGTGCAAGCTTTGCCTCATAGTGCAAGAAACCTTTGAAGACTGAAAGGCTTCTCCAAGATGTTCTTAATGTTTGAACTTGGTTTGTTTGTAACAACCTATTCTAATGCATCAATGCTTAATTCTGCCAGTTGCAAAAGCAAACATCCAATAAACTGACCTAGGTTCTGCTCTTCCAGTGGGATTGGGTGTGGGTAAAATATTCAGGCGATGTGTATTTAATGCATCTGCTGTTAAACAAAGAAAATAAGTGGAGCCTGTTGCATTAGGCCAATGGCCCATTTAGTCCAGCATCCTGTTCTCACAGTGACCAACCAAATGCCTGTGGGAAACCTGCAAACAGGACTTGAGCACAAGAGCACTTTCCCTTCCTGTGGTTTCCAACAACTGGTATTTAGAAGTATTGCTGCCTCTCACTGTGAAGGCAGCACATAACCATAACACCAGGGAAATTAACTATGAACCCCTAAATTCGGGATCCTCTCCAAACCCATGCCGAAGTTTTGCAGTGCCCCACAAACTGAGCAATTGATATCTCAAACATGGGGGCCATATTTAATATTAACTATGAACCCCAATTGTTAGGGTCCCCTCCAAACTGGTGCCAAATTGTTGTAGTTGTTTTGCAGCAAAAGCCCGGCATTTTGTAGCGCCACACAAACTGTGCATTGAAACTGCAAAACTTTGGCACAGGTCTGGAGAGGATCCCAAATTCTGGGGTCTGTAGTTAATAGGGCCCATCATGCCTAAAAGCCACTGAAGGCCTTATCCTCAATGACCCTGTCAAATTCTCTTTTAATGCCACCCAAGAGGGTGAACATGACTGCCTCCTGTGGGCGCAAGTTCCATACTTCAACTATGTGATGTGAACAAGGACTTGCTGTTATCAGCCTCAATCTCCCAAAAGTTCTAGTGTTATACAGTGGTACTTTGGGTTACAGATGCTTCAGGTTACAGACTCTGATAACCCAGAAATAGTATCTTGGGTTAAGAACTTTGCTTCAGGATGAGAACAGAAATCGCGTGGCGGCAGTGGGAGGCCCCATTAGCTAAAGTGGTACTTCAGGTTAAGAACAGTTTCAGGTTAAGAACAGGCCTCCAGAACGAATTAAGTTCTTAACCCAAGGTACCACTGTACTGCCCAAGAATGGATTTGTTATCTGACATAGAGTTCTGCATCCTGGCAAAATTATATGGGGCTGGATCAGCTTATTTCTCTTCTGGTTTTTTTTGGTCAGTTTTGTATTTGAGACCTTACATTATTTCTCAATCATATGTCTGTTTTGTCCTGATCTTTTCTTTTTTCTTTTTTGCAGAAGATTCACATTAAACTGTATGCATTTCACACACATTTTATACAATCCAACTCCCTAAAACACACATTTGTGTATGCTTTTGAGTTTCCTTAAAATATCCATTTTTTACACTTTTTAAATGTGAAATATGCATTTTTGTGTATTTTCATTTAAACCAAAACAGCATTGCAAAATCTGAGGAACTGATAGCTGTGTTCTAATTTGCATCTAAGCGTGGAACCGGTGAATTAGGTCAATTTGTTTTAAAATATCCCCCCCATCCTTACAAGACTAGCAGTTGCTTTTTAAAATCAGATTTCTAGCCTCCAGAGTTGTTAACAGCACAGGAGCACTGCCAGAATAAAATGGCAAGCGTAACAATGACTAAACAGAGGATCACTAGATTATGCTCTGGTTGACCTCTCAAAGAAATGGAGCCCAAAATAGCACTAATTGTAATCTGTGCTATCTAGCTATCCAGTTGAGTGCAGAGGGAACCAACACCTGCCAACCTATGAATTGCTGCTTAGCAGTTTAATCTAATTAAATGCCATATGAATATTAATCTTCTCCTTTTATGGAGTTACATTATGCCACTGTGTAGCCGAGTGTTGCATATGGCCCACCAGGCCGTGGGAATTGGGAGGGTTTGATCTCCTGACAACATTAATGGCTGATGTGAGGCTTTTATGTGAATAGTTTCCTTTGTAAATTAGTTAAATCTGTTTTGCGGCTGAAGTTGTGCATTCGATGCAGAGCAGGCAGGCTGTTTTATGGGTTATTTATACTTTGCAGCATATTGGGACATCTTCTTGAGACTTTCTCTCTCTCTGCTTAATTGTTAAGGCGAAATTGAAGGGTGTGGAGCCTTAGAGAAAACTGGTTTCACCTGGGTGTGTCTCATGGGGTAGGACCTCAAGCATAAATTATTTGAAAGTATCAGCTTGGAGTGGCCCTCGAAAGACGCATGTTAGTTACTGAAATGTGTTTGGAGTGGTTCCAAGAGAAATGGAGGTGCAAAAATCCTTCCGTGAAGCACTGTCACTTCTTTAACAAGCTTTTTGGATTCAGAGACCGAAACCTTCAGAGCTCACTACCTTCAGGGACCCATTCATTAACATTCAGGGGCATGCTCAGAGTGTGCCCTGAGGGGGCTGAGCCCAGGCCATTTTGAGTCAGGCTCGCATTTCCTGCTCTTCTCTCTCCCTTCTTGAAAAAACTTCTTTTTTTCTTGCTTGGCTTAGGAGGGCAGCTAGACACACTTCAAAGTGCCATGCTGGCAAGACCCCAACCACCCAGCATCTTAATTTGCTGAGAGGCGTTTATGCATCTAAATTAGCATGGGAGCATTTGTGTTATGGGCCAGCACCCAGATTCCTTCAAGCAACTCTTTGTTAATATAATTTCTGAATGCAAAACCCAAATCAAATACAACATACAGCAGTAATATTGCAATAAACATCTCCCCTCCCTAGCTGCCAGGTTGAGACCCTTAGGGGGTTCCTGTACTTATAAGAGTTTCACAGAAGGGAGGTTTTTTAAAAAAAACTTTTTGCAACTTTTCCCATCGTGGTGCAGCATTGATGAGAGAAGCTGCACCACATGAAATTCTCACTTTATTGCAACTGCTAAGGGTACAGGAGCCCTCCCAGAGTCTGACCTGATTACACTGAACAGTGTTTCTATTGTTCTCCCACTAACACAGCTTTACTTAGCTAATTCCAGCTAATAATCTGCAGGCACCTTTACTAGGCTGATACCAAGGCTTGACCTCTTATTTGTCAGTTATATAAACTTTGTGTCAGTTAGAAAATGAATCAAAATTCAAAGCCTGCTATTATCAGGACATACATTAATATGAAACTAACTTAGTTACTGGCATCTTGATCAGTCTACCTCTAACTGTAGCCTCTTGTCTTTTGTTCCTGATAGAAGTCCTATGCCTTTAAGAACTGCATGGCAGTAGAAAATCAAAAGCATCAGTTCTCCCCATCACTGCACTGATGAGCTAGGAAAATTCCACACCTGTAGAAATTCTACCTGTCATGCAGCTGTTTAAAGCACAGTCAGAGGCAATGTGACAAATCAATACTTCTTATTTCTGTTTCGTTAAATGTACTGGCTTTATCCACACTAATGTAACATTTGGCTGTGATCCTCAAACAATTTATTCTGGAAAGAATGGAGGTGCCCTGGAAGAATCCTGATAGTCTGTCCTTTTAGAACCACAGCCATGCCTTCTGATCCTTAATTCAATTAGCTGGGAGTAAATCCTATTCACTCCTAATACAGTTGCTGCTGGGTAAGTAGGTTTGAGGATCACAGCTTCACCTAGTGGGTGACCAGATGTAAAAGATGACTGAGCTCCTTTCCGCAGGCTCAGTTTGCCCATACAGAGATGAAAAAGTGGGACCTTTGCCCAAATTCTCTCTTCAACACAAAAGGTGGCCAAACAACCCCAGAAGGACCATGACGTGTCTCCCCACCAGAGATACTGCCCTTTCCCATACATTCTGTAGACCCCATTTAGTATGTGCAGCCTGCTAAAGTTATGATCATCTAGCTACTGTTCCAGGCACAGGAAAATCAATAAAAGAAAAGAAAAAGAAAAAAGCAATCCTACCATCTTTAGGGCCGTAGCCTTAGTTCCACTGAGCTCAAAAACAAAGCTGTGCAGAGAAAACTGAAACACTATAAACAGTGGGGTTAAAATGGCAAACAAGACATGCAAAAAAATAGTTCGTGACACAATTCAAATTAATGCTGAAATTTAACTGAATTGTCACATATTGTACTTTATGCATGTCTTTGCCATTTTAACTTGTTTACAGATTCCCCCCTTGCATCCATAAACAGTACCCCTGCCAATGGAGAACAACATTATCATGCATCTGATGAAGTGGACTGTGGTCCACAAAACGTCTGCCATAATAAATGTGACAAGACTCACCACTGGGTTTTTTTGTTTTGTTTTGTTTTGCAACGGAATTACAACCGTCGGCTACTTCTCAACACAGTACACTGTGTTCATTTATTCTTTTGAAGCTTGTCTGTACTTGCTTCTTACGCAGGTGTGTTAGTAAACTGACCATAAATTGCCTTGAAAAAAGAATCCTTAAATGATTGACGGAATGCTGAATTCCACAATGGAGGGGAAGAGCTGTAGCTTAGTGGAAGTGGAGCTGCTTTGCATGCAATAAGTTCAATCCCCAGCATCTCCAGACAGGGCTGGGAGACTCCCTGCTGAAACCTTGGAGAGCTTCTGCCAGTCAGTGTAGACAATTTTGAACAAGCTGGACCACTGGATTTGATTCAAAGAATCATAGAAGTGGGACCTAAAGGGTCATCTGATTTAACCCCCTGCAATGCAGGAATCTCAACTAAAGCATCCTTGACAGATGGCCATCCAACCTCTGCTTAAAAACCTCCAAGGAAGGAGAGTCCACAGCCTCCCGGGGTAGTCCATTCCACTGTTGAACAGCTCTTACTGTCAGAAAGCTCTTTCTGATTCACTGTAAGGGACCTTCCTATGTTCATTCTTGTGGTGCTTACAGAATAGCTGCACCTCATATGCATTGAGCAGTGTTTATTTTCTGGATAGGTAGTTATGGGCTGGTGGGGGCAAGGATAGAAGAGAAGGCACTAGTATTTTGTATTTAGGGAAGAATCAACATGGGTTGGGTCACCAATTGCTACATAATTGTGCATAGCCATTCAAAATATGCCTCATGGTGTCCAGGGGCAAGCTGCAAATTGAACACCATCCTAAACCTACTAATCCTTTGAACTCAAAGGGAGCGTAGCATAAAGGAGCAACACACACCTGTAGTCCTGTATCAAGAGTTCAAATACACTGGCAGTCCAGACATGGATAGCAGTAGCCTACATAATCTTTTGGTAGGGCTAAACAAAGGACAGGGTGCTGCTGTGAGCTGTTTCCTAGGTCTCTGGGAAAGAACAAAACAGTGTGCTTGTGTGTGAGTTTGCAACGTGGGGAGGTGTCCTCCACAGGATAAACTGTGGAGTTTAGCCTGTGGTTTCTATCCTAGTTTAGCCTAGTTTCTATCCTAAACTAGGATAGAAAGGGAAGAAGCATCATAACTAGTACCTAGGACCCCACCTTCTTAGAGTTGCAACCTCATCAGTGTTGTGATTGAGTGGTGAAATATCAGGCAGAAACTACTGACAGCAACCTGCCTGCCAAAGCAGTTGTTAAGCACCTAATATAAAGTAACTGGAAATCAATACACTATACTCACATAATTATACAATGCTGAATGGTATCTGTTTCAGATCCTTTTTGCAATTAAAACTTATTTCTGTGCATTGCAATAAAGAACAATCCACAGAAAACATTTGGGAAGTACAGTACAGTATTCTGTTTTGGGGTCATTTAATCCTTGTTACGTGGACACGGGTGGCGCTGGAGGTTAAACCACAGAGCCTAAGGCTTGCCGATCAGAAGGTTGGTGGTTCGAATCCCTGCGACGGGGTGAGCTCCTGTTGTTCGGTCCCTGCTCCTGCCAACCTAATAGTTCGAAAGCATGCCAAAGTGCAAGTAGATAAATAGGTACCGCTCTGGAGGGAAGGTAAACAGCAGTTCTGTGCACTGCTCTGGTTCACCAGAAGTGGCTTACTCATGCTGGCCACATGATCCGGAAGCTGTATGCTGGCTCCCTTGGCCAATAAAGTGAGATGAGCGCCGCAACCCCAGAGTCGTCCGCGACTGGACCTAATGGTCAGGGGTCCCTTTACCTTTACCTAATCCTTGTTACATGGTAGACAGTGACAGGTGCTACGAGAAACGCAGGTGGGTGGAGCCGGTTTTCATTTAACTGGTATGAGAGTAAACATGTTTTGCACATCCTAGTGAACCCAAGTGGCATGCCGTGCACAAATTCAGTTGTATTCGGTTAATTTGTTTTAATGAATTTTGCAAGTAACTGCAAAACAGGGCAAATCTTTGCTATTTAACCTGTCTGGGAGTATCTCGTAGAAATATGCAATTTAGGTGTGGCTTGAAAACATCAAAGTTTTGCTTTTATGGGGTGTTTCAGAAATGTTCATGGTTTTTGATTTCTAGATTCCCTCCCCCCTGCCTCTATACAACACCATAAATGACCCACTTATTTCATAATCACCCCTCCCTCCCCAAAACTGTGTGTTCTGTGCCTTCCTTAAGGGGGAAAAATGCAGTGAAAGAATATAGTCAGCATTTTGAAAACTTGTTTGGAAAAATTCCAAGTCTGGCAATAGGTTGCTACGCAAATAATGGCATTTCAGTACTAAAAAATAACCCTTATCTGTGTTTGTCTAGCTTACAAAAGTGTAAGAATGCAAAAATATACAAAGCAATGATTATAGAATAATGGTGATCTAATACTGAAAAAATCTGAACAAGAAAAAGAAAAGCCAACACAAACATACCATAGAAAAATGCTATGGCTGCAACTTGTCTTCAAAATTATTATTCCAAGAATGTATAAGCAAATACACTTTCATCTCATTAGACTTATCAGTCTGTTATTGAAAAAAATAAGTTAACTTGGTGGGGGCATTTAAGGGTACGTAAGTTAGCAACTGTAAATATTTGTGAAGCTGACAGAAAATTAATAGTTCTAAACTAAATCTACTGTTTCCCTTTTGCTTTTAAATAAACTCGATACAATCTTTTGGGGGTTAGAAAGAACGTTATATCCCATTACTTTCTGAATGCTTATCAATATTTCCTGCCAAAACCTTTGTGTATTAGGGCACAGTTAGAAAATCTGCATAAAATCAGAATTGGATGAGTTAGATTAATAGATTAATATTATTACGAGTTTGGGGTGGAGGGAAGTAGGCTATATGCAAGAGCCCCTCCTAGCCCCTGGATCTAGCAAGTGTTAAAATATAAGTCAGACTAGCTTCCTGTGTGGAGGTGATAGACTTGGTGATGGGCCATGAAGGGAAACAAAGGAAAGTGGATTTGTGTGAGCCCCTTCCTCGACTGGAGAGAGTCTAAGCAATGTTTGATTTCTGTCTGAATCCAAGGCTTCAGAAACATGACACTTTTGGGGTGTTAATGCTGTGAACCCCTCTATCGCAGGCTGAGGTTGTATATATGTGTAAATAAACAATATACAGTGGTACCTAGGGTTAAGTACTTAATTCGTTCTGGGGGTCCGTTCTTAACCCGAAACTGTTCTTAACCTGAAGCACCACTTTAGCTAATGGGGCCTCCTGCTGCTGCCGCGCCGCCAGAGCAAAATTTCTGTTCTCATCCTGAAGCAAAGTTCTTAACCTGAAGCACTATTTCTGGGTTAGCGGAGTCTGTAACCTGAAGCATATGTAACCTGAAGTGTATGTAACCTGAGGTACTATTGTATCATAAAGATACCACCGTCTCCACCCATTGTCCATCATTCCAAAGGAAACACAAATCCTGTCTAAGCGCCTGGAACCCTTGGAATCTCTCAGCACTCGGAGACTGGGGTGGTGTGCAGAATATCATCAACAGAGTCCTACACTTGTGTTCTGACTTATCTGTCTGTGGAGCTTGGTCTAACATCCATACAACCCTGGCATTGACACTACAGTTGATCAAATGACAGTAAAGTACTACAGCCTTGGTACTTATTTGCCCGCTAGTTTGGGAGGTTACAGATGGAAGGCTGCTCTCAGTTAATTCAGGTTTTGTAATTCCCACATGTGCCTGATGGTGTCACACTAACCTGTGCTTTAATGCTCTAATGTTACTATTAACTAAGTAGCCAGATTTTTATTGTTGAATGAGCAAATTCCAATTATTACATGATGCATTAACCACGTTCCTACATTTTTTTTCTTTAAACCCTAATGGGAAGTGACTGAGAAGTGTTTTTAGGCTGCAATACTTTATATATCCTAGGAGTAGGTACCATTGAACTCAATGAGGAATACTTCTCAATAGATATCCACAGGATCACACTGACAGCATTTGCAAGCCCCCCTCAAATTTCCCACCTTTATTAATGTTACCTATATTAATTACTTATATTAATTAATAATATAATATAATATAATATAATAATTATATTACCTAGATTAATATGACCATATTAATTTCCTACCTATAGTAATTTATTGTAAAAAAAATTAAGCTATCATTCCAGCAAAGGGCAACCAAAGCAGTTTTCACATTCTATCTACCATAGAATTCCTTAAAATCAATCACAAAAATTAAGTAAAAATCACAAAAAATAATAACTCAAAAGCAACCAGAATATGTGATTGCCTTGTGGCTGTGCTTGACTTGGTAGGTTGCAAGTTATAGCTTGACAACCCCTATGATTTTTGCAGTTTGGGGTAGAAAGAAAAAAACACACCTGGGAGGTTTGCTAATCCTGTGGTGGGCTCTCATATCTCATTGGTGGGCAGAGTTCAGTTCGGTGGTTCACAAGTTTTGTAGGCCTATGTATGTCTAACCACCTTGAGTACTTTTAAATGCCCTTTCTAATTAAGTCCCTGAGAAGTTTACCTAGCTGATTTCTTCATCTGAGAAGTTTCTCTATTTCTTAATTGTTTGAGGCAGGTTTGATAGCAGTCAAAAACAATGCTTGAAATCTTCTTCCTAAAATCATCTGTATGCAATGGAATGGAATGACCTTGCTCCATCACATTTCGCAGGACCAGTTTGGAGATGTTTGGCACCTGAAGTCCCTGCGATCCAAGAGATGGCTGACAAAGGTGTGGCTTAATCTTTGCAAAGCATTTGACAGCCAAAGCAGTTGGCAATTCTTCACCTGCTCCAGTTTCCTTTGTGGTGGGCTTTTATAAGCCCTGGAAGTTCTTTTCTGAGCCCGGTTCAGGAGAACTTAGCCAACACCCTTCTCTGGAATGCTCTGGTCAGGGAGGGCCTGATATCTTCAGCACCAGTTACAGTGCTTCTTATTTGCCCAGTCCTTTTAACATGTTACTCGTTTAATCTGGTTTTCCTTTTATTTACCTTTTAATATTGTTGCTGCTCTGCCTCTTGCTGTTTTATTGCATCTTTATAGATTGTGTTTTTTTAACCTCAGTGTAAACTGCTGTGGGAGGAACTGTCCAAAAAGCAGCATATGCAGCAATCATACTCTGCTCCTTGCAGACTCCCCATTTCTGGAGTTAAATGTGTTCAGTCTGCTACCTGGCTTTCTTTGCTTTCTAAAAATAAGTCACAAACAAGGGAACTGACTCAACGGAAGCAGAGTGATTGATGCAAGCAAGAGAAGGTAGATAGGAATCTTAATACCTACAGACAGTATTTTGGCCTACTTATTTCCAGTTCTTGAGGTGTGGTAAGGCATGGAAGACTGACTTCTTTCTTCACCAGATCAGATAATCACCCTACATCCTTTAATTTGCAGGCCAGCAATTGGGACATGACAGGTATTGCTGAAAGAGGTTGCGTGCTTTGATGCTCTGCATTAATTGTGCTATGTAAAAGGTTAGCCTGGATAATTTCAGTACTCCCTTTGGCCACATGGGTAAGACACAGAGAGGCCAAAGAACAGGAGCAAAAGGAGGAGGAAGACAACTGAAGGCCCCTCCAGACTGGGTGTATTCTGCAACGTGTCATTGATGCAATAACAGGGAATTGATGTCTGATTGTCCACATATCATTCCGCTTTGTTACTTGTCCTGTGATATTCCCCCGTATTATCGCATTATTGCCCTCTGGAGGGATAACTGCACTATCATGTGACAAAAGTGGTTCAGAAAATAAACAAGACAATAAAGAGCTACAGGGTTTTTAGCAGGAAGTTACGGAATGTGCACTGATTGGATATGAAGCAGTATGTCCACCCAAAAACATTTGCAGGTGCAAACAGTATCGAAAACATTACCACATATAGCCTCCTTGACCTTCATGAGCACAGATAATCATGAATGCATAATAAAAAGGATGTATGGATAATGCTCATTTAGGGCTGTTGTTTTGCGTGTGTTCTCAACCAGTCATTAATGTGAAAGTGCAAAGTAGGGTAGGGAGACAAATGTTTGGAGGGCGAATGGAGAAGCATATGAGAAACAGCAATATGACTTGGAGAACTCTGATAATGTTTGAATTACAAAGAACCAGAAGTGGGATAGCACCCTAACCATTTTGAGCTGTTCCTTTTACTGATTGCCTTTAGAAGGCTATGTGAGAGGGCATGATTTGGCTAAAACTGGGGGGAGTTGGACTGAGGCCATGGGGATCCACATTTGGCCCCCGCAGCGAACCATTTTCTTCTTCATGTGCCCCTTCCATGAAAGGTCCAGAAGGTGGCAACATGAGAATGGACCTTTTCTGTGGTGGCTCCCTGTTTGTGGAATGCTTTCCCCAGGGAGGCTTGCCTGGCACCTTCACAACATGTCTTTAGGCTCATAAAACAATCTATGGCATTTTAAATGCGTTTGGGGGGGTGTATTTTTGTTGTTGTTGTTCTTATTATAATGATATATATTTTGTATTTTCATTTTGTCTTTTTGTGCTGTAAACCACGCTGTGATCTTCTAATGAAAGGCAGTATATAAATTCAATAAATATTATGAATAATATCTTCCAGATCCATAGTTTTCTTTCTTTCCTTCTTTCTTTCTGTTAAAAAAACGAGTACGTTTCTAGCATTTATGGAACCTAATATAGGAGGCAAAGTGTATAGGCATTATTCTTCACAATCTTTTGCAAGAAACCAGCCTGTTTCACCTTTCAGTGTTTTACTTTGTACTCCTCCCTGGAAAAATTCCTGCAGACACCCATGGGTAGTGTAAGTGGATTTCATGACTGGGTCCTCTACTTCTCCACCCATAATTATCAGGCGACATAGGCTGTCCAAACCCAGACAGCTTTTAATCTGCATCTAAAAATGTGAGAGATCACTATATTTTATTTGGGAACATAAGGTTAGTTGTAGTGTTAGCAGTTACGGTAATAATACAGTATATCACAGGGTGTCAGATGTACTTTTACCAGGCGTACAAAAGTACATCCAAAGTACATAATGTCAGCCCCATTTTGTAATATTTACTCTTAAACTGTATTTAATAGGGTATATTCCAAGTGAATGTGCAGGGGATTGTAGCTTGAGAGGTGCACTTGAAAAGTTAACTTAGTGAGTTAAGTCAGGAGTGGGGAATCTGTGGCCCTCCAGTTGTTGCTGAACTACAATTCCCATCCCCCCTGTTCATTAGTCATGCTGGCTGTGGTCAATGAGAGTTGGCTTTCTGGAGGAATTAAACTGTCTGTGTGATGAAGACAGCTCATGTGAACTAGGCCACCTCCATAGGTAAACTGAAGGACCACAATATTGTAACCTGGAAGCTGCCGTTCCTTCCCAGCTTGCTTTTCAGAAAAGGTCCCTTGGGGAGAGAAGGAGCGGAGGAAGCAGGAAAAGAATAGGAAAAAGAGTGGGGGGGGGCATTATGAGCCCTGCTGGACCAGACACTAGTCTGTCTAATCCAGCTTCCTGATTTCCAAAGTGCGGTGGCCAATCACATGCCCCTGGGAAGTATAACCAGGGCAGGAAGGAAACATGTTTCTTCCATTGTTGCACTCCTAGTTTCAAATACCATAAGTATACAGCATTTTACTGCTCCAGAAGGCTTATTTCAATTTATGGCAATGGCCATACTCAAATATCTCAGGACCAAAAGTGGCCACATGATATCTGCAGCCTTCAAATTGTTTGAGGCAAAGTCTATATTGCGCAAAGGCAAAGTTTGAGGCTGCTGTATTGTGCTCAACTGCCCCCCCAACTGTGCAACACTGGAACTGGTACAATCTAAATTTCTAAGATCAGTCCTACATGTGCCCAAAAACGTTTCCAGTGGAACCCTACACCTAGAAACTGGACTTGTAAGAATTGAGGCTAGAGTGTGGATTGCCACACTTAATTACTGGCTGAGTCTATCCTTCTTCCTGCATGGCCATGCTCCCCTAATTATAAAGAACGACTTCTGAATGACTTGGAAATGATCAGTGTTAAACAAAACAACAACCCAAGGTTTTACCCCACAAATTTTACTTTACATGGAATACAAAAAAGTAAAAACAAAAAACCCATTAAACAGCGTATGGAAGATATAGAATGCCAAGCATATCTAGCCAGATCCCAATTTTTTTTTAATCAGTGAAACCAAAAGATACTTTAATTCCCAAATGCCATATATAACCAACCTAGAAATACCAAAACAGTGAAGGCCCTCCCCTCAGCTATCCAGGAAGGCTGTTTTAGGAAGGTACCGTATGAGGAGAGGAAATGCAACTAGAAACTACTGAACATGTCTTCTTCCACTGCCAATATTATACAGGTATAAGAGTCAGGTCCATCCTGCCAATACTACACAAATTCCCTGGATGGACAGAGCAACTCTATACCTCCTTGCTACTTCAAGATGCAAACCCAGTCGTAATATACTCAGCAGTCAGATTTTGCACTGTCATGATGGACATTCACCAAAGAATGGTTTGGGTCCTACACCAGACCTAAACTGAAGGCTCATACGCAAGACCTGTGCCCTCTCTTGCACCCTCCCTTCTACAGTTACTTTTGCAACTGCTTGCTGTAGCTGATTTTAAGTCTCTCTTAAATGCATCTCCCCTTCTTTGAGTCACTCATTTTACCCATTTTATCTGTTTTATTTCCTAAATTACTGTGTGTTTCTATTTTAACATATGCAGGTCTGTGACTGTAATAAAGATGATGATGATGCAAATTTAAACAACTTTCTCTTTGTTGTTGTTGTTGTTGTTGTTGTTGTTTTTTAATATAGAACGCTTCATGAATTTGCGTGTCATCCTTGCGCAGGGGCCATGCTAATCTTCTCCGTATCGTTCCATTTTTAGTTTTTGTATATGTGCTGTCAAAGTGAGAACCTTTGTCGTTGTTGTATCTCAACTTTTGTATTTTCTTATTGCACTTTTCCTTTGTTTTGTGAACATTGACAAGCAAATAAGAGAATAGAATGAAACACATGCAATTCAGCATGGTATCTGCAGAATTTGTGCTTTCAGAGAATAAGGCATGCAATCGTTGGAGAAACCAGGGCTGTTGTAAGTAGGAATATGATATTACTCTGAAAAATGTCCTAGAAAAACTTCAAAAACTCATGCAAACAAGTAGCCAGGAGTAATGTCAATCTAAGACAGATTCAGTGACATATCTAGGGCATACCCCCCCCCGAGAGACACATTGCCAAAATCTGATTTAGTAAACATCGTTTGTGAAGCTCCAGAAATGGGCAGCAAAGATAAGCTTCCATCGTTCTTTGGACTTGGTTGCAAACCTTGCAAAGCCCCTTTTGGTCAACAAAATAGTATGAGAAACAGTTGCTGGATTTATCATTTTTGCTGCAGAGACCGGCACAGATATTTTGTTAATATAATTGCATCATGCTGAGGGTTTTTAGGAAATCCCTAATCTCCTGACAGAGCTAGAGATGGAACTCTGGGAATGGTATTTCTGTAAGAAAAGGGCTCTCCTAAGAACTCTCAGTACCCTTAACAAGCTACAGTTCCCAGGATGCTTTGGATAAGGCCATGACTGTTAAAGTAGTGCAGTACTGTAGTGCTTTAAATGTATGGTATGGAAGCGGTCTTAGTCTGATGAAATGTTAACTTCAGTAAGATTTTGCTGGCCAGAGAGGGACAGAAATATTGAGTGGATAAAGGATCTTAGTGCCATGGGTTTTTCCCCTTTAGCTTTCTTTCTAAATGAAGGAGAGTATGTGGATAGGCTGTTGAGTCTGAATTAGGTATGCATAATATGTATGGAAAAGAATGTGGTGTGGCTGGCTGTGGATATGACTTTGGTCAGCCCTCTGTGTGCATGGGGTCCCTGGAAGGTTAGCTATGAAGGAATGCAGCCCTTGGGTTGAAAAACACATCTCCACCCTTGAACTATCATATGCCACAAATGGCAAATCATAGGCGCCATGTTGTCAGTTATCTGTTCCTCCTGTCCATGGGAGAAGTTAACCTGTGACATAATAGAGCCATTTGATTACCTATAAAGTTTTATATGGCCCAGGACCTCAATACCTTAAGGACCGTTTCTCCCCATCCAAACCAAGCCAGACCCTGCGATTGTCATCCAAGGCCCTTCTCCATGTTCTCCCTCCCCAAGGGGTTGACAACACGAGAATGAGCCTTTTCTGTGGTGGCTCCCTATCTATGGAATGCTCTCCCCAGAGAGTCTTGCCTGATGCCAGGTGAAAACATTCCTCTTTACCCAGGCCTTTGACCATTAAACAAGCTATGGCCTTTTAAATGTGGGGGGATTGTTATTATGATTCCCCCCGTGATTGTTTAATTGTCTTTTATTACTATGTGATAGAAATTAGGTTTTTATTGTTGTACACTGCTGTGGGATAAAGGGCAGTATATAAACTGAATAATAAAAATAAACTAATAATAATAATAATAATAATAATAATAATAATAATAATAATTTATTATTTATACCCCGCCCATCTGGCTGGGCTTCCCCAGCCACTCTGGGCGGCTTCCAAAAGAATATTAAAATACATCAAACATTAAAAGCTTCCCTAAACAGGGCTGCCTTCAGATGTCTTCTAAAAGCCTGGTAGTTGTTGTTCTCTTTGACATCTGGTGGGAGGGTG
This sequence comes from Podarcis filfolensis, assembly GCF_964270895.1. NCBI lineage: Eukaryota > Metazoa > Chordata > Lepidosauria > Squamata > Lacertidae > Podarcis > Podarcis filfolensis. The sequence goes on along the minus strand of NC_139608.1, from coordinate 40,612,864 downwards.
TTCCACAGGGAAGGCGCCACTACCGAGAAAGCCCTCTGCCTGGTTCCCTGTAACTTGGCTTCTCGCAGTGAGGGAACCGCCAGAAGGCCCTCGGTGCTGGACCTCAGTGTCCGGGTAGAACGATGGGGGTGGAGACGCTCCTTCAGATATACTGGACCAAGGCCATTTAGGGCTTTAAAGGTCAGCACCAGCACTTTGAATTGTACTCGGAAACGTACTGGGAGCCAATGTAGGTCTTTCAAGACCGGTGTTATGTGGTCTCTGCGGCCGCTCCCAGTCACCAGTCTAGCTGCCACGTTCTGGATTAGTTGTAGTTTCCGGGTCACCTTCAAAGGTAGCCCCACGTAGAGCGCATTGCAGTAATCCAAGCGGGAGATAACCAGAGCATGCACCACTCTGGCGAGGCAGTCCGCAGGCAGATCAGTTAATCAGTTAACTGGACAAATAGTTGCCCTAGTATGATAGGTTGTCATTCAGAAGTGGTCTAAAAATTACCACAGAAATGTTAATTTAATTCATGCCTTTAGTTTTTGCTGGAAACAGTTCCTAAATACCTTGTGGTATATATTGGGATTTAACGGTAATTAATCTGTATGGAAACGCAGAAATACCTACACAATAATGGAATTTCAAGCAAAACTATTGGCTTACACCATCTAAGACCCAATGTTTCAGCTGAGAAAAATAACAGATCGGAAAAAAGAGAGCCTTCATTTTGTTAGACAGGAAATGGTGCCATTTGGTGACTCCTTATGAGCATTGTCCCGGAGCTAAAGTAACCTCATGATCCAGACAAGTATAACAAGTGTAACCGTTTCAAGTGGATGCAGGATATCAAAGCAGTGTCAGTAGCATACGTGGAACAAAATGAATTTAAGCACAGAAAGACGTCATAAAAAGGATATAGCTATACCAGTCAATTATATACATTTTGCTGTAATGAGGTATGAATATCCGAAGACTAGCCTTGACCAGACAATGAACTGCTGAATATGTAGAATGGTGGGGTTTAGGATCATGCAGAAGTTCTCAGGTGACTCCTGCCTGTAAATGAGAATACTGTATACCATAGCTTCCTACGTGCCTAAAATTGGAACAGAGCTTATTCCTACACAACCCCATACTCCCATTCTAGGAGGTAAATTGTGTCTACTACAAAACCATTTTTAAGTACGTACTGTATTGTGATCTGTTTGAGAAGTTAGATACAGTTCTGCTGCAGATGTAATGCCTTCCACAGCATATTTGAGAAACTTGCTTGCTTTTGGACCACAAATTGTAACTTACAAGCATGCAATTTGTGAGCACTGTGACTGTAGTAAGAAAAATAAGTACAGCATTAGGAATGGTCATGGCTGTCACCTTTACTACAGTATGAAGCAATAAGACTTAATGGTTTTCCAGCTCCCACAAGGCCATGTGAGTCATCTAGGTCTACTTTGCTAAGATTACATGTTTTTCTAAGACAATTTTGGTTGTTCCATCCTACTCTAACACACCTTAACAAGTAGAATTGTAGACTATAATTATTATTTTCTATGTTTATTTTTCAGGGATTTATTAAGGAGTGTGTGTTTGTGTAAAATGGTGAATACATCTATGCTCTAAATTTAAAATGGTTTATAGAATCATCAACTTACCCTGGCAAGGGAACTATAGCTCTGTGGGGGAGGGATAGACAGCTTAGAGTTTGTGTGAACTACAATTTCCAGGATTATCTGGGAGAAGCTGCAAGTTAAACTGCTGTAAAACTGATAATTTTACTAAAATGCCACTATTGGGTCTATTAACTTGGTCCAGGCATTAGATTCTGGCCTTTTGGTGGTTCCCTGAACTAAATTCTATGGTTCTGTATCCTGGAACTTGGATCTATTGTCATAACTTTTTCTGAAGCACTGTTTGAACTGGTGCATATTTACTGATTTGCACTTATATGATGGTAGTTATGTCAAGGCAGTTATGGTTCTATTGGTTTGTGTTTTTGCACATAGTTGCTCTTGGAGTGGTGTGGACAAAGCTGATTCACATGGAATTCTGAATGTAGCACCAGCATTTATACAGTCACTTTATCATAGAAAGCTGCCTTATACAGAGTCACACCACATAGCTCAGTATTGTCTGCAATGGCTGGAAGTGACTCTCCAAAGTTTTAGACCCAAGTCTTTCACAGCCCTATCTGGGACCTTCTGCATGCAAAGGAGATGCTCTGTCAGTGAGCCATGTCCCTTCCTTTGTATAATGGCAGTCATTGCTGAAAATCAGCACAGATTGATTCAGAGAATCACAAAAGTTACATGGTAAGAAGTTTGAAAGAATCGGGAGTTTTAAACTGTTATACTTTGAAGAGAGGCTGCTCATAGCTCAACAAAAGGATGTCAAGAGTCTTGCAACTGCGGGGAGTTTGTAATGCAGACTCCACCTGCTGTAAATGTCTGGCCCATTAGGTTTGCAATCCTATATGCACTTACCTGGGAGTATGTCTCAATGGGATTCACTTCTGTGTAGACACATATGGGATTACGATCTAAGAAGTGTGGCAGGTGACATATTGCTGGAAAAGAGGAAAAGCTTCATCAAAAAAGAGAATAAAAGAGAAGAACAAATTGCATCAGATTTGAAATAGAAATACAATATATTTCACCATAATGGAGAAGACTAAACAGGTGACTTGCATGGCTGCTCAGGTGATTCTTTATCTTTATCTTTATCTTTCTTTATCTTATCAGACTTGACCCCAATAATTCTTCAAATAGAGAACTCTGTTAGGCTGAGGGCTGCCCTTTGTAATGGAGGATGCAAAGCCCTCTTAGGCCTAGGAGTTGGGTCACAGCCTGCTTTGAGTCTGCCTGGATTCAAAATGCTTTTGTCATTTTCCTGTCAGCTGCCTCATCTCTCTGCAAGCCAAAAAAAGCCAAACTTTGGGATAGGGTAACAGACTCCTTTTTACACAGGTGAGGGCAGCTACCCTTGGCAGTAAATGACACTCTGAGCAACACCATTTTCTACTGAAGGATCGTGGGACATAGTTTTCTGTCTTCAGGTCACTTGGTCCCTCAGCAGGAAGTGATGTTCCACACAGTATTTACAGTTAAGGAAGGGTCTAGCGAGGAAAGGAGCCCTCAGCTGTCAACTAGTCCCTTCCCCAAGAGTTACTTTTTTTTTATTTGAAGAAGGTGGGGTGACTGGTAAGGAAGGAGGGAGTAAAATAAAATAAAGTATCAGCTGGGCATGTCAGGTGTTCATATTTAATGTTTCAGGCAGGGCCCAATTTAGGTTTCATGAGGCCCTAAGCTACTGAAGGTAATGGGGTCCTTTATATGTCCAGCTGTCCTTTGTCAATAACAAATTGTCACTGTTTTTTGGGTTGAATATATGCTATATGGTAATTTTTGGACCTAATAGGTATCTAAAGCCATTTGCACAAGTTGCCATGTAACCAGTCCATGCAGAATGTTGAAATGAGCAAACCAGCGATATTTTAGGGAGCAGGCGGGGCCCATTATTTACATCATAAGAGCCTACACAACACAAAACACAGTTGCTGTATGTAGGTTTTATTTTATTAGTTTCTTATCTTATATTTTGGAAATGTACATCCCGTTTTTTCCCCTTTAATTTTTTTTGGGGGGCCCCCAAGAGAGTGGGGTCCTAAGCTATAGCTTGTTTAGCTTATACGTAAATCTGGCACTGGTTTCAGAAATGCTCAAATGTCCAAAAAGCTTAATTTATTTTCAGGGCAGTTTGTGGAAGATGCTCATTATAGAGTGGTCTTGCTGCATTTCTGCAGTTGTGATTGCTGCCTGCTGAGTTCAGACTGAGCTATATTTAGATGAATGATGTGGGTGGTAAAAGTGACACCCAGCACTGTAGGAAACAAGTCTCCTCACGTGTATTCTCGGCAGCCTTCCAGGTAATCATTCTTACCCATAGCTACAAATACTGGGTAGGACTTGAAGTGTGGAAATTAGGTTTCCAAATATCAAAAAAAATTCAAAAATAAATAAATCAAAAAGGTGCTCAGTGATGTTACGGAGTGGGCATGGGTCAGGGATAAAGCAGTGACGCTTATTTCACAGCAGGGATGATAACCATCTACTGGGATGCTATTTTCCAATTATCTGATGCCAAATAAATAAACTCTTCTCAGAAAGGAACCCAGGAGGTAAGCTAAGCAGAGGAAGATGTTTGTTCAATTTGCATGCATGGCTCAGGTTGAAACTGCCACTTTTGTTTGAGGGGGAAAACAACCCAAAACCCCAAACTTTATTGAAGGTAAAGGTACCCCTGCCCGTACGGGCCAGTCTTGACAGACTCTAGGGTTGTGCGCTCATCTCACTCTAGAGGCCAGGAGCCAGCGCCGTCCGAAGACACTTCCGGGTCACGTGGCCAGCATGACGAAGCTGCTCTGGTGAACCAGCACCAGAGCAGCACACGGAAACGCCGTTTACCTTCCCCGCTATAAAGCGGTACCTATTTATCTACTTGCACTTAAGGGTGCTTTCGAACTGCTAGGTGGGCAGGAGCTGGGACCGAACGACGGGAGCTCACCCCGCCGCGGGGATTCGAACCGCCGACCATGCGATCGGCAAGTCCTAGGCGCTGAGGTTTTACCCACAGCGCCACCTGCGTCTTCCCAAACTTTATTATGGCCAATCAAATGCCACCAAATAATGAGCAAGCTTTGGAGTCCACTGGAACTCTTCACTGGGCTGGATGTGAAGTAAAGTGGGGTGCCGGTGTGAAAAAAGGTAGTTTGATATTGGAGCCATTGGGCTTTGCTTAAAAGCTTATTTTGATCGTGGCTATGGGGCTGTCATGAAGAGCAGCCGCACTACACCATCAAATGCGCCACCCCATTTATTAATATTTGCCTCTGTTCTGTTGAGGGTCCTTTAGGCTTTGCTGTGTCCAGTTTACTTCTCTTGGCATCTGGAAATTGTTTTACTATGAGTTTTCTGTCTACCTGGGATTGAATGAGGGATGCTATCTGCCTCTGATGCCAGGAAATCTGAGGCAATGTAGTATTCTGAGTTCATACGCACTAATAAGTACTTTTAATGATTTTTATGCCCACGAACAATATTCAGGAAACAAAGAAATTAAAAGGCGGAGATGTCCAGATGACAAATTACAGGTCAGGTCAGTTTATGGGGAAGAGTCTGAATGTGACTCGGCTGACTAAGCCTACCTGCTAATTAGAAAAGCAAAGTGGTGTGTTTACTATCAGTTACATTGCTGTGACTGGAAGATGGTGGACTCGTATACTTTCTTTCTTCTATTATTTTCCCCCAAACGTTAGCAGGGAGAAGTCCTAGTCACATGGACTAAATGCTCTTGAATTCTTCATGTGTTTATTTGGATGGGAGAACATGGAGGACCAACTTCCCTACCGTTTTGGTTGGGGAAATCAGAAGACAAAGCTGGGCTCCATTGCATTATTTGAGACTATTGATGAGTTCCAGGAAGACTTCACACCAAGGCAAAGTGTTTTCAAGAGAATCCAGAGGCTCTGTTTCCGGCAGCGGGAGCAAATTCCTGGGGAGACCTTTATGAGTTTTGCCTCTGCACTGTGGGATTTGGCATCAGGCTGTGATTTTGGGCCTCTGCAGGATGAGCTGGTGCTTGACCAGCTGATTGAGAAAGCAGAAGACTGGCGAATTAGGGAGACCCTATTTTTGCAAATAGATTCTCTAACTCTGGCGAAGGCTGTGGAGCTGGGGTCACAAATGGAGGCGGCATTTAAAACAGCACCCAATAAGATAACAGCGGCAATAGAGCAATGGGAGCGTCAAATCATTGACAATAAGAATGGGGAAAAGAAGGGCTATAAGAATTATGGATCTTTGTACCAAAGGAAAGAAAAAGTGATGCCTTCACATGGAACTAAATGCCACCTGGGCAGAAAGAAAACTCACAGTTTCCAGCATTGTCACAGTGTGAAGCTATCTAAGGTTCCAGGCAAGATGGTATGTTCTGAAAAGCATCAATGATGCACTTGTGTGTTCTATTATCATGTTTTACCACAGAGAAAGGCATGTAAAATAAATTTGATAAAACTCAAAGAATTTACAAAGCAAGAGATTACTAGCAGTTTTATCATTCTAGAGTTGTGTAATAGTTTGGCTAAGGATTTTTGCTCTTTCAAATTTGCTATCAACCCTTTTAAAAATGTTGTCTTATAGATTCATTGTGTTTGCGATTTCACAGACTTTAATTGATCACTGATGGATGAGTTATTTTATTTTCAGAGCTTTGTTATCAACATTTTAGCTGAGGACTATATACAAAACAATCCTTCCTGTTTTACATTATTCAGATAAATTGATCATATAATTTTAAGATCTGCAGGAAGAGGAACATCCAATAATTTATTTATTCATCATATAATTTGTTTCCAGAATTTTGTGGTAAATGGGCAAATCCACTCCCCTCTCAACATCTGCTTTTAAAAAAGCTAATCTTGTTGATCCTCAGTTCTTCTAACATTTGAACTTGTTTTAGGATTTGTTTCCTAATGTATTTTGTTTATAAAAGATAACTTATAGGATGAGATAATGGTACTAGTAGGAAGTGTGCTTGGGTCCTGCTTGCTGGCTTCCTATGGGCATGTGTTTGGCCACTGCGAGAACAGGATGTTGGACTCGATGGGTCATGGGCATGACACACTAGGGTCTTCTTCTGTTCTTCAGTGTGAGAAGATTATATAAACAGAAATGATGCTACCAGAATTGGGGAACCTGTGGTCCACCAGATGTTGCTGGACTCCCAAGTATCATCAGTTTCAGCTAGCATGACCATTGGTCAGGGATGGTGGAAGGTGTAGTCTAACAATTTTTGGAGGCCGACAGGTTTCCTATCCTCTTCCTGATCAGTCACAGAACTTGTTTTGTCAGTTCTTGACATGGAGTTAGCAATAGTGCTTTATGTAGTTGTGTACCATGAAGATACTTGGTACATACAGCTTCTCCTGTCACTTCAGTGATTCTTCTACCTATGAAAGGCAACAAACCCCCTAGCATTTCTAGGAAAAAATGTCAAAGAAAGTGATGAAAAGCCAAAAGATGTGAAATTTTACTTTAGCTCTTCAGAATGTATCTGATTAGAGGCACAACTTTTAAGAAAATTTCAGTTCCTGAGCTTTGCTTACTGTTGTATTGGAAATCAAACTGCACTACAAACTTGTCAACTTCCTGCTCAGTTCAATGCATGTAGGATTATAGCAGGCATAGGCAAACTCGGCCCTCCAGATGTTTTGGGACTACAACTCCCATCATCCCTAGCTAACAGGACCAGTGGTCAGGAATGATTATAGCTTTAGACATTTCCATTAGAAGTTGCTTTTCAGTATGCTGCTTTGACAACAGTATTTCTTGTTGCACTGTGGCTATCCTATTTCTCATCTTTTTTCCTCCCTGCAAGAGCTGATTTTTTAAAAATTTCTGTTCTTTCCTTTCCTTGAAAGTGTGAGTGCCGGATACGTGGTATGAATCTAGTTGATCAATATATGATGTACAGCAGTGTTTGGTTATTTTTGCCCCCCACCCACTAATTCCTGTCAAATAAAAACTGGGCTGTTGATTGTGTGACAGTCTTTGGAACCTTCTGCCCTACGAGATGATGCTGAAGTCTGGAATTTGTGGAGGCTGCATGAGTGAATCACTTACACCTACTCCTTGCTTGCATTGAGAAAGTCAAGACTGCAAACAAGCCAGTAGCTGAGGAAGAAACTGCTTTTCTCGGTACATCATTCATGTGGAAGGATCATCAAATGCAGGCGTGACCAGACAGGTTCTTCTTGTATATCGTCCTGCTCTGGGTGGCCTTGCTAAAAAGTCAAATGCTGCCCATCTCATGTGATTTTGTTAGTGTGTTCTTTCAATGACTGATATGAAGAGGGGACTGCTGTCATGGGTTGTGTGCCTGTGCTTTCTCCTCGGTGTTTGGGTATTTGTGGCCTCAGTGTTGCCAGAGGCTACCATTTCCCTTTCCACAGGGTCGTTCTTCAACAGTGACTGAAGCAGATGGAGGCGAAGAAACTCTTGGTGGCTGCTTAGGAACTGCTTTATGCCCCCCATCACTTCTGAGTTACAGAACATCCCAGTTTCCAAGGCAACTGCCAACTTCTTCCTCCTTGAAACAAATCTTCAGAGTGGTAGTAGTGGAAAAGCCAAGAGAGCGGGAAAAGGAGATTGTAAAATCCTTAATCCTTATCAGGTCCAAATCCTGTGAGGGCCTCTGTAAGTGCTGCAGAGAAGCAAAGTTTCAATAAAGCGTGGCTTCTTTTTCCACTTCAGCACTGAAGGGAAAATGCTGCACCCAATGAAACTCTTCTTTCTTGGTGCTTATTAAAGGAACAGATGCCCTCTTGGGGCTGATACACATGTTTGGCGCACTTTCACTGGTGTTTCCTCCAAAGGAACATGTATACCAGTTTTTCCATAGTATGTGCTCACTTCCTGCCCCCAGAGTTTTGGGAGACATTCATCTCTCTTCCTTCTTTGCATAGGTCCCATCTGTAACACTGGTGTAAACATGACAAAGACATTTCTTACTGTGTGCTGAGCGATGAATGTTCAGTGGTTCATCAGCTAGATTAAGTGATTTTTCACCATACCGCTTATAAAGATAAAAAAAGAAATGTTTGCTGTAGAATAAGGAAATTCACGGAAACATCCAAACCAAGTGATACCAGCTTACTATGTGGAATGTGATTTGTTTTGTTCTTGTTCATGTTTTTATTGTGTATTTTGTATTTTTATCTTGTATTTTTATGCTATGAATTGCCCTGAGACCTATGGATGAAGGGCTGTGTACAAATTTAATAAATAATAAAAGTGGGTTCTGCATCTCCTATGGGGCCAAGGAGGTCCAGAGGCTACAGTGCAAGATGTTATCCTTAAAGAGAACCCTTGCATACTAAGCATATATTCCACTGAGGTGAGGGTAGTGGGGAAGGAACATGGGCGTAGCCAGGATGTTTGTTGCAGGGGGCAGGACTTTATTAGGGAGGTCAGGACTTTTGTTGGGGGGGATAGAACTGATGTGATTGGTCAGTTGAGTATTTCTATTGTTTTACTTTAGGGGGGCAGCTGCCTCCCCTTGGCTAGGCCCATGGGAAGGAAACAAAACTATGGTAGTGATGGACCACGATAGCCTGACCACCACCATGTGCAGGCTGCATTATTGCAGTGTGCTCTACTTAGGACTGCTCTTGAGGTTTGGAAGCTGTAGCTGTTGCAAAATGCTGTGGCTCGACTGCTCACTGAGGCAGAATATCACCAACATGCAACTCCACTGTTGAAAGAATTTCTTTGGCTGCTAATCAGCTACCAGACTAAGTTCAGAGTGCTGGGGTTTTTTATGTATAATGCCTTATACAACTTGGGATCACTTACACAGCCAATCGCTCGCAGTTCTCTGTAGGTGAGGTCCTCCTGCAGATACCATTTTATCGGGAGGTTCATTCCACGCAATGAAGGAACTGGGCCTCTAGTGTTGTGGCAGCTACGCTTTAGAATTCTCTCTCCTTAGACCGGCACAGTCTCTTCTTGAAAGCAGGAAGCATAAAATCAACTCTTTTGCATTTTTGCACTGATGGCATGTTGACCCACATTGTGTTTATTCAAATGTGAATGCTTTTGTGCTCTCAGAGAGAATCACTCCTAACATTTGAGTACTAGAAATGTCACACCCCTAGGAGAAGTCCCAAGAGGCTATGTTTTTCTGTAGCATTAAATGATGGCTAGCAATAAGTAATGCACATTTTTATGAACTCGTCTGCTTGTAGGAATAGGAAAACATATGTTCATTCCATAATTCAAATTAAGTTCCCACATTTTAGGAACCATCAGACAAGTTAAAATATATTTCTTTTAATACATACAAGATCATCTGTGTTCACTAGTTTAAAAGCATATCCAATATTAGTCATACACAAAGTAGACCCTTTGAAATCAGTGGAATTAAGTGAAGACTATTGATTTCACTTGGTCTACACTGAATATTGCTAAGATTGGATATCACCAAAAGAATTAGCACTGGGGATAAAATGCATATTTATAGTGTACACTGCCTAGAGAGTGTAAAAATATTAAGTGGTTTAGAAATGCTTTTACATACCAGGAAAGCTGCTAATGTAGTGGTTTGACTTCACCCCCAGAGACGCACTCCATTGGTTTCTTGAGACAGACAGATGCCAACAACCCAGAAAGCACTTTATATATTAAAGTAAGAATTTGAAGGCATTTTAATTTAGCTGTGCCATTGTGCATTTAAATCTGATACAATTTGAATAGTGCTACAGTGGGAGACAGGAGCTGCATTATGCCCTATCCTAAGCTGCAGACACCCCCCCCCCGCATTTTCACCTGCAGCTATGAGAGGTAGAAACTTGCTTTAACATTTAGAGTCTGGGCAAGATTATATATTATTCTGGAAATATGAAAGACTAATCTTTCAATGTCCAAAGAGAGTGTATGGCCTGGGGAGAATTCCAACGGTCAGATAGAGGGCCAAATTTGGACCCCAGGCCTGAAGTTACCCAGCCACATCATACAAGATTACCTCTTCATATCATCCAAATACAAATCAAAGTCTGTGGATTAGTAGTTCTCTCCATAGTAACCATTTTGTTGTGGGTTTCCATCTTTGATAGATTCTTTTCTCTTTCTTTTCAGGCCCCAGAGCCAGTAGAAAATTGCACAAGTGAAGGAGAGTCTGAAGAAGACCGGAGTTCTTCGGTCCCAAGTACGTTAGAGCTGGAGATTCGTGGATCAGGCCAAGAAACTGATGAAGACTATTTTGAGACCCAGTCACATCAGAGTGAATCCCTGTCAGACATCAAGACAGAGCCTTATGAAAGTGCATCAGACTCGGAGTCTTTTGCCAGTGATGTAACAAGAGAAACCAGCCTGAGTTCATTCTGCCTTTCTGCAGAACTAGAGGAACCATGGCAGAAGTATGCCGAAGGAAAACTAGAAAAAGCTCCCTCCAAGGCTGAGTGTGCAAGACATCTGGGATGCATGCATAAGGAAGCAGGGGAACTGCCTTCATCTTTGCACATAGCAGCTGGTAAAGGTGAATTGGAAGTACAGGCAACAGACTCAAAAACAGAAGAGATCAATGGAAATGAGAAAGTGTTACCTTACAGTATTACCTGCACAGGGTTTAACATTAGTAAAGAGGACCTTGCATCACAGACAGAGGCCTCATTGGTAGTGGAGGCAAAATCTGTTGACAGAGAGCCACACCTGCATATCTGCTCAAAAAATCTAGCTGAAGGTGCTGTTGGCAAAGGTAATAAAAATACAGAACGATCAGTGTTTGCTTGTCTCAGAGCAAACTCTGAAAACTCATTGACTTCCCTTGAGACTGAACATCCTCCTGCCCACTCAGAAGCTGTTTCAAGATGCAGTCTGCCTAATATTCACTTAGAAACAAACAGAACTTGTAAGAGAAACTGTGAATCATCCAAAGTTAGGTATAAACGGGAATATATACTGAACACCAAGTGCAATAGGAAGAATGGTATTGACAGTCAGAAACCTGTAGATGCACTCTTGTGTGACACAAAGTTGAAGGCCACGGGTTTACCATGTATAAAATCTACATTTCTGGTGCCACCTACGAAGCCAGGGATTGTAGAAATGAAATCATGGCACAGTTCACCAGGAAACATAAGTGCCCGAGAGGTCAGGGAACATGCCAATGACTGTATTTGCATGGCTGATAAATTAAGTTGGTCATGCTCCAGATTACCCCTAGGAATGTCGGATTATGAAAAGGTAAGGGGCAATTTAGAAAGGTTTGGTGACTGCCCACAGAAGTCCTTCAAGATGGAAAAAGAGACAGGTATTGAAAAATCACTTCTTAATACTCATCTAGTCTCAAATAAGAACCAGTTGGCAACAAGATCCCACTGGAATACCAGTAAGAATTTGCATGATAAATCAAATATCTTTGGCCTTTCAACAAAAAGAGCAGATACACTAGAGAATGATTCTTTGACCCTATCCCAGCTGCCATATCACTCAGAGGATCATTCCAGACTGGAAACTCCTTCAACTTTGGGGTCTCTACCAGCAAATATAAATGCCAAAATAGTACTAAGAAAAGATCAGTTCAAATCTGAGGGTGAGATAGAAATTAACACGTTCCTTCAGAATCCTAGCTCTGAATCTGACAGCCGTGATTCTATAGCCCAAGAGAATTATCTGGGTGGCTATAGCATGGCAGATAAGTATGGCAATACTTACGACATCCACGCTTCCACCGTTAGCACAGAGGTGAACATGGAGAGAAAATGCCCTGAAACGCAAAACACTGAGGCCTTTCTAGGGGCAGCTGAGATAAGGAACAATTCAGAATTTGGATTAGGTTGGGGAATGTTTGATGGGATTCTGACATTAAGTGGAAAAAAGGTCATGGGGGAACAAGAGGAAACAGTTCTTCAAAACATGAGCAGGGCGTCTGATGCCTTAAAATGTCCTTCCATTCAGGAGAGAACAAATGTGCAGCTCACGAGAATAGAAAAGAAGGATTTTTATTGTGGTGGTGGTGGTGGTGAAGATGTCTCTGCTTTTGAACTAACACCAACACCACATCACATTTGCCAGGAAGAAAAATCAGAGAATCTTTCAGAGTTAAAACCTCTCTTTATTAAATCTCTTGATCAAAAAGGACTACTGTCAAATAAGATGGATGGTGAGACCTATGTGGATGAATTAACCACTGAGACATTGGAACATGAGAACTCAGCCTCTTCTCTCATCACCATGATGGACACCGCAAAACCACAGAAGACTCCAAATGCACAACCCAGTTGTGGAAATGAAATTCTGCCTGAACAGGGTATATCAGGCAGTGAAGATGAGTTCCCTGTTAGCGTCACCACCCAAGGAGGTGATGAGGAAGCTGAAGCAATGGGTCTTGATTTATCTTCAGTGCCTGCCCCTGAAATTCATACAGGAGCTAGTCTTGAGAACAATTCTTCTAGGACTAATTTAAATTTGGAAAGTACTGTACAAAACTGGAAAGAAGAGGGGTATGCAAATGGTTTGTTCTTAGAACCACTTGCCACTAATACTGAGATGCTGCTAATCAAGCCCTCTCGAGTGAAAGGTGACTCTGTCTTAGAATCGGTCCAAGTAGTAAACCTACAGTTTGAACCAGGAGGCTATACAGTGGCAGATGAATCTGTGACCAAAAATAGACAGCGAGACACTTGTGTTATCACTGCAGGAACACAGGAAATAAATAGCAGTAGTGACCTGTGCCAGAATGTCACTGCTGGTGATAAGACCCTAGGACATAATGTCCATAGTAAGCAAATTATTGAAAAGGAAGGCACCAAACATTGTGATACAGCACGTGGAAAAACAGGCTTTTGTGAAGGTTCTCCAAGCACAGGACTGAACAGGAGTTTTTCTGCTGAGGAGCCAAAGTGCATTAGCAGAGACAGCCAATGGAATCCAAGCACAGATATCTGTGACACTAATGTGAGAATTGACAGCCAAGATAATACCACCACAGGCCTAGATAATATCACCATGGAAAGCACAAACAGTGAGGAGTTAAATGAGAACTTGTTTAACTTCCTGGGTAGTAACAGCAGTTTCTACAAGGCAGTTCAGAGAAACAATAAGGCTGGGGCCACAGAGAAATCTTCCAAGCAGTCTAAATTTTTAGCCTTTTCAAAAATGGCATCCTTCAGGAAATCTAAACTAATGTCTGCTGAAAATCAAGATAGTGTCAAGGCCAAGACAGAAACATTGGATGGCGATAAAGGGGATGAGATAGAAGATGACTTGAAGTATATTCAAAGCAGTTCACCCAGCTCTGCTTTCCAAAGCAAGGAACATTGCCTTGCAGAATATTTGGACGATGATGACTTATTTTATGAGAAACCTGCTGGACTCTTCAACAGAATGAGCCTGAGAAAGGCTTCTGGCTCTGGCCGGATACTCTTGGAAGGTATGGGCACAAGTTCTTCTCCTGTAATGACAAGAAGAAAGCACTCTGAAGGGAAAGTTTTAGGTTCTGTTGAGAATAATGACAATGAGTCTGTGGAGTATCCTGAACTCAAGAAATCCTCATCTGAGAATGACTTCAAAAGAAACAAAAACACGGAGAGTAAAAGATTCAGGAGTCGGCTGGCCTTGGCCCACAGATCCTTCTCAAGTTTTTTTGAATCTAAATCTCTGGAGAAGGAAAATGCTGAACAGAGTCCAAAGTTTTCAGTGAAAAATGAAAAGGAAAAAGCCAAGTTGCACCAAACATCTTGGAAAGCATTTCTGAAAAGTAAGGAGGTAGATGGCCAAAAGCGGTTTGCCTTAAATAGTCCTCTTCCAACACAGCAGAGTCCTTGTTCTAGCAGGATCCCTGGCAGCTTTCCTAGAAGACCATCCAAGGAAAATCCGGAAGATAGCAATGGACAAGAGTTTATGCAATCATGTGTGTCTAATGGCTCAACTGCAGATGGTGGACATTCTGATTCCTCTGGGACTGGTGATTTTCTATCTATGGATACCAAGAGGAGGAATCATGAACTGAATATAAAATGTCTGCATAGCCTAGATTGCAATGGGAAAGAGGAAACAATGAGCAGTGATGGAGATACATCTTTTGAAGAATTCTGGTTGAAATCTCCAATTAGTCCGATTGACCTGCAGTCATCGTTTTCTCACTTCACTCCCTCTTGTCCCCAGTTGTCAATGTATGAACGTAAAGATATGCCATGTAGACCCATGAGTCCCAAGCCACAGAGTCCTCGAACTGGTTCTCAACGCAAGGGTTTCCATTACCCTGGAAGATTAAGTTCCACTTCAATGATATCTCTTGGAAACATCTCGGTGATTGATGGCAACTTGGAAGCACCTGAGAGGCCAAAGACATTGAAGCCTAGACCTAGTTTCTTGCAATCTATGCATTCGTTGGATAATGACTATCTGAGAGAGGACAGTGGGATAAGCAGCCAGTCACAAATCAGCTTGGACACGACTTCTTCAGTGAGTGATATCATCAGAGACGAGGTGAGTTGCTTTGTGGTGGTGATGATGTGATTTAGTTTTGAGAGTTTGGAGTGTGGCATCATTGTTGTTTATTTTTATTTTTTTCTAAAAATCATTTCCATTCCAAACAAAGCCCATTTCCATATGCTAAGCAGTGAAATGGAATATAGAATGCCACACTGAGTGAATCTAGGAGTGCATACGCAGGGACATATGGCATCAGAACTAATTATCTGTATACCTTTCTCAGAATGCAAGCAGGACCAGGCCTTCCTGCATACTAGTCTAAACCAGAGAAGTTAAGTGGCTAATCAATTGAGTCCACATGTATGTAGTCATCATGAGACTGGTTTTAAATCAGATTCCCCAAACATTATGTCAGAAGAGGTGCCCATGTAAACCACAGACAAGGGGAAAGACTTCATTTTAAATATATCTTGTTTGATTTGAAATTTTGGTGGCTGACATCACCATTGTCTTTCAGTGGGCAGTGAAAGGTTTCCCTGCCGGCAACATAGCCTGACCTGGTGGTATAAGGTACATACCTATCTGTCCATGTAGCCCAGAACCCTTTACTTTGATTGACAGCAGCACTCCAATGTCTCAGATGATAACTTTCAAGTTATCTGTTACCTGATCATTTTTAACTTGACATACCAAGGATTGAACCTGGGACCTTTTGACATGCAAAGTTTGTCATCCGAGCTATGGTCCTTTCTTCAAGGTTCATTTTCTTGCAAAGATATAGACTGCATGCGCATCATACATTTAAAGTACCCCTCCCAAAGAATCCTGGAAACTGTCAAGGTTGCTGGTAATTGTAGCTTTGTGAGGGATGGACTACAGTTCCCAGGATTAAAGTGTATGCTTTAAATGTACTTGAAATGTATGGTGTCTACTCGGCTTCAGTCTCATGGGTCTGCCAATGTTTGTGCCACATTGTTAGTGCAGTAGCAGTTGTAGTGCAGTGCAGTGCAGTCCCATAGCTTAGCCTTAGGATAAAGAAGCACTAAAAGGAAAGTGATGAGCCAGCCAACTTTACTAAAATAAAACAAATAACCAAACCCACAAATTATATTTAAAACAACCAATTTTTATTTTTATTTTTGCTTCAAGGAATGATTGCTGCAGAGACTCACTGTGCTGGGATCATGATGGCAGTTTTTATATTTCTATTATTATTATTATTATTATTATTATTATTATTATTATTATTATTATTATTTGTATATCATCCATCATCTGAAGATGACAGGCTTGTTCACAACATAAAAATACAAAATGAGAACGCAAAATGAGTAATTAAACAAAAACAAAAAACCCGGTAATCCCCCCTTCCCACAGACACATTTAAAAGGCCATAGACTGTGAATCAGCCAAAAGCCTGGTTGAAGAGAAACATTTTCATCTGACGCCTAAATATATGTAATGAATGCTCCAGGTGAACCTGCCTGGGAGATCATAGTAGAGTGTTTTTGCGTAGTGCCAACTTAACATAGGTTCATGTGGAATAATCACAAGGAGTAGAAAAATACATCTGGCTTGCACGTATGAACACAGTCTTTGTCTCAGAGAATGGTGTGATCAGAGGGAGATGCTTCAGCATTCCTGGAGGAGGCAGGATTCTAAAAAAAAAAGATTGACAGAAATTGAATTGCACCAGTCAAGTGTATGGAAGCAAAAATCTGAAAGCTCCTGGAGTAAGGAAGCGTATTCATTTCACTGTGCCCTCTGGGGGCAATTTTTTGTACTGCAAGATATTCATGCTTGAATTTACAGCTAGAACTGTGCCTGGGTGGTCATGTGTCCTCCTGTAAATAGGGCAGTTCTTTATTTGAAGAAACCTTAAGATGAAAGAGCAGGGGCCTTGAAGCACCCAGACAGCAAACTGAGCAGTTATCTTGTCACATTTTGTTGCAGTCTTCCCCATTACGATGAGATGTGTTGTTGTTTTTATTCCTATTTAAATTATAGGAATTATTTCAAGATGTGTTGTCCTCTTTTTTGGTGATGCATTCCCTCTGATTTGCAGATGTGTAACTGGCACTTTTATATGGCACTGACCAACCCTAGCCCTGCACTAAGTGGTGGCTTCATGCACCTTCTGACAATACCCTGGAACTAGCAGTGCTAGTGGGACTTGCCAGGATCTTTGGTCCCTGACAGCTACTTAAGGGTGCTGACAACATGACTGTGATTCTTCCCTCAGTGTGCATGAGAACATGATTATTGACACTACGTGTTTATGCAGACCAGTGCACAATTGAGTTTCATTTAGCTCGAGTTGTCCACACTTAAAACATCTGGGTATCATTAGAAGTTCCAGTAGGTTGTGTTTATAAGGCACAGATGTTATTACTTTGAAGAGGGGCACATGTAACATGACATTCCGGATTCAACATGATTGCTTTATAGTCAGCTGCCCAGCATAGTCAAAAGACAAAGAAACAACATTTTTGTTTTGTTTTGACCTGTTACTTATAAAACAGGAGAATATCCAACAAAGTCAAATCCCACCAGAAAAGAGACCAGGTGAGAAATGGGGTCTCCATTGCAGAAAGAGGTCTACTCAGATGCCACTATCTCCACCCTCACTCTCAAACATAGAGAGCAAGGCCTGGATACTTCCCTTCCATATTCAGGAGGGGAAAGCCAAAGAACATGCCCAGAGGAAGAGACACAGACCCCTATACAAGCGTTTCAGCTTTGATGACACATGGATGGAAAGGAATCGGAAGAGGAAGCTTGTTAAAGAGGCACAGTCAGACAGAGAGATTGAATCAAGTAACCTCCCAGAGGATCATTTAAAAGTAAGGAACCAAAAATAATATTGTTTCGTCTCTCTGGCTGCATCTCTCTACTGTTGTCTTCTCTCTTCAGGCTGTTCCTCTAATCAATTCTGCTGCTTTCTTTACTTCTAACAGCATGTGGCAGTCACTTGTGCATTGAGACTCCTCAACACAATGGCTTATCTTTCATTTCTTATATCATGATTTGTTCACTAGTGATGGGGAGAGTAGGTTGAAGAGTTTACAGTTCTTAAAAAAAAATCAAAACTATTGATGAAAGCTATCAGATACAGCTTTATTCCCCTTGGGTTAATACAGGGTGCCATTGTTTTCCTTTCAGATCCATCATACTGAGTCTTAGGGTGCTTCCAGGCAGGAATTTATTATGGAATTCGTGCTACTTGTTCATGCAAAATCTTGGCATTGTTTACATGGCACTGTCATTATCGAGAAGCTCTTTTTTCTTTGTTTAATCACAGCATAGATGCATTCGGTCAAGCTCCACCCACTGGAAAGCCCACATCAGTGAGCGATCTGTTTATCAGTTAATCCTTCACCTTGGAAGCACCCATATTGTGCAGCTGATACATACAAAGTTCCTTATGCTCTTTATAATAACATTTCTTTGCTTCAGAATCTTTGCTTTGCTCTTCCTCTCCCTTTTTCTGTCTAACCATACCGGGTCTGAAAACAACATTGACAATACAATACAGTGGTACCTCAGGTTACATACGCTTGTACCTCAGGTTACATACACTTCAGGTTACAGACTCTGCTAACCCAGAAATAGTGCTTCAGGTTAAGAACTTTGCTTCAGGATGAGAACAGAAATCGTGCTCTGGCGGTGCGGCAGCAGCAGGAGGCCTCATTAGCTAAAGTGGTGCTTCAGGTTAAGAACAGTTTCAGGTTAAGAATGGACCTCCAGAACGAATTAAGTACTTAACCCGAGGTACCACTGTATGTATTTTTAAAAAATAGGTAAATGCTTTTTCGGAGTCCCAGCTAAGTGTGTCCTTAATTACCCACTACTACCTTTCTCTTTAGGTTAAAATGAGATCATTCATTACTTCACCTGTGGCCTTTGAAGCCCTTCCTCTCAAGTTGCACATCTATTCCCAGAGCACACCTACAGGATTAGACTGCGTGGGCTTGAGGCGGCGCATCTCATTTCCCGGTATGAGTACTGTTTAAATTGACATCTGATTTCTGACCAGCACATTATATTTACATTATATTGGTTCATTTTGAAATGGTTTGCCTATGCCATCTCCACCCTGTACTATTTTGTTTGTACTAGATATGGGTGTTACACCAGAGGTGGGGAGCCCGTGACCCTCCTGTTGGTGCTGGAGTACAGTTCCCATAATCCCTGGCTATTGGCCATTAGAGAGTCCAACATTAGAGAGTCTGGAGGGCCACAGATTCCCCATGTCGTGTCAAGCTTTCATATGTAATTCTCAGCTTCTTTGAAGTATTACTGTTGGCATTTCACTGCTTCACTTAAGGAAGTGAAGTGACTTCCTTAGTCACTTTGGGGTGCTTCCCTTCTATATAAGAGATATGTGATGAAATATTTTAGTGGAGATGGGTTATGTGTTCAACTTACATCTCTTTGACAAGAGTTGTCAGAGAAGCTATAAGCCTAATTTTGAAGCTTTGTTACAAAATGAAAGAGAGCCCTAGGTGGCCCTAGATGAGAATTTTGCTAAAGTGATGACTTATACTGAATTCTCTAAGTACATTTTCAAGGTTTATGGGTTCTGCCCCTTCTAGAGGGCTTCACATTTGAGAGAGGTGACATTACAAAGGGTCTGCTCCTGCTGTGGTGGTTTTTCCTGGGTATGGAAGGAAAGCAATTTGTTACCAACTCTTTATTCTGTAAAGAAAACCCACACATGTATGGCACAACTAGACAGATACCAGGGTACATCATAAATTAGTTGGGGGAGAAAGACATCTTATTCCTAGGCTTGAGAAGAACACTTAGGGAAGTCTGTCAGAAAATTAGTTTCTCTGGAGATGCCTCACCTGAATATCCCAAACTGTTAGAATTTCTTTGTTAAATCAAAGGTATTAAGGTATTGCCTTGGTATGCCCTGCCCTGCTAGTCTTTTTCACAGAAGTCTTATGGGTAGACACAATACATTAGTTAGGGTCGCACCAAGTGCTCCCTCTCAAAATTGTTGCACAGTGAAAATGGAGCTTTCAAGGGGCACACACAACCCCTTGAAAACCTTCTAAAATCCACTTTCCATACTTCTTTTTTAAAATTAAAATTGGTGTACAAAAAGTGTGACTAGGATTAATTCAGCAAACATATATAAATATATTTTAGAACCAGCAAATAACCATAACAAAGCACAACAAGACAAAGTGAAAAATGAAGAACAGCATAGAGTACAATCCCAATATCATATAAGAATGGCATTCCAAAATCGTGGTGCCACCAGAGAAAAGGCCCTTTCCTTTGTGTCAACATAATGTTTCTCTCTACTAAAGAGATTTTGAGCAGGCTGGCATGGGGAAATGATTGCTTGGGTATCTGTGTCCTAAAGGTAACACAAATCTGTGTTTAAAGGTAAACACCAGCATTGTAAATTGATTTCAAAGGGGAATTGCAGCCAATGTTGATCTTCCAAAATAAGGTACCCATCAGAATTCTAGAAGCTGAGTTCTGCTCTAACTGAACCTTCCAGTTTCTCTTTTAAGGGCAGCTCCAGGTACCCATGTGTAACACATTACAGTACTCTAGCCAGGATATTACCAGGACAGGAATCATCATGAGTAGATTGTTCTGACTGCACAGTATAGCACAGTGACTCAAAACTCTTGTTTCTCCTCTGCTCTGCTGTCCTAGTGCTGGGGTGGCGGTACTGACAGCAGAGAGAATAGGATTTTGCCTTCCCTGTGTGATCCCAGACAATAAGGATTGTGTAAGGAGTACAATGATATTACAGAACCACTAAGCCAATCTTATTTGGATAGGTGGCCATCTTATTGCGGGTAAATAAAGTGAAGGTTTTCTCTAGGTTCAAATTGGTGTGGGAAGTTAATGTTCTCATTGCTGAGGCAACCAAGTTGCACATGAGCTTGGTTGCCTTGGCAATGGGAGAATATTCCCTCTCCTCAGCAAACATCTTTATGCCATTTGGACCCTTCCAAATACACCAACATTTTTAAATGTCCTGCTTTCAGCTCTGTTCTATTTATGCAATTACTATTATCCTTAGATATACACTTCCATTGTCAAAAGACCTCAAATGCCATGCAGCATAAATAATAGCAAGTAAAAGAACAGAATCTGTGTTTTGATGATCCCCATTGGAAACTAGAATGCAGTGAAATGTATTAAGCATCTTTTTCAACAGACAAAAATATAATGAACTATAATGAATGAAAGCCAGTGTGGTGTAGTGGTTAGTGCATCAGACTAGGAGCTGGATGACCAGTGTTCAAATCCCCACTAAGACATGCTCACTGGGTGACCTTGGGCCAGTCATGGCTGTTCAGCCCAACCTACTTCACAGGGTTGTTGTGGGGATTAAGTGAGGAGAAGGAGAACCATGTACACCGCCTTGAGCTCCTTAGAGAAAAGATAGGGTTTAGATGCAATCATTCAATCAATACTGGAAGAACAAGAGGCCAGAAATCCACTTCTTAATTCCTCCAGCTCAAGAGTGTTTTCTTATCTCACTCTCAGTGACCTACTATTTGAACTTTACCATACAAAATGACTTCAGTTGGTAGTGAAAATTCTCAGTCTTTCATTATCTGTGATACTGTTGATGATCTACCAAAGGTAGATCACTTATTCCTCAAAAAACCAGGAGGCTTTCTAAGTTCCTTAAAAGTTTCTTAGGAACACATGGGAAACTAGTGGGATTGCTGAGTTAGCTGTAGCCCTATTTCTGCCTTCTCTCCAGCTCTACCACAGAACTGATTACAGTTGTTTCAACTCTGTTAACCTTTTGTCTGAAGTTGTTTAAAAGAGAAAGAATTAAACTATTTTAATAGAGTTGAAATATATATGGAGATTGGCCAATAGGTGGTGCCCCAGGTTTTAGAACGCTCTAGATGTTATCCTGGAAAGGGATGCTATTAAATGTAGTGGTAACTTTTGGATTACACAGAATATTTTGAAACTGAATATTGTGACCTTAGCTGGAACCTTTGGAATTATTCACAAGCTTCAGGACACTGGAACAAAACACAGCAACTTAGCCCAACATGCCCAAGAATGGCACGTAATGGAAACTGAACAGCATAAAACGACAGGCGTTACGAACTTTTTAAAGTATTCTCTCACTGTACTACTCAAGCAGGAGAAGTGCTCATGTTGCCCTTAAAAAAGGAGAAGTAGAGAACAAGAAATTCTGTTTTCTCATCTCACAACAACGTCCTGCAGTTTTTCAATTTTTAAAAGATATTGTTCTTTGAGGAGCTGTTTCTCT
Source organism: Podarcis filfolensis (assembly GCF_964270895.1). Lineage (NCBI taxonomy): Eukaryota > Metazoa > Chordata > Lepidosauria > Squamata > Lacertidae > Podarcis > Podarcis filfolensis. The sequence continues at coordinate 40,590,616 of NC_139608.1, read as the reverse complement.
CTCCTCCCCCTCTCTAGTGCTTAATTATACACATATAGGGCTAGAGGAAGGCTGAACATTTAGCTGAGAGGCAGAGGGCTTGGTGGATGAAGTCTTTGAGGACGTTATAGCTGTGTCCCACTCCCACGAACATAGTTCCTCTACATCGCTCTGAGAAAGAGGGAAACAATCCCTTAGAAGGGACCCATTTTTGGAGGATGAGCAGCTGTCCTCTTGTGAGGGTACATCTCTGGAGGGTGGGGGGATCCTGGTAGTGTATGATTTGATCATTAGGATAGTTGGGTGTGTCATAAGTGTACAGATCACAGGGTGAATTACCTGCCTCTTGCAAGGGTTGTAGATGTCACCTGCTGTCTAGGTAACCTGGGAGATAGGAAAATGTCAGTAGTCACTTGTGGTGCATGCTGGCACCAATAACATGGGGGAAAGTAGTCATGAGGTCCTAGAAGCAAAATTTAGGTAGCTATGTAGGATGCTGAAAGCCAGGACCTGCAAGGTAGCTTTCTCTGAAATGCTGCTGGTCCACATGCAGGGGCAGCTAGATGGGGCAGCTTTGTAGTCTCAGTGCATGGATGAGATGATGATGTAGGGAGAGGGTTTAGATTTGTTAGGCACTGTGGAACATTCAGGGACAAGCTAGGCCTGCACAAAAGGGTCAGGCTCCACTTGAACCTGGATGGAATCAGGCTGTTGGCACTTAAAATGAAAAAGGTGGCTGAGCAACTTTTGAGGGGCAGGGGGAGCAGATAGGTGCTGAGGAGGATTCGGTTCAGAACAAATCTCTCTGGGATAAATATGATAAAATTGGTGAAAATTTAAATAGGGGAGGCATAGATCTAGGCATTGTGAGTGCAGGGGCACGGGATAACAATTCGGAGAGGCCAAAGCACCACAGGTCAAAACACAAATGTGAAAGACACTTGAAGAGAGAGACTGTATTACAAATGTTTATATGCTAATGTGCCAAGTTGAGTGAACTGGAGTTCTTGGTCTTAGAGGGCGGCATTGATTTAAGGGACATAATGAAAACCTGATTGGATGGAGAGAACTAGTGGGGTGCAGTTATATCTGGGGGGAAACTGTATAGAAGGAACAGTGAGTGACATACTGGTGGTGGTGTTGCTCTGTACATCAAAGTTGAACTGTTTGATGAACTCTTAGGTGTCAAAAGGAGCTAGCAAGGTTATAAAAGATGCCAGAGGAAGTATTTTTGAAATTCTAACATGCTGTCTCATACTATAAGTTGAAGGGAGATCAACTGAAGGGTATTGTATAAATAACAGCTGCACACACTCTTATGTTCCAAACATGCCCATATAATTTATCTATTGTATTTATTTCAAATAATTTATATCTTGTTCTAACCAAAAACACTCAGAGCAGCTAGCAATAAATATACCATCTCATCAAAAACAACACACTAAATCAACACTAAAGCCCCAAGCATAAAAACAACAATAGCAGAACATACAAAAATACACAAAAATAACGGCACTACATTCATTTCAAGAAAATGGTTTCAAAACAGTACAAGAAATACTACAGGCAAAATGCTGAATTGATGGGGCGAACTAATCACCAGATGGGGTCTATCAATGTCGACAAGACGTGGGGCCATGATGCATTAGTCTCTAAGAATCTCAGAGGGAAGGCACTCATCCTTGAAGAGGTCAAGAAAGTTCTTTTCTCAGCAATAAATTACCTCCGCTCCCATTCCCACTAGCATTTGAGAAACTTTGCAGGAGAAACGGAGGGAATCTCTGTCAGTGTGCTGTAATATAACATCATCATGTGACCAAGTCATGGAAGAGTGCACCAATGATTTCTGAAGCTGTGCAAATGAAAGTGTCACTTTTTGATGACTGAAAAGAGACGTTTGGCATAGGAAGTCTGGCTGGCAGTTGGTGGATTTGCAAACTAGCTTTCTTCGCTGATATAACATGGTACATTTGTGGCCTTACGGCAAAGTTGCAAGCTGAAGGAAAGCTGATATGTGATTAGCTCAGCAGTAGAAAAGTTCACAAAATGAAACTGCAACCTTTTCAAAAGAAGGTAATTCAAAGTAACTTGTTTCATTTCCTGTCCTTCTTAATTCTTCTAATGTCAGAATGAAGGACATGGGAGGGCTGTATTCCACTGTGCAAAATTGCTTCATCTTCAGCAGCTATTTTCTGAGAAGAAGAAGAAGAAGAAGAAGAAGAAGAAGAAGAAGAAGAAGAAGAGGAGGAGGAGGAGGAGGAGGAGTTTGGATTTGATATCCCGTCTTTCACTCCCTTTAAGGAGTCTCAAAGCGGCTAACATTCTCCTTTCCCTTCCTCCCCCGCAACAAACACTCTGTGAGGTGAGTGGGGCTGAGAGACTTCAAAGAAGTGTGACTGGCCCAAGGTCACCCAGCAGCTGCATGTGGAGGAGTGGAGACGCGAACCCGGTTCACCAGATTACGAGTCCACCACTCTTAACCTCTACACCACACTGGCTCTCAGTGAGATGATCCAGGTCTCAGAATGGTTCCTCTGGAGGTACATTTTTTAAAAAATCTGTAGCTTATGTGGAATCTGTATCAAATTACCATTAATTGAAACTATTAGTATGCAGTCAAGGAAAACATATCTAAATCTAGTATTTTAAATACCCTAAAATACTAAAATTTAAAAAATGACAGCCCCATTTGACTTGATGGTGCAATTGGTTTCACATCCTGGCTTGTTCCAATTCTAATAACCACAGAGTCCCATATCAGGGTCCTAATGGAAGACTCTTCTTAATTAACCCAGTAAGTTGTCAATCATGGCATGTAAGGATAAAGGAGGGAAAAGATAGTGTGAAGACAGAGGGTGATAATCAACTAACCTGTCCTGTTAGAATTTTACTTGCACACAGAACGGCAAACTAACACTATTTCCGCCTTGTCTGGATGCTTGTATCAAGTCCACCTCTGATCACAAACATTGGGATGTGATGAAAAAGAACATACTGATGATACTGAACCCTAATCTCCAGTTGAAATAGCATGGGATACGAGATTGAACCTTTAGCATGACACACACCTAAAGCCATGGGATACAGCCACCGTCTCTAGCAATCACCTTTTGTGACCTATCCTTCAGGAGTGACTGGAGCCACTGCAAGTTAGTGCCATCTTGGGAATGGGAAAGGGTAAGAACACCACTGAGATGTCCAGGAGGCTAATCAACAGGATCACATTCACCCTTCATCTCCCAGTCTAGATAATTTACCAGGATACCAAAGACAGTTTCAGTGCCAAACCTGGAGTGGAAGCCACATTTGAAAGAATCAAGATAATCTGCATGCATTCACATCTATACAGAATCCAGTTTCTAAACACCTACGGTACTTCAAGATGACTTTACAGGCATGCACATGCTTTATCTCTCACACATTTGCTCTCTCACACCTGTGCCCTGATCTGCTTTCTGCCCCAGCTATTTTCCTCTCTCTCTCTCTCCCTCTCTCTCTCTCTCTCTCTCTCTCTCTCTCTCTCTCATTCTCCTCTTCACCCAGTTGTTTGGTTTGCTGCTGTCCATTCACCTTAGCCAACTACATCCCATGCCCTAGCTTCTTCCTGAGCTCTGATTCAGCTCTCTCAGTGCCTGGCTCTTGCTAGTGCCATGTTTGCCAGGCAGTGCAGATTCTCAAGAAAATGGCCCGTTTTGTTTCCCCACTATTCCTATTGTATGCTACAAGAAAACTGAATTACACACTTTCATTCCTTCAAGCTGCACCCCCCCACCCAAAAAAGGGGAAGATTGCCTATGTCAAAGCATCCCCCACAGGCAACACTATTGAAACACAGCAGCACAGTCTTTGCAGCAAATGTCACATTTTTGCTTTTCTAATCATTTTGAAGAAAAATGTATCTGTGGGAAGTGACATAGAATCTAGGTCTCGCAGGTTAATATGAAATTTGGTATATATTTGTTATATATTTAGAAACGCATGGCCACTTCTCATCAAAAAGGGTTTGTATCTTTTTTCTTAGTAGCAATGATGGTCACGAATAAGAGAAACAGGCAACTGAAACTGAAATGATACTTTTATGTGAACCACTTGGCATTTAAAATACTCAGTGCTAACTTTTGAGTCACACTCTTTGCAACTTGAATTTTAGTTGCATAGGCTATTTATAATCTAATTAGCAGCATCTTCATTAATATACCACTTCCTTCTGCATTCATGTCCTGACAATGCAGCATTGATTCCTCCCTGCCATATATATCTCTAACCATCTAAATCTGAGGAGGAAACTGGGTAACTTGAAAACTTGCATTTCAAACACCTGTAGGTCCTATACGTAATAAAAGTATCACTGCCCTATTTCTTCTTTCATTTCTTTCCCCTCTTTTGTGATCCTGGTTCAAATTAAAGCATGTGCCCATGCATGCTTGTTCCACATTAAATAAATGAGAGATAGGTCAGGAAACATGGTTAATGATGTTGCCTCCATTTCTGTGAATTAAATTAGAATGTGACAGAGCACCTCAGTGGAGCTGCAGTTTGGTATTGTGTGGTTGCTGATATGTTGCTTCACGAATTTTATTGTCTTTTTTATTGTTTTTATGATATATTGCCTGTAGTTTGCCACCCTGAAGGTGTCAATCGGGATTGAAGGTGCAAGATTTAAATCCTTTAAGAAACAAGCAAACATACAGCCACCATTTTAAGGATTACACATTGAGAACCCTGTGGAAAAGCCAAAACAAAACCTTACCCCTCCCTCCAAAGACCCCAGTGAAATTGCAAAAGATGATCTATTGCACACCTTGAAGAACCAACTGCACATCATGCATTCTGGCTTTTATAACATCAACCATAATCTTTTATTGCTGCAGCAAGGCATACAAGATCTAAGCAACAGGCTCAGCATTGCAACACGTAATTTAGTGGCTATCAAAAATGTCTATATAAAAACAACAATGGCCTGACCACCATTGCTACTCAGACCAACACAGGGTAGTTGTGCTTGGAAACTTTAGGACTCTGACGATCTCACTCACTGAATCAGATCTCATCAGATGTGCAGAAACCAAACAGAGATTTGGTTTAACTAAGCTTTGGTTCAGTGGGTAAGATCGGATTTTCGCAAGCCACAGCTGTGGAACAATAAAAGCTCTCAGACCCGGGGGAATTAAAGGGTACACAATATGACTGAAATACGGGTCAAGTGAAAGTGTGGATGAGCCCTTAGTTGAAGGCAGAGTCAGAATACCAGTGGCTGGAAGTAGTAGCAGAAACAGCAACTGCAGCTCCAACTCTGCTCTATGTCACAAGAGCCAGGCCCTGTGGAATTTTCCATGCCCCCTCATAGACCCATTATGAATGAACATCCAGATGGCTGCTGGTATTTCTGTTTGGCAGACATGTAGCGCTTGACCACATGTAAGACAGCTCTGCTGTTTGAGAGAGGCTGTTCTGTACCTTGCTCTATTAATGCCTCATGACAGAGCAGATTAATCTTGCTGTCTTCTATGATGCTAAATATGTAAGATCTTCATTACCTCCATCTGGGGAAACCTTTCTTCATAGGAGACCTAATGCTAACTGGTTTTATTTTGTTTTATCATGAACTTATATTTTAATTGTTGTTGGAAGCTGCTTTGAAGACAGTGAGGGGCATGACTTGCATCTTTCAAATAGAATAAAACAAACTTTCCTGAGCATTTATAAGGCTGTTCTTTGATTAACACTGTTTATCAGAAAACAAAAAGCCATGGGAGAGATTCCTTTTGTCTTGAAATTCAAGGATGACTTCAGTCATCTTTAGGTCTGACCTGCTGGAGACTTCAGTCTGTGTGCAATATTATCAAAATGTACAGAAAAAGGACACCCAGCTGAAATAAATTGGGTTACATTGATGGACAACAGGTGTCCTTTGCAGAGTTTTAAGGCTTCAGCCTGCTTCAACTGTATTCTCCGTGTTCTAGCTTATGTCATATCATCCCTGTCTGGGCCCCATAAGAGAAGCAGTTGATTGTGCCTCTTGGAAATACTTGCAGGGTCTCTTTGCTCATAGTCTCTGCATATTTAAAAGCTGAATTCCTTCCTTGCAGGGAATGCAGTCTTGTACTGTCTTTGTTTCACTGTGCACAGGAGTGGGATTTCTCTGACTCTCTCTCAGCTAACATTGGGAGGGAAACAAATGTCTACGAGACATATTTAATATTTTACAGCAAAATGCGGTTGTTATTTTTTGTGAGGGAGGAAGCATACTTTAATCATTTCAACCTGTTGCAGGAATTATCGCAAATGCAACAGTTAGTTGCATTCAGGAAGACGGTATTCCAAGAATGTTTCTATTTTAACTTTTGTAGATTGACAAAGATACTGCATGGAAAGTGCATCCATGGGGGATTTCGTAGGTCCTAGAGCTGCCAACTGTTTTCTGGCTGAGCTCCAGTGCCTTTAATGGCTTTATGAAGGCAAACATTTAGCAGCTTTCCCTGCATGGAGAGACAGGGATGAGAAAGGTACTCCTGCTGAAATTTTCCTGGTACCCAAGTGTCTCAAGGGCACAGAAACCCTGCCCTGGGGAAAAATTGGAAATCCTAGTAAATTTCTTATCGTTCCAGGAAGCTCTGGGGATTTCTTCATGTCTTAGGTGTGCTCATCAAAAGACAAAATAGTTTTGCATAGCCTGTGCTGGTCAGCTGTCTGTTAGCAGAACTCTACTTGGGAATTGCAGACCTCACACAGAAATATGTACTTTTAGCATGAAAAACTCTGAACCACCTGAATGCCTTATTTTCCCTAGGAATGCTTCCTGCACTTGCAGTTGTGTGCCAAAGCACGAGCCAGAAGCACAAAATGTTCTCATGTATGTATTCCACATTCAGAATGAAACTTTATTTAAACCAAGGATGATGAACTTGTGGCTCTCCAGATCTTGTTGGACTCCAAATCTCAGCAGCTCCAGCAGTGCAGCTAATAGTCAAGGATGATGAGAGTCCCCACAACACCTGACGAGTCACAGGTTCCCTGGTATGATGTATGCACTTTAAAAAGTGATTTTGCCTCACATCACCAATCACATAGTCTTGAGGGCCAGTCCCTGCTTCTTTGGATCTGATCTTTCTCGAGTGTATATTTTCCCCGTTATGTAGTGGTGGTTCCAGTGCCTTGTAAAACAGTTTTAACTGCTGCAGCTCCAGCTAGTTCTAGATATCCTCAGGACAGTGTGAACATGTGCTGCCCATTCGTCTACGTGTTTTACTTAGCTGTCAGTCTCATTCTTTTCTGTGGGCCTTATTCACAGATATGTGTGCAAATGATATTGTCACTTTATTTCTTGACCCTTTGGAATTTAAGCTCTCGATCCGGTGATCTAGTCCTCAAGTTGTTTAATGCCTTGGCAATCAGCTTAGAAGCAAGCTCAGCTTCTGCAAAACTGTAGCTGAGGCTTTTTCATCAGCCACAGAGGGAGCCTCCCTGACGGACCCCTATGATGTCAGGTTGCATCGTGCAGGCGACTGGCAACTCAGAGGAGAGGAATCCCACACAGCTCTGAGACAGCAGGACCTGGTGCCACTGCCCTGTGCGTAGCTGCACGGTGCTGTTCCATCTCCCTTCTTTCTCCGGAACAGCAGAGCCTCTCGGCTCTCCCCTCTGCCTGCCTGCATGAGGACCCAGCAATGCTCCAGCTGCGAGTCTGGCGGTGCACACAGTGGAGAAAACTGCAGTAGCAGTGGCAGCTCTGGGCTCTCCCCAGGTTCGGATTCAGATAGCAGTGGAGTGGTGTGTGGTGGTGGCAGTGGGATGAGAGGTGTCCTTTCCAGATACTGGAGCTTGGAGAGTCTTCATTCAGCTTCTGGTAAGGAAAGCTCAATTGTTGTTCTGTGATATTGCACTGACCTTGGGAGATAAAATTGGAAGAAATGGAGAATTTTGATAACTGAGGATGGGCAGCATGGCCGTTGGGCAGCAGAACAAGATAACCTCAGAGCTTTGTGCCTATGCCTTATGCTTGGTATACTACTCAAGACTGTAGCAGAAGCAAAAGCACCTGATCACACTTCGGGAATCAAGAGTTCAGAAGCAAGGATTTCAAGGTTTTGAAAAGATGCTTATAGTCTTGTCAGCTTGCTGTTTCCACATCGACAAAGTTGTAAAATCCACAATACAGCATGCCTTCCCCCTTGTTAAATTATTGAGGAAGATTAGCATTACAGCCTATTACAGTCTGATTTGTGTCCCTTTTGTCTTCTTTGAGAATTATCTTATTTATTATTCATTTCCAACACTGTTCTGGCTCAGTGTTGTTGGCATCTGTCATTCAAGTGATGTAATATACAGTGGTACCTTGGGTTAAGTACTTAATTCGTTCTGGAGGTCTGTACTTAACCTGAAACTGTTTCTAACCTGAAGCACCACTTTAGCTAATAGGGCCTCCCGCTGCCGCCGCACCGCCGGAACATGATTTCTGTTCTCATCCTGAAGCAAAGTTCTTAACCCGAGGTAATATTTATGGGTTAGCGGAGTCTGTAACCTGAAGCGTATGTAACCTGAAGCATATGTAACCCGAGGTACCACTGTACGTTCATAGGTAAGAACCAGTGTTCGAAACTCCCATTGTTCTAGGCGCATTTTGCGACAGGGAATTTCATTAGCGCAAGGAGTTTCCGAGCTCTGGGCGCAGTACTACGCCTAAGATTTCAGATTAAAATTGCAGAGTGGAAGGGGACCTTTTCCTGCCTCCCCACTCCCAACAACTTAAGAGACCCTCTTAAGTATACTATGGGGGTGGGCAGTGGAAGGACCAGACCACGTGAAAAATGGACATAATATTTTAGCTGCAGTTCATTCATTTTCAGCTTTGTATTCTTGCTATAAAAAAGCACACCTAGACATTCCGTTGTTGTGCCCCAACCTAGGTTTAAGGTACCTTTAGCTCCTAGCTTTCATAACTCGGTTTCTAACACTGGTAAGAACTGTAAACATGATATAATAGGGAGAATTTGCAGTATTCTGATTTCACCATTGATTGATGAACATTTAATTTCTTATCAAGACATTGATAACTGCAAAGCTTTCTGTTTTAGATTGATATTACCCATCAGTTTCATTATCCGCTAGTTGGTAATAAGCTACTTTCCCCCTTTGGTTAGTTTTGGCATGGGCCTTCAGGCATGACGGAGAACTGTATTTTCCACTAGGTTTGCTGTGTGCTAACACTGGAAGCCTGGATTGGATAGAAGGTTCAGTTTCATCTTTGGAACCCATTGAAAGTATCTCCTCCTGTTCCATGCAACACTTCTGTTGCGATTTGCAAGATTCCTACTGGAATGATAATAAGTTTGTCTTGCAAAGGTACCTAACCTTATTGCTCCTTATGGCTCATGTGGTATAGCCCCATCCTGTGCAAAAGATGTGCATCTGACAAAATGTGTGTATGCTTGATATGGAAAAATAAATCCACGGTAGACTATCATCTGATGTTTTCCAAGTGAGCAATCCAGTTTGTTTCCCTGTTTTTATAGCTGTCTGATAACTCAGTGAAAGCTATTCGTTGATATGTGGTGTCTCACTGTATTGGAGTTATAATGCAAGATTTACCTTGCAGTTGATGTGTATTCTGCGGTAGAGATAAGGTCTTAGCAGTGCTTGTGTTTCTACTGTGGCTTTGGACTAAAAAGCAAATGACGCCTTAGGGTAGGGGTTCTTCGGAGGTCCATGGATGGGATTTAGGGGGTCTGTGGACACACAGAGGAAAAAAAATCTTCACTTTCCTTCCTGTTAGTTTGAAAATTGGCTTTGTGAAAATTATTTTGGGGGAATTTGAGGGAGATTCTCAAAGGACCACTGGCTCAGGGCAAAATTACATGCTATGTTAGTTATGTAGCTGTGCCTTTAAGTGTAGGGGGTTTTGTGTGTGTTAAAAACATCCACACAATTTGCCAGTTTGGGGGCTTTAGCCCTTTGCCTCCTGCTATGGATGGGCTCCATAGCAGGAGCCCATCCAATCCTTCTGATGTGGATTGGACTCCTTGCACCTGCGACGTGCATAGGAAAAAATAGGCAAATGGGAGTTTTTCCATCCATGCAAATTGCACACATGGGGCCTTTGAGCCAGGCTTGGACTGCAGTGGTGGGTAAAGGGTTAAAGCTTTTCTACAGCTCCTGCTAGGGTCCATCCAAATCAGGGCCACCATGCTGGCAGCTTGGGTAAAACAATTGTAGCACTTGTAGCTGGCTGCTGGACTTAAGGTTATGGGCTCTTTATTTCAGCTATAGGAAAGATTTACAGTTCTCTTCTTGCTACCTACTGCTGGAGACTGGTAAGATTTTAGTAGCTCATTGTCATTGTACCAAATTGACTTAGATCTGACTTAGATCTGACATCCATCCTGTTCCCACTTGGAGGGATGGAGGACAATGAGAAGTCTCTTCATCAGAATGCTTCTTCCAGTGGTAATTTACAACAACCCCTCTCCAAAAGAGAGAGAGAGAGAGTTTGCCATGCCATTGTTTAACTAATACCGTACTTGTCCTGCCATGCTGTGTTTGTTAAGGGGGAAAGGCTCAAGGCATTTGAGGTTTGGATTACAACACAGTTTTTGCCAAGCCTCATGAACATTGACACAGGAAGGACTCGTGGTGACTGACATTTTTCTTAAAGGACAAGCTTCTCAAAGAATTCATTTCCCAATCTATTTTGCTTATGGTAAATAGAACAAGCAATTAAACAGCAAAGACAGCCAGAAGAAAAACAACTCCATATTTTTAATGGCTGCTTCTAGACAGAGTCTTAATATTGTAAGTGGGTCATTCAGATATCGCAAACAGGTTGTTGACAACAGGTTTTTTTTTTTAACTTAGTGGATTTTCCAAGGAAAGAGTAAATCAGGCTTAAATGTGTGTGTGTGTGTGTGTGTGTGTGTGTGAGAGAGAGAGAGAGAGAGAGAGAGAGAGAGAGAGAGAGAGAGAGAGACTGGCATTGTGAAGTCCACGAAGTTGCATGTGGCTGCTGCAAAAAACTTGAATGCATGAATAGCACTGATTTCATAATAAAAACACTTCTTGAAACACCCAATATTTTAAACAGAAAGAAAGATAGTGAAACTATGTACCAGGCTCTTACCTGGAGCTCTAAATATGTTTTATAAAACTTTGTCAATACCATAACTCTAAATGGGAAAATGTCGAAGCAGGATTAACATTTTTACTGGTGCTCTGTGGATCTGCTGGGAGAAACAGTTAAACATGAAAAGGGATTTCTTTAGCTCATTAATAGGATATTGCATTTACTGAAAAGGTATTGGTAATGCAGGCAGTGAGCCTAAGGTTCTGCAAGCTAGAAAACATGTAAAATGTAATTAAATAATAAAGCAGTCTTTATGATTTACATTTTTATTACATTATGGGACTATTATGAAACAAATTGATTTTATTATTTTTCCATTCTGTCTAGGTGTGTGTGCTCAGTGTGTGGATGCACGTATAACCATGTATTGTTTTTGGTAAACATTAAGCCTCACCAAACATTGAAAACAAAATCCTCCATTGGGTGTCTAATTTTATCTTCAGTGTACTGATTCGATCAAGTGAGTTTAGGAAATGTCAGATGAGGAGTTTATAAGACATGTAAGGTATACTGGAAAACCTCACAAATTTGAGCAACAGGAACACAATGAAAATCAGTTCCATGAAATGTAAAGGCATTCTAGGGTTAGCCCAATTTTTCTGCCTCAGGCAAAGGGCAAAATGCCCCCAACCCCACATTGCTGCATATTGAAGTTGACTGGAATGGCAGCTGAATCTTACTTCAACACTGGTGATGAGATAGCATCCTCTAACATATCCAAGGACAATAAGCTAATTTATGATGTGCAGGGCGAACTACTCAGTGTACACAACTCTTTGCCTCTAGCATTTCACTGGCTCCAAAACATCTGCCACCTGAGGCAGCTGCCTCAGTCTGCCTAATGGTAGGGCCATCCCTGCTTCATGCATCTGGAGAGGAATTCAAATGTTTAGCTGTGCTATTGTTTAGGGAACCAAAAGGAAATGCTTGTCTTAGTTTGTCAAAATTGAATAGGAGCCAACTGCATGATGAAACCAAATAAGGCAAATGAAGTTCTTGAGTATATTGGGAACAGGAAGTGGGTTTATTTCTAGTACAACAATACAAAGCTTTGGTGAAGTGTCATTTGAAATAATACTCATTTTAATAACTCTGAGAAGAATGAATTCAAATTATAAGAAGGAAGCTAGATTTATCAGAGGCCTATCTTGTTGGCATCCAGCTGTCTCGGGAGACAATGGAAGAGTGCACCTTCAGGGGTGAAGTCAAACCATTGGAGAGTTGCATGCCTGCTGTGGCTGTAGAGATCGATATGGGAGAGACATGTTTTGTTGCAGCTGGGGCAGATGAAGGCATGCAGTTTTGCTGGTGTAGGTATACCATGGCATTTCAGAATCAAGTAAAATAGAAAATCTGACTAAATTATTCATGCTTATTCATGAAGGTAACATTGCAGAGTGTATTCAGGTAGAACAAGGCTGTTTGGGGTACAAGAACTTGTGGTTAAAATTGTCGTTTAATTAATTTAGGCAGAGAATCAGATGAAGATGTACAGTTGTAGAGTTGCAGAGCCTATTGTAAAGATAGATACATTTATGACTTGATACATTAAAAAAAATATTACTTTAGTGTCATGGTTGTAACCCACAGAAGTCAGGAAAGCTTTAACTAGCACGAGATCTTGGGCTTTTCCTCCTCACCCATGGAACATCAGGATCTATCCCAACTAGAGATATGATAGTGAATGAAATGGGTTTGTGTCACACTAAGTTTTCGGTGGCAAATGAGAGTGGTTGACTTTTGATACGCTATAAATCAGGCGTGGGGAACTTGCGGCCTGTAGATGTTGGTTTATTACTTTCATCAGCTCCAATCACCATAGCCAATGCTCAAGGATTCTTTGAGCTGTAGTTCAAATGCCATATGGATAGCCACAGGTTATTGGCTAGTACTCTTGTTTCTTTGAAAACGCGCCCCCCCCCCCATTCCCTTTATAGCGTATGTCGTGGCTCAGTGCTTGGTCAACTTCAGGGCTCTTAGCATAGCTTGACTCCTGTTCTTTCTATGCAACACCTTGAAAATTCTGCAGGTTCATCTGTGAAAGATAGCATATATATTGCAGGTTATCATCTTTCCTAGCTTTTATAGTCACAAAGGGGATTGAGGACCTTCTAGCAGTCAACAGATGATAAGAATCTCTGGGTAGCAAAGCAAGGGACTAATATGCTGGTTCCTTTCATGAAAACAGCTAGCAATGGTTTATCATTCCTTGCAATTAGCTTATCTTTTCCAAGGCTGCATTTTTTTGCATTACAGAATTGATAACAGAATTGATGGTTAGCATCTTTCTTGATTAGTCTGTGAGGTTTTCCTTTTTAAGATGATTTTATCTGGAAACTTACCTTGAGGCACTAATATATGAACCTTGTCCATGGACTGCTGTGTATGATTTAATTGACCTTGTGCCTTTGGGAAATTGGAAGCAAAATGCAACAGAGAAAGGATGAAAGAAGCATTCGGCACCTTTTCAAGAGCAAAAATAAATCCGTAGGTGCTCCAAAGCATATACCAGTGCAGACATTGTATTTCATGCTTGAATTGACATATTGCGAGTTAGAAGGCATCAGTGGGATTCATCATTTTCATCATCACAAATTACTCTGATGAATTTCTTAATCTCCTTTTTTCTTTGCGTTTCGTTTGTGACTCCAGGTGAGAAAGCGCACAATAATTTTCTAGATCATTAAAGGGTGTTATTAATTCCTTCTCTCTCTTTAAAATAACTGGGCTCTTTCTGTTGTGGTAAATTAGCTTTGATCTTTACGTGCAACAGCTTATATCAAGGTGCATTGAATTGTGAGATAAATGCAGAGCCACCAGTCCTGAAACTGAATGAAATTAAAGGGTCAGAGACTTCACTGTGGGAATATAGAGTTGCTAGCATTTGAAAACTAAGCAAGAAAGGTATGCTGAAAATACATGTCAGATAGAAATATTGCATATGATAGGCACTACCAAAAATAATAACTATTATTATTAAGGATAGTTAATAATAATTTAACTATCCATTTTGCTTGGGGATTCCATTCCCCCACCACATGTCAACAGAATGTGTATTAGCACGCCCTGCCCCATTCTGCCTTGCCCTACCCATGTTCTTCCATCCATCCTGCTCCTGTTCTGCCTTCTTCCTGGTCCAAAAGGACCCACACACCAGTGATTGTGTGTCAATTTAACACCTAAAATGGTCGCTGCTTGTATAAAAACACAAAAATATATAGCATAACAACAACAACAACAACAACAACAGCAACAACAACAATAATAAACAATACCCCCCAGTTTAAAAGTCCAAAGATTGTTTAATTAGCCAAAGGCATGGGATAAGAGGAATGTTTTTGCCTGGTGCCTAAATATACGTAATGAAGGCACCGAGTGAGCCTCCCTGGGGAGAGCACCCCACAGGTGGGGAGCCACCACAGAAAAGCCCACTTTATTAAAAAATAAAATAAAATTCAGTTTTCCCATTTTCCATCCTTCAACAATGAATGTAAATGTACACAAATCATATAATATTTTATGCGACTTCCCTCCCGCCCCTTCTGCGGTTTCTTCTTTTTCTATTGTATTCTTACTGCATATCCAAGTTTATCCTTTTTACAAATTTATCCTTTGTAATCCCTTTAAATTTATTTCTGTTTGTGTTTTTGTCAATCCTGCTAACCTTTTTAATTGTTTGCAATTTGTTTTCATATATTAAAAAAACCCAACCCCATTCTGTTAAAAAAAGTCTCTCATCTTGATCTCTTAATCTTCCGGTGAGTTTCACCATCTCTGTGTATTTCATCAGTTTTAGTTGCCAATCGTCTCTTTTTGGAGCCATTCCTCTTTCCAGTTTTGGGCATAGAAAAAGCCCACACTCGAGTTGCCACGCTCTGGACCTCTCATGGAGGAGGCACACAAAAAAGGGTGATGATTGTAGGGTCTGGGTCAGTTCATATGGGAAGAGGCAGTCCTTGAGGCACTGTGGTCCTAAGCTGTTTAGAGCTTTATAGGTCAAAACCAGCACTGAATTGGGCCCAAAAACTAGCTGGCAGCCAATGTGGTAGAAAGGCTACATACAGCCTCTCTACCAGAGTTTTATGCATAAAAATAACGGCACCATTGAAAATGCATGTCCCAAGCTGCCTAAAACTAAGCCAAATCCAGGGCTAGAAATACATGAATCATATTTTCCTCTCTATTCACAGCACATAACACAAATAAAACTACAGTAATCTTATTAAACACAACCATGCATTGTTTCCTTACTGCACGCTACTGAAGTAATTTATTTCAATCCAAACCATATCAAAGGGCATTCTTATGTGTAAGCTCCTAGAAAATTTAATTTTTAAACAGCAGCTTTCCTCATCAATAGCATCTTTTGTTGTGATCAGGCATGCAGGGCACAAAGGGTGTACACGTGTTTGGCCCAGCAGTAGACCCTTCCCCAAAGCAAAGGCTAGTTGAGCGTTCTCTTTAGCAGACTCTGGTCCAGCCTTGTGTCCCCACCACCCACATATGCAAAAAGGGACACTCAACTTGGAAAATAATTTCATTTGCAAATATAAGGAGGCAGGAGGGTCACTGATTTGCTTGCTTTCATTTTTGTGCCTGGTGTGCATTTTGAAAAATCTCCCTGCCCCTCCTTTCTTAGACTATTATTTCCGCTACAAAAAAGACAGTAAACGCAAGTAAATTATGACAATTTCACAAATACACAAACATGAAAACAAATATATGAATGTGGAATAATCAGGTCCAAGGAATCAAAATACAAAAACACAGCAACTATTATATATACACACAAGAACTCAGTAAATAAACTAATTCAGTAGCCACAGTCAACCATGACCGCCCCCCCCCCCAGCCACTTACTGTTCAAAATCAGACTGTAGCAGAAGCCCACACAACATGCCACACATCTGATGCATTGGGAGAGTGGAGGGTCTTCATGTGTGAACAAAAAAGCATTGTAATTTCACTAAAGTGGCCATATAGGTAACTCAAATCAATGCACTAATTTACCACTGGGTTCTGACCTACAAATTTAGGGAGTGGTTCAATAGATAGGGTGGTAGGTCCTTCAGTGAAGAAAAAAGAGAGCTACTTGGAACCACATAATAAAAAATGTGATATGCTAATACAGCCTTCCCAACCTGGTACCCTTTGGATGTTTTGGACTACAATTCCCATCAAACCCAGCTAACACAGCCGGTGGCAGAGCTTCATGCTCCAGCACCGGGGGGCGGAGAGCAGGCGGGGGCAGTGCTGGCATGCGTCCTGAGGGTGTGGCGCATCTCCCACAGGGGCATGGCACACCGCCTGCGGGGGCATGGCTCCCAGTGTGGGGGGGGGGGCAGCCGCGATGGCACCCCACTGGGATTGCGCTGCCAGGGGCGGTGCGCTCCCCCCGCACTCCTCTTCCTTCACCACTGAACACAGCCAGTAAACAGAAATGATGGTAGGTGTAGTCCACGGACATCCAGTTGGGGAGAACAGAAACCATTGTTTAATAATGAGCCAATTTCTTAGACTTTGAGCTGGCGCTCCAGTTGGGAAGCTTCCTCTGAAAGTACTGGCTTTGCTTGAACAAACACTGGTGGTTGTGCTTCCATAATAGCCTGCAGAACTTTCATATTAAAAAATGAGAGCTAACTGAACTAAAGGGTTATTTGGGTTTGAATGCAATTTATTTATAGTTCTCAAACATGGTAATAGAACTCCCATTGCCAAATATGGGTTAAACTCCATTGTGCCTTTAATGTCAAGAGACAGAGTAAGTCACCTTGCGAAGATTTTGAAGGCATAAATTTGTAGTATAGTGTTTGTTCATGATGTTTATGTCTTTTGCTATCTGTATCTGGAAATCTTATGCATCTTTCCTATTTATCTCTACCTTCTTTTCCTCTGCTGAAGTTTTTACACATCTATATTTGGAACATGCTAGTCTGTTGTCATGGAAATGATTGCATTGACATAGTTACATCAATATGGCTTGATGTCATGGTGAGGGATTTGAATGATGCAGTGAGGTTTGCTCCATTTTGTAATAATTAAGCAGCCATACCTCAGTGTGACATTTCCACTAGGTGTAGTTAATTATTACCTAGCATCCAAAATCATCTAAACAAAGATTTTCAGACCTGAAGCTCTGTATAATAGAGTTATGGTGCATCGTTGCTCTCTTTTATCTTTCTCAAGATCTTTTAAAGTTAATATGAAAGCCCTCTAAGCTTAGTTTTTCATGTTCCATCATAAACGTGGGTTGGTAGTGCCATAATTTGTGGCACAGTAAGGGAATTAGGACCAAACCACATGTTAGTTACTTTAGCTACATAGCTGTCCCTTTAAATGTGGAGAACTTGTTGTTGTTGTTGTTTTATACACACTTTTCCAGCGCAGGTCCCCCAGTCCTGTTGAGGAGCTTAACATAGTGAGCTTTAACCCTTTGCCCCCCCCACCATAGTCTCTATCTGGATTGGACCCACCATGTCTACAGTTTGTATAGGGGGGGAAAGCCCCCATTAAAGTGAATGGGAGTTACCACTCTCAATGCAAATTGCACATGCATGGCCCCCAATCTAGACTGGGATCAGTGTGTGTTTGTGTGTGTGTGTAGGTTGTCCTCAGTTCATATCACCTGTTGACACTCAGTTTTCCAGCAGCCTTGTATTCATTTACAAAGTAAGACATTTACAAATGTAATAAATCAGCCTGCAATGCCCCGAGGTGGATTTTTGGATAGTAAAAATTGACATAGAGAAAGCGGAAGAATATAATAGACTTTCCAATGGCTGGATAGGATTAGCAGCCAATACATGTAACAATCAATCAGCAGAAAATGATCAGTCCATTAACTGAATTTCTCTAAATTTCAACACTTCACAGCCTTGTTGGAGAAAGTCAGCACAATGGACTGTGGAAAGTGAATGAAGAATGATAATGAGCTGAGGAATTAAAGTACAGAGCAATGTTGCAGACAGAGCTGTGCATATTCTAAATGTGTGTTGCGGACGACCCCTTACAAACTTCAAATATGTTTAATTGGGAAATGATACATCAACAGTGCTTTATGCTGCCAACTTATGTGCTTTATGTTGCCAACATCTAGGATGTTTGCTAGAGGGTTGCATCTGGGCACTCATTTCTGAGAGTCTCAAATCTTTAATTCTTATTATGTTATAGACTTTTTATTGTGAAACAGAATACATTTGCTGTTCAAAAGCAAGATAAAATATCCATACTGTTTAGGAGGGAAAGAGGCACCAAATCATGAAATCATGCGGAGTTTGCAAATGGGAATAAGGGGAATAAATCACTTGTAATTAAGTGTTCAGGTCCTCACTAGGTGAGACAAACAATACACATTGATCTTCTTTTTTAAAACAAATTTAGTGTTCAGAGAACTTAGCATATATTATCTCCACAAACCTGTAAAGTATGGGAGTAATATTATCCCCTATGCATTAAATAAAATGTATATTAAATAAGCATTAACATTTTTTAAAATAATATGCTGGGATTGACCACATGCCACAAGTGTTAGAAGGCAGACCCTCGATACTATGATGGCCTAGTCACTGGTCTTTCTGATTATGCTGCTGTTCCTCATCATATTTGCTCAGTTCTACCTTGTTTAGCAAGGCTTACTTCCAAGTAAGTGTGCATAGGATTACAGCAAAAGTTATTATGCACTGGCATATCTAAGGCTTAGGCTTAGAATTTTAATGAAGAACTATGTTCTTATTGGTGCAGAATCTGAATTATTTTTGGCAAATAAGCATATCTTCATCTAAACATAGTAATATGTTGATTTCTCATATATGCATTTAGGATTCACGGAAGGAAACTTGTGAGAAAATTATCTGATATTATCTTGAGATTTTCTGAGTAAGGCAGCAAGCAGATAATTCTTTCAAAGGTCTATACTTTTACTTTAGAAATCCAACTTTGAGGCAATAATAGATCATTTTAATCATTCATCAGAGAACAGTGTTTAATCCTTAAACATGTGAGCCTTTTAAATGATAAAGTGGGGAGTTCCATTGCTTTTGAGTTATTTAGCAGTAACATAAGGAAAATCTGCAGCCTCCACAGGCAAGACGTAAATTTTAAGGAGGTGAGAGGAAGGTGCTGAAAGAAGAATTGAGACAGTTTATTATTTTATACCACAGAAAATAAACACAAGTTACCGTACTTCACAAGTCACTTCTTGGCTCTGGGATAGGGAGCCATGTATGACATCTGACAGTGTAACCAGATAATAAAAATCAGAAGCCAAGAGGATTCCTGGTTGAAGAGAGATTCCTAAATTTGGGAATTCAGCTCAGCAGGTTGTCTTTGTTCTTGTGGAAGCATCTGTAGGAAGTGGTGTTATTTAAACGCCCCCTGTCTGTGTGATGTCATGGAAACAAAGTGATGCCTTGCATTCTGAACACAAAAGGGCAGGTTCTTTCCTGTAAATCCAACATTAAGGAAGCACACATAAAGACTCTTCAGGGGCCCACTGCAGAACATGCTAAGGCACTTGTGAGAACACATAAAGCTAGTTTCTTCCCTTTTTGACATCATGTCTTCTGGCAATTCTCCTGAACCAGCACGTGGTTGACTGAATCTGAAGAGACCTGTATACAGTGGTACCTTGGGTTAAGTATTTAATTCGTTCTGGAGGTCCGTTCTTAACCTGAAACTGTTCTTAACCAAAAGCACCACTTTAGCTAATGGGGCCTCCTGCTGCCGCTGCGCCACCGATTTCTGTTCTCATCCTGAAGCAAAGTTCTTAACCCGAGGTACTATTTCTGGGTTAGCGGAGTCTGTTACCTGAAGTGTATGTAACCTGAAGCGTATGTAACCCGAGGTACCACTGTAATGCATGAAGGGTTTTCAGCATAAAGATGGGAATCCTCGCAAATCAAGTTTCCCATCTCTATGGTGGAAATTCTTTGTATGGTGACCAGGTCCCATTCAGACTGAACTGACTGTACCTCAGCATGGGAGCATTGCTGTCATATGTGAAGTCATCTGGGGGCAGACCTAGCTTCATGTGTTCTCACAGGCGCCTTTATGTGAACTACTGTGAACACCTGAAGTCTTCTATAAATATAGCCTTCTGTAATAATGTCTGCCCTACACAGCTGTTGATCTGTTTGTACATCCACCAGCTCCTTCTGAACCATTTTGTGGCATGAAGCAGTAGAGATACCATTAGCAACTTGTGGGGAAGGAAGTGCAAGTTATGGGCTATGTTTGGGGAACATACAACCGTTCATGTGGGAGAGAGCCCGCTCCCCGACCTCTTCTTCTTAAGAACTGCAGAAGGGATTAGTAGTACAGTGGTGCCTCGCAAGACGAAATTAATTCGTTCCGCGAGTCTTTTCATCTTGCGATGTTTTTCGTCTTGCGAAGCACGGTCCGTCGCAACTGCGCCTCTTCAAGCGGCTTTAGGAAAAAAGCGAACAAACTCGCAAGACGTTTCCGTCTTGCGAAGCAAGCCCATAGGGAAAATCGTCTTGCGAAGCGACGCAAAAACCGAAAAACCCTTTCGTCTTGCGCGTTTTTCGTCTTGCGAGGCATTCGTCTTGCGAGGCACCACTGTACTTTCCCTTGGTTTGCAGATCTATTTGGTTTTTGTAACATCAGCAGTCACCTCAGGTCTATTTGTATGCCTAATAACTTTCATCCTAAAAGGGTTTGAAGCAAAGCATCAAGAATTATAGTGAGTTTGTACATAGGAACAATGCTTTTTTCGGGGGGGTGCAGGGGGATGCATACCCCTAAACATTTTGTGAAACTTTGTACTTTTGTCCATTTACTGTATTAATTTCCATCGATTTGAACTATAAAATTGTGATTTTCTTGAGTCAAAATGAGAGTACCCCTAAACATTTTTTAAGAAAAAAAACACTGCATTGGAAGATATATACATTGGAAGGTGTAGAGGGATGTAAGCAATGAGGAAAGAGGAAAATGAGGTAGACCTCAATCTTTACCCAGATGAGACCTATTGAAATTAATGGCTCTAATTTAGCCATGTTCATTAATTTCAAGTTAAAATTAGTCCAGTACCACTCCCAGTCTCTAAGGTTGTGCAGGAGTCATTTTTTTATTAACATATGCAGTTAAAGACAACAAAATATAGGAGACTCTGTCTACTCATATCTGCTTTCTCTCCGTTAACAATTTCCTGATATAGTGGGGAATAGCCACATGTAAATAATGTTACTCACACCAGCCACAAAGTCAGCTTGACTAACTTGAGAGCACTGATAAAAAGATACTGATTAGAATTATGTGAGGAACCAGTTCATGTCCTGTTGGCTCATTGGTTCCATCCTCTCCATCACATCTCCATTGCCCTCTGCACATTGGAGAGCAAATGCTTACAGTGGGAAGTCTGCCATAATGGTGGATGCTCTCCATGTGATTTAGAGCCCTGCATAATCAAAGTTCTAAAACATGCAGGGAGCCTATCCGTGTTCAACAGGCTTCCCACTGCAGATATTTGCTCTCCAATAAGTGAAAAGTGGCAGAGGTGAGTAACAGCAATGTAACTGAGGAGGCGGGAACAGTGAGTTCTGCCCTGCATTGCTAGAGCCCTTTTAACACTTGAACCAGGGTTATTATCCTAAGGAAACAGCATCACCACACACAATAACTTCAGAAGCAATCTCAGTTTATGTCCCTGCACCACTGCATACATCCAACCAGAAGCTATTTTGTGGAGCATTGACATTTACTTGCTAAATTAATGCTGGTGGGGGTCTTACAAGACTGAGGTCAGCAAGATTGGGTCGCCATATGGCAGACGCAGCATTTCATTAGAGATTCTGGAGGCTTTTGATTTAAAGGCAATAAGAGAGTTTGTCTGCTATTCCTTTTGTGGCAGGAATTTAGGGAGCCTTTACATTCTGATCTTGTCGTCTAATTCGAGAGGCCAGCCATTCTGAAAGCATTTACAAATTACAGTGTCCGGTCATTTGTGTAAACTGTGTCAGGGTGATTTAGGATTTATTTGTAGACATGAGGATGAGCTTCACAGTCTAATATTACTGAACTTTTTTCCTTTTACTGAGGCTAATTCATGATTCAAAGGTTGCCTCTGTTGGTTTCTTCCAGACAATGGAGTTCAATTATTCATAGGAAAAAATTATCTGGGTCAAGGTTCTCAGGCCCATCGCAATTAATGGCAGGAAGAGATTCTGCACACTACACTTGGTGTTAGCCAAAAAGCCAAGGAGTGCAGCAATTCTGAAAATCCTCCTAACATTCAGAGCCACAGCTTTCAAAGCCAGTGGGTGCCAACAAGCTTAAATACTAATACTTTAGCACAGCTGGGTTGTCAGTTACTGTCATAGACCTGACTTGTGCATCACATTAAACCATGCTCCTGGGTGAGAGACTGGAGCAGTGGGTGAGGGGAATGTGAATTAACCTGGTTTCCAAATGAGAGATGGAATGCTAGGGAGCTGTGTCTGTGGCGAGAGCATAAATGCAGCTCATGAACAGATATCTAGTTTGATTGGTAGGTGATATTAGAGGCTAGTATTATTATTAACATTAGTTTGATTGGTGGCAGAAGAAGAAGGAGCGGGTGGGAGGGCAAGTGTCACCAAAAAATATCTGAATCTGTTTGTTCACCCTGATGTAACAAAAGTGGCTACAGAGTTGAAGGTTGAAGTGATGAGTGAGACAGCTCTCAATCACTATATTATGGCCAGTTCACTGTGTATAGGTATGCCACTGTCGGGTATTTTGATTTTGCTACTTTACACTGTTTCAATTTAGTACATATTATATCTTTGTAGTGATACGATGTTCACCGCTTGGGGGGGCCTTTGAGTCCAAAAGTGATACATAAATAAACCACAACATAACATAATTAAAATAAGCTATGGTTTCTGTGAATGAACTGCAGGCTGGTGCACGCTTCTGAAATTCTCTGAGCATTGTTGCTCCCCTGCTCCTGCTGTCACTGCACTTTCAGAAAATTGTCTGGCTTGTTGTGTCATCCGAACCAAGGCTCATGCTTTATTTCTCTCCAAACAGCCAAGGTTTCCTCTTGGCTTTCCGCTCATGGTTTGTTTGGCGAAAACAAACCACAACATGAGTTTGGACGACACAACAAGCCAGGCAAGCTTGTTTTCCAGTGGTGCAGCAGAAGCAGGGGAGGAGCAAAGCACCCATGATTTCAGCAGTGTGCACTAAAGACTCTCCTCCTGCAAAGAGGGGAGGGGTTGTGGGCAGGATCCGATCTCCGCCTCAAGCAGGGGGCGTTAGCCCCCTGCCACCCGCTCACCTGGCTGACGCACCACGCCCATGGGCAAGCGCCCAACCAGGCGGCTTGAAGGGGGCGTGGACAGCAGCTTAACTTTTTGCTGCGCCAGCCACGCGGTCTCACTTTTCGCCATCCCGTCACGTGTCACCCACCCTCCACTCCCTCAGAGCTCAGGGTTTCAATTTCTCTTTTGGCCTTGCTATGGACCTTAGATTGGTCGCCCAGGTTGTCCAGGGGGCCTGGTAGGAATTTTTCCATTTGGCATTAGGCTTTGTGGTTTTTTCGCCTGCCTCGTAGCAACTGTCACAACTTTCGTGGTATTGGTGGGTAGGTTAGGCATTGGAATGTGTTTGTGGTGGTGGAAGGGCTAGGTGTGGCCATCGCCTATGCCTTCAATTTTGGGTATTCCGTTAAAGGAATCCGGCGGTCGTGGATCCTGTCCGATGCCTGTGTGGCGGGGGGCCATGGCACGACCCTCGGTGACATCAGGGGAGAGCTTATAGTTGGATTAGCATCAACGGGCTCCACCTACTGGTGAATAACCCCCCCTTTTTAAACTCACCCCTCTCTGAGTGGGTGGAGTCAAGTCACGTGATCCAATGCCTAAGCCAATACCTTTTCACTTGCTGTAATCAATAAAGTTGTGGCCTTTTCTTGACCCATTAACCTTATATTACGTGTCCTTATGTCTTCATTTCACTAAGCGGGGATCGGGTCCTCGAACCACAACATGCTGCTTGTTTACATTAAACCATAGGTCATTTTAACTGTGGTTGAACGTGACAAGCCAACCAGGCTTGTAGTTACACGGTGGAAACAATTGGGTTGCCTGTCGTATGTCTTGGCACAACTCCAAACTTTTGACTGCAGCAGATGTAAACTGCTCTGAAATTAGCCACAATTCCAAGGAATTTATCTGAAATTGTTATTTGTTCCAAGAAGTAATTAGTACTGCAACCTTTGAGAAAAAGATATTTGAAATATGTAAGCTTTGTTTTTATTTCATGAATTATGAAATTCCTGCATTTTTCGTGAAAGATAATGTAAGGAGGAAGAACCTAAACCAGTTATTTTGTTAGTCTAAAGCAGAATATTTTGGGGTTTTTTTCCCTTCAAAAAGTAGTTATTTGGAACCAAAAGACATTTTATTATACACTGCAGTACAGAGGAAACCCTGCCCCCCCAAAAAAACCTTTTTGTCGTTCCTTCTGGGAAATAATAGACATTCAAAGCATCTACAAACTTGGCTTTCAGGTGCCCCCCTGCTGCTTTCTTTTCAATTGGTCATGTTAAACTTTTTTCTATAGTTGCTGGGGTGTTACAAAAACTGCCATGTACGTTTTGTTTGTGATTCCTGATACCCATTGTCAACTGCATATGCATCTCCTTTGAAAAACAGATGCTAGTTACACCAAAAATAAGCAATGTACTTGGATTTTCTGGACTTGGAGGCTGCTTTGGGGCTCTTATAAGGAAGATTATCTGAGTTTTTGATAAGAGTCAGTTCTTACACTGTCCAGGCCAGTCGTGGACATCTGGCAATCTTAAGGTTACTGGTGTGTCACAGGCCTTTACTCTAATTGCCTGAAGGCACAGATATGCATGAAAACACATTTTTAGCGCCAACAGTTTTCTAGTGAGAACGCAAGCTGTTGAGAAAGCATCTTGAAGATTCTATAGCTTGTCTGACAAAAATGCTTTCTTTGATATAAATATACCTTCTTGTTTAGATGCACAAACATCTGGCTCCATGTATGTAGCATGTGTGTGCTCAGGTGTGAAAGGTGCACGGTCCCATGAGGATAACCTCATAGGGAATGTATTGTCTGACCTGAAGCAGATGGTGTTTTTTTCCTGACTGATAGGGGCACATTTTTGAACCATCAACTACCGTGGCTGAACACGGACTCAGCTCAGGTCATAGTTCTGGGCTTCTGATAACTATGGGGCCTTCCTCCAATTAGATAGGGACCACCCAAGAGGCAGTTATCCATATCTTTTCATACTGGAACTTTTTAAAGAAGGTAAGAGCTGATTGAACAAGTTACTGGTCTGATTCAGTTTAAGGCAGCATCCTACATTCCATTGTCAAAGTGGGATTCTGTTGTCCACATGTTGTGTTTGTGAGGGGCTTCTTTCAAGCTGTGAACTGAATCTCCCATACGCAGCAGGCCTCAAGGCTTCCAGCTCTGATGTTACTTGTTTTGCAGAAAAGGGACATACACGGAGCAGGACTGACCCTCCTGTTAGGTAGACTGAGGCGGCTGGTTTTGGGTGTCTTGGAACAAAAGCTGCAGATTGTTATTGTTGCATTGCTGCTGCCGTGGACAAGGAGAGGAGCTTGTGGGATTTTCTGCATCTCGTGCCAAATTATCTTGAATGGCTTTGGTACCACTCACAAGGACTGTGGGGAGAGGGTGCATCTGCTGCTCTGCCTCAGGTAGCAAAATGTATTTGGCTGAATTTGAGCCAGTACTGTTATCTAGCCTTATTTCTTTGAAAGGCCTAGTTCCCTTAAAAAAGAATTGTTTCTTACCAGGAATGATATTTGGAAGCACGCCCTTGCCATTCTTGAATTTACGCAGTTACTAGGTGCGCCCAATTACACCTCACCAATCTGATACTGAATACATGAGCTAACTCCCATGGCATTCATCAAATATAAAAGATATACCGCACAGTAGCCTGTTTGATCCTTATCTTTCTCTTCCTTATTAGCACTATTTTCTTTCCTCCACTTTAAATGGATGGTCATCTCAATATTGTGTGGGAAGACATAAAACAACAACAAATTAAATTTTGGGCAGCACCAAGCAGTAAAGCTGTCATTTGATGAAAGCTCAGAAGGAGACCATTACACGAGACTCATCCTGTTGGGAGAGGAGCAGGGAATGTCTTTGGGTGCTCTTGGCTGTAGAGCCAGGAATGCTGAAATGTAAAGGGGGAGACAGACCACAGGACAGTTTGCAGAGATTTTTTGCATGAATGAATGTGGTTTGAGCATTATAGTGAGAATGCCATTCTTTTCAAAGCTGACCCTTTTCTACCTTCTCAACTTTTGAACTGTCTGATAGAGGGAGACAAGATGTGCCTGAAATGTGCACACATCACATCCTGCCTCTCTGGCTGTCTACAATCCATTTGCCACTTCTGGCATGCCTGTATTAAAAGAGAGACACAAAAATGCTGTTTCAGACTCAGATGGTAACTCCTTAATATAAAGTTAGGGCCAGGTACTGAACACCCAACACCAAGCTCATTTAATAGAAAATGACTGTATAACATGACTGTCAGGGAACTGACATCGGAGCCAGGAGTGGAGGCAAGGCTCCCAAGCGATGCCGGAGAAGGGCCCAGCAGGGAGAGAGGGGACTCATCGGCTGGGGAAGGAAATCAGCGTAACACCAGGGATAAAGGGGGGCGGATGGGGGAATCGGAGAGGGGGCTCCAGGACTCTTCGCCGGAGACCAGCGGGGAGAGCACAGGTCCTCCGCTACCCACACCCACCCTGCGCAGAAGACTTCCGTGCAGGGAAAGTAGGCGTAGACTTGGCGTCAAAGAACTTCTTTGCTGGAAGAAGTTCAAGAAACGCCCACTGACGGATTCTGCTAGCGACTGAAACAGCCACGAAGTGAAGGGCTGTCCAGCCAGGAAAAGGTTTAACCAGGCAACCTCGCCAAGAGTGGCGGCAACTTACGCACGAGCAACCCCATATAACCATTACAATGACCATTAAATCATAAATCCTTACAAAGTCTCAATTCCCTTTTGGGATTTTGCCATTCACACTGTAAGTGGAAGTGTATCTGTTGTCATCACTCTGGGTGGGCAGTTGTAGACAGGGCTGTCTTTTAGGCGCTAATTAGGTAGCGCATTAGGGAGTAACTGGTGCCTCAGCCCATCAGAGAAAGGACACATGCCAGGCCAAATGATTTTATTGAATGTTACCGTCTGCTGTACTTTCAAATTTGCAAAATAATATTAAGAATTCAGGAAATGGGTAAGTATTTTTTCAAGCAGAATTTGCTTTGGGTGCCTTCTGGATTATCAGGGTTGCTAATATTTTATCCTGTCAACAACTTGAGCTAATTATGTATAGTTTATTTGCCATAATTTCAAGGCATATCCTATTTGATAGGGTTAAAGTTCTAAATGTGAGACATTATTAAATATGCAGAATGGCCTACATGACAACAGCATTATCAATAATTAATCCCATTATAATCTATTGCTTCATCACAATCTTGATCTGTGTTCTGGGCTATATTTTTAATGACTTGTTTTAATTTTTAAAACCTAGAAATGGTTTTACTGTGACGACCGATGAAACAAAGCATGATTGACTGAGAAGGTCCTAATAATAAATGGCTAGAAGTAGCGAAGTAGGTGAAGTAGGCATGTAGCCCTGCAGTTATATATTTAAAAAACCTTATCCAGCACTCTGCATTCATTCATCTCAAAATGATTTACACACACACACACACACACACACACACACACACACATCTACACCCACCCACCCCATTCAGATAAATAAATAACAGTTACAACATCCAGATAGTCATTACACATAGGCCTGGTTTGTACAGCGTGGCAAGCCAAGCTTGGTTTTTTGGGACTGTGCAGATGCACATGCTTCCAGAGAGAAATGTGCAGCTTCTTTGCTGCTGCCCCACTGAACTCAGCCAAGGTTTGGCTTAGCCTGTTGGCTTGTGGTTAAGCTTCTCACTAAGCAGAAGTTGGGGGGGGGAGCAGTAAAAAGGAGTGGGGAGGATTTTTACTACAGAAAAATCTTCATAGTTAATCAAAGTTGAGTAGTAAGAAGAGAAAATTATGTGATTAGTGGGGTTTTTTTTGAAGGTTTCCTTCATATCTCCATAGCCTCTTTCATTCAACTGGGGGAGAAAATCTAACAGCAATTTTGTGTTTTACACTATTTTCAATCAGACAGGTGGCATCTTCACGTTCAGAAACTCCCATCCTGGCAAGCCGGCTAAAGTGGGGTTAATACTTATCTTTTAAGATCACTCCTTCATTCTTCCTTGCTAGTTACACAAAGTGCCAGAGCAAAAGTGGAGCCAGTTCTAGCCAGAGACTACATTCCATGCTGACAGGTTGAGTTCTGCCCTCAATAAGCTATTTAGACTGTGAGCATTCTTTCCTAGCCCTGCAGGGTCATCATAACTCAGCCTATCAAGTCTACTTTCTTTACACACCACTGACTAATATAAAAAGCATGCTTCCAAAACTGGACTTTTCCTCCTTCCCTGACCTATCAGACCAGTGAGGTAATACAACATCTGAGCTCTTAGTTACTTGGAAGGGTAGAATTCAAATATCACAATTGGAAAAGCACCGAGCAGGCAATTACTTTTCAGCACCTCTCATCCCACATGAAGCAAGATTACTTGACCCTTTTTCATTACACGAATGTGGTGTTGGCCAGGATAAAGCAAAATGCGCTAGCGAAGAGCAAGAAGGAATTTTAGAAGTAACTCTGGCCCTACTTTAAGTACATTTGAACATATACAGAGCATTTTGCTGGTCAGTGAATTCCCATTCCAGTTGCCACCATAGGTCAGTGGCAACAGCACATAAGTTGCATGCAGAAGTTCTTGGATTCTGGCTCTGGGTTCTCCAAGTAAGTTTGAGAAGGACTCCTGCCTGGAACACTGGATAGAGAGCCTCTGTCAGTCGGTGTTGACAATACTGAACTAGGTAGACCAGTACTCTGACTCATTATAATACAGCTTCCTGTATACAGTCTAGCAAAAATTACTTAAGTCATGGCTGAGCTTTTAACTAGCACTAATTTAATATATCACTTATTGCTGCACAATTATGTGCATGCGTACTCATAAGTAAGCCCCTTATTCTGTAATAAGCATATTTAGGGCTGGAGTCTTAATGACCGAATTTTTTTGAAGTATGCTGTTCTCCTTTTACAAATGGTAGCTTGCCCAGGACTAGAATTTGATCTTGCCTATTCTCATTAGCATTTGACCTACCACACGTTTCTGAGCTTGCCATGGACGGATCAATTTACTGTGCCGTCAAGAAGAAATTGTAGGCTTGAGTCAGCTGGAGCATTTCGCTCTGCAAGTACCTTGGGGTACGATCCCCCTGCACCACAGTCTTATTGTTTAGTAGTGCAATTTGGATGCTGCCTTGGATCGGCAGACTTGGCATTTTCAGACCTAGGATTCTAAACATGATTGCTGTTAACAGCTGCTTTAATGCCGACAGTCCTTATTGGATTAAAAGAATCCTCCTAGCATAATTGGGCATTAGGCAGCATTTTTATTTTTATTTTGTATTGGGATTTTTTAAAACTGCCATGGTGCTATTGAAATGAGATATCACTGAAATAGTGACTTTTAAATCATTTCACAAGCATGTAGAGAATTCAAAATTAATTCCTTGTCTTTAGTAATCCAAAAGTATGAACCCAAAAAGTAAGTGTATGATTCCAGTTTGTAATTTGCAGGTGATAAACAAATTCTGGACAAAGCTACATGTCCAGATGGAGATTGGGGACAATCATTATTCATATCCCTTGCTGGTATATGTTGATTGGTAAGGATCAGCACAGCAAGGGCAGGATGTCTCTTGTCAAGCAGCAACACCCTTACATGCAGAAATATTTCTTTAATGCCATACTTTCTGTCCCTATTGTTCTTAGGAACTACATCTGGTGGTCACCTGAAATGTCACAATTTAAGGATACTCTTTAAGAAACTCTTATACCACTTTAACAATTATGATTTCCATCAAAGAATCTTGGGGATTGTAGGGTTGTTATGGTTGATGGAAATTATAGCTCTCTGAGGGGTGTCTCAGCACCATTAACAAACTACAGTTCCCAGGATTCTCTGGGGAAAGCCATGGCAGTTAAAATGGTATAACAGTATTTTACGTGCATGGTGCAGATTGTTCTGATCTTTGTTGAACATGTTTGATTAGCAGTAATTCCAACTATAATGCAAGACCCATTTCAAATTCTCTTATAGGGACAAAAGTGTCTCTTTTCTTATATATGCGCATAGCATGAAGAAAGGGGTATTGAATGATGCAGGACATTTCGAGTCTAGAAGTTGCACAGTGATGGCAGTCTGTTACCTTCAAACTTGTATTCTTACATCTTTAGGGCATATATATCTATGATAGTGTACAGTGTGGGTTGGCCAGCTGAATTGCGTGAAAATAGAGAGATGGGGAGGAGTGTATTTGTGTGTGTAAATGAAAACAGCTCTTTTAATTAATTTATGAGTCCTTTGGGATGCTCACTATATCATGTTCAGAATCAGTTAAAAAAAGCTGTAACAGCAAGCAAACAGTGATTTGGGGTGCACTTTAATTGTACATGGCACATTTAGTTTAACAGTTGTTCCAACAATCACCCACTGCACAGTTAATGGTGTTTTGTTGTGTGAAAGTCAGTAGGTTGCATTTTTATTTACTGCTTTTTGCAAAAACCAATCTATATATTCATCAAACACAAGAGCACAAATGCAGTCTTTGACAACTTCATTTAAAAGGTACATTAAAATACCTTTAAACTGCTCTTTTTGTGCTTATACAGCAGAATTCCCCAATGAGTACAACACTGGCACAAAGAATAATTTGTCAACGTTCATATTGATTTTCTTTGGTTATCCAGCATTTCAGAGTTGGAATCAGAGGGTTCAACTATTTTCCTCTTTTAGCATTATACAAAGGAATGCAAGGCATTCTACTTCAACAGGTCCTCCCGTTGTTCTTCTCACTTTTGCCAGTAAACTTCCATCACTCTAGGGCATGAGGCATTGGAAGAATCCAGTCCTGTAGTAGTTGTAGCCTGTTCCTTCCATTGATTCTAAGGCTGGGAAGCACAGTCTTTAACTCGGCTGGATTAGAATAAAGGCCTCTGTAGTCCAAAATTCTGGCCCACAGTAGTCAACTAGATGCCTATGGGAAGCCCACAGCAGGAAATGAGTGCAGTAACACACACCTGTTTGTGCTTTCCAGCAACTAGTATTCAGAAGACTTTGGGCCACTCATCACGGAGGTAATCATAACTGCTAGCCACTGATATCCTCCATGAATAAACCCATTTTACAGCCACCCAAGCTGGCATTACTACCTATTGTGGTAGAACTATGTGTTGTGTTAATGTCCTGAATGTTCCCAATTCAGCCTCATTGGATGACTCCAGTATTATGAGAGAGGAGAAGAAACTTCTCCCTTTCCACTTTTGCCATACCTTTTTGCCATAATTTTATATGCGTCTGTTTTGCCCCCCTTATTCACATTTTTTCCTAAACTGGAATGCTCCATTTGTTGCAGGTAAGTTGCTCCCTTTTGGTTGAGCTTTTATCATATGTCCATAAGAGGTTTGTTTTTTAATCATTGAGGTGGTCTAATTTCTCTGTGTTTCCTGGTCTCTCTTATTACAGAAGAGCTGCATTACAAACATATTCAGCCGCATTTCATATCTGGGGGTAACCCCAAAATATTTGCCAAAGACAAAGGCAACATCTTACCAGGGATAGGGACCATATGATGGGAATTATGCCAGGCAATAAAGAAAGAATTGGAGCATATGAATTGTTCATCTCAGGCTAACTAACTCATACCTATTCTTAAACACTGCAGCAAGAGAAACAGAAAAGGGCAGACTGTGGTCATAGGGGACTGACATAGGGGAGAAATAAGTGTATTTTATTTAGAAACTATTACAGACATGGATGTAATATGTACAAAAATGCTTATGGAGCTTCTTGATAATATATCACTCATGGATGGGAATGGGCTCCTGGGAGTCCATTCTGTCAGTACTGTCATCTCAGAAGTAAATTGCTTGCCAAATAGGAAGGAGAGAGACCTGCATACTTGGCTTGGAGAAAAATGAAAACCACCTAGCTAGTGATCAAAGGTGTCACTGCTTAAGAGATTTCTGACTATAGAAACTATATTATTATATACACATACAGATGTGGAGGTCTGTTATGAAACCAGAGGGGTTAAACAAATATGTTTGGGTTGCAGCATCTGGCAGCTTCTTCTCTATGTACAATGGTACATTCTTCTCTACATTAGCACAATTAGTGCTAATGGCATAAGGACCCAATGCCTCATTCACCAACCCTGGATTTGTGACGGTTGTACAAGGTTCTGATGTGGAAGATATTGCCATTTAGACCTTGCAAAGCAAGGTTCTGCAATACACTTTGCAACTGCATAGTGTTTACTTGTGTACTGATAGGGGTTATACTTCTGAGCTACGGCAGATTCAAAATTTGCTGATCTGAAGAATCTTACTGATTTTTACAGGAAAAGAGGGTATTATTGATGATGTTTTAATTTTGTCTGTGTTTGGTTCAGACTGAATCGTGATGATAATCTAATGCTTCTTTTAAGAAACACCTTGTAAACCACTGAAGCCCCAGGAAGTTTGCATGAAGGTTATGTGACAGCTACTCTTTGGTAACCATTCATTTTGATTTCTTTATGTGGAGGTTATATGACATTGCCTCAAGTGATTGTTATCCCAAAGTTTCCCACGAAAGAAAGTTTGTTGCGCAAGAGCATGAACTCGTCTTTAATTGCCCACCCTTCAAATTTGCCAGTAGAGGATTGAGTCTCACCTATAAAATAACAACAACCTGGAAGTGGTCTTTGTCAGTGACTTCCAATCGTGTGTCCTCTTAAACTTAAACATGCAATTTTGCGAAGTGTTTTTCATACTTGTCTTAAATGTGATTCCAATACTCATCTGGCAATAATGCAGGATAGATTCCCTTGCCACCTCTTCTTCTGAATATAGATGAAGCAGTGTATGGTATGGTCAGCTATATTTCACTGTTATTAGCAGACTGGTTGAGAACATAGTGCATGCTGTTGTCTTGGCTCAGTGGCTAGGACACTGTAGGTCATAATAATACCATTTGGCCTTTCTACACCTTCAGATGCAGTATGAATTTTAAAAGATATTTGGTTTACAATACAGCATTTCACATATGGCAGCCTAACAGAACCATTATACCATATGTACCGGTACTTCTTTGCTGACAAATCAGTAAGAAGGTAGAAAAGGCCTTGGAGATGCCCTTTTCCCTTCTCTCTACATCCTGAGGCACTTATGTCAAGAATAGACTAGTTAACAACTAAAGACCTGTGTACAGATTTCATGGGTGATGGGAACTGGCCTCAGGGGAAACATGTTTTCAGAGGCCAATTCCCCGCTCCACCACCACGGTCAGTGGAGGGGTTTTTTGCTTCCCTTCTTTAGGGAATGGCTGCAGTTCATTGGCAGAACTGATGTTTTGAGGGTCCCGGGATCAATTTGTGGCATCTCCAGTTTGAGCTGGGAAAGAGTCCTGTCTGAAACCTTGGAAAGCTGTTGCCAGTCAGTGTACACAATACTGAACAAGATTGACCCATGCCCTTCTTGCAGCTTAAAGCAGGGTATGGAACCTGTTGCTCTCCAGATGTTTCTGAACTCTCATCATCCCTAACAATTGATATGCTGCCTGGGACTGATGAAATTAGAGTCTAACAACATCTGGTGGGTCATAGATTTCTACCTCTGGTTTAAATGAACCTATGGGTGGAGGATATTGGAGTTGGAGAAATCACATTGTAGAATGTGTGTTCTCTGAGAATCGTCCCCCTCCAAGAACAAGAACAACCAATCTCCTGAAGCTGAATTGCCAACATCAGCCTCAGCCAGCATGAACAAGGTTAGAGATGATGAGAGCTGCAGTTCAACACCTGGAGGGCATGCTAGGTACCTCTGCTTTAAATTATGAAGGGGTAGGCTTCTTTTCAGCTTAAAGGACCTTTCAGTGGTATTCAAAGCTAGTCCCCCTCAGAGTAGACCTACTGAGGCTAATGGACATGGCTAACAGGTTCATTAATTTCATTGGGTCTACTCTGTGTAGGATTTAGTTGCATGCAGCTCCCTATGAGGGGACAAATTGGGATTAGAATATGTGCATCTTATCCCCTCCCCCATCTTAGCCTAACAAAGTTTTAATGCAGGAATGAGGAACCTGTGGCCTTCCAGATTTTGCTGGACTACAACTTCTGTCATCGCTGACTGTTGGCCATGCTGACTGAAGCTGCTGAGAGTTCATGTTCAACAACTTTTGAAGGACTGCAGGTTCCCCATTTCTAGTGCAATATACTCTCTGGTCTGCTACAGTGATGGTTCTCTAGTGTCACAGAGTTCAGGCAAGTAGTTCTCTCTGTATGCAAGCTGCACCGGTGGTGCAAGGTGGGGCCTGCTGCCGGGGGCCAAGGTTTGAGTCCTCCAGTGACATATAGTATGATGATTGCAATATTATATGAGAGAAATAGGTTTTGGCATTGCATGGAAAGTCCCCAGTGGTGCATAGGCAAGGTCTTTGGGGAGAAATACTACAGTGAGTCATAACAGCATCCAAGGAGAGGAGATCAAGGTCTGCCTCTACCCTGCTTTCATAAGGTTATTTAGGAACAGTAAACTGTCCATCAGCAAGGCATCTTTTTTCCATTTTAAAAAAAAGATTATTGTGCCTTTTAATGCTCAAGGTCACCTTAATATGCTGTGGCATCAGCATGCCAGATGTTATTGTGCATAAAAATGAACATGCACAGGGACAATTTGATTTTATCTTGCCCCCTAAGCAGCTTTGGGATTATATCACAAAAAGCTCTGCTGTCCCTGCGTTTTATGCATTGGTATTAAAAGTGGGAGGATTCCAGGAAGTGGCAGCGTTCTTATAACTCAGATCATTTGTCATGTTCATACACATGAAGGTATGTAGCGGAGCGCAAGGCTGCTTAGTTGTGGCCTAAATCATCAGAGCATGCAGAGAGCTGTCTTCTCCAATGACTCTGAAAATCATTCTGCAGACTGATCAGACTTCAGAATTTGCTGGCACTTTGTGCCCTAGTGTTTCCAAGATATAGATTGCTTCAGCAAGTTTTTAATGGAAGATCTTAATCTCCTAGTGCCCCGAGCTTTGATTTCCCCCTTTCAAACCCAAAGTAAATAACACAGAGAGTTTTGAAGCTCTGTTTGAAATGTTTTGGCAAAACAGCCAGTTGCCCTGAGAATAATATAAACAGCATAAGTGCTGGGGCACAAGGTTGCTGAGCACCGGAGTTAAGTGTCAAGAACTGGATTCTTCTATCCTCTGCTTGTTTAGAAAGCCTTTATTCTTGGTGGAAACAGATGTGACGTGGGAGATCTCTAATAGGACCTCCTGAAGTTTTAATTCTTTTGTTTTGCTGTTATTGTCGTGTGGTTATTTGTTTTACTGCAAATTGTGACAAGGTCAGCTCTTGCAGGACTGCAGATTTTAGTTATATGTTTGATTTCAGGTGTGGTGCCCCTTTGGGAAGTGCACAGATTCCAGTATGGAGTCAAGGCATTTTTGCAGTAAAACTATGGAACTTGTTCTAACAGGAGGAAGTGATGGCCACCAACTTGGCTTTAAAACAGGACTGGAAAAAAATCAAGGAAGATAAGGCTCTCAGCAGCTACTAGCCACTGTGCCTATGTTCTAATTCCACTGCCAGAGGTAGTATGCCTCTGAATGCCAGTTGAGCATTGCAGGTGGGCAGAGTGCTCTTGCATTTATGTCCTGTTTGCAGGCTTCCTACAGGCATCTGGTTGGCCACTGTGAGAATGGGATGCTGGACTAGATGGGCCATTGGCTTCATCCAGTAGGTCCTTATATTCTTATTTTCGGGCTATTTAAAATTTAAATATTAATTTGTGTATGTGTGTGTTTAATGTTCACACGTGCCTTAACTTTTAAAAATAAGATATCATACCTCTTCTTAAAATGATATTGAAAGTCTAAATATGAATAGTAAAACAATAAGGGCTGCCGTTCTTGTATGGCCACCATACAGTGGTACCTCGGGTTAATTCGTTCCAGAGGTCCGTTCTTAACCTGAAACTGTTCTTAACCTGAAGCACCACTTTAGCTAATGGGGCCTCCTGCTGCTGCCATGCCGCCGGAGCCCGATTTCTGTTCTCATCCTGAAGCAAAGTTCTTAACCCGAGGTACTATTTCTGGGTTAGCAGAGTCTGTAACCTGAAGCGTATGTAACCTGAGGTACCACTGTATTGGAATCTGCACTTTTCCCAAGGTGGTTCTACATCTGAAATTGATTATAAATCTGGGAGGAGCACAGAGAGAAAAAATGAATCTGCAGCAGCACAACTAGATGCCTTCATCTGCTGCAACAAAACATGTCTCTCTTGCATCGCTTTCTACAGCCACAGCAGGCGCTGTAACTCTCTAACAGTTTGACATTACCCCCAAGGGCACACTTCTCTGTTGTCTCTTGAGGCGGATGGATGCCATCTCATCTTAACTTTCCCTAGCAGGGCAGGAGAACTTAAATAATAAGCTTTTAAATTTGCGTGTTATTGTCACGAATAATATTTGACAGCCAGTATTCAAATGTGGTCATTTTTGACTAGGAAGTGAACTTTAATCAACATACACTAGAGACATGAGTCATTTTGGGCAACAGCTGGTGGTGTTATGCCAGTGCGATAACTGTTCCTACATTTTTTTAAGTGTTCTGGGTTGATAATAACAGTGAATTAGATATTTTTTAAAAAACACCTGAATTAGGATGGAATTTGCCAAGGTATTTCTAGATATACCTCCATCAATGTAAAGAGTAGTAGAAGGAGGGCAATATACTCTGAGTGTCCCTTTGGGGTTAAAGCAGAGTAGTGTGATGCTATGAGGAGAGGGACATTGCAGTTTATTTCCCCTTGGGAGTTTCTGTGTTGTGATAAACAAAAACAGCAGCAAGCATTTCATCTGAGTGTCACTGGCCTGAACACAATGAAAACTGACAGCCACTCTTTCCCAAGGAGATGGCGGGGTCTGTAACAAATAAGAGAAAATGACACACTTCTTGGGTCACTAGAGCTCTTGATAGAAATGTATGTGCAAAAAAATCAAGCCACAAACACAGCACAGATAAGACTGGCCCAGAGAGAAAGAGAAATGGCTTCCCAAAAAAGAATTTTGGGAACTATAGTTTACCCACAGCAGAACTACATTTCCCAGAATCCTTTACAAACTACGGTTCCCATGAATCTCAGGGAGATGTCATTGTTGGTATATAATGGTTTGTTTGTAATTGGTTTAAAAGAATAAAAGAATTCCCTAGATGCCTAGATATGGGTTTGAGACAAATACTCTTTTGGGGAGAGCCCCAGCAAAGATTTAGAGTCACAAAACATGCAGACAAGTTAAGAGTGGAGATATAGCTTGTTAGACCTTTAAATAATCCCCTTTTAAGTTTCTTCCAAAGTTCCCCTTACTTCCCTTAGCTTAGAAAAAAGAGACCACATGTTTGACACACACAGCCAGTGTATAGTTTGATACACACAGCCAGTGTGGTGTAGTGGTTAAGAGCGGTGGACTCGTAATCTGGTGAACCGGGTTTGCGTCTCCGCTCCTCCACATGCAGCTGCTGGGTGACCTTGGGCTAGTCACACTTCTGTGAAGTCTCTCAGCCCCACTCACCTCACAGAGTGTTTGTTGTGGGGGAGGAAGGGAAAGGAGAATGTTAGCCGCTTTGAGACTCCTTCGGGTAGTGATAAAGCGGGATATCAAATCCAAACTCCAAACTCCTCTGATAAGTTAAAATGGTTTGCTTACAAACTCTTCAAAGGTCAGATTCGTGTGCTTTTCCAAGAAACGACAGACAGTTTAACTTAGTTTCAAGAAGGTAAGAGTTTCGAAATCATTTGTCTAGAAACACGAAGATGGCTTGGTAAAGCCATGTGGTCAAAGTTTGGAGCATCCAACTCAGACGTCCTTTCTGATTGAAATCACATGGTTGAAGAGGGTGAATAAAGACTTTGGTAATCCTCCCTCCCAAAGAGGCTGATATATCCCACTGTCATGTGCTTTAACTATATGGGGTGTACTCTGTCAGTGTCTTCTACTAGAAATATAACTTTTTGGGATACTAGAATAATCAGGACTGTATAGGAAATTGGTCTTTGACCTGATGGATCATAGACAGAGATGTAGAAGGCTGGAAAACCCCAGGGAAAACTGGGGAAGGGGAGGAAAAGCACCCCCCCAATTCATATCTCTAGTTACAGAAAATTGGCCTTTGAACGAATGTGTCATGACCAACAATTGCATCACACCAGTATTATCACCACCATTTTTGACATGTTGATTTTAAAAGAAGGAAGAGAGGAGAGAGAAAGTGGAGAATCTCAAACATAAGAGATAAAGCTTAAAAGTAGATAAAAAGCAATATGTAGCCTAAGGATAATATTTCAGTTCAGGAACTGAAATGGTTGAATACTGCTGCTTAGAGAGCTTTTATACCTCAACCCAAACACAGAAAAATATCATAAATAAAATGTACAAAAATTATTAGATGCAGTAAAATGTACTGTTGATTAAATAATGGGAATTTAAAAAATACTTCTTGATACGGGGACCATTTTTATGCACAACTATGAGGGAACGTGACATGATTTTTAAATATGAAAGTGAAGATTCTCAGATGAGCAAAATATGGCATAAATTGTGTGCAGGTAGAAATTCTTCTCCTATAGAAATGTTAGCATGTAATCCCTTTCCACTGGGAGTTACAACTCCACCCCTCACCTCTTCACAGACACAGTCCTGCAGCAGCTGCTTCCCTGGGCCCTCTTCATATTTGTGCAGTTGTTTTGTGAGGGAGCAAAAATGTGCGTGGCAAGTCCTTCTTTCCTCCCTGTCTCATGCCCAGTTCCAGCTTCATGGCTGAGTAGGAATAAATACTCAGGATTATGGATCGAGCAGAAATTTGATTCAGTTAATGTTTAAAGGTGAATCTACTAAACTGGCCCTTACCAAACAACACACAAACCAAAACATAGCTATGCTTCAGAATTCTCACTTGCTTGAGTTTTGTGGTTTAGTTCTCAAAAAAAAAAAAAGTTTATATTATGGCAAAATGTGCATAAAAATATATTTGTGCAAAGAACATACCAAAATCCATTATATTTGGGCACATTGCTTGCAAAGATATGTGCATTAGTCAAAACTGCATACAAAAGTATATTTCTTAGGATAAATTCACACCAAAATGCTGATGAGCTGCAGAAATGTGGATAATTGAATTTAAGATCGGAAAAATTAGAAACTAAAAGAACAAATTGACAAATCCTTCCATCCCTACCCAGGACAGCCCAATTCAAATACAACATTTTATTCACTGTACACCACCCTGTTTTTCATGTGCATTCTATTATCATGTGTTCCACATACATATTATGAAACACTTTTGCAGCTGTGTTTCAGTGTAAAAGGATCTGTAGAACAAGCAGGTTTCCTCATAA
The DNA here is from genome assembly GCF_964270895.1 of Podarcis filfolensis. Taxonomy (NCBI): domain Eukaryota; kingdom Metazoa; phylum Chordata; class Lepidosauria; order Squamata; family Lacertidae; genus Podarcis; species Podarcis filfolensis. Next base: position 40,550,911 of record NC_139608.1, on the reverse strand, counting down.
CTTTTTTTCAAAGTTCATTTTCGTACAGTCTCACTTTGATACCTCAGGGGATGGGAGAGGAAAGCAAAATAATTGGTCTAGCTGATATGATTGCAAAACCTATTCCCTTTGCTGGTTTTTAACCCTTCACCTTTTAAAAAATATATAAAATATATAAAAGGCACCCCATATTTACCTTTTAGCTATAATTATTTTACACTTTTATCATTTTAGAAATGTCACATTCCTTGGGAATCCATAACTGCGCTTCCTTGAATTGATCCATTTGTATGGTTGGCATTTGGGAATTTATGCAAGGTGACATTCGGAGAAGAAGCTCATTTTTAAAAATAAGTTACTACATATTAATGAGCATTCATGCAGCCCTGAATGCAATCAGTGACAAAATTCAATTGGATAAGGATTATAGCCCCAAGCAACTTTTGTCGTTCTAACAAGCTCTGAATTTGTTTATTACAAAGGGATATCACAGACGTGGAGTTGTGCTTTAATTCTGTTAAGCTTTGATGAATGCCATCAAAGTTTCTACAGGAAAGAGAAGCAGACATTGCAAAAATAGTTGAGCAAAAGCAAGATTTCCTGCTTCTAGCATTAGGGCACCTGCTGGGCACAGGAAACAGACAAATTCCACATCTCAAAATCTACACTTGTTTGCTGTCTGTTTTCATTAGTGGCATCCTGTATGTTTGTAACGTCTGATTTTTGTGTTATGTATTACGGTAAATATTGTTAGTAACTTAATGCAGTCTGTACCAAATCCTTGCCCTTGGCCTGGTTAGCACTTCACTTTTGTGCTATTGAGCACAAAAGTTAGAATCTCATAAAACAGGCACTAGTTTGGCTGTGATGTCCATTCATCTTGTATGTGGCCATTGGGACAAATGGCTGGGTTCATCTAGTGCCCAGCTTTTGTTTTGCTCCTCCTCCTTTCCCTTCAATATGATAGAGGCTTAATTTTTTTGTAAACATTTTAAATATGATTGTGCAAATGCTTGTACACTAGGAATGCTTGAAATATGAAATATTTGTGTCCTGGGCTGTTGTTGAGATCAGATCTCACGAGAGCAGTTTTCAGAGGCTCCTACGAGCTAATGACCCACAGAAACATGACTATTCCTAATATAGCTGAAATTTTACAGCTGTACAGTTGTTAAGAACAATACCGTTTGTAACAGCTTACATGGTGTGATGCAAAATAGAAGTAGAAAGATAAAAGATGCCTATATTTAGGCTCTGAGTGGATATTTGGGAACAGACTGTTATGGTTACCACCCAGACAGCTTGATCATGACAATTAAGCCTACCCATTAATGGACTGTGGCGGTATACTCTACTGCCAAAGAACAGCAGAGGTAGGAGAGAACTGGAAAGAAAAAGCAGAAACTTATAAGAGAGCTTTAAAAAGATTTCAGTTCCAGACTAGAACATCTTTGGTCAGCTATGATAAAAACATTAGGAGAGGGATTTTACCTTTTTTACCTGGCTCTCAAACCAAGAATAATTGAAAGTGACATGTTTCACTGGGCTGACTCTATGGGTTGTATGCAACTAAATTTTGTTCAGAGTAGGCCCATTGAAATAATGGACCTAACTTAGTCATAGCCATCAATTTCAGTGTGTCTTCTCTGAGTAGTAGGGGTAACATTGAATACATTGCTATGTGTGTGTGTAGGAAGAAATGTTTACACATTTTGAAATTCTATGTAGCTCTACATATCTGAGCAAAAGTGTTGTGTATTGTATTTTGTGTTCTCTATCCAGTTTTGATCCTTCAATGCTCTAAGAACTTGAGGTATGGTGAATAGGCATATTTGGGTAATGTGAATATTTTATGGGGCAAAGGTGAGATCCTCTTCACAGTATGTTGGTCAGGCTCACAAAAAAGTCAGCTACATAAGGAAGCAAAGTTGGCCCTGGGCTAGGGGTGGCATTGTTGGCACCTGCCAAGGCCAACTCTCCAGCGGTTGTGTGTCCACTGCCAGTCTCTGGAGCCTCTTGACTATTCTGTTTCTCCTCCTCCTGCCACTGCCTGTTCACTCGCCCAATCTAACACACAACCAGGGAAAAGAGTAAGGAGACAGACCAGCATCTTCTACTTCCCTTGCGCTCTTCCTCTGGAAATAATAACAAATAGCAGTAGTAGTAGTCACAGTCCATCACACTTTTGCTGCATGAGAAGACTTGTGTGTAGGCACCTTATTAGAAGCTTTCATTCATTTAGCAGAGTTTTTGGAAGCAGTGGTCAGCAATTGAAGTTACTCTTTGAGATGAAACACTCACAGATGCCATAAAACTCAAGTCAAGTGATTCATTGCTTGACCGGCCATAAGTGCATCACAGTAGTACTATTTACAATCATTATAGTAATAGCTGTAACGGCATAATTAAGTTTCAGTCCCTCCACCTCCTCTTCCTCCTTCTATGCCCTTCCTATCTGACTGGGTTGCCCCAGCCACTCTGGGTGGCTTCTAACATGAATAAAAACATAATAAAACATTAAACCTTAAAAAACCTCCCTGTACAGGGTTGCCTTCAGGGCCCAGAGAAAGAGGGCAAGTGAATGAGCAGAAGTAGCATGCAGCAATGTGAAGGGGATGGTCCTCAGAGCAGGGACACTAAGATAATCTTTCTTAGGGACCCCTCAAAACCTGAAGACTTTCTGTATTTTGGAGTGTGGCTGCAGCTTATAAGTGTATTCTATCTAATTGGTGTAAAAGAAAAGTAGATTCTTTTTATTTATTTTTAACCACAAAGAGGAGAACAGAAGCTATGCAAGGAACTCCACACTCAGCTAGGAAGCTAGTGGCAGGGTGGGGACTGCTAGGTCTACCACAATACCTAGCTTCTATAGTTCCCTTTAGCCTCTGACATTCAACAAGCCCTGGAACTATTTTAGAGAAAGCATGCCTGCTTTAATAGATCTATGTGCACTGATGTGATTGCCTCTGACTGAAGGCAGAAATGAGGGTCTGGCATGATGTGTGTCAGGACCTGTTTGTTTACGCAATCAGGTATCCCTGGGTATCAGTGATTGAGCTCAGCCTCTTCCCCTCATGTATATACATGTTCAAAGGATGAATCAGAGGGGTTTAAAAAAGGTCAACTGGTAAGATCAAGAGCTCTTGTCTTGACTCACCTCCCTCATTGACTCATTGCAGATGAAGTCTTATTTACATTAGCAAGATTAGTGGATGAAAGCCAGTAGCATAGGGAAACATAGTGACCTATGATTGGCTGAAGAGATTCAGCAAATGGATGTGGTCTGAACACACTGGAATACTTTGTGTGTACACTGGGATTAGTTATTCTGGGAGTAACATAACACTGAGGTAGCAAACTCTGGATGTTGAGTTGTAAATACATAGCCAGGGAGATGAAGTATAGGAGGAGATGCAAGGAACTTTTCTCAGCTTTAAAGCATTAAGATCTTTAAACTTAACGCTTGATAAAACTGATGAGAAACTATTGTTTGTTTTTCATTTCACTGTGTTTGTGTGTGTTTAAACAAGTACTACTCTTCCACCACAAATAGTTGTGATCCCAATCTACTGAAATAAATGGAAGATTTGCCATTAACTTTAGGGTTGTTCTTGTAATGTAATGGGTTAAAAGTCTTCCCAGCCTCAGCTCTCTAGATCCATGACTTAAGTATCAGGGGCATAAGGTTAGTATTTCTGGGAATTCAAAAATAAGTCACCAGCTTTTCTTCTTACATTTTAAAAATGTTTCTCTCTCGGGCCTTTGACATTTTGGATGCTCTAATTTGTAGAAATGCAATGAAAATCCTTCTCTTTTACTTATTTTCAATGTGGCATTTGAACTGCATCTTTGGTGTTGCCGCAAGCAGTGGAACAGTTGGCAGAAACCTGCCACTGCTGCTTTCTTTTGCTAAGCTTGAGCAGCTATTACAGGGTGAAATAACATTTAGCAAGACTGCCCTGGAAAACTCACGCTGCTGATCCCTGAACATGAGTTAAGCTAGGCAAACAAATGTGTGCTTGGCAAGGACACAGATTATAGGTTACAAGGGGGCTTAGCAGAGCACATTTTAACGCAGACCACAACTTTTTCATCTAAGTGCAAATCATATATCAGTTGGGGGAGGGGACAGGGAGAAGGAGCAAAACAAAAACCCAGAAAGCTTTAAAGATGATGGGAGAGATTTGTCTTGAAGCTGAAAATTATAGAGTTCAGTAATGGAACAGGCAGAGGCGGCATGTAAAGGAAAAGTATAGTGAAACATTTGATGAAACAATAAAGTGTCATGCTGGGGAAAAGGGAACAAACAGCCTAGAAGGAAATACTTTAGTCTAAAGAGGCATTCTGCCCCTCCCTGTTCCCATCATTTATATTCTCAAAAGCTTAAGTCAAATGGTATGTTTGCTGCATTTTTTCCTAAGATTTTGACCTAGTTCATGGGTAGGCAGACTTCATGCTTAGAGGATCTACTTCTGTCGCTTGGAGCACTGGAATCTACCAGCCAAAGTCACAAAATGGTGGTTTGGGGTGCAGACAAAGTCTGCCAACAGAAAATGCTCTGTTCATTAGTGGAGAGCTATTGCAATCACTTACAAGCAATATCATCTTATAAATGACTGTAATTTGTTTTAACTGACTTTAATATTGTATTTCACCTCATGGTGAAGCATGGGTAAGAAATCAAATAGCTAAAAAAATAAGAATATATATGCACCCAGCACATAGCAAGATTGCAGTGAGTAGGAGCCAAGGGCAAATATGGAGGCAACAGGCAAAGAGAACCAGGCGGGATTTGGTGAGAGCTGAAGCAGAGCAATCAAAACAGACAGATGTTCCAGGCCTAGGTGAAGGGTTGTAAACAGGAGCTGTTGACCACCCTTTCAGCAGCCTGTTTCCTTTAAGCACTTAAGGGAACATAGAAAGATGTCCTATACCAAGTCAATATTGCTGGTCCATCTAACCCAGTATTGCTTGGACTTACTAGCAGTAATTCTTAAGGATTTCAAACGGGTCTTTCCCAACCATGCTTGGAGATGCCAGGAACTGAATTTGAGAGATTCTGTATGCAAACCATGCGCTTTGGTAGGGACCACTGAGACCAGAACCAAAGAAAGCAGGGAAATTTATGGCCACAGGTGAGCTGTATCATTCCAAGATAAAGCAGGGCTATTGCTGAGCTTCATAAATTCCAACAGGTCCTGTCTATTTCTCTTTTCTGTTAGACCTGGTCTGTTTATAGCCTGAAAATTTACATTTATAATAACCTTGTTTTGAACACACTAACCTACTGTGCTTCCTTCCATTCTGCATCTGGCCAACATTCCTGATTTTTTTGTTTGTTTATTATTTTAGTCATTGCTGATGGATCACTGGAGAAAACCAGTGATGATGTGGGAAGTGAAGAAGACTTGTATGAAGACTTTCGAAGTTCTAGCCATCGTTATGGCCACCCAGGTGGAGGAGGAGAACAGCTTGCTATTAATGAGGTACTGCAACTATGGGTTTCTAAGGAAAATAAGACAGAGCTATCATTTTTAAACAACAGCAACAGTGAAACTATTATGATTAACCAGGCAGGACTCTCTTTGCAGAAGATGCATTTCCTAGTGGTTCATTTATCTGTTAACTCCCTCATGTATGTGAATTTTAGTAGGCAGACTTGCAAAGGCAACTTCCTTTGAAAGAGCATACGGGAGACATACGATGCTTAAAAATATGTTTGCAAATTTTAAGGTGGAGAAGAAATGATGGAGGATGCATCAATAAGCTCAATCAGGCCAGTTAGCTTAAGACAGAATCATTACATCCCAGAATCCACCATTAGAGCACACCAGGTTGTTTCCTTTTAATTTTTCATATTTTGGAATTGCCAATTAATTGTGAGCATTTGTTCTGTGATATTATTTTATTATCCTAAACATTAAGTTGATGCTGGGTATTTTGGGTGATTTTTAATACATATAATTGAATTTTAGAATAATTTGTATGATCTGTGACTTTTTAAATAAATTTCAATTACTTTGAGTAGAAAAGTAGGCAACAAAGTTCTTCGGTCTACTAATATATATGAACCTAGCAGCTGGTATGTTCCATATTGTTCAATCAGAGCTCTGCCTGATGCACTGCTGATCTAGCAGTTGTGTGTGATTTTATTGGTGATTATTATGGGTGTGTTCAAAACTGATTCTTCAGCTCTTATGTTTCACTTTGTTGGGACAAGCAGCATGTATACTGAAGTTCTGCACAAGACTTCTTATTATCTTAATGTTATAGGTGGGCTAACCAGCAGAATGGTTAAACAAAATTTCAGAAGTGTTGTGCTACTGTGATCTTTGTTTACATGCATCTATAAGTGCACAGATAGGTCGTTCAACTCAGACCAACTTCCTTTGCACTCATTGGATGGCATGGGACTTGGCTGTGCTTCCACTATTTGATCAGGAAGAGAGGTCCTCTCATATTTACTGAGGACCTCTCTGTCTTTCTTTCGGAAGCAACTTTGAATGCACCTTCCAGAAAATATTTGGCCTGGATACATAGTGATTATGATGATTTCCTGTAGAACTGCAGACTTTGCTTGGTGATTTTTCCTCCTGAAAAGTGTTCCGTTCATTATTAAAACTGCTTTCAAGTCACCATCTAGGATCAAGGATTAAATATGCTTTTTTATTCAGTGAAGATAGTTTCTGTACACTTTTTCCATTTGTATTTCCTTCCCTTCCTTATTCAAAATACTAATGACGAAAGAAATAGTATGTTTAAGGAAGAACGATGGTTATGTATGTATTGAAATACTGATGTTGATTGCCTTAAGGGGTTTTGTTATCTGGTGCATTAAGATCAGAATGTTGCCATCCAACTGTGTTTCTAAGCCCACTCACTCATGAATATCCTACATTAGAAAATAGCAATACATTCATTCTATAAATTAATGAAAAATTTCATTGGAGGGTATGAATGCTTGAACTATAGCATAATCTGCTCCGCTTTAGTAGCCTTTCCCCATCTTAGAATATCATGTAGGAATGAAAGCAGAGATAAAGTTTTGTATTTTACATAAGACTTATAAATGTTTATTAGCAAATTGTACACTGGCACATTCCAGATTATGAATAAAGCTCTCTGGTATGTAACCACATTTTTCTACTCCATTTCTAAAATATATAGCTCACAGATAATTCCCATTAGAAATTTAACTGCTGTGTTTTTACAGTATTCAGGTTCATGAAAGAATTTAAACAAGTATTGTTTCTATACAGGGGATATTTTGCAGATATTTAGCAGCAGCAGAAGAGGAGGTGTGGCTATGCCCTTTCTTTTAGATGGGAAGGCTTTCCAAAAGTTAGTTCTTTTTTCCTTTTAGCCCAGTTGCAACTAACACAAGTGAGTTTTGACAGAGAGGCTAGTAAAAATAAATAAATTTGTAACATGCTGTTGCCATGTATTAAAGAAAGGTGCAAGGGATATGAACCTGAAGGGCTGTTTTATTGTCGCTCCTATAATCCTCTTAGATTCAGCCCTTTTGCTGTGCAAGGCTGCAATAGCTATCAAAAATGTACCACAAAGGCTTGGGTAATAATTAAATGCCAGTGTTTGGTAAGGGACATGAAAATTAAGCCTCAGTCCAGGCAAAATAGTATGTTGTTATTTACTTGATTTTGTAGTGAATGGTTTGTTGTAAGCTCTGCAAATTGTAGTGGAAAGGCAGGGTATAAGTCATCATCATTATATAATTTGCTAATGTTGTTGTTGGTGTTGTTATCCCCATGGTTTCAGACCTCCGTTCTTTGCAAGAATAATTGAGAATGATGTGCCTTTTATGCCAGACTAATGGACTTAAAGGTACCACAGTAATCAGAAACCCACAGCAAGACCAAACTCTGCCTTCAGATATGTGGTTAAAATTTTGTGGTCTGTATGAAGACTGAATGTGAGGTCTTGTCTGATCTGACAAAGGCCCAAGAATATCAGCTGCCATTCCTGTCATATGGACACAAACTAGCTGCGCATTCAAAACTTGAGTTATATACACAGTATTTTTTGTGTGGTGGTGGCAGCGGGGGGCTCATCTGCCATGTTCTAGCCTCAAATAAAACAAAGTGCCAGAAATGGTTGGAGTGGCCAGGGACCTTATGAGTGACAGCTGCGATTCTCTGATTCTTTGTGCATTTGGGGATAATTCATCTGCCCTGAATTTGCAAGGTCAGCTGAGAAATAATATTGACTTTGTCTTGGCAACTGTGCTCAGAGTGCATGACATTAGACGGAAAGGGAAAGAGAGAGTTGTGATGTTTGTGTCCGCAAGGAAGGTGATAGATAATTCTGCAGCTGCTGTTTATATGGCAGTTCACCAGCAGGCACTTGCAGAGTTATTCAAAAGATACTGCAGAATGCTTAGCATCAACACTTAACTCTATAACGATGACTGATCAAATAACCTCTGCAGAGGTGATAACTGACAGGCTTATAACTGACACTTCCCTTAGGGGACACTTTAGAGAAATGCAGCAAGAGGAATGGCTGCTGGTTTGGGGTGGGGGGAGGCTCCTGTGGTTGTTAGTCAATGGGTTCTTATCACCTACTTTGGAGTTCAGAGATAGACGATGAGGTTGGATTCTAACTCCCATTGTCCCAAATTGGCTGTGCGGGCAGGGGCTGATTAAGGCACTGAGTTGGCCACCTCTGATCATTTGGCATGTAACATTGGTTCTTCTTTGCCCAGACGTCCAGGATTCAGAGCTAGATATGCCTTTGGACTTCATCTTAAGTACTGGCTAGCTAGACTGCCACTGCTTAAATGAAGATGCAAGTAATTCCTTATGAAAGTTCTCTTCCTCCACCACCACTTTCTGGTGCAAATATACTTGTGACAGGTCTGAAACTAGATATGTGAATTGACACTTCTTGCAAAGTGGCATGATATCATAAGCACAATATGGCTGTTTTCATCTGGCTATTTTATACTAATGGTATTACAAATATACATCCCAGTTATTTAACTGTAGCTCTTTGTTGATTTATTTCGTTTATATTTTGCTATTCTTTCAAAGAGCTCAAATAAATGCCTTTGACTCATTATCCTCATTTTGTCCTCTCAGTCACCCTATGAGCTAGGTTAGGTTAAGAGATAGAGACAGGACCAGGTCACCCAATCAGAGTTATGGCTGAGTGGAGATTTAAACCATCACTCTTCTGGTAGAAGTCAGCAGAGAGGGGAGCCTGCGCTGCACCCTAACCACCTAGCCATCAACACTGGAGTTGAGGGGTCAGAACTGCAGCCTTAGTGAATTTGTAAGCTTGCTTATTTATTTATTTGGAAAGGAACTGTAGATTATGTAATCATTGGACAACTTCCTTTCATATTGTACTTTTTTTAAAAAAATGCAAATAGCAAAATAAAAATAAAAATCCTGTTACTCTAATCTTGCATGAATATAATAAGAATAGAATTAGATATGTTGTTTTACATGAGGAAACATTGTGGCAAAACGTTTTAACCGTGTTTGATTAAGTACAATTTGAATTAATGGGGACCTGTTGATTTTTTCTTGTCAGGCATTTTTTTTCAGATTAATATACATACACCCTGCATTTCTCAGAGGATCCAGATGCTTCACAGTATTAACACCATAAAATAACAACACAATAATAATAGACACACACCATTTACAGTGCCTCTGGCAGGTCATCTGGTTGGTGAACCACAGCCCTGACCTTATGACTCCATACTTTATTCATAATGTCTCTGTTGCTCAGTCCGGTGCTAACAACACATTTAGCATGTGCAAGAGAGACCTGTCACAGTGTTTGTTTGGTTTTTTAAAAAAGAGAAGCCTTTTCAGATGGAATTTACAGCAGAGAAGCAGTGGGAAAGGGGGGTGCTTTACTCTTCCTAGGGACGCGGGTGGCGCTATGGGTAAAACCTCAGCACCTAGGACTTGCCGATCGCATGGTCGGCGGTTCGAATCCCCGCGGCGGGGTGCGCTCCCGTCGTTCGGTCCCAGCGCTTGCCAACCTAGCAGTTTGAAAGCACCCCCGGGTGCAAGTAGATAAATAGGTACCGCTTTATAGCGGGAAGGTAAACGGCGTTTCTGTGTGCTGCTCTGGTGCTGGCTCGCCAGAGCAGCTTCGTCACGCTGGCCACGTGACCCGGAAGTGTCTGCGGACAGCGCTGGCTCCCGGCCTCTAGAGTGAGATGAGCGCACAACCCTAGAGTCTGTCCAGACTGGCCCGTACGGGCAGGGGTACCTTTACCTTTACCTTTACTCTTCCTCATCTGCCATTCCTTTCCCCTAACCCATCCACCATACCTCTCCCTGCCTTTCAGATTTTCCTGTAGGGTTCAAAATATATTTTTGCCCTCTTGATGAGGGAAATCCTGCCCACCCTCTCACAGCTTTAATGGAAAGTATATTACAAGGAGGTTGTATGAGCTGCACACTGCACCACATAATTTATATTGCGAGATTGGAAAGCTAGGGCACATTTGCTGTGCAGCATCTTACAGTTTTTATTTTTTTAGTTCTGCTTTGGTAATAATAAGATTATTCTTATTTATTTTATTTATCGAATTTATATACTGCCCTGTACCCAGAGGTATAAGTTTAAATTGAATACATTCTACTAACCCATCAAATAAAATTTAAGTTTTTTAAAATCACTAATATGTTTCCTCAGGCAGTGCTGGAAACCCAAAGCTCCTAAGTACATTATGCATTTCTTCCCTTCGGAACTTGTTCAAGTAATTCTCTCCCAAACCTTTGTTGTTAGCTCTTTTTTATTTCTTTCTCGGCTCTTAAAAGTCCATACAATTTCACTCCTACATGAGCTGTGTAATCTCCCATAGTGCATTTTATACCTCAGCTCCTGCTGAGATACACCTGAAAGGTCTCTTGCCATTCCATTCCTGTTTCCTGCCCCCACCCCCACCCCACACTCCCGAAACTAAATCTGTGAATGTTTTCACTGATCAGCCTACCAATAAAGGCAATCCAGAAAAGGCTGGCTTCACTTCAAATCCCCCTAAAATCACTTCAAATGGCATGTAATTGCAGCTCTCTCTCTCTAGATGCCTCACAGCATGGGCTTTTGACGGGGGGGGGGGGGGTGTGCAGGGCGGTGGATCCAGCTGCCCAGAGTGAAATAGCTGCACTCCTGCTCTGGCAAAGGCTGAGTGATATTTGAAAGGGCTTCAAAATGGGCTGGGCTCAACAGTTTCCACACCAGCTGCCACCAGCTTGCCATATAACAGCTTAAAAAGAGGCCTGCTGGATCAGCCCAAAGACCAATCTTGTCCAGTGTTTGCTTGTCACATTGCCAACCCAAAAGGAGGGCCTGAACACAACAACACTCCCCACTAGAGGTTGGCGTCTGTCTCAAGAGACAGTAGAAGGCGCCTCCGGGGAGTGAAGTCAAACCATTGGCCTGATCCAGCACGCTCTTCCTATGTTGTAATAATATAATAATATAATAATATAATAATAATTTATTATTTATACCCCACCCATCTGGCTGGGTTTCCCCAGCCACTCTGGGCGGCTTCCAACAGAATATTAAAATACAATAGTCTCTTAAACATTAAAAGCTGAAGGGCTGCCTTCAGATGTCTTCTAAAAGTCTGGTAGTTGTTTTTCTCTTTGACATCTGGTGGGAGGGCGTTCCACAGGGCGGGCGCCACTATCGAGAAGGCCCTCTCCCTGGTTTCCTGTAACTTGGCTTCTTGCAGTGAGGGAACCGCCAGAAGGCCCTCGGCACTGGGCCTCAGTTCTTAAGACTGCAGGTGAGGTTGAAAATTTAACTGGGACTGCCATATTAAAAATAATAAAAGTTTACAGTATTTTGTTATCATGCTCTTGCGGGGGGGGGGGGCAGGAAGTGCCTCACTCAATACTTCAGTGACAAGGAGAAGTTTAGCTGCCGATTCATACACAGTGGCTTTCCTCACAAACTGTCATGTTTTTAATTTTTTCGGACAAGGTAGCGTTTCATTTCTCTCTCCCCCCGCCCCCCCAATAGAGGCTGTTTTCACACAAATGACTTGCCATGTGAAAAATGAGGTGGCAAGTCACTGTGTGTGAACTTTACCACCTCAGAAAGATGGGAATCCAGACTAGGTTTGAAAAGCAAATGAGCCTTGCAGCCTGTTTACTGGGAAGTAAGGCTGACTGAATTCAATTGGACTTTTAACTTTTGTCTATCTGAATCTGCAAGAATGTCCAGTAAGGTCCGACAGTCAGGAGTGCTAGCAACCTACTGATTTTCAGAATCTGGTTGGAAGGGTCTGGTTGGATTTTGCTGACACCCTGGGCTTGGGGCTGAGGTGACCAGATGCAGAATAGATTCAGGTAGGTAGCCGTGTTGGTCTGATGTAGTCAAAATAAATAAAAAGATTTCGTGCATGCACACGAAAGCTTATACCCAGAACAAACTTAGTTGGTCTCTAAGGTGCTCCTGGACAATTTTTTTATTTAGATGCAGAAGAGGAAAGTGTTTTGGCACTTTTATGTAGTAGAGGGAATTTCATTCACAACTATGTAAGATGCAGAGGCCCTGTCCTATTTTTCACATAGCTACCCTAGTACAGGGTGAAGTATTATGAAAACCTGCATGCCTGATTAGACCAGAGTTCATAGAAGAACACAAAAAATGAATATGTATGTGATGGCCAAGCATTGTATGTCTGTTATGTTTAGTTATCTTGTTATCTTGGTTTATCCTGGATTGTGAGGGTAAAAGAGGAGGCTGTTGTGTATTTGTTTTGTGGCACTGCCAAACCAACTCCCACACTTTGCTTTCACAGTGAAGTAAATTCTAATGTTACCGTTAGGCTTTTCATCTTTTCTCTCTCTCCTTGATCTGTGCAAGCAGATTTATTAGTGTTATTAATTTTTCATACCCAGATAAAGCCACTTGGCATAACCCAGTATAACACTGAACTGCATTCACTGGAGAGCAGGCTGTTTTGCTTATCCCAGCTAATAGATTGCACAGATCTTTACAGGCTCACGCACTATAGAGCAAGGCCGCAATAAAGATGGCAAATAATCTGGCACAAAAGCGTGTGGTGATTTAGGCACAATTCAGTTCATGAAAGCAGCACACAGTTGATTATGCATGGAGGCAGTATTTGCCAACCTGGTGCCCTACAGAAGTTTTAGGCTATTGGCCCAGCCAGTAGTCCAAAATATCTGGATGGTACCACGTTGGTAAAGTCTGTGGTAAGGCCCCTTTTGCTCAGATGCCTGCTTAAGTTATTCAGTATTGTTAAAGATCTCACTGTGGATAATCTTACTCGTTCTTGATCTTTAACATAGACACATGTCCTTATGAATCTTGTATTTTTTCTGGATAAGACTGACCTGGGCATGGTAATTCATTCCTTGAGAATTTCCAGCTCATATTGAAATGTTCTCTATGTAAACCTGACACTGCAAAGTATTTAGAATACTGTAGTCCAAAATGTAGTAGCCAGGTGCTGGTGAGATAGAGCACATAATCCCAATAGCATTTGCAGTGACTATTCTATTCAGGGCCAGTTTAAGGTGCTGGTACTTATAAACTTTATGGGACAAGATTGCCTTAAAGTTCCATGTGTTTCTTCCTGTGTGCCCTGTTCATCATGTGAGGCCCTTTTTGTATCTTGTTCCTGAAAAGGACACAGCTGGCAAGGCCTGGATCCAAACAATCTATTATTTAATTCAACTTTTGTTTATTTCTGTTTCTTTTTCCCTTTCAGTCTTCCCTAAATCTCCCCTTTTCTTTCACCTCCTTCTCCACCCAGCTTTCTGCTGAAGCCCACTAGAGACAAAGAGAATGGCCACTTCCCAGCACCACAAAAAAAAGGAAAGCCATCACTGGAAATGAGGATACAACACGGTGCCAATTTGCATATTCTCATTTGTACATATGGATGCAAATTTAGAAAAAAATACTATAATATAAATAGCAATGCATCTCCTATAAATAATCAGCTGGTAATGACTACCCCCCCCAAGGCTACAACAGCCCCGCTAACACAAATTTGGCAGGTGATCATGAGAGACAAGGCATTTGCTCCAGTCATAATGGAGTGTTGTCCCCAGCAAGGGCCTGTCACCATTGTTCTGTCAGACTTTTGGTGGTGGATAGCTGTTTTTAACATGGGAAGTTTTTAACGTGTGATATTTTACTGTAGTTTTGGTTTCAATGGAAGCCGCCCAGAGTGGCTGGGGAGGCCCAGCCAGATGGGCAGGGTATAAATAATAAATTATTATTATTATTATTATTATTATTATTATTATTATTATTATTATTATGATATCAGTTCATTGTCCAAAACAGGTTACATAAGAAAAATGAAATCTATAAAACCAGCATCAAAATCAGCTAGGGACAACAGGAAAATTGTGCCCAATGCTTCACATGCATAGTTCTTCTGGTGCAGCAGCATTTCTCTTTCCATCTCTCCCCCACATGCTCCCCAAATCTGCTCTGGAGCATCCCCCAAACCTCTGAAGCTGTTTTTATTTGGGGTGGGGATGCCTGGAAAATACAGGAGAGGGAGAGAAAACTCAATTGTGTGTTTGGAAGTCTTCTGCTCATGGAGCTGCATGGAGTGTGGCCCATAGTTTTCACCATTATTCAAATTTCCATCATACCCTTCATCTAAGCATCTCAGTGTGGTATATAAGGTTATTCACCCCGCTCCATTTTATTGTCACAACAACTTTGTAAGGAAGTTTATACTGAGAGAGAGATTGACCCAGGGTCTCCTGGTGAACTTAATGGCTGAATAAGGAGTTGAATCTCATTCTCCTTGGTTAACGTCTGATGCTTTAATTGCTGTACCATATTCACTCTATATACATATACATATATTTCCTACATATGTAATGAGACAATTTCCAGAGGATTTAAATTCCAGAGGAATTAAAATACCTGCAAATAAAAGTGTGCATTCACATGATCATGTTGAACATCTGTGTATGTGTTGAAAGTATTCTAATTCAATTTTCAACAAAAAGAAGAGAACTAAACATGGAGTACACTCAGTTCACAAACAAACAAACAATGCAAACATAAAATTAGCACAAAATAAAATCTTGATGACGTGCACGTGTGAAATGGCTGTCACCAGCCTTTTACCAGCTTTGTCTGATTTGCTATATTTGACCGTTCTGGGACAGGAATGTCCTGAGCGCTGCTTTGGTAACCTCAAGTCTGGATTGCTGCAATGCGCTTTATGTGAGTCTGCCCTTGGGCCTGGCTTGGAATCTCCAGCTGGTGCAGAATTCGGCAGCCAGACTGCTGATGGGGACACGTGGCTGACAACATGTGACACTACTGTTATAAACTCCTTATCTAGTCATTTGCAAAGGGTGCTCAGCTACCTCAGAGCCAGTTTCTAGTCATTGTGTTAATTTACAGCACTGTGAACAACTTTGGTGCAGGTTACTTTAGGAATAGCCTGAACCACTATATCCCAGCTTCATCACTGTGATTTTCTACAAGTGTTGTTTGTTCTCTGCTGAGTTGGCGAGGCTCATCTGACATCAACAAGAAATGGAGCCTTTAGTATCATGAGCCCAGTCCTGTGGAATACTCTGCCAATAACAATGCAGCAGGCACCATCTGTTTCATACTTTAAATGTCTGCTGAAAACTCTACTATTCCAGCTTATGGGCAATGTTTCACAAGGCTACAGGTGTTATACAAGCTCCTTTCAGACGCAGTTCCATGTACAAAGAATGCATGCAGAAAGGTGGCATTTTGACATGTTTCTTTCAGTTAGATGTTGAATTAAAGACACATCGTTTTGGGGAAGAACCTGCAGCTGCTGCTGCAAAGCTGCATTCTGAATAGATGCTTTCTTTTTGTGCAGAACAACAGCGGGAAAAGGCTACAGCTTAATGAACTTACAGCAATGTTGGTTGAACTGGTATGGTCTGTGGCAAAGGTGCATGCTCCGGCACTGGGGCAGAGGGCAGGTGGAGGCATGGCTGGTGTGTGCCCTGTGGGGTGTGGTGTGCATCCCAGGGTGTGGCACGCCACCTGTGGGGCCATGGTGTGCGTCCCGAGGTGTGGCATGCTCCCGAGGGGTGTGGCGCGCCACCTGAGGGGGCATGGCGCCCTGCACAGTGGGGGGGTGCACGGCGTGTGTCCGGGGGCAGCCGCAATGGTACCCCCCTCACCGATGGTGCCGGAGGCGGTGTGCTCCCCCCCCCGCCCTCCGCCAGTGGGTACGGTTTGACTTTTTTCTTTCCTGATAAAGTGGCAGTGCCATTGATTCTGTGTTTGCCATACTACCATAAAGTTTTCAACGAATATGACTGCACAGTGCAAAAAGTCAAACTTCACATCCTGAGCATGTACTGTTGCCAGCTTAAGATGGTTGCATGAGTCTTTTGTTGAAATGTTGATCTCTCTGTGAAAAACTGGTAATACTTTGGCTTTCATAACATTTAGCCTTTCCTAGACACAAGGGAGATAACAATCTGAGCTGGGGCAGTGGTGGGAGTTTGCATACTAAGCCAGCCTGCCTACATGTTTGTGCTAAGTCCCTAAATCAGATATGGTAGTCTGTTTGTTTGTTTAATTCCAAATGGAAATCTCCCTCAATCAGACCATGGTCCAGCGCCTGTCTCCTGAGTGGCTTGGAGTCTTTCGTACAAAGTCTTAAAAATAAAATGTGGAATATGCATTCTCTCCCACAATCTCCCAGGAACTCAAGTCAAACAGGATGCTTGTGTTGACTCTATGTCTTCCAAATCCCCGCTTTTGTGTCAGTTCACAAATATAGATAACTTTGGTGAGGACTTTCAAAGATTTATGGGCAAAAAGTAAATTATGTTAGCAAGGGAGAGAAGAGCGCAATCAGGCCAGACAAATTGTTCAGGAACAGAACTGGTCTCTCAACTACTAACATTTGAAAAACATCTCAGTGTAGATTAAGGAAGCATTGCCTCCCCCACCTGTTTCTGTATTACAGTATTATTTTTTTATTACTGTATTTAAAGCATATACACTGCCATTAAATCAGAAGTTACCAAGTTAGTGTACTGTATAACATTATAACTTAAGACAATGGGTTATCTGCATAATTGAATCGTGCACAAACTGTGGTTTTGATTCCTGCCATACATGCTTGTAATAGATGATTCAGATGACCTGGTTGCTATTAGTGTGGTGTGTTTGGGGGAAGAGTGCATCTGTCCTCCCACATTTTTCTGAGTAGCTGTGTGAATAATTTGCTAAAAATCATAGTGAACCTCTAGATTCAAAAACTGTTTAAACATTAAAAGCTTCCCTAAACAGGGCTGCCTTCAGATGTCTTCTAAAAGTTTGGTAGTTATTTTTCTCTTTGACATCTTGTGGAAGGGCCTTCCACAGGGCGGGTGCCACTACTGATAAGGCCCTCTGCCTGTTTCCCTGTAACTTGGCTTCTCGTAGCAAGGGAACCGCCAGAAGGCCCTTGGCGCTGGACCTCAGTGTCCGGGCAGAACGATGGGGGTGGAGACGCTCCTTCAGATATACTGGACCGAGGCCGTTTAGGGCTTTAAAGGTCAGCACCAACACTTTGAATTGGGCTCGGAAACATACTGGAAGCCAGTGTAGGTCTTTCAAGACCGGTGTTATATGGTCTTGGTGACCGCTCCCAGTCACCAGTCTAGCTGCCGTATTCTGGATTAGTTGTAGTTTCCGGGTCACCTTCAAAGGTAGCCCCACATAGAGCGCATTGCAGTAGTCCAAGCAAGAGATAACTAGAGCATGCACCACTCTGGTGAGACAGTATGCGGGCAGGTAGGGTCTCAGCCTGCGTACCAGATGGAGCTGATAAACAGCTGCCCTGGACACAGAATTGACCTGCGCCTCCGTAGACAGCTGCGAGTCCAAAATGGCTCCCAGGCTGTGCACCTGGTTCTTCAGGGGCACAGTTACCGCATTCAGGACCAGGGAGTCCTCCACACCCACCCGCCTCCTGTCCCCCCAAAACAGTTCTTAAATAAATACATAATAATAATAATAATAATAATAATAATAATAATAATAGATTCCTATTTCCAATCATAGGAATATTCTCATTCAGAGTATACAGAACATAGATGTTTTTATATATTTTACATGATGATTGAAAATCAGTTTTAGAATAGTTTTCTGAAACTGATGTACAATATGCAAATTCCATCTTGAAATTGGGTCTAAATGAAGATCTTTTGGCTACATACCAGCCTATTTTTGCTCTCTCTTTTGTTCTTCCCTTCCCCTGCAACTCTACTTTGTATAGCTTCCAGCCTCATTAAGAGTTCTGGACCCCCGGAAAGCGTGCTTGTTATTTTGTAACAATTGTGGAGGCTTTTTTCTGGATCCAAGTGGCTGTCTTTGCTTTTTCACTACCCAAGGCTGGCCAGGTTTTTCCTTTTTTCCATTGCTGAAGAATTAGGTTATCTACACTTGCAATTTGTATTTCCATTTCTGTCTACTGCTATTGCCGTTATGCAATATCTGAAGAAGCACCTGCATTAATCTTATTAATTTTGTTAGTTTACTTTTGCCTACTCAGCTCATAGCTGTATTTTTTTAATGAATGCCACATTTGATTAACAGCATCAAAATTGTTTTCAAAATTGGGCTATTGGCTCTTCATCTTTCAATCCTAGATATCATCTGATATCTTGTAGAGACTAATTCAATAAAAGTCTCCATCTGCAGACTGAGTCTGAATGCAAACCTCCAGGCTTCAACAGCTAACTGGATTTTTGTACCCATGCCTCCCCCTCCTCTTCCCCAACCCCTGCTTGGGCAGTGCCTAGCTTGATAAAGAATTCTGGAGAACTCAAAAGCTTGCACCCTATTTGCCAACATTTTGGCTGATCTTAATAAAGATACTTCAGAGCTGTGCATTTTGGAGGGTTCCTCTCCCCCCTTATGGACCAACACAGCTGCCTTTGGTTTTTTTGCCTCCACTTCTGTAACCCTGCTTGAAAGACCCACATTTTCCTTGCTGCCCTCCCCGCTCTCCTCCGTTGCTAGGGCTTGCATGTATCCTAGCTACAGCGCTTAGCAAATAGCTGACTAGCTCTTTAGAAAGCCAGTATCGCCGCTGAGATCTCTGGGCTCCAGCACACGCAACCCTCTTCCTATAGGAGCTTCACTCAGCTAATGCTTATGGAGGCAGTTACTTTGCTGAAGATGAAGTGGGAAGCTGGTGCTTTGCTGAGATAAAACCAAAAAACAAAAACCAGATAAGGAGGATTGCTTGGGGGAAGAGGATGTACTTGCATGTGCGTGTATTATGCTCGGAAGCCGATCATAATAATGGCTGTACCGAATTGATCAGGTTTTGCTTCCTGACAGCTGCAGAAATGCCTCTATTGTTTGTAGCCCCCTCCCCTGCCTCCCCTCACGCTTTCTTCCAGAAACAGCGCTGCTGCTAACCTGCTAAGACGCTGTTTTTCGAGGGGCTGAGGCCAATCCCAGACATGGCGAAGGGGTCGAACCAGAGCAGGCACAAATGGAGTGCGCTTCACACATTCCTCCGGTGCAACATGAACCCGGAAACGCAGCGCGTGGTGGTCTTTGTCATTCTGCTCTTTCTCATCATCATTAATGTTGTGCTCATGTTTCTCCTGGCAGTTTACTGAGAAGCAGGATTGTTGTTGCGTGGCAAAGAGTGGCTGGGGCTTCCAGGATTGGGCTGCAGACCAGCAGGTCAGCTCGTCATTGTCTGATTCAGGTTCGCCTTGTCTTCTGTCGTAGCCATGTGTCTGAGCATGTCTCCTGTGATTATTCATCGGCGCACTGTATCCCTGGCTCTCCCTGTTCCTGTTGCCTGTGCCTTGCCAGCCAGAGCAGCATCACATCTTGGAAAGGGAAGAAGTAATGCGGCCAGCTTGGTTAACTGAGTCGCTGCCGGCCACCTCTGGCCGTAATCACAATGATGCTGCATACAGACACACTCCGCCTCTTAGCTGAATGGACTTGGAAGTGCTCAGCAGACTCTATCTATGCACTCCATTGGCTTGTTAAGTGGCACTTATTTGATGAACTATTATACAAGAAAACGGCTACATGTCTGCAGCTGCTGTGAGAAAAGCCCAATCCATTAGAGCAAGTATTGCTCTCTAATTGTGACCATCGGGGCTTCGAGAATATGTGTGCTGGGATGTGAGTAATGCCCAATTAGCTGTAATTGATTAATGGTGGATCATTAGAGTACATCAGGAATCTATGTTTATGTTCAGCGACTGCCCTGTGGAATGTATGTCTTCACTGGCTTTTATCCCATTTTCTTAATGACTTCAGAGTGCTTATGTGTAGAGAAACATGTAAAAAAAATATGTTGGTGGGATCTTTGGACAAGAAACTGCCTTTGTCCCTTCTGTTTCTAGCTGAAATATTGAGGTGTTGTGGGAGAGCTGATCCAGTCCTCTTAAAATGGATAAAGCCAACTCGATAATCAACTTGGAAATGATATATTTTTATTTACCAGTCTTGTTCCATCTGGAAATTCAGACACTGATGGATTGAAAGTGGGAGTGAGGGGAGGCAAGGGAAAAGCAGTCAGGCTGGTAGTGTCAAAGGCAACTGATTCTTCAAGAAACACTGAAGTTCAAATAAATCCTGTGACATTGTCCAATGGAAAATTCACAAGTGTGGCTTGCTTCCCAAGCCTTGAGTAGAAATCCAGCCCTCCAGAAACGCAACAAACCCCTTACTGGCATTGAAGTTGCAAAGCAAGAACTTTCAGGTGTGTTCATCTCACGTGGTCCAATATTTGATAATGAAACTGCTCTCTTCTCCTTGGAGTTTAATGCTAATTCCACCCTAAAAGAACTGAATCCATTATCAAGAGCCATTCTTTCTAAGTTATGTGTGTGTCGTGTTCTGTGCAGTCTTCTCCATTCCTACTAGTTACATGAGTCACTCTGTTGTTGTGCTAGACACCTTCTTTTTTAAAGAAAGCTCATTTTGAAAATACTTTGTGATTTTTGGCACATGGAAGAAGCAAGCCTGGGATACACTCAGAGATGTAAGCCTGACAGCTAGTTAGTTCTCAGAATGGTTTTTGCATAGACTTTATTCATCTGAACAGGCAATCCCATTCTGCACTTAAGGCAAACCAAACAACACAAGAGCATGTAGCATTTCTTAAATGTATTGTTTTCTTAGTTTAATGTAAAGTTGGGAAAAATAAACCCAACCAAAAATCTGTTTTACTTGTCTGGCTAAAAGCCTAATTTCCTCTATGGACATTGTATAACTTTAGAGAGTAGTTGCGTGGGGCGGGGGGAGTTTGCTTTCATGACGAAATTAAAAAAAAAATGAAAGGCCTCAGCTTGGTTTTCTTAGCTCCAGCTTCTGCTACAATTTCCATTCTTCTTTGCTTACTGCTTTGAGCAACATATTTGGAAAGGCAGTGTATACATTTTAAATATAAATAAATGTTGTATGCTGCAGCAGTCTGCAGTGTTAATAAAGAAACAAACAGAACTTTTGTTTTGCCATAGCCAGAAATAAAATACTGAGGGCCAATTCATATTTATTTATTTTCATATTTATTTATTTTATAATCAAGCTCTTTGCCTTGATTGAATGTGTGTCATTCATCCCCAAATCAAGTCAAGTTGTGCCACTAGTTCTGGCATTAGTTGTCCACAAATGTAGAATGCAGATGTGAACCCAGTTAACCTCCATTGTTCCTGATCCAGCAGGTAGTATGTAAAAAGAGCCTCTGCTTACATACACAGACCTTCATAACTGGATCAGGATGCGCCTCTAAGAATTCATTACAAACCCAGATGGCTGGCGAGCGTACAATGAGAAACATTGGTGCTGGGGAGAGCCCAATTTTTGACCATGCAAATCAGCCCTGACAAATACCCAATGCTTTCTATACACTGTATCCTGAGAGAGCTATAAGAAAAAGAGTTCTGAGGCTGTTTTGTCAATAAGATTCCTCATGCATTTATTCATGGCATATTGTAAATTTCTAATGTTGGTGCTTGACATTTAAAAATTGAATAAATTCTGGCTTCTTATAAAAAGAACTGTTATAACTGTTCCTCAAAATAAAGCCAAACTGTATTCAAATAAACATGGATGGAAATGTGTGTCAATTAACCCTCAGTAGGCAATAACCAAATTACTAGTTACTGGGACTTTACACTTCAACAGAGGTATGTAGCAGCATGAACATTGTCAGATGTGAGCTGCTTATGACTGCATTTATATCCTTCCTTTCTTCCATGAGGGAATTTGAAGTAGCATGTGTGGTGCTCCCACACAATTTCTATCCATGCAGTCACCTGTCTTGTGTGCCTTTTGGATAATAAATTGCTGGACTTGCACACCTTCAAGATCTAGAGTTTGAGGTGGGAGGAATCGATAATGATCACCTTTCCTTGCCTTAAGAAAGTGTGTGTGTCCCACTAAAACTTAGAGCCTAGCCTTGAAAAGCGGGCAGGAATAGATCTTATTAGTAATTCTGTGACAGCAATGTGATAAACAGTAATAACATTGTACATTATGACATCGAAAGGAAAGTAAGTAACATTCCTTGCTTCTCTAGCAGGCACTCCAAAATCATATCTGACTGTAATGACTCCCTAGTGAGGTTCATATATATATATTTGTATAAAGTGTTGCTTGCTACTCAGATAAGGTATCAAATTTGTCTCCCTCTTCTGATATTTTTTGCCAGTATCCCATCTTTTTTAGGAGGTTGTTCTATTTATCTTTCATTTCCAAAGGTGAACCTTGCCTTTCTAAATAATTAGGCAAAGAAATATACATCTAAGACAATAAAACATTAGCAATGTATCCGCCTGATAAAAAAGCATACATTTCTAAGATCCATAGCAGGTGAAAAGCAAATTCAGAAAACCACATTCCTAAAAGCCTGTTGGGAAATAAAAGCCTTCGTTGCTTGCTAAGGAGACAGGCAAGCTTCTTTTTCCAGGACACATAAAAGACCCAGCTGCCCCCTTTATGTTAGTGAATGAGAGGTGAGGGAACAGAACAGGACCTCTACCCTTGACCTCAGAGCCTGGACATCTCATATGGATGGGGGTAATTACTGAGATTATTATTTTTATTATTTATTATTCCTCCAAATAACAGGGCAGTTCACAACATAAAAATACAAATAAGAACACAGAATACAGAATAAAACAAGAACAAAAACCAATAACTCCCCTCTCACAAAACATTTAAAAGGCTATAGAATGTTCAATCAGCCAAAGTCTCTTGGTTATAGAGAAATGTTTTGCCTGGTGCCTAAAGATATGTGATGAAGGTGCTGGGTGAGCCTTCCTAGGGAGAGCATTCTGCAAATGGGAAGCCACTTCAGAAAAGGCCCATTCTCATGTTGCTGCCCTCTGGGCAGCCTCATAAATACTGCATTATAGTAATCCAACCTGGAAGTGACCATCACATGAGTGACTGAAGCTCAGGAAAGGGCACAGCAGCTGGTAAAAGGCACTGCTAGCTCGTTCCACTACCTCTGTATCCAGGGACTCAGCTATACAGCTGCAAATAAAATGTTTTAAATGTGTTGTAAAGTGCAATATACAAGTGTTCTATGCCAAATTCAATGTATTTTTCAAAATGTTTAAAAAAAAAAGCATTTTCATGGTTTTTTTTTTATATGTGTGTAGATTCCACCCAGGAGCAAGGCTGCTAGATCTAGGAGTACCCCAAGCTGTATGGTTGCTGCACAATTGTACCTAGGTTTCGAGAATCACCGACCAACAGTACCTGGATTAAGCTTCACTTTGTTGACTGAACAAACAGAGCTGACCCCAGGCACTGATTTAGAACTTCCAATTCCTTCCTGGAAATAGCAGGATGTGCACTGCCTTTATCCGTCAAGATTATGGGCTGTCTCCCAACCAGAGCTAGTTTAGGTCACAGATTTTCTATACCTTTTAGCCCTGTTATAGCACCTGATTATCAGGGATGTAGATGTACCCTACTAACTTTTTAAACTAATGTTAGCAGTATTTTTGAGGAAAGAACACAGCAGCTGGTAGAGAAGTTCCTGGAGGGTATGTGCGATCAAGGATGACAGCTGCCATTGCTAGGTGGAATATCCACTTGTAAAGAGTCCCATGAGTTTGGGCAGCAGTATGATAAGGTCCCTCCAAGGCACAGATATCCTCTTCTCACCACAGCCTGCCAGGATATCTCTTTTGTTCTTGAATGGCAGCAATAGCACACACAGGACCTTAACCAAGGAAAGCTCCTGGGATTCATGAGTAAACTGTCTCTGACCCAATTTGTGTATATGCAGCAGAAGTGCTAATGCTTTTCCTAGAGCAAACTACTTCATACTTCTGGAAGGGGGTTGCAGGTTTGAATTATTTGTACACTGCTCTTCATCCAAAGATGAAATTAACTCCTACACAGAAAAATAAACCCAAAAGAAGACTAGGCTGATACTACTTTTTTACATGCAAGAAAAAGCGTTGTTGGGGCAAGTGGGGAGCATTTAAACATGCAACTCCTCTCCTGTGCTCTCCTCCATGGGGGGAAAAAAAACCACAACTTGATCTCGCTATATGTTTAAAATGGGCTTTTAAAAAGAAGAATGAACAGATGAGAGAAAACCATGTTTTCATCATAACAGCAAATGCAATATTTAGGCTGCAACCCTATATACCTATTTGGGAGTAAGTCTCATTGAACTCAGTAGGGCTTACTTCTGTCTAAGATTGTACTGATAGTTAGACTAATCACTCAAAACCTTTTGATCAACTGAATATGTACACCTGGTTCAAACAGGGCCCAATGAGGTGATCAGGATTGTACCTGCTGCCTCCCACCTGAATGTTAATTTTTAAAATATAAGTATGTATCAAAAATTGCAAATGACAGTCATTATCTTAGAAGAGGCATTCTCCCTCTTTCACACAGGAGGAAATGCCTCTTCTAATATGGTAAATGATCATATAGACAGCATCTGAATACAAAGAAATTGTGCTTCATTCCAATTTGATTCATCAACCATTCAAAACTCATACAATCAATAGACCTTGTTAACTGGATGACACAACAGCACATAAAATACTTTCCATTTACAAGGTGCTTGTGAGTGTTCAAAGTGTTTCACTGTCAAGCTTGAGACAGATGTTCAGTAAGAGAGTAAGAGTTAAGGGACACCTAGAAAGTAACACACCAGAGCCAGGTAGACCTTGTTGCTCAGGCAAGATCTCAGATCAGAAAGAAATAGTGATGCTGGGGGAAATTGATGTTTTGCAAACTCCAATACAAGCTGATGTGATCTGCATTTCATGGACTAATGCGTGAACCAAACTTCCCACCTCTCAAATTTTTCGATGTAGTTCTTGACTCATTTTTTTAAAAGTGTATGTTGAGAGAAAAACACATAAAACGGCATTTAAACAGAAACTTACATTTAAAAATACATGTCAAAGTGTGATGTTCATGCAAATTAAAAACCACTATGGGAAAATTATTGCAGAAATAGGACAGAACAGACTTGGGAATACTTGAGGGCTGGAAACATGCTCCATGCTGCAGTCATGATAACTTTCTGACAACATGCCTCAGCTGCACACAGTAGCAAACTGAAGCAAACTATCCTTAGCAGCTAGATTTCAATAACTCTTACAACAACTAAGCTAGAAAAGGGCTTAATATTATTACCACCATTCCCATGCTGCAGGTAGAAGGCTGAGACTGAGAGATTGTGGCGTGCTTAAGGTGACCTAGTGAGTTCATGGTTGGGGTGACATTTGAACATGGGATTTCCTGACTCATAACTCTCATTCTTCATGGCTGATCTCTCCAGGTGCGGCTGGAAGAGACCCCTGCCTGAAACCCTGAAGAGCCAATGCCCTTCAGTATGGACAATACTGAGCTTAGTGGGCCATTGGTTCCTATGTTGGTTCACCCAGTGTCCTCGGTGTCTTAGCGTTTTGACTAATCGTGTTGCTATCCAGGGACTCATGAAGACTCCCCTGTACCTCATTGTTAAACCTGAATGCACTCTGGCCTCATCCAGTGTTTTGGGAAAGTTGTCAAATCCATCATTCTGGTGAATGGCCAAACCTTTTAAGTTAACCTTTGCTTGCCTTCTTCAGCTGCTTACAGTGCCTGTATCTGCCCATGCAAGAAGGCTTCTTTGCCTTAAAACCTTTATATCTCTTCAAAAAGAACTAATTGGTCACTACTTAGAGACTGTGACTCATTCAAAGTGCTCTCAGAGCTCAGCGTGGAAACACCCCTCCCTAATCATTGTAGATAAAAGAAGAACATTTAGCACTTTCAAGTCTACTGGTCCTGTAGCTTGTGGCCCTGGCGGGGAAAAAAAAAATGCTGGGAGGAAGAAGGAAGTTAGTTTTGTCTGCAATCCTAGCATTACTTCTAATTACATTTAATACTTACCTCAGGGGAAGAAACAGCAGGGGAGCCTCTCATCATCTTTTCTTTCAAAATAGAGGCCTGTTCCCTCAGACAGCCTCAAAACACATTGTGGCTTTAAGGAGGGATTAAAGAAATCCATCATCTATCAGTGACTATTAACCATGGTAACTAAATTGTCAGAGCAAGTATCAGGGCCAGCCCTATCATAAGGGGGAGGGAGAGAGCCCTTCAGGTAGTAGGTGGAAGGGTGGCAGTACTGGCTTCACCCCTGGTTTTTGCTACTCAACCCACTAGCTGCAGAGCAAGCCGATCAGGCGCCTGGGGCGGCGCACGTGCCCTGCACCCGGGGGCGGGGCCAGCCGCCTGCAGGGGTGGGGCCAGCCAGGGCAGAATGCTCCACGGGGCCTCTGAGGAATCTGCCTGCTTCCTCCCACTCAGCCACCTTACAGCGTGGAGCCTGCGGGTGCCCAAGCCACTGCGTCACTCCCAGGAGAGACGCGTGGCTCGGGCACACTGCAGGCCCCGCGGTAAGTGCTGCCCACCATTTTGTCACCCCCCAAGTGATGACACCTGGGGCTGACCGCCCCCACAGCACCCCCTTCTTCCGCCCCTGCAACCCACCAGGCTTTCCCATCTGTTAGAGGTACCCTCCCTTAAAGTACTCTGCTGCCCTCAGGACATTGTGCCCTTCTTATTTGTTGGCATCAATCTTAAGGTTACCAGATTTTTTTCAATGAATCCAGGGACACTTTTCAACTACTAAATAGATGGATTTTGTATGGGGACTGATTTGTAAATCCGGGGACTGTCCCTGGGAAATGGGGACATCTGGTAACTTTCATCTTGGCAGACAATGGAAGTCAACCCATTGGAGAGTGTCTATAGGTACTGATATAGGAGCCCTTCACCAGAGTTAAAAAGATTCATCTAATGCAGATGGAATGGCTTCAGGTGGGGGAAATCTTATCTTTTTGCTCCAGACTGTAAAATGGGTTGGTTTTGAGCAGCATACAACTAAATACAACTAAATATAAGATTCAAGGGGCAGGGAGAGAGAGGCTATTTCACTCATGTCTGGAGTTGGGCTTACAGAAGAATTTTCTTAGCCACTGTTATAAACAGGAAGTTGGATGAGATGGACCTTTGCTCTGATGCAGTAAAGTTCTTATTAAGGGCCTAACTACACATATGTTACCAACATGATTAGCAGTTAACACCAATACCACAAGTTCCTTCTAAATGCTTAGTTCCATTACCTCTGCATCCAGTGTTTTCCACTGCTGATTTGTGAAGCTCTGTATATACACAATCCACACCTATCCTGTGGTTTCCTGAGAAACACTGCATTTTGATGCTCCCCCCCCAGCTTCAAACTGAATTGAAAATGTAAGCCATATGAACACAGCAATGGTTCCTTCTACACCTGCTGGTGCGGACAGAAATTGAGAATTTGGGAAAACACCAAGCTGTACTGATGTCTACAACAATGTGACAATGCAAGTTGAAAATGCAAAAGAGAAACCCGACCCTGCTGTGTTTTAAGGCAGTAATGTGTACACATGCTCCCATGTGCTGAAGAGTAGGAACAGGAGAGTGATTAAGCCAGCAAGAATCCAGAGGACATTCTCCCTTTCTCCTGAGTAGACTCTTCCTGGGGTATAACCATGGTAATTATGTCTTTT
Source organism: Podarcis filfolensis (assembly GCF_964270895.1). Classification (NCBI taxonomy): domain Eukaryota; kingdom Metazoa; phylum Chordata; class Lepidosauria; order Squamata; family Lacertidae; genus Podarcis; species Podarcis filfolensis. The sequence continues at coordinate 40,522,886 of NC_139608.1, read as the reverse complement.
GGCATCTACACAGGTACCCTTATGCCAGCTTGCTGTTTGCCACTCCTTTAGCTCCTGCATTTACTCTCAAGACCCTTGGGAGCAAAGAGTGAGAACTGGGCACTGACGCAGGGCTTGGCTGTAGCCATAGCGTGTATAAAAGGACCCAGCCAAAACATCCTTGATACGGGGTACTTCAGGCTACCTTGGGATCAGGTCCATGACCAGGTCCTCAGTTGTACTGGGGATTGCTGCGGGATCCTAAATCACCTTCTTGGATGAGGTTTCTCCCAGGGTCTGAGTCAGGTGGGAGTCTGACCATGGTGTGATTTTTTTTACTGAGATGGAAGGGAGGGAAGGTCTTAAACATCTCTGTGCATTATCAATGATAATGCCCCACGCCTGTACCTAGAATTTTTTTTTGAAAAACAAACACCTAGAGTAATAAAATGGGTACAATGAACATGCAGAAGATTGATAAAGTTTGCAGCTGCTGCCCCCTCCATTAATTGATTGTTTCTTTGTGCACATCTTACATATGTGCAATATATATGCATGTAAGGTTCTGTGCACTAACTAGAACTTCTGTGCTAAGTTCAAAGGACAAATGAAAGTTAGGATAGCTGATGCTCAGAGAGAGAGAATGGCTGTATACCCCACTTCACCCATGATTAAGTTGGCCCCAGGAACCTTTTATTTAGACCATCCCAGCTCTACTTCTGGCATGTGTGAAAGAATGCTAAGGCAGCTATTTGCTTATTTTACCCCATGCTCCCAGGCAATGTTCTATGAAAGGGGGTCTCTGATCATTATCTGCTGCCTTTCTGATTTATTTCCCATCCCAAGGCAGCAGTCTGAATGCATGGGAAGCTTGTTTTCAAATGAATAAATGATGCTATCAGCTATTCTTTGAATTTGCTGTTATTTTGAGCAAAAGCATTCATGACATGTCTGAGATAACATACACAATGAGAAGCATACATATTTGTGATGTGCTCATGAGCATGTTAAGCCTTGAATAAACTACATACAATGGAATTAATTGCTGTTATCTTTTAAACTCTCTTGGCCTCCTTCTCTGACCCCTGAAGTCTTGAGATGTTTCCAACATTCCCAAATGCTCAACATTTTCTGCACATATGCTGTCTTGTAAAAAATAGCACAAGTAAGCCTGGATCTTCACAACCTTGGTTGAATTAAAGATCAACTCAAATAGCATGGGGATGCTCATTGTCTCCCATTCTCTCTTGAAATGATGCTACCTGGTATGAGGTTTTTGTAATATGTAGAATAATACTCTTACTGTTATTCTTTCTTTCTTTTCTTTTCTTTTTTTGAGAATGTTACACAGGGCAGAAATTGTGCCATTCTATTTTTTAAGGTCTGAAAAAATAAAAAGGTTGTTTGCCAAGGGTACACAAAGTTAGATGTCAGGAAAGTCTCTCTTAGGACACTACATTCCATAGCAGGGAGCCATAACAAAAAATGAAAAACAAAAACACACCTTTCCCCACAAGCCTCCTGTTGTACCTTACTTGGTGGGGCCATTCAGTGCAGGATCCTGAAATAAGATTTCATGGACTGGGTAGGGATGTTTGGAGACGTGGACTTTTGAGCGCTCTGGTCCCAAGCTATGAAGGGTGCTAAAGGTCAAAATTAGCACCATGAATTGGGCCTAGAAATGAGCTAGGGATCCCTCTCAGCTCTACACTTCTAGGATTCTATGAAGATGGCAAAGCAATGGTATGTTGTGTTCATATCACCCAGTCCCATTTAGCAGTTTCTCTGCCATATGCTCTGTTAACTGACATTTCCAGTCCACCTTTCCAGTCCACATTTCCAGTCACAGGCAGACTCATATATAAAACATTGCAGTACTTTGAACAGGAGGTTACCAGGGCATGACTAAATGAAGCAAGGCCAGTTCTGTCCAGGTGGGGTCCTAGGTGATGTTCGTCTTCTCTACTGTATGGCTGTATGTGAATGCACCCATGCTTCTAGCACTCATACATTGCAATTTTACATTTCAAAAAGGAAATGAAGAAATTGTTGTTACTCTCTACTAATTCTGTTCCCAGAATAGCCAGAGCCTTTTGCAGCTACATTGGAAACATCTGGCATTATGTATGGAGTTTGTGCTGGAGGGAGAGAGCACAAATTCCCAGCAGCTGATGGTCCTAGGCCCAGTGCATTGAGCTTGGCCTTCTGTTCATTCTTCATTGCAGCCCTAGAGAAACAGCAAACAGGATTTGGGGTGAAGTCAGACCACCAACTGTTGGGTTCTGTCAGTAACTCACAGAGATCTCCATCAAAGCTCAAATCCCAAATGCTGAATGGAGAAAAAGGAATTGGCCAGCAGGGTTAGGGGAAACAGGAACTGTTAAGCTACTGGAGCCACTTTAGGGCTAAAGGTTGCATGAAGCTGCTTAGGGCACTTTATGGCTTTTAGATGGGCTCAAACTGTTTAAGCTGATTTAAAGCTTTAGATCAGTTTAAGTTCTCTGTGTCTTAGGGTTTAAAAATTTATCAATCAAAGTCTTTTATATTGTTTTAGAAGCAAGAATGTTTATTTTGTAGCATTGCAAATCAATTAAAGCATTTTTATTACAATTATGATATCTCAATACATATTAAATAAAGTAAGGTAGCAGTCTAAGAAACAATGCAAAGCATGTAATGTATTGTTTGTGAGATAATTGTTAAAACCTTCCTTTCCAGCGACCCTCTGAGGCATATGTGGGAGCTCCCTTGTGCCCAGGGAACATTGTTTCACTGTCAGGGATATTATTTTAATGTTCATAATCACTGCTTATAAAACATTAATCTGTTACTTTAATTTGGAGGCAAATTTTAATTAATTTTCAACAGTTGCAAAAAGTATCTACTGATAATCAGATGAAAGCGAAGCATTTGTGGTAGAAAGCTCAACTTCAACCTGCCTGCCAAAAGTTGGTGCTAAAAAAAAAAGAATTGGGGGGGGGGTTGGTTCACATCCAGCATGTATCCAGGAAAAGGAAGTTCCACAGTTGCAGGGTAACCTTCAAGAACACCATCTGACATGCTGTTACTGTCTGGGACCCCAGTGGGGCACAGAATGTAAAACAGGGTGGCTAACCTCTGGTCCTCCAGTTATTGTTGGACTCTAGCTCTTATTAGCCCCAGCCAGCATGACCAATGGTCAGAGTGAAGGGGATCTGCTGTCTAACAACATCTAGAGGGCCACAGATTAACATTCCCTGGTGTACAGGGTGATTCTGTTCAGAATAGTGATGGAAAGGCTGCAGAATGGAATAAGGAGACTCAGGCTTAAGAATTGCCTATGCTATGCAGGACTTCCACTGACAGGACTGATTAAATGAGTCCTGTGCCATATACTGCAATTTTATTACCCCAACACACACAAAGAGTTAAATACTGAGGAAAATACCACAAGCAAAACTTTAAATATTGAGATGCCAAGTAATAATGATAACGAGGTTGGCTGGGGCTCCCCTTTAAAATAAGTTGGTAGGCTGGTGGGCCTGCTTGAGCCCCACACTACCTCCCTCCACAGAAGCTTACATATGGAGATATGTCACCACTGGACAAACATTTCCATAGAAGATCAGGGGCACAAGGAAGAAACGCTGCCTCTTCTCTGCCTTTGAAAAAGTTGTAGATTATTCCAGGTGTCCCAAGCACTGATGCAGTACCACTGAAGGAATATTACTCTGGTGCAGGAATTCAAGTAGCTCAGTCAGCTCTTGTTGCTAGAACCAAGTTGCTAGCAATGTATTCCTGTTACGTGTCATCTTCAAACATGATTATCTTTCTTCCCCTTCTTGACAGTTATATGAATGTGCTGGACAGTCCTGTATCTGTATCAAGGTTACATCAGTGCAAAAGGTCAACTTGGTATTTCCTCCCATTTTGACATTGATTAGGTGTTCCTTGTTGAGTTTAGCTTTCCAGCCAACTCTTTAACGTCAACATTTGAGCTGTCAAGTCTGTCCAGAAAGGTGCTATAACCTTGCAGCTGTGCTTGGCATGCCACCCACTTTTGCAATGTTACACTGACCCAGCTGTCATAGCTGTTGGCACACTCCAGCCTATGTCTTCGCTCGGCAACTCTTAGGTGTGGTAAGTGAATCCCTACTGAGAATCTACCATAACTGGAGTTCAAAATCTATCAGAGGAAGTCTTGCTGCATCAGAAAAAAAGGTGGAAGTTCAACTAATTGAGTATTCAAGCATGCTCTGAAGAGCATGCACTTATTTGAAATACATCTATTTTGCAGGGTGCAATGGTAGCTTTGGGGGCAATGGCCACTTTTGCTTTTGGGGCACACACACCCTCCCCGAATTTATAGATGGTGTGGATAATGCAGGCAGATGCAAAGGACGACAGCGTTCCTGCACCTTTAATTGCTGGGTGGTGGAGGGAATTTCTGCTGAAACTCTATTTTACAGAACAGTTAGAGGTGCAGGAGCTCCGCCCTCTTTAGCATCTGGCCACCCTAGTTGTGGTTGACTGGCCTGCAAATCCATTTGTGAGGAAAGATTCTGGTATGTCCCAGGTCCCCTGAATTACTGGGGACCCCAGCATGCCCCAGGGAAGAGGGAGATGGGTTCCATTGCAGTGTGCCTGGGATCTGTCTTGCCTTGCTGCTCCCAGCTGGAACCTGGGTGGCATTGCCCCTAGAAGCCAATGAGGGGCTGTGGCTGGGGGCCTGGTTTGGACCAGAGTGAAGACTGCTTTGTCTGGTCCGACCCCAGGAATAAACAAAGATATGCCCAGGAATATCCTCTGCCTCATTGCCAGCATCCCCACCTATCCCACCCTCTTTTGTAGTTGATTATTCATAATTTGTGGGAGGAGTTCTTGGGATGACTTGTGCAGAATATGGTTGTGCATACAGGTCAGTCTCTGGTTAACAGTGACCTGTGAGGGTTTTGCCTTCCCCGTTATATGGCTTCTTTTGTTACAACTTTCCTCTGTTTGGGGAGGCATTGGGCAGGGTCCATAGCTGGGTTAAGCAGGGCATGGGCACCCTGCTTCTTGCTGGAGGGGGGATTCCAAAGTGTCTTGGGGTGCTGCTTATCAGCTGTAGCCACAGCTCAGGGGGCTGTAGGGCCTCAGTGCCCCCAGGTTGTCTGAGGGGGCTCACAATGTGTCAAGTCCAAAACATCAGACCAACTTCCCATTGGAAGGCCAAGTAATTGGGCTAGGTTGGAGACATCAGCCAGCAGATGGACTATTCGATGACAATACCCTTGCCCTATGCCATGCCAAATGGAGGGCTCTCTAACCAAAGCTGTGGCCTTTGTTAAACCCACCCAAATTTCTGAGCAGTTTATTGCTCTAGGACCCTATGCCTTAGCTGTACATGGGCTCACAAACAGTATATCCTTGCTGAACAACTGCTGTATACATAGCATTTTATGCACCTGGTAGAAATAAGTGTGATTTTTTTTCAGATCTTGTGATAAAATATGTTCAGCATTATAGGTGCTGGGTTATTACAGAAGTATTTTAACACAACCAAAGAGCTAAAAGATTAGCACGATGACTATTTCCTAAAATAGCCTTAATCCACAATTTATAAACTGCAGATGAAAGATCTGGGGATCTTTCATCTGCAGGGCAGATCTGCAGGGCAAAGATCTGCAGGGCAGCAGCTGAAGAAGGTGCAAAAAGGGCTTTCTTGTGTGTGTTTCTTGTGGCTGATTAGCTGCTCTCCCTGTGCAAAGGTCAGAGGGGGCAGGGTTTCTGTTGAGGTAGGTGATTAGCTGTGGGAGGAGCTTATCAGAGCTTGCAGGGCAGCGGCGCGCGCCTGGTGGCGCACACAGTTTGATCCAGCTTTTAGATTTAGGGGAGCTAGTCTCAAACGTTTGTTGGGGGAGACCTAGGTTTTTTGGGGGGGATTTATTTGTCCTGTCTTCACGCTTTTTATGATGGAGGACCGCTGTAGTCACCCCCAATGCCACGTTCTCAAGATGGAGGGTGAGGGAACAGCTGCAGTCGCCTGCGCTTCCTGCGCAATGTTTGCCATCTTGCCAAAGGTTGCAGGCAGCTTTACCTGCAGCAATTGCATGTTGATTGCCCTCTTAAAAGACAAAGTCCAGCAACTGGAGGAACGTGTAGCTACGCTCCAAAGAATTAGAGGGCTGGAGCTCTTCTTGGAAGCAACAGAGCACACCGTCTCCACCAAGGAGGAGACAGGGGACTCCCCTGAGAAGGAGGCTAGTTCACCAACACAGGAGCCAGATATATGGAGAAACGTGACTCAAAGAAGTAGGAGGCCCAGGGTTCGCTCTGATTGTTTAGAAATACACAATCACTTTGAGGTCCTCTCCCCTAGCACGGAAGACGAAGAGGAGACTCCATTTGAGGATCTCTCCCTCATTACAGTCAATCAGGTATATGAAGACAAGCAGCAAAGCCAGTCCTCAGGGAATGTGCAGGCGACCTTGGAACGGACAGCTCATGGAAGAACCCCGACCAGACCTAAGAGGAGGCGTGTAGTGGTGATAGGGGATTCCCTACTGAGGGGAACAGAAGCAGTGATCTGTGGGCCTGACAAGATGTCTCGGGAAGTGTGCTGTCTCCCCGGGGCTAAGATCCAAGATGTAACTGAACGACTGCAAGGAATCATAAAACCCACTGACAAATACCCCTTCCTCTTGGTTCATGTGGGAACCAATGACACTGCAAGCAATAGCCTCCAGAAGATCAAAAGAGATTATGAGGCTCTGGGCAGGAAATTGAAGCAATTAAATGCACAAATTGTCATCTCATCTGTCCTCCCAGTTGAACGACGTGGCCCAGGGAGAGAGGGAAAAATAGTGGAAGTGAACAACTGGCTTCGCAAATGGTGTAAACAGGAACGGTTTGGATTCTTAGATCACGGACTGCAGTTTCTTGAAGATGGACTTCTGGCAAGCGATGGGCTGCACCTCACAACGGTTGGGAGGAATGTTTTTGCCAAAAATCTCAGAAACCTCATCAGGAGGGCTTTAAACTGACTAATGTGGGGGAGGGAGACAGTGCTCCTGAAGGTAGGAGTCTATCAATTGATGAAGATGATCATCCAAATGTCATAGACCGAATGGAGCAAACAGCACGCAGACCTAGTGGTGGGAGGAAAAAATCCTTAAATAAGAGACACGGGGGAATGATTAATGGACTTCAGTGTCTGTACACTAATGTGCAAAGCATGGGAAATAAACAAGATGAACTCGAGCTCTTGGTACAGCAAACTAAATATGACATAATAGGCATCACTGAAACCTGGTGGGATAAGTCCCACGATTGGAATGTAATAATGGAGGGATACAATCTATTTCAGAGAAACAGACCAGACAAGAAAGGAGGAGGAGTGGCGTTATATGTCAGGGATGTGTATACCTGTGAAGAGATCCAAGATTTAGAACCTCAAAGCCAAAGTGAGAGCATTTGGGTCAAAATTAAGGGAGAGAAGAATAACAGGGACCTCATTGTGGGAGTTTACTATAGATCCCCAAGCCAAACGGAGGACATAGATGATGCCTTCCTGGAACAGATGGCCAAGCATGCAAAAGGAAGGGAGATAGTAGTAATGGGGGACTTCAATTACCCGGATATTTGTTGGATGTCAAACTCAGCCAAGAGCAGAAGGTCAAACAGATTCCTCACTGGCCTTGCAGACAACTTCATTGTCCAGAAAGTGGGAGAAGCAACAAGAAGAACAGCCATTTTAGATCTGGTCCTAACCAATGTTGATGACCTCGTTAGTGGGGTAGAAGTGGAAGGGTCATTAGGCGCGAGTGATCATGCTCTTCTGAAGTTTACTATACAGCGGAAAGGAGCAGCCAAGCATACTAGGACTCAATTTCTTGACTTTAAGAAAGCTGACTTCATAAAACTTAGCGAAGTGCTGGGTGAGATCCCATGGACAGTAATACTAAAAGGAAAGGGAGTTCATGATGGCTGGGAGTTTGTTAAGAGGGAGATAGTAAAAGCACAACTTCAGGCAATACCAATGAGACGGAAACATGGAAGGTGCCTAAAGAAGCCAGGGTGGCTATCTAAAGAACTTTTAACTGAGTTAAGATTAAAAAAGGATGTGTACAAAAAATGGAAAAGGGGGGAAACCACCAAAGAGGAATTCAAACAAATAGCCAGCACGTGTAGACACAAAGTCAGAAAAGCTAAAGCACAGAATGAACTCAGGCTTGCTAGAGAGGTTAAAAGCAACAAAAAAGGCTTTTATGGGTATGTTTGTAGCAAAAGGAAGAACAAAGAAACAGTGGGGTCACTCAGAGGAGAAGATGGTGAAATGCAAGCAGGGGACACAGAAAGGGCTGAACTCCTCAATGCCTTCTTTGCCTCAGTCTTCTCCGATAAAGAAAACAATGCCCGACCTGAAGAATTTGGAGCAAATGATTCAGCAGAGGAAACACAGCCCAGAATAACTAAGGAGATAGTACAAGAATACTTGGCTAGTCTAGATGTATTCAAGTCTCCAGGGCCAGATGAACTGCATCCAAGAGTATTAAAAGAACTGGCAGATGTGATCTCAGAACCACTGGCAGTCATCTTTGAGAATTCCTGGAGAACAAGCGAAGTCCCGGCAGACTGGAGGAGGGCAAATGTTGTCCCTATTTTCAAAAAGGGGAAAAGAGAGGACCCAAATAATTACCGCCCAGTCAGTCTGACATCAATACCAGGGAAGATTCTGGAGCAGATCATTAAGCAAACAGTCTGTGAGCACCTAGAAAGGAATGCTGTGATCACCAATAGTCAGCATGGATTTCTGAAAAATAAGTCATGTCAGACGAACCTGATCTCGTTTTTTGACAGAATTACAAGCCTGGTAGATGAAGGGAACGCAGTGGATGTAGCCTACCTTGATTTCAGCAAGGCATTTGACAAGGTGCCCCATGATATTCTTGTAAAGAAGCTGGTAAAATGCGGTCTTGACTATGCTACCACTCAGTGGATTTGTAACTGGCTGACTGACCAAACCCAAAGGGTGCTCATCAATGGTTCCTCTTCATCCTGGAGAAGAGTGACTAGTGGGGTGCCACAGGGTTCTGTCTTGGGCCCGGTCTTATTCAACATCTTTATCAACGACTTGGAAGATGGACTCAAGGGTATCCTGATCAAATTTGCAGATGACACCAAACTGGGAGGGGTGGCTAACACCCCAGAGGACAGGATCACACTTCAAAACGACCTTGACAGATTAGAGAACTGGGCCAAAACAAACAAGATGAATTTTAACAGGGAGAAATGTAAAGTATTGCACTTGGGCAAAAAAAATGAGAGGCACAAATACAAGATGGGTGACACCTGGCTTGAGAGCAGTACATGTGAAAAGGATCTAGGAGTCTTGGTTGACCACAAACTTGACATGAGCCAACAGTGTGACGCGGCAGCTAAAAAAGCCAATGCAATTCTGGGCTGCATCAATAGGAGTATAGCATCTAGATCAAGGGAAGTAATAGTGCCACTGTATTCTGCTCTGGTCAGACCTCACCTGGAGTACTGTGTCCAGTTCTGGGCACCACAGTTCAAGAAGGACACTGACAAACTGGAACGTGTCCAGAGGAGGGCAACCAAAATGGTCAAAGGCCTGGAAACGATGCCTTATGAGGAACGGCTAAGGGAGCTGGGCATGTTTAGCCTGGAGAAGAGGAGGTTAAGGGGTGATATGATAGCCATGTTCAAATATATAAAAGGATGTCACATAGAGGAGGGAGAAAGGTTGTTTTCTGCTGCTCCAGAGAAGCGGACACGGAGCAATGGATCCAAACTACAAGAAAGAAGATTCCACCTAAACATTAGGAAGAACTTCCTGACAGTAAGAGCTGTTCGACAGTGGAATTTGCTGCCAAGGAGTGTGGTGGAGTCTCCTTCTTTGGAGGTCTTTAAGCAGAGGCTTGACAACCATATGTCAGGAGTGCTCTGATGGTGTTTCCTGCTTGGCAGGGGGTTGGACTCGATGGCCCTTGTGGTCTCTTCCAACTCTATGATTCTATGATCTGCACCCGCCAAATGTACATATATCTGTTGCCTAGTGCTTCCGCTGCTGCATGCCAACTTATGAGGCAATTATGCAGAGGTGAACCACTTTAGACAAATAAGAGCTGAATGGTTATGATGAGGATGTGCACAGAGATGTATAGTTTGGCAATGTGTATTACTATGCATAGGGATAAATTGCTTCCTCTCAGTGGGAATTACTTTAACCTGGATTAGCTGCGGCTGTTTTGCCTCCCTCTTGGCAATATTTGTTCTGCTCTCAACTCAGAGGCTCTAGTGCAACAAATTCCACTATATCTTTTTTTGTACGGTATACACTTTCTGACATCAAACAATAAACACAAGACTAGAAGACTCTGTAGGGTTTCATCTGTATTTTTTAAGGAGAAGCAAACAGATTGCAGCAGGGCTCTGCTGCAGATACTTAACAACAGCTGCTGATGTGTAAAAATGCTAATGAGCTCTAGCAGCACCTGTGGTACAGTCAATATATCTAGCTTCAGCTATAGGTCTTGCATTTGGGCAGCAAGCACGTTTCTAGCAAGCCAAAAGCCTGGTGTAAAGAAGCTTTCTTAATTTTATACCACAGCAAACTGTGGTGAGATTGGGGCAAGGACCTTTTTAGTATCTTCCAGCTTTGGGCACCAGGAATGATAAATAATATTTAGACCTAGCTACCATTAAAACAGTAAATCTGTGGCTTGGCCATAGCACTTCAGGCTGCAGACTGGGGTTTGCACAGCTTTGTAAATTGCTTCGAGGTTCTGTTAATCAAGCAGCATATACTTTTTCCTAAATAAATCTCAATGCTCCTCCATATGCTCCCCTCACTGGAAATAAGAGTAAAATCTGCACATGGAAACTAGACATCAATGAAAAGGCTAAACTAGAACCCTTCTGTTTGATGTGCTAATGAGAACCAAGATGATACAGTAGCTAGAGAGCTTGACTTAAGTAAGGGAGATCTGGGTTCAAATTCCTACTTGGTCATGAAGCTCACTGAGTGAGTCAGTCACCAGCTCTCTACCTCACCTACACCTTGGTGTGTCCAAATGTGTTATTTTACATATAAACTGGCTTATGTAGAATGCAAAGAGGCATTTCAGGCAGATGATAGTATATGTCATATTGGAAGATTAGCAAGTAAATGAACCTTGATGTTATGGCTGATGTTACTAGATATGGGGATAGAGTTGGTTTCTGGGTTTGTTGCAGAGTTTGGTGCTTGTGTTTGTGTGGCTCTTACGTGTCCTGTTGTTGGTGAGCAGCTGTTCTAGGTTAGGGGACTGTCTGAAAACAAGGAGGGGCCTACCATTCTAAGACCTCCAAAAAGGAAATATCCAAGATGGGACCATAGATCACTGATGCACAATATTGGAGTGGCTTTGGAGTTGTAGACTAGATGAGTTCTTCTATTGGACCATAACAGCATAGCATTTATTCTTCTTTTAAACAAATAGTAAGAAGACTTTTGAATAGTGCCTGCATTGTGGGCATGAGTATGCCATTGTTCACTGCTGATGACTGGTACCATGACATTCTCATGACCTCTGCCTCTATGATACTCACAATTCCAGCAAGAGCAAATTGTGGCTTACGTGCAGGAAGTTGTAATGTGCTTTGGATTCTTCTTGCAACAGAAACATTTGGGTAAAACATATTTGGATTCTCTGTAACAAATGGGTAGCAACTGCACTTTCCTTGCACAATAAATTGCTTGGAAAGTTCGTCTTAAATTGTGGTGCCCAGAACAGGTTTGGTCTGGCCAAGGCGGAATAGAATGGTACTATTACTTCCCTTGATCTGGACACTATACTTCTGTTGATGCAGCCGAGAATAGCATTAGCTTTTCTTTCTTTTTTTCCTTCTTTTTGCTGCTGCATCACACTGTTGACTCGTGTTAAGCTTGTGGTCCACCAAGACCCCTGGATCCTTTTCACATGTACTGCTAGTATGCCAGGTGTCCCTCATCATGCTGAATCACTTCGCTTTATTTTATACCTTTATATATTCCGCATTCAACAAAAGTCCTCCAAGTGGCTCACAGTTTGTAAAGTACGTTTTATGAAGTATTCATAGGAGGCAGTGAAATGCGTGTAACCTTATATATAGTTTATCTCCATCTGTTGCCTCTGCTTTAAAATATGTGTTTGTGTGTGTTTTCTTAGCTTCATCTGTGTTTGATGAAGCTCAAGTTCGGTTTGCAAAGATATAATTAGCTCACTGCATAGCAATATGATTGCAACGCAAAGCAGTCTTTCTGCAGCACATTCCTATTACCCTTGCTAAGTGAAGCATGAGAATGAAGCAGAGCAAATGACACCATCAGCTTCACTAGATAATTGTGAACCCCAACCTCATGCTTGGCAAAAAGCTTATCCACATTTAAAAGTTAACATGACTCCCATGTAGAATGAAATTACCTGCCTGCTTATGTAGATGAATGCTCCTCATCATGCTGGTCATAACTTTCTGTGGCGCTCTTTGCCATAATATTTAACCGTACTGCAATATTGTATTATGGAACAAATTAATAGCCTTAACTCCTATGTGTGTTTAGTTTACTCAGAAGTAAATCCATTGCTGTTCCAGCGTCCTAATTCCCAGAGAGGTATGCTTAAAACTGCAGTCTTAGGACACAGTGGCACTTATTTCTGAGTAATCATGCATAGGATTCAGGGCCAGCCCAGGAAGCTTTTGGGTGGGGTAAAACAGAAAAGGCCACCCCTGCCTCCTCCTCCTCCTCCTCCTCCTCCTCCTCCTCCTGCCAGCAGCCATGTACCCATTGCCATCCTGCTGCCACCTGGTGGTGGGCACATGGCAGACGGGCATGCAGCAGCGGGTGCATGGTGGAATAAGAGGTGACCCACAAGTACAGGAGGCAGATCTGCCACCCCTTGCAGCTGTCCAGAGCCTGCCACCTTGAGGCCACCGTCTCATCTCACCTTTTGGGCAGGCGGGCCCTGATAGGATTTGCTCTGCAACAAGTGAAAAAGCTCTGTCATGGAAAGGAGGCATTTAATTGCAACTACTGGTAGCCTTTGAGTCCAACAGATGGGAATATGGAGGGAGAGAGGGAGAGAGAGAGAGAGAGAGAGAGAGAGAGAGAGAGAGAGAGAGAGAGAGAGAGAATGGTTAAATCTGTGGTGTTATATTAGTTAATAGGTAAATTTAGGGAAGAAAAATCAACCAGACAGATTAAGCTAAATCATTATTTGTAAAGATAAATGGAACATGAAAGGAGGGCTTGGTCCTTACTGATGGGCACCTTGTCACACAGAATAACTTTGAAATCCAAAATGTATTTCTTGCATATTGGTGATGCATGCAAACTCTCTCCAGATGACTCCTGATGCAGGAGAGAAGGAATGCAATCTTAAAATAATAATATATTGCCCAGATTTTTACATAAAGCTATGGCACACCAAGTCCTTCTGTAGCACAAGCTCAATAGTAGAAATAAATGAGGCTGCCAGGTTAACATAGTTGTGTTTGATGTAGTGCGTGTGTGTGTGCATGCATGTGCACACACTTATAAGCATAACCCCTCCATCTTATCAATTATATGCTAAAACACCTGGATTGATTCTAGGCCATCTGCTTCAGCTATTTATGCAGATCCTAGGGCACTAAGAGCATAGTCTGTGACTGTAGCCATACACTACATACCCAGATTCCCAGCTCAAATCTCAGAATATCCAGTCATAGAATTATAGACATAGAGTTGGAAGGGACTGTGAGGGTCATTTAGTCCAACCCTTCAATGCAGGACTCTCTTCTCAAAATTAAGAGCTTCATGCTTTACCAACTGAGCTACCCCAGAGTCTTGGACTTTCAACTGCACTGAACCAACAGCCTTTTCCTCTTGGATGACAAGAGCTGAGCATCTCCTACCAAAGATCAGTTTGTGAAAATACTTACTTTCTCTGTTCCAGCTCATCAGTGATGGTGGTGTGGTCTACGCCGAAGCACTCTGGGATCATGTCACCATGGATGACCAAGAGCTGGGCTTCAAGGCTGGTGATGTCATTGAAGTAATGGATGCAACTAACAAAGAATGGTGGTGGGGCAGAATAATGGACAGCGAGGGCTGGTTCCCAGCCAGCTTCGTACGGGTAAGAACTATTCACTGCTTTAAAAAATTCATTCATTAACAGCAAACTCTTTCAAGAAAGGGGGCATTTTGAGAAGAGAAGCACTTTTCCTGTAGCTTCAGTAACTTCTAGCAGTTGACACATTTTTAATATGATTTAGTGATCAGTAGTAGCCACTGGGTATGTGGACAGATGGGAGTGTTTTGCTACCTTAAATTTGGGCTCCTCCACCCTTCCATTTGTCCCATGTTTTCTTCTGCTTGTCCTATACTTTCTAGGCACAGGTCCAAGAGGTTTTTCTTTTGTCCTACTGCTTTCCCCAGAAAAACCCACTGTTTGCTGCTGAACTGGCTTTTGGGTGCTTGGTTGTGGGTTTTTTGTGGGAATTGTATTTTTATGTTTTATTATTATTGAATCTGTATCTTAAATAGTTGTTCTGTAAGTAGCCTTGGGAGATGGAACAGAACTTAAGGCCAGATTCATATTCCAAGTCTAGGAGTCACAAACTAGTTGGAACACTTGCAGTAAGCTCCGCCTTCCAGAATGTTATTCTCCCATATTTTGTCCTAAGCAATAAGTTGTTGTCCTGCCTTTGCTTCTATATGATGGGAATATTCCTGTTTTGAAACAGCTCCGAGTGAACCAGGATGAACCGATGGAAGACTATCCTTTGAAGTTAGAAGATGGCAGGGAGGAAGACTCAAGAAATGCTGCCCACCGTTACGGAGTGGGGCAAACAACTAAGGACCAAATGAGAACCAATGTTATCAATGAAATCCTAAGCACGGAAAGAGATTACATCAAGCACCTGAAGGACATATGTGAGGTAACAAGTCACACAGAGAAAAGAAGTTCAGAAGCTGAATTTTAGAAATATGTTTGAAATATGGAACTCTATAGGAGTTCCTTGAAAACCTTGATTTCATCGAGTTAAACACGACATAGTTGCTCTAAATGTGGTGTCCTCCAGATGTTGTTGGATGACAACGCCCTCCATCCCTAGACATTGGATGTGGTGAAGAGAGTTGAGTCCAACATCTGGATAGCACCAGCCTTGGGAAGGTGATCTACTTCAGTGGAAATGGTTTTGGTCAGACTCGAGCAGCAAGTTCCTTCAAAAGCTCCATATAGAATTCCTATCAACTGTAGTCTTTTATTCTACTATTGAATCATATATTTTTCCACTTACAACATTAGAACATATTGTCCTGCATAACCTTTGGTCACAGAGGAGAAAGTGAAGTGTCACTAAAATGCACACATTTGCCTTTTGACTTGGGTGTCACAAGACATTAAGTTTTAGCAGCTTCTAGGAAAATCATAAAATGCAAATGGAACATTTTTGTACATCTTTCTGAGTTCCTTAAAATTGTAGAGTGTTTCTTCTGCATGTCACCCCAGAAGCAGCTTAGCTTTACTTCACTGGAGAATTCTGCGATGTCTGCCTCTAGTGCTGCATCTCAAAGTAGAGGCATTATCCTTTGCACTGGTTGCCTGAATATTGCATGCAGACATCAGAAGTACCGTATTTTTTGCTCTATAAGACTCACTTTTTCCCTCCTAAAAAGTAAGGGGAAATGTGTGTGCGTCTTATGGAGCGAATGCAGGCTGCACAGCTATCCCAGAAGCCAGAACAGCGAGAGGGATTGCTGCTTTCACTGCGCAGCGATCCCTCTTGCTGTTCTGGCTTCTGAGATTCAGAATATTTTTTTTCTTGTTTTCATCCTCCAAAAACTAGGTGCGTCTTGTGGTCTGGTGCGTCTTATAGAGCGAAAAATACGGTATTTTTGTTTCTGCAGTAATCATCATTTTCATAGCAGGTCCATAATCTCTGAGGTGCTTTAGCACCATCAGATTGCTCCGTCAAGCTGTTAAACGTATTGCCAAGGATGAGTTGGGCTGCAGTTCTCTTTGGTTTTGTTTCCCAAGAAACCTGAATCATAAAACAGTACTTGTTTACAGGGCTATATAAAACAATGCCGTAAAAGAGCAGACATGTTCACAGAGGAGCAGCTGAAGACAATCTTTGGGAATATTGAAGACATCTACAAGTGCCAGAAAAAATTTGTTAAAGCACTGGAGAAGAAATTCAACAAAGATTACCCACACCTCAGTGAGGTGGGCTGCTGCTTCTTAGAATATGTAAGTTGACAGCTGAATTATGTGGGAAAGTATTGACATTATTCCTGTTATTGTGACTACAGAGATGGTGATTACATTTGAACATTAGGCTTGGGAAAGGGAGGGAGTTGAGGGAGGTAAGTGGGTCTAGGATTAAAGTTTACCTGGACATGTTTTGTTTATAAAATTGCTGCGCCACCCTTAGAACAATAGTTGTTACTACCTTAGTTGGACAAGCCGGATCAGTGCTTAGTTGTCCCTGGCAGATCTACTTTTGACTTTATCTCTTATCTCTCTCTTTTTAAACTGATCCCTTTTTCCACAATTTAATCTCACTACAGGGCTTCTCTTGTTCTGTTTCATGTGCCTCTTCTGCCTATAGCCAGCCTCTGGATATTTCACTTCCATTTAGTTATTGCCTCCCTCCCTTCTCTTTTTTTTGTGCTTTTAAAATAACATCTTGTTCCCTGTGTTCTTCCTTCCTTCACCTGTTCTGTTTGTGATCTTTGAAGCAGGGATCCTTTCTATCATTGTTTGTTCAAGTAAAAAGCTATACTTTTATAGATCAGAAATGTAATAGTATAAATGTTGACTTATATGAAACGTGACTGAATCAAATCT
This sequence comes from Podarcis filfolensis, assembly GCF_964270895.1. NCBI lineage: Eukaryota > Metazoa > Chordata > Lepidosauria > Squamata > Lacertidae > Podarcis > Podarcis filfolensis. Next base: position 40,506,066 of record NC_139608.1, on the reverse strand, counting down.
GGGATGTGGCACTAATGGATGAAATCACTGAAAAACTAGGTGAATGAAGAATAAAGAAAGAGACACTTTCCAATAAGTGTCTCTTTGACCTTATTGCATACGCATATACAAAAGAGCATGCCTGTCGACCACCAGCAGTTCACAGCAAATCATGGACTTCTCTCTACTATCTCTCAGTAGGCTGACTTTCAAACTATTTGTTGGCATCCATTTGTCTTGAGAGACAATGGAGTGTGCCTCCAGGGTGAAGTAAAACTGCAGTGTTTGCAGCACCAAAGTGACCTCCCCGGGGCACAAGCCTTGTCAGTATGTATGGAGGACTTGGGCTACCCAGATGACAAAGACCCCTTCTCGGCCTCGCTAATGTTGTCCAAAGCAAAGCAGAGCAATCCATTTGGCCCCAGCTGGGCTGCAGGAGTTGCCAGAAGGAGGGGTACAAGGCACCACCCAACTGTCTTGGGGACTCCTTTCTGGATTTGTGTAGGGCTTCAGCCTTAGCCTTTTCTTCTCCTGAAGATATCCCACAAGGCAGCAGAGGTTTAGGATCAGAGTTTTTCTTCTCCTAAATTGGCTACCTTCCCAGGTCAGCGAGCCCCACCTGCTCTTTCAAACTACAGGTTTTTTTTTCCTGTTTCTCTTGTATGAATCTGTTCTTCCATGGGAGGATGGGGGGAGAATTTATTGAATTTTATTGTTCTGCATAACACCCATGAAAGATAAATAAACAGTTAAAATAATAAAGGTACTACTACTGGTAGTATTAGTAGTAGTAGTAATAATATATATTTTTGCTTCCAATTTAGCAAAACGAGTTCCAGATCTATTCTGAGTACTGCAATAACCACCCCAATGCCTGCATGGAGCTTTCCCGACTCACCAAAGTGAGCAAGTATGTTTATTTCTTCGAAGCATGTCGCCTGCTTCAGAAGATGATCGACATCTCTCTGGATGGCTTCCTCCTGACTCCAGTGCAGAAAATTTGCAAGTACCCCCTGCAGCTTGCAGAACTGCTGAAGTATACCAACCCACAACACAGGTACGGAGGATTACAAAGGGGCAGGGAGGATACATATCCTGTCTCAGATGCAACCGTCTTAGTTTGTTCCTTCTTTTGATACTTGTAAAAATTAGTTGGTAGTAACATGAGCAGGCCTTTCTTTATGGTTGTGTCTAGGTCCCATTTTGTTTTTGTGACCTTCCAGTGATCAAATAGGCTTTTTCTCTGGAACGTGCAAACGGTCAAAGTTTCTGCAGCTAATGCCCATCCAGGGGATGGCGGTTTTGCTGATGCAGCAAAGCTTAAGCAGTTCTGATGCTGGTTATGGAAGCTGCTTTCTCCAGATACTAAGGATGTGCCTGTAATTCCTACTGCTGGTGCCCTGAACAGCAAGTAAAGTACAAGAAAGGGCAGCGATGTATGTTGTGTGGCATATAATGTGATGGGGGAGAATTCCAAGTGGACACCACTCCAGGTCCTGTACAGAGAAGCACGGGAGTGCAATCACAGCAGTTGCTAGCTTCACAGTTATTTATACTGCTGAAGTGTTTCGCAGGCATCAGCAAACTAAGTCACAAGTTGTAACTCTTCTATATTATCTCCGCACCGCAGATAGGGAAACTATTAAAGCTCGAGCAATTACATCAGATGTACTTCAAGTCAGGGATAGAGCTCCTGGCTGCTCTTTTTTCTTTTTTCTTTTCTTTTTTCTTTTTTTTGCTTGCTAGTTTCTTACGCTTTGGGGGAGAGGGCCATTCCCTTTGCATTGTGGCTGCTTCGTGTTGACATCTGTAATGGAATCCATTTAAAACCTAGGGATTTTAAGGACGTCGAAGCCGCTTTGAATGCCATGAAGAACGTAGCACGACTCATCAACGAGAGGAAGAGGCGTTTGGAAAACATAGACAAAATTGCTCAGTGGCAAAGTTCAATAGAGGACTGGGAGGTAAAGAAATGTTCTTATGGCTTCTCCACTGGGGAAGATTATTCTTTATTACAAACATGCACAAAAACCACAAGGCTGCACTGAGAATCTGCCTCCTGAGTATCTTGCCCATTTACCTTGACTTGGTCAAGGCTTCAGATCCCCATGTGCCAGGAAGGCGTCCTTGTGCAACACATCCACCTGTCCCTTTTATCGATCCCATTATCTCTTGTTCCAGAGCAGTGGATTATCAGATCAAGTCATAAGCTAGCCAGATGAATTTTAATATCTTCCTAGATTTAATTTCTCACACTTGCTAATTATGGAAGTTAGAATAAACATTTTTATTAGCCAAACTGTTTGCAAGCATTCTTAGACTGGTGGAACTTGATATTCACTGCCGACGAAACTCTTAAGTTGCAAACTTGGGCTCTCATACCAGGAATAAGTTCCATTATAGTCAATTAAGGTCACGGAGCAAAAACTTTCTCATGAAATGGTGAATACTTCAAAATGTGTTAAGAGTAAAGAGCCTATGCAGATTTCTTTTGAAATGTACTTGGTGAAAATAGTCTTTGTTCCTGTTAATATTGTTCTGCAGATCAGGAGTGGAGAACCTCAGTGGCTGAATGTGGCCCTTTGGTTCTCTCTTTCTGTGACCCTAGGCCACACACCCTCACTAGTCCCGGTCCATGCCTTTCTGGAGGGCTTTTGCTTGGGTGAAATGTGTCCTCAAATTGTGATAAAGGCCACTTGATTCCTTGATGAAGGATGGATAGAAACCTTTGACTTCTGCATGCCTGGAATGTAGAAAATTTGCAGAAGAGTGACTTTATTGCTCTGCTCACTCTTGCCTCCGGCCCCACCTACCACTTGCATGTGGCCCTCAGAAAGTTTTTCATGAATGTGGCCCTCTGGATAAATATGTTTTTCTACCTCTTATTTAGGTCCACAAGCAAATGGTGGATGTCAAAGAGGCCATCTTCTCTTAGGTCAGCCACACTTCAGCCATAATCCAGCACAGAATGAAATGCATTTTAAAGCACGAATGCCAATAGGCTTAAGATTTTTGCCTCATAAATCTTGGTTTTCCCCTGCCTGAACTTCCTCGCTGCCCATGGAGGGTAGCAAGGAGCAAGCACCACTGGCTTGTGATGTGACTGGAAACCTCCAAAGTTAAGCGTGATGTTTAACTTTTGAGGTTTCTGGTCACATCAGGATTCAATGGTGCTTGCTCCTCGCTACCCTCCATGGGCAGCGAGGAGGTTCAGGCTGGGAAAAACCAAGATTTATGAGGCAAAAAACCTGGCAACGTTCCCCAGTGGGTTCTGGGGAGCTCACTGCATCCCGCTGTTCCGCACAAGCCGTGTCTGCCAACAACAATGTATTTGAAGGACCACACCGTGAACCAGATTGTTTATTTTATTTTATTTTATTTTATTTTATTTTATTTTATTTTATTTTATTTTATTTTATTTTATTTATTTTATTTTATTTTATTTTATTGTTTATTTTATCCATACCTGGGTAAGGTAATTGAGAGAGCGGTTGCTGAACAGCTTGGTAGGTTTCTGGAGGAAACATCGGCATTAGATCCATTTCAGTCCGGTTTCCGTCCTGGTTTTGGGACGGAGACGGCTCTGGTTGCCCAAACAGATGATCTCCATAGACAACTGGATCGAGGCGAGTCAGGACTGCTGATCCTTTTAGATTTGTCAGCAGCCTTTGACATGGTCGATCATGATCTTCTGGACCACCGCCTTGCAGACGTGGGGATACAGGGCATAGCCTGTAACTGGTTGTGCTCTTTTATCTCTGGTCGGGGACAGAGGGTGGCACTAGGGAGGGAAATGTCGTCGCGCCACTCCTTGGTGTGTGGAGTGCCGCAGGGCACAATTCTCTCCCCAATGCTTTTTAACATCTGTATGCGCCCCCTTGCCCAGATTATCCGGAGCTTTGGGCTGGGCTGTCACCAATATGCTGATGACACTCAGCTCTATCTGCTGATGGATGGCCACACCGACTCGATGCTTGGAAGCTGTGGCTGGATGGTTTCGTGGGAGCCGATTGAAACTAAATCCTTCGAAGACAGAGGTCCTATGGCTAGGTCGGGATGGCATGGGGATGAGGGACCAACTCCCTTCTCTTGCGGGGGCCCAATTAGTGCCATTGCCTTCCGTTAAGAGTTTGGGTGTAATCCTTGACGCCTCCCTTTCCAAGGAGGCGCAAGTTACAGCAACAGCCAAGGCGACATTTTTCCACCTTCGCCGCATCAAGCAGTTGGTCCCTTACCTTTCCTGCCCCGACCTGGCCACAGTGATCCATGCAACGGTCATCTCCAGGCTTGACTACTGTAATTCGCTCTACGCGGGGCTGCCCTTGAAGCTGTCCCAGAAACTCCAGCGGGTACAGAATGCTGCAGCGAGGCTCCTCACGGGGTCTCTGCCATGGGAGCATATTCACCCAGTGCTTTTCAAGCTGCAATGGCTCCCGGTGGAGTACAGGGTCAGATTTAAGGTGCTGCTTTTGACCTTTAAAGCCCTTCACGGCCTAGGACCCTCGTACCTACGGGACCGCCTCTCCTGGTATGCCCCACGGAGAGCTTCAAGGTCCATAAATAGCAACACCCTAGTGGTCCCGGGCCCTGAGGAAGTTAGATTGGCTTCAACCAGAGCCAGGGCCTTTTCAACTCTGGCTCTGGCCTGGTGGAACGCTCTGCCTCATGAGACCAGGGCCCTGCAGGATCTGATTTCTTTCCGCAGGGCCTGTAAGACAGAGTTGTTCCGCCTGGCCTTTGGCTTGGAGCCAATTTGATTCCCTCCCTCCCTCTCTTTCTTTTTTCTTTTCCTTCTCCTCCTGCGATGAGGCTACATTTTAATATTTTAATGTTCCATTATTTTAATGTTGTTTTTTATTTTTGTTTTTAAGTTGTAATCATTCATCTTGTTTTTATTATTGCTTGTAAGCTGCTCTGAGCCCGGCCTTGACTGGGGAGGGCGGGGTATAAATAAAAAATTATTATTATTATTATTATTATTATTATTATTATTATTATTATTTATTTACAAGATGTAACGGAGGTGCTGCTTGTAAGATGAAAAAAAAGGCCAGCTGGAAGAACAATTTAACAGCAAGTGAAGGATGTCAACTGGACTCTAAATAAGATGCAGCTAAATAATGATACAGCTATGTGAGGAAATGAGGGTGATCATATGTTTGTATTAAATTAAATGAATTTGGATTGATTTGTAATAATTTGGGAAATTAATAAAAATAATTTGAAAAAGTAAAAAAAAGAACACCTAACTTTCTTGCGTTTGGCCTACTGGCAACAACCACTTTTATGTGTGTGTTTTGAGCTTTAATAGGGAAATATCTGGGAGTGCAAGGCTAGGAAGCTGGTTATTTTTTTTTTAAAAAAACCAACACTGTCCTGTTTGGCCCCAGAGTATCTCCACAATAGGCTGCTATATATTACTTGTCAGCTTCTTTTGAGAAAGAAAATGACATGTCTCTTGTGTTGTGAGTGACAGGGTGAAGATGTCCTTGTGAAGAGTTCTGAACTTATCTACTCTGGGGAATTAACCAAAATTTCCCAGCCTCAAGCAAAGAGCCATCAAAGAATGTTCTTCCTCTTTGATCATCAGCTTGTCTGCTGCAAGAAGGTAAGCTAAGCAAGCTGTGTCCACTTCTGCCTCTGCCAGTTAACACTCTCCACCGATAGTGGAATTCCCCACTGCTTTTCATTCTTTTGCACTCAAGCATTGCATTAAAGAACATCCCAGTGTGTCAGGGCGATAGCATTAATCTAAACGTCACTATTCATATAAATCAAGGAAAGGGTTTCCTACTGCAGACTTGCCTTCCCTGCTGTCGTTTCTTCCATGCTAGTCTGCTGTGAATTTCTCTACCAACAGTTAATGAAAGAGTCTTGCTGTGGACTGCTCTCCTGCGGCGCTGGAGGAGAGTGAGGCATTTAGCTTTTGCAAGATTAAAAGACGGCAGCTGAAAATGCTATCAAATTAAATTCATCAGAAAGTGCCACCCACGTTCTTTCTAAGCATCAGGGCAATTTCTATGGTTGTATTGAATAGATAAGAGTCTAACAATGTTTCCACCTGCGTATATAAACGCTCATGTTATTCATTAAGATGCATGCCTGAGTAGAAATCTTACAAAGCCAAGCCCAGGAGGTGGGATGAGGAAAAGGTCACATTTTCCTGCTTGGAGGCTTCCGATGGGTATTTGTCTGGGCACTGTGAAAACAGAATATTGGACTAGATAGGCCTTTGGTCTGACTCAGCAGGACTCTTACGTTCTCGTTTCCTTCAGTAACAGGAGGCATCATAAGCCTTCCAACAGCAGTGATGGGTTTTATCCTATCTGTGTCTTCTATTATTATGATTATACTAAGTCTTTGTTATGACTACAATTAATAGGATGGTGCAGTTACAATATTCACATCGGTGTCTGTGCATCACGTAAGATACAGTCCCCTGGTTAGGGGAAAATATGTTGAAAAATCTGCCCATTTGTTCATAGAACATGCACTCTGGCTGCAAGATCACCAAAAGGATATATATCTTAGGGGAACATTTCAACAGATGCAAGTGTATGCACCACATCTTACTAGTTGCCATGGAAATTTTGAATGCTGAAAAAATACTTAAAGAGCAAAGAGCCCGTACCGTATGTGGCCTTGAGAGAGCTGGCAGCTTCTCTTGATACATTCCACATGGATTCATTGAACCGAATAAACATTTTTCAGAACTGCACAATATTCTTGCAGGGTATGAAACATTCTGCAGCACATCTGAATAATTTGTTTGTGTGGCTGTAGCAAAGTACCTAACATCAGTCTATCTCTGTAAGAAGGACATGTAATGGGAGAGCAGCCCCCTAACTTTTCAGATTGTCTGTTTTATCTGCCATACTGCCACACAAAATGGTTCTGACTTCCTATATAAACCTTATGATGTAAACTGATGATATTGTAGGTAGGTTGTGGAGTGACATTTGTGAGCATCTGGTTTGGGTAAGGGCTCCAGAAATCATGTCAGGGGTTAGGTTTGAATAATCATTTTCACATAAAATTATGTACCTTGGGAGGTGAACAAAAGGCTTTATTTAAAAAGGGTTCTGATTGGGGAGAAGACCCCCCCCTAAACTTTAACCCTATTTCCATGTAAATTAGTATTGGTTTCAGTTATGCATCTTACAATGTAAACAAAAGGTGTCTGAAATAGGGTACTTTGGGGTGTCTGATTTGGGTAAGCCCCACTAAAATTGTGCCAGGTTTTATGTTTTAGCTGTCAGAACACATTTCTGCACAAAATGGCACAGGACCATTTCCAACCATGTGTGTTATAATGTAATCAAGAGGTACTTTGAGTTTCTTGAAGGATGATGCCCTACAGCCTAAAGGGCCCTAGGCTGTTCAATAAGACTTTAATTTCTTGAGTATACGTACAAAAGCCCACCTCTTGCCATGCTTGGGAGAATGGAAATACACAGTGGGCTTTTGATCTTAAGTACAATCACTCAGTAAGTTAGTAACCTAAAAATCATGTGTACAATATTGTTTGTACAACCAGAAGAAATTCTTGTGCAACTATTATATTCCATTTAATGAGTGCAAACCTACCATACATTCTCCAAGCAATTAAAAACTACCAAGACTTCCTAGGGCAGACTCACAACTTTCCTTGTTGTATTAGCAGTGACATTAGAAACCCTTACTCAGTTATGTTACAATAGACTGGGCAGTAGCAGCTGATTTTTACACTCCTCTATCTTATTTAGTAATGTGCCAGGGAAGATTCAGGTGTAGGTTTGCTTTTCGGTTGCATTTGGTGACTTTTGTGAGTTCCCCAACTGTGTGTTGGAATACACCTCTTTGAATTGCTGTTCCCACAAACAAAGGGAGGGAAACTTAATATAAATCCTGAAAATATAGATGAACTTCCATGCTGGAAAAATAACTACAATGGCTACATTGTACCTCCACTTTCTGAAGCAGAATATGCCTCTCTTAATGCTAGTTGCTGGAAATCGTATCTGAGGAGAGGGCTGTTGGGCTCAAATCCTGCCTTAGGGCTTCTAATGGGAAACTTGTTGGCCACTGCGAGAAACCAGTTGTTAGGCTAGCTGGGCCATTGGCCTGATTGGCTTTTCTGATGTTCTGACATATATATTACTTTGCACATGGTAGCCCATGTATATTTTTGTCTTGAGTATTTGTGGATCAGGAGACCCTGAGGAGAAGCCAGAGTGGTACATGACTATATTTTTCCTCTTAGGATCTCCTGCGACGTGACATCCTGTACTATAAGAGTCGAATTGGCATGGACAACATGGAGATTCTGGATGTGGAAGATGGGAAAGACAAGGACTTCAACGTCACCATTAAAAACGCATTCAAGTTGCACTGCAGGGACACTGAGGAAGTCCACTTATTCTGTGCAAAAAAGCCAGAGCAGAAGCAGCGTTGGCTCAAGGCCTTTGAGAACGAAAGGAAGCAGGTGCAGCTTGACCAGGAAACCGGTATGCAACAGTAGCTGGGGTTGCTACTTAAGGCATTGTGCAGCCATTAAGCAGAGAAAACCCTTTCCCCAGAAGATTCTCACCTGCCCCACCTGAGCTGCATGTCAAACTTTTGAAATACTCTAATTTCCCTACGGATGTAACAAACGAAACATTGCCTAGGGTCCTATGTAACCTTTCTGTCTGATGGATGCACTGGTCCACTAGCGCCAAAGCATCTCCTGAGTCAGGGGTGGGGAGCCCTTTTCAGCCCAAGTGCTTCCTTCCCCCTTAGAGAAACTTCCAGTGGTGGGTGGGCCAAAGGGAAAAGTGGCCAGAGCAGCGGGGCTGATTTCCAAGTCATTGTGCGCAGAATCAAGCTGCTAGTGTAATTTTTGCTTCTTGGGATTTTGCACTTGACCGCTCCCCTTGGTTGCTGTGCATGTGTTTCTATGACGCACCTTGCAAAGGCACAGCTGAGCTAATGAGTTTTGTTTCATCTTCTAGGTTTTTCCATTACTGAGGTGCAGAAGAAACAAGCCATGCTTAATGCCAGCAAACTGAACCAGAGTGGAAAACCAAAAGGCAAGTCAGGATAGTTATCCTTCTCTTTTATCTCTCCCTCCAACAGGGGAATTATCCCAAGTTCTAGTATTAGGAGGGGAGACACTTTTTCTCTTTTCACACCATGCATTTCAGAGCACCCTGAACACGCTGAGCTGCCTTCAGCCCTGCCAAGGAGATCCAGGATACAGGGCAATATACAAGAACCTGCTCTTGGAAGCTAGTTTTATTCACTTGGAAGCATCTACCCAAAAGCAAAGTACCTACTTCAGAGGTAGAATTGTCCTCAGAACAGCAGGGGAAGGCAGGATTCCCCCCCCTAAAAAAAGTCCCCCACTTGCTGCAATTCCATAATAATCAGGCCTTCCAGGTTTGCTTTTTAAAGAAACCTGCATGTTAAATGCAAAATTTAATGTGATGCCTAGCCACATTTCAAGATAAAAATATTACTAGTGGCTCATGTGTTCAGAAATGATAGCTGTGCTGCAGATGGCTTGAGCATGAGGACCCTTTTATCAGCTTTTTCTCCTCCCCCACAAAGTGTCATGAGATCAGGTACAAGATGGACATAAGAAATAAGAAGGTCCTATTGGATGCTTCTGTTAAAAGGCAGCGTTGAGTTGTTTTGAATAATTATTCTATTAAATTTAGATCATGCTGGGCATCACGAGCAAGAATGCATTGAATCTGCGTCAATGTAACCTTTTATCCTCTTGCTCATGTTGTTAACAGTGGTCACCCGGACATATTACGATTTCTTGATGCGCCAGAAGCACCCCACATTGCCGACGAACCTCCCTCAGCAGCAAGTTTTTATGCTGGCGGAGCCCAAGCGCAAGCCTTCGAATTTCTGGCAGAACATCAGCAGGCTGGCACCGTTTCGAAAATGAGGGGAAGCAGCCTGATCTTGTGCCTGAATACCTTCTGAGAAAGCACTTTATGCATCAGTCCTGCAAAACAAAGCACTAGCTCCCCCTCCTGGCTTTCAGAGGGATAGCATCTTCCCTTTACTCCCTTATTTCTTTTGCCAGACTGAATGAGCTCAAAAGTGTTACAACATGGACCATTTTTGTTGTTGTGTGTACGTACGCGTGTGTCTGTGAAAGTGAGCTGAGCCTGCCCATCTCTTTTGAATACCCAGGAAGAGAAAGCAAGAGGCTTGAGTTAGAACATAGTTGGAACCTTTCCTGTTTTCTTTCCTTAAAAAAACACAAAAACAACCCTTATTTTGTCATTTTCCTTTTGGACCATTCCTTCCCTTGGGACCATGATTTGCTTGCAGTTTCAACAAGGCCGCCAGACAAAATAGGGGCAAGGGGATGAGCAGTCCCAGTGCCAGCTTTGCATTTGCTCCAAAAAGCTGTTGTTGCTGCTGTTACACACCGTTTTATCCTGGGACGACGGACTCCTTTCCCATCACTGTCCTCACCCGTTTCACAGAAATCCTGAAGAATCCGAGCATGGCCAGGGAGCCACCTTCGACCTTCCTTTGCTGAAAGCAGAACTACTGACCACGAACCAGAACCTGACTGGCCAACCTGAAGCATGACTAACAGCTGAGACCTAGTTGAGTTAATGTACGTTGTGGGGGAGGGGGAAATGTGCCTAAATTAACTTTAAATTACTTTTATTCTCTACCAACACTTTGCCATAGTTCTTGGCCAATGAATTTTTTTTTCTGTCAGTGTTTTTAAATGTTTATTTATGGTAAAAGTGCAGATAACTGTATTTTGTAAGAGTTTGTAATCTGTCTTGTCAGATGTTAACTTGATGCCTGTTTTGTCTATTTTTTTTTCACTAAAGACAAAGGCCAACATTTGTAAGCCTATATTCCTAAAAAAAAGATGAGACATGTCTGAAGGTGAATTTCAGATGTACCAGTACCACTTACAAGCAAATCAGTATTATCCTTGGGAACTGTGCCACCCACGCAATAGTCTGCAGAGGCGGTGCAGGGATAGGAAGCCTGGGCCACAGAGTTCCAGATTTATACAGAAGGGTGTATATATAGACACACTGACACTTGAAAACGGTGGGCAAAAATACCCATGTAATCCTTGACTAGAAAGAGAGAGAGAAAGATTTGCCTTACTATAGCAAGATAGCTAGAAGCCATAACTGACTGAATCCCATCCTTTAGGGATTTCCTGGTACTGTGAACTTCAAAAGAAGACTACTGTGAGGGGGTGAGCACTCAGAAGTCTGCCACAGAGATGCAGTGTCCAACTACGGCTACCCAGCCGATAGTTACGCAAATCCAGAAGCATGTACAAATTCATTCTTGCACTATATCTTTCCCCTCGTGGGAGGGGCTACATTTAATTTCATAAAGAAACTTGTAAAAGTGATTTCCACTCCGTGTGTGTCTGTTATAGAATTCTTGGTCCAACAGTCTCGTCCTTTGTGCCTGGTTATTCTTAAGTGAGGAGCGAGCTGCCTAGCAGGCTGGGCTCTATTGCCTTTGTTTCTCTCCAGCTCCAGCCATGTCGACAGCAAGGATGTGGAATCCATGGTCCTCAAGCTCTTGCTGAATTTTTCAACTCCCATCGTCCTTGATAGGCCACGCTGGCTGTAGTTGATAAGAGAGGACTACCACATCCACAATATACACGTAAAGCACTCTCACACCATTGAAAGTCATGCCCCCCCCCCAAGTGCAAATTCTGGGAACTATTGTTTAAGGCTGATGGGAACTGTAGCTCTGTGAGGCATCTCCTAACAATACTCGGCACCCTTAACAAACTACAGATCCCAGGATTTTGCAGAGTAATCCTTGACTTTTAAAATGACGTGAGAACACTTTACATGTATGGTGTGGCTGTAGCCCAAAGAATCCAGCAACAGATAGAGGACCTCAGTTTCCCCACCTGGTCTAAAAGCTGATTCACATTACTTAAGGATTGTAAAATATGCATGTGAGACTGCAGCGTCAAGTGATGACTTGTATGTGGACATAATTTAACTTTTTACATAATTTCAAACATACCAAGATGGACCCCAAGATTTCAGAGCTTTTGCTGATGCAACGGGGCTTTCACATCTCCTTGCTGTTGCATCCCTTAAAGCAGGCCCTGTGAATTGAATGGGATGTGGCAGGGCAGGGGAACTAAGTTAAGCTAACTCATTGCCTTCTGCTCACACAAGCAACCATTAAGACTAAACCCTTTATTTTTCAGTTTACATAACTGGCTGGAAGTCTTCAACTGATGAGAAATGATATGCATGCATCCCTGTTTGAAGCTTTCTTTAGTGCAATTACACTTTGATAGCTCCAGCACTCTGGGCTGTAGCATGGGATTTGGAGAGGCTAGATGCCAGTCCAGATATAGCCATGTACAAGATGACTCCTAATTTGTTAGTACTTTTCATCTCTTGAACTGTTTAATGTTGCGGGGAGGTAGCATGATTTCCAAGCCATTCAATTGACATGAGTGAGGCTAGATTATAAAGCCACCAGGTTTTACAATGAGACTCAAAAGTGGTGTGCCACAACATGATCAAGAGCTAAGAACGCTTCTGTCAGATGTGTAGATCTGAAAATACCAATTGTATTAACGACACAGTTCAACCTAGCCAGCTACTAAGCACAGAAGTATTTGAAGAAAAGTGTAGTAGTCGTCAGAGAGAGGAAGTCCAATAGCAAAAGAGAAAGACCAGTCTGGAAGTAATGTGCCAGAGTTGCCTTTGCTTGACCAATGCGAACTATGCAGTCAGGTGGCCAGTGCTGCAAATGAAAGCACTTTTTACTTGTTGCGTAAATAGATCTCAGGAATTATCAGTCCCATGGGATAAATTGTATGCTGTAGTGTACAGCAGTACAGATCAAGTACTGGAACAAGGAGCAAGGGATTAGTGCTGAACCAAGCCAGAACACCCCACAACTGGGTGGCAAGAACATCCTGCTGCTTTTAACAATGGTAGATGGGTGTGAAGTTAGTAGCCAGCAGAGCCCAGAAAAGGAATGCAACAACATAGCTTCCATTGTTCCAGGGATGTGGAACATGAAGCCCCCAAGAGTTGATTAAAGTCTATAAAGGATGGATAAAATGGATTAAAAGTCTAAAGAAAACAGGTGAAACTTGTGGAGTTACTAAGAATTTAATACCAAGAATTAAACATGCCTCTGCATCCATGTGAAATAGCTTTGTGTGGATCTGCCACCACCCACTACTGGAATACTGGTCCAGACAAGTGCCCTCCATCCAAAAAAACCCGCCTCACACTTAGCTTGGTGCCTGACATACTTCAGAGTCCTCCTCATATCCCATATAAACAGACAAGACTGCCATTCTGCCGCTTTCAGAAGCTTCATAGAATAAGCAGAATTCTCATTTTTGGGTTTGTATATATACAGTATAGGAAATCTAACTTCCATAGAAGAATGTCAGCACAGGGAAATCTTCTTATAATAATTCTCTGTGAAAGCATGCAGTAATATAGGATCTTTGATACCACCAGCAAAAGGGGAAAGTGAGCTATACAACCAACTGAAGGACTGATGCCAATTTAACACTTTTTCCATTTGAGTAAAGAAAGCAGCTGTTTTGATATGCTGTGGTTGATTTGAAGCAGCAAGCTAAGCATACGAAGTTACATTACAGAGCAAGGGCAGGGAACCTGGGGCTCTCTGAATGTGCAGATGCTCCATCATCTCCAGCTAGCATAGGCAACTGGAAGGTAAGATGGGAACTTTGAGACCTGTAGTTGTTCCAAGAAAAAAAAACAAGACTAAAGGACCACGATAAGCAACACAGTCAATCTTTATTGAAAACTGAAGTATTAATACATAACAATTCCTGTTACATAAACGTGCTTTTAAGAATTTAACTCTGAGCTCATCTACTCATTGGATTGCATAAAAATAAAAATGAATTTTACACAGTTGGCTCAGAATGAAATTGCCACTCCTATGTGTTGATGCAATAGTTCAATGCAGATATGATGCTTTAAACTGGTTCTGGAAGACAACATTGACCTAAACTTGGAAAAAGTACCAATACAACTGCTTTAAGACAGTCTTCTTTTTAAAAAAAAAGTTATAAAAAAAGGAAACCTGTGTCTATTTCATAACAAACACTATTACTGGGGCCTCTTGCACCTCTGTTGCATGCACTCCCCCTTTTCACCCCACAAGGGCAGCCAATAATAGCACTACAATAAAATCCCACTAACAAATCCATTCTACTAAAAACAAGTCTGTACAGCAGCAAGCTAAATGAAACTTCCCCGGTTTGCTTGCTAAGTGCTCAAAAGTCACATCAGATTGGAAAAAACCACACAGATCATGTCGGGTAATTAGAGGTCAAACTATTTAGAATATTTTGATACACTAAGTTGGCTCCTGACACTGTGATACTCAAAATGTATTCCAAGTCACATTAGAAAGGGTCAGATGCCCCCCTGCCTTCACTATCCTGAAAAGGCAGTTCAAGAATCTTGATGGTTTGAGATATTAATGCAAAAACATGCTTATGTAGCTTTTCTCCCTTCCATTTCTATTGAAGACTTACAGCCTGACTAAAGAGATCCTTCACAGATGACTCAAGACACACATGCAGCTTCCTTGCCTGCACAACCTTCCTTCTCCACTTCAGAATGAAGGGGGTTTTACAGGCTGAAAAAGTAGTATCTATACAGCATCACTCAAATTAGTAAGCAAGGGGCTTGGAAAAAGCTCCATGTGCAGACACCCATGGAGAAAACCCCCACAACCGAACTCTGGATTTGGGGCTTAGTATTTTACATGCACAGACAGAAATGGCATTTGTACTATTTGATGTATTCTAGCAGAGTTACCCGATAGAAAATGCTATGGTGAGCCTTCACAACTATCAAGAAGTTAGTTAAAACCTCTATATGGATGCCGACTTCTTTCAGAAGCAGCCGCTAAATACCATGTATTTACCTAACAGTGCCAACTCACCATTTTCATATAAGCAATTTAGATATTCTGCTTTGCCTAGAACAGTGTCATCCAATTTCCCTGCATTTTAATAAAACAAATTAAGCTAGCTTTACAATACTGTGCTCAACCAAGAGGAACACTGCTCATTTGATACACATAGGAGAAAGATTTGCCTAATCAATTCAAAATTCTATACAGAAATTAAGATCTGTGAACATTGGCTGACATGGAATATCCCTATGCAAATACCGTTCCATAAAATTTAACCAGATTACAAGTGTTGCATTCTAAGTGGCGTTTCATTTACAGGAATTCAGCTGAAGTGAATCCCACCAAACAATATTTCCATTATAGCATCATGCTACCTTTCATGGTTACTTTATGAGCTTGTCAGAGTACTTGAATTTCTGTAGCCTTCAACAATATTTTAGTTACACATTTATAATCAGGATTAATAATTGAGGTTTAGTTTCCTGTCAGTAGGTTAGTGCTGAACACCACTGACTAAATCTACCAATTCTTAGGCAAATGATGTTTCCATAGAATGTGACTATTTTGCTATTTTGCTCTTCTTTAAAAAAGAGACACTTAGAACGCTGTGTTATCTACCTTGGGAACGTCTCCTAAATGATACTTTGAACATTATTCAAAAACATAACTTTTGAAGTTTAAAAGCCCAGATCCTTCTGTTTTCTGTTATTGCTGTAATTTTTGATTACATTTAAGGCTGCGTTCATTTGAAAAAGCAGCTTGATTTGAGCCTTGTCTACACTGCATTAGCTCCCTTTATAACTTTCTGGGAAGCTCCAATGCAGCCACGTACTAAAAATTTGAGGTTTTACCCCACCCACCCATGCGCACCCTCCGCCCAGGAATTCTAAAACAGGGAATGGAACAAACAGCAGAAGAAAGAATTCCACAACACCTCCTGCTGCCTATAACCCACTTGAAGTACAAACTTTCAGTTTCATATTCATGCTTTTTATTATTTGCAACAATATACTAAGCTATATACACCCCCCTCATCACTGTGCTTTTGGTTACTTCCCTATTGACTGTAATGGAGGCATGGAACTACCTCCCAAAAAATGCCCTCTCCCTCCCTCCCACCCACAGATTAGAATTTCTGGAAGGTGCAGTATCTTTTGCAAAAAGTACTATTCCCACCCCCCTTGCAGATGAATCCCAAAACACAACTTAGAAAAAAGTGCTCAAGTGAGATCACCTAGAAAGCTGTTACTACTACTGTGTCCAAAAAAGCAAGAGGAAGCATTTGGAAATCTGAAGCTTGAGGAGAATAAATTATAACTTGTCCTTACCATTCACAAAGTGCTGCATTAGCTGAAGAGAGTTCAGAGCATTTAAGAGACTGAAGGCAGCAGTGCTTCCATTTGTTTTCAACATGTCCCCAACAAAGCCGTATTTTCAATGCTCATATCTGTGGCAAGAAATATTTTATTCTAAACTTGCTAAAATGGACATTTGCCCACACTGGATGATCACTAGGTCTGTGGAGCACTTTGAAAATAAGAATTACAGATCAATTTCACAAATGGCATAGCTAAGCAGACTCGTCCAAAGCAGTACAGACTCCAAATGGTAGGGGTAGGATTTTGCTGTTGTTGTTCTCTGCATATGGGACTTTCTAAACTGCAACAAGTGCTCAAGATTAAAATTTAAATATCTTAATTTTTTGTTGTGCTAAAGGCATTTGGATCAAGGGGGCCATCTACAATGTGCTCCTTGGAAAATTAACTTTATAAAACCTTACGCTAAAACAAAAACATGAAGAGTGTCTATTATAAAATAAAGTTATCAAGGCCCTCACCTCTACAAGGATACGAGATATGGAACCCTCCTGCCCCAGGAAAATATAGGACGGCAGCATTAAAATCAGCATGCATACTACACAGAAGTAGCTGCCAAATGTGATTTAAAAACTGATCATCCCAAAATAAAGTACAGGGATACTCAATCTCACAATTAAAAAAAGAGAAGCTTTTTGAGTAGTCTACCAACACTATAACCTAACATACAAATACCAACTTTTAACGGAACATTTTATAACCACTTACAGCACAATTTGTTGTACGCTGGAAATACTGGGAAAATAATGTCCTGTTACTGTTTACCTAAATGGTGCCAATTTAAAGAAAGCCCTTGATTGCATTTAGCACTGAAACTAAACTAAAAATAAAATCTCATAATAATTTTGGTACACAAGTGGGTTCCAAGACTAGCCCTATCTCCCCACGGAATTGACTTAGGGACTTTTATAAAAACTTAAAAGTCATAGGCAAGGAATTCAGGAGTCACTCGCTGCAATGAAACACTGCATCTGCTTTCTTAATTTACTGTCTTCTAAATGCAATTTAGGAAGCAATAAGGATATGATAGGAGATTATGCCAAAATACTAATTAATGTCTTTGTACTTGATCACTTTCTAATTCAGTACTCATTTTTGGAACTCTTCCATCATGACAACTCCTACCACACTTTGTTCATAATCTATGCTGTGAGGAAACCAAGCCAAGTAAAATATTTTCAAATGGCTTGTTTGCCTTTACCATATCTAACATGTAGTTGAATTCCTTCCTATTTACATTAGTACATTTTACAAAAGCAAACTGGTTGAAATTGAAATTTTTTTAGCTGACCAGGACTGGTAAGAAAAATTATCTTGGGGTGGGGTGGGGATTGGAACCAAAGGAAATCTGATTCTACCAGAAGTGCGGAAATTTCTTTTGGACATATCATTTAAAACTGTGATTTGATTTTTTTAAAGGAGGCAAGCCATTATGTAGATAGATTTTCCACCTAATATTCTAATGAAGTATACCTTGATGATTTATAGACAAGCTGCTTTTGCCACTGATAACCACACTTCCTGCAAAATTTCATTCTTGTCCTTAAGAATGTTTATGCAACACTGAATCTAACCCCCTCCCACTGGAAGAAAAAAGGAAATGGAAAAAAGGTATGCTTGGTAAACTGATTCTCTGCAAACTATGAACTAATTTTCCAGTCACTGAACTAGGAAAGGAAAATATCACTTAACAGTGCCCCCTTGAACTGGTGCCTTCATCAACTGAAAGTTGCTAATGTATATTATGTTTTTCTATGAAAAAAATCACTGTCACAATTCTACCTCTTAAGACCCTGCATACATTACAACAGTGCATTAGTGATACAAATTGTAAAATACTTTTCGGCTCCTTTGGATTTTGCATATGACATTTTTTTTTTTGCATCAGTCACAGCAGGTAGATTGAGCAAGCTTTGTGTGTTCTTAGACATGCATTCAACTAGATACGATCAATAAATTTATACTCCCTTTAATCATTATAATGAGCTAAAAATTGCAAGACAGTCCACAAAACAGGATTTGCTTTAAGACTAATTGCTGGAGTTCCAAGATGTAAGATATGCAGCACTGGGAAATCTTCAGTGATGTGGAATTAGTGTTTAGCAAAGGATTGCAAGCATTCAGAAGAAATAAGTCCTGGTTGGAGGCATGAGGGCTTCAGCACCAACTTTTAAACCTCAGTTACTTGATTGCATATCTCCCATCTTCAAACCTACATTCAAAGAAGGGTAAGAAGGCAACTAAGTAAATGTCTGACCTCATGTAACAAGATCCATGCAATGTCAAATATAGAAACAATTCAAATGTGGCACATAATAGTTACTTCTGCACTCAGACTCGCCTTGTTCCATATACTCACCAAGAACTGGCAGATTTATAGCTTGTGCTCAACAGCAAGATTCTGCCGCCTCAATCTAACCTAGCAGATTTCACTTTCAGAGCTCATCTATCCAACCTGTACTAGAAAGCCTAGAAACCCCATGACTCAAGACAGTCAGATTCTGCAAATGGATCAGAACATTTCTAGCAGAATAATCAGATCCTCAGTCAAAGAGATATATGTAAAATGTTAAAGCAAAAATCAACAGTAAATGCTCCGTTTCAGGCAATTAACAGCTGCTCAAAGCTTGTTTTAACTTTAAGATAGTCAGGAAAATTGAGTGAGGGAGACCCTTCCATCAGGGAACTCCATGTGTTGCTGGATCATATTAAGAGGCAGTGCAGATGTTAGCCAAAGCTAACTCTCATTAGTACTCCCCACTGAAGCCCACACAGTTCCGAATCCAAATGCCGCAATTCAAACATTTCTCTGCCAAGTATTCATCCAAGGAGCCCAAAGCACAAAAGCGACATAGGTGGGTCTTTAACCTGGTAAATAAATCTTGCTTCATTTTATTTTTAAATTTCTTTTGTACAGAGTGAAAAACTATACATGGATATAAGACACTCTTCAGAAAGCCAAACCGCTGTGGGTGTAAAACGTTCTTTCCCAGAAACAAGCAATGTTTAAGAACATATAACCAAGCCTGACATTTACAGGTGACACATACCAACACACCTACTATCAAAAAGTTATAACTTATCCTGTGACTTGTGCTAGATCTCTAGCAAAGACGTTGCTATGATTGTTACAACCATACCAGTACTTACACTGTGTGGTAATCACCACTGTGGGGGCACGTAGCTATAGGTTGGCGTTCCTGGGGCCCGATAGGTGGGCATTGTAACTGGGTGTGGGGCTACAGGAGTTGGGGAATGCGTTGTCAACAAGGTACCTGAGGAGCAAAAAATTTTTTCATAATAAAGTTGCTTTAATTTAGAAGTCAACATATCTATAAAAGCTTACACAGGATTTAAAAGGAACATCGTTTTGCAAGCTTGTGGCCATGTGTCCCTTTTGCACCCCCCCCCCCAAAATTTTGTAGCAAAAAAAGGAGAGAAAGTTACACGACGAGAGGCAGGTATATCATCCTAGTTTGGGGCCAAGACAGCGTGTCTCATGAAGTTAGACTCTCCCACTCCCTGCCCCAAGTACATCTACATCCTCTGAGCAGCTCTTCAGCTTGCAGTATTTCCCCACTGTATAAAAATGCTTCATATAAAATTTATCAGTAGAATTGGGTGACATGGTTCACAAGTGAAACTAAGCCAAATCATGGCTCTGAAGGAACACATGACTGTGTGAGATTTGAGAGAGGGGATCAAAGTCACTTTGTGCCTCCCCATTGCTCTGCTGGCTGTGACCATGGTTTGGTTTAGCATGTTGTCTAAACCTGGGATCACGGCTTAGCTCTCCTGGACAGACCTTAAGCTGTGTAAACCATAGGACAAACAGCTTGTGGTTAGTCTGTGGAAAGCTAAACCATGACCCCTGGTTCACAGCACACACTAAATCAAGCCATGACTCAGGGCAGTGCAGCAGCAGAATAACCAAGGAAGAGTAAAGAGGCCGCAATCTTTGCCCCTGGAACCCCCACACTAAGCAATGTGTGAACCAGGCCAAAGTCTCAAGTTAAAATCCAACCACCACTCAAGTGTATGGGCAGCAGATTTCAGACAAATCAGAGTAGTTAATGCACATTAACTTGTGAAACTCAAGTGCTACAGGATGATCTGACTTCTAAATGGCACTTTTTTGAAGTACTGTTATCAGTCATGGTAGCCAAGAAAGTTCAGATATACAATATCCACTTATCACAAGTTGCACGAGAATTTACATGTATTATCAAACTGGCCACACTGATTGCTATCAAGTGAGACTAAATACGGACCCTGGCCCAGAATGTAGTATAACAAAAATCTATTTACCTGCTGACATTGCCATTGTGGTCCCAGCCACCATTCCCATAGTGACGCCATTTCCTCTGGGGGGCGGAATTGGTGCTGGGTACATAGTTGCTGGCATTCCATTGGGTTGCACAACTGTAGTGTGATGAATTACGTGGGGTGGTGCTGCATATAAAGGCTGTGTGTAATAAGTGCCTTGCTGTTGGGAAAAAATAGTTGGTTTAGTAAAATCCTTGCCACCACTGCATGCATCCTAAAAGGGCACACAAAACTATTTCAGGAAAAATACCATTAAGTACAGACCACAGATATAATTTGGAGTGGTGGGGTGTGAGAGAGAGATCAAAGCAAGATCGCCTTTGTACTGAGATCCTGTAATTTTATCAGCTTAAATCTTTGGGATAGTTTAATAAAGCAGGGTTATCTTTCTTTTTTGCTTCACCCTGCATGCCACAAGGCAGTAATTCAGAATCCAGACGTTTATGTCTATTGTTTGTATTTGCAACTATTTCTCTTAAGAGAAAACAAGCATTTTAAAGATGGAGTTCATTCACAAGCCTGTTTCTATGCATGTTTATTTTTGTCTGAAGTTTGTCTCTGACATCTGTTAGGAAAGGGTGCACAGGAAGGTAGCTTTGGGTATATATTTATATGTGAATCTGGTCAAGTACAACACCCGCAATTGGGGACTTGCATAAAGCTAAAAGATTCCTTGCACACAGAAATCTAGACACCCAGGGGAAGGATTATATATAGCTTTTTACATCTGTGTTTTTATATCCATGGAGTCTTAATGTGTGCAATGTTCCTACTTGCCATCTGAGTGGCAAAGCTCAGTTGCAGGTTTACACCTCAGTTATTTGTAGGCAGAGATTTTGAGGAAAGGTGAAAATTGAATCTAGAGGAGAGGGTGGAAGGCACAGAAAAAACCTTTTCAGCTGAAGCAAGTAATTTTATCCATCTTGATACTTATTTTTAGGCCCCATTTTAAAAAGAGCTCATTTAGTATTTATATAAATGCAAATCTTTCTTCCATGGTACTCGAGAAAATATACATATGGTTCTCAAGCAGTCTCTCACTCAGGCACCGGTCAGACCCTGATCTCCTTAGGTGCAGCAAGTTTACTGTTTCATGTGCCTTCTTTCAGATCATTCAACTGAACCTTTTTTAAAGAATTGATTTATAAAATTTCCATGCTGATACTGGGATATGTGGCCTACATAACTGTGCCCTTGCCACACAGCAGCCATATTTACCAAAACAATAACATCACCACATATTTCCAAGAATGATAATGCTCAGAAAAATCAGATATTCCCACAAGTACAGTAACCTAACAGAGTAATGTAAAGCAAGAGCAACCGAAGTCAAAACTTTCTGCACAACACGCTGATTCTACAGAAAATACTAACAGAGTAGAGAAGGATAGCATTCTGGGCTGTTACAGAATTAATGCAAACAGTAAATCTGTATTTTTTACCTGTGCATATGGATTCTGCTGTGGATAGGCACTTCGAACCGGATACACTGCAGTCTGATAGGGGTTGGGTGATGAAGAATAGGGAGGCACTGCACCACTGGTAGGTGAACAGGAGACTTTATATGGTGTGCCTGGTGTATAACCTATAAACAGAAAAAACCAAATTTAATTTTTTTTGCTGAGCGTTAATCAGATTTATTTAACACACCTAGGCACAAATGTGAGCCTTCCATTAAGCTGTTTGAATGCACATACATGCTTTCATAATTTCTAACAATCAAGCAGATTATAAACCACAAGAATTAGTAACATCCATTAAATTTTCTAGTGAAATAGAATCTGCTACCACACACAATTCAATAATCAAAAACAACAACAGAATATCAAAGAGCAGTATAGGTATTAAGGTTGGTCAATATAGTACTTGGGTTTTAGGTAAAGCACAACAGTTAGGTAAAGTTAGGTAAAGCACAACAGAAATATTGTACTTTATTTACCAGATTAAAAATAATAATACGAGGCAGCAAGTATTTATAACTTTGGAATACTCTGCCAATAGATTCAGCAGGCCCCCTTCTGTTTCAGCTTTTAAATAGGTGCTGAAAACTTTTCTGTTCTGTCAGGCTTATGAGGGCAATTAAGAATACGTCTTTCCACAATAGTTAACCAATTTTGGATTTATTTTTTTGTATGGTTTTATGTATAGTTATAAACCACTCTTATTTATTTATTTTACAAATAGAAGTATATATACTTATAACCAAATAACTAAAACAAAACAAGTCTACTCACTTTGCAAAACTGATTGTGGTTGAAGTTAGATTACAGAATCCATTTTGGAGTGTTTTTATACAGATTTCTGATACCCATGATGCACAGCACTATTTTAATATAGCTGCCATTCACCTAGCTAGAAGCATGGTGATATTTCCACTAAGTTCTGCACTTCAGGGGTGGCGGGGGGATGGGGAGATATAGGGAAAACAAACAACACTCATCTTGTAATAATCTCTTACAATAACTTTCTTTAGATCTTGGAATACAAATACACACAGAGCGAAAAACAATAATCCTGGATACAGAACAGATCTGAACCTGGTTGCTAAAACCCCCAGGGGGTGGGGGCAAGGGGTTCAAGAGGATGGTGCCTAATTCTAAAATTGGGTAGGATGTGGAGCTGGACGGACAAGGCACAATGATTAAAAAATGGAGGGATGCCCCGCACAGTGAGGGGACCTTGGTTCAAACAACCCTTGACCACCTTTTGCTCCAACAATCAAGAAAAATAATGGCTATGCAGTGCACCTTCCTTCTCCACCCCACCCTCAGCAACAACAATCAGGAATACTGTGCATTGGCAAACAGTCCATTACCCAGTAGGTTGTAGCAGTATCCCCACATGCAGGGAATACCAAGGAAAGAATACAGTGTCACCAGGAAGCCCCCATTGTGCAAACCCCAGTAAACTCTGTGATGCACGCAGAAGGGAACATGGAGTACATGTTGGCGAATACCCAACACTCCTCTCCATCTTACTGCCAAAAACTTATGACTCATTTATCTTCACAGGATAAGAGCAAAAGACAAAAAGCAGAACAAACAAAATGCAGATAGTGTTCCATTGCAACTCCCTACATTGGATGATAAGGTTTAGTCTTAACTTCCTCAATATGTGAATAACCAATTGCAAGCGCCAAGTGAGAGTGGGAACTAGGCTGAAGAACATCAACTGGAAGAATATACAGGAGGCAGAACCCTCTCTTGCACGTTCACCCTCTAATGAGCACCTAGTCACAGAACCCTACTGCGGGCAATACCCAATATTTACCATCCCCATGTCTCTCAACAGGGCACCAGGTTGCCTTCGACATACAGAGGGAAGAAATCATAGAATTGAAGGGACCCCAAGGGCCATCTAGTCCAACCCCCTGCAATGCAGGAAACTCAACTAAAGCATCCATGATAGATGGCCATTTAACATCATATTCCAACCCGTAGTGTCATGCCTCCCAGAATCAAGGCCTATAATGGGAAACGGGAGTGGTGGAATTATCTGTGAGAGTTAATTAGGACATCAGTTCCTTTCCAGAGTACATGACAGACAAATGCCATGGATGCAACAGTACCTAGCATGGAGATGGGGAAAGATGAACCTGCTACCTCTGTCTGTCACACTCCTTTCTCAAACATAGCAACAACAAAAAGTTTGGCTACTCAGTTTCTTTGTTTCAGAAATCCTCTGCAGATGCCAAAAAATATCACTATTCCCACCCAATGCTTTATATGGTTGACTTTGACATGTCTGCATACATACCTGTTTGGAATGTAGGATTTGCTGCAGGGTACATATTTGGAGAATAGGCAGGAGCAGCAGCTGCATAGCCCATTGGGAATCCAGCTAAGAGAAAACAGTTGAAAATTACTTTTAGAAATACCTCCAATGATCTACTTGTATTGTTTTCCAAGCTTACAACTAATTAAAATAAGGTGAACATGACTTCTTTCAATTGTATCTCAGTGATGTAATCAAGCCCATGATTAATATTGTGAGGCTTCAGGCTATAAACCAGGGGCATCCAATGCCGTGCCCTCCAGATGCTGTTAGGCTCTAAACCCCTCCAACCCTAGCCAGCTGTAAGGCTACAGGACATGTCTAATCATGGCCATCTAACCCCTATGCTTCCAGGCCAACTGCACAAAGATAAAAAACTGCTTCAGTCAGCCAAAAAGAGGTTGAAATTATACAGTGCAATGTAGCCACTTTTCTGAGGAGATCTTCATAGGATAGGCATGAACAATAAACCAAATGTATTATATAGTACAGGGGTCAGCAACCTTTTTCAGCCATGGGCCAGTCCACCATCCCTCAAACCATGTGGTGGTCCGGACTATAATTTTTTTTTGGGGGGGGGGAATGAACAAATTCCTGTGCCCCACAAATAACCCAGATATGCATTTTAAATAAAAGCACACATTCTACTCATGTAAAAACACCAGGCAGCCCCCACAAATAACCCAGAGATGCATTTTAAATAAAAGTACACATTCTACTCATGTAAAAACATGCTGGTTCCCAGACTGTCCGCAGGCCGTATTTAGAAGGCGATTGGGCCACATCCGGCCCCCGGGCCTTAGGTTGCCTACCCCTGATATGGTGAATTGCCACATATGAAATGACTATGGATCTATTTCATTGTGTTTGTTGCCCATGCAACAAATGGCAGGTGTCTATCCTTAATCTATACTATGCAAAGCCACCCCAACTCTCTAGAATTATTTTTTTAAAAAATAACATCTGCACAGTTATACGCTACTACTTGTGCATTCTGCTAATTCCAAAGTCCAATTAACTGTATTTTAGATGCTGGAGGATGAGGACTGTAAATGCTAGGACCTTCAATATTACTACCACCCAGTATAGCACTTTTCCTATGTATTCAGAGAACTGTTTTTAAGATTACAAAGTAGAACTGATACTAGGGACTCTTGTGGTTTGTACGAGCCTATGTGTGTAAGCGAGAAATTCAGCAACAGGTCCTTAAACCCTGCTGCTGGGTGGGGGAGTCTTTCGCTTTATGACTCATTTTTGTGGACAAACCTTTAACTGATGTATGCTCTCTGTTTTGTAGTTCCATATTTAATATGAGTCACTTCAGGAATTCTTTGTGGAAAGCAACACACAGGTAAATAAAAAAAATTTAAAAGCTCTAAATAATATTAAAGTCACCCCTAATATTCTCACTCTCAACTACTTTTTAAAATAGGGAGATATTTTAATGAGTTATAACATAATAATTTATAATAGCATTCAAAGGTATATTTTCAATGGTATGGACAGCCTGAAATGAGACAACAGCAACAGCAGACTATTTTGGCTAACTAAGCACTTCTACGTGGAGAAACAAAGGGTGAAAAGCACAATGCTTTAAAGACACGCACTGGCAGAAAACGATGTTAGGGACACACAGGAAGCTACCGGGCCAGACCAGTGGCCCAACTAGCTCAGTAATGTCAACACTGACCTAGCAGCAATTCTGCGGGGTTTCAGGCAGGGAATCTTTCCCAGCTCTACCAGGATCAATCCTAGGACCATATGAATAGAAAGGAAATGCTCTGCCACTGAGCTATGGCCCTTCCTGTGTTCTCTTATCTGCAGTTAGTTACAGGACAAAGGTTAAGCCTGCATCCAAAGCATTTTTCTATTTGTATGTATTCTTTTCAAAATAAAAAGCAAGTTCAAAACTGGCCGGGTTCAGACATCATGAAAAACCAAATTGTGGCCTTAGCCTGAATGCTAATCCCCACAACAACCCTGTGAAGTAGGTTAAGAGGCTGTGACTGGCCCAAGGTCATCCAGTGAGCTTCATGACTGAGTGGGGATTTGAACCCTCATCTCTTAGGTCCTAGCCCAAGATTCTAACCTCTGCACCACACTGGCTTCCTAGAGTACTTCTGCTATGGAACAGCTATATAAATTAAGTAGGTAAATAAAAATTGCAAAAGCAAAATGTCACTTGGAGAAAGATCTGAAGTATTTCCCTTGGAGCTTAAACTTGTTTTATTCTGGATCGCTTTATGTGATGTTTCAATGTGTTGTAAACCGCTTTGAGATTTTTTTCTTTAAAATATGAATGGTATAGAAGTGAAATTAATTATAATAATAATAATCAAACTGCATGAAACAGTAAGTTGTTTATATGCTGCCATATAAGAAAGGTTAGTTTAAGCTAAAACAGTTAGAAACCAGCAATTTAAACTAATGTTCAAATCACCTGCAGCTTTCAGAAATGCAGAGGTAGGAAAAAGTGTCTCCCCCAACCCAAACACTATACATAGTCCTTCCCATTCCTTGTGCCTCAAAAGGGCAGAAACTATCAGCAGAGCTCTCTGCCTAGACATAGATTTAAACTGCAGGCATTGTACATTCCCTTGACCTTCTGGATTCTGGTAGATGGTACAGTCTAAGAGCAATCCTCTGTTTGTGGCTGCCCTTACAGCCAAATAAAATGCCTCTGTGGTTCTGACATGACATGACAACACTCAGTCCACTTTTCTCTCTGGAGCTATTTGTGCAGTCCACAGGCTATATGTGAAGTTTGTCACTCAGGTACTTACTTGGGAGTAACTGCTACTACTCTACACCAATGCATCCTGAAGTTAGGTTTACTACAATGTCCAGTTTGATTAATAGACAGCACCCAGGTAATACATTTAAGAGATTCAGTTACATACCTGGATAACCAATTCCTTTGGCATTTGCATAGGGAACCCCAGATGATCCAGGACTATAAACAGGATTCATGATTTCGGAAACTATAGGGGGGAAAGCATTTGTATAGAAAAAGAATAGGGAGTCTTAGTCATCAATGTTCAACTAAAATCTGAAGCAGTAGGAATCCAATATTATCAACTACATTTTCATTATTCTGGCATGTGCTTGCCACAAAGTCCCTCTTAATAAGTTCTTTATTTTAATTGTGCAACTAAGATTTTGTTAACATATATGGCTATATTTGTACCTTTCATGATATCTGGGCATGTATTACATGAGATGCAATAAAACTGTCAACAGTTGTTACTGCTATCTAAAAAAAGAACCATTTCTCAAGAGCGGCCTTTAATTTATAACAGGTAGACAAAATGGCACACCTCAAATGGTGTAATCCCAAACACATTTATTCACTCAGTAGCACAAAAGGTTAATGACACTTGCTCTCCTTTTAAGTATGCTTGGGATTGCAGTCTAAAGCACTGTAGATGAGCACAATTGACAAAGATGAGACAAGCAGTTTCTGACACTACGTTCTGAAGTGCGGCTCATAGTCTGTCTTTACTTTTGAAAACAAGATGTCCCATATAAAGACGGTGTCTGTCAAGAGCAAAAAGAAGCCCCACTGTGACCTACGGAGCTTACTCATTACAGCATGCTTAGGATTCCATCCTTAAGTCACCAATGACTTGTCTTGCCATCGAGCGAAGTACATAATGCAACTATCTGGGAGAAATTGAGCAGTTTTCAGCCTGATGGCTGATTGGCTGGGAAACTGTCTGGGAACTCAATGTACAGTATGTCGCCTGCAGTTCCATGATGGAAAAAAATGTGGACTATAAATGTACTAGACAAATAAGCAAAACATACTACTAGTTTGGCTTCTTGGTGTTCGGTCAATAAGTAGAGCACAACAAACATAAGGTGAGACACCGGTGGCATCACCTACCACGATGTGTGAGTGAATTCAAGCATAGTTTAAGTCAGGGTTCAGTATTATGAGAACAAGCCTCTGGCTTGAGTGCTTTCCCACTCCTCTTGCATGGGGACAAGGTGACCACAAGCCTCTACTTCCATTTTAGATTAACTGCAGTTTGGTGCCCCATGAGAAACAAACTATGATTAATCTCAACGACAGTTGAAACAGCGCAAGTGGAAAGGTTTTCTCATCCATCCATGTAATTGAAATCAATACACACTACAGCATATAAGATCAAGCTTAACACATTTCATTTTGGAAATGAAGCTATGTCCCCCAGACTACTTATGGGTAATAGTTCATAAACTTCATGAACTATGGCTTAAAGTTAATGATGGGTTGTCAATATATGCATGACAACAGCAAGCTATGATAGGGCGTTTGTACTTTTAAAATTTGTGTAAAGAAGAAATTGAGGCAGCTGCCATTTCTTTCACCCCTTCGTGACAAACTATCATTGCCAAAATTCCACTTCTTTAAAAGTAAGTATCCCTGTTCTCAGTCACATATGGTAACTAGAGAGAGAAAAGCCCAATTTTCGTGTATGCTTAAAGAACCACGTTATGGCCTGTGTTGCAAGCAATTATTGAAAGCCGATTCTAGGTTTGAAATGATTGGAGGTTACAGTTGTAGAACACTGTTCACAATACTCAAGGGTGCAAATATGAGGGATGTGTAAGCACCTTAACTGTGTCTTTATTTTCAACTCAAGACCTTTCAGAACTGAATCACTGGAGTGCTTTTCACACTTTTCAGAGTACTTAAAGAGCAATTTAGCTCTTCTGGATTGCAGACATCTTATGTTATTAGTCTACTGATATCAACAGAACCTACTTTCCTTCAGTGCACTTAAGACTGGGGCATAAGGGAAACAGCATCAAAAATAATAATTTTACATTGAAAAATGCTGGCAAAGTTGTGTCTGGCCCTAGCATTTTTTGAAAGACCAGAATGTACACCATTTGAATCATAATCAAAAATATTCGTTTAAACTAACCTAGTGACAATAATAGTTTACAGAACAGAATTCCAAAGAAGCATTGTACCTCCATAATTCTGAAGAAAATTATAGAAAAGTGGGTCAATGATGATTCTTCCACAGCTTGAGGCCTTAATTGCAAGATTATTCTTATAATGTTCATTTCTGTATCAGCAAGAAATCAATCTTAAGTGTGCAGCACTAATGCTCTGGAACTCTCTGCTTATTAACATCAGGCAGGCACCTTCACTGTACTGACACCTGATAAAAACTTATTTGTTTAGGAAAGTGTACTCAATTTGTTTTTTAAAAAAATGTATACTAGCTGATGTTATTTTTAAATAAACATTTTAGTTATTCTACTTTATGCAAACTGCTTAAAGATGTTTATCTTTTGATTAAGTGGTCTATAAATTATGTTTAATACATAGATTAGAAAAAACAAGGAAACTGACCTCTAGTGTATAAATACCACTTCTGCCAATAATCCTCCTACAACATTTTGATGAAATTAGTAGTGAAACTGGGTAGGATAAACTGAGCTAAGATGAAGCTGTTTGATGAACAGAAAGCATACGTATATGGGTAAAAAAAAAAAAATCTAGACACTTTTTGGCCTGAAGGGTGAACTGCATGTATCCCACAGATAACAGTGTTTGAGAAGTTCTGCTGTTTTATGAGCTTCAAACTTTTATAACATTTACAATTATAGGCTTCTCTAAAAAGATTATATCTGAGAAGACAGAAAGTCTAGTCAAATTAGTAGGGTGCTACTATCAACATCTTACATTTTTATGATTATGTTTAAATCCTCCTCATGTCTTTGCAAAAAATAAGCAACCTAAAGAATAAAATGTATGTGTTTAGGTGTTAGAAGAACATATGTCGTTAAAAGTTATGTGGGTACCCTGAAAACCCAAGACGAGACTAGAGTGGCAGTAGGTCTTGAAAGATGGGGAAAGTTATAGGGAAGAAACATTAGTTAAAAGAATTTCAAAACTTGACTTTCAGGACACAATGACATTCACAATGCAGTGTACAAAGTTTCTCAGTGGAAACATAACATATGAAACCATCATATTAAAGCCACATTACATTATCTCTTTAAAATAAACAATACCAATTAATTTAAAATACAGAATGAAATAAAAATGGCCAAGTTTTCTCTTTAGAAGTTTCAATAATCAGGCCACAAGTATTTTCTGAGCAAGGTAATTCCACAAATATGTGGCCACCATCAAGAATCTGGTCCTTGGTATTAATCATTACTTCTTTTATTGACAAGATAGAGAGCAGGGCCTCAGAAGATGGTCTTAAGGCCCAAGTTGGCTGACAACTGCAGGTGGGTTCTGGTTCCAACTCAGAAAACCTGGTTCCTAATCAGGCCAAAATCAAGAAAATCAGGTTGACTGCTCCGCTGACCACAAAACTAAAAACAGTAATATTCTGCTGCCTAGAAGTTGGAACTGAATGCAAATGGCCGGAGAATTGACAAAAAGGAAAACTGTAGCAGAAACAGCTGGAAAGGGTATAGTTCATAGTGAAGAACAACTAACAGAAACAAACGAGTTACTGCTCAGGGTTATGACAATGACAAGCTAAGTTGTAATGTAAGGCATTTGGTTTATTCAAGCATGATATAGATGGCACAAATATAGAAAAAGAAAAGCTCAAATGCCAGATGTGAGGACACTTTAATTGTCTGCCTGTTAGCTTGTATTCAAAAAACAAAGCAAACTCCAATCTATCCCTTTCAGAGTAAGGTTAAAATCAAGGCAGCACACATGGCAGCAATGTTTCTCCATTACTATATGGTTTAAATCCTAGAGATTAGATTAAGATGAACAGACAAAACCAAATATTGTTATTAAGGAAACTCTCAAACCACACTTGATAATAATTAAAACAGACAACACAAACATATTCTTTGGCTTATAATGTCATTAAAAAGTATTTTAAACAAGTGATACCAGTCTACTGCAAATCAGTCTAAAAGGTCTTCAAGTGCTCTATTTTTATTATAGAGATAACTATAGAGCAAGTTGGATTAAAAAATTAAGGAAAACATCATGAGGGTATCATTATGTATATTCTGTATTTGATTTTTGGACTTAGAGCCATTTCAAGGATGATCTGCCTTATCTGTGCACATATGCAACCTGAATTGGTATACCCAAATATGGAAACTAAGGTCCAACAGATATTTAAAGGATCCAGTTTAAGGAACACGGCTGCTAAGACAAGACTTGGAAATGCTTTAAACAAGTTAGCCAGTGACATATTGCAAGGACACTTGAACCTCTTTGGCAAACTGCTCCGAAACATACATAGCAAGTCTCAGAATGTGCATATACAACATATGCCTAAAATGAAGTGATGGGCAGCCCAATCCTGCATGTTTATTTGGAAGCATTAAGTGGCACCGTAGGGTGATAAGAAAATAGCCGTGCAATCTGGTCCACATGTCTATGTTAAAAAGCCATCAACTGCTTTCAGTGGAAGCTACCTCCATGTCAGCGTGCACAGACAGGCCTGCTGCCATTAAACACGCGAGACCCACGAAGCCCACCCACGTTATTCAAGACTGAGCCTTGAAAGACACAGCCGGTAGGTATAACGGGCGCGATCGTCTCTCTCAGAGACCGCCTCCAATAAGCGCAAACCGGTTTAAATCCTAAAACGCCGTTTTCTTTGTCACCGCGGAGCGTCGGGGAAAAGTAAGCGGCCCAAGAAATTCCAGGGCAATTGGGCAGATCCTTTTCTGTGCAAGAGACGCAGCCGCCCCCGCTCCTAAAGCTAGGCCGAGAAAAGCCTTTAAAGTGACCTCTCCCCCCTCCCCCAGCACAAAATAGAAGGAGAAAGACTGGGGAGAGTTAAGGCGCCCGCAAAGCATCGCCGTTAAGCAGCACGGCTAGGTGCAAAAAGGGAAAGGAGAAGGGGGGGGGGAAATATGCGAAGAAACGAAAGCGGCTGATCGCCCCGGGAAAACAGGAGGAGCAGAGCTGCCGCAGGTCGCCCGCGGGCGCGAGTCTGCGGCCCCGGCCTTGCCTCGGCCAAGCATCCCTCGCCCGGGGCCTTGCAAGCGAACTGACTGCAGCGCCGCCGGGGAGCGACTAGGCCAGCCGAGGGGAGGGAGCCCGCCGGGCAGCTGTTCTGGCCGCGGCCCCGAAAGCCTGCAGAGGCCGGGAGCTGCAGGTACGAGGACGGCCGACCACCTCGGCCTCCCCTCAGGGCAGGGGCTGCGCGGGGGGGGCGCCCGCTCCTTCGCTTACCAGACTGCGGCGCTTCGTCGCGGCGGCGGCCCCGGCCCGGCTGTCGCTCTCTCGCTCTCGGGGCCTGAGGCGGGAGGGTGCCAAGCCTGGGCGGGGTGTGTATGTGTGTTAGTGCCGCCTGGAGCTGCCGCTACCACAACTACGAGCCCTTCCTGGCTGCGCCTTCCCGTCTCTCTCTCTCGCTCTCTCTCTCTCTTCCAGAGAACTGCGCAGCAACCTAGCGGCCCAAAACGTCACATCCGCCCGTCGGCTGGGTGCAGAGGATGGACGGCGGTGGCGGCGACGAGAGCCGCGCGCGCCTGAAGCCCCCCAAAGCGAGCAGAAAGCCGCTGTCACGTGCGGGGGGAGAAAGGCTCCTTCGCTACCGCGGCTCCCTGTCACGTGGTCGCAGGAACCGTCGCGCTCTGCTGTTCTCCCCCCGCCCCCCAAACTGCGAAAGAAGCAAAGGAGTCGACAGCTGTTTTGTTTTTTTTAAAAATTGCTATTTGTTTAGGTGGCCTCAGGGCTGGTCACGTGTAGGAGGCTGGAGGCGCGCTCTCTCGCGCGCCCGCTTTCTCAGGGTCATTTGCACCTGTAAGGCACATGCTCGATATTGTCTTGGACTATCAGAACGGGAGTGGAGAAGAGAGGAAGCTGCTTATCCCGAGGCAGGCTGATGGCCTATCTAGCTCGCTGTTGTCTGCACTGACTGGCAGCGTTTGTCCGCCCTTCCTCGACATTCTCGGGAATTGAGCTTGGGCAGTTCCCCTTGCAGAACTCGAAAGCTTGCGTGCAATTCTGTGTTATTTTGGTTGGCCTAATAAATGTATAAGGCGTACAAGACAGAGGACAGGGGGAAATCTCCGGGGTTACAATCACTTCAGGAGCTTGTCCTGCTCCTCCCTTCCACTACCTGTTTCTCTCACGGAGGCTGTGCAGTTGGAGAAAGAAACAATCGTGGTTCACAAAATAAAACGCTGCAATGCAGTCAGTTAAAACTATACAATCTATTAAACACAGTCTGCATTCTTTTGCACTGCATATTTTGAGACCAGGGAGTTTTTTAAAATGTTGGAGCCGGGTAGCTATCCCAATATTGATTAAGAGCACAAAGAGATGCTCATGGCAGCCAGCCACCTTCCTGAGAGGACATGCTTGCATAACTATTTCTGGTGTTGTTTTGGAGCCAAGGTGACTCATTCCTGTACGATAATGATTGCCCATAATACAGTTTAATAGTTAGAGGGCGGATAAGGAGGGTGCCAGAAGGCTAAAATTGTAAACTGGGAAAAGAGTTTTATTGGGTTCCTAAATCACGAAGAGATTTCTACTCACATTGAAATCAGTGCAAATAAAAGACCCCTGCAGATCTTCCGTGCTCAGTGTGGGATAGGTTGAGTGCTGAGCAGAGAAGCATTGAGGTGGGGTGCTGGGCACAGGGCTTGCATATATGCCACTGTCCACGGATTCAGCATTTGTGAGTTGGGGCAAATGTCTGAACAAATGTGAAAAGGGGATTCTGATGAAGTCAACTCTAATACACAAACGTTTACATAATAATAAAGCGTAACATAATAATGTTAGTTTTTCAGATGCCCCAAGACTCTTCATTGGTTTAACACAACTTGCCTTCTGGAAGTTGCTGAAAGGAAACAAAGGTGCGTGTCTATAGAAATGCACTGCAGAACTGCATCTTACTGTTCTCTAACAAAAAACCACCTCACACAAATGTATGCATTTATAAATCTTATCTATTTGTAACTGCCATTCTTAACCAATAAAATATGTTTAGGCATTCTGTATAACAAAGAGAATATGAGAGCATTCGAATCAATAATGTTTTAATATCTTTCATACAAATCATATTAAGGAAGTGAGAAGGAACATACCTTACTTTCTCTGTGGTGGTCCCCTACCTTTCACACATTTGTGTGTGCATGAAAAAAAGGTCATTTCATTTTATTCATTTTCAGCATTGTTTCATGATTTATTTGGCAACATCATATTTGCTTGCTGCCTTTGGCAGTGGTGGCAATAATTTAATTTCATCAGAATTTCCTGGATGTTGCATCTGGGACATGTTGCTGAGAAATGGGAGCTGCCTTTTTTTGTAGCAGTCATTGGTCCTGAAGCACAGCCTTATTCACAACCCATATTTCCAGCATATTTAACCCCACTGATATCAGTGTACCTAAGCATACTTTACTGTGTGATGAACTGTCCTTCTTGTACTGGAGATTTAGAGCTGACCTATTTATTGTGAAGTTATTTCTTTGATTTATGAAAAATAAAGAAAAATTCTCTCTCGTATTTCTTGAAATATTGTTGGGGACATTACTGTGAATAAAGAATCTTAGGCAAAGTTTATATGTGATATTTTAACTTAAACTTAGGTTTTCATTCTAGGATGTTATGGTATCTCATTGTTCTTGGTTTATGACTTGTGCAAAAGGCTGCATATCTACATACTATTTCCATAGGTCCTGATTCAGCAAGCCTTGTTCTCATGTGCTAGCTTTCCTGGATCTTGGAATAGTTTTAACGGTTTGTGGCATGTGTTGCATTTCAGACAAAAGCTAAATCCTCTCCCTTGTGTTTCCTTGGATTGTTTTGTTGTTGGACAAAAGCAAAAAAATATAAATATGTAATTACCCTGCCTCCCCTTCAAAACCAGAGCCAAAACATTTTGCTTTAAAAGCACCTTTGCAAGGAATTTCCCCCCCTCATCTGTCAGTTCCAACCACAGATTCAATCACTATTGTTTTCTCCCAAGTGGGCCAATATGAAGTCATGAAAGATTTTATTATTTATTATTATTATAAAATTTGTATACCGCCCTATACCCACAGGTATCAGGGTGGTTCCCAACAATATTTCAAGAAATTAGAGAGAGATTTGAAGTTTGTATTTAAGGTGTCACAATACTTTTTATAATAGTAGTATTTCATGATTATAATAGTACTTCATGAACATCTTTTGAATAGAAAAGTGTAAAACCCATCTGGAGTGAGAAACACAGTAATATGTTTTATCCATTCAGAGACTACATGTACATGCAACTATTGCTATTTTGTGATAGTGCTTGAAGATGAGGTGACACCCAAAGTCCAGCATACCTGCTTGCTTGGAAGATATGAGACATCCTACTTCTTCCAGCAAGCACAACGCTGCCAAGATTGGCACCTCCAACTATGTGCCGAAGGCTGCAATCCTAAATCAGGTGTGCAGTGGAGGGGGAAGAGTTGTGGCCACGCAGATGTTGAATTCCAAACATCAGTATGGCCAGTAGTGGGAGAAGATGGGAGCTGTAGTCTACCAACATCTGGAAGGTTAAAGCTTCCTCCATCCTTACCCCTAAACACCAGGGGACAGCCCCCGATTAAAACAAGTGGGCTTTCCTTGTGAGCGCATTTCCATAGGATTGTGCCGCCTACCTCGCATAATTCCATATTTCCATATCGCTTTACGCTTCGCCTTATCTAGATATTTGTATATAAATATACATAACTGCAGTTTCGTTTTTCTGGCATGCTGGGGAGGGACTGTTCCAGAACTGACCCAGACGTAATAGGGGCGGAGGAAACCTGCGGGAACGCTGATACAGATTTTTTTTAATGAAACATTTGCCCTGCCGTCTCCTTCCGCTCTGAGAAACTACAACTCCCATCTACCCTTGCGGGCATGAGCAGTAGACATTGAGTGACGCGGTTGATCATAGGACCCGTCTGGCGTCAGACGAGGGCGGGGCGGGGCGCGCGATCTTGGATCTCCTTTTAGCAACAAGGAAGAATAAGAAGAAAGCGAGGATTGTTGGGGCTCGCGCGGTCGCTTCCAGGCGTAACAGGTAGGCTGGGCCGGGGCTCGTTTCCCCCTCTGCCCGGGAAAGAGCGAAGGGCGGCGGCGGCGCGCGGTGTGTGGATCTTGCAGTGGGCCGGGGACGGAGGGCGGGCAGCTGGTCCGGCGGCTACAGCTTGTCTGGGCGAGCAGGGGTCAAATCCAACGAGGTCAGGCCACCGTGTTTTGTAATCCCCAGGACTGTAACAAGTGCACGCAGTCTAGGTCGCTGTCCTCGCCTTTTATCCTCCTCGGAGAAGCGCTCCGCTTGCTTCTTGAGGTGCTTCTACTTCCTGCTTTCTTTTTGCTTTTTCCATCTTAGCGTCGGAGGAGAAGGGGGCTCAGTCAGGGCGGAGGTCGTCTGAGTGACAGTCAGCGAAGCCCTTTTTGGGGTGGAGTGGCGGGCTCTTAAGATAACGCATAGCTGTCAACTTTTCCCTTTTCTTGCGAGGAATCCTATTCGAAATAAGGGAATTTCCCTTAAAAAAAGGGGAAACGTTGACGGCTATGAGAGAACGCCTTTCAAAGTCGCCCTCCTATCACAATTGTGCTTTCAAGATGCAGTGTGGATTAATTCTGGAATTTACAGCAGAATGTAATTCAGGATCCTCGTCAAATAGACCCCTGTGTGCGAGGAGCACAAAATAAGCCGATAAAGTACTTTGTAGTATAATAGCACCCCCCCCCACCTCATCAAAAAACAAAAACCATAGTTTATGGGTGCTGAGAATTGTAGTTCAGTGAGGGGGGTAAACAAAGCTTTCCAGGATTCTTTGGTGGGCAACACATTCACTAAACATACTGGAGGTGGGGTGGGGACATTGACAGCTTTCAGGACATGGGAGGCCTGCTAGAAAACAAAAGCATCATCTCTACAGATGGTTTCATCGTCAAACTGCTGCTTTTAATTAAATGGTGATGATGTCATTTTTGCTCTAAAAACCACACTTTGGGATGTCGAGCTCTCTTTTCTAGCTTGGGTTGTACCACATTTAATTGGGCGGCGTGTGAAAGTGCTGCTGAAATATGGACAGAATATGGCAGGGTGGGAACTGCTCTGGTAGCTTTGTCTCCAGATTAGAGTAACAGTGAAGATGTGATTTATTTATTTGGTGTGGCGTCATTTCCTCATGACAGCACGCCCACCTGACCATTTGGCTGGGGGAAGGGGGAGTGCCCTGCCACGGGAATGCTGCTTGCATCACTCTGTTGTCAGCGGGAAGCCGGCTTAGCTGGCAGGGCCCTCTGCTCAGCACGGAGACAGTTTGGACTGCTCTGCCCCTCCCAGATAAGTGTGTATAGGATTGCAGCCTTGGTCCCTGGCATCTCCTGGTGAAAACAACCTCTAGTAGCAGGACCCAATCCAACAATCCTGCTGGAGACTCTCAGTAAGAAGGGCCGTAATTCAGTGGTGGAGCCCACACCTTATATGAGAAAAATCTCTGGCATCTCCGCGCAGAGGTGGGAAAGACTTTTGGCTGAAACCCCGGAGAATTGCTGCCAGACCCTGTAGACATTACTGAGCTAGATGGATCCATGGCCTGGCTCTGCCTAGTGGAATTCCATACACTCCTATGGACAAGCTCAAGCCCTCACAAAACAATCTCATAATCACAGTAGTGGCTTTTTAAACCTAGTACAGTGGGCAAAAAAAACAACCAGTACTGTATTTTCAGCTATTTTCATGATTTGTGAGAAAATGTGGTATGCAGTGCATAACAAGAGAGAGAGAGCTTTTCATGTACATAGTAAACACAGCAGCTGAACTTTGATTCCTAGAACAATTTTTTAAAATGTGTTAATGTGGATGCAAGTCCCATGGGATTTACTTCCTGGAAAGATTATTCTGAACTTCATGGGAAGATTTAAGATTTTGTTCCTTAATCCTTTATCTGTAAATAAATGTGCATTTGGTCTCTCACTGCAAGTCCCTTTCTTTCTGTAATTGAATCGCTTTTTGGTATCTTATCAGCTATATTGGCCCACAGAGTAGCTTCCCCTCCAATTGAACCTGCAATCCCAGGCATGCTTCATTAGTATTGTTGAACTCATTGGGATTTCTTTTGGAGTAAACCTGGATAGGATCAACCTGCAGCTCCAATTAATTATAAGAGGGGTAGTTAACATGGTGCCCTCCAGATGTTTTAACTACAACTCCCATCACCCCTGATCATTAGCCATACTGATAGCAGTCCACCACATATGGAAAGCACCAGCTTTGCTACCCCTGTATAGTATGTCTGGAGACTGCCACCTCCCATATACTTTAAACACAAGAGACACAGACATACCCTAC
The DNA here is from genome assembly GCF_964270895.1 of Podarcis filfolensis. Classification (NCBI taxonomy): domain Eukaryota; kingdom Metazoa; phylum Chordata; class Lepidosauria; order Squamata; family Lacertidae; genus Podarcis; species Podarcis filfolensis. The sequence continues at coordinate 40,467,410 of NC_139608.1, read as the reverse complement.
CCTCTGCCTTGTAAGGAAGCCTGTCTCTCATTTGGAGAAGAAGAGAGACAGAGAAAGTCCTTCTGTATCATCACACTGGTGCTACACTGATGCCCTTCTTTTCTCCCTAGCGTTTGAAGATGGCGCTGGTGAAAAGTGGATGGCTGCTCCGGCAAAGTGAGTAATGGATTCTGTCAGCTCTCTCTCTCTCTCTCTCTCCCCCTGCCTGACTTGTTTCGGTGCCAAGCAACACATTATGTAGAAAATCCATGACTGGATCTTATCAAATTTTCTGTGATGTGCAGCCACTGAGGCTGACAATTTGACCTGAGCATGAGCAGTGGGAGAGAGTTTTTCCTCCTGTGCTGATATCCCACAGGCAGATTATTCTGAACTTCATGGGAAGAATGACACTCGGAATCAGGAACCTTTTCCCTACCCCGCTTCTGCTTGGATTAAATTAGCTGTGTTGAATTAAAACAAAACACCAGAAATCCAATTCTAGGTCTCCTTCATTCTGTGTACAGTGGTACCTTGGGTTACATACGCTTCAGGTTACAGACTCCGCTAACCCAGAAATAGTACCTCGGGTTAAGAACGTTGCTTCAGGATGAGAACAGAAATTGTGCTCCGGTGGCGCGGCAGCAACGGGAGGCCCCATTAGCTAAAGTGGTGCTTCAGGTTAAGAACAGTTTCAGGTTAAGAACGGACCTCCAGAACAAATTAAGTACTTAACCCGAGGTACCACTGTATTGATTTTGCTCCCCTTATCTTTAGTGTGAACATTTATTTGTGTTTATATTCCCAAGGTCTCAGGGGGACAAATTAGTGTTTTGTATTATATAAAAATGTTGTTAAAAAATCACACTAGAAACACACTGAAGACAGGGATATTCATTGGCCCATCGTTGTCACTAGAGGCACAGTTTGTCTCAGAAACCTTCTTCCAGCCTAGGTACACCAGTCCTTACTTGGGGAGCGAATTAAGTACGTAACCCGAGGTACCACTGTAGTTTGGAATTAAAGTATGACTCTGTTTGCATGCAACGCTAAGGCAAGCAATGGCTCGGGACAAGCAAGCATGTTGATGAAGCATGGAGCAAAAATGGCAGCCTTGACTAAAGTTTGTGGTTTTTTTCAGCGATACAAACCATGAGCCCAGGTTTGGATGCAATGTTAAGCAAAATCATGGCTTAGCTCTGGATAGCAAAACAGAAGCAGCGCCTGGGGAGGAGTGAAGCTTCTTCAGTTTTTGCTCTGAGTAGCTACAGTCTTGTTCATTCATGCTGATCATGGCTTAGCTCAGCATGTCTATTTCAGAAAAATATGGCAAAAACACAAATCATATTTGGACTTTATGTATATATGTGTGTGAATTTCATGCTGTGGTAACATAAAACAAATAATGTTTTATGCAAAATTCCTTAAAGGCAGTATTTTTGGCCACCAAATGAATAAAAAGATGTCTGCTTGTTTCTTTGGTTGCCTGATGTCTGGCTAAAGGTTTGTCACAATAAATCAAATAGTTGCTATGAAGTAGAAATAGGAGCTTTTTCCTTGACATTAATTGCCTTTGCTACTTCTGTTAGAGATTCAGAGAACTCTGGTTTAAGAGCATTTCAAGCATGATCACTGAAAGCAAAACAAATATCTAGCAACCTAATCAATGTGGAATTGATACTGTTTAGTTAGACCTCTGAAAAACCAATTGATCCCTGTTCCTTTTAGGTACTATATTAAGGCGCTGGAAGAAGAACTGGTTTGATCTGTGGGCTCATGGCCATTTGTTATTCTATGACGACCAACATCGGCAGGATCTAGAGGATCGAATTCACATGAAAGTTGACTGCATCAACGTCAGAGTGGGAAATGAATGCCGAGGTGCGAATATCTTCTTTTTATTTGAACTTTCCCACCCTCTGCATACATACACCTGCTCGGTGCCACCTGTAATACAAATATGAAGGACTTACCACTCTATGTAGACTTGGTTCTAAATTCACAAAGCCATTTCTCACAGTGCTAAACCAGGCATAGGCAAACTCGGCCCTCCAGATGTTTTGGGACTACAACTCCCATCATCCCTAGCTAACAGGACCAGTGGTCCCAATATTGTAGGTGCCTGCCTGGTGTTCATTGGAAGTACATTTCAAAGGGCACCCGCTGCCACACTAAAAGCCCTGGTCATAGTAGACATAAGACCAATCTCAAGAACTTTTGGCGCTTCTGGGAGTATCTTTTCCTCAGATCGCCATGCCTGGGCAGGGTATATAGAAGGTAAGGCATCCTTGGGGATACTTTCTGGCATCAGTGTCTTGAATAGTTGCACTAGCTGGGACCTTGAATGGCACATGAACATTCCTTTTCTCCTGCTTTTGTAATCAAGCAATGCCAGAAATTATAAGCAGTCTACAGCAATTGCTGTAGATCTCTATACTGACACAGCAGCTGTCATTAGTTCTCCTCTGCAAGCACTTCTCGTTTCCCAGCTGTAATGGGAATGAAGTTTAGGCAAACCTCCTTTTGCCACTTCCTATGGGCAATTGAAAGACCTGGAAACTTGCAGCACAGCCTTGCACCTCTAGGTCTTCCTTTTTTTGCAGTGAAGGCTTTGTTGACATACCTTAAATAAAGTGGAGCTTGGGTGTGTCTCCTCCGTTTGTCAAGCTTAGGATTCTGCTTTAGTTGCTGAATCAGGCTTCCCATCGTATGTGCCTACTCAAGCCTCTTTGAAGGATCTAAGTTTAAAAGTGAATTACGCATTTAGCTTTGTGCCATGTGGAGCTAAAGTACCATTCTTTTACTTTGCCTTTCTCTTGGGCAGGTTTCCAGCCTCCAGAGGGGAAGCCTAGGGATTGCTTGCTGCAGATCATTTGCCGTGATGGGAAAGTGCTCAACCTCTGTGCAGAAAGTGCTGATGACTGCTTGTGAGTTTCTTCTGCTTACTTGAAAATAAAAGACCTTCCCTTCTGAAAGAGTGACATGTGTGCATAATGGGCGGCAGTGGGTTATATGTTCTTGAATGAGTTGCTATGCAAAACAGTTGCAACTCTCCCAACTGCAAGAAGACCCACATCTTAGCTCACTTCCCAAAGCAGATGTTTGAGCTAATTATCATGGTCCGATAACTAACTTTCCCCATCACTTTTGAAAGTGGGGGAGTGTAATGGCAGCTTCACACCGGGACTTTAGCTGAGCATCTTTGATTTTTCCTCTCCAGATTATCACCTATTAACAGATGGTTCAATTTCCCTCCACTTATTAATAGCCTTTCAAGGATTTATGTCTTTGGGGATATTTTATTCTTGCATACTGATAAAGGGAATTGTTGTTGCTGGTCAGATTATTTTCTAGGCTAGTGACTCGTCAGATTGAGCATCAGGCTACACATGGTCTGCATTCGCATGTAACAGCAAACCCTGATTTGTTTTGCTGCATTTGCATGTAGTGCTAAGCCAAACCATGACATTAAGCCAAACTTGTGGGCGCTGGAGGAGAATGCAGGCAGTTTGCTCCTTCCTGGTCCTTCAGCTTAGCATGTTGCCTGAACCCAGGCTTGTGGTTGAAGCTCTCTCCTCCTTAACCACAGCTTGTAGCCAAGGTTTTTTTCTGGCTACGTCTTGTGGCTAGATTTGAGAGATTTAACCCTTTGCTCCCTGGCTTTAATTGTACCCCAAGCTTGCTGTTAGTCCTTGAGGGGAAGACATGGATTCAGGACATTGAACTCAGCTGTTTTTCACTTCAGTAGCCAGTTTGGATTGAGAGAGGGAGGAGACACTTTGACCTAAATCCAAAAGCATTAGTTAGACTCTCTCCCTCTGCAATTGCATTCCCAATCATAGCTACTTTTTTTGTGTAATAAAAATGCACCAGGTCTTCTAATCATGCTCCTCCCATGTAGTTTCACCACGAATAGTTGCTATAATTTTTTTCTTAAATTTTTTATTTTCTTTTCAATGCAATGCAAAATTATAACAAAAATTACAAACATTGAATCCAAAATAAAACCATACAAACAAGAAAGAAAAACAGAACACAAGAAAGCACACATCTACAAATAAAACCCTATCATCATTCTAATCTAGTCATTACATACATATACACATATTGACTTCCTTCCTTTGTTCTAAGACCTCAAAATTTTTACTCTTACTAAATTGTTGTGTCTAATGTAGATTACTTCCATCTTTGTAATTTTTTACACCATTTTTCTTTTTCTTTAACCCTGTAATGCATCATTAATTACATACCGATATGCTTACTCCAGAACAATGTTTTTTCATATACTCTTTAGCACAACCCCATTCTTTTAATAATTTCTGGTCCGATTGTCCCCTTATGAATGCTTGAGTCTTGCCAGGTTTATATATTCACAAAAGTTGCTACAATTTTTTTCTAAACTTGTTAACATGGAGGTACAATTTATATTAGTGATTCTTCCACCATTATGCTTTTTTTTTTTACACTGTTTGCTTCATATTTTATACAGAGCTTGGAAAATTGCTCTCCAGGATGCCAGAACAAATGGGGTAAGTTGGGTTTTGTGTATGTGTGTGTGTGTGTGCGCGCTTGCAATAGTAGCATTGAGAGAAATAACCTTTCATTTAGATTTCTTTTTTGAGTACCTTTTTTGTGTGGCTAGTACCTTGGCCCACACTTCTCTTGTTCTGATGAAAGGAGTAAGCGTAAGAAGTGCATAGGAAGCTTAGGAAGAACTTTGCTGCATCAAACCAAAGGCCCCTTGTAGTTCAGCATCCTGTTCTCACAGTGGTCATCTGGCCTTATTCCTATCATCATCACAGGCCCAACTTGTATGATCCATTTCTTGATCATGTTAGCCAGTGAAGGAATCTTTAGGAAGATAGTTATTTCAGAAATGAACAAAAGTCAAATATTACGCACAACATGATGTGTAACGCTTCCAAGGTGCCCTTTGCCACTCGCCTAGCATGCCTGGAGCAAGTAGCTTTCCCAGGGGAGCAGACAAGCTGCAGCCTCTGATTCTGCTTAATACACAGGCACACACCCTTGTCATCGTGCTCTTTCCTAGAATCAGAAAAGAATCCAGCAGGGCTGGTGAAAATTGCTATGCATTTCTGGCCCTGTAGTCCAAGAAGTGTTGTCCTTTGGTGCTTTCTCATCTCTGCTGCAGACCTATCCCAGCTCCCTCCCTTGATCCTTAAAAAGGTAGGAGAGCAAGTCAAGCCAACTCAACAGGGCTCTTTGCAGCTTGAACAAAAACACAATGTGGCTGTTGGTGATCATCCACAAAGCCATCTGTGTCAGGGTTGCTGCTGTCTTCTGCGGAACATAAAAGTGGCATCATGGTTCTTCTGCCGCATATCCACAGGGTGAACAAAAATAATAATCCTTTCATGTGCTAGAAGCAAAGCCATCTGCTGGAGAGCAGGGAAAGAGAACACAGAGAAATTTTAAGAACTTGGTAATTTTGGTATGTTCTCCCTCTACCTCCGACAGTGGCATCTTCTTTCCACTTTGCCTTGTGTCTGATGTTCTTCCCATTTCTCACCTACCTGACATGGAACAGAATGGGAAGGCTGCACTTTTCCATTTTGCCCTGCATCGTGCGTTATATTCCTCAGTTTAAGTATTGTTGATCAGTAATGCTATTTTGTACAGTAAGTCAACAACTCAGCGTTTCCCAAAGATGCTAACCTCATTTCAATTTCCTATTGAGTGCTCCGTTTATCCAATCCTGCTCCCATCTGCAGTGATTGCAACTGAATAATTTGAACAGCTGCTTCTGTGTTTTATGTTAACATGTCCAGGCCTATATTGGTTCAGAAGTGATGTATGACGACAATACAATTTCCTCGTCTCCTCCTCCGTACACGGCTTATGCAACACCATCGCCTGAGGTAAGCTATGGAAAACATGATATAAGGAGAGTTTGGTTAGTGCAAGTTGCTTAAAACTGGGCATTTTGTGAGGTGACCTATGCATAAAGTTTAGCTGGCAGGTTTCACCTGTCCTGAAGAAGCAGATGGTGCGTCATACCTGAGCCGGTGATGTCAGGAAGCACCCGTTTGCTTGAGTTGTTCAGCAGATGAAGTCTGTTCCCTGTGTCTAGTTTTAAAAGAGGTCTTAAACCCTTGCCGCATCTTCCATCACAGCATGGCGTATTGTATAGGTGTCCTCTTCAGTTTCAAGCAAAAAGCCTTGTAGTTAAAGAGAATGGGATGCCGCACTCAGGAATGTTTGGTTCCAATGTACACTGCTAACAATTGTTCTCAATGTCATCAGGTTTATGGCTACCCACAGTACAATGGCGCATATCCACCACCCGGGGCTCAGGTCTTCTTTACTTCTAATGGACAGACGTATGCAATCCCCTATCAATATCCAAACCAAGGTAACTGGTAATATTTATTCTTCTATGACTTGATTTAGTACATTCAGAACTCTGCAGTTTGGTTTTGCATTCAGTATTTTCCCCACACAACGCCCTCCCCCTTGGTAGTAAGGTATTTTATTACTCAACAATAAATGAATAAATAAATAAATACCCTAAAATTACCATTTCTGCAGTATATAATGCATTTGCCATATTTTTTCGTTTATAAGACTCCCTCATGTATAAGATGACCCCTGTGTTTTTGAACCCTAAATTAAGAAATCAATATTCAAGAATTTACAAATACAGATTTTACAATACCGTTCTTCCAATACAAATTTCCAATACAAATTCCCGTTCCCCCTTTTTTGGTGTCTTCTCTTACTTATATTTTTAACATTGCATTTTCTACTTTACTCCATTTTTGAATTATTCTACAATTAATCTTAACAGTACTTTTAACTGCTTGATTTAAGTTAACCCTACCAATGCACTTAGTTGTTTTTCAGATATTCCACAAATATAGCATAGTTTTTCAGATACTCCACAAATTTAGTGGGACTTACTCCTGAGTAAACATGTAAAGGTTTGCACTGCTAAGTATTTTTGGCTTCCATTGCTGCTTGCTTGTATCAGAAATATGCCATATTTAATTGCTTAAGTCAGTTATGGTCATAAAATATGCCCATGCTCAGGTTACTGAGGGAGTTTCAGTGCCAGATTGTAATTAAATCTGTACTGGGGAATTTGTGGCTCTCTAGATGTTTCTGGGACTTCAACTCTCATCAGTCTCAGTCAACATGGCCAGTAGTCATGGCAATGGGAACTGTAGTCCAGCAACATCTCAAGGGCCGCAGATTCCCCATCCCTCCATTAAAGGTTGGCGTATTCTTACACTGTCACTTCTGATGGGCAAAGAAACCCGCGTGTGAGTTCTCAACCCATTATTAGGTCAGCCTGTGCTACTGCGAAACTATAGTATAAGACAAAAAAACGTTTGATTAATTATCCTGTATCATATGCTTCTGTGATATGACAGCTGCTTTATGGATTATATTGTGTTTGAATGTGGTCTTATGGTTTGACTGGCCTGTCTTCCTGTTCTTTGGCATGAGTGGTTTGTGCCCTCACAATAACAAGCGTTGAGATGTGATCCTTTAAACCACGGTGCTCCAACTTTCCATACCAAGTGGGCCGCAAGAGGGGGAGTGAGGCCAAAGTTTGACACCACCTCAGCCAACACGCTGCCTTCCTGAAGCCAGCTAAACAAGATGCCAGGCTCTGGGAAGGAGGCGTAAAGCTCTGGCAGGGTCCTAGAGGCCTCCTACCTCCTACCCAAAGCTGGGAAAGTGCTAACTAGGCTTTGGGAAAGGAGGGTGAAGGACTCTGGGACTCTGCCAAACCCTCATGCCTCCTTTCCAAAGCCTAGTTAGCACTTTCCAAACTTTTTTCAAAGAGGGCCAGATTTGATGAAGTGAAGGGCCGTGAGGGCCGACCAAAGGGCCAAGCAAAGTTTTTTTAGGACTGAAGTTGTTAAGGTTTTTTTAGGATTTTGCTCCAGGAAATAAACTGCCACAGGGGCCAGATTAAACCGACCAGCGGGCCGGATTAGACATGGACTTTGGACATGCCTGGCCTAGTGCCTCGGTTACCCAGTTTTGGGAAGGCAGTGGAAGGGCTGTGGTGTGGGAGTGCCAAATGTTGTCAAGGGCTGTCCAAAAATGCCTTGAGGGCTACAGGCGGCCCTTGGGTCACACACATGTTGGACTGCCCTGCCCAAACCACATTATAGAGGATTAGCAATGAGCCATATTTGTGTGTGTGTGTGTGTGTGTGTGTGTGTGTGTGTGTGTACACTTGCCTTGGGGAACATGATATCTGAATGTAGCCACTGGGTGAAATACAGTGTTAGTCATACTCAGAGTAGACTCAGTAAAAATGAGTGGATTGAGTTACTTGAGTACGACGTAGACATCACCCACAGCTTTTATCGGTCTTCCTTCACATTACCTCCTCTGTGTGTTCGTTCAGGTTCCCTGGCATTGAAAATCATTTACTTTTAAAGACCCAGCTATCTAGCCCACATTAACGACAAGGCTTTCCTTTCTCCATTTTTATGGAGTCCAGAATGTGTTGGCCTCTCAGTTTTAAGGAGATCAGTGAAAGGGAACAAGAAGTTTCAAGTTTTATTTCTATTTAAATCCCACGGTGTTCTTCTTTCCAGGTCCTTATGGCCACCCTCCTGCGAATCATGTCATCATTCGAGAGCGCTATCGGGATAATGATGGGGACCTGGCGCTTGGCATGCTTGCTGGAGCAGCAACAGGAATGGCCCTGGGCTCGTTGTTCTGGGTGTTCTAGGCTCCCTCTGGAGCCACAAAGCGAAGGGAGACCTGAAGTCTTCTGTGTGCAATAATATGTATTTGCAAAGTACTTCAGTTTAATCTACAATTTTTTTCAATAGGTTCTAGTAGTACTTTTTGCTGGTGACAGGCAGATTGTAGTTAACAAAAATTCCCAGCTGTCCCAAAGGTGCCCTTTAGTTGAAAAGTGGTTAGCATAATGGCTCGTGGTCAGATGAGTTTGTGATTCTATGCATTGATAAGTAAGTAGCAGTAATATCAATGAAGTGTTACTAATGATGGCTAAATGGCCACAGTTGACTCATTTTTACAGTCAAATATTAACCATCTTGTTAAAATTACTTCAGCTACTGCCTCAGAATGCTAACTGGAAAGCAAGGGAGCACAAAAGTGGGTATTTCTGAATCCAGGGGATTTTGAATCCGATATTTTTCTTAGCACTCCTGGAAGACAAAGATGATGATTCAGTAGCTATGCCATGGGATCCATTGACTGTTTTCTTGTATTCAAGGGAGATCTCTGGCATTTCAGTAGCTTGACAAGGATTGCACACTTACTGAACAAGTCCTTTCCAAGGCTAAACCAGGGACAGGGAACCTTTGGCTCTTGAGATGCTCTTGGACTACAATTCCCATCATCCTTGATCAGTGGCTATGCTGGCAGGAGTTCAACAAAATATGGAGAGCTCAAATTCCCTCTCCCTCGTCTAAGCAATAGAAAAATCTGACATTTCTTCTAGAAAGGAGTTTGGATTACCATGCAAACCATTCCAGTGTCCTAGAAACCGCAACCTCATTTAGATCCTAGTAACAGTTCCTTAGGGTAACAGTGGCTGGAAAGAAAGTTTAACATGCGGACATCAGGCCTCCGGAACATTTGCTAAGGCAGGTAGAAGGATAGTTAATTAATAGGTGGTAGGAGGTATTGTGATCATACTGGGGATAAATGTGTTCAAAGTCTAACTTACTGGTTTAGGTATATGGGAACCTTTTGAATCTGTATTGAGATTTACACAAAGTAATTATGCTCTCTTACCTGCAACTACAAACTACTTCTAACAAGGGCTTCTACTTTCCAGACACACTACAGAGATACCTCTGTTTTGGTTGCACGCTCCAGTCTTGTATGTGCTTCTCCTTCTGCAGCTAAATTATCTGCTTTAAAGACGTAAGATCCCTACTTCTGCGAGAGGACAGAGAAATGAGCAAGTATCCCCACCCAGAAATTATTTTCAGCGGTGTAGGTTAATAAAAAGAAAGGCACACCTATTTTTATCCATCCGTTGCTCGTGCATCCTGTTAAAATCTGAGATCTACACAAGACTCTTCCAAGTGTCTATAGGCTGTGCTGTGTTCTTTGGTGAACCTGCAAGCTTTGAACAGCAGCGAGCAAAGGGGGCTTGGGTTGTGCCGCCTGCCATAATGACAAACCCTAGCCGAATGCATTCCATTCCTATTTAAATGGGATAACTGAATTGTGAGTGAGGCAAAGGCAAGGTAGTGGTACTGGAAGTCTTAATATTGGTCTTGTACACCTTGTATGCCAGAGTTTGCCTTGGGTGTCTATGCAACTGCTGTTGAAATGCAACAGGGGGACCTTATTGCATCCAGCAGTTGTTGGATTTGAAAGTGTGGCTTTTTAAAAACCTGTCAGCAGTCTAGGACATTTCAAAAGACAGTACTGTGAACTGAAGAATGTGTGAACTGAAGATGCTTTATTTAATAGGTCTGCAGTCTCTTATTTAATACCCAGGCAAGTATGTTGGAAGCCTTGTAAGTTACTAAGAAACCGATAATACACTAAAAGCAGCACTAGCTTCTGCTCTGATTTTGTAATTTATCTAGTGTAATTTTAAGACCATCTCTTCTGTGCTATTATGTGTACTGTACAGAACTGTAGAACTTCCAGAAAACTCCTTTCTTTGTATTTGTTACTTTGTGAGGAGAGAAGAAAATAAATGTAGTCTTCGAACTTTTGGCAAGTCAAAAATTTAATACACTCGTCATTCCTTGATAAGATGTCAAGTTCAAGTTGGTTATAACCATAGAAAAGTACACTATGAGCTGGGGGGGGCTTCATTTTACCTGAATAATTATTTGTATATTGTAATGGGCATAACGGGAAAGAACACAAGGCATCGACCAGCTGGATTTTAAAATATAACTGCTAAATCATATGCTCATGTTGGATAAATGTCCAGTGAATTTGGTAAACTGCAAAGCGAATAAAATCTTTCCATAGGTAACACATTTATCTTGCATTAATACCAGGAAATAAATCTTGACCAAGCTCAATATTCAAGAAGGGTTCCAAAAACTTGGGTAGAAATCTAGATTTTGCATCATATGATTGCGAGTAAGATAACGTGCAGTGTCATCTATCCTCCCCATGACACGTAATTCCAAATATTATTCAAGGAGTTATTATTTGCTATGAAGTGGCAGAAAGAAGGCATAGTCTGGAGACATAGCCTTGTAAACGCACCCTTGGAGGCCAGCCCTACTATTGAACAAACTAAGGTAGCTGCTTCAGGGAGCGGATGCTTGGAGAGAGCAGGGAGTGATAGCAAGAGTGCTGGAGGGACAGAGTTGTGTGTGCTGTGTGGCTTGCGCTCCCTAAGCTAGCCTGCTTTCCCTCAGGTGCAGAGGACATTGCCAGCATAGATGGAAAATTTGCTAATTCAGTTGGCTTCCTTATTTCTGTTGATAATACCAGGAAGAAAAAGGGGAGTTATAAATAATGAGGATGTCTCAATAAATCATTTTTCTAAACCTTGCTGAGAACTTCCTAAGAGCAAACCGTATTAATCTGTTCCATGATTCAAACCAGCACTAGGTAAATGATCTTTCCCTACCTACAAATCTCTCTCTTCTCATCCAGAAGGAAATGCCAAATCGAGCATCTGACCAGCTGAATGTACTCAGCCAGGAATATATGAGAATGGTCTTGTGATTGTCACAGTGGCCACAATGTCCCAGGTTATAACAGGCAAGGGTATTGCTGCCAGCCCCTTTAAAAAATATTAAGAGAGATGGGCTTCGCTTACGTAAATATTGGAGATAGACACAACAGCTTTTTGGCACACAGACTGTCAAAATGGAAACTTATTTAGTAGAAACAAAAGCCTGTCAACTTTTATGGCTTACTTTCAGGGGCAGAAATGCTGCAGAAATGTAAGAGGCCACAGGAATGTACTATGGGGAGGGAAGAGTTGGAATGATTGACTGTGGTGGTATGAATGGGGAGGAAAGAGATAGCAAAATATGCTTGGGTTGGAACCCGTCACAATTGTTCATACTGGCTTTGCACAATCTGTTATAAAGACATTTTTACAAAGTTAAAAGGCATAGGAAAATCTGTGCTAAAATCCTGAACAGGCCAATCTAACATGATCAATGTGACTGAGCTCACAATTTAAATTGGTGGAATTATATGGGAGTAAAAAGGTAAAGGGACCCCTGACCGTTAGGTCCAGTCACGAACGACTCTGGGGTTGCGGCGCTCATCTCGCTTTATTGGCCGAGGGAGTCGGCGTACAGCTTCCAGGTCTTGTGGCCAGCATGACTAACCCGCTTCTGGCGAACCAGAGCAGCGCACGGAAACACCGTTTACCTTCCCGCCGGAGCGGTACCTATTTATCTACTTGCATATTGACGTGCTTTCGAACTGCTAGGTGGGCAGGAGCAGGGACCGAGCAACGGGAGCTCATCCCGTTGCAGGGATTCGAACCACTGACCTTCTGATTGGCAAGCCCTAGGCATCCCTTATATGGGAGTAAAAAAAAGAGAGAAAGTGCATTTAAAAAAATGAACAAGGCTGACAAATTATGACAAACATGACTGTTTGCTAGGAAACCTAAATGAAGAACAGCTAGGAAACAGGGGACATATCCAAAAAAGGTCATTAAACTCAAGACCTCTGAAAGATGGTGTCTAGAAGTACAGTGATACCTCGGGTTAAGTACTTAATTCGTTCTGGAGGTCCGTTCTTAACCTGAAACTGTTCTTAACCTGAAGCACCACTTTAGCTAATGGGGCCTCCTGCTGCTGCTGCTGCGCTGTCAGAGCATGATTTCTGTTCTCATCCTGAAGCAAAGTTCTTAACCTGAGGTACTATTTCTGGGTTAGCGGAGTCTGTAACCTGAAGCATTTGTAACCTGAAGCGTATGTAACCCGAGGTACCACTGTAATTTAAGAAGTTCAGGAAAGCAAAGCAGGAGTACTAGATTAGGAAGTGCTCGTGCCAAGCCAAATCCATGGCTAATGCTGTCTGCTCTGATTAAACAGATAAGCCCTGCTCCAATAGGAATAAATAAGTATGAATATTCTCCCTTGGACTGATCTGGGAGGTGAGACTGCACAGTGGTTTGGGACACTAATCTGTTGAGCAGATGATACTATTGAGGTGGGAAGGAAAAAGGAGAAGCTGCTTCTCCATACAGATGATCAGCACTGCCAAACTTGACTGCGTTGACTTCCTGCTGATTAGCAAGACGTGACTAGCAGTATGTGGGCAGCCTAACTTTCTGGCAACAATTCCACTTTGCTTGCAGCACTTGTGACTCTGCCTCTTGAGCTACTGTTTAGTGTTCCTTTGGTGAGTTGCTTAGGACTGCATGTTATAAGAATGAAAATAAATGAGATTTCCTTGAAGAAATGGGGAAAAAGGCACACAAAGCTAAGCAGGTCTGGATCTGGTCAGTGGCTGATGGCTAATTGCCAGGGAGGCTTGCGTTCCATGACAAAAGAATAGTGAGATACAAATGTAAACTAAATAAATACATTGAGAATAGTGGGTCAGAGCCCAGAAGCTTGGCATGTTGGAAATCAGGTACCCATTTCTGCAAATAGCCCTTTAAAACACAGTTATATACCCTCTGCTTTCAAGAGTGCTGTTAACCTCATTCAGCAAGTAATTGTACATGCTAGGAGTATGATTAGATGTTACAGTTCAGCATGCTTTTATTTGTGTTTCAAGTACTCAATATCAAGCCCAAACACAGTAATAAGCTTGGACAGACATTTCGAAATGAAAACTGGTACAGGCTTAAGTTGAGCTACACTTGGTCCCAATTATATATTATGTACCGTTTGATAGTGACTGGTTGAAAAAAAGCATCACTGAACTAATGATCACATGTGCTTTGATTTGACTTGTGCCATTACGAAAAGAAACTGCATCCATATATCAGCGCTCTTTTTTTCTGAGCAAGAAGTGTGGCGGAACCAAACCACTAGATGGCAGGCAAAATCAAGCAATGCCTACAAGCCGGTAACATCCCCTTCAATAAGGTTTTTATGTGCCGCACTTTAGTGGCTGATTCACCTATTTAGCACAAACGAAGCCTTCACCAAGCTACTAAAACCCAATATAATCTCACTTACTCAGATTTTTATGGATTCAAGTTAAGATGAAAGTGAGCTAATGTTTTACAGGGGAGTGGTTTTATGGAGATAAATAATACTGTTTTGAAGTGATTCTACAGGCAGGTGACAAGAGCCAATGATGAACAGGAAAGGAAGGGAAGATTATTTTGGGTGAAACCGTCAACTAGACGTAAACATGTGCTGACACAAAAGTCAGATGATAACATGCAGGTATGTGTTAGCCATCCATTCCTAAGCAACTCAACAATGGTTCATCTAGCTTAGTATTGTCTACATTGACCAACAGGACCACCCAATTGAGCCTAATCTACTGCACAGATGTGGGAGGATAAAAGAGGATAATTTAGACTACCCTGATCACCTTGCAGCAAAGGTGGAGTACGGATATAATAAATATATTCCTTGCAGCTGCATTTCACACACACTTCCCACACACTTCCCTGAGATTAAGACCCAAGGAGCTAAATGGTAGGTTCTATAAAGGTAAAGGACCCCTGGATGGTTAAGTCCAGTCAAAGGCGACTATGGGGTGCAGTGCTCATCTCGCTTTCAGGCCGAGGGAGCTGGTGTTTGTCAGCTTTCTGGGTCATGTGGCCAGCATGACTAAACCGCTTCTGGCGCAACAGGACACTGTGACAGAAACCAGAGTGTACGGAAACACCGTTTACCTTCCCGACTCAACAGCACCCATTTATCTACTTGCACTGGCATGCTTTCGAATTGCTAGGTTGGCAGGAGCTGGGACAGAGCAACGGGAGCTCCGATGCGGGGATTCAAACCGCCGACCTTCCAATCGGCAAGCCCAAGATGCTCAGTGGTTTAGACCACAGCGCCACCCGTGTCCCTAGGTTCTATAGACCTACCCACAAATATATTGATTTAGGACATCTTTTCTCTCTGCACTGCACATCTGTTTAGGAAGTGGAGACTATTTCATCCCTTTCTTCTGGTATTAGCATTGGACTGCAATGGGCCACCGCATGACATATTGGTATTAGATGGATCATACGCTTCTACTGTAATACAAATTATGCAACAGCCCCGGAGGATGACTCTGGGCCTTTGAACTTGAAGCAGTTTGAGAATGAAAGAGATTGCTCTTTGCTTTGTGCCAAGGACATAGCTCTCCCCCCTATTGTTATTATTTCTGTAAAGCTTTGATGTCCATTGAGCTTCACATGGATTAAGGGCAGGTGAAGGTCATTCTAATTCTGCCATCTGGCTCCAGAATTCCTGCCCCCTTTCCAGGGAAGCCTCATCTGCATGTTCCAACAGTGTGTGCTGCACACAGGCCACTGAGCAACAGAAATGCAGCTGGCAGGTGCACAGACTCCAAGCTCACTGATTGTTCTCCAGGTTTGCTGGCTGGCTCCTTTCAACAGTTGTGCCAGCCAAGTGCTTTTCATACATGGCCGTTAGAGCTTTGGAGGGTTAGCAACTCTCTTAAGAGCTGGGAAGGCAAGTGGCAACAATACGTGCTTGGTTGTGCTTCAGTATCTCAGGGCTTTAAAGACAATCTGCCGAGGGCACCTACCGTAGTGCACATTATCCGTGATGGGAGAATTCCCCTTGGCTCCACTTGGAATTGGGTTAGCAATTCGGAACACCACTGGAGCATGCATCTCATTCCAGGAGTTCTTAAACTGGCTTGTAGAAGAAGAAGAAGAGTTTGGATTTGATATCCCACTTTATCACTACCCGAAGGAGTCTCAAAGCAGCTAACATTCTCCTTTTCCCTTCCTCCCCCACAACAAACACTCTGTGAGGTGAGTGGGGCTGAGAGACTTCAAAGAAGTGTGACTGGCCCAAGGTCACCCAGCAGCTGCATGTGGAGGAGCGGGGATGCGAACCCAGTTCCCCAGATTACGAGTCTACCGCTCTTAACCACTACACCACACTGGCTGTAAACGTTTGCACATGCTTGCTTCCTTTTCAGGACACACAGGCAGTCTCATAATACCGTTTTGGAACGGGAGTGTGGTTGGGGTAGCTGGGACACCAGGAAGCCATGTCACCTGCCAGATCAATGACAGCTACAACTCCAAGAGGAAGTGGACTTTGCTTAGCCTTGATTCCTTCCATTTCCTCTGTGTTTTCTTTAGGGTACAAGTGGAACCAGATCCCACCATGTAAAAAAACACCAAGGGTTCCCCCCACCAATCCTTTGGACACAGAATTGTAAATTGCTTTAAAGCAGGCTGGGGTACCTGTGGCCCTCAAAATCTTGTTGGACTTCTGTCAGCATAGCCAAGGGTCAGAAATGTAGTCCTGCGACACTCGGAGGGTCCAAAGTTTCTCATCCCTGCTTTAAAACATATTTACATTTGAGAAGCACCTAGGGTGTTTTTTCCCAAGCTTGGGAATTCCTGGTGCCAGTTGATTCCATACCTGCCAATGCCTTGCTCTGTAAATGGCATTGCCCCCTTTAAAAGTTATTGCCAGTTGCACCAATAATCAAGATTTAAAGTCACTGGTGTGTTAAATAATAAACTTCTGAATATGCGCCAACAGTGGCTGCTATCTTGATCAGGACTTGAATTGAAAAGACAGCCTGCTGAGCTCTCTGTTAGGTATATCTCCCACTCACATTAGTTGGTGGCTCAGTGCACATCCGAGATTTATCTTACAGAGATCTCTGCAGGCTTTGCCCCCAGTTTAACCCGCAATGAAGACCTTATAAACTACAATTGGCCAAAACTCATTGGACTGCTTTAAAAATAATTTCCTTCAAACACAAACACGTATCTTGGGACAGATTCACTTGTGTTTTGAGAATCATTTTGGACGCTCTCCATTATTATTATTTTTGCATTTTTTCCTATCTTGACCACCTAAGTGTGATGAATGCAAAAGCAGCACAAACATGTAATAGTTTTATTTTGCATTCAGAATCTAGCAGCAATTCTCCTTGGAATACACCTGGTCATTATGAGGTGGAAATATTCTTATTCCAAACTTACAGACTTTGGTGGTAAACGCTAATCACCACAATATAAAGAACAAATAATTCAAGGACAAATAATGCATTCATACACCTGTATAATTTTGAACAGGAATAATTAAGAATTTCAAATCAAATCATAGGTGGTCAGATATTTTCAGATTTAGCATTTAGTGGCACATTTAAATCAAATTATCTCAAAGACAGGATACCACAATAGTTTGATGGTGCTTACTTCTAATTTTCTGGGCACGTGCAATAGACAAGTGGTTCCTTGGATTCTGCATGTGTTTCTTTATCTGATGGGACAAATACAAGCGCAAAGAGAGATAACGTTTTGTATGAGTCTCCCGGTCTCTCCAGATATAATAAAAGTATGAAATAAAACTCAACAACCATGAGAATGATGTTAAACTGGGCTGAATGTTCAAGAACCCTGCGCACTGGCTAAATGTTCCTCCTGAGAACAATCCTGTACACACTTACCACACTTGGGATAGGAGTAACTGACCACAAGGGGACAGAGGGCTATATAAATATGCACAGGCTTAGGCCTACAGCTCAGCAGCAGAGCACCTGCTTTGAATGCAGAAGGTTCCAGGTTCAATCCCAGGTCTTTCTAGATATGGCTGGTAAAGTCTCCTATCTGCAAACTCTGGAATGCTACTGCCAGTCCATCCAGAAAACACTAAATTGGATGGACTAATGATCTGACTCACTACAATGCATATTCCCAAGCTGATTGAGCTGTCCATGGTCATTCTGGCATTATGGACTTACATATTGATTTGATTTGTTTTCCGATTTTAAACTGGATCCCCAAAGCAGCTTAGAATGTTCATCAACAGCAACTCACAGCAGAAACAAGTATGCAATGTGGTGTCTTATATATAATGTCATAGAATTGTGGACAAGGGTCGCCTAGCCGAATCCCCTGCAATGCAGGAATATGTTGCCCAATGTGTGTGTGTGTGTGGGGGGGCGGATTAAGATTCTCATGTTCTATCAACTGAGCTATCCCAGAGCCTTTCACTGAATCATTCCATCAGTCTGGTGATCCCAGAAAAAATGCTTAAGGGGTTCTAACATCACATTCATAAACTTCCCATCAAACGCATGTTCCATGCATGGGACTGCATTGCCAGTAATCATTACAAAGATTACTGAATCCAGTGAGACTACCAGGGAGAAAAGATGGAAGAGGACAGGGGTTCTACACTTTTAACAGCCTTGACCTGTTTCTTCTAGTTCTCTTTCAAGACCATTAGTCTTATGTGGCTGTAGGAGTGGGGAGATGCAGACAGTCTAGCTGAACCAGGAGTAAGTATGTGATGTTGACTTCACTTGCCTCTTTCCCTGATGGAAGGCATGAGCTTTTAAGACTATAGAAAAGTCTTGCCTTATTATACCATAATCTCAGCTTTTGTGGGCCTGAACATTTATTTTAGAGGAAAAAAATCAGGGGACATCTCATCTTTTTTTTATTGTCGTTGTCGTTGTTCCTACTGCTACTATTATTCTTTAAGATTTTCCTTGTTTACAAAGCACATGCGTTATCTCTTTCTTCAGGTTGTGTTTTCTACAGACTGGTTACATTTACTGTGAGACATTGGTGTTATATGTAGTATAGGGTTGGGAAGAAAGGGGGGCAGGGGAGAGGGGGTGGGGTGGTAAAGCTTAGGTTCTTAGAGTATGTGTGGGGGTTTTGTGTCAACATCACTTGGGTGTGTTCTCTTTCTATTCGCTTGTTATGTTTCCTTAGTGGTAAGAGAGGTTGGGATGGCCTAGGGTGTGCCTGATTGTCTTCGGCTGACTGCAGTGGGATTTGTTTGTGTGTGGGGGGGGGACTCGTGGGTTAAGTTAGCCATATTGAATCGTATGCTGACGGTGGGTTCATGTTGTTGTCTTGTTGGATTGTGTATGTGATAAAGGGGAGCCATACTGAAGTGAAGGTGTCCTCTTCTATTTGTCCCCATTCCAGTTTCAGTCTATTGGCTAGCTTTTCTAGTAAGGCTATTTCTCATACTACTTGATACCAGTGTTCCATGTTTATTCCTGACAGGTCCCTCCAGGGTCTGGCTAGGATGCTTCTGGCTGCTGAGAGTAGGTGGGTTATGAGCTCTTTATAGTGTGAGTGGGCACCGTTATCTTGGAAGATGTTCAGTAGGGCCAGTTCTGGGGTGACTTCTAGTACCTGTTTAGTTATTTCGATTATTTCCTGTATGACTGTTGTCCAGAAAAGTTGGGTTTTGATGCATTCCCACCACATGTGGAGGTATGTGCCTGTGGAGGTGCAGCCTCTCCAGCATCTTGGTGAGGTTCCTGGGCATATCAGTGCCAGTTCACATGGTGTTAGGTACCATCTGTAAGTGAGTTTCAGAGTGAGTTCCCTTCTTTTTGCTGATATGGATTTAAAGGGAGGTTTAGACTGCATTCTAGTCCATTGGGTGGGGTTAATTTCATAGCCTGTGTCATCCTCCCATTGTTTATTGATTGCATCAAGGGGGTTTGTGGGGCTTCGGAGCAGTGTTTTGTATATTGTGGACACCATCCCCTTGCCATGTCCCATTGTTGTTAGGAGAAGGTTTTTGAAGGTGGTCAAGGGCCTAGTGGCTGTTGATTTTAATACTGGATTGTTTAAGAAGGCATGCAGTTGGTGGTGTGTTAGTCAAGGTATTTGGGTGTCCCCTAGTTTGTTTTGTATTTCTCGTGTCGAAGTGGGTTTGTTATTTTTGTAGAAGTCTGCTAGGCGATATAGACCTTTGGCTTGCCAGGTTTTTATCTGGAGATTTTGTGCTGCATGGTAGAATAGTGGGTGGTGAGCCAGGGGGATTAGTGGGGATGGGGTTGGGGACAGTTTGCCTACTTCTTCCTTCCATGCTTTAAGCATGGTCTGTGTGAACCTATTGTGTTGTGGGGATTTTCCTTAGTTTGTTTTGGAGGAAAGGGTATGCTGTGGTGGGAGTGTTTTCGATTATGTCTCTCTCCAAGTGTACCCATTGTTTCGTCTCGTCTTCTAGAATGTATGGGATTATACAGCATACTTGGTTGGTGATGCAGTATAGTTCTATGTTGGGAATTCCCCATCCTCCTTCTGAGGTGGGGAGGTGCAAGTGTTTGGGGCTTATTCTTGGCTTTTTGTGTGAGAAGATAAACGAGTGTAGTTATTTCTGCCATTTGCGGAATTGGGTTTGTGGGACATCTCATCTGTATTTTTCGCACTTAGGTTGGCAAAGCCCCTTTAAATCTTAGGTCAAAGCATCTGTGATCACAGATGGCTGGTGCAGCATATTACTTTAAGTAGTTTCCCCGGAAGACAGTCAGTCATTCCTGCAAGGTGCTGGAAACGCCACGGTTTTGAAATGAATGCCCTCAAAAATTCCGCAATATATATAAAAGTCAGTGACAGGTTAGGAAAAAACAAAACAAAAAGCAAACAAACAAAACAGAGTGAAAGGACAAAACAATCCTCAGTTAAATCAATAGCTTTACTTCTGACTGCTTTAAAGCCAATTGTTTCAGATGTCACAATCTGGAATAGCTCTTTGCTCTGATCAATATCTTGTGGCAACGCCAGAGCTATTCAGATAAGCTATCAGTGGAACTAATTGTTGTTGAAGCTGTGCCCTTTTGTTCAGTAAGGGTAGGATGGATTTGTTTTTCCAATGTAAGTTGATTGGAGTGCTTTTCAGCTCAATTCCATTTCAAACTGGGTTTGCTAGCTCATCGCAAGGGGTGATGCCGGATTACTTTATTGCGTCCTCCTAATGCAAACAAGAGTTTGATTTATAAGGAGAGGTGCTGAGGCTCCAACCTGCCTGGAAGAGTCCCCCACCTGTTCTGAGTGTCCCATCCCTGAGCTCTGGACGTGCCGGGGTATAGTTAAGAGGAAAATAACACAAGGTAGTGCACATCACATCTTTCTATAATTACTGGGAAATTGATGGAGTTTCAGAGTGTGTCAATGACCGGCAAAGTAGCTGATTTTAGGGGCTCGAATCTAGACTGCCCCAATCTCAGATTAACTATCAAAGCTGGTTTGTCTGTTATTCTGTCTGTGAAAGTGATCAGACAGCATAAATTTAACTGGAGCACAGCCGTAAACATCTTGCTTTTTGTGTATGTTAAGGATCAGTTTCCTCCTATCACTTTCATACTATTACAGTCGTATTCAGACACTGATTTAAGCAGTTTAAGCTAATAGGTGAAGGTTGGGGATTGCAATCCCACCCTTCCTTCAATGTCCAGGTATTCAAGTAGCCTGTTTGTACAGGGCCTACATACATGTAGCCCTGAATGCTTGTAAGCTTCTGTAAGTGTGCTTCTGTGACCAGTTGAGGTTAGGTGTGCTCAGATGTACACACATAGCCCCTCGGGAAAGGGGGCATTGGAATGTATGGAGGTCAGGTGAAGGGCGAATGGGTGCGAGCCCAACCTTTCAACCATGCATTCCTTTAATGCAGTGATGGCCAAACTTGGCCCTCCAGCTGTTTTGGGGCTACAACTCCCATCATCCCTAGCTAACAGGACCAGTGGTCAGGGATGGTGGGAATTGTAGTTCCAAAACAGCTGGAGGGCCAAGTTTGCCCATCACTGTTTTAATGAATGCCTGACAAGGCTCTTAAACAGATTTTCTCATTTATCACAGACTTCCTAAGAAGAGTCACATGCATAAGCATCAAATGTTTTCTTTTCATTTCTGAAACTGTTCAACCAAACCAATCTAACAAAAGTCACTTTTGGATGACTCATTGATTAAACGATCATCCTGACAAAGTTTATGGGATGGTGATACAACAGTTTTTGCAGGGAGGTTATACAACGTTGCATCAACAAATTATTGTTCTACACTTTCCAGTGCATTTCCCCATCACTTTCCTTGCAGCAAAATTTTTGCGTTTTTTGGAAGCAGGTCGATTGTGCATGAGCGTCAAATCCACTTTAATTGAGCAACTTGGGTATGTGGTTGAATCCCATCCACAAAATGCCAATGGCCTAGAAGCAGCTTAAGATTTTTTTTTTTAAAAAACCCTCATGGTATCTGTTTAATGATGAAGCCATTTAATTTAACCAAAGTGCTGTTGTTTTTTAATCCTAACATTCCAAGTCCCAGATATTTCAAATCCCTAAAGCTATCTCTACCCTGTTTAAGCTTCCACATTACATCAAAGAACTAAATGGCAGCCTGAAGGGACATCATGAGATGTGTGCCAGTAACACACCCACCCCACAACATACCCACACCCACACCCACAGAGTGACATCAGAGCAGGCCAACTTCTGGCATTAAGAGAAAGGGGAGTGAGGTGCCAAGGAAGAGATTACAAGAGTTGAAGAGATCACAGGATGAAGAGATTGTATATGGAACAATGAAAATGCAGCCTGCCAAGTTTTCTAACATCTGCATTCTTATTTGTGTGTGTGTGTGTTGTGTATACAAAAGCTGTTTGTAACTTGTTAAAGAAGAACAAACATATGGCCAGTTGGTCTGGAGAAAAATCTCACATCCCCTCTCATTTCCTAGCCTTTAACCAGCCTCTCTTTGTGATTGGAGCCTCTAAGTCTCTCTTAAAAAACAACAACGGGGGGGCAGGAGCGGAGAGATGATGTATTTTTACATTATTGCACGAATGCACCCATTTGTCTAGAGCCTTGGCTAATCACCTGCTAATATTTCTAATAGAAACTAAAATGCAAGGGCTTAATTAATTGGCTAAGTAATTAAATTTAGCCTTTTTTGGCCAAAGTACTGGAGGTGGCTTTGCATTTGACAAGCGTAGCTTATGATCTAATAGGAATTCTACAATTTAGAAAAGGAACAGGGGAATGAAGAGAAAATAAGCATTTTTTCTCCATTTTTTACGTGGTGTTACATAATTAAATAATAGCCAGGTTTGATGACCATTGCGGGAGACAGTTCTGGGAGAAAGGAGCCTGACAAGAGTTGGTCTGTGTCATGCTGACTCCACCTCTCTTTCTGGCACAGTGATATGGAAGAGCTACTGATAGAGGCGGTTCTGGGAGCATGTGCATATATGCAAGTTGTGGCATGCATGTGTGTGAGAATTTGTGTTGGGGTACGTGTGTATGAGTCCATGTTATGGTATGCATGTGAGGCCATGTCATGTCTTGTGAGTAGGGATGTCGGAGAACAGAAACAGAAGAAGAGAAGAAGAAGAGTTTGGATTTGATATCCCGCTTTATCACTACCCAAAGGAGTCTCAAAGTGGCTAACATTCTCCTTTCCCTTCCTCTCCCACAACAAACACTCTGTGAGGTGAGTGGGGCTGAGAGACTTCAGAGAAGTGTGACTAGCCCAAGATCACCCAGCAACTGCATGTGGAGGAGCGGGGAAGTGAATCCGGTTCACCAGATTACGAGTCTACCGCTCTTAACCACTACACCACACTGGCTCCCCAGGAGGGGAAATTGCTTGCTTTTTTGTCCCATGTCCTGAAAGATAAATCTGATTGCTGTTGCACAGCTTTGAGCCTGCAAACAATACATAATTGATGGTGTTTCCTTTGCACTGACACCAATGGGGTAGAATAGTATAGTGGCAGCATAATTTACACAATTAATTATGTAAAATACGCGAGTTACAAAATTTCATCACAGCAGACAGCGATATGAATAATGTAGTTTTTGGGAAAGACAAACTGCAGCAGAAAGGAAACAGTGCTGCATTTGAAGAATGCAGAGCAGAAGGGGAAATGATGTATTCTTACACCCCTATTTGTGAGTGTTTGAGGACATGTTTGTCTGTCCATGTCACATCTTGTGTGAATCTGCCCCATGTTGTGTGAGTATGGCAATTGAGTAACATCAGTATTTGTTAAGAGCAACCTGGAGATATCGCTGCCTAAATATCTGCTCTGGAATGCATACCACAGTAGAGTAATGGGCAATAACTTCTCTTGAGAATGAGGGAACGCCAGGAACCAAATGAAACAATACAGGCACAATTTCAGTAAAGGTTAGACTTTTGAAGATGAGGCGATGTCCAAAGGAAATCCTATCAGCGTATGAGCCAAGAAAACCAAACAAAATTAAAGCCCACACAGAAATAAAATGTGAATGGGTTTACATTTCTAAGAAGGCTGCTCGAAAGGTCTCATCTGTTTTCAAGAGTCTTTAATATGAAGTATTTCTTAAGAACCCATACAAACCTTCAGCTGGGAAGAAAAATAATAAAACAGTGAAGGCTGACAATGACTGAGGGAGAGAGAATAGAAAGTTAACACACAATCTGTCATTAAGGCAGGTTCTATTAGCTTCCACTCAGTCATCCTGCTCCAAAGCTTAAATGTCATATCAGATGCTCTAGAGGATTCGTCATCTCAAAAATAAGTATTTTATTTACTAAGATAGGGGAGCAAATTGGTTACTTTTTACCCAATGATAATCCTGAGGTCTAGGATGATGGAATGCCCAGGGTTATCGAAGAGGGCAGCATGCAGCTCTCTAGCTTAAAAAATAATAATCAGATGTCATTTGTTTGATATTCATAACTACTCTTGCAATCATTTCAGTTTTAGTTGGCTTTGGAAGTTTGCTTTATAAAAATATCTTGATCATCAGGTAAATAAATAGCATTATTTAATAATTTTAGCATTTTTGGTGGCAGAATTTCCTTCTGAGCACATTCTAAGATATTCACTGGATAATAAATCATAATACTTTTATTATTTATACCCCGCCCATCTGGCTGGGTTTCCCCAGCCACTCTGGGCGGATTACAAAATATCTAAAAACATAAGAAGAACATCAATCTTTAAAAACTTCCCTAAACAGGGCTGCCTTCAGATGTCTCCTAAAAGTCAGATAGTTGTTCATTTCCTTGACATCTGTAGGGAGTCTGTTCCATAGGGAGGGTGCCACCACCGAGAAGGCTACTACTGACTGATTTGTCTAGCCATTAAATCAGGAACAGGGGAACCTGTGGCCTTCCAGATGTTGGTGGACTATAACTCTCATCATCCTTGACCCATGCAATGCTGGCAGGGGTTGATGAGAGTTGGAGTCTAACAACCTCTGGAGGGTCTCAGGGTCCCAATGCCTGCATCTGGCAGTATTTCATATAAGTCAACCTTTCCTACATAGTACTTGCTAGTGCTGTGCTGGAAATCTCTTCTGCTTTCATTAAAACAATTTTACATCAATTAACCCCGGAAAGAAAACGCACTTGGAAATTATCAAAGGGGAGAATTTAGGATGAAATTCTCATTGGCAGTTTAACAATAAATCCTTCTTCCTAGGGAACTCTGGGAATTATAAATCTATGAGGAGAAGAGGAGTCTCTTGACAACTTTTAGCACCCTTAACCAATTAGTTTCCAGAATTTTCTTAGAGGAGTCATGGCTGTTTAAGATGGTATGATACTGCTTTGAATGGACAGTGTGAATGGGGCTGGTGTCTGGCTTTAGATTGCTCCCTTATGTGCTAAACATGGACAAATAACTGTGGAAGACTAGTTTGGATGCTTTGAAGCAAAGGAAAATAAAAATAGCAAAATTACAGTAGCTGAAGATCATCTGTGCAGTGTTTTCGAAATGATAGAGGGGACAAAGCCTCACAACAGGTAGCTTCTTAAGTGAGTTATGGAATAGTGTCTCTAATAAGTCAGCACAAAGATGTTTCTAAAAATTGAAGGACCTTGTTTGTCAGCCAGCCTCTTTGTGCAGACTTATAGAAGACACTGTTAGTTGTTTGACCTCTGGCTATACTGCAATATCTGAAAGGGAATGATGGGAATCACTCTACCCTCAAAGAAGGGCATCTCACCCCTGACACTAAGATGGTTCACTTCCTGTTAAGTAAACACTTATCCTCTGAAGCAGCCAAGACCTGAAAATGCAATGTGTGAACAATCTGATTACATTGCCAATGGAGCCTTCGAACTAATGCCTTTTGGTAGAGGGGAAAGTGAGGCAGTTTTTAGGCTCATATCCAAATGTAAATCTTAAGACACGTTATTGTCAGATCATCACTTGGTTATCTGTAGTTGGACAGTCTATCCTCATCTGAGGGGTGGAGGTTTTGGGTCATGCTCTTGGCAAACATTGGGGAACTACGGTACGTATTTCATGACGCCTCTCGTAGGTGCTGACAGCTGGTACAAAGGATCATGGAGCCAGATGGAACCATTTGACACATTACTGAGAGTTCATTCAGCAGGTTCCTTCAGCCAATTGTGGTTCTGCAGCAAAAATACCAATAAGATATGCATACTTGCAAGCATATATATGCCACGTGCACCTATAAGACGCAGTGTGGTGTAGTGGTTAGAGTGTTGGACTAGGACCTGGAATGCCAGGGTTCAAATCCCCACTCGGCCATGAAAATCACTGGGTGACCTTGGCCCAGCCACCATCTCTTAGCCTAACCTACTCCCAGGATTGTTGTGAGGATAAAATGGGGAGGAGGAGACTCGTGTATGCCACTTTAAGCTCTTTTGAGAAAAGGTAAGATACAAATGTAATAATAAATAAATTTACCCTTTACATTTTTGGTGTTACTTGTAACATCTTAAGTATATATCCAGTGCTATTTTTCTAGAAAAAGAGTTGCCGGTACTCACCATAAACATCTCCCTCGTTCTCTTAGAATGACAATGGCTGGTTTTAATATAACATTAATGTTTGTGTCTGATCTAGAATGAAGGATTGTCTAAAAATACAAATAAATCATATTTTTGCATTGTTGGTAATGTTAGCTTTCAGGCGGTGAGTCTGGTTTTTATACTCCAGCATCCCTCAACTCTCTCTCAGATACACGTGCGCACACAGCTGTCTGCCTATAGTAGCCCAGTTCTGTCACACTAAATTGAATCCTTTTTGTGCCACAGTACTTACTGTCCTCTTGTTGCCAGAGACTGTTCTGGCCAGTTTTCTTCTGGATAACATATTACTATATCTGGCTGCATTTTATAATTATTTATGGTATTAAAATATTATACTATTACTCGATGTAGTATTACATGACTGACAAATCCTGTTTGGGAATTTCTAATTACGTGCTAATAGCTTATGGCACTTAAGAAGTCAGATTAAAGCTAATAAAATGGTAACTTTCAAAGAGAAATCTTTTCTACCTGGATTAAAGGGCAGGTGTAAGCTCCCAAAGGCTAAATCCTGTTTAAAATCCATTGCACTCAGTGCCCAATGCTGGATGTGTGAATTTGTGTATTTTAGGCAGTTGCAAACAAGGGTTACACCTGTAGTCTAAAGCAGAGAGAGTTTGGTTCCTTCCCAAACCCTATTGGCATATATTTACTTGTTGGTGAACATTAATTGCATCTTAGCACTGAAGTAAACAATGTCGGTCTTGTCTGTCGAAATCAGTCAAACATATCCATAGTCTGCGATTAAAAGTCAAGAGAATTTCATGGCATCCTCCTTGTCAGACAACTGTTAATGAAGAAAAGGATGATAACTAATGATGGGTGGTATCCAACTAATGTGTTCCATTACACAAGGTCACAACCCCTAAATTTGTTCTGGGTTTTCCCCAACCTTCAGGAGCAAATTATTGCAGGGCATTGGGAACCCACTAGGGAAGAGAGGAGAAGTCCCATTGTACAAGTTTAAATTCACTTAGCGCTGAATTGGATAAAACAGTTTACAAAGTTTTATAGGGCTGGCTATGATCCATATTTGCCAAGTATCCAATTTCAGAATACCTGCTATTACCAAACAACTGAGCTTGGTGAATGCCCTGCTTGTGAGTTTCTCTAGTTAGAGGCAAATGATTGGCCTCAGTTGGGGACTAAAGGTTGTATTGCTGTTTGTGCATGAGCAGCACAGACTTCATCTACTTGTCTTCCCTGCTTCAGTCCTCCTTACTCCATCAAAATCTGCTCTGGGTGGAGGAAGGACAGGAAAGAGAAGTCCCATTGTCATAGTTGTCAACTTTTCCCTTATTCTGAATAGGATTCCTCGCAAGAAAAGGGAAAAGTTGACAGCTATGCCCATTGTATGAATAGAAGTCTATCCATGCATCATTGAATTCCACTTAGAGCACTTGAGCCATTCATCATGACGGAGCCCCAGTCTGAAACACTAGAGAGCTGCTGCCAGTCAGTGTAGATAATACTGAGCTAGATGAACCAATGGTATGACAAAGTGTGAGGCAGTTTCTTAGCATCCCATGTTCCTTAAATCAAAAGGAAAAATCTCATTACCAAATCTTTCACTTTCTGCAAGACAAAGGGCTTATCCACACTTACCTTTTGCTCCATGTTTTCCTCACTTTAAAACACTGTGTCTGGGAGCTTCCCCCCAAAAAACTTTAAAGGTAATGTGCACCAATTTGTGTTTCCCTGATTGATGTATGCTCCAATTTTCCAACTTCCCTCATCTCATTTTTTTTTTTAAAGCTGTCAAATTCCACAGAACTGGAACTCTAAGAAATAAGCAGTCGCTCCCATTTAGTGAGGCTTATTTGTGGTTGCAAAAGTAGACCCACAAGAAGTTTTTTTAATAAACAAAATCAACACAGACCTGGATAATCTCACATCTGCAGCCATTTGAAATAAATGTGCCCTCTCCATTGTATTCTTTGGTTTACAGCCAAAACGATCTAACGAAACAGAGCGAATGAAGAATCTCTTAATGACGGAGCTATTCTACCATTCAGTATAACTGTCTGCATGGCTGGGTGATTTTTAGCAGATGGCCTCCTCAGTAGGGTTGCTGCCGTCGTTAATGGCAGACCTTCTGTATAGTTAATAGCTAAACTACAGGTAGACATTCAACTGGTGCAGTATGTAGTCAGGGCCGCCTCAGGCAAAGGACAAGATGGGAAACTGCCACCTCCCCATTTCATGTACAGAAGCTGACTGGGCTGACAGTTGCTAGAATCTTCCACTGCACCTGAGTAGAGCTTTGGGGATCCCACTAGCTTTTGGGGTACGTGGAAGGCTGTACAGTACACACAACTCTGATTTCCAACAGGGGAGAATTTCAAAGAGGTTTCTGGAAAAATTGCTGGGTTGCCACACACACACCCCATCACTGTCACCCGAGGCAATTGCCTCACTCTGCCTAATGGTAGGCCCAGCTCTGGATGTAGCGATAAGACTGTTTCCTGTCATGAATTTGCTAAGGCTTGTCAGTCTGGTAATCTGTGAGATGGAACAGCTGTCATGAACTGGCAGGATGACAGGGAGTAGGAAGAGGAGCCTGGTGAGACGGGTAGCTGGGACTGGAACATACTGGGGCAAGCTGGGGAAGGGGAAGGAGAGGTTGGTGTAGGAAGTACTGCTGGCATGATGGAGGATGGCAAGGGGTTGGGGATCAGTGCACAGGAACCAGAGCAGCAAATGGGACCCTGTCTTCATGAATACAGCAGGCACTGAGGTATAGGGAGCAGCAAGAAGGTTGCTCTATGAGGCCCCACCACTCATCTCCCTAACTGACCAGGTGGGGCTTGCTAAGTATGGGAGGACAGGTGTGATTCCTTAGCTGGAGTAAGCTCAGAACAGGTGAGGGTCATGTGCCTCGTCAAGCCCAGATGCTGCAGTCAGCATGAAAGGTATAAAAAGAAAGCAGAGCTGAGGGGCTGTGTCTGCTTAGCTTCCCACATTGGTTGGACCATGGCTTGGATGTTCCAGGGAGCTCTTCAGGACTGTGCTTGTGTGGGACTGACCTCCAGGTGCCCTGACCCCTGAATTGGCTACAGAGACGGGAACCTGGCCTGACTGGACTTTTGACCTGTTGGACTGTGTGCTACCATCTGCTGTGGGATCATGAACTCCAGCAGTACCTGCTGCCAGGTACCCTGTGGTTCAAGACAACAGGTTAGTGCTGCAATAGTCATGTCCTATGGGGAGGGAATGTTTGATTAGGAGAGGAAGACTATTGAGGAGTGGTAGTTTTCTGAAGCACACAAGGCCAAGCCGAAAAGTCAAATTAGGCTGCCTTCCAAAGTGTGTTTACTTGAGAATAAGCACCATGGGGGACACTCAGAGCGGGAAACAGTGGGAATTATTTCTGAACAAACATGCACTGTTAATAAAGGAACAACATGCCCTGGTTATCATTGTAGAAGCACAGCTGTGAATGATCAAGTTAAAGGTGACGACAGACACATAGTGGAGTTTCATAATGCATCAGTTTACCCATCTGGTGGCGAAAATCTAACAGTGTTGTGGGTTGCCTCATAGGTCAGCCTTTTCCAACCTATTGGTGTTGCAATCCAAAATATCTGGAGAACAATCGGCCTCAGCTAGCACTGGTTACAGCTAATGAGAACTGTAGTTCAAAGATGCCTAGAAGGCAACTGGTTGCGGAAGACTGTGTTCCATGTGACAGAACACTACAATGAGTTTTAATTAAATGAGTTTCCCCCTCAAATTGTGATGGCATTGGGTTTGTATGGGAACATCAGATAATTCTAGCTTTATTGAAAGAACTGTGGTAAAATAAAATCAGAGTTGAGAGGAAATGTACAGCAATATCGTACCACTGAGAGAACATTTGTTTACCAAAGGTAGGCTGGCTTGGGCCAGAGCATTGAAGCTAAGCCTGAGTCAAATAAAAAATGAACAGGGATACTAAAAAGACTATGGCAATTTAAAAATGTCTTGTGGATGGAATGAGTGATAATAGCATAGCGCTGTTTTCTCCTGATTGCGGGTAAGCACACCTGGGAGTTTGATATATAAATGTCTGACAGCTCCTTAAAGTAGTAGAAATGCTTAGATTGTTAGTTTGAATATCAGAATCCTCCACTGAAAGTATATCCAAGACGTTCAAAAACAAGAGATAAGAAAAATAGCAAGCTTGGTGCACTGTTTAGATCTAAACGGCTCTGACTACATTTTGAAATAATAAGCAGAGAGCCACAAGATGATGTATACTGTGATATATTTGCCACTGTTACAGGATATATCAGCAGGCAACCTTGAAGCACCAGGAAAAAAATGGGGTGGGGGAATAATTCTAAGAAATAAACACTAAAAGAGAAGAAAATTTTACTTTTATGTATATAACCGGTGTAGAAGAGAACAAGAGGGCAAGAGAAATGGAGGATGGAGAGAGTTAAATCTCAGGATTGGTGGTTTATTCTTAGCATCTCAGGGCAGACAGCAAATTAAACCTCAGGGCCATACATCTTTCTTGATTTCCTCCCATTTTTCTTGGCCTGCACATCTCTAGTTTCACCCCTGTAGCTATGCTCCATGGCTCAAACCACATCTGTTCTTTTGACATCCAGCTTGACATCAATAAGCCATGCCTCCCAAGTCTCAGGCACAGAGAAGGGCACCTATTCAGATGAATATCAGAAGAGTTTTGCTGGATCCAGCTTGTGGCCTATTTCGTCCAACATGCTGGTCTTATGGTGTCCAACCAGATGCCTCTGCAGTGGCAGGCCTTGGAGTCTCAGATTTCAGTGATGCCAAAATCCAACAGCCCCCAACTCTTGCCTTCCATTGGATGTCATAGTTATGGCATCCCAGAGGCTTTGAGCCCGGTGCAACCGCACTGGCTGTACTCCCCTAGATCTTCCTTTGGCCTTCGGGAAGCCTACACAACCCAAACACAACAATACTCTCCCCTCCTGCAGTTTCCAGTAACTGGTATTCAGAAACATACTGTGTCCAACAGTAGAGGTAGAACATAGCCATCAGGGTTACCTGGCTGACTTCAACAAATATTTGTTTTTTTTTTCCCATATAAGTTTTTATTAATTTGCTTCAAATAAAGGAATAACAAAGAATATATATAAATAATAAGATAACAAACAAGAAAAACAAGTAACCGACATTAAATACTTCACATCAAAGATTTTACATTACTTTCTCTTTTAGGACTTCCTTCAGCTTATCCGAAAATCATTCGTAGTTACAATTTAAGTTTACGCATTTCCTGGCTTATATTGACATTATATGTCTCTCTTTCTTCTAATTCCTTTAGACAATAACTTTTACTGCTTCACAGTGCTTCTTTAAATCCCACTAACGTTGTTTCTCCCTCACTTACATAATCCAGGTAATCTACATATTTCCCCCAATCCTTAATGAACTTTTGGTCTCTTAAATATCTAATCTTTCCTGTCAATTTATCCAACTCCGCGTAATCCAATAACTTCGATCTCCACTCGTCCACCGTTGGTATATCCTGCTGTTTCCATTTCTGGGCTAGAATTACCCTTGCTGCTGTAACCGCATAGTACACAAATTTATGGTCCTTCTTTTTTATTTCATTCCCTAATATCCCTAGCAGGAAGATTTCTGGTTTTTTTATAAACGTATATTTTAAAATCTTGAGTTCAGTATATATTTTTTCCCAAAATCCCTTCACTTTCCCGCACTCCCACCACATGTGGTAAAAGGAACCCTCCTGAGCTTTACATTTCCAGCATTTATTAAAAACCTTATACATTTTCGATAATTTTAAAGGTGTTATGTACCACCTGTAAAACATCTTCATGACATTTTCCCTTATTGCCATAGATGCCGAAAAGTTTATACCCTCTTTCCACAATTTTTCCCAGTCTTCGAATTGTATACTATGTCCCACATCTCTAGCCCAGTGGATCATTACTGCCTTGACTTCTTCATCTCCTAAATTCCACTCCAACAAGATCTTATACATTTTGGATAGTGTTCTCACATCATTGTTTATAATTTCAATCTGGAATTTCGACTCTTTATCTGCATATCCTCTTTCTTTAATATCCTTTTTAAACAATTCATTTATTTGGAAATAGTGTAGCCAGTCATATACAAGTTCTTTAACCTGATCATACGGTTTTAATTTCCATTTCCCAACTTCCTTGATTACTAATTGACTGTAAGTTGGCCAACTACTTCTCATATTAATTTTCTTCACACTTAACACTTCGAGAGGTGATAGCCAGTGTGGAACTTTAGCTTCTAGCAGGTTTTTATACCTTTCCCATATTTCAATTAATGGACCTCGGAAGATGTGGTTTTCGAATCCCTTATGTACTTTTCTTTTCTCGCACCATAGGTAGGCATGCCAACCGAACCTGTTGTCGAAACCCTCTAAGTCGAGCAGATCATTATTCACTAATTTAACCCAATCTTTTAGCCAGCAGAGGCATGATGCCTCATAATATAGCTTCAGGTCCGGCAGTGCATACCCTCCTCTTTCCCTTATATCTGTTAACAGTTTGAATCGAATTCTAGGTTTTTTGCCCTGCCAGATGTATCTTGAGAGCACTCTTTGCCACTCTTTAAAAACTCCGCTCCCCTTAATTATAGGGATGGTCTGAAATAGGAACAGCAACCTTGGTAATACATTCATCTTAATTGTGTTAATCCTTCCCCAGAATGACAATTTCAATCTACCCCAAATTTCCAAATCCTTTTTTATTTCCTTCCACAACAGTTCGTAGTTATTTTTATATAAATCTATATTTTTAGGAGTCACCCAGATTCCAAGATACTTAACTTTTTTGACCACCTCTATCTGCGATTTTTGCTGGATTATTTCTATTCCTTTTTGGTCCACATTTTTAGCAATCATTTTCGTTTTCCTCCTGTTCAATTTGAAACCTGCCACCTCTCCGAACTGATCGATTTCCTTTAGGATTTCTTCAATTGCCGTTGTTGGTTCTTCCGTCATTATAACCACGTCGTCTGCAAAAGCTTTGATCTTGTATTCATTTTGACCAATCTTCACTCCTTTTATTCTTTTATTTTGCCTAATTGAGTTCAGAAGAACTTCTAACACCGATATAAATAGTAGCGGAGACAATGGGCAACCCTGTCTTGTTCCTTTCTGTATCTTTATTTCTTCCGTTACTATATTATTTATAATCAATTTGGCCTTCTGTTCTGTATAAATTGCTTTTATCCCATTTAGAAAATCTTTACCCACTTCCATATGTTCCAAGTTTTTAAGCATAAAGTCCCAAACCACGTTATCGAATGCTTTTTCTGCATCCACAAACATCATTATAGCTTGTTTGTCATGCCTGGCAGACAGATATTCTAACATATTAATTATATTTCTTGTATTATCCCTCATCTGCCTGCCTGGGAGGAAACCCGCTTGGTCTTTGTGGATGGATTCTCGTAGTAAAGTCTTCATCCTTCTTGCCAGTATTCCTGCAGAGATTTTATAATCTATGTTCAGCAGTGAGATCGGTCTATAATTTTTAACTTGGGTTAGATCTGCATCTTGTTTCGGGATGAACGTAACATATGCCTCTTTCCATGTTTCCGGAATTTCTGCTTCTTTCAAGATGTTATTCATAACCTCCTTCAATGGCTTCACCAAAATAGATTTCATCTCTTTATAATAGCCTGCAGTAAAGCCATCAGGACCTGGAGCCTTTCCCCTCTTTAAATCTTTAATTGCTTCCTCTATCTCCTCTGTTTCGATTGGGGTATTTAGATATTGTTTTTTGTCATTTGGTATTCTCTGCACCTTTTTATCCTCCAAAAATCTCTCGATTCTCCTCAAGTTGTTCCTATCCTTATTTTTATAAAGGCTTCTATAGTAATCCAGAAACTCCTTCTTAATTCCTTTTAAGTCCGTTATATCTTCTCCCTCTACTGTTATTCTGTTTATTGTCCCTTGTTCTTTTCTTTTTTTAATCTGCCATGCCAGCCATTTGCCTGATTTGTTTGAGAATTCAAAGTTCCTTAGTCTTAATCTTTTAATATTCCATTCCACCTCTCTGTTTATTATTGTGGCGAACTGAGTTTGTAAAATTTTAATCTTTTCTTTTATTTTCCGGCAGTCAGGTTTCTTAATTAGTTTTTGTTCATTGTCCATTATCTGCTTTAAAATTTCCTCTTTCCCTCTCTCTCTATTCTTATTTTTGATTGCATTCTGCTGAATGAAGTATCCTCTTATTACTGCCTTACTTGCGTCCCATACCACTTTGACCTTTGTTCCTTTATCGCTATTATCCATAAAGTAATCCTTTAACTTCCTTTGTGCATTTTCTACAATTTTCTGATCATTTAATAGATATTCTTTTAATCTCCATCTAAAAGTTCTTTTCTCCAAACTCTCCAGTTCAAATTCAATCGGACTGTGGTCAGAGATAACTCTAGGTCTAATTTCTATTTGTTTAGTCCTTGGACACAGTTCCCTCGAGATCCAAACCTGATCTATCCGTGACATCGATTGATTC
Source organism: Podarcis filfolensis (assembly GCF_964270895.1). NCBI lineage: Eukaryota > Metazoa > Chordata > Lepidosauria > Squamata > Lacertidae > Podarcis > Podarcis filfolensis. Next base: position 40,432,268 of record NC_139608.1, on the reverse strand, counting down.
GGTTCGGAGTGGAAGGTAAATTGTTTTTCTAACGGGTATCTAAAGCGCCAAATATCAATCAAATTACAGTTTTCTACCAAAGAAAAAAAAGTTTTTGGCAATTTCCCATCTTTGTTCCCTCCTTCTCTCCTTCTGTCCATCTCTAAGGAGATCACCCCATTCATATCGCCCATTAAAATAATTTTCTGGTCCACATACTCGAGTAATTTCCCTTCTAGGACTTTAAAGAATTCAGTCTTGTTGCCATTTGGGGCATAAACCCCCACTACGACTAAATTTTCTCCTTGCCAATTAAGTCGAACCGCGATCATCCTACCCTCATCATCTTTAAAAATCTGTTTGGCTTCAATCTTATTTTTAACATACAATACCACCCCTCTTTTCTTTTCTTTATCCGACGATTCGAATTCATTCCCTAGTCTTTTATTGATTAACACCTTTTTATGTCTTCTGGCTATATGCGTTTCCTGCAAACAAATAATATCCAAATTTTTCTTTTTCAGAAATTGTTCAATTTTATTCCTCTTTTTTTTATCATTCATCCCATTAATGTTCCAGCTCCAAATTTTTAACCCCATAGTGCCCAACTTTTACCAAGTTTTTCCTTTTCTCTATAAATTCGCTAAGTCTTCTTCCTCCTCTTCCTCTTCCTCCGTCTGTCTTCCACTCCCTTCTTCTTCCTCCTCTGTCTTTGGTTCCCCTGGTGATCCTCCCTCTGCACCTTTTGCTCCATTCTCATCTGTTCTTAATTCCTTATATTTCCTGAGGAATTTCCCGGTTTCTTCTAGATTTACTAGTCTGTGTCTCTTACTTCTGTACATAAATGATATACCCTCTGGGAACTCCCATCTAAATTCAATTTTATTTTTCTTCAATGTCTGTGCCAAAGATTTATAAGAGTCTCTTCGTTTAAGTAATCTGATTGGGATATCTTTAAAAATAATTATGTAATTCCCATCTATATTCAATCTCTTTTCCCTGTTCCTTTGTAAAATTCTATTCCTCATTTCTTTATCCTTAAATGTAACCAGACAGTCTCCTATAAATTTCTTTACTCTTGTTGTTTTCACACGCATTCGAAATGCGTTTTGAACATTTCTAGCCATTTCTTCTACTGGTAGGTTCATCCATTCGGCCAATTCTGCTATCAACCTCTCTTTAATATTTTCCCCTTGTATCTCCGGCACAGCTCTAAACCTCAAATTCACTTCCCTCTGCCGCAATTCATTCATCGCGATAACATCCTTCATATCTTCCTGTGCCTTATTTAGATCTATCATTTCTACCCTAATCTTTTCTTCTTCCCGTTTAATATCCTTTAATTCCAGTCTCGTCTTTTTCAACCCTTCCTCCACATATTGTGTTCTCCTAAACGCTTCCTTTATTTGGCCTTTCAATTCACTAACTGTTTCGTCCATTTTTTTATCCATTTTCCCAATTTTATTGTCTACCTGCTCTAATTTGGACTCTAGGTTTTTTTCGCTCTGTTTTATTTCTGCAAACATCTTTAAAATGTCTGCCTTAAAGTCTGTCTCTTGCTTGGACCCTTTCCTCTCACCAGGGGTCCCTCCATTCGTTCCCTTCTTCCCTGTATGCGACATCTTGAACTCCTATAATCTTCCCTTCCCCGTACAGTACCCTCCGCCTACTTCCCCCTCCCAGATTATTTGCTTACCACTTACAAATTACTTAATCTCAGTTTTAGCAATTTTCCGATTCGGGGTCTTATATCTAATAATGTTCGTCAATAATAGTCTTTCTCCACCTATATATGTATTTCAGATAGTCAATATAAAGTTCTTATTGCGAATTCTTCTTGCCTCCACTCAGACTGCTCCGCTGCACGGGGGTTCTTCTTGCCTCCAATCAGGCTAATCCACACAGACGGGGGGGGCTCCCAAAAAAGTCACAAAAAGGGCAAAAAAGGCAAAAAATAAACCAAAAAAGAGGGAGGGAAGAGTAACAAAGGGAGAGGGGGGAAATTAGAAACCAGTTTGTGCAGTCTCCATCCCACCACTAGAGGTCTCCCAGACTTTTTAACGGAACAATAAACTTCTCTTTAAGTCAAAGTTTCCAAAAAAGAAAGAATAAGCTAATCAGAGGGAGTTCAACAGATATGTGATTTCAACAGTCAGTATTGGTATAACAATCCTTATTTTGGGCTCTCTTCATTCCACCGCGTTCTAAAGTTCGTAATGGCGTCGGAGCCTTCTCTTCCGGTTTCTCTATCCTTTTACACTTTGCAAGCAGTAATGGAGAAGTGCTCCTTCCTCCTGAACACACCCTCCGTTTCATCAAGGGCTCTTAATTCCAGCAATTCGCCCCTGGTCCCCCTTCTCTCTCCCAATCCTCTTAGTCTCCAAAGCTTACATAAAAAGTTTCTTTTTTAAGGGGTTCAGGAAGGAGGAAACAGAGTATCCGCTAAGGCGACTTACTTTCACTTTCCCCAGCACTGGGATCGCACAGCGTCAAAGTTGATTCCGGGTTTCAGCTGAACTCCTCTTACTTCTCTCAATACTCCGAAGCTTCCTTACTGTTATCTTTCAAAAATTTCAGATTCTTTGATGTGCTGCTTGGATGTGCATTTCATTCAGGGAGTGGCTATGGTGGCCATGTATGCATTGCTTAAAAAAAAAAAAAGACAAAAGAAAACAGCAATTTGGATATCCTAATTTATATGTATAGATCAGCAGTGGGGAACATCACCAACAGTGTTCCTAATATGGCCCATGAGGCTGTTTTCTATAAGCCACTCCCCTCCCTCCTGATGTCAGATGTGGAACAGGTAAAAGACTCAGCTGCAAAGGAGCCATCAACTACCTTAAAATTTTCTCCCAATTGTTTATTGGCAAGCAGGGCTTATACTCCCTGCTTTTCAAATTTGGCACCAAATGCACCATCCTTGTTAAAAACAAGGCTGAAAATCAGAGCCGATCAGCTGCTTGGCAGCAACTTCAAAAGGAAACTGCTTCCTTTCAGGGCTGTTTGAGTTCAAGCGGCAATGTGTCATCTGATGTTAGGATGCGATCGTCGTTTGGGTAGCCCCCGTCACCTGTCAAAAGTGGCCTACGGTGGGTGAGGGAAGCTTGTGATGTGGCCCACTGGACTAAAACTTTTCTCTACCCTTGGAATATATGCAAATTCAGAAACAATGACTCTAATTTAAATAACACAATAGATCTCGCATTAATGGGGAAGACTGCAATGAGTTGACCTGTGAGGTCCACTTAACATGTTGTTTCAGTGCCAGGTAAATATTTGCCTTTTTTCTCAGGCCTTTGATGGACTGTTTTATTGTAAGAGTGTTGTCAAAGCTTCCTTTTTTTTTTTAAAAAAAAAAGATATTTATTCAAAGTTTCATGAATACATAAGTATGAAAAAAGAAAAAAAAACAGAAAAATACAGCAAAAAAATAAAATAAAAAGAAAAACCAAAAAAGAAGAAAAATACAAATCTCAAATTGCATCTTTTCATTTGCTTATTTCTTGGACCTCCTCACACCTCCCTTTTTGTATTCTAATTTAATTCATTATTCCAGCAAATTCTTCCCATATTTCTCAATTTTAATTTAAATAATTTATCTTAACAATCTATCTTATTTATTAATTCAACATATCCTTTCCATCTTTTAGTATATTCTGTTATTCAATTTACCTTAATTTCTTTAACCTTATCTTACCTTAAAAACCTTAAAATTTCAAAATTTAAACCATATTCATACATATCTCCTTAAATCTTTTCTACTAAAGCCAATTTAGTTCCTTTCCAGCATGTTCCCTGATATTTCATTAGTGTTACACTAATTCCATAAATAAAAAGAATTTTTTCTTGATATCTCTCATTTTTATCCAACGTCCCTTCTTCCTGGTCTTGGGTTATGTCAGTCCTTTCTGACCATTACATCCAGTCCATCAATCTGGTGATCTTATGTCCGAGGCCCTTAAGTCTCTTCTAGTTGTCAAAGCTTCGTAAGGTTGTTCCACATGTGTGTTTTTGCATAAAGCAGGTTTTAAAGTTTATATTAATTTTTCTTTCCTTTTTTTCTTGGTGGTTTTTATGTTGGTTTTTTTGGAGCAACAAGTGACAAATAAGGTATAATAATAATAATAATAATAATAATAATAATAATATGCTAAATAAAATCATAAATACCAACAGTATTCGTAGTTGGGAATAATAATGTAACATTCAAAATTGCTAAATTAAAGAATTTTCAAGCAAATTCAACTTATTATAATGTGGCTGTAACCCTAGGAGGAAGCCTCATGAATTTCTCTTTCCCCATTTGTCTCTGCTCTGGCTCAAATAGAATGTTCTGAAAGATGTTAGTGTCACATATTTATATTTATATCATTCTATAATATATTTTATTTGTTTCTGTTGGATAGTAAACTTTAATATGATATATTGTTTAGTCTCACTAAAGTGATTGGGTAACATTTGTCTTACAGTGCGATGTGGAAGAAAGCATTTCAATAGCATCAGTAACTAGAATTATTCTCATTTAGTTGTATATCCCAAAAGAGAAATCTGAGTTTTGCCATTTTTAATCACCATTGTTCATTAATTGCTCATTTTTGTCTGTGATTTGAGCTTATACAACTAAAATATGATTGCAATAAGCACTATGAAATAATGCAGAATTTAGCCCCCTATCACTCTCTGTACCACAAACGGCACAGAATGAGAGAGAATTAGCATGACTTATAATGGGTGAAAAAAAAGACCAATCCTCAATCACTGTATTAACTATGCACACATAAAAGCTATGTTAGAATGTGGTTAAAAGGTATAATGGAGAGCATTTGCTATTGAGGTGGAAGGTTGTTTTGGTGCAGATGGCAATGTTAAATAACTCACCCTAATGAGAATGCTGCAATATATCTTCATAATACACAAAGCTGCTAGTGAAAATAATGATTTGCGCTGTTGCGAAAGATTGGTTCAGCGTGATGTTAACAATAATTAATATTTTGGAGTAATTAAAGAAAATTGAGATTTTTTTTCCTCTCCACCATAAATCCTTGTAATGGGGGGGGGGGAGGCAACAACCCATCATATTCTAGGATGAAAATTTCAAGATCCCTCTGAACATGCGCTGAGTGACTAACACTGCTGTTTGGTGTGATTAACATAGTCCTTCAGCTTCTCCTGTTTTATGGATCTATTTTTCTGTATTACTTTGCAATCTCTTTAGAGCAGTGGTGGCCTGGATGTGGACTAACAAGCTGAAGCTTAATCCAGATAAGCAAAATCCCTACCAACACAGATTTTTGACTTATCTGAATTTGGGTGCTTAACAATGCTTTGTATGGGGTTGCACTCGCCCCTGAAGAATCAGATTCCCATTCTGGGAGTGTTCCTAGATACGTCACTAATGTTGGATGCTCTGGTGGCAACAGTGGCTTGGGTAGACTTTAAGGCTGGTCCACCACCAACAGCTTGTCCCAGACAAGACAGATCTGCTCACACTTTTGGCCAAGTCTTTGTCAGAAGAAACAAGTCAGAAACCTCAGCTGACCCAGAAGGCAGTTGCCAGAGTTTTCACTGGGGCAAAAAAAGGTAACACATTACTGTGCTATTATATCAATTGAGATTAGTGTACTTAAACTAATAAGATTCATTAATTTCAATGGGTCAACTCTTAACCCATTAATCCCAATCATTAAAATCTAACTGAATACCACCCTCTGGAACAGAGATCTCTTAAAGACCATTTCCATATACAGTGCTATTTTTCTAGAAAAAGAGGTGCTGGAACTCATCATGAACGCCTCCCTTGTTGTCTTATAATGACAATAGTGCCCACCTGAGAAGTGCCAGAACTGAGTTCCAATGGGTTCTGGCTGGGGAAGAAGTTCTGCCCATGCATATGTATATACCTGACCAGTAAGAACAGGGATGGGAAGCCTGTGGCCCTCTACATTTTGGTTAGCCCCAGCCAGCATGGCCAATAGTCAGGGATGATAATAGCTGAAGTCCAACACCTGAAGGACCACTCTATCCCTGACCCAGATCTCCACCAGAGGTTCTTCTCTGTATTCCCACTCTCTGATAACAGGGTGGAGATATGGGGAAATGACTTCTTGGTCACAGCACCAGTTATGGAATGAGGCCTCCTGGTCCTGCTGCTGGTCCTTTGCCATTTTTATAAAGAAAGATGGTTCTTTCACAAAGTATTTGAGACAGACTGGCTGATTGCACCTGCTGTTCTGTGGGTTGACAGCTTCATTTTTTTCAGTGTATTGCAATGTTCTTTCCAGGATTTGTTAATTTTGAGGGCCTTTTTCAAGTTAGTAATATGTGTGCCAGTCTCTAGTCCCCCCCCCTTTAAGCCCTTGAGGTAGGGCAGGCTATAAAGAACATTTGAAAAATCGCCAAAGAATATACTTCTGAATATTTAGGGCCTTCCATTTCCCCTTGATGCCTTTAAAGTGAAATGTGCTTTCCCCAAATGCTGTGAAATGACTTGGCCACCTGAGATCCCATTAGTGTCAGCTGGATGAGTCATGCATTTGAATCTGGTGAGCACCTACCCTTGGTGTATTTTTACATTGTCACTCATCAGCCGCAGATCTCATCTCCTCCTTTACTCTTCCCATGGCTACTGTTAAGTTAATCAGAAGCAGACTTGGACATGATTAATGGCAATAAGTAACATGATCAACAGAGACTTCAGAAATCACTCTGTAAGTTGGCTTTTGTGGCCCATATTCATTCATTGCACAGTGCCCCAAAGTCCCCCACAGTTCGCTCAAGGATATGTTAGAGTTCTTCACTGATGCACCAAAGCTTTCTTTATTGCTGGGGGGAGAGTCTAACAGCGTCAGCAGAGCTCAGTGGAAGCCTGTCATCACTTAGGTGACCCCTTCCTTTGCTCCATAGCTGTGGATAACTTCAATTAAGAGCTCGCTTTTGAATCCCTTCAGAATCCATCTCTGTTCCAAATGCAGCCCCTTGACTGTGCAGTGGAGTGTGGACGAGGGAGGTGTCTTTGGCACAGATTGTGAGTCAGAAGAGAATTTATGATAGGCTAGCCACATAGGTTGAATAGAGGCATGCTGAGGTTAATTACTTCTCACAAAAACATTTTCAGGATGGAAGGACTGAACCAGAATCGGCTTCAGAATCAAATATTTATTACTCTGAGTCATAGAGGGAAGGTAGAGATGCAACTGGCGGTAAGAGGAGGGCTAATTGTTCTCCCACAGCAGCAGAGGAAGACTCCTGTATTATTGAGGAGATGGAGCCCACATTTTACTTGGTTCTCTCTCTACTTATTTAGATTTATATTTGCTCTTCACACTATCCCAAAAGCTCAGAGGAAGTCACAGGGTTTCCTCATCTCTCTCATCCTAATTTTTATGGCTTCTTCACATTTAAGCCTCTCATAGTAAGTAGGAAACTCATTAATCAATTCTACTTAGAAAGCTGTCCATAAAAATAGCGGCAACTAGCTATGGATGGCAAGTCCCACATTTTTGTGAATTGTGCACCTGAACAGATTTCATGTTTGCTTTCAGTTTCAGAAATATTCATTTGAGGGTCAAATTACACATTAATTTGCTTTGGCTGTATAGATCTCAGCTTCTGAAGGCAATATGCACATGGGCCTTGTATGAGGCACATGCTCTATCTTTGTGCTGTCCCTCCCTCCTCTCTTTTTGGCATGTTGTGATTTAACGCTTACTGGGCTAGTTTCCCATGCGCTCTGAACCATTTTTATTGAGCGTGCTTAACATAAGCTGAGATATGCATGAGCCTTGTGCCCACACACAGTGTCCTTGGACTGTCCCTTCATATCTCCCTCCTTGTTGTGTGGCAACTGAAGAAATCTTGCATTAACCCATTATTGAATGAATATAGTAAAATAGGTAACCAGGGTTTCCCATTAGATAATCAGATAATTGATTAGAAGAAGCCAGAATCTTATACTATGGTTTGAAAATATCTCAGACCAGTGACTGGGAATGTAACTTGTTATGTGGGACATACGCCATGAGATGGAAATCAGTGCTTGCTCTTTAAGACAACCAGCCAGACACAAAATTTGAAGTCGGCTTCTCCAACAGGGGCTAAAATGATGTATCTAGAAGACTTCTGGATGTCTAACAGTAAACAAATCACAGGAAACAAATCACAAGTGGAGCCCTGCTGGATCTGCTTACCCACAGTGGCCAACCGGATGTTTGTAGGAAGCCCCAAAGTAGGGCATGAGCTCAAAAGCCCCCTCCAGCTAGTAGCCAATCCTATATCTAGGTAAAGGTAAAGGGACCCCTGACCATTAGGTCCAGTCGTGGCCAACTCGGGGGTTGCGGCACTCATCTCTTTATTGGCTGAGGGAGCAAGCGTACAGCTTCCAGGTCATGTGGCCAGCATGACTAAGCTGCTTCTGGTGAACCAGAGCAGCACACGGAAACACCGTTTACCTTCCCACCAGAGTGGTACCTATTTATCTACTTGCAGTTTGACATGCTTTCGAACTGCTAGGTTGGCAGGAGCAGGGACCGAGCAACGGGAGCTCACCCCGTCACGTGGATTCAAACCGCTGACCTTCTGATTAGCAAGTCCTAGGCTCTGTGGTTTAACCCACAGCGCCACCCGCGTCCCAATCCTATATCTAGGTGCTCACAGATATCTAAGAAATGAACTCAGTGGATGATGATGATTACTACCACTACCAGACTTCTTACCCATCATTTGCCATGAGGTCCCAAACTGAGTTACAACAATTTAAAAATATAATATTAAAATCAGTTAAACCAAATTACAAACAAGAGAATAGGGTGGACCCTATACAGTATTTCTCAGAGGTCAATGGCTTTAATGAGGCTAAGGAGGATATATATTATTTTGTTGCATAAAAGATCAATAGTGGAAAATTATTGGTTTGTATATGCAGAGCACATACATGTATTTTTGTTTATAACACACTTCTCGAATATTAACAAGGATGGGGAGGAATAAACATTGTCTAACCAATTCATGGTGGATAACCTACAAATGAGATATTCTTTCTCCTTTTGCAATAAGGCATTGTAGAATTTGAATAATTTAAATGTACCCAAAGGAAGAACTATGAAGTAATTTGTATGTAGTAATAAGCTGCTGAAAAACTGTTGAGCTGCTTATTCCCACGAGTGAATCTGGCAACTTATGCTTAATTCTTCCAGGAGAAGTACTCAAATAGATGAGCCAATTTACTGTCAGACTCATTCCTTTGCTGTCCCACATTTAACACTGTTCTCACAATGGAAATTCAAGGGGTGTACCCAGGAGAGAGATTATGATCTAGATCACCTCAGTGGCTGCAATTATGTTCTGTCTATGTCTTCATTGCAGATTGTTATCATGATTTCATTAGTATCTATATCTGGCAGTGCTTCACAGTCATATCTCAGATGCTGGGAGAAAATGGGAGAGTGGAGTAATAAAGTAAGAATTGCAATACTGGGGGGATTGAAGGGATTAAGAATTCTGTGAACATTGGATGTGTTGATATGCAATGTGATTAGGTATGGGCAAATATGCCAATTTCAGTTTCTCACCATTTCTCTTTTCTTCAAGTCACAGGTTCATTTCTCTACATTTCTGCATCACTTTGCATTTTTTAAAAATAACAAAAGTACTCACCAAACATCATCAGTATCTTTGCATGAATTTCTCCTAATGTAAACATTTTTTGCATGTAATCTGGACTAATATATGCATTTTTGCAATTCAGTTCTCCCTAATATAATGCATTTTGTACACACACACACACACACACACACACACACACACAATACAGTCACTCACACACTCACACACACACACACACACTCATACTTATATACACAATTTACCCTAGTATAGGCATTCTTTTTACACATTAGTTGGTTGGAGAATTGCACTGCAAAATTCAGAGAAGTGCAAATTTTGAAGGAGAGCCATGTTTAATTTCTCATATTGTTTTGGAAAGGGATTAGGTAAACTGAATTGAATTTCTACCTCATATCTGGATGTGACGCTACCATTAGCTGTAAATGTCTATGGTAGTGATGCAATTTCCTAATATTCACTTAGTTCCTCATATTATCCCATTGTCTTTCATATAGTGTATTCCTTCATGAAGGCACCTCCTTGTTTTCCTCTCTATTCATTTCTACTATGTCCACTGGAGGTCCCCCCCCTCCATTGCCTTTCCGAGGGCCACATAGGTTCCTGTGACCTTTCACATGGTTTGCCTGATCATGGACCTCATGATGCTTCTGTAAGCAGAGGGTGGATGGCTACCTGTCACGTGTAATCTTGTTCAGCATCCTGCACTGTCATTCAGGGTCCCTTCTAACTATAATTCTATGATTCTATGCTGTGCTATGTCTGTTTGATGAAAACCCTTTAGCTTCATGCCCATTTTCTCTCTATAGAACCTTATGTTGACCAGGGTGATACAGGTCCTTGGGTATTCTGCGTGATGTGTGTACAGGCAGCCCCCTGTTTACATGGGGGTTACATTCTGAGGTGTACTTGAGCGTTGGTGAAATTGCACATAACCAAAACTCATTTAAAAAGCCCGGAAACACCCTGTTCTGCCCCTGTTCTGCCCTTTTAGTGATGTCTCAGTGACGTCTTTATGACACTGCTGGGTAACTTCTGGGTTTGGAGTGATGTGCGTATGCACAGTCATGCAGATATTGAACACTCATAATCAGAAGGCTTTTGGCTAAGTATGTGGTGGTGTTTTTAGTTTGCACAGATTTAATTGCCACTAAAGAGTTGTTGTTGTTGTTGTTGTTGTTGTTGTTGTACTACTGTTGACAATCTTGATGAGGTGTGGTGCAATGTTGGTGTCAGGCTGCTTGAGGCGAAACCGGAAGTGCCGTTTTCACCTGCTGCTGCCACTGCTGCCAGGCCACCTACCTGCTCCTGCCATTGCCTGCTGTGCTGCCGCCATGTGCCCTGCTTCTGGCAGAGAAGTGGCACTGCTATCAATACCAATTTTGGGCAAGATCTCGCATGATTTTGTTGCTGGAGGTGGTGACAAGGCAGGCACCTGAGGGGCTTCTGCCACCTGAGACAGTGGCATCACCCTGCCTAATGCCTGGGCTAGCTCTGGTGGTTGTTGTTTTGTGTTTAAATGTTAAATCTTTGTTGCATCTGCAGTTGTGGGTGCTCCTTTTCACACCGAAGTATTTGGGATCATAGCTTCTGATCCAGCCCAACAGAAAACCGGGACAGCCGTTTGTTCCAGTGAAAGCCAACGTCTTGCTTTTATTATGCTGTGTTCATATCTTTCTAACCACCCAGCAAGGAGACAGAGTTGGCAGATTCCTTCATTATGGATCTGGACAAGGACTCATGTAATTTTAAGGGACAAGTAATTTTGGTGTGTCTTATTGATTAGGGCAAAATGCTCTGATGCCTCCTAAATGCTATTTTCCCACTTCATCAATTCCTGCAGTGGCCACAGAGAAGTAATATGATTGCAACAGAAATGTAATCTGCAGTATTACAAATTGGGGGAAAACAATCCATAAGGCATTGGCCAAGGCGATAGAAGTGGGGCAGTTATTTTTTAAATTACAAGTTTCTGGCTTGACTCAAGTAAGAGGGTTGATTGTACAGAGGGTGGTGTGGTGGTAGAGACTTTCAGAAACAACCAGACCTTTTTCTTTTCTGCATAAGAACTGGGTTTAGAGAATTATATTTTTACACATTTGTATAATCCTGATAACTGACATGGCAGGCACACCAGCTTGCCCCCGCAATTGAGGGGGCCTGGCCCCATCCTGCAAAATTTGAGGGGGGCCTCAGCCCCCCCGGATGGTGCCCCTGTGTCATGGCATCACATCAACACAGGGCTGCTGAGTTCTGTTAATATAAGTACATATTTCAGTCTGGTTTCCGTCCTGGTTTCGGGACCGAGACGGCTCTGGTCGCCCTAACAGATGATCTCTGTAGGCAACTGGATCAAGGTTGGTCGGGATTGCTGAGTCTCTTAGATCTGTCAACAGCCTTTGATATAGTCGATCATGATCTTCTGGACCACCGCCTTTCTAATGTGGGGATACAGGGCAAGCCCCACAATGGCTGTGCTCTTTTATCTCTGGTCGGGGACAGAGGGTGGCGCTAGGGAGGGAGATGTCATCGTGCCATTCCTTGGTGTGTGGAGTGCCGCAGGGTGCAATCCTCTCCCTGATGCTTTTTAACATCTTTATGCGCCCCCTTGCCCAGATTGTCCAGAGCTTTGGGCCGGGCTGTCACCAACATGCTGATGACACTCAGCTCTATCTGCTGATGGGTGGCCACACTGACTCGGCCCCGGACACACTGACCAGATGCTTGGAAGCTGTGGCTGGATGGTTTCGTGGGAGCCGATTGAAACTAAATCCTTCAAAAACAGAGGTCCTCTGGCTGGGTCGGGATGGCATGGGGATGAGGGAACAACTCCCTTCTCTTGTGGGGGCCCAATTAGTGCCAGTGCGTTCCGTTAAGAGTTTGGGTGTAATCCTTGATACCTCCCTTTCCATGGAGGCGCAGGTTACAGCAACAGCTAAGGCGACATTTTTCCATCTTCGCTGCATTAAGCAGTTGGTCCCTTACCTTTCCCGCCCCGATCTGGCCACAGTGATCCATGCGACAGTCACCTCCAGGCTTGACCACTGTAATTTGCTCTACGTGGGGCTGCCCTTGGAACTGTCCCAGAAACTCCAGCGGGGTCCCTGCCATGGGAGCATATTCACTCAGTGCTTTACCAGTTGCAGTGGTTCCTGGTATGCCCTGCAGAGGACCTTAAGGTCCATGAATAACAATAGTTTAGAGGTCCTGGGCCCTAAGGAAGTCAGACTATCCTCCACCAGGGCCAGGGCCTTTTCAGTGATGGCTCCGACCTGGTGGAATGCTCTGTCCCATGAGACTAGGGCCCTGCAGGATTTAACCTCCTTCCGCCGGGCCTTTAAGACAGAGCTATTCCGGCTGGCCTTTAATTTGAATTCAGCCTCCTCTTCCCTCCCCTTTTACAAAGATTACCCACTCTGAGACCCCACAGCTAATTCTCCCCTGGCCTCCTCACTGGCCCAAGTAGGACTAATTCAGCCAGCTAGCCCTGGTGACTATCTAATGCTTATTGGATGGATTTTCCCCAAATTGATTTTTGAACTTTGAATTTTATTGTTGTTCATGCTCTTATACTGTATTTTATGCTGTTTCTATGTTGTATTACATTTAAGTGTTTTAAATTTGTTGTTAGGCGCCCTGAGCCCGGTTTCTGAACCGGGAAGGGCGGGGTATATAAAAAAATATTATTATTTATTATATGTATAGGGCCTAATTTAATATCTTTGCACAGTGCCTGACTGTCAGCTGTGGTACACAAAGATTCCATTCCTCCCCACTGAATGGCTTATTGGTGTTAATCAGTTCTGACAGTGCTGATCACTTGTGGAGGCGATGCCTAGACCCAGTTCCCACATCCAGTCTGCTCCTCACTGCTGTCAAAAATTCAGAAGTGCTGTATGTGTACCACCTGTTACTGGATTCTGCCTTCCCAATGCCCTTTAAAATATATATATCTAGATGTGTGATTTTTTTTGGAAAGACAACCTTCCTGGGGATCATTCTTGCTGGAATTGCTAGTTGCATTTGAAAAGGACTAATTGCAAAATAGGCAGTGAAGCAGCATGTACCATGAGGCAGGAAGAGAGACAGTGCATGACAGCAGAATGTGCAGCAGGGAAGGATGAGAGAGTGGCAGAGACATGAATGGAGACCTGTAAGAAAGGAAAGAAGTGAGCAGAAGAAAGTATGTTTATGGGAGACTGGAGGGCTGGTGCTTAGGATGAATGGAGGAAAATAAGGGGGGGGATTAGGATCGATCTATAGAAGGATGTGTGAAAGATAAATGGTGAGGTATAGTGGTGTCAGAGGCAGAGATGTAGGATAATTTGTTTGATCCACAGTTTTAAGCAAACTGACCTTATTTACATCTCCAGGACTGATACACAGATCAGAATGTAATTATCCTTCAGATTTGGTGCTTTGACTGATACAGTTCTTTACACAAAATGCATACCAACATGCATAAACATGGCCTATTTTAGTATGAAATATGTTTAGAAATAGGTACACATTTTGTAATATGTATTCAATTAGGTATTCAAAAAAGAATGGTCATTCTGCAATGCGTAATAGATTAATTAAAAATGGGACGGTATAGACTTAGGGATGAAAAATTGTCATGGGCCTAGATTAGACCGATGCCTCCATCTCCAGGATCATGAAATGAGGAAAGTGAAATGTCAAGCAGTAGGGAGGAAGAAAGAGCAAGGTTAGGACTGTGGAGGAGAACGAGAGAGAAAGACAGGCATCTCTCCTAATCTGCTGATTCTGGGTGGTTGTGCACATAGGTATTTATCACCTAGAACTTTGGCTGCAGGCTTCTAGCTTGCTGTCACCTTTTAGTATGCTTTTCAGCAACACCTGTCCAGATGAATTGGTCTCATATTTATATGCATGTCATATGGGCTTTCAGAAAGCCCTCAGTGAAATATGATATTAGTTAAATGTACCATTAAAATGAAATGTTCACTAAAGAGCTGTTCGGTAGATTTCCAGGCCTGAATGCACTTGCAGAAACTATTACGGTTTTTGTTTCTGCCACTATAGTTTTCCTGGTATTCTTTCCTTAGTTGATTGAAATTCAGAGATAAAACATGCCTTTTAAAAAGAGTGTTTGGTCTTTCTAGGTATGTGACCTTGAGAGACAAACAGTTGTATGTCATAAATAATAAAGCACGATACAAGGATGAAGTTTTAAATAGAAAAAAATTACATGATCTTAAATTAAAACCAAAGCATGGTAGGTGTCTGTAAAATATTCTTAGGGAAACAGTCGTATAGTCAGGTAGAGCATATTAAAAAAATACTGATTCCTGGGTTGCATTCAATGTAGTGATAAGGTGAATGTTCCATCACTGCAAGGATTTCCCCATGTGCAATGGAACATTCTCCCCATCTCTTCCTCTCCTTTGTACCCCCTAAATCTATTCCAGGGCATCTCACAACCTTCCAGAGCAGATTTGAGGATGGTGCAGGGCACATGTAAGGGGAGGAGATGGGTGAAATCCCATTGTACTAGTGCTAATCTTTGCACTAGTTCAATAACTTAGTTGAATACTGACCTGACTTTTACTGAGAAAGCAAGTGTATTACTTTAAAATGTATTTTTTTTAAAAAAAAATCAGATCAGCTTTCATAGAAAATTCTTAAAATATTGACAATCATAAGGATGATGATAATAAAGTAAAGGTAAAGGGACCCCTGACCATTAGGTCCAGTCGTGACTGACTCTGGGCTTGCGGCGCTCATCTCGCTTTATTGGCTGAGGGAGCCAGCGTACAGCTTCCGGGTCATGTGGCCAGCATGACTAAGCCGCTTCTGGCGAACCAGAGCAGCGCACGGAAATGCTGTTTACCTTCCCGCCGGAGCGGTACCTATTTATCTACTTGCACTTTGACGCAGTGGCGTAGCGTGGGGGGTGCAGGGGGGGCCGGCCGCACCGGGCGCAACATCTGGGGTTAGGGCAAATCCATGGGTTAGGGGGCGCAAATCCATGGGTTAGGGGGCGCAAATCCACGGGTTAGGGGGCGCAAATTACTTGCCTTGCCCCGGGTGCTGACAACCCACGCTACGCCACTGCTTTGACGTGCTTTTGAACTGCTAGGTTGGCAGGGGCAGGGACCGAGCAACGGGAGCTCACCCTGTTGCAGGGATTTGAACCGCCGACCTTCCGATCGGCAAGCCCTAGGCTCTGTGGTTTAACCCACAGTGCCACCCGCGTCCCTGATGATAATAGTCTATAGCTAACAAATACAGTGGTACCTCGGGTTAAGAACTTAATTCATTCTGGATATCCATTCTTAACCTGAAACTGTTCTTAACCTGAGGTACCACTTTAGCTAATAGGGCCTCCCGCTGCTGCCGCACGATTTCTGTTCTCACCCTGAAGCAAAGTTCTTAACCCGAGGTACTATTTCTGGGTTAGCAGAGTCTGTAACCTGAAGAGTCTGTAACCCGAGGAACCACTGTATGGTTTGCCATGGAGATTATTGGCAGATAATCAACATGATACATGATATTGGGGGACATGTTCTCTTTCTGAATTCAGTTTCCATTGCACCATCTGGTTCTTTATAAATGTAGACACTTCCTACATTTTACCATCCATCAAGATGCAGTAGAAATTTTGGTCCTACAGAAATAAACTGGTGAACTCTAGAGGAATGTATTAAGTGGAATCATTTTTTGAAAGAAGGAAAAAACCCCACGGGGTCAGTATTGGTTGGTGCTGCAGATTCTGCAAGTGCACAGCATTCAGGGGAGACACTGAGGCTCAGTGGTTAGAGCACAAGCTTTTCATGCAGTGAAGTCCCAGCTTCAGTTCCTGGGATCTCCTATCTGAACCCCCATAGAGCCACTGCCAGTTCAGAGCTGAAAATGCTGAGCTAGATGGACTAAGTGTCTGACATAGAATAAAGCAGTTACTATCATCATCATCATCATCATCAATAAAATTTATATACTGCCCTTCATCTGAAGTTCACAGGGTGGTTCACGATATAAAAATACAAAATGAGAACACAAAATACAGAATAAACCAAAAACAAACCAATTACCCCCGCCCCACAAGCACATTTAAAAGGCCATAGCCTTTTATCTACCATGTTCCTAGTCATTATGGTCAGGTTCTCATTGCAACTAATTTAGAGGCCAGGATCCAAAGAAAAGATGTATGTAGCTGGAAGAGAACCACCTGCATAGCTGCAGCTTCACTTGCTGAGTTTGCTGCTGCAGTCTCTGCTGCCAAAACTGATATTTAGCTTAAAATGTAATGTGTATGCTTGACAGCAGGGGGGAACTGCTGCAGTGACAAGAGGGAGCAAAGCTTTGACTGCACATGAAATTTCTTCCAAGCCAAGGCTCATTTTGATGAAGCTGCCTGCTTTTGGTTTAATGGTGCTTCTTGGAGCCTGTCGTTGTAGCATAGTGCGCAAAAGAGTAGGTCTTGCCCCTTCCGAGAGGCAGAGTTTTTAGAAATCATTAAAAGGAATACACAGAACCATTTATCTTCCCTTCTGCAAGCTGAATGCTCATAATCACCCACATGCTGGAAAAGCCTTTTGGAATCTGAACTTCTTCTCAATCATTCTGTCAGGTGCTCAGATAAGATGATCAAACCACAAGTTACATGAATTTTTGAAAGCAACGAACATTTTTAACTTAATATCAGCCATGGGGTGGTGGTGATGACAACCAGGATCCGGGACCATGCCTGGGGGAGGGGAGATGAACTCTCTCCCACCCTACACACTGTGGTCCTGTTAAAAATCATGCCCTGCCCCTCAAGCTTTTATATGGAGGCAGGTGTCCATTAGCACCAATGCAAGCAGCTCTCCTGGTGGCTAAACACAGCTTCTGGGCAGGGATTTCCATGGGGACCATGGCAAGGGGGAAAGAACTAAACTATCTCAGTGTGCACCATGGACTCAATTCTGATTGCTCCCTCCCATGGCTGCTGTTTATACAGTGGTACCTTGGGTTAAGAACTTAATTCGTTCTGGAGGTCCGTTCTTAACCTTAAACTGTTCTTAACCTGAGGTACCACTTTAGCTAATGGGGCCTCCTGCTGCCACCGCACCACCGCCACGTGATTTGTGTTCTCATCCTGAAGCAAAGTTCTTAACCCGAGGTACTATTTCTGGGTTAGCGGAGTCTGTAACCTGAAGCATCTGTAACCTGAAGCGTCTGTAACCCGAGGTACCACTGTACTGCAAAAATTGTATCACCTCAGTTGCACAAATGCAATTAGCAGATGTAGTTTGATCCTGAGGAATGGGAAGTATCTGGAGCAGACAGGCAATTGGCAAAAAGAGAGCCTCTTATCTGCACAATAGGAAAGGATTGAGAACTTTCTAGGCAGTGATGGAAGTGTGGTTCTCTAAGCATTTGATTCTCTTGGCTAGGATGATCCTAGTGTCACAGCCCACAGTTCCCTCTTTCAGTCCTCAACTCTGATAACAAAGGGAGCAGGCAGCCATGCCCAGTTTTGAGCCCCATGGCATCTTATATTTTATTTCTCCAGGGGATCTATTTTAAAATACCA
Source organism: Podarcis filfolensis (assembly GCF_964270895.1). Classification (NCBI taxonomy): domain Eukaryota; kingdom Metazoa; phylum Chordata; class Lepidosauria; order Squamata; family Lacertidae; genus Podarcis; species Podarcis filfolensis. The sequence continues at coordinate 40,414,126 of NC_139608.1, read as the reverse complement.
AGGGGAGAATGATTTAATTAGTGGTGGTTTGAAGATTTCTCAATTTTAGGAACTTTAAATAAGGTTTGGCTATCCAGTGACCCTGCAGAGGTTGTTGGAATGCAACTCATCACCCTTGACCATTGGCGTGTGGCTGGCTGGGACTGATGGGTCTTGTAATCCAACAGCCCTCTTCAGGGCCACAGGTTCCTCATCCCTGCTAGAAAGCAGGGAAAAAACAGTGTCATCAACTCAGTTGTATTGCAGATTCCAGGGTGGGATTCAATTTCCTCTGAGCCCTACATTGCTAGCATTTGTGCCCAGTCCACAAGGGCAATAACTCTTTAAAAATATTTATTTGATCCATTGGGCAATGCAAGCTCTGCAGCCCAACACTATACAGCTGGGTGCTGCAGCCAGCAAAGCTATAGATATTCCTCATGGCAGGGTTTTAAATTAGACTGCATTGTACATTTCTAGCTGGAAGAATACATTAGGCTTCTTTCTGCAAATGAGTCAGGTTCCTGAAGGATGCCATCTTTTGGATTGTCTTTTGAATGACCTCAGTAGATCTCTCTCTCTTTTTTTTTTTTGCCCTGATTTGACAATCTTGCCTGAGGTCAAGTCATTAATTATTCTCTGCATGAAAAGTGCTGAATGACATTTGTTCCAAATCTGTTTTCCACTCATGCTCCCAATCCTATCATCTGGTAGACATTATCTACAGCAAATTAAGAATTTATGTACTTCAATCTAATTTTGTCTGGAGGCTCTTCTTGCGAAGGTCTGAAAAGGGGACTGTTTCATTAAACTTTCTCATTTTGTTTAAAGATTGAAACACACATATAAGTCAGTCTAGGAGAAGAAGGGATTTGTTAGCCTTTTATGAGTTCTGTTTACCCAGGCCTCATGAGAGAACTGGTGGGTTGTGTGTGTCAGGTTTGGGCAGCTGGGGGGGAGGCACACACATCTGCAGCAATGACTTACAAACAGATCAAAAGCCTGAGGGACAGCACCTGCTTCTGCTTCAAGCACAGGCCAGAACAGGCTTACCTTGCTATTGAAAAAGGCACAAGTTAGCAAAGCGACAATTACTGGCATCAGTTCGTAGAAATCATTATGCACAGCTCTCCATTGCAAAAGCATATTTCAGGTGAAATATTCAGTCTTTTGCAAGATTGCAAGTAAGAGGCCAGTTTCTGGGTAAGCCCCTTAATAGTGCAGTTCCATACATGCTTACTCAGAAGGAGGGATGGGCAAATCTGTCAAGTTTGGTTTCTCTGTTTCTCATTTTTATAAGTTCAGTCTGCCACATTACCATATCAGTTTGCTTTTTTTAAAAAAATGGCCTCAAGAAAAATTTGCATTTTAGTGCAAATTTCTTCTATTATGTTTCTATGCATTTTGTCTAATAAACTTTTGCATAGCAGTTCCCCTAAAATAATTCATTTTTGTATGTCATTTTCACTATTGTATGCATTTGTGTGCAGTTTACTCCAAGGCATGTATTTTTGTACCCATTACTTATCCGGAGAACTGCATTGCAAAATTCAGAGAAGTGTGACTTTTGCAAGATGATTGTTTCAATTCTCATGTCATTTCAGAAAGTGTAAATGAAGTACATACGTTCAACCTTAAACACAAACCAAATTGAATCCCCCCCATCCCTACCAAGAAGTCAGTCCTATTGAGCTTAATGACAGGCAAGTGGGCACAGGATTGCATAACTTAAAATGCAATCTTATCAATGTCTATTCAGAATGATGTTCTTTTGAGTTCAATGAGACTAAATCCCAAGTATGTACATGTAGGGTTGCATCCTAAGAATTAGGATTCTTTTGAAAGTCCATCCACTATGAATGGCACAATGTGCCAGGACACCATATAAGTTAATTGGGTTTTCACAGGGATAAGCCTGCTTTATCAGGTATGGAGGGGAAATCTGACCTACAGATAGTCATTTGACAATGGAGAAAAAACATGCGTGGAGCTCAATAGCATGGTCAAATAAGTTGCTTGTTGTTGTTGCTCCATTGCCAAGCAAACTGGTTTACTTAAACCAACATTAAAATCTCAGGTTAAAATATATAAACATATTTGTAGCCAGATGGAACATCACATTTGCCTAACTGGGGAGAATGTTCCCAAACCCTTTGGAAATTTGTTTTTTTGCTTCTATATTCAGGGAACACAATTCCAGAAAGAGGCAGATTATTAAAGCTTGTCTAAACTTCAAATATGCAGTAGAATGTGCTGTTGGCCATATGCCTTCCACTTCACTCATATATCTGCTGACATTAAAGATGGAAAACAAAGCCATTCTTTTTGCATTAGTGAGTCATGCTTAAACATTTCCTTTTCACCCCTATGTAATCATGTCAGAATTGCTTATTTGCATCTTAACATATACAGTATGTTTCCAGAAACGAAACCTGCAATCCTATACTCACTTAGGTGGGAGTATGTGCTTTACTTCTGAGTAGACATTCATGGGATTGTGCTATAAATGTAGCTAATAATGCAGCTTTACTGTATAGAACTGCACTGTAAAAATATTCACAAGAAGAAATCATGGGCAAATGGGATGATTAGATTGACCAGAAGGACTGTTGTTGCTCCTGCTCTGAAAGTACCACAAAAGCTTTCACTAGTTCACAGGATAATGAACTGAACTATGGAATAAGAATGGTCACACTCCATTCCAGGATAGATTTGCTCCATAAAACGTTGCCGTGGCTGGCTATGTTGGTACATGACACAATTATGTACCATTCAGTTATACGTATTTGTATAACTGTTTCTAATTAGTCGTAAGGAGTCAGTCATAAGCAGTGATATAGGAACATAAGGGGCACAGTCATACAGCATCCAATAAGGAAGAGCTAACAACATAATCAAGGAACTAGTTTGTGGAAAGCCTGCATCCACTGGTATGTCAGAAACCATTGAGAGAAATTGTGTAGATAAATGAGTATATAAATGATTCATAAAGAGAAGCAGGAGAAGCCCATTATAATTGTATAACTAATCTGGAACGATTTGACCCCGAATCAAATGTTCTTGTTTGAAACTCCAAAACACGTTGGAAGTGTCTGATGCTGCAATTCAGCTTTAAACTGCCTGAATGCTCTTAACACAAGAAATAGATTTGTGTGACGCCTCAAAAGGCTGGCAGATTTATCATGTCATAAGCCTTTGTGGACGAAATCCCATCAGAAACACGGATTGCTAGCCTCAGTTGGCACATGTAGGGTGATGTGAGCCAATGAAATGAATGGACTACATACACTTCTGGCATCTGTGGATTATATGGTCCACACTGGCCAACGGAAAACAGGAGCATGGAGATTTTGTTTGCAAATGAATGAAAGCAAAACAGTAATTGTGGATGCTCAGGATTTGTTTGGACACGGTTAGTATTAGCTGAGGTGCTTTCTGAGGCAGTGTAGTAAACCTAGCTTGAATTCATTTACCCAAGCATGAAATCTCAGGTGTCCCCTGTTGAGTCAGGGTCTCAGAGTCCCTATGTGCATGTATAGTCTCAATGGTGAACTTTCTCCAGTTTTCATTATACTTTACAGTCCGCACCAGCAAGTCCAAGGATCTGGCCAGAAATGCCTCGGGCAACCAGCACAGATAGCCTGACGCATCAAAATCTGATAGGAAAATCCATCATATTATTGATGGGGTTCTCCATCAATAATATGATGGAGTGACATGAGTCCAGCCTGTGAAGAGTCCAACAAAGACAGCCTGTCACAGCTCCAGTGGCACTAAAGGAATGGGAGGTTGCCAGGGCAAGGCCACATAGCTTGGCTGAGTGAGTTAGAAGAAGAGCTGACCCACAGTGCCACCACAAAGACAACACAGACATCCAACATGGTGCTTGTGTTATTTCGCTGTAAGCTAGGAAGCATAAATGGCCTATGCTAGCCTGCTGTGGAGGAGCAACAGACAGATGTTCACCCAGAAAGGTGAAAAATATATATGACAACAGCGGTATAGAAAGGGAGAGGCAAGGGAGAGCTCTGAAACCTTTTTCCTGGCAGGACTCTTGATATTATCTGCTGGGATGCCAAGGTAATGGGTGGCTCTTCCCTGATCTGGCTAATGAATGAGATGACAATGAGGTTTTCAAGTTTATTTGTGACAGATTAGCATAGCGGTAGTCAGAGAATGAGGAAAATAGGTAATCAGAATCTGGGTACTTCTTTCCTTTTCTTTGATGTGGATCCTACCTCATACTACCAGTTTAGATGGAAAAACTTATATGCAGACTTGTTTGCATTTCTGATTAAAAGCATGCTCTACTACTGAGCCCTCCAAAAGGCCTGGGGAGGGTGTGTGTGTGTGTGTCTCATGATCTGGGGTGTCTTGCCCAGTCCTCAGTGAGAATTGGAGGCAGCACGCTACTCCCTTTTTTCGTGCTGTTCAGGCCCCTCATTTATGGGGTGGAAGACAAACATTTTATGAACATTATTTTACAAACCTATATGGTTTTCATAACGTAGCATAATAACTACCAAGGCCCAGGTGAATACAAAGTCCATTTACGTATACCACCAAGATTTCTTATTCAAACACTCCCCTTCCCCCTTTAACAGAGCAGTCAACGAGAAGAAAAGGCCCAAGAATAGAAGGTAAATCATTAACATGATAAAATGTATCATTACTATCAGATTAGAAATCGTGCTGGGGACGTGTTTTTTCCACCTTGCGCAGGCGGGTTCTCGTCATTCTTAATGGTGTATTTGTGCACAAATCCAGGTAGAAGGATGATGGCCCAGTTCAAATGATACATTCCCTAATTAATGGTCTGTTTCTGTAACAAATGTGTATGCTGAGCTACAACAATATCCAATCAACAACTGGTTACCCTGGGAAAAAGATATGGTAAAAGAAATTAGATGCATTTATTTGTATTGAGCAAAATGCTAAAATGAAGGATGGCTCTGTTTTATAGGAATCATTAGCTAACAGAAATTTATCACAGAGCAGTAATTTGTGAGAATCTAAGAAGCTGGCTGTCAGTAGTCTCGGGCAGAGAGAGGTGATTCCCGGCTCAGCTATCTGTGGGTCAGACTAGGCATGACCACTAAGATGTAGGTAACTGTCTCCCAATGCTTCTTGTTTTTTAAGCAGTTTTGGGAGGATGCTATTGAGAGTGGTGAGATTTTAAGGAAAAACCAAGCCTTTCCTGCTGATCATTTTCCAGCTAAGAAGTGCCTCATGGGGAAAAGCAGGTCAGAGAGGACAATTCTGATCAGCTAAAGCCCTAAACGAAAGGGCTGCTTCTCCCCTTCTGCTTCTCAGATCAAATTTTCAGCCTCTGAAGGCTGTTTTTCATTAAAAACAAATATCAAGAAAATGTCACATGCAACTTATAGCTCGATCCTGATGTCCTTTCATTGCTGATGCCAGGGAATGACCCCCAGATTAACCCAAGCAAATCATGTGCCCTACACTAGTGCAGCAGTAGTAAGGAACCTCTGGCCCTCTAGATATTGTTGGGCTACAATTTATTGGATGGATTTTGATTAAGGAGGAGAGGATTATCTCCACAGTCTCACTTGAGTGAGGTTTGGAGTTTTAGCCTTTCTTTGTTAAAATATTACCATCCCTTTGCAGAGCAAAATGGAAACTTGAAACTAGGCTGCTTAGCCTTAAATATTCTTACCCAGGCTGCCCCAGCAGTCTGGGTTCACCCTCTTTCCCCTCCCACAAAAATAACCAGGCAACAGAATGTGTAGTAAGCATAAGAAAATATAACATTTACTCACATGTAAATCTTGAGACTCCAATACTTTGGCCACCTCATGAGAAGAGAAGACTCCCTGGAAAAGACCCTGATTTTGGGAAAGATGGAGGGCACAAGGAGAAGGGGGCGACGAGATGGTTGGATAGTTTTCTCGAAGCTACCAGCATGAGTTTGACCAAACTGCGGGAGGCAGTGGAAGACAGGACTGTCTGGCGTGCTCTGGTCCATGGGGTCACGAAGAGTAGGACACGACTAAACAACAACAAAAAGTCTTTCCAGGATTCAGCAATTACAGTGAAGAATATTGGCAGGGGTGTAATGCAGTTTTGCAGTCCTTGTTTTGCAGTCTTTTGCTATTGCAGGACTGCAGCGTGGGAAGTAAAGGTACTATGGTAGATTCCTCCTCTAAATCAGAGGAAGGTGGCAAGGCTGTGTTCTTTGGTTGGCTCTTGAAGATGGTTCTGGCAGTTCTTCCCACAAGGACAGAGCTGCAGCCTTATCGTCCTCTAAGTCTGGTGCAGTGTATGCTCTTTGTGTCACGGGTAATGCCATTGCTGGATGTGCATATGAAGGGCCAGGCAACACGCATATACTAACTGGAAACTCACTCTTCCTATGTGAAAGAAAGTCCAGTAAAGCCTCAGGCTAAAGTTAGGTAGGTGGGATTGATAGGACACCAGAAAATGGTATCATCCTATTTTGAGGTTTTTCTTTCTTTCTTGTAGCTCTTTGTAAATCCAAACAGCACCCAGTTTTGGATGTGTGCCCTTGCTTATTAAGTCAAGATGTGCAGAAGCCTTGTGCCCACATTCCCAGTCTTTGCACCACCCCTTCCTGCCTTCCTTCATAATACATCATAATTCAGCACTTGCTGGGTTAATGAACCATAGTTTCCCACTGCATCTAAATTGAGAAAACTATGGTTACCTGGCTAAGATCATAGACCAACTTTGAATAGTGACGTTTGGATCCTAGTAACAATAATTTCCTGGCTCACAATGGAATGTAATTATTTCAGAAGAGCCATCTATGTATACACTATGGTTAATTAAACTATGGTTAATTAATCCAAGACGTGTTGAATTGCAATGTGCTGAGAAGGGAGGATGGAAGAGAGTGCAAGGATGGAGCATGCAATCAAAAGGCATGCATAGCTTGGCATAAGCCTTAACATGCCTGAATTGGGCCATAATGTTCTCTTGCTGGATGCCATCCTGCTGAGGATATCCTCAATATACCCACTCAAGAAAGCCCTCCTCACAGATTATGCTTGTAAACTGTTTACATATTAATATAGGGTATCTTCCCTGCTCCCTAACATCCATGCATTGAGCGGACATCTGAGCTATGGTGATACCTATGCATGCAGATTTTTAGTACACAGGTTTCCTCTGCTCAGATGTTCAAACTCAATGCATGGACACCAGGAGGCAGGCCAATGGTGGAGTTCCACTACCTCCTTGAACATGGGTACCCTCTTCATGCATATAATGTGTGAAGGAGGCTGAAGATGTACTGGAAGTTAATGCTAGGGTTGTTTTGGTGTATATCTGACCTGGGTTGTATGAAGTTTCATAGAAATCCCTAAAGCAACGTTCTGCAACTCAATCAGTATCTTCATAGTACAATCTTACTCTTGTCTACTCGGAACTAAGTTCAATAGAGTTCATTGGGGCAAACTCCCAGATAAGTGGGTATAGAGTTGCAGTCTTAATATCTGCCATACATGATATAGTAAGGTATAGAAATAGGATTTAAGAAGGATATTGACAAACTGGAATGTGTGTAGAAGAAAGTGATCAAGATGATAAAGGGTCTGGAAACCAAGCCTTTTGAGGAACGATTGAGAGAGCTTGGGTATGTTTAGTCTGGAAAAAAGAAGACTGACAGGAGATATGATAGCCATCTTCAAATACCTCAAGGGCTGTCACATGGAAGAGGGAACAAACCTGTTTTCTCCTGCTTCAGAGGGCAGGAATTGATCCAATAACTTTAAGTTACAAGAAAGGAGATTCCAACCAAACATTAGGAAAAACTTTCTGACAGTAAGTGCTGTTTGACAGTGGTATGGATTCTCCTGGGAGGCTGTGGGCTCTCCTTCCTTGGAGTCTGTTAAGCAGATGGCCATCTGTCATGGATGCTTTTGCTGAAATTTCTGCATTGCAGGGGGTTGGACTAGATGACCCTTGCGGACATCCCAATTCTGATTCTGTGATTCTATGATGAGGATGTCAATATTCCAGTGTATATTTTTTATGCCTTTAGACTACAGTGTCAGGTTAAGACCATTACTGGAGTCAAACAGGGATGCATTTTGGCACCTTTCCTGTTTAATTTTTATATTAATGACATGGTTAAAGAACTGGAAGGCCTACGGTTTGCCCCTGTCACAATTCTCGATCAAAAACTCTTGGTCTTAATGTATGCTGATGACCTAGTACTTGTATCTAGAACCCAGGTGGGCCTGAGACGGCTGCTTGCAAAATTAAGTTCATATTGCACGAGGAATGCTTTATCTATAAACTACGATAAGACGCAGGTCATTGTATTTGGGAAGCGCCCTAAAAAGCATGTTTGGCCCCTGGATGAACACATCATAAACCAAGTTAATACGTTTAAATATCTGGGATTGATTTATTCAGAAACGGCATCTTGGAATACACAGCTATCCAATATTAAATTGCAGTGTCAGGTTATATAATGCATGTATCTGTATCTCCTGACAAACAATAGTTCCTGTTGTTTTATTCACTTGGTATAATTGAGGATCTTTGTATAGTTTTCAGTTGTGTACCAGACTCTAAAGTAAATCTATCCTCTGATTTTAAATTTCCATTGCAGAAAAGAATATCTTTCTCCTGGGAAATAAATATGATAAAATGAATCCAGTGGCTATGTTTGCATATCTGGTAAACAATAACCATGCTCAGAACCATGAAGCATTTTAAACCGCAGTTGTATTTAACTCACTTTATTGTATCCAATTTTAATATCTTCCTTTTGCTTTATACACATTCAGTTCAATTATATTTATTTAGTATTATGATTTCCTGGAAATAAATGGAATAAACACATTACAGAAAAATATTATAGCTTGTAAATAGAATGAGAAATGGGAAAATAGAATGGGAAAATGGCGGGAGGTGGTTGCTGAAGAGTGTAGACAAATACTAGGGCTTGATATTGATGGAATCATGCATTTCCACGTGAGAGGATTTCTGTCTCAGCTTTCTCTGTCATAATTCCTAAGAAATTAGCCTGAAAGGAGATGAATTCTTTCCCCACTTTTCCAGGAAATGATTGTTCATGTAAGAAATAGGAGCACAGGAAACTGCCTTATATTGAGTTGGCCTATTCCCCACCTTGTGGTCTGTACTGTCTATACTGACTAGCAGTGGCAATCCAGGATTTTGGACAGGGGACATTGCCAGTTCTACGTGGAGGTGTCCGGGATTGAACTTGGCAGGTGCTCTCCCTCTGAGATACAGCCCTTCCCCATGGGACCATGAGTCAGTCTGTGTGTGTGTGTGTGTGTGTGTGTGTGAGAGAGAGAGAGAGAGAGAGAGAGAATCCAGCAACTGCCCCCATGGATCTCCAAATTGCTTCTTGGGCAATTGAAAAGTCTGGCACCTACCTCGAAATGGTCTCCTTTCCCAAGCACAACATTTCACCCAGACCATGTACATTAATGCTTGTGGTAGCCATCGAATTATACGCCAATGTGGAGCCCAGTTTTGTGCTAATATCAGAGGCACCAGCTCGTGGGGGCTGAGCCCTTTGGGCCTCTTCAATATTTTGGGGGTTGGGACCACCCTCTCCCCAATGTCCCAAAGGCACTGAGGCGATGCGCAGAGCTGAGCATGGCGTAGTGTGTATCTAGTGGCCGGCTCTATCTCTTTCTGCTGCTCTGGAGGGGAAGGAAGGTTGAAGCAGCTTCCCCGCAGGGATGGCACCAGGAGGAGCTGCCGACCGTTGATGCCACACAGCTGCCATGTTTGGCCCAGCCCCCAGCTCTTCCCAACATCTTGACGTGTGTGACATTGGCCCTCCCAACGTGCTCACAAGCTAAGGCCTCTGGCTAGTATCAAGTGGAACTACCCATGGGGATTAAGCTCAATATCTCTAGTTTATTCTTCTCTGTGTCCTCATAGTGGTGCAGCAATAAAACTGTTAGCGCATTTGCAAAGCTAAGCAGGGCCTGGTATGGTTTCCAATTGGATGGGAGACCGCATGTTGAGATTCCTGCATTGTATGATTCTATGAGTCCCCTACAGATTCTGATATTGGTGATGGCTCCTGTGATAGAGAATCGAACTGGACCTTTTGGAAATTATTTCCTTTTAATTTTAAATGATCCAAAACAATCTGTGGCTGCAGCCCTGCATACACTTGGGTTTTTAAACTTCCAATGACTTCAGATGGATTTAAGCAGACAAACTGTGTGCAGGACTGTAGGCTAAGTGAATAAAAGAAGTGACTCATTTTCTGTTTCATTAATCACCCTGTCCTTCATAAACCAGAGTATTATCGATTCCCTCCCCATGGTAGAGAGACTTGGAATTTAGTGTGTCTTTAGGGATCTTCAAGGCTCCTATATCTCAGGTATCTCTGAAGCTATATTTCTATCACAACTAGAAAGTTCACAAACACCCGAAAATCTCTCTGCAACTCCACTTAGAACTGTTTATTCTGATGCAACGGTGGGTTTTTTCTTGCAGCATTTAAAAAACTCTTCAAGACATCAGCAAAATAAATGCTTGCTAGACCACAAGAGAATGTAACCTAGTTAGTCTAAATATTCAATTACCACATTGCCTGCCAGATAATTCACAGGAGTCCCATAAACCAGATGACACAAATGTCTCTCAGAGAAGAGACAACTACCCTATCCCATAATATATGGGGCTGTATGTTTGTGTACATACTGAGGGTGGGAATGGCAAGGGCCCCCTCTTGAAAGCTGAACCAGGAGAAAGCAAAAATTAGATACTTGTCATTTATTTTCCACTGGATAGCTGCAGAAGGGACCTGAAACAATCAGTTTTGTGGGTTTTAAAATATATAATTTAAGGCTTCATAAACATGTGTGATGGACTCTTGCACAGCTGATCGCACATCTACCTAATTATCTAGTAAGATTTCTCTCCAAGGATTTAGACTGTGACCCTCAAATGGATGGGGAGGAAGTGCCATATGTAATAACTGACAATCAAAATCTGAAGTTTGCAAATGTTGCAGCAAGGAAGGAAGGAAGGAAGGTCCCCCTCCTCTCTAAAAATCAACGAGCACATTGTCTAACTTGGCAACTCCTTCAGGGTTTATTGCCAGAATCTTTGGTCCTTATAGGCAGCACCTGTGCAATCCATGAGATAAAGTCTGGCTTGTTGCATTATACTTGCAGCTGGCCATCCCATCACATATCAGTTCTCCCTCACTCAGTGTAGATGGGGCCAGTGATGTTGTGGAAGTCTGGACTTCAGTTCCACTGTGACCCGGTTCACCCTTCTCAGCAATTCTATCTTTCTCAGTATTGCCTCACCTGTCTTAAAATTCTTGGGTAGAAGTGCTGCATCCATGGAGATGGGACTCAACAGAGGCTGAAAGAGTTGTGTGAAAGAGTCGAAGCCAACATGTATCCTAGAAGGGTCAGTCGGTCGGTCTGTCTTACTGATTGCCCATGCTTAATTTCTTTCTTTCCTTTTTGTGGTTTTTTTTTCCAATAAAAGAAGCAAGTAAATCATGTATTAAAATGAATGCAGTTGAGACTGGACTATAAAGGTAAGCAGAATTACAAACAGTAAAGAGCTCTGCCTTAACTTAATACGCATTATGCTGAAGAGTAAAGGTAGGGTTGCCATGTATCCGGGGATTCCCAGACATGTCCTCTTTTGGGAATCCTACATGCCCACCCAGGGATAATTTTATATTTGAAAGCAAATGTCTTGGATTATGGATTTGATTTGTGTTAAATGTCCCCGGGCAGCTCAGTTTCAGGCTCTGGCTTGGCAGTGGGGCAATTGGACGATTGCCCTAGGAAAGCTCAGCAACCTTTTGTGTCTGGATTTTTACTTCTTGAAATATGGCAACCCTAAGGGATGTCTAAGGCTAAATCACTGTGTCTGCTCATCTTATGGAACTTTGCCAGAATGAAATGTGGGTAAGTGGGGGAGAAAACAATGAAAGAGATCTGTTGATATATGTGATGAAGGGATACCCTATACTGTCAAATTTCCCATGGCGAAAAAGACCACACACTATCCTGCTGTGCTGCATTAACTTTTCAGATAAGGCCATGCCCTAGTCTTTGGCCATCCATCTCTCTAAAGAGAGACTGCCTTCATGTTTCCATGAAGCAGTATTACTTGGTTCTTATAAATCTTGCTTCCAGTTGCTCGGTGAAGGATAAGACAGCAAATGCTGCGGTGGAGGGGATTGTTTGTCCAGTTATGTCAGAAATTTTATCCAAAACAATATCCCAAAAGTTTTTGACCAGTGCACCCACCCACCACATATGTAAAAAAGAACCTATGGTTTTACAGCACTGCCAGCAGAAGGATGAAACTACCGTATTTTTCGCTCCACAAGACACACTTTTTTCATCCTAAAAAGTAAGGGGAAATGTCTGTGCGTATATGGAGCAAATGCACTGGGCGGCAGAGGGATCCCTCGGCTATTGCTGCAGTCACAAGCTGAGGGATGTCTCTGCAGCTGGAGCCATGGCTCTTGTCTGTCCCTCTTGCTCTGCTGGCTTCCCAGTGAAGTGGGAAGAGGGACAGAAGGGGGTCCGTGTAAGGGCTCCCGTCCGTCCCTCCTCCCGCTTTTCTGGGAAGCCAGCAGAACAAGAGGTGCTGCACTGCTCTACTGAAGCCAGCAGGGCAAGAGCAAGAGCTGTGCAGTGCCTCTTGCTCTGCAGGCTTCTCAGCGAAGCAGGAGGAGGGATGGATGGGAGCAAGCAAAGCGAGAGCTGCTTACATGGCTTCTGTCCCGCTTTGTGCAGCTCTCGCTTTGCTTGCCCATCTCTCCTCCTGCCTTGCTGTAAAACAAGCAAAGCACCTGTCCCGGTCTCCTCCTCCTCTTTTACAGTGAGGAGGGAGGAGGGATAGGCAAGCAAAGTGAGAGCTGCGCGAAGTGGGAGAGAAGCCATGTAAGCCATGCTCTGGACAGATTTCCCCCCTTGCTTTCCTCCTCTAAAAACTAGGTGCGTCTTATGGTCAGGAGCGTCTTATGGAGCGAAAAATACAGTATATGGCTGATGTGAATGGAAGACTCCAGTGCCATCTACGGAGTGTCTTTAGCACTGTGTCTTGGATTTTGATAGAGGCAGTTCATAAGGGGAGGTGAGCCCACATACTAGCCCATCTATATTCATTAATCTGGGTCTCAAGCTCATCTTCCTGTGCCAAATTTATATTGTCAGCTGTCCCCGTGGTAGTTGAAATCAGTGTTTAATTTGTCTGATATTCTGTTAGGCCACTGGTGAAGAGCTTTGGGTTCAAATGTGCTTGGCATATGTTGAAATGTTTTTGATAGTGGTGCCTTCTCTTTAGAAACACGCCCCCCCCTGAATTGAGGCAGGTGCCAACATTGATGGCATCTCAGTGTCCGGTAAAAACTTATTTATTATGTCAGGTCTTTGCTGGATATTGATAGCAGTTGACTGTAATAACTTGCTATTTCTGTTTTGGACTGACCACTATTTAATTCATTCTGTCAGTACGTTTTAATGTACAGAGTCTTGAGATGTTTACATAAAAGGCAGTATGGTAATTGTTTTTATATGATGCATAGAATTTGACCTGTTCAGGGTTTATTATTGGAGTACTTGTATGTATGCTAATTATTTCATTGTAATAAAGAATTCTTAATTTTTTTAAAAAATGCACTGTTGTACCTCATGATGCCCATGCAAAGGAACTTTTCCTTTCTCTCTCTTCTCCTGCACTCCTCTGTGCACCCTCAGACTCTGTTCTGGAAAGTAGGGGGATACTCTAGACCAGTTCTTGGGGGTGTGAGGGGGGAAAGTCATGGAAAAGGGAAGTTCCACTGTACAAGCAGAACTCCACATGTGCAGCATTGGATAAATTTAATTCCCCTTGTCCTCCCCACTAACTCTGCTTTTGTTTTTGTTAAGGACTACAGTGGTACCTTGGTTCCCAAACTTAATCAGTTCCGGAAGTCTGTTCCAAAACCAAAGCGTTCCAAAACCAAGGAGCGCTTTCCCATTGAAAGGGATGCAAAATGGATTAATCCGTTCCAGACTTTTAAAAACAACCCCTAAATCAGCAATTTAACGTGAATTTTACTATCTAATGAGACAATTGATCCATAAAATGAAAGCAATAATCAATGTACTGTACTATAAAATAAATAAGACAGTATTGTAGATGATAAAAATTAAAATGATTTTTTTCCCCCTTACGTGCACTGATGATAATCATTGTTTGGATGGGGGCTTTTACCCATTTCTGCAGTCAAACAACGAATCAGGAGCTGAACTGGGTTCCACACCGTCACAAAAACAAGTCACAAAAATGAAGTCATAAGCCACAATCACAAAAATGAAGTCACAAGCCACAGTCACAAGCCAGTCCCATAAAACGAAGAACGAGTCACTGTCAAAAAACCCAAAAAGCCACACAAACAAAAACTCAAAAAATAGCAAAAACAAAAGCTCCAAATATCACATCCGTGTTGCATGGGTGCTCGGGACTCAACAGCCGACAAACTCAACAGGAAGCTTCTGATTAGCAGCGGGGTACTCAATTTACAAACGGAAGACTCAACAGAAAGCGGAACATGTTCAGCTTCCAAGGCAAAGTTCACAAACAGGAACACCTACTTCCAGGTTTGCAGTGTTCTGTTTCCAAGTTGTCCATAAACTAAACTGTTCTAAAACCAAGGTACCACTGTATTTGCTCCTCAGTTGCCTGCTGCATAAGATGGTACTGCATCATTGTTGCTCTGACTTCATCACATCTGGAAATAGCCCCTGCTAGAGTTTTCCATGCTGGCAACATTTTTTTAAAATATTTGTCCACATTTGCCGCCCCCTATATAACTGAGGTGCACCCATCACCTTGGCACAAAAGAACTAGCCTAGCCACAGTTTTTGAGCTGCCTTTCATAATGGTTGGAAACTTGAGTTTGGGTACACAGCATCTTTATTTCATGCAGGTTTGACCCGCAGAAACTTAATTTTTTAAAATCTCATGGCTAAAGAGGAAAAAGAACAAACAGCGGCAGTGGGCAGAATGCATGCTAATTATCCAAGCTGATAAGAGACATCTTTCAGGCGAGAGGCTTTTTCGAGCCAGGAACACAATAATGCGAAAGCCACAATATCCTGATTATTATTCACTTGAATTGCTGGGTTGCTGTGCAGTTGCCAGAAGAGAGCACATGCTGGCCACAGGGCTTTGCCTTTTGAGAAAGGATGTAATAAGGACTGTGAGCATGTGAATTAATGTCCTTATCACCGGTTACAAAAAAATACCGTTTATCCCAAATCCCCTATTTTTGTCCTGCATGGTCTTTAACCTTGATTCCGACAACAGATGCAAGCATTCAGCACATCCAGCCTCTGTAGTCTGGGGCCTTAGCCTGCTCTCCCCCCCCCTCCTAAAATGTTAGGCAGTAGATAAAGGCAATCATAGGATCAGTAAGAAGTCATGCACTCTGCTTGACCAGCTTTTGAGCATTGATGCAGGAATAACAGAAAATGAGAGAGCTATCTGCCTCTCCCAGGGATCCTTTCCATACTCCTTGTTTACAGCTAAACGGGGGAAAAACTGGGGATGATCTAGATATGTCCTTAACCTTTCTCCAACTATTATTACAATTGCTAGGCTCTTGTATATTGCAGAGCAATCAAAAGAAGATATGGGGAAAGGGGGGGGGGCTTTAGGTGGGGTCCCGTTACTTGGAGTCACTTTCAACATGTTATGCTTGCATTTTATGTATTGCATTTTTATCCCATGTAGCCTCTGACGTGCTCAGACTGGCACAAAAGTTCTCTGCAGGTTTTATCCTCGCGACAATCCTGGAAGCAAGGTTAGGCTGAGAGAGAGCTCACTGCAGGACCTTAAGCCAGTTACTATGTAGCTGAGTGAGGGATTTGAATCTGGGTCTCCTTGTCCCCCACCCATTCTGTTCAGGGGTGGGAGCTCTAATTCATTAAGGTAGCCCCCAACACCTGATGATATGAGGCAACCAACACATTATCTCATGTGGTGGTTCCTTGCAGGGCCATCATTCAGCATCCAGGTTAAGAGGTGAACCAAACACACAGCCAAAATAAATAACTATTTAAATTAAAATTAAAAATTGAAAAATATTTCTATTTTCTGTTACTCTAACACTAACAAACAATTAGGTACTGAGGGTTGTATTTAACTAACTTTTACTCACAGCAAACCCACTGAAATTAATGACCGTGATGAACTCGGGTCCATAACTCCAATGGGTCTGCACTGAATAAGTTAGTTGAATGCAACCCAAGGAACTGAACACAATTAAAAGGTTAAAATACTGAGACCCCAAGATATACAACTAGATAGGCTGGACTCAGACACACACAACACCCCTGCCCCATTCCATCTCTGCCTCTGTTGCTATGGTACATTACTGTTTGCTTGCTTTTCAATAATTGAATAAAATAACTTTTAATAACAGAAATATGCATCTGTACAGACCCATTTGTTTCACATTTATACCATTAGCATTGCATCTATCTACCCTCCTCTTTTGCAAGTTACAAAAATAATAGAAGAGGTTTGAGATTCTAGAAAGCAGGGGTGCCAACTCCCTTTTGGGCCTTCCCCAATGTTAAAAAAAATAAATGGGTGAGGTCAGGAGATCCAGGAACGCAGTGGCAGCAGGACTTCAGTGGCCGGCTCCTCCTCCTGCCGTGGAGGAGAAGGAGGGTGGAAGATGTGGCGGCAACAGCATTAGGAGGTGGAGCTGCCAGCCATTGAAGCCATGCCGCCACCACATTCCTGGCTCCTTCAACCTGAAGGGACATTGTCACACACATGACATCGCCCCCTCCCAATCTCCCTCACAAGTTGGCGCCTCTGCTAGAAAGAATGAAACAATTCAAATTGTGACACTACAGAAAGGGTTCCATGGTGTAAAGGAGAAAGAAATTAGAGGTGAGGATGACATAACCAAATGCCTTAAGGCACTCCTAGGTTTGCAACGAGCCTTCAACAAAATGGGGGCAAAATCACACAGGCTTGGGGCCAGAAAGCAGTCCCCCAAAATGAAGAAAGGTGCAAATGCCCCTTCTAAAGGCTAGAAAGGGCATTACGCAGCTAATCAAAACTACAGATACTGTGGCGTTTTTCAAGGCGTGTTGCAATGCCCTGTTTAGTTCAGTAAGCCCTGTAGGGAGGAAATAATAAGACATCTTCAGAAGAATTTAACTAAATCTCTGTGCCAAGGGCAAAAGGACTTTCTTGAAGGAGTAGTGACTGAAGACAAGGTTGTTGAAGTAATTAAGAATTGGATGAATGGCAAATCCCTGGGATAGTTGTCATCCCTGTGGAGTTTTATGAGAAATTTAGTGCAAAACTGCTCCTTTCTTTTCAGCTGAATTTTAAGGAAGAGCAAGACCCCAGAGACATGGTAATAAGCTAAGACCACAGTGATGCCAATGCCTGATAAGAGACCCTACAGTGTGTGTCTCCTGCCATCATCCATCCCTTCTGAATTGGGACACTGAAATCTTCATTCCTCTCTGGGCCAGCAAGGAGGGAATTAACATTCTTATAGTAAATTACATTAACATTGTTCACCTCTCAGCCTTAAGGCTGAGGCAAAGCATAGGTATAATATATATTTCATCAAGTCTCATACCAGTAAGGCAAATTTCAGATAACGTTAGAAAGCCTCCACATGTAACTTGCCTCTGTTAGGTGAAAAATGAAAAGAAATATCTTGGATATTGAAAACCCAAGATAATGACCTAAAAGGTAAAGGACCCCTGACAGTTAAGTCCAGTTGTGAACGACTCTGGGGTTGCGGCGCTCATCTCGCTTTACTGGCCGAAGGAGCCAATGTTTGTCCGCAGACAGTTTTTCCAGGTCATGTAGCCAGCATGACTAAACCGCTTCTGGCGAACCAGAGCAGCGCATGGAAATGCCGTTTACCTTCCCGACCTATTTATCTACTTGCACTTCGAGGTGCTTTTGAACTGCTAGGTTGGCAGGAGCTGGGACCGAGCAACGGGAGCTCACCCCTTCGCAGGGATTCAAACCGCTGACCTTCCAATCGGCAAGTCCTAGGCTCAGTGGTTTAGACCACAGCGCCACCCACGTCCAATCCTGAGACATGTTAGAGGACAGGATTTCAGCCACAGCAGATCTCTAGGAGTTTGTAAATCCCTGCATGGGAGCTCAGCTCATATTCCAAGACACATGGCATCAGACAAGATCACTCTGTTGGAATGGGATTGTGCCCAGAAACTTAAGTCCCACTAGTGCTTTTAAAGAAATATCAGTTTGCTATGCCTTACTCAGAGTAGACCCATCCATATTAGCAGATGTGATGAATTCAAGTGCTTTGATTGCAATGGATCTATGGATTCTAAGTGTGACTTAGTTGAATATAGTCCAATGTTGTCCCCGCTACACCACCACCATTAAAATCCCTAAATTCAACTGTATTCATAAACAATAAATCTGGGGGCAAAATAAAACGAGAACGTAATTTTGGAGTTTTGCAAGTTTTGCCAATTTGAGTGAGGAGAATTTTGTTTTGTTTTGTTTTTTTTTTAAATCTGAGCTGCCCGAGTCTCACATGTGGAAGCTATTTTCAACCTTTCCCTCGCCCCCACTCTCGCCAAACTGTCTGGCAGAGCCTAGCGTGAATAAGAATGGAGTGCTCCTTGATTTCAAGGAACAATAAACAGGCCTTTGATTACTAGGACTACTTCATTTCTGTTTGAATGATTTTGTTATGAGGAGGAAAATCCTCATAAACAAACTGAACTAAGTGCCACTGCCTCAGAATGGGGGAGGAATTGAACAGCAATCATCGGGTGGCTGAAAATAGCTAGGAGTGGAATCCTAATGTCTATTTTTATTGTGTGGTTTTTTCCCCCCTTGTGCATTTTTATAAGGGATTTCTTTCTTTCTTTTTTGCTTAAATTGCATATTTATAAGTTCTTTCCAATAGCTAGCAGGCGTAGCCATTTAGAATAAAGTTTGGATACTTGAAATGAATAGTTAATAGCACCCGTTTTTAGCTGCTTTTTTTAAATAGAGCATTTGCATTACAAATAGCAGGAACACCCAAGACCCATAAATTAATTTTTTTGTGTGTGCTGTTAAGTACCAAAAGCGTTTGTTTGGTGTGTTTGCGTGTAGAAATCAAAATTCACTTTCTAAAATTGTAACAGGATTTAAGAAGCTTTTCTAATCTTAAACTGCAAGGTCTCTTTCTCTCTTTTAAAAAAAAGAACCAGGTAAGTTTTTCGTTAAACAACAGAACTAAACTGGGCAACAGGAAATGGTTAACAGAGAATTTATTAGGCTTACATCATGCTGGTAGCTACAAGGATGTTGTATATATTTGGAAGGTGAATAATGTTGAGGATCCAGTGCAATGCTCTCCAGGTTAGCACCAATTTAGCTAATGGGGCCTCCCGCTGCCGCTGCGCCGCCGGAGCACAATTTCTGTTCTCATCCTGAAGCAAAGTTCTTAACCCGAGGTACTATTTCTGGGTTAGTGGAGTCTGTAACCTGAAGCGTATGTAACCCGAGGTACCACTGCACCTTTACTTTAATTTTGACTCAAGAAAATCACCATTTTATAGTTCAAATCGGGAAAAATAAATGCAGTAAATGGACAAAAGTACAAAGATTCACAAAATTTTTAGGGGTATGCGTCCCCCCAGAAAACCCTGCATCCCCCCAGAAAACCCCCCACTGTTTTTATATATGTAGGAAGCAGCCCAGAGTGGCTGGAGCAACCTAGTCAGTTGGGCAGGGTAAAAATCATAACATTATTATTGTGGAATAGGATGCCCTTATCTTCATCAGAGAAATGTTGGAGGGCATGTGACACCCTGAGATTGGTTATCTTATGGGGGGCCCACTCCATGTTCCTCTGTAGCTCTCCCCCCTTTGACCTCTTCAATATCAATAAATACCTGGTGCTTGTATTTTCATTTCCCCCCAATGTGTCCCGATTTTAGGTCTTTCTTTTCCATTCTTTGGTATTTTATAAACCAGGGTGCATTTCTCATGCTAAGCGTGTGAACTTTTCCTTGGAGTTTGAAGGTTCATTTAGTGGGTGCTTCTTCCTGCCCCCCTGCCCCCCCCCGCAGGTAGTTGCTTGTTAACCATAAGCACCTAGAACAGCTGTCATCCAAACACGGCCTTAATAAGTGGCTGCCGTTGTTCTGCGCCTCCTTTGCAGTGGTGTGCCCTCAATTCAGCTGCCATTCATTACCAGGCAGGCTATTTTATCAACAGCATTATAGTCTGAAAATGACAACAAATTTACAGAACTGCCTATTTTGTAGAATGCAAATGTCATAACTAATGAAAGGAAATCTCCACCTGTCTATCATAAATTTATGTCTCCTTTCTCCTGCCACTCTTTCAGCTCCATATCATTCACAGGTTTTCTTTCAGCTGCCAAAGGGTGTGTGTGCATGTACCAGGAGCGCAGAATATTCATTTAAGCAACGGCATTAGTTTAGTATCTTTTCTGCTGTTGCGCCTGCTTTTCAAACGTGGGCCTGTTAAAAGAGTTTATGAATTCTAGTGCTGAGATTCATATTTAAGCCCCCTCACTTTGTGAGTCTGGTTTTCATTGACAATTTATGGTTGTTATCTGAGCTTGGGAGCAGATATTGGCTGCATTCACACTGCAGTCTATGCCATTTCCCTGACATTTCCCTAACTCTTAAATTCCCAATTACATTTGAGTTTTCACATGACACAAAAGCTGGAAATCTAGCAGAAGTTGTGCACTCACTTCTGTGTTAATTGCTTCCAGAAAAAAAACCCAAAGTACTGCCTAATTAACCCAGAAGGTTTCCAGAGTAAAGTCATGAAAATTGGCGTGGTATACCAGCATACAGTACATTTCTTTCCTGCCACTTTCATGGGCGAATGATGGGAAAACAGAAGCACACATGTGTGGAATTGGTGGAGGAGTACTGAAAGTGTCCATTAACATAAGTTGTTGTGTCTTAACACATTCACTGGTATGAATTAAATGTAGTGCAACATAACAGCATGTTGGTCAAAAAGCTACAGTTCCAGGGAGCGGTTATGTTTCATTTTCTCACTAACCACAACTCCACCAATAATCTAGGAGTGTTCATATTAAGTGGGGGTGGCTTTCCCTGTTGAATATATGGGTCTTTACCAAGAGTGACCTCTTGACTTATTTTAAATGTATTTGTAGTTTTTATGTTTTAGCTGTTTTTAAGTGGTTATGTATAAATCACCTGGAGATGGTGGTTTAGAAAGTGATGAAAGATCAATAGTAATAACGATAATGATAATTACCTGAAATCACTGGTAAATTCTTCTCCATGTTAGGTGTTTAGTTTGTTTGCTTTTTGTCCCTTGCTGTGCACAAAACCATACAGTGAGAAGCTGTTATCAATCAGCATTCAAATGGGACCTTTCCCCCCTTGTCTTCAGTGATGGAATGGGAACTGCACTATTGTATTCTTAGAAGTGCCCTGGGTCACAGTCGGTTTCTCTTGGCTCTGTCTATTAAATTAGTGCTTGCTATTTCTAGCTCAGCCACTATTGACTCCTGCAGCCTGAAATCAATGGAATATTGGTGCACTTATCTGCATGCTGGATCGAGGCCCAAATCAGCACAAGCACCTGTTGCCCTTTGCTGCCTTTGCAGCAGACCGCCATGGGTCATGAAAGGGCCAAAATGAGGAACAGACGAGGGAAGCCAGACATAAGTGGTAGGAAAGGAATCACAGCAACATGAATATTGGGTAAAGCCTGTTTCTCGCTCAAACTGCAAAGGTGGGCTAGGCCCAAACTAGATATTAAATAGGAGATCCATGATTGGATTAGAGAGTGCAAAGGGTGTGTGAGCTTGGGTTTAGAAAACAAATAGTTTCTGTGAGTGGTATCCAAGGAACATGCTCAACCAGTTCAACACTCTCCAACTGTGCAATGGGGCTTTCTCCCCTCTACATGCATAGCCCCCCTCCAATTCTGCTCTGTATAGTTGGGTAAACTTCTAGAACAGCTTTAGGGGGTTCACAGTGGGAGGAAAGAGAGGGAAACCCCACTGTACAAGCGGAAATCCTTGCATTCATGGGACTGTGACTTAGCACTACTTTGGGTAGAAGCCTGTGCAGTTATGAATTCAAGAAATTATTCTGGTGGGGTGTTGCGGGTCATGTAGGGTAGTACATATGACCCTTGATTGAATCCCCTGACACATGATGCTCTGATTTGGGAATCGGGCTGAAGCACTGGGCGAGGGGAGTCTAATAATATCTGCCTGGCCATGGCCCTGATCCAGATCACCCCCTAAGCTGTTAGTGGTGGATGGGGCAGGGCCAGCCCAAGACATTTTCCCTGGGATGGGGAAACATCCAGACCCAATGCAGGTGCCTTGGAGAAATAGCCAGACCATGCTTCTCCAGTCCTCACCAGGCTGCACTTCATAAAGGACGAGATGTGCCATGGATCTTAAATGCAATGTATTCTGGCTGTTGTTCTCTAGTCCCACACTCTCAGTTCTGAAATGGAAAATGGGTTCTTTTCTTTTTTTAAAAAAAACCCCAACGTTCTAGTCATTACCAAATATAATTTCCTCATAACAAGTTTAACCTTGTGCTATCATTATTGTTTCTGCTGCTCACTTTATGAGGGGAAGTGCAATTAACAAAAGGAATACCATTTCAAAGACAGAAAAGCCCATGGTTATCAAGCCGCAAAATATAACTGTGTTATCCTCATAAAATCCACATTGGGGGAGCGGGGGGAATCGGCACGTGATCATTGCAATAAGTCTCTGTAATAAATCTTAATCACATAGGATAGTTTAGAGTAATTTTGTTACCAGATTATATATCCCTTTGACAAATCCCTTTCTGTACTTCTCTAAGGTTGCGTTATAACTATTAGCACCTATTCAACTGGGTTTACTGCCTTTAAGAACCAGAAAACTTGAGCCCAAATTTATAATGTTATTTATGAGCTGCCCTTTGTCTCACAAGCCAAGGGAGCACTAGCAGATGTTGGGGAAAGGGCCATTGCTCAGGGGTGGAGCATCTGCTTTGCATGCCAAAGGTCTCAGGTTCCATCTCCAGCATCTCCAAGTACGAATGGGTAGAATCTCTGTCGGAAACCTGGGACAGCTGCTGCCAGTCATCACAGACTATACTGTGTTAGATGGACCAATAGTAGAAAGCAACTTTATTGCAGGTATTAATACTGAGCAATTGGACCGAAGCTTGAAGCAATTGGATATTTCTCATTTTCCCAATCTTAAATTCAGTTCTCCACATTTATACATCGGTCTGTGATTTTTAAGCCCTCAAGAAAATTCATCAGCATTTTTGTGTGATTTCCCCCACAATATATATGCAATTTTGCCTACTGTATACATTTTTTTCAAAGCAATTTGAAAAAACTTGGATAAGTGCAAGTTTCAAAGGCTGGCTGTGTTTCAGTGCATGTATTGTTTCAGAAAATGCTGATTTGGCAAGTTTGCCTTTAAATGCAAACTGGGTTGAATCCACCCCCCAACCCTTGTTACAGCTGCCATATGAAATGCTTTTAAGTCGGAGAAGCTATGTTGAACTCCAGGTCCCATCCACATGGCCAGCAGTCAAGGATGATGGGAACTGAAGTCCACAACATTTGGTAACCCTGGAGCCCTGTTTGCAATGACAATAACATGGTAAGTCACCACCTGAATTTTCCTGGATGACACTGAATGTAGCACAAATGGGTGGTTGCTCATGTCATGGGGCTTCTATTTTCCTTCCTCTGAATCTGTTCCAGAGAATTAGGAGGAACCCCTGGAGTAAATTTTGGTGAGCCACTGGGGCTGAAGGGGTAGAGGGTAAGAGAAAGCAGAAGTCCCATTGAGGAAGCAGATTTCCATTGTGTAAGCAAACAGATTTCATTGGATGTTGCCCCCTGTGGGTAAGATTAAGAGGACCATTATTGGTGGCAGGTGTGCATTTGCGAGTCCCAGCCAGCCTTGCGGCAACTTCAAGGCAAGTTTATTTCAAGTGTACTGTAGGTGTTGATCTTTTATACTCAATCCCCTTCCCTCCTTGATTCTGTGATTTATTCATAGGTCTTGACCAGGAGCAGATAGGCTGCATTGATGCAGTTGCACTTGGAAAAACCTAACCATAGCATTAGCCAGTGGAGTTTTTACTATACAAAGTTTGATGGGGATATGATGAGCCAATTTCAGTTCCTCTGGGTGGAACAGATTCAGAGGAAAGAAATGCTGTTGACATTTATGCTACAGGGATAAAGGGGAGAAATCTGACATTTGAAATTAATGCCACCTGTATAAAACTGACACCTGCATTTTTAGTTATGTTGAACCCTTTAATTTATTTTGAAGAATGGTGTGTGTGCGTGGCACACTGTGAACATTTTAAGCAGGGGAATGAATAGTTCCCATAATATAATACAGGTGAAAGGACAAGCCTGTCACTAGTAGATCCTTCAACTCTGATTTTAGTGATGTTGGCGTGTGTGCACAGCACACTGCCCATTTACCCAAGTCCCAGGGATGGTGCTACAGGGTGTTGTCTTATTCAGAAGTAAGAGAGCAGCAGCTCTGATCCCTCCTCTAAACCATTAGACCCCTTCATATACATGTGATCAGAGGCTGGTTTTTTTCCATGGAAAGCATCATACAGGGATGCGCCATAGCTCTGCGGTTAAGCACCAGCTTTGTCTGCAGCAGGTCCCAGGTTCCATCCTCAGCATCTCCCCCTAGGATTGCAAATGCCACCTGAAGCCCTGCAGAGCTGCTGTCTGTCTGACATGTAGACAGTACTAAGCTAGATAGGTCAAGGACTTGGTATAAGGCAGCTTTCTGTGTTCAGCCTAAGGGAAGGATGTCTACTTTTCCCCCTAGGCTAACGGGATACAGTGTTGAGGGGAAAGTGGGAGAAGCAGTAGGTCTGGAAGAGAGCTGGAAGAAATACTTGTCTCACAGATTTAGCATGCCCTGGGAACTTCAGCATGCCTCTCTTTGTTGCCTCTGTTGTTGTGGCTTTGTGGAAAGAGCACCAAGATCCACCCAAAGTGCTGACGAACATCTTGGCCAAGCAGATGTGGCAGCCTGTTTGGGTATAAGGAGAAGGGCACGCAGGCTTCTTGTTTCCCATAAAAGCTAGTTGCAGGCCCAGCATGTACAACACTGCATGCCCCTCTACCCAGACATATTGAGCCCATGGCAGATTGGATCAAACCCTAAATATTTTGATTCACTCCCCATGAAGAAGCAATAATCAGGTCATTGTGGCTAGGAATGCAAATAAATACCCAGTCCCATTGGCCGTACATCTGTATTTTAATTATCCTGCAGTGCTTTTATAATAAAAGAATTGATGTGTATGACTGATCAGGCTGTAGGAGAGGATTGCATTAGCAAATAAACAGCACAACACACAGGCTTGTCAACAGATGGATTGCAACGGAATACAATTAAATGGGAAGTGGACTTGCTTTTAAAGCAACTGTGCATAAATTAGCCAGTCATCATCTAGATACAACAAATTGAAGGGGAAAATAAGCAATAAAATAATATCTTTGTTTGGTCTTTCGAAATAACAAAGCACTGCTTGTGTATGTTATGAATTAAACAAAAGTTGGGTTGTGTTACTCTAATAGCTTTTGGTCCAATGCTGTTAGAATTAACTACTATATAACACATTTATCCCCTTATACTCGATTCATTATTTAAGGAGACTGTCAAACCCTACTGGCCAGGATACTTAGAGAATATAACTTCATATCCCTAAGCATCACCTGGCTGCTGCTAGAATCCTGGAGTGGGTGGGTTGTTTCTGTTGACATGCAGAGGGCTGGGAGGCTGGCTGATAAGCCCCAGCTGTGCCATCTCCATCTATCGGCCCATGCTCCGAAGTAAATCAGCGACCTGGGCTTCAGAAGCCAGGGCATGCTATTAGCAGAGTTTACTGCACACACAGAATAGGCGTGAGGCTTGTGAAGTCATACTTTAACTACAGATTTATTAAACATAAATCAGAACAAAGAAACATGTCGTCTCTCTCTCTTTCTCTCGTGTTGTCTCAGAGAGAACAGCAAAAGCAAAAGCTGTACACAAACAGAAGTTCCATATTATGATACCTGGCCATGGATGGGGGAAGAGCACATGATGTGTTTCAGGGTTTGTGTATCTGTCATTCTTTCACAACACCTCACCTCAGTGAATAAAGGAAAATCCATACTCTGTTCCTTACTGACTAATAACCAAGTCTCAGGAACTCCTACTCAGAAGTAGGCCCCGCTGAGTAAAGAGGGGCTTTCTCCCAGGTAAATGTGTTCCACTCTAACTACTTTCTTCACAGCTGCCTTGCTTCTTCATGCAGGCTCTTGGGCTGCTGGAGGAAGTGGAAGCTACCAGCACACACTGAAGTAATGAGAGAGCAGCAAAGCTTTTACAAGGAATAGGGAGAGAGGACAGGGCTTTGGGCTTGTTGTGCCAGGAACTCAGTCCTAGGCACTCCTACTCAGCAGAGAGAGTTACTGCCAGGTAAATCCAGCGCTTTTTTTCTGGGGGGGGGACGCAGGGGTAAGCATACCCTAAATATTTTGTGAATCTAAGTTTGGCCTCATTGAGGGGCAGTATTTCAATATGAGTAGGAAAATAAGAGTACCCCTAAACATTTTTTAAAGAAAAAAAGCACTGGGTAAATCTACCCAGAAAGGAGAGAAAGTTGCACCTGGAAATGAACAATGGCAACAACAAGAAAGTAATGAATTGAGAAAGGCTGAGGTTGAGTGGCATGGCCGTGGGAGCAGCACAGAGGATGAGTTAAAGGGAACATGGCATAAGCAAAAAAAAAAAAAAGCAAAAAAAAGCCCAAAAGCCCATGATATGGAGAACACACGTTATGTGCTTCAGTGACACGTAATCAGTTTAGAAAACCTTTTTGTGTTCCTACCATTTAGGGAAAAATGGATTTTAACTGTAGGAAAACAGGACGGTGGAAATGTCATGTAGTTCATGCAGGAACAGGCATCCTACAAGGTGAATTTTGAGACAGTGCAGATAAGCCCTTAATCTATGGGAGAAGAGACGGAAAGGAGACACACTGCAAAGCTAGTTCTCATATTACATTCCCTTTTCCAAGGCAGGCATTAATAGTTGTATCAGAATATAGTGTAAACTATAATGTGGGAATTTACCAAACCTAGCATCATGACATGACTTGCTTGAGAAGATGCCACCATCCACTCACAGACCACTGCCAACTATTGCGCTGCCCTCCTTTAAAACAACAACAACAACAATATAATATAAATGTATTACTTATACCCCGCCCATCTGGCCGGGCCTCCCCAGCCCCTCTGGGTGGCTCCCAACAGAATATTAAAAACACAATAAAACATCAAACATTAAAAACTTCCCTAAATATGGGCTACTTTCGGATGTTTTCTAATGTCCCCCCCCCCCGAGTTCTGATGGGTGCTCGGTGGCTGGTTCTAGCAGTTAGCATTTCCCACAATGCCCTGGAGCAATGCTACATTTTGAGAAATTAAAATGGTGATGACTCTCAGACCTTGTGCTCATTGGAGCATGGTGCCTTCTGCTGTTGCTGCCCCTGCTATTTTTGGGTATCCTCACCAGGAAGAGCCAATCAGGAGACTCATTGCCAATCACATCAACCTGGAGTGTCTCACAAGATGAGGGCACTGGCATTCCCAACCCATTCTAAGATGGGTTTTAGGTGAATGCAATAAACAGACCTCATACTCAAGAACCAAGTGTTGCAGCAGTGAACGTGGGCTGCTGGTAGACTACGAGGTCTTCACATTCAAAGCTCAAAACACAACTCATAAAACTTGTGATTGTGATTAATGAGCCTGCTGGTAGTCTAAGCTTCACACACACCTGGTTTTTATTCTCTCTTTTATGAGTCTTATAGAAAAAAACCACCATTGTTTAATTAAAGGCTAATGTTCATTGTGGCGGACAAAGCAAAGCAATAAACAGCTTGTGCTGCTCATTAAATAGAAAAAACAAGGTGAGGCATGGGAAAATTGCAAAGCTGTTTGTCGTGCACCCTCACACAGCATTACAGTCATTATTCCTCTTTATGCAATGAAAAGGAAGACATGCATGAGCAGAAGAGAACGTCACTTGCTCCTATCGATTCATTGGTCCATGACAGGGGTGGGGAACACCCAGGCCGTGGGCCACATTTGGTCCAGCATGGATTCCAGATTGGCCCACGAGGCTATTTCCCCCAACTTGTGACATCAGGTGACTGACAGGTGGGCAATCAACAACTATTCAGTAGAAAAAGCAAGGAGACAAACAACCCAAACTACAAGTTTTGCAAAATGATAACAAAGGTCTTATCTTGAAGCTTCAAAGAATGAAGCTGAGCCACTTGGGGCCAAAAAGGAAAAAAAAACCCTCTTATGTCCCAGTCAATTTGGAATCTAGCTTTGCTAGAATCATGGACATTAGGAAGGGGGGGATCACAGAGAATTACAGTTGTCATGGCTCAGTCTGGATTAAGGAGGGACAAATCTGTCAACTTCATTTTCTCCTGGTTTCTAATCTTTCCAGTCTTAAATTCAGTTTGCAACTTAAAAATCGCCATAAAATTTAATCAGTATTTTTTCCCATACATACACATTTGCATGCAATTTCGCCCAATTCACACAAAACTATGCTCCCTAGCCTCATTCCTTTTCACATGTTATTTTCACCAAAATATGTATTTTTATGCACATTTTGGCATAGTATATGCATTTTTGTACACGTTACTTGGGCTGGAGAACTGCACAACAAAATTCAGAGAAGTGTGAATGTCAAAGGATGGCTGTGCTTCGGTTCATGTATAGCAGGGGTGGCCAACTCCCAAGAGACTGTGATCTACTCCCAGAGTTAAAAACTGGCAGTGATCTACCCCCTTTTGGGGGGTTCAGGTCAAAGTTGTTGCGTTTTTCAGGGAGTAGGTAGAATGCTGAGCTTTTTTTAGGGGAGCCACAGTTGTTCAGCTTCTTTGGGGGGAGCCAATGATCTACCAGTGATCTACCGCGGACGTCCAGTGTTCTACCAGTAGATCACGATTTACCTGTTGGACATGCTGATGTATAGGTTTGGGAAATGGATAATTAGATAGCTTCGCCTTTAAATGTAATGTGTGATATTACAATTTAATCCTCCTCCCCCATCTCTAGCTATAGATCCAGCCCATAGTTTGCTAAGTGCCTGAAAGCTGGGTGGCCTGTTAAGAGGAATGTTATCCTGTGAAACGAGAAGAGTTTGTGGACCATCAGGGAGTCCTGTCGTTTCCCTGCTTTGAGGCAGATCTAATATTCATGCAGTAACTTTAGGCTGTTCCACAACAGCCTTTTCCTCTTTTAATTTTTATGCATATATTTGACCTTTGTGGGTCCCCCCCCCACTTTTTAATGTCTCCTCTTTTCTGTCCCTTATTCTGTAGAGAAATTCAGTCAAATCTCAACTGGGCTGGCGACATTTACATTTAAATGGAGAAATTTCAGTGAATGTGTCAGGCAGCCTGTAGCTATTCATGGGCCTAATAAGTGTGTTAATTTATAGAGTTTTGAGATGCACAGCCTTGATTAGATCACAAATAAAACACATACTTGAAATAATGACACGCTTCTGTGGCTTTCCAAAGCTCTCTATAGAGATCACTCTTGGGCAAAAGCATCTTTCCCAAGGAGGTTTGTGCCACACTAGATGAGTGGCACTTTGGGTAGAATTTAGCCAATTATGGATTCTTTTGAATGGCAACCACACAATAGAAGACAAAAGAGGTGAAGTTTTACAACAACTTTTTTTTTTTGCACCCTTAATGTTATCTTCAGAGAAGGCTCTATTATATTCACACCTGCAGTCTAATAGCTGTCATTCTCCAGAGCGACGGTGACTGCAATAGAATAGCATTGAAAATGTAGTAGTTTGAAATGGCAATGCCTCTTCATTATCTTTAATGTATGCCTCTCTTTAGTAAATCCAAATATAAAAACCACGAGCATTAAGAAAGCGAAATATTTAATTCTCCGATAAAATGCCCTTTAAAGAATACAGAAAGTCGAGCTACATCCTTTTCTTTCTTTCTTTCTTTCTTTTTTAAAAAAAGGTACTTGTATCCAAGTGTATTAAAAGGGACAAAGTTTTTCCTTTGTTGGGATTTCTGAAAATGTATTCTTTGTTTATTCAGGATCTTATTAATTGCCCCAAACTTAAAAGGCTAGTTACCGCAATACATGTATTCCATCATAAAATGAATAGCCTGGCAGTTTGCTGCCGTTGTAAGTCTTTTGGAGCAGAGCTTTCATTCTGTTCTTTTGTGGACTATCAAATATGGAATGCTATTGAAATAAGTATCATCATACTGGTCAAGAAATGAACGTGTGTTCAATAGAGCTAGAGTAACCTTCCCGAAGATGGTGCCCTTCAGATATTTTGAACTAGAACTCCCACCAGTCGCAGCCAACATGGCATTGATCAGGTATGATGGGGATTGTTGAAGAAGAAGAGGAGTTTGGATTTGATATCCCGCTACTACCGAAAGGAGTCTCAAAGCGGCTAACATTCTCCTTTCCCTTCCTCCCCCACAACAAACACTCTGTGAGGTGAGTGGGGCTGAGAGACTTCAGAGAAGTGTGACTGGCCCAAGGTCACCCAGCAGCTGCATGTGGAGGAGCGGAGACACAAACCTGGTTCCCCAGATTACAAGTCTACCGCTCTTAACCACTACACCACACTGGCACATCTGGACGGCACTAGCTTGGGAATTTCATTCAGTGCAGCCAAACGGGATGGCCCTAGTTCAGTAGCAGATGCAGTGCTGCTCACGTGATTTTTGGATGCCTTACATCAGGCATGTCCAACTCCCAAGAGACTGCGATCTTCCCCAGTATATAAAAAAAAATGTCAGTGATCTGGCATTGGGATGGGTGGCTGGGAGGGGATGATTGCCAATAGTTGAACTTTTTTTTAGGGGGGAGAGCCAAGAGTTGTTCACCTTTTTTGGGAGAGGATTCCCAAGAGGAGTTCAGTTTTTTTATGGGGGAATGACATAAATCGCTCACCTAAAAACCTGCCACTAAAACACGAAGGCACTGCTAAAGCCCGCTACCGTATCCCCAGTCGCCAGTACTAGATGACAAATGACTTCCCATTGGAAGTGACAGAGGGACAGAGCAAGGGGGCAGGGGGCAGAGACATTCATTCACCTGGGGATCACCTGGTCGATCACGGTCGACCAATTGGACATCGCTGCCCTACGTGATGGGACTGAGTGCATTGTGGTGCTAACACAGTAGTGGCTACATTGAATTAACTTAATTTGAATTTACTTAAAATGAGTACCAAGCCTTACATGTGGCAAAACGCTCCTTTTCACTTGTTAGAATGATACAGAAAGCAAAGCTACTCTGAGGTGAGTTTAAGGGTCTGTATGGGATCAGAAGTCCCTCCACCCCTTAACCCTCCCACCTTTCTTGACAAAGCCTTTACCAAAAGAGTGGGGTGGGCCACACTTGGATGGTCTGAGGCAGCTATGATAAATAAGGCAACCAATGGCACCACCTGGGATGCGATTCTCCTCTTGCTGGTTTGCCAGATGAGAAGCTGCATTATACTTTAAACCGCACGGTGACATGGCCTCCTCCAAAGGGGAAGTGCAGTGTTGGTGTTGAAATATTTTAGAAAAAGGAAAAAAGCCCTAACACAAAGTGGTTTGTCTGCCGAGGAGAACCTATTGCTACCTCTGAATAATAGGTTGTGATATTTTCCCATAGACCTATGCAAGCATGAGACCTGACAGCTTGTAGAAAAATATTACTGCTACGCTGTAAATTTGGATTGCAAAGCAAAGACCCAGAACTGGCCACACACGAGCAGGAGAGTGTGTAGTACCAATTACATAATGTGGAAATCTCATATGTTTAGTACTTAACAAATGGCAGCACCTGACCCGTGGCCAGGGGTGGCCAGCCATTTGCTATATATGAGTGTTGTGCATAGTGCATGGGTAACCAATGAACCATTTATATTGCCGAAAAGTTTAGATATAGAGAATTATAGTGGACTATATAGTGAATTATAGTCAGAAAACTTGACATCACATGCACTGGAGTATTCCAGAAGACATTGATTCAGATCTCTTCTACCTGAGCAAGGTCACCACATGCTCTACTTTACAGAGGACAATTGTGTATTTGAAGGGCTGTCAGATGGCAGTTCTCTATTTAACAGCAGCTAAATAACTTATGGACTTACATAGTTCCTAAATATTGTAGATCTTTTATTCTGGATTGGCTACATGTATTTCCACCAGCTGCAGTGGATGTGCATTTTAAGATGACTGCCATGGGGTGATAGATTCATCCTTGTGGTCCTTTGGTTGTTGAACTGGTGGTACATGCACCATTCAGTCTGCATATTGTAGAAGGATTTATGGCAGCTATTTATCTCCTCTTAGTAACTCCTTACAGGGGGACACTCTTTCAATACTTTCTGTATCTTTCCTATTGACTGATATGAATAACTAGATGGCATTAAAAATGGCAAACATTATTTGTCACTATAAATACAAGGGAAGTTTATCCAAATCACACTGAGAAGTGCTATGTGTCAAGAGCAATGGTGTGTAGATCTTTTGCATTTATGTTGTGTTCAATGTATCCCAAAACTTGGATTGTTTGACCGGCTTACTGGTCAATTGGAAGGTTTCTAAACTGCAGCAAAGTTGATTGATTGACTCTCCAATCCACATTTCATTTAAAGATAAAGAAATGTAGGAAGCCTTGAAGTTGCCCATAAATAGTTAGCATCTCAGACAGCAGATTCAATTGGTCAGTTTCCCCCAATATGGTGAGATGCATTGTATTGATATTTAAATTAGAATACTCATTATTTCAAAATTTGCTTCTATCCACATATGCAATTATGTGTCTTCTTTTGCTCTCCTTTCACATAATGCACTTCCTCTTGTTTGGGAATGTGCAACTGTCCACCCAAATGCTAGTATTTCTAAGTTCCAGTTCCCCCAACTTTAGAATGGAAACAATTGCTCTCAAATACACAAAGCAATGGTATAGATTTTGTACCCCAAAGTGCTATTTAATTGATAATTGAAATAATTCTCACTCACAATCAATTAATGTGCTATAAATAGCAGCCAAATTGTATGCAACAAGCTATTTGATATAGCCTGGAATTTCCTGAGGACCTTTAATTATTTTAAATTTTTTACACAGCCTCCTTTGAGTTGATGTGAATCTTGTCCCTGCTCAAGTAAATGCCAGGCATATTTACTCTGCAAACCCCTTAGTACCCAAAAGCTGTCAGTCCCAAAAAGTCACAGTGAAAGGCTTCAGAAGGATTGGCACTTTATCACCAAGAAATTCTGGCCATGTTGTTTTCCTCGCTGACATTGCCATTTTTAACATTCTTCAAAGATAATCTTCTTTGCATCCCTCACCCCCTTTTCAATAGAAATGATACTCATTAATCATTGCTAAATGCAGCTCAGATTCTACTCATGGGCTCATAAAGTTCTGTCTCTGTTACTACAGATGGCCGTTAACCAGCGGGAAGACAGCTTTGAGTTAAGCGAGTGATGGTTGTAATATGTAACATGATGAAGTAGTAGAAGACACCACACTTAAAGTCACATTTAACATTTTAATTAGTCTCACCTCAGGTGGCGCAAGCTCATTTGCATTATATATATTTTTTTAAAAAATCCCAATTGAAATAGGAATTATAGGAACTGTAGCAGAAAGTGTCTTGCTTCACAGGCTGAGGAGACAGCTGGTAGAGTTAGGGCACATTTTTATTTTGTAGAGAATTTATATTTCTCACACTTTGGCACATTCTTATCCCTCAAGGGATATTATCAGTATATGAGTAAATGACTCTTCTTTGTTCTGTGAACTATATTTAACTCCAGCGCTGCCTCTTTGTGAACTGCTGTTCATTTCTGAGCTTCAGTAGATGAGAGGCAAGGGAGGGGACACTGTGAGCACCAGAGAAGGCCTCATGGACCACACTGGCGACCCTTGAACAAGAGGGTAGGTCAGGGACCAATGGATACAAGGAGCCAATGGCAAGGAAGCTGATTTTCAGCTTAGCATCTGGACAGATTGCTTCAGGAAATGGTGGGCTCTGGAGGTATTTAAGCAGAGGCAGGATGTCCATCTGCGAGGGATGCTTCAGTTTCATCCAGCATTGTAGATCCTTCATTGAGTAAGGGATTGAAGTAGGTGGTCTTCAATACCCCTTGCAGCCCTACCATAGAGTTCTATGATTCTAAATAAATAGTTCCAGTCAGGTATGTTAGACCAGATTCTGGTCAGGGATTCTGGCTTAAAGCCTGCCTGGAGAACCTTGATAAATCCAGGGGCTTGCATGCTCCTAGTACGTTTTTTAAATAAATAAATAAATAAATAAATAAATAAATAAATAAATAATGAAATGTTAGCATTTTACCTGCCCGACTGATTTCAATATGACTTAAAAAGGTAAAGGGACCCCTGACCATTAGGTCCACTCATGACCGACTCTGGGGTTGCGGCGCTCATCTCGCTTTATTGGCTGAGGGAGCCGGCGTACAGCTTCCGGGTCATGTGGCCAGCATGACTAAACCGCTTCTGGTGAACCAGAGCAGCGCACAGAAATGCTGTTTACCTTCCCGCCGGAGCGGTACCTATTTATCTACTTGCACTCTGACGTGCTTTCGAACAAAAGTTCCGTCTTCTTTCCAGTTTCAGTTTCCCCTTAGATGCTTCCATTCAAGTGTATAATAAGCCCATAAAGGTAGCACTGTTTTAAACCCATTATTGACCATTAAATAATATGCATAACAAAATCAACTCCAGTGATTTCACAAGCTTTTTAATATATGGAAACCTATTTTCCAGGAACACAATTTTGTAATTTGTCTCTAGATCTTGTTTTATCAATTTGCCAGCTACCCAAGGCAGCTAAAGGATTAAGATTAAATATACATTTGGTTAGACTGTGATCAACTAAAATTATGTACTGTGAATACTAAGTTATGGTAAATGAACTTATATCCCATATCTAAGTCCCAAGTAATTCTGCGTTAGTGCATCAAAGTAATTTAGTGCTGCTTCTTTGGATGAGGCTTTTAAAATAAATGCATTCATTTTAATCATATTTGGAATGTTTTTCCTATTATTTTGCTACTAGTATATTCCAAACAAGTACTTGCTAAACTTTTGAAACCTGGCTGGGGCAGATTGTTGCTGAATGGAAAAAGGAATTTCACTTCACTTTAATACATTCCCCCCTTCTAAGTGCTGAGCTTTACATTTTTGATGAGAGAGAACAGCAGACTTGTAGGGTCTTCGTAGTAGGTTTGCTTTATTTATAAGAAGAGAATAAAGGTAAATGGACCCCTGACCATTAGGTCCAGTCGTGGCCGACTCTGGGGGTGTGGTGCTCATCTTGCTTTATTGGCCGAGGGAGCCGGCGTACAGCTTCCGGGTCATGTGGCCAGCATGTCTGAGCCGCTTCTGGTGAACCAGAGCAGCGCACGTGTCAGGGAATCAGGAGCAGGAGCAATGGGGAGAGAGGAATTGGAGAGTGAAGGGGAAGAATCCGAGGGCAGCGTAGGGGAGTATGACAGTGGCCCGAGAGATTCCATGAGCTTCTCCAGCGAATCAGAAGATTCCCAGAAGGGGGCGCCGATGGTCAGGGCAAGGGGGGTCCCAGGGGGGACGCACCAGAAACAAGGAGCCAGAGGGGAACCCCAAAACAGCAGTGGAGGATCGGGACCAGTTTCCCCACCAGAGCGTAGTGGGGGGGAAGAGTCACATGTGTCAGGGCCAGCGTCTCCTCCAGAGAGGGAGTCAGGGCTGACCACGCCTCCATCGGAGAGTGGAGGAATGGAAGGGAGGTCAGTTGCAGCTAGCCCCCCCCCCGATGGAGGAAGCAGTGACAGCAGCAGTGAAACGGTCAGGAGGAAAGCTGCTGGCTGGGCACGCGCGCCAAGTTCAAATGTGCAGGCGCGCGGGACAGCAGGAGACCCGGATGGGGAACCAGCTCCTAAACCCCGCCGGAGGGAGGGAGACGGCTCAGGGGAATCAGCGTCAGAGGAGGCTAGAAAGAGCGAGACCCCGGCGGGCAGGCGGACCCAGAGGAGGAAAGAGCAGCGGAAAAGGTGGAGCAAGGCTAGAATCTTAAATTGGTGTCAAGGGGGAGGAGACTCAGACGGAGCATCAGCGGTCTAACGGTTGAGACGTAGAGCAGCGTTGGTCCTTTGTGAGCTGGGACCTAGGGTAGCTCTGACAGCACGGAAATGCCATTTACCTCCCCGCTGGAGCGGTACCTATTTATCTACTTGCACTTTGACGTGCTTTTGAACTGCTAGGTTGGCGGGAGCTGGGACCGAGCAACGGGAGCTCACCCCGTCGCGGGGATTCAAACCACTGACCTTGGTTTAACCCACAGCGCCACCCGCGTCCCACTATAAGAAGAGAATAGTGGAAGCAAATAGGCATTTATTCAGTAATAGCAAATCTGTGGGTGTTCTAGCAGATTCCCAGAGAGTAGATACAACTCCCAAAAAGTTGCAGCTGAGTTTAGCTAACCCCAACTACAATTCTCATCTCACTCACTCTACTTGTTTTTTTGTTATTTTTGTCCAATCAAATGGAAAGTTGCTTTTTCTCTCTCCTTAGCTGGAGGGATATTTCCATGTTGTGATGGGTATCTCATTCCAAATATGGAGATTTATTCTTAGCTATTAGGAAACCATTTCCTACAATTCATTCATTACTCATTAGTTTATTTATATGCCACTTTCCCACAAGCAGCTCACAATACATGAGACGAAGAACTAATATAATATAATATAATATAATATAATATAATCCATTTCAAATATCAATAGTGCTGCTGGAGGAGACTCTTGAGAAGATCAAACCTCTCCATTCTAAAGGAAATCAGCCCTGAGTGCTCACTGGAAGGACAGATCGTGAAGTTGAGGCTCCAATACTTTGGCCACCTCATGAGAACAGAAGACTCCCTGGAAAAGACCCTGATGTTTGGAAAGATGGAGGGCACAAGGAGAAGGGGACGACAGAGGACGAGATGGTTGGATAGTGTTCTCGAAGCTACCAGCATGAGTTTGACCAAACTGCGGGAGGCAGTGGAAGACAGGAGTGCCTGGCGTGCTCTGGTCCATGGGGTCACGAAGAGTCAGACACGACTAAACGACAACAAAATTAATAAATCACTACATAATATACACAGTCAGCTAGCATTAATCAATGACACATTGTTTGATAAGCATCCTCCTTTTAACAAGAATTAGTCCAGATACTAACCCAATCTTCTACTTCCTTGATCAGGAAGGGCTTAGTGGTGGGACCATGTTTTCTGGGCAATAGAGTTACTTCCGGGATTCTTCCACTTGTTACTGGTAGACTAGACCAGAGTGTGACAGAGAATTCTGGTGAACCTTCTTCCTTTCCTCAATATGATGAAAGTCTATATGTATATATTTTCGACATTTTAAAACAATTGGGAAGGTAGCTGCTGAATTTCCTTAAAGAAACACGTCACAGAGACATAAATAAACACTGTGTGAAACTGTTGTACTTGGAAAGGCAGCCTGTAAATATTTCACAATAAATAAGTAAACAGATAAACAAAAATATCAAACACCATATGTATCAGATTTCTTAAACTTTGGGGGCTGTATGTCTAAATATGGGCATCTCCAGAGGACCTGTTAATTGAGCATTCATCTTGACTTGCTTGCACAAAGCTTAT
Source organism: Podarcis filfolensis (assembly GCF_964270895.1). Lineage (NCBI taxonomy): Eukaryota > Metazoa > Chordata > Lepidosauria > Squamata > Lacertidae > Podarcis > Podarcis filfolensis. Next base: position 40,376,370 of record NC_139608.1, on the reverse strand, counting down.
GTCCAGTTTTTATTTGGCATTCTTTCTGAATGGTTTATGGAGCAGTTATATGATAATGAGCATTCATTCTGCATTTATCCTTATTTGCTTGTGGAGTGTTTATACAGCTTTCCATCAATCATTCATTTATTCCACACTTTTCACCACAGTTCCACATCACTTCCCAACTCAAAAGCCACCATTTTAACAACAACAACAACAACAATGGAATTGTTGTTCTATGGCAACAGAAGACTTGAATCCGCTTTAATTGTGCAAATAATTTTTTTGATATGCACCTGAATTGCAACCTAAGCTATAGAAAATGGTCAAGGATAGAGAGACTGTTATATCTGTGAAAATAATTGTTTAATACCATGCAACAATTTAAACACCTCTGTTTGAAGGGCAGGCAAGGGAAGCACAATGCTAAAGTAATTTTCCCTCCTGCACACAATTCTCTAATATAGGCACATGATTCTATCTGGCACTCAGAGATAGCAAACGCCACACCACTGAGCATTTAGCATAAATCATGTGAGGTTTTAATGAAACAGTGCCTTCTAAGATCCATTCTACAGGTTTCTCCCAAGGAAAAGGTTATCTTCTACAGAGGCTAAACGCTAGACCCTTTTAGTCAAGAAATCCTTCAGTGTAAATGTGCTGCCTGAAAGAGGCTTATTTCCCCCTCTTCAGTTCTCTTGGGCAAAATCTGTAAACATTTGTCTTTAAGAGCTGCTATTTAGAGACGGAAATAGCAATAAGTGCCCAAACCATAAATTGTCAAGGAGTCAAGTAATCTATTTTTGAAAGTTAAGGTGCGCCTGATGACAACTCATCCATAAGCATCATTTGTATTCAAGTATCTATTTTCTGTGTCCAAAAAAATGAAATTATCCCATTCAGTTGCAAGCCAGGGTTGATGGTATCTGATCAGGAAGTGCATTAAAATCAATTTTAGATTACGCTTCTTAAATTTCTTTTATTTCTGGTTATAAATCTCATTGTCCTTGCTTTCAATGTAATGTCCGTAAGAGAGTAGGGGTGGGGGGAGGAAAATAATTCAGCTGTTTGCTATTCTCCAAACTGTTGTGTTTTATTTTTCAACCTGTCACAAATGGTGGCAGTGGGGAGAAGACTCAGAGAGATGGTCTGTAGGAAGGCTCATTGGTAATAAGCATGCTTGATTTACGAATGCTGGCGCAAAGGTGGATAGTAGAAAGAATGGATCATTTCTAGCTGTTGAGAAGTCCTGGTGCACACTGAGATTTCACTCTCTATTACCTTCTTTTCCCTTTTGTTTGGTGGTCTGCCATTTGAACAACGAGGTCAACATTAAATAAATTCAATCTAAAATAACGTGGGGGGGGGGGGTTAGGAAAATCTCCACAAACAAAATGCTGGAAGCATTTATGTATACAGTGGTACCTCGGGATACATACGCTTCAGGTTATATACGCTTCAGGTTACATACTCTGCTAACCCAGAAATAGTACCTCAGGTTAAGAACTTTGCTTCAGGATGAGAACAGAAATCGTGCTCCGGCAGCGCGGCGGCAGCAGGAGGCCTCAATAGCTAAAGTGGTGCTTCAGGTTAAGAACGGTTTCAGGTTAAGAACAGACCTCCAGAATGAATTAACATGAGGTACCACTGTATTAGTTTTTAATTGCTTTGTGTGTTTTAGCAGTGCTTTATTTACAGTTTTATTTGCACAGCCTTTATTTAGACAGCCTTGATCAAGTGGTTTTAAAATCTTATAAATGAATAAAAATAATAATGTTGTTGTTTAGTCATTTAGTCGTGTCCAACTCTTTGTGACCCCATGGACCAGAGCACGCCAGGCACTTCAATAAATGCATATAATTCAGTAGAAACTAAAAAACAACAACAACCTGGACAGACCAACTGTTACGAATGTGGCACTTTTCATCACTGGAGCACTATTCCTGCCAACCTACCTCAGGAAACAGTTAAATGCATTTTTTTGTTTTGTTTTTACAATCTTTTTCCAGTTGGAGGAAGAGCTCCTTGCCTTAAATGTGCACCTGGTACAATTGTGAACAGGTGTGTGTCAATCTGAACTTTTTCTGTGTCTTATTACTATAGATCAAGGCATGAGTTAAAAAGGTTGGCATAACTTAATATGACATGAGATCCCCATTATGAGCTGTTGTTTTTTTTACTCTGGTACCAGTCTTGTCTTAAATGTGTCCTGGAAGGCACTGAAGAAATGTCCTGAGCTTCTAATAACTTGTATAAAGATCAGCACAAGTAATCCACAGTGGGTGGGCTAGTGCCCTGGAGAGGCACTTTGGTGTTGAAAACGAAACAGCCTCCACCCCTATAATCTAGTTACCCGGAAAATCTAATCAACGCCTCCTGCTAAGGAATGGTTCCTGCACAGACAAAATGGTAAGACAACTTTAAGAAACAAAGCAAACAAAGATAACCAGTTTAGTCATTGATTACTAGGATTATATTCCTTCAACTTTTAATTACGGTAAGCAGAATAAACAGAATGAGAAATAGTCAGGAAGCTCTAGGACAGGGGTCAGCAAACTTTTTCAGCAGGGAGCCAGTCCACTGTCCCCCTTGTGGGCGGCTGGACCATATTTTGGAAAAAAAAGAATGAATTCCTATGCCCCACAAATAACCCAGAGATGCATTTTAAATTCTACTCGTGTAAAAACACGCTGATTCCCAGACCATCCGTGGGCCGAATTTAGAAGGCGATTGGGCTGGATCTGGCCCCCAGGCCTTAGTTTGCCTACCCATGCTCTAGGAAGAAACAACAGAACAACAGGAATATTGGAATTATAGGAATTGCTTATCCCAGAGCCCCCTTCCCTTCTCCATTGGAATGTGTTAGCTAAAATTAGTACAAAAGCCCTATATTTTCAAGGGTTAGTTAGCTCTCCAAGCTCCAACAAGGTTAGGAAGCAGTCCAAGGTCCCTATCATGAGAAGTTCAGCAAGCCATCAGAGCTAGAATGAGAAGACAAAAACAAGTGCTGTTTTCAGCAACTGGAAGGCTTATATACACTGGCTGCCTAAACTGCACCCTGACTACAGCTGCTGGTTAGTGAAAGACTGTTAGGATTTGCTAACTCATAAGTAGACCCCCAAATCACAAGTGGACTGACAATTCTGGGTCCGAACACAAATACTGTGCCATCACCCTTTGGCCTGTACTGGGAGCTCTTAGCACTGCTGCTCTCAAGGACTGGAGGCTGCTCCACCTCCTCCTCTGACAGCTCCAGGGGTCCTTCATCAGGTGTGAACCCAGAGGTCCCCTCAAGGGGATCCTCAGTACAGTGGTACCTCTGGGTGTGAACGGGATCTGTTCCAGAGCCCCTTTCGCTTCCTGAAGCGAACGCAACCCGCATTTGCGCATGTGCGGGTCGCAACTTGCCGCTTCTGCGCATGCGCGTGACATAATTTTGAGCGTCTGTGCATGCGTGAGTGGCCGCGGAGCATAACCTGAAAACGCTCAACCTCTGAAGCACATTTAACCTGAGGTATGACTGTATTGGATATAGAGGTCCTGCCTGCTCCTCAAGGTCCTTCCTTGGCTCATGGGGTGACTGGTTCATCCCCTGAGAATTCAGATAATAATAATAATTTATTTAATTATTATTATTTATACCCCACCTATCTGGCTGGGTTTCCCCAGCCACTCTGGGCGGCTTCCAGCAGAATACTAAAATACAGTTTCTGGCATCAGTTTAGAGTTTGGCATGACATTGGCCTCATGCTATTCCAGGATGTGGCAAGATGGGCACAGAAAATAAAAAGAGAAGAGCATTCAGAGAATATGAGGAAGGGAGGTTACGAAAAGAATAATCTTTGGTTTTTTATTTTTTTTAAAGAATATTTCTGAGAACTGCTGGCTCGGCGGTTGTTTAGGGCCATTTGGGGGGGCGGGTCTTATCATGGACAGTATCACCAGCTGAAATGGCTTTGAATACTAGGATAGATTGCCCTAATGTTAAAATGCAGCCAGACATGCTACATATTAAATGTGCACTGAAAAGCACTTTTTACTGCATGCCATTTACGTTAATGAATGCTGTTCTACTGAAGCAGTGCAAAGAGTTTGACAGACATCAAACACATCTGCTGGAAATCCAGCTAGCTTTGAAATTCAATATCCCAGCACACTATTTCTCCCACAAATGGTGAACATAACCCTTCTGCGGGTTAGTTGTTTACATAAAATTTAGCATTAAAGGTTCCAGCCGTGGCTTAGATGTGCTCCAGTGTATTAAAAGTAGATGATCAACACCTGATTTGAAAGCAGAGCAGTGAAACTAAAGCAGAGGTGTCAAGGCTTTGAAACATTTAACATATGCTGCATTTAAGTGAGCAGCATAGATAAACTACAAGCAATATAGATAAACTTTTCTGCTCCTTACTTATTATGGGGACTTAATTTGATGAAACAAATTAACAGCCCTGAAAATGAGGGGCAATAATATCCAGCATAATTAAAGCCGAGCTTTTTTTTTTTTTTTAGGTAAATAATATAGTAGAGGATGAGGCTTGCAATTGTAATCCCTTTCCGTGTGAAATGATTACAAGGTTATTAATCGGAAAGCTAATCATTTTAGGAGGATTTTACTTTACTGGGAAAATTTCAGAGAATAGTACTTGTATCCTCAAGAAGCTTTGGAAATGAATTTCGTATCATCGCGGAGCAGACATGAATGGCCATTCAATCCTCAGCCGGCATTCAGCTTCACAGATTGGAATCGCCTATTATTCCAGGGCGCAAGAGGTTAATCCCTACAGAGCAACGTGGCAATTAGCATATTCAAAGTGTTTGTATCATAGTTGCTTCTTACATACCCTGTTTGTAACCACAAGCACTGTGCACGCAGGGCATGGGATTCAGGCTTGAGTTCAAATATCCAGAAACACATCCTTCTGCCAAATTACTCCTTTGGTCTAGCCAGCTCAGTACTGCCAATGCCAGGGGTGGGCCCCTTTGACATTGGGCAGGACCACACACATGCTAATCCCCTGACATCATACGACACCAGGTGATTCACATTTAAAGCCATGGCCGCAAAGGAAGACTCGGGAGTGCATTTGGTGTCTTTCCTGGTCAGGAGGCAGGGCTATGCGAAAAGCACTGAAGCGGCAGGAGTGCCCTTAGTGTGTTCCCAATTCTTCCTTTGGGAATCGGCACCATGGCTTTGCTAGTCCAGGGCCTGACATCATATGACAGCAGGGGATGTACAGGTGTCTACCTCACAGGCCAAATGTGAAGGTCTTGGGCCTAATCAGGCCTGCAAGTCGGAGGTTTCCTAGCAGTGGTCTACATTGCAGTGGCCCTGCAAGCTCTCGGGCAGAGGCAAGTGGCTGGACACGGGACCTACCTGCAGAAGCAAGTGGCTGGACATGGCACCTTTCCCATTCAAAGCATGTTGCTCTGCCGCTGAATGTCAGGAGTAGGTCGCCAATAAAAACCGCCCGTGTGAGTGAAGCTAACTCTTTATTCAAAGAAACAAGCAGCTCAGGAAGCATGGCCTGGTGAGCATAACAACACTTCCTTGAAGATCCTGCCCCAATGAGGTAGTTGCAAGGATTGAAAGTCCCCACTTCCCCACCACTCCCTAAGTCTCCTTCACTCCTGGGTCCTTCCCAAGCAACCTGAGAGTTCTTTGCCTTGTCTGTCTCTGCTCTGTCCTCTTCATACCTCTGCAGGTTCTGGGAAATCACTGGAAGTGGAGCTGGAGGGGTAGACTCCCTGGATTCTTCAGCTGCCTGTTTCATCTCTGCTTCTTGGCCACCTCCCCTCCAGCCTCCGCTTCTGACTCTGAACCTGGACTGCTCTCTGTCCCAGCCTCTTCCTGCTCACTAAAGCCTGTTGCCTTTTCAGCTTCTGCCATCTCCTCCTCCTCCCAGTCTGCCCCCTCTTCTCTCTCTCTGACCACGCATCGTCATGCCACCACCATGCCCGAGCTCTGAGCCTTCTTTCCCTGGGGGCTTCCTTGCAGCTTCCCCAGCTGGTACCTCCCACCACTCCTTAGTCCATATCGCTATGAGCTATAGACCTTATGCTTAACTGGGTTTTATGCTTGGGGCACCCGGTGGTGGCAGTCTTGACTTTCATGCACTGTAGCAGACAACACATTTGTTGTGAACATGTTAAGGAATACAGTGAGATCCAGTGTGATGCAGTTGTCAGAATGCTGGAGCAGGACCAGGCAGACCCAAGTTCAAATTCCAACTCCATTATAAAGCTCGCTGGGGTATTTGGGCCTAGCCTGCCTCCCCCCCCTCTCTCTGCCTAAGCTCCCCCTGGGGATGTTGTGGGGATAAAATGGGAGGTGGGAACCATGTGTGCTGCCTTAGAGTTTCTTTGGAGGAAAAGCGGGTATTTAAATGTGATTTAATAAACAAATACTTCAGTTCTGGGATCACTCAAAACACACATAGCTCTAGTAACGACACACACCTACCTTGCTCTGTATGTACAGCTAATTCCACATGTCAAATATTCTTTAAGCACAAATCATCCAAATGTGGATCCCTAGATGGTGCTGTTTACTGCGGTAACATTACAGCACATGACATCCAATCATGTGAGCGCCTGTCGGTTCAGAAACATTTATAGCATGCAGAGATGGGAGAATGAGAGGTTTAGATTCAAATCTTGATTGTGTTTACTGTGAAGGGTAATAGGAGCGGTTGGATTAAAGTGATGAGTTCAGTATAACCCAATTGGAGAAGTTTATGACACCTGCTGTGTGTTCAAATCCACTTAATATCAGCAAATTTGTTACAGTAAAGCTATGGACTGCTATGGCTTTCTAGATGAAGCTGTATTAGGAACTCATGCCTCAGCACAGCCTCTACAAGCCTAGGGCCCTTCAGGTTACAGGGAATGAATGACTGTGCCCAGGTCATTTCCCCCCAAGGAAAAAATACATAAGATTCATAAGCTCATGTGTCTATAAAACATGTTAAAGGTTAAGGAATAGTACAAATAATCCACAGCGAGATTCCTAATATTGTGGTACCTCAGGTTAAGTACTTAATTCGTTCCGGAGGTCCGTTCTTAACATGAAACTGTTCTTAACCTGAAGCACCACTTTAGCTAATGGGGCCTCCTGCTGCCGCTGCGCCACCGGAGCCCAATTTCTGTTCTCATCCTGAAGCAGAGTTCTTAACCCGAGGTACTATTTCTGGGTTAGCAGAGTCTGTAACCTGAAGCGTATGTAACCTGAAGCGTATGTAACCCGAGATACCACTGTAATGCTGAACAAATTCAGCAGGCATCTGAGCAAAAGAAGCCTCACTGCAGACTTTGCCAACCTGGTGCCCTCCAGATGTTTGGAACTACAAAAGATGCTGGCGGGGGTTGATAGGAATTATAGTCCAAAACACCTGGAAGGCATCAGGTTTGCAAAGATTGCTTTAGCAGAAGAGATCCTGCAGCAAAGAAGCAGTGTGGTGGACTGACTCATGGTGGCCGTTTTTTAAGGGTGGTGGTGACTTTGAATAGCTAGTTTCTTGTACCACTTTCAAGGCAAGTCATATTGTGCAAACCCATTCCTGCTACACTTGATGGTCCAAAGTGGGTTGAAGGTTCAGATTTCTGAAGAATGGCCTAAGGCAGTGATGGCCAAACTTGACCCTCCAGCTGTTTGGGGACTACAATTCCTATCATCCCTGACCACTGGTCCTGTTAGCTAGGGATGATGGGAGTTGTAGTCCCAAAACAGCTGGAAGGCCGCATTTGGCCATCACTGGCCTAAGGGGAGTTGCTGCTGCTATGATGTTAAGCCTAGGGAAGCCTTACCCTGATCAGTGCCTGGATAGGAGACTGCCTGGGAGTCTGATTCACATGGTTTCAGGTCACCCCCCATACACTTAAAGCACATTTCCCCTAAAGAACCCTGAGAATTGAAGTTTGTTTGGGGTTCCTCACAGCTCTGTGAGGAAAAGTAGGGTAAACTACCAGAGGGGAGTTGTTCCTGGGAGAGTGGAGATGATACCAGAGCTCTATAGTAGCCATTCTGCACTTTGTTTTCGCGAGGTTGGGGGAATCATAGAGTTGGAAGCGACCCTGAGGATCATCTCGTCTAACCCCCTGCAATAAAGGAATATGCAGCTGTCCCATTTGGGGATCAAATCTGAAACCTTGGCTTTATCAGCACCACACACTAACCAACTGAGCTACCCAATAGCAGTACAGTGGTATCTCAGGTTACAAATGCTTCAGGTTACAGACTCTGCTAACCCAGAAATAGTACCTTGGGTTAAGAACTTTACCTCAGGATGAGAACAGAAATTACGCGGCGGCTGTGGGAGGCCCCATTAGCTAAAGTGGTACCTCAGGTTAAGAACAGTTTCAGGTTAAGAACGGACCTCCAGAATGAATGAAGTTCTTAACCCAAGGTACCACTGTATTGATGTGTATGATGGGGCAGAGCAGCAAATCCAGCCTTTTGACACCAGTGTCGGCATCACTGCTACTTACCTAGACAAGATTGCGGAGGAGCGGGACAATGGCTAGACCACGGCTGTGTGGGTCCACCAGGGGAGGAGCACCCCCTGACTTCACTGCTGTCCTGCCCCACCCCAGCTGCATCCAAGTGATCAGCAGTGGATTGCTGGGAGGGTGCCCCTGTGGCTCCACCCTACCCCACACGCTGCCAATGGGAAGTAGAACTGTGACCCATGCGTTTCTAACAACGTTAAAAGCAGGACCAGTGCCCCGCCACCTTGGGGGTCACTGGTGTACCTGTCAGCAGTGGCTAGATCTGGCCAGCTGTCCACTGTTTTTACCATTCCGTAGTGCCCAAGGCATGGTGGGACATTTAAAATGGCAAATGCTGCCATGTTATTAGCAGCAAAATGTGCGCACAGAGGGGCTTGTGCCAGCTCCTGCCAGGACATGCTGCCCAAGGTTGCTGGGTGCTTTGAATAGGGAGTAGGGAATCTCATTTCTGGGGAGAGGAAAGGCTCAATGCAGGATAGATTGGTGTGTGTAGAAAGATAAAACTTACATCCACAGCTCCGCCCACTTTTGCCTCTGGCCCTTCCCACCCCTGGCATGTGTCCCCTGGAAAATTGCCCAGAAGGAAACAGTGGGCTGGAAAAAGGTTCCCCACCCTTGACTTAAAGCATCCCATTTCAGGGAAAGTTTAAGCTATGAAGCCATTTCTTCAGCAAAACAGCATGTGATTGTTGTGTATATTGCCTTATCACGGAAAATCAGAAGACATTTGCTTCGGAAACTTATTCAGCGCACTGAAGGGACTGAACAGCAAACAGCGTTGAGAAGGCTTGCGTGCCTCCTGCCTCACAGCTACTTCATCGCTGCTTGCAAACGTAACTCCGCAAAAGAGCCACAAAGGGCTAGAGTTAATATTTGGCTTCTTAATCGGGAACCGAAAAAAGAATTGGCTCCTGGAAAAATAATATTAACTAGACGTAACAGTTGTTGTTTGCGCTGAACAGCAACACACAATGTTTTATTAGCAGATGGCTTATTTGGAACACGATAAAAGCCGATGATTTGTTCAACTGTAGGCAGCCTTAAGGCGCTGCTACAAGCACGCAAAGAGGGCCCTGCGGCTGCCTCGGGCTTCGTGGCCCTCCTGTCTCCCCTCGGGACATGGAAGCAGCTGATAAACCAAGGGCAAGCCTGTGCCGTGTCCGCCAGGCTGCCGATCGCTCAACTATTTCCAGCTTATTTTCCTTTCTTTTTATTTGTCAAAGTCCTGGGAGTTATTATAATTGCTTCTTTTCTTTGGGTCCATTAGGGAGATCTCAGATGGCTTAGGCTAATGTTGTATTAATTTATTACTAAATGATAGTGGAGTGGCAGAGGAACCGCTTGTTATCTGCATCCATATTAATGGAACGAGGCGAGAACTTGGGGTTGTTCGTTCTATTAATAAAGCTTGCAAGTGTCCCCCCCCCCCCCCCGCCAAAAAAAAACCAAAAAAAACAACAACAAAAAACCAGAAAGAGATCTGACTCTGGAGCTAAGAGGGGACTTTGCTGAGGGGAAAAACCTACACACCAACACCCACATTCATTTATCAGGCACAGGGATTGCTTCTATGGTGAATGAAGATGCCAGATGGCAACTTAGCCATGACGGCTGTCTTCTGCCTCTGCTGCCTCCAGATTTCCACCTCATTCAGATTTTCAGGTATCAAAAGAACAATGAACTTTGGATGGGGCTGAGAAAAACAGAGTCTCTGTTTGCATAGAATTCTAAGCCAAATCATGCAGGTTCCTAGAGAGGAGATGGTGACCACTTTACTACTCCTCCAGTTCATCTGCTTCTAGGCTACTGAGAGCTAAGCCAAGGTTTGGTTTAGCATGTTGTCTGACTCCGGGCTCAAGGTTTGTCTTTTTCAGATAAACCATAATCTGTAAACCAAGAACAAACCTGAGTTACAGCTCATGTGATACAGCTGGAGTGATATAAACCAGAAGCTTGGATTTGGTTGGCATGCCAAGTCAAACCACGGTGTTGCTCACAGCAGCACAGCAGCAGCAGCAGGTCTGGAGGAGGAGCAAAGCAGATGTGATCTCTCTCCAGGTCCCAACCACTCAAGCATTTGCACTAAGCTATGGTTTAGTACTGGATGTCACCCTGGTGGTCTGATGTGGAACCAGTGGACTTCGGCTGTCTTTTGGCACGTTTAAGCTATACCTGCATATTACAAAATGTCAATGAGTTTACAGTGACCTCTTTCAGAAAGAAACAAAACTGGATAAGCACTGCAGCCCTTGAAGTTCTCACCACTTGAAGAAGTGGCATAAACATGAAAATACAAAAAAAAAAATAAAAAATCCCACCCCACCCTATATCCCCTGTGACTGATTAGTTAACAGTGGCTGCTGTAGTAATAATAATAGTACAGTGGTACCTCGGGTTACATACGCTTCAGGTTACAGGCGCTTCAGGTTACAGACTCCGCTAACCCAGAAATAGTACCTCGGGTTAAGAACTTTGCTTCAGGATGAGAACAGAAATCGTGCGGCGGCAGCGGGAGGCCCCATTAGCTAAAGTGGTGCTACAGGTTAAAAACAGTTTCAGGTTAAGAACGGACCTCCGGAACGAATTAAGTACTTAACCCGAGGTACCACTGTACTACTACTAATAATTCCCAATCACATATTTTCAGAACAGTTCTCTGAAGAGTGAATGAACAAAAATGTTGAATACTCAGCTGCTGAAGCCTGTGACACACACCCCTTTCTAAGTTGAAGATCCTTGGCTCCCCATGTGCTCCCATTTTAGAGACTGTTAGATAAGATAGTGAAGGCCTATCCAGCACTATACAGTAGAGCAGAGGAGAGGAGCTTCAAACCCATGGCCCAGTCTTGGCCCATCCGGAGATCTAAGTTGGCCTGAGAGGTATTTTGCTTGAAACCATGCATCCCTGCTCACCAACTGCCATCACTCATGACGTCATCTTATGAGTGAGATAGTGGGGTTAAATCTTGCATTGACTTAAATGCCTGATGAGCAGGGCACTAAATCCTGCTCAGTAGGAGCTTATGTGTGTGTTATCTGCATATGGATTTAAAGACCGATCCATTCCATAGAAACCTAAGTGACCTACTTTTCCATCCTTCAGCCTCTGCCCCTGTTGATTTTTAATCTGATTTCTAGTCTACCTTGATCCCCCCCCATCCGATTAAACTTCGGGTTCAAAATGACTGGCTTATGGGAGTCATTTGCCCTATCAAAGCTATTCTGGGAGCCTTTAAAATACTTTCATTCTGCTGTATCATGTCCCATAATTGTATTTTATATAGTTCAAGGACTCTTAACACTTGAGATTTAAATATTATTACCAACTGTGGACTTGTGGGGACAGAGTAGGTTAAGAACACCAATAAATAAATACATTTACAATTGTATTTTTGGTATAGCTTTGATAATATACCAATAAAATGTTCTCTGAAAACTTGCTGTAGTAGGTTTTTTCCAATAATGACTATCTAAATGGCTGCATTATGGTATGTAATGGGATTATAAGAGTGTTTCCAGCATCAAATGGTAGCTCCGTTATGAGTGTTAATGTTAATAGCACCGTTCCCATTAAGGCTTTCAAATACAGCTACACCAAAAGAAGAGAAAAATAGTTGACAAGCACTACAGCAGAATGTTGCATAGTCATAAAGAGCCTTCAACTTAGAAACGCATCACAATATATAAATTTGCAGCCTAACAGATGAAAGATTGAAAAGGGAATGAAAAGTCATGAACATCTGCAAGATTCAGGTATTCAATGGTTGTGAACCTGCAGACGTGGCTGATTCTCACTTTATTTTATTTCTTTATATTTGGCAAGATGCACCTAAGTACCAAATCCATACCTTGCCACATATGAAGAATCTGTGCACAAAGAATTGCTGTTAATAATGATGTATCCCCTAACATTTTGCAGATGAAAATAGAGAATGGCTTATGTGAAAGAACTTGTAAGCTTGGTTCTGGTTTTGAGCACTAGTGCCATGGCGTTTCCTTATTCTTACCTTATGTCTGCCCACCTGAGCCACTAATTTGCACCTGGCTCTGGCTGGTAGACCTTATTTAAAACAAAGTGGACACCACAAGCCAAAGTCTGTCTACTCCTGTTCTACTCCTGGTTTGAAGGCACAGAAGACCATTATCTTATCTGAGTTGGGTCATTGCCTTAGATGGGAAACCTCATAGGAATCACATGTGTGTCATTTTGGATTCCATGGTGGGAACTAAATGTAAGAATATCACACACAGAGAGACACACAAACACTCAACATCTCTTCCAAAAAACATATGACGACAGATACCTGCAAATGGGGACTATCTCTGGTTAGAGCATATGAAAAATTTATAGTAATAGTACCAATATATAACAACACTAAAAGAATTATTATTAAGTACCTAAAGTTACTGGTAGAGCAATCCAGACACCCTTTGCTTATGTGTATATGTGGGGAGGGTAGATTGAGGGGAGATGTCACTCCCCAGCGCTTCTGGCTACTGTTGGTCTCCCATGAGCATCACTCTACTGGTATGAAGCTCCTTCTTCCACTCACCAAACGTGTCAGTGGGTGGAAGTGCCACTGGTGGGATTCCCTCTGGCTGTAGCCAGGAGAAAGGAGGCAGGGAGTCTGTAATGGTTCAAGTTACCTGACAGACAGCTCAGTAAGCAAAAACCTCTTCCCATCTCCTCCTTTACATGTTTGCGATTTATTCTAGCCTAAGTATTTTAATAAGGGACGCGGGTGGCCCTGTGGGTTAAACCTCAGCGCCTAGGACTTGCTGATCGTATGGTCGGCGGTTCGAATCCCCGCAGCGGGGTGAGCGTCCGTCGTTCGGTCCCAGCTCCTGCCCACCTAGCAGTTCGAAAGCACTCTTAAGTGCAAGTAGATAAATAGGGACCGCTTTATAGCGGGAAGGTAAACGGCGTTTCCGTGTGCTGCGCTGGTGCCGGCTCGCCAGAGCAGCTTCGTCACGCTGGCCACGTGACCCGGAAGTGTCTTCGGACGGCGCCAGCTCACGGCCTCTAGAGCGAGATGAGCACCCAACCCCAGAGTCGGACACGACTGGCCCGTACGGGCAGGGGTACCTTTACCTTTACTTAAGTATTTTAATGGAGAACGTTTGTTTAAAGGTGGATGAGGGCAGATGTAAAATATAACCAGGCTTTAAAAGGAGCTTGGAAAACTCAGCCTTTGTGCTAACTCTGCTACAATAGAGTAAGAATCTCTTCCCATACATTCTCCAACAATTGTGATTGACAGGTAGATGGCAAGGGGTAGGGAAGAAATGCTGCTATGATCAGATTCTTCACTTCAGCCTACTAAGACTTACCTGGATATCACCTGTAACCCATGCAAGCACAGATGGCATGTTCAATAAAATATAGTAAATGAACCCCTGCTTTTTCAGTGTTGCTTCACTGCTCGCTAAGGCACCAGTAGTAATATCTGTATTTGTGAATAATGCTGGCGAAATTCCAACGCTAGCAGAAAGTTAGCGAATATGTGATGGTTTTGACATTATCTCATCCAATTAGTCATTAGTTACAGCTCCATAGCTTGGTGAAGCATGAGAGATCAAATGGCCTTAATAATTTATTGTCAAACCCCATAAGGTGATTTAAAAAATCCAGTTCTGTTCAGCGAGGGTGGATTGGATTTAGTCTCAAAAAACATTCAAATTTGAATATTTAGGATCAAAAGAGAAAATGCCTGTAAGTGGCCTGGGAAATTCACAGGATCCCATTGACAGTTGGAACTAGCTAGATAGGTAGGCAGGTAGCAGCAAATATTGGAAGAGTGCTATAGGTATCCAAACAGAGCCCAGATATGATCCTTCAAGGCTCCCTGTTCGCATGCATCATGTGTGCAGTCTTGACATTCTGCTTCAAGACTCGTCTTTAAACACTTCACAGAAATTCTTGCTGGGAAGACAACTAAGTTTCTATATGATCCAAAAAGTAGTGAATTATCTGATTTCCTGGCCTAGTTCTAAATAGAGCAGTTTCAAAGTACTCCTAGGCAGCTGGTTTTTCACATCACCCATGCTAATGTGATGTTACAGTTCTGTAATATTTGCAGAACATACCCCAGGCTGCCAGAAATGAACATTCTGTTGAAGAAAATAGCTTTATGACAATTTGGACCTCGCTTTGAGTTACATTGTTGCAGCAGAGACTACTAAAAGCCACATATATTGTAGGAATTATCCACCAGTTGCCACGAGAATGCTGCACGAAACTACACATTTGCCTTGCTTTAAACTCAGCATATAATCTTATATTTAAAAGACAGCCTCCCCTCCCAGTTTCATTTATTTTGTTTTAACAAATTCACCTTTTCCTCTACTAGAGACCAAATATAAAGATATATTGCAGGAATAAACTTGAGTTACATTTAATTAAATGATGATGAGCTTAAAAATATAAGGGTCCCTAGACTGGAGCCTTCCCTGAACATGTTCTTATGGAGAAGTTAATTTCCTAAAATTTATAGCCATGTATAAAACCTATAGCTGCACATCCTGACTCAGAAGATTAATTTCAAAAAAGGATACTCTGCAGAATCAAGGAGCTGTAGTCCTGCTCAGACACTTTGGGCTCAACCTTCAATATTTCAGAAACTTTATGGAAAATGTAGTAAACCTATTTAACATCTAGCAACCTATCCTCTCTTCACTGCCTGCACTAAAATAAAATGACATTAATTGCTAATGGCCTTTAAAAACTCAAATAATGAAGCAAAGAACTTGTGTGTGTTTTTTTGGTTTTTTTGCTGCAATCTTCATGTTATAGGATCTACAATCTAGTAAAATATTTGCTTTTTAGTCAATTATTCTTAGTACAACATCCTCCATGAAAGCAAACTGAAGGAAAGTTATTGTTTTTAAAATTTATATTTCTATTACTACCTCTTCTCCTGTGTTACATACATTTAAGTGCAGCTCATGAGTGTCCAAGGGGTGAGGTGGAGAGAGAGAGAACACCCATCCCCAGATGAACTGTAACCCCTAGATTCCCAGACGTTGTTTTTAAATGTTTCTAGCATTTGTAGAATGTGAGGTATGAGGCAAAATGTGCCTCTCCCCCTTTGTTTTGTGAGGAACCAGTCTGCTTCCATTCATTTTGGGTTTTAGGCAGTGAATGAAGTCATGGTAAGCAGGAAAGCAGATCTAGCTAATTGGACGAAGAGAAAGCTAGACTAAAATATTACTACTACTGCTACTACTACTACTACTACTACTACTACTACTACTACCACTAGAGGGGGCTGGGGTCCCTCAGTGTTCAGAGGGCATTCAGCTCCGCCCCTGTTCCTTGTGACATCACACACGCAAAATCAGTATGTGTTGGGCTCCCTCAATCATCCTGAGAAGCTGGCACCTGTGGTTCTGCCCATTGAGAGCCAACAGAAGTGTAGACCTAGAATACAAGTTTCTCAGAGGACAGATCTACAAATGCCTCACCACTGCTCAGTCACTAGAAATGGTAGACCTCTTCTCTAATGTAGCTGTGTATGTTGATTTATTTATTTGCATTGTTTACTTTGCCCCTCCCCCTGGAAAAGTTCCTGCAGGTGTCCATGGTGCTGGGAATGTCCTAAGTATGATATGTGGATCTGGATTTACATTGTTTGGGCCTATCTTCATCATATCAGTTACATTAAAAGCCTAGCTTGTCTGTGACTTGAAGCTACAGACATATTTTCTGAATGCAGTTCAATTTCATTCAGATTAAACACAGCAGTATTTCCTTGTAGAAGGGTTCTTTTCACCCACAAGTTCGGTTTAAGAATTCTTTAGCCAGTTCTGGTGAAAACATGTAGAGTCCAGGGGACATTATAGATGAGTTTGCTGCATGTTTCTTCTCTCCTATACTGTGTGTACATGCCATGGGGACTCAGGGACAGTTGTGGCTCCCTTCAGCCATTACATGCAGGTATCATGACCCCAGCACCTGACCCCATCTCTGGGAGATGACAGTGTGGATTGTGAGGAAGTATCAGGGAAGTATTTTTCCATCAGGACTGGTCCCAGCAGTCCCCACTACCCCAGAAGCTCCAGCACAAAAATTACATATTTTTTCTGGCACTTCTGGTGCCCGAGGAGGTTGCACCTAGCAGGGTCATGTTCTTCCTGCGCTGCAGACAATGGATACTGAAGAAGGTTAGGCCTTTTTAACTGAAGAGGCTTTTCAGACTGAAGATGGTGGACCTGCCATCCTGTTTAAGGCTAAGTCTGTGTTCATTTGTCACTGAAGCAGAAGTTGCACCTGCTTGCATGACTCTCCAGCCTGAGTTTCACATGGAGCTATCCAGGGTGCTACTGTTGAGCTTGGGGCTCATCCACACTCCAATTTGTTCCACGATTTCCAGGTATGGGTTTGAGAGATTCTTCTTTTGCTTTGTCACTTATCCCAGGAAAACCCACTGTTTACTTTTGAATTGGAACAAACGTCAATTGGGTTTTCTGCTGATTGACATTAATTCTGATTCAGCAGTAAACAGCGGGTTTTCTCTATACAGGGAAGGTTTTAATGTTTGAGGTTTTATTGTGTTTTTAAAATTTTGTTGGGAGCCACCAAGAGTGGCTGGGGTGACTCAGTCGGATGGGTGTCATATAGGTATAGCTATTGTTGTTGTTTAGTCGTTTAGTCGTGTCCGACTCTTCGTGACCCCATGGACCAGAGCACGCCAGGCACTCCTGTCCTCCACTGCCTCCCGCAGTTTGGTCAAACTCATGCTGGTAGCTTCGAGAACACTGTCCAACCATCTCGTCCTCTGTCGTCCCCTTCTCCTTGTGCCCTCAATCTTTCCCAACATCAGGGTCTTTTCCAGGGAGTCTTCTCTTCTCATGAGGTGGCCAAAGTATTGGAGCCTCAGCTTCAGGATCTGTCCTTCCAGTGAGCACTCAGGGCTGATTTCCTTAAGAATGGAGAGGTTTGATCTTCTTGCAGTCCATGGGACTCTCAAGAGTCTCCTCCAGCACCATAATTCAAAAGCATCAATTCTTCGGCGACCAGCCTTCTTTATGGTCCAGCTCTCACTTCCATACATCACTACTGGGAAAACCATAGCTTTAACTATACGGACCTTTGTTGGCAAGGTGATGTCTCTGCTTTTTAAGATGCTGTCTAGGTTTGTCGGTATAGCTATAGCTATAGATAATTATTATTATTATCCTGATGAAAGTGGTGGGATGAAAGAAAAGCTTCGCAGACCTGTGCCTTGAAATCATGGGATAAATAGAAGTGTGGATTAGCATTGGTGTTGGTCTTATTGGAATCTGCCTTCTGATTTGCTTGGGTTTTGCCTTTCATGTCTTTACTTGAACTTTGCCTCGTTAGAATGTGAATCTTGTTTGGGTATCGCCTTACTGGAACCTGAACTTGGATGTGCTGGACTTTGCCTTGCTCCCTTTGCCAAAACCCAATATTGTGTCTGGCACCCTATCCACTTGAAGAAGAACTTCATTTGGCTGGAACGACTCGCTGGAACAGAACAGAACAGCAGTATACATCTTCAGTACACTTTATGAGTTCTGTCCCATGGATCTCCACAGAGCCCACCCCCTGCCATTGATTTTAAATATTTATATGGAACTGCCCCTTGGGGCTTAGGAATAAGGTGCCATAAATATGATGATGACATCCAACCCTGTTTTTCATTCTGAGAAGATGCAAAAGCAGTGGCTTTAATGGTAAACAAGAGCTTTGGGGTTATGGTGGAATGGACGAGGAACAAAGAGATCTACAGTTTTATTCTATAGAGGCACACATTACAGCATGGTCATTTTACACTGAGAAATATTTGGAAAGTATATAACTGTGCATGTACATATTGTGGGTATACACCCTCCCCATATACCTGCATGATGTTCACATGCCTTAAATATATAAAAATGATTCAAGAGGTTGAAATTAATTCATTTCTTGTGTGAATTTTCTACAAACAGATGGAACAGAGCTCATTAATGCATTAGGGTGTTTTAATTGTGAATACCTTCTTTGTACAAGAAAATCACAGTTTTGCAGTGTGCAAAGAATGGCTATGCTGGCTTTTATTTCCTCTTTCCATCATTCTGTCTTTCTGATAAACAGCCCTTATCTTCTCCCAACACACCAGATAGGTTTTACATTATTTAACGAATGGTGGGCCCTCCACCCCGTCCCTTTCTAGCTGCCATTTATTGTTGGTGATCCAAGCACTTCATTCAAATAAAGAAAAAAGCCACACCATACTTTTTAAGTTTGTTTGCACAAGTGAAGTGGCTTTGGGCAATGAAGCTTTTCCTAGGAGTGATTTAAGATAAGTAAATAATTAGGTGAAGAGTTCATAAACAATGCTTGGGATAAAATCTATTTCTGTCCTACTAAGCTCAAGAAAGAGACCTCTTATCAGAAGAAAAGTGATGAAAGTAAGACACGGACTGCGTACATTCAGTAAAAACTGCTTTCTGGGGGAACCCAGAGATTACCTTGAAAGGTTATCAATATGAAGGTCAATAATGGCAGAGAAGCTTCCTTGGAAACCAATCTTTTCTCCAGTATCTCTTCTTCTTGTTGATGTGCCACTCTAATGGTGCTGTCTTCATTCACATGGGGAGATTGTAAAGACCCAAAGGCTTCATGGGTCACGTGAAACCTGATTCATTTGATACACTGTCGTACCCCTTTCTTATCCTTTAGTAATACTTCAGCTGAGGGTGTTCAACAGTCTACTACTCAACTTGGGAATAAATAAGATGGTACCCTTTTTGCAAAGTTTGCTATCTCAAATCACTTTTAGTTATTCCTAAAATGTATTGATGTGCAATGATTAATACGAGGTCAGGTTTGATCTGTTTTGGTTTGTTTAATGTTCAGTTTATTACACTGCTTTGCATAAAATCAATAAAAATAAAGAAGACCCATAGGCTTGGACAACACTCTGTAGGATCTGAATGCACACTCACAAATCCTGTGGCAGATGTTCAGGAGTTCTTTAGCGGACAAGTCAAGATGGGATGTATTCTGTTGCTTTAGAATTCTGTTGAAAAAATTGTTGGTTGTTATCTCTTTTAAAAAAATATGAAATAAAAAAATAAATTAAAATAAATAAAAATATGAAATAAAAAAATAGACACAGTTGCAGAACTGGATACGCTGAGGATGAGCAGCCTGCCCTCCTCTCCTAAACCAGAAGTTTGCAGGGACAAATGTGTAAAAAAAGGTAAAGGGACCCCTGACCATTAGGTCCAGTCATGACCGACTCTGGGGTTGTGGTGCTCATCTCACTTTATTGACTGAGGGAGCCGATGTACAGCTTCCAGGTCATGTGGCCAGCATGACTAAGCCGCTTCTGGCGAAGCAGAGCAGTGCACGGAAACGGCGTTTACCTTCCCACCAGAGCAGTACCTATTTATCTACTTGCACTTTGACATGCTTTCAAACTGCTAGGTTGGCAGGAGCAGGGACTGAGCAATGGGAGTTCACCCCGTCACAGGGATTCAAACTGCCGACCTTCTGATCGGCAACCCCTAAGCTCTGTCGTTTAACCCACAGCGCCACCAAAGTCCCACATATAGCAGTACTAGTTTCACCTTCTACCCTTTTGCACATGAATGTCTTTTTTATATCAAGCCTGCCGTAATTTAAAGTCAACAGTAACTTTCCTAAGCTGGAGCATTGGGCATCTGGCTAGGGTTCAACACTGTTTCAGTGGAAGTTGTATTATAATTGATTATATTGTGAATATCTTTGAGCAATGTAATTGTGATTCTTGAAAGGAAGATGCTAATCTTGACTGCCTTAAAACCATATCCGCAATTGTATATTTATTATAATTATTGAAAGCCATAATGAGAAGGGGGATAAAGAAAGATTAACATATAATAAATTGTAAGTTTACAATTAGCAAACTACCCAAACAAATGTGGTATCTTTGGCAAGGCTCATCCATTGAAATTCAAGTATTCGTTAAGGCCGCTTACATGATAAACTTTACTGAAAACTTGGGATGCAGAAATCTGTAATGCTGAAAAGATCACAGGAAGCTGTGTTATACTGAGTCAGACTCACTGATCCACCTAGTTTGGTACTGCCTGCACTGACTGGCAGTGGCTCTTCAGAGTTTCGGGCAAGGTGTGTATCCTAGCCCTACCTGGAGATACCAGGGATCAAACCTGGGACCTTCTGCATGCAAGGCAGATGCTGCGCCACTGCGCTACAGCCCTTTCCCTTGAATTTGAATGCTTCTAAGTAAGACTTTGATGGGATGTGGGTGGCGCTGTGGGTTAAACCACAGAGCCTAGGACTTGCCGATCAGAAGGTCGGCAGTTTGAATCCCCGTGACGGGGTGAGCTCCCGTTGCTCGGTCCCTGCTCCTGCCAACCTAGCAGTTCGAAAGCACGTCAAAGTGCAAGTAGATAAATAGGTACCCCTCTGGCGGGAAGATAAACGGTGTTTCCGTGCGCTGCTCTGGTTTGCCAGAAGTGGCTTAGTCATGCTGGCCACATGACCCGGAAGCTGTATGCTGGCTCCCTCAGCCAATAAAGCGAGATGAGCGCCACAACCCCAGAGTCGGTCACGACTGGACCTAATGGTCAGGGGGTCCCTTTACCTTTTAAGTAAGACTTTGAATGGGTGTGCCATAAGAAGGAGCATTGTTAGGGGTAGCCAGAGGTGTGGAGTGGGAGTCCTGGGTCTTTTCTTCCAATCTCCAGATATCCTCCTCCTCCTTTTTAGATACAGTTGTACATTGGAAGTTGAACAGCTTAGTTCCTGAACGTTTTGGGTCCAGAATGTCGCAAACCCAGAAATGACTGTTCCGCTTTGTGAACTATTTTGGGAAGCCAAATGTCCGACGCTGCTTCTGATTGGCTGCAGCCAATCAGAAGCCACAATTTGGCTTTGAACACTTTGGAAGTTCAATGGCCTTCTGGAACGGATTCCATTCAACTTCCAAGGTGCAACTATACTTAAGAACAACTTTGCTTGCAGATCTGCTGGCCATGCTGCAAAGTACAATGCCAGTGAAACCGTAGCCACCCACCACTTCAATTTGCTCAGAGACTTAAATAAATTTAAATTAGCATATATGAGTTTCTTTATTACAGCCACATCCCCCCTTTTCTCCAAGGAGCTCAAGCTTCTCCCCCTCACCATTGTATCCTTTCTATAACCCTGTGAGGTAGGTTAGAGAGACTGATAGTAGCTTGCCTAAGGAAATGCAGTGAGTTTCATGGCTGTGTGGGGATTTGAACCCTGGACCCCTAGGTCCTAGTCTAACACTCTAACCACTATAGCACACTGGTCTCTGAGGCTTTTTAAGTGCCTAAAAGTGCCCCTGGCAGTTAAACAGATTTCAGTTCAGAGCCTGCTTGATAGCTCTAAGAGTGTGAATGAAATATTGATAACTGTGGTCCTGGCTTGGCAATTTTGTTCTGTTCTAAATAGGAATAGATCAGGTCATTGGGTCAGTATTATTTATTCTAAAGGGCTAGACAATCTTAGCATACTGGGCACTGAACAACTGTAATATAAATTGCTAATTAAAACAATATTGCTAAAGCACTGTCAATACATCTTGCGGAAGCATTTTTGTTTACAATAATAAAGCTATGTTTTGAATGTGAGGAAAATGGGCAAGGATCACTCTCACATGTCAGCTGAAAGCTGTAATTTATCCTATGCTAATTTCCTGAGTAACTATAGTGATGTGTTGTGTCACTTCTAAATACATTTAGATAGAGGCAGGTATCAATAATACCCACACATTTTTATCCATTGACATGATGGCCTTTGGATGTCTTGTAGAATCTGCTAATGATGCCACATGAATTATGAATGCTACTGCTCAATGTCACATTTTGGCACGACTTAAACAGCGTGAGTTTCAGTGAATGCCTTTTCAGCCTGTGATGTAGTTCACTCCTGAAATCCTCAGTGGGAGAGAGGGATGGTTTGACATTCTTGGAAAGCTTTTTCTTTCTTGCAAAATGTAGCTGCAGGAATGAAGTAGTGGCAAGCAATAGTAGTGATTATTAACTGCTACAAAGGTAGACGGTGACATACCTAGTTTCTATTCTGAAGCAGTATAATTTTACGGAGGAAGACAGTTTCACCAGCAGCATGGGCATCAAAGGGTTAAAGGGCACTCACATGGCCAACCCATTCCATTCAAGGGAAGTAAAATTCAGGGTAAGTGCAAAATGATGCACGTTGGGGCAACCCCCATAATTTACAGTAATGGGGTCTTACTTCTGAGCATAGGATACTGCAATACCGTGATGTTCCATTGGCCTTTGGGATTGTATGGTGGCTTTAATGTGAATCTGTATTTATCTGATTACTGAAATATTTTTGATGAACTGTTGTTGATTTTTACCTTGTATTGATAGTTTAGGTTTTGATATTCTGTATAGCATATTAATTATTGCTGTGTCGGGCAATTCTTAAATAGAAAAGCAGGATATGCATGATTAGCAGAACAAATCTATAGGAAGCCTGCATAACTTAGGCCAACATACATTACACCTGTGTAAATTATCCCATTCCAAACTCCATTCAGGGGCCTCTGGAAAGGGAGGCTGTTGATTGAACACTATGGGCCCAGGTACCAAGCAGGAAAATGCTCAATAGACATAGTGTGTAGACACACACACACACACACACACACACACACACACACACTTTAACTGAGCATTGTCCACTCTTGCCTTAATTGTTGGCCACACAAATTCTGTATGAAGAACACCTGCTGACATTCCTGATGGTAGAGTATAGCTTCTGGAGAAAAATATTCTGCATATTTTCAAAACTTTAATGGAGTTCAAATCAGAGCCCCATATTTCAATGCCATAGACATTAGGGTAAGCACTTTGCTACCAAATATCTTTAGAGCAGGTACAATTAGCTGCCCTTCCTTATTGTAACAGAACTTCATCAATGCCCTTTTGGTTTTCTGTGCTTTGACTTTCACTGCCTCCAAATGAGACTTCCAAGAGAGGGTTTCACTAATAAATGAGTGAGTTTGTTCTATAGCCTGCTCATCCAAGCACCATCTATACCTAGGATACCTTTTGTATTTAAATAGTTCAAATAAAAGTGATTGAATTTAAATTTTAAAATAGTAGACAAAAAAAAAGATGCAACACTGTTATGCTATAATCTAGTTTCAGTTTCAAAAATATATTCTGTTTGCGTGTTTGTTATCTCAGGCTATTCCCTGTTATAATCAGAAAAGTACAACAATTTCTATGCAAATGTAGCTTGCAGTGGCACCTTTTTTCCTTTTATGCAGTGGAATTTTCCATATCTCACTTTTTGCACTTATTGCACTCCTATAATTTACATACCTTGGAACAGCATTTTATCTGTATAAATATGCTTCACATTAACCTCTACAGGCAGTCAAGAGGAATTTGTTAATGTTTGATGAATCAGCTAATAAATATTAAAACATATCGAAGACATTAATTTTTGTAAAAGAATCTTGAGAAAAGTAATACTTGCTACTGAGGAATTATTATCATTATCATCATCATCATCATTATTATTTAAGCGTGGAGGGCTTTTAGACACTTTCCCCTCTCTTCAGCATTTTGTTTCCATACACTCTAACCCACATAAAACTTTTGATTCTTGCTGCTTTTCTCTGTGGAGTACTTCTCTTAAACCTTGTTCGCACAAATAGTAGATGAAGCACTACACCTGTTTCTGGGCTTGAGATGGGGGAGAAATTCAATTCTATTCCCATTTAAAGGTGAATTTATCAAATTCGCACTTTCCCAAGCCATATGAGTGTTGCAACATAGTCCTCCTTCAAAATTCACATTTACCTAATTTTGTGATGCAGTTCCTCAACCAAATTACGTTTACAAAAATGCATATATTAGGGGGAAATGACCATAAAAAAAGATATATTAGTGAACACAACATATATAAGATAAATTGCTTAAAATTTTTAGCCAAAAGTATTTGTTAGAGCTTTGACAAAATCCAGTTTTTCCTTTCTTTAAAAAAACAATTTTTATTGATTTGTTACAAAAAGAAAAGTGCAAATGTAACAAAAAGAAAACAAAGAACCAAATATTATCTTCAGTGTTTCCTACTATGTTCAGTGAAAGGTTTGCTTCATCATCCATTTCAGTTATTTAATCATGGGGATTAAAAGTTTCATATAATCTAAATGAAACAAATATGATTTGGCAAAGGCAGTCATTAAAGCCATAGAGTAGGACCAGACTCAAAGTTCCCAGAGCAAGTGTAGGGAGACTATTTCATCCCCTTGTGTTGTTGCTGGCAGCAGACTGTAATCCCTGCATTGGCCTACACAATGCAAAGCTACAGTCCAGAGATGTCTATCTAATGCCTGATGCTAAAGTATGACATCCGTTAGGATTCACTTTATATTTAGAGGCAAATGAGGCAGATGTGGAGAACTTTGACCTACTTGCCCTGTGCAGAATGCTGTTTTATTGATGCATTTCAAACCTGTCCTTGGATAGGGGCTGGCCTGCCATTTAGTACTGGCTTAACTGGTTTTCAAGCAGCAAGATAAGTATTTCACGATCATTCGTAATGGCAGAAACATCATCAACAAATCAGCATTGACTGGCATTGAATACATGGGGAGGGTCATCAACATGGTAAAGTATGTGAGGACAGTATTAAAAGAACAGGCAATAATAACATGCGGGAAAATCTTGGAAGATGAGTGGAATTTTGTATGCTAATAAAAAGAGGCCTGCAATGCATTTGCTATGCGAGGGATGTCACCTTGTAAATGGTACTGAAAGCTTCTTCAGCAGTGAATAAGAAAATGCAAAGTTCATTAATGCAGGGGGAAGAAAGAAATTAAAAACTACTTTTATAGGGGGAAGCGATTATAATGTAGGAACGTTCTTCATCTTTTTGGAACTGTTATCATGATGTGCTGCTTGCTAGCAAGAGGTCACCCCCACCCGACAGATTTCACTTCAGATGCCAAGGAATTGCAGTAAGTGATGAATTTATATTTTGCCCAGTCCTAGCAGCAGCATAAAAACTAGCCCTCTTGGGACCGAAGCTCAGAAAGCGAAGCAGTGGGCAGAGAGAAGATCTGATTCTATTTTCAGCAAGCATTCAATCTCGACAAAAGGCCAGGAGTATGCTCAGCTTTAATAGATACTTCAGGAGTTCCCAATGAGGCAGTGCAGCCAATGGGGAAGAAAAAGTAGAGGTGAAAGAAGCCATGTGGAGATATTATTGTAATCCGAATGGTCACTTTCTATAACAGAGCCAAGCAGGCAAGGGGAACAATCAAGCCAAAGTTAAGACCTTTTCAGCATCAATGATTTCAGTAGGGCACAATTAATATAGGAAGCTGCTGTGCCACTCGTCCATCTAGCCTAATTCTGAATATCTGACTAGCTGTTGAGATCTTTTTTTAAAGTAAAGAAGCCAGGAGTAAACTTAGGCCAATCTGCTTGCAAAGCACGTTCTATGGCTCCTTCCAAACACATGGTGTATGTGTTCCATCTAACTAAATTTGCAACCTGTTACTGTACTCCATCTTAAGACTATGACAAATACAGACTTTACAGCTTGAACACCAAGCCATCTCCACTCCCTACCACTTTGCATAACATCTAGCACATGAATATCCAACATGGTGGCGTCCATACATTGCTGGACTACAATTTCCATCATCCTTGATCTTTGGCTATGCTTGCTGGGACTTATGGGAGTTGTAGTCTGGCTACTGTGACCTAGCCTGTTGAAGAGCTCTGGAGTTTTGAAAAACTTGCTCACTATTCCATGACATTTTGGTTTGTCATAATAAAGCTATGGCCCTATTGCAGATTTTGGAAATTTTCCTGTCGAACAATATGGATGCCTTTGCTTCTAATGTAAACAATATTTCCACTCCACTAGATAATATTTCTAACTTGAAATATGAACAGTTTTATCGCTTCATAAGATGAATAACATATTTCAGTTGGGAGGGTTCTCTTTTCTGTCTCATAAGTATTGTGCAAATGTTTATGTTAAAGAACAATTTCGTTTAGTATTCTTCACGGCTGTCCAAGCTTTCTTAGTTTGGAAAACTCAAACTACTTTACTCAAAGGGATTGCTTTTGAGCACATGGTCTGGGTATTACAACCTTCCTTTCCTCTATTGTTTTTCCAATAGGTAACACCCTGATAATTTGTTATCTCCACATCCATTAAATTATCCTCTAGGTGGTGAAAGAATGTATTTTGCTCATGGATGAAAGGTCAAGACTTCTCATTGATCAGAGAAACAGTTTTATACTAAACCACTACTGGTAGCACACTTTTCTTTTAAAGTAAAACTTACAACCTGAATTGAGATGATACAAATTTTCTTTCTTAGAAGGGTTTGTAAGGTGAAGTGTATAAATGTATAGAAAAGAAATGCTGAGTGGTATGTGTTAATGCAAACCTGACTTTCCAGTCTGTTTTTTTTTTAATAAATTTTTATTGATTTTCCAACATGAATTGAGACACTTCACAACTAACAATACATAGACAAACAAACATATAAACACGTATAATTTCATAACCTTTTTTTTCTTAAACCTTATTTCAACGACTTCCCCATACCTCCCTTTCCTGCATCCCTATTTTAAACTTTTTCAGCAACCCCTAATTTCAATTACTTATGATTCAATTTCTTTGATCCTTTTTCTCTTACCCAATCATTTATCGCTGCAATTCTGTTTTACATTACCCATGACATTTTAGCACTCATTAATTTTACAACAGTTCTTAAGATAAACTTTAAATTTCTTCCAATCTTCTTCCACCGTCTCTTTTCCTTGGTCGCGGATTCTGCCAGTCATCTCGGCCAGTCCCATATAGTCAATCACCTTCGTCTGCCACTCTTCCAGCGTGGGTAGTTCTTGTGTCTTCCAATACTTTGCTAAAAGAACTCTTGCTGCTGTTGTAGCATACATAAAGAACGTCCTATCTTTCCTTGACACCAATTGACCTACCATGCCCAGGAGAAAGGCCTCTGGTTTCTTATGAAAGGTACACTTAAGGACCTTCTTAATTTCATTATAGATCATTTCCCAGAAGGCCTTGATCCTTGGGCACGTCCACCAAAGGTGGTAGAAAGTACCTTCAGTTTCATTACATTTCCAGCATTTATTATTGGGCGTATGATAGATTTTTGCAAGCTTGACTGGGGTCATGTACCACCTCTGACTTTCCAGTCTGGGGTCCTGTTGCCAGTGTAATAACACTTCCCGGCACTGTGCTGTAAATGGAGGAGAGACCTCCAAGTGCCATAAGTAGAGGTGGAGAAGAAATTTTGCCAGTTCCAGAGCTTAAGGTTCAGAGTTTAGCTTCAGAGGACCTTCAGATCAGTGTTGCCTGGGTTATCATATGGTTGTATATGTTAGAATTCCTGCTCCATGATTGCAGTCATGGGATTGTTGTCTATCACGTAACGGTATATGTTTTGACTCCACAGAGTGGGAAGTGATGGAAACAGGATGTTTGTGTTACTGTGTTCCGTGAAGTGGGACTATTGTCCTTTGTTCTTTTTCTCTTTGCTGTCTGATGCTAGAGAGAGAGGGAGCCATGTTGCAGTGCTCCGTGTGTGTTTATATGTAAATAAAGTAGATTAGCCAAAATGCTGAGTTCTGTTACGCATGATGCGCAAACTCTGCGGATCCCAAAGTGTGCCGGTGTTGGTTGGCATTGGTCGCTGTGATGTTCGGGCTGAAGAAAGCTTTTGAAGCTCCCGAATGATTGACAGGAGGGAGAGAACATGCCAGTCGGGCATGTGTCTCTACCAGGGTCCTACTCGAGTGTAGGCTGAGTATATCCGTTGGTTAAACCTGAGTTGAGGAACTCTTCTGCTTTGAAATGAGCCCTGTGCAAGCTGCAAAGAATTATCCATAAAAATAAATTAAAAGCAATGAAAGCTGCCATATCTAGAGGAGGAAGGTTTGTAGTTAGTAACTCGAAAGACACCCAAAGGCAGATTCTGACATACTCCATATCAAGCCCGTTTGTGTGCCTGCAATCAAGGAGTACCTGCTTCAATGGACCATATTCTCTTAGATTGCTCTTTACACAGCAGACCTCGCCAACTGATGCTGAGCAAAATGTTGGACTTCTGGCCTATAACTCTGAGAAGAAGTCAAATGAGGTTTCGCCTGGCAGATCAGGACAGAGATATCACTGCTTTAGTAGCCTTCTTTTGAGCCACAATCTTACCCAAAAGGTTTCCCAACGATCCATCCTTTCGGGGAACAGACAGGGAGAAGCAGAATATCTAAGTGCACATGATCCCAGTGTGACCTTATGACCCTCAACAGCTTCACCCTTTTCCTTTTAATTATCCCAGTGAATTGAAATGTTTTATACTGCGATGCCAATAAAGGGATTTGATTTGATTTGAACACGAAAGACATGGTGAAAATGTCTTCTCTTTTGCAATTTGGTAAAGTGACAACATAGTCTAGTATTGACAGATTTCTAAGAGATATCAAAAGGGTCCACCCACCCAACTGAACTGGTGTAAAGAGCTATATGAATCATGTTATAGTTAATGAGGCTGTTAAGAGAAAATGACCCCTAAATAACTAATATTTCAAATATGGTTCACCAAGTCTTTCAGGTCCTTTATCTGTGTCCTTTTTTTATTGGCTAGTGATAAAAGTACAGTCAAATGAGCCAAGATTCTTTCCATTTGCAAAGTCATTTAACCCAAATATTCAAAGGCATCAATATCTGATATTTTATGGTTATGGAATTAAGCAAATGGAATTTGTATGTGGGTCTAAAAAGATCTAATAATGAAATATTACATTCTGAAATCATGCATAGGCACTGCAGGATTTTTATTAATTTCAAAATTGCTAAGATACAGTGCACTTCCTCGATGGTGCTTGATATGTCTCATGGAATCTTAACTGACCATCAAACTTTGCCCATTTAGAATATAATGCAATAAAATTGCACTTTTAAGTGCCATTTATTTCAGTGGGATAAATTTGAATACATGTTAACACATGTATTTAAAAAATGCTTAACAGATGTGCTTTTTCTTGAATTCAGAATAAGGGATCATTTAAGCTTGCTATTTTAGGAGTACATTAGTAATCCAGTCAGTAGGGGCTTAGATAATAGCAAGGGGGGGGGGTGAGGCATAGATCAGCCTATAGTTAAAATCAATGCCAATTTTGCATGTCTATTCTGTCCCATTCCCACCTTCAATGAGAAATTTAAAAG
This sequence comes from Podarcis filfolensis, assembly GCF_964270895.1. NCBI lineage: Eukaryota > Metazoa > Chordata > Lepidosauria > Squamata > Lacertidae > Podarcis > Podarcis filfolensis. Next base: position 40,346,651 of record NC_139608.1, on the reverse strand, counting down.
ACACAAAAATATATTAAAATATTATTATCACTCATCTTGCCACAAAATACATATTTAAATACCTAATTTATTTCAATGGATATGCTTCTAAACACATTTTATCCGCAAATGTACATTATTCCTGGTTTTGCTGTTGACCTTTAAAGCTGTGGACACCTTGCGACCAGGTTCTCTTGGAGACCACTTCCTCCAGTAGTGACCAGTCCAATCTTTAAGATCTTCTGAGGAGATTGTCACGTGAGTGACATTGTGGAAGTGGGCTCTCTTGGTGGTAGCACCCACCCTCCTGCAGGTGCTAGGTGAGGCAGAGAAAGTAATCACCTTCAAACACCTCTTGAAAACTTATATATTTGCCCAAGCTTTCCTGGATTCTGACCCTTAATTTTTAATTGCTTTTATTTTGTGCATTGCTCAGATTTCTGAGATACAGTTGCATTTTGTTTTTATCTAGTATTTTTGGACTGCATTGACCTGAATTTAATGAAAATTATGTGGACACTAAGATTTTAATTATATTAAACAGTATAATTTTATTTAGGGACGCGGGTAGCGCTGTGGGTTAAACCACAGAGCCTAGGACTTGCCAATCAGAAGGTCGGCGGTTCGAATCCCCGCGATGGGGTGAGCTCCCATTGCTTGGTCCCTGCTCCTGCCAACCCAGCAGTTCGAAAGCACGTCAAAGTGCAAGTAGATAAATAGTTATTGCTCTGGTGGGAAGGTAAACGGCATTTCCGTGTGCTGCTCTGGTTTGCCAGAAGCAGCTTAGTCATGCTGGCCACATGACCCGGAAGCTGTACGCCGGCTCCCTCAGCCAATAAAGCAAGATGAGCGCTGCAACCCCAGAATCGTCCGCGACTGGACCCCCTGGTCAGGGGTCCCTTTACCTTTAAAGGGGAGCAAGGAGGACATTGATTTTAGCTCTTGGTACAGGGTGTGCTGCAACTGTGGGGCCGCTGTGGAAAAGACTCAACAGAACTGGAACTGTCCAGTGATAAACAATTAGGGCATCATGTTATCTGTAACATAGGGTGGTAGTCAACCAAGTTTTACTCAGAGTAAACCCACTGAAATTAATGAACACGGCAAAATTAGATCTTTTAATTTCAGTAGCTTTACTGTGAATAAATCTTAGTTGAATACTACCCATAGAAATGTCATTGATGCATTAATGCTCCCGAAAGATACATTTTCACAGCATCAGTATTTAGGCCAATTGTAAATTGTTCAGCAAACCAACAAGCATGAACCTTCTTCTGTGGGAAAAATTCTCCTTCCATGGGTCTGGCAGAGGAACTGTATTGCCAATTATTTAAATTAAAACTGCAAAGGAGAGAGAGAGAAATCCTTAGTAACCTAATTTTACTTTCATGAAAATCAAACAGAATATTTGAGCAGTTTGAGGAGCGTAACAAGAAACAGATCTAAGCAGCTTAGCAACAACAAATAATTGAATCACAGAAGTGTAGAGTTGGAAGGGACCCCAAGGGTCATCTAGTCAAGCCCCCTGCAACGCAGGAATCTCAACTAGATCATCCATGGACAGATGGCCATAAAACCTTTGCTTAAAAACCTCCAAGGAAGGAGAGCCCATCTCCTCTCATGGGAGTTTGTTCCACTATCAAACAACTCTTACTGATAGAAAGTTCTTTCTGATGTTTAGTCAGAATTTCCTGCCCCAAAGTTGATGTCACATATAACGCCGGGTATTGAGTAAGTGTCTGATGCTCGGGGGCAATTGTCTTGTGGGCCTAAATCATACGACATTTTCTCATGAGAAAACAAAAATAAAATTCATTCCATTGCATTTTTAACAACAGATCATTCTAAGTTGCAAAGCAAGTTCTAACCTAAGATGTTTGCATTTTATTCTTTTTTATCTATCTCTGTTCCTGAGCGGTATTTATTATTAATCCCTTTGAACTCTATTGATCTCCAGGCACCATTCTTTTCATAGCAGTGTTATAAACATGACTATTCCCAGAATGGTTATGACTAGCTAACTACACCACCCTACCTTTTCTGATCGTAAAGCATGGTTCTAGCACAATCCTTTGAGAAGGTAAAGGTGGGCACTTGGATGGGCTGCTGACATCGAACAAGGACAGGAGGTAAAGAAATTGCCATGGCAACGGGTTTCTAAGAGGCTTGTCTAAACAAACATATAATAATAATTAAATTTGTATCCGGCCTTCAATCAAAAAAGAGTAAAGTGAAGACACCTGCTTGATATCAATAGGTAGGGTGTTCCAAAGTGTAGGTGCTGCCACACTTAAAATATTGATTTCTTAGAAATACGAAATTCTTATTTAAGAGCAATCATAACGAGTGGTTTAATTGACTAACACACAGGCAGATGGGCTGCTGCCAAACAACCATGAAAACACCATTTGTTTATATATGAGTCTCCTACAGAAAGTTTCTCCTTCTTTTAGGGGGGGGAAAAATCAAACCTCTTGCTGTCTCAGAACATTCAGTCACTAGAGGCTTGTTCAGAGGTCCTTTAGCAGAAGGCACTATACAAACAGATGTTTCTCATCTGCATTATGCTCTCCACTATCACTTCAGATCAGCTAGCAAGTGCAGGGAAGATTTGGGCTTATTGTGCCAGATACTGCTCCACAAGCCCTGCTGAAAAGGATTCAATAACTCCTGCAGACGCCACTGTAATTAAAGTGCTAATTAAAGTCTCTTAACGAAACAGAAGAAGCAAATCACTTGTGGCTCTTTTAAACAGTTTATCATTGTTTCTAGGTGTTTATTGTTTAATGCTAAATACTGTTTACCAAGTCTGTTTTCAGGATGCTGTCACTTGAAGAGTTTTGTAGAGAGGAAAAACAATCAATTTATCTCTGTCTTGGACTTAGGCTTTGAAATACCCACTGGCAGCGGAAAGCCAAATATCATGCCAAAAGCCCTTGTCTGTGAAAGTGTTTTCGAAATGCTTTGAATAGAAGATTTTGATTTATTATGTTGGTATGGAGGGGGGGGGGAGTGTATTCGTGCCCTCTATTTTATTAGCGTTGTTCAATAGAATAACATAGCAGATACTGAGATTGCCGTCCTTAAATCACTTCCTCCAGAAACCATTTGAAGGCATTATTAAAAGGAGGAAGAAGATAAATAGGTTAGGAACAGCTAACAAGCAAATGCCCCTTTTACCATAGCATACCAAGTAAGTTTGATGTGGCAAAGGCATTTATTTTTCTCTAGCTCCTCTGGACTGCATTGTGCCACCTTATATGTGGCTACTCAGAAGGCAGCCCTATTGTGTTCAGTGGGATTTACTCCCAGGTAGATGGACAAAGGATGCTCTCAGGCTTCAAGAGCACTTTTAACCAACCATTTACATATTTTATCAGCTCATTAAGATGCACCTGTTCACTTGGACCTTTAGAAGTGACGAGTGAATTTCAGATTTCGGCCCTGTAAATGGTATTATTAGTTGTATCTGTTTTATGCTTTTATTGTTGTTGTGTGGCTTGTTGATTGGTCATTATGTTGCAATTGTATTTTAGTTAATGTACCCCACCCTGAGACCTGAAAAATAAAGGCATTAAGAAAAATACATGAACTATTTTCATCAGAAACAAAATGCCCTGTTGTGGCAACAGAAGTCGCTGTGGTGTCCCTGGCTTTTGATTAGAACTGTTGGCGAAAAGTGCCCCTGAGGAATGATTTGATCCGAAAAGTGTTGGGCCAGGAGTAAAACTAATTTCAAGCATATGGATTCCCAACCCCCAGCCCTTTCCTGTGCCCCCCCCCCCAGTTTTCTGGTTGGTGTTGTGATTTCTGCAGGGAGCAGACTGTGTGGAAAGCAGATCGTGTGAAAGGGCCCCCCATGTGGTTCCTGCAATTTTAAACAGTGACAAGAACTCCCCATTTTTCAAATGTGCTTGCTGTCATGGTTAGGATAGCCAGACTCATGTGAGGAACCTTCTGATAGCTTCTGATAATGCTAGCTATCCATATGACACTTGCTTCCTGGGGACAACAAAGCTAGTAACACAGAACAGTGTCACACCACCATTATATCCCAATTCACAAATAAGCTACAGAGTAACAGATATATGATGAATGTCAGGGAGTGGAAATTTTAATTTCATAAGTATTCTATTGGACCTTATTCACTGGTGTACTACTGGCAACACCCTTCTTTATTGTGTGCTATTTATTAACCAATGTGACGTTTACTGTGAATAATCTGATTTTAGCACTATCAGTAGAAAAGACTGTAGACTTGCAGAGCCTCTGACACTATGATGTACTGTATGCTTTATCTAAGGCAGAGATGGGGAACTGGTTGTTCCTTCAGGTAGTTGTTGGGCTACAACTACCATCCTTCCTGATCTTTGGCCATGCTGATTTGGGCTGATGCTTTGATGGATGCCTAACATATTCTGGACAAATTGTGTTGCTTTATTTGGGTTCCTTTTCATTAGTTTTACAATACGAAAATTTGCTCAGAAGTTTGTACAGTGTTTATTTGAATGGAAGTTTGTGTGTGTGGTCAATTGTTTATTGAATCTTGCACAATCTGTAATCCTGTGTTGCTGTTGGTTCATTTTTGTTGTTCCCTTTGCATAAAGTTACTTCAGTGAAGATATCAAATGGCAAGCGCTGAGAGTATTTTTCAGGTTCTTGGCTTTACAAACATATAATAAACTATATCATAAAAGAAAATTGCAAGAGACGTAAGCAACCATCTTACACTGAAAAACAAGTCACTGTTTCTAGTGAGAATGCACTTATCTAGTCTATTATTCCTAGTTTGTCACAGTCAATTTATTAATGAAATCAGGAGGATATTAGGCTGCTATTATCAATGGCTTCATCACGAAGGACTCAGCTGAAGTGTATATGTGATGACATTTGGAACATAAATATTTAGTTGGGGCATAGGTATTTAGTAGAATAGTGGAACTTCTGCACTTCAACTTTATTTTGTATATGATGCCAAACAATGCTAACAATGTACAGTGGTACTTCGGGTTAAGAACTTACTTCGTTCTGGAGGTCCGTTCTTAACCTGAAACTGTTCTTAACCTGAGGTACCACTTTAGCTAATGGGGCCTCCTGTCGCCATGGCACGATTTCTGTTCTCATCCTGAAGCAAAGTTTTTAACCCGAGGTACTATTTCTGGGTTAGCGGAGTCTGAAACCTGAAACGTCTGTAACCTGAGGTACCACTGTATTCTTACAAAAACTGTAAAGGTAAAGGTAAAGGTAAAGGGACCCCCGACCATTAGGTCTAGTCGTGACCGACTCTGGGTTTGCGACGCTCATCTCGCTTTACTGGCCAAGGGAGCCGGCGTACAGCTTCCGGGTCATGTGGCCAGAATGACTAAGCCGCTTCTGGCGAACCAGAGCAGCACACGGAAATGCTGTTTACCTTCCCGCCGGAGCGGTACCTATTTATCTACTTGCACTTTGACGTGCTTTCGAACTGCTAGGTTGGCAGGAGCAGGGACTGAGCAACAGGAGCTCACCCCATTGCAGGGATTTGAACCGCCGACCTTCTGATCGGCGAGCCCTTGGCTCTGTGGTTTAACCCATAGCGCCACCCGCTTCCCGCAAAAACTGTACTTGCTCACAATTTTCACTCTTGTTTCCTGCCCCTCCTGAAGCTTAAGGAATTGCTCCCACTCCTTTGAAATCTAAAAAGCAAAGCAAAATCCAAACCCAGTCTTCTGTTGCCTGGCTGCTGGGTTAGGCTGTTGTTGCTTGTGTTCTCATCAGTTAAGGTGAGGGAAGCGGTGGGGCAGGATGTGTGTTGCTTGTTTGTAGAGTGGAAGGAAAAGGGGGACCTTCTTTCTGCTTCTCCACTTCCTGTCACTCTATAAAGACTAGAGAAGGGGCCCACATAAGAATATTAGGAGGGAAAGCATGACTTGGTTTTTGATAGATGTTAGCTTGTGGAGCCACTTTAAACCTTGCCAGCATGTTGCGCCTCAGAATGCCCACACGAAACAGGGGTTTAGGACTTAAAGGAGCCAGGCTAAATTCACTGTTTGGAGCAAAGTCAGCTTGAGAAACTGTGGATTTCACTCAGATTTAACTTTGGATCCTGCCCTGATGTGAACCTTCCCACAATGTATAACCAACTATAATAGGAAGCTGCTAATTCACAAAATACTGAAAATTGTTTCATTATCAAAACATGTTGTCATTCTGTAATTTATTCATATAATGTCACCCCCAATTTATTTAATTAGTTACATTTGTAACCTGTCTTTCTTCAGTGAGCTTCATGATGTACATAGGGTTCCCATATAATCTCCCACCTGGCTGCTAACAGCTGGTATTTATTATTATTATTTTACACATATTTCCTACCTTGCCTCCAAGAAAAATGTACACTGTTCTTTCTCCTCCACTCCATCCTTGTGACGATCCTGCAAAGTTAGACTGAGAGATGTAAATGACATCTAGAAGGGCTGTGTGGGGATTTGAACCCGGGACTCCTCGGTCATAATTAGACACTACACCACACCACCTTCTAGACAGGACTGCTCAGTTTCAACAGGATTGACGTATGGGGCCTTCCACCCATCAGTGAGGGCAACAGCAAGTATAACTAAACATACACAAACCTCCTTGACATAATCTTCCTCTGTGTGGCTTGCTGAATAAACTTAAAGACATGAGTTGTCTTCCAATGTACATGCCAATCTACTTGCAAAAATCCACATGGTGTGAAAGGTTAATAATGTTAGCGCCCTCGTTGAAGCTAGGATGTCTGTAACATCTCCAGCAGTCTGCATCCTCAGCCTCGCTAGACCCAGTGTGCAGTGTGAAGAACAAGACTACTTGGTAACCAATTCTGATTGCCAAACAAACTGCCCATTGCCGAAAATGAAGTACGCCCATTGTTGTTGTGAATTCAACATAGCTATGCATTATTTGGAATGGGGTATGAAGTTACAAGAAAAGCAGAAAAGTTTCCAATGATACGAAGTTCCCCAGGATGCTTAAGCTTAAAGCAAGATGGGAAGGGTGAAAATGAAATGGCAGGCCAAACTTACTGTTGATTGAGTGCAAAGTGATGCACGCTGCAGAGAGGGAGCAAGAAAATCCCAGCTACACTTTTCCTAGCTTGGGTATAAATTAGCTATCTCCAGTCAAGAAGTCTTGGAATCCTTCTGAATAGCTCCTTAAAAACATCAAGGTAATGCTTGCTGCTGTCAAAAAGCCAAATGTAATGTTGTGGATTATTAGGAGAGAGGCAAAAAATACAGAAAGAGATGATAATAGTCATATATAAATCAGTGGTGCATTCACACATTGAGTACTACAATCCTGACCACCCCATCTCAAAAATGATGTATTCTGCAAGTGATAATGTTCAGAGAAAGGCAATACAAATCATTGGGACGAAGGGAGAGCAATGCTTTCTGTCCTGGGGGAGCTAAAAATACCAGGACTTGCCAGTTTAAGAACTGGATAACTAGGCTGTGATCGTGAAATATAGATTATAAAAACAGGTGGATTGGGGGGAGCTGAATGGGAAACAGTGGGTGTGGGTGTAAACTAGTCAAGTTAAAATTATAGAGCCTTCCTGTAAAAAAACCTAACATTTCTTCCCCAACCTATTAAATTGACTACTATCAAAAATTGTAGTGATCAAAAGCATAATTGCTGTTGAAACTTGAGAGAACTGTGAAAGCTAAGTTGTATTGAACTGATGGAGCCTGAGGACACAGTAACTTGAGAAATTAAATGCAGCTTATCATGGCAGCATAAAGGCAGCTGCTGAGCCACATAAGCAATTCTAGATGCAGCAGCAATGCCTTCTTAGGCCACAACAGGAAACTGCAGCTACTCACTCTCAGACACAGAGAGAACATCTGCACCTGTAAACTCTGGTATCAGCTGGTTTTCCTACATCCAATCACACCATGATATACCGTATTTTTTGCTCTATAAGACTCACTTTTTCCCTCCTAAAAAGTAAGGGGAAATGTGTGTGCGTCTTATGGAGCGAATGCAGGCTGCGCAGCTATCCCAGAAGCCAGAACAGCAAGAGGGACCACTGCTTTCACTGCACAGCGATCCCTCTTGCTGTTCTGGCTTCTGAGATTCAGAATATTTTTTTTCTTGTTTTCCTCCTCCAAAAACTAGGTGCGTCTTGTGGTCTGGTGCGTCTTATAGAGCGAAAAATACGGTATAATGCCTGCCTCCTGACTTGTCATCTTAGCGTCTCACCAGGGGACCTGCTGGCACAATTGTTGGTCCTGAGAATGCTAGCTTATCAAAGTGAAAAATCAGTGGTTTGGAAGATGTTGCATGAAATCGGCAAGCAAGAAACAACATGCATGATAAATCACCCTCTCACTCGCACACAGGCCCTGATACCTACCCAGAATTTAGCATACTCATGACCATTGCATTAATGGAAAGGGCATTCATGGGCTGCATTTACATAACTAATAGGCTCAAGTAAATTACAATCTGCTGAGGGGCATGCCACGGGCGGTAAGAGGATTAATTTGTTTAATAAATTGCCAAATTATTTGCTCAGCTCTAGTGAACAATAAATTATTCTAAGTGCATTAATAGCACTTCTCTTTCCATATGTTACACATCTAATTGGCCAGAGCAAGAATGTACAGTGGTTTTCCCCTTGGGGACTTGAAGTGTCCAAAAAGTGTGCAAATGAAAAATAGAAATAAAGTGTGATGCTAAAATAAATGAACCCAAACGTGGGCTAGAATTTGAAACAAACACAGAATACTGAACTGGTATTCTTTGAGAAATCCCACTAAAAGAACAAAGGATTGAAACTTGTTTGGCGGAGTGGAGGATAAAACCTTGTCATAGGAACATAGAAATTTACTAAGTTAGACGATTGGTCCAATGAGATCATTCTTGTCTTTACTGGCTGACAACAGCTTTCTATAGTTTTAGGGTTCTCTTCTAACCCTACCCAGAGGTGCTGTGGGCAGAATTTGGGACCTTTTGCTTGCAAAGCAGATGCTCTACCATTGAGCTATGGCCCTTCGCCATCTGTGTATCATAATTCTTGTGCAGGTCACCTGTGTATTATAATTCTTGAACCTTTTATTTAAAATAAAATGAATGGTGGAGCCATCCATCTTCTTGTTCCCTCCAGCGAGTCGGTTATTGGTAATCAGAAAGCCAATGTAGCAGTGTCTACATACATTATTAGCTCCTTAATGCTTCAGGGCACTTTTAAGTGTTATCAAGTTCCTGCATGCAAAATTATTAACACAATTAGCCTGGTGTATTAGCAACCAAGTCTTCCATTCATTACTTCTCAAATTCAATGACCTTGCAGAAGCGATCAATAGCTAAACTGATAAATGGGAAAGCTTCTTACCAATCTATTCCTTGAGTGCTGGGGCTGAATGTTTGCTCTTGACAAGTGCAATTTATAATTTAGTGACTAAGAATGTTTGCTCCAGCTGTTCAAACCTCCTTTTCAAGGCAGTGTACCTATAAAAGCTGGAAAATTCATTTGCTGGTTTATTATGCATGTTACATTAGCTAATTCAAAAACAATCAGGAAATACCATTGTTCATAATTAAAATGCCCATCATGGGAAATGAAAGGAAGGAGGTTTTTAAAAGCCTGCAGAAAACCAGAATAAAAGTAAAAAAGCACTAGTCAAAAGAAGATAAGTTTACAAATTTATTATGTCTGAGTCTAATATCTTTAAGTGGGCAAATCGTAATTTCCTCTCCTTAATTGGATTATTCAAAACATTCACATTCCATGATGATAATCTAATGTAAGGTTCACCAATTAACTCTTTTAATCTCGATCTCTATTAATCCAGCAAAAGGTCACATAAATAATCATTTTTTTTATTTCCTTCAGTCTGTCCCCCCCACCCCTAATCTCCCTGCCCAAGAAACAGTAGCCTGAGTAATTATAAAATCTGATAGGATATCTATATCCTGCCTCCCCAATGGAAGGCTTTGATTAAAAGAGAGAAATATAATGGTGGTATACATAAAGTAGGCACAGTTTTTGATAGCTCTGTATTGCAGCCAGGTCAACAGATCAAGAATGCCATCTTTGGAGATTATGCTGTAGTGTTCCAAATGGCCATATCCTTGCGGGTGCCAGGAAAATGCCCCATCTTACTTGGCTGCTTCCCAGCAAGCATTAATGCAGAAAATGCAAAGGATGCCTTTGAGTATCACTTAATGTATCTATATGGTACCGTGCCCATTTTGTGAAGATTCAGAACAAGGATCTTCACTCTTATTGGCCTGCTGCTGTTATTCTACATCCAACCACCTGAGATAACCACTGGCAGGGCACTGAGAGCTGAATTTATATCGCCAACAACTGTAAAGCTATTTGTAAGGACTGAAGGTCTTGTTTTTCCCTATGCTTCTTTAGTAAAATAATTATGTATGCATTGTCCTTTTCAATCAGCTAATTCTCAGTTGACTCTTTTTGTGTAATCTGAAGCATCCAACACACACTCACCTGCTGCTGCTATCTTCTTCTTTTTACATAGATGTTTCACAAAATAAGATCTCATATAGGCATTTCTCATTTGCCTTCTGAAGTGCTTGTCAGAGGTGCTTCGTTTCAGTTTTCAAGTATACTTCAGGAGAAAATTTACTTTACAAGAGCATCACTGAATTGAAGTCAGGATTCCACAAGATGCTATAAATATGAGAACCCAAATCAAATGCAAGGATAGATGCTATTGATTTTTATGCCTTTTTTGTCCTGGGTACAGCTTGATTCCTGCACTGACACATACATGGTTGAGAAACAGAAACAACCAAGAGTTTTGTAACAACAACCACCAGTGTCATTACAGGGCATTATAGGGAAGTGTGTGTGTGTGTGTGTGTGTGTGTAGAAATGGTAGCTGCTGCCACACACACACGCACAATAATTGTAGAGAACATTTGGAGAAAATTGTGCAAAGTGGCCTTTTTGGGGGGAGGTGAAAACATCTGAGAAATTATAAACTGAGCTCTAATTTCGTCAGATGCTGTAGTCCACAAAAGCTTATGCCACAGCAAACTGGTTAGTCAGAGATGCTAAAAGATTCTCTATTGTTTTTGCTGCACATGATTACCAGGGTTTCCCCCTCTGGAAGATGCTCTGGGAATGTCATCTTGAAGGGACGTTACATTGGCATTACAAGTCAATACACATTAAGGATTGGAATGCTAGCTATATCATGTTGGAGAATCTGAACAGAGCATATTTCTCATTATTTGATTTAATTGCATTGACTATGTAAAAGGATTCTCTTTAAACAGTCAAACGTCTTCTGTAGTTCACTGAAGCCAATAACAATTTTGCACTGACTGCTTAGACAACACTTGCCATCTGGCTAATGGTATGAGGGACAAAATTCACATATTGATTTCTAAGTCAGATGCTGGTTTCAAAGGTCAAATATTGATTCAGAAAGCCAAATACTGAAGTCAGCATTCAACTTTCAGTAGAAACAACAACCCCAAACAGCAAAATTTTCTCTTAGCTGTTGAATATTGCACTAAAGTTCTGCCACCATATAAGACATTTTGTGTTTATCAGAGCTCATGTGGGAGTTATGGGAGCGCGGGTGGTGCTGTGGTCTAAACCACTGAGCCTAGGGTTTGCCGATCAGAAGGTTGGCAGTTCGAATCCCTGTGATGGGATGAGCTCTCATTGCTTGGTCCCAGCTCCTGCCAACCTAGCAGTTCGAAAGCACATCAAAGTGCAAGTAGATTAATAGGTACCACTCTGGCGGGAAGGTAAATGGCGTTTCCATGTGCTGCTCTGGTTTTGCCAGAAGCGGCTTAGTCATGCTGGCCACATGACCCGGAAAAAAATGTCTGTGGACAAATGTCAGCTCCCTGGGCCAGTAAAGCGAGATGAGCGCCGCAACCCCAGAGTCATTCACGACTGGACTTACCGGTAACTGTCAAGGGTCCTTTACCTTTACCTTTTTAGAGTAGAAGAGCAGAGAGACGAGGCACTTTGTACATGCTCATCCAGGCTTCCCACCCCTGCCAGTATGCTCAGATGCAATAAAGCATTTTTGCAACTGCAGGCTTATGCACACCTACCTGGGAATACGTTTCATTACATTGAATCGTCTCCAGAATACAAGCACATTTACTGAACTGTAAATGGATTGTCAGTTCCCAGTTCTGGCTTCTGAATCTCACACATTCTGAGGCACACACCAGAAATACCCCATTGAGCTATTAAATTAACACTTTAAATGAGTATAAGAGGTACATGCACCCAAGCTGGGACCTGACACTGTAAAAACCCCAATGGGATGAAAGCCTGCGCCATTCAATATCTTTTGCTTATAATCCAATACCACACTGAGGTGAAAATAAAGACATAATCAGTAACCATACAATACACAATGTGACAAGTGTGGCCTGGAATGCCTCCAAAACCGGTCGACAGATCTGTAGCCTGCGTTGAGATTCTCTAGCTTCTGGGTCATCATCATACATATAAGATTAGCAGTGCCATCCTATGTCTATTTACTCCAATATATGTCCCGCATTGTCCAGTAGGGCTTACTCCCAGCTAATGATGCAAAGGATGATAGCCTACCAACATTTTTACTAAGAAAGCTTGAAGGAACCTACTCTATAGAAAATGGGTTTGCAATTGCCATTTAGATGCAACCATGTTTGTTTATTTGTATGTTTATGATATTGTTCTGAGTTGGGAAGGGGGAGAAGGCTGTATGCCAAGTCCCTTCTAACCCCTTGATCTAGCAATCTGCGTTAAAATATAAGCCAGGCTGCTTTATATATGTAATACATATAATCATACAATCTTTTTTTTAAATGGTTGATTTTATCAGTATCTTGATAATGTTATTGTCTGCTGTTTCAGAGTTTGTTTATAATTTTTTTAAATGACTGTTTTATACTATTATGTAAACTGCTTAGAATTACTTTTTGATTCAGCAATATGTCAGTCATGCTCAATAAAATGAAATAAAAGGCAGCCCTCTGAGGTAAGGAAGAAGAACTGAGCAGTCAAATTACACTCCATTCATGATGGAGGAAAGTCCATCAGGAGAATATAACTTTGTCAGTTACCTTTGTCAGCTAAATCCTACTCAGAGTAGATGCACTGAATTAATAGGACTTACTCATGCCCATTAATTTCTATGTGTTTACTCTGCATAGGACTAACCTTGGATAGACCCTTTGTCCCCCCTTTTATAACTTCAGATGCAGCAGTTGGGGTGTGGTGAACCATGTGCTTTTACCCCTTTGGAGTACTTGGATGCTTGTGACACCAGAAGGGGGAACCCATTACCTAGAGCAACTTCTCCTTATAAATGGAAGAAGACATGAAGCATCGGAGGCTGGCTGCTATGATGGATAGCTGTTTTTTCAAGCTTTCCCTCTCCAAGTGCTTGTTGGGGCATATTTTCATTACTCAGGGTGATGTAGTGTAGTTACAGATCACAGAACAGCCAGGCAGCCAGAGGGGAAAAAAACATGGACTGACTTCTCTTCATCAAAATTAATCACAACAGGTTCTAAGACTTTTATAACTCAAGAGCTAAGGTGACCTTGGGGAAGAAGTTGATAAAAACTGTCACACAGAACCCAGGTTTATACTTTATGGCCAACCATACTGGGTTGATAAAGTGAACAGCTTCAGCCTATCTTGGTGGTGATGCTCAGGTAGAAAGGGGCTGCTCTTAAATAATGTCGAGTAAATGTATGTTGAGTAAATTCCCAGGCTCACTTACATAACCCATGTTCAGTAGCCACCAATTTCCATGAATAAGAAGGATTTGCAGAGTTTTACCCACACATTATTTGCTCATTAACTCAACTCATTCTCATGTCACAAAAATTGGGAGCTTCAGACCAGTCTGCAATTGTTCACATCATCATTTGTCTGAGTCAGATGTGTTTATGTTGTTGCCACCCTGTGGTTAAAAGGGAAAGATGGTTTCTTTAGGAAAGTTGGAACTGAGCATGTTCGAGTTTGTACTTTTGGGGTGTGGTTCTTCTAAGATGTTCTTCATGAAGAAAGAACCAAGAGACAAAACCAGGGACTGCTTCATCTTCCTGGCAAAACCTACAGTCTTAAGTCAAAGACTGTATAAGCAAAAGAGTGTTTAGGGGGCTGAATTCTAGTTTTCAGAGTTCAGGGGGTTCGTATTCTGAGTTTTCCAATTGTGCAATGCTCACACTGTAAACAGATGACATTACCTCTGCTGACATGCTGTGTCTTACTTCATAAATGACATAAGCAAAGCCAAGAGTTGTTCTCAACTCTTCCAACTGGAAAGTACTTTGGCAAAAACATTACTCGTGATGCTGTCAGAACTCATTGCTTTTGAGTTTCCCAGAAGCATCTGGCTGGTCACTTTGGGAAGAGAATGCTGGACTTCAGACTTTGGTCTCAGCCAGCAAAGCTCTCCTTACGTGCTTATGCTCAGTTTACCATTGTTGCTGTTCAATAAAGGCTACAGCCTTCAGCTGTGTCTCAGTTCTCACGATGGATAGCAGACAGGGAACCTCCGCATTTGCTTCTGATCTCTGCAGCTTTCATGATGTAGCCCTGTCAATTTTGAATTTTCTCTGTTTCTTGTTTTTCCAAGGTCAGTTCACCACATTTCCACATCAGTTTGCAGTTTTTAAAATAAAACAACACCTTCACCAGCATTTTAGAGTGCCTCCTTCCTCTAGAGCAGGAGTCTGCAGGAGACCAAAGGCCAGAGTATTTATCATTTGGCAGTGATGTGCTAACAAAACTGGGACAGGCTGTATAAAGGAGACAGAGAGCATGGCTGATTTCTGTTGTGGACTGAAGGCTGTTGTGCCTATGGGAGAGGCAAGAGACCCACTTGGAGTGTAATGCTGTGAACCTCTCCACAGTAGGCTCAAGTTGTATATCTGTGTAAATAAACCATGTATCATAAAATCACCCCAGTCTCTGTTGTGCCTCATTTCCAAATGGAAACGGAAACCCTGGGTAAGTGCCTGTAACCCCTGGAATATCAGACCACTGTGGAGATTGGGGTGGTGTGTAACAACACACACACACACTTCTCTCACTTGATTTTTTGTAATGATCTAAAAAGCAGGTAACATGGAGATTTTACTCAGCTCATGGACGACTCATCTGGGGTCCAACAGTGAGAGGAGTGTGTCTTCATTGTGTTTGACTGGAGTTCGATAATATTGTATTGATAGAGCCATCAAAGGGAGGGATGTTTTTAACATTTCATGAAGCCAGGCACTCACTGAGATGAAAGACAGCTGCCAGCCTGAAGCTGAGGGAGTATACCCTTACGAACAATGGACGGAGGCTAAATGTGTTGATCAATGCTTGTCATTTAACTGGTTTGTCTGAACCTATTAGCCTTTCAGAATTACACATTCAGAAGGAGGGAACCACCTTTCCCTCTCTCATCAGAGGAGGAAAAAAGAATTTTCAAAGAGGCATAACACTTCTCTTCCATTAGGAAACAATCAGGGGAGATACTCTAGAAGGGGAAAGTGACTATCAGCCTCTTACTATATTCAGGCTGAATACAGATGATATTCTACCAAATGACAGCTTACCACAGGGTACATTTGAAAGCTGTCTGTATTGACCTACAAAGTGATGAAATGAATCTTTGCACTCCCTTGCTTTTCTTGGTTCCTAGTAGGGGTGTGTACTGGGGGGGAAAATAAACATATTTGATTCAGATTCTGCTTTGGAACTTTGACCAGGAGGTTGATTTGCTTCAAGCCACTTTGGGGCAACACCTGCTTTGCCCGTAATATGAAAACCTGAAGCTTCAGGTGCTTCTCCATTGAGTATAATGGGGAAATGCAACAAATAGCTGTAACACAGCATAGCGTGTGAGCTGTATTTGTAGCCAGAATTATTTCAATTTCCATTAAAAAAACAAACAAACCATAGATGATCCCTGCATGCTCACAATTCCTTGGTAATAACAAATGTACCACCAATCAGAAGCGTACCTCAGGGCTGGAATACTACCTCCGGTCTGAAAAGCAACAAACATAAATGAATGAATGTCCTGTGGCCTCAGACAAAAAGCAGTGACCCTGAACTTTCAAAAGTGGAAGTGATATATGAGGGGGCACCACAGTGCATGGCGGACTTACTTAATGTTTCTGTTTCTTCCTCTTCTTCTTCTTCTTCTTCTTCTTCTTCTTCTTCTTCTTCTTCTTCTTCTTTTGCCTCTAGCCCTGTTCCAGGAAGACCACATTGCCATTTTCAGCTTTGCTATGCAATTTCCTACACCGGGAAGAGCTTTGTGTTGCCACCTCCGGGGTGCAGAGCTTAATCAGCTCAGGATTTATTGAAGCGGAGAGGTGAGTGATAGTATCTTCGCAAGTTTGCTGTGCAGTGCTCCAGCCTTTGGAATTTATGAACGAGCGGCAAAAGAGTCAAAATATATCAGCTGGCCTGAGTGAAATAAGCTCGTGTGCATATACACAAAAGAGAGGTATTATCACAAGCAGAGAGGAAGGGGAAGGATTTACATGTCTGTTTGGAAGCCTCTGTTTGGAAGTGCACATCAACATGTTCTAAGGTGGTTAGAAAGGTTTTTTGTTCTTTTTAAAATAAAAAAGCGAATGCAAGGGAGGTGTGGGGAGATATAGTCCAGCTGCAACACATCTGGGAATCAAACAGAGGGAATTCTGCTTCCCTCTCTGCCTGGCACCATCAGCTAGATCCCATATTAAAAATGCTATAATTATATATTACAGTAAATATTATACACACTTTAGTTGGAATCTTAATAATACAGAAACCATACAGCAGTTGCCCACAAAGACCTAAATGTTTAAGTACTTTGCTTAAGGCGTGAACAAGGCAATTGGTAACCTCACTGAGTCCAGAGAGAAAACTAGGCAATTCTTGCTTTCAGGGCTGCCTCCAGGTTAATGGGAACCCATGGGTATAGGGTATCAATTGGTGCCTTAGCCCTTCCCTTTCCTTCTCAAAGCACATTCATCCCTCTTGTCTTCAGCAATCATTACCAGCCAGCAACTGTAAAAGGGGTCACACTGAACATGGATTTAAGCTATCATTCTCACTGACTATATTTTTGACTCTCATTGCCATTCAACACCCACCTTATTCTCACTTGTATACTTATGAACCAAGATTTCATGTGTCTTATCAGTAGGCCTGAGTCCATGAAAATCTCTGTCATAACAAAACTATTCACCTTTAATGGTGTATTTCATAGGAATTAAAGAAACCTTGGCCCAGGAATTTATTCTGAACACAATGCATTCTCATTTGTTAGGTGAGAGTTTGCATAATGAGTCAACTATTTCCATTGATTCATATGGAGAATTTTGTAATGAGTTCCTGACCATGGAATTTTGGCCCCCAAATGATGAAAAAACCAGGAAAGCCTTTTGAAACATTGCAAAAAGGCAAACAAAGGAGGAAAAAAATACCTTCTTGTTTGTTCAATCTCTCCCCTTCCTCCCTTGCTCTCCCTCCCGTCATGGTTTCTGGCAAAACGGCTACCATGAATCCAAAAAACACAAAAAGTAATTCTTGTTTAAGGCTGCTTATTTGTATACAGGTTTGGCTGTTTGGATATCTGAATGTGTGGTGTGCATAGCAAGGTTTGGGTATTAACTACTTGTGTTTGGATAAGTGAATTTTCGTATAATGTGCATTTGGATAGCAGGACGTGAATAGAGCATAGTCTTTCCACACAGAAATCTACTCCCAGCCAGCCAAAGCTTTATATTTCAGCAATATAAAGCTGGACCAGAGGGAGATTTTTTTCATTGATCATATTCTTACACTATTGGGAGTCAGAAAATTTCAAATAAATTAGTCCCTTCAAACTCCAATTGAATTATTCTGCCAGTAAGCCTCATTAAGAACATAATAAGAGCATGTTGGGTCAGGTCAATGGCCCATCTAGTCCAGCATCCTGTTCTCGCAGTGGCCAACCAGATGCCTGTGGGAATTCAATAGCACTTCTGAGTAAATATGGTTAGGATGATGCTATAAAATCTGAGCAGTGAAGCTTAACTGGTTTGTGGATAAAGCATTTGATTGTCCTCCATTTCAATCCCATTTGAGTTGAATAGATTGGTACCCCCACATCCACAAATTCTTTAAGCTTTCAAAACAGGCACTGTATACAGTAGTACCTCGGGTTAAGAACTTAATTTGTTCTGGCGGTCCATTCTTAACCTGAAACTGTTCTTAACCTTAAGTACCACTTTAGCTAATGGGGCCTCCCACTGCTGCTGTGCCGCAGCCGTGCAATTTCTGTTCTCATCCTGAAGCAAAGTTCTTAACCCGAGGTACTATTTCTGTGTTAGCGGAGTCTGTAACCTGAAGCATCTGTAACCCGAGGTACCACTGTATTTAAAGGAAATCCATGCCAAATGCCTGAGTCAGGTGTGTACAGCCAGCTTTCATCTGCAGATATTTCTCTCCACAAAACCACATTGTTAGAGTCAATGAAATTATGCAACAGCCTCAAGTATTCTTAGATATAAATATTTTAATCACTTCTGGGGGTGGGGGAAATCGCTTTTAGAAACACAGAATATATTGGTCGTTCGCCAGGCTATGTCAGCCAATTTAACCAGAATGAGGAAGGAACCTCATTAAGCAGTTTGGGAAGAGGGGTAGAATAATAACAGAAGATGACCTTGTGCAGAGAATAATCTCTTAATATGATCTTTTTCATGGGGGTGAGGTGAGGATTGCCAAAGAACACTGCTCAAATGATTTCTGAAAATGCAGAAAAGGGGGCAGGTGGAGAAAAAACTACTACACAGCTTTAAAAACCAATTCTCTCTCTCTCTCTCTCTCTCTCTCTCTCTCTCACACACACACACACACACACACACACACATGTGCATACACATTGCTTGTCTCTGCCTTGTTAGATCTCTCAGACCAATCCCCAAGCCCACTCCTTGAACAAAGGAAAGGCGTTTCAGCACTGTAGGAAAACTTGCAGGCAGGAAATGCTAGCACCTTTGAGCCTTTTCCAGGTGGCAGCATGGGAACCAAACCCACAAGAGAACTTGCCTTCACACTTGTTTGGTCCTAGAGAGTAGAGAGGAGAAAAGCCAATGGGCCCTGTTGATCTCATGGGCCCATGGGCATGGTGATGGGGAAGGTGCGCAAGGAAACAACTTAGAAGCACCGAGAGCCACCTAAGAAGGAGCCAGAAGCAGGTGTGGTGCTGGTGCTGTTGAATGGGAGCTGCAGGCAAACTCTGATCTCATGTGTGGTGGCTATTGGTTCTTACCATCAAAGTCCGGTAGATGCTCCTCCATTGGGCAAAGTGGGACATAAACCTTCCCAGATCCAGTCTTTCACTTGTCACACAGTCATTATTAATGTTTCCACTGACTGAGTGGGTTCCTAGATGCTTCTGCCCATTTCCTTTGCTTAGCCAGTCAAAATAATGACTACCAGCAGATGCCACCCCTATTTCCAGAAACTCTCTACTTAGAAATGGCCTACTTAGGGGGATGGATTCTTTTGATCATTTCCCCTCCCCATTTTTCTCTGTAAGAAACCATGGAGGGTGTGTGTGGAATTATGCTACCCCTTCTCAGGAGTTAGGATCGGGACCTGTCTTTTATTTATGTTATTTGGTAAAGTGTCATATTCATTGATGGTGCTATATTAATAATAAAAAAAATCAGTGGTGGGAAGAGAGCAGAGGAAGGGAAGGCAGGAAGAGGAGAGGATAAGCAGTGACTGAGAGAGTGTGAGAGAGCAGACAAGTGGGGAAGAGCAAAGATCACAAAGGAAGGTTCCAAGGAATGATCTGGAATTCACTAAATCCTAAGAGAATGTCTGCAGCAAACTTTCCCTCCCCCTTTGGTCATGCATGTCAGCAACTTAAACCTTATTTTTTAGCTGTTATGCAGCACAATATATATGTATGAGTACACAGAAGTTCCATTGTGTTCAGTGGGGCTTATTATCAGGTAAATGCATATATGATTGCAGTCCAAGTTTTACTTGCCTATTTGTTCAACCTTAGTACTAGGACTTAACCCATTTATTTTTTCAAAACCATTTGCAGTGAAACTACTCCCCACCCCAGGAATGTGCTCTTAGGATCCCAGATTGAATTTGCCTAAATGTAAGCTTTAATAGGCCAGCATATTCTGTAAAGTCCTACAGAATAAGTCAGGGGATCTCTTTTATTGGACCAGCAGCAAAAACTGTCTAGACCCTGGTCTTTTAATACCTTGGCACAGCAAGCCTGTCTCCTTTGGCACAGATTTCATATTATCACATTTCCCACAAACTTTACATAGTAGTAAAGACTTAATTTCATTTCCAAATGGAGATTTTGATCTGATAGAGCTATTTAATTATGTTCAGGAAAGTAAGGAAATGGAAATGTTCAAATGTGTGCTGGGCAATTCTTGACTTTTTAACATAATTATCCTAC
This sequence comes from Podarcis filfolensis, assembly GCF_964270895.1. NCBI lineage: Eukaryota > Metazoa > Chordata > Lepidosauria > Squamata > Lacertidae > Podarcis > Podarcis filfolensis. Next base: position 40,326,243 of record NC_139608.1, on the reverse strand, counting down.
CTTGGGGTCATATCGAGTCACTCCCACAAAGGCTAACTTCCTCTGAAGGGCTATTTGTCACGGCTGCTTGGCTCTTAATCACCTTGTCAGATCAATTGCTGGTCTGCCTGTTCCTTTGATCCTTATGAAGGTTTAGGGCCCCTCCTCCTAGTTTGCTTCATTAAATCTGCTTGGGGGGGGGGGAACAAGGGAGGGGGGGGAAAGAGCTGAAGTAAACAAACATATTTCTTTTTACTGAACAGGGGTAATGTTTGAAAAATGGAGAGGAAATATGCACTTTCATAAATTGCTCCCCTAAGTCAGAATCTGATCTGAGGCTGCTCTCCATAACCTTCTTACACTGGAGAAGGCCTGTTTGTCTTGTTGGATTAAATGAGTTGGGGAATGCAGGTTTGTAGATGGAGCAGAATCTCATTTGGTCTACATGTGTAAGTGGACCAACCTGATTTGCTCCTCCCAAACTAATAATATACAGATAGGATCATAATTACCTTTGGACTTTGCAGTTCTCTGAACTGTGTAATGCAGTTCATGATTTAAAAAAATACAAAAAGGTGTTGAAATGTGTACTGTAGACTGATCTGGCTCCCCTCTCAAACACAACCACAGAGACTCTTGTGTTTGAGGAAGAAAGAAGGCTTTGTCCAGGGCTTGCAATGGTTCAGGTCAGACTACAAGTACAGGTAGCCAAAGATACAACTGGAGGGTTCAAGGATGGACTAGAAATAGACTGATCCATCCATCCTTACTCTGGGTGAGGGATGGAGAACCTGTGGTCCTCCAGATGTTGTGTGACTGCAGCTTTTTGTCACTAGAGGCCCAGGTGACCTCATTGGCCAGGAATGCATTTTACCTGTGGCAGTTTCTGGACCAGGACAACTGGACTGGACAACTCTTCAAATAAATGCTATCTTCAGAAAGAGGACTATCCTAAAGTAGGAGACATGGCTGTCCTCTTCTAGAAACTGGAAGGGGAACTAAAACTTGAAAAATGATAGCACTCGCTGCTCACACAAATATGATTAAAATATGAAAAGGGATCCCAGAAAGGAAAATTAGTGACAGTGATTTGCCAGCAACAGGCAACAAAATAGGGCTGCTCTTGGTAAACATGTAGTTAGGTCACCACTATTGAAACTACGGCTGCCACTGCCACTGCTACTAAACAATTACATAGTTTGTTTTGAGTGTCTGAGTGGCCAAAGTGCTTCATGTTCATTATCTCAGAAGTTGTAGATGTTTGCTGCTTCATGCGGTTAGAGTTGTACTTACCCAGCATTAGAATTTTGCACACAATTAGCATATGGCTTCATCATATCATTGCGTGCCACAGACTTGGCATATTCAACAATCCATTTAAGCAGCCTTTCTGAAAGCAACTTGCTCCAAACAGGCTTAGAGTAGACAGGTGTCATTCCAGATCACACAGAAGAGCTTTGGAATACGTACAAAGGAGAACCTTATGAGGGAACAAATTCTTTGTTTCTGAAGCTGGTCAGAAGCAGGCCTCAGATTCTTCTTTTGCCCTTCTCTCCTCACATCTACTCCAAGGTGACTCTCACAGGTACTTGAGTGTGCTTGGGATATATTTTGTTCTTGAGAATGGGATAAAATCATTTGGTAAATCTGGGCCATTTTGGTACTAATGTTCTCCAATGTGTTAATATTCTTTACAAATGAAAATAGGAAATAATAAGTATGGTTTAAAAAGGAATCTTGGAATTCTTGTGGATTATACATTGTAAGTACTGGTGAGACATACTGCAGTTATCAAAATCTCAATGTATTAGAGTAGGCTTGCCATATATCAGGAATATCCTGATATGTTTTTGGGTGTTAAAATGGCACCAGGGATGAATTTTGCCGAATTGTCAGGGGAAACCCATATGTATGGCAATGCAATGGAAAAAGCAGTGTAAACAGCTCCAAAAGATTAAAACCACAAAACTCAACAATTTGGGTTTGTTCCCCAAAAAAGCTCAATAATTTTGGCGTGTTTATAAAAAAGCTCAACAATTTTGGGGTCTCCCTAAAAGAAAGCTTAACAACTTTGCAGGTGTTAGGAATTTTACCTTTTGAAATATGGCAACCCTATATTAGAGACCATTGGAATGATGAGGGAATGCATACAGGACAAGGGTAGTATTTCTATGTGCTATTTCTATATAACTTGATAGAACATCCACACTTTGAGTAATGTGTGCTGTTCTGCTCATTCGGTGTTTTTTTTGTTTTTTAAAAAAGTGTGTAATAAAAGTGGAAAAGGTACAGGTAAGGTCAGTAATATCAGAAGTACAGAGCATCCACAGCTGTGGAAGGATAAAAAAATAACCTTGCAGAAGAACACAGGCTGTGCCCTGAGGCCTCTGCCAGTTTTTGCAACAGCAAGCACAGAATGGTTACCTTTGTTATTATTACTTCCTTAAATCTCACCGCATAGCACTGGGAAGTTTCTTCCTAGGAAAACCTCATTTTCTGACCTGGTGGAGACTGCGCTGTAACTCTCCTTACCTCAGTCTGCAGTGCAGACGCAGGTGCGGTGTGGACTGTGGAGGTCAGATGAACATCTGACCCCTGAAAAACAGCCAGTGCAAATGTGCTCTTAGTAGCCTCTCAGCGTCGCTCTGCTTTAATGTTGCTTAGATGAGATTCATCCAAGGCTATTGCCTTGCCAGACTTTAATTGCTACGGTTATCTATCTGCTGAGTGATAATAAGAAAAAGAGGCCTTTTAACATTTCACTTCCCCTTGCCTGGAAAAGCATGTATCATGGTCACCAGAATTCAGCTGTCAGCATCTTTCACAATACGCAAAGCAATATACTGAGGCTGCGAGTGAGAAATTTTTATTAACTTCCTCCTCCAGCTACATCATTCCTCTACTAAGACATTGCTGCCATGCTGCACAGATAGCTGATGACCTCCTGTTTTTATTTCCTATCCTTTTCTCCATTGCATCAGGCTTTTACAGCAGCCTTCCCCAACTTGATGCCCTCCAGAAGTTTTGGTCTACAACTCCCAGCAGCCCCAGCCAGTGCAAAGGATGATGGGGATTGTAGTCCAAGCACCGAGTTGGTGTGGTTACATAATAAAGTGCCTTATGCAGCGTCAGAGCACTGCTCCGTCTTGCTCCACACTGACTTGGCAGCAGCTCTTCAGGGGTTCAGAGAGGAATTTTCCCAGCCCTATCTGGACATGCCATGGACTGAACCTGAGACCATTTGCATGTCTAGCACATGCTCTCCCGCTAAGCTGCATCCCTTCCCTCTAGGCTACCTAAAAGATCTCTTTTCAAGTGCCACATCTTTAAGTGACAGTTTGCAAATAAAATCTAGAAGCGAAACCTGCAGAGGTACCACAAGGGATGAAATAACAGCTGTTCTTGAAAGGTCCTGCCAACACACCCTTAAGCACCACTTGCTCAGCACAACATGCCTTCAAATTGTGAGATAGGGATGGAATAAATCTGAGTTGAAACCATTTCCGTTCTCCCTGAGATGCCCTCAAGTAATGGGTACAACACAAGGAAGGGCCCTCTGTACTCCAATCTGAATGCTATATAATTTAATGTTTTCCCACTAAATGTGCTCTGGAGGCAGAATGGAGAGCTGATGAACTGAAGCACTATTTTGTCCAAAGGCTCCAATCCATAAACCACCCGAAGTGAAATACTTGGATTTAAGCTGATGAGGCCCATTGACTTCAGTCCGTTGGTTCAAATCCAATTACTCTGTTATCTCATGGATGAACTGAATGGATAGCAAATCTATAGCAGAGTGAGAATATCAGCCTAGATCTTCTGATACTCACCCAAAATCTGCCTAGAAGAGAATTCTGTCATTATTTACAGCACACACAGAGCGTGAGAGAGCTAGTGATGGTGGGGATTACTTGCAGATTCTATTATTTGTGATGATGCTTTAGGATAATGGACACCTATAATGGTGGCAACTCACTGCTTATGCATGCTCAGTGACTGTTACAAACATAGGCACCAATCACTTTGCTTCAGACACATTGGTTGTACTTGGATGCAGTGCTAAACCATAGCTTAACAATAGTCTATTGGAATGAGTCCAGGTTAACCTTCGGCTTTTGACACAGTCACAAGAAGGAGATTAGAAGCCTTTGCACTAATTTTCAACTAATCATGGTTATTTGCGATATCTAAACCTGGAGAAACTATGGTTAGTTATAACTATAGTTTAGGCCAGGACAAGGGGGAGCTGTAGTTCTCCAGATGTTGTTGGACTTGAATTCCCACTAACCCCAGCCAGCATGGCCATCACTCAGACATGAGGGGAGATGTAATCCAACAAACACCAGGAGGGCCAAAGGTTCTCCATCTGTGGTCTAGACCCTCAAATATGCAGGTCCCATGACTGCACAGGTCTCATAACATTGCCTTCCAATACTTGGGAGGATGGTGGCAACAGCCATGGTGGTGCAGAGCTATCACAAACATTCTCAAATGCATTTTTACTTAATGCTTAACAGTAACATCTTGAAGAGGCCCAAGCAAGATTTCTCCCTCAAGATACAAGATGAGATCCACTGGGTGCTTTCTGATAGATGAGGGCAAGAGAGCAGCTTGCTGGTCAACGGGGCTTTTCAAGTGGCAAAGAAATGGGTGCACTTGATAAATTGCCAGATAGGTAACTTACCCCTCTGTTCCTATTTTGGAGGGAGCTGCACCACATTGAACAACTATCAACACTCTTGCAGTCTTTGTTAATCTTGAACGTCTTGTGATGCAGCTGGTTTCCCCATTAGACTTCCACGCATGTGGTAGAAGAGCTGTATTAGATAATCATCAGCCACTGTGGACTGTGCAAATTAGTCATACAGCAGTTATGCCATAATAGCTAATTTGGCCCGATTAGCTATTCTCAGTGGAAACACTTATCTGAGTCAACTCCGCTTGCTGTAGCCTGTTTGTGATTTCCTGCTGAACAAGCAAGCTTATTCCCAAAGAAGCTTCCTTTTGGTTGCCATCACTGTAATTGCTATTTTTGTACTCTAAGAGCATACAGAATAGTACATATTAATGACATCGGCAATTTTTCGTATCATGACAGTATAAAAAGTTGCATTGACCTTGTTTAGTTCACGACAGCATAAGCACCAGCATATTCTGCTATGGCCACCTGAGGGCAGCAGGCCAGTTTAGCGGGTGTAGCACATATCTTTGCCCTCCAGCAGAGGGAAACGAAATGATTTCTTCCCGCATCTGCCCTCTGTGTATCACTGTGCCCAACAATAGGGCCGGTCCTGGCCAGGAGCACTATGTGTACAACTGATAGAACATGTGTACTGTTTACATAGTACAGATGTTCAGGTCAGCATCTGACCTTGTAGTTTGCAGGTTTTGAGACCCCTGGGTAAATTTGCAAACACCTGTATTCTTGATCTGACATCGGTAAAAAATTATTGGTCCATAATGAGTATGTGGTACGGATGCATCAAAATCAGTACTGATTTTAGTTTGGCTGCCAGAATTTTCAGAGCTAGATCTGGAAGTGCAGGAAGGAACCACAATATTCAGCCCATAGTCTGTTTCTCTCAAAGATGCAATATACCAGAAAGAAAGAATAGTTAGAGATGACTGCTCTATTCCCCCCTTTGTTACCGCAGCCCCATCCATGCATGCTGCTGTAGTTAAGGGTCTGTCAGCATTTTTATTAGCAACACTCCTCTGGGGGTTTATAACTCAGCATTAAAAATTCTCTCCCGCATAAAACTAGTCATGCAAGGGAACACTTCTTTAAAACTAAACATCAGAGAATTGTATTTAGCTTTTTGAAAGTTACTTTAAAAGCACCTGCAACTTGCTTAGACATTCAGACTCTGTCTTCTCAGACTTTGCATGTCCTTCAGTCTATACCCGTGAGGGTCATAGAGGGTAATAATGGAAAATGATAATGCAGGTCACATTTTTCAAAGGCACTTCTGTGAATTTTGAAAAGGGGCTTGCACACATTTTCAAATCTATTTGCAAGCAGGCCTAGCTTGCTGGCTATCACTGGCACTCGTGGCCTCTCACGCTCACAGAGTTTAATAGAGGTGGTAGACACATTGGAGTAGAGAAGAGGCCTCTGTGTAGGCACACATGTTATCTCTCATGTTATCTCTCAGCTTCCTCGTGCAAATACCCAGGGCATCCAAATCATCATTTGGTGAGTGCAATATCAAGTGATGGCTTGTATGGTGGACATCACAGATCAAACACTACTGATATGACATTTCTTATACAGAGAAGAATGCATTTTCTGTATGAGATTGTGAAGGAACTGAACTGCTTGGTTACATATCTGTGCATCGTATGGAAAAGTATGTCCTACTTGTATGTCTTGCTGCATCTGGCAAGGGGATGCATAGTTTTCTGGTTTGTTCATGTGGGGAATATAGGGTTAATTTGAAGTGTTGGCAAGTGCCTCAAGCGTAGGTATCTTCCATGGCTTATCTGCAGAATGGCAGATCTCTTTCTGGGGGTGGGAAATTTAAAGGCTCCAACCTTCCTTGATCCCGTAACCTGAGGGGAGGGGGAAATGATTGACAAGGGGAGTCTATAATAACAGTTCCCATCTTGGAAATTTGCATGATAGTGGGCATTTTGTAACCTGGGAGGGAGGCTTCAAGGAACAAAGGACTGCTCATGAGTAGAGATTTTACTGAGAACCTGGTGAATCTTAGGGTCATCATTTCAGTTCATGCTGTTCCTGCCCAGTTGAGAAACAAGGTCCAGAGTGTGGCCTGCCACATGCATTGGGTCAGTGACATGTTAGGACAGCCTCGTGGTCATCATGGCAGCCATGAAGTCCTGAACCACCCCACAGTCAGTCACATCAGCATGAATGTTGAAGTCCCTCCCAGATCAGCAGTCTGGGAGCCCTCAACACCATCTCTGAGACTAGCTTTGTCAGCTCAGGCAGGGAAACTGCTGGGCGGTGCCAGGAACAAACACTGTAAAGCCCCAAACTGTACAGAGAACCTGGAGAGAGAGAGAGAGAGAGAGAGAGAGAGAGAGAGATGGAATTTCTGTAGACCACAGCAACTCTCAAGTCTGCCCTGATGATGCACTGAGTACTCAGGAGGACACAGCTGAGAGAGACCAACTCCACCCTGCTCACCTACCCAGATCTCAGTGATACCGACCAGATTGGCCTCCTCATCCATAATCAGATCATAGATGAGGGAGGTCCTACTCAGAGCTAACTTGGTATTCAGCAACTGCAGCTGCAGACCCAAGGACTGTCTGATAGGACAACTGCAATTCCCAAGTTGAAGAGGGGTTGGCACATGGCACAGTCACTAACTGCCTGCACCCAGCCTGCGCCAATTTTAAACATCTTCAACAATTATGGCAATAACAACAGCAATAAACCCCCCTAAACTAGACCCCAACCCAAGAGTCTGTTCAGTCGCTTCAGCTTTTCGTAGCTGGAGTCAGTCAAGGTCCCACCCTCCCAAGCCAGGTGGGAAAAATGCCTGCAAGGCAGGGAGCAGGTCTTCCAGGACTCACAGCCAAGACAGCCACTTCCAACCATCCTTCTCCTTATAAGATACAATGACAGAAGAGTTGGATTTCAAGGTGGGAAGCCAAAGACACACTCAGCTATGAAGCTAACTTAATGAACTGGTTGTGTTTCTCCCTCCCAGGAAATTCGCTACAACCTGAAACCTGCATAGCACCCAAAACAGCTCATCTGAATGTTTGCTATCTTCTCCCAAACTCAATCTTCCATTCCAGATGCAGACATGGATTGCTTGAATATCAGCCTTTCTCACCCCAACCTGCCCCCTGGCTTTGAGTCTGAGTCTTCTGCATGCAACATATGTGCTCTGCCAGAGTTACAGATTCTTCCCCACTATCCTTCCGGAACTGGAAATCTCTATAGCCCTCATTAAAAATATATATATTTATCTTCAAAATCCTTTGTTTGGGGAGAGACCCCACAAAGTGACTTGATAATGTTTACCACTGCATAACCTAGACAAGATGTCTAATTTCCCATCTACTTAGCAAAAAAGAAAAAAAGAGGAAGGTTGAGGGGGGTGAAGAAAGGAGGCGGGAGAGACATAAAAACTGCTTGTGCATATGCCTCCTGCATCTTTACTGTTGTGGTAGAGCAAAGCTGCACATTAATATGTCAGATAGGTATTTGGGTAGGAAATATGATCAAAATGGCTATGGGGGGAAATGGAAGAATGATTTATGGGTCCGAATAAAATCAAAGTGAAGTCTCTATCTTTTTTTCCACAGTGATAAGTATTATAGTTACATAGCTGTATAAATCAACTTTGATATTCAAAATGTAAATTCTTCAGCCTTAGAGCTAAGGCAGAAGAATGCACCTGACAGCCCCCTTTTGGAAAAGCTCCTGTGTTTGGAACTGGGATACATGAGATGCCATCGCATTGCCCTCTGCCTGGCTTCTTACACCTAACATGGCTTCTAATTGGGCTGCCATTGCTCTGGAGGAGAAACTGGAAGTTCTGTGACTGCTCAGGTTTCCTGAACATGAGCGCAGCTAAGGTCATGTTGTTGCATCTATTTTCCATTGGAGGATGCCAGCTTTTTAACAGCATGGCTGATAACGTACTGGGGCAGGGAGTTGAGAACAAGGGAGAGAGAGAGCGAGAGAGAGAGATCTGAAATCTCTTTGCTGTTATCAAAAATAAGTTCTGGTAGCCTTGACCACCTGTGGTTTAATTAACTGACTTTGTTATACATTAAGATAAAAATCTGGCTATATTCAGTGGAAAGTATCTACCCCCCTTTTTTTCTTTCCACAGTAAATGCTCTAAAAAAATATATCCCAAAAAACAGTAATCCCAAAATTTGTGTTTGGCTGAGACTGTTTCTCAGGCAGCCATAATCTACAGTTACTGTTGCCTGACAAGAGCCTTTTAACTGAAATTGCTCGTTACTGCCGTAATAAAATCAGTTTAGAAGATGAAAAGGCTGCCTTCATGGTTTCCTCTCCACTTCCCCCTTCTTTTTAGGGGAATTTTTCTATTGCTCACAATGCTGTAGGATGCATTAAAGAGCTTAAAATTATTAGTGGCTTTCATTTTTTAATATCCAAGGCAGCTACAGAAGAGCCAAGTGGAATCTCTGAAATGGAGAGAGGCTTGCTACCAACGGGTCTCTGCTTCTGTTTGATAAGGCTGGCTCCGTGATGGTTTTCCTGCGGCAGAATTTATGTGTGGAGGACAAGAATGGAGGAAGCATTAGTCTCTAAGCAAAAGGCAGTCTTACTCTCAGACATGTGGCACAACATTTTCAAACAGGCCAAAAAGTTTATGCAGACACATACAGGGCAGACGGACGGATTTTTAATCAAGTGAGGAGGGCCCACAATGCAAAACAAAATAAATTAGTCAAACGCAAAGTGAAAGGAAGTTTACTGTCAACAGTAGCAGGCCCAGTGCATCCCAAGCCTCACAGAGATCTTCCTCAGGGTGCGTGGGGGTGGGGCAGATTTCATTGCACAAAGATATTCCTCAGAGTCCTGTGCTAGCAAGCAGATTACTCCTCTGGAATTCATTATCCAAGATATCTGTAAAATTTATTGATGAAACAGTAGATGAAACTATGGCAAGACATCTGCTCTGTGTTGTGGGGGAAGTTATTTTTGCACATTTCTATGTGCTGGAGTGGACTTAAAAGGCTTCTGCTGAGTCTAAGCACTTGAGGGGAGATTGTGGCTCTCAAATGACTGGGCTGCATGCCATATTTTCTGACCTCCTGGTCTGAAGTGAAAGGAACAATATCCGAATAAGAAGCTCATTGCAGCATGAGAACGAGCCTTTTCTGTGGTGGCTCCCCACCTGTGGTGTCCTCTCCCTAGAGAGGCTCGCCCAGTGCTTTCATTACATATCTTTAGGTCCCAGGCAAAAAAAATCCTCTTATCCCAGGCCTTTGGCCTTTTAAATATGTTTGTGGGAGGGGGGTTATAGGCTGTTGTTGTTGTTATATTATGTATAACATAATATGTATGTATATTATGTATTTTTATGTTGTTAACCGCCCTGTGATCTTTGGATGAAGGGTGGAATATAAATAATATAAATAATAAATATAAATATAAATATAGCACATTCCCCTAACCAAAGAATCCTGGGATCTGTAGTTTACTTCTCACAGAGACACAATTCCCAACACCCTAACAAATAACAGTTCCCAGAATTTTTTTTGGTGGGGGGAGAATGTGCTTTAAATGTATGGTGTCTATGCAGCCCTGGAGGAGGATATGTCTTGCTGCCTGACTGCCTGGAACCCTGAACAGAAGCATCTCATACTTGCAACAATTTGTTCCAGGTTCCACTTGTCTACCAGCATGGTATGAGATGCATCAAAAAAACTTTGAATAATTAGCAAGTCAGGAAAGAGAGTCTCTTGTATTTGCAAAAGTTAGTTTGATCGCTCCCTGATATAGTAAGATATTATTATTATTATTATTATTATTATTATTATTATTATTATTTCACAAGTAAATTGGGGAATATCTCAATAAATTGTTATGCCAACCTGGAGCTAACACAGTGATCAAGTGCTGATCTATACCATCCCATGATGGAAGTAAAAACCAATTGAGGATCTAATAGATCCAGGCCATCTTATCCCCTTCTGATCCCAGTTCCCAGAACCCTCCTATTCCAGGGTCTTCCACTGATTGCTTCTGGCAGAGATCTTCCTGGTAGCATTTTTGCCCACCTGCACATTTGTCAGGTGGAGGTACTGTGCCAGTGCTTGCATCACGCCATTGGTGTTGGCCTGCAGGAGCCCAGCTTAGCTTGTTCTTGCCCTACAATCTTCACATGTAGCTGTGGAATATCATCAGTTGAAAAAGCAAAAGGATTGGAAGTCACAGCTTAGGTTACCTGCCTTTTTTTCAAATTGAGAGCATCTTCCTGCAGCGTATTCATATGAAGCATGCGCCTCTGTCCTTGAACAACAGTAGACTCTCTGAAATCCACAGACTTTGGCAACTGCAATTCACTGTGGAGAGAAACTCGGTTCCAAAATGAATAGAGAGGTCTCCGTTTAATCTGCTGCACCAGGAGTTGAAGAATGAGCAACCATAAAGTAGAAATATGACCGTTGCTTCATGTTTTGCAATGTAAAGCATGCATTAGACAAAAGAAATTAATGGGAATATAACACTTTGGGGAATGACTGCCCCACAAAATAATGTAAGTAATATAAATTGGTAATAAAGTTTAAAGGGCCAAAGCATTTCATGATAGGCCTCAGTAATGATCTGCTAAAGTAAACAGTGCTGTTATTGCAGCTATATCAACACAATCTATGGAATAGGCAAAACAAGGCAACAAATTGTTTGACTCCAATCTGTTTCCACATAATGACCCTTAATGGTATCAGCCAAGCCTATCTGTACTTATATAAAACTTAAGGAAGAAGCACAGCAATTCCCATGTAACCCGAAGAGGCTTTTGCTGGCACTTCTGTGTTTCTTAATGGTACTTACCTTTACACCAGGGGCATTGCACCTAAGTTAAATGTGTAATAAAACAACCTACCCCAAACAAATTACACTTAACATCTGCAGTGGTGGCACAGGCAACAGCCTTTCAGAGATCCAGTTAGGGATAGATGAGGGAACCATTTTAAACAGATTTCTATGTGGAATCTGGCAGTTCTGACCCAACTGAATTTGCTCGCATTGAATTGTCTCTTGTGCTGAGTGACCACTTTTGTCTGAGAAACTCTTTCTATGTTGGGTGTATTTTTTTTTAAATTAATCATACCAGAATTATATGCAAAACTGCATATATCACTTTTATTCTGTAAAGCAGAGTTAAGCATCATGCTGTACTGTATTTCTGCAACATAATTTCATGAGTATTCATATTTTTATGCAGTGATATGCATTGTTGTATGCATCTGTTTCTATGCAGGAAATCTGGGGTGTATATGAGTCTATGGGTATAATAATATGTGCACAGAAATGCATATAAGAAGTGTAGTAGGGTGGGAAAGCACCTACAAGGAACTAGATGGGAATTAGAAAAAATAATAATCTGTGGATATAATAATTTACCCATCCTTCACCCAAGGTTCCAGGGTGGGTTACAACAATTAAAATACAATATTAAAAACAGTTTTAAACAACTAACAATTGCAGAAATAAGGTAAGTCCTAAAAATATGCATCTCAAATGTCAGAAGCCAGGGTAAAGAGGTGTGTCTTCAGCATTTGTCAAAAGCTGTATACTGGAAGGTATCAGGTGTACTTTGACATCAGGATTATCTGAAAATCCCATCACTAGCCAGAATCCTGTGAACTAGGCATGGGTGACTCAGTTTTGGTTTCTCTCAGTTCCTCATTTTTCTTTTTTTTCTTTTTTATAAATTTTTATTGATTTTCCAACATGAATTAAAACACATTACAACTAACAATACATAGACAAACAAACGTATAAACACGTATAATTTCATAACCTCTTTTTCTTAAGCCTTATTTCAACGACTTCCCCATACCTCCCTTTTCTGCATCCCTGTTTTGAACTTTTTCAGCAACCCCTAATTTCAATTACTTATGATTCACTTTCTTTAATCCTTTTTCTCTTACCCAATCATTTATCGCTGCAATTCTGTTTTACGTTACCCATGACATTTTAGCACTCATTAATTTTACAACAGTTCTTAAGATAAACTTTAAATTTCTTCCAATCTTCTTCCACCGTCTCTTTTCCTTGGTTGCGGATTCTGCCAGTCATCTCAGCCAGTCCCATATAGTCTATCACCTTCGTCTGCCACTCTTCCAGTGTGGGTAGTTCTTGTGTCTTCCAATACTTTGCTAAAAGAACTCTTGCTGCTGTTGTAGCATACATAAAGAACGTCCTATCTTTCCTTGACACCAATTGGCCCACCATGCCCAGGAGAAGGCCTCTGGTTTCTTATGAAAGGTACACTTAAGGACCTTCTTAATTTCATTATAGATCATTTCCCAGAAGACCTTGATCCTTGGGCACGTCCACCAGAGGTGGTAGAAAGTACCTTCAGTTTCATTACATTTCCAGCATTTATTATTGGGCTCAGTTCCTCATTTTTCAGTGCTCCTCATTTCAATAATAGTTTGTGATTTTTTAAAGTCCTCATTAAAAATCAAGATTTTGACTGCAAAGTACACAATTTTGCAAAGCAATTTCCCAAATAAAATGCATTTTCTAATGCTGCCTTCAGAAACACAGACATTCGTGTGCACACTTTACCCTAGTAAATGCATTTTTGTGCACATTACCTGGCCGGAGGAATGCACTGCAAAATTCAGAGAAATGCACCTTTCAAAGGGTGGCTGTGTTTCAGCTTGTATACTGATTGAGAACTGCACATTAGTTTGTCCTAAAATGCAAACCGATTCTAATTCCCCTGCCCCCGGCCCAATGGTGAACTCATATCCCTTCCTCATCCATGTAAACACACATCTCCAAACACTGGGCAAATGTGTGCCAGGCAGACAAGGGACATTGCAGCTCCCTGGTGTATCTCCCTGAGGGACTCTTAAGTTCACTTTGTAGTGAATCAGTACAGTAATTGTGGCATCACATCCTGAGCTTATAGCTCAAGGCAAATTTCCTCCAGCCTCCAACCTCCAACCTGCCAATGTATAATAATTAAAACAAAACAAAGCTGAGACATGGGCTTTCCTCTCACAGGCGCTGTGATTCATACAGGCAGATCCTCGTCTGCAGTGGTGACACATGAGGAAGGACAGAGGTAGTGGCATTCTCCCCCAGACAGCAGTGCTGGGCTCCTTGAGATGGGAATTGGGTAAGGTGGCAGCAGCAAGGACAGGGAGCTCTGGGTTGGTTGCAGAGCTTTGCAGGTACAGTGGTATCTCGAGTTAAGAACTTAATTCATTCTGGAGGTCTGTTCTTAACCTGAAACTGATCTTACCCTGAAGCACCACTTTAGCTAATAGGGCCTCCTGCTGCCGCTGTGCCACCGCTGCATGATTTCTGTTCTCATCCTGAAGCAAAGTTCTTAACCCAAGGTAATATTTCTGGGTTAACAGAGTCTGTAACCTGAAGCGTATGTAACCTGAAGTGTATGTAACCCGAGGTACCACTGTATATGCATACCTGTAGGATTGCCAGCTCCCCTGACTTTGGCATCACCACTCCATCCCAACAAGTGTGGCGCCACCACCAGGACAATGTCACGATATCCCAATCCACTGCTGCTCATATGTTTACCAAGGCTGTACTCCCTCCCTCTTCTGTTGCCACATGGGCACTTACTACATCTATTTGGTATGAAGAATGAAAGGTCTGTATATGCTTTCCATTTCTCAGGCCAGCCTTCCTCCTGCTTCATCAAGTGGCATGAGCTCTGAGCTTATGTTGGTCTATGTCCAACCTGGGTCCCATGCATACGGGACAGTTAAAATACGGTTGTGCTACTTTAACAGCCACAGAGAATGTTGGGAGCTGCACTTTGACTGCCAAAAGTGGTACTATAGTGCTCTAAATATATAGTGTGGGTATGACCCTGGATAGGGATGCTGGAGAAAGATAGGTGAACTGGTGTTGTACAGAAGTGTGTTCACATGTTGCATTTGACAAGTGTGTAATCTGTGTACTCATGTTCACATAAAGCAGAGCTGTACATATCAACAAGTGTAACCCTTTCACACAGACACTTGTACATGTGTAGATACAGCTTATGTGTTGTACCACAGAAGTTTAATACTCTTTGAGAAAAGTAATGCGCACAGCTGCCCAGATGATGATGATGATGATGATGATAATAATAATTCACATCACCAGTACAGTCTTATTTTTAAAGTCTAACTCTATGGAAACTCTGGATTTGCAAAGGGTCATTTTCAGACATAACAGAAGATATGTAAACACTGCAATATTTGCAGATATTTGGAAAGTATTAGGGAACCTTTCCCTAGATTATTCCTTAGGCACAACTGCCTCCTGCTGCTGAATTTGGATGATTCTCAATTGCTACAGTTTGCTACCCAAGCTGTGAGTAAACAGGCTGGCTTTGCTATTTCCTGGCAGCCTCACTAAAGCAACTTTGCTTCTAAATGCTGGCGAAGGGGATGTGTCCTGAGTTTTGAGTGATTCGGCTAGAAGACGTAGTAGCTTCAGCGGACCATCCTGAGTTTTCCTTGCACTGTTTTTGAATAATCATGAAGCATACATCAAATATTAAATAGTACAGCAGCTAATCAGGCATTACTGTCGCTCAGATGCCAGGCAATTCATGTTTGTTTCATAAGAAATCTATGTTTGTAATGTATGTATGGCTTTCTGCGGTATGTCTGCAACCAATATTTGCATAAAATATGGATGCGCTATAAAATATAGTTGTGCAGAAGAGGGGAGGGGGGCATGAGCAACCTAAGGCATTTTCATATAAATGGTTGCAATTTAACTTTAAAACAAACTCTCCATTTTATTTGTCAACAGTCTGCGCACTTCAGAATGAAATTCATGCGTTTGATCTAGCCAGGCATCTAAAACAACAAGACAAAACTCAATCAGCTGCATCAATTATTAATCCGTGAGGATCCATCACGGATTAAATATGAATGGGGACGTGGCACAGAATGAGGTCAGCACATTTGCACTTTCTGCCGTTCTAACAGCAGGCTTTTGCATGCAACGCTTCCTTGGGTAGATGTCCTGTCACATCACGCCTTGGGTAATAGTCATGGAATCATGGAATCATAGAATCATAGAATCATAGAATCATAGAATCATAGTATGGTTGAGTTGGAAGGGAACCCAAAGAATAATCTAGTCCAACCCCCTGTCATGCAGGAATATGCAGCTTTCCCATTGGGGGAATCAAACCTGTGACCTTGGTGAGTACACTCTCACCAACTGAGTTATCGGAGGAAATGCACAAGAACCTGCCAGTAACCTGGAAACCCTTGATGTGGCTCTCGGAGCCCATTTTGGAGTCCCAGTTAAGCTGCAAAAGGCTTTATCACCTTCTCCACATGTATACACAATGTTCACCATAATGGGGCTCCTGATACCATCACAGCTAAAGGGATATAACACATGTGCTGTCCAGAGGAATGCATCAGAAGCTATCAAATGTAAAATAGATCACCGGCAGCAGCCTGAATGCTGCCAGCACAGGTAGTTTGCAGGAAGCAAAGGCATTTCACCTTCAGAAATGCAGGTGGCTGAAAAGGGAAACTAATTTGGAATGTCTACTTGCTGGAAAATTCATTGAACGCAATTTAGGGGATAAAAATCAACTCTATAAAATGTACACTTCCAGACAGGATTCAGCAATAGTGGTGACATAAAAGTTTTACAGGCAGCTTTGGCCAGTGGACGAGTTCCTGTGTTATAAAATCAATGTTTATTAGGATTTCGGCAGGCAGAATAGCACCTCTTTTTATCTACATAGGGAAAGCTCTGTCAAATGTATTTTTCTCCCAACTGCCAACTCAGTTACCGTTTTCATTAGGAATTTAGTGTCCTCGTGCTGTAGAGAGAGGCATAACAGACTGAGTACACATATACATCATCCTGACAGCTCTTGAAAAGTGGGCCTACCTTAAAAGCTTGGATTCTACTTTCTGTGGGCTGTATGTTTGGAACATAGGCAGGCTTGCTTTGCTTCACAAACATTCCTCAGCATTTTAGTGTACATTTCTCCTCATATACACATTTTGTAAGCAATTTTGCCTAATACAATTCATTTTTAGATATTATTTTCACTAACATATGCACATCTATGCATACTTTACCCTGGCATACCCTAGTTTATTTTGGACCTAAACTTTGGAACTCCCTGTCTCTTGATGTCGGACAGGTGCCTTCACTGTATTTTTTTCAGCAGCTGCTGAAAACCTTTTTGTTTAGACAAGCCTACCCAAAGATGTGGGATGCCGATCAGGACTTGCCAATCAGAAGGTCGGCGGTTCAAATCCCTGCGACAGGGTGAGCTCCCATTGCTCGGTCCCAGCTCCTGCCAACCTAGCAGTTTGAAATCACATCAAAGTGCAAGTAGATAAATAGGTACCACTCCAGCGGGAAGGTAAACGGCATTTCCTTGCACTGCTCTGGTTCGCCAGAAGCGGCTTGGTCATGCTGGCCACATGCCCCGGAAGCTGTACGCCAGCTCCCTCGGCCAGTAAAGCGAGATGAGTGCCGCAACCCCAGAGTCGGCCATGACTAGACCTAATGGTCAGGGGTCCCCTTTACCTTACCCAAAGATGTAGAGTGCTGGTGCACATTTTGATAGGTTTTTAGATTATTATTGATTTTAACATTGCTGAACTTTTTTCCTTTTACAATCAAACTGTGTAAATTTTATTAAAAAAATAATAAAATAAAAACAACACAGCAAGCCTTTGAAATTCGCATGTCTCTGAATTTTGCAATGCAGTTCTCCAGCAAATAAAGTGTAAAAAAAATGCATACAGTAGTTTAGAAATGCATATTTTGAGAGGAAATATCTCATTAAATGCAAGTTTTCATGTGGGTTTTAAAAAGACCTTTCAGATTAATGGCAGCAGAACAGATTTATGGTTGAACACGTACAAATGTGATGTGGACTGAGTGATCAACCACCCCTTCCTTAACCTTTCCCCTGCTTGTTCCTTTTCTCCCCAACCCACTTCCACAATGTCCCCTTTCCTCTGACTTGGTTCCAGGTCTTCTGTATCTCTAATTTCTGCAGAAAGTGGCTCAGGGAAGTGGGTTGTAATTCAACCTTTTGAGTCATTGTAAACCAAAGTCACCTCCAAATGGCTAGTAGGGAGGGATTCAAACACATGTGGGAAATTTGGGTTTGTGCAATTAAAGCATATTGAAGCGCTCTGTCACCCTAGCACAACAAAGCTGCTTTGCAGTTAGGTAAGTGACAGGGAAGTGCATAGAAGTGTGTGGGTTGAATTAATGATGAACAGGAAGACATCTAAACACCCACAAGCAAATCAGGATGAATGCTTATTGGCATATAACCTCTCTGTGCACAAATCAGAATTAGTGCCCATTAAGATACAACATAATCCAGCCTCCAGGTGAGCTTTGTGAAACCAGGCCTTGTGAGGAGCAATTGAAAGATCTGGGTATGTTTAGCCTGGAACAGAGGAGACTGAGAGGTAATATGGTAGCTATCTTCAAATATCTAAAGGGCAGCCACATGGAAGAGGGAACAAGCTTGTTTTCTCCTGCTCTGGAGGGTAGGACGCGAACCAATGGTTTCAAGTTACAAGAAGTTACAAGAAAGAACTTTCTGACAGTAAGAGCTGTTTGGCAGTGGAACGGTCCCCCTCAGGAGGTTGTGGATTCTCATTCCTTGGAGGTTTTTAAGCCGCGGTTGGATGGTCATCTGTCATGGATGCTTTAGTTGAGATTCCTGCATTGCTAGATGACCCTTGGGGTCTCTTCCAAGTCTGTAATTCTATGGTTTAACAATTAATCCCTCTTCTCAGGGAACTCTAAGAATTGTAGATCTATGAGGGGAAATAGAGATCTGCTAACAGCTCTTAACCCCCTTTAACAAACTACAGCTCCCAGAATCCTTTGGGGGGAAGCCATGACTGTTTAAAATGGTATCATAGTGCTTTAAATGCACAGTGTGAATGTGGCCAGAGTCTGATTCATCTACATCTCTGGATAAAATTGAGTGGGTGGATGGGGAGAGAGATAAACAATAATAATTGTGATTGCTGCTCATTGTACTAATAATAACAGAAAAGCTGAGGTGTCCTGCATTTCACAGATAAACCCAAAACATCTATAAGGCTATTGGATCTGAAAACTAAGGAACACATGAAACATTCTAGTGAGAGAGAGGGGGGTGGATGGGATGAGAGAAAAGACAGACTGAGAAAGAGAGGGAGACAGAGTCAGTCTGCCGAAGGCGAATGGAGCTATGAGAGCATAAAGGACCTCAAAGTTCCTTTACTCCTCCTTTTGTGTTATGGTCCCTTTTAAAACAACATACCCTTTTAAAGTCAGCTTTTTAAAATCACCAGAACCACTTCTTTCATTCTTCAGATGCCAATTTTTTTTCAAGGGCTCTCACAATTTTGCCTGAAAAGCTCCTCTTCACTAGTGCTATGATGCTGTACTTAATGAATGGCATTTCCCTTATAGCGAAACATGAAAGAGATACACGTGCGCACACACAGAGGTCCAACCTGCATAGAGATTTAAGAGCTTAGATTTATCTCCGCCGCCCCCCCCCCCCAGCCTGAGACACTCAGTACTGTTGAGGGTGAAGCACCACACGCAGTTTAGGAACATTGAAGAGATGCAGCTGTTTTACACCGTGAAAAGCCAAGGCAATACATGCATAGCAGCAGTAAATCCCTGAACCCAGGCACCAGGAAGGAAAAAAGAGCAGTCAGCTAGATATTAGTGCTGCCATAAACATATTAAACTATTACTTTGGGTGGATGCTGCTATCTATATCAGCAACACCCTTGCACTCACCCTCGGCAATTTTGCCGTATTAAAAATTCAGACCTTCTTTCCTCTTATTATTTGAGTTGATTGAAAGTGCTTGTGATCAATAAGGGGAGGTTTTATCTTAACCGCAGATTGCTAGTAAAGACGCAGCTTTGTGCAGCCCCGCTGGTGCCGATTACTTTGGGATGGGTGACCCAGTGGAAAGAGAAGGCACCTTTTCACATCTTTTTGAAAATCTATATAAAGAAATTAGGCGTGTTCAATTCACCACTGCCACTAAACGTTTAGTGGTAGTGGTACCCTTGGCTATTGGTACAATGCATGAAAATGTCTATTAAAATGCCATGGAATTATTCATCTCTAGATAGTAGACATGTTCCTGCATGTTTATAGGAGGCTGCAGAAAACACACAAAGCAAGTTATTGATGTTTTGATTAAAATTGCTTTTCAGCAGCTCTGCTGCACTTAAAGGTGGGCACATATGAATCTGACTCATATGGACTCAGGCCAACGGCTCTTGTAATCCACTATTGTCAAAAAATGCAGAATGCTGCAGCCTGACTTTTGGTCAGAACAGCTCCACATCAGCATATTACGATGGTGATGAAAGCTCTGCACTGGCTGTCAGTATCTTGCCAAGCTAAATTCAAGGTATTACCGTTAAGGCATAAAGTCCCAAACCATCTAAGACCAGGTTACCTGAAGGGACCATCCTGTCCTTCACACACACATCACAGATCAGTGTGATCATCCCAAGAAACCCTCCTCTAACTGTCCCATAATTATCTTATATTCATTTAGTTTCTATGTGAAGCAAGGTTAGAGGCCCGGTATTTTGGACACCATTCCTGTTGAAGTCATACAGGCACCTGGTATTTTGTCACTTGCTGAAAACATATCTACGTACCTTCCAACATTACTCTGATGAAAATCAGGATGTCGTGATCTCACGGGAGCCAGCTGACTCACATGAAAATGCTGGCCACAAGCGCTGGTTCATCTTCCTCCCTGAGCTCAGAAGTGGCAATGGAGGAGGAAAATGGGACATTTGAGGATCAAATCAGAAACTGGGGTGGCTTCTCTAATTCTGGTATGTCCTGGGAAAGTCAGTGTTACCTCACAGGTGAGAGCTGAGGGGACCAAAAGTGCACACGTTACCCCAAAAGCAGTGTTACCTCAGCTAGACAAGTAATTTTCTGAAAATCCTGCTAAATGCCACTGCACTTAAAAGGGTTCTGTTTGTGTAAGATAGAAATTTATAAAGAAAGATGTTCTAGTTAAGGAGTTGTAGAACTTGTAACAGGTGCATCTTGATGCTCTCTCGTCCACTGCTGATGGCCAAATGATGGCATGACGAACTTTTCAGATTTAAAAGACTCTGTTCTTCTGTCAGAGGAAGGGGCTTTTAAACTCCACAATTAACAACAGCAAGATAAGAAGTGCTAATGTTTTAAAACTGCAAACAAGATCTGGAAGACTGACAAGGGGGCATTTGGCTCTTAAAATGGGCTGCCCAGCTACATGTTCTGGGCTCTATTATTAACCTCTCTGTCCATTTACAGGTTTTCAGACCATGTTTTCAGTCCACAATTTATTAAAGCAATAAAGGTGGCTCTTTAAATCATTTTAAACTAAAAAAAAAAAAAAAATGAAATGGAAGGTATTTCAACAGAAACTAGTTTCTTCTGAATCCCCATGCCTCAGTCAGAAATTCAAAATTCACATAATTTTGGATCTGTAGGTTTTGTTTTTTTAAAGGAACCTTACTGCCCTAGAAGGTATTAACTGTTGTTTGTGTCTGGAAGCCATGGGGTAGATTTGCACATTCATTTCTTATATAGAGCATAGATATCCAAACTCAAATATCAGCTCCCAAGGTTAACAATCACTGTAATTCCTCCATAGTTAAGGATTGTTGGGCCCCATGTGGTGAAAAGGAGGTAGAACAGCTGAAAATGTATCTGACTTTGTGTAGGGCAGTTCTGCCAAATCAAGAGATTTCAAGATGGAGCAGACATAAGTTTCTTTTCTAGAATCTACTTAAATTTAAGCGTGAGGAGAAGTAGACTTTGAAGAACAGAATGTGCAAAATATCCATTGATAACATCTTGGGAACTAGTTTTAAAGCCTTAAACCCTTTTCGTTTTTCAAATAAGTGTTGTGTGATTGTGTTTCCAGTTTTTAAAATATGCTTTAAAGCCATAATGTTTGCATGATGTGTGAATTCATTTTCCATTATAAGCTTTTTAAATGAATCTCTCTTTCTCTCTCTCTCTCTCTCTCTCTCTCTCTCTCTCTCTCTCTCTCTCTCTCTGTGCGCACATGTGCTATGTATTATTAGAAACCCAGCCACCCAAAACCTTATTATTGGATCCACCACACCACTTCATATCATGCAATGGTAAGGAGAAACCGAAGTCCCAAAGTCATGTCTGATGATTACTAAAGCCAAAATATTTATTCACAAAGTGTCTCTGTATCAGTTCCAGGCAAAGAAAAGCTCCCTGAGCCCCTTTCTTCATTTAGGTCCAAATGAAAACATTTCACAGGTTAATCACAGGCTGTGACAAGCAGTAAGACATTCTATACTGGGGTTTCTGGTCGACATTAGATGAATTCTAATCATAAATCACACAGCAAATTAAACTTGCTTATAACGCAAATCCCACTGGATCTGTTGCATTATGCAAGGCCAATTCATCCATCAAAGGCACGGGACATTTATCTGTAAGATTTGATTTCTTTCATGATGTGGCCCATGCGTAATGCTCATCCTGTCACATTTACATGTGCACACACCATGTATGCCAGTCTATTCACATGAAAGCTTAGCACGCCAGTAATCGGGACTGACACAAACCATTTTGGGCAAGGAGAAGGTGGTGGCGGGTGAGGTTCAGGCATACGTGGAGGAAACAGATTACTTGGGTCCCTTCCAGTCTGGCTTCAGGCCTGGCCATGGCGCAGAAGCTTCCTTGGTTGATGACATTTGTTTTTTGTTTTTTTAAATAAATTTTTATTGATTTTCCAACATATATTAAGACACAATACAACTAACAACACATAAACAAACAAACATATAAACACGTATAATTTCATAACCTCTTTTTCTTAAACCTTGTTTCAACGACTTCCCCCTACCTCCCTTTTCTGCACCCCTGTTTTAAGCTTTTCCAGCAACCCCTAATTTCAATTACTTATAAGTCACTTTCTTTAATCCTTTTTCTCTTACCCAGTTATTTGTCACTGCAATTCTGTTTTACATTACCCATGACATTTTAGCACTCATTAATTTTACAACAGTTCTTAAGATAAACTTTAAATTTCTTCCAATCTTCTTCCACCGTCTCTTTCCCTTGGTCGCGGATTCTGCCAGTCATCTCAGCCAGTCCCATATAGTCTATCACCTTCGTCTGCCACTCTTCCAGCGTGGGTAGTTCTTGTGTCTTCCAATACTTTGCTAAAAGAACTCTTGCTGCTGTTGTAGCGTACATAAAAAACGTCCTATCTTTCCTTGACACCAATTGGCCCACCATGCCCAGGAGAAAGGCCTCTGGTTTCTTATGAAAGGTACACTTAAGGACCTTCTTAATTTCATTATAGATCATTTCCCAGAAGACCTTGATCCTTGGGCACGTCCACCAAAGGTGGTAGAAAGTACCTTCAGTTTCATTACATTTCCAGCATTTATTATTGGGCGTATGATAGATTTTTGCAAGCTTGACTGGGGTCATGTACCACCTATAAATCATTTTCATAATGTTCTCTCTTAAGGCATTACATGCCGTAAACTTTATACCGGTGGTCCATAACTGTTCCCAGTCAGCAAACATAATGTCATGACCAATGTCTTGTGCCCATTTAATCATAGCTGATTTAACCATCTCATCCTGTGTATTCCATTTCAACAGCAAGTTATACATTCTTGACAAATTCTTAGTATTGGGTTCCAACAATTCTGTTTCTAGTTTTGATCTCTCCACCTGGAAGCCAATTTTCCTGTCCTGTTTGAAAACTTCATTTATCTGGTAATAATGAAGCCAGTCTCTTACTTTAGACTTCAATTTCTCATAACTCTGCAATTTCACTTTTCCCTCCTCTTGTTCTATAATTTCCCAGTATTTTGGCCATTTAGATTCCATATTAAGTTTTTTCACTTCTTTAGCTTCCATTGGTGACAACCACCTAGGGGTTTTGTTTTCCAACAAATCTTTATACCGAATCCAGACATTATATAGTGCTTTCCTAACAATATGGTTTTTGAAACCTTGATGAATTTTAACCTTGTCATACCATATATATGCATGCCAGCCAAACCTATTATTGAACCCTTCCAGATCCAAAATGTCTGTGTTTTCAAGAAGCAGCCAGTTTTTCAGCCAGCAAAAAGCCGCTGATTCATAATACAATTTTAAGTCCGGCAGGGCTTGGTTGATGACATTTGGCAGGAAAGAGACAGAGGGACTGTGACCTTGCTCGTTCTCCTTGACCTCTCAGCAGCTTTCAATATAGTTGGCCATAGTAGCCTCCTGGAGGGAGGTGGGGGCAATGTGCTTCAGTGGTTCTGCTCCTGCCCCCAGAGTCGTTTCCAGAAAGTAGTTACCAGAGGCTACTGTAAGCCTCCTTTTCTGTTCTTACATTCCAGGATCCGGCTGGTTTGCCCTTCCCATGCCATCCCAACCCTGCCCATTCAGAGCACCGTTTGATACACCAAGTTTCCAGCCTCAAGTCGACCATTCCTTAATTTCTGCTTCTGTTTTTTATTTCATTAGGCTGCTGAGAGTAATAGCTAATGACAGGAATAAAGTACAATAAGATTAACAGATAATCATTTAGGAGTTAGTGCCCTTTACTATGTTGTGGGATTATGAAATATTATATTCTGTGCATTTCACAAGACAATGGGCTCCTGTAAATCTCGGAGATTAATATGGAGATTTACAGCGGAAGGCTTCAAAAGTATTAAAGTGGCATTTATGGTGGTTGAAGCACAGGCATGTTCCAAGGGGAGATGGCACAGCGCTGTGCCTGCTGTCACACAGTATAAATGCAAAATTAAGACCTAGTTGCTGCGTTTAGGTGGAAAGAACAGAGATGACTTTAAGAGCTTTTTTCTGTGGCTGGCTTTCAAGTGCAAGAAAGAATAGCTGCATGCACTGAAAACTGTCAGCATCCTACAAAGGAGCATTTCATGCCTTGCTATGCACAGCTACCATCACACAGATACATTTACCCCACGGGCTGCACATATGAACTTGGCTGAAATCAGAAATGTCAAGTAAACCTGGTGATGGTTAAGGAAATAGCCAGTGTTGGCTGTTTACATGTACAGTATAGCATGCATTTTGCCCAAATATGGACTTTGGAACATAAATAGATATTAACTGTAAATTAAATATCTGCCAAACTATAGTAACAGTATGATATACGTGCAGGTATTCAATGCATGGATAGCATGCGTGTGTAGGGGTGGGTGGAAAATCCCCTGCCTTGCGTTTGCCTTCCAGATTACAGTGGTACCTCAGGTTAAGAACTTAATTCGTTCTGGAGGTTCGTTCTTAACCTGAATCTGTTCTTAACCTGAGGTACCACTTTAGCTAATGGGGCCTCCTACTGCCGCCGTACAGCCACCGCACGATTTCTGTTCTCATCCTGAAGCAAAGTTCTTAACCCAAGGTACTATTTCTGGGTTAGCGGAGTCTGTAACCTGAAGCATCTGTAACCTGAAGCGTCTGTAACCCAAGGTACCACTGTACTATACTTCTGAAATTCTGCACAGAACCTTGGACAGATACATCAAAGCTACCCATGCCATCATATACACCTGCAAATTTATTTATTTGTTACATTTATGTATTACCTTTTCCACCAAGGAGTTCAAGGTTATCCCTGTGATCCTCCTCATCTTATCCTCACAACAACCCTGTGAGGTAGGCTAGACTGAGAGACAGTGACCAGCCCAAGGTCACCTATTAAGCTTCATGGCTTTGTGGGGATTTAAATCCTGGTCTCCCAAGTCCTAGTCCAGGGGTCAGCAATTTTTTTTCAGCAGGGGGCTGGTCCACCATCCCTTAGACCTTGTGGGGGGGGCAGACTATATTTTTTTTGGGGGGTGAATGAATTCCTATGCCCCACAAATAACCCAGAGATGCATTTTAAATACAAGGACACATTCTGTTCATGTAAAAACACACTGATTGCTGGACCATCTGTGGGCTGGATTTAGAAGGTGATTGGGCCAGATCTGGCCCCCGGACCTTAGTTTGCCTACCCATGTCCTAGTCCAACACTCTATCACGGCTAAAAAATGGCCGCTGTTTCTTTAATGCTAAAAGAACTAAGTCAGCATGAGTCAGCGGCCTACAATGACTCATGCAACCTTTCACCAAAATTGTACTTGTATATATAGAGTGGTCAATGTTAGTGTGGTGGGTGTGGGTTGGTTGGATGGTAGAAAGCTGATTGCGTTTGGTGTTTGTAAAAGCTGTCAGTCGTGGTTGGAGAAGACTTTTAAGAATAAAAGCAGCATTCTGCAAAGTACTCTTTCTTAAGGACTCTTTGTGCCAACTAGGGTCTGAGGACCAGGCAAAGGAGGTCAGAACCTGCTCCCTTTCAAACATTGACACACTCTAACCATTTCACCACACTGGCTACTTATCTACCTACCTATGTATTTGAGAGAGTCCAGCAGATAGGCCTTGGAAGTAGGTTTAGAAGACCTGCATTCAAGTCCCACCTCTGCTGTGGACTCTTTGTGCGGGTTTGGTCAAAGCATTGCTTCTCTACCCAGGTCCTCATGGTGCAATCCAGGACTCTCTGACTCCAATGGGACTTACTTCCAGTTTGCATAGCCACAGTGATTTGTTTCACTGGTTTAGTGGGAGAGCAAATGCTAGAAAGAGAGCGAAGGACTTTGTAAGTGGTGTGCTGTATGCAGGATTAGTAGGAGAGTTCCCAACTTCCAAGCTGAACTGAGCTTCAAGTATAAGGCGAGAGGCTTCCAGCAGTCCTTTTCTCTAATCAATGCATCACCCTTCCAAGAGCATCACATTAAGCGTCACCCCTTGCGTCCTCTTCTGCCCTTTAAAGAGATGGATACTGAGAACCTGCAGAGATTAAGCAGTATCTGTATTACCACATGCAATCGTAAGAGTTCATTGCTCCAAGCGTGAAGGTAGGTTTCTTGCTTTTAACAAGCAATCTTCATAACTTGCTAATTAAACAATAAGTATAATGAAAAACTGTTAATTGCTTAGTTGCATTTTTTATGATCTAATGGAAATTTTTAATTATAAAGCACTGTTGTGATATGGAGCTTGTAATGACAAGGGGGAAATGAGCCTGATTTACTGGTGTTCAGCAGCAACATCTTTATTGCCTTCCAAATAAAACAGCCCATCATCTAACTTTACAACATGTTTGCTTACATCACCACCCACTGTCTTGGTTTAAGACAGTGCAGGGCACAGCCTTAAAAGCACGAGGGGTGCTTATGTGAACTGAATGAAAAAAATGAATGAGCACCCAGATGAAATGATCATAGACTCATAGAACTGTAGAGTTGGAAGGGACCCCCGAGTGCCATCTAGTCCAACCCCTGCAATGCAGGAATCTTTTGCCCAAGGTGGGGCTTGAATTCTCAACCCTGAGATGATTTACTCATGTGCCAGATTTAATCTTCGCTAAGGTTTATGACTTTATGGACTCAGCTACATTGGTTTTTAAAAAGTGTTTTAAATGTGCTACAACACTGTGAAAACAGATGATGCTGTAGAGTTTGATCCTCCAGCAACATGGTTTCCCATTGTGAGCTTTACAATGCAATTTCCTGAAACGTTTTTTTAATGTTTTTTTAATCCAGCCTATATGTTTTGGTTTTCCATGTTGGTGATCCCATAGAACAAGGACGATGAAACTTTGGCTCTCCAGATGTTGCTCAACTATAACTTCTGTCATCTCTGACCATTGCCCGTAATGGGTGGGGCTGACAGGAACTGTGATCCAAAACACCTGGAGGCTACAAGTGCCTCATCCTTGCCTTTTCGGTTGATGAGGTCAAAGGCCTTTGTCAGGTCTATAAAGGTGATATACAAGGGGCGTCTCTGCTCTTGGCACTTCTCCTGCTGTTGGTGCAGTGAGAAAATCATGTCGAATGTTGACCTCTGAGCTCTAAAGCTGCATTTTGAGTCAGGATAGACCCTGTTAGCCAGTGACTGTAATCTGTTGAGAACTACATGGGTGAAGGCTTTCCTCACAGTACTCAGCAGAGAGATTCCATGGTGCTTGTTACAGTCATGGTGGTCACTTTTGTTCTTGTAGAGGGTCACTGTTAAGGGCACACGGTAGAGAGTTAACTCTTTATTGTCAACTATTGCAGTCGCTTCTACAGCTCTGGAGGCCTATGCACAGCAATCTAGCATCTAGGCAGCTATTTCCAGGGAATAGGGAATTTGGAGGCAGGGAATAGGGAAACTGCTCTAGGGAGCAATTGCAGCAACTGGAGACCCCTCCCCATCTACCTTCCCTTCATGGGCTGTGCACATATAGCCAGAGACCACACCTGTGTGGAAGCTGCTTCTGCTCATCCCATTTCAATTTTCCCCTGGAAGACAGTGATGCAGGGGAGGGTGGGGAAGAACACGGCCCTTCACTTACCTGGCCTGCCTCTTCCCCCAGCTCTCAAGCTTCCCCTGCTTCCGATTCTTGCATCCTGGCTGATACAGGTCCCCATAGACCACTGCCTCCGTCTCCTGAGTCAGACTCCAGCCTCCCTTCCCCTGGTAAACACTCATCACCGCCCTGCCAGTCCCTAATGGTTACAATGCTGGAGGTGCACATATCTTGTGGCACAGATCTTGTTTCACAGCACTGCAAGAGGAGGCTGCGGAGGTGTGTCATGAGGTCAGCTGTCAGCACTTCTGTTGGGATTCTGTCCTGCCCTGTGGCTTCCCCACATGCCTGAGGGTTGATGGTAGGCAGAGTCCGGATGCTGTCAATTGCTGTGTTGAAGACCAACTTTTCCCATGAGTATCATTCTTGCTAGTGATCTGCCCATCACTTCATCTACTTGCTGCGATCTCTGATGCTCTCCAGACAAGGTTTTCAGCGGTGCAGTTTTTCTGATTGTTGGTCCAAAAGCTTTCTTCATGCCTTTATACATTTTTCAAGTCTTGTCACCATCAGCTGCAAGTTGAATGCTCTGACAGTGCTTTAGCCAGTAGTCATTGGCACACCGTCAGGCAATCCGTTGGACATAGCTCCTTGCCTTTATGATTGTGTAAGAAACCCTTAGTTTCCTGACTAGTTGCAGAATTATTTTAAGGAGTTCTATAATGGGAGCAGAACCCCTCTCTAGCATGTGCTGGAAGTGAATAGAATTTAGAACTGGGTGAACAAGTGATCTTAACCATAATTTCAAAACACCAGTAGCCAATATGATGCCCTCCAGAGATTGGTGGACTACACCTCCCATCATACCTGAACACTCGTCATGTTGTCTGGGGCACACCTGAAGGTTACCATTTTGGCTGTCCCTGTTCTAAACTATCATTTCCTCTTTACAGTATTATCAACTCCATGCCCTTCTTTTCCAATCCGCATTTCAGATGGGTTTTGCTAACAGTAACCAGCACACAAACTGGGATTTTAAATACAATCAGAATAACCACAGAAGACAATGTCATTCTCGTGCTATGTTGTGTGTATATATATCATTTTGGGAAGTATGAGTTTTCTTTTGGTCCTGGGAAGGCAGATTTGTAGCATGACTGACTACGAGCATCACAAGCCTCTGTGGAAGTTATCAAATTCAGACCTCAAAGGCAATGTTATGGTTTGCTGGTTTGTTCATTTTTTTATCGCTGTAATAAAGACTTTTGAAATGGCTACCACTGCGTATAACTACTTTACTGGTCTACATTGATGGGTGCTTTGTGACCTCCCAGGTTCAGGTGAGCTTGTACTAACTGAGCATCTTAAATTGCTAAGGGTTTTTTACTTACTTCTGAAGGTGGTTGTACCTTCAATCTTGATTTCCTAGAGGCATTATGAATCCCAGAATAACATTAGGATATCAATTACTTTTATATTGCATGTGCAATAGGTCCCCATAAACAGCTAATGTTCCAGTAGGTTCAAGGGTATGGTCTGAAGGAACGTGAGGCCACCATCTGGCTGAAGCTAAGGACATCTGGTTCTGGCCATTGCCTGGGTGGGGAACTGCCAGGGAACTACATGGATGCTGCCTTGGATTCCAGGATGGGACAAAAATGGGGTGTAAATGTAAGAAAGTATAAATAATGTTTAAAATGGAACATGTCACACCAGAAATTATAATCAGAATAGGAGAGTGGTTGAGGGTGAGGGTTCATGGTTCTCTCAGTTTCCAGACCTTCATATTTGTGTAGGTGGGTGGATGTGAAATCTGGATGATCACTTTATTCCATTTCATATATCCTGCAACTGGGTCAGTAAGCCCAAAGTAAAGGAAGGTGTGACATCCTGTTTTTGCTGGCATCCATCTGTCTTGGAAGACAATGGAGGAGTGCACCTTTGGGGTGAAGTCAAGGTGTTGGAAAGTTATAGCACCTGCTGTGGCTGTAGAGACCGATATGGGAGAGACATGTTTTGTTGCAGCTGGGGCAGATGAAGGCTTCCAGCTGTGCTGCTGCAAGTGCTCCAAGTTTCATTACCTTCCTGTCATCAAGAATTGTAAAAGGCCTCCACACATCTAATAAAATCTTTGCCCTTAGATGTCAATTATAATGCATAAACTAGAATTTCCCAAAAGGGAGCATCAGATCTACTTAATATTTGTGTAGGTAGCTTGCTAGAGTCCACAAGTCTCTGGTGGGATAAAGAGGAGGAGTTTGTAGCTGCCTGTCATGACCTGGGGTCAAACTTCACTTCTTCAGGGGATGAGGACAAGAATTCAGAATTCAGAGTAGGAAAGTGAATTGCCCTCAGGGCCAGCTCCAGAAGCACTTAACCAACTGGAAGCACTTCCAAAGGAAGAACCTGTGATGCCAGCACTCCAGTCTGAAGACATCGTGTAGCCTTCCTCAGGTTCAGAGGATTTCAGCTCAGAAGCCCTAGGTCAACCACAGTCTACTCTGTTCCATCAAAGTCAACAAATGCTAAAGCAGATAGAGCTTATTAAATGAAGAGCCACTAAGCTGCTATGTAAGCCTAAGACTCAGTCTGAGGATGCCTGCTGTTGAAACAACACCTGAGCTCCGCTTTCATGACGTCTCCAGCCTTATCTCGGCTAAGGTCAGTGCTCACAACAGAACATTGCCTGATTCTCCAGTTGTCCAGAATAGATGTAGCTGCAAGAACTTAATTAGGATAGTCACTCATAGTGTGAGGATGGAAAGCTGGTGATTTGAGTATGTGTGTATGGTGTGTGGCTTTGGTGTGCAAGCACTTGAAGTCTCGAATTGATATTAGTAGATAGATGATATTAGTATACAGCATTAATACTCCTGGATTGCTTTATATTGGATCTGGGAGCAAGGCTGCACTCACCCTCTGGCATCTGCACAATGAATGTGAGAATCTGTAGTGGTGGAGCCTTTGCATATACAGCTTTATGTAAGAAGCGTTCCATAGGACCTGGGATCCCTTTGCCACGCATCCTTCCCATTCCCAATTCCTCTCCTTCTGAATAGATGCTGGCAGCAAGGAAAGGACTGCTATATTTGCCCTGCCAGGACTATTCCACCCATCTTCCCTCAAACAGCTGAACAGCCATAGAACTCCCTCACACTACTTCAATAGTAGCTAATTGGTTCTAGTTCAAAAGAGTGCTTTGCCTTTAAACTTCTTGATCAAACGAATTAAACCTAACAATTGGATTTGAGTTGTCTGGTTCTTTCCCCTCCACACACAAGATCTACTGCTGGTCTCACAGTCCTGCCTGTATTTCCATTTGCTGATGAAACTGGTGTTTGGTCCCATGGTTTGAGAACTTCATGTGTTGCAGCTTGTTAGGATGAGATGAAGGTAGCTGTCAATTTATAAAGGTCTCTGGATGTGTTGCAATGATTGCCGTTCCACATTATCCATTAATCTCACAATTTAAATTTGTCACCTTCGCCTTGCAGCCTGCTGGCCACGTAAGCTGAAACAGGCCTTGCCCCCATTCTGCCCCAGACCATGCGTAGAGCATCTCATTAGCTGGCAAATACAGTTACCACTTGTGGTCTGACATGAAATATTCATTGGCTGCTTTGTACAAAAAAAGAAAAGAAAAAAAAAGATTGGCTGTTAACTAGTTGAGAATATATGAGAAAACAGCCAAAGGAATTACAATTGATTTTCTTGTCTTATCGGTGAGAGCACATACTGTATTATTAATATAACGCACTCAGTGCAGTTCTATCAATTGGGGATTAAATTGTGATAAAAATACCAAAGTTTCGGCATTTCTTTACAGCTTCATGTTGCCCCAGTATTCCACCGCTGATACGTGCTAAATAGAGGGTAAAGTGGAATTTCTTAAGTGTGTGCATATGAATAATTTTTAATGATATGCAGATTCCTCACCCGCACTCTGGGTTCACAATGGAAATCATAGGGGGGGGGCATCTCTGAGGACTGGCCCTGCCCCAAGTTGTCCCCCAAGCTTCCATGTATCATTGATGAGAAATGCCACCCAATCAGAGTTTTCCATGGCCATGCTAAAATCGCATGCATCCACTGGGATCTTGACTCCGCTGCTACAGCAGGGGACTCTCAAGGGGTGTCCAGAGCACTGTCTAGTCCTGTTGTGTCCAGGGAGGTGATTAATACCTCCCCATGAGAGTGGGTGGTCCCTGCATGCTTGAAGGGGGGTTGGTAAAGCCCTCCCCAGACCTGGAAAATTTAAGTAATTACATACCGGCCAGTTGCCAATCTGCTCCTCTTGGGTAAGGTTCTTGAGTGTGTGGTTGTGGACTGGATCCAGCTGCTATTGGAGGAAAATGATTTTCTAGATCCATTTAAGTGGGGTTTAGGCCTAGTTTTGGCACAGAAACCGCTTTGGTTGCCCTGGATTTTGACATCTGTCGGGAGAGAGTTAGGAGAAATGTGTCCCTGTTAATTCTCCTCAATCTCTCAGTGGCTTTTGATACCATTGACTATGGTATCCTTCAGCAGCGGCACCCCATTGGCCCTTCCTCAGAGTGAAACTCTGAGGGGGGGGAGGTGGTGGAGAGACCGGAAGAGACCTTCACCTCACTGGCTCAGTTGGCAGCCGGTGGCCAATAACAAGGTCAGTAATGAAGCAAGCAGAGGGCAGGCAGGCAGGAGAACACCAATTTACCATTCTTCTGCATCTGTCACTTGAGATAGTTATCTCATCCCACCTCCTGACTGGACAGCTCCTGAGAACATGTGAAGCAGCTCTGAGCCTTAGACATAATAGCACCATCTCTCAAGGTCTCAGGACACATCTCACTGTCACATCTGACCTTTAGCTGTTATAAAGATGCCACTTCACTAGTTGCATTGCAAAAATGCAACATCCAAAGTGGTCATGATGTACTGAGCTTCACTTAAGGAATGCCAGAAGCAAAAATTAACGAAAGCCTGGAATCTCTTAAGTACGCTGGTGTGGTAAATATTAGAGCTGTGTGCAAATGGCCCCAGTTTTTTTCTCTTCTTATTTGTGGCCAGAGAAGTGGGTGCTGGGAATGCATTTCACCCAATTTTGGCAGGGAGGAAGAACAGGTTCTTAGGGGTGTAGTGGAGCATTATTAGTGGCAGGAGCCAGACAGCTTTATTTCACCAGACTCCCCCCCCCCCCCGCTGCTATTGCTGTTATTAACATTCTGGCTTCCAATCTACAACCTCCATGATGTCCCTGAACTAGTGTCTTTCTGGGGAATTATAGAGGGAAGTTGGAAGCTTCACCACACACAAAAAACTGTGGAAATTGTTGAGAGTAGTTTCTGCATTTTGCTCTTCTTTTCCTAGGGAGGGGGGTGAGAGAAAAAGAAAAATCTCAGAAATTTTCTCAGGAAAAGGAAAAGTTTCTGAGAAATTTCTAGTAAATATTCTTTAAGATGAGATAATGTGCACCAAGGACAACTCCTCCTCACTCCCTTGGCTTTCGGCCTGAGACATTTTGCCTACTATTTGTTTCTAACATTTCCTTATTATAGCTCTATCTCATTAGCCATGATATATCCGCAAGCTGGCAGCCAAAGGTTAACTGTGACATGCAAGAGTCTCTTAACATTACAAACCCCTCTGCTCCACCCATTTGTATTCATTTCAGTGGCTACTGCAGGCTCCATGAGCGGGTTTAACAAGTCTCTGAAGGTCTCTCTTACTTACAGAGCACAAGTAAAATTTGCAAAAGGAGCAATTACAGCTCCTTCCTCCTTCACTCTCCCCATGTGCATCTGAGTCAGACACCAGCGTGGCTGGGCCTGCAAGATCAATGGTCTGAAAAGGGCTCTCGCTATTTGTGCATTCAGCTGTGCTTTCTGAGTTGGTTGTCTCACTGCGCAGCTGCCTCCTTGCATGCCAGATAACCTAATAATAGACTATAGCTGGAGCCTGAATATCATAATTCTGCTGAGTTCACTTTTGGTGATAATCTTAGCCCAGGGTACACTACTTGGATACAGCCCTTGCCTTGAACACTGGCACCTATGAATATGTAGGGTAACCTCCTTTCTTCCATAGTGACCTTGCCCCGGCTTAGCTTTTCACATTTTGCCCCACTATTGGTTGGGAGAGAATAAACAGGGAGCTGGAACCTCAGGGCAAACACAGGGAATAAGTCCCATCACATTGTTTTTCAAGTTATCTTGTGTGGTGTATGGGATACAAGATGGCAGTCTTCTTCATGGGATGTGCTAAAGGTCAGTTTTGGACCTTTGGGGATGTTGCTTAGAGAAGGCCAGTGCTTGCAATGCTGTGCAAAGAAATTTGTGGCATTGGTATGGCAGGAATGGGGAGGCGGAAGCATTCTGCTCATATGATATGCTTTCTCCATCATACCAGCTTGTTTACAACTTGAACTGAAACAGGCTTCGCACTTTCTCATTTATAGCCAATTACTAGTGATGGAAGAGTCTGCAGTAGATTTGAGGGTCACAGGTGGAGCAGCGTTCAAGCTACAATTCCAGGATTTATAGAATCATTTCTGCCCTCTTGGGCAGAAATATGTGTGTAGAATATCTTGAACAAATGGAACATCTTTTCTACTTCCTGTCTCACTGCATGGCAAGGCTGGACAGCTATTCCATTAGGACGTGCAGGAGTAATTCTAATGTATTGATAAGGCAGGGAGTTGGAAAAGGTGGGTTGCCGGGAGCAAAACCACCAGGTCACATTTCACCCAGCCATTAATTCTCTAGGTAAGTTGGCCACTTATGCATTGTGAAGAAAAGAAGACAAAGGTTTTATGAATTTGCATAAAATCTGCATGTGCAAATTTATATGTAAACATGCAAGTGTACATCTCACTGTAACGTGAAAGATCATGACCAAGTGGCCTGACAGCTAACTGAGTGACTTTGGGGGCCCTGCTTTCACTTCTTATACAGTAGGTCTTAATCTTCAAGCCAGACGTGTACCAGACACTCCTTCAAAACATAAAAGCTAACTCCCCCCAATAAAATACCACATGGGATGGGGCTTTCCTGGGGCCCCAATATTTTATTCAAGTTGCCACCCTTGCTTCCAATAGAGGACATCTTCAAATGGAGAGGGAAATGAACAGCTTGAGCTTCTGTTGTTTCTCTTTCTTACTACAGCAAATTTGGAAGTTCTATCTAGTTGGTAGTGGGTCACTGCCAGGGCTGTTGGTGCCAGGCCTGGAGGTATTGTGAGGTTTTTGGTTTTTTTAAGGCATGGTTGATGGATCTAAAACAGACACTTTTCGTCGCTGAAGTGTTTATCTAAGTCTAATTGAAGTTCTGTGTGCAAAGTACCAGTTAATTGCTATTAGAAGATTATTATTAACAGCTGCAAGATTGGAGTCAGGTCAAGGGATTGATGGGAGAGGTGGGAGAATAGCTTCAGTGGTAAACACCAAAGATGTGCATCTTCCCAAAGCTTATTTACCAAGCAAACAACATGTTGTTAATTATTTTTTGAACACAGCATGCAACTTCACTTGGAGAAATCTGAAATTTGAGAGGGGTGTGTGTTCTAACCTAATGTAGTTTTAGTTCAGGCTTCCCCAACTTAGTATCATCCAGACTTTTTTGACTACAACTTCCATCACCACTAACCATAGGCCATGCTGACTGGGGCAGATGGGATTTCTAGTCCAAAACATCTGGAAAGCACCAATTTGGGGGACGCACCTAGTTAAATAAAAAGGTGCAGGGTCTGAATGTACTTCAACTCAAGTGGTGGGTTATGTAGATTGAGATGGAAGACTAGATATTTTGGAGCCTGGATCACCAACTGAGTCATAATATAAAGAATACGATGACGTGTTTGTGTGTGATCAGGCTTCCAATTCTACTGGTGATGAGGAATCAAACTGAATCTGATCCTGAACCTGGACTGAAAGGAAGGTGAACCTTATTTCCCCCAGAACTACTGTAGAGCACACCTGGATCATTTTTTTGCAGCCTTTGTTGGACCTCAACTAAAACAGAACCTTCCCCCAAATTCAAGTTACCCATTCAGAATAAGGATTTAACAACAACAGCAGCAGCAACAACGCTAGTGGAGTGATACATGTATTGGCCCCAATCAGGCTGAGTAATGATGAATACATTAAAAATTGGAAGGGTTTGTTTGTTTGTTTGTTTTTTAATTTAAAGGCTGGTCTGACTTTGCCCACTTTGAGGATGGGAAAGTTGTTGTCAAAACCCGATTTTTCTAACTTTTGACCTAAAGTGTCAGCACAAGCCCTACTGTTCAGGTTCCCTGACTGCATCTGTGATTGTTAGTCCCCAGGATCTCAGCTTGTGCAAGTCTAGCCATCTCTCAGAGTCCTGGCTATGAGGTCCTGACGAGAGAAAGCCATTCTGGCCTGCTGAAGGTGGCCGGTACCTAAGTGAACAAGAAAGTGCTGAATATTAACTCAAGTTATAATTGAAGATTAGCACTTTTCCCCTCTTCATCCCATCTTAGCTAGACAAACATGCATGTGGTTTTAGCTGCACAATATGAATTATAATAACAAAACCAAAACTAATATTGCAAGGGGTTGGACTGGATGACCCTTGTGGTCCCTTCCCAATCTGATTATATGACTTTCTAAACCGTAAAATAAAATGTCATTTTTTGAAATGATGCAAAAATAAGTTAAATAACCTATTTCTAGATTTTCTAGATGACTACTTAGTTGCTTTTTTGAAATCAGATGTCAGTTTATGTTATTTATTTTAAGCACCTTGCTGTTTCTCGTGCCCTATTGGGTAATCCAGCGCTGGTTTATGGGCAGCTTCCGGGCCCCTACTCTCACTTCTTATGTTTACTTATTTTTAAACAGCACTTGGCCCAGAGCACCCTTCAGATTTAGTAAATGCTCCCTCCTTTAGTCAGTGTTAACCCCAAACCTAAACCAAGTATTTTTTTATTTTTTAAAAAAATGGAATAATTTTTTACTTTCTGCTGCTGTCATGCCTTCTGGGGCCCTGAAGAAATTTAATTGCCTGCCACTAGTTTAGATGAGCAAGCAGTAAACGTGGCCAAAGGAGAAAAGGTTCTGACCTTTGATTCCTCAGAAACTCTTTCATAAAACCTTGATCCTCACTTTAGCCTGTGTATGTGGTACAATTATGTATCGGAAGCCTCTGAGCAGACAGCATGGAGGCACTATGTTGTCAAGCAAGAGACGCTGTGAATGAGAGATGGGTTCTGG
Source organism: Podarcis filfolensis (assembly GCF_964270895.1). Taxonomy (NCBI): domain Eukaryota; kingdom Metazoa; phylum Chordata; class Lepidosauria; order Squamata; family Lacertidae; genus Podarcis; species Podarcis filfolensis. Next base: position 40,288,995 of record NC_139608.1, on the reverse strand, counting down.
TTAGTGAGTTGTGTAGATAGGTGACAGAGACCTGGCAACAACGCCCTCCACCCCTCAAGGAAAGCTCAGGGGTGAGGCATGAAATTTCTCAGGAAGAAGATGGACTGGTCACCTTATGTAAGAGGCAAGAACCTAGGGGATTAATAGCTTGAGTCCAGGAATCCTTTGAGCGTGGAGCATTTATCACACTGAGATTTGAGAGGAGACTCAAACACCCCCCCCCCAGTTAATATAACATGTAGCAAAACTGTTGTAAGCCCTTTCAGGGACTGGTGGGTCAGGTTATGATGTTCTTTGTACTGTATTCCCAAAAGGGGAATGTGTGAGAGAGGTAGATAAGGACCCTAGAGAGGAAGGACCTGCCCATTTATCTTTGCCTCCTCAATTACTCTGATCAGCCCAGCGTGGCCCCTGCAGGCATTGTGCTTTCGGCTTCTGTACGGGAAATGTGCAAGGGGTTAATGAAGCTTTTGATCTGACCAGCAAGCAAAACATTAGTTGGAGGCTCTCTGAAGCATCGCTACTTTGTCTCAGCCCAAGAGCACGGGGATTATTTCTTGTTTCCATGAACAGCGTGAGATTTGCTGGGATTTCAGCGCTGCATCCAGGCCTGTAGTGCTGATGAAAACCAGAGCGTTGGGGGGGGGGGGTCGGGGAGAGGTGATGTCCAGCACTCTGACAATATTTTCCAGCCTGTTTGTAGTTCATCTGAGGAGGATTCTGCGTTTTGTATAGTTCCTCTGCCACTGATCCTCCGGGTTTCGCCATTCATTAAGAGGGACAGTGAACTCCCGAGGTTGTGTCAAGTCCTAATGAGAAATGCCTAACAATGCTCAGCGTTTGATTTATGAGCGCTGCTTAAGTTAGGCTTAGAGTCATGCCAAAACAGGCTGACGAGATAAGCGCACATTTATCTATAGAAGTTACGGAATAATTATGCGAAAGCGTTACATTTTTAAGAGAAACAAAGACAGACCTGCGGGAAGCACATTTTCACAGCGTGATTTAGCAAAGCCCAATCAACCCCCTTGCGGGAGGACAATTAACAGAATTAAAAGTTGGAATTTTAATTATCATACAAATTAGGGGGAAATTAATCAGCTCATATTTTATGACCACTGCGCTCTCAGCCTTGCCAGTTGAGGTTTTATGGCAAATCTTTTGATTAATTGAGATGCAGCATGAAAGCATAAAATCTAAACTTGAGTGGCATTTTAATACTCAACCCTCTCGTTCATTTGCTTCCCCAGCATTAGGAAAAGAAAGTGAAAGCTCTTTGTTTACCTTGCAGCTCCACCAGACACTGCCTCTTTTGCCTTCCCCAACCTGGTGCCCTCCAGACATTTTGGACTACAATTCCCATCAGCTGCTGACAGGCTGGGGCTGATAGGAGTTGTAGTCCAAAACATCAGGTTGGGAAGACTTCCTTAAGTGTTCTCTAGCACTCTGTTACACTTTCTTTGTTTCAGTGTGGAGAAAACTTCTAATCGGTGCTTTTTTCTACGAAAACAAGGTGCAGGAACCACCACCTCAGTCGCCAACCTGACGCCATAGGGAAACCAGAATTTCGTGACAAGATGCCGGGTTTGCAGTTCAATCTGCCACCTGCTTTGGCTGCCATCGTGCCAGTGTGCACCTCGCCCCCACCAGTCCAGACCGCTTTGGCTGCCATGCCGAGAACCTTGCTGCTTGGGAACTTCCTTTGCTGGGTGAGTGGACTTCTTGGACAAAGCAAGGCAAAAAAAGGTGCCAGAACTGCACTCTGGCATGTTCTGGCCGACAAAAGCCCTGCTTCTAATTCTGGTGGCAACTGGAGTGAGTGTTGGCATATACCCAGGGATGGGTAAATATATCCATTTTGGTTTATCTCAGTTTTCCATGGCTAGCTGTAGTTTCCCACATTTTCTCATCAGTTGTTTTTTTAAAAGACATTATTAAAATGTTTTGGTATTTTAGCACAATTCTCCTAATACAGTGGTACCTCGGGTTAAGTACTTAATTCGTTCTGGAGGTCCGTTCTTAACCTGAAACTGAAGAACTACTTTAGCTAATGGGGCCTCCTGCTGCCGCCGTGCCGCCATAGCACGATTTCTGTTCTCATCCTGAAGCGAGGTTCTTAATCCGAGGTAATATTTCTGGGTTAGCGGAGTCTGTAACCTGAAGTGTATGTAACCTGAAGCGTATGTAACCCGAGGTACCACTGTAGACACATTTTTGTATGCAGCTTTATTTCATATGCAGAGTTTTTGCAAGTCATTTCCCCATATAAATTGTAAGTTTGCATGTTATTTTTCCTAATATTTTGCACATCACCTTGGGGCATATGGGGCGTCATTCGTGCCCCCAGGCCTGAGGTTCCCCACCACTGCTTGTAGGGCTCCATCTTGTCATCTCATCTGTTCCGTATTTATGTGAAACTGCTGGGTGAGATAGTTTGTGGTTTTGACACTAGGTATCTTCAATATATTGATCATGCACACTGATATTTTCTCTTTTTTATGGTCCAGACACAAGACTGAGGGCATGTTGGTTGATGAGTTTTCTGCTGTGAGGAGGAGAGATAGGGATGGGGCATGTGCACCCAAAGGGAAACTTGCATAAAAGCTTCGGAGAACATTAGAGAAACAGCAGTCCAAAGATAATAAACAGTGGCAGAGGAGGACATTTTGCCTATAATACAGCTTGACATGAAATATTGCTCAGTTCTTACCTACTTAAAATGCAGAGTAGAGTGTGCTCCAGGAGGCCACAATATGTTGCCATGTATGATAGGCTAGGAATACAGCCAAGGATGGCACTGGTCAGTTTTTTTCTAGCCCTTGAAGCGTCAACTAAGATGCCTTACATATCCCCCTGTTGGAGATTCTAACCCTGTTCTGTAATCATTTGTGAGAAGTCGCGTTAGGAACCATCAAAAGGAAATGCCACAGCTAATGGTCAATAGCTAGAGATTCATGTTCAATTTGACTAGTTTTATTTCCGCCAGAAAGGCTCGACTGGCACATGCTGCGGTCTGAATATTTCGGGAACCATCTGCTGGGATGTCTTTATTTTCTAGCCCAGCTCCATTTGCATCCATGATCAGTACTGTGCATTTGGCTGGAAACAGCAGGCTGCAATGGTTCTGCTTGTCAGTATTTGCTTCAGCCAATCTAGGGCTGCAAATTAGCCTTACTTCCAGATCAAAGCCTGACTACTCCCAGGAAATCTCAACTGTCTGAGGCACAGCAGAAATATGGATCTTGCATAATAACTTCTGCCTAGTACAAAATGCAGTCTTTAACCTCTCATATACCTTCAGAAGTATAGTGTCTGCATAGTAACGGGATGGGAAATATATGTGCCTAAGATTGGGATGGAAAAGTCTTGTCCATTTTGGTTCTCTCGCTTTCCCAGTTTCCCAACTTGAAATTCACTTCTCTGCAGCAATTTAATTCTTTAGCATTAGAGTGTGATTTTCTGCTAATGAAAACATTTTTGTATGCTCTTTTGACTAGTGCACACATTTTTGCAAGCAACTTCTCCTAAGTATGTTATTTTTGCTAATATATTCATTTTAAAGCACTCTTATTTATGCATTTTTGTAAACATTGGGCAGAGAGCTGCATCACAAAATTTGGTGTGAATTTCCAAGGCTGGGTGTGTTTTGGGTCTCCTTGTTTTTGGGAAATGAATATTTGATAGATTCAGTTTTAAACATGAACTGAATGTGGGCAATTTGTTTGATGGAGGTAGGAAGGAAGGAAGTTTCATCCATGTCCACCAACACTTACCCACAGAGCGCCTAGTGTCCAAGAGACAACAGCATTCCAATTGCCACAGAGGGCCCCCAGGTTGAACCAATTTTCTGCTGGTTAGTCATGTGTAAAAGTGGCCTTTAACAGGAAACACAGCTTTTCATCTGCGTAATGCAACTTCAAAGCCTCTGATTTTGCTCGTGCCTCCAAATGGTCAGGGCATTCTGCAGCCAGATGGTGTGGAATTAAGGATTGCTCTGCAGGGCTGACTAGTGACATGGAAGTGATTATTTTAATTAGCCCAAGATCAGATTCTGGATGACAAATGAGCTCAGACCCACTGTCTCAGAGCAGACGCAATTTATGGTTCAAACACAGCCTCCTGACCTCAGCAAAAGTTATTCTAAACATAAGGATAGAATTAGGGCTGTGCTTTGACGGAAAAAAGTTGAACGCAGCTCAAGCTGGACTATTTACATTTCAGATTCATAATCCAAATGCTGTACTAGCATATGAAGATTGCAGTGGCGTAGCGTGGGGGGTGCAGGGGGGGCCAGCCGCACCGGGCACAACATCTGGGGTTAGGGCAAATCCATGGGTTAGGGGGCGCAAATCCACGGGTTAGGGGGCGCAAATTACTTGCCTTGCCCCGGGTGCTGACAACCCACGCTACGCCATTGGAAGATTGCAGGAAAAGCATATGCGATAACTTCAATGGACAAGCAGTTAACAGGTTTGTCCCCAGAAAGTTTACCCTTCAAGGCTGCTCCAAGAAGGAATGGAAACCTCGGACCTTTGATGTATATGCAGTTGTAAAGGGAATTGGGGTTGCTCGTGCGTAAGGGGGCTGCTGCTCTAGGCAACGTTGTCTGGCTAAACCTTTCCCTGGCTGGACAGCCCTTTCTCTGTGGCTGTGTCAGTCACTGGTTGAACTTCTTCCAACATAAAAGCTGCTTGACGCCAAGTCTCCGCCTAGCCTCCCTGCGTGGAAGTCTTCTGCGCAGAGTGGGCGTGGCCAGCGGAGGTCCTGGGCTCTCCCCGCTGGCCTCTGTGGAAGAGTCTTGGAGCCATGTCTCCGAAGTCCTTCCCTCCTCCCCTTTCTTCCTGGTGTCACGCCGATTTCCTTCCCCAAAGGAAGTGTTCTCTCTCTCCCTGCTGGTCCCTTCTCCTGCATCGTTGGGGAGCCTTACCTCCACTCTTGGCTCCGATGGCAGTTCCCTGACAGCAGTAATCCACAATGGTCCTCCTGTGAGCCTTGACTTGGTGTACAAAGTTTTCCACGTTTTGTGTTGCCCATAATTTGGCAAGTCAGGATAAGACAGAACAAGGCATCCCATTTATCTCAACAGAGACTGCTCCTTTCTCTCTGTAGCTGGGACAGATTTGCCACATACCCTTTTTCTGGGAGAAGACTTAAGTTGATTTCTCCCAAGGGAGGAGGTCTAGGGGAATACAGGGGCAGGAGTGCCCAATAGGAAGGGACAGCTGGCTGGCAAGTTCAGCTGCCTCCATGCCCACACCTCCACCTGCTTTGCAGCACCCATCCCCCCTCCCACAATGTAGGCTTTTGCTAGTCACCTTTTGGGGCTCAGCAGGAATAATTTTGGGAGTCTCTGATGGGCTGCTGGAACTTCCAAGCCTGCCACGTGCCGTCTAAAACACAGTAGCTAATGAAGCTGTCGAAAAAAGGTGAAGGATCTGGGGTCCCTCTTAAGCACTGCAGAAGTGTGCCAGCTCAAAAATAAGTAGTTCAGCCATCCTCTGTGTGGTTCCTGGTAGCCATTTATTGCCCTACTGCCACCCCAAGCCTCTCCTGCTTAGTTCCCGGTGGGGCTTCAAGAATGTGCTCACCACTGAGTTAAGGCTTCTGTATACTTTTATTATGATTATTTTGGATTCTGGTATTGTCAGTGAAGCTGTTCCAAATGGCTGGAATGTTCCATCAGCTTGTTTATTGGGACTCCAGGACACTTGGAACCCTTGGGCAGTAGAAGACATTGACTGAGAGGAGGTCTATCTGACCAAACCAAGTGCCTGGAGGGGAGGGGCCAGAAGGCAGGTAGGGATGTCATTCCTGTGCAATAATGCTGGTGGATCTTGATGGCCAGTCTGGATGGATGCTGTAATGCTAAGCTGAAGACCATACTTCTGCCTACAGTCAAGCACATAGCTATAGAGAGACATGGGGGAGAAACCCAGGCAGGGGAGGTACGGCAGCCCTTGACTCCTTACGCAGCCCAGGACCCCTACACCTAAAGGATCATCTTTCCCTATAGGAACTTGCATGGAACCTGAGATCCAAGAGATGTCTGGAGGGTGGTGGTGAGAGATGGGTCTTTTCTGTGGTAGCTCCCCATGTATTGAACACTCTCCCCAAAGAGGCCTTCCTAGCAGCAAGTTTGTCATTGTTTTGGCACCAGGCAGACGTTTTTGTTTGCATTTTGTTTGCACAGTGATTTAATGTTTTTATTCTGACTGTGTTTGACTATCTGATATTGGGTGGCACTGGCTGTGAAAGCAGCTCAGCTCCAGAGGATCCTCAGCCTCACACCCCGTCCTTTTGGAAAACCCCATTTCAGAGTCTTCTACTGGGCTCTTCCAGCAGAAATACACATCTCTGGTGGACAGAAGGGTGAGGTTTGTGTTGGTGCTTCCAACAGAACCTAGCAGAGGGGCACCTGCACTCAGCCCAATCCTTCTTCAGCCTGTCATAAGGGTTATTTTTATTATTACTGCAACCTAAGAATTATAAGCTATTAGCCTGCTAACCTTGGTGTAGCACTGAACAACCTTTTGGTCATCAATTCTATGTACAGTTCAGAAGAGCAGCAAATGCATGACAGACAGGTGTGCGTCATTTGATGATGTTGAGAATATTGAAATACTACGACGAGAGATAAATGCATTCCACACATACTGTAGATGGAAACTATTTGTTCATTCACTGATTACCACATGTGAGCCGGAACAACATTGGCAACATCAATGTTTTTGTTTTGTATTTTACTCTTGTACTTCCAACAACTGCCCTTGTGCAATTCAGAGTACATAATCATGATTGGTGAAACATCATTACTAGAGCGAGCCTCCCCCCCCCCCCAAGCCCCAAACTAACAAACAATCAAGAGCACTAAAAAGTTCCAGATGGCAAGGTGTAAGCAAACTCTTCCCAGATGTAACATCTGGCTTTCTGACAAACTCCTAGAGTTGGTCCTTTCCTGAAGTCTTGCCATAAGATCAGACAACGAGCTGATGGCCTGAAATAGTGGCCTGGTTTTAGATCTGCTCCTATTTGCTCTTTTCTTTAAAGCAAAACAAAGCAACAAAATACAGAGAAACAGTTATAAGCAACAAAAACGAAGCCCGCCCTTGAGGCTCTTCTCTCTTGTGTCTCCTCCAAGAGATGTTTTGAGGGTGGCAGTGAGGGAAAGGGCCCTCTCTGGGGTAGTGCAGTCCCCCATTATGGAATGCTGTCCCCTGGGAAGTTCACCTGGCGTTGACTCTGTTATCTTTCTGGTGCCAGGCAAAAACATTTTTATTTTCTCTGGCATTTGAACTGTATTAATGGTCCAAATTATAGCAGCTGTTTCTAGTCATCATTCCTGTGTTAGGTGGGGTGGATATTCTTGTTTTTTATTATTTTGTGTGCAGATGTTTTTTTTTTACTGTGTTTGTATTGCTTTTCTGGGTATCTTATTAATTTGTTATCTTACTTTTCAAGAAAAGTACTTCACTTTCTTGAAAAGTAAGATAACAAATTAATAAGATACCCAGAAAAGCAATACAAACACAGTAAAAAAAAATAATTAATTTGTTATCTTACTTTTCTTGAATAGTGATGTATGGAAGTGAGAGCTGGAAGTGAGAGCTGGACCATAAAGAAGGCTGATCGCCAAAGAATTGATGCTTTTGAATTATGGTGCTGGAGGAGACTCTTGAGAGTCCCTTGGACTGCAAGAAGATCAAACCTATCCATTCTTAAGGAAATCAGCCCTGAGTGCTCACTGGAAGGACAGATCCTGAAGCTGAGGCTCCAATACTTTGGCCACCTCATGAGAAGAGAAGACTCCCTGGAAAAGACCCTGATGTTGGGAAAGATGGAGGGCACAAGGAGAAGGGGACGACAGAGGACGAGATGGTTGGATAGTGTCTTCGAAGCTACAAACATGAGTCTGACTAAACTGCGGGAGGCAGTGGAAGACAGAAGTGCCTGGCGTGCTCTGGTCCATGGGGTCACGAAGAGTCGGACACGACTAAACGACTAAACAACAACAACAACAACTTTTCTTGAAAACCCACATCCACATTGTACTTTTGTTGGAAACGTATACATTTTTGTGCATTCCACAGTCTCCACTTCAACAGTCTTTTAAATGTGCTGAGACTTGTCAGGAGATCTCCCACAGAACTATAATTCCCAGCACCCTTAACAAACTACAGTTCCCATGAATCTTTTGGGACAACCCATGCCTGTTAAAGTGCTGTAAGAGTGCTTTAGACATATGGTGTAGATATAACCTAAACCTCCTTTGGGACTCATTTCAGTTGCGCGAAGTGATAAATAAATTTCATAAACTAAATTAAAGATTAGTAATGAATAAAACAAATCCATAATTATTTATGAGCTAATCACACATGGAGTCATTTTCCTCCTACGGGTGGTTTCTTATTACTCCCCCCGTTTTCTGCAGTAATAAGGAAACTTATTTCCCACTAGCCCTCTGTGTGCCTTGGATAAACATTTCCAAGTTTTTAAATACAATGACTGAAGAATGAAACACCAGTCTAATTATTGTTCAATACTGTCTGTCAGCACCTTTTTATAATTTAGCAATACTACTAAAGGGGAAGAGCGGAGGAATAATCCTTGCAACTTCTGTTCCTCATCGCTAGCATGCAGTGGTGACTAGTGCCCATTTGGACTGGTGGGGAGGAAGCCAGGGAGTCCAACAGTAGGTGGTGACAGAGTCAATGATTGCAGAACCAACTAATTCTAATTTTGCCCCAATCCAGCTCCCTCCTGGTTTTTAAAGGAGAAACACAGAGATGGAGGAAATGGAAGCTACCAAGGGATGTCATCCTCTGAACTGGATCTATGCAAGAAGGCAGGCAGGTGGGAACAGGCTTAGAGCCGATTGAAGTTGGTGGGGCAGAGCTCCACTTGCCCTCCTGGACCAGACTCCACTGCTAACATCCCTCTGTAGTGTTACTGTGCCCTCAAATTCTTAAGAAAGTTGGACCTTCAAGGAAAATGCCTGACTTGGCTCCCATAGAAATCACTGGGATGCTTGCCTCTGAACTCTGCGAAATCTGACTGAGTTGTGAACACGGGCTGCCTTACTAAAGTAGTTGCTTTGTCGATATTAAATTCTACGCAGCATTTGAAATCTTTTTTCAAGGCGTATTATCTGTTGAAACTTCTTTCACAGCAAGGGCATGCTTGTTTATGGAATGTCATATTTCACCTGTTGTTGAGAAATGCCCACGTCTTAAAGTTGAGTGCTAGAAGAAATCTTTCGGTGACCAAATTTGCATTCGGTGTCCTTGTGCACTAGGAACAACAGAAGAAAGAAAAGTTGAAAACGAGGACGCTGATGGTTTGGTAAATAATTCTTTGAGTGGCTATGGGGGGAATGCTAGTAAATTCTACAAGTGTGCATTGGATCTGTATGAGGGATAAATGAGATGAATTGGGGTGATTCAGGGGTCTCCCCTGTCCACAAGAAGAAGAAGAAGAAGAGTTTGGATTTGATATCCCGCCTTTCACTCCCTTTAAGGAGTCTCAAAGCGGCTAACATTCTCCTTTCCCTTCCTCCCCCACAACAAACACTCTGTGAGGTGAGTGGGGCTGAGAGACTTCAGAGAAGTGTGACCCAGCAGCTGCATGTGGAGGAGCGGAGACGCGAACCTGGTTCCCCAGATTACGAGGCTACTGCTCTTAACCACTACACCACACTGGCTCACAAGGCAAAGGATGATGTCATTAATCTTTGCCAAATCAAATTAGGGTCCCCGCAAAGTTTCGTGTCACTGAATTGTTTCTGTACTTTTATGTACCATATAGGTCTACCTTTTCCTCTATTTCCATGTTTCTCTAGATTAGGGGGGGGGGGGCTTTTCAGCCTGGCAGACTGGAATCTGAGGTCCCCTCACTCCAGGTAGGCCATAACATCAGGGGTGAAGCAGGTGGGTGTAGCTTGGGGAAAACAGCCACACATGCCCAATTAGGGCCCTGTTGGGCAGAAGTAAGCCAATAGGACCAGAGGCTCCCAATTGCTGGGGTAGGTCCATGGGTTTTGCAAGAAGTGAGAATGTCCAAAGTGTTACATGTGGAGCACAGGAGACAGCAGGATTGTTTTGTTTTTGTTAAAGCAGATCAGCAGAGTATTTTAAAGATGAAGTTAAATGCTTTAAATCCTATGTTGCTCTGATTTAACAAACAAGCAATCCTACCCTCAAAAAAGCCACCAAATTTTTTCAGAACTTTGGAGGCAACATTTTGGACAGCCTCAGATTGAAGGTCCACTGAATATATCCCACATTGCTAGAATCCTTCCCTTAAAAATATTCATAGTTATAAGCAAGAATAGGCACTATTTACAAATTAATTACAGCTGCTGTCAAGGACAAAACAATAAAATGATAATTAATAAAGCCTACACAAGAACTTCCTCCTATAGCTGCCCGATTATAACACATCTGTAATTTATAAACATATAATAGTAAAAATTGAGCATTAGAAAATAGATGACATTTAATGGGACTCAGCAATAGGTGATTTTAGTTGAACAGCTTTGATAATGATGGGGAGCACCTGTGAAAACTGTTGGCATCTTGCTGGAGGCCATATGTAATTACGTCAAGTCATATTGCCTCTGTTAGGCATGGCATGCCTTTTGTCCTTAGAAGGGATTCCCTATCAGAAATACAACAAATATTTTATGCTTCCTCCTAGTGCTTTAAATGGATTTTGTTCTTTTTTGGAATCTGCATACCACATATTCAAGGGCTTCTATGGGTGGGGAAAGTCTGCAATTGCAAAATAGTAACAGCATAACGTTGAAACTGCTTCCTTGTGGTCCCCAGGCAATGAATTCACAATTAGCCACTAATGAATTCTCTTTAAGACTTGATATTTTGTCTTCATATCCACCACTTCTCAGATAAAAAATATTTTTGTCACTCATTTCTGTTCACTGCCTCTGTAATTTGAGTTGGGTACCGTAGGAGCGACATTTCTTTTGTGCTGGCATTTCAACTGTGTCTCCTGTTTTCAATTAGGAGCCTCTTCTCCTCCCACTGTCTAGCTACATACTGTCTTGCCTCTCTGGTCAACTGCTGCTCCAAGATGCTACCTCAGCATTTGTCCACCCCACTCCAAGTGATTGCTTCAGATGTTCGGAGAAGGATGAATAATTGCCTATTGGATTCCAGTTAGGAGAGGTCAAGGTGATATCTGCCTGGCCTCTTCTGGACTTGCCATACAACTTGCTGTTATTACATGGGTTATTCAAGCCTATAATCGGCTGAGTTCCACTGAGATGGAACCGTCTGCTTCAGTGAATTGTTTTTTTGCAGCACAGCCGCCAGGATTTTTCTGCCCTGGACAGCAGGAACAGGAGCGGTCGGTAAATTTTTACTCGTGCAAACCCATTCTATTTTTAGTTATTATGTAGTAGATGAGTAATGAACAAGATCAAGCAGTGCTTTTGAAGCACAGTGACTCCCCAAAGCTACAGTAGTTTGTACAGCAGTGTTTTAAAATGTTGCGTTGTTGTTTTGGACTGACTGAGAGCACAAATTGTTGTGCCCCCACCATAAAATATGCTGGGAGGAATCACTGTGTACCAGAGTTTGTTCTAAAGGAGGGTTTCTTCTTACAGATATCTCAGGCAGAGGCAGCCCAGGGAAAATCTTGAACACAAATGGATGACACTCACCAAAATTAAGGAGACATTCCTAAGAATGAAGCAGAAAAACACAAGTCTTCTTCCACATGAAAAGAAAGCCTTTGAGAAATTGGAAGAGCTTTCAGCACAGCACTATTGCAGACCAGCCTTCTCCAATTTGGTGTCCTGCAGATGTCTGGGACTACAGCTGCCATCTTCCCTGACCATTAGCAAAGCTGGATAGGACTGATGGAAGTTGTAGTCCAAAATATATTGGAAGACACCAAGTTGGAAGAGGCTGACATAGACTATACTGAGCCAGATGGACCGGTGGTCTTACTCAGCATAAGACAGCTGCTTTTAATCTGAGCAGCTTTCCATTTCTCCACAGAAGCTCCTAATTGAAAGTGCATCAAATGGACATCCATCAAAACTTTGAACCATGCTGGAAAACACAGAAAGTAGGGAAGTTGTGCATGACTCCCCACAGATCACATTTCTGTACTAAAGCGCCATGATGAAGGACTACAGTTCTTGTGAGGTTTTTCCAGATCAATTTCCTTCCAGAAGGTGAGTCTGGATGACATTCAGAAGAATATCTGAGCAACTGGTATAGATTACTATTGCTCTTGAGGCCATGGCTTCCAAGTATCGGAGACGCCTGTGTATACTGCACATATGTTGCTTCCACTAAGGAAAAACAAGTGGGATTAGCTATAGGATCCCAGGCTCAAAATTGGTATTTTTCTTGCTGCAACTTGACTTGCTATAAAAATGGTTATGAAGACAAATTCTGTGAGCTAAACTTGGCAGCTCTAGCCTGAGGAAACAGCCTGTCATACCCTTAAAAAAATATTGCTCTTTATACTTTGCACAATTGGCCAAAATTCTTTGAGCCATATTAGGTGCTAATTCAATGGACACAGTTAGTGTGCAATTTTTCTATTATGTAAATAAAAGCATGGGTGAAGTTTGAGCAACTGCTAAACAACAGATGATGGAACTTGTAGTCATCTGGATGTTGATAGATTCTATTTTAATTTTTAATCTTTTGCTTGAGCCCCGCCCCCCCTCAATTTCTATACTAGCATTCATCAGAGGATCACAGGAAAGTTTACAATATAAAAACACAAAAATGTACAACACAGTAACAAACAAAAACAATCCCCCCTGAGTGTCTCCCATCAGCCCCAGCCAGCGTGGCCAGTGATCAGGGATGATAGGAGTTGTGGTCCAATAACATCTAGAGGGCCACCAATTCTCCTTCCCTGTTCTAAACCATGAATGGGAACATCACTTGAAATGCAAATAACAGCATCAGAGTGGAGATTCTTGTTGACAGGTACAGGAAGAGTTAAACTCCCCTTTGCTATGATCCTGTGTCTGCTGTAGCTTCCCCTGAGCTGCTTTTCACTCACAGGTGCACTTTACCTGCATGCCTAAGTCTGGCCCACAGTAGTTTTCATGCAAAGAAATAAAATATAAAACGTACAAGATGCTTACCTGAAAGCTGATCGCAATTCAAAAAGACAAAACTTAGCAATCTTCACACACATGCACACACACCTTAAAACAGCATGGACTCTGTCTACAAAGCTTCTGTCACAGGATCCAGGATTGCCTACAACTCAGATAATCAAAATAATAAACTGTAAGGGGGGGCTTGCCAGATAGATGGTGAGTTAGCTGCCGCACCCCATGAGCCCACCACCAGAGTGAGCAACAGACAGAAGAGCCAACCCTCCGCACATTCACAAAGCTTCCATCTGCTGCTGCAGAAGGAGAAAATGCAAGAATTGCCTCTAGCCAGAATTAGAGACTTTGAAAAATAACAAAGCCTGTGGCTGGCTATGCAGACCTACGGTGGCTAAGTGGTTGGGGCATCCAACATGGTTTCCAAGCCTTCTCAATGCATGTATAAAAACCAGAGTGCCTGTTTCAGTTAAATTCATGTAGTGACTACAAGTGGGGCAGTTAGGAACAAGGAAGCTGCCTTGTACTCAATCAGAGCACGGGTCCTTCTAGCTCAATATTGCATGCATTGACTAACAGCAGATCTCCAGGCAGAAGTCTCTTCCAGACCTACCTGGCAATTCTGGAACTGAACCTTCTGCGTCCAAAATGGCTGCCCCACCGCCGAGCTACATCCCTTCTTCATTTTTTAAAAAGCTCTCCTAGCATATCAGAAATCACTTTCTCTCTGAATTAATTTACACTTTTATCCTGCCCCTTCTCCCTGAGCTCAGTGTTAACTTATGTTTTCCCCTTCCTGCTCCCGCCCTTTATCCTCCAAACAACCCTGCAGAAATTTGGTCCTCTGTAACCAGTGGACCTTGGATTTCTTGGGCTCTCCTTCCCACCTACCTGGAAAACATGCATTCTGAAATGGGAATAAATTATGCATATTAGCTTAGTACAGTCACACCATTGAACTTATCTGTGCAAACCTGAGGGCTAGGAACATTTTAAAGAATGAAAGTCCAAATGCTCATGATTTTTTCATAAGACTCATGGCTACAGGCTTTTAAAAATAGGCTTTTACAGGCTTTTATGATTGCAGGCTTTTATCTACTTATATCCTCTCTACCACCCCTCCCTATTACAAGCCCAAGGGATAGTGTTAGCGTTCTTGCTCGCATAAATGCAGAAATTGTTACACCCCTTTTACAGTCAAATCAAAAATTCATACATGTAAATAATTCTTGCCAGCTTCTCCATTTTCTACTAGACGCATTCAAAGCTATTATCAGAATTAGCACACCTAGCTGGGTTTTGAACCCACCTTTTATCCCACAGATCTTCACCTCCAGAGCCACCAGATGGGTCAAGTGACTGCATCTTGCCACTTTTATCACATTGCAGCTTGCATCACATTGCATGGCAACTCAAATGGTTGCTGATACTTTTTTTAAAAAGCAAAAAAACCCAGCACATAAACATATGCAATTCCACTATGACGGTCTTGCACCATTGAAACAATTCTGATTAAGCTATTCTGATTAAGAAGGGTTATGGATGCAGCAATGGTTCTGCCAGTGAATCCCACATCACCCGTCATAGGATAGCTTTGCCTTACACTAGAGCTTTGTTGTTGCCATTAATTATTATTATTACTTTGAATTCTTACCTGCCCCTCACCCTAAGGTCCCAGAGTGGATGTTGAATCACCTTGTAAATGGTTCATAAGGCTGGGCTGACACAAGCTCTGCAGATTGATTTTGGAGGACAGTTGAGTTCATGCTGACCCTTGATCCCAAAACGGTAGGACTGTTTTCAATAACTAGATCCTCATGCAGTTCCATCAGGATTGCAGTAAGTCCTCTGGTGGATCCACAAGACAGCATGAAGCTATCTTACATAACAAGTGGCAGATTGAACAGCATTCTGCTATTCTAGAATGCATTCTTCTTTTAACTGTGTTTTAGTGCTCTTGTGTGAGACTCAGAGCTAACCATAGAATATTGACTCGCTTGGGCCAGTAGAAGCAGCAGACATAGCAGTGCCTGCTTTATCTATAAACTAGGCATTAAGAGCAGGCTGTTGTCTCTGTTCTCTGTAAGTTACTGATTCTGTCAACACCACGAAGGTGAACTCAATAGGTTATTGTCACGGGGGAAGCAGTGGTGAAGAGCAAAGCAATTTGTGATTTAATTATTTTTTTGCAAGTTTCCAGTTCTCTTGTATTATACAAAATGTCAAACCCATTTTGGAAAAGAAAGCATTTCAAAAATCTCTGCTCACTTTATGCACTGGAACTTGGAAGCCCTTTAAATTAATCATTTCTGTTGTAAGCTCAGAACATTTAGCTTCTTCCTTTTGCCTGTGGAAGAGCTATGCAAAATAGGAAAGTTTATGCACAGTCACCAAAAGATGGGAGAATTCCCCCAGCTTTTCATATCATGATGTTTTCTTCATTAGTTGGATTGCAGAATCAACTTTTCTTATGCATTTTTCTTAGGGTTGGGAGAGCAAGAGAGCTTGCTTTCCCTTGCTTAGATACCACTGTAGGTTGGTACTGGAGCCAACTGGGTCTTCTTCTTCAGAACTCGGTCTTCACTATGGATTTCTTGCAAGCGGAATAAGATTATCAGTTTGGAAGGGAGAGCAGCTCCAGGTTTCCAGTACACAGTGCTTGAATGGTAATGAGAGCTGCATCTCATTAGGATTAGCAATGCAAAAAGGGTTCCATTTAATGAACTGCACAAACATTTTGGCAGTTGCCAAGCAGCCTATTGCAGGGCTGCTCATGCTGTTGTCGTTCCGAGTTCCTAATGAGGCTGTCCATTACCAAATTGGAATTTTGAGGGGTTATTACTTCTCCAGGAAATTGATGCCTCAATGAGACTTGGCACCTAAGCACTCATCTCAAGGAGTATGTTCTGTGATGTGTAATCTCCTTTGTGCCGCGTACAAAACTTGCACTTCAGAGGTTGTGAAGGATGGCTTACACTTGCAGGAGCCTGCCCAGAAAGGCTTCGTGGCTTGGGAAAGCAGACGGAAGCGGGTGGCTTGCCGCAGCCAATTTGAAAAGGCAGCCCCTTTCATGGTGTTTTCACTGAATACAAGCCACATCTACATGCCTGCAGATTTGCTTGCCTTTGGTGTAAGTTGTCTACTTGCTACTCATAGAATCATAGAATTGTAGAGTTGGAAGGGACCCAATGGATCCTCTGATCCAAGTTCCTGCAATACAGGAATCTCAGCTAAAGCATCCATGTCCAACCTCGAATTTAATACCTCCAAGGAAGGAGAGCTCACAACCTCCTAAAGGAGACCGTTCCACGGTCAAACGGCTCCATGTGTATACCTTATCATTGGCTGTACAAGTTCATGTACGCTTCCCCACCCTGGCAAATGACAGCTGGGGGAGGGCTTTAAATTAGGAAGCATGTGCAGGGGAAAAGGACTCGTTCCTGAACTGTTATGGCCCTGATCGGATCTCTCGCCACCCTACTGTGATTACCTTTTTTTTAAAAAAACAACACTGCTGCCTCCATGGGATGGCAAGGTGGAAAACATACCAAGAAAGAACTCACCAGCTCCTGAGTTCTTGTCCCTCCCCACAATACTAACAGACAAATGAAAATCCTCAGGTTAAAATTGAAAGCGGTTAATACTCGCCAGAACCAACTGTTTCCACTGATATTATAAGGACCTGTGAGCGGGCTGGGAAACCTCCTTTATCTTTGTTCTTATACAAAGAAAAACGAGTCAGACTGAACCCCGACCAAAGGCCTGGCGGAACAGCTCCATCTTCCAGGCCCTGCGGAAGGATGTCAAATCTCACAGGGCCCTGGTCTCTTGTGAGAGAGCGTTCCACCAGGCACAGCTGAAAAGGCCCTGGCTCTGGTCAAGGCCAGTCTAATCTCCCTGGGACCCAGAATCTTCAGGGTGTTATTATTTGTAGACCATAAGGTCCTCTGTGGGGCATACCAGGAGAGCACATCAGCAATGGTCAGGTTTATGAACAAGGAATGGACTGGGGCTGAGGAGCAAGGTTGAGAACACCTACCTAGAATTAGGTTTGTGGTTGCGGCATCATACCCCTACTTTTTGGTCATGTCCGTGGTGGGTACTGAACACACTGTGTGAGGCAGTGCCTGATGGAGAAATGCTTGCAGTCTAAAAAGCATTGTCGATCCGTCTGTCTGTCCGTCCCCCGCAAGTGGTGGGGTCAGCACAAGGTTTCAGGACGTAATCACATCCCATTGCAATAGATGTCCAATTTAAACAGCTACATCAGATTTTACTTTTTTTCTTGCCCAAAGCAAGTCTCCCCAAATAAAGAATGATAGTTGAAACGAGCAATGGCATTTAGTAGATATGCTAATTAATATCTAACAGCTATTTTCTTTGGTGCAATTAAATCCAGGCACATCCTTTTAAATTTTTAGTGCTTTTAATCAAATGGCACCTTCATTTCTTTGGCTAACCATTTCGCACACAATAGTTAAAAATACAAAGTAAATGCTCCGCAGCAGAGTATACTGGAATTTAATGAAATTGTAACAACTGTCCTACTGAATCTAATTTAGGTGCTTATTTCAGACGCTTCATTTAATGTGTTAACAAAATAAATTGCGTGTAATTGGAAGCATCAATACTGCAATGAAGGTTACTGAATTAGCAATGGGATGCAGGCAATAACACATTGGTATTAAAGAGGCAAAAGCAATGTCAATTCTTTTCAATTTAAATAATTAGGGAGGGGGAAGTGGTTCAAGGTATAACATTAGTCTTTGAGTCCTCATTGTTTATCTTTGCCATATTCTGTTTTCTTCCCAGCATGTTGTATAAGTTATCACTTTAAGATAATTCGGTTTTGAAGGCCAAATCCACAATTAGACCCAGGGGCTAAAGTACAAATTGAAATAAATGTATACAAGATTCATAACCGCTCTATATCTATAGTTTATAGGTCAACATTTTCAGTTCTTTCAGTTGCTCATTTTCTGCCTACCAAAGACAATATATTTTAAAGCCCAGCTTTCAAGAATTATTAATCATTTACTTTGGGGAAATCAGACTTGTGAGGAGTCTCAGCTGACTCCCAAACTCTCTGGTTCTGGAAACGGTACATTCACAATTTAACTAAGTACTTTGTAAAGTTCTCTTAAACATAAACAGTTTAAAGGATGCCAAATTTCTTTTTCAGCAGTGTCTGTTTCCTGTGAAGTGTATCATGGGGGGGGGGGGCATTGAAATAAGTATTCTAACTAGGGATGCCACCAAACAATGACTTTTAAAATGGATTCTGTGGCCATATCTGAAGTTACCCTGTGCAAAGAGGATGATTCCATGGGATTTGAAGAGGTTATATGTGTTGAATGTGCTTCAAATGTACAGTGTAGATTTGCCCAAGACCTGGAAGGCAGCAAGTTCTCAGTCTAGGCTTAGTATTTCACCTTATTTTATATGCTTAGTTGTCAAACATAGGGAAGGTAAATGGACCCCTGACCATTAGGTCCAGCAGTGGCCGACTCTGGGGTTGCGGCGCTCATCTCTCTTTATTGGCCGAGGGAGCCGGCGTACAGCTTCTGGGTCATGTGGCCAGCATGACTAAGCCGCTTCTGGCGAACCAGAGCAGCGCACGGAAACGCCGTTTACCTTCCCGCCAGAGCAATACCTATTTATCTACTTGCACTTTGACGTGCTTTCGAACTGCTAGGTTGGCAGGAGCAGGGACCGAGCAACAGGAGCTCACCCCATCGCGGGGATTCAAACCGCTGACCTTCTGATCGGCAAGTCCTAGGCTCTGTGGTTTAACCCACACCGCCACCTGCATCCCTTCTTGTCAAACATACCATATATGAAAAAATATAATGCAGTGAAGAAAGGTTTTGATTCCGGAGAGCTGCCCATTAAAGGAATGATTCTACAAGGCTTATTCTGAAGGCTGTGGGTGGAATAAGCTCTCCCATGCAAAGGCAAATCTAGCCCAGACAGCATCTCACTTTGATCAGTCATGATAGGCCTGCAAAGAGAGATAAAAGATTATTTATTAAGGGTGAGTGAAAGGACTCACAGCCATTTTAGACACCAAAGGGCTCATCATGCATTACTGGATCGTAAATTCTATGATGTTTGCACAATGAAATGAATTTGATTTGGCTAATTAGATCTGCCAGTGGTTCCTGACATCTAAAAATGCTTTGTTATTTAAGCGCTGGTGGTCAGAATGATGTTAATATGGGATATTTGAGTCTGAACCAGATAGTTTGTATATTTATTTTAGAGAAGCCTATGAATCGTGCCTGCATATGCTAATTAAATAATGAGTTTTCTTCCTTAGGAGAATTTTGTGCAGCTGACTAAATGGAAAATACGCTTTTCACAACCGGAGATCCATGAAACTTCACAGTACATACACAGACACAGTACATACTGCAGTGGTATCTGTTTCTCACACCCACACTCACTTAAGAATACCCTGCAGTAATATTACTTAAGCCTGCCAGAGACCACCTTATACCTTGCATATTCCGTGGGTCACTGTGTTCTGCTGCAGAGCTTTTCCTTGAAGTTCCTGAAATATCAGAAGCAGGGCTTTCAGTGAGACTGCCCTGTCTTGGGGAATAGCATCTTGTTGAGATACATCAGGTGCCGACTATTTGTAGTTTACAGGGGGAAATGAAGATACAGGCAGTGACCATTTTGCACTGGGGTTCCTTTCCTGCCTCCCACGCTTATTAGTGCGTTGTGCATAAATTTGCCCCACCCCATTCTGCCCTCTTCTGGATCAAAAAGGACCCATTTGTCAGCATCAACTGGACATGCACAAAATGGTCACTGCCTGTACCGTTTTGATAAGTTTTTCCAGCTGGATGAGGAAAATTGAAGTCTGTGCCCTGGGTGTTTATTGTTATAGCTTTACACTCATTTTTAGCTGTTCTAACTCAGGTGTGGGGAACCTGTGGCCCTCTAAATGTTGCTAGACTCCAACTTCCATCATCCTGGACTGTTGGCCAGGCTGGTTGGGCTGATGGAAGTTGGAATCCAACAACACCTGGAGGGACACAGGGTTCTAGTTTAGAGTACTGTTGTAAATCACCTTGAAATTTATATGAAAGGCATTAAGTAAGTAAGTAAATTGTCCCAAGGGTTCACTAACTGTACAGAGCCCTAGAGCATCACATTTCCAGCGAATATATAAAGTAGTACAAGTGTAGCCATAAGAAGGCATGGCAGAATTTAATGCGTATAAAGGAGTTCTAATTCCCCAACTAAGGAATAAGAGCATGAGATACAGATTTCCGCTGAACCAGGACTACAAGCTTTCTTTCAAAAAACTTGCAACAGGCTAAACTCCAGTCTCCTGTATATGTATAACTCCCTGCACTGAGATTGTAGAATCTACTGCTCAGTGCTTTTTTCTTTAAAAAAAATGTTTAGGGGCACTCTCATTTTCCTACTCATATTGAAATATTGCCCCTCAGTGAGGCCAAACTTAGATTCCCAAAATGTTTAGGGGTATGCGTACCACTATGTCTGCCCCCCCCCCGAAAAAAAAACACTGCTTCTGCTCACCTCCCATACATTCACACACAGAGAGAGACAGTTCTGAGCAAGTCCCATCCTGCCTGCAAGTCTGTCAGCAGTTGCCATTGTTCCTCCTCCTAGTTTTTTTGCACACATCCACAAATGCGTTGAAGGAGGCTTACCTCTGTCACACACACCTTGCAGCCCCTGATATTTGTGTGGGTGAAGCAGGCATGGCCCACAGGGGATTCCAGTCCTTATCCCCTAATCCTTATAGTCCTAAGAGGCTGACCTAGGGAAGCCCACTTCACCATCCAGTTAATGCCTCAGGGTGCTCACAAACACCTTCCTATTCCCTTCTTACCTGCACTGACCCAAAATCCAAAAGGAACATCTATGGGCAAGCTGAAGGGGCAGGATGCTACTTGGAACAGAGCAGCTATTAATGCTACATTGCAACCGAAGAAGGCTAGACATGCTACCCTGCCTTAAAGAAATGCTATGGGGGGGGGAGGCTTCTGAGCTTTTAAAATCAGAGCCCCCCTCTCCCATTGGCCAGGCTGTACAAGGCTGGTGCAGCAGTAGTTCACCATTAGCACATTTTGCCTTGCCCCCACTCCTATTGGGGATAGAATTTAAACTGCCTTCGCATTTTAACAATAAAATACCTAATCTGCAATTTTCAAACCAATATGCAAATCAAAACACGATTAGCCTTCTAAATTGACACTTTGCTGAATTTTGTGACGCAGTTCTCCAACCAGAAAATGTGTATAAAAATGTGTACATTAGTAGGGCATGCATGGGGGGGAGCGGCTTAATCTAGACCAGTAGACATCTAGACCTCTACTGCATTGTCATCCAGTTGGGAGTTTGGTGAAGGAAGGTTCAATTCCAATTTCTATGGCAGGGATAGCTCAGTAAGTAGAGCACGAGACTCTTAATTTCAGGGCAATGGGTTCAAGCCCCATGTTGGGCAAAATACTCCTACATTGCAGGGGGTGGACTAGATGAGCTTTGGGACCCCTTCCGACTCTACAATTCTATGATTCTGTGATCTTGCCAATGTTACTGTCCACTTGCTGTTAGACAAGGTCTTCCAATCAAGTGCTGTGATAAGTGTCACTGGGGTGAATCATTGGTGTGGAAGGCTAAGAGGGCGGGTGCATCAAACATCACAAATTTGAAACCTTAAGAATGATCCTGATCATTTGTGGCAACTGTGTTCTAGATGAATATAAATACCAACAGGAGAAGATTAATCAAACTTCCCCCCCAAATGAGCAGTGATGGAGAAGAGAAAGAGGTCTAGTGGAAATGAATTGGAATTACACATTGCAAACTGTTCTCATAATAAAATCTCTCTTATATTAAAGACTGCAAGGAAAGCTGCATTTTGCAATAAATCTTAAAATCCTGAAGAGAGTCTGAAGGTTTTGTGGCTATTCAGCAAACTATGTCATTAAATGTTGAAAGACCCATTTAAACGCAATCTCCCAGATTGTTAGCTCATATACAGATCTGGCAAACCTAGGCTGAAATCCTAGCCCTCATTACCAATTCTGTCCGGCTTCACTAAGCTGTTTCGGACCTGCTCATTGAATATCATAATATCACTGAACAAAGGCCGCCTGCCATCCAAAAATGGCTGGATCCAGTGACAGGAAAACACAGCAAAGTTGCTCGTGTAGGGAGAGTCTCTCTAAAGCAGGGATGGGTAACCTCTGCATTGTGCATAAGATTTGTGAACATCCCAGCTGTCCTTTGGAAAGGAGCCTGGACTCTGTGGCCTTTTTTATCTCTCCCATCACTATGATAATTTGAAACATCTTTTAAGCAAGCTTTGATCTTGCTTAAAAGAACTGATCGTAAATGAACAGATTCATATGCAGAATTCTTAACATGCCGCCACATGTAGAAAACCCTCTCCTTTCCCCTGGGGACCCAAAACAGAGAACCGTAGCTTGATAGAACTTGCTATGCTTCCTTCAGGGGCAGACCTTAGTAATATGGTGCCCTGTGTGGAGGAACCAGCCACACTGCCCTAAACACACCTCCATGCCATGCCCATGCCGCTGTCACCATGCATCATGGCCTTAGATTATAGCACTCTTCTTCAGCAACAGAGTCCAGTCCTTCCTCCCTCCCTCCCTCCCTCCCTCTTCTTTCATTCGGGTTCATTGCAGTTTCTCTATTGATGGAAGCAGAGGTGTGATCTGATGTGAGCTTCATTATCTGACATAACGCTCAGTGATGTCACCATCTCCTCTTAATCACCATAGCCACAGCTTCCTGCTTTCTGTTCCCTTGCAACTGACATATGAACATACAATGCTGTCCTATATTGCCGAGGCCTCAGCTCCGCCAAAGTGGGTGGTAAGCTTTTGGTTCTCCAGCTGGGTCTAGCCTGCAGAAAATGCTGAAACGGGGCATTGTGGAGCAGCCTTGCGGATTCCACACTCAGCTATGTCAGACTGGAGCTGGCATGACACATATTGGGAAGAAAGGTGGCTCCCATCTTCTGTCCTGGCCAGCATAAACCAGCAGGGCTCTGAATAAAGTGGAAGACTCCTTGCCCTCCCAGTCCCTCTTTAGGATTATTCTGCCCATCAACCCATAGCTGTTCCAGATGAGATACTCTTTTTCTGAAGGTGTGGGTACCTCCTGCATGCAAAACACAGAGATCTATGGTACTTCACCCTTACTATCCCTCTTACACTTTCAGGTTTCCTGTCTTAGCATTTCCTCCCCCCCCCCCCCCCCCGGCCATCCTGCAAAAAAATTTAATATATGCTGAAAGTTGCATGTGCATTTATGCAATATATTTGTTTTGCACACCTCCTTCCATAAGTTAAGTGGAAAGTTTTAAAGTTCTAATCCATGCAATTTGGAATTGTTGCTCAGTGGGTTTGCCCTAGAATAGGCTGGCATTGTACATTAGCTGAGTTTGATTGCCTTATATTACTGATCTCTTTAATTGTATCTTTAAAATAGCTTCATTTCTTCTGGCATGATGAAATAATTATCAGCAAGTTGTTGTGCTTTTTAATCATGTTTCTTTCATTACGTTTTCAATACACATTTTATTCAATCTGTGGTACACTCCGGGGAAATGCTTTCCTAATCTAGAGAAATTGTTGCAATAGTGAGGATTGGAACCCAGCGGTCTCTTGTCAAATAACCTGCTTGATCCCTATCTGATTGTTTTCTCAAAGGGTTTAAATATTAATCTAATTGTTTTCTGGCAGAGTATAGATATTAATAGGGCTGTTTTGGAAATTTAATATAAAATAGCAGAGTGCTCACAAGAGCTAACACTCACCTTTCTCTCCCAGGGTTAGCAGTTCTCAATCCTGAAAAGAACATAAGGATTGATAGGTCAATAAACTGTTTTACAGCAATAGTTACTCTTCTCTTTGCATTTCAAGTGTTGCTTGTCTGCAAAGATGCTCTTTTCCTCTCAGAACTTTGTGAATAACATTAAGACAGTACTGAAGGATGATCTTAAAAAAGCATGATCTGATTCACTTGCCCTAACTTCTGTGCCCCATCAAACTGAACAGGGGAATTTCAGCTTTAATTGCACTCACATTTACCCAGTTGTCAGCCTATGTGTAATTTATTTAGTGTAGTAAATTTATACCCTTTCCAACCATAGTTAAGAATAACCATAGTTTCTGGTTTGTCTATGATATAATGAACCATGGTTACTGAAAACTGCCTAGCTCCGGCTTGTGGTCATGTTGGAAGGGCAGAGGTAATGCACAAGCTCAAGGCTTGAGCACATAATGCCAAGCCTTAATTTAGGATTACAGTCGTGCCTTGGTTCTCAAATGGAACTGGAAGTTCATTCGACTTCTGAAAACGTTCAGAAACCAAAGTGTGGCTTCCGATTGGCTACAGGAGCTTTCTGCATTCAATTGGAAGCCGTGTCAACCACGTCGGAGGTTCGGCTTCCAAAAAACATTCGCAAACCAGAACACTCACTTCCGGGTTTGCAGCGTTCGGGAGCCAAAACGTTCGAGTCACAAGGCGTTTGGGATCCAAGGTACGACTGTACATGCAAACCAGATCAATGAGACAGTTATTTGCACATCCTGGTCTCAAGCTGCTGAAGTTGAAATAAAGGCAAACAAAAGTGATCTCTACTCAACAGGAACAAGTTTCATAGCTACTCACACCCAACCCTGAAACTTAATGTATAGGGCTCATGTGGAATGAACCACTCTGGCCTTTTGGTGCAAGGAGGTTTACTTCACTGGTGGGGCTGGTCTCCTTGCAGTCCCCTGGCCAGAGATGAGTTGGTGGCATACAGCCCAACTATCTTGCATCCCGTTCTCACACTGGCCAACCCAATGTCTATGGGAAGCCTACAAGCAGCATGTGACTGTATTGAGCTAAATTCTTGCATGACGTTCTATATTTAGATCACCAGCTCACAAGCCACTATGATCTTCTGTTCCAACACCTGCTCCTCTAAGCACTGACTCACATTTCAGCTGTGCCATGCAACTTGAAATCAAGGGAAAGAGATCCAAATGTGGGTCCGAGGTGTTAAGGCTTTTGAAAGGTATATCCAGTCCTAACGGTGTCTTCTCTTTTAGAAATATGAATCGCTGCGTGTCACTGGGTGGCATCTTCTCTGATTCCCTTTTTATGCACATGTCTGGGTATAAAATGAGAAGTATTTCAGAAATGTAAATTCAGCATCTGTGTACAGTCATGAGATGGAAGACAATGTTGCCGTTAACCCTAGCCTGCCAAAGAATTCTGCATCCATTTCTATTGTGTTGCTGTAAAAGAAATCCAGGGGGGAGGGAGGCTGGTTCCCCATATCCATGAACCCTGAGCCCGTGATAGGAAGCATAATGCAAAGAATTCTCCAAAGTGAATAGCTTGCCCAGCTTCTATTGTTAAAAACATAATGAGTTCATGCATCTGACTGTAATGCAATTATTTCCTAGTGATGTTTAACAAGTTGCTGTTCCTATAAAATGTTACAGAGCTCTATTAATATTGCCCTTCTTTGGCTATGTAATTTTGCTAATGATCCAGCATATTTAGTGGCATTATTATGTCCTAAGAGAATGATGAGCCTGACTAGCAAGCCTCATGAAGCTTGGGTGTGCTGTTGTAACCCGTTCTGTGCTGAGAAATTTGTTCTGCCCTACTGCACCTAATTGCATTTTAACTCGTGTTGTGAAGTGGGGCTTTCTTGCTCTTGATAAATGAATAATAATTGCTTTTAATGGAAGTTTGGAGAGCTGAATCTGTTAATTGTGCAGTATTGCTGAGCATAGTGATGCATTTAGCTAACGGCTTTCCACAATACTGCCTTTTTAAATTCAGATGGAGGTTGCTGTTCCAATATTTTTATATTGACTTTTATGTCAAATCATGGTGCTAATTATAGATAGCAATGCAGCTCCGAGACTGAGATCAAATACATCTCTACTGTATGGGTGCTAGGAGACATTTACCTGTGAGTTAACTGGGTAATGTAACTACTAGTAATAGGCACCTAGGTTTTTTACTCCTTAAATGCCTCTGTAGCCCTTATGTGATTCCTTTCCTCTTCTCCTGCCTGTTGTTTTGCTACTCGAACACAAAATAGCTCTGGGTGTCTTAATGCTTCCCTGATCCTAGGATAGGAATCCATTAACAAGTCCCTCAAAGTTCTGAGATCACTGCTGAGAAGGTTCCTGACATTTTGATGCCTATAATTGCGACTTTCATAGGAATAAAATAATTTCTCTCACTCTTGTTCTACATTCCATCACTTCTTGAAAATGTAGAGAGGGACAGTTAGATGCTGTTAATCCATAAGAACATTGGTCTGTATAACTATCCTCTTGACAGTAGTTTTACTGCTTATTACCATTTAGTCTTGCAATTCTTCCAAATAGTTCAAGCTGGGATGCATGATTACATTCCACCACCTTTTATTCTCACAATGGCCTTCAGAGGCAGGTTGGGATGAATCATAGCTGCTGGCTCAAAAGTCACCCAGTAAACTTTGTGGCTCAGCAGAGATTTGAGCCAGAGTCTCACTGGCCAAAGCACATTACTATATTGAGGGGCAGGAAGAAATCATATATATAGTAAACTTTTTCTTCAAAACTGGCATTTTATTGTTTCTTGAGGAAATGTTATATCCAGTCAAACAAAATATGCTGTCTTGTACACACTTATCTAGCAATAAGCCCCACTGAACACAGTGAGAAACTTACCTCTAAGATAGGGTTGCCATATTTCAAAAAGTACAAGACCCCAAAATTGTTGTGGTTTTTTTAGACAACCCCCTCCAGGTTGTTGAGTGCTGCTTTTTGGAAATCCCCCTGGATGTCAATTCCGCCTTTGAAATTCCGGTAATGTCCAGGAAAATATGGATGTATTTGCATTATAAAGCTGTTCTGATATTGTAGAGCATGTGAAAAGATATCTCCCAGCTGATATTCTTGAGATAATTAATGATATAATCAGGATTCTGCTATTATATGGCCAGTCTCCATGTGATCAAAGAATAGCTCAACAGCCGTTGTTCAAAGTTTCCTTCATCTTTTCTGGCTGCAATCCTATTAACACACTTACTTGAGAGTAAACCCTATTGAATTCAATGAGACTTAGTTCTGAGTAGACGTATATTGGACAACACCATTAATGTGGCATAATTCACTGACAGATAAATTCCACAGTTACAATAAGTCAGAGAAAGAGGGAGACTAAATTGTATTTTTCCATAGAAAGCCACTACGGCAAATAATTTCAGTGTTGCTTTGGTACTCATTTTGTTCTGAGATCATTCCGGTAATGTGGGCAGTTTCCATTGTATTAAGATAAAGACGTGTTTGGCAGACGATCCTCCCTCACTCTTCCTTTGGAGCCTACCGATGACTGAAATAGGCTTTCCTTTCAGGTTTAATAAGCAAACAGCATAATCTTATTTAAGCCTATGGTTTAAACAGCTGTGTTAAGGGGGGAACTGCAGAAAATCTATTTCTAGTAATGTGCTTACAGGAGCTAAAGTACAGATATTGTTTTCATGAGATTTCTGGACTGTTTGATTCCATGCGGAGTAAACCAGATTATCGTGAGAAAACGTTCATAGTTCTGGTGCATTGTTTCACTTTATCTAATATAGGATACTTTAATAGGTATCCTGTAACACTGATGGGTTGTTTCTCCACCGACTCCCTTGTAAACTAATAAAAGCAGGTGTTGCACGTGGAATTCAAACAGCCCAGTAAATGCTGCCCCTTCCCTGCCTGTGCTTTAGTCACAATTTCTCTGGTAGTCTTTACGGAGGGCAGCTGTGTCTCTGATGGAATTCCTGAATCAGGCAACCAGGTTTGCACTCCTTTAACACCAATGAAAACAGTCATTTCTCCCACTCGAAAAAAACGGGCATTTCTTCCGCTGGGAGGAAAAAAAAAAGCAATTATCTTCAGCACATCACCAAATCAAGGACAAAATAGCACTTTAAAAAATGACTCCAGTAAAGGTCAGGTGAAAGCCTTCTGTTTTGCAGCTCTCCGCCCCGCTTTGCAGGAAGGCATTTAGCTGACTCACGGTATGTGACTCATGCTTTGAATTTGCTTAAGTACAAAGGCAGCTTAAGCACAGGCAGCTCATCCTTTGCCAGGACTTAGCTGGTTGAGAAGAGAGAAACTGAAGGAGTCAATGAATAGGAAAGGTGCCTGGCAGGGAATTGAATTTCCTGTATAGGTGAACAGCACTGAATCTCCTTCAGGCATGTGAGGGGAAATAGGATGGTAAACAGTGCTGGGCAGAACTCTCAAGCACGGCTTTTTATTAATTCGCATCAGTTGCTGTATCTTGCTGGTATTTTTACTGCATTTTAAAGCATGCAATTATATATTTTAAATTGTAGTTGGGGTGTTTGTGTTCTGTGCTCTGTTTTGTGAGAGCATCTGTCCTGAAAGGAGGGATATAAATTTCTTAATCAATATATTGCCATCGTCCCTCATGATCTGCTACCTTGCCACCAATAGCTTGGAGAGAGAGGAGATGTGCTGGCTTTATTCCTATTGCCCGGCCCCCTGTTTTAGAAATCTGCTCTTCAGAAACAGTCTTATGAACTGTGACTTGTCCTAGTGGTTAGCAGGCAGGTGACTGTTTATTTCCTCTCTGAAGTGCCTCATGAGATATTTCTGAGGAACAAGAGTTCTTGGGAGCAAGAGTTCACCATCTTATGATGGTGAACATGAAAGATGTGGTTCTTTATATTTAAAAATCTTCTAGCGAGTTGAAGATTAATAGATTAGATACAATCAGCAGATCCTAACATTTTCTAAGGTTATGGTAAGCTGTGGAGAATGTGATTTGAATACAGAAACTGCTTTCTCTCTCTCAACATTTAACGTTATTAGGATCAAAGCACAATCACCATGAAAATCCTTTACTTATAATTCATGCAAATTGACTTCCTTTAAAGTAGACTTCTCAAACACTTGATATCTGGCTTATTATTGTGTTATTAAAAGAGGAGTCTGCAACAAAAAGCTGCAGTGTGAAATGTTTCTCTTCAGGTTACTCCATTCCATTTGCCTTCCCCTTAAATTTTTTCACACATACACCCTGCCCTTTATAGTCAGACACCATTCCCTGGCCACTGAGCAGACTCAGTTTTCATTGAGCTGTAAAGGGGTGCCTATAAGCCCACCTTGTCCCATTTCACCCTGTATCACCCTGCCCCACCCTACCCCCATTACGCCCCTTTCCCAGCCACTTTTGTGTTTGTGGCGTTGAGCACATGTATGGTCACGCATGCTTTGAATGTGTGCAAATTGGTTGTTGCTTGTACAAAATTAGATGAGTAAATGGTTAATTTTTACTGGATAAGTAACAACACTTTAAGATAATAAATGTACATAACTGTCTTTCTAGGTTACAACTTGTACTTAAAAAAAAAAGTATTAGTATTAGTATTATTTCTTTAGATATACACCGACTTTTCCCTAACGGGACTCAGGGGGAAGAATGAACTATCAGATGGACCATATTTTTTTGCTTGAAACATATTAATTATAATGCTTTGGTACTACTTTGTTTTTGTTATATATATAAAGAACAAAAAAATCACTGTTATGCATATATTTGAAATTTAAAATAAGATCTAAAGGGAGAGGACGAAAGAAACAAAATCTCAAACTGGTGAGTCAATGGGGCGAACTGAGAAAAATGAGAAACCGAAACCGACACCTTTGTTCATTTCTTCTCCCAGGAAAGAGGGCACTGGATTGCAGCCTTGGTAAGAAATTTGCCATCATTCTACAAGAAACTCTGGTACAAAGGGGCCAAGTACTTTTCTTGACTGTGCAGTTTGTTCAGGTTATCCTGGGGGACGATCTACTTTACTCCTTTGAACAGCTGCAAGATTAAAACTTAAATGAAATAAATGGACTCTTTCTTTGAGTGTCAGAATCTGTCTTCTAAGAATCACTGTCCTTCATGCCTTTCCAGTTTTGGGGCTGCTGAGTAGACTCATCTTCAGCCTGCTTCTAATTCACACTTCTAAGACGATAAGCGAGAAGCCTTCAGGACGGTGAGTTACGCTGGTGGGTATGTTGATGGCGAAGACACCCAGGAGGCATAAAGCTCGACATCTTTTACTCTCAACAAATATCGGATCACAGTCCTTCAGTGACTTACAACAATGTCCACACCTTTCAGGAATAGATAAAATACATTCTGCTTTGTGTGAAAGCTTTAGCAACATTTCTGTTCTCCTTTGAAGTTAAGTGCTTAATGGAAGTTCAGTTTCATATTTTTCACAGCCTGTCAACAGAGTTCTGTTAAGAAATTCCACTTGAGAGTTCAGACATGTATCCATTACACAAACTCCCTAAGAAGTAAGTGGAGTGACTCTGGCCAACTTAAAATGATTGCTGTATACAGCCTTGTGATCTGTTTCCCTTCTGTTGTCCAAACAAGCTTGTTAACAAGTTCCTTAAGAACCTTTGCACCTCTCTTTCTGTAGCAATGAACCTCGGAAAAGTTCTGCAAACAACTGTATGTGTACTCATGTTCTACAGTGACCAAAGAGGACAATTCTGAAAAGTGAGTGTTGCAGATTGCCTGTTTGCAGTAAACATGTTTTATACCAGCCTTCCTCATCCTGGTACCTGGCAGTGGTCTCCCTCAGGAGGTTGTGGACTCTCCTTCCTTGGAGGCTTTTAAGGTTTTTAAGCAGAGGTTGGATGGCCAACTGTCATGGATGTTCTAGCTGATATTCCTGCATCGCATAGGGCTGAACCTTTGGGGTCCCTTCCAACTCTACAGTTTTATGATTCTATGACTACAACGTCCATCACCCCTAACCAATGACTGGGCTGGCTGGACTGATGGGAGTTGTAGTCCAGAAACAACTGAAGGGCAGAAGGCTGATTCCGTAGTAGTCAATTGTTGCTTTTATTTGCACAAATGTGAATCAAGAAACAATGTTGTTCAGCCTATATTTTTAGAATGGGTTCCCTTCTTCCATATGCTCCTCACTGCAAACTCTGATTGTCATGTGCTCCAAATCCCTCATCCTCGGAAAGTGTGGGGGTGGGACCATTTCTGTTGTGGTACCTACCCAGGGCTGTTTTTCAGGGGGAACTCACAGGAACTCAGTTATGTCACCTCTCAGGTGGCTGTCATTGCCATTTTAAGAGAATAAGGGAGGTGTTCATCATGAGTTCTGGCACCTCTTTTTCTAGAAAAATAGCACTGTACCTGCCTAATAGCACGATTGCTATTCTGCTGCAGACCATTGTTGAAAACCATATATATATATATATATATATATATATATATATATATAAGAATGAATACAACTGCAAAAAGTAGGTAAGATGTACAAATCAATCAATGGATTTTTCTTTTTAAAAAATGACTGCGACAGTGACTGTGACTGAATGAAGAACATAGGTTGTTTACGTCATCTTCTTCTTCAGTTTTAAGAAATAAATAGTGAAAAGATATTTGATTAACTGTATTTTTTGCTGACTCAGCTCTATGTTATTTTTGTGCTGCTGGGATTTCTTCAATGGGTCGGATATTGTTAATTTATTAATCTGAATGTATGAAGGTGTTTAGATAATTTTGTTTCTTTCATTCTGTTTTTCTTACAGTTTGTTAGTCGCTTAGACTCTCTTTGGAGAAATACACAGGACAGATTTTTTTAAAATAAACATAAATAAATAAATATTCTGAAATATCATGTACATAAAGGTAAAGGGACCCCTGACCATTAGGCCCAGTTGTGACCGACTCTGGGGTTGCGGCGCTCATCTCGCTTTATTGGCCGAGGGAGCCGACATACAGCTTCTGGGTCATGTGGCCAGCATGACTAAGCTGCTTCTGGTGAACCAGAGCAGTGCACGGAACCGCAGGTCAGCAAGTCCTAGGCTCTGTGGTTTAACCCACAGCACCACCCGCGTCCCTATCATTTACATAGCATATTGCTAATAAATTGACATTTTCAGTTATCACGTTTTCATTCCCTTTTATAGTGGTTTATTTCAGAGGCAGGATTATAGCAAATGTGACATCATAAACTACATCACTAGAATTCTTGCCGCCTCCTGGTTATGGAACAAATGACAGTCAACCCTTGAAATAATTGGTAAGAGAGGCTCAGCCTTTTATCTACATAGGATTACTTCTCTGAAGCCTGAAGTGCTCCTTGAGAATAATAAGATCTTTCCACAAACTGCAATATGTTTCAAGAGGAGATGCATCTCAGAAGAGTTTATCAAACCTTATGAACTCACATGTCACAATCACAGGTATTAGCTCCGTAATGACTCCTGAGGATAATAGATTGAATCTATCCCTTTTTTGATGGGAGGAGGAATGCCATTTTTCATATGCAGGGTGGTAGATAGATTCATATTGGGGAAATGTTTTTACATGAGAGCACATCCAGCAATTGCAACTATATTAACCTGAAAAACATTAACTTGTGGGAAGAGGTTTGGGTTCCCTTCACACTTGATAAACACACAGCATAGATAGTCAAAGTATTCCCACTTTCCTTCCTCAGCCAGCAGAAGCATCTATTGAAAAATACAACTACTTGAAAACTATTTGAATGCCCAGCGAAGCTTTATTCCTAGTGACTGTGGTGCTTTTTTTTGTAGAGAGAGTGTTTTTCTGTCCCTAGTATTGTGCAAACTGTGGCATCTGCCTCGGGTGGCAGGTGCTCACTGATGGGAAATAGGGGCAATGGTGTGTGTGCCATGTACAGCCTTTTCTGAGCCCCCTAAGCTAGTCTGTTGCTTCAGATGTGGTGGAGAATGCTGTCCTCTTTCCAGTGCTGAAGGAAGCCAGTCTGGCTGGCCTCTGTATGTGGCTCTGGGAGGGGGCGCCATCTTATACCAGCTTCCAGTCATAAGTTTCATGACTGAGTCTGGATTTTCTATTTCCACGTCCACCACTCTAACACTAGTTTACTCTTCATATTAGATTAGGGGTAGAGAAACCTCAGGCCTGGGAGCTGAATGTGGCCCTCCACATCTTTCTATCTGGCACTTGTGACTCTGCCCCAAAACAGACCCTCCTTAGGCCATACTTCTCAGCAGTGTTTTTTTTCTGGGGGGACACAGGGGTATGTGCAGCCCTAAACATTTTGTGAATCTAACGGGAGAAGAAACTTTTTTAGTTTCTTCTCTAGCATGGTGAATTGTCAGTTCCGTTGCTACCCCCGATGGCAGCCTCATTTCCTGTCACGGTGTTTCCTGAGTCTCAGACAGAAGCGGGCGTTTAATGTGTGAAGTAAGAGTTGGAATCTAGTTTCGTTGTTACCACCCCTGATAAGAGCCAGTGTGGTGTAGTGGTTAAGAGCGGTAGTCACGTAATCTGGGGAACCGGGTTCGCGTCTCCGCTCCTCCACATGCAGCTGCTGGGTGACCTTAGGCTAGTCACACTTCTCTGAAGTCTCTCAGCCCCACTCACCTCACAGAGTGTTTGTTGTGGGGAAGGAAGGGAAAGGAGAATGTTAGCCGCTTTGAGACTCCTTAAAGGGAGTGGAAGGCAGGATATCAAATCCAAACTCTTCTTCCTCTTCTTCTTCTGATGGTGGCTTCATTTCCTTTCCTTGTGTTTCCTGAGTCTCAGACGGAAGTGAGCGTTTAATGTGTGAAGCAGTGTGGAATGTGGATGTGTGGAAGCTGCTATGAGCTGTCAGCTGTGTAATATGAGGTAATGCGTGTTCTTTGTACTTTTGTCCATTTACTGTATTGTTTTCCCCAATTTGAACTAAAAAATGGTGGTTTTCTTGAGTCAAAATGAGAGTACCCCTAAACATTTTGTTTAGAAAAAAAAGGACTGCCTCTCAGACACCCTGCTCCACACACTCCTCAGGTGTTTTTGTGTATTCTTGAGCTCTACTAATGCCTTTTCCTTGCTTGGATGGAAAAATGTCTCCATAAAAACTGAAGGCAGCCTCTGGTGAAAAGGTAAGAGTCACACCTGTTGTTCCACCTTCTTTTGTCTCTGTCCCCGCCCACCAGTGGCATGCCGTCCCTCCCAGATGGTTGCTCATGATGGAGTGGAGCCCTTGGGCTTAACAGGTTCCTTACCTTTGTATTAGATGAAACACTTCTTTACTAAAAGGGGAGGGGAAAGTATATCTTCACCCTTTTTAGAATACATTTCCAACATTTTAATTTATGGAACAATTCAGATTTCCCACCACCACACACAAACCTCCAACAGAAGCAAAATGTATTGGCTGAGGAGGGGAGGATATAATGTGGTTGTATTTCATCTCCCAACCATGGGTTAAGGAGAAAAAATTTAAGATGCAAATTGCATGTCCCAATAGTAAAAAAAAAAAAAATGGTTATGACACGAACACTTGTAGACTAGTACTTGAATTTGAAGATGAGATATAGTTTAATGTTCCTGTTGTAAAGCATCCATGTCTTCTTCCAAACCTTTGCTGAGCAACTCTCCTGTCAGATTTATTGCATGGGAAATGAACCAAGCAATAAAGAACAGAAGTAGTTAAAGACATTCTATTTGAACCTGGAAACCAGTGTGGAATGGACAATTAATAGCTTCCCCCCCCCAGCAGTCACAGTAGCTCTAGTGGTTCTTTCTGTGATATATGTAATGAGACACATGTCAAATCATAGTTCTTGGCCTCCATAGATTTTTAAATCATGCTGTGATGTCCCGTCAGTACTCTGCAGAGTTATTGGTGGTCCTGCTGTTTTCTATCTGGATATCAGACCCATTTTCCCAGCAGTTTCAGATCTACACATCTTATTAAAAACACTGGGGTGTGGGGTTCTTTCCTTCCCTTTTTAAAACATTTACATTGTGCACAAAACACACACCACAGTCTAAAAATGTCTGCTAAATTAAATGTTTCCTGTGAGAAAAGGTAGATGAATTAAGCATCTACGAGAGGCTCTAATTTTTAATTTTATTTTTTACATTCTGATGCTCAGTTCATAGATCGAAAAATAAGTCCTGAGATTATAGATATTCTAACTGAAGCACTCTCTCCTAGAGATAAGCTAGCAGCCAACCAGAGTTATGCCTGTCTAGCAATGGGAAATGCCATTAAAAGTATGTATTTCCAAGCTGGGTTTGAAGGTCACATATTGTCAAGCCCTGTAATCGTCAGGCATAGTATTCCAAAGTGAAGTGACTATGACCTGTGAGGAATGGAACGAATGCAAAATATAGCTGTGATTCTCAGGGCTTTGACCTTCCACAGCAGATCAGACTTCAAAAGCAAGGTCCACACACACACAGACACACATACCCACAGAGTGAGGTTCAGAGGTTTAAAATCTTCTAAACGTTGCCTCTTGGAGTTTGCCCCCTGGGCCTGTTCTGAATTTCTTCTGATGTTTTTCAGGGGCTCAAAGATGTGTAAAGTACACTTTGCGATTCCCCAATTTCCAGGAGAAGGTAAATAATTATGGTTCGGAGGATTTCTCTGCTTTTGCTTAATAGAAAAAAGATTTATGAACAAATAAACTGTCACAGAAAGAGCTTTCTTCTGCTTCACTCACCATTTTGCTCAGAACACATCCTAAGCATATTGCTTGCAGGGAAGGGGGGACCCTAACATTTAAGTTGATAGAGCAAGTTTCTTCCCTAAAACATAATGCATGGGGGAAAGAGTGAACTGTCGTGATTCCTTAGTCTGGCTAGTGAATTTTAGCGAAGGGCAAGCTAATGAACCTGCCAACTAATTCAAAAACCTCGTCATGAAAGTAAGAATATTTTTTTAAAAAACATTTTAACATCCAGCCCTAATAAAAAAAATACAACAATTACTATGTTTATTGCTTCACTATGGCTTATTGTACAAAGACCTAAGTTTGCATTCAATAGCTCTTGCTCGTCTAGAGATAGGCCACCACTGGAAGTATTAAATGCAGTTCAGGGACGGTAGTCCAAAATCTGGCCTCTTGCCCTGGTTGAAAAACTTACACAAAGACATAAGCTAATGAGGGATGAACGCAGGAGAGACAAGTTTGCAGATATGTGGGGCCCCTTCTTGCATTATGTTATTGTGGGCAATTTGTTTGGTTTTTTTATTATATATGTTGTGTTCTCATTTCGTATTTTTATGTTGCGAACCAACCTGTGATCTTTGGGTGAAAATTTAATAAATAAGTAAGTAAAAAAATAAGTGGCTGGTCAGAGAGGTGTGATACAAAAATTCCCTCTCCAGAATATTTTGTATGGTTGTTTGTTAGATTTATTGCTGAGATACCTCCTTGGCTAAATAGTCCCTGGTGGTGCTTGCTAAGTGGGTGTATTTAGTGTGTTTCTGAATTTTCTTTTTTAACAAGTAGTATATTGTTGTGCATTGTATTGTTATGGTTATATTAAAGTCCTTTTGCATAATTAGGTATTGTATGCTGGGGGAACCCTATTTAATTCACCTCATTTTAAAGCAGTGCATACTTCAACTGGCCATTTTGCCTCATGAACTTCCTAACTCACAAAACAGTTTACATAAATAAATAAATAACTCCTACTTCATCCAATAGCTTTCCTAGCCTATTGGTCTTTTCATCGTTTAGTAAATTTATTGCACAATGAAGTATATTCGACAGATTCCCCCAGAGACTGTTCATAAAATCTCGCTGCTTTGCAACACGATCAATTAACAATCCAGAACTCACGTTTCACTTTGTCTATGCCCTGGAAATTTTTCACGTGAGGATGACATCTCTAAAGCACATCTGTTTGATAATTTTCTTTTTAAATCCATAGAGAAAATCCACACAGAATAAGAAATAAGGGGAAATAAAATATGCAGTAAATTAGCTTGTAAATAATACAGTAGCTGCTAATTTTTCCCTGTGAGTGTGAAGCAAGGTTATGAGCACAATCCAAAAAATTAAACCTATGGAGATCAATAGACTTTACCTAGGGCAGGGGTGGCTAACCTCCAGCCCACAGGTCACATCTAGCCCCAATAGATTTTTGTCTCTATCCCCCCTCGCTGTAAGACCCTCCCCTCCAATTAAAAAGTTTTAATCACACCTAATTCTGTTGGGTTGCAGTTGAAAATAGAGCACTAAAACAAAAGGAAGCAAACCCTCAAGACCACACTGAAAGAATGCCTTTATTAACAGTCCCAATGAAAAAGTAAAATGCTCAACACATCAGTGACAACCTTCACTGGTGGCACAAAATTTTCCCTTTCAAGGCAACATGTCTGACATGCCCCGAGGAAGGCTGTCATCAACCAAAATCCATTGTACACATTATTTTATAATTATAGCTATTATCAGTGCTATTTTTCTAGAAAAAGAGGTGCAGGATTTCACCATGAACACCTCCCTTGTTCTCTTATAATGGGATCGGTGCCTACCTGAGAGGTGCCAGAACCTCTCTCTCTATATATAAATAATGTATGTATGTATGTATGTATGTATGTATGTACCGTATTTTTCCGTCTATAAGACGCCCCCATGTATAAGATGCCCTCTATTTTTGGGGACTCAGATTTAAGAAAATGGGGGGGAGAGATGTAGCCATGTATAAGACGCCCCCTAATTTTTGACATTACTTTTTAGGGGGGGGGACCTAGTCTTATACTAGTCTTATGCTCAGAAAAACGCAAGAAAACTTGGGAGCATTCCATTATCTAAGACGCATGTCGAAAAAGAAACATAAAAGAATTAAGTGATACAGACTTCCAACAGATTTATAGTCCTCAAAAAACCGAGCTGAAGAAGGCGTTTACTCCGAAACAGGGCCCTGTCCTGGTCACCACTACTGAGTCGTACATCTGATTCACACTCCGGATACTCCTTTTCGGCCCTATTTGATTCTTTATTCCTTATTCTGATTCTATATAATATGGACTCCTTTTGACTGCCATTGAGACTTGTACAAAATAATTGTTGTGTACTGGTATTTCATGTACCTCTATACTATATCACTGCATATTTGAAACTACATTATTCCTGTACTTAAACGTTTTACCTTAAAACTACCGTACTTACACGTTGTGTTTAAATTTACTTAAAACTATCGTACCTACACGTTGTGTTTAAATTTACTATCAGCCCCCTAATTTTTGACATTACTTTTTAGGGGGGGGGACCTAGTCTTATACATGGAAAAATATGGTATGTTTATTTATTTTTCTGTATTATTTTTGCTTCCTCTTAATATTAGGCCACCTTCTGTTTTTCAATGTACTTTCAGGAGTTGGTGTTGTTTTTAAATGGGTACATTTATATCCCACATTTATATACCACCTTACTTCCATCATGTGGTTCTCTTTTGCCTAAGACATGACATTTTTTTTGAATGGAAACTCACAGAGACACTGTAAAGGATCTCTACATTGGTTTCCAGCAGGGATGGGGAACCTGTGATTCCCCAGATGTTGCTTGGACTCCAATTGCCACCAGCCCCATCCAGCATAGCTGATGGTCAGGAATTATGGGAGTTGTAGTCCAAAAATGTCTGGAAGGGTTCACTGGTCCCTCACCCATTGTTTCCAGTATACTTCAGCACAATCCTGGAATGCATGCTATTGTGTCTCTGTGTTGAGGATCATGTAAATGTTTTGCTATGGGTTTCTTTTTGTTTGTTTGCTTGTGAAAGCTCAAAAAATGTCATGGCAGATTGTTTAATGGTCAATTGCATGCAGTACTTTACTGTTTCTGTCCAAGTAGCCTTTAAATTATACATATTGCAGCAAGATGTCTGGAGTTTTTTCTCCTTGTTCATTGAGTATTTCCTTTTGTGCTGGGTTTCAACAGTGGTATGACTCACTGGGAATTATATATTAGTTGAAGGGGCTTAGACCCCTTTGGAATGTACATTCCAGAATATTACAGACCATGGCAGAATATGAATCTTTCTATGTTGCCTTGTGCCCTTCCTAGCTTTAATTGTGTTGACACTTACAGGGCTAAACTTAAATGTGATAAGAGGAGCACATTCATTCTGCTTCTTCCTCTGTCTTATTCAAATGCATATGAGGACAATTATCTGTTGACAACACTGATGAATAACAGTGCTCTTTTACTTGACTTGTCACATTGATCACCAGCTACTGATACAATTAATAAAGCATTGCTGTCCGCATAGCATATTAATAATTAGGCTGAATTGGAGACAACAAGACCAATGCATCCAGTGCACTTAATGTTTCATCTTTTACACCCTGCCAGTTCCCAAGATAAAATATAAATCTCCAGCACAGCTCTCCTCCCAGCCTCCAGATCACAATAGGCTCCTGACCTTCTCAGCTAGAGCAAAAGCTGGGTGAACATTTCTTACTGGGTGTGTGTGAAATGCATTTGTCAAATCCAAATGGATGCTTGCAAAAAAAGAACTGGGCATGGCCAGTGAGATCTATGACTCCTCCCTCCTTTTGAATCACAGGTGGGGATTGGGAGAAATTTGACTGGCTTGCCATTTTAATGTGAAACTACATAATTTACACTTTCTGAAACAATATGCAAACTGAAAGTCAGCTGTCCTTCGAAATCCAGACTTCTGCAAAGTTTGAAATGCAGTTCTTTGACCAAGTAATGTGGACAAAAATGCATACAGTGGTACCTCGGGTTACAGACGCTTCAGGTTACATACGCTTCGGGTTACCGACTCCGCTAACCCAGAAATAGTACCTCGGGTTAAGAACTTTGCTTCAGGATGAGAACAGAAATTGTGCTCCGGCGGCGCGGCGGCAGCGGGAGGCCCCATTAGCTAAAGTGGTGCTTCAGGTTAAGAACAGTTTCAGGTTAAGAACGGACTTCCGGAACGAATTAAATACTTAACCTGAGGTACCCGAGTGGTACCCAAGGTACCCAAGGTACCACTGTATATTATTGAAAAGTGTTGATGAAAATGCATACGTTACTAAAAAAAATACAGTGCTACCTCGGGTTACAGATGCTTCAGGTTACAGACTCCGCTAACCCAGAAATAGTACCTCGGGTTAAGAACTTTGCTTCAGGATCAGAACAGAAATCGTGCGGCGGCGGCGGGAGACCCCATTAGCTAAAGTGGTACCTCAGGTTAAGAACAGTTTCAGGTTAAGAACTGACCTCCAGAATGAAATAAGTTCTTAACCAGAGGTACCTGTAATAACAGGTAATAGAGTCATAGTACTGTAGAGCTGGAAGGGGTCACAAGGGTCATCTAGTCCAAACCCTTACAATGCAGATAATTATTTTGCCCAAGTTAGGGCTCAAACCCATGACCCTGAGATTGAGAGTCTCATGCTCTACTGACTGAGCTATACCAGCATACAGAACTCCATTGCATTAGGGGAAATGTGCATGAAATTGCTGGTGCATTTCCATAAAGATTTATTTATTTTTAATGTGAAATGATTCAGATTTGGAGAACAGCTTAAGACTGAGGAAGTGATTCTTTTATAAAAACAAACCAATATTTTATTAAATATTTTTCGTAAGATAAAAGATACTAATCTAAATAAAGACAAAAACAGAGAAAGAAACTGAAATAGATAGATTCGCTCAGTCCCAAGTCCACAGACCCCTGTGTAATATCATTAACTGCTTTTGAAAGTTCCCTCCATTTCAAAAGTTGTTTGCTATTGGCTTAGAGAACTGTTGTCCAAGACATACAAACCCAAAGACCTCCTAGGGCACATAGAACTGATTAAGGCTATAATTTTCCTCATCCTTTCGTCTTGGTCTTCCTGTTTTTCATTCATACAGGATAAGATTTCATTACCAGTTTGATCAATTCAATCAGGAATTGTTAAGATTTTACAGGAATGTTTCTTAGTGTTAATGAAAACATCAAGTTATAAACAGCCTCACCTGTGTGACAGACCAAAGACTGAATTGAACTCACTCTGTGATTACAACTAAAAACCTGGATATTCACAGCAAACTTGAAATCCTATTAAATGAATTAATTGACATGGCGGGAAAGAAAATGTGAGCTTTCAGACAATGCGTGTCATTGGCAATGGGTTTGTATGCCTTGTGGCTTTATTCATTTGTTTGAATTGTGTCTATATTGTCTTTCCCAAATTCAAGATTGTTCATATACTGCATATGTGCAATTAGTGAGCTCCCTCCCCCTCCTTTTAGAAAGAAAGGTGCCAGTACTCACCATGAAGCTGTTAAAGCAAGTGCCACACTTTTAACATTTGAAAAAGGAAAGGTGCCTTGAGTAGCCCTAGGAAAAAAAGCACTTTGTGCAATAAAAGAATATACAGTGGTACCTCGGGTTAAGTACTTAATTCGTTCTGGAGGTCCGTTCTTAACCTGAAACTGTTCTTAACCTGAGGTACCACTTTAGCTAATGGGGCCTCCCACTGCCACCGGACGATTTCTGTTCTCATCCTGAAGCAAAGTTCTTAACTTGAAGCACTATTTCTAGGTTAGGGGAGTGTGAAACCTGAAGCGTATGTAACCTGAAGCGTATGTAACCCGAGGTACCACTGTAATGGTATCCAAGACAGTAAACAATGTAAATGCTGTAGTTGAACATCAAAGTCAGCAGCTCCCCCCACCCCTCACAAAAAGAAGTGATTCAAGATTACTTTCCCATTGAGTAAAGAGGGTAGTCATTATGAATTGTGGTGCTAAGAGCCATCAGTATGCTGATGACACTCAGCTCCATTTTTCCATAGGATCTGAATCAGAAGTCATGGTAGTCCTGAACTGGTGCCTGCATGCAGTGATGGGATAGATGAGGGAAAATAAGCTGATCTTGTATCCTGGCAAGATTGAAGCACTGTGGGCGAGTGTCCAGAAACCCTGTTCTGGACAGCGTTGCGCTCCCCCTGAAGGAGCAGGTTTGGGGTGCTTGTGGATCTAGCCCTGTCCCTGGAGGCCCAGGGAGCTAGAACGACCTTTTACTAGTTTCCACAGGTACAACAGCTAGGGCTGTTCTTAGACCAGATGATCTTGAGCACAGTAGTTCAGGAATTGGTGACTTCAAGGTTGGAGCACTGCAATGCACTCAATGTGGGGCTTCCCTTGTGCTTGACCCAGAAGCTGCAGTTAGTGCAGAATGCTGCAGTATTGTTGCTGGCAGGAAGCAGACCTGATCAGCATACAACACCTCTGTTCAGAGATACAACACCTCTGTTCAGACCAAGTTCAAGGTGCTACTATTAGTAAATAAAACCCTTAATGGCTTGAGACCAGTTTACTTGCCTTATCCCATGTATAGTTGCTTATCCACTTCAAATCTGTGGAACTGGC
The DNA here is from genome assembly GCF_964270895.1 of Podarcis filfolensis. NCBI lineage: Eukaryota > Metazoa > Chordata > Lepidosauria > Squamata > Lacertidae > Podarcis > Podarcis filfolensis. Next base: position 40,246,695 of record NC_139608.1, on the reverse strand, counting down.
ACTGTTACAGCTGCCACATAATACTTGTTCTGGTCTAGTGGTGCAGCACATTTTTCATACCCCCTGCAGTGGTGGCTGCTGGGCTCTGTTCTCCTAAGTTGCCCTACAGGTCAAACATTAATTAAGAGTTCTATCTCTGCGTCATAGGCTTGTTCTCTCCCAACATATTAACTGCATTGATTTCACCCTGTAATTGATTTCAAATGTAGAAACCTTTACATTTTTGTTGTGAAACAACATGGTTACCTTGTTCTGATCACATCTGTTCTTACATTCGCCTTACAAATTAGTCATCGCAATAATCATCCAACTCTTCCTCAGTGAAATGTCAACTCTTCTCTGAACTTAATGTCTGGTTTCCAGATTTTTGGAGTTTGCATATATCAGTGCGCGAGAGCCGATTTTTCAAGCGGACACATTTTTGGCAGCTCACACTTTGTGGCTCAACTGCAAACTAGCTTCCAGTGGGGTGCACTTGCCCCCATACTTTATTGGCTTTTACATACATTAAGGTTTTCTGGCATTGGGGAACTATGCTTAAGCATATCATGCTCCCAGGTAGAAGCCACTCTTCTGGAGGTTTAAATATATAATTTGGGGCAGCCCAAAGCTAAGGTTGGGGTGCACACCTTCAACTCAGTTCTTCATTCATTTATACATGTTTGGGCTGTTATCAGTATGCTCAACCAGTGGCGTAGCGTGGGGGGTGCAGGGGGGGCTGGCCGCACCGGGCGCAACATCTGGGGGTTAGGGTAAGGGGGCGCAAATCCACGGGTTAGGGGGCGCAAATCCACGGGTTAGGGGGTGCAAATTACTTGCCTTGCCCCGGGTGCTGACAACCCACGCTACGCCACTGTGCTCAACAGTGTTTGCTGCCCAACTAAAATACTGTGATGTCAGATGTGACGCTGTGGCAACTCAGAGATGACTCTGTACTGGAATTGTGAGTGACCACACAAAAGACTCTGGGCAGTCTGCAAGGGATGTGTGCGAGTAGAATGGAACTTTCCCCTTCTTTCTTCTCCCCTGTAGACTTCTGTGCACCCACGAGATTGGCTCCAGGGGGTTCTCTCAGTTTATATTCTTCCAAATATTAAATTCAGTGCTCCACATTTTGCAGCAATTTTTGAATTTTTAAATCATCACGAAAATTCTTCAACATTTTAGAGAGCATGAGACTCTTAATCTTAGGGTCATGGGTTTGAGTCTCATGTTGGGCAAAAGATTCATGCATTGCAGGGGGTTGGACTAGATGACCCTCGTGGTCCTTTCCAGCTCTACAATTCTGTGATACTATAACTCACGTACACATGTTTGCAAGCAATTTCACATTCAGCATTATTCATCACATCTGGTCAGAATGTTGATCCTGGATCACAAATTAATTGAAACTGATTAACAGGAGGTTCAAGACAAACACAAGGAAACATTTATTAATGCAAAGCATAATTATGGGATTCATTGTTACCATGAGGTGCTGTTACTGGCTCTAAAAAGGACTCACTAAATTCATGGATGACATATCTGCTAATTGCAAAATTAACCGTAAGAGCAAGAAAAACAAACCCTCCATTTCCAAAGGCAGTCTAACTTGGAGAACAATAGAGAAATATAGGAAGCTACCTTAGACCAAATGATGCCATTGGTCCATATAGATCAGTACTGTTGATACTTAATGGCAATTCCTCCACCTGGGATGGGACCTGGGACCTTTGGCATGCAAACAGATTCTCTACCACTGAGCTATGACCCTTGCACAGATGCTGAGGGCAAACAGCAGAGAATGGCTCTCTCCATTATGCACTATAATCATTTTAATAATAATATTATTATTTATACCCTGCCCATCTGGCTGGGTTTCCCCAGCCACTCTGGGCAGCTCCCAACCAACTACTTGTTGGTTTCCCAGGCTCACCCATATGACCAAAGGGAGTGATGGAAAGGGTGGTTCTTTGGCCTGACTCAGCAAGGTAATTCCAATGCCAAGTACAATTTCTTGGCCTTCTGTTTTATTGCCGTGTGCTTCTATTGCTGCATGTTTGAATTTGTACAAACGTCAAAATATTGCTCATTGGCTACTAAAATGCATCCATTTGTCATTTTCCTTAATGAATGTTTCAAAAGCTACTTAAGATGTCTTTAAATTCTTTTGTATAGCAGTCCATTAGCTAAGATGTTGCACAGCAGGCAGCAAATGGAACATTTCTGAGGACTGTTGACAGGTATGCATCTTTGAAATGGTTTGCCACACAGCAATATCACCGGGCAGAATGCAATTCAGAAACGGAGAGATGATGTGGAGTGGAGAGTTTTCAGCGACTGACAGCTTTGGAAAAGCTCTGCAGCTGACTGCGTCCCACTGTTCAGGGGGCAGCTTCTAACATGTGACAGATCACACAAGATGGAAAGCATGCAGTGAATCAGCAGTGCCCTTGATGAAATCCCACACAGCGTAACGCTGTGGTGGGAAACCTCTGGACTACAAGTCCCATTATCCCTCCTTGTTGGCCATGATGGCTAGGGCTGATGGAAGCTGGAGAAGGCCAGAGGTTTCCCATCCCTGGTGGAGTGCATAGCAGGGGTGGCTAAGTTGTGGCCTTCCAGATGTTGCTTGATTCAGGTCCCATTAGCCCCAGCCAATGGTCAGAGATAATGGGAACTGTAGTCCAACAACATCTGGAGAGCACTTTTTAAAAATAATAATAATAATAATTTAATTTAATATATTTATATCCCACCTTTCTCCAAAACTGGGACTAAAGGAGGCTTACAACATTTAAGACATTATAAAATGCAAAGTAACAAAACCAAATTAGTTAAAAACAATAGTTAAAATACATCAAAAGACATTTCAAACCAGTAATTAAAATACAGTTTGCTCCAATAGCACCCCAGTGATCAGCATCATCTGTACCTTAGTTTTGTAAGGTGTGTCTGAATTGGACTTAGCCTGCTGGTGGAAGGATAACAAACAGGGAGCCAATCTAACCTCTCTTGGGAGGGAATTTTGCAAGATGGGAGCAGCCACAGAAAAAGCGCTCTCTCATGTCACCATCAATTGTGCTTCTGTTGTTGAAGGGACTGAGGGTAGGTGCTCACCTGAGGAGCTTAGCACCTGGGCAGGTTTACATAGGGAGATACAATATTTCAGGTAGTCTGGCCCAAGCCAGATACAGTAGTGCTTTATAGGTCATAACCAGCACTGTGAATTCTGCCTGGAAACAGACTGGTAGCCCGGGAGGTTGTTTTAAAAGGGTCTTGGGCTCCATGATCACTGCAGATGGTGACAGCAGTCACGAAATTAAAAGATGCTTGCTTCTTGGGAGAAAAGAAATGACAAACCTAGACAGCCTCTTAAAAAGCAGAGACATCACCTTGCTGACAAAGTTCCATATAGTTAAAGCTATGGTTTTCCCAGTAGTGATGTATGGAAGTGAGAGCTGGACCATAAAGAAGGCTGATCGCCGAAGAATTGATGCTTTTGAATTCTGGTGCTGGAGGAGACTCTTGAGGAGACTCTGGTGCTGGAGGAGACTCAGTCCCATGGACTGCAAGAAGATCAAACCTATCCATTCTTAAGGAAATCAGCCCTGAGTGCTCACTGGAAGGACAAGATCATGAAGCTGAGGCTCATGAGAAGAGAAGACTCCCTGGAAAAGACCCTGATGCTGGGAAAGATGGAGGGCACTAGGAGAAGGGGATGACAGAGGACGAGATGGTTGGATAGTGTTCTTGAAGCTACGACCAAAAGCTCCCCCAGTTTGACCAAACTGTGGGAGGCAGTGGAAGACAGGAGTGCCTGGCGTGCTCTGGTCCATGGGGTCACGAAGAGTCGGACACGACTAAACAACAACAACAACCATGCTCCCTAGAAGCAGCCTCAGACAGCAGTCTGGTCACAGCATTCTGGGCAAGCTGAAGCTTCCAAACCCTTTTCAAAGGCAGCACCAAGTTGTGGAAGACTGGTGCCTGTGGAATGACTCAGTCTGAAGGGGTTGCAGACCCTGTCCCTTCAGGGTAACAGAAAGCCAGTTTGCAGAGGAGATGATGATGATGGTGATGATGGTGATTACTGCATATATGCATCAAAGGTGAAGGCATCTTCATCCTCAGCCAGTCAGGCCAAACAGCAACACAGTATTTTGCAAATACAGAAACTGCAGGATTATCTTCCCTGGAGAGAAAAGCAGGATCCTGAGTCCAGTGCAGACATTACTGGTGTTTGAAGACCAGTGACTAAAGGAGATTAACTGCTTCAAGAGAAGTAACTGTGAGCTACTTGGAGGGATTCACGTTTGCTATAGGTCAAACAGAAAATACCCCTGACCTCTTTTCCTTCCTAAGTGGTGTTTGTGTGTGGACCTCTTTGTGGAGAACACCTGGATAAATGCATTGGAATTCTTATGGGCAGGTGAAGACTATTGCTCATTTGTAGGAGCACAGATCAGCTTTGCATGTGGCAAGTTGCCCATCTAGGGTTGCAGTTTGCTAAGAGAAGCTCCTGAGAGGACACTGGTATCTTTAAGAGTTGAACAGAAAGGGGAGGGGGGATTCCATCAGTTGCAATGGGGTTCCCCATTGCAGTGGGGAAAGCTGCACCTGGTACAGTTCTGCATTCTGTGAAATTGCAGGAGCCTTCTCCATGTCTGCAGAACATATGTGAATGAAGGGGTTGAAGAGGCATGCAAGGTGCTGCTGAAGGTGACTCTCAGCATTCTTTTACCTGTGCACATGGACCATGGTATGGACATGAGGTCACAGTCCATCCTTTCTATGGCGTGATGGAAGTCTAATTTGGGAATAGATTTGGTGATCTTGTCAACAGCCTTTCTGGGCTTTGGGAACAGGGAGCTCCAGGGGTTTTCTTCCCTCTTGTAATGTTTCTTTTCAACTCCTCACTGCCTCCACCCCCATCCCAGATCAGATCAGGATTTCCATGGGTTCCTAGAGGTAACAGTCAAAGATGCTCCAGGCTTTCTGATGGCAAGCAGCACCAGGTTTTAATCTGAACTCTTCCCTTTGCATTACAAGGACCCACAGTTCTGCCACAAGGGTGATTTCACTATGAGAGTTTTAATTATGTGTTAGTTTGTCTTTGGTTTCAAGGGCATGTTTAACTTACCTCCAGGCTAACACAATGGGATATCTTATTAGTCTATTTACATTCCACTGATATAAAACTGACATGGTGGTAGTAATGTGGATTTGGGAAGCCTTCAGTCACAAATCACATTTCAGTTCCATCAAAAGGGTTATTAAAGGATCCTTGACTTTCAGTCATGGAGTGGAAGCTCATGAATGTGGCCTGATTCTTTCCTGTTTTTGTCTCTCTCGTTCATCGGTGCCTCATAGCATGTCAACAATTACCTAACAAGTCACAGTTTATTGGCCATAGGGAACTCAACTTTACTGAGACAGGTTGTTAGCCTATTTTACTGAGTATTGTGCACATCAGGCTGTGCTGGCTGGGACTGATGGGTCCAAAATATCAGGAGGGTGCCAAAGTGGTGAAAGCTCATCTGCATTGACTGGCATCATTTCTCTAAGGCCATGATGTAAAACCTGCTTCCCTGACCATGCTAGTCCAGGAATTCAATTCAAGTCACTTTTGGTGAGACTTGGCTTCCTTTCTTTTCCTTTATAAACAAGATGGAAAATACTTTTATTCCAATTTGGTTAAAAGAACAAAACAATATAGATGCAAGAAATGTGAATAATTGTGAAAATATGAAAATTTCCAGATAGACTGAAGGAAGTCTGAAAGTGGAAAGATCAGATTTGGATGTATAATTAAAATGGAATGTTTTCTTTTTTTATTATTGTTAAATTTGAAAATTTTATAAATAATTTTTTTTAAAAAAAGAAAGAAAATACTTTTATTCCACCCTCAGTACAAGAGTCTCTATGCAGACGATAGCTGAACTGAGAATACATAAATAAACCTATTGATTGTGTGGTATGTACTGCATATGAAAGTATAAGAATGTACCACTGGACAAGCTACTGGTGTTGTATGTTGCTCTTGTATGTAAAAGAAAAATTATTGGGGGGGGGGAGCTCTCTAGGATTTCCCAACCCTATCTGAGAATGCCACCAATTGAGCTGCTTGTACATGCAAAAACATAGTTTTAATAGCTACATTCAGATGTTCATTCATACCACCGTAAACCATGGTTTCTGAAGTCATGGAGGAACACTGTGGATGTGTATTCCTCCTCCCCAGGTGAACTGGTTTCAGCCGAGAGATCTTGCCTTTTGTTAAGCCAGAGTTTCCCATGGCATGCCCAGGCGCTGTGAACCCACAACCCCAATGAAAGGTGGACCAGATTCAAATCCCCTGGTTTGCATGAGAGGTTGTTTTGTCTCCCACCAGCCAGAAGTTCGGCAGGAGGAATTTAATGTCAGTGGCAGTGGCAGTGGGGCTGGCATCATTAAAAAGGTAAGCGGAATTATATCCAAACCACGGAATTCTGGGTTAATGCTGGTTAACAACCCAGGATAATAAGCCATGTTCTGATCAAACAAGATCATTCACGTAGCACTAAATTTATGGTTTAGTGCTTACATTCAAGCGGGACGCAACGTGTTTGTCACAGAACTCAGTTCTCACTTGCTTTCACTTCCTTGCCAGGTGGTAGTTATGCATGAGAGGTTATCAAGTTACTCAAACTGGTTTCTCAATAAGAAAAACAAATACAGATTCACAACACCCAAATGGACAATCTATTTTTGTAACACCAGCTTTGGGAATTTATGCAGCTGATTAAAAATACATCTTTTCCTGAGTCCCAAACTGTTGTCTATAGCTAGGTTTGTTACGCAGTGGTATACATTTTAGCTATGACAACCTTTCTATAAAACATAAATGCCTCTGCCCCTACTCATCCATGTCTCTTCCCCAGCTCTCCTGCATAACCCTCATCAACTGTCTAACTCTCCTAACCATCAGTTTAAATCATCTTATGACCTTATGTCCTTTACTCTAGTTCTGCTTCAATTCTCCAAGTGATCTCACTTCTGTAGCCTAAACAGAAACCACCCAACCCACACACTCTAGCCCACTGGGACTCAACATGCTTAATAGCACAGAATTCTGGGAGAAAACTGGGTGGGGCAGGGGGATAGGGTGGCTGAGAAAGGAAGATGGAAGAGGAGGCATATGGATATAAAAAGGTTAGACAGAACCATCTCATTGTCTGGATAGGGCATTTCCTGGTTCACTATTTTATGTTCCAAGAAACAGGAGTAAGAGCTGCCCATATAAATCAATAGACAAATCCATCTTACTAATGTAGCTAGCATTGGGCATAAGTATGTCCATCCCAACCCAACACATTAAAAAAACAAAACAAGGCAGACCAATCAGAGCTAAGAATGCTCAGTGGGTACAGAATGATGATTGACTGTTGGGAGGGGGCAGAAAACTGGGGTATGGGGCAGATGGAATGGAGTGCCTGGAATCCTGAAAGCTCTTGTTGTTGTTAGCCCACTTCTATATACCAATCACAAACTCATGTGCTCCTTTTATGACAATGATGCCCCCCAAATGAGGCTATTGAGAAACAAAAGGGGGGATACCACAGGCCAACATTGGTTCCAGCTTAGCTGATGAGGCCATTTCCCCTAAGCCATGCCCACCATCAGGTGTGGGCCAGGTAGAGACATGGATCCTAAGGAACAAAATGGTATGTGCCCAGTTGCTCCCTTCAATTGAGATGTTCTGTCATTGGCAATCAGCTGACTGGTAGAATCAGCTGTGTGACAGAGCTCCCAGTCAGGTTTCTGTAAAGGCAAATAAGCTGATTGGGTCTTTTGAGAGCCATTTTAGAAAGCAGCTAATAAGGACACAAATCACACTCCATGTGGGAGGGGCATCCCACAGTGGAAGGGGCAACAACTGAAAAGGCTCTGTCTTTTCACTCCACCAATTTGATGGAGTTGACCAGTGGGCCCCCTGTGGATAATCTTAAGGGCCAGGCAATCTCATGCAGGTGCAGGCAGTCCTTCAAATTGCCTGGTCCCAAGCCAGTTAGCTCTATACTGTAAAGATAAAACCAGCACTTTAAACTGGGTCTGGAAAGTCCCTGACAACTAGTGCACCTGGTCCCGAATAGGTCTCATATTCAAAGTAACTGAAAGTTTCCCATGAGCTTTACACACAGCTACACAACATATTTTTGCTTGACTCTGAACCAGGTGAGAGTCACCGAGTAATGGAAATGTATAGTAGGGAATACTTCATCTTCACCAGCAGTTTTCAATATGAAATGAAAATATATAGGAAGCAGTCTGTGCTCCACTGATCAAATGGATCTGCAAAGCTCTGGTATCCCCCTTAGGCCAACTCTGCAAGACTTCTGAATTGTGCCTGGGAGGAAGGAGCTATCTGTTTCAGTGTTTACACAATTATTTGTTTTATTTGGGCCCCATGAGAGTTTATTTACAGGTATGCAAGCCACCTTTTATTCTTCATCCAGAGAGCACTGTGTTGTAGGGTGCAATGCAGTAGTAATTTTTCATGTCTTCCTGACAAAGGCACCAATACTCCCAGGCAAGAACAGAAGATTCAGAGCCAGCATTATCAGATTTCACACTCAAGCCCAGGAAGTCATGGAAAGTCCAATGACAGTGCTGGGGAAATTCCCATCAATTATAAAACAGACTGAACTGAAGGAGGCCTCAGGGGAACATTTCTTGGAAACAAGCATGAAACAAGGATCAGGTACATGTCCTTATGTGATCTTTCCAGTATTATCGGTTTTGGGAAATGGCAGAATTCAGGGGCCTCAATGCCTGCACAGGCAAAGCAGGGGACTTCCAGATCCCAGCATCTTCAAACAGCCAATAATAAGAGGAATAGGCAGTTTCAGGAGCTATCACAAGCTTAGCTATCTGAAGGCACACAAGCTGGATCTCTAGTAGAAACAAGACCTGTTGATGAGGATAAAGGCTAGAGATATCATACCAGCAGGTGCAATATGATAAAGAGTCCTTTCCAATGGAAGCAAGGATTTGGCCACCCCACCATACCAGCAATTGATCCATCATCAAAAAGATGCAGAGTAAACTACACCAGATCTTTAAGATAGACAACCAGGAGCTATTTCTGCTCTCTTACATACCTTAGTTTTCTGGGCCAGTCTTTGGCATCACCATGGTCCAGGTGGCACAGCCAGTACTGTAAAAGATGATGAGTCTGCAATGAGGGATCAGCAGAGATGTTTCAAACCCTAAGAAGGAATAGAACCAATAGCGATTCTTAGAACAGAGTCCACAAAGATGCAGGTTTTGTGTGCACTGGCGAATGTTCTAATAAATAGACTGTGGGACATTTTAAAGAGCAAGAACCCAATTAAAAATGTTAGGTCAGAGAGATCTGCGTTCAGATCTCCACCCAGCCACAAAATGTTCTGGGTGATAATGCAGTTAGTCACCAACTCTTATCACAAAACAGCTTGCAGAAGTGGTGTTCACACATTACATCTGAGTACCTGTATAGTTAAGCTGTACATATAATGATCAGCAAGTGTATAGTCTGTTGAACACAATAGCTAAGCTGAACAAATCTAGAGGCTTATACTCTTTCACACAAACACTTATACATGGGTAGAGTCAGCTTCTTCAGTATAACTTGTGAAAAAGTATTTCATTGCTGTTAGGCTAAATAGTGCGTATGGGGTTTGTGTCTTATACGCTTTTGTTTTTGTTCCACCACAACAGGTGGCAGCCAAAATCTCCACTTCATTGAATGCCATGGATGCTCCAGGACATTCTGGGTAAAAAAGTGGGTGCCACAGAAAGGGTGCCCCCCAACTTATAAGCTCCACCCCATGAACATTTCCACAACTGCGGTCACCCAAAGTGCTGAAATGGTCTCTCCAGTTTGCCATCTGTAAATAGAGCACTGAACTGAGGTGCATTTTTGCTCAGACCTATATTCTTTGTAGGGTAGTGGTGAGGAGACCTTGAATGTTGTGTGGCTACTTCACCAAATATTAACCCAATATAGGCAGAAACCTCTATCACTTCTTCACTTTGGTCAATATACCTTACGATAATGCTTTAAGTGCTGATAACACACACACACCCCGCCCACAGCCTCTTAAAAAACCTTCAATAAAAGCTTGCTCCCCACTCTCCCTGCAATAAAATGCTGGGAGCAAGGTGATTCAAGTTGCAAATAAAGAAATGCAATGAGCAAAACAATGAACTTTACTGCTTTGGTTGGATGAAATGAGATCTAAAAATAAAGTTTGGCTCCCCATTTTGCTGGACTACCATCAGTATAACGGTTCAGCTAATGCAGTCGCACTGTACCCAGTGAACAGCTGGTCTCTAGCAAGCATGCCTCTGCCAGGATCCCGTAAGACAGAAAGAAGTGGGGGCGGGAAATCAATAAGTGCAGACCAATTGCAACCTTTAAAATCACTTTGGATGGCCTCAGGGTAGCTTTCCAGAACAATATACTACAGTGTAGATTGGTCAAATACTTACAGGCCTTGAGAAATTGAAATGCATGTGGACTCTGGATTGTGGAATGTCAACAATTATGTTTGTATTGTAGTGCAATTGCTTTGCAATTAAGAAAGCAGTAACAAGTAGCAACAGTGGAAAGGTAACACACATGCACCTGCTACAGAGCCTGCAAAGGAACAATCAGAAAACTTGAAGTGCACTCCCAATTATTTGTTGGCAACAGGGGCTTGTATTCGGCACCTCTTAAATTTGGCATCAAATGCAAGCCCCACTGGATTGCTTCCACTTGAGAGTTCCGGTGGTGGTTGCAAACCCCACTGGCATCAGCTATATTTGGGTGTTCCCAAGACCACCCTGACTGGCACCAAGTGCAAATCCCAGGTTGGGCAGGGATCTTTCTTTGCAGCCTTGATGTAAAGAAAAGAAGAAAAGAATCTTGAACACACTCAGTGTGGGTTCCTGATTCTTTGCTTTGAAGCTAGGATCCTTGATGTCATGGTGACATCAGGTGATTGACAGGTGGGTGGCCCTGCCCACTTGTCAAAGTGGCCCATGAGGGAGCTCAGCTCACTGGCTGGATCCTGCACCCCTGCAATATAACAACAACAACAACAACAACAACAACACAACAATAATAATCATAATCATCATCATTATTATTATAATTTATACCCCGCCCATCTGGGTGGGTTTCCCCAGCCACTCTGGGCAGCTTCCAACAGAATATTAAAATGCAGTAGTCTATTAAACATTAAAAGCTTCCCTAAACAGGGCTGCTTTTTAAGTGCTTATTATGGGATGGACATATTGGCAACAGTGGATATGTCAATCCTCATCAGGATGTATAATCTGTTCCATATGAAAAAAGGAGTGTTTCAAACTGATTTGCAACACTCCTTTTTTCATATGGCAACTTATGCTTACAACAGGGCTCATTCCTAGAGAAATGCCATGGCTACAGTCTGGAACAAGTGCAGCACGTTTACTAAGGCATATATCCTAGTAACTTCATTGGGATTTAATCTATAATCCACGTGCATAAGGTTTCAGCCTTGCCCATGCAATGTCCTCCAGCTCAGTAGGACTTAAATGCGAATAATTATATGCTGAACTGACACCCGTATGTTTGAAATAATGATGGTGACGCAGAATAAAAGCTCTTGCTTAGCCATCCCTTAACAACCATGTCTCATTCCATAAAAGTTGACACTTATCTTCTTGTTGTCAGCTTTTACTGATAGCTTTGCAGCAAACTATTTTTCCTTGTTTTTCCTTCTCTTCTTCCAGTTCAGCCTTGTTGAATGGTCAGTCATTTCAAGAAATACAATTCCACTGACTCCAAGCAGCACATTGGCAGTAGGATTAAATGTTCCCAGCCACAATATTACCATTTTTCTTCATTCCAGAAAAAACTGCAGTCGTTAGGATACCAACTTCCATGTAAACATATTCAATATTGGGCTGCAAGTTCTATTCAAGCCAATAGTGTCCATCACTCCCACCTTTGTAAAAATAGATATTTAAAGCGCATCCCAGTACTATGCATGTTATTTAGAAGTCAGACCTTCTTTCCAGAGGAAAGTGTGAATAAGATTGCAGCCTTAGTTCAGTATTTTGAGGCTAGAATATTATTACCAAGCAGCAACACTTGGTAAGTGTGTTAGGAAAAGGGCTGTTATCATCAAGCAAAGGGTTGCAATGGGTTTCATTGTGCTCAGTAGGCCTTACTCCCAGAGTCAAGCAGGCATAGGATATCAGGGTAGGTTTGGTATTTTCAGGCTGGAATATTATTCATAAGCAGTGGTGTTTGGTAAGCATGTTAGGAAAAGTCCAGTCCTCTCTGTGGGTCCTCTTCTAATACGAAGAAACAGCCCACTCCAGATTACAGATGGGCAAGAAATGCAGTTTCATTTGAGTTTTAATGAGAAACCACCTAATTCCTACTTCTTGAACCAATGCACAAGCTCAAACACACCTATCCTTCAAAAGTCACATTCTTTGAAATGTCTGATGAAGTTCTCCAACCAGTGTATACAAACGTGCGTATTGTTACAAAATTTGTGTGCCACCCCCCACACTCTGCAAGATTCCTGGGGGTTCCAGGCATTCACCTGGGGTCTGTGTTCCTTTGGAGAACTGAGACACAGTGGAAGTTGTCGTAGCTTTAAGAAATATGGTTTATTCAGCTATTTACACCTTCAGTCTACATGGAAGGAGGCCAGATCTGGCAGAATGATTTCAAGAGGGCCTTGCCCCCAGCAGCAGTACAGCCCTTGAGTCCAAGGCATCTTAGCCAGCCTGCCCAAGATGGATCCCAGATTTTCTTCTTCTCAGAACAACCAGCTAAAAACTCTGTTTTCCTGTCACCTCACACCCAGTTAACCTGGCAGCCTTCCAAACCTTCCAGGTAGAGCTAGAAGAGACTCCTGCATGAAAGCACGGAGAGCCACTCCAAATCACTGTGGACAGTACTGAGCTAGAGGCACCAATGTTCAGACTCAGTATAAGACAGCTTCCTGTGTCCCTTCCTAAAGATGGCATCCTCTGACATATGTTGATAGACCGTCGGATCTGATGGCTCCGTTAGCTGCAGCAGAACCTGAGCATATAAATTTCAGGTCAGCATTTAATTTAGCTTCGAGAAGCGTGAGTAATGGTGCTGACAAATACTGCCAGAGGGGCTGGGGCAACTTCCAAGGGCCCTTGCACTGAGGATGGGATCTTTGAAGCTTGATTTCATGCACTCTGGAAGCAGAGCTGTTAGTTTCACCCAAGCATGTTATATAGAAGGATATGCAAATTACCATGAACACGACTATATCAGAGTGTGCAAATGAGCATGGAGGAGTGGAGATGTTGATGACGGCACCCTTCAGTCTTTCATCTTCCAAACTCATTTACATTCAAAATTAGAGCAGCGGGTTTTTGATGGATTTGGTTATTTTGCACATTAATTTTTATATGTTCTTATTAGAATGTTCAGCTGGAGTCATCCGAAAGTCCTTCTTATTTAAATCACCAAATTATGTCCTCAAATCAGTCAATTGCAGCAGCAACAAGAGACGAATCTGGAATGCTGGTCAGGTAAACCGCCAGCCTTAAGGCAGCGTCCAGAATAGCAAACTATTGAATATTTCACAGATGAGAATAGGGATAAGCTTGTAACATCCTTCTTCTCATACCAAATATAACTTTGTGAGCCTGATTGCCTCCACTGTGGCATATCATCAATGGCTTTTCACCACCTGGTTATATGCTCTGCTTATTTACTCTGCAAAAGTCTGCCCTCCACAGAAGGCTGGTTATTTCTTTGGGTTCAATAAATGCTAGAAAAACATCATTGTCCTATAAGCAATACCTTACAAATAGTGCATGTTAGAACACTTATAATTTTATGTGACTAAATGTGAAGTCTCTGCATTAGCCAACATCTCAACTCTAACCACCATTCTTGCCATTCCTGTCAGCACCCCAGGCCTTTGCGGGGGGGGGGGAGTGTCATAGATGATGCAAAATGTCTATTTGCCTTAATCCCGTGGGTTTCTCCCAATCCCCATTAATTTCCTCAGAATTTTGTTTCATGAATGCCCAGCTAAATCCTGAAGAATGCACTCAGGAGGAATGTGGGAAACAGTTTGAAAAGGCTGACCTATATATGTTTTTTTAAAAAACCAAAAAACCAAATACCTTGCAATTTCCATAAGGTTGTGGGAGATCTGTGCTCTTGGGAAACCATGTTTGCTAAATTCTCCAACATATTGCAGACTTGTCCCTTCAACCTCAATTAATTCTTAAGTTTGCTTTGCCTTCTCCCTGCAATGATGTTCTTTATAAGAAAATTCTATCAGTTTCTCTAATGAGAGTTGACTTCCAGAAGTTAAAAAATATTTACAGGAGGCAGACTGCCCTGTTAGCTCTGTTACACACTCCTAGAGTTTAAAACAGCCTTTGCCAACTTGATGCCCTCCAGATGTTTTGGACTACAACCAGTGCTTTTTTTTCTAGAAAAATATGTGCTGGTACTCAACATGAATCTGTTACAGTAAGTGCCACCGTTTTTTACCAAAAAAGGAGAGATGCCGGTACTGCATACCCTTGAGTACCCCTGTTTTAAAAAGAGCTACAACTCTGATCAGCACCAGCTGCCATGCTGCCTGGAACTGATTGGAGTTATGGTCTAAAATATCTGGAGGGCAGCAGGTTAACAAAGGCTGATCTAAAGCATCTTTTCCTTGGAGTCTTCTTCAGGGTCCTACCACTAGTTGACTGTTGCATACTTCCTCAGAAGTATGCGCCACACCAGTATATTGAGCTGGATGATTCACTGAAAGGGTTCTGCTGGTTCTTTGTCTTATAGTGAGAACAGGTTCCCCCCTGCAATTAGTTAAGGAAAAACAAGACGGATAGCTAATATTTAAGTGCATATACAGTTTGACCCTAAGAAAGCAATTGTGGATTCTGTCCGGCCCCCCACATTACCATCATCTCCAACATTAGGTAAAGGTAAAGTGACCCCTAACCATTAGGTCTAGTCGTGGCCGATTCTGGGATTGCGGCACTCATCTCACTTTATTGGCCAAGGGAGCTGGAGTACAGCTTCCGGGTCATGTGGCCAGCATGACTAAGCCGCTTCTGGCGAACCAGAGCAGCGCACGGAAACGCCGTTTACCTTCCCGCCAGAGCGGTACCTGATTATCTACTTGCACTATGACGTGCTTTCGAACTGCTGAAAACAGGAACACCCTGTTCCATACTCTCCAACATTTCTCTAGTGAAAAGCAGGACATTCCCGGATCAAATCAGAAACCAGGACAGCTTCTGTAATTCTGGGACTGTCCCTGGAAAATCAGGACACTTGGAGGATGCAAATCACTCCCTGACTTTTGCATTCCCTATGCACTAGATCCCATTCCCTGTGGAAACTGATCATGAGAAGAAACCAACATCAGCACAATCTGCTGGGAGGTTTTCCTGCGCAAGGTCCAGGGAGATGGATGGGGGCAGCAGAAGTGCACAGCGATTCTCTTGCATTCATTTGGTTTTTACAGGAAAACTCCCCACTGGATTGTACTGCAGGCTTCCAAGGAAGTCAGCTTTCTGGGCATGGTAAGCACACACACACACACACACACACACACACACAAACACAGCTCCTTCCAACAGCTTAGCTCCATGGGGATCATGCTGCAAAAATCAAGGCTTATATGGTGATGAAAACTGAACTGAATTGCCTGTTACACATCCATTTCTTGCGATGCTTTTGACTCTTCTTTTTAGAATCCCATGATGGTTCTAGTTTCTGAGAATTAGGCAGGGAGAGAAGGATAGATCAATTCACCCTAATTCACATAAGCCCAGCTGTCTGGCATCTCAATGCTTTTTTCTTTTCTAACTTGTGAAAGCTACTTTTCTCCAGACCTGCTATTTCACCCCCTGTAGTTTTGGGGAAATTGTGCAAAAATCAAGACATAAATTAAGCTAGCGCAATAGGATTCCCAGCATAGTAATTCAACTTCTCAGGTCTCGTCTTTGACTGACCTGAGGAATTCATAGGGATTAGCTGATCAACGGCTTGGATGCTGCTGCAGGGGTATCCCAGTGTTAGTTCCACGTTATTCTCTTTAGGTGTCATTAGCAGGAATGAGGGACAAGAAGAGAAAAGCGGAAGAGGAACAAAGCACTTAACCACCATCAAGACTAGAGCATATTAAAGAGTGAAACAGATGCTTTATTCCATTAATTTTTCACCATCTGTTGGCATCTTTTGGCAGGTCAGAGGCAGGAAATATAAGATCAACAAACAGCATGAACAATGTCACTTTGATTCTGAAGATCAAATTTTAACAAGGACAACATAACTATCTACGTTATAAACTCTGTTTTATACCATTCTAATTGCCTTGCTTTCTCTTCAAGAATCCTAGACAGGGATGGATGAATCTGTTAATTTCACTTTCTCCATTTTTCATTTTTCCAATATTAAGTTCAGTTTTCCACATTCTTGCATACACTTTGTGATTTACTTGTTTTACAAAAAGTCCTCATGAACATTTTGAAGTGCATTTCTCCTAATGCACAGAATTCTGGTTGCAATATTGCCTACAAATAAGCCCATTTTTACAAGCAATACCCCATGGAACCCAGGATTAAGAGCAATCAGGTCAGCTCTAATTAAACTTTACTTTGGTGTTACTTATGCCTGTGTTACTGGACCTGTGTTATTTATGCCTGCTCTTCACCTCAGGTTTCATGCTGGGAATATCCTTTCAGGTGGCATTAAAGAGAAGCAGAGGAAAGCCTCTGCAGATCAATTCCCTGGCCTTGTTTGGCTCTGTCAGTCTTAGAGCAGTCATACAAGGGTGGTGTATATACTTCCCTTTTGTTTCCTGTATTCTGACCTTTATTTCAAAATAAAATTCCGTTGTAAAAAGCACACCCCTGTTTTGTACATGGCAGAGCAGCTCCCTTGCGAAAATCAGTCCTCAATGCAAGCTGTTGGAGTTGAAAGTGGCTGTGAAATTAGTTAAGTCTTTAGTGCATATACACCCTGAGACTCTCTCTCAGAAAGGATACAGTACAGCTGGAAACAAACTGAATTCACACTGAAAATCTGGCAAAAATGTCATAATTCAAAATTGTAATAGCCGACATTTTAAACTGTTGCTGTTGCTGGTGCAACCTGACCTGCATTCATGAGCTGGTGACGGTTTTTAGGATACTTTACCATAGCCCCTGAGAGTACAAAATGTATGGGAACCAAAAATGAGTGTGGGAACTGGTGACTCAGCAGATGTTGGAAGACCAATGAGTGAAGGTCCACCGGATGGATGATTCACTAAATAATATATCTCATGCTGTCACTCAGATGAGCCAGAATCAGGTCTTGCACTGATCCTGGGCTCTGAGATGGGGTGAACTCACCCTAAGCTAAGTTGGAGAGAGGCAGTGAGAAGGCATCTGACACTGGGAATTTGAGAGCTAACAGTTAAGATCATAAAAATCAGCAGATGGGAGAACCTTTAAGCAGAGGCGGATTTAGGGCAGCATGACCGATTCTTCCCATACTGGGAAGGGGTGCTGCGGAACATCGCAACTATGACACAGTGAATTGAGCAGAACAGAAGGTGGGAGGGCATGCCAAATTTTGGTCTCATACAGGGTGCAGCTGAAATTTGAAGACCAAAGTCTGCCCCTGCTTTAAAGACTTCAATCCTAAACCTCCAGGGTGGGGACTCTCATGCAGGGGCCAAATGCGTCCCTCCAGGCCTCTCTGACTGACCCTTACTACTCTCTCCAGGCCACATCCTCTCTCCCTCCTCAGTCATACTCTTCCCCACCCACAGGCCACAGCTTCAGATCTTCCTGAAGTGTTGTTGTCCTTGACCTCTGTAAATGCCTCTTGCTTGCCTGGATGGAGCATGGAGAAGGGTGTGTGTGCATCTCCAGATACTAGGCTACTTTACGTGCGTGGCACTGTGGTGTAAACCACTGAGCATCTTGGGCTTGCTGATCAGAAGATTGGTGGTTCAAATCCCCACAACAGGGTGAGCTCCCATTACTCTGTCCTAGCTCCTGCCAACCTAGCAGTTTGAAAGCACACCAGTGCAAGTAGATAAACAGGTACTGCTGTGGTGGGAAGAAAGGTAAACGACGTTTCCGTGCACTCTGGTTTCTGTCACAGTGTTCCGTTATGCCAGAAGTGGTTTAGTAATACTGGCCACATGACCCGGAAAGCTGTCTGTGGACAAACGTCAGCTCCCTTGGCCTGAAAGCGAGATGAACACCACAAACCCATAGTCGCCTTTGACTGGACTTAACCATCCAGGGGTCCTTTACCCTTTTCTTTTTACCTTTACTGTACAAAGATAAAATATACATTCATTGCTCTACCCACTTTTGCCTCTGGCCACGCCCATCACTGGCAACGTGGCCCTCAGAACAGAATAGAATTTATTATTTATACCCCGCCCATCTGTCTGGGTTTCCCCAGCCACTCTGGGCGGCTTCCAACAAGGTATTAAAATACAGTAGTCTGTTAAACATTAAAAGCTTCCCTAAAGAGGGCTGCCTTCAGATGTCTTCTAAAAATCTGGTAGTTGTTCTTCTCTTTGACATCTGATGGGAGGGCGTTCCACAGGGTGGGTGCCACTACCGAGAAGGCCCTCTGCCTGGTTCCCTGTAACTTGGCTTCTTGCAGCGAGGTAACCGACAGAAGGCCCTCGGTGCTGGACCTCAGTGTCCGGGCAGAATGATGGGGGTGGAGACGTTCCTTCAGGTAGACTGGACTGAGGCCGTTTAGGTATACTTCAGGTATACTGGACCGAGCTTGCGCAGAACGCAATGCGCTCTTCAGGGTGAAAAGGATTCCCCACTCCTTTTGTGGGTTAAGTCCCACACTGAATTAAATAGGCCTTACTCCTGAGTCAAGTAAGTTGCTGTGTGTTATCAGCAAACTTGTAGCTCTTGTTTGACCCCCAATAATTGTGTCTCGCATATTGGTATTCCTAGGCCCCTAGTCAACCAAGGCAGGGTGAAGGCAGACTTGGCTTGGTTCCTCAGTCTCAGCGCTAGGACTGACCTGAAAAACGGTCCTGTTATTTGCGAAATATAGCCTAGGAAAGCAATCACTACTTGATTGCTGGTTACTTGCTGAGTTGCTAAATGGAAAATTTCTTGTGTGAATGATCCCTTAATGTAATGCCACCTACACCAGGGATAGTTTTAGTTTCTTTCTGCTTCACTTGAAAGCACAACTCCTTCTGTGAATAAAGTGGGTGAATGTGACTGGTAATGAGTAAAGGCTAAATGGTCTAAAGCGTCTCTTGACAGTGAGCCAGCTTGTTCAAAATAAAAGGAATGGTACATTTAAGAGCTTAACGTTTTTATATACTTTTTTCTTTTTTTAAAAAAAAGTCATTTCTATCTGTAATTCAAAACTTGATGAATTAAAGATAATTCAGATAATTGCCCAATTTCCATTTTAATGGAAAGCTCGTATTCCCATTTATGTTATTGTATTCCCATACACCCCATCTTCCTATCAATATGGAAATTTGGCAATTATCTGAATTCTTTTTAATTCATCAAAGCTCTGAATTATAGATAGAAATGGCATTTTATGAACAGAATTCCATGAACTTAAACACGCTTGCTCCTTTTATTCGGGAAAATTCTGGCTTACATGTTAACAGAGGGACCTGCCAGTGTCAGAAGATAATGAGGCCACTAGGAGAGGGCCCCAAAGTATTTAGGCTCCCCAAACAGGTGTACCACCAGGCCCATTTCCCAACGTCAAAGGCAGGATGGACAGCTGCAACTTTCAGGCCATGGGGATCAGTTGCAACTCAGAAACCTCTACAGCACAGCAGCACACCTCCTGGATTGCCATTTGCTCCATTTGTGTCCCTAGAATGACACACATACACCACTGGGGCTGCTTGCATACTCTTGACTCAAGCTCCATATCTTTACATTTAAAAAACCTAGCTTTGGGGTGAATCAGGGCTGCAGTGCTAGAGAGAAAGGAGGTTTATTCTCTCTCCTCCCTGCCCCCCAAAGCTGGTGTATTTGCACTGTACCACCCTTCCCGCCATCTTGCCTTCCTTTTCCCATGAAACAGCAGCAGCACCTGCCAAGGTAAGCAAGCGCCTCTGATACTTTTCCACCTCCACAGTCCTGGCAGCACACAATCCAGAGAAAAGAAAAATGAAGAAGAAATGATGAAACTGAGAATAGTCACATCACCATTGCAAAAGGAATAGAGAGGAACCAAACCCTTGAAAGAACTAAGCGTCTTTATCTTCTGAGTTTGGCTAAACAGAGATGTTGAATGAAAAGGGATGTAACAAGATTTCATTGGTAAAGTGAAAAATGGTGGAATTGGGGAGCTATTACATGGCTGGTGTTACTAGAAACCTCATTCTTTACCTCACATCCAGTGCACTGATTAGATCGCCCCATGCCTTAGTAGCTGGCAGGAAAACAGAGATAGTTAAAACTCATTTACAAGTGCGAAAAGTTTAGCAAAGAAGGTCAAAAACCTGCCCACCTTTTCAGAGACAAGAAAAGAAAATTTCACTACAGCCTTAATGAAAATTACCACTGTGTTTATTTAGAGGGGAAGGTGTCCATGGGGGCAGGAAGCCAATCCATAGCTCAGTATTACTAGGAAGCTTGTTTTCAGGACTGGGCTAAAATCATTTTCCTTCAGGGGAAAAGTATGTATTTGATAAGGAGCTCTGATCAGTGGTGTTGTGGTAAATTTTGGAGTGCAGGAGCCACACCCACAAAGAAAGCAAAAAATAAAAAATGCAGGCAGCTGTGTTGATACATAATATTTTGTTCTTCTGCCTTCCTCTCTGACAGTTGATTGCTATGGCAACATACTGAGCTTCTCTTAGATCCATCCATTCCATCTATATTATATTGCACTTCTGGCAGTAAAATCTATTATCTTGATTGGATGAGGTGATGAGATGGCATGGAATGTGTCACCAGCATTTTGAGTGCTCAGGAAACAAATCTGTTAACTTCTGGGAGGGAAAGGACCATTGTCAGTTTGGCTGGGATTAAAAACCCACACACTGTAAGAGACAGATGTAGCTTTGGGAGTTATACTATGAACTGAGAAAACACCCAGGAAGATAAAGGGGAAAGGGTAGGTAAAGAAAGTGAGGGGGGAATGCACAGGTAACTGGCAAGAAGTGGGTACAGTGGTACCTTGGGTTACATACGCTTCAGGTTACAGATGCTTCAGGTTACAGACTCCGCTAACCCAGGAATAGTACCTTGGGTTAAGAACTTTGCTTCAGGATGAGAACAGAAATTGTGCAGCAGCAGCAGGAGGCCCCATTAGCTAAAGTGGTACCTCAGGTTAAGAACAGTTTCAGGTTAAGAACGGACCTCCAGAACGAATTAAGTTCTTAACCTGAGGTACCACTGTAGTAAGAAACAGGGGAGTTTAATTTCACATTGCTTTATAAAACTCAATATGCTTTAGGAAAATGAAAGCTAGTGAAATGTTCTTCCTTTGGCTAGTGACCCTGTTGGAGAGCTGGCATGAAAAATATAATAAGCATCATAGGAACTTCACACTTTAGGTCAGACCAGCTCAGCTTGTGATGTCCAAAGCCAAATGCAGGCCACCAGCGGCCATGTATGGTGGAGCACCAGGGTCACAAAATACATTCCTTTCTATAGGCTGCCTGGTGGGTCACACATTGTGCTTTCCTCCTGCAAAAAAATTAACAAGTGCACCAACAACATCCATGCTATACCTTGCAATATGTGAGGTGGATACATGCCTCTTCTGAGACTATCTGTGCATGCTTAAAGAAATGAGCGTTTGGACAAATTGTGACTCTCTGCCTCCTATGGGAGCAAGTGTCAGCTTCATTGAATGTCCACAAGTTCTAATATTAAGAGAGAGGCAGGAAAACTTCTCTCTATCCACTTTCTCTGTAATTTTTCCATGCATAATTTTATAAACTTTATAAATTAAATATTTCAACAATAGAAAGTTTGGAAAAGTTTCTACAATTGGAAGTAAATGTATATGCTCAATACTGAATGTTTGTTATAATTACAAATTACATTGGACTTTCAGAGTCTGTAACTACGTATTATGGGAATACATAAATATTTATATCCAGATTGTTAGAACAATATATAGTACAACCAGAAGACAACAAAAGAAAAAGCAACAGCGTTTCAAAAATGAAATACCATTGTAGTTGAATAATTTATATGTTTTTGAATATGGATACAGTGAAATAGCTACGTCTACATTTTTAAGGAGGCATACAGGATTTAAACAGGGACTTTTTTAACATACAGTTCAATGCAAAAAAAACCACAAACCTACCTTCCATTAAAATCAGAATGAAATATATCCAGTTGAGAAAATTCAAATGCACCAATGCAAGGACATGAAACTTCCCCTTCTGTGTTCCAACTTCTGGTGTTCAGAAACCCAATAACATTTCTGATAATGGCACCCAGTCCTGCACTAATGCTGTTGGATGAGGATAGGAGGCAGAGCACTAAGATATTCCTGCATGTGGGATCCATGCCAACTAAATATTACAGTTATGGTGGCATACCATGCAACAGGGCAACTCCACTGGTGCAAGAGTAAACGAAACAAAAAGGTGGTGTCAGGGGTGTCCCCTCCAGCATTTATCTGATGAAAATAGGGACATCCTAAGGAAAAGCAGGACATTCCAGGGTCAAATCAGAAACTGGGATGGCTTCTGTAGATCTGGGACTGTCCTTAGAAAACAGGGATATTTGGAGGGTCTGTGAGAGGCGTTAGACTAAGACTGAGTACACATGATACCTTTAAAGCACTTTTGAAGCACATTCTTTTGCACAAAGAATTCTGGGCACTGTCGTTTGTTAAGGTTTGGCGGGAATTGTAACTTTCTTTGGTGTAAGCTACAGTGCTCAGAATTCTGCGAGGGAAAGAAGGTCCTTTGACTGTGATTTAAAGCTATAGTGTGTGAACAGGCTTGCTCTGAATCCTGTGTATTTTTGTAAACACTGGTTTGTTTTTTTGAGAACTGCATTGCAAATTCGGATAAGTGCACCTTTCAAAAGAATGGCTGTGTTTTGATTCTCATATAGTTTTTGAAAGTGTGGGTTTTATAGATCTGCCTACAAATGCAAACTGAACTGACTTTCTCTTCAAATCCCTACCCAGTAGGGAACATGCATGTGTGAACCAGTTTTCTGGCATAGCTTTTTCAAATGGGCTTCATACGAGGGGGAGGCCTTTCGAAGAACTCTTTGCCCTGGCACCGTGCTAAAGAGTTGCACTCTGCTATTGCTCTCTCCTACTTGGTATGCTCAGCACCCCTGTTCCCCAGTTAAAGTCTGTGCTCGTCCAAAGAGGACACGGCCTCAGCTCAGCAGCAAGTGTTCTAAATTGGAAACGCACAATGAGGCTTAAAGGTCAAGCAGGACGAATTAAGGGATGATGGCATGAATAATTTGTTGCAGTAATTTAGCATCATTGGGGTGTTGTTATTGCCACCACCTCTTTCCCTTTTTGTATTCATAATAGAGCGATCTCGCAAGAGTTATCTGATGGAGGAAGTGAGTAAGATTATCTCTCTGTTGTTGCTAACAAAACTTTCTTTTGTCATTCGCACGATCGGTTCTCAAATATATTTGTTATCTTTGAAAGATTGGAGCATCTACGAATGAGAGAATGCCAGACCCTTCAGGTATCCCTAATTTCCAGGGACAGTCCCAGATTTACAGAAGCCATCCCTGTTTCTGATTTGATCCCAGAATGTCCCGCTTCTCCTTAAGACGTCCCTATTTTCATCAGAAAAATGTTGGAGGGTATGGAGTTATGTGACCCCCCCCCCCCGAGCCAAGGAGATAAGAGCTATAAAACCATTAGAAAACATCTGAAGGCAGCCCTGCATAGGGAAATTGTTTAATGTTTTACAGTATTATGTTTTTATATAAGTTGGAATCCGCCCAGAGTGTCTGGGGCTATTATGAAGAAGAAGAAGAAGAAGAAGAAGAGGAAGAGGAAGAGGAAGAGGAAGAAGAAGAAGAATTTGCCTATTTTCACTGGAGAAATGTTGGAGGGCATGGAATGCTATGCTATATGCAGACTCTTCCCAAAAGATCAAAACTGGACCCACAATCCTCAAATCGCTTTTTGCTATGTAATTCTGCTGACATCCATGACGTCTGCTTTGCACTGACATAAGGGCAGACAAGAGCAATGAACTTCTAGCATAGATTCCACCCTGCTGGCGCCATCCAGGTGTGTTGGGACTAGGTGGGTCTTATGGGAGTTGTTGTCCAAAACATCTGAAGGGCACCGGGCTGGTGAAAGCTTCTCTAGCATCCTAAGAAGAGGGTGGGATCTGCTTTGTTTAGAGCCTACAACTGCCACAAACTCAATAAGCCAGCTGCCTTTTCTGCTTTTTAAAATGCAGTTTTGTGCTTCAGGCTGCAGACTGGGCTTGCTTCATGCTGGGCAACAAGTTACTCAATTTTACTGAGAGTGGAGGAGAGGCAGCAGGAGAAGACTGTGTGAATAAGTTGTGGCAAAGAGCACAGCACAGCACACCTGGATGGTAAATGGCTTAGGTGGTTAAGGCGGGGAAGCGGGGAGAAGAGTTATTTTTAGAAACAGGCGATGACGGGGATTGGGCCACAATGCAGCTCTGCTAATGAAATCCGTGATATATTTTCCATCGCTGCCCTGTTTGGAGTGAAGCAAGAAACTGACCAGCGCAAGGTCGCCTGGCAAGTTTTGTGGGGAGTGAAGGATTTAAACCCAGGTCTTGCTGGTACTACATACCCTCCAACATTTATCCAATGAAAATAGGGACGCCCTGTTCCATAATGATAATTTTATTATTTATCTCCCCACACATCTCACTAGGTTTCCCCTGCTACTCTGGACAACTTGCAACATATATTAAAACATTAAACACAAAAAAACCTCCCTATACAGGATTGCCTTTAGATGGCTCAGGGGTCTGATAACTCCATACCCTCCAACATTTCTCCAATGAAAATAGGGGCCTCCGAAGGAAAAGGGGGACATTCCAGGACCAAATCAGAAACCAGGACAGCTTCTCTGAATCAGGGACATCCCTGGAAAATAGGGACACTTGGAGGGTCTGGTACTAGGGCCCAACTACATGATAAACACATTTTTAAAAATAATAATAATGGTGTGCTTAAATTGGTCTCTCTTAATTTGAAGGGAAAGCAGTTGCAGGGCCCTGGTCTGGAATGTGTTCCTGATTTCTGACCAAAAATAATACCCCCCCCACACACATTATTTGATGCAAACTACAAATGGCATCTTTGGGAGCAAACAACAAGAGGAACTTGGACAGGAAACTGGTGTAGGGCCCCAATCTAGGTTGAGAACACATTCAGGCTGGGATCAGGTCCCTGTGACTATAATCTCCCTCTGCCCGCCCGCCCGCCTGCCACCGCCACCAGACCCCCACACCAAAGATGCCAGTTTAAGCACAGTATTTTAAAAACATGTTGCTTGGCCTCTAATCTAGCATTAAAATCACTACACCATGCTGGTTATTAAAAGAAGACTGTCCATACTCTGTGTGGGGTGCAAGTATGTTCTTCATGTCCTTATGCAGGTCTTCTGCATGCACATGCTTTCATTTCCTTGGGGAAGAGCCATAGCTCAGCGATACAGCATCCATTTTGCATGCAGAAAGCCCTAGGTTCAGTCGCTGGTATCTCCAAAGTAGAGGTGGGAATGTCTTCTATCTCAATTTCTGTAGAGCTCCTGCCAGTCAGTGTAGACAATATGGAGCTAGATGGAGCCATGTTCTGACTCATACTTATTATTGTCTGCACAGGAAGACAGCTTCCTATATTCCTGTTTTCCTTACATTATTGAACTCCAACTCCAACATAAAGGAGAATGTTATATTATTACTACCTCCTAACAGTGTCTAAGAAGACAGAACTTTGACAACAGACTTCTTTCAGAAGGGTGGAACAACATATATCAAACTTTCCTATTAAACTCATTTGTAAGGAAGCATTTCTTAAAGATTAGCAAAAGGGTTTACAGGAAAGCCAGTTGTGAAGTAACTTGAGCTGGGGATTTGTGTTTCTTCATCATACAGTAGGGCTACAGAGCACCTCACAGCAACTGAGAATGCTATAGTCTAAGAATCTAATTTTAGCCCTATGTTAAAAGCAGGAGCCTTCAAATGCTGCCTTTTAAGACAATCTTTAAAGTCTCCCTTTTTTAGCTGCACTACAAAAGAGCATGAGATGTAAGAAAAACTATCAGTCTGGTCTTCCCATAGAATGTTCAAAGCAATTAAGAAATCTCAGAGGCAAACCTTTCAAACGCTCCTTTAGAACTGACATCCTCACAGACGGAAGCCTACTTTAGAATCGCATTAATGACTTCTTTAACATATCTCACGGTGCCTTTTCTTCAAGATAGCACTCTAAACACGACATATTAATGTGTCATTCTTCATTATTGGAGGTGTGGGTATGGGTGTGGGTGTGTTCAAGACACATGTGGGCCCACAATCTGAACACCTTGAGACAGGGCAGACAATTCCAGCCGTGAGGGAGATGGATATAAAACCTTGGTCAGCAATTCATTTGCCCCTGAGTAGAAGAAGAGTTGGGTTTGGAATGTTGTGAGGTACTCCCACATCTCATGTTTCTCTACAAAAGTCAAGGCCACCGCTGCTGCTTTCTTTCGTTCCTCTCTTCTCCTTCTTGATTCCTGAAATGTCCATTTCTAGGAATATTTGGAAAGACTAGTGCTACCTTGCACATGGCAAAGCTGGCAGCTCTGCTTACTTAAAATGAGGTAATGACATTGAATCCCAGCTGCCCTGCCACAGAAATGAAGATCCAGGAAAGGGGCATGCCTTGGAGATAGAGAACTTGCTTTGCTGACAGAAGGTTCTAGATTTAATCCATGACATCTCCAGGCAGTGACAGACTTTGGTGTCTCAAATTTCAGTGGCACCCTGTGTGATGCCAAAATCCAGCACCCCTTCACCTCTCACCTTCCATTAGATGTAATAGTGGTGGCACCTGCTGCAGCGTCCCAGAAGCTCTGCACCCAGTGTGATCATACCAGTCATGCTCCCATAGAGCCACCTCTGCTCCAGGTAGGGCTGCAAGAAACTCTTCAGCCAGGTTAGTCAATGGTCAGGGATAATGGGAGTTGTAGGCCAATGACAACTGGGGGCAAAAGGTTGAAGAACACTGGTGTAGAGCAATGGTGCGCTATAGTTTAAGGGAGCTTCCTATTATGGTGGTAATGAACCTGTGTCATGGACTGGCTGGATGTGGAGGAGCGGGAGAAGGCACCAGCTGGGGAACCTCCAGGGGAAGAAGTCTCGGAGCCAGCAGATTGGTGGTGGGATGACGGTGCATGCTCAGAGAGAGAAGAGGGAGCAGACTGGGAAGAGGTGGTGTCGGAAACTGAAGAGGCGACAGGGTTTAGTCAGCAGGAAGAGGCTGGGACAGAGAGCAGTCCAGACTCAGAGGCGGGAGATGAGGGGAGCCAGGAGACAGAGATAAGGCAGGCCGCTGAAGAATCCAGGGAGTCTCCCTATCCTGCTGCAACCAGTTCCCTCCCTCCTCCTCCCCCCCATCTCCCTGAACATGCAGAGAAATGAAGAAGGTGGAGCAACAAGAGGCAAGATGATGAAGCCTGCAGCTGCTGGGGAGGGAACAGGGGGAGAAGCCTTAGAGAGCGGTGGGAAGGCAGGGACCTTCAGTCCTCACAATTGCTTCACTTAGGCAAGACCTACTGGGAAGGGTTGCTGTGACCACTAGGACTGAGCTGCTTTGTTTCTTTGAATAAAGAGTTAACTTCGTTGACATCTGGTGATTTATTGTTTTATTGTAGACCTACGTCTGATGCCAGCTCCTGACAAACTGTGGCCCTCCAGATGTACAGTTTCCATCATTCCTGATCATCAGCTGTGCTGGCTATGACTGAGGGGAGATGGAATCCAACAACATCCCTGATTTAGCTGGATGTGTGACTGTACAGTACCTCCCCTTTTAGGTTTGGGGAAGGCCCCAGGTAAATGGGACTGGCTGTCAGTAGCACAGTCAGCAGAACAGCTAACTCCTTTTTAAATAAAGCCTATTTTAATTTTAGACTTCTTCATGCCTCTTTTCCTGGTGAGATCATTCTACAACACATCCAACATTCCTTTTGGGTCTTGCTGTTTGCCACATTGGAAGTTTGATTCACACCACCATAAAAAGTGACTGGAATAAAGCAAAGGCTCGCCCTGTGATGGCTGAGTTCCTTGGCTGAACTCTAGAAAACTGGAATCTGATCCCTGAGCTTAGCAGGAAATGCTATTACACCACGGGTATCAGTGAAACTATCACAAAAGACACCTACTAGAAATGGAGAGAGGGCAGTTCGCTGGGGAAGGCAGACACCGAGAAATCTCCAAAGCACCAAATATGTATTCATAAATAAATCACACATGCTGTGTGGCCCAACAACTATGGTATTCATAATCAGGCACTCACGGACACCAGCGCACACACATTAGAAGCCTGTGTTTGTCAAAATTTCAATCAGCAGCAAAAGGCTTCTTCTTTAAAACACATTTTAACATCTGCTAAGACAAGATGCTTGTTTATAGCATCTCCTTGCGAAACAGAGTGGTGCTTCTCACCTAATGTACAAAATGATGAACAAAAGGCTATTTAAGAGATCCACGCGGGGGTATAATTGAAAGAATATTTCTGGGGGCGGGCACCATATGTTTCCTATTGCCACTAAACCTATAAATATCCTTATAACAGTTTGGAGCCATAAATGCCGGGACTGAGATTTTAAAGCATTTCCTTAAAACTTTTTTATAGCTTTAAATTTCTTTTCCCCCTGACAGCGCCTTTAATTTTCCTTCCTAGAGCACTGAGTAACGCTGAGAATAAATCTGAAGTGTCAGTGAGATTGTTGGGATGTATTTAGAGTCGACCTACTTCAGCGCTTTCCAAACAACCCGATTTCAGTGGAAGCACATAACACACTCCCTCTTCCCCCCGCCCCGCCGCCACCCCCTGCACCTCACTGACTCTTTTTCTTTGCAGATGGTGTCCGCCCAATGAGGTTTGTCTACTGCTGCTACAATGAAGTGAGGGAGGGCAAGGAGGGGTGGTGGTGAAGTGAGGACGTTTTACTGAATATTTCCCCAAATAACCAAGAAGTGCTTTTCCTTCCTGATGCATTTACTGGAACCGCAGAGCACAAAATTGTAAAGAAAGAAAGTGGTGAAAGGGCTTCCAAAAGAGATAGGAACAGCTGCCACGGACATAACGCATTATGCAAGGCCGACTTTGCCAGGAAAAACTGTTTAGCTGCTTTCCAGGAGTTGGAATTTCAAAGGCGGCCACTTAGAAGTATTGTTAATCACATAAGCATTTCCCAGAAAACATTGCCTTCCTTTTTTCCCTTGCTGGGTCGGGGTGGGAGGCTGTTCAGAAGTTGCTTGTCTACTATAATACTGACTCTGATGTGTGTGTTTTCATATTATGGCGTGAAGGTAATTTGCACTGCTCTATCTTTGTGCCAATGAACTTGAAACAGCCAGGGGTCCACAACCCATCACAGACCCCACTGATGAGAGCAACCCTGGAGCTTGTCCACCACTTCATCACTGTGACGGCCTGCTCACCCACCTCACACTCTGACCCAGATCAGCAGCGGTGCTGAAAAGGAGGAGCAATTTATGTCACTGCCCGCCTGCTCGTTGGCTCTCCGCGGCAAGTAAGCAGGTGGCAGCAAGGATGGGGAAGAGAACAAAAATGTGCTGAGGAAATAGACTCAGGCCACATTCACAGCATACATTGAAAGCACTATGATGCCATTTTGAACAGTCAAAGAATTCTGGGAGCTGTTGTTTGTTAAGGTGCTGAGAGTTGTTAGGAGACCCCTATTCCCCTCACAGAGCTACAATTTCCAGAGTTCCCTGCAGAGAGCAATTGGTTGTTAAACCACTCTAGGAACTGTAGCTCTGGGAGGGTCTTCTTTTTATCTGTCCTGACAAAAGAGCACAAGAGTACCTAATCCACTTTGCACAACCTACATTTGCTGACATACAATATCCTAGTCTGGAAGCAGCCATAGCATCCCTCCAGATGTCCTTTGTTTTATAGTGCGTTCATTACTATTATACATGATTCTGCTTTCAATGCTGTTTACACCTTTCGGTGTAGACATACTGCCTCGTTTCCAATTGGGGCTTATCCCAACGCTTCCTGCTGAAATCCAGTAACTTTTTATACCGCAAATGTCCCAGGGGTGTGTGTTTGTCCTGCCTATGTTGTGCTATAGTGCAAAAGTGCCCCGCCAGATGGCAATAAAGTGGTAACATTGGGGAAGCTTTGCAAAACAACTAATAAAGCAGAATGTTGTGTGAATGATAAACTATATATCCACCGCAAAAGCACAGTTGTTGTGCCAATGACATCTTATAGGACACTCTCTAAAACACAAACCATTCCAGAGGGGCCCACAATAAGCCAAGAGCCAAAATGGTCCATTATAGCAAGCCGGAGGTGTTCTTATTAGGAATTGTTTGAAGAAATCAGGGGATCTAATAATAAATAGTAAAGCAGTATGAAATAGTCTAGGAATCAGTAATGTGATTTTTGTCTTCATTCTGTCAGTAAATATGTGACAAACCTAATTATGAATACAATACAAGTGGTGGAAACATTTGCAGGAAGATGCTTTGGTTTCTTTGCAATTCATCTAACATCTTTGAAGTTTATGAAGTTTGATGAAGAAGTCACTGACAGGAATTGCAAAGGTTCTCATTGCTACTTCTCATCTTGGAATGATGTTGCTCCTTTAGTTTCTCGATTTCTTAGGCAAAGAGAAATAATTTCCTCTCTTCTCCCTTAAAACACAGAATTGCATCTGAACTCCTTTCTTTCAAAGTCCATATATGGCAACCATCCTGCTAAAGCACAAGGGCCTGTCGAGATGTTGAGGATACACACTTCCAATGAAAGCATTACGAATTGCACTTCTTAACCCCGTGGAATAATTTACATAGCCAAGCAAATATCCTGATGTTTCTGTCTCTGCTAAAGGGGCCTGTACCGTTTCCACGTAGAGTGGATCTGCTTCATAACATTGGTAAGGCAGAGAGATGAGATGCCCTAGAACATAATATGACATGACAGTGCGTGATGTCAAGGGAGTTCTTTTCTTGAAATAGTCTCTATCTCGAGTTGAAGGACGGAGACATGCCTTTTTAGAAATGCAACTCTTTGAAATCAAAAGAAATGTTGTACTGTCTGTTGAACATGAGGTTACATTAATAAAAAAAGCTCTTCTTAAAATACATTTTAAAAATCAGCACACAGAAATGGAAACTGGCTGATCCAGTAATTACTCCCTCTCTGTTTTCATGGGAAGCATGAAACTCTCCTTAGAAATATAAGCTTCGACTACCAGAATTTGGGAATTCTGCTACATACACTTCAGTACAAATTGTCCTTGCTGATCTTAACCATGATTAAGGCTTATGTTGATCTTGACTTCAACCATGGTTGGTGCGAACTAAGGCCCACTTTCAGCCATGGCTTTGAGAGCTTGGTTTCAAAAAACATGGCTAATATTGAACAGCAAAGAGTCTTGTGACATCTTAAAGACTAACTAATTTATTATGGCTTTGACATTTGTGGACTAGAGTTTGCTTCATCAGGTGCATGAGGTACGGTTCGCAATTACAGGTTGGCAGCAGGGAGAAATTATAAGCATTGAGCTCAGAGAAAAATGAAATGCAAGAAGTACGCAGAGGGAAAATTAAATTAGAGCTAGAATGTATGAAACTAAGCACAGTGACTCTTTGCAACTAAAGTGGTAGGTGCTGAAACAATCAACTTGGTGATATTGAGTTAATGAATATCTGCAGTGGAATAGGAAACCATTGTCTTTATTCAGGCCCCACATGAATTGATGTATGGATCATAATATTATGGTCTGTGCCAACATATGGCTTAAGCATGGTTAAAATAAGGGTGGGGAAAGTTGAGGAATTCCAGTTAAACAGGCTTGTGAGTGCCCCATCCCTTATGCGGTCCAGTTCCCATGCAACATTAAACTATAGTTTAAAATAAGCACATGAGTACTTTGCTCTTCACCATCTCCTGGCTGGGCCATGAGGGACAGAAGCATGGTTTGTGGTGATGTGCAGACCTGGGCTCATGGTTTGGTTCCTCTGAATGCACAGGTGGAAGTCAGGAGCCAAACTTGGCTTCTGCTCATGGTTTGTTTAGAGAAACCTCAAGCCTGGGTTCAGGAGTCACAACAAGTCAGACTCTGGCTTGTTTTCTTCCACAAGTGGCACAATCTGGAGCAGGGGAGGAGCAAATCACTCTTGCACATGAAAAGAGAGTTTATTTTAAAGTATGGCTTAGTGAACCGGGCCTGTATGGGCAAAGGGGTTAAAGAGAGAGTTGTGTGTACCATCCACTAGTTAGAGCTTAAGGCTGAAGCTAAGACTATTAGCAAAGGGAAGAAGAGACAAAATGAGAAGATAAATAATGTTGGCATCCTGAAAAAAAGTATTTTGGAGCGCTTCCAGATGACTTGTCTCTCATCTCCATTTGTTTGCAGGGAGATTAGACAGTGACTGTTTAGTGAGCATTCACTCTTATTTGTTTGCATGGGGGCCAAATAACATTGCGTCAAGGAAATGTCATCCCACATGTTCAAGTGCATTTTCTCATCACTTTCCCTATCGCAACAAAATCCTGATCTTTTGAGGAGGTGGATTTGTTGCTTAATACCTCCCAATCCACTATAATTAAACAACCTGAATTTGCCAGTATGCAGTTGACTCCCACCAAGAAATACTGACAGTCTGGAAATGCTCTTACTTATGAGTCTCTGCGAGAAAAGGATAGCAATGTTTTCT
Source organism: Podarcis filfolensis (assembly GCF_964270895.1). Classification (NCBI taxonomy): domain Eukaryota; kingdom Metazoa; phylum Chordata; class Lepidosauria; order Squamata; family Lacertidae; genus Podarcis; species Podarcis filfolensis. The sequence continues at coordinate 40,213,768 of NC_139608.1, read as the reverse complement.
TTTAAATTAGAGATGCTAGACTACAACCCCCATCATCCCTGACCATTGGTAAGACCATCTGAGGCTGATGGGAGTTGTGGTCCAAAAGCATCTGGAAGGCCACAGGTTGCCTATCTCTGCTTTAAAATAAAATACTTTAAAGATACTAAGCTGATGGACTCAGAGCACAGGATTACCTATATATCGAAGAGCAAGCAAACATATAGGAAGAAGAGGAGGCTGTGTATATGCTGTACATTTAAAGCACCCACCCCACCCAGAGAATCCTGGGAAATCTAGTTTGCCCCTTGCAATCCTAGAATTCTCAACACCCTTAACAAACTTCAGTTCCCAGGATTCTTTGGGGGAAATCATGTGCTTTGAATGTATGGTGGGAAGGCAGTCAGAGAGACTGCTGATGGCACAGATAAAGAACGTCCTGCTGTATTCTGAGGGTTGCATTACAGAGAAAAACAATGCACAATGTACTTTGTTTCTGACATGAGCTTCTATCTCAGCTTGGAGAGCGCTAATCATCTTTCAGGTAACATATTAAAATCACACATGCAGGTTGCAGGAAACAACTCAGAGCAATTACTGGTAAATACCTTTGAGGAGCATGCACTTCTGCAACAAATGGATATATCCCATGTTGTCCACCCTGCAGTGGATTTTGGAGTATTTGGGTGTTACGGGAGGAGGAGTACCTCTGGTGGGGAACACATTGTGTTCCTTTTGGGGTAGTTTGTCCACCTTTGGTCCTCATCCTGCACTCAACTCTCGTCTGTGACTTCTAGAAGCTGTCAGCATGTGACAGTGGCCTCATCCCGGAAACTGCTATGACTGGTCAGCTAAACCAAGTGAAGGTAACTAATGAACATCCATACACACTGCCCAGGCTTGTGCCCCGGGGAGGTCACTTTGGTGCTGCTAACGCAGCAATTTTGACTTCACCTCCAGAGCTGCACCCCACTGTCTTTTGAGACAGATAAATGCTGCCAAAAAGTCACTAAAACACAGTTCATAACTCAAGAAGCATCTTTCTGTAACAGTCCTCTCCAGCCCTATCAGTAGCAACTTCTGAGGTTGGTGATATATCCCAGGAAATGTCCTAGTTTCTCAACCAGTAATTTCACCACCTACAGTCAAGACAATATTGATCCTGGAAGGCATAGCATCATCTATGGCTCATCCTATCCTGGAAATGTCAGCTATTAGCAGCCATTCCTCCTGGCTGCAGCTAGGGTAGCCATATGTCTTATTTTACAGAGAAGAGTCCTCCGTTTCAAGCAGTCCTCTATCTGAAGAGCTTGCCTAATCTAGATAAAGAGAAAGAGCCAGAAGGAGGGACAGGATGGTCCTTGAAGACTGAACTGTCAGCAGCTGGGCAGCTGTCTGAGTAGGCACACAGGTCATCTGGTTACGGACTTCAGTCATTATTTTTAGCAATTGTTTAGCATTTTACTCCTAAATCTATTATAATGCTAATATAAATTAGCATATACATTTTTTATGCAAATATGCATCCTAAGTGGTTCCCATAGCTGCAGCAGAGGGAGAGATGGGGCAGCCAGCTCCCTTGACTCAGTGGGAAGATCGTTTGCTATTTGACTCTTCTCCTCTCTGAATTGTCTCTGTTCAAGTTAGTTGGCCATTGTAAGAGCATCTATGCAACTTTAAGAAGGGGTGCTTACTATTTTCTTCTCCCCTCCTCATTCCTTTTCCCTTCATTGTCATGTTCATTAGATTATAAACCTGCAGACAAGGACTGTCACACTGTAGGTCATTTGATTGTTAATAACAATGGATCTCTCTTAGACTGTGGCTGAAATCCTATGTGGACAGGATGGCCAGTAAGCAGCACTGAACTCCATGAGACAAGTACAGTGGTACCTCGGGTTACATACGCTTCAGGTTACAGACTCCGCTAACCCAGAAATAGTACCTCAGGTTAAGAACTTTGCTTCAGGATGAGAACAGTTTCAGCTTAAGAACGGACCTCTGGAACGAATTAAGTACTTAACCCGAGGTACCACTGTACGGGCAAACGTGCTTCGGCAGCACGGTGGCAGCTGGAGGCCCCATTAGCTAAAGTGGTGCTTCAGGTTAAGAACAGTTTCAGGTTAAGAACAGACCTCTGGAACGAATTAAGTACTTAACCTGAGGTACCACTGTATGGGCAAACGTACAGAAGATCTGGACTAGCACCTCCAATTTAAGCAGATTTGGAATGTAATGGAGAAGACACCCTGACGGGTTGACTGAAACTTCCAACATCTCATGAGTATTCCAGCAGGAAACTTCTTGCTTTAGGTTGGACTCAGCCAGGAGATCATGCAGGCTTTTATTATCATATATAACATGAACAGATGGCAGCAGAATATAAACCTACATCCACACACTCCTTCAGCCTCCTTCACGATGACTATCATCAGCATGCAGAGAATTGCATTTCATGTCCATTGCCTATTGCACCACATTCCAAATATGCCATAACTCAGCTCCAGTAATTCCTATGTCAGCCCAAACCTGCATCTCAGTGTATCCATTGTTTTCTTGAAAGAAGTTATAACACTCTATTTATTACATTGCCATTCTGACACTTCATCTAAGAACATACGCCAGGCATGCAAAGGCCAAGCATTGTGAGCAGATACCAAGACGGCTTCCTTTCCTGCACCTGACGCCCCTCAAATTTTTGCTTTTGTGAGAGCAAGGTACTTTCCAGCAAAAAAAACAACAAAAGGGGGTGGGGAGAGGAGAATAAATTTCTGTCCCATTTCATTTTTCAGCAAGACTGTTCCACATGACAAGTTCACTTGGCAATAGAACCGGGAGAGGACCCCTTGAATAATGAATAGCTCAGGCCTGTGATGTGCACTGTATAAGAAAAGATAAATAGAATGGTCTAAGTGAGATGTAAACAAATAAATCTGTTGCTCTCCCACGCAGCCTCCCAAACTCCCTGCTTAGCTTTGTGTTTTTATGCAAAGAAGTCACCGCATGTACTTTTTTTTTATAAATAACAAAAAAAAAAAATTCCTCTTCCAGCAATGGCAAAGGAAAGGAAATGCAATTTAGGTGCTTTCCAGTATGAAATTTTATCAATTTCCCCCTGGCACTTGTGTTTATAGATTATTGGCAAATGGAACAATAATACTTTGCCTTTCTTTTCGAGCAATTATGTGGCACTTTTAAGGCTCTCTCTACACCAGGGGTGGAGAAACTGTGGGCTCCCCAGGTGTTGCAGGACTCCAGTGATCCCTGACCAGTGGCTGGAGGTGGTGACAGTTGGAGTCCTCTATCTCCTTACTGGGAGGCTGCAACAGTGCCAGAATGGGATAGGGGGTGAGTGGTCCTACTATACTGGGCCTACTATAGTGCCTCTATAGGGTAGAGCCACTCACCCTATAGAGCAAGAGGATGAGGCTGGCTGCCGTCCCATTCCTTTGTGTACTCCCTTAAGGATTTGCTCAGTGATGATGCAGTAACGATCCAGGAGTCAGGGAGCCTATATTAAACCTGATTGGTAGGGTTTGCAAGGAATCATGCAAAGCCCCACGCAAGTCCCAATGATCAACTGAGTAGGCTTGCAAACAAAAAACAAGCAAGGGGCTTTGCAAGTGCCACCGATCAGCTGGGACCAGCCACATCTTTACCTGCCCCACACCTGATGTCATGTTTGTCATATATGATGTCAAGTGTAAGGCAGGAGGACATGGCAGGCTGAAATGGCCTCAAGGTCCATATAGGGAAGTCTGGTAGGTCTAGTGAGGTCTATGGGCTGGAGGGTTAAAGCTATGGTTTCCCCAGTAGTGAAGTATGGAAGTGAGAGCTGGACCATAAAGAAGGCTGATCGCCGAAGAATTGATGCTTTTGAATTATAGTGCTGGAGGAGACTCTTGAGAGTCCCATGGACTGCAAGAAGATGAAACCTATCCATTCTTAAGGAAATCAGTCCTGAGTGCTCACTGAAATGACAGACCCTGAAGCTGAGGCTCCAATACTTTGGCCACCTCATGAGAAGAGAAGACTCCCTGGAAAAGACCCTGATGTTGGGAAAGATTGAGGGCACAAGGAAAAGGGAATGACAGAGGACGAGATGGTTGGACAGTGTTCTCGAAGCTACCAGCATGAGTTTGACCAAACTGCAGGAGGCAGTGGAGGACAGGAGTGCCTAGCGTGCTCTGGTCCATGGGGTCACAAAGAGTCGGACACAACTAAACAACAACAACATGTGCTGGAGGTACTCCCCACTGCTCCACCAGGTAAGCCCACCCACAAGCAAGAAGGTGAGGCTGGCTGATTACTCCTGGAAGACCCAAGCAGCAGCATGCTCTGCGGGTCCTCTAAGGGAAGCTTGCCCAAGGCCCTGAGAAGTTTGGAAGCAGTTCTGAGACCTGCTGTGGAAGAAATAGCCAGCACAAAACTGTTGAAGACACAGTCAGCATGAGATATTAGTAATTAACTAGCATGACTGGTTGAAGGGAAGCAGGTGGCGCTGTGGGTTAAGCCACAGAGCCTAGGACTTGCCAATCAGAAGGTTGGCGGTTTGAATCCCCGTGACGGGGTGAGCTCCCATTGCTTGGTCCCTGCTCCTGCCAACCTAGTAGTTTGAAAGCACGTCAAAGTGCAAGTAGATAAATAGGTACCGCTCCGGCAGGAAGGTTTCTGTGCGCTGCTCTGGTTCGCCAGAAGCGGCTTAGTCATGCTGGCCACATGACCCGGAAGCTGTACGCCGGCTCCCTTGGCCAGTAAAGCGAGATGAGCGCCGCAACCCCAGAGTCGGTCACGACTGGACCTAATGGTCAGGGGTCCCTTTACCTTTACCTTAGCATGACTGGTTAAGTACTATCAGTGCTTTTTTTCTAAAAATTTTTTAATAATGTTTAGGGGTACTCTCATTTTCCTACTCATTTTGAAATACTGCCCTCAATGAGGCCAAACTTAGATTCACAAAATGTTTACGGGTATGCAAATCCATGCGTCCCCCCAGAAAAAGCACTCTGTGTGCACAGACCACTCATGTCTGTGGTGGTCAAATCAGAACTATTAACTCCTCAATTAACCCTAATAATGAATTGTAATACTCATTCTTATTCAACATGAGTCTTCAGAATATCTCTTAGTTGCAGTGATCCAAAATATTTACGTGAAATGCATTCTGTCTCTACAACCTCCCTGGCTTCTCTGCCACACTCATTCTTGCAGCTTTCCAGAACTGTGATGGAGATTCAGTACTACAACATTTTCGCTGAATGAAACGTGCTACATTGTAGAATCCCATTTACAAAGCCTGCTGCAGAGGAGGCCCTTACGGCGATGCTGCGGTTATATTTTTAACTGACCTAAACAAAGGAATGCCCGAGAAGAACTTTAAAATAGGAACAATCTGGAAAATGACCTCCAGAGAGGCCCAGCGGGAGGTATTAGTGTCTCCAAATGATTAATACATTTAAAAGAGCACAGGCATCAATTACTATACAGATTCCAAGGCACGGACATTTGTATTCCAGCCCAGTGGAATGTGCTGATGAAAACCTCTGCAAATGTTGCTCTCTAGAAATGCTGCATCTGTGGACAAAAGGGATTGTGTGCATTGCAGTTAATTGCAAACTGAACCTTAAGGGGTTCTGCTCATCCTTAGAAGAGATCACAGTGGGCTTTTCCTAAGCGATAGGTAGATAGGTAGATAGATGATAGATAGATCCAAGACTAGCATTTTATTTACTTAAGGGCTGCCTGTGATCACAAAGGATTCCCCATGCCTGGACTAGAATTTCAAAACTATAGCAATAGTTTCTACCCTCTGAACTGTTTAAAATTTGATTTTGTTGTATCTTGTTCATATTGCCGTGTGGAGCTGCCAGACAGAAATGCGGGATGCGATTTGAGTGAGCAAGCAAATAAATAAATAATCACCATTTCACAGATGGCAAACTATCTGTGCTCAGACCAGCTATGGGGTGTGCATATATCCAGTGACACTAAAAGCAAGGCAGAGGATTATCCAGATTCTGGGGCAAATGTGAGACCCTTTTCCTTCAGATCTGACAAGGAACCTTGTGTGCAGGGAATCTAGGTTGGGGGCTACTTTTGGGGCCCCAGTGAATACTCTTACTGCTGATGCGTTATCAGAGTGTACCAGGGCCTTGGACAATGTGTAACTAATTTGACTTCTGGAATTATTTCCCAGATGTCCACTAATGCCATGAAGGTGAATTTGATATATCCAGCAGCTTGTGCTCATCCTTAGAGGAAATCAGAGTCTTCAAACAATGTAAGTTTCCTCATTGAAATACAATGAAATGTAATAGTGGGTGCTAAATGGTGCCCGTGATTATTATTAGTCTTATTTTAAAAAGCTCAAGGTTTATCACTGTTATGGATGTTTTCTAATATTTCAACTGTCACATATACTGCACCTGTTTTGAAATTGGCCAATCAGACTGGGTATGTGAGATGCCACTACAGACAAACAGAGCTGGCTCAGAGTGCCAGCACATCATTTCTTTTTACCAAAAAAGAAAAGCACAGTATATATATGTAATGTCTAGTTAAATCCCAAGTAGAGAGGGGGAGGGAATTCAATTCAGTATGCATTTAAAGATGATTCACACTTAATTCACACTTTCCTAAACAATATGCGAACTGAGCCATCCTTTGTAATTCACACCTTTCCAGATTTTCCAGTGCAGTTCTCCAGCCAAGTAATATGTACAAAAATGTACATACTAGGCTAAAGTGTGCATAGGAGTGCATATATTAGTGAAAATAAATGCAAAAAGGCATTTTATTGGGGAAAGTGTTGTGCAAAAAAAATGTGTCTATTAGACACAATTGGGGGGGAGTTGATTGTGAGAAATTTGCAATAAATGCTAATGAATTTTTATGACAGATTTTAAAAAAAGAATTGCAAATTGCTGAATAAATGCAGAGAACCTATGGGGGAAGAACCAAGGAACTGAGAGAACTGAAATTGACTGATCCATCCTTCCCTAGCCCCAGTAAGAAAAAATGGAATAAATTAAGAATAAAATGGAAGGACAGCACCTGTAAAGGCCCAGAAAAGGCTCCCAAATGGCAGCTTTTCATGCTACATTTTGATGACAGATATCTCCGAGTACAAAATACATGACTACTCAGCAGTTGTAAAAAGGTCCCATGTGCGTAAATTGCATGCTTTCCCCCTTCAAAATACAGAGGCAGAAATCAGGAAATGATTGAGTTCCCCTCCTCCTCATAAGAGGCTTCCATGTTTTTCAAACTGAAGCAGTGTGCTTGCATTTTGTACATAATATCTGCATGCAAATATTAACTGTAATACAAGGCACTTTCTGGTGAGTTCAAGGTTGCAATCCTAAGGACACCCACTTGGACACTAAGGCCCACGCACCCACCGCGTGCCACCGCCTAGTGGGCAAACAAGGATGGAGGGAAGTATAAGTGCCATTGCCCTGTGCAGGTCTCCAAACCAGTGGCAACTGGTGCCCATTCGAACCAACAGGGCAGAAGGCGGGGGAAAGCAAAAGGAAGTGGAGCCTGAGCCAATCATAGGAAGAGCCAACTAATTTTAATCTTGCCCCCATCTTCCTCCCTGATCAGTTCTGTGAAGGATATGCAGAGACTAAATAGGAGTAGTTATCATGGGCAAAATCTGAACCTTATTAGACTTCCTTAAACTCCAGTGCACACTCTTCTCCCATATTTTTGTTCTCTGGTTTTGTTCAAACCAGGGTGTGTATGTCCTACTAATGTAGACTGCATAGCTGTCAACTGTCTCGGAAAAACTGGGACATCCCACTTTTCCCTGCGAGAATATGGCAGCCATTTTGGGTGTCTTGCTCTTGCACAATTTCAGGCCAAGATCTTGCCCTGAAAAAAGTGGTATTTTCCGATCCATGATTTTACTCAACACCCCAAAAGAGGCGTTTTTTCTGGGTCTGCAATCTTGCATGGGTCACAAGACTAGTAAAAGGTTCAGCACCTGTGGGTTAAAAGATCATGTAGCAGGATGCACGAAAGACCTACTGCCAGTCAGAGTAAGGCAATACTGAACTAGAGTCTTGAAAGACACTGGTCTTGAAAGACCTACATTGGCTCCCAGTGTTTCCGAGCACAATTCAAAGTGTTGGTGCTGACCTTTAAAGCCCTAAACAGCCTCGGTCCAGTATATCTGAAGGAGCGTCTCCACCCCCATCATTCCGCCCAGACACTGAGGTCCAGCGCCGAGGGCCTTCTGGCAGTTCCCTCACTGTGAGAAGCCAAGTTACAGGGAACCAGGCAGAGGGGCTTCTCAGTAGTGGCACCCGCCCTGTGGAACACCCTCCCACCAGATGTCAAAGAGAACAACAACTACCAGACTTTTAGAAGACATCTGAAGGAAGCCCTGTTTAGGGAAGCTTTTAATGTTTAATGAATTACTGCATTTTAATATTTTGTTGGAAGCCACCCAGATGGGCGGGGTATAAATAAATTATTATTATTATTATTATTATTATTATTATTATTATTATTATTATTATTATTATTATTATTAACAATACTGGACAAATAGTATGATCAGGTACGAAACACCTTCCTATGTTCCTAGCCACCCATGCAGGATATTGCAGTGCCTGGCCTGCTCTAACTGGTTTTCAGGATCTTCCTGTGGGGATAAATATCAGCAGCCAGCTAAAGCATCTGAGATAGTGAATACATTATTTCATATGGATGAGCAGAGCCCTATATCACAAGAAGTGTAGTCCACATCATTCTGATTTTTGATCACATTTAACTTGTGCATTCATTCATCCATTGTCTTTGGGGGAAAGCACGTTCATAACTCTTTATGTCTTGGTGTCTGGCAAATTATATCTCAAGCTCCATGTGGGAATTTTAAGGCCTATTTTAAATGAGCTCAGGTTGCAAAATGAAGTTGAAAAATGCAGTGTTCGCTGCCTCTGCACACAATACAATCCAGCTATTAAAAATGAAACCAAGTGATTCAATGGTACTGCAAATGACAACCTGAATTCATTTAATTTCACTTTGAAATATATAAATCTACTGAAGTGCTAAAGGTAATATTTATGAAGCATTGGCTTAAGAATCTCTTAAATACTTTAGAGAGCTTGTTTCTGTTAAAATTATTCATCCAGGTTATCGTGGTCTTGGAATCATCTTGACAACAGGCTAAAAAACCCCTCTACATTAGCCAAATAGTCTAATTTAGGTAACAATTCTAAACAGTGATGGGCAATCTGGATGTTTTGGGAAATGCAAATAGCATCCCACTTTAGAGAGGGGCTTGATTATTACGACTGGAGCACATTTGGAGGAGAAATGTGGCTCTTTCCTCTCCTGCTGTGGCCACGAGGAAAGCCCTACGTCTTAAACCGGTATTTGCATCGGGGTGAATCCTTCATTGATGAAAAATATAAATAAACCTGCATGCTAAATGCAAATACACATTTAATGTCACATCTATTTTAGCCCTAGGTTCCCACTTATCATTAGTGGAACATGCTTCTGAGTAAGTTACTTATTTAAAATAAATCAGCTCCCCCCAAAATTCCCCATTACATTGGCTTTCACAGTCTGTACCTGATATCGTGGGGTCTCTGTGTCCTGCTGGAACACACATTCCATTTCTGAGGAGTTCACAAGAACTGTTTTCCCCCCAGAGCAGGCTGGCCCACTAGGGCACTGTCCCACCAACCTAATTCTGTTCTCAGCCAGCCCCGCCTGCTAATCCAGTACAGCAAATGTTGAGTGAGACCCAACAGAAAGGTTAGCTACAGGACGAAAACTATAGCAAAGGCCTCCAAGGATGTAAAGTGTACAAGTTATCAAATGCAGACAAACTGGTACAGCTATGAACTTGGTTTATATGACAAAACTTTTCAAATTCTTGACAGGCAAGCCTGGAAATACAGAGTGAGATCCTATGCTGCACCCGTTCTTATATGCAGCAGGGGAGTTCGCATCAAAGCCATTTCCATCAAAGGGGTCAAAGAGCATTTATTGGTGCTCATCTGAACCATCTCTGAGTGATTTGTATGAAAATATCAGTGCACTAGAGGGTAATCTTCAAAAATACAAGAAGAGATGACAGCATCTATCTTCTAGGAACAAAACACATTTCGGAGAACAAGCTGCAGAGTCCAGCCAGAACACACAGATTCATTTTACCAGGGTTACCTTGAATGATTATTCAAGCCCAGCCTATATGCCACTAAAGCATTTGAGAAATATGTGGGCCTCCTTCTTCTCATGCAAACAGAACATTTTGCTGTCATTTTTATACTCCCCATGGGGGAACCACAAGATTCTCCCCCAGATGTTAGAAACATCAGGGTTGGTGGCCACAGCCAGCATCCTAGGGTAGCCTGAGCACCCCAGTGTGGCTCATTGCTTGTGCCTGTCTTGCCCCCATGAATTTCTGCCCCCTAGCCTACCACCACAAGCAGTGCCAGGCAGCAACTTTTAACCTCCATTTTCATTTTCCACAATGCTGTATATTGAATGTATGAAGTTACTAGTGTGCTTCACATGGGCACCTGGCCAGCTACTATGAAAAGAGGATCTGCCCTGAGTCAGCATGGCTCATATTCCAATGTCTCATACCAAGTCAGACCCTTGATCCATCCAACTGAGTCTAGCCTCTAATTAGTAACAGCATCTAATTAGGTTCATGGACTGGAGGATCCTCAGTTGCTCTCTAGGGTTTCAGACAGGCTATTTCTCAGTCCTCCTTGGAGATTCTGGGGACCGAACCTTTGGAGTATTGTGGGAAATTTTATTGGTGGCAAGATGCAGCCACCTGGGGCTGCTTAGGGTGCTGCTGCCCCTACCACTGCCATATAAACCCATTGACAAAGGAGAGGACCTTTTGCTCAGGGCCTCCTCCTGCCTGGAGTTGGCCATGAGTAGCATACAAAACCTGCAGATGTGGGTTTCGTGTGTCCGCTATTGCTTCTCTATTTGAAACTGGCTTCCTTCTGAAACTTGTGGGTTGTTAATGAGTTGGTTCTTTTAAAGCCTGCACTTGCTCTCCAAGCTTCTCACTACCACCACGGCCAATTATTCTCAAATCTCACTAGAGATATTCCATGCACACTCACACAAAAAGGAAATGCACAGATCACCTTTAAAAGTCTTAAGACAAAAATAGCTATGTACAGGTGCTTCCTGGAGAAGCCGGGGAGGGAGGTGATTATAACTTCACAGGTATAGTAAAAGTGCTAGAAATAAGTTTGGAATGAAACCTGCACCATTCAACCTGCACTATGGGGTCAATACTGCTCCAACCAGTTGCCAGCCCAAGTATGCGACCAAGCTCTGATTAGCTATCTGCTTTAAGGCCAAGTACTGATACAGGCAACTACCCATCCATCCAGGGTACAGCCAACTATTAGATCAAATGACTCACATAATGCCACCACGACAGAAGCCTAGGAAAGATCAATTCAATATAAATCTCACACGCTGCCATGACATTTTCATTTGTGTAGCAACAGGAGCCCATTATGGTATGACAGTGTCCTTGCTGATAAACTCAGTAAAAGAGCAGCAAGTGGAACTCTTTTTGAGGAAGCCAGCAAGTGAAGGGGTATTTCCCCCCTTAAAAATAAAATTAAAATCTGTAACAGCAAACCCAAATCATGCTTGAGGCAGAAGAACAGGTATGAAAGTATAAACCAAAAGTGCAAATAGAAATTGTGGGGGGAATGAATTTATTCAGGCAATGTTGCTAATAACGACACCAATATATTAGCCTAACCTTGATGTTCCAAAGCTGCCAAAGTTAAGTTCATACGCAACGCAGAGATGTTATTAATTTGAAAAGGGGGGGGACAACTACCCTGTGCTATAAAGCCCATTCAGTTTAAGATGCTTTGCTAGACATCCTCATCCCCATAAGATTGGTACCCTACTTCCTTTCTCCCTGTTTCTTCCTCACCTCATATGGTATCCATTTATGCCCCTGGAATCAGGTTTCTGTGGATATTGCAGAGAGTTGCTGAAGATTTGTTTGCACACTATTCTCCTTCCAACTGACAACTGTATGGTCTTTGCTTTCTCTAAAAAGAGATGTTTTGAGCATGTATTCTGTCTTCTACTTGACTACTTATACCTGCATCTGTGCAACCCACGCTTCATCTAAACTTAGATGAGATGGGTCTGTCTCAATTATGGCTGAGATACAAACACAAACTCTTACAGACCCTAGGGGAGACAACCAGCTCTTCCTGAGCTCTGCTGGCCTTTTGCTGGCCAGGGCAGAAAGTGGGGTGTCCCCTCTCATTTCTTTATCTTCCATTTTTCCTTTCTTTTTAGCTTCCTGTCGCCTTCTTGTAGCACTCAGCGCAAACGATATCAAGCTCCATCCATTTTTCTTCTCTGCTTACTGATATTTCACACTATTAAACAGTTACTTTAGTAAAGATTTCTTTACTAAATCTTCACTTTCACCTCAGTCACATCCCTGCACATTTAAAGAACTCTTATGCCACTTTGCCAGGCATGGCTTCCTCCAAAGAATCCTGGGAACTGTAATACAGTGGTACCTCAGGTTAGGTACTTAATTTGTTCCGGAGGTCCGTACTTAACCTGAAATTGTTCTTAACCTGAAGCACCACTTTCGCTAATGGGGCCTCCTGCTGCTGCTGCGCCGTTGCTGCACGATTTCTGCTCTCATCCTGAAGCAAAGTTCTTAACCTGAAGCACTATTTCTGGGTTAGCGGAGTCTGTAACCTGAAGCGTATGTAACCTGAAGTGTATGTAACCTGAGGTACTACTGTATTCTGAAGGCTGCTGACATGACAGCACCCTTAACAAACGGCAGCTCCAAAGATTTTGGAGTGCTTTAAATGCATGGCGTGAATGTGCAGCTTCACCTTTCTGTCTCAGTTGGTAATATTCTATATTTTCAGCAAGAGGTTGGGTGTTACCTTTTATACATCACTCTCTGTCTTGGTTCACACAACTGCTCTAGCTAAGGTCTGTCAGTTCTTTGTAATCATTCAAAACATTTTGCCCTCTCTTATCTACTGATCTCACTAAAACCCTTGTACAGACATGCACCATCAGGGATATGCACAGCATTGCATCCTGCGAGAATCAAAATGGTGACAGAGGTAAATCTAGCTGCATGGGGCCAGCGTTCCTTTCCATGCCACTGGATGCCTTCTGTACTGGAAGAAGCAAAGACCACCAGTGCTGAAGCAATGATTCTTCGATATCAACTTTGTTGGACTGGTCATGTTGTTCAGATGCCTGATTATCATCTTCCAAAGCAACTACTTTATTTCCAAATGGAGAATGGGAAGGGAAATACTGGTGGACAACAAAAGAGGTTTAAAGACGTTCTCAAGGCAATTTTTTTAAAAATGTAATTTGTTGTTGTTTAGTCATGTCTTACTCTTCATGACCCCATGGACCAGAGCACACCAGGCACTCCTGTTCTCCACTGCCTCCCGCAGTTTGGTCAAACTCCTGCTGGCAGCTTTGAGAACACTGTCCAACCATCTCATCCTCTGTTGTCCCCTTCTCCTTGTGCCCTCAGTCTTTCCCAACATCAGGGTCTTTTCCAGGCAGTCTTCTCTTCTCATGAGGTGGCCAAAGTGTTGGAGCCTCAGCTTCAGGATCTGTCCTTCAGTGAGCACTCAGGGCTGCTTTCCTTAAGAATGGATAGGTTTGATCTTCTTGCAGTCCATGGGACTCTCAAGGAGTCTCCTCCAGCACCATACTTCAAAAGCATCAATTCTTCGGTGATCAGCCTTTTTTATGGTCCAGCTCTCACTTCCATACATCACTACTGGGAAAACCATAGCTTTAACTATATGGATGTATAGCTTAAAAATGTAATACAAGCACTTATTACTGGGAAACACTGGCCTACGAGCGCTCCAGTTGGAGAACAGCCTTTACCAAAGGTGTTGTGGACTTTGAACAACCATGAACTCAGGATGAAAAGGAGAAATGAGCTAAGAAGAAGGCACCCAGAAAGCTATCCTCACTGTGGAAGGACGTGTGGATCCAGAATTGGCCTCCACGGTTACTTACAGACTTACTGTTAAGACCGTTTTCATGGAAAACCATCTTACTTGGCTACGAGTGATCGCCAAAAAAGAAAAAGAAAGAAAGAAAGAAAGAAAGAAAGAAAGAAAGAAAGAAAGAAAGAAAGAAAGAAAGAAAGAAAGATGCCTTCTGCTGCCAGGCCACTCTAGCCAATGACCTCATACATATTTTTTCAAAATGTAAGGCAGTAAGACTTTTCCAAATCTACATCTGAAAATAAATTGTAGGTATTCACTCCAAGATAGTCTGGGATGCACAAACAGAAGTACATTGTCCTGGGTTAAAGGATATGATATCCTATGCTGAACCACATTCTAAGATAACAGAGAAGCCTGTGCTCCACTAGAATTCAGAAGCAAGCATACACAGTCACACTAGAAATCTGCCATAGCACAGACAATCTGAATAGAATTTTCCGAGTCATATCTGGGGTGTTCCACTGGTGTATCTGTCATGGACTTCTGTGGAATCCTGTAGCCTCTCAGTCAGCATATCTTCAGTATAGGATTGCCCTCTTTATCTTTCCTTAGCCATTTCCTATTAGCAGCCATGTAAATATTCATTAGTATTGCAAGCATGGAGTGGGGAGGAGAATTTTTAAAATGTGGAACTGAATTTGCTAAAGGTGCATGTGCATAATATTAATGCCACTGAAATGTTGGTAGTTCTGAAGGAACAATTTGCATTAACAGGGAAGCTGTTCTCCAGCATTTATAATGGCTCCTCCTCTCTGTTAGATTACACATTTTAGAATTTTTTATTTTTTTATTAGCCCTCACTCTCCCCTTGTCCTGGAAAGGCAAATGTCAACCACATATGCAGAATTAAACTGGCTCTGCCCTTAGCTCTGCCTGTGCATATAGAATTTTGTACAAAATGGTATTTACATATAATCTGGGGAAACCTTTTGAGTCCAAGGTCCGCATTCCCCTTTGGGAAACCATATGGGGGCTAAATGCCAATAGTGGGTGGGGCAGCAGATGTAAATTTTAACTTGGTGCAGTGGGATAGTTTCTTCATACATTCTCACACTGCTCTCTATCCTCTACCCAGGCAAGGAAGAGGAATTATCAAAGTTCAAGGAAACATTCCAGTCAGACAGAAATGTGTTTGAAGGAGGGTCAGGGAGGGACATGGCCTAGAGATAGGGGTTGTGGGTGAGGCAAGAGGGCGTGGAGCATGGGTAGGCAAACTAAGGCCCAGGGGCCTGATGTGGCCCAATCGCCTTCTCAATCTGGCCCACGGACGTTCTGGGAATTAGTGTGTTTTTACATGAGTAGAATGTGTCCTTTTATTTAAAATGCATCTCTGGGTTATTTGTGGGGCCTGCCTGGTGTTTTTACATGAGCAGAATGTGTGCCTGGAGGAAGAACTGTGAGGGGAGAGACTCCATCAGGCAAGGCCTCCTTCCACCTGCCTTGCTCCACCCTTTAGTGGAGCTTCTCAGTTTTATTGTATTATTTTATGTACTGTGGCTTTTTGTTGTTTTATTGATTATAGTTTAGATATTATTTATTGTAACTGTTGAGTGGATTTCTGCTTAACTTTTATATGTTGATATTATTATTTTGTACTATTCTAATAATTGTTGAATGTTACTTTTTGATGTAGGTTGCTTATTTTAAAGTTTTGTTTTATTATCACGTTTTTGTATTGCATTAGATTGTTATAAGTTGTACATTTTTTGTTTCTTCAGCTTGTAAGCCGCCTTGAGTATTGTAAGAGAGAAAGATGGTATACAAATTAAAAAATGATGGTGATGATGCTTTTATTTAAAATGCATCTCTGGGTTATTTGTGGGGCATAGGAATTTGTTCATTCCCCCCCCCCAAAAAAAAATATAATCCGGCTCCCCACAAGGTCTGAGGGACACTGGACCGGCCCCCTGCTGAAAAAGTTTGCTGACCCTTGGTGTGGAGATATAGAGGCTTGGATTTGGACCCCAGGCCTGAAGCTTATCCTCCTTGGTCTAGGCCCTGTGCTGTCCATGACAACATGCTTAAAGCGTGCCACCACTCTTTAAGTGCAAGATGGATCTGGCCCATGTCCCTTTCTTCTCAGAGGGGAGGGCAGTGAACACACAGCCGTGCTGGATTTAGGGTGGTGTGGGTGGTTCTTCTGCACAGGGTGCTGAGCTAAAGGAAAGTAATAGTAGTAGTAGTAGTAGTAGTAGTAACAACAACAACAACAACAACAACAACAACAACAACAACAACTATATTTATACAGGTACCTACTCAAAGTAAGGCCCTGGTCAGATGGCGATTGAGTTGCCGCAACTATGATGTAGTTCACTTGAGAGCATGTGCAGAACAGAAGGCAAGAGGGGAGAGAGGGTGCCAAATAAATATTTAGGGCATCAAATTTTCTCCTCAGTCAGGGCACCATGTTACCAAAGTCCACCTCTGCATACAGGATTGGCTTTTTCTGAACTGCCTCTCACACCATGGAAGCACTGTTCCTGGTGAGGTTCATCACCCAACCCTCACTGTTGACTTTCCATCACCTGGTAAAAAGGTAGCTTTTTTCAGCAAGCTTGCTCTGCAGACTGACTCTCTTGTCTGTCTCATCTATATGTTTCTGTCTAGGTGTTTTTCCACTGTGAATTTTACCATCTGGCTGTTTTATTGCAGAGCCTTCTTTTATTTCAGTTTTGTAAGCAACTTCAGGTGCTATGTGAACTGCAGATAATTCAGTATATAAATATTTAAATATGTATCCCCCAGGTGGGCTTAGGAAGGGGTGGAATCCTGAAAACTCAAAAGCAAGAGTTAGTTGTTTATTAGGTTTGGTATAAACATATAACAGCTCAGTCCCATATTTGTCTTCACAGAAGTAAGACCCACGGAGGTCAAAGGGGCTTACTCCCAGGTAAGCAAGCAGGGCACCAGCCATCCCTTATCTGACCAGAGGAACCACTCCTGTCACTGCAACCTAAACATCCAACTGGGTTGATGACAGGAATGGTCTATGAGGATCGATTCACATTTTGATTTGGGGTGGCTTTTACACTTGCCATTACACATGAGATTTCTACTCACGTGAGCAACAAAATTTGTAGCCTATGGAGCTAATCTGAAACAATGTTAATGATCTCACTCTGTCATAAATTTTGGAACATCGGAGACCTTAGAATTCATGGCTGCTTTAGTTCCGCAAGCTGCAAATATTCTACTAATTTTTATTTTCTACTACACTTCAGTGCAATTTAGTTCATTACCTTGCTGGTTATCCAATGCTAGTGCCTGATGTGTCCACCTGTCACCCTAATTTATTACTCTCACTGCTGGAGTCTCTACTACCAATTTTGTCAAGTCCTCTTGAAAACATCTTCCTGCTTGAACCTTAATTGGTCTTTCCATGCCATCTCTCCCTGCCTAAGCCGGCCTTGCATTCTTGGACATAGAGTAAAACCTGACATTTGACAAATCTGCTTTAAGTACCCTAAGTTAAGATCTTTAAATTCCTATTGATTTCGGTGGGGGAGTCCAGCAATTACTTGACTCTAGTCTCTTCTCAGTGAAATTATTGAGATGCAAGAGCTTAACATGGGTAGGATCATGTCCAAGAAAACCACTAGGAAATAACTATACCTCAGTTGTGGAGCACCTGCTTTGCATGCAGAATGTCTTGGGTTCAATTCCTGGAATCTCCACAGAGGGCTGGGAATGTCTGAAATACTGGAGAGCCATTGCTAGTGTAGACCAAGTATGGGGAGCCTTTACCCCTGAGATGTTACTGAAGTACAACTCCCAGCATCCCTAGCCATTGGTCATGCTTACTGAAGCTGGTGGGGGTTGCAGTTCAGCAACATCTAGAGCACCATGTGGGGTATGGCAGCTTCCTATGTTCCTACACTCAAACTACTGTGTTCCATGTCTCTTGGCAGGCGCAAAGGGATGAAACCTATCTATTTCCTCATAACTCCCTCCTATGAAATAGCAGTGACACTCTTAAGTTCCAGTTTTCTCAGATGAAAACTAAAATGACAGATGTTAGACATATTCAGGAATTCAGCCTAATCTGTGTGGAAGAGGCTGGATGCACACATTATCAGGGTTCCCAATCTCAAAGAGGCTTCTAACTTGCTATACTCCCCTACCCCTCCACACACTTTTAATCTGTGCATGTTCTGGCAAACATCTGAAGAGGGCTATAGTTCATTCAGTAAAGCAGTGTTACTCGTTAACTGATTATTCATGCTTTTTTATTTGTGTTTCTAACCCTTGAGTTAGCAAAGGGAATGTGAAAAGAAATGCACCATATCCCATAGGGACTTAAAAGCTTTTAATGAGATCTATAATTATTTATTGTTCTTTTCAAAAACACATTGTGTTGTTTACCTAAGTTTTTTTTGAAGTTGATCACATTATTCTGCCTGCCACTGCATCTGCTTAGACAAGGAGAACATCTCAGCATAGTCACATACCCAAGTAGCATTCTGCGCTTTTAATCCCTGTTTGTATAGCTTCCCAATCTCCTTGCCTTCTCTTATGCTATAATGATCCTCCTGTCCTTTTATTCTCTGTAGACTCCATCATCCCCAAGTAAGTCACCAGCATTTTAATAGCTGAGAACTTAATTATAATTTGAAACAGAGCCACCTAACTACAGATTTTGCTAGGAGCTTCTGTGGGGAATAAAAAAATTAATTTGGCGAAGCATCCAATTACTTGTTCTAAGGGCAAAAGAAAATCATATACATGCCACTGTTAAAACCTGTATTATGTGCTCAGAAATAAAAGACACCAGCCATAGATATCTACTGTACAGCTGGTGTCCCCCACTCACCGTATATTTTTGCCAGAATGAGCTGCCTATTTCTCTGCAAACTAGAATAACAGAATCATAAAACTGTACTGTTAGAAGATACCCAAGAGTCATCTACTCCAACCCCCTGCAATGCAAGAATCTCAACTAAAGCATCCAGGACAGATGGCCATCGAATCTCTGCTTTAAAACCTCCAAGGAAGGAAAGTCCACTACCTCCAGAGGGAGTCCGTTCCACAGTTCTTAACAGTCAGAAAGTCCTTCCTGGTGTTTAGTTAGAATTTCCATTCTTGTAACTTGAAGCCATTGGTTCAGGTCTTACCCTCCAGAGCAGGAGAAAACAAGCTTGCTCAATCTTCCATGTGGCAGCCCTTTAGATATCTGAAGATGGTCATCTCTCCTCTCAGTTTCCTCTTTTCCAGGCTAAACATACCCAGATCCTTCAACAGCTCTTCATAAGGCCTGGTTTCACAAAGCTTACCTGGAGGTTTGACTATATTGGGTTTTAATGGGCACTAATTCTGATTTGTTCACAAGGAGGTTACGTATATGCCAATGAGCATTCATCCTGATTTGCTTGTGGGTGTTTTGAATTCAATGAAATTGAAATTGAAATGCAATAAAATTCAATATAAGAACTAAAAGAAGCAATAAAATACAAGTAAAGATCACACTGCATCTAGCACATCGTATGGCAAATGCTACGTACAACCAGCAGAAAACCCATTAAGTGATCCACCAAGAAGACCCTTCACAATTTTTGAGTGGTCCACGAGAAAGAAAAAGTTTGGGAATCATTCCTCTAAATGCATTCTTAGAGTAATGAAATGAGTGTTACTCAGCAGAACACTCATTTCAGCTAGAGTCAAGAAAGTGTGTGTTCTCTATATCTACAACTCAGCATGAAATCCATATGGTGTCTGGCACAAAATATGGCATCCTGACAAACTCAGTTCTTATTGTTTTACAAGCAAATCACTAGCCTTCTAGCTGCAGAGGAAAGCTTAAGGGTGTATGGACAGTATCTGGTGAAATCTACAAAGTTAGCAAGGTCCAGATTCAGGAAAGACATGGCATTCCAATGCTCAAGAAGTATGACTTCAGTGTCTTGCATTCTTATTTCACTGTCACAAGTGTTCTTTCCAGGATACTACGCTTGCATTTCCACACTTATTATTTTGTACAGGTGCACCGCTCTAAATTTGTAACCCCATTATGAATGTGTCCTATACAGTGTCAGCCCCACCCAATGCTCACTTATCCTAGGCAGCTGAACTGCCTTCTAGAGGTCACCTAGCCACCTTTACCATTGTTTCTATCTTCACTCTCACAGATTAGACGATGCAAGTGTTTTCCGTTGCTAGCTGGTTCTTGCTCCTCCGCTCCCCCTATCTCCCAGGCTCATTGATCGGTACCAGATGTACTGGTCACTGATGCCTTTTGACCTGATATCCTGGGAAGAACACACAAAGGGAGAAAGGCTTCTCGTGCATGTCAGTTCCACACCCCCTCCATGTTAATTGATAAAGTCCTAAACCCAATTGTTAAGCTGAAGTTCCTGACAATTCTTCTAGGATCTTCAGGGAAGGTTCATGGTGTACACCGTGTACACCATATGTATACAGTGTGCACTGCAATACTTGCTCCTGGAGAAATCAAGTTAATAGATTTTACTGTCCAAAAGAAGGGCAAAGCAAGGTTCAGGGAGGTCCTCATTAAGTGAGAAGAGAAAGCTCTCCTCCTCCCTCTCACACACTGGCCACTCAGCCCTTGGAGAATGACACCTTTGTAATCTTTCAAGACTGTCGCCTTTTAACATATAACATGTCAAACGTGAAAGCTGAGAGAAGACATACAATGAGGTTACAAGCTGCATGAGACATAACGCTGCCTAAGCCTTTGCCCATCCGCCTCTTGTTACACTTCTTTCAACTAATTGTTCTCACATTGATTCCCAATCTTTCCCTTTGCCTGGTTGTGTGACAGCCTGCACTATCACTGTCAGCATTTGTTACATTGTCCATTGTACAGCCTCTTGTCCAGTCTCCCATCAATTGACTTTCCTGTCATCACCATTTATGTTTCAGACATCATTGTTTCTGCACAACTAAAAGTTCAGGGACACTTTCCACAGCAATTTATTTTCCTCCTCCTCTTTCCAATTATTATCACTCCCATTTCCAGTTCTTCCACAGTTGCATTGTTCCAAGCAGTGGCGTAGCGTGGGGGGTGCAGGGGGTGCCGGCCGCACCGGGCGCAACATCTGGGGTTAGGGCAAATCCATGGGTTAGGGGGCGCAAATCCACGGGTTAGGGGGCGCAAATCCACAGGTTAGGGGGCGCAAATTACTTGCCTTGCCCCGGGTGCTGACAACCCACGCTACGCCACTGGTTCCAAGTTTGCAAATTTGCTGCCTTACAGAATAGGTTTTTCTGTAGCAGCATCCTCTAACAAGGTCTTTCTTACTGAACTTAGGTGCATGACTGAGACTTCCTTGCTCCAGCAGGCATATTAAGGTAGCGTTTGTTTTTATGAGAACTATTTCATTTTGCGTGGTTTGTTTTTATGTTCGCCACCTAGAAATGCATATTATTAAGCAGTATATAAATCCCTAAAATAAATCAGCAGTTTGTTAAGATTTTGCATTATCTGTAACATTTGTCAAAATATGATGCTTTGGATTGCTTTATAAGTATTGTAATCCTTTGCCCCAGGGCTGTGCTATATTTGTTGGATATTGAACAAATTATTATTATTTGTGAAAGTTCTAAATGTTAGTTTCCATCTGCAAATTTCCACTAACAACTGGAGACTCACCCAGATGCAAGATTGGACCATAATTGTAACAGAGATAAAGATTCCCTTTTGCATTTTGAGACTGAGGCAATATAGGTTAGCTGACAGGTTCAGATTTTAAATATTTAGGCCTTGCTTATGTCTTACCCAGAATGTAAATTAAGTGTACTCAGCTCAATGAAGCCAGGTGCCACGTCAAAAAAAAAGAGGAGAATTCATTTCATTGTTTCCTTATTGTCTAATTAGGTTGTAGCTGATTATCTGTGACATGCTTTTCACAACACCTGACAAGGTAAAAGTAAAATACATGATTCCATAGAGCTCTCGTGTCAAGTTTCCGGAGGAAAAGGAAACAGCCTATCAAGAGCTTGATGAAATGCTGATGATCTGCTTCCATAAGAACCTCTTTATAGATCTGCCACCAAAATTTAAAAGAAATTGAAATTCAGGTTCAACATTAGCTTTATTAACACATCCAGCTGAGCACTGGGGAGAGACTGTGCCCACAATCCCTGATCCTGAATTCTGTGCAGCTAAAGGTATAAAAGGACCTCTGTGCAATCAAGCTATTTGGTGTGTAGGCAATCTTTGCCCAGTAGGAAACACTGCAAAAGGAGGCTCCCTGTTCATGTGTTGGCATTGTTCAGCTGTTCTGCTGAACTCACAGAAGCCTTGGGTAACCTTCAGACATAATGCCGCTCCCACTTCATGCATTAAGTGAAGACATGGAAATGGTGTGAGCACAGGACTGCCCCCTATCATTAGGCATGTTGAAGTTTGTGGCTCATGAGCAGGGCAGTGGATTATGCGCTCCCCCTCCATATTACCTTCAGGAGACATCTGAAGGCAGCCCTGTATAGGGTAGCTTTTTAAGGTTAAATGTTTTACTATATTTTTTAATATGCTGGAATCTGCCCAGAGTGGCTGGGGCAACCCAGTCACATGGGCAAGGTACAAATTATCATCATCACCATGTACAGGGCCAGCCATCAAATGTCATTCACAGGTTGCTCCCAGAACCACTTGGAGGAGGCATCATGGTGATGTGTCCCAGACAAGTGTCTGCACTATGACCGCTTTGATGTGCTTTGCAATAACTTCCAAATGTTGGTCCAGAAATTCTGGGAGCCACGCTTTCAGTGAATGTGTTTAGGAGTCTCAATTAAATGTATGAGCATTCTGTATTCACATGGCATTTGAATTCTTGTGAACCTTGAACCTTTTTGTTGCAAGCATTGCAGAACTTTTTAAAAGAATGTACCGTTTAACTCCGAAAATCTTATTTGCATAATTTCGACCCCTCCATTGGCAAACTTCCCTCATTCCTATGATCCAAATGGATATGCACAAGACTGACTTCTTCGGTAGCCTTACATTACAAAATCTATTATCCATTACAACTGTGGGGTGAAGATATTTGGGCAGAAACACCCGGGGTCATTAACTGAGGCAACTGAATGGTAACATTGAAGGAGTGGTTGTGCAAATTTAACTAGGCAGATGTTAATCTAGGAATGTTGGATTTTCTATGGAAACTCACTTGCTTGGGGCAAAAGCAATTCCACCAGCGAGTTTCATGCAGTACAGCTTCTTAGATACTAAACAACAAATGGATCACACTCAGCAGCTTTATACGGCTTTTATCATTTTCTATCTTGAGCTGGCAAGAACAGGAAGCAGAAGGATTTATGAGGGATGAAATAGTTCAAGAATAAAATTCCAGAACTGTAAGCAAGTTGGTTCTACTTCCAGCAAAAGACTGTTCTAATCTGCATTGTTTGCACTGGCCTAAGGAGCTGCTGCTTTTAAGGGGATGCTGTCTGGATGAGTAGGATAACGGTTACACCTGCCAGCTGTGCTTTGGTGCACAAGCAAGCATTGCCTCCCTTCTATCTCTCTGACAGTACAGGCTGATCTCACAGATTGCTGTGCTATTTATTTAAACACCGCACATAATGATACTCAGAATCTTGTGGAATGAACCAGATTTTTGACAGCGAAGTTTACTCAGAAGAAAATCCCACTGAGTTCAGTTAGACTTCATCCCAAGTAAGCGTGTATAGGATTACAGCTATATGAGTTTTTAAATTATTTGAATTACAGTTTTAAGTGAAGAAAGAAGCACATTGAGAGATCTCAGAATGAGCATGTACACAGGTAAAAGTTGGTGCTTTCATCGCTTTCGGTGGGGAAAAAACCAGTCTGTTAACCACAGCCTGGATAAATAAAAATAAGCATAGTCTCAAAGTTCCCACATTAATGCTGAAAGGGATAGTGTTTTAAATGCTGCTGACTAATTGTTTTAAGTCTAACACTAAATTGGTTACTTTAAATGTTCTGCTCACACACATGAGTAATAGGAGGAATAAATTGTAAACTATATTCTATCCTACCTACAAAATCTATCCAACACCAACAGTGTGAGAAGCAATGAGAGAAGAAAATCAGTAAATTTATTTTGCTGAAATGTATCTATCCATATCTGGAGAACATGGGACAAAGGTCCATGATATATCTCCAATACAAGCAACATAATATAGAAGCTTTATTTACACCAGAGAACATTAGGAATATATATATCACATATTAACACATTCCCACTGTAGTAATTAATCTTAATTGTTCCTGAATATTTAGGTTTAACTTTTAACAAGTCTATGCACCCTCTGTTTTCTGTTATCTTATTATATTTCACTACACTTTCAATAAACCTATCTGTGAGTGGAAATGAAAATCCAATTAAAATTCTTTGCCCAAACTAGAGTTACATTTGCACCGTATGTCCAAAGCTTAGTCATTGCATAATATGCAATTAAGCTGCAAGAATATAGCCAAGATAACAGTATATCTGTCTTGTGAAATATGTTGGGAAAGCAATGGCAGTATACCAGATTGTACAACTTCCTGGACAAGAATAAGAGATGGATGGTATTTAACAGTTCCAAGTATGCCTGGGAATATATTTTTTTCCTAGGAAATAATCAGCTGGAAAAAAAGAAGAAAGGGCAAAGGAAACTTGGGTGATTACAATATAATTGATGTGTTGCAGCTGCACCAAGCAGGAAATGCAATTCTAGGGTATAAGAGGTACAGGTCTTCCAGCAGACAGATGGAAATTTATAGACAAGGTACTGTCAAGACATCACTAGAAATTGTGAATCCAGTTTCTGTCATTCTCAGTAGAAGCGCCTGGATGAATGCAGCCTCTTCCTTGCCCCATAGTCCTATCATTTCAGTCCAACACAACCATACAACTTTCATCTAGCATATAAAATAATTCATATTTCACACTGAAGTCAGTGTGAGGGATATATGTAATAAGGTGCGTGTGAGAGGATTTTTTCATTGCCCATAAAACAAAATGGCAATGTCATGACAATCGTGTGGTGACCAGGTGGCAAAGTTCACATCTCAAAACGTCAATAGTCCATAATTGGCCCCAGTGTGGTTCCACAGCAGGTCAGTCAGAGGCCAATTTCAGTCATGTGAAAGCACAATAACCTGACTGAAATTGCTTTACTAGAAATATGATTGGAAGGACACCTTATAAAACTTCTTGGCTGTTCATGAAGTTCATAAAACCTGCAGATAGCACACTTCCTCCTAAATATGTCTGGAATGTTTGGCAGCTTGTGTCTTCTAACAAGCACATACAGAAACTGTTTCAGGCTCATAATTTTAGGGCAGTATAAGACTATTATATAGGTGTCGCTAGAGATAGGGAGAAATGCATTTGGTTTGGATTTTAATGGGATCCTATGTAATTTGCATTTTCTGAACCAACATGCAAAGCAAGACACAGCTATCCTTCAAAGTTTGCACTTCCGCTAATTTTGCAGTACAGATCTGCAATTCAAAAATGTCTACCAAAAAAGCATTATGTTAGGGAAAGGTGCACACACAAAAATCATATCTTAGTGAAAATAACATTAGAATGCACGTTACAGAAAATTTCATACTTGCATGTATATTTTTGTACAAACTCACAGATTGATGCAAAAATATGGTGAACTGAATTTAAGGCTGGAAAAATGTGAGAAACTGAGATGGAAAGATTTGTCCTTTCCCAGGAAAAATTGTGCACTGAGTAAGTTTCATGATTCTTCAATATACTCGTGATAGTTTGGCTGATGTAAATATGAAAGATTGTGAAGTTCTGAATACAAAATGTATACATTCGTAGCACTTAGGGTTCAAGTGAAAGCTAGTTGTCATGGCATAGCCTCAGACTTTCCTGAATGTGGGAAGATGCCCATATTTCCTAACTTGCTCAGGTCTTTCCTGCCTCCTCATCTTCTTAATGTCTCATGTAGACCTTTCACTCTGCAAACTGTTCAAACTGTCCCTTGCAATTAGGGGTTTCCACATTGCACTCCAGTATAGTTGAAGGCTCTCCACTTTTAGTGCCGTGGAGCTTGAACACAGGAAGTGAAAGGCACTTGTACTTTCTGTCCCTCCTTCAGCATTTCTCAATGCCTACAGCCACTCATAGATATGAAAATTCATAAGATTGATCAAGGAAGAGATGACTTGGTTTACATCTCCACCAGATGCGAGGCAGCAAGGCTTTTGTAGCACATGAAATGTTGAGCCCTTCAGGACTCTTGACATCTCCAGTCTGCAAGGGGCTCTGAATCAAAACTGTAAACAGCAATCTAATGTAAATCATAGCTGAGAAAACTAATCTTGACTTGGCAGTTCTTGGCCCTAATGTTGCATTTTACAGCGGAAAGGAAGTCAGCGCGACCAAATGTTTGCCTAATATAAGTTCACTGTCAGTGCACACTGTAACCCAGAAGAGCCTTTATTGAAGAAACCATCAGTATGATGGTACATGAGCTGCAATAACCATCTGGCACACTAAATTCAATCAACACCTCATGCAGGTCAAGAAGTGGAAAGCTGCAGATCAGTGTAATTCATAAAACAATGAAGAAAACAGCAGCATGCCTTGGCAATTCTCCAGCCTGACATCCTGCCAGAGAAAAGTAAATTGCCGCCAAGTAACTGGATAATAATCCTAGGTTTACATGTGGCTATAGAAAGTTGAGCCCACTATAAGTGACTATGTAAAATCCTAGAAATTCATACAAATGGAACATGCTGATCCAAAAACTAATAGAAGCAGTAGACTGTCAAGTATGCCAGGTGTTGGTTGTCTTAACCGCTGCTTTCAAAGACAAGATTTTCTCATTTACAAAACAAAATGGAGGAAACCATAGAGAAGCTACATCATTATAGAGCAAATATTCCATGAACCAACTATTGGGTAAACAGTGGGTAAATAGTAATAGGCAAGACGTATTGTATCAAGATGTTGATTTTAAGTTTTCAGGGGAGCTAAAGACTTTGGAGAAATTGAAAAATGAGGAGTATAGCAGCTTTCTCCGAACCTGATGCCTTCCAAAAGCAGTCCCAGCTGCCTGGAATTGATGGGAGTTGCAATCCAAAAACATCTGCAGGGCATCAGGTTGGGGGCAGCTGCCTTACAGTGTCTTATTGCACATTGCACAGCCAATATGTTGCACATTAAGTTTATGCACACAATATGCACAAATCGTTTGCCTGAATTCACATTCTACTTAACAACCTGGCAACATGTATCGGTCTATATATATTGACCAGACAATATACAAAATTTGCACAAAAACATTCATTTCATGCGCTAATGTCAATATTGAATAGGAAAATTAATGCACATGAATGCACACAAATGTTTAGGTGGCATGGTAAGCAACATGCAGTAAATAAGATGTTTGCATTGATGTCATGTCTAGAGACATTCCACCCACTATCCACTCTGGAAATAAACTTTGAAAACCATAGGGGCCAACTCCTAGGGGCCAAGGTCCCTTCGCCCGCCCCCAATAAAATATTTGAGGGGGCCAACACCCCCATTGGCACCCCTGTTGAGAACCAGAGTTACTGCATATCCTACATTGATCAAAATAATCTAGTCTCCAAATAAGGTTCAGAGCAGATACCTAATGTCAGCAAATGGCACCCAACACAAAACTCTTCCCACTGTTTCTCGCCACCCACCCACCCAGAATATTACCACAGTGTGTGTGGGTGTGTGGGTGTGGAGCAGAGCTCATCTCAGATGCGGTTGTAGAGCCTTCACTGAATGCTGTCATAATCATGGACACCATCTGAGGAAACTGACTGCAATAAAAAACATAAACTGCACATACAGTTTATCAGCCCACAGAGTATGTTCACAAAGTTAGCTGAAGGTGTGTAGGATGGGGCAGAACCTGCCCACCACCCCACATGTACACACATTCACAGTCACTCATCCTGTATTTCTTGGAAAGAAAGGGCTGAGAATTATCTCCATGTAAGAAAAAATAATCTCGTATGAACTGTCTCTTGAGAGTCAAACTGGAATCCACATAAGCAATCTGCCACAGGAAAAATAATGAGTTCTGTTTACTGGAGCGGAGACATCCCTTGATTTGTACCTTCTCAATTTCCCAAAACAATGCATTTCAGTGAAATAGATACATATACAGCAGAAACAATAGTCTTGCTTGATAAACTACTTTACCACTGCTGCCACTATATGCAAGTTCAAACAAAGATATTTACATGGAAATGAGTGGAGGCTTTTTCAAGCAGCATGTTCCCAGTAACTCCAATCACAGCCCACTGAACCCAAAACATTTGTTTCCCAAAAATAAATGCATTTTAAAATTCCAACTGATACACTGAGTTGCACATACTGCGATCCTTCACTAAACTAGTAGCTGCTACTTATAAGATGACCTCATTTCCCAAGAAGAGAATTAAGGTTATTTGAGCATCTGTGTACATTCCTTATATCAGACTGGAATGAGTTTATGCTACCATGGGAAGCAGGGAATGCTCATCAGTATATTACTTCTTGTGAGTCTATAACTCATTTGTAGGGAGCAACATCTGCTGTCCACAAGACTGTATGAACCCAGAGAATGGCACCTTTGCAACATTTTTGGGAGGGCTGGTGCTGAAGAGGCGCAGCAAACACTTGCCTCACTCCGGCAGTGTGGGTAAAATCCTTATTTTTTAATTTATTTTGCAGGCAGGGGAGTCTTTTACGTTCTTCTTTCCCCTCTCCAGCTGACAAGGCTTTGTTGCCCCTTCAGGCAGTAGCAGAGTCACAGGGAGCAGCCATCGGCTTTCTCCAGTCCTATATAATGCCCTGACAGAGATGACACAATGTCATTCCCAATTCATTGTAAAAATAAAAGAAAAGAAAGAGATGGCAGTTCCCAGTGGTTGCCCTTTCCTGAAAGTCTCTCAATTTCTTGGGGCACTTTAAAAGGCCTAGCATGAATCTGAAGCATGAGTCTACTTTTGGCCTAGCATGAGTCTGAAGGCACATGATGCTGTCATGTTGTTAAAGCTAAGCATAGGCGCCAACTGCTAGGGGCCGGGGGGGCATTGCTCCCCCAATAAAATATCTGAGAGGGCAGCCCCCCCCCCAGTTGATGGGTATTGCCATTCAAATGGTATGTGTGCACCATGCCATGTGATTGATTGTGCAGGGCGGGGCTTACTCCCCCCCCCCCAATACTTTATTCAAGTTGACATCCCTGAAGCTAAGTAAGTCTCAACCTCATTATACTTGGATGGAAGAGCGATTGAAAAGCAGGAGTGTATGAGCAAGTGAGTGAAAGTGAACATTTACCTTCTTAACTACCTTGCTAAAACAAATTCTAGATAAACGTGTGGCTCTGATAACCAGGGACGGAGGAAAAATTCTATTCAATTCATATATAAAGGTGAACCTACCTAATTGCCCCTTTCTGAAACAATATGAGAACCAAAATCCTTTAAAATGCACACTTCCTTGAATTTTGCATAGCAGTTCTCCCACCAAACAATAAAATGTACCGAAATACACATACCAGGCTAAAACGTGCAGTAAAATGCATATTTGTGTGAAAATAACTTTTTAAAAATTCACTAGATTAGACTAAATTACTTTGCAGAAATGAAGGTATCAGGCAAAGGGGCATTCAGTTATGTGTATATTAGGATATGTTCATACTAACATGCTGGTGATTTTTTTATGAAATTAAATTTTTCGAATTGCAAACTGTGGAAATGTAGAAAACTGAACTTACATGAGGAACTGAAAGAAATCTAAAACAGCAGTTTCATTCATCCTTCCCAATGGCATAAAGGTGGCACAAGCTGCATCCTGCAGAAAGAAGGGACAAGGCAGGTAGCTGTGAGGCACAGAGCTAGATCACAGGTCTCTTACAACATCATGTCTCAGCAATCTCAATTTTCAGTATCTAGTGACATCCCCCCCCACCCAACACAGTGGTACCTCGAGTTATAGACACTTCAGGTTACAGTCGCTTCAGGTTACAGACTCCGCTAACCCAGAAATTATACCTCGGATTAAGAACTTTGCTTCATGATGAGAACAGAAATTGCGTGGCGGCAGCAGGAGGCCCCATTAGCTAAAGTGGTGCTTCAGGTTAATTATATAGTTATAGTAGCTCTAAAGTGACCAAGGAATGGCAATGCTGACTATTACCCCCAGCACAATTACTACTTTCTTTGCCAACTGTTGGTTCAAAAAATGTATATTGTTGCAGGCCACCCCAATCTTTGAGCAGCGCAAGAGTCTAGGTGCTTAGCCAGGATTTGGTTTCCTCAGAATGATGGACAGTGGAGACTGTGGCGTCTTTATGATGTATGTTTTATTTGCACATATATACCACCTGAGCCTGTGAGGAAGGGGTTCACAGCGTCAACACCCCAAGGAGGTCTTGCTTCTCCCATGGGTGCAGCTTTGGATCCCAGCAGAAATCAAGCCTGGCTCTCTCACTATCACCTAGGAGAGGTGATTATATGGTGGACATATTGGTATGGAGGCCAGTTGTGGCTCTAAAAAGAAATTATCTGCCAAGCAGGAGGAGAAACCAAGATCCTGAATACTGCGCCTTACAATAAGGAAACACAGCTATCCTTTTTGGAACAAAAATATATGAGGAATGAGGTGTCATTTAACAAAGCCCTAAGTAATCCTGTGCTACACTGGAAACAGTAATGTCATGCAAGGGCCTTCTCACTCTGTGAAGCTGTGGATTACCTTGTTTGCCCTCCCATCAACATTTACTCTGAGAAGCAGTTTAGCACAGCTGGAAGGATTGCAAAAGGCAGCAGTATGTTCCTGTGTTTTTGTTTAACCACATGAACCCCTCACAGATACCAAAAGTTGCACTAAATGCGCCCTTAGAAACTTGAAAGCCGGTTTCTAACAAAGATGTATGGACAAGTAGCGCGTATGGAGGAGAAAGGGGGAGACATGGTTTTTCCAAAGGAAATGCTTGCCCACAATGAACTTTATGAACTTCTAAAGAATAAAATGCAATGCCGTACACTATTCACATCATTCACATCATGCCTGTATAATAAAGCTTGCTGTTTAGACACACAGCATTTATTATCTTTGGGAATTACTTAGACGTGGTAATCTATATTCCCTGCCTTCAAAAAAAAAAAAAAAAAAAGGACAGTACAAAAGGGCAAGAAAGGAATTTGGCTTGCATTATAACAAAAATAGCAAACATTTAAACTGTATGGGCTGCTCCTGCCTTCTAACAACACAGATAAAAATTAAGTTATTTTCATGCCTTATAATAAAATAACTATGCGTTCTTTCTTGGTTTGTCCATGTTTAAAGCAAAGAAACCTTGCTGTCTTCTGCAAATGGATCACCTATGTGCTGGTTCATCTGCACTTCCCTCTGCATCTTCCTAAGTCTGCCCTGCTTGACATTTTGTGCTTCATTCAAGGCTCAAAGTGCTGCATGTGCCCTCAAAATCCCCTCCACCCTGTGCAAATATTCTCAAAAATCGAAACTTCTTTGCACTGTGTTCATTGGGGCAACACAACTGAGGATTCTGGCAGTGGCGTAGCATGGGTTGTCAGCACCCGGGGCAAGGCAAGTAATTTGCGCCCCCTAACCCGTGGATTTGCGCCCCCTAACCCGTGGATTTGCCCTAATCCCAGATGTTGCGCCCGGTGCGGCCGGCCCCCCCTGCACCCCCCACGCTACGCCACTGGATTCTGGCAAACAGGCACATACATGTGTTGTTGTTTCTTCTACTTGTTGGATCTGCTCCACAACCACTAGCTCTGGCTGTGGCTCTGTTCTGATCTACTCATTATTATAAATGGCAAGTCAGAGAAAGATGCCTTGCGATGGATGATGTGATGCACCATGTGGAAAAACAGGGTCTTCCTACACATGTCATGTTTCCAAGATGCCCTTGAGTGCATGCATGTAAATGCAAAGATGCCTTGAAAGATTGCTTATTTTTACGCAAAAGAATTTATATACTGCTTACCAGTACAAAAAAGAACTCTAAGCAGTTTATAAGATCAAATCATAGCATAGGCGAGCTTTCTTCTGATTTTATAATGCTGGATTCAGAGCTTGGCTGTTAGATTCCAAATGTGACGGGGCTAAGTCAGCCATTACTAGCAATGCCTGCAAATTGTCTTGAAGCTCATGTGAAAGGCAATTCATAAACTAACCAAATAAAATAAATAAGTTAGATTTTATTACAATAATGTGGAGAAGCAAACGTTTGCCAGTAACCATGGTATTTTATATAAATTTAGCACGGAGATAATTTGCACTGAGCCTTTATTTTAAGGTATCCTTCCCGGAGACTTTGCATTTGTGATACAGCTGAGCAGGAGACATCAGCTCTCCTAATCCCAGCAATAATTCCTGCTGCTAATGAAAACATTTGAAATGACATATTAACCTGCTGGTTTGGAGTAGAAGGCATGGATGTGCTTTGTAAGTTTCTGCTGCGGTTCACATTGTCTTTAAAAAGGAGGAAAAAATCCGTCTGGGGTTGAAAAATATAAGCTCCGGTGGTGCCTTCTCAATGCTTTCATGTTGCTGCACCAGTGGCGAACATTATACATCACAGCTTCTCCATGTATTCATTGCCATAACTTTCAGAGTGGGATTAGGATGATTAGCACACGGTTACTGCTAAGCTGCTGCATATCAGGATGATTGGACAAGCTGAGCACAATCACAGCATGACATTTTATCCGTAGAGTTCTGCACGCTCTCACAGGTAGAAACAGATGGCAATGTTTTTGTGCTATCAGACAAAGTATTAACTATGTGCGCAGAGGGCTTAAGGATATGTTTAAAAATAACTTCATCATGTCAACATGTAGGTACGGTCCTGAATTTCTACAGCAGCCGGCTGTTAGGCTGAAGTTAACACAGAGAAACAGGATCCCCACTCCCACCCGGATCTGTTCAGTACTCTTAACTCCTAAAGCAAAGAGAGCGTAGGTCTTTGCAAGTCTTTTGGCCCCAGCTGCATCTTTTTCTACCCCAGACCTGATATGATATATATGATGTCAAGCCTAGGGCAGGTGGGTGTGGCTTGGCCAGAGGTTCCCCACCTGTGGTTTAGGAAAAAGAGATGGAGGGTTGCAATTATTTTTATACTGAAAATATAGATCCAGGTTTATATTTTAGTTCAAAGCTGTTTATGTTTGTATTGAAGGCATGATTAAAGGTAAAGGTAAAGGGACCGTGAGGTCCAGTCACGGATAACTCTGGGGTTGAGGCACTCATCTCGCTTTATTGGCCGAGGGAGCCAGCGTACAGCTTCCGGGTCATGTGGCCAGCATGACTAAGCCGCTTCTGGTGAACCAGAGCAGCGCATGGAAATGCTGTTTACCTTCCCGCCAGAGTGGTACCTATTTTATCTACTTGTACTTTGATGTGCTTTCAAACTGTTAGGTTGGCAGGAGCAGAGACCAAGCAACTGGAGCTCACCCCATCACAGGG
Organism: Podarcis filfolensis; assembly: GCF_964270895.1. Lineage (NCBI taxonomy): Eukaryota > Metazoa > Chordata > Lepidosauria > Squamata > Lacertidae > Podarcis > Podarcis filfolensis. The sequence goes on along the minus strand of NC_139608.1, from coordinate 40,180,323 downwards.
ATTTGAACCGCCAACCTCCTGATCGGCAGGCCCTAGGCTCTGTGGTTTAACCCACAGCGCCACCCATGTCCCTAAGCCATTATTACCCTCACACAAATTCTATGACCTGGAAATTCAGCTTCACAACTCAAAGTCCTAGAATATCAATCCAGGATTATGTAATTGCTCATTCTATCCCCTACCCCCCACATTCTTTTATCTCCCAAGCAGACCTGAGTTCATGCTAGTTCTTCACATCTTTTCACAGCAGATGAGGATGAAATCAGGTGCCGTGCAATGCCCCATCTGCTGCAAGGTTCACATCCATCACATTGTACCACCTCTGTGCAAAAATGATAATAAAAATGGACACAAATCTGACATTTAAAAATGACGATATTCAGACGCTGCTGGTAGAACTCTCAGGACACGCTGCTGCCTGATCTGAAACCATTATCCTTCAGCAATGGAACTTCAGTGAGAGATTCCAGCATGAGTGCTGCCGAAAATTATTATGGGTTTAATCTACTTGTTTAGATCTTAAATGAGAGCAGGACATCTCTCCCACTACAGGTGTTAAATAAGCAGAGCAACAGAAATTGTCCCACCAGCAGTTGCAACTGTTCTGCTTTTATTAGATTTTGAGCTTAGCACAGAAATGTTGTTGACCTTTTAAATTTCATGGTCATTAGGCCCCATTCATGTTTTCTTCTTCCTTACATATCTTCCAGCTGAGGCGACACTTCCTGTATCTGAAGATGACAGCACTAGTCTACAACACCTTATGCCACAATACATTTGGGGGGGAAGGTGGTGGAGAGAGTGGTTGTGAAGCAAACTGCAAGCATTCCTGGAAGACACTGATTATCTAGATCCAGGTCAGTCTGGGTTTAGGTCTGATTTTGGCACTGAATCTGCCATGGTCGCCCTGGTGGATGTCTTGAATTGGAAGAGGGACACAGGGTGTGTAACCCTGCTATTATTACTTGGTCACTCAGCAGCTGTTGATACCATAAGCCCATGGACCAGTCTTGGATCAAATGAGTGAGAAAGATATTTGAGGAACTGTACTACAGTGATTCTGTTCCTATCTGTGTCATTGAGTTCAGAGAGTAACACTGGGGGAGTTCTTATCAAACCCCCACCACAAAGGGAGAGGCAGAAGCAAGCAAGTAGGCAGCAGAAACAGCTGTGTGCATCCAGGAAGGTGAACCCACTGATGATATATTGCCCAAGCTCCACCATCCCAAAACTGGAATCTGCAATGTTTGCAATCACCAAGGCAAGCCAATTAGTCTTCTATGTCCTGCACTAATAAAAGTGTCCCAGTTAAAAATGAAAGTTAAGTGCAATAATTGTGTGCACATACCTTAAAGCAGGCTTCTTCAATCTCGGCCCTCCAGATGTTTTGAGACTACAATTCCCATCATCCCTGACCACTGGTCCTGCTAGCTAGGGATCATAGGAGTTGTAGGCCAAAAACATCTGGAGGGCCGAGGTTGAGGAAGCCTGCCTTCAAGAGATCTTAGCAATGTGTACCAATGATATGCTACACAGAAAATCTCCACTAACTGTGTCATTCATTGTCCTGCAACATCAGCCAGTGAAACTTGGGGGAATGGAGACTAGCAGTTGTCCTCTTTGGACCTTTAACCATGGATGGATGGATGGATGGATGGATGATGACCCCTCTTTGCAATTCTACCTACCTGCTCACAGTGGATGGTACAGACAGGTGCAGAGAGCAAGGATGCCATGTTTACCTTGGCAAATTCTTTTTTTTTCTTGTTTTGTCTACTGAGCTGTACTCATCAGGAGTGCAGCTCTGTGCTCTGACTTTGACATTGTAAAACATATCTTTTTAAGCTATACATCTTTTAAAGTTAACATGAAAGCTGCACACGTAAAAAAAATTGAATCAGGAAAACTCGGATAACAGTAGAACTTCATCTTAATATACTTTTATCCACTTTCTCAGGTCTTTGATAAAGACATTTTATTTGTGACATTGATTCTAAATGACCCTTTTTAGTTTGTTGCCTGTGGGTCATAATGACCTGCTCATTCCAGGGATATCAACATTAACATGCAGTTAATTCTGCTCTAAAGGGAGAGGCTGTTATCTTTTGAGAAGCAGAAAGCTCATAACTACCCAAATAAAAACCTTTCAAGCTTCATTATTCCACCAATTGATGCTTCATTATGGTAAATATGCTTAATGCTTTAATCCTTTAAGAAATATTGTTTTGGTGTGTGGGAAGAACCTACTGCATATTGATTGCATGACACATTTCCACAAGTCACTCACACTGTGCATGACCATGCACATAAAGTATTGTACCACACACACACTTCTAGATTTAAGGATTTGTGCCTAGGATGTGCATTGATCCCAATCTTGCTCTCTCTTGCCAACAGACCATCTAGCCTAGCATCCTGTTCTCACAGTGACCAACCAGATGCTAGCCTCCTGTGTAAGACTAGAGACATAGTGTTCATTACCTAGTGCATTGGTTCCCAACCGGTGGTCCATGAACCCCTGGGGGTCTGCATAACCTGCCCAGGAGGTCCATGGCACCATTTACATAACAAAAACCATAGGGATATCAAAATTTTCAAATGTGGAGGGTCCATGGCATGGCTTTTGAAAAACAGGGGGTCTGCAGAACTTAACTAATTGGGAACCACCGACCTAGTAGATGAAAGTCAGTCCTCATTAGCTCAAATGGGATTTGCCTAGCAAGACCACCACTCTCAAAAACTGTTTTCCCATGTGTAATAGATTTTATTAGCTAGATTGGATGTGGTTGCCACTGGTCATTAGCAGAGCATCCCCATGTTGGGAGAGGACAAGTTCAAGCTAACCCTTGCCACCACACTACAACCATGGCAAAGCTTTTCTTTACATTTTAAGCCCTTTATGTTTATATTCCTCTCCCACTGTAGTCAGAATCATGTGGATCCTTGGCCAACTCCAGCATGCTCTGGCCATAGCTCCAGAATGCTCTGGTTTGGTCCCCACTGCTGTACAGGGGTGAGGGTTCCAGTGGTGTAAGTGTTTCCCCACCGAATGGATTTCCTCTCTCCCAGCAGAGCAGCCCTAAGATTGCTCTCTTACTGACAGGCGCGCGTGCACACACACAATTATATGTGACACATGAAAAGTTTTTCTCCCTTTCTCATAACTCTAGACTAGGCATAGGCAAACTCGGCCCTGCAGATGTTTTGGGACTACAACTCCCATAATCCCTAGCTAACAGGACCAGTGGTCAGGGATGGAGTTGTAGTCCCAAAACATCTGGAGGGCCGAGTTTGCCTATGCCTGCACTAGACCTCTTGGACAGCCAACGAAGCTGAATGTTGGGAGAGACAGGACAGTCAAAAGAAAGTACTTCTTCATATAGTGCAGAGTTAAAACTATGGGATTCACTCCCAGAAGAGGTAAGAATGGCCACCAACATGGATGGGTTTAAAAGAAGATAAGACAAATTTGTCTTTTCATTTACATATATATATATAGAGAGAGAGAGAGATTGAAATGTTAAAACAATAGCAAAGCTGTTTTCAGCAATAAAACACAAACATTGCTCAGAATAATCTTACAACAACCAGCCTGTGTCAGGTGTGTGTGCAGGAGCCAGGGCCTGTGACCAATAGGACTCTGCAGGACAGGGGCCTTTCTAAGTTTGTTCTGAAGAGTGCAACTGCACTGGGTCTTCTTCCTAAGCAAATAAATTCCACTTCAACAATTACCTACCAAAGTCTTCATTTGAAGTTCTTTTATTGAAGTGGGGAAAAATATGACCACTTTCAGAGCAGCAGTAGAACATACTGGAAGAATGAGATGCTGCACCTCTGTTTTTTTAATGTTGCCATTTTGAAATTTGTTTCCATTTATATATTATTTATTTGCAGAGAGACTAACCTGTTTGTCATATTGAGATGGCAGAAGGGCACTGTTGGTGGGTGATGGCATATATCCTGCTGAAGCCTGCTGCTAAGCCCTCTTTCAATATTAATAGTTTATGTGAATTGGCCCAGAAACCAAGACAACCCTGAACGGGGTTGCTGGATGCAAAGCTAGAGAATTGACACATCATCTTCCAATGCAAGCAGGAGGTGGTAGTTGTGGTTCCTTCTGCCTTCTCCCTCCCCATTCCTTACCATCTTGTCTGCAATGTGAGGAGGCATGGGAGGACAGAACCAGAAAGGGCAATAGTCTAGAGAAGCCATGGTTGCCATCTCCTAAGTTGCACCCAGAGATTTAATGGCATATGAATGTTCTTGAACTGTGAATCTGGCAACCCTATGGCTGATGCTCCATTATTTCATCTGACACTGTATTGAAGCACTCAAATTTTAATGAGGCTTTGCCTGACACACTCGTCACTTTGAGTAGGCAATACCTCAGCCTTTGGACTGAGACAGCTCAGGTTCATTCCTCTGAACAACCTCAGTATATATCCTATTGAAGAGTGTGGAAAATGACACTCTTTTTGCTTCCTCCATAGCCATGTTACATTCTTTCAAGCACCGGAATCACTTTGCTTTGGATGGGTCTTAAGAAAATGTCACCTGTTTCAGATAGAGGTGTGAATAACATTTTAAAAAAACACATGACACCATTTTGACTCACAGATATAAACTATTTTAAGTTTAGCCTGAACAGAATTTGCCTGTATCTCTAATGGGTTGGATCCAGATGAGGTTAGTTGAATTTAGCCCCCACCCCTAAAAAACCAATGGGACAAGTACCATTGATTTCAGTTAGAATGAAGCTCAACTAACTTATTCTGGGTCCAGCCCAATATTTGCACTATTTTGAATCATACTGATGAACTTTGGATTTCCACCTTTTAATATATACACCAGTGCTAATATTATTTGCTTACTTCTGCTCAAGTAATTGTGGTTTTTTTGCACAGTATTAATTAACACAGGAGTAGCCAACACAGCGTCCTCTAGAGGTTGTTGCAATGCAACTCCCATCATCGCTAACATTGGTCATGCTGATGGGAGTCAAACAATATCGGGAGAGCCACAGATTCCTCAACTACATATTCATCATTTTTAAGTGTGTGTGTGTGGACTCTTATGACACTATTTCAAGTTCTCTTGAATTTGAAGAGTTCCTTTCAAAATCATTACATTTGTAGAATCCAGAGGTTGCATCAGATATTTAATACCGCTCCAAAGTGAGAGACAGAAAAGAAGCTGGATGTGTGCCTGGAAAAAAAATATAGAATGACATTCCATACCACCCCCAGCACCAGGTACCAACCAAGAGAACCAAGTTTGTTTTTAATTTAAAGAGCCAGCTATTGAAAGATACAGCCGCTGATGAACAATGGCTTAAAAACAAATCACGAATTTCAGTATTCCCTGCTAAACGTGACTCATGTCGCATGCACTTTTTAAGGATCCTGCTTGGACAAAGCAAAGGAGTCCTTTAAGCCTAACTACAGATGTGGGCAATGACAAACCTAGACAGCATCTTAAAAAGCAGAGACATCACCTTGCCAACAAAGGTCCGTATAGTTAAAGCTATGGTTTTCCCAGTAGTGATGTATAGAAGTGAGAGCTGGACCATAAAGAAGGCTGATCGCCGAAGAATTGATGCTTTTAAATTATGGTGCTGGAGGAGACTCTTGAGAGTCCCATGGACTGCAAGAAGATGAAACCTATCCATTCTGAAGGAAATCAGACCTGGGTGCTCACTGGAAGGACAGATCGTGAAGCTGAGGCTCATGAGAAGAGAAGACTCCCTGGAAAAGACCCTGATGTTGGGAAAGATGGAGGGCACAAGGAGAAGGGGACGACAGAGGACAAGATGGTTGGACAGTGTTCTCGAAGCTACCAGCATGAGTTTGACCAAACTGCGGGAGGCAGTGGAAGACAGAAATGCCTGGCATGCTCTGGTCCATGGGGTCACGAAGAGTCGGACACGACTAAACAACAACAGAGATGTGGGGCTACTATTTATTATGTTGATGGTGTTGGTCAGTGCATGGGCCTTTATAAAGTAAATATCTGGTGTAAGGGATGGGAGAATCTGTCCATTTCACTTCTTCCCAGTTTCTCATCTTTCCAATCCGATATTCAGTTCTTCACATTTCCACATCAGTTTGTGAATGTTTTCACAAATGGCTCAGGACCACAACACCTCAAGGACCACCTCTCCCCATACGAACCAACCCTGACCCTGAAATAATCACCTGAAGCCCTTCTTTCTTTGCCTTCTCCATGAAAGATCTGAAGGGTGGCAACACTAGAATGAGCCTTTTCTGTGGTGACTCCCCGTTTGTGGAACGCTTTCCCCAGGGAGGTTCCAGGCAAAAAACATTTCTCTTCAACCAGGCATTCAGCTGATTAGCATTCTATGGCTTTTTGGATGTATTTGGAGAGAGGGGGATTATTGGTTTGTTTTTATTTTATTATGCATTTTGTATTCTCGTTTTGGTTTTCTGTAGCCACCCTGGCATCTTTGAATGAAGAGTGGTATATAAATAAATTAAAAATGATAACAATAACAATGTTTTCATAAAAAGACATCATGAAAAATTATCACATGTGAATTTCTTCTAATATACACAATTGTGTTGATAATTTTGCCAAATATATATGTTTTTGCAAAGTCATTTTCTTACAATGCATTTTTGTTATTTTCACTGATATTAACACATTTTGTTTTACAAAACTTATATACCGCTTGACTGTAAACAGACAAACTTTTAAGTGGTAGATAAATTATTTGCCCTAATATGTGCATTTTTTACTGAAGGACTGCATTGCAAAATTCAGTTATGTGTGAATTTTGAAGGATCAGTGTGTTTCTGTCCACGTATTGTTTTGGAAAGTATGAATTGGGTAGGAGTGTCTTTAAACGCAAAACTGAATCAAATTTCTCCTCCATCCCTACTAATGATGATACAGCCATAACCAGTACGTGATACTGAAATATTGGTGGTTCGACTTTATGCATTGTCAGTGGCGTAGCGTGGGTTGTCAGCACCCGGGGCAAGGCAAGTAATTTGCGCCCCCTAACCCGTAGGGGCAGAGAGCTGCGAGTGTGAGCGCGCCCTCCCCAGATGTTGTGCCCGGTGCGGCCGGCCCCCCCTGCACCCCCACGCTACGCCACTGTGCATTGTTCTATATCCTTCCATAGCGGGCCTTTTAAATCTAGCACGCACACAAGCACACACACAACCATTAAATTCAGCGGTGCCTGGGAAGAGATTACATTATGCCTTTTCCTTTGCTCTGTAGGCACCTGAAATGCTCCAGTGATTAAACAAATCCCCAAGGTAAACTGAGCAGAGGGGGCTTGATTTAGCCTGAAACATCTTGATGAAGCCATCTTCATTCAAAGAAAATTAGAAGAAAAGCACCATGGCTGTTTTATTATCAGAGGAAGAAATTTAAGCACAGGAGGGAATTTAGCCATACATATGAAAATCAATTGTATCTTTTTCTTATTCTCTCTCTCTCTTTTAATTATTTATCGCCTGAGTGCTGCTGACTCAAACACACCAAAGCAGATAATTATTAAAGTTAAAAGTAGTCAATAATATGATTAACACCAGTGGCTTGGATTCACCCATCAAACTGAAGAAGAGTCAGCACTGAAAGTGCCATTTTTCTTCATGCATCCCTAGTAGGCTGCCTGTATCCTGAAGCAGTCAATAACAATCAGGAAGCTGTCCTTTAAAATAAGGGCTATGAATAGTGTAAACCAGATAAATCACACCACTTAAGATGGTTCCCTTCAGTGCTTCCCTGGGGGTCTAAGAGCCTGATCCTATAGATTTGCTTAGCTGCTGCTGACAAAAGGTTCAGCAGCATCCTGTGACAGGCCGGTGTGAAGCAGAGCCATCCATCTCTTTCAAAAATTAGAATGTAAACATGTAGGTGGATCAAAAGCCCACCCTGCTGATTGCACAGGCTCTGTCATGATCTGTAATGCAACGTATAGAGAAAACCACAGAGAACTTAAGCAGTAGACCATCCCCTGTGTTCCCCACCCCCTCTTCTTTAGGAAATTGTAAGGTAAGGAGGAAGAAAAGAGAAAGAGATTGGCAGGCCCAGCCAGAAAGCGCAGCAGCTAGAGCAACGCAGCAGCCTTTTAAAACATGATCTGAGTGCCACTCTCTGTGGTTTGCCTCAGAAGGTAGTTCCTAAGGATGCTATGCCGCTCTAGCCCCCATGCTGTGTACTGTTTCCTGTACTCACTGTGCCCTGGGGTGTGTGGGTGAGAGAGAAAGAGTGTGTGTTAGTTTAGTTCACTGCCAGTTAATGTGAAAGAATGAATGACAGAGAGGGTAGCTGACAGATGTTAGATCAGGGCTACCCAACATGGTGCCCTCTCCAGATGCAGTTGGACTACAGCTCCTGTCAATCACAGCTGGCATGGTCAATGTTCAGGGATGATGAGAGGTGGGGTTTTTTGTTCTTAATGTTTAATGTTTTATTATGTTTATGTGTGTTGGAAGCTGCCCACAGTGGCTGGGGCAACCCAGCCAGATGGGCAGGGTATATAAAAAATACAAAAAATGAATTAAACAACATCTGGAATGCATCCTGTTGGCTACCCCTATGTTAGACAAACAGGGCACATATTTCTGTGGTGTGTGTGTGTGTGTGTGTGTGTGTGTGTGTGTGTGTGTCCCTCTCTCTGTGTGTATGTAAGAGAGAAAGGGAATGCATGGATAGATGCAGGATAAATGGATGTGGCGCAGCCTTGTATATACGAGTGATAGAGTTCACAAATGGGCACATGTGCAAATGAAGGAGTAGTGTGCATGAGACAAAATAATGGATGGATAATGTACATAGCTGTCAAGTGTCCCTTATTTGAAGGGACAGTCCCTTATTCCAGCGCAATGTCCCGCTGCAGTTCCTTATTGATGGATGTCCCTTAAATGTCCCTTAAATGATGTCCCTTAAATTTCAAAGGAAGCAGCTCCTCTCTCTCCCTCCGTGCCGGCCAGGGAGGAGGGAGGTTCCAACTGTGTTGCTTGGCTGTGTTGCTCACCCAATAAGAAGTCTAAGAAAGACTGGGGGGTGGAGCTTGCATGCCTTGTGCTGATCAAATCGGCTGCGTTCCCTGGGGACTCGCCTTTGCTCAGCGCTTCCCAGCAGAGAGGTGACGGTGGTTTTCCTTGAGGCTTCATTTGGCTGCTGGCTTGGCTTTCTGCCTTTGGCTCAGAGGGGCTCAGAAGTTGAACATACATGTGCTGAGTGCTCGGATCGGAATCGGATGGATACGTCATCGAAGGCCCACTCACCCTTACCGGTGAAAAGGTCTGTCTGGAGCGGGGGCACATGGTGGGGGGAAAGGAAAGGAGATCTCGGGGGAGGGGGGAGGCCTTGTGTGTGTGGCTAGTTAATGCAAGCTGAAGGGGTTTCTGAATGCTGGACGCCATTTTGTTGCACGTGCTGCTGCAAACTGCAGTGCAAAGCCAGGCCGGGGAGCCATCTTAAGTTGAGGCTGCATAGGCCTTGTGGTGCATGTGATTCAGATTCTATTCAGTTGAACCTCTGGTTACAAAGTTGGTTGGACAGTGTTCTCGAAGCTACCAGCATGAGTTTGACCAGACTGCAGGATGACAGGAAGATTGGAGTGCCTGGAACAGGTGAGGCTGCAGGTCCCTTATTTTGGCTGCTGGTCCCTTATTTTCAAGGCTGCTGGTCCCTTATTTTCAAATCTGTAACTTGACAGCTATGATAATGTAGGACTGAAGGAGTAGCAGAGAGAGAGAGAAGATAATAAAGCCTTTTGGAGCCAAGGTGTTGGGGAACACACTTGGTGGCACAACTGAGCCCAACTCAGTCATCAAACCCCCTCCTTTGGTCCTGTATCCTCTTGCAGATTAATACTGCTTAAAAATCACTCCTGGATCTTTTGTATTTTCTTCCATGATGGAAGGTGGTAAGGCAAGATATAAAAATATATCAAAGGTCTTATTACTTCTATTCGTGTACTATACTGGAGTGCATGTGTGTAAAGGTTTCTTGAGGCTACTTTTTGCCACAGGCTTTTACAAATTTTTGATGTGAGGGCTGGGTTTTATGCCTGAATGGTTTTATAAGGTACCACTTGAATTAGATTTACCTGGTTGTGAACAGCAGTGGCAGGAGCATTGAGCTAATCTGAATTAACCTATGCAGCCTGAATACACCTCAGCCTATAAATGTAAGATGACATTAATCATAAATTTCCACTGAGCTTGGATCAACTTTGTATAGTGCTGAATACTTTTTGGAACAAGATGGCAAGGGGGAGTTGAAAAGAGTATGAATTTTTAAAGGCGGGAAAATCTGCTCCATAAGAACTAGTATAGAAGCATTTGAGTTTCTTGACATGTTTACCATTTCAGTTGTTATAGAGCAATATTTTGGGAAGACTTCCTTTTGTGGAGGAGGATTCTCTCTTTATCAGTCACCTGAAACCCTACAGCCAGGCCTTTTTTCCCCCACCGGAACTCAGTTTCAGCACCCCTCAGGTGGGCGCCATTGCCATTATAAGAGAACAAGGGAGGCGTTCATAGCGAGTTCCGGCACCTCTTTTTCTAGAAAAATAGTACTGCTATTTTTGATGTGGTGTCCACATCAGCTGTGCCTTGCAAGATCAAGGAATCTGGAGCAGGGCCAGAGATGATGGCTGGAGCATGCAGGGAGGAACATATGGGGAAAAGTGGTCCCTAAGGAACCCAGGTCCAAAACCTAACACCAGAACCTTGAAGTGAGCCCAGAAACAAAATGGCAGACTGTGCATGTTGTGCAAAACCATGCCAGCAACTTGGTTGCAGCATGTTGTAATAATTGTAGTTTCTAAGCACTTTGCAAGGGCAGACTCAATGGAGAGCAAGTTACAGAGGTCAAATATGGAGATGACTTGGGCATGAATGATTGTGGCAAGGTCCAGTTTTTCAGGAAAGGCGATAGTTGGTCTTTAGTTAGTGGACTATCTAGGGCTCATTCACCTGCATCTATTCTAATATCACAAATGCCATCTACCTGCAAAAAATGCCTCTAAACCAGAAAAGAAATATACAGTGGTACCTTGGAACTCGAACATAATCCATTATGGAAGACCGTTCGACTTCCAAAACATTTCGAGTTCCGAGGCGTGGCTTCTGATTGGCCGACAGCTAGGTTTTTGCATAGCGGAAGCCATGCCAGACATTTGTGTTCCGAGAAATGTTTGAAAATTGGAGTACTTACTTCCAGGTTTTCAGCATTTGGGAGCCAAAACGTTCAAGAATGGAGCCATTTGAGTTCTGAGGTACCACTGTATAAGCAGTAGCAAGTTTCTGCACCACTAAGCCATTTTGCGTACAAAAAATGCAGCTACTTTCTACCACTACACTGAGACATTGTGATTTTGTCCTTTTGAAGAATGTGGCCTAGCTTCTCTGGGAGAAGCTTGTTGCAAACAGAGTTTAGATGAGTCAGAAGTGAAAACTATGCAACATGACAATGCAGTGAGCAATGGGTGTGAAGATATCCCTACAGGGCACAAAGAGTTCAGTGGAGCAATTAAAAAGAGATGTACTCTCGCTAATGAGATTTTTCCAAAAATAGGAGCTTGATCACGTTTCTGGTACAAAGTGGAGAAGTTATTACGATTTGACATTTACTTGTAGGATGTGAGGTCACTGTTGAGATTAAGAGACAACGAAAGGAGTAGTATGAACAGAAAATGAGAAATCAAACAAAGGAAGTTCTTGGGTGAGAAAAAGAAAAGAAGTTGTATTTCTAAAGCTGCAGGTAAGAGATAATTGCTTGAAACTTCTGATGAACTAAATTTTAAAAACGGGAATTTAAGAACATAAGGCCCCTTGCTGGATCAGACAAGAGTCACATCTAGTAAGAGTATTTTGCTTTCCACAGCAGACAATCAGTTCACAAGTGTTGAAAGTGCAACAGCAGGGATCATTCAGTGTGCAACTGAATAGGTTAATTCTGTTAATGTTAAAGGCAGATATCCAAGAGGTGGGTGGGTGGAGGTGTTGCTTAGCAACCAAGTAGAATTGCATGACGTTTGCATAGGTAGCACATGCTTTGATTGGCTATGTAGTTCTGAGGGAGAAAATCTCCCTGTTCCTTTCTGCTCAAAGTGTGCCCTATTTGTTCAGTTTGCTCAGTAAATTGTTATCAGAATTCATTTTCTTTTTGGACACTGTTATTTAAGTGACTTTGCCAAAAAAAAAAAAAAGTGTAAGAAATGTCCTGCTCGATCATACCAAAAGACTGAAGAGATCTGAATTCAAATCCCTGCTCAGCTGACTGGCCCATGAAGCTCACTGGGTGGCCTTGGGCCAGGCACTATATCTCAGCCTCACCTACTTCACAGGGTTGTTGTGAAGAAAAAGCCCACCAGTAAGCTGCTGTTGTGGGATAACGAGCCTCATATAACTAACATTTTCTTTTAGATGACATCTGAAGCCAGCCCTGTTTAGGGAAGCTTTTAATATCTGAAGGACTATTGTATTTTAATCTTTTGTTGGAAGCCTCCCAGAGTGGCTGGGGAAACCCAGCCAGATGGGCGGGGTATTATTATTATTATTATTATTATTAATTAATTAACATGCTTAAGTCTAATTAATGTATGAAGGGGTAAATGTCATGGAGTAAACTGCCCTGCCAGGCAGTTCCACTCACCTTAGGAGGAAACTAATCAAGCCTATTGTTGTACCTTAATCTACCTCAGAAGCTCAGCATGTAAACAGGTCTGAGCTGGTTGCTCCAAGCTAAAACCACATGGCTCTAACAAGCCTTCATTAAGTTCCTATGCCAATAATTTAGGAACTTTCACCACAGTAACTAAGCCAAGTTTTACTGCCCATGTTTTCTGACTGATGTTGTAAAAAGCACATAAACCTGACCTTTGGAGAGTTTGTAAGTAAACCATTTTTAACTTACCAAATGTGTGGTCTTTTCTATGCTAGGGAAAATGGGGAACTTTAGAAGGAACTCACACAGGCATATTTTAAAGGTATAATAGTCTACATTTCCACACTTGACTTTGATGCATATTTTTGATTTTAAATCTCTGCTGGGGTTCTCTCAACAAAGAATACTTGCCCCAAACCTACATTGTACCATCCAAGGAATTATCCATCTATACCTAATTTGTTTACCCCAGTTCTGAGAAAGGAGGACAACATCCAAACGTGAGAATAGATGAATGGCATTCAGGCATCACCTGGCTCAACATACAACATCACCTGGAAACTGATATATACATGTGTTCAAACATTCATACAGAAGTGAGATATATGACCTCAGTGTTTATATTCAAGCAGCCAGTGGTTAGGCACTAACATTTATTTCTTCAAGCGTTTCACAGAGACAGAGTCTTCAAGCTTGACTTATATGTTTCAAAGTGTTTTATACTCACAGGTACAATGTTCACATCTTGATTTATACCTCCAGGAGTGCTTTATGCTCAGTGGTAGACTGCTCCAGAACTGATTTATAGTAAGGTTGAGTGAACCAGTCCAGTAAAATGTGATTTAGCCTGAGCCTTAAGCCAAAATAAAACTAAACCTTTTTCTGGGATTCAGAAAAGTTCAGCTAGATTCTAGACTTCATTCATGCTCTCAAGTCCTGGCCAGGGACCATGGCTAAAAACCAGGATGAAAAGCTGTTAATCCACCCAGCAGTGCCTTAATTTGTTTAAAAGGAGGATGGAATGAATATTTTAAACTATATAGATCAGCTGTGAATTCAGCTCAATACTAATTTGTCAACTTGAATTTGATATTAGCATTCCATTTGCACATGAAGTTGGCAAAGTGTCTTGAATTATTTTTGGTTTAGAACACATAGCTCAGTATTCAGTACCCATGTTCAATATCCATAAATATTCATTAATGTACTAATCTTGCAAAATGTTATTGGTCCGTCGCTGTCACATGCTGCAGACTATGTTGTTTAACATGAATAAATGTTAACACATCCAAAGACTCAGCTCAAACTAGCTTTTACAAAGCCCCTTGGAGTTGAACTTAAAATTTTACTTCCTGGAGAATCAAACAAATAAAACCTCATGAAATAATGTAATCACATTTGAAGCTTTGTTATCTGAGATCCATCTTACTCTGCATTTTATAGATTCGCAGCAGAGCTTTTTTTCTGTTTAAAAAAAATCATGCTCTCAGTGAAGATTTAACCCCAGCTGGGTAGGCAACTTACAGATAAGTAACAAATGAGACAGTGGCTGCCTCATCAAGCAGACACAAGCACCAAATCAGACAGAAGTTGAACTGGGCACCCAGATGAAGCAGAAGCATATATAGAAGAATGAGATAGCACAAAACAACTAAACCCCAGAGCAGTTCCAGTCATTTAACAGGACTGCTTTTGATTCTGAACAAAATGGGACCTGTATTTTCCAGCACACTGAACTGGAACACTTCTCAAGAGCTTCCTTTTACACATCGTCTTTCTTCCTGGGAAAAATCTTTATTCGTGGTATCTTTCCACAAGCTTTCTTTTCCCAGGCTTTGGCCTAGCATAAATTTCATATTTGGTGTGCTGAGAAGAAACCTGATCTCACAGCCAAGGAGTCCCCTCATCCCATGTACAGTACGGTACTTTTTTTTCCAGCAAAGAGTTTTCCGTTAAAAAGTAGCCTTGCAAAGGAGAGTGGGATTTGGCAGACTCAGGCTGGGAAACAGAAATCCTTAAGAAACTCCCCCCTGGTACCCAAACCAAAGATTTCAAATCCATACGACAGCACGGGTGCCAGGGGACCTGGGGGGATAACAGAGCTCCCTATATATTCTTTTCTTTCAATTTCCCTGTGTGTAACTCAAGACCAAATTAGACAAGGTGCCATTCAATCAATTAGGAATTGCAAGAAGGGCTTCTCTAAAGTAAATTGCAGGAATGGGAGGGTTGATCTGGATCAGGGCCCTGCTGTGCACAGTGACGTAGCATGGGGGGTGCAGGGGGGGCGGCCGCACCGGGCGCAACATCTGGGGGTTAGGGGGCGCAAATCCATGGGTTAGGGGGTGCAAATTACTTGTCTTGCCCCGGGTGCTGACAACCCACGCTACACCACTGGCTGTGCATGGTAGTGGGTGTAGCCCTTTGCCCTGGCTATGGTGCTCATTGGGCCAGGCCACCTTCTATTTTCAAGGGTGGGGGAACAGCAGAAATAGCAGCTGTGGAGGGTCCCAACACAGAGTGGGATCATCACAGGGGCAAATCCAGTGGTAGCCTGGAACTTGGAGTAGATCTGTGGAAGTTAATAAACATGAATAACTTAGGTTCAAGAATTTAACAGGCCTTCTCTGTGTAGAACTTAGTTGGATACAACCCATAGTCTCAGCTATAACTCTCAAATGAGCATATGCAGGTTGGCAATAGGGGAAAGTCAGGTGAACCCACTCCCAAACTCCATTCAAATAATATATTGATAGCCATGAGAGATGGAAGTTCTATCTGTTTCTCATTTTTCTAATCTGAAATTCAGTTCTTCACATTTCTGCAGCAATCTGCATTTCTCCCCAAAGAATCCTCATGAAAATTATTCAGCGTTTTAGGGTGAATATCTCCTAAAATGTATGCAGTTTCATTGTATGCAGTTTTAATGAATATGCACATTTTTGCAAGCAATTTATTCTAATGAAATGCATTTTTGTATGTTATTTTAACTAATATATTCCTTTTTATGCCCACATTCCCATAATATATGTATAATTGTAAGCATTGTTAGGCTAGAGAACTACACCATAAAATTTGGGTAAATGCAATTTTGAAAGGATGTCTGTGTTTAGGTTCTCATATGGTTTCAGAATGTGCAAATCCGGTAGACTCAGCTTGAAACATGAATCAAATTGAATTTATTCCCCAGCCCTGGTTACATAGGTGTATCAGTATGGATACCGTATGGCACTATTTTAACACTACAATTTCTTGTGAAATGACATGGGAATGAGACCCACGAGACTGTGCAAATATTGTTGCCAAAAGGGGAAAGGAATTATACCCTAGAAACCTCAGCTTCTTGAAATCATCAATTTTTCACTTCTTGATATAAGCAAAAACAAAAAACAAAAAAAACACCTCTGGAACACTAAAATGCTATTTTACTCATGAGTTGATGTTCAACAGAACATCCTTTTTCGCCAGTTGCAGAAATCTCTGCTGACTGCCAGTATAAAGGAAATTATTCACAGTACAGCAATGATAATGCCCTGAATTGCAGAAGCAACCTTTTGCTCCTGTATCACTCAAATAGTTGTATGCTCTAATTAACAGAAGCAATGTAGAAATATTGTGGGGTGAGGGGAGCATAATATATGTCAGGCAGAATGTAGGAAAAAGATCATCACTAAATAGCAGAATTAAAGTGGTGCACGTAGGAAACTTCCCTCATACCGAAGTTGCATTTTGATCTGAAAAACTATTTCAACTTCCTTGTGTTAGCCTAGGTGATACTGAAGTCCCAGCTCACGCAATGTAATACAGGTTCTGGGCTTCCTTACACAGCTGCCCACATGCCCTTGTGTATAGAATGATATGTGTAATCTTGGGAGTGTGCCCAGGCATCAGAATCATAACTTTTCAGATTCCATAAAATCTATCAGTTCAACCATGCAGTATAACAACAGCATTCAATAAGACTTTTTATGACAAATGAAACCCTCTATAAACTGAGCAAAGAACTTGTAGAAAATCATTATAGTATTTCACCATTGCAGCTTTGTTAGCCAATTAAGAGGCACACAAGCAGAAGCCATTACGCAGGGACTCTCACAATTCAAGCTCATAAAGTTGGTGGTGAAAGCCAAGTTGGTACCCAGCGCTGATTTCCCTCACAGCATCTTGGGACTGAGGATACTGCAGGTCACGGTTTAAGCATGCCTGCCCAAGTCCTTGCACCAAGACAGTAGCAACCACACATACAACACAACACAACACAACACAACACAACACAACACAACACACACAACACAACACAACACAACACACACACACACCACACACACAGAGAGAGAGAGAGAGAGAGAGAGAGAGAGAGAGAAGGCACCTCACTTAATTCAAGCAAGTTCTTCACTTCTCAGCTGCCTGATAGTTATGTAGCATCCATATCCCTCTCCAGGGATTCTCTCTAGCACAACCTCCAGGTTATTATACATCTTTCAATATTGTCATCATGGCTTCCTCCATGACTCCTCTGAAAGCATATCTTCACAAGTGTGTTGAAAGAGGGAATTTGTGCAGGATAGTGTGCAGTCACAACTTGTCAGGAAGCTTTCCTGTGTAAGTAGGGATCAGCAAATCTGTTGTATTCCCCCCCCCCCCATTTTAATAGGATGGTGGAGAAATTAGATTCACTTCTTGTTCAAAGGTGAATTTTCACTTTTGATCACCTGTGCCAGTCTGCAAATGACCATTACTGTGAACCAAGGTACAGAAACAAAAGGAGTATGCTGTACTGGTTGTGCTTTATACTACCCCACCCAGGAGAACAAACGGCAACCTATGTCTGATTGTTGTTTGCTCTGATTCACAAATACCCAAACAAACATTTAGAAATACAGAAATCTATAGAAGGGTTGTTTGTTGCATGAATGCATGAAATTATGTTATGCATTCTACAGGTATTCTTCAAATCTTGCCCCCCCCCAAATTATATTGTAAGTGATATAACTGCACAGACGTCTACATTCAATAAATAACAAACTGCAAGACTTTGGATAAGTATGTGTTGGCTGTATCATAGCTTTATGTCTGGTATACAGAAAATTCCATTAGAGGATGCTCGAGTTATTAAAACTACTTTGAAAAAAGGAAAATGAAGTATTTCAGCATTGTGTGGATTGTTCAATGCACTTATCAGAAGAAAGGCCCCATTACTGCTATAATTATGACACTTTTGCATCTGCAAAACCACCATGACATTTATGGGTCAGTTACATTGCACAGGGCTTTATTCCTCTATGCCCTTTTTTATAAACTCGTTCAACTTTCACCAACCAAAGCCTATTGTCCCTGGCCAATTTACAGTTCAACCTTGGTCTATTATTGCTCAACCTTGGAACTGTCAAATTCCAAGTTTCTGTCTAAAACTTCTGGAGAATTACAGCTGTTAGAAAGCAGAAATATCCCAGCTATTTATTTACAACGAGAAGACAGCACATTCATTGTTCTCTTGGTTTTTAAAAACAGCTGAACCATGCATTCTCTTCCCAAAGTTTAGTGGGTTCAGCTAGCAATACAACAGCATTATGGAGATCCCTGGATAGATATCAGTAGTCACTCCTAGGCCATTGTTAGAGAATGGCACAGCTTTCCCCATTTCCCCACATCATGTGTGCATGGAGTCACATTACATACATAGAGCACAAAGCCTTTCTCTCAAGGTTTCTCAACATGTCATGGCCCTAAGACCCTTAGACTGCAGTACTGCACAATCTTACTCTTCCCAAGCCAGAGGTGAAACCTTTTCTTGCAAAAGCTACAGTGTGGAACTTCTAGAGTGTGGAAGTGGATGCTTGGGGGTGAGGAGGTGAGACAAGCTTGATGTTGGAGAACAGAGCTCTGCCCTCCACTCCTTCAAGGAGCCTACTACTCTTCAGTGAGGTAGAGGATGCTGCCCCATTTCTAGTGTGGAAGCTAAACTGCTGCTCTAGAAGGTTAAATGTAGAATGGAAGGACACAATCTTGTCCTTTGCTAAAACAAAAAAAAATTTTTTCCTTCCAGTAGCACCTTAAAGACCAACTAAGTTAGTTCTTGGTATGAGCTTTCGTGTGCATGCACACTTCTTCAGATACACAGATACACAGCTACACAGATACACAGCTTTCGTGTGCATGCACACAAAAGCTCATACCAAGAACTAACTTAGTTGGTCTTTAAGGTGCTACTGGAAGGAATTTTTTTTTTTTGTTTTGACTATGGCAGACCAACACGGCTACCTATCTGTAACTTGTCCTTTGCTTCAGGCAGCAAAACATCTTGGGACACCTCTGTGTGGCTACCATTAGGACTGTATACTTCCCTTCTCTTCAATGAGCAGATAAGACAAGAGATCAATGAGCAGAGAGGACTTACTTTCTCAGTTACACAAGTGTGTTGAAAAGCGGAATTCATGCATGATAGTGTGCAGTCATATGGCATGCCTTCTTAGACCACAACTTGTCAGGAAGCTTTCCTGTGTAAGTAAAAAAGTAAAGTAAAGGGACCCCTGACCATTAGGTCCAGTCGTGACCGACACTGGGGTTGCGGCGCTCATCTCGCTTTATTGGCCGAGGGAGCCGGCGTACTGCTTCCAGGTCATGTGGCCAGCATGACTAAGCCATTTCTGGTGAACCAGAGCAGCGCACAGAAACACCATTTACCTTCCCGCTGGAGCGGTACCTATTTATTTCCTTGCGCTTTGACGTGCTTTCGAACTGCTAGGTTGGCAGGAGCAGGGACTGAGCAACAGGAGCTCACCCTGTCGTGGGGATTCGAACCGCCAACCTTCTGATCGCCAAGTCCTAGGCTCTGTGGTTTAACCCACAGCGCAATTTCAGATTCCCTTTTTCTCCCAATCTTATGGGAGAAAGTGGTCGATAAACTAGATTAAGTTCTTGTTTAAAGGTGAATTTACACAATTTTCACTTTCTGATCATCAGTGCCAGCCTGCAAATGACCTTTGCTGTGAACCAAAGTGCAGAAACGAGAGGAGTGAGCTGTCCTGCCTGCCTCAAGGAGAACTCTACTGGCTGGTCAAGAATTCATGGTCCATATATAGCAATGACCATGCCATCACTTTCATGACAGCAGCTATTGATACCATGTTCCAAATAATGGTTTGCATTCAACAAAGCACTAGGGAGATTGCTCCTTCTTCACAAGCATTTCTGCTTGCCCAACAGAACAATATTCCCTCTTTTCCCCAATGTGCTGTTCTGGGGTTTCTACAGTCCCTCCAGAGAACTTTTTTTGGGGGGGAGGGGGAAAGTCCCATTTCACTAGCAGGAATCATTGCTCTAGCTTCCACTAGCAAAGTGATTTAGTTGAATGGTGTGAGTTGACCACAGCATGACAATATCCTTCAGAATCGCCCTGAGATCTTCAGACGAAGGGCATTAGACTGATATCACCATTATAATCATCATCCAACCATCCATCCTGGGCCCTAGAGAGCTATATCTATATCCTGTATATCTAAAGTAGCAGCAAAATTGGGCCAATGTATTTTCTACCACAAAAAGAAAATATTTTAACTGTCATCTCACATAGCTCAAAATTAACTTGTATGCAAGCTATGGGAAGAATGAAATCTGCTGAACTTAAACCTCATTTTGTAAAAATGTTTGTACTTGCTTCGAAGGAAAATTCCTGTGGTACATTGTCTTATACATAACGTTTCAATAAAAATCACACCTCCTAAAGAATTCAGTTACTGACTTTGTAGGGAAAGAGATAAATATTCAGAAGATACTGCTTGCTGCCAAGCAATCTAATATCCTACGGTTCTTTTTCACACTTTGATGTTGGTAAGCAAATCATTTGTACTTAGCTTTACACATAGATCTCAACAGATAATATCTTCCACATCAATGAAGAAATACTCGGAAGGAATATACTGCAGATTAAAGATGGGCTATTGTTTTCTTAAAGTAAATTATTGGAGGGGGGAGAAGATGAGCTAATGTAGGACTAAATACCATTAAACCATTTCTCCTCAAGGCATATCCTTGGTACTTCAGAATTAATGGACCATGAACTGAACATCAGACAGTCTAGGGGTTTTTTTTTTGCACATTCACAAATGTGGGTATACTGCATGGATACTGGGCCAGCAAGGTCACATGCCCACTCATTGCCTGCATGACCTCACTGAAAGTGATTCTATTTGGGGAAAAGGAGGAGGGAGATGTACACTCAACTTCTATCTCTCCATCTTTCCTCTTCTCTTTTCACCCCATCCCCTCCATGCAACAATTTTGCTTGGGGGAGGGAGTCCCATTTTGCAAAATGGGGACAGTTGTCAAGAGCAGGAACATAGGAATCTGTCTTATACTGAGCCAGACCATTGCTCCACCTAGCTTGGTACTTTATATGTTGACTGGCAGCAGTTATCCACAAACCCTACAAGTGGAAGCCCCGTGAAAGGACTTTCACCTGCGCAATGTGGCCATGCAGGTGAAAGCATGTGTTTGGTTGTCTTTGCAGAGGGATTTCTGCCACCTACGTTCTAGGCATCACCCAACCTGTTACACCATAGCACTCCACAGTGGCCAGAGAGGGCACTCCAGAGCTATCGTAGCTATGGCCCTCTCACTGTTCAATAGTGAGATGAGGGTCTTGGCAGGATTGTCAGTTCTATCCACCAGAAAATCCCCCAGAGCAATCAGGAATCCATTGGAGTCCATAAATCTTCAGGGGCAGACCGTCCAATGGAACCTACATTCCTACAAGGGGAAGTTGGAACGAGGTCACAGAAACCCTCCCTATTTTGGAACCATCAGTCTTGTCATCGGGGGTAAAAACGAAACCAAGGATACATCGAACAAGGTCACATCATATGTTTAACGCACACAAAGAACCCAAGGAACTGTAGTTTGTTAAGGGTGCTGGAAATAGCAGCTCTGAGAGGAGGGAATGACAGTTCCCAGGATTCTTCAGTGGGAAGCCATGTGCTTTAAATGTGGACTGTGGATGTGACCCACGACAGACCACCGGTCTTAGCTTAGTACTGTCCACACAGCCTGGCAGTGTCTCTCCAGGTTTTCATACATTCACAGCCTTACCTGGAAATGCCAGGGGGTCTTCTGCATGCAAAACAGCTGCTCTACCACATTTCTGCAAGCAACCCTTGGGCAGCATCCTACCACAAAGCGCCTGACCAGCCAGAACCTGGTCCAATTTAACCCCCATTCCACACTACCAATTTAAGTCCCATTCCATACCACAGGATCTTTCCCATTCCTGAAACACCCACTAGCCTGAATAGGATTTCAAACATGTTCCTGGAATGCAGAATCTTGATCCTTTTCTCCTGACTTCCCACCTACAAAAAGGAATGAAAACTTCAGGCAAAAGTAGAAGGAAAGCTCAGGGCACAGCAAGACTTCCTAGAGGCCAGACACATCCTGGTAGACAAATTCCTGCTTCCACCCTACTCACGGTGGTCCCTTTAATGTCTAATTGCATATAATTAGAACAGAATAGGACTCTATGGGAAGTGCAGGGGAATTCCACAGGACCCAACGAGCAGTACACTCAGCATTATTATTTCAATAAATACTAATGAGCTCACAGTCATGCATACAGTTCCAAACATACAATTACTAGTTGCTATAGCAAGCTCACTTCTAATTACACCGTCTCTTTAACTGGCTCCTGCCAATTTGTGTTTGTATCAGTTGGCAGGTCCGACAATTTAGCTCTATTTTGAGTGGTAACTGATGCAATTATTGGCATTTTATTGGGGAGGAAAAGGTCAGAAATGCAGATTGCCGCAGCCCAGTCCTTTTCATTGGAGGCCAGCGACGCAGCCATTCAGTCGCAGGCAATTTCTAGATACAAGGGGTGAAATTACTGTGTCAATATTTTCAGCTCCGGGGAAAGCTGTATATTTTTCTGACCAATTAGCATGTTTATAGATGCCGTATAATTATATCTCTGTAACTTAAGTGAAAATCGATGTTCACACATCACAAGAGAGGTTATCGAGCAGCATGTGTGACACTTGGCCTCAGAACAAACAGTTCATCCAGAAACAGTGCTGCAGAAGTTGGGACACCTCAAAAAAACCTGCCTGCAATGCAGGGGTGTCTAACCTGTGGCCCACTGGCTGCATACAGACCCCATGTGGATTTCATGCACCCCAAGACTCCCCATTTTTATTTTTTTTATGTAAAAAATATACTACTCCTATAGGTCTCTTGCTGTGTTTTCATTCCATCAAAAGTTTATTTCTGCCCTAAGATGCCCCCAAATTAAAATATTAAAAACACATTAAATTCTTCTTTAATAAACTTTTTTTAAAAGACTGTTCTCATAGATTCCTCACTGTGATACTGTGAGGGGGGGGGAATGGTGTCCAAGCCTCTCACCACAAAGTTGTCCACTTTTAAAAAGTTTTAAAATAAAAATCATTAACACTTTGTATTTTTAATTCCTGACTGTTCCCATAGGTATGCCACTGAGATAATGTAACGTCAGACAGTTTTGTGGCCTCCCCAAGGTCCCACAAGACCCTGCCTATTTTAAATAGTCTGACCCCCTCTTTCTGGAATCCTCATAGCACTCTAACCCAATGGTTGCCATTTGATTTTGAATTGATTTTAGAATGTATTTCAATTAATTGATTGTGATTTTATGTAAACTGTGTTAATTTTACTGTTGTTAGCCACTCTGAGCCCGGCTTTGGCTGGGGAGGGGGGATATAAATAATAAAAAATTATTATTATTACTATTATTATTAAATTTATATCTAATAACACTTGCTTCTCTGACCACTTACATGTGGCTGTGATTCAGTGATTCAGCCAAAAGGTTTTCATGACAGAGAGAGAGAGAGAGAGAGAGAGATCCCCAAATATGTCCTGAGAGCATTGGTAATGGGTTACTGTGGCCCTCAGCCTGAAAAAAATTAACTACTCCTGCTCAAATGAGTACAAATGGGAATAGTCGGAATAGATGGGAAATTGATGGTGGGGAAGGGGAGGGGAGGAATAGATACAAAAGAAGCTCATGGGCATCTTCAAGAGCAACAAGGGGTGTGGATTTGTTGCACAATATCCATACATCATCCTCATCAAAATGCCATCCCATATTTTTCTCATTTAATCCAGATTTATCTTCTGCAAAAAAGGGAGGGATTATTTAGTCATCAATCCAGATAAATTTTAAAAAACGGGAAAGCATTTTAAAAAATAAGGATAATGTCATCAGGATGCAGTGCAAAACTTGTATGCACAAGCAGCACCAGGTCCACAATAAACTGCTGCTTGGAAGCGCCCAAAAAGTATTGTGCCATCTGTTTTTGACATGTGGAGCAACATGGTCCTCATTTGCTTTTTTTTATATGGTCCTAGCAAACAAAACAAAAATAGACATTTTAAAAGGGACATTAACGGGAGAGCAACCACAGCTCCTCCTTTGGAGTCAGGTGTGCCTCAGCTTCCTTGGAGAAGGGAGTCAAATGTTGTTATGTCAACTCCTGGTAGGCAGCATTTATCTCCCATCACACTAATGATGTAGATAATTAAGCACAGTTTTATATAACAAGGAACATCTGCCGATGCAAGAAAAAAAAAGATCACAACTAGCCAGAATGTGGGCTGTGTCTGAATGGTTTTGTCCCCCTCATTAATATCAGCAGTCATTGTAAGGTATCCTTGTTTTGATCATTTAGCCCATTTGTACTATGTTGCTTTAAATGCACACATAAAATCTTTGCAGTATACATGATTTGACAAATTACCATAATCAAAATTGTCTCTTTTCCCCATCAATGCCCAGAAAGCAGCAGCCTGGAATACCTTAATATTTTCTTGGCTGCAGGACTCTTATCCAACTCCATATTATTTTTTTGAGGGGCCTCCTTCACGATATTCTACAGTACTCAGTCTCCTTTCCCTGACTTGCAGATGCACAAAGTAAAAATAAAAATAAAAAACAGTAACTAGTCTCTTTTTTTAAGGTAATGTTTATATGTATTACTTTCAAGTGGGACTTGGAACAAAATGCTGCGAATCGTGGAGAGCACCTGCCTATTAATCCAGTGAGTCAGCCATGCTCTTCTCCAGTAACCTTCATTCCATTGCTCTCTCCCACTCAGTTTCCTATTCCCCATCACAAAACGTTGATCAGTGTTCCATGGATATTAACCACCCAGTCTTCAGTAGGTTGTTTGAGAGGGGGAGGGTACTCCTTAAATCTTGGAACACCTGTCTACTAATCCCTCCCCTCTGGTGAATCGGCAGTGTTATTATTATATTATTATTAAATATTTTCTTGGGTTACAAAAGTACAAGCATCGTCTCTATTTTATACTATAAAGTCCTTTCTACAGATCAGTTATATTCCATTAATGTTGTATACCAGTGGTTCCGAATTGGTGGTCCGCAGACCCCAGAGGGTCCACATAACTCACTCAGGGGGTCCATGGCACCATTCACGTAACAAAAACTTCAATAGAGATACCTACATTTTCAAAAATAAGAGATTCATGGCTTGGCTTCTGAAAACCAGGGGCCCTGTAGTAGTTAGCTAACTGGGAACCACTGTTGTTTGCAGTATAAGGGAGGGGGGAAGAGGAGGGTAGCAAACTTGTGACTACATAAGCATTGTCACGTCTTCATCATTACTTCTTCACACATTGCAGAGATAAACGTCGGAATGCACTCCCATAACTTGGGTGGCTTTAAAGAAGGATTACACAAATTCATGGGGGGTAAAGTTATCAATGGCTGCTAACCCTGATGGATATGTTCTTCCTCCACTGTCAGAGGCAATATGCTAATGAATCCTAGTTGCTGGAAACCTTAAGTTCATAAGAAGAAGTAATGACCCATCTATTTCAGCATCCTATTCACACAGTGGCCAACCAGATCCCCGGAGGAAACCCTCAAGCACCTCCTGCAGCTCCCAACAACTGGTGTTCAGAAGCAGGGCAGAGCCATCATGGTCATTGGCCATGCTGGCTGAGGCTTCTGGGAGTTATAGTCCAAAACATCAGAAGGGCACCAGCTTGGAAAAGACTGCCCTGGAGGATGCTTATTCATGTCAGAACTCTTGTTAAGGCCCCATCTGCACTACACATTTAAAGCAGTATCACACCACTTTAAACAGTCTTGGCTTCCTCCCC
The DNA here is from genome assembly GCF_964270895.1 of Podarcis filfolensis. Lineage (NCBI taxonomy): Eukaryota > Metazoa > Chordata > Lepidosauria > Squamata > Lacertidae > Podarcis > Podarcis filfolensis. Next base: position 40,154,515 of record NC_139608.1, on the reverse strand, counting down.
AAAAAATCCTGGTAAGTGTCATTTGTTAAGTGTGCTGAGAGGTGCTACCCCAATTCTCCTCACAGCAGCTACAGTTCCCAGAGATCCCTGGGAAGAGGAGTTGACTGATACAGCACCCTGATAACTGTAGTTCTGTGAGGGGAATAGGGGTCTCCTCAGTGGCGTAGCGTGGGGGGTGCAGGGGGGGCCGGCCGCACCGGGCGCAACACCTGGGGGTTAGGATTAGGGGGCGCAAATCCACGGGTTAGGGGGCGCAAATCCACGGGTTAGGGGTGCAAATTACTTGCCTTGCCCCGGGTGCTGACAACCCACGCTACACCACTGGGTCTCCTAACAACTCTCAGCACTCTTAGCAAACTACACTTCCCAGGATTCTGTGGGTGAAGCCATGACTCTTTAAAATGGTATGACGATGGCGCCTAAGAAACATTGTTCAAGAGCTGCTACAGCACTGAGGCTGACAGTAATGAACTGGGAACCAGGAAATCACTCCATTCAAACATCACCTCATCCGTCTATTATATATTCTCTGATGTTTGGAGAGGTTTGGAGAATAAGTTTTGAAAGTGAACAAAATCACGCTTTAACGAAGTATATAGAAAATAGAACTTTTCTTCAGTCTTTGTAATGCACTTTTCATTTTATCTGCCTGCCATGGTTGCTGAGTTATATGGAGAACATTTACCTTGCTTGAATGGAAAACCTTATCGGCAGCTGCAATATGGCTATATTTTTGTTGTTGCAGTTATACAAAAACAACATCCAAAAAACCCACCCCTACTCTAAGGACAGCTTCTCTCATATAAATACCCCAATACATGTTTAACTCACTGGCTATGGAAAGTTATGTGAACATAAAAATCACTACGTTTTCTTCAAAATACATAGAAGCAGAGTATATCCCCATCCACTGCTTTCATATATGTGAAAATATATGCAGTAGCAAAGAGTGCGCAGTGAGCCACCACTCCTCACCTGACCTCTGGTCTGTCAAGTTGCTGCTGCTTCCCAGGAGGTCTGTCACGGTCCAGTTCACGAGTGACTTAAGTCCTGGCTGGGGACGTCGGGACAGGGGGCAAGATGGCGGGGTGGAAGCAGGAACGGGAGTCCAGAAACCAGGAGTCAGGAAGCCAAGAGTCTGAGGGTCAGAGAGCCAGGAGTCAAGAAGCCAAGGGTCCGAAGGTCAGGAAGCAAGGAGCCACGAAGTCAGGGGTCCGAGGAGCAAGGAGTCACAAAGTCAGAGGTCCAAGGATCAAGAAGCAAGGAGTCACAAAGCCAGGGGTCTGAGGATCAAGAAGCAAGGAGCCAAATACAGCAAGGCAGGGAATGTGTTGCTGTGGCAAAGAGCAAGGGAAATGCTGACCTTATATCCCTTCTGGCTCTTGCCACCAGGTGCTGTGAGTTACCAATCAGCCTCACCTGTGCGGCCACGCCTTGCTTCTCCAGAACAAACTTAGGAAGGCCCCAGTCCTGCAGAGTCCTACTGGTCACAGGGCCTGGCTCCTGCACGCACTCCTGACAAGGTCAATGGCAAGAGGCGAGGTGGTGGTGAGGGCAGTGTGGTGCAGACACACTCTTGGAGACAATGCACTGTATTGGCACCACCCTAACTTTACAGCCACTTTGCCTCTCCCCTGATACCTCCTGATAAATGACAGCAACTGGAGGTCAGGTGAGTGATGAGATGCAGATTGACCAGTTTATCACACATCTGCAGCAGATATGAGAGGAAATCCTTCTTGCCTGACACCAGTAATGAAGACACTAAATGGGTTTAAATGGTTAACAACTTTATTTAAGGAGGGTAATTAAATTCTGGTTTCGTGAAGGTGTATCTGAGGAGGAAAGAAAATACCACAACACAACTACCCAGATTGGCAACACCACTCAGGCCCCACAACGGTAGCACTCAGGCCCCACAATGGTAGCATTGTTAGTCATGTGAGTGAACTGAGGAGATCCTATTAATCCATCTCACCACCACCACTGGTCAGCCTTCAGCAAGACAAAGCCACCAGATCCAAAGTCACAGATGAACATTCAGTTCCCTTAATATCAGTTCAAACAACATATATCCCCCCCCAAAATGAAACCAGTTCATACATTTAGCTATAAATTCTAAACTAACGATTAATGCACATGCATGGGTGAACTAGCTCCAAGTTTCAGTTAAATGAGCAGAAAATTCTGTTCACATTTTTGGGGGTGGGGGACTTAGTTACAGTAGGCTGTGAAATTGTTTCTTTTTTTCCTTTGTACACACTTTTCAGTACTATTAATTGCTGGAGTTTAAATTGTCTCAGTTTGGCCAAACTACTAAGAGTAATTTTTACTGTCTTGTTGGGCTTCTATAATCACTGCGTGTCTGTGGCTTGCTAATTAAAGAAAACACTTTTTGTTACAGAGATGAATTCTGTAAGAATGAAAGACTATTTTTGTTCTGAGGCAGGAGCCGTTTCCCTTCCAGCAAAGTATTTGTAATACATGGAGAGTAATTATTTTTAAACTACATGTGTCACAGTGAGATCTATGCCAAGTTCATGTCTCTTGTAGAAATCAGTATCTAGACCTGTATCCTATGGACAGATTACAGTTTCTCTTTCTTTTAGATAAAGGAAAACATGCATTCACATTAACACTTGTGGGACTGAATTAAGTTTCCATTGTCTAAACAGCAAATCATTCCCTATCAGTAGCATTCAATGATTAAACATCATCATCCTTTTGTAAGCCTCCTGTGTCTGCCTAGTGATTCTTCCTTCTTTTTGCTACTGTGGACCAGCTCTGCAGCAGCCATCAGAATATAGTCTCCCTCAAATACATTGATAGTGCTAGAGGACCCCATTCCGGAAGCACCATAAGCCTGTCATTCTTTTTTTTTTTTTTTGAAAATGATATTTATTGAAATTTTACAGACAGAAAAGAGTTACAGAATTAAAAAAGAAAATAGAAAATAAAAAAGAAAAAAAGGTAAAAAAATACAAAGAAAAAATACAAAATACATGAAAAGTAAAAAACAATTAAAAACAGATCAATATTTTCATGTCTTATATTTCATTTACTTGTTTCCTGACCTCCTCACACCTCCCTTTTTTGTATTCCAGTTCACATGGTTAATTCAGCAAATCCTTTCCCTCTTTGTTTTTATCTTAATTCTATATCTTAACGTATTATAACTTCGTATTTTCATCTAATTATCAATCCATTTTTACATATTCTTTTTAACCTTGTTGCTAAAGCCGTTTCATTTCAATCCAACATCATTTTAACATTCATTAATTTTACAATATTTCTGCAGATAGTCTTTAAATTTCTTCCAATCTTCTTCCACCAACTCTTCTCCCTGGTCTCGGATTCTGCCAGACATTTCCACCAGTTCCATATAGTCTATCACTTTCATCTGCCATTCTTCCAAGGTGGGTAGATCTTGTGTCTTCCAATACTTTGCGATGAGTATTCTTGCTGCTGTTGTAGCGTACATAAAGAAAGTTCTATCTTTCTTTAACACCAATTGGCCGACCATGCCCAGGAGGAAGGCCTCTGGTTTCTTCAAGAAGGTATATTTAAATACCTTTTTCAATTCATTATAGATCATCTCCCAGAAGACCTTAATCCTTGGGCACGTCCACCAAAGGTGAAAGAATGTACCTTCATTTTCTTTACATTTCCAACACTTGTTATCGGGCAAATGATATACTTTTGCAAGCTTGACTGGTGTCATGTACCACCTGTATATCATTTTCATAATATTCTCTCTTAAGGCATTACATGCCGTAAATTTCATACCTGTGGTCCACAACTGTTCCCAGTCAGCAAACATTATATTATGTCCAACATCTTGTGCCCATTTAATCATAGCAGATTTAACCGTTTCATCCTGAGTATTCCATTTCAACAGCAAGTTATACATTCTTGATAATATCTTAGTTTTGGGATCTAACAGTTCTGTTTCCAATTTTGATTTTTCCACCTGGAAACCAATTTTTTTGTCCAAATTGTAAGCCTCCCTTATTTGATAATAATGAAGCCAATCTCGCACTTTGTCTTTTAATTTCTCAAAACTCTGCAATTTCAGTTTGTCACCCTCCTGTTCCAAAATCTCCCAATATTTTGGCCATTTGGCCTCCATATTGAGTTTTTTCTGAGCCTTTGCCTCCATCGGTGATAGCCACCTTGGGGTTTTATTTTCAAGTGAGTCTTTATATCTTATCCAGACATTAAACAATGCTCTTCTGACAATATGGTTTTTAAATGCTTTATGTGCTTTAACCTTGTCATACCACAAATATGCATGCCACCCAAAAACGTTATTAAAACCTTCTAAATCCAAAATGTCTGTGTTCTCAAGAAGCAGCCATTCTTTCAACCAGCAAAATGCTGCTGATTCATAATAAAGTTTAAGGTCTGGCAGGGCAAATCCACCTCTGTCCTTTGCATCAGTTAATATTTTAAATTTTATTCTGGGCTTCTTACCCTGCCAGACAAATCTAGAAATGTCTCTCTGCCACTTCTTGAAACAGTCCATTTTGTCCAAAATTTGCAATGATTGAAACAAAAATAACATTCTTGGCAATACATTCATTTTTATCACAGCAATTCGACCAAACAAGGAAAGCTTCAAGTTTGACCATATTTCAAGATCCTTTTTCACTTCTGACCAGCATTTCTCATAGTTATCTTTAAATAAGTTCAAGTTCTTAGCAGTCATGTTAACCCCCAGGTATTTTACTTTCTTAACTAGTGTTAAACCCGTCTCCTTCTGAAACCTCTCTTTCTCAAACAGTGTTAAATTTTTCTCAAGAACCTTAGTCTTTAACTTGTTCAACTTAAATCCTGCCACTTGACCAAATTCCTCAATCAGTTCTAATACTCTTTTGGTACTAGATTCTGGCTCCTGTAATGTCAATACTAAATCATCTGCAAAAGCTTTAAGTTTGTACTGTTTAGCTCCGACCTGAATACCTTTGATCAAATGGTCCCTTCTAATCATATTTAGCAAAACCTCCAGGACCGAAATAAAAAGCAAGGGGGAAATTGGGCAGCCTTGTCATGTCCCTTTCTCCATCTTAAATTCTTCTGTCACCACGTTGTTAACAATCAATTTGGCCTTTTGTTCTGAATAAATTGCACCTATACCATTTTCAAAACCTTGACCAACCCCCATCCCCTGAAGATTTTTCTTCATAAAACTCCAAGAAATATTATCAAAGGCTTTCTCCGCATCAACAAATATCAAAACTGCTTTAGTATTAATGTTCACTTGCAGCTTCTCTAAAATGTTAATTATATTTCTCGTGTTGTCCGACAAGTGTCTGCCCAGGAGAAAGCCAGCTTGGTCTTTATGTATCTCCTCAACTAAAACTTTTTTCAATCTTTTAGCCAATATATCTGCAAAAATTTTGTAATCCACATTAAGCAGGGATATGGGGCGGTAATTCTTAAGTTGGGTTTTTTCAAATTCAGTTTTCAGTATAAGTGTAATGTAAGCTTCCTTCCACGACTCTGGCGCTTTTTTCCCCTCCAAAATTTCATTGCAAACCTCCTTTAGTGGTTGAATTAACCAATCTTTCAAAGATCTATAGTATTTTGAGGTTAAACCGTCCAGCCCTGGAGATTTGCCCAACTGCATATTCTGGATGGCACCTTCAACCTCCTGTTCCGTTATTTTATAGTTCAGCATTAACTTATTTTCTTGAGAATTTTTTTGTAATCCATTTGTTCTTAAAAATTGGTCTATATCAGTCTCTTTCTGTGGCCCTTGTGTATATAGTTGTTTAAAATATCTCTGGAAACACTTTCTAATCTCCAATGGATTCTGTATATTCTTTCCTTCCACTTCCAAATTTGTGATGGTGTTTAATTTTTGTCTTTTTTTCATCTGCCAGGCTAGCAGTTTCCCACATTTATTAGCCAATTCAAATGTCTTTTGTCTCATCTGTTTAATTTTCCATTCTATTTCCTGATTTATCATTTTCATATATTGTACTTGATACAACTTTATTTCTCTCAGAATCTCTTGCAACTTTGGTTTCGCTCTTAATTTCTTCTCTCCTTCTTTTATTTTCTCCAGAATTTTATCTTTTTTCTCATTTTGAGTTCTCTTCTTTATTGCATTCTGTTGAATCAGAAACCCTCTCATGACCGCTTTGCTTGCGTCCCAGATTACTCTTTTTTCAACCGTGGTATTCAAATTTATCTCAAAATAGTCTCTCAAGATTTTTTGGGCCTTCTTGGTAACCTCTACATCTCTAAACAAGGTGTCATTCATCCTCCATCTAAAGGAACCAATTGGTGTTAATTTCATCTCCATTCTCACAGCATTATGGTCGGAGCAAATTTTAGGACAAATTTCCGCTTTTCGAATTTTAGAAGCCAATCCTCTAGTTATCCAAATTTGGTCAATTCTTGTCCATGTCATTTTGGCTTCAGAGAAGAAAGTTCCCTCTCTACCCAAGGGGTTCTTAGTTCTCCAAATGTCAATCAAATCCATGTTGTCAGTCATGTCAAAAAAGGTTTTTGGCAGTCTGCCGTCTTTCGTGACTACCTGTCTTTGTGACTTATCCATATTTGTGGACACCACTCCATTCATATCTCCCATCATAATAATGTTATGCTCCATGTAGTCCAACAATGTCTCATGCAACTTCTTTAAAAATTCAGATTTCCCCTCGTTTGGTGCATAAACTCCTACTATCAAGAATTTCTCTCCTTGAATTTGAATTTCAATTGCCACAAATCTTCCTTGGTCATCTTTAAAAATGAATTTCGGTGATAGGCTCTCTTTAGCATAAATTACAACTCCTCTCTTTTTAACCTTATCCGATGAAATAAACTCTTGGCCCAATCTTTTGTTAATCAATACTTTCCTGTGTAGCCTTATCACGTGAGTTTCCTGTAAACAAATCAAGTCCAATTGTTCCTTTTTCAACAAATGAAAAACTTTTTTCCTTTTCTCCGGGGAATTAAAACCGTGAATGTTCCAGCTTAATAGTTGCAGAGACATGATGTCGTTATTTTGCTTCTCCTCCAACTGCGCCAAGTAATTGTTCTTGTTCTGTCGGTGGTGTCACTTTCTCTAGTTTGTCCAATCCCAAAGGTAGTGACACTAAGTCTAGTATTCCTGGTTTTAGTACTCTTGGCTCTTCAGCTTCCTTTTGTAGGTTTTCTCCGTGTTCTCTCAGAAATTTTTCTTTGTCTTCCACTGATCTTATTTTGATTTTTTTCCCTTTAAAGGTAAAAGAAAGGCCTTGGGGAAACTCCCACCTGAAAACAATTCTGTTTCCTTTCAGTGGGGCCACCAGCTCTCCGTAGTTAGCCCTAAGATCCAATAAATATTTCGGTATGTCCTTAAAAATCTCCACTCTTGATTCTTGTATCTCCAAAGTCTGCTGGAAATGCACACTCAATATTTTATATCTCTCTTCTTTTGTTCGGAGGGTAATCAAACAGTCTCTCACCCTGTTCTTTCTCCCTCCTCTTCCAAGTCTAAAAGCACTTACTATCTTGAAGTCTTGCTTATCATCCAGGTTCCAAAAGTCTGCAAATTCCTGTGTAAGAAAATCACTTAGGCTGTCTTTTTCAAGTTCAGGTACCGCCCTGATCCTCAAATTAGTCTGTTTCTCCTTCAGTTCAATCATAGACAAAAGCGACCGGTGGTCCTCAAGCTGCTTACATATCGGTGTTATCTTTTCCTCTACAGTCGATTCTTTTTCCTTTGCTTCCTCAGCTGTCTTTCGATTCGAAGTAGATTCTTGCAGCAGTTTTTCAATAGATTCTGTGTTTGAGTTCACCTTCTGCCCCAAGTTATTAATGCTAGTAGTATTTTGGTCAATTTTAGTTGTTGCTTCAGTAACTTGTTTGCTTAATTTTTCCAAGGTTTCATAAATTTTACTTAATACTGAAGTAAATCCCTCTTCAGATGCCATTCCTTTTGACCCAGCTTGTGCAGGATCTTCCCCTTGTGGTGCAGAAGGGCCAGATGCAGATGCTCTGCGCTGCTGCAATACTGCACTGGTCTGCTGCAGTCTAACCTTGCCCAATCTTGTTGTTTTTTCCTGAGACAAGTTTGCCATAACACTTTATCTGAGGATCAAGGTCAGTCCCACGGCCAAAGCTTGTTTTACAGTGGAAATTTCCCTGGCCAGTTAGAAGTGGAAAATTCCCCAACTAGTTGTAGCAATTTCAGTGTTCCTCTAGGGGGACACAGTAACAGTCAATGGTATTACAATAAAGTTTCTTTTCCAACTTTCCAAAGTCCCCCTTCAACAAAATAAGCAACAGTTTCAAGTCCAAAGAAGCCCTTCAGAATAAAAGTATCTCACTTGCAGAGTTAACTGTCAAAAAGTTACTTTGTCCATAAACAGTGCGACTCTCAATACAGCAATTCTATTAATCCTGGCAGTCCGTTCCCAAGGATTAAGTGGTGGTCTTTATTCCCTTTTCTCTCCTTTTTTTCTTTTTTCTTTTCTTTTTTTTTTTTTGCAGGCAAAAAATACTTTTCCCTCTTCCCTCCCCTCTCCTGCAGTTCAGGGAGGGAGTTTTTTTGATTTGACGTTAGAATTTAAGTCCTTTTAACGCAACTCTCCAGGTCTTAGCTTAGACAGTCTTTGCTTTGATCTGTATACAGAAAACGGAAGGTGGACTTCCTGTTTACGCCTTCCCGCTTCAGTGCCAAATTAATCCTTTTTTTTCTTAAATTCCCCGATCTTTAAACTTGACCTACTCACGGGTAATTGTTTAGTAGCCTAATTGTCACAGGAAAAAGGTCAGCGCTCTCCGGCAACAGCTGTGCGGCTTCACTCCACGGAAGAAGCAGTTGACTCTCAGCACCGCGCCAGGCTCCCCGTTTCACTCCGGAGCCCCTTACAGGGTTCCCTCACAGATTGGGGGGCGCTAAAGGTGCCCGCCGAGTCCCACGGTCACAGGCTTTACCCGCCTGTGATTTCAAAGGGGTCCCTGCTTCGCCGTAGCGGCAAGACCCGATTTACGCGGAGCTACTCCCTCAGAACAAGAGGGAATCCGCCATTGCCGATGGCGCCGCCTCCGGAAGTCCCATACACCTGTCATTCTTAAATGGCAATGGGGGACTCAAGTGGAGCTGAAACTGCTGTAAAAAACTAGGCTAAATGTATCCAAATATTTAATTAAACAAAATGGAGGGCTAAAATACACACACACAGGGAGTACAGTGGTACCTCGGGTTAAGAACTTAATTCGTTCCGGAGGTCTGTTCTTAACCTGAAACTGTTCTTAACCTGAAGCACCACTTTAGCTAATGGGGCCTCCCACTGCCACCGCACCACCGCTGCGTTATTTCTGTTCTCATTCTGAAGCAAAGTTCTTAACCCGAGGTTCTGGGTTAGCGGAGTCTGTAACCTGAAGCATCTGTAACCTGAGGTACCACTGTACAATTCTATGCCTGCTTTCTTGACAGTAAGTCACTGAGTGTGAACAGGACTGCAGCCTAAACTGATTAATTGCCCTGTATTTGAACTTCTGCACAGATACTTTAGAACCCTGGGTGAACAAGAATCATTATTTCTCTTTGGTGTTGCCGATGTTAATTTTGTTTTCTACTCATGGCTTCAAAAGGTTGGAAGGTGCAGCTGCTGAATCCTTTAAAACAAAAAAAAAAAAAAAAACAAGAAGAAGAAAGAAAGAAAGAGAGAGAGAGAGAGAGAGAGAGAGAGAGAGAAATTCTAATCTCTTTGAAGTTTTGGATGAATTTCAGACTCAAAACTGAGCCAAATCACAGCAAATGTATTTGCAGCCTTTCAGAACTTCATCAGCTTTTATTCTGAATGGAGCATTACCTGTCTTGTCCCACTTGCCCAGGAGCAAAGTTCTTTCTTGTCTCCTGACTCTGAGCCTTCATGTCAATAATGTTTGAGCTTTATTTCTCTTTTGCTTAAGCCAATGGAATTCAGGGTGGGTTTTTGTGGCAATATTGTTTAATTGGTCTCTTGAGCTACAAGCTTCTTTCGGTGCAGGGAATTAGTCCTGGACCCTCTTCCTAGCCAGACGTCCCTATATCTGCCTGAAGCCTCCTTCTACTGGCATCTTTGTGGTTTTCCTCCACACAACCTTCTTAATCATTATATAAGTCTCCTGCCATATGCTGTTTGCGGCATGCCCATTCCCACCCCCGGCTGTTACTCTTTTATCCTTGGAAAAAATGCAAAGGAGGATGAGGGTCAATCAACCAGCTGTGGAGGTCATGAGGAGAACACATAGCAGTATGTCAAAAATAAAATATGGAATAGATGAAACGAAATACAGGTGTATAACCTCCTACTTAGCTTTAACTCGTATAAACATGCTAAAAAATATGATGTCTCTTACATCGCCTTCAGAAAAGGCAGAGGCTTGAGAATTCTAAATAGTAGGTGCATACGAAACCTTCAGTTCCATCTTTAGTTCTATAAGCAGTGAAGTTCTTTTTTTAAAAAAAAAATTCCACCTGCCATTCCTTCAGAATTATCGATCGATCACCTAAAGGTTTGACATGGCACAGAGAAAGCGGGTAGAGAAAAGGTTTCCTCACTCTCTCATGACGCAAGAACTTGTGAATATCCAAGGAAGCCGAATGTTGGAAGATTCAGGACAGTTAAAATAAAGTGCTTCTTCACACAACACATAGCTGAACTGTGGAACTCATTCCCACAGGAAACAGTGGTGGTCACCAACCTGGGTGAATTAGACAAGAGAATCGGACAGATTCGTGGAGGATAAATGTTTCAGGGCATTATCAATGGCTAATGCCTCTGCAGTCAAAGACTGTATGCTTCTCAGTACCAGTTGCTAGAATCATCAGGAGGGGAGAGTGCTCTTCTGCATGGATCCTGCTTGCAGGTTTTCCACAGTCATCTGGATGGCCACTGTGAGATCAAGATGCTGGACCAGATGGGCCTTTGGTTTTCCTTACAGTCTTACATTTGAGAAGGTGTGGTTTTTCATGCATTTTGTTCGTGATCACTCGCTATGTGATCACTCATTACACTGGGCAACAATTTTTTACTTTTTGAATGTTGTCTAGATTTCTACAATTGATTTAGGGTATTTTTGCACTGCTGAATCAGGAAATGGCATCCGTTTCTCTCCATCAGGTCAGGTTTTTGTGCTATGTTGATTTGAAAAAAATCAGATCTTGTGACAAAATCGATTACATTTTTGTGGCATTATCAGCTGATTTTTGTCAACACATATCATCCTAAATATGTTTTTAAGAGAAAAAAATGTTTTTCCAACAACATATATTGATTACCTGATAGAAACATCGATTACTGTAAACTGAATGGTGGGCATTGATAAAGGTAAGTACACATAAATTGCATGTTGCTTCACCATTTTTCAAACTTCAGGGCTTGAACTTCCGTTTCTTGGAACTCCTGGAATGCTCAGCGGTAGGGAGGTCGCTCTTCAGAGTCCAACAGTAGTCAGCCATCATGACTGCGTCCCAGCGACCCTGATACCTGGTCTCCATCTCTTTCATGTCCTGATGGAATCTCTCCCCCTGCTCGTCACTCATTGAACCCAGGTTCTCAGGAAACCGGTCCATATGTGAAAATAGGTAGTGCATCTTGACGCTCATGTTGCAGCCCAGGTTTCTGAAAGTAGTCAGCATGTTGTTGACAAGTTCTGCATAGTTTCTGGCCTTATTGTTGCCAAGAAAGTTCTTCACTACCAGAACAAATGCCTTCCACGCTTCCAGTTCCGCTTCGTTCACTGAGTTTCCAAACTCTGGATCTCTGATGAGCTGACAGATCTGAGGACCATCAAAGATGCCAGCTTTCAACTTCTCCATGGTCAATCCTGGAAAATCCTGGCACAAGCAAGTGAAGGAGTCACCATCCTTGTCCAGAGCCTTGGTGTACTGCTTGATTAAGCCGAGCTTGATGTGCAGCGGTGGGAAGAGTATTCTGTCTCTGTCCACCAGAGGGTCGTTGATGACGTTCCTTTCTTTGCAAGGCACCAATTCCTCCCGCACAGGCCAGTCCTTCTTCGTGTAATGCTGAGCACGGTCCCTACTATCCCACATGCACAGAAAACATGGGTACTTGGTGAAGCCAGACTGTTGTCCCAACAAAAAGTTCACCATCTTCAGGTCAACACAAATAAACCACTTATGCTGATCATAACCAATTTTCTCCAGCACATACTTCACCGCTTCATAGTTCTCCTTCAGTGTACTCGAGTGAGCCAGGGGTATAGAGGCAAACTGGTTGCCGTTGTGTAGCAGAACACATTTCAGTGATCGCTTGCTGCTGTCAATGAACAGTCTCCAATCTTTGGGTTCGTACTGTGGCACTCCAAGCTTGAGCAGAAGCTGCGCAATATCTACACAGTACACCAAGTCCTTCTCTTCCGAGAAAAAACAGAGGTACTCTTGATGCCTGTTGCGGAAGAAGCGGATGCGAGCACTGTCAGAGAGGAGGTTTTTCCCCTTCAATCTGGATGCCAACAGTTCGGCAGAGTCCTTTGACAAGCTGAGGTCGAGAACTAGATCATTCAACTTCTTTTGGGAAAATGGATGTGGAGCATCATCTTCAAGAACCACTTCTTCTTCTTCATGTCCTTCAACACTGGAGGCATCTTCGTCACTAATGTCAGGAAGTTCTCCGAAGACAGGCACTGGAATTTCATCACAATGAGCTACAGGACAACGTGCTGATTGAAGATCAGGATACTTGAGGCTGCTCCGGTTCTTTCTGTTGATCCCAGCCACATCAACAGCGCAGAAGTAGCAGTCAGTGACATGGTTTGTCGGCTCCCTCCAAACCATGGGAATTCCAAAGTTCAGACTCCTCTTGCCATTGGTCCACCCATAAGTCATAAGTCATAAGTTGGCGCATGCGCAGCTGGAGTTTCCTATACACTTTGTGGGGCGGCTGCCCCATTAACTTAGTTTTGATCCCCCAACTTTATGCTTTGCCGCACCAATTTATGGAAGATTTCGAGGTTTTATGACTTCAAACTGATCCCTATTCAACATAATCACCCAGAACTATCAGACCTGAATACTTCTTGTCATTAAAATAATCATTTCCAATCAAAACAATTATTCGAAATGGCATTTTACCCCCACCAACTTCTTCTAAAATGCTCCACACAAGCGTACATGTGAACAAAAACGTAAAAAAACGACATGTGGCCATAGCTCAAAAACTTGACCTGACTGAGCAAAACCAATGCGATTTTTGGATTCAGCGCATCAGATTCATCCTAAATCATCTGAAAAAAACGCAGACGACAAATTTGTTGTTGACCAGTGTTATTGGTTCCATTAAATCACTCGTTATTGGTAACATTTTAACATTGATTTTTGAAGAACCCAAAGAATTTAGCACCCTCCCTCAGGTGTTCCAAATAGGGCTAAATTAAACATGTGATGAGGGACAGTGGTGTGAGTGTGGTAGCTCTACCTTCTCTCTGTTGCTGTTTTTAAGGCCTTCCAACTCATGGAATGCAGCTGTCTGCAGTGGGGAGCCCATTGTAGAAAATCAGGGTTCTAAAATGTGTGGGAGGCCTCCATTGATACAAAATGCTATATGAAGCATTATCCATGCTGCACCTCTTGCCAAAATAACCCTATTTTGAGTACCTGAAATTATGTTGGCACCTCAACTACAAAAAGAGGTATTCTAACTAAGGGTGCTGGAAAATTCTGTCAGAAATGGAAACGAGATCAGAAATTGTTGCAATTTGCATGTTCATCAGAGGTCAGGATCAGAAATCACACTATTACCACTTCTGAGTCCACAAACATGTAAACAATTACATTATTTTTTTCTGCATTTCTTGTTGTTTCCCTTCTATTGAGATGCAGTGAAAATGATTACTTAATGAATTACGTTACCTTTGGCCATAGCAGATAGCAAAACCACTAGCAAAGATTTTAGCAGAAACTGAACTGCAGCAGATTGGATGGAAACAGCACTGATTGCGACAAACACAGGACAGAACAGAAATTGCTGCCTCCTGAGATCCCAAATTCTAACACTGGGTAATATATCAGTAAGATACAGATGGAGCAACTGAAACTACCATACAGCATTAATATCTTCAGGCTATGAATCAAAACCCCTTAGAATCTGGGTTCCATCTCATGCATCTCCCTGATCATAAGTTTTCTCATAAATTCTTTACAGCTCCTCTGAAAGTTGGTCGGTTCGGGTAGTTCATCACCAACCAGCCGTAGGCATTTAAATATGCTAAGTATGAAGGGAAGGCGAAACATTCCCTGCTGTTACTTCCATGTGACTAGCCACCAAAACAACCCTTCAGCAATTATAGCTCCTCTATTCACAGGGTTGAGCAGCACGGTGCTGTTGACCCCTGACCTCGAGAAGAGGGGGGATAACAGGGTCAAATACCAACCTATTTATTGCTGAGCAAAGGCAGACATGTCTCCAAATGTAAAGACGCCTTGTCTGGTCTCCCCAAAGCAAGTATAAAATGAAATAACTCTCATTCACATTCTTTCCCACAATGAAATTCTCTCATTCCTTGCTTGTTCGTGAGGTTTACTGAGGGACCAGGATACAAGAAGCGGCCTGGAATTGCATTCCAGTCTTTTAAATACACCACTGCAAGAGTTTTGGAATTAAGGATTGCAGTGTATAGTTTCAAGAGAAATGAATTATTTAAGTAGTGTGGTTTTTAAGGGAGTTCTTAAAGAGTCTCGCGGTGCCACAGACAAATAATAATCTTTAAACAGAAAACAGCTTCAAGTCTGCTTTCCAGCTACTGTTAAGAATATCACATGTTACCATCTAAGAATGTTATTTTGCTACAAGACAAGGTGACACTGAGCTATGGAGATAATGCAAGAGCATTGGAAACAGAAAGCTGGGTGGAATGCCATTCCAAACACTTTTTTTAATAACTTGATAACAAATGCAAATAACGGCAACAACTTTGGAACATAGGTTGCAAATAACAACCTATCATTTTGTGTCATTTTGCGGGGTGAAACTTAACTTTTGCAAATTTCTTCAGTGAAGGGTCTTAAAAATATTTTTTGGGGTGTGAGGAATTCACATCTGCTATTATTTTTGTGGCTAGACAAGATTTAACTTGTCTCCGTTTGATGAAGAAGCACATAAGCTGCTTCTGGAAAACCAAAGAATTTTAATTTTACCTTCTGAAAATGTAAGGTAATGCTAAAAAAATTATATAGAACTGCAAGTACTTAGCAATCATTTTTAATTATTTCTTTGCAATTTCACAGACATTTTACTTATCAAGCAAAACTAAGTTATATTTATTAAGCTCAAATATCTTTGGAATTCCCAGGTCATGTTACAACTTGTTAGCACCCCTCATTTTTTTGAATTTGCATAATATCCAGTCACTTTGCACATTCACCAGGCCTCAAGGAGAATAGGCACATACTGTAATAATTTGATGAAATGTTGAGGAGGGTCCATTAGAACTGTGGCAGGGGTAAAAGTTTCATCTTCCTGTAAATTCCCTCACACTGTTCAGCTGACTGGGGAACAAGTGAGAGTGCTTAAAAGGGGGCTGGACTGTAGAAAAAAGGGATCCTCTGAAGGAAGGGTAGGATATAAATTTAATAAACAATAAATAAATATTTATCTGGAGCCCTGACCCACTTCTTCCTTTTGTTTTGCTGATGAATGGAAGGATACATTGTGAGTCATGTAAGATTAGTCAGCAAGCCAGAAGCAGCCCAGAAAGCACAGACTGCACATCTGAACAAGAAATATGGGGGAAGGCATGTTTCTTGGAGACTATGCATATTGACCAGGGAATGTACAAAATGCAGTTGAGATATGTACACAATTTAGTCACTATATGCACATTCCCCAAGGCCTGTTGGGGATTATTTACATTGACAGGAAAATGTACACAATTCCATCTTCATGGGAAAATTACTGTATGTGCACATTTTCCACAAGGCCTAGTGACTGTGCCCAATGGCTAATTATTATGCACATTAACTTCTCAATTTGCATTCCCTTTAACATATATACACAAACAGTTCTGAGGCAATGATCAGCCATCACAACGCAAAAACTAACCAGTAAAGTCCCATATGTTATATCTACACAGTGTAGTCCTTCAGTTGCACTAAAGAAACACAAAATAGTATGAATGAAAAATGCAGAATTCTTCTTCAAGCTTCCTCATGGCGCTAACACTTATAAAGCAGCTTTCAAAAAATAAAATTGTGAGAATGAGGAAGAACCATCAAAATAGTAACAAAGAATCTATCATATACACGATCTGCCCTACTGCTTGGCCACAACAAATGCCAAAGAAGCTATTAAACACGAGGGGAGGGAAATTAAAATTAGGGGTGGTATCCAACAAACATGTCCCATCAGCACAAGGATCTATGTGTGCACAATGGAACTTCCCCCCTCCTCCCCTCACACACACTGAATTTGTTCTAGGAGTTCACACAGTTCTCCACAGCAGATTTGGGAGTGTGCAGGCTGTGCATGGAAAGGGAGAGGGGAGTTCTACTGCGCAAATGTAAGTGCTTGCACTGACAGGGCACACCTCGGTCTTAGGCTGCAACCCTATTATGGAGTTACGCCACCTGAGGGACTTTAGGATTCACCAGGAGCCTCACAAGCAGAAAATCAGATATGTGGTTTCCAACACATATGTCTGCAGAATCTGCCGACAGAGCCATTTTGCTAATGAATACACATGCCAGCAGAATTATATTTTATCTATTTATTAAAATGGCCAGAACACAGCCCAGTTGTGGATGGGACGTGGGTGTCCTGTTCAGGTCCCATTTAGTAAGTCCACAGACAGGGTAAGGCAGGGGTCAGCAAACTTTTTCACCAGGGGGCCGGTCCACTGTCCCTTAGGCCGGACTATATTTTGAAAAATAAAAATAAAAAATGAACGAATTCCTATGCCCCACAAATAACCCAGAGATGCAACTTAAATAAAAGGACACATTCTACTCAGGTAAAAACACGCTGATTCCCGGACTGTCCACGGGCCAGATTTAGAAGGCGATTGGGCCAGATCCAGCCCCCGGGCCTTAGTTTGCCTACCTGTGGGGTAAGGTAATGCAGTTCTTGCAACACCAAGGAGAGCTCTCAGGGAGCAACTACAATGAAGTCTGGAGGTGAGTGGAGGCCTTTTGAGCCTCTGCCTCCAGTCCACCTCTTCTTGGCTCTATCCCCTTTGTTGGAGAGGTACAAGCTCTCCAAGGGTCAAACCTCTGACCCGAGGACAGATGTTCCACTTTTACTTTGTGGTCTCCAATCTGCTGCAGTCCCTGCACTGTTGGATCAGTGGGATAACCTGAGAGGCACTAATTTCTTGGGCCCAAGGGAAGACACATGTGAGTGCCATGGGGTTCATGGGCCCAGGAACAACAACGGGCCCAGGACAGAACCTTGTGGCACCTCATTTGGCCATTTTTTCCCAGGATGACAAAGAACCATTGGTGAGCACTGTTTGAATTTTGACAGTCAACCAGCTACAAATCCACCAACAATTACATCATCTAGTCCACATTTTACCAGCTTCTCTGCAAGAATATCATGGGGGACTTTGTCAAAAGCCCTCCTGAAATCAAGATACACTACATCCACAGAATTCCCCTGATCAATCAAGCTTTTATCAGGAAAAGAAATGGATTCATTTGGTATGACTTATTTTTGAGAAACCCATTATGGGTCTTAGTAATCACAGCATTCTTTTCTAACTGCTCACAGAATGACTGTTTAATTATCTGTTCTAGGACCTTTCCTGGTACCAATATCAAGCTCACCAGTCGGTAGTTACCTCAGTCTTCTCCCCCCACTGTTCTCAAAAATTATTTCCTGGTTTGTTTTGAACTAGAAAAGCTTGCTCCAGTTTGTTTCCCGTCTTCTTGCTGAAAACTGAGTGAAGGAGCTCTTTTCAAGCCTGAGAATTCCCTTACCACTATCCTGTACTAAATTTTGAGAGAGACTTGGCTGTGTGGCTGAGTCGTTATCTGTCAGTATAAATATTTTGCTACAGAACCAAACCGGGTGCTTTTTATTAGCTTTATAAATCCAACTGAGTCAACAAGTAAATAAATAGAATAAATCTTTGTTCTGTTTTCAGAACCCACCAAGGGTTGTTGTCAGGGAATGGGGCTGGGTTTTCTTTGGAACAGCTTATTTTTGCTAATCAAAACCTCCAGCATAGATCTCATGAAGTGAAATGGGAATGGTCTCCTCCTTGCAAATTGTCTTGTATGAATTACTTTTGTTTGTGTTTGGTTTCCCTATCACTGTCTGTTTATATAGCATGAAATGCAGAATAATAGAAGACTGAGTATTTACATTCTCTCCCGGGTAATTTAATCCTGACCACAATTCTCCTGATGTGCCGCAGCACAATTACATTCTACAAACATGGATCGTTGCAACGCAGTGATGCATAGATGTTCCGGTAATCATTTCTGCATTGCCATGCAGTTAATTCATTGGGGCCTTCGAGGCAGCAGTGTTGGATTGCTTTAGGCAATTACTGCTATTTATTATTTCCAACATCACCCACAACATGATAGGTGCTTTGCCAATACACAGCAGGCACCATCCTGGCACCAGGGAGAGTGATAAAAATTGGCCTGATTAGAAAAATATCACATCTTATTAAACTTCCCATGCTTTCCATTTTATTATGATTGAGCTTATAGGACTTTTTCACTGAGTGTTATAATCAAACTGTGGAGGTATGCATATATTTAGAGAAGCATCGCTCCAAACCTTACGCCACATGCTGTGAAGTGCACCTTAATGAGATTTGCATCTTCCTCAATCTGGCTTCCATAAGTAGAGACTGGGAAGGGAGAAGGGATTTGCTCTCGGGAACTCATAGAACCTGCAAGAAGGGCTTCCATTGCACCAGATTTGCTCCTAAACATTACAGTCGGTTTCCCTAATTTAGCACATATTATGCAAGGCACAATCTCTGCCGGTCAGAAGATCAATTTCACAGCTCTCTCTGTTATAATCACAGTTAAAATGTTAAATGATTAATCTGAAGGTTACCTGTAAGTTTTGTTAGAATAACATTCTTGGGAGGGGGAGTAAGAAGGGCAGTTGTTTGTGGAAGAAACTCTGAAGGTATAGCACAAAGACGTACAGCAACTTTTAGATCAGTGGATATAAGTACAATAGCTCTGGAGAATCTGGAATAGAAAGCCCTGTTGAAATGGACAGGTCTATGTACTGCAGAGAGGATATGTCCTAAGCTAGAAGATTTGACCTTGAAAAATTTCAGTACCTCAACACAATGTCAGTAGCTGCTGTAATGTACACGCGGCTGCCCTGTGTGGTAAATTGCTGAACTACAGGAGCCAGTGAAGTACCTTCTTAACTGAGTCTGCACCCCGGGCTGACTATGGGATCCTCATTCTAGACAGGAAGCAGAGGTGGATTTAGGAGGGTATAAGCAGCTCTGTTGCATCGGGTGCAGAGCATTGGTAGCACCACCAGGGATGCCACAACCATTATTTACAATGTATCATGACAGAAGGAAGGGCGCCAGATTTTGCCATTGCACAGGGCACTGCTGAAATTTGAGACTCCGGGTTCTGCCATTGCAGGAAGGAATATAAAGGTCTTCCCTTGCCAGCTTCGCTTCGCTTGAGCAACAAGGTATTTTGGAGCTCTGACATGTTCCTGCATCCTTGATTATTCTACAGCTATGCAAGCTGAGGCTTTTGGGAATCATAGTCCAAAGCACTTCCAGCTCTGGCCTAGATTTCTGATGATACTAAAAAGTTTGGGCTTGTTAAAACATAAAGAAGATCGCGAAGAGCTCCAAAAGGACCGATCCAAACAGAGTGAATGGGCGGTAAAGTGGCAAATGCAATTCAGTGTAAACAAGTGTAAGGTGATGCATGTCAGAACAAAAAAAAGAAAAAAAGTAACTGAAAAGAAAACTGCTGATAACATAGTGCCATTATACAAATCTGTGGTGCTACCGTAATTGGAATAATGTGTACAGTTTTGGTTATCTTACCTCAAAAGGGGTATTATAGAGCTTGAAAAGCATTCTGAAAAGGGCCACCAAAAATATCAAGGGAATGGAGCAAATTCCATAAGAGAAAAGATTGTGGCATTTGGGACCTTTTCGTTTAGAGGAAAGGGGAGTAGTAGGTGACACAACAGAAGTTTATAGAGAGTGGATGGAGAAAGGTTTCTCTCACTCTCTCATAACATTAGAACTCATGAACATGCAATGAAGCTGAAGGTTGGGAGATTCAAATAGATAAAAGTGCTTCTTCGTGCAGCTCTGTGGAACTCACTCCCACAGTGATGGCCACCACCCTGGATGATTTCATGGAGGAGAAGCCTATCAACATCTACCAGCCACAAGGACCATGATCCATCCCCATTGTCAAAGACAGGATGCCTCTGAATACCAGATGCTGGAAACTGAAGGTGGGAAGAGTGCCATTGCACCCATGTTCTCTTTCCAGGTTTCCCACAGGCTTGTATCTGGCCACTGTGAGAACAGGGTGCTGGACTAGGTGAGCCATTTGCCTGATCTAGCAGGCTTTTCTTAGGTATGAGACCACTAGATTGCCAAAGACAGCACTGGAGTACTTTCTGGGCCCTGGTTCTCCATTAGTGTCAAAGAGGAAAGTTCTTGGGATTCCATTTAATGCCCAGTATTCACCAATTGAAATATTTTTTTTAGGGAAAAACCAAACCAAACCTGAGATAACTTAACAATAGGACAAGGCTGCGAGGGCTAAGAGCACTAACTCTTAGTATTCACATGCATTGTGTAGCTATACAAATCCACAAGAGGCCCTTTCAACAAAGAGCGAGGGGAGCATATTTTAGCATATCCCATAAATCATATGCACTTACAAATGGCCTAGCTGTTCATTGCTGCTAGTGTAAACACTGCTCTGTTCTCATCCAACCAAGAAAAGAAGCAGGAGGAATTGACTTTGACAAATGTAAACTATTCAGCGTTTGTTGGCAGGATTCATTTTACATCAGTCAACAACAATTCTGCCAGGACTGCTAAACATCTTTGGGGAGTCCACACCCTGACAGTGATTTCTACAAAATATCCCAAGGAGAACCACAGGCTGAAGAAAAGTGCTAGTATAAATTTAGCTGGAACTTTCCAGGATAATGTTTCAAATCTTTGGCAATTCAGGCCAGATATAGACAGTGACAGTCAATGGACTTATGCATACCCTCCAACATTTCTCCAATTAAAATAGGGACATCTTATTTGATAATGATGGATGGTGATGATGATATATATATATACCCCACCCATTTGACTGGGTTGCCCCAGCCACTCTGGGCTGCCTCTAACATATATTAAAACCTAATAAAGCATTAAACTTTTAAAAACTTCCCTATGCAGGGCTGCCTTCTTCTAAAGGTTATATAGTTACTTATCTCCTTGGCTCGGGGATCGCATAAGACCATACCCTCCAACATTTCTATGGTGAAAATAGGGACGTCCTATCAATGAAAAATAGTACATTCTGGGATCAAATCAGAAACCGGGATGGCTTCTGTAAATCCAGGACCATCCTTGGAAAATAGGGGCACTTGGAGGGTCTAATTATTTTCAGTAAGACTCCACATCACCTTCCGCTAAATTTGGTAGATACCTGAAGGCCTTTTCATACATTCTATTGTCTCAAATAGAAATTAATCTCTGCAGAAAACAAAATTTTATCCGGAATGCTTAAAGGATGGCATGGGGGGCAGTGGTAACTTTCAAATATGTGTACCCAATCCTATAAAAAGTACTCACAGCTTCCTTCATGCATTACAGTACTCCCAGCATGTCAGCTACTATGGGCAATAATAGTTTGATTTGAAAGTTGTTGCAATTGGCACTTTAATTGCATTGACTTTGGGCCTTAATAGAAATGGAATAATTGAATAACCCTGTTTTAATGGCAGGTTTCTGTTTTGGTATACTAATAATAATAGTAAATTTGTATTCATACCCCACCCTCCCCAGCCAAGACCAGGCTCAGGGCGGCTAACACAGAACATAAATACAGTAAAAAACATTTAAAAACAAACAAACAAACAGTTGATTAAAATATAAGTTATTTTAAGTTTAAAATGGCGCTTAAAATGCAGCCTTGTTTTAGTGGTAGCCTATAGTTCAAAGCCTCAAGGTGGGGGAGAAAACGTCAAATATTCACCGGGGCCAACTATCCATGCTGGTCCTACATGGGCCAGCAAAAAGAGCCAAGGGAAAAATTATATACAAAATTCCATATAAGGGGTCCATCAAAAAAAAAAAATGAGGGGGGGGGGGTTAGACTGAGTCTAACCCAAAGGCCAGACAGAACAGCTCTGTCTTGCAGGCCCTGTGGAAAGATGTCAAATCCCTCAGGGCCCTGATCTCCTGCAGTAGGGCATTCCACCAGGCCGGGGCCAGAGCTGAAAAGGTCCTGGCCCTGGTTGAGGCCAATTTAACCTCCTTGGGGCTCAGGACTTCCAAAGTGTTGTCATTTATGGACCTTAAGGTCCTCCACGGAGCATCCCAGGAGAGGCGGTCCCCATAGGTACGACAATAGGTTGTTATTGGCACTGGAACAGCCTGCCCAGTGGGACAGAGCAGGAGCAGTGTTGCCACTTACCAGTGGGGGGAGAGGTGGCAGCAAGGTCAGTACTGTGCTGACTGATGGGCAGCAGCAACAGATCAACTCCATTGGCGTATCTGTGCAGTCCTGACCTGACCACCCCCTCCCCAGTAAGCTGCAGAAGAGGATATTTCTGCAATTCTGTTCTACTGGGCAAGTCAATTCTGGACTACTATGCTCTGTGAGGTGTAGCCAACACTACTAGGACACATGCATATAGACATCTACATGACTGGATTAATGACAGTGAGCTCCACACACCCACATATCTAGTTACAGTGGTACCTCCGGTTGCGAACAGGATCTGTTCCGGAGGCCCGTTCACAACATGAAAGGAGCACAACCCACAGCAGCGCGTCTGCGCACGCACGGGTTGCGATTCGCCGCTTCTGCACATCTGCGCATGTGCAAGCAGCGAAACCCAGAAGTAACCCTTTCCGGTACTTCCAGGTCGCCGCAGGACACAACCTGAAAAAATGTAACATGAAGCAAACGTAACATGAGGTATGACTGTACATCAATTCCTGCACCGAGACATTTTGTGTGAATTATCCTAACATCAGTCCCCTGGTATGCGGAAAACTCCCTAATAAGATTTTTCTTTCTTTCTGAATAGGCTGTCACAGCTAAAAGAATCCATGGCATTCCTGATTTGGCTATATGAATATGCACTGTTGTTTGTTGTCGTTTAGTCGTGTCCAGCACTGTTGTTTACCACTATGGAAAACCCATATTAAAGTTTGCTGCAATCCAATCATGTCATAGTAAGGTTTGGGCTTATGTTGACTTCTTTCCCTGCAGAGGTGGTAAATCTATTTAAGTGTCTGCCCTCAGAAATGGATAGAACTAGAAGGGTTCTTGATGGACTCACCCCAGGGATTCCCTAGGGAATCTCCAGTTGACATGGCTGCTGCTTCTTTGAAAGCCTAAATTGCTCAGAGGGATACTGAAATAATTTGAGCTGTTGGCACAAGACCATGAGAGCACCATCTTTCATTCAATTGGGAACGAAAGTCCATCATTGTACAGTACAATCCCTGGAGGATACTGCCTCCCCCACTGGGGAGCTGAGAATTGCCAAGGCTGTAATCATATTTAAGCATAACACAACCCACCCTGTCACAAATCCTTAGACTCTGCTGACTTCTAAAGATTAATTGAATTTTCACCACCACCCCTTCCTGAAACTTACAAAAACTGCTGGGCTGAACACCCTCAGTGGTGACACCCTGTAAGTGGTATTCCCCTCCCTAGCAAGACCCACCTGGCACCAACATTGCTACCTTTGGGGCGCAAGGCTAATTTCATTCCCCTTCGCTTTTCCATGTATTATTTTTAACATGTTATTATATGAAATGTTTTTATTTCATATTGGTTTTGTAAGACGCCTTGAAAGCTCTACACAGAAATTGTTCAAATAAATAAAGTTGACCAAATGAGCAAACCAGTAAATAAATAAACCAGATGCATCTCTAAGGAGAAGAAATAGCCCTGATAGTAATTCCAAGGTATGATCTGCTATATCACTTTCTGTGCCTCCTAATCAGCACTTCCTCAGCAAGATAACCATGAGCACGGACTTGATTCTGAGTAGGCATGATTAGTGTTGTCCTGTACAGATATCCTTTTGCTCTTCTTTCTTTTCCTTTTTTTAAAGTATATTTCTATACAAGGTTGCAAACTAAGCCCGCAGTTTGTGCACATTCAGCTTTACATGTATGGGCAATTTTTTTAAAAAAATAAAAAGGGGGCAGAAAGGGGGTTCCTGGAAAAATGACTTTCGTAATCCTTCCCACCATTGAACCCAATGGGTTTTGACTATACATGATTTGGCTTTAGGTGCAATCCCCAAAATGTAACCCCTATGGAAGTTATGGGGCTATGGTACTCTGACATTGTATTAAACCTGGAAGCAATTGGTATTTTGCCTTCTCAGTTAAAGACTCAAGGTGGAGCCGCTATACTAGCTTTTTGGAAGGAGGGTCACTGTTGCTTAGCAGGGAGGGCAAGGTGGCAGTGAGATTGCCATGATGCTAGTGCAACAGCAGGAGTGCCAGTTTGGCTCCACCGGAACATTTGCACTGCACCAAATTCCCCGCTGCCTTTCCCCTTGACCTGTCAGTAAGCAACAGTGACCTAACTGCCAGGTACCCCCACCCCCCTTCTGCAGCAGAGTGCACCATTTTTAGACTTTTGGCCTTTAAGCGATAATTTCCAGGTGAATCCTTCCTTAACTGCAGCTCCACAGCTAGATCAGCCTTCCCATAACCTCTAATTAGTTCACAAAACCTTTAATATATATATATATATATATATATATATATATATATATATATATATATATATATATTCTTGTACCCATCTCTGTATCTCTTTAACTTAGGGACAAGCATTTCCTTGAACACAGCATGCTCGGTTTTTCCGGCTTGTGGTGCCAGAAAGGAGGGATTACATTTTGGCTGCTGGCTGTCTTCCAAACTATTTTAAACTCTATTCCCCCATGTCTTTGCAAACACATTGATCTTTAACAGTCTCAGCATTTCCCAAGTTTCAAGGCTCAACGCTGATATTATTCTAAAACCAGATTTATACTCTTAGGAGACAATGCTCTCAGAAATATCGTGGTGCTAACAGTAAGGCCCCTTCCCAGACATCTAATTGGGTCCTAGAGATTCATTTCTTTATCTGGGGTAAGCAAGGACTGGAGGGTGGCTGGTAAAGCAATGTGCTATTATTGAGCCATGTTCACCAAATGATGACTACGCCCTCCTCCCCACACAACCTGAATAAGGCGTCTGCAGGAGCATCGTTCTTACAGACTTCCCATATTTCAAATAGGAAGTACTAAGGTGAGCATCTTTCTGCTGACACCACCTTTTCAAACCGTGAAATGTATCATGCACAATAAGCACTCTTCAAATCAGGACAAAAATAGCTCCATGGTGTAAAGGTTGATACTTTATTTTGCCTCCAAGGGCAGCGCAACATGCTGGTCTTGCATGTAGGCAAATTAGTTTTTCTTCCAGAAGATGTTTCATCAATTCTCCCTCAACTGATACCAATGTGGCTGCCAATATCAATATCCCATGGAAGAGATAACAGGAGAAGTGCTGGAGCGAGGTGGGGGATGTGCTGGTGTTTTGTTTGGTTTTTTAAGTTAATTTGGCTCCTGCCTCTCAAGGTCTTTTGGTTTACTGGAGCATTACGCCTCTTCCTGGTGCAATACTGCATGAATTTTGCACGCTGCCTTACGAAGCTGTTTTCCTCCATAGCAGTTGAGCCCCCACCCCAATATTAAGCATTGCAGACACTGACTTTGGTTCCCGCTGTAACCACTGTCCTGGTAGATCAGGTGCAAAACAGCATCAACAAATGTCCCCGCATTGTGTGTTAAGACAGAACAACAGAAAACAACAGGTTCTAATTTCCCCTCCCATTACCCGTTGCATTCCATTATGCACTTTGCTATATTAGTTATCATCCCCCCAAAATGGTAGTTATTTATATGCACCATGATGAAACTAGTTAGTCTTTTGACATCTCACTGCCCCCCTTGCGGCAGTGAGCCATTGTGTGGCAAGTCTGTTCACACCAACGCTGAGCAAAGGGGGCTTTCTGAACATTAGAAGAGCCTGCTGGATCAGGCCCATGGCCCATGTAGTCCAGCATCCTATTCTCACAGTGCCCTCCCAGATGCCTGTGGGGAACTCCCAACCAAGACCTGAGCATAAGAGTATGTGGGCTTCAGAAACTGATGTTCAGAAGCATTGCTGCCTCTGACTTTTAAGGGCTTACACTGCACTGAGTGACCTTGGCCCAGTCACCATCTCTCAACCTAACCTACCACACAGAGTTGTGGTGAGTGTAAAATGGAAAGGGGGAGAACCACGTATGCCACATTGGGCTCCTTGGAGGAAAGGTGGGAAAGAAAAATTAGTACAGTGGTACCTTGGGTTACATACGCTTCAGGTTACAGACGCTTCAGGTTACAAACTCCACTAATCCAGAAATAGTACCTTGGGTTAAGAACTTTGCTTCAGGATGTGAACAGAAATTGCGCAGTGGCAGCAGGAGGCCCCATTAGCTAAAGTGGTACCTCAGGTTAAGAACAGTTTCAGGTTAAGAATGGACCTCCAGAACGAATTAAGTTCTTAACCCGAGGTACCACTGTAGTAGTAGTAGAATTTTTCTTTCCAGTTTTGCCTGTCACATTTTCAGTCTAGCATTCAAGAAATAGCTTTTTTTTGTCAAACAAAATCACATTTATTTTATACTTTAAAAAATAGTAATAGCTCTTGTAGCTTATTTAGAAAAAAGTGCTGAGAAATACCAGTGAACTTAGGATTTGTTGCTATACATACTGACGCTACTGTGCACATAACAAAATGGCTGTTTAGAGAAGATGTATAACGTAACTCCTCTGAGCTATGCTGGGTTTCTGGCTTGAATCTCAGTGGATACTCAGAAAGTATGCTGCTAGTTGTGCGCACACACACATACACAATCAATGAACCTCGAGTTATCAGTCTAGCTGCTGCTCTGACTTTGATTGCCTTTAAGTGTATGATGGCAAAGGGCCCATTGTGAGAAGATGCTATTAAATTTGCATTAAATTGTTACTAAATTCATAATAATATCTGTGAATACCAACTAGCCTCATAATCATAGGCCGGGAACAAAATTACAGAAAATTGTGGTCTCTCTTTGCTTAGAAATTCTGCCTATTATCATGAAAATTGTGAGGGGAAACCCAGGCAAACTGTTTAGTATTATAAGAAAGTAACAGTATTCATATCTGACCTCTGGTCTGTAATAAAGATGATTGCAAAAAGCTGTGTGCTGATCAGAGGAGGCTTGGCCCCTGGCTCTACTCCCCTAAGCTAGTCCATCCCTTTCTCACCAGCTCACTTTTCACCTCCTGTTCCCTGAGTACAGCATTTTACTGAGGTGAAAATTCTGTGCCTAGGCTCTACCATTTCAGCTTGAAGGTGGCAGCTCACACAACAGAAATCTTCTTCACAAAGAAAACTAGTGTCAGGGGGAAGGGTCTGCATAGGATAAATGCCCATTTGTAGGGACAGTTTAGATACAAGCCACTCTTGCAAACGGACATTGCTGGGTTCACTGTTTACGTCAATCAGTTGACTGGCACAGGCAGTGAGCACCTTCAATGTCATCATCTGATGCCATAATGACATCAAGTGGTTGACAATGGAAAGCTCCACCCACCTGGAAATTTGGAAATGGGGTTCCTGGACATAGGACGGGACACACCAGTGGGCACTTTGCTTGGATAAGGTCATGTCCAGACAGCTGGAACATCAGAGCAAGTCATCTAGATCTAGAAAGACTGGATAAGCAAATGAAGCAGAGGTTGAAAAAGCAAAGCCAGAACTACATATTACCTGTAGTTCCATGGTTATTTTCCTGTGGACTTTCCTTCTTAGAATAAAGCAGCTGCAGATGCCTTCAGGCTAAGCCAAGGATCAGTGGGCTTCTCAACATGTCCCCCTCTTGATCTCTACAAACTATGAGGGAGAAGATTCAGTGACTTCTATCCTTATATACACCACTCAATCAGAAGTCAGCTGTGGTGGTTTTCTGCTATAAAAGAAAGTTGCTGGTTATGTGTAGCTCTGCTCCAAAAAGGAGGAGGGAGTCTGGACCTTCAACGGGAAGGTTTGATGACACTCATCGCCCATCATGCTGACAGGCCCTTAGCTTATCATGGATATAGTGACAATTACTAAGACTTATAAAGTGAAAAGGATAGCTAGCAGCACACAATAAATGGGATAGCTCTAATCACACTGAAGTTTGAAAAAGAAAAGAACTCACTTGAAACCATCTTGCCCAGTTTCTCAAAAATCTCAGTTTAGAATCTGCTTCAAGATGCCAGGTTCACTTTAGAAAAGCAATCCCAAAAGACAAACATTTCCCCCATACGCTTAAATGTTTTGCTCGCACTCCAGCATATATTTCATTCTTCTATATTACTCTCTGATGAAAGATTCCTTATTCTGAAGCATCTCTTGTCCCTTTTTTACTTTCTTGGCAATAATGAAATGCTCATACAATCAGAGTAAGGGTATTTTGTACCATCAGAATAATTAGTGATCCCTATTCTGTAGTGATAAGAACATCTGGAAATGTAGCAGCTGTTTGGGTCTGATGTAAAAGAGAGAAAGGACACCAAGAAGGTGACTGTTTTTCATGGACTATTGGATCCACACTTCCTACAACATGATATGGAAACCACAAAAAATGCACGCTTATTTCACTAAGAAATCAGTAAGTCAATTACCTCCCTACTGGGGAAAGCAAATATTACTTAATTTGGACCTTGTAAACATTTCCGTTAGAAATGACTTATAGGTATGGCAGCAAAACAACATCAAAGGATGGCTATCTCATATTGTAGCTGCCTACTGAGACATCAATAGCAGCCAGCCCAGCTCAAGTCATTAGTCAATGTCTTGGAGAACAGCCAATATCAGAAACTTCAGGGAAATTCAGTTTCCCCCTAGAAGACATTTGTGGACTCACCTACAGAAAGGGAAATTTCTAGAATCCCTTACAGGAAGGTTTAGGCGATGAAAAATGTGTGGTTTTAACCACACTGCTATAATCATAAATGTCTTAATTATCCACAGAAATATCTCATCCTATTTGAATCCTGCTAAAACATTTAGGTTTCTGCCCTCAAACCACATATTCTAAAGTAGGACTATCACAGGATTCAGGCTGCAATAGTTCATTCTGGCATGCTCTCTCTGTTTGTCTGACACAGAGATGTGTGTGTGCACATATGTCTATATTTTCCTTCTTCCAATTAGCTAAAGGAACACCAAAATTATTACCCCATTTTATCAGTGTAAAAACTCTGAGGTGGGTATGAGATAATCAGCCTCATATAGCCAACATGTTTATCTCTAATTAATGTATGAAGGGGTTAAGACCATAGAGTTAGCTGTCCTGCCAGGCTTAGCTAAGTCATCCCCCTTCACCTTAGGAGGAAGGGTTACGAAGCCTTTTTGCACCATGAGAACCCTTCCAGGAAGGAGGTCTAAGCTGGATGTTCCAAGCTTAGACCACATGGCATAAGCAAGCCATTTTTGTGTTTCTATGCAAATAATTTAGAAACTCGCTACTTTGGGATCTAAGTCTTATTGCTTGCCTTTTCTGAATGCTGTATGGAGAAGCACATGAAGAAAACCATTTTTAACTTACCAAACAGGTGTTCTTTTTCTATGCTAAGGGAAGTGTAATTTAAAGATCTAACAGTATGTATTTCCACGCTCTACTTTGCTGCATATTTTATGATTTTAAATCTCTGCTGGGGTTCTCTCACCAAAGAGTATTTGCCCCAAACCTGGATCTTGGCATCCAGGGAATTCTCCTTTATACCTATTTTTTTCCCCTTGGCACCAACAGCTCTGAGGAAGAAGGGCAACATCCAAATGTGAGAATAGATGGATGGCATTTTCCTTTAAACATATTTTTCCTTTGACCATAATGCAAAAACTAAACTAGGATAGGTTGACATTAACTGGCTCAGGGTCACCTAGTTAGTTAAGTAGCTGCAGAGGGATTTGACTGGACCAAGTCTACCTATGCGCCTAAACATATTCCAAATCCACTTAGAGCTTGCACTTTTCTAAGGGAGAGTGAGGGAAGCATGAAATTTCAATTTCAGGTGAAAAATAGGGGCCCTTGCATTTCCTCTTCCCTCTACGTAATTCGCATTTTCCAACAAAATATCTGAATTACAACCCATCTACTTTTCAAATTTTGCAGTTCTCCAAATTTTGTAATGCAGGTCTCCAACTAAATAAATGTGGACAAAAATGTATATATTAGGCAAGAACGTGAATAAAATAAGTGTATTAATGAAAATACAGTATTAAATGCATTATGAGGATATTGCTTGCAAAACTGTGTATTTCATGCACAATTGTACACACACACACACACAAAAATTGCCTATCTGGAAAAAAAGCACTAAAATGCTGATGATTTTTATGAGCATGTTTTATAAAATGATGATGACGATGACGACAAACTTATGAAGAAATGTGGAGACTTAAGTTCTGGACAAATGAAAAACTGAAAGAAACTTTAACTGCCATATTTGCTGCTCCCTACGATAAGGTCTTCAAGGTGACTGCCGCAGCTTAGTGGAACTTGGATGCAGGGACAAGACAACTGCCTTCTATTTTCTCTTTTAGAAACCTACTGAAGACTTTTCTATTTCATTAGACTTTTGTCAACTGAACTGTTATTAGTTTTGCCTGTGGCTCACACTGTTAAAACACAGGAGTGACTGATGCAGTGTGGCAGTACTGCGCAGCTGTCCTCCCAACCCCAGCATCACTGCTGTATAACTGAACAGGGCACATTGACAGTAAGGTTGGGGCTCCATTAGAGCACTAGTAGGAGGGTTGGATTGGTTCTGCCAGCACACCCGCACAGCCCTGACCTTGCTGCCATTCTGCCCCTCTGCTACACTGTCCCAGGTACAAAGCTGCAGCGCCAGTTTTAAGGAGGGTAGGTCCACCACTCCCTGTTATAGGATGCAATCTTACTTGTTGTTTAGTGCTGTTTTATGATGGACGTGGGTGCGCTGTGGGTTAAACCACAGAGCCTAGGACTTGCCGATCAGAAGGTCGGCAGTTCGAATCCCCGTGATGGGGTGAGCTCCCATTGCTAGGTCCCTGCTCCTGCCAACCTAGCAGTTCGAAAGCACGTCAAAGTGCAAGTAGATAAATAGGTACCGCTCCAGCGGGAAGGTAAACGGCGTTTCTGTGCGCAGCTCTGGTTCGCCAGAAGTGGCTTAGTCATGCTGGCCACATGACCTGGAAGCTGTATGCCGGCTCCCTTGGCCAGCCAGTAAAGCGAGATGAGCACCGCAACCCCAGAGTCGGTCATGAATGTACCTAATGGTCAGGGGTACCTTTACATTTACCTTTACCTATGATGGTTTTAATGTAACTGTTTTGAATTTGTACATTTTGTTCACCACTTGGATATTTGTACAGATAGGCCATCTATTAATTTTATTTTTAATAAATGGATAAATACAAATAAAATCCTTGTCATGGTTGGTGGAAGCCTTATTCAGAGCAGCACAAGCTTTCCCTTCATGTTATTGAACATCTTCCCTTGTTTATTCTAATGTATTCATTAAGGCCTAAAACATTACTTGTTTAAGTGTGCCTACTGGCAGGCTTTTCCAAGGCTGTTCCTGACTCACTCCTCCAGAAGGAGAAAATTCTGATGCAGTCCTTAGTAACATATTGCATCTATATTAAAATTGCTTCCTCTGTTTGCTTTTTCCGCCCTTCTTTCTAGTTGAAGAGTAGAAGAAAATAGCCTTGGGGTCTAAGCAGATGTTTTTGAGAAGTGGTGCCTTCTGGGAAAAAAGGAAAAGCAGGTGAGGTCACTAAAAGGTCACTTAGAAAGAGTTTAAAATGCCAGGAATGGCATATTGATTTTTCACTTTTCTTATAAAGAAAAAGTAAGTAAATGCACTCTTAATGTCCTCTGTTCCAACTGCTAGCAATGTTTGTTCTACAGACTATCCAAGCTAAATGGAGCTAACAAATGTATCCTGTGGAACTAGCCTTTTTTTAAACCTGCAGGTAAGGGTGTGCAAATATGACAGTGTTAGCTTCTCTTGGTTTTTCATTTTTCCAGTCTTCAGTTCAGCTCTTCACATTTCCCCATCAGCTTGCCATATGAAAATTCTTCAGCATTACAGTGCAAATTTTTCCTGGTATACACTTTTTTGCATGGAATTTCCCCTGATATACACATTTTTGCAAAGCACATGTCTCTGACAATATAAAAACAGATTCTCAGGACCTCAGATGCTGGATTCCTTTCTTGCAAGGCAAATCTTACAGACACAAGGAGCACACGCAGTCCTGTCTGCCTGGAGTCCTACAGATCTCTTTGCAATTCATTTGGTAATTGCTTCCATACATCCGTTTTCACGCCAATGTTAATTGTTTCCATTTAGTTCCTTATCTCTGACATACATTCCTATCTCAGCGCTTCACTTTGAAAGTGGAGCCAGTCCCTGAAGTCATTGCTTTCATTTTGGCTGGCTAGCTGGAATTCCATTGTTAACCAAAGACAGTCGAGAAACCATTGACCCAGAGTTGGAATGGACAGGCTTTAAATCAGAAATAAACTGCATGGGATGTAGTTGGACTAAAAATAATCAAGGTTAGTAAGAAGAAAAGTACTTGATGGATAGTGAAAATCCACCTAACAATTGAACAGAAACGAAAGGAGCCAATAGGTAGGTACACTTCTGTCTGTTTGACAAATCCCTTTATCTGTTAACAAAATCCATGTTTCTTGCATGTCTCAAAAGGATCAGTTTCTTTTATGCTAGTGATGCTGCAAAACCATCAGCCTATTTTTGCTATCCCATAAGAATCTGGCTCTTTCATTACTAGTTTTGAGCAAGCCCCCATCCCCTGCTGGAAGTTTGCCAGAGATGACTTCACGTGTGATTAATGGAAGCCCTATCTGGCTACGTTGCACAGCAGTAGCAGCTAATGATCAAAACACCTCCTCCTATTAAGTTACCAAGTGAGTTTCAAACTGTTGGTCTGGCGAGAGTTCTGTTTTCACCACCACAGGCTTTCTTTGGGTCAAACTACAGGGACGCAGGTGGCGCTGTGGGTTAAACCACAGAGCCTAGGACTTGCAGGTCAGAAGGTCGGCGGTTCAAATCCCCGCGACAGGGTGAGCTCCCGTTGCTTGGTCCCTGTTCCTGCCAACCTAGCAGTTTGAAAGCACCTCGATAAATAGGTAGATAAATAGGTACCACTCCGGCGGGAAGGTAAACAGCGTTTCCGTGCACTGCTCTGGTTCGCCAGAAGTGGCTTAGTCATGCTGGACACATGACCCGGAAGCTGTACGCCAGCTCCCTTGGCCAATAAAGCGAGATGAGTGCTGCAACCCCAGAGTCGGCCACGACTGGACCTAATGGTCAGGGGTCCCCTTTACCCTTTACCTTACAGGGCAATCACAGAGTTATGTTGAACGTGCAGTTTGTCTTGTTCGCAAACACCTATACAGTGGTACCTCGGGTTAAGTACTTATTTCGTTCCGGAGGTCCGTTCTTAACTTGAAACTGTTCTTAACCTGAAGCACTACTTTGGCTAATGGGGCCTCCCGCTGCTGCCGTGCCGCCGCCGCACGATTTCTGTTCTCATCCTGAAGCAAAGTTCTTAACCCGAGGTACTATTTCTGGGTTAGCAGAGTCTGTAACCTGAAGCGTATATAACCTGAAGCATATGTAACATGAGGTACCACTGTAAAGCTGGTGGACCCAGAAACATTACAGCCGGGCTATACTAAACATGGTTTGTTACAGAGGAGAAGGAAAATTGTTCACAACCCACCCCACCCTACCTAGCACTACACAACACTGCATTGCGATGAAGTGGTTAGATCGAAGGTCTAGGACCTGGGAGACCAGGGTTCAAATTCCTGCTCAGGAAGCTCACCTTGGGCCAGTCATGGTCTCTCAGCCTAACTTATCTCACAGGGTTATTGTGAGGATTAGATAGGGATAGGACCTCCAGTGGCAGTGGAAATGAGACATAAATATATTAATAAATGGTTTTTTAAAATAAGTGATCCCCCCCCATGCTTGGTTCACTTTTGAGGGCCAAGTGCTTCAGAGCTACTAAGAGCACAAGGTAACACAAGGAAAGGGGGAAGATTTCAAGCCCCTCTTCTCTGGGCTCATATTTTGTGTAAAAAGTAGACCTCCGTTCCTCTATGTTATATGTGAATGGAGCAACTATGAGGCTGTGTATACAACTTTTCATTAAAGCACATTCTTCTCCTCAAAGAATTCTGGATACTGTAGTTTACCCCTCACAAAATTACAGTTCCTAGCAACCCTTAAGAAACTATAGTATCCATAATTCTTTTTTGGGGGGGGGACGCGCTTCAAATGTGCTTTAAATGTACAGTGTGTATACAGCGTGTGTGTAACAAACTCATGACTGCGATACATAACTAGTTTGGTCATACATCTGGAGAACAGTGGAGCCCCACTTCATAAAAATGTATAACAGGAGAGCCAACCCAGTGCCATTTTATAGTACAGTAGACTCCTAGCTGCCCTAGGCATGTAGGTCTAAGAAAGGGGGGCCAATTAATATATTATCCAGTGTATGTATTCCTGTTCCACTTTTGTTGTCAGAATTACAGATTAAGAGATTGGATTTCCTTTCCCCAGAGGCCAATCAACACATTTCCTTTCCCCAGAGGCCAATCAACACATACATAAAGTGACACAAGGAAAACCCTTCAAACACTTGCTTTACCCCTTTCACTGACCCATAGTTTTAAGGAGAAATCTGCTTCTATTGCTGTGCAGCAACCCAGCACCTAACTGCCTCAATAGCAGACTTTGTTTCAATAAGAATAGGCAAAAATACTTCACTTGCTCTGGCAGCAACTGCCACATGAGATATCTTTTCTCCCAAAGAGGTTGGGTACTCCCTTCTTAGCCCACTCAGACACAGGAAGTGATTCCCCTTCTTTCCTTTTCTCAGATTAACCATGGTTTGCATTTTATGTGTACTGATGCAAATCATAACTGACAAACATTAATCCTCTCAAAAACCACAGATGGTAATCATGGTCTTCAAAGTGTTTGCAAACCATGGTCACAGCGCACTTGGTGTGTGCTAACCATGGCTTGTTTGAGTGCAAGTGTAATGTGAAACCATGTTTAATGCTCAGAAAGGAGGGACAACACCCCAGAGATTAAGAAAAGGCTGGCTCCCAGTTTGCAAACCATTGTTTCCCAGGGAGCCAGTGGTATGTCTGCCATGGGCCGGTATGATGCCCATGAGTCTTTCACCTTTTTAAATGATGTCTGAAATCATGTCGCAGTTATAGCGTCTGGGTTTCATTAAGCTACCTAACAAATTAATTACTTGAAAAATTAGATGTAATGCATCGCAAAATCTAAGTGCTGCTGAACTTACATTTAGTACATAGCTGTAGAAGATGTTAGCTAAATCACAGACAATGATGAGTGAAGTTTGGCTTCAACTGGCGGCGAGTGTTGGCTGGCTGAATGTGTGACTAAGTAGCAATAAAGATTTTAGTAGATGCTGGAAAATCCAAAGCCTGATTAATGTATCTGTGAAAACTTCTCTATGAAAGCCAAGCCGTTATCTCTAGATAGCTACGAGTCGCCATTAAAAATTGAGTTAAAGCTATGGGAAGAGTTGAATTCTCAGGCCTCATTCACAAACAGCATTGCACTCGTGGGAATACCCTTTTTATGTATATGATGTCACAACAAGAGGTTTTTAGTAGCCTGATTTGTTCGCAGTCGTACCAGAGACTTGACAACATTCTGGGTGTAAAAAAGGGGATGCGGCTTGAAAATGGAGCTTTAGCTGCACAGACACAATGGTGGGATTTATTTTAAACTTGTCAGAAGAGAAGCTTTTGAACTGCTTGGAAGTTTCTTCCATGCTTGAAGAGGGCGCGGTAAAGAAGCCTAGACAAACCAAATGGGTAACGAATTCTCCCTGTATATGTTCTACCTCAATACATGTTATGCCTCCACTGCTGGAGGCAGTATTCTTCTGAATACTAGTTGCGGGGAATCACAAGTAGGGAGAAGGTTGTTGCACCCAGGTCCTGCTTACAGGCTTTCCATAGACATCATCTGCTTGTCTACTGTGACAACAGTGCTGTGCTTGATGGGCTTCCCATAGGCCTGTTTCTTGTTAGACACCGTGAAAACAGGATGCTGAATGATATGGGTCTTTGGCCTGCTCCAGCAGGGTTTTTCTTGTTCTTGTGTACTTGGGCATTATGAGTAAAAGCAACAGGAGAGCAGGGCTGTGCCAAGTAGTCCCAGGGCTCTGCTGTCATGTTGAGCAGCCATTCCACCTGGCACCCCTGTATCCAGCACAGGGCCTGCAGAGAGGGCAACTTTCACACAAACAGCTATACACAGAGATCCCAGGGTGAGGAGCTGATGGCATACCCTCCAACATTTCTCCGATGAACATAGGGACGTCCCATTCCATCATGATAATTTTACCATTTATACCCCACACATCTTCCTGGGTTTCCCCAGCCACTCCGGGCAGCTTTCAACATACAGTGGTACCTCGGGTTACATACGCTTCAGGTTAAATACTCTTCAGGTTACATACTCCGCTAACCCAGAAATAGTGCTTCAGGTTAAAAACTTTGCTTCAGGTTGAGAACAGAAATCATGCTCCGGTGGCGCGGCAGCACATGAGGCCCCATTAGCTAAAGTGGTGCTTCAGGTTAAGAACAGTTTCAGGTTAAGTACGGACCTCCGGAACGAATTAAGTACTTAACCCGAGGCACCACTGTATATAAAAACATAAGAAGAGGAGGAGGAGTTTGGATTTGATATCCCGCTTTATCACTCCCCTAAGGAGTCTCAAAGTGGCTCACAATCTTCTTTCCCTTCCTCCCCCCCCCCAACAAACACTCTGTGAGGTGAGTGAGGCTGAGAGACTTCAGAGAAGTGTGAGTAGCCCAAGGTCACCCAGCAGCTGCATGTGGAAGAGCGGGGAATCGAACCCAGTTCACCAGATTACGAGTCCACCGCTCTTCACCACTATACCACACTGGCTCTCACATTAAACATTTTTTAAAAACCTTCCCTATAGAGGATTGCCTTCAGATGGCTCAGGAGTCGGATAATTCCATACCCTCCAACATTTCTCCAATGAAAATAGGGGTATCCTAAGGAAAAGTGGAACATTCCAGGATCAAATCAGAAACCGGGACGGCTCCTCTAAACTAGGGGTGTCCCTGGAAAATAGGGACAGTTGGAGGATCTGTAATGGGCATGCACGACTACCTGGTGCAACCTCCACCTCCAGCTCATGTACAAGACCTGTCTACTAAACATTCATCCTGGTGTGATTACAGAGAGATTAGATGTCATGGACTGGCTGGACACAGGAAGAGTGGGAGGCACTAGCTAGGGAACCCCCAAGGGAAGATGGTTCAGAGCCTGGGAATTGGTGGTGGGACGATGATGAGTGGTCAGAGGAAGAAGCTTGGGAGGAGGAGGTGTTGGAAGCTGAGGAGGTAACAAGGTTTAGTGAGCTGCGAGAATATGTGGCAGAGGGAAGTCCTAAATCAGAATCTGGAGCAGGAGTCAGGCTGATGAAGAAGCCAGACAGTCTCCTCTTTCTGCTGCAACAAGCCTTCCTCCATCCTAGGCTTCCAGGACCTGTAGAGGTATGAAGAGGGAGGTGCAGAGACAGGCATGGTGGAGTATTAGATTGCTTGGGAAGGACCTATGGGAGTAGGAGATTTAGGCTGCTGTGGGAAGACAGGGACTTTCAGCCTCCGCAACTGCCTCATAGGGACAAGACCCACGAGAAGAGTTGCCATACTCATTAGGCCTGGCACCCCTTAGTTCTTCAAATAAAGAGTTAACTTCACTTACTCCATGTGATTTATTATTGGCTGGTGCCCTGACATTAGACAATGTTCCATCCCACACTTTCCAGGGCATTTTTTCCATCACTTTCCATATCACAGAAAGGTCTGATGTTCAATGGGGAAAACAGGTAAGTGATTAATCAAGCTGTTTGTTTCTTTTTACATATATATTGATCTGTTCTGGTTTGGGATTAACAGAAATACGGGGGGGGGGGTAATAGGTCATGTTTTGTTCAAGTTTAAGAAAATATAAAGTTGCAGGTTTGTGTGATTTCCCTGGCTAAAAACACCTTGTATCGCTGCTTGAAGGCAGGGTGGGGGAGAGAGACCAATTTAGCTGCTTTTGTAACAACCTTGATTGTAAAAACAAGATGATCTCTTGGCATTATGCACCATGGTTCCTTCTGTACGCTATAATTAAGGTGAGTGCAGTTCTATATTTTGATAATAACATGGTCTAATCTCTTAGGGGTACTGGGGTACTAGGGAACTGTAAAGGCCTGAAAACATTTCCATTTAGAGCTGAGACCAAATTTCTCAGAACGTTTCAGAGAAAATTGTTGATATTTTTCTTTTCCTAACCCCTCTAGAAAAAAAGGTCATTTTGCATAATTATCTGTGAACATTCTTAACCATTTTCCTGGTTATTCCCAAGGCTTTCTTCATTTCAGCAGCCTAATGTTGGGGGGTGTAGTGGGAGAGGGGGGAAGTAGGTGTTTGCAATTGCTAAACAACTGGTGAGTCAGAAATCTCAGGTGATCTACTGCAAATCAGTCAGAGACAATCCAGTAGATTCTGATCTACCTTCTGCTCACCCCTGTCTTGATGAGGTCTTTTTGTTTTATAAGCCAGGAGGTTGTGCCACATTTAGGATTATGATGGAGGGGGGTTAGAGTGGGAGAGGATATAAAAACATTTAAAGGTTGGGAAGATCCTTTGGGTACTCATAAAGATCAGCCAAATACACGTCTGAGGAGAACCGCAGGAGAGAAACCATCTGTTCCAAGGTGACCAGTACATTACTAAGGAATAGGTACCTCCAAAATCTGCTTCTCATCACCCCATAACTGTCACACATGACAAACTCACTTCCTACTGAAGAGTTAATAATACAAGAGAAAAATACTGACTTGAAAATCTGTATCCATTGGATGTTAATGGCATGGTGGAGTTCAGAGATAAGGGAACCACACCTTAAGGCAACAGCAGATTCAGAAAGCAGCAGGCTAAATCTCCGGCGGTAACCTTCCATCTACCCTTTAATGCTCGCAAGTATTTATCACATTATTTTGCAGTGTTTACAATCAGTTCACATCATCCTTCCTTCCTTAATCTGGGTTCTTTTTAACCGAAATTGATTGAGAGAGGTGTGTGTGTGTGTGTGTGTGTGTGTGTGTGGTGTTTATGTGTGTATACGGTATATATATATATGTGTGTGTGTGTATGAAAGTATGTAAACCAGTGCAGGAGGGGGCTTATACAGACTTCCTCAACCTCGGCCCTCCAGATGTTTTTGAGACTACAATTCCCATCATCCCTGACCACTGATCCTGCTAGCTAGGGATCATGGGAGTTGTAGGCCAAAACATCTGGAGGGCTGAGGTTGAGGAAGCCTGGCTTATCACCTCCTTCCTGCTGGTCAAACTATCTGATGACCAGGGTTGGGGCAATTTCCAACCTCATCAGGGCATTGACCTTTTCCCGATTATCACATTCCCACTGCAACTTGACCCCAGCCTTCTCTTCTGCAGAGTATGATTCAACATAATCCCAACTCAACCATAAAGCACGGTAGGTGACCGTAGCCCAGTCACTCTCTGTTTCAGCCTAACCTACTACACAGGGTTGTTGTGACAATAAAATGGGAAGGAAGAGAAATCTGTATACCACCTGGAGTTCCTTGAGGGGGGAAAGGTGTTCAGTGCTTGCAATGAATTGCTTCTAATATAAACGTAATGCTAACTAAACAAACAAAGTCCATCCCATGAGCACAGATCTGAAACACCCAGCATGGACTGGGTGCAGGGAAAAGCTTTGTAAAAGGACATTGCAACAGAAAGGCAGGGGGAAGAGGAAGGCCCAAGCTTGTAAGAACATAAGAGCCTGCTGGATCAGTCCAGCATGCTGTTATCACACTGGCCAATTGGATGCCTGTGGGAAATCTGCTAGCAGGACCCACACACAAGAGCTCTCTTCCCTCCTGCGGTTTCCAGCAACAGGCATCCAAAAGCACTGCTGCCTTTGATTGAGGAGGCAGAGCTGGGCCATACTGGCTAGAATAAGGTTACCAGATTTTTTTCAATGAATCAGGGGACACTTTTCAACTTCCTACTAAATAGATGGATTTTATCAAGGGGACTGATTTGTAAATACGGGGACTGTCCCCAGGAAACGGGGACGTCTGGTAACCTTAGGCTGGAAACCATCGGCAGCCTTAAAGGTAAAGGGACCCCTGACCATTAGGTCCAGTCGTGGCCGACTCTGGGGTTGTGGCATTCATCTCGCTTTATTGGCCGAGGGAGCCAGCGTACAGCTTCCGGGTCATGTGGCCAGCATGACTAAGCCGCTTCTGGCAAACCGGAGCAGCACACGGAAACGGCGTTTACCTTCCCGCTGGAGTGGTACCTATTTATCTACTTGCACTTTGATGTGCTTTCGAACTGCTAGGTTGGCAGGAGCAGGGACCGAACAACGGGAGCTCACCCTGTCATGGGGATTCGAACCGCCAACCTTCTGATCGGCAAGCCCTAGGCTCTGTGGTTTAACCCACAGCGCCACCTGTGTCCCTATCGACAGCCTTACCCTCCATGAAATCATCAGCACTTCACTACTACAAAACTCCTTTCTCGGTTGCTTTGACTAAAAGAAGCAGCTGGCAGGGTTTTATTAAGCACATCTGTGTGCAACATGCAGTTTAGGTCTATACGTTCCAGTAATCAGCATAAATTGAAAGTGTATCTCATGCGTACATCAGCAAGCCTTCCTATTTAACTGCTACAACTTCATCTGAATGAGAGACAAACTGATTGAAACACTAAGGACTTCGATGAGAGTTCATCCTTTTGAACTTCTAAAAAAACGTTAACATACGTGCCAAGTGTCCCAATTTTCCAGGGACAGTCCTGGAATTATGAAAGCCATCCCAGGTTCTGATTTGATCCTGGCATGTCGCTGTTTCCCTTGCCAGCACTGCCACCACTGAGTTCAGGGAAGAGGGTGAGCCAGCACTTGTCCTGAGCGGCGGTAGCTGTGCGGGAACATCCCGTTTTATCTCCATGGCCTCTCCACTGTAGCGGCTGCTGGAGAACGGGAGAGGAGGAGGAGAGGTTCCTGCCACTGAGGCCCAGCACTGGCTCTCCAGGGCAGGTAGAGGGCAAGGCAGTCCAGGGCGGAAAGAAATGGGGAGCCTAAGGAGCACAAGGAGTCTTGGTTGTTGTTGTTTTTAAGCTTTGCGTACACATCTAATCTTGCCCCTTTCTAAAATTTATCGGTATATGTTTTTCTTTTTATAAATCTACCAAAGAATAAAATAATCAGGATTAAGGGGTTTTCTCAGGATTGTGGAGGGTGTGTGTGCTGTGTCCCATTGCGACACTTGCCTTTCTTCTGCTAGGAAATGTTCTATGGGGGTGGGGAGCAAAAAATGGGGGGGGGGGTTGAGGAGGGTCAGTTGT
The DNA here is from genome assembly GCF_964270895.1 of Podarcis filfolensis. Lineage (NCBI taxonomy): Eukaryota > Metazoa > Chordata > Lepidosauria > Squamata > Lacertidae > Podarcis > Podarcis filfolensis. The sequence continues at coordinate 40,112,740 of NC_139608.1, read as the reverse complement.
GAGGGTGAGAAAGGTCCCTACAGTGGTACCTCAGGTTACATACGCTTCAGGTTACATACGCTTCAGGTTACAGACTCCGCTAACCCAGAAATAGTGCTTCAGGTTAAGAACTTTGCTTCAGAATGAGAACAGAAATTGTGCGGCGGCAGCGGGAGGCCCCATTAGCTAAAGTGGTGCTTCAGGTTAAGAACAGTTTCAGGTTAAGAACGGACCTCTGGAACGAATAAAGTACTTAACCCGAGGTACCACTGTATTTTCATCTGAGAAACGTCAGGGGTATGTGTTAATGTTTGGGTAGTACCGTATTGGCCTGAATATAAGCCGCAGCTTTAAAACTGAAGGGGGGGGGAGAGAGAGAAAAAATACCCAAATATAAGCTGCTCCATTTCTTGTTGCTCCTGGCTGCATCCTGGGCGGGGGGCGAGAGCCGCGCTGTGTTGCTAGCAGCCTTTCCCCTTCCTCCCTCTCTCCCTTCCCAGCCTTGGGGGAGAGGACAAGGGACTACACACAGAGCGCTTAACTGGAGCTCCTGGTGCTGTTTGCCCTGCGCTCCTGGCTGCATACCATAAGGTCGCAAATAAGCCGCACTTTAACTTTTCGCAGTCAGAATTTGGGGGGAAAGTGAGGCTTATATTCAGGCCAGTACGGTATATGTCAGGCATAGGCAAACTCGGCCCTCCAGATGTTTTGAGACTACAATTCCCATCATCCTTGACCAGTGGTCCTGTTAGCTAGGAATGATGGGAGTCGTAGTCTCAAAACATTTGGAGGGCCGAGTTTGCCTATGCCTGGTATATGTTGTCTGAAACAATAAACCTTTAGCTCTAGTCCTCTTCAGATGCTCAGTTTGAATGTGCAAAGGGGCAAGCATAAATGGGCAGAAGGAACCCCACCCAACTCGAAAACACTGTACCTCAGTGTCCCTAAATGACAGGTTCACTCTCTGGCCAATGAGTGGTCAGCATGAGTCAGAAGGCGAGTGGCTCATTTGCACATAGGATTTCCAACACAGATGGAAGCGCTAGTCAATCAGGGTTCCCAGGTTCCCATCCTGTCTTGGAGACCCAACCTGAGTAAGGCAGCCGCTCCAAGCACACATCAGGCAGGGACCATGTCCAGGGTATGCAGCATTATTAAGGAAAAGGGGGCTTGCCCTACAAATTCCTGTGTGCCCCTTTGTGCCTTCAGACTGATCATCTGAAGGCAGCTCATGCTGCAGGAAAACGTGCTTATTTTGACATATGGATCCTTGTTTGAGAAATTGCGCCAAAATAGTTTTGGAATCTCCTTCAATATTTTGTTCAATATCTCCAAATATGCTTTCCCCAAAATTCAGTAGCCTTTGTTATTTGGACAATAACGTTTTCCAAATGTTCAGCTAGGTTTCTGGTTAGCATTATGCTATGGGTGTCTCATGCACTTGATAAAAAATGATAGTTCCTATTTCCCTCCACGTAATGTTAGAAGGGGACTCTCTAGCTGTCGGCTGGATACGCCACAGCAGGAGCCCGTTCAAACAGAAGCAGCAAATGTTCCAAAGCTGACCTTACAGTCTGCTGCTGTTACCCTCCTATCCTCTGATCCTTCTCATGTGTTCCCACTCGCCTGCTTATAGAAGCAGTTGATCATGCACCAAACAAATTAGCACAAAGATCAAAAGAGTATAATTCCGTCTTAAATTAATTCTCATGTGGCATAATCAGAAGGAAAGGCTGAAATGTACGCTCAGGCACATCTCATGAGCATTTATTTCTGTTTTCTGTTTTCTTCTCCACTGGCCAGCCGAGCTCCAATGTAACATAAGCTGCTGGGCTTTCATGTTTGATTATGTAAGATATCAGTTGGTATCTGAATTTGTTTGCGCTCCTCTTCCCTTCCCTTCTATGCCCACTCCTTTTTCTTTATATATATCACAACTCTTCAACTGGAAGCCATTATTAAAAATGGAGGACCACCATAGCTGCACTGGCAGGAAGGATGGCAACTAAGGCTGCAACCCCAGTTACCTGTGAGTAACACCAAGTGAACTCAGTGGGACTTACTTTTGAACGGAAATGGTTAGGAACGCACCGTTAGAAAGTAAACGTCTTTCACAGGAAATATCCAAGTGTCTGGTGAAAGTTGTGTAGGCCTTTTATGAAATGGCCTTGAACTTTTTGTCATAGGTGGCAGCTCTCTTGGTTAAGGGTCACAGCTAACCTGGCACCTTCCAACTGTCGTGCACTACAACTCTTAAACAACCAAAATACCTGGAGGGCACCAGGTTGGCAAGATGCTACAGGGATGCATCTTCTGGTACAAGGGTTTCTGGGCAGGGAATCAAATCATTACAGATTATTAGTTTGGTTCCAGTTCAGGTGCAGCTGTGACTGCAGTTCTGGTTTGATTCTGCTTCAGGCCAATAAAGGCTGAGTAGATGCCTGAATAGATTCAGTTCTTCTTCCTGAGGAGAAATGTAAATATAGTTCACATGACTGTGCCTATTTGCATATGCCATGCAGTGATTAATGTCACAGAGATATTGTACCCTAATCTCAGTACTAGATGGTTAATCACACCAGACAGAAAAGCCTGTACAGGAAGTTAGAAAAGAGCTAGGAGGGGAATGGGGAAGAAATGCAGGAACTGTTTGCTGATTCCAGATTAGAACCCGTTCTTGAAAGACAAAATGGAATGTATATAGAAAGATTAAACAAAAGATACATATTGATCAATTGCATCCACCTCCATACCAGCAGATTCCCTCCTTAACGTTTAGAACCCAGTTGAGAGTCCAAAAAGGTTTGGGTGGTGTGTGTGCAAAATTAATAAATAATAATAATAATAATAATAATAATAATAATAATAATAATAATTAATAATAATATATTATTTATACCCTGCCCATCTGGCTGGGTTTCCCCAGCCACTCTGGGCAACTTCCAACAAAATATTAAAATACAATAGTCCTTCAGATATTAAAAGCTTTCCTAAACAGGGCTGCCTTCAGATGTCTTCTAAAAGTCTGGTAGTTTTTTTTCTCTGTGACATCTGGTGGGAGGGTGTTCCACAGGGCGGGTGCCACTACTGAGAAGGCCCTCTGCGTGGTTCCCTGTAACTTCACTTCTTGCAGTGAGGGAACCACCAGAAAGCCCTCGGCACTGGACCTCAGTGTCCGGGCAGAACGATGGTGGTGGAGACGCTCCTTCAGGTATACTGGACCGAGGGCATTTAGGGCTTTAAAGGTCAGCACCAACACTTTGAATTGTGCCCAGAAACGTACTGGGAGGCAATGTAGGTCTTTCAAGACCAGTGTTATGTGATCTCGGCGGCCGCTCCCAGTCACCAGTCTAGCTGCCACATTCTGGATTAGTTGTAGTTTCCAGGTCACCTTCAAAGGCACGTAGAGCGCATTGCAGTAGTCCAAGTGAGAGATAACTAGAGCATGCACCACTCTGGTGAGACAGTCCACAGGCAGGTAGGGTCTCAGCCTGCATACCAGATGGAGCTGGTAAACAGCTGCCCTGGACGCAGAATTGACCTGCGCCTCCATGGACAGCTATGAGTCCAAAATGACCCCCAGGCTGCGCACTTCAGGGGCACAGTTACCCCATTCAGGACCAGGGAGTCTTCCGTACCTGTCCGCCTCCTGTCCCCCCCAAAAAGTACTTCTGTCTTGTCAGGATTCAACCTCAATCTGTTAGCTGCCATCCATCCTTCAACCACCTCCAGACACTCACCCAGGACCTTCACTGCCTTCACTGGTTCTGATTTGAAAGAGAGGTAGAGCTGGGTATCATCTGCATACTGATGAACACCCAGCCCAAACTCCCTTATGGTCTCTCCCAGCGGCTGCATGTAGTTAAAAAGCATGGGGGAGAGGACAGAACCTTGAGGCACCCCACAAGTGAGAGCCCAGGGGTCTGAACACTCATCCCCCAACACCACTTTCTGAACACGGCCCAGAAGGAAGGAGCGGAACCAAGGGAGATTAGGAACCAATTGTCCCATCAAGGAACCACATGACAGTAGAGGCTAACTTGCAAGGAGAATGTGGAATCAGAGGTGTCCCTGGACGAGGGGAAAGGGCAGGAGAGATGTTCTTTCCCAGACAAATAGCCTGGGAAAGTTATACATAGACGTTATAATTGAATAATCTTCTGGAAATTGAAATAAGACTCCAACCCTAATAATGGTTCTTTGAAAGCCAATGCAGTCAAAACCAATAGGACTTACTTCAGGGGAAATATGTTGAGGATTAGAGCCAAAATGTGAAATATTCCATTATTTCTCTTTAAGGAATTTAACACAAGGGATAAAGCTGGCTTCTTTATACCAGAAATGTAGTGTGATTAGGGATGTCAGAGAATTCCAACAAAAAATGGAGGAGGAAGCAGAAATTGCTGCAATTCGTGTGTTTGCTTGCCATCAGGAATAGAAATTAGTCAAGTGAATAGGACGGCATTAATTTACATTGCTGCTGGTAGTTATTTTAATTCTGCAAATAATACATAGTTGATCACAGGGATTTAGATTATCTTCACATTTCCTTTGCACTGAAATGGCATATACCTAAGTTATATGCCATGGAACAGAAGCTGAGGCGTTGATCCAACAAGTGACACCCACCTTGCACCTTCCTTAGGAAGAGTAGTGTGGGCTCAGCAAGGGGGCAGAGTCCTGGGACTCAGCAAGCAAACAGGCACTCCTTTGAGTGGCTTAGCTCTGTGAGGTTTGCTCACACCAGTGCACCAGTTTGCCAGAAGAAGCAGGCTCCTCACTGAGAGGAGGAGGGGTTAGGTTAGGGACGTTCCTTTGACAATCTACTTGAAACGGGAGTTTCAGACCCTAAGGAGGGACCAAGACCTCCCTCAGCATCTGACACTTCTTGGGGCCCCAATTCCACCATCCCCATCCCACTGGGACTTTCCCAAGGATTCTCCAATTCCCCATCTCCTCCCACTCCTCCTTTGGGTCGGACCATCCCCTCCATGACATCTCATGAGCCTCATGAAATTGACAGAGGTAGTCCCTTAAATAAAACAGGAATTGTTAGGCCTTTTCTTCTTAATCACATTGAAGCCATTGAAGCCATGCCAATAATAAGACCTGCTTTCACACGGCTTCTCAAGCTAGCAGCTGCATCCATTTCTAGATAAAGACACATCATTTTCACATTTCTTTCCAGCACATTTCTTACATAGGGGCCAAGCGCTACATAACAAAATGACTTGTCAGCAACCCTTTTGCAAGCCCAGCGTGCAGTTATATGGTCAGGCTCCAAGAGTCTGAAATAAGGATTTAATTTTTATGTAATGAGATGGGTTCAGGATCCTAATTAAATACAAAATTGATGATTAAAATATATTTAGCTTTAACAACTGTGCCATAAGAGATGCATTTATTACAAAGCTGTTGAACCTCAGTGGCTGTGTTCTCAATCAATTAGCAGCTATTTCATGTTCAATAACTGAAGCCAACCCAGTTTAATTAAACATAAAGTTCAGGCTATGTAGGACACTGTATAAACTGCTTCCTCCCCACTCCCTGCCCCCACCATGCCTTTTTAACACAAAAACTTCTACGCAGCCCTGACATTATTTTGAATGAAACGTGATTTAACTTGCTGGGCTTGCTTTGAAAGAAGGACCCCTAAAGAATCGCTATAGGTAGTTAATTCGATCAAATGGCAAGATTTCTGCTCTGCACCTCCATGTCTATCACTGATAAAATTGTGGGTGGGATGATATGCTTAATTAACCCTGTAATTCTTAACATGTGGGCTAATTAGCATATAAATTAGGGTTTCCTTTGGATTATGTGCCTTATGCAGGAGTCTCTTCTATGCAATTTAGTCCTCTGGCAGGAAGATAGTGCGGCTTCTCACATGGGTAGATTACATTAATATTCAAATAGTGCAAGTGTTCCTTTCTACCTTGCAACCAATCATCTCTTCCATAGAGTTTACTGATGCAGAAGCCCACATTCTGGAAAATCTATGCCTTTATGCGTTTAAGCCTGTAACGACTAGGAACGTTTCTGATTACCGGAGTGATTTAAAAGCTTCTCGCTTTACATGCCATTTCAATGTCCTCTCAAAACCCAGCAGGATTCCAGTACGCGTTCGCTCGCATTACTGCCTAAAATCAGAGACCTACTAGTACTTAATACTTTTATTCCCAATGAAAAACAAACTCTTCCGGTGCTGTTAAGAGGAAGAGGTACTTTATGAGGCCATATAAGTAGAAACAAAATATTCTAGTGAAATGTAAACTATATAGAAACATCAGATGAGTAAAAAAAAAAAAGCATTGAGCTAAAGAACGTTGGTTAAAGCACACACTCTTCAGGTGACTATCTGAAGTTTTTGAAAGCATTAACGTCTGTCTCTGTTTTGAGATATGTTCCTGCATAGGGACATCAGGGTCCAGCCGGGTCAAAGCAATGCACATTCTGCTCCCACAATGGCCAGCCAGATGCCTAAAGGAAGCCCACAAGCAGGACATGAGCACAAGAACTCTCTCCCCACTTGCGATTCCCAGCCAGTGGCATTCAGTGGCATGCTGCTTCCAGCACTGGTCTTCGAACTGAACTGCATTTGGGACTGCCAAAATGTAGCTTCCTCAGCACTCTAAATATAGACCCTAGATCATTGGGTCATAGGAATTTAGGAAGTTGCCTTATACCAAGTCGGATCATCGGGCTCAATGTTGTCTGCCCTGAGCATCTCTCCAGGGTCTCAGACCGAGGGATCATGAAGCTCTGCTTGAAGATGCCAGGGATCAAACCTGTGACGTTCTGCATGCAACAGAGATGTTCTAACCCAGGGGTCAGCAAGGGGGCGGTCCACTGTCCCTCAGACCTTGTGGGGGGCCAGACTATATTTGGGGGGGGTGAACGAATCCCTATGCCCCACAAATAACCCAGAGATGCATTTTAAATAAAAGGACACATTCCACTCATGTAAAAACACACTGATTCCCAGACCATCTGCGGGCCGGATTAAGAAGGTGATTGGGCCGGATCCGGCCCCTGGGCCTTAGTTTGCCTACCCATGTTCTAACCCACTGGCCTGTGGCCCTTCCCAATGAAATGCACAATCCTACAGTCCTACAAGGAGCCATAGGATATTGCATACCTCCCTCTCTGCAGCAGGCGTGCCTCTACTATGAAACGAAGGAAGCTTCAGCTTCAGGGCCTCCTAATCCCGGAGAGGCCCCAGAAGTGACTCTAGTCTACATTGCTTAAAATTTTGGGGTCTATTAGACGCAACGAGAGTCGCACAACTCAAAAACTATAAGGTGTAGGAAATTTTTATGCACACCAGAGACTTTGACATGTGAGATAATCCAGTACAGCAATTCTAATCAAAATCTGAGGTGTTGTAGTTAACTTAAAAATGGCTGGTGATCTGTCATGCAGCAATCCCATTGGAGAAGGTAACAGTGGTTACCCAGACATCATTGCTGGTTGCAAAGAGAAGCCCCATATAAATTCAAGCTGCAGGAACCCAAAAATGTAAGTCTGCGGACAGAGAGAAAGATCTGCCTCTCAGCTGCCACCACACAAAGCTCCTCAGCAGCCCCATCTCCTTCCTCAGAGCTTTGATGGCAGGAGAGGGGGGAGCATTACTGCACTATGCTCCTTGCAATTGAGGCATATGCCACAACTAAGTTGGCAGCACTTATCTTTCTCCATACTTCCAGATCTTTATGCCTTATCAAACAATCGCTTAATCTGCATAGTAATCTCCTTCCGAGTTGGGCTTCCTTCAAATCTAACCTCCATAGAGCTGTCCTCCTCTTATTTCCGTTCACTCTGAGGTGGCCTAGCTTTCTAAAATACACAACGGCCCCGAGAGGGAATTTGAATTCTGCCCCAGCTTCTGCATTGGGGTGAGCAGAAAAGCTGCTGAAAGTATCTTTAATCCCTCCCACACAGACATACACACACACCTCCCACTTGCCTGCCATCAAAACCAAGAATTGCATATTTTGCATATAATTGGCCCCAGGCATGCTTATGAAAGTGGGGAATAGAAAAGTACAGTTCTTCTCACTTATAATGTATCCTGCACAGTATCCTGCTCTTACTTATCTAAGGGTGCATTCATATATTAGAGTACATTAAATAATTTCACAGGGAAAATTACCATGGAAATTGTGAAACTCTACTGCACTCAGGGAAATAAATCCTTGAATAATTATTCAGCAGAAGTACTTCTGGCAACCTGCCTTCATCGGCAAAAATTCAAACATGTGAAAAAGTGGAAAATAGATTTTCTTCATTTTCAACCCAAAGCACGATATTTATTTTTTATTTGCTGTATTTAGAAACCACTTTTCAACACACTGCAGCCACAAAGCACTTTCCAATGTGACCAATAAAATAACACAGCATTTACAAACATAAAACACAATTAAAAGGATCATAAATTAGCAACAGTGCAGTGCTTCTGCACAATAAATAAAGAAATCGTAAGCTCCAGAGCAAGCTTAGCCAAATCTTCAAAATGCATGGGAGAACAGAGAGGCTTTGATTAGGCTATGGGAATTTATCAGTGGTTTAGCCATCCATACTTCCAAGTGGAGAGTATTCCATAGGTGGGGCATAACTACAGGGAAGGCCTTATCCCGGTCCCCACACAATGAGCAACTCTCAGTAAGAAAGCCCTTGCTCAGCTGATCTCAGAGCTTGGGCTGGCTGATAATATGAGGAAAGGCATTCCATCAAATGCCTAGGTCCCAAGGCATTCAGAGCTTTATATATTGGAATCAACTTCTTAATTTGAGCCCAGCAGTATATAGGCAACCAGTACAGATCCAATCATGACAGGTGTTGTATGGCATTATATCATAAAGGTAAAGGTAAAGGGACCCCTGACCATTAGGTCCAGTCGTGACCGACTCTGGGGTTGTGGTGCTCATCTCGCTTTACTGGCCGAGGGAGCTGGCGTACAGCTTCCGGGTCATGTGGCCAGCATGACTAAGCCGCTTCGGGCAAACCAGAGCAGCGCACGGAAACGCCATTTACCTTCCCACCAGAGCGGTACCTATTTATCTACTTGCACTTTGACATGTTTTTGAACTGCTAGGTTGGCAGGAGCAGGGACTGAGCAACGTGAGCTCACCCTGTCGCGGGGATTCGAAGCGCCGACCTTCTGATCGGCAAGTCCTAGGCTCTGTGGTTTAACCCACAGCACCACCCGCGTCCCACGCATTATATCATAGTACCCAGCTGGTACAGAATGCTGCTGCTAGAGTATTGCTGGGCATTACATCATAGTACCCAGCAATACTCTAGCAGCAGCATTCTGACCAGCTCCAATTTCTGAACTGTCTTAAAGGACAGCACTATGTAAAGTGCATTACAGTAATCAAGACAGGCAGTTACTAGGGTGTGCTGGCGATCCTGCCAGAGCTGGAAGCGGACCTGGGTCTTGCGTGACACAGATGGATCGGTGAGCACCCCCAGACTATGTCCTTCAAGGGGAGTGCGACTCCATTCAGAGCAGGCCAGACACCCAGTTCCTGCCACAACAACTACCTATCTACAGGACCTCTGTCCTGTCAGACAGGGCTGACACTACCATGAGCCTTCCTGAGGCAGTTGCCTCAAGCAGCACTCTGGGAGGGTGCAGTAGGTTTGGATTTCCCGATACTGGCTCAGCTTGTCCCACCTCACGCAATAAGTGCATGACTGAACTAGGAACTAAGACCAGGTTCCCCAGGTTTCAGACCATTCTGCCTTGAACTGACCACTTGCCATAACTAAATACTATCCTCATTGTGTGGGTTATCCAGTGGATCTGATTGTTAGCAGATTCAGAAGAAAAGAAATTCAGCAGAGCTAGCTGGCTTTCAAAGGCATTAAACCAATTCACAGAAGGTGGATCTATCAGTGGCACTTAGTCATGATGGCTAAACTGTACCCCTGTGTTCAGAGGAAGTGTGCCAGTGGATACAAGTTGCTGAGGAGCAACAGCAGGAGAGAACTACTGCCTTCATGCCTCCCTTGCAGGTTTCCTGAGGCAATTGGTTGGCCATGGCAGTCTGAACCAGGAAGGTTTTTAATATGTTGTGACAACCTATAAACTGTGGGTTAGCATGTGCTACATACATGGGCTGTAGTGTGAGGGACTGGAACAATGCTCTTGCTTGTGTTGTGTGTGTTTTTAAGCTTTCTTCTTGCTTGTATGTAATTTGGCCATATGTTAATTAGGAAGCTGTTGCCACCTTATATACGTCATTTATAGCATGCTGTAACCCAAAAGCATACTATAGAGATAGCAGCCATTGTTTTAAAATAAAAAGTAAAAAAAATAAAATAAGTGTCTCTCTGTCCCGTATAGACTCGCTATCTAAATAATGGCCATTGACTAAAATGGGACTTCTGAACAACATATGTAGGACTGGGCTGTTAATTCAAATTGTGCACTGGAACAGATTTGCTCAAGAACTGTAGAAACAATAAGATGGTTCTGCTTTCCTTCGAGAAAGCTCCCTCCCCAATAAATAAATAAATAAATGTGACTTTCTCTTCTCCTTCTGTTTATGGGTGCATGCTCTATGTGTTTCCTTCCAGGGGAGTGTTTCTCATTTTTCCATTCTGAAAAGAATTCTGTGCATAAAAGCCTTGGCCTAATTTCACAGCTTGCCATCTGGCGGACCCACGTCTGTACTGTCATTGGACTCACTTGAGCTCTGGTGCACCCAGCAACGGCGAGAAACCAAAGCAACTGAAACCGCTCAAGAGAAGATTAGAAAACAGAAGGGAAACTGTCAGTCACCAATGGAGCTTGCACTTTGCCAGGAAAGAGGGGGAAAGGAACTTCACTCTCCAAGGGCAATTATGTAAATGTCAGTGAGTTACTGAACATTCATTTGGAGGCCATGGTGCACAAAATGACAGGGATGAAAAATCTGTGTGGCGAGGGAATGAAGTGCCTCAAACCTCAGGAGTGGGAAATGTGATCAACGTGTCAGCTTTTGAAAGGTTAGCTCTAGGAGCATTTGTGTCACTCAGTTATGAGGCCAGCGAAAAAAGATCTGGAGGATATAGAAGGATGCATCAGAGGATGTAGAAAGATAGCATGGGGTGAATGAATGAACAGGTCTGTGCTGCAGAGAGACAAATGGGACATGATCCAGTGGCTGGCAAACACACATCCAATTTCCCCTGGAGATGTCTTCCTGCGGCAGCACCTCCTGCAAATGGGCTCTCATCTGTGCTTGGTTGGGTGGATTATAATTTTCCATCACTGTCACTCATCCCATCTTCCCTGCTACTTAATTGTCTGCAGCTAGGGAGATTTGTGAAGAAGACACGGAAGACAGCACTTAAAACCTATCTAAAATCTATCATATTGCAGGCATCAATCCTATATTCCAATCAGCAACCGGTCTTTGACAGGACATCCAGTGAAGTTTAACTGACAACGTCCTAAAACATTTTGGAAACCAATCAGATCCATCAGCCAGCCATTAGTGGTGGGCTGTCTTAATTGATCCACCACTGCTGCAGAGGCTAAGTGGTACAGTAATAGCCACACTAACTGAAACGTATCTGACCATGGTAAGGAAGTTGTTATTGCATCCCCACTCACAATGCTATCCACTAAGCTTCATGCATGACCTGCCATATGTGCTGGATGAATTGGATGCTGAGACAGATTCATCTTTGTCATGGTGGTCAAGAAGTCCCAAGTTGCTCCCAACAAAGAGGTCTCGGCAATACAAGATTTGGTGGCCTCTCACACCATCTCAAACACCTCCGATGGTGTATGATAGTGAGATGATCGGTATAGTCACAGATACAGAATCTTGTTGACCTTTGGAACAATGCCCAACCCAACTCACTTGCTCATGAAAACCAGAAAACCTAATTGGGTGCATCTGAACCAACATAAATGAGCTCCCCTACCTCTCTATGCCAAGACTTGGAAAACTGGATGCCAATTGGACAGCCTACCTGGTATTTCAAACCAAAAGGTGTGGGCTCAAGGGGCAGCCAGCTCCTCTCCCTAGGCTGTCTAGGCTTTGAGAAGAACCAGAAAGAGAGAGGCATTCAGAAATAACTCCACTGGATTGAAAGCACTGGTCTTCTATTCAGCATCATAGAAAATAAACACTTTTGAAAATACCTATCTGCATCAATTTCCTGGATTCTATCTAGCTTAGAAAATTAATCATTAAAACTCATTTACTTTGCACTTTTCCTTACAGTTCTGAGTTGAAAGAGATTTTTTTTAAAAACCCACACCAGCAAACACAAAGGCAGAGGAGTCCCCAGCAATTTTTAAATGGCTTTAAACAGTAAACTGTGTGCGCACTATGCATTTAAAATGCCTGTGTATTTAAAGGTTGCAATTGCATTATTGATTTTTTTTGACAGCAGAATTGTTTTAACCTTTTAATCTGTTGCTGTGTATGGTGCTATTAGAAAATGTTAAGGAGAACTTTCTCTGCTAGCCTAGTGTCCAGGGAAGCAGACCTACAGACTAATCCCCCAATAGGGTTATTGCTGGCAGATCTGTAAAACAGTCCATTTTTTAAAGTCCTTCGCTTTTTTTTTTTTACCATCTCTGGTGAAATGGAGCCCTCCCATTTTTAATACCTCTAACATTTTCTCAGCATGACAGACCACCATTTTTAATCCTCTTGTAATCCTGCTCAAAGTTGCCATGAGTTCAGGAACCACCTAAATTAGCCTTTCTGTGAACTCCTCTCTCCAAAAAAGCCGCCACTCTCTAAAATTTACAGATACTAATTTTAATGCTGTGGAACAAATAAGAGAACAGGCCCATTCTGATCAGCCAACCATTTATATCTCTAATGGTAAAGTGCAACAGCTGCTTAATACTTGACCAGCTTGTCAGCAAAACAGTTGCGCAAACTAAGAACAGAGTCACAAAACTTATTAACCTGTCCATTTGGAAGAACAAATAATAGTGAACTGATTACACAAGCAGCCCAGCCCTATACATATTTACTTGGCTGTGGTTTAAACCACAGAGCCTAGGACTTGCTGATCAGAAGGTCGGCGGTTCGAATCCCTGCGACGGGGTGAGCTCCCGTTGCTCAGTCCCTGCTTCTGCCAACCTAGCAGTTCAAAAGCATGTCAAAGTGCAAGTAGATAAATAGGTACTGCTCCGGCAGGAAGGTAAACGGCATTTCCATGTGCTGCTCTGGTTCGCGAGAAGCGGCTTAGTCATGCTGGCCACATGACCCGGAAGCTGTCTGTGGACAAACGATGGCTCCCTCGGCCAGTAAAGTGAGATGAGCGCCGCAACCTCAGAGTCGTCCACGACTGGACCTAACAGTCAGGGGTCCCTTTACCTTTACCTTTACCTAACCTGGGACTTCTAAATATGCAAATGACTGAAGCCTTGGGGCTCCTCCAGACTGGGGTTCTTTTTCGCTGTTATATTCTGTAACACACCAATGATGCAATGATAATGCATTAGTGTTGGATTTACACTGGACCATCCACAAATCATCCAGCTTTGTTAGTTGTTCTGCAATGCTACCCTAAAGTTGCCACGTTACTTGCCATCTGGAGGTGCACTCTTCTGCTACAATGCAATTAAGGCAGAACCAAAAACTTTGTAGTATGAAAAGTTACAGGGTTTCATCAGGAAGCTATGGGATGTGCATCATTGAGAAAGAAGAGAGTTTACGCGCCATGAAACTTTTGCAGGCACAAACAGTATTGAAAGCAGGATTGCGTATAACCGCCACATCATGAGCACAAATCATCATGAATGTCCAATATAAAAAGATGCCTTAGTGTAAATTGCTTAAAAAACACAGACAAAAACCCCAAGTATATGGCAAATGTTAAAACCATACAAGCTGAGGTGCTTTTCTGTTTTGATCCACTTCCCAAACCGAGTGCCAGCAAATGCAGCTCTTTGTGTCGTGCCCATGCGAGGTGCACAGAATCTCTGTGCTCAAATCATTCCTACAGAGGCAGCTTATGAATTATTTCACTAGTAAAGTATGCGGTTTCTCAGCCCGGTTTAGCATCACGAACATATTCCAGTTTCCCATCAAGGAGGAAACACAGACGTTATTTGCATTAATGTTGTGGTTTGGTGAGTGAAGGGATTTTCATGCACAGAGTTCCGTGACTAAAAGATGCCTCTCCGTTCCATTCTTAGTAAGTTACCATGACATGTGTCTAGTTATAGAACCACATACCTCCAGACTTGCAGATTAAATTAAGCTCAATGTCTTGGCATCTCACAACAAATATTTTCTTTCATAGCAATTCTGCGCTGCGAAAACAAGTCAAAAGAAATGGAGCAGGGCACTCAAAGGGGTGAAGGCGAAGCTGCCGATAGCAACCAAAAAACGGTTTGTTTGTGTACCTCTGGAAAATCAGAATTTCCTAATGCATTATTTATTAGAAGCACATTAAGTTGGGATGACATCACTGCCATTCAAAAGCAATTTGGGGAATGTATTGTCTAGGAATGCAGGCATCATTTACCTTTGCAACTAAAATGAGATAACTTGGCAGAAACGCTGTGACTTTATTTACTTTTCAAACCCTGAGCAAAAAATTAAGCAGTAAGGAATCTAATATTCTTCTGAGCACGAAGGAAGAAACAACTATATGTTATTCATCACCTAAGGTTTCATGTTTGTCCTGGTTGGTTGTTCTGTTTTTCAATGCGAATTTGATGCTATGATATGTGGGTGGAAAGTAATGGTTTTTAATTTGAATGATAGCCCTTGGAAATGCAGCTATGAAATTAGAGTGATCTCTTAGATGCGCTTTACCATGCTCCTGGAAATAAGCAGGCTAGATCCATTTTTCATAGTTTTTACCAAAGAGAAATGTATGAGCTGCTTTTGCCTTGTCCTTCTGTACTTTGTGAACTTTTGAGGAGGACCAGGGCAAGGAATCTGAACTCTAAACCTTGTTTTGAATCCTGAACTCACACTATCAGGTTGCATTCAACCACAAAATTTGTTTGTGGGGAGTGTATACACCATTGCACCCGCATTATTCCTGCACTTTCCTGTGCATTTCCCCATCACTTTCTATACTGCAAAATGCTGGGGGGGGGTTCTGGGGGTGCTTAAGCAGTATTTATGGATGTTTTATGGGTTTTTTTAATGATGTTTCACTCATGCTTTTTGCTACATGTCATACACCACCCTTGATACATTTTAATGATAGTGCAGATTATAAATAGGTTAATAAATAATCAGTCAGCATTAAGTGTGCAGCCTGAATTTGCTGGTATATGATTTAATCCTACCCGAAAATTGTAACAGGTTGGAAGTGTCCTCAGATTATAATAATGTTTTTTTTCTAAAAGCTTCAAAACATCACTATTTGGACCAACATAATGAGGATTGGTGTGAAACCATAGCTCAACCACAGGAAAACAGTATGATTATTTATTAAAGGAAAACTACAAAATGGCCAAGAATCTGGATTTAAACTCCGTTTTAATAGCAGCAATGAGGGTAAGGTAGGAAAGTGGTCAAAAATGTAATGTTTGCTCTTCCTTCTTTCTTTGTCCTCTGTCCCCCACCCCAGAGAAACGCCAGTAAACAGCAGTGCCTGGAACCGCAGCTTTTGAAAGAGCAATTTGAAAGCATTTAGTGCTGTGAGTAAATCATTTCCAGTCTTTTGCCCACATTATTTTTGCAGCTGCAAGAAGATATGCCATAAAGCTTCTATTCTTTTGCATAAATAATTCCTTCAGACAATCCCAAAGATTTTTTTTTAAAAAAAACAGCAATCCATATCCTGCAATTTAGAGATGGAACACAGGAGGTCTTTCCAGAAACGTATAACAAATGCATGAAAATTCTTCCAAGAGAAGCGACACTTTGGAGCATGAATTTAATGTATCTTATCTTCATTGTTAAATGAGATCAGGACCAGACTACATATTACCTTTACTACATTGCTGTGCCTTTAAGTCAGGGATGGGGAATCTTTCCTGGCTGGTGGACCAGATACTGACCTTCCCCCACCTTTCATGGGCCACATTGACAGATGGGTTGGGTGACCACCTGTCAATCATTTGGCATCTTAACAACATCAGAAAGGCACTGTGATGGCCTGGGAATCCGATTCAGAGGTTGAACTGGAGGAATCCCAGCCTGCACAGGAGTCCCCGCCTCCAGGGCCGGCTGAACTGGGGCAGGGCCTTGATTCTGAAGCGCCTGCACCTGTGCCGGATCCTCAGGAGCAGGCACCAGGTGAATCCACCCTGGCTCCGGAGGTGGTTGAGGACACAGTGCCTACAGGTGCGCCTCTCCCAGCCCTGTCAGGGGAAGGTGAGTCTCCCCCTGGGTCCAGTAACCCTCCAGCCTCTCCTGAGCTGCAGAGGCTCAGGGCGGAGAGGCGGAGGGAACTGGTTTCTCCCAGGAGGAGTGCTCACCTTAAGGCCAGGAGAGGCGGGTCTCCAGGGGGCCAGGACCGCCCCTGGCCTCAGAGAAGATAAAGGCCAGTCAGCCTGGACCCAGGTTGCGGGAGCAACATTGTTGAAGAGCTGTTTCGGCCAGCACCCAGTCCTGTTCCTCCAGAGTTCCTGTCTTTGCCTGGCTCCTCGCTTTGGACCCCGCTTCGCCCGTGGAGGACTGTCTGCCGACCCTCGACTCAGGTCCTGGACCTTGCCCCACGGTAACCTCCCCCCGGGACCAGCACAGGCACTCTCTGTCATTGTCAATCATCCACTGAGACCACTGGGGAACTCCCACCTGTAATGACCTGACATCAAGTTTAAGTAGAGGGAGGTTTACACGAATTGACACCACAGGGGGACCAATCTGGGTAGGAAGCCTAGGATGGGTGAATAACAGGGCTATAACCTTTTACCTTTCACTACCGTCCCAATCCAGATCAGCCCTATCACACCTGCAATTTGCATTTTAGGAGCAGGGAGGAACTCACTTGGCACTTGAACATCACTGTCAGGAACATCCATCCACTTCAAGAGATCCTGCCTGGGTTGGAGATCTTCAAGGGAGGCCCTTCTCTTGGTCCCTCCACCCTCACAGGCACGCTTGGTGGGGATGCAAGAGAGGGCCTTCTCAGTAGCTGCTCTTAGATTTTGGAACTCCCTAAAGAAGCAAGACTGGCTCCCTCCTTGTTGTCCTTCCACTGGCAGGTGAAGACCTGGATGGAAGTTGGAACTAGGCGTTCTTCAGATCCTTCCTGGCCACATCACCCCTGCTCCCTGTGACCCCCTATGGCCCTTTTGCCCTTATGACAGCAGCAGTCATGTAAAGCCACTGAGCATTCCCAGACTCTTCTTGCTGAACATTGTATCAGAATACCCATGTCTTCCATTTTTAAAGGGTTTCTTTTAACCTTTGCCAAGCACACACACAAATGTGGATAGCAAAATGAATTACTGTATAAGACGCCATAATGAGGTTTTATAATTTTTGGTTTTTAAACAACTTTTATTAATCATTAAATCCATGGGGTTTTCCTTCTTGGTTCTGATTTATGATTATGAGCAACGGAGGTTGCCGAAAGCACTTGAAAGTCAGCTCATGCTTTGCCTTTCTGATGATCTGAACTCCACAGACTCCCCCTCCTCTTAAGTTTCTGGACCTTTCATTAGGAATAATTGACCCTAGCATACAGTAAAACTTCAGGAAAACATGGCACGAAAACGAATCTAACCTGCCAAATAAGGAATGCATCTCACTCCACTGTTATGAGAGCTGGATCGGCAGTTCAGCATCCCATGGGAGCTGCTAGACTGGCTACTCTTTTTTTCTCTAGAATGGAATAATTTTTTTAAGTTGAAACAACACCGTTCTCCATTTCTCAGCTGCCTGCAACAACAAACTTCCAGCCCAGAGTAGGGCTAATGCCAATGGAACATCCCAGTCACTTCTGCCCACCTTAGAGCTGCTTTCCCATGACCCTTCAGAAATGACCCTGGCCGCTCTGCACTATATATGGTCCATGAGAGGCTGCTCTTGTTCATAATATTATAATGATAGGATAGACAAGATACAGAGGATCAGGAAATAAGTAAACGATCTCCATTTTAGAAGCATAAAACAGAGCCTAAGAAACAGTAAACTCAATCCTGGAGGCCCTCAAGTGAGAGGCTTCCCAGCTGACAGAACCAGCAGCCACTTCAGCTCACAGAGGGCCATTTCTTTAGCTTAACCACATGGATTATTCCCGCCCATTTTGATGTTCCATCTTGAACCAGAATATTTCACAATATCTGGATTTGTCCACCAGAAAGGTACTTTTTTTTTTTAGATGTTCAAGGAGCACATCTGTTCCATTCCTATCCTCCCCTTAATATTCATCAACTTAACTTCCATTTGGAGGAATGTGTCCGACTTACAGTTAATACTGAAGCACTAGCAGAAATCAGGGCTGGCCAAATACATTTTGCTGCCTGAGATAAAGGGCAAGATAGCGCCTTGCATGTACAAAAGCTATACAGACTGGAAGCTTAATCTTACTTTGACACTGGCAGCAAGGCAGCAGGCTGGCTTAGGGGACACAAAGCAAGCCACATAGCACACATAGCCTTATCTACTCTGTTCTTCAGCATCTGATGTCTGAAACAGCTGCCTTACTCTGCCTAATGATAGGGCTGGCCTTGGTAGGAATGCTTAAGACACTGATGTCATGAGGCCCTCAGCTAGACCACGAAGGAGAAACAGAGTTCTATGTCATTGATTCCAATTCTTATAACTCTTAAGCCAGCATGGCCAATGACCAGGGATGATGGGAGCTACAGTACAGCAGCATTTGTAGGGCCACAGGTACCCCATGCCTAAACTAGACCAATGAGAGAGCAAGTTAGAAGCAGAGTGTCCTGAACCGCTGGCCTACCTGGCAGTAAGTCAGTATGTCAAATCCCCAGTCCAGGGTCAAGCCACATGTCCAAAATCCTACAGAAATCCTGGCACATCCAAACTGAGATCCTTCAACATAGGCAGTTGAGAAGACACAGCACCTCAGCTCTGCTGCTCTGGGCTTGATGAGGCATGTGACCTTCACCTGTTCTGAGTTTACTCCAGCTGAAGAATCAGCTGAAGAGCTAGCAAGCCCCACCTAGCCAGCTAAGGAGCTGGGCTGTGGGCTCTTGCCTGCCTCAACCTCCTACAGTGCCACTCTTCTGCTTCCTACACATCAGAGTCCACCATGTTCATGGAGACAGGAGCCCCTCTGGCTCTGGTGATGTGTCCTGCTGCTCTGGGTCCTGTGCACTGATCCCCATCCCCTCATCATCCTCTGTCACCCCATGAGTACTTCCTACACCAACCTCTCCTTCACCATGCCCAGCTGGCCCCAGTGTGCCCCAGTCCTGGCCACACCCCTCGCTGGAATCCTCTCCCTCCTCCCTGTCGTCCTGCCAGTCCATGAGACACAGAGAGAAAGACTTTGGGGGAATTTTAAAGCAAACGAGCATTGGGAGATAAGGGGAGCAGAGAAGAAGAAGAAACTACTGGAGAAGAAAAGGAAAAGACACAAAAGATGGAAAAGGAAAACAAATAGCTAGCTAGGCAGAATGCCAACTGCTTTGAAAAGAGACAATTTGGCTGATCAATGGACAACTTGGACAGGCGATTGGAACTTTCTGCAAAGAGCTCAACAAAACAATAGCTGCTGTTTGTTGCTGGATGGAGGAGCCTATTCTGATAGAGCCAAAGAATTTCCTTTGGAGGAGATTCATGAAGTAATACAATATGACTTGTTGAAGATTAGTAAACAGCATGATTGACTACAGAACAGATATGATTTGCATTATATTGTTATTTGCTCCAGTGGTGCTACTGTTTTTAATTCTGTGCAACAGAGAGACAGGGTGTGCATTTGTGATGAACAAATTTCTTGTGGCAGAAGCATCCATAGACTAGACCCGTTCATCAAGTGCATTAGCTGTGGTCTTCAGTTGGTGTACACACACACACACACACACAAACACATGTGTTAGAAGTGAAGAAAAACTGGAAACAGTGGGGGGCATAATGCCATAAAATGTAATGTGTAGCAACAGGTCAGTGGCATTTTGATGCAAAGCCTAAAGGTACATTATGCACCATAAGGACAGAATGACCTATTTGCAATATCACACAGTGTGATAATACTTGCTTTCTAGATATGCTATGCTAATTTAACACCAGGGGTGTGCTATCCAACAAATTTTTCCTCCTACTGAATTTAATGAATATGACTAAGTTAGTTTCACTAATTTCAATAGGTCTACTCTGAGTATAACTTAGCTACCACCCCAGGAGCGGCAAAGAAACCTGGACTCCTAATTAAGTTTCGTCAAGAAATAATTTTAGAGGTAGTGCTGCTGATCACTTTTGTACATCCTTAACAAATTTCTGTCCTTTTCGTGTGCATTTTATAGAGTCAATAAATGTATGCAGCTAATAGTAAAATGTTATGCTGGCTGGGGCTGGTGGGAGTTTTAGCTCAGAACATCTGGCGGGCACCTGACGAAGGAAGGCTGATAGGACACATTTCTTACCAATGACTGGGGCTGTCACGGAAGAAGCATTTCATAGACGGCAGCCAACATGTGCTATCTTCTTGCCGGGCTGCCAGTTCCTTCTGTCACTGTGTATCAGTATTAAGAGAATAAATCATTCTTCTAGCACAGAAAAAAATATAATCTCTTGGCATCTTAAAGGCTAACAGATTTATTGGGGCATAAGGTCTGGTTGACTAGGGCCCAGTTGGTTAGGAAGTGTTATTCTGAAGTTGGCAGCCTGATAGCACGATACTGCTAGACTTTTAGAAGCAAGCCGGTGCCACTGATGTAACTTTCGAGAGCTACAAAGTCACAAATGACAATTGCAAGTTAATTTTTTTAAAACTTCTGAAATCAAATGCATGAATGCCAAGAAGAAAAGTGTTTTAGGAGTCCCTGGTGTCTCCAGAGCTTTGAGAGTCAGAAGTAAGAGTTGCAGTCCATATATATATATATATATATATATATATATATATATATATAGTGTGCCAGAAATGACCCCTTTCCAGAAGGGGTGTGTAAAAGAGCTATAAAATGCCCAACACTAAACTGCCTATAAAATATGCCCATGTGTACAGCGCTGGCTTGCCTGGCCTTTTATTGCGGAGGCAGCAGCTATTTTAAGAAGAGCTGCTGGTGCTCTGGGCACTGCACTAGATCAGGTGAGAAGGTCACAGTGACCTGTAGTGACCTACACTGCAGGAAAGCAGACATGCCAGATGGCACTACAAAATACCAGACTACAAGAACAATTAAAAATATGGTTTTCAGTCAGAGCCCTACCACAATGATCCATGCCTTTGAGCAATTATGAAGGCAAGAGGGCACAGCACAGAGAAAACCCAATAGGATACCTCAAACAGATTAAACTCTTTTAGGCCCGCTGCAGCTGGCATGGGACTAGTATGAACGATGGTCCCCTGTGGCCACACTTTTTGCTTATTATAGATGCTAACTCTTCATCTGGAGCCAGGACTGTGAATTGTTGGCATCTCTCTGTCTCAGGAGACAATGGAGGTGAGGTCAAACCATTGGAAGCCTGCAGTACCTGCTGTGGCTGTAGAGACTGATGCGGGAGAGATAGGTTTGTGTTAATTCGAACTTTTTCTATGGTTTATTACTTTAGATCATGGCACAAGTAAGAAGGTTGGCATAACTTAATACAGTGTTGGCCAAACTTGGGTCTCCGGCTATTTTGGGACTACAGTTCCCATCATCCCTGACCACTGGTCATGTTAGCTAGGGATGATGGGAGTTGTAGTCCAAAAACAGCTGGAGACCCAAGTTTGGCCAACACTGACTTAATATGGCAGGAGATCCCCATTATGAACTTTCTTGACCCTGGTACCAGTTGAGACAAGACGGCAGAAGGTCCGTAACTAGATCTCTCTCTCTCTCTCATGCTTCCTCTGAAGAACACATGCAGCTGCAGGACGCACAACTTGGAATGGGACTGCAACACCATGTTGGTTCTCTGACTCAAATCTCCCCCTCCCTGAAGTTGCTATTTGCTCCCCAAAGCATACAGGTACAGTATCCACATAGTACTTGCATGCTTTCCATAAGCAGAGGTTCTCAGACCGTGGTCTGTGAGCTCCATTCAGATGGGCCATGGAAAGTCTGTGGAACAGCCAAAAATATTTGTACATGATGCTGAGCTTGATTTATGTTTCTGATAACAGAGACCAAGGCCATTTTAACAAGGGCTGTATTTATCAAATAGGCTATTGAAATATACTCGGAGTCCTGTAGTGATTTCATGCTCTTTATTGCAGCTTGTAAAACAGTGATTGAATTGCCCCTCGCAAACCTCAGGCTTTTGTATACATTATTTACACAATGAGTCCCGCCTGATTGGCTGATTCTGCTTCCCTCCTGGAACCTGATTGGTCTTTTTCTGCAGGCCAATCAGTTGTTGCATTCTACCATCCTACCAGCCTAATAGGCTGATTAACTTCCTCCTGGAGCCTGATTGGTCTTTTCCTGAAAGCCAATCAGTTGTTGCATTCTAGGATCCTACTTGCCTATTGTTCTAGGATCCAAGCTTAGTACAAAACAGCTATCAAAGCCCTGGCCTAAGACTCATGAACTAGTGCAATCAACTAGTTTTCCCTTCAAACAATAAAAATGAGCTTTTCAGTGGCCTAGCTATGGTTCATTATTTGAATAGAATGCTGGTTTTGACAGTGAAGGTATGTTCAATGAGAACAAAAGATCCACCCCAAACCCCAACAAGAGATCTGGAGGGGAGGGGGAATTTGAGAACCATTGCCTTAAGAGGAAAGTAGCAAAGAATTCTACTTTTTTAAAAAAATCTACTTACTTTTTTTAAAAGTGCCTTTGTAGAACTTTGTTCCTTCACATCTGACCCTGTTTTACCAGTGCTCTTAAAAATGCCAATGCAAACTTTGAAGTTGCCTAGTTAATATTAGGAGGAAAAAAAGATTACTCTCCTCTCTTCTTTACTGTCTTGTGATAAAAAACAGGAAATATTGGGTGTTAGTATTGCACTCAGTCTGAAATCCCCAGGAGATTCCAGGCTTCAATTTCACAGCTTACTGTATTCTCTTTTATTAAAAGTAGTTTAATAATACACAATTTTTAGTGCTGCATTGGGGTGTGGGATTGTGCTGGGGTGGGGTGGGGGGGTTTTTTGCATGTTCTCTCTCTCTCTCTCAATATATATATATACAAAATTCAGAAGAGCGGGTCAAAGAAGGAATGAAATATCAGCTATCAAGGAAAGGTTATTAAAATACCATTTCCCTAATAATTTGCTCTACCGCTGTGACTGCAACCTTGCCAGTGGGACTTCTCAAGAAGATGAAAGAGATTATCACCCAGGACAAGGGTTTTCAACATTCTTGACAAGGCACTTCTATTGGCTAGTCAGGTTCATCTTGAAAATAAGGATGTATGAGATTCCCATCTCATGCTATAGCTATGGGTGGTGTCGCCTCGCAACTCTTAGCTACCAAGCAGCAGTGTTGCTTCTGAACCAGGCAATGTGTGGGAAGGCAAAGGGGGCTGGCTACAGTGCGTTAAATGATAATAATGATAGAAACAGTTTTATTTCTTTAGTTATAAGCCATAACATAACTAAGGGGGGAAATACATTCAGAGCTGAGCCACAGATATGGCTCTCGTTTTGATGCCACTCAACACAAATAGAGAAACATGCAAGGTAACATCATTTTCCTTGTTCAACAGCAGAAGGTACACAAACACACTGAATGTAACAAACTTTTTCCTGCAGCTAAACTCAGGCAGATACTTTTTCATGAGGATGCTTACAGAGAGGAAACTGAGTGATGTCGTGAACACGACCATTTTACAAACGCTGTTAAATGGTGCAAAAGCTATCCACCTGAATGAATGTGCAAACATGCTCAGTCAATTGTGTCCTCCTGACTCCACACAGAGCACAACTGCAAAGGCCAAAAGCCAGCATTTGTGTTGCCTCATTTAAGATGCAAGCCCAAGCCCAATGATTCCTATTGAACACAGTGATTCGTTAAGTTTCTCGCCGTTTCTCATTTTTGCAATCTTAAGCCCCGTTCTCCACATTTCCACATTCATTTGAATATATATATTTTTTGAAAATGAAAATGTCCAAATGAAAATCCACGAGCACTTGCATAGAATTTATTTTCACTAATGTGCATTTT
Organism: Podarcis filfolensis; assembly: GCF_964270895.1. NCBI lineage: Eukaryota > Metazoa > Chordata > Lepidosauria > Squamata > Lacertidae > Podarcis > Podarcis filfolensis. The sequence goes on along the minus strand of NC_139608.1, from coordinate 40,088,599 downwards.
TATGATCACAAGTATATCCATTTTTGTACACAGAAATTGGCTAGAGAACTGCATTGAGAAGTGTGAATTTCAAAGAATGGCTGTGTTTTGGTTCGCTTATTGTTTCAGAAAGTTTTAATTAGGTACACTTTTAAATGCAAACTGAATCAAATTCCACCTCCCCCTATGAAGACTGCATTGTCAAATGTCTATCATCCTAAACCAGCCTAACCCTTTGAAAATTAGTATTCGAAATCCTATTCTCACCTTACAATTACACCTATATTATTTCCTTGTAAACTGCTGGTAACTGCAGCATTGGGGGGAGGGGAGAATTTTACTGCAATTGATGCTTTCCAAAACTCATTCTGCTAAGGGTATATGATGCTCTAGGCGAAAGGGGAAAACCCAGAAAGAATTCAACTAAGGCTGTGATAAAATGCCAAACTTTTCTAACCATTTTTTTATTGCAGCTGCAAGCAGAGACTAAAAATCAAAGTCATACAGAGCCAAGTCAGTTGTGCAATCAGATCTGTATTGCTTTTGCCCCATACTCTTGTCTGTGACCTTGAGCCAGCAAACATTCACCTGCAGACCCAGCAATGTTTATAAGCATCGTTCTTTTGAAGAAAAAAAGAGGGAAACCAGACAATGGGACAACTTAAGCTTTTTAGCCATAAGAAGAAGAGTTCAACAGAACATGGTGCCTTGCAGACTACTGAAACCATTATGCAAAATGTAACGCATAGCAACATTCAGCATCAACAGAAAGGTTCAAGTATTGTGTCTGAGGGTAGGAGTCAGGACAAACGGGGGGGTGTTGAAAAAACCTACTTAAAAGACACATTTGGTTGCATTTACAACAAAGCACTCTTTGTGGAGTAACTGAAAATGTTCAAGCACACTTGTAAGTGTAACTAAGATCTTGGATCCAATTCCTATCCTGGAAAACCTGGCTGTAGTTCAGTATTCAAGTTGACTGTACTTTCAAGGGCATGTATTTCAATTCCAGGAAACCATTCCCAGATAACTGTGATGACTGGGAACCCTGAAGCATATAGCTGCAAACATTCAAATCCACAAGTAAACCTCTCAAAAATCATGAGATAGGTTTAGAAATAATACTTTCAAATGGAGATTTATTTATTTTTATTCTATGCATTTTCTCTTAGATGTTCAGGTTTTGAAGACATTGCTCTAACGTGTTGAAACTTTTGTCCAATACCATACAGCTACAGTCTGGGGTATGTTATTTTACAAGGATGAAAGCTTCTGTACACTTAATCAAGCATCTGTGGGCCTCTCAGTTGTGTCCCTGGAGCTGAATGTAGCCAAATGGCCTGTTTTCTGCCAATTCCCAACCTTGACCTCACACAGAAGGGAATTATCAATCAGAAACCACCTGAAAATAGGCTGGTAGGCTGGGCTGCAAAATGAATAGCTAAATTCATATCCTAAGTAATGGCAGCTGGGACATGAAGAAACATGTAGCTCTGTCCCACTTTCTGTCCTTCAAATGACCTGAAAGCCTTTCACGTTTTTTAAAATCACGCCTGCAGAATTGCTGCTCCAGTAGCATTCTGTGTCCCATGCAACACAGTGTTGCAGTTTCAATCTCTTCTCATTCACATAAACAGTCTACATGCCATGGTTGGGAGAGGTATGCAAAGCTATACACAACAGCTTTGAGAACTGTGATTAAGATGTGGTGTCAAAGGAGGATCCGACTGTCCTGGTTCAAATACACTTGCACAACGGCCAGCATCTCAAGCATTGGGACCACTTGATCTAACCACCCAGCTGCTCAGCAGCCAATTCATTTAAAGAGGCAATGTAGCTTTTAGGGAATATGACACTCAATAGCATCATCTAAGCCTTTATGTAAGTTCTAGAGACTTCTTTTAAAATAACTGAACAAAGCTTTTGAAATTTAGTTTTCTCACTGCAGATTTAAAACTTTACAGGGATCCACAGAGCAAGGGCTGCTCATAGGTTTATAGGGGGAAGAAGAAGAAGAAGAGTTTGGATTTGATATCCCGTGAGTGGGGCTGAGAGACTTCAAAGAAGTGTGACTGGCCCAAGGTCACCCAGCAGCTGCATGTGGAGGAGCGGAGACACGAACCCGGTTCCCCAGATTAGGAGACTACCGCTCTTAACCACTACACCACACTGAGATTCTCGCATGGGCTGCATCTTGGCCTTGGACATTCCTGCTTTATGTTGGAAATTCCTGCTTTAAGAAACTGCATCAGTACAGCATCTCATGGAATCAGACTATAAAACACACACACAGTGGAGAAAATAGAAACACAAAGAGCCCATAATGATGAATGAAGCTTTTAAGTAGGAATGACAGGGCCAAGCACACACCCAACAAACTTAACAGCCTTGAAAAGAAAGTTGATGCAAAATATTGGTGGTATATTTAGGAACATAGGAAGCTGCCCTGTACCAAGTCAGTCTATTAATCCATCTAACCAGCAACACTTCTCAAGGATTTCAGAAGGGAGTCCCCCTTCCACCTTACCTGTAGATTGTAGGGATTGAACCTGGGACCGCATAGCTAAGGCTTTCCCCTTATTTGGGAAAATCTCCTTCTCTGTTGTCTGTGAAAGAACAATTTCAACATCAACCTCCTGAATATCAAGAGGTTCGGTGCTATCATTTGTAGATGGAACTGAGACAAAGGACTTTTAGCACCCTATATGTGTTGGCTTACCATTGCCAGTATTATCCATAAGGGTCTTGTTAATTAGGTACTTGCCACTTGTCTGTATGTTTCTGCATTTCATTTCTCTCTCACCTCACTGTTTGCACTTTCCCCTCCTCCTAAAAATCCTGTAACTCAGGATAAACATCTGATGAAGTAGACTACAGTCCATGAAAGCTGATGACATAATAATTTTCTTCATCTGGGGTTGATGAGAGTTATAGTCTAAAACTCCTGGAGGGCACAGGGTTAGCAAAGGTTGCCACAAGAGGGCTCCTATTCAGGTGTGATGTTTCTTCCCACAGTGCTACACAACTGGCAACCATTCATTTGAGATGTATGCAGCTAAAGGTATGGGAACATCCTTCAAGACTATCACCATGGCAATCGAGGCCAAGTATTAGCAACCCCCACCTGTGATTTGACAATATGCTGTAGGCACAAGGAAATCTATTCATTGATCAAAGATGCATCTTGGTTGACTACAACTGCATCTTTGTTGATCACAGATTATAAGGATTTTACCATAGATTATAAAGAGCCTAAGCAATTTAGGGGCCAGAATGCATTCCAACATCCCAAAGTACAGCATCATGATCTATTTTTTTTATTTAAAAAAACCCTATCTGGCACCATTCCAGTAAAATGCTTAAATGATAGATTGCTGGAGGGCTGTGGCTTTGGACGCTTCCTCCTCAAAAGAGAGATGCACAAACCTTTAACCTCCATAATGTTTCCTTCCTGCCCTCCGCTCTTTTATCCCTCTATGCTCTGCTTCCAAGAAAGGTTCTTTGCTGTGTCTTAACCATCTTAGTTAATGGACTGGATTTAATGGAAACAACTAAGAAAACTCTTTCCAGTTGGTATGCACACTGTGGAAAGAGGTGGGCTGCAGGGCTCTTGAACAGTACTAGAATTAAGGATGGAGGAGAAATCCAGTCCAGTTTGCATTTAGAGGCAAACCTACCTAATTTGTACCTGGCAAAACCAAGAGGGACCCACTCTGTGAAATGTGCATCACTCTGAATTTTGCCATGCAGTTATTTAGCCAAGGAATGTACACCAAAATTGATATATTGGTGAAAACAACAAACAAAAATGCATTATATTAGAGGGCATTGTTTTGCAAGCATGTGTATATTAGGCAAAATTGCATTTGAAATGTGTGTATTAGGAGAAATACTGAAGAATTTTCGTGAGGACTTATTTTTTTAAAAAAAAACCCCACAAACTGATGTGGAAATGTGAAGAAATGCATTTAAGATTGGAAAATGAGAAGATGAGAGAAACTGGAATTGGCACATTCACCCATCCCTACCTGGAATTGAATATACAAGGCAGTGCCCACTGGTAAATACCGTAGCATAATCCAGGGTGTAAAAGAAAATCTGGGTCTTCAACAGAACATTGGGATGCCAATTCTGATTTAGGGGTGGGTATAAAATTACTTTAATTTGTTGCTTTTTAAAAAGTCTTATAATTCCAAGCACCTATCTCATGACCACACAGTCTAATTTTGAATTTGGACATCTGGTTTGTTCTGCCAACGTCTTAAACAAATGTCGATCTATTGGCAGTGAAAAGAAAGAAACAAAGAAATGCTCACATCTGGAAAATTAAAGCATGGACTTCTGCCTGGAAATAGCAGGGCAAAAAGTGAGTGTGGATGAGCCCAACGCCTCTTGCTTGTCCGAGTGTGTGTGTAGAAAGTAACCTACTATACAAAGGTAACATTTATATTCATTGCTCATCCCACTTTTGCCTTTGGCTCTGACCGCCACGGACATAGGGCCCTTGGAATGGCAGCCCCCAGGCTGAGAAAGTTTCCTCACCTCTGCCCTAGGGTCCCAGAATCCACTAGAATCCATTAGCTTCTGAGGGTAGACTATCTGAATGGGTCCTTCACCCTTGCAAAGGGGAAGAGTCACTGTAAGCCTCAGCTTCATCAGGAAGCGACCCAACCATGACAACAAAGTAGAAGTGAAATCCTCCGCTTTCAGATCGCAAACCCAGTTTTTGTTTTTCATCAAAAGCTTTTCAATTCACATGTTTAGAAAAATACATTTGCAATAAAATACAGCCAAAAATAAGCTATGAAAAGGGAAAGTCAAGACAGCAAAGAGTGGCATAGGTTAAGGCTGAGCTGCCCTCCAGATGTTATGGACTACAGCTATCCACCCTAGGAACGGTCTGAAATTATGGGAGTTGTAGTCCACAACATCTAGAGAGTGCAACACTGGCTGCCCTTGGGTTAAGGTATTTTGACCATACAAGTTGTTCATCTATCTGAAGACCTGCTAGCTCAGAGCAGATGAGAGGGAGAGGCGAGAGAATGGAACTATTTTATACGCCCAGGTGCACCGTCTGTCTCTTTAGGGCACTATGACTAAACTACCCAACAAGTCCAGGCAGTGACTGTCTAGGGGATTATTGCTCATGTTCAAGTGATTAAAATTGTTCTGTTTGGGCTTTGGATTCAATGGTTCAAAACACCACCTGAGGCACATCAAGCTAATTGCCCTGAAATACACTCTCTCTCATACCAGTTGCTGAAACTCATAAAATACCATGTTGTGCATTCTCGCTCTGCTTCCAGAGAAGTCAGCAGCTTCTCAATAGCTTCAGGGGGAACCAGGTCAGACTGCAGAGGTGTATAGTTTGCAACCAAGTATGCCTTGAGCAGGATTCACATTAGCCAGTGGATTTAAGGCCCCATTTTTAAATGCTTAACATTCCCTTGGATTTTGCCACCAGAGGGCCTTCCTTAACCAGAAAATGCATGGCAGCGCTGGAAGAGCACCCTGGGAAGAGGAGGCCATGCAGAGGATCTGTAGGGCTTGCAAACTGTTCCTTGGGCTCCCTAGTGTGACACAGAGGTGGTGCTACACAAGCTAAGCAGGGCTTTGGCATATCTCATGGATGGTATCAAAAGGCCAAAGGAGCCCACAGTCTGTGACTGTGACTAGACATCCGCACTATACATTTAAAACAGGATCGTGCCACTTTGGCTTCTCCCAAAGAGCCGTTAAAGTGGTAGTTTGTTAAGGGTACTGAGAATTGCACAGGGACCCCTATTCCCCTCAGAGAATGACAGCTCCGAGTTCCCTGGGAAGAGGGATTGACTGCTAAACCACTCTGGAACTGTAGCTCTGTATGATACTGCTTTAAATATATAGTGCAGGTGGGCCTAACTATTAGTGGGGCTTCTTCCAATTGTTGTGTCCCAGCAGGCGGGAGGGGAGGCACTCAGGTAAATAGTGGTCTAATTACTTATGATCTTATTGTTAGTACAACAAGATTGGGATAATGATAGCAGCAGATACTACCTGACATTGTGAGTATAGTAGGGGTGGTTTTCTGCCTAACAGTTCCCAGCTGTTTCCTAACACATTAGTTGTTTTGGTTATGAAATGGGAACTTAAGTAAAAGAAGAAGAAAAAGCCCAATCTCACAAACACAATTATGGTTGCCTTGTTAATTTCCAATACTTTATGGTGAAACTTAAAACAGCATTTGTTAATTGTGCATCAAACGCCATGCATCACTTGTTTCAGAAATGACTGAATGGGCTGTGCATAAATTGGCTACCTGGCTCCTGGATGTTAAGACAGTATAAGAAATAAAGGCCCTTTAAAGTCTGTGGGCCCAGGCAAATGTTTTGTGGTGGCTGGCGGGGGGAAACGGTCAGGCATTTGGCAGATCTTCCTGCCTTGCTTCTGTTATGTGTTCCTCTGAGATGTGTTGTGATCTGTTGTTGGCAACGTGATCAGTGGCTTATGTGATTTGCTTTAGGTTTGCTTTTGGGTTTTGTGTTGGATGTAGTTCCTGGCCATCTCTCTTTGTCCAACTCGCAGCTCCTTCAAAGCATTCCAAATTTCTTCTCATTCTTACCAAATAACAAAGGGACTCTATTCAGCTACTCTCAAAACATTTACCTTTTTTTAATTTAAAAATTAAAACTGAAGCACTGCCATTGTCCATAAGCAAGCTGGAAGAGAAACTACTGAAGTCTATCAACTGCTTAGCTATTATTCCCTTTCTTTCTTTCTTTCTTTCTTTCTTTCTTTCTTTCTTTCTTTCTTTCTTTTTGGAACAAAAATGCAAGCTACCAGTTTAATCAGCAACAAGCAAAAGTACAGCAAATCAGTAACAGACACACGCATGCATACACTGACCTTTTTGTACATTGTTGTAGTCTTTTGACCCTTTTCTTTTTGTCCTGAGACCTATTGTCCAAGCACAAAGATGTGGCACCTAACTTTTTTCCATGCGGTAATGTTCTCGGGTACATATGACCTGCAGTAGCAACCATCATCCCTATTACTCCAGAAAGCTTCTAGGCCCCAGTAGAGTATGCGTTGTGTCCCAGTGGCATGCTGGGATAATAAAGATGGCAGCTGCCACAGGCACGTCATTCTCCACTCCTCTGCTGAGCTGAGTGCTGCCACTTGTCCCTGCTTGACTTAGTAGGCTTACATGGGATGCAGGGAGAAGATGGCACCAAGGACAGCGCTCTGCAGAGAATGCTGTGGCAGCAGCAGTCACTGCTATCCTTATTTTCTGGGGAGGATCACCGGGATGGTGCGAGGTGGTGTTGTGCCAGGCTGATGCACAAAGCTGGCATCAGCCTGGCACAGCAGCACAGAAAAACTTTACTGTGAAGCCTGAAAAGTGAGCTGCACTTTCTCTTCCACCAGATTTCTTGCATAGGATGAGCACCATACAAACAGAGCACCATACACATTAACAGAGATTTCTTCCTTCCCTTTCACATGTATTGTTATGTACTGAAGTTCTCACCCTGAGCCAGCAGGGGGATACTGTAGATAGTTTTCACTCAGGTCCGCATATGCAAATAAGGAATTGAAAGTGACATTCAGTGATTGGATAGTTACAGAGAGTTGTTACTGTTGCTTTGTAGTTGAGCTCTATATAAGCAGGTTGGCTGAACCCTTCAGCCCAGTTCTGTTCTGGCCTGTGAATAAACAACAGCTGTCTGAAGAATCGCTGTGTCGTTTGATATGTTCACCCACAACTTAACATGTATGTTGTAGTGAATGTCTAAAATGTGACTATCACAAGGAGAGGAGGCAGCCAGATTTTTTTAAAAAGGGGACAGGGCTCCTGTATTGTAAAAGTGGGAAATTTAGCAGGTCATGCAATCTACTCCAGCAGAAACGCCACCTTCCGCATAACTATTGAAGGTGTAGGAGCACCTTTTCCTTGTTCAGCACAACAGTTAAAGGTACAGGAGTCCTATCGCCTTTTTTCGCCTAGCCATCCTACTTCCAGAATAGTACCTCCAGAATGCTTGCTCGCCAGCCAGAAAGCCTGCCTGTCAGGTCTGTGTTCTCAAAAGCACATTGACATGAGTGCATGACACCTGTGGCCAGGGCACGTTTGTGCTCCGTATTAGTTGTGAGCTGATCCATAAGTATGCTGCAACAGTTCTTGGCAACAGAACATCAAATTAATAACCAACTGCACCAAAACAGAAAGCGCAAGACAGTTTTATGCCATGGCTTTGTTTCAGCAAGTGCATTAAGCCACCTCAAAGCATACAGAACACAGACTACTGAGTTTATTTAGTTAGTCAGATTAATTCTATTTTAATATTTCCATTAACCACTTAATTCATTTTAAACTTGGCACTGCACTGTAATAAGTCCTTTCAAATATTGACAGATAGGAAAGTAAATGCCACTCAGCCTTGTAAATCTGTTTTTCAGCCAACTTCTTGGAGATTGAGGAACTGCAATCATCATTTATTTATATATTAATAGTTGTCCTGGTTTTATTACCAGTTCTTCATTTTGGGGGAAGGATAAGATTTTTGCTGAATTACATGCCCATGTTTGTTAACTCATGAACATTCACAGCGAAAAACTTTGTAGTCCATGTGTTGGAAAGGAAGAAATAAATGCATACCCTCACCAACAAGATAGAGTCAAAAGAGCAAAGGAAAGAAGGGAGGGTATTGTTGCTTTAAATGGCCAGAGCTTTCACACTGATGTGGAGATCTGCCTGATTGCTAGATATACTTGCTCTGAGACAGCCAGGCTTTAATTTAAGGACTTGGGAGCCTGCATCTTGGAATTTAAGAGCAGCCCATCTGAAGTAATAAGGGAGAGAACTGAAAGAGACGATAAATTAAAATAGATTTGTTGGTCCTTCCAGCTTTGCTGCATTTCATAGTCAGTCCAAACATTTTGCTATGAGAAACACTTGCGTACAGGAAGCAGCATCAAAACTGGGGGTGACAATAAACATCAGGCTTGGAGTACTGAGGGGAAGACGGACGGACTCTCTGCAGGCTCCACGCTGCTCAAAAAAGTACAGTCATACCTCATGTTGCGTTTGCTTCAGGTTGAGCGTTTTCAGGTTGCATCCCGTGGTGACCCAGAAGTACAGGAAAGGGTTACTTCCAGGTTTCACCGCTTGAGCATGCGCAGACGCTCAAAATGATGTCAAGCGCATGCGCAGAAGCGGCAAATCGCGACCTGCGCATGCGCAGACGCAGGTTGCATTCTGCTCAGGTTGCGAACGGGGCTCTAGAATGGCGCACCCCACCCCAATGGCTCGCCTCGCCCCATGTGTGGTGCATGTGCGCAGGGGGCAAACACTGCCCCCGGGTGCCCAAGCAGCTAGCTACACCGCTGACTGGAGGCGTCTAACTATGGATCTATTTGTCACCAGATGCAGCTGTCTGGTGCCCAAACATGGGTACATTAAACATGTGGTGCACCTTGTCAACATATGCTAGTAGAGCTGCTGTTGTCCAATTAGGATGGCTGCATTCTGGAATAATTCATTCTCAGATGAACTACAACAGTTTAATGCAGTTGTGAAGTTTCACAACGTCTGAGCCTTTTCCTCCGATAAGGTCCAGGAGACCCGCCTGTCATTAAGTGTGCACTTGGCTTGCACAGCCTGCCACCAGGCTTTCCATTAGAAGCATATCTAGATTATTAGAGCTATCGGCTGATATGATTTTCTAAAGGGACATTTGGATCTACTTGGTAAGAATACAATGGAGTTATGTACATCAGAAAGGAAAGGCATTAAAGTGCAGTCATGTTGCTGTAGCTGCAATTTCCTAGATTTGTTATCTACATATTGGGTCTCTAAATTATCTCCACACTTCTTACTGGCACCCTCTGCAGAATTAATGAGGCTCTGTTTAACCTGCAAATCTTGAAGCTAGCAGAAAAGGGAAGGGGGGGAAAGGAAGGGGGAATTGTATTTCCACAACCAAAATAGGAGTTCATAAATTTTCCTCAAACTGCTTCATGTTTATAATTTACATATCAGCCACATTGGCTCAAGTCACAAAAGAAATGTGAATCAGAGTGTGGAACAGGTCAATAAAACCAGGTGGCTGAAGGATTTCATAATTTCATAATTGTCTAGATTATTTTTATGAGCAGGCATGTATCATTCCATAATAATCACTCTTTTTTGGGGGGGGGTTTAAGATGAAATGCACCCAGGGAATGCAGTCATATGATAAAACATAACCTGTAAGGGTTGGCTGGGTAGTGTGTGTGTGTGTGTGTGTGTGTGTGTGTGTGTGTATTCTCATTCAAATAGCAATATTAATTTAATAAAATCTCTCTTTTTTTTGCCTCATGGAGGTCCCAGGTCCCAGGTTGCAAGGTGATTAGATTGGTCACAACTAGGGCCAGGGCCTTTTCAGTACTGGCCCCGACTTGGTGGAACGCTCTGTCACAAGAGACTAGGGCCCTGTGGGACTTGACAACTTTCTGCAGGGCCTGCAAGATGGAGCTGTTCTGCCTGGCTTTTGGTTTGGACTCAGTCTGACCCTTATGTTTCCCTCCCCTTATGGTTTTGATGAGGCTGCATTTTAAATTGCATTTTAACCTGTATTTTAAATTCCCCTATTATGTTTTTACTGTAATTTTACTGTTGTTAGCCACCCTGAGCCCGCCTCTGGCCTGGGAGGGCGGGGTATAAATAAATTTTATTATTATTATTAGCAATCAAAAGCTCAAAAGTGAAGTTATATACAGCCCTCTGTGAAAAATATTGCCTTCAGGAATTGGTAGAAAGAAGAATAAAACCTAGAACGCAGAAAAAAGGGACGTAAAGCAAATAGAGGCCAGAGCCTAACATCCCCAACCACCCTGGTCACTTGTGACTAGGAGGCGTGGCTACCCAACTGTCAGTCGCCTGATATCACTACTATATCCGGTGAAGCTCAGTGGACTGTCAGCTCCTGCAAAGGCACTTTGCAGGCACTGATCAGCCGCACTTGCCCTTTGGGGGGGGGGAGACACTCTCTCCTCACATAACTACAATTGTATTGAAATTTTCAGGGTTTCAGATAGTGGGCATTGCCAGTCCTACCTGGAGATGCCGGGGTTTGAACTTGAGATCTACCATTGAGCTAAGATCCTTCCCAGTAAGCTCCCTCCACTCCAGACCCTCCACTCCAATGCAGAGAGGATGTGGGGGAAGAGCTCATGCAATGGGCTGTTTCTTCCTGTATGCTAGTTTTCTGTTTTTTAAATAGGGTTGTTGGGTTTTTTTGAGACAGATAGAAGATTTAAAAATTGTAAGCCCTCCCCCACCTGCAGTCTGAGGCAAATTCTACCACCTAATCATTCTTCCACATCACTCTTCTGCATTAGTTTCTTCCTGTCTGTACATCGCCTGCTTCACCTCCCACAAGCATGGCTTCCATTATTAACTGCATTCTCTGCAGCATGCAAGGATTCCATTGCAGATACACAGAGGTTATTTGACAGACAAATCAATTGTGAAGAAGCTAGGGATGGATGAATCTGTCCATATCAGTTTCTCCCAGTTTTTTCATTTTCCCAACTTTAAGTGCAGTTCACACTTCTGCATCAGTTTGTGATTTATTTTTTAAGTCCTCTTAAAACTTAATCAGCATTTTTGTGTGCATTTATTCTAACATACATATTTTTGTTTTCAATATTCCCTAATATAATGCATTTTTAAATGTTTTCACATATACATGATTTTCACACACACACACTCCCTTAGTATATGCATTTAGTTGGAGAACTACATTGTAAAAATCAAAGAAGCTCATGTTCAGGGGGGGAGGGGATAGCTGTGTTTCAATTCATTTATTGTTTCAAGAAGTCCAAATTAGGTGGGCTCACATTAATAGGTGTACCAAACCAATTAGTCTTCCGTCCCTAGAAAAGGTTAACTCCACTGCCACCTGCAAATGTTCAAAAGAGAAGTTCCAACTTTCCTGCAAAACAGTTCAGGAATAGCCCTAAAGGTAGAGGCACTCATTCTTTACAGTTGGCTCTTGACGTGGAAGAACCAGTTACACATCCCAGAATCCTTGTCTGTGCATCATACACCCAGGTCCAGGAAAGGCATAAATCTAAGTTAAGAGCTCTCCACACTGTACTGTCATTAAGGCACTAGATTGTTAAGAGGACAATTACCCGGAAAACACATATCCGAAAGAATAATCTGGCACTGCTAATGAAGAAGGTCCTCAACCAAAAAAAATGTTTTTGAAAGCCCAAATGTGGAACAGCTAAACATTGTCATGTTTGTTTTGTTTTTTGTTTTTCTGTGTAAATACCTTTCTTCCCCGAGAATAATTGAGCTTTCTATTGCAGTGATTTATGAGAAATACTTGAGGACATTCTGCTGAGATCTATCTTTGTCATGAAAAAACTCCTTTGCTAGACTTACTAACATGCAAGATTAAGTCTTCCAAACTGTCCACCTAGAAAAGTCTTCATAAAGCTTAGGAGAACACACACACACACACACACCCCACAGACTAACCACATTTGGATTTAGTGGTGAAGACATGGAATTGTTTTTACAGATATCATGAAGGGGTTTGATGCAGCAATAAAAGCCAGGAGTTCTTCCTATTGCTTCTTTCTATTTCAGGCTTTCCAACACTGACATTTGGATTTTGAATTGCCCTTGTAGCTGGCAGGCAGGGTGGTCTCTTCAAATTCAAGACAGATTGGAAAGATAGCTGAGAGTGCTATGGGAAGTCAATGATGCTTCACCTCACAAAGATTAAATATTTCAATACACTCTAATTCAGAATTGATGAGGACATTATTGAAAGTGCTGCTTACCAAAGGCATTTCCAGATGACTTCTGTTTCAGGACCAGTGTAGTGTTTCAATGTTTCACATCACTGCATTTCAGATTTGCAGATTTAAAATGGTGGTGTGACTCCTTTCTGTCCACATGGCTGACGGGAACCAGGACAGAACAAATGCCAGTTGTGCAATCTTCCTTCTACCTTATTTTGTTGTTGATGATATGTTATATTATTCTCCCAAGGATCCTTTCTGCACTCCTGGTTAAGTGCCAAAGCACTCAACCAGTAGGACAAGAGACTGGTATCTGAGAATGACCTAATGCGCCAAATGGTGTGTTTATGCCCCATTTTAGACAACCATTCATATCTATACTTGCAGTTTATGCCACCTCCCTTAATACTCTTGTGTATTAATACTTAGTACTCTTAATACTTATGTGTCAACTGGAGTGGGTGTGGATTCTTACCTCCTATTGTTTCCCATCATGAAATTCTCAAGAAACCTATGATAGTCTTTTTTCTTTCTTTCTGAAGAATGTAAAATGTTGTATTTCATCTATCAAATATGTCTTTATCAGAGTCCTTCATTTTACAAGTGCTTAGTTCAGCACCAAAACATAATAAACCAAATGCCTCATAATAATGAGGGTATGAAGATTAAACTAGGACAGTGCACAGAAGTCTCCATGGTACTGCATTTTAAATATGCTGCATGCTGTTACAAAACCAGCCAAATCATGTTACCATACTGCATACCCCAGGAAAACCCACTTTTGTCCAACCAGTGAAACTGGATATTAAGCATGCATCAATGAAATCATGCGATCACAGTTGCTGTGTGGCACATACTAAACACATCCTGAAGTGGCCATGTATTTCCATCCATATTTCTGTACTGATCACAGCTACTGTATATAGTTAGGGAGCCAAATTCTCATCTGGGATAAACTGATGTAGACCTTGGAAACAGATTGCCCCGTAAGGTGCCTAGTACATAAATGGAAGGTGGAGGAAACCTTGATTAAATTATTGATCAGCAACCACAGGTGAAAAAAGACCCATAGGGAAAAATAAACCATGCTGATCTCGCCCATGTCAGAAGGGCATAAGGAATAGTTTGCTTTTCCCATATTCTAAAGTCTAGGCAAGGCTTCTAAGCAGGGCAAGTCTAAAACTGCTATTGAGCTAAAACGTATCAGGAAAAAGTCCCTTGTCTTCAGTGGAATAAGATCAAAGATAGTGTTTGATTCATTTCCCCTACAAATTCTAATGGTCATCTCTAAATCTGCTTATCTAAATCCAATTAGTAGCCACAGAGAAAAGAAATCTATTTTGCAGTCCTGCAGTGCAAGAAAACAGATTCAAGACTAAGCCCACTGCATATGCTATGCATAGCAATAAATGTTTCCTTTCACGTGGTGATTCTTCCCTCTTAAGAGCCCTTCTGTACAATCGTTCTCCTCTGCAGTACACAACATAAATATGCACTTGTTTCTCATTTCACAAAAGCCACATATCTTAGCGCAAGGCTTCACTTCAGTTGTGAAGATGTTGCATTTTCTCAGTACTCAAACTGCGGTATTTGAAAATGCCATTTTTTTTCTGCCTGACATTACACCCATTTGCCTGGTTTGCCCATCACATTAAACCATAGCTAAAACAAATGATAGTTTAAGGTGTACAAACAACATGCTGGTGTACATTGCTGCTCCTGCTGTTGGGAAACAAGTTGTGGTTTGGCTTACCATGTTACCACAGCACAGACTTGTGAACCCATCTCTTCTAAGCAACAGCAACCTTTCCACCCAGCTGGAGCAGGAGAGATGGGAAACAGTGACCATCTCATCAGTGCTGTTGAAACACCAACTCCATTTGGCTCCTACTCTCCCTGAACAGTTTCTATAAGAGCAATGTAACTTTCAGAACTGAGTTTATCAGTTTCCCTCTTCCCTCCTCATCCCCTTTTTCCTTTTATGTTGTGGCAGCCTGGGGGCTTTGTTTATTATTAATATTACTTAAGCTATTCTGGGATCTATTTTGGCTGAAGAGTGAGGTTAATATTTTTTTAAATAAAGAACGAATAAATAAAATAGATAGGGGACGTGGGTGGCGCTGTGGGTTAAACCATAGAGCCTAGGGCTTGCTGATCAGAAGGTCGGCGGTTTGAATCCCCATGACGGGGTGAGCTCCCGTTGCTCGGTCCCTGCTCCTGCCAACCTAGCAGTTCGAAACCACGAAGTGCAAGTAGATAAATAGGTACCGCTCTGGCGGGAAGGTAAACGGCGTTTCCGTGCACTGCTCTGGTTCGCCAGAAACAGCTTAGTCATGCTGGCCACATGACCTGGAAGCTGTACGCCAGCTCCCTCGGCCACTAAAGCGAGATGAGCGCCGCAACCCCAGAGTTGGTCACGACTGGACCTAATGGTCAGGGGTCCCTTTACCTTTACCTTTAAATAAAATATATAAGTAGAGAGAATCCAGTCAGACTTCACCAATTCCAGGCCAGGTAGGAAGTACTGGCGATACAATAGCAATGACAAGAGTGGTAGGAACCAGTGTGGTATAGTAGTACTGGGCTAGGACTTGGAAGACCAAGATTCAAATCCCCACTCAAAGGTGACTTTGGGCCAATCACTGCTTCCCAGCTCAAGCTACCTCACAGAGTTGTGAGGTTGAATTGGGGGGAGGAGGAGAGCCATGTTTGTCAGCTTGGAGGAAAGATGAGCATAAATGTAATAAATAAATACATATGAATGAATAAATACAACATCCCTCAGTCTCGCAGCCTAGATCAGATCGCACACACTTTCATTCTGTGGAAAGTCCCCCAGAAACCTCCCTGGGCTCCTTCCCTTAGTTTGCAGCATTGCTCCTGCAATGGGTGATAGAGAAGGCAGAGAAATCTCAACCTAGGTAGGGGGAAAATAGCTATTGCTTTCCCAATCCATTAGGGGAAAGGAAGTGAAAATGCAGATATGTGTCATTCCAAGGTATTTATAGAATAAGCAGCCATCCTGAGCCAAACAGCTATTTTTTGCTGATGAGATCCTTGCCTGCCAGATGCAACGCTCACATCCTACTGTATTAAAATGATTGGTGTGAAACTGTATTTCACAAGGGATAAAGGTATTTGCTTGTCACATATCCGGCCCTCACAAGAGGCTCTTTCATCTCTAGAGGTTTCCCAGCGTGTATTTAACTGTCACCAGGAATTCTGGTAGCAAATAATTTTGGCACAGAATGGCTGCAGCAAGCTCCTCAATATGTCATTGTCAGAGCTCTTTCCAGTCACTGAAATACCAGGAGTCCCATCTGTCTTTGTAATAAAGTAGATTATCTCCATGACACACAAACCAGTATCTCGCCCCCATCCTTTCCTATTCTGCTGTAAAAGGTTGTATGATGTCAAGATAGCCTAGCTCGATGAGGGAGATAGTCTCCCAGGAAAGATGATAATGTGATTAAGACGCAGATTCAAGGAAAGTGGGATTGGTTCCAATCTCAACCATATACATTTCTTGTATGACCTTAAACAAGGTCATTCTATGTCTTGAGTCTTGCCTGCAGACATGTGGACAAAGGCTGTGCGTTATATTAAGGTTCAGTGAGGTTAACTGAAAAGCACTCTTTTAAGATCAGCCCAGCCTCAAGTCTGGCCTTACTGTTAGGCAGAGTGAGGCATCCACTTCAGGTGGCAAATGCTGGTGCCATTAGTGGCAGCCCCCACCTCCAACTGTTTCTCCTGAGCCCCCAGCTGTTCCCCTCTGTTGGAGGGCAGGAGCTGTATGTGCATACAGCTTGTTTTGCGCCCCCCTAAGCTGGGGTGCAGTGGAAGACAAACATTTTGCCAGCACAAAAGAAGGAATTAACTGCTGGTCAAGTGTGGTGTTCTTTTCCTCAGGCAGCAAATGTCTTGGTCTAGCCCTCCCAGTTCTCAGACTATCTCCTTCCCTCATTTCCCTTAGGCTAGGGGAAAACACCTATTGCAGGCCTGTATTAATAGACCTGCTAGGTAGTGATATAAAATAGTTGAGTAAACCAATATGCCCGAAATTTATGTGGTGGGAGCCTGGACGAAAGTTTAACACTGCCCATTATCTGCCAAGTTAAAGGTGGCAACACTTTATGGAACTAGATAGATTATTGGTCTGAATTCATGTGTGGAAACTTATCTTTTTAACATCATGTGAAGAACCTCAGAACCAGATGGACAGAGATCATCAGCTTTGAATTCTACTAGATTAGTGGTTATTTTTACTACACCTAAGGCTTCATAATGGTTAAATATTTCCTGATAAATCATGTCTGCTTACTAAACCTTCTGGCTGCAATTAAAGCTTTCCTCAATTTATATGGTCTTTTTCCTTTTAGATCTCTGCCTTGAGCCATGCAGTTAAGCAAACAGGGAAAGGAGTGAACATTTAGGCTTTGTATAGTTTCCACAAAAAATGTTTCCAAGGATATAAAGTATTTGTCCTGATGAGAATCTCATGAACACAAGCATGGCTGGATGAAATTTAGAAAGACTACAAACGTTCCAGGATATATTTCCATTCCCTTAAGAACTGGATTACTGCTTTGTCAGAAGAAAAAAAAATGGCAATGGGCTGAAAATATGCACACTTATTTTTAATTAGTGTTACAAAAACTGCCGATATGATAAAAAGCAGCAGAGTCTGTTAAAGCAAAGCTGGCAGGTGTGAAGCTGAGACAGCTCTTATTGTGAGAACAGCAAGGCAGCAGGTGTGAGGCAGATCTGCGTTTGAAAGGATGTTGAATGAAGATTCATAACACATTAGACAAACTAGAACAATTAAAAGCGATGATGTTTGTGAAGGCCCCCCAACTCCCTCACTCAAAATAAAGCTCTCCATTTTTAGCTGTTTAAGCGCATCTTGGCTTTACAAACTCCCTAAAGCGGCTGAAACTGCCCCTCACTTTCCTCCTGTGCCAAAGAACTTTTTAATACCTTGAAAACTGTGAGGTAGGCTTAGCCACATTCACACCATATATTTAAAGCACTATGATACCACCTCAAACTGCCAGGGCATCCCCCAAAGACTTCTGGGAGCTGTAGTTTGTTAAAGGTGCTGAGAGTTGTTAGGAGACACGTATTCCCCTCCCAGAGTGGTTTAACAATCAATCCCTCTTCCCAGGGAACTCTGGAAATTGTAGCTCTGGGCGGGGAGTAAGTGTCTTCTAACAACTCTCAGCATCCATAACAAACTATAAGTCCCATAATTCTTTGGGGGAAGCAATGCAATTTGAAAGCAATATCATGGCGCTTTAAATGTGTGACGTGAATGTGGGCTTAGACAAGTATTGACACTGTCCCAGCAGGCATATAACCCTGAGGAGTGTGTTTACAATACTGTGGGTTTAGGCCGAGGGGTAAGCAAACTTACTGCGCCTCGGGCTGGTGTCTCCAGCGCCGATCATGCAGCGGGCCGGAGGGCGGGGGAATGTGTGCCCATACGCGTGCGCACACGCTATTTCTGGTGCACTTCCGGGTCGGAGGAGCACCGGAAATAGTTCGTGCACATGTGCACAAGCTATTTCCGGCACTCCTCCGACCCAGAAGTGGGCAGCTGCACAGTGCAGTGCAGCGCCAGTAAGAGCGAGCGGTGGGGGTCACCGCGGGCCGGATAAGCGAGTCCCTCGGGCTTTATCCAGCCCGTGGGCCTTAATAGTAATAATAATAAATTTTATTTATATCCCGCCCTCCCCAGCCGAAGCCGGGCTCATGGCGGCTAACAACACTAAAATAGTGCAACATTATAAAAACATTATAAAAATTAATTAAAATCAAAATTGATGGCAACCATAAACTAAAGTTTTGTAAAGATTGCCAAAGGAGGGAGTCAGGCTGCGCCCTGACCAAAGGCCTGGTGGAACAGCTCTGTCTTGCAGGCCCTGCGGAAAGATGTCAAGTCCTGCAGGGCCCTTGTCTCTTGTGACAGAGCGTTCCACCAGGTTGGAGCTGCAGCCGAAAAAGCCCTGGCCCTAGTTGAGGCCAGCCTAACCTCTCTGTGGCCTGGGACCTTCAAGATGTTTTTATTTGAAGACCGTAAGTTCCTCTGTGGGGCATACCAGGAGAGGCGGTCCCGTAGGTACGAGGGTCCTAGGCCGTATAGGGCTTTGAAGGTTAAAACCAGCACCTTAAACCTGATCCTGTACTCCACCGGGAGCCAGTGCAGCTGGTATAGCACCGGATGAATGTGATCTTGCAGCGAAGACCCCGTAAGGAGTCTCGCTGCGGCATTCTGCACCCGCTGGAGTATCTGGGTCAGTCTCAAGGGCAGCCCCACATAGAGCGAGTTACAATAATCCAGTCTGGAGGTGACCATCGTGTGGATCACAGTGGCTAGGTCAGGGCAAGAGAGGTAATGAGCCAACTGCTTAGCTTGGCGGAGATGAAAAAATGCCGCCTTTGTTATAGCTGCAATCTGCACCTTAGTTTGGGGACCCCTGGTTTAGGCCCTCCAGCACACATAGAAAGTGTGGAGGCAAAGGTGACATAAAGATAGATGCCAGAAGACTTGGGGGCACAGAAGAGGATTACAGTGAAGGTACTGAGAGTATGTGGGCAGGTCTCTCACTCTCTGGAGATCTGGTGTGGGGCAGTGGATATGCTTCACCCTAGCAGAGTCAGTGTTCCTTGCCTCCAATTACACTGTTCTTATATACTGGTAATTACGGTAAATCAAATATTACAAAAACAAGCCCTGGTAAGCGCTGTCCCTGGAACTTTTCACCACCCAGGGAGGTGAGAAATGTATAATAGCAGTGCTTTTTTTTTTTAGAAAAAGAGATACAGGAACTCGCACCCAAAAGCCTCTGACACACAGCTCTGGGCACCTCTGAACCATGCCTCTCTCTATACAGCTGCCATTATGCTACAAAGAGGTGCCGGAACACACCAAAGAGGTGTATTCCGGTTCAAAAAAAGCCCTGCATACAAGCATCTACAAGTCAGTTGACAGCATTCTGTCAGACCAGTGGCTTCAGGAAATAGAATCCAGGCAGTAAAGGGACCCCTGACCATTAGGTCCAGTCGTGACCAACTCTGGGGTTGTGGTGCTCATCTCGCTTTATTGGCCGAGGGAGTCGGTGTACAGCTTCTGGGTCATGCGGCCAGCATGACTAAGCCACTTCTGGCGAACCAGAGCAGCGCACAGAAACACCATTTACCTTCCTGCTGGAGTGGTACCTATTTATCTACTTGTACTTTGGCGTGCTTTCGTACTGCTAGGTTGTTAGGAGCTGGGACCAAGCAACGGGAGTTCACCCCGTCGCAGGGATTCGAACCGCCGATCGGCAAGTCCTAGGCTCTGTGGTTTAACCCACAGTGCCACCCGCATCCAATCCAGGCAGTACTACGCAGCTAAAGGCAATAATGGCTAACCAAGGCTCCCACTGAGTTCTATGGAGCTAAGAATTGCTCAGTCCATCATTCTCCATCGACTGTGATAACTCATTCACTAGTCAAGTAAATAAAATAAGGTGGTAAGTCCCTGTCTCCAAGGTGGAAGACAGGTGCTTATGGGGGTCAAGAAACACTGAAAGGAGATTTGATTTGTAAATCCTAAGATTTTTTTCTGCCTCAAAATACTATCAAATATTTACTGCATGTAATAATCATTTGCAAAGACCCTTACATGTTGCATAAATTGCTTTGCAGTCTTTATTGTACTGAACCTTAGAGCGAACCTTGGAGGAAGGTCACTTAGTGTTATCCCCTCTTTGCAAATAGAGAACTAAGTGAAAGAAAATGCCACCCAGTGAACTCATGGCTGAGATGGGATTGAACCCAGACTTCTGCATTTAATACGCAGTTCCCTGTTTCTGTGGAAAACAACTATAAATTGGAAATAAACTGTTTTACCTGGCTCCAGACAGTGATCTTTAAGCCATAGCAGCCCTTTTAATTAAAAGCTTATCGGTTAATTGGTTTGACCTTACAGGCTGCTGTTCATTAAGAGAGGTCATCTCTGTACCCAATCAAGCCAAGTCTAAGCTTTTGCATGGCTCACTGCCTAGATTCATACCTGGGGATTCATACTTCTAACTTTACAACGTCAACTCTATTTTGTGGGCATCCAACTAGAGTGAAGATTTTCCTACAATCCCCTTGTTAAGAGTTCTTTTATTCATTACGAAAACAGAGAATGGGTAAATTTAATGGGCAGGTCAAAAACATTTAAGAAAACATCGCTTAACAATTTCCCAGAACGTGTTATGTTTGATAACCCCATTTGTAGCTGTCAAAACAGATTGCTCATTATCATATTGCTAAATTAGTTGGTTTCTGCAAGTGTTACCTTTTCTTTTTCAGTCGCCTTTGCAACAACTTATTTGACCTCTACAAGAGGTCTACTGATGTTATTGACAAATCTAAAGAATTCTAACTGGAAGCTAATGCCCCAAAAGAGGTTTGTTCTGTGATAATCTTTGTACTTTCCTTCCATTAAACTGGTAGTGCAATATTTGTTCAGGTCCAGAGGTGTTCATACTATGAGGCAAACTCAAGTGGTCACCTCAGGTAGCTAGTCTGGGACGTCATGGCAGTAAATTGTTAGTGTATTACTCCGCATGTACACCATACATTCCCCCCCTCCAAGAATCTTGGGAACCATGGTTTGTTAAGAGTGCTGGGAATTGTAGCTCTGTGATGAGGTCAACAACAGTTTCTAGGATTTTGGAAGTGGGAGAAAGCGTTTAAATATGTTTTAAGTGTATGGTGTTTATGCAGTCTTACTGTTCTTTTTTATTTTTTGCCAGAGTGTGGGAGAAGAGTTTGCAGGACTTTCCATCCTAGTGCCAAAACAACTTAGGTACTATGCACCTTGACTCCAAGAGAGCGCTATTTGCTGCTCAGCCTCAGGCAGCAAAACGTCTTGGCCTACCTTGTTCAGGTTCTACAAGCACTGTGAGGGAGTTTCTACCATGACAAAACAGATGGAGGGCAGCCCTATTAAGGGTAGTTATCCTTCATTTTTACAAGGGGAAGCTATCCTAATGGCAGACAGGACTGGCAATCACTGTCTCCTGGACTGATCAAAGGAAGGAGATTAACTACACCATCCTATAGATGTTAACTCAAAAGGCATTTAATTAATAAATAATCTGTCTTTCTGTCTGCAAACCACTTCCCAGCACGTGGCTGCTTCCCACCAACATCCTGTCAGATATAGAATCTCCTATGCAGATAGGAGAAAGTTCAGTTCTTGTGTCACCAGGGGGGAAACAGGTTTAGCTTCTTCTCTGAGTGTACCCTTTTACTATCTCACATGTAAGCAAATGCTTGGCATTCATTACAAGTGGGAAGGGCAAAATACTGCAGTTGAGGTTACTTGCTGTAAGGATAAGACCTTCTTTCCTTCCAGCCCTGACATGGGGGTCCCTGGAATGGACACCCCTTCTCTCTGCATGCATCCTACCCATCATAACAACAATAATTGGTTTGCATATTCATAACTCTTGAGTGTGTTGGGCAGAATGGGACGGTGTTAGCACAGCAAAATGAATGATGTATGAACAGGAGGCACGTATTTATGTAAGCAGTGACCTTATGATATATTGGACTGAACAATAATACTTGCTCTAAACATGTGTGGTATGCTATGTCACACAACTGAGGCACACAATGCATAGGTCATCGGTGCATAAACACACTAGTACAGAGCTACATGTGCTTAACCCCATGGATATCAATGGGTTTCTTATCTCTTAGCTGTCCTTTAGCCAGAGCAGTTCGTGGCACTTCTCAAGAATGATTTCATTTCATCTGCATCTTCCTGAGGAGTCCTGGCTCTGTCATGCCCGATTCTCCCTTTGATCAAAAGCCTGAAAGGGGTCAGTATTAACTGTTATGAGATAATTCCTCTTTCCTTTTGGGAACATGGATGTATAAAGCAAGACTGCAAAATAAACAATTACATTAAACTAGCAACAGCAGACCTGGGTTGTGATAAAAGGTCAATGCTAGAAAGTGGCTGCAGGATTCTGAGCAAAGATGCTGTATACCTCTGACTTATTGCACGGAGGAGTAAACAAAGTGAAGTTTGCCTTATCTCACCAAGCCCAGAGTTGAAGGGCTAATGCAGCAGGGGATTTATTTGTGTGCAATCATGAATGGAATAACCTACAGTATCAAAAATTGGAAAGGCATGGAGCAGATCAATAAAGGATCAAATAGTGGCAAAGCTGAGGGCCTGATATTTCTGTGCCACTATGCAGCATAAAGCTAATCTTATCTGAACTTCACTAAGCCTAAAACTTTCCAAGCTGCAATTTACAATTATTCCTTTCACACTCTTAGTTTTCAAACTATCATGGAGTCTTCATGTATCATATTGGTCTAGGGGCATGGGTGGTGCAGTGGTCTAAACCACTGAGCCTCTTGGGCTTGCTGATCGGAAGGTTGGCAGTTTGAATCCCCATGACTGGGTGAGCTCCTGTTGCTCTGTCCCAGCTTCTGCCAACCTAGCAGTTCAAAAGCACACTGTGCAAGTAGATAAATAGGTACCACTGCGGCAGGAAGGAAAATGGCATTTCCGTGCGCCATGGCTTCCATCACAATGTTCCATTGCACCAGAAGCAGTTTAGTCATGCTGGCCACATGACCCGGAAAGCTGTCTGTGTACAAACACTGGCTCCCTCAGCCTGAAGCAAGATGAGCGCTGCACCCCATAGTCGCCTTTACCTCTTTACCTAATATTGGCCTATTGTTCTTCCTAGGATGAAGTAGCATCCAGCCAGGTGGAAGTGGGGGAAGGGCCCACTCACCTGTTTCTATGGCAACATGGCCCACTCTTTAGGATGTTAATGGTTTATTTAGCTAGGCCAGCTAGGGGCATTATCCTGCAAAATGACTAGTTGAACCAGTTCAGCAGGTTCCCTCTGCTACAATTACAGGCTTGGTTGGGATTCCCAGGAAATCATCTAAATCTAAACCAACCCCCAGTTCTATAACAATATATTAATGGATTATATGCATTATATTAGGAGAAAATTGTTTTCACAAATGTGTGTATTAGGTAAAAATGTGTCTGCTAGGGGAAATGTACACTGGACAACCGAATCATTATTGTAGGGAGTTTTACAAAAGTACAAACTCAAGTTCAGTTTGTCGCACTTCCACATAAGTCGGGGGGGGGGTGGATTAGAAACTTAGAGAAACTGAAATTGAGAGATTCCTCCATTCCTAACCAGAAGGCAGTATCACAGTTTCAAAGATAATTAGTGAGCATATAACTGTCTGGTGAGTTGCCCTTGGGAAAACAGAAGACACCTAAAAAGGGGGCAAAGTCCTGGGAAGGTGCAGAATCTCCGCATACATTGCTGTGGAACAGATGCTGTGTTTGAGGGAAAGCAGAAGGTGGCATAAAGAGATGGGGATGTAGAAAGATGCTGAAGTTACTGTGTGAATAAGACAACAGTAGACTCGAGCAAGCTGGTGCCATTTACAGGTTTAAAATAGCTAGTTGCCCCCTCTGTCTTATGCTGCCTACAGACCAGCAGCTCCATTCAGAGAAAGTGAGCCCAGGCTCGCTGCCTTTAAAGATTCCATATTTGCAAGAGAGCTAGGAATCAACCTGAGCCCATGCAATTATGTGACAGACATTGTTAACTGCAGACTAACTTTTTAAAAAGGACCTGATCATCTCTGGCTTCCTTATCAAAGCTGTCTGAGCAGAACAATGAATGGTTTCTCGAAGCGGAAAAAATAACTGGGCTAGAAATACACTAAGGGAATGTAATGGGATATGAGGGCTGGTATTCCTGGAACTTATTCAAATTGGAACACAAATCAGCCGAAGACATCTCTGGAGTGCTGATCGTGTTCCTGGAGTGATTGCTGTCTGACAGGCAGGGGCAATCCACCTCAGAATGGTCTGCATGCTGTGCAGGTTTCCCTCGGGTATGATTCCTCCTGACATACAAAGGATGTTAGAGAAAGCCATTCCCCACCCCATCCGCACCCCACCCTGAGAACCCCATCTGACAAACAGCTCACCACAAGACAAAAAGGGGAAGGTTGCTGGTCACCTTATGAATTCAACACTGCGTCTGAGATTTTCAGACATTTTAGGGGATTCGGCAATATAGACAGGTGATTTTAAAGCTGTGTTGGCACTTGGATCAGCTGTTTGTCATACTGCTCCATACTGTTTATACTTTATTATTTAATATGCACTAATTCAGGCAACAACGCAAGCACAAATGGCACTTTACAGAGTAACGTAAGCCCCCCAAAATGAATTTATAATCTAAATTTTAGCAGTTAGGAGAGACTTTAAAGAGGTGGCCGGAGGAAGAGGCAAGGCAAGGCAAGAGAAGCTGAATGGGAATACAGTGGTACCTCTGGTTACGTACTTAATTCATTCCGGAGATCTGTTCTTAACCTGAAACTGTTCTTAACCTGAAGCACCACTTTAGCTAATGGGGCCTCCCACTGCTGCTGCGCCGCCGGAGCATGATTTCTGTTCTCATCCTGAAGCAAAGTTCTTAACCCAAGGTACTATTTCTGGGTTAGCGGAGTCTGTAACCTGAAGCGTATGTAACCTGGGGTACCACTGTACATATAATGAATGGACTCTAAGACTTTGATTCAGATGAGGACGGGAAGGCATCAAGAGTGCTGTTCTGGGATGGCCTAGAGATGAAGAGGCTAAAAGAAAGTAGACGGAAACCAACAGCAGAGTGAAACTATTTAATTAGGATGTGAGCTGTTCTGCCCTATGGCCATCTCCACTTATAGCTGCCTCCACCTCACATTCCTGATTGGGTGCTCATCATACACAGGCCACATACGCACTAACTTGTTTGTAGCACAAATAATTACTTGAATCGCTCATGCTCATCCTCAACATGCTGCTTTCAGTCTAGATTGATTCTAGAATTTGCTGTCCACAAGAGCAAGTATGATTACCTGATATGAATTTGAAAACCCTCCCCTTGCTTAAGTTATCCATGCCTTTTCTCCCCTTCACATGCCCCAGGTGAGTGAAGGAGGACGTGGTGGTGGCAGTCTTGCTATATGCCCACCTACAATGTTATTGGGCAGGTGTGGCTAACCACCCCAGTTGCTGGGACTGCCTACAACTGTTACTGTTTTCATCTGTTTTCTAATGGACACGCTTGAATCTACAATGAGCTTTTCTTTTGGGGACTATCAAGAAGCGAAAATTTTCAGGGGCAAACAATTTGCAATAGCTCTTGATGGTGTGTGGACTATATGGAAAAATGAGTGCTCAGTCTCCATTGATTCTAGAATAAAATATCATGTGTACGCAGCCTTAGTGTCAAAACAAGGCATTTCTCCATTCAGTTGAAGTTCCCAATTCAATGCTCCCTCCCTGAGGAACCAACACAGAATTAAGGGTATTACTGCTGCTGGAGTTCCAAGTGCTCACTATCAGAAGTTGCTGAACCACCACAACAAACTTGTTAGCTGGTACAGTGGTACCTCAGGTTAAGAACTTAATTCATTCTGGAGGTCTGTTCTTAACCTGAAACTGTTCTTAACCTGAAGCACTACTTTAGCTAATGGGGCCTCCTGCTGCTGCTGAGTCACCCTGCACGATTTCTGTTCTCATCCTGAAGCAAAGTTCCTAACCCGAGGTAATATTTCTGGGTTAGTGGAATCTGTAACCTGAAGCGTATGTAACCCGAGGTATCACTGTATAGACCAACGTCAGTCTCTCTCATTTCCCTCTTTCAGCAGCAGCAACATCCAGCAGATGAAGGTGTACTTTGTTACACTCAGGGCTGGCCCTGCCATGCAACAGGGTGAAGCAGTGATCTCTGGTGGAAGGTGGAGTAGATAAAAGCAGGAATAAATGGTGCAGCAAGGCTTCTTTAAGCGGTGCCCCTAGCAGGGGGAGGAAGGCATCCTTTGGTGGGGAGGCCCGGCTCAGAAAGCATCTCAGCCCCAATGATAAAGCTTCAAGGTAAATAAAAAGTTAAACAGGAGGTGAATAGTCCCAGCTGCAGTTTAAAGCCTGTAGCTGATGCTCCACATAGCCCTGAATTACCGTATTTTTCGCTCTATAAGACGCACCAGACGACAAGACGCACCTAGTTTTTGGAGGAGGAAAACAAGAAAAAAAAAATTCTGAATCTCAGAAGCCAGAACAGCAAGAGGGATCGCTGCGCAGTGAAAGCAGCAATCCCTCTTGGTGTTCTGGCTTCTGGGATAGCTGCACAGCCTGCATTCGCTCCATAAGACGCACACACATTTCCCCTTACTTTTTAGGAGGGAAAAAGTGAGTCTTATAGAGCAAAAAATACGGTAAATGCTGGCCAAATAATAATTTCTGACCTGAAAAAGTAAATGTCCTCTACAGGCAAGTAGGTTGTACTAATGACTCTCAAACCCAAGGCATGCACAACTTGATTTGTTTTGGCTGCTTTCACCAAATTTTAATGCCAAGGAAGGGATATGGCTGTAACCCAGAGGGCTGTGAAATTTCTGCTACCTAGAAGTTACTGTCAATCTCCCCCTACATCCCATGGTAACAGTAGTTATTGTAGGTCAATGGTAGTATCCCAATTCCTTTCTCCGGATTTAATCAACACAATGGATTCAAGCACAAGTGAAGCTCTGTGCAGATGGCTCTGTGCAGCTGTGTCTATGGCACAGAAGTAATCTCTCAGAAGGCTTCCATTCTGCCAAATATCAACTTAAGGCACAGAGTGACAAACTCCATAGGAGCATATTTTCTAAAATGGGGGTTCATGAGGACACAAGGTATAATTCGCCTTGTGATAAAGCCATAGTAGTTATTCTAATTTGTTTGTTCCTTCGTTCTCCAGGCAGCCTACAGGCCTTGTGCCATATCAGCATGGAAATTAAATTTCATAGTTTTACTGAAACTCACAAGGGGCCCTGTGCATCATTTTAAGCATATTTTGTCGTAATAAGAAAAATATACCATGTGCTGAAAGTAAAGATGTGCCTCCCTTCACATCTGGAACTGTCTGCTCTTGCAAGCTTATATGATTAAATGTTGTCCTGGCTTTCTTTTTATGGCTGGCAAATAATCTTCATCCAATAAGTTAATGGAATGAAGCAATGACAGGACAAGCCAGTTGTGGTTCCTTGGGGCTTATGACGGTTCTTCATCAGATGATCCACTTTAAGCCAGCAAGGTTTGTGGAGTGTGTGTGTGTGTGTGTGTGTGTGTCCTCCCCCATCCCAGAATTCACACAGATATTTTTAAAAGCAAGTAGAAGGGATTATGTCTGAGAGGAGACACTATCCTATCCTTGCAGGATAGCCATGCATTTAAAGTTCAGAGGCTTTCAACTCAGTAGAAATTGTAGTAATGGACTTGCAAATGTAGATGTAGCTCCTGTTGCTGGAAGAGAATGTTGGCAAGAGCCCCGGGAAATAGAGTGCAAGATGCAAAACGGATGCAATCAGAGGCACATTTTCCATTTTGTCTGCTTGCAGAATCTCTCCAAACATGCTCAGTCATTCTGCATTACAGGGAATAATTAAAGTAGAAGTAGAAGCTCTGCCACTTGATTTTCAACCAATTACCACAATTTGCAGCAGAACCACTTCACTCTCTTCTTGCTGCATTAGGAATGTACTGATAGTTTTAATTCATGTTTCTAGACACAATTTAGTGTCTGCTGTTAAAGGTGGAGGTTGAAATGCTTCCTTTCCCACATGGTGATTAAACATGCACTTCCTTTCCCACGTGATGATCAGACATGCTATCTAAGATATCTGACAAGAGGAGAAGGAAAACCCTGATCCCTGTCTGCTTCAGCTAGTTTGAAATTCAATGGGACTGGGAATCCATCTACTTGCATCTGTGACATTCCAGTCTTTGTGTTAGTGACAACCAATGACATCCTTTAAGATCTCCCAAATACCAATTTATTTTAATGCTTTCCATTGCTGCAAATAGATCCCATGTAATCTTTTGTTCCAGAGCATTCAGAAACACTTTGGGTTTCCGTTTTAAAACTTTGTCCAACCCCCCACAAAAAATATATATATTCCATTTGATGTGTCGCTCCACAGAGAAAAAGAAAGATCTCTGCCAGATGGAAGGCTTAGGGCAAACTACATTTGTTCCAGGACAGCTCAGAGGGAACAATAAAATTGCAGGCATCTCACCTTTGGCACAGCAAGGTTTCAGACTACAGAAACCAGTGTGCCCTACTGACTGCATTTCTCACACTGAAGATATTATAATCTCCTTTCCTGAGGAGCAGGGCTTTGGGGGAAAGAGGGATAAGGACGAGCCCTGAATGTAGAATACTATTTCATGGTAGTAGATAACCAGGCAAGATGTGAGATACAGGGAGTGGGAAGATGTGTCTGTCTGTGCAAAAACCAGGCCCCAATGAAAGTAATTAGGCTACTTTCAACAAGGTATGAACTGGGTGTGTCTTAAAAAACAGAGAATGCATACACTCCATACATTTAAAACACATGACTTCCTCAAAAAAATCATGGGAATTGTAGTTTCTTAAGGGTGCTGGGGGTTGTAGCTCCGTGAGGGCTGTACTACAGTTCGTTGTTCCAAGGCACAGACCTGAATGGATTTTCAGCCATGATTTGACAGTGGACTTTGAGGGAAACAATTCTAAACATATTGAGGGTTGATAAGGATCCATGCTTCAGATCCATGTTTTCCTCCCTTCCTTATATACATCAGGCAGATGATAGGCATACACTCAAGAGAACAACCAAAACAATAGTCATAAAATATTATTCCAATATATCTAATAATATCAAGGACATCCACTGAGCTAACAGAGGAAAAGATGAGAAGGATGATGAGCAAAAGGCTATATATCTATGTTTTGACACCATATCAGTGCTGAAAAACATTGGATCCATATTATGGTTCATCTAATGGAGACAGGTGCGATATGCGATTTGATTATGGTTGCAGTGCGGGGGAACTCACAAAAATATGTAATTTCAAAAGAATCCATTTTCCGAGTCCTACTTTTATGTTTGTGTGCACACATACAACTTCTCTTTCTTCTCTACTTCAAACTTTGGCTTTGTCTCCTATCTATCTAAGAGCTAGAGGAGGGACACCACCCACTTGCTATCTGGCCCAGAGTCCCCACTCCTTAGCTTTCCCAATGGCCCATCACCTTTTTTTTGTTCTTTCTTAACAGCTCATCTCCCAGGTGATTACCTCATAAGGAATCTAGCCTGGCTTATTTTTTAACCCTTGCTGGATCCAGGTGTTCAGGAGGCTTGATTAATTTCTAACACTTACTGGGTCTAGGAATTATGGGGAGTGTGGCACCCACAAACTCATAACAATACTTTTCAAGAGAGAAAACAGGTAGCCACCCTCACCATCTCATGACAAAGAGGATAATAGAAGACAATATGAAGAAAGCACTGTACAAATGTTGTTGCTGTTCCCAGCTGTGTTACCCAATATCCTTTCCACTACAGATGTCAGGGACTGAACCTGAGAATCACTGCATGTAGGGTATGCGCTAACACTGAATTATGGCTCCTTTCTAATGTCACACATAATCAGACTGTGGACTGAAAGTGCTAAATGCAGACAGTAGCACAATGTAACTCCATGCTCACCCCTCATCTTTATCATGCCCTGCCCAATTTGCCTGGCACCAGTTGCGCTGTACACAGCTTTGTCCAGCTGATGGCAAACCTAAGCAATTCCCTTGATGAGTGACTAGTGGTTGATGTGTGTTTTGTAAAAATAAATAAGTATGTAAGTAGGAAACCATAGGTTGTTTTTTTTCCAGCCTCAGTATTTTCTCCTGTGCTATTAAAATGCTGCTTTTCAAAAAGCAACACAGAAAGCCCACTCACTTCTTTGTTGGAAAGTACACAATACCAAGAATTAGGGCTTTCTATGGCCTCAGCAATGTGGATAGGTGGGAGCGCAGGGTGGGCTGAAGCACTTTGTTATGCACTTGCAGCAGGTATCAGATGTGCTGGAAGTTCCCCAAAAGCACTTCAATTACCCTAAGTGTGGTGTAGATGTTGCCTACCCACTGCACTGCCCTTCATCTTTCCTTCATAACAAGTGCCTGGAATGTTCTGTCTCCTCTCTGCTGGTGCGTAAAAGCTCACTTTATGCATGCTCCATCCCTTTGCACTCTCTGGCAGAGAGAGATAATAGGTGAATGAGAAGCTTTCCAAAACACTCGAAAAAGAAGATTCCTTTCTTTGTAAGTTTATAACCCCACTTGGGAGTTCACCTCCACCAGAAATAAATGGTGTCATTCTCTTAAACCGTTCAGAGAGGGGAAAGGCAGAAACAAGGGGGGGGACACTTCATGTGAGGACATGCACACTCTCCTACACACACTGAACCCCTAGGTACATCTGCCATGAGCAGGGCTGTCCACAGAGAAAACTGGCTAGGTAAATCAGCTTTACAAAATAGTCATGGGAGAATGATTTTTTAAGAGGCTCCACATGAATTGTAGCATTACTTTATAGACTATACTAACGATAAAAGAAAATTTGATAAAGATGTTTTACAGATGGTATTTAACACCAACCAAAACATGTAAAATGTATAAAACGAAATCAAAATTATGTTGGAGGTGCAACCAAGTAGAGGGGACACTTTTGCATACGTGGTGGTCGTGTGATAAAATCAAAGGCTTCTGGGATATGGTGTACAAAGAACCAAAGAAAATGTTCAAATAAAATTTTGCCAAGAAAACAGAAGCTTTTTTGTTGGGAATATTGGATATAGATATAACGAGGGAAAGTAAGAAAATATTTCTTTATGCCACAGTGGCAGCGAGAACATTAATTGCCAAAAATTGGAAAAAAGAAGTAATACCGACAAAAAAAGAATGGCAAGATACGGTAAATATTTGACTACCGGTATATAGAATTGGCCAGAATGACAGATGCAATTGGGGTGAGACCAAACAAAAATTCCAAAAAGAATGGGGGAAATATAGAGATTACAGTGGTACCTCGTGTTACGTACTGTCCGCCTTATGAACGCTTTGGGTAATGAGCTCCCCTAACCCGGAAGTAGATGCCTTTGTTGTGAACTTTGCCCCAGGATGTGAGCAGAAGTTGCGCTCCGGCGGCACAGCAGCAACGGGAGGTGCCATTAGTGAAAGCACGCCTCATGTTACAAGCAGTTCCGGTTATGAATGGACCTCCGGAACGGATTAAGTACGTAACACAAGGTGCCACTGTACCTTAAAAAGCAGTGCCCTCATATTAATACTTGGAGTTGTTTTGATTAATTTTTGCAAAACGAACTATGGGGTAAAAGCTATAAATAGAAAGAAAAAGGAGTAAAAATGAAAGGAGAAGGAAACGGTTTATTAAAGATGAAAGTAGAACTGAGCTGAGGATGAAGGAAGTCAATTGGAAGAAAAGAAGGACTGAAATATGGTATATACATATTGTTTAATATTTGCTTAGTATAAGTTTTTGTATTTACCTTTGATATTTCTTTTCTTTTCTTTATTTTTATATGTTTTTTTTCCTTTTTCCTTTTGTTAGTTTGTGTGTTCGTGTTGCAAAATAAAAAATAAAATAAAATAAAATACTATAGGTCACCAACCCTTTTGAGGCCTGTGGGGACATTTAGAGTTTTGAATGAGTGCTATGGGCACCATCCATAGCTCACTCACCTCCCTACATCATTGCCCTCTGAGAGGGCAGTGCCACCTCAACACATGTTGCTGATTGGAGCGATGTCTAAATGGTACCCCTACCCTTCAGAAAGCCTTGCTGCACCATAGGAAGCTGCCTGATCCTGAGTCACACCACCAGTCCGTCTACCTCTGCATTGTCTTCACTGACTGGCAGTGGCTCTCCAGGGATTCAGGCAGGGGACACTTGCAACCCTCCCCAGGGATTGAACCTGGGACCTTCTGCATGGAAAGCAGATGTTCCACTGCTGAGGTACAGCCCTTCATCCATCTCTCCTTCTGGTGCTGAAGTTGGTTCACCCTGCTATGTCACAGGGCCAGCCTTGTCAATAGGAAGCAGTGATGCATGAGGGTGGAGAGAAGCGAAGAAGAGGCAGAAGCTTCTGGCATCTAAAACAAGATTGTTGTTGACTGCTGATCCATTCTGCTAACTGATCACTGGGAAGTATGTGTATTATTAGCAAATTGGAAGAGCGCTAATCTGTTTCCAAAGACAGGGGGTGAAAATTTCTCTGTCTTGTCAGTACAGTGAGTATAGGAAAGTCTGCATCAACACTTTTGTACTCAAGGCCATGTGTTTTACAAGTGCAATGTATCAGATGAGAGGCTCAGTAAACTTGCCGGAATCTAATCTACAGAAAGAGGGGTTTATAAATATCACATCAGTCACCAAACACAAAATGTAGACTCCAGCCAAGAGTGAAACATTTGCTCAGGCCCCAAGCTGCACAGATGCTTATCCTCCATGATCTGCTTCAGCTAGTGGCACCATAATTTGTCTATAAATCTAAGAGAAGCAGAAGTGGGGGAAGCTATTGTCCCACTCAGTTCCAGTTGTTATATCACATACCTCAGATCTTTCTCTCAACCACTGGTAAGGCCACAACTTTCAACCTCTAATTTTCCTGATTTTGTTGGTCACTATCAACTCACCATCAGCCTAGATTAGCTTCCAGGACACACCCGGCAAGATTATGCTGGCAGTCACTATAATGGAAACCATCCCAAACTGAAAGTCTGGCAACCTGCACTTGAAGATAGTGGCATACAATAGCTTTGGAAAGATTACAGGGTAGTAAGCCCAAGAAGATGACTTGACTGATAGCTTCCACATGCTCAAATCCATCCCAGAGGACCAAGAATACAAATATCTTAACAGGGCTGTATGGAACGCCTAGGACCATACTATGATAAAAATCACAGCTCCAGCCCTCTAAGAATTCTTCAGTAGTGGGCAGCATGGTGGAGTGACAGTGCTTACCGGAGGTCCTGACAGCTGAGTCATTGCTGCTTACCAGGAGGGAATGGGCAAGGCAGCAAGAAGCTCAACACGATGCTAATGCATCAGTGGAGTCGCTCTGCTACTCCTGCCAGTGCGTTTGCACTGTGCTGACTTTGCCCCCTCCATCCTAATAAACAGCACTGGCTCAGCTGTCAGGAGACAGGTAAGTACTACTGGAATTCTCATGTTGGCCAAAGACTCCTACTTCTGTAACAGCAAAGCAGGCAACACACACCATCCTGAGCTTTGCCTGCAAGCTCAGAAGCATATGTCAAGCAGAAGCATATGTCAAGAAAGGCAGCTTCTTCCATGGGCTATGGGAAAGATACTAAGTATTGTCATCTGCACACTTGTTGGACCTGACAAACCCCAGGACCATACCTAATTGGATACTTACTATCCCTCATCAATCACCATCCCTCCTGGAATACGTCATAAAATAGTATTTTGCCTCCCTTTGCCTGGAGGATCTCTGCTTGCTCTCCTAGATGACAGGTCCCAAGATGTTTGCACATCAGCTTAAGATACTCTGCTTGTAAATTACAGAAGTTAGGAACTGGACATTAACCGTGTGTGTGTGTGTGTGTGTGTGTGTGTGTGTTCCTTTTAATGCAATCTCCCCTTCTCTTGTATTTGAAATTAAACAAATTTCAGACTGGTCATAAAAACGTAAGAAGAGCCTGCTGGATTATAGCAATGGCCCATCTAGTCCACCATCCAGTGGCCACACAAGAGTATTTCCCCCTCCTATCTGGCATTCAGAAGTATTGTTGCCTCTGACCATTAAAACAGAGCATAGCCATCATGGCTAGTAGCCATTGATAGCCTTATTCTCCAAGAATTTGTCCAATCCTCTTTTTAAGCCATGCAAGTTGATGGCCATTCCGGCCTTTCGTGAGAGTGAGTTCCATCGCTTAACTAGGTACTGTGCAAAGAAGTACTTTATCTGTGCTGAATCTTTCAACATTCAGCTTTGTCCCTGGGTTCTAGCGTTATGAGAAAGGAGCAAGCACTTTTCTCCATCAATTGATTTATCATTTGATTATAATAGTAATCAAATATACTATTAAACATTTCCTAAAAATTAGATGCCAATTGCCAGGTGTGTGAGAGTCATCCCACAGCATTTGCATGCATTTGATGGAACGCTAGAAGATGGGAGAATGTTTATTTCTTAGTGAATCCCGCCTGCACTCCCCCCCCCCTTGTAAATAACTAGAGCAGGGGTGAGGAACCTGTTGCCCTCCAGAAGTTGCTGGACTTTGAATTCTGATCAGTTGCAGCTAGCATGCATTGTCAGTGCACAGGGATTGGGGGAGATGTACTGGAGTCCCCCATCCCTGGGCTAAAGACTCTCTTTTTTGCTTTAAAGAAAGCAGATAACCCAAGGAAGTGGCCTGGAATATCCCTTGGAGTGGGGTGGGGGCCTCTGGCTAGTGCACTGGATCTTAAATATATATTGTTTCCTTTTGTCCCCCAAACCAAAGTACACTTTCACAAAACTGACATTTTCCAGGGGCTGAGAGGGTGGCAGGAATTGCCAGTGCTAGAAACAGGAAACTTCCCTTCCCTGGCCTCATGCAGTGAGTCAACCAAGGTTACAGGTCAAAAGGTTCCTATAAATCCACTGCGTTTGTTGATTTGGTCTGGCCTGACCTGGTTAAGCTGTCAAGGCATCCAGGTTAGGCTTGACTTTTGCCTGGTTGAAGATCGACCTTGACTGCATCTGCCAAAGCACATTTAACCGGAGGTAAGTCTTACTAACTAAATGGGATTGAGGTTTCTGATCATATTGCTGGCCATTCTGCTGATAGCATTTCCCAAGCTTGTTCTCTGTTTAGAAAGGACAGCAAGAGAGTGAAAATAAGACCAAGAACAAAGCAATGTAATCCACATGTGATTAAGCCTGCTTCTTCACACTGACAGCTCTGTTAAATGCTATTTGGGAGAAGCAGATTACAGTCTTACTGAGAAATCATTTAAGATAACATTATGCTTTTTTAAAAAGAAAACCTGAATAAAATCTGGCTGCTGTGTTTAGAAATATGTGTTGTCTGTATTACTCTTGTGCTTTTATTGATATGAAAGTTTACATGTCGCTCACGCTTTTCTCTTGGTATAAGAAGTCAGGGTGAAGAGGCAGACAAAAATACAATATACAGGACAGAGCCAACCTCAGTGACTAAATTATAAAAAGTAAGGCTTATTTGGCTATGTTATGTCAATATTTCCAATTTCTGAGGATGCATCACATACCGAGTAACTGGTTTTCAAGGTCATGTGCACCTGGAAAGCAATATTAAGCAATATTTTGGGAATTAAGAGATTGAGAAGAAAAATCTTGCTCTGTGTGTGTGTGTGTGTGAGAGAGAGAGAGAGAGAGAGAGAGAGAGAGCATTAAAATCCACCACTGCAGACAAGTTTAATAATATAAGTTAGTAAAATGCTTAGGCTAAAGCGTGTGTGAAATTCATGAACATTTACACCCCTGCAAAATCAGCAATTTTCAGGGGAGAAGGGGTCGTGCATATCTGATAGTAAGGGCTTAGCCACCACTGATGTTCAAGTGCCTCCCTATGCCTTGATATTTGTGGGTAGGGGTCTAAGCCCCCCCCCCCCCAAATTGAGGGGGCTGCCATCCGCCACAACCACAGTCACGGGCAGCACTCACCTGCTAGGAGGGCGCAGGGGGCATGTTGGGTGAAGATTGCCCTCCACACGCCCCACACCCACCATGTGAGCGCTCATGCTCCAGGGGCGGGATGCATGGAGGGGCACACGACATCATGCGTGTGATGTCATGTGACGCTGGGCCCCCTCAATGTGTGTGTGAGGGGGTAAGTTGGCACCCCTAGCCCTGGGTATCCCTTCCAGTGACTGGCATTCAGTTAGAAGCACCCTAGAACAAGCTCTTCATAGCCCCAATAGCTGCAGCTTTGACACCATGTTTTGCTTGAAAAATGCTATTTGTTTTTATCACTGTTACAAATATTTTTAAAACTTGAATTTTTTGAAGCAAATTACTGAGGGAAAAGAAACTTTTTTTTTTTTATCAACAGTGACATGTGGCCAAATCTGACATGTGATATTACCACCGTGAAGAAGGGCTATTTTCAACTGCATATGTAAAGCGCCAAAGCTGCAGCTGATCAGAACTGAAAGCAGCCATTTACTAAAGCAAAAGAGAGGTAGTTTTCTGGGTGCCCATTGCCAATCAAAAGCCACTTTTTCATATGGAAAATGTTTACCCTAGAATATTCGGCACAGTCTTATAAGCAGTGCAGTACGGAAATTCCTTGAAATTTGCCACAAGGTTCAGAGCTGCCCTATGTATTGTGGTTTCTTTAGTATTTGCTTTCTATTTTACTTTTTTGCACTGAAGGCGGGCAATGGTAGCAGATGCAGTACTAGCAACAATGCTCTTCAAGTCACAGTCTGAAGTTGATTTAATATCCTGGCTCGCTTCAAAGCTGGTAACCATAGTTTCTCAGTTTGGATGAAACAGAAGAACTATGATTAATTAAAGGGTTCCTGGCTTGGTTTATTTATTTATTTATTTATTTATGCATTCCAAAGGGAAGGACAAAGAAACTCCACATGCGGGCAAAAGGCTTATTCATATATATCCCAAATGCATTTACTGTATCTGAACATGGATATTACAGCAATGACCAAAAATATCACTTTTGAATTCTGAATGTGAGTACATTATTAACAGCTGTTTCTATGCGTCACAGTGTTGCGTCACAGAGAACAGATAGTGTAGAATGAAAACTTCCTTTATGGTTTCAAAGGTCTGTTTAATACTAGTATTCCAGGAACGGTTTGAAATGACGGTTTGATTCTAAGACACCCTCTTGGCTGCTGGGCAAGAGTAGATAAGATAAGTGAAAGTGACCACTATTAGAACACAGGTTGTTATCAGCTGGTGGTAATCAGCTGCTAAATATTTAGAATATATATATATGGTAAATGCTTTGCCACACCAACATGGGTATAAGGAATGTTTCAAAAATTTCTAAAACAAGCATAAGGCAATGATTTCTAAATGGTCAGCTGTGACCAACAAGGAGTGTGTGTCACAGAGGAGCCTTGTGAATGGATCACCACATTACCAGCAGTAGTAGTTGGGGGGGCGTTCCTTAACTGTGTTGATTCAAAAGAAAGAAAGAAGGGATTCCTGGATGCCAAGATCCAAGTTTGGGGCAAGTACACTTTGGTGAGAGAACCCCAACTGAGATTTAAAGTCACAAAATATGCAGCTAATTAAAGCATGGAAATATAGGCTGTAAAACCTTAAAGTGTGCCCTTTAAAATTCCTTCCAAAGTTTCCCATTTCCCCTAGCATAGAAAAATACCACACGCTTGGCAAGTTAAAAATTAGTTTACTTACAAGCTTTTCAAAGGTGCTTTTCCAAAAATCAGTCAGAAAAGTTGCACAAGCAGTAAAACTTAGTTACAAAGTGGTAAAAGTTCCTAGATTATTGGTATAGGAACTCTAGGGTGCTGATGAGAGTCATGCAGCTGAGTTGGAGCAACCAACTCAAACCTTTTCACATAACAAACTTCTCAGGTAGACTGGAAGAAACAATAGGCTTGATTACCTATTTCTTCCCAAGGTAAGGTGAAGTGAGGTAGCTAAGCCTAGCAGGGCAGCTTATGGTATTCAGAGTTGCCATAGGTCCAGGATTTCCCAGACATGTCCTGTTTTGGGGGGTCAGTATCCCCATCCGGGCAGATTTTTGCATTTCGGATTAAATGTCTGGGTTTGGGTGTGTGTGTTATTTTATTTTCTTTTTGTGGGACACACGAACGCTCAGAAGGCGCAGTGCCACAGAACAGAAAGCACACATCGAGTGGCCTAGAGTGGCCTGCCGGGGATCGCACTAGGCCCTGAGCTGGTCCTAGCAGCTGCCAGGAACTTGTGCAGTTTTCCTGGGGCTGTGCTAGGCTCCATGATAAGAGAGGGGAAGGAAGAAGGGGGGGAGCAGGTAAGCGAGGAAGGGGTTAGCAGCAAGGAGGGGGCGAGCAAGGGTGATGCTGGATGGTGGGGGGTTATCCCGACAGTGGGAGGGGAGTGTTAAGTTGTGGGTGAACATATCAGACGACACAGCGATTCTCCAAACAACTCTTGTTTATTCACAGGTCAGAACAGAACTGAACTGAAGGGTTCAGCCAGCCTGCTTATATAGAGCTCCAGGACAATGTAACTGTAACAACTTTCTGTAACTATCCAATCACTGAACGTCACTTTCGATCCCTTATTTGCATATGTGGACCTGAGTAAAAACTATCTACAGTATCCCCCTGCTGGCCCAGGGTGAGAACTTCAGTACATAACAGGAGGGGTGTCTGGGTTTTTGATCCCTGGAATATGGGAACCCTAATGGTATTAACCATTTCATGCATGAATTAGACTTAAGCTTGTTGGTATATGAGGCTGGTTGTCCCACAAACTGCACAACTGCTGCTTGGCCTCTTTGCAACAAATAAATGTGCTACCAGTTCTTGGAACTAGCTTCTCCAGCCATCTCACTGCTACACCATCATGAATCTGGCAACCTTTATCATTGAGTACGTGATAGGTCTGCACACAATAACAGGCTCTTTGTAAAGCTATGCCATAAAATGACAGGGTTACTAAATGCAACAGAGGTCAGGAGTCCTACGCTCTTAATGGCTGTGCAGAAGAGAGAGTTTTAGCAGCTATGGTACTATGTCACAGCACTGCAGAGTTGAGATAAACTGCACCTGCCCAAATCCCTTCTTCTAAACTACATTCTAGGATTCCTGTCCTCTGTTGTGCAACTGGCCGTCCTGTAATCACGGTCCAGCAATCGTCTCACAGTGGCAGAAACAGTTGTGTGAATCAGCCCTGTCCATGTTCTCTTTCTTGGATGGTACTGACCATGACGGTTTTGAATGAAGGGAAAATGCTACCCATGAGGTGAAATATTTGTGAACCCAGTTAAATTCCAGCCAGCTACACTTACAGATACAGG
Organism: Podarcis filfolensis; assembly: GCF_964270895.1. Taxonomy (NCBI): domain Eukaryota; kingdom Metazoa; phylum Chordata; class Lepidosauria; order Squamata; family Lacertidae; genus Podarcis; species Podarcis filfolensis. Next base: position 40,048,892 of record NC_139608.1, on the reverse strand, counting down.
GACCGTCTGTAATTATGATGGTGTTCAACTGTTTTGAATCTTTTTATCTGGGTGCAAATCTTATTTTATATTCAGGCACAATGATTTTACTGTGCTCTGTCCCCTATGGACAGTCAAGCCTTCAGGTTCCCACTTCCCATGGACTTGGAGAAACCCAGCTGAAGACCTGCGCTAAGAGCCCTGCTTGGCCACTGTATATAAGCCTGTTTAATAAACTTGTTACATTATTGATGTTTGTGTGGAGTCCAAATGTCATAGTTCAGCAGGCAACACAGCTTTCGCATCATATATAAGAAGGCGCAGGTGCTTTTGCTATGCTTCATCCACCTCATTTCAAAAAACTCATTGTGAGAGCGTATTGGGGAGAGACAACAACTAAATCCTTGAATGCAGAGGCCTGATTTCCTCATGTCAGTCTAAGGAAATATAAATTCACTTATTTTGTGGAGGAAGCTGATTCAGTGTCCCCCTTCTTTCCTTGGGTTTCCTTATGAATATTCTGTCTGTTATCCTGTTCATTCGACCTCCTTTCCTGCCTGCCTTCCACTTCTCCTTGTCACCGTGTTATCACGCCGCCACTACCTGTCTCCTCAATGCAAATCTCTTTTCAAGTCTCCTTCCTTTCATTTTATTTCTTGTATGTCTTTCTATGCTTATGTCAATTTCATCATCCTGCACAGCAATCATTAAGGCTCTTACAGAGCCAATAACATCATATATCCTGATCCAATGTATATTTGCACAAAGGCAAGCCCCAGCACAGAGTTCAGTAAGACTTACTCCAAACTGTATCTGCCTAGAACAGCAGTCTTTGCCTCCTTGGCTTACATGTTGGGGAAGCGACATTGCTCAGGAGGGGTACATGCATCTGTTCTGCATGTAGAATTCCCAGCATATCCAAGTGTTGCTGGGAGAGAACTCTGTCTGAAATCCTAGAGAGCTTGAGCTTGGTGGACCAGTTCTGACTCAGGGTAAAACAGCTTCCTGTGTTCCTGTGTCAAATGCATTCAAGAAAAATGTCCACCCTAAAGTGCACTGAAGTGCATTGCTTGGTTATTTCTTGTACTGCCAAAAGATGGAGCTATTCCTTTACATTACTCTGTTTAAGGAATACCCAAGAAGCAGTCTTCTATTGTGACAGGGCGTCCCTGAAAGGAACAATTAGGACTAGAGTCCTAGACTGTTTTCGATATACTGGTATGTTCTGCAGTCTCACTCTGCCCTATATATTGGTTGCCTTTCTAAAAACCTCTTGCAATGTTATTGGTGAAAAGACCAGGATACTTCTCCAGCTCTGAGCAAACTTTCCAGGAAAAGTACTCATATTTTCCCATGAAATAAATAATCTCCTCTTCGTTGTTTTAATAGGAATTGGGACATATGCAGAAAAGAAATATTATGTGCCACCAAGACAAAATGTGAGAAATGACCCCCCTGAGATTGTCTATGCAAAGCTGTGGATACTTGGCTTTTGATGGGGGTCCTTGGAACAAATAATCCATCCCCAGCCTATTTGATACTTTTATTCCTACATTTTACATACCCCCTCCTCAAAAAAGAAAATCGTTTACTGAAGCTATAATGTAACAGATGGGTCACAGGAATCTTGTGTTAAAACCACAAACTGACTGAAACAGAATTCTGTTATTTAATCGCATGGACATTTTTCAGCTGGTATAACAACATCTGATAGCAAGACAAGCAGGTTCAGATGTGGCACATCAACAGATTATCATTTCTAGATGTTGTTTCTTGACTTCTGCTTTTTGAAAGTGACTTTACTTTGCCCAAAGCCACTGCTTAAGGCTGTCACAGCTACCAAGGCCCAGGAGGAATATTAGGAAGGAATTACGCTTTTGAAGCATGCTCTGGTGGTACAGTGACAGCAGAGAGGAGGGATAAACCAACATTTATTTTAAAATCTTGGTCTGAATCAATACAGGCATTTGAAATTGTTAAAATGTTTAACTGTATGTTCTCATTCTGTATTTTTGCCAGATTTTAAGGTAATTCAAAGTTTTGCTTGAACTGTCAATGGCCACTTGCACCCTCCAATCTATTTTGAAACTTAGATTTCCATATTTAATGAGCATTCAAGTCATACACACCATACATTTAGGGCACATATCCCCCCCCCAAAAAAAAACCCTGGGAATCCCTCACAGAATCCCTCACAGAGCTACAATTCCAATGATTCTTTGGGGGAAGACATGTGTTTTAAATGTATGGGGGTGAAATGAGTCACTGTGCTGCACTATACAGCAATAAGTGATCCTTTTAGGTCTATGCTAACCCCTGGTACTGGTGCTTGCCATGGTGAAGTGATGCTTAAGCCACTCCATCAAGCAGAGATGTCTTCACCAGAACTGCAACTCAAGTCATCCCTGACCATTGGCCATGCTGGCTAGGGCTGAATGGAGTTTTGGTCCTGGAAGACACCTGGCTGGGACAGTGTAAGTTAGACTGCAATCCTAACCATATCTATTCGTAAGTATTCTCTCCCTAGGAAGGCTCGCCAGGTGCAATCATTACTTATCTATTTTTGCCAGGCAAAACTAAATCTTTTCCACCAGGCCTTTGGCTTTTAATTTTCTGCAGCCTCCTGCTGTGAGCATGATGTTTTTTTAGACAGCCCTGCTACGAATGTTTTATTTTGTGCTGGTTTTAATGTATGTGTTACTTATTTATTTCAGTAAATCTAATACCCAGTGCATTGTAGGAAAGAGGAAAATATTTAGTGTCAAAGGCAAAAGCAAAACATCAGCAAATAATTTCCATAGGGTAGGCTTTTTACATCTGCTGCAGCAAAAAAAGAAGAAGACCAAGAGTGTTGTGGCGCTTTATGACAAATAAACATAAACATAGGATGGCATAACCTTCCCTCGAGAGCCAGTGTGGTGTAGTGGTTAAGAGCAGTGGACTTGTAATCTGGTGAACCAGGTTTGATTCCCCGCTCCTCCACAAGCAGCTGCTGGGTGACTTTGGGCCAGTCACACTTCTCTGAATTCTCTCAGCCCCACTCACCTCACAGAGTGTTTGTTGCGGGGGAGGAAGGGAAAGGAGAATGTTGGCCACTTTGAGACTCCTTCGGGTAGTGATAAAGTGGGATATCAAATCCAAACTCTTCTTCTTCTTCGACTACATTTTATGAAGTGGATTGTAGTCCATGATAGCTTACACCGTAATGAAGGTGTTAGTCTTAAGGTGTCACAAGATTCTTGGCTGCATTTGGAAATGACTGCCTTAGGAGAAGCATATATTTGGTCTAAAATGTTAGCTTCTGTGACCTTCTTTTTTTTTATAAGATATTTATTAAAGTTTTTAAAAGTACAAAAAGAAACATCAAGAAAAACATCCTTTTAAACAAAAAAAAGGTGAAATACAAAAAAGAAAAAAGAAAGATCAAAAAGAAAAAACAAACAATTAAAATCCATTAAACAAATAAAAAATAAAAAAAATACAACAATGTGAGGGCGATCTGGCTGCGACATCTGTCACCCCATTGATCGCCAGGGTTGATTCGGCTGATCTGGCTGGCTAGGCGGGTGTCCCCTTCCTCCCTCACCGCTCCATGTGCGTCCCTCCCGAAGCTGCGCGCTCGGTGGAAGAGGACGACCATCCCAGATAGAAGGAGTGTACCGTTCTTCGGTCAAGGGTATACGATAGCTGCGCTCCCCTGCTAGAACCTCCAAACAAGCTTCTGTGACCTTCTTGTCCACAACCAGTTAAAGATATTTTGCTGCCCAATGAAGAACTGTGAATGATGCACAGACCTCATCTCATCAAGTTAACTACATAGGGATGAGGAGGATTCTGCTTCACACCACATTTTTAGAAGAACTTTCCTATTCCTCCCGCCCTTGGGCCCACGTGTGGATTGAAACACTGATCTGTGGGGGTCAAGTCACATAATCAATTGACAAAATGGCACATCAGTCCATACAATAGTTACAAGGTGATCTAAGAATTCCCTCTTTTTCCTTTTTGGCATGGTACATGGGGGCAGCCATCTTTTTTTTATTTGGAACATTTTCAAAGACGCGATTTACCACATGGCCATGGCTCTCCTCTGAGCAGCTTAAAAAGTTAAGCAGGATATAAAAAGAAGAAAAAGGCAATTTTTAAGGTGCCAGGCAAAAGTCCTCATAAGTCCTCCCCCGCTTTTTCTTTTTTGTAAAGGGACAAAGCCAAGCTGGTTTCACAAAAACTGAAAGTGTCTTAGGATGGAAATAGGATGATTTGTCTGTCTCTAATAGCACCCAAGGCCAGCCAAGTTATTTTGGCAACTCACAATCACCTCTCTTTTTCCCTAGCAGTAAAAATGCAGCAATATTACATTACATAACTAACCATTTGCTGCCCTTTGATGGCACCTAAAATCAGACTCCTGAGAGGTGCATGCCTTACTCTGCCAAACAGTGGGATTGGCCCAATGTCTTACTGCAGAATAAAACATTGCATTGGGCACCTAGTTGGAAGAGGGCATACAGAACTTCCCATCATAAAGAATAAACTGCAAAAGAAATTTTCAGGCAGGGGCTGCAAGGAAAGACAATTCTTTCCCCCACACCCATTAGGGATCACTTGAATTTTATATTGGCCCTTTCTTAGATTGAAAATGTTTCCTATTTCTGGGAGTGGTGGTTCAGCCTTTTCCATTCCACTGCCTCACTTTGCAAAACATGAAATGGCTTTTTGCCCTTGCACTTTCCATTTCATTTCCATTCCTCGACAAGCATGTTTCTATTGCCAGACGTATACAAAGGGCAACGTATACGCTTTCAATCTGAATTACTTTCACTTCCTACAAAGGGAAGAAGCCTGAGTGAATGTAGCATTTAGAAGCATGCCCCGTGCATCTCATTTGCACAATGGAGACTAATAATTCTCTTAAGCACAAGCCTTGCGCTGCAGAGAAGTTAGAACCGAATGCTCAGCAGGTGCTGCTCAGCTCTTCTGCCTGAGCCACAATGGTTGACCCAATATGGTTGCCATCCAACCACCAGAACCTTCTGCTGCCGCAAGACCTCCCCATTTCCATCAAGGTTCCTTTTCTCTGACCCCTTGGAATTTCAGACTAGATAGAGGTGCCCTGCCTCTTTCACTGCTCCCACGTTGCCCTTGTCCTCAGCAGCCACAACAACCTGGAGCACAGGTGTGGAACCTTCAGCGCTGGTCCAGCCAGCAGGTGGACTGAGGCAACCACCTCAGGCAGCAGAAGCTGGGAGATGGCAGCAGAAACCCTCCAACTCAGTGCTCTTCCTAACCTCCTGACCACTCCTCTCTAATGGAGGACAGAGCTGCGTTCCAAGTGGCCAGCTGCCCAAAGGAGTAATGAAGGTATTAGCCTGTCACCAGTAGTTGGGTGTAGTTAGGTATGGAGGAAATGACACGGCACTTTGAAGCCCCAGCAATCAGCTGATTGTCAGGACTTCAAAGCAGTGATCAGGGTCCTTACAAAGAGCCCTGTGCAGTGCTTTGAAGAACAAATGATGGGCATGGGTCTGCCAAGATGGCCCTGTGGACTGAGTGAAGAGGTCTGATGGGCTTAATTAGGATGGAAGTTCCCCCACCCCTGACTTTTTAACAACAACAACAACATCATTATCATCATCATCATCATCATCATCATACAACCCTTTATCAAAAGGTCCCAGGGTGGTGCACAACATTAGGAATATATTTTACACAGCATAATAATAAAAACATGAAATGAAGAATAGTAATAATCAGCAAAATGATAATAATCATAACAACAGTCTGTCCATCCCCGGCTTTAACAGGCCATAGATTATTTAATGGTTGAAGGCCTGGGTGAAAAGGAATAGTTTTGCCTGGTGCCTAAAAACCTGTAATGATGGCACCAGAGGAGCCTCTTTGGGGAGAGCATTCCACAAACGGGGAGTCACCACAGAAAAGGCCCTTCTCATGTTGCCACCCTCTGAATATCTCAGGGAGCAGGGACACAGAGTAGGGCCTCAGATTACAAGCACAGGGTCCAGGTCGGTTTGTATGGGGAGAGGAAGACCTTAAGGTATTGAAGTCCTGAGCCATGTAAGGCTTTATAGGTCAACACCAGCACTTTGACTTTTCAGTCAGAGCTGTCAGACAAGGATTGGCATTATATTTACCTACTAGAATACTTCAATAAGTGTGATGCAGCTGGTTCCCTGTTTCAACAGTAATTGTGAATGTAGGCACCTTGCCCATCCATCTATCTACATTGCAGACTCTACAGGGCATTGCTGTGATCACAGCAGAATCAATGCTCCTGTTGCTTGTTTGCATTTTTTTTTCCATTTAGTTTGTATATTTATGGCCTAATTCCTTGCCAAAATTAGCTCTCAGCAATCATAATCCATAGCAAAGATACAACACAAAAAAATGGGAAATGGGTGTATGGCAGGGAGAGAAGGGGGTAGAATGGATGTTTGCAGCTCACAGTCCTCACTTCAGCTTTTTGCTTCCTTCTTGCATTTTGTGTTGTTTTTGCAAAAGCCAGGACCAGGGACGGCATAGCGGGCGGGGGGGGGGGGCTCTTTGCTGGGGAATAAGTTCGCATCCCTACAAGCAAGTAAAGGGAAGACAAATACATGTCTTCTATGGGTAATTTATTCCCCTCTTCATTTTGCATTTAGGAACCGTGCCTCTAATGGCTTAGAACACCCCAAAGAAAGCTACCTTAAGAGTATTATTTTGATTCAATTAAAAATTGGTTAGGAGCTATTTGCCTCTTGCAATCCTCTAAGAGTTTTTTTGTTCTCTATATTTTATGTCCCTTAATTCCCGAGATCTGATTTCATGCTTTCTAAAAGGGTGTTTTGATAAGATGCTGACAGAATCACAACTAAAGAAACAAGTGTGGAAAATCCCATAATTTTGTAACGTCAACTGGTTTGTAAATAGATCAGAATTATTATTGACAGTGCTGCCCCCACGCTCCGCAAACCAGCATTGCACCGAGTTTCAGATCCAAAAAGAAGCTTCATAGGTTGATCTTTCGTTTCTCAGACATGAAACTCCATGTAGTGAGAGGGTGGGAGGTGCGTTTTTATTAAACTCTACCTTGAGACAAGAATTCTACTAAAAGACAAGAAATATAGCCTTTAGTTCTGCAATTTGTTTTAAACAGGTGGCAAATTTAAATTCCCAATCTAAAATAACAATAGGTCTTAAATTACTAGTTCAAATAGCTTACAGATTTTAAATGTCAAGGAAACAAAGTACAATTAAGGATAGGGATGATTTATTGCTGAAATATTAGGACAAAATGCTATAGATACAGCTTTCTATGGCTTTGTGTAATCAGTCCCAGTAAGGCAATGGTTCTTTAATATCACAAAAATGTATATGATTCTGAATCATAAACCTTTGTAGTATATATGGCATAGGTATTTCTGTGATTCTTTAGAAAGCTCTGCAATTTACTCTCTTCACAGGTAAGAGACACACGTGAATCTGATACAGTAGGAATATAGTACAGGCACACCTATTTATAACTTGATTGCTATTTAAAACTTCTATTTTAAGTCAAGTAGCCTCTTTTGTTGGATTCCAGCTCCTATCAACACCCCCAGCATGATCCAGAGGGATGATAGTTCAAGAGCAGTTGGAGAACTACAGCCCCCTCCCCAGTAGTGGACACCATGGTGGGGCAGTGCTGGTCACCTGACCTTCATTTGGTCATGCTATCGCTGCAGACTGGGAAGAAGAGGTGGACAGGAAAGGTGGAGGTGCAGCGCAAACACACCAGCAGGAGCACCAGATTAGCTCTGTTGGTGCATTTGCACTGTGCCAGCCTTGCCACCATCTTGCTACTCCTCTCTGCCCCCCAGTAATCAGCAGCAAAGCACCTGATTGGAGGTCAGGTGTGCACCACTGTATCACCACCACTAAGCATCACCACCACTGGTCTAGGAGAACAGATGTGCATGCAATATTCCAGTGGCATGAAGGCTTTCCTGGGACTCCCAAACCGACCCTGGATAATCTTATCTCTTGCTGTAAACATGAGGACGGCAACAGGTCTGATGTGTTTGAAACTGCCGTTTCTCCAGGCTGCACACAATTCTGCTCTACAAGTTATTATTGACTGGAAAATGCTTTGTATTTTGACAACACAATTCAAAACCAAGCCGAAGCCCATAAGCATTTAACAAATTTATAACTTTCATATCTTCGGAACAGCTAAATCAATGTCGAGAATGAATCAGAAGGCAAGTGAATTGTATCTGTCACCAAACTGCAACTATTGTCATGCAGATGCATGCTTAGGAACTTGGGGGATGAAGGGGGAAATTCATATATAACTCAGGTGGAGGGTTTTTTTGCGGGGGAGGGAGGGGAGGCTGTCTACATAAAGCCTCCAGCTCTCTCTTTGGTGAGATCACATGCCTACTCCTAAGTGGCTCAAGACCCTGCTATTGACTCAGATTCTTTGAATTTTGTATGATTCCGCAGCATTTGACAGCTGCTCGATCACTTCTGTATTCCTGGTTCCTTAGGTGGATTAGACCGGTGGCTTCCATGGACCTGTGTGTATAGGAACAAAGGAAGCGTTACGCTGAGTCAGACCAAGAGCCATCTAGCTCAGGGTTGTCTAAACGCAATGGCAGTGGCTCTCTAAGGTTTCAGATAGAGAGTATCCAACCTGGAAATATAGAGGATTAAGCCTGGGGCCTTCTGCATGCAAAACAGCTGCTCTACCACTGAGCCATGCACCTTTTCAGTTGCTTGATGCTCCAGGCAGATGCAAAGTTCAACTCACCTGCCATCTCCCAGGCTTTTCCCCAGGACTCTCCCCTCCTGTGGTTTCCAGTAACTACCATTCAGACGCATTGCTGTGGCAACCCAGGATTAAATGGAAGGGAAACACAGGCTTGCATTCTGATGCCAATGACATCATGCAAAATTTGAAACAACAGCACAACTGCATGCATGAGGATTGCCCATCCCACAATAACCATTTTATTGGGAAGCCTCCTTTGTCTTTCCTGGGAATTTACTAGCTAATACCACCTATGACACAGAGAACATAGCTTCTCTCCTTGATTGCTTCTGGGTTTTGTTCTTGCCAATTTGCTTGCCTACCAGAAAGAAAACAATTAATAACATTCCTGTGGCCTACAGGGACAGCCCAAGGCATTTTGCTGCCTGAGACAAAGTACAAGAAGGTCCTCCCACATTTCACATATAACAGCTGCCCAGGCTAGGAGTTCAAATTTATTTCAGCACTGGGGATAGAACGGTGCCCTGCACCAGAGGGCAGCAGGCTAACTTGGAGGCACTGGGAGCAGGCCATAAGGCACAAAGTCCTTTCCTTCAACACCTCCCTACCACTCACCCATCTCTCCATCTGATGACTCATGTAAGTGCTGCAACGCAGCAACGGCGGTACCAGCAAGCATGTGTCATATGAGCAGAGAAATACCTGCCTGTAAGAGGATGTGGTCTGGGCTGGCTGCTTATTTGCCTGACCCCGATCACAATACACTAGGACAGCAGTAGCCAGCATGGTATCCTCCAGATGGCATTGGCCTACAACTCCCATTAGCCCTTGCCAGCATGGCCAATGGTCAGGGATGTTGGGAATCGCAGTCCAACATGTGGCAGGAGCCATGTAAGTTATCCCTGCAGTAGGAGAATGAGACGAGACTGCCAGACCAGGCCAGCAATGAGCAAAACTGCTAGTATGGGAGCAGCCTGCGGGGGGTGGAGTGCTCAGGAGAGCAGCCAGAGGGGGCTCAGGAGGAATAGCTGGGGGGGGCTGCTGCAACCCACCCCCTAGCATCTGTCAATTGAGGAGGCCACCTCGTTCTCCCTAATGGTATGGCCACAGCTTAGTCTAACATGAAGCTATGCGTGCTTTGTGTGAGGTTAACAAAGCACAACAGAATACTGTGCAGCATTACATAAGCTTTTGTGTAGTTGGGAATAGTAGGTTTAATAAGAAGTTGGGCTGCTTCTAAAACAAAAATCAATAGGAAAGAGATAAAAAGAAATAAATAATGAAGATGAATACTGTTGCCTTTCAGTCTTCATAACCTTTCACTAATTGCACGTTACAGGACTAATTACTTGCTAGTCAAAGGCATTTATTGTCTCATATCGAACTCGGCTTAAACAGCATAAGCGTTTGGCAGTCAAAACAAAGATTATGTGACTGTGCCATGATGCCTCCTCTCACACGATCCTGAGCAGTTGATTTAGCTTGCTTTGAGATGCTTAGATTCGCACCATTTAGGGCTGGGTGGCATGACCCATTTTCCTTGCAAGCCTCCAAGTAAATTCCCTTCAACCACATCTGCTGCCTTGTGTCAGCTGTGTCTTCACAGCTATGGCAGGAGCAGGCCCCCCCAAATAACCCATCCAGTCAGATGCTGAGTCCTGCCTCAATCCCCAGTTCTGTCCCTTCACACCCTGGGGCTTGAGGATGAAGAATGGCATTGGACCCAGTGGGAATCCCAGAGTCGCCACAGAAGTGACCATTTGGCTGCCAGAAAGCTCTGTTGCCAGGGTTCTGCTCTGGAGGAAGCCTCCACTTGGAAAGATGAAGAGGATCCACTTGCAAGCAATGACCCAGAAGCGGGCAATGAAAAAGATGAGCTGGCAATGAATATATAGGCATCTCCTCTGAATGCCTGTGGAGTTTGGAGATGATCAGTACCTATTGTACTTGATCTAAGGTACCTTCCTTTCTGGGCAACTTTCTGGGGACCATAAGTGGGTGGGTGGTTGGGGCCAGAGGCAAAAGTGGGTTTAACAATTTAACACACATTTTACCTTTGTACAGTAGGCTAGTTTGTACACACACCCACACACCAGTGTTCGAAACTCCCATTGTTCTAGGCGCATTTTGCGACAATAAATTCATTAGTGCAAGCAGTTTCTGAGCTGTGGACACAGTACTGGGCCTGAGTTTTCAGAATAAAACTGCAGAGTGGAAGGAAAGGAGGACCTTCTTCTGCCTCCCCACTTCCAGCTACTCTCTGAAGACTAGAGAAGAGACCCTCTTAAGAATACTAGGGGGGTGGGCAGGGGAAGGACTAGGCTGTGTGAAAAATGAACATAGTATTTTAGCTGCAGTTCATTCATTTTCAGCTGTGTATTCTTGTTATTAAAAAAGCACACCTAGACATTCTGCTGTTGCACCCGTAACCTAGGTTTAAGGTGCCATTTAGCTCCTAGCTTTCATATCTCAGTGTCTAACACTGTCACACACCCTTCTCTGTCCTTCATGCAGACATGTGAGAGGTATTTCCAGAAGTCAATGACACATTCCAACTAGGCAAAAGCAAAGCTGTGAAGGAGGTGTGGCCTGGAGAAAGGGGGTGTGGCCTGGGAAGAGTCTGAAGGGTCAGGAAGACAGATAAGTTCTCAAGGAAGCCTTGTCTTTTCTATTACTAATCTCTGGCTTTGGTCATCATTCCAGCATGCTGTTCATGAAGTTGGATGGCTGTTCAGAGACTGCACTTCAGAAATGTGCAGCTGAGTCTTGTGTTTGAATGTGCTGCAAGCTGAGGAATGCAACTGCATTCATTACAGTGGTACCTCGGGTTAAGTACTTAATTCGTTCAGGAGGTCTGTACTTAACCTGAAACTGTTCTTAACCTGAAGCACCACTTTAGCTAATGGGGCCTCCTGCTGCCACTGCACCGCCGGAGCACGATTTCTGTTCTCATCCTGAAGCAAAGTTCTTAACCTGAAGCACTATTTCTGGGTTAGCGGAGTCTGTAACCTGAAGCGAATGTAACCTGAAGAGTATGTAACCCGAGGTACCACTGTACTTTAAAAATATGTAACAATAAAGTATCTATCTTACACAATAAAGTATCTATCTTACACAATAAAGTATCTATCTTACACAATAAAGTATCTATCGTCTCTGGAGATAATCGGCTCCTCTTTTTAAACTGTGTGTGTGCATTTTATCCCATAGCCACCAAACAATATACTTGCCAACAACATGAGCTAGGAAGGAGATCTATTAGAGCTGCTCCACTTTTACCACCAACAATCAACATGGTACAGGTAAACAAAGGTTTCTTAATATTCTCTTCATCCTTCACATTTGCTGCTAACTCATTTTACAGTAAATAACCCTTGCTCAGAATTAACACTCAGCGGGTTATTCCACTAGTTATATACTTTTACAACCAGAGGCAAACATCAATACCACAAACTGCTTTGTGGCTCTTTATAGCTTCACATATATTTCAACCACTTACATAAAATAGTGCATAAATGCCAGCACTTCCCAAATCAAGGTATAAATTCCCAAACTTAAATTGACCTCCAACTGTCCACTGTGGTCTTTCCATAATGATGATATAATTATTCTAAAATAAGATACACACAAATATAGAGAAAGTAGCAGTATTTTTTAAATGGGGAGGGGGAATCAAAGCTAATAAACAGCACGAACGCAGCATGATTCTTTGGAGTGCTATAAAGACTTTTATTTTATCTAGTTTGGGAAGATCTGAGTTGTGTAATTCACCCTGCCTGTATACCTTGTGACTAACACAGCTGTCTCACTCTAGCTTGTATATTGGTAAAAAAAAAATAAACTGAAACCTTTGCAATATTATTTTCCTTCCAACTTATGCATATGGAAAATAGCTCTTACAAAGAAATATAATCCTAGTTTTGTTGGATTCCCCATCCTTCCCTTTTGATTTTCACATCATATTTTTATGACAGACTTTTTGGATTCCCCTTCATGCTACTATGGCTGCCTATGAACTCAACGAGTGGTGCTTACATCCACTAAGAGAGGTAGCTGCTTGTAAGCTTTGTCTTTCAGCGATGCACCAAAGAAGTTTTACCAGACCTCCACATTTAACTGGAAGGAAGGAAGGAGAGCACCACTGGATCAGACCAAAGTCCAGCTTCCCATTTTCCACAGTGACCAGGCAGATAGCCCAGGGAAGTCCCCAAGCAGGACTTTGCCTTCTTGTTGCTCCTCAGCAATTGCCCCTGAACTTGAAAGGTCCATCTAATTATCATGACTTGGAGTCATTTATCACCTCATCCTCCATAAATTTGTCTAACCCCCTTTGAAAAGCATCTGAGCTAGTGACCATCACAACTGGTAGCAGTGAAATACCATAACTTAATGATGTCTTGAATCTCCTGTTAGTCTGTTTCACTGGATAACTTTGGATTCTAGTACAGTCGTACCTTGGATCCCGAACACCTTGCGAGTCAAACATTTTGGCTCCCAAATGTCACAAACCCGGAAGTGAGTGTTCCGGTTTGCGAACGTTCTTTGGAACTCGAACGTCCAATGCGGCTTCCGTGGCTTCTGATTGGCTGCAGGAGCTTCCTGCAGCCAATCAGAAGCCGCACCTTGGTTTCCGAATGTTTTGAAAGTCAAACGGACTTCCAGAACGGATTCTGTTCAACTTCCAAGGTACCAATGTACAGCGAAAGGAAAAACACTGTCTCCACACCATGCAAAAACCATGCCCCTCCCCTTTAGATAGGCTTTCTATGCAACTGTCAGTACCACTATAAGTTTTTAAACAGCCTCTGTGGCACAGGCAACTCTGAACCCACACTTGCAGAACAAGGAAGTAAAAAAACGCTTGGAGAACTCTAAAGCATGAATACCGTGATCCAAAATAACTTTAGAGTAATTTACCTCTGTTCAGGGACTGACATGTAAATTCAGTTTTTCTCATGGGGAACTCTCACCCATCACCCAGGATTCCACATCATTTGCAGGACAGATCACATGGAGAAAAGAGGGGAGGGGCTGGAAATAGGAATGGAGAACTTGTAAGAACCCACAAACAGCATTACCCTCCACTGTCTGGTACCTGCAATCACTATGGGTTTTAGAAGGACACAGAAGGCAATTGAAACTGCTTTGAGGCAGGGCCACAAATCCACCCAACCCAACAAGAGCTGGTCCTCTTTCTCCTCAATCAGGAGTTACCACTGCTGTCAGTATCCCGTCAGCTTTACTGCCAAATATTTACAACTACTGTCAAAAACATGGCAGTTTCACTGCTTGCATTCTGGGATTTCCTTGACCTCTGTTACACTTCAGAGCAGCAGAGAGAAAGCCTTCCTGGAGGCAGATTAGCCCCTTTTGGATTTGTGTGCTGTGCCTTGTTGAATCATCCTCCTCCACAGTCAGCAATTGTGAAATCCACAAGCCCTACTTGTGTACTGTTGTTTTGTTGTTGTTGCTCTAAAAAAAGTCCCAACCATTTTGGGTGCCAACTACACTGCTCCTTTAAACTCCATACGTTCATGCCAAATCAGTTCCCCATAGATGACACTGATGTGGCTGGATTTGCCCTCTTAGCCATTTCAGGTTCCTTCATGTTTTCCTTAATCATGGGCCTCCGTCTGTTGCATGCTTCTGCTATGTATTCTCTGCCACTTCCCATCCTCATAATCCTGCCTTTGTGACATCAGAATAGCAGCTATTTGTGACATCACAATGAAAGGATTACTGTGGCTGATGTGAAGGGGGCAGTCACATTTGGAAAGGAGGGGAAGCTTGTTTCTCATGAAAATTCTCTTGCTGCTTGTGTTTTCCCTTGCAGAAGTAAAGACATTAACAAAACAGCAACAAGATTCCCTCTTTAGATGGCCAAGTTAAAAGGCAGTTATTTAAAGGCGTTCCTTGAAGTGGTAAATGCAGACATAGAATGAATCAGAGAGACATTTCAAGTCTTATCCAGCAATTGTAGTTGTGTGGCTCCGACAGTGTAATCTTCTACATGTCTACTCATAAATAGGCCCCAGTGAGTTCAGCGGGGCTTACTCTCAAGTAAGTGAGGATTGTTGCTCAGAATTCTCATGATTTGGCTGTTCTTCACTTTGGTGAGAGATGCAGAACCTCTATCCCTTCCAGATGTTGTTGGACCACAGCTCCCATCACCCCCAACAATTGGTTGTGTTCTCTGGGGCTGATGAGTTGGGAGTCCAAAAAATATGTGAGGGGAAATACCTGGAAGACCATCCCTGACCTAGTGATACTGGGCTGAACATGAGGAAGGCAGTCTTTTAGGGTCATCTGTATACTTGGCTCAGTATACCTGAAGGAGAGTCTCCACACACATTGTTCAGCTCAGACACTGAGATCCAGCTCTGAGGGCCTTCTGGCAGTTCCCTCACTGCGAGAAGCGAAGTTACACGGAACCAGGCAGAGGGCCTTCACGGTAGTGGCGCCTGCCCTGTGGAATGCCCTGCCATCAGATGGCAAGGAAATAAACAAATATCTGACTTTTAGAAGACATCTGAAGGCAGCCCTGTATTGGTAAGTTTTTAATGTTTGATGTTTTAGTGTATTTTTAATATTTTTAATATTTTGTGGCTGGAGAAACCCAGCCAGATGGGTGGGGTATAAATAATAAATTGTTGTTGTTGTTGTTGTTGTTCTTGTTGTTATTGCAACTGAGCTATCTCTAGATGGAATCACAAAATTCCTACAAACACAGACATGAGAATTTCCATGTTCACTGCTGCTCATGGCTGTAGAGAAAAGCTTTCAGCTGCTGGCAGGCACTCCCAAGGGCTCCAAAAAAGAGGCTTGTTATGAAGATGCCTGAACCGCACCTGTTGAATTTCTGCCGATTCCTTTCAATTGTTCAAGAGGAAAAGGTGAGGCAAAGCCAAGAAGCCCCTAAAGCAGGAGCCTATAGGCTCTGTTCATGCAGGGGTTGGGGTGGAGAGACTCAAGCTTTTGACCTGAAAACTTAATGCCCCCTTCTCTTTCTTAGGGGGGTGGTGGTGGAGGGAGGTCAGGAAAGCTCCCTTGAGAGAGCCACCTCCGAACGCCAGCGCCCCTCCAGGCTCGAGCCGCCCCGCTCAGTGCGCTTCCCCATTGGCGGAAGGAGAAAGAGGAAGTGAAAGAGCCTCGAAAGAACCAGGAGGAAAATAGCGAAATTATCCTGCGGGCGGGCCCTGGCAACTCGGGAGCCTCCAGAAACGCTGCCTTTGCGGCGTGCCTGTGTGGTGGTGCTGCCGCGGCTGCTGCTCTGCCTCCCTCCGCCAGCGCGCGCCTGGAGCGGCGAGCGGAGCGCGAGGAGGCGGCGCTGTGCATGCTGGGCTCGGAGCGCGGCGGCGGCGGCGGGGCTTTGCCCTAGGAAGCGAGGCAGGAAGGACTTGAACTAGCGTGCAGCCGCCTCCGTCAGCCCTGCCTCCGCCAGACCCCGAAGGGGCTGCGCGCCCGGCGCCTCGGCCGGGTCGGAGCCGGGGCCAGGAGCGGCAGAGGCAAAGTCCCGAAGGCAGAGGCGGGACGGGGCTGCAAGGGAGGCGGAACCGGGGGAGGGCGGTCGACCCTGGGAGCCGCGCGCTCGCTCTCTCTCTCTCTCGCCGCCCCCCCCCCCCGTCCCCGGTGGCTGATCGCCGCTTGGCAGGAGGAAGCCCCCCCCTGGCTGCGGATCTGACTGAAGGGGGGCCGGGCGGGGAGGGAGGGAGGGAGGAAAGGGGTGGGAATTCCTCGCCCTCCGCGCGCTCTCCGGGGCGCACGGCGCTTTTTCGTCGGGGTGGTTTCGCGGGGCTTCTTCGGAGCCGGGGAGCGGGCGAAAGGGGAGCCGACATCGCCGGGGGCACCTCCGCCAGCAGCAGCAGCAGCAGCAGCAGCTCTCCCGCCGCCTCCCCCTGGCCGGGAGATGGTGACATATGAAGCGCGCTGGAAGGACCATGGTTGAGCGGAACAGCAAGTTCCTGCTGATCGTGGCGGGCTCGGTGTGCTTCATGCTCATCCTGTACCAGTATGTGGGGCCGGGGCTGAGCCTGGGCTCGCCGAGCCTCCGCTCCTACCAGGACGAGCTGGACCTCTTCCCCACGCCGGACCCGCACTACGTGAAGAAGTACTACTTCCCCGTGCGCGAGCTGGAGCGCCAGCTCGCCTTCGACATGAAGGGCGACGACGTGATCGTGTTCCTGCACATCCAGAAGACGGGCGGCACCACCTTCGGCCGCCACCTGGTGCAGAACGTGCGCCTCGAGGTGCCCTGCGACTGCCGGCCCGGCCAGAAGAAGTGCACCTGCTACCGGCCCAACCGCAGGGAGACCTGGCTCTTCTCGCGCTTCTCCACCGGCTGGAGCTGCGGGCTGCACGCCGACTGGACCGAGCTCACCAACTGCGTGCCGGGAGTGCTGGACAAGCGGGAGAGCGCCGCCGCCGCCAAAACGCCCAGGTGAGCAGCAGCGGCAGGACGGGCAGGAGGGAAGCCTGGCTCTCCCGGCGCCGGGAGCTTAAACCTCCTTGTTTACTTTCATTGCCGGTTCTGCGCCCCACTCCTTTATCCTCGCAGCAACCCTGCGAGGTAGGCTAGGGCCCCAACTTCGCTACTGATTTTGCAAGCGGGTGTTCTCTCTCTCTGACCTGCTAACCACTGGGCTACACTTTCTGCACTTCCTCTCGAGAAAGTGGGCCTGGTTGGATCTTCTGGACCTGGGTTCCAAAGTGTGTGTCATTCCCATAGCCTGCTTATATGGCATTTTTGGTTGTACTCAAGCAGACTGTGGTGGTAAGGGGGCACGCACAGATCACACGTGGCTTGGCTGTTCCTTCACGGAATAGTCAGACTTGGGAATTTGCATTTCTTGCACTTGCTGCTCAGCCTGCTTCTGGGGTAGGTTTGGTGATGAGGCAGAAAATAACAGGAGAGTTGCAAGTTGGGCACATGCAGCCTAACAGACTGTTCACCCGGCCCCTGTCCTCAACATGCCAGCTTAGTCCTGTGTAAGAGCAGATCCCCTTCATCAATAGGGTCACCACTCTGTCCCCCACCCACACTTGTGCACCTTTAATAGTTGCACAATATACAGAATTTAGCAGCTGATGTTGGGGCAGGAGGAGGGAAAGTACTGTACCTGTGGAATTTCTGCCCTTAGTAAAGCTGTTAAATCTGCAACAGAAGCTGGGGCAGAAAAGTGTCAGCCCTATCTGCAGCAGCCTGCTTGCCTTCATATTGTGCTCATGCTGAACCATCCCTCTACCTCATAATAACCATCTCCCCTTACCCAAACCACTTGCTACTCCTTTTCTTCCCTGCTCTGTACTCTCCAGGGCATGCCTTCCTCCACAGACCTTAACTGGACTTGATCATTTTAAATATTGGAGTTACGATATTGGAATCATTTGCAGGCTGGCTTGAGAGAAAGAGCCTCTGAGTATGAGCAGAGTACTGTGAATTGCAATGGTGATGTGCAGGTTAAAGAAACAATTAATAAATGAAATGTCCCCTCATTCCCCTTTCACTCCCTGTTTGGGAATAGAGAACAGAATGTTTGAAACAGATTGTGTACTCCTCAAGCAAATTTGAGCCCCGGGTTTTTGCAGTTCGCAAATGAATCCCTGCATCTCTCCCAGCACATGTTGGGCAGATGCCTCCGCACCTAATTCTGGGATGCCCACATCACCCCAATGCTGCAGCATATAGTATTACTCCGGACCTTGCACCCTGCTCAGCACCAACCCCCTTCCCCTGCTCTGTAGTCTGCACCTCACAGCCTTGACCTTTCTGACTGCTTAGCCCACCTATAGGAGGCACACCACAAGGGCCATTGATCTCCTGGCCATTGTACTTCACATGTCAAAATATCTGAACAGCGTTTCTGCTTGTTGCCCCTTTCTCATACTATCGTAAGTGTTGTCCTGTAGCCCTACATAGCCTACCCTTACTAGTAGCATTTTTCTCTCCTGTAGTCTCCCATCTATATATACTGCACAGAGTGCATTGTTCAAAGAGTGCTCTGCATTCCTGCTTGTGTGCCCTTGTCCTCGACTGCGTCCCTAAAAACTTTTTTTCCAGGCTTGAACTGCCCTGCTGTTCATCCTTCCTTTCCCCCAAACCTGTGGACACACCCGCTTGATTAGCCTGTGAGCCCTGATCCTCCTTTTTAGATGGCACACATTTGCCTTGTTGCAAAGCATCATTCCTTCCTCATCTGGTTGCCTACCCCTTTTCTTGCCATGTGTACTTGAACCCAGTACTTCCACACGGCAACCACCGAAACGCTTCCTCCTGTGGTTGCTTTTCCTTTCTCCTGGATTAGTGGGGGTTTTTTTGGGGGGGGGACAAAAAACAGGACAGCTGAACAGCAGCCTTTGGGAAGCAAGGAAAGTTGTCACTAGGCATGAGTCCCATTCCGCTGCCCTGCTTTCCACTTTTCGTATCCTAACTAAAATAAATAAATAAATAAATAAATAAATAAATAAATGTCCCCTGCTCCTCTTATTTCTCAGTTAATATCTCTTGGCCTTTCCTGATCCTCCAAACCGGCTGTGTTTCTTTAAATCATTTAGAGATGCTTCTAATTCCTTCCTCTGTAATTTTAATATGTTGGAGTCTCATTCAAAGAACTATTGTTCCCTCTGTTGTCCTACCTAGTGAATGTAAATCATCGATTGTTACTACCCTTTAGAGCCTTTTGTTCCAAAGTTTAGCTCCCATAGCTCCGCAGGATTTTATGTTCACATTTGTTAATGCCATGTGCTGTGCATGTATATTGTTAATATCCTTTATAATCCTTGCAGTGAAGGCAGCCTTGGAAGGCAGAACCTTGTATCCCCCCCCCCTTTCTTCACTGCTGCTATGCTCATTTCTTTCTCTTCTCTTTTTGCTCCATTTCGGTTAGACTTGTTCGTCATGCAGTGCTGCATGCAGTTATCAATTATGTCTATTGATTCTGTTGTTCTTCCTAGCTTTTTAACTCATCTTGGTGGATTTCATCATTAATCGCTCTCGCCCTGCCTTATGCAGGCTGGCGCAGGAGTATCAAAACAGGGAACTTCTCCCAGAAGGGCCAAACCCATTTAGGTTTCTTTTCTGGGAAGACAGACATGTGTAAACAGTTACAAACAATGCCCTTCCATGTTTACTATGTTGACATTTGGTCAAGAGCTGTGATGTTGGAAAATACCTTGCAAAGTTAAAATGGTAGAATGTTTATGTTCTTGGGGCTTTTGTGTTTAAAGAAAAGAAAAAAGAAAAATCTGACCTTTGACTCTTAGCTAGCAAATCATTAACCTTGCATAAAGACCAGTACACAGATTTATGGGTGAATTCTCCTTTCCTCGAATCAAAACTTACATGCTAATGCTAAAATGGGTTTATATTTTGTTGGAACAATGACAAGCTGGGATAGTGAGAGTAAGGGCTTTGCTATGTGATTGCTGGGGTAGCAGTGACCACTAAATTTACTTGTATTGGCTGAGTGGTCTGTTCTTTTGGGAAGTGAATCCCAGAGAACCCAGAAGTGCTTTTCTTAAGGCTGTGTTTGTGATGAACTTTGTATTGTAAATATTTTTTGGATTTGTAATGACTCTAGGTTTGGGATTTCTTTTTCCCTGGTATCTGATTCTAGTAGCGGTTAGCAGCTATCCTTTTTTAAAAAATAACAAGCTGATCTCAGTGAGTTCAGTGATGAGCATGGAGAGGACAATAGCCTCAAACTGAGGTTGTGTAAAAGAGAAAATGTTATTCTGCAGCATACAAATTCTGATGTTTGGTTTTGGCCTCTGGCTTAGTTTGCTTATTTTTTGTCTCCCTGATGGTTGCCCTGCTAAGGTTGAGGAAGGTCTTGATGTTCAGCCATGAAGGGCTTCTGGTGATGAGGAGGTTTAGCAATCAGCTGCTCATAACCTTTCTCTATTAATATCCAATGTTCTGGCCATTCATTAACTGTGTACAGGGGAATGTTTTTGATAACGATAAACAAGAGCTGCTGGCTTGACTTTGTAATATTGTCCTATCACACAGGCCTATTGTGCTGCAGTCCATTTCAGCATGTCCACAGAAAGATAACATTTCTCGCCGCTTGTAATGAAATCTGGCTTCATAAACAAGAGCTGTTTATGTAAAACCACTGGTGGAGCGCATTTCCTTTGTTGGGATAGAAAAGGGATTCATTCTTGCATTATTTCCACTACAGTGGTGACTGTATCACTTCATTTCCCCCCTCTGAATAATGTATCTAGGGTAATGGAACAGCCTCTGCTTTTCACGTCTGGCGCATGTTACAGAGCCTGCTGAGAGCAGCGAAATGCGCTGGGTGATACCTTTTGTTGGACTTGCTTTCTTGGCTCAAGCGTGGGCAAGGTCCTGAGATTCACAGAGCTCACCCTGTCGAAATTGGGCTCCAACATTTTTTATTTGAAAACAGCAGCCGACAGAAGAGCCGTTATTTCAGATCCATTTCACTTGGACGAATTTTGTCTGCAATTCCAAGTATGTATATCAGGAAGGAAGCTCCATGCAATGGTGCTCAGCTTTTTGAAAATATGCATAGGATCAGGTTGTCAGTTGCTTAATAGCACAGGCCTGTACATGTCTACTCAGAAGTAAGTCTCATTTAGTTCAGAAGCTTTTACTCCCATCTTAACAGGGGTATAGGATTGCAGCCTAAGCAACTTTTTTCTCAAATGCACCTGTTAGGATTACCAATTTGAATTGATATAGTCTCTTCCATTCTGTAATTTTCTGCTTGCTGATGTTCTCTTTCCAGTTGTTGCATCAGAGCTGTAAGTGTAGGAAAGCTGTTTGTTTGTTTGTTTGTTTAGAGCTTTTTAAAAAAAGAAAAGAAAAGATTTTTGAGTTTCTCTAATTCACCCTGCCAGTGTCTTACAGGCATTCTTGAAGGTCGTTCAGCAGTGCTCATAAATACATACAAATCATCAGCTAAAAGATTGTTAACCTTGTAAGCTGTGCCATTTCAGCGCTGCTCAGTGCATTCTTCCACTACAGTCTGTAGCCTAGTACAGTACATGTACAGAATGCAATGCTTCTTGTTGCCTTCCTGCTCCACCAGTGATACCAGGGCCTTTTCTTTCTTTCTTTCTTTCTTTCTTTCTTTCTTTCTTTCTTTCTTTCTTTCTTCAAAGGATACTTAAATTGCTTCCTTCATTTCCTCATGTCTCTCTGACGACATCTTGCTAAATCCAGTTCTGTGTGTTCAAATGCATTGTTGTGTTTTGCAGGGAGGTCTGATGAATTGTGGAAAGATTGCTGTTAGACAGTTATAAAGTTGTTACAATATCTTACAGATTTTGGTTAAGAGCCCACACCTTTTCATTGTTTTCCAGTTCTCATCATGGGTTTTTTTTTGGGGGGGGGGAGGGATTATTTGATGTTCGTTTGGCTTATGATCCCTTTTCCTGAGGAACAACAGAGCAAAAATGACTCAGGTGTGCATAAACCCGTCACACTGTGGAAGAAGCCCTTTCATGACATAGGCGGTGTATGCACCACAGGCTTAAAGCACATGATTTCCCCCAAAGACTCCTGGGAACTATGGTTTGTTAAAGCTGCTGGGAATTGTCGCTCTGTGAGGTTTTCAGGATTCTTTGGGCAGGAGCCATCTTACAAGCCCAGACAGTGGAAGCCCTGTGCAAGGACTTCGGTGGGGGGGCTTTCCCCAATAATAATAATAATAATAATAAATTTTATTTATACCCCGCCCTCCCTGGCCAGAGCCGGGCTCAGGGCAGCTAACACCAATAAAATCACAGTAAAAACATAATAGGGGGGGGGGGAGAAAAAACCAATTTAAAATACAGGTTAAAATACAATTTAGAATGCAGCCTCATTTTAAAAGTAGCGGATAAATCAAGACCGTAAGGGGAGGGAAACATAAGGGTCAGACTGAGTCCAAACCAAAGGCCAGGCAGAACTGCTCTGTCTTGCAGGCCCTGCAGAAAGATGTCAAGTCCCGCAGGGCCCTAGTCTCTTGTGACAGAGCGTTCCACCAAGTTGGGGCCAGTACTGAAAAGGCCCTGGCCCTAGTTGAGACCAATCTAACCACCTTGTGACTTGGGACCTCGAAAATGTTGTCATTTGGTCCTCTGTGGGGCATACCAGGAGAGGCGGTCCCGTAGGTACGTGGGTCCTAGGCCACATAGGGCAACCCCTCTAAAAATTGGCTTGGGATTTGTGCCAGGATAACCCCCAGAACAGTGCATTTCTCTCAGTGCAACTTCCACCCCATGTGCTTTAAGTATGTGTACACAGTCATCGAGGAGGATGAAATGTGCCTCACTAAAGTGATAGGTGGATAGCTGTGTTTTATTACTGGTCATTCCGAAAGGAACACTACCATCAAGGAACTACCACGCACAGGATTGTGGTGTTTAACTTGGGAGTGAGAGCCACTGAATTCAATGCCACTTACTTCCAAGTAAGTTTAGTTAGCGCCTTTCGCTGCATACAGAAGCAGGCCCCTGTTACATGTTTATTGCTGGACAAACTGGTCATTTAGTTGGAGTTGTATAATTAGTCTTTCTCTCTCTTCCCTGTCCCTGCAATTATCCTGCTCCACTTCAGGGTGGGGAAGTGGCACTCTGGGTAAGAGTGTGTCAACCCTTTCCTACTCTGAAAATTCCGCCTCCCGAACAAGTTACTCATGGCATAGGAGGAGATGGAGACAAACAGCAACCTGGTGTATATTTTGGTTTTGAAGCTTGCAGCCTCTTTAATACAAGCATCATGTTGGTGTGGAAGGCCTTCTGCAGTTGCTGCTGCACATGGAACTATCTCTTTCTTTTTCATATTTCTTTCTATATCTTTCCTCCCACACCCTCTATTTCTCTGCCTCCTTCTTCTTCCCCAAATTGACTTCTTTTTTTAAATATGAGCTTCATTTGGAGGCTTACTTAATCTCTGTTTTGTGTGCACATTCATGTGAGTGTGTCACTGAACTCTTACCTGCTGAGCTTTTCATTTGACTTTGTCACTGCTTGCAAAACTGTTAGGAACACCCCTCCTGTGACCACAATCTAAAATAATAATGATAAAAAAACCCTCTGCTATCAAGTGGCCTGTTTGATTGTTTCTTAAATTCAGAGAACCTGCTCTCAAGGATCTGGGGGAAAATAGATCTCTCTGTGCCTTTTTCCTTCTTTCTCTCTCTCTATTTTGGCTTAAATTTCATTTAATAGATCAATGAGATGACTTCTCTAACATCTCTGGCAAGCTATTTTTAGCTTTTTAAGCTTTAAAAGAAACAACAGGGCCCTAATAATGTGGTGGCTTTTGTTTGCGTGTTGTGTTGTGGACTTTCACAGCTTGGTACCATTTCTTCCTCCCTCGCTGTAGATTAGGCATATCCATTGTGTGCCCATTTGGAAATGCCAGTGGCATCATGCCAAGAGGCAGACTGAAATGAAATGTTTCGCATAAATACATTTGAATTTGGGTGTAAAAAGCTGAGAGCCCATCCTATGCTTCACAATGGCAGAGCAGAGAAACATCTCCCTGACCTGTTCAGATTCTTTGGTGCTAGAGGTCACCCGGAGGGCATTTGGAGGTGGTCCATGGCCTTGATGTAGGTAAAATGTAAAAGTAAAGGACCCCTGGACAGTTCAGTCAAAGGCGACTATGGGGTGCTGCGGTCATCTTGCTTCAGGCTGAGGGAGCTGGCGTTTGTCCACAGATAGCTTTATGGGTCATGTGGCCAGCATGACTAAACCACTACTGGTACACAGAGGACCGTGACAAGTGCCAGAGCGCACAGAAACGCCGTTTACTTCCTGCCGCAGTGGTACCTATTTATCTACTTGCTCTGGTGTGCTTTCGAACTGCTAGGTTGGCAGAAGCTGGGACAGAGCAATGGGAGCTCACCCCGTCATGCAGATTCGAACCACCGACCTTCCGATTGGCAAACCCAAGAGGTTCAGTGGTTTAGACCACTGCGCCACTCGCATCCCTTGATATAACATCTAGCTAGTCCTACAAACATGTATTCTCTGTTCTCTGGAATGCTTTCCCCATTCAACTCCACCTGGCACCTTCATTGACTTATTTTTGGCACCAGGTAAAGACTTCACATTTCCCCCAGGCCTTTGATGGACCAAGCTCATTCAGTGCACTGCCAAAGCTTACTATGGCTGTTATGGGGTGGGGAGTTGGGGGGTTGGTATGTTATATGAATGATTTTTCCTAGGGTATAATGTTCTTACATTTATGCTTTTAAATGTAAGTCGCTTGGATACCTTTTAGGTAACAAGCAACTAATAAGTTGAGTTAAGTATATCATATCACATTGTACCATATCATTTCTGCCGTATACTGAGGAACACCATTGTCCCATCTAGCTCAGTATGGTTTAATGCTTGGCAGTAGTCCTCCAGAGATTCTTTCAAAGACAGATCTTTTCCAGTGCCCCTTCAACCCATCTGCTGCTGCCTCTATCCACCCACAGAATTGCCTGCTGCCATTTCACCAGCCGGTGAAATACCATGGCCACCATGACTGACAAGCCCCTCCCAACCTGCCGCCTGAGGCAAGGAGCTCATTTTAGCCAACCCTATCTTGATGCCTGCATGTCTTTATTGCCTTCCTAAGATTGGGGTACAGGTGACCTGGACAGCCCTTTGGGATTATCACCCCTACAGGCAGCAGTCGTTCTAGGTGCGTCCGATATGTGTGTGAACAGAACTGCACACTTCACACCTAACCCTGAAGTGACCTGATAACACCATAAAAAGCAGTGGGGCTGGGGCGGAACGGTGCGTTTGCAAGTGAATGTGTGTTGCGATTATATTAGGGCTGCCATATGTCCGGATCTTAGGCAAGTAAATCGAAAAATCACTTTTTTCGGCATTTTTGTTAAAAAATAACCCCAACGATTTTTGGAATGTCCTGGCAAGCCGGAACGTAACGCCCACGTAAATTGGTCACTACCTGTACTTTGCTCTTAGGCAGTGACTGCATAGATGGCTTGCCAGTTCTTCATTAAATGAAGTATTTAGGTGGGGTCCTGAGAAAGCTTTTAGAATAGCACAGTATGTAAACTCCTAATATATACACCAACTTAGGCTGCCGTCTGCATACATGAACCTCCCAGTAAGCCCCACTGAAAACAAGGGGGCTGAATTCTGCGTAAATATGCACTGTTTACTTGCACTGTTAAGAGTTATCTCTCACATGTTCCCTAAGAGCTCTTAAGGGCACTTCCTATAAACAAAAGGTAAAATCCTTTGCAAGGATGGAATAATATCGGGAGCTTACATGGTTAGAGTTGTTTTCCTATGGGGGAATGGTCAAGACTAGGGCTGATTCAAAGGTTCAGCCTCCTCCATAGGGACAAAGACTCCTCACAGGAGAAGAAGGGCTTGAAAACAGCTCTCTGTGTGAATGTTGCTTTTTGAACGGAGAGTCCATACTGGCACCAACAATTTCACAAATACGCAGAGCTGATCCCAAGACTTCTTTGGAGCTTGGTGTTCGTATGGCAGGCCACTTTCCAAACATTATGCTCACCATTTGGAGTGCTGCCATCAAAAGTGCTTTTTACGGCGCTCCCTTCCCAGGAGAGCTTTAATGTTTAATGTTGTGTAGCACATAGTGTATAGCAGGGTTGGGAAATTCTAGCCCATGAGCCTGCTATACCCCTCCCTGAACTGTGAGGCCATTTCGACCAAGCCATGCCCACCTCTCCTATACCTGATGCCATATATGACATCAGGTGTTCAGCTGGTAAAAACCCGGCACAGGCAAAAGGGAGTTTGCCGGCGCCCTCTGCAAAGCACCCCACAAGATAGCACTTTGAAAGGGACCCTGCAAGATCCCTGTGGGCAAAGACGGTCATGTGATGTCATTGTGATGTCAGGTGGGTGGCCAGATCAAGCCTCCCCATCCCTATAGAGGCCTGGGCTTGAATTTTTGTTCAGCCATGGAGCTCCCTAGGTGCCCCTGGACCTGTCTCCTAGCTCAGCTCATTCCCCATCATTAGGGAAGTGCATGCTGCCTTGATCTGCTGCAGGAAAAGGTGTGGTGATTTTTTTTTAATGTAAGAAATATATATTGGGACGCGGGTGGCGCTGTGGGTTAAACCACAGAGCCTAGGACTTGCTGATCAGAAGGTCAGCGGTTCAAATCCCCGCGACGGGGTGAGCTCCCGTTGCTTGGTCCCTGCTCCTGCCAACCTAGCAGTACAAAAGCACATCAAAGTGCAAGTGGATAAATAGGTACCACTCCAGCAGGAAGGTAAACGGCATTTCCATGCGCTGCTCTGGTTCACCAGAAGCGGCTTAGTCATGCTGGCCACATGACCTGGAAGCTGTACGCCGGCTCCCTCGGCCAATAAAGCGAGATGAGCGCCGCAACCCCAGAGTCGATCACGACTGGACCAAATGGTCAGGGGTCCCTTTACCTATATATATATATATATATATATATATATATATATATATATATATATACACACACAGATATATATGTAATATCTATAAGCTACTTGGTATAAATTTCTATGGGTTTTAACTTATAGGAGGTGGGATGATTTTCTGGGTTTCTGCTGCTTCAGAAGACGATTGAGCACAGCAGTTCTCTTCTTTGTGGACTTCTTTGCTTGCCTGCTTTTAAGTTCTTGTCCGGATACTTTACTTCTGAGTAAACATGTATAGGACTGCACTGTCCCTGATTTTCCCCGTCACTTGTGAAACCAGCCTTAACTTGCTTACACTATAGCTATTCATGTTTGCAACCAGAGTAGACATTGTTGCTGTGATTTTTGTCTTGTTTTAATGCTCCCTCCGTTAGTAATAACATCCAATTTCTTATAGGAAAATCATTTGTAAAGCAAACAGCATTTTAATTCAAGTTATTTAATTCAATTTATTTGTTGCTCTCTCCAACTGAAGAAGCTTCAAAGAAACTACGACTGGAAAAATATAAGAAAATACACATCAGAGAGATCATTTTATTATCATGTATTTTCAATTTTAAAATAATGTGTGCTAACACTAAAATGTTAATCAGCAAATAATCAGTTACAAATAATAAAATATCCTTTCACACCCAAAAATCAAATCAGCGACTGTAATAAGTTGTTTTTTTATCTTTCTATTGCAGGAATCAGTATTTCTTCTTTTAACTGGTGAACTGTAGTGTCTTAGAGACTCAGGGCAGATTCACAGCATATATTTCAAGCAAGTGACTTCTCACATTATCTTGGGATCTGTAATTTCCCTCTCACAGAGCTACAATTCCCAGCATCCTCAACAAACTGCAGTTTCCAGGATTTCCTGGGAGAAGACATGTACTCCATATGTCTGGTGTGAATCTGCCCTGAGTTATGAATCGAGAATTCACCAGTCTAGATCTCAGAACTGCCATGAACTTACCAAGCGGCCTTAGGAAAGATGTTGTGTCTCAGCCTCAGTCCCCTCATCTGGTGAATAATAACAATACAGACTTTAATTGCATGGTCTCTGTAAGGATAACAGCTAGATGATGCAGGTGAAACACTTTGAAATGCTTGAAAGCGCTATACAAATGTATTCTTACTGCCTCTTGGGGGCCTACTTGTAAAATGTGTGTCACGTTTGTCTTTTGGAAACCTGCTCCCTTAGATCATAATCAAAGCAATGTTCAAATCCCTTTTCCGTGGAGGATATTTTTTATAAGGCTTAACTACATGAGATTTTCCTTTTCCCTAGAAATGGTTGTGGGGCTCTTCTCGTCTTGTTCTTAATTGAAAGGTGCTTTGCTTTTCACAACCAAGTACCTCAGAGCATATTCTTTAGAGCTTCTGCTCGGTAACTGTTTCCTCTGGGACCACAGAGCGTTGCAAAGTGCTCACCGGTACCCTTAAGGGAATTATGATCAGAAGCAATAATGCAGCGAGGCTTCGGAAGGTGGATGGAGGAGACAAGCAACTTTTGAAGACGAACCCTGCAGGGTGTTCTCAAAATCCAGAGCTGGCAGGTGAGAATGGATGGGAGACTTATGTCTAGCCACACATAAGATTGCTTTATTTTATTCTTTATTCATGGCATTCTTATACCACCCAATAACAGAAAGTTCCTTGGGCAGCTTGCAGGACATAAGCATAGAAACAGTTTAAATACAAAAGAAAACTTAAACTCAGGTGCAACATAAATCCAATCAGAGAAACAGAAAGCACCACAAATCCAAATTTAAAATAAAGGTTTAAAGATTAAATGAAAAGGTCTGCACCCAGCACTGAGAAGACTGTCTTAGATAAACCTCTCTAGGGCTATAACTTGGTGGTAGATCATCTGCTTTGCATGTAGAAGGTACCCTGTTCAGTCCATGGCATCTGCAGCTATAGCTGGTAAAGACTCCTGCCAGGAATTCTGAAGAGCTGCTTGCCAGTCAGTGTAAACAATTCTAAGCCAGATAGATCAATGCTCTAACTCAGTATAAGGCAGCTTACTATGTTCCTGTGAATATAGGAATTGGGATGCCACTACCGAAAAGGCCCTGTCTGTGGTGGTTCCCTGCCCCCACTTCATTTGGCAGTTTCTTTGTCTTACATTCCTTTTAATCACAGCCACTTCATTTCTGCCAGAATTGTTGACTTTACACAGGCATCTGAAATACGCCTAAATTTACCCAGCTCAGCTCTGTTTTACCTTGAGGTAATGCTAAGTTCATCTTAACAGCTGAGAACCTCTTTTTAAAAAGCAATTCTTTGCAATTGCCTGTCATCTTTAAGAAGAAAACGGTGATTTGCAATTAGTGATTTTTATGCTAACACCACAGCATGTTGCATAACTCTTCTCTACCTTATGAACCAGTGATTCTTGGTGATGCTTTGCCATGGATTACATCACCAGCATTTTCTTTAGTGCATTCTGAGAGTTTAAAAACCTCTCTTTCTTTTTCTGCAAGCTTTTAACAGTGCAAACACCAAGAGATATTGATATTCTCTTTTTAGAAAAAGTGCTTGCATTAGCAAACAGCCCATGTACGTATGTTAACTGATGATGGAAGTAATGTGAGCTTCAGCATGGTCACTAAAATGCTCTTCAGATAAATGCATGGCGTGTCCCCATTTCCTCCTGCTCTGGACAGACACGCATAAATGAAGCTCCAGAAATGATCTCCCATTTAGGTACTGGCCATTCTGAGAGATAGAATGGAGTCAAACACTTTGAGAACCTTCTTAAGAGCTATATAATTTTTGGTGTTTTGCTCAGCACCAGAAAGTTTTGAATTCTCCCTGCTTCCCTGGATCATAAATGCCATGGTGGAATCTCATTCTGCAGCCTGAAATCGATGATCAATGCAAATTAGACTTGATCGTCTTAAAGTAGAGGTTGCCAACATGGTGCCTATGTGCCCACCAAGGGATTTTCCACAGGGTCTCTGCCCCCACAGCTGAAATTAGGCCTGAAAAAAGCATTCTGTTGTAGTCAGTACAATAGGTTGTGTTGTTAACTTGAATTCTGTATGTGTGTGTGTTTGGTGCCATTTGCAAATGTGTCCCCTGATCCAAAAAGATTGGTGACCCCAGTCTTAAGATATTGCTATAGAATGAGTTTTTGTGGCTGTTCTTTAGTGTCTGCTTCAATGAATATCATCTTCAATGGGAAATGGTCCCACGCAGATGGAACCCCTGAGTGAGATTTGCATGCATCTTGTATTTTATTTTCATCTCTAAGTGCTTTTGATCTCAGCCATCTACCATCAACAACTTTCCTGCTCCAACCAAACCTTGTAAATAAAGTATTGGTTGAGGGGGTAGCTCTTGTCTATGGTCCATTTTTCCTTTCAGCAATGATTACTGTTAGGATATCAATGACAGCATTGACAGTATTGGGGTAAGAGGGTGGGAGGGAGATCAATGTTGCATTGCTGAGACAAATTGCAGTAGATTGCTGACTCGTCCATACTTAACTGTCTTCTGCTTTTCCTAATGGAGACACTGGACAGACTAGGAGTAGAAGCATTAAAGTACAATCATAAGCAGTCAACAGTTCCTCCTGTTAACACACTTGAAATCAGAAAAGACAGGATTAATTTTCTGCTTTCCCCCTCCACTCGCTGGACTTTTAAAGCTTCCTTTAAAGAGGCTTTGCCAAAGTAAAGTGGCATATACAAGTTGTGTTGCTGTGCAAAAAGAAAGAATAAATGGCTTTTATCCTGTCTAATGCTGTAGCTGTCTGTTGAAATGAATAACTGTCTCAAAGAAAACATGCTCCGTGCCCCTTTGCCAAAAGCTATAGCGTGCCCACTTCCAGAAACTTCTGGAATTTTGGGGGGGTAGCCTGCGAAAAGCTCTCTTTCCAACTAAATGGCCGACTCATGGAGTTGCTTGCACTTTATTTGCGCTCTGACATTGACTGTTAGGCGAGAATGGATTTTGTAGCCAATAAGAGTGGGTTTCCTCGTTCTAAGTGTGATGGACCATAATAAGCAAGTCAGGTAAGTTCTTGCGTGCAAGTATTACATTACCAATCTGACTTTGTTTTGCTTTTGTGGTGATACACAGATGATGAATAATATTTGGCAGATCTGCAACACGTGCTGGCCCTCACGAGGGCCGGTACCTGAAATTAGATAAAAGCAGCACAATGCATGTAGCAGCGTGGGAGAAAGGAGGCTAAGCAATATGAGGATGTGCACTTTCTGTCTCTGCCAAAGACTGTGAGCAATCTCACAGTCCATATCACTGCATGATGGACCAGTTTCAAACCCAATAAACTAAACACGAGCTAGGCAGCACTGATCTGTATCTGACCTATCAAGACTCTCTCTGGCTCATGCAGCACAAATCATTTGATGTAATTTCAGTGTTTGTATTGTTTTCTACCTCCCAAGAGGAATCGCAAAGCTGCTAACAATAGCATACTGGAAAGAATCCAGTAATCATGAAAAGCCACAACACAACTGGTAAATGTAATACAACATTCATAAAATGTTACGGCTTGGACCTTAAGTTGACAACTCCCCCTCCAGCTATAGCCCTCCACATGCCAATTACAAAGGTTGCCCATTTTCTAGGAGTAGCTTTTCAGGGGGTTGTGGGGGGAAAGGAGAGGTGGGAAAGACATTGTGTTCATGGGACAAAAGGTGGGATCTAATAAATCCCTACAATAGAGGCATTTCAATAAAGTAAGAGGTTCTCCTGCATCACGGTGGGACTAGGTGGCCTTTGTATCCTCCACGTCTCTGATTCTAATGGAACACAATATTTATTCTTAATTATTGTTTACATTTATTAGTTGTCTGCTAACTTAGTCCTCAAGGGGACCAACTATACGTGGTTAACAAAAATTGGAATACAAATAAAACAACATCAAATCAGATATAATGCATTAGCCCCAAAATGATACAAATACTTTAAAAGTACAACCAATAGCTTCATCCAAATATATACACTCTTATGCCCCCTGCCTAGTTTACTGAGGCTATAATCCTATAAACACTAATTTAGAAGCCCCGGTCATGTGCATTGGGTTGCATGATTGCATTGTGAGACCTTAATCCTCTGCAAACTTCCCTGGGAATAAGTCCCGCGAGAAACAGTGGGATCTACTGCCAAGTAAACATGCAGAGGAACTGTTAAGAAGCTGCTTAGTTTCCCCCTAATCTCTAGATTTCAGGAATGGGAGAGGAGGGCTGGAGCAAGACTGGATTCAAGCCAGATGTTGAGTACCATAGAGGCAGACATTCAACAGAACTCTGGGTTGTCCTAGTACCTCCCACTCTGCTGGGAAGACAGAATTGACAGAATCTTGTGAAAGAGTCTTATCCAGCTGTCATCTGCAATTTCCTCAGATGTGCACAGTGGCACACTTTGACTCTATGAAACTCTTTGTGCTGTTGAAGTTGACAGTTCTCTTGTTCCTAACTGAGCGCAGGTTGGGTGGGGATTGTGGAAGAGAGGGGGGGCACGGTGAGTCCTTTTCTCGCCCCCATGATTCTCCTTGGAAATGTGTTGCTAACTGACTTGATTTTGCTGCTTTCTGTAAGTATATTGCAGAAATTGGTAATCGTTCCTTTCAACCAAGTCATGCTCAAAGCTGACCCACTGAAATAATGGACTTAAAATCTATGGGCTTACTCTGAGTGTTGCTTAGTTGGGTACAACCCATAGAGTTCAGCAAATCACAGAATGCCAGAACTGCTTGTGAGACATGGTTTAGACTTTTCCTGCTCATCCCTTGGATTTATTCTCCCTCCCTAGAGATTTGTTGAACCCCACAGCCATCCATGTTCCAGATGAGTTTTGTAGGATGGGAATCTGCTTATTTGATCTGAGAGGCAATGTGAGTTGAGAAGTGCCTTGCAGATGGTTAGCAACTTTTAACGCTCCCAGCATTAATCTTTCAACCTCCATTTCAAAGTTTCCCTGACTTCTTGCGTCTCCCCCCTCAAAAAAATACCCAACACCACCGAATAATTTGTCTTGCAGTGGTTGGCCTTGGAACACAACTCATTCATTTAGATTTTTGTCTCTTCTGCTTTTATCTCTGCTGAGAAAAAATAGGAGTAAACCCACCCAGTGCTTTCCCACAAGGACTTAGAGGTGTGGTTTAAAAAGAACTACAGAGAATGAACTTCTATATGGAGTTCAAAGGAAATCTTAACAACAAGGCCTTTGTTTCAATTTGCATCCTGAACTTTGGTATAAAATACTGTACTTCCTGGCTCTGTAGTTTTGGCATTGGCCATTAGTCACGTTTAAGTAGATTATGAGTGGAAAGAGAGGAAAAATAAAAGCCTAATAATAAATGAAGACTATTGCACGAACCACATCAGTACTGGTTTGCTTGCATATAACGCTATGAGAACGTGCGTCATTTTCTACAGAAGTCCACAAGAATGCTGAGCTGGTCTAAGCAATATTTGATGTTAAAGGGGTTCTTTGTCCATGTAAAGAATGAGCAAGGATGCTATGCACGGTCCTCTAGTGCTAGTCTGTTCAGAAGGTCCTGGAGGATGCATCTTACCAACCAAGGTCTTAAGTCTTCCTCTTTTGTAGACAATGCATTAAGGAAATCAGAGGGTGTGGTATAAAGGCAGAGAAAGCTGCAGTTCCTGTCTCTTCAGTTTTCTGGAATCAGCTTGGGGCAAAAGTGTCTCTAGCTCAACCATCTTCTCCCTGGCTGAAGCTCTGGTATGGGGAAGTGCAAAACAAGTGTTTGCTGTCCTAAGGTTACATTCTATGAGCCATGTATGTGTCAGATCTGGCAAATAATTTTTTCTCAGCGTTTTTTTTTAACGAGTCTCTTTTGGCAGAAAGGAAGAGAATTAATCAAATTTGACTGATAAATTTTGGGTTAAAATGTGTGCTTCCCGGAGAGGGGTGGGATCCTGTATGAGTTGAGATTCCTGCATTGCAGGGGGTTGCACTAGATGGCCCTCAGGGTCCCTTCCAACTTAAAAAACTAACCTTAAGGGTGATGGGGTCGATGCCACTGCAGTTTAAATAGCTTTTGTTTGCATACTGAAGCCATGACTGCCTTAACAAGAAGGCAAGGGAACACATCCTTCTGAAGTCTTTCCCCACTGAAACACCACTGCGGTTGGGAGAGCCAAAGCGAGGAGGTATCCCCCCCCCAAAAAAAAACACCTCCATAAATGTTTCCAGTCTCTCTCTCTCTGCTTGTTTGACATAAAACTTAACACAATTCTAGATTCCCTTGGCACTCTGTTGTGAGAGAGTTGTCCACCTTGGCTTTGTCTTACTCAAAAGAAACTGGCTGCATTGCACTTCTATAACCTTTGGGTTTTAGAGAGGAACAGAGCGTAGGGGGTGGGGTTTTTTTTTTTTTTAAATACATTTTGCAAACTCATTGCAAGCCAGGCAGATTTCGTGATGCATGACAGCAGTTGCCTCTTGATGAGCCCAGGGCATATGTGCAATTGCATTTTGCCAGTTTTGTGATTTGGGAAAGCACCCACCGGATCATTAGTATTAGCACATCTCAAACAGAAATGGGCCACTTCCTTACAGCAACAGCACCATTTTCTTGCAAAACACCAGTGCAAGGATTGGCTTGGTTCAGGCTTATTTTCAATTACATCTGTCTTTTCCTGTTGATCATTTAAAATACAAAAATAACCTCTTACCGTGGATAAAATAGATTTTGGTTGGGACGGAATTTTTATTTCCCTCGAAGCCAATCTGCTGATTGGTTTCTTGGGAGAGAGAGAAGCTGAACGCTCTGGTAGTATTTTGAATGCAAGTTGCTTCCTGTTACTATTCTTAAGAACTGGGTTTGTAACCAGACCAGGTACCCATTTCATATGCTGTTCAAACCACCACCGATTTCCAGAGCAAGATTGTTTTTTGCCCCTGCCCCCCTCCTCCAGTTGTTCACACTAACAAAATCAAAAACTGCAGACACAGGCCCAAGTCTTATAAATACAGTCGGACAGGCAGAGAAGATGGAATTTGGTTGGTTGGCATTCAGCCAGCAAAGCTAACTAACCCTACTGTAGGATTTGCAGCGCACACACACAAAAAAAAGAGGGGGGATTTGGTTTCAGTATCTTTGCAGAGCAACCCATCCG
Source organism: Podarcis filfolensis (assembly GCF_964270895.1). Lineage (NCBI taxonomy): Eukaryota > Metazoa > Chordata > Lepidosauria > Squamata > Lacertidae > Podarcis > Podarcis filfolensis. Next base: position 40,013,649 of record NC_139608.1, on the reverse strand, counting down.
TAGCTGACTGTTTGCATTTTTTATACTGTACTCTTGAAAAAGGAAAACACATGAAGCCTTTAGGTCTGGTCCTAGTTGTTGACCCTCAGATGGAGAACTCACAGTGGTGGGGCTTGTTGTGTCCGGTCCTTCTGTTCCAGCAGATGAAGTGTCTCAGTTTTTGAAACCCGGATTGTACATTGAGGTCAGGGAAGAAAATAAAGGATCCTCACCTCCCTTCCCACTCCTGTCACATTTTGTTGTTCCAGTATAAAACCCTTTCCAAAAACCAAGTGATACTTTTCATGACTACTCCAGAAGATGTTGTTTCTCTCCCGCTCTCTCCCTCTCTCTTTCACACACACACACACACACAGAGAGAGAGAGAGAGAGAGAGAGAGAGAGAGAGAGAGAGAGAGAGAGAGTTTAATTATGAAGAATGCAGTGTGGATAAAATTGATTTTAAAATATATTTTTTAAAATGAAGTCACATTTTATATTAAGTCACTTAAAAGACTTGATTGAAAATGAAATCTGAATTGAATAAAAACATAATGAATTCTACACTTATCTTTTGCAACTGAATATAATTAACACCTGCTTTCCTATGCAACAGGACAAAAGTGGAGAAAATGTTTTATTTGTGAGGTCAAGTACTGTAAATATGTTACAACAGGTCTCTTATTGTGCAGCATTATTGCAAACTATAAATATTTATGACTATAACAAAACAGCTTGAGCATTTATTTTCTTTCTCATAGCTTACTAACTTTACTTTAGGGAGTTCTGAGCAGTTAGGCCATAGTCCAGTATGGTGTGTGGCCCCTGCATTCTATCTTTGTTCCCTTGCACATGCCCTTTTCTAAAAGAGAGTGTCCTCTGTTTTTCAGCATCCGTCAAATCCTGAGAGCAGTTTAGTAGGTTTACCAAAAGTAAAGATTTCTTTTTCTCCTATGCACAGTGTGTCTTGGGGATGGGAGGTGCTGATGGAGCAGTAGTAAAGTGAACAGCAGTTGGCAGATGCTACAGTTTTCCTGTGAGTATCTCAATTCAGACTTCATGCCAAAACATAGTTGAGAATGCTTGACTTAGAATTTGGCAGATGTCTAAATGGATGGACCATGATTTGCGATCAGCCAGAAATCCAGAAACTGGTGTGTGAAGCAGGTTTGCAAACCGCCCTGAGACCTCTGCGTATAGGGCAGTACGTATATAAATTCTAATAATAATAATAATAATAATAATAATAATAATAATAATAATAGTAGTAGTAGTAGTAGTAGTAGTAGTAGTAGTAGTTTGGCTGAATTGAGAAGCCATATTTACCATAGTCACTGTGCCTCAGAAATGCACAGAAACAAACCAAACCCAGCAGCTGCATATATGTCTGGCTTTTCTGCTTTCAAGGACACTTAAGCTGAATCTAAATGTTTGTTTCCAAACAGGAAGTCCTAAATACTTAGTGTAATGTTATCTTAATTCCTGGGTAGCTGATCCAAGCCATATCCAGCCCCCAAGTGACTTTTGGTGACCTGCAATCCACGCTGCCCAAATTTGGCTGCATTTTGTCAAGGTTTTAGAGAGGCTTAGGAAACAGGAAGAAGCATGGCCTTCTTTCACCCCAGAGCTGGGCTGGTGTAGGAGGAGACAGTGCTACCTCACTGCTGCTATGGGAAACAAACATTGCATTATTGTCCCTCCAGGGTAGTACTGGGGCAGGAGGAGACCCTCCTTCACTGGTGTTGCCCTAGAGAAGCTCCCCCCCACCCCTGCCTCCCCGGCTCTCTGTGTATGTCTGTTTGCTTGTCTGTGTCCCGCCTCACTATGGATGTGCATATGCATTTTCCCACCACTTAGAATCATAGAATCATAGAGTTGGAAGAGACCACAAGGGCCATCGAGTCCAACCCCCTGCCAAGCAGGAAACACCATCAGAGCACTCCTGACATATGGTTGTCAAGCCTCTGCTTAAAGACCTCCAAAGAAGGAGACTCCACCACACTCCTTGGCAGCAAATTCCACTGTCGAACAGCTCTTACTGTCAGGAAGTTCTTCCTAATGTTTAGGTGGAATCTTCTTTCTTGTAGTTTGGATCCATTGCTCCGTGTCCGCTTCTCTGGAGCAGCAGAAAACAACCTTTCTCCCTCCTCTATGTGACATCCTTTTATATATTTGAACATGGCTATCATATCACCCCTTAACCTCCTCTTCTCCAGGCTAAACATGCCCAGCTCCCTTAGCTGTTCCTCATAAGGCATCGTTTCCAGGCCTTTGACCATTTTGGTTGCCCTCCTCTGGACACGTTCCAGTTTGTCAATGTCCTTCTTGAACTGTGGTGCCCAGAACTGGACACAGTACTCCAGGTGAGGTCTGACCAGAGCAGAATACAGTGGCACTATTACTTCCCTTGATCTAGATGCTATACTCCTATTGATGCAGCCCAGAATTGCATTGGCTTTTTTAGCTGCCGCGTCACACTGTTGGCTCATGTCAAGTTTGTGGTCAACCAAGACTCCTAGATCCTTTTCACATGTAGTGCTCTCAAGCCAGGTGTCACCCATCTTGTATTTGTGCCTCTCATTTTTTTTGCCCAAGTGCAATACTTTACATTTCTCCCTGTTAAAATTCATCTTGTTTGTTTTGGCCCAGTTCTCTAATCTGTTAAGGTCGTTTTGAAGTGTGATCCTGTCCTCTGGGGTGTTAGCCACCCCTCCCAGTTTGGTGTCATCTGCAAATTTGATCAGGATGCCCTTGAGTCCATCATCCAAGTCGTTGATAAAGATGTTGAATAAGACCGGGCCCAAGACAGAACCCTGTGGCACCCCACTAGTCACTCTTCTCCAGGATGAAGAGGAACCATTGATGAGCACCCTTTGGGTTCGGTCAGTCAGCCAGTTACAAATCCACTGAGTGGTAGCATAGTCAAGACCGCATTTTACCAGCTTCTTTACAAGAATATCATGGGGCACCTTGTCAAATGCCTTGCTGAAATCAAGGTAGGCTACATCCACTGCGTTCCCTTCATCTACCAGGCTTGTAATTCTGTCAACACTTGTCTGTGTCCATCCCCTCTGCAGAATGCATGCATGTGTGAGTGTGCATCTGCTTGTGAAATGGACCCAGGTTGGCATGCCAACCCTCAACATGGTCCTTCAGCCGAAAACCGACAAAACCCCAAAGAGATAGCCACCTCTGCCTTATTGCAAACTTTCATATAATTCCACATTTACCAAAATGACTACCAATCTTGCTCTTGGCTCAATTCAAGTGTGGCAATCTGATGTGCCCGTTGGGGCACTGCATCTATGGCATACAATGCTTAGCATTTCCCAACTTGACTGCTTTACTTGGTGGTGGGCAACTCCAAGAGCCTCCGTTTGTGCAGATTCGGCGCAACTCCATAAAACCCCCAAATTTGTCAGAAGTGCAGGATTCAAATGTAATGATTAGAGATGGGTTATCAGGGCCATGGTTTTCCCAGCTATGGTTTTCCCAGTAGTGATGTGTGGAAGTGAGAGCTGGAGCATCAAGGAGGCTGATCGCCGAAGAATTGATGCTTTTGAATTATGGTGCTGGAGGAGACTCTTGAGAGTCCCATGGACTACAAGAAGATCAAACGTATCCATTCTTAAGGAAATCAGCCCTGAGTGCTCACTGGAAGGACAGATCGTGAAGCTGAGGCTCTAATACTTTGGCCACCTCACGAGAAGAAAAGACTCCCTGGAAAAGACCCTGATGTTGGGAAAGATGGAGGGCACAAGGAGAAGGGGATGACAGAGGACGAGATGGTTGGACAGTGTTCTCGAAGCTACAAATATGAGTTTGACCAAACTGCGGGAGGCAGTGGAAGACAGGAGTGCCTGGTGTGCTCTGGTCCATGGGGTCACGAAGAGTCGGACACGACTAAACGACTAAACAACAACACATCAGGACCATTGTGCACTCAGTAGCTTCATGGTGGCCTACAGCCCATTTGTTTTGTCTGCTTCCCCCTCCTCTATTTCTGTGTCTGCTGAAGGCATTCCAGTGTAGATAAGCAGAGGGCAGGGCCATTCTTTCTCTAGCATGCGCTGGCTCTACTCTTGCGTTCATTGTGCGCCCCTTGAAATTCCATGGCGCCCAGCCTCTTATATTAATCCCTTTTCCTATCTGCCGTCTTTAAGATGCAATAAGGAGTTTGACTGCCTTGTGCCAAACAGAGTGGCACAGCTGCCACCCACTTACTTGATTGTCTTTGGAAGCTGTGCCCAACAAGAATTTCATGCTACTCAGTTATCAGTGCCAGTGTGCTGTAAATGTGCAGGGAATATATTTTCATCTCTTTGTCATAAAAAGAAAACTAAGTGCTTTATCTCTTTTGTATAGAATATGCAACCAAAATGTTTTGGGTTGTTGTTTTTTTTTAAATGAGACTTCACTGGTTTTACCATCAATTGCTGGTTTTGCAGTCCTTGTGCCACTCCCTGAGAAATTTGACCAGTGAGGCTAACAGGAGCAGGCCTTAGTAAGAGCCTGGAGGCATGTCTTACTCTAAACATCAGTCTGTTTGCTTATTGCCACTGGCTCAAAATTACCATAATCACCCTAGGCTAATATCCGAAGGGTTAATATTTGCTTTTGCTTCCCAGAAGAGCTGATCTCTGCAAAGTGTGCAATGAGAAGAGGGAAACATTTGTACTCTGCTATCTTGGTGACAAACACCCGAGGGTTGTCAAAGTAATGATGGCTTTCCCAATTGGGATGAGATTGAATAAAGAAAGATTCATTCATGCTGATCTTTCTGTTGCTGTTCTAGGTGCTGTATGACTTTACATTTTATTTTTATTGCTGCTTTTATTTCTTATTTCTTACATCATTCAAAGCAGAGAGTCACCCAAAGATTCTTTTTTAGAGTGGATGAGCAGAAACTCACTGGTGAGGACAGGATTTCTCTTTCCTTTCTACATCAGGCAAATGTTTTAATGTTCCAATTAGAAGCAGCCTCTTAAAATGACCATGTAAAGTTGGAGACTGTATGTTCCTTTCATAGGCACTTTTCGTAACACCACAGGCTTTGAGTTGTTTTATCTTGATGTGTATTGTGTCTCTCCTCAGAGGTCTAGGAAAATAGCAGTGCAGTTAATCAAACATAACGATAAAATATTGAATAAATGTCATTAAAATTGTATACATCTAATCCACTTATTTTTGACATCTTTATCCTGCCTTTCTTTCTGAAGGGCAACTAGCAAAAGATGCAAAATACCAAAGTACAAAATGATGGTTGTAACAATGGAGAAAAATGGTTCCATAATGGCTTATCAGTGAAAGCCAAAAGCCAAGCCAGACAAAAACAACTTGAAGTGCTTCTAGAAAGTTATCCTCCGTGAGAAAAGGAATTCCACAGCTGGGAAGCATCTTCTGAGAGGGCCTTGTATGTGAAGCTTCATCATTTGATCACGCTACACAGAATAAGGTAGCAGCCTTTGGTTGCTCTTGGCAAGTGCACTAGACTACAATAGGTGAGGTCATCTGCTAACAGTATTGGGCCCAAGCTGTTTTGGACAGGTGCCAGTCTTTTATTGCCCATGCTGGCTGATGAATAGTTTCAGCTCTCTATTTAAGGTGTTGGTTTTCACCTAGAAAGCCCTACATGACCTTACATCTAATGGATCACCTCTTCCCAGATGTACCTACTAATACCTTCAGATCACCTGTGAAGGTTCTTCTCTGTATACAGTAGCTCCTCAATCTGAAGGGTGGCCACAACAGTGGGTGGCTGAAAGACGGCCTTTTTGTTGGTCCTTCCTTGATCTCATCTGCACTATACTTTTAAAGCAGTATCATACCAATTTAAACAGGGTTCTGAGAGTGTTTAGGAAAGCCCTCACAGCTGGGACTGGTAGGTCTGTGAGGGAAAGGGGGTCACCTAGCAACTCTCAGCATCCTTAACAAAATACAATTCCCAGGATTCTTATGGAATGCTCTCTCTATGGAAACTTGCCTAGCAACCAGGTTGTTGCCTTTTTTGGTGCCCTGCTAGGACTTCTTTGTTCTCCCAGGCTTTCGACAATTCTGTAGTATCCATGTGAATATTTGATAGCAGTTTCAGTTCTGTGCTGAAAAAACTAAACTGGCAAGAAAACACCATCATCCAAGTGATCACTAGTTTACCATTTCAACAGACTTGCCCATCAGTGAAGCAATCAGAGACACAGCACTGACTGGATGTCAATATCAAGAGTCAATGTCTTAAGCAAAGATACTTATCTCAATTCATTTGCAATGTGGAAACAGCAGCACTTCCTCTGTATTGTCTGGGCTATAAACAGGTTGCAAATACATTGTACAGCACTTAGGAGTGCCCTGATTTTGCTCAGGGCTTCTGAGCATGGCCATCATGTAATCAGAGCTTGAAAAGAAAACATTTGCAAACTTTCAAAAAGCCCATGAAGACCTAGACGGTTTGAATGCTCCTTGTTTTGGTTTAAGATATTGACTCTTGATATTGACTTCCAGCCAGTGCTCATTCCCTCTTGATTTTAGAAACTTAACTGCGGTTTTGCATGAACAACCCAGATTTTAGGTTCCTGTATTGACTTTGGACCAGCTAATAATATTGAACTGCCTAAATCAAGGGAACACGATTTGCATGTTGATAGGAAACAGTAGCAAAATTGTGCAGAGAATTATCGCATGTCAACTCAGCCAATGGTCAGGGATGATGGGAGTTGTAGTCCAAGAACACCCAGGGACCCAAGTTTGAAGAAGACTGTAGGTGATCCCTTTAACTGGAGATGCTGGGTATTGAATGTGGAAACTTTTGCATGTGCTTATGATGGTCTGTCACTGTAAAGGAGAAGGATCTTGCTGTTATCTGAATGTCGAGGTAGTAGCTAAGTTTGATTTGGTATGGAAAGATATATCTACACTGTTTTCTCCCCTCTAATTTTTCCCTACTTTATGGTGCCTTGAGCTTCTGTTTGTCAGCTTCTAAACAACAGAATAAATGGGTGATTTTAAAGCTATTTCACAGTTGCTCTTACAAGTTTGTGAGTAGCTGTACTGAAATTGATCAGATTCTTTTTAATTTTACTTTGTTTTGGGAAATCTGTTTGGTGGAGCTGCAATTTTGTTATGGTTGCCGGTGTAATCTCAGGCCTTGTTGTGAGCAGAAATCAATTTCATGAAATTTCATGACGGGGGTTAAAGGCTCCCAGGCAGTGGAAGTGATTGCAACATCAAGGTGCAGCAGCAATCGGCCTGCGGTTGATAATAGCGCACCAGACTCCGTAAACAAATGCCACGGCACAACAACAGCCATTAGTTCAAATCTTGAACTTGGCCTGGGAGACGTTGTTTGGAACAATTTAAGCTTGGCTTTCCTGTTTGAATATTTGTGCATTATACATAATTATCCCACCTTCCACTCTCCATGAACCCAAGGCTGCATGCAATAAAATAAAATAGCATCCTGTTTCTCAAAATGCAACTGTTTAAATGAGAACAGCTTTTAAAAACACCAGCCAGCACAAAAAAGTACTAATAACAGAATCTTGAAGCTGTGAGCAGCCCAGAGACCACACACCTTAAGAAACCGGACCCTAGTAATTATGTTATTGGATGTAATTGTGCACATTTGCATAGGGCTTGTGCTAGCATTCGGTTATTATAGCTTGGCCTTTACATGACTCCGTTTTCTCTCTACACCTCTCTTTTAAAACCTGCTGCAAATTATTGTGGCAAAGTGGAAGTGTTTTAAGGGCACCCTTGGAGAGGAGGTGGGTGGGGAGAGATATTCTTAATCTCCTTGTCTGGCTCCTCATTGGACCATTAAAGGCATAAGAGCTTGAAGCCTCAAGTATGATACACTGCAAAGTTTTCCTGCACAATCCCCATTGAAATGAGTGATAGAGGGGCGGCTATGTTACTCTGCTGCAGTAAGACCAACAAAGAGTCCCGCGGCACCTTAAAGGCTCACGCGTTTTATTGTGGTTTTAGCTTTCATGGACCAGAGCCCCACTGGGTTATAAATTCCAGGACTCCTTGGAATTTCTCCTTAAACGAATAGGAGCTAACCAAGGGAACTGCCATAATGAAGAATATGGGGCAGAGGGATTTTCTTCTACAGTAGCAAGAGTACACTGGGCAACAGGTTAGGCATTTAATCTTTCTTTAAACTTGTGTAGAATTTGGAGGGCAAGCATCTTTGCATTTTTCAGTGTTTCCACTTCCAGTTGGTGGGTGTCATTTTCAGGCTCAGCTTAAACGGTTTATTAATAACAGTTGCTAAAAATCTCAGCTGGTTATTTTAGGAATGATGTGTAGGAAACATTTAGTGTGTCTCAATTTGTTCCTTCTTAAAATAAGATGTGTGTGTGTGTGTGTGTGTGTGTGAAGCTGGGTTGGAGAGAGATTTGGGGGAAGGAAATGCCTTGAAATCTGAAGGAAGCAAGAAAAGAGGGAGAAGTTGTTTTGAGTTGATAATGTGGGGCCTTCTTCCATCCTTTGCACCAGATGTTCCCAGACCTTGGGTAATGTGGAAGCAACTAATGTCTCTTCAGCTATTTTTCTTAGCAACTGTTACCAGGAAGGCCTGAACAATTTAAGAGGAATTGCAAGGACTTTAAATCATAACATTTAAGGCAACTCGTAGAAGTGCAGTCAAAATACCATTAGCTGTTCGAACGGAGAAGATGGGAGCCGGAAGAGGAAGTCGGTGGACCAGAGCCATAATTGCTCCAAGATAAATTTCAAGAGCAGGCTCTGAGATGACATTCCTCAAATAAAATCAAGGGTGACTCATGTTTGTTCGGATTAAGAGTAACACCAAATACATGAGACTATATTGACAAATATCCCAGATTTTTTGGGCTGGATTTTTGAAAACTATTTTGCAAGCCTCCTGGGGGAAAGCCTGTGCAAACATGCTTAAGTGGGGAAAACACGATACAAAGATCCAAGTTATGTCAAAAGTTTATACGGATCTTAAAATGTCAGGCTAAAAAACCCCCCCAATGTTTCACCACCACCACCTTAGAGTTGGTTCTTATTCAAGTGTGCTTTCAGCTTTTCTTGTCAGGTTTAAGGAATACTTTGGGGCAATTTCATTCTCTTCTTTTTCAGGGATATCCACCCCCACCCCTGCCCTGGAAGCATTTATTTCGCCCCGGATCTGATTCTCCTGATCAGCTGCACAAAACTCCATAGCAGTAGCCACCATTTTAAGCTTGTCCATGTCTGTCTTGTGTTCTAACCTGAGCTTCATGTCCCCGTTAGCTGTTTTTAAAATGTCTGTTATTTGTGAGGAGAGAGAGTCGGGGTTTTCTTCTAAAGGTTGCAGGGCTGCAGCCTAATCAACCAGCAGTGCTTTCTAATTTTCATTATGTATTCTTCAGAATCATAGTCCTCTCCCTGCAGTGCTGTCATTACCTGCTGCGTGCCGTGTCAGTTTCACCTGCTGGCCAGGTCAGTCTCTTCCAATAGAAATTCATCAGGTGACATGTGCATGTGTGTGCATGTGTAATACTGTTTGCTGAAAACTTTCCTATGTCACCAGGCTTACAATAAAAGAAAAAAACATTTTCTTTCACGGTTAGTCTGTGATTCTGGTTTTCATGTGGTTTTTACTGAAATCTGACCTATAAGTAGGGTTGCCATATTTCAAACAGAAAAACCAGGACACCCCAAAGATTGTTGAGCTTTTTTTAACAATAAAATTAAATAATGTGTGAAATAACCCTCAAGTGTTTCCTCGTGTCCTGTCCTGTACAGCCCACCCTGGCGTCATGGTACCTCCAGATCTTTGTGCAGAATATCTTTCTACTCTTCCCTTCTCCTCCCAGTGCTATTAGTGTCACTGGCAAAGGGAAACGATAATGCTATGTACCTTTTGGAAACAACACAGATATATTCAATATTTTGTAGAATCTTGCCTGATTTCTGTATGCTCTGAAAACAACCTCATCTTTTGTTTTGTTTCCGGAGGGAAGGAAACCTTTTTTCATCATTAACATCCACTCTGAACCTATATTCAGTACCTTATTAGGAACTAGGCTTTAATGTTATGGAATTTAAATAACAACATATTTTGGAAGTTTCCCTCAAGATCAAGAGAGGTGAAATACAATAAGGGGAAATGCAATTAGGCCTTCATTTCTTGTTTTAACATCTCGGGAAATAAGGCTTATCTTCTTCCTCAATATTGTTGGCACTGTTAATGAAAGGGCCTTCAACAGAGGGAGAAAAACAAGAGTGTTGTTTGCACGATGATTACTTTCCCAAACATGGGGGGAACTTTTTCAAAGCGTCTGATTACATTTCAGTCTTTGCTTATTCTCTGACCTCTCCTGGCTGCCTTCATCACAGACCCCCCAGTTAAGGGTATTTTGAGACAAACTTGCTCTGTGAGCAGTTCTTCTTTTGAAAACTTGCTATGAAATCTTTGGTGTTCAGCTGATTTTGCCAATATGGTGACCACCTTTCAAAGCCTCCATGTAGATGAAAATGCATAAATGGGATAAGTGGTGGCCCACAAATTAACTCATCTGCCAGCCTCTTTTATGCTCCTTCAAAGCAAGTTCAGGGAAAGCCTTCTCAGTGGTGGCACCCTAGCTTTGGAATTCTCTTCCCTCTGAGATACAGGTGGCACAGACTTGACTGGGTTCTCTTCATCAGCTGGAGTGCTGGGGTTGGACTTGAGGGCCAGAGTGGATATCATCTATCTACTTTGTTTTCTTAAGTGACTGTGTTGTGTATGCAGTTCTCTTTTTAATTGTAACCTCCTGCGGAATTACCGGTACATTTGCAATGAAGAGTGGGTAGGAAATATGATAATTAACCACTTCCCCCATCTTTCTCCAAGTCCTCTGGCACCTACAGGCAGCTTGGGAGAAAGGAAGGCATTTCCCTGACTTTATGCCGGGACTATAGAGAAACGAATAGGCAGGGAGAGAGCGCCCTGCAGATGCTTCACCACAAACACCCTTTGACCCTACCTCTCTGGCTGCTCTCCAGGGCAGAGACACAAAAAATAGGTTGGCTGGTTGACATTCTCTTGCTCACTGAGATTTGGATAAGACAAGAAACAGTGCAAGACAACTCCTGCTGTTTTCCATCTTCTCCAAAGGGCAAATCAAATGAGAGCTCAGGAGATGGAATTTATGCTTCCTTGATTGTCCTTCTCACCAGGGGAACACTTGGAGAGTTGGTGAGTGGATTTGTGGATGCCTGCTGATAACTGGTTTTCAGATATGGCAAGTATATGCCGCACCATGTGAACTGCAAGGGCTGTCATTTTTCTGATATCATTGGGTGAAACACATTAAACGTTGCACCAGTTTATGCTCTGTGTGGATGATGGCTCACTGAATTATCCAGAATTAGCCTACTTTGGGACCTGGTCTTCCAGAAGTCTACATCACTGTGCAGTACAAATTGGAAATATCCCAGTAGATGGTGCTCAAGAATGTGCGTCATTGTTTATTGGCTCTGTGTGACTATTAACATTTGTTGCCTGTACACAGGCATGCATTCATGCATGATCGTTATGTACAGAACGGTATGAATGCAGGTGCTTCTGTCATCAAATCACTGAGCTGAACTATCATGTTCTGGGAGAAAAAATTTGCTGCTGGGAGCTTGGCCAGCAAATGGGAGTATGCCCAGATGCATGTCTGGGAGATCCATTCCATTTGTTGGTTCAAGAGGCAGCTAGTTACTACGGTCAGGAAGATGAGCTGGGGACCAATAACCAGGAAGGTAAGTAGTACAGCAGAACCACAAGCACAGGCAAGGCAGGAATTGAGATGAGAGGAACATGGTGAGGCAGATGGAATAGGGAACAGGGGAGTCCTAATGAGGACAGATGGACATAAACACAGTGCAGCAGGGGATTGGGCCTGACCCAAACCCTTTGAGGCTGTGAGGCTGATTGGGGAGTCAGCCAATTAGGTTTCAGAAAGGGCAACTCTCCTGTTTCCTTACTGAATGTTATAGCCAGATCTCAGGGCAGTTAGCTGTAGGTGAAAGCAAAGCTACAAGTATCCAGTAAAACACAGACAGCCATCAATGTTTTAAAAATAGGCTGCTAGGGGATTTCTGCGTTAACACAGATAACCTTTTTTTTAATAGGTGTGGCTCAGGATCTTGTGGTTCCTATTGAGACAGAGCCATGATTGCAATGTCTGCTGGGTAGAACATGTATAGCAGCTGGATATAGATTTTTGTACTGGACAAAATAGGGGGTGATCTTTGGGTGGGAGTCCATAGATCACCACTTTGATGAAACTGGAGTTAAAGCTCTAATCCAAGGGTTGCCAACCTGGTGCTCTCCAGATGTTGTGGACTATTGGCAATGTTTGCTGGGACTGAAGGCCATTCCATTCCACAGGAGGGCAGCAGGCTGTCTGCTCCTTATAGGACATCTACAGGGGTGGAAGGCCAGTTAGAAAGGTCCACTCCTGAAGGCTAATAAATGTGAATGAGATCCAGAGGCCTTACAGGAATATTTGTCTGACTCTCTCTGCTATTCTGTCACGGGCCTAGAAGAAAATGGGGAGCCTGTTGTGCAGTTGACAAAATAGTTCATAGACCCCCTCTAGTAACAGCACAGACACCTTCTTGCTTTACTGGGAAGCTAGAGTCAGTTATGAATAACACATGATTTAGAAATAATTTGAAGACTTCTTCTTTGGTAGCAGTGGAAAGAAACGTTCTTCTTTCTCTCACCACTGTTCCCATGCATTCTCATTCTGCAGAGCTTTTCCTAGTGGTGAGAAGGCCAAAGGTTGCCCATCCCTGGTATAAAGGACTGGTGCCAGCTGTCCTTAAAGAGGCAGTGGTCAAACTGTTGTTATTGAAGCCTTCCCTTGAAACCAGGTGTCTGCAAACTGGATGCCAGTTTTTAATGGACTATCTTCACCTAGGTGATTGAGCAGGTGGTTGCTTATGAGCTCCAGGTGCTCTTGGACAAGAGCTTGGTTCCAACCAGGATTTGAGCTGGACACTGCCTTGGTCTGCACACAGCCACTGCCAAGAGACAGAGGGTGTAGCCCTGTTGATGATCTCTCAATGCTGTCAACTACAGCATCCTTCTGAACCACTTAAATAGGTCAGTAGTAAGAGGTACTGCTTTGCAGTAGCTTTGTTTCTATGTTGGCTGAAGTTTCCAGAGAATGGTGCTGAAGACAGTCCTTATTTTACCAGCAGGAATTGTCCTGTGAGGTTCCCCAGGGTTATATGTTGTCTCCCCTTATCATTAACATCTACATGAAATTGTTGGGAGAGGTTATTCAAGGGTGCAGAGCACGGTGCCCTCAGTAAGCTGGTAACACATTGCCGTATTTCTCCTTTCCTTTCTGCAGTGTGACAAGAGTCTTCCACGAATGACTGCTTGAGATCAATAATGGACTAGATGAGGGTGAATAAATTGAAACATAATCCTGGCAAGATTGATTATTGTGGGTGGTCCCAGTTGTATTGATGGGGTCAGACTCCAAGCTCAGAAGTTCTTAGACACCCAGTGCCAAGGGTAGTTTGAGTGTGTGTGGGGGGGGGATTGCTGTGTTCAGCCACCCAGCTTTTTGCTGTTCCACTTTCTGTAGGCTGAAACCTGTCTACTGTTGTGTATGCTCTGTTGATTATTTTTTACCTGACTATTGTAATGTGCAATATGTGGGACTGCCCTTGAAACTGTAAAATATGGCAATGCAGCTGTTAGCTGAAACAAACCAGGTCTTTGGACCTGCACTGGCTACAGGTTTGACTACCTACCAATTACAAAGTGCTGATTTTGACTCTGAAGCCTTAAATGGCCTGGGTCTTGGCTCTCTTACAGAGCACATTTTCCTAAACGAAGCTCTGTATGAATTAAGACCAGCAGTGAAGTTTGGTAGCAAGAGGGTTCTTCTCAGTAGGGACCCTGTAGTATGAGTCTCTCCGTAGAGCAGAGCTTTCCAAACTTTTCAAGCTGGTAACACACTTTTTAGAAAGGCATCATTTTGCGACACAGTAATTGAGTTTTACTAGCAAATCAGAGGTTAAACTAACCCCTTTCCAGCCCCGAAAGGAGCGCGGGGAGTGTTCGTGTGACACACCTACACACTATGTCACAACACACAGTTTGGAAAGCTCTGCCTTAGAGAGGTGCATCAGGCTATTTTTGCCAAGTTTAGGAGATTAATTTTCTTTTTCTTTTTTAAAGGTGATTTCTTTGTCAGACTTTTATGGTTTTTATTTCACTTTGCCTTCTATCTCAAAGTTGCTGCTTTTTTCCAGATCACATTAGGTTTTAAGTTGTTTTGATAGGGTTTTAATTTTTTTGCCTTAATTTTCTTGTGCCAAGGACTGCTCTTGGTGGAAAGGTAACCTATCAATTTAGATTTAATAATTAAATTCCCAGATTTGGGTCTTAGTGAGCCTCTGGGGGAAGTTTGGCAACAAAGGGGAGGTGGAACCACCAAGAGTCCTCTGTGGGTCTCAGCTGTCATGTGTATGGCTCGTGCTATTAAGAGGCTGCTCTTGACTGACTGGGGAGAGGCAATCATTAGGTGTATTAAGCTTCAGCCATTTGGGGCTTTTCTAGGCAAAATTCGAAGGCAGCTTCGTGGAAGAGTGCATTATATTGGTCTAACCTTGAGCTCCTTGGCAGTTGCTATTGTTGAATCAGTGAGAAAAAGGGTTGTGGGCTTCCCACCGATTGGAAGATAGCACTCAGTACCATTTGTGGCCTAGAGCAGGGTTAGTCCCAAAGTTCCGTCAGCCTCAGCCAGCATGGGCAATGGTCAGGGAAAGTAGATATTATATAGTCCAACAGTATCTGGAGGCACTATGTTGCCTGTCTCAGGTCTAGAAAATAGCAAGAGTTGTCAATTACCTCAAACCCGAATGCCCAAGGGAACTGAATGCTCTCAGTGACAGTGAAAGGCATTTTTGCCCAGCACTATTACTTCAGTAGTGCCTGGATTCAATTCCATGCAAACGCTCAGTCCCACCATGGCCAGATGCACAAGGTGTAAAACCAAGGCAAAGTGAAAAGAATGAAAGCCTGAATATTATCCACATATTGAGCGCGCCATACTTCATTTTGCTTTATCCAAGAAGGCCCTGTTAAAAGTGGGTGGAGTCTGTGTCTGAGGACCAATCTTATAAATGCCCACCGGATCTCATCATTGTCACAAGAGTGTATGTGTGTGTGTATAGATATATCTGTATCTGTTGGTGATTAATGGTATCAAATGTAAGAACTGACTAGCTTTAATGGTGATCCTGTGGAAGATGTTGGGGAGTAGGGTGGTATCTGATGGTTTGGGAATTAGTGCACAATCACTTTTAGTGTTCACTTTATAGAGTTTTATTCCTTTATGCAAAGTTTTGCATTTTATGTTTTTTTTTTGGGGGGGGGGGGAAACAAGTAATATCAAAAGCAGTATTGTGATGATTTGGAAGATGAGAAGTAATTGTGACTTCCTTCACGTCTTGGGATGGGCTCTTGCGTCTGCATGGAGAACTTAAGGCTCTGGGTTTTGCTCCCAGGGCATCCGGTAGCCAGCTACTGAATGCTGTGTGGAATGCTTTCGTGCTTTCAACAGCCTCCACCCTCTGCAGAAGAGCATGGAGGAGAAGAAGAATAATCAAGCCTTAAGCAGAAAGAAAAACAAACCATTATTGTTTTAATCACAGCAGCAGAGAGGTCATAGATCTGGAAGGCAGGTGAGCAGTTATAGGAAATGCACGTGGGTGCGAAAGGGTTAGATTTTGCTCTAATGATATTTTAGATGCTCAGTGACCCTGGTAAAGCTAAACTTTCACTGAGTGAGTTGCACAGATAGAAAAGCCTGTGCAAAAAGCAGATAACCGCTAGTGTAAGTTACTTGAGCAAAAGAAACCTCCCCAGAAATCTTGCCCACACTATTTTCCGTTCTTCTCACAAGTTCTCCTTTCCCCATAATAAACTTCCTAAGATCTCGGTAATTTAAAGTGCGGTGCCTGGGGTTCATGTGTATTAATGTGGGGAGGGGGGGTGTTTCTGTCTCTCCTCAGTGATGTCAAGGGAGCTTTTATGTTTGGAAGCAGACATGGTCAGAAGCGATATTGTTTCTTCTTCTTTTTACTAGGGAGAGTTTTCTTCTTTTCTTTTCAAAAAAAGGGGGGAAGAAACTCATTATTGAATTTCACAGATTTTTATTTTTGTCAGATCTGTTGTGCGCAGAGCCTCCACATCCAAAAGATAGCTTGGCATTTAAAGGCTAAATGGGGTGAACCACAAACATGCCTTTGAGGCTTTTTTCAAAGGTTCCCTCTTCAAAAGGCTCTTTCCCCTCCTCTGTTAGAAAAAGCATAGAATATGGCCAGAGATTTTGAACAGTAGGCTAGAACAGAGGCCTCTTGGGTTGCTTGAATCCCTCTATGTCCCTCTGTGATCTGAACATCTGACAGGCTCTTGTTTTTCAGAAGGATCCTCATTCTGGCTGCCTCTGCTTTGTGTCCTTCAAGGAGGAGACACACACAGACTTAGGGGACCTCTTGTTGTGTTTCTTCTAGAGATGCTGACCTTGCCTTCATTCACGGAGCATTGCTACCAGAAGCTCTGTACAAGTCCACCAGTTGTAAAGGGTGTTTTTTTTGGGGGGGGGGAACGTGACATGTTTTCAGACTAGATAATGGGTGCACAGTTTTGCACTAGGAATGTGTTGGAGTTGGTTACTGTTGGCTATCTAATGGTTGTAGGTAAAAGGTAAAGGTAAAGGACCCCTGGAATGTTAAGTCCAGTCAAAGGCGACTATGGGGTTGTAGCGCTCATCTCGCTTTCCCTAATGGTTGTACTCAGGGCTGAAAGAGCTTCGTAAGCTGGTCTGTCCCCTGCCTACAACTAATCCTTCCTTGGTAGAGCGGTTACGGCTTCTAACAAATTGTAATTGTGAAGAAATGCACATGTTGTTTTCATGCATGACAGTGTACACTGTGATTCCCCCCCCCCCCATGCACACAAAGAAGTTGTGTGTAAAGTTATCTGCAAGCTTCTAAAGGATTCCTTTCAAGAAGAAATTGTCTGAAATTTGGCTTTGATTCAAAAAGTATTTAATTGGGGCATTGGGCAAGACTCTTTGAGCCGGATTCAAACATGTTTGCTTCTGGGCATTGGACAAGGCCCTCTGTGAGTAGATATAATAAAGGAAAAAAGACAAGCCAATTTTATGGCCTTCCAGCCTTGGCCTTGACTCTCTAGTGCTGTATTTGATATTTGGATCATGTCCTAATGTCTTAACTCAGAAGTTGGCGTATCTAATTTCTTGATTAGTTGAAAACTGCTTCTCCTTTCCAACTTTGGCGCTCAAATGCAACTGGATGGGTACATGGAGCTACTGAATAGGTTAACATGTTACTTTTAGGAAATAGGACAAACCAAATCTCAAATCAAACCCAATATTTCTCTGACCTTTTATTATCAGAATAGGCTTTGTTTATGTTCTCAGGACGTCGATTGCATGAAGCATATCTTACTGCATTGTGGGCAGTACGAGCAAGCAAGGGACCAACTGATCAAACCCCTATTGGCAAATCTTCTGGGAAAATCTGAAGCCTCCCATATTAAATATCTTTTGGATGACCGGTCTAATGATATTTCACTGGCCGTGGCAAAGTTTCTTTTGGAAGTCAAAAGAAACAAAGATCATCAAGCTCGAGACAAAACAAAATGACCACCTTGGTTTCTCTCTCTTTTGTGGTTGGCTGTCTTAACTGTATTTTGTTCTGAAATTGTTCTATGGGTCTTTGGACCGCAATAAAGATTTATTATTATTTACTAGAGAAGATCTCCCTCCATGCCTTTGGCCTGCTGTAGCAGAACCCGACCTTTGTAGGAAATCTGTCTGTGGTACCCAGAGGCCTTGGCAAGCCTCCTATTTTGACTGAATGCTCCTCTGCACCTTCTTGATTTTGCATTACGTTTCTCAAGGAGCCACTTTCTACTTGTGTTGTTTCCTAGCATGCTGGGAAGGTTACAGAACCATTGTAGATAGTAGCCCTTGATAGTCTTGCCCATCACGAGTTTCTCTAATTCCCGCTCAAAGCTATCTAAGTTGGTGGGCACGACCATATCTTATGGCAGAAATTTCCACTGTTTAGCAAGGTGTTCTATGAAGTAGTATTTCCTTTTGTCTGTCCTGGATCTCCTATCCTGCAGTTTTACTGAATGGCCCTGCGTCCTAGGATTATGGGAAAGAGAAACTTTCTGTAAACCTCTATCATGTCTTACTAATCTTTTCTTCTAAGTTTCAAAAGCCACTAACACTATCACCCTGAGTGTGAGAAATGGCTGCCACTTTCCCAAAGACCTAATCCACAAACCTCTCTCAGGTTCTCCATGTCAGCTCTCTTGGTCTGAAGGAAATGAACTTGTTCCAGAGAGACAGGAGCTCATGGCACTGAGCAGACTCCCATAACTTCTGTCCCGTAGGTAGATTGCTACACACCCAACACTTTATTGGGGCTTTCTTTCACCTGGAACTCAGTTCTGGCACCTCTCAGGTGGGCGCCACTGCCATTCTAACAGAATGAGGGAGGTGTTCATGGTGAGTTCCCACACCTCTTTTTCTAGAAGAATAGCACTGCATTTTATGCAGTACACCAGATAGCTCGCACACCCCTGTTGACTTTCTTCCTTCAAAACTGTTTCATTTATTGGACTTACTCATTGGAAAATGAGGGTAGAGATGACTGCCCTGTCCTCCTGCCCAGCTCCTTCTCCTCATTCTGTTGCTAAACTTGCACAGCTGCTTAATTCACCTGTGTGTGAATCACCTGCTTAATTCACTCCAGTGTTTACCTTGATGCTTTGTCACTGGGGATGAGACGCTTCTGTCCCTTGGGACTTCCCTTGTGATCATAGAGCTACCTTCCTTTTATACTCCTTGTTGCTTCCTCCAACAACTGAGGCAGCCAATTAGGTAAGAGTGTGTGACTCAACTACTGGGCCGGTGAATGAAAATTTAATATAAGTTGAGCCTCCTGGGAATGCTGCTGTTTTATCAGGGGAGTCGATAATGAGTCATGGTTAAGGAGAAGATGTGGGTTGTTGGAACCCATCTGGGAATGCAAGGGTCTACCTTACTTTGCACTTTAGAAAAACCTATACAGTGGTACCTTGGGTTACAGACGCTTCAGGTTACAGACTCCGCTAACCCAGAAATAGTACCTCGGGTTAAGAACTTTGCTTCAGGATGAGAACAGAAATCGTCTGGTGGCAGTGAGAGGCCCCATTAGCTAAAGTGGTACCTCAGGTTAAGAACAGTTTCAGGTTAAGAACGGACCTCCAGAACGAATTAAGTTCTTAACCCGAGGTACCACTGTACTTCGGGTTTTAAAGTTTATCAGTTGAAGTGATATCTACACTGATGCTTTAGTCAGTTTATATTCTGTGATTGTAAGTTGTTCAAAGCACAATATTAAAAGCAGTTTAAATGCTGGAGCTGATGATGATGATGTAAGCTGCACTGAAC
The DNA here is from genome assembly GCF_964270895.1 of Podarcis filfolensis. Lineage (NCBI taxonomy): Eukaryota > Metazoa > Chordata > Lepidosauria > Squamata > Lacertidae > Podarcis > Podarcis filfolensis. Next base: position 39,994,192 of record NC_139608.1, on the reverse strand, counting down.
TTCAGCTGAAAGCTACACTGTTGTTGTTTTCATTTTTAAACTGATTTTTCCACTAGCTAGGTCTGTACTGTGGCCCTTGCTGGGACAGAACATTAATTTCCATCCTCTTTCCCAGCTTGGGTTTAGTTTAGGTTTCTCATTATTTAGTAGATGAAAGTTTGTGAAAAGTTGGGCGGTACAGGGAGGTTTTTTGCCGCAGGAGTGTGTCTGTCAGCTGCTCCTGGCCTGACTTTTTGATATGAGCCCCAGTAATGACAATAATAGTTCTGATTAGTAGCTTGCTGTGTATACATGATTATTTCCAGTGGGTGGTGGTGTGCAACTTGGTTTTGCTTTTTATTTAAAGCTGTTTGATTTGCAGCCTTAATTTGGAGGCCCCTTCCTTGTTGCTGGCAAGTGACCTGATAATATTCTAGTCTCTGTCTCTTTTAAACGATTGAGGCTCTCAACTAGAAAAAGGAAATTCTTTCACATTAGTCCATTTGAACAGCAAGGCAATTTTCCACATGGTGGCTTTATGGAAATGTGCTGCAGCTCCTTCCAACCATGACCAGGACATTATAGGAAATGTATTTTCATGGAAGATTTGCTTCAATTGCCAAGTGCAGGGTGTGGTGGCGGTGGCAATGGTGAGAATGGTGTTTGTTCTGTTAATGGACAACTGTGCGCCATGATGTGAATCCCTTCTGTTAAATTAAATTGGCTGTGTTTCCCACCATGACCAGCTTGTCGCTACTGATGCATTGTTCCTTGCCGTGAAGACCCTGCTGTGTGATGTGGCAAGACATCTTCTGGAGAGAAAGTGAGACACACATGAGGTGTGTGCAAAGAATTGTTTTGGAGAGGCTGTCAGGCACAAACAGTTGCCATTGGCAGCATCCACACTAAACCATGGTTTAGTGTTTGGAGGGCAAGCCATAGTGAGCCTCAGGTTCACACACTTTCCCCTCCACTCCCTTCTGATGTGGCCACAAGGAAGATTAACTGTAGTTTTAGCATTATGTGCAAACAGAGTCATTGGAAATGCGCTTCTGTACACCTAGCTACTAACAGCAGACAGCATTTATTTCAGTAAGCCATGAATTCTTCCAACACCCAAAAGGCATCCTCTTGATGTGTCAAAACTAACTATATGGGGAAGCCTTTCGTAGCTTTCCTGAATCTCTTGATTTTGTAAAATTACCATGTAAGGCATTTCTCCACCTCTCTTTCTATTTAGCTCAAAGGCGTTTAATTAAGAAACAAACAAACAAACAAACAAACAAATGTTACTTTTTGTGTTTTTTAATAGTGTGTTTAGTTTTGATAATATGAACCCTGCTGGACATAAGCTGCTGCTTGTACAGCTCTCCCTGGATTGCTTCCACTGGGCATAATCAAAGCAGAGTTAAGTCCCATTGAATCAATGGGTCTTAAGTGCTTAATTGTGCATTCAAGCCCCATTGATTTCAATGGGATTTAAATACTCAGAGCTTTCTCTGGATTGCACCCAAGAGAATTTGCACATCTCACCCAGAATGCATAATTTTGATTGCATTTTTTTTTCTTTAAAGGAGCCTACTAGTTCTTAATGCCACTGGGGTGATTTTGGTAATTAGCTGACAGGGGCACTGATGTTCGGTGGCTAATTATCACTAATTTAATTGGCTTTCAGCATACCAGTAGCTGTACCTGTTAAGAAGGGAAATGGCAAAGTCTTTCAGAAAATTGGCTCATTATTAATCCAATTCATTCCCCTCCCCCTGTCCCCATGCCACAATTGGACTAGATGAGAAAAGAGATGTAGGTCTGTTTGCAGACTGCGCAAAAAAAGCTGAAATGAGCAATTAGAACCACACACATGTGGACAGATGGCTTATTCACTTTTGATTAAACATATGAGCAGGGTTGATAGATACAATGTGTGTGTTGTGGTTTATGTTTTGTTCCTCAAACCTATCTTTTAAAATATATGTGGAGAACAGCTTCAGAATGATGGCAAAGGAGGCCCCTGTGAACGAACATGACCCTAAATGTTTCATCCTTCAAGTTATGATTACTGTAATTCGCTGTATGTGGAACTGCCTTTGAATACAGTAGTTCAGATGTGACAGCTAGTTTACTAACTGCCTGAGACCAGGTGTTATGGTCATATTACACAAGCACTAGGCCAGTTTGTCTATTTCCTGGAAATTCAAAGCGCTGGTTTTAATCTTCCTCATGACACGGGATGCCTGCTCCTGCAACAAGATCCTCACTAGAGGGACTTTTGTGGATGCTCTCTTCCTGGTCTGAGGTGAGGTGGGAGGCTGCCAGGTAGATGGCCTCCTCAGGGGGGCACTGAAATTATGAAATGCTCTTCCAAGAGAGATCCTCCTAGTGTCTTCTTGCTTATAATTTCACTGCCACCCAAAACGTTTCCATTTTCCTCACATTTTTTATTATAATTTTTAGTTCCACTAATCGTTTTACCTGCCTTTTAGGTCTTGTGCCTGCTATGACGTGCAACATTTGTGCTTTAATTATTCTTGCACTTTATTTTCTGTAGCCTGCCCTTGGGAGGTTTATTATTCTTACTAGGTATAAAAAAAATTTAGAATAAATAATCATTCACTTCTCATTGATACCTATTTAATTTACTTCGGTGCAACTGCGCTTGGGATCACAGTCATCCCCCTTGTTTATGGTCTGCTATGGAAATGCTGATTGCTGCCTAGACATGATTCACTCTTATTGGGGATTAAAACCTACCATGTAAGGGAAAGGTCTCTGTACCATCAAGACTGATGAAAGTGGTGCATTCCGTCTGTACGATGACAGATAAGGTGCTCAGGATCAAGTGACCCTAATCATGTGGTCAGTGACAGGACCTGATTTAATCCCTTTGTGAGGTAAGTGTGAAACATGCACCTGATATTATAGAGAGAGACAGGCGCTCAAGCACAGTAGCTCTCTTCAAATGATGGATTGACTTCTGTGTGGAGATAAATCGGTGCCCTCATGAGGATGAAGAAAGAAATGTGGTAGGAAGTCGAAAGACCTAAAAGTCTCTCTTAACCCACATTCTTTGGGAAATGGAATCAATCTTTTGAAAGTTTGCTACATGATACCCAGTATAATATAAATCCCACAAAGATTTTGACCACGGAATTTAGCGAATCCAGGCTTTTACCACACCACAATTTTTGTTCAAGGGAACGCTCTCACAATTCGCTCCTGCAATTAAAATCATGATGTGGGAAACTTTTATTACTAGGGTTACAAGCTTTAATCCATTTAATCAGTGCAATTAAAGCTTTAAAAGGCAGGTTTTAAACTCCCCCCTCCCCCCCCCAAAAAACAACCCTGATGTATGGGATTCATAAGAAGCAGAGACTCTGGGACTTGCCACTGTGCAACTGCATCAGAATCAGTGTAGGTGAAAAAGAAACTCACAGCACAATCCTATGCAAATCTACCCAGAAACAGAATTAGAGTCTGGAAAAGAACCTTAAAGGCCAACACCCTACCAGTGCTGGAAATTCACTAGTACAGCACCCCTGCTAAGTAGCCATGCAGCCTCTGCATAAAAGGAGAATTCTCTGCCTTCCAAGGCAGTGTGTTCCACTGTCAAAACTACTTGTCCTGTCTGGAGGCTATTCCGAAAGCTATTCCTATTCCAACAACATTTGGATGGCTCCAGGTTGGCTCGGGGTGCTCTGAGGCAACCCAAGAAATCAAAGTTGCCCCTTGACAGTGAAGAAGTGCCAGACCAATATGCCCGTTTTGGGAATTTATGGATTCTTTCCTTAGGCAGCACTGAAGAAACCAGCCATTCATAAACCAGCCACATGATAAGCTACAACAAAGCAAAAATAATTTCCCTTCGGTTTGTGATTTAACCCAGCTTGCCTTGCATTCCCCAGCGTTACCCATGTGCTTATCTGGTTTTCTGTTATCAAATGCAGATGGGCCATAACCATTTTTTGGTTATTTAAGTCCTTTGTTGTTCTGTTAAGTGTTCGTTTCTCCCCCAGATACATCAAAAACGTATTAAAAACGAAAACAGAAAGCGGAGGGGTCGAATTTTTCCCATCATTGATTATATTGATTCATTGGGTTATGAATCATCAAGCTGATGTACAGACATATCATGAAAACACCTAAAATAGTTTTTTAAACAATGCAAAAAAGCCACTGAAAATAGTCTTGGAAACAATGCAAAATTAGGAGACATTAATGTGACGGACATTCAAATATTTGAAGATGGCTCATATTTCCTCTTAATTATCTTGTTTTCAGGCCAAATGTACCCCCAACTCCTTTGCCTTTTCTCATACGACTTGGTCTCCAGAATATGTCACCCTCCTCTTGAGGTGCTCCAGTTTGTCCTTCTTAATACCCTCTTTAAACTTCAGTGCCCAGAACAGTAGTCTTAAGTGATGTCTGACCAAAGCAAAATAGATCTGGACACGGTACTTTTGTAGACACAACCCAGAATTGTGCTAGCCTTTATGACCATCCCAATGAGTTCAGTGGGGTTTCTGTCCCCTTCCCATTACTGTACATTGCCATGGTTTCCTGTTTGCATTCAGTGTTTGTAGAGTCATTAATTTTATTTGTAAAAAAATTAAAGGTGGGCTTTCTAAGTAAAAGAGGCAGCATTCATTTAATTATAATTGCACCTACTCCAAAGAAATAGTCCCCTTGAAAATCCTCAAAACAGCGCTTTCCTTGAGATTTATCAATATGTAAATTTAATTAATAAATTAATCAGTTAAAAGCCTAGCATCTAAACCAATCTTTGGTTGATTGATAGCACTCTTTTATGTTCGTGAATCCAAAATGAATGAGCCAATCTGTTCATGGATTCTTAATATACCTGTACCTGACCTGCAAGTAGATGCTGATTTTGTCCTGTGAACAGACCTTCTAACATGCAAAGCAGCGCTTGATTCGCTGCTAAATGTTTACAATATGTTCCCATTTATTACGCTCTCCATTGTGCTCTGCCAGTGGGCATAATAAAATGGTTTCGCAAAAGAGCAGTGTCCAAGAAACTGAGGTTGAAAGGTGGGGAATAAATATTTTGAATTAGTAAATTAAAAATGGATAGACACTGCTATCTTTAGAAACTGCTCTGAACAGTAATTTGGGGGTGTTTTCTGGAGATTGCACCATTGAAATCCATGGGGTTTATGTAGCAACCAGAGGGCTCTGGTATGTGGCTAAGGAATTACAAGGTTGGCAGGCATACCCTAGATTTGTTGAAAGCCCACTGGGCACTTTGATGGGGTACAAGTTCTGCTGTCCCAGAGCCAGCTGTGTCCCAAAAAGGCATAAAAGGCAGCTAACTTCATTTGCCCTCTATAGACAATGGAGAACGAATAAAGAAGATCTGTTGCATATCATTACAGTTGTAGAATATAACGTTTAGCCCCTGAATTGGTAATAAAGGCAAGCGAATGGATAAATGGATTTGCTTTGATAGTAAGAAGAAATGGGATCATGGAGTAAATTGGTGCAAATTAAAACACCGCAATTTGCAGAAGCATGTTGCATTTTTACCAGGTTAGCTTCTAGGCCACAAACCTTATATTAGAATCAGTTTGGTTCTCTTGGGGATTTGCCAAGCCATCAGCATTGCCAAGATGAAAGCTTCAGCAGCTGGGGGGATGTTTTCAGTTGCTGCTCTGGGCAGCCTGCCTATTGCATGGTTAAGCCCAGCTCTCTCTCTCACTCTCTCTCTCTCTCTGTGTGTGTGTGTGTGTGTGTGTGTGTGAGAGAGAGAGAGAGAGAGAGAGAGAGAGAGAGAGTAGTATGAGTTCGCTTGCCCTATATTTATCATTAAGGAGATGTGATAACACACTGTCCTTCTCAATCATGCCTTTTGCTTGTTTAACAAGTATGTCACTTTTTTCATATGATTGCACTTGTGGATGCCTCTATATAGGAAGCCTTGGAAAAGATAAGACATCATCACTGTTTCATTCCTATCCTGCTTTTCTATACCACACTCCAAGCAATGTACAATGAATCAATCAAGAGCAACGTTTAAAAAGCAATATTACAAACACAGTTCACCATGACTTGTCTCCGTGTCCTTTCCATTTGTTCATTGCTACAGTTTTTCTTTTTCTTTTCTTTTCTTAAATTTTTTTATTTTCAATGCAGAATCATAACAAAAATTACAAACATTGAATCCAAAATAATACTATACAAACAAAAATCCCCAGAACATATAGGAAAAAAAACAGAAAAACGGGGGGGGGGGGGAAGAGCAAAGGAAACAAAACTAAACTAAACAAAAACGAAGAAGCACACATCTGCAGAAAAAAACCATATCATTACGTACATAAACACAAATTGACTTCCTTTCTTTGTTCTAAGACCTCAAAAAATTTACTCTTACTGTATTGTTGTGTCTAATTAGATTACTTCCACCTTGGTACTTTTTTTTTTACGCCCTTTTTTCTTTTTCTTTAACCCTGTAAAGCATCATTCATTACATACCAATATACTAACTCCAGAACAATGTTTTTTCATATACTCTTTAGCACAACCCCATTCTTTTAATAATTTCTGGTCCGATTGTCCCCTTATGTAAGCTGTGAGTCTTGCCAGATTTATGTATTCACAAAATCATTGCTACAGTTTTTCATGGACGGTGCACATGTAGTTTGCAAAGTACTTTGCGGTGTGGACTTCCAACCTTGTAACAAGCCTGTGAGGAAAGTTGCAATGGTTTCCATTTTACAAAGGGAGAACTGAGGCGAGAACTTCTTGCCAACATGAGCAGAAGTCACACAGTGAGTGCTTGGCAAAGCTGAAGACTTGACTCTTTGGCTCTTTCCAATCTGTGAGCTCACATGTGCGCATATTCATCAAGCCATGGCATCAAGACAGACTTCTGTGTGTGCAACATTCCCATTGAGATCAAAGAGCACAGCACAGTGCTTTCATATTAGATCAAGCACACTTTATTTCCTAGTGGAGGCAGTTGGCACATGCATCTGAGAGTCCGAGAGGAAATTCAGGCAGTTCTGAGAGCTGTATGCCTGTCTGAATTGTCCCTAAAACATTTTATCCACAGGCTCAGGGAAGGAACATAGCTCAGTGATAGAGCATCTCCCTTGCATGTAGAAGGTCTCAAGTTTAGTCTCCAGAATCTGTAGGGAGGGCTGGCAAATACCTTTGCCAGAAACCCCGGAATGCTGCTGCGTGTCAGTGCAGACAATAAATAGCTAGATGGACCAGCCTGTATAAGGCAGTTTCTTAAGATCTTATGAATGGTTCTCACTGAGACCTGAAGCTGTTGTAAATAGATAAGTATGATGCCAGATGGGTGAAGCTCTTCGTTGCCTTTTTAAAGTGGCTTCTCCTATTTTCAGGCAAGAAGACATTCCCCTGCTCCCCAGTTTCTGAACCCAGAAAGGTCCCCATCGCTTTCAGTGAGAAATGTATTGTTATCTTCTAAAATTAGACACACTGACTGGGTTGGGATGGAAGAGTAGAAAGCATAGCAAAAACAACCTGAGGGAACAATGATCTGATTGGCTTTGAGTGGTGGAAAGGATATGGAATAAGAGCAGTGCGGAAAAAACATTTTAAATTATATTAGAATGGCACCAGCAAATAATTGGAAAAATACTGAAACTCTCCAAAGTGAGTTCCCAGGCACACAGCTGTTAGTAAAAATAAATAAATACACAAATAGGAACTACATAAATAGCATCCACCAGAGAAAAACTCAATCTGAAAGTTTAATAGACATTCACTGTGGCTTGGAAACTAGTAGAAGTGAACATGCATTGATGTAACATAGGCAGGCCTAATGCGAGGTGGGCCTCCTTGAGCTGTGGCTTTGAAAGGCATGGGGCTTGCCTTTTGTCACTTGTCTGTGTCATTGTACCTGGGCCAGACATGAGAGCTCTGCCTTGACCCTTTCCAGACAAAGTCATACAAGCAAGTGAGCTGTGATGCCCTGTGAACACAGTCACTGTGATGATGTCCAAAATGGCGGAGGTGTGAGAGTGAATGTCACAGCCAGTGTGTGTGTCTGTGTCTTTCTTCTCTTGTTCCCACAAGAGGCAATGATGGCCACCAACTAGGAAGGCTTTAAATTCATGCAGACTGTCAATGGCCACAAGCCACAATGGCTATTCTCTGCCTCCATGGTCAGAGGCAGTAATGTTTCTCTGAATACCACCTGCTGGAAACCGCAGGAGGAGGGGAGAGTGCTTTTGTGCATGGGTTCTGCTTGAGTGTTTCCCACTGGGTGGCTACTGTGAGAACAGAATACTGGCCTAGATGGGAAATAGGGGTAAAGGGTAAAGGGACCCCTGACCGTTAGGTCCAGTTGCGGATGACTCTGGGGTTTCAGCGCTCATTTCGCTTTACTGGCCGAGGGAGCCGGCGTATAGCTTCCGGGTCATATGTCCAGCATGACTAAGCCGCTTCTGGCGAACCAGAGCAGCACATGGAAACGCCGTTTACCTTCCCGCCAGAGTGGTACCTATTTATCTACTTGCACTTTGATGTGCTTTTGAACTGCTAAGTTGGCAGGAGCAGAGACCGAGCAACGGGAGCTCACCCCGTTGCGGGGATTCAAACCGCCAACCTTCTGATTGGCAAGCCCCAGGCTTTGTCGTTTAGACCACAGCGCCATTCATATCCCATAGGTGGAACATAGGCCTGATCAAACAGGCTTATGAGACAATAATGTACTTCTTTCTCATGCAATTAAAGAGCTTGTTAACTTAACACTTACGTGCCTTAAAGAATGAAACTGGGCAACTCATAATGCAAATTAGCACTACAGCCCATTTCTCCAACTCCCCTTATCCCTGACCATTAGCCAAGCTGCCTGGGGCTGATGGGATTTAGAGACCAGCAATCTCTGGAGGGCCACCAGCTCCCCATCCCTGTGAAAACGTTGGCAGGGTTGTTGTTGGACCCTAGTTAAGTCACCCACTAAAACCACCTCCTTTAAAAAGTGGTCTGTTTGCAGCAATGAAGCATATATCTATCCACGGTGGTGCAGAGAAGTAGAGAAGTTAGCAGGCTTCCACATTTTTATGCCTCATCCGTGGAATAAATGAAAAGAAAGGGTTAACATTTTCATAAGCAAGCATATCCTTTTAAAAGTGTTGATGGCCAGCTGGAGCATGGAGAAGAACAATGATTCACCCCAGTGCAGCTGACTCGTTATGTTTCTGTCTAATGTTTGGTCTCAAAAATTCCATCTGTTCTTCTTATAAGAAGGCCATGACCAGAGAAGGGGCTCAGAGCTCTGGGTGGATTCTCTCTTGCTTTTCGCTCTGGTATCTGTAGAGGAGCAATTTCCCCCGGGGCGGTGGGGAGGAGGGATCAAGATCGAAAGGTATTTGCAATCCCAGTCAAGGATGGACTGCAGGGCATAGTGGACAGAGAATAAAGGAGGTTCACAGACTGGTCTGCAAACCATAGTCAGGTGATCTAAAGAGAAGGTGAGGAGTAATTAAAACATCTGTACTTGATTGATTGATTGATTGATTGATCATACACACACACACACACACACACACACACCAGAAATCAAGGCCATTTTGACAAGAACTAGATTTATTGAACAGGCTGGCAAGGCCTTGTCCTAGGACCTGTGATGCCGGTGCTGAGGGGTGGGTAGGAAGTTGATTAAGTGGTCCACTGAGACCCCAGGCAGTTTTCAAGTGGACCATAGAAGTTTGAAAACTATTACAGTAGAGCTTTCAGTGGAAGTCCGGAATTGGCGCCTTGATCGGCTAACTGGCAGCCAGTGACAAGAACCCTGTTGCGAGTTTTTCCAGGACAGAGATGGGGAAGCTGTGGATGTGGTTGGACAGCTCCCCTCATCCCTGACCACCAGCAGTGCTGGCTTGGAATGATGGAATTTGGAGTCTGATAACATTTGGAGGGCCACAAGTTTCCTATCTTTGCTCTAGGAACTTTGGGCCCACTGAGAGCCAAAGTGTATTGCAGGAAGCAGTGTATCACAGGTCCTCCCTCCTTTGTAGAGTTCTCCTTTTTAATTAAAGCAGGTGCACTTTGCTCCTGAGGGACGCAGGTGGCGCTGTGGTTTAAACCACAGAGCCTAAGACTTTCCGATCAGAAAGTCAGCTGTTCGAATCCCCGTGACGGGGTGAGCTCCCGTTGCTCGGTCCCTGCTCCTGCCAACCTAGCAGTTCGAAAGCATGTCAAAGTGCAAGTAGATAAATAGGTACCGCTCCGGCGGGAAGGTAAACAGCGTTTCCGTGCACTGCTCTGGTTCACCAGAAGCGGCTTAGTCATGCTGGCCACATGACCTGGAAACTGTACGCCGGCTCCCTCGGCCAATAAAGCAAGATGAGCGCCACAACCCCAGAGACGGCCACGACTGGACCTAATGGTCAGGGGTCCCTTTACCTTTACCTTTACTTTGCTCCTGAAGTTTGGGCGGGACTGTGATGTCTCCTGCTGCCCCCGGATTTGTCTGTGTCTGAGAAAGTTGGTGAGAAACCCTGGGATGGAAATGTCATGGTCCTTTTGGGTGGTTCTTCCACATCTGTGGAAATCTGTGGTATAGGAGAGGTTGCCTGGGTGGCTGCTTTTCAAGATTGTCCAGGGGAAAGGGCTAGTAGTGTTAATGGCTACCAGCCGTGATGGCTATGTTCTACCTCCACTGTCAGAAATAGTAACCAATAGTACTCAGTTCTGAGTACTAGTTGCTGAGAATCAAAAGTGAGGAGAGCCCTGTTGTGCTCAGCTCCTAGTTGCAAGTTTCCAATAGACATAGGATGCTGGACTAGATGGGCATTTGGCCTGATACTGAACTTATATTCTTATGTTCACCATCCTCAGAGTCACAGGACTCCCTTGTGGTAGTTAGCTTTTGCCAGCCATGGTAGAGCTTGAATGCAGGTGGTTCATTCATGAATTGGCAAAGAGTAACTCATTCACTTTCTCTTTTCATTTACCTTTTCTTATACAAGGCTGATCAGATTACTCAAGAGGTGCAACACTGAAGAAACTATAAAGTTCTTCTGCCCGTTTTTGCAATAAAGACATGACATTAGTATTTTTGAAACACCAATCACTGTTTATAATCCCAACCGCCTGGACTGATGTACTGGGTGAGGATTACAAAATGATGAATGTCTTTTCAATGCCCATGAGCATCAAGACAGCAGCAAATACTGCCGCTTGAGTGCCTTTCCATGTAATAAGTGGGCAATACCTGCAACACCTGCAATAGAGGACTTTTATTCCTTGGAAAATGTGAACCCCAAAACAGCAGCAGTACTTCAAGGGAATGCATGTAGAGTTTGTGCTAGACACTGAAAACTACCTGCATGGTCATAAAGAAGAAGATACTTAAGTAAACCAGTTATTTTCTGGATAACTGTGCACATAGGGAGCCCTGTGAGTGTGATCCTAGCCACCTAGAAATCTCTTTTCCATGACTGCTTCCTGAGCAGGTAGGATATTTCATGAGACCTTATGAGGAACAGTTGGGAGAGTTAGGTATGTTTAGTCTGGAGAAGAGAAGATTGAGAGGTGATATGATGGCTGTCTTAAAACACCTGAAGGGCTGTCACATGGAAGATGGAGCAAATTTGTTTTCTGCTGCTCCAGAGTATAGGACATAAACCAATGGATTCAAATTGCAAGAAAGGAGATTCTGATTAAGCATTAGGAAGAACTTTCTGGTGGTAAGAGCTGTTTGACAGTGGAAATGACTACCCCAAAAAGGTGGTGGACTCTCCTTCACAAGAGGTTGGATTCCTGCATTGCAGGGAGTTAGACTAGATGATGCTTCCAACCCTACAATTGTCTGTTTCTGTGATGTTAGGATTAATTTATATAGCACCATCACATACATTGTGCTCTAGAAGACAACGACCAGGCCCTGCACCCAGGAGCTTACAATCTAATGCTCAACATAGGGGGATCAGAGGAAGGGGAGGGGAAAAGAGGCTGGAGTAACTAGGGAAAGAATATGCCATTTTGGTTACATGTATTTGAGGCTTTGTTACAGTCGGGCAGCCTTCCCCAAGCTGGTGCCCTCCAGATGTTGAAGTACAACTCCCATCAGCCCCAGCCATCGCAGTAGAACAGCCACTTGGAGGTCACCAACTTTGGGAAGCATATAGTAGGGCAAAGGTAATATTTAAATGGCCCACCCATGAAGATGGAGGCTGATAACATGGTGTGTGGGTCTGCTCATCTAATGTAATCAGCACCTCCTTCTTAGCAGGGTGTCCTCAACACTATTGACTTAATGGTTGTACCATTTAACTATTGCCCCAGCCACACAGGATCTGTCACAGAAAAATATCTCCCATATGGGTAAAGGTTATAGGGTCCATAGAATTCTCATGTGCTTCCTTCTTTTGTTTGGTAACAAAAACAGTTCCCAACTTGTTTTTCTTATATAGCACTCTAGCAACCCTGTTCTGTGGTTTTGGCTGATGTTTTTGTTTCTAGTTCTGTAAACTTTCTCTAACCTTCTCTGGGGGCAGCCTGGAATTTCAGCCGCTAGAGAGGGTGAATTGTTTTATTTCCAATTTTAATATTTAGCTCTTATCCGCTCTGGCACCTTTCTGAAAGGAGTACCTTTTCATCTCCAGCATTCTGATCTGGCAGGAGTTCCTTCTGCCAAGTCCCCGGAGCTGGGAAGATCAATGGAGTTCCAAAAAGAATAATTAGTCATTTTTCCCCCCTTACCTTAAATTGAATTTCCATTCTGTGCAGTATTGACTTTTAACAGTTTATTGAGAGAGAGATTTGAGAAAGTCTGACTTGCATCTGGCAGGCTAATCAGTCAATCGCTAATAGACCTGTGATGCTCCAGAACTACAAGCTAATGGATTTTCTATTGTTGCTTTGTCCCTCTTGATCAGATAGTCTTTCCTGGTGGCTGAGCTGAAGCACAGGGCAAAGATCTGTCTACCCCACACCAGGGCTCTGTCTTTATACAGAAGGAGAGAGGTTTCAGTTAATTTGCATTTTGTGATGTTTCTTCCACCACTTTTTAAACAACTGTGCAGTGACCATGACAGATGCTGAGTTGGCAACCCTGCAAATTAAAGTTTCCAAAAGAAAATGCCGCAGACGTAGAAAAGAATTATCTAATCTCAGAGCCAATGCATTGCAGTAGACACAAGTTTGGACATGGTGCTGGAACCAGGATTAATTCACTGGGCAGGTTTCTCATATCTGTGATCACATTGTAGAATTCAGCTTTTTAAGAATCCCAGGCTCCTTTTTTTGTTTAATTTTAGAAAAGCAAATGTCTTTGACAGGTAAATCTTGGAAAGGTTCTCAGCATTATCTGGTGAAATCTCAGAAGACTGATAGAGGCTAGGGCAGGATTTCCTTGTGGGATAAGGGATGGGTCATAGTGCTTTGCATAATGCCTTGTCCCTTTCCTTGTCTGGCACAAGCAAAATAAATGATGCTTCATTTAAAAAAAAATGTGCTCAATTTGCATGATTTATTCATTCTGCTTTTCTTTACAAAGAACTTGAATTCTTTTAATGCAAAGACCATGTCAGCCTTTGCTTAGGACAAGTCTTCCAACCACCAATCTGCATCAGTAAAATGGAAATAATAACCACTTTTTTTCTTTTCTTTTCTTAAGAAAAGTTGTCTCTTTTAAAGTGTCATGAACATTATTAAGAATAATAATCTTATTGCAGAATGAAGCCGCTGAGGGCTGATTTAGTCATTAGGTGTCATGTGGCGACAAGGTTAGCTGAGTGCTGAAGACTGATCCAGCAAAGTCAAATGCCATTAATTGTCTTCAATAGAGCAAGACGTGTGTTTAACTTGTGCTTAAGTGCTTTATTGGATTGCAGGAGAAGAAGAGCTGCTATTTGTACAACCCAGGATTAATAGTATGACCAGGTTGTGGGGGGAAACGGAGGGAATGACTAAGGGAGACTGAAGAGACTTGACACAACTATTCTGATTCTGTGCAAAGGTTAGAGCCAGAATTGTGGTTCTTTCCTAATCCCTTTTCTGGCATTCTAGTGTCATAGGAAAGTATATAGAATAATTTTATTGCTTCTGAGATATTTCAAAAGAAAGCTGCTATCCTCTGTGTTCCAAGTTATATACAACCTTCTTTCAAGCCTCAGTTTTCTCTTTGATGAATGGAAGCTTTTAAAGGGAGTTATTGAGTGCAGCACTGCCTTTGATCTCTCACTGCTGTTTGCATGTGTCTGCGAATTCGGGTTTTGCATGATAATTAATGTGAGCCTGCACAGTTCTTGTAACATAATAGACTGTGGATTTCTATCTTTCACATATCCATGCCTATGATATTTTCACAGGAAATTATCACTTGTACAGATGCAGCTTTTATTTCCTCACAGGAAGACCACAAACTTAGCACCGTTTCTCATGATTGGGGGATTTTAAGCCAAGCAAGTAAGCACAGGGCATCCTATGTTGAACAACCAGTGTGAAAAGGATGCGACAGTGCAAATCATCTGCCTTGCCTGCAGAAGGTCCCTGGTTCAATCCCCAACATCTCCAGGTAGAGCTGTGAGATACCTCTGTCTGCAACCCTGGAAGGTCATTGGCAGTCAGTGTAGACAGTATGGAGCTAGATGGACCAATGGTCTGATGTGGTATAAGGCAGCTTTCTACATTAACCTGTCCAGTAACTAAAGGAGCTGAAAATGACTGACCAGCTGCACCTGTGCTCTCTTATATTGACAACTGCCTGCTTCCATTTTAATGCACCAGTCATAGTATTCTCCTAGTACCAAACTGCATCTGTGGTCCTGTTCAATTATTCACCTGCACTGTGTCGCCTCTCTGCGACTTCATCAAATCTTTTTGCCCCTGTTTTCTTTCTCCTTCATGCCTTTCTTCTTTTTCCATGCAGACAATCCAGCTCAAATACTTCCAGACCAATCCACAGTTCATGCAAATGCAGATCCTGTTGCATTTGTTTGTAGGTGCAACCTACGCCACACCCCCAATAGGGAATCTGCATTGCATCCTAGAGCATCTATTCCCTGTCAAATAGGTAATTCAGAAATCATTCCTGCGGCTTGGAGCCGACATAGTTTTCTGATGACTCCTCTGGATGATTTAGGATCTCTTTCAGATCATTTCCAAGCCATCTGCTCGAACCAGCCTTGCAAACTCACAGGAGTGTAGCTGTATGAACTTGTAAGTCTGTACACGAGTACATGGTATGCATGGGGGGGGGGAACCCAACTGATCTGTGGTAGAGACTGTACTGTTGGAACAGCAAGGAATAAAAATTCCGCGCTTTCAGTGTTCATCTGGGTTTCCCTTGCATTTGGTGGTTTGCCAGGTATGAATTAGGGGTCCCTAGTGATCTGCTATGTCTGCCCTTGACATAAAAAAACATGAAAGTTTGGAGAAGGAAGCATTGGAGAGTCTCATATTGTCAGAGTAATCGTCTCTTTTTAAAAAAAGAAACACCACAGATTTCTTGAAACTGCCCCTTTGCTAAAGTCCATTATCCTAAAAGCAGCTGTTTAAGTGAGGAAGGGAAGTATTGCAAATTCTGTCCTGCTTTTAAAAGAGAGACGCCTGCACTTTTGTGAGAGAAGGAAAGCAAGGCACAATGCACCACAGGAGAGATTTTTTTCAAGCTGAAGCTACCCTACAATCTTACGCTAAGAAGCTCTGATGTAACAAATTGTTGAACCTCACCAAATGTGGCATTGCATTGGGACTTCTCTCTCTCTCTCCCGCCTCCCTTTGCATGGTTCATAAACACCAACCACTGACAGATACATTTGGGAGTTGAGTCATCCTTTTGCCTTGAGATGTATACACTTTGAAAAGCACTAAATGTTTCCTACGTGTCCTATATCTTTGCTCTCTCCTTTCCTCTTGCATAGCTAAGTAATGTACAGCACTGTAGCAGTCAGGGATCGTTTTAGTTGCATCTCCTAACATCTTGGGAGCCACAGCTTCACCATCCCTCGTAAATGCTTATTTCACTACAGTCGTACCTCCGCTTATGTATCCCTTTGGATATGTAAATTTCGGGATGTGAACGCTGTTATGTACTGAAGTTCTCATCCTGGGCCAGCATGGGGATACTGTAGATAGTTCAGGTCCACATATGCAAATAAGGGATCAAAAGTGACATTCAGTGATTGGATAGTTACAGAAAATGGTTACTGTTGCGTTCTAGTGGAGCTCTATATAAGCAGGCTGGCTGAACCCTTCAGCTCAGTTCTGTTCTGGCCTGTGAATAAACAAGAGCTGTTGAAGAATCGCTGTGTCGTCTGATATGCTCATCCACAACTTAACAAACGCGGCAAACCCGGAACTGTTTTTCCGGGTTTTGCTGCACGTGCATGCGCAGAAGCAGTCCTCCAGTTGCGAATTCCTCGTGATGCGGCCGGACCTCCAGAACAGATCCCATTCACAACCGGAGGTACCACTGTATTTGAGATCTTCTCCTAGAACCTCAGTCTGGTTCTATCTGTGCTGCAGAGTATATCCTTTTTGAATATTAAAGTCCAGTTTTTCAAAGGATACCCAATCACTTGTAATTACTCAGTTCTAGAGGCACGC
Source organism: Podarcis filfolensis (assembly GCF_964270895.1). Classification (NCBI taxonomy): domain Eukaryota; kingdom Metazoa; phylum Chordata; class Lepidosauria; order Squamata; family Lacertidae; genus Podarcis; species Podarcis filfolensis. The sequence continues at coordinate 39,977,662 of NC_139608.1, read as the reverse complement.
CACGGACATATACAGTACATTGTAAAATCCATAGTCTCCCGGCCTGTGCCCCCAAGCAGGGGCTGGTTTCGCCAACCCCTAGGTATGTCTCTGCTCAGTTCTAATTGTAAGTTGGGTTGTTTTTGTAGCCTTTCGTGGGTATTGTGTCACATATAAAGAGAACACTTCAGAAGCCACTGATGTCATAGAAGCCAGTGATATATTAGCTTCAACCATATAATGTTGACATAAGGGGAGACAACAGCCACTTCATGGGCGGTGACTAGAGTCAAAAGGGAGTGAAGATAAACTGTTCTCAATAGGCCTGCAGAAAGCCAGACTGGGAGAAAATAAACAAAAGCTCTGGGATTCCCAGAAATAAACAGTTTTGATAGGCAATAATTTGGAAGTGCTTCCAGAGTTGACAGAAAAGAAAAAATATCGGTGGTCTCAGGACAATATTTTGCAATCATTTGCTCAAATAGCAAAGTTCTTTGGATGGAATAGCCTTTTAGAAGTGCAACTAACGGCTTAGCTAATTGAAAAAATGTTAGTTGTGAGCCGTCAAAATTAATACCAGTGAAAGTGGCAGCCAAAATGTTCAAAGCTGAAGCAACTTCCCTTTAAGGAGATGTCACAATGTTGGGGGGGGGGTTGTTCAGAAGAAAAGTGAGTAAGAGGATCGTGATGAAGGTGTATAAAATCATGCATGGTATAGAGAAAGTGGAGATACGTTTTTCTCCCTACTTACAGTGCTAAAACTAGGAGACCTCCAATGAAGTTGAATGATGAGAACTTCAGGACAGGCAAAAGGATGTACAGTGGTACCTCGCAAGATGAATGCCTCGGAAGACGAAAAACTCGAAAGACGAAAGAGTTTTTCGTTTTTTCGTCTTCCGAGTTTGTTTCCTTTTTTCTTAAAACCGCTTGAAGCGGTGCAGTTGCGACCGACCGTGCTTCGCAAGACGAAAAACCGCGCAAGACGAAAAGACTCGCAGAACGAGTTAATTTTGTCTTGCGAGGCACCACTGTACTACCTCACACAGGATTTATTTAAACCATGGAATTTGCTACTAAAAGATGTGGTGGTAGCCACCAAATTGTACAGCTTTAAAAGCAGGTTAGACAAATTCATGGAGGACAAAGCTATCAATCGCTATCAGTCATGATGGTAGAATATACCCTCAAATATCAGAGGCACTAGACCTCTGAATAACCAGTGGTTGGAGAGCACATTAGTGACACTGAACTCGCATTCTCCTTATGCACTTTCAGTTGGCATCTGGTTGTCCACTCTGATAACAAATTGCTGGACTAGATAAGCCTTTATTCTGATCTAGCAGGGATCTTTCAATGTTGTTACCTGCAGGAATCAGATTTCTAAGTGATCTCCAAATCTAGCATATTTGTATATGTGTTTGTGAAGATAGGTAATATGCCCATTTTGAACATGGAATTATCTTCACAATCCACCTGTGTAACATTGCTGGATACGTTATACAGTTGTCCTACATGGCAGCAGTAAGGAATGGTTTTTCTATAAAAGGCCACTGATGTATGGATAAAATCAGTCAAGGCCAAGGGTGGGTGGAGCTGGAATCAAAAGTGGGTGGAGCTCATAGTAGGAAGAAAGAATAGAAAACAAAACATTAAAATCTCTGTCCACTTTGCACATACCATGCACAGTTGCATAAAGCTCTTCCCTCCTAAATTCAAAAAACCCAAACATTATATCCTATAAGTTTCTGCACCTTTCCTTGAATGGGGACAGACCAGTGTCTATCACAGTAATACAGCAATACTTTAGTGCACACATCTCTTTTAAATCAGGGCATTTGTGCAAGTGTGTGCACATGAGAGAGGAGTACTCTACAAAGATTGCACAATGACTCCTGCTTATCTGTTGCATTTATATTCTACCTTTTGTCTGAAGAGTTCAGAATAGCGTACATGGATATGCTATCCAGGTCAGGCCCCAGAAGAGCTAAAATAGTTCAGCTGGTTCTGTTCCACACACTAGAGCCATGAGAAAGGATTTCACAATATATTTGGGAAATTGCTCATTCATGTCTTACGAAGTGCTGGTACTGTTCCCTCCACCCTTTAATTTTTTAAGGTGTTTGAAACAGTGAATGGACTCTTGGAGGCTGATGATGTAACCATTTTATACAAATGTAAGGCTTGATTTGTTTGTGGTTTTTTTTTCCTAATGATCCACAGCAAAATGTAAACCTGTGCAGAAAAACTGAGAAGATGCATGAGACGTCTTATTCTGTATGTTTGTCCTCATCCCCTTGTCTCCAATCTCTATAAATAAATAAGAATCTGTAGGAAATCCTTAAGACAACATCCCACTTGATCCTGCCCTTTAGTAAAAAAAATCCTTTTCTACAATAGCTGGAAATAGCTATTGTTCTTACAGACATCTAGTTTGGGAACCTTGACCCTGTTTGGAGATAACTGGATTTGTTTCTTAGATGGCATGGCTTGCCTTTGGCCAGTAAGAGTTTCGGTGTGTTCTCTCTAAAACTTGGCCTAAATGAAAGGAACAGGCTTGTCAGCAAGCAAAATACAACACAGGTGCATTTAGAATAAGAAAAATCCACAGTGGTTGCAGTTTTCATGTTGAACAGCACTTCCCCATTAAATAATTAAGCAGCTTCAGCCTCAAAACCAATGACCTGAAACTTGACATGCCACCAGGGTATGACTGTCTGTCAGGTTTTGGGCAAATCTGAGAAGCTCTTTAAGGAGATGTAGCTTTTGTCTCTGAATTGTTTTCCTAACACATTTTAGCCCTCCATAGAACTTGATGCATGGAGGATTTGCCTTGAAACTGTTCCAAATCTTCTTTTCTTTAAGTCAAAACCTTGGGAGACAACATTTGGGGGAAGACGTGGGAGGAGAAAATTAAAGCAATTGACTGTTTTATCTAAATGTTCTCTATACCCGCCCACCCTCCATTAGTTCCAAATGAAGCCTTTGTTTTCTGGGTCAAAGTATCCAAACCTTCTGCACCTATATATTCTAAGCTATCTATGAACCAGTGCTTTGGTGTAGGGATGTAAAGCTGTGGCCCTCCAGATGTTGTTGGACTACAGTTCCAGTCATCTTTGACCATTTATTTGTCTTTCTGAGGTTGATGTGAATTGGAGTTTAAATTTTTTTAGAAGGATCCCCATCCCTGCTGCATGCAGTCCCCCCTCATCCATACCCCCATTCCAGGTGATGAAAGGAGAGACAACTTTGTTGAATTTTGGAGGGTATGTGGTGACATACCAGATGGATAGTAGTAGCCTGACCACTGTGAGAGGTGTGGGGGCAAAGGGAGTAAGAGCTCTCAAAGCAGATCTCTGAATTTGCACATACACCCATTTTTTGAACCAGTTTTGGCGCCCAGAAACCCTTTTTGGGCCCAGGCCTGCTGCGAGTCTTTGTCAAGTGTTGCAGGATCCTTCTGTTAAAAGTATCTTTTAACTCTTCATTAGCTTATAATAGCTGAGCAAGAGGATCAAATAAAACTTCTGCCAGCTGCATGTGAATGTTGTGTCTTATTTATAGTGCCCTTGGTCCTGGGAAGGGTGATACCTCAGTGGTAGCACACATGGTTTGCATAACAATGGTCCCATGTTCAACTCTTCAACTCAGGTAGCAGGCCTTGAAGAGTTGTTGCCTGTCATGAGTGGCCAATAACTTACGGGTGACAAGTTGGCATATTATTCCCACCCTCCTGTTTTCATTGAAGGGGTCTATGTCTATGATCGGAAAGGGTCATAGCTCAGTGACAGAGCATATGCTTTGGATTCACAATGACCCAGGTTCAATTCCTGACACCTCTAGATTGTACTGGAGTGGGGAGACCCTGTTTAAGAACGGGTGCTGCCAGTCTCTGTAGACAATATTGGAGTGGATGGACTGGTGGTTTGACTCTTTAAGATAGCTTCCTACATTCTTGGTATTATTTTAGGAATTGGAAGCTGGAGTTAAAGTGAGGTTTGACTTTCATCCTCATAGTAATATGTATAGTGAAATGCCTATTTTGTTTGTAAAAGGCTGTCATTCATTCTGGATAGGTTGTCTTCTCTTAAACTGAAATTTATAGAGGCCCATTTGTAAATTAAACTGAGATTTACAGAAGCCCACTAAGAGCCCATTCAAACATTCAAGTGCCGTAGTCTTATTGCACAATTAATCCACCTCAAAACTTCTGTAGAATACTATTTGTTTGAAAGCATTCCTATATCAGAATCTTGCTCCATATAGAAAACCTACACACCAAGGACAAGCTTTCAAACAAATGCTTTTTCCATGTGCATTCTGAGGTGCATTATGTCTCAGTGGCTGGACATTTGAATATGCTTTGTTCGCAAGGCCTCCAGAGACAAAGACACCTGTGGTTTGTACCTTCTGCACATTCACCTGTGTGTAATTAGGTCAGACATTGCTAGGAGGGATTATTTTTGCTGCAGAAATGATGAAATGCAACCTGCTGGGAGAATGCTCTTTTTATGTTACAGAACTTTAAACACTTGATGGCTCAGTCAGGACCACAGGTGTACGACTTCAGAATTTCTGGATTATTGCTGGAAAATACTTTCAAGTGCTTTATCTGATTATCTTTCTTATCTCTGTGTGGAACAAATTCCACTAGGATTCACCACGCATCCTTTATCCTCCAAGACTGCTTTATCAGCTCATTTTAATTACAGGTATAAGCTCTGTTTATAACTAAAAGATTTATCAACAACTCTGTCTTCAAAGCACAGTTATGTTGGTGAAGAAGATTGGGTATGAGTCCTAAAATATAAAACTAACTCAGTTACTCCATATGAACCAGTAACAAGTAGTAGTAGTAGTTGTTGTTGTTGTAATGTGGGACAGACACCTGAGAGGAGGAACATATTTGTGTTTACATTCCTGTACTAGTAATTCAGTGCATGCTGCCATCTTTCTAGCTGTTGAAGTAGCTTACTTCAACTTCAGCTTCTAGTGTTGAAGTAGCTTACAGCAGTTTGTCTTCCCACTGTGATAGGCAGGGAATAGGCAATAGCTATCCAAACACTTTTATGACTATTTCATGTTTACTACTGTAGAATCATCTTGCTAGGGGGTTATTCTATTATTATCATTCATCCTTCATGTGCAACTTTTTTGGTATAAGTTCATATATTTCTTACAAAGTTCTAGGTAGAGACTTATTTAAACCAATGACTATATAATGGAACAATTCTTTTACAGCTCAATTCTGTGGTAGTTCACTAGGAAGTAAATTCAATTGTATTCAGTGAAGGTTACTTCCAGATATCAGCTAGAAGTGTTGCTGTCTTAATTAACGATATAATTTTTAACTTCTATAACTTCTATATGTTCCTTTAGAAAGAAATGATCCTGAAGGGCATAGCTTCTCTTACAAGTAATCATACAATATTGGCAAACAAGATCAGCTATCTATTTTAGGAAAGCAAGGGCACCTTTAATATTTGCTTTTTTGTTGGATATGAGAATAATTGAAGATTGGATCAGGTAAAAATGGCTTTAAAATAAGCAAGTTCAATACCCACTGGTATTGTGGAACACTCAGATGAAAAGCTGTGTTGTCAACAGCATCTGGATTTTTATATTTTTACAAAACAGGTAATTGTAGTTTTCTGACAAGCTGGAAGTACCATTTTAAGTTTTGACTGTCTGCCGCCATAAAACTTGTCACGGGGAGGAAATGAGGAGGGGTTGTCTGTGGATCCTTCATTGCAGCAGGATCTTCAATAGTTGCCCCACAGATAATTGTTTGGGCCTACTGGCAGTTAACTGAAAGGAAAACTTGTACCTGCAGCAAAAAACCTTTGGCTTATCACAGGTATAAGTTAGGCTGCAATCCTTTACACTCTTACCTAGCAGTAATTCCCATGGGATTTGTTCGGAATGGACACATATAAAATTGCACTATGTAGTTTGTATACCTTCACTACCAAGAAACCTACCAAGAAACTTCTCATGAAATACTGGATCCTGGTCCCAGAAGCCTCTTGTTTCCCTCTACTGTGTTGTAATATTTGAATTTAGGGGCCTAAGAACATTTTAATCCACTTTTCTACCATCAGGCAGGGCTATTCATCCTCTGATCCCACACAGATCAGCCTGTACAATCCTAGGCACCATCTACCACAAATAGAAAGCAAGGACTCGGCAGAAATTTGCAGATGGTAACATTTGGCTATTGGCCACAACTAAATGGAACCTCCATGTTTAGGGGCAATATAGCTCTGAATACTAGCTGCCAGAGGACAAATAGGAGAAGGATGTTGCCTTCATGCTGTGGTTGTAAATATACCTGGTAGCAGTTGACTAGCCACTGTTAGAAACAGAATGGTGGCCCATATGGATCTTAGCCTGATCCAACCAGGCAGTTCTTAAACGACACAGAAGTAGTTTAGGATGGTGGGAGACTTGTTGCCATCCAGTTGTAATTGGTCTGCAACTCACATCACTCCCAACCAATATGCCCAGTAGTCAGGGATAAAGAGAACTGGAAGACCAGAAATTCCCCACCTTGATCAGTTCTTAAGGTGAGACAAATCAATGTACACACAGTTCCCTTTCTTGTATATTAGACAGGATTGTTGTATAAATATTCTGTATGATTATTTTCAGACATGCATGTGAGTGAGTTTAAATGTATTTTCAGTTGCCACATGGTTTTCGCCATCACTGTAAGCCAGGAATAGCCAACATGGATCGCAACTCCAATCAGCCCCAGACAATATGCCCAATGGTCAGGAATGATGGGCGTTGTATCCCAATAATATATTAAGGGTGCCATGTGAACAAGGCTATTGAATTTAAAATGAGTCTGATTCATGTTAGAATTCTCAGAGTCCTTGTTGTAGTTATACTAGTATCAGAGCTTTCCATAAAGAACATAGAATATTTGTATTTCTTAAAGCCATATAAACCAGAATGAGATAAGCTGCTCCTGAAATTACTGTCTGAGCGGAAAACATGTCAAATATGCATGAGCCTCCCAGCCCAGAGGGTGTTGGGGGCTGGGGAGGGATATTGAAAATGGAATGCATTTGTTCCCCTCAGCTAGGAGACCATTTGCTCTCTGCCTCACCTCTAATCCTCATTAAAAGAGTTCACTGAACTCAGCTGCTTTTGAAAGAAAATTGAAGAGCATCATCTCATCTTATTTCTCAGAGCAAGCTGAAAGGATGGCAGTGGTGTCTTCACATTCTCCATTTCCTCTTTGGAGTTTTGAAAATAAAAAAATATATATACCCATAGTGACAGGCTCTTTCATTAGCTTTTTGTACTTCCCTGCCCCTCAGGATAGTGACAAGGAATTCAACACAAGTCTGTTACATGTCTGCAGTTGTTCAAAAGCATGAGGGATGGGCATATTATGCTCACAATACAGAAATCTGAGCTGAGGGGCTGGCATACAGGAGTGAGTCGATCAGAATACGCTTGCTCAGACTGTGTATTCCTTGGGTTATGCATTCTACATAGTTTGTTTATTTAGTTTTTATTGAGATATCTTGCCTTCTGGTTGTCTTTTTCTATTTTATAGGTTTCCAAGTTCTGAGGGAGGAAGCATTGCTTCTTATGGGACATTTACTTTTTGTTACTGGCATGTTTTGTTACATGCCTTGGAGGTATCTCTAGGCCAAAAGGTGCTCCTGGATTCTCATATATAGTTGTAGCTGTTGACTTCTTTTCTCATTGGTGAGTAATATGGAAACCTCAACCAGAAGTAGTTGTCATGGCGCATGTGAGGCTGCTGTCAAAAGCAAACAAAACACGCTTGCATCTTCTCTTCTCCGCCACCCTGGTAATGTCTAGCAATTGCTGTTGACTTTAAAAAAAAGCAATTTGGTTTGATCGCAAATGAGGATCACCCTTAATACCTCACTTTGTCACTGAGTTAAACCAGCTGCAGAAAACAGACCCATTTCCTCTGTTTCCTCTCTTTATCTGCTGTCTGTCATTTCTGAGGGAAATTTATGCTGACTTGGTTCACTCACCATCTCTCATGCTCTGGTACCCATAGACAAGACAAGAACAGGGGTGGGTGGGAATCTACATTAACTTGAGGCCATGGTGATAATGATTCACCCCATTGTTCTGTTGGCTAACTCAGCTAGTCCTCCTGTTCAGGAATTTATTTAGCCATTACTTTGGAGTGGTGGATGTCTTAAATGACTGAAGCCTTGTCAGAATGTATGGATTAAATCTGAATTTAATCTAGTAGTCAGTGACTGAAGCCACCAGAAAAATCAAAGTAATTATGCAACAAAAACTGTCCTGAGTAATTTTTAGTTGGAAGAATGTCCCATGTTTTGATAAGGATGCGTTACTACTTTGGGATCGGCTCCTTGCTTTTACCAATCTAGTCTCCCCGTACCAAACTAACTACTGGTACCTGTCAATAGTTACTGTGCTGCAGCAGTTGGGAGACATTAACTGTTCCTCCCTAACAGGAAATTAAGGTGACGTGCTTGATCATGTATCAGATGGCTTGGGTAATAGAAAACTGTCAGTGGCTCAGTGTTTATGTATCCCATTTATTTATTTAGTCATTCATTTTATATCCTGCCCTCCCTCATGAAGGAGCCCAGAATGGCAAACACACCAATATAAAAACATTGTAGAAAGATTCTAAAAACAGTTAAAAACATTCTCTCAGCTAGTGATTTCAGGGTTACCAGGAACAGTATCTTTCAGTCATCAACTGCCTAGGTGAAAGCAGAAATGCTTTTAAGTTCCTCCTTAAACTGAGTAATAAGGGAGACAGATGCAGGAACACGGAAGCTGAGAAGGCCTTGTCACGGGTTAACATCCAGCAGGCAGTCCCCAGGGGCAGCACCACCAACAAAGCCTCACATGCAGTAGGCCCTGCGTTTTCCATAAGGAACTGGGAAAATTTGTTATTACCTAATTGGGAGGAACATTCATGCCCCCCACCCAAAAAACAACAACCCTCACACACCAGATTCAAGTGGGCTACCTAGCCTCACCCATCATGTTAGTATGTTACTTGTGCTTGAATTTCCTTGTTTTTCCTTGCCTTTTTTCTGAATTGATGCATTCTCTCTTTTATTATTTTCAAGGTCTTGGGGCTTTTCCATCTCCCTCAATATTCCAAGAGTATAAAGGCCTTGCTACTGTTCCTCTTCATGCTAACAAAAAGTGTTTGCTGTGCCAAGCAATAGGCAAATGAGCGCTGAAATGGAGGCCAGGGATGGGGGGAAGCCTTCGTGACTTGCCATGTTTTAGTTGGGTTTTGTATTGAGCGGCTATTATAACAGTTCCAAGTAGTTGAAGGGAACAGGCTAGAACGTGCGTGGATGTGTGTAGAACGTGTGACCTTGTGATTCCCTTTGACAGCTGGACCATTGAGCTAGTTGAGGAGGAATTCCAAAGCATTGGCTGTGGGTTTCATTTGGCCCTTGTATTGCCTGGACATGTTATTTTCTTATTTTTATTATTTTTAAGCAGCTCAGTTGTTTCTTTATAGCCTTTGCTGCTCTCTGGTCTCTTCCTATTGCCAGAGCAACACCTGCTGGCTAAAGGGAATACAGTTGCTTTCTGTGGCTGCTTGCTGACTTTTTGCAGCCACTTCTTATTCTCTCCTTAACTTGCTTGCCTTCCCTGTGCTCTTTTCTTTTCCCTGTTCGTTTGCTGAATTGGTTGCAAGTCAGATACTCCTAAATTCCCACTTTCTTGCGCTACCAGAATGGAAACAAGCCAGACTCCTGTTATGACTTTCTCCTTAACCACCATCTCCTAAATGCACAGCTTCGCATCCTAGTGTCAATTAATAGTGACTTCTCTGTGGTTCCAAGCTTTCCAGGGAAAGAACCTGTGGCCCTCCTTAGGCTTTTGGACTCCAACTCCCATCACCCCAAGCCAGCATGACCAGTGGTCAAGTATAATGGGAATTGTACTCCAACAACATCTGGAGGGTCACAGCTTCCCTATCCCTGCTTTAGACTGTGACTATTACTGTTGTTGTTTTCTTTCTTTCTTTTAAAAAAGGAATAGCAGACAGACAGAATGAAGGAAACAGAGCAGTGTGCACTTGAGGCACCCAGACACCAAGATTTCAATGCTGCATTTTAACATTATAATTGGTTTTTCTGTTAAGTTTTTGCCTGAATCTTCTTTATTTTTTTTTGCTGTATATTTTCTCACAGCGTTCTGCATTGCAAAGGCATTCTTACGACTCTCAGTTACAAACTGTCCTTGGCATGCATGTTTTGGGGGTCTACTTTGTTTTGTTTTGTTTGTTTTTTAAATTAAGCTTTATTAATTTAACAATCAAATATAAATAATAAACCCAAAAAGAAGAGAAAAAAGAAAAGAAAAAGATTACCAAAAAACAAGAAAAAAAGGAAGGAAAGAGGAAAAAGAAAAAACAAACAACAACAAATTCACAATACATAATTTCATTTCAGGAACACAAACCGTTATTTAAGTAATCTATACATGTAATGTTTAGAAATAATTTACTTTCATATTTATACTTTTCTACTTTTCGCGTTCTTTCCATTCCTCTTGGGTCCCTTCTTTATATTCTTTGACTTCTGTCTAACTCATTTTGGGCGTCTACTTTGAACCAGGACTTCCTCTTAGAGCTGATTTTCATTGCATCATGAAGTCTGAAGTAGCAGCAAGGAAACATTCAGGCCTATGCAAGATGTTTTCCTCTCACCTCAGGATAACAACCATCAGGCCTCATACCTATTGGATTTGTGGGAAGGGCTTCCTGGCCAGAAAATGCAAGATCCAGGCAGATTTAAATTCCTGTACCTGCCTCTTAAGAAGTTAAACAGTAGATGATTTCATAGTAGTCAGAGACGAAGAAGTTAATTGAAGATGCAGAAATAAGCCTAAGTTGGGTAGCTAGCACAACTTGAACAAGAGATCCAGTGTGTTCCCTTGAGACTCCATCCAGTGTTACTGTGTCTGCCTTGTTTCATTCATCTGTCGCTTTTGACCTTTTACCCAACTAATTTTTGCAACTAGCTCAAATGTGTGCCTTGGTATTTGTAGACATGTTGGTTCTGTCAGTAAGTATTAATAATCATCCAGACAGAACAAATAATTCAAATTCCTAGGCACCAGCATCAAATATTTTTTGTGTCTAAGTAGCAGGCACATGTATTTATCTCACCTTCCATAAGGCAAAGTTGAACAACAAACAACTTCCCCAAAAATCTAGAACTAAATCAGAAACGGGATGGGAGGGATGAGAGATGGGGCTTGGGGGAAGTGTGGGGTTTGGCTAACCCAAGAGTGGCCAGTCCAAGACTACACAGCAACTCCCAGTCTTGAGCATTGTACACTGAATGTTTACCTTTTAGAAGGATGTGTAGTGGATATGTTTAGCTGTTTTGTAAGGTTTTTAAACTTGGCCTTCACATTTCCTTCTGAAAGAGCATGTATTATTATTTCAACCCAGTGGAGTAATCACAGTGTATATTTCCTAACATTCATAGAAGCAGGATAAGATCAAGGCTGGATTATCCATTAAGCAAATTACTCTGTAGAGCCGGGCCTCAGCCAGATATGGTTTTGCTATCTGGAGCTTCCCAGTGTGAAAAGTGTGTTCAGCCTGCTGGTTGGATTTTTATCTCCATCCTCCTCCACTTTCACACACAACGCAGAAGATGGCGCCTGTTTCCATGTCACAAAAGACGAGTTGTGTACAACTCTCCGCCTGGAAAAAAAATAGACGTTATTGTTTGCCTGACTGATACAAAAAGCTAAATATTCCCATATTACAGGAAATCTAATTGGTGGAGCCATGATTGGATAAACTGAAAACTGGCATCTGTGTCCACAGAGATGCATTTGTCTTTGTGTATGAATTGTAGCAGATGAAGAAGCCTGGCGCTTAGAGCTAGGAGAGAATATAGCTCAGTACAAAATCCCCTGTCTGGGAGAGACTGCCCTAGCTGTGGGCTGCCGCCTCCCTGCTTCTAAAGTGAGAACAAATATTGGGGGCAGGGGGTAGGAATTAGTCAGGAAATTGAGCATCTGAAAACGGAGACGCAGAGGTGAAAATACTTGCTCTTGCAGCATTGCCTCTCGTGGGCCCATATGGCGGGCGATGCAGAGAAGAAGAAGGGGTGTGGGTGTGGAGGAATCTTGGCAATGAAGTAACTTCAAACAATGTTTTTTTTTAAAAAAATCAAAGATGGCTAGTTATTGCTGGATTCCAACACAGTAGGGTCAGACAGCAGAAAATGCTCTGATGAAACACCTCCATCCTAGCTGGCAGCCTCCTCCTAAGCTGGGCCAGCTAATTGTGCCAGAACGGTCTGTGGTTTTGAAGCAATGAGGGAGCTGGATGGGGCTTGCCAAATTCCTTTATGCTTGTGACTGAAGCCAGAACTAATACTTCTAAAACACAGCAGCCTTGTCCTTGTTATGGAAAAGTGTTGCCTTTGTGGACCGTTCTTCACTCACCCCCCCCCCTTTTCTTCTTCTTCTTTCCTTTGCCTTCCCTGTCCTTAGCAGCAATCTTTGGCTGCCCAGATACCCACAGGGCTTTTGTGCTCTGCGTTTTACAGCAAAAATAAATAAAGTTCAGAAATGCAAAACTTCCCCCCTCCTTTTAATGGGTGGGAAAGCTTCCATATTCTGCAGGCTTTTACAGATCTCCGCCACTTCCTCTGGGATGTCAGTAAGCAGAAAATATCCCACTTCCTGGGCTGCATAATTATATTGTCGCTTTTGAGCTGTCCTCTTTAAACAAGAGGGTGGAAAATTGGTCCCTATTACTGAACCAAGTCTCTTCCTTCTCGTTGCTTTTCTTCTTTTTATACGATAGATCTCCTCCCCCTGTCTGGCCACCCCAATCCCTTTGGCATCCTATTGAGTGACTTCTTTTTGACACTTCCCTCCCTCTGTGCAAGTGGTGCTGGATCTTGCAACCCTGCGCTGTGTGCAGAAATAAATTGCTCCTGCTGCTGGGATCTGGGAAAGAAGAAGTGCTTTTAGCGAGTGCCGTGTTTCTCCAATGTAGATTAAAACAGATTCTGGCATCCCTTGGGAATGCTGGGGCAGGAGGCCTGCACCCCATTCAAGAACAGGTTAGCTGAGTGTGGCTCTCCTTTGTTAGGGCTCAGTGTGTTGATTAGGTTACACATTTGTGCTTGCTTTGAATAATGTGGAAGCACTCTTGAGAAATTCCTTTGCCTGAAGAAAGAGAATGAAAGGAAGAGAAGGGGAAGTGTTGAGGTGCACGGGAGGGAGGGACTAAGGGCTTGTTGAGACTGGCAGCTGAAGGTCAAAGGTCTGCTGCAACCTTGAGACGCCTAACTGACCTTTTAAGTCTGTTGTCTGCATTGCCATTGCTGGCTGAGACTAATTGTTTGCTGGCATATTTAGAAGGGCTGCTAGAGACCAGTATATTTGCCGCTGCTGTTTCACTGAGCTCTATAGAATGACACTAAGCAGCCTCATGACAGGCAGTTGTCATCTTCGTCGCCATAGTCAGTTTTTTATATTTATTTAAGGGATAGATGGATCATGCAGGCAGTTTCCTGATCAGCACATGTACAAAGAATTAGTTTTTCTTGTCCAGGGTGCCGAGGGTTCATGCGTTGCTTTGATATGGAAATAATCTCCTGATTGGCCTCCTTCAGAGCTGGTGCTCTGGGGAAAGTGCCACATTTGGTTTCTCAGAAATCCAGCCACGGCTATATACTTCTCCACAAAATGCCTAACTGCATTTTTTTTACAGAATAGAGCATTCAGTTCTCAAGCTATCTCTTTATTCACTTTGCCCTTGTAGGTATTTCCAATTTCTTCTCTTCAACTGAGGTGGACACTTCCTTATGTTAGCTTTTGCCACCTTTAGTTAAGACCATCAGAGTCGAAAACATCCCTCCCCCCCCCCCCGTCACAGGGCTCTATTCTTGCTGCTGATTTGGCTGTACTTCTGGTATCCGTTGCCTCCTTTTAATTCTACACACTATCAGCCATGTGCCAATTAAGTTTTCTGTGGCTACATGGCTCCTACAGGGAATAATCAGCTTAATAGCAGAACTGTGAGAGTTATAGTAATCTGTCTTCACTGACTGATCAAAAGTAAGCAAAAAAAACAAAGAACAAGAACAAGTTTCGTAGGTCTGTACTTCCTGCACTGAGATTTATTTATTTTGTGATAATGGTGGTGATGATGACTCTTCGCCATATGGTCCCAGGGTGGGTTACAACAATATGCAAACACGTTATTAAAATCAGCAAACGCCATTTGCTATCCAAGGAATAGGGTGGGTCCTATCGGTGTCAAAGTCCAAGGTAAAGAGGAGTTTCTTCAACATAACATGAAAACTATACAACGAAGGGAATTCCACAGCTCAGGGCTGCCACCAATGGCTCTCTCATAAGAGCATAGGATGAATCTGCTGGATCAGAGCATCTAGGTCAGCATCCTGTTCTCTCTGTGGTCAGCCAAATGCCTGTGGGAAGCATGCAAGCTTGAACATAAGCACAACAGCACTTTGCCTTCCTGTGATTCCCAGCAGCTGGTATTCAGAGGCAGACTGACATAGGAATATGGGTATCATGTGGTTAGCAACCGTTGATAACCTTATCCTCCATGAATTTGTCTTTAAAGCCATTCAAGATGGTGGCCACCACTGCCTCCTGTGGGAATGAGTTCCACAGTTCAACTGTGTTGCATAAAGAAGTACTTTCTTTTATCTATTCTGAAGCTTCCAACATTCAGCTTCCTTTGAAAGGCCACAAGTTCTAGTGTTAGCGGAGAGAGAGAGAAACTTTTCTCTATCCACTTTTTCCATTCCATGCTTAATTTTATAAACTTCTGTCATCTCTTACTCACCTGTTCTCTAAACTAAAAAGTCCCAAACGCTGCAGTCTAGCCTCATAGAGGAGTTGCTGCACCTCCTTGATCATTTTCCGAACCTTTTCAAACTCTGCAATACCGTTTTTGGGGAGAGACGACTAGAACTGTGAACAGTTTTCCAAATGCAGTCGCTCCATACAAAATTTTCTCCCAGGCTGCCCTCCCATCCACAAACCTCCCAAAAGCAGTCAAAAGCCCCCCTCTGCCAATCTTGAGGATCTGTAGGGAATGAGGCAGTTTTTCACATATTTGGGAATTGAGACATTTAGGGCTTTAAGCACTAATGTCAGCACCTTCAATTTGGCCTATAAGCAATCTGGCAACCAGTGAAGCTATTTTAAACAGGTGTTATGGAAATTCTAAATGTAAACTCAGCCAGAAATCTGGCTACTTCAGTTTGGTCAGGTTTCTCTGTAGCTTTAAGAGCGGCCCCACTTAGAGCTCATAGCAGTAATCCAGTCTGGAAGTTATCCAAGCCATCTCTTATGTTCCCTCCCTATCCCAAGGTTTCAGGGTGGCCAATGAAAATGTTTGGCAGCATATATGGATCTCTGCCCCAGAAAGATCTTGCCATAAAAGCATCTCCTTGTAACCCAGCTATTAAATACACACCCAGTTTTTAATATTTTCACTAGATATTTCTGGGTTTAGGGGTATTTTAAGTGTAAATACCCCATGAAAGCTTTTTAGACCTTGAGGCAAAATCACCAGTTCAGCTCTCTACTGCCACATGGAGAAATTTCTGCATGGATGATATAATAATAATAATAATAATAATAATAATAATAATAATAAACCTTTATTGTCACTACACCACCTGTGTGCAGTGAAATTAAATGAGCGCCCCTCCCCCCCCCACATACACTCAGTCTTATTCCATTTCACAAGCTTATTCAAAGCAAGCCCAAGCTACCATGTCTGATAGGTTTTATACTGTCAATTACAGGAGTGCACCTTTTTAAAATTGACCTTATGATTCCTCACTAAAGTAACTTAAGAGTCACTCAAAATCTTCTCTATGCCATGCACATCCATTGTCTCCAAAGACATATAATTTCCCCCCCGCATAACTGTACTAAATTGAAGGATGCAGTTGCAGCTTCTGATGGCAATTAGATGCTATCATGGAGTACATACTTTTCAGCTCTCATGAGTATGCCTTTGAGTAATTGCAGACATATCCATGGAACTAGGCCATATGTTTTGTTTTCCATGAAGTGTGTCTCTGGGGAGTACAGGTAAGCATTGCATGGGGAAATTCCAAGTGGGCCTAAATGTAACAAGGTCCAGCTTTTTCACCAAAGGGATCCTTCCTAGCATATGGTCCAGAAACTTAGTTCTTCAGGGTAGCACAGGTTAGAAATATGATTTGAAGAAGTAAGTATTTCTCATGCCCAGTTATGTAATTAAGACATCCATGCTTCATATAGTTTATAAATAATTATTTCAATTTCCTGTTTCCTGTCCTGAGACTTTTGAGACGGAGTCAAGTGTATTAATACATTCCACATTAGACTTTGCTGTTGGGTTTTCAGCTGAGTGTCTTACTTGTGTGCCTGGCCTGTGCGCCTGGTCATTCTTGCTAACATAGTCTGAACCAGTGCTTGGTGAATCCATTAAATTTGTTCATTGTAAATCAAAGCAACGATTTCAGCAATCATAGCTCTGCACAGAACTGGTTGTAATATGCTAAAGTCCCCACATAAAGCTGAGTTATATCATTTGCTTGTCTACATTTATAAAGATTTGCAACAGCCGTCTCTTTTGTTGTCCCTCCAAACTTGCACTGGATATTGTTGTTTCTAAGTATAGCATCTGTCATCAGGGTGATTGTAATTATTAATTTGCCTCTTCTCTCTTTCTCTCTCTCTTTTATAATGGAACTCTGATGTCATCCTTCCCGACCTACCATTCAATTGATGCATTTAGGTAAGTCTTTGCATGCTGTTCAAAGCCTTCCCTTCTTTTCTTCCCTTGTGTTGTACATTGTCGGTGATAGGTTAGTCTCACAATCCAGTGATTTACATGATTATTCCAATTGTTATCTTGTCTAAAGAAACTCCGTATTGAATGTGTACAGAAAATATGTATCTAATTTATTTTGAATATGAAGTCCTACCTGTTGCTACACAAATGATCCCCCCCATACACACACACACACACACACACACACACACACACACACACACTGTTTGACTTTTTCATGAAAAATCTCCTGATTTCCCAGGTGGAAGAGTCAGGTCCCTTGAACTGCAAAGGCCAGATTGGTAAGCATCTATTCCTGGCTAAGGAAAGACCCTGATTACCTCATTAATAAACCATACATCTACACCTAATAGTTCCAAAGCACTTTTTCCCCCAGAATTTTGAGACACAGGTACAAGATGTGTATTGACTACCTTTCTTTCTTTAATAGATAACTGTGGTGTGTGTAATTAAGGGTATATGTCAGGTTCAAATGGTTAAAAAAAAACAATGTCCATGAAAAGGAAATAATTGTGAGCCATGACACACACACGCTATTGCCAAATACCCAGGAGGCACTGCTCATCTGTTGTTTCTCCTCTCCCCTCTCCATTTTGGTTTATTTGTTTTAAAGAAAAATCATGGAGGGTCAGGCATCACCATGAACTCATTCTTCCTCCATGCAACTGTAGTGATGGGGCTACTCTGTTAGGGTGTTGTTGTTGTTGTTGTTGTTGTTTTAATGTATGGTCTTGAACAGTGACTTCCCTGGCCACTGTTTTACTATGCTATAGTGACGGATTGACAGGTGGATGATTTTTGTTTCAAATCATAGACCACTTTTGAAACAGAAACATACACAAAGCAGCACACAACCGTATATGTCAACCAATAAATCATACTATGGCTTTGAAACTAGATAAAAACGAAACGTTTCACAACAGCACCAAATACTGCTGTATATGTATAATGAAGGTGTGGGAGATGAAGGCACAGGGGCCCCTGCTCTAACCCAGAAAAATAGTGTGCTAGTCTTCTTGTAGCCTATATGTATGTTCTTTGAGATTATCAGTCCACTTTTTTTTTTTTAAAGATAGCAAGTTGTACATAGAATCATAGAATTATTGAGTTGGAAGGGACCACAAGGGTCATCTAGTGCAACCCTCTGCACTGCAGGAATCTTTTGTCCAAAGATTGTCTCTCTTGGGATCTGGCTTGTCATCTCTGAATTCTTTCCTGAATCTCTAAATCATCTTATGGCCATGTGCTCTTAGCATGTACTCCAATCTCATTGAATATTTTCAATTCCATCTTAGAAAGTTGGGTACATTTGCACACGTCTATAGAAACACTTGGTCCCTAGGTTCTCTCTTGTTTGGAGTTCTTTCATAAAGAGCACACAGGGATGGACAAGACAGTGCTGATAAAACAGCAGCACAGAGCAGTTGTAAAATTTGGGTACATGTCTGCATTGGACAACAACTTGTTCTGGCCCGTGTCCATCCATACACAGAGCTGTGGGGCTACTATTAGAAATATAACTGCAGGGGCAGTTCTGTAGCAAGCTGTGTCTCTGCATAACCCAAGTGGTTGCTAAACCTCTTACTCTTACTGACTGCCCTTTATTCATACTCTTCCCCGCCGCAACTCAACTCATTGCGTACAGCTCTTGTGGCTGTTCAACCTGCTTCCTGCTTTCATAGTGCCATTTTGGCTGTGCCTCCAAGTACCGTAATCAGTCCTGATAACTGCTACAAGCTGGGGCTCAAAATGCCTTTCAACTCAAGCAAAGAATAGAATTCATCTGCCAGAATATACTGCTTTGTTTTGAAGCCTCATTGTCGAGGGCTGTATGATGATCTGTGCAGTTGTTGGTCTTTCTAGTCAGCTGATAGGAATGCCAGAATTTTCTTCAGTCGTTGAAGTTAGGTAATTATCCAGATGATTCCTGCTGGAGTTTCAAGAGAAAAACAAGTAGGAATATTCCCATGTGAGATATCCTCTACACAAAGAATTGCTTTCTTTGTATACCAAAACAGGATAAATTAGCTCAGAATTCACTCCTGGGAAATTCCAGCCTGCCAGCAAAACAGATGGCAAAGATATCCCAAACCTGCAGCTCTAGGCCTTCCTTATATCATTGCTGTAAGCTTCTTAGTCCTATTCTCTTGTGTTAATGTCTCTAACAGTTATATTTCTGACATAGGCAGAAGCCAGAGGAGGAGAAGCCTGGAGAACAAAATCTCTCTTTTAGCACCTTGGCCAGCACCAGGCTTCTGGCCTGCAGTGGGAAGCTTTTATAGGTGTAACATTTCTTCTGGGAATGACGAAGTTTGAATGTTCCCTTTGCAATGATTTCAGTCTTCCATATCATTAGCAACACAAATTTGGCATGCATCCCTCCTTGCTATTGTATTGGGAGAACTCTTACCATCAGCAGGCAAAGTTTACCCTTTTAAGATGCTTCTTTAGCTCCATTTAAGTACACTTGGAAGTGCAGCACAGGATTGCATATTAAAAATATCCTGTTAGCACAAAGCTAATCACATCTTTACAGGTAGCTTTTATTATGTATGTAAACAAATATTGCTTGGTTTTTAAAAGTAAATAGATACAGATGATAGATATAGATAGATAGATAGATAGATAGATAGATAGATAGATAGATAGATAGATAGACACACCACCCTTATTCAAACTACATTCCAGGTTTGTTGATAACAATGTGAAAATAGCAATAACATGCAAAATGTATTTTTGAAAAAATAAACAGATTAAAAAGTGGCAGACAAAGCAACTACAGCATACTGATGAAACATTGATCAATAGAATTTAATGTGTCCATTCACTCAGGTATGATGCTGGGGTGTCAGTATGGCAAGAGCCTGAATTTCAGCACCAATGATACTGAAAAGGTGAGCTATAAGAACACATAATCTGGAAAACAGCCAATGCAAAGCAGGAAGCTGCTCCAACAACATTCCACACTACGTGTCTCACTCTATGGTGCACAAGTCTCTCACAGGGTCACCATGCAGGCTGAATTTATATTGAAGTGATTGAGTGTTGTCCTTTTAAACGGAAGGCCTTCTGCTTATCTGATGCTAGTGAAAACACCCACATCGTAGTATAAACATGTTGTGGGAATCTGTTCAAAGGTTCCTGGAACATTTTAAGAGCATTGTGTGAACCTGCTCTTTTGGTTTGTTGTCTTAAGTGTCTCACAGAAGGCACAGTCAAGAAAGGGGTTCTCCTCTTTTTCAAAATACCCCTGGTGAAGCGGAAGACTTAGAAATACTAGCATCTTGATAGAGGCTGTGTTCCACTGGAGATAATGTGATCAAATAGAAGCTAACAGTCTGACGTGAAATATTCATGTTGCTTGATGCATTCCAGCCTATCATCATTCTGTGCTCCTGAGAAATAAGAGAAAGCTGTACATCTCCACAGACAAATAAGGCATTTTGCAGCTATTGTTATCAGCTTCTGCTTGCTGGTGGATTTCTGTATTCAGCTGGCCTTTATATTGGCCATACATTGCATGTAATATATCCACATCACCTGATCTCTGTCTTTTAAAAAATAGGAGCAACTGAGCAACAAAATCTATTTTAGTTCTTCTTAACTTGTAAATAACATTTCCTAGCATGTCAAAGGTATGTATGTATGTATTTATTTATTTATTTATTTAAAAAAATTGGTAAACTGCTCACCTTATAATATATCAGAGTGGTTTACAAGAAACCAAAAGTAAGGATAAAATATACACCAAAAGTAAGACAGTTACAATAATAATTCACTACTAGAAGAAAATGCTTGGATAAATTGAAAGTCTTAAGCATGCATCTAAGAGAGTAGCTAGCTTGTTGGAGCATGCCTTATATCAAATGGTGACAAATTCCACATTCAAGGTGCAAGTTGTGCTGGACTTTGTAAACAAATAACAACCACTTGAATCTGGCCCGGTAGCAAGTAGGCACAGGGGCAGATCTACTATGAAACTAATGAAGCTTAAGCTTCAGGGCCCTTAATCACAGAGGAGCCCCAGAAGTGACTAGTTCACATTCTTAAATTTAGGGGTCAAGTAGACACTATTAGAGTCACACAATTCAAATTAATTATTTTTTGTTGTATTGTTGCTGTTGTTTAGTTGTTTAGTCGTGTCCAACTCTTCATGACCCCAGGCACTCCTGTCTTCCACTGCCTCCTGCAGCTTGGTCAAACTCACGTTTGTACCATCGAGAACACTATCCAACCATCTTGTCCTCTGTCGTCCCCTTCTCCTTGTGCCCTCAATCTTTCCCAACATCAGGGTCTTTTCCAGGGAGTCTTCTCTTCTCATGATGTGGCCAAAGTATTGGAGCCTCAGCTTCAGGATCTGTCCTTCCAGTGAGCACTCAGGGCTGATTTCTTTAAGAATGGGTAGGTTTGATCTTCTTGCAGTCCATGGGACTCTCAAGTCTCCTCCAGCACCATATCATATCACTTAAAACAGGCATGGCTTCCTCCAAAGAATCTGGGACAGTGTAGTTTTTTAAGGGTGCTGAGAATTGTTAGGAGACCACTGTTCCCCTCTTAGAGCTACAATTCGTAGAGTTCCTTGGAAAGAGGGATTGACTGCTAAACCATTCTGGGAATTGTAGATCTGTGAGTGCAACAGGGATCTTCTTACAATTCTCAACGCTCCTAACAAACCATAGTTCCCAGAATTCTTTGGGGGAAGCAATGCCTGTTTGAAGTGATATGATGTCCAGGATAGCTCAGTTGGTTAGAGTGTGGTGCTGATAATGCCAAGGTTGTAGGTTTGATCCTAGTATATGAGAGCTGCCTATTCCTGCATTGCAGGGGGTTGGACTAGATGATCCTCAGGGTCCCTTCCAGCTCTTGTGATTCTATTATTCTATGATACTGCTTTAAATGTATGGTGCAGTTGGGGCCTAGGTTGCAGTGTGTGTGTAGCCCATGACTTTTTCCACTGGTTTGCAAATATTACCAAGGGCCCAGAAAGATTGCCAACCCCTGCATTAGCAATACCTTGAGTTTCTTTCTCCATCTCCCTTCAGGAGATGGAAACGCTTTGCCACTTTTTAGAGTGAACTGCACCTGCTCTGGCAGAATTTCCTATTGTCTTCTGCCTCTGCCTCCCATCTCTGTAGTAATTATGGCACCAGCCAGGTTTATGGTCCTGCAGGAAGGCCAGTTGCCCATGCTCCATCATGGATCCAGGACATTTTCACTTGAGGGGCCTCTCTCATCCTGTTTATGCTAGTTCTAATCATTCTTCATGAGGGGGGGAAAGCATAGGAGAGGCATTTTATAATGCAGCTGCACATTCCCAGCTGATGCAGGTTTCCTGTTTACATTGCATTAGACACCAGATCGAACTGAGAGCCACTTGTGTAAAATGACTGCTGTTACAGTGGTGAAACCCTGCTCATTCTACTTTGGCTCCTGCTTTTAACATAGTGTTCCCTCTACTGCTCAAGGAGCCCTTGGAGGAGTACAGCACAGGGGAACGAGAAATATTTTCCATGTCTTCTTACAGTCAAGACTTAAGGATTCCCAACGTGTGAAAACCCAGTTGCTGATTTCTACAAGCCAGTTGCTGCAGGCTGGGGACAAAGTGTCATGGGAAGGATGAACAATTAGGAGCCAGTAGGAGAAAATAGCATGGAGGGAACTTCAGATGTTGGATGCAGTGCTTCATACCTGTACTTGGAAATGTAGATTTTATGAGATGCACAAACAAGATGCAAGCACAATATTTTAAAGAACCAGATTACTACTGGTCTCTTTTCATCTGTAGTGGGTGCCCTTAGATGTGTGACTTTAAAGCGAAATGGTGTTTGCCAGCTTGCACCACCAGCATGGAGTTTCGGTAGCAATTTTTGAAAACTATAAATAATGCAAAATTGCACACGTGCACAGAGACACTTACTAATGTGTGTTGAGTGTTCTGTTAACATTTGCTTGATTTTTAAAAAACATTTATTGCAAATATGAATATGCAGTTTGCGAGGGAACTTACAAGGGGACGCATATACAACGAGGACAGGTATCCTGGTTCCACTTGCTGACTCAGTTCACAGTTTGGGACTAATGTTTCACACCACACTATCCATCCTGGAAACATGCAAAGCAAACATGGGGTCGAGCGGATATAAACCATCATCTATGCAGTAAGGAGAGAATGTTGATGACTTGCAGAAGGTGAATAAAAAGGGGTGGGGGGTATGTTTTGTGAGACCATCTGCTACTGTGATTTGGAGCCTCCATATAAAACCATGGCTCCAGCTCATACAAAAGCCTTTAAATAGGGTAACTAATGGGTCACATGCATCCTTGCTTGTAAGGTTAAGACCCACAAGTCATCATTTGTAAGAAGGTGGGGGATGAATTGTTCACTGGAGAGAAAAGACATTAAATCTAAATCCATTGTAGCAGCCACAGGGGACTCTATTGTTTCTCAGTATTATGTGTCTTAATGAAATGCAACTTAATGCATGTCTGTTGCTCTTGCCCCTCCGATTTTGAGCCTACTGCTACCTTCTCAGAAAAAGGGTGGTTCTCAAGTCTTCACCACCATCAAAAGCAATTTTCCTCAATCACCTGCTGTCTGCTGCTTTCTTATCATAGAATAGCCTTGGGTTTTGACACAAACTAGGAAATGCAGGACCATTAGTTTCTGTGTTTGCTTTTCTGTGGCCATTGGAGGAAAAAAAATCAGTGTTTAAAGAATGGAGGCAGGGAAGTCTCAGGAGGAGGGAAGAAATGTCTGGGATGTACCTAGTATGAATGGAGATCTGGACGAGGAGTTCATGCTTGGGTGGGCAAAGCTTGTTCTGGAAGACTATGGCAAATCTCACCCAGGGTTCATTTGCTGGTCAAACCCCACTAATCATGAGAGAGGAATTCTGTGCTGGGGAGGACAGAACAGTGGGTCAATCACAACAGGCCATTGATATTGCCTTACAATACCATATTGGGGTGGCTGGGAGGTTTCATTGCTTAATGGCATCTCTGTCTTATTTTGGACCCCAAGCTGCTGCTGTTCTTTATCACTTTTATAGCACCAACAGTATGGTATACTGTTGACCTAACTAATTCCATATGTGTTAGACTAGACGAATGATCTTTGTACACATAGGGATTGTTTCAAACACTGAAGCTATACAAGACTTCAGCTTTTTTCAGGGCATTTTTATGGATGGCATTGTTCAACAGCTCCATTTTGGCTTCTACTTTAGTTTAAAATGATAGTAGCGATGGCTTCTCTTCCCAGCAACTAGCTGGCAATTATTTGTCTTACAAAGGTCTTTTCCCCCCTTTTGAAAGAGGTGTTTAGGCAT
This sequence comes from Podarcis filfolensis, assembly GCF_964270895.1. Taxonomy (NCBI): domain Eukaryota; kingdom Metazoa; phylum Chordata; class Lepidosauria; order Squamata; family Lacertidae; genus Podarcis; species Podarcis filfolensis. The sequence continues at coordinate 39,953,491 of NC_139608.1, read as the reverse complement.
CTGGTTTTCAATCTCCTCCTTTTACCTTCACTCCATTAATCAAATTGGAAAAGCTATGTCCTGGTACTGAAGTTTCTTTCCGATCATCACATTGACCTCACTTTGTCAAGAATGTTGCTGCTGCTTTCAGGTTAACTTTATCTTCCATCAGTTTTGAGTACCATTAGTCTCTGTGCTTTAATCTTTATGTTTTGTGTTTCTCCCACTATGTTCTTTTCTGGAGATATTAAAGGTCAATCTACATGTGCATATATACATTTTTTCCTTTTGAAGCTGGAATTCGTTTTGGCTCTCCTAACTAGGCGAGTGTTGAAAATCACAAGTTCCTTCTTGCCCACAAAGCTGATCTCTTTTGATCATTGTTAAGGGACTTCGGGGCAGGAAAAGCATGTGCTCTGGCTGCCAGACAGCACTTGCTGTAGGTAGATCATTAGCTTTGCTCCACTGAGAAGAGCAGATTGCTCACTTAAACAAGACCTGTGATAAAACAAACTATACAGTAGTTTTGATTTAGTTCTTTATAATATCACATAGTGTTTGTGGGTGAAAAATGTATAGGTATTCAATGAGAGAGAGAGAGAGATCTGAACTAAGTTAATTGAACAAGTTCTGTTGAAATCATTGTAACAAGCTAGTCATGATTTAAGTCCAACAGATTTCAATAGGAACTGTATACAACTTAAACTCTTTGGGTTTAGAAGCACTTCCCCAAACACAGTGGAACTCCCCTCCCCACCTGTCCCCTTGTCCTTCACCACCTCAAATTTGCTCTGGGAGTCTGGGGAAAACCCCAGAGCAGATTTGTGTGGGGAGTAGAGGGAGGAGATGTTCCATAGCACTTACAGAAATCATTTCTTATGCGCATTGATTTAGTTGGATACAAACTGTAGGCTGGATACTACCCACTATATATGTGAAATGCAAACCTATCTGGTAAAAGCTATACAGATGTCTACCCATTCTTGGAATCTCAGTTAAGACTGAATTATGTATGTATCTTTGTCCTTTGGGATAATGTCACTTCAGCAGAAATATGTGTATTCCTTCTCATCTACCACATATATTCTGCCAAACATTCAAGGTTTCTTGGAACAGCAGCAGAAAGTAAATTTCTGTACTTTGCCAACTGTACCCTGTAAATATTCAGCTCCTTATTTCTCCTTGGAGAGTAGATATCTTGAGATTCCATATGGGCACTTACTGAGGCGGGATTCCTTCCTGTCATTCATTCATAACAAGCTGATTTCCCTTGAAACAACACCGGGAAATTGAGGAGCTCCTGTGAGGTCAGGGCTATCCAGTGTGGTGCCCTCCAGATATTGTGGACTACATCTCCCAGCAGCCCCAGGCAGCATGGCAAATGTTTAGGGAATTATATATTTTTATTTTATTTCATAAAATGTATATACTGCTCGGATGTAAGGGGAAATAAGCCCTATCAAAGCTGTTGGCAAAAATCATGGGAGTTGTAGTCCAAAAATCTGGAGGGCATCACACTGGCTAGCCCTATATTAGGTTCATTGTTCATAATTTTGATAAATGCCACGCTTTGTTTCAATACGAGTCATTCAGAGCTTCTGTTGATGATGATGTTCTGTCATAATCATAACATTTGTTGTTTAGTCGTTTAGTCGTGTCCGACTCTTCATGACCCCATGGACCAGAGCACGCCAGGCACTCCTGTCTTCCACCGCCTCCCGCAGTTTGGTCAGGCTAATGTTTGTAGCTTCAAGAACACTGTCCAACCATCTTGTCCTCTGTCGTCCCCTTCTCCTTGTGCCCTCCATCTTTCCCAACATCAGGGTCTTTTCCAGGGAGTCTTCTCTTCTCATGAGATGGCCAAAGTATTGGAGCCTCAACTTCACGATCTGTCCTTTCAGTGAGCACTCAGGGCTGATTTCTTTAAGAATGGATAGGTTTGTTCTTCTTGCAATCCATGGGACTCTCAAGAGTCTCCTCCAGCACCATAATTCAAAAGCATCAATTCTTCGGCGATCAGCCTTCTTGATGGTCCAGCTCTCACTTCCATACATCACTACTGGGAAAACCATAGCTTTAACTATACGAACCTTAGTTGGCAAGGTGATGTCTCTGCTTTTTAAGATGCTGTCTAGGTTAGCCATCGCCTTTCTCCCAAGGAGCAGGCGTCTCTTAATTTCGTGACTGCTGTCACCATCTGCAGTGATCATGGAGCCCAAAAAAGTAAAATCTCCCACTGCCTCCATTTCTTCCCCTTCTGTTTTCCAGGAGGTGATGGGACCAGTGGCCATGATCTTCGTTTTTTTGATGTTGAGCTTCAGACCATATTTTGCGCTCATAACATAGAACCAATGAATAAAATAGCCATTCGTTAAAACAACCTTTTAATAATAGCTTTAAATTGTTTAAAAATCAGATTAAAACTGAATGTCCTAGTAAACACTGCCACCCTTCAAGTGGCCTGACAAGGACATGTGGGCTTTTAGGATGTATGGAATGAGGAGGCATCCGTTGAGGGTGCATGGGAAATGGATGTGCTGGAGAAGAAGGCGATGGTCTGCTCAGGCTCCTAATAGCTCATTGTAAATATCCTAGAAGAGAGATTAGGGTTGTGGGTGGGGGTTGTCCCTTGAGGTCTACCTTGTACTATACAGAGATGTTTCAGGAGGAACAAATTAAAAAAGGTTTGATGTTATGTTATTAATAACTTTTTCTGTTAGGAGGTAGCAAAGTGGGTGAAAGGAGAAACAAACCAGAAGTGGAAGTTGAGAGAAGCCTACGAGGGGAGGGAGGAAGGAAAACATAATAAATGTTAAGAATCTGAGATGTGTGTAATGAATGAAAAAGAAAAATGAATAGAAAATTTATATATAGAAAAGGGACCCGCTCTTCCCTTTTCCATTCTCCAGAGCCATCCTACTCTCCAGCTGCTGTCTCCCCCACCAACCCTTCCTCTAACTGAAACAGCACTACAGGACTCCCAGTCAAGGCCAGTTGGAGCCCTGGAGTGCTCCTCCTGATGTGGGGGTTGCATTCCAGCATTTTATTATAAATGTTTAATGAGAAACTTGTCAAAGAGTCCTCCTAAAATGGTTCTCCCATTTATCCTGGTGAGGCTTTTTTTAATATAAAAAAGTTCCTATTAAATGTTGAAATGCATCTTCTCATTCTCTCATGTTTGATATGTAGCCAGAAAATGGGAAATAATCTCTCTTGTATAAAAAGGATTTTCCTCCCTTTAAAAGAGCTTTTATACCTTAATAACACTATGTCACTAAAAAGGCCTTTGAGAGGCCATCTTGGCCATCCATTCAGCCGGCAAATAAAGATTTCTTGTGCGTGTTTTTCTGGGATGAATAAATGAAGATCTCGGATGGCTAGCCTCTTATTGTAAGGATAAGCAGTCCTTTGAGGAAAATGCACCATTTAGAAATCCCCCTTTCTTCCAGTTATATTCCTAATAGCTGTGTGCGTATGGGTTGGCAGTTAAATATAATACATCCAAAATGTAGCGTGTTCCTCTAAGTATAACACATTATCTGCTTTTGATAGACCAAACCTGTCCTTCTCTAGTATTTTAGGTTTTAATGATGTGATGGCCAATTTGGGTTCAGATTTCTTGACCATTAGCTAAAACCTGGATAGAACTGAAACTATTAATTTCATGTTGTTTTCTGGGAGTTCCTTACCTCCTTCCACCTTGCTTAAGTCTCTCACTGTATTATTAGATGGCTTCTCTTCTGCCTGGCCTCCTGTTTTCCCTGACTTCTGCCCAAATGATTAATGGAGATAAATGTGCCATATGGTCAGAGCATCTCTCATCTCTGCTTCCATGTTTGTCTTTCATCAGCCTAATTCTGGAGCAGGGTGGATACTCAGCCAGGTACAAACACCAAAAAAGTCACAACCCAGTTCCTTTGATTTTTATTATGAGCTAGCTATACAAATGACTCTGTTTTCCTTGCCTGTTTTTAGAGGCTGTATCTGCCAGTCTGCCACTACACAGAGTTTGTGGACAGGGCAGTTTCCCCTTTAAGTGGGGGCTTTTGTTTTTGTTTTTTTTACTCTGTCTGGAAGGATTTATGTGTTGTTGTTATTTATTAATTACTGTGAGTTTGCTTGGTGAGCTTGCTGGAAGCAGGGACCTTAACAACTTTCCATTTCCATCCTTAATGGTACAGGTGTTCTTCTGTTTTGAATAATGGCTGTTCCTTCAGTTGTATAGCTCTTGCCTTCAGGAACAAGTTCACTTGCTATGGTTTCTCCTTTGTTCACGTCGGTTTCTTGTTGTTTGACCGTTTCACTATAGTATTCTGTGGTCTTCAGTTTTGAACTCCTAGATATATTTTATTGTTGTGTTTAAGTAATGTTAGTAAAGAACAGAACAAAGCACATGAGCCTTGCAAGATCAAGCCAAAGGCCCATCTAGTCCAACACTCTGTTCTCCCAGTGACCAAGCAGATACCTACGAGAAGCCCATAAGCAGGACCTGAGCACAGCAGTTTTCTTTCCATCTGTAATTCCCAGCAATGGTATTCAAAAGTATACTGCCTGTGACAATGGAGATGGAATGTACCCATTGAAGCTGCAAATACCTGTGTCTGCATACTTTCTGGGTAGTAGATACTTGGACACACAGACTCTGAAAAACCAATGGCAATCAATCCCATCTGCATCTCTGGAGTGGATTCAGGCATTCTATTTCAGTCTTAAAATCAATAGAACTGAATGTACAGTAATCGCTCCACCCTAACCCAATTTATCAAAGTTTAATGTTCCTCCTTGTTTGGAGCAGATCCTTTTGTTAATCCGTTAAATGAGTTGAATTTGTAGTTCAGCACACCATCATTACAGTTTCACCATGCAAGTCTATACATGTTTGCTCAGAAGCCCATCTTGCCTGTGTTCACTGAGGCTTCTTCCTAGGTAAGTAAGTGTCCACTGAATTACGCCTCTTAAAAAAGACAAGGCAGATGAAACAGCAAAGCATTTAGGAAATGAGTGGGCATTGCTGAGAAAGATGAAAGTTACCAGGGTTTGAAATGGTTACCGCTAAAGGACTTCATGTCCCCACCCTTGTTGCAGCAAAGCAGTTGCTCAACCTTTTCAGTTACATTTTTGAAGAAAAATAAATATTTCAAGACGAATGTGGGGAGAAAAATTTGTCACCCGTGTAGTGGCACTGTAGATCAACAGGAACTCGTGGAGCCACATTCTATAAAATATTTTCATTTTCCTAATGACATAATATGAGTCTTGGGGAAATGTGATATTTCTCTAACAGAAGTACAACCTTGAAGAAGAACACTGGTGTATTCTTTGTATAATAATACAAAAATATTATTTGGAAAAGCCCCCTCATTTTAGCTGTGGTATTTCACCAGAAGTAATTATATATTCATATGGGAGTCTGAATTCAGTGATAAAAATAATATTATACATGGTAGTTTCATTTTTAAAAAACTATTTTACTTAGGGGTTCACAAACATATGTCCTATATGTTTTCAGTTCCATTCTACCACTCTATAAAAAGTCTCTAGTTACTGGCTGCAAAATTTTCATAACCTTGTTACAAATGCAGAAGAAAGAGTACTTAAAACTATTTATCAAGAATAAGCATAATTATAGAGATGATGCTTAGATCTTATTAATTCTCAGTCATTTTCTAATCCCCCTAGCAGCTTAAATTTGAATGTAGTATGATTTGTTGCCAATATTCATGAGCAAGCATTAAGTCTTATAGGATTACTCAACAGTAGTGAATGTCCTGCTAGTTTGGAAGGGGACTTCTGGTTTGGAGCAGCGAAAAGACAAACACTGACTTCATTTACAGGAACAATTTTTTTTTAAATAATAATGATGAACTGAGGTGCATGAGCTTCAGGCACCCACATGCAGTAGAAGCTGGTCTGCTAGAGTTACCAGGGCACAACCCTCTCAAGGAGAATGTCAAACATTTTTACACCACCACCCCATCAAACCCACGCACCCTTTCCTGAACCCACAGTAGAAATTGTGACAACAGGGAACCCTTCTAAACCAAAGTAAGACTCTTTTCAGTTTAGTTACGTGCTATTTGTAAAACTGCAATGCTTAAGTGTCCATAGTAGCTTTGCAAAGGAGGAGGATGGGGAGAAATGCAAAACAACTTGGCCTCGCCCTGTGATCATTTGATGGCCATGCCCCAATGACTTCCTAGCAGTTCCACCAGGTCTAGTGGGCACCAACTACCACCCCCACCACTTCAATCCTCTCTCCATCTAACCTTACCTTACATCCAAACAAGGAAACTATGGTGAATGACTTCCAAACAAGCAAGAATTTTATGATATAGTTTGAAGTTGACCTCCCAACCCAAGTTTGTTTGGGCACCATCAACCATATTTCCCAGTTTAGACCCAATGGAAACTCTGGTTAACTGCTGTTTCCTGGCTTGTTCACTCAATGTGTGTGAAACTAAGATTTGCTTGTGTTAATGTAGCCAGATATTGTGTGTGTGTGTGTGTGTGTGTGTGTGAGAGAGAGAGAGAGAGAGAGAGAGAGAGAGAGAGAGAGAGAGAAATGTACAGTTCAGTTGTTGCATGGAACCCTGGGGCCTTCCCTCAGATTACCATTTCCCCCAAATTCAAAACTATAACGATTTGCACCAGGAAAATGTAGCTACATAAAATCAGTATCATGCACACCTACAACTGATACTGGCCAAGATGGGAATGGTAATTTACAGTACAGCTTCTTGACACCATTGTATAAACTTCTTACAGATTTAGAGAACACACATTCACCCATTGTATAGCTCTCATGCAAGGGTACTCAACCAGTTTTTGATATTGTCACTGTCAATTTCTTTATACCCCACATTTTCCACAAGTAAATCTGTTCTCAAAGCAGTACCTACAAAAATCTAAATCTAAATACACTAGTGTAATAACAGTACATAGTAAGACATATAACTGCAACATAACACTTGCATTAATAATCAACAATTAATAGTTCTTCACCTTGCTGCACTATGGGTTTTTTATATATAATGTTGATTATTTGTAGTTCAATACAGGTGTAGCTATCACTCACATGCCCTGAATGGGTCATACAGTCCCTGTTTCCTTTTGGAATGGATTCTTGAAATGTATTTCCCCCAAATAACTGGTTAATTTATTCTATAGTGCTGAGTCTTCTCAAATTTGGGTTATGGTATATTCAACAGACTTCCTTTGCCCCATCAGTTATTTTACACTTCCAGTGCTATCATGTACTTTCATGCTGAGTTGTCCATTCGTTAACAGTATACAGTATGTGGGGGTACGTAAACTTTGCTTTTCTCTCCCACCCCCATGCTGCTCCAAATTTGCTCATACTCTGATTCCTAAGCCCCCGTGTTTCACCAAGGTTTTCTTAAGTGATTAATCTGGCAAGCCATTTGCCGAGAAACAATTGTTACTTGCTTTGGGCAAATAAATAATTGGCTAACTGCAAGGCTTTCTGTGCCCTCTTTGACATTTCTGCATCGTTTTCCTGTTCCATTGCTGTGTTTCAAGTCCATAGGTCGTTACTGGCAAGCTGGACTGAATAAATGTTTTCCGTTCCAAACAAATACTCAGATGCTTGTTTTTCTGTGTTGCACATGCTCCTCTGTTTCCTCACAAACGGGGTCAGAAGTAAAGGTTGTCCCTAGCTCTTATATCTGGTCTTATATTTGCTCCAAGTTCCACAGTGGAAGATTCCCTGGCATTGCCAAATGTTGCAGGGAGAGAAGTGAATGCATGCCAATTGTCATGTTTTCCCTCATAGTTACTTCTCGGTGCCACCCGAGCTTGTTACTTCACTGTGTAATCTGCTCATTTTCCCTTGTTGGGAGGTGTGTGGATCCTTGTATTTACAGCAGGAGGATTAGCCTGGCAACTCTCCAAAAGTATTTGGAAAAGGACATTGTGGTGCCTTGCTTCAGCTGGGGTTGTGAGGGCTGATATATTTTGCCGGTCAAGACTTGAGAGCATTTAGAGTGTTTTCAGATCAGGATTTCTCACTGGGTCTGAGAGTGGGGCGAGGCTTTTATTAATAACAGCAGCAGCATTATCTGATTACTTACACAGACATAGATTACAGATGCAGACTGGCTTAAGTCTTCTGTTGGTCTCAACACTTGGCGTTAAGTAATCACATTCAGGGTTGCTTTGCAGGAATTGCCAACACATACTGTGAAATAAAAGTCTGCTCAGAAGTAAGCATCACTGACTTCAGTGGGGCTTACTCCAAGGTAAGTTTGTTCAGCCCAGACACTGAGATCCAGTACCAAGGGCCTTCTGGCAGTTCCCTCACTGTGCAAAGTGAAGTTACAGAGAACCAGGCAGAGGACCTTCTCAGTAGTGGTGCCCAGATGTCAAGGAGATAAGTGACTATACAACATTTAAAAGACATCTGAAGACAGCCCTGTATAAGGAAGTTTTTCATGTTTAATGTTTTATTATGTTTTTTATATATATTGGAAGCCATCCAGAGTGGCTGGGGCAACCCTGTCAGATGGGCAGTGTGTGTGTGTGTGTGTGTGTGTGTGTGTGTGTTTCTTTTGTCGACAGCATATTTGTAATACAGCTTTTTATCACTAGTGAAAGATAACATGGATTATCTTCATAACTAGTAATGGAATTTGGAATAAAAGCCTCATGTGGGGAATATGGCCCTCTTATTGGATTGTTGTAAAAAGATGCTCATTTTAGGGTAGTTGCTTCTCTGCTTTTGCTACTCAGTCTGGGACACGGCAACAATTCCTGAGTCAACACTCAATGCAAAGGGCTGTGCGCTAGGACCTTTGTAAACACAGTGGAGCATTTGAGCCACCCCTATCTGAAAGCATCCCCTTCTGTGCCACTGGACATGTGCCTCTCATTGCTTTGGGCAACTTCATAAACACCCTCTGAGGCAACATGAAGAGGTGCCATGGAGGAGGAAATTTGGAGAGACCTTCATGTATTGGCCAAAAGGCTATTGAATCACAGCCCTTGACAGCTTGCCTCTAGGAAGGCCTGTCACCTTCTGTATTGGGAGGTAGAGATGGAGCAACCCCAAGGACTTTCCATGCAGAACCATGGCTGCATAGATGAAGTTCCTTCTAGGTTTTCCTTTCGTGTACTTGGTTTTTGCTCAAGATGGGATGTTGGATCCCATTTTTGTTACTAATTATTATTGTTGCTGCTGTTACTGTTCTTATTTATTAATCACCTTCCACATACATCCTAAGGCAGGTTACAAAATATAATTAAAACGGCTAGAAAAAACCAGTTACGAAACAGATACAGAAATAACCAAAGATGAATTTAAAAGCAGTACAAATGGGCATTTGCGACAGAGGCCTATTCATCCTGCTGGGAAAGCTTGATGATAAAAAAAGAGAAAATCTGTGTTTCTGTTACTAAAAGCCATTGCATGCCAGTGCCTCAGGTACAAGCAGAGTGCTCTTTTGTATCTTTGTATAAAGATGGACAGCTTCTGTTACACTTGGATAGCAAAGGAAATTATATATTAGAAATGAAATGCGTTTTCTTTTCTACTCTTCATCTAGGCGCATTTGCTATCTAACTTGCTTGTTGTATATGACATTCCATGCATAAAACTGGGAACACCGATGCCATATCTCTAAAGCACAGAACCATATCCTCTCTCCAGATTACAAATGATGCAGTGATTCAGAGACAAGCAATTTTTTTCGCACAATGATTACCCTTATCACCTACAGCCTTATTGTTTAAAATTTCCATCGTGTTGGCTTTTTTCATGATACCTTTTTTTCATTGTTTGCCGATGGCTCCCATTAGTTGTCCATGCAGACTTGCCCACGATTAGTTTTATTTTTGTACCAACAGCTCAAATGACCGCTCTCTTTCCATCCATAGAACTGTTGAATTGGAGGGTAAGAAAGGGCTCAGAACAATTTCTAATTTAGTATTTTCTGCCCATTAATGTAGGAGGTTGGATTGAGACTGTTAGCCACCCTTAGATCCTATTGAAGTCAGTATGAAAAGTTAGCCATGAAAAACTTAATTACTATTTATTTCAAAAGGAACCAAGGTTGCTTCCAGGTGATCTGTTTATTGAGCATTCATCCTGAATTAAATTTGCACAGAGGTTATAATGATGTTGTGTCAAGCAACGATTATCCCACATTCCCCAGTACATTCTTCTGTAACTTTCCTTACTGCAAAAATGCTTATTTGGGGAAGGTGGGGAGTATGTTTGTTGCAGAAGAGCACTAGATCGAATCGTAATTGTGCAACCTGAATTTATAGCACCCAACACAGGATCTTTACTCTTTAATGATCCAGTATGTGGCTTACACTACTGTTATTGAGGTGATTTTCAAAATTAGGCAAATGTTTCCCTTGGAGCAGAGCTGCTTCTTTGATTGATTGATTGATTGATTGATTGATTGATTGCTGCTAGTATCCTGGTGATTTGACAGGGACAATGGGGAAATCCCCAAAAGGGCTGCTCTCAGTTTGTTCATAAGACTGGCTCAGGAGCAGTGGTCCCAGTGAAGCATGCTGTGCTTCACAGCATTTTCATTACAATGTTTAAATATTTTCTGCTGTTGAATGTTGGACAAGGCACATATTCTCACCATACATTACAGGTGGTTGGGATAATAATGAAAAGGTGATAAAGGTATAATCCTAAAGTACTGTGTAACCCCTAGGGCCAGGAGTAGAAGGAAAATTAATACAGTGGTACTTCGGTTTAAGAACAGCCCTGTTTACGAACTATTCAGTATACGAACTCCACAAAACCGGAAGTAGTGTTCTGGTTAGTGAACTTTACCTCGGTCTATGAATGGAAGCCAAATGGTGGAAGGGCACTGGCGGCAGGAGGCCTCATTAGGGAAAGCACGCTTCGGTTTAAGAACGGCTTTGGTTTAAGAACGACTTCCAGAACGGATTAAGTTCGTAAACCGAGTTACCACTGTAAATATAGCATTCCATTTTTGCAAGTATAGATTCTAGCCACAAATTGTCCAGCAGGCCTATTTCAAAGCAACATACTGTCCAGGAACTCAATGGGGAACTTCTCTTGGGCAAACTCAACTGATATGGAACAGGAATTGTGAGCAGCCTACTGTCATTCATCAGCTGGACTTCAAACTCAAATAAAACATTGAACAAAATAGGATACTTGTAGAGGATGACTGCTCAGAGTCATAGTATTAATGCTCCTCTAAACAAGTGGCTACAAGGAGGACATTTGAAAAGCAGGTTTAACTTTTTCCATATTGCACAGCAACATACAAACTGACTCCCCCATCCCTCAGAGTTATTGTTTTGGCAATTGCATTAAAAGCCAGGGAACCATATATTTCTCCCACTGGCTTGAGAACATAGTGAACTTGGAATGGAGATAAATTAGTGTCTATGGTGATCTCTGTTGTCAAAGTAATTCATGTCACAAGACCATACCAAAGCAGACACAGGGGAACAATTTCAGATCATATGTTGAATCAATGCTGACCTGTTTTATAGCTCCAACATCTATTTGCATTGTGCTGTCAAGTGGAGTTCCAATAAGTACTCTGAGCCAAATTGAATTAACTTGCTATAATGAATGACTCCTGGAAAAGCATTAAATATTACAGCTGGTTTTGTGTCCTTTGCCTGCTGGATGTTTTTTTACTCACCCTAGATTTTCCCTGATAATGTCCTCAAATGTTTTAAGGCACTTTTCCTCTTGAACAATATTCAGTATATTTGACAACTCATAAAGGAACCTGGAGTTTCTTCAAATCTTTGCATTGGCAGTAATGAGTATTTCCAGAAAATAGCATTATGGTCATATTCAAATGTGTAACAAGTATGACTCTGCTATTAGTTGTAATTTATCTTAAGCTTTGAAAACATTTTTTATTAGCCATGAATTATTCTCAATTTGATCATATTCACAGGAAGAACATTTGGAGACTATGTTATGTTGAAGGATTCTTTGTTCACAAATGGGTCTGTATTTACTAGTAAAAGGCCTGGTTGTTTCAATGAAATGCAATTTAGATGACAGCATCAGCATTTCCTCCATTAGAATATTCTGCATATTAGGCTGAATGGCTTAGATTACAGTGGTACCTTAGTTCTTGAACGTAATCCGTTGGACTTCCGAAATGTTCGAAAACCAGGGTGTGGCTTCCAATTGGTGCAGGTATCCTGGAAACAATAGCTGACAGCCACGTAAGACTTTAAGCTTCCAAAAAATGTTCGAAAACTGGAACACTTACTTCTGGGTTTTCAGCGTCCAGGAGCTGATTTGTTCATCAACTAAGCCGTTCGAGAGCCAAGGTTCCACTGTATTCCAAAGCAGACTGCAAAATCTCAATGATTTATTTACAACTGAATGGGTAGGTGATAGTCAGTTCATGGTACTCTGCTAAGTTTTGGGATTTCATAGCTTGACAAAAAGAACTTGCCAAAAAAGCGGATGGATGTAGATCGTAAGAACATGGAAATCTGCCTTATGCTGAATCAGACCACTGGTTCACCTACCTCAGAATTGTCTATACGCACTGGCAGCAGCTATCCAGGGGTTCAGTGGGACATTCCACCTAGGGATGCTTGGGATTGAACCTAGGACTTGCTGCATGCAAAGCAGATGATCTACTACTAAGCTATGACCCTTTCGCCTTAGATTGCCATCACTATGTCTGCAGCTCAAAAATGAGTAGTATATACATGGATGAAACTAAACCTGAAAATTAGATGATAGGTGAAGTCTCTGGACAATTGTAGCTGGGAATTCTCTGTAGACTGCTGAATGATTGCATAATAGTGGTAGAATAAGCCTCGGCTACAGCTCATGGTTAGCAAAGAGACAGCGTGTCATCTGAACCCAGGCTTATGGTTAAGCTAAGGCCAAACCTTGGTTCAGCTCAGTGCAGTGCAAGAGTAAAAAAGATGGGAGGAGGTGAGCAGCCTCAGGCTCACTTCCAGAAGCATGCACATTCATTCAGCCTGCTAAATCATAGTCTGGCTTACCGTGACATGTGAACCAGGCCATTTGGTTTGCAAAAACTCCAGAAGAATAAGCCTAGGAAGGGTGACAGTGGGAATCAAGGAAAACTAAAAATGTCTTAGAAAGTAAGCATAATTGTGGTGTGGGGGCGGAGAATTGAAAGCGAGAAATGTAAATAGTGACAGATGGGCATTAGCCTACTTCTGAGAGATTGCCCTGTTGATCCCAGATAATGAGGGTGGATCTGCATCAGCAATTTTTCCTGAGAGATGTCCCAGGCACAGCAGCTCCGGTCTACACCTCATCTCTGCAGGGTCCCTGTTTATGTTATTTTTATTTGAATAATGTATACCCCACTTAACAGTTCTCAATTCAAAGCCACTTCCCATTAAAATTACAGTTGGCCCACTTTTAAAGCTAGCCACTCAAACTGAGAAATCACTCAAAGTGCAGCTTGGGTGCATTTTAATAAGCCTCTGGAGTGAATCATGTTAACAGGATGAATATGTGATGTTCAGTGCCACCCTAAGCCTTAGGATCTCCCTTACACACAAACACACACTTCTGGGAAAGCAAAGGCCTCTTCACTGAATTATTTGCCTTCTATGAAACATTAATCATGAATGAACCTATTCACAAGTAGGAGGGGCAGCAGCCCCATGTTCCAAGCAGCAGTCTGGATGCCTGGTTAATTTTGGTGGATCTGCTACTGGGCAAGGGCTCCAGCTTGCCGCTTGGCAATAACACTTCCTGTATGGCCGGCTTGATTAAGTGTGAAGTACACTGGTACTTCAAAAACATAAGAGCTGAATGGGGTTTTATGTGTTCTTGCCTTAATGGAGGTGTTGTTGAAACAATAGCCAGAGCCCTGTTAGAGATGATGTAGAGGAAAACACTCTAAAGCTCGCAAGAGGAAATGTAGAAGGCTTGGCCCAGCTCCGAAGCCAGCAGCTCAAGCTGGGAAAGCCTGGGTGCATTTTAATAACCCTCAGGAGTATCTCATGTTACAGGATGAATATGCCACGTGCAACATAATCCTAAGCATCTTTACTAAGACAAAAAGTCCCATCAAGTTCAGCAGGACTTGCTTTCTGGTAGGAAGGCAATCCATATGTCATTCTGATCAAGTTTTATCTCCATAGCCAGTTATGTGCTATATGTGCAGTGTGGCAGTGAAAGTGCACCAGTAGATGATAATATCAATGAACCTGTGCAGATTGCTGGAAGTCACCCCATTACCTGAACCCCATTGCATCCCATCTTATTTCAGTCACCCTTAAATGCAATAAACTCTGGGTAGAGGTGAAAGAAATTGGATGCAGTTGATGTTGTATTCAAATGGCTGGCACTAACTAATCAATAGTCTGCATATGGCAGATAGGATCTTGTTGACTTTTCTTTAAAAAGGGGGGGGCATAGTGTCCCACTGTCTGTTGAAAATTGGTCCCTTTATCATGCTTTCCACACTATTTTTTTTTAAAGTGCTGCATTTCAAATTAACATGGAGGAGAAAATATAAAGATTCAACTGAATCTGCAAAATTGAAAATTATACATCTTCCATGAGATACAAACACATCTTAGTCAACCCACAAATACGTTTTGCTACCAGGTTTGATATAAGTTTGCTTTCCATTGGTTTAACTTCTCAGATTGTGGATTGTGCAAGGGAATGCCACCTAAGAATGTTTCTGTGCTTACCAGAGGATCAAGTATTAACATCTGCAGGACATTGGGTGATGATCTGCTATACCAAGATTTCTGCATATCTGGCTGGGTTGACTACAGCCAATGTGGTACTCTTCAGATGCTATTAGACTGCAACTCCCATCAATGCTAGCCAGTATGGCCAGTAGGGGTGAATGAATTTGTAGTCTAACAATCTCTGGAGGATCCCATATTGGCTACCCTTGACCTACATTAACAGGACAGGTGGAATGTTTGCTTTTCAGTATCAGTTAGATGACTCTGTGCTAGGTTAGAATGCAAATGTCTTGCACAACTATCGTTCAATAGTTGTTGTTTTCAATCACAAAACTAGAGTTCAGAGCAGATATTTAAAATCACTTGATCCTTGTTGGAAGATCTCTTGCAATCCCATCCATGGGAATCGGGGCATATGGGGGAGGGGTTAGCTTCAGGAATAGGTTAGGTTGTACTAAATTTGGTGCTTTGATTCCAAAGTTATGTATAGAAGTAGACTATTGAATCACGCACACATACATCGGGAGTACAGTGCATTGTTTATTGACCAGCTGTTGTTCTCTTTAGTAAGAATACCCTACAACACCTGTCCCTGCTTCATCTGCCTCATATCCCAGCCAGTATCCTGTTCAAATCAGCTGCCAAGTGCATTTCCCCAGAGTGGAAAAGGATGTATAATGCGATTCTGGCTGGGGACTTTACCTTGGCGTAATTGTTGTTGTTAGTGAAAGAGGCCTTGTTAGAAACAGAGAGAGACCCTTAAGAAAAATTGGTTAGCTTCTGCTGTGTAATTAGCAATCATTTGAAATGTGTGAACTATAACTGCCCTTTCCTCAAGCGTATTATACCTAAATCCAGAATTCAAAGCATCTAGAGACTTTCTATATTATTCTCCATAAGTTGCCAGCTTTAATTAAGTGAAGTTCTCTTGGATACTAGTCCCTTGCTTTAGATCCGTGCCAAATTGCTACTTCTTCATTTACAAGTGGATATTGTCTTTTCAGTTTGAAATTGATGGGAGAAGAAGGCTGTATTGCGATATGCATGACTTACGCAGGCTATGCAAGAGAAGTACAGTGGTACCTCGGGTTACATACGCTTCAGGTTACAGAAGCCGTTAACCCAGAAATAATACCTCGGGTTAAGAACTTTGCTTCAGGATGAGAACAGAAATTGTGTGGTGGCAGCGGGAGGCACCATTAGCTAAAGTGGTCTTCAGGTTAAGAACAGTTTCAGGTTAAGAACAGACCTTCGGAACGAATTAAATACGTAACCAGAGGTACCACTGTAATGTTAATGGGGATCACACCTTATGCAAACCCACAAGGATAGCTTAAAACAGCTGCCTTATACAGACACAAGCCATAGGTCTGTGCAGCTCGGTACTATCGGCTATTGCTGGCTGTAGCTCTCCAAAAGTATTGGGAAAAGTTGTCTTCCCAGGTCTATTTGAAACCCTCACCTGGAGGTGCCCAGGATTGAATCTGGGATCTTTTATATGGAGGATGGGCTGTATTACTGAGCTCCTGTCCGTCCCCACTTTACAGGATACTACTTTCCTTTACTTCTGGTTTAATACTTAAGAACTGACTAGGGAGCATGGGAAACTGCGATTTTCCTAGCTGCTACCATAGCCTCCTGTAATTTCTTGTGAATTTGAAGTAGTAAAAATTTAACTGTACAATTGGTCTCCTCTTTCTCATACCTTTTTTCCTTCCCATATGCATTAACTATGGATATTTACACTGGCTGTTGCATCCAAAATGCACTATCAATGCTTTTTACTATACAGCAATTACTGCTTTGTTCTTGGGGAAATTCTAATACCTTTACATCCCTATTCACAAAGCAGTTTTGAGGATCTGAGAATTGATATTGCCAGGTTCTGTGTTTTGCACAGGGCTATTGGTTTACATTTTGCGTAGGGTGTGCAATTTTCTTAATCTGTTTGAAACCTATTTTTGTATTTGAAAGTAGTTATTACTTGCCCTGAGCCTCAAAAACTAGCTCAGAATTAAACATGAAATAAAAATTAGAAAGGGGGGGTAAAGTAATTGAGGTCTACCTCTTCATTCCTTTGAATTTCAGCAAATATAAAGAGAAGAAGAAATGGGTTATTCCCTGGTCCATAAACAATAAGAGACTCAACCCCTATGAAAAATTACGGCTGGCCAGATTTTTTTTGGCACTTTGCCACTCCTATTCTCATAATGAAAATTAAAGCCCAAAACCTTTCCCTATAATTTTTTGTGGTTTCTCAGTTTCATAAAGAAATAAATACTTCAGAAACCTAGAGAACAGAAGATGTCTCAGTAGAATATACTGGAATGTGAATATTTTCCCCCACTTTCATTCATAGAGTTTTATAATCATGTTTGAAACAGCTTACAGAAGCAGTTATGGCCAAGTACAGAGGTAACGTGCTTTCTGAGTTCCATGCTTAATGTAGTTAGGCAGTTACAATCATGTTGTGAGGTCAATTTGGAAGCACACTGGAGGTGGTAAATATAGCATGGATGTTAGAAATAACAGTCTTGTCCCCAGCCATAACTGAGTAGGAAAGACAGGTCACAGCTGCAGTATAATTTCATAGCTTAGCTCTTGGCATTTACTTTTGGCTAGGACTACAGCATAGTTCTAGGGCTTTGTCCCCACCATGCCTTGTTCAACATTCATTTCATCATGAGCCCTCATTTTCAGCGTAAGGAGAAATAAAGACAGTGAGTATAATGTTGATAACCAAACACTTTTTTACAGAATTGTTAAATGGGTCTGGTTCTCTTTGATAGAACTATGTATCATTTATGAGAGAGATGTCAATAGTAAACATAACCCACTTGTCCTCCTATTACGCCTGGCTGTCTTTGTCTCATCAAAGCAACTGATGATTTGATATCAGCTCTGATTGTACAGTGAACATAAAACACCAGTCGTCTCCTACTTGGTGCTCTCCAGATGTTTTAGACTACAACTCGCATCAGCACATGTAGGCCAAAACAGGAAGACTGCAAGACGTGCACCTCACTTGTGTTCTGAATGGTGCATGCATGCTTTAATCATCACTTTCATTGGCAAAACCTTCATTTTATTTATTTATTTTTAAAATGTCTGGCCTGCCTGGTTCTTCAAAGAGGTTCAAGGTGGCTAACAAACATAATCCCCCCTTTAAAAAATTCAGCATACATTCAAATTCATACACTAACATTATCCATTTAATGAATTCCACTGATATAAAAGTAGCACAGAAGTAAGCCAGCCAAAATTACACTGTTAACCAAAGGGCTTTTTAAAAAGCTGGTTCCTCACTATGAGTTCTTCAGAAAGGCATTCAGTAGGGTTAGGTGCCATAACAGAAAAGGCCCTATCCCTAGTTGACAGCAGTATAACGAAATAAAATTGATGGAAACAGCAATTGGATAAGGATGTAATTGGTCTACCAACAATCTTACCTTTCACACTCACAAATGCCATAAAAGATAGCATGAGACTGCTTTTAGTTGCAGCCATAGTAAATAGTCTTTCTCTTGGATTGCCCATATGCATTTCTAAAGCATAATCTGATTGAATTCAAGACCTAAGCAGATCCAGCTGTTGAAGAGGAAAGGTAGTTAATTTTTATTAAAATATGTGTTCTCTTGAAAACCTGGAAACAAGGAGATAGGAATGCCCTTAGTGATAGTGTCAGAAGTAGATCAAAGTCTTAGTAGGTATGTTGGTCACATAGAACAAGAAGCATGTGTACACATAATTAAATAGACAGCTATGTCCATGAGCATTACACATACAAATGATCTATACATGGATTTCACATTTTTGCCTGCCTGGAAGCAATTTCAATGCAAGACATTTTAAGAATCCCTTAGTTATACGGCTGCATGTTGCATTTTAAACACTAGTTGGTCCGAATAAAACAGCATCATTTCTCTTGGTGTTTCAAGTCCTAGGTGGCAGGACTAATGAGAGGGAAGATTCCTGTTCCTCTTTCATTTGGTATTGAAATCATGTAAAATCTGGGAGACTGCTGAGTTGACAAGTCAGTAGATGAAAGGATAGGTAATTATGCTTTGAATCATTCAGCTCTAGGTCATCAGGTACATTTGACCTTTCAGTGGGAGCATATTCTAAATATTAGGTGGTCTCAGGAATATAAAAGAATATAGTTTCGTTTCTAAGAAAAAACTTGCCGTTGTCAATTGTCTGTAGGGATGCCAGTTTGCAGCCTAGATACTCGCTTCATCTTTTACAAATTACTAAGCAGGAGATGCCACTTCTGTACATACTTAATTTCCAAGTTGCAAGCTGTCAATCAGTCCCTGTTTTCAACATTGCTTTCCCCATTGAAAATACGAAACGTATTGTAATTTAAATACCTTATACCTCTATATCCTGTGTTATTTGGTGTAGAATTACTATGCCCGCTACCATTGGCCTAGCCAGGATTTATGTTAGGGGGCAGGCCTTACGTCAGGAGGGGCAGAACCAAGCTGTTAGTTAAGTATTTTTATTTATTTGCTGGGGGGGCAACTGCCCCCCCTGGCTGCGCCCATGCCCGCTACTACTCTAAGTCATGGTGCCCTGCAGATATAATGAACTACAAGTCACATCATTCCTGACCAGTGGCCATAGCTGGGACTGAAGGAAATTGGTGACCTCCAGATGTTGTGGACTGTTTGTGGGCTACCGCTGCTCTAAGTCTTCCTCATTGTTACTGCAGACTAGCTGATCCACACATCCCTTCCATTGTGTTCCTCTTCCTGCTTTCCTCTCCCTCTTTTCCTCTTCTCTCCGGACAACATCTTCTGCATGCCCCACAATCAACAATCAGGGATAGGGGAGCCGACTTGGGCCTCTGGTTATGGGTGCCCTGCACGTGACATCATGACGTTATATCATAACGTGACGTCGTGACATCACATGTGTCCCCCGGTCTCGGAACCTGGAAGTCAGATTCTGATACCTCGTGAGACTTCTGGAAGCATCTCTGAGGTCTCGCAAGGCCTCAAACATGACTTCTGGTGCTTCCAAATCACCAGAAGTTGCACCAGGGACACTGCAACAAAATTTCTGTGGGTGCTCGGTTACCCAGAGCCCCCTACATCTGGAAACCCTGATCTGGGATAATTGTTACTCTGCCTTTTAGCAACAGCCAGTGAAAAGGGCTGTAAATGTGCCCATGTGGTTAAAAGCTGCTAACAAGTTATTTTTTTTGTATTAAAAATTCTTGCCTGTGTGCCCTTCACTGTGATAAGTCATCTGATTACTTTTGAGGATGTCTATCATTGGAGAGCCTTTAAGTCAGGTAATAACCACCCCTGCCATCATTTAATTCTGTGGGTACCACATGTGTGACACAAGCTTGAGTCCAGCATATTCCAAGTGGCTGTGTCTTGTTTTTAGGTTTCAGTTCTTATCACCTTAGAATTAGACCTAGAAGCCACTCCATGCTTAACAACTGTTGCCATGTTAGGGAGGGTTTATTGCCCCCTGGCAGAGAGAGGTCTGAAGCCAGGAAGTGCAGCCTGTATTGCTAAAGGCGGAGCATACCAAGGGAAGATGCTCCTGGAGAAAAGGCAATTAATAACTGATGAGACAGGAGCAGGGGTGGAGGCAGCAGAAGGCAAGTGCACATTAGCCAGCCTGGATGCAAGAGCGAGGAAGACTTTGCACAATAGGGCCTGGTCTGGGTGTCCTGGGAGATTCCACTGCAGAACAAGAACTAGAGCAAAGGGAGAGCTGGAGGCCATGTGGCAGGGTATCCTAGACCTGCCAGCAGGAAAGATCTGTAAAAAGGAGAAAGAATCCTAAGGCAGCAGTCTGACAGGCTGTCAGGCAAAATGGCCCAACTGTGCATGATCTGTGCCTCTTGCCAACTGATTAAGGAGAGTGGGAGGTGAAATAAGCTGTCACTCTCAGCAGCTGAGGGAACCAGGGGAGCATGTGGGTAGGGTTTTAAATGGCAACAAGCAGTTCAATTTTGTTTATTTGCAAATTCAGTTTTCCAGCCTTCTCTTTACATTTGCATCCAGTTCACACAGCAACACTACACTCACACACACACACACACAAATACTAGAGTACTGTAAAGCTGTAAAGCCGTCAAGGACCTTTGCCTTGGAATTTGCCTCTGAATTCCAAAACTCTTATTTGGAAATGTGGAAACAGAGAGATATCCTCTCCCACCCCCTTTATCAGTAGATTTAATGACTTGTCTGTATCTGTATATATGTACACAAACAAGAGCCCCCTACACTTTCCTTTGCTAATATTCAAGGTAGATCTGACCTGCAGTGTTGCTAGCCTATTCTATTCCTGGCTTATTAAACTTTTCTTCAATGTTTAACTTTGGTTATCCATGCTGTGGTACAGTGAAGGTCGCAATTTCTAAGAGTTCTTTGCATTGAAGCACAGACCTTTTAAAGGGCGGCTTTGTTTTCACTTTCTGGCAGCTTTGGGGAAGCACTCACTCTGCAAACTTTTTTTGCCAGGGGTTTTGTGAAGATGATGGAGGGGGTGCTTGCAAGGAAGGGGAAGAGGAAAAAGGAAGACACCAGCACCCACAGCTTGTTAGAGCCATTCACTGAAAAGAAAACACTGCTTGTGCCAGACTGAACAGCCCTGCTCCTAATTAAGCTCAGGGAAGCAATGGGATGGTTTAATTGAGAACAGCATCCCTGTTTAATGGTGCCAGCAATATAAAAAAAGCACACCCAACCAACCAAATTCAAAGCATAAAGTGCACAGAAGACAGTAGGCAAAGGGTGGGGGTGTCGTTCCATAGGGCCAACGTGGTAAAACCCTCTTCCCTGCATGTCATTTGGAAGAATAATTGGATTTCATTTATAGGTAGAGTTTGTACTTAGTGGCTTAGGGAACTGGATATTTGCTAGATGAAGAGCCAAGCAGCCCAGTTTTGGGAAGAAAGCACTTCCTGGTGATTTTGACAGTGGGAAGTAAAAGCCGGAAAGCTTCACCTAGATCGGTATGCCTCCAATTAGCCTAACTTTAATATTTGAAAAGGCGTCTCCTCAGGTCATAAGAGTTCACCTTCTAGCATGTGCAATACTTTTGAATTTGAGACCCATTAAATATACCTACTAAACTATTAAATTTGCTTTGAAACACAGGCTGGGATCACACACACATACCCCACCAGATTTTATCCATTTTTTAAAAGCAAACACTTACTTCTAGATCTATGCTAATCAGATTTGTCACCTGCTCTGGCTCCTGTTTTCATATTGGTTAATGATGTGTGACATACTGATTTAGCCATCCCACCCTTCTCAGCAGCGCACAGGCAATGGAGGCATCGGCCTTTAATGTACTCAGATGCAAAGGACTTAGGGGCATCGCTGCAGCCCATCTGTTGTCCTTCAGTGCCAGGTGGAGCCACCATCTTGAGTAATGATCACCGTTTTCAGACACTCATAAAAACAATTTTCCGACCCTGTATCTTTTACAAGTGCCACATAATGTTTGTCCCACACTTGTAAGAAATCATTTTTTTATGTGGCAGCACCTATTTTCTGAAAACCCCTGCCAGTGAATATTCAGCAGGCACCTTCATTGTATTGTTTTCTATGCCTGATCAAAACCTTTTTGCTTAGGCAAGCCTAGCCAGACATGTAATTTTATTGTGCATATTTTCTTTTTAAAACTGTTGGTGTTATGCATCTTTTCACAGTATTGTCTGCTGTTTTTAAACTCTGTATTTATCATTCTTCAAATATTTGTATACTATTGTGTAAACTGCTTGGATCTTTTTTATTTTATTTTATTAAGCGGTGTATAAATCTTGCTAAGCAGAAAGCAAAACAAATCAACATTGATAGCAGCTGTCATTTAACCTCTGGAAAGAAAGTGCTATTCATATAGTACAGCACACACGCACACTCCAGCTCTTAGCTAACACACAGCCTTGTGTATACTGAATGCTGCTTTAGACTAAGTTGCCTGATACTGCTGGTAATTTGAATATTTTAGCTGCAAATATTGAATTTATTATACCTAACCACAATGTTAATGAACGCAATAGCAACCTACAACTGGGGATCATGTGGCACTGTACTTCAGATCTATGCAGAACAGTCAGCTGTTCTGTTTGCCTAATAGGAAACTGTCTCCCTCAGATGTGGAATGCTGGAGTGAGACTCAAGGGGTGGTGGACTAAGCACTCCCTTCCCTGAAGGCTGAGGGGCAAATGGTTGACCCGTCTTCCTGTTGTTATTGTCTGCTATCTTTACTGATTCTCTCTACCAGGGGTCAGCAACCTTTTTCAGGCGTGGGCCGGTCCACCGTCCCTCAGACCGTGTGGTGTGCAGGACTATATTGGGGGGGGTCATGAACGAATTCCTATGCCCCACAAATAACCCAGAGATGCATTTTAAATAAAAGGACACATTCTACTCATGTAAAAACACACTGGTTCCCGGACCTTCCGTGGGCCAGATTGAGAAGGCCATTGGGCCGCATCCGGCCCATGGGCCTTAGGTTGCCTATCCCTGCAGTCTCTACCTTAGTAGGTAGTTGCTGCTTTTTTAAAAGTTGAGAATTGCTATTCCAAAAGTCATGTATTTCAAGACATGCATATTCTGTATCTTCAGTGATGAATTGTGCCTCAGTCCAGTTTAATTTCCAGAAAATCATGCATAAAGTAATGCATAAGCAGTTTCATGAAGATGGCTTGGAACCTGCCTAAACCCAGGCCTTTGGAATTTAACTGCATTTTTTTTTTAAAGTGAGGTTGAGTCGGATTTGTTCTTTTATGCATATTACTGTATTTTAGGTCATTTTTACTCAAAGCAAGTGACTTTGAGTTCTTTTTTTATATATATAAAGAAACCAAAAATAAAAATAAATCTATCCGTTACATTAAATTGGAAGGACAGGGAAGCAATTTTATCAATTCCAGGGTTTTTTGTTTTGTCCTGTTCCCAAAGTGAACCACTCTTGCTTCTTAAACTCATTCTCTTGCCTCTCCTGCCAATCTACCTGAGCCACCTTTCAGAGACTAGATGTCTGAGAGAGCTGTAACCCCATCACCACCGTTAGCAGGTTGCCCAACTTCCACTGTGCTTTTTTTAATGGAGTCCTCAGAAAGTGAATTTATTCCATTCATGGTTTGCCAGAAAGCAGCATTTTTGGAGTCTCCTCAAGGGGACAAGGCTGTCAGTCAAATTGTCACAGACAATAATTACCCCCCACCAGATCCGCACACTCTGTCTTCAGAGCAGTCAGTTAGAGCTACCAGTACAGACAGGCTATTCTTACCAAGTTGGTTTTCAACCTAATTAAAAGGATCCTGTCATTCCTTTCCCGTACCCCTCAGGCCTCCAATGGTCCCTTGTTCATTGCAGAATACAGACAGCTAAAACACATTCTTCCCTAGTACCTTTTCTGCACAGATAAAGAAAAACACTGAAATTCCCAGAGGAAATTCAGCAATGTGTAGCTAAAATTACAGCTGGCACTAAACCACTTAGGCAAGAAAAAATAAAAATCCAATCTATCGTCCCAATCTTAGACAGGTTTACTCAGTAGTAAGTATCATGGATTCTACTAGGGTTTTATTCCAAGTAAGTATACTTCAGTTTAAATATTAGGGGTGAAATAAATAGCTTTAAGCTCATAACATTAAAAGTGTTGAGTAAGAATTAAAATTGAACCACACTTCTGCATTATTCTTTGAAAACTTTTGTTTATATTTGTACTACCAGCTATTGTGCCTGTATACAACGTGGTAAAAGCATAATAGATGGTTTTTGTTTACATTTATTTATTTTTAAAACTTTCAATACTGCTTCCCACACCAAGTTTCAAGGAAGTGTATAGCAATATTAAAACATTAAAATATGGGATTAAAAGAAAACCTAGGACAATGTTAAAATTTATAATATTCTGAAATCAAGTCCCAGCAAAGGCCTGAGTGCATGAATCTGTTTTTAAAAGATACATGTTGTTGTTGTTGTTTAGTCGTTTAGTCGTGTCCGACTCTTCGTGACCCCATGGACCAGAGCACACCAGGCACTCCTGTCTTCCACTGCCTCCCACAGCCTGGTCAGACTCATGTCCAACCATCGTCCTCTGTCGTCCCCTTCTCCTTGTGTAAAAGATACCTAAATGTCATTAATGTGGGTGTTCACCTAAGCTCAGAGGGAAAGTGCTTCCATAGTATCTGGGCACCACCACAGAAAAGGCCTTCTCTCCAGTAGCCACTAACCAAATCCCTCCACCATTAGGGTCTCATCAGCTGATTGTAATGATAACGTGGGGTAATATGGATAGATTTTCTTCCATGGGGAACTGAGACTAAAGTTTGTACATGTGAATTTGCAAACTTCCCTGGCCAGCTGGCTCAATTCTAGCTGGATCTATAAATCTCTCTCGAATTTCACTCACCTTTCTGTAGATCCTGTAAAGAAGGGGCCTGATAGAGAAAAGGGATGAACTGGAAGCAATCCATATCAGCTATGCACCATTAGCTGTGGGTGTAAGATCCCAGAGTGGGTTACAACAATATTATGTACGGTTACAAGAATAGATAAAACCAATACAATTATTAAACAAGTAAAACCATTCCAAATGGAACAGAACTTTATAAATTCAACAAAAGAGGTGGGTCCCAGAGCTGTGTTAGCCAGTCTATAAAACAGACTATAAAAACTCTACAGTAGCTGTTAGCTGGTGCTAAGGTAGTAACTTGTCTCTTGCCACAGTTGCAGGATTGCTATCCATGGTCCTGAATTCATTCCAGAATTTGGACTGGTACCAACAGTTCTGACCAAGTTGCTGAAGCCAACTCTGCCCTAGATCAGCAGCAGGGATCTGCCTTACCCCACATACCTGGGGATTACTTCCTAATAAGCAACCTCTGGAGAACACCATATTGACTCCCCCAGTACACAGCACTGTACATACGTTTTAACAAGTGTATTTGCCAGACTGGTGGTCTATGGAAAGTTTAAGATCTTGAAATATTTTCATATACCATATACGTCAGGCCTCCTCATCCTAGTGCTCTATTTTGGACTTGCTGGCTGAGGTTCTTGGGAGTTGGAGGTTGGGAAAAATGAATGTATGTATATATAACCTACAGCCATGACTGTTCTTGTGAATGTGATGAAGTAGACTTGAATTTTGCTTATGGGGAAAAAATCAGCAGTTCATCTTTTTTAGATAATATAGGAGAAAAAGTGCTAATACGAAACCATATTTCTTCAACTCGCAATAGAAAACCTTATGTCTGTTTTTCCTTTGTTTGCAACAAAACTCTCAGCCAAATGTATTGATTTTGTTCACTGCATAGCCTTACAATTATAGGGCTTCAGCCTGATTCAGGAGCTCAGTTTTTTAACAGTTTGTGCATTAAAATAGTTTTTTTATTATGAGGAAAAACTTTTAAGGCTTTTTACACCAGGACTCCAAGTAATATTATGGATGTGCCTGGTGAACAATGCAATATTCAGTATGGCCTCCCATACTGCTTATCAGGCCAAGTGCCATTGGTAAGGAAGTTGGGCAGAATTTAAAGACAGATTGAATTTTATTTTTCTTACTTTGTTAGAGACAAGTAGTATTATTTCTGTCCTTTAATTCACAAGTCCACAGAGACAGTAGAAAAAGAACTGGAGCAAAGAAGATTCAAATCGATCTTTTTTCTGCCAGGATTTAAAACCACTGAAAATCTGATTCCCAGTTCATGGGTTGTGCATCTGTGGTCCAGAAAACATTCATTGCAGTCATGAAGCTCCTGGCAGCATATTGACAAGGAGAAATGAAATCCACATCTGGCCTCTCTTGAATTATTCCTTATTGCTATGGAATCTTATTCCACAAATCATCCTGAGTTGAGTGACACCAAAGCTTCTCTCTTCACATGACAGATTACAAACTCTTTGTTCCTCCTAATCCTCTTCAAAAACTAATGAATGGCAAATTTAGATTAAGCCTGCCCCCAGCAAAACTGTGTTTATTCCACAATAGTCCCACAGTGCTGAAATTTGGCAGGCCAGGAATCCAAATGGCTAACCCAACTGGTGATCAGATACTTCTTTATTTCTGCATAACCCACCTAGAAACAGAAGAGAAAGCAACTCAATACAGCTGGCAGTGAAAGGAACAATAATCTGAAAAGGATCTGATCTGCAGTATGATGTTTGGAAGTGAACACACTGAAGCCTGCTACAACAACATATCAGTTTCAAGTTACTTGAATTTATATAAGAATAAAACTCGCAGTAAAGTAAGAGCGCAACCCTGAATAGGTTAAGCCTTTGAAGTTCAACTGTTACATTACGAAGGCTTGTACCAGAACTACTAGCATGTTTGAAACACACATCTAGCAAAACAAGTTTAATGTTTTATGGCTCAGATCAGTTGTGTTTTGAGCAGGTTTGTTCCATAAGTAAAAAAGAAAACTCTACAAAATTTAAGGAAAATGTGGCAGCCCGTGATTTACCTTGTCGCTGCACAGGTTGCAGTCCCATGAACACTGGTAAGCCTTCTAGGGCTAAATGGGTAGAGAAATAAATATCACTCGGAAGCTGCTGAGATCTATTCTCTGCCAAGAGAGATTTATGATGTGGTGGGAAATTGCTTTGGTAGCTTTTAACCATACTTCATATGCTATTGCAAGCAGCAAATATTAAAATGAATTGTTGACTTAAAAATAAAGAGAAGAAAAGGCCTGTTTAGCTAAAAATGCAAGTCTTAAAAAAAAAATCAGCTGAGGTGGAATTTGGCAGTACTGCCAAGAGTGCCTTTTTCAAAGATTATCTGTTCATTGATATGGTTGAAGAAACACCCTGACGTGTGTGGGCCCAACATTCCTTGCCTGTGGCAATGCAGTCTTCCCTTTCATTTTTCCCCCCTAGGATCCTTGACCTTCTTTTTACTTCTTTTGCGCAGTCAAATGCTGCTTTGTAGTTTATGGAGATAAAATTAGAAAAGGCGCTTCTTAAAGAAACTGCTGATCCATTTGTCAGACACCAAGCACTAACACGTTACTTTGTGTGCTATTTTAGCTTCGTCTTTCACATCTGATTCAGTGTGACCGAGAACAGACCCCAGCTGCATGAAATATAATATATAATATATATGTTATATATTTTATATATTTCTACCTAATGCAACTTAGAAAGGAAAACCACTTTGTGGAAAGAGACCATGAGAAAATAATTCTTTGAGAAGAAATATAACCTTTAAAGTTGGGGTAGAGTGAAGTGTGAGGTCTTGGACCTCATAGCTGGTCCTAACACCAGTCCTAAGGAAGTAACTATAAGGAGCTCTCCCAGACCAACAAAGAACCACAATATGCCAGAACTGGTCAGCAATGCTCCATTCCCCCAGGGTTGTGAAAACAAATAGACTACGGGGAGAGAATGGTTAATTGAGCTATGCTACAGGCCAGTCAAGACAGTATCATTGTAATCAAGGGTCAATGGTGGATAGCATCTCAGTCTCTGTAGTGTGAAAATGTGTGCTCGGTTCTGTATTTGTTTTGCTTTAAGAATAAAAGTAATAATTATTATACGAAGGTATGATAATAACAATCGTTGAGGTCAGACTCGCTTGCTGACCTGAGCTAATGGGGGTGCTGCAGATTACACTGTGCTTGTTATTTTGAACCAGCACAGCAACCTGCAAACGACCCACGACAGTCAGCAAAAGGAGAGTCACTGAAACACCATGAAATTCCTTATTCATGTAGATAGGACCTGGTATAAGCAACCTTGAGATAGCGGTCCTGGCATCTTGATTGTGATAACAAATCCCGAATGAGGGGAGGGGAAACATGTTACCGGTTTTATTGTAGTCTGACAAGGTAAAGGAATGAATCAGTGGATCAGCCTGGATTAGAAGAAGAATCCTCCTAAATTCATAGGGATCCTCCTAATAACAGATGGCAAGACTAATCTTGATGTGGCTGCCTTATCTGCAAATGTGCTGCATCATTTTGATGAGTTTCCTCCTTTCGGTAGCTGTCTCAAATGAACTACAATTTTCCAGCTTATCTTTATGTATTATTAAGATTGTTTTTTTATTGTGCAAGGTATATTTTTGTTTGTAAGCTGCCTTGAGTTTGAAGTGAATCCCTATCTACTACACAACACAAGTATAAAAAATTTTTTACTGAGCAGCATCAGTAAAGGATGGAATAGATTTTGAAAGCATCCTACTCAGTTCCTCCTGTAAGGTTCCAGTATCTTGGAAAGTGACTCTAAAGAAAGCAGGGCAACAGGTGTGGAATCGCTTATGACACCTGCACAGTGTTAGGAACGTTTTCACCTGCTGCATAACTCTCTGTTAGAACAACACCTTGATTTTGCAGTCAGCATTCAAGTCCAAATAGGATGTGGATATAGAGCTCCTCACAATTGCTCCATAAGATTACCCGATTGTGCTGTGGCAGGGAACATGGATTTTTCATATCAACATGCCACAATTTTTCTTGAAATACACCTTCCCTTCTCTAGACTCAGTCTTGATCTATTCACTTCCTGTCTCAAGCAACTCCCTCCCCTTAGCAACCCAATTATTTAACTCGTTCTTCTCACATTGTTCAGTTTGCTCCATTGCTTATTCTACATGGGACACCCCATTTATCCCCAGTTATCTCCCACCCTTAACTGCTCTGTCCCACCCCCTTGCTGCGGATCCATATTTGATGTTTTCTTTGGATTAGTCAGGGACCTTAAGGCAACTTGAAACTTTGGGCACTCCTTAAATAAGCTTTTCTACTATTGGAACCACGTTGGGAGGCTTCAAAATAATCCAGGTTGTTTGCTTGGAGACTGCAAAACACAGAGACCCTGAGTTGCACCATATGCAGGGCTCTGTCATTCTAGGGTAAGCATGCCAGGAAGCAGTGAGGACCTGTTGTAAAGTTGTGCCCTTGTTGTGGGCATGTTGTGGAAACAAAGAGGCTTAGAATGTGGTATAGCTATACCTCACCCACATTCTCTACATGACACACACTCCCCACCCCAATCAACAAAGCATCTATACCAGCAGAGCTTTCCATTAGTATTCCACATCTTCCACTTCCTTAGGCCTCTTAGCCAGGAGATCTTGGGGACAGAGTTGCTCTCTGAAAAGCTTCTGTGTTCAATTTAACAAACTTAAAACACAAACCACTTTTAATCCTCTATGAAAGCAAATTGTGGCATTAAGATTAATGTAAGTGATTTTGAAGCTGAGCGGCCATGGTCTATCCAGTCTCCTTGTCGTGCTACTTTTGGAACCTTTGGTATCCTATATTACTTAATGCAGCTGGTCTCTTTTAGCTTGTTTGGGATAAATAAGACGAGGATTTTTTAATAACGGGACAAGAGTTATCCTGTTGTATTTCCTTTTGCAGTAGTTCCAACACAATTTCTAAGGAATTTCTACGGCCTTCATATTTGTTCTATGGATCATCTATTCTAAACTGTTTCCATTTCTTTACTTATTGTATTTTCTGGTTTCTCCTCCCACCCTTCCTGCTCAGTTGCCAGGAGGGTGGAGTTAATGAGAA
Source organism: Podarcis filfolensis (assembly GCF_964270895.1). NCBI lineage: Eukaryota > Metazoa > Chordata > Lepidosauria > Squamata > Lacertidae > Podarcis > Podarcis filfolensis. Next base: position 39,923,313 of record NC_139608.1, on the reverse strand, counting down.
AGAGATTCTCGTTAAATACATTTTCTACCTTGAAGGGTATTGATTGACCTGCATTTATCTAAGACCTTAAAAGTGATGCTTCTCCCAAGGGTAGGGTTAAAGGAAGGAATTCCAAAAATCTCCCTATTGAATTGACTTGTTAGAGGAGCCAGAGGAGGGTGTGTGTGTTTTTTCTTGCCCCCCTTTTTCAGGGGAGGGAGTGGGCATACTTCAGCCTGTCATTCTTGTGTTTTCTCTTTTTGATTGTCAGGTATTAAATTCACTGTGAAGATGGTCTGAGCCTTGCAAAATGCATTCCTCTTCATATATTTAGTGGCTGCTGGTTATCGAAGGGGAGGGACCTGGGATCAGTTGGCTTTTCTTTTCTCTCACTCTCTTAATCCCAGGCAGCTGTCACTCACTCCTTCACATTCATTGTATGTGCCCAGTGGCGGAACGGATGGTAATTATGCACATTTAAACTACAGTACTTTTCTCATGCTGAAGTTAGCATTGCTGCCACACTAACTTCTCCTATCCTTTCAAAACACCTGGCAAAATATTCAGTGCCGTTTCTCTCATTGTTAATTAAAAGGTTGAAATAAAAGTATTCTATCTTAACAATCCATTTTCCTATCAGGCTCAAAGTCTGGGCATAATTGTTAGGTTTCGCAACATGTTTTATTTATACAAGTTCTCTCTTCATGCAGGCATAGATATGCTCTTAACCCACCACATTTCACGAACATGAGAGCTAGATGAGAAAGTTAGAGCATGTGCTTGCTTATTTGCGGAGACAAAGTTCAGATCTCTTACATGGGATTTTAATTAATTAATTAATAACCCCTGATTGACTAGGTTCGTCTGTGTGACTAGTTTAAAAAGTGTTGCTGTCATTTTAAATGGGCTTCATTTGCCCTTAGTGAAGTCAGAAATCTGATTGGATGCAGAGCAAAAATGTAGGATCACATCCGCAATGGGCTAGAATTGTTTGTGGATGAACGAAAATGTCCACACAACTGCCACAAAACTGTAGGATTAAAGGGGGGGTTGGGCAAAGTCCCCTCAACCCTGAAAATTCCTGCTTTCAAGGTGAAAAGGGAATCAGATCAGCCCTAGTTCTCTTAATCTTTATGCTAAATGGCTAAACATGCTGAACAGAAAAAGGAGGGCAGTAAAACAATCATACTGAAAGATACAACAATATGGGAAAACAGGACAAAAACTTACACTGAATTGATCTATTTAGTCAGTACTGTCTACACTCGTTAGTCCTGGCTACCCAGAGTTTCAGACAATATACATTCCCTGCCCTACCCAGAGATGCCACGATAGAAACTGGAACATTTTGCATATGAAGCAGACAATCTACCACTGAGCTATGGCCCTAAAAATTGCTCACTCATTGTTACAGTACCAGATCCCTTCTGTCTGTCACCCGTTCCACCAGCCATTCTTAGTCTCTTGTCTTGGGGTGATGAACTTTAGAGTTTGGCTACCAGGATACAGCTCAGTTAGACCTGCACTGTCTGGGATGCTGCAGACAGATGCCCTCCAGATGTTATTGGACTCCCAACTCCCACCAGCCTCATCCAGCATGGCCAATGTACAAGAACGTTGAGAGCTATAGCCCTGCAACATGGATTCCCCGCCCCTTCTCTGAAGGAACTTACTCACCTTGAAAGTAAGTCAGAAGAGTTTTCAAGACCAGACTCAATAGTTTGCGAGGTTATGGTGCCCTCAAGATGGCTAAGGCTGGTGGGAGTTGAAGTCCAACAGCATCTGGAAAGTACCATGTTGGCAACTGTAGCATGAGATTAGCTGAGATCTACAACATTTCTGCACTCTTTTCTGCACCTGTCTCCCCCCACCCTTGTGTGCTGTGTTATTTTAGATTTTAACCCAGCAGATAGGGACTGTCTTGTTTTGATTGCATGTAAACTGCTCTGGGAGCCTTTGTGGTTGAAGAACGGGGCACAAATGCTCCAAACAAATAAATAACTGAGGAATTGAAGAGGGAGGAGTTTTGAGTACAGCTGGAAGAGAGAGACTGGGAGACACACTATTTGGGGGAGCCGGGTGCTGTTTTGAACCATGGCCATAGTCTAAGTAGAGCAGCAGCAGAGAAACACTGAGAGGAAAACAATGGTTTTAAACAGCAGAGATTTGAGTAAAGCAGGGGTAGGCAGACACTGAGGGTCTGGTTTGAAAAGAAACATCAGCTTTAACAAGGAGAAATAACAGAGCTATAGAGATGAGTACAACACAGAAGCTCACATGAAAAAGTTAACAGCATTTGCAAGCTCTCTTCTCTCCTTTAATCCTAATTTTCGACAAAAAGTTGAGCAGAAAATGACAAATCTCTTTTTAAATATGTTTAAATCTGTTGGTATGCATTTGTCCAGTGCTTTTTTTCCCTAAAAGAATGTTTAGGGGAACTCTCATTTTCCTACTCATGTTGAAATACTGCCCCTCAATAAGGCCAAGCCTAGATTCACAAAATGTTTAGGGGTATGCGTCCCGACAGGAAAAAAAGCACTGCATTTATCACAGTCACAGAAGTATCCAGTATAACAGATTTTTGTATTGTGTCCCCACATAAAGATAGGCTGGGAAAAATACAGTCTGCATTGGCTCCATATTGTACTTTGGAGGTGTAGTAAACAGAGGAGAGCCCAATATGATGAAAAGAGGGATCTGGCACACATATTTACAGCAGAGAGCTAGCTGTGTGCTTCTGTCTGTGGGCTCATGCATGAGAATTTTAGAGTATTAGAATACCGTAAAAAATGTTCATTGAAGCAAGATCTAAATAATGTTCTACATTTTAAATTAGATATGGCTTTTGGTGGAAACAGCTGGGAAGCGCAAGAAGGGGAAGGTAAAGTAAGAGAGAAGTAATGCAACGACATTCCTTAAAGATGCATTAAAACTTGGGGATTCTAAAGTAGGCTTATAGATAGATGAACCTGCAGAACCGGGACAAAGTCTGCTCAGCATCCACAGATGGGCCTTGGCTTTCACTATTATCTGCTTGAGATCACAAAAGGGGAGTTTAAGGTGATTCACTCTCCCAGCTCCCTTCCACATTTGCATTGAGTGAAACCTATTGTTCGTTGCCACTTCCACAAAGAGAGGAGGATGGGTAAGAGATGCAAGCAGCCTGTTCCTATTCCTGGTAGCTTTGGGGATCAGACAGGCAGCACTGGATTCTTCTACTCTACCTCTGCCAGGCAGGGTGTTAATGTGGCGTGAAAGCAGTTTAAAGCCTTGGGCCTCTCTTGGAGCCAGCAGGGTGTCCGAGGCAGGCCCACATCCCCAGTGGGTGGCTGTCAGTGGCAGTGCGCTCTGTTAGGCAGAAATTTATTAGTATTATTCCCCCCCCCCTTTTTTTTTGTTAGAGCAGCAAGGAGTGTAAGTGACAGCTGTATTAAGAACCACAGTGCCTCCGAATGGGATCAGAAGCCATCTGCACAGAGGTTCTTGACAAAAAGCCTTTTCAAAGTGCTTAGTCGCATCTTAAGAAATGGGGAGGAGAAAAAAGGAAGGAAAATGAAGGGGTGCCTGCTGTTTCTGCAGATTTTTAGCCTCCTCTTTTTTATTATTATTTGCCTGTTTGCTTCATACGGTCCTCATTCTTTTCTGCCCCTCCAACAATGTGGAGAACTCTCTAATTCAGATCCCAAAGCCCAGTCAGAGGAATGACCTCTCCTCTCCCTCCTGTGGTTTACTGTCTCCCCGTATCTGTTTTCCCAAATGGTTGAGAGTGGCAGCTTGGATTTTTCTTCTTTTTTAAGGAGACATAAATTCAAGACTCGCACTGCAGCACCTGGCTTTGCAACGGGTGCTGCTATCAGGCGGGCCAGAAACATTTTAAGAAGCCAAAATCTCTTTGTTCTTTTTAATCTCCCCTTCCCCCTGTCTGTCCTTCAAGCTTCCTGGCATGTTCAGCTGCATGGCTTTGGTGAAAAATAATGCAAGCGGTTTTATCATTAACCTGCTCAGCTGCAAATCTTCCCACCCTTCCCCTGCAAATTCACACATATATTTGCATATGCAATAGGCTGTATTCTTCCATTCTACAGCAGCTTCCTATCTGGGGAGTTCCTTGTGAAGAGCTATATGGGAAATAAGACCTCTACAGATTAAATGTGCACAATTAGTTTCTTCATATTAGATAAGGTGGAAGTGGGTGTGCTGTGTTGCTTTTTTGTGCTACTTATAATTGAAACTGCCTGTTTTCACTTTGGCTGCTACATTAAGACTTCAGGGAGGGGGGTATTTAAGTATATCAGATCAGAATTTCTGCCAGTAGCTTTAGAAAGCCTCAAAGTACTCCTGAGCTTAATCCTTTATTTTCATGTTATCTTATCTTTCCTTGCAGTATGTTTATATTTATCTCCATTTTCTGGTATCTTACAGCTTCAGTGTTATTTTAAACATACATGTTTCTTTCAACTGTTTGTGGGATTTTCTAGTGATGCAGCATTACTGACCCACAGATGAATTATGACTGATAGTGCATTTCTACATGTGGCAATAGCCACAAGCTTAGATGGATTTTTTAAAAGCTTTTTTGTGACCTATGGAAAGTTATCTGCATATGCTAAAATCACCCCATAATGTATGGGGTGCAAGTAAGAGAATGTGATAACTTATCCATGTCCAGAGATTTGCATGCATCAGAAATGCTGAGTCCAGGATCATTAAATGGAAATAAATTCAGTTTGTTTCAATGTGCGCCTTTGTATCATGACCATAGTTACACATTCTTAAAAATGCACACAAGTATTTGAAGCGCATGCAATATAGTAGCCAAAAATCAATTGCCAAAGTAAGTTTATTTCATATATACACTCAGAGGTCAAAATTCTGTTCCTATCTATAACAGTACAAGCATATATTGACACCCTGCATAAAGATGCAGGAAGAAATTTATCTCTGTAAATATTTGTATGGGGTTTTTTTACCTTGAAAATGGTTCATCCTGAAATTATGGAGTAAGGAATGTGCATTCTTTTCAGATATATTCTCTTTACATGCTGTAGGCTGGGCCAGATTCAACATCTAGGCAACTTGGGTAGCTTCCTAGTGTCCAGGAAGGGAACCCAGATAAGCAACACTGGAGTCAGGCACTTTCATCCTACCTTCTTCCAGGATTCATGTAGAAAATCCATTATCGTGCAAAGTGTCCAATGCTATCACAAAATTACCTACTGAATCTTGAACTCTCTTTGCCCAGAGCCCCTCTCCTCGGCTGCCAGGATGGCATTTGCGGGGGTTTAACTCAAAGTCCTGAGCATGAGCCACACAAATCCCTCCGAGCAGGGCCAACTGAGAATAGATAAGAAATCAGGAGTTTTCTTGCATGTTCTATATTTCAGAGCTGCAGGAGTGACACAATAATTAAGGTGAGTGACTTTCTCCCTCCAAGCATTCTATTTTTATAAAGCCTGAAAATTCTATTCCTCATAAGTGAGACTGACTGTCCTATCAGTAGGACATGTGGCATAGAGAATCTACCTCATGAGGGGTATAATTTGATTAAATTTCAGAAAAGTCTCAGGAATGACGGAGTTAAAGCAGTTTAAAAACTTTTCAGTTAAGGTTAAGCGGCTGCTGTACGCCCACACAAAATATATCTGAAATTTCTCCCTTGGTTGGTTTAAATAATATTTGCAGAGAAACCAAGTATATTAAAAGAGTGTGACTTTAGCAGGTTTGATGTGAATCAGTTATGTATCATTAGCCTATGAGATTTCAAAGTTCCCATTTTAAACTGTTCATTAATTAGGTGCAGGAATTACAACTCATGCCTATTTAGCAGATTGAAACTTCTCTGTTGGAACCCACTTCCAAAAAAAAAAAAACCATTAAAAATTGCCTTCTTTGGAGTTAACAGTCTGCAGTGGCATGTTGCATTTGACATGCTTCTCTCTCTGTGTGTGTATGTGTGTGTTTGTGTGATTGTGAAGCAGACAGAAAGAAGAACTACCTCTTATTTGCAGTCTCTGGCTTGGCTCACTTCACTAATCTGCTCCATGTACCCATACTTCCCCTGGTTTTTCAGGTCCACTCTTACATCTGCAGACCAGAGGAATATTAAACCACTAAAGCATCATGCCCAAACAGGAAATAGTAACCCAGATATCTCTATCCCTAACACATGTGTTGGGGAACCTTTTCCAGCCCCAAAGCCACATTCTCTCATGGAGAACCTCCCAGAGGCTAGGATACCACTAGCAAGGTAAGGGATATGACTCTAACCTTTGGACAGTAGGCTAAATTCCAACCACACAAAGCCATAGTTTGCCAGTTTGAATACAACTGCAAACTATGGTTTGCACTAAACAGAGTTGAAAGGAGCACATGAGCCTGAAGTGAGCTCACATAACTCCAACAGTGGTGTAGTAGTAGTATCTATGTACTGAGGAAGTTGTGATGCGGAAAGAGGCAAGGAGGTCTCTCTCTCTCTCTCTCTCTCTCTCTCTCTCTCACACACACACACACACACACACACACCATTTTTCCGTCCTTGCCAGATGCCAAAGGAGACAGTTAAAAAGCTGGTCTTCTTTCTCCTTTGTTGTAAATGCATCAAGGGAAAGAAAAGCCTGGTGGGAGACAGAGGGCTCTTGCATGTTCACAGCAACATAAACAGAGGATGAAAGGACTATTTTCCTTTGGGGCATAGAGTAGTTGTTGCTAGATTTCTAATAACTTGTAATCTCCAGTGTGCATGCACGTGTCCTAAGGGAGGCCATGGTATACAAGGACCAGAAAACCCTGTTGGCAGCCCAATTTATTTGCTCCTATTCTGTATATTACTGGAGCACTTCAACATTTAAGCCTTGTGTTTACAGCTTCTCACAGTACCATTTGAATTCAAAACAATTTCTAAAAGAGTGGTTTTATTTCCTTTATCTAATACTTCTCTTCTGGGATGTCTTGCTCTGTCGATGAATCTACTCAAGGGAATTTAGAATAAATGAGTTGGGGAGCAGGGGGCGGGGAGAGATGCTGTCTCTTATGAGCTAAGCTCATTATTGCACTGCCTTTTTAGCCCCTTTAAATGCTAACATGCTTGTATTCCTTCTCACAATTTAGGCTTGCCATATGTCAGGGGGCAAAAGGTCAGAGAAAACCCGGATGTATGGCAACGTGGTGGAAAAAGCAGCGGAAACAGCTCAAAAAGATTAAACTCACTATTTTGGGGTTAGGTTACTCCTCCCAACCCCCAACCCCCCCAATATTTATAGTTTCCTAAAAGACAACTTTGCGGGTGTCAGGAATTTTACTTTTTGAAATATGGCAACCCTATCACAATTATCAGACATGAGATGTACTCCTAAAATGATAATATAATCCATATAGTTAATTGCTGTGATTGTTTTAAGGAATAGAGGAGGCAGAAGGAATAGTTTGTTAATAGGGCTGAGTTGCTGTAATGCTTTTTATAGAAACTAGTATTATTATATATTGTTGGGAAGAGCTTACCAAACCGAGACTTCTTCCTTTGGAACAGAGGCTCTGAACCTAAGCCTTCTAGGGTTCAACCTTTATGGAAGCAGAGATGGGCAAGCAAAATGTATGCAAGGTATAATTCCCAATTGACTGTATTCATACTTAGGCAGAGAGCCATTCTTTAGCTTGAATTTTACATCTATACATTCTACTGCAGGCAGGCACCTCCAGAAAGATACATGTCACCATAGTAATTCATCTCTGTTTAGGGCAGATATATGGGCCTCCTCCCTGCTTGAAGCCTGATGTCCATTAAAGAGCTGCATGTCCAACTCACGATTAGCTGTGAGTCAATCGAAAGTTTCCCTCCCAGTTCAGAGCTGTTGTTCTGTAACAATTTTGGTAAAAGACACACAGAGGTTTTCCGTTATTCCCTCCTTAGTCCTGCAGTTAATATGTCAATGCAGTAGTACCAGGTCCATAGTGGGATGCTGCTGTTGCACCATTCTAGTTTCCAGAAAAGGAGGGGGAGAGAAACAGATCGACAGACAGACCTTGCTACTAGCAGTGCATCTCTCTGCAACAACAATGGAGGGATGGATTTGGGGGAAAGAGAGTTGGAGTGGACATGGGAGGGAAGACTAGCTGGCAGAAGTAACAGTGGTGGGCAACCCCCAGTACATCGCATTCAAAGGCAGTGCCCAAATTTGGAAAGGTGTGGGCCTCTCCAGCCTTTTGAATGAGGGGAATTCATATTCCAAATGCCCCATTCAAACTTCACCTCCAGCATTACTCTGCACACCATCCTTCTAACAGCTTGGTTTACGCAAAATGGCATCTGCTTTATCCAGACAGGCTATATCTCTTGATCAGAATCTCATAAAGCAGAAGAGTGACTCAGTATATGCATCAGATACTTCTTAGATAAAGAAGAATCTGTTCAGCATACAGTGTAGATTGTGGGAAGCATAAAGGAGGAGAATAAATAGCATATACTTCTAGGCAGGTGGGGGACAGTAGACTTAAGGTATTAGAAGTAGCTAGCAGAAAACCAGTAGCACATGATTGAATTACTAATCCAGGATTTGCACATTTGAAGGCCTGATAAGACTATGTCATTACCCATTTTTGTCAGCATGGGGAGAATCCTTGTTCAAAACGAACTACCGTTCCAAATTTCCGTGGATTTTGGTGAACCCAAAAGAGCAGAAGGGGTTCAGGTAGACAGGTTAACTTAATTGATACATGCTACAAATCACCAAAGTTTTGTCTTACATCACATTTTCACAAAATGTAAGGCTGGCCAGAACTTATTGCTAAACCCCTGTTTGTCAGAAAGGAGTGGGATTGGAGGAATGAATGTTTATTTGTCCTCTCAGCAGCAGAAAGAAAAGTCTGGAGGTCAGGATTAAAGAGCCCAAAGGTGTCCCCCTCTAAATCTCCCATTAGCCTGATTCCTGAAAATCAGAGCTGAAAACTGCAAACAACAAAGTCTTGAAACATCCATTGCAAATAGCTCCTTAGGATGCTGTCAGCCCTCCATACATGCAAGCACAAATTAGAGAGAGAGAGAGAGAGAGAGAGAGAGGGAATATATATATATATATATATATATATAAAATCACTTATGATTGTATCAGATATGTGAGAAGGCAATGCTGTCGTCATTTGTGCATCAAACAGATTCACTTCAGACACAGTCTCTAATCACAACGTGTATTGAAAAATACGGTCACATTTTTAAATTACCATGGAAAGCAAATATTCCCTCAATTAATGTTGTCCTGTGAAGTAGCCATTAAAATGACAAATGCATTGAAAGGTCCTGCGTATAGAGAACAACTGATTTGATTTCTCACATCACACAAAAGCTTGCATACAATAGGCAGGGTGTTCCAAAGTGCAGATGCTGCCACACTAAACGGTTGAATTCTTACAAATGTGGACCGGGTGTTACGTGGCACCTGTAGTAGTGCAAATTCCGCCGACTGAAGCGGTCGAGTGGGCACAGGTGTGGTATGGCCCTTCCCCTTCATGTGAGAGACTTTAATAGCAATTCCCATATGAACTGCAAGATCTGATTACTACAATTATTTCTCCTTTTGCCTCTTTTACGGGAGATGGAGGAAGTACCATCTGTTTTGCTCTGAGACCATCGGTTCTTGTTAATTAAGACATGCTGCACTAGTCTCTTGTTATTCTCCAGATAAGGAACTGCCAGCTTTTGCTTTTCTTTGCAGATGTCTCTCCCCCCCCCCCCCCGGCTGGGTTCCATCCATACTCAGGTGACAGGTGGAAAGTAGCCAGGTTCAGCCCCCAGTTTTTATAGTGGCTGAGCCACATAAACACGGATAAGGAAATTTCCTTCAATTAGAGCAGGGATGGGGAGAACCTGTTAATTCTTCAGGTATTCCTGGACTCCATCCCTGGCCATTGGCCATACAGCCTGGGGTTAATGATGGAGTCCAATAAGACATGGAGGGCAACAGCTTCCCCATCCCTCATTCAGGAATATGCTTCTTTTCTTTTTTTACTCAACTTCCACTATTCTTTTTCCCTCCATGACCATCCTTCCATTTACCTTGTCTGCTGAGGGAATTTATATCATACCTGCAAATCTCACCCCACCCAACGCTGACTCTATTTTAAGGCACTTAGCAAGGTGTGACCCACATTGGCCCCAAGTCAAAGGGCTGGGTGCTGACAGGTTCCATGCGCAAAGTAGGACTTCTGGTTTGCCTCCTTTCAGTAGCAACCCACTCAGCTACACTGGTCCTTGGGAACAGGATCCAGTGTCATGTTGTTTTAAAAAAGTTTTGGGCACTTGCAGTGGGGATATCTCCACTCAGCCAGAAAGCGCCCTGGGTGACCTTAAGCCAGTCACTGCCTCTCAGTCCAACCTACCTCTCATGGCTATTGTGGGGGATAAAACTGGGAGGCAAGGCATGTATGCCATCTTGAGGTCTGGGAAAGAGAGACATGATATAAATGAATAAATAAAATTGCCAGTTTCAGGGCGCTTTTAGGAACACACAAACCTGGCCAATGCAACACAATAAAATGTTGTGAGAGGCCTTTAAAAACATAGCTTTGGTTCAAATATTAGCCTTCACGGGCTTGGAGATAAATTTACATTCAGGTTCAACATACAGCAACAGTGCTTGAAATGTCATCCGCTCTCTCCAGTGGACCTACTTTTTCTGTTGGTGGCTCCTATGTGGCTAGAATAATGTTTAAATGAACCAACAAAGCAGTGATCAGCCAGGCAGCTCTCTACCATTTCCAGATGTTTGTTGTTTTGCTGGTTTTCAGAAAAATAAACAGCATGAAACACATGTTATAAAATATATTTGCAAATATTACATAGAAATAAGTAACCCCTGGAACATTTGATTGCACAGGCTTAATTATTTGACAAATGTTTGTGTGGGGTTTTTTATTATTATTTTAGGAAATTTAGAAGAAAATAATAGCCTTCCAAGAGAAGCTACCAAATCAGAACACAAGAGAAGTGTTTGTTTTAAACTTCTGTTTCACTGTGATACTTCAGTCTTTGTGATACATAATTTTTAATGTATAGGGATAGCTGTGGTGAGAGAGGAGTGGAAGACTATAAACAGCAATTGATTTTTTTTTCTGGGAAAGGAGCTCAGATTGAGGGGGAGGATGTGTCAGAGATTAGTTGGTTCTTTGTGAGATGGATGATTGTTCAGACAGCTAATGGGGGGATGTGAGCTTGCATAAGCTGCCTTCAGGCAGTATTAGGAAGGTGTTGAAATAATTGAGGTTCTTCTGAGTGGTTTACAGAGAAATTAATTAATTAGAGCAAATTTCAGGCATGCAGTCTTTGTTTGCCTGGGTCATTCTCTTCAGGGGTGTTACGTAATATTCCATTCCAAAGTATTATTGTAGTTCCCTTCCTTCTAGATTTTTTTTTAATTATATTTTATTAAGGTGATGTCAGTTAAAAGAAATAAAGTGATACAGAAAAAAAGAAGGAAACATGAGAGGGGGAAGAATAACAACACAGTTGCATATAAAAGTGAAAATATGCAAAAAAAGAAGAAGCAGTATACAATATTCCCATACATTCGTGTATAAATTGGTATAGTGTTATTGTCCTAGTGATTATGTAAGTGTTAATAGCCTACTACGTTTTGTATAAACTCATTCCAAATGTTATCATATTTATCCATACAGTGTCTGTGCCTATGAACAGTCCATTCATAAATTACCAGTGACATCATATCGTCAATCCATTGATTGAAGGGTATCATATTTTTATTTTTGCAATTCCTCAATATCAATCTCTTGGCCACCATTAGGACATGGAAACTCCATTTCCGTTGTCCCATTGATAATTTCCATGTTGCAGGTATATACTGTAGTTCAATAAAATATTCTCTGCTTAAACATTTTAACTTTTTCTGCACAGCCATAGTTACACAGCCCAACACTTTCTCCCAAAACTTGTTAAGTAAAGAACACTGTACAGACATGTGTTTCAGAGAAGCATTGTCCTTGCCACATCTCCGACACTGAGCTATCTTAGCTAACCCTTTTTTATACAATCATAAAGGAATCCAATAAACTCTAAATATTATTTTCTGTTGTATTAGTCTTAGTTTTAAATCTAATGACACCTTAGGTATTGAAGCTAATACATTTTCCCACTTTCTGGGTAATAATGAAAGTTCCAATTCTTTATTCCAATCATCTCTTACAGTCTGCATATTGAACGTGTGTATTGTTAATAGATCTCTATAAAAAGTAATTGCTGGCTTTTTTTATTTTTGAATGAGTTGTCCGAATGCTGCAGTGTCTCAGGTATCTCAATCTACCTTCTAGATTGATGTGAGAGGGAAGAAGCAAATGGAGAGGCATGTCATGCTTATTGCTTATGGCTTATTGTATCCATTTTTCAGTAAGAAATATCTTGCCTTAGCTTGCCAATTCTGTAAATGTGTTTCCAGCCTGATTTAGCTCTCAAGGAATTCAAAATAAGCTGCAACAATGTCTGTTTACTTATGTGCTTAGCCATACAGCCCCACTTGCCCCAAGGACTCTGTAGCACGTTAAGAGATCCTCTAGACTGAGCTAAAGGACATGCAACTGTGTGCCAGTGTTGGTGACGCAGTGGGTGCATCACTGCCTTCTAGTGATTCATCCATTCAAGGTCAGGGAGGAGGACTTATCATCTGATTCAGCAGCATAGTGTAATATTCTAGCTCCTTATTCCACCACCTAACTTTCCCCAAGGATTAAAAAAGCCACGTTGCTATTTTAGACAGCTGCATTTCCATGTCACCTCCTTTTAGCTAGTTACAGTATTTGCTGTGTTCAGTTCCCACACTCATATATCTCTGCCACTTGTCTTCCCTGCTTGTATTCACTCCCTCTCCCCAGCAGCCTTGTTCGCATTTGGAAGTAACTGGTCCAACAGCTCCGAAAAATATGCAGTCCCAGTCGGGTTGGAATTTTACTTTGAAAGATGCTCAGGTCCTGCTTTTGGGCATCCCATAGGCATCTGGGTGGCCACTGTGAAAACAGGATACTGGACTAGATGAGCCATTAGCCTAATCCAGCATGCTTTACTTACATTCTTAGGATGATGGTTTTACTGTTAGCAGCCACGCTATCAATAGGGCAGTCAAAACTGTTTGTCTTGCCCATTTCTGGTGCCCTCTAGGTTAGTCACCGCCATTCCTTCCCAGCTAAGAGAGATTGCTAAAGATTACCTTGCTGGCACTCTTCTGTTAAGAAATGGACTTTTTCACTTCCCTTGTTGCTTTGATTATATTGACCTCTGGAGTTCAATTAATCATTATTTCCCTTCAGCCAGGTTGCTCACCCTTCCTTTGTTTCTATGATTCAGTCACTGAATTTAACCCCTCTTTTTATACCTACTGTAAACAAAAAGAACAGACTTGCAATGAATGAAGGGGCAAAGAAAATAACACATCTTATGTAGATAAAAAAAGGGTAAAGGACCCCTGACAGTTAAGTCCAGTAGCGAAGTACTCTGGGGTTGCGGCGCTCATCTCGCTTTACTGGCCGAGGGAGCCAACGTTTGTCCACAGACAGCTTCCGAGTCGTGGCCAGCATGACTAAGCTGCTTCTGGCGAAACCAGAGCAGCGCACAGAAACACCATTTACCTTCCCGCCAGAGCGGTACCTATTTATCTACTTGCACTTTGACGTGCTTTCGAACTGCTAGGTTGGCAGGAGCAGGGACTGAGCAACAGGAGCTCACCCCATTGTGGGGATTCGAACCGCCAACCTTCTGATCAGCAAGCCCTAGGCTCAGTGATGTAGACCACAGCGCCACCCGCGTCCCCCTTATGTAGATAGCAGTACATAATTATGCAAACCCTTCCTGTCTAATAACACCATAATGGGTTGATAGTTTCACTTATAAACTCTAGGAATAAACACCCCACACGGTATAACTTTGCCTGACATGTTGAGCAAGATGCTACGCTGTGAAAAGTCAATTCTTGTCACACATCTTACTTAGTTTTCAGAATGGCTGGTCACAGGATAACCAGCCAGTTATCATGTATTATCTGTGCTTCATATATTCTCCAGAAACAAGATGGTATATTTATTATATTTGCAGTGCTGGGGCCTGAGAAGAGAGTGAAAAATTAGGAGCCTGTTGCAGGTACTGTATAGAAACTATACTATTTACAGCACTACAGGCCAAGCTACCTACAGACACACATAGTGGTCCCATGGGTGTCCACAGCAGAGGTGATGGGGGAGATGTTGTGTCCCCAGCCTCAAAGAACTATAATCTCCAGATCCCCAGTTTTCGTTTTTTTAAAAAAATAACGTAAGTTTTCAGTCTTCGTAGAAACTTAGATATGAGGCAAAATGTGCTGCTCTTCTCATTTTTGTGTGAGAAGAACTGGACTGCTCCCCCTTTCAGTTTTTTACACCCCACCCCACCCTTGCCCTGGCAAAATTCCTATGGGTACCCGATAGCCCAACACCCCCTTTTAAACCAGAGAAGTTGCTTTGAGATGAAGCAGTTGGGATTAGAGAGACATAGAAGTGCTTGATCTTTCCCTGCCCACCCTTTTTCTGAAACATACTTCTCCTTCCCCACAAAGATTTCCTTCCACGGGGTTTGAGATTCTGGGTTCCAAAAACATGAGAGAACAAGCATTCATTTAAAATCCTGCATGTTGATGAGCTGCCAAGAAAAGACTGGGTGTTCACATCTCTGATCCCAGTTGCATTTCTGCTTTTCTGAAGTGGTTCTTCTGGTTTCACCCTCAGAGATCTAGGAACCATTTTTCTCTCTCCTGCTGTGCTCCCCCCCCCCAAAAAAAAGATGCCACAAAGAGGAGGCCTGGCATAGCCCATACTAAGGTAAAGGACCCCTGGACGGTTATGTCCAGTCAAAGGTGACTATGGGGTGTGGCATTCATCTTGCTTTTCAGGCCAAGGGAGCTGGCATTTGTCCACAGGCAGCTTTCCGGGTCATGTGGCCAGCATGACTAAACTGCTTCTGGCACAACGGGACACGGTGACGAGTGCCAGAGTGCATGAAAACGGCATTAAACTTCCCACCACAGCAGTACCTATTTATCTACTTGCACTGGTGTGCTTTCAAACTGCTAGGTTGGCAGAAGCTGGGCCAGAGTAATGGGAGCTCACCACTGTTGCACGGATTCGAACCACCGACCTTCTGATCGGCAAGCCCAAGAGGCTCAGTGCTTTAGACCAGAGCGCAACCTGCATCCCTAGCCTATACTAGCTTGATCAGAGCTTTGCAATCTGCTTGTAATATATAGCAAGCCCAAATCTGGTGTTTTAGCATGATATAGTATGTATGTATGTATGTATGTATGTATGTATGTATGTATGTCTTTGTGATTATCACATGAGGAGGAGGATGACTGAGAATAGTTTCTTGCCTGAGTCATTTCTAAGAGCTCAGAGGCTTAGTGGATTAATCTTCCATCGGGGACTGTGAATCAAGTTGAAGTGTAGGACAGGATTATTATTAAGACTGAGACTCTCTGTCAGTTCACTGATGGAAATTGGTCCTTCTTCATCAGGACAGCAGCAGGGAGGTTCTGTAGCACGTCTGGCCTTCAGGGTGGGAGCATGAAGGGGCATGGTGGACATGTCTTGTTCCAGTATACTCCAGTGGCAAAGGTGAATGTATTTCTGTTCTGCACCATTCCCCTCAGGCTGATTTTGCAGTGTCAGCCAACTAAAGGAGGATTTATTGTCATCTTTATAGTGTCTATTAAAAAGACCACCCTGGATAGTCTGTATTCCATCTAGATTAAAGAACATGCCTGTCATTTTGTGGAAGGTCTGCTGAATTTCGGTTGTGGTCCTTTGATTTCCTCTAAGACAGGGGTGAGCCAATATGGTGTTGTTGGCCTACAACTCCCATCAGCCCCAGCCAACATGGCCAATGGTCAAGGATGATGGGAGTTGTATTCTCACCAATGTGGAGGGCACCACATTGGCAAACCCTACTCTATATATAGTGTGTTTGGCAGGTTCCACCATACCAGTTGGGCAAACCAGTCCCCATACACCATATGGCAACTAGGTTGATGCTTGTGTTGATCCCCATTTAGTTCCCCACCCCTCAACCTGCGTAAACAAATGCAAATAGGAACAAAGTTCAGAGACTTATTTTTTCCAGGTATATTCTTTTGCCACCCTTGGCCTCAATCACCAAAAACAGCAGAGCAGAACATTAGATTCCCACCCCCACCCCCTTTTATTGGCATTATCCTTGTGCCTCAACAGCAGTATGACGTGAATAAATTTAAGTGGATGAAGCTTTCCCCCTAACTTTACCACCATGAAAGCCCTGACATCTCCAACATGAAGAAATTACTCAATTGGCTAAGATATCTCAGTTGCAACCATTAGCCACTTAAACTCTTACCTCTGCTTTGGAAGAGGCCACAAGTCAAAAAATGACTAGTAATGGGACAGGTTTCTAAACATGCAGGTGCCTGAACTGGAGAGAGAGCGAGAGCAGATTCATGGTGAGATTTATAAAGCCTGGCAGATGGGAAATTTAATACAGTGGAAATTTCCTAATAAATAACGTGGGATGCCCAGAAATTTGAAATAGAGAGGATGTGAAGGTGCCAGTAATGGTTTGTTAATAAAACACCAGCCAGAAGGGATGAAAATTATTTATAGATATATGTCTGTAATTGTTTTTATTTTATTGTGGGATAAAGTGTGTGACAGTATGGGGTGCATGTATTTTTAGACACATGCAGGCAGCAAGTACTGTGTGGTTTTGTGAGAAGATTAGGTCCAAAAGAAGCCCCTCCCATTTTCTGATTCCATCGTCCCCATCAGCAGAGTGTCTTGGGGCCAAGCTAGAAGGATGTTAAATTAATTCAGAGCAGTTTCAGGTCCACAGCGGTGGAGGAAAAGGTCCAAGTTCCCCTTGTATTCTGCAGTGATCCTGACAGTTATCAGCTGCTAATATTATATGCATTTTCAAAATCCTGCATGCTAACTGTATATGTGATGGGTAGAAAATTAATTTGGTGTAGCCCCAGGAGAGGTCCCATCACTTGCAGACAAGCTCCAAATTTAACTATGACTTGCTGGAAGCCTTCTGATAACACAGATGTTTTTACAGCTCAGATCTCCAGCCAACTCTCACACCTAGGTCACCATTGCTCTAAGTACCTAATGGCCGGGATGCCTACACAGTGGGTTAGCAGCTTTATCTAAGATGAAATTCTGGATGCAATAGGTCTTACTAGTCACTGGTTTTGCTTAAAGGAGCCACAAGGTGGTTGTTTTTTCCTAATCTCAAAAGTCTTTCAAACTAAGATAGTTTGAAGTACGGTACTTGTTAAATCACACTTTGAGGACCATGCTGAAAGACGTAAATGTTCCTAGGGAATAGTTAGATAAATAGTTAGATAGTTAGTTAGTTAGATAGATAGTTAGATAAATAGTTAGAATAGTTAGATAAACTAGATAAAACAGTGGGTGTATCTTGGAAAGAGCGTTAGCGGTATTTGCATTACCGTATTAATACAAACTCAATCTCCGTCTCCTGTTCCCTTGGCTGCAGCGAACAAAGGCAGTTCCCCCGCCCCTGCCATCTCTGGCATAGAGATGGACATGGGAAGCAGCATATAAAATAACAAACCCTACATACAATTGCAAACTCTGATAATCTCTTTAGCTTGGTTTCCTCTGGTAAGCACCAGTTCTTTCAGTCCCCTTTGAGAAACTCAGAAAGCACCCCTGGAGCTGTGCTACGGGAAACTCACTTTTCCTGACTTCCAGACTACATTTTGTTTTTGTTTTTATTCTTTTCTGCTGTGCACCCCTCACCTCCGCCGTTGCCTCGGTCTCTTTTTTTCCATGCAAACATTATGAAAGGCCTAAAAGTGGATAAGTATCTGCTTCTAGGTTATTTAAATGGGATGCCATGCAGAGAATCCCTCGAGGCAGCTGCTTTGGTTCCAGGCCAAGCCTGCATTAGTCCTACAGGGAATTAATTACAATACATTAATATGTAATATGTGACCATTATATCTGTAGCTGTATTGCCATTCTTTAGTTAATACGATGAATGATTATTATGCTTTGCATCTGCAACATTTTCACCTTAGGTTCAGGAAGAGCTGTGAACGGTCAATTAACTTACAAAATATTCTTGCCAAAAAGGGTTTTCTAAAAAGAAATTTATTAATATTATTCCCATTTGAAATCACACATTTCAGGACTATAGGCGTTTTCTTTTGGAAAGCTGTCTGAACCTGTTTCAGACTGGTACTTATTCCTTAATATTTCTTATGCTGTGATCTGTTTATACTTTGCTCATAAATCTAACCGCAATATATCATAAACCACCCTGTGATTCTTGGATGAAGGGCAGTATATAAATTTAATTAATTAAATAATAATAATAATAATAATAATAATAATAATAATAATAATAGGTTATTAACACAGGATTTTAAGTCCATGTAGTTTAATAATTAGTCTCTCCTAAGTAAGAGCCAAAATCTTCTTTTTGGCTTCCAGACTTTGCCCATTCAGCTTCTGCAAGCTAGGCATTGTTGGAAGGATCTAACAGGCATATTGAGATTCATAGGTATGAAAATACTTTCCAAGGTCTAGTGTAGCTTTAGTGTTTCCCTAGAATTTCCCTCCAAAGCAGTGTGGTCCCCTCCAGTTTCCAAAGCATTGTCTTCAGATTAAAGTCCAAAACATCCCTTTGCACATGCTTCTGACAAATTCATCGTCTGTCTAGTGTGAACTCACTGCACATGGGTAATAGCACAAATTAGAATCATTGGCCTGTTGCCTGGGAGAGAATAAATGAGGATATTTCAGAGAAGATTAATATCCACCCCTTGCTTCAGCACCTCATGTAGGTAGAAAAGTGTGACCATGGAGCACAAAAGTCTCCTGGCACACAGAACCTTTGGCCTATAGTTATGGGAACTGAGAGCTTTAAAAGACAAAGTGATCATATACGGTAATTCTCTGCTGTTATCCTGGATCCATGCCTCAGAGCAACCAGGGGAAATTTAGGGGGGGAAAGGAAGGTGAAATTATTGTAATTGAGAGAGAAACCAAATGTCCCATGGAATGGAGTGGGAATAAAGATAATATTAGAGGAAGCCAGCCGAATTTTCTTTAAAAGGGTCAGGTAGAAAGAATTAATCAATATAGATATGTACACACAGAGAGATACGCACACAGACACACCCCACAAATTATGTTCATTCAGGAATTATATTCAACATTTAATTTTTTTATTACAGAAATGCAAGAGAGAGAAGGGGAGATGGATGCTTAAATGCGTTTAATCTGTTTGTTGGCTTGGGAATGGCTTGCAGTCCTGCATGTGCTTTTAGTTTAATTGTGGCAGACAGCCGCAATTGGACAGCAGCAGAGTGCATACATCATCTGGCCCCTCCAAAAGACTTTAAGAAAGATCTGTTCTCACTAATTATGTTCACCTGCTGAGTACACTGGATATAATATTAATGGGTCTAGTTCCAGGGCCTGAATTACATGAATAGTTGTCTTTGAAAATGCAGCAATACGCCCAGATTATTAGGGTTCCTATATTACAGACAATGAACTTGGGCTGTGTATTCATTCATCTTAAAACATCTTAAAACAGTCATGGTTACCAACTCTCTTAAATGGTGCTTGGCATAAATAGCATTATAGGAACACAATTCATTTTATTCAGCACTGCTGATATCTGCTCATACATTTAAGATACTACATGGTGCACGTATTTGAAACTGGCCAGAAGCCAACATTTCACCCTTCTGCGTGAATGAAAAAGTGACTTCCGGGTATCTTCCGAGTGTTAAATGGTGCAAGCAGAATGCAATTTAAGTATTCTTCCTTCTTTAAAAGAATGGAGAGAATTCTAGATGTTCACATAAAATGTGTTAGAGGTATATATGTGACTAAATTATTTGACGGTGCTTGAAGAAACAAAGCAAAGGATAGTATTTTACTTTTAGGTTTTTATTTCATCGGTGAGCCTCTATATTTTACAGTCTGGCAAAGGAGCAGCTGGTGGCATATCACTTTGTTCTTCTTTTATGCAAAGGAGAAAGTAGATTTCTGCTATTGTTTCCAAACACCACCAGCACCCTTTTCTTTCACTCATCCCACAACACAGTCAAGAGGCTGTGTTTCAACTTAAAGCTAGTTAGGGACCATTTATTTATTAATTTTCTGCTCAGTTATTAGAGATTGTTATGGCTTATTGTGCCGCTGCCACTACCCACCAGATTACTGCTTTTAACAGCCAGCCATTTGCCACAGACTTGGAAATCAGCTGTCCTGGGCTGGTGAGTAAGCCTCCATCTGCTTGCGCTTCAGCAAACTTAGTTATCTTAACCAGGACCCCCTGACTTTATTGCCACAAGAGAAGCCAGTTCCACCACCCCAGTCATTCACTGCATCTGCCCTCCAACTTCCATCACTCCTCCATTGGGTGTCCCTGTCCCCCTTAACTCTGGTCACTGGAAGCAGTGTGCAGTTGAATCTTGAGGCATACATCCAAGTAGCCTTAACCTCCTAGCCTAAATGCTTGCCTGAGCAGCAGCTTATAGGATCAGACCACTAGCAAAGTATGGGCACGAAAACAGGCTACTGCAGTACATTTGAAACCATCTCTTTTTTTTATCTGTGCACGTTTTCTCCTTTCCATTATTCCCGTGATGAATGGCAAAAGGCCCTTATTACTTTTTTTTATATTAGTTTGCTATGTTATCACAGAATCAAGCAGTAGCTCATCATACACCATTTACCCCCGTTATGTTGTCAGTCACAGAAATAACTTCAGATTCACAAAGCTACACTTTATTGAAAGCAATTGGGTTTGATCGTTTCTTGATTGTCCTGGCCTAAGAAGTCCTTTTCTGTAGGAGCATTGCATCATTTCTGAAAGCCTTAAGTTCTTTCCTTTTCAAGTTGGTGATCTGTTTGCAGTCCATCCTTCTTCTCATACTATTTGCTTTATAGCATGCACACACACACACACACACACACACATTTGTACTGATCATTTCTGAGACAGATATCCCCAGATTGCTAATGGCGCCAGAACAGAAAATCGGCCCAGTCTTAACCTCAACTTGAATATCCCCAAAGGAAAGTCTACTTGTTAAAAAAAAGAATGTTAGGTACTTGCCAACTAAAACGTTAGAAGAGAGAACATTACATAATATACAATAAATCTCATCCCTGTTGTGTGGACAAATTTGTCAAGAATAATTTCTAAAATGGCTGTGAAAAGCTTAACCATAGCTTCAGCAAAAACTGGAAGAGCAAAAAGATGGGACAGGGGTAGCCAAAGCCATGCTCTCCAGATGTTGTTGGGCTACAACTGCCATCAGACTACTTGGCTCATGGGAACTAATGTCTAATAATATCTGGATAACACCATGTTGGTTCCCCCAGCAGTAGAATAATGAGGGATCTGTAATTGCATGGGTACATCAAACTGAGGGGATAACACCAAGACCGTGCAGTAGCAGCACAAATGGTTATCATTTTCCTCCCTCAAAAGCAAACTCAGGTGGCGAAAGTTAAGCCAATAGGAATGGAGCCAAATAAGGAACACTGAAAAACAAGAGGGAGCTATCACCAGGCTCAGAGGATGAGCCTGAGGTTTACAGAAGTATGAAAAGCCTTTTTTGAAATACAAAGCAACCAAATCCATCCCCCTGCCCCTCCAAGAATACAGCAATGCAGTGGGGACTGAGCATGCTCAGTAGACACAGGATGATGCATGTCAGTTTGAAAAGAAAAGCGAAAAACCAGAGAATGGGGCAGAGAATGCTATGCCCTACTTGAACTTTTCCAGGTTATACCTCGAATGAGGTAATGAGTGGCTGGAGTTCATTTGCTGGAAGGTGACAATACAATGCAGCATTTCTTACAAACCTCACAGGAGTACATTAGGAGCGACTATCCATCAGTGCCCACTCCCCAGTATTTGATAAGCACAGAGGGGCAATCGGCCCCACCCTCCCAATTCAGCTGATAAGCATAGAGCCAGTGTGGTGGTAAGGGTTGGAACAAGAACTGGGAGAATAGAGTTCAAATCCCCAGTCAGCCATGAAGCTCACTGGGTGACATTGGGCCAGTCACTCACTCCCAGCTTTACCTCCTTCACAGGATTGTTGTGAGGATAAAACAGGGAGAAGAAGAACTATATATGCCACCTTGATCTCCTTGGAGGAAAGGTGGGATATAAATGTAATAAATAAGTCAAGATAAAATCCACAGCTGAGGATCAAGGGCAGTGCATCCTGTTTGTGTGAGAGAGCAAAAGTGGACAAACCCACTTTTGGACATAACCACAACAGCATGAAGCCCCTGGAGGATTGTCCAAGGGTGAATAGGTAGGCTGTTAATATAAGGGAAGAGTAAATGTTTTGGTCAGAGAAGCACAGAAGCAACAGCTTTCTAGATCCTTGTGCCATTCCTGCTTATTGACTATTATTGTTGAGATTTAAATATATATTCCATGTTCAGTGAAGCAAATATATATTTAAATAGAAGTTTAGAATAACTGCATAAGTAACTAAAACAACAACATAAGATTAAGTGACAGGATAAAATTGCATTTTTGAATCCATCCACGATCCATCTGGGTCTTTGTTAGTCAACAAGATTATGTCTTTGCTGCAACAGAATTACCGGTAACCTAGTCTTTCTTCCAGTGGAAAAGCAAGTTATCCTTTGGACTGCTGGCCCAAACAGCTTCCAGAGATGTTGGTCTTGATTCTGAAACAATTTAAGAAGCTAATTTTATCCCTAGCCATTACACAAAGGCCCTTACACTCAGATGACTCAGGACTACTTCCTTTGAAAGCAATCTTCACTTAGTATGCTGAAAAGTTTCCCCAATCATGGTTCTTTATAAGATTAAAGAGTCTAGACTTGCAGAGTTTACAGCTTCAAAGGAATGGATGGGCTATTAAGATAAGGGAAGGGTAAATGTTTTGGTCAAGGATGATCATTTGCATTTGACAAGCACCTTAAGCAAGTGAGACTAAAGGACACCTTAGTAATTACTTTGAAACACACATTTCCTAGCAGTGATATTCTGGGCACATGATTCTGTCAGCCTGCCTGGTCTTATAAAGGACTTCTAAATGGATCAAGGGGTGGGGGCTCTTCTATCACACCATCATCACATCTTGCAGTAGTGAATTAATAGGCTGTTTGCTGGTTCCTAATGCAGGGGGGGGGGATTTAAAGGCTGGTCTTAAGGGGAGGTGTTGGCGACTGCAGCCCTCACCTTTTACCTTTTATGTGCACAATTAGGCTTGTGGGGCAGAGGATACCCCTGGTTTAAAGGTAAAGGTAAAGGTACCCCTGACCATTAGGTCCAGTCATGACCGACTCTGGGGTTGCAGCGCTCATCTCGCTTTATTGGCCGAGGGAGCCGGCATACATGTGGCCAGCATGACTAAGCCGCTTCTGGCGAACCAGAACAGCGCACAGAAACGCCATTTACCTTTCTGCCGGAGCGGTACCTATTTATCTACATGCACTTTGACGTGCTTTTGAACTGCTAAGTTGGCAGGAGCAGGGACCGAGCAACGGGAGCTCACTCCGTCGTGGGGATTCGAACCGTCAACCTTCTGATCGGCAAGCCCTAGGCTCTGTAGTTTAACCCACAGCGCCACCCGCGTCCCCCCCTTTTTTTACATTGTTTACATTGGTTTAAATTGATGTAAGCATTTCAGTCATGTTTTCAGTCATCTCTTTTTCTAGGCAAAAAAGACACACACATACACCCCCAAAAAACCCATAAAATAAAGTTGCAATTCATTTATCATTTTAGTTGCTCTTTTCTGTACCATACACCCCAAAAAAACCCATAAAATAAAGTTGCAATTCATTTATCATTTTAGTTGCTCTTTTCTGTACCTTTTTGCAGCACCTTGATGCTAAACTTTTCTGAGGTTAGGTAGGCAAAACTATATACAACATTGCAAACACGGCATATTGGAAGATATTTTTGTAGAATGCAGAAAATCCTAAATTACTCAAATATGCCACGTTTTACCTCACCTCACTTTGAAAGGAAGCCATCAAGCAGCAATCATTCTGATATCCTACAGTGACCCTCTGGCTTCAAGCCAGGAAGGGTTTTAAGAAATAAACAGGATATCTTAATGCAATGGTTTTCAGTTTTGCCTAATCTATGCAAATTGATGACTTAAATCCCTTTACATTTCAACCCATTTTGAAAATTCACATGGTGAATATTGCCATTCTTGTAATTTATTTCTTCCTTCTCCACTCCATATTACCATTTCTGTTCAGTATAATGCTAGCGTCTATAGCTTCATTTCAAAGTATAGTGTGTCTGTTTGTGTATAATTCAATGGTTATTTGTGCCTCAGAATTCCCCAGCACTGCCTGTTGCACCCAAGCTTTTTGACTAGAATTTACTTCAGTTTTATTTATTTAAATAAACATTATTTAAATGGGGGTGGGTGGGTGTTTAAAATCCTAGAGTTCCCGTATCTTCCACAGAAGAGATTCCAGGCTACCTTTGAAGTTCCTTCACAAGTATTTACTGTGTGATTTGGCTTTAATAGAGGAGACATGCAGTGCACTCATAAATGAAGTATCTATGTCATCCAGCTGCATCCAATGTACTAATAGCAAACTCATTCTCTGAGTGCCAAGCCTTTTGCAACCAAAATGGCATCAACCACATACAAGAGAGAGATGTCAACAGACTTTGGAGAGCCCCGAGGTTTGCAAGAGTCCAAAAAAGGGGGTGGGGGCAAAAGATAGAGAGATTCCAAAACAGCTCGTTGAGTACTGAACACACTCAGTAGGAATAATTTTGACTGACTGTTGTGAGGAAACAGAAAACTGGGGAGGGGAGGGGAGGTGGAGGGATGGAAGAAGGCCACAAACCTCTGTGGCAAAGGCACCCACTTCTCATATTTTACAGATGAGGAACCTGAAACTGAGAGATAAGGGAGTAACAGAAGGCCAACCCTAGCAGGGGGTCCGCTGTTATTGTTGTTTTGTAGTTTGCTGCTGTTGAACTGCTGAGTGCCAGGAACCATTACTGAGGTAAAGTAAACCCACAACTTGCGTGGGAGTTATGTTCCAGGGATCATGCCTTTGGTCAAAATCACATATAATCAAAGTGCATTAGGTTCAATGGCAGGTGGCATTGCTAAAGTAAAAAGGGGGAACCATGCCCCCTTTAAAATTTTAAAAATATTTTTGCCATCCACGTAAAGCTGAATGTGCACAAGTTAAATGTGCATAAGTTGTAGGCTTACTGTACTGTGAATCTGGCAGAGGCCTACCACTAGATTCTGTTCCAGCTGCCCTGCTCTAGGCAGATGGGGAACAGGAGGGTTTCTGTACAATGTGAACACGTTTCATAATTAGGATCCAAACATGTATAATCTTCTTTGAGATCGTTCTCCTTCAGTTAAGTGTATTTTTCCCCCTTTGATGGTCAGGAGAGAAAAAGGGATTTTCTGCCACGGAAGCACTACAGCTGCAGCTGATGGCAAGCTATTAGTTAGTTGCTTTTGGGAGATTTCCTCAGTTTAGCTGCCTAAAAGCATTACTTTGCAAAGCAGGAAGATTTCACAAAGCCCATTTGTCTGGCAGTTTTCAAACAGCTTGTCCCTGGTGCAAAGTGGTTTGAATTGAAATAAACGGTACAGCTTGTCTGCAGTAGATTTCTTCAGGGATGCTTGGCCTGCCAGCCTAGAGGTCAGTCTATTATCTCCAAGATGATATCTCGCTTTTTATGTTTACCATTGTTTGTTGTGTGTTTCTTATATATATAAAGGAGTCAACTTTTGGGGGGGGAGAGGGGAGATGGCTTTCCTTAAACTGCACTTGTTTACACTTCTCCACACTACTGTTTCTGAATCTCAAATCAGTTAAAGGAAGGCCATGGTTGTTCCAGGAAATCTCTGGAGAAAAAAATTAGAGCAAGCATGGGCCTCTTGAGTTTTTCTCCTCTCACTGAGGTCATGCACAGTTGGGATTCCAGATTCTCAGACCAAAAGGAATGTGAAACTAGGATGTGAAGAATATATGTATTTGGTTGGACTATAGATTAAAAAAATGTGATAGCAAGTGACTAGCCAAACTTTGGATACAGCTGTAAACATGGAAACGTCCTTAAGAGCAACAGGAAAGGCAGCCAACAGAAACATTAGTCTATGTCAACCGTGGCACTTCATTTGTGTGGAAATCGGAGAAAGCCGACCGTCTCTTTCTGCTTCCAGACTATTGGACAGCACCAATAATTCAAAAATATGAATTGCTAGCAAAGTGGTATGACATGATCCTGAGATATTCCTCCATCCTCTCCTTCCTCCCATCTTGCTTTTGAGCTTACTCCTTATAAATACGTAACATCTTGTGTGGCATTCTTTTGTATTGTCCTTGTGAAGCTTTGTCATAAATGGCATGTACGTCAGGGACGAAGGTGGGAGAGACATAGAAGAGGAGGAGGTGGAGAGGAAGAGACAGACAGCTCTATAACTGGCAAAGTGAGGTGGCCACCTTTGGCAGCAGATGGTGTGGAACAGCAGTCGAAGCCAATCCCGGATGTTTCTCCTGAGCCGTTCACCTCTGCAGGAAGACAGACTTTGTGGGTCATGCAGTCTGCTTATTGCCGCTAAAGTAGCCTGCTGATCTCAAGGATGGTGGAGGATGTTTTCTCATTACCAGCGCCAAAGTGAGATTCAACTAACAGTCCAGTCAGCATCTTTAAGAGGACTGATGGGGGGAACCATCTTGCCCTTTGTCTCCAGCAGCAAAATCTCTTGGGCTGAACCAGGAGAAAGAAATGCATCGGAGCAAAAGTGTAGGGAAAGAAAGAGATAACCAAGGAAGTAGTGAGGAGGGGAAGAGATACTATTGAAGAAAAGACAAGCTGGTCAAGAACATAGTGAGAAAGTTATCTTTGCAAGAAAAATAATTGGAGGAAGAGGAAAAGAATAGTGAGAAAATGGAGGAAGACTGATAGAAAGTTCCCCATGGTTTGCTGTTTGGGTAGCATGCATTGGAATCTACATGACAAAATGTTGAGTACAGGCCTCTACTTTGTGAATAAGATAAAATAAGTGTACCAAAAAATGCAAACAAGGTCTTGGAGGGCCTAGAAAAATATTTTAAGTCGTGTAACCACAAGGAAATAGATACTTAAAGCAGCACACAAAATAAACACTACTGCAGCAGGAAAGTTAAATGTTCTGGAAAAACAAGAAATTGGCCTGTGAGGAGAGCATTCTAGAAGGCTCCCTTGCAAATTGCTCAGGGGTGAGGAAAATGTAGCTCTTGCTTACATAGCCAGAAGCTATGGTGATTCGCATACCTTTATTATATGTGGGAAATGTTTCTAGTTAGTTCTCCTGCCTTTTCCAGCTTAATTTCTGCATTTGACAGGCAGAAGGGGCAGTAGTTTTCTTCTAAAGCTAAAATGTGGCCAGTTACAGGTTAAGGTTTATCTTTCAGTTGTCAGCAAACACATATGTAATAAAAAATACATACTTAAAAACAAAATACAAACAATTTAAACATTTTTAAAGTGTTAAAACATCTAATAACAATGAAACACATAAAACATGTAACCAATCATGTGTCTGAATAGGTCCACTGAAAGAGAAATCTTTTCAGCAAGTGTCTAAATTATGCAGTGATGACGGCTGTCTAATGTCAATAGGCAGTGAGTTCCAAAGTGCAGGTGCTGTCATGCTAAAGTAATGAATTATGGCAAACACAGAATGTGCATTGTGTGGCACTTGTAGGAGTGCAAGTTCTGCACATCAAAATGCTCAAGTTGGTACATATGAGATAACGTGATCCTTTGATAATCCTAACCTCCTTTCTATTCTATTTTAGCTGACTAATGCACCATCAGCATAGCTGTCAACTGTCCCTTATTTGGCGGAAAAGTCCCTTATCCCAGCGCTGTGTCCCGCTTCTGTTCCTTATTGATGATGTTCCTTAAATTTCCCGAGTTTCAAAGGAAGCAGCTCCTCTCCCTCGCTCCCTGCCGGCCAGGGAGGAGGGAGGCTCCAACTGTGTTGCTTGGCTGTGTTGCTCACCCAATAAGGAGTCTAAGAACGACTGGGGGGTGGAGCTTGCATGCCTTGTGCCGATCAAATTGGCCGCGTTGCCTGGGGACTCGCCTTTGCTCAGCGCTTCCCAGCGGAGAGGTGATGGTGGTTTTTCGTTGCTGCATCCCCTTTGCCAGGTTGCTGCACTGTGGGAACCACCACTGGAGGCTTCGTTTGGCTGCTGGCAGGGCTTTCTGCCTTTGGATTGGAGGGGCTCAGAAGCTGAACATACCTGTGCTGGGAAAATCCCTTATTTTGGCTGCTGATCCCTTATTTTTGAGGCTGCTGGTCCCTTATTTTCAAATCTGTAAGTTGACAGCTATGACCATCAGTTTTATTAAAAGAGCTTCCATCACAGCTTTAGAGACTGTGTGTTATTAAATAATCTGAAACTCACCAATAGGGTGATTCAAATAAGAGATTAAAACATTTCATTTTAAAAAACAACAGCAAGCACCCAGACAATTGTTTGGAGCTCCACTTTTTTTCCTGCCGACACAGCAACATTCATTAACTTAGGCTGTAGAGCAGCTGAATCTCATTTCTCTGGAGATTATTAGGAAGGAATTAAATTAATAATCTTCAAGAGGAACGACTGGAGATCACTTTTGGCAGGCTACTATACATATGTAAGATATTGTCAGCCAGTCTTTTCCCTTTTTGAAGGATACATTGAGCATTCCCAGGAGATGCAAGATTCTTCACTCTTCAGCCAGACAGAGCTCTGTTTTTCTTGCGACTGTAGTTAAGTCATGGGTAAATGGGCTTTTGCTGCTCCTCCACTTCCCCACTTTTCATCTCTGCTCTGAATGTGTCACTTGCATGTGGCATACGTGAATATTTGGTGGAAGGGAATTGCTGTCACTTCAACATAAAATGCAGGGCGCTTGTGACAGCAAAGGAGCTGGTTGGGACAGGTGCATTTTTAATGGCTTTTTGATGCACAGCCATGTGACAGACAAAAGACAACATGGAAACCATGCCCCTTGTTTCTAATGCATAATTTTTTTAAGAGATGGGACTTTCCTACCCACACATCCATGCAAACTGCTAATACCTTGAAAACCTTCCTGGTTTCCCAGATACTACCAGAATTGTCTTTGAAAACTCTACCTTCGGCTTTCCCTCACCCAAGTCTAAAGATAGACACAGAAACACTTTAACCAGGTTGCAGTGGCTTCCGCCTGGCACCTTAGATACATATTTTAGGCCAGGCAAAAGTATTCCTCTTTTCCCAGGCCTTTGGCTAATTAAGCAATCTATGGTCTTTTAAACTGGGAGGAATTGTTTTTGTGTGTTGCTATGGTATGCATTTTTGTGTTTTATATTGTAAACTGCCTGTGATCCTCGAATGAAGAGGGGTGTAGAAATGTAATCGAAGATGATGATGATGGTGATGATGATAGTACACACCCTCTCCCTTCCTCCTCTCCCCACTCTGTCTTCCCTGGTGATGCACTGCATCAAGTGTCAAAGAGCAGGGCTGTCAAATGCTACAAATTTTATTGTGAGTCTCCTGAGATTTGTTATTCTCCCTCCCTTCATGAAGCCATGGGGCCATGAGTGATTTAAATAAATCAGAATTCTGCCTCCGATTAAAAGGAAAGTGTGGCATTTCTGCTTCTAGCCTGCAGAGACTCACAAAACCTCTAAGCAAAAAAGAGAGAGAGAGAGAGAGAGAGAGAAGGCGGCAATGGCTCTTCTTCGAAGAATTGCAAAGTCTTGGAAAACTTAACACTCTGAGCTGCTATGCTGGCTCCACTGGTTTTTGGAAACAGATGGGCATCCTATGCTGGCAAGATTCCCTTGCCAGTTTGCTAACAAAAAGGCATTTCAACGGCAGTGGTGGGCAGCATTGAAGATGAGACGGCTCTCTGTAAGGCAGGTATGGGATGGGGAACTGCAGCCCTTCATATGTTACTAGTCTGCAGTAACCACTGTCTGTAAGAGTTGGCCATGCTGACTGTGGGATGATGGGAGTTGGAGTCCAACATCTGGAGGACTATTGTTTTCCTGCCCCTGGACCAAGAGAACCTAGTGGCACCTTGAGGGTGGTTTTACTTCTAGTAAAACAATCCCTGAGTACAGAATTGTCTTGGCAGGAGACAGCCAAATGCCTTTTGCCCTAGTTGCCAAAGTTCAGTTACGATAATGACCACACTATTACCCAAGTTCCTGGGGGGTTATGCCCTTGGTGAAAGGGCATATGCTAGAATTTAGAAACATAAGCTACTGTCAAATGGGACTATGTAGTAAAAGTTACCTGTGTAATAAGTATTTCACCTATGTCTTTACAAAAGCCCTGACATTGTTATAGAACAATGTACTTGCAACTTCATATTAGTTAATGATGTAATATATACATGTTCATTTTCTATTTTAAAAAGCTGTGATAATTCATAAATATTTCCAGCAGTGTTAACAAAAATGTAAATAAATAAAAACCCGTAAGGATTTCACTAAAGAAAAAAGTTGAACGGCTTTTCAAGAATAAAATGTTTTGTGATATCTTGAGGAAAATACAGATTTCCTTTCCTTTCCCCCTCAGGAAGAAGCTTTCAAAATTGATAAGATATTCGGAGTTGCTTATATCTTTTGGTGGTCGTTCTAAATGCTGATGTGGGATATCCTCCCAATGTTTTATATTGTTATATATATATTTGTGTGTGCGCGCGCGTGTGCACAAAGATCACATGGAAATGTAGATAAGAAGCAAGCTGATCATAGTCCTTCTTTAAACTCCAAATACACTTCCTTCACTTAAGCCATATATCTTTGATTCCATACTAAGCATGACATTCAGTTTTCAGGAAATCAATACTACATCCTTTCCCTAAGCCAGAATGCCTCTCTCATTCATCTTACATACTGTGTTATAACTAGACATATTTCCCACAGGCACATTCTTCAAACACTTGCCTCCTCCTCTCTGCCCCCATGACTGACAGCCTAGCACGCTATCTCAGAGAATAGTCATCATACCTGAGCAAAATTTGTACCTTTTCCATGGTGCCATGTTATACAGGGTCAGGCTGCCCTTTGAGCATTGGCAGAGCAGATTAGGGCAAATGGGAATTGCTCAGTGCTATACACAAGCTGCTGTCTGTGAAATTAGGAAAATGCAAGGAGTGTTGTGATTAATAGGCAGATTTGGGAACTTTGAAGCAGGGCAGCCTGTAGATTTATCACAGCGCTGATACCATTGGCAGTGTTTTAACTCTCGGCTGCAGCTGTGTTGAATTATTCATTATTGTATTTTTAAAAAAAACAACGAGGCTTCAGAGGGCAAAGCTGTGGGATCTATTTGAAAGCTGAAATGGAAGATCATGTAATTAAAAATAATTATTAAACTTCATTTATCCAGCTAGTTGTAGTTCTCTCTCCCCTCAGATACGGTCATCATTAAAATTATTGCTTTTCTTGTTTTGTTTTTTTAAAATCTCTTTCTGTCCAGTGAGGGGAGAAGAATATTGTGTTTAAATTAGAGAAGCTATTGTGTTTGCTTTAGACAGTTCGGAGAGCATTTTCATCTTGATGTCCTGCAAAGGCAGTTGACTGGTGTGAATAATGACCTAGCTCATGGAAGTTGGCTCCAAATAATATAAGCAAAAACAGAAAGCTATCTGTTTTGTGCAAGCTTGTCTTTTAGATGAACCTCTCAGAATTGCTCTAGATTTTGTAATAACTTGGATATGTAAAGATAGATTTTTGTCAAGACAGAGAGAGTGGCCTCTGTAGAAAAACAGGAATCAAGTTTAGCTCTTTACATGCAAAATTGCTTTGGCTCATTCTCAATAATAATACTCAGTTATGTTCATAACATCTTGCGTGAAAACTCTCGTGTTTCATGTGCAGGCACAGTCATAAGAGTGGGCAGGAAAGCCAACCACTCTTTGTTAAGTTGTCATTAAATCTCACAAGTAACACTGTTCATAAGACTCCTTCCATACTTTGTGGTCTGAAAGTACAGTGGTACCTCGGGTTACATACGCTTCAGGTTACATACGCTTCAGGTTACAGACTCCTCTAACCCAGAAATAGTACCTCGGGTTAAGAACTTTGCTTCAGGATGAGAACAGAAATCGTTCTCTGGCGGCACAGCGGCAGCAGGAGGCCCCAATAGCTAAAGTGGTGCTTCAGGTTAAGAACAGTTTCAGGTTAAGAATGGACCTCCGGAACGAATTAACTACTTAACCTGAGGTACCACTGTATCTTCTAAGTACAAAGGAACTTGGCCACACAGCAGCATGCTTTCTGAACCAATAGATCTGTAATGTATTCTAGCTCAATTCCCTGCAGTGGCAGGATATCTAGATGTGCAGCATAATCCTAAACATATTTACTTGAAAGTAAGTCCTGACATCTCAAGTAAGCTGGCAGGGTTGGTGACTTACTCCAATTTTAAGCACATTTACTTTAAGATAAGTCACCTCCTCTCATGTGCAACCACAGGGCTTTGGGGGGAAAGTTTCCATTAGTGTCACGGGATATTTTTCCCAAGCCTTGTATCCACACAGGGGGATAGGCTTCTTGTCTGCATCACAGCTGGGGAGGGGGGGAAATAAACCTCACTTTCTCATGCACTGCAGTCCTGATAAGAACTGAGGCTATGGCACCTGTAATTCATTAAGGGAAACCAAAGTTGTAGCTGCACACGATGCAGTTAATATAATCTGTTTGGCCCTGAGTGTACAGACAGGCCTGCGAGAAGGTACCTTGATCCTTGATTCAAAGACCTGAAGGGCTTTATGGATCAAAACTAAAGACAAGCCAAAATTCCCCACCCCACCTTTGTGGTACCATTCATCTCCTGAAAAAGTTAAGGGATTTTCAGCTATGTTTGGAATTTCTGAATAGTCTTCAAAGACAGCTCCATGTAAAACATATTGCATTAGTCTAATCTGGAATTTATCAGAGCGTGCATTAGTGAATTGCAGACTTAATCCATCCCTTCCACATGTATAATCAGTCTTCTAGAAGCTTTAAGAGGCAACTGACTGAACATCTATAAGGGTTTCAAGCATTATGCCCGAACATGAAACCTCCTGAAAAGCAGGAGCCTCTCAACACCATTCACTGTCCACTTAGTCCCCAATCTTCCCAGGGATGAGCAGGGAAAGTCTACAGGGAGCTTTTACTTGTGTGTGAGCAGAACCCTCTGTGTGATCATATTCTACTCAAGCAAATGTGATTTAAAGACCATCCCCACCTAGCATGGGGAAGCCCAAGGACTGAGTGGGTGGGACAATGTGCAGTGGGACATTGCTGGTGGGACTTGCATTCATGACCCTTATCCCTCCCCTCATTTTAGAGCTCACGCGTTTAGGCGAATACCCACACAAAGGTTTTAATTCTTGGGAATCCTGCTGTACAACAATGATTTAATGAGTGTTAAGCGGAAACGGAATTTCTTAATAATAAAGGTGTATAGAGACCCTCATAGGGAGGGCATGATACGCAGTAGTGCACAGACCCTCTTAAGTTTCTCAAAAATGTTCCCTCTTGTTTGAAGAAGGAAAAAAATTGAACAAAGTAAATTGGTTCCCCGAGTTTGTTTTCATGCAGAATTGAGAGCTTCTAAATTAACCCAATCCAATCCTCTTGAGCACTTTACAGTGCTAGGTTTTCATTTACTAGAGCTATTAACTGCTTTCCCTCTTATTCAGTCACTCTCAGTAGGGATTGCATGAATTGCCTCCACCACAGAACTTGATCTGTCACAGAATAATGGCATCTTAGCAGGCACCCTGTTAGAAGGCTGACGTGCTTTCTGGTATGAGTCATAAGGATAGTCTACGCTCCTGCTTATTTGGGTGACCCTGTGAACCCAGTATAATGTGTATCTCATTACAGTTCTTTTTATTCATATCTCATTCATCATTCTTTTTAAAAAATACTTCAGAAAGAATGAGATCATAGCTAGTGTTTATTTAATAAATATACTGCCTCCACCTTTCTAGCTATTTCCATAGACTGAGCTTATGGAAATTGTCTGTCCCTTCATGTTTTCAGGAGTATCTACAATGGTCTCCTGAAAGAACAATGCAAAATAATAAATATACTAATTGAATGTCATATACTTTAAACAACATAGATATTAAATGATTTTAAAACTTTACAAAAAAATAAATATATGGCCTATAGAATATACAGTGATAACTATGTTGAATATCCAATAGGCCAAAGCTTTATTTTTGACAAGTTTTTTAATCCTTTCATACCTATGTTATAAAAATACATTTAGTACCTTGACATTATAATGCATCTATTGATTGATTAGGTTTGCTTTTTCATTCTTAGAAAAGTAAACTTTGAGACTCTGCATTTAAAGATGCCTTTGATTTCTTCAACAATTGAAATCAGGATAGTAAATATCTGGCCTAAAGACTTTCAGTTAACATTCCCCTTCCTCCTTTATTGATTTGTAGTCTTTCTTTTCATTTTCACCCTGCTATTATTTGGCCGGGAGGGCACATCTGCACATGAATTTCTCCTTGTTTATAAAAGAAAAGCAAGCAAGTGAGGAAATTTGAGGCGAGCGCTGCCAAAAAGATGAGAAGTGGATTAGTTGACTGGCCAAACATGCCAGAATTGGCCAGGTATGCCACACAGCTATGCACACCAAAACTGATATAATAATATGTCATAATAGGCAGTCCTCTCTTTTGAAGTGCTGTCAGAGGACAGTCCTCTATTCAGGAGTAGCTTGCCTGGTGGGGCAGAGCCCCAGAAATAGTCTCCTGGCAGAGGAGAGGGGAGTGAGGAGTGAACAACGAGGTCAGGTCTCTGCAGGTGCACCAGTGGGAGTCCGGGATTGGCTCCATGCAACCCCAACCTCACTACCACCTCACCCTTCCTAATAAGCAGCTGGCTGCTAGGAGGCCGCTACTGCAGCTCCATCTCACTGGGTGAGCCATTCCTGCCCACTCTAGGTTTCTTTCAAAGATAAGGAACCATAAATGGGAAGAGCAGGAGCCTTGAAGTTGTCCATCAACAGTTAGCAGCAGACGAGTCACCTGGTATTCCTACTTAAACTATAATAATTTAAATTACTTCTAAATTTGTATCTAATCGTATAAATTAAAAAATGCAAATTTTATACAAATTGGCACCCTCTTTCTCTTATTTTATAGCAATGCAAATCCTCTTTTTTGTGGTGTGTGTGTGTGCATAACTGTCCACCCAACTTAACATGAAAAAATAATGGTAAACCAAGTGTTTTGGAGTGATGCTTGCAGCAGGTCTTGGTGTTGTAGGCTGTAGTTGGACAACTATGGTGACCCTGCTCTGATTTCCGGCTGTGATGCAGGGAACAAGACTCTTTAAACCCTCTTCTCCAAAACTTGGATCAAAGCCTTTAGGCCTGAGTCTTAAGTGCTTGAAGAACAACACAAAAAATACCCCATGTTCAAAAATGGAAGACTTCAGGACAGTAATACAACATCTTTTGACCATTTGAAACTGAATGAAGAGTCTTCACCAGACACGATACACACATTTTCATATATATTTTTCATGACCCTGATCTAGATGCTTCATTAAATATTGTCAAAATAGCCTCTGCATTGTGACACTGTGTTGTTATAGTTCATCAGTTGGTTAAAATGTAATTGTAATAATTAAATAGTGACAGCCATAATTAACATCGCATGGAATTGTTAACCAAGACACCACAGTACCACTGCATATAGATAAATATTGAGATGTATGCTCTTTAACATTAGTTCTTGGGAACTCAGGATATCCTTTGGAGAAGAGGCACTGAAAATGTAGATCCATATTAAAAACCCATGTATAAAAAGCTCTGAGGATGCTTGTATGACAGCTTTCCATGTCCTCCAGATTCTAGCCAGCACAACAAGCTCCCCCAGTCCTGCTTCTCCAAGAATTTCTTACTAGCTATACAAGATAAGAAAAATATATTCTGTCTCTTTCCTCTCCCCCTGCCCCCACACCACATACACTTTTGTTATAGCGGGTAGAGGCCATCTGCATTCCAACAAGACAAAAAGCTTTTAAGCCTTCCTGCTGCAGCTAGTTGCCTATTAATCATAATCAATTTTGATTGTTCTATCAACTAGCAGGTTCCAGCAGGCCCAGGAGAGGTCAGTTTCTCCACTGTGTGTAAGAGAAAGCAATGACCATGTTATCCTCATTTCTCTTTTTTATATCCAGATACCTGATTCTTCATTACACCCCAATAATATAATGGGTAAAGTTTTAAACACATGAAAGTCTTTCTTCATTGTCCCCAGAGTTCGCCAAACTCCTTTCCTACCTTTGCACAAGCAGAAATCTTTTCACATTCACAACAGCCCCTCTTTGTTGTGTTAGTCTTTCATGGCTGTTGTATTTCATGGACTGAGTTTTTCTTAAAACTTTTTTTAAAGGATCTGTCTTTACGGTATTATTAAAAGAAGACTCTAACTGTATTCCCCCCCCCCTTTTTTTTTCCTTTTCACATGTTTGGTCTGGCTTTGTTCTCCCTTTGGATCTAAAATCACCATCCTCTGTGCTTCATAACTATCACTGCGCTGCAGGTAAGATAAGTATATTTGCAGATAGTCTTATGCATAGATCTAATGTTTTTAGCATCAAGTGGAAAACAACTTAAAAATCATCTTGAATGTCATGATCAGGAAGAGGAAAGCAGGAGGGACGATGAGATTAGGAGCATCTAGCTGAAGTGCACGTGTTCAGGCTAGATAGATGATTTTTTAATTATGTGAGCCTCTTTCCAGTGTGAGGTTTGGCACTTAAGGGATGACGTTTGATATATTCCATGAACTCGTATGTTTGGGAAAGTTGCATTGTATTTGATTATCTGTATAACATTTCCAGGGGCAGATCTGTCAGGAACTCTAAGTTACTTTTGGCTCATGTTCAAAGTACATGCACATTTAATATCCTGCCTAGATATTAAAGGGCATTAATTTACTAGTGCATTGGTTTATTTTTAAGCATTGTCAAGGCCCTCTGTATTTTGTCTTCCTAAACATTTCAAGACAAAGTCAAGCAGTGTGCAAAGGTTGGGTGCTGCAGAAACAATTTGGGGGCTGATTTTAAAAATATAACGATGTACATTTCATATAAAAAAATTGTCCAGTAGCACCTTAGAGATCAACTGTCTTTGTTCTTGGTATGAGCTTTCATGTACATGCACACTTCTTCAGATACACTGAAACACCAGACCTTTATATATAGTGAGAGGGTGGGGAGGGGTATTACTCAGAAGGGTGGTAGGTGTGGTAAACCTGTTGACGACTGTTAACAACTGCAATTGGTCTTACAGGAAAAAGCAAGGGATGAGATGGCCAAAAATAGCTTTATCATGTCAGTCGTCCATTTATCATGTGTCCGTACTGCTTAGCAGTGTAAAAAGTGCAATTTTACCAAAAGCTTGTTACAAGAGCATGGCATTTGAGCTAAGGGATTCTGCAAGGATCTTTCTTATCCTCCATGCTCTTTAACATCTGTATGAAGCTGCTGGGTGAGGTCATCTGAGGGTTTGGAGTGGTGTGCTATCGATCTGTATATTGATGATACCCAGCTCTATTTCTCTTTGTCATGTGAGCCAAGTAAAGCTGTTGATGGGCTGAACCATTGTCCAGGATTTGGTAATTGGCTGGATGAGGGTCAATAAACTGAAGCTGAATCCTGACAAAATGAAAGCACTGTTGACTAATGGTTCTTGGTTCTGGGAAGAACAGGCATGGAGTTTGGGGGTGCTCCTTCATCTATCAGGTATCCTTGATATTGCGGAGTACATTTTACCAGATTCAGCTGGTTTGTCAATTGTAGTCATTACTGTAAAGCAATTCATGTCTGGTAGTCTCCTAGTTAGATTACTTTAATGTGTTATACATGAGGCCTCAGATGCTTCAGTCAGCCATATTGCATCAATATTTAAATAATTATTTTGGCTGCCTATTTGCTTCCAAGCTCAGTGGCTTAGGACCCAAATACTTAAAGGAGCACATTCTCCCATACCAGTTTGACCATGCATTAAGATCTTCAGAGGAGGCCCTTCTTTCAATAAAAATAATTGGGGAAGTATGTTGTACATATTTGGAAGAGAAGGCCACTTCTGTGGCAGTAATCCATCTCTGGAATTTCCTCTGTAAGGAAGTTTGATCAGCACCAGCATTAGAATATTTTCAGCACCAGGTCAGGCATTTCTAATTGATTTTTACAGCCTCTGCCTACTTCATAGTTTGATAGTTGCCTCTCAGTTGTAAAGCAATGTTGATGTGATGTTTTATTAGACAGTATTGCTGCTGCTGCTGCTGCTGCTGCTCTTGTTACTGTTAGGCACCATTCTAGAAACCATCAGAATGAAGTTACAGGTAGGTAGCCATGTTGGTCTGCCGTAGTCAAAACAAAATTTAAAAAATCCTTCCAGTAGCACCTTAGAAACCAACTAAGTTTGTTATTGGTATGAGCTTTCGTGTGCATGCACACTTCTTCAGATATACTGGTGTGTATTCTTCAGTGTATCTGAAGAAGTGTGCATGCACACGAAAGCTCATACCAATAACAAACTTAGTTGGTCTCTAAGGTGCTACTGGAAGTAATTTTTTTTAATCAAAATGAAGGACAGCCTAGAAACTTCTTTTTTAAAAAAACAAACAAGCACCACTGGGCAGTGTGCCTTAGGCACTGATGTATGATAACATATGTCTGGTATCCTTTCAGCAACCACAGTTTTACCAAAAAGGGTGGGAAATGTTGGGCTACCCACTTATTGTGAATGTTAATCCTCAGCCCCTCAGGAAATATACATGACAGTGGATTATCTCTGTGTGACACCCTTAGTTTTTATTCACATTCACTGTACAGTGCGTTTGAGACAACGGTTTTCTCAGCAAGTGTTGTTTCAAGTCTAAAGGAGAGAGCCTAATATCCTCCTACTGTTAATGATATTTATGAACCTTAAATTTTTTCCCCAAGGATCCTTATGAACTGCTGCTATTATTCCAAAGCAACAGCTGCCCATGGAAGGCTTGATGTTATGTCTGTCATGTGGTAAATGAAGTTCAACATCTGTACTATTTTCTCCCCTTAATGTTTCAGTGGTCAGTATGGAAATCAGCATTAACCTTAACAGATCAGAGAAAGGTCTGTTAGGGAGAGCCAGTGGAGCCTTCAGGTGTAATTGAGAGACTCGCTATTCTAGTCAGGGCAAACGCACGCTTGATTAATCTCCCTGTGCTCTTGCGTATGGATAAATACTGCTGCCAGTTCCATATTCATGTGACCTAACAGCATCAAACAGGTTATCAAGGTCGGGCAACACTGAAGGTACTGATGAGGGAATGTCAGAAGACTTAGTGAGCTGAAACAGAATGTTGAAAGGGAGAGCCATGTCCTTGCAGTGACAAGAATAATAAGATGGAACAAACTGCATTCACTCAGAGTGAATACATTCCATTTGAATGTTTAATATTTTAGCTTCATCTAATTGATTCCTGATTTGGATTGTGTTTATCCATAGATGGCAGCGGCTGCGGCTGCTGCAAAATTTAGG
The DNA here is from genome assembly GCF_964270895.1 of Podarcis filfolensis. NCBI lineage: Eukaryota > Metazoa > Chordata > Lepidosauria > Squamata > Lacertidae > Podarcis > Podarcis filfolensis. The sequence continues at coordinate 39,883,710 of NC_139608.1, read as the reverse complement.
ATTATTTGTGATACTTTAGGAGAATTATTTCCCGTTTAGGAGGTTCCCAGGAGCATGTTGAGGAGTGATGTGAGGCCTCCAGTTTGAGTAGGATGGCTTGGTCAGGTTTTTGTCTTTGGCTCCATGTCCAGTTTGGCTAAATGAGTGATTTTCCCTCAAAGCAAATACCAACTCCAGAAGACAGATTTTTCTTTGAACTGCAGCAAGAGAAGGAATGGTTACACTCCATCTCTGTGTCTGCTTTGATCCCATTAATTATCAATCTCCACAGATGATGCAACTTGGGTTTTAATAACCTTGCACTTTAGATGCAAATAATGTTCCAGTTAGGATTTGGCCACTGTGTGCTTCCTATGATTTTTTTAATGGGCAGATTGGAAAGTAAATGTGAAACAGGACATAACTTAAAACAGGAGTTGCCAACCCAGCAACCGCAGGTGTCCTGGTGCTCATGTTAAGTCTTCCAGTAGTTTCCCTGGACAGGTGCCCTGAGCTTTCATTTTTCTAAAAGTAGGTCTCTAGCCCTCCTAGAAAGAAAGTTATGTGGCAAAATGTACAGGTACCTCCTAAGCCAATTTCTTTACAATGCGACTGGCACTCCACCACTCTCAAAATTCAGAATGTGCCCATAAGTCTATAAAGCTTATCAAGCCTTGCCTTAGAATATAGGGACAAAAAAGGACAGTTGATGCATATTTGTAAAGCTGTGGTGTGAATTTTGTGAGGGATGTGTTCCCCTAATCCAGTGCCTGTGCCATTAAATTACACTAACTTGCCCCCCCAGTCTTACACCTACATCTTTATCTCTGTGTGTTTATACACATTTGAGACTGAAATTATGTTGCAGGCAATAATTCTTTCTTACAGATGGGATAACAGTTGGAGATTTGGACTTCCTGCTATAACTTTCATGAGTTGGCTTGATTTCTTGGTTGTACCAGCAAATTGTGCATTCATCATTCCCTTGCTTCCTTTTCACCTCTCTTCCAAAAATGTAGAAGATGGGAAGATGAAAGCGATAAAAGCCTTACGAGTGAGGTCTCAGAGTGACTTGGCTTGCGGTTGTAATTTAAATGATTGCTTGAGTGGCGTTTGCACTCTCTGGATCACTTCCCTGCCCATCCACATGCCCTGTCAGCTCCATGTAGCATAGACTATCAGGTCAGAAATAAGACCTCTCTCCTCTGTACTGTTGCTGCTAAACTTTTCATTGTTCTTGCTTTTTGTGTGGAAGCCTGAGGCAGTTCTAAGTCATGGATGCTTAATCAGATCAGAGTTCAGGATTATTTTAGTCCTAGGTCACCATGTCAAGTGCTGCTGTTTACAACAATAGTTTGAAGGATTTAACTTCTTAAAGAGTCTAATTATCTAGAGAATGAGCATGCAGGTTCAGGGAGTTACCATTGCTCAGACCAGCAAGTCATTGTAAAGCATATTTCCTGTGAACATATCTTGGGAGGGCTAAGTGGAGCCATAGCTAGTTTTTCTTTCTAGCCTTATGTTGAACTTGCATATCTGACAATTTAGTGGGAATGTCTGACAGTTAGGTATTCCACACCACTTGCTACCCGATCCTTTTAACTGGAAATGCCAGGGATTGAAACTGGGAACTTCAGCATACAAAGTTATGTGCTCTACCACTGAACTATAGGTCCTCCCCAAACAAAATTTTGTCTTAAATCTCCATTTCATACATAAACTTACCACACTGTGCTATTCTATTGAGCAACCATATCTGAAGAATATATTGTAAACTTCTAGATCAGCCTTTCTCAACCTGGGGGTTCCCCAGATGTTGTTGAACTACAACTCCCATCACCCCTAGGTAGCAAGGCCAGAACTCAGGGATGATGGGAGTTGTAGTCCAACAACATCTGGGGACCCACAGGTTGAGAACCGCTGTTCTAGATAGAAGCCAAAGAATTGACTGCTTAGGTCAAATCAATATGTGAATTTTAGCTCCACTCCATTGCATTTGGTTCTCCCTGCATCTCACTTCAGAGATGCACATAATTTGTTCCTTATATGCTACACTTAAGGGCCATCTCAACATTAGTCTTGGTGACCTTATGCCTACTTGAATCCTTAGCATACTGTCACCAACTCTTTGCATCAGGCCTCTAGTCTCTTCCCCTTCTCTTCTCTCAGATTTCTGAACTCAACTATCTACTTTGTGGCTTTCCTTCAGCCAGTTTGCTTCTGGGCACTCTGCCCTTTTGGCATCCTACCTTCTTTTGGCATCCTACCTTCCTTCCTGTCAGCTTGCCAGTACTTAGCTGCCCAACATGGTTCCTTCTCTAGGGCTTGGGTGAAGCTTAATCCTAGCCAAAATGACAAGTTTCCCTTCCTTCACAGAATTTGGACAGTGATAAGCTGCCATACACTTTTGGAATGTTCACAGACAAAATTGGTCTCAGAAGCTTCAATGCACAGAGTACAGTACAATCTACTGTCCTTCCTTCCTTCCTTCCTTCCTTCCTTCCTTCCTTCCTTCCTCTCTCCCTCTCTCCCTTCCTTCCTTCTTTCCTTTCTTTGTAATTTTTATTAAAGGTTTTCTTTAATAAAGGTACGTGGATTGTCTCTTTTTCAGGTTGTAAAGTATTTTCTACAGATCAGTTACATTTCTTATAAGACATTAGTGTTCAGTACAGTATAAGGTCGGGAGGGGGAGAGGAGGGGTGGGGTGGTAGGATTTATATTATTTTGTATGGTGTACATGTGGGGTTTTGTGTCAGCATCAACTGGGTAGGCTCTCTTTCTATTCGCTTGTTATATTTCCTTGGCAGTAAGAGGGATTGGGGGGGCAGGGTGTAGTTGGTTGGGTGTGGTTGGCTGCAGTGAGACTTGTTTGCATTTGTGAGGGGGGGCTTGTTGGGTCACATAAGCCAGATCGCTTCATATGTTGTCAGCGGGTTCTAGTTGTTGTCTTGTTGGGCTGTGTATGTGATAAATGGGAGCCATACTGAGGTGAAAGCGTCCTCTTCTATTTGTCCCAGTGTCAGTTTCAGTTTATTGGTTAGCTTTTCTAGTAAGGCTGTTTCCCATACCATTCAGTACCACTGGTCCATGTTCACTCCTGACAGGTCTTTCCAATGTCTAGCTATGAGGCTTCCTGCTGCTGAGAGTAGGTAGGTTATAAGCTCTTTAGAGTGTGAGTGGTCATTATGATCTTGGAAGATGTTCAGTAGGGCCAGTTCTGAGGTGAGTTCTAATACCTCTTTAGTTATTTTGCATATCTCTTATAGGACCGCTATCCAGAAGGGTTGGATTTTGGGGCATTCTCACCACATGTGGAGGTATGTGCCTGTGGAGGTTCTGCCTCTCCAACATTTTGGTGAGGTTCCTGGGTGTATCAGCTCCAGTTTCCGTGTTGTTAAGTATCACTTATAGGAGTACAATATATTGTCAATCTGGTTATCTATGGTGATTTCTATAGAATTTAATCAGCAGCAGTTGTACTGACAGACCAAAGGGGTGTGGGGTCATGTATTTGGGTTGGTGAGCCAGTTGGTTGCCCCAAACCCCTGTACACTAATGCCAACAGTGTTGCGACAGGGAATTTCATTAGCGCAAGCAGTTTCTGAGCTCTGGGATCAGTTCTGCGCCTAAGATTTCAGGTTAAAACTGTGGAGTGGAAGGAAAGGAGGACCATTTTCTGCCTCCACACATACAGCTACTCTCTGAAGACTGGAGAAGAGACCCTCTTAAGAATACTAGGGGGGTGGGCAAGGGAAAGACTAGACAGCGAGAAAAATGAACATAATATTTTAGCTGCAGTTCATTCATTTTCAGCTTTGTGTTCTTGTTATTAAAAAAGTACGCCTAGACATTCAGTTATTGCGCCCATAACCTAGGTTTAAGGTGCCATTTAGCTTCTAGCTTTCATATCTCAGTTTCTAACACTGGATGCCAACAATTAAACTCTCTGGCCATGCAGCTAATTTTCAGTGATCTAGGAGCTAACCTTTTACTGTGGCCATGAAGAATTCTGTAGTTGGGTAATTAATTATTCTCATTGCAGAAGCCTGACTTCAACTTGCATCTCTTTGCAAACTATTTGACTGGAATTCTGGTTGCTCATCAGTTTCTGAATAAATACAGCATTGCCAGCTCTCTACAAGTTTGCCCAGTGTGCTTAACCAATGTATTTCAGTTCTCCCCAAGTCTGATGCATACTTTTTGGCTTCTTTAGGGAGAATGCCACTTCGCTGTAGATTTGAGTTGAGCCAAGGCTCCTGCTTTTCTTTAAAAAAATTGTTTTCACATATTTTTACACCAACTTTCAGGGTATAATATACCTTTGCAAGGTGGCTTTCGCATACAGCAACATACAACAGCAATATAACAAAATTCCATTAAAAGCCCATAAAGCATCAGCATTTAACAACTGGTGATTATGTTCTGAAGATACTGATCTGGTCTTAATTTAAACCAGTGATCTAGACATGAAACATTTCTTAACAGTCCTATGAGGTGTTCTTTATTTTTACAGTTGCAACTTGATATTTTAATAGCCTGTGAACCAGAGGGAACTTTCTTACTTAGTTTTACGCAGCAACAAGGTGGGATCCCATTGTTGAAAAGCATAAGCCAATATCCATCTAGCTTTAATGTGTTTAATAGCTGTGGGAAGGGAAAGATTTTCACTTCACCTACTCAACATCTAGAGGTGAAAGCCCACAAACCTGATTACTGACTCCATGCAATCTTCTGCCCCATTACCGATAATAATTTATCATGCTAGTAAAGTCACCTCTTCATCCCAGGATGCCCTTGTTAGTTTTATACTCCTAAGGGATTCCAGCTGTATAAGAAAAGTGATGTATGCAGTTAGGAAAGGCAATTCCCTTTTTTCAAAGCCAGCCTAAAAGAGAGAGAGAGAGAGAGAGAGAAATTGTTCAGTTACACAAAAGCAGCATCTTGGAGAGCTCTGTTTCTGGTCCTATGGTAAAAGCAGGATTTCAAAGCAAGGACCGTATTTCCTTCTCCAGCTGCAAAAGGCCTCTGGAGATGGATGTACATTGTATGCTTTCAGTCTGAAGACTCTCTTTGCTTTCTTGTACCACTGTGTCTAATGCTATTTTCATGCTAAAATGAACAATCCTCCTGTGCCATGTTTGAAGTGGCCTTCTCTGAAGGAGGAGGAAGGAAGACTAAATGCGGGCAGCGTCACTTAATGAGGGACCACTGATCATGAGAGAAACCTGCAGGTACCTCCTCAGCAGGAGAGTCCTGGTGGCTTCAATTTGTAGATACCTCTCTCCCTGCACACCAGATGTGAATTTAACAATGAACCCCAAGCCTGCCCACCACTTCTCTTTATGATGTCGCCTCCTTTGTTATGTGGCCCATAGCGGATTCTTGGCTGCCTGGTCTGATGCAGCTAGATTTCAGTACACACGATTTTTATTAGAAACATTGATGCTCTGCATTGGAACCGGAAATAGGCTTTTTCATTTCATTCAAGAGCCTAATGCCCTAGAAGCCACTCGGCAAAAACTGCTATTGAATTTGAGAAGTAATAAAGGGTACCTTTCCCAGTTGAAGGCATCATGATGATCACAGTTGGAAGTAGTAGGATTAGAATTCATTGGCCTTAATGGGTGTCTGCCGCTTTCCCCATGATGATTTCAATCATGCTGGCTCTTCTGTTTCACTCTTCTTTGAGTGCATTGTTGCTGCCAGTGCCAGGGGAATATGGCTGTCACTGAAAAGACAAAAGGAAGTGGAGATAATAAGGGATCATCCAGACTGTGCCCCAGACGCATGCTATGCTTTGCATGAGAGTCCCCCACATCCCAATTCAAGCAGTAATGCAAAACCCAATCAACACAGAAGGGATAGAATCTTGCTGTGTGAGGAAAACAGGCTAGATCTGCACTCCAGCAAGGGAAAGACAAAGCACAAAGCCTTCAAAGGACAAAGAGAACAAGAAAAGATTCATAAATGGTGCCGGGGCAGGGGATTGCTGTGGCACAGTGCAAGGCAAGGGGTAGCTTTGCTGTCGATTAACACCAAAAATGTTGGTGTTAATGCCTTCTTAAGGTGAAGGTGGCTCTGTTGGATGCTATTGCTCATCATCAATTTTGTCACAAGCAATGTCCATTAGGGGTAGCCATGTCCCTTCCAAGTTTGTATTTCTCACAGCAACAGATAGCACCGCCTTAACAGAAGCAACACATGTTCTAGTCTATAGGCTAAAGCTTCCTTGCTTCATAAAATCATAGAATTGTAGAGTGGGAAATGACCACAAGAGTCATCTAGTCCAACCCCCTGCGCTGCAGAAATATTTTGCCCAACATGGAGCACAAACCCACAACCCTGAGATTAAGAGTCACATGCTCTACTGAGCTATCCCAGCAAAAAAAACACATGTTATAGAGTATGAGTTGGGTTTCAATCAATTTGTATTTGAAACTAGCAAAATAGCTGCAAAATATGGTGGGAGGGATGAGGAGAGAGCCCATACATTGCATTTGCAAGGTGTAAGTACTGACACAGGCCTTTGTGTCAAGAATTCAGACCAGACCACAAAGAATTCACAAGACTCAGTTTTAAAATAGCAAAAAGCATATAAAAGGAACACAAACTAAAGTTAATCATGTTAAATAGTTCTCACTTAAAGATGTCCCTCTGCTAGCTGTTTCTTTCATACAATTTTCAGCAAAAAAAACCCCAGTTCACTGAGATGTAAAATACAATGCCAGCTGCCATGCCAAGGTCAACCAGATAATGTAGGGGTGTCAACAAACCAAAGCAGTGATGTCAGCAAACCAGTGTAGTATGTTCAGCAGAACAATATGAAGCCTAATAAAATATTACAGTATATTAAAAGTTCAGTAATGTATGCAGTAGGATAATATTTAGATTTTAAGCAACATCATAAACCACTTCTATAGTCCCCATAGTCCAGGCATAGGCAAACTCAGCCCTCCAGATGTTTTGGGACTACAACTCCCATCACCCCTACCTAACAGGACCAGTGGTCAGGGATGATGGGAGTTGTAGTCCCAAAACATCTGGAGGGCTAAGTTTGCCTCTGCCTGCCATAGTCATCTCTTGCACTTCATGGAATTTGTTCTTCAGGCCCTCTCTTCATGCTCCCATCCATGGCCCCCTGTTTATGTCAGTATCTGGTAAGTTTTATACATTACGTGTTTATCCTCATGCAAGCCCTGATCCATTAATGGAGGCTTTTTCCCACACTGTTCTATGGAATTAAAATGGGAAGGTTGTTGCAGCTTCTAAATGATTCTATTCATAGAGAATGGGAGAGTCCCAGATCTGCAGACCTCCTCATTCCTCGCTCAAAGCACTATTTGATTGGCTGGCACAATATATCTTATCACAAGCAGACTTTCAGCTTCCTTCTTGAAATCATGTTCTTTAAAAATTAAGGGGGAAATCCAATTGGAAGTTTTCCTGGCAGGAATTTTCATTTGTAAGCTCTCGCAGTAGTGTTCTTGGCCATTCCTGTTCATTTCAGTGGGACCTGGATAGAAGTGCCTGTGCCCCAAATAGTTCCCCACATAGCCACATTTACCTCCATGGCAGTTTTTGGAATAATTTTCTTGGAGCAAAAACAAGTAAAAAAAACATCCCTTCAGAGTTGGTCATCCATATTCTGAAAAGATCCCACAAACAGGAACTGGGGGAAATTTAGCACCTGGAACAGTCTATGAGCACATGGTTGGGTTGCCTATTCTTCTTGTCCTGAAAGGAATATACTATAAGGATCAATTTCAGTGTAATGTTTCCACTTATGCCTCTATGACAACAACTCAAAAAATGACCTACACTAACAAGTCATTTTACCTTAAAGCTGATGATGATGATGAGACTTAAAGAAATGTTTACTTAATGTTAATTCAGGTCGTCCCCCCCTCTTCTTCAAGAGTCTGTTTTTGGCTATCTCATCTGTTGTTTAGATTTTGATTTCTTGTTTAAAGCGTTTCATATGTAGGTTTTGGAAGATCAAGGTCTCTTTCTATGGCGCGATCTTTAAAAATATATAAATATTAAGATGGAACTTGTTGGTTGTCAAGGATGAAATGTGGATATTTGGCACTCAGCATCCTGAAAAATCTCAGCTAGGTGGAAGTAGTTAGTGAAATGCTGCAGGTTCACTCAGGTGTAAAATGGAACATGCTTTGTAAAACTAACATCCATCAGGTGTGATGACTGGTCTCCAAGGTATCATGGCAACCTAGTGGTGAAAGAAATAAGACGAATAGACCCTTCCTTTGAATTGGTATGCCTTAGGCTCTGTTTGAACATTCAGGCTTGGAGCTTTCTCTGTGTGAATCATTAATAGGACCCTTCCTGGTATTCTTATGCCCTCAAGTTAAAACTGAGCCTCCAAAAAAGAATTTCCCTGCTCTGAGTGTAGGACTCTTGCAAAGACCAACTTTTCTAACTCATCTCTATGACATGCATTAAATTTTGTCTAGAAAGGGAACTCATTTGCTCTCTATATAGCTATATCTTATGAGATCACTGTAATTGTACTGGATAGAGATATCTGATTTAGAACAGGGAAACCTTGGCTCCTATCCTCACTCCATCACTATAACTTACCTGACTTACTCCACAGAGCTGCTCTGAGGATAAATGAGATAGGGGACTGTGTACGCAGCTCTGAGCTCCTTAGAGGCTGGAGGAGATAGAAACAGAAGAAATGCTTAAGTATTTCTGATTTGACCTGGTTGTGTGTGAACATGATATTAAGGCCCTTACTGGGGTCGTGCATTTCTCAGAGACAGTTTGCAAGTTGAAAAGCAGCCAATTTTCTACTCCTAGGAAACAATATTTTCTCATCACTGTCAGTTTTAGGGCTGAAGATCAGGAACCACACAGTAAAAAACCATTTAAATTAGTAACTCTTATATACAATTCCCCACCCGGTCCTTAGCTTTTGGTGCTTGGCTACCTTTTCTAATTCTCTTCTCAAGCAAAATAAATTATACCATGCCAGTGGTTCACTTAAAGAAAATGCTGCTTTTCTGCGGTTATCTGTGCTACAGTTGAGAAGGAATCTTTGTTGACTTCATTTGGATTGAAACAAAAAACTTGATTACATTTTTACAATAAACATTGAGAGTTCTCTTCATGCCAGCATGATATTCTGTTAATGGAAGCAGACGTTGTGTGCTTGTCTTGGGGTGAGTAGCCACCATCTGAGTAAATGTGTGCTGACTATGAGGCAGTGTTCTTTTGTCTACTGCTAAAGTATAGGAGCCCAATCTGTCATTTTTAGCTAATCTAATGGAGGATAATAGCTCTGTAATGATGCATTGCCTCTTTGTTCCAGGACATGGATGAGAGGGAATAACCTGTTTGTTCTTTCAAAATGACATTCCTTCCAGTCACATGAAGGAGACGCAGGCATTGTATTTCTGGTACCAGAGTATTCTCTTAACAGTACATTTCTGGGGAACACCAGTAAAGATTTGAAAATGAGGGTTGCTGTCAGTGGGGAAAAGCCAGAGAATAAGAAAAAACAAGAAGCTAGAGCAAGTTCTAGACTTGTATCAAGAGAAGAACCTGGAACTAAATAATAGAAAATGCAAATCTGTTGAATCAGAGATAAAATTCCTAGATAAATTTCTTAATGGAAGCAGGGTTGAAACCTGAAGCAACCAAAACATTTGAAATACCTAGTTTAAAGAACAAGGCTGATCTATGAATATTTCTGTGAACAGTTGCTTATCTTGCACAGCTTATCCTGAATTTGGCAACAGTGACAAAACCATTAAGAGCAGTGGCCCAGAATAGTGAACTTTCTTGGATGCCAGACCATTCAAACAGTTGAAGTAGTTGTAAAGGCCCAAAAGAGGCAAGATATGGAAGATCTTTCATCTGGTCCCCCAGTGATCTTGGTTTTACCTGTAAGTAGCCTTTGGGGAGCTCCAAATCTGATCTGAGCACTGATGATGAAGGATATCATTTGGAGAAATCACCTTTGTGATTTCTGCAGCAGAAGCAATGCATTATTTTGTGTTCTCATTTTGTATTTTTTATATTGTGAACCACCCTGTGTTCTTTGGATGAAGGGCAGTGTACAAATTTAATAAATTAAATAAAATAGGAGATATTTGGATCAGTGAAATCTCATTGGGATGAAGAGAGTTCAAAATCATCATCCTTCAGCCAGTCATTCTCAGTGTAACCCATTTCACAAGATTGTATGGAGAAAATTGAGGGTGATGGAGATGAATGCTGTCCTGAGCTCTTTGAAGGAAGGATAAGATAAAAGAGCAAACTATCAATAAAAAGGATGAGGCTGCATTAGTTAATATTACTTTAAGAGTTGGAATAAAAAAGGAATACAGAGAACAGGGGATGTAATGATAGTGGAAAACAAAGAGGGAACCAGCTATATACCCAAGTCCTATGTCTGTTTTGCACCAAAGTGTTCCATGACGAGGTGCATGGAGGGAAGCAATTGTAAGAATCATCGTGAGAGAGCTAAAACCTTGGTCAGCAGCCATTTTAAATTATTAGTCATAAGACTTGCAAAGTGTAAAGTTTGTTCCACACTTCAGTCTCCTGTGGAACAAAGTTTATAGCCGCAGATATTACAGGTGGGGGTACAAAATTTTCTGTAGTTTGCACAGTGTATGCATCAAAGCACTGTCATAAATACTTATACATTTCTTCCTTGCAATGCTTATTTGTCAACCTGTTTGTTGACTTCCAGTATCAGTCATAGATAACTACTAATGTGTAAAGCATTGCAGTGTAAAAATGCAATGCTTATAAATCAAATAAATTTAAACATGCAAATATCACACAGGAGACTAATATGCAACATAAATATATTGACTTGTTAACCACATATGCGGTTATGTGCGTTATCTTTTTGCTCAGAATTCCTTTCTTATTGAAGTGGGCGCTCCTTGAGCTTCTGCCCTCTAGTTTTCCTGCTTGAAAATATCTTAGCAAGTGCTTTCATCTTCCTTTTCAACCTGCCCTGTTTGGCTCTTTCCTCTCCTTCCCCCACCCACACGTTGTCTGATTTTGCTTCTTAAAAGTCCCCAACAGGTAGAGCCAATCTGAATGAAATTCAGTAGTGACTTAAGGGGCTGATCTTTGTAGGACTATATTCAGCAGTGATTTGTTTTATAATTTTCTTAGTTCATTTAACATAATAAATAAATAAAAAGTAGAAATGTCTCTCATGTTTAGGAAACCCTTCTCTTATAAAATCATACAGCAATGGGGAGCAACCGATCTAAAAAGGCAGAGGGGGCATTTAAAAGATTCTCACATCTTCTTCCAACAAAGAAAGAAAGTCTCTGAAGCAAAAGATCAGTGTCAAAGAAGTAGCTGACTTACACAAAAATTCCTTTATGGGACCCCATGGACCTTGGGAAGCTCTGTTTGCGTTTGACCAATGTTTCCTGCAGGGTTTCCCACACCACCATCACTGTCATTGTCAATCACCGACATGAAATAAATGGATTTATGCAGCCTGCTCTAACAAAAAACATTTTAACAACATACTTGGGGAACAAGGGTCTGTCTAGAACAGAGGAACTGGGGAAATAAGCATCTCCATAAACATATGAAGGAAATCTACTTCAAAGGATAATTGAGTGGGAGACCCATCAATAAATAGGCATTTTGGTATTTATGCTCAAGTTATTTCAATCAGGTAGAAAGGGAGATAGTCCCTTGACTTCATTGAAAGGAAATTAATAGAGTAGCAGAATAACTTGGAGGCTTTGCTCTTGGTTTAAGTATCCCACTGTGCATATTAGGAGTATTCTCATTTAACAAATGTTTATCCTTCCATGGGAGAGTGTTGTCATGCGTAGTCCATCTTCCTATTATCTCATTAACTCCTATCTTGGATAAATCTTGAAGAAGGGTGAGTTCTGCTCGAGGCATATTTGAGTCAAAAGCAAAATAGAATATCCAGTTGCAAAGTCTTAAGCTGAATACTGTATTGCTTAATTCAATATTATTTGCTACTAAAGGCTCTCTGACAGGGTATTCCATATCAGGAAAGCTTGCCCATCTTCTTCCTGGTAAACACCTGGGTGGTTCAAAAGTATCTTTAGAAACCAGCCCCAGCCCACCTTCCTGTTGCCTCTCATACCAGCTCAGTTATAAACACAGGTGTGCTGCATTGCCTTTCTGAGTAACAGCTCAGAACTCTAAATAGACGGACTAGGGTCATAAAGGACATGAGCAGCTTTTCCAAGTAGCAGAAGATTTACTCATCCCCCCACCACTTTCTTCTTCTAGTGTCATGAGTTCCATGAGACAAACGTGACAGTCTCGTTTTTTCATAAGACCCGATATGTAATAGGGTTTTACTGATTACTTTTGTATGCTACCCTTGCTATCAAACCTGCGTATGTTGTATTGGCAACAGGTTTTCCATTGATGTAAAAGTCAAGCCCAAATGGATTTGGCTTCAGATATGGAACAATTTGTGTGTGTGTGTGTGTGTGTGTGTGTGTGTGTGTGTGAGAGAGAGAGAGAGAGAGAGAGAGAGAGAGAGAGAGAGAGAATGAATGCATGAATGTATTACAAAGAGGCAAGTATGAAGTCTACAAAGGCTCCAAAAAGACATTCTAGAAACCAGCTGCTATTTGTTATAGATGTCAAACGATTAAAGATTTTAGCTGATTATAACAGGATATCAGTGTAAGCAATTTTTTTTTTTTTGCATGCTTAATGGCGATAGCTGACCCTCTTGACTAAATAATGTTGACAAATCTTTTCGTCTTGAGCACTGTCTTCAAAACAGCACTCCTCAGTGTTGAATACCCTTTCACAAAAGACAGCTTTACTTACATTCAATGAAAGCCTACCTTTCCAGACTATGGTTTATGAATGAATCAATCGATGCCTTCAATTCTGCCATAGTATTGGTCAGAGCCCAAAGCAAACTGCAGATTACAAAGCACAGCCATTGGACTGGCACCATTCAAGCAAGCAATGCCTGAGATGAACCCAGTGTTGCAAAGCCTAAAGAGTTTACATCCAGCTGGGTTGCTTCTTGTTATTTGCAACTGCCAACACAGTGAGGCAAAACTGGGTTTCTGTTTGGAATTGGTTCTGTCTGTTCCACTGTTCCTTCCTCCTAATCTGTAGAACTAACAAAAAGCAAAGCAAAACACTCCACTGCTTAACATTTCCACTCTGCATTTACTCTCCCAATCATTGTTCGCTGCCCCTGGAGGCTAATTATCACCTAAGAGATGTTAACAGCCAAATCACTGAAACTTCCAAAAGATTTAGATCAAACGAGAGCAAGATGTAGTTTGTATATTGCTGCCCCATATTCAGGGAACAGCTGGTCTCCTGAGGTAGCAAATGCGGACTAAGTTAATGAATTTAAGTATATTTCTGGTAGATCTTTTAATTGTAAATGTAATTGCAGTCAGTAGTTGTTTAAATTTTTAAATCTAGATTATATGTTTGATATTTTTTATAAAGTGTTGCTACTAAAGCACTTTCCTCATGAGGCCCTATTTATCATGGGCTATCCCTTCTCTGCCTATTGGCTGGTTTGGTTCCCTGAATATGGTTTCCATGTCCCATATCCCGCCTGTTATTCTGTTCTGGTGGAACAGCTAATAACAATTACCAGAGCCTGTTCCAAGCCAAGCAGATCAGGACCCTGGGCAGCTCCAGTGGGCCCTGCTGTGGAAACTGTTGTCTCAGCAAAGAATCAGAGCAATCTGATAGCTTAGGATGACTGGTAGGCCTTTTCTTCCCATTGGCTCCATCCCCCTTGGAGAGTGGGCAATCCTTGAAGGACTCATAGCTGATTCTACATTCACATGCTCCTGTGTGGCTGTGGAGATAAAGAAGCTACAGTGGAGACATCCCCAGAGGCCTGGGATGATGGTAGAGCCTCAGGTGTTGTGCAGAAGAAGGTTGTAAGAGTGGAGTGACCTCTGAGCCATCCAAATCTTAGTGCTCCTCAGGGTGGCATTCAGACCCATATGAAGAGGAAACAACACCTGCTTCTCATCTATTCCTTTGGGAGTATATAGTGCATTGAGATGCTTGTGACCATCCTAGCATTGATTGGGAGATATTTAGTGTTTTTCAGTTTCTGGGTATCGTCACACATTTATTTATTTTTATGGCAGCACTTTCTGACTAGCCGGGGGCATGCCAGCCCCTTTTTCTCAGGGACAGAAGATAAAAGTGTTAGCAAAGGGCGGTTCAATCCAAAGTTTTCCCACTATGTATTTTCATGCAGCAGAAATGTAATTGAATCAAAAGGAAGATCCATTACACAACAAGTTTGTTGTGTTAATCAATGTGGATTTTAAACTGTTGTTATTTGTATCCAGTCATTCCCTACAAAGAGCTCAGTGGAAGCAACTGTGGTAACCATCCCATTTCAGGCTCAAAACAGCCTTGCGAGGTTGTTCAGGAGCAAGACCCTTGGATGGCATCCACATGCAAGAGCTGTGGATCAGGGCCAGCCTTTCCTCCACCTGCAATGAAATTGCCCAACTCTGGCCTGTAAGCCCAAGGGCACCGCTGTGACCATGGCACAAGTCAGGAGGCCAGAACCCAAGGAAGGAAGACAGTGATGGTTGCTGCATTGCCAAAGTGGTGGGCCTAATGTAATCTTCCCAGGCCCCAGATCACAATATGTTGGAGGTCCCCCCATAGGCATATGCAGGATGTTGACCTTTCTTTAAGTAGCTGGAGGTCAGGGCCAATGCAGAGACTTGCCAGGTACCTCATTAGTCAACTGCCACGACACAAGGGAAAGGGGGGGATGACCCATGGCATTACTAAACTCACCCCACCACATCTTGAGGCCTGGGGTCAAGTCCAGAACAGAGCTCCTAGGGAGAATAAGCACAAGTGATGGACCAGAAGGTTGCTAGTCCCCACTCTCTTGGCAAAGGTAATTAGACTGAAAGATAGTAATTGGCTCTAGGAAGTGGTCTCAGTAAACTTCATTGATGAGCAGGGATTTGAACTCGCATCAACACTGGTCCAACACTTGATGCTGTCTCAACTAACCCACACTTACCCTTAGAAATGGGAAAGTATTTACCATCTCCAGTTGTCTGCCTGTCTGCACAGACTTAATATTTGTAGTGTGAATGGTAGAATAGCTGATGGTACAGTGGTACATCGGGTTACATACGCTTCAGGTTACATACGCTTCAGGTTACAGACTCTGCTAACCCAGAAATATTACCTCAGGTTAAGAACTTTGCTTCAGGATGAGAACAGAAATTGCGCGGCGGCGGTAGCGGGATGCCCCATTAGCTAAAGTGGTGCTTCAGGTTAAGAACAGTTTCAGGTTAAGAACGGACCTCCGGAACTAATTAAGTTCTTAACCCGAGGTACCACTGTACTAGTAAAAGGACGTGATATGAACAACCCTACTCTTTATCTTTCAGAAGCTTTAACCTGTGGGGGGGGGGAATCCTTTACAGGAGAGATCAATATGCTGTAACTCAATAACTCTGCAGATATAGGGCCCCTTATTTGAAGATCAACATTTCACACCAGGGCTAGAAAACCACTTTTATAATTGCAACCGTTCACCATGGGCTACTCCTCCTCTGCAGCGTCTGCCTCAGTACAAGTTCTTTCAGAGTTACCCTCACAGAGAAGAGTACATGGAAGATGCTATGTTAGGAATGGTCAGCCACATGAATATTCTAAGGAAGATCAGGAAGAGGCATTAACTGGAATCTTGTGTCCTTTTGCAGAGGGGAGGGGAGGAATGTAGATAATCAATTATGGCCTAATGTTCAACACAAACAGTGCACCATAGCAGAGGCAGCTGCTGTAGGGTGGGGTGGCGTTGGTCCCAGGTTTCTCCCTTTTTTAATTATTCCAAATGCTTGCAGGTTATTTGTGTTTACATAGAGCATAAAAGGATCGTAGTCTATTGTGCTTTTGATAACATTGCAATGAGAAGCCTGCATGATTTAGCGGCCTTTTTCATATGGGGAAGACCAAAGCCTTATCCAGGTGTTCTTTAATTGTACCTGTGGAGAGGGACGTGGAGGGGTGTGCAACAACCCCCTGCCACCTCACCCTGACGAAGGAAGGTCCACCATGCAATCAGGAACCCTATGCCCAATCAGGGGAGAGCTTGTAGGTACATTCAGTCAAACACGCTTCCATTTCCCCTTCAGTGTTTTCTGCTCATTGTGGCAGGTTGGGGTTGGAGGGGCAGAGCCAGTGCGTGTGGCCCTCCTCCCACTCCACAAATTAAAATTAAGAATGCTTGAAAAGGCTAAGTTACTTGCTTGAATATATTTATAGTCCACATTTCCTCCAAGAAGCTCAGGATGGCATGCATGGTTCTCCTCATTTATCTTCACAACAACCCTGTGAGGTAGGTTAGGCTAAGAGCTGGCGACTGGCTCAAGGTCACCCCATGAGTTTCATAGCTGAATGGGGGTTTGAAGCCTGGTCTCCCAACTTCTAGTCCAGTGCTCTAACCACTACGCTGCACCAGCCATGCATACAGCTGGAAAAAAGCACTTCCTCCACTTCTCTCTGGAATTTTCCCTTCTCACTCTTGTCTTCCACTCACTGCAGAGTAAAAGAACTATTGGAACCCTTGAGGAAACAAAGGGAATCTTTCCTGTTGTAGGCCGAGTGCAGCGTACTTAAAGCGAGCTGCAAAGAGACTTTATTATGCTCACTCAAAATTAAAGGAGTTCTTCTGAACCAAGTGCACAACCAAAGTTGTGTTGGGATTCTGAACATGCTACCACCAAGCAGTGGCCAGGAATTGGGGGGTCCCTACATTTGGCAGGCAGTATCATTCCCAGCACCCCCATTGGCTCAAACTGTGGAAGCCACAAAAGTACCTCAGTTTTGTTGCTAGATTTTTCTCTCTCTCTTCCATTTCAAATACTTTCGGTGAAGCTCCAGAAATTGTTCTGCTTGGCTTATCTGTGTGCATTCTTCGAGCACATTTAAAATGCTAGATTTTGGCATTCGTGTCAGAGAAACCTTGGCGCACCCTACTTTTTTTTAGCAAGCAGTGACTATGTTGTACAAAGCTGCAACCATTAATATAACACGAAAACCGGTGGCACATCCTGTGAGTTCTGCGCAGCAGAAGGGAGGTTCCATAATACGCCAAGGATGTTCTTGTTTGGCTTGGTGTGCCCAGCTTTCCTGGCAAAACATGCAGTTGGTACCCAGATGTGTCCTGGCGCCAGTTGGTTCTGCTCGTAGATCCTTGTCAGCTCACTAGCCTCCTGCAGCTGAGACCAGCACAGCAAATGCAGGCACTCACAATTGTCCCTCCCCCTTCCCCCACAGTTATGCTCGCTTCCACTTGTGACCTTAATATGTAAGACACATAGGAAACCCCATGGGAACCAGAGTAAATGTGTTGTAATAATATGAAATGCTACAGTATTATTGTGGGGGTTTTTTAAAAAAAGAAAAGACTGCAATATGTTCGCAGGCTGTTTCTTCTCATCTGATAGATTTTCAAAGTAACAAAGTGCCATCTAGTGGATTTTTTGCACCCCAGAATTGCCAGACATTTGAAGCATCCTTTGCTCTGGCTGCAGCTACTGCTATATTATCATCTACAGAGGGCATTTCAGAGTGGTGGTTTTGTGTGTGTGTGTGTGTGTGTGTGTCAGTCTCACTTTGTTTGATATTACTTTATTCCTATGACTCTTTGATTGTTAACGGGTATTTCACATGAAAACTTCTTGTCGTGTATGAGTCTTCACAGAATGCCAAGGACACCGGCTGCTGCATTAACTAGAATATGTATGTATGTATATATGTATGTATAAAACTGCAGCATCGTAACCAAGTGACTGTTGTTTTATACTACATTGATGTATCTCTTGTACAATGGTGGCGGGTTTGTTTGTTTGCATAAATAAATCACTGTATTTTGTTGGAAGGGAACTAAAGCCAATATGAACCTTTTGTCACTGCAAAATTATTTGATCGTGTCAATTTCACATGGCTGATCTCTTTTGAAGGTGTGTTCATACACACAGCACACAATGGCATCTCAAGTATGACCGCATGCGAGGCGCACTGATAGTTCACTTTGTGAAACTGACAAGAGAAAATAACTTTGTGATTTCCTCACTCTCCTAAGAACCTAAGAAGGGCCTGCTGGATCAGGCCAGTGGCCCATCTAGTCCAGCATGTTCTTCTCACATTGGACAAGCAGATTCCTATGGAAACCCAAAAGCCAGGGCCTGAGTGCAACAACACTCCCTTGTGAATTCCAGATACTGGTATTCAGAAGCATAATGACTCCGACAGTAGAGGTAGAACATACTCATCAGGGTTAGTAGGCATGTTTTATCACGTTTCAGGCATGATAATTACACTTTAGTAATGAAACAGAAAAATGACTTTTCCATTTACATTTAAAATATTCCATTGTGCTCTCTTTTCCTACAGGGTTTCAGTTCCCAAATGTAATTATTGTTTTTCAGAATTGCAAAAGCAATTTAGGAATGCAGGATTTAGAAACACTCAATAATGCAACTGTAGTCAAGCTAAGCGAACTTCCTATCAGACTACCCAACTCCTTTTTAAACAATAGGCTACACCTAATATGTGCAAAATATTAAACTATATTTCAGGCCTGTTTGTGATTTGCTTTTTAAGAATCAATCCAAACGGATCAAGGCACAGCGTTTTTCCAGAGTTAGCTAGCTGGCCATGTGCTGGGAAAGAACAAGGGATGGTGCGAAGGAATAGTTCCATCAGAACTATTTTCATCAGAACTCACATCCTCCTGCCCTTTCCCTTGGGCATGCTTATATGTTCAGTGCAGAATAATGGCCACATGTCCGTGTCAGTCAAGGGTATCAGGGGGGAAACAAAAGGAAATGCATAGTGTGCATGCATGTACATTTGCCAGCATGCTGTTATTCTTAAATGTCCATCTTCTAAAAGGGCACAGGAGTTAACCTAGGAAACAGTAATGCAGAAGATTTAGTTGTTTTTTGGTGCTTTTTAAAGGGTGATGGTGAAAGAAATTACTGTAAAAGGAAGGGACTGTCATCTGTGAAAGTGGGCTGATTACAAAATACAAAAAAAATGAAGGGAAAGGGCAGGAGGAAGTGAGTTCTGATGAAAACGAATGTGAATTTTAGGAAGAGGGGAGTATAAAATATAATTCTGTTGCTTAATCATGCACAGTAGGTCAGAGGAGCCTTTGCAGATTGCAACAGTGAAAGTTGAGGATAAAGGAATTCAGCCCTGATAGCTTTTGACATCGAAGCTTGGAACATGCAAGGCCAAAACACTAGATAGGGCCATAAACTTCTAGACGAAAAGACATTTACAATTTCTTACAAATCTGTTTATCTGAAACAAGAGGGCTCCCTGTGAAAAAATAAAATTTTCCTGGCCTCAGCAAATTACTTTTGTCACACCCAGAAAGTAAAGAAAACATGCTGCTCCAATTTCCCCCCCTAATAGTGCTTAATATTCACTCCTATAATGAAAAGAAACAGAATAAACTATTCCTTTAGCCAGGTACATATTGGAGGGCAGGTAGATAAGGTCACCATGCATTCCCAGCCTTTCCTCTAGCTTGTCTTGGTACCAGCCACCTGGTCTGCATCTCCTGTTCACTATGTAAAGTAAGTAAGAAAGGAGAGAAACCCGTATGTAATATACTTTGGCAGCTGAACAGAAAGTACAATCCTTTGTGGTTTGATTAAGGCAATGTGCACAGTGGTTCAAAATGTCTGTAAAGGAGAGCTCTAGCCTGCTGCTAAACTCCATTGGTCCAGTTCTTTCTTAGGTGCCTTTTCTACCATACCAGTGATCCTAAAGTTGGAAATAAATGTACAGGAACAAAGGGCTGGATGGATTTCTTATCTGATTCAGCTTGATGGCTTCTGAGTGCTTAAATTCGGTCAGCTAAACAATTTTGCCATCACATTACAGGATGTCTGAGATAAGTCTTTGGGTGTGATTATTTCTACACTGCAATAATTGCTTTTGTTATTTAAGAAGCCACTGCAGGTTATTCGGCTAGCCATTACATATGTCTAGACCAGACCGTTGATACAAGTTAGCCTGGTGCTTTGTGCAGCATAGTACTATGGCAATTGTGCACTCCTCTTCAAAACAAGGGGAAAACCTTAATTTCCGGAGAAAATGTGCTATGGTCTTTTCAGGCAAATGAAGTTGAAACCACGAATTGCCCTGCTGTTTCCAGATCAGCAGTTTGTGAAAAATGATTAATGAGGCTCATAAAGTCTCTAGCTGCATTTTCAGAAAGCAGTGGTCTTGGTTATTCTACTAGAATAATGAATAGTTTTGCCATGTTCGATCGGCAGTGCATTTCCAAGCCACTTGCCTTCTGGAGAGCAATCTCATATTTCAAGCCATGTTCCCATTGCACTTCTAAGACCAAGTTTTCGCCACCATTTTGACCATCTCTGTAAGATGTTTCCCTCCCCTGTTTGCAAAACCACTTGACTGTTGGCAGTTTCTAGAGGTGTCATTCACAGCAAGAGCTTTGTGTGCCACATAAAGTGCAGAGAACATCGCTTCACATTTTTCTCCTTTGATTTCTGGGTTCCCCCCCACCCCCAGAATTGTAAGGTTCCTCTCTGCTGCTGGAGATAGTCTCTCCCCCCCCCCGCAAGCCTAGGTGTGTCCACCTGCTACACGTCAGCGTCTCAAAGAGAATAAATGTAGTTGTTAGGTACAGTTTTATTTTCATTTCATTTCCAAAGGCTTCTGCATAGTCTAGTGTGTAAATGTATGGAAGTTGTGCCGTGGCAGTGATCAGTTCAATGCCCCCTTCTTAAACCACTGCAACAGCTGTATTAACTGGTGTGTTTTGCTACAGACTTACAGATGACTATTGTTTGAGTCGCTTTATAGTAAATCATTCAAGAATCCATCCTAGCCTGTAAGAAGGAAGATCGGAAGCAAACAGAGCATGATTTACAGCACCATCTGGCAAATCAATCCACCCCCACTCTTTGTTTTATTTTGGTATAGAATGTTTTAATTCTACACAAATGTGTTTTCTTTTTATCTCATATTACAGCACTAGGATTTTCCACAACCAAATACTAGTAATTAAATAATAAGTCTTTACCGTATCTGTCTGACTCATCCTCACAGCAGCCCTCGGTGAAACATTAATCATTAATATTCCCAATTTAACAGATGGGAAAGTGAGTGTAAAAGAAAGTGTGATACCCAAGACCACCCAGGGAGGTCAAAACAGAGCAGGGAGATGGCCTGAGATTTGGCATTCTGCCTGCATTCCATGCAAGCCATACTACTTCCATCAATCTGCTTTAAGGTCTTTATGCTCTTGGTACCCACAACTGTATCTTTATGTTGCCCTTTTTTCAATGAGTTCAGGGCACCACGCAGAGGACACGTTCCCCTCTCCATGTTCCCCTATCAGACAAGGTGTTGGGATCAGCTGATAGATAATGGGATGCCAAGGTCACACAATAACATCCATGACTGAGTGGAATCCCAGGCTTCACCAGGCCAGGACTGATGCTCTAGTCTAGCCCATGAATGGCCAACATTGTGCCTTTCAGTTGTTGACCATTGGCCATGCTGGCTGAGAGTTGTAGTCAAACAGCACATGAAGAACACCATGTTGGCTACCCATGCTCCAACCACTGCACCACACAGGCTCTCATTTATGTCCCAGAAGTGGCCTTTTTCTCATTTATATTTAGTTTTGCCTTGCTTGTCTTTTATTCAATCTGGCACTTGCTTCGCTTGGATACAACTAATCAGAGAAGCAGAACAATCGGATAACAGTCAAATTAAATTTAATTATAACATTCCAGAGGGGTAGCCATGTTAGTCTGTTGCAACAAAAACGGTACAGTATTTTGGGCCTCAACACTACGAAATTATTGTGGCATAAGCTTCTGCAGGTTTGTGGTTCTGGTGTGTGCACTAATAAAAGTAAATGCCTAGTATTTATACAAACCACAGTCTCCTACTTCAGATAATACAGGGAACTGTGGTTATTGTAAAACCTGAAGTAGATGCTTCCAGACTCTTCCTCTGACAAGCAAAACTTGAGTCTCCCCACAATTCATTCCTGTCGCCCATGTTTTCCTGTTACATCTCCACTGGAGGCGAGAAAGATAAAATCATAGCTTTGATTAGACCACCTGGTATTTTGAATGCTGCAAACTTAACCCCAGTAGTTCCTTCATTTGACACAGATATTTACCAAAATAATAACAAACATAGATTTAATTACTGGAGTTTTCAGTTAACCGCAGACAGGCTTGAAGGGCACCAAATAGCTGTTCTTTGAAAATGGTGTTTGTGTGGCTTATTTAAAGTATAGCAACCAACTGTTGTTGTCCAATGTTGCCTGATTTATTTATTATTGATTATTTGGATGACACTGCTGAAATATTAATTATACTCCCTCCATATTGTATTTCTGCTCACTTTCCTTTTACAGTCCTGGTCTTTTGACCTGTTCTCCATGCAAACAGCTACTGGATCAGTGTTATCTGCTGGATCAGTATATAGCATGTGACAGGGCCACCGAAAGCATTCAGTGAGTTATGACCTGCGAGCGGAGGAGTGTGTTCATGAAGCTGCTCAGCATTTCACATCATAAACAATTCATCTTTTTAACTTCCCAAGGGTACCATCCATCAAGGGTTTTTTGTTTGGCTTTTTTTTAAAAGGTCTTTTATAATAAATGCAGCTAGCAAAGCACACATTCACTTGATATGCACAAAGCCATGACTGCTGGAAACATGAAAAACATAACGGTTTGTTTTGCTACTCCTCCCCACCCCCAGCCCCCTTTAATAGCCTAAGAAAAGAGGCTTTTGTTAATTTGTACTGCAACCATTATTTTGCATACACATGTACATATATAGGGAAGTGTGTGTGTGTGTGTGTGTGTGTGTGTGTGTGTGTGTGTGTGTTTTCTTTTCGCTGGTGACATTCGGAAGTCTGAGAGCTTTATTTTGTTCATGCAGGGGAACAGGAAGAGCTATAATAAGTGCCATATGAGAGGAAACAGGTTGAGGAAAATTAAGCCTATTTTCTACCAACATATTAAATTACATTCAAACAGAGAGGGCATGTTATGTAAGGATGGAAGATGAGAAATGGAAATCGAATCGTGTGGCGTCAAATGGTAAAAGACTTCTAGGGAAGCGGCTTTTTCAGATTTTTCCTTTACAGGGAAGTCCATTACATAGTTATCAAATAAATTCCTTTAACACAGAAGCAAGAGCACAATGAATTAAGAGCTCTGACTTGTGAAACAGGCACTTTCAGTCAACAATTTCATGCGGCCAAAAGAAATTCCATCCTTCCCCTTTCTCAATGCGTTCCCAGTACATTCCTTGCCGGTCTTTCTGACCCAAGAACTGTGTCTTCTTCACCTTCAGCTAGGACAGAAAGTATCTAAAATGTCTTTTTGGCATGTTCCTTAGGTGTAGTGGGGTGTGTGTGTGTGTTTGTGTGTGTTGTTTGGCTGTAGTTTGCTTTGGGCTGCCTTAGGCAAGATAAAGCGAATTATTATTATTATTAGATAAGTGTGTCAGGTCAGAGTACCCTTTTGACCTATATAGTGGTACCTCTGGTTACGAACTTAATTTGTTCCGTTCTTAACCTGAAACCATTCTTAACCTGCGGTACCACTTTAGCTAAAGGGGCCTTGCACTGCCGCCACACAATTTCTGTTCTCATCCTGAGGTAAAGTTCTTAACCTGAGGTACTACTTCTGAGTTAGCAGAGTCTGTAACCCGAAATGTTTGTAACCTGAGGTGTTTGTAACCCGAGGTACCACTGTAACTACATTGCACTCATGGCTTGAACCAGTAAAAGTGTTCCTTAGGTTCATTCCATATGGTAATTTATCATGTCAGTGCCCATCTACTTGGGAGTAAATTACTGCTTGTTTCTTCCTAGCTAGTGTGCATCCCCATATCATTTTTGCAAGCATAAGGTGAGCCCTTTGCTGTTTGTTCAGCCAGACACGAAATATGGGTTAATTGGCCCAAGTTAGACTGGTAAAGATGAATCATCTCCCAATGCTTGGCATGGCCTGGTCATATGGTCCTAATCTTGCTGTACATTTTAACCATGGTTTTTTACAGGCTATGAGTCCTTTATACCATAATAGGCACACAGGATACAGGTCTGTGTGAGGGAAATAAGCACTTTATTTCATGCTGTACATTTAAACTAACTAAAAAGTACAGCAAGGTTAGGACCATATGACCAGGAGAAGGGCAGGTGGGCCTGTTGTACCAAGACAAAGACACACTTACTCCAAAAATGTTAAAGGAGATGGCACAGTGGGCTCCAAGGTAGCTTATGGGAAAGAACCACATAATGGAAAATGGGAAATGTGGGTTTGAACCCCCCACACTTGTAAGCCCCCCACCCTGTAAGGGTAGGTATTGTGTTGTAGGAGTCCTGACAGTAACAAATATGCAGTTGGCGGTGTCAATTTATTCATTTCCATATCAACTGAAAAGTCACTTATGTGCACAGGCTTTCGTTTGGTATTAGTTTGGTTAGTTAGCCTTATGCAGGAAATATAACTCACACGGCTGGTTTGGAGGTTGCAATTTTATTCATATGGGTATTACTCCAAATTACTGTTAAGATTTTAATGTATGCTTATGTTTTATGGATGTTTATATGGTTGCCATCCACCCTGAGAACATAGTGGTGAAAATATTCTAAGTAAACAAGTAAAAATTTCAGAGCCATTAGAATGGCCGACTGCCTAAGTGGCAACTCTGGAAGCAAGAGAGAATCCTCTGTTTCTTTTCTGTAACAGATTGGTGACCTCCTGTGTGAATGGCTCATTAAATGGCACTGTGTTTGATGCAGGGATAACCTTGGAGAAGGGATCGATAGGAGCACAATAATTTGCTTAATTGCTTCCATGAAGCTAAAAAATGAATTAGGCAAAGCAGCAAGAGTTCTTCTTTTGGTGAGAGAAAGGCTGACACAAGAAAGCTTACTCTCTAGGTACTCAAAGCCCAGGTATATTTTTGCAAAAGTCTAGACCAGATAAGCCCTGCTGCATTTTATCACGGGCTGTTAGCACCAAGGATAAACACTCTAGATTAAAGCAATGCCCTATAGCTTGCGATACAGGCAAAGTTGAGCTTGGCATAGAGGACTGTCTTTTTCCTGAGAAATATATATATTCTACCACACTGTTAATATTTGTTTAAATAAAGCTTGAGTTTTATATGTGAGTGTCTGGAGGCGGTTGGAGGATGGATGGCGGCTAACAGATTGAGGTTGAATCCTGACAAGACAGACGTACTGTTTTTGGGGGACAGGAGGCGGGCAGGTGTGGAGGATTCCCTGGTCCTGAATGGGGTAACTGTGCCCCTGAAGGACCAGGTGCGCAGCCTGGGAGTCATTTTGGACTCACAGCTGTCCATGGAGGCACAGGTCAAATCTGTGTCCAGGGCAGCTGTTTACCAGCTCCATCTGGTACGTAGGCTGAGACCCTATCTGCCTGCGGACTGTCTCGCCAGAGTGGTGCATGCTCTGGTTATCTCCCGCTTGGACTACTGCAATGCACTCTACGTGGGGCTACCTTTGAAGGTGACTCGAAAACTACAACTAATCCAGAATGCGGCAGCTAGACTGGTGACTGGGGGCGGCCGCCGAGACCATATAACACCGGTCTTGAAAGACCTACATTGGCTCCCAGTACGTTTCCGAGCACAATTCAAAGTGTTGGTGCTGACCTTTAAAGCCCTAAACGGCCTTGGTCCAGTATACCTGAAGGAGCGTCTCCACCCCCATCATTCTGCCCGGACGCTGAGGTCCAGCGCCGAGGGCCTTCTGGCGGTTCCCTCATTGCGAGAAGCAAAGCTACAGGGAACCAGGCAGAGGGCCTTCTCGGTAGTGGCGCCCGCCCTGTGGAACGCCCTTCCAGCAGATGTCAAAGCGATAAACAACTACCTGACATCCAGAAGACATCTTAAGGCAGCCCTGTTCAGGGAAGTTTTTAACGTGTGATATATTACTGTATTTTTGGTTTCTATGGAAGCCGCCCAGAGTGGCTGGGGAGGCCCAGCCAGATGGGCGGGGTATAAATAATAAATTATTATTATTATTATTATTTATAGAGGTAGGAGTTTGACAATTCCCTAATGCGGCTTCCCTTTCCGTCCCAGTTTGACAACCATGAGGGACTAAAGTGGAAACATTTAACAAGATGGAGCCTCATTAGGCTATGGTTGCAGGCCACCAAAAGAGGATCTGTAAAGAGCCATAGCTCAGTGGTATGTAAACTGCTTTGCAGGCAAAATGTCCCTGGTTCATTCTCCAGCATCTCCAGGTACGATTGGAAATGTCCACCATCTGAAACACTGGAGAGTCCCTACCATCCAGAATTGACAAGACTGAGCTAGATGGACCAGCGGTTTGACTTGATAGAAGACAGCTTTCAATGTTCCTGTGTTATTCCTACATGAATATTGTTGTGTGAGAGGAAACATCTGTTTTCTTTTTTGTCCATTAAGAAAATAATGATCTAAAACACCCTTCATCCAAAAGGGATCCAGGGCAGTGTCCTATAATAACATCAAATACATTATAATCAAAGCACATGCTATAAAATAATAAAAACTAAAAGGGAAAAACCAAACGTAGCCCTTTTAACATGGCTGAGCAAACAAGGATGTCTTAACCTTGCTGGAAGCCACCCAGAGTGGCTGGGGAAACCCAGCCAGATAGGTGGGGTATAAATTTATTATTATTATTATTATTATTATTATTATTATTATTATTATTAACCTGGTGCTGAAAACATCCTAAATAACCAGTCTTCATGCCCTCGTCATGTCCCAAGATATGGGGAGCCGGTTCAGTGGTCACATCTGAAAGATCAGAACCATGAAGGGCAGAGACCAGCCCTGCCAATACAACCACAGCTATGGAATAGGAAGGATTAGCATACAATATAGAAATAGTACAATCCTGTACATTTCTACTCGGTAGTAGATCACATAACAAACCCCATCAGTGGAAGCCCTGTGCAAGGGCAAGGAAAACATGCTCAGGTAATGTCAATACAAAGCTAGGACCAGAGTCTCTGTGCCCTGCAGTGGCTGCCTGGTTCTTTTAGAACACATGGTTGTGTTTCCCTTTCCGGGAAACCCAAATCCCATCCTGCACCATGTATTGATCATTGCCAGAAGTTCCATATCTGGTTCAGAGCAAGTCATGCAAACTAGTTTAGAAGCAATGAATTTCCACATATTTGATAGGTGTATGGGATTTATATTTTACTTAGCATCCATCTGGGGTTTCTTGACACAGGATTTGGATTCTTGTGCGATTGTAATCATCATCCACTGCCAGGTGGTCACCTTTCACGGCGGAAAACCCTAGTTCTAGGCAGGACTGCAGTAATAATAAAATACTGCCTCTTGGAAGAGCCAGGGTGAGGAGGGGACGACTTAAAATTATATTTGGAACTTCTAGTCTAAAGACAGATACATCCACCAGAGTTCACCCTTTTTAAAACTAAAAGGCTATAATGTTTAGAATCTGTCGCTCACTCTCGCTCTCTGGAACATCTGGCATCAGTCATCACTTTCCGGTGCCTTCCGTTGTCATATTTTATCCCTGCCTGTTAGGGGTTTCTTAGCACTGATAATTTAAATCATAGCTGCATCCTGGTCAGAGAAGATGAATCATTATTATGGGCTGCTATTAAATGGAATGAGAAGAGAAAGAAACACATGGGAAGTTGACCCCCCCCTCCACCCACCCTCTATGGTTACTTATTAGACAGTGTGACATCTTTAGCTTGGTGAGAGCCTGAATAGCAGACATTCCTATTTGCTCTGCTTACAAAAGCAGAAGTTGAAAGACATGCACTCTGGACTTCCTCCAATGCCCATTAAATGAAATTAAATTTCTGTCAGTGTGACTTCAGCAGGGGGCAGGGGGAACGATGCATTCAAGACCCTCGTGAATTACCGTATTGGCCTGAATATAAGCCTCACTTTTCCTCCAAATTCCGACCATGAAAAGTTGAAGTGTGGCTTCGCAACCTTATGGAATGCAACCAGGAGCGTGGTGCATACTGTGCCAGGAGCACGGCAAAGCGGCAGCCACCTCATGTGTAGTCCCCCATCCTCTCCCCCAAGGCCAGGAAGGGAGAGAGAGAGGAAAGGGAAAGGCTGCGGGCAACGCAGTGCGGCTCCCCCCCATCCCCCAGCCCAGTATGCAGCCAGGAGCAGCGAGGAATGGAGCAGCTTATATTTCAGTATTTTTTTCCTCTTTTTTCTTTTCCCCCTCCAATTTTAAAGGTGCAGCTTATATTCGGGTGTGGCTTATATTCGGGCCAATATGGTATTAAGAAGTAAGGACATACCATTGTTTGCAGTTTAATTTCTTTGCCAGTGTCTTTGGTGCACTTTTAAATGAAATGGCTGCCTTGTGCAGCAGTGGGCATTGCCCATGAAAGGAAAGTCACATTGGAACTGTTGGCAGGTGGAAAACTTACCTGCTGGTTTTAAGAAGGGCAATTATTATTATTATTTTATGTTGGGCATCAAGGGCTAAATACAA
Source organism: Podarcis filfolensis (assembly GCF_964270895.1). Classification (NCBI taxonomy): domain Eukaryota; kingdom Metazoa; phylum Chordata; class Lepidosauria; order Squamata; family Lacertidae; genus Podarcis; species Podarcis filfolensis. The sequence continues at coordinate 39,855,159 of NC_139608.1, read as the reverse complement.
CCATGTACATCACTAGATAATTGGTGACCTGCCTCCACCGGAAAGTGCAAGGTCATTGGGAAGGAAGCTTTGTTTGAGTTGATGAATTGTGTGGTGCCTGATTCAGACACACAAGTCTTTTACTTGACGTTGCACTCATTGCCCGATGGACGTGCATGTGTCCTTAGTACAGTGGTACCTCAGGTTAAGTACTTAATTCGTTCCAGAGGTCTGTACTTAACCTGAAACTGTTCTTAACCTGAAGCACCACTTTAGCTAATGGGGCCTCCTGCTGCCGCTGGAGCACGATTTCTGTTCTCATCCTGAAGCAAAGTTCTTAACCCGAGGTAATATTTAAGGGTTAGCGGAGTCTGTAACCTGAAGCGTATGTAACCCGAGGTACCACTGTATATTTCCAAATAGCATAATATTGTCTCAGTCTACTTCAGTATTCAGCCTGTTAATTTCTGTTTGCATTTTTCAAGCAATGCTTTCAGCCATGGTGTATCACAGTCAGGAGGAAAATGATTTGGGGTTGGCCATGTTAGAAAGTGTGAGCAACCATTTACAGCCTTCACAGGCAACATTGGTCACATGCCAGTGGTGGCAGGCTACACTCCAGCCATGCAAATCCACAGGTTTCTTTCTACACATCCATGTCCCACATCTCTCCATCCTCCCTCCAGGCAAAAACACTTAGGGAGAGTGCAGAGTAGGCCATGGCCAGGGGAGATTCCAGAAATGCTGTAGTTATGCCTGGGTACTCTGTGTGTGAAGTGTGAGTTATCTGAGTAGTAACTGTTGATCAGTGCTCCAGAGTGAGTCTTCTTGACTGAATTTTAAGGTGCATGGTAGTCTGAAAGGCCAGTTGATCCCTAAAGCAAGCAAGCTATATGAGGGTGGTAAATCATTTGAATTCCATTTATGTATTCTGACATTGCAGTATGTTGCTGGAAACAAATACAATGGAGCATTCCTGAATTTTTTTGGGGGGGGGAGACGGAGATGATTTCTGATTAGGGGAATGCAATCCTTTTGTACATAAGTGAGTTTATCAAAGAGATTCTTATGAGAAAAAGGAGACCAATTGTAACTGCATTTAGAAATTGGTTTGTTTTGCACGTCATGGTAAGCCATCGTTCAAAATAAACTATGGTTTTCTATGAAGCTGCAGTCTGCTGGTGCATGCTGCTCAGTTTCACATTCAGCATTAAGTGCAAACCATGATAATTGGAAACCAAAGCTTATTCTTGACTTGCTACACATAGATTGTCTGGAAGAAGCAAACCATGAGCACTGATTCATACATTATGCTAAACCAGCACTCTGGTTTGCTTTATCCTGACTGGAGACTTGGATGAGTGAGTGAGGAGTGAAGTGTGCAGTGTGCACCAGCATGTTGCTTACAGCAATAATTTATGGCCGAACATGATGTGCAAACTGTGGGAGGAAAAATATGAATTCCTGTTTGGGGAGTAAATAACCAAAGAATTGGCTGGGTTCTTGGATTCAAAACCTGGGGCTAAACTCACTCCTCCAGCAGGAGAGAGCCCCAGTAGTAGAGTCTAAACTCACAAAAATTAAGCAGCAGTTAGCACCACACATGTCTCATTCTACAGCTTGTTAGACCCTTTTGTCCCATTTAGTCTGCTTGCAAACATCTATTTCTACCCCTCTTGCAATGAACAGACCACACACTGTTAAGTATGTTTAAAATGATTTACTTATAAAGCATTCCAAACATCAAATTCATGCATTTATCTAAGCAGCAACAGTGAGAACACAGGCAGAATGCTCTTGGGTAGGAAAAAAACAGGGAGATAACTTCAAACATGTGCTGTGAACGTGGAACTTGCTTAGACACATCTTTCTTTGTCATTTACATGGCACAGAGAACAAGGGAACAGGAAGTGGGGGCGTGACTTGGCTACGTCTAGGAATCCAACTCTATTGTCTTAACCCCTTCATGCACCAACTTGCACTCATGCATAGTTATATTTGACTGCAATTTCCCACACAAAGCAGCTCATTGATTATTGTCCCATCTTCTATATATACTAGGCCTCAGAGTGCCAAACAATTATATTACAATGTGTATAAAATCCTTACATACAATTCTTCTTTCTTACAGGAAGTTTTATTACATCACTCTGCTGAGAGATCCTGTATCCCGTTACCTCAGCGAATGGAGGCACGTCCAACGAGGAGCCACCTGGAAAACATCCTTGCACATGTGTGATGGCCGGACGCCAACCCCCGAAGAGCTGCCATCATGCTATGAAGGCACAGACTGGTCAGGCTGTACTCTTCAGGAATTCATGGATTGCCCATATAACTTAGCCAACAATCGCCAAGTGAGGATGTTGGCTGACCTGAGCTTGGTGGGTTGCTATAATATGTCCTTCATACCAGAAAACAAGCGAGCACAGATACTGCTGGAGAGCGCTAAGAAGAATCTCAGAGACATGGCCTTTTTTGGCTTGACAGAGTTCCAGAGGAAAACACAGTACTTGTTTGAGAGAACTTTCAATCTGAAATTCATCAGGCCGTTCATGCAGTACAACAGCACAAGGGCTGGTGGAGTAGAGGTAGACAACAACACCATAAGGAGGATCGAAGAACTTAATGACTTGGACATGCAGCTGTACGACTATGCAAAAGACCTCTTCCAACAGCGATACCAGTACAAGCGGCAGCTGGAGAGGATGGAGCAGAGGATAAAGAATCGGGAAGAGCGGCTTCTTCACCGGTCTAATGAGGCACTTCCCAAGGAAGAGACGGAAGAGCAAGGGCGCTTGCCTACTGAGGACTACATGAGCCATATTATAGAGAAGTGGTAGCCTTGACGGAATTTTATACTGAGAACAGGATTTTAGGGTTTCCATAATAAAAGAACATGGAATTAAAAACAGCAACTCTTATTTAAACAAAAAACAAAAAAATGGTCTGTAAAACAGAAGGTAGAATGCTTCTATAAACAAAGGGTCTTTTTACTGTTTCTTATAAGACCAACGGGGTTCTTAATAAAATAAAATAAAACAAAAAAATATTAAGGAATCAGTCCTAGAGAGCTCAGAGTTTAAAATGCACAAGCGTAGGTCCCCCAGCTCTGACGCCAAATACAGTGTAATGTTTCATATCCTCCTAGATGCAAATCTAGAGGTCACGGATAGTAGCTTTGTAACCACTGTTCTCCCTTGGCAAGAGTAATTTGATCCTCAGAAATGTCAAATGTTTTTCTCCCTTGCTCAAGCGAGGTTTTCAGTTGCGAAAGTCATAATAAATGGCAGCGAATTTGCCAGACGGTGACTTCCCTCCAGTTTCAGCTGCTTGGCTTCAAATGGAAAACCATGGTCAAAAAGAACAGAACAGTATCAAAACAAGCAATCAGAAAGGGAAAGGGGAAGTTGAGAAAGAGAAACATTCAAGGAAGCAAAATACAGCCTGGACCACATATCAAGCACAGAAGTTTGAATACATGGCACTGGTTGACCTGCATGCACACACTCCCAATCCTACACACTGCACTACCAAAGCAACCGGTGGGTTTGTGCACAAAATATTCTCAGCTTTTACCTCATGGGCAGTTATTCAAATGCTAACTACTAAATCCCACATAAAATCAAACATGGGTTCTTATCACATATTCATGAAAACGTCCTTTCCTAGAAATAACTGGGGGGTGGGGTACACCAATCTCTGACATTTAAAAGGAGGTGGTCCATGATGTTCCCTTCAAACTGCTGATCACCACATTGCTGGCTGTTTTCTTGCTTATGTTTATGCTTCAAAACACTCTTTGCTTCCAGTGGGAAGGCATTTTATTTGAATTGGCACAGATATTACATATTCAAAATGCTCATTGTTTGGCATTCCATGCTGTCCTCAGAGCCCACGAGTGGTATAGAGTATAGGACTGCACTTTAAGCGTTCAACTGGGCACAAACTCCATTGATTTCAATGGGATCTGGAAGCAACTAACATTTGCTTTGTTGAACTTAAGAGGCAGTGTTACCACTGTTTTCCAGGATGGGCAAAGCCTGCCTTGCCTTTGTCTTACTTTAACAAAGCTGTAGCATTTGGAAAACTGGGCATCTTCACTGATTCTCTGCTTCAGGCACTGTCTGGTGTTCTTTTCCAGCCTTTAATAACCACAATAGTCCCTTTTCCTCTTTTTTTAAAAAAAATATCTAAGTTTTGTTTGGAGAGCATCAAGTGATAATTTGATCTCCATCCAAAGCATGTGTCTTTCTTTTCTACTAAGCCTTTCTGAAAGGGGGGGGGGGAGCTCAAGCAAGCTGTGTTTGTCACCTTCCTTCCCTGTTCCCTAGGATGCAGATGACTAGGTTGTAGATGAAGTCGGAATAAGCTGGCAGTTAGGTTGATGCTCAAAGGATGGACTCACTGTGTATTGGAGAGAAAACTGGAAATATAGAAAGAGAGACTGATATACTTGTTCACAAAGAAGCACTGTCATTTCCCATGGATTTCCCTCTTCCTAGGCTACTCTTGTCTGCACAGTTGCCAAAGCTTTGGGTTCCAAACCGTAGTGTATGTGTGTGTGTGTGTGTTTCCCCAGAAGGAGGGAAGCCATGTCTCTAGTATAGAAACCTGCCTGATTAAGCACACAGAGCTTGTTATGTCTACGCATTCTCTACGGCCAGTCAGTGAAAAGGGACTTGGAGTGATATGGAAATTAAAAACCCAGTAAAAAAAATCCCACCCCATGCAGGCTGATTGAAAAACCTGTCCTTTTCTTTCAGTGTTTCTCTGATCAGCCCAAATGCCCAGGTGCTCCTGATTACCCTACATTGAAAAATATGCAAGTTCTTAAGTACTTTGCCAGATCTATTTGTCAATCAGTGCTAGTTTGGGTCTTGTATGGGCCTGGCAGTGTTTCTAGGAATAAGGCCTTCCTGTTCTCTGAGTGTGCACAGCTGGCTAAAAAGATGCCCTTGAGGTTTAGGAAAGGAAAACTATCTCATCCTAGTTATTTTGGGTTGCTTTTTTTAAAGCATTATTTTGGGTAGAGGAGGCTGCAGGTTAAAAATCCTACATTTGGGGATGAATGGCAGTTTGCTAAATTCCCAGGACACCTGTGCATTTCTGTAACTAAAGAAACTCTTTACAAACAAAAGCAAATGCTATTTCACGTTCCCTTCTCCCACAAACGTATGTGTGCTATGAAGAAGCAGCTGTTCTATATGCAGAGCATGTAGCTTTACCTAAAGGCTTTCAACTGTGCATTCATAGTTATGGATCTATAATATAAAAATGGTTGCAGCAGCTAATCCATATTCATAGCGTGAAGACTGGAGAGCCTGCTGTGTTATACTTTGCACGATTGGTAGCAGGTTCCAAAGGCCAAACTCTGCTTCCGCATTTTGTGTGGTTAAGGATAAAAGTGGAGTGTTTTGTTTGTTGTGCCTAAATTTTATTTCCACAACAACCCGAGTAAACCTTAATGGATCTTGCCTGTGGAAATCTTGGACCTCTGGGGAGATCAGTGGTAGTCTTTCTCCAACATTTTCTTTGTGTAACATTGTGTTTTAAGAACAGGCTAAGGAAATAAAACTACTGAATGTTGTTTCATCAGCTTCCCTTAAATCTACCCAAGGAAGGTGAGTAGGTGGGTGATCATTTCTGCTTAGACCTCCATACTTGCAGCTGGTGGAGGGGTTCCCATTTCAAGTCCCAGCTTTGAGATATTATCTCCTTCCCCTGAATTTTCCTGTTTATAAATCAAAAGCATTAATCTTAAACCATTACAAAAAGGCTTACTAGTAGCCATATGATAATTTGAACTTAAAAGCCTAGGTACCACTGAAGGAACTCAGGATGCAGCTAAATGGCTAAGAAGCTATAATAGAGTGCAGGAGGCAGAGGGAAACTGGTCTGTGGCTTTCTTGAGAGCTGAGAAGAAAAGAGTGTGATAAGAGTCTTTGCTTGGACACCAAGTGTCCTTTCTTGGGTGGCTTTAAGCATTGAAGGGCATCCAACATTTTGGTGGATAGTGTTTCCACCCTTTCACCTCCCGTGTCATTTACTGAACTTTTCCTGTGTTGACAGCAACAGTGTATAATGTTTGCAGTCTTGGTGCCAGAGGAGTCTTGCAAATATCTACTGCAGCCACTGAAAATCAACATCTGTATTCAGCCATGTGAGTGGCTACTGCAGAAAAACACTTCTGGCTCTGGATAAACTTCTCCCCCCAGTGCTCATAGCTTTCCACTATTGCAGTCCTTAAGACAGTAAGCAGGTTTTGTAGTGTCAGCCAACCACCTAAAGTCACACTGAAAGTGATTGAGAAATGGTTTTTCATGGAAGCCGTTTGGAGCAAAGAACCAATGAAAGGGCTCTGAAGGAACAAACACAATACCTTTAAAGTACATTCAAAGTACATTGTTTCCCTCAAAGTATTCTGGACACTGTATTACCCCACACAAAGTTACAATTCCCAACAACCCTTAATAAACTACAATACCCAGAATTCTTTGAGAGGGGAAATATACTTCAAATGTGCTTCAAAAGTGTACATGCTTTAAATGTGTGTACACAGTCTGTGATAGATCAGACCCTAGCCTAGCAAAACATTTTCCGTAAAAACTATATATTAGATGTGTTGTCTATCAACCATCACTGCAAAACTATTTCCAGAAGAAAGCATTGTTAAGAATGCTTTCCAATGAGTAACAATGCAGGATAAGGCTGAGGGCAGCTTTTCCTAACAGTGGTTGTACTAAAAATAAAAGTTGGAGCAAATAAATCTTCACAAAAAGAGGTATTCAGTAGCCAGAAGAACTGCTGCTGCCTTTAATTTTGATTTTTGTGTCTTACTTTTGCTGTGGTGTCTGCACTGATTCTTCTGCCCTTATACGGGAGGGGTAGCCAACATGGTGCCCTTCAAATGTTTTTGGATTCCAGTTCCCATTAGCCTCAGCCAGCAGGACCAATGCTCAAATCTGTTCGGAGTTGTGGGTCCAAAAATATCTTGAGAACATCATGTTGGCCAACACTGTAATAGAGAATGAGACAACGCCTCCTAGTCAGGATACATAAATAGAACTTCCAGGTTCAGAAGCAGCTGGCCTCCGAATACAATTTGCAGTTGAAGGCTGTCCTGCTTATGGGCTTCTCAGAAGCAGCTGGCTGGTCACTGGAAACCAAGATACTAGGCTAGATGGACCATTGGCCTGATCCATTTGGGTGGTTCCTCTGCTGCTAAAAAGCTGAAAGCTTTACAGGGATTGGTACAACTGGGCTTTTCTCACTCTCCCTGCACTCAGGAGCAATTCATCTGTGCAAACAAGCAAACCAAGTCAGAGGAGGTCTATGCAATATTAGATTGCGGTGCAACCTGGTAAGCTATGGACCTCACTTCCTCCTGGGTCTGTTTGGATATAAGAGCATATGGAGGGCAATGGCAATTCCAACACATGCACACAGAACATGAGAGAATAAAGGCCAGTGTTGGTCCAGGATCCTATGGGATTCCAGCACAGCAAGACATTGACTTGGGAAGCAACCTTAGCTCAGTGGTAGATTCATGCAGAAGGTCCCTGGTTCAACCCCTGGAATTTCTACTTTTTTGAGAGGGGAGCAGGTGATGGGAAGGTCGTCTGCCTGTTGCCAAACACAAAGTAGACAGTGGGCTAAATGGACAAATAAGTTTGACCTGCTTTAAGGCAGCTCTCTATGTTTCTTCTTCACTCCTCAGCAGCATTCTGGCCAGCACATGTCTGCTCCGATCCAAGGAAGAAGGTGTAGCCTGCAAAGCTTTGCAGCATCTCTACTAATACCTTGCCTGGATCCTGGGTAGCAGGAAGGAACTAGGCCAAACAATAGATTGCTTGATTTGTGCAGCCTCTGAACTATTACAGCAAAGGGTCACAATGGCATACACAGTATGACTCAAGCCCCACTTTCAAGGAACTTCTCCTTAGGCAATTTGAAATACATGCTCATTTGGGTTTTAGGCTGACTATATCACCAACAAGGATGTTCAGAGTGTCTGCAAAGAGCTTTCCTTGGGGACCAGGTGCACTTGCAACACCTGACACCTGCAGTGCACATCCTCATTCAGCCCACTCTGATCCCTCAACAGGCATGGCTAATAGCACACTCTGCACTGTGCAGTTTCCGCATGAGGCTGTCTCACGAAGACACGTACCTGTCTAGGAGAAAGGCAGGTCAGAACTTTCACAATTTAGTGCTAAAGTGTCAAAGCTGGAAGTAAGTTATGCGCCTTAATCATAATGGGAATGTCAGTCTCATTGAAACTTGTAGATGCTCCAGAATAGTTCTGACCAGGCTCCGGCTGGTGCTATAATGCCTTAAAATCCATTTCAGCCATGCAGCTCTTCATAGTTAATGATGAAAGGTAACGAATTGACGCCAGCACCACGGAAATCCTCATACTGTTCGTTCCCTCCACTGTTTTACAAAGCATATGCTTCAGATCGCAGCTCTGCTCAGTTTTCCTCTTTGTTGAATGATGCATTATCACATTCCACTAGCAGAAACAAATTCAAGGGTTGAATTAAAGTCCCTTAAAGCACAGAGCAATTACCCAACCAAATAATTGTCACCAGGAGTTGACTGCATGCACTCATGCGCTGATCCATTGAAAAGAGGCTGGGTTTTTTCTTCTTCTTTTATTATCATTTTGCTCTACCGTCAGTGAATGTTTTGGTTTCCAATAAAATCTGAAGGGCATTATATGCAAATGAGCCTCTGCCCCCACCCTCATTCCACACTTTTCTCTGTGGTTTCTACATTTCTCTTCCCCTTTCTCAGGTGCTCCTTCTACATGCTGAACTTGGGAGCCATGCTATGAAAAAAAATTATGTTAAAATTATTTTCAAAGGATGATTTGCTTTGTACATGTTGGAGTATGTTTTTAACTTATTTTTATTGCCTCTTTCAAACTGCTTTTAAAGTGCTTTTTGAAAACACTTTCACTGTGACGTTCCTATACTCCTGTGTTAATCGCTGGACAAATCCTCAGGCATCGCCAGGCTTTGCCGACATAAATACTCTTGGAATCAAATGAGATCTGTCTTGTGTCATATTGCTTGCTTTGCTCATGTAGTCCTTGCTTTCCCCATCACTGCCTAAGAAGCACCAGGAACCGCATGGACAATCCACACACAGGATCCCATTTCCCTTCCTTGAGTGTTTTTCTCTGCCAAGGAACAGAGTGCTACTTACGATCTCTCTAAACCAAGTCCCTCCCTATTTTCCCACCCACTTGAGATCTCAGAACAGGCTCTTCTGATCAACACTGACTGAGAGAAGATCCCAACAGTTGTTTTCCAGTGGACTGAATCTGTAAGGTCTGCATGTTCGCTGCAGGAACTAAAAGCAATGTTTAATTTGAATGAAGCAACATTTAAAGCTTTATATATTTATTTATCACATCTCTCTCTTTTTTTAAAAAAAAAGTGTTAATGAAAAGGAGGCCTGTTTCCTTTTCTTCTCAAAACCTATGACGAAAATGGACAAAGCAAAGTAAAAGGAACAGTCATCTAATTGTGGTTTTTTTCCCTTTTCTTTTTTGTCTAGATCGAGACTGGATGTTAGCAGATTAAAATAAACCCTAAAAACATTGTTTGGTGTACATGTTATCTTTGTTCTGCCTCTCCAGGCTGTTTTTCATTGATTTGGCTAGTACAAAAGTATGACAAATCCCCTGGCCTCTGTTACAAGGGATGGAAGTTGCCCTGGTTTGGTGTGGGACAGATAGGAACATGTTAAAATGGGCTATGGGTGCAGAACTTTTCACAAGTTTTCCTGTTCAAAACGGAAGTAGGCAGAATGCTCATTATAACATACATAGTTTGAATGTGAACACTTGGGTGCTGGGCGTGGGGGACTGTGTTGTTTGGGGTGTTGTATGCGAACCTTATGTGCCCTCCTTTGAGAAAGCCTTTTTTTTTTTTTTTTGGCTGAAAAGTAATACAAGAATAAACTTTATCCTAACCTTCCATTCTCAGAGCTAGCTTTGCACAATAATATTGTCATTCTTTGCCATTGAACACGGCAACCATTTTCTATAGATGTGTTAAAAATGACCACTCATGGTGAGCACATCTGAAAAAGTGGCTCAGTACTCAGGGACACTTCAGATACCAACTGTAGCACAATGAAGTAATGTCATGCGATACATCTTCACCCTGAACACATCAATTTCAAAAAGACCGTCCCACCAAGGCGCTATGTATCATGTGCAAATGTGCATGACACAGGCAAAAAATTAAAGCACTATCCCTGCTGCTTTGGCTGACAAGGCTTCTGAGAAACAAATACCTGTGGAATCAGAGGTTGGTCTCTGTTCCTCTAGAATGCAAAGTCTCATTAGTATGAAAACGCCATCTGGCTTCTGCTAATGGCTAGCAAAATCTCCTTGCACAGGAACAAGAGTAAATTAATGGCTGCTGCAAGATACCTGCAGGGACAAGGGCGCCAGCTCACTGCCTCATTAAAAACTCCTGGTTGATGCCTCTGGGAGAAGGTTGAGAGGGAAGAATACCTCCTCGGGGGATCCCCATCCACGTTTCACTGTACTGTGTCCTAAGATGCTACAGCACCACCAGCAAAACCTATTCGCCTCTGGAGCAGGTAGCATTTCCAATAAAGATCTGGAAGGCACCGGGGGAGGGAGGCAGTAAAAAGTACGCATGCATGTGAAGGAGCCACCTGATTGACACGGAAGACACCAGAGCACCAGAATCAAAAGTAATACAGTATATGGTATGTGCAAGCACAGTCTATAGCCCCCCTAAAAGAAAAACCACACCTGGGATGTCTCAAACTCAATGAGGCATATGCTAGTGGCAACTCTCATTTTTTTCTGAAGAAGGCCATTGCAACTTGCAATACCAGTGTAGCTCACAAATGTCTTTGTATAAATAGTCCATTCAGGGTGTGAGTATAGTTATGATCACAGGACATACTTGTCCTATCCACAAACGGCATCACAATGAATTGTGGGCCGTTCAAAAACCCTCAAGGTCAGCATAATGGAACAAAAATGAACCCGAGTGGGGAATGTGCACATTTTTTTTAATGTCACACAGCAATGTTTCCATAGGGATCTTGCCAGTAAGTAGACAAAATAAGCAGAGAAAAGACAGTAATTCATACCTTAAATTAGAACTTTTTCCAGCCAGAACTCAGTTCTAGCGCCTCTCAGGTGGACGCCATTGTCATCATAAGAGAACAAGGGAGGCATTTGTGGTGAGTTCTGGCACCTCTTTTTCTAGGGAAGCCTTGTATAAGGAGCTTTTTAGTGTATAATATTTTATTATGTTTTTATATATGTTGGAAGCCATCCAGAGTGGCTGGGGAAACCTAGTGTGATGGGCGGGGTACAAATAATAAAATAATAAGTATTATTGCTGCTGCTGTTGTTTAAATATTGTGCTGCCTTAAATGCTTGCTTGTTTGGAAAAGAGATTCCAGATCTATATTTTCATTTCATTTCATTTCACTTTTAATTTGTATACCGCCTTTTTTTATTACTATATGCAAGGCGGTTTACAAAATGGGCAGCAAAGATCACACACGTATTAACGATCTGATCCAATACAAAAAAGTCACAATAACTTTAAAATAAACAACGTATCAAATAAAGCAATCCATTAGACTATAATAGTAAACAGTAAAATTAAATATCAGCAAATAATAATCAGTTTACACTTATCAGTTACAATAAAGAATTATTAAACTATTGTCAATAAAAATAATGGTGAATCACAATGCATAAAATACCACAAAACATACAAAACCACGTAAAAGGGTCAAATTGAGAAACAAGGACACACAACTTATAAAAATATTTTTTTAAAGTATCCCTGGACTACTCTCAATTCTTGGTGATACTGAACACAGACCTAATAACTTTATCACTGCAGGTGACACACTAAATGCACTCTCAGCCTTTATACCTTACTAGCTCTCCAAATGCCACTGAGTCATTATTTCCTCGGGCAGTGAGGAAACAAAGTAGATGGATAGATAAGCAAATGCTTGATTGCTATGCTAAAACTGAGCTTATCGTAAGACTCTGCCCATCCAAAAGTTTGCTTCCATATAGGCTGTATACCCCACCTTTCAGTGTGGGCAAGGGGGCTTAACATCATCAATAAAATAAATGTAAACAATCAAACCCACAAAGGTAAAAAGGATCAAGCCGGCAGATAAAAAGAACAGTTGAAAAGGATCTCAAAAACTATTATGTGCACAAGACAACAGAACAGACCTTGCCTGATGCACCAAAGGTAACGAAGATGGTGCCAGCACAAGCCTGTCCACACACTCTGCTGGGTAGTCCTCCCTGCTCTGTCCCTGATCACTATGCTTTGGCTGATTCCAACCCCTAACCTCCACGTGGTGAATATCGCAACACTTGTCACCCCAGTTGTCACTTGTCTATTCACTTTCCACAATAATCAACTACGATTCAGTTACTTAGGCCAGACATCTGAATGAATTTGAATGAATATCTGACAATCCGAATGAATGTCTGTAAACCACAGGAGAGGACAGTGTTCTTGCGCTCTGGTGCTGCTTCCCACCAGCATCTGAGTGGCCACTGTGAGAACAGGATGCTGACCTAGATAGGCCATTGGCCTGATCCCGCAGATTCTTCTTATGAATTCAGAAAAAAAAACCTCTGCAACCTAATTGTATTAGCTTTACTTGGAGTGGCAAAAAGGGGAGCGGGGCTCCAAGATTAGAGGAGCCGATATCTACCTCTTTTGGAAAAGTTGAGGTATACCCAGAAGTATACCCCAAAGCAATAATGTTGACAAATGATCTGTTTATATTATGCTTTGTCATATTATGCTCTCCAAGATGAGCTCCTGGGATTGGGCTGGATTGCTGATTAAACCTTCCCACTCCATATATCTTTCGTATGCTCCTAACAATAAGCAGCTGCTCATTATTTTGCTGCCCCGGGAGACTGCCTGCTCTTCCGGCATGGAAGAGCTGACCCTGACAATCCCAGCGTCATATCGGAAGAAGAGACAATGGCGTCTTGCTGTCAGCACAACCTGCAGAGCAGGGCTTCTATCTAATCCAGGATTTTAGCTTCCATTTCAGCCTTGGAGACTTTTAACAACTCTGCGCTGTAAAGGACTTAGAAGCAGTCCTCTGTTTGAAGGGCTGTCAGGGGACAGTCCTCTGCTTGCCCCATAGAAAAACCTTAAAAGGGGGGCCTTGAATTTCAACAGCTTCTATGTTATGTGGGTGTTGCAGTTTCAACAGCCTTGTGAAAGGAGGCTGTGAGTGTAGGGGACCTGGCTGCCATGTTCCAACCATTTTATTAGGTAACCAATACCACTTCAGTCAATCAGACTCTAGTCCTCTACCTTGATATATGAGAAATACTTAGGTAGTGTTATGGTTTGAGGGATCAGCCCGAATGATACATCTGCATGTGGGGTTAGACTGTATGACAGGAAAGCAGTCAAACCAGTTCCTTTGTTAAATTCATGGTTAAGCACCACCACTTACATTAGAAAATATTGCCCTGCTGCCATAGAGATTGGGGTAACCTACCTCCTCACCTAGTTGCAAGCTACATCACCTTGTAAGGTAGAAGAATGATAGCCAGAGTTTGTATTAGTTTTGTTTGATGCTGGAAGCTGGAGAGACAGAGACATGTCTTGCTGGGGGTTTTCCTGGAACTCTAATGAGGAATGCTGTGAGCCCCTCCGTCCTGTGATCAAACTGTATATATGTGTAAATGAAACCGCAGTCTCCAACAACTTTCATTCTAAGGAAACCAAAACCTGGGTAAGCTCAGGCACCCCTGGAATCTCTCACCGCTCAGAGATTGGGCTGCACGCAACAATCTGTTCTCATTTTTGTGAGGCCTACATCACTCTTCCAGCCAAGACATCTCCTTCCCAATCTATCCAAGAAAAGTTGTACGAAGCCAACAGTAACTTCACTATGTCCTCTAGATGGGCTGTTAAATCACCTTGGCGAAGCATGAGACACAGGAGAGTCAGCATCCCAACTGGCTACCAAAGGGGAATGCCAGGAAAATAGGTGAGTGCTTTCAAAATGTTTAACAAGCAGCAGGACATTTCCTCTCTGCTCTTTGGACTGAGAGCATTCTTCAGTCTGGCTGTGGTGATGGAAACCAGATGCTTAGTTAGCAACATACAATCAAACATCACGTTGCTCTGAATGTCTCCAGTATATGTCATTGTCGTGAACTGGCAGGACAACAGGGAAGAGGAAGAGGATCCTGGCAAGGGATGTAGATGGGACTGGGACACACTGGGGCAAGTAGAGGAAGGGAAAGGAAATATTCACAGGGTAATGGAGGATGGCGAGGGGATGGAGGTCAATGTGCAGGAACCAGAGCAGCAGGACTCGTCACCAGAGCCAGAGGAGCTCTTGTTCCCATAAACACAGTGGGCTCTGAGGCATAGGGAGCAGTGGGGAAGGTACTCTAGGAGGCTGAGGCAGGCAAGGGCCCACAGACAAGCTGGCCAGGTGGGGCTTGCTACCAAGGGAGGAGGTGTGTGCTTCCTCAGCTAGAGTAGACTTGGAACAGGTGAGGGTCATCTGCCTCATCAAGCCCAGATGCTGCAATCAGCATGCAAAGTATAAAAAGGAAGCAGAGCTGAGGGGCTGTGTCTGCTCCACTAGCCATGTTTGGATGCTCCTGGACCTCTATGGGGCTGTGCTTTGGGTTTGGCTCAGGACTGTATTCTGGCTGCTGGACTTCAGACTTGGCTACTTGGATTGACCCTGGCCTGTGTTTCCTGAATGTTGGACTTTGGATTTAACATACTGACTTGCTGCCAGGTAGGCCAGGAGTTCAGGACAGTCATGTACTTATGAAGATGCCTTTTGATAGATTGCGTTCAATAAGCATGTGTGTTGTTCCAGTCAAACTGGGCTGGGCTGTGGGAAGGGCCTTAGGGGCAGCATTGGCACACATGATTTGCATGCAAAATGCCCCAGGTTCAATCCTTGGCATCATCAGGTAGGGCTTGGAAATCAGACAGGATATCCACCGCCAAGTAGTGTAGTCAATGGTGAGTAAGATGGGCCAATGTATCTGACCCTTTTGTTCCATGAGTTTTGCTACCTTTTCTTCTCTGGTGAACCTGGGCTGAGGATGCAACTGCAGAAATGAGATGCCCCAGTTATTGTTGTTTTTTCTATTTTCCTACATTGCAAGACCAACTTCACAGTTGGAGTTCAGTATTTGTTTTATTTTCAGGAAACCAAATTATATGCTGTTTGACTGTTTGATTATAAGCTGTTTAATTGATAATTAAAGGAGTTTAACAGATAATTAAAATTAATAGTAAACTTAAGAGATGTATCCTAAAAAAATGTTTAAAGTTGGCATTGCAAACAGTACAGCAAAGGTGCCTGCCTGGTGTCAATAGGCAGAGAGTTCCAAAGTTTAGGTCTGATTCCTTACAAGTGCAGAGCAAATATTATGTGAAACTTGTAACAGCATCAACTCCACAGATCAAAGTAGTCAAGTGGATACATATGGAGTAAGGTGATCCTGCAGGTGTGTGGTGTATGAGCTGGAAAAGAATTGAGAAGATTCTTTAAAATGTCCTCAGAAGAAGAGAGGTTATAAAAAGACGGCTAGCTACTTACTGGATAACAGCTGTCCTAAGGCCTTTGATGAAGGGTAAGCTATGCATACAATTTGTACTTAAACAGCTTTATCAAATATATTAAATAGCCTTGCCCATTAAAGTTCATGCCACACTATTTGTTAGAGTTTTGTTTTGTTGTTGTTCTACAACAGCCTAACACAGCTAAGTATCCCTCTGGACTTTGGAATAAGCAGGCCAAAGGCCTCTGGCAGAATATTTTGCTATGGTTACAGGCATTCCAAAGGCCCAGCACTTGTGAAGAATGCACAATATCCTTTTCCCACTCTTCCTGCTCCCATACTGTTTTCCCCCACCCTACCCCTTGAAATTGTCATTTCCCCCAAACTTCAGAGAGCAGGAGAAAGGATAAACATTATACCTTTCAAGTTCATTTGAATCATGCTTTCCCCTTAAAGAATTCTGGGCACCACAAGTTTGTTAAGGGTTTCTGGGAACTGTAAATCTGTGAGGTGTAAATGGCAGTACCCAGAATTCTTTGAGGGCGGAGGAAATGTGCTTCAAATATTGTGTGTGTGCAGCCTGTGTCAGGATTCTCCCATTCTTCCCCTCAGTCCTTGGCATGACACAAGCAAATGGAAGCAAGAAGCTGGAGTGCAGGGGAGTGTGAGCCATCTTAACTCCCACTGCCATGAGTATGTCATTGTCTGGCCTTTAGTTCCATTTAATTTTTAAAATATTTAGTGTCTTTGCTTCCCTTCCACACTTCCTCAGTGCTGGAGCACTCACCCTGCATTCATTTAAGTTCAAAGAGCAGAAAGGTTTTTCTGACAGATCCATTGGGCCTTCCTTTTAAAAAAAAACAATCCACCTATTTCTAGTCAGTGGAGGGCTTCCTTGCAGTATAAATGAGCATAGGAAGTCTTCTCTAATACAATTTTAGTTGTGAACATAAGGATCTCTGTTCCCCACAACCCCAGCAACACACATAGCAAGGATATTCCCTTCTATTATTTCAGAATGATATATTGCAGTAGGCTCATGGGAGCACAGCATTGCTAACGCTTAGGGGGGAAAAACACTTTTAAAATGACTGGGGCACCTTTTTATTTTATTCTTTGGGTTCACGCTTGCTGTTACATAGGTGGATAGTTTGGTCTGTCAGCTGGATAGCTCAGTTGGTTAGAGGTGGTGCTGATAATGCCAAGGCAACAGGTTCGAATCCCATATGGGACAGCTGCGTATTCCTTGATATTGCAGGGGGTTGGACTATATTATCCTCAGGTTCCCTTCCAACTCTATGATCTACAAAGGGAGAGCTGGATTAAGAAGGTAAACACTTAGGCTGCTTACACACCATACATTTTAAACGTGTTTAAACACACACACACATCAAGAATCCTAGGAACTATATTTTGTTAAGGGTTGCCAGGAACTGTAAATGTGTGAGGGGTAAACACTTCCTCAAGATTCTTGGGGGTGTTGAGTGTGCTTTAAATGTATCCCTAATGCTGATAGCCTAATGCTGTCAGTGGAAGACAGAAGTGCCTGGCGTGCTCTGGTCCATGGGGTCACGAAGAGTCGGACACGACTAAACGACTAAACAACAACAATGCTGAGAGCATCTGCTAGAGGAGCAGAATTAGAAGCTAAGTTGGCATTATCTACTTTTTTAGGGAAATGTTTGATTTCAATTTGGGAACCTCGTTAGGTGTGGGTGTCTTTAGAGCACAGCTTTTGAAAGGTTAATTGGGAGGGTGATACATTTCTCCTCTTGCTTTGCATAGGCAATCAATAAGTCTTGGTTTTTTTCTGAAAGATTCTAAAATTGGCCAAATGCAAGATCTTCAACAACAAAGTACTTGTTGTTGCTTTTCCTAGTAAGGAAGTAAAAAATTAGGGACTGTTTCTTTAATTCTGGCCTAGTGAATTTCTACATATATATATTCAAAAAAATTAATTCTGTTCAACCATAGGACTACACAATACCTGCCTTGAGATTTTAACAAGAGGGAAAACTCCACTTCTTGATATTGGCAGGACTGAAAGTTAACAAATGTTTCTGTTTTGAGAGTGAAGATCAATGCTGAAGTTAGCTTCAAGGAAGAAGATTCCCCGGAATCAAATTGTATTTACTTCAAAAGAGATTTCTTAAGCACTGCTTAAAACTAGTTACATTAGTGCATGTCAAAATGTAAAGATCGTTATTAGAGTTATCTGTAGACTGTTTAAATACCCTATTAATCTATCAAGCTCTCCTTCTCTGCAGACTAGAGAAAGCGATAATTTATAAGGGACAATGATTTTATGACACTGATGAGGAAGTCTGAACTCTCAAACTCTATTAGGGTGAATGAATCACAAGGTTTCCTCATGAGTTAATTAGAAAATCATTTTTCCTAATATAATGAAGTTGTGTTTGATTCTTAGATTGCTATGGCTGTCAGATTTATTATATCTCCAGATGGTCTGGTGAGCTCCTCTCCCCACCCCAAAAAGCTTTTTCATCATATTACGAGGTGAGGCTATAAGCCTATAATGCTGGCCAGATTCTGTTGGATTAATACCTCTTCTAGCATTGCTTCAAACTTTAAAATGAAAACCTTCAGAAAGCTGCAATTCACCTTTTGGGACCACAATCAGTTCCACATGAGAGGTGATTAATAGTCTGACAAGAGACCATTAATTAACGCAACCCGAGGGCATTGCAGCCATAACTCTAACTAAATATTAGAATTATTAAAGGCAACATGTCCCTTAGATAAATGAGATCTGCTCAGTTGGTACTGGCTACTTACCAACAGGAGCATAAAATTGCTTTGGAAAGTAAGAGCAGCACTGGGGCTGCCCTCCTTATCTGGCATCTCTCTGGTCGTGGTGTTGGTGCATCCCATGATGAAGGGATGGGTGAGGCATTGGTAAGGTCAGTCCGGGGCAAATGTGATGGTTGCAGCCAAGCCAGTGCTCTTGCTGCTATATTTGTCCAGCACATCCCTCCTTCCGACTTGCCCCTCCCACTCTCCATCACACTATGTAGCAAGGACTCATCCAGAAGGAGGTCAGGTAAGCGAAGCAGCCTCACTGCACTGTCTGCTACTGCCACAAATCCGTACATAGTCATCAGGTAGTTTCTCAACTCTCAGGCTGAAGATAGGAAATTGAGGGGATGGCACATAGGGTGATCTCAGTCCCATTGGGCACAATCCACTAGTGTGGATGCAGTGGCAACTGGCAGCTGTTAGACCTGGTAGGGTGGCTACTATAGCAGATATTAATATTTCACAGCATGAAGCAATTGGATGCATAAAGGCCAATACCTTTTGGAATATGATCCCAAAATATGACCCATAAATAGGATTCAAAGCTTTACTAACTAGAACTCGTTCAAAACAGGTACAAAACAATGAATGATATATCCAGAAGGCATATTCAAGCACAGGTTTTTATTCTTAAATATATAACATAATTACCATAAGAGCAAAAATCAAAGCCCTGTCTGTTGCCTTAGCCTGCATCCAGCCTACAGCTATGCTGCTCCTAGAGAGGCGTCCTTATCACATCCTCTTCCCACTGTGCCTGGGAACAAAAGATCAAGAGGCAACTCCCTTCAAAATGGAGATTTGCAACTGAATACCTTAATTGTGTGACCTAAGGTTAAACACTCACATGAAACTGCAGAAAACAGCAACAGTTGATTACCAACCTGTTAGAGCTCAGAGAGAGCTTCATTATAGCCCAAAGGAATTTTCCAGTGTTAAAGCTTTCAACAGTATACATACAGGCATGCCTCCATTTCAGTGCACAATTAAACAATTATACTTAACAGCTAAGAGTTCATGCATGGTGTGGCCAATGGGGTCACAGGGGCATGACCAAGTTGTTCTGGTCCAGTGTAACTCATCACCTAGCTCATGGGTGGCCAATCTGTGGCCCTCAATATGTTGTTGGATTACAACAACAAAACTACAACTGTCATGTTCCCTACCCTTGGGAGTTCAGCTATATCAATATCTGGAAGGCTAGTTATGTCTTAAAGGCAGTATTCATAGATTTTCCTCATAATATTTATCTTTCTGCAGCAAAATGTTTCTCCACGCATGTGTTAAGATTATTGGAGCTATCCTGCTGCCTAATGATCACCATAGGGCCTCCATAACCTTTAAACAGAAACCTCTCCCTGTTAGGTTGGTAATCAAAATGGTAGTTCAACGTGGACTTGAGGAAACATTACACTTAAGTATGGCTCAGCACAATACCTATGACAGATTAATATGTAATTAATATGTGGTCAGTAGGTTTTGACTTAACTCAATTCCAAATTCTTCATTACAGATTTTGAAGAAATCGATATCTTCTATTTGTTTTAATTATTGGGCCCCCTTTTAAATAACAGCCTATTTATTCATTTTAGACGTTCATGTCTCTGTGGTTCATCTGTTTCTGTAGCAATAAACATTCAGCTGTGCCCTGAAAGTGTTCAGCAATTGACCTTTGGCTGATGGCAAGACCCTGATGTCCGGTAGGAATCTCAGCTTTGCATTTTAATTCTTAATTGCCGATAATGAGCAGCACAGTCATCACTAAGAGAGGACCTGTGCTTGTGCATCTCTTTTGTTATAAACCTTTTGGTAGCTCAAGACTTGCTGACAATGACAACACTGTGCTTGATCTTATCACTTGCTCCGCTCTTCATTAAATTAGCTTTAAAATGCTAACACAAGGAGTTAGGGACCTTACTCTCCTTGCCTTGCAAAAAAGAAGGGCAATACAACTATGGAACAATCCTACCTTTTGAGTATTGCATACCAAGGTGTTTGCAAAGCAGATGCCAATAAAGAAAAGAAAGTCCAAAGTAAGAAATAATTTTTCCAAACTACCGTATTTTTCGCCCTATAGGACGCACTTTTTCCCCTCCAAAAATGAAGGGGAAATGTGTGTGCGTTTTATGGGGCGAATGCAGGCTTCAGGAGAGCCGCAGCGCCAGCCCCACAAGGTCGGGGGACAGCGGGGAGGCGGAACGCCGCCATCCCGCTGTCTCCCGATGTGGTTTGGAGGCTGACGGCGGGGAGACGTGTGCTTCTCCCCGCCGCCAGCCCCGCAAGCTCCGGGGACAGTGGGGAGGCGCAGCACGTCTTCCCGCTGTCCGCGGACCTGGTCTGCAGGTGGGCAGCGGGGAGAAGAGCGCTTCTCCCCGCTGCCTGCCACGCAAGCTCCGGGGACAGCCGGCCCCACAAGCACCTGGGGGGGAAATAATTTTTTTTTCTTTATTTCCTCCCAAAAAAACTTGGTGCGTCCTATGGGCCGGTGCGTCCTATGGGGCGAAAAATGCGGGCACAATTATGTTATAACTCTGAGAAGTGATCCCAGGCTGCTGGGTTAGTAGATTCTCTGTTGAAAACAGATACCAAGTTGAAGGGTTACTTCATGAAGGAATTGAGGAGGTGCTCATCTGATTTGCAGATGACACCAAAATGTGAAGGGTAGCTGATGCTGTATAAGACAAAATTGGGATTCAAAATGACTGTAACAGAATGGAGAACTGGACCAAAACCAACAAAATGAGTTTCAGCGGGGACAAATGCAAGGTTTTGCACATAGGCGGGAAGAACCAGCTGCAAAAATATAAGATGGGGTGGTGGTGGTAATCTGGCTTGCCAGTACATGTGGAAAGGATTTTGGGGTCTTAGTGGATCACACGCTTAATATGAGTCAACAGTGTGATGCAGCAGCAGATCAAGGGAAGTAATAGTACCGCTCTGGTAGTACCACCTTGGTCAGACCACACCTGGAATACTGTGTCGAGTTCTGGGTGTCAAAATTTAAGAAGGGTATTGACAAGCTGGAACGTGTGCAGAGGAGGGCGACGAAGATGATCAAGGGTCTGGATCAAGCCTTATGAGGAACAGTTTAAGGAGATGGGTATGTTTAGCCTGGAAAAGAAGAGTCTGTGAGGAAAGATAATAGCAATCTTCAAATATATACAGTGGTACCTCTGGTTATGAACGCTTTGGGTTATGAACTCCGCTAACCCGGAAGTAGCTGCTCCTGGTTGAGAACTTTGCCCCAGGATGTGAATGGAAATCATGTGCCGGAGGCGCACACGCAGCAAAAGTCCCCATTAGCGAAAGTGCGCCTCAGGATAAGAATGGTTTCACCTTAAGAACGGACCTCCGGAATGAATTAAGTTCTAAACCAGAGGTACCACTGTAAAGGACTGTCACACAGAAGATGGAGCAAGCTTGTTTTCTCCTGCTCCAGAGTATATTTTTGGATTCCATGTTCCATTTACATATGCATTTATTTGGATGTCTTTGGGTTAGAGAACAACACTGCATTGTAAAAAAAAGAAGTCAGAGATATGAATATTGAGTGATCACAGTGTTTCGATTTGTATATGGTTTTGGGAAGTGTGACCCAGATAGCTTCAAAATGCATACCAAATGGAATTCCTGCCCAGCCTCCATCCCTAACATGTGGCACAGATGAGCCATGTATGGACAGGAAAGTGCACCCAGCTCTCTGGAGCTCCCTGTCCAGGGAAACCTGCCTGGCAAGCCTTCAGCATAACTTCTGCCAGAAGGCAGAAGCGTTTTCACTCTCATTCCAAAGGTCTTCCCCACATACTGACTCGACTGTTACTTACTGAAGTCTAATGATGCAGCTGCTGCTTTTAATGTTTGTTTTGGTATTCTATTTTAAATGTTCTAATTGTCAGAAAAGCTGTTAATAACAACTCGCAAGACGCCACCAAATGGCAGCTGTTAGACTAGGGCTGCCAGTATCCTGCTTGGGTCCCACAGCAGCTGGATAAGTGGGTTGGCTTCCCCCTTGTCCTGGCACTCAGATCTTGGCTGCTGGTCCTGCTGGCTTAACGCAGCAGCAGCAGCAGCAGCACACCACTGGCCTGTCAGACGTTCTTCGGTTGTAATTATGGCACTCCAGTCTACTTTGGTAGGAATTAGACACGGTGAAATCATGCTTAAATAGTTTAGTTTCAAATTTAGCATTGCTCTTGGTGACTTTTCCCTACTTTGGGGCATTTGGAGAAAGGCTGGACTGGGAGAGGTCCTGGTTTTTGAACAGCAGCTGTTCCCACTAGTCACTTGCGCACCTTGCTCATAGTTGCCATTTTACAAAACGTCTGCGTCAAATTACTAAGTAGCTGCCACCCCACACAGACAGCTGTAAAAATTGTATCAGGGCACCTGCAAGTATATTATTCATTCCTGTGAGTTATTAGCGACCTTGTAATTCTCCAGTGACACAGCATATCCTGTCCACAAGTGAACTATGACAGGTCATAAATAATCAAAATAAATAATGTATCCACCAGCAGCAGGCAATGTATGTTTTGTTTCCACAATGGTGGCCTTGCTCTCTTCCGGCACCTCCCCGCTTGTTTCTCCTCATTCTTTGCCCGTTCTTCAGGGACTACTCTTATCTGGCCATTTTGTGTGCTGCTTGGCTAGGTGTATTTGATCTTCTCTGTCAGCAGAGCATCTAATGACAAAGGTCAGCTTCTGCACAGCGGATGGTACAGTATGAGGAAAAATTTCCTGAAATCAAAACAAAACTAAGAAACACTGACATAGCCTGTAGCTCTTTAATACCTTATGGAAGACCATACAGTTTGACTGTGTTCTCATGTTACTGAGAGAGAAGAGGGTGAGGAACAGGCCGTGACATTTTTCTAGAAAGAGGGGCCGGAGCTCCCCATGTTCTCTTGTAATGGCAATGGCGCCCACTGAGAGGTGCCAGAACTGAGTTCTGGCGAATTCTGGCTGGAAAAAAAGGCCCTGGGCACAGGGAGCTCAATGCCAAGCGCCACAGCTGGGTACCAAGAGGGGGCGGGGCGAGGAGCTCTGTATGGTGTGGGTGCAATGGCAGCAATCTGATGCGACACTTGCACTGCACTGACCTCCTTGCACCTCAGTCCTCTCCCTCTCAGTATCTGGCAGCGACACTTGGCACTGGAAAACCAGGGGCGCAATGCCACCCTGCCTGTGCCACCCCGACAGCAGCTACTGCAGTTGCTATTCTGATGGTAGCTTAGAATGAAAACGCAGCTGGCTAGGCGCCAATTGCCTGGAAGCAGCCTTAGGATTTGGAACCCCCTCACACAAGGCCGGATTTAGGTTTGATGAGGCCCTAAGCTACTGAAGGTAATGGGGCCCTTTATATGTCCAGCTGTCCTTTGTCAACAACAAATTGTCACTGTTTTTTGTGTTGAATATATGCTATATGGTAATTTATGGGCTTAATAGGCATCTGAAGGACGCAGGTGGCACTGTGGGTTAAACCACAGAGCCTAGGGCTTGCCGATCAGAAGGCTGGCGGTTCGAATCCCCACGACGGGGTGAGCTCCCGTTGCTCGGTCCCTGCTCCTGCCAACCTAGCAGTTCGAAAGCACGTCAAAGTGAAAGTAGATAAATAGGTACTGCTCTGGCGGGAAGGTAAACGGCATTTCCATGTGCTGCTCTGGTTCGCCAGAAGCGGCTTAGTCATGCTGGCCACATGACCCGGAAGCTGTATGCCGGCTTCCTTGGCTAATAAAGCGAGATGAGCGCCGCAACCCCAGAGTCTTCTGCGACTGGACCTAATGGTCAAGGGTCCCTTTACCTTTACCTAATAGGTATCTAAAGCCATTTGCACATAACAAAATATGTATTTTATCAAAGTAATTGTTGAACTGAAATACAATTAAGAAGTATATTATATTTATCTTATATTTTGGAAATGTACGCCCAGTTTTTGTTCCCTTTAAATTTTTTGGGGGGGCCCCAAGAGAGTGGGGCTCTAAGCTATGGCTTGTTTAGCTTATACATAAATCTGGCACTGCCCTCACAGCCCCTAAGGTCATGACAGCACTCTGGTTAACACACAATACAACTATCCTGCTTTGCAGGGCCTGTAGGAGAGAGCAGCTTTTGTTTGTTTTTCTGCTGCATGGACATTTAAACTTTAAAGTCTTAAATAAATGAAGCAGTGGCTAGAAGGTCAGGCCCTTCCTCAACAAGCCTTTGAAGAAATGAAGTGACGACTTATTTTCATTCTCCGGCCTTCCTCGTGTTCCAAAATAACTCCCATTTGCTGAAACATCTTTAAAACAAAAATGCACATGCATTTTAAAAACAACACAGCAACTCAAAATACTACATCAGTTTATGCTTGATAGTACTGGAACAACTTTCAAATCATTTTTCTGCTTGTGGAGCACAGCTCTTGCTTTGATCAACGCCATAAAGGGAACAGGGACATTTATTATTCTGTTATAGTCAAGGGCGAGTGCAGAAGGCCTTCTGCATCGCCTCTTGACCTAGCAGAACAGACTAAGGCTGTAATTGCAGCCCCACTTACTGACAAGTAAGCGCCATGGAACAATTTGGGGCTTACCTTTGAGCAAAGCATTATATGATTCAACAGACACCCCTGCAACCTAACATTTCCGCCATAACTTGTTTGCTTTGTGGCAGTCTCACATATGCCCAAAATGAAAAGACTGGCCATGAAATGGGAGCATGAGGAGGGAAAGACAAGGGATACTTCCTACTTCAGATATATTACGTCTGATGAGTAAAATGATTAAGGGTTATTTATTCATCTTATTTGGAAAATGTACTTGCCACTAAACATTTCTGGCAGAAATCCCTAAGTAGTCTACATAAATTTATAAAATCAAAATGCCAAAAATGCAATTAAAATACAAATAAAAGTTCACATGCATACATTGTTCTGAAAAATGAGCCACACTCCCCCCACCCCCAAAATAATCTGGCTTGTATAATTGCATTTTTATATAGATAGAGAAGTGGTGACTTGAGACCTCAGGAATTGTGCAGCATTTTGGTAGTTTTTGTAAAAGGATCACCCGTGCTTCTTGACAAGGTGGTGCTGGTTGCCCAGTAAGTTATTCATTGTGAGATAAGTCTAGAGGTTGCATGTGATTTTAAGATTATAAAAAGCACTGGATGCTACCAGAGATTTATGGGTGTGGATGTATTCCATTTAACAATACCTCATTATAGGGGTGCAACCTATATTCAGGTTTGGCTTAAAATTGAAACAACACAGTACATTTAAGACCCATAATTTAAAACAAGTCAGTTGCTGAACAGGATAAGACTTTCAAACTTCCAAAATAGGCCTGGGGAGACAATTGGGTTTTTAGGAGATGTTTGAAGGACATTCCAGAATATCTTTTTGGGGAGGGTAGTCTACACAGGAAAAGAAAGTGTCTGAGAGGCTGAATGCAAAAAAAGAAAAAATGAAATATATTAGCAGAAACACTTTAAAATCCCCAAAGGGAAAGCTTTGCCAAATCAGTTAACCCATAAGAAGTCAGGTGCGAATTATACTACCCTAGATGGTTGCTTCTCATCAGAGGAACACATTCATTGGCATTTACTTAAATTTATATACCACCCTTCATCTGTAGATCTCAGGGTGGTTCATTGTAGGGAGGCGATGAGAACCTGAGCTTCTTGAAGAAAGGGTGGGGTAGCTAGATTACACAGCTATTTACGAAAAGGCTGAATCCTACCTGGTTTTTAAGGGGGAGCACAAACTCCTCCAAAATAGGCCATTTACTTACTCCCAGATCACCAGACTCTTTGTCTTATCTGGATTAAGCTTCCGCTTGTTTGCCCTCAACTAATTCAAAACTTTGTATTAACTCTGGATGTTCAAGATCACGAATGTAACCCAAAGCTGCTTATGAGGCAGTGGTTATGCTGCAGATCCTCATTTTTATGAATTTGGTATTTGTGCTTGCACTCTCTCACCTTGGCTGCGTAGCGAAAAAGCTGTAACGCATAGTAGTAGCTGCTCTTGATTTAAAGACCAATATCCAGCAAACCTTCATAGACCATTCTAGGGGTACATGCAGAAACTCAAGAACTGTGCATTTCCTTTACCGAGGCCTAATTTTAATAGAGATCACTAAGCGCCATTTGCCTTTCTTCTCTGTTAATTCTCCTAACTGAAATGTCATTTCAAACCACATGGAACAAATGCGTCTCCCAATTTCAAAACACTGCTGGGAATTCCCGGTTCAACAGTGCAAGTGCTCCACCTACAGTCACCATGGACAATACTGTATTCCAATGAGCAGAAATTCATTGAGCTGTTGCTAGCCTGTGTCCTTCTCCCTGCTCTCCTATGCCCACAGCGGCCCCTGGTGTGTAGAGCAAAATGCCTGCCCAAAGATGTTTCAGTCCTGCTCAGTGCTAAGCCCCAGAGAAGTCCAAAACAGTTTTGTTTTGATTGTCTCACTGGAAATAATTGAACAGATTGTTCCATAAGCCTCTGGCATGCAGCTTGGACTCGGGTGTGCTTATCAGCAAGTCAGGAAAGATCAGCAAGCTGGCACAAACCAGATGGAGAGCATATAAGTCACATAACCTGTACATGATGGGTCTAGCTCTGCAACTTGGAAAATGGACCTAAATGATGGTAATAATGGACCTACTAAAAGACAGAAATTCCCCCAAAACTGGCCATATATGCCCCAGTTTCTTTGGATCTATATGCAGGAAACTGGAAGATTCACAGGCTAGCTGTTAAGATGCCACTGCTTAAATACTGGTGTCTGGAAAACCAACAATAGAAACACTTAAGTCCTGCTTTGCAGTATTTAAAACTCCAAATGAATAATCAGCAGTGCTTCCAGCCCTTGACTAAGTAGAGCAGGAGAACAGACTTACCAGTGTACTTTTAATAGTTTATGGTTTCAGCTTACAGTTAACAATATGTTAGTTAATATACTAGCAACTGGGTAATCTATCCCAACTGGGTAATAAAAGTGAAACATTTAGTTAAAGCCTATCTTGGACATGAGCACTTCATTGTGTAAACTCTTCATATGACAGAATACACTGCATATAGTAACCTTTGTTTGGTTGGGTATCTAGGGCTAGGAGCTGGCATTTTCTGCCTATACATACTCTCTCTGAAAAGGTAGCAGTAGGAGTGGCATTTGTATAACATGGATGCAATTTGCAAATGATCACATGCTTATTAACATGAGAACTAGATCCTGGCTACAAATCATTAATAGAGCATGCAATATTGGGCAATGTAATGAACAGGTAACCCAACACCTTGAATATTTTATTATAATCGCTGAATGGGAAACTCCATGATACTTTTGAGTTCCCTGCAAGAACTGGGTACAAGTGTGAATTATAAAATATTTCTCTCTGATCTTTTATGGTTATATTTTGAAACCTGCTCTTGTGTGTTCTGTCAAGTCATTTATTCATTTAGATAGTAATCTCTGAGTTATGCATTCACCCTGAGCCCATGACACAGCAAGGACAAAAAACAAATAAAACGTCTCACCTGAATGGCCAAGTTCCTTTGATACAGTGAGAAGGACAACATTTTAACTACTGGAATACCCCATACCACTTTTCAGTGGCTAACAGAAAACCCTGACACACTGCAAGCCTTTCTCAGATAGTTAAATTCTGTAAATTCTGCAGACCCCCAAACTTATTACATTATCAGAACCCAATAAATCAGAACAACATTTGTTAAAGAGGAACAATGAAAATGGCTTTATTGTGTTTAGCAGACCTGGGAGGATAAATTATAACCTGGTAACATTCTGAAGGTACTGAACATTTTGTACATCAACAGATATGAGGAGCTTCACTCAGCACATTATTATTGAATGGGGACACAGCTGAAAGAGAAAAAGGTACATAAATGCCGCAAAAAAAACCCTTTGCTCATTCCCATTTTAAGCCCAACAGCTAGCTAACAATTACTTCCATCTCTGACTTTCATGCTTTAAAAAGAAAGGGTGGGGGAGAGAGAAAAGGAACTGCTGAAATTTCTTTGGGGTGGGCAGGGGAAAGAGAAGAGCAGAAATTACTACAACACAGGCAATCTTCAAAACAGAGTTTGCAAAGCCAGCTTGATATTTAAGTCTCAAGGACATTAAAAGTACAAATAGGGACCCGTCTATTTGTGCTTACAGTATTCTGTACAATGAATGTTCTATAGTGCTTTTGTAAGCCAGCATTATTCTTCAACCAGTGTGATTTAATTATTACTAGTGCCGTTTTTCCAGGTCTAACAGATAGGGAAGCCTATAAATGAGCCAATATAAATAGTAATGTTCTTGTAACCCAGCAGTGCCATCCTTTTAGAAGACAGTGGTTTGTGCAGGGACATGACCACCATAAGCTGTGTAACTACTGTAAACCAAATTGCTTAATACAGCCATCTAGGTCCCTTAGCTTTGTTATCCCTTTCACCCCTCCAATACCTGAGCCAACCCACTTTCTCTGATGGGCCTCCTGATGGGCATAACTACTCCAGGTTTCTAAAATTCTCCTCCATACTTAAGGGATAGAAATTGAGCATGAAAAGCAATGACCTTATGTGGATCCCTTATCAGCTTGCCTCACCACCACCCTGCACACCAGATATCCCCAGAATCCTTTACTAGCTAAGCACCTAGGTTCCCCCTTCAGCCAGTTGTCAGAATGCAGTAACCTAGATAAGGAGCCAACAAATACAGATAAGGTAAGCATTTAATTCATAGGAAATCTGATATGGTTATTTTTCAGGCAACACTTTAAACCTCAGTGCTTAACTAAATCTAAATCTGTAATGTGTGCAATTATGTCAAAATAAAACAGATTTTATCTATAAGTCAGCCTGAATATTTGTGTTCTGCACTGACTGGCAGAGGCTGGAACTTTGTGTTCTACTAAGTCTTCAGGTGAAGGAAGTTCCCTCATTTGGGGAGAGCCCTCTTCATATAGCATCATAATGCACGGATGGTGAACAGAGACACTTTCTGTTGAACTGCAGTCTTATAATGGGACATCGAGGTGGCTGTGAATCTGAGCAAATATGAATGTCTGCTACCTTTCAGTTTGCCACAGATCCCACGTGCTGCAGAGGAAGCAGAGAACATGGAAGAGGCAACTGCATCAATAGCCTCTCTCATTCTCTTTTTCCTTTGTTCAAGTTGTGAAACCTGACAGAGGAGTTGTCATCTCTTAAGGAGCTTCAGAACCCACAAGTGTAAAGACAGAGCATTGTTGCTTGATCACCACCCAAACTGGGGGCAAATGAATATTAAATTAGGGGGTGGGGGAGAAAATCAACCTGCCAATCCTAAAGAAACGGCAGTTTAGAAAAATATTGCTTTCCATTTCCTTATTTTTCTACTTCGATTTTCTGGAACGCTAACACAACCTTCATACACAACTGGAAAACATTTCACACTGAACTTAGAAAAAATCCTCTTTATGAAGCTAAGCAAGCATATAAAGCTGTCTCAATAGCTGCAGCAAGTTTAATAAATAGCTTTCCAAGTGCCTTTCTTTAAAATAGCACAGTAAGTGCTATACTTTATGCTCTATTGGTGGCGCATATGTCAAGAAAATGCAGTTCAATTCTGTTCTTGTTGAAATCATGTCACCCCTAGCTCATTCAATAGCTAGAAAATTACACATTTCTTCTATAATTAAATAATTGCTCACAACTAGAGGGTTTGGCATATCACCCTGACTAGAGCATCTGCAAATCTTCACACTGGATCATGTACACCATATTTCAGAAGGTAAATGTATTCCTTTACAATCAGCCCTCCTGGTGTTTCCATAAATTTAGCACTACATCTAGTCATTTGTGTACCAGCTGAATTACCTTCACTGAAAGTTGGATACCTAAGCCTGAGCCACTTACGCTCCACATTCTTTGTGAAGTGCATGGTCTGATATCAATCAGAAAGGCATTTGGCAGCAAGGTGACATAGTATCCATGTTGTGTAGAGAGTGTCTGGTGTGGTGGTGAAACTATTTTGACCTTCATGAAACTGAGATAAGCAGCTCTATGCTGAAGGCGAGATTTAGGTCCATTTTGCAGGCTACGTGAGAAGCACTCTATATTTACTGCTTAAGTTCTCCACCCTCACCCCAATGTGGAGAACCTGAAGAACTTCTTTCTCCAGTCAGTGAAGGCTCATTAAAGTCTGTTCTCTCAAAGAAGCCCTGCTCACTGGTCAATCTTTTGGAAACAGCCCAGAAAAGGGCATGCAGCATGCATGACATTTGCGTAGAGGATATTGGAGAGGGTCCATGTTCCTCAAGGCTGTGGCCCACCACTTAGGGAGCCTTACCCTAGGGATATTTCTTCTCCTGTATATCCCCACTTGTGTAAAGATTGTCCTTTGGACTCTGGATTATAAAAAAGAGATGGGTTAAAACAAAAGAAAAGCATGAATTCTGGGCATCCAGAGGGCTGTCTACCCTACTTGGCTTTGGGTGTTTCTGGCCAGCCCTCACCTTTTGCAGGCAAGTGTGTTAGATGTCTTAGGCAGCTTCTGGGAGGTAGGAGAGGAGAGACAGCCCCTGTTCCCTTTTGGAGGCATCTCCCTCCTTGCCCCATTTATCTTCAGAAAACTTACCGATACAGACAACTCTGGCCAAAGAAAAAGCCCATCATGCCCTTTAATCTCCCCTGAGTGTTCTTCTTTTCCAGCTCAAATCAAACAGGGAAAGGGCTATATGATCTGCCTCAATCTATGGGATCCTTGCTATTGCTGAGCAATTTATTTGTTAGGCATGGAATCCTCAGCAGGGGTAAGGATGTGAGACCAGGTCTACCTGTGGACTTTCAGGATGTTGTGCTTCCTACACCATGCCTGGATCTGGATTGCTCTGATCTGGACCCAGGTAAGCTAAGGGAACTCGTGTGGAAGCTGCTGGATGTCGAGTGTCAACATGATGTTTTTTGTCTGCTGCCCATCTAGGTGGGAAGCAGCTGGTGTGTTCAGTCCAATTTTCTCTTCCCCAGCTGAGGGGGAAGGCAGAACCAGATGTCAGGACAGAGGGGGAGATGAAGGAAGAAGCTGCTCTCTAGTGAGCTTAAATTTATTTAACCCCCTTTATAATTTCCCTTCCCCAACCATCTGGTCGCACTGAAATAGTGGGGGGAACAATACCAAGTACTCAGGGAAAAAGTGAAAAAAAGTAAAATCCGAAGACAGAAGATGAAAGAACTCTGAAAAGCACCCTGCTTCCTTGCTATGAGACAGGGCCAGTCAAGGAAGAGGAGCTTCTGCCCTTAGCAAAGTTAAAAGAATGACCTGGTTTGATACTTTCTGTGGTGATTTGACAAGATTTTACAATCACAAACGGCTGTTTAGTACATCTCAAACATGGTGGTTTTGTGCCAGACTTGCCTACTTCGTATGAAATGGAGATTGTGGCAGTGGAGGGAGTGTTATTGGAGATAGAAAACCTAGTAAAGTACAAGGTTGGTTATCTCCTTCAAAGGTCAGTTTTCTAGAGGGAAATGTTTTCCGCAGCTGGAAACCTGGCCAGAACAGAATTTGGAAAGTGTGAAAGCAAGAGAAGACTGACATTTTATAGTAAGAAGCATTTAAGGAAAAACTGAAATGAAGCAATTAGGAAGGGCATGGAGCCCACGAGAGGAGGATTAGAGTGTAAGATATAGGAACTCTAAGGCTTTATTGACCTGAAATCACTCTTGTGTTTGAGGGAAAATAAACTTATGAAACTTACAAAATCAAAAAGCTTCCACAGTTTTGCATAAACAAAAGTACATTCATGAGAGCCACAAATTCACAGAAGTCTTAATGCCCTACTAATTTTGCAGTCATCAATAACAACCCTCTTAGGTCTGCAATGGAAAAAGTATTAGATGCCACACACAGTTTGCTTCATTAAAATATGCATTCATTTGTAATGTATATTTCTTGAAGTTGGGTGGGTTGCTTTGAAGTTTTGCCTTACAACGAATGAGTTATTCACAATGCATTTTAAATAGAAGGAACTGTAGTTCTTCCAGAACTGAAGGTGTAATTTTCTTTTTTAAAAAAAACCTGAATCCGTTTGACATCTATACCTGTGTAATTCGATTCAAGGCATGATAACAAGCCCTGTTCAAACCTGAAAGAGTTGGCCCTACCTCAATCCACAAAGGAGGGAAGTGCCTGTGTATTCTCAAGGTTTTACCCTCTCAGAGTAGTACCTTTCTCCTCTGGGTTCCTGAGAAAGGCAGAGGTGTCCCAGAATCTCGATGTCCAGTGGTGCAGTAGCCAAAAAATAGATGAAGAGACTTGCTGCTTTTCAGCATACATCAATCATTTCCAAAATTCTATATTCCTCTGTGGGCTCCTCCATCTCTTGCAGGCGTAAAGAAAGATAG
Organism: Podarcis filfolensis; assembly: GCF_964270895.1. NCBI lineage: Eukaryota > Metazoa > Chordata > Lepidosauria > Squamata > Lacertidae > Podarcis > Podarcis filfolensis. The sequence goes on along the minus strand of NC_139608.1, from coordinate 39,822,382 downwards.
TTCCGCTAATCCCAATCATCCACATTCTATTCCATCAGCCAAAATCAAATTTGAATCATGTGTAATACAGCTTGTCACCCTCCCCTTCAGTTTTTCTTAGCAGTCTTGCAAACATACTAGAAAAAAACTAGCATTTGATAGAAAAATTGTCTATGAAATAGTCTCACATGGTGGGTCACCATAGATCATAATTCCATATGCGCTGCCATTTCTGTGGAAGAGAAGTGGAGAGGAGGAATATGTATGAAAGTTACATAACCATGACTTTAGAACCACTTTTTAAAAAGCATTTAATATACTGATTTTCCAAAGGTCAAAATAACTGAGGGACTGACTACCATTTCTTCTAGTGCAGATGCCTCACCTTTGGCACAATAAAACCTGCATAGTCAGTTATCACAGACTGAAGCTTAAATGGCGCACTATAGTATATTTTCTACATTTATGCCTTAAAATTGTCCAATTTGAGCTTTTGTGTCTTAGGAAACAGGCAGACAACTCCATCAGCAGGCACACCTGACCTCAGTGTACAGGTAACAGCTGCATTTTAAAAGCAGTTTGAGGGAAACCAATTACCTTCTCGACTTTGTGGTTTAGTTTCATTTGTCTCAAAAAGCGTTCCCGATTCTTTTTCTTTGTGGAAACGCCTAAAAAGCTGCTTAATTTCTTGATCGTAGTCCTGCCACTCAGGGACGATTCTCATCGCCGCCTGCAGCTTTGGCTCTTTGGTCATTGGGTTATTGCACTGCAACACAACACATAAGTCATTGCCAATAAATCTGTGGCCTTTCATACATACAGGGAAAAACAAACAAACCCTGAATATGATTGCGCAAACCCTGAATATGATTGGACAGCAAAACTATGCTGCTCATTCTATTTTAATTTCACTGTTGGTCTGATTCACATGCCACGTTAAAACCATAGTTAAAGCAAACTATGGTTTAATAGGAATACCTGGCATGCTGGGAAGCAAGTCAGAGTCTGTGCTTGAGCTTGTGGTTTGTTTCTTTCCAAACAAACCTTTGTTACTAAATTAAACCACAGCTTGTATTTAAATATGGTCTAATGTGATATGCGAACCAGGCCACTAACAACGGTTGCAGTTTTTCCAATTTAAACACTGTAGAATTCCACAAAATTTAGGGGATGGGTCTGAGATCCCTGAACATAGTTTCATATATATGCATTGCTATGCCAGGTTGCATATGGTCCACAATTGTGAAGCACTCACTGCCTGAAGGCAACAACTTTACTAAGAGGTCACAATTGATGCTTTTGGTCCCCAGGCCAGTCTTTGGAGATTAAATTACCTCCTGGGAATGCAAAATCTGAACACAACACCCCCCTTATTTAACTGATGAAGTTTTTCTTTGAAAAAGTATGAAAGCAGGAAAGCTAGAGAAAGTATCCTTACTGCTGTGATAAAATTACAGAATTTAAACACATTGAAATCTTACTGAAATGTGGCACGTGCCCCTTCCTGCTTTGTTGTGTACAAAGGAGTCTTACCAGATCAATGGTTTTTGCTCTTTTCTTCGAAGCATCATCGCACCACGTTTCACACCAAAGCCACTCTTGCGGGAGTGATTTAATGGGCACCTGATGGATCATGTTGTTTGGCAAGTCCTGTTGGAAGGAAAACAAAATTGCAGTTCTTTTAACCCAGTAATCATATGAAAACTAAGAATAGTGCAGGCACAAGAAATCCTGGAAAAGCAAGCATGAACACAAACAAACAGCCCTCCAAACTTTAACAGCAAAAACATGACCAAAAAAAATTATACGCTGGAACACAAATCTAGCTGAGATCACCCCATGTGGTTTTCAGACCATAAAAGATTCATGAAGAAGAGACAAGAATGATGGATTACAGTTATAACAACATGAAGACGTTGGACAGAATGAGAATTTGTAAGCCCACAGTATCTAGCTGTTTTTCTTTTTCAAGCCTGGCAACTATCAAACCATAAATTATTGGCTTTTAAAAGCAAAGAGCTCTAGTTCCATCTAAGTGACCACGTTTCCTCCTGTCCCACAACTGATACACTTGGTTGTCACGTCCTAGAGCCCACATGCCACAGAAGGTCCCTTCAGTTTATGGTTATTGAGTTCCACTTGGCCATTCACCTGCCACTAGTGCTTTATGTGTCCTATTTTGCCTCCATACCAACCTCAATATATGTCCTCCCGCCATCAAGCACCCATCTTAATTACTGTATTTTTTGCTCTATAAGACTCACTTTTTCCCTCCTAAAAAGTAAGGGGAAATCTGTGTGCGTCTTATGGAGCGAATGCAGGCTGCACAGATATCCCAGAAGCCAGAACAGCAAGAGGGATCGCTGCTTTCACTGCGCAGCGATCCCTCTTGCTGTTCTGGCTTCTGAGATTCAGAATATTATTTTTCTTGTTTTCCTCCTCAAAAACTAGGTGCGTCTTGTGGTCTGGTGCGTCTTATAGAGCGAAGAACACGGTACCTATGTGCTGACCCTGCAGCTTTCCAAAAGATAGAATTCTGCAGATGCTTTAAAAATTAAGTTGTTAAAAATTATTTTAAAAAACACAAAACTGTAATGAAAGCATAACAAGTACCTGATCAAGGTTGGAGAGACTGTTGGGATCCTGGCTCAGGCCTTGATATTGTCCTCTAAGCCGATCCCCAGCAGCTATCTTCCGGAACTTCTTCAAATCCACAACATAGAGAGCACTAAGAACAAAGAGAGCAACTGTTTCACTGACTGCTACCTTAAGAGGTAAAATGCAAAATGCACAGATAAGATTCTCAAAATGAATATATCACAAGCAGGCAAATTGGATGAATGTTCTAAAAAACAGAATGCATCACATTAATCTATTTGCATTTGTCAAAGGTAAACCCATATGTCTTGTGATAAATTAACCTATAACAATGAAGATTTTGTGTCTATAAAAGGAAAGAGACTACTATTGTCTAAAATATCCAATGGACACTCTTCATTTTGTGATGGAACTTGCAATACAAGAGGCACAAATCCTACACAAAAACACATGTTTTCAACACAATTTCATCATCACTAGACAGCAACAATTGGATGATGCAGCGCTTTCAAGTAGTACTATAAAAAAAAGCAGAAGCAAACAGCAGCACAGTATCAGGAACAACAAACGTCTATCACCTGATGTGGTATTTTCTTCCTGCCAAGTGACTTGCCCAGTATCCTGACTTCCAGAATCTGTATCCGTCCATCTCTCTGCGGCTTTCACAGAATGGTGTGTAACCGTAAGGGGCCCCGTCCAAGTTGAAATCTCTTAGCTCCTTGAGGTCTGTACGCACAATCTAAAGAAAAGTCGTTCATACACCACTTTCAGTTTCAGTTCTGTTGAGAATGTGGGACTACAACCTCCAAAAGTTATGAGAGTTATTAACTAAAGGCCCATCAAGATTGACAGGTGAGATACATATGACAGTCCTGGCTTCTCAACTTCACTCTCATCTCCACTACCAAGGCCACTGCCATAGATGGGAACCACTCCAGACCCGCTTTACCATATCAGGATCTGCCCTCTGTTTCTCTGACTGAACATGACCCAAGATGGCAATGAACTCTTCCTTCCCTCCTCCTGGGAACTGTACAGCCTCCTTCCACCATCCTAACATGGGCTCTGGGTGGAGAGAAAGAGCAATCAGCCACAAGCAGGTGTTAGTAGAGATATGGGATAGGCCTAACATCTGCTGAAGGCACAAGACTTGCTGTGTTTTGCCTCCCAGAGCGTTTATTCCCTGGTTGCTAATTTCTCCATTTTACTGCACTTTTCTGAGAGTACCCTCTCGCACGTGCCAGCAAAGATGTACGGCACTGACCTGGTAATTTTTGAAGCTTGAAGACCACTTACCTGGTCAGCATCTACAAACAGGAATTTATCAACAGCAAGGGGGAACAGCACATCCAGAAAAAGAATTTTGTAACCCCAGATGATGCGCTGCTTCTCTGTTTGCTGGTGAAGCCATCGTGGCCATTTGTACTGGACTAGTTCATACTGGAAATTGTATTTTTCAGCCATATATGGGATGAATTCCTGGAACAAAATAATGCTTTGTGGTACCAACAGTTTCTGATACAAAATGATATTTAAAGTACAGTCATACCTCGGGTTACAGACACTTCAGGTTGCGTTTTTTTGGGGGGTTGCGGACCGCCAAAACCCGGAAGTACTGGAATGGGTTACTTCCAGGTTTCGGCAATCGCGCTTTGTGCATAAGCGCTGCATTGCAACCCCAGCATGCGCAGACGCACCGCTGCGGGTTGCGGACGCTGCAGGTTGCGAACATGCATCCCGAACAGATCACGTTCACAACCCGAGTGTCCACTGTACTTTATGCTTATAGCAACACAAAAACAAAACCCAATAAAAACCTTAAAGGAACCAGATATTTATTCCTCCCTGGGCTGTTTTGGGAGGAAGAGCAGGATATAAACATGACAACAAGCATCTATTGTCTCTTGTATATTTTAAATGCTTTCTAAGTTGGCTCGGGTCTTGTTTTTGAGAAAATAACTTAAGAAATTTAATAAATAAAATTACTACCACTAAACTCTCAATGATAAAGGTGCACATGCAAGTAGCTGAAGATACACAGAAAGAGACATAGTAGAGGGAGAGGGGCTGGGAAGCTTTGGGCTTCCAACAAAGAAAATATAGAGCAAGTTCTTACAACAAACCTTAAACGTAGGTGACAAATAGTTCTTCAGGAACCAGAACTTCACTGGAGTTTGTGTGTGTTTCAGCACAGATAGCATCATTATCCTGTTAAGGCAATAGACAGGCAAAGGTGATTTAAAAATAAATAAATAAATCTAGAACTAACCCAAATTAGCAGCGTACAGTGTCCTGCTCTCACATCTCGCTCCTTCAGGCAATTTGTATTCATGAAATTACTGATGGCACCACGAGAAGATCAATATTATATGACCCTTGCTATATCAGCATACTTTGACCAATTGTATCTTAATAATACATACCATAAGGCAAGTTATGGTTTTTTTTTGGTGCTGCATTATGGCTATATTCATACGGGGCGGGGGGGGGGGACCCACAAGGTTTTTACATATATGGTCTTATATTCCAGGTACACAGAACCATAGAGTTGGAAGAGACCCGAAGGGTCATCTACTCCAACCCCCTGCAATGCAGAAATGTAGCCTATAAAGGTTATATACAGAGTCTCTCAAACTGTGGTTTACAAGTAGTAGTAATATGCTTTCCAATTTGAGTCATGCACTACTGATTCTAGACTAACCGGAGAAATCTCTCATATAGATGCCCTGAAGCCACAGAAAATATGTTGATCACATCATCCTTTTCCTGCTTCACCTCTTCTTTCTTCTGTCCGCCCGTGAAGCCCCTTAAAAAGGAGGGGGGGGAGAGCAATGTTTATACTGCAACGTCACATAAGACAGCCAGGTTTACACTTCCACTCTATATTCTCCACCTAACCAACACTTGTTGGGACTGTAGCAGGCATTGCCTGTCTGCCTGGGGTGCTTCATATTATCATAACCTCAAGATGGGAAACCTAAAGACAGAAAATCCAGCCTCTTTTGAATGTGAAACATTCCATTCAAAAACAAATGCACTGATTTCATAGAACTTTCCAATGGAAGCTCCTGCCACCAAACGTTAATCACACTCGCTGAAAAAACAACAATTCTGCAGACAGCATTACAACTCTTCTCAAATTTATTCACATTTGATTTAGTGGCAAAGCAATACCTACTCCTATGAAAGGATGGCATCAAGTCATTCTTAATCAAAAAATTAAAAAGTACTCTAAATTTAGTGATGTGGTATTTAATTATAACGAGACACATCAGGATTATATGTATTCTGTAGCAGCTACAAGGATCAAGGAATCTTTCAGGTTAGCAAACTTGAAAGGCAGTGAATGAAGACCGCCATGCTCACCATTTAAGAGATTCCCAAAATCCAGATTCGTTTTCGTTTGTTCCATCACTTAGCAAATCTTCATTCAGCATATCCAATTTCTTCTGAACCTGAGAAGAAAGAACAGTGATTTAGCTTAAGCTTCTTACTAAAAGCTTCTTTTGAAACACCATCTGGCTTGATACATTTTGTGTTTTCCCCCCAATTAGAACTACCAAGTAAATTGTAGACAATGACACCTTGAGGGGCAGGGAGGAATGCTTGGCTAAGAAATCTCAAAGTGAAATTCCAGCTAGCTCTTTGGCTTGAAGGAAAGGTGAAACATTCAATTCGAGTAACCTGCATCTCCTACAATATCACTTCCAGATTACCTCACATGGTGAGAAATACTAGAAGAAAAGGTGGGTGCACTTCCTCTTTAATATATGTCAGGGGTGGGGAACCTGTGACCTCCAGGACTGCAGAGCCTTTCATCCCTGATCAGCTCGGGCTGAAGGGAGTTGGAAGCCATCACCTGGAGGGCCACAGTCTCCCCATCCTTGATGTATACAAGTAAACTCAGAAATGCAGGTTTGGCAACTATATTCAAACACAAAAGGTTATTAAATATATTCTAGGACCTGCAGTGTGTAGTTCTGTACATATAGGCCACCCTTCTGTTTGCATCTTTCCCTACCCCCTCCTGTTCATGGCGTGTGTGAAAGGTTGGTTTCCAATGACCCCTTCTCCACATCAGCATCCCATTCTGTGAGTTGGCAGAGCATTTGTAGGGCAGATGCTCCTACCTAACAGACAAATAAGGAGCCAAATGGAGCTTCCTTTTGCTCTTCTAATAAGCTGGGAAGTATAAATTCTAGGAAGAGGTGTTGCATTCTGGATGATTATTCAGATGTTGTCCCATCTCCTAACTTACCCGAAACTCTGTTTTGTCCAGAAAGCCCTCTATAGGAGGGCAAACATTGTCATTTTTTTTTATAAATATGCGGTGAGTGTGTGCATTTAAACAAATGTTGCTGTAATTACTACTTTTATTGTGTCTTTTTCAAACTCACCTTCACTTTAATAATTTTGCTCTTGAAGTTGTTGATAACAACAACAACATCACTGGCATCTGGTGGAGAATCTGTACCATCGTGGCTAAAATTGATCAGAATAATTAAATTAAATTAGCTCAATAATCACTGGAGAAGGAGTGCTGCTTTGTTACTAGTTCTGCTAATTCTTTTCTACTTTTCATCATGGACCTATATCAAACAATGCTTTTCCTTCACAGTACGCCTCCCAAGTATTTCAGAAAGAAACATAAACTAAAAACATAAACACATTTCACGCAATTCCTAATTTGTTAACTTAGGGAGGTGAAGAGAACCCATGTGTATTGCCAAGTAAGAGAGGAAAAAACCCTGCTCAACACAACCAATGCCATGCTGAAAGACCATACTAGCCCAAATGGATTTTAACTAAAAACATACAAACCCAAGAGTAATGCTTTTTACCACCTCACCTGTAAATTCTGTAGATATCATCAGACCTTCCCTTTCTAAGTCTCAGAAACCAGGAACCAGGATTGGCTTTCAGCTGGAAGTAGCCCTGTGAAGGGGAAAGAGAAAAGACAAATACCCGTGATAGACAACTTGCTTAGTATTGAGCATCACATCAAGATGAGAGAGAATAAAATGCTTCCCTTAATTAGCAGTGGTTACACAGCAAACAAGCTCTCAAGAATATGATGGCCAACGCACAATCAGAATGCTCTGTTAACTCTGCGTTCAAGTTAGACCTTAGGAATTAGGCACTTCCAACACCAGAAAATTTAGACTTGCCTCTTTCCCATATTAAAAGCATAAGTCACTTGAGTGGCCAATCGGAGCACTCAGATCTGTTTCAACAGGTTTTCCACTTTAATTCAGCAAGGAAGATAAGTCACTTACTAAATTGGCCATAACAATGGTGTCGACAACCACGGGGTTTGTTGATGTTCCCAGTGTGAACTGGAGCCCTCGCGGGGGCTGCCCTGTCGTGATATCGTAGCAGTGCCCTTCCAAAAGGAGGTGCTCTAACTCATACTCGGCTGCCACAACACTCTCCACCTGGGAAAAAGAAAACACATTTTTAAGCAGTCAAAAAACATAACAAGGTAAAAGCTGAGGCTGGTGGCAGATAAAGTCCAAGAGCACCTGGAGGTCCCCAGAGCCCCCACCCCTGTCTTAAAAGTAATACAACAGCAGCAAAATGGCTTATTAATAAGAACTCCCATATGCATGGTGGGGAAACCTCATGCAAGAAAATGATCTGCACTGATTTCAACTGAGCACAACTGGCTTCAGTTGCTTGTGGTTCTTGCTGCTATCAGGCAAGGCACAGTGGTCTGCCCTGAAACAAACAAACAAACAACATTTGGCAAAGGGAGGAGTGTGTTTGTGCAGTTTGCTCTCCAAATTTAGCCGCACCAGTTAATCAGAGCAGTTTTAACCTGAAATTAAGGCTAAAGTTGATTAAATGGTTTTGTTTGCAACCCAGCCAGATGCATGGGGTATAAATATTTTTATTTATTATAATTACTAGTAGTAGTAGTATAAATTCTGAAATGAACCCTCCTCTTCAGATTGGGACACACACATTGACTGGACTTACCTCCGCTAAATAAATGTTGTCAAGATCATATGGTGTCCTTACTGACTCCACCATCCAGCTCTCAGGCGTGTTTAGATTCAAAGTAAACAAGGGGGACTGGGGCATATCCAAGAATTTGGCTACTGGGCCAGGAACGAAGAGTTTCTCTGCACTGAAAGTTATTTCTGGCTCCAAAACGTAGCGATAAAAACTAAAATTTAAAAATGACAAGTATCAGAATGTTTTAATCTCAAATCCTGCAGGTGTCACAGTCAGTTGTCTTTATGTTATGCCTTTCAAATCTGTAACCTTGATAGCCTCTGCATGCCTAGCATTTAAAATACACGGCTTTGAAAAAGCATACTGCTGGAACCCCACAAGCAAACAACCTTCTAGATTCTGGTGCTTGAAGATGTGCCTCAGCTTTTCCTTTTCCTAACAAAACTCAAGCCAAGCATTTTTAAAAACTATGCGCCTCTCATATTACTCATTCCTTTCTTCGCCTTTCTGTGCTTCTATTAAAAACAAAACAATGACTGGGGCGTAAAATAGAGAATTGAATTCCTATGTTAGCAACAACACCAAAGCACCAGAAAGTAGAAGACCGAAATGCGTCAGAAACTTCACTCTCTTTCAGCAGTCTCCTGAAATGCCATCCTGAAGATTGACATTCCATTATGCACAAAAAAACTGCAACATGAAGAGAAAAGTCCCAACCCCCATTGCATGAACCTTTATTGTAATAAGGATTAATTTTCGTAATTTCTGCAGATCTGCTACAAAGCTGACAGAACATAGGATGGCTTTTATCACTGAAAAGAAGCCTAAGATCACAAAACAAGATTTACAGTGGTACCTCGCAAGACAAATGCCTCGTAAGACAAAAAACTCGCAAGACGAAAGAGTTTTTCGGTTTTTTAGTTGCTTCGCAAGACGAATTTCCCTATGGGCTTGCTTCACAAGACGAAAACGTCTTGCAAGTTTGTTTCCTTTTTCTTAAAACCGTTAATACCCAGGGAATCCGTGCTTCGCAAGACGAAAAATTCGCAAGACAAAAAAACTCGCAGAACGAATTAATTTCGTCTTGCGAGGCACCACTGTATGTGGAGGCAATATTCCTTCCAATATGGAAATCACACTTCAATTGAAGTGGAGGCTAATGCAGCTCTCTTGAAACTCACACAGCCCTGCCCACACAGTTTGAATCTACAGTTTTCTAACAGTAGTATCAAGAGGCAAACTTGCAGTATTTTTTAATAAGCAGTGTAGTTTTGCTTCCCGCTTGATTACATTTTATAAAGTTAGCCATTCCTCACCTTTTCAAAGGCATGTCAGAGAGTTTGGACTGGCAATTCATAAAAACTCTGAGGTTCATGTTTATTAGTTTGTTCAATACCTTAAAACAAAACAAGGGACATAGAAAGTTAAATTCACAGCTAATTGTGTACATTTCTTGCAATGCCCTGCAAATCTGCAAATTTGTCTCTTTCTATTGGCTAGCTAAAGCTGAAATGCTCAGATAACTTTCTGTGCAGCAGCCACACTAAGGTTATTTAGAAACGATCTGGGATGAAAGAGAAAGGTTAGAAGGATCGATTTTTAAAAGGAAGAGATTAGAGGGGAGAAACAGAAAATCTTGTTACATCATGAGCTGAGGTTCCCATTAAACAGGTTATATTTTATTTAAATAACCACCTTAAATGTTTTAGTCTTCTCCATATTGATAATAATTACTTTCCAATGTAAAACAACTTAAGTTCCGGATATTAAGCTTTACACAAAAGGCAATGTGTTTTCAAGAGTGATGAAAACAACCTTCTATATCAAGATAAGGAAAGGTAATGTTTGGTATATTATGAAACATTCTTCAGCTACTGGTTATACTGCAAACTAATAACATATTCACACCATTAGTAGTGGAGCAAGTCTTTGTGCATCTCTGGTAGCAGGGTCCACAACAGCCACAACGTCAAAATACGTCTCTCCTTCCTTTGGTCTTAATTTAATTGCGCTAAAGAAAAAGAAAAAAATACAAACTGACATTTGCATGTTATGTTTTAGCCCATGAGAGAAATATAAGCAACGCCTACCCCCACTCCCACCAAGAAGTGCATAATATATTCATCAATGCCTTCTATAAACAGAGATTGAATTGTCAATGCATAGGAAGAAGCAATCAATTTCCTATTTAGTCTTACATCCCAAATGATGAATTAGCATTCTCTAATTCTAGCAAATAAAAAAACCCCAAGTTAATGTGAAGCTTTTTGAAGATTATAAAGCAATTTACATAACCCATATACATAAAAGCAGAATATCTATATCCATATATTTACCTGTATCGGTCCTCAAAGAAGTGGTATTCAATTCTTGCCTCTCCTTTTGGCTGAGCAGACAGAAGAGCATCCACCTTCATTACAAGATCACTTGCACTACAGAGACAAATTCCATCTGCTCAAATATTTGCTTTCCATGCTAAAATGGCCTAATCAAGTGATATTTTTAATATGGAAGCCAAAGACACACTAGATGCTTTAGCAAAAGATAAAATAGTAACTAGTTTGGATCCAGCAGTGTCATGCACAGATAGAATGACCCTGCCTTTGTACTTGCACAAGAGTAGCCTACTTCTGTGAATATAACCCTCCCCCCCTCCAATGCTACAAACCCCAACTGAAGGTTTCCCAGTCTTCAAGTACGGCTTGGGAGGGGAAAGGCAGAAAGGCCTTGTTCTGCAAGAGGAAGCCTGTCCTCGGTTCATAGAATCCAACCCATTATGTATGAAAACTTACTTGGAACCTAAAAACTGGTATTTTGTACTAGTACAAAAATAAAAGAATCTCCCTCATCTACTCTGTTCCTACTTATAGAAACCAAATGAACAAATGGAATCCCCAATTTTCAAACTGTTTGTCATTGGCTCATTTTTACTTACAGATCTTCCTCCACTCCTAGCTCCTGAACGTGAGATTTTATTTTCTGCCCAGAAGTCTTTAAAATAATATTCTCCAGCAAGTGAAAGTCATCCTGGTTAAAAAGCTCACCATCTTCCAATGGCCCAATGATCTAAAGATAAAATGGAAAATTAGGTTGCATTAGAGCAGTAAGACAGTCAAGGAAAGTGAAGAAAACTGTGGCGGGACCATAAGTACTCACGCCCTGTGATGCACACAGTAATCCAACTCATATTACTGTTCAGAATTTAACCAGTTAAATATTCACTACTTTGAAAGTTCACATTGTCCATCGTTGCACTAGCAACTGTGTCAATTGCTTCCTACCATATGAACCTTCCCAATCAGGTCAACATCTGAGGTCTTGCTTTTACTTCATGAAAGTGAAGTGGATACACAAGACAGGGTCATTTTGGCGCTGCCTCAAAGGCTCTGTAATGCGCTCCTGCGAGAAGTATATTTGTGTTTTTCTTCTTCTACTGCTGCTGCTGCTGCTGCTATTATTAAATTTATTACACATCCTTCACCAGCAGGTCTGGGATGGGTTACAATAATTTAAAATTCAGTATTAAAATGGCTTAAAACAAATTATAGTCACAGGGATAGAATGGATGCTGAAAACACACATCTCAAGTGTTGAAGGCCAAAGAGATGAGCATTTGCCGAAAGCTGTACAGCAAGGGTGACAAGACACACCTCTGTGGGGAAGGAATTCTACAACTTAGGGCTGTCACAGAGAACGCCCTCTCCCAGGCCATCTTTGTCTTACTCCCTGCCAAATGTCTGAGGGGGTAGAGGTACCAAGAGAGTCCACAGGAAATGAGGTGGTTTCTCAAACATTTGGGGCCTAAGTCATTTAAGGTTTTAAACACTAGCATGAGCACCTTAAATTGGGCCCAGAAACTAACTGGCAGCCAGTGCAGCTGTTTTAAAACAGCAGTTACATGAGTTCTAAAAGCAACCTCGTCCAGTAATTTGGTTGCTTTATTGTGAACCTGCCTGTTGATATTTCCAAATAGTCTTCAAGGATAGTAGCCCCACAAAAACTGCATTCCAATCCGAACTGGAAGTTACTAGAGCATAGAGTACCATGGCCAAGTCATCTCTGTCAAGAGTGGCCATAGCCGGCAAATGGTCGCAGCTGGAAGTAGGCACTCATAGCCCTCAAGACCACCAGGGTCTCAAGTGTCCATGTTGGATCCAGGAATATCCCCAAGTTATGAACCTGCTCCTTCCAGGGAAAGGCAACCCTATCCAGAACTTGGAACACATGACACTTCTGTCTTTTCAGAATTTCAAAACCTACTGGAAATGTTGCCTTTTCAGAGGGTTTGTGGGCCCAGATAATGCATTGTTATTTATTGTCTGGTTGGTTGTTGTTTTTTGCAAAAGTTTTTTTTTTTTTTAAGTACAGATATTGTCAGAAGCCCTGGGGGCTTTGATAGACTGAAAAGTATTATATAAATATGGCAAGGAAGCAAATTTTCAAAAAATTCACGCAAACTCGTATGAGCAAAACCATTTCACTGCCAATCAGTTAAGAAAAACCGAATTCCAAAACCAATGGATTAATTAGATCCATTAGGTATGCATTCCCAGAGGACTGCTGTGGGAAAGTGTTTCATTCTGAGAAGCTGAATGCTACTGTTAATTATTCAAGGTGGATTTCACACACATACAAAAGGGTTTGGGGCTTATTAGGATAAACAGGTGTAAACAATAAAATTCCAGGCTCCAAGATACATTACTCAAATATATGGAAAACTCTGTTCATTTCCCAAAGTATGAAATCATATACTTCTATGTAATATAACATTCAACCTTTTGGGGGCCTTCCATTACAGGACTTAAAAAAATATATGGGGAGTAGCTCAATGAAAGTAAAGTGAACCCAGCTATTAATGCCACCCTAAACAAAGACCTATCATGTACTGGTAATTTTCAGCTCCAACTAATTTTCAAACACATGTCAGATCAAAAGACTGGCTCCCATTATTTTTATTGACTAATATGCAAAGTTAAAATTCTCAACTCCCTCAAGTGTGGAGAATTAGGCAGGCTAAGCATGTTGAAACAGTTTCCTGGAAGTGAAACAGCTCTCTTTGTGGGGGGGGGGGAGGGAATCCAGCTTACCCTGCCATTGCTGATCACTGCCCTCTGCCCTTTTTTCAGTTTAAGAACATCCCTGGAGTACATGGTATGTGAAAGAACAAAATCCACTTTAGGAGAGTCAAAGGCTTCCTTGAAAATATCAATATCCATACCCTGAAAGAAAAGAGACCCTGAGTAAAAGTAAGTTCAGAGACAAGACAGGAAAGCTGTAAATTAAAAAAAGAAATGGGTACTGCTGCTCCATTTTACTAGTGTACAACCTAGTAGTGTTTTACTAGTGTACAAAAGCCAGCTTATACTTACTCCAACAGCAAATTCCGTAATATCAGCTCCAGCCTCCAGCATCTTTGCATTCTCTTCCTTGGCTAATTTTGTGATGAAGTTCTTGGCATTGTTAGATGTTTGCGTCTGTAAGGCTGCCCATATAGCCCTAGCAATGATTGTGTTGTTGCTGGTTGGGTCTTCACTGGGGTTGCTGATCACGCCAATCCGGACGTGGTTACTGGATTTCTGCATAAAAACAAAATGTGCATTAGAACACAGTTTGTACAAGCACCGAAGGCCAGTGTTTAAATGTAGAGGAAAGCTGATTGTGCCTGCTTCCTGCTTGTGCTGGGTAGAAACAAACCATCATCCCTGGGCTTAGCACTATAGTTGACCGAGGGTTTGTGCAAACAAAGCACGATAAACAAAAGTTTGTTCTCAGTTTATCTATTTTTCTTTGCTACGAGAAAACAAAGTAAATCCTGGCTGAAACATAGAGCTAAGCCAAGGATTATGGCTTGCTCCTCTCCAGTACTCAGATCTTAGGGTGCAGCAAGGCATGATGGTATGAAAGAACAATTGGTTGCTCTTCCTTTAAACACAGAGAGCCTAGCGATTAGTCATACCTGTCCCTCAAAGGCACAAAAAACAATCAGGTGGTGTAGCTCAGTTCCCCAAGTATACTGACAATACTGCTTCCCTTCCTTCCCTTCTTCAACAAAGGCCGTTACATACCTGGTGTTTGATAGCATCATACAAAAGCTGCCTTCCAGATGGCTTGTCAAAGTCTCCCACAATCCAGAAAGTCACTGGTCTAACAAAAGAATCATCTGTAAAAGGAACAACAACGCATTCAAGAAAGAAAATTGAAGCTGATAATATCATAATGCACATTTCCATTTCAACCTGGGCACATGCAGTGTTTCGAAAAGTCATTCAGGCAAGATACAAAAAGATCCCAATGGTATTAGTATTTATCAAGGGTAACAGCATGTGTATATATCTCTGTTAAAATTAAGTTTATCTTTTAAGGTACACAAAATAAGGCACATGCATAATTCTGTTTATTATCTGGGGTTTACTTAGCTATTCATTTAAGATTTTTATTCTTTTTATCAAAGAATATTTAAGCAACTTAAGTTTTCCTGTTAGCAAATAAACAAAACTTTTTAATGTGGACTCAAATTATATTTCTGGAAATATTTTAAAACATGCATCTATTTTTCATTCCCTACAGATTCTAAGGTCAATAACTAAGGGCTCTGAGCATGATTTAATGTATTTAAATTAGTAATGCAAAAAAGGAAAGAAATGCACTCAAGCTCATTACCATAAATTTCCTTGGAGGACATGCCTGACAGAAGTAAAACAGGAAAGAGTGGGAAAAGATATAATTAGTTTACAGAATAGACCTTGCAAGTACCCAACAGCCACAGCAGGGTATGCATGACCCTTGTAAACAGTGACTAATGTCAGAGGCAACTATGAATTAATTCATTTCCAGCAATAGGAAACCACAACATCTCTAGTATTTCTCTAATTTTCAGAAGTCATGCACCCCTTCCAAATGAAATGGATCTGTCATGCCTTGTCCTCTTCACACTGAAGCCTAGTTGATACACCTGACAAGATCCTATATGACACATGATTTTCCAAATACCTCCAGTTTTCAAAGACAGCTCTAGTCTTTAGCTGTATGTTCACAAGGAGTGAATCATGATGGCAGGTGTTAATTATCAATAACAGGGCTTATTGAGAAGGCAGTTGGGCCACAACTGGCCCCCGGGCCTTAGGTTGCCTACCCCTGCTCTAGAAGGTAAGATTGCTTGCGCAGGGGCAGTTTCATGGGGATGGTTTGACTATACACGTTTTTGCATATACGCTCTATAACCCCTGTGCAAGATGCATACTGTATACTGAAGATACTGAAGTCAAAATCTCTACCACATTTCTCACACTGATTTTATGTAGTTATCAAAAAGCATGGGTGACAGAATAGAACCCTATCCCATCCCAAAGGGTAACTCCCATAAGCGCTCCCCAGCACTCCCTTCTGAGAACTACCCAACAGGCTAAGTGGGACTGTAAAAGTTGTGTGTCCTGCATTTCCAATCCCACCAGTCATTGAGGGGTACTGGAAAATGAACAGGTGCACAGTGCCCCATGCTACCGTGCAACAAAGATGATCCACTAGTGTGACAAGAACATTTTCTGTAACAAACCAAGGCCTGAAGTCAGGTTGTCTCATTTAATCGAACCTAGAGCTAGCTGCCCAGCTACTATCTGCTCTTATCACCATACCTAGACAATACACATTAAACTTGCCCATAATTGCCAGGATCTAAACTTTAGACTCTAAAGGTCCCAGGGAGGCTTTAGCTGTTGCCTAACTGTGGCTGTGTAAGGGGACCCAAAACCACATTTTCACCACAGGAGGAGATTAGAACCTGCCAAGTAGGACAAGGTTCTAGACTGCAGCTTGCTGGTCAGACTATTCCAAGGTTTTCATCTAGATAGTTGGAGCTCAATATCCGAAACAATTCAAAAAACCACTGTAAGATGAGGCCAAGGGCACCTCTAGTAATGAGTCTTAATGAGCGGGTTCCTTAATGATGGATAAAATGTTTAGTTTACCCCTTTTTTAAGTTGCTGGTGTTAAAAGCCTAGACAGGCAAGAAGACTTGGTCAATCATTGATAAATCTACCAAAACAAAATCCCCAAACTAAGCTTTTGTAGAATGTCTCAAGTGCCCTTCCTTAGCTGTTATATTCAAAGTGACTTATAGAAGAGAACTAAATAAAACCACACACACACACACTACAAAACAAACACATTAGATACTCCTACATCAAAAGCCAGAGAGGATCAAGAATGTTTTCATGTGCTGTTCAAAATCAAACAGGGAGCATGTTCTATATTTGTGGTACATCACTAGAATGAAGCAAGGAAGTCTGTTTCTTCAGAAGAATTGCTGAAGCCCACAGACACAATCCAACACAGAATTTGACATATTTATGCTTCCTCTAATTCTTCATCTCTTACTTGCAACTTCACCAGGGTTGTGGACAACAAGGAGAAATTTTTTCAGGATTTATATTAACCAGGTTGTTGAGATTGGCTTCAATCGCAGTCAATAGCAATCTCTGGTTCGTATTATCTGTAGCTAAAGTTGGTGCCAACATAGGCCTTAGCAGAGAGACAGAAGAGAGGGGCTAAGGATGGGAGCATGTGACTCCCCCCTCTCTCCCAGACTCATTACCTAAGCTGTGCACGGTTTGCAAAGGCATAATAAATCAGAATAAAGCCTTGATTTGACAATTTTATATGAAAATCCAAACCAAAAAAAGCCCATAATGGCTATAAAAGCCCAAAGTAATAACTTACACATATATGCAGAATTGCAATAGCACTATATTTCATCCCATTTTTCTCCTAAGCTTATTTGCTCCTTTGGCATATATTCAGTCAACTTGTAGTCTTTTATTGTTAAGCAATAAATAAGAAATGTGGTAACGAAGTGAAGAATTAGTGATTTTAGGGTGGGTGGGTGTGTTTTAAAATGTCTTGGCAACAGCTGCAATACTATTCTAAGCCCAGCAATTACCAACTACCATTGGCTGCTATTGGGCTATTTTCAAAAGCAATTAACACTTCCATTTTCTATAAGGAAACATATTGCTCATATATCCATATACATTAATAAACTAAGTGAAATTAAATGGTGAAGTTCCAAGCTAACATTTCACAATAAACAAGACTAGCATTTGACTACTGTTGGGTCTACACAGCAAATGCAAGAGAAAAGGAGACTCTGAAAGTCTTTGCAACCTGGTGCGCTCCAGATGTTTTAGATCAGGCATGGCCAAACTTGGCCCTCCAGATGTTTTGGGACTACAGTTCCCATCATCCCTGACTACTGGTCCTGTTAGCTAGGGATGATGGGAGTTGTAGTCCCAAAACATCTAGAGGACCAAGTTTGGCCATGCCTGTTTTAAATGATAATTTCCATTAGCCCCAGACAGCACAGAAGGCTGCTCTGCAAGGTGGTAGAAAATACGCTCTGTGAGTAATAAACTAGCATATCAGGGAGCAGGCTGAGCAAGAACCTCTTGCCCTGCTTCAAGTACAGACCAAGCCTAGCAGAGGAAATCAATTAAGACAACAGAAAATATGATGCTGCCTGGAAGCTAGACAGGCCAAAGAAATGCCATGCAAATACTTTTTAACATTATGAACCAACCTGTACTGTTTTCTTCTACAGTACCTGGTTCTTCAGATTATGGCAAAGCCATAATGACATGCTAAATCTATGGAGCCTTTATGAACAACCGAAGAACTTGATCAGATAAAACTGGGTATACATTTAAGGATCAAACTGGAGGGCAAAGTGAGATTACAACATGGCATCATTAGAAACATTTTTAAAATGCCTTGCTATGATTCACAATGCAAAAGGAACCCTGGCTAATGAAGTAGCAGAATAAACATTCATGTGCAGACTACAAAAGGGAAAGAGACAGGACTCCCATAATTGTACCTTTCTTGGTCATGTAGGTCATGCTGTTGGCTATAGCAGCTGTCTTGTGCTTGGAATCCATGAATGTAAATCTAGCATAATCATCCACAAAGAAATTATCTGCAAGAAAAATATTAACTCATCAACAATCACCACTTTAAATCAAATTCTATTAATTTTATTTTAAAAAGAAAATTACCCTCTTTGGTAGCAAATTCCCAATAAAATGTTCCTACAGGGCATGTTCCTAAATAATTCATCATAGAATTTGGACAAGGACAGAGATGAGCAAAGGCTAAGAATGATAAAGCATAGGCAAGAACAGCTGCAAGGTCAAGGAACAGGGGCTAGGAGTGAGAAAGGGCAGAAAACCACCCAATAAAAGTACGGAGCCCTTGTATTTCTCCAATACAAAATGCCTGAAAACTTACAAACTCTTAAACAACATTTACCAGTATACCTGAAGGAGCATCTCCACCCCCATCATTCTGCCTGGACACTGAGATCCAGCACCAAGGGCCTTCTGGCAGTTCCCTCACCGCGAGAAGCCAAGTTACAGGGAACCAGGCAGAGGGCCTTCTTAGTAGCGGCACCTGCCCTGTGGAACGCCCTCCCATCAGATGTCAAAGAGATAAACAACTATCTGACATTTAGAAGACATCTGAAGGCAGCCCAGTTCAGGGAGGTTTTTAAATGACTGATGTTTTAGTGTGTCTTTAATCTTTGTTGGAAGCTGCCCAGAGTGGCTAGGGAAACCCAGCCAAATGTGTGGGGTATGTATGTATGTATGTATGTATGTATGTATGTATGTATAAATAAATAAATAAATAAATTGTTTGTTTGTTTGTTTGTTTGTTTGTTTGTTATTATTATTATTTAAATAGAATGCTTGAATACAGTGTTGTCTGCAGGAGGCTTCAGCTAGTGAATTCCTGCGTCTCCCCTCCTACTCTGCCACATCCATGAGGAGGAGACTGGAAACATTTATTTGCTTCTGTTTTAAGATTAGAATAATTGTATTTTTTATTTGTCTTGACCAACCACAGTCTAAACTAACTGCAGTTTGTCCAAGTTTGGACAAAACAACAAACTGCACACTTAGTTTAACATGGAAGTGGGTATTTCTGAACAGCTTGTGGCCATGCCAGAAATGGGGGGAGTACAAACTAGTGTCCAAATCAGATCTTATTGTCCACTAACAAGTTATTGTTGTTGTTATTAGAATTTTGTATGGATTCAACAGCAAGTGTGCCTTACTAGTTGCGGTTAAATCTAGGTACTCTCTGTCAGACATCAAGATCCGTGAGTTGATTCTTGGCACAACATTAGGCTGGTTCATGATATATTCAACCACATCTTGATCATTTGATAATTCACCCTGAAAAAGAAAGAAAAAATCAGATCTAATACCCTCAAACAAACAAAAAGCATGTTTTGGAACTGGTCTGAAAATCAGAATAATATTGAGAAGTCAAATCATTTTTTAAAATTTTAGTTTTATTCCTTGTTCTCTCAGAACCTCCCCTTCAAAGAGGTCATTTAAAGACACAGTAGCATCTCAATATTTTGCAAGATGTTAAATTGCTTCTTATGTGCAACCCTTTGGATTTTTACAATTCTTGGAACAGCAGAACTGTGACATAGTAGGTTCCTCTGTGGCAATGAGGGGCTGCCATATGGGAAAGGTAAACCTACAGCCTGCTTAGAAGCACAAAACTAGCTGCACAGCTCTTTGAATCTTAGCCATCATCTTTAAGCACCGAAGAGGTCTTTGAAATCCCAGACTACAAGCAACATGGCTTACCAAATACACAGCCCTCTGGAAAAAGCTGGTGGTTTCTAGTATTTTATGCATTGTCACAGTTTCTAGTTCATCGGGATCTAGTTGTTCCTTTTGAAGGGGCATTCCGTTGAAAAGCACAATAGGTAAGGGCCCCACACCTGTCTGTTCATAATAGCCACGTCCTTCCTGAAATGTACAAAAGATACAAATAAGATTTTTTTCTTTCTGCCTCTACTGACTTTATCTATTGCAACATAGTCCATATTTCCAAAACAACCAATGCGAAAGCAGGTTATGTGGGGTAAATACTGCTGTAACTGGCCCAGAAAATCCTGTTGG
This sequence comes from Podarcis filfolensis, assembly GCF_964270895.1. NCBI lineage: Eukaryota > Metazoa > Chordata > Lepidosauria > Squamata > Lacertidae > Podarcis > Podarcis filfolensis. The sequence goes on along the minus strand of NC_139608.1, from coordinate 39,801,878 downwards.
CACCTCTGATCACTCCAATGAATAGTTTGGCAGAAATTTTATTCCACAAAAAGAGTTATGGGGTTTGAAATCGGATAAGCCAGACACATGAACGCCTTACCTTCCTATTGTGATCATAAGCAGAATCAACTCCTAAGATGCTGTTCACTTCTACATAAGGATACTGCTTCTCAAGAACACTAACCACATGCTCCACCTTGAGTTTTTCTCCTGTATTTACTTTGTTGTATATCTGTCAAGAAAACATTGACACATGCACAGTTAAAAACATTACCTCTTCTCCTTACACTTCAGAGGATCATCAATAAATCAGCTGCTCTCTCAATTTCGCTTTGCCTGCCCTTATGTATCAAACTCCCTCCAGGAAGACCTCAGCAGTGCCTCTTCTCTCTTTCTACTAACCCAGTTTCAAAACCCACATTATCCATGAAGTGTTTGGCTTAGTCTTTTTGTCCCATCATCCCCAGGCCTAAGGTAAACAAAAGTGACAAAAGTAGCAGCCTCATTTTTTGCTCATGTGCAGTGTTTTATAGAGCAACTACAGCCCAACACTTGGTGTAGGCTAGACCTGCAAAGCTGATGTCTGCAGGAAAATAATTATACATATCATACAGTACAGACAGATAGATGGCTGTATGCATGCATGCATTACAAGCTGCTTTGGTTATCTATTTTACAAGTTCTTACAGTGAAAAGTTTCTCATGAGTTCTCCCAATATCTTTATTTTCCCAAGATGTTTAAGTGCCCAGCAGAATGTCATGAGGGGAAGTAAATTACTGATGGTGGCATGGATGAGCCTCTAAAAAAGGCCGATCACCATTATGAACCAACTTTGTTAAGAGCGAGTTGAAGGCTAAAATCAAACTGCAGGGACAACAGGAAAGGGAAGACAGCACATGGCACACAATGTAGGGCAGGAAGGATGGAGGAATCCACTCTTACCCCCCCCCCAAACACATACAAGCCTTGGCCAAGAGACAAGTATGACTGTGACAACAAGCTCTCAATTGCACAGGTTCATCAGCAATAAGGTAGAGGGACCAGGGTGGAGACAGGAGCAAGGGAAGGGCAGCATTAAAACCCTCATTGTGGTGCCTAGGATGATTTATATTCTGCCCCCCTATCTTCCAATCCCATGCTGCCATCACTATAGTTACAGGATAAGGAGAAGATGTGAAAATGCACAACAGTGTACCAGATCGTTCCTCACCTTACCTTTCTATTACATTTACATCAGGAATGCACAAGAGGGAGCACATGTAACTTCAATTTTACAGCTTAACTTGGAGAACAGTGCAGTGGGAGAAAAGTGGCTTTGGCAAGAAAAGTTATCCTTCCAGGAAAGAGATGGTCAAGAACTCACAACAGAACCTGCCCTCATATTACTGACAGCAAGTACATTACCACTTTCATAATCATTAACCCAAATATTCTGAAAAGGCAAACTGCTGCAACAAGAAGTGTCTCTTCTTGTTGCAACAGCCTCAAGGCTGACATAAAGAAATACAGCTGCATTAATTCTCTCCAAAACACTCACAGATATAACCGTCTGGAAGGCAAAATTATTATCAACTTCTTGCGCAACATAATTGTAGGCTCGAAGGAGGGCGACCCCAGCATCTTGTAAACCATCAACATCTTCAGAGTCATTAACCACAAAAACCAGTCCAATCCTATTAACGAAACAAAAGAAAACAGACTAAAATCCAAATCAGATATTCAAAAGCACAGCATCTGTAACGGAAATGTTTAGGTTTGTGAACACGAGTGACAGTGACCACCACTAAATACTACCAATCCTTTATCAGTGGTTGAAGGGATGTAGGAATGAGCTGTCGGATTGTACTCTTTCCCCTGCAACCCCTTCCTTTCTTGATGCACAACTAACCAAGGTTAATGCTAACCAGGGTTCAATCCTAACCAGACAATGGAACTAACACCAAGCTCTGGTTTCAAATCCCGAGTTAGGAGCCAGACCTGGTTAACATTAACAATGGCTGACATTGGTGCAGACATGGACTGAGCCATGAATCTGGCTGGTGTGGAGAAGTCATCCATGAGGAGGAGGAGGCATTGTGGTACACAGCCATATAATGTTACATCTGCATCATTCCTCCATGTCTGTGGTATTTCACATGTGTGCAAAACTCACATTATAGGCATAAGCATGTGCCCCATATCAGATTTCCCACAGCCACTTGGTACAAACCAGGACCTCCAGATACCTCCCATATGTGATCAGACCCAAAAGGCTCCTCTCTCATACAGTTAGGTATAATAGGTAGTGGAGATGCACAGTTGCTCAAGAAAAACTCCCATCATGCCAAATATGTACTTTTCATAGGTTTGGAAAGGTGATCAGCTGTGGACATTACTCAGCTTCAAAAATAAAATTGTAAGTTCCACACCCATAGAAACTGCAGCATTACCTCAATGGTATGTGGTTACTAAGGAACATTTCAGCCACGCTAAGCAACTCTGCCGAGCTCTCATGGGACGGGTCTACGATGAGTACCTGAAAGTCATAGCAAAGTAAGGATTCAGATGCCATTACATCACTTCAGAAGGATGAGAACCATGTTTCACAATTTTAATTTTAAATATGTTTTAGATCTCTCTATGGATTCTTATTTGTATGGGTTTTTTTATATTGGAACAGATATACTAAGCTAAATATATAGGATTGTCTTAATTTTAGTGGAAAACTTACCATAGAAATTAATTAAAACATTGCATACAAATAAAATCTTAAGTTGCCCAACTCTTGAAATCTTAGAGTGAAGTTCATAGACCAAACCACTTACAAAATTATGGAAGTTTTTCCTTATTTGTCTGATTACACCAGGGAAAGTAGGGCGCAGCAGCTCCTGGACACTGGAAGGCCAAGAATTGTATCTGCTGTCAACTTCAAGATTATTGATCCACTAAAAAGAAAAGAAAGTCAAACAAAATAAATTAAAAATATTTGTTGCTTGGACAATTAGAACTTATTTCAATTTAGGGCCACTATTTAGCGATTCAATTGCAGTGGAAGTAACTGAACTGTATGGATTTGTATGTTGAACTAAAATAAGGTTCAAGACTTGCCTCAAAGAATTTACACAAGTGTGCCAGGATATGTAACATACTGTGAATGATTTTTTTTACTGATCGATGGAAATCTCACCCCACATACTCACTGAAATAGCAGGACTTCTGATATCTACAGCATAGTCAGAGTCCGATGGCTGGATGTTCAGCTTTAACACATTGTGCATGGAAAGGCCAACAATTCCCAAACTATGCAGCCCTTCCATAACACGAGCTTCGTTCCTCAGGACATCAAACAAACTAGAAAGAGCACAGATCAGATAAAACTTTAGAATGCCACCAGCTGATAATACTGTAGCATTTTATATTGCTATACTGTAACCTAAATTAAGAAGAATTTGAAGAGTTCGTACCTAAATATGTCCTGTGTGTCTAGATCTATGTGCAGCCCATTGATGAACAGGGCAGAATCCCCAGATTGCAAACCTAAGGTTCCTTTGAAGTACTGAGGAAAAAGTGCAACAAAGACATTAATAGACTTTTTAAAATACTAGACTTGAAGAATACATAACTTAAGATCAAATCTTTTCAAAGATTTAAAATATTAACTGATCCCAGAAATGGAAATTCAGTTGGTCCTGCCTGGATAGCAAATCAGCTATCTGTATTAATCTAATGCAGCACAAAGTGTGAATTATCTTACGATAAAAATAGAATGATGAGGTATTAACAGAGCGATCCAAACCCCTGATCCACCACACAGGAAGGAGTCTGGAGGAGGAGCTTTCCCTTTACCTGTGTTCATGCTCTGCCATTAGCAGGGCTCACCTACCAATGAACTTTCAACTGAACTGGAGCAGCCAAGTACAGGTGACGACCATTTTGCACAGGGGTTCCATTCCTGGCCCCTGTGCACCTCAGTGGAGTGCACATAAACCCAACCCGCCCCCATTCTGCCCTGTTCCAAATCCAAAAGGACCCACACATTGGTGGACATGTGCAAAATGGTTGCTGCCTGTATTCATTGGCTTCTAAGTACCTCCAAGTTAATCCAGTCCTCTCTGTTGCATCAACCTGGAGCTGGTGCCACTGAACTAAAATATTTTCCTACCCATCACACCTTGCACCCTGCCAGGCACAAGCAGAGAGACTCCAGATGCTATTGTAGCACCTGTTAAGCCCTGCTGCCAACCACCAGGGGTTTGGATTGCATGCTAAATAAGGCCTGCTGACTGCCCATTCTTTGATGATGTGGAGCAATTACAAGCTGTGCTCCCATTTCAATTACTGCTCTTCTTTATAGCATCCAAAATTCTATGTAGACATGGGGAAGTAAAATGGATCAACTATTTACTTGTCCTCAAGCAATCTGCCTACACACTTGACCGATAAATAAATTTAACGAAGTGGTTTTATCATACTCTAGAATCATGTTAGCCATTTTAAAGAATATTGAGGTACTTATGATATATGGCTGATATATGATATGGGGATGGCAGCTTACTAGCTGAAAGTATAACAGAGACTGATGTAAAAGGGATGTAAAAGGAATAAAGTTTGTGTACCATAAGCAAAAAATATAAAGGCCACTATCAGTGGCCATCATTTGCACTCAGATGAAATCAAAATGTGCGCACAAAGCTGTCAGAGGTCACCTCTGGGGGCTAAATCAAACAAAGAAAAATAATCTTACCAAAGTTACTTCTCTCACTTCAACCAACCTACCCTCAAGAATGAGATTCATATATAATACTAATAAGCATTTTTTTTGTGCCATGTAAATTGCAAAGTTCAGTCCTCAATGTAGATTTAGAGCAATCTAGGTTGCAATCCTATACTTATTTAGTGGGGCTTACTTTTAGTTAAACATGTCTGGGATTGCACTGTTAAAACCTGTTATGCTGAACTGTTAAGTGGTATTTGTATTCTGATATCTGAACAACATTCTGCCCCATTGTTTCTTTTCTAATTGCTGTGACAACCCAGTTCCTCTGAGGTAATTCTTTTCTAGAATGGGACTCTTCAGGGAGCTTGTTAAGACAGCATTCCTGATATTTTGCACATTCACCCTGACATTTCTTACAGTAAATAGATATGCAGATAGATACATTATTCCCTTATAGAGAAAGTTAAACAGATATTATGCAGCAGATTCAAATACACTGTGATTTCAGTCTTAAACAGAGATAAAGAAGTCAATTGAGGGAATTGTACTGCTCCTGCTGTGCCAATTGTTAAAGTTTCTATTTGTTTCATCCCCAGAACACATCACAGAAGCCACTAAGTTTCAAGTTTGACACGCACTGGGACTTATTCAAAAGCAAGGCAAAACCCAAAAGGCCAAGTTTTCCTTGAGTAACTGCTTGTGACTATTCCCTGGGAAATATCCAGATAAAACCAGTTAAGAGCCACTTGGCTCATAATTTCCGAGCTTGTAGAATACAAACCTTGCACAGGGTTCATAGTTAGGGTTCACTGGAACAAACTCCCACAGAAGGTAGTGAACTCTTCTTCACCGGAGGTGGAGGTTGGACGGCCATCTGTCCTAGATGCTTTAGATTACCCTCGGTGCCCCTTCCAACTCTACAATTCTATGGTTCTATGTTATGATGAAGAACCTTTCCTCCAAATTCTGCCCTAAGCTGTAGCTACTACAGTACAACCAGAAACCAACAAAACATTCTGGACATTCTGGAAGAAGAACAGCACTTCAAAGTATTTAGAGCTCGATAAAATGTACTTTTTAAATACAGAGAGGCAGTGTGGCTTACTGGCTAGTGTCAGCCCAGGAGACCTAGGTTCAAATCCCTATTTTGCCAAGAGGCTCCAATACAATAAGGCTCCATACAATTACCTTTTGGTTCTCTTCAATTTCTGATCTGAGTTCTGAAGAAACAACTGTTTTTGTTATTGCCCTACAGAAACCAAAAGAGTCACATGTTATCATTAATTGCCTGTCCTACCTCTTCTTTTGTTTTTATATCTGTTCCACTTCAACATGTCCCACTAGGGCATACAATTGTTACAAGTAAACAGATACTGGAATTCATACAGTATAGAAAACATTGCAACTGCAAGGACAACAATTAATCTATTTCATTTAAGCTATCTAGTGCAATCAATTGGGGGGGGGGAACTCCACATATTAAACTCTACAGTTTGTGCCAAAATTTGTGCCAAAAATGGTTGCACAAGAATTAAGTGCTTTCAGCTTTTAAATCCAAAAGGACACATACCAGGAGGAAGTTATTATCCCTTAAAAGAGATTGGTAATCTGAGCCAACTATGAACTTAACATCTCTAATTTAATAGAAAACACCAATATGCACTTAAGATTACAAATGCTGTAGTACTGATGATGCAGAAATACTGACTTTTCAGGTATAGCCTGCCCCCCTCACTGAAGATATGACCAGTGTAGGTTGTTGTTGGCTGTATAGCTGCCCGGTTATGTCTTTCCTGCCCCAGTTCCTTGCAAACTGATTATGAATGGTTTTCTTATTCCTGGCTGAACGCAGGCATTTTCTCCACCTCCAGCGCCTTTCTGTATATGTGAATCCTTTCTGCTGTCAAATTGTCTCTACTTTATCAGAAAAACACCCTGCATTTTCATTGAACTTCCAAGGTGGCCAAATTTAATATTTTCAAATATGCAAGGGGTATTTCACTACCAATTCATACTAAAGTTTTCAAGGTATTAAGAGCAAAATTATAGCAGAGATGTTGAAAAGCAAGTCTTCCCTTTTAAAATGATCTAATTCCACAATTGCTCGTTGCCAAACTATCAGTTAGCTGGTCGAAGCTGGATGGACCACACTGGGGCAACCATTTCCCCACAAGTAAGGGGGCCAAAGTAGTTTGTTTCCGTTTCAACAACCAGGATCCCCAATCTACTCTGAGATCTTTGATCACTTTCACCAAAGTAAACAGCACAATAATCTACATTTGCTTAGCAGCAGCAGTTACCTAGCCTTTGTGGGAAAATTCTGACTTAGATCTTTCATGACCATCAAAGCATCCACCGTAGGAGCAGCCAGAATACGAGCAGCAGTTTGGAAGCTCAGATCTAAAATTGAAAATAGTTCAATCATAAGGCAGTCCTTCAAACCTGGAATGTTGTAAAGCTTAACTCTGCTAGGTGCCAAGATCAGCCTAATCTCTTGAAGCTCTTAAACACCCAATTATTCCTCTCACGCACTTTGATGAAACTGCTCACATGGCTGAAGTGGAGTTCATGCGTAAGGGCATCCCTGGATCAAGCCAGCGCATCCACCAATGTCCTGTTCTTACCAGAGTACACAATTCATACAACTGGATATAATGCCGAGAAACATTCACCAGTTAGAAATGAATCAGAAGGATTTAGGAATTTTACCGCGCTGGTTTACTCAGAAGAAAAGGCCACTGCATCCAATGGGGTTTACTCCCAAGTGTGTTCTTTCGTCACCTTGAGCTATCTATAATGCAACTATGAGCCGTAACTATAATGCAGCTGCGAAGAATGCAACTGGCAAAAAAAAAAAAAAAGGTGGCACCGAAATAAGAAGAATGCAAAAGGAGGAACTTCTTTGCTTAATGCCAACTAACAGAGCAATCCAAAGCACTTGGCAGGCAGTGGCAGGGTTGTGTTATCACCACCTTGGCAGCCTTCTTGCTCCTGCTGGCCACAGCAGAAGAGGCAGGCAAATCACTGTGGCAGCCTGGAGCTGGTGCATTGATTTGGCTCGAAGACATCACAAGGCAGCAGTGGGGTCTGCTTGGGATCCAGCAGTGACAGTCATGGGGCTTCCCTAGAACACCCCATTTAGGGGCTTTCCATGAGCTACCACCAGGTGGAATGAGGAGCTGGGAGTTGATGCTGGCATCACTCTGTGGGTAGAGGGGCACCTTCATCTAATCAAATTCCATCCCAGCCAGGCACAATGGGGTTTTGGATTGAAGACATAGAAGATGGAACTCCAGGTGAATGCTGTTAGGAGCAACGTTTTCTTCTTCAAAGTATGCAGAAGAGCTGAAGCAGTTTGCAGAAATATTGTACCTATCTGGCACCATGAGGAAACTACTTCAGCTATTCTACGTAATTCAAAAGTTTAAGATGGTTGCTGAAGAAGGAACCTGTGCTTTGAAATATGTTGACGTGTAAAAAATGCAACTGCATTCAATTTGATGCTTCGCACAAAGGGAAAATGCCTTGGGGTGGTGCTGATGGAAAGTGTCTTCATGCTTGTATCTGTTCCAGGAACGGTTGCATTTATGGATGCTTCTGCTGACACAAGAGCACTTCGTAACGAAGTCATAATAAATTTATTTTAGTGTGTGTATATAAGAACTTAAGTGCAGCGTAAGAGCTCCTAGGAAGTTGAAGTTCACATTTCAGATTTGCAGGAGAGAGGTTACTTACCTTGTAATTGCCACACTTTTAAGGGTGCCATTTCATTGGTGCTTTCAACAAGATGTTTTCTTAGTTCTTTCAGTTCTTCTTTCAAACTGGGGTGCAACTGCCTGGAATAAAAAATGAATTAAGAAAACCTATATTATTAAAGGTAAGGGTACCCCTGACCATTAGCGGACGACTCTGGGGTTGCGCGCTCATCTCGCTCTATAGGCCAAGGGAGCCGGTGTTTGTCCGCAGACAGCTTCCGGGTCATGACTAAGCCGCTTCTGGTGAACCAGAGCAGCGCACAGAAACGCCGTTTACCTTCCAGCACAACTGCACTTAATAGATGTGGATTTGGGTCCCTTTTCTTAATATTTTGTAGGTAGGCTTTAGTCGGAAAATGCAGCTAAAAGTAACAGAGGAAGCTGCTGTATACAGTTTAGTTGGCCCATCTAACTCAAGATTGCCAACACCGACAGGCAGCAGCTCTCCAGGGTTTCAGGTAGAAGTCCTTCCCATCCTCACCTGCTGATGCCGTGTTTGAACCTGGGACCTTTCGCAAGCAAAACATGTGCACTATTACGGAGTCCCCTCCCTGCAATGTTCTTCATGTATTCCCTTGCAAGTCAGTTTCTGGAATGCTTTAGGTGAAAAAGCCAAGGAAAATGAACATGTTTGTCAAGGCATGACGTACCTCAGTTTTCCAAATAGAAATCCCTGCACTTCATCAATGGGGTCATTTTCACCTATTACAGTTGCATTCACATCTGCACCTATAGAAACAAGAAAAAACTCCTTGTTATGATACCATTTAGGAAACGATCAGTCATAAAGAGTCTGACAAGCTTTGCAAGCCTTCAGCACACAATATTAGCACTGCAGACAGCCATAACAGCAAGCACATCTTGTTTCTAAGACAAGGAGACAATTGCTGCAATTTCTTACAACAGGCACCAAAGTGTAGTGGGGGTATTCCCTGGGGGAACAGTGACATTCCTTGCCACTCATTCCCTGAGGGTTTTACGCTGCTACTTCTGTCAACCAGTGAATAATCTGGTGCTGCTCTCCACTGCCACCGTGAAGAGTCTCAGAGTGAGACTCTCCTCACTCTGGCTCCAGAGGGAGCAAACATCAAACACTTTTTTCAAAAGAAGTGGCTTGTCGCACAAAAAAGGACAGAACAATGACGACACTCCTCATTCTGCCTCTGCATGTTTCTCTGCATGTTTTTACTTAGTAGCCAACACCATGCTAGTAGCATTTGAAGCCAGCAAATTGGTGGAAGGGAGGGATTAACACAAAGTAGGATATACAAAACACAGATAAAAATTGCAATAGCTTCTCCTTCATTTAGAAAATGTGCTACTTTTCATGCACCACAGCTTATTATCATAAAAAAAGGATCTGTGGGAGGAAATTAAACATGTGTGTAAGAGGTTAGGCAGCCTTGCAAGGAAAGCAGAAGATGACAAAGGAAGTGTGAGGCAAGACCCTGGAACTGGGTCCTGAGGGGAAATTGGGCACACAGATTGCTAACAGCCAGGGAGAGAGCAAGTCCAGACAAGCTTCCCACTCCAGCTTGAACTAGTAACCTACACAATCCTGCCACGTCAAGGGAAGCTAATGGGTTGCCTGGGCAAGTTGCCTCATCCTAAAGTACATCAATATATGCATGAACCTTCCAGTCCTTAAGAGTATCAATCCAAAGGTTGCCTAGTCTAGCTTCAGCAGCTCCTGTCAACGTGCAATCAATTCCAGAGTGATTGCTACTCAGTGGGTTTTCATTTATTGTTATTTAGCTTGTTACAAGCCATTTTGAGCAGAATTTCCTTGTGGAAAGGTTGTATATAAATAAATACGAATGATTTAGATTACTGCAGCGTATTGCTAATATACCCTGAAAAAGTGATTCAATTCTAAATAGAATAACAGCGAGAGCATATGAAGAGAATTTTAAAAACAACTTTGGAACATATGCCAGTTCATGGTGAAACCATCACTGCTCTTAAGGTAGGAATTCACCTTTCACCTGGGTATCATCCTTGGCCTTATATTCTGTGCTTTTAATGGCCAGCTCCACACCATAGCCTGACAGGTAGACTCTTTCTTTACTTGGATTCTACAAGAGAGAAAGGAGTAAAAGCAAGGTAACCTGGGCACAACAAGACATTTGCTAGGTTTATCTCTCCCAACTTTGCCAGACCATAATCACAGGCAGTTGGACCATCCTGATTTAAACTTGGAACAAGTGCCCAGCTGTGTTGCAGCTCAGCTATAAACACCCACCCACCGTCCTCTGTGATAAGAAAGTTGCAGCCCAGTTCAGAACTCCAACTGATAGGAGGATGACAAATGTAGCTTCCATCTAACAAGCTCTTGTAGTGATTCCTGCTGTCTTGGCAATGCTTCTCATGCTGGCATTTACATATCTGGAACCTCAAATTTCATTGCACATTGCCACAAAAGTCATAAGGGGCAGTAAGACTATAAAAAGAACTGTAACCAGAAATATCCTGAATCTATTACCTCTTCAAATTGAGACCTAACAGCTTCTAGATCTTTAAAACAGTGAGTCTAGATTCAGCTTCACAGTTGTCTTGTACGAACAGAGGAATAAATCTTTGAATATAATCAGAAAAGATAGACCCTCTTTCAAAACACACAAATGTTGCAATATTGAAAGCAATCAAAAACTGGCAATATGGTTTATATAAAAACACACACGATTTTAGAACTCAGTGCAAAATATTCCTGAAGTGGCACTTAAATAACAAATATTGTTCCTGAAAAATACTTGAAATCATGTGGACTTTCCTAAAATTGTTTTAGTACTTACAGCGATGTAATGCCTAAGAATGTAAGTGATTTCTCCAGCATTGACTTTTGATACAAGTAGTCTGTGAAATCTAGACATCTCCTCAGAGCCAATCTCAGCATACAAGATTACCACAGGACTTTCGGGGTCTGAGACTGGGTATTTGTGGTCGCCCTTGAATATAAAAGGCTTTGGCCTAGAACAAGATGAACACCCCAATATAAATACTGTGCTTAAACAAGATTAGATAATGCTTATGACTACACTGAACATATAGAAGAGACCTAAATAGGTAACTATGACAGTCCTTATTCTAATGCTTGTATCATTAAATGTGATTCATGAAGAATTAAAATAAGATTTCCATATGGAAATCCCAGCACTTTATTGCTCTGCTTCTCACGATTGTGGAACTGAATGAATTCCTAAAATGGTGTAACTTATAAAGCCATTGCAAATGGAACTGAACAGTATGCGTTTTATAATTGTAATGGTTTTATCTATTTGTATCTTTGTTGTAATCTATTGTTGTAACCCACCCCAGAATCTTATGATTGCATCCCACTCTGGGACCTTATGTCCAAAGTAGCAACATCTTAAGATTGTAATCAATCATTTAATCAGAATATTTATAAATCACCAACTCATAAAAAATAGCAAAGCAGTGTACAATAAAATTATTTAAACATCATGAAACTGTGAAATCATTGCCCTATTTTAACAAAACAAGCAGCAGCATAGGTGCCTTGGTACAAAATAAAACTACCTTTCTGAAGCTGTTTGTAGAAGCATTTTGAGTTTGTCAGATTCACAAGTCTTCTCTCCATGTACAACAAAAAATGCATTACATCCCTCTGGTGGCGGCTCATCAGCTGCTATCTGTATTAAAATGGATCTATTATAGTAAGATGTCCACCTTTTTAGGGGGGGGAATCGCATCATGGTCATAGTAACAGCATCACAAGATACTCTGCTTCTAATAGATTCATCTGTGCATTGTCATTTTTGATCCATATGAACGAACAGTAGAGCACTGAATCACATCAAAAAAACTGGCCACGACTTGTGGAATGGGGGCATTTGCACAGCTTTTCTGCTTCCAGCCCAGATGGATACCAGCGAGGAAGGTAGAATAACTTCTTAGATTCTTTCAAAGACAAATACCACACAAAATAAAGACCACTCCATTTTATAATCAATCAAGAAAGGTCTCCTGTCTTGGAGCTAAATGAGAGAAAGAGGGATAATCTTACAGCAACTTTATTTGTTCCCTTCCCTCCCCCCCCCATCTCTCTCCCCTCTTTTCTTTATCTCGGTCTTGTGTTGTGTTTATTATTAATGTTGGGTGAGCAGCTATTGAGGAATGGTAGGCGAACAAGATGGTGGGCAGGATACTGAAGCAGTTTCCTTTACAATTGCAAAATGAGAAACCATTCCTTTTAAATTTAAGTTTTGGGGTTTTTTTAAAGGAACATAAATATCCATGTGGTACCGTATTTTTCGCCCTATAGGACGCACTTTTTCCCCTCCAAAAATGAAGGGAAAATGTGTGTGCGTCCTATGGGGCGAATGCAGGCTTTCGCTGAAGCCTGGAGAGCGAGAGGGGTCTGTGCGCACCGACCCCTCTCGCTCTCCAGGCTTCGCGCAGGTCTCCGCAAGGCCCGGGAGCCCGGCGCTGGGCTCCCACCGTTTGCAGAGAGTTGCCTGTTCTGGGGGCTGGGGTCGGGGGAAGCTCGGGCTTCCCTCGCCCCAGCCCCGTGCCTGGGGGAAAATAATTTCCCCCCCTTTATTTCCCCCCCAAAAAACTAGGTGCGCCTTATGGGACGGTGCGTCCTATAGGGCGAAAAATATGGTAACTTTTGCAGCACTGGTACCATGCCCAATACTTCTCTGGGCGGTGGTCAGGAAAGAGGTGGAAGATTGTCAATGCCTAGACACAACACCTAACCTTGGTGTCTAGGCTGGCAAGCAATCAATCAGGGAAGATGATATTATCTGTCAACTCAATAAGGTCCATCAACATATTACCACTCCCAATATACACAGTATAGTCAGTCATTGTCAAAAAATTAGTCATTGTAATATGGTCACATACAAGGCTTAGGTTGCTAGTTCAGGGAGAGGAGACACCCAGTGTTTCCTTTTGCATTACTGTCTGTATGAAAACATGAGAATCAGAAATGTTCCAAAAGCTATATACTAACCTGCTGGAAGGCTTGAACCGTAGCTGAATAAGAGCGCAAAGACAAGGCAAATTTCAACAAGTTCTGTTGCAAAGGTGAAAGATTCTGGGAAGCTGCTTGTAGCATTGCATAGTAAGAGGAATAATCAGTACCTGTCAACCCACAAAGTAAACTATTTAGTTTTTAATGCAAGTGCAGAGGGATTTTAAAAATCAGCTATAATTGTCGTGGTTCATACTACAGTATAACTGTATGCAAAAAGTGACACAATTTTAAACAAGGAATCAGCATCCTGTGCAGTCATATCAAGTTGGAAATATATGACTACAAGTTGGTAAACACTGTGATCCTAGGCTACCTCCATATAATACTGCATGCAGAAAATATATTTCTTTCTCTCTCTGAACTTGATTATTCATACTCATTGGTCACTACTACAATTGCTAAGCACATAATTGCTTTTAAGATATACTTGGAATTCAAGTCCATTATAGATATGACTTCTGGAATGTGTCTGATCCATTTAATGAGATATCCTCAATAGTAAGCTATTATATTACGACATAATTCTATTACAACAAAATATTATATATTTTCATTAATAATAATGATGTCTTAGTTACTTTAGCTTGTTAACCTTGCAAAGACATATCGATTATAAATTACAGTCATTAGGCTCTAAAGAGGTGGTGAACCATCTCCCCATCCCTGCAGGCACCACATTCCCTCATAGACAGTGACTGGGGCCAAAGCATACATATACAAAGCTCTCTCTCCCCCACCCCAACCCTCCCATTACACCCACATGGCATTCACACCTCTCTCACATACATATCCAGCTTGCTTGACTTCCATGCTGCACAATGAGAAAATGGCTCCTTCTTACTGCACAGCACTGAAATGACAGCCAATCAGAATGGCAAAGCACAGAACTGTCACTGCTTCCACCAGTCTGATTGGCTTCTGTACTAGCTATTTAAAAGTGTTTTGTCCACAGTTCAAGTTTTGGTGCACATGTAAAGGGGGAAATGGAATGGGCAATTAGCATGTGGGAAGGAAAGAGTGTATGATCCTATCCCTAGTTTTTCATCCCTTAAGAGTAGGCTTGTATAACTTGTGACTCAGCAAGATGGACGCTGTCCACTATGTATTGTAGCATGTCAAAATAAATCTGCTTTTGAAGACCAAAGTAGGCAGCAACACAGATAAAGGCTCAGAGTGGGGAAATGCAGCTAGCAGGTTTATTTGGCTTGGTCAGTCACTAAGTTCTACAGATCTGCCTTAAATGGCCAATTTATATCTGCATAAGCTTTGACTGGTTACCATTTTCCATTAAAGTGTAAAGCATAAATGAAAATCTTTACTATTTTTATATTTAGCATTATTCTACAAATGGAAAGAGAAAAACAAGTTACAGTCGTACCTCGACTCCTGAACGCCTTGGGAGTTGAACGTTTCGGCTCCCAAATGATCAAAAACCGGAAGTGAGTGTTCCGGTTTTCGAACGTTCTTTTAGAAGCCGAATGTCCGATGGGGCTTCCGCAGCTTCTGATTGGCTGCAGCAGCTTCCTGCAGCCAATCAGAAGCCGCACTTTGGAAGTCGAATGTTTCGGAAGTCGAATGGACTTCCAGAATGGATTCTGTTCAATTTCCGAGGTACAGCTGTATTAAGTGTTTGTCATTTATACCAATGAGCATTTACAAAGAATTTAGCGCACGGTACCCTATCTGATTACAAAGCAACCAAGCAAAGCAATAATTACCATCATGACTGGATGATCCAAAGTCCTGACAGGTTTCAACAAAGCTCCAAAATTTCTCTTGACCTTCTTCTGCTAAAAATTCACTGAAGAAAGGAGGGGAGAGGAATCATTACATTATGTTAAGTTTTATTTGCTTTGGGGTTTATTTTTAAAAACACCTATGACACTGCATTTCACAAGTCCAGATTCAAATTTCATTCAGTAATTAATTTACTGGGTATTTTTAAGGCAAGCCACTGTCTAAGCCTCCCTCATTTGCAACACAGGGACACAAATTATATGGGAGATTACATTTTTAAATTGCTTTTTTAAAAAAAAAACCATTGAGTTAACCATCTTGCTTACCTTGCTTCAAGTAATAAAGGTGTGGAAAACCACTTAGTAGTCAAAGAAGTCGTCACTGCTTTTGAATCAGCTTTTACCAGGGAGAAGCTCACCCATATTCCAATAAGTGCAATTAGAGTTCCCATCTTATAAAAGAACCTGGAAACAAATGAAGACATTTAACTTAAGCATTGTATTTCAGCAGAAATAGTTAAGCAAGTGTATGTTTCTGTAAATCCACGGGTGTGCAATCAGTTATAAGGTATATATCTTGACACAAAAGCTGGGCCTGCCATCTTGCTGAAGCTAAGCAGCACCTGGTTGGATAACCACCTGAGAATAAAATGTGTGCCACCTTGGGTTCCATGATGGAAGAAAGGCAGCATATAAGAAAATAAATAAACAAAATCTGGGAAAATAAAGGGACAATTCTAGGACTGATTCAGAGGTAATGGGCTGATTCACATGTATTGGGGGAACACGTGTTGAAATGCCTACACTGCAGAGGGTTGGACTAGATGACCCTCAGGGTCCCTTTCAACTATGCAATTCTATGAGTCTATCATGAGCTAGTGAATAAGCAGGTGTTCCAGTCCCGTTTCTTCTTTTCCCCTCCTGATTCCATTTTCCCCTTCTGTATCATGTCTATTAGATTGTAAGTCTATTTACAGGGACTGACTTCTCTTTTAATACATGCACAGCCCTTAGAAAATGCAGGCACTTTGTAAGTTAATAGTAATAATTTTACATTGCAGGAAGCGCAATATTAAAGCACATATAAAAGCCTCATGGCAATTCTATCATCTATGAAGTTGGCCTGAGAGAGTAGAGAAACGGAAGTCTCAGAAAAATGAATCCTTCCCAAAAACGTAGTAGATTTGTCTCACTTGTACTTCATATTGTAAAGGTAAGAAGTGGCACTGCAGAAATTACGTAAGAAGCTGCTGAGACAGACGCTAGTCCATCTAGGCCATTATCATCCAACCTACTATCTTCAAAATCCTCAGCAGGAACGTGTCATTCTCAGCCCTGCTACTCAGTATTTTTTTAAAAAAACTAGTGCTTCCCCCTTGATCCAATGCATCCTACTGTGCATTCACGGTCTACTCTTAGCACCATTATGGGACTCCAGGACGCAGGCATGTCCAGATATGGCAAATGATGACACTTCTGACCATGCCAATTGCGATCACAAATCCCATTGTGCAGGTAAGATTTCAGAAAGGCGCTCCTGTCCCTCTGCTGCAACAACACCGAATCCAAGAGCCCTGGGGCTGACCCCCTCGTTTGTTAGATCTTCCTTTCCGTGCACAGTTTTAGCAAAAAATACTTGTCTGTAGGGATCCAAAGGAGCTCTACGAATAAACACCAAAACTGCTAACCGCATCTCTGTCCTTCGGTTCGAGATATCCGAATCCTTGACAACGCCACAAAGTTGCCGAAATTCGGGCTGCAATCCTAACCCTGGGGGTGAAACCCACGGGATTCAATAGCACCTACCTCGGAGCCGACTCCGTCTGGATTGCAGCCTTAAAATCGCGCGGCTGTGTTGCAAGGCTGGAAACACGAGCTTGCTCTGGTTAACCACCCCGAATTCTCCGCGCCCCAGTCCCTTAGACCCCCCGCTTTCCCTGCTCGTATGGACTCCGCCTCCTCCGCTCGCGCCCCAGGAGAGCCCGAAAAAGGAGAAGCGGCGGCGGCGTCTTCAGATGCGGGTGTCCGGGAACCCAGGCACCTACTCACCGTCCAGTGCTGGGGCACCGCACGTGGGGGGAGGCGATGGTGCCGGTGCCGCGACTTAGCCAGAGGGCGCCTCCCGCTCCTGCCGGGGCTCTCGCGCCGTGCGGATTATTATTGCGCCTGTAAGCTACCGCCACGCTCCTTTCCTGCTTCAGCCGCCGCGGCTCCTTCGGTTTCCTGACAGCTCGCTTCCGGTTCCGGCCCCTCGCCGGCTACCAGGAAGAGCCGCGGTGAAGCGGCTCTTTGCCCTACGGAGGAACCAGTCTGGGAGCAGCCCTTGACGCCCGCGGCGCCATTTTGGCTATGGGCAAACAAAGTCCCGCTCCAGGCGACGCTCCAGTCGCCCAGCAGGGGCGCTGTTCCCATCACGAAGCGGAACACAAACTGTAAGCAGGCGGGCACGCAACCGACGGTACCGTGAAGCTGCACCCTACCCTTCCCGCTTTATTGTCTGCCGACATAATAGCATCTCCCGCTTCCACCTCGCCACTGAATTATTATTATTACTGTATTAGTATTATTTCCTCACCCTACACACAAATACGCACACGCACAAAGAGCTACAGGCTATTTCGCGAAGCAGTCCGCTGCAAGAGACTTGTGGCTTTTTCGTTTCAGGGTAACTCGACTAGCGTTAGATAGTACTGTACAGGCTCCAGCCCTAGGAAGATCGTCTTTAGGACCAGGCAGGAAGTCTTCCACCCGAGCCCTTGCCAGACTCCAGTGCCGCTCTGCACTTTCATAGTTCTGCATCGTGGAGGAGGCACCTGTTCTCCAAAGGTGGTTGAGACGACAAGCGCCCAACGTCCTCGTGCCTGGGCTCCAGCCATTATAGGAGTCTTGAGTGCAGCAGCATCTGAAGAGCCTCACGTTTCCTTCGCATCCCTGTTCTAGGCTCCTAATAGCAGCAACATTGTTTCCTGACCCCAGTTTAAAAACCTGCAAGACTTGAGAGTCCTTTAATAGAAATGAGATCAATCACTTCAGTTGGGATCTTCTGCCCAACTGCACCCTTTTCCAGGATACTTGATTCCATCTCCTATCCTTCCCCAGCTGTGGAAAGTAATCTGGTCTAAACCAATCCAAGCATCACCCATATATTCAAAGCCAGTCCCAGGTTTTCAAGTGGCAGAACCCTCAGCAAGATTTATTCAGTGGGACTACCAACTTCTGTGAACTAATTTTTTGACAGGACACCATCTGTGGTAGTGTCTCCTCTTCGTCCCCTTGCTGCCCCAACTTCCTGCTATATCCAGCCCTTGCTTAAAGGGTGAGTCCTTTAAAAGAGGCCCCGTGGATACAGAGTACACATGTTCCACAGGGCCTCTTTTAAAAGACTCACCCTGTATCATAGGTTTATTATAATGTGAGCCCTCTTGAGCGAGATATGCCCCCAAAAGGCAGCCAATTACTCACCCACCCAAGTGGGGAAGTAAGTGAGTGGCAATGACAGCAAGGAACACTGGAAGTAGGATCAGTGGTTATTTATTTATAATTTTTCTCAGGACTTTTTTCAGGGGAAACTTACTGGAACTCAGTTCCAGCACCTCTCAGGCGGGCACCATTGCCATTCTAAGAGAATGAGGGAGGTATTCATGGTGAGTTCCAGCACCTATTTTTCTAGAAAAATAGCACTGTGTTTTCTTTAACACTTTCATTCCCTTATTCAGGTACAAAGACTCCCACAGTGCCTTACAGTTCAATAATAATAAAAAAAAACAATCACAAGACAATTCCTGCCTTACCGTTTAAAATGCATGATGCCAAAGAAGAAAAAACAAATAAATTCAAGCACCATTTCGTAAGTTACAAAAGTCATAATGAAGGAGGTGAGGACAGGTGACCCCACCTAGGCCCGAAGTCACCCCCCCCAACCAGGCCTCAAAACTGTCCAAAATTCATTTCTTGTCTTCTAAAAAAATCCACAGCTAAAGTTTTCCTCTGTTTTCTCACAAGATGCTGTGGCAAGGGCAAACCGTTACTTTTATCAGTACGAAAGAGCTTCAAAAAGGCTAATGAATAGGCTCTGTTCAGAGCAAGCCTGAGAACTGACTTTTATCTCATTCAGTTGCAACATCTTTGACATACTGAACCACAAGGCTCCTCAACCCCCCCCCTTGGCTTCTCACCCCCTTTTCCTGGGAAGGGTGCCAAGAGTCCCAAGAATCCCAAAGATAGAAGCTTTCTGTTCATGCTCAGGGGAACTCAACATGGGGCAGGGCTCTTGAAGAGGAGGAGAAAGGGGAGGGAACTGGAAGGGGAATATATACTCTGTGCAAATGGCTGTGAACTCGTGCTTGTTTGTGAACTATCACACTTGCTCCTTCTACCAGTTCATGGATGGTAGAAATAAAGCTTTTCCCCCGAAACTATTCCTTGAGTGTCTGTTGACTCCCATCTCCCTTTCCCGGGCGCAATACTTTTTCCCACCTGATGGCAAAGCCTCATAAGGTTACAATAAGGCTGTTCAAACTGAAACCGAAAGGAGCTAGTCTCTCAGAAGATCCAGTGGAGTTGACCTGCTTCCCATTGCTCATTTTGCTTCAACCTGATAGAATGCCTACTGATAGGTGACAAAAAATGAAAAACCTTGTAGATCATATAATATGATATGCAGTGTGGACTGTTGGTCATTTAGCCACCAAATCTGGATAGCCAATTGTTATTATTATTATTTTATTTATTTAATTTATATACTGTACTATACCCGGATGTCTCAGGTGGTTCACATATCAATATCTAATAGTACCCATTGTCATTCTAATATTGCTTGCCAATATTCGTACACCAGCATTGCCCACATCACCACCTCCCCTTCTCTGAACTTGAACATCCATATATATTCAACAACTTTCCACCATCTGAGACTCCCCACCAGCTCCATATCTAAAATCCTCTCACGTGCAACACCACCTATCCCTCCCAATCCTGCCAGCCAGTGTTGCTTCAGACAAGTCTCCTTTTTTCATAAAGGAATGGCCACCTCCACCATCCCATTTCACATTCTTCCCCATCAGCAGAAGTGTTGGCAGATCATATACTCTGCACCCTCCTTAAAACTGCTGCTGGTGGTTTAAAATAAGGATGTGGATGCTAAGGCATGCAGTCCATCTTGGCTGTGAATCCTGAATGACCTGGTCCTTTGCCTACTCCTGCACAGATTCTTGGGCTGGGGTGTTTGGAGTTTGTTTTTGTTGCAGGAGGTTGTTGCTGTTGCTTTTTTGTATATTTATTTTAGATATTGTGATTTATGTGGAAATTGTTCAGTTTGGTTGTGTATTTTCTAATGATTTGTTGATTATGACTACTTTTGTTATGTTGTAGTTATGTATTTGTTCACGTTGTAAGGCACCTTGAGCATGGCTCTAACTGCAGAAAGGCAGCATACAAAAAAAATTATGTAAAGGTAAAAAAGTAAATGACCCCTGGACAGTTAAGTCCAGTCGAAGGCAACTATGGGGTGCGGCGCTCATCTCACTTTAGGCCGAGGGAGCCGACATTTGTCCAGACAGCTTTCCGGGTCATGACGCCAGCATGACAAAACCGCTTCTGGCGCAACAGAACTTCCCTGCCCTAAGGAACCATTTACTGGGCTGAAGCTGGTTCAGTATTTATTACGTTCTTCCAAGGAGCGCAAAGTGGTGTACATCTCCCCAATTTATTCCTACAGCAACTTTGTGAGGTAGAATATGGAAATTAGTTTATAGAGCTTCACCATTGAGCAGGGATCTGACCCTGCGCGCCACCCCGGCTTTCTCTGAGACTGTACTGGCATTGCAATATACTCCCGTGAGTATAAGAGTGCCACAGGCTGCACTAGGGACCCTGAAGGCCCTTCCCTTGTATATGACAGCCCAGTGTTGACTGCAATAGTGCAACAGTCCACGCGTGTCCATTATATTACATGTATTACAATATTATTATTAGCCGTTCATAACCAGTGAATGAGATGCTGCTAAAATACAGAGAACTTGTGTGTTTTAGAATAACAAGAGATCACAGCAACGGGACAATAATAAACCTTTTTATTAAGGGTCAGGCAGGTAAATGTAAGGCAGAGCGGGAGCAATGCGGCTTCAGGGCATTGTTTTCTTAGCTTGGGTTCGGAAGTGGGAGCGGGGAAAGGAACTGACAGCTTCCAGGTCGGTTTCCCGCCATCTCACCAAGCAGCGGACCGTCCCGTTCTCCATCTAGAAGCCATTTACTAAAGCGCTCCGAAGAAAGCCGACCAATCCTAATCTTGGTAGGCGGAGGCAGCTAAACGACCGTCCCGCCTCCTTTCAGACGGCCAATCGGGGCCCTCTCGCTTCCCCCAACCTCTCGCGGCGTTATCTATGGGCGACGCTGAGTTCTCGAACTACAGCCCCCAGGAGCCTCTGCGCAAGCGCCGCCTCAGCCAATCGACGCGCCCAGCGAGGAGAAATTATCACCGCTGTGGGCAGGACTAGGCGAGACCCAATCAATCGAAAGGGGGGAGGGGATGCTTTGCTGCGGCAGCGGAAGCAACACTCCCGACTGAGCCCCCTCAGCGTCGGCGAAAGAAGCGGCTCCGGAGGCTACTCCGAGAGGCTCCGCCGCCCCCTCGGCTGCAGGTAACTCGGCGGGCGAGTGGAGGGCTCGTTCTGGGCGCGGGGCGCCAGGGAGAGGCGCCGCTCCCTCTGGCCAAGCCCCGCCGAGAGTTACTCGAGATGCGCGCCCGAGTCCTCCTCACTCACGGCGGCTGCTCGGGGCGTTCGCGGCGGCCGCCGCAGCCTTTTTATTCTCGCTGAACATCCGGGTCCCTGGCCCTGCGCGTCTGTTTCACATAGTGATCAGGGAGGGAAGGGAGGCGGGCCCTGGCTACTCCTGATTAGCCATTACCTGTGTTCCCATTGGTAGTCAGGCCTAGCCTGTGCGGGCTTTCCCATTGGTTGGCAGGTTGTGCTGCCTTCTACGCTGGGCTGGCTCGCCATGGGGAAGTGAGGGGTTCCCATTGGCTGCCCGCGGAGGGGGGCGGGCTTCGCGCATGCTCTAGTGGGCGGAGCTTATGCCGAGAGGAGAGCTCCGCCCAAAGCGAGCGAAAGGGGAGGGGCCTCGGGAGCTGCCCCTGACCGGCGACGGGCGCTGCTCCCTTTGCCGCCTTGTGCTGCGCGCTGCGGCGTCTCCGCTGCTGAGTGCTGGCTTCTCCCTTCAAGATTCCGCACCGAACTCGGCCCGATCGCGCCTGTCTCGGAAGCCAAAAGTTGGAAGCGGCGGGTTTGAGGGCGGGTGAGCCGGCCCAGCTGTTGCAAGCGGCGCTGTTATAATCGTATTGATCGTAGTGGCCCTTCCACGACCAGCGCAGTTTAGGGTCGTGGGGTGGGGTGGGGCGAGGTATTAGGCTTGTTTCCCAGAACAAGGGGGAAAGAGAGCATCCCCGAATAAGGAGCTGCTCCTGGATTCCCCTAGATCTCGCACTGTGCACGTGCAGTCATTACCCCTGATGACTTCATGCTAGCTGCGTTCTGCTGCCAAGCAGGTATTTGAGATACTGTAGGTGTTGCCTGCAATTGATGTTAAAAGAGGGAGACGAACACATGAAATACATTTGTCTTGCGGTGTCATAAAGTGGTTTTGGAGTTGATGGTGATGTAGAAGTTATGATCGTGAAGGATGTGAAGACAGATTTAGTCTTCCCTAGCTTGCTACCATCCAGGTGCAGTTTGACTTTATCTCCCATCACTCCTGCTAATTGGCCATTTCAGCTGTCACTGATGGGAGCTGGAGTTCAGAACTGGTTTATGTGATTACTGTACTGATGTCAGGATCCAACGCCTAACACTCCATTATGCAGCCCAAGATTTGCTTATTCGGGAATAAGTTCTTTGTTAAGTGGGGCTTTCTCTCTGGTAAGTGTACACAGCAGATGCTTAGCTGTTCAGTGTAGATGTATTGTTCTGCGTAGTTGAACACTTCCTCTGGTTTCTGCATGGCTGCTGTCAACAGAAGTATATAGTAGTTTGTGTAGAAGTTTTGAGTTGCTTGGAAGCCCTCTGCCTGAGATCTTGGAAACGAGACAGTAAAGTAAGCAATGCTGATATAATTAGATCAGTGGTCTGGTTTTACATTTATAGTCACTTTCAGTGTTTCTATGTAGCTTGCTCAGCTGTTGCACAGAATTAGCTAAGTCTTTCTGACTGCATTTGGGTACCTGTGTGTGACAGCTGTGTTGCTCATCATTACCTTTACTGTCATGTGTACATGTGCAATCTTTCAATATAGTTTTAGTATTTAATACCAGCCTCACCTCCTTTGGAACTGCATGAGGAAAGAGTATAGAGAATTATAGCCATTTACAAAGTACGAGATAATTACATCTATCATTTCATTTATTTAAGGCATTTCTGCCCTGGTCTATAATCTTTAAACTATATTTGTTTTGTGTAGTTGATGGTATGTTTAATTGATGTTCAGTACATGATTAAAATACTTTGATATACCGTAGGTGTCTTACACAGATGTTTGCATAGCAACTGTTACTTACCGATATTACTAATGCTAATATTGAGTCTTAATTTCATAAGTTAATTATAGCCCTGAATTTTTTTCAGATAGTTAGTAGAGAAGTCCTAACGTCAAAATGTTGAAAGGTTAATATCCTCTGTACACAGTTCTGGGAGTAAGATTCATTGAACACAGTGGGACTTATTTCTGAGCAAACATAAGTTGGCACTGTAAACATTGGATTTGTGCCAGGCCTATGTATTGCTACTTTATTATTTGCACGTGGTGGTTGTCACTTGAACCTGTGTTACTATTTTTATATTTCAGTATATTAACGCACCAACATTTGTTTATTAAGTTATTGAACTTGGTTGAACTGTTTGTATTTTGGATTTTAACCAGATGGAGAGCTTGCATATAATTTGTCAGTAGCTACTCTGTGCAAACATATGTAACCTAACTGAATTTGCTGGGATTCCTCAGTAACAAGGGCTTCAGTAATGTGGATGTATGAATTATTTGTAATTCTGTGTGTTCCATAGGTGGAAATGAGTTCTCAGCAGTTTCCCCGTTCAGGACCTCCTCCTGCAAGTCTAGGACCAGCTCCTCCTCCGATCTCTACCGGTGGATCTACTGGATTGATAAACCCAACAACTACAGGTAAGGCAACTACAGGATTTCTACTAAGACTTCAGTATACTTTTTTGGAAGTAAGTTCCATAGAAATCAAATATAGCATTCCTGTGCCTTGCCTGTTTCTAGTCCTGTTTTCTTTCTAAAATGTCATACATTTTTCTATTTAGTGAGTGATGAACCCAGCCGAGAAATGGAAGTTGCTCCCAGAGATCATGTGGTCCCTGGTGGCTCTCTGCAGTCCCGTGAAGAGAAGCAGGAAACAGTGGTAGTCCGGCCATATCCGCAGGTGCAAATGTTGACTCAGCACCATACGGTACAATCTGGTGTGCCAGTTACAGTAGCAGCTCCTCCAGCACATTTAGCTCCAGCAGTGCCACTTTCTTTTTCTGAAGGTCTTATGAAGGTAATGAGAGCATTGTTTTTCAAGTATGGAATAGGGGTATTTAATAGCATTAATTTAATGCAATGGCAAAGTTAGCTCAGGCTAGATTTAAGTTTAAGCACAACTTTCTCTTCATTTTAGCATGTACTTGTTTCTATATTGCAACTGCCTTTGATTCTCTGGGACAGAGAAGGTTGAATACTGTTATCTGATGCTTTCTAAAAAAATCTACTGAAACCTTTACCATTGAAGGCAGTCTGACAAGGGACTGGACTAGTACATGTGGATGTTCACAGTGATGGAGCAAATATGTTTTCTGTTATGCCAGAGGGGTAGGACTTGAACCAATAGGGTGAAATTACAAGGAAATGCTCCCCATTGGTACAAACTGTGCCTCCGAAGATGGTGGACCCTCCTTGTTAGATGTTTTAAAGCAGAGGCTGGTAAGCTAACAGTTATGCTATAGCAGCTAATTTTCTGCATTAGCAGGGGGTCTATGTGATGTTTTCAGGTCCTTTTCGACTCTGTGGATCTATGAAAAACTCAGTCAAAATATCCTACTGCCCATCTCTTTAAAATGCTACTAAATTCTTCCTAAAAATTGCTGGGCACACTGGTCATGCCCTTGCAAGAGCATTCTAATTGTCATCTGTGCTGGCTGGGGCTAATGGAAGTTGTGGTACAAAACATCTGGAGGGTACCAGTTGCTGAAGGCTTCTCTTTGCCATGCATGAATAAGAACGGTCGGAGGAGGAAGAGGTTCACCGTAGTTAATTGGAAAGAGGCATCTTGTCCCTTGCATCATCTTCCCCGTACACAGAGGCTGGTAGTGAAATGATAATCATTGGTAATCCTAATCCTAAACAGTTTGGCTTAGAGAAAACACAGCCCCACAGGTTTTGAGAGTTGACTGTCTCTGTTCCAGCGCAACCAGTAGGGAGTTGCATAATTTCAAACCCTGGACCTAATTTTTGTTAAGCGGGAGAGAGCAGGATTACAAAAAGTTTCAAGGAAATTGGTTGATGGGGTATGTCTTTCTGTCTGTATAATTATTTGTGTGCTAACTCCCAGTAGCTGTCTCCGAGATTAAAGCTTTTTGTACTAGTTACTTGATCTTAAGAAAGCAATATTATTGCACAAAGATTCATCTTTTCATATGATTCTCTTCTGAGGAATAATGTGTATAGAAAAATTCAGAATAATTTAATTAGATTGTGGCTACCAGTAAGTTTGTTACAGGTTTTCTTTTCCCCTCAGGGTAAGATAACTGGTGCATACTTGTGTTATTTTTATTTGTTCTGTTGCCACAAATTTCTAAGAACCAGTAGTTGTATCTTTATGTTCTTTGCAGCCTCCCCTGAAGCCTACCATCCCTAGCCGCCCTATTGCACCAGCTCCACCCTCTCCTCTCTCCTGCCCCACCAAAGTCCCAGGGCAAGTTACTGTAACAATGGAGAGCAGCATCCCACAGGCCTCTGCTATTCCCGTAGCAACAATCAGTGGACAACAGGTAATCATTTTCTTCTTCTAAAGTAACTTTTTTGTTTGTTTAAAGTCATGGAAAGCAAATGAAGCACTGTGAACCACAGTAGCCACAGTCTTGGTTTGTATCTCCTACCATAATAATTCATATCTAACCTGTACTTTCAAACGGCTTAACTGTAGTGTGTGGTTGTATATGAAGCCTTTCTTGTAAATTACATCTAGACGATTTCCCCACACACAATCTGTTACTGTCTGCAGGGACATCCCAGCAATGTGCACCATATCATGACAACCAATGTTCAGATGTCAATAATCCGAAGTAGTGCTCCTGGACCACCATTACACATTGGAGCATCTCACTTACCTCGAGGTACTTACAGAATCAATCATCCCAAGAAAGTATTATGTTAATAAACTTATTCTGGACAATGTTTATACTGTGGTTAATGCATGCGTCAATACCTTGGTAGAGTAGCTATAAAGATAATGGCTGCAATCTAAAGTAACTATTTTTAGCTTCTTGGTCTTGGGAAAGTGTAGGGTATAATTAGGGTTACAGTAGAATATGGTGTGCTGATCCTTTTTTAAAAAAAACAACACCACCCCACATATGTTTTAGGACGGGTAGCCAATGTGGTGTCCTTCAGACATTGTTGACTACAAATCTCATCCATAGCCAGCAAGGCCAACAGCTCAACCAGTGGGCAGGGTTGATGGGAGTTGTAGTCCAGCAACATTTGGAGGACACCATGTTGGCTGCCCCTTTTTTAGGATATGCTGTGGATCACATGCCGTCTACAATCTGGGCAAATCCACCATCTCTAACTGCAGTTAACATTAATACTGGTGTCAACTGCAGTTCAGATGAGCCAGATTGTTTATATACCAGGGTTGACAAATTGACTTCAAGTCCTGTTCAAGAGATTAGGCTCAATTCAATATCCCTGTAAAATAATCTGCAGTTCAAGCCAGCTGGAGAAACTTCATGCATCTGAAGGGAGGAGGGAGCATACAGCTCCACAGCCTATTCTCTCGATGGTTTATGCAGCTGAGGGATATTGCAACTATACAACCCTGGTTGATGTTACCACTTTTTCTTTATTTTATGCAAATTGCTTTGTTTAGCCAGCACTACTAATAGCACTCTTAATTCTTTGTGTCATGTATAAAGAGTCGTGGCTGCTCTAACACTTTTTGAAAAGTGGACTGTCTTAATGGTGGTCTCAGTTTTACATGGTATTTTCCTCAGGTGCAGCAGCTGCTGCTGTGATGTCCAGTTCTAAAGTGACAACTGTCCTGAGGCCAGCTTCACAGTTGCCAAATGCAGCGACAGCTCAACCAGCAGTTCAGCACATCATTCATCAACCTATCCAGGCAGGTGACAATTGTGCAGTATGATTGTTGTTGTTGCTTTCAGATACTTTTGGGCTTTTCTTAAGTGGGAAACCACTTACATCGTTAAATGAACTGTGAAATCTGACAACTGGTTCTTGTGACTCAAATTCTTCAGCATTGCAGGCCAAGATTTAAAAAACCTGTAAAGTGAGCAAACTAATAATATTATCCAAAGAGTGAACTTCAGATTAACTCCCCCAGTTAAGAGGTTTCCATTTTGTTTGAAGCCCTGTTGTTGATGGTTGGTTGGCTTTTAGCTCCATTTGTGTGCAGTAGTGGCTGGCACAGGTGGGGCTGCATTGCTTTCCTGACTTCCCAGTGCTGCACTTCGCTGCCAGTTATTAAGGGAGATGAGCAAGGCAGCAGGGAGCTCATTGTGGTGCAAGCACAGTTGTGGAGCCTACCATGCCAAGCTCTGTGCATATGTAAAATAGTTCCTAGTTTGTAAGGTTGCCAACAGTTTTTCTTTATAATATGTTTACAAAAATGATCTACATATTGCTAAGGGAGAAAAATGTGTCTGGCAATCAAATTATCTGACCCTTAGGAGACTCAGAGGTCCATTTTTACAAAGTTTTGCTATGTGTAATTTCTTTACATTTAGGCAGTGAATAATTTTTTTAAATTATTGGTTGAAAGCTCTAATGTAATACTTTTTCCTTACCTACCACAGTCCCGGCCTCCTGTGACAACTTCAAGTACCATCCCTCCTGCTGTAGTAGCAACAGTGTCGGCCACGAGGGCCCAATCACCCGTTATTACAACAACGACAACACATGCCACAGAAGCTACCCTCAGGTAACCACTACATCCATTAACAGTATAATCATAGATACGTTTATTTGGAAGTGAGTCACTCTGTGCTCAGTGGAGCTTACTCCCTAGTAAATGTTTCTTGGGATTGCTTTCTTAAATAAAAAAAGGTACATTCGGTGATTTAACTGAGGGCCACTTTACACAATATGGCCATCTAATGGGAGCTGCTTCAAACGGCCTCCCTAGGCAGCTGCTCCATGAAAGGAGCCATTCTGTGTGCAGTATCTTGCTATGCAGCTAAGCACCCTTTCACATGGTGGCCATATAATGTGAAACAGCATTGATTGAACTGTCCAGAAGAAATGCTGTTGGTGCATTAATTCATGTAATGCACAGTAAGAAGCCATTCTAAGCTCCATTGTGGTGTCTCTTCATAAAATGAGTCGACGGACTGTTAAGTGCTTTCAGAAAAAGAACCTTAGGTTGTCTTTTCCAGCCGGCCAACATTGTCAATTCAGCAGCACCCACCTTCTGCACCTATCAGTATTCAGCGCCCTGCACAGCCACGAGATACAGCAACCAGAATTACCCTGCCGTCCCATCCAGCCATAGGAACACAGAAACAGCAGCTTCACACCATGGCTCAGGTAAATATTATAAGTGAGATCAGCGCAGTTTCTTCCATGTTGTTGTCTGACTTTTACCATATGGTTTTATAAGGTAGTTGAATGAGGTTTCATGACATAGCATGAAACATATTGTTGGCCTGGACAGGGGTTGGGAAACTTCCAACCCACAATCCTCCATTCCTAAGTCTGGAGCTTTTTTCCTTTCGGGAACACAGTCTGCCTCCTTGCTTTCTTTAATCTGCCAAGCAAGTCTACCCTTCCTTTCCTCTTCTAGGCTGCTGCTTTTCTACTTGGTGTTTGATATACCTAGCATCTTTCTTTTGCTCAGTCCTCTGGTGTTGCTGTAAGAGGCTTAAAAAGCCCTGTTGGTTCATGGCATCCTGCTGTGCTGTGGCTGATAGTCTAGCTAGCTTGGGGACTCTCGTGAGCTGGTCACTTAGACCAACAATGGGAGCCCATCTACTCCCGCTCCTTTGTAAAGCATCAGATTGGGGGACGTGCCATCTCTGTTCCAAGATGCCGAAATATGCCAATCATGGTTTCTTGACAGACAACTTTTTCCCCCCTGCAGAAAACAATATTTAGTACTGGTGCTCCAGTGGCAGCAGCAACTGTGGCCCCTATTTTAGCAACCAATACCATTCCTTCGGCAACTACAGCTGGTGAGTATCTACAGCTCAGCATTTTTTATGTACAAATTTTTATGTACAAATACAAAAGCCAGTTATTAGGGTTGAAGTATCCTGCTAAAGGACGCAGGTGGCGCTGTGGTCTAAACCACAGAGCCTAGGGCTTGCCAATCAGAAGGTTGGCGGTTCGAATCCCCGCGACGGGGTGAGCTCCCGTTGTTCGGTCCCAGCTTCTGCAAGTAGATAAATAGGTACTGCTCCAGCAGGAAGGTAAACGGCGTTTCCGTGCGCTGCTCTGGTTCACCAGAAGCAGCTTAGTCATGCTGGCCACATGACCCGGAAGCTGTCTGCAGACAAATGCTGGCTCCCTCGGCCTATAGAGCGAGATGAGCGCCGCAACCCCAGAGTCGGTCACGACTGGACCTAATGGTCAGGGGTCCCTTTACCTTTACCCTGTTAAAAAAAAGCCCTTTATTTCTCATAATTATTGGGTTGTGCAATAAAATTAGTATATGATTTTAACATGTGATTTTGGAGGCTAGGCACACATGGAAAACACTACCCCAGTTACTGCAGGAGCAGGCTAGGGGTCTAGCTGTTCTACAAGGAGCAACAGAAATTTCCCAGCTTAGAAGTGATATACATTTTCTGTCAAAGGCACAGACTCTGAAGAATGTTTTAATTGTGTGTGCACCTTTCTTCCTTTCAGGTTCTGTATCCCACACTCAAGCACCTACAAGTACAATTGTCACAGTGACTATGCCCTCACACTCCTCCCATGCAACGGCTGTGACCACCTCAAACATCCCTGTCGGTAAGAGAGCATTAGTTCTGAGCTTCATTGTCCTTTGATCTATCATTTTATTTTCTGCTGGGGCAGAATGGACTAGGTACATCAGGGGTGAGGAAACTTCTTTGCTTCCCACAGGGCAACTTTGACAGGTGTCTGGTCCCACCTACCTGCTGAAACCCCTTGTGTGGGGTTTCCAAGCTTGAGAACTACAGCACAACGGGTGTTGTCAGCCCTGTGCTTTGCAACCCTCCCTGCGCTGCTCCTTTCCACCCGTCTTGTTAAAGGTGAAAAGTAGCCGCACTGGGTGGCTTCAAACAGTAGTTCTGGGCAGGAGAAGCAGGTTCCCCTCCTTGAGCAAGCCATGCTCCTCCTACCCACCAGTTGAATGGAGGTTGGGAGTGCATCTTGCTCCAGCAAAGGAACAATCAGTATCTGTTTCCTAGTATGAATCTACTACAGTTTACTTTGTGAATAACTGGGATGTCTTTTTTCACTGTACAGCTAAAGTAGTCCCACAGCAAATTACGCACACTTCCCCTCGCATCCAGTCTGATTACACTGCAGAGAGGAGTAATCTCATTCCTATATCTGGGCACCGGGCATCTCCAAACCCAGTTGCCATGGAAGCTAGAAATGATAACAGGTAACTGAACGAATTTACTCACATAGGATAGGTACTTAATCATCTTGGTTATATTGCATGTATGTTATACGTGAGGACATCTGCAAAAATATAATGAAATGTGTTTTGATCTCTCAGTTAACTTCAGTATCCAAAGCTAATCCTATGCGCACACATATCTGAGAGTAAGCCCAGTTGAACTTGGTAAGATTGTTTCTGAATAGATGTGCATAGGATTGCGCCCGCTAAGACTTTGCATATTTCTGATGAAAGAAGCGCTTGTGATTTTGGATTGATTTGAACCAATCGGGCTGAAAAGACATCTAGGTAACCAAGCCACAATTTATGCTTCCAGTTCTGTGAGTTATGGACAGTGCTCTTCAAATTCTACAGTTTGTTTAAAAGGGTGTGGATTCAGGGAATTGTCAGGTTCTTGAGGAGCAAATAATGCTGCATGTCAAATTCTGCATTCTCCTGCATTTCAGGGCAGCTATACATGAAGGGAAAAGAGCTGCATTGTTAAGAAGTGGAAATAGTGTCAGGTGTATACATGTTTTACAAACAGACTACATAGTGACATGAAGTATGTGCAAATGTAGAAACTCTTTCACTTCACTTCTTCTGTTTACTCTTTATTGAATTATACTGTTCAACATTGTCAGGGTATAGAGCAGGGGTCTGCAACCTGCGGCTCCGGAGCCACATGTGGCTCTTTTACACCTTTGCCGTGGCTCTGGGGCAGATACTAGCGAGGGGAGGAGGCGCATTGTGCGCCCCGACACTCCCCACTGTGGCAGGCGCTGTACTGGCTGTGACGTTGCATGGGGGCGGTGCGTGCGTTAGTCACGCACCGTCCCGACGTCACCTTCCCGCCCGCCCGCTACATTGTAAGGGGCACTTACGCTGGTCATTGCATTGAAAGGGGGCATGTACGCTGGTCACTGTTTTGAAGGGGAATGAAGAACACACACACACACAAAAAGGTAACTTGTTAATTTAACGTTTATTTCTATGAGGAGGAGTAATTCTGAGGGGTCAAACAAAGAAATAATAAAAAAGTGACAAAAAAGTTATTTTTATCATGACGAGTTTTGCGGCTCCCAGTTGTTTTTTCTTCGGAAACGGGTCCAAGTGGCTCTTTTTGTCTTAAAGGTTGCAGACCCCTGGTATAGAGAGAGGGTTTGAATTTGGAAGCTTTTTGGGTGTCCTTCCAAGTAGGTAAATGTGATGGCCCACAAAGAAGCTAGCAGACCAGGACAGTCGATTGCATTGCAACAAAGGTTAATTAACAATGACTGCTACAGTTCATTTGAAGGCTACAATTATACTGTTGTGTCTAACATTTAATTTATCTTCATTCCTCTAGACAGTCAGTACCTGTTCAATTCCAGTACTTCTTACCAACATATCCACCTCCTTACCCTTTGGCTGCCCACACTTACACACCAATTACCAGCTCTGTATCCACTATACGCCAATATCCTGGTAAGGAATCTCAAAGTTTGATTTACAGAAGAGTTTTAGAGCAGCTACATAAATGAGCTTTCTGCATAAACTTTTCTTTTTTAAGTTCAAAGTGGGGTTCCAAAGTACTTTGGGAAACAAGCAAAGGTTATCTGGCAAATTTAATATTTAAATAGTTAAAAATCCCTCTCTGCAAAGCTTGCTCAAGTCAAGATAATGATGAAGCAGATCAGCAAAGGATGTTAGTTATTTTGCTAAAAACTTCTGGCTTCGCAGTGGGTTTTCCTTTCCCTCTCCTCTTCCCTGTGCCCTCTCCAAATCTGCTCAGGAGAATTGGGGGAATCCCCAGAAAATACAGGGGGGTGAACAGGGGGCCGAGAAGGAGAGGAAATACCATTGCACAGCTAGAGCTCTTTGTGCCAACAGAACTACTTTGGTGGCTACCACATACGGTCTTTTTTGACCCCCAAACATAGTGACTGCCAAGGGGAATTTTTAATCTAAATTATTTGGGGAATTCTGCAGTTTTTAAGTTTTGGTGATTTGCTGTTCTGAAAAATTGGTATTTTGTAATTACTCTCAAATTGACTTGTTTGTTTCTTGTGATTTGTATTACAATGGCTACTGCTACAAACAATAACAAAAATCCTCCTGACAGTCCTCTTCCACCCTTCTCTTGGGTGTCCTGTTGTTTTTGGAAACAGGGGTTTGCTGTTAAATCTAAATTGGCAAATTGTGGTTTGTGCAAACTCTCCAAACCAGGACTGACAATGTGAAATAACTTCTAATTACTTGGCAATTGAGGTGAAAGTTTAACTGGCAAGTCTCTGCTTTGTGTTCTCAGCCATTGTATTACATGAGCTCCATGTTTACAGCATTCAGCTGCTCTATTCCAAACTATTGGAATATCCAGTAATAACCTCTTCTAAATTACTTCAGCTAATCAGAAAACTTGTTATAGCTAGACCCTAGCTGTGAAAGGGCCATATGTTTTCTTTGGAGTATTGGAATAGATCTTTTTCTTTGCATATATAACCTCAGCAGCGCTCATGAGGATTATTATAATTCAGCTTTAGCATTATGAAGCCAGTGTTGCTGCTGTAGAAACATAATGCTGGAAGGGCTGGCTTATGAATCTTATTTAATCTGTTGGCATCTTCAGCAGGACCACAGATGTGTGCATAAACTACAAGTATTTAAATACAAAATCTAACAATGCTGCTTGGCAACACAAGATAATAAATTGGCTGTTTTGTGTGGAAGTAATTAAGTCTATTGTTTGGTATTTCCAGTTTCAGCTCAGGCGCCAAATTCTGCCATAGCAGCTCAGACTGGAGTAGGAGTGGCCTCCACAGTTCATCTTAATCCCATGCAGCTGATGACAGTGGATGCATCTCATGCCCGTCATATTCAGGGCATCCAGTCTGCGCCAATTGGTGCACAGGGTATACAACCAGCACCCATCAGTGCACAAGGAATACAGTCTGCGCCAATTGGAACCCAAGGGCTACATCCAGCTGCCCCAATTGGCACACAGGGTCTTCAGACTGCACCAATGGGTGCTCAACAGCCACAAACTGAAACCAAGACATCAGGTAACTAGCCAAGAATGCTTGTGTTGTGAGCAAAATTGTCCATAACTATTCCTCTTGGGGTTTGCTTTTTAATTAATCGTGTAATTATGGCTGCAATACTACTATGAACACCTACTTAGAAGTTCTGTTGATCTTGGTGGGGTTTATGATTAAAAATGCATAGGTTTGGGCTGTCACTAACGTGGACAACTGCCATTTCTGTTTCTGACTCAAACACACTGCTAGAGTCACTTAAACATTTTGTTTTGTTTACTGCTAGAGTCACTTAAACATTTTGTTTTGTTTACCAGTATCTGCTGTTCCATATCTCCTAGCAAAAATATATGATCAAGTTTGTGTAGCTATGGCTAATTAGAGTTTTAATCCTGTGTATACATTTTTGAGAGAGCCCCATTGAACACCTTGAGTTAACGTTTGTAGAACTGAGCAGCAGATAGTTTTAAAACACTAAGCCTGATATCCAATTTTGATTATACTCTTAGTAGAGCAATGTAAAAAGATTGACTTAAGTCTATTGAGTTCAGTGGTTCTGCTCCTGAGTATGATTTGGATGGCTGTCTCCTTAAATTTGGCATTTGTTGAGCAAGCATAGAATGGAACAACATTCCCACTTCTTATTTTAAGAGAAACAGCTTCTGGTTAAATTTCTCTGCTACCTCCCTATAACCTTTTTGTTCCTTCCATCAGTGGTCTTGGCAGATGGAGCCACTATTATGGCTAATCCAATCAGCAATACATTCAACACTGCTCCAGCTTCAACTACAGTGGTACAAACCCATAGTCAGAATGCCAGTTCTAGTACACCAGCCCAGGGTTCATCCCCTCGCCCAAGCATTCTCCGGAAGAAACCCACTACAGATGGGTGAGTAAAATTGCCGTTGCTTTGATAATGTGCGATCTGCTTGCCACTGTACAAGAAATAGTGTCGTATCTAATAAAACCATCCTGTTGGTGCAAGGATTTGTGCCTGCGCGACGGGATTTCCTCTCCCTCCGCACCCCCCCCCAATGTCTTCTGTGGGTTCTCCACTCCTCTAGGAGATTTGGGCCAGGTGTGCAGGGGTGGGAGAGGGAGAAGTCTCATTGCACAGATGAAAGTCCTTGCACCGACAGTACAATATTGTTGGATACAACCTTGTAGCATTCTGTTTAACAATCATCTTATGTATGCTGAACATTATGACGGAACCAGTAAAAGATGTGAGAACTCATGGAATATGTATTTATTAGTGAAGACTTATACCCTGCCTTACCTCCAGTACATAGCTCAAAGCAGCTTACAAAAACAGAGATGTGTGTATTTTTTAAAAAAATTCAAAACTAAAAACAGAGAAACAGATCAGTAAAATAAAAGAGTAAAAACACTTCAACACAGGGACCAGGCAATTTCTTAAAACTTGCCACTGTAGGGGGCAACTGTATTTCTTCAGGAAGTAATTTTCATAGTCTGGAGTCAACAGTGCAGGGAGCACTACAGAAAACGCCTTGTCTCATGTCAGCAGCCTCCTAGCATTTTATGTGTGTGTGAGACCATAAGCAGGGCCTCAGTTCAGTGCTGACTTCAAGGCACAAGTTGGACAGCATAGGGAGAGCTGTTCTTTTAGATAACTAGGTGCCAGGTTGTTCAGGGCTTTATATGCTAATAGCAGAACTTTGAATCAGGCCCAGTAACTCACAAGCAGCCAGTGCAGAACCTTAGGAATTAGTGTTACATGACCCAGGCTGTTCAGCAGCATTCTGCACCAGCTGTAGTTTCGTAACCACCTACAAGGAAAGAGCTCTGTCACCTGTGTTTGGTCAAACCCGCTTTACATCTTAAGCAATCTATGCTCTAGCCATTTTCCGACATGTTTCATTGCCCAAAGTCTCTTGGGAAACCAGGACTGGAGAGGGCCCCTAGGTGCAATTGTGTCAGTGGCCTATATCATCTTGCTTTTCCACAGCAAGACTAGGGTCTTGACAGGAGAGCAGCTGTTCTGTTTGGAAAATTTCCCTGCGAATTCAGGAATCTTTTGGATTCCATTAATCTGCTGGAGCGAACAATTCTAATCAGCCCCCCAGCTGGAGCCTATATAGGATAAATACAGCAGAAGAGAATATTAGTACGCCACTTTTAAATTAAGCACCCTTGGCAACTATTGTAATAGTTTTGCTTTTCAGAAACTACTATATTCATGGCTATTTTGCAGGTTGGCAGTTAGGAAAAGCCTCATCCCTCCGCAGCCATCTGAGGTATCTGGCGCTCGAGTGGAAAGCTCAATGAGGAGTGCATCTGGATCGCCAAGACCAGCTGGGTAAGATCTCATAATAAAAAGATATGTAAAGCATTCAGAGTATTGTAATTCTAACTTGGCAAAAAAGGTGAAAGAGATGCTGGCTGTTCTTACCCATTGCAAAATAATAAGCTCTGTGGAGACAGCTGGTGCATACTTACTTCTGGGTAAATGGGAGTTCAGTGAAATATTCAGTGATGATCACTGAGCTGTGCAAGCAGATTAGGACCTGGGGAACATAAAACAGGGAGCTATTTTAAGAGTATTGAATTACTTTTTCTCAGATCACTACAATTTGCACATATTGGCCATGTTCACATATAAGCCTGTGCATAGCCATAGTTAGGCAAGATAGTCTTACCAATGAGCCATATGATGCTGCCTACAGTTTTAGCATTCCCCGTTTTTCTCTCCCCTTCTTTGAGTGGGAAAACAAACCACAGAGCAGGCGGCTTAGTGGATCAGACAAAAATGTGTCGTCCAAAATGGGGTCCAGTGTACTTTCTTATCTTGATG
Organism: Podarcis filfolensis; assembly: GCF_964270895.1. Classification (NCBI taxonomy): domain Eukaryota; kingdom Metazoa; phylum Chordata; class Lepidosauria; order Squamata; family Lacertidae; genus Podarcis; species Podarcis filfolensis. The sequence continues at coordinate 39,765,009 of NC_139608.1, read as the reverse complement.
GTTTTTAGCATGTAAATTTGACTGGCTTACTGTCAAATTCTGTCCAAACCAGCACTCCTGGTTCCTTTCTGCATTTGAAAAAAACATGACCAGGAAGCCAATGTTCTTGGTTTCCTGAATGTGATTTCTTGGGGAGAAACAAATCAAAGGTTCTGATTCAGGCATAATGCAAAAACCTCTTTCATATCGGACCTCATTTTTTGATATAGCACTGGAACCCTAAGCTTGTTGCTTTCTGATGTTTTTACATGGTATTGTCAAGATTCTGAAGAAAAGGCATTAAACTTGGTGACTGTATTTCACCATTTCTGGTGGGCTTGTACTACTTAGATTCTGGAAACCCAGACTTCCATCTACTTATGTGATGTCATCATATTGTAAGATATGTTTCTAGAAAACTGGGGGGGGGGGAACCAGAACAAAATTAATCTTTCAGAGGCTCTGCATTTCTGTACAGTTATGGTAGTAGGATCTTGAATAAGTGAACCTGCTAACTTTTTCCTTTTTTTGTTTTATTTTCTTTCATCTAGTGCCAAGCCAAAACCAGAAATCCATGTGTCTATGGCCACTCCAGTGACTGTATCTGTGGAGGCAGTATCCATTCAGAGCAATGAACAACCTCCAATTGCAGTCCCCACTTCCCAGCAGCCACCAGCTGCCATTCCAACCATCATCACAGCAGCTAGTCCACCTTCGCAGCCCACGGCTGCCCTGTCAACCATTCCAGGAACTGTTCCTGCTGCTGCACCAACTTCAACCACAATTGTGGCAGCTCCTCCACCTCCACCAGCCATGGGTGGCGTCCTCTCTACAGTATTGGGCCCCGTTGTACCAGAGATAAAAATAAAAGAGGAAGTGGAACCCATGGATATAATGCGGCCAGTCTCAGGTAGATTTCTGCTTAAGCAATTACAAATGAGATGCTCAAAGTAGGTACAAAAGCCCCACAGGAGATAATAATTAGAAAGATTGTTAGCAGCTTCATTTTAAATTATATTTTGTTTGATTTTAGTAAAGAGGTTCAGAGGTTGTTAAGAGCAGGGCCATAGCTAGCATGTCACTGAAAGCTACAAGAGTTGCATAGTTAAAATGGCAGGTAGAAATAAAAGAATACAGTGGTACCTCTGGTTATGAACTTAATTCGTTCCGGAGATCCATTCTTAAGCTGAAACCATTCTTATCCTGAGGCGTGCTTTCACTAATGGGGTTCCTGCTGCGCAATTTCCGTTAGCATCCTGGGGCAAAGTTCGCAACCAGGAGCAGCTACTTCCGGGTTAGCAGAGTTCGTAACCAGAAGCGATCATAACCAGAGGTACCACTGTACACTTGCTATTAAAGTTTGTGGAGAGATCAAACATTAGTGCTTAATTCTGCTCTGTAGTAAACACTAAGAGAACAGTTGTGCAGCCTTATAGTGAGAAGTCTCTGTTCAAGGCTTTCACTCTTAAATTCAATTTGTTAAGGAATTTCCTGAAAGTTACTTTTGCCGTAGTAGTTTGCATGTCAAAAACAAACTGCCAATCGATTGCACTAAAGGTGCCTCGCAGCTTTATTAGGAACTGAAAGAGCCCAAACGCTGTCATAGTAACCATAATCCCAGAAAAAAAGGGAGCACTGAAACAAAAGACTTTGTTTGCTTAGCTCTGCTCACTCTTATTCATGACGTAAGGCCAAACCATTCAAAAGAAAATCAGGGGGAAAGTATATATAAAAGCTCTAAGATCCTTGAGAGGAGGGACTCTAGAAAAACATAATGTTCTCCTCTTACAAAGGCACTGCACTGGCAGTTAGCATCTGGTCTCTAGCATTGCAGTCTTTGGAAGACAAGGGTGTTGGCTCTAAAGCTGCCTTTGTTTTACCTGTCAGTCTCTTAAAACTTGTCCCTTCCTGTCTTCTCTTTCAGCAGTTCCTCCACTGACTACAAATACTGTCTCCCCATCTCTTACACTGCTGGCCAACAACCTTTCAGTGCCCTCAAGTGACTTGCCACCTGGTGCCTCTCCAAGGAAAAAACCACGAAAGCAGCAGCACATAATCTCTACAGAGGAAGGGGATATGATGGAGACTAATAGCACTGATGATGAGAAATCCACTACCAAAAGCTTGCTGGTGAAAGCAGAGAAGCGCAAGTCACCTCCAAAAGAATATATAGGTGAATGGAAATAAATAAATTAAATAATTGGTTGGTGGTCGTCTTCTCCAAGTAATACCCATCCACCCAAAATGTAAGATTGCCACTAGAAAAGGAATTTGAGCTACAAATGATCAACTTTGGGTCCGTCTGTCCCCCACAAAGATCAGTTTTTCATGGCAGATTATTATTGGGGTTGGGGGAGAGCTGTTGGAGCTGAATTAATCTCTAATTCAAAGTATGCCGGCCCTATTGTGGGATCACATTTTCTTTCCTAGCTCAAAACGCAAGCACCTTAAAAGAGGCTTTAGTTATTTTTCTCAATCTTGCTTTAGATGAAGAAGGTGTGAGGTATGTGCCTGTACGTCCTCGGCCACCCATAACACTGCTTCGCCACTATCGCAACCCATGGAAAGCTGCCTACCATCACTTTCAGCGGTATAGTGATGTCAGAGTGAAAGGTATGTCTTCCTGTCATTACATTTTGCATGGGTCGGTGAACAGATGTGTTACAATATTAGACAGGTGTCTACTTGCAAACATTTAACCTCTAATATAGGATGTGCAGCGAATTGCCTAGAAACATATCCACCATCTAAAGCCACTGTAATATTTGTACTGCAGAGGCAGTGCTAATACATATCAGTTTTCCTATTGTTACTGAGGTTTAGTTATACATAAGGTAATCGAGAACCTCAACTGACAGGAAATAGTCCCCGTATAGTTGCTTGCTCTCTGTGTGTCTGACTAGCAAAATGAATTATGCAAGAAAAGTGGGTGCAAGGAGACTTGCTTACTTTGCATTATGTATTTATTGAATTTGACTTTTGGGTTTCTACATATATAGTCCCTGGCTATTAGACAAACTAAGTTTACCAACACTCGAATACAAAGATTCAAAGCAAGCCCCACTCCACCCCTGTTCAGATCACAAAATTTGGCTGTTGCATTATTGCACATCTGACCCTGGATCCCTGTTCCTGCATTCTACCAACATCTGTGGTCAGGTTTCACATACCAGGTACACAAATGACTGCTGCAGTAAACTTAGTACTTTTGTAGCTCAAGGAATAAGGTACATTTCACCTTTTAAAAACTCATTATTTGCTTGTGTCTCATATTTGACTCTTGTTCTAGAAGAGAAGAAGGCTATGCTGCAAGAGATCGCTAATCAGAAAGGTGTATCCTGCCGTGCGCAGGGGTGGAAGGTCCACCTTTGCGCAGCACAGCTATTACAGCTGGTAAGTGGGGGAAATGGGGTAGTTTCATATAAAATGAGGAAGAGATTCCTCCAAGAAAAGCCTTAGCCCAGGAAGCTTTCTGAAAGGTGATACAAAACTATATACATACATACGTACATATACACACACACACACACACACAGCATTTATATTATTTTTAAAAATTACCACCAGATTGATAAGACTATTGGAATTGGATTCCCTTCAAGATTGAGGGATATGTTGTAGGTTGCAGTTGAGTATATGTATATTAGGTATGAGTGGAGGGCTTGATTCAGGCACAAGAACTGATGCATTTTATACAGATGCTCAAAACTGGCAAATCCCTCTGGTGCACAAATCTGAAGAAGTGTCTGGGATTGTGCTGCTGACTGGAGGAGGCAGCACTGTTCCACATTCCTGGATGCTTCTGTTTCAGGTTGGGGTGATGTAGGTGCTTTGTATTCTAGCACCAAGCTCCCAAGGCCATGAGGAGTACTATGGAAATGTGACATTACATTGTGTATGTAATTAGGAGTGCTGGGGCTGCTGATGGCATGTGAAACTAGGTTTTGATCTAAGTATAAGAGATGATGGTAAGAGGACTAGAACCTCAAAGGATATCTTTCTCAGGCATTGGATGACGGTTACTTGTATATAATAGGGAGTTACTGTTTCCCTAATTCCTCATTCTGAAGTGGGACAGCCCTGCTTCATTTTGAAGCATATTTCAGAGAGCATCCTACTGCAGTTGCAATAAAGATGACATTGTAACCTTAAGAAGAGGAGCACTGTTCTGTCAGCAGTGAAAAATAGTAGTGAACCTTTTGAAAGCAGTTATATGAGCAGATGGAATTTTTATAGCTTATGTAGCCCTTGATATGAAACAGTGAGAAAATGTTAGGTATTCTTGCCAAATTCTAATATTTTATAGACCAACCTGGAGCACGATGTGTATGAACGACTCACCTCCCTGCAAGAAGGGATCATTCCCAAGAAAAAGGCAGCAACTGATGATGATTTGCATCGAATAAATGAACTGATACAGGTAAAGGCTTATTGTTCACTCCTTCAGTTTGGTGATTTGCAATTGATATTTTTTCTTAATTTAAATAGCGGGACATGTTTTTTTAAATGTGAAACAAAGAACTGTTAAAAGAGGGAAGTAGAAAATGAAGCAGACTAAACAAACCACACAGTATTTTAGTATAGCCACTCAAAATATTAAAAACAACCACACATATGGTTATTTTAAAAAATGAATAATTTGGGATGTATTTAAACACTACAACAAATAGAAAATAGATATTCACAGGTTCCATGGTTCCGTGTATCATTCATAGCCTGAGCATAATATATAATTTCTAAAAGTGAGGGGACACAGACACGTGGGGGGAGACAGAGAGAGAAGAAGAAGAACTAGTCCATTAGTCACAGAAACCTCCATCCTCTTTGTGGCAGCCATAAGGAAGATACCCATTTTTAATTAACTGCAGTTTATTATTCCATTCAAATTCTAAATTATGATTAATATTAATTATGGTTAGGGAAACAAGCCAACTTAATCAACCATGGTTTGAAATTGGCTTGTTTCACTAAACCATAATTAAAAATAACTGTTGATCCAGGTTTGGACATGACTCCTCCTTGCCGATATGCAAGAAGTGGAAAGGGGAGTGGGAGAGCGCACAAGCTTCATCCAAGCAGCACTAAGTTTAGCATTGCGTCCAAATGAGGTTGCTTTCGCCTTGAAAGTTCACCATTATTACTCTGTGTCTTGAAATGCAAATGTCTTACATAATACATTTGATGTAGAGAGTCTAATTTCCCAGATTATTATTAGCAGAAAGTGGAAACATACTTGTTCATCTGTTTCATTTGTTTTAAAATTCTTTAGGTCATGTACTCTCTGACATTTCAATGTGGTTGTTTAAAGATTACTTGTGTGCCTATGAGGCATTCAGCTGTTTAATATCAGTCCTGTGTTGTGTTTCAGGGGAATATGCAGAGATGTAAGCTCGTAATGGATCAAATAAATGAAGCTCGAGAATCCATGCTAAAGGTCTTGGATCACAAAGAGCGTGTTCTGAAGCTTCTCAATAAGAATGGAACTGTCAAGAAAGTATCCAAATTGAAGAGAAAAGAAAAAGTCTAGAGCCAGAGGTATAAAGACTCTGGAAACAAAGGTTGTACAGAACAGTGTTAAGGCTCTTTTAATTGGGGGTTTATTTTAGAGAGCTACATCTGAGTAAGAAGGACGATGGATGAATACGTTGGAGCCCAATGACCTTAAGGGATGATTATTGATCTATCAAAGAAACAAAGATTTTTCTCAGGCTTGTCCCTGTTTAAACTCTTCACAGTCACATTTTGTTTAGCCCTCTTGATGTGCCAGTGCCTATTAATTGGAACCATTGATGCAAACGTGATAGACAGTCCTCGCCCTTCCATCCTACAGTTTTAGAGATAACTTCACAGGTTTGTACAATGGATTCTGCAGCAGACCTCAAGAACCATCTGTCTTGAAACTGTTTGGAGATGACACTACTTCCACGTAGCGAACTCAGTTTTTTGCTCCTTAAGATCTTGCAGTGGCTAGAGCAGCCTTCATAAACCCAGTGCCACTTGCACTGGTGGTTCTGCTACATTTAGAATCTTAAGTGGTTCTGAAGTCTCTAGCTGTCTATTTTTAAAAAAATACATTTCAAAGTGATTTGTAGTGTTGTGGAGTGTGTGCGTGTGCCCATGTTGGTGCTCTGGGATATTGTTTTCAAAGTACTCTCATACAGCACAGTACTTCCTGTAGCTGGTGTGATGCTCTTCATTGTGTTACATACAATTTGTGCTATATGACATCCTGGAAACATGAATAAAGGATTTGGAGGATTTTGTATAATAACAGGTGCATCTAATTCTGTGCTACAGATCCCAGCAAAGAAAAGCCAGATAAGAACTATAGGGAAGTAGCTGCTTTTGTTCAGGACATTTAAAAAGAACAGATTGGTAATATGGACAACAATTACACTTTTAGCAATCTAGGTTAAACATATTTTCATCCACATTTGCTATTTCTGTAATAAGCTGCTATCAGTTCTCTTAGTACCATATATCCATATAGGATATAACAATGGCAAAATCCAGCACGTACGAATTCCATTCAGTGGAAGGGGCCACTACCAGCCAAAAGAAAACAACTGCAGTGGGAGGAGTGCAAAGGCACACACATCCATAGCAATCCCACTTGGAGCAGCCAGTCTAGATGCAGCTCCGAGCAGGTACAATATCACCCACCATGCACACTGCTGGCCAGGCACCCAATAGAGCACCCACCCATACTAAGGCAGAATGAGATGAGCTACCATTAGCAAAAGCCAGTGGGTCAGAGCAAGCCTGCTAGTGCAAAGATAAGGCAGGCCAGGGGGAGGTTCACTCAAGTGTAGATTGCCCCTTGACTACAAGCTCCTCAAATTCTTCAATTTCCCTTGAAGCCCATATCCAAATAGTAGCAGCGGGGGCAAGGGGATGTTTCTGGAGATCAGGACAGTGGTGCTCCAAAATCTGGGGGAAGGGGCCTGGCTAGGCAGTCAGTGGGAGGGTAGCCACAACAGTTGGTGGACCCTGGAGGAGTAGCATGCCTGTATAAAGAAAGGCAACTTATACCAGGGATGGTTCACAAGCTCATTGCACTGGAGCATTGCCAAGCACACCTTTTTTACACCTTTCCAGGAGTGCTGAGCAAAGCCACCTCCAGGGTTCGATGACTTTGGGGGAGGGGATCTGCAGCTGGGCCAGCTGGTCAGCCTCTTAGGCACTGCCAACTCCTTTCTCTGCTTCTCTTAACATGGCACCACCATGTCCATTTCCAACCTATCGGGTCTGCTCCATACTAATGGTATCAAGAATGTCCTCCTGGGTTTGCATTACCCAGTAATAGGGCATTTCCAATGGAATGTGGCATGGGTAGTCAGTCCACCGTGTCCCATGAGGCTGCACTACCAGGCTTCTGTGAGGTAGAGCGTGCAAAATTAGATATGTGTTCTATGAAACTGCTGGCTTCTGTCTACGCTATCTACATACCCAGTGTCCATCTCATGAATGCCACAATGCCAGAAAATGTTCCTAACTTCTAGTTACAGATAACTTCTAGATTCTTAGTTTCTAACCAGCTACATCTGCTGGAGGACCACAGGGGGATTTTGGATAGATGTGTGAGATGGATTAACACATAGCAACATCCAGACAGGAGAGGCCATTGATAACCCTTTTACTTCCCCAGGCACACAGCTGAATACCCATGAGTACTCAGTGAAGCCCTTTATTCAAATAGTCATTTATTCAAATAGTCATTGGGGACACTGAAGATGTGATTCCATGGCCTGCATCACATGGTAGGGCAATGTGACCCACTCTCCTGAGAAGGTATCCAAAGTTGTGATGGCCCGTGCTGTTCTCTATATTGTCATGCACAGAAGGCTATCCAAGGGCAAGGATAGTGCTGGGCTGCCACACCTCACTGGAAGGAGCAGACATGGTTGACAAGAGTGAGTTGCATAGGGTTGCAAACTTCATGCTGCTGTTACTTGGGACCACATAGGTAATTCATTTAGAGACAATCCACTTGACTTGTGCAGCCCTTGGCATGCTTTCCTTTCTCCCCCCATGCCCACATTATCCAGATTTTAATAACAGGTTTTGCAATGACTTGCATTTCTTTCTAACAGACATATTCCATCAGCAGTGTGGGGTGGTAACCAAGTTAAGTATCCCCAGAGTTCAGGATGATTACTACCAAATTGCAAGTGCGTAAGGCCTGCAGCAACTTCCAACCTAGCAGTTCGAAAGCATGTCAAGTGCAAATAGATAAATAGGTACCGCTCTGGTAGGAAGGTAATCGGCGATTCCATGCGCTGCTCTGGTTCACCAGAAGCGGCTTAGTCATGCTGGCCACATGACCCGGACAAACGTCAGCTCCCTCGGCCTATAGAGCAAGATGAGCGCTGCAACCCCAGAGTCATCAGTGATTGGACCTAATAGTCAGGGGTCCCTTTACCTAGCCATCTGTCATGTATGATCTAGTTGAGATTCATGCATTGCAGGGAGTGAACTAGATGATCCTCGGGATCCCTTCCAACCCTACATTTCTATGATTCTTTTAATTCTTAGTGTGAGCTGCCTTGGCTGTTTGTTTACAAATACAGTAAATCAATCGATAAATCCTTTGGCCTTTAAGCTGCTAAAAATATCTTTGTGTGTGTGGAGATATTTCTGCCTGCAGCAGACAACCACATGCACCGCACTGGAGTGCCTATTCAGGCTGCAGTTGTAAGCACAATTGCTGGAGACCAATTCCCCTTGACCTCAACTGAACCTCCTCCTGACTCAAGGCGTTTGGGCGTCAGAAGTACTGTACACGGAACCCCCGCTATAAACAACAGAACTCAGGCGACATTTCTAACCCATGGAGAAAGACATCGCGTTTCTGAAGCGAATGATAGCGCTCCCTCTGCCTCGAGCTTCCTTCTCCGTCTAAATAACCCGATTTGGGGGGGGGGGCAGGCCGCACGTTGAGTCCTATTCAGACCTTCCCCCCCCCCCTCGCTCAGAAGACGTGGGCAGGGAGGAAAGAGAGGCGGCTTCTATTTCCATTGGTCTCTTTCGCGCCTTCACGGTCTCACATGACCCTACCCCCCCCTCCAACGGATCAGGCGTCGGCAGGCGGAAGTCCCTCTGCTCCCGAGGATCTATGGTTTCTTTGTAGGAGGCGCTCCCCGCTGCGTCTATGGTCCTCGCGGGGCCGGACGGGAGGCTGGCGGATCGGCGTGCACATTCCTCCCCCATTACCTCACACTCGGCGAAGGGGCCGCCGGGATAGTGGAGGACCTGCGCTCTGTGCCGCCTTGCTTCAGCTCTCTCTGTGTAGCCGGCGGCGAGCCCGGGATTCCTCTTCCGATTTCGCTGTGCGGTTTCCCCCCTTCCCCTCCCCCCGCCCCCGGGCCGCCTCGTCCTCCCCTGCCCCGCTGGGTCCACTTCTCCGGCTCTCGCCCGCCTCGGCCCATGGCTCCATGAAGCGCGGGGCAGTCGAGGTGGTGGCGGCGGCGGCGGCGCTGGTGGCGGCGGCGGGGAGGCAAGAGCAGGAGCGGCGGCGGCGGCAACGCTGGTGGCGGCGGCGTTGGTTGGGCTGAAACGGCGAACTGGGGAAGGGAGCCGTCTCCGCTCCGGGGAGAGAGAAGGTGGGGGCTCTCACGTCCTCGCCGCGGGGGGGGGGCTGCTCAGATATTACCCCCCCCCCCCCTTGCGGGCTCACCTCACATTCCCCTCAACGCCCCCGGGCTTCATCCTCCTTTGCGCCGCTCTCGCTCCTTGTCTCTTCAGGTCTGGACTCTGGGGCGTCCCTCTTATCTCTCCCCCCTCCCGCATCTTCCTCTTCCTCTCGTCCTGCTCGGCAGCCCCCCCCCCGCTTTGTTGCTTTCCCCACGCTCGTGCACGGGGCCCTTCAACCTACTTATTCGCCGACTCCCGGCGTGGTGCAGCGGCTACAGACCGGGGCTTTGGACCCGGTTCAAATTCTCGGTTCACCCGCCTGGGTAGCCTTGGGCAAGCCCGGCTATCCTTGTACATCTGTTTTGAGGATAAATGAGACATAATACCTTGTTACGGCGGCGGAAATGCTTATGGAACAGGGCTAGTCACGTCCTCCTCTTGCATTCAGTACAGTCACGTAGGTCGTCTCTTCGCTCCTAAACAGGTTTACTCAGCTATAAGCTCCGTTTCAGTTCAGTGGGACTTGGTGCCTAGCGTGTCTTTTAGGATTGCAGGCTGTAGTCTTTTATATTCCTTTGCCATAAGGTCCTGTGTATTTATCCTGTTGTGTCCAGCTGGGTTTTTGCTTCCAGATAAGGGAGCGTAGGATTGTGGTCTTAATTAGGAAGTAAAGTTGGAATTAGGAAGTAAATTACTAGGAATTAGGATGTAAAGTGCATTTTGGAATATATATGCTTGCTCTGATGGTTTTCTGAAACTATTTCCGTAAGACATTCGACTGCTGGTTTTGCTCCCATCGACTTCTCCAATAAGTGTGTCTACCCTTTGCTGTGTCTTCCTGTTGCTAATCATTTTATCTATGTAATCTGCCTTCTAACGCTATCAGTGCCATCAGCTTTGTATATGTCTGAGTTAAAATAGTGAAAGAGTTGGATCTCATACTTGGAGATGGCTTCAACATTTTATTCAGCTTCACCAGCGCAGACTACCCCTGTTTTATCTTCTCTGCAAGTGTGGCTGATGTGCTAGAAGAGATAATTAGCCATGCTGGTGTATTCTATCCCAGTGTCAGTGTGGTCTTAAACTAAGTGAGCTAAGATGACAGTACATGTCTGGTGAGGATCATCTGTAGAGGTTCTCCTGGTTATGCCAACATGCATCCATTTGGAAGTGTATGTTTTCTGTAGTGCCACACGCTATGAAATGGTCTCTCCCCATCACCCCCACCCCAAAATAAGGCACATGCCAACAGTAAAGCAGTTCTGGCACGTGCTGAAAACTTTGCTTATCATGACATTTGCTGGCTACTGATGCCAGCCATTATAAGATTCTATAAGGATATTCTTATTGTCTGTCTGAAAGTATTTTAATGATTTTGATTGCATTTGTATAATATTTTATATTGTTGTACATCTCCTTGAGATGCCTCTGCCAAAGGCAGTATATAAATATTTTAATAAATAAGGCCCAAGCACCCTGCACCTAATAGTTCTAGGGTATTTCTTCCTGTATTAGCTCTTTCATTTTGCTTCTTTCACTATCTTTGTACACTATCTGTACAAAAGTTCCCCCACCCCATAAGGAAATACAGTAACATTGTCTTTCAATGGTTTCATAGCAGTAGTTTCTCTGAGTGCATGTCATAGTAGGAGTAAGATGGACTTTGGGTCAAGAACAGAAAAGATAGAAAAGCCCACATTTACTTTGTGTCTCGTACACTGTGTTAACCTAGTATGCCTCTTTCCATCTATTTCACTAGCAATGAGGTAGTGCATTTAGGTAGTGCAAGTCTAGTAGTGCAAGTCGTAGTAGTAGTGAGGTAGTGCAAGTCTAGTAGCTTATTCAGTGTTTAATTTTGATTCAGTCTTAATTCAGTGTTTAATTTTGCCTAGATATTATTTGATAGCCCTTTTTTCCTGAATGTTTTTTTTCCAGATTTGGGGAACAGGAATGGGCCGTGAGAAAAGAAAATTCATTCCAGATATAAAATAGCTTCCCCTTCCACTTGTCAATCTCCCCCCTTGGCAATACAAGGTTTCTGCTTTCAGTAAGTATTATCTCAAGCATAATATGTTGAAACTTATGGCACAATGATGCTGCGAATACTCGTGACTGGTATTACCAAAAAGCATATGAAAGGGGAGAGCTTTACCCACCTTACAACCTCCAATGTTACTGTATTCTTTCTGCACCCCGCCCCAACCCCTAAGCTTGGTGTGTTTTTTACAATTGCCACCCAGTTCCAAAGTGATGCCAAGGTTAGATAATATCCTATATATTTTGCAGCCCTGTTTCAGTAACAGAGCTCAAACTGAGATGAAATAGGGTGTTCAACCCAATAATTAGCAAAGCAATAAAATTATTTGATGTAATGTTACAAGAAATCGCTGCCTATAAAACCCTTTTTCCATATGCTGAGGTGACTGTAGTCAGGTGGGGATAGGATGGCGAGTTAATTGTTGGATAAAAAAAGAACTGAATAGGTGATTCATTGTTAAATTGTTTCTTTCTCTTTGCTGGTATTTACAAAATGTTAGCATCTGAAATGCACCAGCCAGTTTCATCTACATTTGCTTTCTGACCATTTGCACACAGGGAATAATAATTTTCTTATAAAATCCCTTGCAAATATCATACATTCTGTGCATGCTTTGGATTGACTTCTGAGTAAATGCGCCTAGGTTTGTGTTGCAGTTCTGGCCAGCATGCTAACTAGGCCATTGACACAGGTGCAGCCACAATTGTAGAATTCTCCCTCCTTTTTCATAGCCATTGTATAACCTTCCATTTATAACTAACACTTTTCAGCCCCAAACCAATACAAGGGCATTGGTTTCAACATTCTCTTTATGTAAAGAAGACTGAGGCCTACACTCAACAGAGAAAATTGTCCTGTTCAGTTTTTAATTTGAATTTAAGATAGTAACATGCAAGAAAGTTCAAAATCTAAGGCTGAAGGTCTCATTTCTATCTGTAATCTGTGTTTTGTTAGAGGGATCTTTGATCAAACTCCTTGGTGGTTATTTGTATTTCAGTGATAATGGGCAAAATGCACTAATTCCTAAGAAAGGGTGGCAGCAGTAGACCTGCATCTGGGAATGTCCAAGAAAGGAAGACTCACCCTCTTGACTCTACCAGGCTAATAACTAGCATAGGAGAGGTGATTGGCATACTGCCTTCTTCCTCCAAAGTATTTATGACACTGGGAGCTTTCTCCTACTCTTTTTGCCCCAGTATATACCTGTCTCCTGCTGGTGGGCATAGGGGCTAGCTTGTACTATCACTGCTGATCAGATTTTCCCGAGACAGGTGTGAGCAAGGGATGGATAGAAAGAATAGCCTCTAAGTTATAAGATTGCACATCTAGAAGATAGTGAAATGGCTGCAGCCTTTGTTCTAGCAAAAGGCCAAGTTTGTTAAACTGAATATTTTCAATATCTGGAAGACTTCACAGTTCCCTGTGCCTTAGGCCTTCTTGGACATAGTATTTTGCAAGTGAACTGAAACCCTAGGTTGAAAGCAAACTAAAATTGCAAGCATACAGTGAGCACTTTGTAGCACTGTGGCCGTTCAACCAATTGTATGTGTGATGATGTCACTGAGCACATCTGGAATGTTTTTCTTGGGTTTATCTATCAGCATTCTGCCTTAATGCAAAGATAGTGCAGGTTGAGGACTACTCTCCATTCCTATTGCTGTATGAGGTACTAAAATACGCAAATGGTCTGCAGTTACATTTAACTTTTGGATCACATGTTGCTCATGCAAACTTCACGGTAATGTTCCTTTTCATAAATAAAGTCTACATGACCTTTGTAAAAAATGTCTTCATAACTGTGCGCATCGGTCTGCTTTCTATTTAGTTTTCCAGTCTTGTGCAATCATATGTGAGCTTTCTTATGGAACTTGGGTTTTTAATGTGAGAGGTGTAGTTTTCTTACTGTGGAAAAAATACATCCTTATAATTTGCTTTTCTTTAAGTATAATGCTATGTGTTGCATATTGTGTGTTTTGCCAGGGTTCTACAGTACTCCAGACAGCAAGTGCTGAATCAGGATGGGAAAAAGACGCTGTGTTCCTCCACTTGAGCCCAAGTTGGCAGCAGGCTGTTGTGGGGTAAAGAAACCCAAATTGTCTGGAAGTGGAACACACAGCCACGGGAATCAAGCCACAACCGTGCCAGTCTCTAGTTCAGGTCCTCTTCAGAACCACCAGCATGCAGATGGGGGCAATGGAAGGGAGAACGTATCAGATTTGACTTTATGCCCTGGAAACTCTCCAATTACGCGAATGAATCCCACTTCAGGAGCATTGAGCCCACTCGCCCGGCCTAATGGAACTGCCAACAGCACCAAAAACCTAGTGGTGACAGCGGAGATGTGCTGCTACTGCTTTGATGTACTCTACTGTCATCTTTATGGTTTCCCTCAGCCAAGACTTCCTCGATTTACCAATGACCCCTAGTGAGTAAATCCATGGGCACGGGAGGGAAACTGAAAATTCACCATCCAAAGTTCTTATGTTGTAGGGCTATTTGGAACACAGGTAAACTGTTAAGAAGGAATCTGCAGTGCTGTTTTGATGTTTGTAGGATGACATAAAATTTGAAATGAAACTGTTTTAAATGGTGGAAGCATAGGTGGCATAGGCAAACATTTAAAATGGGCATATTCAAGCACTGGATCTTACAGGGCCTTTGACATTGTAGCACTCTCAGTAACTAAAGAAGGTTAAGGGATTGGGAGCAGGCCAAAAGATATAATGCTCCTTCGCTTCTCCAATGCAAATTCCCCAGCCAAAGCAAGCCTTATGGTAAAGGTTTATCATGACACCCATCTTATCCATAGTTAATGCTACTCCACAGTCGGTATTAACCAGACTTGAGATCAGAGGGGTCTGTTTTCCACCCTTAAAAGAACAGAGAAGGGTAGTGTTTTATACTGAAGTCTGATACTTTGTAGCTGTGTTATATATACTTTACAATATCAATATCAAATTCAATATCTTTCTTTGTTGCAATGAGAATCTTCATGTTTGCACAGCATAATTTGTAAGTGGCTCCATTATAACATGATGTATTCTTTATTATTGAGAAAAGTTGCATTTGGTGTAAAGGTTATAACTGGGGAACTAGGAAGCAGGAAAACAGCTTTTAGAAGAGGTTTGAAGTGAAATGGAATGAGGAGGTAGCCTTGCTTAGTGTGGCGTAGGTTATGCAGTGCATGATATACCTTATACTTATTAAATGGCAGCTCTTTAAGAATGCGATGAAGAAGATTGGAATTTGCTCCCCTAGAACTCCATTCTGATTTTTGCTCTAACTTGTTGTTTGAGTGATGTGAATATTGTGAGTCTCCAACAGAAAAAATATGTGGCTGCCTGCTAGAGCCAAGGGTGAAGCAGATACTTCAAAAGTAGCATAGCTGTGGTTGCATTTGGATCCCGTCCTTGAAAAGATAATTGGTGTCTCCTTAGCACTTCTTAGCTTAGATTGTGTTTTTCAAATATTTAGATCATTTGCCTCTAATGCAGATTTCACTGGAATTTTGTTGAACCATGACATGATTATTTTTTTGGTAAAGAGTATTTGCCCCACATAGCTGTCTTTTAAAACAAAAGCAAAACTATGCTTCCCAGCCATAGGCCAGCCACCACTGGCTCTGCATGATCAGGGTTGGTCTTCACTCATGGTCTGAAATCTTCTATTTTCCTAGGAAAATGTATTGAGAGATAAATGACTTTAAGGGATCCAAAATCCCCCCCCCCCCAAAAAATCAGAAGCTTGATAACTTGAGATTTAAGCCAATATATTTGCTGGAGAAATAGTGATTGATCACTTTTCCTGCATTATTTTCTCTACAGACAGATTGGTCCAGTCTGGACAATTATATATTGGGTTAATAAGCCAAGATATGCCCAAAAATTTTACCCACGCATGCAACTTGCCCTTTATGGTGTACCTGAACACAAAGTGGATATCATCAGTTAACCATTTTTTCTCATTTTGTCTGAACTGTAAAACTATGATTACCAAGTCAGGAACAAGCCAGAAAATCAAACTGTTGTTGGCAGTTGGTTTAAGATCTTGGCTTGTTCTGAACCTGGTTGTGGGAGTTCCCAGTTGGAAGAGATGGACACTGTTGCTAATTGAAGACTTGTACCTTGCATTCAGAAGCACCAATGAAGGAAGTGGCTGCTTGCATTGGTACCAGCTTTATTCATATCTTGGTTTATTAAGCCAAGATATGATCATCTGAATACAGCTAAAAATAGAAATATATATTTCTGAAGGTGATCATTGAAACCCACAGTAACATCACATTATATCACATCTGCAGGCATATCAGAATGAGTGTCTTTGCCTGTGCTTTCTGTGGTACAAATCTGGATAAACTGGCTAGAAAAATCACATTATCCTAAATTCCTGTAATCTGGAAGCTAGTGTTGAAAAATGCTGATTTCTTACATCTTCCCCATTCAGGAGCAGTATCAAAAGTTTGCTGCACATTCATAGGAATTTGAGTTTAATTTTTATAGCCATACTGTAGTAGTATGTTGAAATTATGGGGGGTGGGGGGGAGAGAGAAAGTCAGCCAGTAAAAGTCCAGAGTTTTTGATTAGACTAAACAAGCATTTTTTCAACCCTAGAATTTGGAGTTAGTTTTTCTTGAGAGTGAGAAATCTCGTGTTGTTTGAGCCATCCCTCCATCTTGGCTTCCCTGATTTGCCCTCCCTTCTCTTCCAGAGATTTGTGCCTGTGGAATTAGCACAGGAACAGAAAGTGGATGTGGTCATTCTATCTTTAGTATTCACTTTTTTGTGTGTGCAGCCTAACTGTACATACTCAGACCCCTGTTGAGAGGGAAACAAAACTTTGGAATAGTTTATCAAATAGCAACACAAGACCACAAAGGGGCATCCTGAGGAAGTGGCATCTTAAAGATCAGAAGTTACCACCAGGTGGGTAACAATGCTTCTTACCAGCTAATCTGTGCTCTTATCTGTAAAAGTTTGGAGCAGTTAACTCAAGATCAATCAAAAGGATTACTAAAATTTTCACACCCTCTCCCCAGAACTGTCCAGTGTAGTCTTCTGATAACAACATGCTTGGAAAAAAAGTGACCATCTATCCATGACCCTTATGGTGCTTTTAGAGCCTCTTTGAAGTGGATTAGTCACTTCTAGACTGCTGATCAATGGAACCTGATCTGATCTCGTCTATCCAGAAATTAGTATGCACCAGCTGTGCACTCTGTCACTTCTTTTGTTTTTCCTGTAGTTTTGATGTGTGTAATATATCAAGAAGGCTGACTGAATGCTGGGCTAATCATCTCCCCGGTAGTGGGAATCTGAATACAGCAGCCAAGTTAAACAGTCTGCCCAAGGACATGCCAGCAGAGAGTGATATGCTTCTGCTGTGTCAGACTGTGTGTGTTGTTTTCTGCTTTAAAGGCCAAAGACTCTTAACGCAGAATGCCTTCCCCAACCTAGTGACCTCCAGATGTTTTGAGCTACAACTCCCATCATCCCTTACCACTGATCATGCGGGCTGGGGCTGATAGAAATCCTGGAAGGCACCAAGTTGGTGAAGGCTAGCCGATAAACTCATGTGCACTGTGATACTGAACTGGCAACCCTGATTGCCTCTCTTATTTGTGTACATAAGGCTGTACAGAGTCAACTACATAGAGTTCGACTTCTCCCTCTAAGATGAAAAAGCAGGCATCACGTGGAGGGAGATAGCACTACATATTTCAGCTTTCTTCAGCTTGGTGTCCTCTAGATATGTTGGATTAAAACTCCCATTATCCTTACAATCGGGCATGCTAGCTGTGACTGATGGGAAATATACCCCAGCAACATCAGAAGGGCACTGGGTTTGGGAAGGCTTGGTTTATTGCTCAGGTGCTCTTCTGGGGAACATTGCTGGTTGCAAGAGGTTTCATTTTAGTCACAAATATTTAGAACTTGAAATAACCTCCTGAACATTTGTGACTTAGGAGAAGCTTGTCTTTTCAGCACTTGATAAAGCTGTACTGTACTGGAATTTGCATTCCTTTAATACATCTCTCTATTCTTCCAACCTAAATAACCAGATGATGCCTCCTAGATGGTAGTACCTGTAATGATTTACTGGTACTTGGGTCCAGGAGAATCCTACACATTTAAATAAAACATTTTACCAATTGTGTCATTATTTTAATACTTGACTTCAAAAGTCAGACCTGTTCCCTGTGTGGCTTTGTTTTTTACATTAAAAAACAAGTGTTGATTCAATTTGTTTGATGAAGGGTCATGGATCCAGTTTCAGATTTCTAAGTATAGGCGTGGCAGATTTGTTGGTATGAACAATACCTGAACTTACAGTAGTATAATTTATTAGGCCAGCCGAAATATCCCAAAGGTAGTGTTCAAGCTTTCAGGTTCACCAGATCTCTTTTTCAGGCTGGATATTAAGTCAAAAGGGATGGGGGAAGATGTTGATGATTGTGATGAGAGAGCTCATGTCTGCAACTGAACATTTAAGATGGGATAGAGAAGATCCTAAATACACTTACCGAGGAGTACTTAGCGGGGGCTTACTCCTCATGAAATCAGTTAGCGTTTTGAGATTTTATTTATTATTAAATTTTCCGCAGTGCTTTTATCGTTGCAAGTGCATCTCTGTCACTGGAGGAGCCAAAACTGGATGGTGGAATGGGAGGATAGGAGTGGTGTCAAATTCTAAACACCCCCTGTGTCTACTATAGGTACATCAGTCTGGCATCCTGCGTTGCAGGGGCTTGGCCTAGATGACCCTGGAGGTGCCTTCCAACTCTACAATTCCATGATTACACCAACAAAAGAGGTGCAAGTCATAACTCAGTTAACCCATTAAGCTCAATGGAGACCAAGAAACTACCCTACTCTGCCCTGGCATAGTATAGGATTCAAACTAAGTTTGCATTTAGTCACAGCACATCCCTACCAACATCTAACACCCAAACATAACTCAGATGATAGCATTTGCTGCATGGAGCTGTACAGCTTTGGTTCCCGCATTAAGGGGGAACTTTGGTTATGGGAACTATGTAGAAAAAGCACCTGACATAAAAGAAAGGGAGCACTTGTCACGAACATCTTGGACTCAGAACACATTGCCGATACTTGTTGTCTTAGAACCCATACAGGTATATCGCCTCAGGACACAAGCAGCCAACAACACCTCTCATCTGTAGCCAAGGATGCAAGAACAAAGCACCTTGAAGAGGTAAGCAAGGGGAAAGGGGAATCTTTTCAAAGTGTAACTAGTGCAACCTTGCTATATCTTGGCTAACCTATATTGGTGGAAGGATTCTTTTTCTCGTCATACCTAGAAACACCTTTACAAAGAAGCACAAGGCTAAACATGCAGAAAGGGGTGCCCTGGTGGCCATGAAACCCCCATATGCAAGAAAACACTATTAATGAAGGACAGACCCTAACAATTAACACATGCTCATGATTCTTTTTGTCATACAGGATCGTGACAGCCTGGACACATGGAACAGGACAAATGCAGTACCCAGAGTTCTGTTGTAACTCCCTAAAAGAGAGGTAGGTATTGTCTCAGTTTCTACACTTTCTCACTCAACAGAGGGAGGGAGGTTAAGGCTGAGGGTATTGGATGAGCACCTAGGTGACAGCACTCACTCAAATAGCCTCTTCACAAACACCTGTTACACATATAGCTCCAGAGACTATGCTGACTATTACTTTAGTGCTCTCCGTTTGTCTCTTCGATTTTCCAGGTGCAGAGAACAGGACACATTCCACCCCCAGTGCCATGCAGATCTCAAGTGAAGCCTAAAGCAAGACCAGCAGTTACGACTATTGTGATTCTAGCCATATATATCAATCCAGCTACCTTGTAGAAAAGTGAGATTCTGTAAATTGAAATATCTGATACTGTGCAATAAAAGTTTTCATTTGCAGCAACAGATGTCTTTGTTTTTTGTCAGTGTGGATGGCACTAATCCCATCCGCCAGTTCTCACTGGTCTCAAGATGGGAACTCTGACCTGGAAAGGGTTGGCTTATTATTAGAGCTCAGGGTCTGTAATGGCTCCATGCTCAAATGAAGGTAGTGGGTAGGCTCCTCAGAGTTTGCAAATGGCCTGATTACTACAGTAAGTGAAGCAGTCAGTTGGCACTGAGGGCAAAATACATGATGAGCTCTGGTACAATAAACAGCAGCTAGCTAATTATGCCGATCAATTCAGCATTTTCCCTGATTGGATGACACAGCACTTACTCAGGTGTGCCAGTCTGAACATCTCCCAACAGGGACTGCTGAGAGGCTATATCAGTGGCTTGAATCTGGAACTCCTTGCCTACTTGAGTAGTAGAGCATTGGAGTTGCAGGCAGAAGGTTCTTGGGATCTCCAGGTAGAGCTGGGGAAGACTCCCTGCCTGAAATCCTAAAGAGCTGTTGCCAGCCATTAAAGACTGTAATGAACTTGGCAGTTCAATGGTCTGACATGTTATAAGATAGCTTCCTGTGTTCCTTCAGCTGTTCCGCAGGGTATGGGTTCCTTACGTAGTCCATATGCTCCTGATATAAATGGATTCTAATTCTGTCTATTCCTCGCTCTTGCATCTGACATGACTGAGAAAGGCCAGGCATATTGACTACTCCAGTATGAACAGTCCATCAGCCTTGCTTAGCCTATACACAAAGCACTTCCATTTCATCTTAAATCTGTTTAAACTGGACAAGCTTTTTCATCTTGCTTTCTTTCTCACACATGCACACACTCTTTAGTTGTTATTTGCTTAATATCCATCCTGGAGAAAACATCTGGTGAACTAAAAAACTGGCTTGGTACTTGGTTGTCTCTCAGTTGTTTCTCACAAATATCTTACACTGTTGTTGAATTTGGTTCTTTCAACATAAACATGTTTTTTGTCTGCATTGTACGCTAGTTATTTTTATTTAAAAAGGAATTGAAATGTATTTTTTAAGATAAAAATTTATTTTTATTACATTTCTGTACACACTGAGTGGGATTTTGTTCTATTAAATTGTTAGTGGGATGTAACATAGTGTTTCCCTGCTATTTTTTTAATTCTAGAAATATCCAGATTTTTATCCATTCTGCACCCTATTAATTTTTTGGGCATATCACAATTCTTGCAACTTGTTCAGATTCAGCTACAAAGCTGAATCTGCTCAAGAGATTTGCAAGTTCATTTGGAAAACCAGGTCTGATCTTTGGATCCATTGCTCTTATCTGGTGCACACATAACACTCAGGTATAGTTTGTTTAATGAACCACAAGTCTCATAGGTCAAACAAATCATGACTAATTTCTCCAAAGTTTGGTGTCGTCCCCCCCAGCTGCTCTTTCTGTCATGCCTTTGTAGCCTGGTGAGGATTTGTGGTGCGGTGATTTAGGAGGGGTGCTGGGTTCACGCACATCACCAAGCCATAGTTAATACAAATCAAGTTTTAGAAGCCAATAAAAAAATACAGCTTTAAATCATTGTTGGCAGTAAACAAACCATGGTTAAGCTGCTAGCCAGGGTTCACACATAATGCTAGGTTATGGTTTAATAGACCATGGTTTAGCATTACATGCAAACCAGCCTACTGAAAATTTATCAAATGCCTTAGTAGCCCAAAGCCAAAAAAATCCTTTTCCCCAGCCACAGTCCCAATCCTGATATGCCAATCACAGTTCTCATCTGGGGCAAATAACAGCTGTGGAGAGGGGTGATTGGATTGGGACCATATCAGGGGAAGTGTATACTTATAATTGAATCAGAAAAAAATGGATGTATTTTTTTTAGTTTTATTCTGATTTGTTCTTTCATTGTGGCCCATCATATATTCTTTTAGCCTCCATATGAGATGCCACTTGAAACCCTGCTTATACTGCTTTATAAGTTCTACTCAGTGGTTTGTGGCTGGAGCAGTAACTGAGTTAGGCATTCTCAGTACTAGAGTTGCAGTTTGCTCTCTAATGTCATCCTGCACACTGCCTGCATGTGACTTAAGTACTTTCAGAATTGAGGCAGGGAATACTGTGGTCTTTTAGCATAAGCTTTATATGCAAAATAAGGAACGTTATTGGTACTGTGGTTAGCACTTGAGGTTAGAAAATGTTACCTCCAATTTTGTATGCATTGGGGAAAGAGAGATATGAAAATGCTAGAAGAAATTTGAAAGTGTACCTATCTATCTACCTGCAACCCAGGATAACACTTCATGTATCTGATAGTGGACTGTAGTCTGTGAACGTTTATGACATAATATATTTGTTAGTCTTTAAGGTGCCACAAGATTATTTCTTGAATTATCCTCGTTGAGATAACGTGGGGCTGCATCCCAACATTTGTGACTTAATTATTTACTGTATTTTTACTGGTGGGATCTGTATCTATTCAGAGCAACCTTTATTAAGCTAAAATACAAAATACTCAAATAAAACAGCAGAGGGCATAGCTCTCAAAAAGTACTGCCTTTGGAAAGAAGACAAAGATAAGAAAACTGAACATTTCAGAGTTCAAGGGTGACTACAGTAAAGGCCTTGTCCTAAAAGCAGATTTGTCCCAAGACTACTAGAAACCAGATCAAAATGAATCCAGATAATCAGCTTCATCCAGGAGTCACAAGAGTTATCTATCCCCTACCCAACCATGTTCCCCCAAAAAATAAATTTGAGACATATGCTAGTTGTGTAAGAATAAAAAAAAATGTTTATTATGGAGAGGCCTCACAGCCACCTTCAGTGTAGCTAAGAAGCTCTTCCACATTTGTGGACAACGATTAATTTGTAATAAAATTAAGTGTGAAGGGTTTGGGTGGTTTAACCTGGAAAAGAGATTATTAAGAGGTAATATTAAAATATTTGAAAGGTTATCGCATAGAAGGTGCAGCAAATTTATTCTTTTGCCGCTTCAGAGTGTAGGACCTGAACAAATAACTTCCTATCAGCTTGAGCTGTTTTCTCAGAGGCTGGATGGCCACCTATCAGGAATGCTGTAGTAGTGAATTATTTGAAGATGGAGTTTTTGTGTTATGCATTTTCAGTCCACTCTTTGTGACATGGAAGACAGGGCGAGACAAGCGACTTCGGGGCTGCATCGGAACTTTCTCTGCCATGAATCTTCACTCAGGACTCAGGGAATACACATTAACCAGGTAAAGACATCATCCATACTGCCTCACGTCTGATGGGAAACCAGGCACAGTGGGGCAGCCATGTTGTGATTTCCTATGTCTTGTCTGAGGCATCATGTATATCCTGCTGCTCAGGCAGATGTTCTCCACCAGAATTTTCTGCTACCCAAAATTAGAATTGAGGAGTCACTTTTGTAGCTGACTGTATATTGTACTATGGCTTCCAGTTAAATGGTACACTGCATTCTTTTGTTTGGGGCTGAAAAACCATCTTCAAAGCATGGTATGTAAAGTAGCAGTTTTGGATGCAAGCATGTTATAGCAGTACTTTGATTAGCAGTGCACTGGATTCCTGTAACCTACAGGCACAATGTAAGTTAGTGGTTTATTTATTGAATTACCCATGATGGGGGTTTCAAGGGTGCACACCCACTTTGCAAAAGCACCCCTCCCCCAGGGGGAATATGGTTGGAAGAAGACATAAGGCTGCATAGCAGAACTGAATGGCAGGCAGCAGCCCTGCTGCTGAGATAGGCAGCCACGTCACTAGGTGGCCAGTTCGCTTGAGCCAGAAGGAAGCCTCATTGTGATCAATAGCCTGCATAAGGTTAACGGCATGCTCATTACTAAGGCAAGTTATTCTCTATTAGCATCAAATCCAGTTTGTCTGGGTTCTTGGCAGAATGTGAGTGTTTTGGGGAAGCATTTCAATCTCTTCCCATTTCATCATTGTAAAAGTCATAGACAGAAATCTTAGTGCATGGCTCTACCTTTGGTTTATCTGGTGTTCCATTTTATATTTTATTTAATTCTCCATGTAATGTGCTTAAACCTGTTCTGACCTAAAGTGATGCCCCTTGTCCTGGGATGAAATGAGGCTGCAAATGTAAAAAAATGCTTGATTTAAACCTTATGGTGCTTGTTTTTGGTTGTGTGTGTGTGTTCTGTTCCCCTTCTATAGTGCACTTAAGGACAGCAGGTTTCCACCCCTGACTCGTGAGGAGCTGCCTAAACTTTTCTGCTCTGTCTCCCTCCTCACTAATTTTGAGGATGCCACTGACTACTTGGATTGGGAGGTGAGAACAGGTGCATTTGGATGTCTGCATCACTGTCTCATACCATTTGGGTTCGGGTTAGTATATGGTAACGTGTCTGTTTTATTATCAGGGTAGATTGTGGTTATATAGCTAGAAAAATGAGGTTGGAAAGATGGAAGACTGACAAAGAATGCAAAAGTGGAGTAATATATCAATATTACTTCAGTTAAGCGTATGAGAAGGGAAGATAATTATTAGACTAACGTTGCAATCCTAATTCCACTTAACTGAATTCAATAGAAGTAAATCCCATCGAAGTTCCTGACATGCTTAGGATTGTCATTAAACGCTTTGGGACTTGCTTCTGTGTAACAAGCATAAGACCATACTGTTATAGTGGCATATGGGGTGAAGGGCATATATTTTACGTTTTGAAATAGTGGGGCTTGCTGAAACTAATTAATTTGGTCTGCCTTGGAGAAATTGCCTCTGGGGCCAAAAGAGATGGCAGTACACAATAGAGTTGTCCTAGGAAATGACTTATGATATTGCAGATGCAAGAAATGGAAGCAAGGTGGAGGCCTTTATCCTGACAAGGTTGGACTGCTGGTAGGATGCATGGCAGCTGGAAAATGTTTTGTACATTGTTACAGGAACTACATCTCAGTTGACGTTTATGTTTCCATTGCTAGGTGGGAATCCATGGAATCAGAATTGAGTTCATCAATGAGAAAGGTGTCAAACGCACAGCAACGTATTTACCTGAGGTTGCTAAGGAACAAGGTGAGTTTGAAACAATCTACACTGAGGGAAAGTGGTCTAAATATCAGGATTTGGATTGTGGATTTTGGCTTATACAGCAGCTGTGGAGGTCACCTAAAGCCATTAATTATCTATGGCTGAATTATTTTAAAAATCTGCCCTTTAAAATGCTCAAAAGGTACAGTGCTAGTTATTCATTCAATGGCACATGTTTTTCCCCCTAAGACCAACCATGTCTTAAAAGCAATTTTCTTTATTACTGCTAAGACTTTGGTGTTCTTCCTCCATCCCCTTGTCATAAAGAATGCCTGGCTTAGTTTACTGTTGAATCAGGTTTTGCCCTTCTGAGGGTTTTTTCAACATTGTGTGTGGGTTTCCTCTTCAGCCTCACCTGATCACACAAGCACAACGTCAGATGACCCTTCTATCCTCCCTCAGCACTAGGTTTTGTGCTGCAAACATGGACGACAGTTGAAGAATGCAGCAGTTGCCACCACTGTAATTGTTCAAAACATTTCTTCCACCATTCAGAGGATCACATCTCCTCCTGGAATTGAGTCAAAAGACCAAAGTGTAATTCATTAAACCAGGTCTCCGCACTGCACCATTACTGGAGAGTAGTGGATTTATACTGTGTTTGATGTATAGCTGTGTCTTACTTTGAAAATGTGACTAACTTGATTGCTATATATGACTAAAATAGGATAATTGGAAATGTCATATGACTTTGTTGACTAAATTGTTGTTTTCAGTTGGAACTGAATTTGTTGGAACAGTTGGAACAGTAATTTGAACTTGCTTATCTCTCTTTTGAGAGCCTATCCCTTTTTCTTGAAATGAGCCTGTATTTAGTTCACTGCTGCTTGCTTTTTTTTTTTTAACAGATTGGGATCAGATTCAGACAATAGACTCCTTGCTCAGGAAAGGTGGTTTTAAGGCTCCAATTACCAATGATTTTAGGAAAACTATTAAACTCACCAGGTAAATGACATATTTTACTTTTTGGTAGTTGTCAGCAACTAAAGTCATTACTGCTTTCATTGCTGATGGTAAGTTTTAAGATTGCTCTTTGTGCTCCAGATCCTGCAGTTTTCTGAATTTCCTCACTGCCCCCAACAGTGGTGCCTAAACCTTGTTGCTTTGTTCAGTCATTGTATTTAAATTGTTGCTTTTAATTTTCACAATAACAAATACTGGCTGCCAGAGCCAACTTTGGTTTTGCCTGGGCAATGTGCACCCACCCACCCACCCAGGTTACTGGGCTGGCTGGGACACACTCCTCCCCACTACTGGCAGTGGTGGCTGCTCTCTTTTTCTCTGCCATCAGTTACCATTTCCTCCTTTGTATGCTTTCTTTTTGGGCCCACTGGTGTGATGGTTAGGCAGCAAGACGAGATGCAGCATCCACTTCCAGCTCCTTATGCCTGGAGGGAGAGAGTAAGGGAGCAAATGGAAGCCGTTCCTGCTTCTCACCTCTGCTACCAGCAGATTTAGGCAAATAGGAAGAAGAAGCAAGCACAGAGGAAAGGAGTGAGTGAGGGATCTGGCAATGAAGAGAAGGACCTTCCACCACTCTGCAGCCATTTAGAAGGGCTCCAGTCGGCAATGACTACTGAGCCCCTGTGGATTGTGGGCCTCATCCGTATTAAGCTGGAATTGAAATAAATAATTTGAAAGGTTAAACAATTTTTGTTGCTACAACAGAATTCCGAATACAGCTGTTGGTGATTTGCTGACTTTGGTTCGTTGACAAATGTATTTTTTTAAAAGATCCAATGCTTTTTTCTTTCAGATACCGCAGTGAGAAGGTGACAATCAGTTATGCAGAATACATGGCTTCTCGTCAGCATTGTTTTCAGAATGGCACTCTTCATGCCCCGCCCCTCTACAATCATTACTCCTGACACAAGGCTGCATGACCAGTCCCGCCCCCCAGCTACCACTAACGGCTATGACATCATTGGGGCAGATGCCTCCTCTTCCTGGTCCAGTTACTTCTATTACTGCACCATTTTATGATGCTAGCTTCCGTTGCCAAGTCTGCCTTCCAGCTGACTGAGGGATGGGGGATACCAGTGAGTGCAACTGAACTTCAAGGGGCCCATGCCTTTCCTCATCCTTCCTTCAGAATGAGGGTTCAGTTGGACTGAGGCTCCAAGACTAACAGTTGCAGTTGGGTAGAGAGAACCTTGAGGAACGGCAGTACCGCTTCAGATTGCTCTGTGTGTTAAATTGCACTGTGTTCATTTGAATTGTTAATTGTGACAGCCCCCTTGATTAAGTAGGAGAGTTCTCCTGGCAGTCTGGGCAACGGAATACAACAACATATTTTTAGGTTATTTTTAATTTTTTTAACCTCTGATATTTATCTACCATGAGCTGATTAGTCCTTATACACCCCAGGCAAGCAGATGACATGACGCGTTACAAGGATGTATGTCAGCAGAGATTCCTCCCTCCTCCTCTTCGCAGAAGATGGCAATTGAAAGGGGAAACAAAATTTACTGCAGATGAAATTTACTGCGTGCACAAATCCAGGAGGGTTCAGTTCTCACACCTAGCTGCTCTTGGTTTTGACGAAGAAGGAAAGTAGCCCACTAGATAGGACAGTAATGCATAAATGAAGGTGAACTGCTCTGGGTTATGTTTGGGAGTAGCTTGCGTTTCCTTGTCTCCTGGAAGTACAATCTCCCTCTCTGGGGTTTTTCCCTGGGTTTCTAACTTGAAATACAAGCAGCATGGTCTGCTGTTGGATTGGGGCTGATATTATTCCCCACAAAGCCATCGTTAAAGCAATTCAAAAAGGACGTGAAAATTGTGTATAGGGAACACTCCATGGGACCTGTGTTTAACTGGCAGCAGTTTTATTTAGCATGACCCTGATACCCAGGTAATGAAATACACAGTAAATGTTAGCCTTTAAGTGGTTATCTAATATAGGTGCCATCGTTGCACTGGTGCTTCAATACTAGATACATATAATTGGAAGTCATTCAGATTGATTTAAAAGTATATAGCCTCCAGATAAGTGTACTTAGAACTGGAACCTAAGGAATATTTTCAACCCATACCTCCCCAACCCACCCCCGCAAAGTTAACTCACAACCATGTTTAACTATCCTGTGGATTTTAAAATTGCCCTTCCTATTGTTGCTGAATAGCCGGTACATCAAATCATAACTGGAAAGCTCTTTTTCCCATTCAACTATCCTAATTCTCCTGTGTGAGTCACTATGTGTTATCATGAATGCAGGCATTCTTAAATGAATCCACAGGGACTAGAAAATGGTAGAGCAGGACTTGTGGAAATCTTGGTAATCAGCATTGATAGATTAAAAAAAATACAGGTGAAGAGCACAGCATTATGAGAATTTGATACCTTATATGCAGTATGTGTAAGGACAGTAGCTTTTATGGAAGGCTTATGGGAAGCCAGGAATTATCTGGGAATTATCTTTTACTGTGGGATGCAAGTTTCCAGATTCTTGGTGAATGAACATTGCCCTGGTGGGGAGGGTGAGGGGAGATTAATGCCTTCTATCTTGAAGCAAAGCCTCAAAGGCAGACTGAATAGATGTTGGATTACTGGAGAGGTAGACATGAATAGCCCATATGAACTGGTGAGCAATATTTGCCAGTATCTGGCTTGGTTGCATCAAAGTGAACTGCTGGCTAGAAGAGGGCAATCATATTATCTTCCTGGCAAAAGGACTGTTCAGAGAATCTAGGAAGCCTCCAAATTACTTGTTTTTCTACCACTATTCCTCCTGTCTCAGAAGAAAACCTAACCTTGAAATTTTGCTTGTCAATGAACACATATCTAGATGGTTATGGGTGGGAATGAGAGAGAGAGGAGCTCATATTCCAGATATCTGCAGTACTGCCCCAGCTTTGGTTTTGTATCAGATCATTTGTATGGATTACCACTTTTTCCCTTCTAATGATGATGAAATGTGTTTGAATGTGAAGGGACTGTTTCATGATTTCCTGCTACTGAGAATAAATCAGTCTTCTTACAAATTAGAGTGATTTGTAGTTAATGTTCCAGGTGCCCTGGACTGATGGGAGATTGTAGATGGGAGAGGAGAGTTCAGCTGTGGTCATGCCATCCATCTCTGCTCTCAGACAGTATTGAAACATAGGGCTACACTAATTACTATTCAAGTGTTCTACTTTAGAATTTAAATTGTAAAGATTTTTTTAAAAGCAAAAAGAAAAAAAATGGTGCTAATCTTTCACCCCTGAGCACATTCGGTGAGACTGGTCATGCAGGCATATAGTGCCAGGCTATTCAATATTGCTTTTTTTAAAAAAAATGTTTGCCCTGTTACGTGTCTTCAACAGTGTATAGTGTTAATTATTTGGTTTCATTTTAATGGGTGTGGGAGTTCAGGAGCCAGGTGGGGACCTTAGTTGCCATTTTAAAGAACAGACTTTTAGGAGTGACTTGACCTACTTGGTTTAATTTAACCATTTCACTGAAGTAAGCTAAATTGGTTTTGGAGTGAGAGGTGGTCTCATTCCCTGCCCTTATTTCCATCCAACCACCTAGTCTGTATAAATGGAAATGCCTCTGTTAAAGTTGGATTGTGGTGTTTTCTTGTACTAAGTGGAACAGCAAGCAGGCCATGAAGCATGAAATAGTCCTGAGAAATGGGTACATCCAGCATTGGTCTCATAATGGAGTTCAGTTACAGTATCTTTGAACAAGTGTGTTAGTTGTGTCATTCCTGCAAAATGTATGGGGTAGAATAAGTCGTCTGCAGAATATGACACTATATTTGGCTCATACATAACAGTAATGCACCAAGATGAGCCAACACTGATATTTGAATGATGTGGGAACCAACAAAATAGCTAAAAGAGAACCGCCTGTTCTGGAGCCGTAACCAGTTGTATTTTTCAGCTGATTAGTGAGTAGCAGGATTGTATAAAGACCTTAGCAATAGTCTTCTGGTCTGATTGGGAACTGGCTCATCCTTAGCTACAAGCAAGTGCCTTTTGGTCTAGATGGGTTTATTTCAAGACAACTGTAGTTGGGAATCTTCCTTGCTGCAGCCATGTATCTTTAGTGTTTTGTTTTGTTTTTGTTTTTTCTCTCCAGCAGATAATGTCTTTGATCACTGGAGTCTCACTATTTCCCCCACCCCTTTTCATAATGACAACGAGCCTATCTTGATAGAGGCATTTTGGTCAGAAAGATTTTATGGTCAGAATATCAGATCAGCAGAAAACTGCATCTGAAGACCATAAAGGCGAAGTAATCTGTACATTTCAACCAAAATTTTAAGTTTTGCACATAATTGTTTTCCCCGATTCATTGTTAACATTGCAGTCTTCATTGACTGAGTGCTGTTTTGTTTAATTTCTAGCACCAAAATGAGTGACATTTTGGGGTTGTTATTTTTCTTTTGTTTTTCCTTTAAAGCAAGGAATTTCTTTTGACCTTCAATGCAGAGATGTCAGACCAATTCTTTGTTATTACACTTGGTTGCCTCCTAGCTATATAACTTCTGGGTGTAAATCATTGAACTTTACCCTCTAATGAAGTATTGTAGAAAATAAATTGTAATGGATACATTTTTATCTTGTTCCTCTTTTATTGGTGTCTTTGTCGATTTTGACTTTTCACATTACAATCTAATACTAATAATTCATTTTGTGTTGTTTCTTTTTAATCCTACAAGGCAAATTAAAGTTGAAAGGCAAGCAGTGTGGATTCTTTTACAAAATTAGGAAATGCTCAGAAGTAATGAGATTGGAAATTGTATTTTTTTAAAATTAAAACTTTCATGCCTATCTGGTTGTGCCTATCTGCCTGTTCTCATTAGTTTTAAGATAAAAAGTGATTTCAGGGTGGTCGTTTTGAAATTGACATTTACCAAAATTACGGTATGTATGCAAAGTGCTTTAAAAGCACAGCTGCAACATAAATGCTGAGAAAGGGTTTACAGTTCTGTATCACTTAGATTATGCACAGCAATAGTCTTAATATGTCTGTAAAAAAAGAAAGCTGAGCCTGTCAGACTCAATAGGTAGCAAGTGCCATAGGTATTTCCTTTGTGTTTTGGTAAAGAAGGCCAGCAATAGTCCCAGATCAACTTCAGTTGGTAATACCAACCAAAAAATCCCAACAGGAAAAGACTATTGTGATTTTATACCAATTAAGTGTTAAGCGGTTCTTTCTTGCTTGAGGGTGTTTGGCCTGAAGACAAGTACCACTACCTGTCCTGATGTGCAGAATGAGCAGTAATGCTTCTAATGGAAGGATACATTCTGCTTTACTGCTGCAGCATTGATTTGGAATCAAACATTCTCTAATAAATTCTTTCCCTTCAAGCACTTAATCTTATAAGACAATTGGATTCTACTTGGGCAAGCTCTGGAAAGTTTTGTTTTTCAAAACTAGTAAAGTTCTGAAAGTATGGTGTTTTGTGATCCAAGTGTCCACCTTCCCCAGTGCCATGAATGAACAAGGTGAAATGTTAAAAGTGAGTAAAGAGTGTTTCATCAAGCTGCTAGTCCAAAATCTTTGAATCTAATTTCTCATCATAAGCTACAATTTATTATATTTGGGACCTGTGATTTACGTTACTTTTGCTTCAAACACAGACCTTGATAAGCCAGCAGGAGACAAAATACAGTATTATCTGTGGAAACTCTTCATTGTTCACAATGGGAATGACCCATTGGCTTCAATGCCTCAGAGTTACCATGCAGAATTTGAGCTCTGGTTATTGCCGGGGTACTGGTTATTGCCAGGGTACTGGTTATTGCGGGTGGCGCTGTGGGTAAAAGCCTCAGCGCCTAGGACTTGCCAATCGAAAGGTCGGCGGTTCGAATCCCCGCGGCGGGGTGCGCTCCCGTCGCTCAGTCCCAGCGCCTGCCAACCTAGCAGTTCGAAAGCACCCCCGGGTGCAAGTAGATAAATAGGGACCGCTTACTGGCGGGAAGGTAAACGGCGTTTCCGTGTGCTGCTCTGGTGCCGGTTCGCCACAGCAGCTTCGTCACGCTGGCCACGTGACCTGGAAGTGTCTGCGGACAGCGCTGGCTCCCGGCCTCTAGAGTGAGATGAGCGCACAACCCTAGAGTCTGTCAAGACTGGCCCGTACGGGCAGGGGTACCTTTACCTTTTATTGCCGGGGTGGTCATGGCTATTGCATAAAGACTCCTCATTTATGTGTGACTCTTGGATAACAGAGAACATTTGTGAATTCACATAAATAAAATGTGAATTCTGGCTTGTATCAATTGATAGCTGAATTTAAACCTCTCGAGCACATTGCGTGCATGAGACACAATATCCAGTGTACAGGGCTATTGATGATACTATTTTAATGCACATTTGACCAGCAGACCTATTCTATATATGTTTACTCAGAAGTTAGTTCCACCGGTTTTTAAAGTGGGCTTATTTC
This sequence comes from Podarcis filfolensis, assembly GCF_964270895.1. NCBI lineage: Eukaryota > Metazoa > Chordata > Lepidosauria > Squamata > Lacertidae > Podarcis > Podarcis filfolensis. Next base: position 39,733,037 of record NC_139608.1, on the reverse strand, counting down.
CAAGTAGGGCTGGAACAATAGGGTACTCATAATGCAAACCTAAACATCCTAAGGATTGAGTCCCACTGAACACATTGGGAGTTACTTCTGAGTAAAAATGTTTAGGATTGTCAGAATTACTTCCTGACCCTTTGCTTGTTTAAGTAATCATATAAATATGCATGCTCTTGCAAATTGTAATGCATCATGCTTTCCTGAACTCAATGTTATTACAGGTGCACACTTGCTCAAAGGCTGCAATCCTAACCCCATTTACCTGGGATTAAGCCCCAGTGAAATCAGTGGCACTTCTCAGCAGATATGGTTAGTTAGGAGTGGGATTTAAATGGAAGAATTGACATCGGGGGGGGGGGGGATTACCAAAAGGCGGCACTTGGCACTTTGTCCTGGATCTTAGACAAATAGGTGTTTTCGTTTAAAAAAAAGCTCAACTTTTGGGGTGTCCTGGCAACCCTACCTATTGTTGCCTTTGACTGGACTTAACTGTCCAGAGGTCCTTTACCTTTTTACCTATTAGTGACTCCTTCCACTCCCATTCAGAGCGAATTGTGAGTTAAACTCCTTAGGGTTATGTTAACAACGTGAATAAGTTTCTGCTCAATGAGATGCATGCTCACTTGGTTTTTTCTCTCATCAATGGGTAATGCAGAGAGTGAAATATGTTTGCCACTTGTCCATTTTTCACCTGGACAGTATGGAAATTGCAGATCAATATTTGACATCTAATGGGTGCCTTGGCTGCAAAAAGCAGTTGGGTTAGGGCTGGGCTTTCCCTTCTCTGCCATCACTTTAGCAGCAATGGTACTGCTCAGTTCCAGTGGCGTAGTTAGGGAAGGAGAGAGAAACAATTGGTTAGGGCAATGTTTGGGTCTTGACTGTCACTTGGATGCACCAGGGCCTGTGGCTCACGCAGCTCTGCTTGTTGGCCTAGAAGTACTGAGGGGAGAATCCATTCGCCCCGTTTGCGCCCTAAGCGAATCAGTTGCAAACGAAGGAAGGTGACCTTGAAGCAGGCAGGGGGGACCCACAACAAACAGGGACCCTTCCAATGCCACATTCTCCCTCTTGCCATCCTCCTGGCCTACCTGCGGGTTCTGAACGTGGGTCACACTGTTGCATCGAACCCAACATTCCGTTTACGAACCGGCTCCCTGCCAGCTAGGTAGTTTCGAGGAGGGATGGGAGCCGTGAGCACACAACACGCCCCATATTGCAGGACTCCTATAACCCCTGACTATCGGCCATGGCGGCTGCGCTTGAGAGGAGTGCAGTCCGATACCTCGAGGGCTGCTTATTACCCGTCGCGGCTTTAAGCGCCTTTGGGGGGCTGCCCCATTTCCTTGCCTACAGACTTTGGGTGCTCCAGACGCTTCAGCGGGGTTTCAGCTCTGCGCTGCTTCCTGGCCTAGAAACCTGCTTCCCTTGTATCAGAGGAGCACTAAATATATACAATTTTTTAAAAAAATAAAAAATTATGAGGGCGGGCGATCGGCCGTTGTCTGTCGGGTCTGGATTCATTTACTGACAGGATCCTGCTTACAATCGCGGGAACCGTGTAAACCCCACTGGATTCACGCTTTGCAATCCTGAACATACTTGCTGGGGAGTAAGCCGTGCTGAACGTGGTGGGATTTACTTCGAAGTAAGGGGGCTCAGGGCAACGCTGGGAGCGGGCGCTTTGAGGCCGCGCGACCCTATCGCTCTCCTCCGCGAAGCTGCTCCGGAGAGAGAACACACCATGTTCAATATAGCCCGACACACTTTTTTCCCTTTCTCTCTTTTTCCTTCAGCACAAACCGAGGCGGCATCCGGGCCGGCTCTTCCCCCGCCAGAGGGCGTCGCCGGCACCTGCTCAGGCCTCCTCCTTTCCTTTTCCGGCCGGCCGAGCGCTTCGGTTTTCCGGGGCTAGCTGAGGCGATGGCGGCCGGAGGCGCCGATGCTGTGGATGTGGAGGAGGATGCTTCTCAGCTCTTATTTCCCAAGGGTGAGCGGCTGGGCCCTCGGGGGGCGCAGGAGACGCGAGGCGCCCCCGGCCTTGTGCCGGAGGAGACTTTGGCTTGTGAGGGAGCAAAGAGGCAGCAGGAGTCTTGCCTGGAGGGGAGCAACATTCCTCATTCCTGGCTGTAAAAAGCGCTCGTGTATTGCTAGCCTCATTCGCGCCATACGTTGAAAGCGACATGGTACCGCTTTAATAATAATAATAATAATAATGGCTCCCCGCCGCCAAATAATTCGGGGAGCTGTGGTTTGTTAAGGGTAATGAGACTGGTTAGGAGACACCCCTATTTCCCCTCACGGAGCTACGGTTTCGGAGTGATTTTAACCAACAGTTCTTCTTCACAAGGAACTCTGGAAATGGTGCTCTGGATGGGGGAATAAGGGTCTCGACGCCCTTAGCAAAACTACAGCTCCCAGAATTGTTTGCGGGAAGCCCTGTCTGCTTAACGTGGCACCGTACTGGTTTTAAATGCATGGTGCGAATGTGTCTGCTCTCTGTTCCTGTTGTCCGAGGCAAGCGGTGCAGCAGTTTTGAAGTTGAGCATCTCTGGCCCTTCCCTGGATGGGAGGCTGTTTAGTATTCTGTTGTATGCTACATATACAATTGTTATATAAACTGTAGAGAAATATATGGCTCTGTTTCTGGGGTCCTTGACATGCAGTTACTTTGATCGTTGGTTTATAGTTCACACTCTCAGAACAGTTGCCTTGAGCAAGCAACAAAACAGTGTGTTTGTTTTGTTTGCTTTTTGTCTTTAAAAGCATAGGATGCCTTCTGCGTTCCAAAGCGATCTGAGGCCCTTTTTTAAGATTCAAGTTTTATATGTGCTAGCACTTTGGAAATATTTTCACATGTACGTGTGTGTTGAAGTATTCTGGAGAAGCATGTGACTGTACTGCACAAATAATTGAGCTGGATAATGATCTCCTTTTTGTAAATTTGGCAGGATGGGTCAGATAATTATTATTGTCTTTACATCAAGAGATATAATCTGTGTATAACTGGATGGGGTAGTAGAATAGATGGTACCACTTCAATCATGTGTTTGAATGTTCCCACAGGTACAGCAAAGAGAGGATTGAGCTAGAATCTTTCTTTCATATGTTTTCTCAGTGGAGTGAGTGGGTTTTATGTGTCAGATCATTCAAAAATAGTATTCTCTACCCACCACCTGAAGTGCTACTACCATATGTGTACCCCAGCTTAAGTGTTACCAATGGTGGTGTGTTTTTCTGTGCCTTTTGAACTGTCAGTTTCTTCCTCACCCATCTTTGCATATAGAATTTGAGACTGCCGAAACCCTTCTAAATTCAGAAGTGCACATGCTTCTTGAACATCGGAAACAGCAGAATGAGAGTGCAGAAGATGAGCAGGAGCTCTCAGAAGTATTCATGAAAACCTTGAACTATACTGCTCGCTTCAGCCGCTTCAAAAACCGGGAGACTATTGCTAGTGTCCGCAGGTGAATAATTTTTCAAATAAATTATTTTTCATCGTTAATGTGGGAGTGAATGCAAAAGAAGCTGAACAAATAAAACCTTTTCCCGAATGCAAATACATTTATTTCTAGCATTAAATGAAGGTATTTTGTAAGTTGGTTTTATTTCACAATTGAAAGTAATATGCAGGTGTGACATCTGTTGAGTCCTTTTAGCATCATATTTGCATTAAGTGGAGATTAGCATAGTTTCTACATGTGAATGAAGAATCACATTTCCTAGACTGCTCTTTGTCTAAAGCCCCCTGGTGTGCTTCAAATTTAAAAGTCTATAACATGTAATGTTAAACTATAGTTTAATGCTATATGCATGACGAGGAATGAGCTCACGCAAGTCTTGGATTTGCATGCTCCCTCTTCCTGTGTGGCCTGGGGGAGAATTTTGACAGTATTTCATTTTCATTTGATAGAATCCTGACTTGTAAATGCATAGAAACCAGATTTTATTATAAACCATGACATCTGGTTTATATGCAATAGCAAGCTGGGTTTCTTGGAAACAAAACTAGACACTGCTGAAGTTCTCCGCCTGGTCATGCAGGCAGAAGAGAGTGAAGGAGGGAGCGTGAGAGCCTGAGTATAACTTTGGTTCATCTCAGTTCATGCACATAGTACTAAGCCATAGAACCCAGAGCAAAGCTTTCCAAACTGTGTTGCGACATGTTAGTGTGTCAGCTGCAGTATGTAGGTGTGTCACGTGAACGCTCCCCGTGCTCCTCTTGGGGCTGGAAAGGGGTTAGTTTAACATCTGGTTTGCTAGTAAAACTGAATTACTGTGGCACAAAATGATGCATATCTAGAAAGTGTATCACCAACATGAAAAGTTTGGAAAGCTCTGACGTAGAGCCATGAGTTCTTTCCATGTTATTTCTTTAATTGATGCTTATGTAGTTTGTAGGATTATAACTCACAAGATTTGTCACTTTCAGTCTTGTAAGGGTAGGATTCAACATTTCTTCCGCTAGTCTAGAACTGATACAGTTGCCTCTTAAGCTAAAGAATTACCAACATTACTTATCTAGCCTAGCTTGGGCCATACTTTGTTTGGTTGCATTTATTGGGCAGATGTACAGATCTCCACCACCCTGTACTAATCTAACTGGACAATATGGCTGAAGGATCTGATGCTGTGCTGATTTTGCTCTTCCACGTGGTAGTGATTGATAACTGGCACACTATTCCTAACCAGCATTGAATAGAAAATAGACTAATACTATATGCAAATGTAATCACAGACTGCCAGCAGCTTCAGAGCCATAGTGGGAAAGGGCTTCCCTAATGGTGAACTTCCAAAAGGCATCTGATGGTTCAATGTGGAAAGCAGGGTGTAGGTGTAGATAGATAATTGAGCTGATTCAAAAGAGCTATTGTTTTTCCTTCTTCAATTAATTTTTCCTTAGTATAAGCATGATTCCTTCTAGAGCCCATGATTTTAAACTTTTGTCTCTTATCTACTTATCATGACTCTTGCACATGCTCGAAATCTGGGAAGTTTTCACTGATTCTGTTCACTGTTAGTGGCTGTGTGTGCTTTTATGTCAAAGCACTCAGATAAACCCTATGTTTCAAGGTTATTATAGGCAATAGTTTGCCACTTGTCCAAGCAGTTTCTTCTTTGCCCTTTGGAACAATAACCATGTAATTCTGCATATTTCCTCAGAAGTAAGTCCCATTGAGTTCAATGGGGCTTACTCAAAGGTATGTGGGAATAGAATTGCTGCCTAAATAGATGTGGAGTTGGTACTTACTTACATTTATTAAAAGCAGTGTGAATTGACAGAAACATTTGGAAATCTAGTGGGTTCCCTCTTGTTGATGGGAATGCCACCCTTCTGAAATCCTAACCAGATTTGTTAAAGAAGTAAAAAGCAAAGGTAAAGGTACCCCTGCCCGTACGGGCCACTCGTGTCCGACGTTGTGCGCCCATCTCACTTAAGAGGCCGGGGGCCAGCGCTGTCCGCAGACACTTCCGGGTCACGTGGCCAGCGTGACAAGCTGCATCTGGCGAGCCAGCGCAGCACACGGAAATGCCGTTTACCTTCCTGCTAGTAAGCAGTCCCTATTTATCTACTTGCACCCAGGGGTGCTTTCGAACTGCTAGGTTGGCAGGCGCTGGGACCGAGGAACGGGAGCGCACCCCGCCGCAGGGATTCAAACTGCCGACCTAACGATCGGCAAGTCCTAGGCGCTGAGGTTTTACCCACAGCGCCACCCGCGTCCCAATGTTAAAGAAGTAACTTTCAGTTAAAGTGATCTATCTATCTAGGAATACTAATTTTGGTGGAGTAAATAGTAAGCAACTGTTACTTTTTCTTTGAAGCATGTTACAATATAAAGCCATGTATTTACCTTTAGTATTTTTGTCATACTTTTGTGTGATCTTTTCATAGACTATATATACCAGGCATAGGCAAACCTGGCCCTCCGGATGTTTTGGGACTACAACTCCCATCATCCCTAGCTAACAGGACCAGTAGTCAGGAATGATGGGAGTTGTAGTCCCAAAACATCTGGAGGGCCAAGTTTGCCTATGCCTGATATGCGCTGATAAAAATAAATCCCTAATCCTTTTTGAGTAGCTGTACTGTTTTTTCTGCAACTTCTGTTCTCTTCTCTATTCCATTTTTTACATACATAGTTTATTTTATTTATTCCTGCAGTTTGTTACTCCAGAAGAAGCTCCATAAATTTGAATTGGCGTGTTTAGCTAATTTATGTCCTGAGACAGCTGAGGAGGCCAAAGCTTTAATTCCCAGGTGAGTTGCATGAGCAACTAAAAAGTCAGAGTAATGGTTCTACAGTTGGATTTAAGGTTAGCATACCAGCCAGTTAACTGGCCAATATATTTTCAATTGGCTGCCTATTATTTTGACCATGATCAAGCATCTCTTGAAGCCCTGATACTTGAAGAAGTGGCCTGCTGCCTGTTTAGCTCAACTGTCTTTTAAAAACTCGTTATCTTTTTAAAATAATTGCTGCTACTATGTTTTGTTCTTATTTCTTTTTTTAATGTAATGTAATTTATAGCTTTACCTTTGTAGGATAATGCCCAAAAGTACAATCCACATTTGCAGAAATCTTACCTGGCATTGGCTACACTGAGACAATCCTCCAGACCATAATCAAATCAGATATGAGCCCTGTGCTCTTAACACTCCCCCTCACCATGCAACTTAATACATTATTCATAGTTTTTCCCTTTCAGGAAAGCTTGAGCGTCAACCCTTTAAAAAAAAGAGAGAGAAACTTAACCATTGCTTGCTCCTGTCTTTCAGCTTAGAGGGTCGGTTTGAAGATGAAGAGTTGCAGCAGATTCTTGATGACATTCAGACCAAGCGAAGTTTTCAGTATTAGAAGGAACAGCCAGACCCTCCAAACTCTGAACATGGAAAAAGAGAAATCTAAGAATGTTCATTTGTTTCTATACATCTCTGGACCAGTCCTGACTATCTCTCGATGGAAAAGAGAAGCTGATGTAGGGTGATGACATGCTTTTTAAAAGGGTTTCTTAGCTCTTTGGACTTGTTGAATGTTGAGAGAGTTGGCAAGACTAATGTGGTATGAGCCACAGAACTCTGAAAAGTTTGCCTTGATTAGTTTAATATTTGTTTCCAAACTTTGTCTTCCTCCTGGGAATATACAGAATGTTTATGGGGCCAGACAGAATGAACATACATTGCCCAAGATAGGAGAAACTTTTCCTATTATATTTTGAGAATTGTAATAGTAGAATCAGGATAGATAAATTTGTGTGGTTTTTTTGATGTGTTTGATCAAAAGCCTGAGTTTTTCTCTTCAACAATAATTTTGTACAGTTGTTTGTGAATTAAAGTATAGTATTTCTAATGAGGGGTCTGTGGTTTGTGAAAGTTCTCATTCACTCATTGTTTATACAAAAGTCCTGTTGTCTTGAGGAAATACTCTGCAAGGGGTGGATAAACACAAGGAGCTGAAGGAATTTGTTGGATTATTAAATTGCATATAATATTTTTGCTGTATGTTGGTAAATTGATGTAAAGTTATTTAATTTGTATACATAAGTTGCTATAAATAATAATTACACTTACAATGTATGTATGTTGGAGAGAGAGAAAAAATGATACTTTTTTGTTTTGGGAAGTGTAACTGGAAATGTCAGACTGGGTGAATGAGCTACCATAAGTAGCACTTTTTAGTTTTGTAGTGTGAAAGGAAACTGCTGGCAGAACCATGGGGCTCATAAAGGTAGAAACATGACCCATGCCCTACACTTAGGCAGAAATGCCCTAATGCTACAGAAATTGCATGTTACGTCGGTCAGCTGTCATAAATGATAAGATGGCCCTCATCCAGCTAGCAACAGTGACTGAGGAATGAGTTGGCTTACTCCATTCCCCCCACCTGCATAATCACTTCTAATGGTATTTTATTTATTCATTAACAGCATTTATATGCCACCCAATAACAGTAGCCTACAAGCATTAAAACATTAAAATACAGCAATAAGCTGTGAAAGGTTTGCTGAACTAATCTCTTTATTCAAGCCTGACCAAGTGAATAAAACAGGGGGAAAGTCAGGAGTAATAACCTCAGCATTTAGTAAAAAATATCAGTGTGTACAGAAGCAAACAAGCTGTAGCAATCTCATACATCTTGATTAGATTTTTCTTTCTGCTAGACAGTAACCAATAATCACCACTCACAAGCTGCAGCAGTGGAATGATTACACAGGAAAAGCTTATATATGAAACCACTTGTTTTTGTACCAAAAACCTAGTATTTAATTTGTCAAGGAGTGTCAAGATTATTTTTTTAAAGAGACGTGAAACCTTGTCAAAATTTGTTCTGATCTCAATCCACTGAGAATCACATTGAAGTTATTTTTCTTGTTGGATCTTGCTTGAAAACTACTCAGGCAATACCACTAGTTAGTCATAACAGCTTCCATAAGCTTTTTGTCTTGTGCCTGAAATACCGTATTTAAGGTTGTGGGTTTGGGGGGGGTTGCCCAATTGTTCTGCATAATGATTTGTAAACATAAAATCCTAAACTTATTGAATTCTACCTTTTCCACATCTATTAGTAAAAGTTTTTTTGGGGGGGAATAAACCCTCTGGGCTATTCCAATGCAAATATTAAACTAAATTTGGAGAATGAGAGCTTCTTTATACCACACTTCTAGTGGCCAGATTCTTTTGCCCTTTTGGAGATGCTTCCTATTCCCTTAGTTCTCTTTCCAAACTGTGTGTTGTGACACATTAGTGTGTCAGCTGCAGTGTGCAGGTATGTCCCTATACATTCATTATTAAATTTATGTATGTTTCCGTATTGTAAGGGGTTAGTTTAACCTCCGGTTTGCTAGTAAAACTGAATTACTGTGTCACGAAATGATGCATGTATAAAAAGTGTCACCAGCATGAAAACTTTCGAAAGAGCTGCATTAGTTCCCAGCTATACCAAGCTGAGGCTTTTAAATTATCTTGTGCAGAAACTATTACTAACTAACAGAGCAGGAAGCACATCTTTTTATTGCCATGGAAAGTAGGGATTAGTTTTCATTTGACTACAATAGAAGACAAACCAAGGGCTGGCGTAGATTTGTGCTCGTCACTGGAGCATATAGAAGGGATACAAAGAGACCTAGGATGTGACAACGTTGCACCTGCCCGGGCTCACTCCATTGGCAATACACACCAAGTTTCCATGAGCAGTGTGGTCTTGATACTTCACCTCCATTTGCAGTGGCTGTCTTGCTATGGTTACCTTTTTACCTGCTATGGTTAGGATTGGTTCCTTAACCCCCTAGTTTTTATCTGCTGCATAAAATTGGGCAAATTGGCCATCCTTCCCATCTTGTATTTTTACATGCCAAACCTATGGAATTATTAGGCTTGCCTAAGACTACTGACTGCATTAGAGATGGAGATGATAGAAAACCACTGATGTAATATCTTGATTTCTTGTGATGATTGAGATAACCCATTCATTCATTTTTCATAAACTACGGGCTTTTTTTACTGCACCATACAATCCTCTCCTCTTTAAAAACCGCTTTATGTACGTGTAGGGCTTGCTCTCTCTCTTCTCTCTGCACCCCCAATCTTGGTTTTTCCTGCCAGGAGATCAAGGGAGGGGTGCCTGTGGTCCGTCAGGTGTCATTGGGCTCCAACTTCCACCATCCCTGGCCATTGTCCATGCTGGCTGGGGCTGGAACACTCCTTTTCTCTTCTGGACTATAATCAGCACAGAAATAATCCTTCTAAAAGTCAAAGAATCACCACTATTTGGAGACCTTTTGGGAAGTCTTATAAGGGTTTAAACTGCTGCTCCGACTCCCCGGCCTGCTTTCCATGGTAAGTCTTTCCCTTTCCGCCACAGCAGCCGGAAACCTGTCGCAAGTTGATGTCGTCACTTATTCAGAAGAAGCACGCGCATGCTCAGCGTCTTCGCTCTCCTCCCTCCCTTTGGCTGGCCCCTTGGACGCGCGCGTGATGACGTAGTTCATGTGCACCGCCTCCGGTCGCTGGTGGGGAAGATGGCGGATGGTGGCGACGGCTCGTGAGGCAGCAGCTTCCGGGATAGGCGAGCTCTAGGTTTTTGGGCCCCGCGTACGGGGCTCTGTGAGCGGCTGCTTTGTGAGTTTTCCTCCTTGAGGCGATTGGCGGTGGGGAGGCGGGGGTGCGGGAGGGAAGGAACCCCGGCGACCCGGAAGACCGCCGCGGCTTCCGCCATCTTTAGGCCGCGAGAGGTGCCGCTGTTACGCTATTGGCGGCGGAGGGGCCTGTGGCTGAAAGCCGGGGCAGGAGGAGGACGTTGTGAGGAGAGCGGGAGAGAGGCCGGCGTGGGGTTACCAGCGAAAGTTTGAAAAGAGCCGCAAAGTCTTCAGTCGAAGCCCGGTAGGGGAAAGCCGACCATCCATCTGCCCTGCTGTTTCGGGCGCAATAAGTAATTTCGGCCTCGCCCTAAGATCCACAAGAGTAGCTGAAGAGTGCCTTGGGTGTAGGGTAGCAGCTGTGTGTGGGATCGGCGCTTTGGGATCCTTTCCATTCAGAGCGCACCTGAGCCACTGACTCGCTAGGTGTCCCTAAGATCAACGCCGCCTCACCAACCTCATCTCCTCCTTTGTAAAGGGTGGGGGTGTGATTATGACAGGCCACCTTACAGGGGTGTTGTAAGGGCCAATCACTTGTAGATGTGTAGGACGCTTTAGGGACGTTTAACGTATGCTAGGTAGATGATAAATACATGCTTCATATAATTATTTTGGAGTGTAACTTCTTGGTGTACGAACATGCAGGGTTTCAAGTAGCATTCAATTTAGGCAAAACAAGTAGCGCCTATAACTGTAAGAACAAGGTCAGGCTGTGTTCCCGAGTGCACTATTTGGCAGAAGCTCAATTGAGTACAATGGGACCTAATTTGAATAAGCATGCATAGGATTGCGCTGTTGCTGTCAGTTGTTAGATTAAGAGCCAATAAGATGTATTAACAATGTAAACATATTAAATATATATTTCCATTGTGCAGGAACCTTATTAATATGTTAGGAAAGACTTAATACTTTTGCATTTTTTAAATGTTAGAACAGCTTATGCACTGAGAAATTCAATGCAAGTTCCAGAAATTGGCTAGGATCAGATTTTTTACCAGTTACACTCTTATGTTGAATAAGTACTTGCTAACTTATTTTATCAAGAAGTCATGATTCCACAATTTTCAAAAATACTCATTGTGTGAGTAGGGCCAGTGTGTGAGTAGGATCATGCTCAGACAACATTCCTGCCATGTACTACTTGACATACATGCAATTGTTATAAAAGTTTGTATATAAACATTTGTTATAAAGCCTGTAGCTTTCTAGTTTCTAATATATTCAGTATTAAAGTAAATTTCACATGTTCTCAGAACGCAGGTGTCTGCTTTAGAATTAACTGAAACTTAATACTACAGAATGTTTCAGTTGTGTGAAATGTTTCAGTGGTGCAGGAAGGTAGGATGTAAGTTTACTTTAAAACTTACATCCTACCTTCCTGCACCACTGAAACATTTCACACAACAATGTTTGAGACAAACATTACATTTTTGCTGATAGTTTTGTTCATCTTAAAGTAGAATATTAATAAACCAATAAAATGCTGAAGATTTTATTTCTAATGCTTATTAATCATACATAGCTTATACTTCAAATGGAATAGTTTAATCTGTTAGTTGAAATAGTAGCTAACATCTCAAATATATAAATATGATACCCTTTGAAATAGTCATGTATTAAATTCCATGTTACATAATTCTGCAAAAGGAATTAGTTTGACTTCTTAATTTTGAGCTTTTATTTTTATTCCTGAAATTTGGATATAAAGCTAATTTGTATTAATTGCATGAACAGTTTTCAATTGTTCTGCAAACAAATCCAATGGGGAGTGGAATGCCCAGAGAATGCATAGTTGGTACACTTATTGAGCAATCCTAACTAGGCATATATGCAAGGATTTCCAGGAAATCCTTATATACACGCTGATGTATATATTATGTAAGTTGAATTGCACCCTAACTGCTGCTGGCCAGGGTGGCACAGCCAGAGTTTGGGTGTCCAGTATAAACCTTCATTTTTCTGACCTTTCCTTGCCTCTAGTAATTACGGTTGCATTTTTGGTGGTATAAATTAAAGCAAATTCTGTGCATGGGACAAATGAATGAATGAAATTAGGACACCATGTAACTTTTTTATCTCTGTTCAAGACATCCATCCCCACCCTTAACATACACTATTTTGTCCTTTAATTCTGGTAGCTTAGTTTGCCTCAATAGGGCTCTCCCTTTGCCAGAGTTAGTAGATATGCCAGGGTAAGTAATGTGCACTGGCCAAAGTGTGCCGTCAGCAAGTGGAGAGTTATGTCTCATCCCAATCTCTCCCACCTGGTGTATCTGGGGGTTAGGATTGCACATTTAAATCTTGACATGTTGAAATATTCACTTTGTCAAACAAGCTATGATGAATACCGTCACATTGCATACTCTCTTTAGTTATCCATATGTAAAAAAAAAAAGCAGGAGTATCAATACTATCCACTTGAATCAAACTTGGTCTATAATTTTTTTAAATTACAAGTCTGCTGCTCATTCAGTTATGCCTTCACTTTACTGAAACAGTCTAACAATGCTGGGCTAGATCCAGTAGTGACTTTCTGCTCACAGAGGCTTGCTTTCTATGAATGGAAAGAATTTTGGTCCAACAGAGACACTTGTAATGGGAGAGATGATTTTTGATAGTTCTCCTTTCCCACCTGCAATGCCCTCCCAACTGTTCCACAGGGATCTCCAACCCTCTTGAATATATTTGAATGGGGAATTGGCAAAAAGTTCTTACCCACCCCTTCTTTAGTCAGTGGATGATAGGACCACCCTTCCTGTGGCCAGAACTGGATCTAACCTGCTGGTTTGCCTCACAGACAGTTCCTCTCTGCTTTATGGAGGAAAAATCATGCATATATTTACTCAAACTAATAATAATAATATTTACAGAATATCTAAAAACATAATAAATGCAACAACATCAAAAAAACCCTGATACAGGAGTGTCTTCAGATGTCTTCTAAAAGTTGTGTAAGTCTTTAAAAAAAAAAGAATGCTGTTTATTTAAGTTGTGTAATTCTTTATCTCCTTGACATCTGAAGAGAGGGCATTCCACCAGGAGGGCGCCACTACTGAGAAGGCCCTTTGCCTGATTCCCCGTAACTTCGCTTCTCACAGTGAGGGAACTATCAGAAGACCCTCAAAGGAGGACCTCAGTGTCCAGACTAAGGGATGGGGGTGGAGATGCTCCTTCAGGTATACTGGGCCGAGGCCATTTAGGTTGCCACATGCTCTGTTACTGAGAACTTTGTCAGTTGGAGTGCTGTTGTTCCTGACTGATAGTTTCAAAATGTCTTCTGTTTGGAAGACCCTTACCAATGGCTCGCTCCACTCTTCACCCCATCCTGCATCAGAATGCAGAAGGAGTTGAGGGTGATTCAGGGTGTATCATTGTTTGGTCTGGAAGATGCCTAACTTTTTTCTCTATTTTTTGTCGTGGTCTTGTGGGTCACCTCAAGGCACACTGGGGATCAGAGTCATTGTTTATTTTAAATAGAATTACTTGAAAATCCAATTAATTGCAGAATGATTTTATTATAAGTACATTATCTGTAAGACTTATTATAAGTACATTATCTGTAAGACTATAATCTTAGCATAAAAAATTAGAAAGGCCCAACTAATCAGATGAGGAATCAAATCTAGCAGGCGCATATTACAATTTTGAAATTTGTCTCACTGTTTCATCATTCCCCTGAAAATGAGATTTGGTGTGACTTCTTAATTAGTTGTCTTCAACTGTGTATTGAGACACTGTGGGGTGGGGTGATTGTTGGACTAGGTTTGAGAAGATCCAGGTTCAAATCCCTGCTAAGCCATAAAGCACTTTAGACCAGTCACTATAACTGAAGACCAATCTACCTCACAGAGTTGTTGTGAGGATAACGTGAAACTATAGAAACCATCTCCCCTGCCTTGAGATTCTTGGAGGAAAAGTTGGATATAGATTTAGTGAATTAATATAGTTGTTGTGTGGAATAGGCAAAATGTAATTGGGTCACAGTAGCTAGCCATGTAAATCAGTATGCCCATCTGTAGTTTGTCTTGGACATGTAGTAGTTGATATTTATATTATGTTCCAGGATCTAAAGATTTTAAATAAAAACACATTACAACAAATTTCTCTGAATGGAACCAGTTACTTGAATTATGGCTTTGTAGAAAAGCTGGCTTTCAAGCAGTCTTCAAGGAGCCTGCTCCAGAGTGAGAAAGAAGCCCTGGGAGTTGCAGTCTGTAGAGATTTAAAACCAGTTTTGCTTCTAATTGTAAACAGTTAGTGTCTGGGGGAAATGCCTGGCTTTCTGAAGTTAGATGGGATTCATTATCTTCCACCTCGTTCTACAAATATTTTGGAGAGCTTCATAATTAAGTTACCTTTTGCACTCTGGAGAGGTTATATGAGGGCGCGTACATTGTTCCTAACTCATGCAGGGTTTATAATAAGAAAATGACAAAATTCAAATTGTCTGCAGAACAGTTCATTGCAGAATAAAATGGGATATTTCACTTTGGACATTTGTCTGCGTAAAATTCAGGTCTATTTCTATTTAAAGAAAGTGATTGCACATGAAGAATAAATATTAATACGCGAGAATCCTGACTAGCAGCACAACAAGACAGAAGTACTGTTTTTGGGGGACAGGAGGCGGGCAGGTGTGGAGGATTCCCTGGTCCTGAATGGGGTAACTGTGCCCCTGAAGGACCAGGTGCGCAGCCTGGGAGTCATTTTGGACTCACAGCTGTCCATGGAGGCACAGGTCAAATCTGTATCCAGGGCAGCTGTTTACCAGCTCCATCTGGTACGTAGGCTGAGACCCTATCTGCCTGCAGACTGTCTTGCCAGAGTGGTGCATGCTCTGGTTATCTCCCGCTTGGACTACTGCAATGCGCTCTACGTGGGCCTACCTTTGAAGGTGACCCAGAAACTACAACTAATCCAGAATGCGGCAGCTAGACTGGTGACTGGGAGCGGCCGCCGAGACCATATAACACCGGTCTTGAAAGACCTACATTGGCTCCCAGTACGTTTCCGAGCACAATTCAAAGTGTTGGTGCTGACCTTTAAAGCCCTAAACAGCCTCGGTCCAGTATATCTGAAGGAGTGTCTCCACCCCCATCGTTCTGCCCGGACACTGAGGTCCAGCTCCGAGGGCCTTCTGGCGGTTCCCTCACTGCGAGAGGCCAAGTTACAGGAAACCAGGCAGAGGGCCTTCTCGGTAGTGGCGCCCGCCCTGTGGAACGCCCTCCCATCAGATGTCAAAGTGATAAACAACTACCTGACATTCTGAAGGCAGCCCTGTTCAGGGAAGTTTTTAATATGTGACATTTTAGTGTATTTTTCATCTTTGTTGGAAGCCGCCCAGAGTGGCTGGGGAAACCCAGTCAGATGGGCGGGGTACAAATAATAAATTATAATAATAATAATAATAATAATAATAATAATAATTATTATTATTATTATTATTATTATTATTATTACTATTATTACCCTAATCATACCTATTCAGAAGTAAGTCCTATTGAATTTAATGGGGTTTACTCTCAGGTAAGTAGGGTTAAGATTGCAGCCTAAGCAACAAGTGCTAGGATTTAGAAATATGTTGAACTTGCTCAGGTGCAGATACCAGGTGTGTTAAACTATGCCATGTACACTTAAAGTCAGATTTCAGTGGTACAACATCCCACACTTAACCCCTAAAATGGGACTTCTCTCAAGCAGGAAATGTGAAACATAGTATTCATCGGTGGACTAGCTTATGTGCAATCGAATTACTGATTAATCTGTTGCAGAGAATCTGTTCGAATCTGCAATCTTTTTACTAGTGATATTCATTATAATCCATCAATATTCATTTATAGCAGGATGCTAAAACCATGGCTTGTATAAGTGTCCAGAGGCAAATTAGTGTCCTAAGCTCATTGTTCAGCGTCTTTATAAACTATTTGGACAAAGGAATTGAGAGGATACTCGTCAAATTTGTAGATGACACCAAACTGGGAAGCATAGCTAATGCCACAGAAGACAGAAGCAGGATTCAGGATCACCTTATCAAATTGGAGAACCGGGCCCAGACTTAACAGAATGAAATTCACTAGGGGCCAATGTAAGGTTCTAAAGTTAGGTAGGAATAATCAGATAACACAAATATCAAATGGACACATGGCTTACCAGTAACACATGTGAAAAGGATCTAGGGGTCTTAGTAGACAACAAGCTTAACATGTGTCTGTAGTGCGATGCAGCAGAAAAAAGGAAATGGCTATTCTAGGCTTACCAACAGAAGTATAATGTCCAGGACAAGGGAAGTAATAGATCACTCTATTCTGCCTTGGTCAGACCACACCTGGAATACTGTGTCCAGTTCTGGGCACCAAAATTTAAGTAGTATATTGGCAAGCTGGAACGTTTGTAGAAGAGGGTAACCAAGATGATCCAGGGTTTGGAAACCAAGCCTTATGAGCGAGAGCTGAGGGAGTTCCAGGGAACCTGAAAAGGAGGAGCCTAAGAGGAGACCTGATAGCCACCTTCAAATATCTATAGGGTTATCTCATGGAAGATGGAGCAAGCTTTCTCCTGCTCCATAGGGTACCACTCGAGCTAATGGATTCAAGTTACAAGAAAGGAGATTCTGACTAAACATCAGAAAGAGCTTTGTGACAGTAAGAGCTGTTTCACAGTGGAACAGATTCCCTTGGGAGGTGGTGGACTTTCTTTCCTTGGATGTTTTTAAGCAGTGGTTGGATGACCATCTGCCACAAATGTTGTAGCTGAAATTCCTGCATTGCAGGGGTTGGACTAGATGACCCTCGGGATTCCTTCTAGCTCTACAATTTTATGATTCCATGATTCAAAGGAACAATTCTGTGTAGTTTTGCTATAATTTTACTATCTATATGGCACTACAAACGTGAGGTCCAAGCACCCCCTTCCTTTCTCATTTTTGAATTCTACTTATTTCTGGTTCCCAAAGATCCAACAAAGCATCTTAAAAGGAAAATATACTGTGCTATAAATTCTAATGGATATTAGATCTATTATATTGAGAATGTTTTTGGACTGCGGTTTTAACTACAGATGTCCAGAAATGTTTCATAGTTATACCTTGCTTTGGTAAAAAAGGTCATATATAGGGATTCCAAACCCATTTATGTGATATTTATCTTGCATGCAACTTTCACACAGATGTTTTTGTGCCCTTGCTGATGCAATTCCAGAATTGATGTTGGTAACACTGTTCTGGTTTTTTTTTGGAAAAAATTCTGGTGTTCTAAATATATTAGAGTCTGATTTAGCATATTTATACAGTACAGTGGTACCTCGGGATGCGAACGGGATCCGTTCTGGAGCCCTGTTCGCATCCCGAACAGAACGCAAGAGGCGACGGCGCGTGCGTGGGTTGTGTTTCGCCGCTTCCGTGCATGCGTGTGACGCCATTTTGAGCGTCTGCGCGAGCGGCGAAACCCGGAAGTAACGCACTCCATTACTTCCGGGTTGCCGCGGAGTGCAACTCGAACGCGCTCAACCCGAAGCACATTCAACTCAAGGTATGACTGTACATGGTGTAATAATTTTGTTAATTACCCATTCATATATTTAGTAAGCATAACTAAAAAGAAATTATGATTTTATGTGCTATGTAAATACATCAAAAAAATCAATTTGCCAAAAACATTTAAACTGAAAATGCACAATCTTATTTGAAATTTATATTTAAACAAATCCAAAACTTTAGTTGGAAATAATTTTTACTGTAACAGTTATAAATATTCCCCAAAGTGGAAACTCTGTAGTACAGTGGAACTGTTCAACTTCCAAAACATTTGAAAACCAAAAATCAAGGGATCGTCAGCAGAATCCATTGAAAAAATGGATAAACGTGCCTTGGAAGCCGATCAATGAATACATTCACTTCCGGGTTGTCGATGTTCAGGTTCCGAATTGTTTGTCAGTGAAGTCGTTCGATAACCGAGATTCCACTGTATATACCATATTTACTTTAATGTGCCATCGAATCTAATGTACACCTCAATTTTCAGAACCTTGAAACCAAAAAGTATTTGCTGGCGAATGTAAATGTGCCGTTGAATCTAATGCACACTTTGATTTTCGCAATGCTATTTGGCCAAAAAAGGTGAGCATTAAATTTGAGTAAATACGGTATTTCCTTGTATTGATTACAATTTAGGGAAAAATTAAGGCACAGGAAACGTATAGTAATTTTAACATACTTAAAAAAACTACATCATCTTCATATTTGACTCTTAGAGCTAGTCATCTGAAAAAGTTAATTAAAACTTTGAAACTGCCCAATTTTCCTATATCAGACATTGCTTGAAATAGAAAAATCTCTTTAAGATTTTTTCCATTACACACAATTTTATGTGGGAACTTTGGTGGTAGAGAAGGAAAAATAAGTAGCAGTAACCTGAGTGGTGAAAGAGAAGATCACTAGTCGCCTCTGCTTAATTCTTTGTAAGACTGTTCAGATGAGTGTGATTGGTTGGTCTGCACTTAATGTTCAACAATCATTTCTGTACTGAGTTTGTAGGCTGTAGAAAGCCAGTTCTAATACTAGTGTTACATGGCTTCCAGCTTCATTGAGATGTTAAGTCTGTGTGAGCAGCTTGTATACCACCAAAAATGAATGAAAATAATAATAATTTGTTATTTTATAAAAAGTAAATGATATATATAAAGCAAATACATAGGCAATCTGGTTTTTGGGGGGGAAACAGCACTCTAACAAAGTTTTCAAAAATCTTCAATTTTTTTTACAAAAAAGCCTTTTTTTCCCCCTTGTGTGTTGGCACTTTCAGCTTGCAAACGCAACAGTGTTGTGCAGAAGAAAATTTGCCACTACTACATTTTCCATTGACAAAGATTTGTATAAAAAAGTATTGTTGCAAAAAGAGAAATAAATCCACAGCATAATGAATAAATGAATAATTTTTGTAAAGAAACTGTCCCTAGGAAGTATGTATGTGGTTGGCCTGGGTGACGTATTGATACATCACCCAGGACCAGTTTGAGGGCCAGAGTGTGATGGTGCCTTCACCCGGTGGTATATCAGAGGTGAAACCACCACTGCTCCTGAGGTTTCACTGGCAATGTACCATTGGGTGAAGGTGCCATCACGTGCTGGCCCTCAAACCGAGGGAGGACTAAGCCATGAGGTACCTTGGCATGCCAGACATTGGTGGTAGAGGGAGTCCCTCCACTGCCAGAATGCGGAGGAACAAGCTCCATCATGGCTTAGCATGTCATCTGAACCGAGGCTTATGCTTATCCTGTGTTTGAAGTAACCACAAGCTGTAACCTCCTGGTGTGATATTTATGCAACATATCTACAATGGACAACACTATAAGGCAGTGGTGGCCAAACTTGGCCCTCCAGCTGTTTTTGGACTACAACTCCCATCATCCCTAGCTAACAGGACCAGTGGTCAGGGATGATTGGAATTGTAGTCCCAAAACAGCTGGAGGGCCAAGTTTGGCTACCACTGCTATAAGGAGTTTCCTGTGTTCCTAACACAGTGCACTTTTTATC
Source organism: Podarcis filfolensis (assembly GCF_964270895.1). Classification (NCBI taxonomy): domain Eukaryota; kingdom Metazoa; phylum Chordata; class Lepidosauria; order Squamata; family Lacertidae; genus Podarcis; species Podarcis filfolensis. The sequence goes on along the minus strand of NC_139608.1, from coordinate 39,713,380 downwards.
ATTTATAAACTGAACAAACTAAATGAAATCTCAGTTTATAAAGGACATCATAATATTTATAGGAAGATAGTACTACTGGTACTTAGTGTTCATCATTTATATAAAACTTTTAATTTTATAAAGTACTCTGTAATCTCTATTGACACATTCACAACAGCTCTGAGCAGGACACTTGTTTCTTTGCTACAGATTGGAAACTGGGGAAGATTATTGTCAGGGAACTGCCATCAGCTCAGAGGCAAGAGATAGAGGGGGAGTTGTGTTACAGGGAGCCTCCGAAAATCTTGCGAAGCAGTTCCTCTTCCGGAGAGGAGGAAAGCCTAACCTCCAGTGGAGAAGAGGTGCAAGGGGCAGAGGATGCTAGAGAGAGCCTTAACACTGCGCCTGAGCAAGCCGGAAAGGAGGGAAGCACACCCCTGCCATCCCCGGTTATGCACAGTAGTTTGAGGCGCAGGGAGGGGCGGAAAAGGCGCGGGGTGATGAAACTTTTATGTTGGGGGAGGTACAAAAACAGATCGCTCCCAGATTCTGCTAGCGATTGAGCCAGACATGAACTTATGACTCTCTTCACTGTAAATAGTTTGCACCAAAACAAAGCCTGTAAAAGATAGGTCGGAATCCTGCCTGGTTACTCTCGAGCAACCACAAGAGCATCTGACAATTATCTTCCATGACCAAGGTGAAGCTTGAACCCAGACAAGGCCTTTGGTATACCCACTGGCTTCTTAATCCATGTTAGCTATATTTTAGCTAAACAAGTAGCCTCTTGCAGGTCTTTTACATGACATCAAAGTTGCTGAAATTTGACATCTGAATTTTCAAGCAGAAATACAGCAGATGACTAATTTGGAAGTTAAGCATTTTAACACTGTTGTATTGCAACAGATGGTTAAATGGTTTCATATACATAATAACTGCAAAAATATTTCACTCTAGCCTGTTTCTTGAATCTTGTAAATTATGTACCGTATTTTTCGCTCTATAACACACACCTGACCATAACACGCACGTAGTTTTTAGAGGAAGAAAACAAGAAAAAAATATTCTAAACAAAACAGTGGATGTATGATTTTTGTGGTTCATGCTGTGGCCACAGACGTGATCTGACGGTGAGTTTGGGGTAGCCCAATGCAAAAATCCTGAGGATCCATGTGGATCCATGCTTTGTAACCACGTTTTTGCGCCATTGCAGCCCCATGAAACAGTGGGTGCGTGTGTGTTTTTTGGTGCAGGCTGTAGCCATGGATATGCTATGTGATCTGATGGTGAACTTGGGGTGACCCAGTGCAAAAATCCTGAGGATCCATCTGGATCCGTGCTTTGTAACCACACTTTAAGTGGGGAGGGAAGGAAAAGCATTCAAGGGACAAGGAGCACGTGTGGGATGTGTGGAGAAGGATGCTGCTAATAATGCAGAAGAGGGGTTTAAGGGAAGAAGGAACACGCGTGGGGTGTGTGGAGAAGGATGCGGCTAATAATGCAGGCGAGGGGTCTAAGGGGAGAAGGAACACGAATGGGGTGTGTAGAGAACGATGCTGCTAATAATGCAGGAGAGGGGTTTAAGGGGAGAAGGAACACGCATGGGGTGTGTAGAGAAGGATGCTGCTAATGATGCAGGAGAGGGGTTTAAGGGGAGAAGGAACACGCGTGGGGTGGGTGGAGAAGGATGCTGCTAATGATGCAGGAGAGGGGTTTAAGGGGAGAAAGAGCTCGAGTGGGGTGTGTGGAAAAGGAGCTTTTCGGCGAGCTGAGCGGGGAGGGGGGAGGGAAAGAGCACTGTTGCTTTAAAGGAGCCAACCGGACAGCAGCCACTTACAGCAGTGTAAGCAGCTCCTTTTCTCTCCCGCTTTGCTCCTTCTCTCCCTCTTTGCTGCTTTACGCAGCTAATGGCGAATCCCCTGCAACCCAAGTCCTGCTCAGCAGATCAGCTGAGACGCTGGGAGAATCGTAATTTCCCCCTCTCCCTCATCCCGTGCCCTCCTGTCCCCAGCAGCCTTTTTAAAAAGTTTTTTACTGGTTTTCACTGCGCTCGTGGCTCAGAGCCCTCCTGTGCCCTGCCGTCCCTCTGCAGCCTCATTGCTCCGTTTAGAGAGCACACGGACCTTTGCTAGCTGAGGCTGCAGCAGCTGTTGCTGGCTACGGGGCGCTTTTTCCAGCTCGCTATGGCTCCCGTCTGTCCCTCCTCGCGTGTAAGCGGCTGCTGCCCGCTTTGCTGCCATGGCTCTCCTTCCCTCTCTCCTCCTTGGCTCCCCCCCTCCTCCTGGCTGTAAAGCAAGCAAAGCTAGAGCCGTGCAAAGCCCTGCAAGTGGCTCCCGCTTTGCTTGACTGACGGCAGCCATGGCTCCGGTCAAGTGCATTCGCTCTGTAACACGCACAGGCATTTTCCCTTACTTTCTAGGAGCAAAAAAGTGCGTGTTTTGGAGCGAAAATTACGGTAATTATAAGCTCTTTAGAACAAAGATGGGAAATGGTACTTGTATGTACTAAATAACTGGAATCATCATTTTTATAGTTTGGTTGCAAAAGTAGTCTAGTCCCTTTTGTTTAGAAATGGCTTGCCATTGATATTATTGGGGTGACCCAGAAGTTTAGTTTTCTTACTTATTTCTTCTTACCAGTTTTCTTTCAAACATACACCTTACATTTGCTCCCTAAAGGTAAAATAAAGGTGGCTGTCACAAAATATTCTAGAGAAATGCCATTTTGATTTTGTTGGTGGTTCTAAAGAGGGTGTCATTGTCCCCATATGGCCTTTATATATACAGATTAGGCAGCATGGATGCATTCCTGTGCCAGACTATGAGACAGGGGGAAAGTTAAGTGTGTCCTGACAACCTTTACTAGCAGCTGCTTTACTTACCGGGCTGTAAGGGAAGGGGAAGGAGCTGAACTGGTATGTACGAGTCACTAGATGCAGCCCTTATAGGATTCAAGCACTCTGACCAGGCAGTTGTAGCTGGCTCCTTCCTCCTCAGTCCTCTTCCAGATACAGTGTGTCATAGGATCTAATACCATCATTTGCTACCTCTCTATCTTCCAAGAGGCATTACAGTGGTACCTCGGGTTACAGACGCTTCAGGTCACAGACTCTGCTAACCCAGAAATAGTACCTTGGGTTAAGAACTTTGCTTCAGGATGAGAACAGAAATCGCGCGGCGGCAGCGGGAGGCCCCATTAGCTAGAGTAGTACCTCAGGTTAAGAACAGTTTCAGGTTAAGAACGGACCTCCAGAATGAATTAAGTTCTTAACCCAAGGTACCACTGTATCAGAGTACGAGGACATGTTCCAGCCATGCAACAACACTTAGATGTGATACGGCGCCAGTGAGGCGGGTGGCCTTGGGAGAGCTCAAAGGCCAGAGAGAGAGGACAAAGAGCTGCATTTGGCTCTGAAGCCTGAGGTTTCCCACGACTGGGCTAGATAACGTCCTGTATTTTCTTAGGGGAAAGATAAAAGGCCAGACTGATGAAACCATTTTTCATATGTATTTTTATTGCTTTAAATTTGTATTCCAGTTCTTCACTGAAGTCCTTGAAGTGGCTTATAACATCCACAGTTCTGTTAAAAGCCTTACAGTGTAATAAGCATAAAAAATAAGTTAATCCAAGAGAAGTGAGTGTGAGTGGGGGAGAAAAGACATTAGAAAACAGGAATATAGAATACCGAGCAGAATGAAAATGTTTTTGTTTAAAAATAAAAAATCCTGCCACACATAGAATATGTTAATTTGGAAGGGAGCTGCAGAAGGGACTGCTTGGAGCTGTTCAGAAGTAGGTGTATAATGGGACCTTTGCCTGCAGCCTCATCCCCTGAGTTCTCTCTTACAGGGCAGCTAGTGCTGCTGTGATGGGGAAGGTGACATCATAGCTGAACCCAGGAGCTTGTAGTGATGGTGTATTTGCCTGCCTGCCTCCAACAGAAACATTTTAAATTAGAAAAAATAGCCTTAATTTAACACTGACAATTGTTTAACAAACAAGAAATGAGCTTTCACTTTACAAGTGGAGTGTAAGAAAATTCATACGTTGTCCTTCTCAAAAATCGAAGTCAAGACTTGTCTTTGGTTGTAGCTAAATATTTATTTAATATAGTATTACTAACTTGTTCATTGCCACCTACAAGGTAATTACTGTGTTATTTTGCTTCTGTGGTGTGTGAGCTCAGTTACTAATAGTTTTGACTCACAAGGGAGTACAAACCTATTCTGGGAAGCCATATCCTGTTTTCAGTATTGCATTTTACATTAGTTGTACAATAGGAGGCCCTATTGATTGTTCCACCACTCTCAGAAGCTGGGGGATAAGAGTGGGAGAGGACATTATCTATAGCAACCCCTAAGTTGTGGAACTCCCTCTCTGCATGGATGTGTCTGGCATCTTCTTTATATAGCATTTGGCAAATGTTGAAGACACACCTCTTTACCCTGACTTTGGATAGCTAATATGTATATTTTTAGATCCCACCTTATTTCTGTGATTGTAAGTTGTTTTAACTGTTTTTACTATTGCGTTTTAGTTGTTGTAATGGCTCTGGGGCCTAAGGTGAAGGGTGGATTGATGATAATGATGGATGAAATATTTTTTCATAAGTTTTAATTTCCCTGTTAATGATGGGCTAATGTTGCACATGTTAAAAAGCTGCCTTGTTTATGTGAGAAATTCTAGTACTATTCAGATTTCTTATATCTTGGCATTCCTAGTTGAAACCTTCATTTTTAATTGCTTTATTTTAGATCTTCCAAAGCAAAAGACACCATGGCTACAGAGATTGGATCACCGCCGCGGTTTTTCCATATGCCAAGGTTTCAACACCAGGCCCCTCGACAACTGTTCTATAAGAGACCTGATTTTGCTCAGCAACAGGCAATGCAGCAGCTCACTTTTGATGGAAAACGTATGAGAAAAGCTGTGAACCGAAAAACTATAGACTATAATCCTTCTGTAATCAAGTATTTGGAGGTATGTTCAGAACCTGTTGTACCTGCAATTGTTACAAAATGTTTCAGCTTAAAAGACAAAAGAAGCAAAGAATTACTAAGCATGAATTTCTAGTTAGTAGAGATTTTGCCAAATATTTTGTGAAAAATAGCTTAAAATGCTGAGAGTAGCTATGGAAAAGGAGGGATTCTGTTCCCAAGTCTGAACCATTTCACACTATGCACTTAAAAATTTCACACCAAAAATGCCCTAGAAAGAGGGCAAAAATTATACTTATTATCAGCCCTCAGGAGACTAATAGAAACACCAGTTCATCTTTCATATCAGGTATGTGAAACCTAGGGAAACGGCAACACTTAGAACTGTTGTTTACTTTTCCTGCCAGTGAGAGGTTACTTTCCTTCCCTCACTAATGAATGTTTAAGCACTAAGCTTTAACTGTGGTCTGATCTCTTTAGAGCACAGGTGTCTTAACCTGTGGGCCTTCAGATGTTGCCAGACTACAGCTTCCATCATCCTTGACCATTGACCATGGTGGTTGGCCTTGGGAGTTGGAATATATATAGTGTGTCACAGGTTAGGTACTCCTGCCCCAGAACAGAAGTGGATTTAGGGGAGCATGACCAGTTTGCCCACACTGGGCACCAAGGTGACAGGGCACAACAGGAGGCGCTGCAACAATGGAACACTAGAGTTGGCGCCGCCAAATTTTGGTGTCTCGCAGGGTGCCACTGAATTTTTAAAGCCCAAAGTCCACTATTGCCTGGAGAGTGTTTCCCATTCTGAGTGCAATGTGGGATTTTGTTTATCTTGTGGCCTGATTTGAACTGGTGCACTTTAGTAGCAAATTTGAAGAGGAGGGGGTACTTTTTTTACTTTGGGACATCAAGTTCAAGTTCTTGAACTGATTTGCACTGATTTGAAGAAGGAAATTGCCTGTTCCTTCTAGAAAATGAAACACGCTGCATTCCTTTTCCAAAAATAGCACTACCCTGCAGGCACAGATAGGCAAACATTGTTTCTCATTTGGTACAAGCTAGCTAGCATGTTTTAACCAATAGTATTAATGAAAATATTTTTTCATCTTTCCAGAACAGAGTATGGCAAAGAGACCAACGGGATATGCGGGCAATTCAGCCTGATGGAGGGTATTATAATGATGTAAGTATACATGTTTATTTATCCCCTGGGCAGTAAAACATTTTTCTTCTTCCTGAAAGATTGAAAAATTGGTTTAAGCTGTAATTCTCTATTTAAGTGTGGGAGAAGTGAATAACAACATTAATTGTACTATAGAAACTTGATTTTACAAGTGGGTTTGAAAGAAGATGAATTCATTTAGTCACATTCTAGTATGATGATCCTGCTAAAGCTCTAGACATGGATTCAAAGATCCTATTATGTGAGCAGAAGGCACTTTGGCTCTGTGTGTATGTTTGAGAGAGGACTGCATGGGAGGACTGCTTCCATGGTTTTTATCGAAGCAGAAGTGCCTTCTGTTCTCATGGTGGGATTTCTGGATCCAAGCCATATTGTAATATAATTCTGAAGATCAGAATGATGTTAGGTATGCTTTTGTAGCGTCTCCACCAAAATTGAGATTCTTTGGCTTATTCATTCAAGAACATAAGCTTGCAAACAATTTTTTTAAAAGACTGTTTCCACGTATTAAGTACCAAGAATAACTTTTAACATTTTTTCCTCTCTTTTAGCTGGTCCCTCCTATAGGAATGTTGAACAATCCTATGAATGCTGTAACAACAAAATTTGTTAGGACATCTACCAATAAAGTAAAATGTCCAGTATTTGTTGTTAGGGTAAGTATAGTGTTACACTCCATGGCACAGTGATAAATTGCTAAGAATATGGATTTTGTTGTTTATCTTTTGTTGTCTGTTGCCATGTTCTGCATTGTAGAGAGGGTGATTTATAAATACAATAGATACTACTACTACTTCTAATATTAATAATAACAACTTTTCAGAATGGTTATCTTTTTATGGGACACAGTGATAGTGCAAAGTATTTTTGTCAGAAACGGACAGATTATTCATCCAGTAGTATTCAGGCACTGGAAGCAGGGCATCGGGCAACAAATACCGTATTTTTCGCCCTATAGGACACACTTTTCCCCCTCCAAAAATGAAGGGGAAATGTGTGTGCGTCCTATGGGGCGAATGCAGGCTTTCGCTGAAGCCTGGAGAGCCCGGCGGGAGTTCCCGCTGGGCTCCCAAGGCTTGCGGACAGCAGCCTGCAGCCCGAAACTTGGGGAGCGCAGCGGAGCACACCCGGGCTTCGGGCAGCTCTCCGCAAACCTTGGGAGCGCAGCGGGAGTTCCTGCCAGGCTCCCAAGACTTGCAGACAGCAGCCTGCAGCCCGAAACCCGGGGAGCGCAGCGGAGCACACCCCGGGCTTCGGGCAGCTCTCCGCAAACCTTGGGAGCGCAGCGGGAGTTCCTGCCGGGCTCCCAAGGCTTGCGGACAGCAGCCTGCAGCCCGAAACCCGGGGAGCACAGCGGAGCGCACCCCGGGCTTCAGGCAGCTCTCTGCAAGCTTGCGGAGCTCGGCGGGAGTTCCCGCCAGGCTCCGCAGGCTTGCGCACAGCTGCCTGCAGCCCGGGGAGCGCAGCGCTGTGCACCCTGAGCTTCGGGCAGCTCTCCGCAAGCTTGCGGAGCGCGGCGGGAGTTCCCGCCAGGCTCCGCAGGCTTGCGCACAGCTGCCTGCAGCCCGAAGCCTGGGGAGTGCGGCGCTGTGCACCCTGGGCTTCGGGCAGCTCTCCGCAAGCCTTGGCAGCTCTCTGCCGGGCTCCCAAGGCTTGCAGACAGCAGCCTATTCTGGGGGCTGGGGTCGGGGGAAGCTCGGGCTTCCCCCGCCCCAGCCCCGCGCCTGGGGGGAAAATATTTTTTTCTCCTTTATTCCCCCCCCCCAAAAAAAACACCTAGGTGCACCCTATAGGGCGAAAAATACGGTAAATACCAGAATGTGGGGTGGAGGGGTGTACAGACAGTGTGTAAGTGAACCCAATACAGGCAGAGCTGCAGAATACAACTGTGCAGACAACATGTTGTCTGTCATTGCGATAGACTCTGCTATAGTGTCAGGGCAACAATTTGTGTTCTAATACATCTTAATTCTTGTCTTCCAGTGGACTCCAGAAGGGAGGCGCTTAGTTACTGGGGCTTCTAGTGGAGAGTTCACCTTATGGAATGGGCTTACTTTCAACTTTGAAACAATATTACAGGTAAATCACTATCAAAGCTGTCTTGATCAGTACTTCTTTCAGTAATCTGCTTTCTTGCCACTGTAAACAGATGGAGAGTCAGCACTGTTTTGAACTTTATGCTTCTTGCCTTTGGCTATTGCGATTTTGATTGATTAATTTAAATATTAGCATTTTTGTCATTCTTTGATATGAGAGACATTTCTGTTCCATTGGTGATTAAAAAAATCAAATTTGTAGACAAAATACTGACTCATTACTAAGTAATACTTACTATAACGCTGCTGAAGCTTTGATAACAGTCCTCACAAAATGAATGTATGGATCTATATATAATGCATTTTCATTCTTATATCTACCTAAATTGAAATTAGAAAAAATCATATTAAAAGAAAAGTGAAGGTGCATGATATTATTTGAGTATGCTCACTAGAGGTCTTCCTTTATTTTTGACTTTGTAGGCTCATGACAGTCCAGTGAGAGCTATGACTTGGTCACATAATGACATGTGGATGTTGACAGCAGACCATGGGGGATATGTGAAATATTGGCAGTCGAACATGAACAACGTCAAGATGTTCCAGGCACATAAGGAGGCGATTAGAGAGGCCAGGTTTATACACAATATACCATTTTCTGTAGTTCCTATTTCCATGATTAGACTGTTCTCTAAGTGTATTCTGGGTGCAGATATGCATGGGTATTGTCAGATTCTGGGAAATGTTTTGCACCACATAAACATATTTTCTTTTGTTTCCACAATTTCACTGATTTGCTGGCATATCTCTGAAATAGTGTTGTCCCAGTATCTGCCTCTGCAATATGTTAGAGATGTGTTTGTCTGCTGCATTTTGCACTGGTATTGGTTTCTTTTTATATATGATCACAATGTGTATCAGTTACTCTCTTTTTATGCTCACTTGTGTACGATGACAATTTCATTCCAAATAAAGAATTCAGTATTTAATAATATAATTGAATAAAATATAATCCAGAAATAAAGCAGCTGCATAGTTCTCACAACATAAAAGAGCTAAATAAAGTGAAGAACTGCTTGGCTTGGTGAGTCCAAGATTTACAGTAGCATGTAGGACCCACACCAATTTCCACATCCAGGTCATGATTAATATTGAATGGGTTATTCAAGTTTGGAATCTAAAGCTGACGAGGCAACTTTAGGACATCTACCTGGTTCAGTGTCAAGTGTTCCAATTGTGCAAATGTATGCTCAGTATAACAAGTGAACTGAGATTTCCTTGCTGAGATGCACGTGAAGAATGCTTACAGTCTTTAGCAAATAATGCAAGTGGAAGAAATCTTACTCATTTAAAGTGTGTCTGAAGAGGAGCTGAAGAAGAAACTAGACCTACCTAAAAAGTTTTGGGTTCTGTCCATTGGAGAAGAAGATTCATTACCACAGAAGCACTTTCTGCTGAATTTATCATTTTTCCTTTTGATTCAGAATTTTCTGGCAAAGTTTAACCAGATGTGACCTCATAGGTGTATGCTATTGTATCTGTGAAGTGGATTTCTCCAAACAAAAAGTTTATCTCACATATGAAACGTTCCAGCAATTTCAGGGGGAATGACTGTTTGAATAATCTCAACAAGAGCATTACTTGATTCTTCACTGCATCACAAAGGATGTGGCTCCCCATCTGTAACTGATGATGGTCCAACCAAATGCCTAACATAGCTCAATAAGAAACCGATGCCTGGCTCTCCACAATTTACAACAAGCTTTTCAAGTTCTGAAGCATATTCTATGAGACTAATGTTTCACTGGAGTGGCAAATCTCTTCTCAGTAACTTTTCCTGTATATATAGACCATATGATATGTTTTTATTCTTATTTTTAGTAAGCAAATACTTTTACCTGTCTTCTCCCACCCCCTTGTATTTTGAAATGTTATCTGTGGATGAAGAAATAAGCTTACTATTAACACTCTTGGGATTGCCTATTTCCATCCTTCTTTCAAAAGCATGGAATGCATGCTTTTGTCAGTTTCACATTTTATACAGATGATGCAGAGAATTGCAAATCTATTCAACTGTGGGTGGAACAGTGCAAAGTGTAAGTTCCCCTTTGGTTGGGGAACAAAATGCAGGAAAAAGTGCTTTTGCTGCATCAAAGTACAAAGCTGAGCTCTCAGTTATGCAAACGGACTCAATTATGTCAACGGATTGAAGTATATTTTTCCAGGCACAATATGTTCGAATTTCTCCATCAGTATATTAACACCTTAGCTAAATTTTGCCCTGTCTGAGAAGTTTAGATATGTTAAATGCTGACTTCTTTCCCCTGCTGTGTGTCTTCATGTAACAGTTTCTCACCCACGGATAATAAATTTGCTACATGCTCTGATGACGGCACTGTTAGAATCTGGGACTTTCTACGTTGCCATGAGGAGAGAATTCTTCGAGGTATGTGTACCAGAAAGTACTGATTGAGATATATGAATAGAGGGAAATTATTTGTAGTTGCCTACATAAGGACTATACAAAAACCTCCAATTCCAGCACCCCATCCTTAATAATTCAATCAGTTGTATCACAAGGTTTACAAACCTATTAGTTACTGTTTATGATCTGTTTAAATTGCTTTAACATTGGAGCATTGTGTACTATGATTATTCCCTACTCCCAGGACTGTTGAAACATCTGTGTAGGAAAGCAAGCTGAATGCCCAGTTTCATGTGCCCATTTCTGTATATAACAACTGTAATGAGTTATACCAGAAACACTTTCTCAAGAAGAAGGGGTATTTTCCCTCAAAAACGTAACTTGTTGATGCTATCCATTTTCATGTGCCTGTATCAGACTATGCCACCTTATGGAAAGTGCAGCTTTTCATCAAGTAAATGCCAGATAAGCCCAGCATCCTTGGAATCCCCTGACTTCCCACATGGTGTGGACACTACAAAGTTTTAGGGAATGAATTACTGTTTCTAACTAATAGCATAAAGTTAGGTAAAATACATCTTTTACTGAGAAGAAATAAAGTTGTCAACATATTCATAGACTTATTTATTTGACAAGATTTATATACTGCTTAATTAAGAAAAACTTAAGTGGTTTACATTACAAAAAATTGAAATATATACTAGACAGCGAGGAACAGGGGTTGTAGCAACACTGCTTTCATTTTCATTATATCACATGGTATTTTAGTATTCATTCATTTTGTAGGAAAGTTTACCTAGTAATTCTTTTAGCTTTGTAGCCTGACTTGATGTCAATACAGAAAATAAATAGCAAACATTCAGAGACTATTACACTTTAGGAAGTAAAGAGTTTGTGGTTTGGTTTTGTGTTTGACTTTTGATGCATTATTACCTAATAGTTTAACTCTGAAGAAATCCTGAACTCTAAACTTTTATTTTGGGCTTCAGTAAAGTTCTCCTGTATTACTTTAGGAAATAGAAATCATTCATGAGAAACATTTCTTCAGAATTATATCTGAAACAGCCTTCCTCCATTTTCTTAAGTTTTCATAATTGTCAGATAATATACACACACAGGATACAATCCAGACATTGAGCCCTGTCTCCCTTTTTGTAGGCCATGCATATACTACCTCTATTTGAAATACAAAAGTGGAAGCAAAAGAAATAAACATGCTAAATTTACAATGCTGCCAAACACTACTTTTGTTCTTAAAAACTTTGGGGCAGTAGACAGAGAAGCATATGCAGATGTACTTCCTCCCTTATCTTCTTAGAGCCTGATACTGGGTTCATTCTGCTACAAAATAACTTGTAAAAATGATACTTTACAATCTAATTCTATGCATGTTTACACAGAAGTAAATTCAACTGAGTTCTGTAAGATTTACATAAATGTGTAAACATTTGAGGCTTGAAAGATGCAACTTCATCTTACTCCCCCAGCCATTAGCAACCTCCTGCAGCCTATCCTGCAACCATTTCCAAGCAGATTTGGGGAGAGGGTGCTGATGGGTGCAGAGGGAAGGAGAAGGCTGGAAAGCCCTGTTCCATGAACAGAACAGAAATTAGAATCTAAACTGTTGGGATTTGGCATATAAGCTTTATTCTCTCCCCCCACCCCACCTTTATAAATTAAACATAAAGATCCATTTAAATTGGGGTTTAGGCCCAGTTTTGGCACATAACTGCTTTGGTGGCCCTGTATGATGACCTCTGTCTGAGTTAGGGATGGGTGGCACCACTTTGCAGTGCTTCCGGTCCTACTTGGATGGACATTTCCAGAGGGTGATGCTTGGGGAGTTCTTTTCAGCCCCGTGGAGCCTTCAGTGTGGATTTCTCAGGGTTCAGTTTTATCCCCTGTGCTGTATAACATCTACATGAAACCACTGAGTGGGGTCATCTGGAGTTTTGGAGTATGTTGTCAGCAATATGCTGATGACACACAGTTCTACTTCTCCTTTACATCTGCAGGCATGGCAGTTGTCTTGCCTCAGTAATGGATTGGATGAAAGCTAACAAACTGAAGCTGAATCTAGATAAGGCTGAGGCACTGTTAGTGGGGGTGGGGTGGAGGTTTCCCTAGACTGGATGGATGGGAAATTACCTGCTCTTGATGTGGTTACACGTCCTCTGAAGGAGCAGGTACGCAGCTTGGGAGTACTTCTGGATCCTTTGCTGTCTCTTGAGTCTCAAGTGGCCTTGGTAGTGCAGAGTGCCTTCCACCATCTTGGGCTAGTGCCCCACCTTCGCCCCTGTCTGGACAGGGATAGCCTAACTACTGTTGTTGAGGCTCTGGTAACCTTTAGGTTAGATTACTGCAATGTATTATACATAGGGCTGCCTCTGAAGACAGTTCAGAAACTTCAGCTGGTGAACAATTCGGCAACCAGGCTGCTCATCGGGGCAAGACGGTTTGAGCATATTGCACAGATCCTGGCCTAGCTGCCAATGAGTTTCCAGGCCCAGTTCAAGTGCTGGTTTTGACGTATAAAGCCTGAAATGGCTTGGGACTGCAGTACCTCAACGACCACCTCTCTCCATATGAACCTACCTGGACCCTGCGATAATCACGTGAGGCCCTTTTTCATGTGCCTCCTGCGCAGGAGGTCTGGTGGGTGGCAACACAAGGATGGGCTTTTTCTGCAGTGGCTCCCCATTTGTGGAATGCTTTCCTCAGGGCAGGGTTTGCCTGGCACCTTCATTATACACCTTTAGGTACCAGGTGAAAACATTCTACTTCAACCAGGCCTTTGGCTGACTAACGTCCTATTTTAAATGTGCAGGGGGTGGGGGGAAGCAGGGGTTATTGGTTAATTTTGTTCTTTTTTTAATTACGTGTTTTTGTCTTGTATTTTTATGCTGTGAACCACCCTGAGATCTACAGATGAAGGGTGGTATACAATTTCAAAATAATGGCAGTTGATGCAAAGTTCCATCAAATTGTGTTAGACTGTATAGTCTGTGACCCTTTAGGTGTTGGATTTCCAAGTCCCAACTTCAGTCCCATTCAGCATCAGCAGACAGAGATGATGGGACTTGGAGTCGAACAACATACATGGGAGAGGCACAAAGGTTCCCCATAGTTAGCTACACATAAAATGTTTTTGTTTAAGGAAACTTACTTGGGTCATAAATAGAACAATTTGTGTTTATTAGAGCCTTCTTCATATATGTATGTAATTCCTGCTAAGTAAAAAAAAATCATGCTCCTTCCTACTTGTGAGTAGAAAAAATTGACCTTGATAGAGGTCTTCCATGCTTTTGCTATATGATGCCTTTAAATTGGGGATTTCTAACCTTTTTGGGCTGAGGAACATTTGGAAATATAAGGAACTGTTGTGTGCACCACAGAATACCTGTTTTATAGAAGAAAAACTGACAATGCTCAGAACCCTGCAAAGCTGCCAAACCACACCCCCCCAAACAAATAAGGCACAGACAAAAAGTCAGACAGTATCCCCCCAGACAGACAAACCCTCAAACAAAAAGCTTTCCATCACTATCTTTTGAAAATAAAAAATGAGGAGGGGCAGGGGAATTTTGCAGGTCCCATAGGGTGTGTCTGAGGGTGATAGCACACACTGTGTTGTGGACTCCAGCTTTAAAAATTGTTCAGAACGTTGATTGGAAAACTTAAATAGGTAACTTTAAGCAACTTCTCCCACCAGCCCCCAAGGCACTGAAAGATGGCATAGTTTTATTTATGCAGGTGTTAAAAGTCAGCTCTCCCTACTTGTTGCTGTCCAGTGGTCCAGAACATTGGACCACCTTCTTCACTGTCTGGCAAACAAGTAGAAGGAGAATTCTCAGGTAAGCAATTTATGTTTTTAATCAACTATAGATTAAAACTTGGATAGTGAAATCATAAGCATCTTTGTTCAGAAGTGACTCACACTCATTTTACTCCCTATTAAGTTTGTTTGGGATGCAGCCTTAGCATAGATGTTAACAGCCAAACAATCCTACATAGCACAGCTCTACCTAGTTCTATTTGTGTGGACTAAACGACTATCAGGGATGTTGTACTATGATAGACCCAGTCTCCAGAAATCCATCATACTCAGCTAGCTTATAACTCATAAAATTCCTTAATGTACCAGTCTGTTTTTATATTAAACTATAAATACTGTTTTGGGTACTCCATATGAATCTGTCAACAAACATGACATTTGATACACCAATAATCTTAGATCACACAACTTAGGTGATACTACCTGCATCATAGAACAAAGAGTTTCTCCTAATCTTCCATGAGATTCCCAACATCTCATTCAAATATACTCTTGAAAATCTGCTTTGCTGAAGTATTGCAATTTAGAACTAAAGTAGGAGAAACTGTGGAGGATAAGGCTCAGAGATCTGGGCTGTTGCAATAAAACTGAAAGTTTTTCACTTAGGACCAGACAGAAAGCCTCTTTAAGAATAATATATGTTTATGAAATGGAAGCTTCAAACTAAGCCATCTGTAGTATTATTTGTATTTCATGATGGGTTTTTAAAAATTACCTTTCTGAAAATTGCCTTGTTTGATCCTCAGCTTTCCCTCTTGATTATTTTTATAAGTAAACTAATTATCAGGTAAAAAGAATTTTGTCCCTTGAATTCCCATCTAAAATTACCTGTTGGTTTTAAAAAAAATCCTAAATCCATTTTTCTACCAGCTTTGAAAAAGTATAATTATAAAAAGAGCATAGAAAAAGCAATTAGTTTGGTCACATAAGTGATCATGCTGGTTATGTAAATAAGTGATGGATCCTATAAATGCATTCTAGCCATTTGTACATGTTTGGATGCCCCAAACATATCAAGCAGTGGTGTATCTACTGTATAGAAAACTACAGCTACTTCGGTTGGCAGATTATTTGTGTAACAAATCATATTTTTCTGTTTCCCTATCTCCAAGAATTCATTATGGGGAGTTAGTAAATGCATTGCTGCTGATTTAAGGCAATGGATTTCAAGCTGTGCCCAGAAAACCTGTTTTCTCAGAAATTTGTTGAGATTCCTTAGACATTATCAGCCAGGTCCTTTGAAAGATGCCATGCCCACTACTTGCCACTCACCTTTCTCTGCTGTCACTTGTCATTTTATACAAGGCGATGGTGAGACCCAGTAGATTTGACCAACATGCTTCATGTATCAAGTATGTGCTCTAAAACATTTTCAAGAATCCTCTACAATGCACAGTGGTTCCTTGGCACAAAAGTTGATGTGGAAGGGGTTCCCTGAAACTAGAAAGTCTGAAAGCCAGACTGAAGGGATGTTTAAGGTAGTAGCATCCTCATTGTTACACTAAATGGTACATGCAGGATCTACCTTTGAGGGGTTCATAAATTATACAGGTCATATTGGGTGTGGAATGTTATTTTATGATAGTGCTCTTCATATGAGTTCACTAGGAGGGATTAAAAAATTAGAAACAAATGAACTTTTTATAGGCCCATTCAGTCTCCAGCAGATGTGAATTCTGAGGTTCTGGCTAATATAGACAGTGTTGCACAACATACGCTTTTCTCCTCCCAGTAGTGTTTTAAATACTCTTGTGTGATTTTTTTGTGTGATTATTGAGCCTGTTAAACTTGGGTTCTCTTTATCTGGAGTATGAAATATACTCCATACATCTAAATAAGCTGGATTTAGCATGACTTGATGGGCATTAGTTTGGGCACAGATCTGTCATTGTATGAATCCATTTAACTAGGTACTGCTTTCCAGGTCAGAAACAGAATGTGTCAACATAGACAACTGATAGCAAATTTGATGACAACAGTCAAATACTGCTAAGAGAAATTTGGGTTGTTGGCTGGTTGGGCACCGAATCTTCCTTTTAGGCTGGAGGGTGTCCTGTGGTCTAAACCACTGAGCCTCTTGGGCTTACTGATCAGAAGATTGGTGTTTGAATCCGCCCGGCAGGGTGAGCTCCCATTGCTCTGTTTCAGCTTCTGCCAACCTAGCAGTTCGAAAGCATACCAGTGCAAGTAGATAAACAGGTGATGGGAAGGTAAATGGTGTTTCTATGCACTCTGGTTTATGTCACGGTGTTCCGTTGTGCCAGAAGCAGTTTAGTCATGCTGGCCACATGACCCGAAAGCTGTTTGTGGTCAAACGCCGGCTCCCTCAGTCTGAAGCAAGATGAGCACCGCAACTCCATAGTCACCTTTGACCGGAATTAACCATCCAGGGGTCCTTGTCCTTTACCTTTACTTTACCCTTAAGTCAGAAGTTTTCTGTTTCCAGAAATCCTATCTTCATTAATTCCTCTGACAATGAATGGATTCATTCCCTTTTGGATAAGGTTTTGAAACAAGCAACTGTCTTACATCTACATTTCATGTAATTCTTTGCCCTTTTCCAAATAAGTGTTCAGAGATTAGCATGATAAAGAGATACGGCTTGTAGCCATGGTCAGCTGTTTACATTTTGAATTTGGAAGGACAAATTATCCTTTTTAATTTAGTTTATCCTTATACCATTGATGATGTGACTCTTGGATCTGTGTAGTACTTGCAGGGCCACAGGTTCTCCACCCTTACTCTTGAGGTAATTCTTATATCTGGTAGGGAGATCCCAGACTATACACAACCTCTTCAAGACGTCCATAGAGGAGTTATGCGTTTTCATCTCCTAATCACTGGGGCTTACAACCTGGGGTACTTCCAAATGCATCATTTCTCCCCGGAGTTCCAAGATTGCAGTAGTGACAAGGGACATTTATGCCTTTCTCAGAAAGGACCAAAAAAACACACCAGTTGGACTTGCCTATTGACATTCATATTTCATAGTCTTGACCTTGCAGTCCTGGTTACCCTTGTTAAGTTTGCAGGTGCTGAACATGCATTGCTTCTCCAGGGCCTGCAGTTTCCTTTAGCCTCCCAGAAACATTTCAACGTGCTGTTTTTAACTAGTAAAACACAACAATAAGTGTTCATATCATGGACATTACTTCTTTCTATGTGTGTATGACTCTGACCTGTATTATCTGCTGGGATCAAGTGCTTGGCAGTAAGCCTAAGTAGAATTGGTCCCTATGTTACAGGAAGAGACAAAATGGTTGTTTAGGTGATTTGGGAAGATATGCAAGTTCCAAATGAAAGTACTGTTCATTAATCTTCCCCAGGATAGATTAAATTTCCCTTTCTCGTGTTATCCTAGAACTGTAAAAATCAGATACGCAGGGTCACTGAAACGTAGGATAGTCTAGATGCAGGTCCATTTTCATGAATTCTCATATCCATGAGTAGAGGCATATAGAGAGGTATACTTGGCTTTAGATTGCCTGACAGTCTAAACTTGTGGATACAAAAGCATTTTTGTTTAAGAAGTCAGTAAAATAATAGATACACAGGATTAGCTGAATAATTTCATTGGATGAACATTTAAATATTTGGAATTTTGTTCATTTCCCTGAGCATAATAACTTAAGAAATCTAAATAATTCTCAAACATTTAAAAGAGCTGCAATTCATGATTGTTCTTGTATTTTCAAAATCATAAGGCTGCTGTTGTTGGTAAAGCCGCTCACATAAGAGTAATACATCTTGATGCAAATGTGTCTTTCAAGTTCAATTATATATATATTATTTATATTTATAAACTGCTACTGCTACTGCTGCTACTAACTTTGTAAACCACCTTGAGGTTTTTTCTTCCATCAAGGGGAATATGAATTTTGTGAAATAAATAAATAACTGCTATTCTGCTGCTAACTACTGCTACTACCAAGTACTTTTTGAGCTGAAAGTCTCAGACACTTGATGCTTGTTTTTTGCACAAGTATTGATTTATCCATATGATGGATGACAAGTTAGCACAACAACTGCAGTTACTTATATGGCTGCCAAACCAGCGTTTAGAGTTGGACTTGACTTGCACACCTCAAATGTTTTGATTAAGAAATCTACTTCTAGAGGTTCAAAACACACGGCAGGATTCACCTAATGCTCCCTGTCAGTGGAAGCAATTCTCTCTGCATGCACCCCCAAATTGGCTGAATGTGAGGGGTCAGAAGAACACCCAGAGCAACTTATGAGGGAGTTGTGCCATCTGGCAACCTGCAATGTTTGCATAGACAGGGTGTTTGTTTTAGCACAATGCGGAATTCCACCCATAATCCTGAGTTTCATTTCTATGAAAAATAAAAACAGACTTTAGAACGGCCAAGGTTAATGGGACAGATTTATGGAGCTCTAGTATCCTTTTCTCACCTGTGTAAACATGGTGATTGAAAGTGCTCACCCCCTAGATGTGGATATCTTTTGCTGTCATAGCTAGGGATCAAGTAGATCAGGGGTAGGGAACCTTTTTGACCCAGTAGACCAGATCTTTATCCCACCCCCATCCCCATCGAGGGATCACCTATTAGTCATCTGACATAATTACATCAGGTGATTGACTCCTGTCAAAGTGCATCACTTTCCACAGTGCTTCCCAAATGTTCAACTATCAGCTGGTTGTCAGGTGCTGGAGGGGGGGCTGAAAAGGCTTCACAGGCCAAATTGAGAGGTCTTGCAGGCCAGAGGGCGCCTACCCCTGAAGCAGATGAAGGAAATTTATTACATATGATTCTATTCATATAAATTTAAGTTATAAATGATCAAGTGGGCACAGTATTTTAGGAAATCGTATCTATGTATACTCGAGGGATGCTTTGGAATAAGGTACATAGGTTCTCCTTAAATATGATAGTAAGATGAAACTTTTAAAATAATGCTGTGTGGCATATAACTCCTGAATTTATAAGAAAAATAAATAAAAAATATTTCAAATACATATTGGAAACGTCAGAAAGAACCAGGAAACTATTCTCACATGTAGAAGTGTAATTTGTAAGCAATATAGAGCAAAGTTTATAGGTTTTCTATAGTAGTATTGTATTGTATTGTATTGTATTTATTTATTTAGTTAGTTAGTTAGTTAGTTCCTTCCTTTGTATACCACTCTTCATCTGAGTAGTTATGAAATCCCAAATGTACTCCTATTATTAAATTATACTATTGACTCAATAAAGAAAGAACAAGGAAATGGAGGTCTCAAGTCACACCTAGTATTACTGAAGGAATAGATCAAATTAGGCAATTCACTTTACTGTCTTTTTGGCACATTCTTCTGAAGTCCAAGGAATCAGGACAAAGGTGAAATGATTCTGTAACAAACTGGATCCTGTTTCTCAAGTATTGTTAAAAGAACTTTCTTCTCCCAAAGATACAGTACAGCTTTGAAATGTTCTGAATTTTAAAGAACCAGTTTTGTTTTCATTTATCAGCCTCATATTGTTACTCAACTTAATTCATAAGCACTGTATTTAATGAATTTTCCCATTTTTTCCTTTATTAAAAATCCACTTTACAAAAAAAGCGCCAAACCAAAAACACCCTGAGTAATAGTCTCTGCCTTTTAGACATTACCAGAATGCAGACATCTATTCAATCTAAGGAGAGAGTGAAATTTCTGCCAAACTTATCTTCTATCTTATCATGAAACAACTGCATTATGGGGGGGGGGGCGGTGCTCAAAGTGTAGTAGAATCCAGCAGATAAAGTTTTATCAGACCTTTTGGTGTTCAGTTTACTACTCTTCTGCTAGTATCTGTATCCTGTTTTCTGATGCTTTGTCTATCTACCTAGTCCCCAGTTTTAGGACACTTTCCATTGTCATTGAGTTATACATGAGTGTCAAGGTCCTTATCGCTTCTTATTCTGCAAGTTCTACTTTGCCACTGGCTGAGATACGGTGGTGTCTTGGAATATCCACAAACATAATTTCTCAAGGAAAGATGGCAAAACAAAAGTCAAAGGAGCAGAAATTGGAAAGTAATAGAGAAAAATAAATTAACCATCTTTCCTATATGTCCAGTATTTATATCACAGAATACCAAGTATTATACCTTATCGCTGCCCACTAAATGCCAGTTTCTGGAAGATGTAGATTCAGGCTTTGGGGGAAAGAGTGAAGGTTGAGGAACAGCCAATGGGAATGCCTCTTTATGTGCCTTTGCATACTTGATTCTTGGATTCTTAAAGTTTATGACAGAACACGCGTGTACAGTCAGTCTCATGGATATGCTTAGTCCAGACCCTTTAGAATTTTCTATGCACAGCCAACCTAGCAGTTCGAAAGCACGTCATAGTGCAAGTAGATAAATAGGTACCGCTCCGGCGGGAAGGTAAACGGTGTTTCCGTGTGCTGCTCTGGTTTGCCAGAAGCGGTTTAGTCATGCTGGCCACATGACCCGGAAGCTGTACGCCGGCTCCCTCGGCCAATAAAGCGAGATGAGCGCCGCAGCCCCAGAGTCGGTCACGACTGGACCTAATGATCAGGGGTCCCTTTACCCTTTACCTTTATGCATAGCTAGTGCAGACACTAGATCCCTGTTTCTGTCAATTCATCCCTTTACAGGGTAGTCCTCCAAACTGTCACACAAAATGCATTAAAGGAGTTTAACCTTGAAGTTACGAAGACATGAATGAAGATTTCTAGGTTTACATCTGTGCAAAAAATACCAGTTTTTCTCAGCAATTAGACTGACAGAAAACACCCAAGTCTAGGTTATCTAGGTTCTGTGAACCTGAATGATCAAATGGAGGCAAAATACTGTCAGTGCTGGGAATCCTGGTACCCTCCCATGTTACAAAGCCTGCCCATTGACATATGTGCAGTCTTACCTGTATCCAGTCTTCAACCTTACCCAGATAGTTGGAGCACACAGAGACTGTTCAACCCAAAACAAATGAAAAGGGGAGGTGGGAAAGCTGAATCTGATTAGCATCCTAATGGCATCCAGTGCTATGCTTCCATATCATTTTATTCGGAAATATCAAATGCATACTGAGCAGGAATGGCAGCTAGAGTAGTTACTCATCAGCACTCTCCACTTCCTGCTAAGAACAAGCCAAATACATTGTTTTTCTATTGTGATTTCTATGAGTTATCTCCCCTAAAAAGAGCAATTTGCTTGAAATGCATTGGGAACTGGGAATGTTCCAGCAAACCTCTGTATACTTATAGGTGTTCATAGCTATTCGCCAAGTGTAGAAATGCTTCCATTTTGCTCTCATCCTACATATTCACATAGCTGCATGAGTGCAGGCAGAATTTAACTGCATTTAAATTCTGGTTTTCTTTCAGGTGACTTCCCACATGATGGTTGTAGCATACGGTTAAATAAATGAGAATAGTGATCTAGTTCAACAACATTTACAAATTTCAACTATATGGTTCACAACATTTAGTGATTTTTAATTTGGATAGATGAGACCCATTTACTTTTGTGAGTGTCCTGTTTCAAAATGAACTTCAAAGTGTTGTTTTAAAACTTGCAGTAAATGTCTAGTGTGTAAGAATAGTACTCTGTTTGGATTTTTTTCCTCAGTGGTAGTTACAATGACCACAAAGGACTGCCATCTCATTAAAGAAATCTTAGTTGCTTTAAATTTGCTTATGAGTAAACAGTCATTCTGAAGAAAAATCCTGCTTACTATGTTCTAGATACTGTGTATTCACAGTATAGGAAGGAAGAGAGAATACCTCTTTTAAGACAGTCCTTGATAGCCATCTTTTTGTACATCCTTGTGTGAAAAAGAAATATTTGGGTGCTCCAGATAATTTGATTAACCCAACTAGTTGGAAAAACACTGCAGTCTTGGCATATTTGGCATACTAGGGCCAATAAAATTAGAATTTATGTGGAGAAAAATTATATTTTAAACATCAACATAAAAATCAAAGCCCCCCCTAGAAATACAGGAAGCAGTCTTATACCAGGTTATGTTATTTGTCCAATAAGTCCAGTATTATATACACTGACTGGCCATGGCTCTGTATGGTCTCAAGAAGAAGTCTTTCCCATCAGCTGCTACCTGATCCTTCTTGCTAGAGATACCAGGGGTTGAACCTGAAAAGCTGAATGGTGTGTATGTACATACCATACATTTAAAGCATGTAACTGCCTCAAAACGATCCTGGGAACTGCAGTTTGTTAAGGGAGCTGGATATTGTAGTTCTTTAAGTGGGAACTACAGTCCCAGGATTCTTTGAGGGAAGCCATGTACTGTAAACATAGAGTATCTACCCAGCCATAGTGTTTATTTTTTCTTCTGTTTGTCACCACCCAGTGACCCAGAACGCGGAGGTGCTACCCAGTTACAGACATTGTAACCTGTGAAATACTCACCCTTTTTATTTCTCTTGCCCCCCTTCCCAGTCTCTGCTGGTTTATTGGGGGGTATTATTAAATAATTATTAAATATAATTAAAGAAGCATGGATTGGGGAAAACAGACTAAACACTGAGGAATGCATTCTATATGATAGTTCCTGGTGATGAGTAATACACTTTTCTTTTTCCAAGTGCTTCTATTGAATCTTCTTTAGAATTTCAGAGGAATGTTGAGCCAAACTGTTCCCACTCAGTTACTAGGTTTCTGGAGTATAGGATATCCAGAGGTATTTTTGGAGGGGGGGTACCTCGGAATGAAAGAATATTTTCAGGTTTGACTTTTTTGGCTTATGATGACAACACCGTGCTAGACATTGTAATGGAAACCCTGAATTCTAGTCGTTCTGCTAGGACATTTTCACATACTTACAAGTATTTTGTCATAAGGGAACTTTTTGCTAGCCACCAAGATCAAAACAACAAACCAAGGTAACATGAGGGTGAGAGCAAGTTTTCAAGTCTGCTCTGTTTCACTACTTTATTTTTTATTTTAATATTTTCCTTTCTACTCTGCTTTGCAGCCAAGATTAGCTTACAATCATTCAAATCTATCTTAAGGGCACTATGTCTCTTCGGGTTATTGGCAATTTAGTATATGTGCTGCCGAAGCGAGCACGGGTTATTGGCAGTCAATAGGTTTCAGGCTCATTTTTCAAGATGGGAGAGGGTAAAAGGAGCTACAGGTAGATTCAGGGGCTGGCTGATGATAAAGATAATAATAGCCCACAGAAGCAATCATTCCATTCATCTGCAGTCCTTTTACATATAAATATATTTGTTTTTATCTCGATGTATTCTGTTTCCATGCTTAGGCTATTCTAGAGCTTAGTCGAAAGGGCAGCAGCTGACTTTTGCAAATATTTTCACACCCTCAGAAACCCCTTCCCTTCTACCCATTTAGAGGGGTCAAGAAGAGACCAAAAAAAGCCATGAGAGAAATCAGGCATACTCATACTCTCACTGCATAGCCAGTCAGGTTTAGTAAAAGGGCCATACCATTTTGGATAAAAAATGCCCTCCCATTGCCCTCCTTATAAATTATGGGGAGTGGGGGGGGGGAGGAAATATGTCAGTATGTTGTCTGGTCAAGTGATGCTCCATGTCCTGCCACATTACACTGCAGTGGTTTCATTGCACACTAGCACAGCCCAACAATACAATAGTGTCACTCAAGACTATGCCTTGATAGTGGCATAGTCTACATTTTCCCTCTTGCTCTATTCATAGTGCAAGGGCTTTTTTTGCCATTAGCGACATTACCGTGTAGCCATATTTGATGGATTTTTGTGACATCACATTCACTATGTGGTCCCTGATTGGTTGGGATCCTATAGCTCCTGAACCTTTGGGGTACCCCAACAGTGTAGTGGAGCGCCCCTCCTCTAACTCTACTGGATTGTCCTTGGGTACACTAACTACAGTGGTGGAGCCACTTTGTCCAGGTAGGGCCTGTGGCTCGAGTCCCAGAATCCCAGGGTCTGGCTCCACTGGCTCAACAGTCACAGGTTTTGTTCCCTCGATACCTCTGCAGTTATTCAGAAAAGAACCAAAAAACCCAGTGAAAATGGAACTGAAGCAGCTTGAGTTTGGAATGCAAACAGGTGCCGAGAAGCAAATACCAAAATAGGAGAAGTGGGGATTGGAAAGCACTTTACCCCTAAAAATCACACTTTTATTTCATAAATTTTGGGAGTAAAAATTCTACATGGCCCCAATTTCTTTGGAAGTTATGTGCACGCACAGTCAATAAGATGCTGGGGACGTTTAGGGTACAAATTGCATTTTTTCAGAATTGATGGAAATTTGCCACCAACATTAATAGATAGGATTTGTACCAAACTATTCTTTATAATATTGGAAGCTTTTAACACATTTTGTAATGGTTCTTTGATTTTCCTTTCGGTTCACTGAATATATTTAATTGAGGAGTTGGGGGCTAGTATATTAGGACACATGGCAACCCAGCCTTTTTGCTTCAGTGTTGGGGGCAGCTGCTGAAACAGATTTCCACTGCAGCAGCTCAAACAGCATCCTCTCACTTGGTATAAAACTACCTATCAAGCTCCCAAGTCATTTTTTAGAGCTAATTTATGCCAGAAGTAGCCAATGACATCCCCATCTCATCTCATTCTGGAAATACCTGGTGCCTATGGTGGCAGCTGCCCCACCTTAAGGGGCACGGATAACTCAGTGCTGGAGCAGGGGACTAAGGCAATACCTCTGTTTTGTAAAAAAAAAAAAAAAAAACCAAAAACTGGAGATATAGTCATCCTGCATTGTACTGAATGCATTGTCAGGTGTAGAATTAATTTTATTTAATGTTCCATGACTTGATTCTCCAAATCCTTTGTATAATTACTCTCTCAGTACTATTTTGAGGTATATCTTTGCAAAAAGCATACGTTCCTAATTATAATAGGAAGAGACCTAGAATAAAATGCTGCAGTGCAGAGTGCATTTGTTTGGGGTTCCAGCCATTCCGTCCCGTTCCTCTTGCCCCCTCAGCAGTGAATCAACATTCCATAGCATTAAGCCATTCCTCATTGGACTGTTTTGGGCACACCTCCTTGAGACTTTTTTCCTAAATATTTTGTGGTGCTTATGCAAACCTTGGAGTTCCCCAGAGCCTGTTCTTGTGCCTGGATGGTAAGTGTTGTTTTAGCTATATAAGCGGCATTGCTTACCGTCGTGAGGAAATAGAGGGAACCAGCCGTCCTCATAGCCTGAACATTGAAAACAGAAGGAATGAAGTAAACATGTTACCATGTTTTATTCCCTTGTTTCATACACCATGTGTCATAAATGTTCTCCTTCAGGCAACATGTATATCTTTTGTTCATGTGACTAACAGTAGATTGTGTGTTCGCCTGCTCACTCTTACAACAGCAGCCTGAAGTTCCATTCCCAAAACACAGGGGAATTTGTGACATTTAGAGTTATAAAAAGGCAGCTCATGATACATTGAACAGCACATGTACATGTGTAAGAAACTTTGTTTGATTTCAGACTTTGCTAAACCAGGGAAGGACAGTCAATAAAAAGGCAGAGAAATGTTCTGCATGAATTAATGTTGTGCAAAAGTGAAAATGAAATATAGTGTGGTTTAATTCTAAAGATTCTAAACATGCTAAAGAGAATGCTGTTCCTGTATTTGCAAGAAGCTACTAACCTTATCTTAGGCACTCAGAGGTGGCAAGTGGTCAATTCGTTGCACTGGGAGCTAAAAGACTTGTGCTCAGGTTCTGCACACTGGCCACTATCAAAACTGCATTTGAAATATCACACATTATTGACTATCAACATATTAACCTATTAATATGTCTCTTACAGACATGTATCTCAAACTTTCTCTCCCAAGCCACTTGAATCAGAAAAGACCATGAGTTGTTAGGGATTCTTTATTTTTGATTTCTGCATTGCAGGGGGTTGGACTAGATGACCCCTGAGATCCCTTCCAACGCTACAATTCTATGATAAAGGGTGGTCCTGAAATTCCGCTAACTACTACTATTTAATAATTATTACCACTTTAATTACTGTTCACAGTTAACTGGGATACAGGGCCTGTTTTGAGTTTGTAGGTTAATTATTCCTTGTCTGTGTCAGGCTTTAGTTTAATTACTGATAAATCATAAGATAACACATTTTCCATTGACTTGTAAACTTTTATTGTGAAAATACAAAATTGTTCATAATTTTAATCTGCGTATTTCCCATATAAAAAAAAACCTGCAAAAAATTAAAAGTAACCATGAAGCTTATTCTTTATTTTAAGTTTATGAGAAATAAAGACCGTATTTAAAGTGAAAAATATGGTCCCTGCTTTGCCAACATCGCTTAAAACAGGGATGGTGAATTTGTGCCCCACCAGGTGTTGTTAGAAATTATGTTTGGAGGATTCTTCTGTCAGAGTAAGCCATTTCCCTGTGTGTTGTGCTGGGGGGTTCTCTTGACCATAAGAGTGAATTAGTTCTTTCTGGCCCTATGGATCCAAAGAGTTACTTTAGGTGCACCCAAGGCTGCATAATGGATTCCGCCCCCCCCATTTTTCTTTCGTGGCAGACTCTATGTCATATCACAAGCAGTTTTGAAAAATTACGTCACTTTCAAAAATGATTTCCTTGCTTTTGGGGGGAGGAGGCTGATCGATTCAAACGATGAAGCCCATAATATAAAGAATCAGATATTGATTTTTTTCTTCTTTGTCCTGTCTGGGTGAGTAAAGTGATCTCAACCTATGGATGTTTTCTGAACAGTTGTTTAGATCTCTAAGATCAACTAACAGTTGTGGTTCTACTGCAATAATTCATCATTAACCAGTTAATGTTCTCCAAGAATCTAAGAACAGTCACCACTGTAATACCTCAGGGTTGTAGATTTGATCTGGTGAGCACACAAACCATTGCATTGCTTATGTGAGTGTATCCAGGGGGCACTTCCTGGATTCACTTCCTGGCTTTCGCTATAAAAGTAGATCTGAGAGTGGAAGCAAGACCCAGTTTGCATGCAGGTATTGCAGTGCTGTGGCCCATGGAGTGCTGCTTATGATCCATGCAAGCAAGAGCTTTCAAAATTTGCACCTGTGCGGGCTGCTGTAGGCCATCAGACTAGTGCACCATCTGTACAATGAATTGAAACCTTTCCAGTCGCCACTGCCTGGCTTGTTGATGGCATACCAGCGCTAGCTTTGAACTTTAGTGCATACTGCTTTGAATATAATTCTCTGTGCATGTTTGTGTGGTTTGGTTAACGCGCAAAGAACTTCATTTCTGCATCTGGGTTTTTGTTTTGCCTGTGGTAAAGGAACTATGAAGTACTTGCACACTCCTTGTTCACATTAAACCATAGTGTATCGTAAAAAAAGAATAGAAACCCTAACAGTTTAACGTGATGTGGAAACTGGTTCAAAGTAGGGGAAATAGATAGCAAAGAAAATAAAAATAAAGATCAACTTCCTGAGTTTATAGCTGTGATCTGCTTAGATGATCCAGTGACCTAACCTTTTGGTATTGTTTGAAAGTTCAAAAAAAAGGATGTTACCAATAAATAAATATTGATCTGATGAGAAAAGTTTTTAGGGTTTTTTGTGGGGTGCAAGTGGGGAGTCTAGAACAAACACTAGTTGTAAAATTATTCATAATTTTGCATGGAATTCATTCCTCTTCAGTAAATAAATAGATTGTTTTGTGTATACTTTGATAGCTGTCCAAAAAAGAGCAAAACAAATATTAAAATGAAAGAGAGCTTATTAATTTTGGCAGCTGTAGGTTGAGTCATAGCACAATATTATGAAATGTTTGGTTTTAAAGTAACTTTAAAATAATCTCTAATGTCCATGCCACTTAATTGAATCATTTATTGCCTGTTACCATTAGAAAAATGTCTATCACGGATGGGGAAACTGTGGGCCTCCAGATATTGCTAGATTACAATTCCCATCTCCCTGAATGTTGGCCGTGCTGGTAGGGACTGATGGGAGTTTGAATCCAACAGCAGCTAGAAGGGTCATTCCTGATTTATATACATTATTGAAACCGATATATGAACAAATGTTATTCATGTTTAGATTCCAATAAGGAATCTAGACAAAGTTTGTGTTAATACATCTTCCTGCTCCAAACTAGTTTTTGAACATCTATTGAAAGGTAATCACATATTTAATATAGTACAGCATGGACTGTATCCAAAACAATTTTGTATAACTTTGAAATCCTTGAAGGAAAAAGAGCTGTCTTTTAGGGCAATAAAGACAAATCAAGATGTAACCTGTCCAAACAATTATGCCATTTCATAGTTGGGATAGATTGTTTCATTATTTAATTTTCTGTGTGAAGTCTCTTCAACAACAGTACCTTTGTATTTTAAACAGGCCATGGTGCTGATGTCAAGTGTGTTGACTGGCATCCGACAAAAGGTTTGGTGGTTTCTGGAAGCAAAGATAGTCAGCAGCCAATCAAGTTCTGGGATCCCAAGACTGGCCAGAGCCTTGCTACACTGTAAGTGCAATTGCAGTTGGTGCCTGGGCTCTTGTTGCCAAAAATTTCTGGGCCTTCAGCCTGTATAGATTTATTGAATACTTGTTTAGAATATTATTGCTCAGTGCATTTGGAATAATGTGTGAGATGGCTGCAAAAAGTGTTGAAACAGCAATTGAAACAAGGTTTAGCACAGTTTCACTATGAGAAAATGCCAACGTGTTTAGATCTGTTTTATTTTATTTCATTATGATGGGGTCAGGGGACACATTAGATGTTTCAAAAAATTATGCATGCTGTGGAGAAAGTGGATAGAATACTTTTTACTATCTGAACTGTTTTGAAGACAAACAGTGGGTTGCTTTAATTGCTCATTTCTTTAAATTATGCACAGTTTATTCTTTTTATGATATATTCCAGTCATGCTCATAAGAACACTGTGATGGAAGTCAAATTGAACCTAA
Source organism: Podarcis filfolensis (assembly GCF_964270895.1). Classification (NCBI taxonomy): domain Eukaryota; kingdom Metazoa; phylum Chordata; class Lepidosauria; order Squamata; family Lacertidae; genus Podarcis; species Podarcis filfolensis. The sequence goes on along the minus strand of NC_139608.1, from coordinate 39,684,124 downwards.
ATGGCAACTGGCTACTTACAGCATCTCGTGATCACCTCTGCAAACTCTTTGATATTCGAAATCTGAAAGAAGAGCTTCAGGTCTTCAGAGGTCATAAGAAGGAGGCAACAGGTTAAAAATAACTTTTGTGTCAGTTGTTTCTGAACTTGGTGGTTGGATATTCAAAACCCTTGAAAGTAACTATTCAAAGTCTGCATTATATCACTCCAGTTTCTATGATCTGTAGTTGATACGAAAGATAACTAATACCATTGCTCAAATCAAGCATGCCCAAATCTTCTATATCCTTAATCCGTTTAGAAAGCTTATAGCTTCTCCCTCTCTACAATACTTCCCTTCTTCTAATCTGCTACCTTTGAAGCTATTCATCACACTATCCCTCTTGATGTTAACTCTTCAGAGCACTCCTATCTTTCTATCAGCACCTTTTGTCCCTGCTGACAATTCAGTCTCCACCTCCCATATTACCCATTTTCCTACCCATTGGCTCTGCCATGCTATGTGTGAACTTCAAGTTTGTGTATTTATTTCTCCATACCATATCTATTCTCTTGTATCTCCTCTCTTCCAACATCCTACTTGTTTTTGCTTTATTCTCTGCTTCGCACCAGTGAGCCTTTTGGCAAGCTGTTGCTTAAGTAGCCTTCTCTCCATTCATTAAACGAGGTCCCCCTCCACAGGTCCTCCCATGAGAACTCCAAAGGCTACTCTGAACTGTCAGTCTCTTTTCCTGCCCCTTCACTGATGCCTGTTATCCACTCCTCATCGTGCACTGTAATCCATCCTCTCTCATCTGGTCAGATCCTATGTTACTTCTGTACACCATTGGAAAAACGTAAATAAGTAGTAGTAATTGTGAATTTTCTCATTGCAGCTGTGGCCTGGCATCCTGTTCATGAAGGGTTCTTTGCCAGTGGAGGGTCCGATGGCTCATTACTATTCTGGCATGTTGGGTAGGTACCTCTGATGAGAAATTACAACTGAGAAGTCATCCATAATTTAATATTGTCTTTTGATACTATAGAATTATCCTTGTGATGATTTGTGAATGTCTCCATCCTGAGCTGAAGGGCTTTACTTTAAGAAAACTAAGTAAAATATTTATTAATCCAGAGGTTAGGGACCCTCTGACCTGCAGACCAATATTGACCCACCAGGGGGTCCAGTTTGGCCCATAAGGCCATTTCCCCCCAACCACGTCCACCTGCTCATCAGCTGACATCACTGGTAAAATCCTGCTTTGGTTGTGCATGCCTGTTACCAGCAAAGAACAGATGCATGCAGCCAAGCCAGCAGGGTTTAGTCACAGTTAAAGCCTGCTGAGTTCAAGAGAGCCCATTTTCAGAAGTTGAAACCTGGGCAAATAGCTGGCTGAAAGCCCTTTGCGAAACCAGAGGCAAAACAGAGGTTGGGGAGTAGTGTGAAAGTACTTTGCAAAAGTGCTTTCAAGCAGCCCAGCATTCCTATTGATGCTGTTTGCAAAGGGCTCTCAGGCAAGCCACAGTGCTTCTGTTTGAACCTCCAGGTTGAGCCTCAGTAAGCTACTTGTAAGCACTTTTGGAAGGCACTTTCAAACCTCCCTTCATGCCTGTTGCCTCCAAGACTCAAACTGGTGGCTCAGACAGGAACATTGGTGTTGCCTGAGAGGCTTTTGCAAACAGCATCCCCTGGTTTCATAGCAACAGGTGATTGACCGGGGGTGACCTTTCCCACTTGCCAAATTTGGCCTGCTAAGGAGTAGGGATATAAAAGTTTTGCCTGCTAACCAGGAAAGACTCCCCACTGCTCCCCTGATCCTTGTGGAGATAATCATTAAATATATTAATTTTCTAGTTTAAATATTTCTGCCTGAAAGAATGTGGGTATGGCTTCTCTTGTTTGTCACAGCAATCTTCCTAATTAAAACAGCAGTCAAAATAAGTGTGTGTGTGTGTACACACACACACGTGCACACACATACAACCTCTTCTAAGTTTTCACATAAATAATAACTTCTGAACAAACAAATGCAGGTAAACATTAAACAAAATAAGTTTCATTGAAAATGTTGTATTTAAAAAGAAAAGAAAAGAAAATAGGCCTTGATGCATCCTTGTTCATCCATTTAAGCACTATTTTTGTATTATTTCAGGGTGGAGAAGGAAGTGGGAGGTATGGAAATGGCCCATGAAGGAATGATTTGGAGTTTAGCTTGGCATCCTCTAGGACACATTCTGTGCTCAGGATCAAATGATCACACCAGGTATTTTTATTTAAATATTTTGCTTTGCACTCGTTTGACCTCAGTAACATTTTGTTTTTCATTGCTTCACTTACGTTTCTTTGTCGTCATCATGCATTTGTTTGTACCCACACGAACATACCCTACCAAGAAGCTTCAAAAGAAAAATTGTAGTTTACTTATGCAGTGGAAGAATAAAATACTAAGAGTGTTGTCAGGAACTAGCACTCATTAGCTTTTAATATAGTACATTTCATTTACACATTCATACTAATGCAATCAGCTGTTATTCATGGTACTTTACCTTTCATCGTGATTAAAAAGAATACACTGTGAAACGAAATGAAATCAAATATGATCATTCAGCAAGCTGGAAGATTTAACTACTGAAAGAGACGGGGTGAAATATAGTACATTAAACATAGAAAAGCTGCAGGAGATGATTGTCTTGCCAAAGGCAAGGTTCTTTTAAGATAGATTCAGAAGCAATACAAAATACAGAAGATTATAGATTTTATTCTTAGACAACAAGCAATGTATACATACCAAGCAAGCACTTCCCTCTGCCACTTGGAAGCCCTCAAGAAGTGGCAAAGCGACTTCCCCAGGTAGCCTCAGTTTGCACGGCCCTGCAGTCAATCAGTCCCTGCACGAGCTTCAAAGAAACTCTGCCCAAATGGTCCGGTTTTATAGGTAGCCTGTGGCTTCCAAGACTGACTACGTGCAGATCATCCATTAGCCATCCCCTCCCAGTGCCTCACTTTCTCAAAACAATGTCCAACATCAAAGAAGGTACCCAGCACTATCCTCCGAACTGATTAAGGCAGCTGTGTGGGGGACTTCACCTCCTCCCAACATTCTCAGGACATTAAAGACTGTTCTCACACCATCAAAATACTTAACAAGAGCGGGGGAGGGGGAAGGAGTAGAGGCAGGAAGGGTAACCGTATCAGATCACTAACTCCTTGATACATTTTTGTCTTCCGGATGCATTTCCCATACAATGATTTGACTGTTTTGAGAGTTTAAAAAAGACAAATTTATTGTATCATTACCACTGATACTTTGTGCCCCTTCTTATCAAGGTGAAAAGGACTACAGAATGGCCATTGTGCTCAAACAGTTATACACACCAGGGCAGGTATTCAACAGCACAGTTCCCTTAGCATGAGGAGTTCCATTTGTTTAATGGAAGTTTCCATCCCCCACCCCCCCGCATCTGCTCCCGAGGATTTTGAGAACCCCCAAGAACAGATTTGGAGGGGGGGCACAAGGCGAGATGAGGGAGAGAAAATTATGATGTGCAGTAAGAACTCCTTGTACTAATAGGACAACTTCACTGGATAGCAGCCCAGATGTAACACATTATTGAACTAGATTATTTCTTTTGGCATGGGTATTGCTGAACATAATGAAAGAGTAACTTGTAAGTCTGCTTTATTATAGTTTATTATTGTTTTTATCTCTTTTGATTGCTCTGATAGTATTCATACTTAAAGGGTGAAGTGTAATTTTTTAATATATACATTTTCAAGATATAGCAGAGTTCTGTGCAACCCTGTTGGCACCCAATAATATGTGAAACAAGCCTATTGGTTAAGTACAAGTTTACACCATTGTAAGATGTTACACAAATTGTATTATTAGTCTGGTTCTGGCTGGCAATAGCTTTCTACTGTGGCTGTTGATGCAGAACAGATTTCCCTTTCTGCTTTAGAAGCAACTCTACTGCTTATTTAGGTTACTTGGAACTATGTGCACAGCAAGGAGTGGGTACTCTACCTCTACTCTCTACTACTGGCAGATGGTGAGGGACCACCCAATTCAGTAGCCATCACAACTTGAAGTGGTCCAGTAGAAAACAAGAAGAAGCTAATACACATTTAAAATAACTTTTTTAAAAAAACTTCAGAGTTAGAGGATGTTAAGAGTTACTGGCTCTGAGTAATGAAGGCTTAACTTATAAATCAACAGAGGATACTATCTCTTAGTTTTATTTTAACAGCAAATTCTGGACCCGGAATCGTCCTGGAGATAAAATGCGAGATCGTTATAATCTGAACTTGCTTCCAGGAATGTCAGAGGATGGAGTTGAATATGGTATATTTATTTGTTACACTTACATTTCGTCTTTCTTTGAAGGAATTCGTGGTGTCATACATGTCCTCCTCCCCTTTTTTACCCTCTCAACAATCCTGTGAGACAAGTTAGGCTGTGAAGTAGTGACTGGCCCAAGGTCACCTGGTGAGCTACATAAATGAGCAGGGATTTTAACCTGAGTCTCCCTAATTCTAGTTCAACACTCTAACCAATACGCCACAGTTGCTTTCTTGGCCATTTATATGGGAATATGAAAAGACAACAGACTCAAACTTAAGCAGTGCTTAAGATAATCTTTAAGTTGTAATGTAAAAGCACGTAGTTCCTGAAACCTCGCCCCCCCCCCCTTTTCCTTTGCTATTCTGTTCCTTTCAGGTGAGTTATGCATTCTAACACAACACAACATAGGAACCATGGTTGTGGTCTTATTTCCAAATGTTTGTTCTCTTGTCATCACAGCCCACCTAGTTGTTACCTTGTAAAGAAAACACATATTTTACTCAATATTTATTTCAGCAGAAAGTTTGAAATGCTATATAGGTTACAGACTTTAAATTAGGGATGGGGATCCTCAGGCCGGCGGGGGGTGGGGGGACAAATATGGCCCTCTAAGGTTTTCTTTTTGGCCCTCAGGACTCTCCCTACACCACATACCCTCCCCAGCCACACCTCATTTCCTCAAACCCTAAGATCCTGTGAGGAAGGGTGGTGTATAAATTTGATAAGTAAATAAAAATAAAAAGTCCCACCCTCAGATTGCAACCTACTAGAGTCCTTTTACCTGGCTTGATTCTGTCCTTAAACTCTGCTAATGTATTTTGCTTGGCTGAGTGTGGTTTAAAAGAGGATATCGAAATTAACCTACTGTATAAAGGTAAAGTTTACATATTTTATGCGAGCCACTTTTCACTGTGGCCTCACCCATCAAAAGCAACACTAGCTGAAAAGGGTTCTCCAACCCTGCTTTAAATCCTTGCCGGTCAGTAAAAGAGAAAATAATGAAATGGTTGATTGTAGGAAATTAAGTAATAGTGTTGAAACATCACTGAATGGGACCTAAGAAATATCAAATATTTTGTTGATAACAGTTTACTCTCCCTTTCCAGATGACCTAGAACCCAATAGTCTTGCAGTGATTCCAGGGATGGGAATACCTGAGCAGCTGAAACTAGCCATGGAACAAGAGCAGATGGGTAAGAGAGAAATTGTGGCTGCCGTATTATGGATACTTTCCTTGGCGTAACTCCTTGAACATAGTGGGACTTGCTAATAACCAATAGCAAGAGAAATACCAATTGATAGGAAGAGAATCCCAAATAGGATTGTGTTGCTTTTCTGAAAATTTGCATGAATCATAAAGAAATGGGTTGGATCTTCTTTTCTGTTCCTTTTTGGCATCCTTTTGTGCCAAGAAAAATTTAAAATTAGCTAAAGGATTCTGCAAAAACCCCTCCCCCCCCATCTCTGGACATGAAATTAAGTTTCCTGATGACTTTATTTATGAAGACATAAGTTGTTCATCATACTGTGTAGAAACCACTATTCAATTCTTTTCATTGAAGGGAAAGATGAGACCAGTGAAATTGAGATGACTATCCCAGGATTGGACTGGGGAATGGAGGAGGTGATGCAAAAGGACCAAAAGAAAGTACCACAAAAAAAGGTCCCCTACGCAAAACCAATCCCAGCCCAGTTTCAGCAGGTTAGTAACTTCTTTATTTATTTCCACGATCAGCACCTATTAGAATGCAAAACATCTTTATTTATTTCCACAGTCAGTACCTATTAGAATCCAAAGTCCTCATTGATGAATTCTTAAAACGAGCAAATAGATGATTGACTTCAGCAGCTGGGCCTAAAATATAGTGCAGTTGACATAGTCTACTTTCATCAAGTCTCCAGCGTAAATGCACTTGTGGATGGATTCATCCAACAGGTTTCAATAACACTGTAACCATACACCTTTATTATCCTATTCAGGCTTGGATGCAGAATAAAGTTCCTATTCCTTCACCAGCTGAGCCACTGAATGACCGAAAGGAAGATCTTAAACTGGAGGAAAAGAAGAAGTCACAGGCAGAGATTGAGCAAGAAATGGCAGCACTTCAGTACACCAACCCACAGCTTCTAGAGGTATGTGAAAAGTCAGGTCACTGATAATGTTTGCATAAATGCACTTACTCCCACCAAAAATTAGAGGAAACCAATGAGGATATTGATAGGCCCTATTTGCAACATCACTGCAGCTATGGGTAACATAAACTTTTCTGGCTTAATGAATGGTCCCAAGTTACATGATGCTGTAAGTGGGTCTTCCCTTGAGTACTGCTTGCATGAGAGGCTATCTGGGAACCACATATAATCTGCTCTGTGTGCAAGGATAAGAATAATTAATAAATGATTGCCACAAAACCCTCTGAAGAAAGTGGCTTTTTGTTTTGTTTTTTGCTCCTGACCAGTGTCTAATCAAGTGGTGTATGCTGCTGAAGTAAACATTCTGTTTGAAGTTATTGCTTCCTAGCTACATTCTTCATTTTGCTTTTGTTGAAACAATAATTAAAATTAAAAATTGCCTGGTTAGTACATAATGATAAGCCATAGTTTGTTTAGCCAAAGTGTGGCTTGTTTGAACATCTGAACTCAGCCCAGAGAATAATTATGGTTTGTTTTCCAGTAACAAACTACTGTTGGCAGCCATGGTTTGTATTTGGCTTGAAAGTCTAGCCATATTTTATCCTTGGATCGGCATTATCTCCAAACCCAACAGTCTTGCTTAACTGTGGGTGGCCACCCCACTCCAGACACTCACCAAGCTACAGAGGCAACAGGCAAGAGCAGCTAGAGAATAAATCAAGCATTGGAGAAACAAGCCAAGGGATGTTTACTTTTCTGTGAGGCTTAGCATTTGTTGAGCAAGCCATGGCTTAATACTAATTGGAACAAGCTACGCAGAAAGTGCCCTTTGGTTTCCAATAGTTCGTCATAATTGTGTGGCTGTGTAAATTATTTTCTTCTTTTTTGCAGCAACTGAAGATTGAAAGGCTTGCACAGAAGCAAGCAGAACAAGGTCAGCAGCAGCCACCTCCAGGAGGACCTGTTCATGGACCCCAACATTTCCCAGGACAAAGTCCAATGTCTCAGGTGCCTCAAGGCTTTCAGCAAGCCCATCCACCTCAGCAGATGCCAATGAATATGCCTCAGATGGGACCACCTGGGCCACAGGGCCAGTTCAGACCTCCAGGACCTCAAGGACAAATGGGACCCCAAGGTCCTCCTTTACACCAAGGAGGTGGTGGACCACAAGGATTTGTTGGGCCTCAAGGACCTCCACAAGGACTGCCAAGACCTCAAGAACTTCATGGGCATCAAGGAATGCAGAGACATCCTGGCCCTCATGGACAAATGGGCCCTCCACCTGGAGGGCCACCTGGTCCACAGACGAATTCTGGACCTCAGGGTCACTTAGGCCCACCAGGCCCACAGGCTCATTTAGGTCAACAAGGTCCACCAACACCACAGACCCACTTAGGTCCTCAAGGGCCACCTGGTGGTCAAGGGCCACCTGGGCCAAGAGGAATGCAAGGACCTCATGGAGTGCAAGGAGCTCAAGGGATACAGGGTCCTGTATCTCAAGGGCCCTTGATGGGACTTAACCCAAGAGGCATGCAGGGACCTCCAGGACCAAGGGAGAACCAGGGTCCTGGACCACAGGGAATGATGATGGGCCATCCACCTCAAGAAATGAGAGGGCCGCATGGTTTACTGGGGCATGGTCCCCAGGAGATGAGGGGTCCTCCACCTCAGGGTTCAATGATGGGACCTCCGCAAGAATTGCGTGGGCCACCAGGTGCACAAGGACAGCAGGGACCTCCGCAAGGTGCTATGGTAGGGCCTCAAGGAAACATGCAAGGGCCACCAGGGCCTCAAGGACAGCAGAACCCTTCAAGGGGGCCACATCCTTCCCAGGGCCCTCCACCCTTTCAGCAGCAGAAAACTCCCTTGCTTGGTGACGGTCCTCGGGCCCCATTCAATCAGGTATGTCTGGGAAGGATACTCTTCATGAGAAGAGGTCTGGTCAGGAAGAAATTAATACCATAATAAATTGCTGTTAATAGCATAATAAAATGATCAGGCAGAGCAGTGATTTCAGTGGTGTAAAACTCTTTTAAGAACAAAACTGACTGTTGTTATAACCCTAGTGTAAATGAAATTAGATGGATTTTGGGACACACATGCTGGGGTTTTTTTGTTTTTTGTTTGTTGTTTGTTTGTTTTTTTGTAATCTCAGAATATGGGTGAAATCCAGCGTTGCACCAGCGAATATGACTGAATTCCCCTTCCTCCCTGCAGTCTCCCAACCAATTTATGTCAGCAGGAGTGAGATACCAAAATTGCACGTCACCTTATTATTTTCATAGTTCCAGCAGACTGTTATGAAAATGGGGTTCACAGATATCTCAAGCAAGTTGCAGTACAAAATAGCCAGTGTATCAGGAGATTCAATAATGTTTTTTTAATATTCATCAGATCCCACCCCCCCGAAGCAGGTCTTATTGATGACCACAACCCAGAGTGTCATAGGGTGACACATGCCCACCTGGGCTGACAAAACACCTTTTCAACAGCAACTGCCTTTGCCTCTTTATAAGCCATGGTTGATTTTTTCAGTATTTGATGCAGTATGAGAAGGTCTCTGATTCCTTAGGTCTCTGGAATGAAATATTTTTGTGTTATGGGGGGATGGGCTGATAGAAGTGAAAAGAGGAGGGGAATCTCATATATTACTCTATCTGCACTGTTATATCTGAGTTGAACTACATCACCTGAGTTGTGTGAATGTTCTCTTATGAACACTCACTCCCCTATTGGCAAATATATTTTTGTAAATTCCTAAATCTATAGTCTATGAGTTTGTTTATAGGGTGACGGATGCCAATGATTAAAAATAAAAAAGCTTACATACTTTTAAAAGGTATGTAGAAGAGGGAGTTCTAGCAGGGCAATTTGTTATTAAGGGCTGAGGAAAGCTGCACCTGCCCAAAATTCCTCTTCTGTACAATCACTGAAGTCAAGGAACACCCTTTTGCTCTTAGTAGGTGGTAAAGAATGCAGACTTATACAGGAATGTTTTTTGGTGGGATCTTATCCACATGGTAATTGCTAGAGTAGGCTGCAATAAAACCTAAATGTTTCTTTGATTTTGACTTCATTTGTCCTACTTATCTTTTTTTGTCCAGTGTAGCCTGATTCCACAGTTCGTCGTTTTTTTGTTTTGTTTTGTTCTGCTCTATTAGATGTTTCTAGCTGAAGTTATTCCAAAACTGGGAGAGAATTCCATTTTAATGTTGTTTGGATTTACCCTTAGAGCAGGCATGGAAAGCCTCCAGCCCTCAAGCCAAATTAGGCCCATCAAGAGTTCTGTGTTCTCCAAGCCATGCCAACCTGCCCCACACCTGATATTTTAGATCAGTTGGGAACTCCTAAATACAGTAGAACCAATCCCTACTGAAAGTTGCCATCAGTCAGCTGATCAGTGGTGACTTTAAACCCTGCTGCATTTTTTTTTTGATGGCATAGTAGGAACCCAACTTACACTTACATAGAAACCTCCTTTGTAGCTGGACTTGAGTTCAAGCAAGGTTATAAAGGAAAAATGGGTCATCTCATGTCCTGGTAACAGGTGATTGACAGATGGCCAGTCAAAATGGCTTGCAGGGGGTGGGAGAGTTCAGGATCTGGGTTGCTGGCCCCACTTCCGCCTCATAATTAGAGGATGAGAACCATATACAGTGGTACCTCGGGTTAAGTACTTAATTCGTTCCGGAGGTCCGTACTTAACCTGAAACTGTTCTTAACCTGAAGCACCACTTTCGCTAATGGGGCCTCCTGCGGCTGCTGCGCCGCCGGAGCCCGGTTTCTGTTCTCATCCTGAAGCAAAGTTCTTAACCTTAAACACTATTTCTGGGTTAGCAGAGTCTGTAAACTGAAGTGTATGTAACCCGAGGTACCACTGTATTGCCTGTTTTACCTAGTAGACACAAGGGATTTCTGTTCTGCTCTGCTTTGCTCTATTCTGTTCTTTCCATGATTCATTAATTCCTAGTTTTTCTTTCTTGCAGGAAGGACAGAATCCAGGTCCCCCACCATTGATACCAGGACTGGGACAGCATGGAGGCCCAGGCCGCCATGGCCCTCACAACCAAGGACCTGGTCCTAATAAAGGTAATTAAATTCACTTTTCCTTTAGAACAAATGGCATAAGCTCACTATTATTGCAAAGCAAGCTTTAGCACAATTCAGTGCTTTATAGTTCTTTGGGTCTTTAATCCATAGACTAAGTCAGGCAACATGTGTCTTTATTTTCTCTTATGATACGCTGGGTCTGGAATTCTCTCCCCCTGTAAATATGTTCATTCTCTACCCTAATGGTTTTCTGGCATAGGTGAATATTTCCTTGTTTCTTCAGGTCTGGAGCAGTGGGTGGTGCTGATTTAGGAGAAATTGTGCTCTTTGTTGGGTTGTAGTATAATGTATACTGGTTTTAGGTTTATATTTTATGGTTGAAGGATTTCATTTTGTGATTTTTTTTATTGTTACATTTTAGTGGAATAGTTTAAGGTGCTCTGTGAACCTTTAAGTTGAAAATTAGGGTACAAATTTACAAAATTAAATGATTAGTAGTGGCGCCCGCCCTGTGGAACGCCCTCCCATCAGATGTCAAGGAAGTAAACACCTATCTGAATTTTAGAAGACATCTGACAGCAGCCCTGTTTAGGGAAGTTTTTAATGTTTGATCTTTTATTGTGTTTTTAATGTTCTGTTGGGAGCCGCCCAGAGTGGCTGGGGAAACCCAGCCAGATGGGCAGGGTATGTATGTATGTATGTATATATGCATGCATGCATGCATGCATGCATGCATGAATGAATAAATCATTGCCTTTTGGCACAGTAGGGACCAGTGCGACAAACAGCACTCATATACTAATATATAATATGCTAGTATATAATATAATATGTGCACCATTAAAACAGGTAAAAGTTTTATAAGAATACTTTGCTGATAGTTGTAACTTCATTGTCTGCACTTACGAAGTACATTCAGTTATACCTTTTATATTATTAATATTTTGTTACAAAGCACTCACACATATTTCCTTTATCTTAAGGTGATTCTCGTGGGCCGCCAAACCATCACATGGGCCCTCTCTCAGAAAGGCGGCATGACCAGAACAGTGGTGGTCCTGATCATGGCCCTGAGAGGGGCCCCTTCCGAGGTGGCCAAGATTGGGGTGATGGTAGAGAAAATAGGGGCATGCCAGACAGAAGAGGACCTCATCCAGAGTTCCATGATGACTTTGATCGACCAGATGAATTTCGTGAAGACTTCCATCCAGACAAGCGATTTGGGCATCGCTTACGTGAATTTGAGGGACGGGGAGGCCCACCCCAAGAAGAGAAGTGGAGACGAGGTGGTCCAGGCCCACCTTTCCCCCCGGACCACAGAGAATTCAATGAGGGAGATAGCAGAGGTCCAAACCGTGGACCTCCTGGGCCTTGGGAGGGACGGAGACCTTCAGACGAGAGATTTCCTCATGAGCCTGAGGATGCACGGTACCGAGGAAGAAGAGATGAAAGGTAAAAATCATACAGTTTTTATTATTCGATGATGAACAGTTATCTCCTGGTTTCATGTTAAAAGAAATGAGCCTCATTTAAGTGAATTTGTACATTTTATGGGGGGGGGGGAAATCCTGTTTGTAGGAACTCATCAAATCATTTATTAATAAAATTATGAAAATGGCATTCTACAAAGTTCAGTTTTCCTAAAGTGGGCACTAAGTCACAGCCAAGTGGACTCATAGAATCCAATTGCAGAGTTGGAAGGGATTCCGGGGGTCATTTAGTCAAACCCCCCTTTATTGTAGGAATCTCAGCAAAAACATCCATTACAGATGGCCATCCAACCTCTGCACAAAAAACCAAGCTTGCTCCATCTTCCATGTGACAGCTCTTCAAATATTTGAAGATGGCTATCACCTCTCATCTCAGTCTTCCCTTTTTCAGGCTAAACATACCCAATGCCCTCATAAGACTTGGTTTCCAGACCCCTGATCATCCTAGTTGTCCTCCTCTGCACACATTGCAGCTTGTCAATATCTTTCTTAAACTGGGGTGCCCAGAACTGGACACAGTATTTCAGGTGTGGTCTGACCAAGGCAGAATAGAGTGGTAATATTACTTCCCTTTATCTGGACACTATACTTCTGTTGATGCAGCCTATAATAGTAGTAGCTTTTTTTGCTGCTGCATCACACTGTTGACTCATGTTATGCTTGTGGTCCACCAAGACCCCTAGATCCTTTTCACTTGTACTGCTAGTAAGCCAGGTGTCCCGCATCCTATATTTGTGCATCTGGTTCTTCCTGCCTAAGTGCAAAACATTACATTTGTCCCTATTGAAATTCATTTTGTTACCTTGTGCCGAGTTCTCCAATCTGTTAAAGTCATTTTGAATTGTGATTCTGTCTTCTGTGGCGTTAGCTACCTCTCCCAGTTTGGTGCCATCTGAAAATTTGATGAGTATCCCCTCAATCCCTTCATCTAAGTTGTCTATAAAGATGCTGAACGATAACGGGCCCAGGACAGAACCTTGCAGCACCCCACTTGTCACTTTTTTCAGGATGATGAGGAACTATTAATGAGTGCTCTTTAGGAGTGAGTAGCAAGAGGCTTGGGTATAATCAATGGAACATTTAATTAGAATTATTGAAAAGCCGCTTTTATTGATAATGACTTTCCTACAACATAACATGTATTTAAATTTGACTGATTAAACAATTGGAAACCAGACAGCTAACTACCGTATTTTTCGCTCGATAACACGCACCTGACCATAACACGCACATAGTTTTTAGAGGAGGAAAACAAGAAAAAAAAATTCTGAATGAAACAGTGGATGTATCATTTTTGTGCTTCATGCTGCGGCCACAGACATGTGATTTGACGGTGAGTTTGGGGTAGCCCAATGCAAAGATCCTGAGGATCCATGTGGATCCATGCTTTGTAACCACGTTTTTGCACCATTGCAGCCCCAGGCAACAGTGGGTGCGTGATTTTTTTGGTGCAGGCTGTAGCCATGGACATGCTATGTGATCTGATGGTGAATTTGGGGTGACCCAATGCAAAGATCCTGAGGATCCATGTGGATCCATGCTTTGTAACCACGTTTTTGCACCATTGCAGCCCCAGGAAACAGTGGGTGCATGATTTTTTTGGTGCAGGCTGTAGCCATGGACATGCTATGTGATCTGATGGTGAATTTGGGGTGACCCAATGCAAAGATCCTGAGGATCCATGTGGATCCGTGCTTTGTAACCATGTTTTTGCACCATTGCAGCCCCAGGAAACAGTGGGTGCGTGATTTTTTTGGTGCAGGCTGTAGCCATGGACATGCTATGTGATCTGATGGTGAATTTGGGGTGACCCAATGCAAAGATCCTGAGGATCCATGTGGATCCGTGCTTTGTAACCATGTTTTTGCACCATTGCAGCCCCAGGAAACAGTGGGTGCGTGATTTTTTTGGTGCAGGCTGTAGCCATGGACATGCTATGTGATCTGATGGTGAATTTGGGGTGACCCAATGCAAAAATCCTGAGGATCCATGTGGATCCGTGCTTTGTAACCATGTTTTTGCAGCATTGCAGCCCTGTTTTTGCATCAGATCATTGCTATGTGATCTGATGATGAATTTGGGGTGACTAAATGCAAAGATCCTGAGGATCCATGTGGATCCGTGATTGGAACCACGTTTTAAGTAGGGAGGGAAGGAAAAACATAGAAGCGACAAGGAGAGGGGTGTGCAGAGAAGCAGCTGGCTAAGAATGCAGGAGAGGGGTTTTACCGGAGGGAGGAAAGGAAGGCAAAAGTCCCCCCCCCCCCACAAGCCAGCCCGCTCTCTCTCTCTCTCCCCCCCCCCCAACCTGCATGTTGCCTTCGAGTCCCAGACGCACGGAGAGGAATCTGTTTTCCACTCTGCTTGCCTGGAGGGGAGGGGTTTTCTCTGCTCTTTGTTCCGTCTGAGCAAACACAGTAAGGAAACAGAAGCGGGTGGGCAGTAAGACCCTGAGGCAGAATGCAGGAAAGCAGCAGCTTCCTCTTTCCTCCCTTCTCCGGACGATTTGATATTTGCCTGATTTTTGCCTTCACTCACGCTTGTCAGCTCCAGGGACCACACATTCGCTCTATAACACGCACAGACATTTCCCCTTACTTTTTAGGAGAAAAAATCTGCGTGTAATAGAGGGAAAAATACGGTAAATAATATTCAACTGGTTGAAAACTTTAGTTTCTGATTCCTGGCAAAGGTACAAAGTAAATGAAGTTTTTTTAATAATACAATCCCATTCCAGCAATGCGGAGAAATTGGGCATTTTTTTAAGTAGTTGGAATTTCTGAGTAGACAATGGAATTTTTCAGCATGGAGCTATATAGCTTCAAGTATATTCTTATGCTACTTTATATTTCTTTGGTTCAGCTATAGGAGAGGAACACCCTCAAGACATGAGGGCCGGGGATCCAGGGGAAGGGACAGCTTTTCTGGGCCTGACGACTTTGTGCCAGAAGAAAAGTTTGACTCCTCAGAGGATAACGCAAGAGGAAGAGATCATGGTGGCCGGGGGCGAGGTCGGGGTGCTGCTAGAGGTAAGAGAGCTTTGGTGGATAATTTATACTCAGCTGAGGAATGTATTGGTGCAGTTAGAATTTTTATAATTGCTCTTTCAACTTCTTTGCATCCTTTGTCCATTCATTATACAGGGGGACGGAAAGGTCTGCTTCCAACGCCAGATGAATTTCCTCACTTTGAAGGAGGCCGTATGGATGGAAATCGAGAACCAGGTGAAAATATAGAAGCACTTCGCCAGATTTTATATTAGCATTTATCTGAATACTGTATTACAAAATGGGAGGAAAGCTGAATAGGCTACCATATGATCTTTCTTACTGTTTTTAATTCCTAGATAGATACAGATACAGATACATGGAACTATAGATTAAAACTGGCCTGGATTTTCCTATCATGATCCAATAGTCCTCAATCTGTTTTAGATTTCTCCAAAAAGTTTCTCCAGCAACCCCCTTCAGTTCCCTGTTGGGGTAAGGGGTGGGAAATATTTAGCACTCTAGCTGAATCTGGCACACAAATTTCAACCAAACCTCATACATAAGAAGTTAATCAGCAACAGATTGCAGAAACGTATCCCGTTTTTACAGAGAAGGCAGATTATTTCAGAGAGACACATTTTTCCTTAATATAATGGACTTTGGGGCAGGCCTGTACAGTTCAGATAATCGGTAATGAGACAAAGTTGCTTTCCCATCCTTGTTGGATGCTGCAAAAGAGGTTTCCCTTCTCAGTGCCCAGCAAGCAAATGCAGAGGGGGTTCCTGTAGAGGAAGAATGAGCTCTGCTGCTTGAAGTTTTTGATAAGGGAGGGGTGGAAAGAGGTACTCATGAACCATAGAAAGCCACATTTTTACCATAATCTACTCCCCCAGTCTCCTTCAGTAGCACCAAGAGCTTGGTGATTTTTCTGCAAGCACTGTTCTTGTTCCTTTCTCACAAGAAATATGTCCATTGCCTGTTTCCCTATCAATCTCTATCCCTTCTCTGTCTAACGAAAGCAGAAAGTACAATCTCTACAGCAGCTCGCCTGGGGTGGAAAGGGGGTAGAACCTTCACCATCAGAGATAGTGGAACAGGAATTATTTGTGTGCTTAACTAAGAAAAGACAATGAGCTATCTTCCTGAGGTAAATTGGATGCTACAAAACATTTATTTCGTTGTAATATTTACAAAAGATAATGCTGGAAGGGGTTCCAAGAAGAGATTCCTTGCTGCACTATACCAACATTTGTCTCTCTTGATTTCCCCCCCCCCCCATCATGGTTAGGTCCCCGCCAGGATCATCCACCTCATGATGGTCATTCTCCAGCAAGTCGAGAACGTTCTTCCTCAATCCAGGGAATGGACATGGCATCACTGCCACCTCGCAAGCGTCCTTGGCATGATGGACCAGGAACCTCTGACCATAGAGAAATGGAAATTCAAGGCGGGCCTCCAGAAGAGAGGGGAAAGGGTAAAACATAACTCTTTGAGATTAGAGAATTGTCTTTAGAAATTTTAATTTCAAATATTAATGGAAATATCAATTTGGAAAATGTTGATTTATTTTATTTTTTACTGCATTGATATCAAAATTCCTATACGCAGTGCTAATTTTCCCTACCAATTATCTTTAACTCTGCACTGTTTCTGCAGTGGAACAGGAGGCAGGAAACTGAGACACCATACTTTGATCTTCTGTATTGCATGACTGGAAAGCAAACAAACTAGTGCATTTTCTTATTTTAGTTTGCAATATTTTTATTCCAGGGCGTGGGAAGTCAGGACCTTCACAGAGAATGTCAAAATCTGGGAGATCCAGCTCTTTGGATGGAGAACACCATGATGGATATCATAGAGAAGAACCCTTTGGAGGACCTCCAGGAGGCAATAACCCTTCCCGAGGGAGGAGTGGGAGTAATTGGGGAAGAGGAAGTAACATGAACTCAAACCAGTCAAGGCGAGGAGGTTCTCGAGGTGGCGGAAGGGGTCGATAGAAGAGGTTATGACTGGGCAAGTCCCAGTCTTTCTAGGACAGTATTTAAATACACCTATTGCAGAATCATTGAGAAAGTAATTCTGCAATCCCACAAACCTGGACTCTATGAATGGAGATAAATGAATGTGCATTAGTTCCTAAGAAGGTCTATTCAAAGATTAAATGCCAGCTAGTAATGCCATCACAACTACCTTTGTTTCATTCTCCTTGCCATCCCAGTCCCTCATCACTTCCATATTTCTTGCATTGATTTTTGAAGATAAAAGCTGGATGTTTTTTTAGTGTTGTGAGACATGGAGCACCTCCACAGATTTCAGTTCATGTCCAGAAGAACTTGTTTCTATATGTACAGTTGTCAGGAAAAAGTTGAGTTGTTTTTGTATGAATACAGAATGCAATTTGTCCAAAAATTAACAAATGGAGTTTGTGATTTTTTATATACATATTTTCACATCTTCCCTCTAGCCACACGGTATCTTTCATGTAGTATAAACTGATGCATAGACTGCATTCTTGTCTCTGGATACAAAAGCATCCAGTTGTCAGAATCTTGGCAACTAACTACTGTTATACGATCTTGAGGGCTATCAAACAGAAGCAAAATTTCACAAAACAAGACGTTATTTGAACAATCAGTTCCCCCAAAATTTGTGTGAATGTATGCAGTGTCTATATTTGCCATTCACTGTGGACACAGAGTCACTGGAATTTAGGTATGAGTTGCAGAAACAATTCCTTGAGCAATCTTCTGACACAATCTTGAAAGTGCAATTTCAACAGCTAATATTACCAAAGTTTTGGATTCTGGCTAGTAAAGAATACCCAGAATTGGCAGGTGAAGCTATTATCCATATTTCTCAACAATAAAAAATGTAAAGGTACCCCTAACCATTAGGTCCAGTTGTGACCGACTCTGGGGTTGCGACGCTCATCTCGCTCTATGGGCCGAGGGAGCCGGCGTTTGTCCGCAGACAGCTTCCGGGTCATGTGGCCAGCATGACCCTTAAAAACAAAACAAGAAACAGTTTAGCTGAAGGAAAGGAGTTGCTTTTCTAATATCACCCCATACTGCAATGAAATCTGGAAGAACAAACATGCTCAGGTCTTCCACTGAAAGTGTCTTTAAAAACAACAACATTGCTTTTCAAAAGCTTTTCTGTCTTTGCTAAAAGTCATTAGTGTTTATTTTTTTATTATTATTATTATTATTATTATTATTATTATTATTATTATTACTAAATAAGTAAACTATATATATTGCTCTAAATTATTTTAGGATTATTAATGTACATTATTGGCATTATTAAGTATAAATCAAAAGTGAAAGTGGGTGCCATGTTGCAGGTTTGGACTTGGAAGTGGGTCTTGGGTCTGGACAAGTTTAAAACCACTAAGGGTTATACTGCATACCAAACATGGGGGGGGGATCACTGAGCCTTAAGACTTCTGTCACAAGGAATCAAGACTCCTTGGCCTAGGCTTTAATTATTCAATTTTATTAACAAAAATGACACACTGCACATATCTGCAAAGCAAGTGAACGTAAAGCACATACTGTACATGTTTCTCCATTTCTCTTTGGTAGACAGTTTATTCCAACAGTGAAGCCTACCCAACTGCAGAAGAAAAGAACTAGAAAACAGCATTCTGGTGAAGTTTATTTTGTGCTTTTAAGTTTTGTTAAGTCTTTGTAGACATATGTCTACAGAGAAGCTTTGCAGTCTCTACGTTATGCTGGTACATTTCTCAAGAGATGATCTAGCAATATTAAAATATCTGAAAACCTTTTAGATGTGGTCAGTGCAGAGACAATACTGGTTCCAGCTAGCTCTGGGAATGCCTGCTCCTTCCACCTCAACCACAGTTAAATGGAAAATACACATAGCAATCTTAAGCACACTTGTAACCAACCATCTAAAAAAAACCACACACACACCAGTAAAATATTGTTTTCAGCCCCTATTTAGATCTGAGGTTTTTTTAATGTCATTCAAATCAGTTTCACTTCTGAAAGTGCTATCAGCTAGTTCTGTAAACACTAACCCAAATACTTCAAAACAAGTTTGCAAAAACTGAATCTAACCATTTCTTTCAAATGACAAGGGACTGAACAACTATGTATCTACATGAATACAAAAATGTACACTAATACAAAAACCAATCACTTACAGCCCAAATCTAATGTGCCCTCCCAATGTTGGTGGCTTGTGGGAAGATAGAATACTATGCTTGTTACTCCCTGACAGCAAAGAGATGTGCTGCTGGTTTACAGGGTGGTGGCTCTACTATAGTGCAGGCTCCACCTTTGATGGGTGGAAAGCCAGCAATAAGACATGAAATGGGTCAGGATGCCAGGGCTCTGGATCCTGTGCTTCCTCTGAGAGGCTTGATCCGTAGGCTTCTCAGCTATGCTAGCCTGGAGCTGGCACAGCAAAAATTTAAGAAAGAAAACCCCCTTCCACCCTGGCAAGCAAAAGCAGCAGAGTATGAGATAAACCACCCTCTGCTCTATTGATATCAGGGCAGGGTTAGCCTACCTGTTAGGCTATGTACCTCGTTGTACGTCCCTTTTAACTCAGCAGGGCTTCCTTCTGAGTAAACAGGATTGCACTGTTAAATGTGCTCTACAATGTGTCATGCTAATTAACACTATTTTTTAAAGTCCCAATTAAAAGATTTCAGAATATTTTTATCACACAATTTAACAACACTTAGCACCATTTTGATTCAGATCTGCGGCATCTGCCATAGCCTGATTTCACTACAATGCAGGACCCACAAATCTCAAGTTTGAAAATGTAAACAAATAGACCATCTTAATAGCAGATCACAACCTAAAGCCATAATCCTATGCATTTATTTTTTTAAAAAGTCTCACTAGGACTTGCTTCTAGTACAGGATTGGGCTGTACATCAAGTAGTCAAAGTATCTATTCAGACATACTAGCTACTAAATTACTTTCAAGTTTTACACTTCATGTCCCACATTGATGCAGCATTTGTGTTTGACGATAGTGCTCTAACATTCCCACTACAGCAAGAAGCCTTTCTCAGTAACGTACTTTTGAACTGGAAGTTATTTGCATATCATTTTTTATTGTTGTCAAAAATGTTTTATTGAAAGCTACAGACTTTGAAAAACTAATACTTTAACATTTGGCTGCAAACTCTAAGCCATTTTGCAAGGCTTACTTTACTGACTTCAAATAACACTAAGAGCCACAATTAAGAGGCAGCTTCAATAGTTAGTTTTTAAATTACATTATAGCAACTTACACTGCCAAAGTGTAGTGCTTGCAGCTGCCGTTGGTTTAAGTGGTTTACAGATTACATTTGTGGAGCAAAATGAACTTTACTCAGGTGATTTTGGTAGTGCATATTGATATATTAAATATGTCTATGTGATACCCATCCATCACACCACTTATCAATACTTCTAAGCTGTAGCAAGAACTAGGAGCCTGTGCAGTTCAGATTCAACCCATGGGCTTACAAAATCTTCAATGCAAACATGGAATAAGTTATGACAGAATCATATATGACAGATAGCCCCATGATCCAAAGAAGTTGAGGATAATATATTCAGGCACAGCTTTTTCACATATATTGTGATTTCCCAAAGTCACAACGAAAGCATAACCCATTATGGCAGAATTAGGTCCCATGTCTATATTATACTTGTCTTTAAAATCACTGGTGTGAACTTCAGCAGTCTCGTGGTCATGCCGTTTTGAATATGATCAGACATAGAAGTCATTGCTTGAATAGGAAGTATGCTGGAAGTCAGCCCAAGAAAGAACTTGTGTTATGGATAAACAAAGTACTATATATACTGATACTGCTGACTTTTAGTAAGGCAAGAGGTTACATGGCAATTGGGAATGTTATGATGCTAGGGAACTGAATGGAAGCAAATCACAACAGCTTCCAAATTTATTTCCTGCTCTGGCCCTGAAAAGATGAAGAGACAAACTGATGATTTTAAAAGAGTTTAAGGTTCAACTACTCATTACCGAAATCACACTTTTTGAGCAGCTTCTTCTGAAGGAAAAAGAGCTGATCAGGCAAAAAGAGCCCCCTACCATGCATCAGAGGCTGGAAAGGGTAAGGAACCATCCAGTCAGTAAACCTCTAACACATACACACCAGAGTAGCCATCTCATCCTCACTCACTTGTGCTCTTCCTCTGGATGGTGCAGAGATGGGGAGTGAACCCAGCATAGTTAATAGCAAGTGGGAATGTCATTCTTGCTATTATCATATAGTCTTTCAGCCACTCTAAGCAGCAAGAGACAGGCAAGTGAGGCTTGCCACTACTTGGGACAGACCATTCCAGAAGAAATGAACTATCTGCTTGTACTCTCTCTTTAAGCAGCGCAACAGACCGGTTGCTTCTTCAAAACAGAAGTGATATCATTGAAAACACTTTCATAAAAGCATGTTTGATATATTATGCAGTTGGGTTCTAAGACAAAGAGATAGGTCTGGCATCAATGTGCACCCTCAGGGAATCTGCCAACACATACTTGTACACTTGGCTGGATCTGCCTGTTAAAAAAAAAAAAAACCTCATCACCTGCCGCTGAGAGGGCATCTGAGTAGTTTCAGAGAGCAAGGGGAGACACAAAAAGACCTTTACCCAGTACCACTGTTAAAGCCCTTAATTGGTTCAATTGCTTGAGTAGCTTGTTCAGCCAAGTTCATACACCTTTGTTGCAATTAACTTCAACTATCCTTTTCAACTGCCTTGTGCGAAGGATGCAGTGTCCCGGTCGGTTACTCAAGTGCTCCTCTGCCCTCGATTCGAAAAGATAAACAGTAAAGAAACGTTATCCTACAAAATGCCCCATGGGCAGTCGGGTCTGGCCTGGAGACGACGTCCCGTGCTGCGCGTTGGTTTGGAGACGGGCAAGGGGCTCTTTACCACAGACATCGATCTTGTTTTCCCACGTCCATGAAGGGCTTCGCCTCGACGACCGTCCTCACACGGGCAGAGTTTTAGACACGCTGCGTCGCACGGCGCCGCCCAAGAATCCGCCGACATAGCGCAGCCCGGTAGTCCCGCCAGGTACCGAAGACAGCAAGTAGACTCCGCCGGCTCCCAGCTGGACAACGGCCCCCAGCGTGGTGAGCAGGGTGCTGCGGAGCCCAAGCGCCGCGTACAGAGTGCCGCCCACCGAGGCTAAGTAAAGGAGGGCCAGGCCGCGGCGGTCGGGCTCGCCCAGAAGGCGGCTCGGGCCCCGTAAGAAGCCCGCGGCGCCCAAGGCGAAGGTGGAGCCCAGCGACCAGAGCAGCGCGAACTTGCGGAGCAACAGGAGCGACCCGTAGAGAGCGGCGAGGCCGAAGCAGAGCGCGGCCAGCAGCAGGCACAGCGCGCTCCCCACCAGCCGCTGCCAACGGGACAGACCCGTCGGCAGCCACGGATCCGGCTCCGGCTCGGCTGCCCACGGCCACGTCTCCGTCGCGGGGAAAGGGTTGATCCGGCCCAGCCAAGTCCCCAACCCCGAGCCGGGCTTCTCCGCCTCATCTCGCGGCGGGTTCTGAGGCGCCGACAGGGCCGCCGAGCTGCCGCCCGCCTTGGACTGAGCTAAGTACTCCTGCAATTGCCGGTTCAGATCCGCCATCTTGGGGAGAAGGCGATGGGCCTTGTGGGAAGGCAGTTGCCGATTGGTCAACTGTCGGCCGGAGTAATGCACTTCCGTGGTTTTTCTAGTCGCCAAGGGAATAGGGTTTGCGTCATCAAGGACTTGGATCTACTTTTTCCTCTAGAGACGCTGAACTATAGAGATATGAAACTTAGAGAGTGACCATCATCTGGAGAAGAAACGCCAGTCTCTTTGGACCTTCCCCCCCCCCTTCCACAAGGCGAAATTGAGAGCTGGCGGGGGCGGGTTCTAGAATTTTACTATCGCTGTGATAAGGCTGTGATTCAGTCAGAAACAATTACGTAGCGGTAACAAAGAAAGAAATGCTTGCTCTATCTTATTGTAAAAGTACTGTAACGGTTTGCTAGTTTAATTGAAGTCATTTATTACTACAGCAGCTCCTCTTTGGGATGCCTCCCTGATTTCATTTGCCATGTCAAGATTACTATGAGCAATTTGGTCATGGGGCAGGGGTGGCAACTTGAATAAAATATTGGGGGTCCAGGTAAGCCCTGCCCCACATATGACCCGGTGAATGCCAGTGGCGTAGCGTGGGTTGTCAGCACCCGGGGCAAGGCAAGTAATTTGCACCCCCTAACCCGTGGATTTGCGCCCCCTAACCCTAACCCCCAGATGTCGCGCCCGGTGCGGCCGGCCCCCTTCACCCCCCACGCTACGCCACTGGTGAATGCACACTATTTGAATGGTAATGCCCATCAACTTGAGGCCCCCTCTATAGTTCTGCGCCCTTCTCATTCCTATAGAGGTTGGGTTTGGAGATAAGTGACCCACTGATTCTCTCCATTACATCAGGCTTCTGTTATGCCCACAGTGCTGTCTTATCAGTGCTGTCCTGCTCACTCCTGCTTGCTCATCTTGGCTCAGAGGCTTCCAGCTTTTGGCATATAAATGGTGTCTTACCTTCAAACGTATTTACCAGTTGCATTTCAGCCCTCTCTGAATTGCAACCATGTCCCCTTGCACTCTCGATATCTGCCACTCCCTAACTTGAGGATGTTAAATAAGAAGAATGCGCGAAGATTAGTTTCAATAAGGGCAATAAGCTTGTCCTGAATAACGGCTGCAGATCTGAGAGGTTTATTGTTGAAAAGATAGCGCAGAGATTCTAGCACAACATTAGGTGGGAGAGGCATGTAATGGACTTCTGTGACTGCCACTGAATGACCATAATAAGGATAAACCGAACAGCTTTAGGGGGGTCTTCATAGTCTCCGCTGTTCCTCTGGGGCTGCTCCCACTGCGGTGCTTACACGATGGGTTTCCATTCCCTACTCAGCCTACGGAGCACCAACAGCCGCGCCTTTAGCTCCCTACACGTCCCTCTCTTTCCCGCAAGCTTGGCTCGTGCCCTGCCGCCCAAGCGCTCCCACCGCCTGGCCCGCCCACCGGCCGGCCACGGCTATTTCATTATTTATTATTTCATTCCCTTTCTAGGAAAAGTATGTGCTGGGCCGAGCCGAGGGGCGGGAAGAGGAGGCCGCCCGTCTTCTGGAGGCGTTGGGGGGCGGCCCGCCACCGCGGCTGACCCAGGGCGGAGGACAGGCGAGAGCCAAGCGGGCCGGGCGCTGCTGCCTGAGCCGGGGACCGAGTGGCTCTAGAGCGCGGGCGGGTCTCGTCCTCTCCTCACTTGTCAGGACAGCCGCTGCCGCCGCCTCAGCGCGGGGCCGGGAGCCGCCATGACGGGCAGGTAGGAACTGAGCAGTCGGAGAAGCCCTCGGGGTCCCCTCGCCAGCGCCGGCGGTGAGGATGGGCGGAGAGCGACTCCGCGGCCTCTGGCTCTCAGAGCGGGCAGTTCAGCCCCCTTTCCAGTCGTGAGCCTTCCCGCCGCCGGCAGCCCCCTCCTGGCCGGTGATATTATCACTTGCACGCTCGGAGCAGCCCTTGGGAGTGCCCAGAAATCGGCCAGCTTAGCTGCTCAGGCTTTTCGCCCTTCCCTTCGGGATAAAAAAAATGAAATGATGTCAGGGAGGTGTTTACGAATTGGGCTTTCCACGGAATTTGAGGCTGTCTTTTTTTTATTGCTGCAAACCGCTTTGTTAGGCCTTTTCAACATACAGCCCCTGAAAGATTCCTGTTCCACAATGCGTCCTTTTTAGGGTGCCCAAGACTCGCTGTTGCTTCTGCTACAACAGACTAACCCCACCCTGGAATGTGTGACGCTTGCCATTTTTGTTTTAATTGTTTGGTTCAGTAGTGTACTGTATATATATGCAAAGCCCAGACACTTAGCTGCTACTGGGCATGTGAAGGAAATAATGAAGGGAGCATCTCTCCAGCAAGGGCAGAGTGAACTTCCCTCAAGGAGGGACTGCAGAGAACTGGCAAAACAAAAGATGGTGTGGTTTGGGTACAGAAATATTGTAACAATGATAAAACAATCAAAGAGCCTTGTGGCAAATTAAAGACTAACAAGTTTATTATGACGTAAGGTTTCATGAACTCAAACCCACTTTGCCAGATGCATGAAATTTAGTTGGCAGGTATAAAGGAGAAAATTTCAAGGTGGGAGCTGAATAGCAATGAGATGCAAAAATTGCAGTCAGTGAAAACTAGAGTTAAAATATATGTTTAAGGACCATGCCCGGAGGCAAATCTAGATGCTCTGCCCCTGTGTCATTCTGGTTACACTAGAACAGGATCTAATAATGGCATCCACAATACCAGGGGTTTATTCACCTAGTGAGATTTATACTATCATCTGCCAACAGTACCCTTCATAGGACAGACAGGTCAGTCTGATAATTTAAATGGTAATATCCATAAATCAGTGAGAGAATATTTCCACCTCTCAAGTCACTCTGTAACTGACCTCAAGGGTGACCATTCTGCAACAAGAAACAATACAACATGAAACTGCTAATTCATCAATAAGTTCAGTGCCATCACTTATGGGTGAACTTGAAAGAAAGGATTTTTATCACACTGTGTGTGTGAATTAACTTACCATTATCAGGATATGACTTTCTTGCCAATGGTTTTCAGCCATACTACAGGAGTTAATCTTAGCAATTAGCACCAATCTGCTACTGCAAAAAGTGTACATATTTAACATATATATATATTTAAGTTCATATTTTTATTGTAATTTTTGCATCTCATTGCCATTCAACTCCCACCTTGCAATTTTATTCTTTTTATACCTACCAACTTTCACTTTATGCATCTGAAAAAGTGGGCATGAGTCCCAAAAACCTTATGTCATGTTACATTTGTTATTCTTTTAAGGTGCCATAAGATTCTGATTGTTTTCTTGCAAGGAATTAACACAGCTGCACCTCTGTAACTATAATTAGACATTAATTGCTAGTGTGAGTGACCATCCTGTGAATGTTCCCCATGTTATCTGTGCCTTGAATAGATGTAGGTAGGAAGAAGAGTGGATTGGAGATCCCAATTAAGTTTTGTGTTTTATGTATCCCATCTATTGCTTTCTGCATGGTTTTCTGTGGTCCCTAACATTTAGGGCAGGAGGAATCAGAACTTCTTATTTCCCACCCTGTGTAAAACGAATCGGGACAAATGGAGCACTGACCACATAATTCTATGCATGTTAACTCAGAAGTAAGTCCCACTATGTTCATTCAGGCTTACTCACAGGTAAGTTTGTATAGAATTGCATTTGAATGTGTTTCATAACTTGATTTTATTTCCCAGTTCTTTGGGCTCCCTGTAGCTCAGGTGGAAAAGTTATAATGATTGATTATTACCAGAATGAATTAAAGGAAGCATGTGTTTCACTTTCTCATACTCACCTGTTTGATTATATGGCTATTTTGTTAAATAACTAAAAGGAGGGAAAGCTATAATAATTTATAGTTACACAAAAAGACACGATTGTTAGAATTAGATTCTTAACAGTGTATTATTTAAAACAGGTCTTATGAAAGACTTTGAAAATATAAGTTTGTTGAAGAATCCAGTTTGCTGATTATAGCTTTTCCTCCTTTTAGTTACTTAACAAAATAGCTCAGGTGGAAAAGTTATAATGATTGATTATGACCAATGGTCCTTGATTATGACCATTCTATGAAATGAACTGATACTCAGCTGTCCTTCCATTTTCTCCCAAAAGCAACCTTGCATAAGCAGTGTAAGTTCAAGATTGATAAGGAGTTGGTTAGGAAGTGCTTGAAACAAGTTCAGGTATTCAGGGTCAGGTGAATTTCTTTATAGAATACTAAAGGAACTGGCAGGTATTGTCTCAGAAGTTATTTGTATCACCTGAGAAATTGTGGAGAACAGGTGAGGTGCCACAGAACTGGAGAAAAAGTTGTTGTTGTTGTTGTTGTTGTTGTTATATCACTTATATGCCAAAGTGGCATGTTGTCTCAATCCTCAAAAATGGGGGAAAGGAAAATTTGGAAACTCTATAGAGTTGATTTTATAAGGTTAAAGTCAGATCAGTGCCTGGTTGAGATACTGCTTGGGAACTACAGAAATGCCACCTTGGGTTGTAGGATAGAGAATGCAGGATATAAATGTAAGAAATTTAATATATTAAGAAGTCCATTTGTGAGCACTTTGATAATGCAGTTAATAATAGAAGACAGCATTGATTTTTAAAAATGTGTATTGTTGCTAAACTCAGTACTTTTTTGAACATATTATTAATTTAGTGGATTGTGGGAATGCTTTTGCATATAAATTATCTTTATTTCAGCAGAATGTTTGACAAAGTTGATGATGATATTTTCATTAGCAAACAGCTTAATGTCAGGTGATTTCCCGAAGGTTGGGAAATTGTTCAGAGAGGGCTAATGGAAATAAGTTTCAAGTGGGGTGCTGCAGAGCTTTTCCTTTGACCCAGTACTCCTTAATGTTGGAATCAATGACTTGGATGAAGAGGTAGAAGGCATGCTTATCAGATATGTGGATGACACAATACTGGTGAGGATACCTAACACATCATAAATAAAATTCAAAACAACTTTTATCAAATATCTCACCTGGCGTCTTCATTAAACATCTTTAGGCACCAGGTGAAAACATTCCTCTTCAACCGGGCTTTGTCTGGTTAACATTCTAGGTCCTTTAAATGTGTTTGTAGAAGGGATGTTATTGGTTTGGATCTTGTTTTTATGATGTGTGTTGTACTTTTGTTTTGTATTTTTATGCTGTGAACCGCCCTGAGATCTTCAGATGAATGGCAGTATATAAATTTAATAAATTTTTAAAAACCAGAAAATTAAATTCAATAGCAACAAATGCAAGATTCTAGATTTAGGCTAGTTAAATAAATAAAATATCCAGGTACAGGATATGGGATACCTGACTTGGCAGTGGCACATGTGGAAATAATCTTGGAATTGTAGTCAATCACATGTTGAAACGAGCTATTTGTGTGCTGTGGCTGCACAAGAGGCTAACGTGATTTTTGGCAGTACAGTATTAACAGAACCGTAATTTCCAAGCCACAGAAAGTAATGGTTCTACTGCATGTCATAGTCACACTTTCTCCTGAGCGCTGTGTCCATTTTGGGGGGCTGCACTTTAAGAAGAGCATGGACAAACTGAAAAAGGTTGAGGAGGGCAACAAAATGATCAGCAGTAAGGAAAATGAGGAATAGATGAACTGTGTATGTGTAGTTTGAAGAAGGAAAGACTGAGAGGAAACGTTGATAGGGCTCTTTCAATACCTGAAAAGCTTCCACATAGAAATAGGAGACTTGTTCTACTTCCTTAGAGAACAGGGGTAGACCTAATGGGCTTAAGTTACAGGTGAGTAGATTTCAGCTGAACATTAGGACAAATGTTTTGATGGTAAGAGCAGTTTGACAACAGAACTAAAGTGGGTTTGACCTCACTGGAGGTCTTCAAGTAAAGGCTGGATAGTCATCTGTTGGCAAAGTTGCCATTTTAGATTTCCAGGCACTCACCAGCTTTATGATTCTGTGACTAATGGATTGAGAGAGGGATTAAGGCTGCATTATTATATGCATAAGCCAGGTGCACTAGGCCAATATAATGTTCACCTCCATATCTTTGAGTGGAATTAGCAGGTACAAAACCAAAGGTACTTAATTTCAGTACTCCCTGCTTGAAATATTTGGACCCATTGTTCTGAAAGATAATTAAGAAAGCTATTGTTTCCGTGTTTAAAAATGTTAAAAAGCAGGTAGAATATAGGAGGGAGTGATTTTGCCAGTACTTTTTTGTCATTTTTATGAAATAGATTTTGGAATTGTCATTTCTTACTTATAATACATCTAATTATGGATCTGTGCTTGGTTGGGATACTGGGAAACTTTTCTGCTACTTGTTTGTGCTTCTTAATTTAAAGGACTGGTTTTCTGCATCGTTGGATTTTGCTACTTTTTCTTTTTTTGGCTTGGATTTTTATATAGCCAGAATCAGCAATAGTAAGCATAATCGCACATAATTTTCAGTATATGAAAAAAAGTTGTTTTTTGAAAGGAGAAATAAGTTGAGGGGGGTTAGACTAGATGACCCTCATGCCCCTTCCAACTCTACGATTTGATGATTCTGAGGTTAGGGAGGTCTGGATCATCCAAACAATATAAACGCTAGTCATGACTCCAGCTTATGTAATGTGATCTCCCTAAAGTGGGCGTGGAATTAGTTGTGTAAAGGAACAGCTTGAGTCTGTAACACTACTGCATCTCAGAGAGAACATAGTGGGGAATGGAATGTAAAGTATGTTTCTTTTCTCAGCTTATTGATATTCTGACTATATGTGGCTTTTGAAGTAAGCTTCAAAGCTAGCCTGCTGTTTTCCAGCATTTGTTTTCCCAAGTGGCAATCCGATCACTAGATAATATAGAATTGTGATGGAACTGGTCAAAGAAGACTGATACGAAGGAGTCTATTTCAGCAAGTAGTCTTCAGTATTAATTACTAAACAAATTTGGTGGGGGGGTTCTCTCTCAAATTCAGTTTTTTTGATTCTGTGATTTTAGTAAAGGAATCAAGGTAAAAAAAAATCAAGATTTTTTAATTTTAGTTCTTGTTCAAATGACTCTGAACAAATTACACTAATTCCATACTTGAACAAAAGAAGGAAGATGTTGAATAGTTACAGAGCAGCTGCTGCTGCATAAGAAGCACGGACTTGTTCTTGTAGTATTTCTGAGAAAAGCAGTTATCCGAAGAAACTGCTTCCTTGAACCTACAGTGTTATTTGTGGACTGCTCTTCAGTTATCCTCATACAGCTTTTCTACCCAGAGGTAATGAATTCCATGGCTGGCGTGAAACTTCGGGGGCTAGCATCTTCCAAACTCTATCAACGCCGGCAAGATCGTCTGAGTGGCACAGGGTCACTATGGAATGATGGGAAAGACAGGGCAGCTGGGATATTTAGGTAGGTTATTTGGATAGCTGTTTTAGATTAATGGTCTTGGATTATTGGAATGTTTCCTTTGAAGCAGGAAGGAAGGCAAAACTAGACAGGCTGACATGACTGTGTTTCAGTTTCCACTCTTTGTTTGAAGAGGTATCTTTGGCTCTGGTATTAACAGTTCTGAACAATAGCAGGAAAACAACCATGGGAACTTTTGCCTCCTTGGTGATGCTGGGCAGGCTAACAATGTGGGAGTTGTAGGCACCACATAAACAAAAGCTAAGGCGCTGTGTAGTCTTAATAGTCTAAAGTTCAAGCTTTTGTTGACACCTGGAACAAACCAATACTTTTATACCACCCGAAATAAGTCTTTTCCATTGTAAATAGTTTCTATGTTATTTTTTTCTTTCTTTTCAGCATATATTGAATTGTCATACTGAAAAAAGAATAGGGATTTGCCCTTCCCTTAAGATCTCTAAAGCAGGGCAAAGTTCAGCAAGCACAGTGTTTCCTGTCTTTGTGATATGTCCCCATGGAATTTCGGTGGTATTCAAAATTCTTACAAGAAACAATACCCTTATCCCCTCTGGAACATGATCATATGCAGGATAAATTAAATAAACACGTTGATACCTATCATCACCTAGAAGACTCCTGCTCAATTAGGCTTTTAATTTTTTTGCCAAATAGTCGTCAACTCATGTCTATTGCAGGGTTGCCATATTTCAAGTGAAATCCAGACAAAAATTCATTGAGCTTTTATTGGAAGGGGCAAAGTTGTTGAGCTTTTTTTTGGGGGGGGGACCATTGTTTCGCATAACATAAAGCTATTTCTGCTACAAGGGTACAAGGGTTCACTGGATTGCATTTAGTCTGGTAGTAGAACCAGAAGGCTTTTCTTTTGTTCTAAGCAAATAATGTCTGGTCTGAATTGCACTAGGCTGTAGGCTCTGTGTCTTAATCTCATTTCCCATAGTAATTCATACACTAAAACTTTTCTGTTTTCGTGACTCACTTACATCCCATATGAAAATGTGTGGTTTTGGTTCATGAGAGGGTACTGCTTTAGATGCAGGGGAATTAAAGGGGAAGATTCTACAATAGGAGACAGGTTCATTTACTGAGATACTCTGGAAGAATACTGAAATAATTCAGAAGGGGAAGAATTGTAGATAAAATGGAAAGTGTAGGGCAGTGCTTTTCAAATTGTTCCACTCTCTGAGAGGTGTTTGAGCATGTTGTAGAGAACAGGTGGCATCAGTTGGGTCCACCAATTCTGTCTGGCATCTCAGAACCCAGAATCCTCAGCCAAGTAACTTACTTAAATAAGATTTGTACATTAAAGGTGAATCAGAGACTTGGCTCCTGAGCTCTTGATTTGTTTCTCTCTACTCCTGAGACGTGAACACTTACATCACAGCAGGTATGTGGAAGTGTTGTAAGTGCAAAGGTCTTTCAATCAACATGGATAGTGAGTATCTGTGAGGCAGAAACAGCCCTCCCCCAATGTTCTTGTCTGTATTGAAAGGTAGAATTAAGAACAGCCCCTTCTGAATTCTCAGTTGTGCAAACAAGACTGATTGTTTAACACAATGGCAATGAAATACAGTCCGTATCTACAGGAAAAGGGGTGCCCCCCCACCCCAAGCATCATCATCTTAAGGAATTAAATATAACATTGGTATGTTTAAGGAATTAAATATAACATTCACCACGCCTTTATGCTACATTGCCAACTCATCTTTTACAAGAGACAGAGATACTGTAATTCTTTTGTTAGAGTCCCTAAATATATCAGAGATCAAAATAAATTCTGGTTGTGGACTGCCTCTCTTGTGCCATCAAGCTCCCAGCTGAGTTGTCACAAAGACCTCCTGAGCAGCTGTGAATTTCAAGCACCGCAAAGCTCCAGGAGAATTAATAATAGTGATGTGTTTGGGTGTGGACTTGTGTTATTTCTAATGACCTCTTCCTCATGCTGATTTCCATGTATGTGTGAGCCACAGTGTGAAGAAAATTCCACAGACTTAGAGGTCTCTTTCGTTGTTGCCTTTTCTTGCTTTTTGTTGATCTTGACTGGCTAATTTGCACATGAAGACTTTTATACCCAAAACAGAATACCTTCATTGTATTAATTAAAACTGATGACTTTTAATTATAAATCTTTTAAGCTATGCATATCTGATTATGCTTTGACATTAGACATCACACTTAGTAAACAGCCTTCCTATGCTATCTACACTGTGCTTTGGTTATGAGTCATCTCTCTGTTGATCTCCAGTGGATCAATGGGATGTGTTTACCAGTCCAGCACAATCCCAGGGACAATTACTGCCACAGAGCTTATGTTGCTCACTTTCAGTGGTGGTGCAGGTGCTGTATTGTCCTGTGTTGTCCCACTCCTTGGTTCTCAGGCACAAACATATGAGCTTTCTTTAAACCATATGGCACAGTCCTTTCCAGATGGCACTTTTCAGATATCTCCATTTCACTGCCTCTAGTCTTGTCATTAATAACTATTACTGTCCTGCAGTTTCTCCAGTGAAGCCTCAACATGAGTATGGAGTTGCTATCTGAAGCAAGCTGTCCTCCACCAAACTTTGCTACCAGCTTTGTGGCATGAATAAGTCTGAAAAGTTTATGCTGTTCATATAAAAGTGGGAAATGGATGATTGCTAGAGCTGCTGCAAAGGCTGGGCAGTCTTAGCAAGGGGCTGGCAAGCACAGTTATAAAAGTAATTAACTAATAGACTGGTTGATGGAGATAAGTACTTTAACAGGTAGGAACAATAATGGAAAGACCTTTTGTAGGATCAGATGAGGGCAAGGTTGAAGAGTTACTTCCATTTGGAGATGGAGATGTATATTTAAGGGAATTTTATAACAACATCTGTGAAGCTTGCACTTTTAGATTTGTCAGTGGCCAGGATAAAAGCTCATCCTGTTTGATATCATAATTATGTGTAATATTTTCTGAATTACTCTTGATTAATTTACATCAGGCTTTCTTTAAGGCACTGTGACTTCTGCATGGCCTTCGTACTTCTCATTACCAACGACATTTTTATTTATAACAGTCACTTATTCTGTTTACCCTTTATCAGTTTTATTGCATCTCCGTATATCCCAAGATAGTTTTGGGATGTAGCACCTAATTACTCAGTTTCATTATAATTTTTCCTGTGCTCTCATAAGATTGTCTGGATAGCTGATTGTTTGTAAGATTCTGCTGGGAGTTATGAAAGCCTGCTGCCACTATGATGTTAAATATGATCAATCCTCTCACATTTGACATTTTTAGCCTGTTGTGTGTGGGTGGATGAGTGGGATGGATGAATTTAAGACCTGCATAGCTAGAATCCAGAAATGTTTCCAAGGACAAAAACATGGGCCTGCAAGGACACAGATTAACTATTGGTCTCTTGGTGGGAGTTTTCATTTCTGTTTCGTAAAGCCCATTAGGACTCCTTCAGCTCTTGCATAAACATTCTTTCAATTGTGTTTGTGTCCTGTTCAGTATGTCCCACATTATCTGTATTTACCCATGCTTCCCTGGTAGTTTTTGCACTTTTTGTTGTGGAATATATTTGTGTTTAAATATCAAAGAGCATGAGTAAATCAACTGCATTTTGCTCCAAGGTGACTTTGCTCGCTTCCAGTCCCTTCCATAGTAGCATAGGTGGCCTTGGGTGACTCTGCTCTGCCAAGGCAATGATAGAGGGCAACTGCTGATGTGTCAGGAGCCCTGGTGGCTGATTCCGTACTAACAGACAGGACTTTGGAGTTAGATCTCTTGAAAGCATAGTATTTGTTTTTGCCTTTTGCACAGTTATCCATGCTTCAGAAAGTGCCTATAGGCTTAACTTTTCACATTAAAACTCTGGAGGGGTTTGTTCACTCTTTCACATCTGTTGAAGAACACAGCATCAAGGCTATCTCCAAACTCAGAAGATTACTTGTGAATTTTTATTTGCATGAGTGATGTTGATTAATAGTGTCTGGCTCTGTGACCCAGTAGCATTTCTAAGCCATAGATTATCTGAAGCTGATATGGCTGGAAACAAGACTGTCCAGATCACAGAATTCCACACGCAGTCAGAGCATGCTTTAAAACCAGCCAATGGATTCTAAAGGTAATGTAAAGCACTCATCTGAAAGTGGACATTCAGTTATTTGTTTTTTCATTCCATTGTCTGCTTGAGACACTGGCATCTAAACACATTTACTGTAAATTTCCATTGCTTTCAGTGACATTTAAGACAAATCTAGACATCAGCAAAGTTGACTATTACAAAGAATATTCTGTAAAGGGCACAAAAAAAATTATTGAGTTTTCTTGGTTTTCTTGGTTTTCTACTTTGTGCTAGCAAATGCCTTATTCAGTCCTCTTATGCAGTTTGGATTCAAATAGGCTCATCATTGAAGTTGACAGAAAATATCCCACTGACCTACTGGAAGATTTGGCTTTCTAACATGGAGGGGTTGATGAGCATATATGGAACCCTTCAATATATAGATTTTGTATATGGTAAAACATAAATAAATTTGTAAGCATGGACTTCTCATTGATTTGATTAATTTGAGTTAGGTGGTTTTGATGGCTTCAATATGTAATTGTGATATTTCTTTTTCTGTTTTGTTCCCCAGTAACATGTCAGATGCCCTTGCAAATGCTGTGTGTGAGCGCTGCCGAGCTCGCTTTGATCCAACTGAGCGAATCGTGAACAGCAATGGGGAACTATATCATGAAAACTGCTTTGTCTGTGCTCAGTGCTTCCGCCAGTTTCCAGATGGACTCTTCTACGATGTAAGATCAGCATCTTTCTGATAGTGTGAAAAGCTACTTGACTTCCCCCCCCCTCCACTTACATGATTTTAAGAAGCTTGACTGAACTTTCTGTGGGGTTTGATTATCCAAAATTCATTTGCAATTCTTATATCAATGACCCCCTTCCATTTCCTCCATGTATACAGTAATTTAGCTTTGAAATGATTCAGTCATCAATGAGGGGTTGCTTTCCTAGCAGTATTGTCAATAATGCCCTGCTTCAGACATAATGCTGAGCTATTGTTTAGTGTTATGTTCTTGAGCCAGGGCTTGTTTGCTCCATCCTCCTCTAGGATAGCCACAAGGATGTGATTAGAAGCTTTCATTTTCATTCTCAGTTAACCACAGAGAAGCATCAACATCTGAACCCTAAACTGTGGCTTGTTTTAACTGTGGTTTATTGAAACAAACCAATTTCATAAACCACAGTTCAAAGTTGACTTGTTTTGATTAACCATAGTTAAGACTAACCACAGCTTGTCCTATGTTGGGATTAGATGCTAAACTTCAGTTAGTTAAACATGGAAGCAACATTCTGTTCTTTTATTTGGAGATGTATTGGAGGAAGTGTGGGGGTGGGGGAAGTGAGTAAGCTGATGAATTCAAGGCCCATTCACCTGTGGAATGCTCTCACTGCGCTGACCCATCTCAACAAATGCAACATTGCCTGGTCCATAAGGGTACCCTGTTGCTCTGCCGCCCATCATGCTCTGTTCTGCAGCCAATATAATTAAAATGAGAGAGTGTTGTAAGAGTGCAGTACATGCTTATAGAACAAATATATTGTTATTAAAATGTTGATCCAAAATAGGTTGCATTAGGGATTAGCTTTCCTAAGAATAAATTACTTCAAAGGAACACAAAAAACTGCAGTGATTGAAATAATGGTGGTAAATAGTTTGTAGAACTTTGCACTTACATTCTGTGTAACAGTAGCTTCATACGCACCACACATTTAAAGCCCACCCTCTTCCCAAAGAATCCTGGGAACTGTGGTTTAAGGGTGCTGGGAATTGTAACTCTGTGGTGGGCAAACTGGAATTACATAGTGGAAATTTTGTAAAGATATGTTCTCCTGCATCTTTTTTTACAGTTTGAAGGGAGGAAATATTGTGAGCATGACTTCCAGATGCTGTTTGCGCCTTGCTGTGGGGAATGTGGTAAGATGCAGATCATTCAAGCCTTCTCTCTCTCTCTCTCTCTCTCTTTAAGGAAAGCTACACAAAGGTGAAAGAATTATTAATGATGGATGTTGTTCTCGTTAGGCACTCTGGTCAAGAGCAATAAAATAATTAGTTTTGAGGTTTTAAAGCCAAAGTTCCTGACATTCAGAATATAGGTTTTTATGTTTCAGTGGCATGGATGTTAGTCCTGAGCCTGAAAAATGTGGGTATGAATTATTCAGTGGCCTTCATTAAGTCACTCTCACTCAGACTCAGTTTCTTCGATAATAGTTAATTGCAGGCTTATTCTGAGTCTAAGATAATTGTAAATTACTTTGCAATATAAATGATTAAAATATATCATCCATGGAATTCTCTGGGGGAATGGCTGTGCACATAGAGAAGAGTCCTGAAATAAATCAAGTGTTTTAACTGAAGTGTGGTACTTCTGTTCCAAGGTGAATTCATCATTGGCCGTGTTATCAAAGCAATGAACAATAACTGGCACCCAGAATGCTTTCGTTGTGAGCTCTGTGATGTGGTTCTTGCTGATTTGGGCTTTGTGAAGAATGCTGGCAGGTAAGAAGGATCAGAGGACGTGAACATGAGATAATTCTTTGGATGTCAGGACCACTTCACACTCTAGGAGAAATCCCAGGGTGCGTGGTGGGATCTGCAAACACATGCTTTAAATACGTGCACACCCAGAGAAGGAGGTGCCAAAAAATCACAGGCATGTATGCACTTTTGCAGAGCTGATAATGTCTTCCGAAACACACATTCATCTCTCTTAAGTATGATGGTTTAGCATGTGAACTGCATGCATATATGAAATGTGTGAAATGTTAAGCAGTCTTGTTGTGGGATAAGCAAGGAATCTGGACCTTGCTCTTAATTGCATTGAGGCATATAGCGGAAATGAACTGGGAAGGTATTGGCAGAAAACTAGAGAATGAATGGAGAACCATCCTCAATTGTAAGCAAATTACTTTTAGACAAAATGTGAGGGAGTAGAAGAGGAATAACCTATGTAAACATGAAGATTAGGGATTGGATAATAACTCACCAGAAACAACTTGGTGGACAGACAGCACACTGAACACACCACATAAATTCTTTTTTTCCTCTGAATTTAATAGTTTTTGGTGTTTAATAAGTATAAACAATATTTTTTAAAGAAAGTATAAAATATGAAGCTAAATGAAGTAAAAATAGACAACCAAGCAAACGCCCTTCAACAGGGAAGTAAAAAAACAACAAAAAACAGCCTAGTAACTGTGCCACAACATTTGAATCTTAACTTTTGGCATCACTGCATGCGATTTCTAGCTAGAAGAGTCTCTGAGTTTATATTCTCACTTCTTGGGTTGGCAGCGAATAGAACAGTTATGAAAGAGTGATGCAGTTTATCTGGTCATAGTATAAACCTTCTGAAATGGCCTTATACTGAAACATTTCCTATGTAGTCTTGATGACTAGCCTAGTAGAACTGAGCTAATTAAAAGGGAACAACTTAGTATGATTTGTGTGCCTTTTTTCTTTGTTGCAAGGTCTCTGTAGTGAATGCAAAGTCTGTTATAGGAAAGCAGTCAGGATTCCATGGTTAACAGGCAAGTTGCAAGACTCCATAATATGGTAGCTGAACATTTGCTTCTTCTAAATAAGAGTACAATGGGGCCATTTTTAATTATCTCACTGAGGACTCAACTAGACTCGTGAAGAAAAAGTGATTTATATGTGTTGCATGTGCGATATAACATTGTGCCACCAGATGGCGACGTGGCACCCCATTTTTCTCTACCTGTTTTCCCTGTTTACAACTCTTTCAACTGAAACGCTTCTTTGATGTGTCCGGATCCAGCTAGGGCCTCGCCTTTTAGGTAGCCATGTGCATTACTTCAGTTGTGACACATACAATTCACATTTCTCTTCTCCCCGGCCCCTACCCTGGCCGTGCTATGCTGTACAACTGCTTTGTTAGGGCATCAAACAAACTAACGGTTTGCCAACCTGATTTAGAAAGAAGAAATACTCTTGAGCATGTGCCATTTCACATCATCATGACTACAGGAATAATATGAGGTTTGCTTATGCTTCCCTGATGGTAGACTCATTTACCTGTAGAAAAAGACAATGTATCTTTGAAATACAAAATAAAGAATGAGCTGTAGCTGTGCATATGGCTGGCCAGCCACCCTCTCACTGTATAACTTTTATATATATATAAAAAGTAATAAAAAAATACATTGAGGTGACCACCATTAGAATGTACACTCTGGCATGTCAATACCTGCCCAGGTGCTGACGTCGGGTTTACCCATTTGCTCCTGCCCTCATCACCTTCCACTCTCCGGTGATAATTTAGCGGGTTGCCGGACTCCAGGGTCATAGATTTAGGCCTAGGTGCACCACTGCTTCCAAAAAAGCTATGGCAACAAGAGTTCAGTATAAGTGATTTCTTGCACAGCAAGTGCTTAGGATTTGGGTGTAGCAATTATCAAAAATTACAGCACAGATTTGACATTGAGACAACAGGCAAAGGTTCTGGTGAAGTGGCTCTTGACTGAGGATTTTTGTTCTGTTAAGGTGGCTATGGTAGGTACAGTCTGCATTAAGCAAGGGCAATTGCGTCAGTAAGAGTTGCATCCTAATAGTTAAACTGAACTAGATTACTCATTTGTAGCAAGCTCCCTAGAAATCTTTTAGTCTTGTGCATGTGATTCATGAACCATATACTTCATATAAAAACTTAAAGATAAAATGAAACAAGTTGTGTCATGTCATTGTTTCTAAATGTTACTGAAAATAAGAGCTGCAGCCAAGGCTGTAACAGAAGAGAGTTTTAAGTTGTAATGTGGTGTTTATATCAAGTTTACTGCTGTCCATAGTCAAAAGTCAACAATGAGACGATTGAGCTGTCTAGAAAATCAAATGGTTCTCCTTTCTTGCAGATGTGTTGGAGGCTTTGAGGATTTCCTTTTCTTATCAGGTCATGTCAAAATCTATATGCACAATCTTCTCAAAGCTCTGCAGATGTAAATTTAGAACACCTTTCTTAGAGAATGTCAGGACTATTGAATCTTAGCTGTGCAGTTTGCTTGTTTGATAACTGAAGATGGAAGTATTTGCCTGTTATTTTTCAGTACAAAAATATTTCATGGAGCAATCATGGCGTTATTAAGCAAATGCTTTCTTCCTTTTTCTTGTCTGAAGACAATCAGAAGGGTGGCTATTGTAGTGTAATGCTGGTTATATTTGTATACATTGAGATTGCAGTCTACCTTCCGCTGAGAATTAGCACTTGCTGGTGGTAGCTGTGCAAAAATTACTATATGTTACTCGTTTTCTCAAGAATGAAGCATAGATCAGAGTGTGCTGTTGGAGAAACACAGTTTTGCTATCTTGGAGATTTAATTGTATCAGATAGAAAAAGCCTTTCTTTGAAAAAGCACTTGATTTCATTAGTTACAGTTCAGTTTTAGTGCTCAAAGAGCTGTCATTCGTTTTCCCATCATAACTTGAAGGTAGCCTTGCAGCTTTTCTGCTGCAAAATAAACCACATAAGGCCTCTCGGAACTTCTCAGCTACAAAGAAATACATGATGGGATCTAGGGCACCATTCAGGCTGGTGAGGCAGGAAGTAATTCGGTTGCCAAGAGCCAGAATCCGCTGCATTTCACAGGAAGTCTTCACACCATCGTAATTGAGAATGTAAATGTAACGGTTGATATGGTAGGGCACGAAACAGACCAAGAAGATCATGAGAACCATTATTATCATTTTGATGGCTTTTTCCTTTAGATGGTTCTCAATTCGGTTCCCTCTTTTCAGGCTGCGTATGATCAGCAAGTAGCAGGTCACGGTAGTAAAAAATGGAAGCGTAAATGCCACAGCCAATGACACGAGAGCATGGCGTGATGCCTTTTCTCTGTAGAGCTGCAGGCAGATGGTGGTATTGTTCATCTCAGCTGTCTGCACACTGACCAAAAGAGGCGCCATGGCCACAGCAACTATAACCCACAGGAAAGCACAGGCCAAGTGGGCATAGAGTGATCTGCGGAGCTTGAGGGACTTTACAGGGTGCACGATAGCTAGGAAGCGATCTACACTGATGCACATGAGGAAGTAGATGCTGGCATACATGTTGAGGTAGAAAAGGAAGCCTGTGAGTCGGCAAGGGATCTCTCCAAATGGCCAGTGATTGCCTGAAAAGTGGTATACTAGCCGGGTTGGCAAAACTAGCACAAAGGATAGATCGGCCATGGCTAGGTGCATCAGGAAAACGTTGGCTGGGGTGTCTGACTTTTGGTCCCGGATGAAAAGCCAAAGAGCCAGAGCATTGCCAACAAAGGCTAGGATGAAATCCAGAAGGTAGAAAGTAGCAAAAAGGATGTTCTCCGTATTGGTCTCTTTGCCACATTGTTCTGAACTTTCCAGTGAAGTGTTGAAGAACAGGCCTGAAGAATCAGCTAGGTTGTTCATTCCTCACTGCGGGACTTGAAATATGAACCTGAAATAATAAAGAAGAAAAAGCTAGAGAAGAATATTACAACGTAGAGGAGGCAACATGGAAATCCGCCAAGCCTGCTGGTTTGCTTATGTTTGTAACAGTGGCGTAGCGTGGGGGGTGCAGGGGGGGCTGGCCGCACCGGGCGCAACATCTGGGGTTAGGGCAAATCCATGGGTTAGGGGGCGCAAATCCACGGGTTAGGGGGCGCAAATTACTTGCCTTGCCCCGGGTGCTGACAACCCACGCTACGCCACTGGTTTGTAATGAATGTTGGCCAGGATCCAAAGCATCCTATGTCATGTTCTGCATATGTTAGAGGGGTTTCCAGTTTTACTCCTGACAGCTTCCACTCGCTTAAAAAGCCACCCCCAAATAGTGAGGGGCTCCCTTAAAGTAGCACCCCGTGAGATAAAAGGGGCTGCCATCAGAAGTAAAAATTGGCCAAACCTTGTACATACTCAGTTTGTATGCACACAAGAGCCTTTCTAGATCTTAGCCACACTTTTTCTGTGCTCTCCATGACCATTAAAAATGTATGTACTCTACTTTGTTTTAGTAAGTTTAGTTTTTAAAAGTTTTGCAGTATAATAAACTGGTTCTTAGAATCTCTTAATTGTTAATATTTTTTGGGGGGGACGGCTAAAGCTGTAAAGTTTACAGGATAATATACAACGGACAGGCATACATCACTTTATTGCGCTTTGCAGATATTGTATTTTTTTACAAACTGAAGCACTGGAGGAACAGCTACTGCTGGATTGGAGACGAGGCTGCAGGAGCCTGTCCCTACCACACAGTGGCTTCTGCTGCTCCTTACAAGAGGATGCATAAGATGAAATGAAGACTCAGATAATGGATAGCATTTTTAGCAATAAAGTACTTTTAATTATGTGTTTACATTTTTGAAAAAAAAAATAATGCTAAGGGCACAGTAGAAGTGAGAATTACAGGATTGTTTAAATGCCAGACTATGATGACCCATTAGAAACAACAGCAACAGCTGCATAAAATGTTTCATTAGAATTAAGTAAAAAAATCACAAAGCAGAGTGTAACTCAAAAGGATGGAATGGAAGGATCTGTCGATTTCAGTTCTCTGTATCTCATTTTTCCAATCTTAAATTATGTGATCCACCTTACTGCAGCAACTTGCAATTTAAAAAACAAAACCAGCATTTTAGTGCAGATTTCTCTTAATGAACGCATGTTTGTATGCAGTTTTGTCAACATTTACATTTTTGCAAGCTTTTCTCTCTAATAGGCATTTTTACATTTTATTTTCACAAATGTATCCATTTTTCTGCACAATGTTCTCTAATATGTGCATTTTTAAAAACATTGGTCAGAGAATTGTGTCACATAATTCAGATAAGTATGAATCCCAAAGGATAGCTTTATTGTGGTTTGTGTATTGTTTCAGGAAGTGCCATTTTGGTACATAAGAAAATGCAACATCCTAAGAGCCTGCTGGATCAGGCCAACAACCCATCTATCCTGTTTTCCCGAAAATAAGACAGTGTCTTATATTAATTTTTGCTCCCAAAGATGCGCTAGGTCTTATTTTCAGGGGATGTCTTATTTTTCCATGAAGAAGAATACGGTACACATTTATTGTCTAATTGTGAGTCAGCCAGACTCTGTCAGGGCAGAGCGAGCAGCAGGCGGCAGCTTGTCCTGGCAGTGGCATGAGCTCTCTGATTTAAAGAGACCTCACACTGCCTCAACAGCTCCGGCTGCACTGCAGCCAATCAGTGAGCTGCGCGGCGGTGCCCGCCGCTATGGTCCAAAGGAATCAGACGCCTTACGGTAGCTTCGGGGGCCTTATATTCTGGGGAGGCCTTATTATTGGGGAGGTCGTCTTTTCAGGGGATGCTTTATATTACAGCGAGAGGCAAAACTGGAAGTAGGTCTTATTTTCGGGGGTGTCTTACTTTTGGGGGGAAACAGTAGTCCAGCATCCTGTTCTTACAGTGGCCAACCAGTAGATTAGCCTTTAAATGTGAACAGAATAAAATGTCTCTGACATCCTTATATGCCAGTCCTATTGAACTCAGTGGGAGTGAACATGGTTAGGATTGCATTGTTCATTAACCTATACCATGTGTGGTGCAAAGTACTCTCAGGTTGCTGCAAAGCATGCTGGGATAAAGGACCCATGGCTCCTGCTCTCTGAATACAGTGGTGCCTCGGGTTACAGACACTTCAGGTTACAGACGCTTCAGGTTACAGACTCCGCTAACCCAGAAATAGTACTTCGGGTTAAGAACTTTGATTCAGGATGAGAACAGAAATCGTGCAGCAGCAGGCTCCATTGGCTTAAGTGGTACCTCAGGTTAAGAACAGTTTCAGGTTAAGAACAGACCTCCAGAACGAATTAAGTTCTTAACCCGAGGTACCACTGTATGTAAAAGCTGAAAATTGTTTGAGATCTTAACTTGAGCTCTAATTGGGACAGACTGCTCTTTTGTAATAGACTTAAGTGTAATTCCTTCATCTGACCACAGAGTGCTCTCTTGTACAGCATTTTTAAAAAGAGGCAAAATAAGGAGTTTCTTCCCCCTACACACACAAGAAGTCAGCCTTCCCCTTGTTCAGAGGAGAAATCTTTTTCCTTAAATGTTGGGCAACAGGACATCTCCATCAAATGCTTTAGAAATTCTCTCCACTTGTTTTTCTCAAAGTTGCAATAACACAGCAGGCTTTTAATTCCTCATTTTTCATAGACAATTTTGATGGTTGACATTAAACAATCTCCAGTGTTAACTTAAAATTTTTAAAATATATATAGCAAATATCTACTGCACAATTAAATGTCACACACAGGAATCTTGCTAATTATTTCCATGTGATCCCTAAATTAGGAGCTTGTTATCGACATGAAAAATATTTGGCAGTGTACTCCTAATAAACCTATTTGTTTAAACTGCATCCTTATTTGACTTGTTTATCTTAAAACTATTTCCTGAAAGGGCTGGCACATGGAAGCTCGCTAATATGGTACAGTATTTGTCTAGTGGCTGCCTCTATGCAATGACTCTGGAGAATTTTTCACCATGAGGCAGTTTTGTCTCCACTGTTGCTTCTGGACAACTTGTTTAATCAGCATTCAGCCTGATTTGTCTGCGGAGAGTTTAGGCAACACTGGCTATTAAATGAG
The DNA here is from genome assembly GCF_964270895.1 of Podarcis filfolensis. Taxonomy (NCBI): domain Eukaryota; kingdom Metazoa; phylum Chordata; class Lepidosauria; order Squamata; family Lacertidae; genus Podarcis; species Podarcis filfolensis. The sequence goes on along the minus strand of NC_139608.1, from coordinate 39,640,520 downwards.
CATTCAGCTTTATTTGTTTATGGGGAGATCAGACAATGCTGTGTCAAGCAAGTGTTATCCTACACTTTCCAGTACACTTGCAATCCCTTCCTTATCGCAGAAAGTCCATTATTTTAGGGAAGTGGGTTTGTTCTGCAAGAGCTCCAAATCAGCTTCATCTGTGCAACTTGAATCTGCAAGTTGTGCAAAAATAACAGTAGTCTGGAAACACCCCCATACCATCACCAAACAAACTTATCGGTGATGTGGAGAATACTGAATGGGGGCATCTCCTCCTCTTATTGAACTGCTGTACCTGCACAGTTCTTCACGGGATGCAATATCAAGCAGCCTCCATTTGGTACCTTTCCATGTGAAATAAACAGAACCTTAATAACTGTCTGAAAGATTTTTGTGGAGCAGCTACCTCTGTAGAACATGTTGAGATATTCACATGAATAGTTCTTGTCATCACTTTCACTGTTTTAAAGAACGTGATCTAGAAGAGGTTTTAAAAGCACTCCCTCATACATGTCTTTCACTGGTGTAGTTACTGCAGTTGTGGGATTTTAAGAATATGACATATAAAACATACTTTTTGGAATTATTCGTATTGGCTGTAATAGTCAATAAATAGGAAATAGGAAAATGACTGGCCACCTTCTCTTAGATTGTGTTACTAGTGAGTTGTTAGGGTCTATAGCAACAATTGCTTTATCTATCTGTCTATTCAGTTCTGTTTTAGGAGTAAGTTATCCACAATTTTCCAAATTGCATGAACAGTAGGTAGAAGTGTAACTTGGCACACAGCTGCTCATTTGCATTGTGTGCTGTGCATTCAAGTCTATTTTATGCAAACTCATTTTGTGTGTGCAGTCTTCTGGATCATTGCTACCGTTTTCACAAGAGTCTTTACGTTCTTACTAGTATACCAACATGCTACTTCTGTTAATAAAGTTCATTTCCTGTCATGGTTTATATATCATTCATAAGTGTATATCTAGGTGACTTTGAATAAATGAAAGTAACATCATTACTCGCACACGATAACATCAATCCATTGTTACTAGGCCCCCAGAAATCATCTTAGTTTGTGAGATATCAAGGAGGTTCTGCTTAGGAAAGCAGAATGATTTTTCAAAAGCGTAGTGGCAAGAACATTTTGTCAACTGGAAAAATCCCAGGCATACACTATTTTTACAGTGCTGTTGCTCTGTTCTTATGACTTGAAGATACTGTATAGGTTCATCAGAGTAGCTTTAATTGGCTGTTGCATGCTGTTTGTGTCTAGTTTCTAACTGCTAGACCATTTTCACACAAGTTGCTAAAAAGTGCACCACTTGCACTGTCTGTGCGCTGTGTACCCATCATTAAATGAAAGGCAGAATGCAAAAGAAAAGTGGAATGCACTCTCTGTGTTGCAGAGCATTTTGAGCATAAAACTTCCAATATCAAAATGTCCCTGCAACTCCTTGTACTTTCCCTTCTAGCTTGTATAATCTGTAAGCCCTGGGGAACAGTATGGTGCTCTGAGAACGTTCTCAATTTTCACACCCCCACACCCCAAGGTTGTAATTCTTATTGAAACCAAAGTGCTTACCTCTTGCAGCTTGCAGTCCTGTAGAAAAGAGAGGTAAAGATCTTGTTAGCTTCTTAGAGTGCCAGCAAATGTAGGTAAGACAGAAAGGCTAAAAACAGTGATGATCCTGAAGTTGCAGACAGTGGCAGGTTCAGTGGAAGGGTGAGTTGCACTATATAGAGCCCTGTTGAAGATGATAGTCCATTATCATCTTGCTCACATGAGAGGAGGGTAGATAACACATTTGCTGTGAAAGACAGTTTTCATTCCAGCTGGGCTGTTCGGAAGGGGGGAGTTGCTGTGGTATTTATGAATATTCCAATGTTTCTCTAGCACTCTCTCTCTCTCTCACTCTGAACCTCTGCCTTTTACGCTGACTCTTTGGATCCCTCTGACCCTTTTAGAGAGTTTGGAAAGCGTTGCAGAAAGGGAGAGGAAATTTGGTGTTGCAGACACAACAGGACATTTCAGAAGGGGATAATTCCATAATAGTGGGAGTGGGGGTGAGAAGGACGGCTGCCATAGAAACGGCTCTGTGATTCTAAGACCTCCCTTTGCTTCCAGTGGAGGAGGGTCTATAGGATGGTAGGGGGGGTGCTTCTGAATGAGCCTTGCTGATAATGGGTTGTCAGTGGAAAGGGCTTAAGGCCCCTTATTCAGTTGAATGAGAGGGGGCTCTTTTTAGGACACTTGCTATAGGGGTCTCAGTGTCCTGCCCTGTATAATTAGACTCCGTTCCACAGTGTGGAATAAAATTGAGGCCTTTATCCTGAGATGAACACAGCTGCATGCCCCCATTTATAAAGGAACGCTGTCTGCTTTCTTTCTAGGGACTGTGGCTCTTGTCTGGGACAGCAATATCTTCAGCTCTAGGGAGGAACAGAGTAGAAGACTTGTGAAGAGGGAGTGTTAATAACATTCCTTTCCACTTATGCTCACTGGGACTTTCTATTTGAGGCTTGTAAAAATACAAGGCTGTACAACAGCCTTGTGACATTGAGATTTATTATTAGCTTTATTTTACTGGTAGGGACCTGGAGGCTAAGTGACCTGCCTGGAACTCTCAGGAAGCCAGTGAGACTGCCTGGAACAAGCCCAGGGTCTCTTTGCTCCTTTCCCATAGGTATTTGCACTGTTGCATCTACCAGCTGTCCTCTGTGACTATGCACTTCACTCCGCAGATAAGCAAACCGGGTGTGTCACTGGAGTTCCATATGTACAGAGGCACAGCTGCATACATTGCATTTGGAAATGCACATGCTGGCATTGTATGTACTCAAAAATATGTATTTGGAATGGTCTAACCATTTATGCTTCTTTTTGTTATGGATATCTAAATTGTAGTTGAAGAGCATGAGTAGGGGAACCAATAATTTTGGCCATGAAATAAAATAAAATTCAGCTTGATGCTTGCCATCAGTGCCAGCTTTAGACCATTCATGCAATCTTTTTGTCTCTAAATATACCCTACTGGGTGCATTCACAAGTAAGCCTTCTCAGCTACAAAGCTGAGAAGCTCTGTAGCCTAGAAAGCAACCTTGTGTAGCTTATACCTGTATGATGTCTCCCAACTTTTTTCTTTAATTCCTGTTCTAGGCACCTCTGTAGGCCTTGCCATAATCGTGAGAAAGCCAAGGGCTTGGGCAAGTATATTTGCCAGAAGTGCCACTTGATAATTGATGAACAGCCTCTGATGTTCAGGAATGATTCCTACCATCCAGATCACTTCAGCTGCACCCACTGCGGGTATGTCAACTCTCTTTCAGCTAGGACTCTGGAGCAAGTGAAAAGGCATAGAATGAGCAATTGTGGGGTCTTGCAAGGGACCTGAGTGATCTTAAGAATAAGCTTTGCTGCATTTCTGCAGACTGACTAACAAGAATGCGGAAGTTCAAAAAGCATTTGAATAATAAAAAAGAACCCCAGAGGAATTGTAGTGATTGTGCTGAGCTGTAATAAACTTCACCTTATACAATTCATTGTTCAGCTGGCACTATTCCTGACGGGTCTTAACATCCTTGGAAAGAGCCAGTTGTGAAGGCTCGTTGTTACAAAAGCAATGGCATTAGAACTTAGCCGCAGCTTGATGGGCCCTACAGTTTACAGTATTTTAGAATCCCTGCCATTTCTGATGGAGCCTGCTTATCTAAACAGATTTCAAACTGGATTCACAAGAACCTCATTATAAAATAGCTTTTTGTATGTCACAATCATGTTAATCAGCAGGCAAAGGAAGGATGTTTGTGTTTAATGTTTCCTTTTGAGAGCTGCTCTTTATCCCTATTTGTCAGGAGAGTGCCTGGTTTATTTGGGCGGAGTGACCATCAGCATGATGTGTTGAGGACAAGCTTTTTCTGCTAAGGTCTTGATTATTCTGTCTGTTGTGTGCAGGAAGGAGCTGACAGCTGATGCCAGGGAGCTGAAGGGGGAGCTCTACTGCCTGCCTTGCCATGACAAGATGGGCATCCCAATCTGTGGGGCCTGTCGCAGGCCCATTGAGGGTCGAGTGGTCAATGCTCTGGGGAAACAATGGCATGTGGAGGTGAGAATTCTCCTGTTGCGCTACTTGCTCTGGGATTCATGTTACAGAGAGACTCCTGACACAGCCTGTGTTAATAAGTAGATGCTGCCACAGTTCCTTTGAAGCCATAGGAGCTGCATGCAATTGTTTCAGGTGGTTTATTCATTATTATTCTGTTTATTTAGATCTCTAGCCTATTCCCCAAAATATACTATTTAGGTATCAAAGCACATGTCAAACATATTACAAGTAATAAAGCCACACCCCTGCTTCTTCTTTTGCAAAGCATTACATTTCAAAAAGATTTAGTGAGTCATCAAAGAAAGGAGCTTCACAACTATGGGACAGTCACTGGGAATACATTTCTGTGTTCCAAACAAAGATATAAAATTGACACAAATATTAATCCCAGCAGGACAGTCTTAGTTTATCCATAGTTGAGAAAACAGTGTCTTTAGTATGCTTTGGCAGTATATTAAATTACTCTATAGAGATTATAAGCAGCACCTTGAAGTGTAGCTGGGAGAAAATCAGAAGCCAGAGCTGTTGCTGGAGGGTTGATATAATACACTCCAGTGACTAATCCCCATCAAGAGGCAAGCTGTGCTGAAACATCTGTCCACGACATGCTGATCATTCACATTCCTAAATGCTTTATACAGTGGTACCTCGGGTTACATACGCTTCAGGTTACAGACACTTCATGTTACAGACTCCGCTAACCCAGAAATAGTACCTCGGGTTAAGAACTTTGCTTCAGGAAGAGAACAGAAATCGTGCTCCGGTGGCGCGGCAGCAGCGGGAGGCCCCATTAGCTAAAGTGGTACCTCAGGTTAAGAATAGTTTCAGGTTTAGAACGGACCCCCGGAACGAATTAAGTACTTAATCCGAGGTACCACTGTACTCAAACTATTATTAGGAGTCTATCTAAGGTGTGGTTCATATTTGCTGGCAAATATTTGCATACTACTTATTTTATCAAGGCACTTTTCTGGCACAAAACTGCCTGTAGCACAGACCCCTGGACTCTGACATGACTTTTAACCTTCCAGCATTTTGTTTGTGCCAAATGTGAGAAGCCATTCCTGGGACACCGGCACTATGAGAAGAAAGGTCTGGCTTACTGCGAGACTCATTACAACCAGGTAAAATCTGCTCTTATTTGAACTCTGCACTCCCAAACCCCCACTCCCACCCCCCAAAATGAGCAAGAGATAAGAGGTTGTTTCCCAATGAGGAATTTAAGAAATCCCTGCTGTTTGAACTGAAACACCTACAAATAGGAGGTGTAAGGAATTTCAAACTTTTAATATCTTAAGAGATTCAGCTGAGTGAGGCTGCTAACCCCTAGTGGTATCAACATGCAAATTTAAGGAACTTAAGCAACCTTAACCATAAATAAACATTCTTTAAATTGAATAGAATTTTTTTTGGGGGGGGGAGAGCCAGTGCCAAGAGTATTCTAGCTGGGAACTTGGGGGGGGGGGCTGCGCAAGATTTCTTTCTTCACAAATATATCTCCAGAGTTTTGTCTTTCAAAGGAAGGTATACCCAATACTGTAGCCTCTATCACTCAGGAAGTGGGGAACATGTAACAGTACATACCTATGCCCGTTTTTCTGTATCTCGCTGAGCTTCAGATACCATGCAGCCTCATCACTGTACGGGATTATGCATGTGCTGGAAGGCCAGTGTCAGAAGGAGCCAGTTGAGAGGGGAGGGAAGACAATGGGCTTCTGCCCATTAAGCTCACGGGTGGGGGTGGGGCTCATTGTCTCTTCCTACTTCTTTGCAGGGTCACTCAAAGTTCTTAACCTTACCCTGCTTAACTTGTAGCTGTAAAGCTGCATTTGGAAATACTTGAGATTGGAGCATGTGCGAGGCTTTTATTCCACCTCAACAGTGTCATTAATTGCTGCACATTTCCTTTCTCTTACAAAAGTTAAAGAGAGACACATCCACTTTGGTGGGAGAGAGTAAACGCAGACTGTCCTACTGATGGCACTTTGCTAGCACTCCATGTAAGGCACTTAGCAAATCTGTAAGGGGAAGAACACAGACAACTGGGTACACACCTGCAAATTGTCTTTGATGCCAGGTTGCACTGCACTCAGGATGGAAGAAAGCAGACTGTATAACAAAATTGCTTGGAGGCAGCATTTAGGGACAGCCCATTCCTGCCTCTTGCAGATCAGTTTTTTTCAAAGCACCAAACACCTGTGTTAACATTAATTCCTGAGTAAGTGAAACCCTGAGGAGAAAACACAATAGAAACCTTGTGAAGATGAAATGGATTGCAGGCATGTTGCCCTCCAACAGATCCTCGGCCTGTCCCTTACGGATTAACAGATTCAGAATAAGCAGTAGCCACTATTTTTTAAATCCAGAAAACCCAGTACACATCCTCTCTTAGAAAGATATTTCTGGTCCCAAGGATCTGGGTTGTTATTTTTTTAAGCTCACATTTTCCCCCTGGCAGGTATACACAACACAATACTGTGGTGTGCCATTCCTATCAAAGGGTGCAAAAAGCAGCCTTGGGAATGCAAGTTTGATTGTGGTGCAAATGTGTGAGAAAAGCTATTGAGGTGCCTGAAATGTGTAAAGTAATGTGGGGCACTATTGTAGAGGCACTAAATTAATCCATTGTTGGGACCAAGTTGTCTGATTTGATAAAGAGGGGCAGACAGACCCCCTCCATTAGTTTTAAAAAGCTCATTTTGTTTTGCTTTTTTGTTTTTCTGCACAGCTCTTTGGAGATGTCTGCTATAACTGCAGCCATGTGATTGAGGGGGATGGTAAGTTTAAGCCTGTTTGTCAATGCAGCTGTTGCAGCCCTGCACGGACAAGGCCTCAGTGATTGATTTCCCCCCACATCTGTCCTTGCTCAATTTGGTACAGTTCTGCAGTTTGATAACCCACCCTTGTTTGATATTTTCCGCTAGTGGTCTCTGCTCTCAACAAGGCTTGGTGTGTGAACTGCTTCGCTTGTTCCACCTGCAACATCAAACTCACATTGAAGTAAGTGGCCAGCAAAGGTTGTCCTGGGGGGGAAGGTAACATGACTCAGGGAGTTACTGCAGTCTGGCAGTGTTACATTGTGGTCAGAGTAACTGGCTCAAGTTTGGCAAGAGAAGCATGTAAATCATAGGAGACACTCCTTGAAATCACTGAGAAAATATGTATACGAGTATACACTCAAACAAGTGTTCCATCACCAGCAAGTAGTTTGACATTTCTTTTTGGGACCAGATAGTCCAGGCTGCCACTCCTTGTCTTGCAGTGTTCCTATGCTAGTCCTGTTGCACTTGCAACTAATGTGTGACGGGAACAGTGCCATAATTACTTTCAAGGAGGGGGCATGTCATGTCAACTTGCAAGGTGGAGGGCTCATTCATAAGATTTGCTTTCAGATAGTCACTTAAGCCTGCCAGTAGGGTCACAGTATGCATACCTGTAAGCAAATCTTCTATCAAGATAGGCTTTATTCCATTGTGTCAATTGGCTGGCCATGGCACTTGCTCACTACTCAATCTGCTTGTATTTTGATTTCCCAGTTTGTTGATTGACATGACAGGCCGGAGGTTGCTCCACCAGCAAATTTTGTTTTAGAAGAAGTGCCTTTCCCCCACCCCCAAGCCTGCTGCTTGAACTAGCAGGCTGGAGCAAGTATCTAAGAAGATCTAGTCACAATTGAGCACACTCACCTGGAATTTCAAGCACTGAGTTTATGAGACATATTCATTTTATGAAAAGATGTGAAAAATGCAAGAGAAAGAAGCAAGCGTTAAACCGATACCCTTTCAGAAATCATGAAAAGTCCACACACTTTGATCCTAGCCTTCTTCCGGAGCAGTCATGTTTTCTTTCTTTCTTCAGAGAAAGCTCTGATTGGGATCCTTTGTATCTCAGACAGAGAACAGAAATGGACAAGGGAAGCAGTCTGCATCCAGTACCTGACAGGCAGTGGCTCCCCAGCCTCACTGGCAAATATATTTCTTTGTTTTACCCTTTTAAACCTGCGATGCTGAAGACTGGACGAGAGATCTTCTACTTGCATAGTTCTAACTCATTCATTTGGAACAGATTTTATATTGGCAAGTTTTTTAAAAAATGAAAGGAATGTATACCACATACCTTACTCACTTAGATGTTAAGCCTCACATGACTTCCTAACTGAAAAGTAAATCCTTCTGTATTTCTTTGAAAGGAATAAGTTTGTGGAATTCGACATGAAGCCAGTGTGCAAGAAGTGCTATGAGAAATTCCCTTTGGAGCTGAAGAAGAGGCTGAAGAAGCTGTCTGAGTTGGCCTCCAAGAAAACTCACCCAAAAGCTCTGGACTTAAACTCCGCTTAAACAGGTCTGTACCCTCTGCTGACTGTATGCACCCTCACCAGCTACAATCTGCCTCAGCTACTGATCACAAAAGGAACTTTTAAAAATGGTTTCAAGGACTCAAGACAAACAAAAGCTCACCAGTTATATCTTGCACTCTGAATGTTTATTCTGCTCAGGTATAGTGTGTGCAGAGGCTGTCCTCCAGAAGAGAATGGTGGCAATATGCAATAATGCACTATGATTTTTCCTTTTGTATAAGTTGTGTATCATGTTCTCTCACTATTTGCCTATTTTGTTTTGAGATTCAGGTTCATGTTACACACTTACTTGAATTCTTCTGTCTTCTTCCCCCTTCTCTCTCTCTCTCTCTCTCTCTCTCTCTGCTTTTATACCAAAATTAGCCTGGCCACACTGCAAGTGGGAACACAGGAAGCTTGGGTAGAAAAAGACTACTTAACCATTTTCTTCCAAAAACAGCACAAAAACACATTTTTTTCCATTTAACATGCCTCTTGAACATTCTCTTAAAATTGCAATGGACTAATCGAAACCAAGTAATAATTTTCCTTGCAATTGTTAGTTAACTCATTTTAATAGTTTGACATTATTTAGCATAAGCCTGGATTGTTTTTATTATCTGGCTGACCTTTCCTGCTGTAGTAGCTAAGCTGCATAGGTCAGGATTGCATAATATAGAATCTGGATGGACCAAAGTACCTGAACTGTAAGCCTATCATTTTTGAAAGAGACTGTTCTTGGTGCCTGCATTTTTTAGATTTCTGAGCGTTTAGACCAGGCTTCCTCAACCTCAGCCCTCCAGATGTTTTTGGCCTACAACTCCTATGATCCCTAACTAGCAGGACCAGTGATCAGGGATGGTGGGTAGTCTCAAAACATCTGGAGGGCTGAGGTTGAGGAAGCCTGGTTTAGACCTCTCCTCCATATTAGCAAGCACTCTTTTTTTGTCTGTTGTGACAAAGTTTAAGTAAATCCCTGGAGTCTTAACCCAAACGTAGTCTTCCTACAATGTACATTCATTTCAGTGGAAGTGGGAAAGCAATCTTCTTAATGGTCTCTGAAGCTGGAACTATTTATTACCTCAGCAAATACATGTTCCCAAACATAGTTGATCTCAGCAAAATACATATTCCAGGACACATCTAAAAACAGCTTTGTGTGCTTAATCCTTTTCTCCCAGCCACTTTTCTGTCATTTCCAGTCTTGGAGCTCAGGGTATGTGCCAGAGGAGAGGGATGGCATGGTGCAGGGAGGGAGAGGTTGCTGGGTATGGGGAAAGTGGCAGACAGTGGAAGTACGAAGCAGTCCTCCACCTGCCAGTTCTTCACTGTGTGCTCCTTCCCACCCTATCATTAGCAGTACCAGACCATGTGAGTTTGGGAGCCCTGTGTTTCTCCATAATTTTGTCATTTCAACCTAAGTTCTCCTCAAATTACACCATAGTATTTCCTTTCCTGTAATAGGAAGATAAACACTAGCACAGAACAAGACTGTTTAATATAGAAAAGCATAAATCTTACTTACGGTATTTACTACTCTAACAATGTAAGTTAAGAATCATGTGTTGCTTCTACTGATGGGAGAGGACTGGTTTTTCTATCCTCTTCTCCCAAACTAGTCCTCAAATACCATTATTTATCTGCTACTTACTTACTAGCACTTAGTTTGTATTGTCACAACTAATAGCACAAGAGGATTGCCCATCTCTTGATTTGAGACTATCCTCCAAGCACAAATATAGAGGAACATGTTTCACAATGTAGGACATAATTTTCTTAGGTCTCTAGGATAAGTACTCCTAAATTTGGACTCACACTGAATTGGTTGTCAGTCTCATCCAGAGCCCTCTATGTGCTCCATTTAAAATGGTACACATGTATATGTGCTGTCATATTTAAATGGAGTTAAACACAGAACTTTGAGTCTATGTGGTTTGCCCACAACACTGAAATGAAAGTGATATCCCTTGTGAGTGGAGAAGTTGTGTGAGAGCATTGTGGTTCTCATTCTTACTAAGGCACTGTAGGAACAAAGCACAGGGTCTACTGTCAAGAAGTCAAAACACAATTCATGCAGAATCTTCCTCTGCAACATACCTAGACATAGGTGCCAATTCCCTGGGGCTCTGGGTGCCGGAGCACCCACAAAATTCCCCATGAAGGGGCTGGACACCCACAAATTTTGGGGCCAGGGCCATGCATGCTGCATGGCACCCATGGCCCCAAGCATCCATGGTTGAAGGGCCAAGCTGGCACTCCTGTACCTAGGGAACACAATTCTTATGCCTTAGACCAATGCTGGTTATGCCTTAAAATGGCATATATGTGACTAGTGGAGATGCATGTTTGAAAGTAAGTAAAGCAATGTAGATTTATGATACAGATTCCTGATCCAGCAAGTGATATGGATCCGCTTTAACGATTTTAATGTAGTGCTCCATAGAAAAACAGATTTTATTATACTATTCTTTCTAATACAAATATGCCAAGACTGGGTGCCATATCAGATAGGCTTTCAGGCCAGCTTTAACAGTGTAAGAAATCAGTGCTATCCTTTCAAAATGAAATGTTAGGCAAATACATTAAAACATGAAATTTGTGATGAATGGAAATGTCCTGTTAGAAAGATGGATTAGGGAGAGATATTTGAAATGCCATAATCTTAGGAGACCTTCAGGAAAGTAATCACTGTGGTACAAATCTCCAGAGTTATCTAATATGAAGTATCAATTGCTTGCAGTTTTGTCACAATGTTCATCTTCTAAATACAGAATCTGTCCATTGAAAAAGAAACAAAATTGATTGGCTGGGAAATAATTTACTTTTATTGGGGTAAGTAAATGGCTGTTTCAGGGCAGCCTAGTGAGAGTGATTAGAAGAGCTGAACCAAACCAGAAGCCTGAGTTTGTAAATATTTTGTGCCCCTTGAAAAAGGACCCCATCTTTGGGTTAAAATGGTGTACGTTTGAGGTGGCGAGCAACATTGAACTTTTACAATGAAGTACTACGAAAAAGAAAGTATTGGCTGGATGTGCAATGCAATGTGCATCCAGCAGTGAGTGTTGTCTGCTGGAATGTGTAAGTCCAATATAAGTTCTTGTGTGACTGTAGCTTGAATGAATCTTCAGAGGGAGGGCACTACAGTCTCATTTGCTCTCGCTGTTGTCACCACAGAGTCTAATCAGACTGATTCCATGAAGACATATTGTTCACAATGTGGTTTCTCATTGCCACTCACTTGGTGAATGGAGGAAGAAGCTGCCTTGTTTAAAAATGGCACAGAAGCAGCTCATCAGGGGAACCAGGGCTGTGAGCAAGCATGAAAAATGGCATGTAAAGGCCAAGCATTTACACAGAGATGCTGTTGTGCATTGGTGTTATCAAATGTGTATATTTCTTATTAAAATAAGTAATGGGGGGGTGGAAAGTAAGGGTGGAGTTGCTTTTTTGCAACTGTTGAAAGCACATTTTACATCTTAACTATAAACAAGTATTAGTTTGTTACAGCTTTGTTGACCAGTCTATGACAAGCGACTTTTGCTCCATCAAGGCAATCTGAAAGTGCCAAAATTATAGGTAAATAGCAATTTAATTCATATTACGTATATTATCCTTCCAGTAATTGCACTGAATGTAGATTTAACTGCTTATAATATATTGTTATAATGATATAGTTTTTGTATTAACATATTTTATATCACTTGCTACTAAAAATGATTCATTTTGTATAAGATCCCATTCATACAATAATGCATGGCATCACACTTTTGTAAGACCTACGTAGTTTCCTGCCAGTATTTTGCTCCAGGATCTTGTAATTTCACTAGCAAAAGGGTACATCCTGATGATTAAAATACTGTATTCCTCCATTTTACCATATACTCTTGAAACGACAACTCACTACTATATATCTTTTCACTCTTCACAGTAAAGATTATTTTAAAACTGCACATCTTGGATTGCTTTTATTTGGTGCAAGAAATTGCTGCAGTAAGTTATTTTGCAAAAATGTGCAAATGTTACTGAAATGTCATTAAGACGTCTAAGTAATGTAATAGTAAAGGTATAGCATTGTAAGCTGCTCTGGCCAACAGGTGTTCTGCTGTAGTTACTGGACCATTTGTTTGGTCCTGATGGATCTACCAAATATTCAGCATAATATGGTTAAATGCCTGCCAGCTTTCACTAGTAAGGAAATGAAAGAAATGCTTTAAGATATAGTATATATTCCAGAGTGTAATGTTGCATCTTTCTTCTGCAATGTGCAAATGTACGTATTTACATCTAATGTAATGCCCCATAGCTGTGAGACCCTTATCGTTAGAGGATTCCAGCTTTATTGTGGTGTCCAATTACTTGTGAATAATCAGTTTCTGTGACAAAATACAGTTCCAGCCCCAGGCCACTGTGTGGAGAAAGAGTAGCCCTCAAGAATACAGAAGCTGGTCATCTCCTTTAACTAAAGCAGAATGTTGATTTTAGTGCTTAATGTATTTCACTGGAATTACAGCTGTTGTGCAGGAAGGATTCTTTGACCCAAGCTGTAGCCTTAAGCATTCTGACAACAGAGGACTGAGGTAAGCTGTTCAAGAGTTTGATTTATTCTTAGATATACATTTCTAGAAGAAAGTTGACAATATCACTCCCATTACTTTGCAATTCTCTTTAGAAAGTGGAAACAATTTGGCTGTTACCATTAACAGAAAGTGGACACGCAAAATATTTTAAATCAAAAACTTCAAACTGAATTTACATGAAGAATTCAAAAATACAGTACAATCTTGACCCCAGGTCAGCATTCCCTGCCAGCAATGGATGCTGTGCATGGAATGTCTGGATGTTCTTTTTCAAAGGTCAAGTACTCTGAAAGGTGTGGCACTCATTTAGCTGCGCAAAGTTACTGAAGCTCTAATCCCCCAATACCCAAGCAGGAAAAAACCTTCATTGCAAAACTGTGCACCTTCTCCTAAGTTGAACAAAGACTAACTATTGTGACTACTTTGGCAAATGACAGGGGGAAGCCAACAGTAGTCTTTCCTCATCTGCTGAAAATGTGAGGACACTAAAGGCAGCTTCACTGCTGAAACTGACAGAACACAATCCTACGCATGCTTCCTAGCAGAAGCATGTTTCTTAAGCTAAGGCAACAGTCACGGACCGACTCTTCACATCATGAAGATGCTGCTTCCATTCATTTGTAGTACTTCACCACGACTTAAAAGGTAACAGCCACCTTTTGCCATGTGTGCTGCAGGTTTGTGCTGATGCCTGGCACATGCCAGGACTGTCCTGCATTCCTGTCCCTGCTCAATAGGAAAGGATGGCATAATCTAGTACAGGATATACTTCCAGAAAAGCGGGGGGAATGACAGCTAGCCTTGTTGAAATCAATGAGTCATAAAATGTTTTAAGCTGTAGTTAGTTTAAAAACAAATACCTTTTTGCTACAACAGCAGCTTTTGGTTCACTCCCCTAGGGTCAAGAAGAGGTAAAACTAGAGACTGCGCTGACAAATGTAAAGCTAAAAATGAATTCCTTCCAATATGTGGCAAATTTTCAGTTTGGCACAGCCTGTGAATGATGGTCTCTGCACATCCTTAGGCAGGGAGATGTGAATCCTTCTGTTTGTTTGCAGCATTCAATAACAAGTGCACATATGACGTCAGCAGGTCATCCATTTTGTATCCCTGAAGGAAAAATAAAAGACATTTAATGAACTACCCTGGAAAGAGCGAGACAGACATGAGACCCTTTAGCAGTCATGGAATGTTTCACAATAGTAGACCAGCCAGTTAAGATAAGCAGCATTCTGTTGTTACTCCTGCAAATACTGTTGGCTTAAGATATTAACACTGCTAAGCAGTGTACAAAAAACTTATGTTTTCCTCTGATAAAATTGGAATTCGGTGGTTTGTGGAAAAGCAACATAAAATATCGTAAGTCACAGGAGATGGGTTGTAAACGGGTTATAAAACATTAATTGGGCATTTCAAGGGTGAGGTAAATGATGCCCTTCCCAACTTATTTGGTGACTGCACAAGTAGTCTTAAGGAATTGATCTCTCAGAATGTCCTAGTTGGTCATGAGACAAAGAAAACCACTTTAAAAATAAATTAAAAGTTAATAATGGGTGCTGATTGACAGATATATACATCTTGTTCAAAAAACTGTCTAAGTAGTTTGAGGCATTTTAATTTAAAACACAAAACATTTCTCTCTGTATGTATTTTCCCTAGGTTGACACTATGGCACAGCTGTGGGAGCTTTGACTCCCACAAGAAGTGAATCTTCTACCCCATATACCTTTTGTAGTAATATAATATGTGCCTAAGTTCCCAAAACCACCAATATGCACATAATACAAGCCAGTTCTGTTTCCTCCACAATCCCAAGCCTGTTGCAATTATATCTTTCTGCTGTTTAACACACATACCATGTTATCTAAGGCAAGAAGAGACTTCATCTATTTCAGGATTTTTCGCAACTACCCAAGGCAGAACTATTATTCAGGTTTGAGAAAAGGGGAGCAATGTGTAAATATTTGAAATAGCTCTTGGTGACATTTAATCAGTGCACCATTAGAGGAAGGAGAAAAAGGGTTAACCAGTAATTACCAGGTCCTTCCTTCCTCAGTGGATGGTCTTGAGCAAATCTGAAATCATAAGCTTTTCTTACCAGGGAAGTCTCACAAAGGATCCGGCTCCCTCGTACCAGGTTCCCTATGGTCATGTGGAAATATGTGCTGCCACTGCTCCAGTTGGAGATTTTAGTGAAAGGGTAAACTGTCAAGATCTCCTGCAATTTAAAATCAAAATAAATGCTACATGTAAGTTTAATTAGAACAAACAACTCAGGTAGTTCTCTACAAAAAGAGACATGTGGCACATCTGGTTTTCCAGGACGCAGTTCTGTGCTGATGCCTCATCAGATTATCTTCTACACCAATCCCTATTGATCTTAAATAGCACTTCTGACCATAGAATAGAAGCCAAGCTTCTGTTTATCTGCTGTCTGGCAATGTTGCCTGAAGGATCCTTCCAAGAAGATACCACCTGAGTTTCTCCTTCCTGGGTGTGCAGGTCTCATGTTTATCCCTTCTTTATAAAATTGTTTTTATTTCCCTTAATGCTTAAGGGAATACTAGATAAATGTCTGAGGCTGAAAACTAAATTCTGTTGGCCAATGTACAGTTCTGCTTCTGTTGAAGAAAAGTACATTTCCTGCTGGAATCCACAGCTCTCATCACATCTCCCTATGCCTTTACCTTAAACGGTTTTTTGAATGAAACTTATGGCATAGCTCAGTGTGTGTGTGTACCTTTTCCAATGGGTAGGTTCGCTGTCAAGTATCAAAATATGACTCTTACCTTAGATTTCATATGTATTAGAGAGACTCCTTGTTTGTTGATAGCAATCAATACAATGTCAGGGATATTTGGCTCCGAGGTTTGCTAGTAAAGAGGAAGAAAAAATGAGTGATAGCTGTTGAACTATTTTAAATCACCAGCTGTCAGTGTCCTCTTATTTGCACAAGAATCTAAAGAGTTCTCAGTCAAAATGTATGTAACAATAAGAAAATCAAGTGTGTGTGTCATGGGAATACTGCACGCTGCAAATAATGAATGTTATTACAAACACTCAGTGCCTTACTCCTCCCATATTTGGCTTCAGACACATGGGAGCTATTTGGAACTGGGAACCAGCTAAGGGAGAAATGGTTAAGCTTCATCTCCTCCTACAATTTCACCCCACTCCCAAAGTGGCTTTTCTTCAGAACAGAGGAGGCATCAATGCCAAGGACACCACATCACAGGAATGGGCCTTAAGTAGACTCAAGAGCTTAAAAGAAGCAGGACAATAGAAGAAGCTTCTACTCTGCAGAAAGCAGCTTTCCAAATGGAGGCACACATAAAAACAGCACCTTTGAAACTCACCTTCACTTCGAAGAAGGCTGAGCCAAATGTTGGCCAACGATGTATGTACTTCAAGAAGGCAATCTTCGCCTCGTCCACAGTCTTCTGTTCATGTTTGCTGGCGGCAGAAGTAATATTCTGCATAAAAATACAC
Source organism: Podarcis filfolensis (assembly GCF_964270895.1). Lineage (NCBI taxonomy): Eukaryota > Metazoa > Chordata > Lepidosauria > Squamata > Lacertidae > Podarcis > Podarcis filfolensis. The sequence continues at coordinate 39,624,018 of NC_139608.1, read as the reverse complement.
ACGAGTCAAAACGGTGGGGCATCTTTCTCTCACAGTAATGGGTCTCAAGTAATTGCTCCCAGGTATGAAGAATGCAAAACTTATCTAATGCTCCTTGTTACATAAATTTATTTACTGAAGCACCTCCCCACCCTTGGATTAGAATGATAGAAAACACCCATCCTTTGGGTCTTCAGGTTTGAGTGAGTTAAAAATCCAAATAAAGTAAGTACAGCATGATGCCTGCCATTTTTAAAGAGTTTTAGCAACTGTGGTGACTTCAGAGGGTCTCTGAAAGGACTGCCATCAGTGGGAAGCTTTGTGGACAGCAAAATTGGTTTTATTTGCTCATAAACTGGGAGGGGGTACTATTGAGGCATGATCAGTAGCCGCAGGGTGGTCCCAACCCAAACAAAAGCCAGGACAAATATAAATTTATGACACTCTAGAGTTCTCAAACCTTCAACCCTCAGGGCCTACTTGAAAAGGTTACTGAGGCCACCAGAAACAAAATGGCAGTGCAGGAACACAGTCAGTGGCAAATGGAGGCAGAGGGCAGGCCCACTGATGGGCCCCAGCCCACTGTTCAAGAAGCAACAATCAAATCATTCTTCTTACCCGTTTCCACTCCTCTGGAGATGCTGTTCGGATCATGTTCTCAGGCACTAGTTCCTTCAATATTTTGGGAATTGCTGCATATTGCGTTCGATCATTGTTATAGTTAACCTTGAAAATCAGCCCAGCTAATTGGATGGCATCCTCTTTTGAGCACTTGTGATATCCACGTAGATACTTTGGTTGCTCCTGAAAGATACAATTGAAGACACATTGATCTGTTAACCCTACTCTCTGCAGTGTGTGGGGGGGTGGGGGGGTGCGCGCGCATGCGTGTGTGTGTGAGAGAGAGAGAACGAGTGATTGTGCTTTGCTTTTGGTTTCAGGGTAGGCACTGTATTTGTCCCTGTAAAATCAAAGCAAGGAACTTAGTGAGAGTGAGGGAAAGCATTAAAACATCTAAATTCTAAACCTGGGCCCAAGAGACCACACTCAGTGCTTTATAACATTTACTGGTTTGATGATGACACATTTTCCAGGAATTGTAAATACCCACTGTCCACAAATCGTGTGAATCTTCAACTCATACTGATTCTCCACAAATCTGTATGACTCAGAGAAACCACAGTGGGTTCAGAAAGGACAGTCCTTAGTATATTCTATCTGCTCTGGGCATTGGACTTGCAGCCATTCCTATCCAGCAACAAGAGGGAAATGATTACAGGAGAATCCCAGATATCTCCGAGATTAATCTCACCTGTGTATTCCAAAATATCTACCTCCTTCAAACCAAGTAACCCATCAATTCCTTTACCTTTTAGTATGATGATTAGCCTCCAACAAAACCACTTGCCAAGGTAATTGTGCAGCCCTCCCTGCTCTGGAAAGTTAATGAAGTGATAAAGAACCTTTGAAGTTTTACTATTGTTTGGGACAGTTAAGCTCAGTTTCAAAAGGTGGAGAGACAATGGAAGCAGCCTTAGGAGAATTCTTCCTTAGGCATCTTATCTATGCTAATCAATTAAGCAAGGAGAGAAACCAGATCAAACATACATAGGGGTGGTATTCAACTAGAAACTGGAAATTAATGATCATAACTAAAATAGCTCTTAATTTCAATGGGTCTACTCTGAGTAAAACTTAGTTAAATACCACCTATACAGCTTGATTCCTTCTGCCTGCAGCCCCTGAAGTTGCTGCTTTGCCCTGCTGCATCTGCTGCTGGTAGAGAACCAGCACCACCATCAGTGCTGATTTGGGGAAAGATTGGATTGATTTTGGGTGAAATCTCCCCCCCCCACACCCCGATCATGTGAGATTTTGTGTGCTCTGCAAGCTCTCCCCAAATGGATATGATTTTGCTGATGGCGGCGGCAGGCATGCTGCCTGCAGGGCCTCTGCCACTTGTATATCGTGATGGGACAGGACTTCACAGTTGGCTAGTAGAAACTAGGACTTTACTATCAAGACTGGCCATAATTTGTAGACCTCTCGTGATTATTGTTATCGTTACTGTCAGTGGTATGCTATAAATATCAACCCTGTTAATTACCTGATGATAATGAAAGATGCAGTCAGCCTTCAAGTCCTTCCCAGGAGTCACATTCAGCCATAACTTTCTCATGAAATACACCTGGTAATTCACAGTGGTGGGAGCCACTAGGAAAACAGTGTTATATACATTTAAACAGGGAAGAAATCTCGTAACACTCATTTATATAGCCTGATTATGCATAAGTATTTTTTTATGCTTCACATTACTCTCCAGAAAGCCAGGTGCCAAAAATATGGTCCCTAGCCCACCCAACAATGAAACTGAATCCAAATTTAGAAGTTGGCATACAAGCAAAGAAGGAACCTGTAAATATATATTTAGGTTTGTTCAGGAAATGGAATTGTGCTGTCTCCTTTGAGGATGTGGGGGCTATGATATCTTATCTGGCAATGAACAAATTTCAAAGTGGAACAAGCAGTTGCCAGATCCACCAACTAATGTGGCAAACGAAAATTATTTAGATAACTATCTAGAGTCTGGACTCATTCCACTATTTTGAAATGAGCCTTTTTGTCAAGCTGAGCCAGTCAATTCATGCCACCAGGTGTACACACAGAACACACACCAGAGAGCAATGATAACAAAGAGAGAACTGATTAATTCTGGCAATAAAATGAGTTGCTTCCTGAACTCTTCTTCTGTTTCCTAATACCAGAGCTGTCCCTGGTAAACAAACACCCAAGAATCCATCCACCCATTTCCATACCCTCTCTGCTCGGCCTGTTCTTCCGCGTCCAATCAGTCACCTGTCTCAAAGAGTCAAAGAAGTAATCTGCTTCATTCTGGCTGATCACCTAAGAAAGAAAAGATGAATGAGAGGGGAGTTTGTGCAAAGAATCAGTTTAATCCCCATAGTTTCTGTTGCAGTAACTGAACAGCTTATGGAATTTAACAGAAATGATGCTGGCATATGTTAGACCATGGATCTTATTAAACAGGTACAGTAAGCCCACAACTTACACACATTTAACTTGTGTATATTCAGCTTTGTGTGATAATAAATAAATAAAAAGGGTGGAAAGGGGCAGTGTAGGATTTAGGGCAATGAGGGTGGTTCCAACCCAAGGGGGTGTAAAATTGAGAAGATCCATTTGGGGGTGCCAAATTTTGGCCTTGCAAAGTGTGCCATAATGCAAGTTTGCCCAAGTCCGCTCTGGAAAGAGGGCAGGGTTCTGGGGGAAATGACTTTGGCAATCCCACCTGCCACTGAATGTGTTTTTGAGTATACACAATTTTGGCTTTAGGTGCGATTCCTGGAATGTAAACCCTGCATAAGTTGCAGGCTTCCCATATGAAGGAAAGAAATTAAGCAAAAAAAAGCATTATTCTTTCACCCAGAAAAAAAAGTTGAAGCATGCATTATTATCACACAGAGCTCACAGTGGATATGTGACCAAAAGGGCCCATCAAAGACACTCGCTTTATATGGCTGCCCTCTCTGCCAATTACCTTGTCTGCAGTCTTGACAAAGAGGCTGAATCCTTCCCAGGAACTCAGTTCCATCTGGCTGGCGATAGTCTCACACAGAGTCCGTACTTTTGTGTTTGTCCCTACCACAAATGCCTGGAACATAACAGTGGAGGGACCAAAGTGAGTAGACTGGAAGGAAAGGGAATGGAGGACAACTTGCATGATGCACACAAACCGCTAAGAGCGGGCATCTGTCTCCTTGGCTCCAAGCTGCACTAGAAGCCAGTGAAGGAAAACATGCAAGTCCATGCTGAGAGGCAGCACCTCTCTCTATGTCCACTGGATGCTGAAGTCAAATGTGAGGAACTGACTGTCATTGCAACCCAGTTTCTGAGATCTCAAGGGCATCTGGTTAGCCACTGTTGTCAACAATCCTGACATTATCGTTACTAGCGTTTATTGTCTCCTTAGCATTTTGTCCATAGCATTTTGTTTAAATACATATTTTTAAATCTTGCAAATATAAGAAAAAGAAAAGCAACATAGACAGCTCACATTAAAAATAATCCATCAATCCTGATTTAAACATATATATTAATATAAGCAGCCCCAGTGGCAGAGCTTCATGCTCCGGCACCGAGGGGGCAGAGAGCAGGCGGGGGCAGGGATGGCGCACGTCCTGGGGGCATGGCGCTCAGCGCGGACGGGGGGGCAGCTGTGATGGCACCCCACCAGGATCGCGCTGCCGTGGGCAATGCACTCACCCACACTTCTCTTCTTCCGCCAGCGAGCAGCCCATGTGTTCAGACAGATGCCTGAATGAGTGGCTATGCCAGTTATGAAACATTATTAAGGAATTGTACCTGAATTTACTAATACGTACAGTAAGCCCACAACTTATGCACATTTAGCTTGTGCATATTCAGCTTTAGGCACTTGACAAGGGTGAAAAAGGGGCCGGGTTCCAGGAAAAATAACCTTGACAACCCTCCCACCATTGACCCAAATGGGTTTCGATGATAATGCGATTTTGGCTTTAGGTGTGATTCCCCAAAATGTAACCCCCATGCAAGGTGCGGGCTTACTGTATTCATCCCCCGCCTTCCATGTCCCCTTTTTCTGCAGTATAAAGTCTATTAGACTGTATGTAACTGTACAGTACAAAGAACAACCTTCCAATATATTTAACAGATATGGGTAGATCGCAGAGTTGGCCTCACCTGCTCTGTATCATTTGGAAAGTAAACCTTGTGGGAAATCTTTGTGATATTCTTCTGGATCGCCTCCACTTCCACGCTGTGTGGGGCCCACTTCCGACAGCCACTCCTGGAAAATAGCAATGCAGGTAGAAATCTCAGAGGTGGGCATTTGCTCATGGGCAGCTGCCATTAGTCTATTGCAACTCAGCCTTATGCAGAGTCCGAAAATTGGTCCTCCTTGTTCAATACTGTCTACACTGACTGGCAACGGCTCTCCAAGGTTTCAGGCAGAGAATCCTTCCCAGCTCTACCTGGAGATGCTGGAGAATCTGGAGACCTTTGCATGCAAAACAAGAGCTCTGCTACTGAGCCAGGGCCATTCCTCAAGTTAAGCCACTAAACAGCTATTAAGAGAGCAGGAAACAGAGGCTTCTGATGGAAGAGTAAAAGCTATCCTGACATGAATTTTTGTGCTCCTAGATGGCTCCTCTCTTACCCCGAGTTCTTCCTCCTCCTAAGGGCTGCACCCTAAGACAGGTACAGGGCTCTGAGGCACCTGTTTCTTCAAGTATAGGATTTGTGAAGAGGCTTCAGCTGAAGAACCAAACCGTCATAGAAACCACAGGGCTCTCTCATTCCTTAAATGTAATTATTTTTAATCTAAAACGAACCCCACTAAAGCAAGAGCCCTCCGGCATCACCTGCTATTCAGAGGGAGCTGCCTGTGAGTTCTGCAGAAAAGAGAAATGTGTGTATGTCTTGAGCACACCTGCATTATGCCCACATCTGTCATGCTATCAATCTCTCCTGGTATGGAAGGAAGGTTAGTCCCTTTCAATTTCTTTTGTACATTAGGTTACATGTTGCATATGCTTTACCGTATATGTTTTACATTTCCTGCCACCTTGTACAAGGTGGGACTCTACTGTTACCTTAGGGACAGAGGACACAAAACCTTCTCAAAGGATTGATAAAGCCTCTGTACCTCATCACCCTTTGCATCCTACGCCTGCAGTCCACAGCCAGGTTCTCTTTCAGGCGAGTCTCCATAAATTTCTGAGCGTGACTCAGCAGGGATTTACTAGGAGGGAAAAGGCCTGTGCAGAGCCAGAGTAATTGCCAACCACTGTTCAGGCTGTACCTGTAGTTTGGAGGGAAATAATAATAATTACTTAGAAACGTTAATATATTTTATTTACTTAACCCAACAGCTCTTGAGACTTAGGAAACTATCCATCCAAGCTGGCTTCTTTGTGACCCACCCCCTCCATTGTCACCATAGGGCTGGAAATGGCTTCCACTGCTGGATTTGGAGATTCTGGAAGCCAGATACCTCTGAAAGCTCAATAAGTTCTTTTTCTGACAATGACCAAGAAATACATTGATATAAAAAGGAACTGTCCTGTAAGAGATGGTTGGAAAGGTCTGGCCCTTGGTACCTGTTGGTGTTCTCTGTCAGCTGCTTCATGATCTGACAGTAGATCTCATCGCGCAGAACTTCCTCCTGAATTGCCACTACAAATATCTGGTCAGTGAGCTCCGCAGGGGACCTCTCCTGCTTTGAGGGGTAGTCTCCCATGTATCTCATGATAGGTGAGCAAAGAGGTAAGGAAAAGTTTGCAGAGATGATGTGCAATTTCAAGCACCTCTCCTTTTTCAGAGAACTCCTAGTGACTGAGCCCCCCGGTGACAATTAGGCTGTGCTGCCTAGCAAAAGCAATTAACAGGTCACCTTACGAATTAGCACTGCCTTCTGTGACTTCTCTTTTGGGGGTGTGAATGCTATGAACCCCTCCATCATAGGCTCAGATTGTATATAGTATGAACCATTTATCATAAGGACACCACAGTCTCTGCTGTGCCTCATTTTCAAAGGAAACATGAACCCTGGAATATGGCACCACTTGGAAATTGGGGTGGTATGCAACCCTATCACCAGCATAAAGGATATCAATGAAGGACTGGCAAGCAAAGTCCCAGAGGTCAGAGTTGGTGCACACCTTCTTCAGCAAAGGCTGTTTTAGGGGTTCCCTAGAGTGAGCCCATAGGTGACTCCGCCCACGGGACTTGTGTAAGACCGCCTTGCTGATGGACTCCTTTTCGGGAACTCTGGGAAAACAAAAGAACATTTTCTCAAAGCACTGCCATTTGGACTTAACATTTGCTTGGGATAGGATAAAAAATGTAACAGAGAAAATCTATCTGGACAGGTATAACCTGGCTGCAGTATTCTTTGCTCTGGTAACCTCAAGCTTGGATTGCTGCAGTGCAGTACATGGGACTGCCTTTTAAGACTGTTTGGAAATTGCAGCTTGTGCAGAATGCAGCCACTCAATTGCTGGCAGGTTCAAAGCAATGCACTTGCACCACAATTTTGCTTCTCCCCCTCCCAGTAAGCAGGGGTAATACACCTGCGAAAAAGCTAGGATTATGGCTGTACCCTGCCTGGCATGGAGCCAACCTAAAATTCCCTGCACCTGCTAACATTTACCAGTACTGAACAGGTCACCCTCTAGCACAGAGGTTGGGGACTGGACCCGGCCAATGGGCCAGGTGCCCCCCCCACACACACTTGACAGCGCCATCTGCTGAACAAGGGAGTTCCTGATAGGCAACTCCCTAGTGCAGTTGATCCCAGCAGCGCTTCCTATTGGCACCAATCAACTGGCACCAATCAGCGCTTCCTATTGGCACCAAGAGTATTAAGAGTGACCTCTGCTTGCCTTGGAACAGTTGGGAGTGCATGTTGAGCTCATGAATGTTCCTATGCAGCCACACCTGATGACACATATGGCTTAAGGGGGGCATAGAGAAACAGCCTCACAGGCCAAATTATGACCCTTGCAGGAGCTAACTAGACCCAAGGGGAGGAGGTTTCCACTGTTTCTCTTACACTTCTGAAGATTAGGCCCCTTTTTTCTATGTTGCCAAATGAAGATTGGTGCCAACTCTGATTTGCATTTGAATATGGGGAAAATCCTGGCTGGAACAGTATCTCAGTGCCCATCAGCAGAGGAGCGGTCGACCTTCACTGTGTCCTCTGCTTCACTGCAGATAAGGAACAGCAAGAGGAGTCACCACAAGAGTCATTTCCATCACATGGAAGATGGAGTGGAATGCAATAACTAAAACGGGTTTAAGCGCAATAACATGCAACTGTTGGTTGAAAAAGCAGCATGACTTTCAGGAAGTAAGAGGCTCTGGGAGAAACTGAATAGGAAGCTGCAAGGCACAGGAATAGATATACCTGAAGTGCTCGTAGGAGAACTCTTCCAGAGTATATGGCTTCACTTTTGCTTCTTCTTCCTCATGCTCCTCTGTGCGAGAATTCAGTGACGCCAACCTCCGTTGTTCAGGCGACATCATCAGCAGGCTCTGAAAAGACACAGCCCCTTGAAGGCTACAGGCATCTTGCCAAGATGTCAGACACCGACCACCCGTGCTGATGCTTCAGGAAAGATTTGTGAGCAGGATACTCATTTCCTGCCAGGTCTGCTTGCAGACACTTCTTCAGAGCAAGGAAGGATTACCAGGCCTGCCAACATTTCCCTTAATGAGGGGAATAGTTCCAAAAGAATTCCCACAGGGGCAAGCATTGCATTAAAAGAGGCCCCAAGAGAGCACAATGTCAAATCCAGAAATCAAGTCAATGTATAACTGGAACTACTGTAGCTGCTTCGATGTATTTGAAACTCGCATGAAACTGCTAATTGAAACAAATACTGTACTCAAAACAGAGAACGATGTTAAAAATGCAATTTAAAGTACTTCAATAATAATTACAGTCCACAACAGATCAAAAGTTCCCCTTTATGGGGGAATAACTTCCAATGTTCTGGTCTCAGTTTTAGTTTTAATAAGCATGTGAAAATTCTGAGCATGCTCTGCTAAAGATTTAGGAATTCAAGAGGAAGCCTGATTTCTACTCAAGCTCTAAAACGGGATCAGAGTTAGCTTTGACAATTTCCCCAAAGGCTCCAAGCAAGCCCTTGTTCAGTACTGCTATTTTCTTCCATTCCTCTGAAACACTCTACAGATTTTTTTGTGGGTTTCAGCATGTTACCTTAATAGAGGTCATATCCAGGCCATACATTTAATGCACATGGCTCCCCTGAAGAATCCTGGGAACTGTAGTTTACCAGTCACAGAACTACAATTCCCAGCACCCTTAGCAACCTAAAGTTCCCAGGACTCTTTTTGGAAGGGGAATATGTGCTTTAAAAATATGATGATGATGTGAGCAGAGATGGGATGGAAGCCATTTATCTTGGTTATCCTTACCAGTAATTGACTAGAAGGTTTCGTAACGGTGGGGATGACGTAGATCGCATCTTGTGACACAAGCCCAGATTTACCAGTTCGCTCATTCTGAGCATAGATCCAGCCTTGGCTTCCTTCCAGTCTTCTGCCACGGGCATGCATCCTGCCTTGGCTTTTTTCTAGTCCTCTGTCCTTGGCTAAAATCAGTAAATCCCCCTTCTTAAAGGCCAGAATTGTGGAGTCATCTGGGAAGCAAAAAAAGAGAGAACTGCAGTAATGCTGTCCAGCCATTGTACATCAGAGAAAATCAGGGGGGGGAGGTGTTTTCAGAGTTAGACCAAGGCATGAGTCCTCAGACTTTCTCACAAGACCGGTTATGCGGGATCGGTTATGCAGCCATTTTGTGCAAATATTGATATCTGAGTTTGTATCAGGGGGGCCACTTCCTAGAAGCTGAGCCCTTTTGGTCCCCCTGTGATATTTTTTGGAGAGGGACAGACCTGCCCTCTGTGGAGGAGGCCAAGTGTGGAGCTGAGCACAGTGCAGCTTCAATAGCCAGCTCCTCCTTCTTCTCCTCCTCCTCCTCCTGCCACAGAGGGGAAGGAGCTGCTGGCCATGGAAGACATGCTGCCGACATGTTCGTCTCTGCCCCCAGGTCTTTTGATGTTGGCCCCCACATTCTCCATCAGAAGCTGGTACCTCTGGTTGTATCAAGCATGTGACAAGTGGGCCATGAGAGTAACTTGCCATGAACAGCAAATCACATTTGTTTATCTTGTGAACTGCCTAAGATCTTCGGGTGAAGGGTGGTATATAAATTTAACAATAAATAAATAAGGAATGTAAAATTGTGTTTTGTGCTCACAAGGCTGTGTACACACCATACACTTAAAGCAGACACATCCTGCTCCAAAGAATCCTCTAGACTGTAGTTTAAGCCACACAAAGCTACAATTTCCTGCACTCTTACCAAGAATCCTAGGATTCTTTTTGGGGTGGGGTATGTGCTTTAAATGTGGGGTGTGTACAGTTTCCCTTCTTTCCCAATCTTGTTTTTACCTCAGTGACCTGTCTAGTTTTTGTTCCATTCTTCTGCTACATCATTACCTGTTTCTGCTCACGTTTCCCACTAACAATTTCTCATGCCACCTCAGGAGATGAAGGAGATTTGTGACTGGATCTCTCAACACTTTCCACTTAAGAGTATTTCTTATAATCAAGTGGTATATAAATTGTGTTTAATAATTCAAGAACATGTTTTTCCTTAAAAGAAGGTGGAGAAGCTGAAGCATTTGAACTGAGACTGCAGGAAAGACGAGGAAAATTTTTCCTCAGTTCTTCCAATAAGCAAAAGTCCATCCATGTAAAGCTAGGCGGTTTGCTGTTTACGAGCCAGGAATGCTGCCTCATTTTGGTAAACAGTTCAATGACCTCTTTCACTAAGAGGGGACAAATGATGCACACAAGTTTGGATGGGACCACACCAGCAGCTGATGGGAAAGTCATAATCTGCACCTGACATCTATCAGCAGAGAGAGGGGCCCAAACCAGCCCTCCATTGGACACACTGATTTAGCGTAACCGGACCCTTGGAAACTTCTCCATCTGAAAGCACCCTAAGTTACCTTGCTGCTTGTTTTCTTGCATTGCCACGGCATACTGTGACCTCTCTTTCAGTCCTTGCAGAAACATGACCACCAGCTCAGCAATGACAACGCTGTTGGCCGATGTCAAGACAAACTCTTCGGCACGCAAGGTGTTGAGGGTGCAACTTTGTCCGAACGCCTTGACTGCCCTGTGAAACACAGAAGTAATTTGTTAAAGAGAAGATGGCTCTGGAAGCTGCAGGAAAGCAAAGCTCTACATCTACCTACAGCCTTCAGAATAAGAGTTCAAATGTCCTCAGATCCATTAATTCAAAGACACAGTGGAGTCTCTTAACATGGATCAAAAAGTAAGGGGTGGGAAGGACGAGACCTGATGTTTTCCAAAGCTAGAACAGAATCACCAACTCCTAGTGGGAGGTCAAATTTGTACATTCAGCCCTTCCATGTCTCCTTACAGAGACATCTTATCCTGCAAGGCTCATTCTCAAACAAAGGGGGAACAGGAAACACAGTGCTGTAAGGGATAGTGAGATGATATAAGATTTCATACTCTGAGTAAACAGAACTCCATACCTGCTCCTTGAAAAAGAGGATGCTTTTTAAAACTTTGGGGAAGGGCCATAGTTGAGCAGCAGAGTCTGGTAGGACTAGGAAAGAACACTCTGAAATCTTGGGAGAGCTACTGCTAGCCACTGTAGGCAGTACTGAGCTGGGTGGACCAGTGATCTGGCTCAGTGTAAGGCAGCTTCCTGCATAAAACCTCCTCCGGCATAATTGTTGAGAAAGGAAGACAGAAGAATCAAATGTGGCCAACGATATGACGAGGAGGTAGGAGCTGAGCACCCTTTGGTTTCTTGAGAGTTGCAAGAGGGGACTCTGCTGCTCTGCTGTGAGGGAGCACTCTGTCATGTCACCTGCCTCACTGCAATAGTCCCAGTGGAGTGCCAGCCCCTGCATGGTGTTTTTGAACCCCAAGTTCACAATCCCACTGACAATGGAAGACTTCCAGCACTGTCTCCCACTCAGTTCTTGACCTTTCCTTGCATGGTCAATAAGGGATTATTTCTCAAGCTTCCTACGATCAGAATGTGCACTTATTCCAAAGTTTCCCAAGAGGGTCCTGCGATGATGAAATGCATTTCATATATTGTGCAGAATGTCAGTGAGAATGCAGTATCTACACTCTCTTGGGCCCACGGTGTCCCAGCAGACTTACCTGTTTGTGTGGATGCCAGTGATTTCTGGGAAAGACAGGTCTAGAAGTCTCTTTTCTGACTCATCTAGGAAGCAGATCCCTTTCCAATTAATTGCCACTATGAAATGGTTCTTGGGCAGACTTGGCCCTGTAAACACAATTTTTAAAAAGGTAGTGTGGCGACCTTTTCTTACCTCAGATATTCCTCCCCTCTGTACCCTCACCCACACAAAAGGGGTTGACATTACCTGAAAATTTGGTGACCTCAAAGAATCTAGAAAAGAGCAGAGGCCACTGAAAGCGGGCAAAATCCACCAGCTGCTCCTTCACGTTCTGAGGGGAAAGTCGGTCCTGGGTATAAGGGGCCTGCAACATAGAGATGGAGAGGTGACTAAGTCTGCTCCCTTCCAGATTTTCCTTCAGTGACAACCATCTCTCTTCTGTGTCTATGCAGACTTTTATGGGGGAAACCCTCAAAACTCTATTCAAGCCCACAGATTTAGAAATACTTTAAAATCCTTTGAAGTGGCAGAGCTATCTTTAAATACCTCTAAACTGCCAAAGGCCAGATATGAGCTGTCTCCTTTTGACTTAGCAACAGCTGCAGCCACATATACAAATAAGACTGGGAAAACAGGTACTGACGATGCACTTCTGTTCTCAAAAGGAATTGCAGATGTACGGGAACGTGGATATTTCCATGGGCATGCATGTCATCACTGCTCTTAGAGACTCTGGGATACTTGACCACCTGATCATGGAATGTGGACCGAGTGTTGATTCTCAAGCGGACCCATGCCCAATCCATATTTCAGTCTGGAAGGTATGGATCAAGTGAGTCCAGTTTGGAATTCATGTTTGCTGAATTCCTCCAAATGCTCTGCAACACATATGGGATTTCCTGGTGCACATCCACCGAGGATAAAATACTGAAAGACGACCGTCAGTTCTCCCCAAGTGTTTCAAAGACTGTTCACTTCAGCTGCTATTGCCACCAACGCAGAGGGGGAAGGGCAAAGGGAAAGAGAAAAGCTGCAGGAGAACAGAAGAGGTAAGTGGGAAATCAGCAGCAGCAGCAGCAGCAGCGAATGCTCAGTGAAGTGAAAGAAACAGGGTGCACCATTAGCAATCCATCACCCCTGTCAGGCCCATACACAATTTGTCAACTTGTTGAAACCTCTCAATTGTCATAAATTCATTCAGTGGGACACCCCGCTCAATCCTCCTTAGTAAACCATAGGGGGCAAATATATTGGTCCTCTTTTCCTCTGCCACATTCCTCTAGGACACTTATTTTCTGTTCCAGAAGAAAGCACAGAAGGACAAATGCATTATAAAACAAAGTTATGTAAGACAGAAGCTATGGGTTATGTTAGTCCTAGTATGTACCCCTGGGTGTTCTTACCTTAGCGTGAGCATATGTGATGAGGCTCACCCACTTCTCCTTGGATTTAGACTTCAGCAGCTTTGCTGGGATACACTCCTGGAGCATGTTTTGAACCAACTCATTTTGGATGGACTCTCCAAACTGGACGTAGCAATATTTGGCTCCTATCTCCACCAAGTCCTCTTCCTATGACAATTAATCAGGTTTGGTGATTTGCTAGAAGAGGCTTTAACCTAATGTCAGTCATTGCCCAGACTAGACAAATTAGATATTCATCTTCTCCCAAGCAGGTTTGATCCAGAGGTTTGTATAGCACACATATACAGAAGAATGAATTGCACTAATGGCATTGAATAGAATATTGAAACAGTAAGGAAAGATCCATTTTGTCAAAGAAATGCCGCTGGGAAGACTGATTATGTATACCCAAACCAATCCATTTCCCAAAGTGCCTTTGGACTCCATGTATTAGTGAATTAAAAACCTACCTTCTCACAGCGGTATTCTCCATATCGAATGCCACGGATGATTTGATGATAGATGAGCTCAGTGCTGACAGGATCTTCCTTAGAGTTGTGCCAGGGAGTGAAGACTTCTTTCCTGAAGTACAGACGCCAGGGAGTGTGGCGTTCGTGGCCACCCTTCTCCTTTTCCATTTGTTCACACTGGGAAATGGCATCCATTATGTGTTCCCGTTCGCCACCAAGCGACCAAGCCTAACAACATCAACATCACCCATTTCAAAGATAAATGAGGTTGTTTTCCTTAATGGATAGTCTAATAATTTCGGGGAAATGCCCCCAAGTCATCTCATGTAAGGGGATAAGTTGTGAGTGAAAATTACACAGTAAGTTATATTTCACCAGGATAATTAATTAGCAGCATGGTGTAAGGCAGCCTTCTCCCCATATACCCAGACCCTACAATCACCATCTGATACCCTTTCTCCTGCGCCTCCTGCACAAGAGGTACAGAAGGTGGCAACCTGAGAGCAGGCCTTTTCTGAGGTGGCTTGTGGAATGCTGTCCCCAGGGAGGTTTGCCTGACACCTTCATTATACAGTGGTACCTCAGGTTAAGAACTTAATTTGTTCCAGAGGTTCGTTCTTAACCTGAAACTGTTCTCAACCTGAGGTACCACTTTAGCTAATGGGGCCTCCTGCTGCTGCTGTGCCGCCGCCGCACGATTTCTGTTCTCATCTTGAAGCAAAGTTCTTAACCTGAGATACTATTTCTGGGTTAGTGGAGTCTGTAACCTGAAGTGTATGTAACCCCAGGTACCACTGTATATATCTTTAGGTACCAGACAAAAATGTTCCTCTTCAACCAGGACTTTGGCTGAATAACATTCTACAGCCTTTTAAATGTGTTTGTGGGATGTGGGGCTATTGTTTTGTTGTTTCTGTTTTAACCAGTGCTTTTTTTCTGGGGATACTCAAGAGTAGGCCAGTACCAGCAGTTTTTTTCCTAGAAGAAAAGCACTTGTTTTAACTATTTATTTGTGTTTCCATCTTCTTATCCTGAGATTTTTTGATGAAGAGCAGTATATAGATCTAATAAAAAAAACAACAACTTGGTACCCTCCTACAATTCCTATCAGCCCCAGGCCAGTGTATGGTAATGCAAGGATGGGAAGGTGGTTTCATTTTATGCCCTTCTAGGGTATTGTTGAGGTCAGGGCAGGGACTTGATACAAACACTATTCCTTAAAAAAAAACCTTGTGTAGAACTTTGTAGATAGACACATTTGTAGATATTCAAACATGAGGTATAAATGCATACCAAAACCACCACATTTATTCCACTGTATTTTGAGACCCAGATGATTGCTAGAAGATAACAGGCCATTCCTTACTTGAGTATCCACGGTAGGTTGATATAAATGGGCTTGTTCTTTAAAAAGAATGTCATGTAGACTTTTTGCCCATGCAGACTGAATTTGCACATGTCACTATTTATGTGAATCTGCTACCAGGAGCACAAAATCTACAGGCTGCATGCAATGGGCTACTTATCATAGGGATGTTGGCCATTTTGATCTCATAGTATGACTTTCACATGACCAGGATAACCACAAGCACATTCAATCTACGTCGGTATATGTGTGTGTTTGTGTAAACTCTGGCCACATTAAAAAGCCCAAAACGCAAACTGGTCTTCAGCTCTAAAAGCACACCTTACCTGCTGCAATTACCGTATTTTTCGCCCTATAGGATGCACTTTTCCCCCTCCAAAAATGAAGGGGAAATGTGTGTGCGTCCTATGGGGCGAATGCAGGCTTTCGCTGAAGCCTGGAGAGCGAGAGGGGTCGGTGCGCACCGACCCCTCTCGCTCTCCAGGCTTCAGGAAGCTATCCGCAAGCCGTGGGAGAGCTGCCTGCACCCTGAAGCCTGGGGGCGCACTGAGCTCAGCGCCCCCCAGGCTTCGGGCTTCGCGCAGCTATCTGCAAGCTGTGGGAGGGCTGCACGAAGTCGCACAGCTCTCCCACGGCTTGCAGAGAGCTGCCTGTTCTGGGGGCTGGGGTCGGGGGAAGCTCGGGCTTCCCCCGCCCCAGCCAAGTGCCTGGGGGGGAAATAATTTTTTCCCCTTTATTTCCCCCCAAAAAAACTTGGTGCGCCCTATGGGCCGTTGCGCCCTATGGGCCGAAAAATACAGTATGTGGGAAGATGGCAAACAATCAGGCTTAGAATATGGGAAATTGCATTTTCACATGTGAAGAGTTGGGCTACACTGATGGCAAAGAGCCCTCTCCCCCCGCCCGCCCCGCCACCCACACACAAAACATAACTGAAATTTAAAAGAGTTGTGTAGATGCCCCCCACGCCCTAATGCATTTAGGCAGATTTCACCCCACATGCAATGTTCTTTCACCTTGTCATACAAAGCAATATAGAGAGAGAAACCAAATGTATCCTTCAGGTTAGTTTTCTCAGCAACACGCTGGCAAATTTCCTTTGCAATGGAGGCTGAATCTGCCGAGACTGTGATGCTGCTGCCATTCATCAGGGTCACACTAAGTGTAATAGGCTTCTTATTCTTTGTTGCCTGAAAGCCAAAGAAACACAGGGGCAGAGTCGCACAGCAACTTTCTCCACACTTGCTCTATATTGCAGCTATAATGAGAATCCCAAATCGTTACACAAATATCCACCTTTCAGATAAAGGGGAGAAACCTGACTCTTCTAGATGCTATTAGACAAAAGTAATTACCTATGTAGTAACATTCAGGCTTCTTCTACTAAGCCCTTTAGTACTGCAGACACATTGCTTCTCTGCAATTAATTGGAAGTGTTTAATAATGAAAGTTCGGCACACCACTTAATCCAGCAGTGCTCTTGCTTGTGGCCAGCAAAGATCCTTTCCAATATTAATTTTTTTAAAATCTTCCCCATGATCCTGGATATAGGATTAGTAATATATACTGCCTTAATTGTCCCTTGAATAGCTTATCTTAACTGCCTTCATTGTTCTTGCAGGTGGAGTTGGGGTTTAATTACAAGTATTCATTTTAAGAGCAAAATACCAGTGCTGAATTTCACAATAAAAACTGAGATTCTACATAGCAAGATAGCATATTCACCAGAAATGCACTTCCTCATGGCCAAACTCCAAGGACAAAAAGAGAATAAACGAATACTTAAAGACTCGCCACTCCTGCCACAGGAATGGAAATTGGTACTGGGACAACCGAAAGGGGCTGTTCAGTGTCTGGGGAGCATGCGGGGGGGGGGGGGCACGAGACTCAGCAGTATTTTGCCTATCTACACTAGGCAGGTTGTTGCTGCAATCATGTTTTATTGCAAAAATTATATGTTTTTGCCATCTATCAGAACTGGAAAAACAAGCAAGGGAGACAAGACACAAACCATCTACTACAACAATCTGCCAATGGAATCCACTGCTTCCAAACTGGACACTTTCTGTGACAAAGCCACACTTTCCTCACTCACTTTTTAACATGCATCTGTATGACATCATGAACAAGACAGGTCTCCCTCTCAAATTTTCCTTGTTCCGCCTTTCACGTTTCCCCCCAAAGCTCAGAAAAAAAACTTTTTTAAAAGCCCTGAATTCAATAGTTGCCCTATTTCCGCAAGTGCAGATGCCTATTGTGCTGCTGTTTCAGCTGATTAGACTGCTCTGGTCATTTCTTAACTTGAGCTCTGTCCTGTTCCTTCTGTATCATCTGTCCCTCATCAGTAGGAATCAAAACTATCATTTTAGCCTTTGTCTAAAGAGTAAGTGAACACAAGGAAGCAATTCCAGACAGACTAGTGCAGAAAGCAGTAAAATGCACAGACCCCTTAAGGAGGTTAACTGCCTTCTGTTACAACCCAGCAAGATTCATCAGTGTGAGAAAAGGATAAAATGATGGTTACCTGCAGCTCCAGCCAACTAGGTGGATCAGATCGTGTTCCATTCATATATGTGCGCTTCAGTCTTTCAGCACAGTATGGGACATATAATGTTGGTCCACCCTGGATGAAATTCAGTAGGTACTGGAAGTATAAACAGACCACAGTATTAGAAAGCAAAGACTATCCCCAAATCCTTATTAATCATCTAATACAGGTATGCAGAACTTGTGAAAATATTTACTCATGGTTTACACCTCTTCTTTTTCTGGGTTTTGAGTATCATTTCCCAAATGACATATTCTTTGTTACTCCCTGACCTCAAGGAAAGTGACATTTTTTTCTAGGGTTGCAAATGTGGAAGGATAAATTTCTTCCTACCCCACAATTATGCACTGCTACCTTCACTGCGATAACCATCATCTCCACTGCCTTCTCCTCATTCATCCCCTCTTCTGTGGTTGCCAGGAAAGAAGCTCCAAGATGGCACCAGGATCTAGGAATGCCAGCTTGGCCCTGTGACCATGGGTGCCTGGGGGCTGGTGTCCTGCAACGTGCATGGCCCTGGCACCAAAATTTGTGGGTGCCCGGTCCCTTCATGGGGAATTTTGTGGGTACTCAGGCACCCAGGGCCCCAGGGAGTTGGCACCTATGTCAGGATCCTAGAGTTGCCAATGAGGTTATATTAGGGTAACAGCATCTCAAGATGGTGAAGTGGTGGAAGGTGACAGGGTGGGGGGAGAGAAGAGAAGAGAAGAGAAGAGAAGAGAAGAGAAGAGAAGAGAAGAGAAGAGAAGAGGAGGAGGTGGGGAGGCACCATGAGGGTGAGGGCAGCGGAAGGTGGTGTGGTGGTGGTGGTGGTGGTGAGGGGCAGTAGCTGTGGGCTTTTGTCTTAGGCAGTTTCCCCTCTCTATGCACACCGATCACAGACACAATCCTGTACATTCTTGATATTCTAGATTCCAACATACTGTAAAAAAACAAAACTGCAGAATAACTACCTTCACAAACTTGTCTGAAGGACAGAAGGAACTAAGACAGAGAGACAGCAGAATCCAACCTCTCAGATAACTGGTTTGGTTTTTATTCTCACTGAGTTGCTTGCAGATCTGACAGTAAATTTCATCCCTGTGAAAGAAGACTAATTAGCAAAATAATCCTCATCCCCAATGACAGACTTTTTGCTAAACAGATCCATGTACAATTTCCCTGCTACAAGTGGGTGTACTTGAAGTCTGTTTGATTACATTGTGCTTTTTGTTTTGTAAGAAATGCTGCACCTAGGTACCTTATGCTCAATCTGGTAGAGATCTACACAATTTTTAATACATTTTTCTAAGGGCTATATGCAGGACTGGCTCAACACATTTTGCTGCCTGAGGCAAAGGCCCTCGTATCCCACATATGAGCCCCACCTATGCTACACTTCTACTTCATTCTTGTTCTTCCAAGAATGCCTAATTCAGGGGTTGCCAATGTGGCACCCACAGGCCTTGCAGAGGGCTTTCCTGGCACCCACAGGGTCCTTGCTCCCACCCCTCTCCTTGCTGAAATTAGGCTGGAAAGAAGCATCCAATGTCACCAATTAAAAAAAGCTGGTGTTCTGCATGTGGTGCCCATCTCAGTTTGCAAATGGCCACATACCCATAAATGTTGGCCTAGTTAATATACCAGATATACAGAATGTTAAAAAATGGATGAAGTTAAGATGAACCCAGGCTTTTCTAGTAGGTCATTTGGATATACTCTGTACAGTGGTACCTCTAGTTACGAACTTAATTTGTTTTGGAGGTCTGTTCTTAACCTGAAACTGTTCCTAACTAGAGGCGTGCTTTCACTAATGGGGCCTCTTGCTGCCGCTGCACTGCCACACACGATTTCCATTCTCATCCTGGGGCAAAGTTCTCAACTCGAGATAACTCTTCCAGGTTAGTGGAGTTTGTAACCTGAAGCGTTTGTAAGCTGAGGTGTTTGTAACTTGAGGTACCACTGTAATCTGAAAATGTAAGCTGCCCCTTAATATATAATACCTGATGGCAGGACGCTGGATAGCATTGCCAATAATGAAGTGCACTTTCTCAAGATTAGACATAGGTCCCTCAGACACAGTGCTTTCCTCCCGAAACATATCTTCCCCATTGCTCAGCTGGTTGGCCACCTAAAATGAAGCAGGAAACCATTTTCCACCTCTTGCCTGAAAGGTTATTTTCAATAAATACACTTAATTCTGGGATAGGAAATTGTTACATATAACTGATAACATTCTCTTCTATGGAACGATCCCCTTGCCTCTACACTCACACATACACAAATCTCCTATATATACTTAATTTTAATTTTATTCACATATAGGAGCATAGGAAGTTGTCTTAGACTATCAGTCCATCTGGCTCAGTCTTGTCTGCACTGAATATCAGCAACTCTCCAGAGTTTCAGTCTGGGGCATTCCCATCCCTACCTGGAGATGTCCAGAATTGAACCTGGGGCCATCAAAAACAGATGCTCTGCCACGGAGCTATGGTATTTACCCTAATTTTACTTTGCCATTTATATACCTCTCAATTAGCCATGTTCTTTGGGCAGTTCACACATTGAATCATCAATTGAAAACAACCAAATACAGAAGTAAGCACCAAAACAAAAAGTAGCACAAAAACATACAAAACCAATACAACGTCACTAAAGCATAGCAAGGGGGGAAACACAGGAGTTTTAAAAACTAAAATACATTCAATCTTAATTATTAAATGACCTGAAAGGGAAAGAAGGGGGCTTAACCAGCCACTGGAGAGATCCTAATGCAAGCGATGGATGAGTCTTTCTGGGGAGAGCATTTCATGACCAGGGTGCCACCACTTAAAAAGTCCTCTCTTTAATAGAATTGTAGAGTTGGAAAGGATCACCAGGGTCATGTAGCCCAACTCCAGGCAACGCAGGAATCTTTTGCCCAATGTGGGGCTTGAACCAGATTAAGAGTCATGTGCTTTACCAACTGAGCTATCCCAGCTGACATAATCTGACTCACTTCACTAGACAGGGGAACCCGGTTAAGGGCCTCTGATGAAGATCATATGGAAGGAAGTGATCCTGCCTCCAAGCCATTCAGGGGTTTAAAGATTCAATTCAATGTTCAGTGAATGACTGAAGATTCAGGATAGACAAAATAAAGTGCTTCTTTACACAGTGCGTTGTTAAACTAGAGGCAGTGATGACCACCAACTTGGATGGCTTTAAGAGGATTAGACAAATTCATGGATATAGCTATCAATGGCTACTAGCTGCATTCAGTATGCTTCTGAATACCAGTTTCTGGAGACTGCAAGAAGTGCTAATGTGCTCAGGTTCTGTTGTGAGCTTCTCATACGCATCTGGCTGGTCACTGTGAGATCAAGATGCTAAACTAGATGGGCCCTTGTTTGCTCTCACAGGACTTGTTTTACATTCTTAATTCTTAATTCAAACTGATGCACTATGAATGTTTATTTGGAAGTAAATCCATCTGTCCCGTCATATTTATTGCTGATCAGAGGATCAGCACCAACAAAATGTGTTTGGTGGGACTTGGTCCTGAATAGGATTGCAGCCTTCATTTCCTTTAATTCTTGAGACATAATCCTCCCACCCCCTACTGCAGGGGTCAGCAAACTTTTTCAGCAGGGGGCCAGTCCATTGTCCCTCAGACCTTTGGGGAGCCGGACTATATTTCAGGGGGGAAATGAACAAATTCCTATGCCCCCAAAATAACCCAGAGATGCATTTTAAATAAAAGCACATGTTCTACTCATGTAAAAACACCAGGCAGACCCAGCAAATAATCCAGAGATGCATTTTAAATAAAAGGACACATTCTACTCATGTAAAAACATGCTGATTCCCGGACCGTCCGCAGGCCGGATTCTGCCCCCGGGCCTTAGTTTGCCTACTGTCTTTGTGCCTTTTTTTTTTTAATTAAATGAGGAATTGAATGAGGAAGTACTTCATTAAAGAGGCCTAGAAGGTTCAAAACAGAAGATGGGACTATCACAGTTGCAAAGCTCTGCATCACATCATCATCTACTGCAGCAGTTCAGAGCTGATTTTGCAGTTTTGTCACAATCATGGCTCTGCCTTCCATGCTAGTCCTGTTAGACAATGTAGATCAGCAACACTTGGGACAGGAACCACCTGTTAAATATGTGGCTTGCAGATGATCTACAGCAGAGTGTCAATCACTCACAAAAGTCTTTTTTAATAACTTTTTTTTTGTTTTAAACAGGTACATATAAATATAAACAACCAAAATTACAAAGGAAAATTCCTTAATAGTAATGAAAAAAAACTAAAAAAAACTACAAAAAATATTGAAGTACATGACACAGAACATAAGCAACTATGGGAAAGATAAAAGAAAAAAGAAAAAAAGAAAAAGAAAAAGAAAGATGAGCCAAAGCAGGAAAGCTCATCTATTGTACACTTCCATCAAGCTCACAAGAGATCATTATTCTTATCAATTATCTCTATCTGCATTCCAAAGGAATCCCTCATCTTGGTATCAGGGGACATTTCTCTATGCGGTATCATTCTAAACATAGCCAGATCTTTCTTGCTGAGCCCTTGTCCCCTAAATAATTATTTAAACATTCCCATTCTTCTTTCACCAATTTTTTAGGTTTATCTCTTATTGCATCTGTCATCTTTGCGAGCTCCAAGTACTCGCACAATTTGACTACCCATTCCTCTTTAGTGGGTGTATTTTTATCTTTCCAGTGTTTTGCCACTATAACCCTTGCTGCTGATGTTGCATACATAAATAGCCTAGTTTTGTTTTTGGGAATATTATCTGAAACCATTCCTAGTAAAAATTCTTCCGGTTTCTTGCTAAATGTAGTTTTTATCAATCTCTTCATAAATCATGTTCCAAAATCTTTGTATCTCTAGACAGGACCACCACAAATGGTAGTATGTTCCTATCTTTGTGCCTTCTTTATAATGTTCAGCAAGGGGGTTGGGGTTCTTTTTGTCTTTTGAGTTCTGTGCAAGCAACCAAATTGTCCTACTCTTACAAACATTTCTTTTTTCATTTAACATCAAGTCTGGTCACTTGACTCAAAGCACCAGCTCCCCTTGCTTTCAGAATGGACATGTTTTCATATGCAATTTTTCTATTAAATTACTGTTGCCCAGAGTACTTATTATTAAACAATGTAGTTCAATCCCAGGGCTTTTTCCCCAGCTGGAACTCATCAGAACTCAGTTCCGGCACCTCTCAGGTGGACACCATTGCTATTATAAGAGAACAAGGGAAGCATTCGTGGTGAGTTCTGGCACCTCTTTTTCTGTAAAAATAGCACTGTTCAAATCCAATGTCAAAACATAGCCTACCTTTCCAGTCAGCTTGGAGTTGCGTTTTAGTTTCACAGATGAAATGACATTGGAGAACTTGTCCTTCCTGTTGTCCCTCTAAGACAGAAATGTTCATTATGAACTTTGATCCTCAAAAGTCAGTGGCAACTGCTAAATTAAGGGAAAATATTCTCTACAGTATCAAGCACTGTTTCCTGAGAACTTTCCAGTCAAGTAGTACATGCAGGAATTCTGATGCAAAAGAAGAATGATTTGTTGTCCACAGTATATGTTATACTGGTGATTCTGGATTCCACAGTATGAAAGACACACGTGGATGACATATCAGACCACTGCAAACTTTCGGATTTAACAAGTTCTTCATAAGGCACAGGTAATCACACAAAGAAGTGGAGAGAAAAGACGCCATGGGAGCATGTGGAGCTTTTAGGCATGCATGGGACAGCCAGGCTCCAATAAATTCACCAGCAGATCACCTGGAATCAAAACCACTTTCTAGAATGTTGGTAGACTTTCATATTAAACATTTGGTTGAAGAAAACACTTTGAGGAGCAGAGCTAGGTTGTTCTCCAGCTTAGCCAAGGATTTTCTGAAACCACTTTTTCTGAAACCCTAACTCTGCTTTCACTGTAGTCTGAAGAAGACAAGGGTCTTGCCAAGTACTTTGCAGATTTTTATTTTAAAAAAAGAATCACACACTAGACTATCTCCCCCTCCCAGCACTATAAATCATGTACTGAGTAATGTAAATGGAATGTAGGACTTTCTTTTCACACAACAGAGCACTAATGAACTATGACCCAGTTTTCTTCCAAACCAAAATGGGTTACAATTAACAATGGTCCAATCATAGACAACTAGCCTGTCCTCATTAATTATACCAATTCAAGTCTGCAAGGACTAATTGCAGGAAATTAACAATTAAGCCCCAGAATCCAGCTACAACATGGAACAACCATCTGCAAAATTCCTTTCATCTTGGCCAATCAAACGCAGACCCCTGGTCCATACACACTGTACCAGTTATATTAATATAGCACTTAATGACCCTCTTGGCTTTGCATCTCTGTGATGGCTGCAAAATCAGGATAATTATCAAGCATCTCATAGATGGCAATTCTTGGTGAGTGTGTTACTGGCAGGAGTTGCATGGGTTTGAATTAGGAGATTTGGCTCTAGTCTACAGCTGCCTGGTGTGTTGCACCTACATGAAGGCCATTTAGCATCTCCAAGTTCTGGATAGACATCCCAATCATCTACGTGGGTCATCGGATCCTCTAGGAAAGGAAGAACTGTAAGAGATTTCCTCTTTCTTATTAGGTCTTCCATGAGCAACATGGTCTTGCCAAGCAATGGTGTGTGCCTGTATCCTTCGGTTGCTTTTCAGTCCTGCCTCCTAGTTTCTCCTTTGGTCTGGACTTACTCTCCACCCCTGCTCTCCCAGCTCACCTCAGGCTGCTCCCCACAGCCCAGCCTTGACAGCCCCACATACAGCTTGAGAGTTTGGGGAGGTCTGCTTCAGTTCTTGAATGTAGCAAATTAAAATGCAGACTTGTAGCCTCCAATTATCAAGGTCAAGCTCAACATGCGTTTGTAACTTAGTGTGCTTTTTCCGTTTTATAAAACAGTTGTGAGAGTCCCTCAGTCCAAGTCAGGATTGCAGCACTTGGAGATGGGGGGTGAAAGGTCATCCTTCCTACACACTGACTTTCCCCCTCTGAGATCTTTTCCCTCCCCAAAGATGCCACTGCAAATACAGTAGTACCTCTGGGGGCAAATAATAATTTTCTGGGTAATTTTCTGGGGGAGAACAGCACAGGCGAAAAGGTTAAGATGCAAATTAAGCAGAGGCTTGACAACCATATGTCAGGAGTGCTCTGATGGTGTTTCCTGCTTGGCAGGGGGTTGGACTCGATGGCCCTTGTGGTCTCTTCCAACTCTATGATTCTACGATTCTATTCTATGAAATACTTCAAGGAGAGTGGTCTAATTTTCGTAAGTTTATAGCTGTGAAAAACAATGCCCTCCTCTTACCACATCAGGACTGTAGTTGCCTGTGGGCTGCAGCTGGCTTTTCTTGCCAAAGGTATCATAGACCTGAGTCACTTCAGAGCTGCTCTTGCTGTTGGTGTTTTTTCCTAGCTCTGGTAAGTCACCCATGAACTGCAAGATGGTGGTCCAAACGGCTAGAGATGCCTAATATGGATAGGACACACATTGAGATAGTTTTGCATAGTAATGGTAAAACTAACGTGTCTCAGATTTTACCCATGGGTATTTGCATGCACTTAATTCCCACGGAAGTTTGTGAGGTTCTGTGTGCCTGTACTGAAACCATAACAACTTTGTGATATAATCTGCAATAGTAGCAGTAGCTAGGCAGCAGCAGTCCAGTCAGTAGCTGGCACTGGTTTTTGCTAATACTGTAATGTAAAACCAGCTTGTTAGTTTTTCCTGTGTTGAGACACAATATGATAGTTTCTTTTATGGAGGATTGTAAACCGATTCAGTAAATCCTAGTCAATCTTATAAACTTAATTTATTAAATCCGCATATGAATAAATACATATTCTCCCTTTGTTTTTAGATAACAACTGCATGAAGCATTCCCTCCCATATGTGAGAGACGGTGGTATTTTTTTAAGTACCTGTGTTTTAAAAAAAGTTCATAAAAAAATTGCTGCCCAGTAAATTAGGGTTTTGCTTTTAACTGAACAAATATATTGTAAATCAGTTAGTCTAGCAGTTGTATTGACTGCATACACACCATGCATTTAAAGGATGTGCCTTCCCAAAGTATCCTGGGAACTAGTGTTTCTTACGGGTGCTGGGAATTATAGCTCTGTGAGGGGTAAACTACAATTCCCAGGGGTATTAAGAGGGGGAGAACATCCTTTAAATGTATGGTGTATACACAATCTAAATCTTGCATTCTAACATCGGTGTTCTTTCTGTTTTATTTCTAGAACAGCATTTTGTGGCCTGCAGAAAACAAAGGGGGAAAAAGAATAAGATCTAGGGTGCTGCTAGTGTTGTCAGCAGAACTTAAGCAGCACAGCGAAGAAGAGTTACACTACCAGAATATCATCCTTCTCCTCATGGTAGAGCAATGGGTGGCGCAGTGGCCGTCGAATGTGCGTATGTGTAGAGGAACCTTGGAAGTAAGTGGCTGCAAATTTGGGGAATGAATATTCTGCAAGACCACTCGTCTCCTCTTCCTCGTCCTCCAGCTCCATGGCCATCGGGATCATATCCAGGTCCACCTCGTTCAGCTTGTACATCTGTGTCTTTGTCTCTAAGTCCTACAGGGCAAAAAAATCACAGACTATGACACAGAAGAAGAGAACATCTCCATCTCTCTCTCTCTCTCTCTCTCTCTCTCTCTCTCTCTCTCTCTCTCTCTCGTGTTGTTATCCTTCACTCTCTGACTTCCCACAGAAACATCAGTGCTTACTAGTCCTGATTTGCTGCATTACCTCTGGGATTAGAGGCAGTGTTTGGAGAACATAAATCAGAGAGCATTGTTGCATTCGTGTCCTGACTGTGAGCTCCCCACATGCATCTGGTTGGCCACTGCAAGAACAGGATGCTGGGCTGGGCTAGATGGACCTTTGGTGTGACCCAGCAGGGCTCTTCTTATACAGAGGCTCCAGCAAGGCTGTTTGCTTGTCTGAGGCATTTGTACCCTGCCTTTTAGCCAAGACACTCTACAAAACTGTGTCAATGTCGGCTCATTTTATAAGCATCATTTTAAGGTGTGCATAGTGGACACCTTCATAATAATAATAATAATAATAATAATAATACTTTATTATTTATACCCCGCCCATCTGGCTGGGTTTCCCCAGCCACTCTGGGTGGCTTCCAACAAAGTATTAAAATACAGTGGTCTGTTAAACATTAAAAGCTTCCCTAAACAGGGCTGCCTTCAGATGTCTTCTAAAAGTCTGGTAGTTGTTGTTCTCTTTGACATCTGGTGGGAGGGCGTTTTCCACAGGGCAGTGCCACTACTGAGAAGGCCCTCTGCCTGGTTCCCTGTAACTTGGCTTCTCGCAGCGAGGGAACAGCCAGAAGAGCCTCGGCACTGGACCTCAGTGTCTGGGCAGAACGATGAGGGTGGAGATGCTCCTTCAGGTATACTGGACCGAGGCCTTTTAGGGCATTAAAGGTCAGCACCAAAACTTTGAATTGTGCTTGGAAACATACTGGGAGATAATATCTCCAGGTGGCCACTTCATATGCTGTTTTCCCCCTGGAGGTGAACAGGCCTATGCAATACAGACTTTACAGCTGCTTACCTCAAAGCCCAGAGGAGCCTGTCCTTCTTGGCCTCCGATTAAAGAAGGTAAGAAACCAAATACTCTGTCCACCATTTCCTGGTCACTGATGACATCATATATTGCTTCATGTTTGTCGTCAACAGCATCATATTTCCTTAGCTTCTCAGCATCCTCTTCCAGCTGCTCCTGTGGATAAGTTATATGAATCCATGTAGCCAGCACTAGGAACTTGGGGGAATGAAAATCTGAACACATGCCAAATCCTCATAGGCACAAAGTGCAAGTTTGGCTTTCCATGGCCAGGAGGACAAACAGGTTTACAAAGTAAGTTACTAGAATGCATATGGGAATTCTCAGGAGCAAAGTATGCCAGCTACTCAGAGCATACAAAAATGGACCAGATATTTTCAAATGTTTCTAAATCTCATCTAATTCTGTAAGCAATCCATTCCTTATAAGCCTAATTTCTGTCACCTAGTTTTAGATTTCCAGGCACAGGCACAGTGGTATCTTGGTAAAGCAGATCTAAGTAGTAGATATCTGACCACATACAGTATATAATTATATACAATATACAATTAACTGTGTAATCTCACTGTATACAAATTGTACAAGTGACAATAAAGTATTTCAATATAACATGCTGGAACTAAGCTTGCTGAGACCCAGCATATGCTCTTGGATTCCAAGCAAATTATTTCATTTTCAAATACGTATAGGGAACAAGAAGATTTCATGGTGAAAATAATTTGCCTGGCTAGTAAAGGTAAAGGTAAAGGGACCCCTGACCATTAGGTCCAGTCGTGACCGACTCTGGGGTTGCGGCGCTCATCTCGCTTTACTGGCCGAGGGAGCAGGCGTACAGCTTCCAGGTCATGTGGCCAGCATGACTAAGCCGCTTCTGGCGAACCAGAGTAGTGCACGGAAACGCCTTTACCTTCCCGCTGGAGCGGTACCTATTTATCTACTTGCACTTTGACGTGCTTTCAAACTGCTAGATTGGCAGGAGCAGGGACCTAGCAATGGGAGCTCACCCCGTTGCGGGGATTTGAACCGCCGACCTTCTGATCGGCAAGTCCTAGGCTCTGTGGTTTAACCCACAGCGCCACCCACGTCCCAATTTGCCTGGCTACTTCTGACTTTAAAAAATCAGATGACCTTATAAGGAAAGGTGTGGGGCACCTTTAACCCTCTAGATGTTGATAAACTACTACTCCTATAAGCTCCAGCAACCATGGCCATCAGGGATGATGGAAGATGTAGTTCAGCAACACCAGGCAGGCAAAGGTTCCCCCCCCACCTGGTATAGAACCATAACACATGCGTGAAATGAACTTCACTTTCACAAACGGCAAAGTAGTGACAACAGGTACAGATGGGAGGACATTTGTTGTGTATGATGAACTTTGCTAATATTTCTGCACAGACAGAACTCTCCATCAACATGCATGTCTTTCTGCTTTGGAAATGTGTCCACTTGCATCACTGTATGTGACCTGCTGTGGAAGCACACATTTCTTCTGTGGGAGTTTCTTCTGCCTGAATGCCATCATACATGAGAGCCCGGAGACCGAGAGAACCTACCTTTTCTATTCTAAGCGCTTCTTCCCTTGCTTTCTTTGCTCCAGTTATTGGAAGGAGATGCTTATCTTCCTTGAAGCGTAGCTGTCTGGCTTCCAGTTTGAGTTGCTGCTGCGGGTAACAGAAACTTACGATTGTTGTCTTTAGCCAGGTTTATCACTTTGCACTCCCTCGTTTCCAAATGATTCCCAGCCTAACATTTGCATATAGCAAGGGCAAAAGTCTCACTGTGGCTGAGGCCCCCTTCCAGACAGCCTTTCTATTATGCATCCATGATGATTTGTGCTCATGATCTTGTGGGGAAGCCACATGTAATCTCAATTTCAATACTCTTTGCACCTGGAAAAGTTTTGGGCTGGTCACACTGCTTCATTTCCATTTGGGGCATACCTAGTAACTTCCTGCTGAAATCCTGTAACTTTTTACATCAGGAATGTTCTCATTTATTTTTGTTCTGCTTTTGTTGAGCTATATCCTCTCCAGACAACAATAATATGGTAGCAGTGGGGAAGCATCACAGAGCAACCAATAAAGCAGAATAAATGCACCACAAATATTACTGCATCAAGAACATAAGAATCGTAGAGTTGGAGGGAACCACAAGGATCATCTAGTCCAACCCCTGCAATGCAGGAATATTTTGCCCAATGTGGGGCTCAACCTCATGATCCTGAGATTAAGAGTCTCATACTCTACCAACCGAGCTATCCCTGCAATAAAACACCAGTTTCACCTTTACAACTAGTAAATACTACTGTTAGAAACTAAGTATCTATAAAGGTAAAGGTAAAGGGACCCCCGACCATTAGGTCCCGTCATGGCCGACTCGGGGGTTGCGGCGCTCATCTGGCTTTACTGGCCGAGGGAGCAGGCGTACAGCTTCCGGGTCATGTGGCCAGCATGACTAAGCCGCTTCTGGTGAACCAGAGCAGCACATGGAAATGCCGTTTACCTTCCCGCCGGAGCGGTACCTATTTATCTACTTGCACTTTGAGGTGCTTTCGAACTGCTAGGTTGGCAGGAGTAGGGACCAAGCAACAGGAGCTCACCCTGATGCGGGGATTCGAACCGCCGACCTTCTGATCGGCAAGTCCAAGGCTCTGTGGTTTAACTCACAGCGCCATCCGCGTCCCTTAAATATCTATACTGGTGTACTTATAAATTAATAGCTTCCATTGTGTACTTTAAAGTTGCATTTGATTATGAGGTCTCCAAAATATTTTGGAAAATTAATGTCTTTTAAAATCATCACATAACATTTTGGCCTTGAACGATTTAAAAAAATTTACTGCAAGTGCTAAAGGCAAAACTCATTCAGTGACATCCTGGTAAACCATAGTTAATGGTTAGTGTGACTGTGCCTAAGAGGACTTTTTCACTTCTCCCTGCTAGTACTGGGAGGAAACAAACCATGTACTCTGGATTGGCAATACATCGAAAACAAGGATTACAGCTTGTTTCACTCCCAAAAATGCATGATCGGCAGCCAAGGTTCACTGACCATAGTTTGTTGCAGTAAAACATGGTTCAGTGGACATAAAGCAAAGGCAGAGATTGTGGTTTGTTTCTTCCATGCTCCAGTGAAGAGTTAAACAAGCCTCTTAACCATGGCTTGTGACATGTGAACGAGGCCAATATATCTAACTCTGAACACAAACAAATTGAATTGATATGTATTTTAAATAATTCTGTTCTTATCACCTTGTCAAGAGTTCCAAGACCTCACCCTCAACTGTAGTAAGCAGGGGGTCGTGATTAAATGCATTATGTAGTATTCGGTTATTTTGTACCTTGAGGATACTAAAGTCATCGCTAGGCCAACTCTCTATTCGCAGGATTTGGCTGCTGTCAAGCTTTCCTACTATGATGCATCGTGTGCTGATTATGATCCAACTGTACCCACCTCTCTCTTCATTCTCTGGAAGCTCCTACGAGCAAACATCCCTCTGGCATAAGCCTGTATCACACACACAGCTTTCAGCTGCTCAGCTGTTTTCTGGCGCATCAGGTAACCTCGACACAAAGCTTGGAACTTAATCACACTTGCCCGGGCGGCCTCATATTGCTTCACAAGCTGCCTGCTCCGGAAAAGGGCCTGCAGGCGCTCAAAACCCAACATGATCTAACCACATAAGAGAAGAAATGGATAAGGTGAATGAATAGCAGGTTAAAAATGCTTCAAATAAATAAATATTCAATTGTCTTTGAAAGCATCTCATGGAGGTCCTTGCCACAGTGACAAAACCAAATTTATCTTATCCATCTTTATCTTATCCATACACTAAAAGCACATCAGGAATACATGCAAGCAACAGTCCCCCCCCCCCCAGATAAATTAGCCATCTGTTAGACCTTAGACAGTTGTTGCGTTAAAAACAACAACTGAACCAAGGCAGGGATCCAAAGAACTATGTGAAAAGCACATCCAGGGGGATTTTTTGATACTTTCCCCTTTGCACAGCAGAATGCCGTGCCATAGCACAACTTGCAACATTTCAAAAGCAGCCCACCATATATTTTGAGGTGTGTGAAGTTCCATAAATAGTTCCATAAGTAGCTGTGCAGCTAACTCTTTGAATCCCAGTCAAAGTAATGTTTGAGTGTTCTAGGTCTTTTAGTGTAAGAACCTATGAATAGTGTGCCTGGCTATGCAGAGCCCATTTTGATAACTGCATCTGAAAGATCCACGCAAGCTTTTTACCATCTTGAAATTCTTCCGACAGCAATATCCCCTCCAGGCTGTCTGAATAACCACAGCACAGCGCCTCTGCCTCAGAAACTGTTTCCTGCAGGCAGAAGGAATTAAAAACAAAACAAAGCTCAATATGCTAACATTAATCCCAAAATAGTGGGTCCAGCGGAATAAACCCCGAACTGCACCTCTCCTCCCCACCTCACACAAAAAAGCCACTTGCACCGAGCCCAAGAAAAATGCAATTTTCTCCCCATGGGTAAAATACCCAAAGGAAATTAACAATCTGATTTCATTTGCTACTTTTAAAAACATTTTTACCTTTCCTTGAACCCTCTCAGCACTTTCTGAATTAGGATGGCTTTCTCTGTGAGTGCTTTGTCTCGCTGCACCTCCAGTACTGTATCATGATAGTCCTGTTAAAGAATGGAAAAAATAATAATCCACATGTTTATCACCAACTAATCTAATCTAAAACTCACCACATATAAAAGGGTTGTTACAAAACAGAACCAATCAGTCTGTATATAGGACAATATACAAGTTATTCTATTGCTCTTAGCAACAAAATGTATTAGAGAATCTGTGATGGAGATGGAGGAAACACTTCTTGCTTTGTCATCTAGTGTCAACCGATTTAGATCCAGGTGAGGGGAACAAGGGGGGCAAGTACAAAAATTAGGCTGGATGTTACAACAGCCATGAAGTCAGCTTGTAGACTCAGCTTCAAGATGGAGAGTAAGTTCCTCTCAAGCATGGGTGTCCACAGAAATAATTTGGGCAGGAGAAGACAAGGTCTATGACTTGTAAGTACAAGTTACTGAGTTGTGACTGAAGGGAAGCGATGAGAAACAATTCATATAAGATCAGGCAAACAGACCTGAGGGAACAGTGCTCTCACATAGGCCCTATCTGCGCTATACGTTTAAAGCTGTGTCATATCACTATAATCTGTCATGGCTTCCCCCAAAGAATCCTGGGAAGTGTAGTTTGTTAAGGGTGCTGAGAGTTGTTTGGAGACCCCTATTCTCTTCACAGAGCTACGATTCTGAGTGGTTTAGCAAACAATCCCTTTGGGGAGGGTCACTCTGTGAGGGAAACAGACGTCTCCTAACAACTCCCAGAGCCTTTAATGATCTAAAGTTCCCAGGATTCTTTGAGGAGAGCCATGGCTGTTCAAAGTGGACAAAACTGTTAGATTAAACCAGTAACTTACTTTCAGGAATACTTTGGTTCTTCCAATTTTCCACTCATCATCTTTTCCTATCACCTTCTCACAGATGTAAATGCAGCACTGGCGAGCATCATTCTTCAGCTGAAATGTAAATCAATTGTCACATTTATGTTTGGTTGGAAACTTAAGAGGCCTCATGAGAAATACGGTAACTAAGAAATGGGCACCAGATTCTGGTCATACTCTGGAAGTGCTTTTTTACACTAGAATTGGTGAGATTTATATCACTGGTAATATTGCCATATAAATTCTTGCAACTGCTAAAGGATGACTTAAGAAAAGCATAAATAAAGCAACCCTCTTCTTGGTGATGTGCTTACTGGATATGTATATAGCAGTAAGAAGGGATTCGAAATTTACAAATCAATATGCCTCTTACTGCAGTAATAAGGTTGATCAGTCCTGCTAACTTGCCTGCTCACGAGAAGACATTGGCTGCAGAACTCTGTATCTCTCAAAGAATTCTGCAAAGCCATAGCGAATTGGGTAGCCAGCTTTCCTAATCCGGATGGTTTCCATCATTCCAGAGTAGCGCAGCTGACGGATACAGAGTTCTCGGTCGAACAGCTGAAAATAAAACACGCAGCAAAATTTGACACAAACAACCTTGGTTCTGCATCATATACATTAAGTGTTCCTGTTTATTCTTTTCACACCTCATCTTGTGTCTAATGAAAAATATATTTCTTTCTTTCACATTTTCAGTCAAGTTGGGATACCAGAACAAGCACAGCAGGGAACAAGGGAAGTCAATATTGCCATACATTTGCTAGAGTCACCCACCTGCTTGCTTCTTATTCGTACCTGCCTATTAATACAAATTTTCACCAAAATGAATGGGCCAGCCTATTAAACCCTGGAATGTCAATCAGATAAATAAAATTAGATCTGAATGTGCCACCTGCAGGAAACTGCCCTCATTTGGAAGTACCCTGTCACACACCCGTGATTAGGGGGCGGGCAGGGCCACGCGACGTCAGCACACCGTGTATGCATACCCTGCTGTGTGCATGCATGGTGAAAGCATGCCCTGTGGCATTCTCGCGTCATGCACACACACCCAGTGGCATCCTAACATCACTCACACATGCTATGGGGTGTGCTGACATGTTGTGCAGGTGCCCCGCAGCTTGTGCGTGTGACACAAGTGTGCCCCGCAACATGCAGGGGGGCTGGCCCTTTCATTGCAATTTTTTTTTTGAGGGGCTGGCCCCCATCCCCCGCCTCTGCTAACTGCATAATTCCTACCAAACGAATGTCTTTTCTCTTCAAACCAACAGGTGCTACAGACAAAAGCTTGATCAAGATATTTTAATGAAATATTACCATTGGCCTCTTGTAGTCATTGGGTTTGATACAGCGGATAAAATACGGCTGGCAGTTACTCAGGATTTTCATCAGCTGCTCCAAGGACTGTTTGAATTGCCCCCCTAACGTAGAGAGACGCTTGGTGGTATCTGACCCCTGGGAGAGCAAACCACATGTCTTGAATATCAATTCAACACCCACATGCATTGAATGACTATGCTGCGTTTTTTATATATATGTACTGCCTTGATGACTGAACACCCATTCACAGTGCACTCCTACACATGTTTACTCTGAAATAATAAAATGCTGATGAGGCACATTTTCCTTGATGCTGTGGTGTAGACAAACCAATAATGAAAATGCTAATACAACCATACAGGGGAAAGCCCTTTCTTACTGCTTTGCATTCACATTAAAAACAATCCAAGCAATGCATTTTCAGAGAAAATGTGTTCTTAATATTGCTGGCGAATATGCCCTTAATAAAAAGCCATACTTTTTATGACTGACAAGTTCTCTCTTTGTCTACTGTGTCCCCCTAGTGGACGTTTGTAATGTGTGTCTGAAGCTGTGGAGCATATATACCCATTGCCTCTCCTGTTATGTTTGTAGACCTGAGGTTCCCTTTTCAACATGGTTTGTGGGACCTATTGGTTTTATATGTGAAGTACTAATGCCCTCCAATGGCCAAAATCACAAACCAAAGGAAATCATCCTTTTATAATAACAACAGTCAACTTGCTCAGCATTCTTCAACAGGGATAGATGTTTAAAGGGAAAATGACATATGTAAAAGAGGGTGGTATTATGTGTCTCTACTGGAGCTGACCTGATACTTATTTTGTTGGATATTTTGACTTCTTTAAACAAAGAACAGAAAAGTTTAAAGAAGAACAATAGGTAATATCCAGCATTACTCGTATTCAGAATAGACCAATTAGTTAGAAATCACCCTCTATGAACTAGGTTACAAACGAACATTTAATTATCTCAATGCTGTAATAGTGTTATTGTTAATGCCACAAAATGGTGGAGTGGCAACTCAGATGTGCAAATTCAACAGAGTAATAACATAGGGGTAGCTCTTGCCTTCTCTGAGGGGAAAAAACAATAGCTGTGGACAGAACAAAAGTCTAAAGAAGAAAAGACATGCCAACCAAGAGAATGAAGGAGGTAAAATGAAACAAAATTACTATGAATAAACACATATTACATGTTTTAACCATAGCAAGAATTATGCATGCTAAGGCATGGATGAACATTCAAAAACCCCAATGAACTTGACATAATTAGGAAGTTGTGGGAACAGGTAAATACAGGCAAACTAGTAGCAATATAATGGTAACTACAAGATACATTAAAACGTTAGGAATAGCAAGACAAGTGGACTTTTTATCATTTACATAATTTTTTCATATAACTTAAATATTTAATGTTTACACATTTATATATTTATATTTTGGAAGAACTGATGCAAAAGAACTGTGATTATTCAGGACGTATTTACTCTATTCTGGCAATTTCCTTTAGTTTTTAAGCACTGGAAAGCTATATAGCTTGAAAATATCTGAATACAATTGTGTATGTACCAGGAGTACAAATGTGGATGAATAAAACAAAACAAAACAAAACAAAACAAAACAGGATCTTCCATTCTGTATTTCAACGGACATCTATGCCCAGAAGTGACAAACCTTCAGCCTGTAGGTCTAATTAGGCCCACCAGTCCTTCTACATGAGACCATGTAGGACAAGGCACAACCAACTGCCCTACACTTGACATCATATATACTATGTACAAGCCTGGCTCAGCCAAAGGGAGGTTTGCAGACACCACCAACCAGCTAACTGTTGGTGCCTGCAATGCCATATGCAAACTGCTGGGGAAACAGCACTTGGTAAGGGGCTCCTGATTAAATTTGCTGATTAAAATTTATCTTGCCCTTCCTCCAAAAAGAGTCTGGGTTCAGGTTTTCAAACCCCCCAAAAAACTCAGAAGAAAAAGATAAAGGTGCAGCTGTGTGTATACATAGATGAAAAATATCTGAATAGGGCAGGTGGCAGCTGCTTTTCAAGCAGCCTTGAAACCTTGCAATTATTCTGGAAGCTGCTGTTTTCAGAGAGGGATAAACACACAAGGTGCTTTCCTGCAAAGAAACAAGGACATCTAGGCATGGGCATATCTCTCAATGTCAGTTTCTCTCAGTGTCTTATTTTTACAAGCTTAAGTTCAGTTAGCATGAGCATATACTCCAGAATGGGGGAAATGCGGCTAACAGGACATGCACGTTCTGCGGGTAACTAACTACTTAGCAACCTTTGTCAGAATTGCAGGGGAATGCCTGAAAATTTCCCAACAGTAGGCACAATCCAAAGGAAATAGTTCCCCTTCCAGCCTACTGAAATAAAATAGGAATTGCACAAACCCACAGCTGCTACAGAAATAATTAAAGCCAGGTGATGGCTTTAGGGCTTTTTTTATTATTTCAATCGTGGCATTTCTTCTCCAAGCAGTTTACCTGTCCAAAGGCAGCAGGTGATGTTCTGGATTGCACAAAACCCCGGCAGGACAATGACTGGTGGCAAAAGGACATCAAAAGCGAGAGCAAAAAGAGTAGAATTTTGAAAGAATAAAGGAGGAAATGAACAGATGGATAAGATAAGTACAGCAATTATTTGATGTTTCATTAGTTAGATTGAAGGTAGTACAGGGGGAAATCTGAAAAGAGCATTATGTGGATAAATCCTAAACACTTGCATTGGCACAACACCACAATAATGTCCCTACAATGCTATTACAACATGGCGGTTGTGAATTTACACAGCCACCGCGTATCCTTTCTCCAAATAGCTGAGGACAATGTAAACTTATGTTATCTCATTTTATCCTCACAATAACCTTGTGTCTGAGAGATGTTGGCTAGTTCGAGATTACCCAATGACCTTCAGTTGTTACGAAAAAGGAGCAATGCTGCTGAGTGCTCCAGATGGCTGGAAAGCCAAACAGGATGTTGATGTTATGGGACTGTACCGTGGGAACCAGGGACAGTCTATTATGTGCACTGAGCACCGGATGTTAGCTCAGAGTGTCACATGACCCTGTACCAGAAGTACATGGGTGGAGTTATTATCTCTCTGCTGCTGATGTGAGAGAGGGCAGACATGATTTCTCTGCACTGCTGGAAAGACAGAAATAAAGGCATGTAAATACATTTCTGTCTGTCTCTTTCCCCTCCCTGGGGATGGCAGGGAAGAGGGGAGGAGTGGTTGTGTTCTTCTCACGTTTGAGGAGAATCGGCCGATAGAGATCTGGCCTTGTCTTGCCGGGAGCCGAGACGGGGGAGATCAACAAGGAATCAAGCCGGGCACCTGGAGAGTGGCCAATTCCTCTGACTGATGAAGGCTTTGAAGATTCCGACACTTCACAGGTGAGTAGGGATCTAAGCCTAGGTTTTCCTGGTTTAGGGCCAATATTCTAACCACTTCATCACACTGGCTAAATGCTTAGAAATGCTTCATCCTGATTTGCCTGTGCTATGACTGCAAAATTGTAACACCTGCACTAGTTGGACTGGGCTTGCTCCTCCTCAGCCAATGTTTTGCAGTCAATAAACATGCAGATCTTCCCCATACCTGTCATACAAGAATTGCAGGGGACCCCATCCCCTCACAACAGGCCACGGTTGTGTACAAACTATAACTCCAAAGCACATTCAAAGCACCCTTTTCCTCTCAAAGAATTCTGAGCACTGTAGTTAGTTAAGGGTTGCTGGGAATTGGAACTAGAGTGACCAGAATTCCTTGGGGGGGGGAGAGAAATATGCTTTGAATGTGCTTTAAAGATATAGTGTGTATGCAGTCTAGGAGTGATTGTAACTGTAGAAGATGCTTTGCTTGCTATATATTTCTACTCTCCTGTTTTGAATCTGGTAACCCTAGGAAAACAAAACTGCATATTCTGACCAAACCACTCATTCTAACTAGGAAAGTATTTTCTGAATTATAGGATAAAGCAGCTATATCTAATATAAATAGCTCGGGATCATTCCTACTATTATACATTTAAAATATGGCAAAGGCTTAAAATTGAGACAGAAGGCAAAGTGCAGCTAGAATGTCTAAGAAATAGAGGCTGGGGGGACATCTACACTTCAAGTCAGTGCTGGGGGGCAGCTAACCTTGAGGGTGGGATCCACTCCTAGATGCCTGATGCTCCCACGGCCAAAAGGAATCACATTCACGGGTGTCTCCACCTGAAAGACCTGTCTGAGGAATTTGTTTTTGGATGAATGAACCAACTGCAGGATGTCAGAGCTAAGCATGTCACGGTTTTTCTCGAGAAAACCTATAAGAAAGCAGAAGCAGGGTAAATCATTTTTTTCTGCTTGATGCCAATTTACTGAGTTCCCTTGGCCATTCTCCCTCCTCTCTCTTTGATAGTGGCCATTCCCACTCCATTGAAATGGACCCTGCCTACCACACCACTTCAGTAAAGTAATGAAACAGCTGTTTATGAACCAAGAATTAGTCTGACAGTATCAATGTGCAGGATTTGAAACTGGGGAAAAAAGGAACTCTCTTTGAATTGATAGATGATATAATGCTGGGACAGGGAACTTTTATTATTGACTCACCTTTAGACTGGTAATAAACAACACCAGCAAAATGGTTGATACCAAAGACTGTGTCATGGACGCTTCTTGGTGGAATGTAGATTTTGCTTCTGCAATGATGATTGTTGATTTTGTGCAACATGGTTGTGTCTGTTCCCTGGAAGCAAACCACAACATGAGATTAAAGTGGGTCAGGGAGGATGCTAATACTTGCTCAAAACAAGGAAAATGTGTGGCAAAAGACTTCCTGAGTTGCGACAATGTGGCAACAACATTTTTAGAGTCAGGAAATATTTTAGAGAGACAGAAACCTGAGGGGGTCTCTGTTAGGTTGCCTGCACAGCAAATAGCTCCAGATGTTTAAAGCAAGAAAGCCAAGCTACACAGCTAGATTCACAACATGCAACACAAATCAATACAATATAGCAACAGAAAAAATAAAAACAAAGCTAATTCCCTGTGGCAGCCTGGAGAAAAACCACAATACTCACCTTAGGGAACCTGCTTTCTTCATCAATGAGTGACACAATATTCATGGGTTTGAGTGCAATCACTTCCAAGGCGGTACAGTTATCCGTGAAGTCAATGTGACTCCAGGTGATATGCTCAGCCAAGTATTCCTCCTGCTCTAGCTTGAAGACATGTGCTACGAAGAACTGCTGGAGATGCTCATTGGCAAAGTTGATGCACAGCTGCTCAAAACTGCAGGGACACAATTATTTCTTATTTATCGTGAACATTTATATTATTAATATAATCTTCCCTTCTAGTCCTTCATAGCCTTCAGATATTGAGGTCTGGGTAAAATATACACTTAATGAGAAATACAACTGGCTGAGTAACCAATTAAAAGACAAATGATGAATCCACTAAAAATCTTGAATCACAGGCAGCTCTCATGAAATCTAGCATATATCAAGGGCAAGTAATAAACACCACACACTTTCACTTCAGCATGAAGCTGTATCAGTGGACCTCAATCATCTTCAGTGTGGAAATTAATTAACTTAAAATATAACTTCCATCAATACTAATGGTTACAATTTGTTTCTGACATGGTGTGCTATTTCTCAAAACATCCCACAAAACAGTTAAAACTTGAATGTCATACCTGTTAGTGGTAAAATTTTCAAAGCCAAAGATGTCCAGTAGCCCAATGGACCTGCATGTTTTTTTATGACCCTGAGATGGTGGGTTGTAAATTGCAGTATTGATCTTATTAACTATCCAGAGGAAGAGGAGTCCATAGATCCCCTGGGTAAAGAAAAGGTGCATAAGAGCACGGCATTTAACATAAGTTGCATTCACATGTGGGGTTTATAGCATTGGTTTAGCTGATTATAAGGCTAGTGCTTGTGTCCCATTTTCTAAAGTTCCTTTCACACTGTACAAACCTGTTTCATCACATCTCAACCACTATACCATCAGGTTGCAGTAAATGCCATGCACACAGCAACAAGAAGCTGCAATAAATAAATAAACATCCACAGATGCCAACATGCCATCCCTCTCCTCCACATTCTGCCATTCTGTGCTGAAATACCAGCTCCACTGACATCAAGAAAAACATACAACATTCACCATGAGAGTAAGCCCATGGATGAGAGCCAAGAGTGATAATTTTTCTCTCTTGATTTAGGAAGCATTATAGCTATAGGCTTGTATAGATTCAAACTTCCTTAATAAATCAGATGCTAAAGCTGGAATACCAAAGAGGACATTGTTTGTAGGATTTTGTCTTTAGACTGTTATTAAACTTCAATGACATGTACAACCTTATCATTTTTATTTTATTTATTTCTTCATAAAATGTATGAACTGCCTCATTGTAGAAAACCTCAAAGCTTTTTACAAAACATAACTGAGAACCACACATGAGGAGAGCTGTTTATCTTCTTTACCTTTACGAAGGCATCTCTCACATCAGCAGCCTGGGCTACACTTAGGGGCATAGAGACGCTCTCTCCCCTGATGATGATCGAGTGGTTTGTAAGGCTGCTGTGGAGTTCCCCGGAATCCACCTGTAAGAATGACAATTGAATTGCGTCATTTTTCTGTAGATGCAGGAGATCTGGCGAGAAAGGGCAGCGCCTCCTTCAAGAGAAGGGATATAAAGACACTTAATAGAGATGCGGGTGGTGCTGTGGTGTAAACCACTGAGCCTAGGGCTTGCCGATCAGAAGGTCAGCGGTTCAAATCCCCGCGAATGGGGTGAGCTCCCGTTGCTCAGTCCCAGCTCCTGCCAACCTAGTAGTTCAAAAGCACGTCAAAGTGCAAGTAGATAAATAGATACCACTCTGGCGGGAAGGTAAACGGCGTTTCCGTGCACTGCTCTGGTTTTGCCAGAAGCAGCTTAGTCATGCTGGCCACATAACCCGGAAAAACTGTCTGCGGACAAACATTGGCTCGCTTGGCCTGTAAAGCGAGATGAGCACTGCAACCCCAGAGTTGTTTGCAACTGGACTTAACTGTCAGGGGTCCTTTAATTTTACCTTTAATAGAAAACAGAGCAAGGCAAGGCAAGCCTGCCATCATAGCAGTGGCTGGTGGCAATGAGAGCACAAGATGTGATCTCTAAGCAGAGAAGACAATATGGTAAAAAGTGTGCTACAAAAAGGGGGGGAAACTGGCAGGGGACAATGCAATACAGTGTGGTTAGAATGTCAAATTAGGAGCTGGGAGATCAGGTTCAAATCCCCATTCATCCATGAAGCCCACACCGCTTGCGATGGAGTGGGAAGCTATATTCACTGCCCTGAGTTCCTTTGGAGGAAAGGTTGTAGGGATGAAATAAGTAAATAAATAATATTCATGCGCAACACCAATACCTCAAGCAGTTTAGTTGCAATGGAAAAGTGTGCAGAATCCAGTACAGCACAACAGTCCAAATTATCATACACAGCAGCTAGATAAAGGAAAAGGTAAAGCTTGGTGATCATTTATAACATAAAGCATGTAACATACTTTTTCTCATTCAAGAAGCAGCCATTAGGCTAAAAAAAGTAACAACAGAAGAGGAATAATGTAATCTCCCTAAGATACCAGGGTATTTGTGTTCATAAACCATGTGGAAAATGGGAGATGCCCCTTAAGGTATGGTCCCTGAACCTTCTTACATGGAAATGTAATATACTGTACAGACATTAAGCAGTGCCAGTAATTAAAATGGTGATTTTTTTTCAACTGTGGTAGATGGGATCCTTACAAATATACCTGCCATCCCCTGCCCACTTCTCAAAATGTTGATCCCTGAAGATCACTACAGAAACACCCCATGCATCATTCATTGCTTTCTTGCTTTTCCAAATATGGGCAATCTGTTCTGTGGTAACTGTGTGAAATAAAACTTTGAATTATCCAACTTCTCCAACTAAAATATTTTTCCCCCTACACTACACACAAGTATCACAAAGCATTCATCTTAACAGTATGTATAATAAGGAAAGTCCTTTTCAGGGTAATGTATCTACATTCCTCTGCACTTTCTTATGTAGATAACAAAATGTTGTTTTCTGCTCAAGGTATAGTCTGGTAATTTCATTAACCCCTATTTTCTCCTCTTTGGTCAGTGTGTGTTTGTGTGTAGGCGCACACGCTGGACTTACCTTCAAACTCCATATTCCCCAGATGCAAAATGGCTGCCAGCAGTTTGCTTATGTCCCAGTGCTCAGAATCAGAGAACATCAGGATCTTCATGGCAGAGCGAATATGAGCATATTCCTTGGCATCATTACGGCCTTCACAGGAAGTGCAGTCACCCTGAAAGACAGCACAGTGATGACATTTTTATACCGTAATGATATGGGGTGGTTCGTTTGAATGATTTCTCAAGGATGGTATCGTGATTCTGTGAATCTGGTTGCAAAAGGAGATTGCTAAACTGACTTGTGAACCTTAGCCAAGCAGATTTCCTTTCGTTGCGAAGATTGGCAGTTCACCTATGCTCAATCCGTATATGTATAAACTAGGGGCTGTAACCTTGCTTATTTTGTTCACCCAACCCACCTACCTCCCTACGTCTCTTGCCAAAGCCACAAACCCTCCCATTCATTACACCTTGCCAAAGCCACCTGCCCCTCCCCTTCTCACCAAAGCCACTCCGCGCCTCAGTCCTCAGAGATTGTGTGCACACAATACATTTACAGCTAAGAAAACTGGCATAGAATCATAGAATCTTAGAGCTGGAAGGGACTCAATGGTCATCTAGTCCAACCCCCTATAATGCAGTATCTTGGCTACAGCATCCATGACAGATGGCAGTCCAACCTCTGCTTAAAAATCTCCAAGGAAAGAGAGTCCACCACCTCTCGTGGGAGTCTGTTCCACAGCCAAACAGCTCTTATTGTCAGAAAGTTTTTTTGAATGTTTAGTCAGAATCTCCTTTCTTATAACTTGAAGCTATTGGTTCAAGTCCTACCCACCAGAGCAGGAGAAAACAAGCATGTTCCCTCTTCCATGTGACAGCCCTTAAGATATCTGAAGATAGCTATTGTATCTCCTCTCAGTCTCCTCTTTTCCATCTGTACCCATAACAAGCAAACACAAAGCAAAATGCATTCTACTGTGTGTTCCCCTTTTAATCTAATCTATATATTTGTGTGTGTATTTTTTCTGTACTTCCTCATGAGCCACAAAGACCTTCAGACCTTTTGTGAAATAGGCAATCTTTGAATTCCAGAAGTAAATTCTGCCCTGCCTAGTTATCAGATTAATTTCTACTTGCTTCATATTTTATTATGATTGTTATGATTATTATTATTTTACTTTACTTTATTATTAAATTTATATACCATCCTTCATCATAAGATCTCAGGGCAGTTCACAGAATAAAATACAAGATAAAAACACAAGTAAATAATTAAAACAAAACAGCAAAACAATAACCCCCCCTTCCCAGAGAAACACATTTAAAAGGCCGCAGAACATCAGATGTAACTGAATATTAATCAGTGTGACTGATTTCCAAGAAAATATGTGTCCTTTAGCAAATGACATTCTCATTCTGTGATAGCTGGTAAAGCCCTCCTTTGGTTAAGATGGTACCAAAAAAACCCTCTCCAATTTAGGGAAATGCTCAGAGCAGAGAGAGTGTTTCCTTTTTAGGACCACATTCCTTTCATAAACATTTCACTTTCATGTATGTCTTTCTAAAGGGGGGAGGGAATGGCAACTGGGTTTCTGTTTCCCATCTAAGAATGGTTTGCAGATGCTCAGTGGGAAAAAGTGCCCAAAGGCCAAAGTACATGCTTTATGCAAATACATAAAACTATCACCTGGAAGTTCTTTTCTTCTTTATTAACTGCTTCACTAAGCAGGAGTGAAAGCAGGGTGTGTGTGTGGGGGGGGTGAACTCTTCCCACACTCCTGTTTCTCTGCTCTAAATTGCCTCTTCCTCTAGCTTTCTTCCCTGTAGGGTATATAAAAATGCATGGAAATACATGTGTAAACTTTGTGGGAGGAAAAGCCTCTGTGCGCTTGTACTGGTGTGAAATGGCTGGTAAGGACCAGGTTCACTGATAGACATAAGGCACAACTTGTCAGTTTGCATTTCTTAGTACATAAAGTATTGATCTGATGTGCAGAGATCTTTCCTATTCTAATAAATTTAAGAGGGCTTTGAAAGCTGCTCTGTGAAAGAAACAAGCAGAAGGCTCGTGATGTTTGGGTTATCCTTCAGAGAAGCTGAGTATAGCTGGCTCAAACTGCTCCTGTTATCTCTTTCTGACAATAATAATAGGCCAGAAGGAGCCTGGGTTTCACTTTTTTTCTTTTTCTCTTTCGTTCTGTGTGGTGTTCTGTATATAGTATGCTTCATGTTAAGTTT
This sequence comes from Podarcis filfolensis, assembly GCF_964270895.1. Taxonomy (NCBI): domain Eukaryota; kingdom Metazoa; phylum Chordata; class Lepidosauria; order Squamata; family Lacertidae; genus Podarcis; species Podarcis filfolensis. The sequence continues at coordinate 39,579,638 of NC_139608.1, read as the reverse complement.
TAGTCTTCTTATAAGTTATTGTAAGTTTAAGTTAAGTTAAGTCTGCTGCAACTGGACGTCTTATGGACAGTGCCAGTCCTGAAAGTATTGGATTTGTGACTATTATGCTCATTTGCCTTCAGTAGCAGTAAAGCTCTGCTGGATGAAATACAATTGCCTCTGGTCCATTTTTTGGGAATCCTGCAATGCATTTAAGTTTTTTACTCTGCTAACTATATGTTGGAGTTCTTCTCTGGATCAATATTGAGTAGAATTCCATGATACAACTTACCATAGTAAGATAGGTGTACTCTGAAGCTGTGCCCAGATTCAGCATCTTCTTCTGCTCCAGATTCATCCCCATTAACATGCAGTAAAAGATATGATAGTTCCTTTCCTCAGGAGCCTAGAATGATAAGACCACCCCCACAGATATAACAGCAGCACAAATGAAAATAGGAACACTGCCCCAATTAATGTGTGCTCTGAATTACCTGGCGACAAACCCGAGACTTCTCCAGAAGGAACTGTTCAATCCGAGCTCCTTCTATCACCCCGTTTTGGTTGAAATGTATATCGATGTATTTCCCAAAGCGACTCGAATTGTCATTCCGAATTGTCTTGGCATTTCCAAAAGCTGTAAGTGGGTGAGATGGCACCATGAAGGGGAGGGCCACTCTTTTGCTTATTTGAAATCATTCAGGGCACTAAGATACTTGGAAGTTCTTCTTCACAAAGTAAGAGGTGCTCATTTTATTTTATTTTATTTTGATTTATAGTCAACTACATCCCAAGATCTTAAGGGTGGTGAGCCATCTTTAATGTATAAACATTTCAGTAAAATAATCTGATTAAAACACCATGAAAAGTCCATAAACCTCTGCCAGATATTGACTGTTTACAGTGTAGCCAGCTAAAAGTACAGATGTATGTGCCATTTCTAATTTCTTTTAAGAATATTCCAGAACTGGGCGATACTTTCTCCCCAATACTTTCCTTATGTGTGACAGCAAAGGCTGACTGCATGCCCTTCTCTATAAAGACATCCTGATATATTTAATAGCTGAATAGGGAATGCAAGTGGAACCTCCAGACTGAACAGTAGATATGACTGTATATGATGTACATTCTAGGGGTGCTTTCAGACGTGCAGAATATTGCATTAGTTTTCCTGATTATAAGGCTAGCACTTCTGTTCCATTTTCTAATGTTCCTTTCACACTGCAGCACCTGCTGCGATACAGAACTGTGGCTTTTTTACCAATATACTGGCATGTTGAACTAAATTCCATTCACACTAGTGAGCATGGTGTGTCACAATAACAACCATCGTTGGACGACGTCACTGGTTCACCACCCTTTTGCACATGAATGCTTCTGCTATACTGGTATACAACACCAACTTTCTTCACTTTACTCCTGCAATTTTATGGGTTAAGAGGCATGCAAACAGATTTTTTTCTGGAATCAAACAACATGAACATGAGTGCTAAACATCCATTGGTTTTTCAGAAGTGGCTTTTACATCTCCTGAAAGCTGAAATATAATGCAGAAATTAACAGTCAGGGAAAGGTCAGGGAAATAGAATGAACTGCCATGTGAATGGCATTATATAGCCTACCTTCTAAAATGGGATTGGCCTCTAGAATCTGTTGTTCAATCCAAGAATGTTGGCCGCTAATAGCTGCTAAGAACTGCAAAATCAGCTTTGTGCTTTCGGTCTTCCCTGCTCCGGATTCTCCACTGAAATAAGATATCAAATCTGGTGAACTCAGTGATCAACTCTCTTGACAAATTGGAATAAAAAGTGGCCTGTTTCTTCTTGCTCTTGAATAATCTTAAATCAATCGTTGCAGGAAGAGAGTGAATTTTGCTTTCCACCATCACACAAAGTGGATATTCTCTGAACAACCATTTAGCTGTGTTTTGATACCTCTTGCCTACACCTGTGTTCCTCTTCTTTTGCATTACTGTTGTCTCATTTAGAATGTGTGGCATTTGAGGGCATGTGCCTGTTTTTTCTGTACGCCTATCAAAGTCAGGCCCATGGTTACTACATGAACAAAAGAGCTGGACCAGAGCAGAAGCAGCTTGCTGGGTGGGGCAAAGCCACTATGCTAGCATCCCAGCGGGTGGGTCACTGTTGCCTATCATCAGGTTGAGAAAGAAGCAAGGTCAGTGTGATGGAAACGCAACAACAGAGCCGATCCCACCTGCTAGGAAGCCAGCATAGTGACTCTGCCCACTGCCCACAGCTGGCAAGTCACTTCTAAACCAGACGCCTTTTTCTTTTACACCACTGGAGCAAAGTGCCATAAAAATAATGGTGTTGTCATTTCTACGCTGGGTGGTTCAATATGGGGGCTTGAACTGCAGTTACATCATTACGATATCACAAATGGGTAGGTGGCTGGCAAGTGGCTTTTTTGATTTATCAGAATTTCCCTGGAAAGGGTAATTTTGGATTAAATGGGCAGGGTGAATATGGTTTGACATTTTGATGCCAACGACACTGGACGGCAGTGCAAAAAGTTTGCATTCATGAGAAACGCAATAAACACCCATCAGGAAGCTTCCCTTAGATGTTGCTCTTTTTCTCCCACCCAACCCCACCAGCTATTCTTCTTTGGAATAGCATCAAACTTTCCCACTACTAATTGCCTCTACCTGATGATGCAGCATTGGTCTCTTTTATTTCTCTTCATGTTGAAATAGCAATTGTCAGCAATGGCAAAGACATGAGGTGGCAGTTCTCCAATCCTCTTGTTACAGTAGAGTCTAATCTGTTCCATGGTATACAGTGGCAGCACTTGGTATGGATTCATAGCTACCAAGATAGATCCTGTGTAGGTCTAAATAAATTAAGATGCTTATGACACAAACCCCAAACAGTATTCTCATCACCTCATGCTCTGCCCTTATCAAGTATCATAAAACATGTGTAGGTAGATTAGAAGCTTTTGAAATGTAGTAGAAAGCAGAATAAATGAATGAAAGTGCTCTGCCTTTAGAGTCTGCCGTACACTACTATAGGGGTCAACAACATTGGACACATTATTCATATCATATAAACATTTTGGGCATGAGTCGGCTAAGTTGTTGCCTGCAGGGAGAAATGTCCACCTGCACAACAGGTCTCTCCCCACTCTTCTCCCATGCCTCCTAAAGCTGCTGTGGAGGATTGAAGGAATCTCCAGAATGGGTTTAAGGGATATGCGAGGGGAGGGAGCGTTTCATTGCACGAGCAGAACTCATCCCACGTACACATACCCCACTTACTGCTATGTTGCATTTGACTCTACATTTTTCTTATCATTCATAATCAGTAGTCCAGGTGCACATTTAAACAGAGAATTCTGTTATCCCTAGACTGCAAATAAAGTCAGTAAAACCCATTCTTCCATCATCCCATCAGAGTTTCTTCCTTACCACTTTTCCATGTAGGCTCAGAAAACAATGGAAGTGACAGCAGCAGTACTTAAATTTTTTTCTTTGGGGGGGGGTTGCTATGCTTTGTGGGGGAGAACTCCCTCTAGCAATTTGAGAATAAATTGATAGGCTTCTCCCATGTGTGTGAGTGAAGCACAGTAAAGTCAGAAAGGAATTTGTTTCACTTGCTTTCCAGAACAGCTGTACAATTTTTTTTTAAATGCCTCTGTAAACTTATTTGAGATTAACCTCAATAAACCCAGTGGGGCTTACTTCTGAGTAGATCTGCGCAGGATTCTAAGGCAACTATGGTGAAAACTGAAGCACACCGGTTTTTATTCCAGATTAGTTATTTCATGACACTTTCGTCTCTGGCTCTGCCCATCACTAGCTGTGCCCATCACTGCTGGCATGTGGCAACTGTCAGACCAAAGGCATATAGTTCTCTAAAGAAATAGGTTGCCCACACCTTTGTTGATGTTTTTAGAGAATGTATATTGAAAATATTTATTTTACTTAACAAAATGCAGATTTCTTCATCAAAAAAATCTAAGTAGTCTTACAATCACATTGAAGTATTCCCTACTGGGGTTTTTTTGGGAGGGGTTGTTGTTGGATATCAATTAATGTCAATTGAAGGGAAAGGAAAATGATGATTAATTCACTGAGAGGAAAATCTGTGATCAGACAAAATACAAGCTTGTATTTCACATTATTACTTGACAATGAAATGCCACATTCCTAACTTACATAGATGTTGTGTTCCTTGTAGCGGATAAGAAGGTTGCGCACCATGCCAGCTTCATTCATGTCTCCAAGACGTATCATATCTTCAACTCCTTTGACAGAAGTGGGATGCATTGGCCGCACATTGCAGATGTTCCGAGCCATGATCCAGTGTTCCTTAAATACAACTGCTTTTAACTAATCAGCTTAGATTTTATACACCACCTCAGGTCACTCCTAGGAACTAACCCTTGAGACACATTAGAGACAGGCCATCGATCAAAATTATTTCAGAAGTGCATTCAAACACTATTTAAGAACAGATTGTTCAGATATGGGCCTCCAGTTTGTCCCATCTCACTGCATAACTAATTCGCATAAAGTTCCAGCTATGAATCCTAGATTTCTATCAAGACCAAGAATAACTTGATCTCTGGTTGTGGCATTCAGACCCATCCCTAGCTCTTTCGCTTTATGTAAAACATTTGGATCTGTAGAATAAATGTTGTGACACCTACCTTGCCTTCATCATCTTCCAGCAAGAACCGTCCAGACTCAGAAATCTTTACAACTGCCCCAATGGGCACATTAAACTCACTTCCTGAAGAGGCCTCCAACCATATATGGTCACCCTTGTGGAAGAAAGGACATAAAATTCATTTACTTATTTGTGATATGTTACACTTCTTGTGCTTTGGAGAACCGATTCCTCCGACTTGATGTTGATTAAACTGTGGGAACCTTTGCTATGGATCTTATGATAATTTTTCAACCTAACATTTCCTTCTTTAATAATGTTGTGAGTTTGGGGGGTTTAGACTGCATGATGCCTGAGTCCTTTCTAATTCCTTGAATCCTGGATCCAGCAAGGCTTAAAATCTAATGGAGGATTCCATTGTTGAACTAGCAGGCAAGCTTCTTGGTAATGTCTTAAGTATGCTGAATGGCCCTAACTATGTTTGTTAGTGTAAGAAAGGAAGCTGGCTCTGTGCCAGAGGGCAACTGGGCGGGGGCCCTCCCTCACTTGGCTGGTAGAGAGGACAATAGCCAAAGTGTAAGCAGTGGCAGACCTTGGTGTCTCAAATATCAGTGGTGCCCTGTGTGACGCCAAAATCTGCCCCCCCCCACCCGCTGCCTCTCATCTTCTGTTGGACGTCTTCCATTAGAAGCCAGAGAGTGAGAGCTGTCTAACCTCAGATTCATTTTCTTTATTGTCTTATTTATTTTTCTGACTTAAGGCCTGGCTGGTCAATTTTATAAGCATCTTGTTTTCTCAGAGCATTGTTGCAATTGCGTATTGCCAAGGTTTATTACTATGGAACAGTTTACTGGTAACCTTTGTTATTTCTATTTCTTCTTTAAAGTATTTTATTAGCTTACATTTTATAGGCAAACAATTGTAAAATACAGCAGCTGTTGCAGTACTTCATGGACTCATGCAACAAACTGCCAGAGGTGATTTCCACATCACTCACTGGATTTCATTTTTTTAAAAAAATTAAGCAAAACCAAAGGCTGCAAATTTAAGTAGAATAACTATAGGGAGTGGGGACAGTTAGCTATTTCCCCTCTGTATGTAAGTTCAAAATCCCACTCCCCACCCCAGAGTTGGAACTTGGGGATACATCCTCTTATCTCATTTATATTTTTGGAAAGAAACACACATTGGATGTAAGACAGCAACTGTATTATAGTTTGCTTCTTTTGTGCTATGACAGTTTTGTGTTGTATATAGCTCAGATCTTAAACTGCACCATCACCCCCAATGTATATATGATGTGTCCCACCAAGATAAAGGACTAGACTTACTTTTCTGAAAACAACCATCCTGCTTCAGGGTGATACATGCAGCCTGTGTTCATAGGGAGAAAAACATCAGAAGAAGGTCAAATCTTCAAGGGACAAGAAAAATCATAATCCAATATGTAACTAACAAATTGGTTACAAAGTTTAGAGGAAAAACCAAATGGGAATTCTTTGTATGGTAGATGGAAAAGTGGCAAGTGAGACCAAGGCTAGATGTAGGAAATATATTTAATGGCCTGCATAATCATCCCAGATTATGTTTTATGTACTTGCTGGCTTTAAGAGACAAATCCATAAATGTTTTTCCATTTCTCTGTTTTTCTCCTTACAATAATTTATCAGCATTTTGGGACACACTTCTCCTAACAGCAAGACAAAACGGGGAGTGTTTCCAAATCTGAGTAAAATCTATTCCCTAAACATTCAAAAATCAAAACATTCTTCCCAAATGATTAAATACTCCATAGTGCAATCGGTTAAACACTGCTCTTATGTAAGACAATTTTAATATGAATATTCACCTGAAACTCTGAAATCTTACATGTTTCTGACCTTAACATAGTGTTTTTATTATTATATGTAAAGCATTTGAATATAAAATTATTATTTGGCACATCACTGGGTGGCAAAGGCTCAAAGGTAAAACATTGGAAACATTTTTGAAATAACAGATTATCTTTTTGAACATAGCACTTACATTCCTTGTAACACAGGATGTCTGGCTTCAAATATTAAAAGTATGGTAAATCAAATATTAAGAGTATGATTGAAAACACCCCAATAATTATATTTTAAAATTAGTTTTCTTGAGTCATATCTTCCTCCAGGATGATAGTTGCTAAAATTGTGCCTTTCTGGAACATTGCAGTTCTGTTATTCAACTATTGTAAAATTTATATTTTAAAGGTTAAAGGCCTTTGATTACTCAGAAATGAGTTGTGATCAACGGGGCTTACTTTAAAACAATTTTGTCACATATTTTCCTTAAAAAAAATACAAATAAAAAAAATGACTGCAATCTTACAATTGGTTACAGGCTGTCTGTGGAGCCTTTGGAAGTTCCCGAAGTGGGTGCTGTGTCAGGAGCTCTCAGTATGCCCACTAAAACCTCAGTGGGCATGGATGTACCACCGAGGGAAAGCACCAGGGTTTGAAACACATTGAGGGTGGATCAGAGGAAACCTTGGACCCACAAGTTCCCAAGTCCCTTTGATCCTCCAACACACCAAAGTCAAACAATACACCAAGCCCTAGATCTGATGCAGTTAATTTCCCTCCCTCCTACTAGTATAAGGGGGAAAGAGAAAACACTCCCCCCGCCGCCACCATCTTCTGCCCTGGCCACCTCAAGCTAGCAGGGCATAGAAAGTGGCAATAGATTTCCCATGGATTCTCCTCCCTCTCCCCCTAACTCCGTAGGATTGCTCTCTTAAAGTTCACCCCCAGCCTCCTAGCCTGTAATAACTTTGTTATCCGATATGTCCACATCAAATGGCCATATTCCTGTGATAAATTAATAAAAAATAACTAAGATGGAGAAGGATAATTTTCAACCCTTCTGTGTGGAGCGGCTTATAGGAAGCAATTTCTCCTTTGCTGTTGCATTTTAAAACCCACTATCCACACCAAATGAAAGAACAAAGAGTGTACTTACTCCCTGTTCAGAAGATTGTTATGTCGGATGGATTTCACGTCTCTCTTTTACAGAAGTAGTGTAATAAGAAAGGAGATTTAGCCACAGAAGGCCAGTTCTCAAGAAGGCCAGTTCTCAAGAGTTCCACCCTGAAAAGACAGTCCTCTGTTCAACGAGGAAGAGAAGAAACGAATGACGTTCCCTTCGTAGTTATTTATTACAGGACTTTGCCCCCCTGTTCGAATATCTTCCATTTCTGCAGCTGGCATTTCAGTCAAGTGAGGTCAATTAATACCTTCATTCACAACTCTTTTGAGTGTCCCTGTAATTTTAAATTCATTACCCCAAATAAATTTGGTTTAGATATTTCTAAAAGAAAGAAAAATCTGAATGCCTGGTGCTTTTAAATAGAAACCAAAAACTCAGATGCAGTTGAAGGATATCTGGTGGTAATTATCATATACCCTTCTCTCACACCTAGAAATGACTGCCTTTTTTGAGATGGTGCCTGCTGTTACGCATGGTAGGGTCCACAGCTGATGCCTGCCCTGGAACTCCCTTTAATTGTTTAATTTCCTCCACCTGTCTGCCATCTAAATTTCCCACAATGCCTCCTGTTGGAGCATTGCAGGAAATTAAACGTGTGGCTTTCAGATATCCATTGCAGGCTACCTTTTGAAGAAAGGGTGGGATATAAATTCAGAAGGAAATTTTTAAAAAACTGATAGTAATTGGAGTCCTAATGCTTTGTGTCATTGCTGCTACCAGTCAAGCCGGTCAGGAAGGCCACTGATTTAAGGGGGCAGTTTGCTAAGGGGCCCCTTAAACTTGGAACTAGTCCACGAACAAACACGTGTGTTCTTTTTTCTTAAAAATTATTAGATTCAAAAATAATTTTATAAATATTTTTAAAAGAACTCATTTTCACCTACAAACGTGTGCAGCTTTAGCCAATTAATCAAATATGATTCATCAACTCAACTAAAAATTGTTTACTCAGCTTATACCCTTATAAAAACCCATTCTGAATCTTGTAACACTTTCTCCACATGCATTTGTTTATTTGGGTTGCTGTTCCACTGTTTATATGTTCTTTCTCTTTCTTGCACATTTGCCAGCGCATTTCCAATTAGACAACTCTATATCACATATTAGGAGATGTAATTACTGCTGCTGATTGAGACAATTTATACCATCAGCAATCAATAATGATGAACAAGTTAGATAGCCATGTGCATGCTGAATGAGTAATGCTGAGTGACATTAATCCTGCTATTCTGGAGAACAGAAGTTCATCTGTTTGAACGTATACAGAACTTCTCAGCAGCTTCTTAATAGTCTGCTGCCATATGGATAAACAGGACTTAAAAAGCACGTGGGTGTTACTCTTGTTGTTTTTCTCTTTCTTGAGAAAATGCACAAGTTGTCAGTTGCACAGACTAAATTAAGGTCTGCTTCAGCCCCTATTGCAGTTATATGTCTCTGAGCTTCTATAATCCTGGACATAACACCTCACAGATAAATGCTAACTTCACTTCACATACTTTTTGCCTTCAGCAACTACGTATTAAACACTTCGCTTTACCTAAGCACATTTGTATTGCTACATTAGTGAATACTACTGTTACTTTTTTTAAAAGCTCATGGAAGGGAGAGAAAGAAAGAAAGAAAGACATACCAACTAAAAGTCTCAGGTATTTCCCCAGTTTTCTTGAGCATCTTATCTTTAGACAGATTTGCTTTTCGCAGATCATTTATGCTGCTGTGAGAAGAATATAATTGGGATAGATATTGGGTGCATGGTATTGCACACCTATACACACACACCATCCAGGTGGGACGTCTTACTCCTGGTGTTACAAGGTAGGTCAATCTTTCCTGTCATGCAATCTCATTAGGACCTGCGTGACATCCACCCTTCCCTCTGGGATCCAGCCAACAAAGCATTAAAAGCACGAACTGCAGACTATTTTGTGCCAAGATCTGTCTCATCAAACACAAGTAGGTGCACACATAACAAGCAGAATACCTTCAATAAGCACTCATACATTTGTCACATCGCTCATAGGAACTAGGAAATAAGTAAATAAACATAATTAGAATTGGAAGTATTAGCCTTATAAATAATCAGGGTTTTTTTGCAGTATAGCCTCACTAAAATGATAGCAGGCTTATTTCAATGTATGAGGAATGCAAATACATTGCAATAAGGGGATATAAAACTCTGAAATATGTAAATGATCAATTACCAGTCTCACACCATAGCTCAATGGTAGAACACAAGCTTTCCATGCAAAAGGTCCCTGGTTCAATCCCTGGCATCTCCAGGTAGGACTGAGATACAACCTGGAGTCACTACCAATGGCAGACAGTACTGTCCTAGGTGGACCAATTGCCTCAGCATTAGGCAACTTCCTATATACCTAAGTAACTAAGTGTCCTGTTGTTGGCATAATACTAAATGGTTGCAGCACCAGCGAGAAAACGTGTCTCTGACTGGAGTCTCAGAGCTGAGAGTATACTTTTTAAAGTATGAGCAAAACCTAGGAGAAACTTTGAAACACTTTGGGGTATGTCATGTGCATTAATGGATAATGTGCACGAAGCCTGGAAGCAGATGCACACCCTACATTTAAAGCAAATCTAACGCAGTTTAAGCACTTGACTTCCCCCAAAGAATAATGGGAACTGTAGTTGAAGGGTGATGGGAATTGTAGCTCTGAAAGCAGCAACTAGTTCCCAGGATTCATTGGAACCCATGTGCTTCATGCATGTGTTGGGGGGGCTTTAAATGGATGTTGTGGATTTGCTGGCTACACCAGTGGCAAGATGCACATTTTTAAAAACTTTTATTTCTACCCTAACCATATTACTTCAAGATTTAGCAGCACAAACGGGGTCCGGCCGAGTCAGCCTGTGTCATATTCGTTTGAAACTGGAGGTTTTAGAAAGGGTTAAGTTGTGATAACGCCTTTCTTCCTTCTAGTCAGGGAAAGATCTATATATGGGGAGGCTCCTCCGTCAGAGCAAGGCTCAGCAAGGTTACAGCGAGGCCACCCGGAGCCGCCGCCTTCTGCGTCGCCCATGATGTGCTCAAAACAACACCACCCCCGCAGGCGACAGCACGCGAAGGCCGCTACCTCGTCCCACAAACCCCGCGAGATATTAACCTCTCGCGAGCAAATAGACGCCATGCCAGTCGCTCTCAAGCACGTGATAATTTTTCGCTGGCGCTCTGCATAAGCCTATAATAAATTACTCTAACGGAAGCTGTGCATTCACTATCGTACTGGATTCCTCAGGTCCTCCCCTCTCCCGGGGTGGAAGCGACAGTTGCTCACAGAAAGCATTGCTAAAATCTGGTTTTATACTGGATTCCTTGGCAGGTTTTGAATAAACATACACAAATTTATTGAGGGTTAATATCGTAGATAAATAAAAGGATGTAGAGTATACAGAGAATAACATGAGTTGAGAAATCAGAGAGGAGCTGAGGGAAGTCTTGGGGGAGGTGGGAGGGTTCTTTGGGAAGGGAGGGGGGAAAAGGGGGAAAATAATGACGATTATTTGTATTGATAATATGCTGAAACTGTTAATAATTTTTTAATAAAAAATAAATTGGTTTTATATAGTGGGAGGGTGTATATATTTTACTGCAGGTGGGACTGGGCGGTAGCTCTTTCCTCCCTCTGAGCAAAAGGTAGTAGCTCTTTCTAACAGGCGTTCTGCTTCGCACGGGAGGAAATGCAGGGAAAGTGAGACGAGCCTCGGCAAAGTCGTAGGAAGCGAGGCTGCTGCTTGCTTGCAATGGATCTCTCAGAATGTAAGATGGAAGGAGGTGGTGCGAAGGCGGATGGTGGTAGCTGCAACCTGAGGGATGCTTTGTATAGGAGAGGTTGGGCTCAAAAAAATTCCAACCAGCCTTAACCTAACTGGCAATTATTGTCACTGCAGGGCTGCCGTAAGCAGCCTTTGATATACGGACTTCAAAAAGTTTCAGAAGTGAGTACCAGTGGCAGGTTCAAATCCCCACTCGGGCCATGACGTTTACTTCGGCCAGTCACGGCGTCTCTTCGCCTAAACTACCTCGCAGGGCTGCTGGGAAGATAAATATCTCGACATCATTGGGAGTAAATATGGGATGAAATGTAAAAGCCAAATATTTTAAAAGCCAATATTATCTTTCCACACGAATAAGACTGGAGTTCGAAAGAGCAGCGGTTTATTTGTTGCTCCTTATTTGTTCATTACGAGGGTGGGTACGGAAAATAACCGAGAAGTTCCCTCTCCAGACAGCGTGCGGAACTACTCTTCTTTTTTCCTATCTCTACGGCTCAGGCACGCGGCAGAACGGAACGCCTTCCCTCCCTCACGTCACAGCGATATGGCCTCAGACCAGCAAGCCGCGCACGCGCAAGAGCTTCCGGATTCCATTGAGGGTGACGCCATTTCGCGGCTGCGGAAGTTCCTAGGCTCCGCGCGGGGGCGGATGGGAAGGTCGTGGGTACTGTTGCTTCCGGCTTAGAAACTGGAAGGTGATTTTCCCCCTTCCTTCCTTCCTTCTCCCCCCCTCAAACCCCCCACCGCGTCCCGGTTTCTGCGGTGCTCGCCGCCAAGCTCGGAGCCCCGCCCCCTCCGCTGGTCGCCCTGTAGTAGTGGGAGGCGGGGCTATGGAGACGGAGTATTACGGTGGGGAACCGTCAGGTACAGTCGGAGGAGCGGGGAGGTTGTGCTCAGCTTGCCTTAAGTGGATGAAAGACTGAGTGGCAGGGGGATAGGGGGATAGGGGAACGGGGAACGGGCGCCCACGGGGGCAAGCAGGGTGCTGGTCGGGGACCAAGGCGATGCTACTCTGCTCTCAGTCACCCCTTTTTTGTCGTGCCTTTTCATGATAAAAACTCGCGTGTGTATGTGCGCACGCACGCACACGCAGCATAGACTGTGACCCGCACAGCACGTAGCCTACGGCCCTTAACTTCCATGCAGTATATTTGTGTTTTGCTCATAGCTGAGTCCTTATCGTCTCGTCACAGTCTTGCACCCATAGACCTGGTGCTGATAAACGCGCTCACAAATATTTCGGCTGCCTGCATCTGATTTGGATTGCGTTTTAGTGGAATTTCTGCTTCCAAGTTACATACATGCCCCTCCAAATTGAGCCAGACAGGAGGAAGCCAAGATCACCTTTAGACCTGGACCGTTTCTTTTAGTTGTGTGAAACTTAGGCTTGCCCTTTGTGGAGACTGGGTAGGCTGATAGAGCAAAAAGTACGGTACTTGTTTCAGCCTGCTAGCAGTTTTCTTGCTGCTTCCTCCATTGCTTATCCTGTCAGTGGGCAAAAAAACACTCAGTCGGTTTCCGCAGTGCTTGATCCATGTGCACTTTGTTAACCGTGCATCTTTCTGGATGATCTGGTTGGTCTTCAGCTCACTATCTCTAGTTAGTTGGTATAGTGTATGGGTTCCACAAAATGATTTTGTAAACCATAAGTTGCTCCCTGCAGAAACTGAAGGCTCTTAGCAATTTCTCCTGTCTTCGACTTGCATCCTTGTTTTACAGCGATATCGAAAATTGATTTGTGCTTAGGCACGGCTAGCAGAATACAAAATGCGTAAGTCTTTAATGAAGTACAAAGAGCATCCTTTCATATATATATATGGTTTGCCACATATTGATTGAGTCCTAGCCTCTGTGTTTTAAAGGAATATGGGCATCACATATGATCAGAGGTCTTGTTTATTTTTATCAGAGCACTTATACCCAAGCACAAAATGTAGACTGAATCAGCCCTCAGATGCTGAAACCCAGAGTGATCCTTGATATTTCAGAAAATGGGAATGTGCTTCCCTAGACAAGTTCTTTTAAAGCAATGTTTATCTCTATAGTCTAAAACAGGCATAGGCAAACTTGGCCCTTCAGATGTTTTTGGGACTACAACTCCCATCATCCCTAGCTAACAGGACTAGTGGTCTGGGATTGTGGGAATTGTAGTCTCAAAACATCTGGAGGGCTGAGTTTGCCTATGCCTGGTCTAAAACAAGCGTGTTAGATGATATTGAAACATATTGGAGACAGTGTGGTTATATCATGAAAGGCTAAGACTGTCAGTGGCTGCTAAATAGGATGGATGTGTTGTGCCTCCACTATTGGAGAGAGTGTGACTTAATACCAGTTACTGGGAATTACAAGTAGAATATGTGCTGTTACACTTAGGTGCTGCAAGTGAGTTTCCAAGAGACATCCGGTTGGCCACTGTGAGAAAAGGATGTTGGATTAGGCGGACCTTTGGCCTAATCCAGCAGGGCTTTTAGGTTTGGGACTTCTTTTCTGAAAGCAGTCACCACTTGTTGATTTTGCTTTGAGTCTTTTAAATTCTGTATTCATCTTTTTTTTAAAAAAAAGTCTGCATCAGTTCTGTCTTATGTTGCTTGCCACCTTAAAAGCTAAGAGTATGGTAAATATAAAAATAATAGTAGCAGCCTCTGAGATTGTCCAATTTGTTGCTAACTTCATAGAGACTTTTTGGCTTCATACTGGCCATCCTGATGTTACCTGATGCTAGCTTTTTTGTATTTGAACAATACCTCACAAATTGTGACATTGTTTGCAAGTATATATAGTTTTCGTTAAGCTTCATTCTGATCTAAAAACAAGTATCATGTTACAGATGATGGTGGAGCAACACCAGTGCAGGATGAACGTGATTCAGGATCGGACATGGAAGAGAACGGAAATGAACAGCACTCTGAATCAGAGAATGGAAGCATAGGACAACATTCAGAGGTAGCTGTGAAAGAGTTTCAATAAATCCTGGTTCTTATGCATAGGAAGAAAACATTTCTTAATAAATGTTTGAAACAGCCCTAAATACATTGGGTGGTATCCAGCTTTCTCATCCTGTCAGTGCAAGGATTGCTACTTGTGCAACGGGAATTGCTCCCCCCCCCCCCCCGTGCTCCCTCTTCATTCTCAAATCTGCTCCAGAGGTTGGCGGAACCCCCAGAACAGAAGGAGGAGAATGGGAGGGAGAAGTCCTGTTGTACAAGTGTAAATCCTTGCACTGAGGGATGGTTACTTCACACTATTTAATACAACACTTTGCTTTGGTAGGAAACAAAGGACACCACTTTTTTTTGCAAGTGTTCACAGATTTTTCCAATAAAATTATCAAGAAAATGAAATATGTAATAAATAAATAAATAACAACCTGACAATTTTGCACAAATCCCTGAAATGCATTTATTTGCATCGTACCATGTAATGTAGTGGTGCTTCTAATACATTTTTAAAAATGGTCATTAACACAGGTATTGTAAAATAGAAAAAGAAATTGGTTTGTTAGAAGAGAAGCCAGATTGAAAAACAGACGTGTGCACTGTTTCCGTCACCTTAAAAATGTTTTTCATAGTTACATTCAAGCTTTTTTTCATCTTTAATTTGCCTTTTTGTGGCTTTCCTGGAATTACTTGTTTTTTCCAGAATGAACTTAGTGATGGAGAAGATGACAGACAAACTACAGAACACCCCATGACAGACTCTGAAAACGAAGATACTCCAAGGCAGAAACACAGTGATTCTGAAAACGAGGATGCTCCAAATGATGTCAGTGACTCAGAAAATGAAGGGACTCATAGAGGTAAAGACAGTGATTCTGATAATGAGGATCGCCCAGTTCACCATGCCAGTGACTCTGAGAATGAAGATGCTGTAAATAACCAGGCCAGTGATTCTGAGACTGAGGAGCCTCCTAAAGGCCATGGTAGTGATTCTGAAAATGAGGAGCCCCAGAAGCCCTTGGCCAGTGATTCTGAAAATGAGGAACCCCAGAAGCCCTTGGCCAGTGATTCTGAAAATGAAGAATCACACAAAGATCATACGAGTGACCTAGAAAATGAGGAGCCACAGAAACGTCCAGCCAGCGACTCAGAAAATGAAGAGCATCAAAAATCGCATGATAGTGATTCAGAGAATGAAGTAGCTCCAAAACCTCTTGCCAGTGACTCTGAAAATGAGGAGCCAAAGGTTCAGCCCAGTGACTCTGAAACTGAAGATATTACCAGAAACAAACCAGAAATAGAGACCGGTGATAGCAACAAAGAACATAAAGAGGAGGAGGAGGAGGAAACAGAGAATGGTGCTCAGCTTTCAGACAATGAGCAACTAGGAAAAAGGCTTCAGGACTCTGACAGCGAGGAAGAAGACAGTCCTAAAAAACAGAAGCTAGTAGACAGTGATGAGGAAGAAGGGAAAGAAGAGGAAAAATTGACAAAGAGGAAAGCTACTGTCCTCTCTGATAGTGAGGATGATGAAAAAACACGTAAGGAAATACTAATTTTAGACCCCTTGATTATTCAGTACTGGTTGAATCCCTAAAGAATGCATGAGTGGACTTCGTTGAAAAGGTGGTGCTTGTTCTCTGATGGCTCATTCACACCTGCAGTCGCCACTTGCATCATTGGTCCTCCAAGTGATGAATATGCATATGTGAAATAGCTTAAGGATATCTGGCTGAGTTTATCTCTAGTCCATGCCACTTGGTGTATGTCTTAGCTCCTGAGTTCATTCTCTCCCATTTATATTACAGTTAATTTGCCCTAATATATATATTATAAAATGTTGCTTAATTTTACACGGTGATCCGAAGTCTGCCTTTAAAATATGTTTTTTATTTTAAAAGTTAATTAAAAAACCCAGCAAGGACAGTACAAAATGCACAATTCACAATGTGCCTTTGAACAAAATGCTCCTGGGACATGATGACATGCTACCCTCTCAGGGACACTGCGTGCGGAAAATAGATGAGTGCCCCCATGGACCTGTACAGTTTCCCTGCAACGGATTTCATGTCATGTCCCTTTCGGAGACACTGCTACAGAAGTGATATTCCAGCCTTGGCAGGATTTTGGATTAGATTATTTTTGAAGTCCCTTCAAACTGGATTTCTGATAATGATATTCATACTAAATCAGACAAATATATGGGGGAAATGGGTGGGACTATATACTACATGTGCTGTTTCATTTACGTTAGCCCAAAGTCATAGCAATAAATTGCAAAATGATTAAAAAAGGGAAGGAAAGAAGCTGATACCAGAAACAGAAATTTTCACAAAATATCCAGAAGTAAGTAATATGTGTCTATTTACGTTAGAACTTAATTTGGAGAACTTTCCCAAAATAATTACCGTATTTTTTGCTCTATAAGACTCACTTTTTCCCTCCTAAAAAGTAAGGGGAAATGTGTGTGCGTCTTATGGAGCGAATGCAGGCTGCGCAGCTATCCCAGAAGCCAGAACAGCAAGAGGGATCGCTGCTTTCACTGCGCAGCGATCCCTCTTGCTGTTCTGGCTTTTGAGATTCAGGATATTTTTTTTTCTTGTTTTCCTCCTCCAAAAACTAGACACGTCTTATGGTCCGGTGCGTCTTATAGAGCGAAAAATACAGTAATCTTTGTCAGTTTACCAAGCAGACCTTGATCCAGTTTTGGCACCTGAAGCTTCCACCTTCTTTCCTTTTTACCTAATTGGATCAAGAACCGAGAGGGGAAATTGCTTCCCAGGCTAGTGCAGCAAAGAGGTTCAGAATCAGGCCTACTACAGTCACATGACAGGAGCAGTGCTGGCTCAGCACCCACTGAGACCATGTGCTGGATCTGCATCTGAACAGCCCCATTTCATGAGCTTTTGCTGGCTATTGCCCTTTGGGGTGGACAGATTGGGGCTCCTCATAGCAGGGGTGAACAGAGGGACACCTCTGCCCCCTCCAAACCTCCTCTAGTACAGTGAATCAGAGGTTTGGTTTGCTGTGTTAGTCTAGCAGGGAGGAGGCACCAAAATAGAGTGTGCAAGTTTTCTTTTGGTGTTTGATTCTGGCAGTATTTTAAGAGCTGTGATTGATTGTGCCTTCATCCAGGAAACTGTATATTAGGTTATTGATTCCATGTTATTGGTGGTACATGGGTCTTAAGATAGGCTCTCTGAAGTGTAATTGGAAGCTGATCGAGTCCAAAACCAAGTTCTAGAGGAAACAGATAATTGCTTTATAAAATTATTGTGACCGCTAAGTAAGAGATTTGCAGTACAGTACGTGTATGATGGTATGTTTAGCCACAGGCTTATTATATGATGATTATTATTATTTTGCAAAGTTGAGGTTGTTGACTACTAACAACTTCTTTGAATGATAAGTGAAGGAGACTTTCCCCTCTGCAAGTGTTGACTGTTTTTGGCTCAGTTATTGATGCGCTTCTTACTTTGTCCACCTATGTTAGCAGCTGTAAAAAAAAGCCGCATAATCTCAGATGGTGAAGAATCTGATAGTGATGCTGCATCAGAGAAATACGAGAAGCAAAAGAAACCTCTAGAATCCGATAGCGAGGATGAGGGTGACAAGGCTGATGATGGAAAGAAGAAAGAAGAGAAGGATCTTTTTGGGAGTGACAGTGAGTCAGGAAATGAGCAAGAGTAAGTGTCTGTCAAGTAACAGAGTGGTACACTTGGGGCAGCAGTGGATGGGACATGGATGTTACATGGAACAAAGTTGATAAACTGTGTGGGGAAGAGGAATGCAGTTGCTGTAGTTCTCAGTTCTGTTAGAATTGAAGTGAACAAGGCTATAGAGAATTAATAAGAAAAACAAATAGCATATTTTTCTTGCAGAAACCTTATTGCAGATATATTTGGAGAATCTGGAGATGAAGAAGAGGAAGAATTTACAGTATGTTGATAACATGTTTTTTCCCTTGTCTTGCCCATCCTCCCACCTTTTTTTAAGGCTTCCTTGTCTATATGCATTTAGTAGACCTTGTATTCTATTGTTACTGAATTAAATTTCACCACTTCATCAGCCCTACTATGTGTTGGATGCAATGTAGACATCCTTGGAAAGAGCAGCCTGGATTAAATCATAATAGGAATTTTGAGAACTATTAAAAGGCTTATATGTGCATTGTGGCAGAGCTGTATTTGGATGCATTGACTTGTATTGTCTTTGTAACTAAAGGGATTTAACCAGGAGGATTTGGAGGAAGAGAAAGGAGAAAGGAAAGGAGCAGCTGACGATTCAGACTCTGATGACAATATAAAAAGAGGAAAGCAGTAAGTGTTTATTGTGATTGTTACAAGAAACCAGATTTGATTTGTATACATATTTGCCTTAAAATATTTATATATTTTTTGTATTTTATTACATTTATATCCTGCCATTCCCCTAGGAAGCTTGAGAACATACATTGTCCCCCATGCCTGCACCCCATATTATTCTCAAAGTAGCCTTCTGTACTAGATTAGACACAGAGATTTCAACACCACTTGTAGGCAGTTGCTTTGAAATGTCTTCACATAAAGCTTCAAAGAAGAGACTGCATTAGGATAAGGAGCAGCTCTCATTCTTATCAGAGTTCAGATGTTCAGCTTCCAAAAAAACTTTCGAAAACCGGATCACTCACTTCCGGGTTCGATCTTTCAGAAGCTGAAACATATGAGCACCAAGGCGTTAGACAACCAAGGTACAACTGTGATGCTTCCAAGCAGATAAAGTGCTTGTGTCGATGCTGTTTTAATTGATACGTACACTTATAAGGCTACAGGGTGACTTCATTGAAACCTTCTGCATTACAGCATGGACTTCATGTCAGATTTTGACATGATGTTACAACGGAAAAAGAGCATGAGTGGCAAACGCCGGCGCAACCGTGATGGTGGGACATTCATTAGCGATGCTGACGATGTAGTCAGCGCTATGATCGTGAAGATGAATGAAGCAGCAGAGGTACGTTCCTTGCATTCAAGGCTCAATTCACTCAAAAGAAACTCTAGGTTATGGGAAGCAATTCCTTTTGTAGGAGTGGCAATGAGCAATTTGAGCCGAATGTTTCTAAATGCTGAAGTTTTCATCTGCAAATATTGAAAGCACTTCTTATGTACAAAGCACCATAATGCTGCTTGCAGAGCATTGTCCGCATCTCACAGTCACAGTGGCAGAGAAGCAGGTGGAGGCAATGGCAACACAGCAGCCAACTGGCAGAAATGCCCTCATTCAGTGCAGAAATAGCCCGTGTAAGAGTGGGATGATTAGGTGATGGCAGTGGGAGCAGCCAATTGGTGGAAGCACATCAGTGTTGCACAAATATTCCATACAAATAATTACAGGTGGATAAGACTGGGAATGGTAGCAAGAAATGGGGATTTTGAGCATTAGAGAGGTAATAGCTGTCTGACAACAAACTAATGTCATCACAAAGTTGAAGAATAGATCTAGGGCATAGGAGGAGACTGCAGTAGCAAGGCACTATCCAGAACAGAAGCTGAGTAGCCAGCGCCCTGCAAGCTAGTAATTAATAGACACCTTTCCCCCACCCCAAGATGCAGCAGGAGGGCAGTGAAGTTGTGCACTCAATTGTTATGCACTATGTCTTACACAAATGCAGATATGTTGTCTTTGTGTTGTGAAAATGAGGAAAACCTGACACCTCTGTCATGAAACAACTGCCGCAAAATAAGGTGTCTCGACTGTGCATTGTAACCAAACAACCATACTGTTTTCAAGACTCAACTATAACATGCGTGCATGAGTATAATCTCTAAGATTTTATTTAAGGCCATGGCACCAGGCAGACAAAAAGGCCAGCGAATTTTATACAAATGAAATTACTTCCTTGGTTTGCTTCTTCCTAGTTATTCTGCTAGAGGAGAATAATCAGGCTGCTTTACAAGTCTTCTGAACTGGGATTTTGAGTGTTCTGCTTTTTTTCTGCTTATTTTTTAATTACATCTATAACTTCCTGCAGGAGGATAGGCAGCTGAATACACAGAAGAAACCAGCACTAAAAAAGTTAACTTTGCTGCCAATTGTTGTTATGCACCTTAAAAAGTGAGTAAAAGCTCATCTAAATTATTTTTCCTCATGATGGGAAAGAGGGAACTTGATGTGTTTCTAGGGCTACTATTTCCATGTTAGAATGTCTCTTGTATTGGTTTTAGAACAGGACTGTTTGTGTGGTTGATGAATTGCCAAAAGGTATTCCCATTCCTGCTTCTGATAGATTTCAATTTGAATTTCCAGGCAGGACCTGAAAGAAACTTTCATTGACAGTGGTGTGATGTCTGCCATCAAAGAGTGGCTTTCACCACTACCAGACCGGAGTCTACCAGCATTGAAAATTCGTGAGGAGCTTCTGAAGATTCTGCAAGAGGTTAGTTTCTAATACCTAGCTTGTAGAATCAGCATTACTGATTCCGTTCTATGCCTTTGTGACAAGTTTTTGAGAGGGGATAGATGAATAGTCCCATATGAGGAAAGTATTTGTACATATCAGGAAGATGAATGGCACTGCAACAATAGCATCCAAGTGTCTACAGACCTGTTTTCATTCTAAAACCAGTTTTAAAATGAAGCTGCTCTAAAAGGTATAAAACCAATGTTCCATAAAAGCAGTTAAGAAGGACCAGAGAAAGCTGAAGCAGTACTGAAATATTCCCAGTAGACTGAAATTCTCAAGTTTACCTGGGAAACTCGTCCCACTCTTTCTTAATATTTAAAAAAAGTTTGCAGGTATTTAAGTCCACTTTGCTGAAATGTTTGCATCCTGTGTACAGAATGCAGTCTTCAATTCTCAAGGTTTAGTAGGTGATGGTTTCCTGTGTGTGTATGTCTTCAGTTGCCTAGTGTAAGCCAAGAGACCTTAAAGCACAGTGGGATTGGACGAGCAGTGATGTATCTCTACAAACACCCTAAGGAGTCACGGCCCAACAAGGACATGGCAGGGAAGCTAATTAGTAAGTAAACATGGGCTTTCATGAGATGCACTGCACAGCCGTCTCATACTTCAACATTTGCAGTTCACCGCCAGCATCTCACCTCCCTGTTAAGTGTGTATGTGCTACAAAAACCTTCAACCTTATACAAGACTGTCTATGGTGCTGTATGAAGGCTATATTTATTTTTCAAAGCTTGTATATCTCCGAGATTCCTTATCTTTCATTTCTTCATTAATAGTATATTGCAGTTAAGGGAGATAGGTATGACTTTAATGTAACTTTTGTCCTAACTAAATTAGACTTACGCCAAATTAAGTACGAGGGGCTTGACAGCAACAAGTGTTAAAAATGTATATATTCTTATCTGTTCCAGTGTCTTATCATTTTTGCTGATAGTGTCATATCTTTAAATATGGTATGATGAAGAAACTTTGGCCCCCCAAACTCAGCCACAGCCAGAATAGTCAGGGGTCAAACATGATGAGAGCTGTAGTCCATCTGGAGGGCCACAAGTTCCCCATACCTGTTTAAATGCTAACTTAAAGTTCCTGTTTCTTCAGGCTACATTTTAGACTGTTAATTTGAACTAACATCTTAAGCACCGTATTTTTCGCCCCATAGGACGCACCGGCCCATAGGACGCACCTAGTTTTTTTTTGGGGGGGGGAATAAAGGGGAAAAAATTATTTCCCCCCCCCCCCAGGTGCACTGCGCTAAGCCCGAAGCTTGGGGTGTGTGGAGTTCAGCACGCCCCAAGCTTCTGGGTGCCGGCAAGGTCTCCGCTAGCTGTGGGAGAGCTGCGCGGCTCTCCCAGGGCTAGTGGAGCGCTGCGCTAATCCCGAAGCTTGGGGCGAGCGGAGCTCAGCGCGCCCCAAGCTTCTGGGTGCCGGCAAGGTCTCCGCTAGCCGTGGGAGAGCCGCGCGGCTCTCCCAGGGCTAGCGGAGCGCTGCGCTAATCCCGAAGCTTGGGGCGAGCAGAGCTCAGCGCGCCCCAAGCTTCTGGGTGCCGGCAAGGTCTCCGCTAGCCGTGGGAGAGCCGCGCGGCTCTCCCAGGGCTAGCGGAGCGCTGCGCTAATCCCGAAGCTTGGGGCGAGCAGAGCTCAGCGCGCCCCAAGCTTCTGGGTGCTGGCAAGGTCTCCGCTAGCTGTGGGAGAGCCGCGCAGCTCTCCCAGGGCTAGCGGAGCGCTGCGCTAATCCCAAAGCTTGGGGCGAGCAGAGCTGGGTCTCCCACGGCTAGCGGATAGCTTCCTGAAGCCTGGAGAGCGAGAGGGGTCGGTGCGCACCGACCCCCCTCGCTCTCCAGGCTTCAGCGAAAGCCTGCATTCGCCCCATAGGACGCACACACATTTCCCCTTCATTTTTGGAGCGGAAAAGGTGCGTCTTATAGGGCGAAAAATACGATATATTGATGAACAGGGTGGACGTTAAACTGCAGATACGGTGCATACTCCCTCCCCCCCTCCAAATTTAGCCACAGTCATTAGGTCTAGAAACACTGCTTGAAAATAGAAACCAGAATTCTGGAGTTTGTAGGCTAAACAAAGATAGAGAAGCCATTCACTCACCCTGTATATCTTAAATGGGTTCAGTATCTGTGTTAAATAGGCAAAATTGCCTGTTCGATAGTAGGAGCTTCTAGCAGGTGCAGTATATATGTGTAGTGCTGCTGTCTGTACATTCACTTTTTATTTTAAAAACAACAGATGAGTGGTCTCGGCCTATTTTTGGTCTAACATCAAACTACAAGGGAATGACCAGAGAAGAAAGGGAACAGAGGGATCTGGAGCAGATGCCACAGCGAAGGCGGTTGAGCAGGTATCTTGAGCAATATTCTGCACTGCTAACTTTATAGCATAGGCTGATTTTCTTTCACACTCTGGACTCCATTCCCTGGAGTGTCTGGCATCTTAGCTGGTCGAGAGTGTTGCTTTTATTAGTATTCCGTTTATTTTTACTGAATTTTATGAATACCTATTCGTTTATAAATACTTACTAAATTATCTCTCTTTGTGTGAGAGAAATGGTGATGGTGATTGTGATGATAATAATTCTCCCGCAAAACAAAATCTCTTTGTCTTTACAGCTCTGGTGGTCAAACACCCCGCAGGGACTTGGAGAAAGTATTAACAGGGGAGGAAAAGTAAGTCTTTTCTTTTTTTGCCATTTTAGTATCTCTAGAGAATACTAGAGAATACTGCTTTATGTTGGGTGGAGCAGGGAGATGAGTAGAGAATAATTTGAGAGAAGAGATGCTAATAGCAATCTTACGTTACTTAGCAACATCTCTTGTCTTATTTCTTCAGAGCTCTAAGGCCTGGCGATCCAGGATTTTGTGCTCGTGCAAGAGTTCCAATGCCCTCCAACAAGGATTATGTGGTCAGACCCAAGTGGAATGTGGAAATGGAATCTTCTAGGGTAAGTGATTGAGAAGAAAGGAAGTAAGTTTCTTCTGCAACATTGTGCCCAGACCAGTTCTAGTTTAGATATTATGGAAATCAGTTGAGCCTATCCTCACTGTTGCTTTCCATTCATATATATTGCATATGCCTTAAGTCACTATCCTGTCCAAAGACACTACATAAAAATCTATCCAAAATAGTTTAGTGTCTCAAAATACCACTGGAAAGAGTTGAACATTCATTGTTCCTGGTAGTAAGAACCAGCAGTTCTATATTGATCTGGTTATGTGTAGTCTTGGACCCAGTAGTGAGAAACAATCTTCCTCAATACAATCCTTTACTTCAACCCACAATATTTTTCTGCACTACTTTTCCCCCTAATAGCCTGAGGATTATGAAGTCAGTAGGTTTCCATCCTCCAGTATTTTACAACATGGCACTGGATAAAGTCCATGTTGTTTATTTGCAAACTTAGACAAAGGAAGAGAGCAGTTGTTTAAATGTATTGAAATTTTCTATTCTTATTAATTGTTAGTCCTTTGACTGAGATGTTGTTTCTAGCCAGGGACTGTTAAGAAAGGTATTAGTCGGTTGGAAAAACACAAGAGGAAGTTTGCTGAACAGAAACGACTCAGCAAAGTACATCGAGCTGTCAAATTCAGCATTGAAGGCAACAGGATGCCCTTATAGCCCTGTAATTCTGCTTACCCCAGGTCTGAGAGGTATCCAGAAAGGATGTTTGAACAATGCATGTGCTTTAGCTGTTGCCAGTGTGCACTGTCAGACAAAGCAGCATGTCTCCACTAACTATAGCCTAGGAAACTTTATCCTTCTGGCACTGTGATTCACAGAGCAAGTCAGGAAAAACAGCTTTAATGTGCTAATTTAAGTTTCCACAACTGCATGATCTACTAAAATAGGGAAATCATGTCGTCAAAGATCATAAGCCCCCCTCCAGCAAAAAAAATTGAGCGAGCATTAAAAAATTACTCAAAGGGTACAAAGTCCCATCACATTTTAAAGCATGACTAATCTTCCCTAGGGATACCTAAGATAATTTCAATACAGTTCTCTAGTGAACTGGTGATGAGTTTGTCTCTGCAAGTTGAAGCATGAATATCTAATTTAAGTGTGCATATAGTACAATTAGACTACTTTGGGATATGAAGATGACAAATTGTGTAAACTTGCATTGCTGTTTTAATGCACGTAGATAGGAGAAACATGAAGTGTACTTGCTGACTTTCAGAGAGTCCATATAATAAATGGGGAAAGCTGATCAACTAGTTTTCATTAGTTAAATTTGAAAGTGACTGTGGTCAGCTATCTGGGGTGAAAAACTTTCTGTTTCATAAGCTTATTAGCAACAGTGAATGGGAAATTGCAAATACAGTGGGCAGTATCCAGCTAACTAGTTGTATTTCAAACCAGGGCATCAGATAATTTTCTGATGCAAACTGAAAATTACACTTCAGTATTTTCTAGGAAATCCTGATCACTGACTTCGTGACATTGGACAGAATGCTGTCTATTACTACCTGCAAGACATTATTGCCTATAAGATAAGAGAAGAACCGTAAAGTGTGTAGCATTCTGAAATATGCTACAGAAATAATCAAACTTTAATATTTGGAGAGAAATGTTTAGAGAGATGGATGCCATAGCAATAATGATAGATGGTTATTTTTAGATTTTGTAAGCCATTTTGAGAAATACTTTTTTGGAGGGCAAAAGTTAGATATATATGTTTGTATAAATAAATAACAGATGGCATAAAATGGGAGAGTTGCTGAGTTCACATTGTAATCGTTGCTTTTTAAAAAATGGATGCTGGGGCTCAACCTTTCCTGGTTGTCCTAAACATGGAAGTATATTTCTTTCAGGTATGTTCAAGCATGGGTAGGCAAACTAAGGCCCAGGGGCCGGATCCAGCCCAATCGCCTTCTAAATCCCCCCCGCGGACGGTCCAGGAATCAGCGTGTTTTTACAAGAGTAGAATGTGTCCTTTTATTTAAAATGCATCTCTGGGTTATTTGTGGGGCATAGGAATTCATTCCCCCCCCCCAAAAAAAAATATAGTTCAGCCCCCCACAAGGTCTGAGGGACAGTGGACCGGCCCCCTGCTGAAAGTTTGCTGACTCCTGGGTTAATGGGTAGTTACAGGGGCTGACGGTAGTTATAGTTCAAAACATCTGGAGGGCACCAGGTTGGCAGAGCCTGGAATAGAGAGTGCATATCCCTGTTACAGTCTTGGTTTGAAAATATGCTGTTGGAATCTCCTGTGGCTTTATCAGCTTCTGTATAGAAGGACTGCAGTTGCTGGACGAGTTTGGTGTGCATGTTTTGTCCTCTTTGAAAAAAGCAAATCTGGAATTCCTGCCTCTTCGTAAAAGTAAGCCTAAGTTTTCTTTTAAGTTCCAGGCAAGCTCCAAGAAAGGGGTCAGCCGCTTGGACAAACAGATGCGGAAGTTCACAGACATCAGGAAAAAAAGCAGAACGTCCCATGCTGTGAAAATCAGCATTGAAGGCAATAAAATGCCATTGTGACTCCATCCAGGAAGGATATTTTCTGAATTCTGCTGTGAGAAGTGCACCTACAGACTCTTGGAAAGATGTCTACATTTTTTAAAACGAACTCTGGGTGTGTTTTTTAAGTGTATCTTCAGATTGTTGGTTCAGATGGTAGTAATACATGTTGGCGGAGGGTTGTGAACCCTGGATGTTGTTCATTATGATTGTATTTAACCTGGTCTCTCGTGTCCTTTGTACAGATGAAAGCTTGTATTGCTACAGACCTCAGACATTAAAATCTTTCTGATGTGTGGGGCTGTGTGGTGCTTGGTGCAATGAATGTATATTTAGAAGGTTCAGCACAAGCTGCTGAATCCTGCAGATTGATAGGTGTGACTACAGTATTTTTTTTATACAAATACACAGCCTGCCGTTGTTATAGACACATGTCTAGTGACTGACTTAGTTACAATAGAATCATAGAGTTGGAATAGACCACAAGGGCCATCGAGTCCAACCCCCTGCCAAGCAGGAAACACCATCAGAGCACTCCTGACATATGGTTGTCAAGCCTCTGCTTAAAGACCTCCAAAGAAGGAGACTCCACCACACTCCTTGGCAGCAAATTCCACTGTCGAACAGCTCTTACTGTCAGGAAGTTCTTCCTAATGTTTAGGTGGAATCTTCTTTCTTGTAGTTTGGATCCATTGCTCCGTGTCCGCTTCTCTGGAGCAGCAGAAAACAACCTTTCTCTTTTTCTTTTTTAAACAACCTTTTTCTTTTTTAAAGGTAGCCTGTTCTACCTTTAAAACCACACTAGAAACAATCTTAAGCAATGCTGTTTCATTTTAGAGATAAGGGGCATAACCAGCTGAAAGATTACTGTGCCTAAGTCTAATTGGACTTAAGCATTTAACTGAACCATTTTTCTGGGCTGTAGCCTATGTTTTAACACTATCAACAAATGTTTTAGAATGGGTCTGTGTCACTTTGATCAAAGCAAATGGTAGTGACTACCGTAGTATTGGGTACACTTGGAATTGCATTTAGTGATTCATGAGTGGACTTACCCTTCTCTCTACCCTGCACCCCTCTCAGAAATCTGATACAGAGGGTTGGGAGTGCAGGGGGCACTGATGTTCTGTTGCACAAGCAGGTGTTTGCTTGTACAGCATTGAACACATCCCCTTCTTTATACAAGAAAAAGGTACACGTGGGATACTAGAAACCTAAGTGGACTTGAAGAAAATACTTTGCTACTGTTTTTGTCTGATGGAATTCTGCTATCAGGTTATATAACTGCCTGTTCTTCCTTTGCTCTGTAACATTGATGATGAGAATGAGGAAAAATCGCTTTTAATTTCAAAAGCTTTCTGTAAGCGATCTTTGTTATAAAATATAATTTACAATAATTGAATAATCGTGAGAACGTCACAAAAATCCATGTCTTAATGCAATACTTCTGTCATTTGTTGAACCAGTTTCCTCTTCGTTATATGTAAACTGAAAAGCAGAGATTAAATCAGTTTTAGACCTGGCATGTAAACGGGCAAAGCCATGGCTTGAAATCTTGGTTTATTTAAATCCCCAGTTTCCTGGATTGAACATAAGTGGAAACGGTAGTTTAACAAACCCAGAGGGAATTGCCTTCTGAGGAGAGTGGCAGCACACTACTTGCTACTGGTTGAAATAAATTGGTTTATCAGACGCAAGGTTGTTATATCTGAAATGTGCCTGAGCACAAACAAATACTAGTAATACTTCTGGTATTAGAGAGATCCATCCCTAGCCTGGTGGCACAATCCACCCCCGAAGACATTGATAGTATATTTATAGAAGCAAAATGAAATAAATTTAGACACAACACATGGGTGGGTGGTGAGATCAGTGTCTCTCTGAGCAGCTCCCTGCTGCGGATGTAAATTGCCCCCTCATTGTTCATCAGTCTCCACAGATCAGCAGAAAAGAGAATTGGCTGCACCCCATTGTGTGAAGATGGCCCTTTGGCCAAAGAAAGCTAGCTATTCCTGCTCTAGAGAATTTAAAGGAATTATACCTCTCCTGTGCTGTTGAAGCAAAAAAAAAAACCCCAAAAAACAAACAAACAGTATAGTAACATGAGTGGCTAAGTCTATGCCAGAATAACTTTCCATATTGGACACTTGAAAATTAATTTAATGATTTTTTTTATGCCATTAATCTGAATGGGTGCCAGGGAGAATCCCTGACACGACAGACCAAGTATACATATATTTCCCATGCAAAACAGCAATTGCCTACAATTCTTACGTTCAAAAACAAGTCCAAAAATACGACTGTTACTTCGTAAAGTATTTGGGGTTACTTAAGTCACCATGCTCAGCAAGGTGGGGGGCTGCAGACTAGATATTTAATGAAGTTTAAGTTGGAATAATTATGAGAAATAAATTGCCGTGGCTAGGTAACATTGATTGCTTGAGTCCTCTTTCACATCCTGGTTACTGCTACAAGACTACTGCAAGATGTATGTGTGTAGAACAGTGAACTAAAATTACTACACACTATTACTCAAAGGAAATTGGCTACAAAATCTTCATTTTAAAAAAGTTATTAAAATAAAGTTATTCCCAGCTGAAGATGTGTGTGTAAATTCTCCCATGCCTCATATTTCTGGATACTGGAGCAACTTTCAAGAACAGCCAAGGAAGCGGTCCTGCAGTGTTAACTGTGTACACAAGTACTTGCAAATAATTGTCAAAATGTGCAGAGAGTATACTAAAAAATTGCTTCCGTTACAGAGAACGTGAAAGTCCTTCTGACTCAGTCGTGCTTTCAATGGTTTCTTTTATCCATGAAATGTAGTTGGATACTCGTGTGTAAGCCCCATATTTTCCCACTTCGGCGCAGCCTTCCCCCCAGCTGACAACCCCCAGGAGATACCAGGTGCTGCGATAAGCTACAGCAAAAGGTCCTCCACTGTCTCCTTTACAAGCATCTTGTGCTTCTTCAGCATAGCCTGCACAAAACATGTTGTCAGTGATGAGCTTCTCGGTTGACGGCCGGCAAGTGTCTGCGCTCACAATAGGCAAGCTGACTTTCATGAGGAAGCGAGTTGACTTACCCTTGCTATGTGTAGCACCCCATCCACTAACCATTCCTGATGCCCCCTCTCCAATCAGTAAAGTAGTTAGCTGAGGGTTGGGAAGGCAGATGGGGAGTACGTGCTCGCTGAAAACCACACTGCTGGTCAGCTGGATCAACGCAATATCATTGTTGAAGTTGGTAGAGTCATACTGAGGATGTTTCCAGTACTGTCGAACTCCCACCTTTTGTTCATGCCGTTCTCGCTGATGTTTGTCAAAATCTCCTGAAAGGCAAATGAAATGTAAGAAGAGTGTGATACCTTTGTACAGTTAGTTGTTCCTAATGGAAGCAGGGTAGGGGGCAGGGAATTAAAGCTGATTTTTAAATAAATAGGAAAAGGATCCAAAGAAACCAATTTTAGTGTGCAGACCCAAAATGTTTTATGTCACAGTCTCTTATTCAATTAATGTTCTGCCATAAGTCTGCAGCGTATGTGGGTATTAGGTTCCAGGGATCACACCAAAAGCCAAAGCTGTGTACAGGTGTCTCCCCACTTAGGCAAGGGTTACGTTCCAGGACCCTGGGCATGTAAGCGAAAATCGCATAAGTGGGGAGCACCCTCTAAAAAACTCTAAATGCCCATTTTCTTCCTGCTCTCCAGCTCTCTCCCCAATCCAGACCAGAATATCTGGAGTTGAAGCTCTTGGGTTGGCTGGAGGCTGGAGTATGCGTGAAAAAGCAGCGGCTGCTGCTGCACTACCCCCCACAACAGCTGTTAGGTGGGGCAGCTAAGCAGCCTAAACAAAGCCCCACTATGTCTCCAGTCTCTTCAGGGCTTCCTCCACCCAAACTGATGTCCTGATGGCTCTGGTGAGGTTTTCTGTAGCTCTCTCTTGCCATTTCCTGGTATGATTCCATCTATCATCTATCTATCTATCTAATCTATCTATTTCCTTCCTGGCACTGGACATATAAGCTGTCACATGCAGGTGGGGGGTGGGGGCGCAGGGCGCCTGTGTAGTAAAAAAACATTGGGTTCAATGGCAGGTGCCATTGCCAAAGTCATTTTTCCCATACAGTGGCACCTTGAGTTACAAACACCTCAGGTTACAAATGCTTCAGGTTACAAACTCTGCTAACCTGGAAGAGTTACCTCGAGTTGATAACTTTGCCCCAGGATGAGAACGGAAATCGTGTGCCGGCGGTGCAGTGGCAGCAAGAGGCCCCATTAGCGAAAGCACGCCTCTAGTTAAGAACAGTTTCAGGTTAAGAATGGACCTCTGGAACAAAATAAGTTCGTAACTAGAGGTACCACTGTTAATTGAGGGTTTGCTGTATTGCACTTCAATATCAAGTCTTCCATGAAAGTGCACCTATAAGTTTAACTTAAAAACTGGCAATTTGTTGGGTGCTGATAACAACGTTGGAAAAGTTTGTAATTATATGCACTAATCTCAATGACCTTGAAGGCTCTTTAAAAAAAATAGTGAAACAATGATAGATGTTAGAGTTCATTGTATCTTCTTGGGGGCATGCTTGGAAAAGAACAAACCATGAAATCTTTTGATTGTCCTTGTGGCTCACCTACAGTAACTTGATGTGGGATAACGGTATCCAGGCAGTGTGCTGCAGTGAGCACCCACCGACTGCTGATTAAGCTGCCACCACAAAAACCGTAACCTCTCTTATTTTGGAGCAGTACCTGCGGGGAGAAGTAACACTGTTGATTCACACAATCAAATATGCATACACTCTACACAGCACTCGTGCCTGCCCTGTGGAACACCCTCCCATCAGACGTTGAGGAAATACTGTAAACAACTATCAGTCTTTCAGAAGACATCTGAAGGCAGCCCTGTATAGGGAAGTTTTTGATGTTTGATGTTTTACTGTGTTTCATGTTTTAATTCCTGGAAGCTACCCAGAGTGGATGGGGCAACCTAATCAGATGGAGGCATATAAGGTTGTTGTTGTTGTTGTTGTTGTTTTGTTACTGCTGCTGCTGCTGCTGCTGCTGCAGGCATGTTCAGATAGGAACCTTTAACAAGTTATGGAAAGAAAACAAAAATCCAAGGAAAGGAGATCAATAACCAGCAATGTAGGGAGAGCTGAAGGAATATATGTATGGGAATTTTCTTTAAAGGTAATTCAGTTATTTAGCTGTGAAACAAAATGCAAGAAGGGGGTCTTATAGAGAGATATAATGATGTGCAGCAAATGTCTCTACGTATGTGGGATACATTTGCAGCTTCCCACAGGATCAAGCAAACAGACATTAGGGGACAATGTTCCAACAAAGGCCCATCTGCATTATACATTTGAAGCAGGATCACACCACTTGAAAAAGCCATGCTTTCCCCCCAAATAATTGTGGTTTGCTCAGGGTGCAATTTCCAGAGTAGTTTAACCATCACTCCCTCTTCTCGTGAAACTGGGAATTACAGCTCTCTGAGGGGAACAGAGGTCTCCTAACAATTCTCAACACCCTTATCAAAGTACAGCTCCCAGGATTATTTGAGAGAAGCCATGGCTCTTTAAAGAGCTTTAAATTTACAGTGCAGATGGAGCCATGCTGTTGAAGGGGAGGTGATGACAGATGCTCACTGTGCAGACACAGTGCTATTTTGCTGTTTGTTTAAAGTTAATTCACTGGCCATATGACCCGGCCCTGCCATTGCACAACTACAACAATGTAAAGTGAAGCAATTTTGTCAAAACATTATCTGTACCTGCCAGGGACAGCCTCCTGGGCGGCAGAACGAGCCTCCAACTACCCTGGAACCATCCATTTCAGCAGTGTCATTGAAGTTGAGCCAGCTGAAGGAGTCTGTGAAGTTTCCTTTCATCTCTTCAGTGCCTTCTTCCTCAGCCTCTCCCTCCATCGTGTCATTCAGGCTTGCTGAGGAGTTGTGAGCCAATGACTGATTCCAGTGGGCCACGTTCTCCTGAGCAACTCTTGTATCCGTCCCAGTCATATCCCAAGCATTAGTTTGGTTGTACTCTTCTGATCCTTCCTTGTTAGAGCGTGTTGATCTCTTAACCAGTCCACAGGGAAAGCGATCTTAAAAGGGGTGGGATTAGACAAATTTGCTGTGTGTAAAGCAGTCTGTTTAGACAAGTAAATGAAGGTGGCAACACCACATGACATTTCCTGGCATTTATATCCCATTGCTTGTAACATGAAAAGTGAGGAACCGAAGGAAGAATAATCACTTTCAACACCTCAGAAGATTTCTGCCTCACCCCCTTCTGAATCAATGGGGGGGGGGAAGGGGGGAGAAACATTCCCCACCTCCTTAACTGTACCAAATCCTTAGAGATAGGATTGGGAAGTCCCAGGTTCAAATTCCTCCTCAGCCATGAAGCTCATTAGGTGACCTTAGGCCAGTGGTTCCAGCCTATCCTACTACCTCAAATGGTTGGTATGAAAATAAAAGAGAGAACCAGGCACTCTGCCCTAAGGGCCTAGGTGGAAAGGCAGGATATGCATGTAAATAATAAGCATTCAAAAATACTGTAATGTACAGATAGGCCAGGATAATTGGTTCCCATTTCTGAAGGGTGTGAATTAGTATTGGGAAACAGAGAGCCTAAAGGTTGGTGGTGTGGTGCACCCAGTGCTTTTTTCTGGGGGGAGGACAGACGCAGGGATACGCATACCCCTAAACATTTTGTGAATCTAAGTTTGGCCTCATTGAGGGGCAGTATTTCAATATGAGTAGGAAAATGAGAGTACCCCTAAACATTTTTTTAGAAAAAAACACTGGATGCATCAGACGGGAATCAGTTGTTTGGAAATTCCTTATGGGGGTGGAAAGCTGAATTACCGTATTTTTCGCTCTATAAGACGCACCAGACCACAAGATGCACCTAGTTTTTGGAGGAGGAAAACAAGAAAAAAAATATTCTGAATCTCAGAAGCCAGAACAGCAAGAGGGATCGCTACGCAGTGAAAGCAGCGATCCCTGTTGCTGTTCTGGCTTCTGGGATAGCTGCGCAGCCTGCATTCACTCCATAAGACGCACACACATTTCCCCTTCCTTTTTTAGGAGGGAAAAAGTGAGTCTTATATAGCAAAAAATACGGTAATAATTTGGAGTAGCCATTAAGTGGCAGCAGGTGCAATTACAATTGCATAGCAAATAAAAACATGCTGCAGGATACAGTTCATTTTAGTGGGATGTTCGGCTTTAGGTGTTCACAAAATGCAAGCTTGGCCCTAGGCAAACAATGAAGCATGCAGTTAATACAGTATCTATGTTGCTAGAATGACTGTGCTGGTATGAACGTAGGAGATACTTTTCACAGAATTATAAACTCATTCTAAGTGGCTAGGAGCAAGCCAACCTTGCTTCAACTTTCAGCAGCAGGAGGGAAAAATGAGAACGAAACATTTTGTAAGATGGAAAGTGCTATTCCAAAACATGAGGGGCATCCCAATCAATATTAAGTACCTGACGGTGTGCACCTCTCTCCATCTTCACTTAGCGTATATCCCAACGCACAGGAACAGGTCACTTGAAGCGAACGTTCATTGTCCTGGCAATATTGCCAGCAGCCACCATTCTTGTACCAGCATTCAGATTTCTCTGCATTAGAAGTATACATTTTATTTTGGATCATTATTTATCATGTGTAATGGATGCTATGATATGGCTGCATAATAGGCAGTCATTATACATAACATGTCATAGATGCTATTACATAATAGCAACAGGTGCTGTAATGCAGCTACAGGGACAACAGAAGGACTTCTGCCAAAGAAGTCTGGAAACTGTAATATATCCCTCAGAGATAAGAGTTCCCAGCACCCTTAACAAACTCCAGTTCCCAGGATTCTCTGGAGGAAGCCATATGTTTTAAATGTGCATTGAACTGTTTTCAGTTTTGCACTTAAGCCATTCAGTGTTATTGGCTGGCATATAAAGCAAACAAGGTAACAAATGTTCGTATCAGCCCATATTCTGTACTCACCTATTTCGCAGTGGCTCCCTCCAAATCTGGGAGGACAAGTGCAAACAGTTATATAGCGTTTAACCTTGCAGATGCCACCATTCTTACAAGGATTCTCTTTACAAGTGTCCAAATCTGTATGGAAGGAGAGAAGCTTGTGATAAAAATCAAGGCATTAAAAAGATGGCCTTGCGGGGGAGAGAGGTATTTATTTATTTAAATGCTTTACGCTCTCCAATACATAACACAGTTACAACATTAAAATTACATACAAAATTAATGTCAGTAAAACTTTGCGACACTTAAACGGGGAAGATGGGGGAAACAATCTAACACATATCAGTATACATTTTAAAGAAACCTCAGCCTAGCAAGCCAAAAGCCTGGCAGAAACAAAAATGTATTCAATGAACAATGGGAGATCAAGAGGGATGAGACCAAAGGAACCTTCTGAGGGCTTTATTGGCCTTCAATTTGCATTAGGAACCAGTTGACAGCACAAAAAAGAAGTAAATGAAAATCTCTTACTGTTGTACATGAACCAAAACTCCACCTGTAAAACAGTAAAAAATAAAATATAAAAGGAAAATACAAAGGATTTTCTGTATTAGTTAAATTAAGATACTTCTGATGGATGAAACTGCCTATTTCTATATATTGCCACCCCCCATTGTTCCAATGCTACAAATCTTTGCCTTACTGACTCAGGTTCTTACATAGTATACTGACCCCATTCATACTGGGTCTGGGTCATAGGAGAGAAAATAGGCAGTGACCCCACCTACCTCTTTAGTATAAACATTCCGTAGAACCTGTGCAAGTTGGTGTAAAGCCCCACCCATCATACTTGAGAGTATGGGTAAAGCAAGACACTTTCGTTATGTTTAATCATTGATTTTATTTGTTGATTTTAATAAGTTACGAGTTTGAGTTATATATTTTCTAACTATTTCCCCCCTCTTCCTTCCCATCCATTCTTCCATACGTCTTTTAGACTGTAAACCTGAGGGCAGGGACGGTGCTCATTTTTTAAAAATGTGCAAGTTGCTCTGGAAGGTTTTCCAGCTAAAGAGTGGGGTAACAAATAATTACAAACAATTATGATGTTGATCCATATGAGTGGGACAGCAGACTATTCTATGCCCATCTGATGTGATTGACTCTGTGGGGTATTTGGATAGGTATATCTCATTGTATTTCACAAGTGTCCAAACCAGCATTAGATTCCCTCAAGTTCAATTCCTCACCGTTTTCTCCTCTGATTTGAAAATCTCTCTTGCCTCTTCAAACGAACACCTTTCTTCATTGCATTCTCTTTCCATATTTCCTTGGCGAACCTCCTCCAAGAAATGGTTGGCACGTTTATGAATTCTCAGGATTTGGCTTGCCTCGTCTTTTCTCATAAAAACTACCGGTATGAAAGCAAAATGAGCTGGCACTATGAACCTTGATTCTTCCATTCAAACTGTAATCCTGCAGGCTTCATTCAACAATTTTATACCAACAATTTAGTAAATAAAAATAGTTAAGTAACTGACCAACAGCGTCACAGATAACTCAGTTCTCTCCCCACCAACATAAAACCTGCCCCGCCCAATAAATTCTGGCTACACCCATGTCTCTCAGCATAGCAAAATGCAGCTCCCTGCTTTTCCCAACAGCAGCAACAGCAGCAGAACCAAACACAAAATGAATGGACGCCCAGGAAACCCAGGGGAAAAGCACCAATCAGAAGAGCCAGAAGGAGAAGGTAAACCAATCAGAGAAGCTGGAAGCAGGAAGACCCCTGAATAAGTTGTGGCTTGGTCTTTTGGCTTCTTTTGATCTAGGTGCTGCTCCTCTCTGGCTTCAAGTGCTGTTGCTGAGCTGCTGGAGCAGACGTCTCCCAAGGCAGGCCGCAGGCATCAGCACTGGCATCAGTGCCAGTGGTGGCCACTTCACCTGCAGACAACCAGCAGGTTCAGTAGCAGGATCTGCCACTCCTGGATCACAGAATCACAGAGTTGGAAGGGACTAAAGCGTCATCTAGTCCAACGCCCTGCAATGCAGGAATCTGAGCTAAAGCATCCATGACAGATGCCCATCCAACTTCTGTTTAAAAACCTCCAAGGAAGGAGCGTCCACCACCTCTCGTAGGAGTCTGTTCCACTGCCGAACAGGATCCTGCCACCTGAGGCAATGGCCTTGTGGTGTGTTGTTGTTGTTTATTGAGTTTATATACCGTCCTATACCCAGAGGTCTCAGGGTGGTTCATCATAGTGCCGGCCCTGGACCTGGTATGCTTTCATCACATACATGACAGAACATCAATTATACAGTGGCATCCGCTGGAGTCACATTTGAAAGTTTGGAATAATGTTCCCCCATAGGGATCTGTGGTTTGGGCGAGGCAGTTGGGTAGAGGAAAGTGTTTAACAAGGGGGGCGGTTATGTTCCCATCTTTCCTTTGAAGACCCAATACATTAAAAAATAATAATAATCAGGCTGAGATCCTAAACACATTTACTAGGAAGTAACACACTCAACACAATCCAAGTAAGCATGGATAGGATTCTGTTGCATGTCTCCTTGTGTGTAGAGCTAAGAAGTTAGGTAGGAGGCACACTAGGTCATTCCCACCCCCCTTTCCCCTATCACAGTAAGTGATAGGGGAAAATATTTGCTGACTGTGATGCAACTCCAGGGTTAATCCCAGGGTAGAAATTATGTGAGTAAAATGGAGGCCACAACAGTGATTTAGGATGGAATTCCTCTTGTGCTTACAGTTAAGTACTGATAGTGTTAGGTCTTAGCTATGGTATAGATATTCATATTGTCCTCTCTTTTTTTACAGTAGGGGTAGCTAACCTGTGGCCATCTAGCTGTTGCTGGACTACAACTCCCATCAACCCCTGAGTAATGGCCATGCTAGTTGGGGCTGATGGGAGATAAAGAGTCCAACAGCATTTGGAAGACCACAGTTTAAGCCACCTCCGATCTACAGTGACAGTTGCACTCTGTGGATAATAAGTACCTACCTGACAATGAACTTGGTAGGCTGCTGTAGAGGGAGTACACTAGTAAAAGCAAGGCCACACGTGAGGAAACTTTAGCCATTATACAGCTGAGGTGGGCAGACTATTTAGCAGGATTTGGCGTATAAGTTACCTACACGTGGAAGAAAAAGAACACCAATGTATTGCTCAAACACAGGAGATGAGAGATAACCAGGAAAAATGGGAGCAAAACCAGGGGAGTGGGGACTGGATTAAGGGAGAAACAAATAAAGAAATAAAGGGATTAAAAGACAATAAAAAATTACAACTTTGAAGGATTTTAACTATCGTCTAAAACCAGTCAGTTAATGCATTGCAATAGTAACTCAGATGCTCTGCTCTTACTGTCAAATCTGCATGTGGAGAAGATGGAACCCTCTATTAAGTTCAAACTCAAATAGCAAAGAATAGTTGCATTTTATTGGTAAAGCTGATATCTTGTGCAGAGAAGCCAGTTCCTTTGTCCTGTTTGAAGTCTGAGGAAGGAATCAGATTGGCATAGCTTATCCATTGACTTTCTTACAGTTACTGATGGATACTAGATAAAATTTTCAAGTAACACATTTACTTCCAATCTTTACAGGGCAACTGAAACCTCATCAGAAATGAAATGGTATGGATGTTGAAAGGAAATGTGCAAAATAAAGAATTCCAGGTTCCATCTAACACCCCTTTTCCTAAAGGAAGCAGCCCCCAGGACAATGTAAGATAAAAAGACTGTGGTCTCTTACCTGATTAGGAAGGACAAAGTGCTATTTAGATCAACAGCAAAGAAAGCTATGGGAATTTATCTGTTGATGATTAATCTACCACAAATATTGACAAAGAAGCCTGGGCCCTCTGGATGGGGCACCCTTTCAGCTGAAAGAAAAGAGTATTTAATTCAAAAGCTGATCAGATCCTAAAATGCCATTACAGTGGTACCTCGGTTTATGAACTTAATCCATTCCGGAAGTCCGTTCTTAAAGCGAGGCGCGCTTTTCCTAATGAGGCCTCCTGCTGCCAGTGTCCTTCCACTGTTTAGATTCCGTTCTTAGACTTAGGTAAAGTTCGCAAACCAAGACACTACTTCTGGTTTTGCAGAGTTCGTAAACCGAATCGTTCCTAAACAGGACTGTTCTTAAACTGAGGTAACACTTTACTCTAATTATGGTGCTTTTTTAATATAAATGTTCACACTTCAAAGGGGTGTGCCCACCATCTGAGCTAAGCCAGGTGCCTGCCAGAGAGAGGGCCTTTTCCTACAATTTTTACCCGTATGTTCTCAATCTGCTTTTCATGCTCCAGGTCATGGATTTCTTCACAAGTGTACACATCCTTTATATACAATGCTACTCCTCCTCCCTTCCTTTTTGATCTATTCCTTTTGAACAAATTATATCCCTCAATTCCTACATTTCAGTCATGAGTCTTATCCCACCAGGTTTCAGTATTGCCTACCAGGTCGTATTTGCCATCCTGTATTAAAAGCTCCTGTATAAAAAGCTTGAGTGACGCGGGTGGCGCTGTGGGTTAAACCACTGAGCCTAGAACTTGCCGATCAGAAGGTCGGCGGTTCGTATCCCCACGACGGGGTGAGCTCCTGTTGCTCGGTCCCTGCTCCTGCCAACCTAGCAGTTTGAAAGCACGTCAAAGTGCAAGTAGATAAATAGGTACCGCTCCAGCGGGAAGGTAAACGGCGTTGCCATGTGCTGCTCTGGTTCACCAGAAGCGGCTTAGTCATGCTGGCCACATGACCCGGAAGCTGTACGCCGGCTCCCTCGGCCAATAAAGCGAGATGAGCGCCACAACCCCAGAGTCGGCCACGACTGGACCTAATGCTCAGGGGTCACTTTACCACTTTACTTTACCTATTAAAAGCTCCAGTTCATCTTGTTTGATTCCCATACTCTGTGCATTTGTGTAGAGACAACGGAAACCATGAATTGTTCCCTGCAGCTGCTTCCTTCCTATAGTTTCTTGCCCTTTAGCAGGTTTCTGGAGTGCCACCTCCATTTCCTGTGCATCAATGAAGCTATTATCCCTAGTGCCAGGTGCTCTTTTGTTGTTCTTATACTTTTCTCTCTGCCCCTCAAGATCTATTTTAAAGCTCTCCTGATCAGATTCCCAAGACACATTCTTGCCAACTGCTGTGAGGTGCAGCCCATCTCTTGCCAGAAGTCCTACTTCAAGGAAGCGGAGACCATGATCCAAGAAGCCAATTCATTCCTGATGATACCACCTGCACAGCCAGGTATTTTCCTCTCTCTTCTCTGGCCACAACTTTCAACAGGAAGGAGTGATAAAAAGACTACCCGTGCCCCAGATCTCTTTAGCTTCCTTCCCAGTGTCTCATATTCCCTTCACTATGTGTTGCAGGCTATGTGTGGCCGTATTCTTTGTACCCACATGAATCAGAAAGAAGGGGTAGTGGTCAGTGGGCTTTAGAAGACTTGGCAACTTCTCCGTCACATTGTAAATCTTTGTACCTGGAAGACAGCACACCTCCTGTGACATCCTGTTTCCTCCACTCACTACTGCCTCTGTTCCCCTCAGTAGGGAGTCACCTATCACCACCACTCGTCTCCTCCTCCTCCTCTGGGGAGTAGCAGGAATCATTCTATGGGATGGGCCTTCCAAAGGCTGCTTGGAGCATTCTGAGGTCTGCTTCTGTTGTTCTCGAGTCTTCCCCTCTTGTTTATTGGAGCTTATTTTGATATTGTTGGGATAAGTTACAAACTTATGGTTTGAGTATTTCCTACTCCTTCCTCCCAGCTTGCTGTCTACACAGAAGGTATCAAGTACGTTATCAGCATACTCATCCACGGTCAGTAGCCTTGGATCTGATGGGGTTAGATCAAGACTCGAAAAAGACTCTTCCAAATCCATTGCCTGTCTCTTTCTCCACTGGGGGTGGGGGTGGAGGTGGGGGTGGCAATAATTGTTCTGAGCACTGTATCTTTCACAGCCACCTTCGTGTCTTCTGAGGCTGGCAACTGCTGTCCTAGCCCAGAATCGGTGTCCAAGGTGTATGGAAGCGATTTTGCAACTCTAATGACAAAGTGTGGTTTATAACTGTCCTACTTCTGTGCATCACATTCCTCCAGGGGTTAGACTCTTGCAATGGGCGATCTTTCTCCACCCTGGGGGCACCCCATCTATCTTGCTGCTCAATCTCAGTCAACTCAACTCTATCAAGTAACCCTGCATGTTGTCCTGTTGCTTGAGGTGTGGGCTAGGCAGGCCTCAAGTTGCTGCACCTTCTCTTCCAGCGAGACAACCAGCTTGCACTTAAGTGCACTGTTGCTTGTTTTCTGGCAGAATTACAAACATGGCACAGGTGTTACAGGTCACTGCAGCAACTCCCTCGCCCTCCATGTCTCTGGTGCTATGCACACTAAAAGACAGAACTCTGGACCACCCCCTTCAAACTCCCCGCTAAACGAGCTAAGTTTGATTGCTGCTGGTTGCTAACCGCTCCCTCACTTTTATGGTGCTATTATAATTTGGTGGCTTTTACCTGCTGCTTCTTTTGATATTTACATTTTTAATTGTTTGATTCTTTTTTGTGAACCACTCTAGAAATATGATTAAGATATCAAGACTTTCAATAAATAAACAAACCACTGCCTGAAATGCATTCCACAATCAGGTCTTCTGAAGGCATTGTGAACTTTTGCACCAAACTTTCTACGCATCTACTATTTGCAGACAAAAAAGATGTTTTCTGGAAGGCAAATGTACTTCCTCCCCAGAGCCACAGTTATTTATTTTTATATTTTCTGCTTATAGCTGAAACCCAAACTGTAAATATTTGGGAGCTGGGGGACAGAATATGTTATTTACTGTGCACTGAGACACAGTCTTTCCCTCAGGTGCTCAAGGCAGATATTTATATTATATTAATAATTATTTTCAAAGCATTTTCAGAGGCTTGCTCAGTGATTAAGCAACTGGAAAACATAGAAAATTGCAACAGGCAATAAAAATTCAGCATAAAAACAAATCACAAAATTAAAAAAGGCCCAGGCAAATAGGAAGAGAATAAACATGGAGCCAGTC
Organism: Podarcis filfolensis; assembly: GCF_964270895.1. NCBI lineage: Eukaryota > Metazoa > Chordata > Lepidosauria > Squamata > Lacertidae > Podarcis > Podarcis filfolensis. Next base: position 39,538,307 of record NC_139608.1, on the reverse strand, counting down.
AAACCTCTCAGGGGAGTGAGAGTTCTAAAAATACTACAATGAAAGCAAGAAATGCAAAATGTAAACATTAAGACAACAAAATTCTTTTGGCTCTTGGCAGTCTCTTCAGGAACAATCCGACCTTCCCCTCTTCTGCCCTCCCCACAGGGCTCACAGTTCTTTAAGTACAGTAAACATGCAACTTACATGGGGGTTACGTTCCAGGAATAGCGTATGAAGCCAAACTCATGTATAGTCGATATACACTGTGTGCAATGGCAGGTAGGATTGCCAAAGTCATTTTTCCCCAGACATCCACCCAATTTCCTCCTTTTTAATTTTTTTTTTTTTTTTGCCAGGCACATAAAGCTGAATGTGGACTAGAGACTACCTTGGTCAGCCTGACCAGTGATGCCAATGGGTTACAGGGTGGTCAGTAGAACAGCAGCATCTCCAATTTGTCTCTATGGCAGAACAGACCTTCTAAGCCTGTTCCAAGGTCAAGAGGTTAAAGAGATGGTGTTATGGACAATAGCAACAAACTCTGTCCCACACATGTTATTATGTGGGTGGCTGTGGCTGCAGTGATTGGCCTGTGGCTCCCAACAACCTGCCACTCCTGCATGTGGCCTTGGAACCAAACCTCCTGATTTAAGAAATGCAACACACAACACATACTCACTTTGTATGCTCTGTATTTATTAGCAGAAGACAATGGGCATACCGAGTGTACTGCCAAAGTACTCCCTCATCCTTCTTTTGTGACAGTGTTTGGTGAGATTATGCTGTCTTTCATTTGCTGATAGATCCAGTCAAGATATGCACTGACTTTGGTGTAGATTCCAAAGTTATCAATTGCTCCACAGCCTTCTCCCCAGCTCACAAGTCCAATTAAGAACCAAGTGTTCTTGAATTTGGTGACCATAGGGCCACCACTGTCTCCATGACAGGAATCCCGGTTATCTCCCAGTATCCCGGCACACAGCATGTTTTCTGAGACAGAATTCAACATAGAATTGACACAGTCATTCCGTGGTGCCACAGGGATTTCAATATAGTTGAGAACAGAGGAGTAATTCACCTTCGAGTCCTCACTCTGGCTCCCCCAGCCTGTCACCACAGCCTGCGTCGCTTCTCTCTCCAAGTGCTCTGCCAGCTTCTTGGAAGGCAGGCAAATAGGAATTGTGAACTTGTTGACAAGAACTGGGCGTTGTAGGTGCAGCAGTGCAATGTCATTTTCAGAGGTAAGTTCAGAGTAGTTTTCATGAGGCAATAACTTGTCTGCAAAAATAGTTTGCTCACTTTCTTCTATTCGCCGACGATAATATTTACCTGTAAGGGCAATAGGGAAACTTGGAAAGTGTCCTTTCTCTTGGGATCTAAGCCAACCTTACCTCTCACAAAATACTTTAGCAGATCTCATAAAGAAGAGGTAATATTTCTTTCTTGCATTTCAGGCTCAGCAAAATCCAAGTCCATAACAGGAACAAGTGGCAGTATAAAAAAGGGCCTGTATGCCTGCAGAATTTATGTGTAGAGTATAAAAGGCTCGTGTCCCTGCAGAATTTGTGTACATTCAGCAGAATTGTATACCACACCGTACTTGTAACAGAGAGGTTGTACCATAAAAAGAACATAGAGGAAGAAGAGGAGAGAGTGCAAATATATATATATCCAGATTTGGATTGAATCATGGCCAGGGAGAGGATTCTTACAGTTCATAAGCAAGTAGTGAATGAGAAGAATGGTTTTGTGCACTGCAGGGCTGTACTACTTAAAACTAGAGGTCAGAGATCATATGCTTGAATGTGCCCTTCCTGCATATAGAAAGCAATACATCAGGGAGAAATGCCTGACTAGCTGTCTTCCAGAAATACTGTTTTGTTTTGGTTTTTTTTAACTGTGAGAACATCAGGATGCAACAAGAGCTCTGCTGATAGGCCAAAGGCCCGTCTATTCCAGTATCCTGTTGTCAGAGAGATGCCTACTGAAAAAGTCTTAAATGCAACAGTACGCTCCCCTGCTGCAATTCCTAGCAACTTGTACTCAGAGGTATACTGGCTTCTACAATGGAGGGAGGACTTAACTAACATGAATTTATTTAACCTTCTTTTGAAGTCACCAAAGTTGATGGCTATCACTACATCCTGTGAGAGTGAATTCAATAGTTTGAAGATGCACTGTATAAAGAAGTATTGAACTATTCTGAGAGAGGGAGAAACACTCTCTCCTTTCTACATCATGCAAAAGTTTATAACCTCTAACATGCCCCCCTTTGCTTGTCTTTCTTCTAAACTCAAAAGGCCTTTGTCATACCAGCACCAGGAGTCATGCCAGCATGCAGAACCCATAGCTGCAACCTAAGGAAATGTTTTACCATGTGATTTGCTGATGTATAAATTCCATCCCTATTCAATACAGATTCAAGAAGGCGTAGAATTTTCAGAAATTAATTCCTTCTGCTATCTTTCCAAAGCATCAGAAACCCAAGATAGATTTTTTATTCCCTTTATGTCAGTTCCATATATCAGGTTTGCAGTATGGTAACTTCCATAATTTCACCAACAGGTGGCCAGATCTTTATATCTGATCACATGTGTTAGTACCAGTCACCACATTTAGCCTTTTCAGTCTAGACTGGACCATATTCCCTGCATCTATGGCTTGGACATTACTTAGTTTGAAAGAATTTAAATAGTATCGATTGAGGGTTTTGTTGTCCCACATTAAAAAGAAATGCAGTCATGATTCTCCTTACCAAATGTCAGTTTGACTGTTCGTAGGCTTTTCAAACAATGTGCAGCTGTCAGCACCCAGGTGGGGTGAATGAGAACACCACCACACAAAAATCTGCCTGCACTATTGCTCAGCATAACCTGCAACGAAGAAGAGGAAGAAAGCTATTGACTTCATTCATGCATCCTTGACTGCGTGTGTCCAATACATCTGTGCTGGTTATTCTACCAACTTAGGTTCCTCCAGATGAGCTATTTATGCAGCATTCCTCCCGACTTGCTTGCACAAAGCTTCTGTGGAGTTTAGATTATATCCGACCTTTACTGAGCATTTGTTCCAATTTGTTTGTGGGAAGGTTATATGAGCATTCATCATCATTCATTTATTCTGATTTACTTGCAAGGTGTTTATATGTCTTCCCATTAATCATTTGTTCATCCCACACTTTTCAATGCATTTCCTAACTGCAAAAAGTCTGTTTCTTTTTAAAAGTAGGTTTGTTGTGCTAGGGCGACAGAACAGTTTAATTCACTATAATTGTGCAAACCTAAAATTTTCAGTATGTGTATGAATTCCACCAGCAAAATACTGACAATCTGGAGGAATCCCCCATATACTCAAGTTGCTGTTCTAGGTCTAGAATGACAAACATTTTCATATGGCTTTCTGATGCACATCATAAACTTACTTACAGAGATTGATGCATTAAAGTCTTTGGCAAAAACTGAGCTGGTTCCAAGTACTGCATCCACCAGTGAAAGCCAGGACAGGAGAGGGTAAAAAAAGAGTACTTACCTGAAGAAATAATACATACAGGTGGGACCAATGATGATATGAGCAGCCAGAAGTATGAGAACAAGGCCTCACCAGGGGGCCTCTGAAAATAAGAGACACCCCTGGGGTTCTGACAATCATTGAGACTGACAGAAGCAGCAGGGCCTGACAAACCCATTCAAAGGCTGAATGTTTTTATTAGTTCTTACCTGCCAAGGACTCTGTCCTTTTCTTCCAGGTGTTCCCCCAATTACTTTAGCAGTCTTATAGATGAAATTATGGAGTTTTCCACAGGCAAACTCCACTGTAAAAGAAAGAAAAAAGAAAGGCAAGATGAAGGATAACCTAGGAAGGTCTGTACAGTTTCTATCACTTTACGTCAAAAAGAATCCAGCCCAGCCTTCAAAGCTACTTTGCTGATTTCTGGATGTATAAATTATCTAAGCTATCTCCTTCCCAATTTCTCATTAGCTCAAGCTGTGGGAAATCCTGAATTCTTTTGGCTTTGTAAGTAATCTGTAGCAATAATATAACACACTAAAATGTTTTAAGTTGTGTTTGTTTGTTTGTTTGTTTGTTTGTTTGTTTAACTCCTTTGGTACCTTTGAGGCCAGAACTAGATGTTATGCCAAAATATACAGAATCTTAGCCTCTTTTATGCCAAATAACAACATTTTATTGTTCATATGTTTGCTGCTGTGGGCTTCCTTGGGAGGAAGGGTGGGATATAAATATAGTAAATAAAACAATAATACATTTATTATATGATCTGTTGGGTTCATGCATGTGAGCGGTCCCCCCGCCACCAGCATCCATACAATGTTGTCATCAGAATGCTGTTTAACCCAGAGTTACCCTTTCAGGGGGAAATCAAGTAAATAAAAACAACAACATGACAACCTGGTGTCCAATTTTCGGTTCCCAAATTGAACCTCCACTTGGAAGCATCCACAATCCAGAGAATGTGAAATATGCCTCCGAGCCATTCAACATCTGCATGTTAGTTTAATCTTAGGTCTTTTTGTGTTCATGCAACTATTTTAATTTTAATCTATAAGCTGTTAATGTTTATTGTATATTATTTTAAATGTTTATTTCACTCTTGTGAAAGCAGTCTCAGTTGTGCTTCTGAACTGGTCTTTGACAGTAATAATAAATTATTATTACTAACATGGTGGTAAAATTCTGGACTCTACCACTTAAGACTGCATGAGGACTTTAATAATTTTCAGTGCACCCTTTTTAAAAAAAAAAATCTAGTTGCATACTGTACATAACCCGTCAGGAGATATTTTTAACTACAGCCCATCACCCGAATGTGCCAATTTACTACATGCAGGGAATTTGTTCTTGTTATTATTGTTATTATTAGAAACATGGGGGAATATATTACCCCACCTGAAGTCTTAGATGGTAGAGTCCAGAATTCTACAACCTAATTTTATATGTATTATTATTATTAGGTTTTTTTCTCACACGGTGACCCAAATTAAAGACATCCAATAAAATTCTAAAAACACAGCTATACAGTGGTACCTCGGGTTAAGAACATAATTCGTTCTGGAGGTCTGTTCTTAACCTGAAACTGTTCTTAACCTGAAGCACCACTTTAGCTAATGGGGCCTCCTGCTGCTGCTGTGCCGCCGCTGCATGATTTCTGTTCTTATCCTGAAGTAAAGTTCTTAACCCGAGGTAATATTTCTGGGTTAGTGGAGTCTGCAACCTGAAGCGTATGTAACCTGAAGCTTATGTAACCCGAGGTACCACTGGGCAGGACATACAGATCCCACCCCACTAAAGGCCACCATGCCACCCTTCTTTTAAATCTAATTTCAGCAGGGAGAGGGGACACTGTGGACATCAGGGGAGGCCTCTGTGGGCACCTGTGCACATGCCAGAACCATGTTGGCAACCACTGCCCTAGTACACATGTTTAGGATGCTGTGGAACTTATCTAAGCATGAGGTAATTTCTATTTGCAAAACGGCAGCCCCCCCATCTAAGTGCATTGTACTTCCTGAACATATACACACCCCACACTCTATTGTTGTACTGTGTATTTTGGGTCTATGGACCACAATAAAGCTGCGTGTGTAAAAAAAATAAAAAGTATGTTTTTTATGCTCTCACAGCAGCATAGCATGGGTAGTGGGTACCTGGCATCCACTTGAGTTGGCTCCCTCATTTTGCCTAAGGGTAGGACTGCCCTCATTTCCTTTCTTATACCTTCATAGTAACAATTAAATACTTGTGAATGCAGCTAGAGAGGCAATACTACTGAATAGTATTTAGAGGCCCAGTATACCTGAAGGAGCATCTCCACCCCATCGTTCAGCTCTGAGGACCTTCTGGCAGTTCCCTCACTGTGAGAAGTGAGGTTACAGGGAACCAGGCAGAGGGCCTTCTGGGTAGTGGCGCCTACCCGGTGGAACACTGCCTCCCCTTTCAGATGTCAAGGAGATAAAGAACTACATACCTTTTAGAAGGCAGCCCTGTATCGGGAAGTTTTTAATGTTTGATTGTATTTTTAATATTCTGTTGGGAGCTGCCCATAGTGGCTGGGGAAACCCTGCCAGATGGATGAGGTATAAATAATAAATTATTATTATTATATTATATTATTATTTCATGGCTATTCCATGATGCCACGGGCCACTGAACAGGAAGAAGGAAGGTGGGGGGGGGACCCACATACCTGATATTGCAAAGAGACTGAATTATAAAATTATGCCTTAAATAATGTGGCTGCCTCTGATTTGAAAAGCCAAGCTCATGCTTATCCATCTTTCTTACCAACAGGTTCACAAGAAGTATAATTATCAGCCAGCCGATAGCCTGAAGCACAACTGCAGTAGCGGTACTGGTCATTGTCTTGTTGGTCCTCATTACAGAAATGTTCACAGCCACCATTGGAAATTGAACAGTTGGTGTAGTCAACCACTGGGCATCAAAAGAAGTAAAATACATGTTGAAAGGAGGCAGTCCTATTCCTTGAAGGAGCTATTTATGTCACTCAACCTTCTCCTCCTCTTAAACTGTGCAGAAACAGAACAATTTGATGGCTGAACTTATTCTTTTCATTACTGAACATTTGTCTCCTTTCCCTCTTATTAAACAGCATTAACTTTCTGAACACAGTGAGCTGCGCTGGAAATAATGACTCTCCTCGCAGTGAACTACTGGGGGGTGGAATCCAAACTCAACAGGAGACCAAACTTGACTGACTGTGTTGCAGTTGGAGATAGGGGAGGAATTTGATTTAGTTTGCATTTAAAGGCAAAAACTACAGAATCCTCACTTTCCCAAACAATATGCAAACAGAAACATCACTGAGTGAACCTCTGTCACCATGAGCTGCAGATTCATAGCTTGTCCTTCCAAGCTCACCTGAAGTGAGAGGCTCCCCATTACAGTCAGGCGCCCACCTAATGAGGGGCACCTTTGAACGGTGGGTCAGGCTAGGATCGGGTGGCTGTCAGATAGCTCAATCCGTAGTTTCAAAACTCTTCTCAGGCTGGAGAATTGCTTTCTACTTGTATGCTGCCCCCCCCCCCATTTTTAGTGGGTCTGTGGCTCCTGCCTCAATACAATACATACATAGATTTAACAGCCTATATATGAAGAAGCATGTTTACTGAATGAATTGGATTACCAGTCACAATATACACCTCTTACATTGATGAAAGATGCCACCACCATGGCCCTTAGCAAACACAAACCTTTTGCTTTTTTTTTTTTTAAAATGCCAAATAAGTAAGACCTTTCCCTCTGCAGCAATACCCTGGGGACAGGCTGACACGCTGGATTAGAGAGCTAGTATGTGTTGATAACTGAGCACCAGTAGTATGTTAGCCTGTGTGTCTCCTGTTCATGGAGGGGAGGGAGTAACCTGACTGCAGGGGGAATGTCCTTAACTTCTCACTACTTAAAAAGAAAGAAGCGTAACTTTTCCATTTGCAAGTTCTGTAGTTAGTGTACATCAAGAAAGGGGCTTTAGAACAGCATGCATATTCTATACAAAATCGTTGTATTATCAATCTGAACTCGAAGGAATAGAGAACCCCTTACACAAGAACAACAGTTGCATTTTGATAGTAAAATGGAGAACTGAAGATTATATTACCATATTGGCACTGGCGCCCCTCCCAGCCTTTGTTACAAATGCAGTCAAATCGTCCAATGCCGTCTCGACAGGATCCACCGACACATGGACTGGATTCACACATATCTCCATCTGAAAACACATTGGCAGGGAAACCCAGACCATATGCCGTATGTCTCTTTGCAAGGGAAGAGTTAACTACATCACCCCATTATATAAACTTGCTCTCTTGGTTATGCTTCATCTACAGAAAATATTAGCAGACACAAAAGCATTAACTTGCTTAGGACACAGGGGAACTTTACAGTGAAATTCTGCTTCCAGACTACAGAAATAATAGGCTAATCTGTGACCTCAGTGCTCGCCCCCAAGGGTTAAATCGTTGAGATCTTCTGGTGTGCTGCGAACCTCGCTATTAAGGAAATCTGTAGAAAAGTCCTAATAAAACATATCTAAATATGGGGACACACAAATGCACGGTAGAAAAAAAGAGACAGAGGTTCCCACTACACTCAAAGGGGTGAAACTTCTTTACTTACCAATGTACTTTGTCCAAAACTCCAGCTGAAAGAAACAAAATCGAGGTGAATACTTGAAATGGAGTCTTCTCCATGATTCAATATGGATTCTGCCACACAACATTTCAGTGCAGATAGGAAAATCAACCTCCTTGGAACCAATTATTATTGGAGAGCACCTACCCAATTTGGCACAAAAAACATGACAGCTGAATAGATTCAGCATTTGGGGAAGCATATTACTGCCATACAGGGATGGCCGACCCAATAACTTCAGTGAGGCAGTTGCCTCAGGTGGCAGGGCAAGCTGGGAGGGGCAGGAGATCAGGGCCCACAAGGAGCACACCGCTGCTATTTCCTGCATTTGCCATTCACAGCTGCCACTTGGAAAAGCGAGGCCACAGCTACCGCCACCTGTACCTCTCCAACCTCTTTTTTTCTCCCCCACTGCCTACAATGTGCTGGGGCTTCCCTGGCCTGCATCTAGTCACCTCAGGTGGCAACGGGGGGGGGGGGAGCAATGGAGGAGGAGGTGGCAGTGACAGGGGATGCCATTTTCTGTTTTACCTCAAGTGGCAATGGGATTCAATGCTTAGTTCCCAGTCTTTAGCAATAACTTACTGTTGCTTCTTTGGTTTCAAATATTTCACTGGCTTCCTCAAAATCACATACTTCCTCTCGGCATTCCCGTTCCAATGAGCCCTGCTTTAATTCTTCCAAAAAACTATTTGCCCGCTTCTGGATTTTCAGCACTTGATTTGCTTCTTGGCTGCTATAAAATACTTCAGGCAGAAAACAAAACAAAAATATCCATCTGGGCCATTTATAGCAACATCATGCTATCTGAAGACACTTATTCACAGTGTATTCCCCATTTATTTTATATAATGGATGTAGAGGAGAGGGAGAAGAGTTTTTAAAATAGTAAACACAAAATACTGAGGGATTACTAAAACTTGGAAAGGAGAAAATAATGTTGACTTTAGCAGATTATTTATTAGTCACTTTTCAAGGTTAAACCCTCACAGAGAGATGTGACTGTGAGAGAAATAAAAGGAATGGAACAGAAATCAGAGTATGAAGCGCTGAGTGAATGGAGTCAATTAAACATATGAAAGACACTGAATTAAATCACCAACATTCTCTTAAGGGAAGTCAACAGTGAAAAATGTTTTTAAGGTATTGGATGCCAGACCTGAAAGGGCCAGGGAAATATTAACTGAAAAGATGTTTCACAACTGCAGGGCCAACACCAGGAAGGCCCTGCCTCATGTGTTCACTAACATAACCAATTTCACCAGTGAGAAGAGACATATGGGTAATAGCAATCTTCAAAATAATCCAGTTCCAACCTGTTTAGGGCACCAGCACTCTGAACTAGGCCCAGAAACACACTGGTAGCCACGGCTGCCACTAAACTATCAGAACGGTGTTGATGAATGCTGGGGCCTACCTAACAATGCTTTGCAATGAGATATACTCTATTGTACACCCCTCCTTGCCCAGACTGGCTTCCATGTCAAGTGAAAGCACCGACATTCTAACTCCCTATGTAATCTGAAACTATTTTGAAGAGAATTCTATAGAGAGAGAATGCAACTGTCTCTGGGGCTTGTGCCCTTACTATCGTACCCATAGAAATTTCATAGGACACAGTGTATTTGATAAAGAGTAATGCAGGAAAGAAGAAGGATATACCTGAGGCTTCATGTCCACTAGGCAATATGAAGGCAGCTGAAAACACCGAGAGGGTAAAGATTCTCCACATTGCACAACACATCACACACCTAAGAGAATAACCACCGAAGATCTGACCATTTGTTTTAAGGAAATACAAGCTCCTATAACACTATATATTTGTATTCAGATTTAATACCGTTCCACTGTTTATAACTGTTATAGTTTACACAGGCATATATATAGTATGGTGGACAGTTTCATACTTATATTTAGACTTATATACTCTACAGACATTGGAACATTTTTTCCACAGCCACCACTCCTGATCCCATTATATATTTAACTAAATTATGTTTAGCCTTCACAGTAGCACATTCATCCTCCTAAAAAAAAAGTCTATGCAAAACACAAAGTTGCTTTACTGTCTTTAATATCATTGTGTGTTCCCAAAGCAAAAAGAATACCACACTCATGTATTTGGGGGAGAACACCACACTAAATGTACTGCTGATTCTCTTTCCAGATTTCCCACTGTTATCTCTCCCACTTTTTACCTCTTCTGTTTTTGACTAGGTTAAAAAAAATGTTTTAAAAAGGAGAATTAGTACTGGAAAAAACCCTTCCAAAAGACTTACTGATTTCACCAGCTGAATCACAGTTGTCTACTTTTCTGCCATCAGACTCTGAGAATGCTAGTTAATCCCTAACCTCAAATATTTACTCAGACACACACTCAGAGAGCCTTTGTTTCAGTCAAACAAAAACTGCTTCTATGGTATTTCTACAGAGCATTAAGGAAGACCAGGAATCACTTGCTTTCAAACATTTCTCCCCACTCTCTGGCCTTTTTCTCCAATTAAAGTAAATGACTAGCTGAAGTAAATGTTAGCATTCCATGAACACAGCTATGCTCATAATCCTTGTGGGATTTCCTCCTTCTTAGAAGAAAGAAACTTAATCCACTTCATTTCCATTTTAATCATTTGAAGTTCCATCTTTATCCACCAAGCAATTTCAAGTTGAAACCAGAAGGGAGCACTAGAGAGCTACAATTGTCCATTTACATCCTTTCCCTCAAGGCATTGGAATGGCACCCATGCCTGTGAAAGGATGATGTTGGTGTACTGGTCTCTAATTTGTCCTTCCCTCTCCTGGTGTTTTTATTGCCTTCAAACCAATTTACCATTTTATTTTGGTTCTCCTATCTACCATGTTCACTTGTTCAGTGTTTCGGCAAAGGAAAGCCCTGTTGAATTTTCACACAGCTCTTATCACTAGTAAGCTGATCTTAAGTGTTTAGCCAAAATCTGTCCCTTTGCAATTTCCACCCATTGGTTTTAGTCCTGCTCTCTTCTGCATCACAGAACTTCAGGTATTTGTAGGCGGCTATGAGGCTTCCCCTAAAACTCACCTTCCCTGAGATAAAGATAACCTTCTCCTTCAACCATTCCTCACACAACCTTGTTTCCAGACCCCTCACCATCCTGACCATTGTTAATGTTCTTCTTTAAATGTGATACTCAGAACTAGACATGGTGCTCTGGAAGCAGACGGGCCAATGCAGAACAGAGTGGAAATGCTACTTGGGATCTGAACACTGTGCTTCTATGAAGGCAGCTGCATCATATTGCTGGCACCTACATCTCTTTCACATGTACTGTTACCAAACTAGATCTGCTCCATTCTATACTTGTGCCGTTGACTTTTAATACCTTTTACATTTCTCTCTGTAGTGTTTCATCTTAATAGTTTTGGCCCAGTGTTCCAGCCTGACAAGATTATCCTGAATGTTGGTTTTGTTTTCTATGGTGTTAGCTATACCTCCCAGCTTTGCATCATCTGCACAGTTGATAAGCACCCTCTCTACGTCATCACCATTTGATGTTGTGCAGAACAGGGCCAAGGATTGGACACTGTGGCACTCCATTCCACACCTCCCCTCCTGGCTGATGCAGAGCCATGAATACTCACTGGGAATGGTTGTTCAATCAGCCTCAGATCAACCTATAAGTAATACTGTCCAGCCTACATTTTAATCACTGTGTAAACAAAGATATGGGATGCGGGTGGCGCTGCGAGTTAAACCACAGAGCCTAGGACTTGCCGATCAGGTCGGCGGTTCGAATCCCCACATCAGGGTGAGCTCCCGTTGCTCGGTCCCTGCTCCTGCCAACCTAGCAGTTCAAAAGCATGTCAAAAGTGCAAGTAGATAAATAGGTACCGCTCCGGCGGGAAGGTAAACGGCGTTTCTGTGCGCTGCTCTGGTTCGCCAGAAGCGGCTTAGTCATGCTGGCCACATGACCCGGAAGCTGTACTCCAGCTCCCTTGGCCAATAAAGTGAGATGAGCGCCGCAACCCGAGTCGGCCACGACTGGACCTAATGGTCAGGGGTCTCTTTACCTTTACTAAACAAAGATATAATAGGAAATGCTTTACTGTTCTCACAGTATTGTTGCACACCACCCCAATCTCCAAGTGCTGTTAAGATTCCAGAGGTTCCAGGCACTTACCCAGGGTTCGTGTTTTCTTTTGGAAAAGAGGCAGAGTGGAGACTGTGGTGTCTTTATGATATATGGAGGCTACGATGGAGGAGCTCACAGCACCATCACCCCAAGGAGGTCTTGTTTCTCCCAAACATACATCAAACTTTGCTCTTTAACTTTGTTCTCCTCCTATCTCTCCAGCTTGCTGCTTTCCTTCCTAGATCACATAACTGCTCTTCTCTGGCTTTATCTGTTGAGTGGTCCCCACCCATTTGCTGTCTCACACCGAGCCCCTTAATGGCCCCTCACCCAGGTTATCACCCTCAGCAGGCAGCTACCTTGGCCGTTCCAAAAATTAAAAACCTTGATTAAATTCTAACACTTGCTTGATCCAAGGAATAGGAGAGCCCGGCACACATCTTAACAGCCCAAGCTTACAACACTATTTTCACTATCTACCAAACCTGTAAACCTTTCTCTAAAAAGAGAGACAAGAACATTCATTGGGCATGACTTATTCTTGATCAACCCATGCTGGCTCCTGGAAATAAATGCATTATTTTCTATATACTAAAAAAAACCCCTTAATTTGTTTGTATTCAGTGATGGAAGCAGGCAGACAAATAGCAGTGGGTACTGAAACCGTTGCAGTCAGGAGAAACAAATGGTAACCAACAGGATAGTGGAATTTTTAAGAAAGTATTGTCCTAAAGATTGAAGTGAGTGAATTACTTGGTACAACCAGTTACATCTATATAATGATAAAGTTACTAATACTGGATCCAGGGTAGGATTATGAAAGGTCATACTCCATCCTGGACTGCATGGAAGTTTTGCTTTGCTAAAGAGCCATAGGTGCAACATCTGGAACCGATGGTCAGAATGCACAAGGCATCCTCACAAATAAAAGGGTTGCTCTTGACATTCTGTGACCATGGCATGCAGGGAAAAAAGTGAATATGCATTAAGCATCAGTGAAATGGCTTGCAGCAGGGAGCTTCTCAGCAGTATGAGACACATTGAGCCTCAGGAGTTACATGCCTCATCCCAGGACATTTAAGAGTGACGAAGAGGAATCAAATGAAGCACCTTGTGATGATGGCCCAAGTATAAAGCTTTGCCCTTGGCACTCTCTTCCAGTCACATGTTGAAAGCAAGGGTGCCCAAGACATAGGAGGCAACAGCTCTGTCCACAGAATGGTAAAGTCAGATTGCACAATTGACCCTTGGCTCTACTTATAAGAGCACCTCTCCCAATATCAACCACCTCACATCCTTCAACTGGTAAGTGAGGCCTTGTTGGTGATGCTACCACTGGGGGCTGCCCGGTTTGCACTGACCTGTGAAAGGCCTCTTCAGTGCTGGTTTCCTGCTTGTCAGATGTCCTGCTTTTCAGATGTCTGTCTCCTTCATTATCGACTTGCAGGAAGAATTAGAAAACATTCCTGTTTACCCAGGCATTTGATGGCTGAAGAGATACTTTTCCCGAAAAACCCTGAAATCACTGGCTGAGAGAATGCAATTATTTGTAAACTGTTTAAAGACTGTTTTTAATGATAATTGTTTTAATGTGTTTGATGCCCTAGATTCCTTTGGAAGGATGGGTGGGATTTAAATAGGATACATAATAAAGTGGGGTGCATCTTATCGCATTAAGATTTTGGTATATGCCACTCTTAAACTTTGTAGTTCATTGTGGAAAAACTGGCTTAATGCATCAGTGCTGTCCCTGATTACTCCTCAGAAGAGCAGGTTCCTGCTACAGTGCATCATAGCAAAAGTAGACAAAAAGCTGTCCAAGGTAGGTCAAAATGAGTCCTAATGAAAGTAGTTAAATGTTTATGGACAACTTGCAACACCTCACCTCATTCACTCTTGTTGCTATTCATGACTTTACCTCAATTTTGTTTATATGTTTATGGTACTCTCATAATGCATCTCGTATGATGGGCAACAGTCACAAGAAGAGAGGGATATGCCAGCTCTCATTTAACAGTGTCATTCTGTACCTCTGTCTACTTCTCACTGTAGGTGCAAATTGGCCGTATGTTATGGCTGCAGCCCTTGTAAAGACAGAGATGAAATAATATTTATTGGAGATTTCTGTGTATCCTAACATCTCAATTCCCAGAGAGTCCTGGGTTGGGGATGAAAAAATATGAAAAGGAGGGGAAAGCCTTAAAGAAAACAAATGTTTTTGTATGTGTCTTAGATAGTTTCTAAAGAAGGGAAAGTTCTTCTGAAACCTATTGGGCATTTTATACAACCCCTTTCTCATCTGTTTTATTGATATGAAAATATGGAATATGGAATATTGAGGCTTTAAAGCAGAGGTTGAATGGCCATCTGTCATACATGATCTAGTTGAGAGTCTTGCAGGGGGTTGAACTAGATGATCCTCGGGGTCCCTTCCAACTCTACAATTCTATGAGTCTTTGATTCATGCCAGTGTGGTTAGTGATGGCCTAGGACTGAAAAGCCTGGGTTCAAATCCTTGTTTAGTCATGAAGTGCTGTGGGTGGTATTAAGCCAGTCACTCCTCTCAGCCAAACCTATCCCATAAAGTTGTTGTGAAAATAAAAATGGAGATGAAACCATATATGCTACCTTGACCTTCTTGGAGGAATGGCAGGGTATAAATTTAATCTAATTAATAAAAAGAAAACCCAAAGGGACAAGATATACTCTCAAGTTCTCTGTTTTCTGTTATGCAGAAGACTACCAAAAACTACTAAAATCAGAATGATGGTTTTATGGTTTTGACATATGAGAGTTGTATCCAATGTTGTGAGTAGACCCTCTGAAATTAATGAACATTGTGAACTTGAATTCATTAATTTCAATAGATCTGTTCAGAGTAACGTTTAGTTGGCTGCAACCCATATACTGCCATTCAGCAAAATCAACTGGATGAAATATAGCTATAATACCAAACACAGAAAATATATTTCTTCACTTGAAAATCAACTCCCCCTGCACAAAGTTTGGGATTGGTCTCATTTTTTTACAAGCTGCTATTAAATTCTACTCCCTGCTTGATAAACATAGCAACAGATCCATTATTGATAGGAAGCTCGGAAACAGGATTTTCTTTATATACAAGAACAATATATTTACAACAATCAGCTGCAAAATATGTACATACAAGAGGTGTCTCCATGGTAATCACTGTATAAATTAAAATAATAAATAGCACATTCTATTCTTAAGGCACGAAACCTTCTTCCCAAGACTGTACAGGATTGAAATGCCTCCCTATGCTTTTGACAGATCACTGGAATGGTTACAACACCCCTGAGGGAACAGTCATCAGTGGACAACAATACAGACATCAAATGACTTATAAAAACATTTTTCTTTCTTTTCTTCTTTTTTTTTTTACATCACAAATATCTGTTAAGATACAAGGAGTTTTGTGTAAACAGTATTTAATTTACCACACATACTATATTCACCTTTAAATAATACTCAAAAAAAACAATTTTAATATGATATAGGTGGTCAGAGCTTTTCTTTTCAAGAGATACTGGCACTAAGTGCCTCTTTACAGTTCCTATCAGAGATGCAAAATCTAGTGGAATTAATATTTCTTGAGTGTCCATAGACTGAAAATGTGAATATATCCCACTAAGATTAAACAGAATAAATAACTTTGGCTACAATCATCCTATGCACATTTACTTGGAAGAACCATCCGATTGAGCAGGACTTATTTCTGGAGTAAATATGCATAGGATTGTACTGGACATAAGTCTAGTGTTTAATAGCTACACTGAGCTAAAGATGGATATTTTGGGCACTAAAAAGTAATGTCAGCTTTAAAAAAAACACACTGAACCATGCTATTAAGATACAATCCCTTTTTTCCAAAGGAGTTCAGGATTAGCACTTTCTTGGATAAATTCTTTTACATATATTCAATATACCCTTAATGAAATTTAATGGACCCAATACAAAACACTAGCAGGTATGATTCCAGTGTAGCGCCAAGCAAAATAGGCATTAAACACCCTAAGTTTTGTATTTTTCCTCCATGTCTTGTTTCCAACTCAAAATATTTCAAAGATGTAAAATGTCTGATGACCAGATAGTAGGGTCACCTAACGCCTCAAGTGTCATCGTTTACAGAATCATAAACTATATAATGGAAGTTCTGAATTCTCACAGGTGAGATGTCTAGCTTGCCATGCCATTGTGAACAGTGTGCCTTTCCTCCATAGTCTTTTCAAAGCATTTGCTTAGCTAGCAGACACATCTTCCAATAAATACAATCTCTCTAGATACCAGAGGCACAACTTTTGGTAGTTACTCATTTTGCCAACCTGATGCACTGACATTTTTATAAAATGTCTGGGATCCAGGACTCCTGTTTTGCACAAAGAGACCACCATATTTCCAGTTGCAATTAATAGAGTTAGAATGTGTCTTGGAAGTTTCTGACCCTTAGACCCAAAATGCCAAGTGATCCTTACAAAGAAATGCATGTGCTGAAGGGGCAATACAAGTGCAGAAAGTTAATTCCTTGAGAGCACTGCAATGATGCAATCCAGAACTCCTTGCAAATATAGCTCTTATCAAAGGGTGATGACACCTAGCTGCAATACAGACTGCATCCGAGTCAAGGGACTATAGCCAAGCTGGTCCTCTTAAGCCATTTATCTACTCAGGAGCTAATAACGAGAGCATCTTTGCTTCTACATGAGATTTCTAGGAGAAGCACAGACACAAGCACTGTAGTTCATCCACAACAAAAGAATAGAAAATATCCATTTGTTTTGCTGCATCTTTCTCCCAAGTTATCATATGATGGTTTTGCTCCCTGAGAAGTTCGCCAGGAAATGAAAGAGGCTTCCATGTGGTTATCACCATTAATAAAGTGCAGGAATAATTTTTACTATCTTCTGTTTGATGGTGGCAAATGCACACCTACATTAGCATAATAGAAAATGAAAGCACTGGGAGACCGAGTTTTCTGGTGAGTGAATACCTGTGTGCCTTGCAATTTACAATCCTCCAGATTCAGTACAGGGAGAGTAATCTACACCATTAAGGCAAACTGTATCTGCAAAACTGTGGTAATGGAACAGAGCCAGAGATGTAGAACCCAGGTTCAAGATTTCCTCTGTAAATCGTATTACAAGTGTGTCTTCTTTATAGAAAGCTATAGTCAGTGTTCTCCTGTACTGTAAAAGAAATGGCCCAAAAGAAGCAAGACTTGATGGAATGATAAAATAACCACATAAGGGGGAAATCTGTAAAATTCAGTGGATCTACATCAGAATTTGGCAGTGGTTCTCCTAAAACAGAGAAAATGCTATGTACTGTATATCTTAAGCAACGATACACTGGCTTTGCAAAGTCTGGGAAACAGTGATGAAAAAAACACATTATTTTACCCTGCCTAAATCTATGCACAGAAACTTCCTTCATTGTTTCCAGAAGTGAGAATCCTATTATATGTTTTAAAAACTTAGTAGAATCAGAGGCAAAGCAATGTCATAAGGAATTAGTATATTCTCCCATGTTGGATGTACTTCTGAGATTGTTCAGTATTTCTAGGCACTTGATGTTTTAAGCCAGAACAACATGCAATCCCACTCCTTTTGCATCCACAAGCATTACAGAGCAGGAACACAGGAAACTGAGAAAACTTTCGTTTAAGGATAACTTATATCCTTGGAAAGGAAAAAGACTCTGCACTGATATATCACACCACTGTATCTGGCACCACTGAACGAGCACAGACTGAAAAAGAATCTTCCTAATTTGAGGTTGTCCCAAACAGTTAGCTTACAATCTTCTCAACAGCTGATTTTTATCATCTTGCATGCACGAGTGCTTTCATAGCTCTTAATATCTGGCACAATCCTTAGATCACAGGGTAACATTTGCTTCTGTGACGGTCCACAAAAAGTTTTTGGTCCACGGGCTAGTATATTGGGGTTGGCTGAATGAAGTCTAGCATGCAGTGAGTGTGCCCAGGCCTGAGTAAAGGTGTTGAGGAGGTGGTTGTTAAGGACAAAGTAACACTGGCTTTGAATACAAGGTACCACTTGAGTGGATTGTGGTGTACCCCACATCAGAATGGTAGCACCAAGAGAAGTTGGATTTGAGCTCTGAACACTGCTAGCGTTTGGCTGATCCCTTGAGACGATTCTGATCAAGTCTGCTCTGTGAGGTGTCAGTTGTGCAGACATCAGGGGGAATGGTAGATACAGGCTCTGAAAACAGAAGTTAAGCCTCGCTGGCAGGAATATTCCTGCTCAGTTCCTTGATCCCATGTAATATCCTCTTCATATGGCCCACTTTGGTCACTCCTAGGTCCTGAAAAAGAATGCGAATAATAATCTTAGCCCACAAAGAGCTAGTCAAGAGCAGAATACTACGCAGCTGAATATTAAAAATGGAACTCGAGATAAATGACAACATGACAAATGTAGTACCTCAAACACGAAGCAGTAAGGTCATAGAGCTTGACAAAGTAGCAAATAATTATGGAATAAGCTCGAAGCATCAAAAATCATCCATAGACATTCATAGATGCAAAACTCAGTTACTAGCTATGATGATTTGCACAAATCTTAGAAACAAATCCAGCACAACCAAAAACACAGGGCAGTAGTCAACTAAACAGTCCAGTCAGCGCAAGGATGACCACTACTGCAACAGGACTACACCACACCCCCACACCACTCCTGGATCTGCTCCAGAATGTTGGGAGAACTCCTGCAGCAGATTAAGGGGGACAACAGTCCATTGTACAAGGACAGAACTGTAGCCTTGGAACCACATTGAATACAACCCACAATTCAGAAAATCTATTTTAAAATACAGTTTCTCCTGTACCAGAGACACATGACAGATACAATATACAGTTTGTAATTACACACATCTTCCATTAGACAGTTCTACTTCCACATCAGAAGGGCATCACATTAATCTCCTCTAGCACAAACAGCATTTCCCCAATGCTAGATAAAGCTTAGAAGAATGCTTCGTTGGACCCAGTGTTGTATTGCCTAAAGTTGTGTCTGCAGTTTTTGCTGCCACTGCTTGATCATAAGCAGTGGAAGCAAAGCTTGAAAAGGTACTTTGATACTGCAGGGCATATGGTCCACACAATTCCTGAAACCATCCAGATCCTGGAACAATAAATCACATTAGCAGTTGTGCTGGGCTGCTGTGTGGATCCTGCTGCTTATGCAGGTTCGGTTGAACTCTGCATGCATCCAATCTGAAACTGTTCTACATAAGAGGAGCCAACGGCCCATCTAGTCCAGCATCCTGCTCTCACAGTGGTCAAACAGATGCTTGGTCAAACAGAACGGTCATGCAGGCTCTGAGCACAATAGCACTCTGTCCACCTGTGATTCACAGCAACTGTCCTTCTGACAGTGGGTGGAACATGACCATTGTGCCTAGTAGCTATTGACAGCCTTATGCTCCATGAATATCTCCAATCCTTTCTTAAAGCCATCCAAATTGGTGGCCACCACTGCCTCCTGGGGGAGTGGGTTCCATAGTTTAACTATAGTTTAACTATAGTTTAACTAGTTTAACTGGCCGTAGATTGCACCAGTGCAGACACTGCTGGCTCCAATGCCATGTATTTCCTCAGTTCACTCAAAACTGTATATAAACATTTATGAAAGAAGGCCAGAATATTGATATCTTTCAAGTAACAGTATTCAGAAGTTCAAATCGTATAATTCAATGATTAACTGCAGGCCTTGTCTACAACTTTAGAAGGCTTGGTTTGTGGATTTTAAAAGGCTTGGGTTCTGGATGAAGAGTTTTCCTGTCTGATCTGACCCTGCTAACCCACAGCTGTAAAATACTCTTGTTACTCTGTCTAAAGCCACCTAGAACGGAGAGTACGCAGACCAGCTCCAAGCACAGTCAGCACAGACGGCCATGCAAATGCAGATGGCTATTCTTGGTAAGTCGCTCATGAAGTACCTTGAGGTCTCTCCGTTCAAGATGCAGGAGCTCAGAGCCCCGGACGTCATGCCGGATGAAGATATCCTTATACTCACAAAGACTGAGGTGCTCAAGCCAGGCCGCAACCTCCTCCGTTCCCCAGAGGTGAACTGTCAGAGATGGAAAAGCAGGAGTGTGTTGAGTACCCAAAAGCCCAGAGGAGAGAAAAAAGGTGATCACCAGCAAACACCGAAGCAGATCAAAAAGAGAAGGGGAAACAATACTAAACCTCACAGTAGAAGGAATGACAAGTGATTCAACAATTCCAGAGCAAGAGAAAGGAAGCAAGATTACAAGCCAAGACGTGGTTTTAAATGGAGGCTGGATGTAGTGGAAGCTGTTTTTACCTAGGACTCATTTTATGCTACTGATAGTATGCCTGAATGGACGCTTGCCACACGGTCTGACCAGCAACTTAACAGGATAAAATGTGTGAATGTGAACTAAACTATCAAGTAATTCAGCTAAGGTGAATATCAGTTTGCCACAAGACAAATCTGGACATTCACAGAAATAGTGCAAAATCCCATCTTTAAAAGCTGGGATAAGAAAAAGTCTTTTGTCCATGAATATAGCCCCTTCCCCTTCCTTTGTAGCATACATGAATTAAATATGGAAACCGAACAGGGAAACTATGGCTACCAGCTTTTGAACAAGCCAGGATCTTAAACCAATTCCAAACTATGGTTCAGATCCTGGCTTGTTCCAGAGATGGTAACTATAGTTTCCTGGTTAGAACAGATGCTTCCTAATTAGAAGCTACAGTCAACTGGAGACTTGGGTATATTATTCTGGTGTGCTGTGAAGGGAGAAGAGAAGGGACTGCATGCATGGGGAAAGGGATCATTCACACATTCTCTCTCTCTCTCTCTCTCTCTCTCTCTCTCTCTCTCACACACACACACACACACACACCTTATTACGACAAGATACAATAGTCAGAACCCAATCCATCTGTTCCCTAATGCCATGCCCATGAATAAAGGAAATAGAAACCCTGATACTTTTATCACTTCTTTTCAAGGCAGTAAGTCTTGTTGCACATACTCTTGGTTAGCAAACTCATTTGCGTCCCTTATAGGCACAGTGGCAATGCCTTTTTGTTCCTCTAAAGGGAAAGAAGTTTTGTCATGATCACACACAGCCTCTCCACTAGCCTCGAAATAAGAGAAGAGCAAATAGAACCTTAAAGTCCAGAGGAAAGCGAGAGAATACGGATATGCCACAAAATTAATGGGAGAGAGGATGGTACTATTAGCACCATGGAACCAACAGAATTTACAGATGTAAAAGCCAGAATGTTTTCATAAGAAAGAATATAAGTCAACAAATCAACTAACCCAGCTGGAAAGGAAGTATTCTGATACCATTTGAATTATTGATTTCAAGGGGCTATTTTTAATACCATACCAATCAATAAGGATTAAAGCTAGGGATGCACCAGTGATGATGCAGAATTCCCAGACATTTAGACATGAGGACTTGATTGAAGACTGAGAGTGAATCAATGAGAGAAAATCATTAACCAAATCAGTGAGTATTAGCAGTGGAAGATCTGGAGTTATGCGGACTTGGGCTCCACAGTCCTTTTGCTATCTAAAGCTACAAATCCTTGAATGAATTGCCTTTGAAAGTCACTGAAGGTCTCTTTGAAGGATGTTCTCAGTTATTTTTATATATTTTAGTGCTGTACATTTTCTAGGAGAGAACCCAGCAAGTGTGTTATTTTGCTTGGGGATAGCTACCTGATAAAAAAAATGAAAGGGTCAAACACAAAAGAGTGTGGGAGGAGAAGTAGGGAGTGTTCAGAGAGAGGCAGAAGAGAAGGGTTTTTGCATTTAGTGGGGGCGCAGATGTGCAGGTGCACATATGGCTACATGTGTGAAGAAGGGCGAAGAGGAAATACACAGACTGGCGGTACCCGGCAATCCCAAGCTGCTACGAGTTTCTTTATTCTTGTTGTTCTTCTCCTTTTTAAACTTTGTCACCAGACGAAATTTGCCGCTCCGGCTGCGTTTAGAATAATCCAGCATTTGGTTCTGCAGGGCGGGGAGAATAACAATATAGATATTTCATGATAAGGAATGTCTATGAGTAAGTTTTTTTTAGGAGAGAAGTGAAAAATTGCCATCTCAACTAATTAAGTTTAATTCAATTTAGTTACATTAATTAATTAATTAGCTCAGGATGCTTTGAAAGAGGAAGGCACCAAGCCGATTATTCTCACATTCCTGTGCTATCCCAATAACAAATCACAATGAAAGGCTCCCAATAGCTCTACCCTCCTCATCTGATGTTACCTCTTCATCACTGGGTTCCATTAGCTGCCACAGCCAAGGAATGTCTGCTAGCTTCCTCATATGAAAGTCCATTTCTGCCAGCGCTGCTAGGAGCTGCTCCTTCTGTGGGGGATCCAACTGCTGCATCAGAAATAAAGCACACAAGCACACCTAAGAGCTGCACAGCTTAATGGAGAACTAACCACTATCAAGACAACCAGAGAGTCCCTAATTAACTGTAATTTCCTATTTTGTCTAAACAAGGGAAAATATGGTTACCAGATTCAAATACCCAGGATTTTATACCAACTTCAAGATCAGGCTTGTTCAAAAGTTGGTAACTATAGTTTCCTGGTTTAAACGAAACAAGGAACTATAGTTTAATTGCATCTTGTGTGAAGGAAGGACTGAAGGAGCTCTGTGCACAGGCAAAATATGATTGTCCAAATGTTAACACACGTCCTCGTGCTGTAATTTGGCTTTTAAAAAAAACACCCTTCTACTTTGTCAAGCCCAATTACAATGGAGATGTTATTTTGCTGGGTGAAGGGGTGCTGCAGCAGCTGGGTTAGACTTTCCCTTCCCCAGCTGTCATTCCTTCTTCTGGACAAAAGACACTTCTGCCACAATTAGGCTTGGAAGCTTTCTTTTGTTCCAATAGAAGCCTAATTGTTGCAGGGTGTGTGATCTTCCTGGAGATTGGAGTGGAGGAAAGGTTAACTCTGGACTTCTCAGCTACACTGTCCAAGAAGATCACTCCTCCACTACACTACATTTTGCAAAATACACACCCACTGAACCTAACTTCTGACAATGGGAGGAATACATGTGGTTCCAATGTGTGTGTGGTGTGTACACAGTTTCTATGGTTTGCAAATGCGCCCATGGCCCAAAAGGGTTAGCAATGAATTCTGACAAATGGAATTATATTTCTAGAATATATTGGTATCTATTCTTCTAAAGAGCTCTAGCATGTGCTGGCTGCATCATGGAAGATAAAACCATGGATCTAATGTTGCTAAATTGCAGAAATAGGAAACAACAATATTTAGGGACTGGATGAGGGAGGTAAAGGCACTGTCAACTGTGTGAGTGCCTAGCTGTGGACTTGAAAAAACAGGGAGAATTATGTTCTCAGCAAGGGCAAAAAAGTAACAGAAATAGCTAACAAACACCTTTCCTAATATTTATCACTTACCAGGGCCATTTTGCCAGCCAGGAGCAGTTCTGTTTCATTATGCAGGGCTTTAATATTATTCGCCATCTCTACAACAAGGTTGCAGCTCAGGCCCTGTGGAAAGACAATAAGCGTAAGGACTGGAAGTCTGAAACTCCAAACCAATATAAAACTAAATAACAGTCACAGAGCCCAAGCTACAGGAACAAGTTGGGTTCAGGCAAAGAGAAACCCGCCCATACCTCTGTAGACTTGGACTTGGCATATACTTTGTCCATAGACTTGGAGCTGGCATTGACTGCATGAGCAAGTTCTTGTTCCATGTCCTGGTATGACTGAGCTATTTCCCGAATGCTGTGGGTGGGAAGGGGAGAGGTGAAGAAAGCAATAGCATAAACTTTCTGGACTGTTGTCTCATTCTGGCACCACCACCTCCAAATGAACCCGAGAAGAAAAGAAAATGGCCTCACCTGTGAATCAGAGTGCCCGCTGCTTGGCAAAACTGATTGATCTGGGTGGACTCTTCTTCAGATATAATCTCTGGATGCAGGGAGAAAGAAGCAGGGCGGGGCAGCTCACATTTTTGTTTGTCTTCCCAGGACTTTAGGGTGCTCTCAAATGCCTGGAAAAAAGGAAGGGAGGCTATCACTATTCCATGCCATCCGTGATTAATTAGGAGAAACTGATATCTTTATATTATACTTTCTGCATGCAGAGAAACATTTCCCCCCATCTCTGTAAAATCTATCATGATTTTATTTACCAGATTTTTAGACCAACCTTCATCACATGTAGTGATTTCAGGGTAGTTTCTAAAATAACTTATTCCATTCAGCACAAATATATCACATTCAAGAACAATAATATGAAATGCTTAAAACCAATCATTAATAAAATACTACAGGAAAATCCTAAAATATTAGACAGCATCCACTAATTTCCCTTAAAGGCCTGGGAGAACAGATAAGCTTCCATTACCAAGTGAGAACATAGCAAAACTGTTTCCATCTACACTTCCTTGGGAAGGGAATCACACAATCAGGGTCCTCTCCCTCAGTATCACACAGCAGGCTAAGCCCACTGGCAGGATGACAAGAGCAGCCCTCCCAACCACAGAGTCCAGGACTGACGATATTCCACATCAGCCTTGGAGTGGAGGAGCTCAGATTTCTCTTTTGCTTGGCAGGTTCATCTCTCAATGTATAAGAAGGTTCCTCTTACCCTATCTCTGGTTAGTGTCTGTGCCCTGTTTTTATGAACAATCCAAATATATCCTGGAGGTTGGATCCAGGCCTCTCCATCAACTTGCACAGGAACTCCTTCGTCTCCCAAGATTGCTATCTTCACTGTCCGGCACTATGAGAAATCCTTGTGTTAAACGTATCCTAAATCATACAGCATGTCATGTTTTGTTTACAGCAGCCCAAGTATCTCCCTGTGTCCCACGGTAACTAACAGTTTCCCCAGCTTGTTTCCTCTGGTGCTGCTAGATGAGAATTTGAATTTGTAAGTTCTACCCAGCTCAGTGCAATACAGAGAAACCAGTCTATGCTGAATGCTGTTGATCACTGCCTTTATTAGCCTTGAACTATATCAACCACTGAATGCAGAGTTATAGGCTATAGACTTTATGGAACTGATAGTAACTTTTTGGTTCTTTCAAAGAAAAACAGGTAATGTGCAAAATCACCTGTGGACCGCAAGCCAAATAGTAAGCAGCATGGACTGGCTGGATGCAGAGGCAGGGTGGGAGTCACCAGCAGGGGAACCCACAAGGGAACCCTAGAGGAAGAAGGCTCAGAGCCAGGAAACTGGTGGTGGGACAACAATGAGTGGTCAGAGGGAGAAGAAGGGGCAGACTAGGAGAAGGTGGTGTCAGAAGCTGAAGAGGCAACAGGGTTTAGTGAGCAGGAAGAGGCTGGGGCAGAGATCAGTCCAGAATCAGAGGCAGAAGAGGAGGGAGGCCAGGAGACAGATATGAGGGCAGGCTGCTGAAGAATCCAGGGAATTTCTCCCTCCTGCTCCCCTCCCCTCTGGTCTCCCAGAACACATAGAGGAATGAAGAGAGTGGAGCAATGAGAGAATAGATGAAGGAGCCTGAAATTTATTGGGAAAGACCCAGGGGAGGAAGAGTCTTAAGGAGCGGTGGAAAGGCTGGGACCTTCAGTCCTCACAACTCCCTCCTTGGGGCAAGTCCTACTGGGAAGAGTTGCTGTGATCACCAAGCAACTAAAGAGCTAACTTCACTGACACTGGGTGCTTTATTGCTGACCTATGCCTGACTCCCGCTCCTGACAGATACCTGGGCAATTCGGTGATGCTGTAGGTTAATCACACGTGAGACAGCCATTTGCATACTACCAAACACTGCTACCACTTCCAGGATCTTGTCATCGAAAGAAGGAGCTGTAAATGTCTAAGAGAAACAAAGAAAGAGAAACTAATCCAGCTTGAGCTTCAGTTGTAATGGCCTCCTTTGCTTCTCAATAATGGCAAGATACAGCTATATATCCTCCTGGCATCCCTCTCTTCCCACACCCCAACCTAGTTGCTGCTAGTATAGTAATAAATCAAGTAGTGTTGCTACCTAGTGGAGAATAATAATAGTGGAGTAGATAATCAGCAAACATTGGCAATCAACCAAACGAACATATCAGCATTAAAAACCAGGAGACCTTTGGTTGGACTGGTGAATATATTCCCCTCAATCTGACCCATCTTGTGGAGGCAAGTGAGAGTGTGCCTGTACATCCCAGGATCATCTGCCCCAACTCTGATGACATCTGTGGATGTTACATTTGAATATGGTTTACACATACTGAATTACTATATATTCATATAGGGCAAAATTGTGCAACCAATTCCTCAGGAGAAAAACAACATTTGTGCAATCTTAGCCCATCACCATAGATAGCATTACAATGTGGTGCTCATGTTAAAACAAACATGTATCTAAAACCCTCTAGCTACGAGTGTTTCATTTGAAGGTTTTTGGTACTAAGAAGAAGAAGAAGAAATGGAAGGTGAATGACACCTTCATTTGCAAAAAAATTAAAGTACTCACATCATCTTCCTTTGTGCCCCCCCAGAAGTTGGTGCCTCCTGCATAGCTGGGAATGTTGAGTACGGCAATTCCCTGAAGACTGGGCAAGGGAATTGGACGTCCATCACACTGCATGATATAAATAATATTGTATATAGTGTGTAAGATTCCACAGGTTTCAAGGATCAGTAGGTTACTTGCCTTTAAAAGTGCTTAAGAGATTGGCAATTAATCAGAGTTTATCTCAGGGTGAGAAACCTCTTTCAGACACAGGACCTCGTTTTCTCTTGGCCAACCTTCCAAGGGCTGCATGACAGCGGCTTCTGTTGCTTAGACAAAAGTGGGTGTGGCCAAACCTCCCCCAATGCATAGGTATATACACACACAAAGTGTACATGCCCACACATACCACCCCCTGCCCCCCAGCAATTAGACTTGAAAAAAGCATGTATTTATTTAGAACATTTGGAAGCTTTTTAAAACTCAATAGCAAGGGGGAATATTGTTAGAAATTGCACCTGGGGGTGGTTATTCCCTCCATTCCCAGCTGTATTATTCAAGAAGAACCTTCCACCTGCAACAATTAGACTTAAAAACCCCTTTTTGATTGCAGTCCACAGAAGACTTATTTCAGACCTAACTGCAGTTGGGGTAAGGTGATCTGGGGTTCACAACTGGAAAGGGATAATTAATTCTCCCCTCCTCAGCTGTGACCACCACTGTCAAAACAGCTCCTCCACCATTACAATTAAACTTGAAAGAAACCTTCTATTGTAGCGAATAGAAAGGATTTTTAAAACCTAAATGCAGTATGGGGGTTTGGGTATGTGGGTACACAGCTGTGAAGAGTTCACAAGCAACAGGGAGCCCCAGCTGATGAAGTATCAGGGCACGTTAAACAACCAAGCAACAAGAGGCTAAATAACACCCATTCAATTATTTAATTAAAGCAGCTCAGACTAGTAAGAGAACAGTGAAGTTGCCGTGCTAGCAGACAAATCCTGTAATAACTCATAACTCAGGAGCTAAGCTCTAGGGTTAGGAAGCAGGGAAGCATGAATCATACAAGTTAGGCTAATGGTGCATGATAGCAAACAAATAATTTCATGTTTGCATAAACCAAGGAGGTTAAGGGCTACTCATTACCTCTAGCAAAACTTTTTGTTCTAAGTTTTTGTAAGTTCTGTGTAGCAGCTCCTTTGTTCCAAGAACTCCGTACCACATCATGTTCTTCGTACGACTTCTGAAAATGGAAAGCAAAGAATCAAGTGGTGCAATGGACCATAAATTGCACTGTAATTTATACTATGATGTTCAGATGAAACCTCACTGCCTGAAAGAAAACAAAAGCCAGACACTGAAATACTTTATCCACTATCCTACAGCAAGAAGTATTAAAGGAGCAAAAAATGTGGTAAATTATAATTGGTTTCTCTGGAAATAAATAACTTTGAAAAAATTTTTTGTTGGACCTAGCAACACAAATCATCAAAGCACTCAGCCTATGGTTTGCAGTTCTTTAGAAGTAAAAGTGGCCTTATAAGCACATCTGCCAAAGCAGTTGTGAAATAAAAGTGCTGCATCCAGTTCCTATCAAAGCCTGCTTGTTATGAAGAAGATGAAGAAACAAATTATCCAGTATGCTGACATTTCTTTTTAGTTAAATGCTACCATTGAATGGTGCATTGACACAGTCAAGTAGCTTGATGAAATGTGAAGGAGATTTATAACTGTAGTTGACACAACAGGATACAGGTTTTTAAAATGTATAAAACAGCTCCACAAATGATTGATTACCTGCACTTTTCTGGATGCTCATCACGCTTGTTGTTGAAGTCCAAAGAGATCTTTGCATCCAGTCCGATTCCAAAATAGTTATTCATCACACATTTCTCTACGTAACAATCACTATAAAGAGCAAGAGAGACACCTTTGATTTAAAGTGGTGGGATATTTCAGCATTCTCCATATGCCCCTGTGCCCAATATGGCCACTGTATATGAATGAGCTGTCCACCTGTGCACTAGGAATAAAGCCTGTCAGAGGGGGCCTCTGGATTATGTCTCCTATTTCAATAACAAATGACTCAAGAACCTAAAACAAAGAGAAGCAAAATAAAATTCCTTTCCATTTCCTTCTTGGGTACAAAAATAACTGGATAGCTCAGTTGGTTAGAGTGTGGTGCTGATAATACCAAGGTTGAAGGTTTGATCCCCGTATGGGACAGCTGCATATTCCTGCATTGCAGGCGGGGAAATAGATGATCCTCCAGGGTCTAGGAAAAGTTTTAGAAACCCCTCAGCCAGAAGAACATAGCCAGCTTTCTCATCACAACTAGCAGTTTCTGTCACTTAAAAAAACCTGAAACATATTACAGGCAACTCCTTATATACATGCGCTCTATTTTGTGTCCTCTATTTGTGAAGAGGGACGCGGGTGGCGCTGTGGGTAAAACCTCAGTGCCTAGGACTTGCCAATCGTAAGGTCGGCGGTTCGAATCCCCGCAGTGGGGTGAGCTCCCATCGTTTGGTCCCAGCTCCTGCCCACCTAGCAGTTCTAAAGCACCCCTAAGTGCAAGTAGATAAATAGGTACCGCTTTATAGCGGGAAGGTAAACGGCGTTTCCGTGTGCGGCGCTGGTGCTGGCTCGCCAGCCGCAGCTTCGTGACTCTGGCCACGTGACCCGGAAGTGTCTTCGGACAGTGCTGGCTCCTGGCCTCTTAAGTGAGATGAGCGCACAACCCTAGAGTCGGACACGACTGGCCCGTAAGGGCAAGGGTACCTTTACCTTTACCTTTATTTGTGAAGGTGTCCTCTTTGGGCTCTGGGGAGGGTCTCCGCACAAGCCAGAGGGGCAACAGGGCTTCCTCAACTGACATGCAGGGAAGTGGCAACTGTTGCTGTGCTATCCCTCACGTCAGCTGTTAGGCGGTGAGGCTGAGCAGCTCCACAAAGCCCTGCTGTGCCTCCAGCTTGTGAGGAGACCCACCTTGGAGCCCGAAGAGGCTCTGGGGTGGGTCTCCTCATGAGCCACTAGGACTCTCCAGGGTGCCCCCTATTATAGGCAGTTTTGTGTATGCTCGTGGGGGACTGGAACAGAACCCACACGTAATGTTTAATATGAGACCAGCCATCACGATGGAGGGAGGCTTTACTAGAATTCAGATAAGCACATTAGTAAGTGAAGTCATCTCTTTTAAAAAACAGGGCTGCTTTCAGTGTTACCACTTTCTGCAAAATCAAAATACTAGACAAGCTTTGTAGAGACTGTCTTGCCTTGTCTACACTGTAAGAAAAATGTTCCACTTGCTGTTAAAATGATTTATTCCTCAGTAATACAGTGGCAAAGGGAATTCAATTCCCTTCACTCTTATTTGAATACTCACAGATTTTCTGGCTCAGAGTTAAACGGGTCTGCATTGATCAACAACCGGCTGATGACAGAACCTCCAGGTAGAGAACCAGATGCCCCAGCACGGATATCTGTCAACAGAATACAAAACTTACAGGAAGCTGCAAGGAGTTTATGAAGCACACAGGACACAGCATATTTTCAATTGGCAAAACAGGATCTATTTTACCTCCAAAATCAACAGGATGTCACTTCTGGAGCATGAAACATTATCTCACACTTTCACTGTTGCTGAACAATGAGGAAAAAACAGGAATTTAGACCTATGAGTAACTCCAGCCTTAGTCCTTAAATCCTACACAGAAGCAGATTCAAGCAAATAAGTTTTCTAATTCCTATGAACAATTTATGTGTGCCTGAGAAGAAACAGAACTTTCTCTACCATATATTTTGATCTAATGATATCAACCTAGATGTGATATTAAATACGTATGTTGTTTACATTTAACATGCATATTTTTAGAAAATTTAGATTGGGGCAGCAGCTGATGGGGAAGGGGGAGTTTAACCCTTTCTTCTCCAACTGTGGTCCCAACAAAAATAATTTTCAAGCTGCAATGGGGGGAAAATCCTCCGCTGGTGCCAATGGTAGATTTCCTTCCAATACATATAGCAACTTCAAATGAAAAATTTTCTTCAAGACCACAGAAGGGACGAAAGGGTTAACCCCCGAATGACCCAAAATCCTTGTATGCTGCAACCCACATTTATCAGCCACCTTCCCTCTTCAGTAGCTATCCACATTTTAAAATGCACATTAAATGCAAACACAAATTTAAACTTACGTCTAGTTTGGTTAGAAAGCTAGGAAAAATATGCTCAAAATTTTGTTCTGAAGTGGGACCCAATCAGCTTCCCAACTCCTATAAGGAAAATCCTCAGAATTTATATGGAAGTGCATGAATGTGGTCCGAAAACAGAGATGTAAGTAAAATGGGCCACTATAAAGCAGAGCTTGTAAATATTGCTTCAATCCTGCAGTTATTGGCATGTGCCTTTAAATACTGAATAACAGACCTCATTGTTTGTATAGCATAGCTCTTGTTCAAAACCAGTTGGTTTACTTTTTTCTCTCTGAACAACAATTAGCTCTCCTGGTGATGATCAGTTCATCTTAGGAGTAAGATTTTGAAAATCTGGAAATTTTAAGCAGTATACCCTAATTTCATACTTGTTCTCACAGATGGGCTTTAGCTTTACCATACATGCCCCTTTTCCAGTGGTAGATAAAAGGAGACAATACAGAAAAGGAGACAATACAGAAAAGCTAACAAAGAAGACAGATATAAAAGGAGCAGGGGTTAAGTTTGAGAGAAAAGGAAAAAATGGAAAGGAACTTATTTATGTGCCCCCTCCGCAAGAACAGGCCTTTTCTGCAGTGGCTCCCCATTTGTGAAATGCTCTCCCCAGGGAGGCTCACCTGGTGCCTTCATTACATATCTTTAGGCACCAGTTGAAAACATTCCCAGGCCTCTATGGTCTTTTAAACAAAAGGGGGGATAACTGTTTGTTTGTTATCACATTATGTATTTTTGTGTTTTTATACTGCAAACTGCCCTGTGATCCTTGGACGAAGGGCGGTAGATACATTTAATACATAATGAATATATAAATAAAATAATAATAAAGAGAGAGAGATGCTGTACTGGGCAAGGCAGGGAACAAACTGGGAGCAGAGTCAGCTAACCTAGTCTAGGACCCAAAAGTTGGCTATGTGTTCCCTGCCTTTCTGGGGTGGTAGAAGGAGCTAATTTATCAGTAATGGATTACAGAAAAACCATGTTATGTCCTCAGTGCCAGAAGAGGTCATCTCTGGTTTAGCTAGACGGGAAGAGTGTTGTTGCACTCACTGGGGTAGATGATCTTTGCATTCAGCATTGGCAGATTATCCCGATTTCCTGCCTGGGGAGGAAGAGAGGCAGAGCTTCCCACTGATAAAGTTCCTTTACTTATTAATCTTTCACAAGGAGACTTGATAACTACAAAATACAACAA
Source organism: Podarcis filfolensis (assembly GCF_964270895.1). Lineage (NCBI taxonomy): Eukaryota > Metazoa > Chordata > Lepidosauria > Squamata > Lacertidae > Podarcis > Podarcis filfolensis. Next base: position 39,506,150 of record NC_139608.1, on the reverse strand, counting down.
AAATCACAGGTACCATTAGAATGCTATGAAATGATGAACAGAGAAAACTTAGGTGTAGTGGGACATACTGTTTGTTAGTTACAAATTGTGCTATGAAAACCAACATTTTCAGCTAGGTACTCTTAATCTGGGCAGATTCATTATAGGTTTTTATATTGTAGCCAAAGAACAAGCCTTAGCTGGAATAAAGATGTTCTGAAGTGCTCCCAGTTCAAAATATAAAAGAAACTTAAACTAACAAATACTATGCAGTTCTCTCTGCCATAATTTCCTGTGCCCTTCTGTTATTTTCTAACATATTCTAGCCAACACTGAAACTGTTCCAAGAAAGACCCATCATGATGTTGAAGCCAATATTAAAATACTGTATATTCAATCTAAGAAATCGTTGTCATAATTAAAATATCTGAAAGTCCAAGGAGATCTGTAAGTATATGGAATTGAGGACAAGCTTCTATTAAAAACTAAATAATGGGTTCTTTTGGAAACTATACTAAGTTATGCTTTTAACGAAACAAAGGGACATATGAAAGAACTATTAATTACTTAAGTTTGTTATAAATATTTAGAATTCCACAGACTTTGTGAAATTTTGATGCTTTTGAAAAGAAGCTTTTTCTAACTTCTGTAGCTTCCTTTGCCCTACTGACCAATGCATTTTAAAATTACTTATGGTTATTCAGAATAAAGTGAGTCAATAGTATTTCAGGGAGAAACACAGCTGAGCTTATTAACAGCTGCTACTAAACTATGTACTGCAAATCCTGGATCCTAATAGCTTAGCTCCTAGCCCTATACTTAAGGTCATAATAACAACTACAAGCTGGTTCAGGAACTCAGGCTGAGATGATCTATTGCTAAAACAGCATAAAAACTGAGAATTTAAAGATGTATGTCATCCTTTGCTTATCTCACTATCCAACTGATAAGGGATGGTGTAACACTTGGAGCAAGATCTCAGACCCAGGGCTATGGAAATATTACAAATTCCAAGAAGGCTCCAGAAAGACACATATAAAGATGTTGCCTTCAACAAAGGTTAACTAAGGTTTTTACCTTTCCGATGGCTCCTCCCTTTTGGAAATCCATAGTTGCCAGTGTGCGAAGACTGTAAGGAGATTTTATTTTCATTCCTTAAGTCCTTTCCCTCTTCAGCGGTAGAGAGACCCAAGAGGAAGCTCTCCTGCTCTTGGGTTTGAGCATTCTGTTCATCTACAGCTAAACAGTAAAACAGTAACAGAGTCAGACAGACTTGCTAGGTATCACACTGCACTCGGGGAGGGAACTGGGTAAGTGGAAGACAGCAACACTATTACATTTCATCCTAGAACCTTCATCAAATGGCTTTCCCAGATTCTGTAAACATCAAAACACACAGGCCACTGCTCATCTCATTTTTGCAACACCTGATGTAAAAAACAACAGGAATTCAGCTGACTTGCACATTTCACACTTGTAGTTCCTGCCCACAAACTACATCTATGTTCAAGAATGAAGATAAGGAAGACTTGAAGGAGATAGGAGCCTTTCTAATCAAAATCAAAATGGTTCAACCAATGTGGAAAAAGGTGCAATGGTTGCACTTCCAATGATATATTTCTCATGTGACCAAACCATTTCCAGAAGACCTGTCTTTATTTGCAAGAAGCATTTGGTAACCAAACAAATGATACTAAAAATGGAAAACAAATAAAGGACACTAAAGGAACAAAAGGATTTATTCTGCTTATTTACCCTCTGTGTGATGACAGAAAAAGTCATGTGAACCTGGTCCTAAGCCAAGCTTAGAAATACAGTTCCTTAGTTTTCAAATATTTATTGTTAAGGTCAATGACCATCACAAAACAAATGGAAACAAAATAGGAAGCACTTAAACACATACTCCAAATATGTAGAATAGAGTAAAATAAAATAGACCCCAAAAAACCACAGAGCATGGTTTTAGCTACAGAAAGCCAGCATACAAATAAAATTATGCATGTATGTATGCACATCTGAAAGAAAGAAAAAAACATAAGCACTAATTCACATGTTACAATAAACTCTTGGTTTGTTACTCCCAATTTGAACAGAGTGAAATGGGAGTCATTCAGCTGCATGCACTAACATGCTGCTTGTTTATGACTTAGCATGACAGGTGAACATGGTCAGTCAGCTAACATGTTCGAAAACGGTGATCTGATAAATGTTTTTCTTACTTCTGAAAAGCTTTTGACATCAGAAAAAATGGCAGCTTCATGGTGAAAACCCTACACAGTCTACAGAATTCATTTCTGACTTTTGAAAGAATTATACAGCCTATTTAAAAACGCAGTAGTTGAATCCCAATTCTTGTATGTCTTGATAATACAGTAGCATATTTCCTTCCATATAGCACTTGAGGCGCACTCAGGATTTTCTAGTCCTTACCTTTTTCTGCATGCTCTATAATCTGACGAATAGCTTTTTTCAGACTGTTGGCTCTCAACATCAATTGCTCACGTGGACGAAATATCTGAGGACGGGCAGTGCAAGAGGAGCCTACTGAACGCTCACTAGAAGAATCACAAGCACTGCCTGAACCGTCACCATCTTCTGTCTCTTCTGCTATGGTAGGAGGCGGGTTTGGCAAAGATGACAAAGCTTGAGATTCTTCATTCAGTGTTTTCAGAAGGGAGTCGAGCTTCTCTTTCAAAACAGAGCACTACAAGTACAAAGCATAAAGTTTTATGGAAATTGTATAGTGTGTGTGCGCGCGCGTGTGTGTGTTGGAGAGAGAGGAAGGGAGAGAGAGATTTGAATTTCCTTTCCCCCCAAATACCTTTCTGGCCATGACTTCTGACTCCTCAGAGCTTTCTGGTGCTTTCTCGTAGGCCTTCCCTACTCGAGCCACAAAATCCTTCACAGTCTCACAGAGCACCCTAAGTGAAATAGAACAGGTAAGCAATAATTATTTCCCCAACACGCATAATATAGCAGACTTCTTTATACCACCTACCTCTGGAGTACTTACTTGGCTGATGAAATGACCACTGAGTGTTGGTCGGATGTCAAGATTTTGGATAAATGAGCAGCCACAGAATCTTCATAGAAGAGAATCTGCTGTACCTTGTCATAGTCAGAAATGGATAATTGTTATCACCTCATCTGGACTTGCACATTACAGGGTCAACATGGAGCAGTACATGCTGTATTCTTGGCTCCCCATAAAGGTGTAGCCATGATTTCAGTTTACTCTACAGTGAGCACTCACAAAACATACAAAAAAAGTCAAGCAACTTGGTATTCACTTCACTGTGGCATCAGACAAGGGAAATGATTGCAGTAAAACTTAACATTTGTTTGAGCTATGAAAACAATTAAAAATATTTTTTTAATCTGGAGAATGCTTTAGTTTTTAGTCTCTCTGAGTCCTTTCTACATATCTGAGTATAGAAGCCATGCCTTTCCCCATGTATCTATCTCATAGGTGTTTTGCTCTGCTATCATTAACTTTTCTTAGTTCATTTTCATGGTCCCCCCAATGTATACAACTACCTCAGAATCTTCACTGAAATCTTCAGTGACTGTAGAAGCAGATGCTTGTCGAGGAAGTTTTGTTTCATACACCATAATGCTCCACCTATTGAAAAAGAGACATCACAGCATTTAATACAAATTAGATACCCTTAAAAGGGCACACATGGTTTATGAAGAAGCAACAGGAAGTGGATGCTTAAGGCAGATGATTCTGGAAGGAACACACTTTTCCTTATTACATCTCTGTATTAAAAATGAACAGAGGAAATTGATCGTTTTGACTTTTTTTCTGGTTCAGGTGCAACATGTGCAATGAGGCAGGGCCAGCATGTATGGATGCCTTCACACAGAGACAAATCACATCTCTTCAAACTCACAAAAATACTCTTAAACTATTGGGAAGGAAGGAGAGCAACGTTCCTGAAAAAGCAACTCCTCTTAAAATTAGGGAATCCTGGGGTACATAGGAGGAACTATTCAGCACAGTTATTACTATATTGACTGATACAGAAAACAGCTGCTGTTAAAAGAATGCCATACAAAAATCTTTCAGAGATGCCTTCCTCTTTTCCACTGCTTTAGCACACAGCTCGTTAAACACCCACAACCCATTAAACAGACCTAGGGCAGAGTAAAACAGACCCACTGACAAAAACTTCAGACTTTGGGCCATATCTAGCACTAAAGCTCCAGAAGTGCAAGGGACTTCCATGTGCACATTTGGTGATTCTGACTATCACTGTGTTAGGGAACAGGAGCAGAATCATAGAACAGCACCTACCTGTCAAGCATTTTGGTACTGGCCCTTTCCAGCTTTTCCAGTATCTGAGGAAGTTGAGTGTCATCATCACAAGCAGATCCCCAGCCTAGCACACGGGCAAGATCATTGCCTGTGCCCAAGGGCAACACTCCCAACTGGCACTACATAGGAAGGGGAGAATAAAAATAAGACTAGCCCAAAGGGATTCACTGCCCACACCAACTCTGACCACTGAATGTTTTCTAGTTGATTTCTTACAGTAAAGACGATGTGAGAAAATTACACAGTAAAGAGTCCAGTTAAAAAGAAACTATGTCGTTAATATTTCACCCATATTGTTTCACCATTTTCAAATTATTTTGTTGCTTTATTTTTTGCAGATTGGAGTCGCCACACCCCAGATCCTTATTTAAGAATTCCTACCCATTAAAAATATATATATATATAGTTCCCCAGCTTTCCATTACAAGGAATGGTGGCTTATTCCTATTCAAAGCAATTATTTAAAATCTACTTTTTCTTCAAATCTTGCCTTTCAACATCTACAGATCTTTTTAAAAAAATATGGAGACCCACTGCTGGAGTTTACAACAATAACAACAAGAAGGATGCAATGTAGGGCTGGCAACAGTCAAAAATAGCTGATAAGAAATCTGTTTCTAAAAAGTTAAAGTGTGAGAAACAGAGTTCAATTACATCCTTGACATTGAACAATAGTTGAAGGCTTTGTTAAAGATCAGTATTTCAGTTAACCACAAAGTGGTGCTATTGCCATTTTGAAACAAGAATTATTTGTTATCATAAAGGCAATACTTCCATTCCAAGCAAATAGCTATTTCAAGAACTAGGCATGATTTATATGATCAAGTATCAGCCCAACGATAACTTCAAAACTGCCTGCACAGAGGCTACTCTACATGGTTTGTGCCATGAAACTGTGAATTGGAATAAAGGGTTGGAAGACTGCAGCGGCACAGTGAAAGCTGAAAGTTATGCATGGTGAACATCTACACATGAATGAGTTGCTATGCGGAACAGTTGCTATGCTGGACTTAAACAGGGCCTTGTGAACCAGCCCTAAGCAAACAAATACATAAAAGACTATACCATTTAAGACTTCCTGAGACCAGAAAGATATTTGGCTGGGGGAAGATATTGTGATAAACACTAGGTGGGGGCAACACCTACTGCTGCTCTCTTGCAAATGAACCTTACTCACATTCAGTAAACACCGAGTTGGGAATCCCATGTTTGTCATGCAAACTTTCAGTCTTAGATATTTTGTTATTCTAGGCAAAATTGTATTTCATAAGTTCCTCCTTGCTCTCTTTTGTCATTTAGCCAATACACACGTAGAATGGCAACTTAGAGAAATTACCTGTTTATGGAGACTAAGGCTGTCAATTTCAGAGAGAACCCATCCAACGCTTCCATCCCCACCACATACCAGAATTCGGAAGGTGTCGAATTTCTGGAATAAACGTAAACTGCACAGGAAAAAAAGGTGTATCTGCTGTAATGTATTATTAAAATACGAGAGAGTTTAACAACTAAAATCTATTCAACAGGAGTAATAAAGACTTCAAATTAATCAGAATCTGTATTTGCAGGGGCAAAGTAACAGCAGTGTACCAGTTAGCCATCTATGCAACACAAAGACATAAGTTTGGGTACTAGAGTATTTGGGTTTTTTTAAGCAGATACTTTCTTCCCAGAACAAGAACCACAGAGAGTGGTTTGCAATTCAAGAAATAAATGAAAGGTTCTATGGAGCTTCATAAGGGGTACCATATCCCTGCAGTAAATGTAACAGAATGAACACATATATTTTGAGACCATAGCTAAGTGGTTGAGCATGTGTTTACATCAAGAGGTCTCTAGGCTCACTCACCTGGCATCACCAGTTAAAGCAGCAGATAGCTGGTAATGTGAAGGACCTGTGCCCCAAATCCTAAAGAGTCACTGCCAGTCAGAGTAGGCAATAGTGGATTAGATGGACAAATAGTCTGACCTAATAAGGCAGCTTTCTAAACTTTAAATGCGTTCTTATTCAAAGCATAAATTATGGTAAGTCTGCAACTTGTGTGCATTTAACTTGTGCACATTCAGCTGTATGTGCATGCCCCCCCCAAAAAAAGATTTAAACATTTAAAAGGGGGTGGAGTTCCAAGAAAAATGACTTTGGCAATCCCACCCACCATTGACTCCAGTGGGCTCTGACATAATAATAATAATAATAATAATAATAATAATAATAATAATAATAATAATAAATTTTATTTATATCCCGCCCTCCCCAGCCGAAGCCGGGCTCTGGGCGGCTAACAACAATAAAACAATACAGCAGTACAACACAACACAACACTCTAAAATCATTCATTATAAAATTAATTCAAATCAAACCAATGGCAACCATTGGGCCAGAGCTCCGTGTAGATTGCCAAAGGAGGGAGTCAGGCTGTGCCCTGGCCAAAGGCCTGGTGGAACAGTTCTGTCTTACATTCTGAAGTTAGGCAAGACCCCCAGAATGTAACCCCAACTTAAGTTGCAGACCTATCATACAACACTCAGGCATCAAGACTTTCAATATAATTTTCACGCAAGGTACACAACAATCCTAAGTAGAGAAGACGTCCCTAGATATAGTAGCTTCCAAATCTACCTATAAAATGAAATCAAATCCTCATATATCACAAACTTACTGAGAACAGCAGCCTAACTTTTGTTGAAAGCAGCAACAAAGCATAGATACATGAATGTTAATCAATGTGGATATACAACAGATACCTACACCCCAGAATTTGAGAATACTGCCACCGATCACAGATGGATACATTAGAGGTTATATTCTATACCCACATTATAGAGAGCACTCACCCTGTGAGCATTAGGATTCTCTCTGATCCCCTCCTCCTCAAGTAATACAGTCAAGCCTCCGTTCTTCAATGGCTCCGTTTTCAAACATTTCGGCTCCCGAATGCCGAAAACCCGGAAGAAAATGCTCCGGTTTTCGAATGTTTTTCAGAAACAAACATCCCACGTGACTTCCACTTGAGCGCAAGAAGCTCTTGCAACCAACTGAAAGCCGCGCCTCAGTTGTCAAACGTTTTGGAAGTCAAACGGTCGTCCGGAACAGATTACGTTTGACAACCAAGGTTTCACTGTATACACATTCTTTTTCTCCAATATTGCCACATTATATAAGCTCATGCTCTGTCCCTCATGCCTGGGGCCACTCTAAGTATTTGCAGGCATCTGTACATCAAGAGAGCATCTCTTACCCGAGGTGAGGTCCTCCATTCATAAGATCAAAGACCTGTGCAGGATTCAGCAGTTGTTTGAATCTTCGTAGGAACTTTACTCCCTGGTTGTCTCCACTTTTTGAGTTAACAAAGACCAGCAAAGGGCTTGTGCAAGAAGGGGGACAAGTGGCTTTCCAGAACCCTGAAGGGAAAAGCAAAAATTAATAATAATTTAGCTCTATTACCACAGGGTGGCTAACAGTCTGCAGGTCTTTAAGTGATCTTTAACCAGAATATTACATGGAACTATACGGCTGTTTCAATATACTAACTGTTTTTCCCCCTTTTTTAAAAAATTGAAATATTCCAATGGTGACATTTTAATTCTGTCTTTTAAGATTTGGAGAATGGGTTCATTATTAGCACAGTGGCTGCACTAGGTTGCCTTTAGTACAGAATGTTGTAGCATGATGGCTGATAGGATTGAGATTCTCTCAGCATATGAAATTCCTGCTCAAAGATCTGCACAGGCTGCTGCTTTGTTACTGGGCCAAGTTCAAGGATTTACTAATGGCATATAAAGTCTTTAACGGTTAGTGGCCATGGATTGCATTGCCCCAATGTGGTTATTTGACTGCTTTGATCTGCGGACCTTGCACTTTTACAAGTACCTAACAGTTGTTCCAATATCTTAGTGTGACAACACCTATACTAAATTTGAGCTCTACAAATTTGCAGTCTAGGTCTCCCGTCTTTGTGAATGTAAGAAAGAAGATAAGGAACGAAACAAGGAAGAAGGAAAGAGAAAAAGATTATGGTGCACATAATGAGTATTAGGCGCTATAATGAGAATAACTGCGTTATGCCAACGTTGGTTTTTTGAGCTATTTGCTTGATTGGCAAAGTGTGAAACAAACACTGAAAAGCATTAGCTGATACCTACCATCCGAATCAATGCTGTTGAGAGCTGTAGGAGGGATGACAGAAACTTTGCAAAGGCCAAGCGGACATTTGGTTGGTAACAAGTCTCTGCATGAGGTATGTACCTGGGAGGAAAATATATTAGCTAAAGTTTTGCTTCTATTCAGGTGTTTTAATGAAGAAGAAATTCACAGGAATGGAAAGGAAAAGAAATATACACTGAAATCACAAACTAGCTTAATCTTGGGAGTCCAGTCCATGATCTGTGAAACACAGTGGTTACAAGTCCAAAATTAAACCACAGTTTCCAGTTGGGACATAACACAAAACCTGCCTAAGGAAGCCCACAAGGAAAGGAGCAGGGTGGGAGTTCCCAAAGCAGGGCCATTACATCTGAACAGGCTTTAGCCCTGTAGTGTTTTGTTTGCATGCATTTACAAACCTGTGTGCATAATACAGGATGAAATAGTTATATCAACCCTTAGTCTATCCAGCTCAAAGGAATATAAAATCATTTCCCTTCTTACAATACTTGGGACACTTGATTCTGAAAGTTGTATCCTAAGAATACTGACTTACAGATCAAGAGATTGGTGAAGAGTAGGTTTGTTAAACTGGAAACACTGATGAAAATGTAGGCGTAAACAAGAAATTCTACAGTCGACAAGAATAAATAATGAGAGCAGTACCTAAAACAGGCACAGAAAAACAACTGATCTTTCACAGAGGCCCATGGTTTTTTCAAAAGTTTTGCAGTTAATTGCATATCATTTTCCTTAAATAATTCTGTGAACAATTATAAAACATCAGAGGCCAAATGGTTTATCTGGATATCTTACGCTTCCCTGGCTATTTGCTTACATTTCAAATACATTTTCCACACACACTCATGTGCATGTAGAATGCCAAGAAATTCATTATCCTTAGGATTTACACTTAAGAATCAGTGAAGTATCCAAAATAATTCAGTGCTATTCTGCTTGACTGTCAAGGAAAGGCAGGCCTTGCCAAAATAATATACGGCTTGTTAATAAGCGATTCCCAGGATACAAGAAGAGCATATATTTAGGACTCTACATTCTGCATCAGAAAGATCTGTAATACATTTATTATTGCTTTCAGATGTGACCTTTATTTTCTGGCAAAGGACCAGTAAGCAAGCAATCTCTATTAATCTAATTCTGTTTATTCATCATAGTGAAATTTCCTTAGGCTGCTGTGGTAACATCATGAGAGATCACCGACATTTCTACCCATCTTAGAATCAGTGGATAAAGAGCCTATAGATGGCTACACATTTTGCTATGCTTATCCACGACTATGTAAAAGACTGGTAATTGGCAAAAGCAGCATAAAATCTTTTTAAAATATCTAACAGCTGGCTTATTTTAGTTGAAATCTACTAGCAAATAAATAAATAAATTCAGTGGGATGCCTTTGAAACTTTCTCCTTACATAGTAGCATTATAAGAATACACAGGCACAGTGCAGAAAAGGGGAGTAAAATTGAACAGCATTGCAACGTTAACTGACCATTGCTTTGCACCAGAGACAGCGCCAGTCTTGCAAGCGCAGTACACTGCCACATGTTTTATCACACACTGTGCATTTGGCACTCACAGGCAGGTTTCCTTCAAGCCACTGGTGTGGCATTGAAATCTGCAAACAAGCAGAAATTAAATCACTTTCATTATAGGGCCGTTACTAGACTCTATGCCCTTTTTGAAATATAGAGCAACACTCACCCTTCCCATTGCTTTATTATTATTATTAATATTTATTGAATTTGTATACCGCCCTATACCTGGAGGTCTCAGGGCAGCTCACAGAACAAAATCAAAATATAAAACCACAAAATATATAATCAAAATAAAAACAACAACCCAATAACCCCCCCGTACTTTAAAAGTAAGTATACATGTTCCTCTCTGAAGTCTCTAGAGAATCTAGAGAATCTTAGCAGAAGCAGAGGTGTATGTGAAATGCCTTCTATATGCCTGTTAACCTTCCCCACATGAGAAATGGCCTCATACATACCCCGTCTTCATCCTCAATTATATCCTTCCCAATAGATGCTAGTGTTGTCCATTTGCAGTTATTAGTTGCCCGGACAGCACACCTCTTGTGGGCTTTAAATTTGCAGACTAGACAAGCCAGGAGGAGAGGGAAAGGAAGAAAGAGAAGAGTAGATATGAGGTGAGCTGAGCGAACACTCAATTTAAATCTACATGAAACCCAGTGTTACAAAACCCATTTCTTTTCTTCTGCTTTTAGCAGTCTAATCTAAACAAGGCATGTACAGGAAATCTTAAACCTGTTCTAATTAGGAAATAATTATCCTCAGGAAACATTACATACACATTATCAAACTACAGATAATTTTATTTGAATCAGACGTATTTTCTGGAAAATATTCTAAAACAATCCAGTAGGGAATAGTTATGTTGATGAATTACCTGCAGAGAAAAAATAATTCATGTCATATTTCTAAAAGATTCCTAAATTTAATTGTGGACCTTAGATGTATTTCTCTCCCCTTATATCATGTAACACCCTCTAAGGATCTACATTTATTTAAAAACCTAACCTGAGAGAGGTTGCTGACCACAAAGCCCAACCACAGTTATCTTTAGTAGCCAGGTTTCTGCAACACGCAATGAAGATTTGTGAATGTTATATAACTAACTTAAATGTTAGATGCAGGTTTTTTGATTACTGATTTTATTGTACTGAACCCTCCTGGAATCTTTAATATATGCCAACAAAGTTTAGATAATTTTTTAAAAAAGAAGTTATCTTTCTCATTCATAAGGTTCTTAGCTCCTATAATTTAACAAAAGTTATGAAGCACAATAAATGTAGAATCAAACCTAACCAGTTTTATTTTGTACTGTAGCTAATCCTGTTTTGGTATAATTTTTCTCAGTCATTGCATAAGCAGGATTTTTAGATCAAGGCCTATTTCATTTGCAAGATGTCAAAGTCTGGCAGGGAACATTTCAGGATCATACGGTTATTCCCGTCTTGGAATGGTGACCAACCAATGGGGTGCAAGTCTGACCAATGCCTTCTTGGAAGCCTAACAGCTTTATGTTCCAAGCACAAAATAATGAAAGGATTTTACCTTCGCAGGAGAGTCCATGGGACGTGACTCCAGATAGTGCCTCCCGACACACATTGCAGTATGTTGGCCGAGCATGCGAACAGGCGTACCAGTTATGCATCCCTGAGAAATGGTCCATACTGTACTGTGTAGACTGAAAATGAATTTATGGTAAACAAATGAAGATGACATCCCAATGGGACACTGATATAGATATTAAATTGTGCAAACTATATATTTCTGAGGCAGAATCTACACCTGTATAATCTGTGGAGCATTGTAACCACGGAAGAACAGAGGAACAAGAATGCCCTGCTGTATGTGGTGGTAAGGAAATGAGCAATAATCTGAAAAGTACATCAAGGGGTGAAATTGTAAACTTCATCCCATACGGTACAAGCACAATGAGAGGAATGTAGTCTGGAGGCTGTAAGAAATGTAAATGAAATGCCCACCAAACATTTTTGCACAGAACTATGGAGTACAATCGGCTTGAAATGGTCTGGATTGGTAATTCAAAAATTTGCCAGCTATAAGCAAGAAAGATAATAGAATCATAGAAATGTAGAGCTGGAAGGGACCCAAAAGCTAATCTAGTCCAACCCCCTGCGATGCAGGAATCGCAGCTGACAGCTAAGTCCACCACCTTCCAAAGCAGACCAGTCCACTGTAGAACAGCTCTTATCATTAGAAAGTTCTTCCTAATCTTTAGTCGGAATCTCCTTTCTTGCAAATGGCAGGCATGAGGGCACCAGTCCTGACATGTCCTGCAGAGTGGGGCAAAGGCACCTAATCCCCACATCGAGGTTCTGAAATGGATCAGGTACTCTGCACCTGCAATTTGCTAACTGCATGCATGGAGTCTTGCCTAGTTTTGCCCTTATTAATAGTGAGAAATGGTGTCAATACACAATATTCAAATATTGTATTCTTTCTCATACATGTTAGACATTTTTACTATCTTAAGTATTTTAAGCTCTGAATTCTCATGGCATTTATCTGCTTGGAGTTTTTTCTGTGTGTTTACTGTTTTTTAATTTATGTAAATTTAATTTTTTATGATTTTTTAAAAAATTTATTTATCAATCTATAATTTTTTTCCACCGAGGGCACTCTAAAAAAACAGCAGCAACATTACAAAATTACATCTGTACCTTAGAAGTGGTGGTTTCCAAAATAAAAATAGTATTTTTGAAGTTCCAACTCTTTATCATAACTGTACTAATCACAGTCCACCTACTTTACTGTTTGTACTCTTGCAAAATCAAAGACATCACTCCACGTGGTACTCACTTACGGGAAAGTGCAACTTTCTTTCCTGATCTTGGATTACTCATGATGACAAGGCCTGAATGACTAAAGTGAGCAATCACTTTAAATTCAGACAGTTTATATACATGTTCTGATGACCACTGACTTCAGAGAATATTTAATTATAACTGCTGAAACAAGCAGCATAAATGAACAGTAAACAGTGTATGCGTTGGGGGTGAGGCTGTCACGGCATTTAAAAAATAAAGGGCAGATATACATCTATACCTAACCTATTTCATTACCTCAAAATGTTCACGATTCTGTACAGTCTTCAGTGCTGCAATCCAGTCCTCCATTTCTTTTCTATTATCTGCACACAAGATGAGTTTCCGACATGGAGTAATGACCTGTAAGGTAAGAGAATAGTCTGGTACTCTTAACTCCCTGAGATACCAACAGAAGAGGAGGATAGCAAAGAATGACTGTTTCATTCTGACTTAAAGGTTTCTAGAGACATGAGACTACTTCAGCAGATGCAGGAGAAGGTAGAGAACCAAGCTTTGCAATTGAGCAACAAAAGGGAAATAAAACCTAGGGCCTTTCCAGGTGACCAAAATAAAAAATCCTGCGCCAGAGACCACATCTTCCAAAACACTTTAAAAATGGTTCTCTGTGCTTTGATGCTATGTGGTTTATGGAAATTATGAGCACTGAAGGAGTCTATTCAAGTCTTCCAGATGTCCTAACTTTGAAACATTATTAAAATTCTTAACTCTAGCACAGATTTCCCCAACCTTGGTTCCCCAGATGTTGTTGGATTACAACTCCTATAAACCCTGACTACCAACTCTGCAGGCTAAGGATGATGGGAGTTGTAGTCCAGAAACACCTGGGGAATCAAGGTTGGGAAAAGCTACTCTGGGGTAGTTGAGCGACTGAAGAACTTGCCATACGCACATTATTCTCCTGATGTTTCTTAATCTAAGACAATGCAAGTTGGACATCTTTATTTCATAGTTAAGCTGCACACACACAGTCAACCTAGGATATTGAGCCAAGTGATATTAAGAGCTCTAGCAACAGATTTAGTTTGATTTGTTCTAAAATCTACCCATCAGTAATGCCACTATGGGTTTTTTGTTCTCATATAATGAATGGGAAAGCATTAAAACAAGGCTCTGGTTAGATTAGAGATTGTGCAAAATGTCCAGATTCCTAACTGCAAACAAGTCCTTCAAAAACCCAATGAGAGAGTTCTTGTGAACTTTCTCTACACACTTTATAGTTGGTAGCATTCATACCCTGCTCAGAAGTTTATTTCAATATTTTACAAAATTAAATGTCTTTTCTACCCAATATGAAAATGACAAGTTCTAAACAGCAGTTTTATATACACTGAAAGCTGAAACTTTCTAGCTCTTGGGTATGATTGCTGCTGTACCAAATGCCTAAATTTATAGGTCTGAGATGCTATGCAATTAAAAGTCCCTGCTGTTATGTGGGACAAATTGTCCAGTGTGGCCTAAGGAAGCATGGCTAGTTGGAGAATTAGTTGGAGAGGATGCCTTTTGTCTAATATGTACTCACAACATTCCCAGCTGTCCTGTGTCTTTTGTCCCATTCCTCCCCCAAGTGCCCAAAGCTTTCCCAGCCATTCCGAAGACAATTGGAGGCTTGTAATTAGCTGGAGTAGAGGTGCCTATTACACTTTCAGCTAAAACAGATTTAAACTAACAAACAATGAAAGAGGGGAAACTGTAATTGTGTAGACCTAACTAAAAACAGCAAAATTAACAGAGTAACCAAATTATCAGGAACACTAAAACAATACAATTAATTAACACCAACTATTATTGATAATACGGGAGGCTTCATATGGCAGGGAAACCATATACAAAAATACATTTTAAAAAAGAAAAAAATATATATTGAGGATATGGTATTAAGTCTGCATGCAAAGTAAGTGATCTACTACTAAGCTATTCTTCCTCCAGTGAGATATACTGGTCCTTTATAGGGTAGGGAAACACAAAAACTGTAACAGTCCCCATATTAGCTGACTTGAGTTTAGTTTTATAAAGCACATTAGGTACAAAACCCAAAAGAACCTAAACAGAATCGTGTGACCTAGTGGCTGAGGAGTATGCACTGTACCCCTCAAACCAGAAGTGAGCAGACTTCCGGTTTGTGGACTTTTCCCTTTATTTTTGCCACATGAACCAGGATCCACAAAATGCCAATCAAAGTTACCTGATCACAATGCAGCAAACCAAATCCACATCTCTGTTAATACAGATTAGGAAAGCCACACAAAACTTGGTCATAGGCAAACAAGTAAGATTATCATTTCATAGGTGCAGATCACCAACACTGAGAGATAAATGTTAAATCAAAGCCAAGAACTTAATCCATGGCAGCAGCCACCCCTCTCGCCATTTATTTTTTCCCCAGCAGCATTTTAAGTCAGCACTCTTATTTATAACTTAACAAAATTAAAACTGTTTATAATATCATGCAAAATATTTAGTGTTTCTTTTTAAAAATTTGTTGGGTTTGCATGGAATTCTCAGCATCTATGATAGGGCATTATGGGTTTAGCAACATCATTTTAGCCAAGTATGTTGAATGAAACCATGGCTACGAAAGGCAGACTAACACTTTTCACAACCTGAATTAAAGCAGCTACTGTTTCTTTTAGAGCTGTTAATGGGGTAAAGATAAGATAAATCATTGGAAGGAGTAGGGTAATAAATGCAAGGAAAGGAGAATACCTCTACAAACATAAGCAAACAACTCCCATTCAAAGGGTTACTAGTGCATATTGTGTGCCTGCTGCAGTAACATTACATTGAAAACTGAATAGAATGAAGAAAAGGGGAAATGGAAATATGCTAAACCACAGCCTGGAGAAGAGCAACCCTGGCCACAAAATGCCATCCACATAAGTACATCAGACCTGCACAATCAGAAAGCAGGATAATGCATACAGAACTGTATTTCTGTATTCTGTATAATACAGAATCATAGACTTGTAGGATTTGAAGGGACCACGGGGATCATCTAGTCCAGGGGTCCTCAAACTTTTTAAACAGGGGGCCAGTTCACTGTCCCTCAAACACTGTTGGGGGCCAGACTATAGTTTGAAAAAAAATATGAATGAAATACAGAGCTACAAAAACAATATAACAGCAATAATGACTAATAGTGATGATGCACATTAAACACAGGGAAGCCCATTTTAAAACCTGGTCATGGCTTCTAAGAGGAGTAGTATGTGCTTCAAATGTACGGTACTTTAAAGGCATTGCACATGGAGCTGAGAGACATTTAAGGATGAACAACATGCATAGGTGGCCCAGACCAAAGCCCTTTGAAGTCTCACGTGACCAAAAGTCCTTAAAGAGAATTTACATCCTCAGTTTGAGGGTCCAGGGACCCAGCGCTTGCAAGCGGAACAAACAAAAGGGGGGAAAACCCCACTGAGTTTGGACATTGTGTGAAAAACAGCTTTTAAAAAAATAGTAATTCTGGGAAGCGAGGGAAGCGGGCTTGGTGGGTAGAAGCGTATATTGATGACGGGAAATGGGAGAATGAAAAGCAAAATGTGGCGCTCAAAACCAAATGACTGTTGAGGGAATAGTTGAGTAAGAAACTGCCTTTGCACAAGAAAGACGAAGAAAAGGAAACCGGGGAAAGAAAGGGAAGCAAGAGGAGAGGCTTTTTGGTTGAAACTGCCAGGAAGCAAAGCGGGGAGGGTGGGAAGTGCCAAGTGGAGAAAGGAGCGTGGAGTGAGAGAAAACTTTGGGGCTCAGTCCACAACAGCCTCGCCGCTCCTGGGGCTCATCCATACCTCGTCAAGCTAGAGCAGCCTCTCTCCCGGCCGATGGGTCCTCGCCTTCCCCAGCCCTCTGGACCCGCGTGTTCCCTGGCACCGCACACCATGTTCCTGTGCCACTAAAGTTTTGGGCCAAGACCCATTAGACAGTGGCGGGTTCTGCACTTGCCGGGCGGGCTGGGTTCAGGACCCTGGTGTGCCGGATCTGGCCCACGGACCGTAGTTTGAGGACCCCTGATCTAGTCCAACCCTCTGCAATGCAGGAATCTTTGCCCAATGTGGGGCTCAAACCCACAACCCTGAATTTAAGAGTCTCATGTTGTACTGACTGATCTATATGATGGCTATATGCATATAGCCAATGCATATCATCACAGAATTCAGGACAAAAAACAAATTTTAGGAAATATTTTCCTGCTTTACAGATATGGAACTCTATGGCTGAGATTACTCTCAACGTCAGCATGTGAATCTATGATAGAAAACTCAAACATAAACATAACTGCCCTTTATCAGTATTCCCACTCCTATTTTCAGCAGACATCACAGGCACAGGAAACATAGAGACACAAACATTCTGCAGAATAAACACAATCCAAAACTAGCTGAAACTATCAAAAAAGGCATCAAAATAACCAATCCTATTATAATATAAATTATCATAATTTCCAAGTACAATTAAAATTCCAACCCTGTCCTGGTGAGTGCAGTAAAATTGGTGGGATGACACACTGTCACCTCTCCCACTCACGAGCCACTGCTGCAGCAGTGCGTGAGCAACACACATGCACACACAACACACTGATGAAGAGAGCTTACTCACTGTTTTCTTTGCCACTGTCTAGTTGCCAAGCTGCCGCAGTTCACTTCATTACTAAAATGTCCAGAAATAGCTCACTCTCCACTCACCGCTCACCCTGGCATCACCAATCACAGATAAGGAAGACAAGCCCACAACGCCAATCACAGACAAGGCAGCTTGCAGACCTGCCCAGCTATTGCTACCACCACTGCCACTAAGCTCAACACAGTATGTATGTGGGTTCTTCACGCAACCATATATGAATATAATAATAATAATAATAATAATATTCGTGTTTCACTTTTCCAACCACAATATTGATCTCAAAGTGGCTCACAATAATGCCAATAGCATTTGTTGCAATTATCTGACCCTTGCTGTGTCTTTGCAAGGGTCGGAACTCACATGAGATCAGGTTTAGGACAGATCACTAAGCATGATATGAGAGCTCCATTTAAGGAAGGGTCAGCAGTCTACCACAACTCCATCCTACAGTAAACCAGTGGACTGCCTTGCCCCTGTCTTAGGCAAAGTCCTGTCTCTCTAGATGGTGCCCACAATGAACTAATCTTCATAAATGTATGCACTAACAATTTGATTTTCTCACTTCTCCTGGCTAGATGTTATCTCTCAGTATTAAGACATAGCATCCTGCTCTTGGCAAAACTATTCTCATGTTAAAATAAACAGGTTAAGTGATCTGGATAACAACTAGCGAAAATAAGGAATAACTACGGTAATTTTACTTAAGAGCAGAAAAGGTATTCTTCACCAATGAGCCAACTGCAAGCATGAAAATTCATGAAAGCAGCTGTTTTTATTCCAAAACATTAAGTAAATCCCCATGCTTCAATCTCTCTGGTATTTGCTACCTTTTCCTTCACTCGTTTTCGCTATGCTGTTTATATTAATTTCCTCACTTGATTTATATCAAAAGGAATCCTTACCCATTGTTGTCTCCAGGTCTTTCCCAACATTTTTCAGCTGCCCTGAAAACTCTCAAAATGAAGCAGTGACTTTGGCCAAGCATGTAGTGAAATGTCCTTTTATCAGAATAGATGTCACATTGACCACAACAGACAGAAAAATAACTTAATGATACACTGGCTGGGTTTTAGATTAGCTTGAAATACACAGACACATACCAAGAGATAGAGGTGGTCTCAGTGCATCTGCTAAATATAGCTATCCTGATGCAGCATTCTTTTGCAAGCAGCCAACACTGGAGTGTGATAGGGACTGATAACTATAGCTGTTTCCTCTTTACTCACATCCTGCTTGAAAACAGCCCTATGAACAATTTGTCAACCTTGAGCTCCCCAAGAGACTGTCAAGTATTTATAAACAGCAAGAAGCATAACGGAAGCTGCTTATTTTTGTAAAAATAAAAAAAAATAAAAAATCAGTACATATATCCCAGTAATACTAATAGGGCTGAAGAGTTTGTTACTACAAGGTCAAAAACATATATATATGACAAAGCACTTTAATATCACTTGGGAAAATTTGCAGCTTCACTTAACATCGTGCAAAAGTTATGCTTTCAATTTGAATGCACCCCACTAAATTTAACCTTGATGCTTGTTCATAGCTGGTCTGGACTCTGACAGAATCCTATAAAACTGTGTAATATTGTCTTTCCGTATTAACTACTGTTCCTAGCAATGCAAAGCAATGGCAAGCACTGTTGTCACAGATAGAACTTTTATTCACAGGTGACATAAAAATCACATAGCTACTGGAGGATTTAAAAAGATGATACAAATACAATTAAACTGAATTTCTGTTTTCACAAGGCATGCTAACAGTGGATGAGACATGCAAGAGTTCTTTAAATAGCATGTATGAAATCAGTATTCAGTTCAAAATTTCACTCATTTGGGGCTTTATGTTCCAAGAAATATCAATCAGTTGTAGCGCTTAGATTCTTTCCCCCACTCCTGTTCACTTTATAGGCCACCCCTCTGTGCTACCACGGCACAAACCCTGATCCAGAACCTGTAGCTTGAGAACAGTACAAACATAATGGGAAAGAAAAAAGGGGAGCCTGGCTGTGTCTGTGGAAAAGCCAGATACGTCTGTTTTCCTGTTTCCTAAATACAGCTGCTTCCCTGGTTCTACGCAAGTAAAAAAACTGACCATACCAATTCACAGGCAGATTCTGGATTAGTAGTGTGTTTTACTAGAAAAGATGAAATAAAAACAGAAATTAAAATATAGGAGAATGGAAATGGCAGAGCATTTCGCAGTGGAATTGGATAGCCTGGATTGCCTCATTCAGGTTCAGTGATAGATACATGCCATTCTTCGTATCCCACCTAAGGTGGAGGCACTGCTGGTGTCAAGGGTCTTTTCAGTACTTGTCCCATATTGTGGGACACTTTGCTCCATGAAGCATGGATGCTCCCCACCCCCACTCTGCCTCTCCTCCTTTGGCTAAGATTTTTATTCTGGCAAGCTAGTTTGCTAAGGTCATTTGCAATCTCTGCTGTTGTCACTTTCAAATTTTGTGCGTTTTATTGTTGCACTTTAATTTTTTTTATTGCATCGCGATTTTAAGTTGCTGAACAGATGCATGCAATATATAGTAAGCCCTCAGTGTGTGTACATTTAAATTGTGGGCATTCAGCTTTATGCATGTGGGGGGAAAATAAAAATAAAAAGGGGGGAGAGGTTCTGGGGGAAATGACTTGGGCAATCCCACCTGCCATTTAACCCAATGTGTATACGTGATTTTGGCTTTAGGTGCAATCCCCAGACTGTAACGCCCATGCAAGATGTGGGCTTACTGTAAAAATAAAATAAAAGTAGAGGAAAGGTAATATTGGGAAGGCTCCAGACCAGGGCATGTGGTCATTCTACTTGTGGGCAAGAGGCTCCAAGCTGCCTCCTCTAAGAAGCAGCACCCCACACCTCCTAAAAAGCCTTCACAAAATTTGGGAGGCCCTCCAGAGTGGCATCTCATAAAGGATGTTATTGGTAGGCATCTGGGCCTGCACTGAGAGAAGAAGTGTTTCTGCTTGAAATGAGATCTCTCCTTATGTTACTCATCATTATTTATGTGGTAAGTGCTAGCTAACAGGTGCCCACAACAGCTTTTACACACATCTATTTCAGCACTGCTGACCACACACTGCTGCGAAGTAGTTTCATTTTTTCTTCAAGGCACTGCTTGAAATGCTGCATAAACTTGCAAAACTGGTTTGACTGAAAATATGGCGGGACAAAGGGGAAATGAATGTTTGAACAGTAAGTAATAAGGGCTGCACAATGCTACCTTCAGGTCTCTAAAAAGTTATCATCTGCACACTGGCAGAAAAACAAAGGCAGTTTTCTTAAGACATTCTAGGAACAAGTGAAGTAACTTTATGGTTGCTTCCCTTGCTAGTATTTATATGTCAGTCATGTCCACAGATAAAGTTTATATTCCATCTTGCTGTCTCTGTCTCTTTATCTTTTCTGAGGTTACCGTGGAACAGCTGACACGAGACTGCTTTCTCTGGGAAAAAAGTAATCTCCCAACCCAGGGTCAAATTCCTTTCTCCATCTGGAAATTTATTCTGAACAACTCAGAATTTCAACAAATCCAACAACAGATTCATATTTGCAAAAGTGCAATGAAAAGGGAGAAGTTAGCAAAGCAAAAAAAGAAAAGAAAAAAGCAACTGCACTGTTCCCTATCCATGGAAACTAAAATTTCATTTTCAAGTCCCCAAACTGTATTTTGCAACTCAGTCTGAGTAACACAGACCAATCAGGGTTTTTTTTAATGGACTTAGATGTGACATATTCATCATCACACTTCATAAGCATCCCTCCTGCATTCTCCTTTTAATCTCAGCCCTTGACCATGAGGTGGCCACCCAGACCGGTGATCATAATCTGAGGTCCTTCTTCTTGTGCAACACAAGAATGGGCCTTTTCTGCAGTGGCTCCCTGCTTGTGGAATGCTCTCCCCAAGGAGGCTAACCTGGGGCCTTTGTTACATATCTTTAGGCGCTAGGTGAAAACATTCCTCTTCTCCCAAGTGCTTGGCTAATTAAACTATCAATGGCCTTTTAAACTGTGGGGGGTATTGTTTTTGTTTGTTACTATGGTTTTTTGTGTTTTTATATTGTAAGCTGCCCTGTGATATTTTGGTGAAGGGTGGTATAGAAATTTAATACGTAACAATAACCTATTGCTTCCAGCATTCATGGCCAGCATTATAGATCACTGACATTTGTTTTGTACTTCCTAGGACAATGATTCCAAACCACTAGGCCACAGGATCTTAACAGATGAAGTCCTCTGGTACTGGTTATAGAAGGTTGCCTGCTGTGTAAATCAGGCATAACCAAGTGCTAGCAACTGTTGTTGAGCTATTGAAAACACTTTCACTGTCAGCACAGAGAAGCCGAAGCTCAAACATCACTACCGTTCAGAACAAGAGGTGTTATGGTATCTTAGATGTATCTTTAACTGGGCATCCTTCTTATGGGTAGTAGGTTTATTTGAACAGAAAATGTGGCAGACATAGATAACTCCTAAAATAATAACTCAGGACCTCATATTTGGGTTTGTGGGCCAATGGAGTATAAATGAATAGGTGAGAATGCAAAACAGACAATAGATAGCTGAAATGTGGAACATGAATATGGTATGTAACTTCAACCAAACTTTTGCAACAAAAACCACTGGGGCACGACATTTACCTCATTTGGACATAACTGTAAATAATTGTTTAGAGTGGTGATCTCTCTTCATTTACCCCATCCTGCATGGCCACAAGAAGATCAATAAGCATTTACTTCCATTTTCAACTGCTCAATTTTATGTCCAAACTGGGAACTGCAGGTAGTACTTACTACTGTTTATCTGAACAAGCCAGGATTGTAAACCAGTTTGAAGCTGGTTTGTTCAGACAAACCTTAATTAAACTAACAAAAATATGTTCTTGTTTGGAAATATTAATAAAATGGGGTTAGTTGAAACCAGGAAGCAAATGCTTCTGATCTCCTTTCCCTGCTTTGCTCAATCTTGTATTTTATGTAAAACTTTTTGGAGAAAAGAGAAATCCATTGCCATCATTGTAGCATTTCTGTCTCAAAATTCTAGTTGTTGCCTAATGAAAGAACTTCAAATTTTCATCACATTCACCTGTTCATATAAGCAAACAATTGGGACCAAATGTTTTGAAAAACTGAAGTACATTAAAGCAGATTATGTTGAACATAGGTTACCAACCAGCCAGCCATGAACAAAGGCAAAGATTGGGTGTTACATTATCTACCAGTAAAAAAACTTTCCTTTCCAAGAGAATAAAATCTTTCTACAAACAATCTCAATCTCCTTTTCCTTCCCATTTCTTTACTCAGCGCTGAATAACCATGATCCATCTCTTCTTCAGTTTGACGGTTCCTGAAATGTGCCAGAATGGATGATTCTGAGTTGCAAGTTGGATATGCATTCATAGTAAACTGTACAGAAACACCCTTTCAAAAGTAAATAATTCCATAAAGTACTATTGTCAGAGATCTAAAATAATCCGCAGAGCAATTCTTTGGTAAATACTGATTAAATATTTCAACCTTAACTCATGAAACTAGAATTTGTTTACCAAAGGTCTGCCTCTTAAGTTACAACTTCAACAGAAACACTGAGCTATTGAGACTATGCAAATGATAAAACAATATCTAGAAATACTCACATTTACCAGAATCTAAGCCACCTGCACTGAAAACAGTGTAAGATGAAGTCATCTATTTCTAGCCCTGTTATTTATAGACGACAAAAATATTGTGCATATCTTACTACTGAAGTTGTTAATGCTAACATCAAGGATTACCAACTTGGAAATCAAATCCACACCCAAAGGCAATTTTCTGTGGTTCCCAGTGGCTCTACTCTTTTTGAATTAAAGCCATTTTTCAGGTGGTAAGCAACTTTGCTGTTACATCCATCTTTCAAATTTGAATGCAGCAAGTTTGTAATACGTAAATATTTTTATTTTTAGGGGATGCGGATGGCACTGTGGTCTAAACCACAGAGCCTCTTGGGCTTGCTGATCAGAAGGTCGGCGTTTCAAATCCCCACGACGGGGTGAGCTTCCATTGCTCGGTCCCAGCTCCTGCCAACCTAGCAGTTCAAAAGCACGCCAAAAAGTGCAAGTAGATAAATAGGTACTGCTCCGGCGGGAAGGTAAACGGTATTTCTGTGTGCTACTCTGGTTTCGGTGTTCTGTTGTGCCAGAAGTAGCTTAGTCATGCTGGCCACATAACCCAGAAAAACTGTCTGCAGACAAACACCAGCTCCTTCGGCCTGTAAACCGAGATGAGTGCTGCAACCCCAGAGTCGTTCAAGAGTGAACTTAACTGTCAGGGGTCCTTTACCTTTTACCTTTTTATGTGTACACAATGCTATGCCTTACCACAGAGGCTCCAATGGCATCAAATTTATTATGAAACCTGGTCATTTTTTATGATCCCTCCCCACACTACAGAGGGCAGAATGTGCTCCCATCCAAGAATCTATAACCTGTCCATTACTGTTCTATATAACATTACCATATTGTGAAAACTACCTTACATCTTCTCTCTTTCTCCAGGAGAGACTATAATACATATTTTCTGGGGATAAAACACTTGAATGTTATTTTCACAGGAGTTTTATTTTCAAATGGAGAACTATTTTATGGACTTAAAAAGGAACAGGAAAATGTAAAAATGCCTCTGGCCTCTGAGCAGCAAGGGGCCACTTACTATCTCTACACTCCCAGAATTAGGTCAATTCACCAGCCAGCTCCACCCCCTTCCCTGTCCCCCTTCCCCAGCTCCCCAATAATATTTCCGGAGTAGTAAAACAAGTAGTTATACAAGCAAAAATCTTGTTTCATGGTGGCAGAGCCGATACTTGAGTCAAATAATTCTTCCATATCTATAGGTACAGCCTGGTAAACAAAGCTATTCAGGAGTAAATTCCACGAACTTTGTGCCAAACAAGCTGACCAAAACCAGCCCCAAAAACAGATTTGCTGAAGCCTGTCAACAGTGTGATCCCTACTCACCATTCTCCCTCGCAACAGCCAAGGTAGTGTAATGGTTAAAATTCACTGGGTGGCCTTGCATAAGCTACTAACCTACCTCACATAGTTACCCGTAAAGTACCCTAAGCTACATTGTAAGGGAGACTAGAATGTTACTATGAGTTCCTTGTAAGAATAGGATACAAATGTAACAATAAAAGAAAAGAAAAAAATGTAATATGTATAACCAAGAATAAACGAGTGTACTAATTTGTACAGAAATGTGCTCTGTTTGCAAGCCTGAAAACAAATTATCCAGATTTGCCAGAAACAATGGAACAAATCAGAACTTAATGCTCAGTGCTGCTATTTAACATAAAGAAAGAAACCTTCAGTATTTGATTTCTCTTCAAACAAAGCAGAACATATCCATTTCATCAGAGAAGTACTAAAGACCAAGGTCTAATTCAAATGTCAATATACTATATTGCCTACCTCATCCTTACCTAGTTAAATTACATTCAAGATAAGATAAACAGTGAAAACAAAAATGCCTAAGTCCAAGAATAAAGCAATATATAACTTATTCAAGATAGGGAGAAAGTAACAAATTTGATTGCTACAGCCCCTTACGCAGAACTAAAACTATGGCTACTTAACAACAAATGTGCAAAACAAAAGCAGACCCTCACCAAATAAGTGTTTGAACATAGCCAAGATTCTGAAATTGACAGACGCAATGCCTACCCCAATGTAGCAATAAATTAACACAAAAGTAGTCAAACAGTCAGACACCAAGGAAATAGCCTGTGTCACCTCATTGCTTATTTTTAGCATTTGTGAGTCATTTTGAAAAATATTTTCAAAGTGACATGCAAAAAGATAAACCAGTAACATTATATGATTAAAATACTAAAAATCAAGCATTATATAACAAGGAAGGAAGGAAGGAAGGAAGGAAGGAAGGAAGGAAGGAAGGAAGGAAGGAAGGACCAATTTAAACAGCAAACAGCAATCCAATCAAGAGTGGATATTAAAATGCACTAAAACCCTAGATCATTAGGGGTCAGTTAAAAGCCATGTTGAACAGAAAATCTAGTGTCTAAATTAAAAGAAAAGAAGGTACCTCACAGATCTGTTCAGGAAAGGGTAGGGCAGTTCAGCAATATTGGGGGGGGGGTGTCAAAGCCTACCCGACTCTGATTTATAAGGTGTCATCACTGAAAACAACCTCTCCATAGTAGCCACCAGATCAAGTGATATATACCACTGATCCCTACTTCTTAGCAGGTATATTTTAAGTATGTATTTTCTCCATATATTACAACAAGTGGTTATAGGTACCAGTATAGCTTTTGCCTCAGCCTGTTTCCAAAATTTGTTTCTCTCAGATTTCTCCCTATACTGCCCAGGGACTGTACATTTTCAAGATTATTAAGTGGGTAACTTACCAAGTCAAGGACTACTGATTGGCCTCTTAGCAGATTTTGCAGAGGATGAGGTAGGAAACTCAAGCTCAGGGGGTAGTGCTTCAATGGTGTGGGTGTGTTTCCTTCTTTCCTACAGAATATGGAAGTCAGCTAAATGCTGTCGAGATTGACTGGCTCTGTAGGCCGGATTGGTAATTCTGCAGGAAGTAGAAATGCACGCCCCTCCCTGTTGGCAAATATACAGGTATTGGAATGTGCATTATTCTTTGGTGGTGTACAGGATGTGGGCAGACTGAAGGATTTCAACTGACTGGCAACAGCTAGAATAAAGAATTTAGTATTCTGGCAGACATGCCACTTATATTAAAATAGGGCAAACTGCATACTATGGAAGTGGGTGGGTTCCCAAGTGTCTGGTAATAACGGAGGACTATTATTCTATCACATGTTACTACTCTTATCATCTCCCCCACTTGATGAATGTTGGGATTGCTTTCATTGCTGCAGTGAGATTTGGGCATACTGAGGCAAGCAAATTCTGGTCCAGATTTATACTTGAGTGCCATTGGTGACAGGTAAGGGGGTGAAGCACCTTACGGAGAGTGAATGACTAAGCAAGACCTTTCTTCCTCTATGTATCTTTTGAGGACTAGATGTATTCTCATATATCCTGCCACAGCACTTTACAGCTGGAATCATAAACTGGTAGACCTACTCCTGTCCGACAACACAATAGTCTACCCCATTCACAGTTTCACACCATCCCATTCCCTATTCCCATGCATACCTCAATGCCTGGCTCTGTCTTAAAGGGTCCAGCCCTACCCACATTCAGTGATCTCCAGGATAACCAACTTTGATCTCCAGGATAACCAAGCCCCCGAAATGCAATTTCATTGCCTTTCTGCAAATACAGCGGACGCTCGGGTTGCGAATGTGACCCATATGGGATGCACGTTCTCAACCCGCAGGGTTCACAATCCACGTCTGCGCATCTCTGCACGCGTGGGTTGCGATTCGGCACTTCTTTGCATGCACAAATCACGATTCAGCGCTTCTGCGCATGCGCAGCCACCGAAACCCGGAAGTAACACGTTCCAGTACTTCTGGGTTTCGGCGGTCCGCAACCCGAAAAAACGCAACCTGAAGCGTCTGTAACCCGAGGTATGACTGTATACCAATCTCTTCCTACAGCAAACGGTTAAAAGCCCTGAGTATACTCTCATACGGTAAAAGGTAAACGACCCCTGGACAATTAAGTCCAGTCAAAGGCAACTATGAGGTGAGGTGCTCACCTTGCTTTCAGACTGAGGGAGCCGGTGTTTGTCCACAGACAGCTTTCCAGGTCATGTGGCTAGCATGACTAAACTGCCTCTGGTGTGATGGAACACCATAATGGAAGCCAGAGAGCACAGAAACGCTGTTTACCTTCCTGCCGCAGCAGTACCTATTTATCTACGTGCACTGGTGTACTTTCGAACTGCTAGGTTGGCAGAAGTTGGGACAGAGCAACAGGAGTTCACCCCATTGCACAGATTCGAACAGTCAACCTTCCAATCCGCAAGCCCAAGAGGCTCAGTAGTTTAGACCACAGTGCCACCCACAAGTAGCTAAATAGGTACCGCTGTAGCGGTTTCCGTGCACTCTGGCACTTGTCACTGTGTTCCGTCGCACCAGGAAAGCTGCCTGTGGACAAACGCCAGCTCCCTCAGCCTGAAGTTGAGTTGAGCGCCGCACCCCATAGTTGCCTTTGACTGGACTTACGCGTCCAGGGGTCCTTTACCTTTTTTACCTTACTCTCATAGGGAGAGACTGACATGACAGTTTTTTAAGTCCCAGTGAGAGTAGCAAGGCACATAGCACACCCTATATTTAAAGCAGATAAATCTTTTAAACTAAGTCAGGCTTAAGGTAAACAAACAGTAACGAAGATAGCTGTATGCCTTCAGGTTTATTTTTAAAGAGGTAACGTATTTAACAATTTTGAACAAATAAGCAACCACTGATGTTGACTTCTTTTCTGCCACTAATGCATTACAATGCTACAGGATCAGGTACTTTCAGAAAACTCAGGCTGCAGTCCTATACAGTGGTACCTCGGGCTACATACGCTTCAGGTTACATACGCTTCAGGTTACAGACTCTGCTAACCCAGAAATGGTACCTCGGGTTAAGAACTTTGCTTCAGGATGAGAAAAATCGTGCTCCGGTGGCGCAGCAGCAGCAGGAGGCCCCATCAGCTAAAGTGGTGCTTCAGGTTAAGAACAGTTTCAGGTTAAGAACAGACCTCCAGAACGAATTAAGTACTTAACCCGAGGTACCACTGTACATAGTTACCAAGGAGTAAGGCCCATTGTTTACCTGGGACTTACTGTCAAGTAAACATGCATAGGATTGCACTCTCGGAGAGTGAAGTACAGTGTACTCACCCACTAGCCTCGTGGGGGAGGGAAACGGGGGACGGGACACAGCATGTCAAAGTACAGCTTCAGTTTCAAGTAAGAAAGCAGATATTTACTTGCAAGGCAGATATACCCACTTCTAGCACCACTAAGACTGTGGCAGACATTTTGTTTACTAGATTAAAGATAATGGGAAGCCTGCAAGAAAAAAGGAAGGGAGAGCAATTCCAGAGCAGGACCAACTCTAATGAGAAAATTCTAATGAGAGAAAACAACAGCCACATGTTTTTCCTTACACTTCTTTCCACAAATGAGGAAGCTCTCTCATCCCCAAGACTCTGCTATTTTATAGACACTTTCATACACCTCTAAATCTATAAAAACAACTCTTCTACTTTTATCTCATCTGTATGAGAGAAGAAACAAATAACACTGCATAACCACAGTGTTACATTATGAGAGACCCCAAATCTACAACCTTCCTGTGCTGGAAAATATGACAACATTTCTAATTTTACCTCGGGCAGCAAGGTCTGTTCCTGTGTACTTTCAGCCCAGAAAAACATTTACTTATGCAACTGTACAGAAGAGTGAAATGTGTCTCTATTATTAACTTCACTACAAATAAACAGAAAAGAGTCAGAAAGAGCCTGATCAACTTACTCTAAAGTATCTGAATTTCTGACGGTTTCTAATAATAAAGAGCAGTTGCAGTCTTCAGCAGCGTCCGGTGGAGTACTTTCAGTCCACTTCTCTCGTCTTGTTTGTTACCATCTCACACACAGTATTTTTCTAATCCACATGTCTGACCTCATCTATATCTCCTCTTCTTCACAGTGAGCAAGTTCCTCAGAATTTGATGCAGGTATTAATAGGATTATTCCTGCATTCAGCCAATTTTGAGGAATTCTGTGCAACTCCCCACAAGCTGATTAGCTGTCTGCTTAAGGAGGAGCAGGGACAGATTTGCTCCTACTGGCAGCAAACTCAGGAGACAGGCACTGACTGTGAAAACATGCTGTTTCCGTTCTGCGGTAGAGCTAAGAGGCACTTCCTAACTCAAGAGGGTGTATGGAAGTCTCCAGGAGTCTGAACTCCACCTCTTCACCAACTCAGTATTTAGAGAATAGGTCTAAGGTAAGAATTATGATTATTGACAGATCTGCTGCATGCCATGCATATGCAAACTCCAAATAGCACAGGAGTACCAAGCAAACTATCCTGCCCACTCACTTACTACATGTCTCAGTTTTTATCTGGGAACTTTCTCCTACATAATCTTCAACATCAGAGAATGTAAATGTGAAATTGATGTTGTTTTAAAATAGTTTATAATGGAGAGTAAACTGCATTCCAGACAGTATGTTTTGCTGAATTATTTTGAAGGAATCATATTTTAAAGTGATCGCCAAAAATGATTATTTCAGATGAGGATCTGATGCTGGATTAAATGATCATCTGGTTCACCCACTATTTGTAGCAGGTGCTTAAAAATATCTTATAGCTGGAAATATATTTAGCTGCACAAAGGTCTCCTGTTCTCTTAAACAAACTCTGCCCATTCCTCCATGCGGCCTCTTTTAACTAGAACTCCTTACCCAGAACACTTGTGTGGTGCACTTCTCATTTTGAATCCCAGTTCAAGAGTCACAACTTCTGTGAAGCCTTTAACCTATATCAGTGCCAAATGAAATGAAACCTAACTACATGCTACTTCTTAAACGAATTATGTCCTTCACTGTTACCTTCACTGTCCCATTATAATAAATATTACTCTATAAGTCTACATAGAGGAGACAACAGGTGAAGTGGAGGATAAATGAGAAAGAAGTATGTTCAATTCAATTTGACATAGTCAAAACAAAAAAATTTTTTTTCTTCCAGTAGCACCTTAAAGACCAACTAAGTTAGTTCTTGGTATGAGCTTTCGTGTGCATGCACACTTCTTCAGATACCTTCAAATCTGAAGAAGTGTGCATGCACACGAAAGCTCATACCAAGAACTAACTTAGTTGGTCTTTAAGGTGCTACTGGAAGAAAAAAAAAATTTTTGTTTTGACTATGGCAGACCAACACGGCTATCAATTTGACATATTTAGCCTAGGGAATGAGGAACTGGGGATTGTGCCAGAGGTTTCAGGGGGATAGTGGGTTCTGAGGAAAGATTTGAAGGAAAAAAGCATGGCAGCACCACACAGGTGTTCTGGGAAACAGTTTATAAGAAGGAGCAAAAGAGAAAAGGCGGATTAATTTGAGTTAACAAGGCACTTCCAGATGACTGAGGGTGGTATTATTATTATTTATTGAATTTATATACTTCCTATACCCAGAGGTCTCAGGGTGGTTCACAGAAAAGATCAACATAAAAAACGCAATATATATATAATCAAAATAAGAACAAAAACCCAGTAACAGCCCCCCCCAAGAGCCACATTTTAAAAGGGCATAGGATGTCAAGCAGATGGCCTAGCTAAAAGGGAACGCTTTTGCCTGGCACCTAAAGATGTATAATGAAGGCCCCAGAATTGGTAGAATGCTGCTCACGGGCAGGATATGACAGCAGAGAAATGCAAAGATGAAAGATCAAAGTACTGCCAAAGGTGGAAGGGATGAAGTACATAAATCACAGAAGTGATCACCTATCCTTTCCTTTATTGCTTCATGGGTGAAGAGGATCTTCATAAATCACATCACCTAAGTAAATTCAGAATCCCTACTAAAGAAATCTAAGAATGGCCTTTATTTTAGTCATTTAAACATATTTATATGTTACCTTTCTTAGTGTAACTTTTGCGATACATAGCATAAAACTGCTGCCAACACCCCATAATCAATAAGCTAGCAGTAAAACACATTTCTATCATAATAAAAAACACACTATTGCCACAATATTAATAGTTTGAAAACATCACAGTCAAGTGGATTCACTAAGACAGCATTCAACTTCCAGAATCTAGAAGTGGCTGTTTAGCATGCCGTATAAAGCTGAAATCCAGAGTTCTAATTTATTTTGCTAAGCTCACCAGTCAAAAAAAAAAAAGTAAGCTTGGTATCTTCCCCTTTCTCTCCACCAACAATTACTTCTAAGAGAGTCCCATGAACAGCAATGCAGTAGTAGCTCAATAAGAATATTCTACCAATTCCCAAATTAACACTAGAAATGACTTTTAATATCGAACCCAACATGGTGCCAATCAGTGCTCCTGGGCATCTCCCTCTGCACCTATAAAGCTCCTTACCCACCCACCCCATAAAAAACCCTTAAAAGTTCCTACTAAGCAGTCAAGGTTCTTACTTGACTGCTTCTTACTAAGCATAAAAAACCCTTAAAAGTTATTACTAAGCAGTCAAGGTGCACTGGAAAGTCAAGCACAAGCCTCTAGTCGCTATCTTCATTTCCCAAGAATACCTCTGGGCACCATGCACAGGAAGTAGCGGGAGTGATAGGGATCTAGAAGCAATCATAGTGGTGGGGAGGAAAGCTTGCTTAGGAGAATGACAACTTATGAGACGGGAAGGGAGAAGACAGAGATAGAAAGCAGAGTGGGTTTTTTGTGGGGGTCTGTAGTGTATGGTTCTTGTGTCAACAGTGTGTATGTTTGTGTCGGTTTGACTGGTTGTGCGAGAAGCAGACAACAGTGAGCCTAGGTTCTTGTGAAGCTGAATTCAATGCACTGTTATATTCACTTTTGGATTGTGAATGGTTGTTGCAACTGTTTGAGGACATGAGGGTTAATGTGAAATGTCCTATACAGATTTATCAAGACAACAGGTCATGTTTGCTAACTTCAGAGCGTTGCAAGCAAAGAACCAAGTACTTGCAGATAAAATTACTAGTCTTGCATGCTTCCCTCAAATAGGAGAGAAGGAGGAGGTGGTGGAGGAGGAGGAGTTTGGACTTGATATCCCACCTTTCACTCCCCTTAAGGAGTCTCAAAGCGGCTAACAATCTCCTTTCTCTTCCTCCCCCACAACAAACACTCGGTGAGGTGAGTGAGGCTGAGAGATTTCAGAGAAGTGTGACTAGCCCAAGGTCATCCAGCAGCTGCATGTGGAGGAGCGGGGAAGTGAACCCGGTTCACCAGATTACGAGCCCACCGCTCTGAACCACTACACCATGCTAGCTCACTCTCTCCCTCCATGAGCTTATTCCCCATCCCCTGGAGCCACCCTGTAGTCAACCACTCTATGCTAGATTTCAAAACCCCAAATGGCCACCCTATCCATATAATCAGGCTACAGCAACTGGCTCTATAGACTTGAACCAGATGTGCTCTGGACATGTCTTCCAGGTATGCATCAGCTTTGGTGTCACAGTTAACCAACAAAATATACTAACAATACAAATGCACAGTGTCACAGGATTATAGAAAAACAGGCCTTTAACTTGAACTATCCCTTAAGTATTCTTAGAATATACTTTGGTCTGTGAACCTCCAAAATTCTACATACTATAAAAATAGTTCCATCCATCATCCTTTAAAATACATATATACTGCACAGATCCCAAAGGCATGCAGAACATTCAAATGCAGCGGAGATAAAAACAGAATAAACTAAACCAATTTCCTGCCAGCATAAATGGAAACTAACAATATGGCCATATTGAACTGGCTGGAAAAATTCAAGTACCTTCTCTTTTTCTAGCTTATGCTGCCTACATTTGGTTATCTGTGGACATCAAGAAACTCCCAGAGGTTATGGCCAAATGGGATTGCTATGTCAATTTATTTCTGTCTCTTGCACAACCCAAGAAGATCCATCCAATATTTGCTGCAACAGAAAATGATGCTGTCCTTTTACAGAAGTGAATATCAGTACATTTTGGTCAAGCTTTTAACTCTTTTCATCTCACATAAAATCATCTGATATGTCACACTCAACATGCAAAAAGTATTATGTAAAATTCTTTGGAATTCATGTCTGTCTATTTGGAATTCATGACTAGCACTAAAGCATGGTTTATCATCGCAAAAACGAGCTTAGCCCTCCTCACTCCTCTGGCATGGCCACAAGGAGGTTGAAAGCTTTCACTTTTGACTTTCCAGTTATAGTGTGTCCAAATCCTAAACGATGGTAATTTTTACTACAGTTAGGTAAAATAAGCCATTTTCATAAATGATGGTTTGAGGTTAAGCTTGCTTTCACTAGCCATTGACCTGGACTCACTCATTTTTGCAATGCTAAAATGTGGTTTAGCGTTGCACCTGAACCAGAACATTCAGTGGCATACACAAAATTCCAGCTCCCATGTACAAAGTGGGGGCCCCAAGTAATTTCCAGGGGAGAAACAGCAGGTGTGTACTTGACCTTGGCTCATCTACTATTTTTTTCTTTGCAACTCTCTGCCCTAACCATTTTCCCTACCATCAAGTCTAAGTGTTTATTGATTAAAATTGGGAAAATTAGCTGGGAAAAGATATTGCACAAGGAAAATCTTCCCGTTTCTCCTGAAATGCTACCCCCTGCTCCCATTCTGCACATAGGAGGCAAACATCAATATCAATGCCACTTGCTCCCACTATCTCCTATTCACTCCAATAATATTTGCCCATTACAGCTTTGTATATTCTTTGAATAGTGCCTAAAATTCACTTTTACTTTATCAACAATGGAATTATTGTAAATAGAACTGAGATACTTTTATAATTTCATTCCACAAAGTGATGAGTAATCCTACCGTGAAGCTGTTGTTGACATTTTTAGTGCTGGATTCTGCCACGCTGGCATCTGTCAGATCCACCTCATCAAAAATGATTGACTGGGAAAAGGAAAAATAAATGTAAAACTTCAATTAGGTTGTTTGTTTATTTCATAACTGTTACAAATCAAATATATATAATGAAGGGTTAAAATAACTGCCTCTGGTGGTTGGTGCTGGCGAAGAATAAGATGGATTCTGCAAGACAAACAATTGGAGCTTCCTCAAAATCCTGCATGCTGTGTGTGGATGAGGGCAAGGCGAAGAATTTGCACAGCATCTCCCATAGAGGCAACCTATAGCACTCCATTTCCCTAACAAGCCACTGCCGTATGGGGAATTCCTGACATGACTAGCCATCCCTCTAAACTGGAGGGCCTCCTGCACTTCCCAAATTGCACAGTGAAGGTGCACCTTTTTACCCTGACCTCTGACCTCATTATATATATAGTTTTAAACTGATTTTAATATTGCATTTTTAAGTAGCCGTAACCCACCCTGGGACCCTGTGGTGCATGGTGGGCAAGAAATTGAAGAAATAACTATTCATTATTCCACAGGAACTCCAGAAATAAGCATCTGCCAGATGCTTTTAAGTACAGTGGTACCTCGGGTTACATACACTTCAGGTTACATGCACTTCAGGTTGCAGACTCCGCTAACCCAGAAATAGTACCCCGGGTTAAGAAATTTGCTTCAGGATGCGAACAGAAATCGTGCTCCGGCGGCGTGGCAGCAGCAAGAGGCCCCATTAGCTAAAGTGGTGCTTCAGGTTAAGAACAGTCCTCCAGAACGAATTAAGTACTTAACCCGAAGTACCACTGTACAAAGAAGTCCATTGATTAAAATTAAATTAAATTGGCTATGTAATTTTTGATCTGGGGGCATTTTAGGAGATGTCTATTTCAAGCATGGGGAGCCTCCACCCCATGGATCAAATTAGGCCTGGCAAGCATCCTGATTTGGCCTGTGAGGCCGTATTCTCAAAGGCACAATCACCTGTTCCCCATTAGGCATATATGATGTTAGGTGTGAGACAGGTAAAGACACAGCTGAAGTAGACCAATGGGGAGCCTTCAAATGTGCTCCTGACAGTTTGTTGGCAAGCAGGGTTTGCATTCAACACCTTTTAAATTTGGTGCCAAACACAAGCAGCCCTTGGCGCCAAACACACAGGCAACCCCTACTTGCAAGCAGGGCTTCTTTGTAAACATGGCTTAAACCCAACCTGCATGTGCAAATGAACATTTTCCCTTGCATCCTGGCTTGAACTCAAGTCACACTGCAAAGGAGGAGCAGGTGACCTGACATAACAGTAACATCAGGTGCTTGACAGGTGAGTCAATATGACCTACCAAGGGAGGGAGCAGGGAAAATCTCCTGGCTGAATCCTAATCCTCACCCTAATCCTCTGCTATTGAGGATCTCTGCTGAGAAGATAAAAGCAAGGGGCAGAAAATAAAACAAGAGAGAAAGCAGCAAAATGATCCTTGGGCTTGGTAATGGACACACTTGGTATACATAGTTTTGACTGAGGCTCTTTTGAGTACTAACTTTCTCAGTGAAATCCATGTACAGTATATCAAGTGCTTTCACTATCCAGTCACAAGAGACACCTATCCTTTCTGATCCTATGGGTGTTAGGATCAGTGTCAATCAATGTCATGTAGAAAAAAACTTTGGGGAGATCCAGCCTCCTTTTGCTCTTAGCAATATAGGCCCCCTTTAATATATGTAGAACTTCTACTACATATAGAAATGTGATGCCAGTTTTTATTATTTAGTCATATCTTTGTAATAATTTTGGCATCAATGTTCTGCTCAGCGGTAAAGCATCTGCTTTGCATTCAGAAGGCCCCAGGCTCAATCCCCAACATCTCCAAGTAGACTGAGAGAGACTTCATCTGCTGTCTGTCAGGGTAGACAACACAAAGCTAGATAGTCCAATGACTTGACTCTGTATAAGGCAGCTTCCTGTGCTTCTACCCCTCATGGACACAAAGAAAAACAATCTATCAGTACTTAAGTAAGGGATAACCAGTTCCTATTTTAGAATAGTTAATAGTTTTACCAAAGTAAAGCAACAATTATGAACTTCTGAGTAGCAGGTTTGTGAGTGTAAGCACTCTTAGTAGCTAGTAACCCTTGTGCTGTAGTCATACAAACTGGATGATTCCTATTCCTTATTACCCTCCCATAATTTCATGGAGAGCCACATACCTTTGCTGTTTTGGCATAGTATAGAGTTCGTCCTCGCAATTTGAAGTAACGTCTCTTCCAGCGCTGAAATGAGCTGGTCTGTTTCATCAGCATGCCCTCTTTTATAATAGTCTAGAAGTCAAGAAGATATCAAGTCATAGAATCAAAGAATTGTAGAGTCAGAAGGGACCCCAAGGGTCATCATCTTGTCCAACTCCCTGAAAAGTAGGGATCTCAAGTAAAGCATCCAGGACATAGGGCCATCCAACCTCTGCCTAAAAACCTCCAATGAAAGAAAGTCTACCATCTTACAAGGGAGTCCGTTCCACTGTTGAACAGCTCTTACCGTCAGAAGGTTCTTCCTGATGTTTAGTTGGAACCCCCTTTCTTGTAACTTGAATCCACTGGTTTGGGTCCTAGCCTCTGGAGCAGGAGAAAACAAGCTTGCTCCATCTGCCATGTTAGAGCCCTTTAGATATGTTAAGATGGATATCTATCTCCTCTCAGTCTCCTCTTTTCCAGGCTACCAGCTCCCTCAACTGTTCCTCATAGGGCTTAGTTTCCAGACCTTTGATCACCTTGGTCACCCTCCTCTGCACACATGAAGCATTTCTTTATGAACAGCCAATTTTTCTGATTTTACCCCTCCCCAACCACAAAAAGAAGGAAAGTACTGGCTTTGATATCAATATTCTTTATTGTTTGACTGCCCTCTGCTGGAAATATCCAACACATTCATAAAACTGAGCTGCTGATCTTATCTATACCCAAGTGCAATAAACAACAGTCAAACACACAGTGCAGAGATTCCTTTCCTGTGTGAGAGAGATATTATCTTGGTGTGAGAAGGATACAATTCTTCAAACTAGTCAAGGTGATCTTATCAAGCTTTGATGAAGATACAGCAAACATTTTAAGAAAAACCTCAGTGTCTGAAGTCAGAGCTCTGTCCTGTCCAATTACGGCTCTGATCTCACCTGTTTGACTAAAGTGAGCACACAGCAGCCTGTCTCCTGTAAAGCTATCAGCATCTGACTACCACAGGAAATGGTCTGCATATTTAAGGGAGTGTGGAGGGCAGTAATAAAAAGACAGGAATAATCCTTCCAGCTTTTATATTTGGTATTTTTTTTCAGATACTCTTGGCTCTGACTCACTGCTTACTGGCTGGCTGGCTGGCTGGCTGCCATTTCCCAAGGCTAAAGTGCCAAGTCTGTCTACACACAGTTCTGGACATTTTCTCACTGCTCCACATCTAGCCCCACACACTATCATTCACATAATATGCATATCCAGGCTACAAGGCTATGTTTAGCTGACATTCATTTAGTTGCTCTTTATGATACACATTTGTTAACCCAGCTGAAGAACGTAATAAATACCAAAAGATACATTAAAATGCTACCAACACAGAATCTTAACAATAACTGAAGGACTACAAAACGAAAGCAAAGGTTAGAGCTTTAATTCACTACGAATACATAGCTCCTGCCAGTAGCAAGTGTCATGATATGGGGTTTTAATGCTCCATTTAATACACCCCTTTTCCAAGGAAAGCACCATCTACAAGTACTTCAAGTAGTTCAGTGTGGGAAAACATCATTAGGAGAAACTGCTGCAGGGATATCATAAAGCTGTCTGTTAGGTCATTATGTAACCAAAGGCTACAAAAGCAACATACTGTATATAGAGCACAGCAGTGTTCTTAAATGTATTCACTAGAAGCCAGTACGACAATCAAGATACAATAATAACCTTGTTATACAGTCCCTACTAACTTAACATCCCACTTGAGTGATTTGAAAATTCTTCAAGAGATATTAAAAGCTGAAGTAGCTAAGCCTGCTGAAAAGTCAGATTGCACCCCAAAACCTTTGTTAGTTACTTGTTAGAAATCAAAAGTCAAGTTTTTTCCAACTTGCAAAAGCTTTCCTTCCTAGCTAGTCAGAGGCAATTCCTGTTCACCATAGATTATTAGGCAAATGTCTATTTGCAATCATAGGATGTCATAACTTAAAGTGCCTGCCCTCCCTAACAGTTGCAGATTTATTTATGCTTTTTCATATTTTCCTTTGCCAAACTGCTGTTCATCAGCAAAATGCTATATGCCAAAAAATGTCATCTTGGCCTAGCATGGAACTTCTCTCTTCAAAATCAGAATGACGTGAACTATAAAGTGGAATTGCGAGAGAAATTATTACTGTTTTCCTATGACTTTCAGTGAGATTCAACAGATATACAGTGAGGAAATAGGAAAGGTTTGGTACAACACACTCACCACACACTTTACAGAGAAAAATACAAAACAATTTGCAGACAAGTAAATTATAAAATAATATAGGAAGATAGAACCAATAATCTGTGGAGGATGGAATCACTCAATATTGGCACCTTGACTGTGGAATGCTCTCCTCTCACATATTTGACTAAGGTAAAGGTAAAGGTAAGTGAGGTGAGTGAGGCTGAGAGACTTCAAAGACGTGTGACTAGCCCAAGGTCACCCAGCAGCTGCATGTGGAGAAGCAGGGAATCGAACCCAGTTCACCAGATTACGAGTCCACTGCTCTTAATCACTACACCACACTGGCTCAGCAAACTCATCTTCCTACCTCCAGTGAAAACTGAAAGGGATCAAAAAGGATCATAAGTACCTCCCACAAGTCAGTCCACATAATGGCATGCCACAATCAAAGATCGGGTGTTCTACAAAAAAAACCCAGCTGCATGTGACTCAAGCAAGGGAGTGAATTGATGCACTACAGGGAAGAAGCAGAAGAACAGCTGAGCTTAACCATACCTAATTTTCCTATACCTGTCTCAAATCAGTCACAGCATGGCAGAAGAGTTTCACAAGAGTTTCACAATATCAAAGACAATAAATAAAATTAGGGAAAGTCCTAAGTGATCAGGAGAGTTTGTGCCTTCAAACTGCTACTCCTAGAAACATAATGAGCTGAAAGTAAATGAAAGAACTGAAAAAGTGGCAGTGATGGACTCTACCTAAAAGAATGAAAATGATAGGCTACTGGAAGTGGAACTGCCATTTTGTGAGTTCCATGAGGTATCAGGTAAATTACAGAGATACTACTATGGCAGGTTTGAACACATCTCCTAGTTCATACTCTACACCCATGAAAAAATGGATATCTTACATAAAAGAAAAGAAAAACGTATTGGGCAGAAATCTTGAGAATTTTTATTGGTGAGATCCTGTGAATATGTGGCTTCAGGAAATTATGCAAAGAGTCCCAAACTTGGTCTGCAGAATAAGAAGATAAATGCCACTGCGGCTCTTAAAGAAACAACTGAAAATTATTATCCAATAGTCCAAAGACTTAAAAACAGGCTAAATATAGGCAAGGTTTGTGTGGTAAACATGAATAATAGTTTGAAGAACTACTGGGAGTACAACCGAATGGTTCATGATTTGATGAACTAAAACAGAAACAAATACCAGCCCCCAAAAGGGTAACAACAGATCCTAAATTATACAGTTTAGCTTGTTTTCTGGAACTTTCCTACCAACGCATCCTGATCAAAGAAATATTTCAGGCTCAACCAGCAAACTGCTGGTTTGATTTTGTATTTAATCAACCTGCAGTTTAAGCACAAGTTTGTAAGACTGATGCTCTGTACTCAATTCCCATTCTATTCTTTTTATTCATATATTTGTGAACCGATACCCCAACCCTGTTTCCAGTCTATTCAGGGACTGAATTCACACCTACAGAACAAACTCACCTGTGCAAATGATGAGCACTCCTCCATCTCTTTTAAAGAATGCTCTTTCAAAGAAAACAACACCACCCAAAAAGGCTGCCAACATTCTTGTCCCCCAAAGTAAACCAATGCATTTTCCTGCATTAGACTATCTACAGGAACCTCATAGGTACACAACTTAAACATGAAAGCCTAGCAAAAAAAAACCACCTGACATAGTTGTTGGGCTGCCTCTCACACAACACAGATGCTGCTAGGGGAGAGAAAAAGCCTGTAGTTTACAGCTGCCCATCTCTGCAAGAGAGCTGCTTCTATTTATAGGCAGACAGCTTAGTAAAGACTTTGGTGGGTTTGGGCGGAAAGGGCTTGAGATAAGATCAAGATGACTTTATAGCATGTTTTCTTTTTCAAGCATTGCTGCTTTTCTTTGGCTTGATGTTCACTTCCCAGCTAGCATATTGCTCAGTCCTTTTGATACTGGTGAATGCTTCTGAGCAATGAGATCTGATGAAATGGTAACGGTTGAAAGCAACGTGACATGTTCCTTATCCTCCCTTTACAATCCTTACAAGAACTTAGAATCTATCTTCAACATCTGGTCATGTATCATTACGTGAACAGTGATCCACAGCAAATGGCTAAAGGGAGAAATCTTACTCTGCCTCCTCACTTAAAAATAAACTGTCTTATTATAGGAATTTATTCTTAAATCCCATAGCAACCAGTCAGTCATATGAAGCAATGATATTTTAATTATCTGCATCATTACTAGGAATAAATGCATGTACCAGTCAACTAAAAGTTATAACAATTACCAGGAATTAATTTGGAATTCTATAACCTCACTTCCCTCCCAAAGGATGCAATGACTCCTTAAAAGAGGAATGAGTAGTTGCAAAGAGTTGTTCAAACTGCTTTCTTTCCCCTTGCTGGCAGCTGAGTGTCCTATGTGAACCAAAAGACAGAGGCTGCATGGGATTTGTGCCTTCTACCACTTCCTGACAATGCTCAGGATCTATGGTCGCTTTCTTTATTTTATTATTGCAGGTCCATGAGGTCCTGCTTTCTGCCATCTGCACAGGAGTCATCAGGATAAACTTAAACTTAATCAAGTCAGATGGCTCTGATTCAGCTGGTGGTTTTTGTAGACCCATGTACATATTACTGGCTATACACATCTTATCAACAATATCCAGTTGAGTTGCAGGACTTTGCTTGTCCAGCTAATGTAGAGGCAACATTGTAGTGCTAAGAGGGAGTGTTGTAGAAAGGGGGAGGCAGATTCTGTATTCCAGCTGACTGCTGAAACCTATTCATTTTCCAGCCAAACACCAACCCTGAAGTCAACAACAACAAAAAGACTACTGTACTAATATCTAAATCATCATGTTTTAAGAAGAGCCTGTCCATTCAAACACGTGTGATAGATGTGTAAAATGAAACTGGGAATACACCAAAGTTGTGAATAAGCGTGTTAAAAAGTGAACATACTTCAATAAGTACTGCCTCTGGCATGCAGAGTGAGCAGCAAGCCTTCCACCTAGATGTAGAAGTGGGTGGAATCATTCAGGCAGTTGTGTGGCAATCCCTGTCATTTCCAAAGGTGCAAGGAAGGCTGGGGATTGTCCTGCACCTCCAAGGTGAAGGCTCCTGAAGATCCTTAGCTACACAGGGCCAAACCAGTAATTACTTTCCACTCCCATATTCCTGCTTTGGAGCAGGAAAGGTGTGGGGGGGGTATTAGGCACTGTGACCTGAGGGTGCTCTGTGTACCTTTGAGCACTGGCACTCAGTAACACACATTCCACAGTGGCCTTATCTTCAAGAATGAATGGATGCCACTACAAAGCACTTCTGGGATGCCTTATGCAAAAGCAAAGACTTTTCTCCACCACCCAGCTTCTGCCACTCAGGAAAAAATTAGGGTGGATGAGCTGGAGGCTACAATTTTTGGCTTGGCCAGCAAGACCAGCCAAAACCTGTGGACCCCGAGAGCTTGGAGCTGTGCTTTGTCCTCAAAACAACCCTTTAAAGTAAACTGACTGAGACATTGTAACTTGCACCAAGTTACCCACTGAACACTGTAACTTGGTGCTGAATTTGGGTTTTCCACATCCAAGTCCAACACTGTAGCAACTACATACACCTCACTAGCTTTCAATTGCAGTCATGAAAACAGCTTTCTTTCCCCTTTCTGCTAGCCTATGTGAACCAAGAGACAGAGGCTGCATGGGATTTGTACTCATCAATTATTTCTCAAGCTATCACTAAGTCTTCAGGCAATGAGGACCCATTACTCTAAGCATCACATAATCTTTAAAGGAGACTCACAGTCAGGATACTAACTGAAATTATGATAAGAATGTCGCTTTTTACAGTGTGGTAAAGATAAGTTAAATATTAGATTTCAGATATGATGACATCTTGGAAGATGTACTACAGATGAAATTAATCCGGTGGCAGCTTTTTTTTTTGTATTTCCATATTTAATGTTTTCCATATTAAGGAATAAGGAATGAGAATGCACACTATGAGCAGGATCCAGATTAGCTATGGATAGAACACCACAAGACGCTGCGCTGGAGGAGAAGCAATGATTTTTGCAGATTCCTCCTTCCCTCTGCAGACCCCTGAAAACATGCTCTGGCAAGAACAGCATGGGAGGTGGAGTTTTGGACTATAAGAGAAACTTGTCTTCCCTCCTTCCTCCAGCAGGAGCCTTCACTAAAGCTCAGTCCCTTCTGCTTTTGTTCACAGAAATGCAAGTCTGGATCCAACCCCATGTTGTTTGTGAGTTTGGAGGAATCCATTTGTGAACATAAAAATAAATAATGTCTGCTTCCAGACGACGTTTACTGTGCAATTGCTATGGCTTGTTAACTCATATTTAACAGGGGGTCCACATGATGCAGTCATCATTCCATAAATATACATTTTCCCAGTGCTCATTCATCTTTTTTCTTATCAAAAAAAATCTGACCTTGAGTAAAGGAGTGAAATAGAAGAGCAACCTCTCTGCAGTTGTGGTCAGAAAAAATTCGGATTTTGAGCCACATTGGGAGGAGCTGACCTTGGAGTAGGTGAAATGGCATGCTGGGAAAATCCCTCCTTTCTCTATCACAAACTTTACAGTTTCAGTTACAGAGTTATTTCTTGTCCTGCAATGCACGTCATTTTCCCTGAAGAACACAATTCCAATATTACACATTTTGTAAAATAAGTAAATGTCTTGAGGTGCTTAGAACTTCAAATGGGAGAGACACTGCAAAACAAGAGGAACATGAGAATTCTGTTCTCCCCAAACCACATGTCTAGGATTAGAAAGGAGAGATTCCACTAAAAATAGCAGTGTTTACTTCTGAATAAACATGTGTAGGTTCTGGCTCTAATCCTGTAAGGCCTCTTGCCCTGTGCTGCAGGCTTTAATTTTTTGTTGCTGTTGTTAAAAATAGTTTGGAATTATGGAATTGTGCTACAGTGAGTGGCAAGGCACAAGACCAGAAAATTAGGTACATTTTTATTGGAGCACCCATGTAGCAGCAAAATATTACAACTGTCTACTGCCCATTTGAGAAATCAAAGAATATTTTAGGGGATTGTTTCCTCAACTGAAATGAACTGTCCCCAAACTCCTTACTAGTTTGTTTTTTATGGTAGTAAGGGCATGGTTAGTAGGAACGCAGGTGGCACTGTGGTCTAAACCACAGAGCCTAGGACTTGCTGATCGGAAGGTTGGCGGTGCGAATCCCCACGACGGGGTGAGCTGTCTGTAAGCATTCATTTTTATTTCTTATGTAACATATAGCATTTATTTCTTATATAACATAAATGCTAAATATATAAATTTTCACATTTCTTTTTCAGGTGTGCAAGTTGGTGTCATAACCTTCTGAAGAGGCACCAAAACACTTTAAACTAGTCAGTGAATCCATTCTGAAGGATGTCAAGTTCCAAATGATTGTGATGTGCCCTGAAAACATTAATTGAGCT
This sequence comes from Podarcis filfolensis, assembly GCF_964270895.1. Classification (NCBI taxonomy): domain Eukaryota; kingdom Metazoa; phylum Chordata; class Lepidosauria; order Squamata; family Lacertidae; genus Podarcis; species Podarcis filfolensis. The sequence continues at coordinate 39,462,290 of NC_139608.1, read as the reverse complement.
GCACATAAGGCAGGTTCATGTAATGCAGGTGCATGTTATGCATAATGTTAATGGATGAGGAAATCACCATTAGCACATTAAACACCTGGGAGTAGAGAAACATCTTCACCTGGGGCTGAAAAAATGACAAAGTCTGCACTAGGTGGGATCCACAGGTGAAGCATTCCACAAACCAGGGAGAAAATGGGACTACTGAAAAGGTCCTCTGTGGTTTGTTGTTATGTCTGAATTCATATACTATTAACAAATCAATTAGGATCATTGCTTTGCCTCAAAAGGCTGCTACAACAAGGAGGCAAGAGTGAACTTGTGAAGCTGGTTGCTGAGCCAGTGGGAAACAAGTGGGAAACAAGCATACAAGCAACCATGGTTTGTCTGCTACACATCTGGAAGCTCAAACCATGGATACTTGACTTTGGTTAGCACATACCACGGTTTCATATTATGCCTGCATCTGGTCATTTTTTCCACTTTCTAATCATGAATTGAAAATACGCTTCTACAGAAGAGGAACCATTTGAGAAAATCTGGAGCAAATATGACTGAATGTGTCATTGCTTCATTAGCCCTGGTCAACAACACACATACAGCAGTTTAAATAAAAGATATTGTCTGAACTACTTTGTCTCACATTTCTATTTTTAGCTAGCTGGCAACTAGTTTTAAGGTCTTTATTGCTGCTGGTCCTCACCACGTCCTGTTGCACTGCAAACTACAGGTAAACCGCACTGTTAAAAATAGGACAAAGTAATGATGTAAAGAAGACTTCTTCTTAATAAAACAACACAAGCTCCAGAAAACACAGTGAATTCTAAAGCAGCAAAATACTGCAGATTGTAAAATATTATGCAACATAATTAACTGGTTTAATTTTATTTAAAAATCTGCATTAACATTTCTCATTTATACATTTTAATGCACTAAAAGTTTCATAATATTTACCTTTCCATGCAAGGGAAGTAATCATTATTCCCACATTCTAGATGGGTAATTGACCCTCTATTTTGAACCACAGCCAAGACACACTTACAGAACACGTGATCTGCATGGAGAAGATCCCTGGCCTCAAATCTATGCATCTCAGCCATGGTGTGACAACATGACAACCTCAGTGCAATGGAAGCTGGCTTCTGCAACACATTGCCCATTTAAGTTAGACAAGCTCCAACATATATTGTGTTGTTGCTAAAATCTTTCCTACCTCCACAGGGTTTCTCGAGAGGCTTTTCCAAATACTTGTGGGCAGCATCAGATTTCCCTTTGGAAAATGTGAAGGCAGAAATGCTTTTGAATACCAGTTGCTGGGAACCACAAGCAGAGAGTGCTCTAGTGCTCCAATCCTGCTTGCAGATTTCCTACAGGCATCTGGTTGGCCTCTGTGAGAACATGATGCTGGACTAGATGAGCCACTGGCATGATTCAGTAGGCTCTTTTTATGTTATTATGAAGTGTTGTATCTGATTTATTTTGTTATATTTTTATTGTCGTTATACATTTGCTATGGTATTTTGTAATGTTTAGTAGTTTGTAAATATTCCAAATAATAAGTAAACTCATCCAATGACTAAAGGGAAGTCAGGAGCAACATGGAGCCAGTGTTGTGTCTATAACTAACTTTGTACAATTAGTTCCTAAACATTCATATCAATTCACAGAAATGCTTCTCTGGTTCCTGGAACCTGGAAAACACAGAGAGCCATGGGTGTCAACTTGTAAAGTGAACTCTCTTTGGGAAAATCTGAGTCTTTGCTGATCCTTTTCCCTCCAGCCCAGCTTGTGCATCAGCAAAGGTCAGTAAAGACAGGAGTATGAGTAATACTAAGCAGGCTGTACTACAAAATTCAGTGTTTCATAACACCTAACACCTCTCCCAAAATCCTGTCTCTCTCTACAGGTCTGCTGGAATAGTATAGTATAGTGCATAGTGTATATACACTATACACTATATATAGTGTATAGTGCATAGTACAGCTTTTAATGTATAATGCAATATTATGCTTTTACTGAGTCTCTCTCTCACACACAAAACTCTGTTATTAAAGTATTGTACTTCAGATTCACAGTTTTCTTTAACACAGCCAGTCTGCCTTCAGTTTACTGCTTCCATCACTAAGCAAGGCCTGGGCTTAGTCTAAAAGGATCTTAAGGAGCAATGTTACATGCTAGAGCAGGCATAGGCAAACTCGGTCCTCCAGATGTTTTGGGACTACAACTCCCATCATCCCTGACCACTTGTCCTGTTAGCTAGGGATGGTACCACCTGTTCTTTAGTGCACACTGCTAAATAACAGGAACCTTTGATTGCTTTGTGAGTGTGAATAAGAAACTAAAGTAAAAACAGAATCTTCTGGCTAGCCATGTTTCAGGCCTTCAGGATACTTTAGATCATCTTGCCAATGGTTGAAATGCAAGCAAAGCAGTGCCTTAGCACTTGAGATTTATTGCAATGAGCACTTAAACTGTAACTCACTGGATGATTTAGGAGACTAAATTCATAGCTGAGAACTAACACTATTACAATTCCAGAAACTCCTCAAGGCCAGTAATTGTTCAGAGTAACAGCAAGAACAAACCTAAGGTACCTATGTAGAAATATATGTTTAGAATATATTCTTGTGGTTTATTGGAAGCATACTGTCACGTGCATATTTCTCTTTTATTGTTCAAGATCTGTTGAACCTTCCTATATCTTAAATAGTCAACCTTATGTGACTGAGCAGCTATAAAACTCAAATTAACATCAGGGTTGTCCTTTTCCCTGGAATTGCCATCTTTTCTTCACTCACTTCTTACAGGGAATCCTCACAAACCCTGAAAAAACACTGGGCAACAACACAGAAAACAGTGGAATGTAATAATCTGAGAGTGGCTTTTTCTTTTTGCAGCAGCAGCCTGTTCATCATGCACAGGCAACATGCAATTAGAGCTTTTAAGGGTGACTGTTCCTTTAAACAGAAAGCTCCCGTCTGCAGGTTCAAGCCCATTCCATTTCTACCCTGGCCAGTGCAGCTGCAGGAATAGTGCTGAATTGCCCATTTGGCCAATTTCCCAACTCCCAAAGTGTACATTAAATTAGTGGTTTCTCACCATTCCCCACTCTTTTCTTTTCATTATAGTAAAACAGCAATACTTTACTGTAATGGAAAGAAAAGATAAAAAGCTACAATGGAAGAGAAGTCATTAATTTAACACATATTACCGTCAGGGGGTGGGGGCTAATTAAACAGGGAACAAATGAGTATTAGTCCCCAAACCACACTTCCCAGAAAGCAGTAACATGTCTGAACCAGCAAACATGAAGCTTGCCATTAGCAATGTAAAGCATCTTAGCTAGCTGAACTTAGATATGAGTAGACATTAAAGAAGTATCTTGGCCAAGATACTGGGTAACATAATGCTATATTGAGTGCTGTGAAGAATCTGCCTTACTTCCACTACCACCTAATTGCAGAAACACAATTCCTCAGCAGCACTGAAGAGTTCTAGCATGGAAGCAACCCAAGTCAGTTTTGAAGAAAACCCTCAAAATGACATGCACAGTATACACATTAATCATGCATTTGTCTTCCATCTCTCATTGGAAAAGAAAAGGTGATCAAAAGCTAGAGCGGAAGTAAATGAAGAAATGTATACATAATTAAGATAGAAAGTCACAAAATAGAGCAATTGGTAATTCTAAAATTGTTATCTTGAGAATCCAGTACTGCTTAGCTAGAGGTTTTTGTTAGATTAAAGCAATGGAAGCTTAATGGCTATACACAATTTCTGTTTATAATCCTTGTACTTAAAATGTTTATATTCACATAGCACAAGCAGAGTGTTTAGGCTTTTTACAACCACATTGACGTAGGAAATGATGCAAAGCATGGCAAGTGATTAAGTGGGAATTCAGAGCGGAGTTTGGCCTTATATGAACTATGGCAAAATATAAAACGTATCCATCCATGTCATTTCTCTAATTACTGCAATTAAAACATTCTAATTTGGGAAAGGCTCATTTGTTTTTCTCACACCAATGCTTAGAGTCCAAATTTGAGACTGCTGGATCCTTCCCTATTCCTAAGGGAGTCACTCCAAGTGTGCTATTTAAATATGATAAAAGCATTTAAGGAAGCAGAATTTCAAATGTCCATCTTCAAACAAGGTGAAGTTCAGGAATTTTCTCCAAATGTAAATGTCATAATCACCAAAGTATAGATAGTGGCTCTCCATATACAAAGAATTTGGCTACCTGAGGTAAAAAGCAAGTAATCAATTAACAGTTTATGATGTCATTGCCAGTGACTTTAAATCAGTACCCCAGAAGAAAATACTTCAGCATTAATACTACAATGTCAATAGTAGGCTTAACTACATGTTTTATGAGGTTTCCTCCTGTTTGTTTCCTTGTTTGATTAATCAATCAATCTATCTATATATATATATACTATGTATTCATAAGTTTGACCAATGCAGCAGAAATTAGAAGTGATTTTTCTATCTTAAACTTAAGGCTGTTTCCAGACTTAATTTAATAAAGAAAAAAATGTGTCATTCAGAAACTTAATATTGGTTGAAACCCACAGTTTCCCCACAGAGTTCTCTCCAAATATATGTTAACTACGGGGCTCTGCTCACCATTCCCTCACTAATACACTTCCATTTGCTGAATATTGTGCCTAATCAAGCAATCATCCCAGCCTTCTACTTCTAATCTGCAGCCCCATTTTGCACCAAATTTCACCTTTCCTCTCATGGCCATGCCTTCTCCTCCACCCTCCTTTTCTGCAACCCCTATCCCAGAGTCTTCCTCCTCCACACATTCTAACTATCAAGCACCCTTTTACCTTCACCCAGTAATGAAGCCACCGTCCCCTCCTTTTCTGCAGCCCCTTTTGTATCCCTGCTTTCATCTTCACTCCCATACCTATGCCAACTCCTCTTTCCTTTTTCTACAACTCCCCCTTTGCACACACCCTTTTTCATCCCTCCTCTACAGTCATTTCTTACAGTAGGCACTACCCACATTTCCATGCCTCCTCTTTCCTCCTATTCTGGAGCCCATCAGTTTCTGCAGAAACCAAAATCAACGTTTGAAACCAAGATCAATGGTTTGTGCGTAACAAAGAAATACTAGTGGAAAGTGAAACGTGAACACTGTGCAAGTCCTTAGTTCATCCATGTAGCAGAGGGAGAGGGGTGAGCGAGCCCAAGGCTTCACTCCAGCCAATTCCAAATCATGCACACAGCGCTAAACCATGCTGTTGGATTGTTGCAGTTTCCATTACCTCTGACCAAAGGCCATGCTAGTTGGGGCTGATGGGAGTTGCAGTCCAACGACATCTGGAGTGAAATAGGTTCCCCATTCCTGGTTTAGCATTATGTGTGAACCAGCTGAGTTTTTCTCCTCCTGGATGTGAAACACACTGCTGAGCCATTTCAATGTCACACAACATTGTATGATGTAATGAACCTTTACAAGACAATGATTTTTTCATCCTTCATTTTTGCTGTTATTGCTATGCAACCATAGTTGCATAGTTGCAGTACATATAACACTGCGTCAAAGATACAAGTAGCATCCAAGAAGCTTTGTAGGAAGCAAATGCTCCCAGGATTTTGAATGCTGGGTTCACAACTTGAAACATAACCCATTATTTGCAGACTTCTGAGAGATACCAGGGGTAACTCCAATAAGATTCTATTTTTTTTTTCTAGTATGGCTTCATAACCATGTTGCAACATGTAGAAATTCAGTGGTTGCAGGTTTTCCTGGCAACCAGATGCAGCAATAGGAAAAGCTTCCCTGGCTGAATTGCTGCTGGTCATTCAAAATAATCAAACCCGTGCCAGAATAACGGAAATGTTCATGAGATACACAGCAAGGACTGCAGATGCACAGTTCAAAGCACAAGATGCAACACTCTTCTAAATTTCCAAACTCATTAAGGAACAAGAGTTTTTGTGGTAGTAAAATTAAAATGGGTATGGGACACTGCAGGAAGGCCTAGGGAGGGTTAAGTGGGGACATTTAAGCAGCTCTAAGCATCCTGATGCAGCAGAGGAATCTGTGTGTGTGCACACATACAAAGTATGACAAAGACATAGGGCTAGCATCAGGACTCAGCGCTGTCGGGAAGGTGCCAAAGCCCCAACACACTTTGGGAGAGAACACGGGAATTGACCAACTCTCACTGAGGAGGAACTGCCACCTCTGACAGAAGGAAACCCCCTTGGGAGGTTTGGATCACCTTTGAATAGGTAGAGTCCCTCCTCCTTGTCTCTTTGCAGAAACACCTTATCTTCTCCACCTCTACACAGACCCCTCTGCCCAGAGTCACTCATGACTTAAAGCAAAAATGTGACAGTTGCAAGAAGGAGCCACCTCTGCTCACTCACCTGCTCTTTTTCTAGGCTGCAGTAGAGATTGGACCCCTAAGATACCTAGAGGGTGCAGAGCTGAAGTAGCTGTTCCTTTCCACTTCACCACCCAGAAGAGGGAGAGAGAGAATAGAATTGAGCTGGACTAGACCTACCATCAAGGCAGAGTGAGGTGACACCCCTCCTTCATTCCTCCTGAGCCCCTGCCATTTCCTTCCTTCTCAGTTACCAGGGAACAAAGCTTGCTTGTTTGCTAGGCTGGATGAACACTAGGTATCCATTGTATGCTAGGTGAGCATACAATGGAGGTCACATTAGTTGCTGCCACCTGAAAGGCGCACTCACTTCTCATTATCTGCCAGCTAAGACCCCCACCTTCTCTCTCTGGAATGAGTGCTTACCATAACTTCTCACCTCCACATAACTCATTTACCTGCCCTTTTACAGCCCGGTGAGATGAGACCATTGCTCCTTACCAATGTCAGTAGTTGCTCACCTATCCAAGTGATACCTCTGTTAGGCCTAATCACAACCACCATGTTGCCCAGAGAAAGATTGTGCCTCCCCTTGATCACTGTTTCTACTCTTTCTTAAAGTCCACCTCTGCCCAGTGGAGGGCAAGATAGCAGAGACGGCCACCAACTCCAATTAGTTGCTTACACTTTGCATATGGGCTGCACCAAAGTTGGATGCACTAACTTTGGGTGACATGGCAGCTTCTTAACTTACCACCTAGATAAGGAGAGTGAAGGAGAAAGAGATGGTGCCTTGTCACCTCTCACCTGCTTACCTAGTAGCCCCTCTGGGCAATATATTTGGGATATCACTGCCACGTCAGTGAGAGCAGGTAAATGGATTACTTACACTCTCTCTCTGGGTGGCTAGAGCTGAGCCCACCACACAACCCACTGAGAAAGAGAGTGAGAGACAGCATGCTCAGGTAAGAAAGCTGAGATGATGACTCCTTGCAGGGACAGTTGGCTTCACTCACTCCTCTGCCTTCTCCCTCAATTCAGTGTGAAAGCAAGGGCTGGGCCTATACTATTTTTTATATATGCAGCTGTTTTGTATATGGTTTTTTATTGTGTGGTGAAACCGCCTCCACGGGAAGCCATTCGTAAACGAAATACATAACTATCCTGGGCCCCAATCCCAACCACTGCATTACCCAGAGAGCAAGCGCAGTCAAGCACACTGAGCGGAGGTTGGGGTGGCGGCACGGAGCCACCCACCTCTATTGGCTCCCTCCTTCTGGGTGTCGCAAAGCACGCTGCCAACCCCTGCACCACTCAAGAAGGGTGCGCTCGCGCGGGAGGAGCAACAGAAGCATCTTCTCCCCCAGCCCCACCTCCACACCTTGCTCACTCAGGTGGACGAAATGCCAGGGCAGCGCAAGGACCAGCTGCTGCCTTGGCCCTTGCTCACCTGTGTGCCCTCTCGCCCTCCCTCATTGGGAGACCTAGCAACTGGGATAGATGGGAGGATGCAAGAGGTGGATGAGGGGTTCCCCACCACCACCACCACGGGCATATATTTTTTTTTGCCGAAGGCCCTAATAAAACCTGCAAAGCGCAGTAGCCATTTGGGGGGGGGGGGGTTGGCATAGACCATGAGGGGAAGGGCAAAGGGCGATGGAAGTGCCACCCCTGCTGCTGACGAGAGGGCCGGGTTAGGGGAACGCGCTGAAGGGCTGCTGGAGAGCCCAGGCCCTGCACGGCAGCGCCGTTTACCCGGGGCTGGTCTGGGGAGGAGAGAGTGGGAATGAAATGGAGGATGGGAAGAAGGCTGAGGGGAGGGGGAAGCGCATAACCACCTCCTCCTCCTCCTCCTCTCCCCTGAAGGCCCGACCCTTACAGCGCTCACCTTCTGGCGGATCTGGCCGGACGTGGAGACCTTGCGGATGAGTTTTTGCGGGGAGCCGGGCTCTTGCTCCGGCTCGCTGTCCGACGACTCCTCAGTCGCCACCGGAGGGGCAGCGGCGGTGGCCCCGGCCTGGGGCTGCGAGGAGCCCGCCGCCGCCGCCGCCATGCTGCACCGTGAGGAGCAGGGCGGGCAGCACCACCTAGCGCCGCAAGCGCCGCGGTGCAAGCCGGCAGCCAGGGAGGAGGGAGCGCGGGCGGGCGGGGAGCTTGCTGTGGGGAGCGGAGAGGCGTCCGCAGCGGACGTGGCCGCCCTCTGGCGGGTCGGTTCTGCACTGGTCCTGAGGCGACCTCCTCAGGCCCCTAAAGTCGCTTGAAGCGAATAGAGCGGGGAGGAAAAGGGATGCGACGGCGGCAGCTTCTCGGGCGGGCTGTTAGTTCGCACGCGAGGAATTAAGAATGCGCCCCCCCCCCCGCGAGCGCAAACAGACGCCCTACTCGCCCATCTTTTGCACGGCGGGTGTACTGAGGGGTTGCTGACCATGTTAAAATATTGTCGTGTCCTCAGTGAACGTCGCAGCACATCGATCTGAATCTGGCGTAGGAGGACTCAGGGGATAAAGACCCGCCCCATTTATTTACTTCACCCTGTCTTAAAATCTCCCCCCTGTGATAAATCATGCTCGCCTTTACAACTCAGTTCATATTAAAAACAAATATACATTAAAAAAAGACCTGGCGCATGAGGGGAAGGGGATAAAACGGACTAGAATTTGTTCTGGGTTTTCTTTTCTTTTGCTAACAGCAGCATTTTGTTTCGAACAGAAGGGAGCATTAAAAATGAAGTTATTGTACCTGTAATCTGCCACCTCATAAATATACCATATCATTTTGGTTTCAGGTACAGAGCATGTCACGACCACCTCCATTGCCCCACTGCCTTGTACACACATAGTTACAATAACTACTCTGCAAAATAGATATATGAAGGCATGGCACTGTACCCTGTGTTCATATGCTCATTACAGAACTTGTAAGTCATAATCTTTTAGCAAATAAAACCGAAAAAGCAGGCAACCTGCTTGTAGATTATTACATCCAACAACCAATACATGTTCATTTTGCAGTGTATGCAGCTATTACATATGCTGCAGGTTAGAAGTGCCTTCTGTGTAGGAATTTCACAAAGTACATGGGATTCATCAAACGGCATGAAAGGGCACTTGACACAACAGGCATTGTATGGTCCACACCATGAATACCACAACTTCTGAATCGGAGACATAAACCTGAATCATAGAATTGAAGAGTTGGAAGCAGTGGTTCCCAACCTTTTTTTGCCTGTGCACCACCTAAGCATCTCTAAAATCCTGACCCCCCCAGGTGACATATAATCCTTATTATTCAAAAAGAGAACTGCTATTTGCATGGAGGAAGCCTAAAAGGCCATTAACTGTTAATAACTCATTCTTGAATTGACCCCCTTAAAAATATAATTGCCCCCCTGTGAGGTGTGTGCCCCATGTTGGGATCCAAGGGTTTGGAAGGGTCCCAAGGGTAATCTAGTCCAACCCCCCACAATGCAGGAATCTCAACTAAAGCATCCATGACAGATGTTTATAGTGTAAACTATAGCAGCTCCCTAGTGTACATTAACCTGCTCACCTTCCCTCCAAACATAAAAAGGGAACATGGTGGCATCTGCTAGGGCTTATCAGTTGTCCCAATTTGGCTTGCAATGCCACTTTCCCCAAACCGTGCACATCCACTCCACTCCTGACATCATATGTTGAAACCACAGCATTTCCCTTGAAACCACTGCTAAAATTGAGGTTCTCAGGTGGGAGACCAGCATATTTATAGTACAAACAGATCAGATACAAAAACTGACATGCTGTGTTGTTGTTTTTACAAAGATTATTTTCCCTCCATTTATGTGCTACTAAAAAAACAGTGCATGCACACATATAATCTGTTTTACTGGATTTTATAGATCAGGCTTGTAAGGCACTGAATACAGTCATTCACCAGCGCATACATTCTTCCAGATTCTTGCATTTTACGCACAGTAAAATACTCCATACCTCTACCTCATAAGAGATGGCTGGGAACTAGGCCCAGAATGGTTGCATTACAAGTTAAATGGCAGCAAACCTGTATTTGCCACTATATGTACATAAAGCAAGGTGCTGTGGTCAATTGTTGCTCCCTCACACACACCGACAGATGTAATGCCGATGATCAATACAAACGCATGCTTATTGCCTCCAACATATTTAATATTTTTATATGAACACATACAAAATGTAATGGATGAAGCACTTTCAAGTTCCTTCTTGTAGGGTGAATGGTTTCCGTTCGTTCCTTTTTTTAAAGTTCAAGCAAACAAAGTAGCACCCCCCCCAGCCTTCCATTTAATTCAGGGACATGGGTTTGTTATGCTAAGCAGTTTTTTATTTTCTAAACAAATAATACTGGATTCACTCTTCACGCTGCAACTAGATGTTTATAGCGAGGCAACTGATTTAAATAAAAACCACCACCACAATCATCTCAAGTATTCCGTTTCTTTATTCTAAAAACGGGAGGGAAGACCAGCGTTAACTGACATAAAAAAAGAAAACTCTCCTGCTGCTTAATAGAATTACTTCCCTCTGTGTTTGCCATTAGACACAAATTGTGTGGCTTCCATAGCTGGCTCAGCCTCCTTTTTCTGTCATTCATCATTTAGTGATTCCGCCTTCTCATCCTCATCTTTCAGCTGCTGGCGAGAGAACTCTTCAAACATGAGGTCACTAAGAAAAGATAAAGTCTGCTTTCAAAATTGCATTCTTCATAGTATTTGGATACCTCTGCATTGTGAAGCTCTATTTTTCTTTGGAACGTTTAGACTAGCACACAGTCAGTTTACACTTTATATCATTCTCACACAACACAAAATGCATTTTAGCATCTCTTGCAGTATTCATTTATTTAGATTTATAAGACTCCCCTTCATCCAATAAGATCCCAGGGCAGAGCACTAATAGCAGAATCAAATCGAACAGCACTTGCCACTATATATGTAGTATATAGCATAAATAATAAAACAAAATGATTAAACCATGCAACCATTCAGCAGCAGACATAAGAATGCCCACATCAAAGCTTAAACATGTCCCCCAATTGCCTGTGTGAAAAGGTTTCTCATTCTTGGCTCAGCTTCAGTAAGGTTGCTGCAGCATTTCCTCACAATAAGCCATTCCCTGGAGCTTAGACAGAAGTTTAGCAGGTCATCCCACAGAACCCTATCTTCTGACTATAACTAGGGCATTGGGCAACTGGGGCAATATAAGACTAACAGTCCAATTCTATGCATATTTCCCCTATATGTAAATCCCATTAGATTTCATGGAGCACATTCTAAGGAACAAAATGTTTGTATAGACTTTTGTCAGGGAACTGCCATTGGAGCTAGAGGTGGAGGGAAGGCTCCAGAGGGATGCCGGAGTCACGAAGTGAAGGGCTGTCCAGACAGAAAGGGTTCAACCAGGTAACCTAGCCAAGAGTGGCGGCAACTTACGCACGAGCAACCCCTAGAACCATTACAACTTTTTACAGTCCAGTTCTATGCAATGTTAAGCATGATATAATTTTGCTATTTTACTGCAATTTAATACATGCTTACTTGTGAGTAGGTCCTATTTACAGGTACACATATGTAGGATTCCAGCTATATAATATCTATCAACATCTTGTGAGTCAATAGCTGCAAATACTTCACTCTGCTATATCACACAGCTGTAGCTTCTCAGTGTTTGTATAATAATAATAATAATTTATTATGCCTTAAATGCAGAAAGCTCTGAGCTGAATCCAGCTGAGAAACAGAATCAATTTCCACTGTCCTCATTCTGCAACTTTAATAAAGTTTGTTTATGAACAAAGTCATTGCTCATGAAGGAATAAGGATTTCAGGGCAGAGTTGGCTAGAAATATAATGAAACAATACTTACTTTTCTTTTCCTGGTGCGCATTGAAAAGAAAAGCAGGAGAAAGGCTTAACTAAATACGTTGTCTTGATTTTGATTCCTTAAAGTAGTTGGCAAATATTGTAAAGTCCATTTGAAGGGGAAAATATAAGTTACAGTGCCCTACAGGTACAACTATGCAACAGGTGTGTGACCTGGCAATAAGTCAGTGACCCAGGTTCCTCGGGCCATGCGTAAATCTTGGAAAGGAGAGATAACAATCTGTGCCTCTATGTGCACTGAGGTGAAAGGAGGAGAGAGAAAGAAAGAAAGAAAGTCCTAAGAATAAGCAAACTTTTAGCCAGAGGAAGTTTCATTCTCTTCAATGGATTTTCATTGAACCACAAATTTATGGCAATCATGAAGAAGAAGAAGAGTTTGGATTTGATATCCCGCTTTATCACTACCCTAAGGAGTCTCAAAGCGGCTAACATTCTCCTTTCCCTTTCTCCCCCACAACAAACACTCTGTGAGGTGAGTGGGGCTGAGAGACTTCAAAGAAGTGTGACTGGCCCAAGGTCACCCAGCAGCTGCATGTGGAGGAGCAGGGACGCGAACCCGGTTCCCCAGATTACGAGTCTATCGCTCTTAACCACTACACCACACTGGTGTAGTGTGTAGTGGTCTCAAAGCTTGTCCAGCTGCACTCATTGCACCAAAATATTCCTTACCATCAACAAAAATTCAAAAACCATATTTGGGCAATACCTTAATCATGCCAGCCAAAATATTACAAAACAAAGGTTCAGTTTAATCATTGTGCTAGTTGATTTGTAGTAGACCTCAAAATTATTGTTTTATTAGACTTTGAACATTCCATTCTGTTTTTTTGAAGCAGGAGGTGTTATTGTGTGCATTGTACAGATGCAAACTGAAACCTAACTGACTTGTCCAATGTCATACTAAGTTTTGGTACTAACTGTGGAAAGTAATTCTAGAGGAAACATGAAACAAGCTGGGATTGCTCATATGACTGGATTCCAAATTGATTGATTGAAGTTTGAATTCCACCAGCTCTGCGATGCAATTAGAGCAGAGCTAGAGAATTGTTGGCACTCCAAGTGCTGCTGAACTATGCCTCCCATATCTTCGATCATTAGCTGCGGCTGTTGGGAGTTGGAGTCCAACAACATCTGGAGCATCAAAGGTTCTCTGCGCCTTTCTTAATAAGAAAGTTATTGCAAGCATAAATGTGAGAGCACACATACACAAAAGATTTCAGGGTAGAGCAAGCCCCACTGAACTCAATGGGACTTTTGCGGAGACATGCATAGGATTGTGCTTCAAGAGCACAAGAACGTCTACTGGAAAATATGAAAGGAGAACCATCTAATAGCATCCCTCCTTCTACTCCATCTGAAAACACCCCTCCCTGTGATTAAAATCTCCCTTAGAGCTGCTTACCATTTCAATGGAAGAATAATCTTCTAGCTTTTCAAAAAGACTAAGGGTATCATCAGAATATTATAAACAATGCCCCAAGCAAGGGCAATGATATCCTACTGACCTGTTGTGTTTTCCTCCTCTCGCTTGCGGTGCATGAGACGGAAGGGCAGTTCCATGGCCACCTCGCTGTGTGGAGAGAGGAAAGAAAGTAGGATGATACCTACATAGCACCAAACAACCTTAGCAGTTCCCCACACTATTTGGTTTATCCAGTCATTAAAGGTAAAGGTAAAGGTAAAGGGACCCTGGCCATTAGGTAGAGTCATGGACGACTCTGGGGTTGTGGCACTCATCTCGCTTTACTGGCCGAGGGAGCCGGTGTACAGCTTCCGGGTCATGTGGCAAGCATAACTAAGCCGCTTCTGGCAAAACCAGAGCAGTGCACAGAAATGCCATTTACCTTCCCGCTGGAGTGGTACCTATTTATCTACCTGCACTTTGATGTGCTTTCGAACTGCTAGGTTGGCAGGAGCAGGGACCGAGCAACAGGAGCTCACCCCATTGCGGGGATTCGAACCACTGACCTTCTGATCAGCAAGCCCTAGGCTCTGTGGTTTAGACCACAGAGCCACCCGCATCCCTTTATCCAGTCATTACCCAGATCTAAATCTAGGGGGGCTATTTAACTCAGAGTAGTCCTGCTGAAATTAATGAACATGACTAAGTTAGGTCCATTAATTCCAGTGGGTCTGCTCTGAATAAAGCTTAGTTGAGGCATAGGCAAACTCGGCCCTCCAGATGTTTTGGGACTACAACTCCCATCATCCCTAGCTAACAGGAACAGTGGTCAAGGCATAAGAGTCCACGGTGCAGATGGGAAAGGCCCTAGGTCTATTTCTATCCCACCTTTCAATCAAATTGTTCCTAAGGTGATTGTTGCTAACACCTTTTTTATTATGATTGCTTTCCTCCTGCTGCATTCTTTTGCTATTAATTGTTGATGTAGTTTATATTTTTATTTGAAAGCAGTGTTAATTTTACTATAGAAAGGTAAGATATAAATGTATTAAGTGAGTAATAATGATAGAATACAAATACAATAATTAATGACCAGTGCCTGGTTACAGTTACTACGCAAGTGCTGACAATGGGTTAACAAACGAAAATACTTATTATCCAGCTAAATTTGACGAAAACCACTACTAGCATGAAGGACTGTGAATAACTCTGCTCATGCTAGTTTATTGGCAATTTCTTATACAGTAGGCAATTTGAAATGTTCCACCTTGACTGTCACTTTCACTTTTCCACACTGTCTGTAACCACTGAAAGGGCTGGCACTGCAGTTTTCATTTATTACCCAAGAAGCTCCCACCAGAAAATCGTGTCCTCTTGGGGAGGGCATGAAAGGCAAACACACTAAATAAACTCGCCTAACGACACTGGAAATCAATGATCTGGATGCTCAATAATCTGGATGCTCAATAAAAGGAAGTGAACAAAGGGTGAGAATTCAGAGAAAAGGTATATTGTAGAAGTAGTAGTGTTCACTCCTCTGTGAGTAAACATACCTCATATACAGAATATTGGGCCTAGTCCATGGTGGAAGCTCATAGTTATTAAGCTAAGACTGTGAACACATTGTACCTTTAAAGCACATTCAAAGTGCATTCTTTCCCTCAAAGAATTCTGGGCACTGTAGTTTAACTTTCACAGAGTTACAATTCCTAGCAACCCTTAAACAAACTTTAGTGCCCAGAATTCTCAGGGGTGGTGGTGGTGAAGAATGTGCTTTAAAAGGTATAATGTGTAATAAGAGTAAAAATGGAAGATCCATTTTCAGATAAGCCTAGCAATATAATCAAATGTTGCAAGAGCAATTGGGGAGGGGGACAGAGAAAATCTTGCAGATTTACCTGGAAATGAAATCTCCTAGCAGGCTAAGATATAATCAAATAAAATAAAAACAATCAAAGCTTACAAAATTCCTTAGCAAAGTCAGGCATATTTCATATCCTCTTCATGCAGAATGTAGCTCAGAATTATCCATGCTTGCAATGTAGCATTCATGCATTATCCCATTCCACATCACTCAAGTATTCCTTCTTCATTTGGCTTGGTAACATCTACTTACTTTTAAGAAACAACATTCATACAAATATTCACCATTTACAGGATAGCTAATTTATTAAGCATGGAACCAATGTGTTAGAATTATCTATACAGTGGTACCTTGGTTTGCAACCGCTTTGGATTACAACCGTTTTGGATTACAACCACGTCAAACCCGGAAGTGTGTGTCCCTTTTTTTGGATTAAAACCCATTTTTTTTGGATTACAACCAATTTTTGGGGGGGAGGCCCCATTGGCGAAAGTGCTCCTTAGGTTACAACCTGTTTTGGTTTACAACCGGACCTCCGGAACGGATTATGGTTGTAAACCAAGGTACCACTGTATAATCTAAAGCAATGAGGATGCCTTTTAATATATAAAAAAATAAAAAAATTGTCCAGTAGCACCTTAGAGACCAACTAAGTTTGTTCTTGGTATAAGCTTTCGTGTGCATGCATCTCTACTGGACAGTTTTTATATTTTTTTATATACTTTGACTGCATCAGACCAACACGGATACCTACCTGAATCTACACACTTTTAACTACAGGATACTGAAAACCTCTCTTACCCTGAGACAGTGAGCTTCACCTTTATCTTGTAAGCAACCAGGATCCCCAGAACTGTCTTGTCTAGCCCATCTTTAATACTATTGGGGATAAAAAGAGTAGGATTATGACATGCAGTTGAAACAACTTGCTGTCCAACTGGAAGGAGGATCCTCCCAGGGCAGTTAGACTAATTGAGAAGGTTCCAAGGCAAGATTGATCCTAGGGTGAATTCAGCTAAGCATACAGGAAGCTTCTGCACTTACATTTATTGCTTAACACGGCAATAGAAGACATCCTATTTCTATATTCCACAGGCTGTATACACGCAACATATCATTCCAGAATCAGTGGGGATTGAGTAATTGTTTTTTTTTGTATGTAGTACACAAACAATTTAGATCTATTATTTTGACCATGAAAAGTACTTCTGAGGAAACTGGCTTCATTTTGAAAATAAACATTTATTCTGCATTACCCTGCCGTGTGTCCATTTGAAAATGGATGTAGTCAGTACCAATGACGGTACCCAATGACGTTGTGGTCATATGAAGAAGAGTTTGAATTTGATATCCTGCTTTATCACTACCCAAAGGAGTCTCAAAGCGGCTAACATTCTCCTTTCCCTTCCTCCCCCACAACAAACACTCTGTGAGGTGAGTGGGGCTGAGAGACTTCAGAGAAGTGTGACTAGCCCAAGGTCACCCAGCAGCTGCATGTGGAGGAGCGGAGACGCGAACCCGGTTCCCCAGATTACGAGACTACTGCTCTTAACCACTACACCACACTGGCTCTCCAAGTGATATGCCAAGATCGTAATCATCAAGTCCTTCTTCCTTCATTTGGGGCATGTGCAGGGAGAAAAAGGTGTGGGTAACTTAAGGAAGGGGACGATTTTCAAATGCATATCAAGGTAGCATACTCAGGATCTAGAATTAATCTAGATGGAAAGCAGCACGTTGAGGATGAGCATGAATGAATCCAGACTGAGGGGGGAAACCTACAGTTTTCTGCTGCAAATGGGTTATATGTCTATACATATTCAACTCACATGGTACTAGAAGCCAAGTTGGTGTCTTCATCTTTTAACTTCCCATCCAGGGCTATGCCTAGTTTTACTCGATTGTTTGACAGCAAAGGCAGAACTGTTATAGTCTTTGAGATGATGCAGTTGGGCTGTATCTTTTCCCTGGAATGCACATTGCAGGGGATTAAATAGAATACAAGTTTAATTCTGGATCCTTTCACACTGGCCAAAATTCAACCTTCCAACTTCAATAGGATCCAGATGAGGGGCACAAAACATAAGACCACAGTTGAAGAAGGGAGGGAGGGGAAATATACATCTTAGCAGAAAGATGCAGAGTTAGACCTCTGTCAGAGAGAAATCAGGAAGCAACACAAAGTATAGGTGTGAATTTCTATGTTCTAGTGAGGTAGGCAGCTAAAGGGAATGTAACAGAGGGAAAAACTGGCAGAACAGCTTAGGATGCACTCACTCTGCCTCTTCCAGAGCTACTGTCTTGGTGTAGAAATCACTGGAGTACAGGACCACATTGGCAACTTGTTCCACTGAGGAGGGAACGAGATGGGAAATTAACAACTGGAAAACCAAGAGGGTCTAGCCTATTTCCTATAATTCTTCCGAGCATTCTGAAGGAAGCTGTCACTTCTCTTTATGCCTCTGTTCCCCTCTACTTTCGTTTGTGGCATCATATACTAAATTATGGACTGGTAGTACCGGTAATTTTGCTTTGGCAGAGCACAGGGAAACATGGTTCCAAGGCAATAACAATAGCAGTTCTTGGAAAACCAAGTGGAGATCCTTTCACACTGAAAGTGCTGAGTTATCCCAACCCCACCATCACTAGCTGTTATTATATTATGGACCCCTCTAGATTGCTGATTTGTTGCAGGTGTATTCTGCCACATATTCTTGACACGATACTGTAACAGTACATTAGTGGTGGATTGATTCTGCTTTAGTTTGTTTATTGATGCTTCCCTAGGGCTGCCCAGTGGGGCTGTAGTCCAACAAAAGCAGGACAAAAATAAACCAGAACATCTGTGGCATAAAATGTTACAGGATATCAGGAGGAAGTTATGGGATATACACTGATTGGAAATGGAGCAGTGTGACGATGACCCCCCCCCCAAGTGTTGCAGGTGCAAACCATATTGAAAGTGGAATTATGTGTGGCTCCCTCGATAGCATTGTGGGCATAAATAATCATGGATGCTCAATCCTTCTACCCTGCTATTCCCTGATAACAAACATATCATGGCATTATGGGGGAAATTAGCATTTTACCTGATACACTGATCTTCTTAACCACCTTATCTGAATTGTTGATCACAGTCACCGTAACAGGGATTGCCTCACCATGGTAAAAGACCTGGAACAATTGGACTGACTTAGCAGGAGGGTTCATCTCGTCTACATAAGACATCTTTCATCTTCTATGCACTTGCATGGTCAGCCTCTGTAGGAAAGCCTTGGGCCTTGTTTATATCTCCTGAGAGTCAGCAGAAGGCTTTAATACACTGGACATCCAAGGACTGATCCATACCATACATTTAAAGCATATCCCATGAATGTTTAAAGCACATGGTTTCCCCCCTCAAAGAGTCCAGGGAAATGTTGTTTCTCCCCACAGAACTACAATTATCAGCACTCTTAAACTGCACTTCCCAGGAGTCTTTAGGGGAAGCCATGTGCTTTAAATGTGCACTGGATGTCCTTTAAATGTATGCTGTGGATCTGTCCCCAGTTTCTCCCAAGAAGAACTGTTGTTGCAAATAGTTCCAAAGCCCTTGAGCAGTGGTCTCTTAAATAGGAGATCAAATAACTCAGAGATGTAAAATGCACACTTTTAAAAAGCCAGAGCATTAATTTCCAAATGCAAGACCAGCTCACCTCTTTGCTGAGGCATGCCTTCAGGTGCAATGGTTTCTTTGACAGGAAAAAATGCCAGCTGGTCTCTGCATGAGGCTGGGGTCCTGGCACTTCTGGAGCATACTGGACTTTGCGGATCAGCAGGCGTGCGGAGTTCCTAAAGGGGGGGGGAACAGGTTTGTTTCTATGCTGAACTGCTGGCGGTGGCGAGCAGTTGTGGAAGCAGTAGTGCCAAGCTGTGAAATAGGGATGAAAGAGGTAGCACCGAGGGCAGTGACAGAAGGTCTTTACTGCCATTACAAGTCATCCTTGGTAAAGCAGCAATAGGGTGCAGGGAGTGGTACACAAAGTAAGTAGCAGCTCCTCTTATTCCCCTACCCAGAGGTTCAGAGCAGGCTGTTAATTACCGGTAAATATAGCTCCTTATTCAACTGCTCCATTTCCCCCATTTTCCATCCAACATCTGCCAAAAAAAGTTACCTCTTGAGAACCTTCTCTTCCACATTTTCTGTCGAGAACGCTTTGACCTCAAAATCCACCCCGCAGCACTGCAAGGAAAGACGGGGTGACAGGTTATGGCTGTTGGGCTTGAGTGTATTAAGCATCAGCATGCAAAAGAACCCATCCAATAGCCAATTTAAGAGTCAAACTATGTGTTACATTACCTATGTAGCTGTGCTTTTAAGTGCAGTTAAACAAACAAACAACCAAATTGCCATTGTGGGAATCCCAGTAATGTCCGGACATATGGCAGCCCTAGTGGTGGTGGTGGTAGGGGTAAAGGTAAAGGGACCCCTGACCATTAGGTCCAGTCGTGACCGACTCTGGGGTTGCGCGCTCATCTCGCTTTATAGGCCGAGGGAGCCGGCGTTTGTCCGCAGACAGCTTCTGGGTCATGTGGCTAGCATGACTAAGCCGCTTCTGGCGAACCAGAGCAGCACACGGAAACGCCATTTACCTTCCCGCCGGAGCGGTCCCTATTTCTCTACTTGCACTTTGACATGCTTTTGAACTGCTAGGTTGGCAGGAGCAGGGACCGAGCAACGAGAGCTCACCCCGTCATGGGGATTCGAACAGCCGACCTTCTGATTGGCAAGTCCTAGGCTCTGTGGTTTAACCCACAGCGCCACCCGCGTAGGGGTAGGGTGCTTTAACTCTCTGCACCCCAGTATGGCCCCAGTCCATGTCAGGAGCCCCACACTTTCAATTTGCATAGGAATAAAAGCTTCCTATGCATCTGCCATAGGTCATATGCACAGACCTTTTCAATACAGGTGCACATTCACTGAGAAATCCCAACACCATTTCTGCCTAAAACAGGAGACATACCATTGGGCCTTAACTGGAAGGAGATAGGACGTATTTAAAAATAGGTGTGCTCACTTGGTTTTTATAAACTTGTACTCCACCTGAGCACATCACAGAGTACCTTCACATGAGCTTGTTTTGCTGGGCCTGGGAAGGTAAGAAGCAAACCAAACACAGTGAAAAGGCCCTTGCTTAGCTACGCTTTCCTAGGGAGACCCATAATATTATCTAATACAATACACAAACTTTCACACTACATGTTCCTTTTCAGCATTGCCTGATATTTTTTGTTAAGAGAGTGTTGCAAAAGTTATTGTCTTCCTTGCTATTTGTGTCTATTTCTGTGGGACCAGCTGCGTCCAACATCCACTTGGAAAACAGTTCCCCTGAAACAAACTTCCACTAGGGAGCATCATGTCACCTCATCAGCAGTGAGAAAACGTGGGAGCAGATGCTAATTCTTGGATTTTACTTTCTTAGTAAATATATACAATCCTGTTCCCACAGTTCTCACCTTCTCGACATCCTTGGGATGCTGCAAGCATACTGAGCAAGGTAGATAGTCTGGAATCTGTAAGGGTGAGGAAGACAAAAGACACTGGACACAGGTCATTCAACTGCATGCTACAGTTAGTTTAGCTGCTACAGAAGTTTAGTTCTTGAGGCATAGCCACATTCTCCACTGTCAGAAGCAGCAGGCAGTCTGCCTCTGAATGCCGTTTGCTGGGAATCAAAAGTTGGGAAAGTGCTTTTGCGCTCAGGTCTTGCTTTCAGGCTTCCAGTGGGCACCTGGTAGGCCATTACTAGAACAGGATGCTGGACTCGATGGGCCTTAGGCCTGATCCTGCAGGGATCTTCTTACATTCTTAAGGTGCTGCAAAGCACACTGCCTTAGGTAATACAAGAGACCCAGCTGAAGGTCAAACCTTACTCAAACCACCTCCTGTATTCTGCCCACCTCATGTATTCTGCTGCTAGATATGAAGCGAAGAGTTGATATGGGTCGGCGGGGGATGAATGTATGGAGACACCTAAAGTGAAAATATGCTGTAAAGCCACTTTCTAACCACTTTCCTTTTTCCCCACTTAATTTATTTATTATAAATGTTGCAATACATATATGAAATCTTTACATATTGATACATATACATTATATTCGTAAATTCACATTTTCACATTTCA
Organism: Podarcis filfolensis; assembly: GCF_964270895.1. NCBI lineage: Eukaryota > Metazoa > Chordata > Lepidosauria > Squamata > Lacertidae > Podarcis > Podarcis filfolensis. Next base: position 39,440,629 of record NC_139608.1, on the reverse strand, counting down.
TTATGTAACAACATTTATCCATTTCTTATTTCTTACCCTGTGTCTTCCCTCCACCCGTGCGTGACTTCCTTGTTATTATTTTGTGATTTTATTATTGAGGTTGTAATTTTGTATCTTAATAATTAAACATTCAATCTTATATATCTGCTTAGCTTAATTTAACTTAACTTTGTGAAATCAGTCTATACATATCAATAAATTCTTGTTGGAGCGTCTTTTGGTCATGTATTTCTTCTACACATTTCCATTCCTGTTTGAGATTTTGATTAGATTGCATTCTAATTGTTGCCGTCATTTTTGCTAATTCAATCATTTCAAAAGATTTATTATTTCTAACCACTTTCCTATCAAATTGTCAAGTCACAGAACTGAGAGGAGCCCCGCAGAATACTTACTGTTAACACAAAAGGATGTGCGTTTTTACCCAGTTTATTCAGTAGGCATTCCTGCATGCTGGAGAGCGGTCTCTGTTTTTCTAGCGATGGGTATACCTGTACCATGCAAAAATAGAGGTCCTTCCGGAAAGTCAGGCCCATTATATCAATATCTTCTTGCCCATACCGAAAAGCACAAGTGAGTGTCACATACACTAGGAAGAATACACAACGAATGTTAAAAAACACTGTGCTAAACCAACTAGGGGTATCATCTGCTCACATGGAAAGTCTGTGCTTAAAGGTCTGAGAGTGGACACCTGCAAGCTGAGGGCCTGGGACAAAGCTCAAGGTTAAACAAGCTCACTTTATGTCTGTCTCAGCTAGCAAAAGACAGTCAGAAGAAGCTGGGTTCATTTGGTGGCTGTGGTTTTCCACTGCTCTCTTGGGGAGGGCAAGGTGCTGGGGTCAGTAAGCTTTTCGGGCCAGTGGGCACACTTGCAAACCAGCTAAAGTATCATGGGCACAACACACACATGCTGCAGCCAGGAACAATTTGCAATCTGTTATACTGGCTGCAATACAATGCCTCTTTCAAGCCTGATTTTAATAAAGATTCTGTCAGCATGCATCTAGGAGCAAACAGAAAATTGTATAAAATGGACATGTGAATGCATTTGGCACTAATTACTGTGGTTATACTAACATTTGGGACTAGAGGAATTATATATCTGGCCCAATGACATAACTCTTATACTCCTATGAAAACATGCTTGGTAACCAGCAGGGGCCTTTTCTTTTCCTGAGTGGAGTTTATTTGTGTAAATCAAGAGACATTTTAACTTTAAAGCTGGATATTAATACTTAAATCTCCAAAAAACCAATTAAGTCATCTGACCTTTTTTATCCTTTACAATATCAGGATCAAGCAACACCACACCATCTGTATTGAGAAAACACAGAAAGGAGCCATTCTGGGACACTGAATACTCAAGCTTTGTAAAAAGAAGTGTAAAAAAGATTTTTAAAATTTGAAATCACGCTGGGCTTACCCACAGGTTCCACCTCATCTACATGGTCAATGAAATCTCGCTTGCCTATGTAGATCGTAACCTGGAAGACAGGGAAACTCATGATTGGACAAGGCCGCTTCATAGCTCAACTTAAGGATGTCATTCAGTTGTAAACCAATGCCAAGCAAAAAGTGTACCTTCAGAGCAGACAAGACTACTCAAACCTCTTGATGCATCAGGACTCAGAAATGTAATAGAAGTAGAGTGTCTGGATGCATTGTACAAAACAAAATACCGCATTTCCCCATCTATAGGACGCCCCCATGTAAAAGACCCCCACCAATTTTTGTGGACTCAATTTTAGGAAAATGTGGGGAGATGGCCCAAAGTTGCTGAGCCTCTCCCCCCAAGCAGCTGCGGGCAGGAAACATTCCCTAGATCGTTTCCCATGCGCAGCGGCATCAGGGGATGCCACCAGATGCCACCATGTGTGGGAAGCGATCCAGGGAATGCCCGTCGCACACAGCGGCATCGGGGAAATTTGTGCTCCCCCGAGAGCGCAACCTCCCCCGATGCCGTCACTTGTGGGAAACAACCCAGGAAGTGCCCGCCGCAACCTCTCCCAATGCTGCCGTCGCGCACAGGAAATGACCCAGGGAGCGCCCGCCGCATGCAGCATCGGGGAAAGTTGCACTCCCCCCAACGAGCTGGCTGGCAGCGTGCCACTTCTCCCTCCCCGTGCCACTATCTGTGTATTGGATGACCCCAGTTTTTTGACGTGATTTTTGAGTCAAAGAACCTTGTCCAATACACAGAAAAATACAGTATTTAAAATTAAGAATCAGTGTCCAGGAAAACATGGTTAAAAATAGAGATTTGTAAGATGGTCATTACTTTCTCCACAAATTACTTGAGGGAGAGCATTTCAGAGGATGGGTGCTTCCACCAAGAAGGCCTACTTCCATGCTCTCATCTAGTGACAATCTGCTGGTTGTGGAATGACCAATAGATTCTCCTTGGAATAAATTAAAGAACGGCTTGGTCTGTACTGGTTTGGTATCAAAGATTGTCTTGGTCTGACATGGAGGATGAGGAAGCCTCCATTGGTGCCAATGGGCTCTCCCTGCTGCTGCCGCCACCAAACCTCCCCTTGCTGTACACTGAAATCTGAATGAAAATCCCCCAATGCCTACTATTTAATTTTTTTACAACTCTGGTGTGCTTCCAAGCTTAGCATTTGTAGGGGAAACCTACATGGAAGACATTTTGTAGCTTGAGGACATAGTATGAGTTTGTATGATTCATCCTCCCTGCTTATTGGTAGCTTGGGGCTTGGTTTGATTTGTGGTTTGGACTCCAGGGATAAGTAGCAGCAGAATGGGGGAGAGCAGAATGTGGTCTAGTTGCTGGCTGAGGGTCTGCAGGTAGCAGTGCACGAGAAGGCTGATTATGCTGACCCGGTATATTGGCCTAGCTTACCAGGTGGGAGGAATTGAGCTATTAGGCCAGGCCGCATGAGGCCACTAAGGGCCTGGAGTATATACACCATACTTCAATGTAGACTCTGATCAAAAGGGTGCTGTGTACTGGCCAACAGCCGTCTCTCTGTTCTCAAACTCTGGAGCTCCTGATAGCAGAAGTATACCATCTGGTTCTTGCTGTGTTGTTTTGCTTAAAGACTGCTTTGTTTGTGCTGTCTCTTTAATAGGAGCACCGAGGTTCCCTCCATTTGTGCTGCTGTTTGCCAGGGGTGGCCAAAGTCACTTTGTCTCCTGAGGTAAAACATACCCTGTGATGAGGGGACGTGATGAGGCTCTGCAAAGCCTTGCCACGGGGGGGGGGGGGGTATGTCAAACTCTACAAGTGCGTCTGCAACACCTCCCTCTTGCTGTATTGGGGAGAGAGAGGTGTTGTGGAGAGCTTTGCCACTGGCCTGCCTCCACCCCTAGCAATGGAGAGAGACCAATGGCAATGCTGTGCAGCAGAATGTTCTGCTGCCATTGAAGCCTCCCTTATCTGGATTGCTTCTCTGGCGGCAACAAAATTGGTGGGGCACCATGTCTTGTGTTTCTGCCACCTGAGGTGGCTGCCTCACCCTGTCTAATGGGTGAACCGGCTCTGGTTATTGTCATTGAATCCCAAAAGTGCCCTTGCATTTGGCAAGGCAGCATCGCATGTACTTTTGTCTCTTAGAAAGAAGCACTTCTGTATCAGAAGCTTACCACTGAAACAACACACTGCTTCCAGTCCAAACCATTTGTCCTGCTAAGTACTCACAGCTTTGTCATGAGAGGTCTTCTTGTAGACATGAGTCTTAAAAGGCATAACATTCTTCAAAGAAATTTCAGAAACAGAGACCATCTTTGGAGTGTCGGGGCAGCTCATCAATACGGTTATGTGACCTGGTAAGAAGGAATGTTTCTTGCATCAAGGGATCATTAGATCAGCGACACACAGCTACAAGACAAGCTGAGGGCATGCAGAAAATCTTACTAACCTTGTGTGGAGCATTCAACGGTGGCCCAGGAGTCAAAATAGCATGTAGAGCAGGAGTGGCTGGCCTTTCTTGGTCTGAGGGTCACATTTACTTGTGGCATGTCATGCCACTCCACCTCATTCTTGTACACATACTTGCATGCACACAATTCCCTCTCTGCTCCTTGGATGAGCAAGATCATCGGAAGGAACCCTCTATCTACTACACACACACACATATATATATATAATGTAAAGGGACCCCTGACCGTTAGGTCGCGGATGACTCTGAGGTTGCAGTGCTCATATATATAAATTTTATTTTTGATGCCACAACCAAAATTGGTGGAGTCTGGAGTGGGAAGACAGAAAAAATTGCTTGGGAAGTTGGATCATAATCCTTCGCTGGGATTAGCCAGCCCTGTATTAGAGGTTCAAGCTTGAGATTTGAGTGGTGCTGTTGAAATATTAACATAGGCTGCTTCCAGACTATCACTATTTTGCAGGATGGATTCAATAAAGCCGGCAAATGTAGGTTTGTGCCATTAAACCCATTTCATTTCCCCCCCCCCCCCAGTAAGGCAAGTGACAGGTGGCCAGCCAAATGTCCTTTCTGTGGTGTATTCCTGATGAATTGTGCTCATGAGGGTATTTGGGTGGTTATACACAATCCCACTTTCAATACTGGCTGCATTTGCAAATGTTTTGCAGAAAAACTGGAGAAACATTGAAAAGCAGCTTTCAAAGGAGTGTGTGGACAGTCCTGTACAAATCCATTACTAATGCGCTATTATTGCATCAATGACATGTTGCAGAATACGCCCACAGCTCCCCCCACCCCAAAGTCTGGAGGGGCTGGTAGAAATGCACTTGAATGTGTGGAATGGCAATTGAATAATGGAGAGTTGTAGAACCTCTGCGGCAAGAAATCTTAATAACTACTCAATAAGCAGGTAATGTGGAAGCAACCTTAAAAATTCAGTTATCCTGCAGTACTTATGTTCTGCTCCAATACCATATGAGCACTGTCTGTTTATAGTCTACACTACAGTGATAGCCCAGTCTGCAGAAGGGCTGGAGCTTGCCTATGACCCTTGTGCCGCCGCTTGGCACCAAGGGAACTAACTGCAGTGGTCAGGACGGAATACTGGAGCCAGGAGCTGCTGTTTTCACTATTGGCTAGCAATGGTTTGTCTAACAGCTATTCCTCCTTAATGAGAGCTATTTCTTGAGAGATGTCATCAGGCTGGCTCAACAATTATGCTCCAATTAAGGTCCAATTATGATGTAGAAAAACTAATTAAGCAATTCTGAACACATTATCTTTCAGTTACAATTCTATTAATTACAATTCTGATATGATTACATAATCTTATTAGCATACAACTGGTTAACCAAACAGTGTTACTGTCATAGCAATAAGAAATTGCGTTCGCTTTTAAAATGCATTTACATGCTTATCTCATACCTGCCCCGTATATATTCTTTATAGACTTTAAAAGCAGTTTAGATATTATAAAAGATACTCTTTTTGAAAAAGTGAAGTACAATGATTTATAGAATACGTTAATTGCCATCCCTTGTGTCAATGCCGTACATTCAGTAAGGGGGCGGGGAGAACCATTAGTACCTGTATACATGTTGTCATTTTCCCTCTCTCTCCGTCCCAAGATGGAAGCAATCTTGTTGGTTATCAAGGGCATGATCCTCAAGAAATGAAATGAGCTTCTCACCTCCTTTCCATCTGTCCAGGTGAGCCAGACAGGGGTGTCTCTGTGGGGAGTCCTTTGCCCCTGACTGATTCTATATTCACATTATCTTATAAATCAACTTCATCACAAGATTTCTTACAGAAGCATCCCATGCATACTTCTTCTGAAGTAAAGGTGTTTCTAGATTACCTATTTAGAGCATTCATCCACATTTGTTTGCAGGGAGGTTAGAAGACATTGTGTCAAAGCAAGTGTTATCCTACACTTCCCATGCATTTTTCCATCACTTTCCTTTTAGCAAAAAAGTCCAACCTTCTGAGGAAACAGGATTGTTCCACAAGGCCTTCCAAGCAACTATAACAGCCCAAACCTGACTTTGTCGGTATGTGGTTGAATGCAAATGGAAAATGGCAACAGCCTGGAAGCACCCAAAATCTCAATGGGTTCACTGGAGATGAGCATTGCTCGCACCAGAGAAATAAAGAGTAGGACATTTACAGGACAATCGTAAACACTGCTTACTTAGAAATAGCCCACTAAATTCAATGGAGGCATTCTTAGGAATTCTGCCTTAGGCAGCAAATTTGCAACAACAACAAAATATCATACCTGGTGGAATTCCAAATACCCCAGCGGTTGAGGGAAAGAGAAACTTCCAGGAGCAGTAAAATGAAGACCCAACCTAACCCAACATATAAAACAACATAATCCAGGCCGATAGAGCTTGCTTGGTCTTCTGTTCTCTAAGAAGGTGAAGCATTAGGCCCTTTAGAGGCCAGGGTGGCAATTTGTAGCGGATCTGGAAATGGGATTTTAGTGCTTAGGGGGCCAAGTTTCCAATAGCGAATCCAGAGCCAGAATGTTATACCTGGATTATCAGATTGGAAACTGGTTAGATCAGCGGTGCTGGGCATTATCTAAGGGACCTCAATTCTACAATGTCAAGCTTCCCGATTTCACAATGCACATAGACAACACACAGAAGATTTAGCAAGCAGGTTATTGAAAGCAGCTTTATTTTAAACCTCTTTATCTCTTCCTTACTAGGACTGAAAATCATCCAAGCCTGCTAATGAGCTAAAGATAAGCACTTGTTTGTGCATTACCGATTCTGTAATAGTTATAGCATGCCTTTATAAAATGCAAGCACCTTATAGAACTGTATGTGCCTCACTACCATCTCCCCAAACCAAAAATTCCCATTTTGTTTGTGTTTCTCGTTTTTCCAGTCTTAAATTCATTTATCCACATTTCTGCAGCAGTTTACTATGGAGAAAAAATGTGTATTCATGAAAATTATTTGCATTTTTTGTGAATTTCTCCTAATAAACATATTTTTATGTTTATGTACATTTATGTACAAATTTATGCAGGCAATTCCCCCAGTACAATATATCTTTGTATGTTATTTTCACACATATTTTCATTTTTATGCACACTTGCCTATAATGCATGTATTTTTGTGGACAGTGTTTGATTGGAGAACTGCATCATAACATCTGGGCAAGTGTGAAATATGAGAGAAAGTAAAGCAGTGTGTTTGTGGGGACATCAGGGCAAGAACTATTATGTACCTCATGGCTGTGTTCTCCCTGTTCTAATATGACTAGAACAGTAAGAACATTTCTCCTTTACAACTCAATGGGTGCTATGGAGAGCAAAGCCAGGCTCCATGTGCTAAGCCTACAATACATTCCATTTCTTTGTCTTGATAGGCTGTTACAGCAGAATGTGACAGAACCCTGGAATTGTTTTTAGTATATATTGGAAATGAATGTGGCACGTTTCTCTGTGAATAACTGATAGAGCATTTTGAATCATCTGCAGCCTCCTTGATATAGCTATCAGTTTGCCCACGCAACAGTGGATTTGGAAGCAAAGAACTGCTGCACATGTGCGGCACTGTCATTAGCTATGGGCCAGGGAGGGAGGCAGGGAGAAACAGAGAGCACATTCTGAAATACATCTTCTGCACGTGCATATTGGAGGCTGATGTGCACGTTAAGCTGAACTACAAAAATAGATCTGGGTGTGCTCAGCACAGACAGCATTTATTCCTCACCCCACATCATCTCATGTGGTCCCCGTTAACTGCCCCCTCTGGATGGTGTGCACAACCTGGTTAGAAATGCAATCTACTAATAACAGCCCAAATTTTCACTAAAAGAGGTTGCAGTGACATGTTTAATTTCTAATATTTATGACTGCTTGAGACAGTGTGAAGCATTCTGAGGAACAGAACGCACAGAAACTGTAAAAATATAATTCACTCTACTTGGGATTAGCTGAATAATAGCTAGCAACCCAAAAGTGATTGATAAGGAGGATGTCACATCTGAGAAGTACACATTAAACTCACCAATGTTTAATCAATTTTTCGGTGGCTGGAGTAGTATTTTGTATTGCAAACAAATTGGAAGTGGCATTAATGTTCAAAGATTATTTTGAGATTATTTCGAAGAAGTCTTTCACTTTAAAAACCCCACCCCCACATCATAAGGCTCACGACACTTCTATGGAAGGCAAATATGACTTAACTCATGGCAAAAATGTATTAAGCCCAGGGATGCGGGGAGGGAAGCTCCTTCTAATTAGTGCAAACAACAAAATTTCCATAGGGAGGGAGCAATTTGACATATTCCTAAGCATTCAAGTTTGTGCAGACCTCAATTCTTCTGAGTTTTATTCCAAGGCTTGTTGCTGGTATTTAATAAAATTTATAATTCAGTCATAATAAGGCTAAACAATAATACTGAACAATAAAATATGCTCAGTATCCCCTTTCAGTTTTAACTTTCTCTAAAATGAAAGCCGCAGCTCCTTAGTGAGGTGGTGTGTGGAGGCAGCATGTATAATCATAACTCTCCCTATGGAAGGTTGCATTGGGCCCCCATTTCACTAGATCCTCAGTTTTGTAGCACAAGACTAACCCTGCCTAGTTTATTACATTACACCTCACCACTCCCACCTCTGCCTGCACCATTCTCCTCCTTTGGAAACAATGCATAATCCTTAAGTAATCCTTCATCCCACTGATTCAGCACTAGGAACTGTCCTGGGTATTTGCTAGATCCCCAAGGTCAACTATGCAGAGTGCAGATGATAAAGGGCTGTAGCTCAGTGGTGGAGAACATGCCTTCCTTACAAAAGGTCAAAGGTTCAATTCCAGGCAACCCCAGCTAGAATTGAGAGAGCCCTCACCCAACCACACGAAACCCCCAAGTGCCACTACCAGTCAGTGAACAATAGCTAGATGGAGCAACGGTTTGAGGCAGCAATCTGTGTTGATGCTTTCTTAGCCAGGATACGCAATGTCAGATTTTTACTACATGAGGCGTCAAGGCACCAAACATACAGATTCCGTGGAAAGGAGGCAACTGCGGACATTTTGTTAAATCCATCTAACATTGTAACAGGTTTGTTGTCAGGGCTTGCATAGCTCTGTGCAATGCACTTTGCAAACCCTGACAATCCACTGAGTACACGGGTCTTTCCAGGTGACTGCATCTTCACCTGCCCCACGCCTGACATCCTGGTGGGATTAAGCTCTCAGGTCCAAAGTTCCCATTCCTCCTCTAGCAGGAAGAAGACGGAACCCCCAACCACACCCCCATGTTTCTCAGCAGCAGCACGAAACATTGCACAAACGAGAAGGGTGGGGGGGATCCTCTTGCTAAATGGGGAAGACTGGCATTCTCTTTACTACTGCGCAGCCGCTAAGGGCTCTGTGCACAATGGAAAAGCAACAGGCAGCCTGTTAAGCAGGTGAAAAGACAAAGGAGTCACATTGTGGGAGTCCATAGCAGCAACTTTGTTCCCCCGCTGCTCCTAGCCCTTCCTCAACCTAGAGGGTTTAATTCTACCAGGTTTAACTCTCTCCACTCCTAGCCACTGTTGCATATGGAACTGCTGCTGTGAGAAGACACCAGTCAGGTGCCCACCAACCTTGCTTACAGACCAGCTCGACCTTTTTTGCAGTGAGCAGCTTTTACTCTGGATGCTGCCATGTTGATGGTCTTTGGAAGAGGATGTGAAAATAATTCGGCAGCTTTGCTATGGAAACCTGCTGTACTCCAATTCGTAGACAAGAGGTTGTGGAGGTTTGGATCAAGGGAAGGTGCTCCAGGCTGTGTGTGTGGAATTGTCTGTTCCAGTAGACCTGAACTACGTCACGAATTTGTGTCAATTGTTAAATATCAGCTGTGTAGACAGGAGGGAGAGAAATTAAAGAGAGCCACAATGTGTGCAGACTACACTGAAAGGATGCTAAACCTCTGCAAGCTGTGATATGAACTTCCCCCTTTGCAGTATTAAACGAAAAACTCACCTGATCTCCTTACAAACAGATTTCTGGGTAGAATGCTTAGCTAGGCTGTTACATTCAGGTGAAAATTACCTGAGTCATCCCTTCTTCTGCCTCCAGCACCTTCCAACACCAGCAAGACACAACGGTCAGCAGCAACAAGCAGAGCCCACATGTAAAGAGTTTCCTGCTTCCCACCACCATGGTATCCCATCACAGATTTGCAAGCCACAATATTTAAGAGAAAGCCTTCTGCCATCTGTTCAGATAATTTTCTACACTTCCCCGGCCCAAACTGGTTAACAGAAGAAAGGGAAAGCAGCGTGGATTTAGAAGCAGGACACAGGTTTATTTATAACCGGTCAAGTACTAGTGGGCGGATTAATACAATAAATAAGATTTTTGTCCCGTGTCCTGTTTTCCTCTGCAGAAGTTGTCAAAACGAGAGGGGTCCCCTGGCAAAAACCCCGGACATGAATAATTCCTGCTCACCTCTGCCATTCGATAAATACTTCCCTACAAAAACAAGCTTAGGAAGGAAGCAAAATTATAAAGTGCAAATTAAAAGGCAATTAAATGCTGGTGGCTTGTCTCACAGCCCACTGGATGTGGAAAAAGTGTTTGGCTGCATCAATGTTCAGTGCCACAAGCTAGCCCCTCCCCAAACCATATTGTGCATTTGAATGCCGAGGGGCACAAGCCAACCACCCTGCTCCATGGCAGAGAAGAGAGAGAAAGAGAGAGAAAGAGAGCTCGAACACAGGAAGAATATTGCACATTTTCTCAGTGGCAAGTGATCTGAATTTGCCAGCACCAGGACATTTACATTCAGGGCTCTATCCCCCCACCTTTGCTCCTCTGCACTCAAGAGGCTCCAATACAAGGAGGACAGCAGAAGTAACCGTGTATTTGGTTTTGGTGCTGAAGTCTTGCTAGTTGTACATTCTTCATTACAGCAGCAGCGCTTATCATTCTAGCTCACAATTAAAACCCAATACAAACTGGGTCACATTAAAATGCTTCCGTTCCACTGCCACCTGGAAAGCCTTTGGAGGATGCAGCATCTCTGAAAAAAACAACCACCCTAGAACAGACAATTCCCTCAATGGCAAGTTAAGATGATACAGGGCGCTGCGATTTAGTAAATGCTAGTGTCTCCCTCGACGCAACTGCCAATGTCATGGGCTTGTTCATATGAGATTACAGCTGAGCCCCCACCCTTCCTATGTTTCAGGATCCTTCACATCGCATCTTAAGCCAGCCCACAGAAGAGAACACAGGTGACAGTACATGCATAACATCAGGACAAACAGGAACTCTGCTAGAACACTCCAGAGCTTGAAGTGCCACTGGAAAGTAAGGAATTGTTTGGCACTGCTGTCTGGTGTGGAAACTCTTTCCAATGCAGAGATGATACATCTTAAATGACTCCACCCAATGAAGTCAATCCTTGACGGAGGTTGAATGCTAGCAACGTACTTTCGATGGGAAGGGGTTTTCTTCCTTGGCTGATGCATCAGCAGCTCTTTCCCAGACCCAAACTTTTGTGTTTAGCAAAAGACTTTTGCCTGAAGTTAGGCACTGGACTTCTGCCCTGTCCAGACAGATGCGGACCACTGCCCTCCCATGCAGGTTTTTGGCATGCTGGTTTTTGTGCTTTCACGTCAAAATTCAGACCACAGCACAGCCTTGTTTCCTTTGTCCACACTGACCACATGGGCTCCAGATGGTGACCATGCCACAGCATTGATTGAGTTGCTGAAACGAAGCATGAAATCAGTTTATTAGATTGCAAAATACACTCAGAGTCCAGGTTAAAGAAAGAAATGCTATTCAGTCTCAGCTGATTCATTTTTTAAAGCGTGTGCTGCAACTTAGTTGAGCCACTCAAGTTTGCTCGGATGTCATTTCTTAATCTCAATGCATACCAATGATACACTGAAGTAGGGGTTGATCCTAACCAAGTCTACTCAGATTTAAGTCCTACTGAATTAAATGGGGCTTACTTCCAGGTAAGTGGGGTTAGGATCGTTGCCTTAGTCATTAAACCAATCACTGAGGGAGCGTTAAACTTCAGCTTACAGGCTTCTATAGGACTACCTCACCATCACACAAGATCTCTGGCATTCTGACAGCATCATCTTGGCTCACCTGTGATGCTTAGAGAGTACCCTCTCCACTTTCCCAGTAAGCACATTCCAAATATAGAGTGACCCGTCTGCTGAGCCAGCCGCCACATAATTTCCATCAGGGCTGAAGAATCATGAGTTTGGTTCAGGGAAAGAGCAGAAAAAGATTCATTTATTTACCTTTTTGTCAAGATACTGGCCTCCACCACTAATTTATACTGTGCTCATAATGCAAAATCACTATGTAAGCCCACGCACCCAAAGCCTCCCAGAAATGCAGCGCAACAGACATAGTTTAAACTAGAGCTTTGAAGTCATAAGCTAAACAGACTCTCTTCAGAGAGTCAGAAAGGACTATAGTAGTGGTGTCAACACAAATTATTCAACACAAACTGCAGTAGATGAAAGGTGGTAAGGTACCCATGTTGCAGATATTTGGCAATTCATCTGCACTATTTCCAAAATTCCACCCGGCAACGTGACTATGGTAGAACAGCTGCTTGTCTAGCCAGGTGGCAAAGTGTCATAAAGGAATAGAATGATGGGGACACCCCTTCTGTCAGCTTGGGGAAGTGGGGGAAAGCACACATTTAGTTGCAATGCAATAAAGAGTTGATGCTAAATTACTTTCTTCTTGTCTAGGGCACCATAGAGTGTGCTCCACTCACCAGCACTACAAGCTAGCTTAGGGGCTCTAGAATTCATAATTTTTTTCAGGAAAATTAGTCCAGTTTAATGAGACACTCAACCTAAAATCTCTTCTTACTAAACAGTGGGAACAGAATCTTGAGTCCAAAGCTTCATACAAGCACAGAACCCCTTATCTACCTTGAAGGGAGAGTACCAAGTTCATCTCTCCACTTTTGCTAATAAGTTTTATTATGTTTTTATATATGCTAGAAGCTGCCCAGAGTGGCTGGGGCAACCCTGTCAGATGGGTGGGGTGCAAATAAACAACAACAATTATCATCATCACCATAATCATCACCACCACCACCACCCATTGATCAGATCTTTCACTATGTAGCACCCAGTAATCAGCATGTGCAAAAATAATAACATTCACACAAGGAAGCTAAAATTCTGAAGCTAAAACTGGGTAACTTAATTCTTAGAATAAAAAATTATTTTGGAACTCTGGTTACTTGGACATGAAATGCAACATTACTTTTAATAAAGAGGATTACTCAGGATCTTGAGTGCATAAAATGAAAAGTATCACACATCCCTCTCAAGTGCCCTGTAGTTCAATCAACACTGCTGCTTACCTGAATACAGCTCTGTTCCAATCAGACCCGCATTTAAACCCTTGAGCACTGGAAGAAAAAAACAAAAAAAAAAACCCAAAAAGGTTAAATAAAACTCTATCTTTCACATTTTACTTTTAGGGCAGCTATGAAATAATTGACATTTCATCTCTACAGATCCAAATATGAATAACCCAACAACAAGGGAACTCCTCACAGCACCCCTTAGATACACAAACCTGGATCCCTCCTGGATTTAACAAGCTTCTATATTAGTATGAGATGTACAAAATAGAGGTTTTCCAGGACCAGACTAGCCTACTTACTACCTTTGCCAGTTATCATCATGGCTAACCCTGCAGTCCTAGTAGCAACACTACACATACAGCAGGCTTATAACTCCACAACCCACTTGTAAAGCAGTACTCACCTGAAAGTCTGTTTGACAGCACTGACTCTGAGATCAATAATCTTCAACAGGTCATCTCGTGAACAGGTGAGGAGTTCTGTTCTCTCTGGGTTGAGATCTAGAGCTGTAATCCTACCAAGCAATTCCATTTCCCGCACCACACACTCAGTTCTAAAAAACAGAAGGTGACAAGAGTTAGCATTTCTTTTAAGACTACTTTGCTCGGTGCTGCCAGGCATATGAGAATGCAAAGCCTCACTAGTTAGCAGCAGCATACTATAATAAGGGATGGAAACCAGATATCATGGTTCACATGCTATACACAGGATTAGTTAAATTCTGCGCTGTACCACTCGCAGTCTGGAACAGAATTAGTTTTTCCAAGCATGTGAGCAAGAATTTAAAGACAATCATATTTCTAATCTTCATACATGCAGAGGAGTATTTAAGTAGCAGCAGGTGAGCTCATCTCAGTTTGATTCAGAATTGGCTCAGCATCTAAGAATTTTCTTGGAGAATTCCAGAAAAACTCATCTATTTTCCAAGGGTTCTCTCCCTAGCTCATGTTGTTTTCAATAAAAATTATCACCTCCTTTTCATGCAACCCCTGACATTAATAACAACTCAGACACAGGTGCACAACATCCTGCAGGGAACTGTGCAGTCTGAACTATTTGCATAAATCACAGCTCAAGGAATCTCCCATGCCCTGGAAGCAGCGGAACTTCACTGATCACGCTACAAATGAACCAAAGCTAAGTCAGAGGGCCTTTTCAATGTCCCCTTACCCCAGCGCATCCTCCATCTCAAACTTACCTAATATCCCAAAAGCGAATTTTCTTGTCGAAGTGTCCACTCATCACACACTGTTCTGTGCAGACCAGATCATTGCAGCTGGAGCCAGCAAACACTGTTTTTATACCTTAAAAAAAGAAGACAACAACTATAACCCCCACACTCCAACCATACTCTTCTCTCAGCAAAAAAACAGTTGAACCCATCACTCATGCACCAAACACAATTACTGTCTTAATCTTACTGACCAGTAAGAATGCCAGCCCCATAAGCTAACCCCTCTAATCACAAGCAAAGTAGCTCCAAAGACGTTGTGAGCAACCTCACCCTGTCACAAGAATCTCAAGTAGAACGATGACGTGGTGCCCTCTTGCTGAGCATTATGGTAATACAACATGGTAGAACAAACTACTTTTGATTCCAAGTAGATATCAGAATCTTAATAGAAGGGTGATCAGTATCAAGCTTGTACACTTTTGAGAAATAACAAGTCAATAAAAGTTCTGCTCTTGTGCCCTTCAACACATGCGAGACACACAAAAAGCAAGGGAACTGCTATTGTATACGTGGAATAGCTTTCTTACAGACTTTGCTGCGCAGGTCCCACAGTTTGAGGGTTCTGTCGTGACTCCCAGATACAATGCGTGCATTGTCCAATAGGAATTTGGCCGACAAGACTTTTCCACTGTGCCCTGTGAGCGTGTGCTAGAAAGAGATTGACATCCTATTAGTGAAAAGGCTTGGCAACAGTTGCTCTCTTGAGCCATGCCATCCAACCATTTAGCAAGCACAGAACGCTGATAATGTTACCCAGACTCAAACCCGGTTTGAGATCTAAACAATCCTAGTTTGGTCTGTCAAATGCTGGTTTGCCAATCACCTGCTGTATAAAAGACCGCATCCATATCTCTTAGTTGGGTAAGGTGTCAGCAACCATAGAGGGTGGGCCTATGAGCCATGATTGCTAAATGGAAACTCAGCGTTCAGCGGGAGTATATTCCAAATTACCTGGTGCCAGGGATATACAACAGGAGATGGCTTTCACCATTTTGTCCTGCTTCCCAGAGATATATGGCTGGCCATCTTTGGAGATGGAATACTAGTCTAACTAGACTTTTGTCTGATCCATAGGGAACTGCCTTATACCAAGTCAGACCATTTGTCTATCTAGCATAATAATAATAATAATAATTTATTATTTGTACCCCGCCCATCTGGCTGGGTTTCCCCAGCCACTCTGGGCGGCTTCCAACAAAGATGAAAGATACACTAAAATGTCACATATTAAAAACTTCCCTGAACAGGGCTGCCTTCAGATGTCTTCTGAATGTCAGGTAGATGTTTATCGCTTTGACATCTGATGGGAGAGTGTCTACACTGAATAGCTGCAGCATTCCAGGGTTTCAAGCAAGAAACTTCTCCAGCCCTACCAGGACTTGCTGGGGATGGAACTCAGGCCCTTCTGCATGCAAGGCAGATGCTCCAGCATAGAGTCACAGTCTTTCAGGGAAGCAATTCCTAGAATCTTGAGGCCTCCCCCCACCCCCGCAAGTTCACACATATTAGTATTTACAGTAAAATGAAGCTTCTTCTACTGGGTCCCTTCGAGCCTCTAGTCTACTGTCAACTCCAACTAACAGTGGAGGCTATTGCAGCTATCCTACCCTAGAAGATTTTGAACTGGAGTTGCTGGAAGCTGGACCATCTGCATGGCAGAGAGGCAGCAAACTAGAGAGCGAAAGAGATGAACATGAAATGTGTCTTTATGCTTACAAAGACCAACTTCAAAATGCAAAGGAGAAATACGCTACTTTTATCTGATCACCAACCTAGAACTGGTCTGCTTCCACCAAAGCCAATATCATTCTTCAGCAGTGTTTTAATATTAATGTTAAGCAAAATTCTGCAAAGTATAAAAATTTCTCAGGAAGGTTCTCCTTCAGAACCTCTCCTGGTTTGCTGATCTCTCAAACAGTACATTCTACCCGTATCAGCAATCTGCATCTGCCAGGTTAACTGTAAGAGCTCTTTGTAAGTAAAAGAAGAAAAGAGATTAACGAGCCACTCAATTTTGAAAGGTTTCAAGAGCTGCAGTTAAAATCCTGCACCACATCCCTACAAATTTCTAACACTTTTTGATATTTAGAAGACAAGTGAGAAGCAGGCATACATGCCACACCTGTGGGGAAAAGATACTCACCCGTAACCGATGATCATCCACGGTCCAGATCCTACTGGCAAAGTCATTTGAAGCAGCTAATAAATAAGAACCCTGGGGAAACACAATTTTAAACTCTTTCAATTTGATCTTTCTTCTTGTAGAACAAGGATGGGGAACCTCTGGTCTTGCAGATGTTGTATGGACTACAACTTCCAGGTGACCTAACCCACTGTCCACGCTGATCCACCACCAACTGGAGGGCACCTGGTTTTCTCATTGTTGTAGAAATATTTTTTAGAACCACTACCACCTGCATGGTCATTTGCATCGAAGGAATATTGTATCCGCCTGTCGCCATCTTATTTCAGATCACTGCCACATCCTGCTACTTCTTCTTGACCTCCTATGAGGTCTCTTCCTGTCCTCTCTTTTGATGCTGAGACAGTGAGTACCCTTATAATTAAGATTCTGTATTGTCTTTAAGCTGCTTTCTGTTTCACCTTCTTACCTGAAGTTAAAGACCCTCTCATCCAATTTTCTTTACTCATCTACCACTGCTCAGTCTTTTCACACTTAGTGCCCCACCCCATTCCTGCTCCCACTTTCTTCCTGCCGCAGCTGATAACTTGACACGAGCTCTTGAGAAAGATGTTTTGCTGCAAAAGAGGTCTCAGCTAAAAATTTGAGATCATATACCCATAAAGTGGCTCCAATACCTCAAAAACTCCATTATCTGTTTATGTTGGATAACAATGTCAGTCACGTCTACCCAGTGCTCTAGAGTAACACAAACTGAACGTATCTCTATTTATCAGCAAATACTCCCCCAATCATAGCATGTCTAGAGTATGATGGAAGCGAAAATGCTGGGAGCTGCGATGGTAAAGGAGGCAAAACCACTGGGCAAATCAGACCTTTTACTGTTCATCACTGACCTCAGCAAAACACTGTTAGATCTCAAAAGAAGCAGAGATTTATGGCATGTGCCTCACGAGTTATGAAACTATGACATTTCATACCTTGGCAAAAAATCAGTGCATGTTATATACAAAAGGCGTAAGCAAGTCAATCTTACGAAAAGGACAGTATTAATCAGTGCTAAAATGGCTCTAATTTTGTACCTATTTCTGGACGATTGTGTCATTTCCTCCCTTTTGTGCTTACTTCAGAGACATGGGAAGTGCGGTGGGAAACAGTTGCAAAAAAAAAGGCTATAATAAATACTCACCGCACTATCAAACTCTATGCTTGTAATCCCTGCATTACTGCCAGATAGAGAGCCTTTAAGTTCACACTTTTCTGTGGTGCAAGAAAAAAGAAACAAGAGTTAGGAGGCAGGAGAAAGATTGAACCCATGTCTATTTCATTCAGCCAAAAGCAAGAGTAATGTGTATTTATTTCATTTCATTGTTTTCTTAGAGGATTTAAAACTAGTTCTTCATTCAAAGAAATGTCAGGGCAGGGTGCAACAAAAATACACAATAAAACGGCCTGAAAAAATATCAAACCATCACAATAAATCAATTTATCAAGTCATGTATGGAAGGATACTTTGGGATGATTTCTGATGTTGTTATACAGATATTGAAGGACAGTATTTGAAAAAAGGAACATCATAATGAAAAGACACAGATCTGATATTTCAGGATCAGTGACATACAACTGTAAGTCGTATACATTTTCTTGGTGATAGGAAGCTGATCTGCAAACAAGACAGACTACTACTTCTGGCTTACTGGTCCACTGTCTGACTGACAGTGACTCTTCAGAGTCTTGGTGAAAGAGACAGATAGAAAGACAGACAACACAGACAGACACTCTTTCCCAGTTCTGGTACCCAATAGCCTTTTCACTAGAAATGTTTGGGACCAAACCTGGAACCTCTTGCATCCAAAGCAAATGCTGTCCCACTGGAATGATCAGTTCTCCCTTCTCTGAGTAGCAAACAGTTCTGGAGAAGACATTTATCATCACAGCTGAGTGGGGAGTTGAAGATGAGTTTCCTACATCCAAACCCAACATCCTAGTCACCATATGAGAATGGCTCTTTCAAATGTTCTGCACTGTAGCTGCAGATCTTCACAATTATTTTGAAGATGTCAACTATGGGATCAGTCTTAGGAGGAAGCTCATTTGTACCTATTTAAGGAACTTACCTCCACAAACTTCCCAGAGTTTGACTCTCCGGTCCAGGCCTCCTGTTGCCAGTAACCGGGAGCCAGGGCTGAACTGCACCGCATTCACCTCCCCATCGTGCGCATCCTAGGGGGAGGGAAAAGAAACAGGACATGAACAGTTATAGATGGTATCAAGAGACACTCCAGCCTACAAGAGATACTGCAAGCTTGAAGCATGAACCACACTCACACAGTGTAACACCAAGTGGATCATTTGTCAAAACTACTATTTTCCTGTTTGATTTCAACTACATGAAAGCAAGCATATACAGTATAACAACCAGATCTCTAGAATAAACATCCCTAGAACAATGGCTGTAGTCTCTCAACCAACTAAGATGGTTAGGGGACTCCTGCCCATTATATTTTAGATGGAACGTATTTCTCCTCTCACCATTCACAATCACGAGGTCTCAGCTTGAAAACTAAAGATCATGCACATTAAGACACATCCCAAAACTACCGGCTCCTTGGCTCATTTTGTCAGATAGCAGTCGGCGCCAAGCCGCTTACACTTTGGCAGCATGCACTGACTTTATCCACATATTGTCAGCAGCCTCGTAACACCTCACAGCATTACTAAAGTGTGGATGGGAGACAGAAAGCAGAAAGCTGCTGGGAGCTGAGAAAGTAGTGGGTGTGCAATTCACCAGTGCAATCAGAGATTTATGACATCATCACTGACCTCAGCAAAATATCTATTAATGAACGAGTTTGTGACTTGTTTTAGAAAACTCTAAAACCGGGGCCCAATTTCGGGCTCCCCTTGTCAGCCAAGTCAATTATTGTGGGCATCGGGACCCTGCCTCTCCCTCTGCCATGGGCAATTACTTGGCTCCTCTTCTAGGCTCCAGGCCTGTTTTGCACAGCAGCCAGGTTAACCTCTAGCCTTCCTCCCAATCTTGGAGCTGGGGAGGGGTCAGGGATTCCCTCCCACTTCTGCTGCTCCAAAGTTGCGAGAAGGCAGGCTGGAACAGGTCGGGCTCACCAGCGGATGGCAGGACACTCACCACTGCAAGCACGGTGAGTGAAGATGTGAAAGCAAGAGAGGGACACCTACATAAATGGTTACAATTACATAATGACGACATCAGTAAACAAAAAACAGATTTACCTAGAAGTTAAGCTAAGACCTAAGAGCCTCGGACATAAGATTACCAGGTTGATGGACTAGATGGAATGGACAGTAAGGACTGACATAACCCGAGACCAGGAAGAAGAGACGTTGGATGAAGATTGGAAGAAAATTTAAAAAAAAATTATTTTGGGAATTAGTGTAAAATTAACGAGTATTAGGAAAAATGTTGGAATGAAACTATTGGGCTTTAGTAGAAATGATATAAGGAGATATGTACAAATAAATATTAAGTTTTAAGCTTTAAGGTATTTTATGGTAAGATAAGGTTAAAATAAATTAAGGTAAATTGAACGACAGAATATAGTGAAAGATGGAAAGGATTTGCTGAGCTAATTAATAGGTTAGACTGTTAAGATAAATTACCCAAAAAAATTGAGAAAGATGGAAAGAATTTGCTGAAACAAATAACTAAACTAGAATACAAAAAGGGAGGTGTGAGGAGGTCGATGAAACAAGTAAATGAAAGATAAAGATATGGAATATTGGATGTGTGTTTTTTATTGTTATTGTTGTATTGGTTTTTATGTTTTTTCTTTCTTTTTTATGTATTGTAAAGTATGTTTTGTAAATTTTTTTTGTAGTTTTGTTTTCTTCTTTTTTCTGTAATTTTTGAAACTTCTAATAAATATCATTTTTTAAAAAAAAAAAGCTGCCAAGTTCTACATCTAAAGATAATGTCTCTCAAATATACTTACAAAGACACACAGAGCGGTGGTAGGGACTCGCACCTCTTTGCCTGCGCCTGGATGTGCCTCCACGTTATCTTGAGGGGTGGGGCATGAGGATAAAGAGCGTCTCCTGAGAAAGGGCACAACCAATGCATATAGTTAGGCACAGGTGGGAACCAGCTCTGTCTTCAAATTATAGGCAAGGAGATGATCCCGACTACACAATAGGGTAAGAATGGGAGGGAAGGGGCAGAGAAAGTTCAGCCCGATTCAGGTATAACAGCAGTTGGGTGGTTACACCCACAGAGATGGCGTTGCATGGTTGGGACTTCCCTGACTGCTATAATCTTTGCAACTGGCTTCTCTCGTGGACCTGATGAATGGCATGGTAACTTGAGGTTGCTGTTGGCCTGGGGAAGGACTCACCAACATTACAGCAGCCTTATGGAGTCCTGAGTTAAAACTAATCAATTCAAAGATCACTGCTAAGACAAGTTCCTGCAGCTTTTCAATTTATTTTAAAGAAATGTTTATTTTTCTCCCATATAAAGTAAATCCCACTGAATTGCAAAGGTATATACTCCTCAGTCTAAAGCTCACATTGCATTTCTACACCTAGACATGGATGCTCAGCTCAGTGCAGGAAGGAACTACAATGAAAGGCCACAGCACAGTCATTGCAACTACAGTTAACTTAGCAATTAATTTTGCTCTTGCTTTTAACCCAGCCCTCATCTAAGAGGGTAAAGTGCACCTTTTAACAGGGAAGTCTTTTCACTGCTACGGTTAACAACATCAAAACAAGGCAGTTACTTCAACATCCCTCACTCACATGCTGGATTAAGTGTGAATAATTTCAAGCGAATTTTCACCTGGCAGTATCAGAAGAGTGATGTCCCAAAAGGGGAGACTCAGACAGACTGGAGGGAAAGATCAGAGGTCAGCACACAGCAGATGTAAGGAACAGGAAGTTGAAAACAAAAGAAAAAAAGGGGGTGGGGAGGCAGAAGCTAGAAAAAAAGGCTGAGATAAGGACAACTGTTTGCAATCCTTGCATCACCGGAATATTGGTGCATATTGTACTGATATGTAACAAAAGAGGCGAATGTATTCTAACCTACCCAAATATATTAGTGATAGAGTCCAGAAGGCCTCCAGCTGGCTGGGAGTGTCGCTTACTAAAGAGGAGGGGAGGACAGATTTAAATCTTGTTGTTCAAGCAGAGATCAAAAACACACATAGCCCACAGCATGCAACAAGGAGAACATTTCTCCTCGAACCCCAACTTCAAGCAGGAAATTCAAATTCAGGACAGTCAAAAAAGTCACCACGTTGGAACTGAAGAAAAAAAATGCTCGCATCACCAATTATGAATTGAGCGCAATTCATGTTGGCCTAACAGCAGGAAGAGGAGGCACCTTACAGAGGGTTAAGCCATTTAGACTTTGAGAATAAAATTAAGAATTTGTATTAAGAAATAAGTTTTCAGAGCTAAACAAAGCAATCAGGTGGTTATGATCCACAAGAGGAGCTTATACAGAAATATTTTCATAGCTGAATATGAAAATGAAAGAGTAGCTCCGTAAGAAAAGAATATATTTTTATTTGTAAAATAAAAATTGTGATAAGAGCGTTGGCCCACTAAGGGTGGGAGAGATAAAGATCTGTCTCCATCACTCTCTCTGTCCATCAGTCTTCCAAATACTTAAAGCCAGCCTGCTTCCTGCTTCCCTTCCACCTGCAGTTGCTGCCACTATTACAGGGCTTTGCCACACCCAGACACAGAGTGATGGGTTAATTACAGCTCTCCAAAGCTGTGAGAGCCAATTTAGGTAGCTGTGCCATGGTCCTTTCAGTCAAGAGAAGAACTGTCTGCAACAGCTCCACATCATGCCTCCTCTTCATTGGAACAGGACCACAGACCTGACCATACCGCCAGCTCTTGGCCTCCCTTGCATTAGCGCTGCAGTGCTCCCTCCAGTTCCAGGAACAAGAACCAGCATGGCAAAGGGAATTTGTGGAAAACAAGGCAGCAGCTGCTCACACTCTGTTTTCCTGGGAGAACTTAAAAGTCAGGAAATGGTAGTTCTGGGATACTTACATTAAAGTATAATGATATTGTGAAAAAAGAGAGATCTCCCTAGCTAAAAATGGTTCTGTGGAAAAGTGAGAGGTCACTCATACTAAAAACAATTCTGATACTTCACAGGGCTTCATAACTACTGACATTTTGAATGGCATGGGCATAGTTCACAGGACCTTTTCCCAATGAAATGAATGGGAACACAGAACTCCAACCCAACAGGGACTGCATAGGCAATATACTCAAGTACATTCACTGCTTCCTCAGATGCTGGCATTTGTTAGCCAAGAAATCACAAATACATCCATACTGGAAATAACAACTCTCTCAAAAGTATTTTCCCTTTCAGGATACAACAGCAGCAGTTCTCAAACCGCTACACCATTAAGGATATGTGCAATTCCTTCCCCCACCCTTGGAATTCTTTGTTAGCTTCTTGTGGGTCAGGGCAGAGGATCCATTATTTTATCCCCATTCTTCTTACCTGGCTGTTCGATTGACAGCGCGCACCGGAGATGTCTCATCAGCAGGGTCAGAGGTTTCATCCGCCAGCACTTCAATATCGTCATCCCTGGAGGACAGGATTGTGCCTTTTTTGAATCATTTGAGAGTTGAAGGACATTCAGGCATTTGGGCTAAGCAACTCCCTGCCCTCTCAACAGAATTCATAAGCTTGCTTCCTTATATGGCTAAAGGGAAAGTGCACTTTTACAGACACCTTCTTTATGCGCACTAAGGAATTTTGGGAATAATTAGCCTAACAGTAAGGAGAGTTTTGCCACTGATGTTTTATTTGCTTTTTTGTTTTTATTACCTGTTGATTTTTTGAGTATTTTTACTGTGAAGCGTTGGTTTTGCCCAATCCAAACCTAAGTTGCCTTGAGCATCTAAGTAAGGTGGAATTCTACCCATTCTTTTTAGTCAAATTTTGCCTTTGAAATTTAAGCTGAGCCCGCATACATTGCTTACATTTTACAAAGTGTGATTTCTGTGCACTCCAGGGATAATAAAATAAAATGAGAGAAAGCAAATTTGGACTCTATGTCGACGTAACCTCAAGCACAGAACTGATCAGCTTTCACATACTAGTAATTTAGATCAATATTTAAAAATATTTTTGATTGTAGGTTGTTGTTTTTTTTTAAAAAAAATGTAGTAAGTATAAACTAACAGTAGCTTGTTACTTTCCAGGAAAGTAGGAAATTCAATTTGATGTGGAAGCTTGAGGTGTCTTCCCTACCACTGCTTTGTGAATTCTCTCAAATCAGCAAGCCAAGGATAGCCCAGAATGGTTGGCTAGGGGTTCAGAGGTGTGCATGGACCACAGGTTAAGAACCCGTGATGTAGTGGAACATTTCCCGTTTCCGAAGAGGCTGCTGAAGGAGGAGACGCACCACAGCAACAGCTCGCCGGCTTGCTTTTTTGCTGGTCCCCCACTGCATTCCCTAATGCTCACAATGCAGGGACCTCCAGTTTCCTGACCTCACAGGGAAACCCTTCCCATCTCTTATCTATCTCATCCATTTCTACAATCAAGTAATGCAACACTGCCAACTTAAAAGTTATGAGCTTATTTTGCATTCCTCTGTTCTCTTACAGGTAAAATTAAGAACCTTTCCCCCTACTTGACCGCACACTTCAAAGTGCAGAATGCTATAGTCAAAATTTAATGAAGAACATTCAAAGCTTGAACAGACCAGTAATGTTCATTGTGGGGTCTGTGTCTGCTTCCTAGGACTGGCACATGTAAGAATGAGGTGAGGGAAGACTTACTGTTCAATTGGCAGCGGCTCTTTTGCAGCTTCTGCTAGTTCCTTCTGAAGCTTGGCTTGCCGTCTTCTATGAGGGAAAACAGAAATGCTAGGAAATCCTGTCACTGGCTGACATTCTCTGAAGGAGTGTGCAAATGATTCAAAAATATCAAGGGTCCAATAATCAGAGGCTGAAATCCCAACCATCTTACTGAGTTCAGCACAATCACCAAGAAGTGCTTCAGTAAATATCTCTATGTCATATTGATTTCTACTGCCTTTCGAATTCTCTCCCAAAGGAGGCTCAACCAATGTTCACAATTTTTTGCATTGTATCTTTGTGTACCATTTAAGATGTTTGTAGTCATAGAAATTGTTTAAATAAACAAATAAAAAGTACTCCAAGCAACTGAAACCACGTGTACCACCAGTGACATAGCTAGAACCAAGGATGCAGCCAACCTACACACTTGCTCTTTCAGGTAGAGTTCAATCCCATTTTCAGAAGGTCACCTGTCCAATTCTGGGACATGAGAATCACCAACCGACAAGGATTCAGTCTCAGTTTTTTGCCCCACCTCCAGCCCATTACAGTGCCCAGACATCAGTTCAGTATTCACACAGCCTTCCCTGACTCAGATGGCACAAAGAAATACAACTGGGTGTCATCAGATGGTACCCAGCTCCAAACTTCACCTAATGCTTTCACTCAGGAGACAAGATTAGCATTACAAGCATGCATGCAAACGAGGCTAGTGAGGACCAATTGAACAGACACAAGCTGTATTACATAAACCGTTCTTAAATTGCTCTACATTCAGATCGACTTCAATCTCAAAAAATGCCCTTCGCCACGATTCACTGAGTCGTTAAGTGGCCAGGATTACTGGAAAAAATACTGAGATCTATACACAGAGACAGAGTTTCTATGTTCACCCAGAAAAGATGGGGATAACATTTGGGGAAAATAAATTTTGGGGAGGGGCTTCTACTGCACATGTAAGCTCTACTCAAAGGTCTTAACTTGCTGGTATCATACCTGGAATCTTTCTCATTTTCTGCATTGAGCCGATTAGCTTCTTGAGCTTTCTCTGCCATCCAGCGTGTTACCAGCTCTTGGTTATCTTCCGTAGTTTTTCTCAGTTTTTCCTCAAGGGCAGTAAAGGTAATCTGGAGTGCATCATACTCATCCTTAAGAGTCTGATTGGCTCTTTCAAGATCTTGTAGCTTGTTCCGCAGGTCCTGGCACTCTGTCTCTAGTTCAGATATCTTCTGCAAATATTCTACAATCCTTTAAGAGAGGCGACCCATATATTTATTATTTAGGTGGCGCTGTGGGTTAAACCACAGAGCCTAGGACTTGCCGATCAGAAGGTCAGCGGTTCGAATCCCTGCGACGGGGTGAGCTCCTGTTGCTTGGTCCCTGCTCCTGCCAACCTAGCAGTTCGGAAGCACGCCAAAGTGCAAGTAGATAAATAGGTACCGCTCCGGTGGGAAGGTAAACGGCGTTTCCGGGCACTGCTCTGGTTCACCAGAAGTGGCTTAGTCATGCTGGCCACATGACCCGGAAGCTGTACGCCGGCTCCCTCAGCCAATAAAGCGAGATGAACGCTGCAACCCCAGAGTCGGTCATGACTGGACCTAATGGTCAGGGGTCCCTTTACCTTTAATTTACCCAGGCTAATGCTTAAACATGACTCAGGTAGAGCTCACTACACTTAAAGATCACTTAAATAGTATAACAAAACCGAAGGAAATAAAAACAGGCAGGCAGGCAGGCAGATAAAGCACAGTATTCAAAAAAAGACACCAGCTACCTGTCAAGGGCAAAAACATGTCAGAATAAAAAGGTATTCACCCACCAGTGATAGCAGGAGAGGTGGGCATCCAAATTTCACGAGGGCAAAATGCTCCACAAAGTTGGTGTGGCCCCTGAGAAAACCCTCTGACATTATTACAAACTGTGCTTCTGATGTGGGATATAAATAAGGGCTTCTTCACCTGTTCTTAGACAACAGGCAGGTGAGTACAAAATAATTCAGTCCCTTCACTTATGATGGACCCAAGACATTTAAGGCCCTAAAAATAGTCACCAACACTTTTAATTGAGTCCAGAAGCAAAATGGTAGCAAGTGCCGGCTATGCAAGGCAGGTGTAGTAAGATACCAAGGGCATCCAGCCACCAGCCTCCTTGCTGCCACATTCTGGACTACTGAAGCATCTGAATACTCTTAACAGTAGCCATATGTAAAGCACTTTGCAATAATCCAGTGTAACCAAGGCATGTGTTACCACAGCCAGGTCTGGCTTCCCCAGGAAAGGGCAGAGCACGTGCACCAGCCTAAAGTGGGCAAAGACACTCAGTTATAATGAGAATTCAACCAAAAATTGGCATCCAGCACCAAAATCAAATTCTGTAAGTAGTAAATTGGTTCTACTCACTTTGTATTATTCGTTTGCATCTCGCTGTCCTTTTGTTGTATTTGGTTTTTCAGGTCAATCACAGACTGGGCCAACTGTGAAGGAAACTATGTTACTGAGGAAAAGCAACTATTAATACAGTCTACTTTTTGTGTTTGATTTTCCTCTAACCTCAGTGTTTCATTTTTTTCCTGAACACCCAAGCATACATACACCTGCCAACTTAGCATAACATTTCATGCATGCTGAAATCATACTATTATTTATTAAATATTTATTAAAACATTTATTACAAATATTTACTCTAGTCTTTGAAAACATATGGAATATTTGCTAGACCCAAAGAGTTGCATTTAACTAATTTTTACTTAGAGTACATTTACCGAAAGTTATAACTATGACTTAGGTCTGTTGATTTCAATGGGTCTACTCTGAGTAAAAGTTAGCTGAATACAACCTAAGTGTCTTTATTCTTTTTCCTTGAAGAGATACCTGCGTAATTATTAACCAATGTCAGAATATTAGTATACAGTCAAACCTTGGTTCTCAAACAGCTCCGGTTTCGAATGCTTTGGCTCCCTAACACCAAAAACCTGGAAGTAAATGCTTTGGTTTCGAATGTTTTTTGGAACCCAAACAGCTGACGCGGCTTCTGTTTTGAGTTTCCCTATTGAACTGAGGCTTCCGCTTTCAGTTTTAGAACGTTTTGGAAGTCAAATGGTCTTCCGGAATGGATTACGTTTGAAAACCGAGGTTCTACTGTACAAAAGTTAAGTTTTCAAACTTCTGAATCCCACAGTAAGCCTATAATTACTCTGGTACCACTGCAAAAGAACAGTATTGAAATGTTACACATGGATACAATGGGTGCTCCTAACCTCGCCACGTTTCTTGTGCAGCTCTGTCAGCTCCTCTTGATGCTTAATTCTAAGCTGGGCTATTTCTTGCATGTGAGAATCATTCCTTGTACCATCATGTCCTGGACTGGAATTTTCCAGAGGATGAAAAAAGAAAAATTCTGAGTTTTTAATTCACAAAGCATTTCAAACTAGTTTTTATCCAATTTCCACAATCCATTTTTCTATCAAAATTTTTGTTTCAGATGGCTATCCCTATATTTAACATATTTCACTTCATTTAAAAGAGTAAAATTAATGTTTCAATGTAGAACTTAGATTACATAAGCAGAGCACTGTATCTCCATATCAAGATTTTCTTTTTTTCCTGTTCGGTACACCAGTGATTTTATGTACTTTGTTGACCATTTTAGCTATGGGTGAATTGATCTCCAAGATAAATGCCCACAGTTCCTGCAGATATAGTGAACATCCATTCTCTCTTCTAACCCTATAGATATCCTATATGGCTCAAAATCATACTAGCTAAACTTTTCAAAAACCTAGTATTACCAATACATTTAGCGTATCATTTCTATCACTGGATAATAAATAATATGTACCCTTCCTTGGGAGTAAGCCCAATGGTATTGAGGAGTTACATCCAAGAAAATATGTGCAGGGATCAGACAATAAGCATTATAGCAGTTCTTAACAGTACAGTGGTACCTCTGGATGTGAACGGGATCTGTTCCTGAGCCCCGTTCGCATCCTGAAGCGAACGCAACCTGCGCCCGCGCGTCATGATTCACTGCTTCTGCGCATGACGTCATTTTGAGCGTCTGCGCATGCGCAAGTGGTGAAACCCGGAAGTAATGCACTCCGTTACTTCTGGGTCGCTACGGAGCGCAACCCAAAAACGCTCAAGCTGAAGCAACTTCAACATGAGGTATGACTGTAGTTTTAATAACTGCTATACAAGAAAGCTAAAATATGTTCATATATTAAGAACATGAAAGCCTTGCTGCATCAGACCAAACACCCATCAATTCCAGCATTCTGCATTCAGTGTGATCAGCCGGAGGTCTATGGGGAAGCCCTAGAAGGACATGCATGCAACAGCACTCTCTCACTAATACTGGAAGCAGTACATAGCCATTATGACAAATAGCCATCGTTGGTGGAAAGGGAACAACACCAGACACAGTAACCATCACTTGTACTGATTCAGAAAGTACCTGATCTCATGCCGGCTTGGCAAGTCATATTTTTCCACTTGTAGCTTGTCAGCCAGCACTGAATGGAAATCTGACTTCTCCAGGAGCTTGTTATCTAATGAGAAGGAGTTCAGTTAAAAACAAAAGAAACCACCAGTTTTACAATCCAGCAATAGGATAATAATGTTTTACTTACTTTAACCTTTGCACCGGAAAACAACATTATAAAAGCAACGTTCTGCATACATGCTGTTATAAGTATAAGGCCATTAAAACAGGGCTGGCTACTTCAATATAAGAAAATTTCAAAAGACTTTCACCCAGACGACAAGTTGTTTACAATCCCGCAAAAATAACCTTCCTCACACACTATGGCCTCTCACACACAATCATTTGGTTGGCAGTCAGTTTTGAACAATGTATGCTGTTGGGGCTAAGCTGGAGACTTTCAAGCAGCCACCAAAACCTTTACTTACACTGCAAGATAATCTCTTCAAAGGCCTGTCTCTGCAGCCGGTCCCGTCGCCTCAATTCGTCCAGTATGTGCCGCTTCCAGGCGGGGAGGCTCGCTGCCCTGAGTCCAGAAGACATCTTGCCTTCTCAGCCTCCTCAAGAGTTGAGCCGCCGGCCTGGCAACACCTTCTCCCCCCTGCGAGGGGCTCTATGAAAGCGAAACGACGAGCCCTAAGAAACAAGCAGCCAGCGGCGGAGAAAATGAATCAAGCGGGCGCGGCGGTCGGTTCAAGGAAAAGAGAGAGAAAGAAAAGCGAAGAGGAAGCACCAGGAGAAGGCGGCGGGATGGGGAAAGCATGGAGGGTAAAGGGAGGCGTCCAGCTACCCTGAGCCGACTGGGGCGGCCAGCGGGAGAGGGACGGGCGAAGAGCTCACCGCCAGCTACTGAGGAGGAATGGCGCAGCCGCGGAGCTTCCCTCCTCTGCAGGGGCCCTTCGCCATTCTTCCCCCGGGCCGCAGCCCCCATCCAGCCCCACGGCAACTTCCCGCAAGCGCTCTGTCGGTCCCGGTCGTATGGCGTCAAGAGGGACCTTCCACCCCGGAGTCGCAGGTTAATGACGTCAGCACCCTAGTTCTTGCGCTTGACTGACCATTTCAGCGCCATTAGCAGCGTCATCCCACCGTATCTGCACGCCCCTGATTTGCTCTGTTATTGTGTATCCTCCTCCACGCACTCCAAACATCGCTGAGACTCTGCCTCATTTAGGAGAGTGGATTTAACAGACTGGCAAATGCGCAGGACGACTCTGTAAAAAAATGGCCGCGGGCAGAGGGCTTCCCTAAGCTGCTCCGTTTTTTGTTTTCTTTTTTAATAGTCTGTGCACCGACCTCCTTCTTGGGAACGGATGCTGGGAAGAGGCGTCTCCGAAGCCGCCATCTTAGGGTTGGCAAAACAGATTTTGAGGGTGTGGACAATTGCGTAATAGGGGCATTTCAAGCTCTTTTCGTTTGTAGCCATTGTGGTGAGCGGTTGGCGGAGCTTGAGTATGTCTTCCCACAAGACTTTCAAGATCAAGCGGTTTCTCGCTAAGAAGCAGAAGCAGAACCGGCCCATCCCGCAATGGATCCGCATGAAAACTGGCAATAAAATCAGGTACAACTCCAAAAGGAGACACTGGAGGAGGACCAAGCTCGGCCTGTAAAGAGAAGCAGCTCCAATCTTACCGGCACAACCCTGAATGGTCTCTTCCTACCAACCTGGCACATTATCAGGGCTGGAATTCTGTCTTGTGCTGTGCAGTCTCTCCCCTTTGTAAAAATATTTGTTATTACAAATATTAATGAACTAAAAACTGAATGATGGAGGGGGGGGAAATAGGGGAATTTCAACACGTTCTTCGCCTCGCCCGTATTCTGGCTGTCTGCAAATGAAAGCTGTGCCTTGTCCATCTCAGCTGAGCAACTTTTTCCCCATTTCAAAACATGCTTCTTAGTTAACAGCCCCCCCCCACCGCCCAAAGGCTCGGAGCCTAGACAGCTACTCCACTGATCCTCCTCAACAGAAGGAAGCAGTTTTTCCACCCCCACCCAGGTCATTTCACATCAGCCACACACTCCGGATGAGCACAGGCAATGTTTACTCAGAAGTAAACCCTAGTGAGTTTCATGGGACATAGTGCCAGGTAACGGGCTCCGAAGGCGTGACCAACGTGTTAGTCTCTTGCAGCAAAAGCAACAAAGAATCTCGCGGCACTTCAAAGACTAGCAGGACTGAAGTTTTCGTGGACTACAGTGGTACCTCGGGTTACATATGCTTCAGGTTACAGACTTCGCTAACCCAGAAATAGTGCTTCAGGTTAAGAACTTTGCTTCAGGATGAGAACAGAAATCGTGCTCCGGCGGTGCGGCGGCTGCAGGAGGCCCCATTAGCTAAAGTGGTGCTTCAAGTTAAGAACAGTTTCAGGTTAAGAACGGACCTCCGGAACGAATTAAGTACTTCACCCGAAGTACCACTGTACTGTGTACTGCACTTCATCAGATGTATAAAGTGTTGTCTTGAGTTGCAGGTACATACTTACACTAGGGAAGCGGGGGAGAGAGATTGTAAACAGTGTAGTCAGAAGGAAATGAAATGCCATAAACTATAGATGGCACTAACAGTGGCATTCACACAAAAACAGTACAGTTGTATCTCTGCTCCTGAATGCCCTGGGAGTTGAACGTTCCGGCTCCCGAACGATTGAAAACTGGAAGTGAGTGTCCCAGTTTTTGAATACTTTTTTGGAAGGCGACTGTTTGCCGTGGCTATTGGAAGGCTATTGTTGCCGGTGTGTCTGCACTATAGGAAACCAATCAGAAGCCGCGCCTTGGTTTCTGAACATTTTGAAGTTGAACAGACTTCCGGAACGGATTCTGTGTAACTTCCAAAGTATGACTGTAATGGATAACACAGGCGAACTAATGAACACCCATAGTGTAATAAAAACCTGCTGTGTCAATTCAAACCACAAATCACAGCATTGAAACCAATGGTGCACTCAATGGTTTCATGTCGCAGTCTCTCACTTTAATTTTTCTTTGGCTACCTTCAGGTCAGTTACAAAGGGGCTGATAGACGGTAATGTGTATGTATACAAAAGTATACATAAGTTCTGCATTATTGGCCTGAGGTTCCTGTGTGCGCATGACTTGGCCTGGAAGGCCTGGTTAGGCTCATAAGGCTAGAGGTTTCCCACTCCTGCATTAGTGAGTTAGGCAGTCATCTCAGGCAGCAGAAGCTGAGTTGCAGATAATGGTAGTGAGATGTTGGAGGACAGAGCTGTGTGCTTCTTGAGTTGGTCTGCTGCCCTCAAATGTGGTGGAGAACAGTGTCCCATTGCCAGTACTGAAAGAAGGTTCAGCTGCCAGTATCATGGGTTTCTGTATGTGGAATGGAGCAAAGGCACCATCTTGTTCTTTGCATGTCTTCAGCCATGCCAAGCCACTATTTGTAGGTTCTTAAGAAGGGACCAGGCCAAACATTTAATATAAAATGGAATTCTGTGTTATATATCCAAGCTTATTGGACTTGATTTAGGAATCTTTTTATAGGCGCACGCACGCACGCAAACACACACCTAGATCCTTGGCAACCCAGCATACACTTATGTCAGTGTAAAATGGTATACTAGAATTGTATTGTGCATGCATTTGTAATTTGCCAAACAAAAAGTTACCTTAAACAGAGGAAAGGGTGACACATTTCTAAAAGCATTGCCAAATGAGTCTGAATATTGCAAAATGAGTCCTGTGATGTGCAAGGAAATCTTAAAGTGTATCTGTTGCAAAGCAAGCCTCATCGTATTCAGTATACCCAGGTGTGGGTGAACATACTTGCACCCTATATTGATTTTGAAATCTTTGTAATTTCAATAGGACTCTGAAACAATGAAAATGTTTCCTTCCTCCAAGGAGCCAAACAGTGAGCACATGCAGTGGCTTTTGTAGGAATTAATGATGCTTCTAATTTTTAATAGGTGGTGAAAGAACACCATTTCAAGAATCATGACTCAGAGTGTATAAATAGCTCTTCTGAGAGCACAACAAAAGCATTGTCACTGTCTTGCACAGCAGAGTCAGAGTACATGACAGTTTAATGGGTGTTTAGTGCAATAAATAGCTAAATGCATGAGTACCATGAAGCATGCGCTACTTTGCATGAGTTTCAGAGGAGCTGGGGATTTTAGTTGCTACCTTCAGTCTATAATAATATTAAAATATGCTCCAAAAATACTTGTAGGCAACCTGCAAATAAAAGTCCCACATTTTAAAAAATGTCATGTTGGTATCAGAAGAGAGAACCTCACAGGTATTCCCACCTGTGTGAAGAAAGGAATCTTACCTCCTCCTAAGACATGGCAAATGTGGGGAGACAGCAGGGCCTTGTCAACACTGACCCCATTTTTCTGAATATTTCTGAAGCTCTAACATGCATGTTAACCTTAATAGAAGCTGCAGTTTGTTTACCTTGGAATAACTCCCTGGTCCTGAATGGGGTAACTGCCCCTCAAGGACCAGGTGAGCAGCCTGGGAGTCATTTTGGACTCATAGCTGTCCGTGTAGGCGCAGGTTAATTCTGTGTCCAGGGCAGCTGTTTACCAGCTCCATCTGGTATGCAGGCTGAGACCCTACCTGCCCGCGGACTGTCTCGCCAGAGTGGTGCATGCTCTAGTTATCTACTGCTTGGACTACTGCAATGCGCTCTACGTGGGGCTACCTTTGAAGGTGACGCGGAAACTACAACTAATCCAGAATATGGCAGCTAGACTGGTGACTGGGAGCGGCTGCCAAGATCACATAACACCGGTTTTGAAAGACCTACATTGGCTCCCAGTACGTTTCCGAGCCCCTTTCAAAGTTCTGTTGCTGACCTTTAAAGCCCTAAACAGCCTCAGTCCAGTGTACCTGAAGGAGCATGTCCACCCCCATCATTCTGCTCGGACACTGAGGTCCAGCGCCGAGGGCCTTCTGGCAGTTCCCTCACTGCGAGAAGTGAAGTTACATGGAACCAGGCAGAGGGCTTTCTCGGTAGTGGCACCCGCCCTGTGGAACACCCTCCCCACCAGATGCCAAAGGAAAAAACAACTACCAGACTTTTAGGAGACATCTGAAGGCAGCCCTGTTTAGGGAAGCTTTTAATATCTGAAGGACTATTGTATTTTAATATTTTGTTGGAAGCCGCCCAGAGTGGCTGGGGAAACCCAGCCAGATGGGCGGGGTATAAATAATAAATTGTTGTTGTTGTTGTTTGGGTCTGGACAATAAATCTTGCTTGGTTGGAAAAACGACATGCCCAGCAGTGCTAATATGGCACTGGAATCAACCCTACAGCAGTTCTGGGCAGATTTGGAGAGGGGGTAGAGCGCTGGAGGTGGAAAATTAAGCAAGGAAGCAACTCTGTAGCATCTTCCCCTTTGCATCCATTCCACTTCTGCATTTCACATTTTGGGCTGCAGCTGGATGAGTGTTTGCCGATTGCAGCATGAGTAACATAATTTCATTTTTTAAAAAAATAGGTCCAAGAAATTACAGACCTGTCAGCCTTAACCCTGGGGCTAGTGCTAGGAGGGAAAATCTAGATAACTAAAAATAAAGCAATTTGCAGATTAGAAGTACAAGATCCATAATTTATTTGCAACCAGAAATGAAGTGCTTTAGGAAAAATCTTAAAACCGAGGGCTTGCCTTACAAGTAGACTTCAGGGCACCTGGACTCACCTTTAAGTCTGATCGTGTAAATTAATTTAAGTTATCCATATTTTGACTGTACTCTGCTGATGACATGCCATGCCAATTAATGGACTGCAAATATATTGCAAATTCTCTTTTTTAGCCAAGTTCCTTAAAGGTAGTCTCCGCCATTATGGAGCTCTCATTTCACCAATGGATCTAATGGTAGGAGTGTAATGTAATGGTAGAAGTGTAGTGACAGAGGTGTGCGTGTGCATGTTTCAAATTTATTTATTTAAATCAATGACTAGGACAAATATGTTCAGGCATAACAGAGTGCTCCGTATGCTTGCTTATATACAGTTTAATTCTGTCAAAATTTAAGTGTTTTTTAACAACAGCTTTGAACTACACTTCCTTTTTATGTTAATTGTTGTGTGATTTTGATGATACTGAAGCTCTAGCATGCATTATATCCTTAATTGAGTTACTTGGGGCAAAACTGCTTTTGCTTGTTAGGAGCGGAAACAAAAATAAAAACAGAGAAAGAAAAGAACAATTGTAATTAAGCATAAATTCATGCATATCATTCTAAGCAAGGAGATAAATCTGTGTGGGTAAATGGCTTGTATTGTGTGAATGCTTTTATTGTCATTCTCACAGCTTTTGTTGTGCTGCTTATTGAATCCACTGTAGATGTGAATTATAAATAAAATTTACAAGGAAAAGAAGTACAAATTAGCAATTATAGTGTGGATTAGTTTTGTGTCCTGGCCTATGTTGTACTATACTGACTATATGCTTCTGCAGTATTTGACACAGAGCAAGAATACACCTTAAATTGGGGTGGGGACAGTGCTTTCACAACAATATATTTTGAACAAATGTGGCATAAGATTTGTCTTTTAAATTATGTCAAAGTTTTCCACATGCCTAAGAAAACTCTTTAATGCTTTCATCAACTGAAGTAAGCAACCAAGAGGAAGTCTCTGAAAATTACCTATACACTGAACTGTTATTATGAATAATTGCATAGCTTCTTGAGAGAAACTTTAAATGGAGCTCTTTACTAACGGAGAAAAGGGCTTGCTATTAATGGAGAAAAGAAATACTTCAGCAATCAGCTGGGAACAGTGGCTCTACGTGGATTTTAATATAGCACATTATTAATATCTATCTTCATGTCCAAAATCTTTCTATAACATTTTCTCGTCTCATTTAGCAAAGGTCCCCTGCAACGTTAGTTAGAAGCTTCCTCTTTCCAACTCCAACTCACCTGATTACTTCTGTTCAGCACAGTGTTCCTTAATTTTTCTGTAACTTGTCAGTTGTTTCTTATGGGGTGGGTTGTCAATTACTAGCTTCCAGACTTTTAAAAAAAATCATTCACTGCAAAACAGTACTGGTGATTAAAGCCCCTCCCTTCCCCTTGCACTGTTTAAGTCTCGCAGGAATAGCTGGCGACATGAATGCTTGGACTGGGCAACGACACTTGCCAAGTATGGGAGAAAATGGATTTTCCATCAGAAGAGTTTACCTCTTTCCCCATTAGGGACTCTGAAGAGCGCAGAATTAGTAAAATGAGAGCCAGTCTCTTTTTGTCCTTGTTTTTAAGTTCCATCTGTGTATTTGTAACGGGATGGATAGAGATGCAGAAATGGATCTTCCTGCATGTATTGGATGAAAGGGTAAC
Organism: Podarcis filfolensis; assembly: GCF_964270895.1. Taxonomy (NCBI): domain Eukaryota; kingdom Metazoa; phylum Chordata; class Lepidosauria; order Squamata; family Lacertidae; genus Podarcis; species Podarcis filfolensis. The sequence continues at coordinate 39,404,367 of NC_139608.1, read as the reverse complement.
AGTGTGGTAGATTTTTTTATTCTCTCATAGCCAGCAATTTCTTATTTTGAGAACTTCAAAAATTCTCACTAGGCCTGAGAGCGATCACGTGCCAGTCCAATAATAACAATTTTTTAATCACTTGGACTAATACCACCAGTGATAGTTCCTACAGATACAGTAGCAGTGTGTGTGGTGGTGCAGATGGGCCACTGCTGCTGCCTGGCTTCTGATCACAGTGGCCCTTAGCAGAGGGGAGGGATGAGACATGGGACACTTGGTGCTGTGTGGCGTGGCACAGCCCGTTTGACTCTCTTGCTCATGTGTCTGCACAGCACCTCACTCCCTACACCTTGCCCCTCTGTCTCCAATAAGTGCCAACAATATGCCATATTCAGAAGCCAGCAGAGCAGTGGTTTCCCCACCTACTTCACTGCATGGACTGCTACTGTAATTTGAGTCCAAGAAAGCAAACAATTGTGTTGAAATAGAAAAGTGGAAGAAGGAATAAACTAGCTTGCAATGTTCCCCGAGGATATTTTTCTTCGAGAACCATTTTTGACTTACCTGGAAATCGTTGACACAACAGCACAAATAATTAGACTCTTCATGGTTATCTCTAAAGCTGCCTACCCAGTTAAACAAAATAACAAAAGTGTGCTGCTCAGAAATGCACTTTAGCTGGAGCGATAAGGAAATGGGGGCAAGACGATTCGCCAGAAAATGTCACCTATATACATGTGCACAGAGGGTGTAAAAATTCATTGCAATCTACAAGGGATTTGATTTAAATCTTCTAAATTCAAAACATAGCCCCATGCTCTACAACTGCTTTGTCAAGTCTGGTATCTGATTTGGGAGACCTCTGGCATGCAGGGTCTCTGAAAAACTGAGTGGGAGTGGATATCTGTTATGTACTGAGTTGAATAGGATCCAAAAGGCAGAAGTCTGATTGGTCCTAGAACAACAGGATTCAGAATGCAGCAGTCTGAATTAGAAACAGAAGTGCTAGAACCTAAAACTAAAATTATGTCAAAAATGTATAACTTGCTGCTGAAATGGAATACACAGGATGAAACGGTTAAGTCAGCTATGATTAAATGGGAACAAGATGTTGGACACAACATTATGTTTGCTGACTGGGAACAGTTATGGACCACAGGTATGAAATTTACGGCATGTAATGCCTTAAGAGAGAATATTATGAAAATGATATACAGGTGGTAAATGACCCCAGTCAAGCTTGCAAAAATATATCATTTGCCCGATAATAAATGCTGGAAATGTAAGGAGGTTGAAGGTACATTCTTTCACCTTTGGTGGACGTGCCCAAAGATTAAGGCTTTCTGGGAAATGATTTATAATGAAATGAAAAAGGTATTTAAGTATACCTTCTTGAAAAAACCAGAGGCTTTTCTCTTGGGCTTAGTCGGCCATTTGGTGCCAAAGAAGGACAGAACTTTTTTTATGTATGCTACAACGGCAGCAAGAATACTTATAGCAAAGCACTGGAAGACTCAAGATCTACCCACTCTGGAAGAATGGCAGATGCAGTTGATTGACTGTATGGGACTGGCAGAAATGACCGGCAGAATCCGCGACCAGGGAGAAGAGTTGGCAGAAGAAGATTGGAAGAAATTTAAGGACTGTTTACAGAAATACTACAAAATTAATGAACTCTGAAAAGATGTTGGATTGAACTTTTGTGGTCTCTAGCTGTTATGATAAAGATAATAGGGATTAAAATTGTTTAAGTCATCAAATTTAAAAAGTTGAGTGGAAAATAAGGTGTTATTTTAATAAGGAATGTTAAGAGATTAGCATTTGCTGGATTAACAAGTTGAACTAGAAAACAAGAAGGGGAGGTATGAGGAAGTCAAAGAAACATGTTATTGAAAAATTGTTACTGAAATTGACTTGTTTTTAATATTTTTCTTTTTCTTTTTCTTTTTGTGTTTGTGTAAAATTGGAAAATCTAATAAATATTTATATATTAAAAAAAACAGAATGCAGCAGTCTGATTGGTCCTAGAACAACAGGGTCCAGAATGCAGCAGTCTGATTGGTTCACAGGAGCTACCCAATCCAGCTCCAGGTGGAAGTGACTCTGCAACCTGATTAGCCTACAGGTGGGTCCCAGAATTAGCCAATCATGTGGGGCCCATTGTGTAAATAATGTATATAAAGCAGACATTCTGGGGGAACTTCCATTCCTCCTCACCACTATAAGCTGAATAAAGAGCATGAAATCCACTCTCGACTCAGAGTATATTTCGATATCTCTTTGGAACTAAAGTCGTGAGATGGAAACTGGAGTTTTCTTGAGTAGGTAGAACAGTAAGGAATTCCCACAAAATTCTGAACCTGAAAAAAACAATGCACCAACTGTGGCATCTGTTGTCCTATAAAGGGTGGAGTTTTTACACTTTTGAACCCTACAGTCCAGATATGAATGATGCTTGAGTCTGTGCTGATCCACGCAACTTACAGTGAAAATTGTGGCAGGCTCCTACAGCGATTGCAGTGGTGTCCTAGGAAGAAGGTACCTGACTTATCTTTGGGACACTTCCTGCTTTTCCTGCCCTACATGCAGCACTCAGCCAGAAGTCTGGGCAAATAGATATCTAGATAGGACCTTGTTTAAGAAGACGTATTCTACCTAGCTCCCCATCCTTGAGTTTTAGATATGACTGTACAATCAAGGCAGCTCACAGATAAAGCTGATGGCACAGCTCGCATAGGAAATGGACCATTTAAGTGTTTCAGATTGACTGGCAATCAAATCTGGGACCTGCATTCTTTAGGACTGACCTGAGAGTGACAGGTAAAAGCTGTGCGAGCGATCTCTGCTGTGGGGGAAAGCAATCATGCTTTTAAAATGTCATTGCATTCTACATGTTACAAACTGTAGCTGAAAACCTTCAAGCATTCCTGACAGCTGGATCTCCATGGAAATACGGCACACTGAAAGAACACAGCTATTTTAAGAACTGGGCTAAAGTTGGGAAGTGTATCTGTGGGAAACAAACTGCGTTAGAGCACTCACAGTAATTTAACAGGGAAATGGCTGGGATAAGTGGTAGGAGTGTGTGGCAAAAGCGGCGATATTTGATCCTGAGTCTCCTCTCAATCAGATATGACCTTTCTAGGCAAAAAGCAGCAGGAAAGAAAGAAAACTGATTGTCCTTAATATATATTTCAGGTGGCACTTTGAAAGATTCCTAATCGATCTGCCAGTTGGCTGTTTACCTTCTTCTTTTCAAAGCCAACAGTGTATTAATAGGGCTATTTATAGATATAATGTTACTGGTACTGAGCCTTTGGCCCAAACTACATGTTTTGTGAGAGACCCATGGTTAATACCTTCCTCAGAAGAGCTGACTTTTGTGATCTGTGGGGTCTCTAAGATTCCCCATACCCCTCATTCCTCCAGAAACTACCTCCCCATAGCTCTACAGTTTATTTCCCCATGCTTTCCCCCAAGTTGTGTAAGCAAATGAAATAAATTTTAAATGAATATTGATCACCATCGGGGGGGGGGTGTCAATTAGTTTAAAAGCCATTACTTAGGAGGCTTATGGAGATATTAAATAATGAGTGCTAGCAAGAGGCTGCCATCTTTTGGTCTGAGGCACAAATGCTCAGCAGGGCTGGGAACTGATAGCACAGGTGACAGCAGGTTTGTTGAACCATGACAATATATAGCTAGCTGTGATCTTGATGCATTCAATTTATTTTGAAGTGGCATTCCATTTACCTCATTTCCCTTAATTTCAACATAACTTTTGATTTCCTCCAAATCAGCTAGAAGGGCTGTGCTGTCAAGGGGTTGGCTAGTCAATGTTGGTCCCACAAAAGATAGCATTCCCCTCTGAAGGAGCAGATATGTAGCTTGGGGGTCCTTCTGTATCCATCATGGTTGCTTCAGTCACTGAGTGCCTTCCCTTAATTTTGGCTGGTGGTCTAGCTATGCCTAGATTGTAATAGACTAATTTATGTTGTCTATGCTATGGTAACCTCTAGGTTAGTAAAGCAGCTAATTATTATTATTCATAATTTTCATGCCAGTCATTTAATTACTGGTGTTCACACTACATTTTCTGTTAATGTAACTTTTACATAGCCCGTTAGGTAAATGAACACACTCTCAGCATGGAGGACAGGGAAGATCATTGCCTTTTCCTTTCCCTGCCTTGGCATAGCTGTCAACTTTTCCCTTTTTTAAAGGGAAATCCCCTTATTCCGAATAGGATTCCTTGCAAGAAAAGTGAAAAGTTGACAGCTATGTGCCTTGGCCCTCACATCCTCTCTACCAGTATGGGGGCGTGGCATTAGCTAGTACTATGAGTCTGCCCCTCAAATGCTTTACCTAGAAATGTAGCTGTCCCACTTAACAAGGAAGACTGGCTACAGGGCTAGGTCTGGGGGATCACCTGAATGATGTGGGATAAGAAAGAGGGACAGGAAACTGTCCTCCTGTGAATTTCATTACATTGCATGCCTTAGGATGCAAGCCAATCCACTTCACAAAAAGTTGGAGAAGTGCTCCAGGGACAGGTTTATGATGGTTAGCCAGATGCCTTTTGGAAATCCACAGGCAGGACCCAAGCACAAGAACACTCTCCCCTCCTTTGGCTTCCAGCAACTGGCATGCAGAAGCATACAGCTTCCTATTATAGAGGCATGGATAGCACAGCTATCATAGCCTTTGATAATCCGCTCCTCCATGCTTCTGTTCCATCATGCAGAACCAGCTTTTCTCAAGTTCAGCCATGGAGAGAAAACAATTCATTTGGATAGAACATGGCAAGCGTGCTTCCCAGCACCCAAATAATGCTACACCTGTATTTACGTACATGATCATTCAGTATATTTTATATCCAACTTCTCTCCCATTGAAGAACCCAAGGCAGTGCACATTGAGTACCCAGGTGGCAGCTGCAGACCCTTTATAATTATCAGCACATAAAAGCAAATTATCATATTTTTTTATTTTAGCAACACATTTTAACAAAGTAGACATCAGAAACTGCACAATTTTATGACAAAGCTGTGCACAAGAGTCTGAGGGAGACAAGTAAAAAGAAACTAAACATTATCACTGACGTCATGTTCAATGAAGTCAGCATGTATCTAATGCCACTAAAACAACCAGGAAGACATTCTACTCTGCAGTAGGATTGATTTGTTAAAAAATGCTAGACTAACTTCTAGTGGTCATTTTAATTTGCTTCACATTTGTACTTAAAAATGATATTTTAAAAAACCTCCACATTTTTTCCTACTTACTAATAAAAAAAACCACGAGGACAGATCAGATTGCTAAGGCTCTTCTGGTATTAATACCTAGGAATCTTTCTGTACCTAGTAAGGAGCCCCTTTATCCCAATCCATGCTACCCGTCAAACTAACTGGAAGAAAAACTCGATGGCAGATTACTATTAATAGACCTGCAGTTTCAAGGGACACACATACTACCAGAAAATCCATACTCTTTCTGCCCTAATCCTGTGAAAAATACAAAGTTATAGCACTTTTGACAGCATTGTTTGCTCTTGCTTTTCCACTCCACTGAGGGGAGGAATGCCATGAAGCTCTGCCAATTTCAAGATGGTTCCTGCTGAGAAAGAATTGCCCTCATTCAGGTTTGAAATACAATAACCCACAAGCTTGTGTATGCAGAGCACTTTTTGGGTGTACCTAACTTGTGCTTTTCCCCCTTTTCCCATCCTTAGTACCTTTTGTAACACAAATGTTCACAACTCCTTTGCTCTCAAAAGAATTACCAAAGCTGCAATGTAAAAAAATCTATTATTATTATTATTACATTATTATTATTATTTTAACCATTACGGCATTTGCTGGTATCAGACATCTTCGTGTATCTTGGTCTAAAGTAGTCTTGCATGATGTCTCAGGAGATGTGTACTGATAGATAGAGATTATCTCTTTCAAAAAATTAAAAAGAATTCCAGGACTTCGTGAACCAGATCAGAGGATATAGACATGAACTCTCGGAAATGTCCATGCAGGTTCACTTCAGGACTCGTTTCAAGGTCTCATCTGTGAAGTTGTTGTTCACTGCAAAGACAAAAAGAACATCCACTCTTCAGCTTACCTACAGAATAATTATATAGCATTTACACTGCCCAAAGGCAAGGACCCTACATCTTAACCTAATTCTAAATGTTAAGCCAGGCCCTCCACTAAGACATTGTTTGCCTCAAGCAATATCTGCCTTGTAGATGACACTGGGAGCCATTGTTGGTGGATGCATTTTGCATTAAGCCCAAGTTACTGTTTGCTTTGCAAAAGCACTATCTGTATCTGCTCTGGTGATGCTCTTGTGTAATACCTCAGCAGGTACTGTATCTCTGTGCAAAGGGACCCTCAGATATAAGACTTTAGCTCCTAAAGTTTTAAGCAGTCAACAAATACTTAACAGTTGTCTCTGGTGTCATTGAGGCATACAGCTAAAAAGTATTCTCCTTTATCTTCTTCTCACTACCCCAAAGCTACCAGTGCAGCAGAAGACCTGAAATTGATTGGCTTGCAATCAGGATCTTCTCTAAAATCAAGGAAAGGACCAACACCAGCACTTTAGCAGGGTGCATTATCTTGTCCCTAAACTCGCTGCCTGTTACTACTAACATGTTTTTCAAAATAAGTTTTAACCATTGTGTTTCCGGTTATCAGTCTAATATTTGCATTATTAGTTTATTCACAACCCAAAACCACTTTGTTCGTTGGTGGTACAGTGGTACCTTGGGTTACATACACTTCAAGTTACACACTCCACTAACCCAGAAATGTTGCTTCAGGTTAAGAACTTTGCTTCAGGATAAGAACAGAAATTGGGGTCCGGCGGCATGGCAGCAGCAGGAGGCCCCATTAGCTAAAGTGGTGCTTCAGGTTAAGAATAGTTTCAGGTTAAGAACGGACCTCTGGAACAAATTAAGTACTTAACCCAAGGTACCACTGTAAATGAATTGGACTCTCATTTACCACCCAAAGGATTAAGTGGGTTTGGGTTTAGGGAACTGACTGCTTTTAATGAAAGGGCAGGTGTTACGCTGTTTTTATTGTAATTATTGGTATGGTTTTAATAGGTTTTATATATGCATATACAGTAGTTTTACTTCTATCAACTTTTTTCATGATCCCTGTAAGCCGCCTTGAGTCCTGAGACGGAAAAAGGCGGGATAAATATATAATAATTATTATAAAGTAACTATAAATGCAAACACTGTTGGTAAATGAGAATCAAACCTTTTGGTTCTGTGTGGCCTTACAGCAAAAGTAATCACCAAAGCACGGCAGCATCCTGCCCCAATTAAAATTTGGCCCCCAAACTTCAGCAGGCTGTTGAAGCACATTTTCAACAAATGGTAAGTCCCTTTTCACTACAATGATACAACCCTTCTAATCATGGCAATGCATCACACTGGCTTACAACAACAAAAAGCAAAGCTCAAACAAAAAGCTCAGTGACAGAGCACCTGCTTGTTATGCAAATAGCCCCAGGTTCAGCCCACAGCATCTTCATGTGGGGCTGGGAAAAATCTCTGCCTGAAGCGCACTGCATAGCAGCTGCCACTTCCTGCAGTCCTATTCTAAACGTACCGGCATCGTTGTCCGGCTTACAGGTCCATTGTCGTTTTGGTGCTTTCTGTGGTGTGGAAGTTCTGAGCTGTCTCGGTAATCTTTCCCCTTGGTGTTCTGCATGTCAAGCACCACTTGACTCTTGGATGGAAGAGGTGGCTTGCTGTGTCCTACTTCAGACCTTGAGAATTTGACAGGTTTCTTCAGTGGTGGCACTAGGGGGTCTAAGTTGGAACAGGGCTTCTGCTTGCCAAAAGTCTTTTCAGGCCCTGCAGTCTTTCCCTCGGTTTGGTTGGAATAGGTGTGACAACGAACTCTGGATGCAGGGACTGGGAAGGGTGGGGAGGACTGCTGCTTGGATGCCGATTTGCTACTGTCAGGCTCCGGTAACTTGGGGAAAGGGAAGCTCTGGTCAGGGATATTTGGGAGCTCTTTTCGAGACATCTTGGAGAATTCCTGCTCTCTCTTGGACGGCACTTTGTCCTTGGTTTTTGCAAAGTCATAAAGTGGGTTATCAATCATCTCTGGTTTAGGGTACATGTCATCTGGTAGAAATGGCTCTATCATGCTTTTCCTCACCTCGGCATACCTGCAATGGGAAAGGAGTGGGGGAAATATCAAAGGGAAAGCAAGGACAGGTTAAACCAAAGAAATTAAATGAGGCGGGGAAGTAATCAAAATGACTGTGATAAAATACATGAGAATAAAATGCTGGTGAAGACTGAACTTTATACAATAGCAGTGGTATTAAAAACCTGTTCACCACCACGACAGTGCTCAAATTTTAAAAAGTGCCTTCAGCTGGGCTGGAAATGATTTGTTGAAATTAGATGTACCAACTATGCACTTCAGAGAAGTTACTGTGTCTGCCTACCAGGAAGGTGGTGATGCTGGTGGCACCTCACTTAATATTTTCTAGTTTCTGTGGTTCATGGGTGAGGAATCTGATGTCCTCAAAATTTTGGACTACAGCTTTTCTTAGCCACAGCAAGCATAGCCAGTTGTCTGGCATAATAGGAACAACTGGAGTGTCTTAAGTTCCCAATCTCTGTTAACACCTGGCACCTACAACCCAGTCAATCTCTCAAACGCCGATGAATTACTCTGCTAAAGAGAAGGTGAATCTCTAGAGGGTGTGCAAAAACTCACACTTGATCCTTTCGATGAGTTGTAGACTGAGTGGGTGCTCTTGGAGATCCGGGGGACTGGGTGGAAGGTGTGGTGGGAGACTCTAGCCCCATCAGACAAGTACTGTCTTTGGATTGTAGGTCATAGTTCCATGCAGCAGGCAGTTGGTCTGGCGAAGGGATCTGCTTAAGTTGGCCTGTTGCAGGGAATTGTTGAGAGGCAGCCGCCATCCGTAAGTAGCTGGGATTATTGATATCTGTGGACACTGTACTTCTGAGGAGAAAGAGTTGCGGAAGATCAGTCAGGACCAAAGAATAGAGAGTTAGAGAAGTGAAACTCAACCCCTAGCATAGAATATCAGTAGCTGGGAAGTGCAGCTGGGCATGTTGCGCTCATGTCCAGTTTATAAGATTCTCACAAACATCTGGCTGGCCACTGTGAGAACAGGATGCTAGACTAGATGGGCCACTGGCTTGTATTGTATTCTTAATACAGAGAAGCAAGGTTTTTATCTAGAGCAGCTTTTCCCAACCTGGTGCTCTCCAGATGTTCTGAACTCAGCTCCCTATCAGCCCCAGCCACCACAACCAATGGTCAGGGATGCTGGGAGTTGGGAGTCAAGCAATATTTGGAGGCCGCCTGCATTTCCAGGCTCTTCTTCTAGGCAGGAAGAATTCTTTAGTGCATACAAGCAAAGCACACTAAGGTAAAAATCACTACCGCAAAGGATCAGTCTTGCTCGGTTCATCTAGAGAAGTTGTCGCCGTTCCTCGATAGCGGGCAATAGCTGCTGCTTCTTTGGCCATTATATGAGTAGATTTTCTGCTGGAACAAGGCTCCCTTTCAGGGGAAGACAGTGCGTTAGAAGGTTCCATAATCTGATAATTTTCAAACATAATGGTAGCATTTTCTCCATGCAGCCATTTCTCACATCTGTTACTTTATTTGGAGATAGTTTTCAATGCTCTTATTATATTCTCTTGGTGTGCTGGGGAATAATACATGTAAACAACTTTCTTGTTTATTCTGCAGTGCACACAAGCTCTGGCAGATCCATATCTGCCTGAGGGCACGTCACCAGCCAACATGTCAGTCATCTTTGCACACATAAATTAACTGCCTTTATCCTACCTATTCACCGGCTCCCACTCTTTGGCATAGTCTACACAGCTTGAGACCCTCACTGGTTTCTGGCCAGCAGCCTCATCCCGTTCAATCTTCACAAAGTCTAGAGGAAAGACACAAAAGAAATATAACAGTGCTTAGGGCTGCAGTACAAGTTTGTAACATTTAGGTTCTAAATCCCTGAGATGCAGTCTCCAACTAAACGGTTCCACAAGCACAAGGAATTTTAGCCATGCAGTGGAACTTCCTCAGCCTCTCCTCCCCCTGTGTGACTCCTAAAACTGTCCCAGGGGTCCCCACAGGCGGGTTTCAAGACCAGGCCCATCTGCCTCATTCTCTAGTAGAATTTGGGCGGTTAGCTGAATTCATCTCCCCTCACTGCCTACATAGGCCTGAGAGGGTCTCTGTACTTGTTAAGAGTTACATAAATGAAAAAAAAATATCCATTCATCCTCGTGTAACATGGGGGTGGGGTGGGCAGTGCCATTCTCTTGGCAGTACCAGGGCAAAGATGAAGCAATGTAGTGAAGGGGGCGGGTGAGCTCCAGGGCTGGCACTGCAAATAATAATCATATAATAATAAAATTTTATTTATATCCCGCCCTCTCTGCTGAAACCGAAGCCCAGTTCCTCAGTCCTCACCACCACCACCTCTCCTTGCCCCATCTCTGTCATGATGAGCACATTGCTGCCAGGAAAACATCACTGTCTCCACTACCCCTCACAAGCTACAGTAACACTGTGAGAACCACAACTAGTGAAATGGCCCTATGCTGGAGCCACTGGCACTACAGAGACAGGAACAGCTGCACCTTGGAAAAAGTCCTCCTCCAAGTATCTCTTGAAGGTACAGATTGAATATTCAAAAAGGTTTGATATCTGCAGGTCTTTCCAAGCACTATAAGGCATTTAAACAAAGATATTTCTTTTTCTCAAGAAGAAACAAAGCATAGCTACTTCTCTTCCATGAATGATATTCGATAGCAATGCTTTTCTATCAGGATTTTAATTCTATTTCGATTACGTTTGACATCCGGATCAACAATGCCAAAGACCACTAATGTTTTCAAAAAGACAACAGCGATCTGCATTTTAGAGCCAGTTTGGTACCCATTTTTCAACGTATCTGATGAAAAGGAGAGCGAGGGAGAGAGGGAGAGAGAGAGACCTGCTCCCAGAGCCTGATCAGCAATCACATTTAATTTTTCAAAAATTAAATACTACACCCTAGATTGCGATTGGCACCACAGCACATGAGAAAGTTGAAACCTTCCCACCCCAGCCAAATTCTCAGTAAAAATCATACACAGCTCTTTGCACTTGCAGCAATTAGTACTGGGGGTAGGGGAACATAGAAAAAAATCTTTTCAAATGCTTATTACCAGAAACATTCTTCAGGATTTTCACGGTGGTTACGGCTCTTCTCTTTCACACATTGATATTCCCATTACAAGGGGATTATCTCCATATCTCCCTCCAAATATCAAAATGTCTAAAGGGCATTGTGGGTTTTCCTCCTCATTCTAATTGCTGTGCATGGGTGTGTGTTATTTTTTACCAATATAGGTGCTGGGGAGGGAAAATTTAAGCCACCCCTCCCTTGTGATGCTGATGACAACCCACCTGCCCACCCACCCCCAGCACATGCCTGATATTAAATTTTTAAAAGCCTATGACATGGTTGCTAATCATATCATTCATATAATACAGAGTGGAAATTAAGCAGAAGCATGTGAAATCTATATTGCTGACCGTCAGGTAGAGGGCTCCCTCTCGCTGTTCATTTGGTTGGAAGCAGGAAAGAAGAGCTATAACTTTATTCTGTAGATCTCCTGTATATTTGTTTAGACCACAGTGTGGGGGCGGGAATTACTTTTCAACCCCAAAAGCCACAGTGGTTTGTTTTTTTAATGCTTAAACACTCCATTATCAGAGTCAATCTTCAGGATCTTCACAATAAGGCTTCTTCACACGCTGATACTCTCCTTACAAGGAGAACACACAGGAAAACATCTCTCATTATATATATATATATATATCAAAATATATAAAGGGCAACGTGAGATTCTCCTCTGCCATGTATAAAAGATTTTAGCAGACAAAGACTCAAGCTACCCATCACATATTTTCTGCTTATGGATGTAACACACAAACAATGGTTTACCATTTTGTGAATGAACCTTGGATTCATGGCCTCCCTAATTCCGTCTCCTCTGCTGGTGCAGCTATGAGAAGAAGATCAGAAGCATTCACTTCATTATTTTTTTTAACTAACTTTGCTTTGCATTATGTCTGAACCCAGAAAAATTGTGATTAGGCTTAACTATGGCTTACCAAAACAAGTCAACTTCAAGCTGTGGTTTATGAAGCTGGTTTATTTTCATAAAACCTTAGTTAAGATTAGCCACTGTTTAGGGTTTGGGCATAACACTAAACTATGGTTAACTGAAAATGAAGTGAAAGCTGATCTTCTTGCAGACAGGCTGAAACAGGAGAGGGGGGAGCCCATGAGCCCATTGTTTGTTCATGTAACATGCCTTACCATATAGTTTTTCTCTCTGTTTCCCTTCAGATGTTTGCAGCTTGAATTCGCCTTGGAAGATGCCTGTCTTTTCCCCATGGTGTGTGAGCATAGTTTGGATTGGGACTTGGGATTCTGTAGCTCCACTTCGAAGGGCAATGCAGCCTTCACCTAGAGAAAGACAAGGGAACGGATAATGCCAGAAGGACAGGTTTGCACAGGCAACTTGTTGGAGGGAGACTGGATAAATCCATAGTGATTATGTTCCTCGTGTAAAGAACCACAGTCCTCAGCAAAACTTCAAATTACATTTTAAAAATATATGCTGTTGTAAAACGTTGCTATCGTAGAAAAGAGATCCTAGAAACCTAGAAATTCATACATGCATTTTCTCCCACACATTAAACAACTTTGTGGGGAGGGGGAAATGTAAGGAGAGGTTGACTCATGTATAAGCTTTAGAGGCAAAGTCTTACCATAGGATTCATCACTATCTGATGATTTAATGCTGATCAGAATGTGCTGGTCTAGCAGGTACTCTGGATCTGAAATAATTGGAGTCAGCTGCAAGAGAAAGCTCAGAAAGGTCAGTAATACCAGAGAGGGGACTGTATATACAATCAGTGGCGTAGCGTGGGGGGTGCAGGGGGGGACGGCCGCACCGGGCGCAACATCTGGGGTTAGGGCAAATCCACGGGTTAGGGGGCGCAAATTACTTGCCTTGCCCCGGGTGCTGACAACCCACGCTACGCCACTGTATACAATATATATCCCAGAAAGTAGCACATTTCCCTTACAAATGCAATTGTGTTAAAGTTAGCCTCTGTAGTCAGTCAAAGCTTATGCCATCAAAGCTCAGAGTACTATAGGACTCCTTGCTATGGTTTTCGTTACCCTTTTGGAAATTGCAATTAAAGTTGCTATCCTACTTGCGCTTTCATAGGAGTGAGTCCTATTGTGATCAGGGGATTTACTCTCAAGAAACAATGTTTAGGATCTTAACTGAAGGGTAATATCAGAGCTGATTTTGAGTTCCAGTGTTACAACTTTTTACTTGCTGAACAAAAATTACAATGACTGAAGGACCTACATTTGATGGGGTGTTGTAGCCGGTCCTGGATCTCTGATTACTACATTTAGATAACATACAAGTTTTCCGATACGTTCACACGTTGCACTTTAGGTGTACATGCTTATAAATGTGCACCTAAAAATATGGGATATGAAGGAGCTCTCAGAGAAAGGAATGGTGGAAATCCTGTAAGGTATAGAGCTAGTGCAGTGGGAAAGAGACAAAGCTGGAAGATCCCAGTGTGAGCCTTGCCTCTGTGAGATGAAGTCACAAGGTAGTCCTAGGTAGAGATGTCAGGAAATGTGAAGTTCTTGGAGGGTTGCTGAAAATACCTGTACACCTAAAAGACAATCTTATTCACTGTAGAGGGCATTCTGCAGATACCATCTTATCGGGAAGACTGTTTCACACCATATTGGAATCAGGCCTTTAGTGCATTACCTTCCCTTTGGAACTCCTTCCCACTTGATAGCAGAAAGGTGTCTTCTCTATTGTCTTTTCAGCACCTGCTGAATACGTTCCTTCTAAACAAGGACAAGCCTTCTAAAATATTTATCCCAATTGATTTCTCTTGGATTTGAGTCACTTTGATGAATGTGCTGCTATTGTTTCAAACTGCTTTTATTTTTATATTTGTTTTTAACTGATTTTATATGTGCAGTTCTTTTAGCTATTTTTATCTATGCAACTATTATACATGCTGTGTAACCCTAATCTTCATAGGAAGTGATTTAATAGTAATAAATAAAAATAATAAAATAATAATTGACTAAGTTATTGTAACGTGCTTTGGACATTAAAACACACTATATGAATGCTAAGCAAATGTATTAGCATATTTCTGTCTGCCTTCTAAAAAACCACTGATACAGTGGCGTAGTGTGGGGGGTGCAGGGGGGGCCGGCCGCACCTGGCGCAACATCTGGGGGTTAGGGTTAGGGGGCGCAAATCCACGGGTTAGGGGGCGCAAATCCACGGGTTAGGGGGCGAAAATTACTTGCCTTGCCCCGGGTGCTGACAACCCATGCTATGCCACTGCACTAATACGATTCTTTCTGACTTTAATGACTTAGGATGATTTGCATGTGCACCTCTGATATCACAACTCTAAAGCAATTGTAAGTTAAAACATAACATTTTCAGTGAGACACAGTTAACGCTGTGATAAAATAATGCTAGAATTTCCCTGATGATATTGCAACACATGTATTAGCAAAGGTGGAAACAAATATTCCAGCTGAACAACAATGGTTTTCAAGGAAGAAATCCCTGTTATTTGAAGCCACATCATATAATCTCTTTCATCTTGTAGCTGCTTTAATATATTCTTCAGGTTTTTAGAACATCTGGTTACAAATACGGGTTCTGTATCTGAAAGCGATGCCCAACTCCAGTTTCTGAACTGAAAAATCTGTGAAGGTGAGACCATGTATGGCCATCATACATGAAAAAGACATAATACACAGGGTGTCATCATCATAACATCCTGTTAAAGTAGAAGGGAGAATCAGCCATAAGGTCTTGTCCCTTCTTATGCTTGTTATGTAGGAGTCCGGAATGTAATACACCACAAACGGCTAACTGGGGCTACTAGATTTCTCTTGGCAGCCCTTAGCTGCAAGTCCTTTTAAGGACACCAGCTGGAATGTCATTTCAACATGTTCTTCTAAACTATTTAATTACCCATATGTTCATTTAGTATAAGTATTTAGAGCAGGGCCCCTAAGAAAGCATTCTATAGCCTATCTAGAAGAGAGAGAGAGAAATTCAAAAATTGGGAGATCTGAACTTTTGATTATGTGGAATCATAAAACCTTAGTGTTAGAATGGATCTGCACTGTGGGTTGTTGAAGAAGATCTAGAAGTTTTTCTCCCAAGTAGGACTCCTGTTTTGGGGGAACTGCATTTTCACAGCAGTCAAAACTCAAAATGTTGGTGCAAGGAAAATGCAACTTTCACCCCAACCTTGTCATCCCAACACTTAGACGCACTGGGATGTGCTCATCAAGAGTGACTTAGTGACACAATAATATCTTTCCCACATGATTTCATGATTGTGTGTTAATTTTATTTATGTAACTTTATTGTGTACCTTTTATTTTAGTATATCCTCCATCTGGCCCTGCAATCTTAAAATGCTTCCCTGCTTTAGCACTCAAGCAATGGGGAGGGTGCTTGCTGAACTAACAAAAGTGGTGGTATGCACTCAGCAAAATGACCTTGTAATTTTGAGGATTTCCCCCCTAATTATTTTTTAAACTTCCTGTGCACCTCCTCCTCTGTTGCTGAATGTTAAAAAAGAATTTGGTCAATTCCACTTCCCTGCTGTTCAGCAGCAGGGAAGTGAAACTGACACAAACATTTCTGTGCAGCAAGATGATTCCCTTGTCTGTCTATTGAGTACTGGATGTAGCACAATCAGAGACACGTGGAAGGATTGTACAAGCAACAATGGTGACCGAGGATGAACTTTGCGCAATCTTTTGTGCTTTTATATAAACTGTAGCAAAGCTACAGATGGAAGACGTTTGTTAAAATAAGCATGAAACAAGGCTACCTTAGGAAGGGCTTCAACAAACTTCACCACCAGTTCGCCTTCGTTTCCTTCCTCATTTTCTCCCTCCTGGCTCTTTACAAAGCCTGCAAAAGTGTGAGAAAAGAAAAATCATTTGCCAGCTGAGAAATGCACAACAAGCACACACATTTGCAAAACTAAAATAAAAAAAACTTGGCAGCAAATGGAAACTGCTAATTATTCTGCTTTCTGGACACAAAAATGGGAAGCATTTGTGTGTACAAGAATCTGATTCTGCCAGAATGTTTGCAAAGTCTATTTATTGAGTCCACTGAATGACCTTACTATCTTGTCTTTTTATTATTTCCTTTCATTTAATAAAAGTGTTAGAAGTCTCAGTGCATGCGTGGACAAGAGGATAAGGAGAACATAACAGCTCTTCCTACGCCACTCAAGATAGCACATTTTTGAAATTCTAATTTAAGATTCCTAACACATGGTTTCCATAGAAATGTATGCAAATCTCTGTATATTCCCCCCCAATTTTTTGTGTGTGGAGCTGGATTAATCGATCTCTGTGACATGTGAATAAGAGTACAGTAGAGGCATGCTATTTTTCTTTGCAGAGGAAAGAATAGTCAACAGACTTTGGGCATGTACTCTCTCACTGCATAAATGGCTCAGATTCAGGAATTCATACAATTTCCAGCATTGATGTACAGTTCTGCTTACAAAACAAACAAAATGATTGTCTCCCAAGGCATCAACTGATTTTATTGGCTGCAATTCACAATGCGATTAAGCTGCAGCATTCCAATTTAAGTTCTGATAAAATACAAAGCAATTCTCCCAGTCTTGGGAGAATCCATTTACATGGCTACCCCTAATATTTTTCTGCCCAAGTTGCTCTGCGATTGTGACAAAGGAGGCTTTGAATTGCTTGTCATGAAGATAGAAAACTGATTTTGCATGCCACTGCAAGCCTTCCAATTTAAGGTAGAGAGGTTTTGTGCAAAGACTATGCAATCTGGAGACAAGAAAAGCAAAAAAATGACCTCTCTCTTTCTCTCTCTCTCTCATACACACACACGAGAGAGAGAGAGGGAGAGAGAGAGAGAGAGAGAGAGAGAGAGAGAATAAGTTCATTCTCCTACAGTGAATATTGTCATTCCACCAAATGCTGTGTACTACTATTGTACATCACAGAATTAGGTTTAGGACTAGAAATGACATCTGTTGACTGCACTATGCTACCTTGAATGGGTTCAATAACTTGGTATATGTCCAATATAACATAGCAATGATGGACTACACCCACATCACATTTTCTTCCAAGCTCAGACCAGCATGTATAGTATTCCCCCCTCTCTTCTTAACCCTCACAAGAACTGTGTGGTAAGTTCCAGAGCATGGTCTGAAGGTGCATGATGCAGCAACCAAGTTGAAGCCAAGTAGGTCTGGTGAGCGCCAGAATGGGAGGCAACCCTCTGAGAGCTCTCTATATATCACCTTCTATGGTATAACATAAATTAAAATACGTGATTTATGGAGAAATATAGGGATTTGCCATGCAGCAGCAGCAGACTAAATTGCAGGGTCTGTGGCTAGTCTCAGTTGCCTGGCTGGCTTGTGCCCTTTGGATAATAAAATTGTAGGGCTTTTTTTAAAGGTATACTGCATGTATGAAACTTAAGTGATAACAAGAGAAACAGCCCTGATGATGAAATTTCAAGGAAAAGCAACAAATAAAAATTGGCAAAATACAGCAATTAAAACCAAAGAGTTACTACAATAATGAAGTATTTCAAAAGACAAAGTGGATATATTCTGATTCTCTCTCTCTCTCTCTCTCTCCCCCCCCCCCCCGCTTTTGAGTTTGTCAATAGCCCCCTTTCTGCAATATTGTCCCTTCTTGATAACCTAAACGTCATTAGAGCTTCTGTATAATAAAGACAAAAGGTGGAAGAAACAGTACTTTCTAGGCAGCTGGAGTAGAACTCAATGTAGAATTTTGTCTGAGACTTCGTCTTAAGGGTGGCACTGCAGCGCAGAAACTCAATCTGTCCCAGGGAGTCTGTGTACTTATCATCTGGAGAAAGGAGGACACTTGTTCAGCTTAAAGATAATAGTTTTTAAGCAATGAATGAGATTATTTTCTACTACATCTTTATTAAGGGCAGGGAAAGCTTGCATGGCATTTGCTTACCATTCTTCGAGACAAACTGAGAGGTGACAGCAACCTCAAACGTAGCAAAGACCGGACTATGATCACTTGTCATGATGTCACTGGTGCATCCTAAGAGGAAAGTCAGATTCTAAGCACCTGTTTTTCCTGACCTCCCAAGGATGGAGAGAATAATGCAATTGTCTGTCCTATACTCAGAGTTATCTATGGAAACAAGAAGCCCCATCTCTTCAAGGGGGTTGTGTACTAGATGGATCAGTCCATCTAGATGGATCAGTCCATCTAGTACACAAAAGTTTTCTGATACCAGGCTTTGGACATGGTTACTTGAAACACCACATGTTCATGAACAAATCAGTCCAGCTGAGCCTTGGGGACCTTCTTCAGATTTCACTCCTCTCTGAAATAAGATAGGTGGTGGTGGCCAATTGCGGGGCCTTCTCTGTTTTGGCACCATACATTTGGAATCCCTTCCCTAGAGAGGTTTATCTTATACCCATTTTAATTTTCCTGTCATCACCAGGCCCAAATGACCTCAGATTGAGTGTTTGCTGTAGAACTATAGTTTTACGGCATTTCATGTTACAGTTTGCTATATATCATGGTTTTGATAAAATATTTCCTAACTGTGATTTTATTTTGTGTGCGTCGTTTTGGTAAGACTCTGACAGCATTTGCCGAAGAGCTGCTTATAAGCATTTGATTGGGAACACATTAAAAATACATTTAAAAGACAAACAAACCCAGAGACCGGAACTGGGAACCAGGATTAAAAAGCACTAAACCACCAGCAGCCCTCTAATGCTACACAGCTTTTGACTCAGGGGAAATGGGATATTCTACAGGTTACTGACGGTAATGAGGTTCTTCCTGCTTAGTGACAGTGGGCTAAGAAGGTGTTCTAACATCTGCAAGGTGCATTCCCAGTTATCACACAGCCGATTCTCTCCCCACTACACATCCAAGTTTTAGGAGCAAGCATTCCAAGACAGAAACGACAGGGTGCATCCGTTGCTGAGAACTTGGCAGCGAAAGGCAATGCTACAGATTCAGCTCTGAATCATTTCCGTTTAAACCAGCTTTGCTGCTATTCCCAATCTGTTCTCTACCCACCATAAGATTGACACACCACATGCACCAGGGGATATGATTTCCAGAGCACTCGATCACACCAGGATGGCAAATTGTATTTCACCTGCAAACAAAAGGACAATCAATATTGAAAACACATCACTCCACAAGAAGGAAAGCTCTGGTGCCAAAAAGCCAGCAGCTTGTTCCCAATTAGAGTTCTTTCACGGTGCTCCTCTATAGAAAGAGGAGCAGTTCTGGCAACAGACACCATTTGAAACATTGTAATATGCTGGAAGATATGGCATACCCCTGTTGCTTTCTGCTTGGTGTAGACATAATGCTCCCGGGTGTTCCTTTCAAAGCGATAGGTTGGGGCAAATGTTATTTCTTCCTCCTCTGAAAGAGACAGATGTCTAGTTATTGTTTTAACCAAAACCTGGGTACACATGTCAAAGCACATCACGCAGGTTACTTCAAATCAATGTATGGGGCAACTCCTAGAACACAGTTAGCTGTTAGTATATGGTCTCTTCACCATATGGATCGGGCAGTTTTCTTAATGCAAAGAAATCAATTGCATTGCAAAGAAAAAAAGGATTG
This sequence comes from Podarcis filfolensis, assembly GCF_964270895.1. Lineage (NCBI taxonomy): Eukaryota > Metazoa > Chordata > Lepidosauria > Squamata > Lacertidae > Podarcis > Podarcis filfolensis. Next base: position 39,384,567 of record NC_139608.1, on the reverse strand, counting down.
TCACAAACAAAACATTTACCACATGTGTCAGTTTTTATACAGAGCAATTTAAAGCAGGTAATCACTCTCTCTACTGAGATTACTCTCTCAGTGATTACCCCTTTAGAAGGGTGTTTTTCAATGGCAGAGTAAAAAAAGGCAAAGGAATAGAAGCAGAACTTACCAAACTGCAGAAACACCTTTTGATCCCTCTTTTCAATGAGAAGCTGGTCGTAAGGCAGTAGCTCTGTGTACTGCATCTGTTTGATCTTATGGACGATATTGTCTGCTTCCTGATAACAAGGAAATGTCATAATGGCAGATGTACCACTCTCTTTTCTTAAAAAAAACAAAAAAACCTTCCTGGTTAATAAATAGCACACTAGCATCTGAGGCCACAAAAATCTGTTACTGAGGCCCAACTACATCTGATACTGCAACTGGATCTCCTGACACTTTGATTCTCAAAACTGGTTGATAGCAGCGGTACATTTTCCAATCCAATTTACATACATTTTTCAAAGTTGCTGCAAAGGCTAAGAGCAACTTGGAACAATAGTGATTTAGATCAGGAAAATGACATGAGGAAAATAGGATTTTTAAGTGCCTGTAAGACAGAGTTGTTCTGCCTGGCCTTTGGCTTGGAATCAATTTGATTCCCTCTCCCTCTTTCTTTCTTTTTTCCTTTCTCCTTCTGTGTTGGAACTCCTATTTGGGGACTTCCCTGGCTTTTTTCTGGCCCATGTAGGACCAGTCTGGATAGTTAGCCTTGGTGAAGACTTGACGTTTTCATCCCCAAAAAAGTTTTTAATTTGAGTTTCCACTGAAATGAGGCTGCATTTTAATGTTTTTATGTTGTATTTTAATCTTGTTTTTTAAGCTGTATTGTTTTTATATTTGGTGTTAGCTGCCCTGAGCCCGGTCTTGGCTGGGGAGGGCGGGGTATAAATAAAATTAATTAATTATTATTATTATTTAAAAGGATTTTCAAAAGCCACCCCAATGTGTTCCTGCTCTGATTCCATCTGAAGCTTCCTGTAGCAAGTTTTAAACAACAAACTAAGAACCTATCAGTTTTTCCCTGCGTTTTGTGTAGTTCCTATCCTTAGTTGCAAATACACCATCAAAAATGTTATCACCCTGGAATAGAGTTCAATGGGGCCAGGAAAGTGGATATAGGATTTCAGCCCTCAGGTGTTTAGTTTCCTAGGACCAAAATGTATTTGCTATATTGATCTCCTGATTACACTGCAGCCAGTATCAGCACCCATTACGCTTCTCGTAACTCCCCTAACCATCCCTTGGTGCTTTCCCACATATCCCTAACAGTCTTCTTCCGGCTTTTTCTTCCTGCTTGGTTACTCAGCAGCTGCAAATAGCCACGCTTTCCTTTAGGCTCCATGATACTTGCTTGCTTCAACTTCAGTAGCAACCACATATCCAGAGAAAACACAAGTCTGATTATTGGAAGAACAGGTTTCACCCAAGCTGAAGGGGGTGGTGTATGTGTGAGCAAAATGTATGGAGAATGAGTCTAACGTAGGTTCATCACTAAAATCATGAATGTCTGCATGAACCCTAAGAGTGTGACCTAATTGAAATCTCATCCCACCCAAAAACTCATTAGGTGACAGGGATTCTCTCAGTTTCAGACCTTTGCTTGCTATATGAGGATGGTGTTATATGTTGGGGGAAGCTCGCTAAACCCCAGAAATTAATAAATTGATTATTTGGAGTGTTGAAGGGAAGATTGTGGGCCACTGGAAAAATACAAGCAGTGCCTCACCTGGGATAGAGGCATTAGCCCTACGAAAGGTGTTGATGGCCCATCTAAGAGGAATCTTGCGCCCGGGCAGACAAAGATTGCCAAGGTGATGTTGTGTGGGTGTGAGGTGACAGGAAAAGAGTGCCTTTAGCAATGTGTGCTGGGAAGAAGGAAGAGAAGAGAAAGGGGTCTATCTTGGGAACAAGCCCCTCTTTGAGATGACCAAGCTGTAAGATGGGAACTCCCTCCATGCAGAGTGAAGGTGTAAACATATGAATAAACCACATTTTTAAAAAGTTACGACCATCTCCGCCACGTCTTCCATCCTCCAAAGGAGGATGGGTTCTGGGTGAGTGCCTGGAACCCCCTAGAATTTTGCTACTGCTCAGCAGAGAGTGGAAGTAGTGCCCAACTTTTGTAACAATATAGTAACAGAAGTCTACTTTGCAAAGTTATTGTAAGGATAGCCTGGTCCCCCAGTATGTATGTAGAATGCTCCAAACACTCACAAGAGTTCTGCATAAATGCAAAGTACTACTAGCTAGTAGCAGAGTGCTGGACTAGGACTTGGGAAACTAGGGTTCAAATCCCCACTCAGCCATGAAGCTTACTGGGGGACCTTGGGCCAGTCACTCTCTCTCTCTCTCTCTCTCAGCCTAACCTACTTCAGAGGTTTGCTGTGAGGATAAAACTAGGAGGACAAGGACCATGTACACCACCTTGAGCTCCTTGGAGGAAATGTGGGATAGAAATGTAATAATAAAATGCAATAGTAAATAAACAGGCTCTCTAACCGCTGTGGGTAACTCCAGGCGATAGTTCAGGTCTCCCAGCCAAAAGAGATGAGTAAACCGGTGGGTGATGTTAAATGGACTCAACTTCTTGTCTCCCAGTGACAGAAACCGCAGAATACTTGTGTAGTTCTGGTTCCGCCTATTAAAACACAAGAGCAACGTTCAGTATACCATTTTATTATATGGCCTCTCACCAGCAGCATTATCAGCAGAGACAGTTGGCTCAAGACAACAGTGGACTAGATAAGACCATGAATCTTTCCCTGTCTTGGCTCTGGCTAAACCCTCAGCAATATACAGCCAGACAATCAGTTCTGTATAGCTCATAGCTGTCAACTTTTCCCTTTTCTTGCGAGGATCCTATTCTGAATAAGTGAATTTCCCTTTTAAAAAGGGAAAAGTTTACAGCTATGATATAGTTACTGTATAGGAGTAACTTGTCTCTGTGCCTTACTATGGAACTATCTGATCCAACTTTGGCCACTAGCTTGGCATTGTACACATTTAAATGGAAGACGTAGCTGCTTGGTTGCCAGAAGAAAAGGTTTATGGGTTCTGTTTTTCTGTTTCCTACTGATAGTTAACCGACTGGTGAAACTGGTCTAAACTTGAAGGGTCAGCAGCTTGTGGTATAGTCCGTTTCCTCTAAAGGAAAGCTTTTTTAAAAAAATGACATTCACTGTAGAAAAAAGAGAAAGCACATACTATTTAAATGTATTGAATTAAAAGTAAGAGCTATTTAAATGCCAGAGAAAGAAGGAAACCTTGCACTATTTTTGCAGTATTTTAAAAGGGGCACCTTTAAGTGGAGATATATATATATATATACACACATTTCACTGTAGGACACACACAAATTAAGAAAAACCTTTGAAAATAGCTTTGTGTGTATATGTATGTACAGTCATACCTTGGATCCCAAACGCCTTGGTACTTGGACGTTTTGGCTACTGAATGCCGCAAACCCAAAAGTGAGTGTTCCGATTTGTGAACATTCTTTGGAACCCGAATGTCCGACGGGGCTTCCACGGCTTCCGATTGGCTGCAGGAGCTTCCTGCAGCCAATCAGAAGCCGCGCTTTGGTTTCCAAACGTTTTGGAGGTCGGACTTCCGGAACGGATTCCATTCAACTTCCAAGTTATGACTGCATGTGCATATTTGCCATCAGTAGCACTATACAACAGTTGTCTTAAACACCTGCATACAATGCATTGCAATAGTGCTAGCTGCATTTCTGAGAGCTTCTTGTATTTGCCTCCTGCTGGCTTCCAGGTATACCTTGATTTAAACTGATTGACCAGAGAATATGGTACAATGCAAAAAGAAATGCGTATAGCAGCAATTCAACATTATTGCTTCCAAATCTCTGTAAAGTTGTTGCCTCTACACAACCAAAAGGGCTCTGGGAATAAGATCCTCCATTCAAATGCCCTAATGCAATCAAATCTGCAGAAAAAGTGGCAGCTTTAATTTACCATACATACTGTCTCTGTGTGAATTTATTTATTATTTATTTGTATTTATTTTCTGCTAAGTAGTCAGGAGTGTTTCAATACCTTCAGAGCTACTGCAACATTGGGCCTTGCACAAACAAATGATACGGGACAACCGCCAAGCCTGGGGTACCTTGTTGCGATCTATGAGTGTGCCAGAGGACAGAAGGAAGACCTTGAAGTATGTGTTGCCATGGGAATTTGCAACTGCTTCAGGAAGCAAAAATTGGGGCATGTGAAGACGGAAAAGTACTGCGATATAACACAGCTCGACTCTTCTGCTTTATATTGGCATGTTTGCATGGTTTCTATTTCTGGAGCACACAGCAAAGGGAGGGCTATACATTGAGTCAACAAACAAGCGAGACCTGTAAGCACAAATAGTTACAACCCCTCTGTTCCTGTTTTACTGGAATGTTCCCTTCTAAACCACAGGAAGAAACAACAATGGAAACCCAATCTTCAGCTATTCACTTGTTGTTTTTAGAAAAAGAAGAAATTGTACAATCACAGTTACAGTTCTTCAACTATCTAGCTACAGTTTGTGGCCTGTGTCCATGCCCATGTCTGTGTATTACTGTTATGTTGCACATGGTGGGGAGATGCTGGTGCATTGAAATTTTCACCCCAGAAAATTGAAGACATGTTTCAGGTGCCTAGGACTTACTTATCTGCCAATGTTTGTGAATTTTGTTTACATCACCAGCAGGACTGCAGCCTCAGGTCTTTAGTCCAAATAACCATCTGAGCCAAGATAAATAATCTGTGCCTCTTTGTATAGAAAAAAAAAAGCTTTTTGAATACATTCTATATGTTCCATACTTCAGTGGGGCTTCTTGTTCCAAAGAATGCAGCTCAGGGTCATTAACAGCATGCTTAGCACTGGCCACTTTCCTTTGTCAGAAAAAGCAGCTGCACAGGGCCCCAATCCAGTTGGGACTGCAGTGCATGGGAATAAGTTTTTCTTTTAAAAAAAATCCCCTGTGCAAAATTCCACCCCACACCCTGGTGCTATTTGCTGTCCAAATGTGCTATTTCAGAAACCAGCACCTTTAGTGAAGAGGTAAACAGAGGAAAGGATTATCCCTTTCCATTGGGTTCCTCATCCCTGAACTAGATGGATTGTTGATTTGCTCCAGCTGGGGCCCCTTTATGCTATTATATTCTTAAAATTGGCGGGCGGCACTGTGGGTTAAACCACAGAGCTTAGGGCTTGCCGATCAGAAGGTCGGCGGTTCGAATCCCTGTGACAGGGTGAGCTCCCGTTGCTTGGTCCCAGCTCCTGCCAACCTAGCAGTTCGAAAGCACATCAAAGTGCAAGTAGATAAATAGGTACCGCTCTGGCGGGAAGGTAAATGGCGTTTCTGTGCGCTGCTCTGGTTTGCCAGAAGCGGCTTAGTCATGCTGGCCACATGACCCGGAAGCTGTACGCCGGCTCCCTCGGCCAATAAAGCGAGATGAGCGCCACAACTCCAGAGTCAGCCACGACTGGACCTAATGGTCAGGGGTCCCTTTACCTTTACTTACTAAATGCCTAGAGATAAGACATGCAAGGGTGACTATTTGAAATCCTTCCCATGTGTTTCTTTTCTTGTTCAAATAATACCCAGCACCACTACCAAGCTGTCACATCTAATTTGAATATTTGTACTGATAGGAACCTCTCTGTCAGCAACTGCAAGGCTCTCCAATGGCCCTCAGAATTTTACCTGTGTTTCTTCTCACTTCCTGAAGTCAAATGGCTGTTCACAAAACCAAAGGAGGTTCCATTAAACATGAATGACACCCCAACAGCTCCTTTGTTGCCTGAGAGGTAAAACAAAACAAGAAACAGAGAGATCAATCCAACCCCCAGGGCTAACTAGAACAGCAAAAGACTTCTAAAGTGGAGTAGCGGATGCAGAGAAGAGGAAACCAGAACAGCAGGACTTCACATGTGTAATGCAGAGTTCCACTGAATATTTTCTTCCCAAAGCTTAGGAAAGAAAGTGAAAGATGAATTTCCCTCTGCAACTGAACAAAGTTCTATTCTTCCAGTTACACATTTTTCAGCAGAGCAATAAACCCTACGGTTTTCATTGATGGGACAGTTCCTGCAAATTATTCCTGTGAATAACATTGTAGTGGAAAAAGGATTTATATATATTTGCAAGGATGCAAGGCATTCCTGAATTCCCATCATACTCACATCTGATCTGACTTATGACAGTATCAATGGAATGATTTGTGGGAGCACACCGATGAGCACACCTCTAACACTGAGAGTACATTATTGCATGCGAGTACACTAGCACAAATCACTGTAGGATTATATCAGCTATTATAGTACATTTCCAAAGGATACATACCATACAGTATCAGCAATTTTGCTGACAAAGTTGAAAGAGGAAGCAGTGACTTTCAAGAATGGTCATGAAAAGAAGCATATCTTATGATACTCTTTCATATTCTGTTCAGTCTTTGGCTTCCTCTCATTTATTTGAATGTATAACCTTTGAGATCCAATGTAGGATTTTATTTTATTTTTTTTAAAAAAGGATCTATGTGGCCAAAAAAAGGTAAGCCTGCCCTCCATACCTTCTGCCCCGGTAAGCCAGCAAGGCTTTGGAAGTGGTCTTGCCACTTCACACACAGAGACAACCCCAAATCACACCGTTAGAATAGTGCACAAATGAACCTTTGGCTCGGGTGCATGTTTTAGGGCAGGAAATCCCATCGTGGGAATCGGGTACTGGAAACACCTCTCTGCATATCTTTCAACCTTGGGAGACTTGTTGTGATGAGAGTGTCTGTCAAGTACATTTTGTCCAAGCCTTACCCAGTCTGTTTGCAATTCCTGTCTTCACGTTGTCAATGCAGAGGTGGCTTATGCGATTCTCATGTTCTGGCTTGGCCAGGACAACAATCCTGATGTTCCAGAGGGTATGGATTGCTACCTAATCAGGAAAAAGGAAGTCAGCTGTCACATAGTTTGATGCAGCTGAACTGTAATATAGCCTAAAGCCATAATACAGTGGTACCTCAGGTTAAGTACTTAATTCGTTCCGGAGGTCCGTTCTTAACCTGAAACTTTTCTTAACCTGAAGCACCACTTTAGCTAATGGGGCCTCCTGCTGCTGCCGCACCGCCGGAGCCCGATTTCTGTTCTTATCCTGAAGCAAAGTTCTTAACCTGAAGCACTATTTCTGGGTTAGCAGAGTGCGTAACCTGAAGCATATGTAACCTAAGGTACCACTGTAAAGGTTATTTGTATTATGACAGACAGAGTCTATACTAAATCCTCCTCAAACATACCTCTGGTTCTCATTTTAGGGGAACGGCTGTAGTTCATTGACAAAGTACCTGCTTTGTATGCAGAAGGTCCCAGTTTAACCCTTGGCATCTCCAGGTAGGGGTGGGAATGTCCCCTATCTGAAACCCTGGACAGCTGCTGCCAGTCAGTGCAGACACTATTGAGCTAGATGTACAAATGGTCTGATTCAGTATAAGGCAGTTTTCTATTGTCTAAGCATGCGACCCAAATGAGAACGCTACTGAGTTGTAGGCCACATCCACGCTAAAGCACAATTAAAGCACATGACTTCCCCCAAAGAATCCTGGAGACCATAGTTTGTAAAATGTGAATGAGAATCGTAGCTCTTCTTCAGGGGAAACTTTGCACTTTAAATGTGGGGTGTGGATGTGACCCTCATTGCATACAGAAATAAACTACTGAATGGAAGTTGGGTTCAATATATGCCCTGCTTTTGATAACGACTGGCATAGCATACTCCTCCTAATGAGGAACAGCATTTAGGGCAATAGCATAAATTCAAGTGAAGCACAGGGTGCCCTCCCCATATTATACCCAAACTATATTTTACCTAATATTAGAGATGAGAAGCAGAATCAATTTTGATCTTTAACATCCAGCGTAGAACGATAATTAGTGGCATAAGACTTTTGACCCCAATAAAATATGTGCTGTAGAGGTGGCTGGGGAAACCCAGCCAGATGGGTGGGATATAAATAATAAAATTGTTGTTGTTGTTGTTATTGTTATTCTTGTTCTTATTATTATTAGGTGTCTAATATATGTAACAGCCTTCAGAAACAACATCTAAATTTTCTTCAAGAAGCAAGTATGCAGGCAATGTGGAGGATATACATTGCTAGTGAAGTCTACTATCCCTGTTTTGCTTTAAGCGTCAGAATAAAAATGTCTTTCCTTACCACTTTGAAGCTGATACTTGTAATCTCTTGCAAGGATTGTCTTAGAATCTCTTGCCATTCTTTCTCTCCCAGGGAGTCCTCCTGTGTGCCAATCACATAGATGTCATGTGGAATGTAGTCAGCTGTGTCATCTCGGGTCTTCCCCTGCCCCTTAGAGAGAAACCAGGAGCTGATCTTCTTTGGTGGAGGAGCATCACCTAGATGGACAAATCCAAAACCAATATGAAACTGATCCATCTAGCGCAGTATTGTTTACAGGACGTTTCCCCAGCCCTTCTCAGAGGTGCTAATGACCTTCTGAATGCAAAGTAAGAGCTCCACCACTGAGCTGTCCCGCAACTCTCCACTAGCCCACGAGGAGATAGCTTTTATATGGTTTACTACATGCAGAATCTCACATGGACATACACACATGGATAATATGCTTTGTGCCACATTTTATCTGCATTTCTCTGATGGACAAGTCACCACCTCCTTTCCTAGCAGATATTTAATTCAGCAGAAAAATTACTGTGGGGTGGGTTGTCCTTGTTGATTCCCCCACCCTGTCACCCAGCTCTTAGAAATAGGATCCCCCGTCAGAAAAGGAGTAGCCATTGAGGTGCCCTTGAGATGTTGTTGAACTTCCAACTTCCATCAGCCCCAGCAACACGGTCAGTGGTCAGGGACCACAACATCTGGCAAACACTATGTTTGGAAATTGCAGGAATAGATGAATCTGCCTATCTGATTATTGTCTTATACAAAAGAAGGCAATACATTAAATGACAGAGATGTTCAAGCAATAAAGGAGTATAGCAATGAGCAAGCAATAGCTGGCAAAGCTGTGATATGGTTACGTTAGAACCAAGCAGCACAAACATGCTAAACTTTATTGGAAATTCATTGAGACGAAACTTGTAGGAATCTAAACAGCAAAGATTGGGACACAAAACTAAAATGTATACCCAGGTTCCAGGTCCCAATGAAGATGGTGATCATATCAGGCTCTGGCTGCTCCGAATGCTTATTCTTCATTTGCTGTAAAAGTTGGCAGAAGCCTTCTCTCTTCTAAAAATGGAAGAGCAAAATACAAAGAAACCTGGCTAATAAGATTGCACTTGTTACACGGAGGCTGGAGCAAATCCCTCCCACATGGTGGCGTGCCATGTGGCAAGGACTAGTCATGCTGGGGCTGAATTTTGAAAAATTCAGATTCTTCTGAAGTTAAAAACCAGGATAAGTATATGAATGCTTGGGTCTGGGGCAGCCAACATGGTGCCCTCCAGACCATCCAGTAGAGGTCTAATGACTATTACAGTCTGCAATATCTGGAGAGTACCACATTAGCTATGCATCCGTTCCAGTCATTCTTTTACTTAAACTACGTGAAGATTGAAGGCAGTTCAACTAATTTCCACTAAGCTGCTCCAGAGCTGAAGTTTGTATTCTCCTTTCATCTATTACAATGAATGACTGAGATCTAATCTGCCAATTTCCTTGACCCTGTGCAAACACAAAGGATAAGCATGACTCATATTACTGCATAATTTTTATTACAGACTCACTTATGCTTAGGAAACGTTCTCTGGATATATTCTAGCTTTATTTGAACTGAATGGATGAGAGCCCTTAAAAGACTTCACTTAGTTTTCTCTTTGGTATAGGGCAGGGGGAGCCAATGTGGTGCCCTCCAGATGTTGCTGGACGACAGCTTTCATGAGCCCAGCCAGCATGGCCAATGGTCAGAGATGATGGGAGAGTACTATGTTGCTGGCAAAGGCACCCAAAGATGCCAACATTCTTCTCCAGAAACTCACATATGGAATATGTTATTGAATACCATGTAGGGGTGCCATCTCCTAGGAACGGAACCTTTTTTGGGGGGCCCAATGTTTTTTTGGGAAGGGGCCAGCCCCACAGTGTTCAAACAGGGTGGAGGAGACCAAGCCTGGAACCAAAAGTGGTGTGGCTTCAGTGGCAAGCTCCTTCTCCTCCTCCCGGGGACTGGCAACCACCGCTACACCACTGGCCAGATTCTCTTACTGGGGATGGGGACAGAACTTGATTATTTTCTCTCTTTACTTTTTTCTCTTTTTTACAAAATAGCAAAATAATGTCATAAATAGCCTTGCCTGCGTTAAAGGGCTCAGTGTGCACAAGTACCCATAGTGAGGAATTTACCTTAGAATCAGCAAATACATATTCTTTTCGGTGTGTTTTCTCTTTTTCTGTTTCCAGTACAATTACAAGCTTGTTAGGAAACTTCTGAGACTTGATGAGCTGTAGAACTAAGAAGAAGCAAGAGAACACTGGTTCTGGCAGCACAAATTCTGAAATGAAATGTACTACAATGCTGATACATGTCTGTGTATATGAAGTTGTAAACTCCAGTGCTATTTATAACCTCCTGGTCTATGATGAATAAGGTTAGATTTTTTAAAAATGACAGCAATTTAAGACTGAGCCTGAGGTACAAGTTTGTTATGGTTTCAAGGCCTAACTATTGCTGGAACACTTTCTGGTCATGAAACACTGAAGCTGCTCAGCACAAAGGAATATTGTGTAGGCTCTATGGCCCCAAACGCTTGAAGGGCTTGCCCACACTAGAGTTTATTGAGTGTTTGCAGCTGTTCACTGAATGTTTGCATTCCTCTTTAATTTGCATAGTCCACATGACACCCTCAACCTCAACATTTCACCCCTGTAAAATTGGGTTTATCTGATATGCAGCTAATCCAATAAATTGGGGGAAACCAGGTGCCCAACTGCTCTATTCAGTGTCACAGATTATTTGTCAGGGTGGGGTGTTGGGGGCGGGACTTAATATTCCCTTTCTGCTCTTCCCTTTCCACTACTTCCTCAAAGCTTTCATTTCTTTTTCAGCTGTGTTTTTACCTATTTCCTTTGCACTCATGAATGAAGGGGTATGTGTGTGTCCCCCTCAGATTTGCTCAAACCCAGAAAACTCACAAGTAAACAACTTAAAAAATTGTGCACTGAGAATTTATAAGTGCCATTGTAAAACACATTTCCTGTACTGTTGGCTGCCAGATCTCTGGAATATCAGCAAAAATATTCAGTGAATCCCAGTGTTCTCACCCATCTCAAATGAGCCCAGTATCTTACTTTTATTGTGAGTATAGAACTTGTCTTCAGGGCCATCCTTAGCTTTCTTGATAATGAGTTTTCCTAACTCAACATCAACCTTAAGATGTATTTTGGATGGAATTCCAAGAGAATCAGTTTTCACCTATGAGAAAAGGAAAACATTATTCATAAGTGATCCCCCCTACCATTTTGAATAAGATAACTAGCTCTTAACACAGCATAATTACATGCAAACACACACACACACACACACACACACACACACACATCTATATATATCCAGTATGCAGATTTTCTTGCGGCACTGTACTGTATTGAGGAACTTTGGTTGAGTGAACATGGAATGTTATTTTTTTTAAGAAGCAGAGCACTGTACCCATGAATTAAAAACATGGGGTTAGAGTCAATGTAGGGCTAGGCAGATTGCTCCATCAGCATACAGATTTCTCATTATTCTATAGAATGACCTCCCCCTCTTCTCTCACCCACTACCTATTTGTTCTGCAGTTTTCTCCGAGCCTCCAGAACAGATTTGGGTCTAGCGCAGGACACACATCCTGGGGGAACAACGGTGGGTCCTCTTATGCTAGTCCTAATTCTTGTGCTAACCCACAAATGACATTTAATACCACTCAACGTGCTGTTCTGACAGTCATGGTGCTTCTCTATAGCATTATAAAAACTTACTATACTACTGGAGGGGGAAAATAAAATTCACCTCAAAAGTTACAGGAGGGATAAGTGAACGTCGATGTGTTGAGTCGGGCCCTTCAATCAACAATTTTTTCACCTGTAAAAACGCAAGCACATAGATTTCTATTTGAAAGTCCTAAACTGCAGTTGGAGAGATCCCAGGTTAAGACAATCCATGTCATAATGCGCAGATCAGCAACGATAAATAAGCACCCTGATTTAGTGACAGAAATTCAGACTGTCATATTAATTAGGAAGAAACTGAGACTATTATTACTGAGATTAAATTACTATATCACCCTTCATCCAAGGTTCATAGGGAGGTTTACAATATACAAATGCAAAAATACGCAACACAATAACAACCCCAGTTTAAAAGGCCATATACAAAAATACATACTAATGTAAAGTATGCATTAAAATGCATCTATTAATGAAACTAGAATACAAAAATTCATTACATTTCGGGAAACTGCTTTCCAAAAACGTATATATTACATAAAATGTATAGATTAAGAAAAAAATCACTAAAATGATGATGAATTTTCATGAGGACTTTAAAAATAATAGTGATCAACTGATGTGGAAATGTGGATAACTGAACATAAGATTGGAAAAAATGAGAAACTGAGAGTCATTTGCTAAGGATGCTAAGAGTGGTTAGGGGACCCGTTCACAGAGATGCAATTCCCAGAGCGGTTTTTAACCATCTATCCCTTTCCCCATGGAACTCTTGTAATTGCAGCTCTGTAAGAGGGTCAGTTCTCAGCACCCTTTAACGAAGTACAGCTCCCAGGATTCTTTGGAGGGAAGCCATGACACTTTAAGGTTGTATGATACTGCTTTAAATGCAGTTGGGGCCCAGATCTATGGAAAGAAGAAGCTTGGGGATTTGACCTATGCATTGTTTGAAAGGAAGGAGGCTAGACACCTTACAAGAACTTTTAGTTCCTGGCTAGCAGAAGAAAACAGATAAAGAAAACATAGACATAAGAATGACAGGTGTGTGAATAAAGCTACTGGAAAATAAAGAGGGAGCAATGAAGCTTATTGTTTCCAGTGTTGAACTCATCACTTGCCCTTCAGCAGCTGGTCCAAGAGTGGCTTATAACAGTTGAAAGTTCAGTGTTAAAAGCAGTTAAAACTAATTAAAACAAACATTGCCATACCTTGTCTTCAATGGAAGAAAGCAAGCCAGTCAACTGGACAAGTTTTCCACGGGTGGCGTCACAACATGGCTAATAGAAATAATGCAGAAGAAGCAAAGTGTTAGGTACCAGTGAAGTAACTCCCTCCCTCAGTGGAAGCTTGAAATTGTACCACAAGCATAGATCATCTGTGATACGTGTCAGAAAAAAGAAAGAAAAGCCAGCACTGGAGTGCCTTATATTATGTCAGCAAGTCCCCTGCATCCTGGAATTTAAGCGAATTTGCTGAACAGATAAATCAAAGACAATGCATTTCAAACTTGGCATGTTGAGGCTAGCGAGTGATGCAAAGGCAGTCTAGAGCCAAGCCATGTAGGAAAACTGAAATGGTGACATTTACAGAGCCACAGGTGGAAGAAGTACTTGGAATACCTGATTTATGTGGGCTGATGGAAGGAAAGTCTTGCCAGAGAAATGCAGAGGGTCCATCCAGATAACTGCTTATTTAACATGCATCCTGATTTGCTTACACAGAGGTTGGACCATACCTGAGGATGCCAGGGATTGGATCCAGAACCTCTTGCATGTGCTTTGTGTAGTCTCCAACTGCCTCGAAAATGCCGGGACTGTCATAAAAACCCTTAAGCCGCCATGGCTTCTCACTATGTCATGCAGAGTCCAAAATTCTGCAAGCGGGGAAAGGGAGTGGGAAAGGGCAGGGGCAAGGGGAGGAGAAGGAGGTGGCCCCTTGCAGAGGCAGTGGTCATAGCCGCCAACGGTAGAGACTACATTGCTGATGGAAGCCTCACAGTTTTAGCATATATCATCTAAGGCTCCAAGACATTTGCTGGTACAGTAGTGTTACATACTTCTCTTGGCAACAGCTACTGGGGCAGTTCAGCCAGCATACCCTTTTCCCTGTTCCATTGGCATTACAGTGGTACCTTGGGTTAAGAACTTAATTTGTTCTGGAGGTCTGTTCTTAACCTGAAACTGTTCTTAACCTGAAGCACAACTTTAGCTAATGGGGCCTCCTGCTGCCACCGCACCGCCGCTGCACGATTTCTGTTCTCATCCTGAAGCAAACTTCTTAACCCGAGGTAATATTTCTGGCTTAGCGGAGTCTGTAACCTGAAGCGTATGTAACCTGAAGCGTATGTAACCCGAGGTACCACTGTATATAGGGGCTGCATGGGGGCAACGGTGGAGCAAGCTGATCAGGTGCCTGGGGTGGCACGCATGCCGTGCATCCAGGAGCGGGGCCAGTCGCCCATGGGGCGGGGCGAGCTGGGGCAGGATGCTCTGCAGGGTCTCAGAGGAGTCTGCATGCCTCCTCCCACTCAGCGGCCCTACAGCTGAGGAGGAGAAGGCGGGTGGACCATTTGGGGCAGCGCAGAGCCTGCGGGCGCTCAAGCCACCATGTCACTCCCAGGAGAGACGTGTGGCTTGGGCGCGCTGCAGGCCCAGCGGTGAGTGCCACCCAGCATTTTGTCACCCCCCTCAATGGTGACACCCAGGGCAGTCCGCCCCCACTACACACACCCTTCCTCCGCCCCTGCATGGGGGACACTGTTGTAGAACAAAATGTCTCTATTTTCATCTCAGGAATGTTGGAAGGTATGCTGTATCCCTTCCCTTAAAAGGGTGGTGAAAAACTATACACTGAGAGATGTAACAACTTGCAGTCTTGGATCTGAGGAACCTTGATGCACTTTACCTTATAAAACTGAGGGAACTGAGAAAACAAATGCTAGCACAGTGCAGCTGACCCTGCTCCATCCCTTGGAGTCAAGAAACAAGTTGTTTGGCATAATTATGCAGTAAGTGCTTTCCCACATCCCCTGCCAGTTTGATGCTCTCATTTCAACCTGCTCCACCTCCAGCAGATCATACCTGAGAATGTCGATGGAGCCCTGGAGGCAGCTGCTGGTCAAACACCATCTGTAAGGACTCCAGAGAAGGAAGAGTCCGAGACACCTCACTGAAAGCAGAAAGATATGAATTTGAGATTTGTGGTCATAAGAACCTCTCTGTGTAGTGCTAGACAGACAAGCTGTTGCTAATCAGCCCAAAGGAGACTGCTTGAAATTATGCCATGCTGATTTTCAGTAGCACAAGCTGCAAAGGTCAGTCTTTAGAAACTTGAATTTAGTTCTAGGATGTATTGCTAAATAAGCAAGAAGCTCTAAAAAAATGCAGGTCTTCAATACAGGATGTGACTGTGTGGGCAGAGCTGCAGAACTGATAACAAGAGTTAAGCTGATAGTAATTCCCATGTGTGCTCAAAAGGGAAAGGAACATCTATATTTGTCGGTCAGATTCTGCAGCAAACAGAGTAGTCTCCCACCAGAAGGAACAAGGTTTACAGCAGGATTGCTTCAGTAAACTAGCCTTCAGGAAAGGCTTAACATACAAATTCTGTACACACAGAATTTCCCTGTTAGCTACCAATCGAAATGTGCCTCCAGAGTCCAGACTAACTTGTGTTTACCTGAAAAGTCCTTTGCAAAGTGTTGCAAGCAATTTCTTCAGCTGAGGGAGATTCCAAGGCGCTTGCTGTACTGTCTCAAGATCACTGGTGACATGAACTCGCAAATAATCCTGGATGAGTTTGAAGTGCTCTTCTGGAATACTGTGAAGGAAAGGGGAGAAACTGCTTGGAAGACCACTAAGGCTTATGAGCTTGCAAATGGGCAAAATATCCTAGTGAATGAGAGCTAGTGTGATATCAGACCTGAGAACAAAGGGGAGGGAGGGAAGCAGGGGAGGCAGCTGTGGCAGGGAGAAGGTCCCAATTCTGCTGCTTATCACTTAAAAATTGATGATTTTTTTCTAAGGAAGGGAGGTGTCTGGGGGGGGAAAGCTGCCAACACCACTTCTGTAATGGTAACTCACAATCATATAGTGATTTTGGGAGTGTTCAAACTACTTCGTTCAAACTACTTTTTCAAGGTAGGTAAATAATGCAGATAACAGGGGCAATAAAAAGTGAACAAAAAACTTCGTGCTGTAGGCAAGAATTAAAGCAGGGGCACCTTGATTTGTAGCTCAGCTTGGTCCTATGAACCTTTATTCAGAAGTAAGTTCTACTGAGCCCAATGGAACTGACTCCCAAGCATGTACACAGGCGACTGCAGCTGTGACCACGATGCTCCACCAGCTATTTATCTCTTTCTTGTTCATTACTATGTTATGTATGAGTAACTCCTTATACTGAGGGAAGGAAGGCGTCCTTCCTGTCTGCAACCCACACAAAAACAACCCTTCTAACCTTTTCCTGAGAGGACTCCCAGCCAGCTCATTTAGCTGCCATCTGCAAAATAATTTTGAGCCCCACCCTCTTATCAGGTGGCAGATTTTTGTGTTTGCAGTATTAGGGTTGACAGCCTCCTGTACCTTTTATATAGCGGGGGAAAGAGAATTCCACCGCATGCAAGGTCTCCTGTTACTGCAGCACCTAGTAAAAGGATCTCCCTTGGGGGCCCTATTCAAAATGGCTGTGATAAGCAAAACACAGTAAAATACGTTTCTAGACTTACTGTTGCTACTTCCTCAAATAAATGAATGGCTAGATCTCACCTGCTGGTGTCTTGGTGCTGTAATCGCTGGAGCAGTGTCTCAGAAAGGGATGGTTTGCTCACTTCCACCACCTGGGCATGTTCATTTGGAGAAAGATCTTCTTTTGCCTCAGTTGCCAGAGGTGGTACTGACATGCTGCGTGGAGGTAATAGAGGTGGCACAGGTATAGGATCTGTCGCAAAGGGGAAGGAAAGAGTAAGATCCAAAAGCTCTCCAGCTGTCTTTCCATGCTACTTTTAAATGGCTTTTTGAATTTTCAGTTGGGTGCTATTCTGAGGGTATCTATGCTGTACTCTGTGTAAATCAACAGAATTTACATTGGCTTAAACTAAGCCAGCATATGTTGCCCCGATGTCCTCAGCCTGGCAGCGGGAGAACAAACCTTTAAGAGTTTTACTTATACCACCCTTAGGCTGGCCTAAGTTCTGCTAAGGTTGCCAGGTCATGTGATAGGACTGAAAGAGCTTTGAAATAGGTGTAAGTCTCTCCTTAACCTGCCCCACCCTTGCCCCACCCCCAAAACAGTTACACCCATAGGTTCCACAGGCTTTCATTCCACTGGCTAAGCACTGGCTGAGCCAGACAGCCCAGTATCTGCCTATTCCAAACTCGCTCATCCTGGAAGATCTTAGGTTTTGATTGCACTGTTAAGAGGATTCAAATCCTCACTCAGCCATGAAAATCACTGGGTGACCATGGGCCAGTCACTGTCTCTCAGCTGGTTTATGCCACGGGGATGCTCTGAGCATAAGAGGCAAGGTCCCTTTGGTCCCCATAAAATATTTGAGGGGCCCACTGAAATGGTGTGCATGTACCACATCATGTGATTAATTATGTGGGGTGGGGCTTACCTGCCCCCCCATATTTTATTCAAGTTGGTACCCCTGCTCTGAGGATACAAGGACTGGGGGAACATCCTATGTACTCTTGAGCTTCTTAGAGGAAAAGTGGGATATAAATGAAATAAATCATTTTACATCTCATGGTAGATTGACATCAGCAAACACACCCACCAAGCAGTGGAAAAATTTACATCCTTGCAAAATACATTTTCTTGGGAACCAAATATCAGTGAAGAATTCACAAATTTCACAGCCAGAGCTAGTGCGGCTTTGAAGAGGTTTCACGTATAATGTACACCTTCTGACCACAGTGGAAGTATACAACCTTAATTATCAGCTTCCTTTCTTTATGCTTGCAGAGCAATCAAAATACAGCTGGCATATTAAGAAACTGAACCATTTAAATTTAAGTAGTAGATTAGATTTTTTTTTAATGATCTTGCTAAATTCAAATTGTCAAGAACTGCAGCCATGGTTATGAAAACTTAGCTGGAAGCAATATGGCATTTTTAAAGTAGTGTGGTATTACTTTTCAGACTCTCTCCCCAGCTAACTTTGGTTGCTTCTACCTTAGCTGTTTTGTCAGCAACTGCCAAGCTTCATTTACACACTTTTTACACAGAATATAGATGACCCATTTCATGCCAGGTTTTTCTGTGTTGTCGTTTTTCAGACCTGATTTGTGGTGCTTGCTATCACTTTAGATGCAATAGCAGTGTCAGCATCTTCATTACAGACTGGCAAACGGTTACTGGGTTTTTTCCAGGACTACTGGGTTTTTTCCAGGACTACTGTGCCTTTAACTATATAAGCTTTGTCTTTGTGACTTCTGATCCTGTAACTGCTTTCTGTTCCATGAAGGCACAGCAATACTGAATTGCCTCTCAATTAATCAGTTTCTCTTCCTCAAGTGGGAGAGGGGTGTGTGTGATTGAACTATTGCTTTCCATTTTTTTTTATTCTTATTATTTTGTTTTAAAATGGTGAAATAGTAACTGTTTTAATTGCAGTTCCAAATGACTGTACTGTATAAAAATTATGTTTTAGCAGTACTAAATGACTCTGGTGCGGAAGCTGCCTTCTGCAGCTTAGAAGCACAAAAGAACATTTAAAACTGAAGTAAGAAACTTTAATGAACAAAGAACAATGAGTGTGCTAAGTGAATGAGAAAAATCGGAAATAGGAAAAGAATTATAGATGCAACAAAAGAAAATTGAAAACGACACCTTTGTGGAAGTACTGAGCTAAATATGCCTTTGTTATAGAGAATTTAAAATGCACAGCCAATGAACCTTAAATCCATTATAGGATATGTAGCAGCTTATTCCTGTTACTTAAAGCAATTAGCTGCTGTATAACATTATGTATTACCCTAAGCAATGAGTCTAAGCAATGGTCAAGAGGGCAGATATTTAGAAAATTAAGAACAGTTTAAGCTGTTGTCCTGCAAACTTGCAACAACAACAACAACAACAATATTGCCTAGACCTGCACAAAACTTGTGCAAGGTGAATGCAAGCAAGCAGCAAAATCAGGACATTTATTGAGCCTCTAAGAGGCTGGTCACCATACATGGATGGTAGACTACCTTTCATTCAGTGAGTCAAAATTTCTACTGGCATGGCTTATAGATTTGTGGTACTGCCCACCTGCTCCTTGAAGTAAGTGTGTGTGTGTGTGTGTGTGTGTGTGTGTGTGTGTGTGTGTGTGTAAGAAAGACAGCCTTTATAGTGGGCAAAGGCTAAGAATTTACAATTCCTTCTTCAACTGATAGGTTTTATTGATTAGGTCTGGACAATTTAACACTGTTATTTCCAATAAACTGACAGTCTTGGGAGCACAATCTTCTGTGTTTTGAATTTCTTACCCATATCCTCCTCTGGCTCCTCTGCTGCCTCCTCCTCTTCCTTCTGGACTGGAAATTTAAGGCTCCGGATCAGACCCATATTCTCTTTCTTGTAAAACTCTATCAGATCATCCAGGTTATTGAAATACTGCACCGGAACCCCTTCAGATGCCTGAAAACACCCCACAAAGCACAGATGTCAAATATTGCTAAATATCATTCCCACCAAAAAAAAGAAAGCGCATATAGTGGTGGACAATAGTAAAATGAAAGCTCAGTCCACACAATGTCACATCCTTTGTCATCTTTCCAATTAAGTCTGTGGCACTACAGCAGCTAGGAATGATCAGAAATGGAAACAGAAACAGCCACTGCCACAATTCACATGTTCTAGAGTCAGGAATGGAAATCATGCAATGAATACAAGCAGTATTTGCTATCGTTAATTTTTTTTAGTCCATAAATGTTATGTAACCAATTATCTGCAGTTTGTTAAGAGTTGCTCTGTGAGGGATAAACTACAGTGCCCAGAATTCTTTGAGGGAAGGAATGTGTTTCAAATGTACTTTAAAGGTATGGTGTGTGTGTGTGTGTGTGTGTGTATGCAGACCAAGCATGACTATTATCAGCTATAGCCCATTGTCTCCCCAGGAACAGTTTTAAACAATGGGCAGCTGGTTAACTTACATACAGAGGAACTCTGTCTTCACAAGCGAATAGCAAGATCAAGAGTGTACCCCTCTGCCCTCTTTCGTTGGAAGCATAAAGCCCCATTAAACTCAGTGGGGCTTATTTCAGATGAGACATGGATAGGATTGCACTGTGGGTATATCAGACCAGACAAGCACTCCTGTGTTTCAAATGATACAAACCTAAGCAAAAGCTTCTCTTCAGATGGGCTACATATACAACAAATATTTAAGCACCCCCCAAAGAATCCTGGGAATTCTAGTTGCCCCCCAAAGAACTGTTAACAAACTACAGTTCCCTGGATACAGCCTAAGTCAGCAGCGTACATTTCCCCCTCACACTTGCCTATGCCTTAAAGGAGAAAAAGTAGAGGTTTCCCATAAAATTTTCTGGTACAAACAGATTATGGAACAGCCTTTATGTGCAGTGGAACCTCGACTTACGTACGGCTCTACTTATGTATGATTCCAGTTACGACCTTCAGTAGGTGCTTCGACTTATGAACTTTCCTCTAGATAGGAACAGAAGCCTTGCCGGCAGCCCAAAGCTTGCCCGGCCGGCTGCAGAGCAGCACTGGGGCCTCTGCCGCCGGGGAGAGGGCCCCCATCCCACCCCCGAAGCTGTGGAAGAGGTGCTGCCTGCAAGAGGAACAGCAGGGTGCACTGCAGCCCCAAACCCCGCCGAGGAACTAACCTGAGGAAGTCCAGAGAAGAACCTGGCCTGGCAAGAAAAAAAAGTGCCCCTGGCTGAAGTGAATCAGCTCTTTACTGACCCTTGCCCCACCCCCAGCTTGTAGCCAGGTAAGCCAGTCCACCCTCAGTGCACGTAAGAAAAAAATTAAATGTTTATTTTTTTCATCTACAATACTGTCTTATTTATTTTATAGTACAGTACATTGATCATTGCCTTCATTTTATGGATCTATGGTCTCGTTAGACAGTAAAATGTGTGTTAAACTGCTGTTTTAGGGGGTGTTTTTCATCTAGAACGGATCAATTCACTTTTCCATTACTTTCTATGGAAAAGTGCGCCTCTACTTATGTACGTTTCGAGTTATGACCAGACCTCCAGAATGGATTATGGTTGTAAGTAGAGGTTCCACTGTATAGGCATTTCATTTGAGACAACAATCACAAGAGTTTCAGTTTCTTCATTTCATTGAGAAGGGATTTACTTCCTTGTCCCTTAAATCAGATCACTGTTGTCGTTTCCTGGCTTTCAGCAAACAGAAGCTCATAATCTATGCACCATAATCTTTCTATTCTGGGAAAAAGAGTGCTGTGGCGGCAACCAATCTGTCTGGGCTGACTTCCATTTACTGCTGGCACAATCATTTACTGGTTCGCCCTATTCTCTCTCTCCCCCCCCCCCCGCCCCCTGCTTTTAGCTTCCATTTACTACTACAGTACTAGCATTTTCATTCCCCTTCCTCCATCACTTCTTTTAGACAACCTACTAGAAAAATTACCAGAGCTAAAGCTAGGAAGCGGATCCAAAAAGAAATCTCCTATTTCAGCCACTTCACACCAATATTCTTGGATCCTCTTACATTCCCACCACAAAAGAAAATTGTCAGCATTTGTACTCATGCATCTCCATCATATCTTTGCATTCATTCTGCAGAACGTAATTAATTTTGTAGCCAAGAGGCACCATCCATATGAAACCTTAAAAGAATTGTCTCTCAGACTTGTAGAAACTGAGTAGCTGCTTTCAGTGTGTGAAAATAACTTGCCACATTTCTTCTGAAATTACTGGTTCACAAATATTAACCCTTCTTAACCTTCAGTGTCAATCCCTTTCCCCTTTACATTGGTTCATCACTACATAAAAATAGCTTGTAGACTGTTGGCAAAAGCACTTTGGGGGATTTTAACCTTGACAATATTTTTTCTAGCACACATTCTTGATCTGCTTATGGTGTGTGTCACCTATATCAATCACTCCAACAGCAGCCCATCTATTATGGAAAGTAGGGTACTGCTCTACCAACCTCAGCCAGCCCCCATCTATCTTCCTTTCTTCTTCTTCTCTCTCTCTCTCTCTCTCTCATTAAGGCCACCTTCACACCATAAATTTAAAGCACTGTAATACCACTTTAAACCACCACGGCTTGACCCAAAGAATTATGGGAGCTGTAGTTTGTTAAGGGTGCTAAGAGTTGTTAGGAGACCTCTGTTCCTCCTCACAGACGCACAAATTCCAGAGTTCTCTGTAAGCAAGATGGACTTTTAAGAGAATTGTAATTTTGTGACAGGAATAGGCATCTTGTAAGTTAACAACCCTCAGCACCCTTAACAAGCTGCAGTTCCAAAAATTCTTTGTGGGGAAGCCATGACTGTTTAAAGTGGTATCATGGTGCTTTAAAAGTACAATATGAAAGTAACCTGAGTCTGGCTCCACCTCCTGTTTGGGCTCCCTGCCTTGTACCCTACCAGTCACAATGGGCACCAGCCACCCCTGAATTCCCACCCCCACCAGAGAGATCAGTCCTTCCTCAGTACGGCTTGGAGACTGGAGTGGACATAACAATATTTATCCCATACAGACCCAGTGAAAATACCAAAAAGTGCTATTAGTGTCATCAGGGCTGCAGCAAAATCTTGGGGGAAATATTGATTGCATTTAATATAAACCATCTACGTAGGAATGTGGAAAGTTGAGGGGAAAAGTGTACAACATGGATTCTGGCTCTGGGTGTTTTTACATTTTTAAATTTAATGAGGAACAGAAATGGAAACAAGCAGTGGAAGCAGAAGTGAGAAATGCACAACCGCAGAAAGCAAGCTGGGATGACGGCTGAGGTCCATGAGAGTCACTATCTTTAGTAGTCAAAAATCACAGTTTCAAAAGACAGTCTCTTTTCTCCCCCTCTGCTCATGTTTGAAATGCAAGCCCAAATACATGGGCACAGCACACTTGCTCAATGTGTAGAATAAGGCTTAAAGCTAACACAGAGCAGCCGGTCAGGGGGAATTGCTTCACCGATGTGTTTTAAGGTCATCTAGCCCAAGTAAGCCAGATCACACCATCAAGCACATGGCTTCCATCAAGGAATCCTAGGAACTGTATTTTACAGAGCTGTAATTCCCAGCTCCCTTAACAAACTAGAGTTCTCAGAATTCTCTGGGGAAAGCCATGTGCTTTAAATGTATGTTTTGGATGTGATCTGACTTATTTGGGCTAGCCATGTGTGGATCACTATATAACTGTGAAGGTCCACACTCCTTACCCAAGACATGCATAGGGATATTTGCCACATTGGAGCTGGGAGCCATTAGCAGAACCACTGATTGGCAACTAAAAAATCTCATCATTGCCCACTCCCAATATGCCCCTCTTCCACCACATCATGCCTACTAAGAGAGCTATTCAATAGCAGTCCCAGGTTTCCAGCTACTTACTATGTAACACCCCCCCTTTTCTACATGCCACTGTTTGCTCTCCAAATTCCCCAAATGCCAACATTTGATTCACTGGGTCCACTATCCATTATCCAGACCTTTCAATCTGACTTCAAACCAGGTTTTGGTACAGAAACTACCATTCAGTGCAGATGTAAAATGCATGGCTCCACACATTAGAGCACATGGCCCCCCCACCACAGAATCTTAGGAACTGTAGTTTGTTAAGGGTGTTGGGAACTGTAACTCTGTGAGGGGGAAACTACAGTTCCCAGAACTCTTGGGGAAAGATATGTGCTTTGAATGTACTTTAAATGCATGGTGTGGTTCTGCCCTTGTGGTCACTGGATGGATAGCAGGGGGAATTCCACTCTCTCTGTATCATTGAGACCTGCACTGTAAATTTTTAATAGAATGGGGCGGGGAGTTGATGTTGAGGTGTCCACTAACAGCCAGTTTTCATGGCCCCAAATATCATCTCTGTGGAGTGTAGCTAAACTGCCCCAGACAATGATGCTGTCAGAGCAGGACAGGACAGAGGTCAGGTCTTCCCCTCAACAGAATAAGCAGGAGGGATCCCAAATGCAGCAGAGCTGTCATACAACGGTTCTGAAGTGAAGCAATACACATTAACTTGTAAAAAAAAATAAAGAATCCCTCCCCGAGTAAGGCCACTGAGTTTAAAATTATCTTACTGCTCCACAGGCCAGAGAATGCACTTTAGACCTCAGTAAGCCCCTTGAGCAGAACCCCAAGAGCTGGAGAAGTGAGATCTCACCAAAAATAGCTGTCATAGCCGCTGCTTTGCAAGCACCACCCACAACTTATGTAAAGGAGGCTTTGACAGAGGGGCCTTCGGTGGTGTTGGGACAGCGGTGGGATGGCAGCTTCCTGTTTCACCTCAGGTGGCTAAAAGGGACAGGCCGTCCCTAGGTGCAACAAGCTCTGCCCCCTATTGTGGGTGGGAAACACTGAGATAGCATTTGATTGGAAGTGCTCGTGTGGGTGAACATGCACAAAAAACGCACATGCGCATTAGTAGTCTGGTGAGTGTGCGGCCTCAGTGTGTGTTTGAGTGGGTGAGAGGGAAGGAGCTATAGCTGCCTGTGAAGCAAGGAAGCTGGGGGGTGGGGAGAGAGAAAGCTGTTGGGGAGGGAGAAAAGGTTATGCAGGCCCTGCTCCCCCATCCCCTGCCAGATATGCTTTTGTAAACATCCTTTACTAAATCTAAAAGCCCTGAAACCCACTTTGGGCAAAGCAATTCCAGAAGCCTATCACAGTAATGTGACCTTAAGATGGGACTTGCAGCTGGAAGAAAAAGCTGTTTCCCAAAATACAAGCCAGCCGCAAGTTTAGACTATTTTAAATGCAACTTTGCGGGTGGAAAGGAAAGTGGAACTGAATGAGGATGACAGGGGGAGTGTGAGCTTTGTTGGTGTGGCTGACAGTAAGCTGTGCTCATTACTTGTACTGAGGTTTAGTTGTTCCTAAAAGCCAATGTGTTGAAATCTCATGTTCATGTTTCTACAAAAGTTCTCACTAACAGCAGATGAGGTAAACCTGTTTCTGGGCTGTACCACTGTAGACTGGAGGTGCCAGTTCTCATGGCTGAGTGCTCGAAAATGTCCCTTTAGATAGAAACCTAGCTTTCTAGAAAGAAGTCTAGGCTAGAAACCTTTCCTTTGACATCTATTTTTTTGATAGGGAGGGGATTTTTGTATGCAGGAAAAGTCTGTCATATGAACCCCCGACCTGCATGTACAACCTGAAGTGGGCACAAACGGGAAGCATTTTTCACCTCCTCTGCTGTTCATGGTAATTGGGATAAAACTAAACGCGATGTTTCCTCACAGTGCAAAATAGCACCAGGGGCTGGGCTGGGGGAATGTGATTTTAACTGGGACCGTAACCAGAGTGTGGGTTGGTAAGAGTTAAACTCTTCCTCCCTGTCCGCTGTGGCACCCAGTGCTCCTAGGATCCAGCTGTGATGAATACTTGCATTTTTTTAAAAAAAATGCTCACGTTAAAGAGGGATATAGGCAGCTGCCTTATACCAGTAAGACCACTGATCCATTTAGCTTAGTACTATCTACACTGACTGGCAGCAGCTCCCAAGGTTTTCTGATGGGGACCTTCCCAGCCCTAGTTGGAAATGCTGGGGTTGAAGCCTGGACATTCTGTGCATGAAACATATACCATACCTCTAAGCTACAGCCCTTCTCCATTTTAACATCATATTGAATCTGGGCCTGGTTTAGTCTCAGAGCTGCATTCCCTCCCTTCCAAAGGGCAGATGCGCGTGGGAGGCAAGGCCAGAGGCAAAAAGTGGTCTGAGCAACAGGTGTGCCTCCCACCTTTGAACATTAGTACCTTTTAGCCATGCAGAGGTTTCTGTCACCCATCCAGACAAGTTAAAATGTATTATCACAGTTCAAATATACATTCTAGCCAGGTAAGAGCACAGAGCAGGGATGGTGACTTGCCCAGAGAGATGAGACATGATCAGGGGAGAGTCTCGAGGGCCAGATCGAGAGGCTTGGAGGGCCACATCAGACCCCTGATGTTCCCCTCCACTGCTTCAAGCCTTCATCAATAGCGCTGAGTGATAAAAAGGTCTATAAATAACATTTTTCTTGGTAATTTTCTTCAGCTCCAGGGGTTTGTTTTTTTAATGCAATAAGTGTTTCTTTAAGGTATCAGTTCCTGGGTTTTGGTTTTATTTGGGTGCAATGGCGGTGGGGACACTCTTATTCCTAAGTCCTTATAGAACGCAATATTGAAGACACAAGCCATTGAGATCTTAGAGAAAGATAGAGAATGCAACAAACTCCCTTTTGATTTTGTTTGGGGACATAATTTAAAGGCAGTCACATTAATCTATCAATGCTGGTGCTGTTTTATTTTTTCAGTTATTCATAATAATCATGTTCACAGGATGGTGTGCAACGAAGCTGTACCATTAGTGCAATGATTTCTACCTGCACAATAGGAGTTCCTCTCCCATTCCTCTTCCCATGCCACCCCCTCTCCAGAGAATTCTATTCTAGTGGTTCCCCCAACCCTCTGGAGCAAATCTGGGGTGTGGGGTGCATGTATGGAGAATGGAGAGGGAGAAGTCCCATCACACATGGGTTTTTTTTGCTAGCGGGAGGATTTTGTTGGATACAAACCATTGTTTTCTACTAAAATAAACTGCATGTCATAATCTTCTATCATTTTCAAATTTCCTGTTAAGAGTACATCATGTAGAATATATATCTTAGCTAATTTCTCTTTTCACGGTTTCTCTAATATTGACGATTACCATCACTGCCTTTCCTTTTCCTGACATTAGAGATGCCCAAGGGGTAGCCACATGCAGCTGTTGTTAGTGGTACACACTGCATTTCCTCCCCATTCATAAATGCCAGAAATTTGCTTTTAAAATAAATGTTTTTCACAGGTTTCCAAACAACATCCCGTTGTTTATTGAAATGTTCTAGTTGCCCTGGGTTACCAGGAAAATGGGTGCTTGCATGCTTCTGATAAGCACCTAAAATTTGAAATTAAGCTATTTAGAACACTCTATTCTGTGTATGCCCTAAAACAGTTATGCAGGAGACTATGTGTGTAGTTGAAAAATAATTATCTGCCAACATATGCATTATAGTACAAGTGCACAGCATTTACGGAACATACCATGCCGACATTGTCTAAAATACTGTACTTAGGGAATGGGTAATTAATTTTTAAAAAACATACTGTAATTAAATAACACATGGTACTTCCTCTTTCCAACAAGTGTTGGCATAAAGACAAGTAACACCACTCTTTGCGTTTTCAAGCGGTTCTGTCATTTCAAAAGCTAAAATAGCAGTGGGGTGGTTTTTTTGGCATGCTGTTAATCTGAACTCCTAAATGCAAGACATGAAAAGATTTATATGTAGTAACAATAGCTGTAATGCACAGTGACATATGTAATAAATTGAATCTCCTAAAAGACAGAAGCATCTTCCGAAAGCACTTTGAGATTATTTACACAGTCAGTATCCAGAGGTTATTATTGCAAGATTGTCATACTGAAACAGCAGCCTAAATCTACATGAACCAGGATTGTTTGAGCTGTGCAAGGTTTTCTTTTCTTTTGTATATCTATCCCTAGGCCCCAACTGCACTGTGCATTTAAAGCACTGTTCCATGACTTTCAGCAGTCATGGCTTCCCCCAAAGAGTTCTGGGAACTGTAGCTTGTTAAGAGTGTGGAGAGTTGTTAGGAGACCCCTGTTCCCCTCACAGAGCTACAGTTCCCAGAATTCCCAGGCAGTGGCGTAGCATGGGGTGTGCAGGGGGGGCCGGCCGCACCGGGCGCAACATCTGGGGTTAGGGCAAATCCATGGGTTAGGGGGCGCAAATCCATGGGTTAGGGGGTGCAAATCCACGGGTTAGGGGGCGCAAATTACTTGCCTTGCCCCGGGTGCTGACAACCCACGCTACGCCACTGTTCCCAGGGGTTGATTGTTAAACCACTCTGAGAATTATAGCTCTGGGAAGTGAATAGGGGTATCCTTACAATTCTCAGCAAAAAAAAAAAAGGTGTAGAAAATGCATATGATTTTAATGCATTTTTGGTGCTTAAAAAAAAATCCCACCAAACCCAGGGTGGAACAGACCTATGATGGAGTGTATGCAGAAGTAACACAGAATGCAAACAATTTGATCCATCTATCCCCAACTGACATACAGGCTCATGGGGAGAAAGGCAATCCTCTTTGTATTCCTGCCTTGGGTCGTGCAAATCTTTAAAAGCCAAACTCAGCCATGCATTCTCTTTGGCCATTAGCAGGTCACTATGTTCTTCTATGGAACTGTGCATCACCCACCAGAGGGATGGATCCTACTCATCTATTACATGGCTATTTTCCCCAGGACGCAAGAGAGATAAGCCAGGGGTTCTTGGTCTTGCTGTGAGCAGGTGACTTTCTGCACTCACTTCAGTTCTCCTGCATGTAAGCAATTGTGCTTAACTGGTGGCTGTGTAAAAAGGCTTTCAAATGTGACATTTCCAAAAATGATGGAACAGAATGCCAATATGCACAAGCTGAAAACTGAATGAACTTGGGTTTCAATACTGAAAATATGAAACTGCTTAACACAGTGCTTCGGGCTCCCTTTGGGAGCATACCAGAGTTGTCTCCAGGTGTTTGTGCTCATATGGGCAAATATTGTGAAATGGAATTGGTACAGACAGCATTCTTGCTTGCCTGGGCACCATCTTATATTTGTCACCATGAAGGTGTGACAGGAGAGAATCAAAACTACTTGTATTAACAAAT
Organism: Podarcis filfolensis; assembly: GCF_964270895.1. NCBI lineage: Eukaryota > Metazoa > Chordata > Lepidosauria > Squamata > Lacertidae > Podarcis > Podarcis filfolensis. Next base: position 39,355,721 of record NC_139608.1, on the reverse strand, counting down.
AATAATTGTGTGAGCCAACTCAGTTACTGCTCCTACATGCTGTAAGGTTCCATAGGGCTGCCATATTTCAAAAAGCCTTCGAGCTACAGTGGTACCTCAGTTTATGAACTTAATCCATTCTGGAAGTCCGTTCTTAAACCAAAACCGTTCTTAAACCGAGACATGCTTTCCCTAATGAGGCCTCTCGCCACCAGTGCTCTTCCACCGTTCGGATTCCGTTCTTAGACCGAGGTAAAGTTCTCAAACCAAGACACTATTTCTGGTTTTGTGGAGATTGTAAACCAAATCGTTCTTAAACTGGACTGTTCTTAAACCGAGGTACCACTGTATTTTGAACTATTATTTACGAGAATCAGCAAAAACGGCACTGTCAACATGGCTTGCCATATGTTTGGAATTTCGTGGACATATAGCTGATTTCCGCTCAGACACTGCTTTTGACCATAGTATTCTGTGTATGTCCAGGAAATTCTGGACATATGGCAGCCCTACATTATCTCATGTCAAACAGCCATCAGCTGTGTGCAGGATAGGTCACATAATTTTTAAACAATGGAAGGATAGCTTCCTAAGGTCATTATCAGATGGTTAGAACAGCAAGCTAGGGAGGGTGGACTGGCAAAAATTCCAGTGCACGAACTGGCACACTTCCCAGTATAGCCCTTATTCCCATTTCCACATAGAACTGACACTGGAGACCTGACACTGTGTCCCATTTGCACAGGAAAATAAAATAAAATTCTGTCTATGACGTCAGTGACAAGGTCAGTTGCAGGAAATACAGGATCAATTCCAAGCTGCCATACTAATCATACTAGGGGAATATACTACATATATCTGCACAGACAAGGAGTGGGGGAAACTGGTTTGATTGTTGACTGAATCTTTTTACTTAGGCAGGAGCAAAATTTTCTAGCTGTTTTGTAAGTTATGTTCTGTATGTTTTATATTTTAATGTATTTTGGTTTGTTGGTTTGTTTATTCCATTTGTATACTACCTGTCTGCTAAGGTACCCAAGGAAGTTTAAAGTTTAAAAATACTAAAATTAATAAATTGGAAGGGCCATAGCTCAGTGGTAGAAGGTCCCAAGTCCAATCTCTGGCATCCTACCTAGTGGAAGCTAATATTGATATGTCTGCAAGACCCTTCCAGGACTCTCATAAAACATTAGTTACAATGGCTGAATTCATGGCTTTAGCATCATGCTATCTTTCTCTTTAGCTTGTGGCTATATAGCTCAGTTGGTAGAGCATGAGACTCTTAATCTCAGGGTTGTGGACTTGAGCCCCACCCTGGGCAAAAAAGATGATGACCTTCGTGGTCGCTTCCAACTCTTTAATTCTATGCTTCTATGCTCTTACCTCCCTGTGGAGAGGCATGGGATTGAATTTATTTATTTTTTTCATAATTGGAATTAGTGCGCCTAAACCTGAGTTATTCATTTGGAAAACTCTCTCTCTCTCTCTCTCTCTCTCTCTCTCTGTGTGTGTGTGTGTGTGTGTGTGTGTGTGTGATATCCAAATAGGTTCTGAACACAAGCTCCATTTATTACAATGCGACTTGCAGCCTGGCCCTGTTAACACGCGGCACAGTTTTTATGTTTTCAGTGGGGACTCCAACAGGAAAAGCACCTTCATGTTTATCAGGCCCCATCAACTCTCCAGCAAGCTGATAGCTTCTAGTGTGATAAGAACGGATAAGCATCCTACAGTTTCAGCTTCATCTAGTGAGCAATGAGTCACAGTTGCTGGGCTGCTTTCAAACTATGCACTGTGTGTCATCGATTTCCTGTTACACAGAGTCCCAACCTCATAGGCGGAGCAGGAAAAAAAGTGACCAGATACGCAAAGCTTTCATCAGTCTGTGCAAGGCCAGAAACTACCATGGAATTTTGAGGTCAGGAAGTGCTGAAGGAGAGCAAAATCAGAGCCCTTTTATGCCAGTTATGGGAAGGATATCCTTAGACGACATTGGATGAATGAAGTGCTTATGAATAATGCTGGGCATAAAAGGCCCAGCATTCAAGTGTATGAGCAGCCCAGTCACATCCCTGCTTTAGGTCAAATGATGGAAGAAGAATGATGCATGGCAACAAGTAAAGTAGTTTCTCAACTTACATAAATGGACCAGACATCTGCAACTTTGTCATGCTTGAAATTAAAAAATAAATAAATCATATAATTTCCCCCTATACTCAATCACAGTATGGGATTGCCCTTAGGATGCGCCTCAGGCCTTCTCCTTCCCCCAGAAGACTCACTGAGCAGAAAAGCTGGACTATAAATGAGGCCTTTCCCAAAGGGAAGAAAATACTCCATCTGGAAATCAGAGGCCAAGCGTAGTCAGTGGTTTCTGATGTCCCATGTTGGGGAAAAGGTAGGATTGTGGATGGTTCTACAAGGAATGGTTGAAAGGATTGTGTGTGTTTAGCCCAGAGAAGAGAAGTTTATAGGCTGACATTTATTTATTTTAGACATTTATATACTGCTGAACTATTTGAATTTCTAAGTGGCATGCATAAAAAATTATCCACAGAAAATGGGAGAATAAGGCAATAAAGAATTATCACAAGACCAAACACTACCTTAAAATGCCAGCTGGAACAAGAAAGTTTTAGTCATTCACCTGTAGGTCAGCAAGGAGGGTCCCTGCTGTCAAATCTGTTGGGAGTTTGGGCCTAATTCACTGAATGCATGGCTTCTGGTAGTTATGAGCTGTGCACCTGAGCCATGGGAGACCACCATCAGAGACTGCCCTAAAGGTCTCAGTAGATCAGGAACAGGTGTCCCTTAAGATACCCTGGATCCATAACATTAAGGGCCTGGTTAATTTATACAAGAATGTTGATCCTGGCCTGGTAACATCTGGGCAGCCAGTGCAAGCTTTTATGAGAGCCAGTGTGGTGTAGTGGTTAAGAGCGGTAGTCTTGTAATCTGGGGAACCGGGTTCATGTCTCCGCTCTTCCACATGCAGCTGCTGGGTGACCTTGGGCTAGTCACACTTCTTTGAAGTCTCTCAGCCCCACTCACCTCACAGAGTGTTTGTTGTGGGGGAGGAAGGGAAAGGAGAATGTTAGCCGCTTTGAGACTCCTTAAAGGGAGTGAAAGGCGGGATATCAAATCCAAACTCTTCTCTTCTTCTATGTGCTGGTGATTGTCTCTCCCCATCAACAATCCAGCTGCAGCATTTTGTCCAGTCATAAAGTCTTGAGGTTACCAATGCATGAGTCACCACAACTGGGTGATTCCATGATAGCAGTCTTTCTACAATCACAGAATTATAGAAATGTAGAAGGGACCACAAGGGTCATCTAGTACAACTCCCTGCAATGCAAGAATGACATGTGAAAGACTGTCCTGCAGAAGACAGAGCTGTTTCACAGCAGAACATACTGCCTCAGGAGGTGATGGGCTCTCCATTGCATTATGCACTGAGCAGAGAGTTAGACTTGGTGACCTCAAAGGTACCTTCCAATTCCACGCTGTGCAGTAGAGTGTAAAATGAGACTGCATATGGCTTTCCTGAGCAATCAGCAGCATTTATTGCATAGCCTAGGAAACATTTCCATGGCAATCAGCCGCCCGCAGTTAGGGAATCCACTGTGAATAAAAATACCTAGAGCTACTGACACCAGGGCAACAGTGCACTTCCACTGCACTCCTCAACATTTTGTTTACCAACACACCACTCACTGTTGTATCTGGTTAGTATCATATTTGAGATCCCCCTACAACACGAATGGTTAATCTGTGGCCCTTCAGATATTCTTGGATTAAAGCTGCCATCACCCTTGTCCTCCCTCTTATGATATATTTCTCATATAAGACAATAGAATGTGAAACTAAAGTGCCATATTTAGCATTAAACGGGGGCTTACCTGGATAACTAGCTTATGTTCTTTATTTGGTAGAATCCTGTAGGTATACACACAGTTCCGATACCTAGGACACATAAGAGGAGAGGATGTTAGAAGAAGAAAAGGTAAATCTGGCAAGATATGTTGATCACAGTGTTTATTGTTGTGTTGATAGCCTGTAGGGGTAGAGAACCTGTGCCTCTCCCGATGTTGTTGAGCTCTCATCAGCCACAGCCAGCATGACAAATGATCATGGCTGATGGGAGTTATAATTCAGCAATGTCTGGAGAAACAAAGGTTCCCCGTTTCTGGTCTGAAGCATACACAGCCAACTTGATCAGTCTGAAAATTTTATTTTTATTTTCCCCTTGCTATCTAACTGCCTCGCCTCATTCCTGGCTCTTGAGGTTGCAAAAATAAGCTTGAAAATGTCACATCGATACGTAATCATCAGGAAGGTTGTACAGTGACCCCACATTTATTGTGTTTTCAAATGTCACCATTATTCAAGTCCATCTTGAGATTTCAAAGGCTGTTTCTAGGATTCCAAAATTCTTAGTATACCTGGAATATTGAGTCTGAAGGCTTAATCAGACTTTACAAGCTACAGAGCTGTCCAGTATTTCTCTTTCTCATTTCCACTGATAATGCCTAGTGTTACATCAAGTAAGAGTGGATGTCATCATGTTTCTCCTATGCCACAGATGAGAGCTAATGAACTGAGCTGGGGACAAGGAAATGTTCAGCAAGCTGTTAGCAGTAAGAGAGGAAAAGAGATATGGTGTTGGAATGGCTCCCTATGTATTAGTTTTAACATATTTGAGTTTTAACATCTTGTTGGCCTGGAATTCTATGGATTGGGGCTTCCAGGACAGATGGTTTCCGCTTTCTGGCTTGGACTTGGCATTTACCGGTATCTCTCTCCATCCATTTCCTTCTCTTTTAAAATTTCCATTTAAAAAACAGAACCTCTAAGGGCTTGTGCCTTTGATTGCAAAGCTATGATGCCCACAGACATGGGTCGGGGGGGGCAAGTTTCCATCTTATCGAAAAGTGGAATTAGCAGAAAGACAGATTACTTTACAAAAATCCACCAAAGAACCTAAGACCATTTTTGCATCCACCACTTTTTGGGCCATGGTCAAGCTTAAGGATAAAAGTATCAAATCACAATGTCACTTAGGACAGAAACTGCTGTTTAGCAAGGAGGTTATTTGTTTCAGAATGGGAAACTAATCTCTTACGCAGCAGAGACATACATATAATTGAAAAAATTTCTGTGGCTGCATCAATTCTAATCAAAATACTAGCTGTTGAATGTGCCACTTGTCATAAAGTACATCATCTGTCTCCAGCCATAATCACATATTTTGAAAGACACTGTCTTCTGCAAAAATTTTCAGAGGCAAAGCAGAATTTCTTCTGAGAATGACTAACTGTTCCGTAAAAGACCATGCTATTTGCTTCTTCATCACTTCCAGAAAATAAGAGCAAGCAGATCATCTCAGGATTTGTCAAGACAGTTTTCAGAAATGCCATGGGAAAACATTCTACACAGATATTTCTCCAACACTGCCGCTCTCCCAGTGTGATCGAAAACAGAGGCAAATCCACCAGGCTGAACACCTCAAAGCAAGGAACCCCTAAAAGTGAACTAGTGGTTTCACCTTCTGAGACTCGGGTAAAGAAAGGACTTCTCACACAGAAAGCATATCCACGCCATACATTAAAGCACATTTAAGCACATGGCTGCCCCCAAATAATCTTAGGAACTGTAGTTAACCTTTGCAAAGCTACAATGATCAGCACTTTTAACAGACTACAGTTCCCATCATTCTTTTGGGGGAAGCTATGTGCTTTAAACATATGGTGTAGATGTGGCCTTAATCCCCACATGAACCACAGCAGACTCTATGCCCACTTGCCCACTACTAGAGCATTCCCAACTGCCTGTAAGCTGCTGAGGTAAATGAGGGGAGAAGTATGGAAGGGTCTGTTGCTGTATACACTGGGAGGAACTAGAATGTCATTAAAGACTTTTGCCTCTTTCTCTGAGGTGCCTAATTAAAACCTCTGGCTGTTGAAAAGAAAAGGGCCAGAAGTCATTTGATAAGGAGCTACACAGGGGCCAGATGAAATCCCTCAGTGTATTTGTGCTGGTGCTTATTTTCTATGATAAAGTCATTTTGCTGCTGCTTCTTTCTTTTAAAAAAAAACTTCTCTAAATTCAAGCATTCTTTTCCTTGGGATTCACTGTAAATCTCTGTTTGTGATTGCCTACCATTAATTATTTTATTGCTTAAATGTGCTTTAATGTTTTGCTCTACTCAGGATTCTATGTCATTGAATGCAGTGGGGCTTATTTCCAGGTTTACAACCTTAGGCTGAGAATTAGAAATAATTCATTTCATTTAAATTTATCTCCCAAAGAACACAAAGTGGCATATATACAGTAGTTCCCCCCCCCCCATTATTTTCACAAAAGCCCTGTGAGGTAAATTATGTTGAGAGACAGTGACTGGCTCAAGTTCGCTCAGTGAGATACATCACTGAGTGGTGATTTGAACCCTAGCCTCCCAGATCCTAGTCTGATACACTAACCTATCCTTTTTCAACCTTGGGTCCCCAAATGTTGTTGGACTACAAATCCAACCATCCCTAGCTAGCAGGACCAGTGGTCAGGGAAGATAGGAGTAGTAGTCCGACAAAGGCTAGGGACCCAAGTTTGGGAAAGGTTGCTGTAACCACTACACCAGGATTCCTCAACCTCGGCCCTCCAGATGTTTTTGGCCTACAACTCCCATGAGCCCTAGCTAGCAGGACCAGTGGTCAGGGATGATGGGAATTGTTGTCTCAAAACATCTGGAGGGCCGAGGTTGAGGAAGCCTGCACAACACCATATTAGAAGTGGATCAATCTGTCGATCTCATTTTCTCTATTTCTCTCTCTCTCTTTTTAAATCTTATATTCAGTTCTCCATATTTCTGCATCATTCTGTGAATTTATTTTTAAAGTCCTCGTGAAAATGTGCCAGCATTTTAGTGCAAATTTCTCCCAATGGGCACGTTTTTGCTGGCATTTTTCCCTAATAAAATGCATTTTATATGCTATTTTCACTAATGTATGCACACTTCTGTACACATTATTTGGTTGGAGAATTGCATCATGAAATTTGAAGAAGTGTGAGTTTCAAAAGGTAGCTGTGTTTCGGTTTGCATATTGTTTCAGAAACTGCAAATTAGGTAGGTTCTTCTTATTGAAGTTCAAACCAAACCCAGTTTCTTCCCCATCCCTACTCCCCAACAGCTCATCAGTGGTGTTATGTACTGAGTTGAATAGGATCCAAAAGGCAGCAGTCTGATTGGTCCTAGAACAATAGGATTCAGAATGCAGCAGTCTGATTGGTCCTAGAACAATGCAGTAGTATGATTGGTCCGCAGGAGCCACCCAATCCAGCTCCAGGTGGAAGTGAATCCGCAACCTGATTGGCCAACAGGAGAATCCCAGAATTAGCCAATCACGTGCGGCCCATTGTGTAAATGTATATAAAGCAGATATTTTGGGGAAACTTTCATTTCCTCACTACTATGAGCTGAATAAAGAGCATGAAATCCACACTCGACTCTGAGTATATTTCAAGTAATATGACTGAAGAGTTGAGGACTAGGGAGGGAATTGGATTGCTCACAGGCCAAGATTAATTCTACCCACTGCTCTTTACAGAGAGACCTCCAAGTGTAAAGAACAACATGGGTGTGGAAACAGCATTGCCTCAGCCAGATCCAAAGAGTTTGGGCTGTTTCTGCAACTTTAAGAATAATAAAATGTGGATTGTGAGGTTTTAGGGATGCAACTATAGCAGGCATAGGCAAACTCGGCCCTCCAGATGTTTTGGGACTACAACTCCCATCATCTTTCATGAGTCAGTTTCCAGAGTTGTTGTTTTTAAGAGGATGTTGACTTATATTGGCCCATAACCCTAAGCACTTTTATCCCTGTGCAATATACTTCCCAGTATCAACACCAGACTTGGGGAGAAAAGGATTCAGAGAAATGGATTTCAGGAATATAATGGGGGTGGCGGTTCAGCTCCTTTCATCCACAGGACACTTTTTATGTAAAAATCAGACCTATTACCACCCTCCCTTTATATGCAGTCCTGGCAGATATGTGATTCAACAAATGCAACATTTCACATCTATTTAGGTTCTGAATGTGTGAGACTTAAACTGAATGTGTGTGGCTGCACTCTGTCAATTCAGATACATTCATGCTTTTGAAAAACTGATACAGCGCCTCTGGTCTGCATTGTTATAATGGTTATTTTCCTCGATGGATCCTTAACTGAACACAGAATCAAAACACCACCCGAGATTATTCCCCTTCTGTTCTCTTTCTGTTGTATTATTTTTTTAACTCAGTGCCAAAGATAGAGTTTTATCTGAAGAGTAGAAAAGATCAGAAAGAGCCATTAAAAAAAACCCCAAAACCAACAGCTTTTAGGCTTAATTTCCAGACTTCTATAGTAATGGGAGTCTCACCTCCAAAAAGGACAATTAATGGGATGCTTTGCTTGGGGCTGGAATTATTGAACCAGCATGATTAGAATATCTGAGGGATCTTCACTTTTGACTGTGGGCTTTGATGCAGACAGTTTTCTGAAGGTATTTTCAAACATGACAATTAAATATATTTTTGCAGTTACTGTGGTTCTGTTTGAAATGTAAACCCGCCCTTGCCCTAGAATGTCTATTCACTTTCAGATGTGGCCCTCTCCCATGCTCTGTTCTTTCCTGACAGCAGTGTAGTCAAAGGGCTAATGAATCTTAAGGGCATTTATAAATACATATTTTTAAAACAACAACCTTCTTTTATTTAGCTACAGGCAGTTCTGTTAAAGATAGGAAGAGCTCAGAGAACATACTAGTGCAGCTATCTGTCTCATCTGTCTTCATTCAAATTTTTATTTCCATCTCAGAACATGGTAGGAAAATTACTACTTCTTCCTCACGGTAAGCACTATAGGACCTTTATTCTCTCTTCGTTAAGCTTTGAACACTTTAGCTAGACAAACTAGTCCATTGAAAGGGTTTAGTTAGCAAGCTGTCTCATCCCTGCTTGAATTCTTATCAATAAGCTATTTTGACGTATGTTACGAAACCACATTTTTAGCTTACGCTTTGCTTGTGAACTTTTACAAGAACTGCTGCACTGAAGCATGATTTACGTCACAAACTGTTAAACACTGAATGTCCAGACAGTCTGTTCAGTTCCGAATATATTTGTGTCACTCATTTGCTATCATGATAAAAGTTGCCTACCTAATTCGCAGTTTCTGTAACAATATGCAAAGTGAAACACAGCTACCTTTGAAACTTCCACTTCTCCAAATTTAAGTATGCAGTTGTTTAACCAAATAATGCATATAAAAATGTGTGTATTGAGGCAAGATGTGCATAAAAACAAGTATGTTAATGAAAATAACACCATAAAATAACATAATAATAAAAAAATCATGCCTTGCATCCAACTAAGTCCTGCACAAAGTAGACCCATTTAAATTCATGAACCTGATTTAGACATGTCTGCTCTGAGTAGGGCTAGCATTGGCCACAATCATAGATGTAACCTAAAAGATCATATATATCCAATTCCACATGGGTGACCACATGATCACCCAGAAATTGCTGTTATGGTTGTACAGCAGCCAAGGCAAACATAGACACATTTCTGTGACTTCTTTGTTGTCATTCTAACTAAAATGCTAATTCCTCTGATTTTGCTCAGTTGATGTGCTCCTTCAACAGCAGGCAGAAGAAGCTTTTCTCCTGCTTCCTCACCACAAACACAGCATCTTAAGTTATACGGGATATTTTGATGTCCCATATCAAAAAGTAGAGGGCATAACTGAAACATAGCAATGTTAATCTAGACAGATCAATGAAATAATTTTGCAGTTCATGGTGAAGCTATCAGGAAGCATTCTTAACATTTGCCGTTAAATAAAGATCACCAAACAAAGATATCTCCCACCCACATCTTGAATTTAAGCAACTGAATTTAAGCAACTGACACATCAGAATTTAGAAATCTAGATATCTAGATAAAAGTCATATAACTTGACCACCTGACTAACAAGTAAGCAGTACTGGTTGCACAATCCAATTGAAACACTATGTTAAAACGATTCCTTGAAAGCTTCTCCCGGCCTTCCTAAGCCTGGTGCCCTCCAGATGGCTAGAGTCCTGGACTAGGCTGGAGGAGATCCAGGTTCAAATCATCACTCAGCCAAGATACTCACTGGATATCATTTGGGCAGTTTCTCCGTCTAATTTACCTCACATATGAAATATGAAATATCTTAAATCTATACTATTAAAAGTGACCTAATCATATTCTTATATTTACCAGAAGTACTCCCTTCATAATATAGCTGATGGGGGTACCCCCTGAATGCCAAAAATTGTGTTTAGCACCTTGTTTTGATTGAAATTATTGAAAGGATTTCAAGTGAGGAAGCCCATCAAAAGCCTGTGATTCTGTGGGTTTAGTTTAAGCTGCAGTTCTTAACACATATATTAGGAAATAAGCCCCATTGAACTTGGTGGGACTTGCTTCTGAAGAAACATGCATAAGATAGGTCTTTTAGTTTACAGGATTTTTTTAAAAATGAATTACTTACAACCCCCCATATGCCCTCTAACATTTCAGGACCCACTAATATACTGCTCATTGGATCAAGTTTTTTAAACAGAGATACCTAAAGCAGGGTCTCTATATCCACATTTAAATGTTAGCATGCCAAGAAGTGTTGATGCGTCAAGCAATTTGTAGATCATATGCTTATGTTCTGGAGTCTATAAATGGATTTCGGCTGCTAATTTCGGCCTTCTTTTTTTCATATCTTGACTGGAAATTTTTGTTTCAATGCATGGCTATGGCTGTACTGCAAAACACAAGAAAAGTTCCTGAGAAGCCCAGTTTTCCTTTTTTTAAAAAAAGGAATACTTTTAGGCTTCTACATTTGTGCAGGTAGGTTTTAGAAGGCATGGGGGGGGGATGGCCCACTTTGTAGACGACATTCCACTCCTTGAAAGAGTGCCCAGTCCAAGTGCAGTTTAAAGTTAAATAGCCACAAGGCAGGAGAGCAGGAACCTTGAAGTTCCTCACTTGGACAGTAGACTGGACACCTCATCACCATTTCCCCCCACTGTGGTAAGATATATTTGTAGTTTTATCATAACCATTATTTCTAAATTTGCATATATGCACACAAATTAGCATGTGCACATTTTATGCAAATCTGTGTCCTCATTCATCCTTTTTCTTCTTCTTTTTCTTGTAATGCATTTCCTCTTCTTTGGCAATCTGTAAGTGGCAGCTCTAAGGAGATGTGGTTATGCTGACATTTAAGATAATGTTTTCTCCACTTCCCCAATGCTACAGTGTTGTGTTTCATACGGATGAAAGAAAGTTTGTGGTATTTTTCTAATATTTGTTTTACATAGCAGAGCATAGTGGAAGCCAATAGGCATCTGCAGCAGGGAACAAATCTACTGACTGATCTCAAGATTCCCAAAGCAACAGGGTAGACTCACTTCTAAATGGTTTCCAGTCCAGCTGAATTCCAGCTCAGAAACTGACCAAGAGAAATGGATGCATGTTCTTTGCTGTGAGTAGCTGCTGAATTAAGGATATGAAAAGAACAGGAGAGATCAAAGCTGGGTCATCTAGGTGACTGCAAACAGGCCCTTCACGGAGCAGCTGATGAGCTGTCAGTCTATACCATCAAATAATATTCATATTTCTTTACGATTGGGGATTTCTCTCCAAACTTCTGAGACGCTACCTTCCAGTTTCCAAGGTCCAAGAAATTCTTAATTTAAACTCCCTGAATTTTGCCAAATGTCCCATTCATGCTAAGCCATGTTTTACCTCTGCAACCACAAACTTGGCTTGGGAAGTTTCTGTCTCTGCAACTCTAATTTGAAGTGCCTGTGATTCATCTCCATGCTTCAGCCTTTGCTGGTCTCAACTACTTTGCATCCCTGACAGCAACAGTCAGTTGCACAGTCCATATAGCTGATCTCCCAGTCCCACAGTAGGGTCATATCCAAAACATTCGTTTAATGCATTCATTCCTCTTTAATAGACTTGGCTCCCTCCCCCCAAGAATCCAGGGAACTGTAGTTTGTTAAGGGCGGTGAGAATTGTAGCACTGCAAGGAGTCTCCTAACAACTCTCAGCACCCTTAACAAACGATAGTTCCAGTCTTCTTTGGGGAAAGCCGCAGCTTTTTAAAGCGGCAAAAGAATGCTTCAAATGTATGGTGTTGATGTGACAAATAAATGGATTGCACTCAGGTCCTGCTTGCGGGCTTCTCGCAGGCATCTGGCTGGTCACTGTAAGAACAGGATGCTGGCCTAGATGGGCCATTGGCCTCAGCTTGCAGGCTCTTCTTATGTTTTTATGGATGATCATGAGGTAAACAGATTTCCCCTTCACATCTTCCCAGTTGTACACTGCAGCAGCAGTGGAGCGTATGCCCACACTGCCACAGTTCAGGGTAGGAGACAGGTGAGGAAGCTGCTGCCCAAGCGCCTACTGCTGTGCGCTATCCGGTCAGGCCTGACCCGGGGGCAGAGCTGCACCAGGCACAAGTGCCGCAGCCAAGGCGCCCCCTCTCAAAATTACGCCCGGGGCCGCAGCACCCACAGCACCCCTCACGCTATGCCTCTGCACTGCAGTAGCCTCCAAGACTACGTACATCCTCTAAATATGTCTGAGGAGTTATTCAGAAAACCAGCATGTTTGTAGTATGCAAAAAACCCCAACACACCTGTTATGGTTATATCAACTAGAGAAACAGAGAGGGAGAGAATGAACTGGTAGACTCCAAATTATCAGTCCAGTCCTGTACACGCCTACTCAGAAGTAAATTTCATTCAGTTCAATGGCGCTTACTGTAAAGGACTGCAGCCTCAGTGAATTAATGGAAACCTTTTTTTAAAAAAAAAACAACCCAAAACAAAGCAAACCATAGGTGCAACAAGATGAAACCTTACTACTACCTACATAATTGTTTAAGAAATTGCACTTTAGCCACTGTCTCTCTTTAAATCTGCTCATGTGTAGCAACTCTTCTCATGTAGCTTATTCTGTCATGCCAGCCATACACCCAAGTTCTTTTGCTGCCTCCAGTTGAGCACAGGCATCACCTGTCACATACAGAGAGATCAGACCGTACTTTAGCTCCATGCACGGCTTGCTGCAGAAGGAGGAGAGGAGCCGCTGAGTACAGTGGAGGCACAAGCCATACTTACAGCAAGCACAGGGCGTATGCTGAGGGGATGGACTCACTGGCCCGCACAAGGAAGCTTCCATCCTTGCCTACTTTAGAGAGCAGGTCCTCAGCTCTTGAGCGGGTGATGGTTCCATGGTACCAGCACTGATCCATGCCTTGACTCGCGAGGGAAGGAGCCCGTCCCGAAACGAAATGAAAACAAATGTTAATTTAAAAATAACGATAACCACCCAACCGGCAACTTGTGTGGAGATCCCAGAGCTGTCTGTGTGTAGTGCTCAGAAGCAGAAGCAGCTGCTCACTCAGCTTCCTGTTTCAAATTGTGCAGAGAGAGGGAAAGGAAACAGAGCTGAACTTCCTCATAGAAATCAAGAGAGAGAGAGAGAGAGATGCCACGCACACTTCCCTGGCCCCTCCCTCTGTGCCATGGCACAGCCCACATCAGACAGAAGCCCATTCTAGCCACCAGCTTTGCACAAGTTTGATGGGTACAGTTTGCATTGCAGCCTCATTTGTCCAAAAATGAATCCGACCCCAGTCAACATAGCATTCTTCCTCCTTTCCCTCCAGCCCACCCCCACCTCCATTTTGCATGTCTCTCTGTCCTTGGACACCTCTGACTTAAAACACAATTGTCTTTTATCTGCTTTGCCTGAAGAAAGGCCCAGTTTCAATTCCTGGCATTTCCAAGTAGGCCTGGAAGAAACTTCGGCCTGGAACTCTGGAGAGCCATGGCCAGTCAGTAGAAAGCAGGGGTGCCAGCTCCAGGGGGCCAAACCGTTTTGCCTCCCACCTTCGTATGGAGGCAAAGTGTGGAGCTGACTATGGTGCGGCTCCAGTGGCCGGCACCTTCTCCTTCTCCTCCTCCTCCTGCAACGGAGGGGAAGGTCTGAAGCAGCCTCCTGCTGCTGGCAGCGCCTAGAGGAGGAGGAGCCACCATCTCCTCCCGACATCGTGATGTCATGCGCGTGACATTGGGACGTCACAACATCCACATGTGATGTTGCCCCCCACCCCAAATTGCCCGCGAAAGCTGGTGCCTCTGGTATAGACAATACTGACTAGATGGACCTATGGCCTGACTGGTAAGTAAGCTGGTAAGTAAGCATAGTAAGCTGGTATAAGGCAGCTTACTATGTTCCCTCAGTACAGTGGTACCTCTGGTTAAGTACTTAATTCGTTCCGGAGGTCCGTTCTTAACGTGAAACTGTTCTTAACCTGAAGCACCACTTTAGCTAATGGGGCCTCCCGCTGCTGCCGCGCAGTTTCTGTTCTCATCCTGAAGCAAATTTCTTAACCCGAGGTACTATTTCTGGGTTAGCGGAGTCTGTAACCTGAAGCGTATGTAACCTGAAGTGTATGTAACCCAAGGTACCACTGTACACCACTGTACTGAATATCAGGGGGTCTCAGACTTTGCCGCAGCTAATTGTTGAGAGGAAAGAAATAGTTTAATCCTCCACAAATACAAGCTGTTGCTGGTAGTGGGGAAATTGTGCAAATGATTCTTGCCCTTGTCCTGAACATGTTGGAGGATTTCAGCATGTTGGTCAAGGCTGATATTAGAGGGCAATCTCAGGACCTTCTGGCTTTTGTGAGAATTGTGAATTATTCCATATAATAAATGGACTGACATACAGGTATGTGACAGAACATTCATTAAGTTGTGAAGGTGTTCTCCAATGATAGAGATGGGTGAATCTGACCATGTTGGTTGTTCCCAGCTTTTTATTTTTCACAGTCTTGTTACATTCTCCACATTTCCATATCATTTGTGGCTTTTTAAAAAAAAGTTCTCATGAAAATTCAGCAGCATTTTAGTGCAAATTCCTCATATTTTGCATGCGATTTCTCTTAATATAATGTTATTTCCATGAATATATTTTTATGCACAATTTACCCTAGTATATGCATTTTGTACACAGCAGGAGAACTCCCTGCAAAATTCAGAGAAGTGTGATTTTTTTGAAGGACAGCTGTCTTTTTGATCACATATTATTTTGAAAAGAGCAGATTCTGCAGGTTTGCCTTTAAATGTGAATTGAATTTGTTCCCTGTCCAGTGACTGAGGGTGTTTTGAGAAGACACTATTGTCAAGATCAAACTGACCTTGTGAAAACACAGGTCCCTACTGTTCAATGGCCCTGTCAGCAATGTATGGACTCTCTTTCACCCCTGCTCCCAACCATGCCTGTTTGAAAGTTTGGAGGATTGGTAAGAGGCCTTTAACGTCTTGTGGTCCCTTTGTGTAAGCTCCTTATATTTCTAGCCAGCTAATTATTTATGTATAGCCCAACATGGCTGGCATATATGAACATTAATTAGTATACAGCATTAGCAAATGAACCTTTGATGTAAAACCAACATATGCCTTCTGTGATAAACCTACCACCCACTTTTTGGGCAAAATTGCTTGTATATGGCTTGCCTGGGAGCTGCTTAATTACAGTATTAGTATTTGAGGTATCAGCCTTGCCTTGTTTTTAACCAATTAGTTTCAGCTGGTGTGCTTAGAGGGCTATCTGAACAGCCACTTATGAACCAGTTCCAGAATGTCCCTCCTACTGGTTGGGGTGAACAATGCATTTCTAAGAGTAAGAGCAGCCTCAAATGGATAGTGGATCCATGTATCCACTGTCTTGTTCAAAAAGCCGTATCATTATATAAATTCAGCAGCCATTTCATGTCTTCTCTCCAACTTTCCTTCTTGGGGGAGGTTGTGTTGGAATTAGAGCTCACCAGGTTATTGTTCGGATTTTAGATCTGGGCCCAAACATGGCTTGTGGGTTTGGTTGATGGTGCCCACCTGCCCTGCTAGATCAGACTAAGGCCTGTGCAGTCCAACCTTCTGTTCTCGCAGTGGCCTACAACATGCTTATAGGAAGCCCACAAGCAAGACATGCATACAGTTGCACTCTCTCTTTTAGACCAGTCTCTTGCTTTCAGTTCTCTGAACCATGAAGCCTTGGTGACTTGTCTGCAAGAACTGGCAGGTGTTTATAAAGTCACTCTTGATTTGAGAGGTTCCACAGTTATTCTTGGTAAAAACATCTCAGGGTTGCTGAAAGGCTGAATACTCATCCTCTCCCAGCAATTCCCCAGGTAAACTCAAGAGGCCCCATCTTATCCCTTCTCCTGTTCAATGAATGTATGAGGCTGCCAGGCAAGACCAAACATGGGTGAGAGCTTTGACAAAGAGGTTCCATAGTGTGCTTTGATTTTCAAGCAAACGTGCTATTTTGGGTATGGACATAGGCAGATCAGTAGAATTCATGTAAAATCTGAAGTTTCCCGGCAGATAGCAAAGACTCTGTGCATTATTTAGACATGTGTTTCAAACAGTGATTCCACAGCATAGAATAAAACTAGCTTTAAAAATGCTGGGGAGAATTTTGGCAAAGTATATTTAGTATTATCTCTGAGATAGTACAGCAACCTATCCAAGCCTGATCTGTCATTGACTCTCCTGTCAGTCACTTAAGAAACCCATAAAAATAATTTCCACAGAGAATTCACCCTTCTGTTTAATCGCTGCTACCAGAATGGAGGTTGCAAAGTATGTATATGTGTGTGTGCCTGTACGTTTGTGTATGTGTGAAACACCACAGTCACTATAGATTACTCACTGTTTTTATAGGAAACAGCACTGTACAGCAACAGACCAATTCAGTCCCTGAGACAGTGATCCGAAACAAGCATAAAGCAGAACACCAGATTTAGTTCATCATAGCACCTGTAATATTTCATTCTGATTGAGGGAATTAGGCCATACCTAGAGGTGGGGAAGCTCAAAACCTTGGGATAGTCTCTTTTCTGCAATTCAGTCTGAAGTCTCCATTGTCTGTTGACAAGAGCATAATGTCCAATTACTCAGAGAAAATGCGCAGAGCATCTTCCTGTGGCTGTCACAAGATTTAATAGACAAGATATACCTATGTGCATATGTATGTGACGTGTGCATGTATATATATACACACCCATATATAAAGCAGATACTTTTAAAGGAAGATTTTAGAATATTTTTGGTATTTTATTTTAACAAAATATTTACAGAAGCGTTCTGACGCTGAATAACTATTCTGGTACGGAACACCTTTTAAACGTTGAAAACAGGCTTTGAGAATTTCTACACAGTGGGACATCAACACAGGCATGACAATAACCATCTGGCCACAAGAGGGCGTTCAGACCTTTGCCCATATATGGCGAACTGTCATCCATCCAGCAAAGTACCATGTGTTATATAATGTATTTATCACCTAGCCCAGATTATAAATGGCTTCCTTGGGGAGAGCGGGGGGCAGACTGCTGTGAGATTAAACCATTATTCCAGGGGTGGTATAATAATGTAATGGATGTAATGCATCCAACAGCCTTGCTCATTCTGTGCTTAGATTTTGCTTTGGTTCTTTGGTAGAAATGGTGTTGCCAAGTGTTAGGCTTGGTCCTGTAGCTGTCCTTTGTGGGGGTATAAGTACTTTTTTTTAAAAAAGGGTATTAATTATTACTATTATTATTACAGTTAAAGTGAATATACAGTGGTACCCCAGGTTAAGTACTTAATTTGTTCCGGAAGTCCGTTCTTAACCTGAAGCACCATTTTAGCTAATGGAGCCTCCCGCTGCCACCGTGCCGTCAGAGCACGATTTCTGTTCTCATGCTGAAGCAAAGTTCTTAACCTGAAGCACTATTACTGGGTTAGCGGAGTCCGTAACCTGAAGCGTATGTAACCTGAAGCGGATGTAACCCAAGATACCACTGTAATCAAAACTAAAAGGGGGGAAGGGGGTGGGAAAAGGCTCCATCAGAGTCTGCTGGGATGGGAACCTCATGCAAACAATTCCAGGTACAGACCCCCACTATCTAAGTGTTTATTCTCTTCTTTCCACCTGCTGAAGGTAGCTTTTTTTTCTCCATATGTTGCAATAGTAGATAAGTCTTCTGA
Source organism: Podarcis filfolensis (assembly GCF_964270895.1). Lineage (NCBI taxonomy): Eukaryota > Metazoa > Chordata > Lepidosauria > Squamata > Lacertidae > Podarcis > Podarcis filfolensis. The sequence continues at coordinate 39,337,615 of NC_139608.1, read as the reverse complement.
CAGCTAAGCAATGGGGAGGGGGATATAGGATAGAGGTAGCAGCAGTTAGATCATCAGTTAACAAATTATAATGTCTGCACATTAAACCTTTGTTAAAGGCAGAGGAGCTGGCTAAGCTGCATATGTCCCATACAATTAAAGCACACCCACACACTCACACACACCCTGAACCCTGGGAACTGTAGTTTGCCCCAGAGAGCTGCAGTCTCTAGCACCCTTAGCAAACTACAGTTTTCAGGATTCTGTTGAGGTGCTTTAAATGTGCTTTAAATGTATGGTGTGAACACAGCCAACTGTTCTTTTTCTGGTCACCTGGCAATCTTGAGCAGAAATGGAGTTTTGACTTTTGTATTTTTTGCAATGCTGTACCTGTCTGTGTCTAATCAGAAGTAAGCTCCACTGAATTTAGTGGGATTTAATCCCAGGCAAGTAAGTATAGAATTGCAACATCAAGCTGCTGGCATAATCTGTTGAGTGTTAAATTGTTATTCATTTTTGCTTTTTGTTTCTGCTTTGATTTGTTAGGATTTTATCGCATTCTGCTTTTTTTATTGAGAATGCCCTGGGAACCATTGGTTGTAAGGCCAGTAAAATATGTTAAATAAATAAATAAATAAATAGATGTGGGGGGAATAGATCTAGCAGCTCTTTTATAACAGTTCTCCTGGCAGAGAATGTAGGGCTCAAACATTGCCTTTTAAAATATATGAATGTAATAAGGAACAACGGGGGAATAAACTGTCAAACACTGAGAAACCCACTAAGTAATGTTGATTGATGTACACTCAGACTTATCCCACATGGAACAATTAGTCTTATGTGAGGCATGGAATGGCTCCCTGTGCAGCAACCATGCTTCTTCATGTTGCAGAAAAGCAAATACATTCCCTTCTCCTGAACTTCTACTTAAGCATGTGTTATTTTAAACCATTCCGGGGAGGGTTGCCAAATCAGAAATGTAGAAGAAACACTTTGGGGGGAAAAACAGTAGGCTCCCCTCTCCCCACTGTCTTTGACACTGAATGAAACCTTATCTCATTTCCAACCTTTAAATCCTTGTAGCCGAGATGTTCCACAGTTTGTCTTCTCATTGCCTCTAGCATGCAGTGGCGTAGCGTGGGTTGTCAGCACCCGGGGCAAGGCAAGTAATTTGCGACCCCTAACCCGTGGATTTGCGCCCCCTAACCCGTGGATTTGCGCCCCCTAACCCGTGGATTTGCCCTAACCCCAGATGTTGCGCCCGGTGCGGCCGGCCCCCCCTGCACCCCCCACGCTACGCCACTGCTAGCATGCGCCTGTACTTTACTCAAATTAGAACCCAGTTAGCAGGATATCCTCTGCTTCCAGGAACGGGTGGTGGTGGTGGGGTCACGGCAGTTGGAGTGCTCCATGCACTCAGTGCCTTTGCCTGCCTTCGCATTCCTTAGGGAAGCGGGTGCCACACCTCAGGGCAATCCGCAGGTGATTGTCCATTCCTCTCCCACCCAGAGAAGAATTCAAAAAATGAATTTTCCCATCGTTCTTTGTTTATCTCTGTCTGTTTCTCCCTGCAATGTTGAGGGAGACTTCCATTCCTGGCGCAGGCAGAACAGGAAGCCCAGAGAAGGGTAAAATTTGAAGGATGGCTGCACTTTGCAGTTCATCTGTTGTTTCATACCTAACCCCAAGCCATGAAAGGTCTTAAAAGCCACATCCAATATCTTGAATTGGAATCCACACTGGACCGAGAGCCAGAGAGGATGATAAAACACTGCCATGAGGTGCTCAATATCCAGTGAGGAAAGGCAGGAAATGCAGCAAACTTATTTTCCCTCACCTGCATCCTCCATTTCATTTTAAAAAGGAAAAAAACAATACACACCCCTTTATATGTGAACAAGGCAAACATGTAAATCTTATAAAAAGCATTGCTGAACTTGGCTATGCATTTCTGTGCCAACAAGGAGAGGCTGATGATCAGACTGGAGGAAGGAAGCACATCAGGGTCCTCTAGAATAGCTTTCTCTAGTCTGTGGTTGTTCCTTTCCATTGGCCGTGATGACTGGGGCTGATGGGAGTTGGAGTCCAAAATGTTTGGAGAGCTCCAGGTTCAGGAAAGCTGTTCTATAAGGTTGCTGCCTTTGCACCACATCCTTTGTTTGGTTGCTATTGGCTGCTACACTCCCCAGCTGCAGAGCAAAAAGAAGACTTAAGGACTACTGTTCAACATATGCACAATATGTTGGTGCTCAAAGTCAGATATTACAAGGGGATGATGCACACAGGACTCTGTAAATATCCAGGTTGGTCACTAGATCCTTCATTTTTTCTCATGCAGGAAAAAAAATTGGCTTACAGTGGTACCTCGGGTTAAGTACTTAATTCGTTCCAGAGGTCCGTACTTAACCTGAAACTTCTGAACCTGAAGCACCACTTTAGCTAATGGGGCCTCCTGCTGCTGCCATGCTGCTGAAGCCCGATTTCTGTTCTTATCCTGAAGCAAAGTTCTTAACCTGAAGCACTATTTCTGGCTTAGTGGAGTGTGTAACTTGAAGCGTATGTAACCCGAGGTACCACTGTATTTGTAAACCAAGGTCTTTTGAACAAAGCATTGATGCTGCTTCTATGAGAAGCTTAGCTGAGCAAAATCCATAGTTACATGCAAAAGATTGCTTCTCTCTCTTTTTATGCCCAAAGAGATGTTCCATTGGGATTAACTAATTCTAAAAAGAGGAAGGCATTTTAAAACGTATTGGGAGCAATTAGAGCACTAATGTGCATCTGTAATGGATAGCTTGAATAAAACAAGCAAAGTGGTTCTGTTAATGGCTCGCATTTCCAACTCGGATAATTTCCTTTGTTCTCCTGTTCTTTTCATATGAATTGGAATGTTTGCTTAGTTCCCACCATCCTCAGCCAGCAGGGCCAGTGGTCAGCAGTGATGGGAGCTGTAGGGTATTTACTCACTCTTCGAAGTATCTTTGATGGTTTTACAGTTTTTCTGTTCTGAATTTTGGAATGTTAATTTGGAAGTTTCAATGTCTCCTGTAGACCTCAGGGACCCAAGTAAGAGACCCTGGAGCTTGGAAAGATTGAATTGATTGTAAAAAAGAGGAGCCATTAATATATAGACTGGAGTACCAATATAGCAGGAATTTCTGTTAATTAGCTCCACTGTCTAATATGAACAAAGCTACTCAATAGACTTCCCATTTGTTTTAATGGAGTTTGCACATAACATGTTCCCTGGAACTCTAATTGGATTGTGGTGTGAAGATTCAATTTGGCATTCAGATATGAATATGAGCTTCAAAAGAGTCCAGTAGGGTGTATTAGAGATAGTTTTGGACTTTGGCCAGGGTGATCATAGTTCAAATTCTAACTAAGTCCCAGTGACTTTGGTTCAGCCACACTCTTTCAGCTTACCCTACCTTACAGTGCTTCTGTGTTGATATAACAGGGGTTGCCATGAGCAATTTTGCAAACATGAGAAATCGTTGGGGGTATCCCTTACACACCACAACCACACATGCAGCCCAACCATGTGTGTATGCACACACACACACACACACACACACACACCTTTCCTCCACCCCCGTGAGCATTTAGGCTTGAAAAAATGGTGCAGATTCCCCCCCCCCAAGCCTGGGGAATAGGGGGATGTGTGATCTTCCTGGACAGTAAAGTTGGGGAAGCAAAAGTTAACTTTTCTTCCCCAGCCACAGTCTACAGGGTGATGCTTCCTGCTCTCTCCTCTGCCTGCCTGCAAAAATCAAGCTTGGGGAAAAATCAAGCTTCTATTGTAGCCGGTAAAAAATCAAGCTGAAACTGCAGTGGGGGGGGGGAGGGACCAGGATGATAGCAGGCCAGGCAGTCACAACTGGAGAGGATTTGTTAACCATTCCCTCTCCTGTTGTGACCCCTCCCTCTGAATCTCTCCCCACACTGTATGTTCCACATGCAGTTCCAAATTCAATCCAACACAGTTCCAAATTCTACCATCTTAAAATTGAGGATGCAGAGTTCCACACATTTTGGCTCTCTGTGTTAGTCAACCATTATTTATGGTCACCACTGACCCCTCTCCTACTTTGAGTCATCCAGAACACACAAGAAGACTTGGGGAAACATCTTGGTCCATCCTTCGTCTCGCTCCAGAATTTGAAAGCATTTGGAAGCAACAAGAGAGATTCTGATTCCCCTCTGAATGTTGACGAAGCACAATGCAAAACGAACATCTTCAGATGATCTCTGCATGCGCCAGAAAAATCAGGGGAGGAATGGGGGGGTCTGTTGCTGTGTCACCAGTCATGTAGTGAGAGACACAGAGAACGCTGGCAGAGATGCGAAAAGATTTTGCACTGTCCTTGACATTCACAGGCAAATGCACACTGAAAATAACAATGATATTATTATTATTATTACTACTACTACTACTACTACTACTACTACTACTACTACTGTTCAGTTTATTACTTGTCCTTCATCAATAGGTGCCATCTAGACATATGAGGATTCCTGCACGTACAGCTGAGTAGCACTCCAGCAACGGAGTCGCTTGCCTTCTGAAAGGCTCATCCATCCACATTCATCAGCTACTCCATTAAAGAGATGAAGTGAGTCTGAATCCCCTTGCCTTGTACACAAAAGGAAACGAGCAGCTAGAGTTCACAGAGATTCAACAATTTCCTTCGGAAGACCACCGACAGCATAAATCATCCCCCGTCAACAAGTTACCTTTCCTGCAAAAGAGCAATGCTGAATGCTGTAATTAGCCCTAAACTGTTACTTAAGCTGCTGAAAAGCAGCTTGGGCTTTCAGCTGTGGGCCTGACTCCCCACTTGCTTCATTGGCATAAATCAGGAATGAGTCATTTGGAGTTGCAGTGGCATGGAAGCCAAGTGAGTGAGGGCAGAATCAAGCCCTTCAACGTCAATTTGTTCCTCTGTTGTTCTTACATTATGGTAGTTCCAATGATTTTTTCCCCCACTTATAAAAATGCAAATAAGATGCGTGGGTGCACTAATAAAGGGATTCAGAAATAATCTGGAACGTAATATAATGACAGCACATTGAACAATGAAGCACTCAATTGGAATACTGTGTTCCGTTTGTAGTGTCACCTCTTATGAAAAAGGTATTGGTAGCTCCCAAAAGAAAGAAGTGGGCAGGGGTATGGATGTAAAGTATTGATAAGCATCTGGAAATAGAATAGTAACCTATTTAGAGACATAAAGCTATTTAGCTCTATAATACTGTTTAGATCCATAATGCACCATATCCCTCAAGTTGCATTGACTTATTTGGATTTTTCTTGGAACCTTTCAATGCTACAGATTTCTGGATCTAAGAGATAACCCTTACATATATTTACTCTGGTTGTATTATTGTGATGGCCATGTTTTCCAGACTGTTGTAGCACAACAGTCCCACACAGAGCTACAGTTGCCAGAGTGGTTTAACAATCCATCCCTCTTCCCATGGAATTCTGGGAAATGAAACTTTGTGAGGGGATTAGGCGTTTCCTAACAATTCTCAGCACTACAGTTCCCAGGATACTTTGGGGGAAGCTATAGGCATTTAAAGTGTCATGCTACTGCTTCAAATGTATAGTAGGGCTCATGGGGCACAGATGGGTGGCTCCAGATGGGTGCTTTTTGTGTGGGATCAGTACCACTCACCCATGCAAAATGCCTATACCCCCCACTTCAGTTTAATCTGGGTTTACGATTGCTGTGGAAAATCCACAAAGCGAAAACAATGTGTTGTCAACAACCTGCTAGTTGCATCTGAATAACTCAGTTGTGATATTAAAACCTCCATTTGGAAGCATGCAAAAGAGCGAAGCACTGAATAAACCTCTTGACTTTAGCTCAGTTGCAATGATGCTTACTCACTTCATGCCCCTATTCATAAAATGATTTTTTTAAATAAAAAAAGCAATAATCCTAATTTAAAGGAAGGCCTGACGATTTAAAGCCACTTCTGGCCTGCCCAGGAGGTAGGGTTGCGGGCTTCATGCCCACCCCACGTGAGCGGGGGCTGGTTTCAGCCCCCGTGAGAGCAGGGGAATCCCGGCCGCGTCGTCCACCCAGCCAGCCAATCGGGTGGCTGGGGGGGGCGTGGCCTGCCCTATTTAGGGCCGGCGCGGCCGGGGCTCGCCCTCTTTTGCCGGCTAGCCCCCACGTTTTCCCGCCCTCCCTCCCTTTAGGTAGGTTTCTGACTTTGCTATGGACTTCGGTCTGTCGCCACAAGGGGCATGGTAGGAATTTTTCCCAATTGGCAATTTACAGCCATTTGGTTTTTCGCCTACCTCGTAGCAACTCGTCACAACTCCTTGGCATTGGCGGTTAGGCATTGGTAAGAAGGGGTTAAGAGGATGGGGGGGAGGAACGCCATCACCTCCCCCCAGTGAACGAAGGGTGGTCCGATAAAGGACTCCGGGGGGCGTGGCCCTGTCCGAAGCCTATGGAGGTGTGGGCCTAAGGCACGCCCCCGAGAGGTGACCCGGGGGAGCTCCTAGTTGACGTGCCTCAGCAGGAGACTCCCCCTTTATGGTGTTAACCCTTCCCGTGTCTCCAGCAAATGGGCTGGAGCCGGATAGTCGATAAGACCAATGCTTAAGCCAATGGCTCTCATTCCTGAATTCAATAAAGTTGTGGCCTAATTCGCCCATTTAACCTTAAATTATGGTGTCTGGTGTCTTTATTTATCCTTGGTGGGGGGCGGGAACTCGCCACGCAAACAATCTAATTGCATAACTTTCACATGGCATAACATTAAGTGGCTTTTAGCCAACACTTTGCCACACCATAAAGCTCTTTACTCTTTGACTCAGTCATTTTGCAGCTGTCTGATGTCTGCACAAAGGTTTCAGGTCCTCACCCAGATATTTTTACTATGGGTGTTTGGCTTGACTAAGCCTTGTGGCTATACCTTCAAGCAGCACAAATGACAACTGGCATTGTGTTTGCATTAACGTGCCTGAATAAAAGGGATCTGTTGCTTTAAATCATGTTTGCTGTGACTCTGGAAACTAAGTAAACATTATCTTGGTAAAGCCTTGCATTCTAACACAGCAGGTTGGTGACAGAAGGTGCCGGGGCTGAAGGTCGCGGCTGTTTCAAGCAAGGATTTTCCCAGTCCAGGCCTCAGAACTTCACTGTAAGCTCCCTAAATCACTGTAAAGACGGGGCAGAATTTGCAACTGCGCTGTACTGGATACCCTGTTGGTAGAACTGCCAGGCTAAGAGAGTAAACCAATCGTACAACAATAGGTGAGTAGAACAACAAATGGAAGAAAGGTAAAGAATTATTTGTTCTGTGGGGGAAAACAATCATGGGGCGGAGGATGGAAAGAAGAATATAAATCTGGAAACCCTGGCAGAACATTTGGCGAGGTAAATGGGGCCACTGCATCTGATCGGGCACGGAAAGCCACTGGGAGTTATTCAAGCTGTGGGAATGTCAGATAAGCGGAGGGGGCACATCACTGGCAAAATTATAGTAACTGGGTCACCACGACAAGTAAGTAGAAGATCCAGTATTCACAAACTGGCCAGGATAACACAGTTCACCAGTTCATACGAAGGAGGGACAAACATTCCCAAAGAAACATTCCAAGAAACAATTTGCCACATTATTGTAATTTTGAAGAGACAACAGGATGACAAGCAGTGACTGTTCTTGGGTGCTCTTCAGCACATCTCTTTTTCAAAAGAAACAATTGTCCTTTTTGTTACGGAAATTATCTTTCCCATTAGGGAGCTACAGTATTGTTAGCCCAGCAACAAAAACCCGTTGATCTTCAATTGCCTAGGATCCTGTATAATACTTAATGCAAATGCAAAAATGAGACGTTCCATCTTTTTAAAAAATATTCAGGGATTACTTGGGTTAAAATAAATCAAAAATGGTTTGTTTTTGCTTTGTTGGGTCAAATGGGCTGTACTTTCAATATCTGAAAGCAGGAGGCGGATTTAGTATAAAAACAGAATTTTGAGAACATGGTTTTGAACCTGAGGCCAAAGCAGTCAGTTGAATCCAGATTAATTTTTGATATATGGGAGGAAATAGGCATACCTTCAGATTTCCCCCAAATGTTAGCATCTACCCTTGCTATTAAAGTCGATTTTATAGGTACAGAAGGCCATATATGTTAACAATAACATGTTAACTGACAGAACAGACAATGACAAAGATATTTTGAGAACATAGTGTTCTGACAGCTCTATGAATAATAGGGATTTTTCAGTCCACGCCCATTAACATTGTTAAATAACCCAAAGCCAGGCATGAAGAAAGCCACACCTTTGAAAAGCATTTGTCTGAAAGCAAAGCAATTTTAATTTTTTAAAAGGTCATTATTACTCAGATTGAAATTTTAAAACTGCACCTGCTTGGACAAGATCAGTTGCCAGCATCCTCTTAACTGTACCATTCATAAATCAAGATCGATTGACCAGGGCCACATAAAAAGGGTGCCCTTCCTTTGGGATCTTGCCTAAATTTTAAGCCCAAGTTCTTTCCTCACAAATGCTTTTAAGTGGCTTGTTTGGACAGGGTTAAACCATCCTGGAAACATTTTAATTTCTCATACCTTATTATATTTTGTATATGCATTTTATTCTGTTGGGAAGAAGTTTATTTTTATTTTTTAAAAAATCCAAATAATGAGATAAAAGGCCCACTACTATCCTGCTGCTTCCTTCTCCCTGCCCACCTGCCATGTGCCATCTTATCACCCATTTCCTTCTCCCTGGCACATCTCTCTGTGGCTGTGTATACACCATACATTTAAAGCACATGACTTCCCCCACATGACTGTCATTTGTTAAGGGTGCTGGGAGATGAGGAGTAAACTACAGTTCCCAGGATTCATTGAGGGAAACCATGTGCTTTAAATGTATGGTGTGTACAGTCCCCCCTGCCATCCCCTTCTCACTCATCTCTTTTTCTCCCACCTTCCCCTGTCCTCCTCTCACCCCACTGTCTTCTGCCTGACCCCTTTCCTAAGCAATGTGCTATTTGCAGCAAGGTTTCATTGCGACAGATTACCGTAAATGCAATATCAGAGAGATGACACAGATCATAACGCGATGTAGTCTAAAGTCTTGTCACATTAACTCAGGCATAGGCAAACTCGGCTCTCCAGATGTTTTGGGACTACAACTCCCATCATCCCTAGCTAACAGGACCAGTGGTCAGGGATGATGGGAGTTGTAGTCCCAAAACATCTGGACAGCTGAGTTTGCCAATGCCTGCATTAACTGATCATGTTTCACAGAGGGCAGCCTGCATTTCCCCAATTCATAAATTTAAGGTGCTGCTTATTACCTAAATGGCTTGGGACCACAGTACCTAAAGGACTGCTTCCTCTGGCATGGGTCAGCCTGCCTTAAAATATCATCTGAGGGGGCTGTTTTGTGTGTGCTACTGCCTTCCAGGGAGAATCAGTGGTAGCTACAACAGGGAGGGACTTTTCCATTAATTGGAACCAGTAGTTATGGAAGATCAGCGTGGGGCAGCCCGCATTCAAGCTGGTGTTCCATCATTGCTTGGAATTTTTTTCTTTTTCAGCAAGCTTTTGCTGCTTACATTTCTATTTTAGTCTGGCTCTCTGTTGATTGTTATGTTACACACAACCCCAATCTCCATGAGTAGTGCGAGATTTCCATAAAGTGGTGCAAAATTCTAAGAAAGACACACCTGTTCCAGATGCACATAAGAAATAAGTTAGTAAAGGCATTCAGAACAAATCTTCAAAGCAGATCACAACGCAATGACACTTTTTAACTCAACACAGCCCAGCAACAGTCTTTCCCTTTCTAGCAATTTCCAGTTCATCAAGAATTAATCAGGCTTCTTTCTACCTTCTTGGTGCATACTCCAGCCAGATCTGCATTTCAAATGCAGCTTTCAAACGCACCAACAGCAAATCTAAAAAACCTTTAAACCGACAAAAACCATAAAGCACAGTGTTTCAAAATCCATTGCTAAGCCTTGCAGGAAGAATCCCTGCAGCAAAAGTAAACAGTCTCAGAAATCAGACCCAAACCTCTGCTTCTCCTCCACCAGGCAGCTGCCTGCATAGCCCTTTGTCCTGGGGCTTCCGTGTTTTCATTGAGTTCTCAGTCCAAGTAAATCAAACAGCTACACAGAATTGCTTGTTGTGGAATCTTCACAAAGTTCAAGAAAATTACACAGCTACTTCTGGGCTCCACTCACAGGTTCAGATTCTCCGGAGCCTGTCTATTTCTCTTTGGCCTTCCCTTAGGTTGTGGGTTAGAAACTCTAAACTCACACCCCAGTCCCAAAACAGTTCCTGTAGCACAATTCCAGCACCAGATATCTTGTCTGTCGCAGTCGGCGTTTGGCGCCAGGACCTGGGGAGAGAGGTTGGGGCACTCTCAGGCACAGTGCACCCCCCAATAGCAGTTCACCCTCAAACGTTCAGCACCAGAGGAGGACTTGCAGACCTTCTCTTCTCACCTCTTGACTTGATGTCCGCTGCTCCACCCTCTGACATGGCTCAGTTTTGCCACCTTCCTCTGAGGCAAAGCGGAGATTGTGGCGTCTTTATGATGAATGATTTATTTTCACATATATACAACCTGAGCCTGCGATGGAGGGGCTCACAGCATTAACACTCAAGAGGGTCCTGTTTCTCCCATTGCTGCAGCAGCCTTGAATTCATAAAGAAGTACACCGTAACCCTCTGCCCCCCCTCCAGCTTGCAGTACCACCTTTTCCTTCAGTCAACTGCAATCCTAAACTTTGCTTTGTCTCTGCTAATTGTTTCAGAGCTGAGGGAGTGACCCTCCCTCTGTCAGGGACAGAGTTCCTCTTCACATCTTTCTTAATAGCTCACCACCTTGCTTTTGTTAAGTTAATGACCAGTACTTAGCAGCCATTATCAGGCTGGCCTGGCTATTCCAGCCATTTAATCCCCGCTGGATCCAGGGATTCAGGGGGCTTGATTAAATTATAGCACTTACTAAATCCAGGAATTATGGGCAGTGTGGCATCTCCAAACCCTGGCACTTACAACCCATAAAAATATTGTATTGGGCATCTCCAACTGGACCTGGAAAGCAGGGCATAAATTGTGTTACAAAATAATATAAATAAAACATACTGCAGCTATCATTTGAAAAGCCAAATATGACACTAGGATAAAAAAATGTGGCTATCACAACAACAAAAGCTAAAAGAAGAACCTCATATTTCCCGCATATAGTTCCTTGTGTTTTGTAATCAAAATAGCACGCCATTAAGATGACTCAGGGATGGTAGTTCTTTGAACATCTCCTCCCATTACGCTGCTGTGCCCTTTGTCACAATAACAATATGACTATTCATGAGGATAACTCAGGGTACTTCTAGCTTTGCAGTGTTACTGATAGGAAGGTTTGAAATATAATGTGTGTCCCGCTCTCACCCCCCTCAAAATGATCATAACCCTTTTCTGGCAAAAAAGAAGAAGAGGAGACCATAAGCCAAATGCAATATATAAGTATTCAGTTTGTCTGATCACAGTATAGAAAGGACCTGTGTCAGACTGGAGCTTCTCTGTTGTCAATACATCTTCCTGCAAAGGGGTGTTGTGGAGATAAATTAGATGACGTCCAGGGGGGATTTCTGAAAGGCAGCTCTTTGTCCTAGATCTTATGCAAGTCAATCAAAAAAACACGAAAGCTCAAGAATTTTTAGGTTTGTCTAAAAACAACTTTTGGGTTTTCCTTAAAAGAGCGCATCAATTCTGTGGGTTCCCTTGAAAAGGCACAACTACTTCTGGGGTGTCCTGGTTTTTACTCTTTGAAAATTAGCAACCCTAGGATATGGTCATCATCATCACTTATGTAGCACATTTGAAATTTCACAGTGCTTCACATGCATTGTCGCAGCAGTCTTTACAACCACCCTGCAAAGTAGGCCAACACAATATCCCCATGGTGCAAATGGGCTAAAAATGAGAAGAGTAAGCAGTTTGTACACTAATAATAGACTACAGAAACTACTACTGCCGTTGAAACCTTTTACAAGCACACATTAAGGATTCTGTGCTGCTCTGCAGAACAAGGAGCATAAAGAGAGACAAAACAGGAGAGAAGGAATGCATATGCCATTCCCCAAAGGCAACTGAGGCAGAAAGAGAGATTAAGACACTTGCTGTTGCTCCCAAAGGGTGCCAAACTGGAAAAATATCCACAATTTACAGGCCAGTGTCTTAATCACTGTCTTGATTCCTCTCTCCCTCCCTTTCTTATTATAGAACAAAGTATAGAAGAAAAATAGAAACTGAGGGTGTTTCTCAGAGGAACTGCCATGTTCTAAAAATAGGCTGAGACAGCTCCTAGAAATGTGCCGAAGAAATGACAGTAAAAAAGAAAGAAATGAGAGGCTCACTTGCGAACCTCTTGCCATTTGGGTGTCGGACTGGCAGTACAAATTCTGACCTTGGGAAATAACCCAGCATGACATTCAGTGGGTTGACACTATCAAATTTGATGCAGTCTAGCATCTCTACAGTGTGATCTTTCCACCATACTGAGCACCAGTTACTAAGACAATTCTCTGCCAACCTCATTAAATTTATACAATAGGTCACAGAGCCGTAGATGTTTGCTCTGTGACTGTGGCACTGTAATACAGGATGCTAGTTATGTCTATATCCACCGGTGCCTGTAAAATAGATAGATATTTTCCTTCAAATCATATTTGTAACACTTTAGAGATAGGCAAGCCCACACAAGCGAATTGTGCAGAATAATCTCCCAGGCCTCAATCAGATTGGGGGGTGAGTTGAGTTATTTCACAGAGTGGCTGGAGAATAAAGCCCCCCTCCCCTAAAATAGCCCACAAACCAGGCTTGCCTATAGAATGCTGGCATGCACCAAAAATATCCTACACCAAGGTCTAGGACTGTGGGATAAGCAGTCTCATATAACCAACATACTTAAGTGTAATTAATGTATGAAGGGGTTAAGACCATAAAGTAAACTGTCCTGCCAGGCTTAGCTCACCTTGGGAGAGACTAGGACCTAGGTAATCAAGCCTTTGTTCCACCTCAGTCTACCTGTGAAGACATCTGAGCTGGTTGCTCCAGGCTCAGACTGCATGCCTCTCACAAGCCACTCTTGACTTCCTATACCAATAATTTAGGAACTTTCACCACTGTGACTGAGCCATGTTTTATTGCCTGTGCAACTATTTCAATTTTTTTTATATAATTTTTGTATTTTTTAAAGCACAAGAACTTAAACTTTGGATAATTTGTAAGTAAACCATTTTAACTTACCAAGCATGTGGCCTTTTTCTATGCTGGGGATGAGGGCAAATTTGGAAGGAGCTTGGAAGGACATATTTTAAAGGTCTAACAGCCTATATTTCCACACTTTACTTTGCCTCATATTTTGTGCTTTAAATCTCTGCTGGGGTTCTCTCACCAAAGACTACTTGCCCCAAACTTGGATCTTGGCATCCAGGAATTCTCTTTTTGTACCTATTTTTTCCTTGAACCAACCTGGTGCCCTCCAGATGTTTGAGACTGCAACTCACAGCAATATAAGCTAGCAAGTGTAGTTGGTGAAGGCTAGTCTAGGCCCATCCTTTCCTGTGGTTCCCCCAGGAGTATACAAAGATGGGAACCTCCCATTTGCCAGACACTCCTAGACAGCTCAAAGGGCTTGGATGCTCCTATGTATGTGCACTATATTCAAGGACAGGACCATGGGAACTGTATATGTAGAACCCACTAAGTTTGTAGAAGTATATGATGGTGATAACTTATCATTTATATGCTGCTCGTCTGACTATGTTACCATACAGACTACAGCGGCTGGAGAGAAGAGGTAGCCAAAATGGAGGTGCCTCCCAGATATTTTGGACTCCAAATCCCATCATCCCTAACCATTGGCCATGCTGCCTGAGGCTGATGGTTGTGAAAGGCTGATCTACAAACATCTGACTCTTTTGTTATGGTACCATCATTGCTATTGTGGTTTAACATAAATGTAATATGCCCTTTCTGTTATGTTTCTATGACTCCCCAACCTCATTTTATCCTCTAAAGAAACCCTGTGGAATAGGCTAGGTTGAGAGATAATGACTTGCCCAAGGTCACCAAATGAATTTCCTGTACAAACAGTGATTTGAATCGGGTTCTTCCTAGTCCAGTGATTTATCCATTATTTCATTCTGGATTTCCCAGCCCCATGGCACTACAAAGCGTGCTCCAAAAAAACCCTGGAAATTCCTAGAAAAGTATTTCATCCTATTTTAAACTAAATTGTGGACATGTAGAGAGCCAGTGTGGTGTAGTGGTTAAGAGCGTAATCTGGGGAACCGGGTTCGCATCTCCACTCCTCCACATGCAGCTGCTGGGTGACCTTGGGCCAGTCACACTTCTTTGAAGTCTCTCAGCCCCACTCACCTCACAGAGTGTTTGTTGTGGTGGAGGAAGGGAAAGGAGAATGTTAGCAGCTTTGAGACTCCTGAAGGGGAGTGAAAGGTGGGATATCAAATCCAAACTCTTCTTCTTCATATATTAGAAGCACTGTACATAGTGGGCTAACTCCATGCCTGCTGGAAATTGATCTTTCTTGTTGATCTTTTGCGTGTGGTTTGGTGATTGTATACACACCCATCCAAGCATGATCCTTACAATTATGGGTGCTAGTGGGGGTGCATGGTTGCCGAGCTGCTTTGATTAATACAAAAATGGAGGCAATTGTGAAGAGTGCAAAGAGGAAGTAAAACAAGCATATTTGAGTATTGAGTAATCAACTCATAAATATTTGTGTGGTAGAAAGGAATGATGGGCGGTCAGGTACACACTCATATCCAACCTACCAACACTTTTTATCACAGGGGTGTGGACAGGGTGATAAGCAATAAGACAAAAGCATAAACTTTTTAATACTTTTTCTATCCAACTGCTACCAGACTGTGTGGAAAGAGAGAGAGAAACCAGGTTGAGAATACAACTAAACCTGTATAGATTTATATTTTTTAATTCAGTATATTACCTTCTTATAACAACTAGTCTGATTTTACATGTTGAGGACCATGCCGGAATAAACCAGCAAAACATTGTAAACCCATAGTTTCTGTTTGGTAATAATCAATATTAACAATATTCGATTAAATTGTAAAATGTAGTTTACTTTGAGGTGAAGTTCTTTTCTTTTCAAGTACTCTTTTAATATGCTGTATGGACGTAATTCAATAAGTGATGCTCAGTTTCGAAGTAGAACTTATCCAATTTGTCATCAACTCAACCTGTCTTTGTTCTTTTAGTCCAGCTTTCGCCAGATGTCTTAGACTACAAGGCCCATCATCCTAAGCCCCAGCCAATACAGGTGATGGGCATGATAGTCCAAAACATCTAGAGGGCACTAGGTTGGCAAAGGCCTCTCTAGCCTAATAAATTGTGTTGGTTCAGCCATTATGGCAAACACCCACACCTTATCAAGCCATTTCAATACATAATATTACTGACAGTCTCCACTTCCCCACAGAAATATGCCAGCAACTTTTTTTAAAAAAAACTTCTTTACATTCCCATCTCACCAGGCCTTCAACTAGTTCATTAAGAACATCAGAGCTAAAGAATTTTCATATCCTAAACATGCTTAGATGTTACTTAAGAAGTAGCAAGAAAGAGAAATAAAGTGACAGTTAATAACACACCTGTCTTCAGTTCAGAGATCTACGCCCTCCCATCAGATGTCAAACAGATAAACAACTATTTGACTTTTAGAAGGTATCTGAAGGCAGCCCTGTTCAGGGAAGTTTTTAATGGTTGATGTTTTGCTGTGTTTTAATATTTTGTTCGTAGCTGCCCAGAGTGGTTTGGGCAGCCCAGTCAGTTGGGCAGTGTATTATTATTATTATTATTATTATTATTATTATTATTATTTCATATACTTTAGCTTTTTAGAATTCTAATTCTAATTCTAATTATTGCTTATATCTTCTGGGACTTTTGCAAGCTGAGAGAATTGTTGCATTAAGGCTGGGGTGCTGAACCCCAGGCCTTAGGCCAAATGAAGCCCTCCATTTCTGTCTGTCTGACCCTTGGACTCTATCCAGGCCACACCTCTTCTTCCTCAAGTTACACCCCTCAGCAGCACTGCTTTGTATACTCCTTAAGAGCTTTTGTGTTGCTGGAATGTGTCACTGAACTCCAATATTGCCTCTTGCTTGCATTCATGGATAGAGAGGGGTGTGCAAAGGTAAAATTTGCATTAGTTTGCTCTACCCAGTTTTTGGCTCTTGCCTCTCCAGTACTGGCATCTGACTTCCAAAAGGTTGTCCTGAATGGAATATGACCTTCAGACTTCAAAAAGGTCCCTCACCCCTGCACTTAAGGCACAAAAAAATCCTATTTAATTGTGTTTTTACTAGATCTGGGGCATTGATGATGTAAGTTAACAGCAGCCTTATGAGAAAAAGGTGTTAACATTTGTCCCAGTGAAATCTGGAAATCACCTTGAAGTGTGTAAGATTGACAGCTCTGGCCAATTTAGATTGATTGATGTTTATCCACACAACAAGGAAAGAGAGAATGACATCAAAGCAAGCTGTTCTCCTGACAACTTTTTTATCCTTCTAAAATGGAAGTGGCTTATGCTACTGTAGAATGAGCCAGATCTGGGTTCTGGAATGCTATCATGTTTTACGCTGAAAAATAGGCAGAGGAGGTCAAAGCTTCCTTTAATCCGTCTTTACATTTCATGATAGATTCCCTTAGGTATGGGAACTCTTTACAGAGAAAAGGACCTTCAATCTTAGCTTATGAACTAGCTTTAGGAATGTGAATAAAATAAGGTTAGCCTATAGTTTAATTAGTTCTGAAATCGTATAATGGCAGTGAAAAGGCCTTCTGTTTTCCTTAGTTTTCAATATACCGAAGGCTGACTTTTCCGACATGACAATGACTGCTTAATAGCCCCAAAGGAGCAATCCTACTCTAAGATAACTGCTTTTAGCTGCTTCCCCTCGATGAGACTCATGAGACAAAGCACAGATTTGTGCAGGATGTGAATGATCTAAGTGAACTTTGATGTACTAACTATTATTGCAAACATGTTTTATGAACCCTGGATATCTGCTTTTATTACATAATGAATCAATACCAGAAGTGTGAAAAAGCAGTACTGTGTTAGCACAAATAGAGCAATTCTAACTATAATTTTGCCTTTAAATATGTAACACTTACATGTTCACTTGTTAGCCACATGTTCTAAGATACGACGTTTTAAGAATTCAACATTTTAAGATGGATTTTTAATGTACTATGTAGTACTGTTTACTTCCTTTGATCTATCAATTATGACAATCACAGGCACACATAACTGGCCGAAAACCCTCTAAGGAAGAGAATGTGAAGCACTTTCACAACAGGCTGTGTAAAGCTTCTGTCTGATCCATAGGCAGCATCATGGGAAAGTGCTTTCCCTGATCCTCAATAACCAGTCCTCTATGACTTTCCTTAAACTGCAGGGGAAGTAAAGCTCCTAGTTTAAACCAGGGGTTGGGAATGTGTGGCCCTCCAGAATGTGTGTCCCCATTAGGGATGACGGGAGTTTAGCAATATATGAAGGGCTACATGGCCTCTATCTTTGACAAAGTATCCTAAAAGGGCAAGGAAAGTTTGGGATTGTGTGCCATGAGGTGTGTGTCCGCAGACTCTAATTCCCTGCTAATGCACATATTGGAGACAGGTGTACCAATCCATTTGGGGATTAGGAGAAGTGCTTCCTGCCTAATCTCAAACTTTAGAAGTCAGATGTCTCGTGCTATGGTGCTATGTAGGGGGTGGGATTCCGTTTATACCTTCCAGGACCCCAATTTATACATTCCCAGGGATTGTATCCAAATAAGTCATTTTCAGAGCAGACCCTCTGAAATGAATGGAGTTGAAGTAATTTAAATCCAGTGATTATAATGAGTTGTCCATCAGACAATGAATCCAATGAAGATCTTCTAGTAACTGAAATCCAGCCACTTTCCTCCTCCGAAAGCAAGGACAGCTTATCCTTTGTTTTCCACATCCATGCACCTGACTTTGTCTTTCTTCAAGGGGTCCTTTTGTAGAGTTATTATAAGCCTTTTGATGTTTTAACTGATGGACAAGAGGAAGCCAATTCAAATACAGCAATACTTTCATTGAACAGTAAAGCATATACATTCTTCACATTCTTCAAATTCCTCATCCATTGCCTAGCACTGCATTAATATTTGACCTTATTAGCCTCTCTCTGTATATTATAGAATAACAACAAGAACATTTCGGTATGACTGTCAGCACAGGATTACTAACCCAAATGCAGTATAAGCAGTACAACACTCCAAATGTCATAATATGCTACTGGAGGAGGGGGTTCTGTTCATTCTCCTCACAATAAAATAATGCAGCTTACTGGTCCATAAAGTTCTGATTCTGTTCCTTGTATGTTAACACATTCTCTGGAAAAATTAGTCATATTTTCAGGGTGCAAAGGGAGCTCTGCCTTTTAAAAAAAAATATGACAAATTTCATTAATTTTTAAAGTATCAGTAGAATGAATAATTAATTACATATCCCAAAGTGTAGACATAAAATTATGTCTCCCATCCCTGGCCAGTCCTAACTCAATGTCCCACCAACATCAACAACAATAGAGGAATTTGAAGTGGGGGGTGGGAGGGAAAGGGCTTAGCAAAAAGAAGTGTGAGGCTAAATCAGAACCACACTTCAACGCTGCTTTCGTCTCTTGTTCAAATAGCTCAAAAAATGTCTTCCAGATTTCCCCTGCTTTCATATCTATAATATATATTTGCTCACTTATTGCTTGATCCAGTATGTCTTCTGTCCAACATTCTATTGTTGAGCCTCCTTAGATTTCCATTGTTCCCGTGACCTGATCAATTTAGCATTTGCTCTGGTAGTAATGTGTATGATGTGTACCACCCTTGTTCTCTTAGAATGGCAATGGCACCCAACTGAGAGGTGCCGAAACTGAGTTCCAACAAGTTCTGGCTGAAACAAAGCCCCGGCTTTATTTTCTTTCTCACACAGCCAAGGAAACCCTATTACAAAACAGTTTATATTTCTTGCCTTATTGCAGAGGACTTGTTTGAATGCTGTTCTGATATAAGACACATACTTTGCAATAGACCAACTTAGACATGCCCTCTCCTTTTTTGATCTCATACTGAGAATGTAGTAAAGCTAGGTCCCCTCAGCTATGTAGAATTATATATATATGACAGCAGCAGATTTTGAATGCAAGTCACTGAGGGAAGCAGCAGCTAACCAGCCACTTTTCACTCTGCAACTCCTTCCTCCAGCCACTTTTTTCCAATATGATGTCTGCTACTGGCTAGGGGTGGCTGTGTTAGGGAAGCAACCTTGAAGGAGAGGCTTGTTAAGTATAATTGGTTTAATTGACATTGAAATGGGGATGTCTATCTATTGTTGAAAAGATTTAACATAGGGAAATTCCACTGAAGCTTTAGAAAAGCAAGAAGAGTACTCTGAGCTCTTGGTGAGTTGATAACTAACTGATTGTTGCTTTCTGCTAGCTAACACGTGAGTGAATAACCTTAGATCAGGTGATTAAGGTACTGAGTTGCAAATTTGCCATCTTGGAAAGGTGGTGGCTGCTTCTTTGTTCTCTCTCAGGCTGCATGGAAGGAAGATTTAAATGAAGCTCTCCAGGAAAACAGATATAGGCAAAATGGATGCTGAAGGAGAGAGACCTTTACTTATAGGTCTGTTTGGATTATTTCATATTTTGTAAGATGCTGAGCCTACGACTTCGAATGGCATATGTCTTATGGAACTGTTTGGATGTATCATTGGATGTTTTAATTCTGTTATGAAGAAAGTTCTGCAAGTAAAGTTTGAATAATATTTTTATGATTCGGGACAAAGTTGCCTTCCAAAAGGAGTCAGTTCTTTTGCTTCTAGTCGCTTCAAACTGCACAATATTAATATCTGCAACAGGGCTGTGGTGAAACAGATAATGGAAAAAAGAGTTCAGTACCCCTCTTCTGCCCTCCCTCATTATTTTTTTACTGTGGTTTGACAGCAATCTACATTTGAAGATAAAGATCTTGCATCATGTATATTTCCACCCCCAGAAGGCTAATGCTTCCAAGTCTTCCAAGTTTGAATATTATACTCCCTTCAGCTGCGCCCTGTTGTTCTTCTTGCTGCATTTCTCCTCACCTCTCTCGAGAGCTGTTACACTGTTAATGAGTCATCTTCGCAATTTCAGCACTATTTGTTTCCTAGAGGTGAAGCAAAATGTCTCTTCTGAAAGCACATCATTCATTTTAGTCTTTATGTAGCACCTTCATGCCAGTGCAATTCACCTACTCAATCAGGCAACAGCATATTGCTTCCTATGAGGACATTTTTGGGCTGCCATATCCTACCGCCGCTCTTAACAGGATGAAAGCCACCACAAGCTGACTGATGGCATGGTGACTCATCCTGTGAATGCTCCAATTGGTTCCATCAACCGATGCCTAGCTACTGTATGAAAGCCCTCTCAAAATGTGAGTGGAAAGAGGAGATGAAAGATTATGGTCTCAATAAAGAACAAATAATATTCGCAAGGCCAGTCACAACATTAAAAAAATTAAGCTTGAGTGGCTTTTGCCAAAATGGTTGTATGAATGAGTCTTTTACTTGCTTTATGTTCCTCTACCCATGGCTTCCTAGAGTACTGAATGCAGTGGAAATTGACAATAAGCTTGATTACTATTTCGAAACTCCACAATCTGGTTTAATTTTTGTAAAAATAAATAAATCACTGAGACGTATCCAACTTCAGTTCTACTCAGAATATATCTATTCAATTAAATTGACTAACTTATGTACAGAATGTGGTTGGATACAACCCACTATGTGCAAAGCATTAATATGACAATGGTGGCAATTGTTTGTCACAATACATATTGTTTTGAAAACAAGGCTGGCCTCCCTGTCCTCCATTACCACAGTCACATGCAGTTAGGAAGCTTTTACTTCCATTTACTTGGGAGTAAGGCCTACTGAACTTGATGGGACTTGCTCCAGAGTGAGCCTGCATAGGATTGCACTGTTAGACTTCCATCACATTTGCACATTCTTACTATGTGCTTTCTCCACTGTACACAATCCTCTTGTTTTTTATGCCTATTCTGGACAATGAATGTCATTTTTGTTTTGTTCTGCTACATAAATGCTGCATAGTCCTAGAATAAATTTGATCATAGGGTTAGGGTGCCAGTGTTGTAGTGTGGCCTTTTATATCTCCCAAGGAATTAGTGAGATCTGTAACTGTTCAGCACGTGAGTGTGGGTGAATGTGTGCAGGTGTAGATTGACTGAGGTACAGAATATTTGCTAACCTGGGGCTCTGGGGGAGTGGCATGGCCATGGTTGGTCAGGGGGTGCCACCATTTTCCTACATGGCTGGAGGAGGAGATGGTCACTTGATGCCACCCACCCCTGACCACACCTGTTAAATCATCAAGACAGGAGTGAATTTATGAAGCTAGATTAAAAAAGAAGAAGCAAGCAGCTCTATGCCATTATTTACCTAATGCATGTAGGGAAACACAGATCATTGATCAATCCTAGACTATTTATCATTAGCTGAAACCACAGCTTGGTGTGATGTCTGAAATGAGCTATATTTACATACAGGTCCAGAAAGAAACAAGTTCTGCAGACAACCGAACATTGGCAAAAGTTAAAAAGTTAAAAAGAAGACTGGCTGTTTAGATTATAACTGGATTTAAAAGGTAATTTTTAGTATAAGTGTGTGTGTGTGTGTGTGTGTGTGTGTGTGTATGTATATATATATATAGCGTGTCTTAAGCATATAATTGTATAATTAATGTAATTGTATTCTGAGCTTTTTCTTGATGTTTTATATATTTACTGGAAATCTGTTATATTTAATTTTCAAAAAAGATTATTGAAAACCAGAAAGGGAGTTGTAAGAACCAGGATGGGTGGGTCTTGTTAATAAGTTAATGCATAACTATTTCTTGTTTGTATCTTGGTCTAACCCTCTACACAAGGTTATCAATGATAAAACTTTATTTTGTAATTAAATTTATATTTCACCCTTTCTCCCAAAGGAGCCTAGGGCAGCAAACAAGAAGTGATAAAGCTATAAGAATGCCTTAAAAACAATTCTAATAGAGATGCAAACTGGGAAAGAGCTCAACTGAAAAGGGTTGTTTAAGAAGGAAGATCTATAAGAGGCACTGAAAAGACAGCACTTATTGGCACTTGTCTAATATTTAAGAGAAGTGAATTCCTAAGGGTGGGTGGCTGTCAGGGAGTCTTGATGACGAACGAGCATAGTGGAAGATTTATTGATTTATTAAATAGAAGATTTATTGCAAAAACAGAGTTCAGTGGAATGGCTATCACAGCCATCCGTCTATAAATCAATGATGTAGCTTTTAAGGAGGGTGTTTCCAGCAAGACCAGAAACAGCCAACTTCCTCTTGTGACATATTCTGTCCCATACACCTATACCTTTGATTAAGGGGGTCAGCTCCCACCCCTTCCTCATTCTCTGAAACAGTACTTCCATGGTCCTTCCTGCTCTCTGAGCTGCTTTCGTTTCTAGCCCCTGCATTTTTTCCTTTACTAGCGCACTGGCAAGCTGCCGGCTGACTCTCAGCAATTCTGCTATCAGTTGACATTCCTAAGGGCGGGGGAGTTGGCTCTCTGCTATAACCATCCTGTCTTGCAGCTGGCTGTGGCAACTTAAAAGGATCCTTGTCCAGTTCTGCAGGTGTCAGTCTGGAGGGGAAAGAGGAGGTGCCAAAGGTCCTTCCTGAGTAGAGATGCTTGTAATTTCCTTAGGGTAGCATAAGGGGTCAGGTTCTGCGATCACTGTGCTTACTAATCTCCATCTAGATCCTTTTTGGTGCTTTCTGTTTGTACCATATGGATAGACAATTTAAATGAAAGTGGGAAATTGTGTCTTCAAGGGCGTCAGAGAAGACCAAATGTTTCCCATTCAAAAATAACTCTATTGCAGAGGAATTTGGAGTTTAGCTTGAATAGTTTTTCAAGGTGATCATGACATATCATGTCCCGATGCAGTTTTTTTGAAAGCGTGATAACTCTAATATCAACATTTAAATTAATGTTTCAGACAGTTTGATAACACCTGTGCCAATAACAATGAACCATAATCAGGAACATCCCCTAACCTTCACCCTTGCCATCTTGTGTGTTTATGTATCTCCAGCTGAAGAAGTAGACTTTAGTCCATGAAAGCTTGGGTCATAATAAAATTTGTTAGTACTTAAGGTGCCACAAGACTGTTCATTTTGCTGCAACAGAATGATTAATATGTCTCCCCTCTGGAAATTCTACATTGTTATAGATGAAAATTTTCCTTTTACTGTTTAAATAAACTTTCTTACACTTTGTTTTTAATTCTAAAGCCAAGAGACCTGATGGAATTTATAAAGGTTCCTCGTTGTCTGCTTTGGTGTTATTAAACAATCCAACTTGTTGCCATGGAGACAGAAGAACTAGAAGAGGTGGAAAGACACAGTAGGAAATCAGTCCATGGTCATTGGAAGGATAGTTCTTCGCAGGCAGTATCATGCGTGGACTTGATCTGCGATGATGAGTCAGAGGCTTCTGACCATGTGACTGAGAAGGAATCACAGGCGCACTACATTCCGATTCGAAGAAATTCCAGGTACTACCGCTCCTTCAGACTTCGGAACAGAGGGAAAGCGAGGAGCAGCAGAGAGGTTCAAACTGAAAGTGTTGAAGGTAAGTAGTCTAAGTAGTTACTCTCCCTTCCTTGCCCATTGAGACTGAGAGTTATGGGTAAAAGTATATAGCAAGGGTTGGGGGAGAGGGTTTACAGGAAGAACAGCAAGAGACTTCTTAAGACTCTAGAATCTGGGTCCCTGCCTTCGTACACCGGCTGCACCTACTGGATATCAAGTTGCTGCAAGTCTAAAACTGCAAAAACAAGAGAGGAAGCCAAACGGGATGAGATCTGATGCCATTTCACTTACAATGAAGCTCTGTTTGGTTGGCAAGACCCACAACTAAAGAAGGAACGAACAGCAAGAACAAGCAAAATATTTCATACAAATGATAGTGTCTACTGGAGCAAGAGACATATTAACAGCACAATGCTAGACAAGTTTACACACAAGTCCATTAAGTGCAATGGAACTTACTCTTTAATAAGTGTGTTTAGACTGCAACCTTGAGAACCAAACACAACAAAATAATTGTTGTCTAAACCACACAGCAAAGTAATTAATAATACTTAGCATGTCTATAGCACATTTTAACCATTCAAAATTCTTCCTCTACGTTATCTTGATGATTGTTGTGCTTCTGCCAATAAACTTTTCTTTGACGCCAGGTAAAGACAACTTTTGTTGGCGAAGAAATGGGTTTCTCCCCAAAGAGATAGCTGTTTTTTGTTTCTCCTTCTGGAAATGAGCTTAGATAACAAATTACCCCATCCTAATGCCCTCTCACAGAAGACTGGGCCCATTCTTTCTTGCAATATAACACACAAGGTAAGTCTCTTCCCTTTCTCCAAGCAGATATCACAAGACTAAAAACTTCTACTTAATATGCTGCTCCAGTCATCGTAGTATGGTATATGGACAAAATGAGCTCTTTTGTATGCTAGGGCAGACATTTCTCCACCCAGTGAATGCAGTATGCAGCAAGGCTAACAAAACAGATTTTCTCATTGGGTCACCTGAGCTCAAGAGAGCCTCTGCACCAAACTTGGTGCAGATGAGGAGAATGTGACCTACACACAGCACAGATTCATAACAACTGTAAAGAAAGACATCATTGCCTGTTTCAGTCCCAGCAGAATCTATTTGAAAACAAGCTGATCTGCTACAAGTTACAACTTAAATCTGTGTAGTCTGACCAGTTGCGGTCTTACCCACTCTCTGCTGTTCTATTGCTGAAGCAGCAGCTGCTCACCTAAAGAACTAGAAGAGGAATTCATGACGTCTTCAGAACGTAACAGGACTTTATGAAGAGCCAGGGAACCTCTCTTTCACCTAAGCTAACATTTATTCAGACAACTAGCAGAGAATTATCTTCAGCCTTCATACCTCAATGGGTACTGTGTGTTTCTGTAAAGCCTAAATCTTGGGCAAACGGAGAACCTCATCTTGCAGCACTAGCTAAAGCACACGGACAGCAACGATGGGTGAGCTCTTTTATCTTACATTTGAGATCTCTGATGTATTGTTTGTTTACAGAACTGCGCCAAGCTGATCCTACTCTGTTTATGTAGAACTGGGTCTGGGCATTTGTCCCTTGCACATGGGCTCTGTGTTCACTTGCCCCTTCTCTTATTTTGGGGTTCTGGTGAGAGAAAGCAGTCTGGAGCCAATTGTGGTTATGGGTTTGTCCTCCTATCCCACCCACCCAAATGAACCAGTGAAAAGGCTGAAAGGGCAGAGGTAGCAGCATGATTAATCAGCTGCTTCCTGGATATAATGTGCCCCAGTATCAAGGTCAAATGTCTCATACATCAAATAGCAGGCTGGCTCAGGATTTACACTTTGCAGGTAGAAGAGGGTAGAGAAGGGCAGACAGGAAAAAGCTCCACAATCCATTGGTAGAATGAAATTTGACACAGAAAAAAAGGCAGAATGGTAACTAGAAATTGTATGTAAACTGAATATAGTTATGTATCAAACAAATAGCAGGGGAAAGCTTATCACTAATTTCATCACAAAAAAATATTTACTTGGTCCCCATTAATCCCGTGTAAAAATGCTCATACAACCATGTTCAGTGCAGCAACCATAATAGCAATCAATGCACTGTCTGGGAGAAATGCTACATTTTCCAAATAAAAAATACTGCATTTGCGAAATGTGATATTCTTGCTATGTGAGTGTACCCATCAGACACGAAAGTGTGCAACAAATGAGGGAAAATGCATATTAACAGCAAAGTACTGTACATTATGCTGATAAAATGGTAAAGTGCATCATTTTCATTCCCATCCTCCCAAATTTTAACAAACAGCCATGAATCAGATGAGATCATGTCTGGTTTCTTGTGGGAACTTTTTCTGGCTCATTTTGATGGAAGCATGTAGGAATTTTATCATTCTGTTCCTGGAACAAAAAGCAAATTTAAAGCCAATGCCTGAGAACATATCTCTGAGCCTTCTTTCTCAATAATGAAACTAAGTTCTAGGAAAGCTTCCAGGAAACTAAGGGCTGGGATTTCTGCAAGGTAACAGCCACAAGCTTACCTATATATGTATCAAGTAGTCATGTTTTTGTTAAAAAAAAACAACACTGTGAAGAAATGAATCAGCCACAAAACAAAACTCTCAACCTCTCTTTTTTCTTAATTGCAAATATTTTATAGAACTGACAGAAAACATTTATTTCTTTATTTCAAAGCCTCACTAAAAAATGGTAATGCCAGAAATGAGCTTCTGAACAAAGACGAATTGTTACGCATATTTCACAAGGGCCTGTCTCTACATGTAAAACGAGATATGACAGCCGCAGAAGAACAATGGTTGCAAAGGTAAGGAAGAAAGCAATTTCCCTTGGGATACAGAAGGCAAAAAAAGATAAAATGGGTTTTAAATGAGTATCAAATGGATTGGTCAAATTGCGTGTGGCACTTTCACATTTATTACTTTATTCCGCAGGTTTAATTTTTCCATTACTCTATAAGTATGTACAGGCATCAGTTGCTTGTTTTCTTTTTTATGTAGCCTTTTTGGATAATGATGGCTATAGGCTGCTGTAGAGCTCTTTCTCCCCAGTTAAGAAAGGGAGCAGAGGAGCCAGAGGCCTTCCTGGTACAGCTATGGAAAGCTCTGTGAAAAGTATGGGACAAAAATTGGATTCTGGCATGAGGGAACACTCCACAAGGAAGGGTGTTTAAAAAAGGGTGAGGGGCTGCCAGCTCTGCAGGCAAGGGTTGACATAACTAAGCTCCTAAGCTCCACAGGGGTGCTGCAGAAAGAATGTAGGTGGTTAAGGGAGCCGTGGACTCAAAACAGTTGGAAAACCTCTGGTTTAGGAAGTGGCAGTTCCTTCTCAATGGAATATCCTCTCCTCCCTAACCTATGTAGACCACATATATTGCAGAACAAAGTGTTGGCCACAGACAAGCCTATCATCTATTTAAGATCAGAGAATGTTAGCTTTATAGCTCAATGAAAATGTTGACCCAGCGTGTGGCAGCTGTGGAAAAGGCAGATCCCATGCTAAGGGTCATTAGGAAAGGAACTGAAAATAATACTGCTGATACCATAATGCCATTGCATAAATCTATGCTGAGACAACATTTGGAATACAGTGGTACCTCGGGATGCGAACAGGATCCGTTCCGGAGCCCCGTTCACACCCTGAGAAGAACGCAACATGCGACTGTGTGTCTGTGTGTGCACGGGTCGCGTTTTGCCACTTCCAGGCATGCCTGTGACGTCATTTTGAGTGTCTGCGCATGTGTGAGCGGCGAAACCTGGAAGTAACACATCCTGTTACTTCTGGGTCGCCGCGGAGGGTAACCTGAAAACGCTCAACCTGAAGCATATTTAACCCAAGGTATGACTGTAATGGAATCCTCAAAAAGGATGAGTTTTCCTCGCTTCCTTTGAATAAAACCATTTGCCCACCTCATTTCTAATTCCTTTCATGGAAAAGGTTTAGAAAAAGGCAACCAAAATGATCAATTCCTCTATGAGGAAAGGTTGCTTTGGGAATGGGAGAAGTTCCATGTGCCCAGTCACTTGGTGGGTTTTCTATGAGTGCTAGCAACACTCTGCTTGTTCCCCTCCACATCACTTCTTGGCTGTTATGGGTCATGGAGTACAATCACCTTGTATTAAGATTTGTAAGCTGCTTCATGGCTAAAAGCCACCAAAGTCACATAAAATTAGATAAAATAATGAAGTCCCAGTTATCTGTTTAGTAAGGGGAAGAGAAGGGGACTCTGAATACTCCTGCAACAGAGGGTGGTGGTATCAAGGCTACCGTATTCTTGAATATTTGTTTGAAAAATAATTACTAAAGATTACAAATATTTGCAAAATTGTTACACCGTTACGGTGCAGAAATCAAGCCATTAACTTACTGGCACACTAGGTGAAACTATTAAGCCTAAAGTTAAAATACAGCAAAAAAAGAAGCAAAAAATAAACAAATTCTGCCCACACAGCTAAAAGATAAATACACAATATATATCATGCTCTGAAGGTCAGCAGATTTAGGCTTTATTGAATTCACCAGGGGCATTAATCCTAAAATAAAGCATTTGTAGATAAAAATACCATGCAGTATTTCCTTCTCCATTTCAGATGTCAAAATATGAGTGTCTGTGCCCACATGAACATGTTCTGTCTTTAAGCTGCTTCATCTTAAAGATATCTGATCCCCATCACATATAAAGTTTTGCTTTGATTTCAAGATCAAGGCTGGATTGGCATTCTGTTGTCTTAAACCCAATGGCCAAATGATGATCAAAACTCCATTTCCCATGCCCTTCCCATCTGCCTCACCTCTGTTCCCTCCATCATTTTTTTTTAAAATTGTGTTGCAAATAAATGTAATCTTAGCTATACTCTTCAGCATAAATGCTCAAACTGTTGCCGGAACATGAGAGAAAATCACTGCTAATTAGATTTGAGTGAACCCACGGATAGAAGTAATCACACCAGTCCCCCGAGTGCTTGCAAAGCTATGGGAACACGAAATAGGAAACTAGAAGCTAACTTCAAATTTGTTGCAGAGTTTTTGTCAGCGACTGGAGAAGTGCAGGTGGAGAGACTTGTGTTTCAACAAATTGTGAACACACTTATGTAGAGTGTCAGTGACCAAATTTTCACAGCCAGAGACAACTTTGCCATACAGGAAAGTCAAGTGTCCTGCTTCAGGCAGCACCATAGTGGGAGGATAAGTGAAGGCAGAAATTGGTGTCTGAGTGATCAAGCAAAATCTTTGGCCCAAGCAGGCAGATGGATACATTTGGGCCCTGCTTCTGGCAGCAAAATGTATTGATCTGGCACTGCACACACAACTTGTTTTAAATGATTGGTAGTTTTGTATTAGTCCTTATAAGGAAGCCCTATAACATGCTCCCTAAAAATCTTCTGTTCCTGATTTATTGACTAGTTGCAGGAATAAACAGTCCAAAGTTTAGCTGCATGTCACATTTACTGCAAATCCAGCCCAGTAACCGCCTGTCCCTGCCTTGAATTAAAGACAAAAAAAAAAAAAAACCCTCAGTGCCTTCAAAAGCAAAAGCTGATTCCTCCTGTGGTGTTTTTTAAATAATGTATTTGCCCACAAAAAAGTAAGGACAAGAAAAATGCTATTAGCCATATAAAATTCCTGCATGTTATTTTGAGAAATGGCAATGCCACAATTAAGTATGCAGGAATCCTCCTTCCCAATAAAGTTATGCTATATATCCCTAGCTAAATGTTTCTTTCCACATAATTCCCCAGACGTTTTGCAATAGCAGGAGTCTCCAAATTTGACTTGAACGTGAAGGCAAAATTCAGTGCCAATATAGGGTTATGAGTTGACCCACTCTGCTCTAAGGAAGTTCATTAGACTAAACACTAAAGTACACCATCTTGGCAAATCTTGTTTCTAACATTTCCTTTCTTGCAAGGGGAGGGGGCTCAAGGATGCTTTCCTCCAGCAGGGTTTACTTCAGGTTTCAGAAACAAGACAGCTAGGAGGAATGATTAAAAATGGCCTAAGGGCAACTGAAAGGAGACTTGGCAGGCAGGGAACTGCCTCCCACAAGCTGATTCTCCTCTGCAGTTTCCCTAATCCAGTCCCTATATTAGCATGAAAGGGGGGGGGGGAAGGGGCTAGGAATGTGCTGTAGCATCCTTCAAAATTCCTTAGATGATTCACTTGATTTGGACTGTCCAAATTCACCTCCAAATCCTGCTTTCGGCTAACTTTAGTAACAATCCTTGTTACATGATGTAGATGGAAATGTTCTCATTTAAAAAACAAACAAAAAACCCACCACAAATATTTTAGCATAATTTGAGGTGTATATTTCCTCTTGGTTTGAATAAAAATTCCTTAGAGGAAGTTTTTAACACCTTGTAGGGTGTTTTTTTCCACCCCTTCTAAAAAATTTTTTGCTATTATATCATGACAGATATAAATGAGCTAACCTCAGCTGCTAAGAAAGCTACAGCAAATTACATTTAGCAAATGTAAATAGGATTTTAAAATGTAAATAAGCTGTCAGTTTCACTTTTGCATTGGAAAGAAAAATCCCACATACCTGAAATACAGAGGAACTGATGTCAGAAGTAACCAAATTGTGAAGGAGCTTAAGGACTTACATGCAATCACTGGGGGGGGGGGGGATAAATGAAGATTTTAAAATATGTATTAAGAAAATTATTAGGAGACTTTGAGCTTCTCTGTTGAATTATTTATATAGGTCATATTTAAGCAACTGTATAGGACAGAACCCAAGCAAGAGCATCATAGCTAGTTCAGCTTTCCCATCTCTGCCTTACTCTTGAGAGCTATATTCATTCCCTAAATCTATTATGGATGGGTAGAATATCACATTAATGTCACTGACAAGTTACTTCATATATCATGTAATTGTGGGATAAGTCTGTTGATCATGCAAAAAGAGATGCCTTTGGCTTTGCATAAAAGGGTAGGGTAGATCTGGAGTCAAAGACAATCATTCTTCTAGAAGCACTAGTTATACCAATTTAATTACTTTTTTGAGGTGACTGCTATCTAACCTGCAATATTTATGTATAATAGAATTTAACAGAAAAAAATGCATTACAAAACCATAAAAAGGTCAACCAATTTAGTAGTACATAAACCAATTTAGCAGCACA
This sequence comes from Podarcis filfolensis, assembly GCF_964270895.1. Taxonomy (NCBI): domain Eukaryota; kingdom Metazoa; phylum Chordata; class Lepidosauria; order Squamata; family Lacertidae; genus Podarcis; species Podarcis filfolensis. The sequence goes on along the minus strand of NC_139608.1, from coordinate 39,306,747 downwards.
TTGTTAAAGAACTGGCCAAATGCACTGAATTGTTATAAATGTAAAAACTAGGCATCAGTGAATTGAATTTTCCATTAAAGTGTACTCAAGTGCAGAGATTAAAGTTAACTGATCACTTTGCTCAAAAAATGTGTTACTGGATGATAACACTGGAAGAAATAATGTCACAATTCATTATTATCCATTTGTGGTACAAAGGAGTAATAAGGCATTTTAGAAGTAATTTGTTCAAATGCAATGATGCGATAGAATCTTTAAAGAGATCAAGTATCCAAGGTCTAAATAATTTTAAATTAGGTATTGGAAATGATCCTGCTATACAGTGGTACCTCGCAAGACAAATGCCTCGTAAGACGAAAAACTCGCAAGACGAAAGAGTTTTTCGTTTTTTGAGTTGCTTCGCAAGACGAATTTCCCTATGGGCTTGCTTTGCAAGACGAAAACGTCTTGCAAGTTTGTCTCCTTTTTCTTAAAACCGTTAATACCCAGGGAATCCGTGCTTCGCAAGACGAAAAATTCGCAAGACGAAAAAACTCGCAGAACGAATTAATTTCGTCTTGCGAGGTTTCAAATCCAATCTTCTACTGTGTACATTTTTATTTCTTCCACTTTACTATTTCTTCCCTTTTAGCTGGCAGTCCATTAGCTCACAACTTCTATTACTACTTTTGCTTAATCAAAGTCTTCCTGCTTTCTTTTACCTCAGAAAGGAAGTGGTATACTGTACACACCCGTTTCCCATTACCCTATGCAGTACTCCTCAAAACCCAAATTCAGGTAATAGACATTGAATCCAGGTTATGCATTGCAGTCAGGTTGATTCCTGGTTCATCTAATTGGTTATTCGGTTTATTCATTTATTTAGTAGAGGATTCCTTTCTGTTTAGATTCTACATAACCTTTGCACAGCTTCACTCATGCCTATAATCTGAGGTTGGTTCTGATATCAAGATTGACCCCCACAACCCTCTCTTCCATCATATATGTGACTTAGCATTATCTCTGCAGGAATGCTGGCAATATTATGAGGGAGTCTTCATATCTTGTGACTCGATCATTAGGCCAAAATGCTGTTTTTCAGTCTTTTCTAGTAATCAGTGCTTTGAATTGACTGCCAAATTTGAGGTTTCTATATTTTGTGGAAACACAAAGAATTTGGGTACCTTCATCAGTGTAAGTGAAGCCCAAGCATCTGTATGGAGATCTACATTGAATTAATGTACAAATCAAGAAGCACAGTAGCCATATTCAATGAGTGTACAATTCAATATGTGCTACAAAATAAGTAATTACTTCCCAGTCACAGAACCTTTAATTACTAATACAGGGATTCATACAACCTTTTCCTTTGAGCCACCCTTTTCAAATATTAAAGACAGAGGAAATCTGGCTCTGTTCTCCTGCTGAAGGATTGAGGTCTACCACCACAATTTGTCTCAATCTGTCCAAAATTTACATAGGAACAGCCTGCTGGATCAGGCCACTGACCCATCTAGTCCAGCATCCTGTTCTCACAGTGGCCAACCAGAGGCCTGTGAGAAACCTGCAAGGAGGATTCCAGCACAAGAGCAGCACTCTTCCCTCCTGTAGCTTCCAACAACTGATACTCGGAAGCTTGACTGTCTCCAACAGTGGAGGCAGAGCATGGCCATCTTAGCAATACAAGACAAATACCTGTATTGGCATTGTAAGTTAAGACATTTAAAGTCTGTGGGATAAATTAAAAGGGACAGGCTATCGAGGGCCACAAGGCACTCAATTGTTCTGCTTCACCCTGTCTATTCCCTTGAGGGATGATTCATTAAGAACCCTTTCAGGTAAGATGGAGACAGGGCCATCTTTAGCAGATGCGGTGCCGGGGTGCAAATATCTGCCCAGCGCCCCCAAATTACCATGGACAGTGTTGGAGTGGTCATAGCTGCACACCGCCAGCCATCCGGGGGGGGCGCAACTCTCCCCCATGCCACTGCGGGAGAGCGATCCTCGCAGAGGCTTGGGAGTGAAGTTGCACCGCTCCCAAGCCTCCACGGGGATCACTCTCCTCCCAAGGAGGCTTGGGAGGGAAGCTGCACGCCCGCCAGCCTTATGGTTGGTGGGGCGCAGCTGGTGGGCATGTAGGGAAAGGGGAGTCGCCGGCAAAGCCACGCAGCTCCCCCACTTGCTGGGGCGCCCCTGAGAGGCCGGCGCCCTGGCGCAACTAAGCCCTATGGGAAAGACGGCTCTGGATGGAGATTAGATGGAGATTAGAAAGGAAGCCACTGAGGCAGTAACGTCCTTGTCCCTGTCCGCTAGGAGGAACCTCATCTGGCTCTGTCTCGGAGCTGTGGGTCGCAGGCCCAGCATCTTGCTCAGCATCTGTTTGCGGAGTTTGCTGCCACCTTAGCTAGCGTTCATCAATAGCGCTCTCCTCCATGAATTTGTCTAATTCTTTTTTAAAGCCATCTAAGTTAGTGGCCATCACTGCCTCCTGTGGGAGCAAGTGAAGAAAATCTACTTTGAATCCCTGGCCTCTTCATATTCTGCCCCTCATACAGGGTGAGTCCTTTAAAAGAGGCCCCGTGGATACAGAGTACACATGTTCCATGGGGCCTCTTTTAAAAGACTCACCCTGTACTAGGCTGTAGCTACCCACAAACTTGGGCATGCACATATGCCCCTCTATACATAATGCTTCAAGAAATGTACAATGTACCCACATGCTCATGTTTTCTGTCTTTCCTCAAATGCCCTTCCCACCTTACCATGTCCTAGGCCTAGGCCTAGGGTGAAGAATCTCAAGTTTCCCATCAGCAAGAATATTACTAGGGCTGCCTCACTGAAATTTCTTCAACTTAACCATCCAATATTTACTTCCATCCACTAAAATTAGCTGACTGGAACATAAAACTTGTCCAAATGCCCAACCCACCCTGCCCTGCCCCTTTTATGAGCTGCCAAACCCCTCAAGTAGCAAAATCATTTTAACCTCACCACCAACCCTTATTTCTCAATTGCACATACAATATGGGTCAAACTGTGTGCTCAAGCAATACCAGTATACAGCTAAATTGTTCATGTAACTTGACCCAAGTGGATACCAATTTAAGTGAAGTAATTTTATCCAAACTGTTCTAATACAGAGTGCGTGTGTATCTAAAATATTAAAATATAATTGAAAAATAAGTGACTTTTCTTTAAACCCAGGAACACAGATATGTTATGTAACACTATTGCCTATATTTCATAATTCTTATTTCCTACTGTTTGCATAATTTCCAAAGAGGCAGATGAGAACTAGCCATTATACAAAATGTGCCCCATTTCTGAGTTTTTCTTTCAGTTCTCAAGCTTGGAATAAATATCTAGAGGAAGATGTGTTTGCTTCAATTTGGCACATGAAATAGAAATTCAAATGCTGATGTTTGAAAAATATCCCTGAATCAGAACATATATCACTGAAATCCAAATCAAGAAGGGTTTTTGTAGCATGTATTATTTTCCTGTGTTTGTGTGGAATTTCTGCAGAGGTAATGAGGGAGGAGACTGCTGAGATTTTCTAAAATCCCCAGAATTGAAATGTCTTTCTGTAGTTTAGATCTAGTTATCTTTGTATTTTTGGATGACAGTGCATTCAATTATTAATTTTCATTCTGTAAAAATAAGTGCACCAAAATAGAAAGAAATAGAAGAAAATAACTCTACTCCTACACTCCAGCTTGCAAGAGAATGCAAACTGGACATCAGATGAACATTGTAATCTCTTTGCTGGATCAGAGCTAACATCCTTATTATAATCCAGCATTGTGCCTTCAGAGTGGTCAGGCAGATAGCCCTGAGAAACTCATGAGGAAACCTATCTATTGTTGTTTGCCTGCAGATATGTTCTCTTGGAACATGGATGTCTCGTTTTAGCTATCATGACTAATAACAAGTGGTAGACATCTATAAATTGCAGAGTCCTAATAAGAGGCTAACTTCATTCAGGATGAAAAGCCATGTCAATTCATGTGGCAAACGCCACAAACCGTATCTTTGGTTGAACTGCTGCAGTTGGAACATTTTTATATGTAAGCCACCTTGCGTTCCATCAGGGGAAAAGGCAGGGTATAAACAAATATTTAATAATAACTACCATTATTGCCCGATTTTCCACACGAAAATACAAAGGGGGATCCTGAACATAAGTGTGCAATGAAAGGGAGGGGGCACTAAAACCCTTCCTTTTACCATTCCGAGTGTGACTTGTAAGATCATTGAATCCTTTATAGGGTTACGTGTTCCCGTTAACAGCCTTATACAAGTTGTCTGTTGCACAGGAGAGATCTCGGGTCCAATCCCTGGCACTACAGGATCTCAGGTGGCAGAGCTGACTGTACTGACACCTTGGAGAGTCTGCCAGTCAGAGAGGACAATAATGGGCTAAAAGGGTAGGCTAGTTTCTAAGGAACGCTCACTCCCAACCCCTCCCAAGTGTTTCCCAGACTCCTGGGGGAAACAGGTGTCCGCTCTTCTGCGTGGAGATTACCTGTTTTGCAGCGGTGCGCGCGCCTCTCTCCGCCTAGAGATCTCTTTTTGGGGGCGGGGAGGGGGGGGTCTCGTTAAAGACCAGTGCGCGGGGGTGATTGGGACTTTCTCTTGAGTTTGGGGCGCAGCTGCTGCGAGGGACATCTCTGCATGCTGTTCTCCACCGTGTGCGCCCGAGAGAGTGGTCCTTGTGAACAGGACAAAAACTGAGGGGTGTGGGGAGGTTATTTCGCCTTCTTTAGGAAGGTGGCTGTTTGGGGATTGAGCGGAAGAAGTGGGCGCTCGGGAGCTGCTCAGGAGTAATAAGGCGAGGGAAAGCGCAGAGGGGGCGGCAGTGGCGGCGGCGGCCTCCCTCCCCCTCCCTCGCGCGCCACCGACCTTTCTTCTCTCTCTCTCTCTCTCTCTCTCTCTCTCTCTCTCTCTTTTATTTCCCCCTCCCGCGCAGGCTGCTCCCTTCCTACCCCGGTTACCGTGGCAACCGCCCGGACTCCCCCAGCCCCGCGCCTGCTGCGGAATCGCTCCGTAGCAGTAGCAGCCGCTCGCTGCAGGACTCGCTGCTGCTGCCGTCGCTTTCGCCGCCTCGCATGGAGCTCTTGGCTGCCGCGCTCAGCGCCGCCTGCGCCCTGGACCATGAAGGCTCCGCGGAGAGCGTGGCCGGAGCCCGCCCGACCGGCAGGTGAGCCAAAGAGGAAGAGAGCCGTTCGCCCTCCTAGAGCAGGGGGTGCCCCCTTCGACGTAGACCTAAAGACTCGCGAGCGGGAAGTTCGCTGGTCTTGGCGCCAAGCCGCGTGCCCCTCGTGACTGCCCGCCCCCTGTAGGGAATGTGGGGCAGAGCTCCCCTCTGGACTACCCCACAGGCAGGCACCCGTCGCCAAGTCCGGAGGGCTAGTTTCCAGGTCTCCTCGAGGCTGCCCTCCTCCATTTCTCTTCCCGTCCATTTCTCGGACGAGGGAGCGAGGGTTAAAGCAGCCGCTGCCCTCCCCGCCTCACCCCAACTCGGCCACTCACTCCCGCGCTTCTGAGTCGGGGCGTCGAAGTGGTTCCCTCCGCCCCTCCCCTCAGTGCTGTGAGGGACCGGAGTCCAGAACTTCCCGAGGTGGGGGGGGTATAGCACACCAGGGAGTGTGTGTGAGCCCCGGCACCTCTCCTTTTTGCAATGTTATCATTGGCTTGCACCTCCCTAGGAAAGGTTGATTCCTCATTTGCCCTCCTTTCTGTTGCCCCTCGTGAACCCCATCCTTCTTTTCCTTTCGCCTGCTTCACTTCAGCAGGGGCTTACTGGATTTTTCCTTCCTTTCTGGGAGGGAGCCCACTGTGCTCAGTTTCCAGGGACCGTGGCAGTGAGGGCGTGATAGATCCCGGGGTCAAATTTTAAGTTTGGTTTATTTACCTTGGTCCCTTTAAGAGCACTTGCAGCCCATGTAGTCCCTGCAGTTAGCCCGAACTGATTCTGCCAGTAGGGTGGGAAGGAAACAGAACAGGCATCCATACTCCTTGGTTTGTTTTTGTGGCTTTTCTCACCCGAAGTGAGTCTCCTTCCATGGCTGGACCAGTTTCTAGTTCTGAAGAAAGCCCTGTGCATCCCGACTGCCCGGCTGCTTTCCCCGAGGCTCTGCAAGTGATTCATCCCATGACAGCTGACTCTTGGAAAAACTTCATTGAGCAAATAGGTAAGACAAACACTCAGGCTGCAGCCGTGTGTGCTACTAGTTACAGTCAAATGTTCCTCCTTCTGGGAAAGTTATTTTCCTTTTTCTTTTAAAATGGTATTGGAGGTTCTAGTGTGTGTGCAAATGAATCTCACATGACCTTAGCCCATAAATCATATTCACCTCAGTAAGACATCCATAGGATTGTATGGATACATAAACATCCATAGGATTGTTGCTGTATTATATATAGCAAAACAGAGGGCAGAAGAAGTTGGCTTCACGTTTCCCACTTTCCATAAAACTGGATAACACTCTTTGTTTTTCTGTGGGTGAAATTAATGAGTATGTGTTCATATGTCATTAAGAAACATAAAACACACCAGAAATAAATTTGAGATCTGTAAAAACACCTTCCCCACCCCAAAGAACCTTGACACTTTTGAGCAGTATTTTTGGAGGACAAATTTTTCCTCCAAAAATAGGCCATCTAAGCAAGATCGTTTTAGAGCATTTTTCCTGAACTATTTAAGGCACCACCAGCAGCAGTATATGCTATCGTTTCTCATAAAAGAATTGAGCTGGCTGTCTTTGCTAGCATCTTACCAGCTCTCATCATCCTTTTGCTTGTTGTTATCACTTGCAGTGCAGTAGCGTTCATATTGGATGGTGTAAATAAAGGGGGCTTGTGAAGTGGGGACCAAAGCTTGTCTTTCCATGACAGCAGTATAAAAAACCCCCACCCCATTTTACATTCAAGAAAATGATATCTGGAATATCTGAGCAAACTGGTAGCATATATGAGTAGGTAATATCCTGCTTTTTGGTGATCTTCTGGTTCCATTCATACAATTGCAGAACTGGAAGGGATCCTAAGGATCATCTAGTCCAACCCCCTGCAATGCAGGAATATGGAGCTGTCCCATGAGGGGATTGAACCGGCAACCTTGGTGTTATCATCACCATGCTCTAACCAGCTGAGCTATCCATATCCCTATAGAGACATAATTATATCTTTTCAATATTATGACTTGTTTATTAGCTCTCTTGAACTTTATACTGCCTGACCAGCAAATAGTTAAGGTATATGCTTCTCTTTCAGAAAAGAAGCCTTCTCGTAGTCACTTGAGATAGATATATAATTACTGTCTCCAGCCAAAATCACTAAAGTATTATTTTCCCCCATCCCATTCCTTTACCACACTCATGCTTTTGTTTAATGTGAAGCATAGCCTTGATTATTTACAAAAAGAAATAATCAGCTTTTGAAAATATGTAATAACATAGTTCAAGTGGAATTATGCAAGTATAATTTCACTAGAACAGCACAATGCATTTAAGTGTAATCTCTCATTTTCAGTTAAGTGTGGGAAGCTAACAGGAAAGTACATGGTTTCCAAGGTACAGTTTCTCCCATTGCTATTTTAATCCCATTCTGAATAGTGTTCCAGAAAGAAGCGATTACTGAATATACTTACACTATGGGAAAAAGCTTGTTCCTTATACCACTTCCCCATTATAAATCATGTGTATTATCTAAGATTATAAGCTAAATATAGTTTAGTATACAGAAATATTAAAGTACTTGACACAGAGGTATGTGAAGCAGTTCGTGAGTTACAATTTTGATTTTCTTTACATTAGGTAAAATGTAAAATTGTACTGAAATAGATATACTTTTTAAAAAGTCCATTCTCTGCTTACTAGAGCTGAAGGGGAAAGCAATTTTAAATTGCATTTAACTTTCAAATGAAGGGAGTGGCTCGCAAGAAATTAGCACAAACTGGTGTTCTGATTTATTTAAAATAGGATTTATAGTTTTATCTGGTGCAAGATTTTATTCGCCTCTTATAGGGCAGGCCCAGTGAAAATCCAAAATAAATTTTGTCAAACGCTGTGGTATTTTTGAAATCCCATAGAAATAGTGGGATTTGGTTATTACTGTTACTATATATTATTACTATTTTCAGTGGCCTTGTATGATACTAATTGTGAAGTATTCCTCATTTTTCTGCACAACCTGATGCACAATTGCAGGAGCATTCTTGCGCTGCTAAAGTTTGTTTTTTGAAGGTAACGTAGTGTATTATGGGAAGACCTTGTATCTCATTGCGAATTATGGGATACTACAGGTTTCATTATATATTCCTTCATTGTCAACAAGTTGGTGAAGTTGCTGGATCAGATCAAGTGACAATTTGAAATTATGTGCTCTCAGTACAGTTATGTCCCTTGCATCTGTGACCAGAACATTGTTTCTTAGCAGAAACAAAGATTGCTTCCAGACTATGATTTGCAAAGCCATTTCAAACCATGGTTTAAAATAATAGTTTAGAAGCAATTCCTGTTTAGAACTAGCCAAAGTTTGTCCAATTTAGACATCACAGCAGGCTATAATATTGCAAACCATGAAATGGAAGAACATAAAAGGCAAAAGAGGGAAAGGACTATGTACCCATGTGTCCAGCTCATTCCTAATCTCCAAATTATACTCTAGATTTTAGACCAGCATGACAACTGACCTTGGCCTAAGTTGAGCTGTTCTTAATTGTATTTGGTGGCTTTAGCTAGTATGCAATATTTAGTCCTAGATATGTCTAAGAGACTAGAATATTGCAGCCTAAATGGGTGGGTTTTTTCATGCTCAGATTGAGCAGCATATTTGGGACTGGGGAGAAAATTTCCCAGGTTGGATAGGCTAATGACTCGTTTTGGCTTTTCTTTTGCTTGCATCAACTAGAGCTATTTGTTCTGCAGCGATCTTTCAATGGCTTGTATGATGATACTGATTTAAAACACAATCCTGGAGACTAGGTATTTGGAATCACTACTCTAACATTGTTTCAGATTCCAGCTTTCCTTTTTCTAAACTATTCTGGCTGAAGCAGCCAGGATATACAATATTCAAAATTTGTGCAGTAGCAACTACTGTTCCTCGATCAGGACATGGCTCTGGAGGAGTAGACATTCAAAGAACAAATCTGTGTGCTTTGGTGCTTTGTAGGGCTATTGTATCAAGAATATCGGGATAAATCTACACGTCAGGAGATTGAAACCAGGCGGCTGCAGGATTCACAGACAGATGCAGAAGAATGCACAGTTACTGAAGACACAGCATCACAGACAGAAGCCACAAATACCGAAGAAAGCAAGGCTGTTCCCCAGATATGCTTGCTCAGGAATTCCACTTCCAGGTTTAATTTGTGGCAAGATCTTCCAGAAGTCAGGAGCAGTGGTGTTCTGAATATTCTCCAGCCAGATGAGATCAAACTTCAAGAGGTAATACAGCTTCAGGGAAGGGTGGATGAAAGGAGCATTGCACTGTTGACATTTCAGTGGAAAACTCTGTGGGTTGACTCATTTAATACAAAATGACACCGTTTAATGTTAATTTCATTGATATTAGTAAAGCGACTGTTTTGTGAAATCTTTAATTTACTCTCCTTGCTTTTGAAAAGTCATGGCCATCCTGTTTTTTCTCAATCCCTTCCTGTTTCTGCCTCTAGTACAGGGTTGGGCTGCTATAGTAACCTTAATGGAAGACAAAGTCAGGGCTAAAGTTGCTAAAACTGATAATGCAAGTGTCTTTAAGTTCACCAAAAGCAATAAAGCAGACAAAAAGGCACGAGAGGGCTGTAATAAACTCTACAGAAGTGTGACTGAAGGACCATTGGATTATCTGTATATTCTTCTCCATGCGTGGAGATGGAGGCCTTCCTTCTCACTGTGGTATAAAAAAAGCTCTGCTGTCAATAGGCTGTTAGGGCAAGGGATGGGCACACTCCCATTCTCCTGGTACAGCCTTAACAGGCAAGAAAAACTGTACCAGCCCTGAAGGTGGCATAGCAATTTTGCTTCCCATTGAATGCAGGGGGGGCAGGGAATGAAAGAAAAAACCAAAACCAAAACTGATAACCAGGTACAAAGAAAGAGAGTGAAAGGAAAAAGCTACCTCTAAATTTGTGTCCTGGGTGGTATGCTTTTGAACTTGAACCTTCCCTTCCCTCTTCAACCTCTATAAGATTGCTTTTAGGAAGAGAGAAAGAAATTGCAGAGAATGAAAATTAATTAATTGCATCAGTCCTTATTGTGAAAGATGTTGGAAGAAACTCCCTTTCTTTTATTCTGAAATGACAGTTTTTAGATGAACTGAGAAACTAAACCATAATTTAGTCATTCAATGGGAGTGGATGGCTTTCACCAAAGAGTCCTTCAAAATCTCAAATGATAGAATTGTTGATCTTATAATCAAAATACTGCACATAACTTATCATTTAATTATTTAATAATTGGGAGGTAAACAATGTCATACCGTTTTTTTCAGAAGCATGCCAGAGGCTCCAGGAAATTATTAACCAGTCAGAAATTTCTGTGTAGATTGCCTTAATAGTTATTTCCACCAAACATCTATTCATTAATTTTTTTTCATTTTGGGCTATGCAGCTTATAATCAAAGTAAAAGCAATAAAATGTAAGCTATGCAGCAAAATAAACAAAGCAGAGAGCTAAAAATAGAGCCAGCCAAGAGAAAATAATAGAGCTGTTGAACGTATACAAGAAAAATCATTACTGGGGGCGGGGGGAATCAAGGGGAAGTTTTAATGTTCGATGTTTTACTGTGTTTTTAATATTCTGTTGGGAGCTGCCCAGAGTGGCTGGGTCAATCCAGTCAGATGGGCAGCATACAAATAACAAACAAACAAACAAACAAACAATAATGTAGCAATTTTAATACCTGGGTGAAAGATGCAATTTCCTCTCTTCTGCATAACTATTAAAGGTGCAGAAGCCCTGTTTTGTTTAGTACGTACCTCACCAGCTGTTATACATTGAAGTACATATGCTCTTCAATACGGATAATCCAGTGAGCACATTTGGAATACTCTGTATGGATGTAGTCATCTGAAGAAGAATATTTAGGAGCTGGAGGAAATACAGTCTGCAGGTTTTTACTGTGGTACAACGAGTGCTGGGCTAAACAGATCTTTGTTTTGATCTAATGTTCTTTGTTTTGATTCGGTAGAGTCTTTTTAATGTGTGGAATCATACATAGTGTAAATGCAGAACAGCACAATGCAATTGTTGGGAATTCAGAATTCAGCATCCTGAATATTTCAGCTGCTATCGTGGTTTTTAAAGGAAATTTCTAATCTTTATGGTTGTACACATACAAAATAGGCTTAAAATGGTCAGATTTCAGCTTTTCTGGACACAGCATTTTGGTTACCTTGGTGCATTATTTTTAATGGTGGAGAGTACGCATACTTCCACAAGGCACAAAACTGGGGCAATCACTATATATGTCCCCATGGTTGACATATAGCTGCAATCCTATACGCACTTACCTGGGCATAAATGTCATTGAACTCAATTAGGGTTATATTTGAGTAGTGGAATATGACTGGTGTTCATCTGATGTTATGCCTTGCTGCCAAAACTGCAGCATTCCTGCCACAGGGGCCTATTTTTTTCCTGTTTTTGGCTGATTTTATTAAGTCTAAAAATAGCTGAAGAGTTGTAGGAGTAATGACAGGCTCCTAGCTCCAAGAAAGGATTTTAGCTCCCAGGAAAGGTCAACCATTTCTTATTTACACTTTGTACGACCAGCCTGAGCGTTAGTATCATTTCCTATTTAGTAATTCTTAGTCTACAGATGTTTTAAGTTCAAAATCTGAGAGCTTTGAAAGGCAGATATTATGGAATTAATGATGGTGATTATTTTCTTCGCCTTGCTTTTCATATCATAACTGGGGCAGATTGAGCTGAAGTATGGCTTAATTTAAATAGCTTCGTGCCTTATGCTTGTTTATAGTATGTGCTGCAGTTGGAATAGCAATTTTTTTAACAAGTCTATTAAAGTATAGCAATTCAAAATGAATAAATGTCAATAGAGGCAGAAGAGATGCTAGAGCCATTTACAATAAATAGCAAAGTAATAATTGTGAAATAAATATGTATTGTATAAATATACCAAAAAATGCAACAACCCAAAAATGGTTGTTGAGGTGTTGATATTATTTTAAAAAACAAAGTTTAAAGATTTTTTAAGAAGGGGGGAGAACTTGACATAGAAGTATCCTTTTCAGTGACATCATACATAACGTGTTCCAGCCTAATGCATATGTCAGTCAAGAGACGTGGTTATACAGGTCCAATTTTTTTCAAGGCCATAACTTAAGACACTGTGATGGTCCACAAAGAACAATGAAACTAGAATGGTGGCCTATAGCAACTTTTAACAAATTTTTGTTCTAGATCAGTTGGCATAGGCAAACTGGGTCCTCCAGATGTTTTGGGACTACAACTCCCATCATCCCTAGCTAACAGGACCAGTGGTCAGGGATGATGGGAGTTGTAGTCCCAAAACATTTGGAGGGCCGAATTTGCCTATGCCTGTTCTATCTAGGACATGAGAGCTTTCTAGGATGGAGGATGAGGGCTGCTTTTTGTTTGGTGGGGGGGGAGAGCTAACTTTGAAAAAGAGCTATTGCAACGAAGTACAGTAATCAAGGGTACTGTTTAAGGTTTCATAGGGAGCTGCACATAGCGATTGGGGAAGTGGGTAAGATTCACAGCAAGGTGCAAAGGTATATATTCATAATTCAGGATTAAATTAAAGTTAAAAGCATTTGTGTTTTTTTTAAATATATCTTTATTAATTTAAGATACATACATATATGAAAAAACAGACGGACAAACAAGTAAACAAACAAACAAACAAACAACAAAAGAATCAAACAAACCACCACACTATAAGATACATCAAGATTAATATAACCATCATCATATATACTCCTGGTACTGAAATCAATTATAAAACTTATAGAGAAGAAAATTTAAAATGACTTCCAAGCATTTGTTATTTTTTATGCCTCATAATAACCAGATGTGGTTGCCATATGTAATCTGGCACATGTACAGGGGAGCTGACCCAAATGTTGGCCCTAATGGCAACAAGAAAGGTTCTGGCTACTCTGAAATGGGTCAGCATTGAGTCCAAGTGGTACATTTGACAGCACTGGCACAAGGAGGCTCTGGAACTGACTGATTAAAATGATGGGAAATGAGGTTTTTCTGGAGTGGGGTGGCAGTTTGCTTTCAAGCCTCTTGTATCCTATCCCACTAGAGAGTGCTGACTGCTTCTAATACTGCACCTATTGGTATTACCAAATTTACCATTGTTTTACGCAGGGTGGCATTGAAGCAATTGTGGCTCAGGCCTTTATGCGTACTGCAGCAACTACAGAACGAGACGGAATTGGTGTGCCCAACAAAGATTTATACCTAAAACTGTACAGGCCATTCTTAAAGCAACATAGGCAAATTTTGGTTGAACGAAGCTAAGAAAAGGGAATTATATAAGTGTTCTGATTTATAAAGCGTCAAAAGAGCATAGGCAACGAAAAATGAATTGGAATGGATGTTGTGTCCTCAAGCGATGGAAAAAGTAAACTGCTTAGAAAGTAAGTGATAAAGTTATTTTGAAAAGGTCGACACAGGTGAATCTATCACTATCCATATTAGATGAAATAGTGAAACACGCACAAAGGCTGAAAGAATTGACTACGCATCTGTAAAGAAAGCGAGCAAATGTTTGCTAGTACAATGTTCCTAAATCTAGATCTGGATCACCATATTTCTGTTTTTAAGCCTGTCCAAACAGGTTTTGGTGTGAGACAAAGCGGGGGGAATTAGGGATATAGGTTTCCAATAAACACAAATGCTGGTTCTAATTGAAAATTAGAGTAACTGCACAAGATAGTGGGCTGAAATATTTTAAACTGCTAGGGGTTATAAGGCAGGAAAAGGAAAACTAGTGGAATACTGATAAAAATGACTATATAAAACTAATGGAATACTGATAAAAATGACTATATCACTGATGGATAGCTTTAATTATCTAAACATCTGTTGAGAATGAATCACCAATGTCATTCTTGAGCTATATCGAAAATAATTGAAAGATGCAGAGGAGACAAGCCAGAGAGAAGACATTACTCAGGTTCTTGTACTGGTCTAGCATGGAGAATGTGACTGTAATGGAGAAGACTTGGAACAACTATCTAGCAATTATAAGAATTCATAAATGTATTACTATATCGTAAAAATACTTATTCATGATGATGCTAAGCACTGAGCTGTTCAAAGCAGTGAATGAGCTTGAAGGCCAAGAACACTTCTTTTGGCAATTCTAAATATGTTTCTTCCTTCTTGGTGATTTTAGTCTTAATACTTTGTTGTACCCTATTCCAGTTCACATGCAAACTCTGGTCTTTGCTGTGTGCTTTGATTTAAAACTTAGTCTCATCCTGGACTTGCAGCATTACTGTTTCCTGCCACAGAGGATTATCTTTGGAGGAACACATACATAAGATACTTCACCAGAATGAAAATCAAAATAGATTTTTGCAGGGAAGTATGTGAAAATGAGGCTACTAACAAAGACTTTCCCTCATACAAAAGTCATGTGCATTTTCCACCAGTATTTCACTACAGAAGACAAATGTTATGTAAGAATTGGAATTTAAATGTTACATTAGGAGTTGGTCTTCCTTTGCTGCTTTTTCTTGACTGAGTGCAGTTATGCAAGAAACTGATTAATATGAACATTTATTGAACGTTTTTGGAAGACAAAACTATTAGGGAAAATTGATATATTCAAAATGTTGCTTGTAGTGTTGTACCACATTTTTTGCACACCACTATTTGTTGAAGTGGAAAGTCGGGTGTCAAAAGCTCTTTTTTAAATGCCCTCCCTTGGTTGTTGTTTTTTTTTTTTGCAGTTTGGCACTATTTTTCCACTAGTAAACATGATAATGACGCAGCACCATATAGCCTGTCAGATTTAGCTGTGTGACAATGTCACTGACAAAGTCTTTGCAGTGCCGTCACTGATTGGAGAGGAAAGAAGGAATGAATCCCTGTTGTTGCCAAGGAGATTGGCAAAATTCACATTCCTTGCTGTGCTCAGTTTTGCCTCTGCCCCCCCCCACTGGCATGTGGCCCCCAGAATGTGGTGGCCCAGGACTTCCAGAGTTGGCGCCATCGGCAATGGCGGATTCCCTCTAATTTGGAGGGAGTTAGCTCTGCGGAAATCGGGTCTTGCCGCTGCGGCGAAGCGGGGACCCTTCAAAAAACCACAGGCGGGTGAAGCCTGTGACCGTGGGACTCGGCGGGCACCTTCAGCGCCCCCCCAATTTGCAAAGGAACCCAGCTACGGGCTCCGGAGCGAAACGGGGTGAGCGGCGCGGTGCTGAGAGTCAATTGCTTCTTCCGTGGAGTGAAGCCGCACAGCTGTTGTCGGAGAGCGCTGACTTTTTTCCTGTGACAATTTGGCCATCAAAACAACTACCGTGAGTAGGTTGAATTTAAAGATTTGAAAATAAGGGAAGAAAAAGTACTAATTTGGCACCGAAACGGGAAGGCGTAAACAGGAAGTCCGCCTTCCGTTTCTTGTAAACAGTTCAAAGCAAAGACTATTTAAACTAAGACCTGGAAAATCGCTTTAAAAGGACTTAAATCCTAACATCAAGACAAGAGATCTCCCTCCCTGAATTGCAGGAGAGGGGAGGGAAGAGGGAGAAGTATTTTTGCCTGCAAAAAGAGGGGAAAAGAAACAAAGACCACCGCTTAATGCCTGGGAACGGGCTGTCAAGTGTTAATAAGATTGCCGTACTGTGAATTGCGCTGTTTATGGTTATTGTAACCTTTTGACAGTTAACTCTGCAAGAGAGATACTTTTGATTCTAACTGGCTTCTCCGGACTTTAAGGAACTGTAAAGTAACTGAAATTGAAATTGAAACGGTTGTTTACTTTGTTAAATGGGGGACTTGGAAAAGCTTCTTTAATGCAACAAGAATTGACTGTTACTGTGTCCCCCTAGAGGAACTTTGAAATTGTTACAACTGGCCAGGGAATTTTCCACTCTAAACTGGCCAGGGGAATTTTCCACAGCAAAACAAACTCTGGCCGTGGCATTGACCTTGAGCTTCAGATAAAGTGTTATGGCAGACTTGCCTCAGGAAAAAACAACAAGATCTGGTAAAATTCGGCAGCAGCGAAGAGCATCAGCATCTGGTCCTTCTGCACCATCAGGGGCAGCATCTGTTCAAGTTGGGCCAAAAGGAATGGCATCTGAAGATGTTTTAGCTGTGGAATTAGGCAAAATTAATGAATCTTTGGAAAAACTGAGTAAACAAGTAGCTGAAGCATCAACTATAATTGACCAGAATACTACAAGCATCAATAATTTGGGACAGAAGGTGAATTCTAACACAGAATCTATTGAGAAATTGCTGCAGGAATGTACTTTGACCCGAAAGACAGCTGAAGAAGCAAAGGAAAAAGCACTGGCCGTAGAGGAAAAGATACCACCGATATGTAGGCAACTTGAGGACCACAGGTCGATGTTATCCATGATTGAACTGAAGGAAAGACAGACAAATTTAAGGATCAGGGCGGTACCTGAACTTGAGAAAGATAACCTAAGTGACTTTCTTATGCATGAATTTGCAGACTTTTGGAACCTAGACTCAGAGAACCAAGATATCAAGATAGTAAGTGCTTTCAGGCTCGGAAGAGGGGGGAGACAGAACAGGGTGAGAGACTGTTTGATTACCCTCCGAACAAAAGAGGAGAGAGACAAAATATTGAGTCTGCATTTTCAGAAGACCTTGGAAATACATCAATCAAGAGTGGAGATATTCAAAGACATTCTGAAATACCTTCTGGATCTTAGGTCTAACTACGGAGACCTGGTGACCCTGTTGAGAAGTAATAGAATTGTTTTCAGGTGGGAATTCCCTCAAGGCCTATCTTTTACTTTCAAAGGAAGAAAGTTAAAAATAAGATCAGTGGAGGATAAAGAAAGATTTTTGAAAGATCACAGAGAAGATTTGCAGAAAGAATCTGAAGAAGAGCTAAGAGCACTAAAACCAGGAATACTAGACATAGCATCACTATCCTTTGGATTGGACAACTCAGAGAAAGTGATACCACCGACAGAACAAGAACAATTGCTGGGTGCAGTTGGAGGAAAAGCAAAGTAACCACGCCATGGCTCTGCAACTATTAAGTTGGAATATTAATGGTTTTAACTCCCCGGAGAAGAGGAAAAAAGTCTTTCATTTATTGAAAAAGGAACAATTGGACTTGATTTGTCTACAGGAAACACATGTGATAAGGCTACACAGGAAAGTATTGATCAATAAAAGATTGGGTCAAGAGTTTATTTCATCGGATAAGGTTAAAAAAAGAGGGGTAGTGATTTATGCAAAAGAGAGCCTATCACCGAAATTTATGTTTAAAGATGACCAAGGAAGATTTGTGGCAATTGAAATTCAAGCACAAGGAGAGAAATTTCTGATAGTAGGAGTTTATGCACCAAATGAGGGGAAATCGGAATTTTTTAAAAAGTTGCATGAGACATTGCTGGACTATATGGATTATAACATTATCATGATGGGAGATATGAATGGAGTGGTATCCACAAATATGGATAAGGCACAGAGACAGGTAGTTACTAAGGATGGCAGACTACCAAAAACCTTTTTTGAGATGACTGGCAATATGGACTTAATTGATATTTGGAGAACAAAGAATCCCTTGGGTAGAGAGGGAACGTTCTTCTCTGAAGCCAAAATGACATGGACAAGAATTGACCAAATCTGGATAACTAGAGGACTGGCTCCTAAGACTCGAAAAGTGGAAATTTGCCCTAAAACTTACTCCGACCATAATGCTGTGAAAATGGAGATGAAACTAACACCAACTGGTTCCTTCAGATGGAGGATGAATGACACCCTGTTTAGAGATGAAGAGGTTTCCAAGAAGGCCCAAAAAACCTTGAGAGACTATTTCGAGATAAATATGAACACTACCATTGAAAAAAGAGTAATCTGGGACGCAAGCAAAGCGGTTATGAGGGGGTTTCTAATTCAACAGAATGTATTAAAGAAGAGAACTCAAAATGAGAAAAAAGACAAAATTTTGGAAAAAATAAAAGAGGGTGAGAAGAAACTGAGAGCGAAACCAAAGTCACAAGAGATTCTGAGAGAAATAAAGTTATATCAAGTTCAATATATGGAAATGATGAACCAGGAAATAGAATGGAAAATTAAACAGATGAGACAAAGGACATTTGAATCGGCTAATAAATGTGGAAAACTGTTAGCTTGGCAAATGAAAAAAAGACAAAAACTTAGCACCATTACTAACTTGGAAGTGGAAGGAAAGAATATTCAGAATCCAGTGGAAATTAGAAAATGTTTCCAGAGGTATTTTAAACAGTTATTTACACAAGGGCTACAGAAAGAGTTTGATATAGACCAATTTTTAAAAACAAATGGACTACAAAAAATCTCTCAAGAAAACAAGTTAATGTTGAACCATAAAATTACAGAACAGGAGGTAGAAGGTGCCATCCAGAATATGCAGTTGGGCAAATCTCCAGGGCCGGATGGCTTAACCTCAAAATACTATAGATCTTTGAAAGATTGGATAATTCAACCACTAAAGGAGGTTTGTAATGAAATTTTGGAGGGGAAAAAAGCGCCAGAGTCGTGGAAGGAAGCTTATATTACACTTATACCGAAAACTGAGTCTGAAAAGACACAACTTAAGAACTACCGCCCCATATCCCTGCTTAACGTGGATTACAAAATTTTTGCAGACATTTTGGCTAAAAGATTAAAAAAAGTATTAGTGGAGGAGATACATAAAGACCAAGCTGGCTTTCTCCCGGGCAGACACTTGTCTGACAACACGAGAAATATAATTAATATTTTGGAAAAACTGCAAGTGAACATTAATACTAAAGCAGTCTTAATATTTGTAGATGCGGAGAAAGCCTTCGACAATATTTCTTGGAGTTTTATGAAGAAAAATCTTCAGGGGATGGGGGTTGGTCAAGGTTTTGAAAATGGTATAGGTGCAATTTACTCAGAACAAAAGGCCAAACTAATTGTTAACAATGTGGTGACAGAGGAATTTAAGATAGAGAAAGGGACACGACAAGGCTGCCCAATTTCCCCATTGCTCTTTATTTCGGTCCTGGAGGTTTTGCTAAATATGATCAGAAGGGACCAACTGATTAAAGGTATACAGGTCGGAGCCAAACAGTACAAATTGAAAGCTTTTGCAGATGACTTAGTACTGACGTTACAGGAGCCAGAATCTAGTACTAAAAGAGTATTAGAACTGATTCAAGAATTTGGTCATGTGGCAGGATTTAAGTTGAACAAGTTAAAAACTAAGGTTCTAGAGAAAAACTTAACACCGATTGAGAAAGAGAGGTTTCAGAAGGAGACAGGTTTAACATTGGTTAAGAAAGTAAAATACCTGGGGGTTAATATGACCGCTAAGAACTTAAATTTATTTAAAGACAATTATGAGAAATGTTGGTCAGAAGTGAAAAAGGATCTAGAAATATGGTCAAATTTGAAGCTTTCCTTGTTAGGTCGAATTGCTGTTATAAAGATGAATGTATTGCCAAGAATGTTATTTTTGTTTCAATCCTTGCAAATTTTGCACAAAATGGATTGTTTCAAGAAGTGGCAGAGAGACATTTCTAGATTTGTTTGGCAGGGCAAGAAGCCCAGAATAAAATTTAAAATACTAACATGTAAAGGAAAGAGGTGGATTTGCCCTGCCAGACCTTAAACTCTATTATGAATCAGCAGCATTCTGCTGGTTGAAAGAATGGCTGCTTCTTGAGAACACAGACATTTTGGATTTAGAAGGTTTTAATAACGTTTTTGGGTGGCATGCATATTTGTGGTATGACAAGGTTAAAGCACACAAAGCATTTAAAAACCATATTGTCAGGAAAGCATTGTTTAATGTCTGCATAAGATATAAGGACCTACTTGAAAATAAAACCCCAAGGTGGTTGTCACCGATGGAAGCGAAGGCCCAGAAAAAGCTCAATATGGAGACCAAATGGCCGAAATATTGGGAAATTCTGGAACAAGAAGGAGATAAATTGAAGTTGCAGAGTTTTGAGAACCTAAAAGATAAAGTGCGAGACTGGCTTCATTATCATCAAATAAGGGAGGCCTACAATTTGGACAAAAAAATTGGCTTCCAGGTGGAAAAATCAAAATTGGAAACAGAATTGCTAGATCCCAAAACTAAGATACTTTCAAGAATGTATAACTTGCTGTTGAAATGGAATACTCAGGATGAAACGGTTAAATCTGCTATGATTAAATGGGCACAATATGTTGGACATAACATTGTTTGCTGACTGGGAACAGTTGTGGACCACAGGTATGAAATTCACGGCATGTAATGCCTTAAGAGAGAATATTATGAAAATGATATACAGGTGGTACATGACACCAGTCAAGCTTGCAAAAATCTATCATTTGCCCGATAATAAATGTTGGAAATGTAAAGATAATGAAGGTACATTCTTTCACCTTTGGTGGATGTGCCCAAGGATTAAGGCTTTCTGGGAGATGATATATAATGAAATGAAAAAGGTATTTAAATATACCTTCTTGAAGAAACCAGAGGCCTTTCTCCTGGGCATGGTCGGCCAATTGGTGTTAAAGAAGGATAGAACTTTTTTTATGTACGCTACAACAGCAGCAAGAATACTTATTGCAAAGTATTGGAAGACACAAGATCTACCCACCCTGGAAGAATGGCAGATGAAAGTGATAGACTATATGGAATTGGCGGAAATGACTGGCAGAATCTGAGACCAGGGAAAAGAGTCGGTGGAAGAAGATTGGAAGAAATTTAAGGACTATTTACAGAAACACTGCAAAATTAATGAATGTTAAAATGATGTCGGAATGAAATGAAGCGGTTTTAGCAACAATGTTAAAAAGGAGTATGTAAAAATGGCTTGTTAATAGATGAAAATATAAGGCTATAATATGTTAAGATAAAGAACTAAGATAAAAACAAAGAGGGAAAGGATTTGCTGACTTAATCATTCGAAATGGAATACAAAAAAGGGAGGTGAGAGGAGGTCAGGGAAACAAGTAAATGAAAGGCAAGACATTGAAAGATGGACTTATTTTTAATCGTTTCTTTTTTCTTTTTTTCTATTCTGTATTTTGTATTTTTTGTTTTCTTTTTTTCTATTTTCTTATCACCTTTGTAACTTTTTTTTTTTTGAAACTTCAATAAAATATCGTTTTAAAAAAACAACACAGAATGTGGTGGCCCAGGAAGGAATGTGGTCCTCGTGTTCCCCACCCCTGTTACAATATCTTCTGCACAATTAGAAAATTAAGTATTTCAGGTAGCATACTCAAGTTTCAGCTCTTTAGAAAAAGCATTCTGAGGTGGTTGTGGTTGTTTTAAACTTACATGTTCTGATTCAGCTGTAGCTGTACTTTGATTAGCAACTCCAGATGGGATGTTCAGTCCCATCTGCATCAATTCTGCACCCCAAAGTTCATTGTCATCCAGATCCATATGTTGTGGTCTGGCTTGGTAATCGGGGTGGTAACTCTATAGAGCTGTGAGCTTTTGCCCTGTGACTGTGAATACTAGACTTGCCTACCTGTCACTGAGGCTTTCAGAGGCTTCACTTATATTGTGCATCGTTCATGTACAATTTTGGAATTCTTCTGCAGGCCATGTTTGAACTGGTTACCTCAGAAGCTTCGTATTACAAGAGCCTGAACCTTCTGATATATCACTTCATGGAAAATGAGCGATTGAAAAAGATTCTACATCCTTCAGAGGCTCACATCCTCTTCTCCAATGTCCTAGATGTCATGGCAGTCAGTGAGCGGTAAGTCTTTTAGCGATTAAAATGTGTAGGAATTAAATCTCAATTTTGTTGTTGCTGTCCCTGGGGAGGCATAGGTGGGGCCTGTTCGTGTTTTCAGCTTCTGTAAATTATCTTTATAAGTTAGTGTCTCCCCTTTTATACTGTAGAGAAATGTACCATTGTCCATAACAACTATACATTGGTACCTCGGGTTACAGATGCTTCAGGTTACAGACTCCGCTAACCCAGAAATAGTACCTCGGGTTAAGAACTTTGTTTCAGGATGAGAACAGAAATTGCGCGGCGGTGCAGCAGCTGGAGGCCCCATTAGCTAAAGTGGTACCTCAGGTGAAGAACAGTTTCAGGTTAAGAATGGACCTCCAGGGCGAATTAAGTTTTTAACCTGTGGTACCACTGTACTGACTTAAACAGCATCGTTGTTGAATCCCATACATAATCCTTTATTTTGAACCAAAAGCGATTACATATAAAAGGCCTTAAAATCAGATGGAAACACAGTTCCCTCCCTATTATAGGGAGGTGATTGTCCTGGGTGGAAGATGTGTGGGTGTCATCGTAGTAAGTTGCGAATTTGACTGATCGCTGCTGCTCTTCGGCATTACAGTCATGCAGCCTTGCCTCCCATTTCAGTCCAGTGCTGCAGGCCTCTCAGAGCAGGCAAGATATAAAGGATGCCAGGATCAGAGGCCCAAGCATATTCTGTCCTTCTCACCTTTCTTTGGTAAATAGTAATGCCTAGGTATGCACTCATTTTGTGCTGTGGTGACTGGATAAATATGCCAGGGAGAAAATAGAGTACAACTGATCCTTCACATAGCAACAACAGTGTCATGGTTATTATTCAGGTTTGTCCTCATTTTTGGCATGATAGGTTTTGTGGGAAATCTCACCCTTTTCAAGGTAATAATACAGTGAGAATTCTGTGCATACAAATTCTGCTAACGTCTTCATTAATATATGTTTTCAGTGTATATTCTGCTAGTTAGTTGAGGACTAAATTAATTTCAGATCAGTGCTGAATTAGAGACAAGCCATAATATTTATTGCTGTTATGGCATGCAAAAGGCAAAGACAATGGACCCCTGGACGGTTACGTCCAGTCAAAGGCAACTATGGGGTTGCAGTGCTCATCTCACTTTCATGCTGAAGGAGCTGGTGTTTGTCCACAGACAGCTTTCTGGGTCATGTGGCCAGCACTCAACCACTTCTGGTGCAACGGAACACCGTGACGGAAACCAGTGCTCACGGAAACGCCATTTACCTTCCTGCTGCAGCAGTACCTGTTTATCTACTTGAACTACTGTGCTTTCGAACTGCTAGGTTGGCAGGAGCTGGGACAGAACAACGGGAGCTCACCCCATCACGGGGATTCGAACCGCCGTCCTTCTGATCGGCAAGCCCAAGAGGCTCAGTGGTTTAATCCACAGCGCCACCCACGACATGCATGCCGCAGTTGCTTGCATGCATTTATCTACATGCTTATTCCCTTCCTCACCTATACATAGGGAAAAGCTACATTCTCTTCCTGGAAATCAGTTCACTTTGTCTCATGTATACATTTAACTTAAGAAGAGCCTGCTGGATCAGGCCAATGGCTCATCTAGTCCAGCATCCTTTTCTCACAGTGGCCAACCAGACACCTGTGGAAAACCAGCAATCAGGATTCAAGTATAAGAGCCCTCTCCCCATCTGTGGTTTCCAGCAACTGGTATTCAGAAGCATTGCTGCCTCCAGTTGTGCAGGGCAGAACATAACCATCATAGCTAGTAGCCATGGTGTGTCTACAAAAGCGTACACATATAGCCACATATTCCCCATTTTGCCTGATCTCCATGGGGGTGAAGAAGGAATACAGTTTTCCTTCATAAAATGTCATTGCCAAGGATTAATCAATAACTATTTTCAACCACTTGAAATTCTCCACAATTCCCCTAGAGGGTAGCATGTCTCACTCTGAGAAGTTTGTTGTTGTGTTTGTTGGCTATGTCTGTTGCGGACACTGATGTCAATGATTAATTCTGGGTTTCTTATTTAGTTTCCTCTTGGACCTTGAGAAGCGAGTAGAAGAGAACATTGTGATCTCAGATGTCTGCGACATTGTCTATCAGCACACCATTAATCATTTCTCGGTGTATGTAACCTATGTCTCCAACCAAACCTACCAGGAGAGAGCTTATAAGCAACTTCTGTGAGTGCAATTATTCAGTCATGGCTTGCTTATTAAAACCAATCAACCGAGTCAGGCCAATTAGACAACAGATGCCAAATGGTTTAACACACCAGGGGTGGAGGGTGGGAGAATTTTCACCCATGCTTAATAGGAACTTTTCTCCAAAATGCGCTTGGGTGTTCATAGTGTAATCCCATTCCCCACTGGAAAGGAGAAAACTAGGCAGAAAGCTGGGATTTGGTATGCAATCAGTTGTGAGTTATTTTTGTCATTTTGCGCAATTTTCAAACATGCATCTTCCACTGGGTGACTAACTATGTCTAATTGTTATAAATGATCTATTGCACTGGAAGGATAGTTCTGGTTGATGCCATCCTTACAAGACAAATGTATGAAATTATCCATAGTTGTGTCTGTTCTAATGGTTTTCTATTGGGCAAGATCATTTTGAAGCATGTGAATGCATTTATGGCATGTGCAATTTGTCTAAAGATTTTTCAGTGTTGAACTGCCAACCTTTTATGTCCCCCTTGCTTATGATGAAGTGGAAGCAATTTAAAATTACAATCCACTTACAACCTTAATTTATTTCAGCAACCTCACTTCCTCCAAGTTCCATTCAAAGCCTTAAAAAAAAAAAGAAGTGCAAAAGAGGCAAAGTTTCTTACAATAAAGGGAATAATTTCTGATCTGTAACAGATTTCAGATGTGAAACTCCTGGAATTCTTACTTAAAGCTAAGCTTGCTCTTTGAATAATGAAGAATCTTGAGCAGTATGATCCTGTGCATGTTTTTATTCAGAAGTCTTACTGTATTCAGTACCGTTTACTCCCACCAAGTAAATGTGCATAGAATTGCAGCCTTTCTCCTTGCCCGTGCAATCCTGTGTGTGTTTACTTGGAAGTAAATCTCACTTTGTTCAATGGAACTTACTCT
Organism: Podarcis filfolensis; assembly: GCF_964270895.1. Lineage (NCBI taxonomy): Eukaryota > Metazoa > Chordata > Lepidosauria > Squamata > Lacertidae > Podarcis > Podarcis filfolensis. Next base: position 39,281,734 of record NC_139608.1, on the reverse strand, counting down.
CTAGTAAGTGTGTTTGTTTATAGTCTAAAGTAAAGTAAGCTATTAAGCTACAACTATTCTAGTAAGGTGGGAAAAAACCTAATAATTCATCATGCAATTTAGTCATTCCTAGCTTTCATTGTATAGATAGAATTTTAATATGCTCAAAGGAAGAGAGATAAATCCTTAAACGAATTAATTCCCTATAGAAGCAGACCTTGGTGACTGCTTCTAACCAGCAGCTAGGCTGTTTTATGAATGCTAGGAAACGATAGCAATCTTGCTCCTTTTCTTCTCCTCGCCATTCAGTCTTTGTTCTCGCTAAAAGAACTCCTAGTCAATTATTTAATAGTAGGTGACTAGATCAGCATACTTAGAGGTCTGTGATGACAAAGGATTAGAATCCCATTTGCCTTCCGTTTGACAGACTAAATATAGACAACACTGGAAAGGAAGTATGGTGGAGAAGAAGGTGTCAGTAAGACCAAGCATAGACTTAAAAGTTAGCATAGTGCAAGTGCTTCAGCACTCTTTGACATCCTGGTCAAGGCACTGAAGGACAATGAATTGATTTTCAAATTGTGAATGTGAGAGGCACCAATCTACTATTGGGAGCAAAGCAGAAGTTCACCTATGTTCCAGCGTTAATAGAAGGCAATAGCACAACAGGACAGGAATATGGAGTCAGCTTGAACTCTTTCAGAAAAAGCTAATGTAGAAGTTTGGTTCAGTATTTTCTCAGTCACATATGTGGTGAATGGTCATACCATTCTCAGTTCCAGGACCAATTCAATTGCTAGTTCCATTCTTTCCTCCCTCTGCTCCAGAAAAACAAAAACCTTAGCTGGACCACACCAGGAACAGCATCCTCAGTGGTTATTGCTATGCTTTTAACAGTCTTGTGTGCCTCAGGACCACAATATCTCAAGGGCTGCCTCTCCCCACATGAACCCAGCATTCATCATTGGAGGCCCTTCTTCATGTGTTTCCTCTGAGGGGAGATGTGGATGGAGGCAACACGAGGACAGGCATTTTCAGTGGTGGCTCCTTGCTTGTGGAATGCTCTGCCTAGGGAGGTACTCCTGGCACCATAATTATCTATTGTTAGGTGCCAGGCAAAAAGATTTATTCCCCCCCAGACTTTCAGCCCTTAATTTGGAGTGTATCAGGCATACTTGTGCCCTCTTTGTTGCTTATTTTTTAGTGGGGTGTGTTATGTTGGACCTTCCTTTTTATATTTATTATGGATAGGGTTTCGTTTCATTTCGTTTTTTTCATACTTGGTTTTAACGTTCGTAGCATTTTGTGAGTTGCTGTGGGTCGCTTCTCATGAAAAAAGCAACTAATAAATGCAATAAATAGAGCTGGGGTCTGATTGTGGCCTGAGTTGTTTTATCATGCTGGTGCTCGGACCTGTATGCTTCTTCCTATGAACTGTGCTAATTAATCATTTGTGGGTATGGGGGTGTTCCAGAAGCTTCTAAATATTTGGTATTAGTTATGAATATTGGTATTAGTTATAAATAGAAAGTTCCCTCACATTAATAGCCTTTTTGTCAGTGAGAAACCAAATAATCTGAGCTAAAGAGTGTGTGCCTTTCTGTAGCACTGAATTCACACTAGCTGTAGCTGTGACAGATCCTGGCAGCTCTCCAGTAGTCTGAGATGCTTCCAGTTTATGCCAGATGAGTTTTTCCTCTTGTCATTTCCAGCTAGGCCTACCTCGGTTAAATCACTTGATGGAAGGCCTTGTTCCTATGACTCTATGTATTTCACCTTCCTGCAACAATCCGACTGTGTAAAGATATATAATTATGCCTCTTACTCATCTACTTGGACACACACCCCATTCACACCCACCCACACACCCAGCATATGCTGCTAAGTTTGTATGTGCTACACATGTAAAAGCATTACTCTGGCTTGCACATTAAAAGCCTATTTTTCCATTCCCAAATACTATTAATAGACCCAACTTTAAACCAAAATCCACTTAGTGCTAATATGCCCCTCCCCCAAATTGTAAAAAAATGAGAACAAAGCCAAATCCCAACCCTGAGGGGAAGGTAGTGTTGTGAAAATTAAGACACACATAGAACATGTCGGTTACTCACACAAGTTTAAAACTGAATGAAATAACAAAACACCACTCTCCATCTGTCTCTGCTGTCAGCCAGGACAAGCCAGCTTTCCGGGAGGTGATCTCACATTTGGAACTGGATCCGAAATGCAAAGGCCTGCCTTTCTCATCGTTCTTGATTTTGCCTTTTCAAAGGATCACAAGGCTGAAGCTGCTGGTACAGGTATAACAGGGTTTTACTCTTCCCATATATCAGTACCACCTTGCCATGTCTTCAATTGAGGTCACTGAGAGACTGAAGAGCTTTAATGGGGAGGGAAAAGCCACCAAGGAACATTCCTTGTGGGTAATAATAATTATTATTTATTTATACTCTGCCCATCTGGCTGGGTTTCCCCAGCCACTCTGAGCGGTTTCCAACAGAATATTAAAATATAATAGTCTCTTAAACATTAAAAGCTTCCCTAACCAGGGCTGCCTTCAGATGTCTTCTAAAAGTCTGGTAGTTGTTTTTCTCTTTGACATCTGGTGGGAGGGTGTTCCACAGGGAGGGCACCACTACCGAGAAGGCCCTGTGCCTGGTTCCCTGTAACTTGGCTTCTTGCAGTGAGGAAACTGCCAGAAGGCCCTCAGCACTGGACCTCAGAGTCCAGGCAGAACGATGGGGGTGGAGACACTCCTTCAGGTATACTGGACCAAGGCTGTTTAGGGCTTTAAATGTCAGCACCAACACTTTGAATTGTGCTTGGAAACGTACTGGGAGCCAGTGTAGTTCTTTCAAGAATGGTGTTATGTGGTCTCAGTGGCCACTCCCAGTCACCAGTCTAGCTGCCGCATTCTGGATTAGTTGTAGTTTCCGGGTCACATTCAAAGGTAGCCCCACATAGAGCACATTGCAGTCGTCCAAGCGAGAGATAACTAGAGCATGCACCACTCTGGCGAGACAGTCTGTGGGCAGGTAGGGTATCAGCCTGCATACCAGATGGAGCTGATAAACAGCTGCCCTGGACACAGAATTGACCTGCACCTCCGTGGACAGCTGTGAGTCCAGAATGACTCCCAGGCTGCGCACCTGGTCCTTCAGGGGCACAGTTACCCCATTCAGGACCAGGGAGTCCTCCACACCTGCTACCTCCTGTCCACCAAAAACAGTACTTCTGTCTTGTCAGGATTCACCCTCAATCTATTAGCCGCCATCCATCCTCCAACCGCCTCCAGACACTCACACAGGACCTTCACCGCCTTCACTGGTTCTGATTTGAAAGAGAGGTAGAGCTGGGTATCATCCGCATACTGATGAACACCCAGCCTAAACCCCCTGATGATCTCTCCCAGCGGCTTCATGCAAATGTTGAAAAGCATGGGGGAGAGGACAGAACCCTGAGGCACCCCACAAGTGAGAGCATGGGGTCTGAACATTCATCCCCCCCCCACTTTCTGAACATGGCCCAGGAGGAAGGAGCGGAACCACTGTATAACAGTGCCCCCAGCTCCCAGCCCCTCTAGAAGGTCCATATGGTTGATGGTGTCAAAAGCCGCTGAGAGATCCAGCAGAACTAGGAAACAGCTCTACCTTTGTCCCTAGCCCACTGGAGATCATTGACCAGTACGACCAAGGCAGTTTCAGTCCCATGATGAAGCCTGAATCCTGACTAGAAGGGATTCAAATGGTCCGCTACTTCCAGGCGTGCCTGGAGTTGTTCAGCAACCACTCGCTCAATCACCTTGCCCAAGAATGGAAGATTTGAGACTGGGCGATAGTTGGCCATATTGGCCAAATCTAAAGATAGTTTTTTAAGAAGCGGTTTGATAGCCGCCTTTTTCAGCGGGTCTGGGAAGTCTCCCTCACAGAGGGAAGCATTCACCACCCTGCGAAGCCCATCACCCAGCCCTTCCTGGCTAGCTTTTATAAAGGAAATGTATCCTTTTATGCCCATAATGTAATTGTCAAAAGGAAGAAGATTTTGCCGCCTCTCTCCATTTTTCTACATGTGTTCAAGTAGAGCCTGTTTATGGAAATGTATAATAACAACCTTCCTTCATCTTGTACAGAATATCCTGAAGAAAGTGGAGGAAAAGTCTGAACGTGAAATCACTGCCCTTGAGGCTCACAAGGAACTGGAAACAGTAAGTCTCATCTGCCTTGTCAGAATATTCAGGATTTTTCGGAGCAAATGGGACTTCTTCTCTTCCTCTGTGCCCCTCCCAAAGTTGCTGGCCATTGCCATTCAAATGGTGTGTGTGCGCCGTGTCATGTGATTGATTATGCAGGATGGGGTTTACCTGCCTCCCAGTATTTTATTTAAGTTGGCACCCCTGTCCCCCCCCATGTGTTTTGAAGAATCCCCCTACGCTCCAGAGTGGATTTGGGAGTGGGACATGTAGGGAAAGGAGAGGGAGAGGTAGTCCCACTGTGCAGGCATTAGTCCTTGCGTTAATAGGATGACTTTGAATTTAATGCTTAATCATATGTATCTGGTATATGAGGACATATCTGGAAGAAAATATCCAAGGAAGAGTTGCCTCAGATTTCAGAGTGCAAAAGCTGTAGTCAGACACTTGAAGGTGATAGATTCCACAGAGAGCAGTGATTTAATTAGCTGCCACCTGAAGCAGACTGTTAGTAGGTCAGACTTTATCCAAGAGTACAAACTTATTTTTCTGACCCAAAATCACGTGTGCCATAATATACCTTTTTATTAGTGCTTCAGCTCCTTTTGAACTCCATTTCTACGAGGCTTCTTATCATGTGTGTTGCCTGTCTAGTTATATATTTTGAGGTTAGGCCAAGTACAGTATACTTTTAACATGATTCTGAACCAGTCTTACCACATGCAGGGGATTGCATCAGCCCACATAAAGAAGCCACGCAACCTCCATTGTCCCTGCATGTTCACATGGAGACAGAAGATCTTCATACAGCCAATGCACCTAGACCAAACTCATATGATCAATCCCATGGAAATAATCTGGAATGGGCCACACAAATGTTTACTATACTTGGTATACTCACAAATGCAATTAGAGAGGCAACACACAAAGATGGTAAACACATGTTCCCCTCCATGAAGTGGGCCAGATCATAACTCCAGTCCAGTGTCATTGGGATCAAGTGGATCCTGATTCCTCCTGAGCCAAGTTTTAGTGGACCCTCATTTTCTATCTCTATCTGTCTGCTGAATTACATAGGCCCCAGTTTCATACATGAGCCTAGTAGAATTGTTCCTGAGTCTTCAATGGTGCAGCAAGCTGGGGTGGGAAGCCACTCGGAAATGCAGTTCGAAGTGAAGGCAACGCCTTTACCTTCCTTCCATCTGATGTCACAAATTATGCCAGGGGTGGGGCAGATGGACATGGTTTAGGGAAAACTATATTGTGAGCTAAATTAGGGCCCCTGCCCCTCCCCCGGCCCTGCTGTGAGGCTGCCAAAATGTGATGATGTCATCAGCAGTTGATAGCACAAATACCTCTAGGAATGTGAAACACAACCTGCTACATTGTTGAAAGCTTCTGAATTTGTGATAGAACTGATCAGTCTAGTAAATCTGAGTTCTATTCCATTTTGGCTTGGTTCCACCATTAGGACTATAGTAGAATTTGAAAGCTTCTCTAGGGTTTAAATTAAATCAGAAATGTCTTGACTGTATAAAACTATGAAATCCACTGAGCTACAGCCATTTCTCTTTCTAACCAGGAACCAAAGTAAGCATTAGTAAGCCTCAACTCAGGTGATTCTTGCTTACTATTTTATTCATAGTAATTAATAATAATTACTTATTAAGTAATAATAGAGTTGGAACCTATTCCCCTTCATCCGTGGATGCATGTCCTCCCTTATCTTACTGGGGTGAACAATGCTTTGATTTCCTTCACATGAGTTAAGCTAATGCCTCGTCAGTGACACTTACTTTGACGTGAACAAGTTTATTATTAAAATCTTGTCAACGTTGCGCTTTTATTTACAGAACCACTTCTGAATGAAGTTAAACATGCTTTTCTACTTCCACCTCATTCAATCTGTTCTCATTGGGGTTCCAATTTTCAACCCTGAGACAAGGAATCGTGTTTCTGATATACTCTCATTGCTTGGTCTCTTCTAGGTGGTGAAGGCATGCAACGAAGGCGTCAGGAAGATGAGCCGTACAGAACAGATGATCAGCATCCAGAAAATGCTAGAATTTAAGATCAAGGTAAACATGTAGGCTAAGTCCTAAGGAGAGGAACAGATATATGTTACAGGGCAAAATCATTGATGAATTTAGCAAAACGGTTGCCCCTAATGATTATATTAAACAATCACTGATCTAATTTAGTCAGTCCTAGCTTTGGTACCCTTTTTTAATGCAAGTCAGGGTTCAGCCTGCCTGGCTGCTTTACCAAGTTGCCTGGCTACCCATGTTTCCTGCTCCACTGACTGGATCATGCAGAATGCGTGCAGTGATTATGCGTGCTGAGCCATTCCCAGTCACTTGTATTATTTCTAACTCAGTGCTGACTAATATAGCTCTGTGGAGCTCTCCTCCAGCTCCTTTATCTGTTTTTTATTTGTATAATTTTCTTACGAGTGCTGCAGGCCAGCTGTGTGGTGTGAATTTTGTTTAAATTAACCTAAAGAGGCTCTTGAGGCAAGATATGCCAAAACATATCCCACTTGTCATTTTTGTCCTTTTGCTTCGAATGAGACTTCAAAGTTTCCAATGGATAATTTAATTTCCTTTGATGATCTGCAATGATCATGTATTTTGTTCTCATTATATACATCTTCAGAGAGCCAACTTTTAATGTTACTTTTATTAAGTATTTCACAGGTTAATAGGAGGAAAAGGGGGGAATATGAGCATGCCAAAAAGTTATAACTTTTACAATAAAGAAAAGACAACATGCAGTTGGCTGCTGTCGTTAAACTTCTCACTGCTGTGTTGAACAAACACCATCCACAAAACTATCTACTTGGCATTACTCCCTGAGCCTGATATAATTTGTAATTTTGGCAATCTCGGCTATTCACAGATCCTCTTTAAACAGATTTTAAGCCAAGGAGTGACAGCTTTTTTGAAATTCACTGCTAAACTAATTTTGGCTATGCACAGTTGATTTGTAGTAAGTTCTGGGTCACATCTCTGTCTTTCCCTTCAGGTCATACTGGGTCTAATAGTGTTTCATATACTTTGATTCATATCTTTTTAGTTGAATCTTCTCTTCCAGTACCTTGCCTGATAGATACTGCTAAATAGGAACGAAGTCATATTCTTCTCTTTATATATGAACGAAGTCCTCTGCAATAAAGCCACTTCTCCAGACTTTGACAAAAACCACTTTCTCATATTTTGGTATCTTAAAGGGATGCTAAATACTGCTGATCAACATTTTACATTTTTCCCCCAGTTGACAGACACAAATTAATTTTAAGAGAACATTGACAGTTGCTGGAAACCCCAGGAGAGGATAGTGCTCTTGTGTTTATGGTTTCCCCACTGGCATCTGTTTGGCCGTTGTGAGAACAGGATACTGGAGTCGATGGGCAGGCTCTTATTAGGTTCTACCTGGATCCATAGCTTCTGTATAGTTTATTTTTAAAGCTTTCCTTTGCAGTGAATTCAGAGAGATTGCCATAAGATGCTATGTTGCAGTGCTCTTAATTATTATTTTATTTCCTTCGTTAGTCTGTGCCCATCATCTCTCACTCCCGTTGGCTGCTAAAGCAGGGAGAACTGCAGCAAATGAATGGCCCCAAAACATCACGTACCCTCCGCACAAAGAAACTCTTCAGAGAGGTCTACTTGTTCCTCTTCAATGATTTGCTAGTGCTGTGCAGACAAATTTCTAGGTGAGTTTGAAACAGAGAGGAACAGAATTTGAGCTGTACTATGTTTATTCAGTCTCAGTTGAATCCTGCCAGAGATAGTTTCTGATTGTTAATTTAATCTATTGGTGTGCTGCCCAAGCAGCTGTAGACGAATTTTCAGTACTCATAGTAAATAATTAAGCAAAGGCGGATGTTTATTCTGTTGTTCTGGGTTTTTAAAATACAGTGGTACCTCAGGTTAAGTACTTAATTCGTTCCGGAGGTCTGTTCTTAACCTGAAACTGTTCTTAACCTGAAGCACCACTTTAGCTAATGAGGCCTCCTGCTACCGCTGCGCCGCCGGAGTGTGAGTTCTGTTCTCATCCTGAAGCAAAGTTCTTAACCCGAGGTACTATTTCTGGGTTAGCAGAGTCTGTAACCTGAAGCGTATGTAACCTGAAGCGTATGTAACCCGAGGTACCACTGTAGACAATTCTTTACGTTTGCATCCCATCCCCCCTTCAAATTGTTAGGCGGGGTGAAGAGCTTGTGATTCTGCAAAGGCTGTTGGTCTCAGCCAGCACGGAAACTGGTCAGGGTTGATGTCCAGCAACATCTGGAGATCACATGTTCCTCATCTCTAGAATAAAGATACGATGCATTCTGTCCTTGAGAAGAGAAAACTTGCATCAGAGGACGGTCGTGAGGGAAGTGTGTGCCTAACTTTCCCCCTTCTAATCACTTCATGTTTGTAAAAAAAAAAAAGGACTATGGAACACTGGCAGGGTGTTAAACAGCTGGCTTGGGGAAAGTTTCAGAAGGAAGTATATGACTCAAGAAGATTTAACTCCTCCTTTCTCTGCTGTCCTTTTTCAGATGCAAATAATCTCTTCCCGAGCATGCTTAGCAAGATTTTGTTATCCCCAGATAACAGTTTCAGGTGTAGTTTACTCCTTCGACACTAAGCCATACATTCTTCAGAAAGAATATTTTGCCTATGAGAAATGTAGTCACCTATATCTCTGCCCCATCTCTTAGGCCCTGCTTATACCCCAGCCTAGGCTATAACTGGTGTTTCTGACACCTTTCTTTTCTCTCTCAGTGACAAATATCAGGTGTTTGACTCTGCACCCCGAGGACTTCTACGGGTGGAGGAGCTGGAAGACCAAGGGCAGAGCTTGGCAAATGTCTTCATCCTGAGACTGCTGGAAAATGCAGATGACCGCGAAGTCAGCTACATGCTAAAGGCATCATCACAGTAAGCATAACGAGGCAATATCTGGAAAAATTGCAGATTGTGCGCATGATCCCATTGCACTTTCTTACAATAGATTCTGAACTATTATTGCTCTTGGGATGAACTTACCTATCTTTATAAGCAGGCACAGGTATTGTTCAATAGGCATCACGTTTGATGGAGACTGTCTTCTAAATGACAGTGTTGATTGTGAGTTCACTTGCCCCTTGTCAACATCCTGCGTAGCTCTGTCTTCTGCAACACTTTAGGGTAATTTGTTTCCTACCACAATTCTTTACTTATTCTTTACTTATTGGTGATTCTGTCATATGGTCTGCTTCAGTGGCTGCTTGTGTACAGGAAATGCAGTCTCCAGTCCCTCCCACAGAACTAGAATGAATTTGCCCTCCCTACTGCAGACAAAGAGGGAAAGGCAGGCTGATGTCACAGGAGGCTTCTTGTTTGTCCTATTAACTCATACTGTAGCCGTGAACAAAATATTCACGCCTCCACACACACTCCAGTGGTGGAGAAAACACCCAAGGGAGAGAATATATTGAAACACCCAAAGACTGAATTCTGGCCAATTGAACTAATGGCAAAAATATCGCCCCAGGTATGTTGACCATACAAATCTGCATTTGAATTCTGCCTTCCCTCAACTCTGTCCTCATTTTGTCCTGTATGAATGACAATTTGTAGATTATTAAATGCATGGACCCCAGGAAATACTGCAGTACGTTTTCAAGTAATCCTATAGGAATATAAACTGTAACTGCCTATGTGCTAAGCACAATAAATGTTACGTACATAAAATATAACATTGTGGAAGGTACAGAAGCTTAGAAACAGATGGTAGTAACTATCTTGTTAACTGCCCTGAGATCTTTTGATGAAGGACGGTATGTAAATATAATTAATAATAATAATATCCATCCTCCCAGTGTGCAGATGGTATATTCAAATGGGTTCATCCTTCATACTGTTACCCCAAATCCTGCATGATGCAAAACTTTGTATTTCTTTCCAGCACTTCTTCTTTGCAAAATTTCACACCTAGCAGTGCGGGAAGCATTGTTTCTGCTCCAAATTAAGCATGTTGCTAACGATAGATTAAGAAAAGTTGGCACTCGAAGTGTTCTTTCTAGTCCAACACCCATTTGAGCAGAGAATTTATTCAGTTAACGTGCATTACCGACAAACTGTTGCAGATGGAGGACATGGGAAATAGGAGAAAATATTTCTTCCTTTTGTTGTAAAAACCTTGTCCCCCGCTCCCTTCCTGGTTCCCTGGAGTAAGCGACAAAGACAACCACAACCTCAGCTGCCCCTCTGCTTAAACCCGGAAGTGCCTGGCTTGAGCAGAGAAGCAGCAGCAAAAGCTGTCCAGCCTACGCAAGTTGCTGCATGCTTCCCCCCCCACACACTTTTTTTGACCCTAAAGCTGCTCTTTAACTCAGAGAATGAACAAGGAAGGTGGTGTGACGTTAACATATGAGAGTGCTGGAGGTGAAATAGTTAAAACAGGTTACCCAATCAGAACCCAGGGGGTGGAGTCAGAGGGACTATAAAACCAGCTCTGGGAGGGGCGAAGGGAGGAGTTTGTTGGGAGTTGGGTGGTTGGTTGGAGTGGGAGTGAATTGGGATAGAGTCTGTGGGTAGGTTGAGTTAGTGTAGTGTAGAGTCAGGAACAGTTAGGGGCTAGGAAGACAAGTAAATATCTGAGAGGTGGTTTAGTGAGTGAGAGCAGGTAGCGGAAGTTATAGGTCTGGATAGGCACCCCATGAATGTAATTGACCGATACCATTTATGAAACCACACGCTTGTTAAACTGCAATAAATAAACAGAAGTTTATGTTCCAATTTAACCCTGACTGGACTCAGTATTGTACCAGGTAGGGCCTGGGTAGTGGCAGCGAGAAATAAAGTGGTGGCACAGGGATCAATAGACAGTGAAACGTCCAGGGACCCTGTATGATTGCCACGGATGGCTTCACCCCTTGAGCTCAAATTTCATGACTCCAAAAGAACATGGAGAACATATTCCTTTTCACTTTTGTCCACAAAGCTATTACTGGAAAGGGAATTTGGCTCAGGAAACCCTGCAGTCACTGAGACTAACCAGAGACCCCAAACCTATTGTTCTTTAAACTGCAAAAAGGGAGACAAAGAGGGGGTTAAACTTTCTTTCTTCCTGGACCCCTGTTCTTCTCAGGGACATAAGCATCCCAGATCTCCCATATCATATCCACTTTAACCCTAAGAAAGGGAATGACTGTTCCAGGTATTTATAGAAAATAATACATGAAAAACGAAGGTGAAAAATGGGATAGAGGAATGAGTCTTCTGTCAAGGGATTCTGAAACATGGCTGAGCTCTTTCAGTAGAGTTCATGGATTTGCCTTGAACTCCTTATTGTCTTAGCTTGTGCATGACTTTCTAACCAGTGAGTGGGAGAACATGAGTCAGTATGCGTGAATGAGTGACACTTAACTGACTTAGCTGACAGGAAAGGGAGAGAGAACACATGGATTTTACCATTAAAGTAGTGGCAGGGGCAGTAAGACAGAAATGCAGGAATGGCACAGAATGCAGAAAGTGGATTTATTTGTCCTTTATGTTTGTAAATTTTTGCAAGTCACTTGTAGACTCCTATGTGGCAAGTCAGATTCCACGGACCCTTTCCAAATTACATGGAAAACATTGATTGCCGCTCTCTCTCCTGTTTTATTCCCAATGCAGAAGTGAAATGAAGCGCTGGATGATCTTGCTGGCTCCGAATCGGCGAACCAAGTTTGTTTCCTTTACATCCAGGCTCATGGGTAAGGAGGGCAAGGGGGGAAAGGAGGGAATGATAGAAAGTTGTCATCCAGATGGATTCTAAGAGCACATCACTGCTCTTGGTTAGGTTCTAGCAATGTCAGTTCTAGTATGCAAAGGCAGATCAGGTCCTAATTGCAGAACAAAATTCCATTCTAAGCTTCATTTTTAAATTGTGTGCCCTGAAGCAAATTTTTGTGAAGCCGAGAAGTCAGCTGCATATCCCTTTACGGAAAGGTTCAGTAAGAGATTACATACCCTTTTCTTGTCTACAGAATTTTATGCAACATCACTGTTCCATATTTGTCTGCTGCCCAGTCATCTCAGTCCCCCATCAGTACCATTCCATGTTACACCCAAGTGCAAGAAGCTAATCTGAGATCCCTTCCCCTCTTGTATGAGATTCTATGCATTTCTCAAAACCTCTGACTGAGGATGTAACTGTCCCCAAGATCAGCCATTGCACTCACTGGCCCGTTGGTTGAATTATTTGCTGAGATGACACAGCCTAACTAGCTTACCTTTTTCCTCTAAGGTGGTTCCTTTATAGCTACAGTAATACAGGCAACAGAAATTATCAAGGTTATGCTACAGACTTTTGCTATTCTAAGCCCTTGACCAGAGAGGCAAAAGGCCTGGTCGCTATATGCTACAGCAGTTGGGGACACACACACACACACACAAACATTTTAGTAGCAGACACCCTCCCATTTCTCCCTTATAGTATTCATAAAGGGTCCTGCAAACTAGTAATTTCCCTTTTCCACTTGCAGATTGCCCTCAAGTACAGTGTGTCCATCCTTATGTGGCTCAGCAGCCAGATGAGCTGTCGCTGGAACTGGCTGATGTACTTAACATCCTGGAAAAGACAGACGATGGTAAGAAGTGTCCATATTTGGGTTTTAATGCAGGCACAAATGCACAACAAAATCATAACAGGGGAACTGTGTAGGAAGTAAATATCTTGCAGCATTAAGGACTGATTGTACAGTATGTTCCAGTGCTCCTCAGATGGTGGTATATGACCTGTTAATTGGGTTGTCAGGAAATGAATGAGGGCCAATGCATTTTTATTTTTTATTTTTCATACTCTCTTTTTCACTCGGATTGCCAAAGCATTGCGGTCCCAGTGAAGCAGAATTCTTATAAATAAGCCTTTGTAAATTGCAACATCTGCTTCACACGGAAAATATTATGTAACCAGCTTCCCTCAATATATTCTGATATGATTGTTGTATAACTTCCCTTCTTGTACCAGTTTTGAACCTTGCTTGCATTAACTCATCGCTCCTTTACTGAGCTGCCACTATTATGCTTTCTCCACCCACAACCCTCCTTTCTCAAAAAAATCTAGGTTGGATATTTGGGGAGCGTTTGCATGATCAAGAGAGAGGTTGGTTCCCCAGCTCCATGGGTGAAGAGATTATGAACCCCAAGATTCGATCTCAAAACTTAAAGGAGTGCTTCCGGGTACACAAGACAGATGACAGTCAGCGGAGGAAGATGGGCAGCAGGAATAGACAATGATCACTGCACACAGTTCTGGGCAGTTGTATTTCAGAAACAATGAATGTCAGATGCTGAGACAACAGAAGGTGGCACAAATATCATTTTTTGTCAAGCAAGTCCTCTCTCTGCCAAGCTAATGAACTTCTTTGCATACTTGATGCATCATGGATAATATCTCTGAAGAAAAACTTGAAAAGAGGTGAGGCTGCCGTGTGCCTGTACAGAACTAGGAGCTGTAAAATGTAATTTCCTATTGTATTGCAAAGAGTGTAAATCTCTTAACTCTGCATGGTAAGGAAACAGTGAATGCTGATCAACTGAAAAAAAGTACAAGGCCCAAGAGGTTAGCAGCCTGATTCTTTAATATTCCATCAAGCGGCACAAGGTGTAGCATTTGATTTTCCAGTGTGCAATCCAGGCGCACAGGAGCGCACCACCTTTGTGTACAGTATCGGTATCCACACTTCTACACTTAGGAAGTTTCTCTGTAGGAACTGAGTTTGGAGTACCCACACAGGCACATCAACAGGTATCCCTTATAAATAAACACATTGGTGATTCTTTAAATGCATTGGTGATTCTTTAACAGAGGTAAAAAAAAAATTATAGCAGAGCATAGTCTTCTATGCTACAAAATATTCCACAGAATTATTTACACTGCACTCTTGGGCTACCCTGTAGGAAACTGCAGAGGAGAATACTGATGTAGAGAAGCTGCATGGTTTCAAACAGGAGTGTGAGGCCTATCCTAGCTCAAGGGCAGTATTGCTTCATGAGCAACTTCCAGGGGGGCATACAACAAGGATGAACATGGCTATAGACAAAAGTGGGCAGAGCAAAAGCTGGGATGAACCTACATTCCAACTTTACAGAGGTCAGAGGTCCCCTACACATGCTGCGCTCCATCCAGGCAAGGAAGAGGAATTATCGCAGTTGAACATTTCAAGTCAGGCAAAAGCAGTCAAGGGGGCCATAGCTGGTGAAAGTCCCAAGGGTACAGAGGTATTCCACACACCCACGCCCACACCTAAGCATGAGGTTCTCCATCCCTGACCTAAAATAGGAAAGGACTGGAAATTCACTGTTTCTCATAGCCGTGCAATTCACCACCTGGACCCATATCCTAAGTGCAAACTATAATAATTACTAGCAATGCAATCCTATAGATGTCATTTCAGGAGTAAGACCTATTGAGTTCAATGAGCCTTACTCCCAGGTAAGTGCATATAGGATTCCCATCTGACTGCATTTTAGTTTTACAACAAAGTTCTTTGAGAGAGCCAATGGTAGGTATCGTAAACTATGTCTAAATATTGAGAGGGTGGCTGAGTGGATAGTACAGAGTTAGGCCATGAACAAATGCACTGGCAGTATCCCATAGGTATGTTTCACTACTCAGCTCTGTTGCACATACTAAGGAATTTTTCATGGGGGGGGGAGACAAAAAAAAAACAAGGAGAGGAGAGTCAGCTCAAGGCATGCATGACATTCTATAGCCATGCTAAATCTGGAGAGCTAAAGAACTCAGCTAGGGCCAGCAAATTTCTGTGTAATTTCCCTGGTGTATATACGGACTCTGATAACAGTATTTCATATAATATTTCTGTCCAGTTCAGAGAGTTTTGAATGAAATGCATCCTTGTCAATACAAGTGGATTAAACTGATTATGGACCAAATGCTCATTCAAAGAGGAACAGAGGCCACTAGGCAGCAACAACAACAGGCCTGAGGGACAAGATGGCATGCTTTTGTACTAAATGTTGTCTGCAAAAGTTTTACTAAAGCAATAGGAAGGCCTGTTGCATGTCAGCTGGGCATTGATTCTCAGCTGTACACATGAACTCTTATGTATAATACTTTCAAGCTGGTGTATATAAATGCTTACAAAGCCAGGAAATATCTTCTCCTTTGCAGCAAAAGTTACAACTGGCAACAAGATGCTTCTCTGGAAGGGAGAGAGAAGATTCACAATAGAGAACATTTGACTAAGGACAATTATAAAGTCAACCATGAGACAGAGATCGAGAAATTAAAAGATTGTAAAGCACTTTGCATATTAAAAGTGTTACATAAATAATAACGGATAAGGAGTATTTATTTAATAGCAACACTCCCCAATGCTCTGTGTTAAGAGGCTCCTTGCACAAGGGCTTGGGTACACTGCATTTTTCTTTTTCGAGCTAGTTCACAAGGTTATGAATGTATGAATCACTTGTTCTTATACTGTCTTTATACTGAGTCATGCTGCTCCACCCAGCTTTGTACTATCTGCTCAGATTGGTCACAGCTCCTCAAGGTCTCCTACATACCTGCCTTTCAGCTGAAAATGCCAGGGATTGGACCTAGGACCTTCTGCAAAACCTTTGATTCTGCTCAACTATTGCTGTTTTTTTTTTTAAAGATTGCCTTTCATCCCAAATCAGGCCTTCAAGGCAACTTGTATAAGCACATAAACTTAGAAATAAAGGTGCTATTTAGATTTGTTCACAAAAAAATGTAACCAATCAGTCTTCCCACATCTTTTTGGCCCAGGTATATAATCACCATTTGCCCAATGGATAAAGGCAGCTGATAGAAAATGGCAAAGCAGCCAAGGACACGTATCTTGTAAATTTCTATTGGGAACACTTTTTGAACCTCTTTCAGCTCTTACTTACATGCAACTAACTTAATTTAAAGTCAATCCAGTGTGGTGGTGACCAGGGTTCAAATCCCCACTCTGCCATGAAGCTCACCAGTCACTGCCTCTCAGCCTAACCTACCTCACAGGGGTGTTCTGGATATTAAACGAGAAGGTGGTGAAACCTTGTGCTCCTTGGAGAAGTGGTAGGCTAGAAATGCAATAAAATACATAACATTTAAGGCAATGATAGTAACTAACATTCCTGATCATTCAGTCATGCACAGCTTTCACTTGCACTGTTCAGCCATGCCCCTAGCATTACACTATTGCCAGAAATTGAGATTTTTTTACAAATGAATTTTTAACACCCACAGCCAAGGAGTAGCATATTGAACTGTACAAGGCTAAGGTTACCTGATAGCTGAGTTATGGAAAGCAAAAAGCTCCTGGCATTCACCAGACTTAAGCAATCCTGCTAATTTAACAAAATGTCTCAGAGAAACGCAAAAGCAGATTGCTGTAATTTTGAGTGCCGAGTTACACAGTGTACCAATTAACTTCCTCCAGTTACCAGAATTAGGTAGCTTGCTATATTTTTACACACAAGCATAGACCTTGGGATCACAGGCCATTATGACACCACCAGAATGAAATGTAGGAGAGGGAGGTAATATTTTTTCTTACTATGAAAACAGAAATGGCCAAACAAGCAGCTTTCAGTACTTTGATTTCTCCAGCAGCTAGCTCTCACCTACATCACCCTGTAGTCATAAACATGAATGTACTAACCACATGCACATACTGTCCACAGATTTAATTACATTGTATGGGAACGTGGCTTATTTTCCAAATCCGCTTCTTACATTCAGACCTTTAAAATAATATTTTATTGAAGCACAAGTGTACATATTGCAACATGACAAAACAAAGGTGGGTTAGCACATAACACATACA
The DNA here is from genome assembly GCF_964270895.1 of Podarcis filfolensis. Classification (NCBI taxonomy): domain Eukaryota; kingdom Metazoa; phylum Chordata; class Lepidosauria; order Squamata; family Lacertidae; genus Podarcis; species Podarcis filfolensis. The sequence goes on along the minus strand of NC_139608.1, from coordinate 39,264,746 downwards.
AATGACTGCAGCCACAAGTATTTCTAGACTAGAATGCAACATAATTACATTATAATCTTTCCAAAAGAATAAATACAATGATGGAAAAAGAATCCCTGGCACATATTTATTGACTTGAGAGATGAAAAGAAACCATGTTTTGAAGGAATCTCTTTAACTGCCCTCTCCTGCTGGTCTATTTTGATACATTAACATTTTCAGTTCTATGGATTCAGTTCTGGATTGAACATCTAGAGAAGCTTTTCCAGCATCTAGCAGCCTTCATTCTAGTCATGTAAACAGAATAGGATGATCTCCTTGTAGAGAAGCTGCTGCTAATCCTCTCAATATAATACAGGAAGAACTACTAACTTTTGAGTCAATCGGGGTTATCTATATGTACAATGTGCAATGTATAATCCCCAAAACCTCTTTGCAGAATGTTTTAACAGCTTTACATGTCTACATGTTTATCGGAGAATTTCTTTCCTTGCATCACTCTTTATTAATGGATGGAGATGGATGGGGGTAAGGCAACAACTCTATTCAGCTCGTTAACAAAGGGCCATGGAATCACACCTTTAGCCCGGCCCCCTTGTTGTACTTGTTCCTTCTGCCTTCGCACATACTCATAGCAAATGTGGTGGCGCAGGCTGTACTTATGAAGGCTGAAGGCAGGGCCACACAGACGCTTTGTACTTGAATAGCAACTGAACAGGGCTCTATATATGAGCTTCAATAAAGCTGAGCTGGACCTGAGCAGCTGCTTGGTCCATCCAGAAGACCAATGATGTTCTGCCTTTTCAAATCCAGTTGCTGTCTGCCATTGGGCTGGTTTTTTTTTTTTTTTTAATACACTCTATATAAACAAACATAGATTAAACAATAGACAATATATTTTGCTACCAAAAAAGCAAGAGCCATCCATGCATTTTTCCTCTTGTAACCTAAAAGCCATTCCTGCCAGTGTCATATAGTTCCTGAATTCTTAGCTATGTAGAAAATAAAATAGTGCCAAGCGTCTCAAAAGTCATTGTTTAGCCCCTGGCCTCTCTGATTTGCTTCATTCTTTTTTCTTTCTTTCTTTTTTTTGGCAATGCCTGCTTGCCAAATATAACCATACCATTTATTCAGGTGAAAATCCTCACTGGTTTTCCATGGACATCCAACAGCTTACCTGTCTGCCATCATAAAAAACAAACAAACACAGTAATTTGCTTTGTTGTTAATTTCTTTTGCTAAGGTTGATCTAGTTGAGGCAACATGTTCCTCAGCCACCCCTGTACTACATATTTGTATCTAAGTAAGTAGAGGTGCCTGCTTAACACAAACAGGAGTCAATGCAGGAGGCTTTTTAATCTCGCTTCCCCCACCTCCCTCAAATATTATATCCAGGTCATACTAATAAGGCTTGTTGGTGGCATGAGCCATTAAACGAAAGCCAGAGCAAACAGGGTACAGTGGACACTCGGGTTGCGAACGTGATCTGTGCGGGAGGCACATTCGCAACCTGCAGCGCTGCATTTGTGCACGCACGGGTCACAATTTGGCATTTCTGCACATGTGCAAAGTGCGATTTAGTGCTTCTGCGCATGCGCGAGCACCGAAACCTGGAAGTAACCTGTTCCGGTACTTCCGGGTTCGGCGCGGTGTGCAACCCAAAAACGCGCAACCTGAAGCGCTTGTAACTCAAGGTATGACTGTATTTAAAAGCAAAACAAAAACAAAACACAAGACCAGGCATTTCACAAATAAATAAAATATACCAGGCTCCCACCCCCAGCTACTGCTACAGAAGCTAAAAGTCAATAATCTGATTACAGTTTTATTCTAGCTGTAGCAAGAGCTTGGAAAGATGCATTCGAGGACACGTGCCAAGTTAATGTGACTTTTAAAACAATGCACGCAATTTATCGCATTTGGATTAGTGGCACAAATACATACATATATATATATTGGTCAAGAAACTCTGACTTCACAGCAGCTTCTCAATTTGTGTACACACATCCCTCAGTCCCCACTCTAAATCCCACTTGTGCCATCACTAATGTTTTAAAAGTATTTGTGTTAGAAAAGGGAATCTGATCCCAGGAGGTTAAAAACAGGCTATATATCCTATAACATTTGGAAAACGCAGGTGCTAGAGGAACTTGGTTTTTTCCTTTTCACAGACAGAAAGCAATAACTGCAGAAGAAGGAAAGGGCTCAGACAGGTGTATATTAGGAAAAAGGACCTTTTTTATTGATTTCAGGAAGCAGAAAACTTTCGCAGGGTGATGACGATCAGGGCCACAATCACAGATGTGCCCAGCAGAGCAGCGATCACTATGGCACCAATGGCTCCAGGACCCAGAGACCCTGCAGGTGACAAAGAGGAGGGGAGGGGAAGCAGACAGGTTGAGGAGAACAGAAAAGTGCCTCTGAAAAACATGGGCAGGAAATACACAGTCTTTCCCACCATGCACCTTTGCTAACAAGTACAGCACCAGGAAAACAACACTGGATTGTACTGGATCATTCTCTTAAGTAATGCCATGTATAAAGCCCATGTGCTAGATCCCCTAAGCCAGTGGTTAGCGGGTGGGCCAATCTAGGTCAGAGGATAAGGGGCCATATATGGCTCTTCCCCCTTCTTGACGCATTTGCTGACATCATGCATACTCTCAGTTGCTGGTTGAGGGAGAAAGTCCGAGACTAGAATGCTGCACTGACATTCCTTGGGGAATAGCTGCACAGGGAAGGTAAAGAAATGGCTCTGTTGTGTCATTCTTTACATCTACAGAAGAAACAGATTTGATTTTGGTTGCAAGCAGGAGTGAACAATGATCTCTAATTATACTAGGAGTTTTAAGAATTTAAGGCAGATATGCAGCAGATGACTGGGGTTGTATGTGTTTTGTTCTCTCTATTTATCAAGGATCTTACGTGATTTATTCAGAAAAATCCAAAATCCTAAGTCAGGTGGGTGGGTGGGGGGTTATTGCTTTCTTTTGTCAATGTTCTGGCTTTTATCGTGCATTTTTTGGTTTTATCTTGTAATTTTTCTGCTGTGAATCGCCCCGAGATCTTCGGATGAAGGGCAATATACAGATTTAATAAATAATAATAAATAAAAGTAGTGTCAGCTTTAGATTGCTTGTTTCCTTATGCTATAGTTAACACGAACCACAGTTTGGCTGGGTTTATAGTGAATAACTGTGGGTCATTTAAAGTGGCTGACCCAGAGGAAGTGAAGGAAGAACACGAGACTGAGATTTTTGCACATGAAGGATAAATTATGATCTGGCATTAAGAGTGAATGCAGCCATTATCTGACACCGGGAGTGCCAACTTGGCACCCCATGTTCTTAGGATGTCTCTTGGGCTTGCCAGTCAGAAGGTCGGCAGTTCGAATCTGCGCAACAGGATGTCAGAAAAGTTCCTTCACTGACTTGGGGTGAGCTCCCGTTGCTCTGTCCCAGTTGCTCTGTCCCAGCTTCTGACCACCTAGCAGTTCAAAAGAATGCCAGTGCAAGTAGATAAATAGGTATTGCTGCAGCGGGAAGTGTTTTCATGCACTCTGGCACTCGTCACAGTCCTCCATGCGCCAGTAGTGTTTCAGACACACTGGCCACATGACCAGGCGTTTGTCTGTGGTCATGCCAAGGGAGCTGGCATTTGTCTGTGGACAAACACTGGTCTGGCTTCCTTGGTCTGAAAAGCGAGATGAATGCCACACCCCATAGTCACCTTTGACTGGACTTAACCGTCCGGGGTCCTTTACCTTTTTATCTTTTGAGCAGAAAGTGAGTTTCTTAAATGCCAAAGGAATGGTATTGTTTATGGTGCATCAATAAAATGGAAATCTGTTTCTTTTGTATTTCTGCTTTACAGAGCAATGCAAAACTGCTAGTGGTGGTGGTTGTTTTAGTCATCCATTGCAGTATTTCATGAGACATTTTGCTACTCTTCCAAAATTGTGTTAAAATTTGTTGCATTAGAAGGAAATGGTGGTTTCCAATACAGCCATCCCAACATAGCAAATTTTTGTGACCTCACAGAGCGCCACCCCCCCCCGCCCAAAGCCGTGTTGTTTAGCACCCCATCTCCAATAACATGTACCGTTCCCATTATCCAGTTGGTGCAGATGGGTTGTGTCCTCTGGTTCATAATCAGAAGTGTAAGGTGGGAATCCTGGAGAGTCGGAGAAGCGGGCTGTGGTGGTGGTCTCTGAGGGCCCTCCACCCGATGGCAGCTCTGGTGGGTCATTCCATAGCGTTGGGAGAGGTCCTTGGGGGTATTCTGCTAGAGCAACACACACAAAAAAGCCCAGTTAATCTTTTCAGACTATCCGGACCACAGCCTCTTAAATTCTGGCACTAGAGATTCAACAGGAACCCTGTTTCAAATTCTGAACACCAGCTGTAAGCTTTTCTATTCCATTAGACCTATGCAGGCTTTATCCTTCCATAATAGTCAATTTCTGATTTTAACTATTTAATATGGATTTATGCACAATTATTGTAAAAAACCCCCCACCAAAAAACCCTTTCTTTTTTTTTAATGAATAGTGGTATATAATTAGGTTTGTAAAATAAATTAATTAATTAACACTGGGATGCTGAAAGGCTCATTAAGGCTTCCTACTTCCCTAGGCAATAACAAGTACATCTTAATAAGTGGTAGCAAAAGAATGGGTTGCATTGCCCTCTGCTGGATAAAATCATCAGAGCTGTTCAGTTCTCCCTTGGTTCTGAGCCTGCAACCTCCAGCCACACCTAATGGTGCTTTGAAATATTCATTCTAAACTTTACATCATCTCTGCCCATCTTCTTTCTGTTTGCTCTGTTGACAGTTTGACCAAAATTGGCCCCAGAAGGCTTGCCATTTGGGCACAGTCAGTTACGTTCATGTGGTTTCATGCTCTACCTTTCAATTACAAAAATACGTATTAGCATGATAATCTTACCCATACATGTTGTGGGGGGAACCTTGTTGTACTTGTATTTGCTTTTTGCTTAGGTGGAAAAATGGAGAAATAAGCACGGCAAAGCTGAAGAGGGGAGTACACAGTATTCATATACTTTAAAAATTCGAACCATCTTTTTAAGGGATAAAGGGAACCCCAAGTGGTCCATATAATGGCCACTAGAAACCCTTAAGAACCATAAATATAAAACTTCTTCTACCATGACATATCATGCTTTGCCCACAAACAGTTTTTAAAAGCTAGGAAAAAGAAGGCTGCAATAAACAGGAAATAAGGAAATATGATTGGATAGAAAAGGGTACAGCTTCAGGTAGTTGTGTTGTGTTGTTTAGGCTCAACTGTTCAATGTCTTGCACGAGTCCTTGGAAATCTAGATGGAACTGGAGGGCTTGAAATACACCTTTGATTGGTGGCAAATGTGTTTTTCCACAGGGAGGGGGCATATTTGTCACAACTTTTTTCACTGTAAATGCCTTGAGAAACTGGGCCCAGTCTTTCCATGCAAGGCCTACTTGCAATCTAGAGCCTGCTCTGATCACCTTAGCTTCTCAAGTTTAGACGATACAATACAACCAATTCTTCTTTTGATTTTTGCTCTTGGAGGCTTCTGCCCGCTGAAGAATTTACAGATTGAAAAAAGCTTGCAAATATTTTAAACATCTGGTGAGTCCAGGGAGAGGCCAAGCACTGAGCACAGTTGCAGGATTAATGGAGCCTTTGCGTTGTTGGCAATCTTCTCGCTGCCCACAATGTTAGCTTCTCACTCCCCCGACAGACTTTCCCTGCCAGGACTTTCACAGGCAGGACACACAGCCCTGGAACTAGGATAGACAGGAACCCAGACCCTCCCCTGACGGTGCCCCTCAGATGCCTTCTCATGTGAGATTCCAAGAAAACTACATTTTCTTTGATGTTGCCATTCATGTCCTGTTTCCCCCCCCCAAGCGGGCTCTGGAGGAACTCAAAAGGCCCTTTCTGTTTATATGTGGCTGGACCCAGAAGGCAGCGATCAATGCTCATTTTGTCTGAGCAGGACGAGGCAGAGGCCCCAGCAAGAACTGGAGACATTCTGCAGGGCTCTGTCAAAACCACTGGAAATGTCACACCAAACTGAAAATGTGGAGCAAAACATTCAAAGCTATCTAATCGCATAAGATGATCCCCAGGCCTGAGGGGAAATATAGCTGAGGGCCAAAGGTTTCAGTAGCTTGCCAGTAGACAAAGAACATACAGAAGTTTTGTTTTAAAAAACCGAAACAAAAATGCACAACGCTGTATAAGAAAGTGGGGTCAGGATAAGTCTCACTTCAGGCTAGTGGATAAAAAGACTTATCAGTGGTAGGACCAGTGCTACTTTTCTAGAAAAAGAGGTGCCAAAGCTCACCATTAACTTGTCCTTTGTTCTCTTAGAATGGCAATGGCGCCCACCTGAGCTCTGGCTGGAAAAAAAAGCCCTGGGTAGGACAGTCAGCCTTCACGTGTAGAAAAGCTTCAGTCCACAGCATTGCTGCTTGTAGACTCTCAAGTAGAGGGCTAACCGGTCAGGGTTGATAGGCTTGCATGAATTGCTGCCTTAGTGATCCTCATAAAGGGGTCATTTAGTCTGCCAACAGGACAGTCCGATTTGGTGCACCACATAGTCAATAAGTGTGAATTATACCAGTGGCATTTGGATCGTGCTGAAATTCCATCTCTAACCTACCTTGATTAGTAGGGAAAAACCTGCACACCACCGAGTATAAATAAAGCTGTGGTCAGCAACTGGCCAAACTGACAGCTACAAGTTGGCCTGCAAACTAATGCTGGACCCTTCTAGGCTGTGCCTCACACCTTAATGAAGAAACTACTGTGCACAGAGGAGACAAAAATCACAACACATGAAAGAAAGGAAAAGGCATCTCTAAAATCTCGTGGATAAAGTTTCTTCACAGTTCCCCTCACAAATAAGTATGAAGGTTACTGAAGCCATGTGTTGTGCAGCATCTGTAATAACGCTAGACTGAGGTGAGGAAACTGTGATCCAAGGAGCACATGCAGCTCTTGGTCTCATTTTGTGCATCCCTCAGCCTAGTTTCAAAACTCCACCCACTGCACAAGCCCCGCCCACTTTGGCTCGGCCCACATCACCTATGAGAGTGGTGGCAAACTTTTTAGAGACTGAGTGCCCAAACTGCAAACGAAAACCGACTTATCGTAAAGTGCCCTACGTTTTTGAGGGAAAACGCAGCGGTTCTCGCCATCTTTAAAGCCCTATATGGCCTAGAACCCTTGTACCTATGGGACCGCCTCTCCTGGTATGTCCCATGGAGGACCTTACAATCTTCAAATAAAAACATCTTGGAGGTCCCGGGCCACAGAGAGGTTAGGCTGGCCTCAACCAGAGCCAGGGCTTTTTTGGCCGTGGCCCCGATCTGGTGGAACGCTCTGTCACAAGAGACTAGGGCCCTGCAGGACTTGACATCTTTCCGCAGGGCCTGCAAGACAGAGCTGTTCCACCAGGCCTTTGGCCAAGGCACAGTCTGACCCCCTCCTTCTGTAATCCTCATAGAACTCTAGCCCAATGGTTGCCATTAATTTGACTCTGAATTGATTTTAGAATGTATTTCAATTAATTGATTGTGATTTTATGTAAACTGTGTTATTTTTACTATTGTTAGCCGCTCTGAGCCTGGCTTCAGCTGGGATATAAATAAATTGTTGTTGTTGTTGTTGTTATCATCTCCCTCCCTCTTCCCCCCTCCCGCCAGGCGCTCCCTGGCTAGCTCGCTCTCGGGCTGCTGCGAGGAGGACGGGGCAGCCCTGAGGCCAGGTGGGCAGCGGCGGCCAGGAGGAGAGGGAGAGCTCCCACCCCAGCCAGCCAGCCCAACAGCCGCGGCTGCCTGTCTGCCTGCTCCCTGCCAACAATCCCAGCATGGTCTTCCCCATTTTCCTCCCTCCCTCCAGCAACGTCACTGCAGCAAGGGGGTGAGGCTGGGTTGCACCAGGCACGTAGGGAGGCGGCGGGTGCAAGTGCCCTCCTAGCCCAGGCAGGTTGGGCCCACAGGAGGAGAAGGGCCTGTGGAGGATTGGAGGGGGGGCGGTGGAAGGGAATGGGCGAGGCCTGGCTTGGAGCGGGGAGCTGGGAACTACCATGCAGCACTGAAAAAAGTGCAGAAAAAAAATCACGAGGGTCAAATAATGATCGCTGTTACAACCAATCAGAAACAGCCACTGCCACAGCCAACTGAAAAACAGACCAATCGTTTGTATCATATGTGGTGGAATGTAGAGAAGTTAAAAAATTTTGGGAGATGATATATAACGAATTGAAAAAAATTATGTTTAAAATGACATTTGTAAAGAAATCAGAAGCGTTTTTGTTAGGGATTTTAGGACAAGACCTGCCAAGAAAAACAAAGAATTTATTTATGTATGCAACAACAGTGGCAAGAGTCTTGTTATCACAAGGATGGAAGAATGAGGAAATCCCAACGAAAGAACAGTGGCAAGAAAAACTGATGAGTTATGCGGAGTTGGCAAAGTTGACATATAAATTACATGAGAAGGACAATTGTGACTTTAAGGAAGAATGGGAACTTTTTGCAAACTATCTAAAAAAACAACAAAATGATTGGACTCCTTGGCAGGTTTTGAATAAACATCCACAAATTTATTAGTAGAATATATGATAGATAAGGCAATGATATGTACAATTTTTAACATGCAGAGAATAATATGTACAAACAAATCATAGAGTGGAGCTGAGGGAAGTCCTTAGGGGGTGGGAGAGGGAGGGAAGGGGGGAATAAAAAAGGGGGGAGAGAAATGTAATTGGTTATTGTGACTGATAATTTGTCTGGCTAAAATTGTTTAATAAAAATATATTTTTTAAAAAAGAAAGAAAAACAGACCAATTGCCGAACACAATCACCGGCCAACAGAAAAAATAAAAAAAGTTCCGGGTTTAATCAGTGGGTGCACGCAGTAGTGTGGGGAGGAGCAGGAGCACAAATGGAAAAAAACAACAAAACAGTGCAGATGGGCCGATGGCGTGCGTGCCAGCAGTGCCATAGGTTCGCCACCACTGACCCATGACTTCAAGCACTTTGGCACTGCCAAGCGGTCTAAATCTGATTACCTCAAGGATGCAGCCCTCGGGGGAGGGGAGGTTCCCTTCCCTGCGCCTTAGGCAATAATCCTCCAGCTAGTTAACAAAATTAAATCCTACCACAAATGATGTAAAATGCCTGTTAACTTGGTTCTTAAAGTGAGCAATATACAGTACTCACATTTGGAAAGGTGCCATTTTTGACAACCTTGTGAAGGATCGCTTTACCTCACATGTGTCCGATTGACTGCTTTGATCTGTGGAACTGCCACTTCTGCCAGTGCCACATAATGTTTGTTCTGCACTTGCAAGGAATTAGGCCTTCAGTGTGGCAGCCCCTGCACTCTGAAACTCATGATCTGTTAATATTAGGCAGGTGTCTTCACTGTAACGCTTTCAGCGCCTGCTAAAAACTTTTTTGTTCAAGCAAACCTACCCAGGTGTGTATTTTTTACATGGCATTTATCTTATAATGCTTTTTTAAAAATACTGATTTTATGTTTTGAAAATTCTTAGACCAGTTTGTTTTAAACATCTGATTTTATCAGCATTTTTAATGTGTATTTTATATTGTTTTATGTAACCTGCTTAAAGGTTTTGATGATTTAAATCCTGTTAACACCTATGTTTTTCAAATTGGTTGGGGATGAGTTCTCATTGCCAAGGAAAGGCATCCAAGCTAGGTTTTCCATAAGTAGGGTATTTGCTTGAAATATTTTTTCTGCTTTATTAGAAAACTTTTGTAAAAAAGACATCTGACATAGCTTCTCTCTGTTGTATATTATCTCACTGTGCTGTATAGAACATAACATTCACTTTAAGGATGTTCCTAGCAATATGTTCCCTTCAATCCCAGTCATGACATGATTTGCCTTATGATATTTACTTGCCCCGTGACTAATATATTGGCATAATTTTTGGTCATGAAGATTCATATTCTTTAATACAGAGTATCAAACAGATACTGATTAAGCAATCAAACAGACCTAGCTTTTTCTTCAAGGCTCCTGCTATCAGTTTCATTCAAGATAAACTTTAACTCACTCAGGAGCAACAGGTTGGAGCTGAAGCCTCAAGTGCCTTGGCTAAAAAATCTTCACCCAAAGCAAGTACAGCTGGTTTCAGGCAAACCGGTAGCATAAAGATCCTTGCCAGGCCACTGCTGCAGTTACCCTGAGGTACCTCAGCCTCAATTTCCCGCCTTTCCTTCCAAAGGAGCCCATGGAGGCAAAAAAGAACTGATAGAACCATTGCAATGCAGATGTAGACTGTACTGTTGAAGAGACGGTACCTGTCTAATATTTAAGGAGAAGGAATTCCAAAAGGTAGATGCCACAACACTTAAGGCCTGGTTCTTTACATTGTGTGGGGCAGATCTCCTGCTAAGATGGTATCTGCAGGAGGCCCTCAGTTGCAGAATTCAGTGTTTGATTAGGTATATAAGAGGTGAAATGATCTTTCATTAACCCTAGTCCCAAGCTTCATACACCAAAACCAGAATCTTGAATTTAGCCTGGTTGGCAGCTAAAGGCCAATGAAGAACCTGAGGTAAAACCTATTACTGACAAAATGTCCTTCCCTTGAGAATAAACAGCCATAGTCTGAGGTTGGGGGCTTGAGATATTCATAATCCTCTCCAGAGTTGTCAGAGTGTTTCATTAAATAAAAATTATACCCACTTGCACAGGAAGTAGCAATCTGACTCCTCCCTTTGAGTGATCTGCCCAGTTTGCAAAAGTACTGATATCCCTCCATTGCATGCTATAATGACCAAAGCAGGGGAAAGCAGCTGGAATGCCCATGCTTTCCTCCCTTGTCAATTATAGCAATAGTTTTGCTCAAATTCATAATGGTTGTACATTGAATTTCTTGGCTTGAAAACAAATGGGTCAGCAAATGGATTGTTAGGAGACATCTACACCCCTCAGAGCTACAATTCCCAGAGTTCCCTGGGAAGAGGGGTTGATTGTTAAATCACTCTGCAAATTGTAACTCTGTGAAGGAAAGAGGGGCCTCCTAACAACATTCAGCACCTTTCAAAAAGCTACAGTTCCCAGAATCCTTTGGGGGGGAAGCTGTTTAAAGTGGTATCATAGTGTTTTAAATGTATGCTGTGAATGTGGCCTTTAATTTGGAGACTTTCAAGTGTAACAATGCTTAAATCACAGTGCTGTGAAAAGTTTTGACTTGTGATTTCTCCTATAGATCAAGCAGCTGCTGTTCAAAGCCCAAGGCCAGGCCTGTTTCCCATCTTCATCAGTTAACAATCTTTTCCAATTTGAATGCTGTGAATATAATTTTCCTTCAGCCAAAGTGCTACTAACAAGAGACAACTGCAACAAGGGACGGTCTACTTGGAGTTTAGGCAGCATGTTTACATCAGCTCTCTGATCTTAAACAACTAATCTCTTCTCTCCACCACCCCCTCGCCTCACCCTGCGCTATGTGAAGTGTTGTGATTGGCATTTATAAGCACAGGATAGGAACATTGACTTTGTGCCTAAAGTCTGAAAAAATACATTTTTGTTAAAAATGGCCAAAGCCCACCAAAAGATGACATTTCCAACTCAAATTGCACCCAGGAAGAAATTATTTCCCACATAATTTAAAAGTAACAGAGTGGTTGGGATAAGCAAGAACCCCCACTCTCTCAAAGACTTCCTGATAAACAGGGATTGGTGTTTAATTAGAGTTGATATCGTCTCCCTTTAATTTGAAACTTGTCACAGGCCTCGAACACTGATCTAAGTTAATGTAGCTTGTCAAAGAAACTTAAACTGGGATGACAATTTAATAATGCTGGCAAAGAGATCGTGCTTGGAACAAAGTGCTAAAAGGTCCAGGTTATGTAATATATACTCTGCTGAGAAAACACCACAGTAGTCCCCATAGTATCAGTTTCAAACCAACCATGGTACAAGTAGTCTCTGAAAATGAGGATGCCTCTGAACAAACTGACATATTTTAGTCAAAAATGGGGGCGTTGCAACATACCAATGAATCATTTATAACATCTTGACACATGAACAAAGGCGAAAATAAAATGTCTGAGAACACATGCTTAGAGAACCACTGTGGCTCAGAGATAGTTTATTTTCACCTCACTTCTTTCTCTGGATTAGTTATAGGCTACTTTTTAAAAAATGAGGATCACTTTGCAGCAGCTTCTCTGGAGAAATCAACTCCTCTTCCAAAGCACATCCTATCTCCATAGCCACTAGTCCATCATCCATTTGTACTGGGATGAGTGAAAAAGGCAGCATGATTATTTTAACTGGGGCATTAGCAGACGCTATGACAGTGCAGAGTTGTCTCAGGCCATCTTGTCCCTGCTCTTACAAACATTAACGTCCCGGAAAGCTTGAAACTAATCTCCACTGCTGTCTTCCAAGTGGCCTGATTTAAACATGACCCATACGCAGATTTCAAATCATCAGTGTTAGCCTTGGAGCGTCTCCACCCCCATCGTTCTGCCCGGACACTGAGGTCCAGAGCCGAGGGCCTTCTGGCAGTTCCCTCACTGTGAGAAGCCAAGTTACAGGGAACCAGGCAGAGGGCCTTCTCGGTAGTGGCACCCGCCCTGTGGAACTCCCTCCCACCAGATGTCAACTACCAGACTTTTAGAAGACATCTGAAGGCAGCCCTGTTTAGGGTACTGTATTTTAATATCTTGTTGGAAGCCGTCCAGAGTGGCTGGGGAATAAATAATAAATTATCATCATCATCATCATCATCATCATCATCATCATCATCATCATTATTATTGGTTCAAGTCAAGAGACGGAAGCTTTCATCTGCGGCCGAAAAACTGGTTGATTCTATGCCGTGTATATATGAAGAAACATCTGCATGGCCTCCTGATTCCATCACTTTCATGTAGGTTTGCAGGAAAACTGAGGGGTTTTGACTGTTCTTTCCACATGGATAGTTGTGAGGGGAAGGTGGTCAGGGACTAATCCCTTGGGTTGGTTCTCAGCTACTAAAGATTTAAAACATCAGTAGTACTTGGGGGCTGAGATCAGTATCTCCCTGCTCACTTTGGAGGTTTCTGTTGTGGAAAGCCAGAGGCGCCGGCACAGAAAAGCAGGGACCCAGAAGTGCTCTCAGAGACCAAGAGTGGGCTGTACGGACTCAGGTAGCCCCAGTGGGCATGTGGCCAGTGTGTGGATGAAAGAAGCCCTTCTTCAGAGGCACAAAGGGAAGTCTGTGATGGTACAAGCTCAAGCATGGGTCTACACAAAGCACCATGGTTGCTCTGGATGTTAAATAAACTTGTTTACAAAAAAAAGGCCGGGGCTATGTATATAGCTAAGCACACAAGGGGACTGGCTGTACCCCTTTCATCATTTTGTTGGGACACATGGCAAGGAGTTTTCTTCCTGACTCGTACGTTGAAAGGCAAATTTAAAAACAACCTCCAAAAGGCACAATGGGAATAAAAATGAATCCTCTTTCACAGGGTGTGATATCCAACACACATGTCACTTTTAGAAAAGTTACAACCATATTATAGTATGTTCATTCACTGCCATTTTCATAAACTGAACTGGGCCGGGCTCCTCCTCCTTCAGAAGCCATCGGAACCAACCGCCTTGTGAAAGAGAGAACGTTGGGTTGGAAAGCTGTTTTTTTGTAGGTTCACAAAGACCTGTTGCAGAACTGTGAGCAGCCAACAGCAGCAAGCCCGTATGTTCTTGCCTTGTAACCAAGATCTAGTGCCCAAGTTTGCTTCTCCCTCCCCAATCCTTTTTCCTTTTGCGTCACATATTTTTAAATTGCAAGCCTTGGGGCAGAGACTGGTTCTTTTTTGTACCCTAAAAAGAATGAGGTAAAAATGCTTTACAATTATAAGTAATAAATATTATATGTTGACCTTCTAAGTCACCCTGAAAGCTTTTTAAGGACAGGATAAAAATGATTAACGTAAATTATCAAAGTAAATAAATAATGGAATTTTATCTGGGTTTCACCCATTACCTTTTTAAATGCTATTTATGTTCTAAGGCAGTTCTAAGGTAATAGGGAAATCTAAACAGTCCAATGCATTAACTGCCCTGAGATCTTTTGATGAAAGGTGGGTTGTTTGTTTGTTTGGCAAACTTATAAGGCAGAACTTTCATCCTGGATAAAAGAAAAAAAGGGGCAAGTTCCTAAATGCCTGCTCATTACATCACAAATGCAATATTCAAATGATGAATGACTGCGCAATCACAGATAAAATACAACAGAGAAATTCATTATCTCCTCCAGCACAAAGCACTTCCAACGGTCAGCTCATACATACAGCTGTGAGTCAAGTGTTGAAAAATGCGGGGATAAGACATCAAGGGATGTACCAACAATATGAAGAGAGAGAGAGAGCGCACAAAGTTGATTGTGTAAAGAAAAGTTATGAGATTGCCTGTGTTGAAAGGCTCATTGCTGGATACAGAGCTAAACCAAGAAATAAATTGCACTTTAAAGCGAAATGAAAATGCTAAAATCAATAGCAAGTCCCTTGGTCAATACTCCCAAATATTATCAGTACTGTGGAGACAAAGAAATGCAATGTGGCATCAAACAATGTTGTTGCAACCATTCTGCCAAGTTCCAATAAGGAAAACCAATGCAAATAAAATACTGCAACACACTGTAGAGAAAATGATTAACAGATTTATCACGTATGGGATTCTTCTACCATATATGAAAGCCAGGACGCACATTTTATGGTAAAAATATAATACCCTTTTTGGTCTCGTAAGCAGATGACTTCTTCTGCTGCTTCTGGAAGCGAAGAGTCCTCACACATTAAAACAATATATTTTATTGTATGAAGGGGTACAGATGATGTTCCTAAAGAGGCAGTGTTGTTTGTGCCAAGTCAAAGATGGGGAGATCATCTCACCTTCCCTGCTGTTAATTAGCAAAATATATGTTGACTCCTTTGATGCAACCTACCGAAGACAAAGCATTGCCACTAATGCTCATAGTTATGAATTAAGCAGCTTCGAAGCTCCAGTACTGTCAATCCAAATGCAACAAAGATAGGATGAACATATTGATAATGACTTTTCATTATGGCTTTGGAAACTCTGTTACCATTTATATCTGCAAGTGAAACACCACAAGCTTCTAACAAGCCCTTGTGGCTTGTGTCTGTCTAAAATGTACTGCAAAGGTCAAGAAGTTTTCTGCCCCTTTACTGGGCAAAGAATTTTCAGAGTTTGCAATGAGCAATCTAATGGTGGAATCCTAGACATACATGTCTACTCAGAAGTAAGTCCTATTCAATGGAACTTCCTTCCAGGTAAGGGATATAAGATTGTAGCCTATGAGCCTTGAAACATTAGCAGCAGCAACAAAAATCCCCCTTAATAGAAAGGATGCATGGACCCTATTTCAGTGGTAGCTGCTTTTGACTCAAGAGGTCCAATTTCTGGCACAATCCAGGTAAAGGATCTCAGGTACATTATTTTCCCACATAAGGCTCTGTTCTGCTCCAGGGGTAACCAATCTGGAGACTTCCAGATATTGTTGGACCACGGCTCCCATCACTGGCAGCCAGCAAGGCCAATGGTCAGATAAGACAGGAATTGTAATCAAAACCATCTTTAGGGCCACAAGTTAGCCACCCCTGTTTTATTCAGTTGTCACACGAACAGACTGCCCAATCCAAGAGTGTTTTTTAAAAGGGATTGGGGAATTGCAGTTAGGTTACTTTAAAGCTTACACTTTTAAAATCGTATTTTGCATAAATGTTTTTCTGACACTGAATTCCATTGGTATTCTCAGCATTGAACAAATAGGCACACGTGGATCTTTCCAAAGGGAACACACTGATTAGGACTTGTGTACACACACTATGTGTTTAATAATTAGAATTTTTAACTGATGACTCAAAATCAGCACAAAGAAAAATGATGCCCTACAATTTATGTATGATGCAAGTGATTTGTGATGCATCTTGTATATATGAATTTTGTAATGTTTGCCTACTTCACGTAATTTCTTCTACGAATCAAGAATAGGGGGAAAGACTTGGAAAAGACACTAAAACCTGTCCTCTGGACCACTGAATCTCTTATTCTGCCACTTGTGTAGAGATTTAACCAGTGCAGTATTTCCATACTTTTATTTTTACAGACAGGACTAAAAACTTCCTTTTTTCAAAAAATAATAATTCTCATGTTGCTGAATTATATATACACAATACCAAATTCCACATTTGTATGGTGCCAGCACAAGAGATACAGTCCTAAAAATGCTAATTCAAGCCTAAGTTTGCTGCTGACAACTCTTCAAGGTTTTAGGGCACCAATGTTTTTCCAGGTGCACACAAACTCACTGAAACCTGCTCCTCAGTCCATAAAATGCTACCCATAGCCTCTCTGTTTTGCCTAGATTTTAGATACTTCTCTTACACAGCACTAGCAATCAATACTCCGATTGAATTCCACTTTTTTTGACTGGAGAAGGAACACAAGATGCTTGGGAGAGGTGAGGGAACAAGTAAAGAGGTCAGGGCTGCAATGGTAGTTTGGAAAGAAATCCAACTTACCTGTTTCCACAAAAGGGACCAGAACTCCAGACAGTGTCAGCAGGATGAGACGAAGGACCTTGGTGTGGGGCATTGCCTCCTTCGGGAATGCTCAGGCTCTCTGAAGCCTTTATGAGGAAGCAACCTTTCCTGGAGCTAATGAAAACCTTGTCCAATTAGCTCTCAAGCCTTTTCACATGTGTATATGACAGAGAGAGAATTGCAAATACTCTGCAGAGGCTCAGCTCATTCACACACACAGATTCAGACAGACCTACCTCTTCATGCCAGAAGGCAGCTCCACCCATGTTGTCTTCCACCCCCACCCCACCCCAAATTCTACCGTTGGTCCTTGGAAACCAACCCTCCCCACCAGAGCAAAGCCCACACCCTCTGGCAGTTAGCTGCAAAACCCAAAAGGCGCCAAGGACTGCACCGGGTTTCTAACAACTGGCGTACACATCTAACATCACCATATGTTAAGGACAGTGGTGAATAACAGCATTCATTAAAAATTCTAAACCCGAAGTAGACACATATTTGGATAAGCTGCAGCGTACATCCTGCAAGTATTCAGCCCAACATTTAACTGGGGAATAATGATGACCACAAAACCTTTTGGGTTATCGGAAGTGTTCAGCTGAACACTAACACACACTCAAGGCAAACTGAGGTGAAAACTACTGATATTTGCTGCATTTTATGAAATCCCAATTGATTTAACTCTCCTCTGATCCAGGGTTCCGTAAAGGTTTCTTCTTCGTTCAAACAACTGAACAGTTTCTTCAGCCAGAGACATGGAAAGATTTGAACAAAGACTTGAACATTTCAGAGATCACTCACTGTTGCTTTGAGATACTGATAGGCTAATGATCGCACACATTCACTTTGAAGTGAAGCACCACTGATTAAGTATTTCTTATTCAATGAACACTTAAAATATAGAGACCGGGGGGCGGGGGGACATTTCCAGAGGCAAACCACTTCAGGTTTGAATAGCTACAGTGCCCAGTTTACATGTGATCTCAAAGCATCCAATAGTAGTTGGGCACTTTGAAATCCTTAGCAGCAACGAACAAGTTTGTCCTAAAGTTTACATTCAAACTGCAACATAAACATCTTTGCTCAGAGCATTTTACTGGAAAAACAAGCCAACGATTCAAATGGTTTTCTTTCCCGGGGCAACTGTAGTCCCTCTTCATTTTTGAAAAAAGGGGATGGGGAAAGAGAGAGAAATCAAGAACCAATCTGCAACCACATTATAACTTTACCTGCTATAGTTGTGAAAACAATTGGTTCTAAACTGTTGTTTAGAGGTATCTTTGTAGATGGGAAACCACATCTAGAAAAGTCAGTATTTACTTCATTATTTATATTTACTACAAACTCATTGATGATATATAGAGTTCCAGCTTGTTCTTTAAGAGGCTGCCAGCCCCTTCTGAAGCAACAGTACTATTATATTAAACCCAAATTGTGCAGTTTGTTTCATAATCAAGTATTGGATTGTAATAAAAGTTGCACATTGCAGTACAATGAAGAAGTAGTGTGACTGGGAGAATTTTTGGAAGGTGACAGATGACTACGGTTCTTTCCATCAATCAAAACTTATTTTCTGACAGGATAATTATGTGCACTGAGCCTGTCAATCAGAATACTTTGCACTGTGTCACATATGAACTTTTGGGATGGCTTTTCTGAGCTATGCTACAAAATGGAATTTTGCAGAGACTGTGAAAATGTCTTCCTTTAAATTTGCAAGCCAAATTAACAGGAATAAGGTTTTCTTAAATCCTGAGATTACCGGTAAATAGTATCTAGTGCACCTCATTTTACTCTTATGTATTTCACAGGAATACCATTATACCTTTCCAATGCACACAACAGTTTGAAAGCACATTGGGAACAAACAGAGCTATTAATGTAAACACAGATGGTCATTCGCCAAATTATAACTTTCCATTTTGTGTATGGAGCCACTTTGGGAAGCCCGTGTTGTATTTGGTAGTCTGTATTGCCTTGTCAAATGGTCACATCTGCACATACCATGTTATTTTAAACAAACAATATGAAGTGATTTTTTTATCTTACCCTTTGGACAAAACCATGTGGTAAGCCAGCCAACAAGGCCCTGCAAAGTAGTGATGATAATCTTGCATTTCTGAACCTAATCTGAAATTCAAGGCAGCAGGGGAGTGGTAAGATTTTCCCTACCACTTGGCAGCACAGTAAGAATGCCTTGATTTATGAAGCTGTTCCCATGCACAACACCATTGCATTAAGTTACCATTAAGCAAATCTTTAACACAGGCAGTACACTATAGATGGGCGTGCACAGACAACCATTTGCCTAGATTGTGCATATGACCAACAGTAAGCTGCACTGTCCTCTCCAATGGTAAGGAGATACTTGTCATTCCCATTTCCACGGATTTCAGGGGCAGAAATACAGTACAATTCCAACCAACACCATCATTGGACAAGACAATACAAAGTGTTCCAAGTGGCTACATGTACACTGGGGTTTTATATAATCTACACCCCAATTTTCTACATTAACGTGTACTCAAAGCAGCTTACAAGTTTTGCTTGAGAAAATGTTAAGGGACAAAACAATGCACTTAAAAAAGCCTTGTTATGCTTAAATTATTGAAAGGCAAATGGTAATCTGAAACCATGATACCTTGCCTCCCAAGTGATTTTATTCCCATTGTGGTAAATTACCACTGATTGACTCCAGACCAACATACACCATCAGCAAACAAAATCACCACATACCCATCCTTTCTAAAATGTCAACAAATGTGACACAGACCATTCTTTTCTTCTTTTTACAGCAAAGTGATACTCCTGAAAAAGCTATTCATATATTGTGATACCATTCCATCATGTCAGAGGCTGTGCATGTGTGTGAGCAATAGCAATCCTACAAAATTGTTGAGTTCAATTCCTCAGTGTTGGAGACCTAGGAGGGAATCGCCTGTAATACAACTATGTGTAAAGCTCAGCTCAGCATGTTAAGGCACCTGCATAAGCAGCTGACCATATTTGGTTGGTTTTAACCATGTCACTGTAGATACCCTGAAAGGAAGGGTTGCTCTGGGTGTTTAAAATCTGCTCAAATCCCGTGAGAAGCTGCCCACACAACTTACTACATGTCCATGCATTTACATTACAGGATGCTTTATGTACGAAAAAAGGTCTTGAAATAAGGCACATTTGTGTTCTTACCGTCAATCTCCCACCCTGCTGCAAAGTTTTACTAGAATAAATTTGATTTAGCATGAATTTTAAATTCTTCTACAGCCCAAAATTATTCCTATCCAAGTAAACAAAATGTGGCTACTAGAACAGGGCCTTGTTCTTAGGGATGGTAAAAAATAAGCTACACTTCAATGGTTTTCTAAGAAATAGATGACCAAGACAGATGTTCAGTTATAAACTTATAAATACTGGAGGGGAAGAAAAGAAAAATATACAGGTGAGAAATCTAAAATGTTTTATAGGAAGCCTGACACTTAGGGGTTGATCAATTTCATTTGGTTTGGGTCACTGATCATTTCCTTCACCCCATCGTCATATTTCAGTGTAATTATTTTGAAAACACAAAAGAAGCAATGAAAACTATTCTTGGAAAAAATGTGAAACAAGCTGCCTATGTCTATATTTAAGAGCCACATAAAATCCCCTCTGTCCCTAAAGGCCAGTGTATTCTGGGCTTGGGTTACAGAACCATTGCTTTGGTTTGCAAAAAAATAAAAAATGTTGGGGTTGGTATAGCACTTGCTGTTTTGTTCACAGTGGGCTTATTAATGTGTTTTTTTTTAACATGTTTACAGCTTAAAAAAGAACTAGCCAGGCTTAGTCCTCTTGCATAAACAACACAAGAACATGAATGGGTATGTGTCTGCAGATGAAAGAAGGGAAGAGTGAAGATTTGTCGAACATTTCCAATCTCAACTTAACTGATGTTTATTTTCACCTCTAAAATTATCAAGTAGCAAAACCACCAACATTCCTCCAGGGGTATGAAATAAAGCAGCTGCTGTCCCTCCATGTCCTGTGTACTTGATTGTTACTTGATGGAACAGGCACTGGTAGAGTTCCAGGTCAAGTTTAGCACCGGAAAGGATTGCCAAAGCTGGCTTTGACAAAAGCAAACAATGTGTGCTCAGGTATTAATACAACCAGGTTTTATTTAAGTTCTCTCTTCTTTTTTATTACCCCCATACTAGCAAGAGTTCCGAGGGAATTTAAAGTTCTGTAAACATTAACTACCCCCTTCCCCCCTTTGTAAGTTTACAAAGCAAAGGAGATCAGGAGACCAGATCTGTGACAGCACCTAGCCTCACTGAGCTACCAGATCCAAAAACTATATACAAATCTGCAGCTGTCTCTGTAAGAGTTACTGTACACGTTGGGGGTGGGGGAAAGGGGTAAGAGAGAAGAAAATCAAAAGAAATAAAATCTAAATTAATCTGCTCTGGAGCAACTTCAGTTGTCTTCTTCAGGCGATGATGGCAGACCAAGGTCTTCATACAGCAGCGCAGCTTCCGTGGGCACATTGCAGCCCTGTGCAAGTGGGAGCGTGGAAGGTGGGGGTTTAGAACTAAGTGCAATGGCCACTTCAGACTTTTTAACATTCTGGGGTAAGGAATGGAGAAGGTGGATTACATAAATATATAAGCACAATGGATTGGAAGTAATGGGAGAGTGTACTATATAGTAAAAACCAGCACACCTCGCTTTATCCCCCTCCATGTGATTTTTATAAAGAGACTCTGCCAATGCTCAGATTCCTTGCCTCATTTATTTCACTTTCAAGACGACAGCTCCCTGTTCCTTGGCGTTAATGCTGCTGCAGAACTTACAAAACTCTGAACCACCATCACGTGTGACCAGATGAAATCTGGCTCGGTTTCAGGTTCCAAAGGTAGTGTCAACTCCCACAAAAAAACCAACTGGTGAAGATACATATGGTAAAGATCCTATGCGTCTCTGAAACGAGACAAATTCACAGCAGAAGGGTCCAAAATAACTGGCCCAATCACTTTGGAGGAAGTATAATTAAAGGAGAAAATCAGCCTGAAGGAAAAGATGTGTGCCTCCTCCCACAATTTGAGTCCCCAATTGTTCAGGAAGGCTGGAGTGTGCTGAAGCATGAACTCCAGCATCTTTGACATCACTACCCAATGAAGACAGACTTGAACTCCTCCAAATTCAATGTGCTGAAGAAGGCCTGGCAGGGATGTGCATTGCCAAACCAATCCAAGCTGAATGCTGCCCACCACCACCATTCCCTGCTGTTGCCAGTTCTACAGTTATGAATGCACTTCCTGGTTCGGAAGGCATCTTTTGCCCTGATGGAGCATGGAAGTCAGTATCTGCGTGGCATTTTGGTTCTGAATTACATCTGTTAACCATGAGCTCTCCACTATGATTGCACCAGTTAAATGTGACGAGAATGACAAGAGAAGGAAAGGAAGCTACCATATGTAGACCTCCAAATGGCTTTACAAATAGCTTGGGAGAAGAAATCACAGCACCGTGATTTGCACTCGGCCTCATATATAAATCTTCTTTCCCACCTATCCAGAAGAGAGAACCAGAGGCTGATAAAAATGAAGGTGGTTGTGCAATCCTGGGCAGAAAAGGGCTTGGTTGAGGCTAGAAATAGCAGCCTGAGATGATTTGATTCTGTGATCCATTTGCAAGGCAAAGATGACTGCTGCAGCAGATAGAAAAGTCTCTGTCCAGCAGTGGAGAATGCATGGTTAACAGGACACAGGAAAAGCCAGGCGAGTTGCATATACTCAGTAGTCATCCAAAGTCTCTATTTCTCCCATGTTGAGCCGCTCTGAAGAGGCATTGACAGAGAAACCTACAAAACAAGACAGATTTTTTTAGTACACAGCTTATTCCCAGATCTTACATGTCTTCATAAAGTAATCCATATACATTAAAGACAATATTGAAGGCAGCACCTGCCATCAATCCAGCTATTTTTTCTAGTGCTTTCAGCTCCTGCTTTAAGGATATTTACACAATAAAAGCATGAGTGAGTAATCTACCCAATAAACCCCCAAGTTATACACAAATATTGAAGAAATGTTCATCTTTTATAAATCTGCTAACCATTTCCTAGCAATTTGAGAAACAAGAGAGAAACGAGCAAAGGGGAGGGCTAGTAATCAAGACTAAAATAGACTGACAGGCACGCACAAAACCTTCAACGCTTATTAGCCTGTCTTCCCCCACATATCTGAGTGTGAATGGAACTAACTAATGATGGGGCAAGCAGAGGTAAGAGCTGGAGTGGTGATGTCCAGGCAACACCTAAATCTGGCTACAGCTCCAAGAGGGGAAGAAAGCACCCATCAGCCATCCCTGATTCTGGAATCTTAGCTTTTATTTTCCCCTTCTGACTCTTGCCCCATTTATTTAATGTACCACAAAACTTGCCTAACAAGCTGGGATCTGCTCGAACCATTTTTTGTTTCTTCTTCTTTTTACCACTCTGCACTGCCTCAAAGTTGGATTGCTGGTTGTTGCTCTGATTAGTCTGAAAGACCGAATGCAGTGAACTGTGGTTCATCCCCCACACAGAATCCTGGAACACAAATAAATAACGTATTACAAGCTGGAATCATGCCTTGTGCACTCAGTAAGAGTAGAAAAATAACAATGATCCACTGTCCCAATCATAGGCAGTAGACCAGTAACATTTCTGTTTAGCACACTCGCTGATATCTCTGTTAATTACCTGAAGACACCCTCACTCTCATACCCCTATTCTACGTTATTTACAGAAGATTTTAAGGTCAGCTGCACATACAACACAATAGCTGTCTAATAAGCAAGGGGTGAGAAATCTTCTCTCTATGAAGGGCCTTGTCACAAGCCCCTTGGAGATGTCTTAGAGGGAGTGGTCTGATGGGGAATGGAAAGAGATTGGGAATTTGGTGCAGTCTGACCCTGGGGGCGGACCCAATGGATTGAGAGATGGTGATGAGGACCCAGGAGATCCAAGTGGGTTGGCAGGAGAACGCCCCACTTCAGTGCCACTGGACACCCCAAGTGTAGAGTCTTGGCTGGTTAATGAGGGCTCTGGCACCACTGAAGAGTCATCCCTTTCAGGGGCAGTGCAGAGCAACACATCTGATGGTGAATTGGCTCAATCATCTCTGTTTCCATAAACCAAGAACATGGAGACAACTGTGCTGGCACAGACTTCACACGTTCAGCCCACTTGGAGGATTGCTTGCTTGCATGCCCATTCCCAGCCTTGGTACATCAATCACACAAATGAAGGTGCCTGTCCCGCTCTTCAGAAGGAGAGTTCAGGGGCATCTCAGTTGTTGGGCCAACGTCTTAGTTTAAGTCTAACCATGTGTCTAGAACTCTGCTGTGCTTCCTGTCTTTGGAACTTATGTTTGGGCACTGTATTGAAGTTTGGAATAAAGCCTTTAATTCCAACAACCGAGTGGAGTTTCAGCATTGCATTTCTCTCTCTCTGCCATGCCACCTCACCCCTCACTCCATCCCATCCCACATTCCCTGTACTGCCCTCCCTGCCCTATGCTACACTCGTTTACTATGCAGTAAGTTTAATTGACCATAAGGGGACTTGCTTTCAAATAAATATGCTTAGGACTGCATTGTATATAAACATTAAGGCCACAATCCTAGGCAAGTAAGCTTGTCTAGGAGTGCACTGTCATAGGGAGAGAGTTTTTGTCCTGATGCTTAGATAGTTGTTGTTTCTGAGGTGGTTGCCTAACATTTTGAAGTGGCCATCTGGAGCATCAGTCTGCCCTGACAGATTGAATTTAGGTTTCACTGGAGGGATCCAAAAAGAAGAGCCAATAGCTTATTAGCAGCCTGTTTTGTCATTCAGCCAGTGCCACTCGTTTTTCTCAGGCACACTTGAGGGCAGCTTACCTCAGTCAAACAACATATACCCTCCCCCGCAAATTTTTGCCCAGGGAAAATCCTGCCATTTCTGGAGTTTCCCCCAACTCAGTGATCTCTCTCTCCCACATCCCTTGCTTTGAATCATGCTTCCAGCCAGGTACTCAGAATAGCTCCCTTCATCAGAATTCCTGGGATTCTAAAATTCAGGTCAGAACATGGGAGGGACTGGAAGAAGAAATCTATTCAGTCAAGTTGCAGTGAGAGAGAAGGGAGCACGTGAGAAAGAGACAACAGTCACAGTGATAGTACACATGGCAATCTCTCAACAGGAGTGCCCAGAGCATTTCATGGAAGGGCATTTTGTATTTTAGGATGCATCCAGTCTATGAGCCAGGAGTTCCCTGACCCAGCTGTAAGCCATTCCATAGTCAAGCTTGTCCTTGTTTCAAAACAGATTGCTAAACTCTACATCAACCAGAGAGACAGATCTGTTTTCTCCAGTAATCACAGAAATTCACTTGCAAATATTCTCCAAAGACAGAAGCACGAACCTGTTGCTGCCGCTGTTGGTTGGCTTTTTGTTTGGCACGGCGCTCAAGAAACTGCTTGGCAAATTCCTTGGCTTCAGGGGTATCTCCAAGGTAGGCTCTGATGTAATCATGGACCTCGTATGGAGATTCTACTTCCTTCAAGAAGGACACAAATGTGGGAACTGCAGCCGGAAAGGAAGACAAATCACGAGATACTTACAAAGCCTATAGGTGCATAAGCAAAAAATAAAAAATAAAAAAAAATCCAGAGCTTTTCAATATCATACATTTCCTTACAAACTTTATGTAATACGGTATTATCTTTACCTGCAAGAAAACAGAGAGCCCTTTCTCCTTATTCACTGAGATATGGGATGAATTAATTTCCTCACTAAGACAACAGTCTCTGCTGGATTCCTAATGATCACTTCCTAGTTAATCTAACTTTATAGCAATGGTGTATGCCTTATGGTACAACTTAACAGGAAAGAAAATATTAACTGTAGCATCAGCCCTGATCTGTGTAAAATCAGGAATTTTAAATATTTCCCAAGAATACTGGGGATACCAAACCTTTTGCAATTTCCCCATCTTCCTTAATACTTCTAAATACAATTTTGGACAATGTGCAGTAATGCATCACATGATAATGTGCAGCTATAATGCAGTTTCTCAATGTGTTAGCCTGAAACTTTCACACTCCTTTTTCACTGCTTACCATCCAAGTTGTTGGCTGTGTTGAGTGCATGAAGCATTTGTTCACACCATTGGGTGAATCCATCCTGGGCTTTATTAACCCCCTGGAACAGCTTTAACAACTTTTCTTCTTCTTCCACCTTCTTATTCTGCCTGCTTGTAACACCTATAGATTTACTAAGACAGGCAAAAAGGCAGTGTGTGAGGAAGAGACACGGGTTACCAGGAAAAAACATGCAAAGTATACAAGACTAGAAAATTCAAGCAGCTTCACAAACATTTCTGCCTTCTGTCAGAATCACAAATATGAAAGTATACTGAGATGGGAGCTAAAAGCAAACAGAGGGAATGGAACCATAAGAGATCCTGGCTGCACTGATACAGCACACTGCAGGGTTTGGTGGAAAGGTTCCATCCACAAGACTCCAGATGTTTTGGGTGACAATTCCCATCTGTCCCAGTCAGCAAGGCCAATGGTCAGGGATGGTGTAGCCAAGACATCTGGAGGGCACAAGGTTGGCAAAGGCTACAGCAGAATGATTTAGAGGGCCTGCAACAGGCCTGAGCCTCTACAATGAATTGAAGGGAAGCTCACTGCATCCCAGTTCCTACCTGATGCTAGCATTGCTCTTGTTTTTATTGGTTGAGTTACGAGGTCCAACTTCTTTGACTGCATCGTCCCAGAATCCCATGTTTGAGTTTTTTGTATCAGCATTGCTCCAAATGCTGCTGACAAGGTCTGATGCCCACTGGCTGCTAGGATTCGTGTTTAGAGAGCCCCATACTGAATTGCCAATGCTGGTGTGCAGATTAGAATGTTGCTGGAACAACAGTAATGGAGATACTGTTTATTATCACCAATAGAGGAAAAGCAATACAAATAAAGTTTTGACTTCAACAAGAGTATTATTATTATTATTATTATTATCTGTACTCACTGTAGTGCTGCTGCGGGACCTGCTTTGCTGTTGCTGGTGTTGCTGCTGTTGCTGCTTCTGCATCTGCCTTGCCTCCTCCTGCTGTATCTCCAAGAGGGATTTTGTAGTACCGGCAGGTTTGGCAACATTTCCCCAGCCAGCCAGTTTTTGTTGCTGTTGCTGCTGTTGCTGTTGCTGCTGGAGGGCTTTCATTAGTTCACGCTGCTGACGCCTTTGCTGGAAAACAGTCAATGCAGGACATTCCAGTTCTTAAACGCATACGCATACTTGATTATCTTCTACTGTTTCCCACACATTTTCCTCAAAGCTCGATAAATCTGAATAGGTATGTGTTTCACTGGGGGTACTGAAATTTGCCTCAGACACACTGATCAAAGCCTCTGGTCTTGGAAAGTGCACCTGGACACAAATGCTTTCATATTCTGCTTTGTTTTCCAATCAAGCAAACATTACTCATAGAACAAATTACTTTTCTACCCACCCCCTCATTTTTAAATTCCTAACTAAAACTAGATGGGCAATGAATCTAATTTTAGGCTTTACATTTAAAGAGAATCAGTAGAATTAGCATTTATATTAACCACAATTCTATGTCTTTAACATTGTATCATTAAACCAGGCAAATCTGCAAAAAAAGAAAGAGGCTAGCTTATGAAAATCTCTGCACTTTCAGTCTTGATAATCTAAGACTATGATAATATTTGGGCAATTATAACTTGGGTTTATTAAAATGAGACATGTGGAAGCTTTTTGCCTGCTTGTGCTCTCCCTTCTTCTCCCTTTGTAGCGCACAGCAGTTATACTCAGAAAATATTCAATTAAGCACAATTTCTACTTCATCACTGGGAAATCACAGTTACCAGGTTCATATTTTTTTAAAATGATATTTATTCAGAGTTTCAAAAGTACAAAAAAGGACAAAAAATAAGAAAAAAAAGGAACAAATACATCACAACAAACAAACAAACAAAAAGAAAAAAAGAAAAAAAGACAAATCCCATATTACATCTTTTCATCTGCTTAATTCTTTGACCTCCTCACACCTCCCTTTTTGTGTTCTAATTTAATTCGTTGTTTCAGCAAATTCTTTCCGTCTTTCTCAATTCTTATTTAGATAGTCTAACCTATTAGTTAACTCAACAAGTCCTTTCCATCTTTTGACATATTCTGTTATTCAATTTACCTTGATTTAACCTTGTCTTACCATAAAAAGAAAACCTTAATGTTCAAAATTTAAAACATATTTATACATAACTCCTTATATCCTTTCTACTAAAGCCAGATAATTCCATTCCAACATTTTCCCTAATATTTCATTAGTTTTACACTAATTCCAAAAATAAAAAGAAAATTTTCCTTTTATAGGCTTTTTTAAAAAAATTTTATCCAACGTCCCTTCTTCCTGGTCTCGGGTTATGTCAGTCCTTACTGTCCATTCCATCCAGTCCATCAACCTGGTGATCTTATGTCCGAGGCCCTTAAGTCTCTTCTATGCCTCTTCTGCAGATTTTCTTCTTCTTGTTTATGCTTACACTTTTCCTTATCTTTCGTTGGTTTCTTTCTTAATTTCTTCCCTTTCTCCTTGAGGAGTAGGTCTCTGGGGGATTCCAACCGATAGTTATATCCATCTTTCTTCATCAGACTAGCCCATTCCCCACAGTCCCACTCCCCGCCATCATCATTGTAATCCAAAAAGTAACTATCCAAAAAATAGTTGTCAGCATATTTCCAAGTCCCCCCAAAGTTAAGAGCCTCCTTAACTCCAGGCTCTCCCAGGCCCACTCCAAATTCAATCTTCCAAAACAGCGGCTTGTGCTCCTGCAGGGCTTCGGATCTCTCCATTTGTGTTGCTTGGGGTGCGATCGCAGCCTCCTCCATCTTCATCTGCCCTTGCACTTGCCCGGTCGAACCAATTTCCTGAGTTGGTCGCTGCATAATTTCTATGTTTCCTGTTAATCCATATTCACTGGCTACAGCAGTCATCAAGTCCAACTTCTCCTTCATCAAACCCGTCTTCTCATGCAACTGCTCCAGCAAAGCATTTGTCTTGCAAAAAGCAGACACCAAAACTTCCTCCCCACACATTTCTATTCAAGGTCAAACAGCTGGTCCCACGATCCCAATCTCGCAGCTGTGAGGTCTCCAAGTAAACTGCAGCAACAAATTGACAAGCTCCCTCTAGGGGACACAATTTCTATTTGTATCCATCTTTTTAAAACATGTCCAACAAAATAAAGTTACTTTCAATTTTCAATTTTCAAATACTTTGTTTCTTTAAAATGCAGAAGGCAGCATTGAAGTCAGTTTGGTTCTCTTTTTTAACTATCTGTCAAAATGTTCCACGTACAATCAATGGACGTCTCCGGCAATTTCTGTCCTGACACCCCGTTCCCAGGTTTGAGACGATGGAAACTTATTTTCCTTTACTCCCTTCCTGCAGGCTTAAACAGTCAGATTCCACCCCCCCTTTTCACCTGCTTCCAAGGGGGTTTTGTTAGTTGTAAATGCAGGAAATTCCAACCTTTAAAACAACTTTCCAGGCTATTAGATTGTAAGGTTTTTGCTTCAGTCTATTTACAAAAAGCGGGAGGCAGACTTCCTGTTTTGAACCTTCCCGCTTCGGAGCCTAATTCAAGTATTTCTTGATCCAATTTTCCGTTTTTACTCACGGGTACTTGTTTAGAGTCCAATTGTCAACAGGAAAAAGTCAGCGCTCTCCGGCGATGGCTGTGCGGCTTCCCTCCGTGAAAATAGCAATCAGTTCGCAGCACCGCGCTGCTCACCCCACTTCGCTCCGGAGCCCCAAGTTGTGGTTCCCCGCGAGTAGGGGAGGCGCTCCTGGTGCTCTGCCGAACCCCACATTCCCAGGCTCCCTCCGCCTGGGATTTCTAGCGGGTCCCCACCTTCGCCGCGGTGGGCAGACCCAATTTCCACAGAGCCCGCTCCCCCGATCGGAGGAACTCCGCCATTCGCCGATGGCGCTAACCCGGAATTCCCACAGTTACCAGGTTCAAAACCAACTAGGATTTTAACAATGCTTTGAAGTTGGCTTCAGAGCCTGCTTTGTTCTAAAACTGGTAACTAGTTTCGCAGCTCAGATGATACAGGAAACTATGCTTAATTGGCAACTTCAAGGTTTAACTGCTGTGTTCCATGAAGGGAGGTGAGAATGAGCTGTGTAAAGCCTCCTAGGTATCTTGGGTTAAGCTTATTAAGTGTTTAGAAATTGTCACAGTGACTCCTAGCAGTGACAAGCCACAACTGCACACAAATGAGCAAGCCATGGGCTGTCTAAAGGCAGAACGTAGTGGGAGTTCACCAGATGAATATATCTTTCACAATAGGTGAAAGAATATGTCTTTCATAAAGGTGTAATGGCAAGGAAATTTGACTATTCTATTTCAGCAGCAACCTAAAGCCTCTTTTCCAAACTATGAATTTTACCTCTTCTCGAAGCTGCCGCTCTCTCTCTTCTTCAAGCTTCTGGATTTCTGCTAATGATAACGTTGTTTGGGACTGACATGCCCTAGAATTTGATTGCTGACCCCATGTTGAAGAAGAAGGGAGCTGGGAAGAAAGACATACAAGAAACAGCACTTAAATTTTCTTAATGGAAAGAGTGAATACATCAGGATATATGCTGAATCAGCCACTCAAAAACATGCAAACAGTTGTTATTGTCTGCCACAAAAGCTGCTAATATGCCACAATCTTTATTTTGTCTCCTTGTACTGTAGAACTGCAACCTTTTCCTGCCAGGTGTGTACCCAACCTCCAATTAATCTTTATAGTACCAACAATAGTCATAATTTCTATAGCAATATAATAGTAAGATTCAAGCACCTGACTGTGCTGTGAATGAAATGGGAATTATTCAAAGGAAAGGAAATGAAGCAAAGAAAACAGCTGAGGGAAGAAGGCAGTAGTAGCATGGAGAAACAATGAAAAATGCATTTTTAAAAGTCTGATGCAGAGACCCATGCCATTCAAAACCAACAGCTTCAGCCTCTATTTTTACACGGCTCATCCTCCCAGGACTTGTGTACATGGTACTGACTTCATTTTAGCTTCACACCTACCTGGTGAAACAGATTAGACTGGCCCAAGTTTATCCAGTGAGTTTCATGACAGTGTAATGACTTGAATCCAGGTTTCTCTACTCCCAGTTTTATGCTCTAAATCAGGAGCGGAGAACCTTTTTACCCAATGAACCAGAACATTATTTTCCCCACCCCTGCTGGTCAACTCTGGCAGCGGGACAAGGGGCACCCAGCTTTAAATCATCCGGTGCCATTATGATGTCAAGTCACTGATAGCTGAGTTGTCTTCAGTTCAGTGGACAACCAGCAACACTCCTGCTAATGGTCTCAGTGAATGAGCTGAGATATAAAAGTTCAGGCAGTTGCTAAGGTACCCCAGACCTAAGTTGTTTGGGGCTTGTAAATTAACAAAAGGACCTTAAACCTGGCTCAGTAGTAGATGGGCAGCTAATGCAGATGTTTTAACAATGGTGTCACATGTTGTGGGCTATTTGCCCCCACCAACAGTCTGGCCACTGCATTCTATACCAGCTGAAGCTTCTGGAGCACAACCAAGGGCAGTCCCACATAGAGAGCATTGCTGTACAGTGGTACCTTGGGTTACATACGCTTCAGGTTACAGACCCCGTTAACCCAGGAATAGGTTAAGAACTTTGCTTCAGGATGAGAACAGAAATCGTGCTCCGGCGGCGCAGCAGCAGCAGCAGGAGGCTCCATTAGTTAAGTGGTGCTTCAGGTTAAGAACAGTTTCAGGTTAAGAATGGACCTCCGGAACGAATTCAGTACTTAACCCGAGGTACAACTGTAATCCAGCCTCAAGAATGCAACATGGACTACAGTAGTCAGGCAATCCTTGGT
The DNA here is from genome assembly GCF_964270895.1 of Podarcis filfolensis. Lineage (NCBI taxonomy): Eukaryota > Metazoa > Chordata > Lepidosauria > Squamata > Lacertidae > Podarcis > Podarcis filfolensis. The sequence goes on along the minus strand of NC_139608.1, from coordinate 39,233,219 downwards.
GAAGGATAGTTCCAGGTAGCACTCTGGAAGGGTTTAGCTTAAAAATGAGGCATTACTCAGGATATGTGCACCTATATACATTTTTGGTAGGGTGGCAAGTTGCTCCTCATTGTACTTTCTCAGATCTATAGGTATGGACAGAAATGCACACCCTGAGCAGGGCGGGGGGGGCAGGAATTATGATATGTGTCAAGGAAATCTTAATTTTTCTGTAAATTAGAGAGATTTGCATATCTATGCTACTTTCATGTTTTAGTTATTTATTATTGATTTCAACAACTTAAATATCACTTAGCACTGAAATATCTAAGCAGTGTACAATGAGGTACACTGAGCAGTAAAGAGATAACCTGGACAAACTGGGATGCCACTGATTGAAGTTAGAGCTGCCCATCTCCTGCTTCTGGTGCTCAATTCCAAGAGCGTTAAAAGGCAGGTTCTGGCAATGGTCATGTAAATTTCAGCACAGCTAACAGAGAGCTTCTCTGCTGGCTTGGGCTGTGAGCATAACTTGTGAGAGTGGGTTTGTGGCAATGAGAAAAAGAGTAACATTACGAAGAATCAGTACCTTCATCTGTGCAAGTTGCTGCTGCTGTTGCTGCTGCTGCAATCGGCGCAAAGCCTCCTGCTGCTGCTGCCTCTGCCTCATAATTTCTTTCTGGCGTTGGAGTTCCAGCTCTTTACGTTTTCGTTCTTCCTCTTCATGCCTCTGTCGGGCTGCTTCTTCTTCCATGCGCAGCCGGTTTTCTTCTAGCTGACGCTTTGCCTCTGCTTCTTCACGTGCCCATTTGGCAGCCTCCTCTTCCTTCCCAGAACAGAAAAAATATGAAGAGTCTCTAAAGTGGACTAACCTAGATTAAAATGCTTCCTTTTTGTTTGTTTCAAGATACATAGGATTGCAAAGAATCCTTTGCTTCTAAGAATGCAACCTGTGCTAGAACACAACAATTTGATAAAATATAGCTTTAGAAAATGCCCCAGAGCAGCCATGAAAGCTGTTTGAGCTAATAATGGCTCATTCACTTATGCATTATCACTTGATGTAGTCAACAAGTGAGCATACATGTGCGAACCACCCTCTGATTCTTGCAGGTCTTAACTGCAAAAGATTTCCCCTCTTTTCACCTGTTTACGAAGCAACTCTTCTCGCTGTAGTCTTTCTTCCTCTTCTCTTCTCCTCTCTTCCAGTCTTCTAAGTGCTTCCTCTTGTTGTTGCCGTTCTTCCTCTTCCCGCTGCCGTCTTAGTGCAATTTCTTGTTCCCTCTGCCGCCTTAGGGCTTCTTCCTGAACACAGAAATAAAAAGAAAGAAATTAGCTAAAAGTGTGGATCTGCATTGAAATTCCTATTTATGGTATGCAGAATAGTAAGGGTCCCCTGACCTGGCTGCTCTGATTCTGACCTGAAGCCAGAGGTCTTTTAAATGACATGACAGCAGTCTGGAATGCGTAGGGACAGGGGCTGACTTCACTTTGGGGGTGGAAGTCAGCAGTGGGCAGGGCCATCCTCTTTTCTCACTCTTTCTTTCTGCCCTCCAAATTAATACCCTACCCAGAGATTACCCAAAATCAAATTTTCCTTTTTCTGAAATTATCACCCAGGTGCTCCAAATTCAATTTAGTCCTCCCCCAAATTAACATCCCACCCCAAGAATACTTCTGCCCTCCTGGAAGGCAATACTGAGGCTGCTGGTGATGTGTGTGCTTGCTCTGGAGGCTGTTCATCAGGCCATAAGCCTAGAGCAGACACATGCTTGGTTGCCAAAGATAAACAGACAGAGTCCTTAAACTGTTTTTTTCCAGGTGTCTCCCCCGAGTCACAAAAGTGTTCTAATACAAAAATACAATCTGCCTCCTGTTGATGTAGGCAACTTAGAAGTAATAGGGTCCCTTCAAGGGAAAAACAGGCTTTTGATAAGCCTTGCCCTTGGCAGTAGCCAGGGGATGATGCTGAAGAATGCAGAACCATGGAGTTGTTGCAATGGCAAGAGGCCCCTTTAATGGCTCTCTTCCTGGAGTGTAAGGCTTGGGGGGGGTCATGTCCTGCATTGCAGGGGTTAGACTAGATGACCCTTGGGTCCCTTCCAACTCTACGCTTCTATGAGGAACAGCTCCTGGAACATAACATAGACCATACTTCCCCCACCTGTCCTAAATAAAATTCTTATTTATTTATGTATTTTCTTTATTATGAGCAATTTCTGCACATCCTTCAAATAAATCCCCAGGGTGGCTTCCAAAAAATAAACATGTATGATTGAGCTGAAAAACTGAATACATTTTGGACTTAAAAGGTGGAAGGAACAGGTAAAAAACTTATCCAGCTTCCTTCACAGGACCTGAGAAAATGTGTTCTCTTAAAGATACTGAAATAGTAATTTATGTATTTGAGATGTCACCTGCTTTCTGCGTGCCAGCTCCTCCTCTTCTCTTCTTTTTCTTTCTTCTTCTTGTCTCCTGATCAGCTCTTCCTGTTGCCTCCGTAGCTCCTCCTGTCTTTTCCGCTCTTCTTCTTCTCTTTTGGCCCTCAGTTCTGCCTCTCTCCTCTCCTGCTCTAGCTGAATTAAAGAAGTAACATTAGAAGTAAAGACCTCTTCAACTAGCACATTATTCCCACTAGTTCCATTCACTCTCCTCAGCATCCTCTTCTACAACTACCAGTTTGATTGGTCTTCCCTAAAGTGTGTCCTTGGTGTTTTTTAAAAAAGCCCAATTAAGAATTAGTAAGTTGTGTCCCAGTTACACTAAATCAGTACAGTATTAGGCAATTACACTAAATCAGTATAAGGCATGTCACAGTTACTCAGAAAACAAATGAAATGAAATGAAAAGCGGCAACTGGAATGGTTTCTACTGTTTCTTACCTTAGCAGTTTTGGCTTTTTCAAGCTGCTGCAACTGTTCTAGAGCTGGTCCCTGAGCTGTAGTGTCAATTGGGAGATCCCAGACACTGCTTCCTTCCCAGACTGCAAAAAGGGTGGAAATGTAGGCTATTCATTAATATTTAAATTAGGAGACCACAGAGCCAAGAAGCTAGCAATTCTGTGCACCCAAGCAAATTCACTGGTAATTAAAAAATATCACATCATAGAATCATAGAGTTGGAAGAGACCACAAGGGCCATCGAGTCCAACCCCCTGCCAAGCAGGAAACACCATCACATGCACTATATGTTTTGATCATTAAGACTGTTAAATGACCTCTTTTGTGTACCTTTGGTTTTTCCTTTTTTAGGAAGTAGAGGGGGAGGAAGCCTTCTAAGGATGTGTAGCTAGGCATAAATTAAGGAGGTAGAAATGAGGCTGCTGACAGAAAGAATGAGAATGAAGAGATCACCACTGAGGACCTCTAAGGTACAGCTTTTGTGTTTTATCTGCTTTATACTTGTATCTGTACCTCTCAAAACAGCAGCATCCCAAATCATGGTTAGTGGGCTTTGATCCAGGAGCCGACCATAGTTTTCTCAAGATGTAGTTTCAGATCCTGGTTTGGCAATTATTCACAAACCATGGTTTGTAAGCGACATTCATTTGGATGTCATTTCAGGGCAGTTTGTTTTGTGTCTGAATGCAGTCAATATCAAAACACTGTTTCGTACCTGTAGCTTGTGGGGCTGCTGACTGAAGCTCCCAAATTGAGCCAGTGTCTGGCACTGACACAGACCTTGTTACAGGAGTCACCATGTTCTGCTCAGCTTTCCTGGAATATAAAGAGGAAGATTCAACATGCTACATCAAAAAGCTAGTTCTACTTAGAGGTCACAGGGGTGTTTTCTTTTTATTTTAAAATACAATGCATCTCTTTTTTCTCCTTCTTCAGAACCAGTATTAAAGTGATATTAGGGCATAACTTCCTGACAATTCCAACATTGCTGAGCAAAATCCAGAACTCTTGAGATGCACAAAACTGTTCTTTAATACTGACCAGAATTTGAATGAAAATTTTTGCTCTGGTCAATTAACAGGCTTCATTGAAAACAAATATGAGATGATGACAAATACAACCAACATAAATGGACAAAGTGACAACAGATCTATTTCACAGTCTTAGTGACAGTGACTTGAGGCAATTTTAAACAGGCATAAACAGAGTGCTATATACTCAACAACCACTATCATAAGTAGACTCTATAAGGCCACTTTATACATTATATTCAGTGTTATATTACATGCCCTTTTGATAACGTGAAGTATGAACATGACAGTTATGTGCATGCCAACATTTCCAAAGACATGTTCTCAGGAAACCATTCATGCTGGCCTGAAGTTTACTTTCAAAGTACTGGATTTACTACTGCATAATGTGTGAAAATGGCCCTGAAACTTGCATTCTTACCTCATTTTAAGTGCCTGGAACTGTTGCAAAAGGAGAGCCAGCTGCTGCTGCTGCTGTGATGAGAGAGCTGCTTTTTGCTGCTGTGCCATTACCTGGGCATACTGTTGTCTGGAAAAGAGAATGGGGGAAAGTTCACTCTACTTAGTTACAGAATGACTATAAAAACCCAGAAGAGGAAAGAGCTGCTAGTTCATATCACAACTGACATTCATACACATCAGTGCAAACCAGCACCCACCCACCAAAAATAAGAAATTTTAAAACTGTCATTTGAAGTGGCTATTCAAAACAGCGACACACAACATTTACCTAAATTATAGATTGGATTCTAACTATCCCTTTGTCGTATAGGATTCCACCTTTCCATGGAAAGTTTTCACTGAATGGAGGATCACGATGGTGGAAAAGGAGTTTACTGGAGCCAACTCTCTCTACCCCACAAGCCCTCCAGGGGACACATGGGAATGGAGGGGGAAGGGGAAATAAGTGAACGTCACTTTCTTCCTTCCACTGGCAGGAGCATCCCATGAGCAAGTCTGCTCATGAAAACTCCTGCCAGCAGAAGAGAACTCAGGTTCCAAGCCTTTTATTTAAGAACTAGGCTGGCAGCCTTAAGCAACCAGGAGTTGCAGGCAGGCTGGAGGAAGAGGAATAAAGTGCTCCATCCCTTCTCTGTGCCCAGAATAGAAACCAAATAGGCTGTTAACAGAAAAATTGGACTACCCTGCTCTAGATCATTTAAACAAAGCAAAATGGCCATTGACAAATATTTCTATAGACCAGGGGATGCTAACCTGTGGTGCTCCAGATGCTGTTCCAACTCCCATTAACCCCAGTTGGCATGTGCAATGATCAGGGATGAAAGGAATTATAGTCCAACATCTGGAGGGCCAATGGTTAGCCACCCCTGATATAAACTTACTGTAACAAAAATTGCTGGTACTGGAGGTGCTGCATTTGGTACATGGCTGTGAATTCCTGTTGTCTAGTCAGTCGTTCCTGGTCCAACTCTCCCTGTGGTTGTAAACAAATCGATAGCTGAACTTACATCAAATGTTAGGATTCATGAGCATACGCACAACTCTGATTACAGTGACCTACAACATTATGATTATGAAATACCTTGGATTTGATATCCCACCTTTCACTCCCTTTAAGGAGTCTCAAAGCGGCTAACATTCTCCTTCCCCTTCCTCCCCCACAACAAACACTCTGTGAGATGAGTGGGGCTGAGAGACTTCAAAGAAGTGTGACTAGCCCAAGGTCACCCAGCAGCTGCATGTGGAGGAGCGGGGAAGCGAACCCGGTTCCCCAGATTACGAGACTACCGCTCTTAACCACTACACCACACTGGCTCTATATTTTTATATTAAAAGTTATTAAATGGAACAACATTTTTTACAGCTTACTGTGTTTAGTAAAAAAGTATAAAGGATTGTGTGAAGTGGAAAATAAAGGGGTGTATATAGTTAAACTGTGTCTAGGGACCATTCCTTGGCAAAGGAAACTGGAGCAAATATCCCCAGTGCATAAGATACATGCTCCTCTACCTCGAGGAAGGCCCTATGCTTTCCTACTTCACCTCTCCCAGATATGAAGAAAGAGGGAGAAGCTGTGTGCCACATGCTAAATCAAGCCACAGCGGCAGAAGCAAGGCAGGCTTGTTAGTGTGTGTGCTCCAATCCTTTGGGGTTCTTTTTACTGTCTCACAGCAGAGTTACCCAGAAAGTCTTCCTGTGTCTTCACAGCAGCAGCAGTCCAGCTCTCTATCGGTGCATGCCCGTGAAGGAATAAACACCTCACCCATTCAGTTCTTCTTCAAAGTATTTATTTATATTACAAGTTGCATAACTTTATATCACTACTGGTCTACATAAATAAAACAGAACAATATACAGAGATTTCAATTCTCTCTGCTCCCTGCAGCAATCCAGCTAGAGAGACAGGTTCAGAGACTCTTATAGACAAAGGCAGACACTGAATCTCTCTTCCCCCAGACATGCCTAGATAAAGACACCTGTTGCTGGGGAGAATTCTCGCTGCTAAGCAGAATTGGTTCAAGGACAAATCTGATTCAAAGATCGTCTTTGGACTACACCAACAAGGCTGGAGTCAGGAGGACCACAACTAGTAACATGCTTGAAAAAAGGAGTAAGGGTCAGGGGCCTCAGTAGGAGCTACCTTTTACTGATTGTGGCTTAATTTCCTTCTGCAATTTGCTGTGCATAGAAAGCAGTTCAGCCAGATCCAACTGAAGCAGCATTCGAAGGCTTTTAGGTAAGTGAATTAGTAGCAATGAGGGCTTTTGCTATTTCACTTCTAGCTAAAGTAAGCACTTTTCCCTTCCTGTATGGAAAGCCCGTTCTATTGCGGCTCAGAGTATATGTTCAACATACAGGCAGTCTCTCTAAAGGTCTTTGCTGCTCTGTGCCTGGTAGCACAAAAGCACACAAAACCCTAAAACTGGCATCTCTTAACTTTCTAATTTAAGGTTAACTTTTTTACACATTGTCATATTTACCAAATGCAGAGGTGGTGCTGGACCGGGAGTGAAAGGAACCCTGCCCCACATTTTCATGATGTCTCCAAGCGGCTGGAAGCTCTCATCACATGCTCTTTTCACCAACAGTGACATTGTGAAATACCCAGCCTGGAACCACTCTGTCATCTCTTGGTTACTGAATGGACCTGCAAAATCATCAAGGGATGAAATCCATGAAGACAAGAGTGAAACCTCTACTGAGTGTTGCACCCAACAGTCACAGCCCATATAGAGCCTGGTATCTGGGGGACTGCTCTAAGTATGTGCCGTATGTGTCTTGATCTTACTTATAGAGCTAGACATTTTCTGATGCCACCCTAAGTACATAGGCAGTGTATTGTAATTTCCCTTAATATTTCAGTGAAATAAAATGAACATAATACCAGACTAGTTTATACCTTAAGAGGAATTCCAATTTACATACCAAGCAAATACTTTCATAAAATTAAATCTTTGTTTAGAAAATGCCTTTGGGGCTCTTCAGTTACAAGAATATCTATGCAAAAAATGCAAATACCAATAAAAGGAGGAGGATTTGGGATCCCTGACTTAGAATTGTATCACCAAGCATATTCACTGTCAGGTAGACAATTCTGGAGACCCATAACTAAAAACAACTGTCCAAATTGGGCTTCTTTGGAATATTCCTATGTAGCACCTTTAGAAAGATGGGTAGCACTTGGGTCTAAATACATTAATACTCAAGATGCTATTGAAACAATAAGATTAGTTCGAATGATATGGCACCACATGTCCAGAAAATATAAATTTGACCTTTTCTTCCACAACAAATGACTTTGTGGGGAAACCTGTCTTTAAAAATTGGGAAAGAAATAGTTGTATGGAAGAGGTGGATGAATTTGGGTATATTAATGTTCGAACAGCTGATAAACAAAGAGGATGAATTTTACACATATTCTGTCTTAAGAGACAAATACAGATTACCTACAAATGCTCAATGGCAATATCTGCAGAAAAAAACTTGCTAACCACCATCTACGGACCAGCAGCTTTTACAGCCAGAGAGACCCCAGAGATATTGAAGCAAGTGATTAATTCTTACACAACAAAAAAACCCGGCCATCAACATATATAAATATATGTCACTAGCAAACCAATTTGATATACAGGTACTGAGGGAGAAATGGAAAAAAGAATTAGAGATCTCAACTTCGACCCCACAGTGGGAATCTGTGTTAAGTGCTATAACAAGGGTGTCTCTGGACCTTAAACTGAGGCTCAAAAAACAAAAAATAATATTTAGAATATACTGGACCCCATTACGCTTGTTTAAAAAAGGGCTATCTAAGGTAGCTAACTGTTGGAGATGCAACAGGGATAATGCTTCTCTAAAACATGTTTTTTCATTGTCCTATACTGAAAGATTTTTGACAGAAGGTACCGTATTTTGCGCCCCATAGGACGCACCTAGATTTTTTTTTGGGGGGGGGAGGGAAATAAAGGGGAAAAAATTATTTCCCCCCCAGGTGCGGGGCTGGAAGAACCAGGTCGGGGAACAGCGGGAAGGCGCACTCCGCCTCCCTGCTGTCCCCCGAGCTTGTGGGGCTGGCGATGGCCGCGCATAGCTGTGCTGAGCCCGGGACTGCAGGCAGCTCTGCGCGGCCATCGGAGCCGGTCTCCCGAGGGTTGCGCAGAGCTTCCTGAAGCCTGGAGAGCGAGAGGGGTCGGTGCGCACCAACCCCTCTCGCTCTCCAGGCTTCAGCGAAAGCCTGCATTCGCCCCATAGGACGCACACACATTTCCCCTTCATTTTTGGAGGGGGAAAAGTGCGTCCTATAGGGCGAAAAATACGGTAACTGAAACTATCAACAGAACTATATGGAACAACCTTACATTTACAGAGCAAAATATCCCTTTGAATTATATACCCAGCACATAGAACCTTACAAAGGGACAATATGAGTGGATTCTCCGTGCCCTTACCACAGCAAAAAGACTAAGACTGATGAATTAGAAAAATAAAAATGCGGCTCCCTTCTACGATTGGATGGAAGACTTATACAAACTCGCAACATATGAACAACTTGCATACAAACGCAGACTTGCCATGGACAGATTCAATGATATTTGGAATCCATTCTTACAAATACTGTAATAGGTTAATATCTGATGGAGTGCAATAACAACTTTGTAAAGTATACAGTATACATGGATTTCCCTCCCTCCCCCCCTTTACTTTGCCTTCTACATGGGTGGTGTTTCTTTTTCTTTTATTTATGTCTCACCCTTTTTTAGTGCACATATAACTAAAAAACAACATTCCAGTGAAATAAAAATAAAAAGCGGTAAGGATGAAAGCTTACCCTGAATTTCTCCCTGTGGATCTTTGTAGAACCACTTTTGCATGGCCTCATGGAGTAATGGTACTGAAGTACCCTTTACTCTCTGCTCCTGAAGTTTGGCTGCTAGCCTTTCATCATCCAGGGCACTGTCCTGCAAATACGCCACCATTTTTTCTGCTTGCTGCAGCAAGAGGAGGGGGGGGACATTAAGAACGACTGAGGTTACTACTGCCAGGTTACACACCGTCAGTGGAATAAGGTGAAATTCAGCAGAAAGCCTTATGAATAATACCATCATGGTTGGTGGACTCAGACAAAGGAATGAAAAGGTAAGTTTAAATAATTATGCAAAAAGATAATAAAGCTTGGCAGAACTGCTTGCCGGGAAGCAAGTCTTATTATCTGGTAAGCAGCAAGGATGGTCAGCTTCTGTAAACAGCTGAGGACATTTTCATTCCAACAGGCTTTCCCAGATTGATAAATGAATCTTTATCAAAAGTGTCTGCTTGTTGGGGTTTTAGTCTTGTTTGAAATGTCTCTGTTGCTTTTGTGTTTAACTGCTTTTCATTATTTTACGTGTAAATCACCTTGAGATGGTGGTTAATAGATTAATTGTAATAATTGTAATGATGTCTGTATACATCGTGGTTGGAATTTTACAAGAAATTATTGGTCTTTGGAAATTCAAGTTTCTTGCAACATGTTTAAGCAACATTCAAACTACTGGAAAACGAAGAATTGTTTCTGGAGTCATTTTCAGAATCTATGTTCAGAGTCTTTTTCAGTCTGCATTTTCACTCATTTTTCATTTGCCATTTTTACACTGAGGGGCTCCTATATAAAATCAGCAGACAGGGAAGGGCTCTGAAGATGATCATGTCTACATATCAATGCTTTACCCTTAAAACATATGTGACTGACATGGAAAAGGATTGGCCCTCTGTTCATTTGTATTTTGAAGGGGGGAATATAGTGTGTGTATATTTTATACTTGAGTATCAGCAGCATGAGGTGACTCTCATATTCTCTACTGCGTACACGCATTCTGTCACAATGCTCATGAATGAAGTCAGGTGATTATCTATTTATATTAATGTCGGGGTGTGTGTCCATTTTTCAACTTGATTCACTTAGTACTCACAAAGTTAACCTACTGGAGTTGCATACCAGACAAATATACAAGATAGATTAAACTTTATTTTAGAAAACAGGAATTCCCCTTCTTTAATTAACAAAAATATTAATTTTCCATTTTTGTTTGAGGAGGAGATGGCAGGAACATACAGGTTGAAACTGTTTTAATGAAAATTAAGTTGATTATCTGAAGTATTGTCAAACTGCAAAATATGTTTCATTTTTGCCCATTAATACATCAATATAGTTTTGCCCATTTTCATGATCAGTTGCAGGAAAACATTGTAAAAGCAATTAGTTGCCAGTCCTGCCCAAAACTAGTTTTCCTCTGCAGTTGCCAACTGTTGGTCTATGTGAGGGGTGTGCTAGTCTATAGTTGACTAGGTACATTAGCTCTAGGTTGCATCTTGAACTCCTGTCTCCACCTTGGGTGCATAAGCACTGCTGACTTGTAAAGGCTATTGCTATGATATTCTCAGCAACCGGTCTCAATCCCAAAGCTTTTGCCCACAATCACCTGGATCAGGTAGCTGCAGTTACAAGATAAGTATACAAAAGAATGTTTTCCTTCAGCCTTTGAAGCACAACAACAAAAAACAAACAAACCAGAATTCACGAAGATGCTCTACCTGTTCTAAATGTTTGAGGCCCTCTTCGTCATCAGGGTCAGCAGGAATATTACCCATCCCTGGAGCAGCTGTGACTGATGTCTGAACAGGCCTTAAGGCAGGAATTGGATTTGACTCTGGAGGAGGAAGATGAACAAGGGAAGCTGCATCTGGAGAAATCTGTGGTAAAGGCTGGACAGCAGAAATTGGATCTGGGGATGGGGAAGAATGGACATTAAATTTCTTTAAAGGCCCTTCTTTCTACCAGAACTGTTATTATGTGATAAAATGTATAATCAGACAATAAGCAAGATGGCATGCTTTCAACAATGCTTAAACAATGTATGAATGACCAGTTCATCCTTTCCACCTTGCTTTGTCACTACAGTCTTTTATTTTATTTTATTATTTTTGCATACTTTGCATATACATTATGCCAAACCTGAAATATGATTACCTTCTCTGTTGGGCACTTTGGCTGATGGAATATCCTCCATTTGGTTTTCTTTATCTTCTCTTTTTTCTATTACTTCTGGAACACAGTCTTCCCTTCTTTCAAGCAGGCTTGTAGGTAATGGCTCCTGTGACTGGGATTTTGGTGGAGTACCTGACCTGGTGGATGGTGAAGATTCTTTGACTGTTTCTTCTGTTACTTCTGAAATGATTGATAACTTTATTTAACTGAGCTGGAAGGTGGAAGCAAAACTTAAAAGGATAGACTTGAGAAATCCTCCTTACCTGCTGCTGCTGTATGCTCCGTCTTAACACTTTCCCTTCCATGTGTCTTATCTACTTCTTTGGCTTCTTCATTGTGACTTCCTTCTGAATCAGACCTGTCTTCCCCTTCCTCTACAGGACGGAAATCCATTTCCTGTTCCTCAGGAATTGGTTCCTTTTGAACCTTCTAAGGAAAACACACATGCAAACAACAAACTTTATACTACTGGTTATAAATAATACCGTTAATATTATGACAAGTTCACAGAAAGTTTCTCACTTTTAAGGAGAGGAATGCCCCAGATGAGTCAAAAGTCCCCATTTCTTCTTCTGCATCTTCTAAGCACCATTCAGGAAGGCTATCCCTATCATCATCCATACTTCCACTGCCACATCGCACTCTTCGATAACCCCGCTCATCATCCCGGTCTCGGAAGTCAAATTCAAACCTTCGCCGTCGCTCCATCTGTTCTCTCCAGCCTGCAGAACGAGGGCCGTCTAAGGGGGCGGGAAAGTAACTTTACAAAAGAGTCCCATAGGGCAAGAACTTGTTTGGAAGGAGAAAGGGATAGAGGAAAAGAGGATAGGGAAAAGAGAGGACAAAGTGACAGCACTTCAGAACGCCACTACAGCTTATGGTCCACCTTGAAACACGCATTTTATAAATATATCATCACTATTTCCCCTTTAAACCACAGGCTCTTTGAGCTATATAATTAATGTAAAGGACTGTACAACCCAACTCCATGCAAGTGGGCTTAAAAGAACAAAAACAATTTAACTATGAGTTAATCTCAGGGCAGCCTCACAATCTTTCTGAATAGCAGCCTCACAATCTGTTCAGCCACAGGGGGGCAGCCTTTGCTAGTAAGACCATTCTATGCGGTTCTATGAATCCAGACAAGTACCACTTTATGGGGATTACCATATTTTTATGCTTCTCTTTGAGATCACAGGCAGCATCTATTCTACTAACTCCATCAGTCCTAAAACATCTTCAAAACTGCTTGCCTTCACCCTCTGTCTGCTAGCTGACAATCCTCCTTTCTGGAGTTTGGAGTGTAGTTTGTAATCTGTGGTAATTAATTCTATTTATTTAATCTGCCCTTGTTTTGTATGTCACTATGGTGAAGTGGCCTGCTAGCACTATAATTCTGGGAAAGGATTTGTAGCCAACAAGCTTGTTTCTAAGGGCTGTGCAACTGTGCCCAAGCCTGCATGAGAATGAGGCAGGCAGGCACCAGCAGGTGTTGATGCACCTTTCTACAACCTGGGAGAGGTGAAGCATTTCTAAGCAAGTTGGTGTGAGCGATACTGGGGCTTGAAACGTGGTGATCTTCAAATGTGGCTTGGCATAAGCCACTTATTTTGGCTAACTTGGTTATACTAGATACAGGATACTATTTGTCATCCTGATAGAAATTGCCATTGGAATCAGAAGTCTTGGATGTAGCTGATAGGGCATCAAGCCTGCAGAGCAAAAGGAGAGGAGAGAAGTAGGGTTGCTCTATTACCTCTGCTGAGAGGCCTGCTGCCTTTGACTCTCCCTCCGCTGTCACCTAACAGCAGCCATTCTATCAGGCTAACTGTACTGTTTCCATCCCAACAATAATTAAAAGAACCGTAACCTTTAAGAACTGGTGCCTGAGATTGCTTTCTTCTCTTCCTCTCTCTTTTCCTTTTTCCTTGTGTGTCATGCCTTTCAGATGGCAAATCTGAGGGCAGGGACTGTTTTACTTACTTTGTAAGCCTCTCTGGGAGTCTTGGGTTGCACAGCAGATTAAAAGCTGTTTAATTAATTAATTAAAGCCTCCCTCTCTCTGTACACACAGAGAAAGAACAATACTTTGACCAACCAGTAAGGAACTGAGGGTTGTAGCCCAATACTGTTTTGTGTGACTTCACTTTCCTCTCCTCACTTACCCCAAAAGTCTTCCATATGCTCTCCAAAATCAGGAGTTTGGGAAGTCTCTTGAGATAGGGAGGCCTCTCAAGCAGATTTTTTTTTTGGGGGGGGGGGAGAAATATAAAGTCCTGTTGTATGTGGAAGTCTGTTCATGCAATAATGGATTCCACCTGAGACTACTGCAATGCCCACCTCTTTGATCGAGAACATTCCATTACACAAATGACAATGAGTAAGTGTTATCCTAAAACAGCTATATCTAAATTAAAGAGCAACTACAGAAAAACCCTCAGTATTCTACACAATGCGGCGTTTCTCTACACTTCCTTTAAAGTAGCAAAAATTACCCAATGATATTTCAGCCTCGGGACTTCTGTCAAAAGACAGATGGACTTATTGAGAACAAAAATTTTATTAGCTTGTTGTTCTTCATATGCTAAACAAGAAAATACTAAATGAACTGCAAGTACTTGTCCCTAAGTAAAATCTTCACATCTGATCATGTGGTGCTGGTTCAGCTGTTTCAATACTGTCAAAGTTAGACACACTGCTGCTTTATTGTGCATTTATCAGTTATGTCTGACGTCAGGAAGACACACAATGCTGTATTCTCCATGACAAACAGTTTTTCCACTTATATACAAGTAGCTGGAAGCATATGACAGAACCTCAGCCTCATGATTCAGAGTGATCACTAAAGGAAGCTACGTTTGGTGGAAAAGAAATCAGAACAGGTAAGAAGAGCTGCTTTTTTTCTAGACGTTCTGGAAAAAGTGGGTTAAACAAAACAACCCATTTAAAAAACTAAAAACGATTTTGCCATCATAGAACAAGCCTTTCAAATATTGTTTTAGGAAGTTTTCCTTCCAGACATTGCTGGCTTGCTGCCTCTGACCAGACTGTGCTGCACTTTTCCATATTTCCTCTCACCTGGACTATGAGGGCGCCATCTCTCACCATCCCTTCGCGAACCAGCCAGCCGCCAACCTCCATCATCATCTTCACCATTTTGCTCTTCCCTGAAGATGCGCCAGTTCTCGCTCTCAGAGCGTATAAATTCATGCTTCCTTCCTGCTGCTACGGTTCCAGCATCCTCAAAGTTTGGTCTCACTGCAAGCAAATAAATATGCAAGTATGTAACAGTCATTGTGAAGGGCACCTGGAATAGAATTCAGACCTTATGCAATTTAAGTCATAAGATACTCAGGTGAAAGAAAACAAGAACAAATATATATTGCTTTACTTTTCTTATAGTGATAAATGCTTTTCTTTAAGCTCTTCTTACAGTTTTTGTGGGCTAAAAAACAAATGAAGGATTTCAGACTTCAAAAAGGAGATTTACAAAACAGCTGTAACCATTTAAGAAAGTCAAAAGTTCAATTTGCAACAAGCGATGGAAGAGCATCTGCAAAGTTTGCATAAACAGTTAGATGCCACCTGATGTTCAATGAGAGATTGCTTTACCATAGTTCAGAGGTATCAAGGCACTATTCCTGGTCACATCAAAGTTTACAATGGCACAAGCATTCTGTTGTTGTTTGTATGGGAGGTGTTCTTAAGCACTGCATAATCCAACTCAGTAAAAATGTTCTATTTATCATCTTTAAAATGTAATTCAACATGGTCTTCTATTTACCCTAGAATAGTTAAAACCTACAAGCAGAATCTCTAAAATTTACATTTGGGTCAACAGCAATAAAATAATAATGACCAGTGCCAGATGACTAGCACTAAAACCTTCATTGTCATTAATTTCAAATAACAGAGAATTAAAATAACTGCTTCATCCAAAAAAACAATTGTCATAATGATGCTTAAAGAAATGATTGTCATTTGTGAGCAAACTAGGATAATTTTACATTCTATTCAATCACTTCCTTCCTAAAAAGTACAACCAATATTCACCCAAAGGGTAGATTTTGACTGGCAGCATGGGGATCATAGGGTTGGGCTTTGGCCCCTCTCCTGATGACAAAGGAAGGAGGAAAAATCCTTTGGGGCGTGGATGGCTCCCAATCAGTTTGTGAACTCACCAAGCTTGAACAATCATCAGAGTCTTGTAAGGAAAGCAACACAAAGGTGCCCATGTTCCCAAAGTAAACAAGGTGGCTAAAATGCCGTCAGGTAGAAGATATTGCGTCCCATAATATGGAAAGCCTGTTGTAGGGTGCTGCGGCCAAAGGCAGCTTCAATGGAGACACAAATTCCCATCTTGTAATGCATCATGAATGCACTGGGAGATACCCATGTGGCTGTCTTACAAATGTTCACTAGGGGCAATCAACCCTGGTAGAGTGGGCAGTCAAATTTGTAGGGTGAGATACAATTCACCAAGTTGTAGGCTATAGAGTTTCTACCTAGATAAGGTGGAAGGGTTAACCTTTTTGCCCAGTGAGTTAGGGTGGAAGGAAATGAACAAGGTTTCTGATTGTCTGATCTCTTCAGTCCTGGTAATATACACTTTAAGAGCTCATTGGACATAAAATGAGTGCCATGTCTTCTCTAATAGGTGAGAGGGGTTGGGGCAGAAGGTGGAAAGGATCAAGTTCCTGCTGAATATGGAAGCTGGAAATTACCTTGGGGAGAAAGGAGGGGTTCTTTCTAAGAACCACTTTGCGCTTGTGGAAGATACAGAGATGTCTAGCTATAGACAGGGTGACCAATTCAGAGACCCATCAAGCCAAAGTTATTGCTATTAGAAATACAGTGTTACCTCAGGTTAAGAACTTAATTAGTTCCGGAGGTCCCTTCTTAACCTGAAACCGTTCTTAACCTGAGGTACCACTTTAGCTAATGGGGCCTCCCGCTGCCACCACGCCGCTGCCGCGCAATTTCTGTTCTCATCCTGAAGTAAAGTTCTTAACCCAAGGTACTATTTCTGGGTTAACGGAGTCTGTAACCTGAAGCGTCTGTAGCCTGAGGTTCCACTGTAAGACCTTTCAATGTTGAGAAGTACTTCCTTCGGGGGCTCAAATGGAAGTTTCTGAAGGGTGGACAGCACTTTGTGAAGGTACCAAGAAGGGAAGTGGTGGGCATCTGGGGAACACTGTAGGATTGTTCCTTGTGGGAAGCATTTCATTAGGGGGTGAGAGCTGGAAGAGGTGGTGTGTTTGAGGAAGAAACAGCCGCCGCCTGATGTTTCATCAGAGTGTTGCGTTTTAGACTTTTGCTGAGGCCATTTTGGAGGAATGCAAGAAGATCCAGTACCGTTGCTTTGCATTGCTTCAGGAAGATCTTCCATGTGACTTTGTATATTCTTAGAGTGGATAGATAAGCGAGAACGTAAGATGGTGGAAAATACTGTGCTGGAAAACCAGAGATTCCAGACTATCCGGATATGTGTTCCAATGTGAGGCTGAGGAGGTGGTGTTTCGGTCACTGCATGAGGTGGAACATTTCAACTTGGAGATCCCAGGATTTGGTGATCCCCTGCTTGTTGAGGTAGGATTTCAAGTTAGAGTTGCCCATGCGTAGGAGCACGTTTGATGTGTAGGTGTGGAGAAAAGTGCATCACAGCCAGGTGGGCTGCTCCAGCCGAGTGTTCAGCTTCCTCTGGAGACTTTTGGGCATGGATTATCTGTCCCTCACAGCGAGACCCCAAATGTAGAGGCTGTCATCTGTGGTGACCACTATGAGGTAAGGGTCATGAAAAGATGTGCCCTTCTGCAAGTTTCTGCTAGATGCCCACTTCATCACTACCCACACTTTTGGTGGCATTTTGATGTGGTGATGTGGAATGTGTGTGATGGCCCACTGGTGGAGTACAAGAAACCACTGCAGAATTCTTGCATGCAATTAGAGAGGGTGCTTTGGAGCCAGACGGTCGATAGCCCTGCTTAACTCTGCATTCCAGTGGAGAAGCCATCAACATGGGATAAGATGTCTCTACCACTCTCTGGAAGCTATTTGGATCCATTAAGTGGTGGCGGCAAATCATTCAAATTGGTCCTACATCCCTGCAGAGGGGAAGGGTCACAGAGAAGTCCAGTTGCATCAGGAAGTAATCTGGTCATGGCACTACAGATAATATTAAGTATATGTCATAGAATAATTCCTCTCAGGGGGACTGGTTCGATAGCTGACATGTTGAGACAATGCTGTACACAATTACATATCACCTGTTACTTGAATGGACTGTTGGAGGATCAGGGATGGGAGGAACTGGTTTAGGGGTGCCAGACGTTCTATCATGTATCCATGTGATATAGTATTGAGAATCCAGTGGTCTGTAGTAATCTGACACCAAGAGTTGAAGAAGGCTTGTAGATGATCCCTGACTTGGGGCAGAGTAGCATCATTGGTTCTGCTGGTGGTTATTTCTGTAGGTGTTGGAGGGAGATATCTTGTTGTTCTGCTGCCTGGGTGGGTATCACTGCTGTTCCAGGAGGACTTCTGTCTGTAGTTTCTTCCTTGCCCCGGGGAAAGGTAGTTCTGAAAGGACTGGTTGGAAGATTGGTTGTAACCAGTATCTTTGGGTCACCAGTACCTTCCGCTTATCTTTAGTTTGATCAGGATATTCTTGAGGGCATCCTCAAGCATAAAATTGGCCCAGTCAGCAACTTTGGGCTGGAATGCCATGGCCCATGAATATCAGGTGGCGTGAAGTTGAAAAGTAATCAGGTGCTCAATGGCTTTATTAACGTCCCTGCCTGAGAAAGAGCAGTCAGAAGGACGGATGATAGTAAAGTGGAGATAAATTTCTCAGGTTTTTGTATTTCTGAAAAGGTACAGAAAGCCACAAAAAGGAGGGTAGGAAAGGGTGTGAGGCAGCCGATTAAGAAAATGGTGACAAAAGGTAAAATAAGAAAAATAACAGCCTGGTAGAAGTAGAGAAAATGGGGGCACTAGTGAAAGTGACTGTCCCAAAGAGTTTTTTCCCTCCTGTTTTCATTATCAGTGGAGGAGCCTAAGCCCAGCCCAATGACTCCACAATGCCAGGAGGAAATCATAGAAGAAGGGAGGGGACAGAATATCCATAATTAGGGTTACAGTTCTAGCATGCTCACTAGAGAGAAAGCCACACTGAATTTACTTCTGAATCTAAGGCTATTAACTGTGAAACAACACGGGTGTGTTTGTCAACAGGTAACAACATATTTCAAAGCTTAAGGGTACTGAAAAGAGAAAACACAGAACTGGATGAAATTATGTTTCAAATCCAACTAAGAACAGACCCAGGTATATTACGTTCTGAAGTTATTAAAAATGAAGAAGTAAATAGCCGCTCAGTCAACATTAGTACACACATACGTCAAAGTCTAAAGTATTCTAACGAGGAACGTAGCTTATAACCCTAGCATGTTCATTTCACTTGGTTTAAGTTACTTGGTGTGGAGGTCGGTGTTTGGCCATGATTTCCCAGGATGAAAAGGAAAAAGAAAAAGATCTGTGGCTTTGCCTCAAACTAATTGACTGGACTTCCTGAGGAGAAGGAGCAGTGAAAGGGCACCTGCATTCCATGTCTGACCCCAAGCCAGCAATGGTGTTTATGGAAAAGTTCAGATACAACAAAGACATCCAGCCAACAGAGTCTACAGCTATGTAATTTGAAGTTTTAAAAGGGACTGACTTCAAAGTACTAAAGTGGTGTTCTGGAATACAATCTTCTGAGAACTTGTTTATTGAGAAATTTTTTACTAGAATAGCAAAAAACAGTGTCAACAATCTTTCTATAAGACACTAAGGCACACTCACTCACTCACACATTTCTATTATAAAAATAAGTTTAATTTAGTGTCCGTTTTCAGGATCCTTCAAATAACTTTTAATTGTTGGCTACATAGTTTCTAAACCAAAGTTCCTCGAGTACAAGACAGCTTACAATACTGTGAAAGAGAGAAAGAAAATCACTGCACAACCTTGAATCATGACCACACACAAAGTGACTTAAGAAATCACTGGTCATCATTTTTAGGGTACAGGCAGACTAAAATGTAATCATATTTCATTTTAGTTTTGACCATCTAAACAACTTACCAGAATTTTCCCATGCACAAGTGCTTTTTCCTCCAAGAATTATGCTGTTTTCCTTACTGAAAGCTGAATTTGCACAATTGTATCCATACACATCAGTCTTCCTACCAAAATATTGCACTTCAATAGTCATGCCAACTATCCAACATTTCATGGACAGTATGTCTCACATGCGTTTAAGTTTGCTCTATAGTTCTGCATATGCCACTAACCTTTACAGATATGGCAGAACAGCTTCTTACCTGCATTGTAATATTACTACTCGCCACTCCAATCTTCACTGAAAATTGCATTTCTGAGGCAGAACACACATACTTCTAATATATGGTGAATCCAGTTTTTATTTTAAGATGTTAGTATAGTAATAGTAATTTATTATTTGTACCCCGCCCATCTGGCTGGGTTTCCCAAGCTACTCTGGGCGGCTTCCAACAAGTATTAAAAATACATTAAAAGTATAAAAGTATTTGTATATCATGATCTGTTAATGTTTCTTATAGTAAAAAGAAAAGGCACCATGCTATACTGAGTGAAAAGTATCCCCTTGTCTCCATACCCATGAAGGTCACAAATGCATGTTTCAATTTTAAGGTGCTGTGCCTCAACATGTATTACAAGGTTCTCTGCTAATGAAATGAAGAATTAATGTTTTGTATTTTGTGGAGAGTTTTTTAAAAGAAAAAACATGAGGGAGATTTTAGTTTCTAAGTAGCATTATATTGGTCTACATTAATAATTTTCACAGCAGGTCTTCAGTACTTTTACTGCAAACAATCACAGCCTTTGTTTCTCAGATCCTCTTAGGTCTGACGTTCGATCAAAGTCCTCACATCAGCAGCTAAGGAAAAATGTGAAATGCTGAACTGCACTACAAAGCTACCCTCACAGATCATGCAAGTGATTCTGAAAGGTAGACATTATGGGCCTCTTTTCGGCTCGTTTTTATTAGTCAGCTGTTACATTTAAATCTAATTTGACACAGCATAATGTAAACATCTCCTTTTGGTCATAACCATGTTACATGCAGCAATATCCTACATATTATTTGATGTAATTTAGATACAATCCTATGAGCAATGCTGACTTAACAGTAGAGGCAAAATAAGAGACGCAGTAAAGTTACAGGTCTTGCATCTAAAATTAGGTTGCAACTATGTAAACTATGTAAAACTAATTAGCAACCTTGATCTCTAGGATACCCATATCCTGTGCACCACATGGTACAAAAAACCTAAAAAGAGAAAAGTGAAACAGAAAGCACACCTTCACCTCAAACTGCCTGGTTTTGGTTAAAATAAAATATCAAAGAAATTGTGAACTCTAAATAGCTACCACAAGAAAACTTGAATGGAAAACAGTCCTGAAGAATTTCATTCCTTTGAACCTCCAAGTAAAACCTTTAAGTAAGATTATGCAAACCTAAAAACTCCATCCTGATTAAGATAAAAAATGCACCCCTTTCTCCAAGTAAGTTCGTGTGGATTTCTCCACAGCTGCTAGGGTATGTGTTGGGGAAAGAAAGCTCGAACAAATCAGCATTCTTTTCCACATGACCACAGCTAATTGGCCCCCCTGCAGACTGAATGACCAATCACATCAGCTTCATATGAAAGCCAACCCCCCACATTATAAACTGTGGAATGAGACCCGTAAGCCCATTTTGAACAAACATCCTTCCAAACTAGTTGTCAAAAGATTTTTTTCTTCCTTGGGATCACTATATACAGATACAAGATAGTTTGGTTCGTTTCCAATATCCAGGACATCCGCCTTCCTCCCTTTCCCTGCCAGGTAGATAAAAACTACAAATACACTGGTAAGTACATGATGCTAACATAGCATCACTTTTTTACATTAATATTTCCTGCTTTGTGGTTTTAGACTTTCAAAAACAAAAATGGAGTTTTGGAGGATTTAGACAGACCTGTTTTGAAAAATATCAATTGAAACACCAACTTCAAATATTGCAAGACTTTCTCAAAGGAGATTGTTTTCCAAACGAATATTGCCCAGTGACAACGTCCAGAACCAATTTCCAAAAGGAACAGTTCTGTATAGAAGATCCCTGGAAGTAACTTCAGCATCTTGCATGGCTCTTTAGCTTTTAATAAAAGGCATGAAGCACATCTTAGCTGTGCAATTCTAAAAGAGTATTTCTTTAAAAAGGTAACCATCCTGTGACCAGTCAGATATTGAAGACTGTGTACTTATTCCTGGAGATGTAGTTGTTGTTTTTAATAGTAATGTAGATGACCAGAGTTTTAAATTCAATTCCAGGTTCCAGCAATATCTCATCTTTCTATTTAAAAGTTTTGAAAAAATATGTTATTGCTTTAACTTATATAAAGCATGACTGATAGATGGTAAGTAATTTGCTAGCAATTTGTGTAGCAGTGTAAAGAAACTTCCACTTAAATTCAATTATTTAAAAAATCATTTGAGTGATTCTTTTGATTAGACACAGAGGTTTTCTGGTTGCTCACCACAGAATATCCATTTGAATAGAAATTAAATGTTATGTCACAAAGCAAATTTAAATTTTATTGGTTTCTAACCATATAAACAAACTTTTCGAACATGTTTCTTCATTTGTCTTACACAATGTCAGTGTTTAAGAAACACCTGATTGCTACCGATGTTAAGATTACTCGTTTGCCCAAAGCTATTTTATCTCCTACACATGGAAGATCCTATTTAAGGGGACAAATGATTGTTGTGAAGAATTAGGATATTTCATGCATGGTAATGTTATCTGGGGAATAGTTTTAAACTTCTAGAGAAAATTATAAATAGTCTATTCAATGAAAAAAAAATCAGTACATAATAAAATGTGAAAAGGATACCATTTTTATTTCATTGATACTATTCAAATGTATCACATTTGTGTTTTAAATCCAAAGGCACATGTATCAACCTATTCAGGTTTAACATACCTTCACTTATTTCTTCACTTTGTAGCTAGGTTACACTTAACCCTTAACTATTTTTGCCAATACTCATTTTGAGGCGTGAGACAAATTACAAGATCACACACACGCACACTCCCGCACATTCCATGTATATAAGTCAACAAGACTGCTGTTGGATACCTGCAATGGGGGAGGGCATTACCTGAGAGCAGCAGCGTAGCTTAGAGGTCGCAAGGCACACACCATGCTTTCAACATTTGCCGCCTGCCTAACGACAGACCTGCTATATTGGCACGAGTACACACACTCAACACTTCCTGCAAGCTTTAAGAAGAGTTTGAACAGGAACCTGTTCTTGGGGAGCACCATGGCAAAACTGCTTGACATCAGAAATGATGGGGGGGTGGCAGTGGGCAGTACCCCTTTGGTTGCTTCCTTGAAACAACTGTTACTTGCTCTAGAGCAGCCTTCCCCAACCTGGTGCTCTCCAGATGTTTTGGACTCCTACATCTGTCAGCCCTAGCTGGCACTGCTATGGCTGATGTGAGGGGTGGTCCAGAGCATCTGGAGGGCACAACATTGGGGAAGTCCGCTCCAAGCAAATGGCAAACTGCACAGCTGCAATGAGCAGCACCTAACACTGTTTCTTCAGACTAGTGCAGCATGTTATCTTTTACAAATTATAAGTGATATAATCTATGGCTTTAAACTTTTGCAAGTGAATTCAATTTCAAAGCCTTTATATTAATACTCTGTTAGAACATCTATGGAGAGAATGACTATGATATTCAGCAGTATAGAATACCTTATTCACATCAAATGGCAATATTTTCTAGAGGAATTAATGCACTATTCACTGTTACAAACAGGTACCAAAGTAAATTTTCTGAAGTGAGCTGGATGTCAAAACTACTACAGATTTTATAAGCAATCTGACTTAAATTGAAGGTGCCATTATTACAATGACTATCAATTAGGAAAATATCTACCTATCTATCATGGGATGTTAAACTTATATAACAAATATATAATTTAAGATACATACTTAAATGCTAAAGAAAGTGTATCTACTTTGCAAAAATGTAGTGTGGAAAATTTAAATACATTTGATTATTGCTGGTTTATATAGTACCCACCCTTCACCCTTAGGTCCCAGGGTGGGTTACAGTAGTAAAACACAAATGTAATAACAATTGCCAAATATCACTTTTAAGCAATGTTTTGTTGGCATTAAGAGTCATGTGAAAAATTTAATTGAATAGGAGAGTCCTTGAATCTTTACATACATCTATGTCTTAACTGCTCTTGTAACAAAGCAGAGAAAGCCAAAGGGACAAAAAAATCTGCAACACTGAAATACATTTTTGCTCAGTTATACAAATGAATAAATATTTTCAATTTACACATTTAAACTCCAAATCCAAATGCTTGGAAAACATTCATTTTCTAGAAATGGTTTGCAGTAAGGGGAGGGGGGAGTAGTAAACGGTAGGCGACAGAGTGTATAGGTCAAAGAAAAGTGACCAGAAGCCATGAAGTTGGTGAATGCAGTCAAGTGGAACACAGAAGCTCTATGTCCATAAATATCTGATGTCTTGTATAGATACTATCAATCTGTTTTCAAACCCATCTTCATGAACTCAAGGACTAAAGCAAGGGTAGCCAACTGGGTGCCTGACCACTAGAAGTTGTTTGACTACCGCTTTAATGAAGCCCAGCCAACATAGCATAGGGGAAATAGGAGCTGTAGACCAACAGCATCTGGAGGGCATTACATTGGTTACCACTGGACAAGAGGAGTTATTTTCTAATTGTTAATTAGAAGTTAAGATTCTCAAAAATTTTCACCTAATGCAGAAGCCTATGAACTATGTATAGAACTTGACGGGGTGTGTGTGTCTTATTTTTAGAGTTAGCAAATAAGTGGTACAGTATCCTTTAATAGGCACATATGGAAGTATAATGGTTTGCTAAGCTGAAAGTATAGTGCAGAAGTTTTTGTGAAAAAAGTTTTATTTTTAACTCACTGAGTTCTGGATACATTTGCTGGAGATAGCATCACAGCTCTACAGCTGCACACTTGAGAAGTCATAACTCCAGGTATATCCAATTTATTAAAGTTAGAAATACTTATATAATTCTCGCCACTATAATTTCTCCCCAGATTCATTGATTCTAAATATTTAAACAAGGTTACAGAGAGAAAGCAATGAATTAGTAATCCACTATTCTTCATTTGTTGATTTCTGAACTTTGTTCAAACCACTGCACACGTACAGCCTGTAGAATTTTCAATTTTTTTAAAAAAACACCATCAACTTGCAGGTCTATCAATTTGCACATAAACACATATCAATTCAAAATTAATATTAGAAATTCTCTTAAATGTCTAAAGCAGAGTATGGGGCAGAGCAAACCCACTGAACAATAATGTTAAGAAAAAGGGGAAATCCAGGCATACTTTATTCTAAGTCCTCTTTGTAGCATTTATACAACTATTGCCTTTAAGTAGTTGATTATGCCTATAAATTTCTGAGCACAACATGGTTGCATTCTTGGGAAGACAGAACTCCACATGTTTCAGAACTACAAGTATCCGAACTGGTTGAAATACTCCAGTATACTGAAGTCATAGTTGATTATTTCATTGATATATCTATGAAGTAAGTGGCAGAGACAAAAATGGAAAATTCCATGCTAGAGATTGTTAGGAAAGATATTGCATATAAAATGGTCAGAATGGTCCTTTATAAATCTACACTGCAGACACATTTGAAGAACTCTACAGTTTTGGTTACCCCATCTAAAAAAGGGTACTAGAACTAGAAAATATGCAGAATTGGGCAACAAAATAATACATAACTGAAGCACTTTTCCTGTAAAGACAAGTTAAAGAATTTTGAGATAGTAAAAAAAGGACAGGGCTATTCAAAGCCATTTCCTTTAAAAACAACCAGTTCCCCAAAGCCTGTTGGAATAAAACAGTATTTGCCTGCTGGCTTTGAAGCAACTCCTTTCTCTAGGAAAGGAGTTCCAAAGTTTCGGAGCAGCTACCAAGAAGGCCCTCTCCCATATAGTCCTTCAGATAGCCTGAGCTAAGCTGCATAAGGGCTTTATAGGTCATAAATAGGACTTTGAATTGTGCCTGGAAAAAGACTGGTGTAGCCAGTGGAGCTATTGTAACAAGTAAGGTTCATGCTCCCTGGCGTGCAGCTATTTAGGCCAGTTGGTTTCTGAGCACTTTTCGAAAGGCAGCCCCACATAGAGCATGTTACAGTAAACTATACAGGATGTAATGAAGGTGTGTTAAGTTTATATAAAACAATGTTCCAAAACAGACAGCTCTTGCAACTTTTGCATATGACTACCTCCTGGAAACAATAAATAAAAAGGAATGTTTGAAGAGTAACAAGTCAACTGTTTTTCTTGTCTGAGGAGGTGAATTAGCGGTAGATATAATCCTTTTTCCAACTTTCCCAGTAAGATAATCCTTTGAACACTAGAAGTTCCTTGTCCCTGTCTTTACCTAGTGCACTGGAATCCAAGCCCAGCAAGGCAAATAGCAATTTTTGTGTGCTTCAATTGTAGTTGATCAGGTACGTAGTGGAACTCTTAGCTCAAAAGTGCATTCCGCATACAAAATGAACATTAATGAACATGGGTCAGGCAGAATATCACTATTTCAGTAATAATTATTATGCGTTGTTATTATTTAGATTTCTTAAACATTATTCACTATAAAGTCCCAAGGTGGGTTACAGCAATGTAAAAATACAGTATTATAATCAGTTTTAAAAAATTACAATCAAAAGAACAGGGTGGGTCCTAAAAACACCTCAGTTGTCAAAGGCCAAGGTAAAGAGGTATGCTTTCAATGTATAATGAAACCTATATAATGAAGATGTTGGATGCCAAGTTAAGGTTGCTTTCATTCAGCCGTTAACAGAGATTACTATTAACAAAATTTTAAAGTCCAGAATTCTTACACAGGGCCCAATTATGCTGTTCCTTCCTTTAATTTTTTAAAACTGTGTTTTATTTACCATATTGCTAGTTATAAAAACAGAAACGCTTAAATATGCAAAATATAAATATATAACTACAAAATCTTAAAAAATAAATTCTCACAAAAGGCAATTTAGTGCCTATGGTAGGTTTAATACTTATTTCAAATACCAAGCATCACCTTCCAACAAACCATGTATAAAGTAGCATCTTTGTTTAAAAAGTTGAAACTGTCAGCATTACTATCACAGTAGGATAAAGAATCAATTCATAGGTCTGTATTTCAAAAAATTGTTATTTTTGACGCAGACCCTACCTCCTCTAATGAGGTAGGGACATATGCAGGCAGCTCAGCAGGCTATTACATGTAATACAAGGCATGTGCACACCTGCCACATCACAGTCACACTCAAGCCTTCCACTAGATCAAAGGATGCAATCTTGGAGTTCACGTTATTCCTCTGGTGATCGCTCTGGGCACCACACATGCAGTGGACTGGCTTGAACCCATAACATAAACTTGCATGTTTAGCATGACATTAGGATTGTTTGCTTTCATTTCAAAATGGTATTTTTCTCATCATTTTCTCAAGTCAAGAAAAGTTCTGCTTCTGACAGTCAAAAGTCATGTTCAAAGAGTCTCTTTTAAAATTTCAAATGCAAATTTTATAATTATTTTCTACCAGGGAACAGTTCAAAATGAATACTTTGTTGAACTCTAGCCACTTGCAAACTACAAGCCTCAGTTACCGTGTTTTAATGGGCTATAGAAACATTGTGCTTATATTTATATTTCATTGGCAGAAATAAAATATGATGACTTCACTAATACAATTTTCCGATACATTATCAGAACAGCCATTTTACTTGAAGTGCTCATATGACTTAACAGAATGAAATGACGGTGTGGAATTTTTCCCAAATTGAAGGGAAAAATCTCTTTTTAATAAGAGAGCTCATTTTATGCTGGAATGAAACTGAGGCACTGGTATTCAACTTTGTTTTAATCAGAGCAGACCCATCAAAATTATGAACATGACTTAGAGCCATTGATTTCAATAGGTCTACTCTGAATAAAATTTACCTGAATACTTACTGTCAATATGTTTTGCTAGTACAGCATGAGGGTGAAGAGACAGAGCTGTGGATCATGGAACCCACAGATCAAAAGTTGCCTCTCCGGTGAACAAAGCTTCAGGTCCCTACAAGCAGAATTGGAATAGAAATACTGACCTATTTTACAGCCTACAAAGACAATTACAATAATGTATGTGGAAGACTTTTGAAAAGTCTAAATACATACAGGCTAAGTATTATTACTAGCATTTTTCATTGCCCCATCAGCTTTATCAATCAGTCATGGCCTTGTTCACCAGTGCTCCCAAATCCCAATTATAGACACATCTTGCTCAATCCATGAGACTTCAACTTACTTTTGCTGTAAGTTTAAGCTTAAAATGTTTCTGTTGAGAGAATAGCAGTTCTACACTGTATATTGCATTATTTTTTCATTTATCATCATCATCAATAATAATAATTTTACTTGTTAGTCACTTGCTACATAAAGTCTCTAATCAACCTGAGACATAAGCATGGAACATAACAATAAAAACCATTATAATGACTCATGTGCAAGCTTAGCAAAACAGCAAAAACAGAGTTGCCAAGTACAACATATGCAGGAGATAAGCATCTGATTAGCTCTGCACAATCAGTGAACTCTACTCCACATTTTGTCAAAACTGACTGATTGTAAATATCTTAGGTGCTGTAGTACTATAAAACAGTGCAACTACTTTTGATGACTGGCCCATGACTAATTTGTGTGTTTTTTATTTAACACATTTTTTATATAGCTTGATTATAATTAATCTCAAAGCAGTTTAATACACCCCACCCCAAGGAAGCCACCCTACACATTTGTAAAGAATATATTTCAATCAAATTTATTATCATAACTATGCCTGTAGTAAGCATGTATCAAATTACAATGCAATCATTTTCGCATTTTTCCTGAAGGGGAATACTAATGTCTAAGTATTTGGAAAATGTGATAGCCCCCCACCAGAAGTTGTTATTTTGAAATAAGATATCTGGATCCCATTCAGAGAGAAACAAACAACACACAATGATTGTGCAACAAGATGGACCAAATATGTTTCATTTTACCATCAATATTAGATCAGATCTGCTGCTCTGTGACTATGTCATTCAGCAGTTACCCCAGTTTAATCTCTCTTTTCAAATATGCCAGCATCCTTTCTCTCACATTTTTCATTTCAACCAGTCTCTATCAAATAGGGAGACACCATGATTGAATATTTTGCTTTCTTTTATGTTTGTTAATTTTAAAGCTGTGAGCTTTTTCTGCTATAAGAGAAAAGCTCATAAAAAGCACAGGGATTGATCTTTTATTTTCCGAGATACTCAATATTTGTAACTCCACAGGAACCCAAGCTGCCACACTACAGTATTAGAAACATGATTAAGGACACATAACAAAAGCCTCACTCCAGTTTCCCCTTTGGCAAATTGGGTTTAGAGATGATTTTTTTTTCCTCAGGACTTCTCTCGGCTTATATAATTGCATAATATTTTCCGTATTATTCTCTATCCCCTTTTTAATACAGCTTTACAACAGCACTGGCCTGAGTATGTTCAGCAGAAGAGGCTAT
Source organism: Podarcis filfolensis (assembly GCF_964270895.1). Lineage (NCBI taxonomy): Eukaryota > Metazoa > Chordata > Lepidosauria > Squamata > Lacertidae > Podarcis > Podarcis filfolensis. The sequence continues at coordinate 39,204,116 of NC_139608.1, read as the reverse complement.
ATCCCAGGTACCACAATTCTAGACAATAAAAATATCATGGTTCGTAGCAGTAAACATATTTAGGTAGAAAATCCCACAAGAGCTTATAATGAGGAAATTTTAATTTATTATATTTGATATGACAGCCTTCAGATGGCCACCAAAGGAATATATAGAACATTTATAATATTAATAATAGCTTTGATAGTGTGCTTTGCTTAAATATTAAACACATATTTGCTAAAGTTACAGAACACACCTCTGAATTTCAGAAAAGTAAGACTTGCAGTACTCCTTCACTATCAAACTAACCACTAGACCCACAAATAAACCTGAGAAGTCAAAAAGTTTGGCTTACGTTTCTAAATTATCATCAAAGAAGGATCCAACATTAATTTTTGTAGGTAATCATTATCGTACAATGGAAGCAGTGGCAAACCTGGCTCTCCAAAGTTACTTTTCTCAGAACTGCATGTTTAAAGACCCCCTTGGCTAGCTGCAGGTAGCGTCTGGTCCACTGCCAATGTGTCAGAATCTCTGAACATCATCTGAACTACAGATAAACAAGCATCCAACAGTTTTGTTTCTTTTCATTTTCAGAAGATGAGGACAGAAGTGATAGAAGGCAACAACACCAAACCTAGTGCTCCTCTCCTGGCCCAACGATACCCAAGAATGGTCACAAAAGATGGACACAGCACACTACAAATGGATGGTGCCCACGGGAAAGGCCTGGCATACCTAAAAGATGCTTGGGGAATCCTTATGGATATGCGCTGGAGATGGATGATGCTGGTATTTTCTGCTTCTTTTGTCCTCCACTGGCTTGTCTTTGCAGTTCTCTGGTACCTACTAGCAGAAATGAATGGGGATCTGGAGATCGATCATGATTCTCCACCTGAAAACCACACTATTTGTGTAAAGTATATCACAAGCTTTACAGCTGCTTTTTCTTTCTCACTGGAGACACAGCTCACTATTGGTTACGGCACAATGTTCCCAAGTGGAGACTGTCCAAGTGCAATTGCCCTACTTGCTATACAAATGGTACTGGGTCTGATGCTGGAGGCCTTCATCACAGGTAATTACATACAATTTCATAACCTAGTGCTTTTATGTTATAGTTTAAATAAGAGCTTTGTCATAAAGCTACAGCAAGAAAGCAAGGATAGGGCTATGTCACTCAGCATTCTGAGAAATACTGTTCTTTGATGAGGATGTATTTCCATTTTACAGTATGAAAAGAATTATTAAACAGCAACTTGTACTAAACATCTAAATAGGTGGTTCAGTTCTTCCCAAATGCATGCTTTAGTTCAGAAACCTTTTTTTACATTATTTTAAAAAGTGTGATTAGTTAGTAGAATTAACTGCCCATACACATTTGCATAGTTTAAAGCTAACAGATGAATCCTTAGCAGCTTAACCAAGAAATGAACATTTACATAGTTCAATGCAGTATTTCCATAAGTATGCTTAGGACTGCAGCAAAGACTTTTTACTGACAAGTTATCAATGACTATCAGAGAATTTTCAAACCCTGCTATGTTTTATTGAAAATAATTTTAAATGAGTTAATAAATAAAACTGTTCTATGTTACTGAAATAAAATTTGCTATATAATAAATGAAGCTTATAACAAAATAAACCTACTAAGAGATTACTTAGCAGACAATTAGCCTGAAATGCTAAATCAGAAAGCAGAGACTGTGGGTCTTATTTTGTCAAAAGCATATGTCATTATTCAAGTTCACAAAGATGGTGGAAAATATTTTAATGAACACCTGATTTAAAAAATATTTACTATAAAAAGTATTTTTGTGGTTTAGGAAATTAATGTGATGGACCTGAAGAATGTGGGAACATCATTAAAAATGTGAAATACTTATGCTAATAATAAATATTGTGAACCTAATACAGTGCAACTTGCTTTAATTGTGTTTCCTTTCAATATACTATAAAGGGAATTAGGAAACTATAATTACACGCACAATCTATATGTAAATTCTCTTTTTATTTAGGTGCATTTGTAGCAAAAATTGCCCGTCCAAAGAATCGAGCTCTCTCCATCCGGTTCACCTATTCTGCTGTAGTGACACACAAAGAAGGAAAGCCATATCTAATGTTCCAAGTGGCCAATACTCGCCCAAGCCCACTCACCAGTGTTCGGATTTCTGCAGTTCTTTATGAAGAACAAGAAAATGGTCAGTTGCATCAAACCAGTGTGGATTTCCATCTAGACAGCATCACTTCAGAAGAGTGCCCTTTCTTTATCTTTCCTTTAACCTATTATCATCCCATAACTCCATCTAGCCCTCTAGCCATTCTCCTGCAAAGGGAGGCTCATCAACATTTTGAGCTAGTAGTCTTCCTTTCTGCCACACAAGAGGGCACTGGAGAAACATGCCAGAGGAGGACATCCTATCTTCCATCAGAGATCATATTACACCACCATTTTGCCTCCATGTTGGTTCGAGGTGCTAAAGGGGAATATCAGATCAAGATGGAGAATTTTGACAAGACAATCCCAGAACTTCCAGCTGCAGACTCTAAAAGTTCAAAGAGGACTGACATGGAGATCCGCATCAATGGGCAGCACATTGACAGCTTCCAGATCTGTGAGACTCATCTGACTGAATAGACTTTGAATGTGATGCCAGCTTGTTTTCGTTTTCAACAATTGGATTAGACTACCACACCAATGTTTTCACTTTCCTCTCTATTTTATTGTGCTCTTTTTGTTCTCTCAATATCTTTGACTTCAGAACAGTTCACAGAATAAAGAGCATAGCATCCATGTAACTGGATGAGCCACTGGAGTAACTGCACAAAAACAGAGTCAGGGACAAGAAACACTGCACAAATTATGGGAAAACAGAACTGCTACCTGCTGAATTCACTAGACTATGATTAAAACTGCACTGACCCTGAAACAAGAGACTTCCAGACTCAGACAGCTTGTCAAAATTCTAATTAAATGACATTAAGGTAAACACTGTGGCATTGTAGTAGAACTAAGAAAAAATTCACCTGAAAAGGCCAAGATCCTTCAGATTTGTTGAATCAGTCCTCTCGTGCTATACAGTTACAACAGAATATGCTGATGTCTAAACATGCTATGAAGAATGTTGCTAGTATTTTCTGTGGCAATGAAGTTGCAATCCTGCTGTGCTTGTTTATTAAGGAAAATCACAAGCATTTGCTGAAGCTTTGTTCCAGCAGCTAAGAACAAGTTCAACACCCGTAGGCACTTTCGTGATGAAAGTGAATGGCAAGAATTTTTACATGTATTAGACTTAAATATTCTATATTGGAACTATTTTCATACGGAGAAACATGCAATAAATTTAGCAGACAACAGGAATTCATCGATCTCTATTTGCAATTCTCCTCTCAAGGATAATCAACACCTCATATCTCTGCCTTGTTGCAAGTCAAAATCTAATTACTCCTGTCATCAGAAAGATCCACTGCTTCCCACATTTATTGCAGTTTCTTTCCAAAATAACCATTCAGTTAATAAAAACAGAGATAAAATGCATGACTGTGTAAAATAATTGTACAAACATGAATATAATTATGAGACATTGAACATAAGGCTCTATGCCAAGTTGAATCATGATTATTACCAGAACCAATTACAAGAACTAATGGTTGTTGTTTTTTTTAAAAAAATTAAAATGAACCAAGTTTTTAAATGGTCCAGAGGACCACGTTTATGGCTTCTTCACATTTGTTTAGCTAAGGGCACTAACTACTCTGCACTCAAAACCAAGGAAGAGCATCATCAAAATCACTAAATACTTGTATGTTCAAGGATAATTAAAAGGCTCTTCTCAGAAAACATTGCATAGGTATCAATACTTTACTTTAATACTGACTTGTGGTTATGAAGAGCCTGGCGTTTTTTAGCTCTTGAACGTGGATAAACATATTTATATGCATATACTAGTGTGGATGTTAAGATTTGTTACCAAATCATAGAGTATTTTCTAAGAAACTCTCTCTTATTTCTCCCAAATCTAAAAAATGGTTTTGTGCCTGATTATAAAGATTTGGATGTTGTGGTCAACTGAGACATGGTGGGGCTATGGAACAATCAGCTGGTCCCAATGGTGCTAGCTGCCAATTCACAGCTGCTAAAAGGCAACTCAAAGAACCAGCATTTTACTAACATTACTAATGTTGATGTTCTATGTAAGCAATGCTAGAGTAGTCAGCATATACGCAGATGGGAATAAGTGTATTTTTGTAACTGAATGTAAGAAAGCAGGGGGTCATGCAATCTCTGTGTTAGAAATAGTTCGTTTTTGGAACATAATCACATCATAGCACTAGACCCTTGTGATCTCTTACACTGTAAGACACACAGGGTTGTTGAAGTATTTCTTCCCTTGTCTGTGCCGAGGCTTTAATCTTTTCATTCACAGTGTACTGTAATAATGGATTAGCCCAATGCAGAGACCGGATAGTAACAGCAATCACTACCTTGGATTAATATACATTAAATTGTACTTGTACTCACTTTATTCTTTGTCCAGCATAGTCACTTAAAAAAATTATCTCCCTTTTACAGCATTATTAACCTCACATAGTGAAGCTTAGTCTCCCCCCCCCATTCTCTAATATTTAAATTTTTGTGGGAGGTCCTACAGCTTAACGTATTCCATGTGCACAATAAAACTAATGCAAAACTTCACTCAAAAACTGAACAGTCCAGTCAGGATGTAATGTATTTGCAAACTTTTCTACATAAAAAAGGGTATGTGCAGTGCCATTATGGTTTTTTCCTGCCACGTTAGTCCAATTTCTGACTTATATATCAATTTAGAGGGGCAAATTATCCTTGTAAGCCAATAGCTTTGTCTGTAAGGTACTGTAGGACTAATATTATACTACTGCTTCAAAAATTCAGGAAAGACAAGTTGCATATATTTAAGTACAATATACAGCACAAGGTATGCAGTTCAGTTAGACCACTTCAGCACTGAGTACCATGCTAGAAATAAGCTGCCAATAGACAGAACCTACAGCTAACCATCCATATTAAAAGCAAGCATTTTAACTTCCAACAACCATCTGCATCCTACCTCCACTGCACTCTCTGTTGGGACACTGCAAATTGCAACAGGTATCTTACCCACAACTTACTGAAAAAACATGAGCATAGATTGGCAATGTTCACATGTATCACTCAACCATGGCTAAACCATGGTTTAGCATTACAAACTACAGCAAGCTTCAGACTCACCTCTCATCCTCAGGTGCAGCCATGAGGAAGGGTTCAGAAACTTTCATTTCACATTTAGACTTCAGCTTGTTGTGGTCCAAACCTGGACAAACTGTGGTTAGTCTTAGCCATGGTTAGTGGAAACAAGCCAACTTCAAACCATGAGTTATGAAGTTGGATTGTTGTCACTAGCTTCAATTAAGACTGATCACAGTTTGTGGTTCAGATAAAATGCTAAACTGTGGTTAATAAAAACATATATGGAAGCTTCCTCCTAATGGTCATGGAAGAGGAGAAAACACAAGCCCTAGGCTTGCCATGACTTGAACTCATACCACTAAACCAAGGTTAGCTTTACAAGCCATCTCTTGACAAGTTAGATGCCTATACAAAACCCCACAAAGTCCTACGGCTTCAGTGGGATGGACTTTGGGTATCATAATTTTGAAGATTAACCTATCTTATAGAAATGTGGAAGAAAAATTAGAAAAGGAATTGTAAATCATCTTTTGCCCTGAAATGCCTTATAAAAACGATATAAGTTACTTTTAGGAGCCTAAATATTAACTCATAGCTATAGAGAGAAAAATGTTACTAAGTTCAGACAGTGTCCAAGAAACAAAATGATTTAAATCTATGTATGATTGAAAGCCAGAGGAATTGGAAATATGCCTTCTAATTCTGTGTTACCAACGTCGTAAGAACTAAAATAGAACAGCACAACAACATAACTTAGATGCTTTAAAGGGGATTCAAAGGGCATTAAAACAGATGGCGATTCATACAATTTTCAAGTTTTGATCACCATAGAAATCTGGCACTGTTACAAAATTCAGAGTATATATATTAAAAGAATCTCCTAACAAAGAACAGCAAGCTGCAGTTAAGCACTCAAATCCTATTGACTTTCAGAAAGAGTGCTTGGTGGCTATTAGCACCTTTAAAATTCCTCAGAAAAGCCAAGTTCTTTTCTTCAACTTGAGAAACCAGTTCACCAAAAACATTAGGAAAACAACAGGCCCCTATTTCACAATACAAATGACCTAGTTCACACATAATGATAAACCACAGTTTAGCATGATGAGGATGAGCTGCAGTAAGTCTTGGGCTTGCACATTTTTATCTTCCCAAGCATGGCCACAAATAAATGGTATGAGTAATCTATGATTAATGAAAGTAAGCTAGTTTCATAGCTCATGGTTTGAAGTTGTCTTGCATAGTTAACACTAACTTGTAGTTTGTTCAGGTTTGAATGTCACCATAAGCTATAATTAGTTTAAAACAAAAGTAAAAGCCTGAGGCTCACTCTCATAGCACTGTGTAGGGTGAGGTGCAAGTTTCTCTTCTCAATTCCTTTCTCTTTTTTTCAGAGAACTAGGAAACAGGGGGAGAGGCAGGAAGCACAGGCTATCTGCACCGTAGGTTGCCTGTATATAATAAACCAACTCCTATAGACAGCATCATTTTTTGGACTACCTGATCCAAGCCAATGAGTTGTAACTTTTATGCAATTGGGTTAGGGTTATTATGGACTAACTAGGAAGGGGTATTAGAGAATTGTTTTTTAAAATGTTATCTTGCATTACACTGCAAAAATGCTCAGAAAGCAAACTACTTGAGACATAACATGGCATGATCCAAAACTTTACTTTGGTCTTATCACCACTGAATGCATCCAATGGCTTGCCAGAGCAAATTTCAGCACACAATTTAGCAAGTAATTTTTAATCCCATTGACCTCATTACAGCCCAAAAATTGGCTGTGTGGCAGAGCAATCTTGTAGCATGACCAGCTCTAATGGGCATATGATTCACTATGTACCCCAGCCAACTTGAGGTCATGTGAAATGACCCTTAAAATAGCCTGCTGCTTTCAACAAGATGTGTATTATGAAAAAAAAAATGAAAAAAACACCAAAGTTTTTTGGTCACTAAAAAGTAAGAAAAGTTCAGTATTGTGCTTTAAAATAATTATAATGTAACTCTAAATGAAGTAGTACACAATTTATAACTCCCCCCCCCCAAAAAAAACTCACTCTCTCCAATTCATACAGGCCAGGCTCTAATCCAATTCCTAAAAATGTTGGCCTATTTTGTAAAAGCACATATCTAATCCCATTTCCTAAAGATGCTGGCCTATGTTTGCATATGATTTTGATAATTTCAGATTTAGACACTGAATCTCAATTTCTTACTAATAAAACAAAATATAGATATCCATACCATTTAAAAAACAACCCACATACCTGGTTCTTTTCGGCCTGGTTTTTCAAACCGCCTGTCCCCCCTAAAAAGGCAAAATAGCAAATTACCAAAGCATTTGGAAACACTTAAGACAGGGTATGGATCACAATTATTTCTGTGATGTACGAATAACAAGTTGAAATAATGTTTATTAATAGCATACTCTGGACAGAATATATATACAGATATAGGCATCAGAACAGGTAACAAAAGTCATTCTGAAGACAAACCTGTAAAAACGTGTGTTACTGGTATATTTCTACTATCCATTTGCCCTAACGATCAATGTTTTGTTATATTATTGAAGTTCTTAATAATATTTGTTATTGTCAATGCATGCTTCCTATTTTAGTGCATACTAATGTTCCACGAATATCAATCTACATTAGCTTGATGACACTAATTTACTTGTCTCATTTTAAAAAATCTGATCTTGATCTGTCTTCTCATAAACTAGGGTAAGTTTATAAAAATATAACACATATGAAGGGAAATCCCCACTGGTTAACTAATATTTGCTTGTTGGAAAAATATAGCTGATGTTTTCTCTCTCAGCATTTCAAGAAGACATCAGGAAGAATTAATTTGACCTTTTTGAGTCACAATTTGTGTTTTTCCTTATGTGGATCAATTTATTTCAACCCATTAGAATATAGTTTAGTTGTTTTAGGTTAGAATCCACTGTGCTGCTTAAGATCATTCAAATGGTTTGTGCTAGCCCAATACAATTTGACTTGCCCTTGCTCTTTGAACACTTAAATCAAATGCCATTAACACAAACTGCTTTTGAAATTCTCCCTGGTTTCAAAAGCATTGCCTTGAAGCAGAGGCATTTGCTGTTGAGAGAAATAAGTCTAAAGTCCTCTTCTGATTACAGATCTAATTCCTTAGTTCTTTGGATACTGACCATAATCTCTTCTCTCCTAAGCAGGTTCAATTCTTCCTTGTTCTCTTAGTAATTCCAGATAAGTACTAAGCTATGATGTCATGAAGGCTACCAATTTCACATCTTTCTTAAATTCTACAAGGGATAATTATGTTTTGTAACTTGATTTCCTGAATCATCAATATCATCCAATAGTGCCCTGGTTCAGTTAGCTTGTTTAAGCATTTTTATCCAGCTGTTCTTATAGAAGGCTCTGTCACTCATTTTAGATCTTATAACTTCAAAATTTATCGAAATAGCTGGACCTCTGTAGCCGTTCCATACATTAAGCAAGGCAAAACTAGTTTGCTATTAAACAAAGGGGAGTTGCTGCCAACCCTGGCTCCCCGGCAAGTGTAGTATACTCATGCTCATGGCAAAATAGGTCAGTGCATTTGGTTGTTAACCAGAAGGTTGGTGGTTTGAGCCTACCCAGGGACAACTGTAGGCAGCATTCCTGCATTGCCAGGGGTTGGACTTGATGATCCTCAGGATCCCTTCGAACTCTACGGTTCTATGAAATCTATGCTCACAAACATGGTGGCTACATCTGTGACAAGACACCTAGAAGGACAAACTTTAGAGCAGCCAGGATTCTAGCAACATAACAAGTTATCTCAGCTTCACAACAGATGCAGTCCATGCCAATGTATATGTTTACTGAATTACCTTTCCTCCCAGCTCTGGGATCTGTGCATTTCTCTGCCCCCTCCTCGTCCAAATCCACCTTCTACATCATCAAAACTTCTTTGGTAGAAACCACTTTCTCCTCTACCTCTGCCTGAAATACAAAATATGGTTGAGATCTTATAAATTTTACCATTTTCCTTTGGAACCAACAAGACCAAAGCTGATTCTTGCACTTTGGCAAAGTGCCAATCTTCCTTCAAAGCGAGCTCTTAGGGAGACCAATTAGAAAATGCACATTGGTTGGTTTTTCATAAATCATAGGTTTATAGCAAAGCAGGTGCTGTCTTATATGACAGGTAACTACTGGGCCATGGGTGGAATCCGAACCACAGAGAACCATCAGTTGGTCCAGAGAAAGTGTTGAGTGCTCCTGGCACTTGTCCTATTATGACTGGCAATTCTATAAAACAGAATCAATAAATGATGTTTCCTCTTCCTCAGTCACCAGTAAATATTAAGAAAACAAAACTAATAAAGTGAGCAAACACTTAAACAAAACACTGAAACTACCTCTTTTACATCTTACTTGTATACCATTTATTATCACTCCACTTTAGCTGAAGGACTGCAACTTTCCAGTCATACTTGTGAGCTCAGTAAGAATTTAAATTAAAAAAAGGAAACGAATAATCATGTGTGCATTGCTAGGCAACCACAAGAACATTCCTTCAAATTTCTGAGTTACTCCCATTTTCTGCTCCCCCACCAGCATGAACCCTGCTGGAAAGTTATGCAGTTGTCACTTCTCTTAAAAGTAGTGGCAGAAACAGCACTGGAATTACTAGCAAAGGCGTATAGCCCAATGACAACACTAGTAGTACTAGACTGCCAAATACTGTTGCTACAGTACAAGGTTTTAAGTGAGGAGCAATTTAATACAAAATACACTTTTCCCAAGCACACAGTTAGGACACTCTACTTTAGGAACATTAGCAGAAAATACTACAAAACCAAATATGCCCTGGGGAACATCATCAAAGTATGCTTGCAAGATTGAAAAGTTAAGCATAATCACTGCTAGATCATTTCTTTTTCATATCTAAAGATCTCCTGCAAGAAGGTCACAGTAAAAATAAGTAAAGAACAGCACAAGCATGATTCTATAGAAAGCCTACAAAACTGTCATTTGCCATCATCCTTTAAATAAATGCCCATTGAATTTTTTTTTATGCTACCCAGTTTATGTAGACAATTAAGAAAACATATTTCTGCAACAGCTAGTTGATGGTCTATTATTTAAATGCTTACATGGTTACTATTGTGTACAGATACTGTTTTTTATGATATAGCGGATTATAATTTTTTTTTATAAATAAAGAAATAAAAACAATATTATTTAAAGCAGGGATGGTTAACTTATGGGTGACATACAGCCTAGAAGAGAGATACATAACTAGTAAAATGGCCTTCCAACAAGACCCACCAAAATGTTATTTTAAAAACCTGATTGCTCCTATGAATCCCTCACTGTAATGCCATATGGCAAAAAGCTTTTTGTGGCCCCAAGGCACTCTAAATTTTTATTTAAAAAGAAATTCCTAATTTTAACTTTTTAAAAAACCCAAACAAAATTAACTTAATAACCTTTTTTTACAGACTGCTCCCATAGATATCCCACTGTGATACCAAAAGGTTTTCTGGGCCTTCCAAATATCAACGTTTTATTATTATTATTACATTAAAAAAAAATACTGACTACTCCAACAGGTTCCCTGCTGTGATTCTGTGATGCTAAGTTTATAGCCCGCCCCACTACATCCAAAATGTGTTCATTTCTACAATAACAAAAAATGATCACGAATGCTTTGAAGCTCTTTACATTCTTTTAAATTATTGCCTTAAGTAGTTTTTGTTCTATACTTCTATACTACAAATATATCTATGACCAGCTCCATGCAGTCTGTTAAATGAATTCAACTATTATGTCTACATTTCTTGCAGGTTGTTGTAACTCTTTTACATCTGTTCATTCTACTACCTCACACTGCAGAGGAGGTCTAAGATGACTATGTGGGCCATTAAGGGCAGAAATTGTTGTCATTTTCCCGTTTTTGTAATATGCAGATGGCTTGATATATTCTACTTATTTATCCAGTGAACTCAAATATTTTATAGTAAGAGTTGTTATCTCAGCTCCTACCTTAAAATCCACTAAATATTGTTTTCCTTCACTAAATCCAGGAATATTGGTCAAACAAAACACAGGATTTGTACATATATTGAAACTTCCTTAATTACTTTGCAGCACTGCAGCCCTTACCTTCTCTCATGCTAGGCCCAATTCTATCCTATGTGTTTTTGGATAGGTTCTCTCTCTTACTGGCTTACATTTGTTTTTTGTAACATCTATCCCATCTTTCCTTCCAAAGAAAGAAAAGCCGCGGCAGATTATAAACCCCCAACATCTTCAAATGGGGTTAAGCAGTTTAATTCTAAAATGTAACAATGACACTATTTTACGTTCACAAAGCCTCTCACCTCGGCCTCTAGAGGAACTTCGACCTCGAGGAGCCCCTACCACCGTTCCTCCGCCTCGTCCCATCAATCGTAGGACAGCAGCACTATTTACAGACATAGAGAAATTTCTCTGCCGAAAAGAAGAAACACGGTGAGAAAAATATTTTGTAACAATACTATCATAAAATCAGACCTATCTCTCCCCCCCCCCCCGCAAAATTCTAATGTATTATTCAGCAATTTTCAAGTCAAAATAGATAACGCTATGTAAGTATTGCTGGTGAACTTCTGAGATCACAATTTCCTTCAATTTTCAAATATCAAAATGAGCGTTTTGCATATGAATGCTCTAGAATGTTTGAACAGTGTTTGACTCACTAGTAGAATATATGGGAAAGGAAAGAGCCCATGTTCAATCTTGTTTAAAAGGATCTCAGATATACAGCAGGGCTAAGAAATAATTCTGCCAAGAACTTGAAAAGTTGTTGCCAGTAAGAACAGCAAGTACTGGGTCAGATGGACCAACAGTCCGACACACTACAAGATGGCTTCACATGTTCATCATGTTTAGAATATTAATTATGCAGTTACTTTGCATTTGTGTATAGTGGATGTCCCTTAAGACACCAAGGAATGATTTTTCTTTTTCAGATTAAAGAAAGTGGCTTATATTTCAAGTTATAAGAATTACACAACACAGCAAAGCACTTGATTATATGCATATTCAGATACAATATTTGTATTAGGTTCAAGCCTTGGATTAAAGTGCTCCTCCCTTCTCTCCAGCCCTGCTCCAATATGCATAAAATGAGAAGATTGGATTCTGGTTTAAACTATCTATAGTTTGCTAGTACAGTGGTACCTTGGGTTAAGTACTTAATTTGTTCCGGAGCTCTGTTCTTAACCTGAAACTGTTCTTAACCTTTAGCTAATGGGGCCACTTTAGCTAATGGGGCCTCCTGCTGCCGCTGTGCCGCCGCTGCACAATTTCTGTTCTCATCCTGAAGCAAAGTTCTTAACCCGAGGTAATATTTCTGGGTTAGCGGAGTCTGCAACCTGAAGTGTATGTAACCTGAAGCATATGTAACCCGAGGTACCACTGTATGTTGAACTAGGAACTCTCTTAACTGATCTGTGTGTAACACAGTCCCTTATTACCTGTTGTATATGCTATTCATGAAGGGGTTGCATGGGTACAAATGTAGCAACATAAGAGGACACCTAAAAATTATTACTTGAAAATCCCATTGTGTTCAGAAGGACTTACTGTGGATTTTAATATTTATCGTTTAAATTATAATTTTCTAACGGCTTTGGATTTTGTATTTTTAATTGTGAGTCACCTTGAGCAATGATTTGGATCGGCAGGAAATAAATATATCAAATAAAGGAGAAAGAAAACAGCAATACAGAATTCAAGTATAAAACATTATGTCCTCCTGCAGTGTATTCTGCTGAAGCTTACTGTATTTGTGGGGGGTAGAAGGCAACCACTTAGCCTATAAACAGATTTTCAAAATTCCATTTCTAAAGTTTCTGATAATAATTAACTAGTAATTTCACAGCTTAAACAATGGGGAACAATACTTTTTTGCATGTTTCAAATATGTGTTAAAAACTCCCTGGTTTAACTTGCATACTTTGAATACCCTGTAAAATTCTCTCAGCCTAAGATTTCCCAAGCCATAGCAGACATACAGTGGTACCTCAGGTTAAGAACTTTATTCGTTCCGGAGGTCTGTTCTTAACCTGAAACTGTTCTTAACCTAAAGCACCACTATAGCTAATGGGGCCTCCCGCTGCCGCCGTGCCGCCGGAACATGATTTCTGTTATCATCCTGAAGCAAAGTTCTTAACCCATGGTACTATTTCTTGGTTAGCGGAGTCTGTAACCTGAAGCATATGTAACCTGAAGTGTATGAAACCCGAGGTACCACTGTATTTAGAATGAAGCATACCAATATCAATTCCAGTTGAGTATCACCCCAGGGCAACTGCTTTGTATTTTGAGTGCATCTCTCTAAACCTGAAGGATCAATGAGATACAATAGTGGAATATTCCACTTTTCCTACATTAATGAAGTATAAGGCTTACAGTAGTAACTTGGTTCTCAAACGCCGAAAATCCGGAAGTGTTTTCAAACATTTTTCGGAGGCCGAATGTTCAAAGCAGCTGTCAACTATTGTTTCTGGGGCACCTGCACTAATCAGAAGCTGCACCTTGGTTTTTGAACATTTCAGAAGTCAAACAGACTCCCGGAACAGATTACGTTTGGCGCTTTTGTTTTTGCTATTTATTTTGCGTTTTTGAGGCTTTCTTGGTTAATTTGTTTTTGTGACTGTGTGGAACCCAGTTCAGCTACTGATTGATTGATTGATTGATTGATTGTGTGACTGTGGTAAGGGATAAAAGCCCCCCATTCAAAAATGACCATCAGTGCAGGTAACAAAATAATAATAATTTTAATTTTTATCATCTACAATACTGTCTTATTTATTTTATAGTGAAGTATACTGATTATTGCCTGCATTTCATGCATGAATGCTCTCATTAGATAGTAAAATTCATAAAAAATTGCTGTTTTTAAAAGTCTGGAATGGATTAATCCATTTTGCATTACTTTCTATGGGAAAGTGTGCCTTGGTTTTGGAACACTTTGGTTTTGGAATGGACTTCTGGAACGGATTAAGTTTGAGAATCAAGATACCACTGTATAGAAATTCCAATTTTCTGTTTATTCAGAAACCAACCTGTTCTTCTTCTGTAAAAGGTACTAGTGCCAGGGGTGGTAAGGGCTCCTCCTGTAGAATAGGCAGAAACTCCTTATCAAGAAGGTCTGACGGTATCTGCAAGGGAAGAGAGAATGTAGCAAAATACATTGACCCTCAAAACATAAATGCCATGGACAATACCAACAGCCAAAAGAAAGTACAAAGCAAATAATTTTTTTTCTATTTCTTTTTCCAGGTCTCAATATCTATTCAGACATATCTGGAAACCAAAAATGTATACTAATAAAATGAATTATGGGCATAATTCTAGCGACTACTAAAAACGCCTTCAGAACCCTAAGCAACTAATGACCTTTCAAAGAAGTTTAGAGTTTTATGAGTTTAGCATTTTCCCCTTGGTTTCATTAGCATACACTTAAAACTGTGAATGGATTTGCAAGCAATCAGACAGGAACATTCTTCTCCTAACTTACCTTACTATCTTTCAGGAAAAGTGCTAACATTTCTTCTCTCCCATAACGATAATCTGCTAATTTATACTTTGGCAAAGCTGGAGAAAGGGGAGGAGATGTCACACTCCCACCACTAGACAGAGCTCGCAGCCTATAGGGGAACAAATAGGGAAGAGGAAATTAAGACAACCAGTTATGTACTCTGCTGTCAGGACAACAAACCTTCAGACTACAGTGATGTCAAACAGAAATCCCTTTCTATCCTGCAGAAGTAGCTAAAGAAAGCTATTTTTATATAGCTTTAGTTGAAAATGATTCACAAAAGACTCTTAGATGCACTTCACATAGTTTTAATGTGAAGTTCATATGGAGCCAACAGTTGGGATTTTTTTTTGTTTTTGTTCCATTATAACTGATGTTCTGAATTGGCTGTTGCTTAGGCCAATACATCTAAATAGGTCACTATGTCATTCACATTACAATTACAGGTGACACATGTGCAAAGGTGGTTATCAACATACTGACATTGAAGACCTGATACCACCATTCAGCACTGTCAGACAAGTGCTGAATCCCATGTGACCCACATGGACCTGCTTTATTTTTCATTTTTTCTAACGCCTGGCACAAAGGAGCACCAAACTGAATGACTAAAGGTGCTACCAGCTACCCTGAACGCATCTGGGTCCTTCCCCTCAATCATCACTCTGCAATGCTTCATGAGGACTCAAAGGAATTCTGGACAAAGTAAGATGGCAGTGGTTCTAATCACAGTATTCCTCCTGAGATGGGCAGTGCTAAAAGGCACTGCCGCCATCTCACCACAGGTCTCTGCTAGTGGCATTGCCACTGGTCCTCACCACTCCATCTCTCAGAGCCAGATGAACTGCCACTATTCTTGGTCCCATGGTCAGTCTTGGTCCTTGATTCCCAGGAACAAACCTGGCCTTGGCACTGTAATGCATATTCTGTTGATAGTCTATGACTAAATATACTGAAAAGAAAAGCCTACAGTTTGAAGAAGTTGTTGCAACATAAGTATAAGATATACAATGGGCCCAGATTAAAGAACTCTATCTGCCCAGAAGGGTTTTATACTTGCTTTCCCACTAACAGCATTCCTACAGCCATGCTGCGTGGCAAATAGCTTCTGGAAGTAAATGGACGTTTAAAAAAGCTTTGTGATACAGCATGAGAATGTCAGCTGCTCAAAGGAGAAAGTTCAACTTGGCTGGCAAAAACTCCTTGCCCATGTCTAATTAGCTTTTTTTCCAGGGCCTAGTCACAGAAAGCAGTATGCTACTAAGTACTGAAGGATGTACTATGATGACAAATTTGAAGATTTAATTCCCCCCCCCATTCTTTCTATTTTCATCTTCTCTACTTACTTCAGAGACCTGCTCTATACACAGGGAGGCTACTGTACTCTGAACTAGATGGGACCCTGAAGGCCTATCTACCACATATGAGCCTGTCAGAGAACTGTTTAATAAAGAACTATGTATACCGACCCTTAGGGTGAAAGGTTAGTGTGAAAAGCTTTCAACAACATCTTGTAAAAGTTACAGATACTAGCTGACCATGCAGGAAGCATTCCACAGTGCATAGAAATGCTATCCTCTTCCCTTCCTTTACCAGGCTGTTTACCCTCACAGCCTGCTCTACAGTGGATTGCAGCATTAAAGCAGCAGGCCTCCATCCTGCCTGCTGCTTCTTAGCTCTTGAAGAAGGCAGGGTATAGAAGCCTGAACAAACCCAACGTGTATAAAAATCATCCCATGTATTATGTATCCCTTATTCTGATTCTGCACATGTGCCACCACACTTATTCTGAATTGGAAACCAGAATTATTGGGGATGCAGGAAAGTGATCTGTTCTGGATCCACAGCAGGCTTTCAAATAACAGTTCCATCTTTTTTCTTTTTTTTAAGTTTCAGTGTGGTTTTCACTTCAGGTTCAGTTTGATTCTGAGTCACAACATGCATTTTCTAAGGTCTGAATTTTATTTTAGTTACCACAGTTTAATCAAACACAAATAAAGCTAATACCTTATTCAGACAACAACCCCCCCCAAAAAACAAGTGTTTGGAGAACTAGGAATGGGTCACAGGTTTTTACACTCCCTCCTCGTGAATGGATTCCCACCAGCATTTTACAGCTGCTCTAACCAGTTTCCCATAATGTCTCAATTGGGCAACTATTATCAGCACACAACACAATAAGTATTTGCATCTCAACGGCCACATTTTGGTGTGATGTGAAGTGGCCTTTGGCAGGAGGAAGAGTTTAGTTTTGAAGCCAAATAGCTTTGCATTTTGAATCCTAAACTGTGACTAATATTAACTATGGCTTATTTAAACAAGCTGGATTCATAACCAATGGTTGGACGTTGATCTATTTTAAGCAAACTGTTAAGACAATTGTAGTTTCATCAGACAAGATGACAAATGAGCCATTTTTATGCAAAAAAATGGAAGCAAACATAAATGCAGCTTTATTTACATTGTGTGCTTTATATTGTGTGCTTTATATTTTGACAATTCCGTAATTATGTGTCAGAGATCTCCAAGGACAGAGGTTTTCAGACCAATGGCATCATAGCTGCTGTCTGTAACAGTAACCAGTGACTAAGGATTGTGATTTGTTTCTGTGTATATTGTATAAAGTGTAAATTGTAGGTAAATGTAAACCTATCTAAAATAATACTGTTGAATTAAAAGGCAGCTAAACTGAAGTCCAGCATCTGCACAGATCTGAATCTCTTTACAAGTATTCAATAAAAGCTACTGTTAACTAGTGGAGAGCCAGCAATCAAAAAGTTACTCTGAAATATCACAAAAACTATATAATGCATGCAACTTTTCAGATCACTGCTGCTATTTATAATTTAGGAGGATTCAAGGCACTCCAACTAGCAATTTGGGATTAACTCTCATTGGTTTGCTGCCACCATGTGGTAGCACTTTTCATGACATTTAAATAAACATCACTTGTGAATAACCTTCCACTTTTATATGAACCAAGAATCTGAAAAAATAAGTACTATATAATGGATATGAAAGGTATCAAAACAATACTTTCTGAAACTCTAAAGCAGAGGTAAGGAACCTCAGGTCCAGGAGCCAGCTATAGCCCTCCAGGTCTCCAGGTCTTCCCAGGATACACATGCCTTCACCCTTTACTTGTCCTGCTCCACACTCTCAATTGCCTTAAACTGTGATGACTCCTCTTGCTTGCTTACCTAAATGGAGGATGGGGAGATGTGCATGTGGGAACCTCTGGTTTTTGTGTGGCTGGAATGTAGCCTACCGGACAAAGGCCAGACTCATTTCTATAGTTTCTAGCTGAAAGCTGCCCACGAAGTAATGTGGCCCTCAAGTAGACCCCAATCCTGCTCAAAATTAATGTGCCAAAAAGTTACTAAAGATTTTTAATTAAACTAACTGCTATTCTCCATTTTGCTACCGAATGGTTTTTAATGAACGGTTAAAAACAAAAACACACATTAAAAATTATCTATTAGACAGATAGGAAAAAAGAAGAGGATTTTCATAATATAATTTATTGAACAATGCCGTGCATTTGATATATGCCCATTAAAAGCTTATATATTGTCTTATATTGATTTGCTTCATAACTGGAATGCATTTATGGGAATCTAATGCTGAAACTACACATTACACGTAGTTCTTCTAGGGCCTGTTGCTTATAAAATAAAACCAACTGAGGCTGCAGTCTGAAGCAGAGGGGAGATGGAACAAGAGACTTTTAACTCTTTCTACTTGTTCCATTTTCCCACCAAGAATTGTTCCTTAGATTACTTTTAAAGTTTTTTTTTTCCAAAGTGGAAAATGAAACAAAGCAAAGTGGTTAAGAAACCCCCTCATTAGTCTTCCATTTCACATTGCTACCTTCTCAGCTGTTCTAATAGAGAGGCATAAAATGCATAGAGGCCTCCAAGCACTTGGTGACTTTCTTAATTCCAAGTAAAAGCAAGAATAGTGTTATAATGGTGAATTTACAGCAGCAGTTTTTGCTTTGTACCTTCTCTCTGACAAAAACTTCTGCTCAGCAGACTCTCCCACTGGTGGGAGGGGAAACGGGTGATTTCTGCCAATAGCTGCTTCCCTCTGCAGCCCCCTATGCTGCCCTCATCTGATTTTCATTGAGAAACATTTAAGACTAGGAAAGGAGGTTGGAAATTGTTTCAGAGGAGGGAGCAAGGAACGTGCATTCCCAAGATTACTTCCTGCTTTTCAAATCATGGTTTTCAAGAAGCAGGCATTATGTCTGCACCAGGCTAATATGCTTATTAGTAACAGAAGGATGAGAATGAATGAAAATATCCTGTTGAGCTGTGAAGTATTAATCTTTTGAATAATGTACTGTTAAGTATGCACGTTTGCACAAAAAAATGCCATTTCATAAAAAATATAGTATATGAACTATGTACACTTTTCCTGCATGAAGGTATTTTATCAACAGGTAATTTTAATACCAACAGTATTTTTACTGTAAGGAATGGCAAACTTTACTTGAATACGCAAAGGTGATCCTTATCCATTCTTTCCTGAACATCCATACTGGATGTTCTCAAGTCTGAAGATGCTGAGTAACCACTGTGAAGTCAAAGCCATGGGCAATTTCTTTGTAACAATGTCTTACTTGAGTAAGGACATGTTTAGGCACACTTTCAACATGGAATGTACAACACAGTGGGAAGCTCACTCCAATAACACATACACCCTGCATATCACTATGACCCCGAAACTGTATATGGTTGCAAGGAAGAGTGACAATAAGCAGCAAAAGTATTATCTGTCCGTGCTATCTCCTGGTGGGAAAGGAAGTAACTAACATCTATAGCCCTCAGTGCTCCTCTTAAATATTTCTCTCCCTTAGTATCATTCTGATTTATTCTAACTGAAATGTCCTCACAAAAGGGGATTTCTTCAACATTGTGACAACAGGCTCCCGCTTCTTAATTCAAACCAGGGATATAATTAACCAGCTGTAATTAAAAAAAGCTAGTTCAACAACTCAAATATGCTTTCTCATTCACCATTTGAAGCAATGCATCTACAAGCCAACTTTTGTCAAACTCATTAGTGAAAAGTTCACAAGACACAAGTATTATAGGTAACTCACCACTCAGGCCCAAAGTTAAGCGTCTGGGTTTCTGCTGCCATTTTTTTAAAAAAAGTTTTAACCTGAAAAAGAAATGCAAGAACATGAATCAGTAATCTTATATCAACATATGATAAGATAAAACTAGTTGTTCCAATCCAGATGTTCCCAACTGCATCAAGATTTAGAGCTGATATTTTCCCTGCTGATCAGGTGGCATAGGGAGCAGGGGGTGCCTGGAGTTATTTCTCCCTATTCAGAGGGGAAAGAGTGAGGGGCTGTGCCCTCATAGAATCATAGAGCTGGAAGCGATACCAAGGGTCATCTAGTCCAAACCCCTGCAATACAGCAAAAGCATCTATTACAAAAGGCCATCCAACCTCTGCTTAAAAACCTTTAAAGAAGGGCAGTCCACCACCTTCCAAGGGAGTCTGCTCTACTCATATATGAGAAATCCTCCTCCACTTATAGCGCAGAAGAGTTGCTAGATTCTCCCTATAGCCCTATATCCACAGCAAGTTCCTGAAACACAGCCCGAGTAATCCATGTACAGAAACCACTTTTCATTCACAGAACACCTCTCACTGGCCAAAGGCCAATCTTTCAACTTCTAATAAGCAATTAAAATTATTTCAAAATAACTCTTAACAACTTCAGTAAAATCCTGTATTATTACCAGGGGTCCACAAATGTTGGCTTGCCTTACAAGTCAGATATAATTTGTGTTCACCACCTATGCACCCACTCCCGTGTGTGCCAGTGTACTTGGAGGAGGGGAGCGTCACATATCATGCTGGGCTTTGGAGAAGGCAGAAGCAGCAAGTCTCTCATCATATTTCTTCTTGTTTCAAAGCTCAGCAGCATGACATAAGAAAATCTTCCCATGATTCAGAAGATGGAAGGTGGAATGAATGATGTTATTATTATATTGAAGAAGGGCCCTTGGCCTTGGCAAATGGATTTGTGGAGGCTTCAATATTACAAGTAATATTCCTAAATAATTATATTTAGACATTATACACGGCTAACAAAAAGCCACTAATGAGGTTGCTCGCAACAAGAAATGCCTCCAGGCAACCATAAAGCGAAAGCTATGAGACTGAAATAGAGTTCTTATTCCCTTCAAGCCATTTACATACTACAAATGACTAACATAAGAATAAGTGGGTGGGCAGTAACTTACAAGACAGACAGAATCAGTGTGATTATTTTTGCTTAAAGATAAAAGCTACGTTGTAAAACAAGCAACTAAGCATCTTCAGAGAGCTCTGGTTTTTGTAGGAAGCAACAATGCTCTATTAAATGCTATAATTTATTACACAGTATACAGTCCACTTTCCTGTTTTAAGTACAAAGATTATTACAGTGCTCCCTCGGGTTAAGTACTTAATTCGTTCTGGAGGTCCATACTTAACCTGAAACTGTTCTTAACCTGAAGCACCACTTTAGCTAATGGGGCCTCCTGCTGCTGCCGCGCCGCCGGAGCGCGATTTCTGTTCTCATCCTGAAGAAAATGTTCTTAACCTGAAGCACTATTTTTGGGTTAGCAGAGTCTGTAACCTGAAGCGTATGTAACCTGAGGTACCACTGTAATCTGTTTTGCTCTCCTGACCCCTGCACATCCTGCCTAGTAAAAACATTTATTTGTCCATAATGTATGTGTCAGAGAAGGCTGCACATGATCTGGAGGATTGTCTGGGCGCAATGAAGGACTGGATGAGGGCCAATAATCTGAATTTGAACCATGGGAAGACAAAGGCACTTTGGGTTGCTAGCTCCATGTCTGAGACTGGCCAGGTGCCTGTTCTGAAGGGGGTTGCGTTCCTCTGAAAGAACAGGCTTGGAGTTTGGGAGTGTGCTGCTAGATCCATATTTGCCACTGGAAGCTCAGGTAGCCTGGGTGCCTAGGAATGCCTTTTA
Organism: Podarcis filfolensis; assembly: GCF_964270895.1. Lineage (NCBI taxonomy): Eukaryota > Metazoa > Chordata > Lepidosauria > Squamata > Lacertidae > Podarcis > Podarcis filfolensis. The sequence continues at coordinate 39,182,358 of NC_139608.1, read as the reverse complement.
CCAGCTACAGTTGTGCATATAGTGTTGTGAACCAAATGTTATGGATCTCCCTTCCAGCTGAGGTCAGACAGACCTGCTTCCTTCTGAACCTCCAGTGCCTATTGAAGGCTATTTTATTCCAGCAGGCATTTTAATTGAAGTTTGATTTTATAGTTTTAACTAGTGTATCCTTGTAAACTAATTTAAAGACAATTGTAGTTAATTGGTATAAAATAAAATAATTTTTTTTAGAATGCTTTCACATTTTGAACTTTAATTATAGAATCATAGAATTGTAAAGCAGGAAGGGATCGCGAGGGTCATCTAGTCCAACCCCCTGCAATGCAGTGACTTAAAGCTTGCCCAATGTGAAGAAACACATATTGGGGTGTGACTGGAAGTCTGCTGGTGCAATGAGGCATTCCCAGCTATCCTCTCCTATAGCAGCCTCTTGAATCTCTTGAGGAATTGCTTCCAGTGGTTGAGAGATGTTCTGGAAGGCATGAAATGTGACATAGGGGCTGTAGAAGGAGGGGGAAATCAGAAGAAATGTGGGGGCAGAAGTATGTTTTTATTTCTGCTAGTGACTCTCCAAACAGTAAATCTTTTCCTCACACAGCATGTCCACCCAATCACGGCAACTTCAAACGATTACTGTACTTACACATACGAAAATAGTTACTACAAATCACTTGATATCTCATACTTTTCCCTTCCCTTCCCCAGTCATTTTTCTTTGCCCGCATCCTTTTCAATTCATGCCTCCACCTGTTTCTTTTACTCCCTGCTTTTCAGGCAACTAACCATTCTGTCCTAGTTTCTTTAACAACCCTAACTCTTGGGCAGTACCCTGCCTGCCCAATAATCCTATCACAGCCACTTTTCTGGGAAGAGCATGCAGCCTATTTGTCCTTAGGCTTGGTGTCAGCTTTTCGTGTGCATGCACACTTCTTCAGATACACTGAAACAGAAGTCACCAGACCCTATATAAGGTGTATCTGAAGAAGTGTGCATGCACACGAAAGCTTATACCAAGAGCAAATTTAGTTGGTCTCTAAGGTACTACTGGACAATTTTTTTATTTTTATATATATTTCGACTGCATCAGACCAACACAGCTACCTACCTGAGTAGAGAATATGTTTGCTCAGAAATGGAAGCTACTCTTCCACCAAACACAAAAGGCCACAACCATTCACATAAGGTCCCTCTGAAGACAAGTTGAAAGAGCCATCTTCAACTAGCTCTATCAAAAAGATATACTCCAATTTTATTACAAATCAACTACCTCAAATTATAACTACCTTTCCAATAATTTGTTCTTGTTTTTTATTTAAATAGAAGAACAACATATAACTACAGAAACTTGTCCAGTGGTACATTCTTATTAAATTTCATATGCAGTACACAAGCAATAGGTTTATTTATGTATTATCAATTCAAGGAGCCTCTCCACAGAGATTCTTGTGCTGATTCTAGGGTGAAAGAGTATCTTCCATCGCATAATGGAAAAGAAAAGAAGCCAAATCTCACCAAAAGTGTTGAAGTGCCTTTTACCCTTCTGTGGTAAGTAAGACTGTGATCATCAGTTTGATAAATCAGTGGCTGGTTGCTGCATAGACCAAAGCCAAAAGCTACCTGAAGACTGCTAGCTCAGTAAGAAGGCAGGGCGCCATAGCTTAGCACCATGGCTGGTGAGGCAGATGCCACCACAGGACGCCTCCTGGATCTAAAGAGGTGCAGAGAAGGAGGCAGGAAGGTGAGCTGGAAAGCCAAGACTCAGACAAGGCTGGATCTAACACAGTGGGGAATGCAGCAGCTGCAGCCTGTTCATCCCCCCTACCTTTGGAAGTCAGCGGCTACTTCGATCCCTCTTTTTCAGGAGAAATATCCAGGCAGTGAGAAAATACTGCAGGATCAAGCAAGAAAGGCTCTATTACAGTAGTAGCCCAGGCCCTAGCCTGATCTCACCCTGGGGGTGTCTCAACCAGGCAGGCAGGCAAAGCACAGTGCTGACTTGTGCTTGGTCAGGCTCATTTTGCGGCAGAGGATGTGCCACTGCTGAAGCCTTCACCAGTTCTTCCTCATCTTGTGCAGGGCCAGTTCACAGACCCTCTGGGATAACTCCACTAGGAACCACTGCTATAGAAAAAATATATTCAAATCAAAATTAAAAATGCACCATGGAACAGAAAAAGAGGCAAGAGGCTGCTGTATAATACTGGCTTTGCAAACATTCACACTAAGAAGAAAAATACATCAAAAACAGGAAGCATCCAAGGATGGTGTTTAAAGAGAAACCAAACTTACAGAAGCAAAAAGAAAAAGAAAAAAGGAATTGGTTCCTCATTTATACTCTGTGCCCAACGCATTTGGCCAAGGGCTTTTTTGTTGTTGTTTTTGACCGAAACAATCTAAGTTTCTGTTGCACATAAACATTCACACCAAGCAACTAAAATGACTTCTGTATCAAGAAGGATTAATTGAAACACAGTGATATAAATCATGATTTTTAAAGGCCAATTTAAATTAAATTTCCCATCAACATTTCTTCATATATTGCCTAAACATTGGTATAAACATGATAACTAAAACATGTACATTTACAACTAAATAGGGTATTATTTACAATATTTCTTCGTTCTTAAAACCAAGCTTTGCATCTTTTTGTCATGCTGCTTCTGTTTGCACATAACAGTAAGCCGTGGTCTAAAAAAACCCATAGCTTACCACAGACATGAGGAAACTCCAGCCTGTGGGCCAAATTAGGCCTACCACAGATCTTAATTTGGCCCACCAGGCCATTTCTCCCCAACTATGCCCACCTGCCCCATAAGAATGATCATAGCGAACATACTATTATCCTTGAAATTATGAAAAGTACGTATGATAATTGACCAGTCAAATATTGTCAACTGATCACATACCATTTGATGCTGGACAACTACTGTCAAAATTCCTTGCAAACATGAATGTCACCATGTAAGTAGCAGCACTTTTTTGTTTCACTTCATTATGGTGTTGTTTGTTACTTACTTCCTGCCTAGAAGCATAGCAAAGTTTCTCTCACAAGTCACCAGCGAAAACTATAGGCATCTTTAAACAAAATCAGGTCAGAAAGCAGACAGCAGCTGCAAAGGTCACCACTGCCTTGGATCATCTAGGACTCTATCTTGCATGCTTCAGGAACAATCTGCATATGATCTGTCCATTCTGTACAGGTTCTAGGGAGCCACTGGACTCCATTTTTTTTGTAAATGTTTTATTTTTCCATAGTAACTTAACAAATTTGTTTTTGCAATTATTGTAAGCTATCTATGACTAAACTTAATTTTTAACAACATTATCTGGCAATATTTGACCAAATCTTCTTTGCCTTCTTAAATACCCAGTCCTAAAGAGTTACAGGGGGCAGAGGGGGGAGACACATACCTTGATTTTATAATACTAAAATTAAACTAATAAGCCAGAAAAGCACATTACATCATATTCTGCATATTTCCACCCTCATCGTTCAGCCCAGACACTGAGATCCAGCACCGAAGGCCTTCTGGTGGTTCCCTCACTGCGAGAAGTGAGGTTACAGGGAACCAGGCAGAGGGCCTTCTCGGTAGTGGCGTCTGCCCTGTGGAATGCCCTCCCATCAGATGTCAAGGTAATAAGCAACTATCCTATTTTAGAAGGCAGCCCTGTTTAGGGAAGTTTTTAATGTTTAATGCTGTATTGTGTTTTTAATATTCGATTGGGAGTTGCCCAGAGTGGCTGGGGAAACCCAGCCAGATGGGCAGGATATAAATAATAAATTATTATTATTATTATTATTATTATTATTATTATTATTAACACTACTACTACAATATTTCTGAGAAACACAAGAATAGCCTTTAAGCCCCTAAAAAGCAGCCACAAAACATATACACAAATTTATCTAGAACATTATGTGCTAACCAAAGGAAAATAATTTATTTAGGGCAAGGAGTGATACAAGCAAAAAAAAACAAACCATGGCTTCATGTTCACTAGAGATCACGGGTCATTAGGGAGAAGTAAACCACAATTTTGGGCTCGGACAGAAGAACAAGTCAAGACTCCCCATAACTGTTAAATGACTTCAAAGAATTGTAATAATCCACACAAACACAAAACAGTGGTCCTTATGCATGAAAGTATCTCAAAGTTTCCAAACCAATAGTAAGCTTCTGTTCTAGCTTTCATGTTAAAAAAACAAAGTAGAACTACATAACAGAACGACATAAGCACGTGGGAGAATAGCAACCACAGTATTTCCTGGATGAGACATCCTTTATCAACCCATTTTCATCTGCCTTTAGACAAAACTTCCCACTCCATAGTAGGGCAATACCTTTATTAAGACCAACCAAAATGTCACAAAATAGTGAGTAAGCTTTCAATTCTGCAGAACTCTTCATCAGGCTATATGTTACTCAGATTGGCAGGGCCTGGAGGAGAGAGATTGAGGGAAAGTGAAAGCATGGTGGAAATTATTTGTTTGGAGGGTCATAGTGGAAATTTCAACCTGCTAATCCTCTCAAGACATTTACATTGTAGACCGCTACATTTTATCACCTTAGTTGCAATAACTTTCAGCCATCAAAGGGGAAGATATTTACGCTCTTACAGTGGTACCTCTGGTTACGTACTTAATTCATTCCGGAGGTCCATTCTTAACCTGAAACTGTTCTTAACCTGAAGCACCACTTTAGCTAATGGGGTGTCCCGCTGCTGCCGCCGTGCAATTTCTGTTCTCATCCTGAAGCAAAGTTCTTAACCCAAGGTATTATTTCTGGGTTAGCGGAGTCTGTAACCTGAAGCGTATGTAACCCGAGGTACCACTGTATTTAGGCAAATGGAGTTCCAGAATAGCCTTAGGCAATGCCTGCTCAGTGTACTGGATGCCAGAATGCAGTGTTACACAAAGGTTCAGTACTTAACTATGTTATTTAACATTTATACAAAATCACTAAATAAGATTAGTGCGAGTTTTAGAGTCCACTATCATCACTACGCTGGAAACATATAGAGCAGAGTGTTAACTAAGAATCCTATCTCTTTATCCAATTAAATGATTCGACGCCATGATCAAGAAGATGAGATTTAGAAGAATTAAGCTAAATCAGGCAGTGGTGGGCAAGCATGATGAGCTTTTAGAGAAGTTCACAACGGGGAACATGGGGTCTCAATCAATCAGGTAAACAGTCTAAAAGGAACTCGTGGAAAACACATTGGCAGCTGTGATCAGTGAGGCCCAGTGTTAGTTACATACGAACTAAAGATTCAGTCTTTGGTAGCAGTTAAGCATGCTTTTGTAGCCCAAGTCTTGAATGCTAATCTTATTATTTATTTCATAAAATTTATACTCTGCTTGATTTTTTAAAACTTCAAAGTGGCTTACAAAAAGTTAAAACAATAAAACTGAGGAAAAAATCTCAACTATACTTCAAAACATACAAACCTACTAAACCGAATTAAAATTACCTCAACTTTCTAAACATCTGGATAGCCATGTCTAAACAAGAATGCTTTTAGAAGGCACTGAAAAAACTACTGTGAAGACAACTGCTTGTTCTCAATAGGCAGGGAGTTCCAAAGTGCAGGTGCTGCCACACTAAACGACTGAGTTCTTACAAATATGGAACGGGTATTATGTGGCACCTGTAGTAGTGCCAATATGTGATCTATAATAAGTCATCCAGGTTGGACTTCTCTTAAACTTTTCAGAAGCTACTAATACCACAGCCCAGTGCCTGATGGGTGTGGGGAGAAAGAACCAGTTTTGCAGCAACTGAAGTTTGCCAGCATGTTTCTGGGCCCAATTAAGCAGCTGTCATTGGTTTGCAAAACTCTTACAGAATGGGTCTATAAACTTTGAGCACATCTCTTTTTACACATATCCCAGGGTTCACAGAAAGGATCCTATAATTGCAAGAAGAAATAAGTTAGCAGCACAATAGAAAAGTGCTTGTCTGTGTTCATCCCAAGGTCCTGGAATTCCCTATGGATAAAGTATATACAAATACCCATCCATGCATTTTTCCCAGAAATATATCATGTTTTGTCAGACATTGAGGCAGAAGTTTAACTGCTGCTGATCTTAATTATCGATGGCAATGCTAAACTGTCTGTGGATATTATTATTACTACAACAACTATTGTTGTTGTAGGTTATATTTGTTGGGTCTTTTAAAAATAATTTTTATGCTTTTAACACTATACACTATGCTGATCACTGAAAAATGGAAAATCAATTTAGCAAGAAGGGTCATTCCATACCAAGTGATCCAACTTCTTTACCTCATGACACCCAATTTTCTTAATATTCTGTACACTTGTTGAATGATCAAAACTAAGTTTAAATTTCAAACTTTCATTTTTTTAATCTCATCCTGTTTGTGAGTTATGAGGGTTTGAAATTTCAAAAAATTGACAATTTTGGCCTTGCCAGACTATACAAAAACCTTAAAAGCTCAGCCCAGAATTGAGATATGTCAAAACTACTAACACCAATCTCTTCAGAACATCATGGGCTTTAATATGATATGTCACATGATGGGTTTCCTTTATATTATAAATTTAAGTTACAAAATTAAAAATTCCAAAAAAATGTATCATTTAACATTTCTAAAACCTACCTGCAAATTTTCATCTTGAAATCTCAATGGGATCATATTCTAAAAAAATATTTTGTACATACATGTCTGCCTTATTCAGTTCTATTTAGGATAAATGGGTCTTCTTGAGAGTAAAATATAACAGAATAAACTAGACTTCAAACTGTAATATCAGTTACTTAGGGCATTTTTAAAGGATGTTATTCAATTAAAAGTTATCTGAAAAGCTAGTAAGGCTTTTCTTTTAAAAATGTGTTCCAATGCACATCACTTGATCACTCTTAGTTTTGATCATTCAACAAGTGTACAAAATATTAAGAAAATTGGATGACATGAGGTAAAAAAATTGGATCACTTGATATGGAATGACCCAGAAGTTCACTAAGTGAAGTAAAACTACAGCAACAGCCTCCCAGATGTGAAGTCAATAACACTTACCAGGAGAGTTGGTGTGGTCAGGGCTGCATGGGCACACACAGTGGGGAATGCCACACTGGTTCCACCAGTGCACCCACACAGCCCCAATCTCACCATCCCATCCCATCTCCCTTGCAGGCTATTGCTATAGATCCACCTTGCTGGGCAAGCCACTCCTGAAATTCAGTAAAGAAGTAAATGTTAATTCTCTGTCCATATTATCTCAAAGTAACCTGACAAGACAAAATCCATGAAATATAATCTTCCACATGCAGTTCCTAAACATTGAAGAACTGGACATTTAAACAAACTGCCCAGCGAGCCAACCAGTCAAGTAACAGTTTCTCTGGCAAGGATAACTTCAAAATGTGGTTATTGATCTAGGCTTTTTAAAGATAAACTATAGTTAAACAAGTGCTTTTTTTCTTAGAAAAAAGGGTGCTGGTACTCAGCATGATCCCCCCCTTTTCTCTCTCTCTCTCTCTCTCTCTCTCACACACACAGACACACACACTCTCCTGTCACCCCACAATTAATTAAAGCTCCACTTTGTGCACACCCTTCTTCAACCTCCCCCCCACACCTTGCCCAGTCCACTCGTCACACCCACCCTCCCATTTCTCCTTCTCCTCCCAGCCACCAGCCACACCATCCACACTCACCCCTACAGCTTGTCCCGCATCTAGGGGGAGAGTGTGCATGGGGGAATGGTGCAACCTGTTGACTGAGAGCAGAAATACAACCCCAAACAAGGGCCTCCTTTCCTTGCTGCCACCTCAGCCTCCTGCTTTTCACAACCCCCTTTTAGTCATGGTTGCTTGCTTGGTCTCACCACCCTCCATTTACCTTACTGCAAGGTTGCGGGGGGGGGGGAGGTGCCGGTACTGTGCACCGTTGAGTTCTGCTAGAAAAAAAGCACTGGTTAAAACTAATCATAGCTCCTGACTTGAACAGAATGGCAAATTGCATCTAGTATAAAACAAAACCAAATGCTTCTAAACTGCTCCTTGCTGCCTTACTGCTACTTAGTACATAGTTTGGATACAAGTAGTTTCTGCTGTGCCCTGTTCTCACTAGCTTTAGGTTCAGAGGAAAAGGTTGCTAGCAGACCTCTCCTTCTGTATGTTCTTATATATGTGATTGTTGTTTTCCAGAAGAGCTCTCCTTGTAAGAATAGCCTTCTGGTCTTTGAATCTGCTTGCTCAGAGGTGGGAACCTGTGGTCCTCCAGATGGTGATAGAATAGAATTATCATCATCATTGATCACTGGCTATGCTGGCTGAGGCTGATAGCCAATGTAGTCCAAAAACATATGAAGGGCCATAGGTTCCACATCTCTTCAGGTATCTCATAATACAGTCGTACCTTGGAAGTAGAACAGAATCTGTTCTGGAAGTCTGTTCGACTTCCAAAACTTTTGGAAACTAAAGCACAGCTTCTGATTGGCTGCAGGAAGCTCCAAAAATAGTTTGGAAACCGGAACAGTCACTTCCGGGTTTGCGGCGTTTGGGAGCCAAAACGTTTGAGAATTTAAGCTATTCGAAAACCAAGGTACAACTGTATCGCCATGCTTGCCTCACTTTTGCTTCCCGTACAGACATGTTGATGCTCATCCTTTGCATCTGGCCACAAACTTGTTTGTCTACCTGATTGGCGTTCTTGGTCCTAATTTTATTGTGCCTCTTGACCATTCTCCCTACAGCCAGTCCTGCAAAGTCTCTGTGCAACAGCTCCTGTAAGCTCATCAGCAAACACAATTATATTAATCATACTGCTATAAATAATGCAAAGGCCATTTATTAGACTAGTATTTTCTTCAGATCAGGTTATAACCACAAAGTGGCTCACTATCCTGAATAAGCTTCAGAAAACAAATCTGTCTTGCCCGTGTCTACTTTTATATTCTTTGCTTGGTTTATAATATCCAGTGATGGCCAGCTCCATCTTTAATGGCAATAACCTTGAATGTCCAACAGTTGAACGTGAAGTAAGAAAATCTGTAAGAGCAGTGTTTTTGTGGAACTTTGAAACATATTATCAGCTAAATAAAAAAAAACCCAAGATTAACAGTGATACAGTGATTCCAGTTTTTTTAAAAAAATTCAAACTGATGGGAAGTGTATTGGAAATGGATCTCTTCTGAAATTTCTTAAGAGTCACTTAAAAAAACAACTTCAGTGACAATAACAAAAAGTAATTTTGCAAACTAGTATCCCTGGAAATAAGGTTGCAAACATAAGACTTATCCTAGTAACCCATTTGCTAAGGACTAGTAGTAAAATATTTCTGGTCATTTAAGAAATTGTTCTGCTATACCATGTATTATTTTCCAACTGTAAGTAAACTAGCAATTATATGAATTGAAGTTATGTATCATTTGTTCATAACTATCTTCCAGGTTGCTTGTGGGCTTCTTACAGGCATCTGGTTGGCCACTGTGAGAAAATAATGATGAATCAGACAGGCCTTTAGCCTGAAGCACTAGAGCTCATATTTTTATGCACAAATCTCAATTCTACTTCACAGAGAGAATGAATAGTAAGAGACTATTCAAATTAAGATTGCTATCATGCTGTCTAGAACAGTTTGTTACTTGAGAAATGACCAATATATGTTTAACCAGAGTTTCTACATCTTCTACAACCCCCTGTATTTAGTGGAAGTACGTGTCATTTCTAGTGGCCAGTATATACCTTCACTGTCTGAAATCTCAGGAGTCACCAGATATTATCAGCTTCACTTCAAACACCACTATCACCCCACAGCTTTCCCCCAAAGTACACACAACCCTCCATTTGTAAAGCCCTCGTCATGAGTGCCGGTATAATGTGGTATAATGTTCAACTAACCGGCTCATTAGGCAACAGCTGCTGGAGCCTTCCTTCCCCCTTGGCGTTGACAAGTCATGGCCATGGAGTAGGAAAGGAAAGGTCTCTTTCTACAGAACGAGTTGAAGAGGAAATGGTCGCAGGGGGAAGCACACAGGGACTGGGAATAACTGCACGTTCCTCTGTAGCTGCCAGCCAAGGAGTAAGTCAGTATCACCCGCCCACCCGGACCCAGCAGTTCCTGCCAATATGCCGCATGGAGAAGGAAAGGCCCACAGCTGTCTTGTGTCAAGTCTGAGCCAAGGCAGCTCCTAACCCCTCAGAACTTCCTCCCACCCGCCCAGGCACGGCAAACCACCCAGCAGCCCACGCCACAGCTAAGGAAGCCCGACGCCACGCTCAAGCCCGTTTTCCCTCGCCTGCCATGCGCTTCTCCGGACACGAGACATACGGGAGACCGGTGCTCGCCGAGAGGCCTAGGCGTGTTCGCGCGGAAGGGCCGCGACAGAGGGGCAGCCACTTGGACCTGAGGGGAAAGCGGGAACTCAGCGAGGGAGTCGCGCCCGAAAGGGAGGGCGCAGGACGGCCAGGGGGTCGGTTTACCTGAGGTCGCGGACGGAGAGCCTCTCGGATCCAAAGCCAATCCTCAGCACCGACAACACAAGATGGCTGCCGCGCCGCCACGCAAGGTCATGTGACCTCGCTGCCGTGACTCCGCCCCCTTCCTTCCCCGCAGGCCGCGGACCGAGGGACCGGGAGAAGTCGCGCTCTCGAACGCGGGCGCCAACGGCGGCTCCGCGAGCGGAAGCCGCGCTCCCTCGTCTCGGTCTTCTCGGAACGGCGGAGGCGCCTGAGAAACGGGCCCGTGGTCTCACTCTGTGCTACCTACACAGGGATAGCTAGTGTCGGTGCGTGTTTTCTCTCTCACACACGGAAACGGAGTTGCTCCCTCACGCAGAGTCACTAAAACACTCATTAGAAGAACCTCGACCGTCCACAACCGACTCTGAGGGAAGGAACCGAGCCTTGTTCTTGACAGTCCAGAAGGATCATTGGCGGGCAACGAAGAAGACACTTTGATCTGTTGTCACAGGGACACCACCAGCGCCGTGTTTTACTACACGACCAAACACGGGACGGTGTGCGTGTGTTTGTGTCAGTGCCCAGAATGAGATGCCAACCTGCTAGTTTCTTTAAAATTCCTGTGCCACTAGAGGGCATACAATGACAGGAGGAGGAGGAGGCAGAAAAGGGGCCAAAAGCCCTCCTGCTAAATACTGTAGTCAAAGCACACTCCAGTTCAAGAAGCAGAGCGGAGCTTCCTTTCTAGGGCAAATACAGTCATTTTGTCTATCTAAATTTCTATCTTGCCCTTCTCTCAAAGGAGCACAGGGCAGCAAAGACAAAAGTGATAAAACAGTACTTTTTAAAATGAAATGAAAGCCATTTAAAACAGCTAAACACATTTAAGAGTACCTAAATAAACGCAAACATTATCTGACAGCTAATAATTTTTAAGGTTGCCAAGAACAGTGTCTTTCAGCCACCCAATGCCTGGCTGAGCAAGAATGCTTTAAAACCCCTCCTGAAAGTTAATAATGAGGGAGAGACACACCCACCACCAGGGAGGCCTTTCATCAGCTGGAAGCCACTGATAAAGATAAACACAGGTGGACAGAGTTAACCCCCTACTAACACACCCAGCATGGGGTTGATGGGGGTGAGGACCTTGTGGTTCTTTTTTTTTTTAAAGGGATAACAACATCTAATGATCACACATTTAAGATATTGTTTGGGATCAGGATTTTAGATTATCTATACTATCATAACTTGTAAAAATAAAGGCTTGATAGAAGCAGAAATGGGGTTCTTGTACAGTACATAAGTGTGAAGATACAGTATGACAAACTGGGCCTCTCATCCCATACATGACCTCATGTTGCAGGGGCATAGCATGGTGGGAACAGGGGGGCTGTAGCTCCAGGTGTATGGTTTTGAGGAGGCATGCCAACACAGGGATCCCCATCCTGCCCTGCCTGCCATCAGGGGTCTCTGGACCCCAAAGCCACCACACCCTTGGCCCCCTTGATGAATGGCCACCCGGCCAGCATCGGAGAGCTTTGCCCACCAAGGGTTGCATAGGCTGACCAGGTTCCCCTATGTATGGGCGGCGCAGGGCAGCCTTGTGAACCCTCTGTGCCCCACACCCACCCAGCGGTGAGGGTTGGGCACTGGCACAGCATATTTTGTTCACCCTCTGTGCCCTGCACCTACTCCTGCCTGGTGCGCTTATCCCAGGCACCGACAAAGGATGTAACATCTCCTCTCATACACACATCGATATGAGGAACTGTTGGAACGATAGTGCTTCAGGCACCACTAGTGTTTGAGGTAAAATTAGCCCCTACTAGAAATGGCAGCTTTCTTTGTGTTGGCACTTAATACAGTAAGCCCATGACTTATGTGGGGGTTACATTCCAGGAAAAGCACCTAAAGCCAAAATAGTGTATAGTCAGAGCACATTGGGTGCAATGGCAGGTGGAATTGCCATTTTTCCCACTGGACACCCACCCTCTAAAAAAAAAAAATTTTGCCAAACACATAAAGCTGATTGTGCACAAGTTAAATGTGTGCAAGTTGTGAGTGTACTGTACTGTGAATTTTCCTCTTCATTGAACTGGGTAGCACTGCTTCACTGCACGCTTTACGACATCTGTGAAGGTATTTTTTAATTACACCAGGTTTTCCCAGAGTGAAGATTGCTGTTAACATACATGAGGTAGATTGTTGGTGTGCATTTGGTTTTGGCTTTCTTAAGTTTTTTATTATGTTGTATTATTTCATTTAATTATAAGCTGTTTTGCGGGCCTCATGGCTAAAAGGTGCTCTATATTACTTAGGTAATAAAAGGATTCTCCCTGATTATATGGTGAGAATTTCTCAGTACTAGGAAAAGATCCCTATGTTTCAAGCACATTGGCAATGAGCCAGGGTCTGAAGAATCCCTGCACCTAATCTGCTCATTGTACCATACTTTACTCCTTCAGTCAACACCAGTGCAATTGCCAAGTTGCCACCTCTTTAAAAGCCCATTAAAAAACTTGCCTGGTAGCATTATAGGTGTTTTCCCTTCACTACCTGGAGACCGTAATTGCTTTGAAACCTTCTCATTGGTATGCCATGAGTGTAGCTCTTGGTTAAACCCATCTGCCCAACCTAGTTTTGTATCCTGTCAGCACACTGCTTAACTTGTGGTACCACCATAGTTTTTTATTGCTCACTGCTAAAGTCAGGAACTTGTTGAAGGAACTGTGCAGAAGTTTCAAACATAGGTAACACTTCTTAGGAGACACTCAAGGTGTCTAGTCTGAATTTACAATATATATATATTTATGTGAATTGCCCCGAGACCTCTGGGTATAGAGTGGTATATAATTTCAATAAATAATAATATTTACAGATTTCAGCACTGTGCATTATGGAATACACACACAGTCTAAGGGAAAGGAGTGGGGCAGACAGAAAACTGCTTGGACCTGTACCTAGAAAGCCCAGGACAAGCAGAAAACCATTCAAACCCGTGCTTTCTAGGTACAGGAAAAGCAGAAATGTGGATTGGCCCTAATTTCCATATGCCATAGTACTGAACTATACTGCATAATCCTAGCAAGATGGATACTGCCAACATCAGAAGAATACTGTTCCCATGTATGCCTCTTGAGCAGGAGGGGGATTGGAGGCACTGTGTTGAGGGAGCTGTGCTCAGACAGATAGGAGCAAGACCTACCTCTCTGGATTCTTATATTGTATTTCTTAACATTTGTGACAGTTCTGAGACCCTCCAGTAGGTGGTGCTTAAACAACAGGAATGTGTGTCCTTAATTTTAATTAATAGTGCAAAGCTGAAAACCCAAGAATCATTCAATTAAATGTCCTATGATTTACCCTTCATCCTGTCACTGATAGCCTTGTAGTTTCTTTTTTCCATTTCAAGCCCCCGTAAAGGCAATTGCAATAGGCAAGGATAGGTTGTTCAGTGCTTCCTTAACTGAAATTTCATTTTTCCCCTTCAAAATAAAGAAGAAAGTAAAAAGTCTCTTTACAGACTGACTGCATTTGAATGATCTTCTCTTAGCTTAAAAAGTCAGCGTGCAAAGAATAATATTGGCCATGCACACAGTCCCTTCACGTGAGCCAGCAAACAAACCAGGAAGGAAGTATTCCATTAGCTATGGATCTGATCATTGTACAGTATGATGTTTTCAGCTACTTCATTATACACTACCATTATTTGTTTTTCAGTTGACAGTTTATAAATATTCTTAAAAACAAATAAACATTTCCCTATTTCATCCAAACTAGGAAACAGGTAGTTAAAGGGCTTTGGAACAAGTCAGCCTATTAGCCCGAATCCCAAAGACAAGCAGCCACTCTCTCATCAAATAGAAAGCTCAAAATAGCTCCAAAAGTGGCATATTGATCTAGGTCATTTCACAGGAATTTTACAGAAGATGGCGGGGAGGGAAGTTAAATAGTTGGATCTAGGACATTGCCTATTCATAGACTCTCTAGAATAAGGAGAGGGAACTGTTGGCCCTCCATATGTCCTTGGACTCCTATCAGCTGTGTGGCCAGTGGTCAGTGAGAATTGATTTATTACCCCAGTAATCACTTTACACTTTAAAAAAGGTCTCAAATGGATTTACAATACAGTGGTACTTCGGGTTAAATACGCTTCAGGTTACAGACTCCGCTAACCCAGAAATATTACCTCGGTTAAGAACTTTGCTTCAGGATGAGAACAGAAATCGTGCTCCAGCGGTGCGGCGGCAGCAGGAGGCCCCATTAGCTAAAGTGGTGCTTCAGGTTAAGAACAGTTTCAGGTTAAGAACGGACCTCTGGAATGAATTAAGTACTTAACCCGAGGTACCACTGTATATACAATACAATAAAACATATTAAACAAAGCACAATATATATAAAGTAGCAAGTATATTAAAAAATACTAAATCCCGGATCGAGGTTTGTATCTAAAGTAGTACTAAATCACTCATTGCATTAGTGCAATGATTTTAGCTTGCACCACAGAACTCCGCCCCCTCCTTCTCCCATGAAGGATGAGACAGAATAAAAGGATTTCAAGTTAGCCTCCAGCAAGTTAGAAAAGTTTTATTTGCATAACTAAGCAACAGGGGAAGAAAAATCAAACTTTTGCATGTATAAAAACATTTATTATAAATATTTTAGTTAAAACATGTGATTTTTATCAAATATAATCTGTGGTCTTGCAAATACAGTTTTTAAAAATTGTTTAGCAATTTCCCCACCCATTATTAAATATCAGATGGGCTCCCTTTGTTATTCCACACTCACAGTTTAGTGTCACAGTGTAAAAAGCTAAAAGACAGTGAAAATAAAGTTGAGGATGAGAGGTCCAGTTTATGATCAGATGACAAGCTTGGCAAGGAAGAGGATGTTTTCCTTTTCTATACATGAAGAGATATATATATATACACACACAAGTATAAGTTCTGAATATAGTACAAGCTTTCTGAGCAGAGTAACATGCTGCTTTCTGCTTTTGGAATCTATTTTCTCTTGCAAGCAGAACTGGTTGTTTTATGTAAGTGTTAACTCTACAGAAGCTCTTTCATTTGCACCAATGTTTGCAAGAAGATTAAAAATTCCATGGGGTGGGAAGCCACTGTGTCCCCAAAACTGTACTAATCCACTTCACTGAACATCTTATTGATTGATGTTTCCTTGCTTCTTAAAATCCAATGGCTTTAAAAAATAAAAAGGAGAAAGTGGAAAACAGCTATGGACCTACACAGAGAATGCAATGGAATGTGGCCAGAACTTAGCAGTTCTATTTGTTGCTCAAAAAGTACAGTCGTTTGTATACATGGAAAGGGTAAAATTGAATGGTGACTGCTGTATCCCTGAACAGAATCTTTATGAGTTAAAAAATGGCTTGGACCCAGAAAAGCATGAGTAGAGTTCTGCCCACACAACAAGGTTTTCCTGCCACCTCTTTCAAGTCATGGTACCTTGTGTCCCCTTGAAAACCTGCTTGCAGGGGTCAAGGGATGATGGAGGATATGCAATGTGGGGGCTGCATTGGAGGAGTGGGGTGGAATTGGCTTGCAGAAGAATTTGAGGATTGAGTGCCTGCTATTCACCCAAGAAGCTCTTTGGATCTCAGCCAATATTTACTAACTGGGTTTCCCTTCATTACTGGGGAGCTGTTGTACCAGAAAGCTGTCGTCTTTTCCCTCCACCCCCAATAGTGAGCACAAAGACGGAAAAGAATGATACATGAGGAATTGGGGCATTTATTTGCACATGAAAGGATTGTGATCTGCACCTAGAAGAAGGGTCAGCTTGTTTAGAAGCAAGAAATGGTTTTGTAAAATTCAGGAGGAGTCAAAAGGTATACAGAAAGGAAGCCCGAGGGAAATTACAGAGCTATGACACAGAGACATTCAGAAGGACACAAGGAGTGTTTTCTGACCAAGATGCAAATGGTAAGCACTACTATCAGGTGCTTCAATCATCTGCCTCAGGCTAAAGCATTAGGACATTTTGATTCTTCTAAGCAATGCCTATTACAGAAATAAAGGGGGTTGCTTGAACCACTCCTGGTTTTGCATCCTTCTGAATGCCACTGTGTGTATGGCACCCCCCCCCCCCAGCATCTAGGTAGGAGGCTCAGAAAAAGAAAAGAAAAGGCTTCAAATCAGTTTTGTTCCCTCTCCTGGTCCTTCGCCTTGTCAAAGGCAAAACTTGTAAGATTGTACAAAGTCCCTCAGGTGGCCGATAGGTTGCCTCAGTTATTGACTGAATGCAGACTTGAGTTCTCGGAAGGCTGCTCTGCGGTGACGTCTCTCCTCTTCTTCACGTTTTCGCTCATCTTGCTCTGCTTTTATCTCTGCTTCAAACTTACTGGCTGAGGACAAAGCTTGAACCTAGAAATAGAGGAATAAAATTGTAACACAAAGGAAAGATTGAGAGATGGGTTTGTATTACATCTGGGGTAGGGGACCTCTGGCTTGTGCGACAATTTTGGCCTAACAGTGGGTCCAATTTGGCCCATGAGGCCATTTCCCCAAACCACACCCACCTGTCAACCAGTGGGTGCCATGGAGTGACAGCTGATGGGGCAGAAATTTAATTCTGTTGGCTAACTTGCCAAAGTTAGTCTGCAAAGGGCAGGGGAGATATATAAACATCTGGCTTGCAGGGTCAAAAGGATTCCTACCCCTATATTTCCATCATTGGCAACTTATTTCACTTATCTAAGACAGCTAGCTCTTAGCTGCCCTACAGGTGCTGTGAGATCACCAGTTCTAGCCAGAGTTGTACACAGTCAGCTTCCAGTACTGACAGACACTTAATTTCCCCTGAACTTGATATGGGAGAAAGGATGGTGTTTTAACCAAAACCCACAATGGACTCATCCACACATCCTGTTAATGTTTGCATCTCCCAGACTAGCAACAAGTTCAGAAGAGACACGTATGAAAAACTATATGCTGCAAACCATCTGAGCCCTCAGGTTGTTAAGCACAGCTATTTCTCTAGCCTGTACGATGTAGTTCAGAATATGGTTAAATGCCCTGACTGGTTGTGCTCACCTTGATTTGCTGTAAAATGAGAGGGTAATTTAATTTAGGGAGAAAAATATATTGTGACCAAGCACCAGGGGTACTACTATAGAAGAGTTATCAGTACTGAACTTAATAGATGACAGTTATCATCTTCCCTTGCTCTTGGCCCATGAGACTTTACCATGCAATTGGAATTATCTGCAGAGAGGGGCAGATCATGTTGTATATTCACAGCACAGCCTTCGCCAACCTGATGCTTTCCATGTGCTTTGGACTACAATTGCCATCAGCCCCAGCCAGCACTGGACTTATGAGAACTGTAGTCCAAAACACATGGAAAACACTGGGGTGGGGAAAGCTCCCACCATACAAAGATTTGGGGGAGGTGTTACACTACCTCAAAAGTAGCTGACAACATTGACTTGGTGGTTGTTGGTTTTTAAAAAAGAAAACTATGTGGGTTTTGCTTTCATAGTGAGACACAGGAAACGGAACAAGCATTCATTAGATCTGATTCATCCAGTTTCGGTTCCACTTGCACTTTCACCCAATCTGAAACAATTGCACTTTCAGCTTTTAACACAGCACTCTGGTTTACATTAAAGCAGGGAAATTTCCAGGTGCACCACTTTCCCAGTCTGAATCATTAACTTGTGCTCCAGGTGGTATCATTGAGTTGACATACAGCAGAATCCGACACATGGTTATTCAGAAGTAAAACTCCCTGTGTTCAATGGGGCATACTTCCTAGGGTGATTAAGATTGCACCCTAAGACTTATGAACCCCTCCATCACCTGATTCTAAGATATGTTTTTCCTACCTTTGCTTCAAAGAAGTTCTTGGCTCCTTTCACTCCCTCAAGGGCGACATCTATTTCGGAAAGTTTCGCCAAAGCCAGCAGGCCACTGTCTTCTTCAAGCTCCCCAGCTGCAGCTTTGTGGAAAATGAGTAGAAACTATACAAGAAAAAAAATAGTAATTTAGAAAAAAGTAAGAGGATGAGCACTTAAGCCTAAACTTTCATGACTGGGAGCTGTAACAGCTTAGGCAGGAAAATCTGTAATAAAGTACAGTGGTACCTCAGGTTAAGTACTTAATTCGTTCCGGAGGTCCGTTCTTAACCTGAAACTGTTCTTAACCTGAAGCACCACTTTAGCTAATGGGGCCTCCCGCTGCTGCCGTGCCGCTGGAGCACGATTTCTGTTCTCATCCTGAAGCAAAGTTCTTAACCTGAGGTAATATTTCTGGGTTAGCGGAGTCTGTAACCTGTAGCGTATGTAACCTGAAGCATATGTAACCCGAGGTACCACTGTAGTGAACTTATTTAAGGCAAAAATATGTGAGACTCAGGAATGTGCCAACATTTAATTATAACGTAAAAAGAGCTATAGGGGATGAATTTGATCAGAGCAACTGAGCTGGGGGAAGATAGGTTTAATCCGTCTGTAAATCCATTTCCCTGATCTGAAGTCTCTTCCTCACCTGTGCCAGTGCAAAGTCGGTGGGGCAGGAGACCAAAACTGGAGAAATGGCATGTTGTCTCCACCCTGCCACATACTCCACTTTTCTAATAAAACCTGAAGCCTTTCATGATTTAGGTAAACACTAAAATATTAGGAGATCTAATAATGAATTTCCCATATCTCTTCTGTTTTGTCCTCAGGATAGCTTATTTTATATCAATGACCATTTTACTATTTATGTAGATCATCTATATATGAATAATCTGAGTCCAAAGAAGAAACCAAAAGGAAGATAGCTCCACTGCCACTGCTCTGTGCCTACTTGTTTGGTCCGGGAAAATGTAACAACAGCCCTGATAGATCAGACCAAAAGCCACAAAGTCCAGCATTCTGTCCTCCCTGTGGCCAAAGCAATGCCTATGTGAAGTCCATGAGCACATGATGACAACAGAAATGCTCCCCACTCAATACAGTCAGTGTGTGTGTGTGTGTGTGTGTGCGCGCGCGCGCGCATGTGTGCTTTGACTCAGGCCCTTTCACTTGTCAAACAGCCCTATGACACTTGAAGAAACTAGACTGAGCTGGGAAAGCTGGGAGTATATGGAGGCACAAGCTTGTGTGTGACTGGTCTGAGAGGGAGATGTCTCATGCTGCCTCTCTTCCTAATATCTTGCACCTTCTTCATTCTCCATGTCCCCCCCTGCCCCCCATCCACCCCAAGTTACATTTAAAATGGTGAATTTGTGACATAGCACTCAATAGCACCTTATCTATCTGGTCTGCTCATTTCTTCAGGCTGATGCTGAACCCAGTTACTTCACCAGATCACTGACTTCTTGAGATGCCAGTGCACTGTGCCCTAGCACTTCTAATCACTCTGGCTTCATTCCTCCTCTGGCACAAGCAACAAGTCATGAAGCCTTGGCTTGTCATTATATCCAAACATGGGATGGTGGTGGGTTTCCATCTAAAAAAAGCGTGATCACTTTATCAGCATGAAAGGGAGGAGCAATCCCAATTTGGACCTAATGGCAAGCCAAGATTTCATGGCTCCTTGCCCCTACTCAGACCTAGGGGAAGGACCAGAGCCAGAGTGAGCAGGCAAGGTGGACTAGCATACTGCTCGGTCCCAATACACCACAGCTTACTGCTGTGTGCAAACTGGCCTAGTGGCTCCAAACTAAATAGCACCAATACTGCAATACCCCAACTCTTCTTCTATAGTCAAAGGACTCATCTAAGGTCCTAAATAGCATAAAACATCCAAACAGGGAATGCCAGTACTACAGTAATTCAGCTTTCAAATTTTGTATGTGTGTGTGATCAGAGTGGATTTCTATCCTCTGAAAAGCTCACATTCTCTCACTACAGGGCAGCATGCAAGATACCAGAAACTGCACCCAGCTTCTTTCATCAGGAAATTAGGCATCTGGCAGAACCCTTTGTTCCCAAGCTTCCCCCGCATGCCCCCCCCTGCAAGCTCCCAGCTGCTTACTAATTCAGCGTTTTAAAAAAAAACAAAGTTGAAAAATTCCCAAAGTCCCTCAGGGATGGGAGGGGGAGCATTACGAAACTGCTGGGCTCTTTTCTAGCAGCAAATATAGGATGGGTGTGTCCAGCCAAATGTTTGGTAAGTTTTGCTGCCGCAGTGTGCTTGACAGGTCCTTATACTGAATCACATTCCCAGCCTCAACACATCCCTCAAGAGTGACACCACCATGACACTGCCATGACTCACTCCAGAGGCTGAAAACTGGGAAAGGATAGAGGGAAGGGCTCTATGACTGGGCTAACACCCCTCCCACTAGATTCCCTTCTGAGAGTAGCATAATTTTGCTTCCGATACTTGGCAAGTGGCTAAAAGCTTTTCTGCAGCTGGAAAAAAGTATGTACGCAGTTACAAAGCTGCCTTTTATAGAGATACATTAGTCCATCTACAATACCATCTACTTTGCCTGGCAGCAGCTCCCCAGTCTCTAGCAGAGATCCATTTAACAGAGACCGAGGAAGGTGCCAAACCTGACTCTCCGAGTCCTGGGTGTATAAACTGGAAGAAGCTGGTTTTTAATCAGCTGTGCCCACCTGAGATCTTGGTGCAGGACCAACAGAAAAGGGTTGAGGTGATCTGTAATAATTCTATACCGCTTGGCTAGACTTTCTGTCCAGTCCATTGCCAGGTTGGAGGGCTTGTACCTGGTGGTGGGCGACTAGGTCCAAATAAGGATTCGATTACAGTGCCACCTACCCTGCCTGAGATGACAGCGATAATTATTATGGGTTTTCTGGACTTTACCCTACAGAATCACTACTTCCTGTCGAGGGTGGCTCAGGAATATATAAACTTCCCCACTTGACCTGTGAAACCATGCCCACCTGCCCCACACCTTATTGTCATATGTGATGTCAGGTGCTGGGCAAGTCCCAATGTGGCTGCAGAGAAACAGGTGAGAGCTGGAAGCGAGCTCTCAAAGGTTCCTTTGATAGAGCAAGGTGAAGTCCAACTTCTGTTGTCTATGCTTTGATAACCTCTTAGGTTAGATGACTGCAGCGCGTTATATGAAGAGGCTTTGGAAACTGCAGCTGGTGCAGAATTCGGCAGCAAGGTTGCTCAATGGGGCAAGACGGTTTGAACATATTACACTGTTCCTGGCTGGACAGCACTGGTTGCAGATTAGTCTGCGGGCCCAATTCAATTCTTTTTGACCTATAAAGCCTTAAATGGCTCAGGACTGCAGTATCTCAAGGACCGCCTCTCTTCATATGAACCTACCCGGACCCTGAAACCTGCCAGGGAACTGCCATCAGCTCAGAGGCGAGAGGTGGAAGGGCAGTTGTGTTACAGGGAGCCTCCGAAGATCTTGTGAAGCAGTTCTTCCTCTGGCGAGGAGGGAAGCCCTGCCTCCAGTGGGGAAGGGGCACAGGGATCAGAAGATGCTAGGGAGAGCCTCAACACCGAGCCTGAGCAAAGCAGAGGGGAGCCAAGTCCCCCTTTGCCAGCATCCACTCTGCGCAGTAGGTTTGGGGACAGAAAGTCACATGACTGTTATACTGGGCAAGGTATAAATAAGGACCGCCCACTCCCAGATTCTGCTAGCGACTGAGCAGACATGGACTTGAGATGCTCTGCACTGTAAATAGTTTTGTACAGATAATAAAGCCTGGAAAAGACAGCTTGGAGTCTTGCCTGTTTGCTCTCGAGCAACCACAGCAGCACCTGACAGCACCATGCTTTGGGTTGATTAACATCCTATATTCTTTTAAATGTGAGGTTGGGGGAGGGGTGTTACTGGTCTGTTCTTGTTCTTGTTTTTATTATGTATTTTGTTTGATTTTTAATCTTGTATTTTTATGCTGTGAGCCGCCCTGAGATCTACAGGTGAAGGGTGGCATACAAATTTAATAAATAACATCGATTAAAATAATAATAATAATACTAATAATAATAAACTCTGGCATGTCAATTACGTTCACCACCACTGAGCCATGGATCCTCTCAGTTTCAGTGGTGACCTATCAAAGTGATAAAGAAACAGTTACTATATTGAAAGAAGCCTGGTATAAGTAGTTGGTTTTCCGGCTTGTCCATTTTGGTGACCTTTGTGAGCCAGAAGCTATACACAAACAAATTTACGATTTATTTAAATAACAGGTCCAGCTAACTGGGAGTGCATCCCATTCAAGCCATTTGCACCCTTTCCTCAAACACAAGTAAGCACATCACATGCAGAACAGTCTGTTCCAAACAAACTGAAGCTGCAGTTGCAATGTCGCCAATGGAGATCCCCCGGGCTTTCAGATTTTCTGACGCTTGCTTGGATCACTATTATACTAGATATTACTTCCCCCTGTTCCAACAACACCCCCTCACAGAAGAAGCACCCAAAGGTCTATTACCAGCAAATGTTCTGAGATCCAAGACCTACTCTAGTCCAAAGAATGTCAGGTTGGTCCCTGTAAACACGTTGGCATGACCAGCTGTAGCAGAGTGAGCAAATGCTCCAGAGTCTTCTGCATTGGGCAGGTTCCTCCATTTGGCTGAGAAAGGAGGGAAATATGCTGTTGTACCAGCTGACATAGCCAGAAAAGGCATGTGGGAATGACTCACTAAACAGCTGGGAACAAGTCATAGGTGCAAGTTGCCAAGTCCAGATCATCTATGCACATGGGTAGAAGGGACTATTCTGTGTAAATGGCAAATGATTTGAGCACGTTCACATTGTCCGCATGCCTTCTGGAGAGATTCTTCACATTGCTACACAAACTTTTGGGGACATCATCCACAAGGCGTGGGTGTGTTCAGGTTTTGCAAAGTCGTATGCCTACTGCGTGCTCTTCAGAAAGTAAAGAAACCCATACATCCAGCATAGTAGCCAAGCCTCAGAGTAGTGATTTATAGGATGCTTTAGACCACTGTGTGGATGATGGGGCTGAGTCTATTTCCACACAACACAAATTTTTATAAGTAGGAAAAGGGCACGTCCACATGTATCATATACAAATATTGGCCCCATGTTACTAACAGCAGACACTGATACAGAGAAGTTGCAGGCATATTGCTTAAATGCAGAAACTTTCTTCACCTTGGGATCTGGGCTAGAATGGTGTGGAAGCAATTGGTGATATATTGATGGGTTGATAAGTACAAAATTAACTTTATTAAAACACCCCTTGGGAAAGGTACGGCGGAATAAGTAACCATTACAAAAGCAAACAGCTGCACAAATTTCAGAGGTATGAAATGAACCTCCCTGGGGAATTCTTTTTCCTGTAGCAAAGGGCACAAGGTGCAGCCAGAATCAACATGGAAATAAATACGATGCTCAACTGCTGTTGGTGGCCAACAGTAAGAGCCACACAGGCCAAGTAATAGGAAGTAAACAGGGACAAGTTGCTTATTTCTAGGTTGAAACTTCTAGTTGGCTTCAGCCTGTACAGAATCGCATATTCCCCCAGAGAGCAATTTTGCAGCCTTTTATAGGCTTGTTCCTCAGTTGCAATAGATCTGCACAAATCACTCTTTTCATCTACTTCCTTAATCCTATTTTTAAAATGCAGAGAAAGCAGTTCTAATTTCCTTGAATGTTGCATGTCTAATGAATCATCTTTTTTGTGCTGATCTGCAAGACCATGGTGGGCAAGCGAAATGCTCTCTTGCAAAAAGTAACTTTGCACTACACCCTCCTCCTGCGCTTTTAGCTCTCATGGTGCCATCATGATGAGATATAAAAAGTTTCAAACTTATTTACTGTCAAAAAAAGTTATTGCTCTTCCATTTCTTTCCCACTGCAAAAAGCATCACATATATGTTATACTGGAGAAGGAACTGGCAAGCCACTCCAGTATTTTGCCAAGAAAACTCCATGGACATCAAATAGGAGAAGCTTTGAGAAGAGAGAGTGAGTTTCCAAGGCATGCTTTGGTTCATGGCATCACAGAGAGTCGAACACGACTAAGACGACTAAACAACAACATATGTTATACACTCCATAGTATCCAGCGATCTACCTTCATACCGCCTTGCCATATCTCCTACCGCTCAGCTCCCAGCTCTTGTCTCAACACACAACCATTTTGCACCCCAGCAGGGACTGGTTTCACCAACCCCTAGGCATACCTTTAGCTCAATCTATGGTTTAGGCTCCCGGCTTTCTGCCCTACCAGTCACAACGGGCCCCAGCTACCACTGTGTGTATGCATATTCATGCATACAGACACAGACACACACACACACACAGAGAGAGAGAGAGAGAGAGAGAGAGAGAGAGAGAGAGACATATACACACACACACACATGAAGAATGACACATCCTTAGACTGCAGTTCCCTCACCAATCCTGAACCCAAACAAAATCAGACTTAGCCATCCCAATCATAAAACTAGCTGTTGAGTGAAAGTGGCCTTCATGAAGACAAAACAGGCCCCTCGATCACTTTTATTGCATAGTTTGTAATCCGACAAAAAGAAATAAAAGAAGAATGGTTATGACACCTTTCTCAAATTATTTCCGATCATTGCTCATTGTCACAGGTAGGTAACAGGAGAGGCAGAGTTGGAGAAAGCTGTTCTGCCCTACTTGTCCTTCAGTAAGTCAAGATAATACTTCAAGGACAAAGAATGAATCCTCACACATTAAATTAGAACAGCAGCAGCAAAGCAGGTGTCTGGGTTCCATTAAGAGAGAATTAATTTAGCATAATGAGCTAATCAGGGGGTGGTTTGCTGGATGCTTTGGGCATATTTTGAGAGGGTGTGTGTGGAAGGGCCAACGTCCCACAGCTCACATGGCCTGCTTGAAAAATCTTGCTAGAAGAGCAACTGGGGCGTCAGGTAGCACTTCTCTAAATGGTGCCTTTTGGGCCAAAATTGGCAAACAATATAACATAAAATAAAATATAAGCATAATAAAAACATTAAAACAGTAAAAAGGTAAAGGTACCCCTGACCGTTAGGTCCAGTTCCGGACGACTCTGGGGTTGCGTGCTCATCTCGCTCTATGGGCTGAGGGAGCCGGCGTTTGTCCGCAGACAGCTTCCGGGTCATGTGGCCAGCATGACTAAACCGCTTCTGGCAAACCAGAGCAGCGCATGGAAACGCCATTTACCTTTCCGCCGGCGCAGTACCTATTTATCTACTTGCACTTTGACGTGCTTTCGAACTGCTAGGTGGGCAGGAGCTGGGACCGAGCAACGGGAGCTCACCCCGTCGCAGGGATTTTAACCGCCGACCTTCTGATCAGCAAGCCCAAGAGGCTCAGTGGTTTAGACCACAGCACCACCCGCGTCCCATTAGAGCAGTAGTCAAGATTAAAGTGTCATCACAGAATGACATCGTATATAAACAACAATAAAAAACAGGAATTATAGTCAACAGTATTCTCTCTCTCTCTCTCTCTCTCTCTCACACACACACACACACACACAACCAATTTATCCACCAAAAGCAAAAGTAGACAGACTTTGCCTTGCACCCGAAAAGTAACAAAGGCACCAAGCGGATCTTCCTTGGAAGACAGCTTCACAACTGACATGCAACCGTATAACAGGCCTTCTCTCCAGTAGCCGTCTACCTAACCTATGAAGGTAAGGGAACCTAGAGAGTTGTGCTCCGAAACAAGATGGAAGCCAATGAACCTTTCTTGGGCACTATGTACCAGCCAGTCCACATCAATAGCTTGGCTGCCATATTCTGCACCAGATGAAGTTTCTGAACCCTTTTCAATGGTGTACCCACATATATTACAGCCTGAAAGCTACTAAAGCATGGCTAACAGTGGCTAGGTCATCCCTTTCCACTAGAAAAACACAGTTGGCAAGCCAAAAGTTGGGAAAAGGTACTCCAATGCGTTATTTTGAAAACCTATCCTGCCAAATCACACACTAATGAGAAACAATGTTCTTATTGATTAAGTAAATGACATGTTCAAAGATGGTACCACTGGAACTCTACTCCCTACACCAGGGACGTCCAACTCCCAATAGTCTGTGATCTACTCACAGTATAAAAAAAATGGCAGTGATCTATCCATTGTCGTTGGATGGACCAGAGTTGTTGAGCTTTTTTTAGGAAGCCACAGTCGTTTTCCCCTGGGGGACCAGAGATCTACCAGGATCTACCAGGAACACCCCACAATCGATCAGTAGATCACGATCTACCTGTTGGACATGCCTGCCCTACAAGAAGGGGAGGCACTCACACTGAGAAAGGATTACATCAGGCATCCCCAAACTTGGCCCTCCAGATGTTTTGGGACAACAACTCCCATCATCCCTAGCTAACAGGACCAGTGGTCAGGGATGATAGGAACTGTTGTCCCAAAACAGCTGGAGGGTGAGTTTGGGGGTGCCTAGATTACATTTTCTGGCTCTTCCGCCTCTTCAGGCAAGTGGAGCTAGACAATACCCATGTGGTAGTGCTTTAGTGCACACTTGAGAATGCCCCCTTCTATACCTACTGCTACAATGAGGGGAATAATTTATTACAATGTGGCCCTGAACCCCAGAAGTTGAAACATGTAATAGCATTGCTACTAGCAGGTGACATTTGCAAACCATGACATGAACAGCTGAGTGTAGTGTCACAAGAAAAGAAAATTGTTCAGAATTAATTCAGCTTTCTCTTGATTAGGAAAGAAGTTTTCATATAAGAAGAATGAGATGATTATTTCTTAGTTTTTCTACTAGCAACATGGAAAGTTTAGGTTAAAAGTTCTTCTGACCTTCAAGCCTCAGACTTTCAATCCACATAGCTTGTGTCTTACAGTATGCAGAGGATGTCTCTGTATCTAGTATCATGCCACAACACCTGAGCCTGGGAAATTGCTATCTGGTGTTCAATAAGCTGGAGTTTTCCACAGAAGTTAAAGCACAGCTGCTCCAAACAGCATAGGCTTAAAGGAGGAAGTGAGTTGGTGAAGGGACACATTTGTTGTGATAGCAGAAGTTCCACATTTTTATTCCCCATTTGGTTTTGCATTACATTTTATTTTCTGCTGACATTTACCTCACGGAAGCTGAGTTTGCCATCAAAGTCTTCATCCACTTCCTTGATCATGTTCTTCAGGCCCAGATGAGTCTGAGGTGCCCCAAGTTTCTCCATCATCAGCTTCAGTTCCATAAGGTCAATGTAACCATCCTTTCCAGAGTCATACCTTAAAAAGGAAGGGGAAAATGAGAGACATGAGAGATGTCAGAGACACGTAGCTTTGTTGGCTCAAAGGCCTTCAGTTTAAGGAGTGTTCAATGCTCCCTTGTACATAATGTAGTTCCAGCTAGTCAGTGCTGTCTCAAAACATTTTGGTGCCTGGTACTGATCCCCAATAGTGCCCAAAGAATGCTTTTAAAAGCCTCACTGGCACCATTCAGGCACAAATTCCTGCTTTCATCTGTTTACCCACTCCATGTTGCTGCCTGAAGGTGATCACTTTGCACAGCCACATGGCAGGGCCAGACTTGAAATAAGCTACTTCCAGAGCTCTCAAGTCTTTCACGACAGAGCATTCTACAGAGAAAGAGAAATGTAGGTTTAGGTTATCCAGAAAATTATCTGGCACAGAAATTTATACCATTGCCCATTTAAAAATAGTTGATACAGTCAAACCTTGGTTCCCGAACAGCTCCGTTTTGGAATGTTTCGGCTCCCAAATGTCAAGAACCAGGAAGTAAATGCTCCAGTTTTCGAACGTTTTTTGGAAGCCAGACATCTGACGCGGCTTCTGCTTGAGTGCAGGAAGCTCCTGCAACCAATCGGAAGCTTCCAAAACGGATTACGTTCGACAACCGAGGTCTGACTGTACCGGCTTTCCCCAACCTGCTGCCCACCCCCAGATGTTTTAGATTAAAATATCAGAGATGTAGTCCAAAACATCTGGAAGGGGCAAGTTGTGGAACGATGTTTCAAATGGATGAAACACCCATTCAGTACTATCCAAATGTGCACATACTTGATGTTTACTAATTTCTAGTGTAACTTCTATGTAGGCAGTCAAGTGTGCAATCATGGACCACAGACGACTTGAGACAAAAGTAAGTCAGATATCCACATAGTAAAAATAGCTTGACTTTAGAACCTATTTTTTTTGAAAAGATAGTTAAGAAGTGGGCACTCATTTCTGAAAGGAGTGGCTGAGATCCCTTCAACTAAAGTAGTAATATTGATGTTGAAATGCATTTTCCTTTTATCAGCCTATTACATTATTCCAAAGATATGAAGCGCCTTTTAACGGCAAGTGTCTGGCTTCTGATTGCAAAACATGTGCTCAATAGCATGTTCAAACACACACACACAAACAGCTGAACTCAATGGCAGTGAAAATAGATGAACTGGAATCTAAAATTGGATAGCACAGTTCCAAGCACAACAAAGGAGCAGTTCATATATATAAATATATATATGGAAGGTTCCTTATCATGGGGGATGGGGGTGGGATGGGGAGCTGAATAATTACTGAAGCTTCTCTGTTCTGCATTATCCTCCTAACTCTTTGCCACTCTCGCCAATATCCGGTTGCTGCCTTTTTTAAAAAAAGAAAAAGAAATGAATCCACAAGGGCAGAAACCCAGTTTTGCAGATAGGAAAGACCAATATAGAAGGAACAAAAAAGGGAGCAAGGAGCAATTAAGAGGGCCAAAATGGTGTGTGTGTGTGTGTGTGTGTGTGTCTAGGGGCTGGGAACAGACACTCCTCCCTGCCCAATATAGAAACCAAAGGGGCTGCTACAGGACTCCTCCTCCTCTGCACTGGGCTGCTTCAGAAGGGACAGAACTTATGGGCTCTCCACTACCAGTCCTCAGCAGACTAGTAAAAACAGGCAGATAAATTCTGACAGCTTATTTACAAGGCTGCTGTAAACTGTCATTATAACCGGAAACCCCACAAGCAGTGATAGGTACTTGGAGCAGAAAGAAAACGTTAAGCCCCTTTTCCTTAGCATGACACTCCACCTGTGGGGATAGGGGAATTGCAGCAAGGCAGTGCTCATAGAATCAGAGTTGGAAGGGACTCCAAGGGCCATCTAGTCCAACCCCCTGCAATTCAGGAATCTCAGCTAGATCATACATGACAGGTGGCCATCCAACATCTGCTTAAAAACCTCCAAGGAAGGAGAGTCCACCACCTTCTGAGGAAGAACGTTCTACTGCCCATGTTCAAGGCAAGGCTATAGCAGTCAAGTGGATTATTATAATCTAAGGAGGACTCAAGCACTTCCACCTACTTTGTTTGTTTCTTACCTGCACTTTGCCATGAGGTCTCAGGGAGGTTTACAATGATTTAAAAATACAGTATTGAAATCAGTTAAAACAAATTACAGCCACAATTCCAGCAAAGATGGTGGGCACTGCTATGCTCCGACGTAAAGAGAGAACAGATAGCGTACTAAAAAGAAATATATCATGGGGAGTCACAGCACAGAATACAAAGGTATTTCCACAAACATAGGCTTACTAAAGGTATTCTGGAACCTTGGAAGCTGCCTTATACGAAACCAGAACATTGGGTCCATCTGGCTCATTATTGTCTCTATGCCAGTAGTGAGGAACCTTTGGCCCTCCAGATGTTGCTGAACTAGAACTCCCATCAGCCCCAGCAAAAGGATAGCCTAGCAGTGGTAGCCCTCTAGCTGTTTTGGGACTACAATTCCCATCATCCCCGACCCTTGGTCCTGTTAGCTAGGGATGATGGGAGTTGTAGTCCCAAAACAGCTGGAGGGCCAAGTTTGGCCACCACTGGCCTATGAGCAGAGATGAAGGGAGTTGCAGTTCAGCAACATCTGGAGGGCCAAGGGCTCCCCATACCTGCTCTGCACTGACTGGCTGTCACTTTCCAGGATTTCAGATGGGAGTCTCTCCCAGCACTACCCAGAGATGCCTGGGGACTGAACCTTGGACCTTCTGCATGCAGAGTAAATACTCTGCCACTGAGCTACAGCCATTCCTCTAGCTCAAAGCAATGTTCTGAGAGCTGCCCCTTTTGAAAAAGAGGGGCTCGGATGCTGGTGCACAAGGAGGAAGGCAACTTTGAAGGAGGAGCAATAGCTCCACAGGGGTTAACCGAGTGTACTCAGGATTCACAGCCACCGGAGCAAGTCTCACGTATCTGTCATTCCAGCACACAGGCAGTACAAAGCAGGGATTGTGAGAAACTGGGTCTTGCCAGCAATGGCAAAGCAATGCACTATCCCGGCAGTACAATAGGAGTTTAGTGCGCCGTGCCAGAGGCAGCCTTCAAAGCACAGCTTCCCAAAGTTGTGCCGCCTCAAAAAGCAGAGTGGCTATGGAATACTCAATCTGTTCTCAATTCAGCAGGACCTAGGAAGCAGATGAAACAGCTCAGCACAATACAAAAGGAATTAGAGGGAGATAATGTTTCTCCTCCTCCTCCTCCACTGAGTCCTGAGAGGCAGCACTGAGACATTTAAATGGGGGGGGGGGGGAGAGAGAATCTCGTTCTGTGGGTGTGGAGCAAGAAAGACAAACTTGTTTTTCCAGAGCAGAAAGAGCTCAGCACAAATTCCTGCAGGGAGTGAAGGTTGCATCACATCGCTGGCCTGCAGCATTCCCCACAAAGGGAGAAGTTGTTTTAAGGCCCCACGCTCAGCCATTCCAGAGTGACACGGTACCAGGCATTATTATGATCGTACCACAGCAGTGCTTCATCAACTGCACTGGATCCCGGTCCATTTCAGGCCTCAATACAAAATGCTGGTTTGGGGGCTAGCACGCCCATCTTCAAATATGCCTGCCTAGATACTAAGACTTTGATATCTGAGGCCCTTATCTGGGTATCCCTGCCACCCCACCAAATATGCAACAGTTGGCTAATGATTTTTAACAGTATAGCTTCTGATTTTTTTTTTTATTTTGTAAGCTGCCTGTGAAATTGTTTGAAGGGCAAGGGGGGTAGAAGTTATAATAAACTAATTTGCAACACTCTCTTTTACAGGAAGCTGCATGTATAATTTCAGGCATATAAAGACGGCTGAGCTTCCCCCAGAGTTTCAGTAAAGCCTCCTGTGCTTCAATCAGTACCATGGATGAAATCTACTATATGTTTTGGAAAGTTGTTTTTTTGTCTGTCTCCTACGTATTGAACACCTCTTAAGATATCATAACCAAAATTTGCAAGATGGTTCCCAAGATCAAGGAGAAGAGTTTCCACATACGTTTGGATACAACTGAACATCATTTTGAATCAAGATGGCAGACTGGACTTTTCGAAAATGGACTTTTCTTAGAATTCCTGAACAACATTGGGTACAAGGCCTCTAGTAAGTCATAATGCCCTGAGCACCTTTCCTTTGCTAATGCCATCTTTGCCCACAAAGCATCAAGCCAATTCTAATCTCAACTTACGTGAAATTAGTTGTTAAGAAATATCTAGGATTCTAAGTGCCAGTATTTCCAAAGCCAGCCTCTCTTGAGGGATGTGACTGACAGTGCAACCCTAAATAGTAAAGGTAAAGGTACCCCTGCCCGTATGGGCCAGTCGTGACCAACTCTAGGGTTGCGCGCTCATCTCGCTCAAGAGGCCGGGAGCCGGCGCCGTCCGAAGACACTTCCAGGTCACGTGGCAAGCGTGACGAAGCTGCAACTGGCAAGCCAGCACCAGTGCCGCACACGGAAACGCCGTTTACCTTCCCGCTATAAAGCAGTACCTATTTATCTACTTGCACTTAGGGGTGCTTTCGAACTGCTAGGTGGGCAGGAGCTGGGACCGAACAACGGGAGCTCACCCCGCCGCGGGGATTCGAACCGCCGACCTTACGATCAGCAAGTCCTAGGCACTGAGGTTTTTCCCACAGCGCCACCCGCGTCCCATGCAACCCTAAATATCTCTCCTCAAAAGCACATTCTGAGTTAAATGGGACTTACTCCCAGATAAGTGGGCATGGGATTGCAGCCTAAATTTCTTTTTGTAAGGAAAAAAAGAGCCAGAATTAGGGGAGCAAAAACTGCTGGCATCAGTATAACATTGTAAGGAATGCATGATGCTTATCTGTTTAATTTGAGGGATGAAATAAAATTTGAAAAGCAAAACGGAATTTCTTCAGTGCTGATAATGTAAGATGCCACACCAACAAATTCATGCAGACGAAGCTACAATTTTGTTTCAGAGATAGCAATCAATGTGTTAACATTATGTGAAAAAAGAGGGCTTGACCCAGTTCAACAAGCTCCCAGTGATAGAGGGAGAAAAAATGCAGTTAGAAGCCACCCTTTTTGAATATGTTTGTAAGGAGTGTGCGAGAAGCCCTCCAACCAGGACTGATGAACCCAATGAACTGTATGTCCCACTCTAAAGAGGGAGGCCAAGGCTCCATCCAAGAGAGTTACGGTACTTGTTTCAGATGTAACAAAAAAGGACATATAACCAAATTTTGTGAAGCCCCAAAACTAACGAATTCCCCTTCATTTAAGCAACCAAACACAAGGGAATCAAGATAAAGGGAACAGGACAAAGAAATAATTTAATTTTTATCCCCCCCCCGACAAACCTAGTTGTACACAGCTGTGATACAGTATCAAAGGGCTTGGTTTCATCAAGTGTTTTCTTATCTCCCTTATAAAGAGAAAAAGCAATACTCAAAGGAAGTTGCTATTATCTTGGATTTTCAGTGATAGCCCAAACAGTTGTACTTTTTTAAAAAATGACATTAACACAGCAACAATAAAAGACAAGTCATTTATGATTGTAATGCAAAGGACAAAAAAATTTAGACCACGGGGATGGGTGTATGTCCATGTATTTGCAACTGCTATCAGATGGCACTAGGACTACGCAGGCACTGAACAGGTGGAGGAAGAAATGGAACATTTGCTGTCTCTGCCTCCATTGATGCACCTGTTGTCTCAGTCCTCCATGTGTTCAGCAGAAGTGTGAAAGGGGCTGTATGTATATAGAACTGTACACACATAGGATCCTCTTCCATTTGTTCAGGATCCCCAATGGCTCCAGAGTTCCCAAGCAAATGCACTTAACAGTTGTGTATGCAAACAGCCCATTTCAAGCTACACTGAAACCTGGAACATGATCCCACTCTAGGAGTTCAGAGAACCAGAGGGAACGTCTGCAAGGTCCTAAAATGACAGTGAAAAATATAGGCTGCCACCTAAACAAGGATATTATTGGCTTTGTAGTATTTGACTGTAGTACTTACCACATATTACTTTGAGAGTCGAATGGCCTGACCCTAGCAATGCAGGAGCAATTAGAGGCATTCCTGCCTCTTGCCACACTGACCACCTCATAAACGAAACTGAGCTAATGAAGCGTCGTTGCAGGTATCAGCAATGCAAGACCTGAAGGCAGACTCACAAGCTCAATCTTCAGAACTTACTGAAACTAGCAGCTTGCCCCGAGCAGAGAACGGTTTGAAGGTGAGCTGCAATACTGTGAAGAGTTTCTCCAAAACTGTGAGGAACAGGACCATAATAGTTCTGGAAGACTTCTCATAGTGAAACAGCCAGCTAATCACCATATTTTTCACCCTATAAGACGCACTTTTTCCCCTCCAAAAATGAAGGGGAAATGTGTGTGCGTCTTATGGGGCGAATGCAGGCTCCTTGGCTTCAGCGACAGCAACGCAAAGCCTCCGAAGCCTGCGCTCCAGAGGCTTCACGTTGCTTCTGCTGAAGCCAGGAGAGTCTGCTCTTTGAGGCTGGCGGTGGGGGAAAGCAGCGCTTCCCCCATCGCCAGCCCCAGAGGATGGGGGGCAGCGGAAAGGCGCGTGACGCCTTCCCGCTACTCTCCAACCCGGCTTGGAGGCTGGTGGTGGGGGAAAGCAGGCTTTTCTTCAAGGAGGGACAAGGGACTGACTGGCGGAGTCCGTCCCTTCTCGCTCCTGTGGGCTTTTGCGGGGGATGGGGGAATTCCCCCACCTCCCGCAAAAGCAGGCAAAAGCCGTGCGCTCTTTAAAGGGGCTGCGCGGCTTCTGCTGGCTTTTCTAGGAGGTGGGGTAATTCCCCCACCTCGTAGAAAAGCCCGTAGGAGCCGCACAGCCTTTAAAGAGCGCACCGATGAATATCAGGCATATTCATTCATTTCATTTCACATTTGCACAGCGCTTGATTGTAATAGAACCTCAAAGCATAGACCATAGAGGTGGGAGTTCGTATCCCACTTGATCAGGGTTAGCTGAGTTGGTAAAGCATGAGACTCTTAATCTCAGAGTCGCGGATTTGAGCCCCACATTGGGCAAAATATTCTTGTATTGCAGCGGGTTGGACCGCATGGCCCTTTGGGTCATGTCAATTCTGTGACTGTGTATGCTTACTGGGTGAGCTTGGGCAAACCAGCCCAGCCTTGTGACAGTAAAATGAGGGGGTTGGGGAGGTCTGCTGCCTTGAGCTTCTCAGAAAGGTGGTGCAAAAATGTGAAAAGAAAGAGAAATTACTATAGCACTTGTCAAGAACAAAGTGAAATACACCAGGCTTTCCAGCCTCACTCCTCCTACCCACCCTCCAAAAGAATTCCCCAGCATATGCCTCCTACATATCAGCAGACATTTGCTCTAGAAATAGACATATGGTTTAGAAATTCCTGTTGGTTCTTACTGTTGATACAAGAAATGAGAAGGCTGCTGGTCTAAGCAACAGCTACTAATTTTAACCAACAATTAAGGTTGGCTAAAGTGTGCTCTCTTGTAATGTTCCAACATCAGCAACTCAGATTTCATGCGCTCAATGTTGTCAATCTAGAAAATTTAGAAATACCTTTCTCTACTCTCTGTTTTCGAGGCTAGACATTTTTTGTTTCCAAACATGAAAAAACAAACCAGTGGCATTTTTATTTTATATATTATCTTATTTACTGTATTAACTATTCATTAAGGACCAATTCTTATTATGATTTTATTGCAGTTCCATCAGCATGGAATGTGCTTTACAGAATACAAGAGCCCAAGTCCAAAGGGTTTTTAATCTAGAATGCAACATGGGAAAAACAACACAGGAAGGGAAGGGGAACTGCTCTAAATTAAAGAGCTTACCAAATCTCATTTAAATAATCACCCTTAATACACGGAACAGATACCTGTAAATAATACATGAACTTAAACGATGTCAAGCTTCAAGAGCAGCAATATAGTATTCACCAGAAGTATACAAATTTTACACTAGAGAGTCCATTAACAACCAGAGGCATACCTAGGGGCTAGCAAAACCAACTATTAGATGTATTCCAAATTAAGGGTGTCTAATTAGCATAACAAGAAAGAAAGAGTAACACTTAAAAAAATAAAAAGGATTTGGGTACCCGGGCTGGTCCATTTATAGACATACATTTGTGTTTGTTTCAGGTGGGTGTGGGTGTATAAACAGTCAGGCAGCATCTTTGTTAGGACCAACAGAAACATCAGAAAAAGTGAGCAAGCTTTCAGGTTCTCCAGAAAGCTTCATCAAGCTAGATATTTTAAAGAATATCTAGCTTTGTCTTGCCAACCTAGTGCCATCCAGTTGTTTTTCCAAGTACAACCTATCTAGAGGGCAGCAGGATGAGGAAGGCTGTTCTAGCCTGAGGTGGAGTTCTGGGGAGCTTGAAAGTTTTCTCACTATTTTATGATGTTTTGGTTGGTCCTAATGAAGTTGTTGCCCTGCTGTGGATCTAAAGAAACACTGTCCACAGTGGAAAAAGTAGATTAAGATACCATTCCTAATCCCAGCTGAGCCTGTGTTCTACACTAGCAAAAATTGCCCATGAATTCTAGCATCTAGACTGTAACTCCTTTCACAGTGAGGACTTTTGACTATTTTTCAGTGCTTGCAAAACATCTGGAAGTGCTTGGAGGATCAACTACAACTTCCTTTTCTCCAACAGGCTGACACAGGAGGATGACTGATTGCAATGTCATACCACTGCTCCCTTCCTGGCATGCACTAGTGCTGAAAAGAGTCAGGCTTTGGGTGTGCAGATCTGGCACATTCCCTATATAATTAAAGAGGAGTGTTTAATCAAAACAGAAAAGTTAGCAGTAGTGGTGGTAGCAGCAACAGCAACAGCAACAGCAAGCCCTGCTCCACTCTTTCATACAGTGTGTTCCCCCCCCCTTCTCTCTCCCACACACTATCCTGCAATAATTTGACTGAAGGAATGTGCAAATCACACCAACAGTGTACAGAGATTATTTTCAGAGGCTCTCATAATTAAAGTATCTCTGCAGCCGAACCATCACTGTACAAACCTATCCCTTCTGACTATTGCACATGGCAGTCCATTGGTATCTCTGGCAGAGAAGAATGATGGATGAGGTTTTAAAAAGAGGCACTTCCCTTTTCGGTTGGGGACTCCCCCCCCCCCCCCGCAATCTTTCTTGCCAGATTAACACAGCAGTAAAGAACTTTATACTACCCAGAGCAGCTGGCTGAAAAGGCACAAAGGCAGTGGTCTGGCAGACAGGGAAGCAAGCCACAGCACAGCTGGATCACAGCCAAAGATAAAATCAAAAGACTAGGTATCCCTTCAAGAATATGCACTAACAAAATTGTGGCGGGGGGACGACGACTCCCATTTCACAGTCTACACATCACCACCCCCACTCCAAGAGGGTATATTTGTACATGCTAGACACCAGGGAACAGGTCTGCTTACTGAGTGCAGTAAAATCGTGTAAACACAACACAGATCAGTCAAGTTTTGCTGCAATATTTACACATCATGCCAGAGCCAGAAAGGCAGGGTGGCTGTTTTTTTTAAATATGGTCTTGGACAGGATACACCCGCATTGCTCTGATAGGGGCAGTGATTTCTCCTTACTCCTTTAATTTCTTGCCAGTCAAAGAGGATGAACATTTTAAATCACCAGAAGAGAGTAATTTTCTTTGGCGAGAAGCTTGAAACAAATCAGATCATTCAGGCTGAATGATTTCCACTAACAATTATAGATTAGTGATGCCCACATATACAAGCCAATAGATTTGAACTTCACTGGGATTCTGGAGGTTCAGGTTCCCAGATTCTGATATTTGGAAGTTGTTTTGCATGCTGATGCTTCTGTCGAGAAAACACGCAAAATGTAACATATATCTTCCCCACGCAAGCACCTGGAGAAGAATAATTACAAAGCCATTGCATTATTTTCCTAGTGGTATTAAGATTCAACATTGATTCACTCCTGCATATCCATCACTTGTTACTTTTTCAGATCATTATTACTTTAAACAAAAACAAGAAACAGATTCAGAAAAGTATTGTAGCCATTCTTTACAGATGAATGTGTTTTATTCTTCTAGCAATGAATATTAAGTTGTCAATGCTTCAAGATGTCATCCTTCCTTTGTAGAGGTAGGGAGATGGCACCCCCTGGCCTAATTCCAAATGGATGGCAAGTGGGGGGGGGATAACAGTAGAGATAGAGAAAGCAGGGTGCACAACTGACACTTGGTTCTGGCCCCACCCAACATTAATAGTAACCATTGTTTAGTATAATACGTGAATAAAGACTTCCTCCTCAGCTGTGGTTAAGCAGCCGTCACCCTCTAAAAGCTGCAGAGTAGCCTATAAAGAGGAAAACAACAATAACAACAACAACAACAAACAACAACAGCCCACCCTGAAACTTGGATGCTTTTTCTGGAGCTTTTAACTATTCTGTGGTGTAGCAAACCATAGCTGAAGTGGTTGTCTGTCAGACACCTGAACTTTAATTATGGGTTATCAACCATGGTCAACAATGTCTGTGGTTTAGCATCAAATGTAAGCCAACTTGCCATCATGTTAGCCACCAGCCTGAACAGCTTTAAAGGGGGTTTAAACAAATTCATGGACAAGCCAGATGTGTCTTTTGCTGCTGTGCTACCCTGCAGACCCCCTCAATTACCTGGCCAGGCAGGTGAAGATGCTAGGCACCAAAGGTGGTACCTGGACATCTCCATCCAGTCGCAAAAGGCCAGTTGCCAGTCACAAAATGTGACTGCTGCCCAGCTAATTTCTGACTATCCGTTGCTAAGAATCCTGAGTAGCAGAAGGCTATGGACTTCCCATAGGTATCTGGCTGGCCACTGTGAGAGAACAGAAAGCTAGATTAAATGCAGTTTTCGTCTAATCTAGCGAAGTTCTTCTTTATGTTCTTATGATCTGAAATCGCTCTTCTGGATGACTAGCAACGTTAGAACTAGAATGTGCTTTATTATGTTGACGTGCAGGGAGCAAAAGGAAATATTCTTCACAGCACACAATTGGCCTTTGGAGCTTATTTAGTATGTGGCAAACGGCCAGCGCTAGAGCTGGGTTCAAAAAAGGTCAAAAAGAATGAATGAGAACATTGAATGCTATTAACCAAGATGTTCAGGGCAAAGTATCCCACATTTATTCACTGATTGTTGAAGACAAGTCTGGGGAGTGGGGAACAGCATTTCCAGATACGACCACCTGAGACTAAACTATTTTGTTTGTTACTTCTGCTGTCAATCGCTTTTCCTACACTAAAACATAAAGAGTTGGTCACTGGCTTCAGTAGACCACCATGGAGGTTCTGTAAAACTGTTATTAAGTGTTTAAATACAAGTTGGTATAATAATAATAATAATTTTATTATTTATACCCTGCCCATCTGGCTAGGCTTTCCCAGCTACTCTGGGCAGCTTCCAGCAGAATATAAAAACAAGATAACATGGACGTCATTAAACAAAAAACAAATGGATGTTGGACTCTGAAGCCAGCCAAGTTTTCTAAAGCTAAAATTCTGCTGTGTGCATTTGTCAGGTTTTCTGGCAAAACTGAGGAAAACCCTTTTCCGTAGAATCCCCACGCTGAATAATAATTGCTTTGTTTTCCTAGGTGTTATTTGATCTGGAAGACACTCATAACTATTCTTTTCCCTCCTGGAATTATCCGCCGTTTCCCCACCCCAAGATGATTTTGTTTAATTAGCCGCTGTGCCTTCTACAATTTGAAAAATGGTTTTATTCGAAGGTAAAGGCGACTGTGAACAAAGCTTATCAATACCTAATTAGGGCTGAACAAAGAAAGTTGCATCAGCAGTTGTCTGCACTGGCAGATCTCCCCTGTGTGCTTCAAAGAAGCCTCCTCCCCACATGCTACAGTCCTCGAGGTCTCCAAAACCCAACCCAACCAGCTCCTGAGCTTTCTGACAGACCCAAGGTGGAAAGCCAAGCTTGTAGTTGCTGTGTTTGTCCTGTTGACATGTGAAGTGGGGGAGAGGTTTCTTCATATTTATATCAAAAACGCCCCCCTCACCTGCCTTCCTCCCCATACTCAGTTGCTTCAATTGCTTCTCTCAGCTCTGGCATCAGAGCCAGGCTGGGGAAAAGGCATATAATAAGGAGGTAAGCTGGAGGAAGGGGAAAGGTTTAAGCCTCCATCACCTTCACCACACATACCCTTTGAACCTACAAATGAAGATGCCATCCCCAATGTTATACACAACTAGAGCAGACACATCAACAAACAAATGTGACAGACACCTTCAGCTCTAGTTCTACAGAGCAAAATCTCCAAGGATCTGTTGACACAAAACACATTATACGTTCCTATGTTTTTACTAGGGGCTGCTGCCTCTGCTTTGCCGGGCCCCCATTCTCCACACCTGGCCAACCCCTCCCCTCTTTACATCTGATCAAATCCGTTGTCGTCACCCCCCCGCGTCACCCCAAGCCCCAACCACTTTTAAAGGTGGTTGGGAGGTGCTTCAGAGAGTGATTTGCCAAACTTCAATGCAGCCATGTTTAACAGAGAGTGGGAGGCACTTCAGAGAGCAGTTTGGCCTTCCCCATCTCTCTTGAACAGCTCACCTGGGCCATCCACACTGCTTGCTTGCTCACTCA
Organism: Podarcis filfolensis; assembly: GCF_964270895.1. Taxonomy (NCBI): domain Eukaryota; kingdom Metazoa; phylum Chordata; class Lepidosauria; order Squamata; family Lacertidae; genus Podarcis; species Podarcis filfolensis. Next base: position 39,142,156 of record NC_139608.1, on the reverse strand, counting down.
CCTGTTGTTCTGTCATCCCCCTGGAGTTGGCATAGCCGCCTACTGACAGCCTCAAATTGCAGCAAGACATGTTTATGCATACTGGAAGAAACGCATAGCCCACTTGTAATATAGTGCCTTGGCACTGAGGGTTGGAGATGTCCTGACTCTACATGGGAGCTGGACTGGAGCTCACCTCTAGGCAGGAAAGTCATGTTGGCAGAATGGGAAGACAGCTGTTACCTGGAAGGTGGAGGCCAAAATCAAGGGGGCATAGCCTGCAAGGTCTATAGCCCATGGGGCTCATATGCATTCAATATTGCATAGGAAAGCTAGATACTACTTTCCTGGTCGCTGCAATGTTCTTATGGGGAGGCGACGTCTCTCTTCTGTACTGTTACAGAGGTCCTTAAAAATCCTAATGAGGCTCACAGTGTTGACATGTAATGGAAGTGGGAAACCAGGCCTTGGACTGATGAGTGGTCTTAGTTAACACCCAGCTTATTTATATCCCTCCCATTATGGCACTAGCAGCTTTCCTTAGAATGGAGGCACAACTGCTACTGTGGTTTAAAGCAGGTGTGGGGAACCACTGGCCTGCCAGAGGTTGCTGAACTACAGCCCCCATCATTCCTGGCCATTAGCCACGCCGGCTGGGGCTGATGGGAGTTGTAATTTAGTTACACCTGGCACCCAAAAGTTCCCTACACCTGTTTTAAAGTGAAGTAAAATACACAGCATTTGCTTCTGTCTTTCATAACTAGCCCACAGACAGTGCTTGTCTTTTTGCTTCTGGTAATAAAGAATTCTGTTAATTCTGCCCTTGGGCTTTGCATTATGAGCAATGCAGTTGCCCTTCAGTGTACTGGTAAAAATGCAGTTATTTCTACCTACCACAAGAAGAGGCACGTGGATGTTATTTAAGAGCAGCGTGGTCTCAGAAGCACTTTCAGTGCTGGGATAGAATCATGGACTTGCAGAGTTGGAAGGCACCCCGAGGGTCATCTAGTCCAACCCCCTGCAATTGCTCTGTGCTGTAAGGCTCAGGTGGGTGGATTAGTAGCAATTACAGAAAATAATGAAGGGTGGGCTACAATTTTTGTTATTAAATAATAATGAAATGAAGTATCAAGCAGCTTCTCCTTAATTCTGAGGTTTCATGCAACCGTCTGATGGGGGCAATCTATTTCAGTTCTTTGTCTCAAGGGGAGTGGAACAGAAAGTGTGCCTCTTTTTCAGTTTCACTGGTTACACAATCTCCACTCTCTTGGCTTGGGATGTGCTTTATGTCTTCAGATTTCTATCTCAAGGATGTGATCAACTTTGTACTTGGTCCCTAGCTCCACCAACAGCCTCTCCTTAAACAAAACAAATACCAATCAGGGGAAAACCATAGTCAAAGTCAAGGGATCTTTGTTGCAACACTAAATGCTGATGGAGTTGTTATAGCTATACACCTCATAATGCGCTGTCCTGCCTCATTACAATGGCTATTTCAGCACCATCATAAATAGCTGTTTGGGGTCACATTTTCTTCCAGGACTACAGGTTTATGGATAAAACAAACCTTTATCAACTAGATAAAAGTAGTGCTAACATACTTAGCATAGTAATAAACAAAAACACCACTACCACCCCAGACAGTTTAAACTACTAGCCAATTACACTGCCTGAATAGTGTTTTTCTAGGAGACAATATTAAACTACAACCTACAACTTTCAGAACACATCAGCCAGTACACTTCCACATCCTACGCATGTTAGGAAGTAAGTCCCACTAAGTTCAGTGGGACACGTAATTGCAACACTGACTTAAGGAAGCTATGCTAGCATAGACTTACTAAGAAAAGGCAGCCCCAAAAGTCCCTTTTCAAAGGGTGCTTAAGCAAGACTGGAACAAGTGACAAATAGTCATATTTCACGACTTAAAAGGAACATGCTAAATATAACTGCAGTTGGCTTTGCAGAGATGGGGACGGTCAAACTTTTTTTGTTGTTGCAGTGTGGCTTTTGAGCATTGCTACCAAGTATAAACTGCTCCAAAGCTAGACCACAGAAGAAAAACAAACCTTGAGATGACTGATACAAGAGGTGCAGTTCACACACAGTGGTCCCAGTTCTGCAAGTTGAAAACGGCAACCTGTTTTACAACTTAGTGAGTGTAAACTTTAAAAATAAAATAAAAATAGAGATCCTTTTTCACTTTTTCTCATTCATAAGACTATACAGTACTGCAGGAAGAGTAGCAAAGGAAAGAAGTGCAGGCACCTGAATGCTACTAACCTGGGGGGTACTTAAAAGCTCTACTTTCCACAACGACCAGGGTAGATGTAGTTCTGCAAGGCTATTCTCAACCTGCTTTGCACAAAATAAGTGAAAACCCAGACTCAGGCGTCTCCAGAAAAGAGCTGCAATTAAAGAACTCCTAGTTAAGAAACCAAGCTTGACATCCATTCTACAGAAGCAGTTCTTGGGTTTAGCCTGCAATCCTATGCACAGTTACCTGGGAGTAAACTCCACTGAACAGAATGGGTCTTACTTCGGAGTAAACATACAGAAGGTCATAGTTCTCTTTTCATTTCATACAACCACTAAGAATGGGGGGGGGGGCGGCGGCGGACAAAATTGCTGCTTCTCAATAGCCAACCACTCACACCTACCCCCAGATCACAAGAGCTTCAAGGCACTTTTCCCGTGGCTACCAAACCAGCAGTCGTGTGAAATAGTACTTGACCGGATTCAGCCCGTGCTTCCAGTGAAGGCTCGGTTGCAGAACGTTTTACTAGTTAAAGGCCGCAACATTAAAGCTGCCATCATACATACATACACACACACACATTTACTGGAGAGTAAATCCTAGTGAACTAAACGGGTTGGGTTTTTTCCCCTGCCTAGAAAACATGCATGGCTTGCATGCAATCCCGATCTCCATCAGCAGAGGAGCTGCTTACTCCGTGGAGCTCAACGGGATTTTCTTTTTTTTACACCTCTGAACTAAAGGCGCTGAGAACCGCGCCGCATCCGTGCAACTCCAAGCGCACGTGCAGCCGCCCGGTTCTACTCCGAAGCAGGCGCCTTCCACTCCGTACAGGAACCCGGGCTAGGGAGGAAAGGAGGGCCGGGGACGGGGCGGTGCTTACAGTCGGAAGAGCCGCTCCATGTCCTTGATCTGCCGGCGGCTGAACTCCTTGAACTCCGTGTAAGGATTGAAGATCTGGGCGAAGCGGGGCCGCGCCGCGCCCACGTTGATGTCCTGCCTGCGACTCAGCTTGGCGCTCAGCTCCGGGTCCGCGGAGGCGTTCACGGGGTTCTGGTCGTCGTCGTCGTCCGGCTCCGCCAGGCTCGCCTCGGACCCCGCGGGCTCGTCGCCGTCCTCGGGAGGAGCCTCCGAAGTGCTGCCGTCCCGCAGCAGCCGGCGCTGCAGCTTCTGGGCCAGCTCGGCCGAGGCCATGTTGCGGGGCGAAGAACGAGCGGCGGCGGCGAGAAGAAAAACCTCCGCGGGGCCACTTCGCTCCTGCGCTGAGGAAAGAAGTCTGCCGGCCCCGAACTTTATTCTAAGACTTGGGCGAATTGGCGGGGAAGGCGAGTCAGGGCCAGGGGGCGGGGAGGCGGAGGGAGGCCGGGCCGGGACTTAAGGAGGCGCCGGGGAATTGGCGCGCTCCAGGCTCGGCCTCGGGAGACTCTGCCTTGCAGGGGAGCCGGAGGTTGTTCTCCATTAGTTCCTCTGCCCCCGCACCTGTTCGCTCTGACTCAACGTTTCGCCTTTATTTCTTCATGGCTGGAAGCCGACTTTCATTATTCCAGAGCGCATACATGCACTCACGCGCGTGTATATATATATATATATATGCAACCAGCAATGAGGTTATCCTCTTCAGTGGGGTTGTCCCAGGACAGTTCACCACACCTTTACACCATCTGTGCTACTGACTGACAAACTTTGTTGAAATATAAACACACACACAAAAATCAAGTTGAGTCGTGTAAAAATAAATAAATTAAGCAATGTACACTAAATTCGCTTCTAGGGCCCCTCTGGGATTAGGGGCCCTGAACTGTAAACTGCATCAGTTTTATAGTGGATGGGCCCCTGACACACACACACAAGCTAAGGAAGCAGCTGCACCTCCTCTAGCTGAAAGCATAAACTTAAACTTCCCTGGGTGAATGCACTCTATATTTCACACAAAGTGGTTCTGTTTACCTCATGCTTTGGATCTTTCTCTTTTCCTACTCCCACCCCCCTTCACTCCATTTTAAATCACCAAGTGAGCCGAGTACTATTTATTTGAGGGTTCAGGAGTGTCACTTCAGATTATGGTGAGGGAGAAGGGAGATTTATAGTAAAAGGTTCCCCTGTCTGGTGTTCTTCAAATGTAAGGTTGTAGAACAGTATGCTGTGGCTATTAGGACATGCACTTTCTCTCAGAAGTGAGGGGACCTGCACTTTGGGTATTCAGGTAAAGTACAAATAGACCCGTATGCAACAGGAACTTGACTGTGTCTACTTGGAAGTAAATCTGGCAGTTTTCAATAGGGTTTACTTAAGTGTGCGTAAAGGTAAAGGGACCCCTGACCGTTAGGTCCAGTCGCGGACAACTCTGGGGTTCTGGTGCTCATCTCGCTTTACTGGCCGAGGGAGCTGGCGTACAGCTTTTGGGTCATATGGCCAGCATGACTAAGCCGAGCCAGAACAGCGCACAGAAACACCGTTTACCTTCCTGACGGAGCGGTACCTATTTATCAACTTGCACTTTGACGTGCTTTCGAACTGCTAGGTGGGCAGGAGCAGGGACCAAACAACGGGCGCTCACCCCATTGTGGGGATTCAAACCGCCGACCTTCTGATCAGCAAGCCCTAGGCTCTGTGGTTTAGACCACAGCGCCACCCCCCTTTAAGTGTGCACAGGTGTGCAGTTTCAACACCTGCAACCCAGTACCCACAGAACTGTGAACTGGCCACAAGTAGAAGCTCCATCAATATATGGATCACATGTTGATCCAAACAGTGGAGGAGCTGCTCCCTGGTGGCCCTACCTTTTCTAAATGAAACTGCTGGCTGTGATTTCACCCTAGAATTGAACTAAATTTTCTCTTTCCAGTTCTTGGTGCATCAAAACACATTGAAGAATTTTTGTTTATTTGCTGTGATTTCAGCTGTTGAAGCAATAGCACCTTACATTTGAAGCACATTGTTTGCCCCGAAGGATTCTGTTAAGGGTTCTGGAATTGTAGCTCTGTGAGGCTTCCTGCTAATCAACCCTCTAAATACCAATTTATGATATATTATTTGTTCCGCAGCTTTGTTTTTAACATTTCAAATATAAGCCATCCTAAATAAATAAAAGCCAGGGTGCAAATTATGATTATGATAATGTTTATACAATTTCTAACAGGGCTGGGAAATAACAAGGAAGGAAAAGAGATCTGTGCATTTCCCACATGTTTAAATTATGAACACTTAAAGCAGTTATGAGGTAAATGTATAGTAAATGATCTACTCCAAAATATGGCATATAACAAGCTTTATTAGTTACGTCCTTGATAACATGTTTGACTACCTTCTAAGGCAGAAGATGGAAATACAATATTTAATTTGATTAAATGATTAAAGAAAGCCCACACTTTCAAAGTATATTTATGTATGGCGTTAGGGCTGTGATTATAGAAGCTGTGGGACCAGTTATTCCATGTTAATTCAGAATAAAATGATGTGATCCATCTTTTACATCTTGCCCCAAGCTACTGTCCAGCTCTGACCCTCCTGTATGGCCTCCTTTTTGTTGGGAAAATCTGCTTCTAATACTTAAGAGAAGGTGTCTTGTTTCCTCGCCCTCATGAAGGCATGAGGTCTTGGAATTTGCCCATCCCAGCATAGAGGAGCCTCCTTAAATTTGCAGTGGCACGCCTCCTCCCACATATCTCCTGGGGTCTAAAATAAACTAGAACCAAGTCCCAAGTACAATGCTATGCTTTGGCTCTCTGTTTTCCAAAAGGGAACCAGCAGAGGTTTTCTTTTCTGTGTGGGTGTGGTCATGTCTCTTTTTAAGTTCTTATTCCACTATTTCCCCAGAGATCTGTCTGATAAGAAGTGATTTATGTGTTCATTTTCTCAAGTGCATTTTTTGTCAGAACAGGAGCTAGTCAATTTGCATGATCAAAAGGGCTTTGTTTAAAATCCTAAATACTTGTTTGTGTCTGTCATGGGGAAGCTTGGCCAGGGGACTTCCAGGCTTTTCCTGCAGTTAAAAGAATATTCAGAAATCCTAAACCTAAGGGCTACATATAACAAACGTCCTTAGGGCTAAGATCAACATTTTTTTCTGACTTGAGTCATCCTGAATGCTTTCTCCCATCTCCAACCACTGCTCACATCTCTATTGACTTTATTTTACTCTGCCTTAGTGCCAAACCACTTGTTGGCATCAGTCTGTCTGAGAGACAATGGAGTGCACCTGTAGGGAGGGGTTGAAGTCAAACTGCTGCATTAGCAGCACTGAAGTGACCTCCTTGGAGGTCCTGGGCTACCCAGAGGACAATATCTATCCTCTCCACCTTGCTGATGTGGTCCAAAGGAAATCAGAGCAATACGTTTGACACCAGCTTAGCTACAGGAGTTGTCAGAAAAAGGTGTACAAGGCACTATCCAACTATTTTAGGGACTACACTCCAGATTTTTGTATGGTTTACTCCTTAGCCTTTCCTTCTCCCAAACATCCTGCAAGGCAGCAGAGATTTAGGATCAAAGGTTTCTGACTTCTAGATAGGTTACCTTCCCAGGTTGACGAGCCCCAACTTTTGATACTCATCAGCTACCCTCACCTGGTTTAGCCGGCCAGTTGAAGCCGTTCTTGGGATGTGGCTGCTGTCACATGCTGACAGTTTCTAGGATCCACAGGTGAGGGCAGGGTGGGGACCAAGATGGACAAACTACCCCAGAAGGAGAACAATGTGTCCCCAACCAGAGGTGCTACCAACACCCCTAACACCCTCCCACACTGTTTTTCATCATATGTGATAATCCCAGATAAAGTAAAAGTAGAACTTTAGGCTGAAGGAAAAACATGAAAGTCTTGTATACCTTAAAAGACTACTAACACATTCCTGTAGCAGAAACAAGTGTAGAAGCATACAAAAAGGACCAGGCCAGGCCATAGTCTGAGCAATCCTTCACCAGGGCTTAGCAATAAACTTGGGGTTTTTTGTGTTTGGCTTATCTCTGGAATATGTAAAGCAACCTGATACTGTCCCTGGCAACAACCAGGCTTATCCATTCCCATAAGTGATTAAGGTATAAGGCCTTTACCTCAGACAGAGGATGTGGCCTCTAGGCAGCCTGGGGGCTTTCCCTTGGTTGGTTGGTTGGTTTGCTTGTTTTTTTTTGCCAGTTAATAACTGAACCAGTCTACTTTATTCCTAAGGTTCATTTGAACAAGTCATCTCAAACTACCTGCTCTGTAAAATCCTTCTGCAGGACACCTAGCTGTACTTCGTATCAATCAGGCAAAATAGCTAGGATTGTGTAGGCTGATTTGTACAGATCATTCTGCTTCATGACAGAGATCTTGGTTAGATAGTCCTTCTAAGATTCCATTTGTATCAAAGCCCTTCTTTAAATACTATTTAAAGATGCAGTTAAATTTAAAAAAACCTTTTGATTGAAGGTGTTCCAATTAGCTGAGCAGCAGTTGTTTGTTTTTTAAGCGTTAATCATTTTTAATTTTATGTATTTATTTATACCCTGCCCTTCTTTATGTATTATCCTGGGGTGTGTCACAACAAACAACATAAACAGAGAAAACAGATACAAATTAATAGCTAGGAAAGCCTGCAGTCCTTCAGGCTGGACCTACAATTATTTAAAGGTATTCACAAAAATAAAATAAAACACCCTTCAGTTGGTGCTGAAGTTTGGAAGAGAGGATATTCCATAGCCATGATGCTAATGATGAGAAGGTCCTTTGGCAGGACAATGTTTTTTGACCTCTGCCAGTGATGGCATCCTCAAGAGGGTCAAGCAGGATTGTATGGGGAAATGTGTTACTTCAGATACTTGGGCCCCAAGCTTAATTGAAGTTTGTCTGTCTGTACCAGAATCCTGAATTAAGCTTGGTAACTAATAGGCAGCCAGTGCAGATAATTTAACAACAGGGGAATGTTGTCTCTTGCAGACATGCTTGTCAATTCACTCTTGCTGCAGTTGCCTGACTGTCTTCAAGGGTAGCCCCATGTAAAGTTAGTTGCAATAATCCAGCCCGTATGATACCAGCGTGTGGATAACTGTGCCCAGGCTATCTGTGCCCCCCTGTCCAGGAATGGCCATAGCTGGCAAACCAGCTGTAGCTGTAAAAAGCCATGCGTCACTGAGGTCACCTGGTCCTCTAGCAACAGAGCAGAATCACACACACCTCCTTGATGGAGGGTGACATTTTGCCTTCACTCTTGAGGCTTCCCATCCCAATTATAAAGGTAATGAAATTGCTGCTTTTTAATTCAGAACTTGTTTTCATCTTTGGCAGAAATGGGGGTAAGTCCTAATTCTATTTATTATCTACTTTCACAAACTTCTCAGAACCTATGTGATGTCCATACTACATGACCTAGTTTGGACATCCCAGTTCTATAAATAAGCCACAGTAATAATGTGTGTGTGTTTCTGCCCAGTTTCGAACAGGGGACCTTTCGCGTGTGAGGCGAACGTGATAACCACTACGCTACAGAAACTAGCCACAGTAATATTCTGGCAGATTCTCTCTTGGTTTTGTATAGCGCCATGAGCACTCACACAAGATCACTAAACAAAATTATTAACTCCTCTTCTTCAACAACTCCCCCATTGCTTCACAATATGGGAAGAATATAGGATTCTTGGATAGTTCTAAGGAGCTTCTAAAGGAATGAGTGACAATTATTGATTATCATGAGAACACTAGATCACAACATTTTGGCTATTAATAAATTATTAGACAAGGATTCGTAGTGTTATGATAACAAATTCAAATAGTGGGGAAAGTTTATAGTTTTACCACCCGGATTATGTGAACAAAATAATGGTTGGAATGTGCTGTATACATATGAATGATGATCCTGGAACATACCCCTGGAATCTTCAATGGGACCTTATGAGAAAATGTGGTTTTAGGATTATTTTATATGCTTGAAACGTTACAGCTCTTATAGCCAAGAAACAGTCTGCAAATGGGCAATTAAGAAAAGAAAAGAAAAGTTATGTCTAATAAACTCAGAGCCAGTATTTCCTTCCTCTAGTATAAAATCCAGAACTCCTAGAGCCAAGCTAAAAAACAAAATTCAAGAGAACTATTTAACATGCGTGCTAATAGAAGTGCCTGTGAGGGGCCAACTATTTATTGGCTGTGGGAAACAACAGTATAGTTGCTCATGTTTTCAGATAAATGTGAAACCCTGAAAGAGAGCCAAAGCTAAATTGCAAAAGGAATGCTGATTTACCCATATGTAAACACAGCTGTCAATGGTGAAATAGCAGTAGAAGTTTAAAATGAAACGCAATATGTTACAAGCAGACTTTGTTCTGATGTATTTGTTAAAACTACATCAACTCAGCTGCAATTTTGACAATGTCTAGCAGACACAGGAAATAGTTGCAACATACAATGATCATTTGCAGGCAACATACATTCATCTTTGAGATTTCATGTCTGGATTAGGAGCGGGGAAGGTTTGCCCTCTGCTGGATATTATATGCAATTTCCGATTCAAAATTTTAAGGATAGCTAACTCTTAAGAGCCTGCTTAAGACATTACACTCATCTTATGCCACATTCACACATCATGGAAAACCATAAATCATGGCTTGTGATGAAAAATATGTACCGGTGCACACACAGCTGAATGACTCCCTTTTTTGTTCCACAAATACTCAAGCCAGGAACAACAAACCACAAGCCTTGGTTTACAATGATGTGTGAAGCAATGCTCATGGTTTGTTTCTTTCCAGAAAAAACTAAGGTGGTAAGACAAGGTTTGTTCTTGGCATATTGATTGTGGTTTGAGGCATTAATGCTTCTTAATACTAGTAACTAGAAACTGTAAGAAGGGAAAGTGCTTACATCCTCATTGCGGATTTCCAACAGGTATCTGATTGGCTAATGTGAGAGCAGGATGCTGAACTAGATTGGCCATTGGCCTGATCCAGCAGGTCTCTTCTTGTTCTTGTGTTAGGATAAAAAAGTGAGTGCTGGTTCCTACATCACGTTAAGCTGATGCTTATTGTTTATTGGCCCTGGCTCAAGGAAGGGGAGAGTAAAATGGGAGTGATTTTGCAGCGTGCAGTATCATGCGGCTTACTCATTATGCCATGAATAATGCCTTATACCACGACAATGTTGTTTTTCTTGTGCGGTGCTACAGGCGGAATCATTGCTTCCCAGAGCGAAGGCCCTTCCCACTAGAAAAGTCAAATGCCACACAACACAGGCAGATACATGCTGATTCCTACGCAGAAGTGTCTTCCACTTAAAGTTGTATAACAATGAATTATTTAAAGTATTTTTTCTGCCTTCAATTTGATGAATGCAAAATAAACACTGAAAACATCATAATGGGGAGGGGGCTTCTTTTTCAAGTAACAGCAGCCTGAGTTGTTGCTAAAGTTAAAGAACTTCGGTTGTAGGCCTATGACACCAATTTGCATACGGTAAGTCATATATATACATGCAAATTTAGGATGACTTTCAAAAGGAAAGAGGAGAAGAGGCAAGAGAGCTGAGGACCCCTCTCTGAGCTACCCTCTAATAATGACCTGACAGCAAGCGTTAAGGAGAACAGAGTTTAAGGCACTATACAGAAAAGTGTATTTATTCAGGGCCTGTCTGGAACACAACTATGCCTTGGTTCTGTTCTCATGATTGCCACCTCACACCTAAACACACATTGAAAAAATATCTACTCTTTTATCAATGAGCTATCCTAATTGAAAATTTAAAAAAGGCAGATCGAATTAAATCTTTATTGTTATGGTTGATGACCAGCATTCAAAGGCAAGTCAAGTTTTTAAAGAGTTTAATAGTAATATTAATTTATATTGTGAATCCAGTTTCAGGTCTTGTCTGCACTGCAGGGTGACTCTCTTCTCTCTGCTGCAGATATTGGTACTGCCTATAAATTATTTGCTTTTGGGGTTGTCAGGCTGTTACTTAGTCTGTGCTCACACTCCTATTTACTATGCATTTACTGTATTTGCAGTGCGGGTTTTTGTTGCTGTTCACATGTTATCTGCGATGCATATGCACCCCCTACTTTGAAATAAAATACTAGTGTTTGATGCACTGTTTCTCAAACTATCTTCTCTAAGGCAGTAATGTGAACACAGTTTTAGAGAACATACATCTGCTTCGGTTCTGCAGAAGACAAGACACAATGGCTTCTTCTGCACGCCCCTCCCTTAGTTCTGTTGCCTGTGTGTTGTTGTCCTACCATAACAAGCAGGGCTCCACAGCAGGTTGTGAGTCAGGCCAATGGCCCATCAAGAACGGTCAAGAGAAGACACAGTAGCCTTGCTTCCTCCTGCAGTGGGGAATGTGAAGATATATCTATGTTTCTCTGAGCTGCAGCTTGGCAACTTTAAAGCTGTCTCATGGGCAGTAGTTTTTAAGGTCAAACAAGCAAATTTAACTGTGTCGGAGAGGAAGCAGGAAGTCACTACATATTTTGGAGCATGAGAGAAATGTGTTCCCAGTGCTCAATCCCCAGTCAGCAGGCCAGCTGCTGCTTTTTTTCATTAGTAAGAAACGTCTTCGTAATTATGAATGGCATCAAAAATAGTTGGATCTAGGAATGCCCCAATAATCTGCAACGTTTGCTTTCTGATACGGATCCATTAGAGTGAAGCAGGCAAGCATCTTGGACTCCCTTTATATCCAATTCTGTCTGATTCAATTTTAATTGGGCAAGATTATCTGTGACTGGATGAGCAAATGCTTGTCCATGCTGTTGGAGAAAAAGGTTGGCAATATAAACTTCCACATGCTTGCCAGAGAAATGTTGAATATGATTGGATGTGCAATTGCATGCAAAGAGAAGGATGCTTTCTGCCTGCCTTGTGCCAAGGAAAGGAGACTCTGAGCAAACCATGCCACAAGTACCTTGCAATAAAACAGACACTGCAGTCAGTAATTAGCCATGCATGGCACTAGATCAGACAGCCTCTGAGCATACTCAGAGTGCCTTGCCCCCCCCCCCAAGATATGTAGTCATGAAGTTGCCTGCATGGTACAAGGAAAGAAAGCCTTTGGGCACATGCCAAATTGAATATAACTAACTGAGTCTGCTTCTGGGCTTCCAGTATATCAATAAACTCATTGGGGGATGGGGTAGCAAATAAGAAGTGAAGTGGGTGTTGAAAACAGAGGGAGTAATGGGTGCTAGCCACAGAGGATACACCCTATGTGTGTACAGATGGCAATGATTTAACAATTGCTCATACTATCTGCAGATTGTGCAGGTATGACTGCTTGTGATGTCTACATTTAGAAAACCCCAAACTGTAATGCCTGAAATGTGTGCCTAGCCACTAACTGAAGGTGGCAGCAACACTTTATAGTATTATCTGGTTCCCACTAGTGAGAAGTCCCAGGGCTGAACAACCCAGTATTAAAGACTTGTGGCATTTGTGTAATATTTTGCTTATTTGCAAATATATAAATAGAGCTTCAGTGAAGGCAAGAAACGTGTGCCACTATCAGATCTGCTACCAGGTATCAGAACTACAGAGAGAAATGCCTTGAACCTAGTGATCTGGGGCATACATTTCCAATTTCTGAAAAGAATGGATGTCAACTGCAAATAAATAAAGAAACCTTGGTAGTTTCGAAGTGTTTAGCTTTACTTACTAAATGCAAATAAATAAGCATCACTCTCTGGGCTATGCAATTTACACTAATTCAAAACTTTCCAGAAAAAACACACCCCACTGAAAAATGCTTCCCATTCTTCAGCTAATCTCAAGTCTGTCTGGATTGTCCTTCACATTCTGTTCCCCAAAAGGTTTTATTTCTCCACCCAACAAACTTTTCTCCTCAGTTTAGACAAGGGTGGGGAATCAGAGGCCCTGGGGCTGAATGTGGCCCTCTGTGTCTTTCAACCAGGCCCTCTGGACATTCCAAAGCCACACCCCTACTCCTGAGTATTTTTACTCTGATTATGCTTTTTCCTTGCCTGGAAGGAGATCTGTGAGCAAATTCACATACCTTCCTCCATCCATAGGATGGGTATGTGTGTTCTGGTGGTTGGGTCTTGCTTTTGGGTTTCTCTTAGGCATCTGGTTGGCAACTGTGAAAACTGAATGCTGGACTAGATGGCCTGATTCAGCATGCTCGTCATATTTTCATGTCCATCCACTTTTGCTTCTGCCTCCTGGCCCCCAGCCCAGCATGCATAAGGTTACCAGATTTTTTTCAATGAATCCGGGGACACTTTTCAACTTCAATGGATTTTGCCAGGGGACTGATTGGCAAATCCGGGGACTGTCCCCAGGGAAGGACGTCTGGTGACCTTAATCATGTAGTCCCTGAAAGATTAACTAATAATAATAATAATAATAATAATAATTTTTTATTATTATTTATACCCCACCCATCTGACTGGGTTTCCCCAGCCACTCTGGGCAGCTTACAACACACATCAATAATTTCTCAATACAGGGCTGCCTTCAGATGCCTTCTAAAAGTCAGATAGCTGTTTATTTCCTTGACATCTGATGGAAGGGCATTCCACAGGGCAGGCACCACTACCGAAAAGGCTCTCTGCATAGAATGTGGCTCTGTACCAAAAAAGGGTTCCCTATCACTGTCACCTTCCAGCCCTCCTTGAACTTTGATAGCTTGCCTTTCAGTGATTTTGCATCAAGAAACCATTTTCTGGCAATGAGCCCCCACATTGACTGGATTGACTTAGCCCTTCAGGAAACACACACATCCCTTTCTCAACTCCATGACTGCTCAACCACAGAGATACAGTTATTCAAAAACTTACGTCAGCATTTCCTCATGATGTGTGAGGGAGAGAATGGACTCTAAGAGATGGTGACGAGAACAATATTTTTTTAAAAAATAAGAGGCATACAGTTCAGAGGTGCCAAGTTGAATGAAATATTGTGGGGGGCCAGGTAAGCCATGCCCCACATAATTGATCATACGGTGTGGTGCATGCACACTATTTGAATGGCAATTCCTATCAACTTTGAGGGGGTTGAAAACCCCACGACCCCTAGGAGTTGGCTTCTATGGTACAGTTCTTCTTATGACCCCCCGGGGGAGGGATAGAGAGGATACTAATCATTGATGAAAAAGGTTGTTTAGTCATTTAGTCATGTCTGACTCCTCGTGACCCCATGGACCAGAGCACACCAGGCACTCCTGTCCTCCACTGCCTGCCGCAGTTTGGTCAAACTCATGCTGGTAGCTTCAAGAACACTGTCCAACCATCTCGTCCTCTGTCGTCCCCTTCTCCTTGTGCCCTCCATCTTTCCCAACATCAGGGTCTTTTCCAGGGAGTCTTCTCTTCTCATGAGGTGGCCAAAGTATTGGCGCCTCAGCTTCACGATGTGTCCTTCCAGTGAGCACTCAGGGCTTATTTCCTTAAGAATGGATAGGTTTGATCTTCTTGCAGTCCGTGGGACTCTCAAGAGTCTCCTCCAGCACCATAATTCAAAAGCATCAATTCTTCTGCGATCAGCCTTCTTTCTGGTCCAGCTCTCACTTCCATACATCACTACTGGGAAAACCATAGCTTTAACAATACGGGCCATGGATGAAAAAGGAGAGGATGTTAATTCTTGATTGTGCTTTCCTTCCTCTTAAACCGGCTAAGCGAGAGGTTTTTTGGAACAGCGAGTCTCGGCTCCCGGCAAAAGCGCCGACTTTTGGAAGAGGAATACTTTCTTTTTTTTATTTATTTTTTATATAGATATTTATTAGATTTTCCAATTTTATATAAACACAAAAAAAGAAAAAGAAAAATATTAAAAAGAAGTCAACTTCAATAACAGTTTTTCAATAACATGTTTCTTTGACTTGCTCATACCTCCCCTTCTTGTTCTCTAATTCGACTTGTTAATTCAGCAAATCCTAATCTCTCAACATTCCTTTTAAAATGACACCTTATTTTCCACTCAACTTTTTTTAAATTTAATAACTTAAATAATTTTTAGTTCCCATTATCTTTATCATAACAGCTAGAGACCACCAAAATTCAAACCAACATCTTTTCAGAGTTCATTAATTTTATAGTATTTCTGTAGATAATCCTTGAATTTCTTCCAATCTTCTTCTGCTGACTTTTCTCCCTGGTCACGGATTCTGCCGGTCATTTCTGCCAGTCCCATACAGTCAATCAACTTCATCTGCCATTCTTCCAGAGTGGGTAGATCTTGAGTCTTCCAGTGCTTTGCTATAAGTATTCTTGCTGCCGTTGTGGCATACATAAAAAAAGTTCTGTCCTTCTTTGGCACCAAATGGCCGACTATGCCCAAGAGAAAAGCCTCTGGTTTTTTCAAGAAGGGGAAGAGGAATACTTTCAGTTTCCTTTCCTCGAGACAGAAATCGACGGGGAGGAGCTTTCCCTCATTCTCTCTTCTTTGTCTTTTATTGGGCGACATCCTGAGGCCGAGTCCATCTGTTTGCTTCAACCTGGTGGTTGAGGAAAAAGGGGAAAGGTAAGTCAAGGGACTGGTTGATCTGCTGCGCAAAGGAAAAGGCTCTGGGCGTCGCCTTCCTCGGGTCACCATTTTGTACTTGATAGAAGGGACCGTCTCTTGATTCCCACCGATCTGTTTTAAAGCGCGCGTGTCGTGCCAAGTGCGTAAAGTATCACTTGCTCCGGAGAGTCCTGGTTATCTCCGGCTCGTGGGCATGGAGGTCCCCTGTCTCCTCGGAGGGCGCACGGTCCCACTAGAAGCCCCTTGATCTCTCTGTCCATGAAGCAGACAAGCAGTCCGGGAGAAACGCGCTTCCAGTCTGCGCTCGGCTCCCTCTCGCCACAGACTCCGGAAGCGCCTCTTAACGCAGCAAACAAATTCGAATCGGTGCTGCGTCAAGAGATCGGGGAGAATCGAGCCTCTGCCTAAGTTTCGTGCAAGCAACTGGGGATGAGGGACGCCCAATAAACTGGGCTAAGGGCAAAACAAAATGAAGACACGTCTGTTGCGTGCAAGATTTGTCTGTCTGCGCGTCCGTCTACCCCTCCCGCGTCACTCCAGTACGAAGGGGCAGAAAAGGGCACCGCGCATCTGAACGCCATTCCCTCTTCCTGCTCTTACTTATGTGGGGCCAGAGCTCTCACATGCTGTTTCAGATCTAAAGAAACAAGTTGTGCTCACTTTCCTCAAGCGATAAAGTCAGTTTATTCCATTTTGGAATAAAAAGCGGAAAACTGCAGGGTGTGTTCATTTCCTGCCTCTGAGAGTACCAGAAGTCCGGTGGCTGCGGAAGTAGAAACACCCCTATCTCTGAAACTAATAAGGCACATCTGAAACAAAGCGAAGTGAATATCCTTGCACCTAGAATGTTCAGAACAACTCAGGAGATAATTCTGAGTAAGGGGTTGGGGGGATTTTTGATACATTTGTCACAGCTACCATCTGAAACGTCCAGCTTTTTATTACAGATATCTGGTCAAACACTAATTTTACTGGACCAAAGGGCTAGCTTCTGTTTGCTGCTGGCAATTCAGACTGCCAGTGTGCCATCAGTGGGCACAGACAGTTTTTAGCATCTCCAAGACCAGAGGGATCTGGTGGCGTGATCAGAATGTTGGACGGCCAATTGGTGCCAAAGAAGGACAGAATTTTTTTTATGTACGCTACAACAGCAGCAAGAATACTTATTGCAAAGTATTGGAAGACACAAGATCTACCCACTTTGGAAGAATGGCAGATGAAGGTGATGGACTATATGGGATTGGCAGAAATGACTGGCAGAATCCGAGACCAGGGAGAAGAGTCGGTGGAAGAAGATTGGAAGAAATTTAAAAACTATCTACAGAAATATTGTAAAATCAATGAATGTTAGAATGATGTTGGATTGAAATTAAGTGGTTTCCAGCTGTAATGCTTTAAGAGAATATGAAAAAAAGGATTATAAATAGGTAATAATATAGTGGTAAGGATTTGCTGAACTAACAATTTGTGGTGGAATACAAAAAAGGGAGGTATGAGGAGGTCCGGGAAACAAGTTAAAGGAAAATAAGCAATTGAAAATCTATGTGTTCTTAAATTTTCTTTATTCTGTATTTTTGTTATTTATCTGTTTTTTCTCTTTTTTATTTTATTGTAATATTTTAAAAAATCTTAATAAATATCTTATAAAAAAAAACAGAATGTTGGACGGCTACTGGGGTGGAGTCAGGCTGAAACCCCGACTCAGACATGAAGGCAATCTTGGGCCAGTCTCTTTTATCTTGACCTAACCTACCTCACAGGGTTGTTGTATGGATAAAATTAATGGTGGTGGAGAGCCTGGTATGCTACCCTTTGCTCCTTGGAGGAAGGGTGCAATTGAAATGAAACTCATGAGCTTTCATTCTTTCTGAGCACTGTTCACCCCCACCCCTAGTTTATTTGTGACTCTTGCTAATCTAAGTTAAACTGAAGCCATCCATGCTCCTAAATTCACATTGGAATCTCACTTTGGCCACAGCTGGGTACTCAAAGTAAATATAGAAGGATACCCATATAAGTTACTAATAGTCACACAGAACACCTAAAGCTGAGTAGAAGTAGGAAGTAGGAAAATAGCAGCACAATTCTGCAGCCTGATCTGAGGTTAGAGATTTATCAAGCCTCAGACATGTTTTTCTTCTTCTAATGGGACCTTTCTGTTTATATGCTATACAGTTCTTTACTTTGAGCTTGAAATTCTTCTTTAAATAGCCATGTCATTTATTGCTTTCATTGACTTTTTTGTGTTGTGTTACTTCTTGCTTTGTTTATAGCATGTCTGCTCCAGGTACTTCAGATGAAATTTTTTGGTGGTACAGATCCCATAAAATACAGATTTCTTTGGCAATCAAAGATACTTTTCCTTTTCTCTATCTCCTACGAGACAAGAAAAGAATATCCGAAGAAGATTTTAAGGTGATTATTATAGGCATTGAATTTATTTTTTAAAACCCTATCTGGACACATGAAGTTCATCTAAACTAAGAGTGTGAAATCTTTGTCCCTACAACCAGAAAGGTTTTCTGGTGGAGAACAGCATGAGAGGCAGTGCAGTATGGTGAACAAGGAGTCAGACTTGGATGCAAAGATCTGGACCCCAACTTCACTCAGTCAGGGTTGGACTAGATGATCCTCAGGATCCCTTCCAACTTTATGATTCTATGAAGAAGTTCACTGGGTGAACATAGGCCATTTGCACTCTCCCAGCCTCGCCTTCCTTACAGGATTCTGGGAGTAGCCTGCACTCATCACTCCTGAGTTTCTTTAGGAACAGTTGGTATAAAAATGTTCTAACAACAAAAAACTTTGCACGGAAGGAGAAACCTTACAAGTTAGTGTGGAGGTGTGAGCCACAGGAAAAAACAAAGAAGACAAACCCCATAACAGCAGCCGATTGTGGCTTGTTTCTGAAGAACAAGTGGCCAAATGCCTTGAGGCTTTCTCTGGCATTGATAAAAAGCATAGGAAAGGACATTAGCTGGTCTGAGGGATGCTAATTCTGCAGGGTATTTGAATCTGGGAAAGGAAGTTAAAACTGCCTTGACAATTTTTGCTTCCTTTGATTGTGCTGGGATAACCACCCAAGTAATCTGCTGTTAGATCTGGGGGGAAATAGGAAAGCTACTTTGCATTTTCTCTCTAAAAAGGTTTTAAAAGCCTGTATTGTTTCTTTCTAGAAATGGTGTGATAAGGTAATTGCACAACCAAATGATATTTCTAAAGTGGTATACGATGTCCTTGAGAGCATTCAGACCAATGTGTTAGCAATAAAGGAGATCTTCTGCAAGGAGAACCTGGAAGCATATCAAAATTTACAGCCATTATACAAAAGCCTAGAAAATGGTAAGTTATCTTGTTGGCTGTGCTAAACCAATCAAATAAGCCTTAAAGATAGAAAAGTCATCAGCATTTACTGAGAAACGGTAGTCAGTCAGTCTTTGGGCCACAAAATCCTGTAGAAGCCATGCATTCATTTTGCCTCAGCCCTCTGCCTGTCTCCTGGGATATAATAATAATAATAATAATAATAATAATAATAATAATAATGTATTTTGTTTATTTTTTCCAATAGATTGCCTTTTATTGTGAAAAATATCAAGGTGGTTTGCAAAGTAAAATGAGTACCCTTAAATAATTAAACATGAACCAGAATATTCAAAACTCAGTAAAGCCAATACTAAGAATTAGTGTCTAGGAATGTCTGTAGTTTTTACCAACAGGTGGTATGTCTGCAAGGGGAGATAATTCCATAATGTGGAGGCCATAGTGGAGAGGGTCTTTCCAGCCACCATAAGGTGTATGCTTGCAGGACATATAATGATTAGAAAAGGCCTTCAGCGATGACAGGGAATGGGCAGGCCCATATAAAAGGCG
Source organism: Podarcis filfolensis (assembly GCF_964270895.1). NCBI lineage: Eukaryota > Metazoa > Chordata > Lepidosauria > Squamata > Lacertidae > Podarcis > Podarcis filfolensis. The sequence continues at coordinate 39,122,610 of NC_139608.1, read as the reverse complement.
ACACACTTTCAGGTCACCTATGTCAACAATAAAACCTCAATTCAGTAGCAAAAAGGCAACCAATATATGTATATTTTTATGAGCTGAATACAGTGAAAGATTAAAAGCCATGGGGATGTGGAGAGTGTGTGCATGAACTTAACAGTTCAAAGCTGGTGATGCCACCTTAGAAGAACCAAGCACACTGTTAAGATTGTGCCAACCTTACACCTGAACTTTACTTGAGGCTCTCAGCTCTTTTATAAGCTTCAAATAATTTACACTTCATTTTCTCCACTTACCGGTAATTTAACATTAAGGTGGCAATGCCCTTGTTTTCCTAACACGTGTCCTCTTCAGTTCTCCAGCATGCTCAGAATAGTCCTGCCGCAGTACCTGGGAGCAGCAAAGTACTCCAGGGAGAAATGAAGAAACCTGCGTCTCCTGGGGAGCAACAGAGTGAGTAAACAAAAGTCTGTAAATGAGGGACAGAGCATCCTGTTTCACTACTGCATTCTTGATTATTTGTGCTAATAAAGCTATCAGGACAGTCACATGTAATCTTGCTTTCAGTGAGTTTATGCCTGCAAAGGTTTGGGGCAGTCACAGTGTTTTGTTTTCACTCTGACATGAATGCACACTTCGTACCTCATCCTCTTAGCAGGATCATTAATCTGGTAAGACCACTGTCATTCTCTGGAAGGCCAAAACATGGGTATTGTAACAGCTGACATACATTTCTTGATTTCATCTAGGAAAAGGCATGCAGAATAATGAAATACAAGATTTGAGTGTTGAGGTCCGAACACTGAAAGTACGCTGTGGAAGAAGTAAAGGTGTTTTCTATAAGAAAAGATTCATAGCAGGTAACCATTGTGTTGGAATAATATAATTATACATGGGATTGCATCTGCTAAAGGAATGTGATACTAAGAGCAGATGAAAATATTTTGGTTGTGCAATAGCACAAGGCCTGGCCATGTTGCCCAGAATGCCTGGCTTTGAGAAGAAGGAGCCTCTTGGCCTTTTCTCCGTGTCCAAGTGCAAAGGAGATGTTGGAGAAGCCCTGGAGGGACCCCCACCCCACCTATCATTTAAGCTGCTTGCAAAAAGCACAATGCAGCTGCAGGATCAGTGAGCAGAGACTCCAATCCTGCCTGGTCTATGCTATTGCTTTGCAAGCAGTTTCTCTGCCGGGAAGCCTCTAGCAAAAGAGTGCCCTGCAGCACACAGGATAGGTGCTTCCACTGAATAACTGCTCAACAGAGGTGCTAATCCTGCTCCTTTGCAAGCGGCTTCTCTCAGGAAGCAGGCTCAGGTAGCAGGCTCCTTCCTAATCCCAGAAGTCAGGGTAAGTCAGGGTCTTTTATTGTGATTTTCCTGCACGATGTCCTCCTCTCCTTTCTGCCTAATGCCCCACCCCTTGACAACCACTGATTGCTCTGGGCCATCCAACCTGACCTCTAGTGATCTGTGTTTGTTGGTATCTGATTCGTCTGATGCCAGAGTCCCTCCTAATATGCCAGTTTTGGCCCGCGACTTGGTCAACTCTGGTGCACAGCCCTAGTTCATGACACAATCTTTGTTCATATCTTTTTTCCTAAGTACATATTGGAAAAGAATCTCCTGTTGGCGAAATTTCTTTCTCTCTTCAGTGAAATTTGCCAGATGGGATAAGTGAGTCACATTGATCTGACTTATCTGTTTGTCATAGGAGAGTCACGGAAATGTATCAAGGATTCCGATGGAAAATGGTTCACACCATCAGAATTTAAGGCTAAAGGAGGATATAAAAGTTCAAAAGGCTGGAGAAGCTGTATCCGCTGTGTTGGGATTTCCTTAGAAGCATTAATCAAGGTATGCAGTTCAGGTATAAAAATCTGTTGAAAAATCAGTTTTTACTTGTAATGCCAAAGAATTTCAGGTGATAACATCAAGGCTTTCCAGTTATCCACACATTGTATTTTTATGGCTGGTATAATATCCTGCATCACATGTGAATCATTTTCATGGACAGTTGTTGCATGGAAAAAACATTATTCAAGTATGGCCACCTTAAGATCAGTAGCAAAGTGTCCTGGCAGAATGACATGTCCTCCTACTGACTTTTAAACAATGAGTTATAGTAAGGTGCTACTTATGGATCTAATTTATTTTGAGTTCATTTTGAGTGCCTCAGAGTAAACCCAATACATGTGATTGTTTCAGTGGGGAGAAATACTGAAGCCACAACCGGAATCCTCAAGAATGCAGAAGGTAAATAATTACTAAACACTTACCAGATGGTTGTGTTTTCCACATATATGGCACACACATGCACACACATTATTCCTTAAGATATTTCTGTGCCTCCCTGTTGCACAACAGTGGGTTAGGCGGTCAGGTTTGCCACCCAAGGCAAATGGCTTGACCTGACCTCATGGATGGGCTTCACACATACAACATATGAGGGGAGGAAATCCAAAACAGGCAACAGAGAGATCCTCTTTACTCAGAAGCTGAAATGCCAACCATGGCCATTACTAGTGCTACCAATGGTGGTCTATCAGTGGTGAGAGCATTTACAAGGGCACACTTAATTACACACCCTCACCTTAGGGCCCAAGAAACGTTGCATGCATTAGCTTCCTGCGCCTCTCGTTTCCACAAAAAAAATTGAATTGATAAAAGAGAAAAGATCACCTTTAAAGGAAACTACTAGAGGTTATCAGTTGAAGCAAAAATAAAAAAGTCTGTTTCAAATTATTTTTTCTTCCTCACACCATTACATGTTTTGATGATGTTGATATACCTGCCAACTGAATATTCTATATTAAAGTATTTTTAAACCTCCTTTTGGGGAATATTGACAAGAAATACCACATATTACAACCTCTGTCTCTCTCTTAAGCTTTCAATAATTTTATTTTTCACAGTGACAGGTGTTGTATTTTTTTCTTCTCCATTTCAGCCAGATGACCTGTGTGCTGTGTGCTGTGAGGAGAGAGGTCACTGATACACTGCAATTCATGTCCCAGATCTTTTCAGGAAGATTGTTGAGAAAAAGTAGTTCACTTCATGTCACATTAGCAGACATCTTTATAATGCAAAGTTGGTTGTTGACAGGCGATGGTAAAATAGAACTAAATCAAGCAATGATGTCCATTTTTTCAAAGTGAATGTTCTAATATCTTCTCCCTTTAGGGTTTGGAAATTTCAGTAGATGGAAAAGTAGTGGAAGATAAATTTGTTAAGAAATTTTGGGAAGTGTTTTCTTTTCTGTAAGCATTTAGCTTCCTGCGCCTCTCGTTTCCACAAAAAAAATTGAATTGATAAAAGAGAAAAGATCACCTTTAAAGGAAACTACTAGAGGTTATCAGTTGAAGCAAAAATAAAAAAGTCTGTTTCAAATTATTTTTTCTTCCTCACACCATTACATGTTTTGATGATGTTGATATACCTGCCAACTGAATATTCTATATTAAAATATTTTTAAACCTCCTTTCGGGGAATATTGACAAGAAATACCACATATTACAACCTCTGTCTCTCTCTTAAGCTTTCAATAATTTTATTTTTCACAGTGACAGGTGTTGTATTTTTTTCTTCTCCATTTCAGCCAGATGACCTGTGTGCTGTGTGCTGTGAGGAGAGAGGTCACTGATACACTGCAATTCATGTCCCAGATCTTTTCAGGAAGATTGTTGAGAAAAAGTAGTTCACTTCATGTCACATTAGCAGACATCTTTATAATGCAAAGTTGGTTGTTGACAGGCGATGGTAAAATAGAACTAAATCAAGCAATGATGTCCATTTTTTCAAAGTGAATGTTCTAATATCTTCTCCCTTTAGGGTTTGGAAATTTTAGTAGATGGAAAAGTAGTGGAAGATAAATTTGTTAAGAAATTTTGGGAAGTGTTTTCTTTTCTGTAAGCATTTAGCTTCCTGCGCCTCTCGTTTCCACAAAAAAAATTGAATTGAGAAAAGAGAAAATATCACCTTTAAAGGAAACTACTAGAGGTTATCAGTTGAAGCAAAAATAAAAAAGTCTGTTTCAAATTATATTTTCTTCCCTACACCATTACATGTTTTGATGATGTTGATATACCTGCCAACTGAATATTCTTTATTAAAGTATTTTTAAACCTCCTTTTGGGGAATATTGACAAGAAATATCACATATTACAACCTCTGTCTCTCTCTTATGCTTTCAATAATTTTATTTTTCACAGTGACAGGTGTTGTTTCTTCTTCTCCATTTTAGCCAGATTACCTGTGTGCTGTGTGTGCTGTGAGGAGAGAGGTCACTGATACACTGCAATTCATGTCCCAGATCTTTTCAGGAAGATTGTTGAGAAAAAGTTGACAGGCGATGGTAAAATAGAACTAAATCAAGCAATGGTCTCCATATATATCAAAGTGAATGCTATGATATCTTCTCCCTTTAGGGTTTGGTAATTTCAGTAGATGGAAAAGTAGTGGAAGATAAATTTGTTAAGAAATTTTGGGAAGTGTTTTCTTTTCTGTAAGCATTTACTTATGTTCCGTCTTTACACTTGTGAGCCATTCACCCCAAAAGGTGCTAACTTGCTTGCTGTTTTTAAAACCTCTTAACTTTACCCTATGCTTTCATTTTAAAGTTAATGCCTATGACCCAGATAGACTGAAAACTTAGCAGTAACCTTGATACCAAGCCAAAATGTCCTTAGCAACTCTGTTTAGTGACAGCATAATAGAAAGGATGTGTATATGTGTATGCATTTGGAGGGGTTTTTTGTTTGTTTCCACGGGCTAAGAACAAAGAACTGAGCTTGGGGCTGGTAAATGAGAGGTGTGAAGAATCAAGTTGGAACTCTGAGGCAAGCAAATCTGGACTTTGCTGCTTGCACTGGTCTCATGAAACGAGGAGAGGACAACATTAGGACAACCCTGGATTTGGCCAATGGATTTTGCTGCTTTTGCAACATTATGGCATTCTAGATCCTGTTGGAGAGGATGTTGCTTCCCATCTTTGTCTATGTAAAACCTCTGTCTCAGTGCCATTTGGGAGAAGGCTACACAGCAAACCTCTATAGACAGGACCAGGGCTAGACATTTTGACACCTGAGGCAAACCACCAAATGGTGCCCCCCACTCCCTGGCCAGGGAAGAAGGGGTGAGTGAAGATGTACACCAGGAACAAGTGGGGAATAAATATTGACATTGGGATCTGCTACGCCTATGGATCCTGCCGCCCGAGGCAGTCATCTCACCTGACCTCGTGGATGGGCTGGCCTTGTCCATAGCGGCAAATGTCTGCAAAACCTTCTCATGCCTCAGTCTTTTTCTATTTTTGCTTGTTGCAAGGATCACTGGCCGGGATTCTTTGTATGTATAAGTATCACGCCATCCTTGGTATGTGTATGGATTAGGGTTAGTCTGCTTAGATAGGATGACTCCTTCATTCAAATTTTTATTTACCGTTTTCCAGGGTAAATCTCCACAACAGAAAGGATGCCCAGTCTGTAAATGTTTGATCAGGAAATAAAGCTTTTCAACTTTAGTCTGGCTTTTTGTCTATATACTTCCTTGCAAAGAGAGATCCTGGATTGTGTGTCTGAGGCCTGGTCACCTTGGCACACACAGCAATGCTGTTGTTTTAAAGTTCACAATCCAGTTCTGACCCCCAAACTGGGTCATAACAATATGAGCCCAAGGCAGGCTCTTATGCACCACCTTCTGCAGCTTAATCTACACCTTATGTCTGCAACCCACAGGCTGAAGGACCCACAGCTGGGTCATCAGGACCCACATCTGGGTTGTGAGGCCACACCAGGTGGGTCACAACCAAACTTACCACACCACCATGCAAAGCTGCAGCCTTCTCTTCTCTTTCCTATGTGAGGGTTTCCTCCTCACTTTGGACTGCTCCAGCTTTGCCAACCTCTGTTGGAACCATGCTGCTTGGCTTTGGAAGAGGCTATCCAATTTCAGCAGCCTCACTGAAACAGTCAAATCAAATCAAATTTTATTAAACGGTCACAGACCAGATTAACTCCTACAGCTAGTCAGCAAAGCATAACACCGGAAAAAACAAAGGACAATTTCAATACAGATTAGGCCATAACAGCAATTTAAAATTAGACAGCATAAATAAAATTAAGTATTTGCCTTCGCCTGCATATTGGCATTGGAAAGCTCTTGTTTCCGGCGCCTAATAGCGGCTGCACAGAATTTGGCAACATTGATCGTAATTTCAGGAACCTTATCTTCTACCAAGGCTCTCATACGTTGAAGTTCTGGTTCATTTTTAAGCTTTTGTAGAACTGGGGCAATAAAGGTCAGGCGTAGATCCTCGTAGTAACTACAGTGCAGCAATACATGCAGACTTGTTTCCACTTCCGATGAGCCACATGGGCAAACACGTGACTCATATGGTTTGCCCTCATATCTGCCTAGCAGCAGGGCAGAGGGCAGAACGTTAAATCTGGCCAGGGTAAAGGAGTGTCTGTACTTAGGTATTTGTAAATCAGCCAGATAATTTACGGGTGAGAACCCTCTCCCAAAGTCTCTAATTGTGGCATGTTTATCCATTTTGCCCATGTGACATTGCAGCTCTATGTCCCTAATGCGTTGAAGCACTTGACTTCTGGCTCTCTCATATCCTGCCGCTATCAAGATCTGCGGGGAGAATCCCAAGCTTCTTATCTTTTCAAACAGGGAAGCTTTCCAGGTAGAATGAAAGGTGTCTAAGAGTGTTAAAGGAGCCAAACCGGCCGGGGAAAAAATAAGTTTTAACCAGTAGTGTATCTTTAGAATCCACAACCGCGCGTTAACAGGACAGCTATATTAGATACACAGGGGGGGATCCCCAATAAAGACCGATAGAATTTTGTTTGAAATGCCTCCATAGGCGCAAAATTTTAAAAACTGCAAACCTGGGATCCATAAGTGAGTTGTGGGAGTATTTTTGCAGCAAAAACCTGGGAGGCCGCCGGAACGTATTTACCCCCTTTCCCGTGAAAAAATCTTGTAAGGGCTTTATTGGCCCTTCCTGCGTTGGCAATGGCGTTTTTCATCTGTTGGTGCCACGAGACCCTTTCCTGAAAAGTTATTCCCAGGTATTTGAAAGTTGCTACCTGGTCAATAAGTTGACCATTAATTCTCCATTTGTGTTTCCTTCTTTTTTTTGAAAACACCATAATTTTAGATTTACTGTAATTTATTGATAGTTGTTCCGCTTGACAATAGTCAGCAAGTGATCTCAAAAGCTTCCTCAAGCCAACGCGGGAAAAGGAGAGTAGGACTGCGTCGTCCGCATACAGAAGCACCGGGAGGGGCATACCTGCCAGATTGGGAGGGTGGGCATTTTCTTTCGCCATATTTACTGCTAGAGAGTTGATATAAAAATTAAATAACGTTGGCGCGAGGACACATCCTTGTTTAACCCCATAGTGCGTTTGAATTTCTTTAGTTAGATGGCCTGACCGATCGCATCTTACCCTCACCCTGGTGTTTTCGTATAGACCACGGATAAGGCGTAATAAGCCTGAAACAGGGTCATGGAGAGCAGGCTGTGGTGGGAAGCTGAGAAGCCACAGGTCACTTTTCTTCTCCATAGGTAAAAGCAGCTGGAATCAAAAAGAGGATACAACTACAGTGGTACCTCGGGTTACATACGCTTCGGGTTACATACGCTTCAGGTTACAGACTCCACCTCAGGTTAAGAACTTTGCTTCAGGATGAGAACAGAAATCGTGCTCTGGCGGCACAGCAGCAGCAGGAGGCCCCATTAGCTAAAGTGGTGCTTCAGGTTAAGAATGGACCTCTGGAACGAATTAAGTTCTTAACCTTGAGGTACCACTGTATTAAAAAGGGAAAAAATGTTTGACCAACAATACATGAAATAGTGGCTCCCATCTACTGAAAAGAAACCTATGTACCAACCACATATGTGATGAGTGCTAGCATTATTAGGCACGTTATAAACAACAAATTATGTTCCTGGAGGAGCAAAGAAGAACATTATTAGTAGTTTGTCTTGTGTATCCACAAGTCTTGTGAGTGCATGACTATACACAGTCCAGGGACAAAAATGTGTTGTCTTAAAAACTTTTCTCAGTGTTGCATGTGGAGAGGTGAAGTTGACATTTGAAGACAAGTAAACGCAAGCAGAATAAACAGGCTACATTGGATCACTCTCTGGGATGTGAGAAAGGATTATGATACAATTTACCCTAAATTCTGCATCACTGAAAGGTAATCCCATTCTTCAGCTAATCTCAATTTTGCCTGGATCTCATTCACACTTTGCCCCAAGGAGGTATTTCCCCTCAATTTGGACAGTGGATGGGAAACTTGAGGCCAGGGGATTGGTTGTGGCCCTCTATACCTTTCAATCTGGCCCTCTGGACTTTCCCCAGCCACACCCCTTCTCCCTAGATGACACTGCCTCCACACCCTTTTAGAGTTGTAGAATGGAAGTCCGAAATCTGGACTCTTGTGTAGGGGAAAAATACTTTTAAAAGCTATACTGCAGAAAAGCATCTGTCTTAAACACTTAAATGTTACAAAGTAACAAAAAGAACTAGCAGTGGTTCAGTTCTTTAAAACATTCTCCCTCTAATCCTCATCCCAGAGAGAATTTAAACATAGTTTTTATCGCTAAATTCAAAATGCACCTCTCTCTGTTCTCTGCATGCTGGCATCTCACAGGACCTTTGTCTCTCTGTGTGTTGTAAGCGGCTCTAGTTACACATTTACATAGGCAGGTGCTCAGATTTCAGACCTCTTGTTAAATCAGGAGGCTTATAGCTCCAGATGCAGTCACCACCACACCCAGTGGAAAAACACCAGTACTGTCCCCATACAAAACAACAACAACCCACAACAAACATAGCATTATATGTGCATTAAACATATAATCAGGGCTTTTTTCAGCCAGAAGTCGCTGGAATTCTCAGGTGGGCACCATTGCCATTATAAGGGAAGAAGAAAGGCATTCATTGTGAGTTCTGGCACCTCGTTGTCTAGAAAAATAGCACTGCATATAACTTTAACACAGCCCTCCATTGCACACTCCTTGAGTGTTTCTGCCAAGCCACAATGTGTCCTCGAACTCTGATAATGCTTCTTCCCTGCTTGGATGATAGAGAGGAGTGTGCAAGTAAATTCATGTATATATTGCTCCACCACCTTTCCCTCCGGCCTCTCCAACCAATGCATCCGGCCCCTGAATGGTTTGTCTAGCAGGGAACGCAGCTCATGGACTGAAAAGGGTTCCCCCATCCCTGCCAGACTTTTCTCAAACTCATGCAGTGTCTCCCCGTCTGTGGAATGCTCTCCCCACGGAAGTTCACCTGGTGCCTTCATTATGCACCTTTAAGCGCCAGGCAAAAACGTTCCTTTTTAACCAGGTCTTTGCCTGATTGACATCTTAAGGTAAAGGTACCCCTGCCCGTACGAGCCAGTCTTGACAGACTCAAGGGTTGTGCGCTCATCTCACTCTATAGGCCGGGAGCCAGCGCTGTCCGCAGACACTTCCGGGTCACGTGGCCAGCGTGACGAAGCTGCTCTGGCGAGCCAAGACCAGTGCAGCACACGGAAACGCCGTTTACCTTCCCGTTAGTAAGCGGTCCCTATTTATCTACTTACACCCGGGGGTGCTTTCGAACTGCTAGGTTGGCAGGCGGATTGACATCTTATACCCTTTTAAAATGTGGCTCTTTCTTGTGGAGGGGTGTTATTGGGTTGTTGTTTTTGTTTTGGTTATATATACTGTGGTTTTTATGCTGATCTTTTCTGTGAACTGCCCTGAGACATCTGGGTGTAGGGTGGTATATAAATTCCATCCATCCATCCATCCATCCATCCATCAATCAAGGTTCTGCTCAACCATCGCTTTAAGTTCACACCATAGAGATCACCCACAGTCATTCAGAGGCACTGAAGGAACTAGTCAGAAATCCCTGGACTGGATCCCACGCAAGTCCTGCAGGCTGTGGTCATGATCTGTGATGGAGGACGGGAGGGGCCTCTCAAGTCAGAGACTGACAAGAGTAATATTTTTTTTAACGTGAGAAATATCTTATGCACAGTTTTTGGCTCATGGGGCAGGGGGGGACTCATGGTTTATCATCAAGCGTTCCTCCAGTTTCGGTTTTCTTTTCTGATTTCTGTGTCCGTGATGATTTCCTTTCCATGAAACGGGCGGAGTTCCTCACTTCTCCCCGAGCGCAGCTCAGAGCAGGCAGCGCCAGCCCTCGACTGGAAGACGTTGAGTTTCCTTTCGTTTCCTCTCGCTCTTCTGGACGGCGAATTCCTCCTCCTGCTTTCTTCAGCCCCTTCCTCACAGCCCATCTCCGCTCAGTCAAAGCAGAAAGGTAAGTCAAGGGACAGGTCGGTCTCCTCCGCAAGGAAAAGGCGCTCCAGGGGAACCGCGCTTCCCCTCTGCGCTAGACTCCCTCTCGCAAAAGAGCGACAGACTCCGGAGGGACCCCCCTTCTGGCACAGCTGGGGACTCAGATTAAATGCAGAAGAAGACCAGGATAAATTAACCGGGCTGGTGTTATTCGCAAAGAACGCCTAAACCTGCGTCGAAGTGGAAAGAGGAAATCGCAACACAATTATTTCCACAGCCTGATCTAAAGCTAAGGATTCCATGATAGGGTTTCTCATTTTTGGAAACGGAATCATTCTAGATAAACGCTAGATAATGCTTAATTTTGCTTGTTTAAAAACCACATGATTTCCAAGGTCTTTAAAACATAGTTTTGTGTTGTTTGTAGTATGTCTGCTCCAGGTACTTCAGCTGAAATTTTGGAGTGGTTCAGAGCCCATAAAATGGAGATTTCTGCTGCAATTAGAGATTTGTTTCCTTTTCTCTATGGCCTACGAGACAAGAATATAATCTCTGAAGAAGATTTTAAGGTGACTATTGTATCTAACTGATGCAATTATTTTCTGCTTAAATTCCTACTTTGTTGCTCAATTCAATTTTTTAACAAACTTTTTAATGCATTGTAAATTTGCTGTTTTTAATTGATTATAATTTAGTGATGATTTCTTTCTATTGTTGAGGGTGAATTTCTGTTTAATTATTATTTCTGGATACTTTGGGAGTGTTGTGTTTTATTCTAACTGATTATCACATATTCCTTTATTTGATATAAGATATTTCTTTTAAGTCATATTTTTATTATGACTAGTTTGTTTTGCACCGGATTGTTATGTGTGTCCTTGTATATTTTGTTGTTTCTTCATATTGTAAACTGTCTTGTGTATAGCAATATAGAAAGATGGTATACAAATTAAAAGTGAAATGAAATGAAATAGCAGCAGCCTGGATAGCTAAGTTGGTTAGAACATGGTGCTGATAACACCAAGACTGCAGGTTTGATCCCCGCACGGGACAGCTGCATATTCATCCATTGCAGAGGGTTGGACTCAATCATTCTCAGGGTCCTTTCCAATTGTGCAATTCTACGATAATAATAATAATAATTTATTATTTATACTCCACCCCTCTGGCTTGGTTTCACCAACCACTCCCAAAAACACAATACAGCATTTAACATTAAAAACTTCCCTAAACAGGGCTGCCTTCAGATGTCTTCTAAGAGTTGGATATTTATTTATTTCCTTGACATCTGATGGGAGAGCGTTCCACAGGGTGGGCACCGCTATTGAAAAGGCCCTCTGCCTGGTTCCCTGTAAACTCACTTCTTGCAGTGAGGGAACTGCCAGAAGGCCCTTGGTGCTGGTTCTACAATTCCATCCAGGTTGTGGCTTGTTTCTGAAAAAGTGGCGTTGAGTCTTCCTCTGCCATTGGTAAAAGGCATAGGATAGCATATTAGTGTTCAGAGACATGTAAGCTGCCCAAGGTATTTGAACTTGGCAAAGGAGGATAAATGACAATTTCTGCTTCCTTTGATTGTGCTAGGATAAATATCTAACTAATCTGCTGTTAGATCTGGTAGGAAATGGGAAAGTTACTCTGTATTTTCAGTCTAAAAGATGTTTTGAAGACAGAGATCTGAAAAACCTTGTATTGTTTCTTTCTAGAATTGGCATGATTGGGTAACTGCAAATCCAAATGATATTCAACGAGTGGTGTACGAGGTCCTTGAGAGGATTCAGAGCGATCTGTCAGCAATAAAGGAAATCTTCTGCAGCAGTAACCTGGCAGCATATCAAGACTTACGGCCACTATATGAAAGCCTAGAAATTGGTAAATCATATTGTATTGGGGACTAAACCTACCAGTTGAGCCTTAAAGATATATAGCCAAAAAGAAACAAAAATCATTAGCATTTGAGAAATGGTATAGTCAGTGTTTGAGCCACAAAGCCTTGTTCAAGTCTTTTTCCAGCCATGCATTCACTGTTTCAGTCCTCTGCCTGCCACCACAAATGACATAAAGGTAAAGGTACCCCTGCCCTTACGGGCCAGTCGTGTCCGACTCTGGGGTTGCGCGCCCATCTCGCTTAAGAGGCCGGGGGCCAGCGCTGTCCAGAGACACTTCCGGGTCACGTGGCCAGCGTGACGAAGCTGCTCTGGCGAGCCAGCACCAGCGCAGCACACGGAAACGCCGTTTACCATCCCGCTATAAAGCGGTACCTATTTATCTACTTGCACTTAGGGGTGCTTTCGAACTGCTAGGAGCTCACCCCGCCGCGGGGATTCGAACCGCCGACCATGTGATCGGCAAGTCCTAGGCGCTGAGGTTTTACCCACAGCGCCACCCGCGTCCCAAATGACATACTTGTGCATTAATTTATGTATTGAAAATTATTGATAGGCTGGTGTTGATTGTGAAATATAACAATGTGGTTTACAAAATAAAACCAGTTCGCCAGAATGACGATAAAACATAAACCAGCATATTCAAAGTTCAGTAAAGCTGGTCCTAAGGATCATTGCCCAGGAGTGCCTATGCAAATAAGTAAGTTTTCACCAGCAGGCAGAGCAGCTGCATTCCCCTGTAATGTGGGGGCCACAGTAGAGAAGGCCCTTCTCTGGGCCCCCATAAGATGCACATTTTCTGGATGCAGCACGACTAGTAGGTCCTCTTTTGAGTTGTCGTAAGACACATCATGATTAGAAAGCTTCCAGAGATGACAGTGAGCAGGTTGCCTTAGGACTGCTGTCATTTGCTGGCAGCCCAAAATATGGGAATTGTAACCTTTGACATCCGTTTCTTCATTTCATCTTGGAAAAGGGACACAAGAGCAAAATCTGGATTTCCAGGGCACGACACTGCCCGTAACCTGTGGAACAGCACAAGGCATTTTACATACGGATATATTTGCAACAGGTAATCATTTGGAAGAGTAAATGTATAATTACATCTGTTTAAGGAATGTGATACCAACAGCAAATTTAAAAAATGGTGTTTGCATAAATGTGTGGTGTTGGGAGGAGGAGGCATCAATGTGGGTGGTATGTGAGTATCTTTTATTTTCTGGGAATACTTCAAATACTAATATCCTATAAAGCTCTTTAATTATATTCCACAGTATCCTGTGGACCTGGGCAAGCCTAAAATAATTCTATCAGTACCACAATGGTGCAATCAGTGCTTTTGAACTCTTTCCCTATTTATTAATGCATGATTAAATGATTTTATTTAGCTTTAAATGTTTTGTTTTTGTAACAGAACAGTGCCATGTTGATTCTCTTTATCATTAATGCATTAATCTACATTTATACATGGCAGTTATCACAACCCATAAATCTGAATGAAAAGTAATTGGCGATTGCTCCCATTTTTTTCAAAAAATATAGAAACAATTTATTGTGACCGTGTACAAGAGGGACAGGGAGGAAAGCAGGTGTCAGGGAGTCTAGCTGTGGTGATGGGCTAGTTCATTCTGAGGGGCCCTGAAGTTTGGCATTAGCCGTGATCAGCCTGAAGTTTCTTTCCGACTTCCACACCACCATCTTTGCTTCTTTCTCTCTTCAGTGAAGTCTACTGAATGGGATAGGTCAGGCATAGGCAACCTCGGCCCGCCAGATGTTTTGGGACTACATTTCCCATCATCCCTGACCACCATTCCTGTTCACTAGGGATCATGGGAGTTGTAGTCCCAAAACATCTGGCGGGCCGAGGTTGCTTATTGCCTGGTATAGGTGCATAACATTAATGAGACTGTTCTGTTTGTCAAAGGAGTTTCAAGAAAAAGTATTGAGGGTTCCAATGGAAAGTGGTTCACACCAACACAATTTCAGACTGAAGGAGGACGTAAACACTGGAAATGGTGGAGGAGAAGTATCCAATGTGGGAAGACTTCATTAGACACATTAATAAAGGTATGCAGTTCACTTGTAACAGCCGTAATTTTAATGCCTCGTTTTCTTACTTGCAACTCCAAAGGAATTTCAGAAGATACCATTACAGATAAAAATCCACATATTTTATTCTTAAAATGAGTATTTATTTTTAAGCTGCCTTGAGTCCCCTAGGGGAAAAGGTGGGAGATAAATAGATAGATTTATAATGATAGCTTCAAATTCTACACTATATAACTGGAGTTACCTTCATAACATTCTTACGCAATAAAGAGGGAGGAGAATAAAGAGAGAGCAAGAGGAACAGACGGAGCTCGGGTGCTTCATCAAAAACCACGAAGTGTACTTTCCCTGACTATCTGTTATCCCAACTCCACCCTTGCTGACGGGAGGCGTGCAAGGTAGTTTCCTTGTACCTGACAATGAGGTCAGAGGAAAATGAATTGCCATTTGTTTCAATTCAACCCCAAGCAGCAGGTTTTCCCTGGGGAAAGCGGTGGGACAAATAAGTGTGGATGAGCCCTTAGTAATAGAGTGGTACCTTGGGTTACATACGCTTCAGGTTACATACGCTTCAGTTTACAGACTCCGCTAACCCAGAAATAGTACCTCGGTTTTAAGAACTTTGCTTCAGGATGAGAACAGAAATCGTGCTCTGGTGGCGCAGCAGCAGCAGGAGGCCCCATTAGCTGAAGTGGTGCTTCAGGTTAAGAACAGTTTCAGGTTAAGAACGGACCTCCGGAACGAATTAAGTACTTAACCCGAGGTACCACTGTACTGAGTCAATTAACATTTGCAGTGGGCTAAGAAACCACTGTTTCTCTTCAGGCTCAAATGAATGTAATTCAGCAGTTTCACATCAGAACCAACTTTTACATATCATTGTTCACGCATGGCAACTTTAAGGTTAGCAGCAGAATGTCCCAGCGGAATGAAATATTCTCCTACTAGATTATAAACATATATCCGTAGTAAGGTGTCTAATTTCTTATGAGTTCACTTCCTAAATTCAGGTGATGTTTTGGGATTCTGATTATGCCTCACAGTAAACCTAATAATTGTGATGTTTATTTCAGAGGGGACTGCTACCTGAGCCACCACAAAATTCCAACAGGACAACAACGATGGTAAACATTTCCTTAACAGTTTTACTTGATTTAAACTAGCATATGCATAGTTTATTTATTCACTTATGTATTTAGATATTTCCTAACTTCCCCTCACCCAAAATGGTTGTACAGTGGTACCTCAGATTACATACGCTTCAGGTTACAGACTCCGCTAACCCAGAAATAGTACCTTGGGTTATGAACTTTGCTTCAGGATGAGAACAGAAATCATGCAGTGGCGGCGCAGCGGCAGCAGGAGGCCCCATTAGCTAAAGTGGTGCTTCAGGTTAAGAACAGTTTCAGGTTAAGAACGGACCTCTGGAACGAATTAAGTACTTAACCCGAGGTACCACTGTGCCACAGTTTACATCTAAATAAGGCAATACAAAACATAATATATAACAAAGAAAAACAAAAAATGAGAGAGAGGAAGCTTCATGTGTGAGTGAGATTTGCAATTCAATAGGCATTGTGGTGGGAGGCTCTTTGTCCAGCTTGCCTGCCCCACAAAATGATGGTGGCACACATGAAGGACAAAATCTAGTGCCAATGATGACAACGAGGGCTCAATCCCTTAGCCAATTATTTTTTTTACAAAACTCTTACAGTATTGAAACAAGACACGAGAGTGCAATCTTAGTCAAAGGCAGGGATCCTGCTCACAGTTTCTTTGAAATTTCCACTACAAGTGCTCACACTGCCAAAGAAGTAAGCTATGCTTTAAGCTAAGTAATGGGGTACCTTTCTGGCAAATTTTATCTGGCCTCTCCATGTGGGCCAACTTTGGCAGGTAGATGGGACAATCCACATGGCACCATTATGTCACAACATGATTGGCAGGCGGGGTGTCTCATCCCACTGCCAAAGCCCCTTGAATGGGGTTCCCAAGTGCTCAAAAACCAGCTGACAGTTGTGTGCTTGGCAACCAAGCTTAGCTACTAGTGTAGCTAGCCAGAGGCATGGGGGATGGTGGTCTGTGCCAGGTAGTGGCGGTGGGGGGTATCTGTAGGGTGGCACCTGGGTCTGTAGGGCAGCACGGTGTCTTGGGATTCTGGGTGGCAGGGGAGCCTGTGGGTGGCAAGGTAGTTCCTAGGTGTTTTGAGTGGAGCCACTTCCCTTCCCTGAAATTAGCGGCTGCCCTAAAAAACGCTGAACAACTCTGGTCTGCCCCAAGCCCTGGTGGGAGTTGCTACATTGCTGAGTGCAAGCAATGTTGCCAGTCCTGTGCTCAGAATGGGCAACTAGTGAAAGAAGCAGAGAAAGAAGCCTGTATTTTGCAGACATTGGAAGCAAATGGGGCTGCCCCACCTATATGGTATAAGGGGCTTTTCTATATATTTCCAAATGACACTCAGCATTCTGTAATTGATGTACATGTTTAGTCCTGACTGAGCTGATTTGGGGAGGTTTTGATCCTTTAGGGTTGTTCCCTAAATATTGTTTGTACTGCTGCAAATCCCAGGTTTTCCTAAACATGGTGATAACTTCCTCTTGTTTCCCAGTGTCCATGTTTTGGCACTCACTACCTGAGTTCGCTCTCCCCTAGGAGATATGGGAGCCATCAAGGTCAAGCCTATGGTAGCAGTCCAAATAAGGTTGGGGGAAGGTTGGATCAAGAAAATGCAGAATTCCCTGATAAAATAAGCTCAGTTTCACATATGCAACTTATAAAAGGAATAAAACAAAAACAGGAGAAAGAGGAATTATCTTTACTCAGAAGCTGAAAAGTCAGCCATGGCCAGTGAGTAATTTTACAAGGGTACCTTATCTAAACACCCTCTCTGCTTATTATAAAGGTAAAGGGACCCCTGACCATTAGGTCCAGTCGTGGCCAACTCTGGGGTTGCGGCGCTCATCTCGCTTTATTGGCCGAGGGAGCCGGCGTTTGTCTGCAGACAGCTTCCGGGTCATGTGGCCAGCATGACTAAGCCACTTCTGGCGAACCAGAGCAGCGCACAGAAACAAGAAAATGAAGAATGTCCTGATAAAATAAGCTCAGCTTCACATATGAATAAAATATAAACATATGAATAAAATAAAATAATTAAATAAAACAGGGGCAGAACCTGAAAAGTCAGTCATGGCCATTTATTACTGTTACCAGTGGTAGTCTAATCAACAGTGAGTCAACAGTGAGTAATTTTACAAGGGAACCTTATATAAACACTCTCTCGGCTTACCTTTTAGGGTCCAATAAATGTTACTTGTGTTAGCTTCCTGCTCTTCAGGTTGTCACATAAGTACTAAACCAAGAAAATAGGAAGATGCTGAGTATATATATCATGTAATAAACTGAATATATTTAAAGAAAACTACCAAAGGTTATTTGTTGCATCAAAAATAACAAAAGCTGTTTTTTTTTAAATCCAATTTTCCACACCGTTGTTTATTTTGATAATGATGATGTGTCTGCCAGCTGAATATCCTTTTAAACCACAATTCAGGGCTTTTGCCCTCACAAGGTGGTGTACAAGAAACACCACATATTAAAACTTACCCCCCCACGCATTCTGATAAATTTATTTTTTACAGTCACTGTTTTTTCCTCTTTAGTCTGAACATGATGATGTATGTATTGTGTGTAAGAAAGAAGATTCACTGATATGCTGCAGTTCATGCCCCAGATGCTTTCATGAAGATTGCCATATCCCGAAAATATCTGCTGAGAAAAGGTAGTTTCTCCACCTCAATTTCTCTATTAAGCTGATCTATGAAATAACAACATCAATATCTTACAACTAAAGCATCTGCTACATTTGCTAAGTAGTGCAAAGTCACACAACATGAATTGTAGCCCATGACTCAGGCTAAAACTGCATCTATTTGAAGCCCAACAATAACTTGTTAAGCTCTAGGCATCTCAACTGTGGACATCTGAATTAATGTTGGCAGTAGTGTGGTTTGCATTTCACGCCGTTTTTCATATTATTCATATTCATATTATTCTCATGTTGAGTTAAGGTGCAAGTCTGTATAAGGAAAACCGCACAGATTAAAACATCTTGTAACAGGTTAATGAATATTAGCCAAGGTAAACAAAACTATAACAGTAGTTTTCAGTAATATGTTATAGCCAACTGCGTAGCATTACTTTCTTTTATAGAACACCTATCCCATTGGTGCTTAATAAGAATGATTATTATGACTAACCAGGGCTGGCCCACCCAGGAGGTAAGGTGAGGCAACTCCCAAGGGGCCAAGCTGCCTTCAGCCCCCCCAGTAAAAGATGAGGGAGCCGGGCACCCCAAACGTTGATGGCCATTGCCATTCAAATGGTGTGGGTGCACTGAATCATGTGTTCGATTATGCGGACTGGGGCTTACCTCCCCCCCCCCCATATTTTATTCAATTTGGCCTACAGCAGGATCCACAGCGGCAGCTGACCTGGCTTCAAAGGAATGCTCCTTGAAGGCTGGTTATTATGTCCCCTTGGCAGCCCACCCTGTGCCACCTCCACAGCAGTCAGTGAATAGGAGATGCTGCTACTCTCCTCCCAAACCTAGGGAGGAAATGGCAGGGTCTGCCCTCTGGGGTCTGCTGGGGTCTGCACCCACCTGCCGTTAATCAGAGTGAGCCCCTTTCCCCCTGCCCCATGACAGCTTTTGATTTCGACTTCAACCAACAGGTAAGATTGATTCCCTTTGATTCCTATCAGGTATTCTATTTCAAGCATCAGATATGGTTGATTTGATTCCCTCCTAGTTCCCAATGTAGATATTCACTCACCCCTCAGGTGCCAAGATGTATTGGACTGGTCCTGTGACTAAGGCCTTTTCTTCTTATTTGTTCTGATGCTTATTCAGCCAAGGATCTGTTATCCTATGTCTTTTTGTCTGAAAGCATTGTTTGTTTAAGAACGACCTGGTTGTATGGCAAACTTACACAATTAATCATAAAACATTATAATCAACAGCTACCAGTGTGGCAGTATTAAATGCAAATTGCATTCAATGGTATTATCACACTTTGTTCTGCTTTCCAGAAATAGGTGGAAATGCACCTTTTGCCAATGCCCCGAAGCAGCAAGCGACCGTCACCGTGAAGAGCACCTGGTTCTGAGATGGAAGATGCGTGGCAGGACAATTGCGGTGAGCTACATCAACCTTTTTCTGCTTCAGTTAAATGACAGGAAACATAGCAAAAAGAGGGCTGTGACATTAATTGCTTAAAAATCTGGGATGATCGAAACCTTTTTTCCCATTCATTAAGCCTTAGAGGAAACTGCTATCAAATATATATAACTCAAGGTGTTAACACTAGCATAAAAGCCCTAAATGGCTTAGGAACCAAATATCTAAAAGATCGTCTGTCAGGGTTTATGGGTTCAGAGTCAATCCAAGTCCCCCAACAGGTAAGCCCAACAGAGACTCCATCTCCTCAGAGTACTGCAGAAGGATGATGTCAATCAACATTTGATGATCTCCTTCTACCTGTCAACAACAGAAAGTGTCCTTTCATACTGCATCATGGTGTGGTACGCTGGTTTGACATCAACTGATAGGAAGTGCTTACAGAGGGTGGTGAATACAGCATAAGATATTATGGGCTGTCCTGTGAATCCGCTGGATGAAATAGTGGAAGAATGTTGCCTCAGGAGAGTGAGGAAAATTCTCAGGGATGATTTACACCCTGGCCGGCACTTTCTTGATCTCCTGCCCTCGGGCAGAAGATATAGAAGCATGATTAGTTGCACCAAAGAGGGTAAAGAACAGCTTCTATCCGTGGGCTGTTAGGCTGCTGAATGAAAAGATAACAACAAGGCAACTGACTTTCAGGTTTGGTGGGTGTGCATCAGTAAACGAGGGGAATTAAGACTAAGAGAACTGAGTGGGGGGTGCTCGTGTAATCTCACTGTATACAAGTTGTACAAGTGACAATAAAGTATTTCAATGGTGCTACCACCCCCTTCTTACAGAGGATGCCTGTGGCTCACTGAGCCCTTATGAGATTTCAGAAAGTAACAGCTAAATTACCACTTTCTACTGCCTGAAGCCTCCAGCAAAATGAAACACTTACACCAGAGGTTTTCAACCTTTTTGGGTCCATGGCTCCCTTGACCAACTACATTCTTTCTGTGGCACCCCTGTGGGGCTCAGGAGCCCAGTTATGTCACCCCTTGTCTGCAGAGCCAGCAGCATCTCATCCTTTTTCAAACACCCTCCCTTCTGGAGGGGTCCCTCAGTCTCCTCTCCCTTCTCCTTGGGAGTCCTCCGGGCAGCCACTGCCGCTACTCCTGATCTCTGAGCTGCCCCCCCTGCCTCAAAGAGAGGTGCCTCCTCACACTGGCCCACAGGGGCCTGGGAAGCCCCCCCCCCACCAGCCAGCCACAAAGGCACCATTTGCCTGAGGAGCTTGCAGCCAGGGCTGCTGCAACAAACAGCTGCGCAAGCCTTTGGGAGGCAGAGACACAAGAGGGCATCAGAGGAAGGGAGGGAAGGCAAGAGGGACAGAGGCCAGTGTTGCCATGGCACATTGACTGAAAACCACTGACTTACACAAAAGCCAGATGTGACTAAAGAGATCTGAGGCACCGGGCTCCAAATCAACACACAAAAGTACATAATATGTATTTAAGATTACTAAATAGCAGTAATATGGACCAACATCGCTAGCTTTGCTTATGAAAGTTATTGTTACTGCTCTATTAAAAAACAAATATGATGGGCTTGCTAGAAAAGAGGGTCTTGGAAATCTTGGTTTTAGCACCATCATGAAATAGTTGGTCATGTGCTCTTTCAGTGTTGATATTACAGTGTTACCTCGGGTTAAGTACTTAATTCGTTCTTAACCTGAAACTGTTCTTAACCTGAAGCACCACTTTAGCTAATGGGGCCTCCCGCTGCTGCTGCTGCGCCGCCGGAGCACAATTTCTGTTCTCCCCCTGAAGCAATGTTCTTAACCTGAAGCACTATTTCTGGGTTAGCAGAGTCTGTAACCTGAAGTGTATGTAACCCGAGGTACCACTGTATTGCTTTTGCCAAAGTTCTAAAGAAAAACATGCATCAGAGTAAAATAAAATTCAAATTTTATGTTAAATTTTGTTTTGTACATATGCACATTTAATCAGTGAGCTATGCAGGTAAAGCATGATGATTATTTACAATTTCTTAATTGCTAATTAAAATCTCATTACCAAGGAAACATTATCTTGGTTGTGATATATATTAAGGACACTTCTTTGAATACAGATTTCATTGAAATTGCTGGGAGTTATTTCCAATATAACAAATGCATATTTATTAGCATGGGATCCTTATTTTATCTGAGCCCCCTTAAATATCAGTTTCTTTTGTTTTATAGAGATGCGAGTTCCTGCTTTTGAGGATCTCCTGTCAGCCTAAAAGTTTTCTTTTTGTTGACAATCCAGCTACAGTAAGTCTTGCTGACTACAATATTTGGGACATTGATGCAGAAATGGTTCTTTAAAATGTTACAAGTGCTTGAATTGAAATTGCAGGAAATTCTACAAATATTCTTTTCCGATGTGCTGATTTAACAGATACAAAATTGTAATGCCATCATAAAGAGACCCATGTGGCTCAAGCGCCTAGCCGAGAAGTTGCATAAAGAAAAATACAACACAGTGGGAGATTTCGTAAGAGATATGCGCCTGATGTTCAAAAATTTCTGTAAATTTTATAAGGTAAGCTCCAGTCTCTCTTTCCCCTACAGTTCCTTGCCAGTGCATTTTGAAGATGCAGGAGTGGGTAGAGAAGGTAAAATTATATTTCCATTCTAATTGAAATAAAAAACAAAACAATCAGGGTGGGGAAAAGCGAAAGGTGATTTAGTCCATTTTCCATTTCTTCTTTCCTCACACATACTCACAACCTCTCTCACAATGATCACAGTGTCTCATAGTCAGCAATCCAGTACGTTTCCAAGCACAATTCAAAGTGTTGGTGCTGACCTTTAAAGCCCTAAACGGCCTTGGTCCTGTATACCTGAAGGAGTGTCTCCACCCCCATCGTTCAGCCTGGACACTGAGATCCAGCACCGAGGGCCTTCTGGCAGTTCCCTCATTGCGAGAAGTAAGGTTACAGGGAACCAGGCAGAGGCCTTCTTGGTAGTGGTGCCCGCCCTGTGGAACGCCCTCCCTTCAGACATGAAAGAAATAAGCAGCTATCTTATCTTTAAAAGACATATGAAGGCAGCCCTGTTTAGGGAAGTTTTTAATATTTAACGCTGCATTGTTTTTAACACTTGATTGGGAGCCGCCCAGAGTGGCTGGGCAAACTCAACCAGATGGGCGGGGTATAAATAATAAATTTATTATTATTATTATTATCCTCATGCATTTCCCAAGAATCCCACCTGGCAGCGGCGGAGCAAGCCAATCGGGCGCCTAGGGCGGCGCGAGCTGGAGGAGGATACTCCTCAGGGCCTCTGAGGAGTCTGCCTGCCTCCTCTCACTCAGCCGCCCTACAGCTGAGGGGGAGGCAGCGGGCGGACCGTTTGGGCAGGGCAGAGCCTGCGGGCGCTCAAGCCACCATGTCACTCCCAGGAGAGACGTGTGGCTTGGGCGCGCTGCAGGCCCCACCGTGAGTGCCACTCGGCATTTTGTCACCCCCCAGTGGTGACACCCGGGGTGACCTGCTCCACCGCACTCCCGTTCCTCCACCACTGCCACCTGGAACCCCTTTTGTCTTTAAAAGCTTGGTGAATGTCTGTGGTTATTACAGTAAAAGTAACTCGTAACTTGTGTGCATTAAGCTTTATGCACTTGACAACAAATAATACAAAGAAATTAATAGGAGGTGGGCATCTGGGGGGAAATACTTTGGTAATCCCACCTGCCATTGAACCCAATGTGTTTTGACTATCCACGATTTTGGCTTTACGCTCTATCCTCAGAATGTAACCCTGCTGTAAAGTGGAAGTCATCTGTATAAATAACTGAGAATCTACTAGTTCATTGTACTGGTGCATAAGTTGCCAACCAGAACCTGAATTGTCTAGGAGAGCAGGAGAGCAGAAATATTTAAATACATAGCTTCCCTTGTTGTAAGTGTTTTGAAGCAAAATGGTAAAATTTAAACAAATAAAGTAACAAGCTCCAGACATATCAAAGTGAACATTTTAATTCTTTTTTTCTAGGGCAATGACATGGTGGAATATGGAAGAGAAGTGCAAGCTGAATTTGAAAATAGCTTTCGGGAAGTGTTTTCTATTCTGTAACAAATTTCTTAAATTCATTGGTTTTCAGACATGTGAGCCAGTTTCTCAGCTAACCAACTTTCCATGCATTATGTAAAAATTGGATTTCTGTATAAGTAATACTTCATGCCAAATTTTAAAAATGGTGCTTTATATATGTATAACTTAATTTTTATTACTCAGGAGGATACATAATGCTACCTGCATTCTTTAGGATTTAGAAATTGAACTGCCATGGGGATTTTAGGTGGGTTTGCAGGAAGTACAGGAAAAATGTATTCTGTGTATTCAAATTATTTGGCTAAATAGTTAGATTTATAACATGGCCATAGCAATGGTTTCTTCCATTTCCTTAGCTTAATCTAGTGCTTTTTTTCCTTAAAAAATGTTTAGGGGTACTCTCATTTTCCTCATATTGAAACACTGCCCCTCAATGAGGCCAAATTTAGATTCACAAAATGTTTAGGGGTATAGATACCCCTGTGTCCCCCCCCAGAAAAAATGCACTAGCTTAATTCCACCCTCTCCCAACAGCCACTAGCTGTGGACAAGGTGAGAAAAGCAGGTCCAGAGGTTCCAGCTGCTGCAAAACATTGCAGCTAGTGCTAGATTGTTGAGGGGAACAGATTCTCTCCCCCACATAACTGCAGTGCCCAAAAGTCTGCAGTGGCTGTCCATATGCTAGCAGGCCAGGATCAATATTCTTATAATGTAGGCATCCCCCTCACTTATGTGTGTGCCACCTTGTATATGTGTGGTGCTGGGAAATAAATAAATGAATGGAATCATGCCAGGAAAGGATGGGAGAGAGCTGGAGAGTCCTCGTGGCTCACCAGGAGACTCTCTCAGAAGCCTGAAGAGGACATAAGTGAAGGCAGAGGAAGCCCGAAGAGTGTTGAGATGCAGTGGAGCTTTGTTTAGGCTACCTAACAGCAGCTGCCTGCAGCCTCCAACCTATCCTCCAGTCTCCAGCCAGTCCCAACTCTAGCTGAAGAGAGAGTTGGGGAGAGAGAGAGAGATGTAGGAATAACGGAGGACGACAGGAGATTGGATGCAGGTGAGCTGTGCAGAAGCACGCTGGCAAGCATGCTTCAAGACAAGCTGCCGGCTAGCTCTGTAGAGGCTCCTTTTATTAGCACAATATGTAAAACCAGTCAGATACATTTTGGACTGTGACCTTTACACATCTTCCAATCCCAAGATCGAGGGGTGGTACAATGTTATTTTGGCACCTGTTCCCACCATGTCATTTCCCCCTTGAACAATGTATGACGAAGGAGACAAAGGTCACAGACAGGGCACGGCAGACCACTAAGAGAGCAAAGGTTAGATAGAGGGTATGATGTTCAGACAGCTGTGGCTTTGTCTGCGGGCGGAAGTGTGCTCCACACCCGGCGATCATTCATGAGAGAGAGCGCTCAGGAGAGCAGGGGGAAATAGACTCAACAACTTTCGGCTCAACAATTTTGGGTTTTCCTTAAAAAAACCTCAACAACCTTAGGGGTGTCCGGATTTTTACTACTTGAAATATGGCAACCCTAACTACACGAGGGCCCAGAACATTACCTCCGCATAAGTGGGGTGAAACCTAAAATTTACAAGGCCCTTAACAATTTGGGTTCAGGATACCTCCAGGACCACCTAATCCCTTATATCTCTGCCTGATCAGTGTGGTCTTCAGGAGTCACTGTTTATGGCATGGCTGAGATGCATGGCTTGGATTTGCTAGGAAACATGCATTTTGTATTCTGGGTCCAATTTTATGGAACTCCCTTTCAGTTGAGGTCAGACAACCTCCCCTCTCTTGAACTTCCAGCACATACTGCATTGTTAAAAAAAATTCCAGTGGGTGTATCAAAGTATGTGAAACTAAGTAAGAGAGTTAGGACAGCAGATAGAGAGAGAGACTTAGTGACAGAGGGAAGGCAAAAGTTAAGGGAACAGCTACCAGAAAGCGATTCAGCACAGAAAGTATAGAGAGAGCAGGAGGGTCAGAGGCTTAAGAGTTAAAGCTTGCTTAAATAAAGGTTTTTTGTTTTGTTTTATAGTACCCCTGCCTGATCCTTAGTGATAATTAACACCACTTGAAACAGTGGGCATTTTAACTGAAGTTTCAATTATAATTTCAATTGATTTTTATTTTTTTGTACTGCATCTTTGTAAACCACTTAGAGACTATTGTAGTTAAGCATATGTAAATTCTTGAAATAAATAAATAAATTTTTGCTATCTGGACAAACTTTATTTTATATGCATCTAATATCAATATGCAAGGACACCTATTGATTGGTGTCTCAGAAATATGAAAAGATTAAAGGTGATATGGGTGATGCATTTATTTTGTGTCTCTTGCACCAATTGATAATTACAATTTTTTCCCTTTTATTTCCTGTATATAATGCCCCTAGGAGTCCTACAGTGGGGGGGGATATAAATAAAATATTTTAAAATGAATTATGCGTGTCTACAATTCGAAGTAACAATGATAATAACAGACATTTTACAATAAGTGAACTAGCAAATTCACAAGCTATGAATTCCAAAGTACTTTCATGAAATGGAAATGGAATTGCTTCCAGTTAAGGTGCCTAAAATCTGTAGCCACTGCTGAATTCTTGAAAGCATCCTCCCTGCAAAAATTAATTGTAGGATAAATGCTAGCGCTGTGCAACTGATCATTCTGAATACCAAATAATGAACTGATTTGATTTGTGCCAGACCTGAATTTGGTAAACAAAGCTCTGTGCAATCTGAATCGCATAAATATGGAGCAATCTGTTGTGATCCAGATCTCAGAATGGTCTCCAAAATGTTGCACCACCATATTAATTACACCACCATATAAGGAAAATACAAGGGATAGGTGACAGGGGATAGAGAGCTGTACTGGATAGAGAGCTGTTCACTGAGAACTCTACTTTCCAATCCAGGGCTAGAATCTCACCCAACACTCTTCAGACACAAGGCTGGGGCGTGGGCTGAGGTGGTGGTGTAATTATGAATGTGGTGGTACACAATCCAGGGACAAAAATGTATGATGTCAAAAACTTTGGTCGGTGTTGCATGAGGGAAGGTGAAGTTGGTTTTTGAAGACAAGTAAATGCAAGCAGAATAAACATGGTATTATTATTATTATTATTATTATTATTATTATTATTTATTAAATTTATGCCACTCTTTATCCAACAATTGCAGGGCAGCTTACAGCATAAAAACACAAAATGCATAACATATGACATCACCCCACTTTAACATGCTTTGAAAAATACCTACCACCAACTTTACCACTTTTTAGATGCCCTGACAGTGAGGGAAAAGACAGGTGAAGTATTGTGAGGCTTTGCTAATATATTTAAGCACTCTTGTGAATCCACTCCCAGAACATGTATTGCACTGCAGAATACTTCATTTCTTTCTGGTGTAATGTTTTATTGGCACTGACGTGCAGCATTCTAGGTTGCCTAGTACATACACGTCAATTCTGCAATTCTATTATGGTTAATTCTGCATGTTTTTCCCTTCTGATATAATGAGCAGGTAGGAGATGGATCACTGGATGAGAGAATGTAAATACCTATTGTCTGCCTTGTAACGTGGATTTTTTTTTACATCTTACAATAGAATCATAGAATTGTAGAGTTGGACGGGACCCCAAGGGTCAACTAGTTCAGGCCCCTGAATCCTGCCCACAGGTGTCCAACCATGGATGGGCTTGAATCACCAATCTTTTGGCTAACAGGCAGACACCTGGGAATAATGTGTTCGCAATTACCAGATTCTGTCAGTATGCCAGTTGCGTCCAGTGGTCCTTTACCTTGCTGCAGTTTTCCATTAGCAAAAGTCCTCTGAAATGATAAAGGAGAGTAAAAATAAGCTGAAACTAGGGATGGTATTCAATGCTAGTCCTACTCTGAGTAGAGCCAAGGGCATGACTAACTTGTGTTCATTCATTTCAATGAGTCTATTCTGGGTAGGTCTGATGTTACTATTATTCCACTGCTGTGGACAAATATCCTTACATCCAACTTTATCAAAGTAAATTTCCATTGAAAAACAAATGATCAGCAGCAGGATGTGTAAATGTTTGGGCATTTGCTGGAGAAAAGTATATCAGCAACTGGAGGCATATATGTGTGTAGGATGGTCAGATTAAAGAAACAAACAGATGTGGTTTGATATGCCATAATATGCACAAGCTCAGATAATTATATGCATCACTTCAAAAAGTTGAGATGAGACTAGCAAGCTTTCTACACAAAAACACACCTGAGTGGAAGAGTCCTTTCCTGTAATGAGGAAAAGGCGAAAGGGAGAGAGAGAGAGAGAAAATGTGTTAAGTTTACCGTAATCACTGTTTTGCAGAACTGCAAAGGGGTGGAACGAAACTTAGCAGACTTTCTATACAAACATCGCTTGCAGGAAGTGTCATCAGGAAACAGACAAAGCTCAAGGAACAGAAGGAATTCATTTCAGCTTTCACTACTGCTTTTCATATGGGGACTAGAGAATGCAATGAGGACTAGAGAATGCAATTGTTGGTCAGCCAGTGATATTGTACCATAGCTGTCAACTTACAGATTTGAAAATAAAGGACCAGCAGCCTCGAAAATAAGGGATCAGCAGCCAAAATAAGGGATTTTCCGGGCACAGGTATGTTCAGCTTCTGAGCCCCTCCGAGCCAAAGGCAGAAAGCCCAGCCAGCAGCCAAACGAAGCCTCATCAATAAGGGACAGCAGCGGGACATGGCGCTGGGATAAGGGACTGTCCCACCAAATAAGGGACGCTTGACAGCTATGTATTGTACGTGGCTTTATGCATGCAAGATGCAGTCATGAATGTGCTGGCTTTCTGTTATGATGTGGATCGGCTATTCTAAGGTCTGGAAAGCAAATATTATATATGCACAACCCCCTTTTTCAGAATAGCAAGAATATTAAAGCCATTCTGCTACCTTCCTATAGTTATCCAATAATATAGTCAGGAAATACAGAAAAGGTCATTAAAATAAAGAAGCTAGTTTTGCACATCCTAACAGGCTCATGCAAAAAATTAACTAGTGAAGCTCTTTCAGGCATTAACCTAAATGGTAGGAGTAGCTTCACTTCATCTGCTTAATTTCTTTTCAGCCACAGAGGTAGGGACCCCCCCAAAAGGCATCAGCATTAGAACACACTACAGTCCTCCCCAACTTCAGATGCCAAATACATGTGTGAGTGCAAGTGATTGAAAATCTGGGAAATAGGGTGTGGGGAAGTCTTCTCAGCTTTCTCACTGGCTGAAGAATGTGTCAATACAGCAGTGAATCCATTAACATGCTAGTACCCTGACTGTGAGGGACGCGGGTGGCACTGTGGGTTAAACCACAGAGCCCAGGGCTTGCCGATCAGAAGATCGGTGGTTCAAATCCCCACGTTGGGGTGAGCTCCCGTTGCCCAGTCCCTGCTCCTGCCAACCTAGCAGTTAGAAAGCACGCAGTGCAAGTAGATAAATAGGTACCACTCCGACGGGAAGGTAAATGGCGTTTCCGTGGACTGCTCTGGTTCGCCAGAAGCAGCTTAGTCATGCTGGCCACATGACCCAGATGTGCTGGGCCCAGGGGTAACCCGAGTAACATGGTACAGGTCCGGTCCCAAATCCAAGGGTTCCGCGAGGAGTCAGTCCGACAGGGCCAAGGCAGGACACGAGGCAGGAAACCAGGCAAAGTCAGGCACAGGATCACAGGCAGGTCCTGGTAAACAGCAATGTTGCTCTCGCAACCTGGGGTGGGATCCAGCAGCCTTTTATCTCTGTTGGGGTAACGGCCAGTCCTGATCTCCCGGTGACTCCCCTCCCTCTCGCCCAAAGGCAAGCGCTCCTCCTGCGGGTACTCAGGTCTCTCCTTCTCTCAGACCTCAATCGCTGCAGCTCGGGAGATGTCGGTGGGTTACTAGACCCAGAGGCCACCTCAGCCTCTCCTGACCCGACTGGTAGTGGAGCAGCTATAAGTGATTGCCCAGCTGAAGGCAACGAGGTAATCCCCACATCTGGAGCCAAGGCAGGCTCAGGCCCCTGACTCGGCCCAGCTGGTGCTTGTTGCAGGGGAACCTGTGCAGACTGGGGCTCTCCAGAATCAGGCCCCAGACTAGGTTCAGCTGCTGCCTGAGGCAAAGGATCCGGTGTGGACTGAGACTCCTCTGGCTCCGAGTCCGACCCCGAGTCCCAGGCTATCACACCGGAAGTTGTATGCTGGCTCCCTCGGCCAGTAAAGTGAGATGTGTGCTGCAACCCCAGAGTCATCTGTAACTGGACCTAATGGTCAGGGGTCCCTTTACCTTTACCCTGAGTGTGGACAAACAGAAGAGGCTGAATGTGCAGCCAGTGATAACTGTGTCCCACTCTTTCCATCACAGTCAAACGATTTGACAAGCACCAGTATGTCAATCTTGTCTGTGTCAAGCTTCTTCAGCAAGTTCTTCTATAGTGGGATCATCTACAGTTCTGACAAACCAGCACTGTAAGACAGATAAAGTGAGAGAGATTAAAGACTTAGGAATTAGTACTGTATCATGATTCCCAAGGATGTAGCACCTTAGACACATACAGTGGTACCTTGATTCTCAAACGACTTGGTATTCAAACAACTTGGAACCCAAACACTGCAAATCCAGAAGTAAGTGTTCCAGTTTGCGAACTTTTTCCGGAAGCCGAACGTGCTCCATTTTGAGTGTTACGCTTCCGATTTGAGATCCATGCTTCCGTTTTGAGCGCCTGGGATCATCTGTATGTAAAGCGGAGACTGTACCACACAGCTGTGGCCTTTCCCTTTCCTGTGGTTGAGCTCTATCTCTGTAGAACCACTCAAAGGAAAAATATCCCAAATGGTGGGGAGAGAATATGCATAGCTAAAGGTACGGTACACTTGCACAGCACTATTATGTGGAATATATTCTTTTGTTGCACACATCCTATGACAGAACAGTTCTTGTTTCTCCGTCATCTTTTATTTTAAATCATTCCATACAGTTGAAATACCAGATCAAGTTATGCTGGGTAGATCAAGGGATCTTGCTGTAATGGACTGCTGAGTTTTAATGTTGCCTAACAGAGGAATCCAACGCAACAGCTGTACTAGTGGAAACTTGTTGTGCAACTGATTCTGCAATCTGTTTTACCGCAAAGTTACCAGCATCTTGCTTATGCATTTGCTTGCACAACAGCATCCTACCGTTGGAACCCAAACACTGCAAACTCGGAAGTAAATGTTCCAGTTTGCAAACTTGGTTCGGAAGCTGAACATGCTTCGTTTTGAGTGTTATGCTTCTGATTTGAGTTCCACCAGTGGCGTAGGAAGGGGGGTGCAGTGGGTACGGACCGCCCTGGGTGTCATCACTGAGGGGGGTGACAAAATGGCAAAAATATGTGTCTTTAAAATAAAACAAATTGGGCTCACAACACTTTTTTGAAAAAACAACATAATACTTATTGAAACTTTTTAGTTCAGTCAACAAACGCAACAAAACTGAACTCGACGGATGTGTATGTGTGTGTTGACTTGTTGAGGTTAATTAATTGTCAGATGAAGTTATTAAACTTGTTTTAAATATATATATATATTTCTAAAGTGTAATGTTCGGCTTCCAAAAAAAGTTCACAAACTGGAACACTTACTTCTGGGGTTACAGTGCTAAATTGTGTTTAACTGTACTTAAATTGGTTATATGTTTAAACGGAGTTATATGTTTAACTCTAAAAGGGTGTGGAGGCAGTGTCGTCCAGGGAGAAGGGGTGTGGCTGGGGAAAGTCCAGAGGGCCAGACGGAAAGGCATAGAGGGCCACAACCAGTCCCCTGGCCTCAAGTTCACCATCCATTGTCTAAATTGAGGTGAAATACCTCCTTAGGGCAAAGTGTGAATGACATCCAGGCAAAACTGAGATTAGCTGAAGAATGGAAGCACCTTTTAGTGATGCAGAATTTAGGGTAAATTGTATTATAATCCTTTCTCACATCCCAGAGAGTGAGCCAATGTAGCCTGTTTATTCTTCTTGCGTTTACTTGTCTTCAAATGTCAAATTCACCTCTCCACATGCAACACTGACAAAAGTTTTTTTAAGACAACACATTTTTGTCCCTGGACTGTGTATAGTCAGGCACCCACAGGTCTTGTGGATACACAAGACAAACTACTAATAATGTTCTTCTTTGCTCCTCCAGGAACATAATTTGTTGTTTATAATGTGCCTAAGAATGCTAGCGCCTCATCACATATGTGGTTGGTACATAGTTTTTTTCAGTAGATGGGAGCCACTATTTCATGTATTATTGTCAAACCTTTACCCTTTTTAATAGTCGCATCCTCTCTTTGATTCCAGCTGCTTTTACCTATGGAGAAGAAAAGTGACCTGTGGCTTCTCAGCTTCCCACCACAGCCTGCTCTCCATGACACTGTTTCAGTCAGGCTGCTGAAATTGGATAGCCTCTTCCAAAGCCAAGCAGCATGGTTCCAACAGAGGTTGGCAAAGCTGGAGCAGTCCAAAGTGAGGAGGAAACCCTCACTTAGGAAAGAGAAGAGAAGGCTGCAGGTTTGCATGGTGGTGTGGTGAGCTTTGTCGTGACCCACCTGGTGTGGCCTCACAACCCAGATGTGGGTCCTTCAACCTGTGGGTTGAAGACATAAGTGTAGATTAAGCTGCAGAAGGTGGTGCATAAGAGCCTGCCTTGGGCTCATATTGTTATGACTCAGTTTGGGGGTCAGAACTAGACTGTGAACTTTAAAACAACAGCAATGCTGTGTGTGCCAAGGTGATCAGGCCTCAGACACACAATCCAGGATCTCTCTTTGCAAGGAAGTATATAGACAAAAAGCCAGACTAAAGTTGAAAAGCTTTATTTCCTGATCAAACATTTACGGACTGGGCATCCTTTCTGTTGTGGAGATTTACCCTGGAAAACGGTAAATAAAAATTTGAATGAAGGACTCATCCTATCTAAGCAGACTAACCCTAATCCATACACATACCAAGGATGGCGTGATACTTATACATACAAAGAATCCCGGCCAGTGATCCTTGCAACAAGCAAAAATAGAAAAAGACTGAGGCATAAGAAGGTGTTGCAGACACATTTGCCGCTATGGACAAGGCCAGCCCATCCACGAGGTCAGGTGCCTCAGGCGGCAGGATCCACAGGCGTAGCAGATCCCAATGTCAATATTTATTCCCCACTTGTTCTTGGTGTACATCTTCACTCACCCCTTCTTCCCTGGCCGGGGGGTGGGGGGTACCATTTGGTGGTTTGCCTCAGGTGTCTAGCCCTGGTCCTGTCTATAGAGGTTTGCTGGGTAGCCTTCTCCCAAATGGCACTGAGACAGAAGTTTTACATAGACAAAGATGGGAAGCAAAATCCTCTCGAAAAGGATCCAGAATGCCATAATGTTGCAAAAGCAGCAAAATCCATTGGCCAAATCCAGGGTTGTCCTAATGTTGTCCTCTCCTCGTTTCATGAGACCAGTGCAAGCAGCAAAGTCCAGATTTGCTTGCCTCAGAGTTCCAGCTTGATTCTTCACACCTCTCATTTACCAGCCCCAAGCTCAATTTTTCGTTAGTTCTTTGTTCTTAGCCCGTGGAAACAAACAAAAAACCCCTCCAAATGCATACACATATACACATCCTTTCTATTATGCTGTCACCAAACAGTTGCTAAGGGCATTTTGGCTTGGTATCAAGGTTACTGCTAAGTTTTCAGTCTATCTGGGTCATAAGCACTTAAATTTAAAATGAAAGCATAGGCTAAAGTTAAGAAGTTTTAAAAACAGCAAAGACGTTAGCACCTTTTGGGATGGATGGCTCACAAGTCTGAAGACGGAACGTAAGAAATTGCTTACAGAATAGAAAACACTTCCCAAAATTTCTTAACAAATTTATCTTCCACTACTTTTCCATCTACTGAAATTTCCAAACCCTAAAGGGAGAAGATATTAGAACATTCACTTTGAAAAAATGGAGATCATTGCTTGATTTAGTTCTATTTTACCATCGCCTGTCAACAACCAACTTTGCATTATAAAGATGTCTGCTAATGTGACATGAAGTGAACTACTTTTTCTCAACAATCTTCCTGAAAAGGTCTGGGACATGAATTGCAGTGTATCAGTGACCTCTCTCCTCACAGCACACAGCACACAGGTCATCTGGCTGAAATGGAGAAGAAAAAAATACAACACCTGTCACTGTGAAAAATAAAATTATTGAAAGCTTAAGAGAGAGACAGAGGTTGTAATATGTGGTATTTCTTGTCAATATTCCCCGAAAGGAGGTTTAAAAATACTTTAATATAGAATATTCAGTTGGCAGGTATATCAACATCATCAAAACATGTAAAGGTGTGAGGAAGAAAAAATAATTTGAAACAGACTTTTTTATTTTTGCTTCAACTGATAACCTCTAGTAGTTTCCTTTAAAGGTGATCTTTTCTCTTTTCTCAGTTCAATTTTTTTTGTGGAAACGAGAGGTGCAGGAAGCTAATGCATGCAACGTTTCTTGGGCCCTAAGGTGAGGGTGTGTAATTAAGTGTCCCCTTGTAAATGCTCTCACCACTGATAGACCGCCATTGGCAGCACTAGTAATGGCCATGGTTGGCATTTCAGCTTCTGAGTAAAGAGGATCTCTCTGTTGCCTGTTTTGGATTTCCTCCCCTCATATGTTGTATGTGTGAAGCCCATCCATGAGGTCAGGTCAAGCCATTTGCCTTGGGTGGCAAACCTGACCGCCTAACCCACTGTTGTGCAACAGGGAGGCACAGAAATATCTTAAGGAATAATGTGTGTGCATGTGTGTGCCATATATGTGGAAAACACAACCATCTGGTAAGAATGTTTAGTAATTATTTACCTTCTGCATTCTTGAGGATTCCGGTTGTGGCTTCAGTATTTCTCCCCACTGAAACAATCACATGTATTGGGTTTACTCTGAGGCACTCAAAATGAACTCAAAATAAATTAGATCCATAAGTAGCACCTTACTATAAATCATTGTTTAAAAGTCAGTAGGAGGACATGTCATTCTGCCAGGACACTTTGCTACTGATCTTAAGGTGGCCATACTTGAATAATGTTTTTTTCATGCAACAACGGTGCATGAAAATTATTCACACGTGATGCAGGATATTATACCAGTCATAAGAATACAATGTGTGGATAACTGGAAAGCCTTGATGTTATCACCTGAAATTCTTTGGCATTACAAGTAAAAACTGATTTTTTAACAGATTTTTATACGTGAACTGCATACCTTGATTAATGCTTCTAAGGAAATCCCGCCATAGCGGATACATCTTCTCCAGCCTTTTGAACTTTTATATCCTCCTTTAGCCTTAAATTCTAATGGTGTGAACCATCTTCCATCGGAACCCTTGATACATTTCCTTGAAACTCCTATGACAAACAGATAAGTCACATCAATGTAACACACTTATCCCACCTGGCAAATTTCACTGAAGAGAGAAAGAAGTCCTGCCAACAGGAGATTCTTTTCTAATATCTACTTAGGAAAAAAGATATGAACAAAGATTGTGTCATGAACTAGGGCTGTGCACCAGAGTTGACCAAGTCACGGGCCAAAGTTGGCATATTAGGAGGGACTCTGGCATCAGACAAATCAGATACCAACAAACACAGATCACTAGAGGTCAGGTTGGATGGCCCAGAGCAATCAGTGGTTGTCAAGGGGTGGGGCATTAGGCAGAAAGGAGAGGAGGACATCATGCAGGAAAATCACAATAAAAGACCCTGACTTACCCTGACTTCTGGGATTAGGAAGGAGCCTGCTACCTGAGCCTGCTTCCTGGGAGAAGCCACTTGCAAAGGAGCAGGATTAGCACCTCTGTTGAGCAGTTATTCAGTGGAAGCACCTATCCTGTGTGCTGCAGGGCACTCTTTTGCTAGAGGCTTCCCGGCAGAGAAACTGCTTGCAAAGCAATAGCATAGACCAGGCAGGATTGGAGTCCAGCTTAAATGCTAGGTGGGGTGGTGGTTCCAATGTTGATCCAAGGTGGGTCAACCTGACACCCTCCTCCCAAAGCAGAGCTATGGGGCAGATCAGAGGGGCACAGCCCTAGAATGAATGCTGGAAAGGAATTTCAGCATAGGGCTTAAGCAGGGCTTCTCCAACATCTCCTTTGCACTTGGACACGGAGAAAAGGCCAAGAGGCTCCTTCTTCTCAAAGCCAGGCATTCTAGAGAACATGGCCAGGCCTTGTGCTATTGCACAACCAAAATATTTTCATCTGCTCTTGGTATCACATTCCTTTAGCAGATGCAATCCCATGTATAATTATATTATTCCAACACAATGGTTACCTGCTATGAATCTTTTCTTATAGAAAACACCTTTACTTCTTCCACAGCGTACTTTCAGTGTTCGGACCTCAACACTCAAATCTTGTATTTCATTATTCTGCATGCCTTTTCCTAGATGAAATCAAGAAATGTATGTCAGCTGTTACAATACCCATATTTTGGCCTTCCAGAGAATGACAGTGGTCTTACCAGATTAATGATCCTGCTAAGAGGATGAGGTACGAAGTGTGCATTCATGTCAGAGTGAAAACAAAACACTGTGACTGCCCCAAACCTTTGCAGGCACAAACTCACTGAAAGCAAGATTACATGTGACTGTCCTGATAGCTTTATTAGCACAAATAATCAAGAATGCAGTAGTGAAACAGGATGCTCTGTCCCTCATTTACGGACTTTTGTTTACTCACTCTGTTGCTCCCCAGGGGACGCAGGTTTCTTCATTTCTCCCTGGAGTACTTTGCTGCTCCCAGGTACTGCGGCAGGACTATTCTGAGCATGCTGGAGAACTGAAGAGGACACGTGTTAGGAAAACAAGGGCATTGCCACCTTAATGTTAAATGAAGTGTAAATTATTTGAAGCTTATAAAAGAGCTGAGAGCCTCAAGTAAAGTTCAGGTGTAAGGTTGGCACAATCTTAACAGTGTGCTTGGTTCTTCTAAGGTGGCATCACCAGCTTTGAACTGTTAAGTTCATGCACACACTCTCCACATCCCCATGGCTTTTAATCTTTCACTGTATTCAGCTCATAAAAATATACATATATTGGTTGCCTTTTTGCTACTGAATTGAGGTTTTATTGTTGACATAGGTGACCTGAAAGTGTGTCGCCTTTAATATGGGCCTGCCCATTCCCTGTCATCGCTGAAGGCCTTTTCTAATCATTATATGTACTGCAAGCATACACCTTATGGTGGCTGGAAAGACCCTCTCCACTATGGCCTCCACATTATGGAATTATCTCCCCTTGCAGACATACCACCTGTTGGTAAAAACTACAGACATTCCTAGACACTAATTCTTAGTATTGGCTTTACTGAGTTTTGAATATTCTGGTTCATGTTTAATTATTTAAGGGTACTCATTTTACTTTGCAAACCACCTTGATATTTTTCACAATAAAAGGCAATCTATTGGAAAAAATAAACAAAATACATTATTATTATTATTATTATTATTATTATTATTATTATTATATCCCAGGAGACAGGCAGAGGGCTGAGGCAAAGTGAATGCATGGCTTCTACAGGATTTTGTGGCCCAAAGACTGACTGACTACCGTTTCTCAGTAAATGCTGATGACTTTTCTATCTTTAAGGCTTATTTGATTGGTTTAGCACAGCCAACAAGATAACTTACCATTTTCTAGGCTTTCGTATAATGGCTGTAAATTTTGATATGCTTCCAGGTTCTCCTTGCAGAAGATCTCCTTTATTGCTAACACATTGGTCTGAATGCTCTCAAGGACATCGTATACCACTTTAGAAATATCATTTGGTTCTGCAATTATCTTATCACACCATTTCTAGAAAGAAACAATACAGGCTTTTAAAACATTTTTAGAGAGAAAATGCAAAGTAGCTTTCCTATTTCCCACCAGATCTAACAGCAGATTACTTGGGTGGTTATCCCAGCACAATCAAAGGAAGCAAAAATTGTCAAGGCAGTTTTAACTTCCTTTCCCAGATTCAAATACCCTGCAGAATTAGCATCCCTCAGACCAGCTAATGTCCTTTCCTATGCTTTTTATCAATGCCAGAGAAAGCCTCAAGGCATTTGGCCACTTGTTCTTCAGAAACAAGCCACAATTGGCTGCTGTTATGGGGTTTGTCTTCTTTGTTTTTTCCTGTGGCTCACATCCCCCACTCACTAGTAAGGAAGTAGCTGTCTTATTACAAAACAATTTCAGAAATAGACTGGAAAGAATTACAACTTATTACCAAACTTAAAACCATGGAGAGATCTGGTCTGAATAGAGACATTGGATTCTTATCTTATATACATGATAAAGCTATTTTCAGCCATCGCACGGCTTGCTTTTTCCTGTAAGACCAATTGCAGTCGTTAACAGTCGTCAACAGGTTTACCACACCTATCAGCCAATCACCCATTCCCACCACCCTTCTGAGTAATACCCCTCCCCACCCTCTCACTATATATAAGGTGACTTCTGTTTCAGTGTATCTGAAGAAGTGTGCATGCACACGAAAGCTCATACCAATAACAAACTTAGTTGGTCTCTAAGGTGCTACTGGAAGGGGGGGGGAATTATTTTGTTTCGACTATGGCAGACCAACACGGCTACCTACCTGTAACTAACTTGTAAGGTTTCTCCTTCCGTGCAATGTTTTTTGTTGTTACTAGAATATTTTTATACCAACTGCTCCTAAAGAAACTCAGGAGTGATGAGTGGAGGCTACTCAGAATCCTGTGGGGAAGGTTAGGCTGGGAGAGTGCAAATGGCCTATGTTCACCCAGTGAACTTCATCATAGAATCATAAAGTTGGAAGGGACCTGAGGATCATCTAGTCCAACCCTGACTGAGTGAAGTTGGAATCCAGATCTTTGCATCCAAGTCTGACTCCCTGTTCATCATACCGCACTGCCTCTCATGCTATTACCTTTCTGGTTGTAGGGACAAAGATTTCACACTCTTAGTTTAGATGGACTTCACATGTCCAGGAAGGATTTTAAAAAAATAAATTCAATGCCTATAATAATCACCTTAAAATCTTCTTCGGAGATTCTTTTCTTGTCTCGCAAGAGATAGAGAAAAGGAAAAGTATCTTTGAT
This sequence comes from Podarcis filfolensis, assembly GCF_964270895.1. Lineage (NCBI taxonomy): Eukaryota > Metazoa > Chordata > Lepidosauria > Squamata > Lacertidae > Podarcis > Podarcis filfolensis. The sequence goes on along the minus strand of NC_139608.1, from coordinate 39,083,996 downwards.
TGCCAAAGAAATCTGTATTTTATGGGATCTGAACCACCAAAAAATTTCATCTGAAGTACCTGGAGCAGACATGCTATAAACAAAGCAAGAAGTATCACAACACAAAAAAGTCAATGAAAGCAATAAATGACATGGCTATTTAAAGAAGTATTTCAAGCACAAAGAACTGTATAGCATATAAACAGAAAGAAACTGTATAGCATATTTCATAGATCACCTTCATACAGAAACTGAGGTGGAAAAACTACCTTTTCTCAGCAGATATTTTCGGAATATGGCAATCTTCATGAAAGCATCTGGGAAATGAACTGCAGCATATCCGTGAATCTTCTTTCTTACTTACAATACATACATCATCATGTTCAGACTGAAGAGGAAAAAACAGTCACTGTAAAAAATAAATTTATCAAAATGCATGGGGGGGGTGAGTTTTAATATGTGGTCTTTCTTGTACCCCACCTTGCTGAGGGCAAATGCCCTGAAATGTGGTTTAAAAGGATATTCAGCTGGCAGACATATCATCATTATCCAAATAAACAATGGTGTGGAAAAGAATATTTTTTTGAAAACAGATTTTAATGCAACAAATATCCTCTGGTAGTATTCTTTAAATATATTCAGTTTATTATATGATATATACTCAGCATCTTCCTATTTTCTCAGCTTAGTACATATGTGACAACCTGAAGAGCAGGAAGCTAACACAAGTAACATTTATTGGACCCTAAAATAAGCAGAGAGAGTTTAGATAAGGTTCCCTTGTAAAATGACTCACTATTGATTAGACTACCACTGGTAACACTAATAAATGGCCATGACTGACTTTTCAGGTTCTGCCCCTGTTTTATATATTTTTTATTCCTTTTATAAGTTGCATATGTGAAGCATAGCTTATTTTATCAGGACATGCTTCATTTACTCGATCCAACCTCCCCCCAACATTTGTGGAGGTGGTGAGAAGCCCTGTCTGAGCCCCTTATACCATATAGGTGGGACAGCCCCATTTGCTTCCAATGTCTGCAAAACATAGGTTTCTTTCTCTGCTCTCCATCACTAGACGTACTCAGCAATGTAGCAACCCCCACCAGGGCCTGGGGCAGACCAAAGTTGTTCAGCAGCTGCCAATTTCAGGGAAGCGAAGTGGCTCTGCCCAAAATGCCCAGGAATAGCCTCGCCACCCACAGGCTCCCCTGCCACACAGAATCTCAACCCCCTAATGCAGCACACACCGTACCACCCTACACCCACCCACCCACACCCCCGCTGCCTGGTACGGACCGCCCCCTATGCCCCTGGCTAGCTACATTGGGGCATAGCATGGGGGAGGGGGGATGCTGCCTTGGGGGCCATCTCTGAGGGGAGTGACAAAAAGGCACACCACGGGGGGCCCGCCCCACCACTCCTGGGCACGCTGCTCTGAGCCGCCACCATGCGGAGGATCACACCACCGCAGCTGTGTGCGAAGGATCACCCCGCCGCTACCGCAGCCGCGAGTGGAGGATCAAGGGATTTTGGCAGTGGGATGAGACAACCCACCTGCCAATAATGTTTTGACATAATGACATTATATGGATTGTCCCATCTGCCTGCCAAAGTTGGCCCGCATGAAGAGGCCAGATAAAAATGGCCAGAAATGTACCCCATTACAGTCGTACCTTGCTTCTCGAACGCCTTGTGACTCGAACGTTTTGGATCCTGAATGCTGCAAACCCGGAAGTGAGTGTTCAGGTTTGCGAACATTTTTTGGAAGCCGAACGTCCGACATGGTTGACATGGCTTCCGATTGAGTGCAGGAAGCTCCTGCAGCCAATCGGAAGCTGCGCCTTGGTTGTCAAATGTTTTTGGAAGTCAAACGGACTTCCGGAACAGATTCCATTTGAGAACCAAGGGTACGACAGTACTTAAAGCAGAGCTTACTTCTTTGTCAGTGTGAGCAGTTGTAGTGGAAATTTCAAAGAAACTGTGAGCAGGATCCCTGCCTTTGACTAAGATTGCACCCTCGTGTCTTGTTTCAATACAGTAAGAGTTTTGTAAAAAAAAAAAAAAAATCATTGGATAAGGGATTGAGCCATTGTTGTCATCATTGGCGCTAGATTTTGTCCTTCATATGTGCCACCATCATTTTGTTGGGCAAGCAAGCTGGGCAAATTGCCTCCCACCACAATGCCTATTGAAATGCAAATCTCACTCACACTTGAAGCTTCCTCTCTCTCTCTCTTATATATTATGTTTTGTATTGCCTTATTTAGGTGTAAACTGTGGTATAACCATTTTTGGTGAGGGCAAGTTAGGAAATATCTAAATACACGAGTGAATAAATAAACTGTGTACATGCCAGTTTAAATCTTGTAAAATTGTTAAGGAAATGTTTACCATCGTCGTCCTGCTGGAATTTTGTGGTGGCTCAGGTAGCAGTCCCCTCTGAAATAAACATCACATTTATTAGGTTTACTCTGAGGCATAATCAGAATCCCAAAACATCACCTGAATTTAGGAAATGAACTCATAAGAAATTAGACACCTTACTACGGATATATGTTTATAATCTAGTAGGAGAATATTTCATTCCGCTGGGACATTCTGCTGCTAACCTTAAAGTTGCCATGCATGAACAATGATATGTAAAAGTTGGTTCCCATGTGAAACTTCTGAATTACATTCATTTGAGCCTGAAGAGAGACAGTGGTTTCTTACCCCACTGCAGATGTTAATTGACTCAGGGCTCATCCACACTTATTTGTCCCACCGCTTTCCCCAGGGAAAACCTGCTGCTTGGGGTTGAATTGGAACAAATGGCAATTGGGATTCCTGAGGATTGCTGTTTGCTAAAGGTAAAGAGTGGGTTTCTCTGGGGAAAGCAGTGGGGCAAAGGCAAAACCTCCTGGCCCCGTGCTTTCTAAGCATGTGCTCTTCTTTTAAATACCCACAACAATGTATTCTGCAGGGAATGAATTGTTACTGTCTGTGGTTTCTCAATGGGCACGGCTGTTGAAAAGCATCACAGTGCTTATTTTGCACACTTGTTGTCTTGTATTATGATTTTATATTTGGAGTGTTTTATGTTTTAATATGTTGGTATTCACAATGGAAGGTAGCCTATGAATAGTGAAATAAATAAAAATCCCAGCTCTAATTAAATCATCAGTCTGTAGGTTTTACATTTCATTTTCCTCTGACCTCACTGTTGGGTACAAGGAAGCAACCTTGCATGCCTCCTGTCAACAAGGGTGGGATTGGGATAACAGATAGTCTGGGAAAGTACACTTTGTGGTTTCTGACGAAACACCCAAGCTCCGTCTGTTCCTCTTGCTCACTCTTTTTTCTTCTCCCTCTTTATTGAATGAGGATGTTATGAAGGTAACTCCAGTTATATAGTTATATAGTGTAGAATTCATTGTGAATATCATCACCATTGTTGTTGTTTTCGTCATTACACACACACACACACACACCACTTTCCCCCCTAGGGGACTCAAGTCAGCTTAAAAATAACATGCTCATATTGAGAACAAAATGTGTGGATAATTATCTGTAAAACCTTAATGGTATCATCTGAAATTCCTTTAGAGTTCCAAGTAAGAAATGAGGCATTAAAATTACGGCCGTTACAAGTGAACTGCATACCTTTATTAATGTGTCTAATGAAGTTGTCCCACACTGAATACTTCTTCTCCACCATTTCCAGTGTTTACGTCCTCCTTCACTCTCAAATTGTGATGGTGTGAGCCACTTTCCATTGGGACCCTCAATACTTTTTCTTGAAACTCCTTTGACAAACAGAACAGTCTCATTAATGTTATGCACCTATATCAGGCATAGGCAACCTCAGCCTGCCAGATATTTTAGGACTACAACTCCCATGATCCCTAGTGAACAGGACTAGTGGTCAGGGATGATGGGAAATGTAGTCCCAAAAACATCTGGCGCACCGAGGTTGCCTATGCCTGACCTATCCCATTCAGCAGACTTCACTGAAGAGAGAAAGAAGCCAAGTTGGTGGTGTGGAAGTCGGAAAGAAACTTCAGGCTTATGACGGCTAATGCCAAACTTCAGGGCCCCTCAGAATGAACCAGCCCATCACCACAGCTAGACTCCCTGACACCTGCTTTCCGCCCTGTCCCTCTTGTACATGGTCACAATAAATTGTTTCTATATTTTTTGAAAAAAATGGGAGCAATCGCAAATTACTTTTCATTCAGATTTATGGGTTGTGATAACTGCCATGTATAAATGTAGATTAATGCATTAATGATAAAGAGAATCAACATGTTACAAAAACAAAACATTTAAAGCTAAATAAAATCATTTAATCATGCATTAATAAATAGGGAAAGATTTCAAAAGCACTGATTGCACCATTCTGGTACCGATGGAATTATTTTAGGCTTGCCCAGGTCCACAGGATACAGTGGAATATAATTAAAGAGCTTTATAGGATATTAGTATTCGAAGTATTCCCAGAAAATAAAAGATACTCACAGATCACCCACACTGATGCCTCCTCCTCCCAACACCACACATTTATGCAAACACCATTTTTTAAATTTGCTGTTGGTATCACATTCCTTAAACAGATGTAATTATACATTTACTCTTCCAAATGATTACCTGTTGCAAATATATCCGTATGTAAAATGCCTTGTGCTGTTCCACAGGTTACGGGCAGTGTCGTGCCCTGGAAATCCAGATTTTGCTCTTGTGTCCCTTTTCCAAGATGAAATGAAGAAACGGATGTCAAAGGTTACAATTCCCATATTTTGGGCTGGCAACAAATGACAGCAGTCCTAAGGCAACCTGCTCACTGTCATCTCTGGAAGCTTTCTAATCATTATGTGTCTTACGACAACTCAAAAGAGGACCTACTAGTCATGCCGCATCCAGAAAATGTGCATCTTATGGGGGCTTTACTGAACTTTGAATATTCTGGTTTATGTTTTATTGTTATTTTAGCAAACTGGTTTTATTTTGTAAACCGCATTGTTATATTTCACAATAAACATCAGTCTATCAATAATTTTCAATACATAAATTAATGCACAAGTATGTCATTTGTTGGGATGCGGGTGGCGCTGTGGGTTAAACCACAGAGCCTAGGACTTGCCGATTAGAAGGTCGGCGGTTCGAATCCCCAAGACGGGGTGAGCTCCCGTTGCTCGGTCCCTGCTCCGGCCAACCTAGCAGTTCGAAACAACGTCAAAGTGCAAGTAGATAAATAGGTACCGCTCCGGCAGGAAGGTAAACGGTGTTTTTGTGTGCTGCTCTGGTTCGCCAGAAGCGACTTAGTCATGCTGGCCACATGACCCGGACGCTGTACGCCGGCTCCCTCGGCCAATAAAGCGAGATGAGCGCCGCAACCCCAGAGTCGGTCATGACTGGACCTAATGGTCAGGGGTCCCTTTACCTTTTTATGTCATTTGTGGTGGCAGGCAGAGGACTGAAACAGTGAATGCATGGCTGGGAAAAGACATGAACAAGGCTTTGTGGCTCAAACACTGACTATACCATTCCTCAAATCCAAATGAATTTGTTTCTTTTTAGCTATATATCTTTAAGGCTCAACTGGTAGGTTTAGTCCCCAATACAAGATGATTTACCATTTCCTAGGCTTTCATATAGTGGCCGTAAGTCTTGATATGCTGCCAGGTTACTGCTGCAGAAGATTTCCTCTATTGCTGACAGATCGCTCTGAATCCTCTCAAGGACCATGTACACCACTCGTTGAATATCATTTGGATTTGCAGTTACCCAATCTTGCAAATTCTAGAAAGAAACATTACAGGGTTTTAAAATCTCTGTCTTCAAAATATCTTTTAGACTGAAAATACAGAGTAACTTTCCCATTTCCCACCAGATCTAACAGCAGATTATTTGGATAATCATCTCAGTACGATCAAAGGAAGCAGAAATTGTCAATGTAATTTTCTTCTCCTTTTCCAAGTTCAAATACGTTGCGCAGCTTACATGTCTCTGAACACTAACATCCTATCCTATGCCTTTTACCAATGGCAGAGAAAGACTCAAGGCCACTTTTTCAGAAACAAGCCACAACCTGGATGGAATTGTAGAACCAGCACCAAGGGCCTTCTGGCAGTTCCCTCACTGCAAGAAGTGAGTTTATAGGGAACCAGGCAGAGGGCCTTTTCAATAGCGGTGCCCACCCTGTGGAACGCTCTCCCATCAGATGTCAAGGAAATAAACAACTATCCAACTCTTAGAAGACATCTGAAGGCAGCCCTGTTTAGGGAAGTTTTTCTGTATTGTGCTGTATTGTGTTTTTGGGAGTGGCTGGAGAAACCTAGCTAGATGGGTGGAGTATAAATAATAAATTATTATTATTATCGTAGAATTGCACAATTGGAAAGGACCCTGAGAATGATTGAGTCCAACCCTCTGCAATGGATGAATATGCAGCTCTCCTGTGCGGGGATCAAACCTGCAGTCTTGGTGTTATCAGCACCATGTTCTAACCAATTTAGCTATCCAGGCTGCTGCTATTTCATTTCATTTCACTTTTAATTTGTATACCATCTTTCTATATTGCTATACACAAGACAGTTTACAATATGAAGAAACAACAAAATATACAATCCAGTGCAAACACATAACATAACAATCCAGTGCAAAACAAAGAAGTCATAATAAAATGTGACTTAAAATAAATATCTTATATCAAATAAAGGAATATGTGATAATCCGTTAGAATAAAGCACGAAACTCCCAAAGTATCAACAAATAATAATTAAACAGAAATTCACTCTCAACAATAGCAATAAATCATTACTAAATTATAATCAATTAAAAACAGCAAATTTACAATGCATTAAAAATTATGTTAAAAAATTGAATTGAGCAACAAAGTAGGAATTTAAGCAGAAAATAATTGCCTCAGTTAGATACAATAGTCACCTGAAAATCTTCTTCAGAGATTATATTCTTGTTTCGTAGGCCACAGAGAAAAGGAAACGGGTCTCTAATTGCAAGAGAAATCTCCATTTTATGGGCTCTGAACCACTCCAAAATTTCAGCTGAAGTACCTGGAGCAGACATACTACAAACAACACAAAACTATGTTTTAAAGACCTTGGAAATCATGTGGTTTTTAATCAAGCAAAATTAAGCATTATCTAGCGTTTATCTAGAATGATTCCGTTTCCAAAAATGAGAAACCCTATCAGGGAATCCTTAGGTGTAGATCAGGCTGTGGAATTGTGTTGCGATTTCCTCTTTCCATTTCGACGCAGGTTTAGGTGTTCTTTGCGAATAACACCAGCCCGGTTAATTTATCCTGGTCTTCTTCTGCATTTAATCTGAGTCCCCAGCTGTGGCAGAAGGGGGGTCCCTCCGGAGTCTGTCGCTCTTTTGCGAGAGGGAGTCTAGCGCAGACGGGAAGCGTGTTTCTCCTGGAGCGCCTTTTCCTTGCGGAGGAGACCGACCTGTCCCTTGACTTACCTTTCTGCTTTGACTGAGCGGAGATGGGCTGTGAGGAAGGGGCTGAAGAAAGCAGGAGGAGGAATTCCCGGTCCAGAAGAGCGAGAGAAAACGAAAGGAAACTCAACGTCTTCCAGTCGAGGGCTGGCGCTGCCTGCTCTGAGCTGCGCTTGGGGAGAAGTGAGGAACTCTGCCCGTTTCATGGAAAGGAAATCATCACGGACACAGAAATCAGAAAAGAAAACCGAAACTGGAGGAACGCTTGATGATAAACCATGAGTCCCCCCCTGCCCCATGAGCCAAAAACTGTGCATAAGATATTTCTCACGTTAAAAGAAATATTACTCTTGTCAGTCTTTGACTTGAGAGGCCCCTCCCGTCCTCCATCACAGATCATGACCACAGCCTGCAGGTAAGGACTTGTGTGGGATCCAGTCCAGGGATTTCTGACTAGTTCCTTCAGGGCCTCTGAATGACTGTGGGTGATCCTTATGGTGTGAACTTAAAGCGATGGTTGAGCAGAACCTTGATTGATTGATGGATGGATGGATGGATGGATGGATGGACAGATTGATGGAATTTATATACCACCCTACTTCCAGAGGTCTCAGGGCAGTTCACAGAAAAGATCAACATAAAAACCACAGTATCTATAATCAAAATAAAAACAACAACCCAATAACACTCTCCAAGAAAGAGCCACATTTTGAAAGAGTAAGGTAAAGGGACCCCTGACAGTTAAGTCCAGTCGCGAACGACTGGGGTTGTGGCGTTCATCTCGCTTTACAGGACGAGGGAGCTGGCGTTTGTCCGCTTCCGCAGACAGTTTTTCCTGGTCATGTAGGCAAGAAGACCAAGCCGCTTCTGGCGAAGCCAGCGCAGCACATAGAAACGCCATTTACCTTCCCACCGGAGCGGTACCTATTTATCTACTTGCACTGCATGCTTTTGAACTGCTAGGTTGGCAGTATAGGCTGTCAATCAGACAAAGGCCTGGTTAAAAAGGAACGCCTAAAGGTGTGTAAGGAAGGCACCAGGTGAACTTCCCTGGGGAGAGCACTCCACAGACGGGGAGCCAATGCCTTTCTTCTTCTCTTATAATGGCAATGGTGCCCACCTGAGAATTCCAGTGAGTTCTGTCTGAAAAAAGCTCTGGTTATATGTTTAATGCACATATAATGCTGTGTTTAAGTCTGTTGTGGGTTGTTGCTTTTTGTATGGGGACAGAACTGGTGTTTTTCCACTGGGTGTGGTGGTCACTGCATTTGGAGCTATAAGCCTCCTGATTTAACAGGAGATCTGAAATCTGAGACCTTCCTATGTAGATATGTAAATAGGGCTGCTTACATCACAGAGAGAGACACAGGTGCTGTGAGATGCCAGCATGCAGAGAACGGAGAGAGGTGCATTTTGAATTTAGCGATAAAAACTATGTTTAAATTCTGTCTGGGATGAGGATTAGAGGGAGAATGTTTTAAAGAACTGAACCACTGCTAGTTCTTTTTGTTACATTGTAACATTTAGGTTTTAAGACTAAAGAGCAGTAATGTTTTTAAGTTTTTTTTCCTACACAAGAGTCCATTGTACAACACTAAAAGGGTGTGGAGGCAGTGTCGTCTAGGGAGAAGGGGTGTGGCTGGGGAAAGTCCAGAGGGCCAGACTGAAAGGCATAGAGGGCCACAACCAGTCCCCTGGCCTCAAGTTCCCCATCCATTGTCTAAATTGAGGGGAAATACCTACTTAGGGCAAAGTGTGAATGAGATCCAGGCAAAACTGAGATTAGCTGAAGAATGGAAGCACCTTTCAGTGATGCAGAATTCTTGACTTAGCGTAAATTGTATCATAATCCTTTCTCACATCCCAGAGAGTGAGCCAATGTAGCCTGTTTATTCTGCTTGCGTTTATTAGTCTTCAAATGTCAACTTCACCTCTCCACATGCAACACTGACAAAAGCTTTTAAGACAACACATTCTTGTCCCTGGACTGTGTATAGTCATGCACTCACAAGTCTTATGGATACACAAGACAAACTACTAATAATGTTCTTCTTTGTTCCTCCAGGAACATAATTTGTTGTTTATAAAGTGCCTAATAATGCTAGCATCTCATCACATATGTGGTTGGTACATAGTTTTTTTCAGTAGATGGGAGCCACTATTTCATGTCTTGTTGGTCAAACCTTTTACCCTTTTTAATAGTTGTATCCTCTCTTTGATTCCAGCTGCTTTTTCCTATGGAGAAGAAAAGTGACCTGTGGCTTCTCAGCATGCTCTCCATGACACTGTTTCAGTGAGGAAACTCAGGAGCGATGAGTGCAGGCTACTCCCAGAAAGCTGTGAGGAAGGTTAGGCTGGGAGAGTGCAAATGGCCTGTGCTCACCCAGTGAACTTCATTACAGATACCATAGAATCATAAAGTTGGAAGGGACCTGAGGATCATCTAGTCCAACCCTGACTGAGTGAAGTTGGGGTCCAGATCTTTGCATCCAAGTCTGGCACCCTGCTCACCATACTGCACTGCCTCTCATGCTGTGCTCCACCTATAACCCAGAAAACCTTTCTGGTTGTAGGGACAAAGATTTCACACTCTTACTTTAGATGGACTTCACATGTCCAGGTGGGGTTTTCAAAAAATAAATTCAATGCCTATAATAATCAGCTTAAAGTCTTCTTCGGAGATTCTTTTCTTGTCTCGCAGGAGATAGAGAAAAGAGAAAGTATCTTTGATTGTCAAAGAAATCTGTACTTTATAGCCTCTGAACCACCGAAAAATTTCATCTGAAGTACCTGGAGCAGACATGCTATAAACAAAGCAAGAAGTATCAGAACACAAAAAGTCAATGAAAGCAATAAATGACATGGCTATTTAAAGAAGTATTTCAAGCACAAAGTAAAGAACTGTAGAGCATATAGACAGAAAGGTCCCATTAGAAGAAGAAAAACATGTCTGAGGCTTGATAAATCTCAAACCTCAGATCAGGCTGCAGAATTGTGCTATCTTACCCTTCCTACTTCTACTCAGCTTTAGGTGTTCTGTGTGACTATTATTAACTTATATGGGTATCCTTCTATCTTTACTTTGAGTACCCAGCTGTGGCCAAAGTGAGATTCCAATGTGAATTTAGGAGCATGGATGGCTTCAGTTTAACTTAGATTAGCAAGAGTCACAAATAAACTAGGGGTGGAGGTGAACAGTGTTCAGAAAGAATGAAAGCTCATTCGTTTCATTTCAATTGCACCCTTCCTCCAAGGAGCAAAGGGTAGCATACCAGGCTCTCCACCATTAATTTTATCCATACAACAACCCTGTGAGGTAGGTTAGGTCAAGATAAAAGAGACTGGCCCAAGATTGCCTTCATGTCTGAGTCGGGGTTTCAACCTGACTCCACCCCAGTAGCTGTCCAACATTCTGATCACACCACCAGATCCCTCAAGTCTTGGAAAAGCTAAAAACTGTCTGTGCCCATTGATGGCACACTGGCAGTCTGAATTGCCAGCAGCAAACATTTGTATTGGAAAGCTCTGACTCAGCCACATTTTTTTTCAGACAAGGGAAATAATTCCAGCATACAATGTTTGTTGCAGATAAACATTCATTTATGAGACTTTGTGTCTGGATTTGAAGCAAGATGGGATTTGTGGCTTTCACATTCCAAGCAGAGAGATTTTGCATCAGGAAACCATTTAAATGAACCAGGCACACGAGTGGCTCTCCTCGGCCTTTCAGTAACATGTACATTCCTGTTCAAATCCTTGACTCCGCGCAACCATCCCTTTACATTCACACCGCAGACACACAGTCATTGAAGACCCACAAAAACATAATCTCAAAATCTGTTTATACAGGCACTGAAAGGAACTAGAGGGGAACTCTTAGGTCATACCAGGACTCAGGCAGTAGCCACAATCTGTGTGTGAGACAAAGGGTGGGGTCTCCAATGGAAGAGATTGTGACAAGGGTAATTATTTTAAAAAGCAATACATCATGCACAGTTTATAACATGATTCACAGGGAGAGGGAAGTTTTGATTTCCTAGTTTTTTTTAAACTTTCGATTCTGCCTTTCTTCCCAGAAATTGGCCAATTTAGAGGTTCCACCCAAATCCGTCTCCCAACAGCCAGTCATGGACCCAGTGGGAGGTCCGACGTGCTGAAGAAGCAATGTTTTGACTTTCATTTCCCTCTCGCCCTCACTTTTTTTCCCCACCTGGCGAAATTTCAAGGTCGATCCTTCTATTTAACCTGGTGCCTGTTCGTGCAGCCTCCACTTTGCGAAGGAAACGCAGAAAGGTAAGTGTCGCGAGCGGTTGATCTCTGCAAGGAAGAAGGAGCCTCCGACCGGCTTGGCGTCGCAGCAAAGAAATCCTGCGCTCGTTCAAGAGATCGAGGAGACTCGAAGCGCTGCCTGAGTTTCGGCAAGCGAACGGGGATGAGGGAGGAATGCCCAAGAAACAGGTCGCCTGCAGCAGGATCGGACTGATGCGTCTCCTCAGGGGGTCTTGGAGTGCTAAGGCTGCAATCCTATTACACGCTTACCTGGGAGTAAGCCCCATAGAACTCAGTTAGGCTTACTTCTGTGTAGAGGCGTGTAGGAGTGAGTAGACCGTTGGAGCTAGATTAGCATGGGTTTCTCACTGTAATGCCGCTTTCTTGTTGCTTCCCATAGTATGTTTTCCCTCCTCATCAGGGGTTGGAGAAGAAAATATTCTCTTCAGCTCTATTCCAAGGGCCTTCTCCTTCCTTGGAGGTTTTTGAGCTGGATGGCCACCTGCCATGGACACTTTAAATATAGCTTTCCCCTTTCAGAAATGGGATCTGCCTATTTTAATTCCATGTAATTCTAGATTTTGGTTGCGACGGTAATGCTAGAACTTTTTCTTCAAATAGCCATCACTTCTCTTGCTTTCATCGAGTTTTTGAAGGTATCTGATACATCTTGCTTTGTTTATAGCATGTCTGCTCTAGGTACTTCGGGTGAAATTTTGGAATGGTTCAGAGCCAATAAAATGCAGATTTCTGCTGCTATCAAGGACTCATTTCCCTTTTTCTTTATCCTGCGAGACAAGAAAATAATATCTGAGGAGCAGTTTAAGGTGACTATTCTAGACATTGAATTTGTTTTTTAAGATGTGCCTAGGTTTTTGGAGTTCATCTAAGCCAGGAATGGGGAATCTTTGGCTTCCCAGAAGTTGATGAACTGCAACTCCCATCAGCCCTAGCAAGCATGGTCAATGGCCAGGGGTGAGGTGATGGGAATTCTAGTTCAGCAACATCTGAAGGGCCAAAGATTCCCCACATCTGTCTGAGCTTTTCCTGGAGCAAAACCTGACATTATAGGACCATTGTTCACATGTCTGCCCAGCTAGTATATAAAGCAAGGGGTGGGAGACATCTTAATTTAACCATCAGCAATGCATAAGAAAGGGGATGTTCAACTCTCACTACCTGTTTTTTAGCTCCTTGAAATCAGTTACTTTTCCCTTTTCCTAATACTTGAAGCCAGCCAATAGGGGAGGAAAATAGCTGAAGGGAAGGTAGGAAGCAAGAGGTGGAAAGTTGCAGCAGCCTTCTCCCATGTGCTGTTTTTAATGCTGAAGTACCCATATTACAGGGACACGGGTGGCGCTGTGGGAAGAATCCCCGCGACGGGGTGAGCTTCCATTGCTCGGTCCCTGCTCCTGCCAACCTAGCAGTTCGAAAACACATCAAAGTGCAAGTAGATAAATAGGTACCACTCCGGCGGGAAGGTAAACGGCGTTTCTGTGCGCTGCTCTGGTTCGCCAGAAGCGGCTTAGTAATGCTGGCCACATCACCCGGAAGCTGTACGCCAGCTCCCTCAGCTAATAAAGCGAGATGAGCACCGCAACCCCAGAGTTGGCCACGACTGGACCTAATGGCCAGGGGTCCCTTTACCTTTACCTTTACCCATATGGCACAGGACAAATGGTTGCAGCTGTGGCATAAGGAGATGTTATACGTGACTCATAACCGGAAAAGTTTTCAGGGTAGCAGGAGGAACATAGCATGAGAGACAACCAAGTGTAGTGAACAGTGTGTTAGACTTGGATGCCAAGATCTGGGCTGAAACTCCATTCAGTCATAGTGTCCACAGAGTGAACCTACGCCAGTGGTCCTCTCCCAGCATAACTTCCCCTCTCCATCCTGAGAGCCTTTAGGAGAGGTTGGGATACAGCAGCAACCATTGCACAGGAGGAGGAACCTTGAAAGTTAGTGTGGGATGTGACCCAGCGAAAAAGTGAAGACGATGCACTCCTTAACAACAGCAGGTTGTGGCTTGTTTCTGAAAAACAAGAGGTCACATGCCTTGAAGCTTTCTTTGCCATTACTGTAATACAAAATACCGGAGAGGGGTTTTAGCTGTGCTGGGCCTTGGAATTTGAATTAGATTTGATTTCTTTGCTTATGCTAGGTTTACCATCTTGGATATGATGGGAAATGGGGTACTTACTATATATGAGTTTAAAAAATGCTTGTGTTGTTGTTGTTTTTTCTAGATTTGTTCTGAGCAGGTATCGTCAAATGCAAATGCTCTTCAAAGAGTGGTATACAGTGTACTTGAAAGCATTGCAAACAATGTGTCAGCAGTAAAGGAGATTTTCTGCCCAGAGAACCTGGAAGCATATCAAAATTTAAAGCCAATATATGAAAGCCTAGAAAATGGTAAGTTATCTTGTTGGTTGTGCTAAATCTACCTGGCAAACATAAAATATAAATAGTCAAAAGGAAAGGAAAATCATCGGATTTTATTGAGAAATGGTGTAGTAGTGAGTGTTTGAGCCACGGAATATTCCCAACCATGCATTCCCTTTGTCTCAGCTCTCTGCCTGCCATCTGCTGGCGAATTTATTATTATTCTGTTTATTTGAAAGTACTTATTGTCTGCTTTTTATTGTGAAAAATAATATGGTGGTTTACAAAATAAAACCAGTACACTAAAACAACAAGAAAACATCAACCAGAATTAAGTTAAGTAATGCCATTACTAAGGATCAGTGCCCAGGAATGCCTATTTAAATTGTAGGTTTTTACCAGCTTTCCCCATAAGTGCTCATTTTGTCTCTAAGGGAAAGTTAATTTGACTGTGTCAGAAGACGGTGCTGTATCCTAGTCATCATAAGACGTATGTCTGCTTGATATGGCATGTTTAGAATATCCTCCTTAGTAGAGGGGCATCCAATTTTGACAGTGAATGGGCTGGAATATGTGAAAGGAGGCATTGTCCTAAACAGTGGCAGAGCTTCATGCTCCAGCACTGGGGGGGGGGGGGGCTGGAGAGCAGGCAGGGGCGGGGCTGGCATGCGTCCTGGGGGCGTGGTGTGCTGCCTGCGGGGGCGGGGCGCCCAGTGCAGGTGGGTGGGCAGCCACAATGGCACCCCACCATAATCTCTCTGCCAGGGGCGGTGCACTCCCCCCGCAGCCCTCTTCCTTCGCCAGTGGTCCTAAACTGTTCAGAGCCTTACATGTCAACATCATCACCTCAAACACAGTTCAGTAGCAAATAGGCAATCAGTGTCATTCCTCCAGCACTGTTGATATAGAATCGTAGAGGTGGAAGGGATCCCAAAGGTTGCTTCGTCCAATGCCCTGCAATTCAGGAATCTCAACTAAAACATTCAAGAAAGATGGCCATCCAGCCTCTGTGATGTGTATGCATGGAAGGATGCTGTACTAAGCGTTTTGCACCAGCTGCAGTTTCTTATAAACCATAAATGATTAGATCAGCGATCTCGAATCTTTGTCAACTACTGGATACATTTTCAATTATGAGAGTGCTAGGGGCACTGGTCACAAAATGGCTGCCATGTGGGGTGTGTCTGGCATAGCACAAAATGGCTGCCAAGGGGAACATGGCATAACACACAGTTAGAGAGACAACCACCCCCAATAATCTCATGCTTAAAATCAGGACTGGCTCGGAGCAGTTTGCAGCTTTGGGCAAAACAGGAAATGTCACTAGCGCCTACTCTTTGTCAGCACCTTGTCACCTGCTCCTCCCCTGTATGCCACACACCCACCCCAAGCAGAAGGCAGCAGGGGAGCAGAAGGCCGTAGAGGAGAGGAGTGGGCAGCGGAGAGCAGGAATGGAGGTGTTGGGTGAGGGTGTCACAATGGGCAGGTAAGGAGGAGGAGGAGGCAGAGGGCAGGAGTGGAGGCTGGATGTACCACCTGATGCATTTGCCTCACCTTACCTCGTTGGCAGGCTGGACCTGCTTACAATGGGAAGTCAGCTGTGTCCTGATGGTACTGATTATGATTATTGATTTTACATATACTGATGCTGTTGCTGTCCATAGTATCATGAAAAATATACAAGGTAGCCCCACCAGTCTTGTTTGCTTAGAAAGCACCTGCACATTTTGTTGCATAACTTTTTTTTTTTAGGAGGACTAGAAACTTACTTAAAACAAGAGCAATGAAAGCTCAAAGTCAGAGGACCTTTCCCCGGGGCGCCACTGGAAGCCTTCCCAGGTGCCGTGCCATGTTGCTGACCCCTGAATTAGATGTTCACAACACATTTTATCCATTTAATTTAATAGTAAGGTGCTAATGCCCTTGTTTTCTTCACACGCTTTCTTTTCAGTTCTCCAGCATGCTACAAATAGCTTTGCCACAGGACCTGGGAGCAAGAACATACTCCAGACAAAGAAGAACAATTCTGAATTCTCTGCACCGAAAGGTGAATTTTACATGGGTCTCTAAATGTTTCTGAGGCATAGACTGTGGGAAGAGAAAAATGCAATAATATATGGCAGAACTCCTCAAACTTTCCACCTACAGGAACTACCTGAGATGGATGAAAATTAGAGACCCTCCAGGTAGCCTTTTTATTGCGCATTCCTGATGATTTGTGCTAATAGGGCTATTGGGACAGTCATGTGTGTTCCTGCTGTCAGCATTGCTTCTGCTTGATAAAGCTTGAGGCAGTTGCACTGTTTTATTTTAAGTCAGTGCATAGCCTGTAACTTCCTTCTGACGTTCTATAACTTTTTATGTCACAAATGTTCTGCTATATTTTTGTGATGCCTTTGTTGCGCTATAGAACCTTTGGACAGCAATAACTTGGTAGCATTAAGGAAACATCACACAGCAAGCTAAAGCAGAATAAATCCACCACTAGTGGACTATTATTGTGTCAAGAACGTGTTGCAGAATACACCCACAATAAAACATCTGCCTGGAGAGGCCCTTACTGAGGCCCACTAGTCTCAAAATGCTGGCAAATGGAAACAGAGTTGGCATAATCAGCTGCCAATTGCTGACATCATTTTCAACTGATACCTAATCCATCTTTGGAAATTGAAAACACCATTTTCCTTATGGGAAGGAGTTCCATATTCCAGCTTTCCCCAAGCCAAGTACAGTACAGCCATTTTCTTAGGAGGTATTGTGACTAGTCTTCTCATTTTAGGCAGAATTTGCTGACCCATAAGAACTAAGTGAGAAGGTTGTTCAAAATTTCCCTTTTTTGTTTCAGGTTTTACCTTTCTCCTTACACCCAAGTTTGATCAAGAAATGGCAGAACCTTATAAAAAAAAATATTTTTCAGAGGGAGAAGCCTCAACTAGCTATCAAGGTATTGCATAAAAATAGATGGAGCAGGGTGGGCACTTCTGAACATAATTTTATATGAAGAGGTTTTTCAGTTTTGATATTCATGTTTCATGGCAATGACGGTATATAAGCATTGGATAAAAGTAGACGAGAATATGTTAAATTTGTGGAAGGTATTATTGTCTTGGGAGGAAAAAGGATACTTTAGATAATGCAATTTTTAAAATAAAAATGGTAATCCAGTTTCCCAGGATCAACTAAGACTGGACACAGGAGATTTGGGTATGTATGGGATGGCTTCACTTACATCAGTTGAGTTAGATCCTGCTAAATCAGGGTATCTAGGCACCGGATCCCTTACCAGATTTGAAACTGTTCTGTTAAACCAAGGATCTAAAGGTAAAGTGTTGGTATAAGAGATTTATGGAGAATTGTTGGAAATTTCATTCAGCCCATTAAGAAGCACGAAAACTATCTGGGAGGCAGACATAGGATGTGAAATAGATGATATAAAACAGAAAAGCGTGTGAACCATTAAAACCAGCAGGGTCTATTTCTGCCTGCATAGTGCAGAATACCACACCAGAGTCTCCCATAGGTGGTACAAGGCTCCAGTTTGCTAGCTATCATGTATTACCCTTTCTCTAGCAGTAGTTTTTTGGCTGGGCTGTGGTCACTCGGTAACATATTTCAATCTCTGATGGGAATGCCTGATTGTCAAAAACTTTTATTCTGACATATATTAGGAAATCAGTAGTATTATTCAGGACCCAATACAAATTACACCCCAATTGTAACTATTTTTAGGACATTAAGATGAACATAAAACTAAACATTTTGCTAATCTTTCTGCTAGTTGCAGCTAGGCTGTCTATCACACAGTTGTGGGAAGCCTTGAAAGACCTAAATATTTCTCTTTGGTATAATAACATTTGGAATATAGTCATATCTGAGAAGCGAACATATCAGTTAAGAGTATTGAAAGGTATTGAAAACCCAGTGACTTTGTGCTACTTGGTGAAACTTGACACTGACTGATGCTTTTAGTATGGGATGCTTATATGTAGTATGTATGAACTTTATGAAGCAATGTATGGGTTTTTCCAGATTTCTCTTTTCCTGTTGTTCCCTGTATTGTGTTTCCTTCCATTGTTCTTGTAATTTAAAAACACCATTTTTAAATGCTTAATACACAACTGCACTGCTGGCCTGGCACTATGAAGGCATTCCATGGCATTTGGGTGGAATCTAGCCACATATTAAAAATGTTGTGAAAATGCTTAAAAAAAATTTTTTTTTTTGAAAAATAAGTTGAATTTGCCATAGCTCACCATCGCCATCTAATGCCACATTTGTACAATGCACTTTACAACACACTTAAAACATTTTATTTGCAGCTGTATAGCTGAGTCCTTGGTTCCTCTTTTTAAAATGAGTGAAAAAGGGATAACAATTCCCTACTAAATGGCTTCTTCTTCTTCTTCTTCTTTTTCAGGACTGAAAGTTGCTGGTGCGACAGAAAGCATGGCAAAAATGTCTCCAGGACCAACTAACACCTGTTTGAAAATGGGTGGTACTCCGAAAGGTAAAGAAGGTGCAATGGTATAGATTCCTCATAGGTTCTCCAAACTAACCCCTTCCACAGTTCTCCAAAAGCAGCTTTGGCATACACCCTACAAACTGGGCGTGGGCGTTGTCCATATGTCATTTACCTGCACCCTGGTTCCTAGCTGCCATTTTGCCCACTTCTTTTTAAATGCCTGCCTCCATTACCCAGTTCCCTGTTTTTGTAGTTGTTTTAACTGCATGCATGCAATGTTAGCCATTACCAATAGTTACAGAATCCTGTTATGATGACTATGGAGCTCCATTCTTGCTATGTCTTGAAACCTGACCCCTTGACCCTATGTGAGCTCAAGGAACTTGCTTCACATTGTGGTTATATGCTGCAACCTGACTTCTCAGTTCCCAGTTCTCTTAAGAGTTGGCACACATAGAGTTGCACCAGGGCATCTGCGCAGATGTGCCAGAATATCTCCATGGCGGAGTCATAATTTGAGTTATGCTGGCAATGTGGAGCTTCCACCATATCCTGTAGCTTTCTAGCCATTGTATCTGTTGGGGGCTGGTCTGAATATGATGCCAGAGACTGGTCTGACTCCGAAGATGGGGGAATGCAGTCACAGACAGAGCAGCCTCTAACAGAGGAGGAGGGGGAGTATTCGCCCCCCCCCGCCTTCCATGTTCCCAGAAACAGAGAGACCAGAAGATTCAGAGGCTGCACAGTCAGGGGAAGAGCTGGACAGCTTTGAGATAGTAGCTAGGCAACCAGGAGGGAGGGAGCATTTAGGAGATTCTTCAATCGAGTAGTGGGGAAATCCACCCCCCCGAACTCGGAGGACTGAAAGGGTCCAGGAACAACGAAGCGCAGGGGCGGGACAGGTGACCGGTAGCGTGCTTCTTGCTGCAGAAGCGGAGTGGATTCAGAGTGAGCAACTGCCATCCATGGGGAGGGTGGTTTGATGCTGCTCTCAATATGTCATTATAAATAAAACGGAGTATAAACCTGCCAGAGGCTCATTACTTTTTATCAGAAGCTACTGGAGGGAGGGGAAACTCCCTTGCCTGCCAACATACCTGACAGTATCTTTGGTTTAGAATTGTGTCCCAATATATTTTCAGGTGATATGAAATGCTACTTCATGCCACATCTTATCAGCAGGATCTGTAACTTGGTAAGACTGCTGTCATTTTCTGGAAACCCAAAATATGGAAATTGCAGCATTTGACATCAATTTCTTGATTTCCTCTAGGAAAAGGTATACAAAATATTAAAAAAGACAAGCCGGTTGTCCAGGGCTCAACAGTGCTTGTTACTTGTGGAAAAACTAAAGGTGTTTTATACAAGGAAAAATTGGCAACAGGTAAACATTGTTTCGAAACAGTTTAATTGTATGTGTAATTACATATTTTAAGGGAATTTTATAGCAATAAGAAGTTAAAATCTTTGTGTTTGTGCCCATGAGTGTGTTGGGAGAAAGATGCATCCATGTTGCAGAATGTGGGTGTAATTGTATGTTTGGGACCACTTAAATAGTCTTGTAGGAAATTGGTTTTTTATTTCCCACTGAATCCTGGGTAACTTGGAGTAATTCTATCTATATCACAATGGGATTTTCAGTACCTTTAAATCCTTCAAATTACAGTTCAGAAATGCATGCTTAAATGATTTTTTCAACTTAAAAAAATTATCACAAAACAGTATTGTATTGTATTCTTCCACTTTAATTGGTGCAGCATATCATTTGTGTATTAGACTATGTGTGGGAAAACTTTGGCCCTCTGGGTGCTGTTAGCCCTGATCACGCTTGCTGGGGCTGATGGAAGTTGTACTTCAATAACATCTGGAGGGCCAAAGTTTCCCCACATTAGACTGCATTAATGCACTGCAGTTACATCAACCCATAAATTGTGAATTGAAAATAATTGGCAATTCCTCCATATTTTAAAAAAGAAAAAAGACAACTCAATGTATTTGGTGCTACAGTTTTCAGGATCATTCTTATTGGGCGGAGAAAATTTGCCCCCGACTTAAATTATAATTATACCAAATGAACATTGGAAGAGAAACACATTTTACACTTCATGTAATTAATGCTATTTTTTACTGGTGGTATTATCAGGCCCAGTGCTTGTGGTCAGCCATGTTGGGCACTGGCCAAAGACTCCAGGGCCTCTGACCAGACCAGCCTTTTGCCCAAATACTCACCTCCATGCTCAAGTAGTGGTATGTGTGCACTGCTTACAGCAAAGGTTGTCCCCATCTACAGTGACTTGCTAGATACTCACCTCACTGCTCAGAGGCGTGCTCTGTGTGAGGTGTCTGAGAAAATGGCTGCACTGTTACAGTAGTTTGCCACTGCAGCTAGAAAATCTTTTAAAGTATTTGTAGCCACCATTGGGCCTTTCTCAGATCTCAGATGTGGAGGAGATGATAGATAATCCACCACCACTTATGCTACTTCAGGGGACAGGGAAGGAAGCAGGAGGGATGGGGGTAGCAAGAGGGAAAGAAGAAGAAAAGTTTGGATTTGATATCCTGCTTTATCACTACCCAAAGGAGTTTCACAGCGGCCAACATTCTCCTTTCCCTTCCTCCCTAACAACAAACACTCTGTGAGGTGAGTGAGGATAAGAGACTTCAGAGAAGTGTGACTAGCTCAAGGTCACCCAGCAGCTGCATGTGGAGGAGCGGGGAAGCGAACCCGGTTCACCAGATTATGAGTCCACCGCTCTTAACCACTACACCACACTGGGACTGGAAGAGGATAGTGTTGCTGTTGCCACAAAGAGAAGGACTGGGACAGGAGTAGAGACCCCGCTTCCCTGTAGTCTGGTGTTGGCCCTGAGCAGGTCCCGTGCTGAAATACATTTCTAGTATTGATTTTTCCCAATGTAAATATTGGAAAAGGAGCTGCTGGTGGCAATTTCTTTCTCCCTCTATTGAACTTTGCTGAATGGGACAAGCTTGCAGCACTGGTGTGACTTCTCTGTTACAGGAGCTACACAAAAATGTATCAAGAATTTTAAGGGAACATGGTTAACACCACAAGAATTTCTGATTGAAGGAGAAATTGGAGGTACAAACTGGAGAAGAAGTATCCGCTATCTGGGGGCTCCTTTAGAAACATTAATAAAGGTATGCAGTTCACTTCTATTGGCTATAATTTTAATGCCTCGTTCTTTACTTGTAATTACAAAGGAATTTCTAATAATGCCACCACGGCTTTCCATATATTTATCCACACATATCGTTCCTGTTACAAGGACAATATCCTGTATTGTAAGTGAATAGCAGTACAAATTGTTTTATGAAAAAGCCATTGTCTAGATTCTAGAGTGCTCTAAGACAAGAGCTGTCCACAAACAGGTGATAGGTTGCCTGCAAAGGCCACCACTGGTTTCCCTGAACAGACACTGCTGAGTGTTGACTTTTCATTTTTTGAACAGTAAGGCTCCAGCTCTTCTAGAAAATCAGTTATGGGACAAAACGTGCAGATACCTTCAAAGCAATTTCAGTGAAATATTTTGAGTGTGGTGTGACTACCTTGTATACATTTCCTGTTGCTGAGGAACGCTCTCTGTTGCTATTAGACAACAACAGCATCCATATGTCTGTAAAATAAAAATTATGTGATCTTCACAATCAGAACCAGTGGGACATAGCTGACTTCCTATGGTATTCCATCAGGTTGCTGGGGATAGCTATCTTATTTTGTTTTATCCCATTCTACCCCACCCACAATGGCAACTATTTTGTGCCCCTAGCACTGTCTCAAAATTTGAAATGTACCCACTGATTCAGAAAGGTTGGTGACTCCTGCCCTAACACAATGTAGAACTGAGCAGACATAAGGATTGTGCCAGCTAAAGGCAAGATCTGTATCCCATGGAACAATGATCTGTGGAAGTTTTATGATTACAATAAAGACTATGTGATATTTATTATAAAAATAACAAAAAAATCTGATGGCACAGACTGATTATAGTATCAGCTTTTCTAGACTGGAGGCCCCATTGTTAGATATGTGAAGTTCAATCCTCAGTTGCAGGGTAGGGTAGGAACAGAATTCTCAGTGGGAGGGATTGTAGGCAATGAGGTCAGTGGGAAATTAAATGCAAAAAGTACAGACCACGATAATTCAATTAGAGCTAGGATTGTTATCTATTTCATTACTTATAGGCCACCTTTCAAGGTTATCTTTCTCAAGGTGACTTTCAGCATACTAAAACACAAAATACTGCAAGCATAAAAATCATAATCTACAAGACAACAGGTGTGCCAAATGAGCACTGTGATGCTTTGCAACAGCTGTGCCCATTCATGAAACTCAGTAACAATCCATCTCATGCAGAATACATTAGTAATGCTGAATTTATTATTATCTGTGGTGGGGTAAGAAACCCCTGTATCTCTTCAGACCAAAATGGGAGTAATTCAGCTTTTCACATGGGTGCCTATCTTTGATGTTCGTTTGCTCAAACATGGGAAATTTAAGGTCAGTAGCAGAGTGTTCCAGCAGAATGAAATATTTTCCTACTGGATTTTAAACAAATATAAATCGTGAGGTGTCAGAATAAGTCTCATTTCCACCATCTAATTCAGATTATGTTTGGGGATTCTGTTGGTTCCTCAGAGCAAACCTAATAAATGTGATATTTATTTCAGGATGGCATGCTACCTGAGCCAGCACGACCTTCCCCAGTGAAAAATAAGGTAAACAAATTGTGAACACTTTTACTAGATTGAGTGTAGACAATGCACCAATCTAAATGGGCATCTACACATTTCATTTGTCTATTTATGCATTAAGACATTTCAGTCTTGATCATCTCCAAAAAAATTAATATTTACTTCAGAATAAGGAGGTACAAAACATAATCAACAAAAACATTAAAGCAGTACTAAGATTCATAAATAGCCTGACAAAAATGCTGAGTTTGTACCTGGTATCCATATGAATATAATAAGGTGGCAAGACTCACCTTAGTAGAAAGGTCATTCTACAGATGCAGAGCCACCACCAAAATCAATTTATTAATTGATTTATTCAGATTTCATAGGATGCATGTCGGTTAATGTACTATCAATATAAATGTATGCTGTACTTTAAACAATATTGTTCTCTGTCTCTTACTCGGAATCTGATCATATATTTGTGTGAGGAAATGCTGAAGGAAAATATCTGCTATCCCATGAAACCTTTTCCTCCTTTATATCTGGTTCAATATAATTTTCATACCCTAATTCAACCCTAATTCAAAAAAGGATACGGGTGGCGCTGTGGGTTAAACCACAGAGCCTAGGACTTGCCGATCAGAAGGTTGGCGGTTCGAATCCCCATGACGGAGTGAGCTCCCGTTGCTCGGTCCCTGCTCCTGCCAACCTAGCAGTTCGAAAGCATGCAAGTGCAAGTAGATAAATAGGTACTGCTCTGGCAGGAAGGTAAATGGCATTTCTGTGCGCTGCTCTGGTTTGCCAGAAGCGGCTTAGTCATGCTGGCCACATGACCTGGAAGCTGTATGCCGGCTCCCTTGGCCAATAAAGCGAGATGAGCACCGCAACCCCAGAGTCGGCCACGACTGGACCTAATGGTCACGGGTCCCTTTACCTTTACCTTAATTCAACCAATCCATCCCTTTCTCAACACCCAGTACAGAAACACAGTGAACTGTCAATGAAAGAAAAGACAGATGTCTTCTTCCATTGGCAATTTGCTGACAGGCCGGATTGGGAGCCTTAATGGGCTATGCCCGTGTCATGAGCACAGGTTCATTAACTTTAAACTGAAACTACTGCTTTAAACTGAGCAGTGACTTGCCTCTTGAACAGTTCCAGTAGCATCTTCAAGTGCCAAATCAGACAGGTAGGTGGGGCTGCCCACTTGTCAATCACAGGGTGTCATTATTATCCCACCCACCTGTCAAAATCTGTTGCAAGGTTCCTAAGCTTCTCCTGCTGCTGCTGTGGGAAGCACGAGAAAGAAGCCTGCGTTTTAAGAAATAAGCAGCTTCTTTCATGCATTTGCCACGCTGGCAGCAGCAGGGAAAGCAAAGAGGAAAGAATAACTTCATGCTTCCCTTTATCCCTCCCCACCCCCACTACTGCTGCTGGTGGCAGTGTGTGGGGGCAAACAAAGAGAAGAATGGTGGGCAGCTGGGAGCATGCCTTGTTC
This sequence comes from Podarcis filfolensis, assembly GCF_964270895.1. NCBI lineage: Eukaryota > Metazoa > Chordata > Lepidosauria > Squamata > Lacertidae > Podarcis > Podarcis filfolensis. The sequence goes on along the minus strand of NC_139608.1, from coordinate 39,059,259 downwards.
CAGCAAAGGATAAATTGGAAGCCCACTTTAATCTCCCAATTGTTTCTTTGAAGCCCCACCTGTATGACATCAGGTGTAGGGCAAGTGAGTGTGGCTTCCCAAAATGGACTGGGAGGCCAAATGGAGAGGCCTGGCTTGTGAGCCAGAGGTCGGTCCTCCAGCCCTTCTGTGGCCTCCAAATGTTGGACTCGTAACTCCCATCAGCCCCAACCAACATAGCCAATGGTTTTGAGTCATGGAAGTTATAGTCCCAACGATTGGAGGGCACTACGTTGCCTACCGCTGCTCTAAGGCTCTCAGACAAGGCATTCCACTATCCCTCCCTCTTTTCAATTTTTCTTTTCCACCTGATGCTCAACATGGTGCAGCTGCTCTGCATGCTCAGTCCTCATTGGGCTTTTGGGAGTTTGTGTGTTTGTTCCTTAAATATATTTTCTTCTTCTTCTACAAATCCCAATTTCTCCTAAACATGGTGACGGCTTCCCCTTGTTTCCCAGTGGACTTGTTTTGGCCCTCACCAGCTCAGTTTTCTATCCCCTTTCTCCTTCAGCGCACATAGGAGACTTCCAGACAAGCCTGTAGTAGTAGTAGTAGTAGTAGTATAAAAATATGGGTGTGGGAAGGGGAAGGTTGATCAAGAAAACAGGCAAAGCAGCCTGAAGAAACAAGCTCTTCTTCATGTGTGCAATGCATAAAGGGAGAAAATATAAAATGAAGACATTCAAAAATGTTCTTTACTTAGAAGCTGAAATGTTAGCCATGACTGTATAGTGCTACTACTGGTAGTCCGTCCGTGGTGAGTAATTTTACAAGGACACCTTTGTCTACACACCTAGCACAGCAAGATGTGATGCTTTCAGGGTCCAAGAAATATTACCTGTTTGCCAGCTTCCTACACTTCTGTTTTGCCAGACTTGAGAAAACAGGAAGATACCAAGTGGATATTGACTTATTAATTGGATACCTTCAATGATCTCTACATAAACCAAAGATAACTTCTACAAGTTATCTGTTGCAGCAAAAACAAACCAAGTTAGTTTTAAGTTGTTACTGCACACAGGTGTATATGTGGTTGTTGAAAATATTTTATGATATGCCTGCCAACTGAAAATCCTTTGTTAAAGTCTTTTAAAACCACCATTCAGGGCCCATTGTGCTCACAAGGTGGTGTACTAGCAACACCACAGATAAAAAAACCCTCTCACTCTACCGTTTCAACAAACTTCTTCTTTTTTTTACTTTAGCCAACAGATGGCATATGTGATGTGTGTATGGAAGACGGGTCTGATATATGCTGCAGTTCATGCAATAAATCATTTCATCTTTCTTGCCATGTTCCAGAAGAATTGGCTGTGAAAAGGTATTTGCTTTCCTACTCTGAGTTCTAGAGTAAGGTGAAATATTCAAGAAAGTCAGGTGTTGACAACATCACTCTGTAAAGCCCAGCAATAACTTGCTAAACTGTAGGCTAGCAAGATGTAGGCTAGCTCAGCTGTGAACCTTTGTATTATTATAGACTATAGTGCACTTTGTATTGCAAATCAATTTCACTATTTTTCTCACATTAAATAAGGTACAAGTCTATAAAAGCAAAACTACACTGTTTATAAAATCTTGTAATGATATTTCATCTCTCCTGTTTAATGCATATTAGTCCTGGTGAAGCTAAACTATAATAGAACAGTAGCTTTCAGTAATATAGCCAAGTGATATGTTATACCACCACTTCTTTTTGTTCCAGTTCAAGATAGTGTTTAATAAAAATGACTATTATGATTAGCCTTGTCATCGTGTTAGTTCTGGTGCTAAGTATTCTTCTAAGGAATGTTAGTTTAAGAAAGTCATGGTTATGGCAAACTTTCAGAAATGAATAAATAAATTTCTACCATGGCAATATTGTCTGCAAATTGCATCTAACACTACCATCATGCTTTGTACTGCATTTTTATAGGTTTTGGAAATGCACCTTTTGCAAATGGAAAGGTAGCCTTTACAACAAAGAAGACCAAGTTTTAAAGTGGAAAATGGGTGCCAAGCAAAAAAATGTGGGTAACGTAAAACCTTTTCCTATTTCAATTTAATGATGAGCAAAGTAATAAAATTAGGACTGTAACATCAATTGCTTTAAAATTCTAAATAAAAAGTGTCCTTTTAGCAAGGCCAGCCACCTCTGTCATAAGCTTCCCAATATTTTTACCACCAAGACAGCTCTACCTCTCCTTGTGACACCCAAAATTTGTGACCCAAATGTGGGAGGAACCCCTGGCATATTTAAAAGCAGTGCTGTGGCAGCTTTAAAGAGCTTCACAAGGCTTCATTTTCCAGTTTCTCCATCCAGTTCTTCATTGGACTTGGTTATCAAACAGCTTGAGTACTTGGTCTGCTAGACTGTGTGGCTGCTACTATTTGTTGGATGGGCAGTTTGTTTCATCTGTATTGGGAGTCAGGGCATTGCATCTGGCTGGCCATTCTACAGAGCAAGAATGCCATATTAAATATTTAAGCTATAATTAACAGGGAAGGGTGTTGTATAGGATTAGCCACTGATTGAATAATTTATTGAATGGACAGTGTCCTTTTATTTGGGGGAAAGAGGAAATATAGCTGACTACTGTCTTGAGGATCTTAGAAGTCAGGAAGGACCAGTTATCTTTGTGGGGAGGATGGAGGTGGGGGAAATGCTAATGACTGGCCACTGCTAGGTGTACACTGTGTACACTAGGAATACATAGTGATTGCAACTCACACCTTATTTCCTCCCATCTCACATTCGGCAGCTGTATTTTTAATTTTTTGTTTCTGAGATCTACAATGAAAGGTTGTAAATAGATAGCTAGATACGTTAGAAAAGAGGGTGCTGGAAATCCTAGTTGCATGGCAGCTAACTGGTTAATACTGTGTTGCTTCATATTTTTTTTCTTTAAATTCTTCTTTTTCCTTACTAGAACTCATTCAGATGAATAAAATAAAATTGATTTTTTCAGTTTATTTTGTTTGTTTTATACACATGCAAATTTAATCAATTAAGTAACCAACAATAGTTACCAATTACAATTTCTTAATTCCTAAGTAAAATCTCTAAAAGAACCAGTGATAATAATTTTGGTGAATTTGGTGAAAGTTTCATTCAAATAGCTGGGACCTGTTTCTAAATAAATATAATCAATTTATGTCTATCGGCATGGGCTCCTGATTTCATTTGAGGCCCTTGAACATTGGTTTCTTTTGTTTTATAGACATGTGAGTTCTTGCTCCTAAAGACCTGGTGTGAGCCTGAAGGTGCTGTTTTTGCTGATGAACCAGTCACAGTAAGTCATGAGGGCAAGAGTAAAATAACACAAACCTGGAGCACTATTGCTGAGATTGTAGAAATATTTCCAGTACTTATACTAATATTGCTTTCTGGTGGTGCTGATTTAACAGATCCAAACATGTGATGATAACTATCCAAATAACCCCATGTGGCTCAAGAGGATTAAAGAGAAGCTGCATTTAAACCACTACGAAACAGTGGGGGATTTCATTGCTGATATGCGTCTGATGTTCAGCAATTTTCTGATGTTTCATCAAGTAAGCATCAGTCTTTCCCTTCCCTTCAGTTTGTTGCCTATGAATGATAAACACATGCGAGTGAGAAGGTCAAGTTAGGTTTCTGTTATACATTGAAATTAAAAACCCCAAAAGAATAAGGGTGAGGAAAAAGTAAAATATGATTTAGTGTGACTCAGTTTCTCTCTGTCTCTGTCTCTCTCCCTTTCATGTACTCAAACACATAACTCTCATAACGACCACAGTCACTCAGTGCTAAACCATCTAAGCGATCCTCATGTGTCCCTAAGAAAACCCACCTGGCCCCCTTCTTGTCTTTGAATGCTTGAATAGCTGCAAACCTATGTGTGGGAAGATTGCAATATATTACTTGCAGAGAAGGAGTTCTCTTCCGGAGGTCTTGAAGCAGAAGCCAGACAGCTGTCATTGAAATCCCACTATCTTATTGTGATAATCTCATTGTACTTGTACATAAACTGCCACGATAACCTGAAATGGCTAGGACAACAGAAATATTTAAACGTTTCCACCTGCTGTAGACATTTTGAAGAGCAATGGTAAAATCTAAATAAATTAAGCAACAAGTCACACACATATCAAAGCTAATGCTCTATTATATTTCCCCTGCAGGGCCAGTATGTCACAGAAGATGGAAGAAAACTGCAAAATGAATTTGAAAAGAACTTCCGGGAAGCTTTTTCTATTTGTAATTAGCTGCTTGAGGGCAGCCCAAATTTACTAAACAAAATAGTAAGAGCAACTCAACACGAAGTATCCGTCCAGTAACAAAACATAGCCTAGATCAAAATATAAAACAAGTCTAATTTAAATTCATGTCAACACAGTCTCAAATGCAATCTATGTAACACAAGAACTCAGTGAAATGAGTTTTGGCCTAAATGTTCCCATTAGGAGTGGAGGGATTTGTCATTTTCGGTTCTCTTTTTGTCATTTTCCCATTCATAACTTCAGTTCTCCACATTTCTGTAGCAATTTGAGAATTTTATTTTTTTAAATCCTCATGAGAATTCTACAGCATTTTAGTGCAAAATAAGCACATCTTTGTAAGCAGTTTTGACCGAAGCGCATATTTTTGCAAGCCATAATGTATTTTTTGTATGTTATTTGCAATACTATATCCATTTTAATGCAGTTGCCCCTAGTATATGCATTTTTGTAAAATTTCTTTGGTTGGAGAACAGCATCACAAAATTCCCCACAGAAGCCACCTTGAAGCCAGATATTCATGTCCATGGGAGGAAGCTGCTTAGTCTAGAGCTGTTCCATCTGTCAATCCCACTCTGCTCATCTCTACCACAGCAGGAACGAGGAACCAGGAGCAGGTGTTACAAAAGCCTTTTGGTACTCATAAGCTCCTGTGGCCATCATGGCTCAAGGTATTCACTAGATGATTTATCCAGGGGTAGCAGGTCAAGCACCTTATCTCCAAGCCAACTGCTCATCTCTCTGGCCAGGCAGCTTCTGAAATAAGTACTTGGAGTTGGTTGAGACTAGCAACACGGCCTTCAGGTGGTATCACTTCAAGCCAGTTGCTCAACACTAAGGGCTCGTCCATTCTTCACTTGCCCCACATTTAGAAATCATGGGTCTGAGAGTTTTCTGCTTTCTAGGCATGGGACTGAGCCCTTCCACTTTCCCTGGGGAAACCCACTCTCTACCACTGAATCAGAGCAAACATCCATCCACGGGACTCATGCTCCCATTCAGTGGTAAGCAGCAGGGTAAATGATAAGTGGAAGTGTGGATGAGCCCTAAGTCAAAACAGTCAGGCTTCTCACCAACCCACCAGTGATTAAGGACAAGGCTTTCATATCAGAGGATGTGACATCTGGTCTTAGCTTCATTGTAAACCAAACTGACCCAAACCTTTCAGTGCTACATAAAGATTTGGCCTTCATGCCCATGGGAGCTCATATGAAAAAGATTCAGGGGCGCTCATGATAAGTGGTTTGCTTGACAAGCAATAGCACTTTCAGAAACACGTAACACAGCATAAAAGAATCATCAGATATGTCACAAAACATGACCAATTTGACAGAGTAAGGTTTCCATTTATATGTGGGATGGTTTATTGTCTACTCCACTGAGTGAAATACACTCAGCTTAAATGCCTGACTCACTGTTTTCAACCATGTATTGTTTGTAGGTATTTGGGAAATTACAGTCCACACATGTTATAGATAATTTATTACGGTCAAAGACCATCTCACATAACACAATAAAAACAGCGTTCATAAAGATAAAATATACAATCAGAGCAGATTGCAGCAATAGCTCAAGAGTTAAAATTGAGATATATACATACACCTGTACAACTGAGATTTGGGCTACCATAAAAATTGACCCTGGGGCACCCCAAAGGGCGACTTCAGCATTTCCCTAGTAAGCTATTTTATTCTAGAAGATGATCTGTGCCTACAAATCTGGGTGCAGAATCTGGCTACTGGCCAGGTCGCCTTGTGATCTTTGCCTAAGAGGAGAGAATTAAGTTTAGACTTGTCTGAAAGATCGGCGAGCCTCTTCAGCAAAGGATCAATGGTGTCTCTATGAATCTCAACATAAAAAGGACATCTAAAAAATATATGTTCGGGGCTTCCTATTTCCCCTAATGGACAGGCGCAAAGTCTCTGTGCGTACGGGACTCTTCTATAGGAGCCTTCCAGAACCGGTGAGGGCCAGGCCGAGCTTCTAGCAAGAGTGAAAGCCCTTCTTGTGTTTCTGGATGTGGGGAAATAGAGATATGTTGCTGGAGCGGCTACGTGTCTCCCATTTTCTATGATTTTATAATCGGGGACCCTTGTACAGTCCTGTTGTCTCTCTATGTCCATGATTCTTTGCCTAACCATGGATCTAGCTTGGCCCAGGTCCACAGTTATGAGGGTTTGGGGAGCAAGGTCCAGTTTCTGAAGAGTGTTTAAGACTGCTGTCTGCCAGACAGACTGAAACTAGTCACTCAGAATCAATGGGGCTATTCCTCGGGGGAGCAGTTTCAGAGTTAGCCACATATATTGAAGTTAGACTAATATGAGCTTCGACTTTCATCGTCCCTGTTTCTAGTCTGTCCCATGCATTTGAAACGCATCTAGGAACTTGTAGAAGGGCTCTGAGGAGTTTGGATTGCACTCTTTCAAGGGGAATGAACGAGGAGGGAGGCGGGCCCAGAAAGGAAATTACAGTCCACACATGTTAAGTGTTTGTCCTTGTTTCATTATTTTTTTATCACAGTTCTGAAAACAAATAAAATATTTGTTGAAAAGGAAAATGGAAAAGGATGTGGTACCAAAGCAGCCCAGGTCACTTTTAAAAAAATGAATTGTTGGGCCAGCTTCTGTTTTATTCCAAATACACATCTGCATTAATCGTCTCAAATCAATGGCTCCACTTTTCTTTAGTGCAGCTGTACTTTGAAGCAGATAAAAGATGGCTAATTTCTTCATATGAACTGTACTGTTTGATGTATCAAGCTTTCTACACTGCTGCAGGGAGTGGGAGAAGCCCCCTCCCTGCAACAAGGAAATGAATGACGCTCAAGAGAAAGGGGATTTTGCTAAGTTTAATCACTAGCTTTTGCATTAGGACTAGAAAATGTATTTTTTGTTGAAAATGTGAATTGGGTGAGCCACCTGCAATAAGGCACATACATTTGTGCATGTAAAGATGGGAAATATAGAATACTTCATGGAAATAAAATAGCTGGCTTTGCACAACTCTAGTTGACTCTTCTTTTCTTGGCCCTTTTATTTCTTTAGCAGCAAAAAAATTGACACATGCTTTCTCAGTGGTAAAGATAAGTGGCAGGAAGAACATCCCCTGCTTAATTATTCTTTTTAGGCACAGGTTCAGAGGCAAAAAAGAAGCATCTGCATTGGGACACCTTCCAGTCTTCCTACCAACTTGACATCTTGAATATATGTATGAGAGCAGTTGAAGTGAAAATATGGGAAGGGGAGAGTGCTTGTTGGCTTTCTCACTGCCTGAAGAATATGCTGTCATTGGACTATTGTAGGGCTGCAATCCATCTGGAATTTCCAGGACATATATGGAATATAGCTGTCTCTAGCAGTGTCCTGGTGGATATCTGGTAAATGTCCGGGAAAATACGGATGTATGGCAGCCCATGTTGGCAGTGCCGTTTTGGCCTATCTTCCATAAAAATAAACAGCATTTTTTTTGCATTTTTGCTGAAAAAAAATATCTGGGCAAAACTAAAAAAAGCTCAGCATCTTTGCCCCCACCCCAAAAGGACTTCCACTGAAAAGCAACAAGTCCATTAACTTGCCAGCCCCATGTGAAAGTTGAACACGCGAAAGAGACTGAATCCACAATCAATCAACCAATCAATCCATTCTCTCCGCAGAAGTCTTGCGCCCTGCCAAGCCTCTCTATACTCCGATCGTGGATCAAGCGTCTTCACTGAGCTCCCATACAGCGTGCTAACATCCATCGACAACCCAGTAGCGGGACTGCATAAACTAAAACAGTTTATAGAACAGATAGGAATTATCCGCGTCATGATTCTCAAGGCTGCAGCACCGCTTTGACGTATTGCAAGGAGGCAGGCACTTTGGCGAAGGAATTCGTGCGAGTCCTCCTCTGTACAGACGACGCGCACGCAGTGGAGTGTATGCTCAGTTCACGTGTCCTGGAAAGCCCTGGCGGACCACGAGGGGTGGAGGCAGAGCAGAGCTCTGCTAGAACGACACGTGTGCGTCTGTGACAAGAGAGTTCATAACGTTTCATCGAGGGAGACACGCTTTATGGGCAACACCTATTGCGACAGGTGTGGGAGAGCGAGGGAATGGGCATTTCATCTCCTGAGAGAGGGGTTAAGGGCAGAGCGACCAGTTCTCCGCCTCCCCGCGCTAGACGAGTCCGCAAGAAACAAATAGCAATCCTCGTTCAAATTCCAGTTACAGATAGGTAGCCGTGTTGGTCTGCCATAGTCAAAACAAAAAAATTTTTTTCCCTTCCAGTAGCACCTTAAAGACCAACTAAGTTAGTTCTTGGTATGAGCTTTCGTGTGCATGCACGAAATGTGTATCTGAAGAAGTGTGCATGCACACGAAAGCTCATACCAAGAACTAACTTAGTTGGTCTTTAAGGTGCTACTGGAAGGAAATTTTTTTTTTTTGTTTCGTTCAAATTCATTGCGGAAGTGATGTCTTCACTTTCGTTTCTGCTGAATACATCGGCCGAGAAAGACAGTTCGGGTAGTCTGGCGGCGCTCGGCTGTTTTCATGGAAGGTGGCGCTGGTCCCTCGGCGCCTCACGCCTCTGCTCCGACCAGTGCCAAGGAGAAAGAGGGAAGTAAGTGCCCGGTTCATTTCCATACAGGGGAAGGAGTTGCTGCTTCAGTCTCAGACGGTGTTGGCGGGGTCCCCGCCCCGTCCCATAGGCCGTTGTTTTGTAACCTGATTGGAAGCCCCTTATAAGGGGCTCCCTGGCCCTTGTGCGCCCACCATCCGCGTCCTAAGCGAGGCGGGAGCGCCCGCCGGGGAAGCCTGGGAGGCCCGGGAGGGATTGAGCGGGAAATTCGAGTTTGAGCGGGAAACTGGGGGCAGCAGCGAAGGAAGTAAAGCAGCCCTTCTCAAAATGCCAGCCTCCAGAGGATGTGTTTCATTAACAGCCACGTCACAGTTATTTGCTTAATATTATCAGACCCGGAAAGTGAAGATTCTCCTTACATGTGGTGAGCGAGCAATAGTAGAAAGGGCTGCTAATGTGTTTCCTCCAAAACATGGGGGCATTGGCTTCTTTTGAAAATAACGATCAGATTTGCATCCTTGTCACACAGTAAACCCCCCCCCCCATACACAAATGTACAGTACAGTGGTACCTTGTGTTACAGACGCTTCAGGTTACAGATACTTCAGGTTACAGACTCCGCTAACCCAGAAATAGTGCTTCAGGTTAAGAACTTTACTTCAGGATAAGAACAGAAATTGTGCTCTGGCAGGAAGCCCCATTAGCTAAAGTGGTGCTTCAGGTTAAGAACAGTTTCAGGTTAAGAACAGACCTCCAGAACAAATTAAGTTCTTAACCCGAGGTACCACTGTACAAGTTTTTCCTGCCTTCCAAAGTTTGGATGAGATGTGTAAGAATTATTATTATTATTATTATTATTATTTATACCACACCCATCTGGCTGGGTTTCCCCAGCCACTCTGGGTAGCTTCCAGCAAACTATTAAAATATAACAATTCATCAAATATTAAAAGCTTCCCTAAACAGGGCTGCCTTCAGATGTCTTCTAAAAGTCAGATAGTTGTTTATTTCTTTGACATCTGGTGGCAGGGCATTCCACAGGTTGGGCACCACTACTCTCTCCTTGGCGCTTCAAGCTGTGGCAATCTTAAGAGCAGTAAAATACGAAGCATACTCCTTTTAAGCATTTGTCATATTTACAACCTCCTGGGGGGTGGGACTCAAAGTAGTAACAGCTCAGATGGGTGTAGCCAGGATTTATGGTTGGGGGGGGCAGAACCGAGCTATCTGCGACACTGTCAGTTCATTTATTTATTTACTTGATTTAAGGGGGGCGGCTGTCCCCCCCCCTTGGCTACAGCCATGCCCAGATGGTCTTGCTTCTCCCATTGCCACAGCCTTGGATTCAACCAGAAACGAAGCATGGCTCTCCCTCTCAGGCTTCTGCCTGCAGCCTGCTTCTAAATCCTGCTCTCACATACCATGCTGACTTTTGTCCTTCTTACCACCCACTTGCAAAATGACGTCATGCGCAGAAGCAGCGAATCGCAACCTGCGAATGCACAGACATGCCGCTGCAGGTTGTGTTCCTTTCATCCCGTTCACAACCAGAGGTACCACTGTACTAACAACCCATGCAGTACTTTGGGGCTAGTGTGGCCCCTGCCTGGCTACTTCAACAAAAGAATCCTCCATTAGATTGCTGGATCCAGGAATTGGAAGGACTCAGGCAGGAGAAGAAATTCACTGTATTTATTTCCCCCGATGTGAATTGCATTTAATTTTCCCTGGTGGTGATTTCAGGTTTTTTTTAACGTTAATCATTTCCCACATAATCTTCAAGTCTTTATATGTCTTTTCCCAGGCCTTTTTAATAATTTTACATTGCCACCACATATAGTAGCTCTTATGCATTTTACCCTCCCTTCCTGCTTCTTCTCTATCACAGTCAAAGTCTCCCAAATCTCGAGTTGCGGACGTAAACCCTCCCGGAGGCACATCCGCAGCTCGAAGCATTCTTATCCAGAGCGCGTAGTGTTTCTGCGCATGCATAAGCGGGGAAACTGGGAAGTAACCGTCCCGGTACTTCCAGGTTGCCACGGGACGCAACTTGAAAAGACATAACCTGAAGCAGACGCAACATGAGTTATGACTGTAATATCATTTTTGTCTTGAACTACTCTTACTTTCCTTTGTATCTTCCTCATACCTTGTCTCTCTACCATTTTCACGTTGGTGATTTGTGTGTTTGCCTCTTTTAATTGTCTCACAGCCTCTGAAAGTACATTATTACTTTTACAGATTTGAGAAGCTGCCTTATTAACATCTTTTATCTGATCAAACAGTTCTCTTTTCATGACTAAAAGAAAATCATACAATTCATCTCTTAGGTTCTTTTGCATTACGGCCTGGTTAGTTTGTTTTAACATATGGATTTTTTCCTCTGCCATTTCTAGTTTGGAGTAAGGGGGGGCTAACTCCCTGTTTCCCAGCTTCCTCTAGGGTTTACTTTCAAAACAAAAAGTCCTTTCCCACCACTAATAGTGTTATTTTTAGCTTTGTCAGTACTTTGCCAAGGACATTTCATTAGGTTCAAAAGAGGAAACCAGTGCTTCCAACTTTATCCCTTCCCTCTCCCACCTTACTCACAAATATAATTTATAAGAGTTATATATTCAGATCTTTACATCCATTCACATCCAAATCATTTCTATATATTCAATATAATAAGCCTGTACAATTAAATTTTGATTCTAATTTAGGTAGAGGTAAAGGGACCCCTGATCATTAGGTCCAGCCATGGCCGACTCTGGGGTTGCGGTGCTCATCTGGCTTTACTGGCCGAGGGAGCCAGCATACAGCTTCCAGGTCATGTGGCCAGCATGACTAAGCCGCTTCTGGCGAACCAGAGCAGCGCATGGAAACACCGTTTACCTTCCCGCCGGAGCGGTACCTATTTGCACTTTGACATGCTTTCGAACTGCTAGGTTGGCAGGAGCAGGGACCAAGCAACGGGAGCTCACCCCCTTGCGGGGATTCGAACCGCTGACGTGATTCTAATTTAGTCCAGTATTAATAATGGATGTTCTAGTCCTCTTCTTTTGATCTTGATTTTAGCCAGCAAGTGCCTTTTAATAAATTAAATCACAGTTATAATTCCATTAGGTTAGATGTCTTCAGCACTTTTATAGAACATAAGTTTCTCTCTCAAAGTTATAAGATTTCCCAAGTGCTAATCTTCAAAAAAAATATAAAAATGCAGTTTTCTTCCTTCAAGAAACATTGTAATCCTTCTCAGAGTTATCCTGCATTCTACATCAAGTTCAGTCTCACCATAGGATCCAGTCAAGTTCAGATTAAGTTCAAGTCAATATCTTGTTTGAAAAGTCTTGAGATTGGTATGAACAAAAGCTATGCGTATTCCTTTTAGTCTAATCACTTATTAGTTAACTTATCTCCCAAAGTAAATTTCATCCACACTTCGCTTGTATGTATTTGGTGCTCACAGCACCCAGAATGGGAGTGGACTTTCTTTTATCACTCCCATTTTCTTGCCAGATTCGCCAAATTTTATGCTAAGAAAGCTGCTGCACAGGTGATGAGAGAAAGCAATACAGGCTTCACAATTATGATGAATATGCAGACATAGCTTTACAGATATTCAACATACATTAGATGCCATGCTAAAATGTTTTTCTATAGGCTTCCAGGTGGAAAAATCAAAATTAGAAACAGAACTGTTAGAACCCAAAACTAAGATTTTGTCAAGGATGTATAACTTGCTGTTGAAATGGAATACACAGGATGAAACGGTGAAATCTGCTATGATTAAATGGGCACAAGATGTTGGACATAACATTATGTTTGCTGACTGGGAACAGTTGTGGACCACAGGTATGAAATTTACGGCATGTAATGCCTTAAGAGAGAATATTATGAAAATGATGTACAGGTGGTACATGACACCAGTCAAGCTGGCAAAAATTTATCATTTGCCCAATAATAAATGTTGGAAATGTAAAGAAACTGAAGGTACATTCTTGCACCTTTGATGGACGTGCCCAAAGATTAAGGCTTTCTGGGAAATGATCTATAATGAAATGAAAAAGGTATTTAAATATACCTTCCTGAAGAAACCAGAGGCCTCCCTTCTGGGCATTGTCGGCCAATTGGTGCCAAAGAAGGACAGAACTTTTTTTATGTATGCTACAACAGCAGCAAGAATACTTATTACAAAGTATTGGAAGACACAAGATTTACCCACTTTGGAAGAATGGCAGATGAAGGTGATGGACTATATGGGATTGGCAGAAATGACTGGCAGAATCCGAGACCAGGGAGAAGAGACGGTGGAAGAAGATTGGAAGAAATTTAAAGACTATCTACAGAAATATTGTAAAATTAATGACTGTTAGAATGATGTTGGATAGAATTTAAGTGGTTTCCAGCTGTAATGCTTTAAGAATATGGAAGAAGGGTATAAATAGGTAAAAAAATAACTAAAATGGTGTTGGATTGGAAATAAGTGGTATTAGCAACAGAGTTAATAAGAATATGCAAAAATGAATTGATAATGGATGAAAATACTGAGTTATAAAATGTTATAGAGATAAGATAAATGAAAGAGGGTAAGGATTTGCTGATTTGATTATTTAAATGGGAATACAAGAAGGGGAGGTGTGAGGAAGTCAAAGAAACAAGCAAATGAGTTTTAAGTTATGAAAAATAATTGTTTTTAATTTTTCTTATTTTTTCTGTATGTTTACTTATTTTTTTATTTTTTATTATGTGTTTTTGTATATTTGTCTTTGTAAAATCTTAATAAATATTTCTTTAAAAAAAATAAAAATGAAATGTTTTTCTATAGCCAGGCCTTCAGCTGATTATGTAATCTATGGCTTTTAAAATGTGTTTATGCGAGGATGGTTATTGGTGTATGTCTGTTCTTTTGTTATGTATTTTGTGTTCTCATTTTATATTTTTATATTGTAAACTGCCCTGTGATCTTTGGATGAAGGGCAGTATGCAATTTTAATTAATAATAATAATACATTTTTAGTTACCCAGAATGCTGGAAATAACTCTACTTCAGAAGCGAACAGCAGTGAATTATCAACTTCCACAGATGAACATGATCCTGATTACTCCTTAGGAAATGGCCGTGAGTACCAACATGGATATGTAGGGGAGTTTAAGGCATATAGTTCAGGGATGAGAGGTTGGTCATGCAAAGAGCCAGCAAACAAACCATAAAGTCTTTCATTATTTATATTTCCATTTCATCTGAACCAGGAAACTATAGTGAAAAGCTTTGAAACAAGCAGAATATTAAGGCATTGCTTAATATCCTGGCTTGTTCCAAAGCTCTTAAGTGCTGTTTTCTGGTTTGGGTGATGAGAGAAGTTCCATTTAATTGAAATTTGGATAATGTTTCACCAAATTATGATTTAAAATGTGGTAGGGTTTCCAGAACAGTTCAAAGACTTCATGGAGTTCGTCTAGCACTGGGCACTGTCTTTAATGCAGAGTGAAGAAGGAACTAGAAATAAGTGTGTGTAATTAATTGGAAACATTTTCTTAAGGAACAACAAATGCAGTAAAGAGAAAGAGAAAAAGAAAGCATCGAATGCAATATACTGAAAGATGGAAGGGTAGAAGAATTCGAAAAGGTAAAAAGTTAAATGCTGTAGAATGTCACAAACTTTTCATAATGTTGTAAAATTACTAAATAAGCTTGCAGTTTTCTGCTGGCGAAGCCCATCCTTTTCCTCACTGTTTTCTTCATTTATCCTGCCACTCATGCCTTAGTGTTAATAGTTAAGTAATTCATTCCATCACTCTGTTCTAGAACTTCACTGGAGTGGACTGGCAGATTGTAAACTGCTTAGAGGTTTCATTACAACCAAGCAGTATATAAATTCTGTTGACTAGATGAATATAATTAATCTAGAATTATATCTTTTCACTTCTCTCTCAGATTAAAATTTACTCTTACTACAAGTGATCTGAATTACTTTCAGATGATATGAAATATTCTGTGCTGTTGGTGGTCTGGTCATGTTGGTGGTCTGGAGTTTGGTATCAGATTTATTTTCTAGAAGCCCAAAATATAGGAATTTTAACTATTTGACTTCGATTTCTTGATCTCATCTAGTAAAACGAAGGCAGATTGAAATTCAAGAGGAGGATTTGCTGGGCTCCACCCTTCCTGTGCACTGTGGACAAGTTAAAGGTGTTTTGTATAAGGAGAAATTGGCAGCAGGTAAACTGTTGGTTTTGAAGAGTATATCTGTGTGTATTAAATATGTACAAGGCATATAATACTAATGGCAGATTTAAAAATTGGGATGGGAAGGAAGCCATCATGTAGTTAGTATATGACTACCATTTGCATTTGGGGAAGAACGCTTTCTTCTACATATCTTCTCAAAACAGAAATAAGTCCCATTTCATTTATTTGTTCATTTAAAAGCATAAATTCAGTGTATTCAAACACACAAAGCAGGGTCTGGTCTTATGGGTCAGGGAAAGCTTGGGCAAAAAGCTATATCTTTACATGACATCGGTGTTCACTCAAAATCTGGCCACAGTATTCTTCACCAGCTTCAGATTCTTGCCAATCCCAAGGGAAGTCTCACATAGAGTGCATTATTGTAGTCCAGTTGGAAGGTTCCTAGGTAAGTGTATATAGAAGCCCCCAAATTTTCCCCAGAAGACAGTTTATTTTATATTATACATATCCCATTCTGCTTATGGAACCAGGGTAGCTTACAGCAATTACTTCAGTATCATAATGATATTTTCAGTCATTTGAATCCCTCTTAAAAGCACAAGTGATTTCGTCAGCTTTAAGTATTTCAGCATGTAATTTATGAATTTGACTAATTTTTTTTATAGTTTTCACTTCCCATATACTGTGAAGTGAAAAGAAATACCAGTACTTCTCTATTGTCAGAACCAAAAGTGTGCAGAAATGTGATTGTAGAGTTTTCAAATGGATTGCCTCTTCAACCTGCAATTTTACAATGGCTAGCCATGAGACGGTTGCAGTAGCTGCTGCTTCTGCTTCTCCTTTGACGATCATTCGTAGCTGAGTAATACAGCAAATAGAAGGCACCTTTCCTCAGACACTGCTCAGCAACATAGCCAAATAATGTAGACTGAAAAATTACTCAAGGTATCTTAGATTTAATCAAAGCCAGATTGCCATGCTGTACCATTAAAAAATGAGGCTATGCCTGATTCATCTTAAAAATAAGCAATCAAACAATTTTATATACCCAGCATGTACCGTATTTTTCGCCCTATAGGACGCACCGTCCCGTAAGGCGCACCTAGTTTTTTGGGGGGGAAATAAAGGAAAAAAAATTATTCCCCCCCCCCCAGGCGCGGGGCTGGGGAAGCCCGAGCTTCCCCCGACCCCAGCCCCCAGAACAGGCAACTCTCTGCAAGCCGCGGGAGCCCAGCGCCGGGCTCCCGCGCCTTGCGGAGAGCTGCGCGAAGTCTTCGGCATGCAGGCAACTCTCCGCAAGCTGTGGGAGCCCGGCGCGGGCTCCCGCGGCTTGCGGAGATCTGCGCGAAGCCTGGAGAGCGAGAGGGGTCGGTGCGCACCGACCCCTCTCGCTCTCCAGGCTTCAGCGAAAGCCTGCATTCGCCCCATAGGACGCACACACATTTCCCCTTCATTTTTGGAGGGGAAAAATGCGTCCTATGGGGCGAAAAATACGGTAAAGAAATACTGGAAGAGTTCAGCAGAGGAGCTGCTGAAGTATCAAGACAGACTTGTGTTCCCTGATCAGTGATTCTTATTGCATACCTATTTACAACAAAATCAAACACTAAATAGTTTTAGTCAGAAGCACCAAGCCCCATGCAGAAATTTATTGTAGTGCTTGTATCAGAATCTCTGTTCATATGGTTTTTTTCTAAAGTAAAAAGGTAAAGGGACCCCTGACCATTAGGTCTAGTCACGGATGACTCGGGTTGTGGCGCTCAGCTCGCTTTATTGGCCGAGGGACCTGGCGTACAGCTTCTGGGTCATGTGGCCAGCACGACTAAGCTGCTTCTGGCAAACCAGAGCAGTGCACCGAAACGCCGTTTTCTAAAGTATATATTGGATAAATTGTTGACAGATTTCTTACATGATTCAGTGAACTTTGCTGATTGGGATAGGCGTGTAACATTCATGTGACTTCTCTGTTTGTCATAGGAATTTTGCAGAAGTCCATCAAGGGTTCTGATGGAAAGTGGTTCACGCCACCAGAATTTGAGGCTGAAGGAGAACGTGAAAGCTGGAAATCCTGGAAAAGAAGTATCCGCCATAAAGGGCTTCCTTTAGAAAAATTAATAGAGGTATGCAGTTCACTTGTAATGCCTGTAATTTTAATGCTTTATTTTCTACATGTGATCTGAAAGAAGTATCAGATGATACTTTCAAGTTTGCAGACAGTCACGCCTTTCCTTCTTATAATCACAAATACAATATCCTGTCCTTATGTAATAATATAGTATTGTTGTACCTTCCTTGTACCTGCTACAACAATGGGAGGTGTTGGTGGTGAGATAGACACAAAATTAGACTAAAAGAATTGGAAACAAAGGAATTCCTTTTGCTTGCATTTTCTGTTACTTTTTATTCTTACACAGTGGTACCTCGGGTTACAGATGCTTCAGGTTACAGACTCCGCTAACCCCAAAATAGTACCTTGGGTTAAGAACTTTGCTTCAGGATGAGAACAGAAATCGTGCGGTGGCAGCGCGGCGGTAGCAGGAAGCCCCATTAGTTAAAGTGGTACATCAGGTTAAGAACGGACCTCCAGAACGAATTAAGTTCTTAACCCGAGGTACCACTGTATGTTGCTCAGGTGTGTGCCAGTTAAAGGCAAGAGGTGTATTTCCTGGAGCAAAGATGTATTAACATTTTCAGGCACCTATGACAATAACGCATATAAATATATATGGGAGTGATGTGAGCGGTATCTGTGCTAAGAAATAGAGCCAGCTTCTTATATACTGATGTCAAAAAATAGATGTTTCAAAAATAGTTCCCACTTCTTTGTGTGGATTCCCTCATTTCAAATACTATTTTGGGATCCCGCTAATGCATCAGAGTAACTAATTATGTCATGCTTATTTCAGAGTGGATATCTTCCTAATCCAAAACGAATATACGGCAGGAGGAAAAAGGTAACAGTTTATCAACAGTTTTACCATATTGGTGTGTGACAGCCATAGATATTGTCAATTTATTCGTATATTATGTTTTCCACAAATACACCTGTGCTCAAAGCAGTTGACATTTTAAAATATATATAAAAAAGGAACTGCACTATCAGCATGGAAAAAAAACCTTCAGACTATGGATGCTGCCTGTGGGCCCTGGAAAGATGAAATGGTTGAGCCCAGCACCACCTCCCTGTCAATGCTAGTAGACCTGTTGTGAATGGAACTGGAAAAAAGTGTTGTCTCTGGAAGATCTAGGGACTTCTACACATAATTAAGAGATGTGCTGCAATGACTGTGGCCTAACTGTGGGGCAGGCATGATGGCCAGGCAATAGTAGCCGTCACCAATTGGAAGCAAAGCAAGTATGTCCACCCTGAAACTTTTGCAGGCACAAACAGTATAGGAACTAGGGTTGTATAGAGCTGCCCTAATAACATCATGAGCACAAGCACTCATGAAAGCACAGTTAAAAGGATGTCTGGTGAGGGCTTCCGGTTTGGGCTGCCATGATGGTGGCTGCCCATTACATCAGAGCCATTTCGCACGGAATATTTTGAGGATGAGATGGGACTAATCATCCTCCCAACTGCCCCAGGCCCCGGGGGGGGGGAGCAGCTTCACTCGCAGGTCACTCAACACCTGCTCCCAATCTGGGAGGAATGAGGGGGCAGGGGGCACTAGGTGGAAAACACCATGCGTCTCTTTGGCAACTTTCCGAAGTCACTGCCATGAGCAACAAACTCCTGTTTTTTAAGATGAAAATTCAGACTTAATTAATGGGCATGCTCTGAGTGAGGGGAGATAAACTACTCTGCTAATTGATTCAGCCTCTGAGGTGCCAAAAGATTCGACTGGAAGAAGGATTACCAGTACGGGACTGGTATGTTGGAACAGAAGGGGGGTGAGCCTCCTTTGTTTCTTGTTTATATACTTCGTTTTGCTATTTTACTTGGCAAATCTCCCTGGAAGGACTGGCTGCCAGATTGTTTATGTACGCAAGCAGGACTGGAGAGTGCTGTATTCATTGATATAATTTTGGTCTAATTATTAACTGTTTGGAAAAGATTTATGAACTTGCAATTGTGGAAATCAAGGTTTCTTGCTAAAGTACAGGCTTAATTGCTTTGGAATGAGATAAAATGGAGAAGTTTGGACATATGCCTGGTACAACTGGCAGAAAGCCAAATTTCCTCCATTTTGGGATGTGTCGCAGTGGATAATCACAGGCGTGAGGAAGTGAAAGTGAAATGCCACGATCAGATTCAGAGTACAAAGAATAAAAAGAGAGAGAAAAGGAATATAAACACCCACACAGAAATATACTGTATTGATTTAACTCGCTTGCCAGACAAACTTGGAGGCTGTTAAAAACAAATGAAGGATTAACATCGGATTGACTTATGGGAACTACCTGGAAGAACTATGAAAAGCAGCACAAATGTGAGATGATCAGCACTCCCCGACCTCAGAGCATGGGAAGCCAAACAAAGATTTATAATTTGGCATAATATTTGGACTGTTTGATTATTGTATGATTTGGAATGTTTTTAATGTGGTTTTATTGGATTGTTAAAATGGAAAATTTAATAAATATCATTATAAAAGGATGTCTGGTGAGGCCACCAGAGAATGGGTCAGATGAAGAGCAGGATCCAGGGACCATGACTGATAACCAAAGAATGATTTATGGGCCAGAAAACACTAAGGCAAGCTGAGATTCTTGACAGCAGATGAGATGGCCTTTTACTGTATTTGCCCCAAACCAGAGCTTGGTAAACTAGGAAAGAGTATAAACAAAATGGGGATAGGCAAAAGCTAAACTGAGAAAAGGTAGTTGGCACAGGCAGTGCCAAATACACCTGGCTGAGATTAATTTTTCTTACTAATGGCTTCTGTGATTGGATGATCCTTGGGGTCCCATCCAACTCTAGAACTCTAGGATTCTATTATAAAAAATGCAAGACTTGTCTTTCTAGACTGCAGGTGCTGTGTTTTGCTGAATGACACGCAGTTTGACTATGCCTGTTGAATCATCTGTGCCTATTTTTATTTGGCAGGTAAAGAATCCATCGGTATCATTTTGCGAATCAGCTCAGTTCCAGTCATCAGGTCAGTGGAAACTTTCTGTGAGGTATGTATTACAAAGCAGTGAGAGTGTTGGGTTATATGTGGGAAGCCCAGGATCAAATTCATGCCTTTGGGTCCAAGGCTGGCTTTATAATGTGGTTGCACCAAAGGTTGCCTGGAATGCCCAATTTTGTATTGTGGTATTGTGATGTATGCCCTTTGCTGGGTGAATCTTTGATGTGCCTCTCACAGAGATAGGCAAAGTCATTCCCTGTTCCCATTAGAATGCTACCATAATTCAGGACATGGATTCCCTGGATGCCCACATATGCGAACTTCATTGAAGCTTTGACTCTTTGGGGAATGACATGGCTACTGTGAAGAATAGAGACAGTCAGTTACTGAGCTTCATCATCTCCCACCCTAGCTGTGGTCTGTCATGATGACCCAGAAGAGGCCACGCCAGGGCCATCAGAAGAGGCCATGCCCGAGCCATCAGAAGAGGCCACGCCAGGGTCATCAGAAGAGACTACTCCAGTGGCACCTCAGTCACCAGGCAGGACCCCACACAAGCACCTTCGAGTGAAGTTGAGGCGTCTCTCACCATCTGCACTCGCCAGGGCAAGGTGCAACCCACTGGATTCACCACAGGCAAGCCCACCAGATTCACCACAGGCGAGTCCACCGGATTCACCACAGGTGAGTCCACCGGATTCACCACAGGCAAGCCCACCAGATTCACCACAGGTGAGTCCACCAGATTCACCACAGGTGAGTCCTCCGGATTCACCACAGGCGAGCCCACTGGATTCACCACAGGCAAGCCCACCAGATTCACCACAGGCGAGCCTACCGGATTCACTACAGGCGAACCCACCGGATTCACCACAGGCGAACCCACCACCTGTGCTGAGGACACCACATCGGAGATGCCATTGGCGCCGGAGCATGAAGCCCCACACCATGTGTGAGTCTGATAGCCCCAGGCCCTACACCACGGGGCTACAGTTGCTGCATCCTCTCTGCCTTGATTTTTGGTGGGCATGGGGATTTGGGGGAGGTGGCTGGCAGAGGGAGCTGTCTGGGGTTGGATGGCAGATTTTCTCACTGGCATAGGAGGTGGAATTGAAGTAGCTATAGGACTAGGCAGCTAGGCTTCCCTCCACCCACTGGAATGAATGTCAGATGGGCATTGGCTCTGTCTGCCATGTCATTATTGTCTCAATCCTCCTTATGGTCTGGTCTTCGTTTCTGTTTCCCCTCAGCATCCAGCCTAGGACTTGCCATCCTGCGTTCTGTGTACAAAATGAAACGACTATTCCAAAACACCTTTGGGAATCGCAAAGCCTTGCAGGTGAAGCTCCAAGATATCAATGGCCACCTAATTGGCTTGCGGCATCAACATGCAGACCTAAAGAAAGCCCTGGACCGATGCAGTCGGCTTGATGCAGCCCTGGATGTTTTGACATTGCAGAAGCAAATGAACAGCATCACTGAGCACCAGATGCGACTGGAAACATTAGTGCAGGAGATCCTGACAACACTGGGTGTGGAAAGGTCCTAGCCGTAAGGGATGGTTCCCACCCACCCCTCCCCTGTAGAAAAGGAAAATTGTGAAATACTAAGTCTCGCTTGTCATTTTGTTGCCAATTCACTACTTGGAGCTCTTTTCAATCTTCATAAGATGTGATTTTGTTTCCTTCCTCCTCATCTCTAGTTCTGTCTTAGTTATTATCAAACTGTATTCCCATAAACTGAAGAGATGTTCCATGCAGCGTTTTACCATTCACTGATTTATTGGTCCAGGTTAGTAAACCAGTTCTAAAAGAGGTTGGATTTCCTATTTCACTGGTAAAGTATGGCAAAAACTATGCATTTTACATATTTTGCTAATTAAGAAGCAATGATTCATTTGTTTAAATTGCAACCCATCGTCTCCCAAAGGCGATTCCCCAGCTAACTAATGAAAGTTAAAAACAACAATATTACAATAAAATGTCCATGATATTCATGCACTAGAAAGCAATAAAATATTTGCTAGTTTCGCCTTACCCTCCAAATGCAGCCCAAATGGTTCTTACTGTTTCAAGTTGACTTTGGGAAAGCTTCCAGGAGAACAATTTTATCATTTAGGAGCAGCCATGACACCTTTAATGTTTTAACTCAGCATATAACATGAATTGCTACAAGGTGCTCTGCCATTAGTAGCCGTGAGAGACAAGCTATAAAGGACAAGCAGACTCACTCAAGGGCAGTCCACAAACACCTACAATATCACATAATCATAAGCAACACATATTAATTCATATTAGTAAACTCATAATAATAAATAATAATAATAATTTATTATTTGTACCCCGCCCATCTGGCTGGGTTTCCCCAGCCACTCTGGGCGGCTTCCAACAAGATGAAAGATACACTAAAATGTCACATATTAAAAACTTCCCTGAACAGGGCTGCCTTCAGATGTCTACTGAATGTCAGGTAGATGTTTATCGCTTTGACATCTGATGGGAGGGCGTTCCACAGGGCGGGCGCCACTACCGAGAAGGCACTCTGCCTGGCTCCCTGTAACTTGGCCTCTCGCAGTTATAAACTTTTAAGCCTGAAGAAGATTTCTTATATACCAGACATGGCTGGTAACCTGTGGGTTTTTGGATATTGTAGGACAGCAATCCCCATCATCCCTTACAATTGGCCACGCCACGCTGGCTGGCGCTGACGGCAGTTTGAGTCCCTGCCCTCTTGAATACTTTTGGTTCTATAATGTCCCCCTTAGGCAGCTTGGATTCCCCACATTTCAGTGCATCTGGGAAAATCTGCTGTGCTTTGTCTGCTTGTTACATGGTTTTTGCATAGTTTCCTCTTCATGCTGCCTAAGAACTGGAACCATAGCAATGGCTCCTGTAGAACCTCAAAAGTGTCTGATAATTTAATTTGCAGAGTAATAGGGAAAAGCTTCTGGTTAAATCTAGGCTGTAGCACACTATAGGAATGGCATAAAGTAATCTTATTGACAAAGGAAGCATGGAACTTGTCCAGGAAGAATGTTCAGAGGGACTTTGCTTTTGAAGCCCTCATCAAAAAATCTGTGGAAAAAAGAATATACTACAATTCAATTACTATCCCATCACTCAATTATTTGATGGGTGATTACGATAAGCTACTCAGGTACAGACTGAAAATATCAATTCTCTCAATTGGAGATGAGCAGAGAAGTATCAATTTAACAGAACTATATCATTGCGGTAATATAGACTACATGAAAGCAAGTAGTTTTGGGTGCCAATGTTTCAGCAAGAGACAATAGGAACATGTTTGACACAATAGCAAAACTGCCAAATCCAGAGTCCTATGAGAAAAATCCTTGAGTGTCTGACAGTGGACGAGGCATGCTCTGGAATGCCCAGTGCAAGATCCCATCAAAGGTATTCTGTAGGATTAGAGAGAAAAGAGGCATTTCTATTTGTTCACCAGGTCAACAGTACTGAAATAAGAGTAGCAATTCATAGGAGCAAAATGCAGGCAGCAGACAAATACAGAGCTGCTCTCCTGTTTTGAAGTACACAGACTGCACAGGTCCACCAGGCATAACTGATCTGCCATCCTTATTAGCAGCCCGGAGGAGTTTCTGCCGTGTTACTGGATGTGATGAAAGTGCTCTCAAGTTACAACTACTTGCAACTTGAAAGTGCAAAGTATTGAAATTAAGAACAAATTAATATCAAGGGGGACCTAAAATCTCCCAAATTATCTCAAGCACTGCGATGGACAGTTCCAGAATCCACAGACCTGTTCAGCACTGGACAAATTATAGCACAAGAAGATTTGTTTTCCATTACCTCCCCTAAGAGAGAGTCCAGATCATCCTTGTTCAGAAGGGGTTCAGTCCCAGCAGATTCTTCCACCACCTAGGATTCAAAATCTCATCTTACAGTGCAATCCTATGCATGTCTACTCAGAAGTAAGACCCAATTTGTTCAATGGGATTTACCCATTTATTGAATTGCAGCCTTAGTAATTCTCCATTATATAAATGCTGAATAACCTAGTCAACTCTAGGAAACTGGAAATTCCTTCTGCAGGATGTATGTAGCCTACAATCAGGGTAAAGACTGAATAATAGTAATAGTAATAATAATAATAATTTAATTTATACCCCGCCCATCTGGCTGGGTTTCCCCAGCCACTCTGGGCGGCTTCCAACAAAATATTAAAATACAATAGTCTGTTAAACATTAAAAGCTTCCCTAAACAGGGCTGCCTTCAGATGTCTTCTAAAAGTGGTAGTTGATTTTCTCTTTGACATCTGATGGGAGGGCGTTCCACAGGGCGGGTGCCACTACCGAGAAGGCCCTCTGCCTGGTTCCCTGTAACTTGGCTTCTCGCAGCAAGGGAACCGCCAGAAGGCCCTCGGCGCTGGACCTCAGCATCCAGGCAGAACGATGGGGGTGGAGACGCTCCTTCATGTATACTGAGCCCAGATGCAGCTTTCTTTTGCAGGGGAGGGGGTTGGTTTGATGGTAACTGACTCCCAGTGTTGTCCCTAAAAATGGCTCTGCCATCCAAAGTTAAAAGCTAGTGATGTTCAGTTTGCAACTGAAGGACAAAGCTAAGAACTTTCTTTTTATATTATTGCTGTCTTCATCATTATATTCAAAGGATACATACCATGAGATGCACAACAATATCAAATTCAACTCATGTATACTGCAGTTTCCTTTATCCATTCTCCCTTCCTTCTTCCTTTGGCAACTTTTAATCCTCATCTATTGAGGGTAACCAAGTTTTTTGAATGTAACTATTTGCTCACATTCACACCCTCTTCCTGCCTGTTTCTCCTTCCTTCCACTGTATTATTAACACACTGATGTTATAGAAAATTAGCAGGTATTAACAATAACAATGAGAACTCGTATAGTGTACGTCTGATTGTCAGACTTTGACTGGGATGACCCAAATTCAAGTCTCCACACAACCAGTTATCTCTCATCCTAATGGACCTCCACAGGGGAGCTGCAAAGATTAAACTCACTAGCTACTATAAAGTTGAAAAGATTTTGGAAAATCCAGACCTTTACCGCTCGTACTGTTGGGGTATTTGAGTTTGTAGCTCCATCCAAGCTGATGGTCATGGGATGGTTGCTAGTGCAGGATTTGCACATTAAGATTCCACTAGAACAAAACACACAAAGGATCTTACCCTTTGAAGTCACAAACCTATATTTCAGAAAGCACAGATAACAGGTTAAAGCTGGACTGGACTACTTCAGGTCAAAGAGGGGCCTCACACGGTTGAATGCTCTTCCATACAAAAATATTACACCCACATAGAAAACGAGATGTCAGGAAGAAAGTTAGGCTAGAACCTTTCTTCCTGAAACCTAGTTTTTCATATGCATGGATTCCTTTTTGTATGGTGGTTGAGATAGTCATGTGAGCCCCCACCTGTACTGGTACAGGCCAGCCATATGCTTAGCTACTCAACTACTCTGCAGTGAGAAAAAGCCCTAAGAGGAGAGGAAGGAGAAACCAAGCAAGATTGCCTGGTAAAACTCAAGGCTGATTCGTACAATTTAAACTGATGTTGACCGTCCAACTGTATGAGTGAGCCATGAGACATCACTTTTGCTAACATTAAGCTCATTATGCAACCAGGCCCAGCTTCCAGTTGTATGATTCAGATTTTCTAGCAGAGAGCGCCTATTTAAAAAGTAATATAAGGACTTCAACATCACCTTTCATTGGAGAGTAGCTAGTTGAAGTCCACACTGGACACTCCAGGATATAAACGTGGTAAAATGCATGCATTCGTTTAGAAAACTCTGGATTTTGTCTGCTTTGAGATCAAGATGTTGCTTTGAGTAAAATACTAGAACATCTATCTGTGAAGGACTTAGGGTGGTGGCTTCAGGTAAAGTGTCCCCGCCCCCTAGTAAGAATCACCATTCTGGCACACCTGACACCTGTTCAAACAATAAATAGGCCACTCTCCATGTTCATCCTGTTACAGGGTAGCACTATTCAGAAGAGCAGCACTTACATAAACAAAACTCCCATCTTGTGGTGCCTGTCCTCATTTCTGATCTGGTACTATGACACTGGGATGTGGGTGGCGCTGTGGGTTAAACCACAGAGCCTAGGACTTGCCAATCAGAAGGTCAGCGGTTCGAATCCCTGCGACAGGGTGAGCTCCCGTTGCTCGGTCCCTGCTCCTGCCAACCTAGCAGTTCGAAAGCACGTCAAAGTGCAAGTAGATAAATAGGTACCGCTCCGGCGGGAAGGTAAACAGCGTTTCCGTGCGCTGCTCTGGTTCGCCAGAAGCAGCTTAGTCATGCTGGCCACATGACCCGGAAGCTGTACGCCTGCTCCCTTGGCCAATAAAGCTAGATGAGCACCGCAACCCCAGAGTCGACCACGACTGGACCTAATGGTCAGGGGTCCCTTTACCTTTACTATGACATTAAACCAGGCTTAGTAAGCCACCATCTGGCTTACTCTCTCTCTCTCTCTCATGCTCTCTCACGCTCTCACAAACAAGAACTATAAAGTCTGGGGAGCTATGGATAGCTTAATTCTTGGATGTAAATGGCACCTGATTTGATCCGCATGGGCAGGAAAATGGCAGGGCCAGTGGAAAGCCCGGAAACACTTATTGCAGTAGATCAGGTCTCCTGCTTTCCTGCATACTCCACACTTCTCCCCAATGGTCAGCTTCTGTAAAGGGAAAAAAAGAAAGAATTTGGAGTCAGGTTTCTAGCAAATCATGGTCCTCTTCTTCTCCTTCAGAGCTACCATGTGCTGCATGTGACCGTCCCGTCTTATGCTTGTCTGGTCCACTGCAATTGCTTTGATTTCTAACTTACCACTTCCATTGGGGCCATTGTAAGATTTTTCAGGGCCTCAGAAAAATGAACTAAGCAGAGTATAGTTTCATCACAGCAATGTTAGGATCAAGCAGATACTTAATTTGAGACCTAATAGACTCCGCCAATACTACCAGCCCAAGGGTAGGGTAGGAGAAATAAGGCAACAAAATGTTTTGCAACCCACTGTTCTTATTTAAAGCATTTGAAATGGCTAAGCCCAGTGAATGGTGGAAAGTTCCACGGGAGGTAAGATACTGACCAGCTGTTTCTCTGTTCCCACATTCTGCACTGTTGGCGGTGCCACACCAGACACTGGGGTCACAGAGGGCAAAGGCTGCCTGAGGGAGGCACACACAGGTTCCTTGATGAGAACCCTCCTTCCATCTTCTGTTGTTCTCTGGAGATATACAGCTCCCTAAGCAGGTATGCAAAATAAATATATTATATTGACAGACTATATCACATCACTTGCATAAGAAGATTTGAGTTTGCCTTTTGTATTAAAAAAAGTGACTAAGTGTAATAATAACAATAATGGACACACTGAACTTCATTTTTACCATTTTACTTCTATTGCAATAATAAATATGATAGATTGTCCTACAAACGAATTATTAAAAAAAATAATTAAAGAGAGAAATGTCACACCGCAGTAATGGAAAACAGCCACAAGGGGTCACTGCAGGATACAATTTATATTTCAGCAGGGTTTTAGGGTGTTGGTCATGTGAAGGTCTTAAAACACCTTCAGAGACTGCAGTTTTGTTGATATTAAAGATTATTGCATTCCAAAGGTCCGGGCCATTTATTCTCCCTTTTCTCACAAAGGAAAAGTGGACTGCAATAAATGAGCACAAAAAGTCCATAAACAGCTGTTGAAGGAGACAAGAGCAAAAGAGCAGTTTCTTAGAGTTCCTTCATGGAGGACATTTTCCCGCAAGGCAGAGGAAAAGAGAGGATCGTGAAGAGACACAGAGAAATCAAGGATCATAATTATACCTGTGTTTGAGAAAGGGCATTCCTGCTGTTCTCTTCTCCATTGTTCCTGTATTGTTTCGATTGCCCGGAGGAGCAGGAATCGCACCTCCATGTCCCGCTGCTCAGTGTCCCGAGGGGAAAAAGACAGGAGCATGATCGTGAATAGCAAGTAGAGAAAGAGAGGAAGAAATGGATGAAACAAGTTAAGCAAATGTAAACAAAAACAGTCCCCCACCAACTCACCCAATGGAAAATGGCGTATCTACCACCAGTCTCAGACACACTATTGCAAGTGAGGGCAGGAAGACATAAACAAATTGCACACAGGAAAGATCCTGAGAAATAAAAGGATGGGTGCCTTTCCCTTTCCCTCCCTGTTCCTAGAAGAGAAGAGGCTCTGCGCAAGTCCGGTAATCATCTTCATCTGCTGTGAGAACTGTGGTTGGGGTTAGGCCAATATGCCCTCCGAACATGCACAAGGAAGATCAGCTGTAAAAACTGTCTGATCATGGTCCAGATACTTGTTTCAAGCCATTATATCCTGGATTTCTAGCAAGCAAGCATTTAAGGTGGCTTATAATCAAAATAAAACCTGTTCTGCACCCAGATCTTGATGTGATTCCAGGGGGCTATGGAAATACCAGCAGAACTGTCATTACCTGGGAATCTCTGTCAGTGGTGGCACAAGGCAGGTGAGATGAAAGGCCTTGGGGCATCCGTCACAGCAGATCAGCTCCCCACCATCCCTGCAGACGGCACATTCGTCATCGTTCTTCTGGCCCAGCAAAATTTGGGAGAATTGAAATAGAATAAAGACTCCATTTTCAGACGGATTCTCTCGACATGGCATGGGAGCAGCACACCTACAGCCACCTATCCAGATCACCAGCCTCTGCTACTTTCATCATCAACACTTAAAGTGCATAAAATTCATTAAATGCTCTACACAGGTTTTTTTTTTTAAGGGATTGCGAGACTCCAGGATTGGACACAACACAAAAGGAAAAAGGAATGGGGAGGGAAGAGGAATGCAGGAAAGTCCAGGCAACAATTTATGAAGTTACATAATCTCAAGTGCACACATCCACAACCACAACCCAGCCGCTCTAGTCCCACTTCCCTTACAGCTCTGCAGTCTCAGGGCAACAGGGAGTTAGAGCAGAGAGCTCTTTCTGGCAGGCAAGATCCCTAGAAATGGGTGAATTAATTGTAACACTGGAAATACATGAAACAGACAGAATTAAAGGGAGGTTTGCCCTTGCTCTGGCTCTTATTTAATCCTGCTTTGAGACAGAACATCCAAGAAAATAGCGTCAGAACTTTGGTCATTTGTGCAGCAGAGTCTGATGCAGCAGGAATGCTTGACAGTAATAAAGTACAGTGCTGCTTTCTGTAGGAAACAGGGCTTGTTTTGTCCTTTGCGCTTTGCTTCCTTCTTCAAATTCTGCTTTTCCAAAACTTGAGAGCCTTGGTGGGAGGCACAGAGGGCATGCAATAGACATTATAACTGAGCCTCTGCAAGTTTTGCTAATTTGCCCTTATTAAGAGAGATGGCTTCAGAAGCAAAACCCAACTGAGCAGGGGAAAGTGAGGACCAATACTGGCTTTGATGTGCAAGGTGTTCCTTGCTGTGCAATAGCCTTTAACTGTGAAATCTTTGGGGAATTCCATTCTGGCAGGAGCGGCACTAAGCTCTGCCAAGGAGAAATGATTCTCATGGTGAAACCTTGTCCCATGGGTGAATCTGGCACCAATCTAAGAAGCTGAGGAAACCTGGGACTTCCCAAGTGGGGTGAAACTTTCAAGACATAATGAACTATGTGGCTTGGTGGAGATTCATTTTCTGCTTAAGAGCATCAGAAATGCAAGGCAAATGGAAAAGAGGAAGGGTATCTTTTTATATGCGACGGCGGCAGCAAGAGTTCTGATTGCGGCAAAATGGAAGAGTAATGAAACCCCCTCTAGATAAGACTGGACCCAAAAGCTGACAGAATATGCCGAATTAGACGGTCTATCAGAAAAAAATAAAGAATAAATCAAAACAGGAATTTGTTTCAAAATGGGAGGTTTTCAAAGAATATTTGAAAAATAAATATAGGAGTTTAAATTCTGTTGCAGCATTCGAGGAACTTCAGTAATAGTTGCAAGGTAGATATAAGAAATTAGATATAGTAAGAAAAAGTTTAATTATGATAAAAGTGTGTATTGGCAATAAGTAATATGAAATCGAAATATGGAATAGACGGGAGGTTAGGTCTTCAGTGTTAAGACCAATATATGTTTTATTGTTTGTTAAGAAAATTATGTGTCTATGGTTATTCCTGTGTGTAATTTGGTATTTGTGTTTTTTCTTTTTTCTTGCTGTATCAATAAAAAGAAAGAAAGAAATGCAAGGCAAAGGGTAGCACTCAACATGCCTGTGTCAGATGTGCCTCTGTCTAGGACAGCTGGGATGCTCAGCACATCTTCTCTATAAAGAAACACTAGTTTTCAGGCCAAAAGACTGGCTTCGGTGTACTTCTGTCTGCTCCTGTTTTAGGCATGATCTGTGAATGTTGTGACATCTACACCATACATTTAAAACACAAGGCTTCCCCTCAAGGAATCATGGGAACTGTAGTTTACCCCTCACAGAGCTACAATATCCAGCAACCTTAAACTACATTCCCCAGGATTCCCTAGGGGGAAAACAATGTGCTTTAAATATACGGCGCGGATGTGACCTGGCTGTACTGCAGCAAGGGGCTTGCACAGTCTGTGACTCTCACTCTGTCCAGTCTTCATCGGTGTCCAATTTCTGTGGCTTTTACATTTAAAAAAGTGAAGACCATTTCACATTTTCTCTGGCAGATGTGTTTCCAGGTGCCACTGTGTGCATCTCACAACAAACATCACAATGTTTGCCTGCAGTAACCACATGGGGAAGTGTGTCTGTAATCCCAAGAGGTGATGCACCGGGAGTTACGATTGGCTGCCTCCTTTGCAGGTTTCCAGATGTATTTTCCAAAAGCTACAGTGCTGACTGCTTATATGTGGAGCGGCTACTTGGGAAATACACCTGCAGCATAAAAGCACAAGGCTTTTAAAAAAGTTGCTTATGCCTTCAACTTAAAAGTTGCTTATGCCTTCAACTTGTTTGAACAGACAAACTGCCCAACTACCCTCCTTCCACATTTTCTTTTTTCCTCTCTCTCTTTAAATTTAGCACAATGCTGAAAAGACAGGTGTTAAAAATACCTACATATCTGTCCCATTTCATATGTGTGTGCGTGCACATTTGATTATGTTTAATCTCAGGGTTTTCCCCTTCCTGACAATACCCAGTGTGGCGTTTGCCTGTTTGTTTAGAAAATGTCTGTACGGTGGGGGGGGGGGGGGGAGAAAGGGTTAAAAATGTAGACCAATAGGAAATCCGGAGGCGGAGCCTACCTGTTTATAAAGGGCTTAGCACCGAGGTTTGAGTTAGTTGATGGTGGGTAGTTGGTTGGTTTTAGTGGGTTGGGAAAGGCAGTTGGAAAAGCAGTTGGCAGGCAGTTGGAAATAGAGAGACAGTTACTGCAGTGGGTTCTTGTGTGAGGGGAAGTAGAAGCGATAGAGACAGGATAAAATAAGACTAAGAAGGTAAAGAGTAACAACGTTTGGAATGCACTTAAAGTTTGTTTGTGTCTACAGTAAACTACACTCTTCTTTGTTACCTTGAGAACCTGACTGAGACTAAGTGATTTTACCAGGGAGGACTTGGTTGGTGGCAGTGGATTAGTGGTGTATGGGTCAATAGTCTGTGAGACGACCGGGGGCTCCGTACGAACGCCACACCCAGCCCATGAGTTCTAAATCCCATAAGGGTGGAAACTCCACTTGCTCCTATTTGCATGCTTAAAAAGTGTTTGAGTGGATAGCACACTTGAACTGGACTGGGAAGACCCGAGTTCAAATCCCCACTCGGGCACAAAGCTAACTGGGAGACTTTAGGAAAAGTCACCTTTTATCTCTCTGTCCAACCTACCTCACAGGGTTCTGGTGAAGATAAAGTAGGATAAACAATCCTACGTAAACCACCTGAATTCCTTTCCAGAAAGGGTAGAATACAAATATGATGAATAACAAAATAAAACAACGTTGTGTGAACAATTTTCCATGTTACGGGGGGAAAAAAAGCAAGAAATCCCACTATACAAAGAGGTCGAAATATATGAAGAAAAGAAGAAACCCCCTCTGCAAAAAACATAGCCATATATGAAGAGTATTGGCAGAGGGAAGCTGACATACCTTTAGCACAGGAAAAGGAAAATGACATTATTTTTGTTACCTGCTGGGGAGCTGGATCCACAGTGTTGAAAGGGATGGTAGGGCACCTATTCTGCAAGTTTGCTTTTAAATCTCCGTTCTGAAAATCAAGGGAAGAATTATGAACCAAGGAGTAAGTCCACCCCACTGATCGCAGCAGTAGGACTGTCCCAGACCAGCCTTCCCTAACCTGGTGCACTCCAGATGCAGCAGGGGCTGATGGGAATTGTAGTCACAAACATCTTTAAGGAGGCACCAGGTGGGAAAAGGCTGCACTAGATGAAGGTCACAATGCATAGTGTTGGTGCTTCAGTGTGTTTGAAAAGCTAAAATGATGCTCCTCCCCAATGCCACTGGAGATGTTCTTCTGTCTCCTTAAGAAAACTGACAGGTATGGGTCATTCATGAGTCTTGCAGTAAAGTTATTAATTCATATTGTTCTCTCTGATGCTGCCTTTTACAGCAGCTGTGGTGATAACACACGTTTATTTATTATTTAAAAGCTTCTCTAAACAACTTAATATTTTTAAAAATCTCTAAGCAGTACACGTAAACAACATAAAAACAATAAAAGAGCGCCATAAAGGCTTTGCAACAGACATACATTAAAACTCAGCTGATCCAGAACCTAACGACACTGGATCAGCTATAAATTTCTCCTCCGTAGCCTTTGAACTTTGACTGGAATGTGCAGAAAACTCACACAAGCTTCCCCACAGGTAAAAGAGTCAAGCTGAGTTGTGAGGCAAAGAGGCACAAGCCACACCTGAAGGAAGGGTGTTGGTTGGGGTGTTCAGCTGAATAGGACTCCTGCATCTTTAGTAGTTGTGCAGAAGAAGGCATTTCAGCCGTTGTAGCTACCATTTAACCTACTACTCTTGTTGCAATTCCCTCTTCTAAGCAGCTATTAAAAGTGCAGGAGCCCAGCCCTCCTCGTTTCTGTTTGACTCTCAGGTGCAGTACCAGACTAAGGCTTCACTTACGCAACTGCTTGTTCTTTTCTACCAGTAAATTCCCTGAGTGAGGTGGGTGGGTGGGTCATGTGACTCGCTTGCCATGAGCCGAAGCTGCCGGGTTTGCCCCTTAATAGAGAGGTTGGTAATTGCACTCAGAAGTAATTGTGAAGCACCTGGCTGCAGGTGCTGCATAAACAAAAACCGGCAGTGTCTGCCCTTGGTGAAACCAATGCACTCACCTGGCTCTGAAGGACTCTGTGGCCCCCAAAGCTTGCTAGTAACTTCAAAGCAAAAGAGGCAGAGAAAATGTGAAAGGATTAGAAGTATATTGTGTGGCATATGTATTTACAGACCTGGGATTCTTTAGCTTTCCCGCTGGGCTTCAGATCCTGAGCTTTGTTCCTCTCTTCCAGTTTGTCTGCTGCATAAAACTCACCATCAATTTTGATGCATTTCTTAGTGTCACCTGGAAAATGGAAGATCACACTGGATTTATCTCATCAAAGCAGGGACACAGAATTCATACAGTCTAAATTTTTATATCAGCTTAATTGCCCTCGTTTTGATGTAGAACAGGGTGACAAACCTTTGCCTCTCCTGATATTGTTGGGACTTCAGCTCCCATCAGCCCCAGCCAGTGTAGCCAGTAGGCCACAATAATGGGAGATGTAGTCCAACAAAATATGGAGGGCCACAGGATCCTCATCCCTGAACTAGAATCTAAGTAAGAAGAAACAAAGTTTGGTCACTTCTGAGTGAAATAAGTGAAGGTACCGTGTTAGGTCAGTGCTGGATAGATACAAAGAACGGCAAAGTGCTGCACATACCGCCATGAGAAAGGGGATAATGCTGGGTCTCAACATTCTCTGACTTCTTCACAGATTTTGCCTTTGGAAGGGATCCTGTTGATTTATAGGACACGCATTACAATACTGAAAACAAGGCTCCCCCCCCGAATAAACAGCAAGTATGTGTTTAGGACAGGGGTCAGCAAACTTTTTCAGCAGGGGGCTGGTCCACTGTTCCTCAGACCTTGTGGGGGGCCAGACTATTTTTTGGGGGGGAGGGGAATGAACGAATTCCTATGCCCCACAAATAACCCAGAGATGCATTTTAAATAAAAGGACACATTCTACTCATGTAAAAACACGCTGATTCCTGAACCGTCTGCAGGCCGGATTTAGAAGGCGATTGGGCCAGATCCGGCCCCCGGGCCTTAGTTTGCCTACCCATGACCTAGCTCCTAGTATTGCAGCTGAGGTGGCCTCTCCCTCCCTAACCACCACCACCCTGAATGAGGAGAAGGAGAGCTGTAGCTCTGAGAAGAAGGAGATCTAGTTTTCAGAAAGTTCTTGCCTTGGCTGTTTTTTAAAAAATATATTTTTAAACTGATGCTCAGTTCGTTAGCATTGCATGGAAACTGCTTTGCAAAGCTCGCCTGAAAACTGGTATATCAATATCTTCAATAAAACAAATCAAGGTAGTGAAATACTACCAAAAAAGAGAATGGCTTGTGCTGATGTTCTTGAAACTGAAAATTCTCATTCCAGGTCCTTATTTCTTCCTGGAGGAAATCCATTCCTAATCCTCTTTGGCATGTTTAATATCAACTCTTGCATCCACAAAAAGCACAGCAAAACCCCAGCAAATAGTTCTATACCAAGGTGCGGGTCGCCTTTTGCTGAAAGTTGAGGTGGGTGCAAAGCATCTTTTTCATCTGTCGCTTTCCTCTTCCCTTGGGATTTGTGCTGAGTCAGTACCTTAGGACTGGCTGAGAGCTTCCTTGCCCTGCTGCAATACCTACTGAGATCCAGGTCTGAAAAGAAAGCAAATTCTGAGACTGGAGGCATGTCTAGACAGGGCTTAATATTGTAAATGAGGCAACAATGGGTTGCTAGCAACAAGCTTTTCTTATTCTTATATTTTCCCCATAAACGGTAAATACAGATTAAACAAGGTATGATGCAGTGGGAAATATAGGCTGGCATTTTGATGCCAAAGATATGTGGACACTGCAAATAAATGTGTATGCATAAGGAGCATGGATCCACAATAAACACTCATCCATAAGTCTGTTTTGTGGGATTCTCGCCTGATTATAGAAATTGTGCTTCAGGGTGGGGGAAATTGTCCCTGGAGCAGGAAAACACATTATATTATGCAGTAAAATAAACAAGCTAAACAAGAAAGGTGAATAAATAAACGATTCCCAGCTTTTAAACATGAGAGAGGCGTTTCTAAATCTATTTCCACTTATATTTCACTCATCTTCCATTTCTTCATGGCTATGATGACTTCAGCAAATACCTTTAGGAAAGCTGCTTCGAATGGACTGGAGCTTGGAATATCTCTCCAGGTTATAATCCTTGAAGAGAACCCTCCAGAAGTCCCGGATGGAAGAGGAGTCCTGGCTCAACAGCCACGTTAACATGGCATGGAAGGCCTTGTGGCAGCCATCCTTTTCCTTCAGATGGAGAGTATCCTTCGGGGAGAAAGAAAAAGCAAGGCTAGTCTACTTTCCAAACACTGGTAGATTTAACTGCTCCCCTAAATTGCTTAGGTACACTGCAGTCAAATCTGTCTTCTGCAGTTACAGCAAGAGTCTCAAATTCTGGCACTGCAGGTAAAGTCCCGGGGACATATTATAGACTGAAGAACAATAACTGTGAAGTGCCAATAATGCTGAAAAAAGGGGAAACCAATGAATTAAACATGGGCCATCACACAAGCACTCCAGAACTGCTCATCTCATGAACTGCTCACTTTGAAGGTCTACAAAACAATAGTGCTTCCCAAGGCTTAATATTGTAGCTAATGCTAGTGCTACTTAGAGTAGACCCATTGACATTAATAAAACTAAATTAGTAATGTTCATTAATTTTTATTTGGTCTGCTCTGATTGTTCACAGCCCTTAGGATTTTGTGCCATTTGCAAGGATTTTCATACAACACCCATGATCTTTGGTGTATAAAATAATATACGATGTACACTGAGATTCATGACTACAAATTGGTGCTATGATACAAGCAGTATCAACCGCAAATAAAAACCCCTCTCTTTCTACCTGACCTCCCTAACTGGGTTCAGAGAAACAAAATAAAACCACCAGATTAAAATTTCAGAGAACAATAAAAGAAATGAAGGCCAGGAAGGAGTCATAGTTCAGCAGTACACAAACAAAAAAAGGGCAGGTATATATAACTTATCCTCTATACAAATTATATGCATGCCACAAGAGATTGTTCTAGTAGTCAGTAGGAAAACTTGAAGTATATATCATCTCATCATTGTTCTTATTTCTCTCACCTTGAACATCTTTTCCGTGACAATGTCATGATCTGCCAGTCCGTGGAGCAATGGGAAGACATCGTCGACTGCCATGGCGATCTCTGTGCGATAAAGTTTAAGTAATTTCCGCAGGTCTCCTTCTCCTAAAGGTTTGTTATCAGAACCGAACATCCTGAGACAGGGTAACATTTACAGGATTGTTAGAAGCATCCATCTTCCATGCCCATTTCTGGTCACGGTGCAGCTGCTAACCCTTACTAAAAGATACCTTAATTTTGATGTACACTTTCTTGGGTCATGGCAGATGCTGTGAAGGAACATGCATCTTGGGTAGAAGTGACCGTACAAGTCAGATCCTGGCTTATTTTAGAAACCTCACTCTCAAGACCACCTACCTGTGGAAATTCAGATTTGCAAGTATAGCTTGTAAAAAGAAACTCATATTTATATCATTCCTTTTCTATTACGCATTGTCTTTCACTTCTTCAATGACTGCTGAACATCCGGATTAGATTTGTTTTGCTTGCTCTGTCTTTGCTAAACAAAGGAGGAAGGTGGTCTTATTGGCCTCACCTGTCAAAAGGAGATGTTATTTGGTATCTGTATTTCACACGAACCTGTTTTCTATAATTCCCTGTGCTTTTTATATGCTCAGTCTGTGGAGCATGGAGTGGGAGTGTAATGAAAAACCACCACCACCAAAGAACCCTGTTGGTGAACCAATAGAATCGCAGTGATGACCCTCTGATAGATCTGGGAAGCTGAAGCTATCTCCAATTAAGTCTATTTGGCTTGCTTCGTTTTCTGAAAATGCTTGAGAGATTTTCACTCCACCCTACACCATCTGCACACACTTACAGGACTGGAAAATGGAAGGATTATGGGAGGTACTTTTCAAAACAAGACATGGATTGGGCTCTATTGGCTCAGTGTTGGGGCTATGTTAGTGCTTTAAAAAAAACACAGTACAATGTATTCAAAGGTGACGACAATCCATTACACAGCCACCCTGAGTAATAAACCATAGATTCATGTTATGTCAGAAGATATAGTTACATTTGTCAATTTCCAATTTCCAAATTAAAGAACCCCTTGGGTGGGTCTAGAGCAAGGGAGAATCTGGGGTGATCTGGGATGCAGCCCTAATATAATCTAGCAGGTCAATGTCACGGGTGCAGCCAGCATGAAATCCACTGGATCATGATTGGCATTATTGTGGGTGGATCTTGATTTGCAGAAATTTGGGAAAACCCAGATTATATGGTCCATTGAGAGCCTGATATCAGTTTTCTGGTGGAACATGGCTCTACTAGGCAAACAAGTACATTGTTGACTGGCTGGCAGCCCGTAATATTTTCCATCTTTAAGTCAAATCAAGGGATCCTTTATTGCAGATTGATAGGGAAGAAATCCTTAGGTCCACAAATAAGAGTTGCTTCTCCAAATCATTTATGCAAGTAGCTAAGGATTGCTGGTTATGCTGCTAGTAAGATCTGTGGGTTGCCCCACCCTTCCAAACTTCAATGGACTTCCCAGAATTATTTTAGAAACCAAACACTTCTCTTAATTGTTCTCCAGTGTAATTCAGGATGGCTGGCAGCAGTTAATTACAAGCAGTGGGTGGCTTTGTTTACTTTTTACATGCTAAATCTGGGAGAACAAGTTCAGAGATGAAAACTCATGCAAACTCCCAAGCATACCACTGGCTTCAAAGCACCTTGAAACATTGCTGTCAGTGGCAGGATTTATAAACTTTGATACCTAGCTATTATCTCTTAACTGCATGGAACTCTTCCTACTGGATGAAGCTAAAAAAAGGACAAGGCTTATTTATAGTCACGTAAAATAGGGGTACACAACTCCAATTACTCTGTGGTCACTTTGGGGGGGGGCAAATTTAAACCCTCCCCCTTTAAAAATGTCATACTCGTTTAATCACCTTTTCTTCTCCATGGCCCATGGAACTGGCAGAGCAAAAAGCTGAGAGACCAAGTGGAGATGGAGCCAGAACCAACTAATTCTATGTCTGCCCCTATTCTCTTTACCATGGGTAGGCAAACTAAAGCCCAGGGGCTGGATCTGGCCCAATCGCCTTCTAAATCTGGCCCGCGCGTGGTCCAGGACTTAGCGTGTTTTTACATGAGTAGAATGTGTGCTTTTATTTAAAATGCATTTCTGGGTTATTTGTGGGGCATAGGAACTTGTTCATTCCCCCCCCCCCAATATAGTCCGGCCCACCCCAAGGTCTGAGGGACAGTGCACCATCCCCCTGCTGAAAAAGTTTGCTGACCCCTGCTCTTTACTATAGTGGTACCTTGGGTTACATACACTTCAGGTTACAGACTCTGCTAACCCAGAAATATTACCTCGGGTTAAGAACTTTGCTTCAGGATGAGAACAGAAATCGTGCAGCGGTGGCGCAGCAGCAGCAGGAGGCCCCACTAGCTAAAGTGATGCTTCAGGTTAAGAACAGTTTCAGGTTAAGAACAGACCTCCAGAACGAATTAAGTTCTTAACCTGAGGTACCACTGTATTGAAAATCATACATAGTAGGTGGGAAAGCTTATGTCTATGGAGGGCCACTGACTCACAAGTGTCATTTGGGGTCTGAGCCTATGTTGGGTGGAGCCATCTCTTCCTGCCACCCACTTTTTTCTTTCTTCTAATCACCAGAACATGCCCCTGCCCCAAGAGGTGTTCTTGCCTTGCCCCAGATCTCGCACAGCATCTGTGAAGTGCAGCATTAAGTCAGGGACAAAAGGGAGTGCCTCTACTATTCCCCTAAAGTCTGAAGCCAATGGGCAGCAGCAGAGACATGCCGGATTTCCGCCGCTGTACCTGTTGGATGGCTGGAGCTCCAAAGGAAACATACAATGTAGGGTGCCTTCAGACAGCCGCATTTAGTGCCCTAGTCCCACCCCAATCAGCATTTCCCAAGGGGAGATCACGGGGGCCAAGGTGAGTGAGATAGGATAAACCACAGTATGGCTGTTTGGCTCCATAGTCCACCTGTGGAGAAAGTGGTGCCAATGCTATCACATGCCCCTGAAGACAAGGAACAGAGCAGTGTCCATAGAGTGAGGCATTCAGCCACATCTCCAGTTTTTGCATTGGAGACTGTGCTTTGTGCAAAGAAGCTCCTAGGTTTAATCCCCAGTTATCTCCAGGTAAGGCTAGTTAAGACTCCCATCTGAAATCCTAGAACCAATGGTTTGACTTGGTATTTATGCACACCCTTGATGTTTCTATTTGTGAGGAAAGGCTCCAAATGAGTATATGGAATTCTCCATGGGAGCCACAGTCAGCTGCAGTTTTAGCTAAGAGATCAAAAGATAGTCATTCATATGCTTACAGCAGAAGGTTCCTAGCTAAAATTGTAATTATTGTTGAAAAGTTTTGGTCATCCAACAATCTTTTTCTAGGCACTACTCCCCCCCCCCCAAAAAAAGCCCCACTCCCATGGTGCACATCAAGATGATGTAGACAGCCAATTGTAAGTCTCTGAGCAGATCATTGCGAGCTTTTCTCAAGCCATGTAGGATTCAATTTTTTAAAACTTTATTGGGTAACAGAAGCATGCTATACCTGGAAGACGATAGATAGCCACAAGCATACTGTGACTTTGGTACAAGATATCTCCTGCTGCAAGAAGCAAGGCACCACATTTTGCAGCAAAGTAGATTTCCAAGTGGTTGTTAAAGAACGTTATTGCTGCCAAGGATCAAGGACATTAACACCTTATGTTACCTAGGCCTGGTGCTTGGCAACACTTTCAAGGCAGTGGGGCTATTCCCCTGTGCAGTTTAAGCCAAGTTAGGCAGCAACGGCAACAAGAGGGCTGGGGAGAGGACTTCTTATAGTTCTGGTCCCCCAGCACCTCCACCGAGAGTTCTGAAAGCAGAAGCTGCAGCTATCATCTGCCCACTGAGGCCTACAAGACGCAGGTGAAAGTGTTGCATGAATGTGCTTGAGAATAATTTAATTGCTCTCCTTCTAGGAGCTCTTGTTGGAAAATAGTATATATTGTAAATAAATCAAGTCATTCGAGTATGAAAGTAGGAAGAGAAGCCTCAACAGTGGACGGATTTGATGAAAAACCCTCAGGCAGAGCAAGAGGCTTACTAGTCTGTTTAGAAATGCAGTCTTGGTAATCAGACACTCCTATACATGCAGAAGCATCTGACATTTTATGTCATCAAAGAACACAAAATGTCAAAATTTTCAGAAGCAAAAACAATCAACACTTTCTCTTTTGCTGCTTCTTTTGAACATGACCAGTCTATCAAGAAAATCAACACGATCTTTTGGCCGGCCTGCCATCAACAAATTCCAGAAACCTTTAGCGCTGGGCCTGATTATTGGTACTTTTTAAAATAAAATAAAAAAGTAGGATTAATTCAGCAGTAATGCGACAATCACACGCTTACTACTAAATCATATATTCCCCCCCCCCCCCCATTACTTTGAGTTTTAAATGAACCTAACCAATCAATACGAACACATGGAAAAAGAAAAATTAGCTGCTTTTTTGCAATGTATGGAGCGAGGCATTTGTATGTATGCTACAGAACATATATCATTTGAATTACCCCTTCCAGGGAACAAAAAAGATTTTTGATCCCTAAAACATTAAACTCAGAGTGACTGAATCTCATTCTGACAATTTCCTTCATTCGAAGGTTCAAAATTTGCCTGTGCAGAAAATATATTGCAATTTGGGGAGGTATTTAATATTAGGACCAATGAGGGATG
The DNA here is from genome assembly GCF_964270895.1 of Podarcis filfolensis. Lineage (NCBI taxonomy): Eukaryota > Metazoa > Chordata > Lepidosauria > Squamata > Lacertidae > Podarcis > Podarcis filfolensis. The sequence goes on along the minus strand of NC_139608.1, from coordinate 39,018,061 downwards.
ATAATTATAGGCATTTGGTTAACTTATCTTGACTGGGAATGGAAACACAACTTCAAAATTAACTATGACTATTGAATGCAAACATTTGGAAATATCCATCTAAAAACTTTAAAGGAGACAAATTTTAATGGAAGCACTGTCACTACCATTAGTGATGGCTCACTTGTTTTCCCGAAAAAAGGGTGCTTTTATTGCTTCAAAGATCCAGTGAAACTGTTTGCATTACTGACATAATGCACATCACCCAATTACATTACAATTAATTGCATTAATCGTCTCTCCAGTCAGCCTTTTTGACATGGTTTTAGAGCGGGGCTACTTCCCATATGGGAAATCAAATGTATAAGCAAGGGCAGATGTAGTAATAAATCATTGTTCCTTAGCTTGACACAACGTGCATATAATGCTGCATAAAGTTACATTTTTGGTCCATATGAAAAAAGGCAACAGTTGAAATAAAACCATTTCTGGCAAAGGGTAACAGAATGATGGCAATTTGTTATTAGGATTTTGGGCTAGACAGGTGCCCTTTGCCTAAAAGTAACCATTTAATATTCTGAAGTACTTGTATTTATGGAAATTATGTGAGCAAAATTTAGAAGAATATTATGGTAACTTTAACAGGCCAGTTATATCGCCCAACGTTAATTCCAACACACAGCATTTTGGTGCACAGTTCACACCTTCAGCCAAGAACCATTAGGTGGTGATAGATCAAGTGATGTACATATATCTGTAAACCATTCCCAATACCCCATGATTTCTAGGATTTAACTACTATACAGCCAATGGGGCAGTGTACTGAGGAATATACTCTTCCCAACATGATGGGAAACATGGGTATGGGTGTGTTGCCGGGTGTTTGTGACTTTCCAGAGATAAGATTACAGCAATTCCATATGTGGATGTCTGTGTATACACCATGTGATCCAGAGGTCATGTAATGTAACAGTACATGCACAGACCATCATACATACAATATGTTTGGATCTGAGACTGTGAAAACTAGCCATCTGTATGCTGGGGGAAAACCAGTGAGGAAAACAGAAGTTTTGCCTAGCTTTGAAAGGGCTGCAATCTGTACTACCAATGCTCACTGCAGGCAGAGCTACACATTTCTCAAGATGGAAGGACTTGCTTCTGTTTCATTATAACTGCAGTGCAGCTACGTCCTTCCACTGTAGCAAACATTGCAGTGCATTCATTTGCAATCCTTACTCAAGGAAAAGAAGAATTAAACACCTTTAAAATAATTCATAAGGCAGTTCCAACCCCATGCTGTTCAGTGCATTATACATGTTTATGTCTCAAATATTTTCAATTACAAATTCTACTTTTCCACATATATTTCTCACCACTGATATTTAATTGCTAAGAATGCAGAAAATATACAAATAGTTGTTACCACCACATTTATACCAAAAGCCATTTTTAAAATTTCCTGACCCTTTTTTTTTTCTTCTCACATGAGCCAATGCTATCTATTCAAAAGCTGCTTTTCAGAACTGTATAGGTATTTTAGGAACTAAATATCTGCAAGATCAAACAGAGGAAACCTATTTTCTTTTGCCTGCAAGCACCTAGTCCTGAAAGGCGCAGAACCCCTTCAAGTCTCAATGAAGTAATGGCAAATTGTATATGGTCAGTCTCTTAAGACCATACAAGTATTATCAAGTATAATACAAGTATTATCAAGGTATGGGGGTGGGCATTACAGGCAACTACTGTACTTTTTAGATAATTGAGCCAATTACTGTTTTCCCTTCAGGTGTGCTTACTTACTTACTGTTTTAACAGGCAGGAAGTTAGCAGTCTATTGTGAGTCTCAAAAAGATCCTGCATTGTGACACACAGCCCCACAACCAAGTTCCCCTTTTAGCTGCCATCTCACTAGTTACCATTTTTTATTTTAATTGTACATGGTCTTCCAGTCTTGGGAGACACAGAGGTTGGAATGGGCAACAGGTTATATAATATGACTCTCCTGCAGGAGAGTCTGCATTTTCTCCTCACACTTCTATTTCGGGCCACTATACAACATTTCAGCAAAATGTTTTTTAGGAGTGTCCAGCCCAACATGAAGACTGTATGAAATGGAGAATGCACCACCTTCCTAAGAAGTCTGTTCCAGTGGTTAAATTGTTATTATATAACATAACCTACTATTGTGCATTTGGTTTGCTTTAACATCCAAACATTGGTTTTTCTGTCTTCCTTTGCTACACTATAGCTTTTTAGTACACAGTACTTTCATCTTGTGAAAGTATCAGTACAGGCCTAAACAAATCTTACTTTCTCAGTAAGCTAAAAGCCCATTTCTACTGGTGCCATTGCTTTGGTGGTGTCGCTGTACATTAATGGAGCCCAACAAAATTATCTACATCAACTTCCAATTAGTCAGGGTATTAAGACCTCCCAAAACTTCAACAGAAACAGATTTTGAATGTTGGGCTAGCAGTTTTCATATTTGTCAAAAGTCTCATAGAACCCTGGTCTGACTTTTCTGATGCTCATACGTATATGTTGACATTCAGGTGCAACTGACTCGCTATAGCTAGTTGAAGATGCTGTCCCAGTAATCCAGCCAGAAGATAGGCGCTTTCTTTTTGCCTTATGTGAAAAGTTCCCAATTCCTTTGCTGCGTCCAAGGCAGGGGTCATCTTTCTTCCTACTGCTGACATCTTCAACTGGCTGCTCATCTCTATTGGAAGTCATTCCTTTACGCTTACATGCATCTTTCTCTTCTTCTGCAATCTTCCTGAAGTGCTCCAGTGATTCTACTTTTCTTCGTCTTTCTATTGTTTCCATTTGTTTCTTGTCCACGAAGTCCTCAAAGTACATTTTTCTTTCACTCCTCTGATCTTCAAGAAATTTCCACTCAATGTCAGTCATCTTCACACCACTGTATTGCTCCAATTTCTCTCTTGTACCTGTGTCTGTACAAAATATGTCAAAAAGCTGCTCTGAACTCCTGTTGAAATCATCCGCTTTCTGTGTAAACAACTCATTTTTTCTTCGCTTTCTGGACTGATATAATTTTGAAAATTCCTCATACACCTTAAGAATATGCTTCTTTATGCTTTGTGTTGCTATGGTATACAAATTGCAAAACAACCAGTGCTCCTGCAGAAGTTCAGCAAGCAACTGGGCAGCATCTTCTTTGGATCGCTGGGCTTGCCCAGCCCTTTTTGGGTGCAATAGATATAGCATGTTTTGAATGACATCCTTCTTGGTAGGCAGAATTCCTTGGGCAAATTCTGATGACTCCACATAATCAACTGTCCCCAGAGTTTTTTTTGCTTTTGCTTTAGTATCCAAAGCCGCCATCATTCCTTTCCAGTGTCTTTTTATACCAAAAGCTGAAATAAAGAGATAGACAGCTGAAATAGAATAGCAACAAGAACGAAAATAAAAACTTAATTATGTGAAGCTAAGAATATGTAAGTCAAGGTGGTCAAAGTGTTCAGGACTGCAGCCAACATAGACAAGTAATTTCTGGAGAGAGCATTACTTAGTTCCACCCATTTGGACTAAGTAAGCTCCTATCTGAAAAACAAAACTGACTTGTCAAGCAGTAAAGCATCAATAAAGTATTTTATTCATGTTAGCTGCAGTCTGAATTTCCCCCATGATCTGTCACTGGCACAGCTAAATCATTCACATATAATTCAGTATGTTCTTATATTTTAATATTTAAAAATATAGTGCAATATCACACAAGGTAGACCCAGAGTACTTGTCCGTTGATTTCAGTGGGTCTCCTTTGAGCATGATTAACATTAGATACCATCTATTAAACCCTATTAGGAAATTCACAAAAAGCCTTCTAGCAATGGCACAGGTGTTTCTCCAATTAACTACAAATCACCTCAACAAGCAGTCTTAATACTTGTATTCTGTCCATTATAACTCAGAAATCTATGGTGGCCAAATTACCTTCAAATCTTAAAATATTTATTTACAACATTTCGAGCCTGCTCTCCCGTCACACAGGTAGCCTTTAACAGATTGCACTGCAACAGTTCCAAGCAGCTGTACCTTTTCCTCAATCTTGCTTTTTCATAGCTGACTGCTGCAATAAGTGCCCTGGTATAATTACATTAATCTTCCTGTCAGTGAAACCTCATGCATATATATTCACAAGCAAGTTGACTACAGCATTTCCTCCCAGATGTGCATAGTGTTGCAATCTGAAAAGGAACAGTATTTTCTAAAGGAAACCTGAATCCCAGAATGGAAACAGGCAAATAAATACAAATAGCACCTGTCAGCATATATACAATGATGCTTCCAAGTTTTAGCATTCAAGCAATTTCCTATTTTCAAACTGTAAGCAAATTCTCAACTGAAGGGCTCAAAACTTGGATCTTTAAGGCGATGCAATCACGGGATTTATGCAAGTCCGCTCTAGGTCCTGGAAACTATGAGCGCAGGTAGTGCAGTAAACCAAAGAGGCTTGAGAGCATAGCGTCCGGGGATCACGTTCTGGAGGTCAACAGGGGGGATTAAAACAGCCCACCGAGAAGGAAGGGATCTTTCTAAAACCTGTCAAGCGGACCAACCCTGCACCGCCTCAAACCACGGGGCTGTCAAGAGCACCAGAGAACACCTGCGCGCCCCACTACCCGTCTGCAAGGCAGGGACCAGGCACTCCACGTACGGCAGTTGCCAGCACTTATTCCTGCCTGGAAAATAACGCCAATGAGGCGAAAGCCGCCACAGGCGCCATGAGGCGGATGGGGGTGGGGCCCTGCCGCCCTCCCTCTCAGCCCCGGCAAGTTCCTCCCCACTCCCAGGCCGAAGCCGCCTGAGGCCCAGGCGCCGTTTCCCCTGCCCGGCCGGCCAACCGTTGAATAGCCCGGCCTGGCCGGCTCTAATCCCGCCTATCCCGTTATCCCCAAGACCTGCCTTCGATCAGCAGAACCAGCCAGAACAGGTAAAGCGTCAATTAAAAGCCCGCGGCCCATCCTTCGCCATCTTGGTGAGAGCGAGCGAGCGAGCGAGCCCTACGCAGCGGGAAAAGGGAAAGCGGTGCCGCCGCCGCCATCTTGAGGAAGGGCAGCGCGAGCAACCCTTCCCCTGTGGTGGTCTCTCATGCCGACGTCTCTATGATCTCAACTGTCATTCACCGAGTTGCTTTGAAAAAATAAACTGGGCGTTGGTAGCTAATATATGGTCCCGTTTTTGCAGCTGAGGCGAAAACCGGGCCTGTGAGGCCTCCTTGTGGGAAAAAATAGACGAACAAGTAACGACGACGGCAAAAAAAAAAAAGACCCAGTCGCCAACTACCGTCAGGTGAGCAGAACCAGTAAGCGAAGCCAAGGCAAATGGACGAAGGGGTCTTGCTTCTTAAGGGGAAGGTCGGAGGCAGGTTATCGTCAGTGCGAGGCAACCGATTGGTTAACTAACGCAGCCGTGCCTTGCTGAGCGCCATTACGCACTGGCGGAGGAGGAAGCTGATTGGTCCTTGAGGAGGCGACCCGCCTGGTCGCGATTAAACTAATAGCCTTTCTTGGGCGGAAGCTGAAGCCACACCAGTACCAGACTCGACCATAGACCAATGCCCTCTTTCGGGAGACTGTCGTCATATTACTAATGATAGTGAGAGTGGGAAGAGAGAGTCAGCGGATGCCCCGGCTCCTGCGTCTACTACGCGTCAACCCGCCTTGCCACTGTCAGTCCGAATTGTGTGGCGCGGATCTGATTTGTCGGTGGCTGGAGTGTTAAGCAGCCTCAGCAGCCAATAGCTACCTGGTGAGTTGGAGGACGCGGATTGGTTCGTAGCTGAAATTATGCCGTAGTAGCCAATAGGTGCGCCGCGAAGTTTGTGTAAAAATGGTCGCGTTGAGGCGGAAGGTTGTGCAGTCCAGTATTCTGTTTTTAGGTGTTCTTGGATAGGCATCATTCTCACCCGGGGGGCGGGAGTAGTCGTATCTTTGCTTTGTCTCTATTAAGATATACGCTCCCTAGTCCAAAGGTAGGTTCAGTTTATGTCTTGTGGGCAAGAGCTGAGGAGAACAGTTCTCCATTTTGTTCAGCACAATTTCAGCAGTAAAAAACATATCAGTGTAAATAAAATAAAAGGAACCAACTTGGCGACTCATATAAATTGTTGGGGTTTTTTTGTATTAATGGTAGTATGGTGCCATCCACATTCATGAGGCTTTGCAACAAAACAAGAAGGAGCTGATAGGTCCCTGCCCCAAGGGGTTCACAATCCAGAAATAGGCAATGACAGAAACGGGAGGGAAGCAGAGACAAGGCTTAGATAAGCAGTTATTTCAGGTACATGTATTTAGGGTTAATTACAGTAGGCCATTGGGATTAGAAGGTTGTGCTAAAATCCTAATGGAAAGGGCGGGGTTTCAGTGCAAAAACAAAGCAATGATAATTACAAACGGAGAGGAACGATAACAACTGTGGATAGGACTGCAAGACATCTAAGGGTCTTTCATATAGTGTGAGGCTCTCCCATTCCACTCAACAACCCTCCATTGTTGAGTGATTAGCTACACAACAAAATTTTATGCTAGAAGCAGGTCTTTGCCCATAAACAGTGCCTATGCATTGAGCCTGTGAGAGAAAATGGAGTAGCAGGTGAAAATTGTAACGGAATAACTACCATCATGAAGGGTTAATCTCAATACTATCTGCACCTAAGCTAACTTCTGCTTTTGTGGTTAAGCAGCTAGCAAAAACCGCAATTGCAAGCTGTGAGCTACTTCCTCTTTGCAATTACTTGCGCTCTGCAAACCAGGAGCTGCGCTCTGCACATGCTCTTTGCTGCAGTAACGCAAGAGAGGAACACACAAACAAGGGAAGGAGGGGGGCTTAGCTAGCCATATGCCATATAAGGAAATAAGCTTAACCTTGCCAGCTGATTGGAGAATTTGAAGAGGTGGGAAGAGATGGGCAGACTCTCAGGTATAAAAATGCTTGTTTACTTGTATCGTTGTAGCCAGTCTTTGGAGAGGACTCCACTGGCTGCCTCTGCGCAGATCTCAATAAATCTCTTTTCTCTGACCAAGAAGTCTCTGGAATTGTTTTTCCCCTCTGGCCACGGGGTTGGCGGACCGCTGGACCTCCGGGTACTGCTAATCTAAGGCTTCATTTGGGGGCTCGTGTCCGGGATGGGTCCCCACCCCACGAAAGGTGGACCGAGGGGCCAGACTCGACCGGGTGAACAGCCCCGGACCGGCGTTTGCGGCTCCAAGTGCGCACCCCTGCCTGTTCGTGGGGGGAGCCGGCCACACCGCTCCGGAGTGGAGACACCCGGTCGAGGGAGAAAAGAGGACGGCCGAAGGAGTCCGCAGCGGAGCAGGTAAGCCCTAAGGGAAGGGCAAGGGACGAAGCCCGATCAGCTTCGCCTGGCAGTGAGCAGTAAAGTGCCGCCAGGAAAGGGTCTGGCTGTCAGCAGGCTGACGCCGGAAGGAGGACAAACAGGGGAAGGGGAAGGGATTTGTGTTTTGTGTGTTGTGTGCCAGATACTCCAGTGGTTGAATTGTCAAGTGTGGGCCGGGGCTTAGCGTCCCCTTGGCCGAGCGATTGCAGGGCTGTGCATTTCTTAGCAACGCGAGTTCGCTAAGTCACAGCCTGTAGTGGTTGGTGTGTGAAAGGATCTTAAGCCCGGTTAGGAGCGGAGTATCTGAAAAAAAAAAAAAAAAGGGGGTCTGGGGCAAGCTAACGTAGTCCTCTGAAATGCTTTTTAACCAACTGGAAAGCAGCTACGAAGCATGATGATTGGGTTCAAATTGAGAAGAGAGAGGATGTTGATTGGCCCACCCAAGGAACTAATTGGCCCTTGGAGGGCAGTTTTAATTTGCAACTAATCAACCCACTATATCAAAATAACTTGAACGTCCACCCAGACCAGATCCCTTATATTTCTACCTGGAAAATCAATGTAGAAAATAATCCACCGTGGCTGAAAGCCTGCCGAGGCGACGCCCCACAAAATACAATTTGTGCAGTCCGACCGGCAGGGAAGTCAGAAAAGCCCCCGGCGATATCAGAGCCGGAAGGAGAAGAAGGAGAAGAGGGGGAAGTCATTAAACCGCCGCCACCCTATGCTCCACCAGCTGCCCCTCTAGCGAATCCCCCAGGCCCAGGGCCCCAGGACCAGGGAGGAGCCGGCCCTCAGCCTGAACCCTCCAAGGTTGATGAATTAGAGAGCGAAGAGGAAGAGGATGATGAGGAGTTTATGAAGGGACTAATTGAGTTAGCAAAGAAAGGAAAAATGTGGACACAGTATCAGACAATTGAGATTGCAACAGTATGTACAACCCTATGCGAAAGAAATGAATAGAAGCAGCAACCAGGGCGTCCCTCCATAAGTCCCATAAGGCACAGAAAAAGGGTGGGACTGCAATGATGCCTCTACGCAGAGTGTATGACCCACCAGCCCCCCAGGACAGGGTGGGGAAGCACCACCATGCACTTATACAGTCCAACATGTGCCTTTTTCAAGTGCTGATGTGTGCAATTGGAGAAATTAGAACCCTACCTTTGAGGAGAACCCAGATGATATTGCCAACGCCCCATTATAAAGGCTGCCTTTGTAGCTCAGCAGCGTCCGATATTCGCCAAAAGAAAAAAATCCAGAAGCATGAGAGGTGCATCGGCCATGGGCTGGAATAGATGTTGAAAATAGCTCAAACCACTTGCAATCAGAGAGATGAGGAAGCCCAGAGAAAAAAGCAGAAGTATAAAACAAAGAAGCTGATGGCATTACAGGCAGCCACACCCACCCCTCAGAAAAGAGGAAGTGCCCGGGGAGGAGGGCGAAGCCGTCTTGAACAGAATCAGTGCGCCATCTGCCGACAGAAAGGACACGGGAGCGGCCAACTCGGTCGTCCCCACCCCCGTTGCTAAACCAACCCCTGAATCCATTACCATAATAGGAGCCACCGGAAAATCCCAGTGGGCATCGTTTCTGCAGCCAGTTACCTGCAAGTTGGGAGGCCAAGTGGTGTAACACAACCTTTTGTATATCCCTGAATGCCCTATTCCATTATTAGGAAGAGACTTGTTGGCAAAGTTGCAAGCCCAGATCTCCTTCCAACCGACAGGCGAAGTAACAATGACCACAGGGCCAGCAGGAGAGTTTTCCCTAGAGGTACCCTTGAGGGAACATTGGCGCTTGATGGTGGTAAAAGAAGAGGAGGGACCCATCCCCGCCAGTATTCTGGAACAAGTGAACCCCGCGGTATGGGCTGAAGGTAACCCCCCAGGAATGGCAAAGAATATCCCACCAATAATTGTGAAGCCCAAGCCATTTGTCAATCCTGTTGCAGTAAATAAGTATCCCATCCCACGAAGGGCGACTGAAGGAGTGTGGGTGCATCTAGAGCGACTGCTCCAACATAGGATCTTGAGGCAATGCCAATCACAGTGAAACACCCCTTTGTTACCAGTGAAGAAAGGAAGCAGGCTATTATCCTGATACCAGAACCAAAGAACTCCGTGGCTTTCTGGGGTCTGCAGGATTTTGTAGGATATGGATATTTAATTACAGCATCATTGCCAAGCCTCTACATGAGTCAACCAGAGGAACTGAGAGAGACCCCTTTGTTTGGGGCACAGAACAACAGCAAGCCTTCTGGATTTGAAGAGGGCACTACAGCAAGCCCCAGCGCTTGGCATCCCAAATCCTGAGAAGCCGTTCTCCCTGTTTGTGGATGAGGACCAGGGAACAGCAGAGGGAGTGTTGTGCCAAAAATTGGGAAGCTGGCAGCAGCCCGTGGCATACCTATCTGAGCGCCTGATGCCTACAGAACAAGGCTTACCGCCGTGCATGAGAGCAGTTGTGGCAGTAGCCACCCTACTGAACAAAGCAGACAAATTTACTTTTGGCCAAGACACTGTTTGTGTGACCCCGCATGCAGTCCCAACTCTGCTTGACATGAAGGGTACCTATTTTCTCTCCCAAGCGAAGATGAGAAAGTGCCAGATGTTACTGCTGCATCCGCGTTTGAAGTTTCAGGTCACCACCGCCCTCAACCCAGCTACCCTGTCCCCGGTAGGAGAAGGTGAGGAGCAGATGCACATTGCATTGAAGTAATGGATGAAGAATATTTTAGCAGGCCTGACCTTAAAGATGAAGCAAACCCCCACTGGCCTTCATGGTTTGTGGATGGAAGCAGCTTTGTTAAGGCTGGACAGCGAAAAGCAGGCTATGCAGTGGTAGCCTTGGAAGACCAAGTGATCGAAGTGCAGCCACTCCCGCCTGGAACGTCGGCCCGGCTGGCATAAATAACAGCGTTCACCAGAGCCCTGACCCTAGTAAAGGGACAGAAGATAAACATTTATACTGATTCTAAGTATGCCTTTCTGACTTTACATGCCCATGGAGCCTTATGGAAGGAAAGAGGTTTGCTTACCTCCAGAGGAAACCAGGTGGCCCACCCACAAGCCTTATTGAACCTTCTGGATGCCGTATGAGAACCTGAGGCAGTAGCAGTGGCACACTGTTATGGACACAAAACTGGACCAGGAGAAGTGGCCAGAGGAAACCGACTAGCAGACAGAGTGGCCAAGGAAGCAGCCCGGGAACCAGCCCCCAGCGTCAGTTATTGGAGCACTGGTCCCTGGAAGGATCTTGAACACCGCTGATAAGCCAATATACACCAAAAGGAGAGGGGCACTGCAGATGCCCAGGGGCTGACCATGTCCAAAGAAGGATGGTACCTTACTCATGATGACAGAATATGGATCCCAGAGTCCCTTTCTCGGCAGATTACTCAGAGATACCATGAGTCCACCCACATGGGACCAGATGCCGCAACCAGACAGCTGAAGCAGTGCTTCTACATAGCCCACCTTTATCAACTGGCAGCCCAGATTTCCAGGAAGTGCCCGCTATGTCAAAAGAATAATCCCAGAACCGGACCCTTGGCTCCCCCGGGGATCCAGCATATTGGAACTGCACCCATGGAAGACCTTGTTGTGGATTTCACTGAATTGCCCCACTGTGGACTATACCGCTACCTGCTTGTGGTGGTCTGCACGTATACAGGATGGGTTGAAGCCTGGCCTACCAGAACTGAGGGGGCGTCCGAGGTAACCAGCTGCCTGTTATAGAAGATCATTCCCCGTTATGGACTACCTAGGTCAATAGGATCTGACAATGGACCAGCCTTTGTCCACTCAGTTTTGCAATAACCCCCCCATGCTAGTCAAAATGTGCAGTTTAATAATTATGTGCAGTAATTCTCCCGAGATTTTCTCTCTGTCTTAACAGGTGGACCCAGGCCCACTGCTGTTAAAGTTGCTGACCTCACCCCTTGGGTCCACCACACTTAAGTGAAGAAGGCTATTTTAGATTGGACAGTTACACCAAATCCTGATGATCCTCTGAAGCTAACCATCTCCAGAAGAGCGCCAGACAACCGCCCTGCTGGACAAGTGGATGGGAGGGATGCCCGCGGGCAGCGTCCCCAACGTAGAGACTTTTTTTTCCCAGCAAATTCTGAGGCACCGCCAGGACTTTTGATATTGGGGCCAGAACTCTTTGATATGGTCACTCCGTGTGTCAGGCCTCTGCAAGGGTGGATATATTCCTGTGGGTATATGTTAATATATGTAGAGGGAGAAGCCCCTTTCGGATACAGTGTGTTGGGGAGAAATCATGAGAGTATTAAGCATCCACAAGGACAGGTGGGAAAATTGGTTAAGATAATAGGCTCCTCCTTAGAGAGGTGGGACACAACCTCCCAAGAAGCAAGGCAGCTGATGGAGCACGAGTATCAGTGGGCCCTTCAGCGATAAAATAGATATGTCCCAGATAATAATGTCAGCATTTCAGCCACCATTGATCACATGGAAACAATGATAGCCAGGAACCCGCTGAAAACTACAGGAGGTGATCTATGGGGTTGGTTATATTTCTGGCTGCCTCATGGCAGTTGGCTCAGGCATATTGTGGTATTATTAGCAAGGCCGCTATTAATCCTTTTGCTTCTTTGCCTCTGTATACCCTGCTTGGTGCAATGCTTACAAGGTGTGATGCAAAAAAAATAAAAATATCATGGCCCTTATTGTTCTTCCCCAGGATTATAAACCCAAGAGACCAGGACGAACCTAGGAGATAGGTTGTCCAAAAGAAGAGGAGGGAATTGAAGGGTTAATCTCAATACTATCTGCACCTAAGCTAACTTCTGCTTTTGTGGTTAAGCAGCTAGCAAAAACCGCAATTGCAAGCTGTGAGCTACTTCCTCTTTGCAATTACTTGCGCTCTGCAAACCAGGAGCTGCGCTCTGCACATGCTCTTTGCTGCAGTAACGCAAGAGAGGAACACACAAACAAGGGAAGGAGGGGGGCTTAGCTAGCCATATGCCATATAAGGAAATAAGCTTAACCTTGCCAGCTGATTGGAGAATTTGAAGAGGTGGGAAGAGATGGGCAGACTCTCAGGTATAAAAATGCTTGTTTACTTGTATCGTTGTAGCCAGTCTTTGGAGAGGACTCCACTGGCTGCCTCTGCGCAGATCTCAATAAATCTCTTTTCTCTGACCAAGAAGTCTCTGGAATTGTTTTTCCCCTCTGGCCACGGGGTTGGCGGACCGCTGGACCTCCGGGTACTGCTAATCTAAGGCTTCAATCACTGCAGATTGAACTACAAATTAGAATTTTTGGCTTTCTATGGGTTTTTAAACTGTGGGGAGTATTGTTTTTGTTTGCTATTATGGTATGTATGGTATGTATTTTTGTGTTTTTATATTGTCAACCACCCTCTGGATGAAGGGCGGTATAGAAATTTAATAAACAATGATACTATTTTCCCCTCTACTATGAGCTTCCTTGGGGACATTAGGCAATTCACCTTTGAGGAAGAGTTGTAGCTTGGTAGTGTAAAGCACATGCTTTGTATGCAAAAGGTCCAGATTCACTTTCAGTCTCTGGCATTTCCAGGTAGGATTTGGGGGGGGGGGATTCTGGAGAGCCACTGTCAGTCCTAAAATATATCTCCCATATACAAATCTTTTGACAATGTGTGTGACTCTTCCTTTGACTGCCTCCCAGCTGGAAACCAGGGAGGATAGCATATCAGTCCTAGGAAGACAGGGAATCTGAGAGATGGGAAATATTTCTTCTAACTTTCTTATGTCCATCTTTGGAAGTACCTCTACAGAATGGTAATGCAATATTCTTGACATAGGTGCCATCTCTATAGGATTGGACCCCCTCAATATTTGTAGGCAGGCCAAGCCCCCCCCCCATGTTGAGGGAGTGGAGGAAGCCTCCCAATGATGTGTATCTAGTCCTTGGGCTCCTCCCACCACCACCATCCTGCCTACAAATGCAGCTGGACCACCTCAAACCGCTGCCGCCTGCCGCCTAACCTCCGCTGGAGGCCTTGCAGAAGAGACCTTGGCATAGCTGCTGCAGTGGCTGTGGAGAGCCAGTGGAGGTAAGGCAGTGCACGGGTGGTGGCATTCTGGTCTGCAGTTGCAAGCAGGGGGCAGTGGTGTTGGGCTTCATTGCATACCCATTGGCCTCACACGTGTGATGTCATGATGTCACGTTGCGCTTGCGTGCAATGCTGGGCCCCTCCAATCTGGGGCTCAAGTCAGTGCCTCTGATTCCTGAAGATGCAGCAGAACGAGTAGTGGTGTCCTTTTGATTAATGGGCAAAGGCATGTCATAATTTATTTGCGTGCTATTTGAAGTCTAATGTTTCATGGAACAAAGTGGGTTGTGTTTTTCTTAAAATAGGTTGGTGGAGAATGGAAGAGAACCAAATGAAGAAAGTATTAGTGAACAAAGGAAATGAGAACAGAGAGAAAATTGACTTTGATGGGGAAGAGAACAACTCATCAAACAGGTTTGTAGCTTCCCTTGATTTTAAAAAAATGGAGACAATTTTTTTACAATGGTAAGTGCTGACATTTTGCTATTTTACCCACAATATACCTTGGGAATGAGTCCTGTTGAATTAAGTGGAACTTACTTCCAAGTAAATGTGTGTAGATTGGATTGCAAAACTCCAAGCAAGTAAAAAAATCTTAGGATTGAGCTCTAGGAACTGAAAGATTATTATAGTAGCCAACTTCTTAAGTGCTAGAATGCTGTGATTTTCAGCAAAATCACTTTAAAGATTAGCAAATGCATTGTGGCATATGCTTTCATGGGCCTGGGCCCACTCTGTCACATTCATGTGAGTGTGCCATATGATGTAGTCATCAAAACTGGCACCACATTTTAAAGCTTGGGGAGAGATAGTGATGTTTTATTTCAAAGCCCCAGTATCATCTTTGTGGTTGTGGCAATGACGACTTCAGAAGTGGTTTGGTTAGGGCAGCATTTTTCATAACCAACGATGCAACTTTGGCCCAAAGAGTGCTAGTGTGAATGTATCTTATTCCCTTTTCTGTTGTAACTATTCTTGCATTCTGTTCCCTTCAGGAAGATATACCTAGATTGCAATGCAACCACCCCTCTGGCTCCAGAGGTGATTGAGACAGTTACAGAAGCCATGCATGAAGCATGGGGCAATCCGAGCAGCTCTTACACAGAAGGTGAGAGCAAGCCTGGATGGAAACATTATATGAAAGCATCCATCTCATTTTTATATTCATCTTGCCTTTTTAAATTCAAGTTACTGCATTGAAATGGCCTTAAAGGAATGTATTACTGCATGTGATCCACTGTCTAGCACTCGCTGAAATAAATGCTCATGCAAAGAACACAGAGCCAAATCTGGCACTTCTTGTTACCAGAAATAATTATTCTGTATCAAAACAATTAAACTCTTCCAGAATTTGGGTGGACTTAATAATTTGTTTATTTGTCACTTTATTACATCCTGGAACTCAAGGCGGCAGTCTTCCCCTAATGCCACCCTTTGGAGACTTCCTCCCAGCTTGCCTTGATAATAAGATAAATGTGCCTTTGATTTCACAGGTCGAAGGGCTAAAAATATTATAGATGGAGCCCGTGAAAGTCTGGCTAGAATGGTAGGGGGACGACCCCAGGACATCATCTTCACTTCTGGTGGGACAGAGGTGAGATATGAGATGCTGCTAGCACTGTTTTGACCTGGCAGTCATTTAAGAGATCAACCCATAACATGCTAGCTGTCTTTTTTCCTAAATGGAGTCTGACTTTATTTGCTTCTCATAGCATTGGTGACTCCATTCTTAATTAGTGCCAAGTAAGACCCAGCAAACACCCATCAGATAAAAAGAAAGTCTATCCCGCTTCTGTTGAATGGCTCTATCTTTTATTTAAAACCTGCGAAGGAGCATGTATTGCAATTTGATTCACTCACATGGAGGTAATGACTACAAATCAGTCCTCTGCCTCTGATCCTTCTGAGACTGAAAGACAAGTCTGGCACTGAACTAGTTTTTGGGTAAGAAATTCAGCATTGTCTACTCCAGAGGACTGCACTGGTAAATCTGGATATTCATATGAACATATGAGATTGGGATTTGTATCCCTCCTTTTTCCATTCAGGCAAACAATTTAGTGATCCACACTGTAGTGAAGCATTTTAAGGAAAGCAACAAGCAAAGTTCTGATGGACCAAGAGAAGATAAACAAAAGACTCTGGGGATGTGCCCACATTTAATTACATCTTGCATTGAGCATGACTCAGTCCGTCTCCCTGTGGAACACCTAGTGAAAGAGCGTGAGGCTGGTGAGTATACTGTAGCGGATAGTCAGAGATTGCTGATAAATTATACGCACTTGCCAGATTCTGCTTAGGCAAAAGGTCTTTTTTTAGCAATTTTAGTTTCTGAGTAGCAAATACTACTTTTTATGGTATTGTTGTTTAGTCATCTTAGTCGTGTTCGACTCTCTGTGACCCCATGAACCAGAGCATGCCTTGGAAACTCTCACTTTCTTCTCAAAGCTTCTCCTTTTTTATGTCCATGGTGTTTTCTTGGCAAAATACTGGAGTGGATTGCCAGTTCCTTCTCCAGGTGGATCACATTGAGTCTAAACTCTTGGCTATGACCTGTCTGTCTTGGGTGGCCCTGCATGGCATAGCTCAGAGCTTCTTGGAGTTATTCAAGCCCCTCGCCACGACAAGGCAGTGATCCATGAAGGGGGTTTTGGGTATACTGTCTCTTTATTGCTTACTCCGAATGTGAGCTGTCTAAAGCTGGCTCAGCAGTACTTTCACTGTGGTGCTAATGTCCAGAATTGGGGGCAGTTCTGAACCTTTAATTCAAATTCATTTATTTGCATCATTTCCTTTTCCTTTTCCTATCCTTTCCTATGGTATCCTATCCTTTCCTTTCCTATCCTATCCTATCCTTCTCGCCTGTCAAAAAGTGACCAACACATGGAGTCAGAGATGGCATTCCTAATCTGGCTGATAAGTGGTCTTATCACTGCGTAGGGAGGGAGGAATATATAGCTTGTGTTCAAACGGTGCTAGGTTTAATCTCTGGTGCTTCTCCAATTGGGCAGGATCATGGCAGAACTCAGTATGAGACTCAGAGCTCTTTGTGGGGGCTTTTGCAAACTGAAGAGACTTAAACAGCATGCAGCATTTCCCCTCAGCTTCCTCCTCTCTTATCTTCCAAGTATCCAGCTGTGCTCCAGGAAAATCCATTTTTGTTCAGCTGCCTCTTTCATTAAATGCTGCTTCTAAGTCAATAGCCACTTCCTCCCAAATTCCCTTATGACAGCCATATCTTAATCTTTCAAGACTAAGGAGCGCTTGCCTGTTGCCTAGCAATAGGTCTGCTATTCCCTGTGACTTTCTCCACTGCTGCCAGATACATAGTAACTGCTGATGAACGCACTGAGCTATGGGATCAACATCTTTTTTTGCATCCTTATTTACAGAAGCCACTTTTGTACCCGTGTCCAAAGTGACAGGACAGGTGGAAGTAGATGAAGTTGTTGCAGCAATCCGTCCAACTACATGTCTAGTTTCCATTATGCTGGCCAATAATGAAACTGGGGTTATCATGGTGAGTTGTGCCTTCAGTTCTTATTACATGTTTAAGGATATGAGGTTCATATATGTGGTCAGATGATCCCAAGGGCCAATGAGAGGGAGCTGATGCTCCCCCAAAATATTTCCACTCTCCTTTCACTCCACCAACTTTCAATCTCAGTATACAGTAAGCCCCGCAACTCCTCCTGCCAACCTAGCAGTTTGAAAGCACGTCAAAGTGCAAGTAGATAAATAGGTACCGCTCCGGTGGGAAGGTCAACGGTGTTTCCGTGCGCTGCTCTGGTTCGCCAGAAGCAGCTTAGTCATGCTGGCCACATGACCCGGAAGCTGCACGCTGGCTCCCTCGGCCAATAAAGCGAGATGAGCGCTGCAACCCCAGAGTCAGCCACGACTGGACCTAATGGTCTGGGGTCCCTTTACCTTTTTAAGCCCCACAATTTACACAGGTGTTTAAGTTCTGGGGATAGTGCATAAAGCCAAAATCATGTATAGTCAAAACACACTGGATGCAACGCCAGGTGGGATTGCCGAAGTTTCCCCCCCCAGATGCCCACTCCTCTTTCTGCCCCCCTTTTAATTTTTTGTTTTTGCCAAGTGCCTAAAGCTGAATGTGCACATGTTAAATGTACATAAATCACGGGTCTACTGTATAGTAAAACCTTTAGTTCTACAATTTTTGTCACCTCATTGCTCACCCAATCTAGTTTGAAATTACAGGTTTTGCTCTCTGGAGACACAGAGACATAGCCCTATGCCGTGAACCATGGTCTCCCTGTGTAGGGTTATGTGTTCTGTGGAGTTTATATGTGGTATCCTTTGTTTGGATGCTGAGTTACACCCAATGCTATCTTCTACCTAGATCACCAAGGCAGGGTAGTTGTACTACATAACAATAAAGCAATATAATATCATCAATAAAAGTTCAAAGGCAACCATCAGCTTTCCATGCAAGTAATTCCACGAAGGCATCATATGCCAGCCAGTAGGGCAGTAGCAAAAGAGAGAGCCAGAACACTTGTGTTCCTGGTGAGATGATGCCTCTTGATGGTGCTTTCTTCTATCAGCCTGTCTCCGAACTCAGCCAACGGATTCAAGCTCTCAATCGGAAGAGAACGGCATCTGGTCTGCCACGGATCTTGGTACACACAGATGCAGCACAGATGATTGGGAAAGGTCAAGTGGACGTGCAGGATCTGGGAGTGGATTACCTCACTATTGTGGGGCACAAGGTATGGTGCTTCTCTCTTCAGTCTACAATGTAGTTTTTACATGCAGGGTAAGAGATGTCCATTCATCTAGGTCATCTCCCAACATGGTAAATCCAATACCCATTGAGCAGAGAGTTGCTGTCAGCCCATAGAGTCATCCTTTATTGTTGATAAAACATTTAGAGAGAGAAATAAGAAAGAACATTCCAGGGCTCCCTGAACACCAGCCATCATTCTGAGAACCAGACAGTGACCATAATCCAGAGGTGCTTTGTATGACAGGAAGCTGGCAGTAAAAACGTTTGGTGTTCATGATTGGTTCTCTCACTCACAGTTCTCATTGTGCAGGATTGCAGACTGGTTCTATTAGGGCGAAAGGTGTTTTTCTTATGTTGTTTAATAAATGTGTCTAATGCTATCTACATCCTGGTTTCCAAAACCTTTTTTTTTCATTTGAAAGTTTGTAAAAACAGTGCATAATATGTACACACAAAGAATAAACAATGAGGCCATCTCACTTTGGCCTTTTGTGAATTTTGGGAGATTCCATGTGCTAGAGCAGCAGTTTCTCAGGTTTTTTTTAAATTGAGAACCATTGTTGATTAGCTTGCTGCTGACAATTGTATTTTGCTACAGCTGCCATGCAGATTGTCATATGGTGACTGTAATGTAAACTCTGCCCTGAACAGTATCTTGGCCCTCTTCTCTGCAGCCCATGCATCTAGCATGGTTGCACAGGAATGCAGAAAGTGTTGTTTAAATTGTCTTTTATTTTCATCGTGAACTCTTGGAACACCTAAAAACATAGTGGACAGTCGATAACTCACTTCTTAGGATGCAATGCAACTCAATTGCTTCTCCACCAGATGGCAATCTGGGAACAATGTTGAGTGAATTTGTCCACATTTTCACATTGCGCAGGAGAGCATGACACACAGCAGGAGATGTCCAGTGTGTCAACATCACTTTCCATTACAGTATTCAAAAACAGCTTTTCATTTTTTTATTTATTTTGCCAGTAGCCAAGTAATGATTCAAGTTAATCTCCAGGCGTAATTAGTTAAATAACTGTGGCATCTGGGAACATGTTTGTCATGTATTTTTTGAAGCACACAAATGCCTGTCAAGTGACACAGAACAGGGGGAGAAAACACAGGAAACTCTTCTGTTATGTGTGAAATAGCACTGAGGGGTAGCAGTGAGCATAGGATTCACCCATATTTCTCTCCCATGGGCAACCATGATTTCCCCAAGGTTTAATGTTTGCTTCTCTGCTCTTGTCAGCCTTACTTCTGTGTGGTCAAAGTACCTCAGTTTCCTGTTGGACACACCTCTTAGTTCTTGTCTGGAGGCATTAGCTTTGTGATTTATCGTTGCAGTTCTATGCCCCACGTATTGGAGCGCTGTATGTGCGAGGCCCTGGTGACACCACTCCTCTCCATCCCATGCTGTTTGGAGGTGGGCAGGAACGGAACTTCCGCCCTGGGTAAGAAGGATGAGGGCACAGGGGGAGCCAGTTAATCCAGGGAGAGGCCAAGTAAGGTGGGAACCTCTCTTGGATGTGGGAGCAATATGTGGGTAGCCCATGTTCCTCTTCTTCACGCGGCTGAGGGGCTGCGAGAGAAGACACCAAGCAGGTTTTTTTGAAGATAAGTTTTCTTTGAGACTCCAAGGATGCATAGATTAGTGAGTGAAAGGCTCAGCTTTTGAAAACCTTCCCCTTTCGTATCATGTTTCTCATTTGGCAATGTGTGAAGAGTTTCAGGATAAGCTGCTGGGAAATGCAGTGTAGGGGTTACGTCATGGGCTGTGGCTGAGTGCTAGCGTGCACACACTTTGCATGCAAAAAGATTCTAGGTTCAGTCCCCAACATCTCAAGGTAGGGTTGGGAAAGACCACAGCCTGAAACCTTGGAATACTACTGCTGGGTCAGTAATACTGAGTTCAGTGGACCAGTGGTCTGACTTGATATAAGGCAGCATCTGAGCTTCCTAAGTCACATTCAGATAACAAGAAAGACCAGATCTCCTCCCCCCACAACTGAGTAACTCAGGAGCAGTAGCTCCTATCACGCAGTAGCACCATTTTCAGTCCCTGCATTATGCTAGTTACCCAAGTAGATATAGCCCCTGTGCTTGTGCCACTTTTATTATGCTTTAGGAATAAATACACACTGCACTTCTCTGTTCTAGGACTGAGAATACACCAATGATTGCTGGCCTTGGCAAGGTAAGCTCAGAAGTGATGAGGGCTAATAATGACAGTTATGGATTCAACAGGAGATGCTGTCCTGGTAGCAAGGCTCAGATTTCAACCCATCATTCTTCTTACAATAATTTAAAGGCAGAAGCAGTGCAACAGATTTCCCCGGGTTTGCTTATCTGTGCTGGTGCTTCTCTTCCCTCACACCCTCGCACTCTCATGCCAGAGGTGGAGTTGCTATTTGACCTATGGAGCAAAAGTTCTAAATCTGTGCACAGTGGGACACTGATAGGAGACAAGGATGCTTACAAATGCTTTACTGTAAACTTCGGTTGTTTCCCATCATTGTGAGGATCTGGTTACTGAGGACTTGTTGAAATACTAGAGGTGGTTCTTCTAGGCATATTTTTCAGAGCAAATAGCTAATCTTTACAGTTTTCCCTGTGGCTCTGTGTGAATAGCATGCCAGAACAAGAAAGGTACATCAAGTTGACCTATATATACACTGGGGTGGGGCGAGGGGAAAGTGTTCTCAGTAACTCAACACCCAGCCACTGTTTGAGGGTCTGTTGGAGAATATGTCCAGATTTTCTCTAGTAGCCCTCTTCATGTGCTGCTTTCACAAAGTGACAACAGATAGCAGGAGCTGTGGGTCAGCATCTTTAGCCCCATGTCCAAGGTTGTGTAGCTCCTCCCAGCTCCTGCTTTTTGGCCAAATGCCTCCCCCCCCCCCAAGTAGTAAACAATATATTAAAACAAAATGCACCATAGAGGAATAGGTTTTAAAGCAGGGAGCCTTTGCTACCTGTGTAGGCTGCCAATGCAATTTAGAACCCTGGTAGATCAGGTGAGTAAACATATGAAGAGAGCTTATGTCACTGAGGTTGCAGGTATATAGTTATATGATTAATGGGTTTTCTTTTAGTTGATTGAGAGTGGTGGGTACCTTGCAGGTGTGCTCTAGAGAGAGAGGCTCGTGCTAAATTGTGCCATGTAGACTTTCCTTGGTCTCTGACAAATCACTGTCAGACCAAAGGAATCACATTATGAGTAGGCACAAAAGGTGATTCCATTCAGATTTCCTACCCATGATCTGTTTTCATCTGTCTGGATGGGAACATTCTATGGGAATCATCATTCCCTTCATGGTTCTGTCTCTTGTTGTAGCCACTGAGAAACATGGTATGCTGATTGTCTTCTTTTGCAGGCAGCAGACTTGGTGAGCAGGCACTGTGAGGTTTATGAAGCTCACATGAGGAAGGTCCGGGATTACCTGGAAGAGAGACTTGAAGTGAGTTCTTTGGGTGATTGTTTTCTGGTTTCACCTGCAACCCTTGCATAGGGAAGGGAGGATTGACCTCTGTTTGTAGATAGAATTGTATGGCACTTTCTTCTTGCTGCCTTCCTTTGTAGGAACGCTAAGCTGGGGGATAGTGAAGTGAGGCCAATCATTAACAAACATTTCTTGAAAGTATTATTTTTGCACATTTTAGGCCGCGTTTGAAGAGCAAGGAGTTTATTTTAACTGCAGGCTGAAAGGCTCAAGGAGACTGTGCAACACCTGTAACTTTTCTGTCATGGGCTCAGGACTAAAAGGTATCGCCTATGGCTCTAAATTTTCACCATTCCTATATGGCTGCTGTCAGTCTACGTTAGGTGTTGTTGGGGGTTTTTTTTGCCTACAGCTTCCTCGGTGACCAACACATGTGTTAATCCTGTCTATAGATCTCAAGACTTCATTGCTGTTAAGATAGTTTCAGAGCAGATGAAAACCAGACTGCTGCTGTGTGAGGGAGAGTGGGGAGATGCTAAAAAATGGTATTGGAAATTGGTTTTCTAGTTGCTCAAAAAAATTACAAATTGTGAAATTTTGAAATTCAGTGGAACCTCGGGTTACGTACCGTCCCCCTTATGAACGCTTCAGGTAACGAGTTCCGCTAACCTGGAAGTACAGTGGTACCTCTGGTTACGAACTTAATTCATTCCGGAGGTCCGTTCTTAACCTGAAACTGTTCTTAACCTGAGGTACCACTTTAGCTAATTGGGCTTCCCACAGCCTCTGTGCCACCGCCGCATGATTTCTCTTCTCATCGTGGGGCAAAGTTCTTAACCTGGGGTACTACTTCCTGGTTAGTGGAGTCTGTAACCCGAAGTGTTTGTAACCCGAGGTACCACTGTAGATACTCCTGGTAGCAACTTTGCCCTGGGATGCGAGCGGAAGTTGTGCGGCGGCGGCGCAGCAGCAGTCCCATTAGCGAAAGCACGCTTCAGGTTAAGAACAGTTTCATGTTAAGAATGGACCTCCAGAACAAATGAAGTTCGTAACTGGAGATACCACTGTAAACAAAGGAAATGAGTTTTAAGCTTTGGCTTTTTATAATTTCAGCATGAATTTCATATTTATCTCAGGAGGGATTCTAATTGTAAAACCCACATCCTGATTTTATCTATTAAACCTTTTTGTCATTAAAACCCTACTTTGCCTGTTCAGATTTGCATTTGACAATTTTGTATGTATGATGTGCATTAACTTTTGCATTTGTTTATTCCCCCCCCTCCAGCTTTAGTGAGAAGCCAGTTCTAGCAAAGTGTAGGTGGGATAAGCACTGAATGGAGTGAGGGGAGGTTGAAAACCGATTTTGTGGGTTCCTTCCTCCCAGTGGCGTAGCGTGGGTTGTCAGCACCCGGGGCAAGGCACGTAATTTGCGCCCCCTAACCCGTGGATTTTAGTAGGGACAGAGAGCTGCGAGTGCGAGCGCCCCCCCCCAGATGTTGCGCCCGGTGCGGCCGGCCCCCCCTGCACCCCCCACGCTACGCCACTGCTTCCTCCACCAGGTCCTTGGGTGTTTCATGGCACGCCTATGTCTTGTGTTTTCTGCAGGTCGGCTGGTGCTATCTCACTGTAGGACTTTGCTTGCCAGTGTTGGTGCCGCATGCCACTCCGAGAAGGGTGACCGGTAAGTAACCATGTTGGGAAACTGGGCATTCTGTGGCTGGAGGGAACAGATCCATCTGATGTAGAAAAGTGAAAGCAAAGGATGCAACACCTGTACTCACCCACCTCCTCAGGGAACTCTGCTTCTTAATGGTAGTAATAGTGTGTGTGACAATAGTAGGATTCACCCAACCTACCCTCTCAGCAGCAGCCCTGCACAAGGACTTGCACTTGCACAATGAAACTTTCCCATTTCCCACTGTTTGCCCCAAAATTGGCTCGGGGAGGGCAGTCAGGAGAACCCCACAACAGTGGGTGGAGATGGTGGGATCGTTTCATCTGGCAAGCTGAAATGCTTGTGCAGGCAGAATGATTGGAAGAGCAGAATGTTGAATTCCACCCTATGACAGTAACACCAGCCCTTACATCTTACAGTCTTCCCTCCTGCCCCCCAAAGATGTACAAAAGGAACGTTTTCCATTTTCAATCGTGAAATCCTCCTGCTTTAGGAGAAGACAGCCAGAGGCATGTGACACCGCCTCCCACAATCTCTCACCCTGCATCCAGGCCATGCCATTTGCCCCTGGACAATGGGCAGACTTAGCTTGTCCCTCCACTTAGCTGTGTGAACTGCCCTTCTCCTGGCTTTAAAGAGCTACTGGTCCAGGACTAAGAAGTGGAAGGGGTTGTATAGTTGCCACAGTGCCAGTCCCACTTTCCCCCCAGGTGGTAAGGGCAGCACAGGAAAGGGTGCTAGCAGTAGGGGGTTACTGAGATAGTGTTGCAGACTGTCGCCGCTTATTCAGGAGCTGAGCTTATTATGGAAGCTGGTCAATCTTAAGTTCATAAGCTGGTTAATGTATTTGTATCTTAGTGGAAAGTGTTTTCTTTGCACTTTTGTACAAGCCAACATTTGCATAAGCTGTGGCCTTTCTACCTTGGCATCCACTCTTTTGGAACTCACAGGGGATAGTTCCAGCTGGGCAGGGAAATAGGTGATCAGCTAAGTGCCTAGGATTAGGATATCATCAAGTGGTTTTCCTTTGAATAGAGAGAGCAGTGTAGTGTGACAGATCATGTGTCTGAGCAGCAACTTGCTCCCCTGCTGTTGTGCGCTGCTTGTTTCAAATACTGGAGAGAGCAGTGGAAACCTAAGTGCCTTGTATTGTATTTCTTTCATCTAAAGATTTTCCTAGAATGCTTGTGGTTCAATTTTATGCCTGAGACCTGCAAAATCATATGAGCATATTGGTATGACAAGCCTTGTGTCCCAATTGATTAGCTGCATAATGCTGGAGCCAAATCTGAGAACAGAATGTGCTAGAATTGAGGCTTTTGCTCACATGCCTGCTCCAGAGATAATACATTTCACTTCCATGTTTCCACATGGATGCGCACAGGATCCCGTTCAAAAGCAGGTTCCTGAATAGCAAGCGTGAAGGGCCAAACAAAATTCAGATGCCGTTCACACAAGTAACAACTGCAGGGATGAGGGGCAAGTCTGGACTGGCACCCTGTTATTGGGGGAGAGAACTGAACCACTCCTCTCCTGCCATGGTGGCCCCAATCTGGATGGGACTGCCTGTGCCTCCTATATGCATGGGGGGAAAGCTTCCACTGGAGAAGATAGAAACATTTCCCCCCAATGTGATTAACAGGGGCAGGGGTCCACAGCAGGGTAAAAGCTCCCTTACAGTACCTCCATGCCAGGGTCCCCATCCAGCTCTTATTGCTAACACTAGATGGTCTTGCATCTAGTTTGGGCTTAAGTCAGATTTATTTGTTTGTTTTTTTACATTTCTTTCTCATTCTTTGATGAGTTCAGAGCAGCATACACAGTTCTTTGACCCTCTTTTGACACCCAACCTGTGAAGAGGTTAGCTAGTCACTAGCTCAAGGTCAGTTAATTATGTCTGAGCTGGGACCTAGGCTCTCCCCAGTTGTAATCTGACACTCTAACCACTCTACATACCAGTAGATGGGGAACCTTTTTTAGCCACATTCCCTCCTGGGCAATATTTCAGAGGCTGCCTGCAAGAGAAAAGTGTTGCCTATCATTTAAAACCAACACTGCAGTGGATCTGTACCTAAGCTGGGGTGACTGCAGCATTCTTAGGAAGAACAGTGATGTGAATGTGCACTACAGAGGCAGAGTTCTTTGTGGCTTATATTGGAAACTAATGAGACTTAGAAATAAGTATAGGACTGCATAATTTTTATTTCCTTCCTCTGTTCACTTCTTGGAACCACTGTAGGGAATTTTAGGAGGTTAAACTTGACTTACTTTATCTTTGTTCACCAGGCCATCCTCTATCCTGCTTAGCTGCGGAATTCCTTATGATGTGGCACAGAACGCCTTGCGTCTCAGTGTGGGTCGTGCTACCAGCAAGGAGGATGTGGACCTGATTGTGGAAGATCTGAAGCAGGCTGTGGCTCAGCTACAATAGGCCAGATTTTCAGTCACCTAGTGAGACAGTTTTGCCCTCTAAAACCAGGAAGTGAGCTTACCTGACCCTAATTTTCCATTTCTCTAGGTGCTATTACATTTAACAGAATGAGGCTAGATAACATTCTAGTCAGCTTCTGGCCTCTGAATTCTTGTTGAATAATCTCTAGTGATTCCCCAGCCCTTGAATACATCAGGCCAGAAATCTGTGCTCCCTGAATGTAGTCACTATGCTGAGCCGGCTCTGCCAGCAGTTTTTACTCACTGAAGTGGGTAAACATTTCTAGTTGGATGTTTAGATCTATGATTGAGGTTTTTGTGTGGGTTCAGGAAACAAGCCTAAATATTATGGTTTGAATGGACAGGTGAATCCCAAAATATTGAAAAATTGGGAGCTTGCCTTGGTACCTGGAAACAGCCACTCTTTTGATGCCACCCTTCTGGGGTATTCCTTACTGGGAATGAAAAGCAATTGCCCTCCATATAAGCACTGAGGGAATATGAATATTTCTTCTTGCTGCAGCAGCAGGTTGTAGCTGCTATAGTATTGCACTGTGTTTAGCATTGAGATGTGCAGTGGGACTAGCATGTGCATTCTTCTAGAGCTGAAGAGGAGAGAGAGAGAGAGAGAGAGAGAGAGAGAGAGAGAGAGAAAGAGAGAAACCTTCATTTCACATTGCTGTGTTTTGTGTTATGAAGGCTGCATAGATACCAACCTCTCTAACCTAGGGCTTATTCACACTTGCATTGTCTTGCTGCTTTTTCTAGAGAAAACTGCTCTTTAGCACTCAATCAGAGCAAATGGCAATTTGGGTTTTTCCTGGATTGCTATTTGTTCTGATTTGTTGCTAAAGAGCGAGTGTTCCCTTGTAAAGGAGTGGGTCAAGCAGAAAACTACTCAAAGGTTATACTTTCTAGGCACTGCACAAGTAGAAGTGTGGATGATCCCCCTACTGTTAAAGGGCTATTTAAGTTATGAAAAGAATCCTACTGGAAATGGTGATAGTGGGGGATTTGAACCAGGAATTGTTACTGCTACTATCTGCCCTGGTTGCCAAGAGGAGGAAATCAATCATAGCTGTCATCTCACGTAGCTCTTGCAACAACAGATCCTGGTTGTAGCTGTTGCTGCTGGTTTACCCTAAATGGAGAAATACTCCAATGATGGGGCAGGTGATGTCAAGAGAGCCAGCATAGCAATCATTTTCCATCAGCAAATTTTAGACAACTGCACGCTGCTTCTCTTGTCTTTGCCTGCCCAGCTGGCTTGCATCTTGATCAAGCCAACAGCAAGGATCTGACTGGCAATGGTTTTCTTTCCCATAAGAACAGGTGGTGGTGAGAATTCTGGCTTTCCAGGCAGTTCTCTTCTGCTGCTCTTTGTCCTGCCTACAAGGCATTCTGAATACCCTGATCTTCCTTGTCAGGATGCATGGCAGGGGTTGCTCTTACAGTGACTTTCCCCCTGCAGGGAAGGACAGGTACCACATGGACCCATTGCTATAACTGCTTACCTTGTCTGTGAGAAGGAGGCACCTATATGCAAGAATATCATGGGGGTTTTTGTCATTTTATATATAGAGAGAAAGTTACAAGCCTGGTGAATCAAGGGGATGCTGTGGATGTAGTGTAGCTTGATTTCACTAAGACTTTCGACAAAGTCCCCCATGAGATTCTTACAGAGAAGCTGGTAAAATGTGGGCTGGACAAGGTTATTGTTAGATGGATTTGTAGCTCCCAAACCCAAAGAGTGTTCAGTAATGGTTCCTCATCATCCTGGAAGAAAATGACAAGTTGGGTGCCACGGAGTTCTGTCCTGGGCCCATTACTGTTCAAGATCTTTATAAACGAATTGCATGAAGGAATTGAGAGGGTGACAGTCAAATTTGCAGATGACACTAAACTTGGAGAGGTACCTAATGCTGCAAAACACAAAATTGGGATTCAAGATGACCTTAACAGATTAGAGATTTGGCCCAAGCTAAAAAAATTTCAATAGGGAGTTGGGCTAGATGACGCTCAGGATCCCTTCCAACTGTATAATCCTATGAAATGTAAGGTTCTGCACTTAGGCAGGAATGGGGGACACCTGGCTTGCCAATAGTAGTTGTGCAAATGATCTAGGGGTCTTAGTAGATCACAAGCTTAACATGAGTCAACGGTTTTGACAAGCTTAGAAGAGGAACTGTTGAGGGAGTTGGGTACGTTTAGCCTGGAAAAGAAGAGAATGAAAGGAGATATGGTAGCCATTTTCAAATACCTAAAGGTCTGCCACCTTGACCTGTGCAGCCTTTCCTAGTTGCCACTGCAGGCACTGTGTTTGGTAGAATGGAGAGTGAGGAGGATGAAGGTTATGACTTCTCACTTATATAAGCAAGTTTGCACATTAAGCTACCATAGTCCATCTCTGTGCTAAACACTGTGTTGCATGGTGCTCTCTTTTCTAGCATGAAAGAGCCAGTACTTTTGTTACAAAGGAGGGAACTGGAGAAGGGGGTGGGGCAAGGACAGAAGAGTGGCAAGGCAAGCAGAGTTCAGATCCTCCCTCCTTTTGGTTAGCACCTTCAGATCTTATCTGGGGTCCCTGGATTGCTGCAGCCTTGATAGGTATTATAAAATAGTAATTTAGTCAGGATGGATTGTATACGCCATAGTGTTAAGGTGAATATTCTGTTGGTGCAAGAACTTCTCCTTGCGCAGCAGAACATTCTCCCCCTGTGTAACACTGAATCTGTTATGGGGGTTCACCCAACCCTCTGGAGCAGATTTGGAGGGGAGGCACAGGGGGAGGAGAGGGGTGGGGTCCCATTGCACTAATGCAACTATTTAGCTGAATACTGTCCTATATTATTTTGTTTGTGGGCAGGAGAAGGGACCAATACATATATATTCAAAGTCCCAGGTGAGGCACATAGGTAGGCTGGTTATATTATTGGAGACAATTGTTAGCACCAGAAGCAAATGCTCACATGCAGTTCCTTAGTTTTGTGCATGGGAAGCTAGTAGGTCTAATTCTACAAGAATAGGAACGATTTTACTCAACTCAGGGAGACAGGAATCATTGTATTTCCTTAGACTGACAAACTAATATTTGTTTCCTGTAAAAAGAGTTCAGAGAAAATAAGACTCTTGCCTAGCATCCTCTTTCCCAGTAGAAGGTGCCTAATGCTTTTAGGGGATTTGTCACATCTGTAGGAACAAATGCTATATTTTTTAACTGGTTAGCCTTTTCCTTTGTTTTCCTGGCACGTAAGCTGATTTTGTAGATCTGTATCAGCTCCCTGAACTGTCTTTTGTTTGTATCCATGAAAAGAAGACCCCAAGGACTACTTTTCAGTTAACTGTCATAGGAAAACATCAGACCTGCTGTGAAGAATGTCTTGCTGGCCCTGTTGATGGGGAAACACTGATAAAATGAAACTTGCTGGATTGGGGAGGACAGCCAGGCACAAATATATGGGGAAAAAATGTCTGTCTGGAAATGTTATGTGTTATGCTATATTATGTGTATTTCTTGAAAGCTTTTGAGTTTCAGAACCATTGTGGAAGGAATTCAAAGAAGGCAATTAAGTAGGGCCCAGGATAGACTTACATCTATTTCAACTTATTTTGCTACACAGATGCAGCCAGTCCAGCTGATAATAGGGATAAGAAGACAAGATCAAGGGTTAGTTTCACGATTCTGTGGCTTTTTATGAATGTGAAATCCCAAGCTATTTGCTGACCTATCAAAATGTTAATCTGGTATGCTGCTGTTTGTCACCTTGTTCTGTGGAGCCAAGGTGGGTAACACTGTAAAACAGATATTAACTTAAAGTCTAAAATACATTAAAATGTGATAAGTTAAAAGTAAGCCTGTATCAATGCCAGCCTGATTTATTTATTTTTTAAATCTTGCTATGACATAGCCTTTTTCGTTATTCACAGAAGTGCAGATTTTACATTGTGAAAGCTTCAGCCAGCCAGTGTATCTGTACTTACCGTATTTTTCGCTCTATAAGATGCACCTAGTTTTTGGAGGAGGAAAACAAGAAAAAAAATATTCTGAATCTCAGAAACCAGAACAGCAAGAGGGATCACTGCGCAGTGAAAGCAGCAATCCCTCTTGCTGTTCTGGCTTCTGGGATAGCTGCGCAGCCTGCATTCGCTCCATAAGACGCACACATTTCCCCTTACTTTTTAGGAGGGGAAAAGTGAGTCTTATAGAGCAAAAAATACGGTACTTTTATCATACTTTAGGGCTAATTTGAAGATTCTATTCTCATGCACCCCCATACTTCCTGCACTGAATACCTCAATTCTCTCTGCTTTGGGGCACTTGAAGAGAAGTAGCCGGAGAGCTGTCAGCAGGATATTTGTGAGCGTCTATTTAGTCATTCTGCAGTCTCTGGGAAAGCCAATCACTCCGAGATCCCTCAACACTTACCTCTTCTCCTTCTTAAGTATGAGTGCTTCCTGTTATTAGCTTTGACCACAGGTCTAGAGACCTGGAGTTCAGTCTTACAGCACCTTGCATGACTTGCCCAGATTGAAAGGATGGCAGTTTCCCTTCTGTCAAAAGGCTGAATTCCTCTTTCTGACTGGTACCACAGTCAAGATAAAGGCTGTATTTACCCACTCATTACTTTTGTGCAGCTGTTCTGAGCATTGCATTTATTGCTCCAGCTGAGTTATTGTGCACCAGAACTTTGTAATCATAGTCCATTATTCCAACCTGATCACTAATAGGGCCAGAGGTCTGGAATTCTGGCCACCTGTGGCTTGTGTATGTGTGTGCGCTCTATCTGTAAAACATTTCATGTCAAAGGCCATCCATGACTATGCATCAGAAAATACATCTGCCCCCTTGGCTAGTGTCTGGAAGATGAGAGTAGCCCACAAGGAGGTGGAAGATGGCTGTCATTGATAGTGTATGAAATTGAAGAGGAGAGAATTTTCCAGCATTAATCTACTAGACTTCAAAAATGTGTGTGTTTGTGGAATTTACAGAGACTTCTATTATTAAGCTTCATGTAATGGTGTATATTCAGCCCATATGCAAAAAATCAAAAGAAGTGGGCTCCATAGTTACCTGCAATTCTATGCTTTTCCTTTGTATTTTTTTAAATAACAGGGTGAAAGACTTCTAGGAGGAAATACACATACTAAGCCACACAGCTTATTTGCTCTACTTGAGGAATTTATTTTATTTATTTGTTTCCTGTCCTTCACCAGCAGGTCCCTGGATGACCAGTATTTAAAATTCAGTATTAAAAACAGTCAAAACAAATTGCAGTTGAAGGGCTAGGGCAGGTCCTGAAAACACCTCAGGTGTGAAAGGCCAGAGTAAAGAGGTGCATCTTCAGCGTTTGTCAAAACCTGTATAGCGGAGGTCAGCAACCTTTTTCAGCCGTGGGCTGGTCCACTGTCCCTCAGACCATGTGGTGGGCCATACTATATTTTTTTTTGGGGGGGGGGAATGAATGTATTTCTATACCCCACAAATAACCCAGAGATGCATTTTAAATAAAAGCACTCATTCTACTCATGTAAAAACACCAGGCAGGCCCCACAAATAACCCAGAGATGCATTTTAAATAAAAGGACACATTCTACTCATGTAAAAACACACTGATTCCCGGACTGTCCGTGGGCCGGATTAAGAAGGCGATTGAGCCACATCCGGCTCATGGGCCTTAGGTTGCCTGTCCCTGCTGTATAGTGAAGCTGACAGGCGCATCCCTGTTCTCATAGGTTGACTAACAACCTATGTCAGGCTTCCTCAACCTCGGCCCTCCAGATGTTTTTGGCCTACAACTCCCTTGATTCCTAGCTAGCAGGACCAGTGGTCAGGGATGATGGGAATTGTAGTCTCGAAACATCTGGTGGGCTGAGGATGAGGAAGCCTGACCTATGTTTTACATGCAGAAGTTTACAGGGTCAAGCTTTGGCATCTCATAACTACAAGAATTTGGGGTAGCCAGCCTAGGGATGACACGGCCTAAGACCTTAAATTGCTGACAAAGGCAGCTCCATGTGTTCATGTATGATCTAGCAGGTGTGGCATAGAATGCACTTTGTCATATAAGATACTGGAAGGGGTAGGTGTCCTATCAAAATGAATGGGGATTTGGGTTTGAAGCCCGTCTTAGCTCAAGTAAAAGTGAACTGATTTGCACAATTATAGGGGAAATATTAGCTTTCCTGTTTACAGCTGTGGTTTTTACAAATTTGATCTAACTCATAAACCATCTCACAGCGTATTTTCTGTGTTTTATCAGTCAATGCAGGAAAATACAGTAGGAACTGAAACACATGCCAATTGCATCATAGAGCTGTTGCTCCTGAAAGCCTGGCTCACATTTTTCAAACGAACACCAAGCTTACTTTATATTTTATCACACTACTCTTTATAACAATTCAGGGTTCAGTGCCACAAGTGGAAGAAGAGTTAATAACATCCCTGATTTTGCCAGGAGCTTTTAGCTGTTGTCTCTCACCGGCCATGTGCCCCTTCTTTAAAAAAACAAACCCTGCAGTACATATGCTTTCTACAGCACCTTACCCGGTAACTAGAGACACATAGCACCTGGCTGATACATAAAACAAGAGACTCTGCGAAAGTAGGACCTTCCAGTGAAGACAACAGCAAGGCTCCCAGAGATGGGAGACCAAAGGGCTATTTTAGCTGCCAAGGAAGGAGACTTGCCTATGCTGGAGCAGCTGCACATCGATGGTACTCTGGACCAGAACATCACTGACTGCTCGGGAGCAGGCCTGGTGCATCATGCGTCACGAGCAGGCAGGCTGGAGTGCCTCAAGTTCCTGGTACTGCAAGCAAAGCTTCCCGGGAATCAGAGAGCAAACAATGGTGCGACCCCAGCACATGATGCAGCAGCCATGGGCAACTTGGCTGAGCTGAAGTGGCTGATCAAAGATGGAGGCTACAGCATGCAGGTAAGGGGTCTGACAAACAGGGATCTAAACAGCGGGAGCAAGGTAGAACGCTGGTTGCAGCTAGACATATTTGCCGTGAGTGGTATTCAATAAGTTTTCCTATTGGGCTCATTTAATTAAGGTAAGTTAGTGATGGCCATTAATGACAATAGGTCTACTCTGAGTAGGAGCAGCATTGAATACCACCCAGTGTTTTTACACAGGTTGCTGCTCTTAGATTAGACTTGGGTGGCAGAGAGTGCCGGCACCCCTTGTCTACAAACAACCCTTGTTGGACTACCAACAGCATTTAACTATTCTTGTCCAAGGGAGACTGTGGTGTTTAGCAAGTCCTTCTTTGTGGTGGGTGTTGTGTTTAAAGTGGGCTTGTTCATTGCCAAAAGTCTGAAGTGAGTTCAGTATACGCTCTTCATGGAGACACTTATTATTATTATTATTATTATTATTATTATTATTATTATTAGGCTTACAGCATATAACGATACATAATAAAACATCAAAAATTAAAAACTTCCCAATACAGGGCAGTCATTGTATCTCCCGCAGGATATTTGTCACTGAGTGCTGGATCACAAAGTGTTAATGGGAAAGGGCAAATTTTGACCCCATGGCAATGTCCCCCAAGTTCAGCTCTTTCCCTACTCCCACATGGAGAAAGCAAACAAGTGTGCTTGGGGACATCATAGGGGTGGAGCATTAACTTGCTCCCTGCCCCTCTTGCTCCAGCTATTTAAAATCAAGCTCCTTGTCTGTGTAGCCGACTTCATGAGTTTTGTTTCTCTGTAACAATGGATTTTTGGGAATTGGCTTTTTGAGAAACATAGTGTCATGGGCTTCCACTGCAAGCTGCAGCATATGCTAGCAAAGGATGCAAATGAAAGTATAACACTGCAGTAACGCTCAGGAAAGCTGGTGCTTGTATTTCTAGTAATAATTACTGCTTCCAGATGTCACCACATAGGAACACTGTATTAAAATCCCATTCACTCATCCAGGGAATGCATGGAGGGGGTCAGCACGGCTGTGCCTGAGGGCTGCCTACACTCATTCAGGTGAATGCATGCCATCAGTGCCACATCCTGTGGACATGGCCCCTCTCCCTCCTCCACTTGTTGAATGAACATGTGGACATAAATGAGTGAAAATAGAGGCAAAGGCCAATTCATGTGCATCCGATTGCACATGCATGCATGGCGCCGAACCCGGAAGTGACCCAAAAATGTACCTGGAAGGGGTGGAATGCTTTACGCAGGCCACGCCAATGCGCATGGGAGTCCAGAACGTAACCCCTGCACAAAGTGAGCATTGCCTGTAGCTTAAAATCATTCTGGGTTCCTGGATCTTTTGATAGGCCAGCTGAGGCAGTTTTTGTTGGGATATCCTGATCTCCTTCAGGATGAGGACATACAACACAAGTACGAACGTATAAAGACATAGCCTGATTTAGCTGCTTTACTTATTTATCAAGATTTCTATCCCGCTTTTCCTCCCAGGGGCTCAAAGTGGCAGCATATGTGGTTTCCCATATTTTATCCTCACAACAATCCTGCGATGTAATTTAGGTCTGAGGTCTTAGTTGCTTGACTAAGTGGGGATTTGAACCCTGGTCTCACAGACCACAGACCAACACTCTAACCACTATGCTACATTGGCTCTTTAATGGTTCTGGCTAGAGGCAGGCTCACAAAAAGGCAACACACTGAAACAATCACCTCATTACTTGCTTTCTAGGGAGATGCTGGATTGAGAGTAGATGACGGAAGTCATGTTTCCTTTTGCCCCACCTATACCCCTCTATGGTTTTTTTAAAAAAAACAAAAGACATGCATTTGTACAGTACTACAGTTGCCTTCTTCCATACAAACTATTTACATCGTTTCCAGGCCATATTCACACTAACACTTCCATTTTCCAAATCCTCAGTATACTTTAACTTCTGTTGTATTCTAATGAAATGGCTGATCGCGAGTGCAGCAGCTTGCTAATGGAGGAACGTAAGAAGCTGCCCAAACTGAAACAGCTCAATATTGTCCACGCAGACTGGGAGTGATTCTTTCATGACGCACTATTGTTACTTATTACATTTATATAGTCCATCAGTAAATATTCCACCTCATTAAGTTTGTCAGTTGTAATTGTGACCCAGAGACCACTTGAAACAGCCTCCTCTGGGGGATGTTGAAAAAGGCCCACAAACCCATTTACCAAAGTGGTCATGAGATGGATGTTAAGGAGTGAGAGTGGGTGGGGAAGAGTTAACCACTACTCCTGAACTGTTTCTTCTCCTCTCCATAGGAGCAGGATGCTTCAGGGGCTTCTCCCCTCCACTTAGCTGCTCGCTTTGGACATCCAGAGGCCATTGAGTGGCTGGTCCAGGCAGGCTTTGACACTGCAATGAAGACAAGGGAAGGTGCCGTGCCAGCTCATTATGCAGCAGCTAAGGGTGATCTCACTTGCCTCAAACTGCTGGTTGCTGCAGACCACAGGTAGGTAAAAACACAGCATACTGATATTCAGTATACTGATACTGCAAGGCACTGTTTCCTCACTTGGAGCTGTCACTCAGGCCTGCACTATGCACATGCAATGCATGGGGATATTGTTTTCTGTGTTTGCCCCAGTGCAGCTACATTTACCACCTCTTTCTGCTGCATGCAATGATGTTCTCAAGACAGGACTTGGGGGCAAAAGTCCAGGGTCCCACTCAGAGGAGGGCTCCCAAGCACAGCAGGGCTAGATAGCCACATTTTGAAGTAATACTACACATAGTCATCTAAGGAACAAATGCACGCCAGTACAATCATTGACCAGAGTTGCTGTGCTACTGCCTGCCTGTGTGGTCTAGAGAACACACACTGTTGATATAAAAATTATTCAGTAAAATGAAATCAGTGTAGATGACCATGATGGCAACACACCCCTCCTAGGCCATTCATGTGGTCAGGGCTGATGGGAGGTATAGTCCAACAACCTCTGGGAAGGGCACAAAACTGATGGAGAAAGTGCTCTGGGAGCTGGGTATGTTTTTGCACAACTTCTACAATTGCAGCTGTGCTTTCTGGTGCTGTTATTGTGCTGTGATCATGGAAGATGCTGCGATCGGGAAATGCTTTCCAGGGCAGAGCATACTGGTGTACTTGCTCTTTGTGCTGGACTTTCTTCCTGCAACAGTACACTGGGACAGCTTGTATGGAGGAAAAAGCAGCTGACAGCAACCATTTTCAGAGTTCTGAGAGTACATAGCTAGGTTAGCCTAGCAGCGTAGAGTTTTCCTTAGTGTTTTGTTTCCATGCCACGGCATTTCCCAGATGCTCTATGTTTGTTTGTTGACAGGACAGAAGGCAGGCGCTTAAGATCTTTGCTGAAGCGGATTGTGTTTCCAAAGGCAGACGCCTCATAACCATCTGCCTGAGTGCATTTAATCTCTTCCCTCATCTACTACAGCCCAGCATCTTTTCCTCCCTCTCTCCCTCCATATATATATATTTTCTCATTTATTCTGCAAAGCCATGCAGAAGCTGTACAGTGCAAGAATGACAGATATGAAAGATTAGCAATGCAAGTTGTGGGTACATAGGGAGCTGTTATAAGGTGGTCCTTTTGACAGATTTTTGCATGGCATCTGTGTGTGCAAATTTAATATACTTAGATACAAATCTAGACATAATTACTACAACGTACATAGAAACACAATGCATCTCACTGTAGTGGGGAAGACCATGCTTTGTATGGTTCTTTATCTTGGACCAGGGAATATTCTCTCCTTGGTCAAGGACACATGGTCACCCTAGTCTTATATCAGGTCAGACTATTTGTCCATTTAGCCCAGTACTGTCTACTCTGACTGCTCTCTAGGATCTCAGGCAAGAGAGGTCTTTCCCATCACTTGCTTCTACCTGAGCAACTTCACTAAAGATTCCAGAGTTTGACATGGGGACCTTATGCACTCAAGCAGGTGCCTTCTTCTCTTGCCTAAATCATCCAGAATTCAAAGAAGTCTATCTGGGAGCTCTTTCCATTCCCTTCTTTCAGTGGGATGTGACCCCACTCAGAGAAACAGGTTCCGTCTGAGGGGCATCTGGTTCTTTGTGTTTATCTGCCACCTTTCCACAGTGAGCTGTGCCCAGTGCGGCCTACAGCAAACACCCACTTATTATCATATACAAAACATTGGTTGGTGAAGGTTGGGGGAGAAAACCGTTAACAAAATGTATCACTAAATTCAAAGAGAAAGATCAACAATTCAGCAAACATAAAGTAAATTCAGTATTACAAAAGAAACGATCTAGACTTAAATGCTTAAGTACAAAGCAATGTGTTCTTGTTATGCTTGAGGCTGTTGCTGCCCAGTCAATGTCTTTCTGATGTGCTTATCGTTTGGGTGGATTTTCCAATATATCTCTGATAGATATTCCCAAAGGGTCAGATTCCTAATTTCTAGAGCCCTCGTGTGTTGTTACAATTCCCTCAAGCTCATCTTTCACACAGAGCCCCCAAAGGCTTGTTATCTGTTAGTATCACTAGACTCCCTCAGCTGTTTACTCTGCTTCCTCTTGGGGAAACATGAGGAGCAAAAATGCTGGGAAAGACAGAGCTAAGGGAGAGGAAAATGTAGAACAACTCATCAAAGCACAGTTGAGGCAGGCTGTGGAGTGCACTAAAGCCATTGGGGTCAATATTTAAGATTGGCTTGTTTGCCCCAAAGGCTGAATACATTGAGAGAAACCTTTTTATACTCACTGTTAGGGATGGAGGAGAAATTAGATAGGCTAGTGTGTGTGTTAAAATGCATGTGTTAGTAAACATGACATACACAAATGCATGCTATTAGAGGAAATTGCTTTGCAAAAATGTGTAGATAGGCAAAATAGAATATAAAGATGTGTAGAAAAGGACAAATGTGCCCTTGAATGCTGATGAATTTCCACGATGACTTTTTAAAAAAAGAAATTCGCAAACTAGTGTGAAATTTTTCAAGAAATGAATTTTAAATTGAAGTGGGGGGGGGAGAAACTAAGAGAAACTGAAATTGACAGATTCACCTATCTCTACTCTCTCTGTGTGTCTTTTCCCTTTTACAGTAGCAATATATAAGGGCAGGCCCTTAATTAGGCAGAGTGAGGCAACTACCTTAGGCAGTTTATTATAGGCATGATGAAAGAGCAATAGTTTGTTACTTATTTATTATTCTAGTATTTTTTTTATTGCTAGGGAGGGGAGAGAGGCTTGTGGGATTTTCTACCTCAGGTGCAAGAATAACATGACAGGCCATGCACCTTGGTTTGTTGGTGGGGCATAGTTGATATTTGCTGCTGTGCCTCAGGCAGCAAAATGTCTTGGGCTTGCCCTGGTACTATGAAATATTGGCTACAGGAGACAGGTCAGAGGGAGGGAAGCTCACTGAGAGGTGATAGGAAGGCTGGCCTAGGCCATTATCACATGAAGGGCGTAGATCACTCTAAGCATTTACCACCTTATTGTTGTTGCTGTGGTGGAGAAAGTGGTGAGGAAGCATTTATAATGAAGCATTCTGGCCAAGAGCAATTGTCCTTTGCATTAACAGCTATTGAAGTAAGAGCCACTTTGAAATCCTGGGTGCAAAAATGTCTTAAGAGTCAACAGCACACCTCTAGTCCAAAGAAGCTTTTTTAATGAATGCAGCCAGCAATCCTATATCCCCCAGCCCTTATTCAGGAGGCAAGAGGAGAGTGATATAAAATAAACATGGTTGCCCTCTGCTGGTAATGGCAGTGACTGAAGTCCACTATAAAACCCCTAAAGTAATTATGTGAACTGCTTCCAATCTGTTCCCTTCACTTCTTGCTTTTAAAGGGTTAAAATGTTTCAGTAAAAAAAAAAGTTTATCTACATGTATCTGAAAACTGTTATTTAGTTATTACAATTTATTCCACTCTTTTTTTCAAGAAGCTCAGGGCAGCAGACGTGGTTCTCTCCTCTCTTCCCCAGACAACCTAATTTTATTTTCACAATAAACTTGTAGGGTAGGTTTGGTTTAGAAGGAATGACGGGCCCAAAGTCACCTGGTGAGTTTCATGATAGAGTGGAGATACGAACCTGGGTCTCCCTTTTCCAACATTAGCTGTTGCACTGCTCTAGTTCTTTATACACACGAGCGTTTTCACATTTAATTCAATATGCATTTTTTGTGTGCGCCATTTCCCCCGAGATACTAAGTCCTCTTGATTAATCATAGGATTCCAATTCGACGACAATTTTGCATTTTTTTGTCCCAAACCTCTATTTCTGCATTATAATAAAGTTACATTTTTGCTGCTACCCC
The DNA here is from genome assembly GCF_964270895.1 of Podarcis filfolensis. Taxonomy (NCBI): domain Eukaryota; kingdom Metazoa; phylum Chordata; class Lepidosauria; order Squamata; family Lacertidae; genus Podarcis; species Podarcis filfolensis. Next base: position 38,979,118 of record NC_139608.1, on the reverse strand, counting down.
CACCGTGCTGCAGCTCCTTCTGCTGCTATTTCTGTTATTGCTGCTGCTGCTGCCTCCATTTCCACTCCTTTATAACTTGTGTCATATTCCATGTACTATACCTGGTGCCCGGTACATTTCTCAGTGATTTGGGGCTTTGTTGCATTTGGGAAGTTCTCTTTTTTAATACAGCTTTTCAGTTTTCCAATCCCCCATTTCCATCAGGTGCTCCCCTTTGCTTTCATGTTAGAGTATTTTCCCCAGTGTCTTCAATAAGTTATTTCCCTTGAAAAACGTCAAAATACAGGGAAAGTTCTGCTATAAGACATCTGGCTCCTCAAGCTCTGCCTTTCAAATACAGCCTTCAGCCTTGCTCTCAGATGCCCTCATCACCTGGGCTTTTGGCTTGTCACCTTTGACCTGGCAGAGAATCTGTGCCTCTGACAGCTTCATGATATATATAAATTCCATGTGTCACTCTGGGAATGTTCCTGTGTACATGCAAAAATACATTAAGTAAGGAACTATGTAAGTATCACACAGAGGCAATGAATTCCCAACCCCCATCACTTCTAATATTGGCATAATTCCTCTCCTCCAACAGTTGTGTGAACAAGCAAACTCAGAGTGGAGCTACCCCGCTGTATCTTGCCTGCCAGGAGGGCCACCTGCACATTGTCCAGTTCCTGGTGAAGGACTATGAGGCTGATGTGCACCTGAGAGCACATGATGGCATGACAGTGCTCCACGCAGCTGCCTGTAGTGGTCATTACGCTGTTGTCGTCTGGCTGGTAAACCTGTACTTTTATATTTTAGGTAGCAAGTGTCGTTTCTCGACAAGAATATGTTCCTCTGGATAACTGTGCCACTGAAGGCCCCTTCATAATTCCTTTTTATTGCACATTCATGATGTTTTCTGTTCCTTATGTTATTGGGACAGTCACACACAATCCCACTTTTTTCCTTTTCTTTTAAAAAGTATATTCATTGATACTTGTCCAAAGATATACAAAAATTCATACCCATTGTGAACTATCTTTTTATAATGAAATAATATAAAAAAGAACAGAGGCAGAAAGAGTATAAGAAAGAAAAGGAAGAGAGAGAGAGAAGAAAGATAAAAGACTTCTGATTCTCTGTCCTGCAGCTAAATATAGTATTCACTGATTAACGTCCAACCAGTCTGTCTTCCATAAACCAGTATTTTTTTCAATCTTCAAATCCAGATAAGCAAGAAACATTTACATTTTAGCAATGGGAGTATATTATTTGAATCAACCATGACATCATTTTGTCCACTATAGATTGTTCTGCAGTCATATGCCAGCCATGGAGCTCAATATTCCTTTTTTATCATTCATGTTCTTAAATGCTGCATTGTTAACTAATTTGATTGCCACTCATATCTTTAATAATCAGAAACTTCCAGAATACAGAGGTCTGCCACCAAAAGGTTTAATTGCCCTTGTACATCCTTCTGTATTTAATATAAAAGGTTTGCAGTCTTAGTTTCATTAATTTCTAACACCCCTCATGTCAGGCACAATTCTGTGGTATGTATGGCATGCAGTGTATATAGAAAACAAATTGCAGAAATGGAGGGTGCTTCCACGCTATTTATGTGTTTGCAAATTCCCTCTGCTTTCTGTGCTAAAGTACCCAAGGCAGCTGTAGAAATAGGTGAATGAAAAAACAACAGCTCATCTTAAAAAAAACCATTTGGCTTTGATTCCTATGTCACCCTCCTTTCCCCCCCTTCATGTAGGTTACCTTCACTGATCTCGGCCTCACAGCACAGGATGCAGAAGGAGCCACTGCACTCCATTTTGCTGCCAGAGAGGGACACACTGCAATTGTTGACAGACTCCTCCTTATGGGAGCTAACGTGGTGCTGGACCATTGGGGAGGAACCCCACTCCACGATGCAGCTGAGAATGGGCATCTCGAGGTATTTGGTGATACCATGTAGCGAGGGAAATGAGTATTGGATCAGAACTCAATTGATGGCACAGCCGTACTCACACGGTGTGTTCAGCCATGGTTGATCATGACGTGTGCATGCCATCACTCCCCTCTCCTATGTGGCTGACAGGAGGATTTGAAATAATAATAATAATAATAATAATAATAATAATAATAATAATAGTAAAAAGACCTGGAACTGCGTTCTGGTGCGTTCCACCAGAAAAAAGCATTGCTTTCCCCAAACATTTACTCTCCCCCCCCCCCCACCTGCCTCCCAGGAAACCATCCGTGTGGTTACTTAACAGATTCAGAGTAGCCCACTCTTGGCTGTTTAAACAATCAGCTCATGCATCTTGTGTTTGTGTCAATCCAGCATCCATAGTGTTTAAACAGCGTAGGGAGGATTTTTTAAATGGAAGCACAAAATGAACAAATGATGGAGTTCAGTGGGAATGGTTTTTTAAGCAACGTCAGCCTACCTTCTTCAGTTGATGCAAAAAGCTTACCTTGAATAATTATTGATTTATTTGACTATTCTTTGACTGGCAAAAAAAAAAAATAATGAAGAGAAAGCCCCTGTTGCATTCATGATTCCCTTATTTGCTATAAATTGGTTGTACTGATTAGGGTGATGGTGGTTGTTTATGCATTTATTTGCAGTGCTGTCAAACCCTGATCTCCCACCAAATAGATCCAGGCATCCATGACAGGGATGGTTACACAGCGCGAGACCTGGCAGAATACAATGGACACAGGCAGTGTGCATGTTACCTACAGGAAGCAGAGAAGCTGGTAATCTAAACATTATATTTTGATCATGTACAAGTCTTAGTGTTCATGTGAGTCACTGGAGACAGAGGCTTCTGTACTGTTTGCCCGGTGAGCTGGATATGTCACCACAAGGCAGAAGACCACCACACGAGAAAGGTAAATTATCCAGGCTTCCATAATATTATGTATCCCTTGTTAAAAATCAAAGCAGAAACCTTCTCAAAACATTACTCTAAAAAAAATGAGCAGTGTGAACATTTTCAGCTCATGGTCATTGAAAGCTGACTTCCATGAGTCATTAACATGCAGCAGGCCAGTGGACAAGCCAGGGCAGATGTTCCTGATGTTCTAGCTTGCTAGGAGCAAGAGGGTTTGTTTCTTTTCTTTGTTGCCTGGTGCAGTGTTCCGGTCCACTTGTTGAGTGGTGTTCTGAGCTACAAGCACTCATTGAAGCAGGTGGGCAGTGGAGGGGTGGGGAAATAGAGTATCCTGAACGAAGGTATGGCTGGTTGGCTGGCTGGAACACTGAGCAGGAGCAGAGTACATTGCAACTTTGCATAGCAGGCTCTGCTTGTTAGATATATTAGTCACTGGGTGACTAATTAGTCACTGAGCCTGTCCCCTCTGAATCCTTAGATCTGTTTGCCTCATACCCATTCAATCCACATAAATTTATCGCCCTATCTCACCAATCGCCATGTGCCAGACAAATATTAGGAAGTTATGTCATTGGGCTTCCACAATCTCCGCTCTGAAACAAGTGGTTGGCTCCCTTCTGCAGCCCTGATGGAATTCATTCTGTGCTCCTCTTGCCTTTGCAGCTATTTTTGGCATGCTGTTGAGCAGAGTGGAAAATTTCTACCTATTTATGTCCCTAGCACGGGGCAACAAGTGGGCAAGCATGTTGAAGAGCCTCCTGGATTCCTCTGCCAGTGTGAGGACATGGATACTAGACAGCAATTAGCCAGCAACTGATGGTGAGATAAGAAGGGTCTGAAGGAGGAGCTCAGAGGCTGCTGAGTGAGAGCCTTCAGTAGGGCAGCGGCAAGTTTCCACGGCTGAGGCTCTTCAGCAGCAAGAGAGAAGCACCATGGGGCATCGGAATGGCACTGTGGCTAACTTGAGAAGCTGGCTCTGAAATCCTAATCAAGCTCTTAGGTTTCACCGAACAAAGCATAGTAAATCCTTGCCACAGCCCGAGATTTGGAATGGGAACTTTTGAAACCAGAACCTCTTCCCATCACTCAGTTTGCCATTAAAATATTAATGGGGGGAAAAAATCTCTCCAGAACACTCTTTGGCGATGACTAATTAACTCAGTGCTGATGCCCACATGTGGGTCGGGGTTCTGGAGACACAAGGGCCTGTGGACCTCTCTTGCTCAAGCCTTATGGGCTGAGGGAGGGGTAAAGACTAAAACAACTTCAGTCACGGATGAGCGCAGTCAGTTCTGTTCATGCTGTAATTCATAGGCGACGACTCCTAGAGGCCGAGGCAGTTTTGGGGGCCCCCATGTATTTTTTGAGGGGGCCCAGCTCCTCATGTTTGGAGGATCCCCTTTGTTCCTCCTTTTGCACAAGCAATGACTAAGCCAGGAAGTCCCAAGCTAACCATAGTTTCTTATTGTCCAGGAAACGTTTACCAGCTCTGGAACATAAGATTCTGCTTCGTTCCAAAGCGGGTAAACCATAGTTTGTATAAAATGGAAATATATGGTTCATTACACATTTCCTCATTTAATTGCAAGCAGAGACTGAAGGCTCAGGCAAGAGACATGTGCATCTCTTGGGTTAATAAACTAAGATATCATCATTGAAATACTGTTGCTAAATGTGCTAAATGTAAATATAGGTATGGAAGTACTTTCAAATTTCAATCTTCTCCATTTCTAGATTTTCCAATCTTAGTTCAATTCTCCACACTTCTGGATTTTTCTATGTTATTTCTACTACAGTGGTACCTCGGTTTAAGAACAGTCCTGTTTACAAACGATTCAGTTTACGAACTCCGCAAAACTGGAAATAGTATCCTGGTTTGCGAACTTTACCTTGGTCTAAGAACCAAGGAGTGCCTGGCGTGCTCTGGTCCATGGGGTCATGAAGAGTCGGACATGACTAAACGACTAAACAACAACAAAGAACGGAATCTGAACAGTGGAAGGGCACTTGCGGCAGGAGGGAAAATGCGCCTTGGTTTAAGACCGTTTCGGTTTAAGAACGGACTTCCGGAACAGATTAAGTTCGTAAACCGAGGTACCACTGTAATATATTCATTTTCAATGCACGTGCTTTCTGAAAATATACATTTTTCTAAACATTGGTTGGAGGACTATATCACTAAATTTGGATAATTGTGAATTTTGAAGGATGGCTGTGTTTCTGTTCTCATATTGTTTCAGAAAGTGAGAATCTGATAAATTTGATTTCAAATATGAACTGAACCATATTTCTCCTCCATCCCTTATGTGTACATAGCCAAAGTCGCATAATGTATAGAGTGTGTTAGGATGAAATCAACTTTATTTCCCCACCAGCTGTGAGTGTAAGATGGTGCCTGGCTAAGAGGTTGGCTTTTTATGTGGTAGACATTTGCTGGTGTTCTGTTCTCTGCCTGTAATTAGCACCACTGTACATAGTTGCCTATGCTGAGAGAGGCTTTGTTCACTAACATCCTTGGTTAGAATTACATGTCCTTCTCAGCACCTTTGACACACATACTTTGATCCAATTTCCTCCTTGCAAGCACAACCTTTGTTCCTTTATGGGCCTGTTACTTCTTGCATTTGTGCAATGTCTTACAGTAAATGTTAGGGGAAACCTTTTGGGAGGAAGCTGCAAGAGGAGCGAAGTGTGCCAGAACGCCTCCTTCTGGAGAAGTCATCTTTCTCAGCCATGCTCAGAGCTGGAAAGTTAACCCAAAGCACGCTCTTTATCAAATGGCCATCAAATTGTTACTGTTTTAATTTAGTGTTAATGTGACATTTTGCATTTTTACATTCCCCAAGAGTTTGAGATGGGCTTAACACTAGCAGTAAAGTCGGATTAATAGATCAAATGTTTAGGAAACGGAGAGAAGCATTATTTTGGAGTAACACTTGAAAACTTCATCCACTTGAAAACTGCTAGCTGGATGGGGGCAGTAATTATCTCCCTGAACTCTGCGAATAGCTCTGAGTTCATTAGTCTCATAGTTCATTATTTTATTCTAGCCCTCTACTTAAATTACACTTTTGTAATCTATCACTGCCAATCCATTATATCCATATATAATGTATGGAGGCTGATCTGATGAGAGAAGTTATTCATGTAAAGACCATACCACACAGGACATGGGCATTCCATGGTCAGATCTCTCAACTTTTAAAAAAAAGTCATTGAGAGGGCTCCCATTTTGAACCAAGCGATGATGATGAAGAAGAAGGGAAGTTTAGCCCCTTTCTCTCTCTGCTATTCTTCTGAAATAACTACTCTGAACCTGCCATTAGCTCTGCAGCTTTAAAAGAAACAGGCATGATATAAGTGCTCCTCTCACCCAACTGCATAGTTTATAGCAGCTTCAGGCTGGGGGGTAGCAATGTAAATGTACAAAATAGCATGAGGGGAAAGAAAAATCAAATACTCTCTCCACAGTGCTGCTGCTGTGATCAAAATTGCAGTGCTGTGTGACTCCTTTAAGGTTTATTTTCCTTTTTAACAAAAGTCATCACATGATTTATCTTAAGGCTTTGCAGAGGAATATGGGAGAATTCAGGAACTCATTTTCCTCAGGATGCCTGCGGAAACTTGGAACAATTCAGGCAGCCTCTGGGCCTAAATATTTTCTTGACCCTGCTGACCTCTAGGGCTGGCTACCAACAGACAAACGGTTTCTCTCTCTCTCTCTCTCTCTCTCTCTCTCTCTCTCTCTCTCTGTGTGTGTGTGTGTGTGTTGGCTCCACTAAACCCAGCTGAGCACTCTCTTTCCATACAAAACTTATTCATTTTAGAAAATGAATGGAAAAGGAAGAAGGGTGCAGGCAGTTCAGTCTCCTGGTTACAGCTAAAGGTTCTAGACCCCTTGGGCTGCTTTGCCAGTTGCCACCTGATGCCCAGCCTTCAAATATTAATGCAATGCTAATTGTGACTCCCTGACCTCCACCCTTTCTCCTGCTGGCATTTGCCACACAATGCAGTTTCTGGCTGCCTCTAGACCGAGTGGGTTCTCCAGTTTCTCCTCCTATTAAGAGTAGTTATTAATATTCCCTGGTTTGTTATGAAAGTCTGATCTCCCTAAGGGCTGGATCTAATCTGAGCAGCGTTTGTTCATCTTTTCCCTTCCGTTCCAAATGGACCCCACAAAGGACAGGAGGTGAATAACTGGTATGTACATCTTTGGAGCAGTTCCATAAATTTCTGCCTGTCATTTCTGCCTGGTGGATGATATGGGGGCCCCCTGGTGGCAGAGAAGAATTCAGGGCAGTGCGACCAGTTATGCCACACTGGACTGCAGGGCATCACAACTATGACTTGGTGAATTCAGAAGAACGGAAGGGGGGCATGCCAGATTTTGGGCTCACACAGGGCACAGGAAATTTGAAAGACCAAAGTTGACCCCTGCTGGTTGTGGTAGAGTTGGGGGTTAGCACTTTGGGTGTCAATTCAAGAAATACAGAACAAACCTACAGCATGTTAATGTCTTGAACTCCAGCTGTGCTGTGCAATGTTTGTTTTCGACTGATTTTCTGAAATGCAGTGTCACTGATGGAATGTTTCAATATCGGAACACATGTTTCTGTTGATTTAGCTGAACATATCACTAATTTAATTCTAATGGCTTTTAATTCTTTTTATTCTAATGCCTTTAGAATTAAAGGCACACTTGTTTATATTTTTAAGAATTAAAAGTACTAGTGTTTTAGTGTAACAAGTAGAAATAGCATATTATCTCTCACCTCTTTTAATGCCTTTATATTGAGGTCCTGGTGATATGCAAATATACGCCAGTCAAATGAACCAGTTGGTTGTTAAAAGGCAGAGTATTATCAACTAAGCACCTTTGCTGGCGTGGTGTAGTGGTTAGAGTGCTGCATTAGGACCTGGGAGACGAGGGTTCGAATCCTCACTTGGCCATGAAGCTCACTGGGTGACCTTGGGCCCATCACTCTCTCTCGGCCTAACCTACCTCACAGGGTTGTTGTGAGAATAAAAATGGAGGGGAAAATAAGTGTGTATGCCATCTTGAGCTCTTTGGAGAAAAGGTGGAATATAAATGTAATAATAATAATAATAATGTACTGTAATATTTTTTAATTGGATGACAGCCCTTATGTTAACTAAATGCATAAGACTAATACTAATACCAAGCTGTAAAGGGCAAATAGCACAACCATTCAATGGACACGGATACAACGGCAAACTTATACTGACACAGGTCACCCCTGACAACTGTACACAGTCCTCTAAAACAGATCCCCATACATACTCTCCCTGTGCCTAGTCACAAACCAGAGAGTGGACTGCAAACAGCAGAAAGTACAATTAAGCACAAATTTAGTGAATGACAGCATGGTAGATTGAATGATAGGATGCCAGCTAGCTTGTAGGCAGGAGCGCATCTTAGATGCAGTTTGGGATCAGGTTGTGAAGCCAATATATACCTTTCTATCTTAGTTTCTTTAACTGTATGGTTACTGCTTTGCATTTTTCTATCACGCCATGTAACTGAGTCCTTCAGCCCTATGCTTTGCAATTCCTTTCAATGTTTATTCTTTTTCTTCTCATGACTTGTGCTATTGTGCTCTTATTCAGAAAGCTGTGCATCCCATATTGTTCACTACCACCCCCGCCGTACAGCAATGTTTTTCCTCAGGATCATACAGAGCTACAAGGGAGTACTATGTGATGATTTGTTCTGCTATCCTCTACAATTATTGATGCTCTGATTGACTAGAAGGGGAAACGGCAATACAGCCATGCAAATGTGCAAGAAGCTTTTGTATTTAGAACCTCCTGGATGCTTTCCATGGGGCTGATGTAATGATTCCTCTCTTATTATCTATAGTCCACAGTGGATAACCAAACAAACCTCACTGTACACAGACATGCACTTAGAAGCTTGTGCGTGAACTAGTGATCTAGGCCTAGACATGAACTTGCTCATACACAGTGTTCAACATTTTGAGGCCCTGCTCCATGTTCTGCCAACTTTGGAGGGGTGCTTGGTGGGGGCACAGGAACAGGCTTCTTGGTACTGGCACCCAAATTGTGGGACTCCCTCCCAAAAAGGGGTTTGATTGCCTCCTCTTTTGAGCCTTGCAAGGGTGGCAAAGATTTTTTGATTCTACCATGCCTTTAAGCTGCTTGAACTTCCAAACATATTGCTCTGCTTTCCTTTGATCCACATCAGTGAGGCCAAGGAGTGGGTCTTGTCCTCTGAGCACCCCAGGACCTCCATACACACTGCCTGGGCTTGCACTTTGGTGCTGCTAACACAGCAAAATCAATATGGGCGGCAGAGTTACCAATCTCTCACCCCTGGGGGCACACTCCATTGTCTCTCGAGACAGATGGATGCCAACAACAGAACAAACCAGGCCAGAGACAGAAAAAACGCTTTTAGTTTTCAAAGGTTACATCTCTAATCTTCCCTTGTGTATTTTTAGATCCAGCAGCCAATGAGACCTCTTCAATCAGATGTAAGTGCTGCATCAAATATGCAGAAAAAAGATACTAACAGCGCTCTTCATAGAGCACCTGGTGAGTAACGCCACCCAATTAACTTTCTCGTGAAAAATATAAAAACTGAGCATCCCTGAAATTCAGTAGAGTAGACTCTTTCACATGTTAAGTGACCTCAAAGCATTCATATAAAGCTTGAAACTTGACCTTCATAATAGGAGAACCTGCCTTTTACAGGGTTCCCAGTTGTGCAGAAAGAGCCTATGTGTATGCAGGAACCTCATTAGACCTTTTAAAGAAACATGGGGGTTGGTTGTGGAGACAGAGTGTTAGATACGGAGTGTTAGATATGTTCTCTGAACACCTGCAAAAGGCTAATGTGGAGGGGATGTTGTGGGAAAGCCAGTCAGTTTATGCCACAAAGCAGACTGTTTCTTCTCGCAATTTGGGATAGGAGTGACTGTGTAGACCTACATCAGTATCCCATTTGCCACAGAGATGTTAGAGGAGGGGTTATTTATTTATAAGATTTCTTACCCACCCTCCACCATAAGTTCCCAGGGCAGGTTACAACTATAGAATATCCAATTATAAAATCAATGATAAAACACATAAAAATGGAGCAGAACAGTAGAAATTCAACAAGAGGTGGGTCTCACAAAAAAAAAGGTGAGACCTTAACTGTCAGAGGCCGGGGTAAAGATGTGTATATTAGTAACCACTTCGAGTACACATGTATATATGAATAAACTCATGATCATCATCATCTCCAGCATATGGCAAAAGCTGTACAATGAAGTGGCCAAAATGGTCTCCTCTGGATCTTGCTGAACTACATCTCTCATCATCCCTGACCATGCTGGGTGGCTCTGATGGGAGGTGGAGTCCATTCCAGAGATAAAAAAAACTTTGTTTGCTTGTGATTGAGAGTGTCCTTGAGAAAGATTAGTTTAAAACACATTGGATGAGATCTAATAAGATATATTGGATATCTCAAAGAGCAACTTTCCGTGGAAGGTGGTTTCAATCATGTCAAGAGATGGACGATCCCCTGCAGTAACTCCTTTGCTCTTTAAAAACAACAGCGTGGGAGATCTTGTTAACAGATCTCCCACATCATGTCTAGTTTGCCCTTCATATTATGGGGGTAGGCAGGCGTAATTGTGCAATGTTCCTTTGTTTACGTCCTTTGCTGGCATGACAAATACTGTTGTGTGGATGTCTACATAATTTGGAAGGAAATTAACCTGTTCTCAATGGTGCAGAGCAGAAATGTCTTAAGCTTATCAGTGGTCAATTCAATCTTCTAGCTCTCAGTGTGGATTTTGGTGCGTCACTGTAGGATTCCACTATGTTTGTCTTTCTTCCAGCTTCAAAGTCCTTCAACATGGTGAAACCCACTGAATCAGACAAATCACTGATACCCGAGCTGAAGATCAATAAATCTCTGCAGAAGGCGAGAATCACCACATTGTTCTCAAGCTCTGTATGTTGTATGATAATCTACACCTCTTTGTCTCTCATTTGTTTTGTATTCGTAATCCCCACGATCTCTCCTGCGGTTCTCTAATTCCTTTGTTTTACTTTTCTTTCTCTTTTCCTGCTAGATTTAGCCATTTGGCTGACCTGCCTCCAAACACATCCTTTCAGAAGGGTTAAAAATAACCCACAAATGGAGATATATAGCTTTATGTTCCACAACAGGGACAGGGAACCTGTTGACCCTCTGGACTTAGGTGGACTACAACTCCTATCGGCTGACTGAGGCCGGTGGGAATTGGAGTCCAGCAACATCTGGAGGGCCACAGGTTTTCCAGCTTTGCTGTAGGTAGCCCTTCTAATAACTTTGGGCTTCCTGCCATAATGTTTTGAGGATCAATTGTGGTAGATTCATGAGCATCTGTTCTTCTTTAAACTCCTTAAAAGTCGCTAACGTTAGGTGTCCTCCACGCAGGGTGAGAAGAGAGAGACACCAGATGCTGCAGTACCAGGCAACCTGCTCTCAATGCTGGATGAGCTAGGAACATCGGACATTGATGCCTTGGTGCCTACTCATGATGAGCAAGGTTGTTCAATTCCAGAGTGGAAGCGGCAGGTGATGGTGAGGAAATTACAGGCGCAGCTGGCATCCGAAGAAGGGATGGGCAGGAAGGTACCGTATTGAGCCAATAGAAGGAAACTGTGTCACTGTACTGTCTTACCTGGTTCACACGCTGGCCTCCGTTTTGACTGCAGTTAGGTTGCCCTAAGAGCAGACGGGCAAATAATATACACATTTCTGTGTTTTGTAAATGTGCTCTGCTAAGATCTAGGGAATTTGGATTTCAGAGTAATTCCCAGCACTTCCTTTTGCATGACTCCATTGCTCCCGGATCAATAAATAACCAGACAAGACAGTGAATGTAAATTTGGGATCAAATAGGCCACAACTTTATAGATTACAGATGGGAATGGTTTGGTCTGAAGGCACATAAGTTCCTAGATGGGGGATTGTCCAGGAACAACATGTAGTATTGACATCAGGTATACACCTTCGCTGTACTCTTTTTGGTGCCTGCTGTTTAGGCAAGCCTACACAGATATGTAGAATGCTGATATGTATTTTAATCTGCTTTTATCACTGAATTTATTTATTTTTTTTTATTATTTTAAATAGCTGGTTTTAACTGCTTTTACAGATATTTTTATTGCTTTATTTCTTAATAATAATAATAATAATAATAATAATAATAATAATAATAATTTTTGTAAACCACTCTGAGGTGGGGTTTTTTTGAATAGTCAAGCAGTATATAAATTTTATGGAATGAATAACTAAAATAAATAAATACATTGCCTTGGATTCAATGATAGACAAAAGGCAGGTCACATTAGTAAGTAAGTAAGTAAGTAAGTAAGGTATAAGTGTAGGTGATGGTAAATAGTTCTGTGAAAAGATGAAATTCTTTGTTCTGACTGAGGCCAGGACTTGATGATCTGTTCCAGCCCTATATTTCTATGAATCTGTGATGTGCTGAGTCACTTCTCTGACTCTTCATTTTTGGCAGGCTAGGGAAAGGGGCCTGAAGTGATGTCTTTGAATTTAACTGATGGCAGTCTTTCTTTCTTCCCTGCTGCCCCCACCCATCTAGAACAAGGAAAGTTGCACACTGGAGATGGATGACTGGCAATATTCTCAGTCTTACAATGCCATCCTGGGCCCTTTTGGGGAATTGCTCACTGAAGATGACCTGATGTACTTGGAGAAGCAGATTGAGAAACTGCAGATGAAGAAGAAATGCCAGGAGTATGAGAGTGAGCTAGGACGCCTGACAGAGGAGCTGCAGACTGTTCTCCCTGCTCCCGTCGTCAATATTACAGTCAACCGTCAGTTTCTGCAACAGGGCTCAGAGGATGGCAGCCAGGGGCTCCCTGCCTGGTGCAGTCATGTGTCTGGACTGGTAAAAAGCATGTCCATGCTGCTCACCAATGTCAATGGCATGAAAAAAGCAGCTAATGAGAAGCCAGCTCTAAGGGATTCCCATAAGTCAAGCAAGACCAAGTGTATTTCAGGTGGCACTATCAAGAGAGAAATCCTGGAGTGTGGCGTCTCTGTCAGGAATCTGAGGGGCAATTTTGAAAAGCAGGATCTTTGGAGACAAGACAAAGCTTTTGAGCAGCGAGGGTTGAATGCAATTCCCTGGGAACAAGGGACAGCCAAGGAGTCATCCCCTCAAATGTTTCTAGGCACCTGTAAAAACAAGAAGCAATTGGTTTGTGAGGAACATGAGTTTGGAGACATGGAGAATGCCAGTGATTCTGGCATCAGCTGTGAGGGAGCTTCCTCTATGAGTGGTTCTTGCGTCTCAACAGCAGAGTCTAGCAACCTCCGAAAAGAGCGCATTGTGCTTCTTTTTCTCAGTCACTGGAAGAAATCTGCCTATATGCCTTCCTTGAAACTCATGGCCAGGAGGACTCTCGACACCCAGCTGCCTGGAAAAATGGGACTGGTAGACGTGATGGCAGAGCTCAAGAAACAGCAGCCTCCAATGCAGAAGCCCTTGATGGAAATGAACAAGCTTGGCCATTTAGTTCAACAGAGATACACTATCAAGAATCTGATTAGTCACTGGAAAGACATAATCTCCCTTGTACCATCTCGACAGATCAGGCGCCTCAATCACCGGCATGCAATCTATTCTCCAGAACAATTCCTGCCATATGTCAATGGTGAGCCTATTGACTACAATAGCTTAACTCTTGACCTGTTTATGCTCGGCTATTTCCACATCCTAGAGCTGGACCTCTCTCCAGAAGAACGTAAGGCTAGGCATCTCCTTTGCTTCGAAGTTTTTGACCACTTGGGTGGGCATCGGTGGGAAACAGTGCGGGCCTTCCACAAAGCAGTGATTGATGAGATTGCTGCAGGCAAAAGAAGCTGGAAAGACAGTTTTGAGGATATTAAGAAACAATTTTTTGGTAGTAACAAGGACCCAGCTGTGAACATGGAAATCAAAAGATCACCAGTGGAAACAAATCTGAAACCAGTACCCAAAACAAGAGTCCCAAGCCTCTCTCTGGAGGAGGGAGACTCTGCCCCTGGAAAATGCTTTGAACTAGACACCTTTAGCAATGATGAGATCTGCAGGTATATAAACAGGAGTTTTGCTTTCTGGAAAGAAAAAGAAGCAGAGATCTTTAGCTTAGAGGGATGAGGATCTTTACATTAACAGTCTTCATTTGTGAATAGGTGTCTATAAGATTCAGAGTGCACAGAGTGGCCTGTCAGCACTATGACATGGAATAGACAGACATCGACTGTTCATTTTGCAAATGGCTACAAATGCCTGCAAGATTAATTTGCAAAGGGGTAAATGACAAGTGATACAGATGAAGGGTCAAGCCTTCACTTCTTCTCCGTTGCTTCTTCCCTTTAAAAAAAGGAGCAAGAAGTGTCAGTGCTTCATTACATATGGCTTCCCTTGACACAAGCACCCTGAAAAGGGCAAAAAGACTATGCCCACTCTGATGTCAATGCAAGTTTAAAAAATAAATAAACAGAAGGAGAACTTAAAGAAAAAAGAGTGAAAAGCTTTCCTCCCACCAGAGCATTGCTGACAGGGCTTAGGAAGTGATGGGTTCTCTGCCATGAAATATTCACCTTGGGATTGCTTAGTTTGTATTCAGTGTGTCTTTGTAAGAGTTCAAAAAGAGATAATGAGTTTTCCAGATATTTCCATTATATCTATATTTATAAGTTACAAACAGTGTATCAGCAAAATGATCCAACTTGGGAAGGCCCCCAAGCCTGTTTCTTTTGCTGTTTCTCTTCTCACATCTTCAAAGGACTCACCAGAGATATCAACTCTTGTTATTCACTTTGGGCATGTATTTGAGTCTCTTTGGCATCCGCTGCAATTAATCATTTACTGCTGAACCTGACATGCACAGGTCTCATGTTCTGCTACTTGCTTACTAGGCTTCATGGACTTAAAACACCTGAATGGATGTCCAAGTATAAATAATTTCATTTTGTAACTGTACATACATTTTCTATTTTAAATTAGATTGCATGTTTAATAAAAACATTTCTCTCAGTAGAAACAAAAGGTATTTCCATCAAATTATTACTTAGAGAAATCACTAGGTTGTGTGTGTTCTTAAAAAAAAGATCAGAAATGATGCAGAGTTTTTTTACTTGAGAATCTCTGTCTAGAAACACAAAACTAGTGTCTTACATTTCTTACAGAAGGAAATATAATGGGCTTGTTTAGGGACTGCATGAAACCACTCATAGTATACATTTAATAATGATGGCAAATGAGGTATTGCCTGCCCTTCACTCTCAAGGCCCCAGGGCAGGTTAGAACAATTTAAAATACAACACTA
Source organism: Podarcis filfolensis (assembly GCF_964270895.1). Taxonomy (NCBI): domain Eukaryota; kingdom Metazoa; phylum Chordata; class Lepidosauria; order Squamata; family Lacertidae; genus Podarcis; species Podarcis filfolensis. The sequence goes on along the minus strand of NC_139608.1, from coordinate 38,963,879 downwards.
GAAATGGTTTAAAAATGTACAATTTAAAATTATGAAATGTAAGGAACAAAATTTCTGTGCTTATCACTGCAGTAACAATTGCTAAGATATACAAGGAAGAGACTGATCCAGTGTGCTGGGAATGGACAAATAGAAGAGATCTCAGGTGCACAAAGCATCAGTCAGGCTGAGTCACCACGGAACCTCCATACATTTCCTTTTGCCTTCCCATTGCCACAGTCAGACCCTTAATTTATGGCGTGATGTGGGACAGTAAAAGTAGCTCACTCTTTACTGTAGGTGGAAATGCTACCCTCTGTGACTGTTGCCCTGGTTTATTTGTGGACATTCTTGGGAAAGCAGCAGGGCACTACATAGGCAACCCACTGCAAGCTCTAGTATAAGCTCACTGGACTATATTTAGCAGCCAACAGTGTGATTGGCAGAAAGGTTTACAGAATGAGAGTGAGTGCTTGAATCATTGTCACTGAATAAATGTGGGGATGAGGTACCTTTCTTTACATTGCTATCCTTTTGTACAGTTTCTAATTAAATAACAGGACATGTGTTGAATCTTATTTCTGGCAGTCCATGGCTCATAAGCTACCCCTCCCCTCCTCCTGAATTTTGCACTTTAGACTATTAGTTCAAAAAGGCACACATCTATAGTGCATTGGTCAGAACCATCACACATTCTCATGTGCTTTTGCATTTCTCCCAGCCTGCCAAACAGGTGTGTGTGAATGTGTGAATGGCTTCACCCCACACTGCCTCTGGCCTCTCTTACTGGAATGCAGACCCTTTCAGGGGTCCAGGGAGGCCCAAATCACTTCCAGATTTTGATGCCTCTAGCAACAGCAACGGCGGCGATGAAGACAGCAACACATGACAACAAACGAAAACAATATAAGGCACGAAAAAGAGTGAGTGGTTTATATAATCATACATTTTGAAAGGGCATGTTTGTAACCCAACCTTGTGCCATCTAAACCAATATATATTTTTTTTCTTTTCTTTTCTTTTGACATTCTTAACTCTTAACTATGACTATGTATCCGCTAACAAAAGAATTATATCTTTTGCAAAACTGAATCTCCTGTTTGCTTTAATTTGCAGCTTTAAGTGAGGCAGCGTGTCACATTTTGATCCAATGCACACAAAAACAAGTTGTGAAACTTACCAGATGCCAAAAGAACCCCAGCAAGTGTCTAAATCTGAGGTCCCTTTGAACATGAGGCCCAGGCCCAGTGCCACCCTCCGCCCCGATTGGCCCTGGGGGCATGCAGCTCCCACCCACTACTGCTGCTGGCCTCAGAGATAAAAAGATTGCCCCCAGCCCCACTAACCACTGAGGCCATGGTTTTAAGTTGGTTTAGCTCCTTTTAACGGTGGTTTGCTGTTACACCTAAATCCAGTATCCTGGCTTAATCCTAATTTGCTGAGTCACTCCATCCCTGCTGCCCACCTGGCTACAGGGGCACAAGTAATGAAAATGCCCCTGCTGGTCCTTTCTGGTCCCTCCAGAACAAGCTCCTTTTTCCCACCCACTTCCTCTTCACTGACAATGGCTGTGTCCACATTACGTTTTATGTTAGAATCAATGGAGACTGAGTACTTGGTTTTTCTGTGGAATCAACACACAATGTAGATTTGTTGCATACTTTTTGCCCCTGAAATGCACTTCTTGAGAAACTGATTTCATTCCGAAAATAAAAACTCGTTGCAGATTGATTCTGCATTATCCCCACAGTGTGCCTATTTGAAAACAGATGTAAGCGCACAATCTCTTGAGCAGCTTCGTATCTGCTTCCCATGGGCACATGACATGCTTTCCTTCCAATGCCCTCGTCTTCTTATCTCTTCGTTGGTGTGTTGCTTTAAGAGCAGGTGGCCTGGAGAGAATAACCGTCAACACACTTCCCAGCCCTCTCTGGCTGTAAGCCTCAGTCTAAATATATATATACATACAGAGAAACAAGCATTGGTTGCCTCCAGCCTACAACGGCCTTAAAAAAACACACCACCCAAACCAACTCAGGGTAACTGCCTCCTCCCAGGGTCAAGGCAAGCCATTCCCCAAGCATTATTTGAGCTCCGACTGTCTGGCTGGATGTAAGAGAAGTTAACAAGGTAAGAACCGGAGGCCAGACGGTTTTGATTTCTGGCAGGGCTGAATGGGACAACATGAGATGAGAGGGAACAAGCAAACTGGATTTGGGAAGGTGGAGCTGTCAAGTCAAAAATAGTGTACAGGCCATTAACATGAGGCATGAGGAGCTGCCTCAGTTATAAGCCATTATCTGCTAGGAAGCTAAGTATCAAACTTTTCCAGAGATCAAATACCAAGAACTTCTTATCAATGCAGCACTGCTGAACAACAAACTACTGAGAGGCAAGTTTCCTGGATATCGGGAAGGAAAGGGGGTCAATATAACCACTAACTAAAATGAGAATATAACCACTAATATTGTTACCGGGGATTTTATTATCGGTAGTGTTTTGCTACTTAATATGGCATAAGTCCGATATTCAATTACTTTCTAGGTCAGCACCAAGGACCCGGTAGAGTAGATTGGGAAGGCAGGAACAAAAAGATACTGACCTGCCTCCCCCACCAAATTTCATTGCTTATGAACTACAAACTGTTCCTTTATTAAGAATGACAACTGGAGTAAGACTGCTTACAATACTGTTTTGTCTCCACACATCATATAGGGGACTGTGTGTGTCATGCTTCTGTGGAAGCTCATAAAAGCACCAAATTTGTTATTGGGGTCATAGGGGAAGGAAGCTTGATAGCAAAGCAATTGCTTTGTGTACAAAATGCCCCTGGTTCAATGCCTGGCATGTCCAGGTAGGGCTGGGAAATCAGGAACCCTGGAGAATTGCTGCCAGCCCGTGTACACAATACTGAGCTATACAGGCCCCATGGTATAAGGCAGTTTCCTAGAAACAGAATTCATCAGCCTTCTGATAACTTTAGTTTTCATTAACACAACAGCCCACCATCACAATGAAGATGGGAATGAAAGTCTTTGGGCAAGGCTGATAAAGCCCTAGATGCCATAGTGGGCTCCTGGAGGGACTTTTGGTGGCCTTCCTTCCTTATAACTAGAAAAAGCAGGATAAATTATGCAAACTAATTTACAGTGAGCAAAGGTAGCTGTATTGGTCGGTAAGTACCTTTATTGGGAAGAACAAAAAAGTCACAAAAATGTGGCAAGCTTTCAATTACTCAGAATGCTTCATGAAGCAAGATGCAGCTTTCTCTGTTTTTGAGAACACCATTTAAGAAAGTGGAGTTTCAGAACAGAGAGATTTGAATAAGGTCTGTAGCTCATTCCTCGTCCTATGCAAGGAAAATGGACAGAAGTACTTTTGGTCTGGAAGCTTTCAGGGGTGGGGGACATCAGTATAGATTTTTCCTTGGTTATCCCTGCAAGTTCCTTGTAGATACTTCGATCAGGACACACACATATGGCACTGGTTATATTCAGTTGTTTTGGGGTACGGGGTTATATGCCTAGTGTTATTATTTGGACCTACTAGGTCACAACAGTTTGCACTTCCTTTCAAGGAGTTCCATTGATCCAAAAATGTCACTAAGGAGATTTCACTTCAAGTCATAGGTTGAGGAAAAATATTTCCGATTTGAAGCACAAAACTTATTTACTTCTTTGCTTTCTGATTAAGACTAGGAAAAGTTTGTTTTCCACTGAAGTCATCTAAGGCCATTTCCCACGACAGGAGTGGAGGACCAGCATGGTGAGGAACATCGATGACTTCGATTTTTGCCTTCCATCCCACCCCCAGTCTATTCTGGAAGGACTTCAGACCCTTCGCTCCAATCCAAAACTCTCAGATGTCACCTTGATAGTCGAGGGACATGAATTCCCCTGCCACCGCAGTATCCTAGCCCTCTGCAGCCACTATTTCAATGCCATGTTTGCTGGCGACTTCTTGGAAAGCATTTCAGCTCGTGTAGAGATCAAAGAGGTGGATCCAGCCATTATGGAGACCTTGATTGACTTTGCTTACACAGGGAAGGTGACCATCAACCAAGGGAATGTGGAAGCCTTAATTCGGACATCCAACCAACTCCACTTCCCCGTCCTCCGGAAAGTCTGCAGTCGGTACCTGAGGCAGCAGATGGATGCGACCAACTGTTTGGGCATTTGTGAATTTGGGGAGCTGCATGGTTGCCCAGAAGTGTCATCCAAGGCCTGGTCATTTCTGCAGGAGAATTTTGAACTTGTGTCTCAACAAGAGGAGTTCCTGCAGCTCTCCAAAGAGAGGCTGGTTATCTACCTGTCCAACAACTTGCTCCAGGTACAAGAAGAGCAGAGTCTAGTTGAGGCTGTGCTGAGGTGGGTGAAGTATGAAAAGTCTGCTAGAGCCATGCACCTTCCAGAACTCCTTGATCTAGTGCATCTGGTTTCATTGCCAGATCAGTACCTGCAGAACCTCTTGTCATCAGAACCACTGATTCAAGAATCGGAGGCTTGCAAGACCATCATCACTAGACATCGTAGCACGGTCAGTTCTTGGAGGCACCACAGTACCCTGATTAAGCTCCAGTTTCAGCCCCAAAGCTAGAAAAGGGGTGCTGTGGTCCAATAGCTATAGGTGTCCTTAACTGGCGTGCCTAGAATCTGTGACTGTTCATCTTGGTATGCCAACTTCTTGTTTGAGATAAGTTTTCATTTCTTAATTAGCTATGAACCGTCACCTTTGATTGGCAGTGGAAGAGTTCCTGACCTTTCCCCACTAGTTCCCCTCTTTCTTCTCCTCTTCCCACCCGCCCATCCATCACTAAGTCCATTGACTCAGGAGGAACAAGGGTGTGTGTGCATGCAGTTTTCCTAGAGATGCCACTGTGAGGAGCAATGACTGACTCCTTGGTGTACATGGATTATGGTTATGTCTCTCCCAAAAACAGTTATAATTGGATCAGTACCAAAAAGGATAGTTTATTTAGATGGGCCTATCTGAATTTAAAGTGATCACAATTCCAGAGAAACACGTTAAATACTTTGTTCTAGCCCTTGTATTTTAAGAAGAACGTTTAAAGTATGGTCCAAGTGTGCCTAAATCAGTGCATCCAAATTAGTCTAAAAGACAGTGGAAAGTGGCAACAACCATCTGTGAGGAAAGCAGCTAGAAGTCCCTGCCATGGTCAGGGTAGTATTTGCAGTGAAGTATCCCAGAGTTTTATCTGAGAATTTTGCTTTACTGAATTACATCATACAAGGTCATTGTATAAAGTGTTGGAGAAAGGGGAGAGGTGTTTGGCTTCCAGAATCATTGTTTTTCCCCTCTTGTCTAAGTTGGAGAACAGGCCATTTGTCCAGCAGAGACTGAAGGCCCTGCCACAAAAGCTTGAGGAGGTGCTAGTGGTGGTGGGAGGCAGAGCTCTGGAAGAGAATGAAGAAGATGACCAGCAACCACTAATCTCCAGGAATTTTGCCTTTTATAACACTAAGACTAGTAAGTACCTGTCCCCAAACAATGTCAGAACTGCACTCTCCAGCTCAGAGCATCTTTACGTCAGGGAGCAACTAGGCTCATGGTACTAGGCACTGCAAGGGGATGGCAACAACTGAAGTGGTATAGCATTTAGAGGTAGGGGAAATACAATCTTCACCTTGGTACCTGTTGCTATCATCTTTATGAGTTGGCCTTTACAGGGTAGATCATGCTTGATGGTGCCACTCTGTAGTGTTTTGGGGAAATGCATGTTTCCAGACCCTTGGTGGTGGGTGGATGGAAAAGATGAGACCTGAATCCCTCAGAAACAAGACAGAGAACTAATTATTGCAGAACAACCAGAATATGAATACAGAGGGCCTAGTATACTTATTAAAGGTATTTAGTTGTATTACATATTAATATTTTTGTAACATTTAAAAGTAAGACTCTAGTTTAGTGCAAGGATAGCCAACATGGAGCTCTCTAGGCTACAGCTCCCATCAACCCAGCAAGTACAACCAATGGTCAGGGGTGATGGAACCGGTATTGCAACAAAATCTGGAGGTCCTGCCAGCTATCTCAGTGATTTTGTGTACACCAGTCAAGTTGTTTTAGCTCCTAGCGAGCAGTTTGGTAGAATATTATGCGTGCTGTTGTCTTTCTATCACAACCCCCCCCCAAAAAACACACACACACACAATGGGCTGGAAGTTTAACTTCATTTGCTCCTTTTGTTTTGTCTTCCTTTACGGAATTCCTCTGGAATCAAGAATAAAACCTCTCACCCTTCCTCCACAGAGTGGTTCCACTCTTTTATTGTTATTTATTTATTTGGTGATTATCCAGTTCTTACATTTGCCTTTATCTTGTGGCTGTTAAACGAAGAAGTTTGAAAAATATAGGTATATAAACATTTAACATTTAGACTTGCCATCTCAAGACACCTACCATTATCCAAAGCCACTTTCTGTAGCAGAAAGACTGTTGAGGGCAGAAGCAACCATGCCTTGGACTTCGACCTAGAATAATGCAGGCACCGACAAACAAGGATTTCAGTATGATGTAATGCTCTGTGCTCTTTTGGCGTTGGTGACTGCTGAGCAGCTGCATTCATCTCAGGCCAATGTTGACGTTGGAAGCTGTCGGGCAGGCCTGCAAATGCAGTGCATTGGGTAGAAAAACTAATTTGGAGAAGAGGACCTTTCTCATCGTTGGCATTATCTACGCAATATGATGCAATCGGAATGCATTCTGATAACACTGTGAACAATGAAGCAGATAATGACCATAGATAATTACCTTCAAACACACGTAGGTTTGAATAGGACTGTTTCAATATGGAAATGTTCCATGGAAAAGAAGTGCATTTGGTCTAATCATATCACTGTCATGGGTCATGGTCTTGATTTAGGGTAGTACTATGGAGTGATGGAACCCACAGGGGGCAAAGTCTCTTCACCTGAGAGCAGTAAAGAGTCTCAGAAAAACTAGAGCGTTTACTGGTTATACTGGTTACCTGGTTATAACACTTTGAGGGCCACTTACATATTTGGTTCTATTATTTCAGAAAGATGGAATGCTCTGCCTGATTTTCCAGACTACAATAAATGGGGTTTTTCTGTGATTGCTCTAAATAATGATGTTTATGTCACAGGTAAGCATAATACTCTCTCCAAGTCTATGTTGTTACTAAGCCTTTGAACCTTTTTGGCGTGTTCCCATACTAAGACATTCTGCTGAGATCTTGGGAGGATGGATTTAGTTGTTTGGCGTGTGTTCTGGTCTAAAACAGATAATTTAAATCAGGGCAGCCAGATTGCATAGTTATCTAATAAAATGTAAACCGAACCACAACCCACCATTTTGAGTCATATTTTGCTGACAGATTCCACAAGATTTTCAAGAGAACCAGAACTCCTAACAAAAATATCATGAGGGTGTTAAAACTGGCAGAGGAAGAGGAGTGTGGGGGCAGCGTGATCCCGGTGGGGTGCCATCATGGCTCCCCCTCCTCCCACGCTGGGCACCATGCCCCACCCCTACCTGCTCTCCGCCCCCCGGTGCCGGAGCATGAAGCTCCGCCACTGGGTGTTAAGCCATAATAATGTATTAAGCCGTAATATTGAAGTGCTTGTACAAAAGTGGCCACTAGGACTCTGTGTGAGTATGATGGCTATTTCCGTTTTCAGGTGGCTCCAGAGGATCACGAAATGACACATGGTCAACAACTCAGTCCTGGTGCTTCTGCCTCAAGGATGGTGCCTGGAAGCCCATTGCACCAATGCTGAAGCCACGAACCAACCATGCCAGTGCTGTCCTCAACGGAGAGATCTATGCCATTGGTGGTAGGGAATGAGATCTGTAACATGGGGGACTCTTGCTTTACGTGCATGGGAACAACAGGCACTAACAAGGATGAGGCTGGTTTAGTGTGGACAATATCATAATGTGCCTTCTGGCCATTCCAAATCCCTATACTACAGCTTGAGCAGAAGAGCCTGCCTTTGTAGGACTGAATTTCATACAGAAGGTTGTGTCATTTATATTCAGAGGACTTGGATGCTTAAGAGCCAGTGTGGTGTAGTGGTTAAGAGCAGTAGTCTCGTAATCTGGGGAACCGGGTTCGCGTCTCCGCTCCTCCACATGCAGCTGCTGGGTGACTTTGGGCTAGTCACACTTCTCTGAAGTCTCTCAGCCCCACTCACCTCACAGAGTGTTTGTTGTGGGGGAGGAAGGGAAAGGAGAATGTTAGCCGCTTTGAGACTCCTTCGGGTAGTGATAAAGCGGGATATCAAATCCAAACTCTTCTTCTTCTTAAGTCCATCAATTTCATTGGTGTACTGTGACTATGATTTAGTTGGAGACACAACCCAGACCCTACATATTAGACTTGTGGGTTATTTTAGCACTAGTGTTGCTCAGTGCAAATATCTGTAGGCCTTGACTGTGCTCAAACCTCCTTTCCCCCCACTTCTCACATTGTCTGTAGGCACCGCGGTGGACGTTGTGGAGGTGGAGTGTTATGATCCTTATAATGACAGCTGGTGCTTTGTGAGCCCTGCCTTGAAGTACGTCAGCAACTTCACCATCGCCGGGTGTCTTGGGAAGTTGTACCTCATTGGCTCTTGTGCTGTCAAATACAACGCATTAACCCTGCAGTGTTACAACCCTGCAATAGGTAAGAAGGAACAGAGGGGAACGTGTATGAATGGCTTTTCCAAAGCAGGCCATGGGCTCACTGAGCAGGCCAAGGGGGTGGGGCAGGTGCAAAACCAGAATCCTTTCTATTCTGCAATCTTGGAAATGGGCCCTGTGGCAGGGGCTTTGCTAGGTACTTAAAAGACCTGGGGCATAGACCCATGCAAAAATCAAAATGGCAGATGTCGGGTCTCATTGGCACTATGCTTTGTAAAATGTCCAGCCACCCTGTTTGCAGGGTGTGTGTGATTGAAAGGGGGGGGAGGGGCAGGAGATCAAGGGCCCAGGGCAAAAGGCCCAGAGCTTGGGCAGCTAGGAATAGGGGAAAAATTTGGTTCAGTTCATACTTAAAAGCAAACTTTGTTTGTACTTTCTGAAACAATTTGCAAACCAAAACGCGACGATCTTTTGAAATTTGCACCTCTCCTAATTTCACAATGCAGTTCCCCAGCCAATAGATGTGCATGAAAATGCATTTACTAGGATAAAATGAGCATATAGTTGCATATATTGGAGAAAATAAATACAAAAACACCTTGCATTAGGCAAAATTGCTTGTGAAAATGTGTATTAGACAAAATTGCATGAAGATGTATATTTAAGGAGAATTTTATACAAAAATGCTGAATCAACTTAAGACTGGAAAAATGAGAGGAAATGAAAGAAAGTGAAACTGATGTGAAAGTGAATTTGCCCATTCCTACTTTTGCCCATTGCCTCCCTTCCCATGCCCAGCAATGCCCCCTGCTCTGGTTTAGCTCTAAATTCCTTGTGAAAATGTTTTTGTCATCATTAGTATTGAAACTGAAGCCATTACTTCCTACCACATGTCCTTAGAAGAATGGGATGTGTGTTGAGGGACACATTACTTTTCCTCTCCCTCCCATTGGATTAAATACTATAAATATAAAACTGGCCGGTTGTTGATTTGCAGGAGAGGCCCTTTTGAGAATGCCATCACTTACAGAGTTTCACTTAATGGGCATGAGGGATGTATTTTGTGTTGCTTGCAGATTGTGAAATGCACCCCCTTCAGAGCTACGATAGTCCCCACTCTCTCTGTTTCTAGAAACAGTGTCAAGAAGACACATACTTTTAATTTGACCTTTTAGATTGCTTTTAGTACCGCTGTTGCTTGTGATGTTTTAAATGAAGCTTTATTGTTTTAAGGTTTTTATGATTATGATGTTGTTTTCATTGGTTTGGTTTGCTTAGTTTGTTTTATTGTTTTGAGTTTTGTTCTCCTTGCAGCTGAGCCACCCCTACCTAAGTGCAGTGCTTTATTTTTTCATTTCTGAGTGAATGCCAACTGTGTTTCCTCCCACTTAAGAATAAAGGTGTGCATTCACGCATGCCTGTGAAGTGGGGCCTACATCTGCTGCCAGCCTCTGGTGATGACAGCCCTTGCGAATCATTCTTCCCCCATCCACAGAATAGCCCCATCTTTCGTTCTGTTTCTTGGCCATGCCAAAGTGTTGTGGAATGTGGGCAGCTCAGTTTTATGTATGCAAATATGAACAGTGGGCTTGCTGTTAATTTCCTGCTGCCCATTTGACCTGTTTGAACCCTGATGCTGCTTTGGTATGGCTTTTTATTTCAATTTGTCTTATGTCCCAAAAGCTAATTTATATGGGGCAGAGGGAGAAGTTGTTAATGGGGTGTGACTTCCTGTACTGGCTCACAGCCCAGAGTATCTTCCGGCAGCTAATGCTAGACTTCATTTGTGTCTTTCTGCTGGAGACACAGCCTACTCCACTTCCTACTTCAGTTTCTGGAGTTGCTCCTAGTGCTCCTTGATCCAGCTGCCTATACAGTGGTACCTCGGGTTAAGAACTTAATTCGTTCTGGAGGTCGGTTCTTAACCTGAAACTCTTCTTAACCTGAGACACCACTTTAGCTAATGAGGCCTCCCGCTGCTGCTGCCGCACGATTTCTGTTCTCATCCTGAAGCAAAGTTCTTAACCTGAGTACTATTTCTGGGTTAGCGGAGTCTGTAACCTGAGGTACCACTGTACTTAGATGTGCAAGTGATCTATTTGCCACGTCTTTTAGAAAAACTCTCAGCTAGCATCAATTTGCTTCACGTAATCAGGAAAGATATTTGGTACGATGTGACTCAGGTTTAGTTGCCTGTGGGGGCCATGTGACAAACTGCAGCACCTTCCATTTTTGTCTCATGATGTTATGCTATATAGGAAGGACGTCGTTGATCCGTTTGCCATGTCAGCTCCCACCCACAAGCCCATCTCAGGATGTTACATAGCAAACACTAATAGTACCTTGGTATTCTTGATACCTTGGATACTTTTAAATGTGGCTTTTACTCATGTTCTCTTACACTGTTACCTGCCAGAAGACCTCATATACTCCTTTGGCTATTAACACAGAAGAGCTGTGGCTCAGTGGTAGGGCTTCTGCTATGCCTGCAGAAGACTCCCTGCCATCTTTAGGTAGGGGAATGCCCCCCTGCCAGAAACCCTTGAGGGCCACTGCCAGCCAGTGCACGCAATACTGAGCTAGTCGGACCAATGGTCTGACTCAGTAGAAGGCCGGTTCCTGTGAACCTATGCAGACGTTGTTTTCCTGTGATTCTCTTGCTTCCTAGCCCAGTAAAGGCAGCAGTGATGACGGGAATGATGTGATCAAAAGTACAACAAAGTGTGTTGAAAACTCACATAAACACACATGTCTATTGCAGCCAGGCTGAAATCAGGACAGGCTGTTTCACTGACGCTGGTTTTACATGTAAACAATCCTGACCTTTGCAGGACTAATCTAGGGCAGTCTCTTGTGACAATCTGCCCCTGCTCCATTTCTTGTCCATCTTCCTTTTTAGCTCCCCCATCCCCTGAGATTCGTATGTCATTCTAATATAGAATGTTTTTAATATATAAAATTATTATTATTATTATTATTATTATTATTATTATTATTACTACTACTACTATTACTGTTATCTTCTAGATGTGTGGAGTGTAATTGCATCCCCTTTCATCCCCAAATACCTCTCTGCTCCTCGATGTGCCTCTCTGCATGGAGCCATCTACCTTATTGGCGACAACACAAAGAAAGTCTATGTGTATGATCCAGATGCTAATATATGGCAGAAGGTGGGTAAGGGAGTAATGTTCTTTCACCACTATGTTTCAGGGAAGGTCTGTGGCTGTAGCACCCATAGAAGTAAATACAGATTTCTGTGGCCTATAGGTTTGTTATGGGGAGCGGGCGTTTTAAAATGCCGTATTTCTTTCCCCTGCTCCCCCCCCCCCCCGGCACTTTTCCAGAATGCGTAACCCAAAGTAATATGTGAACAATGCCTGAAGGATGAGTGCCCATGTTCCAGCATGGCAGGAAGCCTATTCCTTGAGTGAGGATACCCCTGGTAGCAAGCACAGCATGGCCTGTTCCTCCAGCCTGTTTGGCTTCAGTGAAGATGTGTGTAATGTTGTTGGAGGGTTGGTTTACGCAGCGTCACCCTCAAACCCTGCGGCAGCTGTTCGCATGGCGTCAGTGCTCAGCTGACTGTGTAGCGCCCACTCCAGTCCTCAGGACAGGTGCAAAGAATGCCCTGCCAGTCTCTCCATCCCCGTAGATCTATGAATAATGGTTAGTGCCGTCAGTTTCCGGCCTTCCATTGGTTATGCTCTTGAGGGCGGTCTCTTTAACACTTTCATGGCAACATCTTGTCATCAAGCAGTTTCTCAGCAAGCGTTCTGCCTGGTTGGACCCAAGAACTATTCCTCTGCAACCTCGCCCTGCGATCTTTTCATGGTGTTCTGCAGGAGAGGTGGACAGACGTTATGACAAACAAGAATAAAGCCCAGCCTTGTTAATAGTGTAACTACATACAGTTGAGGGAGGGAGACAGAGAATAAAGGAGATGGCTGACTTTTACAATTCAAGGGACTACACCTCTGGTGGCCAGTCTTTTCAGCAGGTGTAAGTTCGCAGTATAGCAGGGGCATTATAGTACACACACAGCCTCCCTTTGTGCTTCATAACAGTTTAGCATCTTCTCTACTAAGCTGGGAAGCAGACAGCAATGTAGTATTAAAGAAATCAGCTGGCGTGCAGCCCTGACCTTGTGCCACAGGCTCAGGGGTCAGCCTGCTACAAACTCCTGCTGCATCTACCACTTCTGGCATATGCGCCCTACTAGATTGGACACCCATTGCTATGCCATATCAGGGATGGCATGTCTATACATGCCTAAACATAGGCAACAAGACCAAGTGAACTCAAGTATATGTAGCATTTCAGATTTGCTTGGCTTAGTAGATAGAAATAAGTAAATGTGTCAAAAATGTATAGTTAAAGTGTGCTTAAAAATGCATACATTCAAGAAAATAGAAGGCTTTCTATTAGGGGAAATTGCTTTGCGTTTTGAGGTCCCCAAGCCACCCCCAATAACTCACACATCACATGTAATTTTTGTTTAAGGTTTTTGGCATAATTTTGGCCACAACTTTATTTAAATACATAACTGTGAGTGGTTGCTTAGGCATTGGTTCCGACTATCTGTCCCACCTCCCAGCGACAGAACTGACTTCCAGATTCCAGTGAAAGCCAGTCAGGGAAAACAATATTGGGGAGAAATTAAGCTGGGCACCAGACCCTCACCTCTCCCCGCATGCTCCCAGAGGCCTTGCGTGGCCCAAGCCCGATGCCAGGGACTTGGACAAAAGCATGGCAAGCCCCTGGATTCCTTTAACGGAATTGCCTTGCAACACCAGCATTTGGAGGGGTAGGCACTTACCCCTCCACCAACCAATTTTTTAACCAATGCCTAACCGCAAACCTTACAAGTTGTGACGATTTGCTACGCAGTAGGCAAAAACCAAATGGCTCCAGCCAATCAGCCAAATGGACAAAATTCCTACCAGGCCCCTGCCCCAAAAGCAGGCAACCCCATGACAGGCATAGCAAGGTCAAGCACAAAATCCCCATTTCAGGGAGGATGGGCGGGTGATCCAATGCACGCAGCAAAAGAGGACGCTCAAAGCTGCGTGCCCAGTATTTAAAACCTTTGAGCCCAACCCACAAATTGGCAACATCCAAATCTCCCCAGAAACACAAGCACCCAATCACATCCTATGGCCATCCAAACAGATCAGCCCAGCAACAGTGGGGTGGCCTGCTAGACCCCACCGCAACATGTGTTCTCTATTAGTGAGAACACGCTTTGTAAAAATGTGTGTATTAGGCAAATTTGCTTACAAAAATGTGAACATTGCAAGAAAATTACACTAAAGTGCTGAAGAATTTCCGTGATGTCTTTAAAAAAAATCTGCAAACTGAATTTAAGCGTGGAAAAACAGAGAAACTGAAATCAATCAGTTCATCCATCTCTAATCCTACAATGCGGTACACACTTACCTAGGAGTCAGTCCTACTGAACTTAATGGGACTTGCTTCTGGATAGACATGCCTAGAATTGCACTGCTAATGTCTTTGGAATTAGAGCTCTTAACTGAATAACGTTGTTAATATACAAATAAATATATCCTGCATTCATGTAATTGTAGATATGTTACTCGCTGCCATTGCAAAGAGCCTCATCCTCCAATCTGAGGATGGTTCACATGCTCCTCCATCACACACGTGTGTCTTGGCCTGTTCTCTGAAGTACGGGCTGCTATAATCAAACTTTTTGCACCCCACATTTCAAGCAAGAGATGCAAAAAGGACCCCATTTGGACTTTTCTGCTGGACAAGGTATCTAAGGCTAGTGTGTACCAAATCCAGCTTTTTTACCTGTTATAGAAATACCCAGACAACAACTTAATAACTCTGCTAAGGAAAGGGTGCAAGGGGTTTGATGATATTAACTTGCACTATATATTTCAGCCACTGGATGGCAGCACAAACCCCCGTCATATGATTCCATCAAGGAACTAGGTGCAAACTGTATGTTGCCAATCTGCTGTCTTGTTTACAGCGGTTTGCTCTGCGGTTGTTGTATATGATTTGCCACATAAACACAGATCCAGATCATGTCCACTCTGTTTGCAGGTGCAACAGCTTCACACCCTCCATGAAAATGGAGGGATGGTACCTCTTGGAGGAAAACTCTTTGTCACCGGAGGATACTGGAAGGGCATGGATGGTGACTATCAGGTGGAGATGGAAATTTATGACTGCACTAAGGATGTCTGGAGAAGGGAAGGAGCCCTCCCATGCTTATGGCTCTACCACAGCTCCTCCTCTATCTTCATGGATACTTCGAGGTGGAGGGAACCTTTCCTAGGAGACCATTTGTGAACAGAGGGTGGAACAAGGCCTCACAGCACAGCAGTTCCTGCCACAAGTTCGGAAAAGGAACAGAGTTTTCAGTATCACACTTGTACACTTCCTTTTGCCTTTTTTGTTCAGACCGTTTGAATGGTTCTATCCCCCCCCCCCCGACTACAGCTCTTGTTGGGCTGAATCACCTTGCCCCCACATAATTAGGATGGATAACTTTGGTCACAGCACTAGCACGAAAACACCAGTGCAGAACGTGAAATGATAACCTGCCTTTATAAATTGCAAGAAGCGAGGGGTTAAAACAAAAAACCCTGCAATGGGCATATCGTCAGAAACAAAAGACTGTGTTAACCTCTACGGTTACACATAGTGCCAGGCTGCCTTGACAAGCGTCTACCAACATAATGTGTGAATTAGGAACTTACAGAACTTGGCCAAGAAAACTTGGCAATTTTAAAAACATTGTTCAGTGTCCGTTCTGGAACGATGCCGCAGCTGAGACCTGTGAGATTCCAGTGCACAGCACATGATGAGTATTATGCTCATTATGCTAGAGAACCTGACTTCCCTGAGCAATGCTACCCACAGTTAAGTGTGCATAAGTCCATTGATGTCATTGATTGCTTCACTCTTTTGGGCTGTGGCCAGAGTCCAAAAGGGGCCAGATGTAACGTGAGCCAGCTGTAAATTAAAACTAGAAGTCTCTCAGTGCTAATTTGAGATCGTGGTGACTAAGATCGATGAGTGACATTAGTGACCCATTTATCACAAGTTTCTCTGGTTTCTCTGGAATTCTTATTTTTATATCTGTTTTTATTGCCCTAGGATTCTTTCTGCACTTCACGAGGCACATTTTCTGTTCAGTTTAAATATCTTGCATGTGGACTGTATGAATTTTACCTGTAAAATGGAGACTCACCTCTTCCTGTTGATTTCTACAATTCATCAGTATGGTCAAGAAATCTGACAATAACTTCATCATCAATTATGTAGTCTTTTCTTTCTACTGTTGGTGCTTGATTAAGTAACTATTTTCTTTTAGGTAGGTTTTAAATGCTGGACAGTCACAGAAGCCCCCTTCCATCGTCATTATAGGAGTGTTTTATATGAATCATACGTATGTAGCTGACACAAAATGCAAAGGAGAATTCAGTATAATGTTGACAGGGGACACGGGTGGCGCTGTGGGTTAAACCACAGAGCCTAGGACTTGCCGATCAGAAGGTCGGTGGTTCAAATACCCGCGACAGGGTGAGCTCCCGTTGTTCGGTCCCTGCTCCTGCCAACCTAGCAGTTCGAAAGCACGTCAAAGTGCAAGTAGATAAATAGGTACTGCTCCGGCGGGTAGGTAAACGGCATTTCCATGCACTGCTCTGGTTTCACCAGAAGTGGCTTAGTCATGCTGGCTACATGACCCGGAAGCTGTACGCCAGCTCCCTCGGCCAAAAAAGCGAGATGAGCGCCGCAACCCCAGAGTCAGTCACGACTGGACCTAATGGTCAGGGGTCCCTTTACCCTTTACCTTTTTATAATGCTGACAAAATTGAGATTGTGGGGTTGAGCACAGCAAGATGAAATTCAATAAACACAAGAGTTCATTCTGGCTTGGCCAGGTGACAACTTAGGAAAAAAAGGGGACATTTCTATTTGTCCAGGTTAGCCTGGGGGAAAGCTTACTTCTATGAAAGCTTGTAGGGTAGCTCTCTAAATTCTTTACCTTGGCTTATGAGATGTTTATGAAATTCTTACTTTGATTTATGCATAGAGCCCCTCCGAATGCTATGACTCATCAAATCCTAATAAAATAATAATAATTAATAATAATAATCCCACATCAATATGACTGGTTTTACTATTTATGTAGGGTTGCCATACGTATGGGAATTCCTGAACATGTCCTCTTTTGGGTGTCCTACATGCCAACCCAGGAGGAATTTTACATTTTAAAACAAATGTCCTGGATTTGGGGTTTAAGTGTGGGTGGGTGACTCTGGCGCAGGTGACTGGGCTCTGCCATGGGTGGAGAGGCTATCAGACAATTGCCTTAAAAAAGCTCAACAGCTTTTTGTGTCTGCATTTTTACCTCTTGAAATATGGCAACCCTAATTTCTGTATTAAGTCTGACTTTTTCAGGGTGGATAACTACATTCTTTTAGGTGGTTTATCTTTCAAACAAACCTATGAGGTAGGCCTCTATCTTTGCTAGTTACAGGTGGAGCAATGTCTATTTATACCCCATCCCCCATATCCTCACTCTTTCATCAACCAAGCCAGGTGGGGTACAAATGATATAAGAATTGTTGTTATTATTATTAGCTGCATGGTGTAAGTTTTCCCCAGTCTCCGATTGGCTTCCAAACAGCTGGAGCCTTTTGATAATATTTATTGGCAGCCACCTGCTAACAGCTGCCTCGCAACACCTGGCTGTGTTCTAACTGGAAGGGAGGAACAGCTGCTGAAGAATCTAGCAGGTGGAAAGGCTGGCTTGTCTTTCTCTTTCCTCCTGACGTCAAAGGACACCCAGTGGATGGGTAAGAAGACCTCTTGCTTTGCTCCACCCCACCCTGCTCCCTTACTTTGAAACTCAAAATGCCAGAAAGATTGAAATTATGTCCATAGTTGTGGTTGTTGTTGGCATCTGTCTGTCTCAAGAGATAATGGAGTTTGCCTCCCTTCCCTCTAGAAACCACCTTTTTGACCATTGGGCCCTCTGTTGGTCTCGTCCACTCAATCCTCCGGAGCCTGTCTTTGCATGCAGGAGAAGTCCCTAACTCTGTGAGGGTTTGAGACCCATCAGCTACCCTTTCTTGGTTTAGTTGGCCAGTCAGAAGCTGTTTGCCAGGGTGTGGCTGCTGTTGCATGCTGACAGCTTCTAGGAGCCACAGGTAAGAGCTGAGTGCAGGGTGGAGGCCAAAGGCGGCCAAACTTGCACATGTTGGCACATCACTTGCTTTTAACTTGCTGAGATAGAAAAACAGGAGCATGAAAAGCTAGGGTAGTGGAGGAAGACATATAAGCTTCCTTGCTGATTTGGTTGCACATAATGTTCCTATAAAATCCTGTCCGGTGTTGTGGTTGTTATCATTTATCATTGCAGAATTATTTAATACTGTACAGTAATCTGTAAACTTGCATCCAGTTTATAAAAAAGAATCATTTTAAGAAGAAAAGTCCTGGGAAGTGCTTATTTTACACTGTAGTTATAATACCGAGCCATATATGTGTTTGTGTATGTACAGTATATGTATACTTTACTCACACCTCTGTTATACTGAATATCATTTTTGCTTGCAGTCAGCTGCCTTGGTGGCCTGAGATCAGGCAGGAAAGGCGGAATAGAAACATTTTAGATAATATGTACAAAAGCAAATTATTTGTAATCAATGCACAGGCTGCAGGGTGTGGCCTTCCAGATGTTGGACTCTACTCCCATTGGCCCTGGCCAGCATAGACAATAGTCAGGGATGATGGGAAGTGTAGTACAACAACATTCGGAGGACAACAGCTTTCCCACCCTTGTCTTACTGGAACAGGCACTTTCTGCCACACAATGGAGCACCAGTGTAAAAATGATTAGATGTGGCTGATGTAACAGAGTTTGCAGTTTTCCGGCAATAGAATACAAGTTATCAGGGAATCTGTATACATTGACAACCCTTCTACACTACATTTGTTTTCAGGAACAGATGGAGTTTTCATTCCCATGACTTCATCCGTGTGGTCCTTCCCTTCACGGAAAAGGAGAGTGAGAGCGAGAGAAACAGCTTGGTTGCATCACTCTGCTGGGAACAGGGGGCCAGGGCAATGACATGAGAGCTCAAGAATGAAGCACAGATTTCACACAAGCGTGGAGAGGAGAGTTGATTTCGTTTCTCCTCTCCCCCCTTCCCTTCTTCATGGTAGTTCTACATCTATATCCCATCAGTAAATTCCCAGCATTTCACTTAAACCTGACCCTAAAAGAACGAGGAGCTGACATCCCAGGCAAAACAGTCCTGTGCATCCATCCTTTAGTTTAGAACACTCGCCTAAGAATGGTAGGTAGATGTGGTGAAGTAGACGGAGTGCTGGACTTGGAAGTCCTGGCTGCAAATCCCCACTCAGCCAGAAATCTCACTGGTGACTGAGGTTTTTGAATGTATGGTCCCGTTCAAACATCACAGTAGCTGGGTTTGTACACGGCACAAAGCAGCGGAGGAATGACAAGGGTGCTGGGAGTTGTTTGGAGAACCTTAACAAATTACAGCTCCCAGAATCCTTTGGGGGAAGTCATGCAGCGGCAGTGCATACCATTTCGCTGCTTGAGGCAAAACAGGAAGTGCTGCCCTCTTCTGCACCACCTCGGCAACTCACCTGCCACTGCCAGCATTATCTCCCTGGAAATCTCACAAGACTTCTCACGCTCTGTGTGATCTCATGAGATTTGGGCAAGACATCACAGGAAATTGGTGCCAATGCCAGCTCCATTTCTCCGCCAGTGGCAGGTGGGCGGGGCACCTGTGGGGGCACTGTCTCGGGGGCTTCTGCTGCCTGCGGGGGTTGCCTCACCCCACATCATGGGTGGGTCTACCCTGAAGCCATGACTGTTTAAAGTGGTATGGTCATGCTTTGGTGCAAGTATGGCCTAAGCTATACTTAGAGCAGGCCCATTGAAATCAATGGTGCTTAAGTCCATTGTTTTAGTGGGTATTTCTCTTGAGTATGGCTCTTCAGAGGAGATCACTTCATGTTTCCATGATCACTTGAACCAAAGCAGAAGATTCCTCCATAGACTTTCATCATTCCATTCTCTAGCTTGTGTTTTAGAGATGTCACTATATGTGCATTTATTGAAGGTCTAAATCAATTTGATCTGCTGGCAACTCTTTTGTTATCATTAATAGTTCTAATATATATATGTACCAGACATGGACAAAGAATTGTGATATAACCTCCCTTCTCCTCCACCCCTTTGGCCCCCCTCAGCATAATGAATTAGGGCTTTGTGTCATTCCACGCACATAAACAAAATTGCTTTGGTGATACCTGTAGAGAATTGTTCTTTTTTTACTAGGCATTTTGCATTTGTGTTTAACTGAGACACAGCCATACAACGTTCTTCTTGTTTAACATTCAGCAGAAATATATTTCCACAACGGCCTTGAAACTCAAAGCTCCTCCAGTTGACCTGTTTATTGAGCATTCAACCAGATTTGCTTGGCCAAACCTTATGTGGAGGTTAATCTGACTTCTGCTCGTCATTGAGCATTCATCCAGATTTGTTTACAGGGAGGTCATTTGGCAATGGAAATTCACCCTTGTTTTCGCATGCAATCGAGTCCTTCCTGCAAAATAGCAACAGTCTGGGGGCGACCCTAAGAATCCTTCCTTCTAAATGCTGTGGTTATCAGAGCATTTTGGTTTTTGTGTGGTATGAAACTCCTCCATTCACTAGGCAACGAAAAGTTGTTGTTTCTTTAAGTGCTGCGAAAATGTGGTACCTCGCAAAGAGAGAGTGAAAGAACATGAAGCGTCAGCTGTTGCTTTTGCTGTTTTTATCGTATTTTGCTGTTGCTGTTTTTATTGCTTTTATTTGCTGTTTTGTTTTTGTTGTTGTTTAGCTGTATTGCCTATATTCCCTCTATGGATTTTAAATGTTGGCATATGATGTCTTGGGAATGGAGGCAAGATATGGGATATAAATATAATGATGATATGTGCACCATAAAATAATTTCACATGTACTGCCCCCCCCCCAAATAGAATTTGAATAGAAGGCATTAGGGAACATAAAGATGTGGCGCCAGATGGGTACAAGTGTGTAGATGAGGTATAGACCCATCCTCCAGAGTCCTTCAGGTAATGGGCGCCAATAATGAGAGCCAACATGGTGTAGTGGTTAGAGTGTTGGACTAGGACCTGGGAGAGCAGGGTTCAAATCCCTGATCTCTTTAGTCACAGTCTAACCTACCTCGCAAGGTTGTTGTGATTAAAAAATGGGGGCGGGGAGGAGAGCCATGTACTCCACCTTGAGCTCCTTGGAGAAAAGGCGGGATATAAATGCACCAGCTAAATAAATGGAAGGACGAATCAAAATAATTAACATTAGAGAGCATAAAAATGGAGGTGGCGCAGGATGGGAACACGTGTAGAACAGGTGGGGAACCTCTGGCTCTCCAGGTGTTGCCGAACTCCAGTAATTAATCTGTATCTCCCCCAGCCTCTCCCTGAGCAGACACTTCCTATGGGAGAAATGGAAGAATTCCTGCTTCCTCCTCCCGCCCCGCGGCATTCGAATTACAACGCGAGCTCCGCGAGCCTCCGGTTGTTGTAGTTGGCGATTGCTGCCCGTAGGTGGCCCTCTAAACCCTCGCCTCAAGTGGACAGAGGCGGCAACTTCTGTGAGGCGGGGAATTCAAGCTCTTTAAAGGAAGGGAAAGCAGCGGCGACCTTTAGAGGGGCGAGGTGGACGGAGGGGCAGCAGCCCGAGGCGTCTCGGAGAGGGCACTGGAGGGGGTGTTGCGAAGAGGGCGAGCCAGGTGCCCCCCAGGCAGCCAGAGCCGCCAGCCGAAAGAACCGCAGGACTTCGGCAGCCTTGATAGGAGAGTTTTGTCCAACAGAAGACCCAGGAAATTGCCCTGTGTCATTTGGTTGGAGCTTTTCAGTCGAAGGAAAAATAGTTCCCCGAGTCCCTTGACTTGTAGGGGACCATCCCATGATATTTTTTCTGCCCGTCCAAAAAGAGGCAATTGATAAATCCACTGGAAATTCCTTGGTGAGGTGTGTGGGTACCATAGTATTTACTTTTCTTTTCATCTTTTTCTATTATTATTATTATTTAATTGAAGAAGCCTGACAGTCTTGATTGGGTCTGCCCTGAAAAAGTAAACAAGCCAGGCATTGCTGGAAAGAGCAGTGGATAATTTCTTCCTGCACTCCATTCTTCCTTTCTGGAATCCCCCCCAGGAATATCGACTGCTGCCCATCTGAAGGTCCGCAGCTTAATCTTTGCCCTGTTCTTCGTGAGGATCTTTTGCCAAGGCCTAAATCCAGGAGTCTGTCTCTATAGAAACTACCAGCGTGCTTGTGTGCCGGAGGATGGCTGGACCCCTCCTTTCCAGCTGTCCACTTCGATTACTAGCCATGGGACTGCTAGCAATGACTTTTTGTGCCAGCTCTATGGAAACCGAAAAACATGGAAACAGAAGGAGCCAGGAGAAGAAATCCGGATGGAATGACTCTCTCACGGGACAAAAAACAAGCAGCCCTCCCTTGTCATCATCCAATGACCCGGTAAGGACAAATGCTACTCTCAGCTCACTATTTGGGGTGTCTTTAACCCATGCCTTAATTGAAGTAAACTTTCCCCTTTGAATTTAGCCCACAAGGGCTAAAAATGGGGGTAGAGAACGGAGAAAAGAAAGTTGTGCCCAAGTAAGAAAGAGTAGGTTTTGCTTTGGAACGTCATGTAGGGGAATATTTGCACAGGCAAGTGTGAATGTGTGTCTCCTTCTTTTGCAAATAGTCTACTCCTATGTGATCCTATGTGCAGGTAGTTACTTGGTAATAGTTCCCACCGAGCTCAGTGGAACTAGGTATGTATAGCCACAATCCATTTTACTTCTGTTTTATGTGTGTTGCCATTTCAATGTGGGTTAAAATACTTCTGTTTTAAAAAGTGGTGGCCCTAGTATGCCCACATGCTTATCTTTCACTGAGTAAAGGAAGAACACTTTGCCCATTTTCCAGCTAGTAGTAACACTTTGAAATACCACTCCTTTCTCTAGATTGTTCAGATGTACAGCTCAAGGGATAGCAACCTATATACTTGAGCAGAAAGGAGAGAGGGTGCTAACACTTTCCTAACTGCCCCCTCGTCCTGCAACATGGGGATGCTCCACTTTGACTGGTCTTAGTCTACAGCAGAGAT
This sequence comes from Podarcis filfolensis, assembly GCF_964270895.1. Classification (NCBI taxonomy): domain Eukaryota; kingdom Metazoa; phylum Chordata; class Lepidosauria; order Squamata; family Lacertidae; genus Podarcis; species Podarcis filfolensis. The sequence continues at coordinate 38,941,078 of NC_139608.1, read as the reverse complement.
GGGGAACCTGTGGCCTTTCATCTGTTGCTAGACTACAAGTCCCATCATCCTCTGACCATTGGCTATGCTTACTGAGGAGCTAGAAGTCCAACAACATATGGAGAACTGCAAGTTATCTAGCCATCCTTGCAGGGGTGCCAACTTGAATAATATACTGGGGGGCAGGTAAGCTCCACCCTGCAAAATCAATCACAAGGCCATTTGAACACACACCATTTGAATGGCATGGTACACACACCATTTGAATGGCAATGCCCATCAACTTTGGGGGCCCTGGCCCCTCAAATATTTTATTAGGGGGCCAAAGAGACCTCAGCCCCTAGAAATTGGCTCCTATGCATCCTTGCTTCACAGCAATCGCAGTAGACCAACTATAGAAGATATGTGAATTCTTGGAATTACACTGAATTCTACTAGCAAAGAATGCAGCTGGCCAATCTACTGGCATTACAGGGGGTCAGACTAGATGAGCCTTGGAGTCCCTTCCAACTCTACAATTCTATGATTCAAAGATGTTTTGAAATGGAGCTATTTCCTCTGGTATGAGAGAAAGGCCCAAGACACTTGTTAATATGGAAATCATATAGTCAAGCATGACAGCAGTATGCACTTCTTAACATGTTACCCAGACCCTCTCTGGCCATCTCCCAACCATTCCCTTTCCTAGGGAACTGATTAAATCAATTAAGCAGGGGCATTTGCAAAGACCGAGGGCATCTGCCAGCACAAAAACATCTGGCAAAGTATTCTTGCTGCAGAATAATGTAACATTCAGCTTTCTATAGGCACCTTCAGCAGTAAACCAAATCACGGCAAGTAAGGCAGATGATGGAGTGTGTGTATGGGTTTGTGTTGTAGGAGGGAGGGGGAGATCCTGTAGGGTGCCCCTGCCCTGCCTACTTTCAGTGCATGAGGAAATGCGGCTGTAAAAGGTTCCCCTTCTCTGATGTTGGCTGAAGGAAGCACGATTGACACATGGATACAGCAGACCTTACGAAGATGCTGAGCAAAGATAATCCTCAACGTATGTTTTTGGGACAATGTGGGGTGTGTGTGTTCGTGTTCCTGGTTGTCTCTGCCTTTCACATGCCTTTTCTTTTACTTCTCATGACATAAAGGAAACTGCTGCAGGAAAGATTCGCAGGGATGAATCCCGGGCTGCTTGGATGCTTCTTATGAACAACGGGGTGAACAATAAAAAAAGAAGCAAAAATAAAGCCAAAAAGTTCAAGGTAAGCAATATTAACAGTGTCCTCATCTTGACTCACTTGTCTTCAAAGTCTGTTCAGATAAGGGATTCTGAGACTCTTTTCATACTCTGTTTTCATGTCTGCTGTGCACTCACTGCGTTTCCAGCACAGCTCTTTAATCAGTGTTCACATGACATTATCCAAAATGGATATGTATAAAATATCACTGTTTGATGAGTTGTTTCTCAAACCAGGCTCATGCTGATTGAAATCTTAAGCGGTTCCTAATTCATCTCCAGTCAGGGTGTAAACACCTTTGCATGGGGGGAAACTACAGAAATGAATCTGACACTAATGAAACTGTGCTGATGTGTACAGTGGGTGAGGGGGGCGACTGTGGGTAACCCCCCCCCAAAAAAAATAACCCTTCACTGCACTGCACTGTAAGGTGGTAATGCAAACATGTCCTCAGATTGACATTCTGAGCCTTCCTAACTGTTGGAGCCTCCCTAAATTTAACCAAGACAGTTTAAAGTCCCCCTCCTCAAGCAGTGGTTCATGGCTGCATGCACTTTAAGAGACACAGAGAAATTGCTGCACAGAAATTAAAACCTTGTGAAAGAAAGACTGCTCCCTCTAGTAATAGTGTTTCACCAAATCCCACTCATAGGATCTCCAGCATACAAATTCCTAGAGTATGGTCTGACAGGGATATGAGGAGTGTGTGGGAACAACATATACACCATCTTTGGTTCCATGAGAGAAGAAAGGCCGAATATAAATGTACAAGGTCTGTTGTGTTGTGTTGTGTTGTGCTGGTTAGAGTGTTGGACCAGGACCTGGGAAATGAGGGTTCAAATCCCCAGTTAGTCATTAGGTGACATTGGGTCAGAAACTGTCTTTCTACCTAGCATACCCGACAGAGTTGTTTTGAGGATAAAACAGGAGAACCTATGTGCCGCCTTGAACACTCTGGAGGAAAGGTGGGATTAAAATGCAATAACAGTAAAATAAATAGAAGGTGAATATTTATTTCATGAATGGTTTGGGGAGAGGGAGTCATGTTGATGTTGATGTTGATATGAGACGTATCTTCCCATGTGAACCTTTGCAAGTGAAAAGGACCTTTCTCTTCCCTCCTAGTACTGGAGCCCCTTTCAGGTAATTAAATAAAGCATCTTGAAGCAAGAGCACATCAGACCAGCAGAAGCAGCCTTTAGGAGCCCAGAGACTGAGAGTTGATGATAGCTAGGCAGACAATAGGTTTGGTGGTTGATGTGAATAAATATGGATCTAAAATACTGTCCTCTATTTCTTTCGGTTCTAGTTTGGCATTCCAGGACCCCCTGGTCCACCAGGACCCCCTGGAGCCTTAATCACCCAGGAGGAGCTGCTGAGAGAATTCAGATTGCTGTTTAAAGGTATGGAGGTTGTTGCTCTCCAAGCAAACATACCTTGTTTGCCTTAGGCACAGAATAATGAATTGGGCCCTTAATAATAGGTGACATTATTTTATTTGACATTATTGTTGTCTTAATGTACCTGCTGGGTTTTGATGGAGACTTTACTTTTGGAGTTCTACTCTTGAGGACTAAGATACGCTTAAAATATGATATTAGATTCCTGCATTACAGGGGGTAGGACTAGATGACCCTTGTGGTCCCTGCCAACTCTACAGTTCTATGATTCTCTGTTGTTGGGGTTATTTGCCCTGGCTTTGGATTTCTTTAAACCACAAACATGATTAAACTTGCAATTAAAACTGTGGCTGTTGGCAAGGTCAAGAATATTAATCCAATAAAAATAATTTATTATTTATACTCCGCCCATCTGGCTGAGTTTCCCCAACCACTCTGGGTGGCTTCCAGTCGAGTGTTAAAAACAATACAGCATTAAATATTATCCAAGATTGCAACATCCAAGTTAAAAAGGTATATTCTAAGAGGAGTGCAATCCATGCCACTTTTCTGCTGTTAGAATTCAGATTCAGTCAGTGTTTTGTGTGTGTGATGGTACGTATCACCAGTATAGATTACCAGCTCCCCTTCTTCTGCCGCCCATGGCAGCCATTATGCAGATTCCAAGTGGACCTTCTAGGATACTGGTTTTCATATACAGGAATTCCTCCAAGAATTCTGCTATTACACAGGCCTCTAAGACACCCCCTTCAGTAACTTCAACCTTGCATCTTCTCCAGCCAAAGCTGGTAGGGAAACTCAGAGGTGAAGCATGGGGGTGGGTGGGCAGGGGGCCATGGCCCTGGGCATACATGTCTGATAGGGCACAACCAGGCGCCCCCACTACAGGTTCCTGTGGGGAGGCAAGGTAAGCCAAGCCACGTCCGCGCTGGGCCTTCGGAGCTGGGGCAGTGGTAGTAGTAGAAGAAGTGAAGTTTGGATTTGATATCCCGCTTTATCACTACCCGAAGGAGTCTCAAAGCGGCTAACATTCTCCTTTCCCTTCCTCCCCCACAACACACACTCTGTGAGGTGAGTGGGGCTGAGAGACTTCAGAGAAGTGTGACTGGCCCAAGGTCACTCAGCAGCTGCATGTGGAGGAGCGGGGACGCGAGCCCGGTTCCCCAGATTACAAGACTTCCGCTCTTAACCACTACACCACACTGGCTCTCCTCCTCCTCATAGTGCCTCCTTCTCCTCATTGCCGGTATCCTGATGATCCCCCAGCCCCTGGGGAGGGAGGGTGTAGCATCTTGTGCTCCCCTTTGCTGTCCAATGACTCATCCCCTGGCCACGATGCTGCCTCAGCTCTTCTGGGGCTCCCTGGGGGCTGTGCCCTGGCCCACTGGTCATACTGCTTGTGAGTTGCAGTCCACCATCTAGATTGCCCCCCCCCGTTTCTCCACCCTTGCAATCCAAATTGGATTCTGCCATAACATCATCATGCTCAGATTCACCACTAAGCAGAAGTCAATGAAGGGGAGCCGACTGAGGATGTCATGCACTAGACATTAAGGAGCAGGTGTGGCCTAGCAGTAGTCACGTTTTCCCTTTCCCACCCATGGATCTGAGCTACAGTCACCAGGATCCTAGCAAAGATTTCCACTCTTAAACTGTGGGATTTGTTACCACAAAGATGTAGTGATAGCCACCCATGGAGGTTGCTTTAAAAGGGCCTTAACTTCCATGAATTTGCCTAACAGTTATCACTAGCCATGATAGTGGCTACATCTGATGCTGGTGCCAAAAGTGTCTGTGAGTACCACTTGTTGAAAATCACATGGGAAGATTGCTGATCCTGCCTGTGAATTTCCCTTGGGCATCTAGCTGGCCACTGTGAGAACGGAATGTTGGACTTGTTGGAGCTCTGGTCTGATCCTGCAAACTCTTAAGTCCAGTATTTTTACTGCTCTAGAAACAGGTGAACATACATTCCAACGAGCCAGCTGTCCAAAATAATACAGATTCACAAAGTCTTGGGACTGCCAGTGTTAAGATGGCTATAGGCATATTGACTAGTGTGACCTTGTTGTGTTTGAAAGCAAGTAGGTGCAGGTTTGGACTTACAGAGAACGTGAGTGGGCCCACCTCAGTAACAGGGCTTTGTGTTTTGGCTGTTCAGGTGTAATCAGGGAACGGGAAAGGATCAGTCAGAAAGCCTGTGACAACTGCCAAGAAGAAGATGACAACAGGTCCAGAGGAGAAGATAACTTTCTGGCCCAGATTAGTGGACCACTTCTAGAAAGCAGGGAGCATGGGCGAGTGCAGGCAGCTTTCCACTGTCGGACCCGGAGAAACATTTCAATTGAACGGCGGTCATTGCAAGAACTTCAGTTCTATTACATAGTGAGTAGCTTGGTGTCATTTCTTCTTGCAAATGTCAGCAAAAGGGAAGGTAGTTTTTGCTTCAGTATCCCTAACAAGACAACCAACCCTATAAATCCTGTCTTAACCCCCCCCCCCATCTCGTGATTTCTAAGGGTATTACGAGTGTGTTCTGCAACTGATGATCTAAATAACTGAAACCTGGTTTTCCAGAATTTAAGTTGTCCCTGGAAAAAATGTTTAGATACACAATAAAAACTCTGGAAGCTGCCACCATTGATGGAGAAATATCTGTGCACCAGGCTCTGAATTTGTTTGGCCAAGCTAGACATATGTCCCGTTATAAAATATTGCCATATTTTGTTGTTCATCTCATAACTATGCATCCCTCTTAAGTATGTTCACAAGTGATCCACGTTCGGTCCCTTTTCCCTTTTATGAATGTCTGAACCTTGGTTCTTGAAGGGTGTTCTTCAGCGCTCTATTTCCATGCACCACAGGGAAAGCTGGAACAATTTTCTCCCCCGCTTCATAATCCTTTTGTTGTTGTTGTTGTGCGTAGCCTAAAAAAGAAGAGATGTTCCACCGCGGCCTAGGGCTAAACCTTAACAATGGACAATACATAGCACCTTTCAGTGGATACTACATCTTCACTGCCACGTTGCATATTGGTAAGTGTTTAATTAAAGCAATACCATGTTGGATTCTTCAAGATAGAAATGCTAAGTAATTTGGAGCTGGCAGTTAATTATCCCCACCCCACTCTCTTACCAATGTTTTTAAAGAAAAGTAAAGTGCACATTCTAGAAATAAGAACCTGGAAGCACTATGGAGTTTGACATTATCAACTCTAGATCTGTAAACATCTTGGGTAATAACGTAGCCCTGAATTCAAGGAGAAACGTAGCAGGGGAGGATTCTGTAAGCATCTTTAGTAATGACATAAAAAGTTGACTTTGCAGTGTAATGTTAGTGTTGGAATTTGCTTATCAGTTTCAAGTGGATGTCTGATTTCAGCTGAGCATTCTCTGAGGCAAGCTGAATAGCAGCATAAAGGTTGCATATTGAACAGAGCAAAGTTCAGTGAAGCTCTGAACCTTGGGTAGGCCTTTTAGACACTGTCAGATAGCCTCCAGCTGCTGGTGTCAAGGATTGCAGCCCAGCAGCAAGCCTCCTCTGTCCTCCGGCCTGACTAGTTGCTGCCTTTTGTAGTTCCAGAGGTTCAGCTAAAGAAGAACCAGCCCCGCACCCGCGAACGCCTGCGCTTGCTGATCTGCGTTGAGTCCCTCTGCCGACAGAACATGTGAGTGTGTGGAGTAGAAATAGTATTGTTTAGGAAAGCAGCCAGCTAGAATTTCTTTCAGTTCCAATTCATTTCTACTCTGCTACATGCTCCTGCTTTCTCTGTTTTACCGTATGAAATTCACATTTAATTTCAACTCTGTTGTAAGCTACCCTGAGAACCCTGGGGTATAGGGCAGCCTATAAATGGGGAAATAGTAACTTCCTTCTTGACCTACCTTCAAGGCTGAATATGCAGATTTTCATATATATTCTTACTCTCCAAGCAAACTTATTGGGCTGGTTATGTGCTAAGCAACTAGTAACTGCCTGCAGAGGATCCAAACTATACCTGCAAGCTGACTTCAGAGGGGCTCACTGGATTACAATGAGCCTCTTTGAACTTTGACAGGTGTTAAGGTTGGTCCAGGGTAGGATGAAGGATCTGGCCGCACTCCTGAACTAGTCCAAATGATACACAGTGAACACTGATGAATGAGGTTTCTGACCCACTCACCCACATCCAAACCTAACTCTTTCCAGTGCACCCACCATTCATCAATTAAAGTGATGAACAGCCTACCCTGTTATTTTCTAGGATTGTTCATGTTGATGAAGTTGTCTTTTGCTTTCAGTTCTCTGGAAACAGTGAGCAGGTTGGACAGAAACAATGAACATTTCACAATTTCAATCCATGGAATTCTATTCCTGCAGGTGAGTAAAAGCCATGAAGGAAAGTTGTAAGATGTTGTCATAACCAGCAGTGCTTAGAGACACAAATCTGGCAAAACACCTGCATTTTGTTCTCTCCTGAATAAAAAATGCAGGCTTTCCTATAGCTGTTGAGTAACTGGAGGCCTTTAGCATGAAATTATAAAACAATTTGCTACAAGCAAAGTATGCAACCTCTTTAAAAGGTAGCATAGGCACTAGGTATATCTGAACAATCCTAGGGACGGCACCAATTTTGGCACAGAAATCTGCTTTCTTTGCTTACCCACCTTTATCTTCTCTGTTCCAGGCTGGCCAGTATGCTTCAGTTTTTGTAGACAATGCAACAGGATCCACCCTCACTGTTCGAAGTGGGTCTGACTTTGGTGCTGTCCTCTTGGGCATTTGATCGGCTCACAGCCAACTATTCTGAAGGTGAAACCTTGCTTTTCATCAGCCCCTATGCTACATTCCTCTCATTCAATCAAGTGCCTGGAGCTGGTAAGCACCAAAACAAAGCACTATAGCTGTTGATGCAAAGCTAGCAAACCTCCACTGCTGTTTACTGGTTAAGCATACCAAGGTGAAGAATTGGATTTGAGAAAAATGGCCCAGCATCTAGTAAAACTGATTAAAAGGATGGTGAACAAACTTATAAAAGGAAGCATCAAGTGTTAATGGGGTTGATGCAACTCAGCTAGAAGTTCCTCCTATTCCTGAATGTCTGTTGTTTGATGCTTAAAATTATGCAATCTGTTTGCAGTGGTTCTCAAAAACTAGGTTCTTCATGGAAGCATACATGCTGTTTTGTGCTCAACAGAAAAGCCTTTAGCAAAGGATTATATATTTTTTGGAATATCTTTTAGTATCTCATTGGTTCATAAGTCTTCTAAGTTAAAAGTGCTAACTTTTGTTGATTTTCTGCCTGTCTGGTGACTTCCTCAACCACAAGCAGAATTTGCCTATTGCTTTGTGCTGCATGGTGCCCAATATCCATTGCTAACTTTCAATGAACGGTGGGTAGATTGGCTACCATATTTAGAGCAGGGTTTTAAAAAGAAAGGGAAGAGATGGTAGGCTATTTATTGAGTCCACTGTTAGCCAGAGGCTTTCTATTGCCTTAGGTCAATTAGATTGCACTGTCCATTTAGAATGAAGCCCAATGGACAGAGTGCCCAGCTTTAGTGCCACTTATTTTGAACCTAACTACGTGACGAGGGAAGAGATGGTTATTTCCATTTCTTAGTAACTGTCCTTATTTTCTCTGAGGCTGTGTACACCCTAAAGTACGATATCCAAGAATTGCGAATGCAGCACCACCCTCTTCTTCTATTATTGTAACCTTGGGCACGTAGGCAGGCATTAGAACTGCTCCTGTGTGGTTTTTTTAAGTGTGTGGGATGAACACATACCCTTATCTATTTTAGCCTGAGAAGTTACTTGTGTAACAGGTTGCCCCAGCTGCTCTATTTTATATAATCAGTCCCTGCAAGTCATCGTGGAAATTTTCATAAGGGAGTACCACCTCTGCTTCAACAAGATTTGTTTCTTTGATAATTTCTTACAAGATCAGTTTAAATAGATCAGTTTAAAATAGGACAGTTCAGAATGCAGAAAGCCATGTTTCAGTCAGTACATAGTGCTGTGGAAAAACTGACTGCATCAAGAAATCTAGCAAGGAGTTCTTGATAGCTGAATCTTTCTACATGCAAGGATTAGTTTTAATATAGAGTAACACTGACAAGTAAGCTGCTCCCCTTGCCCTTCATTCCTTTTTCCTCTCGAAGAATAAGGAACAGGGAAAGTTTATTTCCCTCCAAGCCAAAAAAATTCTTAAGAGGCAGAGCATACTGAAAAGGATTCTGGGCAGCCAAATATTAAGTTGTTAGGTTTCAGAAAAGGCAAATTCTCAGTAAACTGTATACACCCACCCCTTTCCACTTTGGAAATGCCACACGGCCTGATAAGGCCACGGTGGTGCCCTGCCCTGCAGCACAATCAGCATTAGCCTTCCCACTGAAGCTTCTATTATAAGCAGGTCTATTTATTGCACTATATTAAGAAATATATTTATGCACTGGCTGTTAAATGCATTTTATTTACTTAGAGAAGGAACATACAAAATAACCAAGGCTGTAAGAGAAAAAGTGGTGTTTTTTCATAGACTTGCAATACAGAATAGTGCTGGAGAAGGTCACACGTACCACACACCCTTAGTTTTAGAGCTGTTCTTGCATTCTCAGACGTGTTTATCTTTCGTTCCGATTGGCTGGGTGTATGTGCATGCACTGACACAAACTGTTGCACCGTGGTGTACTTTCTGTAAATTATAATGGATTGGTTTCAAGACAGTTTCTAATTAAAAAATATATGCTTTCCCTTGTATTAATTGGCTTCTTTTGCTAAAGCAACTGCTACGAACTGTTTAAGACAACAGATCTATGATCACAGAGGACATCTGGTGACTGAACTCAAACATGCTCACCACTTGACTGAAAACATCAAGTGGCGACTTGCATAGGAGTGTGTGCCATTGCTTGCCCAAAGTCAGCTCATTCAAGGGCCAGTGACTCAGTGTAGAAGCCTCAAGTCATGTAGATGCAGTTATAAAGCAGCCTTAAAAACCTCCCAGAGTTCGTGTTTCATCTTTTGCAAACTGCAACCTTTTAAACTCATAATGACATAGCCCTTATTTGCTATGAAAAATATTAGACCCCTCCTCCCAAAAACGTCACATACAAGTCTCAGCATCACAAAAGTGTGGCTTACTTTTCTATCCCCATCTGATCACATAGCAGATGTAGAATCTACATCTAAGAGCCTGGCGTATTCCCATTTACTCAGGAGTGAGTATACTGGTACAAGTGTGCACAACCTTTACTGTCTATTGACAGATGACAACCAAGGTACATACCAGCTTTTCACCATCTTTTTAAGTTTAGCTTTTGATACCTACCTTTTGCCAACAGCAAGAGTATCCCCTCTAAAGAGGTGCAGAGAGCAATCCAGTGGGTTTTGGTGTGAGATCACACCCCAAAAACTTTCCTGCGTCATCCTCTTTTAGCAATTTCCATGCAAAATTTACAGCTGCTTTTTAAAACTCCAGATGGATTATTACAACTGCCTGAAAGGGAAATTCCTGAAAGGCAACTACGAATGCATAGTTAGTTCTCTCAAGCTGTACTGAACTGTTTTGAAATCTGGAGCATCTTTTAACTCATGAAGCTCAATACATCATTTCCTTCCTCTACGTAACCAGCACAAAATGCATGTATTTTGTCCTTAAGGTGCTGGAATACAAAAAACAAGGTGCCTTGTGCAAGTCAAGCACTATGAGCATCAACTGTACACTATTTTATCTAAGAAGTTAGATTAGACAGCCCCATTCCATCCAACTGTGATTCTATGAAACAATGAACCAACTTGAACAGTTAGAAAAAAACCCTTTTATTTACAAATAAGAGCATTCGGGGAGGAAACACAACCGAAACCCTACATACACACATACACACTCACAGGCACACTAACTTGTTCCATTAAATCCACTGCATGCTGCTAAGGACCTCACTTGCACCTATTCTCGGCATCACTGCTCAATCCGGACCACCACAACTGTGACGTTATCTGCAGAGCCTCGCTGCACAGCCTTGTTGGCCAGCCTGTTACAGGCTGCTTCATACCGAGCATCAGCAGCTGATTTGGCATCTCTCGTGGGAATCGTTTTGTCCTGTGGGGAAGCAGAATACACAAATGCGGGGCAGTTTCTTTTCACTTCATTTGCTGAGAGCACTTCAGTGCCCATGTCTCATTCCCAGAGTAACTTCTAATTATTTACAATGTTTGTATATCATTCGTTCACAAAAAAATATCTGGGAAGTATAGGGACTTGTTTCAACACCCACAACCCCTGGTACACTATAAAGTACAAAAATGGGCATAAAGTTAGAAACCCTTTTTTAAAAAAGTATTGTAATAAAAGTAAAATCAGCAGCCAAGGATACAGTAGTGCCAAGTATCTATTAAGCACTAAAAATATGGCTTTAGAACTAGAAAGCTGGGGGGGGGGGTGTATAAATGTCTTCAGCTGGCTCTGAAAAGGCCACAACATAGACGCCAATGGAGTTTTTCTGCGGGGAAGGCATTCCATGGCTGGGAAGTCACCAGTGAAGGGGCTCTTTCCTTCACAGCGAACAACCTCATCTCATTTAAACAAAAACACTCAGAAAAGGGCCTCTACTCAGTCTTGCAATTAGCTACCTGCACTGTCATCTGAAAGGAATGCTTTGGTGTGTTTTTAAACTCGCCACAAGCCCCCCGCCACCTGCTGCTATGGGGACAGAGGGACCATCTCTCTTCTGCCCCCTTCCCACCTGAAACAGCAACTAGACATATATTAAAGTTTACACGGTCCCTGCTTGGTTGAATCAGGGCACGCAACCCATCAAGTGGATGTCTTACATGCCAGCCAAGGAACAAGAGTGAGTTCCTCTTCCATATTCCTTTCCTAACAAGCAGCCCTGTCTCTTCTCACTCAAGCCTATCTTCCCCTTACCTCCAAACAAGACATAATGAAGTTCACAGCTTCATCTGGTGAGAAGACTTTGAAGAGACCATCACAAGCCAAGAGGATAAACCTGGAAGAGCAATAAGTGATAAGTTTTATGGGGGGTGGGGGGATTAGGACCTAGAAACAAAACAGAACACAAGGAGTGATTTAACGGTTTATTCTAAAGACAGCCCACTTGCATTCTCTGCATTTGTGTACTTGTGTCAGGTTTTACCTGTCGTTGTGTGTAAGCTGGCAGCGCTTGACATCTGGCACAGAGATGACCCCAAAGCGCTTGTACTGCCCATCCCCAATGGAGCGAGAGACTTCCAGGACACCCAAGACACGTCCTTCCCTACAAAAGTGGGGAGAGAGAGCCTATTTCAGCATGCCACTGGGTTTAATCCCCAAAGCTGTCAGGCTAGAACAGGGATGCGGAACCTGTGGCCCTGCGGTGTTGTTGCGAGCTCAACTCCCGGCAGTCCCACACAGCATTGCCAACGTTCAGAGAAGATGGGAGAGATATTCCAACAGCACCTGGAGGGCCAAGGGTTCCCCACTTCTGAGCTAGAAGTATTTGGGACCAAGGTGAGTCCAGTTTACTACAGACTCTAGCTAGATGCTTCACAAGTAGTCTACACAATTCCTTTTGCAACTTTACCATATAATTATAGAACTCAAGAGAAAGCAATATGTTTTGATCCCAAATTGGCACTTGAATGTTAATTTGTTAATATGATCTGAACACCTGCCCTAGTTATGCATTCACTTAAAATTTGGTTGAACTTGTTCAGTATGGCAAATTCCCATGTGCCATTGCAGGACTTTTTCTGAGAAATTTAGTCTACAGCTAACAGTTAATAAGAATTTTCCACGGTTCAAATGAGCATTTACATTGGGCAGCCGGAGGGGGCGATTGCAGCTAAAAACCCCAAATGTTGCTGAAGGGCTATTGGAGGAAGAGAAGAGAAACCTGTTACCTGACATTCCCTCCAGCCTTTTGGATCCTCATCCGCTCGTCGTATTGAGTTGGGTTATGTTCTTTACTGAGACTTAAGGCTGTATGTTTCTGACTTTCTTCATTGTAGCGACACAGAAGCGCCTGCACTGACAGAAGAACCCTCATGAGCAAGTAGCAAGGATTGCAAGTCTCTGCTTGGGGCAATATAGGATAACTTTCCATTAAGCAAACCCTTAAACAATTTCTAAGTAAAGGTAAAGGTAAAGGGACCCCTGACCATTAGGTCCAGTCGTGACAGACTCTGGGGTTGCGGCACTCATCTCGCTTTATTGGCCGAGGGAGCCGGAGTACAGCTTCCAGGTCATGTGGCCAGCATGACTAAGCCGCTTCTGGCAAACCAGAGCAGTGCACGGAAATGCCGTTTACCTTCCCGCCGGAGCAGTACCTATTTATCTACTTGCACTTTGTCGTGCTTTTGAACTGCTAGGTTGGCAGGAGCAGGGACCGAGCAACGGGAGCTTACCCCGTCGCGGGGATTCGAACTGCTGACCTTCTGATTGGCAAGTCCTAGGCTCTGTGGTTTAACCCACAGTGCCACCCACGTCCCAATTTCTAAGTAGTGTCACTCTATTGCATGCCTCCAGCCATAATAATAATAATAATAATAATAATAATAATAATAATTTATTTTTATTTATACCCCGCCCTTCCTGGTTCAGAAAACGGGGCTCAGGGTGGCTAACAACAAATTTCAAACACAAAATGGCCAGAGCCTGAAATTGGCTTGAGCTGAGAACATCTTAAAAATTGATGGAAGACACCACCACTGAGTCTGTAACGCCATCTAGAGTTCATCAAGAAAATCCAAGGGATCACAGAGCTGCTCCAAACCACGTTTCCTCCCAACAATAAATTTGGTGGTGCTATAGCATCTTTTGGTGGAACTGAAAAGATTAGCCTCACTCAGTAACAAGAAAAATGTATTAAAACTGGACCCACAACTTCTAGCGCTGCTTACCCTGCTGTCTCCAAGGTTGGCAATATACAAAGTATTATCAATCACCAGCACACAGGTTGCTGTGGAGCCATCCTTCCAGGCAGGCTTCCTGTAAGTACAAGAAAGGGGAAACAAAAGTGAGTTCAAGCAAGTTCCAAATTGTTCCAAGAGTCATGCTGCACAAATATAGAGACTGATAGCCCAATGCAAAAAAGAGGGGGAATTAATGGACCACTCACCAGTTTAAGAACACACCTGTGCTATAGCCCCCCCTTGCATTTTGAAATGGTTGAGTTCACATGGAGGAGTGTACAATTGAGTATGTATACACCCACCCACAGAGACTCCTGCAATGGAAAAATAGTTATCAAATTATTACTATTTATTGCATTTATAGCCCACTTTTTTTTGCCAACGTGCTCAAGGTGGCATAAATGGTTCTCACTGCCTCAATTAATCCTGTGAGGTAGGTTTGGCTGAGAGACAGTGACTGGCTTTAGGTGAGTGGAAGTGTGTGAGGATCTGATCCCAGGTCCTAGTCTGACACTTTAACCACTATACCACACTGGCTCTGCAAAAAAGGCGGGGGGGGGGGCGTTATGAAGGTGGCTTTGTTTTAACGCTACTTGGCAACTTTCTTTCTCATCTGTAGGGAACATCTGACAAGGGGAAACATCTTTTCTGAAGTGATACAGTCCCAAATACGCTTAACACAATGCCTATATCAGGCATAGGCAAACTCGGCCCTCCAGATGTTTTTGGCCTAGAACTCCCATGAGCCCTAGCTAACAAGACCAGTGGTCAGGGATGATGGGAATTGTAGTCCCAAAACATCTGCCTGGCCTATATGCTTGGAAAGTTTACACTTACTGGCTGGAAGCCTGCTTGAGAAACTCCTCATCTGTGTATTTGAAGGTGTCCAGAAGGCATCTTCTTATTGTTTTCTCAACACTGGGCACATCTCCTGTTATGAACACGAAAGAAGTGATTAGCTACTTCCCTCAAAACATATTCTGTGCTAGACAAATCAAAATTCCTGCTCAGGATTACCTGAAATGTTGCTTACAGAACATATTATGACTAAAATACTTATTTCCAGTGTCTGCTAACAACATTCCTGTTTGGCCAAGCCTACCCAGATGCTTAGAAATGCTGGTGTGAACTTTAATCTGTTTTAGTATTTTAACTTATTGTATGTTTTAAGATATTGATTCCCCCCCCCCCCGATTTTGTGGTTTTATCCTTTTGTAAACTGCTCTGATGGTTGTTATTGGTTTTTTCTTTACAATCAAGCGGTGTATAAATTTTATGAAATAAATGAAAATCTGCAATTCAGATTAACCGTTCAGGAAGGGCATTTTGCAACTGGGGTATCGCTGCAAGGAAGGCTGTCTCCCTAGAGGCCACCCACCATCCTTCACTTGGCACAGGACAGGACTGCAGAATAGGACTTCTGAAGGCAACGTCATAGTTTGGTTAAATATATATTAGAGAAGGCACTCCTTCAGATAGCCTGGCTCCAATTTGTTTAGAGCTTAAGCAGGACCCCAGGACTACGGTGTGAAGGGACATTGTGTTGAAGCTCAGCAGGCCTGGGTCTGTCCAATGCCTGAGTGAGAGGCCACCCTGCAGTCACATGTGTGCCAGCTTGGCTTTCAAGGTGGAATAAAGGCAGGATACAATTTTAAGGAAAACAAATAATTGAAACCAGGAGTTTTAATTGGGTTCAGAGACAGACTGGGTGCCAGTGCAGCTTATAAAATTACTGGGCACTGGGCACCCAAACAAGCACATAGTTAGTTTCTTCTGAGCAAGCCTCACTAATGTGCAGCAGCAGCAGCAGCAGCAGCAGCAGCAGCAGCAGCAGCTACACTGCTTTAAAACTAGCGCTCAGGAAGCAGGAAACCCCAGAGAATGATACTGCACACATGCTGCACTCCCCAACCCCCAATTTTACCTTTAGGGAATTTTCTGATCAGGTTTTGATGCAGGTTCTGTGCTGCATACTTTGAAGCTCGAACTCCTCCGTGGCCATCAAAGACAGCAAAGTATGAGACACGGGTACTGTAAAGGAAGACAAGATTGACCCCACTCTCTGAAAGTGGCCAAGAAACTGACAATGTGCTGAACTTGCATCACTAGCGGATCTGCAAAAAGCACAACCTTCCCTCATCCATGTACCACAAGGATAGGCAATCTTGTGTTTAACAGACGCTGTTCGACTCCCAACATCAGCCCCAGCCAGCATGGCCAATGGTCAGGGATTACCGGAGTTGAAGTCCATGAACATGTGGAGAGCAACAGGGTCCTCATTCCCGACATGGATTGCCTACGTACAGGTTTCACATTTCTCTTTAAATTATGAATTTGTCAATGTGTGAAGCAGCCCCCAGTATCAACAAGGACCCAGATCCTAGGTTTTCCAATGCCACTGGTAGAACAGTTACACAATTTGAGATCTTGCCTCTTTAGAAGAATACAGAATAAAAAGGATGGAAAGCATATATCTGACGTGCTCTTTTAGGATAACTTGGGCCCAATTTTCTGCTGTATCTCCCAGAATTACACCTGCAAGGAAAGGTGCATTGAGGTGTGAATGTGTGTGTTCAATAGGAACAGAAGAATCGCACCGAGTCATACCAACTGCCCATTTAGTCTAGCATTCTGTGCCCACAATGGCCAACCAAATGCTTTCTAGGAGCCCAGAAAAAAGGCCTAAGTGCAACAGCACTCTTATGCCAGTGTGACACTCAAAGGCATGTCATCTCCAACACCAGAGCTAATTTATTATATAGATATTATGTCTAATAACCATTGCTAGCATAACACATTTCAAAAAGGAAAACACTATTTCCAGACACCAAATCAACTGGAAAGCAACTTTAAAATTATTGTCCACATATGGCAAAACAGGCTATCCACAGCACAAAGTAGGACTAGGACAGACACACACACACACACACACACAAGTCAATATGCTCATATGTAAATATAATACTCACATCTGAGAGGGGAGGGGGCTGCACTCTTCTGTGATATCATTCAGAATGACATGGGCATCCTGCATCTCTTCTCGCTCTCCTTTCCTCTCTGCCACGTAGCCCTTCAGACCAAGGATACCTGCAGAATCTAAAAAGAAAGCAAAAGATACACACAGGATTCAATCCTTGAGCTCCCTTTTGCACAACATCCCATTAAGTGGCCATTTTGCTTAAGACAGTATCATTCTGAAAACCTCTTGGTAACAAACTACATGTAAAGCTTTAACTAGACTACTGGACAGCAACATTATAGAATAGAACACACCAATTAAGAGTACACTAGCAATGCCAATAAAACAAAAGACTGAAAGCCCCATTCAAGGCAATGTAGGAGCATTCCCAAGTTGTATTCACATTCATAAAGAATCTGCTGGCAGAATACATTCTAATACGAAAAAGCTGTTCAACTGGGGTTAGAACCCTCTGAATATTCTTAATTTTTAAACCTTGTGGCATTACTGTGTTAGCCACAGCACTAGACTGAACAGCTATAGCTTGATCAGGTGCACCAGAGAATACGTCAACATGGTACACTTCTGGGATTTCTACAAATGCAGTTGATGTGAACAGAAGCAGATGTGACTCACGTCATGCCACTGTTGCCACATTACAATTCAGTTGGGAGATCGAAAGATGTTTTTGCTTCTACACTCTAGGTTAGCTTGGATAATCTAAGAAGCCTCCTACCCGAGGCAGATGAGGAAACAGATGGAGGCTGTATGGCATGGCAGCAGTTAGGCCATGTTGCAAAGAGCACCAAGAAAAAAAGCTTTCGTGGCAGTGGATAAAGAGACATGGACACAGGCCTGTCTTCAGATCCTCGTTCATCTTATTAGGCAATTCTTGTTTTGAATTGTGCACAGCACCTTGTTATTGTGAGCCACATTGAGGACTCAGCTGCCTGAAAAGCAACCCAGAATTGTCATGAAAAAGCTACCACCACCAGCCTCTCTCACAAAGTTGTTCTGAGGAGAAGAGGGGGTAACAGACACATACATTGTCCTTCACTCCTTGGAGGAAACATGGCTTACCGATATAATACAGACACAACAGTGTCTGCAAGGAAACAAGAATACCCTTAAAAGCAGGAAACTGCAGAGGTGAGACATTTGCTCATGAGCATCTTATACTCCTCCCCTGCTCATTCCTAAAAATGATCACAACAGGAAACAATCTCACTTTTGCCCTAATTTAAGGCAGCGGTAGAATAGAAAATATGTGGCTTCAGAGTGTCTGAAAACCTTTACAAACTTTCTTTTCCACAAGTTCTTCACTCCCATTCTTCTCTCCCTCTGCGGATTTCCTCTTCTCTCCCTTCCCATGGCTCACGGGAAGAGAAACTTGCTCTGCAGGATGTGAGGCTGAGGAACAAAATGTTGGTCAGTTATTTTATTTATCCAAGTCATTTACTCAAGTGATACTGTGACAGAGTACACAATCCCTGACTGGCTGGGATTATGCAGCCAGATGAGATGGGCCAAATTATGCTGTAATTATGCTGTAACACTGGCTACACTACCCTTGATTTCTCCTTTATATAATCCTAGCTAGAGGAAGCTCTAGTATCAAAAGCAATAAAAGATGGTACCAAAACAGTTGCCAGCTGGGAAGTGAACAACAAGAGCTGAAGAGACAAAGAGGGTGTGGTGTGGAGGGAACACTCCACCTCCTTCAAACCACTACTTTTGAGCCTGAAAATGTTCACCTGTGACCATTTGATGAAGCCCTTCAGTTAACCAACTTCTGAAGCACTCAAGCATGTTTCATTCTCAGGTGTGATCCTATTACAGCAGTGCAATCAACAGCAAAACAGAAATCTTGAGACTACTGCTCACCTGAGTTTCCGCTGCTGGCAGGTGGGAGGTCGTCAAAAAGCAAAGAGCCTCCAGTTCCTAAAACACAAGGAAACATGTGTCCAGAATCCAGGTCCCAGAGCAAACAGATTTCTCAGTTTCATAAAGAACACACAATCTATAAAACAGCACTGCCTAGCTAAAATGTCTGTTCTACAGCAACCAGCCTTTGTATTATCAGCAATGTCTCTGTAATCACTCTACCATTAAACCTGAGTGCGATGTAGAAATGCTGCTTGTGTAGCAAGCTGAAGAACAAAAGTAAACTTAGGCATGTAGCTACACATTACAAATGCAGGCTTGGATGGCCAAGGCCCTGTGCTACAGGAATGGCGCCCATGCTAAACAAAGAGACAGGATTCAGACAAGGGGTAAATCACAGTTGGGACATTAGCACAGCATCTTCCCAATCCTACAGGCACCTTGAGTCAGAGAACTCCCCCAGCCAGAAGCAGCAACTATATCCATCATTATTCACTTTTAAGTGCCAGTCAAAAATGTTCCTGTTTACTCAGGCATTTGGTTCTTAGTGGGGACCATATATGATGATACCCTACCCACATTTTGGGAAACTTTTAGCCTCCAGGCATTACTGAACTAAAATGCCCACCATCTGTCTGGGGCTCACAGAAGATGTAGTTCAGCAACATCTGGAGGATCAAAGGCCCTGCCCTAGTGTGTTGTGGTGTTCAAGCTTTTAGTGAGCCAGGGTAGGATTTGTTTTTTTCTATAATATTGCAGGATGAGCACTTTTGAGTAAATAGCTGTTTATTCTTTTTTATGTTTTAACCTATGTATTTGTATGTTTTTTTTTACAACTGAAAGTCACTTGGAGACATTTTACATAGCAAGTAATGAATGCACATTAATAAATAATAAACACAACTTCTTGCCCAGGAGTAAAGGCCCACTTTGTGATGGAGTTTCGACGTAAATGTAGTAAGTTGGGGCTGGGACAAAGAGTACATATGGCTTAATGAACTGCCATAAAGAAAAACGTTAATCAAGGAGCAATGGTGTCCTGCTTTTCTCAAAGCAAGTTACATACATGAAGAGGATTAAGAGTGCCTGCTAGTCTTCCCCTGAGGCATAAGGAGGGCACATCACTACATAAGGGCCTAACGAACAAAACAAAAGGAGAAAAAGGAGATGACCATGCTAGTCAGCAAAAGACATGATGTATACAAGAATCATACCAAAGTCAGTGCTGCTGACTGACGGAAGTTCATCAAAAAGCAAAATTCCTTTCTGCCCTTCTTTCCCTGAAAAAAAGAGCAACAACAACAGACATCAATTAGAGAACATGTGACTACAAGGGACAGATTGACGACTTCTTTCTTTCTTTTTAAAAAAATAATCATTCAAAGTGTAAATCTCCTGGGGGCAGAATCAGTTGCTCCTCCTCCCTTCCTAGCAGCTAACAGTCAAAACAATACAGTACTGGAAAGTCACGGAAGCAGCAGCAGCAATACCTACAGTACCTCGGAAGCCGTTACCCATGCGTGTGTATGTGTGAGTGCGCGCTAGGGCTTTCACCCAAGGAAAGGACGCGCGTGCGCGCATCCCGGTGTCAATACGCGACGCGTGCATCCGTGTACGAGTTCACACGCGCATGCGTGCTGCACCGTGCTTAGCAAAGCGGGGCTAATCCTGGGCATGAAAAAAACAGCACAGCCCGTGCCTGCACCCACCTGGGGCCTTGGCCGCTCTTCGAAGGGACCATGGCTGCGCAGGTGGCCCCGAGTGCAGGCGGCGCCTTCCCTTCCCCGCCAAGAAATGAGGCGAATTCAAGGCTCCGGGAAGGGAAGGCGGGCGGCTAAGGTCCAGCCCGGCTCCTGCGGCTCCCGGGGACTGAGGCCGACAGCCGAAGGCTCCTTTCCCCCCAAACCGGACGGCGGAGTCCAGGCCCCGAAGGGCGCCCGGGGCGCTTACCTGCCACCGCCTCCACAGCTGCCGAAGGGGCCGCCTCGGGAAGGTCCCCGAACAGATCCATCCAGCCTCGCACTCGGCGGCGGCCGGCCCGAGCCGCGGCGACCTCCTCTTCCTCCTCCACTCGCAAAGGCCCACCTGGATGCCAATCACCGCCGTGAGGCGGAGCTCTCATTGGCTGCTCGCCTCCCTCGGCTAATCGCTCCTTTAGAGGGGCGTGGCTAAAGCACCCTCGCCAAAAAACAACCAAAAGAAACGCGGGCCTTTTCATAGGCCAGCCGCTCTGGAGGGCGGGACTAGAAGGTTGTAAGTCAGGCTCCGTTATTCCTATGGCTCAGGGATCAAGGAGGAGTTGGCGCCTGCCAATCATCCTTAGGGGCGGGCCCGCCAGTTTTTCTTTCGAACGCTCTGATGACGCGCCGCGTTCTGCTACTTTGCTTCCCGGCAGTGAGATGCTTTTTGCAATAGCGGGAGGCGGAAAAATATTGACGGGGCACCAAGAGGACGAGGGTTCTGCGGGGCGGGGGATCTTGCCCCTCATGTTAGCTTTCTAAGAGAGACACGGCCGTGTAGGTCAAATTAATGATGCTCCACAGGTGTGCTTTGAAACAACTCCTCCCCCCGCCGCAGGGATGGCTTGGTTACTTCTTTGTAACAATATGAAGCTGCCACTAGATGATGCCTGAGCGTGCTGCAGGGCAAGAGGAAGTGTGGATGATATGAGACTTGATTTAACGATAAAAAGCGAGTGTTATGTTTTTTTGGCGGGGTGGCAGCAAAGGCATAGCCGCTGGGATCAGAGCATAGCTGTCAACTTTTCCCTTTTCTTGCGAGCAATCCTATTCGGAATAAGGGAATTTCCCTTTAAAAAAGGGAAACGTTGACAGCTATGGATCAGTGCCTAAAAAGCACGAGGCAAGTGGGAAAGTGTGCTTTCTAAGCACAGGACAAGGCAAAGAGAAGTGTAGACAAGGCCCCTAATGGTGGAGGAGCACAGGATGCGGAGTAAACGGGAATCTCAGCAACCTAACTGAGAAGGGGGGAAGCCCATTTTGGTTCTGACCGATCGAGACTCAAAATCTTTGCTGATGAACTGGAATTCTCTCCCACAGAGATCGGTCAGTTGATTCCGATCTACCTTTTGCCCATCCTTGCTCTAGCCGGGCAGGTAGAGGCAAAATAAGACATTGCTACTGCACCTTTAGTAGTTGTGTAGAAGAGGGAATTGAAGTAGCTCTTGTATCACCTAGTTGGCCACTGTCAGAAAAGAATTCTGAATAAGACGGATCTTTGGTCTACTCTAACAGAGCCCTGTCCTCTTTTGCAACTCTCCACCTACCCTACATTAAGTGAATTATGGTTAGAAAAAATATTTGCTCGTTATGTCTTTCAGCTTATCCAGAGGTGCCATAGGCTGCAAGGAATGGTGTCCTGTGATGTTGGGTTGGAGGGGTATTTAATATTGACAAAGTGGTCCATAGGCTCAGTGGTAGAGCATGTGCTTTTATTTATTTATTATTAAATTTATTTCCTGCCCTTCCTTCCAAAGGAGCCCAGGGTGGCAAACAACAAGCAACAAAACAGTAACATATTTAAAACAATTCCAACACAGATGCAGACTCTGAAAGATCTCAACTTAAAAAGCATGTTGAAAGAGGTAAGTATTCATCAGGCCACAACTGCTCTGATAACCCCCATGCTTTCTGTTCTCCTTTTGCCCTAGTTAGCGGTCTTTCCTTTCTTTCATCTCCCTGTCATCCTACATCTTCCAGGCTTGCTCTGACCCACATTGGGTCACATAGTACATAGCCAGGAACTAGGAGAGACCACATTAATGTTAAGTGCCAGTTTTAAAGTTAGTAAAGGTAAAGGGACCATTAGGTCCAGTCGTAGCCGACTCTGGGGTTGCGGCGCTCATCTCGCTTTACTGGCCGAGGGAGCCGGCGTACAGCTTCCGGGTCATGTGGCCATCATGACTAAGCTGCTTCTGGCAAACCAGAGCAGCGCATGGAAACACCGTTTACCTTCCCGCCGGAGCAGTACCTATTTATCTACTTGCAGTTTGACGTGCTTTTGAACTGCTAGGTGGGCAGGAGCAGGGACTGAACAACAGGAGCTCACCCCGTCATAGGGATTCAAACCGCCGACCTTCTGATCGGCAAGCCCTAGGCTCTGTGGTTTAA
Source organism: Podarcis filfolensis (assembly GCF_964270895.1). Taxonomy (NCBI): domain Eukaryota; kingdom Metazoa; phylum Chordata; class Lepidosauria; order Squamata; family Lacertidae; genus Podarcis; species Podarcis filfolensis. Next base: position 38,918,604 of record NC_139608.1, on the reverse strand, counting down.
CCCACAGCGCCACCCGCATCCCTTAGTTTTAAAGTTACTTTGCCCCAATTTTTAACAGTATAATATCATTCTTTCTCTCCCCCCTCTTTTAAGATGGTCTATATAATATATAATTGTGCTGCTTGTGCATTTGCTGACCATGGGTGAACGACACAATGGAAGTGTTATAAATAAAATAAATTATTGTCTTAACTGCTTTGGAATGGCGAGTCATATGTTGTGTTAATAAGTTGTAAGCCATGTTGGAGATCGTTGGACATCTTTAAAATAACACCAATGTGTAGAATATGACTCTCATAACTTCTGAAAGCAATTTGAAGGTTAAAAAAAGTGTGTACCTTTGATAAAATTTGGTGGGGCTGCTTAGGGTAAGATAAAATTGTCTTCTGTGCATAAGAAGAGCACCTTTCTCACCTGGCATGTGGACTGCAGGGCATGGACACCAACTGGCCATCAACGTTATAGACACAGAATATTTAAAGGAAAGCTCTCTCGTACAACTGGGAAAATAGTACTTTCCATATTTGTTTACTTCTGAATTGAAATCCCCCCCCCAAAAAAAGAATGCTTTGTTTTGATGAAACAATACAACATTTGGTTAAGAGAACAAGCCAGAGGTCAAGAACAGAGTGTCCACTATTTGCATAAATGCCACATTTATTTCTTTAACTGAACAATGCCTTAAGTGTACACAAACAGTTGAAGACCCTAATTTCCAACACTCAATAGCTTTAAGACATCAAGAAAACTAGACTCGATTACTTCAGTATTGTTATTTATACAGTGGTACAGGGTGTGCCCACAGCAATCACATATATACAAAGCAAGAGAAATGGTCTCCCAGCATTTGGAGATGATGTCACAGGAAGAACTCATTTGGACAAACTAGATAATGGAAGCACAGGCAAAATAAGATTAATAAAAAATAAAAAGTAACCACAACCTTCATTTTTATACAGTAAGTTCTTGATATTGAGTCACAGCTCATGAATGATAGTGATCTTCCCTACAGTTCATTGAACACACAACAGAAAGAAACGGTAAGAGCATATTAGAGAGTTATACATCTTGTGTTGTCACTTTTGCATGTTACCATATGGATAAGCAATTGCCTCTTAGGCCCACAGTTATTAGCTAATTGTGCTGCTTTTACTTGTCTCTCTGCTTTCCTGTTGCTCCTTGATAATTTATAAGACTACTTATACTGGGCTCTGCTATCCCCCTACTGAAGGGCAGTTCAGAGAGCATTTGATACTTTAGGTGAGCTCCTTATTCCCCAATAATTTATTGGAATGGGAAAGAGTTTTATGTGAACAAAATAACGCTGGCTTTTACAGTTACTGAAGACCAGTCTCTAACCAATATATAATCTATGGAATAGGATAAGTATGACATAATCTGAAATTATTTTTCTTGTATAACATTATTTTCTCTCACCAGCCTCCACCTTGAGATAATTATAATGATATGGTTGTGTGAAACAGAGCAGAGATGGAAGTCCATCCTGTCAGTATTTTATGCTTCATTTAATAGGTTCCTTTTCCTGCAGGACTTTCCAAAATATGCTTTATTCAGAAATGCTGTTTTTTGCCCCCTAACAAAGGTCTAGATGATACTTGAAATTAAACAATTAATAAAAGGATCATTCAAAAATCTTTACATCTCAAATTAAGTAAAATGACAGTAAATCAGTGGAGACTCTTCTCATTTTGTCTGAAGAGTGGTTGATAACTATATCAACGTGGCTTGACATTTTGGCAATGGATAAAGCCATAACCAGCAGAAAATACGCCAAACATAATGATATGCTGGGTTATCTAAATAACACTATGATGGACCATTAGATCTCTGTTTAATATTCCAACCAAAGTACTAAACAAACAAATCCTTTCAGGATATCCATGCTAGCTGGAGACTGGATGATCTCCATTAAGCTATTGTCAATTTGTTGAGTTCACAATTCTTTTTTTTTGTGTGTGTGTCATTGCATTTAAGCCCTGATTCAAACATTGCCTTTCATTTTTAGGGGCTTTGGGTCAAGCCTTTGATCCCTAACTCAAGTCAGTCATGTTGTCTGCAGGTTTGCTGGCCCCAGAAACATGGAACGCTTGAGCAAGACCAGACTGTAGCCCAATATTCACACTGTCAGGAACATGGTCTTCAGGTTGGCTGACCTAAGCCATGCCTCTTATCAATCTATCACTCCCCATAAAATGCAGCTCTTCCAAGCTCTACTTCTTCATTCACAAGGCAAGGTTACATATACATTTTTGCATCTCTTGATTGTATGGACAAGGAAGGTACTGACACAACTTCTTCATCCATTGCCACTAACATAATTAAATCTCTTGACAATTTGATATGGACATAAATGAAGTAAAATATTTTTAAAGTTGTGTTTTTGTATGAAAGATAAGTGTTGTGATCCTATATATGACTTCCTTGTTCTAGGACAGCCTTCAATCCTGTGCATAATTACTTGGGAGTAAGCGCCACTGAACACTGAAAGACTTACTTCCAAGAAACATGTTCAGAGCTGTACTTGTCCTGTTCTTTTTTAAAACAAGTTCAGATGATTTCTTCAACATAGCCCAAGGTAGCTTTGAACTTACAGCATGACAATCACTCAGGACATTTCAGAGAAATTCATTAGTTGCTTGCTGTCTGACTGCAAATTTTGTTGTTGAAAGGCTTCTACTAGATCAGACACTGATAAGAGAGTAATAATCACCACTGATTAGAAACAGAGAATCAGTTACGGATTTTAATTATATAATAATTAGACTTAGGCTGGGAAGTTAAAATGAATCAAAGTTGCCACCAAGGGTATTTAATTTTGCTGTTTATGCATAAAGGGAATGTAAATCATGGGGATTAACTACCACATATTGATTTGAGTAGGCTGTAAAATAGGATCCTATATATAAAGAGTTAACAGGAGATGCTTAAAATCAGATATGAGTCATGCTTAATTGATTAGTGCCAAAAAACTATTATTTGTTTTACTCTGTCTTACCCAAATTTGAAATAAAATTGACTATTTGTTTTACCAGAAATAATTAAGATGCAGGTGTATTTTTGAAGGAGACTTTTAACATATCACTAGATACAAGAGTGAAAAGAGGTCTCTTTTATAACACACTGTTCCAATCTTATACAAGGGTCCTATCAGTCTTGCTACATAAAGTAATCTATTTCAAACCTACTTTTCCCTTAAAAGAAAATGACAATGGGTATTTCCAGACAATCAGTTTTGAGTGTAATAAACATACAGTAGTTTTTCACTTATTCTGGGAAGCCCAGGGGTTGTCCCTTGAAGATGCACTTCTGCTGAGCAGATATTGTATTTCTCCCAAGTGTTTCCTAAATACTGTGAGAGTTTTTTATTAAGTACCTTGGAAGATGCAATTCTTCTCTCAGATAGTGCAACTGTTACTATTTCAACTGCTGTGTAGGATGTGGTTGTGTGAGTGTCACAGGAACTTACTGAACACTGCCTGCAACCAGAATGGTGATAAAGTGGCCCAACCTGTTCATCCGATGCCATGAATAATTGCCGATGGGGAAAGGGTGAAGCAAATCCCCCTCCCACCATTCCTTTCTTGGGAAAACATGAACTCACCTCCAACAAAACATCCCTATTAAGATTGAAGGTCAATTTCAATGTTACATGCAGATGCGTGTAGCATCCCACTAATAGATTGGGGAGGGGGTGTTGACTGTTTCTTTAAATGAAAAGCAACCTTGGGGGGTTGCTCATGGGAACAAATAATGCTAATGGAGAGGTCGTTTAATCCCTTCCCTACCAGCTATTCCTTCTGCTCAAAATGGGCATCTGGAAGAGGCTGTTTAGAGAAGAAAAAATACAATGGGAAAAATTCGGTACATGCTTCACCACAAGCCTCACTGCTATTCCTTCACTTCTAATCACAGTCTCCTGAAGCTAGTTTTCATTATATAAAGAAGATTGGGGGAATGTTATACATATTTGCATGTAACATGTAGTTCGGCCCTTAGTTGAACAAAACAAACATTGGCTAGGTGACTGAAAAGAAGAAGAAACCTGCTAGGCAGCAAGCACAGTATTTGAAAGAAAACCAAGATAGGCTCACAGAAAAAGCTGACAGGGCCCTCTCCCATCACTACACTGACTCACTTCCACATCTTTTCTTTTAGCAGAAATGAGATGCAGCATAATGTATGTGCGTAGGTGGAAAAAAACAACACCACATGATAAACAGAATGTACATTTTTCAGTGAAGTAAATAGAAATAAATACTTTATAAATATAATCTCATCCTACTCTTTCTTGCTCTATCAAGTAAAATGTCAATAAGTTATGAATTAGCTGAACACAATCCTATCACTTTTATCTCCTTTGAGTAACATGTTTTATAATGTTCACACTTTTACAGATTCCTTTCTCCTTAAATTGAACAGTTGCTTTAAAAATTAAATCATTATAATTTTTTAAAAAAGACTCTTGCTTTGTTGGTGGTCATATGTCACCTAGGTCACCCAGTAAAGAGATGGGCGGAAGATCACATGTGCACAAGGATTCCAGGGTGTACCAGGCTTCTAAAGTTACAACAGAAATGAATTTGGCCAATGAAACTGTAACTTGAGATGGATCGCTCTGTGGTGCAGGCATCTGGCGGGATGAATGACAGAAGAGATCCAAATTTAAAATGGGGACCGTCAAACAGCACCCATTATTTCACTTGGTTTGATGAGATGGGCGGCCCTTTAGGCTAAATTCTGGTTTGGGCTGTCCTCCGCCTAGACAGTTTGGACCTGTCAGAGAAACCAAGGAAGAAGAAAAATGAAAGGATAGGGAAAAGAAATAAGGTAGAGGAATCTTCAGAATCCCAACCCATGTTCAAAGAGACAAAAAACAAACCCAGACTTCTCAGCTGAAGCCTTGAACGTTGTTCTTATTCTAGATGGTGTTCTTCAACATTGGATCCTCTTATTGTTGGACTACAACTCCCATCATCCCTGACCACTGGCTAAGCTGTTTGGGAATGACGGGACTTGTAGTTCAGCAACATCAGGAGCCCCAAGTTTGAAGAATTCTGGTCGAGAGGGGTTTGGGATTTTAAGCTATTCAGTTACCTTATTGATCCAGCCAGGAGAGGATTAAATGCATACAGCCAATCATGCATATCCTTGTCATTGCTTGCCTGCAACAGGATCCCACGATGTTCAGTGCACACTGCGAATGTGTTGGGGGTCTAAAACGGGTGTAAAGTTGCATGTGAGACTCAGTTGTAGAGGAGAAGCATACAAAGAGGCATACAGTAAAATGCAATGAGTGCATATATTACAGGCCAAACCAGATGGTCCCAGATCCGATGACTGGCATTGCAGCAGCCCCCACCCCCAATAGTTTGTAAGACAATTCAACACTTTCTCTAGATGTGTAAATCACAGTTCCCTTTACAATTGTAGGTGTCAGGCCTGGCTCTCTGTCCTCATCCTGGAGGACACGCCCATTCTTCAAAGTGTTCACTGCTATTACTTACATGGTCTACCTGCAGAATCATCCTGCCCAGATGTTCACTCCACTTCAGCCTTAGACTCAGCTCCTATTTATACTTAAAGCACAACTGGACAGGAGAGGGATAGGATCCAAGAGTTCTTACCTCCCACATCCCTCCTCCTCCCTGCAGGACTGGAGAAATCATGAGCATAGCAACGTCATTAAAGGAAAAAATATATACAGATGTTAAAGAAGTGGGGGAGAATCTCAGATCTGGGGACCAAATGTGGTCACCCAAACCTTTCTATCTGGCCCTCAGGACTCTCCCAGGCTACACCACCCCACATTTCCTCAGGCTCTAACCTGCTGGGCTGCAATCCTGCCTCAAGTTCTTTGCTTGGCTGTAATGTGGGTAATAGCTTGCCTAGGTGTGGAGAGGAAAGATATGTGGGTGTAGGTGACTTTTGTGTGGCTGGAATGTATGCTGTATAAAGAGATGGCCATCTTCATTGCTCTGCTCACTTTTTGTCTTTGGTCCCACTCCTACTCTAAGAAGCAGCAGCACTGCTGTCAAATCATGGCTGAGGATATAAGGATGTACTATAAACCATACTTAAGACATCAAATCTGTTGTCAGTTCATTGGTTTGTTTCTAGTAGACCAAAGTATTAGGTTAACACTAACAGCAATACCTGCAGAATGTGTTTCTAGCTGTCTTGACATGGCTTTGCACCCCTGCACATTCAAGGGAGGAGACTCTGAAACCATCGGGGCAATTGCCCTCAACAGTCACGCTAGATGTAGCTTGTTCAGGAACAGGTCTGGTTATGCCACTTAAGATTCTCTGGCTCTGCTGTCATTCCTTTCTCTGTACTTCACACTCTTCCTGGATTTTAGCCATTGCCATGGCCTCTTCTTTCCCTTACAGCCCAGTCTCCAATAAAGCACTAGCTGCGGATTCTCTGATTTTGCCCAACCTATGAAATTGTCCTTACTTTCAGCATCGCCTGCTGGTCTTCACTGTATTCCACCTGAGCTGATGAGAGATTGAGGACTGCTCTCTCCACAGAGTCCTTGTCGGTGTTGTAGATGTAGACATAGGGACGTCTCACAACCACATAGCGCTTCACCCACCCATTTGTGTGGGGCTCCAGAAAGTGCAGGTAGCCTTTCCTGGAGACAATAGGGCTGTAGAGGAGACACATTGGCATCATGCTTAGTAAATGCATAGAAACTGCACCACACATATTGATTTCTAAAGAGTTTTAGCACCACCAGAATTGTGCCTTTGTTCCTCCCTCTGCCCCAGAAGTTATACTCCTGTGGATGCTCTTGACTTGTTTGCTTCACTTCTCTTTTTCTACATGGAGATCCCTATCATGTGGGGAGGTGCACATGTTAAGTGAGAAGGCACATGTGATGCCATTACTGGACTGTGCAGTTCAGAATAGAACATTATCCACTGACATTGCTCATCCTCCATATGATGTGGAATGTTACACCCCTGAGTTACATTCTAGTTTGGATGTTAATCTGAGCCAAAGAAGAACTCCTCCATTCCACAACCTGCCCTACCAGTGGCTGCTGCTGCTGTTTGGGCAGCAGCAAGGCGGGGAATATAATAATAATAATAATAATAATAATAATAATAATAATAATAATAATAATACCCCACCCATCTGGCTGGGTTTCCCCAGCCACTCCGGGAGGCTTCCAACAAAACACTAAAAACAGAGTAAAACTTCAAACATTAAAAACTTCCCTAAACAGGGCTGCCTTCAGATGTCTTCTAAAAGTCAGGTCATTGTTTTGTATTTCCTCCCCTTTCCCTCCAGGCCACCTGGTTCATTGGCATGGTCATATTCCAGGTGACAGGAAGGGAGGAAGGGAGGAGGGAAAGAAAAGGAGAAAGACACCCCATCCTCTCCAAGCCACCCCTGCCAGAACAGAAGTAACAGCCACTATAAAAAGGTATTAGGGAGCTCATAGGGAGAGAGTGGACACTGTCCCTCTCAAAGAAACAATGGGGTCCAATTTTAGGTCATAACAAAACAAGCTATTTTCTGATCTATTGGAGGAATTGATTTGCTTGCAGGGTCTTGCCCAGAACCCATTTTCATTTCTTAGAAATAGCTCTGCTAAATTCAAAAGGAATGCACTCCTGTTAATTATTGCATTCTTCACCGTGCAACTGCTTCCCTCCCAAGGGAAGAGGCACAGAGGAAAAGAAATGTACCATGTACTTAGGTCAACGAACCCTTCAGTTTAGTCAAGAATAAGATTCTTTCCACAAAGCCCATAACTTGTACCTGACCCGGATCTCTTGAATATCAGGGACCAAAAGGCGCTGGGTCTCCTTTTCATCTTCAGGCCCACAGGTGGGGGATTTCTTTTGTTCTCCTTCAACTGTGGGCTCAAATTCAGGGCTTTCTGCCCTTGAAGAGAGCTGCAGAGTTCTGCAAAGGAAAGGCGGGTAGGTATGTAATTTAAACTCAACTTTGGCCTCCTTAAAAAAAAAGTTGACACAGCGTCTGAAACTGTGCTCATAAATGTGTCTGTAGACTGATCTGAAATTCTTAGCTTTGCCATCTTCCTCACCTGGCATCCGTGCCACTGTACCGTCCTTCAACCAATGATGGGCAGGTGGAGGAGGGGGTCAAGGTGGAGCCACCAAGGGCTGGCATGGAAGGGTCTCTTAGCAGAGTCACTGACATTTCAGATAGCTGTACACGAAAAGAATTAATCACTGAAGCTGCTTGCTTTACCGCAGGCCTCTCTAAACTAAGAAGTACAAGGTGAGGATGAGTATCAAAGTCAATTTCTATTAAAAGTTAATGTCTACTATTTTCAATGGGTATACTCTGAGTATGACTACTTTTGCATACAGCCCAATGAGCTATTGCGGTACCTATGCCTTTTATTTTCCCAAACGTGGCACTGTGGCAAAGGTTTCAAGGTGCATAGGAAGCTGCCTGATACAATTGATCCACCTAGCTCAGTATTGTTTACACTGACTGGTAGTGATTTCCCAGGGTTTCAGATGGGTCTCTTCTAGGCCTACCTAGAGATGCTGGGAGTGGAATATGAGATGTTATACATGCACAGGATGAACTCTACCAGTAAGCTACAGCCCTTCCCCTTCTGTTTGTATGTTCCCTTAGAAAGACATAGTCATGGGGTGCTTTTTCAACAAGCACTTTTATTCCCAACAATTCTGTACTTAAAGAGTCAGCTCTTTGCACCTGTCTGTTCCTGGAAGAAAAGTGCCACAGCTAATTGGCCACTGTGGGTACAGTTTCATACCACCATTTCCATCAGTATTCACACATCTTTGTTGAGTGACAGGGCACCCCACGAAAGCACAGAGTTTCTCTTACCTTGCTCTCACTTGCGCTGACACAGACATGGCTGTGGGTGTACTCTCTGTTGAATGTGTGTGTAAGGAGGCGCAAGCACTGTAGAAAAGATGTTTGGGTGAGGGGTTGGAAGAGAGAGATTAAGAGATACAGGTTGTAATAAGAGGCTTGGCCCTGACCAGGACAGAATTACTGTAACTATTATACTAAACATGCTGTAGAGCAGGAATAGTTAACCCTTTTTCCAGTCTGAGGACCACATTGATGGTCCACTACATCTCTAAGGGTGCAGTATATACATGCATGCACACACATACTCACTACATATACAGCACACATACAGAACACACACACAGTCGACACACATACAGACCACACATGCACCCTCACCATATATACTACACACACAAAATCCACATCTTCATGTATCAATCTACTTAAACAGAGCTGGGCATCACAGTGCCGCCTTGTAACTAGTTGGATATAGATGAAGTGTGGGGATAGTGTTATTATATAGTTTAGCCATAAGGTGACACTGGATCTAGTTGGATCTGGATGGAGACGGGAATTTCCTGTTGCTGTTTTGTTCCTGTCAGAGGGAGACCTTAAAACCCTTGCCTAGCTTTGTAACCGGCATGTCCTCTAAGCCTCCCACGGCAGACAATATCGTTCATGTGAAAAATATAAACCAGCCCAGATAAATTTACGGCAAGACCACAATCTCCTCTGCTCAGAAATCTCATTTTCACTCCCTCTCTCAGCTCCTGCCCGCACTCAGGGAAGACCATCTGTTTCATAAACAAAAGGCAATGCTGAGACCAGCAGTTTAGGCACCATGAGAATGTAGGTTCTAGCGATGCCATTCCCATGCCATGCCAAAGACAAAGATGTAACTGGCATGGTGTTGCCCCAGAATAACATATACCTTGACGGCAAGTTCTTTCTGCCTCTCACTGGGGGTGTCCAGTGGCAAATTCCTCCCCTCAGGGGTACCATCTGCTGAGATTGGAGAGGAGACACAAGATGTACTGCGGGAATCCGAGTCTTCACAGGAGCTTGAGGAAAGGGAATCGAGACCCAAGCGCTGGGTTGTCTCTAGTTTCTCACGCAGAAGAAGGTAATGCCTTGTTTTCTCAACCTGCGGAAATAAACCTCTGGCTAAGTAAGGTCACAGACATCTGCAGAGAGTCATCTCACACAGAGGTCAATCCACACACCTCATGTCTTCCCACCCTTCCCGCCAACACGGACATGGATAAGGACCACTGGGCTTGAGTCTTACTTCTTGCAGGAGGCTCAGTTTCTCCAATTCCCATTGATGATCCAAGATGAGACTGTCGCTACGGGGCCGCCAGCCTGCCAGGTTCTCCTCACCTCGCACATACGCCACAGATGTGTCAAGCACACGCCTTCGTCTTCTTTGCATGCCTGCAAAGGACAAAGTTGCAGGTTGCATTCAGCATTGCTCATGCCCAGTCTGCAAAGCATGTGGGCAGTGTTTCTTTTAAAGCAGATTTCCCAACTTCACATATCAAGACACTCCACAAATAAAAAAGAAGAGAGAAATGAACACAAAGCATGCTGTACTAGTGGTAAAGCGGTTTCTACATAGGAGTCCGTAGTTCTTCTCTACTATACAATAACTAACAGAACAAATGCCTTTGCACAGATTTAAATCCTCATTTGGTTGGCAAGGTCAATTTGACCAAGCCGTGCCCATCTGCCCTCATCAGGTAAAGATGCAACTTTGCAGGGGCCAATGATCAGTTGATTGTCTCTGCTTGCAAAGCATTGTCACCTGATGTTGTCATTGACAGGTGGGACAGCTCAACCTACCTGTTAAAAATGGCCTGTGAGGGTTGGGAAGGTAAGGGTCCAGTCCATTGGCTAGATCTACACCCCTGTTTTAGGGGATCATATTGTTTAGGCATACAGCCTTTCTCTCCCCCTCTGCCCCAAATCCTCAAAATGCAACCAGAGGAATGGTGCATTACTAGTTTTCACAACACTTAGTTTTCACAACACTTCCCCAAAAAAGCATGATGTTTGGGCAGTGTTCAAGTTATGTTGCACTGACATTGCAGACACATATGTTTCTGTGGATGTTTACGATTCAGGTATTAAGATGCAAAGGGCCACCCATATTCATTCAAGTAAAATAAATAAGTCTCATGGCAACAGTCAAATTGACTCTCCTAATGTTACATTCTTTTCCTCTTAGCACAACCCCAGCATCCCCTATGGGCCTGTCATGATGACAGTGCTAATTAGAACCATCAGAAAGTGAAGCCAAACCAAAGAGAAGTTTCTCACCTGGACTGCCAGCATCAGCCACCCGACAAAGGCTGAGTTCATACACCCCAGTTACACGGTTACTACAAGGAAAAAGAGTGAAACATCAGAGCATGGTGTTGCAATAAATGACCTTCATGTGCATGTGGCACATTAAATGTAATGGCCAAGGTAACATCAATTTTTAAAAAGGAATCCAGAGAGGATTCTGGAAATTACAGTCTAGTTAGCTTTACATCTGTCCTAAGAAAACTGGTAGAAAGTACAGCATTGTTAAAGAAGGAATAACCATATAAATATGAGAGAACAAACCTCGTTGAAGCGTAACCAGCATGGCTTCTGCAAGGTTAAGCCCTGTCACACTGGCAAAGGAAAGTATTTCTTTACACATCACAGTGTTAAATTGTTAAATTATGGGATTATTTCCCACAAGGGGCAGTGATGGCCACCAACTTGGATAGAATTAAAAGACAAATTCATGGAGGATAAACCTATCAGTGACTACCAGCCACAATGGCTATTGCCTCCATGGTTGTGCAGGCAGTATGCTTCAAAATACTAGTTGCTGGGAGACTGCTGTTGTGATTTAGTCCTGCTTGTGGTCATTCCATGGGCATCTAGTAGGTCACTGTGAGAACAGGATGCTGGACTAGATGGGTCACTGACCTGACCTAGCAGGACTATTCTTATCTTCTTAACTATAAACATTAGTTGGTAACCCCTATGTTTATATCTAGACTTATATGCATTCTTTCCAATAAATCAAAAGTTTTTCTTCTTTGAGGTATGCTCTTATTCTGCCAGCAGAACGGGAAATGAGACTTCTTTACCTTTCTGAGGCTCGAAGGCTCCCACTTCCAAAAAGATTGCGGATGGACCGAGAAGCAGGGAGTTTGGCATCTCTGGAGTAGAAGACCATGCAGAAATCTTTGGTGATCACAGCTGGTTGGGTGCAGTTCTCCATCTAAAATAGGAGGATACTTGCTAGGTTTTTTTAATTTAAAAAATGCTTTCCTGGGATGCTCTTGGCTGTTGGTACACAATGAAAGGCTCTCAGATGGTGTGAGTTTGCCTTCAAGAGCAAAATGATGTTCTGCAGCAGGTTTCCCAATGATGTCATGCATGTATCCTTAATAATCCATAGATGTTTATATCATTGCTATTTGGAGCTACTCTCATAAAACTACAGTCTTATATACACTTTCCTGTACATACAGCTACATGGAATCCTTGCTTTAGAAACCTGGCACCTAGCAGAGTACTAGTATCCCTTTCTTCCTGTCTTTAGTTAAAAACAACAATGCATATCAGTTAGGTATACTACAGGCAGCAGCGCTTCATTGGTGTTACTCACTGCCTGCCTACCCTTACTCTGCTCCAATAGCAAATGCCTAGGTAGGTATCATATATCATAGAGCTATCATCCAGCATGGCCCACTGTTATAATTTGGATTTGCTAATTTAAAAGATTTTTTTATAACAGCCTTCATTCTTTTTAGAATTTCAAGGCACTCTACATTCAGTTAGATCAAGAATAAAATACAACAATAAAATCATTGTTTTATTGCACTTCTTATGCCAAGAAATATAAGGTCAAATTACACATGATGGTGTCAGAAAGAAAACAAAATTCCCAATAAAAAATAAAAAGCAGTCAATGAAGTCCTCAATCCTTAGCAGAAGACAGCCAGGTAGACAAGAGGTACATAACCCTTTCCCTTCAGGCTCCCTCTCCAAAATATATGTATCTTTCATCAGGGCTTTTTTCCAGCTAGAACTCGCTGGAACCCAGTTCTGGCACATCTTAGGTGGGCACCGTTGCCATTCTAAGACAACGAGGGAGGTGTTCATAATGAGTTCCATCCAGTGGCGTAGCGTCGGTTGTCAGCACCCGGGGCAAGGCAAGTAATTTGCGCCCCCTAACCCGTGGATTTGCGCCCCTAACCCGTGGATTTGCGCCCCCTAACCCATGGATTTGCCCTAACCCCAGATGTTGCGCCCGGTGCGGCCCGCCCCCCCTGCACCCCCCACGCTACGCCACTGGTTCCATCACCTCTTCTTTGTTGAAAAACAGCACTGTCTTTCATCTGAATGACTAAAAATCAGCTGAGAGCGGAAGAGATTTCAAGAAGAAAAATGGCCTGGAGAAGTTTTAAGGGCCTCCCCCACACGCTCTGCAGCCCACCCATTGCAGCTGCATTTCATGTTACTTGCCACAAAAGCAATTATGGGAAATCATACATCATTTTATCATTACATTTAGAGCTGTACTATATTTTAAAACAAGCATCCACTTGCAAAAAGATTTCCGTTGGGAGCAGGGTGGTAAACTCCCGCAAAAAGTAGAACAAGACTCCGAGGAGCTGCTTTCCCTACAAGTGTTATTAAAATAAGACAAGTTTTGGAAACAAGCAGACAGTGACATTTGCTAAGAAGTGCTCTGCTAGGAAGGATGCTCACTGCGTACTAAAAATGGTCCCTCAGGCTCTCTCCCCTGTCAGTCACTGGCAGTCCTTTCTATTCTCTTGACAAGCAGTGGCTTTGGTGACTTCATTTGGTGTGGAGCTAGCTACAGTTTAAGAGTCTACCCTGCTTTCCAAATACTGCTGCTTTTAGTAATAGTTTCAGGGACAATACATTATGAATGCTTTTGTCCAACTTTCCTGTTTAGGGGAAGACTTTCATAAACAGATGGTGACAATGCCCATCATTTATAGTTATCCAAAAGTAAGAAAGTCTTGTGGTCTAGTGGATAGAACAGGAATGGCCAGGTGTTGTTTGACTACTATTCCCATCGTCCCTGACCAATGGCCAAGCTGATGGGAGTTGTAGTCCTGCAACATCTGGAAGGCACCACACTGGCTGCCCCACAGATTGACTTGGATGAGGGAGATCCGAGTCTGAATGCTTGTTAAGCCATGAAGCTCATTGGATGATTTTGAGCAAGTCTCTGTAGGTCCATTTAGTCACTCTTCTATATGTACCTTAAATGCATGGAGGGAAGGACAAGACTGCTGCACATGCTGCCCTTGCTCCTGATGTTGTCCCACCTCTATACATTAGTCTGAAAGAGGGATCTATGTAGCTGTAATTGTGGGCAAGTAGGCATTCTACATGACCTGGAACCCTGTGCAGTTTGAACCCTGCTCAATCAAATTGCATGGTGACCTACTCATGCATAGGAGGTGTGCACCCCATTAAGACCTTCTAACTAATACATGGGAGCAATTCATTAAGACATTCCAGCTCCCCCAAACAAACTTCATGTACACACAGAAACAACGTCTGAATGGATTTTATCACTCAGGGTAAAATGCTGGGCTGGGGCTGATGTGAACTGTAATCCAAAACATCTGGAGAGCACCAGGTTGGCAAATGCTGATGTAAGGGCTTCTTGTATTGCTATGTTAGCCTAGTGTCATCCAAAACCCCATATTAGTTTGAGAATCACAAGGAATTATGGGACTGCTTAAGACAAGGGAGGACTGGAGTAAATCAAGGTGGAAGCCCCTTTCTAAAACTCAGGTCTATTTATAGGAAATGACACTGATGGGTCTTGCCTCAATGTACGCCGAGAGGGTCATGTAGATTTTCTCTCTGTATGGGGTGACACGATTCAGCAGCAAAGAGTTGTGCATGGAGCTATCCCATGCCGCTTCAAACTGGTAAAACGTCCTGCAAAGAGACAGCAAGATGGTTGGTTAAAAATAAACACTACCATCAACCACCAAACTGTGAGAATTGCATCAGCAGCAGTACGCAAACATGCACACACAGAGAGACATATTTGTGCTGAATGGATGCAGCCATCCTGGAGTGCTGTGGCTCAAAAACACCCCTTCATTATGAACAGCAATAGTGAAGGCATCTGTGGGAATCCTCAAGGGAAACTTCTGTGCTGTGAATTCATGGTTGTTGTTTTAAATATTGCATAAGAGCAGAGGTGATTTGGGGTATGTTTTAAGGTTAAAATTTAAGCCATGAGATGATGGGGTGCCAGAAAGACATAGAAAGAGGGACACAGTAATAGAAAGAAAGTTGCATGCAGGTGGCATTCTCTCATCTAGAATTGGCAATAAACAAGTTTCAAGTTGTCTGTAAATATTATGGCTTAGCAGAAAAGTCACATGTTTCTGCTTACATTGCCATGGTAAAGCCAAAGATCTGTTCCATACTTATCGTGGGGTGTAATTTAAACATGCCCTCTGAGAGTGAATGTGGGCAAGGGGAAAGGAAGCAAGAGTCGGGGGAAAGATGAGGAAAGCAATACGAAAACAGAGAGCTTCTCTTGATCCCTGAAACAATTGGGTATTTTCAGATTTTGTCTAAAGCACTCCAGGGCCATATCTCTTCAGTCAAACATAGCACACAGACAATCTATCTTCCTTCCACAGGAAGGAGGTACTAATTTTCAGCAAGCATGTTCAGAAAAGAAAAGAGTGAGGATGCTCAGTGCTGCAGTCAGTTCCATCTCTCCAGAAGCATTTGGCATTGCAGACCTTAAAAGTTTGATATGTTCATAAAAGTGCTTTCAGTGGATTCTCTTTGAAGTTCGTTTCCCACATACAGCTACAGTCACCAAAGCTCCAGAAGAAAACTGACTATTCCACCAATCTCTGATTTATAGGGAGTATTGTGACTCTGAATGATAGGGAGATATAATTCTCTCCAGACCTATCTCACCCTAGCCTTTTCCTGTTTGGTTACTGATATCTCAGAACTACTTCTTGCTTTGTGAAATTAGGTACATAAGGTACCTGAGTTTAGCCCTTTTTTGGGGGGGGGAAGTGTGATCTTTTAGCAGGCCCTATTAAAAAAACACCCAGATTGTCTTTTGAGAACAATAACTGAGATTGTCTACCAGTACTGTGACATACTATCCCACTGAGGAAGCCAGGGTTTCCAGAAAGATCACCACATATGAAATAGAGGTTCAGTTCTTTGCATAATGGAAGCACCAAAGCAGATGTAAGCTCTGATGACATGCAGCAGCAACAGGGCTTCTCATGCCTGAGGGCTGAATGTGCCCCCCCCAAGCCTCTCCCTCAGATTCTCAGGATTCTCCCCAGGCCACACACCCTCTTCTAGTATCTTTGACTTCCTGGAATGTTTATTTGAATGATGACAATTCCTTGTTTGCCTGGATGGAGGATGGAGAGATGGTTGTGCGGTGTTTGTGCATAGAACCCTCTGGCTTTTGTAGCCCATTGTAAAAGTCACAACCATGGTTCCGCCCACATCTGCCTTTGGCCCTGCCCACCACCACTGGAATGCAGCCCCCAGAAGGCCGCTCATGAGCTAAAACAGATCTCATGCAGAAAATGGTTCTCCATTCTGGATATACAGACACCCAAACATGACTCTCATCCCCTTTCAGTAGCCTTTCCCATTATGATGGCATTCCTTTGGTGGAACCTTTTTGGCTCAGCATTTTTGTGCCACTAAACAACAGAAAAGGGTGACCAAAATATTGGGACTTTAATATGTGTCTGAGCATCCTCATGATTCAAAAACATTTCCACATGGACATTCCACTTTCACAGCTCACCAACACTCAAATCAACATAGTCAGAAGTCTCTTTAAAAAAGAAGCCAGGTCTCCTCTTGGGAAAATTGCGCATTATAGTAAGTCCACCTCTCAGAAATAGTTGTTGACTCTTGTTAAAGAGGATCTGACTATTAGTTGATGATGCACAGTTTCTATCCCATTCTAAACATTGCATCTTGACACTGAGAGTCGCAGCATCTTGCCAAAACCAAAACTGAAAGAGCTGAGACCAAGATCACAGAGACACAAGCCACGGGAGAACAGGTAACTCCAATAGGAAGGAAGGAAAGAAGATTAGGAAAGGAAAAGGAAAAGGGGAGAGGAAACAAGGGAGAGGAGAAAGAGAAAAGAGAAGGAGGGAATAGATCAAGCAAGTGTGTGAGAGTAAAGTGAGGTAGAAATACCTAGTGTCATTTCCCAGTGAAATGCTATAAGTGGAAGGCAACCCAAGACAAACACATGTACACATACACACATACACAAAGAAATCAAAATGTCAGAAAGCATTGTTTATATGGTGCCCTGTGGAAAGCTACCCAGAGAGGCAGCTACATGGGGTAGATGGTGATTTGAACAAAGTGCAGCCTTAGATTGTTGTGAATTTGGTAAAGGTGGGCAACAAATGAAAAGCAAAAATACTATTGTCCCTTCACTCTGGGAGCTTCCAGACCAGCTGTTTGTTAAGCATTGATCCTGACACGTTTGCACAGAGGCTTTACAATATTGCCTGTTTATTGAGCATTAATCTTGACATGTTTGCATGGAGTTTATACAATATTGCTACCTAGTGGTTGTTATCCTGCACTTTCCAGGGCAATTTTCTTATCAGACCTTTTCTGGTGAGAAAAGTGACAGGATATTAGCACTAGAAACTGCAGGATAACAACCTCATCTTGTATAAGTGAACAGTCAATCTGGAAGTGCCCTCTCTTGGTAGAAGAATATGGTCACAGAATGAAATTCAGAACATAGTTGTGCATATTCAACACTCTCCTTTCACTTTTTAGTTGAATTTCTAATATCTGTGTCCATCCAGCTAGGCTCCCTTGCACTATTTGTAGGCTTAAGGATCAAGACTCTGTTTTCAGTAGAGCGTGATTCTTATCAAGATTTTGATTCACAGTGTGAAAAATGGACTAAAATGACTTGAGCAAGGCAAAAGCAGAAAGGGGTTCTGGGTGAAATTCGCACAATAGTTTTCAGCCCTCTTCCAAAGAAAACATGCCAAATACAAATGAATAACTGAAAACACATTGCTAAGCAAATATTGTATGTGGTGGGGGTGGGAAGGTGAGATTGTGGGTTCCTTAAAAAAAATAAAATACAGAATTTTGCACTTAATGGGAATGCCACTAGTATGACTTTCAAATCTAGAAGTTAAGATGAAGGAATGCTATTTGGGGGGGGGGGGCTAAGTGCATAGAATTCTGATTATGTCACTTCATTCATTGTTTCGTGATATTTGTACTGAGAACGTTGGGTGTTCATCCATTGCCCTAGACTCATTCACTCAACAATAAACTTTAACCCTATTCCATAGGTTATGGGCTTGTCTACACTGATAAACTAGAAAAAAAGAAATGTGTATGTGTGTGCTCTTAATTATTGGATCTCATGTACCTATCCTTTGACAACACCAGAAATATATATTACTAATACAATCACTTTCCTAAGCATCTGGTATTCAGTTTGGAGAATTTAGAATATATTATCAAGCAGAAGTTGCATATAAGCAGAAGTTGCATTTTTTTCAACAGGCAATTTAGCTCACACATAATACATTGCTAGTCAGATGGTAGGGATGAGAAAAAAGCTTTAAATTCTGTAATCTAGTCTAGAATTTACACTCAAGTATCCAAGATAGTGAGTTAGGAAAATGTATTATCAAAAGTTTCTTCAATTGGTCATTTGCAGGTCACATTTTAGAGAAGTTACTGAATCAAAGCCAGTCTGAATTATATAGAGCTGTTGTGGTGGATCTGGAAAGCTATGAGTATGAACTCGTGCCTCAACCTCTTGAACAGCCTTACTGTAGTGCTACACAAAAACGCCTCCGTGTTGAGCCAGCATAAGAATCGTAATAGGGAGCATTCCCACTGTTTAACCCATGCTGCCAGCTACTGCTTTAAGCAAGGGTGGTTCACGGCACAGGAGGGTTCCTCTAGCAATAGAGTAAGTTGCTTCGTAAGGCAATACAGGACTAGGACAATGTGGGGCATCCTTGCTGGTCCCTGGCAATCCATCCTCCTCAACTGGATTTGGGCCTGAAAGACCAAGGAAATTTGAGGGTACACGGAGAGCAAGTCGTAAGCAAGCACAGTTTGTGACACTGCACAACATTGTCACTGATCACAGAGGCATGCTTGTGAAGACATCTGGCATCACTTCCTATTTCCCAGCTTTGTGAAACTGAAGGCAACATGAGATAACCTTCTGGTCTTAAACCAGCAAGGTTTAGGAATCACTGAATTAAAACATACTATACACTGAACTGTGACGAGTAATGTGCTGCTAAATTGAAAAAGATCAAGTTTTCTGGTCCAGATTACAGCATGCCCTGATAAAGAAAGAGAAGAAGCAAGCAAGGTGTGCCATGCAAAGGTGCTATAGCAAGATATGGAATTCAAGATATAGCAATAATTACTGGTAAATACCAATTGTTGGAGGAAAATCAGCTGGTGTCTCAATTTACATAGAAGTGCTAAAAGTCAATCTGACCTGGGAAAGTTCCTTCCCAACACCAAATACACACAACAACTGTCAAGTTCATCCCAAGGAGAACATTACCCAAGCTCACACACAAACCAATAATGGGACACAGTTCCACCATGCTACCTGGAACAAGCAATAGAACGCAGTGGACAAAACAAACAGAACTGCTGAAGAAGGAACTGAGCTCTGGAATGTTGTTACTAAGGCTAGGGTTGGGGAGCAATTAAATCCACTTCCCATTTAAAGCTGAATTTATCAAATTCACACTTTCTCGAGCAGTATGAGAACCAATATATAGCCATCCTTTGAAATGCACATGCATCTCAATTTTGAGATGCCGTACTCCAACTAGCTAATGCTTACAACAATTCATTTACCTGCAGGTATAGGGTGGTATACAAATTTATTTATTTAATCAATGATGATGAGGATATGCATAAAATGAATATATTCATGAAATTTATACATAAATGCATTATATTAGGAGAAATTGCTTGCAAAAGCCTTACATTAGTCAAAGCTGCATACAGAACTGTGCTTGTTAGGAAATATTGGCTAACTTTCATGTGGATTTTTAAAAAGAAAATTTGCAAATTGCTGCAGAAATGTTGGGACCCAAATTTAGGAATGGAAAAAATGAGAAGCTCAGAGAACTGAAGCTGACGGATCCTTTCATCTCTATCCAAGACGGAAAGGCAGAATCTGAAGATTGAATCTATTTATTAGTTAACACTTATTGATATCTATTGTTATTTAAAAATAGATAGACCCCTGCCTTAAGCATGGGCTGCCTAACTGCACATGTCTAATTTGGTCCTTAGGTATTTGCCAAACACTGACGGTCTCTGAGTTCTGGAAGTACACTTATTCCCTGGAGTTAAAGGCCAGGATAGTGATAACAATGAATGACTGGATGGCATATCATTATTTATTGGACTGCTATACCTCTATAATGACTACCTGCACAAAACGGTGCCTGGCACCAATCAGAGAGCCACATGCAAGCAATAAACCACATATTATTGCTTTGCAGCATCATTGTACAGTATACAAGAGTAGTACAGTGGTACCTTGGTTTAAGAACAGCTTAGTTTATGAACAACTTGGATTAAGAACGCTGCAAACCAGGAAGTAGGTGTTTTGGTTTGTGAACGTTGCCTTGGAAGCAGAACATGTTCCGCTTCCTGTTGAGTGTAAATTGAGTCCCCCACTGCTATGGGAAAGCATGCCTTGGTTTAAGAACACTTGGGTTTAAGAACGGACTTCCGGAATGGATTAAGTTCATAAACCAAGGTACCACTGTATCTCCAGTATAGAATGTCTATTGATTTGGGGGGTTCTTTTCCAATTTGCCTTGTTCTCAGCTACTGAAATTCAATACTGCATCTCTCTCATGATCTTAGAGTTGAAGTTGTTGAAATTATGCAGATATGTAATAGGATCTCTCATATCATTACATTTGAATCAATAGAAACTGTGGGAAGGGGGTAGCTGTAGTTGAATGGCACTATGGTGCTGAGAATTGGGGTGTTCAGCTTTCTTCCTAGTGCTGTTTGCACCCCAAGCACCATTTTCATACTGCCCTCAGGCAAACAGCAACCTGGTGTGTGATTTTAATCAAGAAAATGGTGGTGAGGGAAGGTTTTCCATTCTCCCACCTCCCTGATGCCATAGTCCAGATCACACATCTTGTCTCATCTACTTTGGCCCTCAGGCTGGAGTCACATAGAATTCTTTTCAGAGCTTGAAAGAGGTCTTGTTGCTTATGATATTGTTATAAGTTGGAGGGGGGCAAGACTCCCCTAAAATATCTGGATTCAATATAGGGCTAGAATTTAAGCAAGTGCGGGGGGCAGAGCACGAGGTGGGCCATCTGTTTCATGCTGCAGAGAGGGTCAGACACAGTGTTTGGAGTCTCTTGGAATCTGAGGATGCAGCAATGGAAAGAACAGGACCCTCTTGGGATGTGAATGCTCTGCACTCTCTCCATGTAGGTTCAGGCAAATAATCCGTATATCATAAAGACACTGCAGACTCCACTGTGCCTCACTGTTCCAAAAGGAAAAACAGACTCTGGTAAGCATGAATGGTACCCCTGGAATCTCACACAGCTCAGAGATTGGGGTGGCTCATCCTACTCATTTCATTCCTGAATAACAGGATTTTGTCGTGTTTCAGAATCTTGCAAAATCTCTTTATGTAGAGGTGACAGTGGGAGAAAAAGAAGGTGTGTGCATCCCATATGAAACATCTCTCAAACTCTCTGAAAAGGATGGACTGTTACCAAATCAATCTATCTATGTATCATCACCAGCAGACTGAATAGTTACTCCAGAGGAATCAGAGGACACTTAGCATAGTCCAGTTTATTCCATTTACTCCATGAAGTTTATTTCTTAGCCTATCTACACTTCCCTGAAATGACAACTTTTGTACCAGACTTTCTGAAATAGAAGCTCAATAAGCATGTGCCTCAACATAACCACAATCCCTAGAGACACCTCAGATCAATCAAATACCTGCAAATGACTTGCAATCAAGGTAAGCAATAAAGGTCTCATTTTATTCCTATTCTGCCCATGCTGGACTATTGACTTCTGCAAATCCAAGGCAGCCAAGAACTAAGTCCTGGGCTCTCAATGGAATTCATTCAGAAAAACCAGTAAACTAAAACAAACCTTGATATCCACAATCCCATTTTCTCAGCATTCTCTTCCTTGGCTCTAAATAGAAAGGGAAATCCCAAACACACCTTAGGGGAAGGAGGAAGTCTTCCAAAGTTAAGTACAGTTTTCAGATTGTATGTAAAGATTGTCCACCTTGGATAATATTCTAAACGTCAACCATTCCCGCTGGCTTGGTTTGCATGCAGTGCTAGGCCAAACCATGGCTCAGTGTGAATGCACAAGTGTGCAAGCTTCTGGAGAGGAGGTTGCAGCCACCTTGCTCTTCTTCCAGTCCTGCTGCACCTGTGAGTTAAGGTTTGGTTTAGTGTGTCATCTGAATCCAGGCTCCTGGTTTGTCTCCTCCAGAACTGCAAACCAAGAACAGCTCATGGTTACAGCTCATGGAGTTTTTCAAACCATGAGCTAAAGGTTTAGACAGCATGCTAAGTCAAACAATTGCTTGGCTCAACAGCAGTGCAGCAGCAGGACTGGAAGAGGAGCACATGTGTGCTAAACCACTGTTTGGCTTAGCATTACGTGCAAACCAATCACTGTAAAACTTGCAGACCATTTAATGCTTGAGTTTCTTGGGCTGCGTTTTGCCACACAGTTTTAACAGAAGCTGTTATCACAAGTCTCCTTCCCACGAAGCCTGTTAAACTAGGTTCTTCCCTCATCTCCCACACGGCAATGGCTCTCCTGCACCTCCTTCCCCTTCTTTTCATCACACCCAGCCCAGCTTCTCATGCAGCCTGCATCAGCACACAGCTATCCAAACTTCCTTCGTGCCAGAGCTGGGAGCAAGGGAAGGAGCTTCAGCATGGACAAAGGGTGGGGCAGCATAGTTTTGGCAGATGTCAGAAAAAATTACAACCGCAGCAAAACAGAAAGTAAAACCAGCCAAAAAAAGAACATAGATTTACAATAATATTTTTTTTAAAAAGAGAGCTGTTTAAAAAAAAAAAATAAAGGAAGAAAGAAAGAAAGAAGAAAAGGAAACCAAACAAGGGGTGGGGAGAGAGACCCAAGGAACAAAATGGAACAAAAAGCCCAATGATACAGAAGAGAAGGAGAAAGAAGCTGGTGTATTTGAGTGGGTGGAGGGAAGTTCCAACTGTAGCATTGGTGACCACAATGCTGACTTGGGTAGGGGCACCAGGGAGGAGGTCAAATAAATAAATAAATGGGGAGGGGAACAAATAATACCTAGGCATATCCGAATCAAGAAACTGCCTGCAAAAACACAAACAATCACATGGTTAGTGTGGGTTCAAATGGGTGGTAACAGCAGCAGCAGCAGTAGCAGCAGTTCCATAGTGCAGCTCCTCAAAAGCCCAAGCCCTATAAACAGCACCTCTCTCTGCCCACTGGCAAGCCACAAAAAGCTGCAGTAGAAAATAGCAAAGCATCCAATATCACTACCATTATGAGTAAGTGGAGTGAGTGAGTGAGTGTCCGACACTGACACCGAATATTGGGGCCTGAACTGGGGAGAGCTGAGCAAATCCTGGTATAGTCATGAAGTCCAGTGGGTGCATCACTTTTTACATGCCTACCCAATTTCACAGTGGTCTTGTGAGCAAAGCCCAAGTATGCCACCTTGAATACAAACGTAGTAAGGAACAGGACTACCCTCTTGGTATTGAGATTTGAATCATGTGATGCCAGCCTCATTTATTGCACTAGGATTTACCTTGAGTTCTTGGAACATAACTGCATCAACCATCACCCAATAAAGTTATTAAGGCCCGAATGAGCCCCCGAGGCCATTCTGTCCATGTTAATTCATGCTTAGCCATTACACATTGGGGGGCGGGGGTTAATGCCATAGCGACAAGGAGTTTCCAAGTTCTTCACTGCATTTATAAGAATGAAGGCAATGGAACCTTCTCTAGTATCATAGAGGTTTCAGTGGCCAGGGGATAGAGGGAATGAGACCAAAATATATTGTTATTTAGTCTTTGGGAAGGCAGCTAGGTAACACACAATAGCAAAGCAGTGAGCAGAAGCAAAAGGTTCACATGATGGGTTAGGTAGGTTCCCACCCTTCTCGCTTCAGCAACATCAAGACCCAAAGCAAGCCCCCAGAGCCCATGCAGAACTGAAGGGTGGAGACTCTGGCAGATGGTAAATTGTCCATTGTCTTCCTAAGTTGCTCTAGATTGTCCTCCTCCTGCAAAATCTGGCCATCTTGCTAGCAAACTCTGAGGCATCAGCCAACAATTCAGTTATCATCCATGCAGGCAGCTGAGAATAATGCTCTTATGCCAGGCACAGATCCAGAGAGAAAGAACCAAAACATGAATGCTCTGTATATGTGATTCCTATCCCTCCCCAAGCAACCTGACAGGTGGTTCATGACCCAGGATAAACCTTTTTATTGTTCCTGACACTTTTGAGTTTTAATTGCTTTCTTCAAAAAATGAATTTTAATGAGTTATGCTGCTTTGCCAGAGAAATTGATAAATGTTGTAAATGAAACAAGCCAAACATGTCCTAAAGCATATGAATGCTTTGTTAGTTGATTTGAAAAGTCATGTTCAAGTATTCTGCTGAGAGTCTGAGTAAGACAGAAGCAGAAAAATCCCTTCCCAGAATATGCAGTATAGTGGGGTGGGCAACATGTGAGCTTCCAGTGTTGCTGGACTACAATTCCCATCAGCCCCAGCCAGCATGGCTAGTGACCAGGGAAGATGGGAGTTGTAATCCAGCAACACTGGAAGGGCCACTGGTCCCGCATCCCCACAGTAGAGATATCCAATCCAATATGCAGAATTACCTAAATGGACTGCACATCCAGGATGACTCGGTTCTTTTACTGATCAATATCCACCATACACCTACAGAAAATCTTTAATGTCAGCTTTATTCAGTGATCCTAGAACTTTTGCAGGTGGCTGGCATGCCGACAAGCTGGGCACTTGCAACCCAGGTTTGCTGTGCTTATCCCTAATAGCCAAATGTACTCCCAAGATTGTCACAGGGGGAGCAGCAACTGTTGAGCAAAACTAGGGATGATCACTTTTAACACTCATGACAGCAGTTACTTTTGCTGTGAGGTTCTTCCTATTTTGCTTGTGCATGCGGTGTCTGTTGCTAAAGAAACTGCCATTTGGAAATACTTTTCCATAACTGCATCTCCTCCCTCTTAATCCATGGAGCAGGTCTTTAGCAGCTACTGTTTCAGAGAGGCACTGCTGTATGCTGGTTGGCCCTCCTTTCATTGATTTTTCTGGGCTGGGTTCACTTAATCAGCCCCATCACTGGAACCCCTGCACAATGACTTCTGCTTGTGCAACAGGCTTCCCCCCCTCCTCATCCCACATACCCCAAAATTGGCTCAAGGGGGTCAGGAAAACTTCCACAACAGCACATGGTGGGGGGCTTGCTCTGTCTGGCAAGCTGCAATGTTTGTGCAGACAGAATGTTCATCATAGCACAACATGGAATTCCACTCCTCGGTTTTTTAACATTTCACTTTATATGTCATTTATATATTGCTTGCTTATTTGGAAGAGAAACTCCATTAGAGCTGAATACTAAAAAGAGTCTTTGCTCATTTGTTAACATTAGGAAGTTCACATGCCAGTCTTCCTTGCAGTGTTGAAAAAAATGGGTGAGGGGGTATAAGCTATGGGCTAGCCTTGCCTCCATGACTGACGTGAGCCACAGCTAAGCTGATGAAATGCTTCCCCACCATCCAAACATTCAGACAGCACAGGAAAAGGGCAGAGCTAGCCTGTGTGGCCCCACAACCCCTTTCACCCATTGTTTCAGCACTGGAGAGCAGGCTGAGTGAACCTCCCTACTGCATAACTTTTGTCCTAGGGTAACTCACCTCAGACAATCTGTCTTCTCTTCCAGCATTTCTTTGGCAGCTTCTGTTTTTCACACATCACATACTAACACCTTGCCTCGTCCACAACCCGCATTTTAATTGTTCACAGCTCAACCATACAAGCTCGTGGTGAGTGGTTTCTTTTGCCAGAGGGTCAGGATAAATGATGTTATGTTAAATGTCTGAATGGAGATGAGTATTGAGGGACCAGCCTGGGATGCTTAAGTAAAAATGGAGTAGCCACACAACTACAGGAGACATGGAAAGGGATATTCCCTACCCGCCGCCCAAAAAAGTGAAAGAAACTGAGATTGGAAGCCATGTTGCCTCTTGCCTGGTGTTCTCCTGACATAGTAGCATGAGTAGCCCATCCATGGGACCAAACTCAGTCCTTCATCTTATGAATTATAACTGTTACAATGCATTACCATCTTGGCTGTCTTAGTGCAGACCCAGGTCATTGAACCTGAGCTTTCACAGCTGTCTCCCACAATGAACCACCATTGACAGGATGGGCAGCAACAGCAGCAGATATGTTCTATGCTTATGATAATATTTTATTTTCTTGCTAATTATACTGTTTTATTTAATGTGCATTTTATACTTGACCTCCTTTGTAATGTTTTGTTTTGAAATATTTAAGATAATTACATTAAATTGCTTTGCATCTATACTTTATATTTGACTTTCTTCAGTAATGTTTTATTCTGGATTCTTTTATTTGATGTTTCAATGTGTTGTAAACCGCTTTGAGATATTTTTGTTTAAATATAAAATGATATAGAAATGAAATGGATAATAATAATAGTAATAATAATAGTAATAATAATAATAATAATAATAATAGGTAAAGGTAAATGACCCTTGGTTAAGTCCAGTCAAAGGCACTGTGGGGTGTGGAGCTTATCTCACTTCAGGCCGAGGGAGCTGGCGTTTATTCACAGACAGCTTTCCAGGTCATGTGGCCAGCATGACTAAACTGCTTCTGGCATAACAGGACACCATGACAAGTGCCAGAGCACACAGAAACGCTGTTTACCTTCCCGCCGCAGCGGTACCTATTTATCTATTTGCACTGGTATGCTTTTGAATTGCTAGGTTGGCAGAAGCTAGGACAGAGCAACGGGAGCTCACCCTGTAATGTGGATTCAAACCACCAACCTTCCGATCGGCAAGCCCAAGAGGCTCAGTGGTTTAGACCACAGCGCCACCTGCATCCCAGCATATTCTGAATTTGCCCTGGTGATAATGTGCTTGGTGCAAGTACTGCTATTCCAGCTCCAAGGAAACAAAACATTTCCAAGCAGCTGGTGCCAACTTTCAACAGTCCTGTTCTATCTTTTCCCCAGAAAACCAGCTCTTAGTGCATGAACAAGGAGCAGTGATAGGCAATAATGTGATTTTTGCTAATGTATAAGGAACAGCATACCACAGGCAAATCCAAAAATTCTGTATGTATGGGGTAAGACCATTGATTATTGGTAGAGCACAATATTTGCACACAGAAAGTCCCGGATTCTATGTGTGGCCGTTTAAAATATTGGTTAGCATGTGGTAGGAGAGATCTCTGCCTCAAACCCTGAAGAGAAGCTGTCAGTCATAGTAGACAATTATGGGCTAAATGGACAAATAGTCTGAGCCTAGTACAAAGTAGCTTCTGATATGGTTCTAATTCACTGGACATTCAGTGATAAGGTGATGGATGTTCATGGCCAAGGCCAAACAGGGAAAATTAGGCCTGTTTGGCTGGAATCTTTGCTACCAGCCTGGTAAAACTCTTCTCAATCAGAGGGATGCTTGGGGAAAATATTTTGGACCACTGTTGCTTTCTCTTTCTGCTACTTGGACACTGTAGTCTCGTTACTTAGCTAGCCTCAGCATGGCTTTAGCTCACTGGCTGTCCGTACTGCAGTAAAGGGGTGGGGCTTTCAGAGAAATGACCCCCCTCAATATATATTTAGGTGCATACACTCCCTGAAGATCTACAGGGAGGTCATGTTTGCCTCAGGTTAAATGAGCGGAGCATGCTTTGTGGCCAGACTCACCGATCATCCTGGGAGGGGCGGATGTATCCTGATGACAGGATGTTCAGAGACAGGATGTTGGGGTCAATGAGGGATTCATCTCCTTCTGGGGTGTTCCGAATCCGACCTAAAAGCAGAAAACACCACATACAGTTTATTCCCGAGGGAACTCAAACGCAGGTATATTTTTAAGCCTATCAATGAGGTGATCCTGTCAAGCTGTAGCTATTAAGAAAATCATATTGCTGTGACATTTTTGTTTCTCTCACTATACAGATCCATGCTGCCCTGGAACAAATAAGAGGCAGCAAGCCTACCACACCACTATAATTTGGACACTTCTCAAAATCTGCCTGCATAAGCAACATAAATTCCCTGATATAGTAGCCTCACAGCCCCTGAGGTTCTAGGGGCAGAATAGTTCCTCACAATATATAAATACCATTTTGAATGGTTTTCACTGCACCACATACCAGAATAAGACACAGATCTCCAGAGTACAGACTGTCTACAAGTCAGTAAGAATGCTCAGGGGCCTACTTTGGGTCTCGGAGCACTGCTTTTGATACTCAGCACATAGCATTTGTGTCTATAAACCTCTCTGGAGTCAATGGGAGTGAGGGGCTGCTCGGTTCAGGCAACCATGTGGCCACAACAGGGGTGGAGAACCATTTTCAGACTTAGCATTGCATTCCCTCATGGGGAACCTTCCAGGAGCCACATGCCATTGGTGGGTGGGGCTAGAGGCAAAAATTAGCAGAGCAATGGATGTGACTCTTACTTCTGTACTAGTGAAGGTTGGAACATTTGATCAACTAGGACACTGCCCCACTAACCTCCATCTGGCCTCATCTAACCCCCACCTGCCTGCCTTCTTACTTACAATCAGTCCGAGGAATGGCACCGGCTATCAGCTTTCTATTCCTTAAGACTCAGGGCTGCCCTTGTAGAATTCGGCAGGGAGGAGAACAGAGACAAAACTAAAGCGAGTTGGTTCTGCCTGCCATTGGCTCTGTCTCTACTTCCTGTTGGCCTTCCTGCCTTCTGCCCTACCAGTTCCAATGGAAGTGAACCACCATTGCCCTGTTCATTCCAGCCGCACAAAAGCCACGAGGTTTTCAGCCCTGCACATACAACATCCACACATCTTCACCCTCCATCTAGGCAAACCATCAGCATTATCACATCCAAGCCCATCACAAAGCCAGACCCATGAGACGACATGACCCAGGGTGCATTTTGAGAGGCCCAGGAGGTCATTTTGCACTCCTGGGCCTGAGACTCCAAGCTCAGACCACACCCAGAAAAAAAGGGTAGACACAAGCTTTACTTACCCACAACCAGCTCCCGCACTTCTTTCCAGCGAATGTGGCTCCCTGTCTCATGCACCAGGGTGACGGTGATCCTCCTCTGGATACCCTGTCATCCACCATGCCCAAAGAGAAAGGAGGCAGCAGTTATGAGAACTTCAGCTAAGCAATGAGCAGCACTGTGTGGGTTTTGCCCTTTGCAAAAGGATATGTGCATGAACAGGGGCAAAACTATTGGCCAAGAGAGGGAGAAGGACATGGCTCCTACAAAAGGTCGCCTCTTATAAACTGGCCCTTAAATGAGGTAATTTACAGTGCTAGCCACATAGTTCCCACACCCTCTACTTGACAAGTGCTTTGCCAAGATAGGCAAATAAATACAGTTTGTCTTGAGGATAACCTCATTTAAAGGGGTCATTTGGGCACTGCTCTATTATGCGTATGAGCAAGATATACAGCATGGGACTTCCTACAGGATATCAAAACTTTTGGCTGCTTTCAATTTTGATTCTGTGTTACTCCTCTTTTATTGCACTTTGCTGCATCATAGTTACTAAGGGGGAGGATATATTTTGTTGCATATGTGCTGTTGTTTAACCTATAAGAAGAAAAGCAATAAAAAATACTTTTTTTTAAAAAAGGAGGCATTTTAAAGGAGGTAATCTGCAGTGCAGAGCACAGTTGAACCTCTCCCGTTTCCTTTCCTGACAAAATATTCTATGTACTGCTCAGCATGAAAAACAAATGTATGACAAACCAGTAGAGTGAGAGGGTAAGGTGCAGCAGTGAGCAAGTGCTAACTCAGTCTCATGGCTCCCACAAATGGAATGAAGAAGTTAACCGAGCTAGGAGCAAGGCCAGATATCAGTCCAATATCAGGACACAAAGTTCTAAACCCAACATTGCCAAGATGGGACACACACCTTATTAGCAAGAATTAGTTTTGCAAAAATGTGTAGCCTACAGGTGCACACTCCATAGGGGTTGGTGCACCTGTTCTCACCAGGGGAGGCATCACATGGCTCTGGGAGATAACGCCAGAACCTCCTGCTCCTCTGAATCCTGTTTAGCCACCCCAGGCCATGGCTCTGAGCTCTCTCCAGTCTCTGGCAGCAGTTGAGATTCCTGTTTGACAGGAGAGAGCTTTTTTCCTAACTGTCTTAGCATTCCCACCCCATTCCATCGCATGCACCTCTTCATGTGTCTCCAGAGTCTGCCATTCCAAGTCTGTGCCCAAAGATGCTTAGTTAAACATTTCAGGAGGCTTGTATTTTTATTGGTGTTTCACTACCCACTTCCAGAAATTTTTGGATGTAGAACTAAACCTAACAAAATTATCATTACAGAGAAGAGCTAATGGGCTTGGATATTGGGGCAGAAAATACCTGGTGTAGAAGGAATGTTCCATGGCAGGGCATTCCTCCACGATGATCCACAACAGCAGGGATGTAGCTATAAAAGAAAGCAACAGTGAGACAGGATGTGGAATGTCAGCCCACAGCACCAAGTCCCCCAAACAGTGTAAGTGAAACACACTCTTAGAGATCCTTGCCTGTGTTGCCCATGCTACCATGCCTGTATTTTTTGAACAAGTTCACTGAACATTGTATTTGCACCAAATGCATTCAGCCTGTGTTATGGGATGCCCTGAGCCCATCAAAGGCCCCACATTGCAGACAGGGACAATTGCTACAGAACACACCACAGTGGTCTCCACAACTTCAGGGTCAATGCTAGGTTTATTTGCATCAGTCTATCCTTTGCCTTGCAGGAGAAGGGCCAAAGCAGATAAGAAACAGGGAAACACAGAGAGAGAGGCTTTCAGACTGCTTCGCAGCAGGAGGGCATGCAGGATTAAGGCAGCAAACTGCTCTCGATCCTGCACAGACCACACCCAGAAAAAAAGGGTATGATCATACTGTGTGGCATGTAGGGATGGTGGACAATTTTGATGCAGTATGCATTTAAAGCTGAATCTATCAATTTTGCAATTTCTGAAACAATATGTAAACCAAAGCACAGCTAACCTTCAAAACCTGCATTTATCCAAATTTTGCAATGCAGTTCTCCCAAGCAATGTTTACAAAAATGTACACATTAAGGGAAGGGGGGCAGGGAAATGAAAATCTTAGGGGGGGGGGAATAACACGCAGAAATGCATTATACTGTATTAAGGGAAACTGACTGCAAAAATGTGTATATTAGTCAAAACTGCATACAAAAATGTATTTCTTAGGAGAAATTTGCAGTAAGATGTCAATGAATTTACATGAGGGTTATTTTGGTGGGAAGGAATTGCAAATTGCTGCAGAATGTAGAGAACTGAATTAAAGTTTGGAAAAATGAGAAACAGAGAGAACAAAAATTAAGATTCTTCTATCCATAATGGCATAAGAATACTCAGTTCAATTATTTGTGATGTACAGTAATTATTTGTGATATACACTCTTTTCTCATTAGGCAACTATTCACTCACAGCTTGTTTCTAACTTGCAGCCTTTGGATCAATCCAGTAGGGCTCTTCTTATGCATGTGCACGACTCAGCAAAATAAAGAATGAGAGAACTAAATGAGCGTGTTCCTAAGAAGTCTCCTAAGTCATTCCTAAGACAAGTTGCAAGTAGGATGATCAAATTTTGTCTCCTAGAAAAGAAAGCTATCCCCATCCCACTGATCCATTGACAAATATAGACACTTACTCGCCATTGGCCTCAAGCTCACAGATCTCAAAGAAAACCATCAGATCATACTTGCACTGGCAGGGGCCAATGCTGGGCCTTGTCATGGCACTCAGTTTGGTTGCAGGCACTGCAAAGAAAAGAAATTGGAATTAGAGGCCAAAGATAAGGGCAAACAAGCCCTATCTTCTCAGATTGTAGACTGGCTTCACAACTTGGGCTTGTCCACATTGGAGTTTACAGTGTGTTTGCAGCTGTTTGCATTCCCATTTGATTTATGTAGTCCACATGATGTTACCTTTAAAGAACACCAATCTCAATGCTTCCCCCCTGCAAATTCAGGTTTACCTGAAATGGGGATGATCCAATAAATTGGGGGGGAAGGAATCAGGCTCCAAACAATTGCACTTGGGATTTCAGAATATTTGTTTCAGGGCTTGGGTGTAGGTGGATCAATCATCATTTTCTGCTACTCCCCTTTTCACACCCGCTATTTTCTTAATGCTTTCATTTATTTTCATGCCCATAACTATTTCTGAAGGACTCCTGAATGCAGGAGCATAGCCTTATCTATATTTTTTCTTTGGAACTCTCAAATTTGCACAAAATCACAAGCAAACCACATAATTTTTTTATAGCATTTAATTGGCATAATAGAACCAACAAAGCAGAAGGTGGGGGCAAACACAATAGGGAACTCCTATTGGTATGAACTGAAAAGGCAGAGGTCTAATTCAAATGGCGGGGGGGAGTGGATTAACAGCTAAATAATGCACAAATATGGACAAGGCCCACAGCACAGCAAGGGCAGGACAGCCAGTTCCACCAACACTTACTGTCTAAAATTTAGAAAGAGTCAATGGTAAGATCCATTAATGTTTGAAGAAGGCTTTTGGACCCAGATATACAAAGAAGAAGATGGATGGGGCTCTGTAAGCAAATGCATAAGCACACACAAAACACATCTTCTCCTGCATTGAGATCAGCAGACCCACATATATGAAAACAAAGTCTTAGTTTGTTTTCATCAGCAATGCAGTCTCTCTGAATGACAAACAAGAAGGACTGGGCTTAAAGATTTTCATGAAAGACACAAGACACACAAAGAAAGGGGGATGGTTAATGCTCACGGCATTGTTAAGTGGTGTAAAAGAATAACCATGTATGTAAATAAGCATATTATTAAGAGCTAGAGGCATTTCTTCTGGAGTGGATGTTTGGAAAATATTGTGGTTGACTAGCATACATATAGACAGCAATTCTGCATGCCTGACCTTTGAGACACCCTGAGGAGATCTATTGTACCATGTCCTAGGACTCCCATTAGGCATCTCAAGTGGAACTTTTCATTTCCCTCTACTTGTGTCCCTCACTGGTGAAATTGAAAATGTCTCAAGTTAGGAGCAGGTTTTCTGTCATTGCTTCCCCCCAATGCTATTCTGTAAGGTGCTGTGTACAGTTATTGATTTATATGCATTTATATCCCTATCTTTAAGCATTTTCAAATCTATTGGGAGTGGCCAAACATTGAAGACAGGTATGGGGAACATGGAGTACAGCAGCATCAGGACAGCCACAATTCCCATCAGCCCTAGCCAACATCATGGGAGCTGTATTCAAGCAACATCTGGAGTGCCACAGGTTTCCTCACCCCTTATTTAAGAGAGGAATGAATGGCCCAACACCATCACTGAATCCCCTGAGCTGAACTAACAACCCATAAATAAATATAAGCACACAAGACACACACACAGAGCCCAGAAGAAAGAGGTAGCAGAAAATCACATAGAACACTGCACACAGCAGAATGGAATATCCCGTTGACTCAGGGATCAAAGTCATCCTGTGAGGGACTCACGTATGTTGTGGATTCATTCAAGACACTATACAAACTAAACTTGGGAACAGAAAGCAATGCAATTACACTGCTTTATGGTGTCCCCTTTTTTCCTGTCCTTCTGAGTAGTGCATTGGTGCTTTCTCAGGAGCCCTCCAAGTCAAGATCCCTGAGTCTGGGCCTTCCAAAGCTTTGTCCAGGGACCAACCAGGCTTCTGAGCCTTTTTCACAACACAGTTCCCAAGTAAGAGGGATGGTGTGGTGCTGGGATCCTCCCCCTCTCTGATGAGAAAAGAAGAGGCTGTGCTGGCAGCATACAACATGTGTCCAGAGAATGTTTCCAGGAGCTGGCCAGCAAGCACGTTGGGTATCAGACCCTTAATCATCAGGAGGGATCTCTCTTGTTCTTCACCGGGGAAACAGAGAGGCAAACAGAGAGCACAATACAATATGAAACGATTATGCACAGAAACATGATGCAGCCTAAACAAAATACATAAGCAGCTCATCCAGTGCTTGCAAACCCCTATGCAAACACACTATAGAATGTAGTGTGCCATTCAGAACCACAATGTGGAAGAATGAGGAAGCCAGACAAGCATTTATCACGTTAGACAGATACTCAGGAGTGGGGGTGAGACATATTGGTGACAGTAATGCTGTACGTGGATATCACCGTGTTATCAACAAACCATCTATAGTGATAAAAGAAAGGGATGGAGCAGGCCTAGACAGCATGCACACCATACATTTAAAGCACATAGCTTCCTCCAAACAATCATGGGAACTGTAGTTTACCCCTCATAGAGCTACAATTTCCAGCACCATTAACAAATTAAGGTCCTATGGATTTTTTTGGGGGGGGAGGGGAGTGACTTTGTGCTTTAAGTGTACTCTAAATGTATGGTGTGTGCACAGCTCAAGTTTAGCCTCGCTGCTAGAGAGAGCTGTGGAAAAGGCAAAAACTTAGAAACTTGCTGAAGATGTATATTCCATTGCTGGAACAAAGCAGCATACAGCTTCTGAGCAAAAAAGAGGACACCCCTTCCCCCACTTAAAATGGAGGGTATTCAATATGCCACAGCTATGGGGATGCTCAGGTCACTTCGCTGGCTCTGCTGAGAGACCCGCTCCATCACATTCTTTCATCCCTGGCAGCAGCCATTCCATGAGACTGCAGCTGCTTCTCCTATCCTTTTGGTTCCCACATCTCTATTTACAATCATGCTAAATGAAAAGCAATTTCTCTCCTACCTGGTTTGGATAATGGCATGACCCGAGGGAAATGGCGCCGGGATGGTCTTAGGGGGCTGTAGAGAAAGAAACACTAATTTTAAAAAGGGAACACAGGGAGAAGAAATTAGAATATATCAACGTAGGCCCAATAGGAATTTGTGCTTGGTCAAATAATAGGACCTGAACATGAGCTGATAGGGTACTAAGCAGTTGCTCCAACTCTTTACCCACCCAAGAATCAGAAGTTGCAACCAAGACTTCAGCATTGATTCGTCTAGTCCAGTGTCAGACTTGTACTCTTTAACCAGACCAAGACTTGTTGAGCTCTAACAATGTACCATAATTGTAACAGCAGCATCTGCCCTTATACAATTCCCTGGTTTGGATGATATACCTGAGCATGCTTTAGTTGTTCTACCACACAACAAACTGCAAGGCAGTTCTGAAAATGCACCATCGATCCTTGCCACTGAACACATGAACCTGATCAAAATAAGGCCAATGAAGAGAGCCCCAATGTCCTTACTGCTGCAGCCACAAGCTTTTCGTATTATGGACGTAATCTGGGCTAAGGTAGGGTAAACTCCAAAGCCAGTAAGAGATTAATTCTATGACAATGGCAGTTGTTGTGGAGGTGACACTTACCTGAGGACATCCTTGCAGAGCGGCGGGAAAGGATGCTGTTGATAGTGTCCAAATACCTCAAAGACAATTGGCTGGCTCTTGAT
The DNA here is from genome assembly GCF_964270895.1 of Podarcis filfolensis. Taxonomy (NCBI): domain Eukaryota; kingdom Metazoa; phylum Chordata; class Lepidosauria; order Squamata; family Lacertidae; genus Podarcis; species Podarcis filfolensis. The sequence continues at coordinate 38,882,897 of NC_139608.1, read as the reverse complement.
ATACTCAATGAAAGATTTGGTAACCTCCACTGCAATCTGAGAGACAGGAAAGAAAAGAAGAAAAGTCATTTGAAAAAGAATATCCACAAGGTCCCATTCACTTATTTATTTCAGCAAATTTTATGGTTAACATTGGTTACATGGCAAATGAAAGGCACTCAGTGCGACTACTGCTACTACGAATATCCTTAGTAAAATTATAAACTAAAAGCGGTACTTGGGCGCAGATATTTATTACTTCATTTCACAGATTCATACATGAACTAGATGGCCATTGGTTGAATTCAGCAGGGCTCTAGTCCTGTTTTTATGTTAGGTTCGCCATAGACTGAGCTGGCAAAGTGATGGCCTCTCAGTTCTCTAGCTGTGTGATGGTAATGATGTTGACTTATGAGGGTGAACACAATAAAGATTGCAAAGCTCTTTGCAAATTCTAAGTGTTTATACCAATGATAAACAGAAGCAGCAGCAAGTACAGCATGTGACACAGGGCATGATGTGCTGGTGCAATGGTTGTGCCTCATCTTGAATACTTGTTTGCTGTTGCAGCACATAGAATTATGCAATACAGATTATAGTTAACAAGCTATAATATGCCTACAATACAGCTTTCAGCTTGAATGGCAGTCATTGTTATTGGTGGCTCTTTTTCATCCAGAAAGAGGTCACCAATTATCCACAAAATGAAAAGCTTGCTTCATTCTTCGTATAAGGATGGGACCCTGAATCCAGAACAATGTATTTTTTCATATCCTTGTTAATCAGGCTGTTTCAAGTACTGTTGCCTGACATTAAAGGTGTCACCATCTGCTCTACCAGAGGCTGTTTCCACCCTGGATGCAGGTGCTGCCCATGGAGTTGTCAAAATGAAGCCTTCTCAGATTCTATACTTACGTTTTGTACATGATAGAAGCCAAGAGGTGGGCCTCGGCCAGTGTTCTTCAAGGGTTCTGTGGAAAAGGCCTCGTCATGGCGGTGGATAAAGCTGTGAAGAAATACAAGTTTTGTTGTTGTTGTTGTTGTTGTTAAATATATTTATCACAGGTATGGTTCCATAGTTGCATATTGCTACACAGGCAGAAACCATTAAACACTAGCTCAGTTGTGGTCTGATGGTCACCACTGAGGCTTCCTATACTTTGAGTGCTACATTCCTGTTGGGGGCACTCACATACTGAAAGGCCAGTAGGACAAGGACCTGAGGGGGGATAATCCTCAAAGGGTTCCTCACCCCATCATGCAGGGATCCCTCATAGTTCTTTGCTGTCCTCCTCTTCTCCTGTAATAATTAATAGCTTCCACCAAAGGAAGGTCTCCATCCTTTAGCCTTTTAAATGCTAAAACGTTTTGGCTGTCAGGAATCAACTTCTGTCAATCTAGGTTCTCCCATCTGAAAAGAATGGGATAGCCACCGAAGGGCAAAGGGAGGAGAAACCACAATCTCCTAAGGTTATCTGAAATGGGTAAAGGGCAAATAGAGAAGGAAGGACTGTAACTCACTTAAACTGGCAGAAGATGTCTGCATATTCTGCTGAGATGCTAGATGCCTGCAAAACTGTCACTCTGAAAGTGAAGATGCTGCCCAGCTTCAGGTGCTCAAGGGCTGCCTCTAAAGGCCCATCCACCACAGACTTCTCTGAACTGTCCAGGAGAAGATCCTCAGGGGTGGCTGGGGAAATAGAATATTAAAGTTATAGAGGACATTTCCTCGTTGGTATAAAGCAGATGCTTCCTCATATCCTAAATGGTGCACACATCAAAGTGAGAGCAGAAGAAGACATCCTGGACACTGGAAGGAAAAAGCTTGCTTGTCCCATTGGTGGACTTTCCTGTACAAAATAGCACGGTGGGCACAACAGCTGAATTCTATGGCTTTGCCAGGTAGGGTTCGAATGATTCCTGCCTGAAACCCTGGAGAGCAGCTGCCAGCCAGTGTTTACAATATTGGGCTAGATGGCCAAAGATCTGACTTGGTAGAAAGCAGCCTCCTAGGTTCCTAATTCTCACAAGTGGAACTTTCAGTAACATGCTGTAGTGTCTAATCATCTCCTAGTAGGAGCATTCCTGTCCATGTTTCCTGCTATCTGGCTAACTTTCCTCCAGGATAGCAAAAGCTGTAGCAAGCTCAGTCAGAGCACTCTACTCTCTCACACCAGTTCTCTGTTTACTTTTCCTACTGGAACCTAATATTCTGTAGTTATTGAGCATACTCAGTTCTCATTGGACTGTTTGGGGAACAGGTTGCCTCCGTGTGTGCGTGTGTTTTAAAAAAATGTACTTCTGTTAACATGAGGATTTCCCCTAAAATGCTGATACCTCCCTATTGTTTCTCAGTGGCCTACTTGGGCTCTGTGTTTGTCAGCATGCACCATTAGTGCATTAGTGTTAGTGGGAGTGATGCCAGGAAAAAGCACATCAAACATAACAGAAACACGGCCACACAATACAATGTTTTTCCTCTCTCAGTCAGTATACACACTAGGTTTTGCTTCCAGACAACCTGTTTACTGTGCATTCATACTGATTTGTTTGGACAAAGTCTGCAAGGTTAGACCACACTGACTGTTTATTGAGCATTTATTCCGAGTGATACCGTGTAGTGTCAAGCAAATGTTATCCCACACTTTCCATGCATTTTCAGTCACTTTCCTCGCAAAAAGTCAGATTCCGAGGGGAAGCGGGTTTGTTGAGCAAGAGTGCCAAATGAACTTTAATTGTGCAACCTGAATGTCCTGGCATGTGACTGAATCCCACCCCAAAATAGCAATGGGCTGGAAGTGTCCTGGAAGCCTTATCTTTTTAAAAAACATTCTTCTTCTTTTTAAATCTCATTTGCTTCACTGTTTTCAACCACAAGAAAATATAGAGTGGCTGTTGATGTAGCTTTCCAATGCTCTTTATGAGGAGCTCCAAAAAGGGGCTCAAATCTTTGGCTTTTGCTGCTATGCACATAGTTCCTCAACCCCTTTCTGACCTAAAAAAACCCCCTTCACCTGCACAGGTGTTGTTGTTGACTTCATCTGCAGATGGTCCTATGTCAGTTACTTGTCCCTGTCCCTCTACGATACGCAGCTCCTCCTGTGAAGTTCCAGAGCGGGACATTCCCACTACAGGACAGGACTCAGACTGGAACTACAAGGAAACAAAGGATAGGAAAAGAATACAAGATAAAGGTATGATGGTTCTGGGTGGTGTCATTAGGTTTCCCTTGCAGTGGTGTATTTTGCTGTTCTCCTTTTTAAACTGTGAGGTTAGGGAGATGCAAAGTCAAGCTTAAGATGCAAGTGAAACCAGCTGATCTAAGAAGAGAGGAACTTCTGGGCTATGAAGCTCCATTATTAAATAACTCAAAAGAGTAAGATGAGAACATATAGGACTAACTTATCTCTTCTTAGCTGCTAGAATTTTATTAGCAAGAGAATAAACACCCATTGTGCCATCTATTGAAAAATGGCACAACAAAATATGAGATTATACATCAGTTGCCAAATTATATTATATTTATCAAACCTATAGGCAGGATATTTTCTTGTCTAAATTGATTAAGTTTGTAGAAAACTGTAGTTAATTGTAGGAGATGTTAATTCACACTGTTTTGAAACTTAGCAGTGCTGTTGGAGTTTCTTCTGTCCCTTATATTGCATCTTTCCTTTTTTTCTCAGTTTTTGTATCTCTTATTCTCTTATTCAGACAAGGTAGAAATAAAATACAAATATGATCAAGGAAGAAAGGGGAAAAAACTTGAAAGGGGAAAAAACTTTATATTCATCAATAATAATCTGATATAGTATTTGCTACTAAATAGCAAACATTTCATAGAATCTGGAATGAAATCCAAGACTTCAAAGGTTGCTTATGTCAGTTTCCACGTCACTCAGAAGAAACAAACCAGCCTCTCTGTTTTCCATATGTTAATATATGTAAATTCATGTAAATTTAAGCCATCTTTTGCTTAGCTTTGGGCATAAATTACAAAGAACAGAAGGTATGGCATACAATTGAGCAGGGTAGTTGAACAGAACAGAACAGAAGAGACAACAAGCTTTGTTGTAACTCAGACTCTAAGTAGTCTCTAGAGACCAACATTACTTTGCCACACTACTGAGCCCTCTGAAACTTCTGAATCTGCACAGCAAATTGGTTAATTAATAACCATTTATAACCAGTTAGGTTGGGGTCCAAGTGCTGAGTGTGATCAACGATCTGGCATGATGCTCAGCTAGTTCTGTCTTTCATAGCATACCTTTTCAAAGTGCTGATCATCAAAGGAAATTTTGGCTGTTCCAGATTGCCGCACTCCTGAGCCATAATCTGGTGCTTCCTCATCAGCTGGAAACAGGAAGGCATCAAGAGGTTATAGTAAGGAAAGAGAAGCTCAGACTCCCCAACAGATTGAGAGCCATAGCCAGGAACTCTTAAGCTGCAGTCCTATATCCACTTCCTCATTGGACTCAGTGGGATTCCCTTCTCAGTAGAAATGCCTAGAATTGCACTTTTGCTCACTTATCTTTTCCCATTTATATTTTCTTATGAATACATTTTATCCCACCTTTCCTCCAAGCAGCTCAAGAGGGCATCCAAGGTTCTCCCCCTCACATTAAATCCTCACGGTAACCCTGCGAGGTGTGTTCGGCTGAGAGACAATGAATAGCCCAAAGTCACCCCAAGAACTTCATAGCTGAGGGGGAATTGAACCTGAGTCTCCCCATTCCTAGTACAACACTCTAATCCACAAGAAGGCGCTAGGGCACAGTACAGGGCAAATACAGTCAGCCACCAAGTGTGGTTGCATTTGGACTGGCATCACTCAAAGTTTATTTTTGCATGTGGTAAATTTCTTCTCTGAATACCATTATCCAGCCACACTGTGAGGAAAGAAATATAAAAAGTGGGGATGGTTGGTTATCTGGATGCACCTTGAATCATCCAAATGAATGAGAATGAGGAAAGGTACTGCTGGAAGTCAAACAGTAGATGGTCTAAGTTTCACTACCTCAAGGAAGAGCAAATGCCTCTGCTAAAATTAAGCATGATGCTGAAAAACGTGGAAACAGAAAGCATCAATTAATCCATCTCTTTGCCATCAAAGTTACAATCTTTGGCCAAGCTGCTCTGTCCTTATTTTAGCCCAGCACAAATGTGATTGCACCTCCAGAGAAATGCAGTTGGTTCCCTGTGAAATTTTGCAGGATATGCTTTGACCGATGGCTCCCTGTGAAATTTTGCAGGATATGTTTTGACCGATGGCTCCCTGTGAAATTTTGCAGGATATGCTTAAATTGCACTTTCCTTGTATGACAGAGACATGGGGTTGTGCATTTCTATGTACGATGCTTTGAAATATATATGTTATGTAAACATTTAATTTAAAATATTTTATAGAGTAATAACAAACACCCAGTCTATACATGAACAGGATACAGAGAAGGCACACCTACACAGCCCAGGAACAGTCTTTTGGGCATAGAACAATTATTTAAAACACAGGTTCACGTCTGTTATAGTTGCAAAGGTGTAGATGGGTATGTATGAATTCAGTAAAATCCATATATGCAGTAATACGACAGCATGAGCTGTGACATGCTGCAATGCAGAATAACCCTAGAAATCTTTGAAACAATGTGCCTATGTTTGTACTAATTATAGATAGAGATACGATATACATTCCTACATTCCTATAGATCAAGGTGAACCCAACTGGTGCAGAAATACAATGGACACTGAGGATTCATACCAGTGATTTCTGCACTTGAAAAACAGCATATGTAGCAGCAGTTCCCCACTCCCCCATAATTTTTGATGTTAATCACACTGCATGTCTGGGCTATGCATGGGAGAAGCTCACAGCATACTAGCTTGGGATATTACACTGCCCTGGTGTAATAACTAAGGTATATAAGGTAAAAAGTAAAGGTAAAGGTACCCCTGCCCGTACGGGCCAGTCTTGACAGACTCTAGGGTTGTGCGCTCATCTCACTCTATAGGCCGGGAGCCAGCGCTGTCCGCAGACACTTCCGGGTCACGTGGCCAGCGTGACAAGCTGCATCTGGCGAGCCAGCGCAACACACGGAACGCCATTTACCTTCCCGCTGGTAAGCGGTCCCTATTTATCTACTTGCACCCGGGGGTGCTTTCGAACTGCTAGGTTGGCAGGCGCTGGGACCGAACAACGGGAGCGCACCCCGCCGCGGGGATTCGAACCGCCAACCATGCGATCGGCAAGTCCTAGGCGCTGAGGTTTTACCCACAGCGCCACCCGCGTCCCTGTGGTATATAAGGTAGGGATAGGCAATTGGATGGACTCAACCTGGTCCCTAGAAGCTTCTCAATTGGTCTGAATTCCAGGGACCCGTGTTATTATGTATCGCCTACAAAGGCTGAAACACAGGGCTGCTGTATATTCTTCACTTGATGGCTGCATGTGTATGCTTCACTGGATGACTGCAACTAGAAGTGGTGAGCTGTACCTATTTCTTGTTCTCTCAGAAAACACGATCTTCAATCATTTGTAAGGCCACCTTCTATTAATGACTGTGATTAATTAATTGCTACTGCTCAGCTATAAGGGAGTTTGACTGGATGATTATATTATTACACCTTATGAAATTTTGCACACTGTCTTGGAAGGGCAATCATTGCCTCCAATGCAGTTTATAAAATCATATAAAAATAAAACAATATAAATGTGTGAATAAGTCATTAGAGATTAAGTACCACAGAGAAAACTTATACAACACCTCAAATACAATGCTCTTCAGCGGAGTCAGTTCACACATTCAGTTGTAACCCTTCAAATGCTGCCTAATCAAATTATGTATGAACTGGTCTTTGGTCAAAGGACTTGCCTTACCCACGGTGAACAGCAACAGGTGATTTGGCAGAGCCCTCCCCTTAGTACTAAACACTATGTACCTTAGTTAATAATTCCAACAAAAGGCAAAGGGCTCTTCTGCTCTCAAGCCCTTGTTAAAAATGAGCTGCTTGCCAGGAGAAGAGGGAATGGCTGTATAAATGCAAGTGCCTAGAACAGGCAAGTCCTCTAGCCTGATGCCCTCCAGATGTTTTGGGCTACAATTCGCATCAGCCCCAGCCAGCATGGCCAATGGTCAAGGATGATGGGAGCTGTAGCCTAAAACACTTGGAGGGCACCAGGTTGGAGATGGCCAGCCTTGGCTGTCCCTCCTTCTCCATCTCCAGCCATCTCTTACCTGAGATGGCCTGAACAGCCACGCGCAGGAACCCTTTCACTTCCCCCTTCTCGCTGACAATGGCGACGCGGTGCACCAGAGGTACAGGATACAGCAAGTTGCTGAGATACACAAAGGCTCTGGAAAGAAAAGTGACATAGGAGAGTGGTCACTGCGCCTCACGCACGAGCTTCTCCAAACATACTCCATAGCCGATGGTAGCTGGGACCACAGTTCACCGCTCACATCACAACATGGTGCTGCAAAGCAAAACTAAAGAAAGGCAGCCATGGCCAGCCGGACAGAGAGGGGGAATTCAGCGTGCTTAGAACAGAGTTCCTGTGCTGAGCAGTGAAGCGAAAGTGTAGTGAGTTAGTGAGCGCTAGCATAGCGTACCTCTCGTTCTGTCATCTCCCATGGCTGAAGGGAGGGGAGGGGGCGGTGCTGGTGCAAGAAGGAAACTAGGAAAAGGACCTCTGGCAGGAGAGACTAGACAACTAGTACCCTGGGTGCTGTAATTCGTCCAAGGTCCTGCTGCTGAGTAACAGTGGGGCAAAAGGGACAGAAAAGAGGACAAGCAAAGACAAAGAGGATTAGAGGTTTAAGGCAGGGAAAGCAGAGGGGTGGGGAAGAAAAGGGAAGGAAGGAAGGAGATAGGTTCCTTCTAGAGAGGAAAAACTCCCCAGGACTTGAGAGACACAAATTGTGCTGAATTTTAGGCCTGCTTCAAAGGAGCTGTCAACTAATCAGAGTTCCTTCGTGGAAAGGAAACATGCCTTTAAAGCAGGGGAAGGAGACCTGTGGTATTCCAAGTGTCCTTGGGTTCCCATCAGCTCCTGGTAGCACAGTCAATGGTCAGTGATGGCAAGGAATTGGAATCTAGCAGTATCTGGAAGACTACAACCTTCCCACCTGTCATAAAGAGTATAATATGCTGCAGCCAGCTTCATTCCACCCACTAATCTTAGGGCACCGATGGTTCCCCAAGTACCTGTCTTCCTTGTAATAAACCCATGAACTGGGTGGGGCAGTATCCAATATCCTTGATATAAATAGAACCCCACCTTCCCCTCTCTTCCTGTCTCTACACACACACACACTTACTTTGCTTGGGTTATTTCAGTTTGGAGAAGACATTTAATAAAAATTATAATCTATGGGGGATATTGAATCTTTGACATGAACCTGTGTAGCCTATGCTTAAATATTTACAGTGAAAGTTGTTTTTTGGGAGGGGAGTTTACTGCTGCTGCTGTACTGTTGCAACCAATGGCTGCTACCCAGGGTCATTATGGTCAAGTTGGAGGTAGTACTCAGTGTGAGATGCATGGAGCCAGATACCTGTGTCCCCTAGTGAGCTCTATTTCTCCACAACATCTGAATTGGGAGAGGCTATGCAGGCCCTAGATTAATGACTGGACTCAGTGGTGGGGTCAATACACTGAGCTTGAATCTGGGCAAGATAAAGGCTCTATGGGTGTGGTTCTGGAAAACTGGTCAATTACCTGCACTGGGAGGGGTTCTACTCCCTCTAAAGCAGTGGTGGCTAAACTTGGCCCTCCAGCTGTTTTGGGACTACAGTTCCCATCACCCCTGACCACTGGTCCTTTTAACTAGGGATGACGGGAGTTGTAGTCCAAAAACAGCTGGAGGGCAAAGTTTGGCCACCACTGCTCTAAAGGAACAGGTTCATAGTCAGGGGGTGCTCTTGGACCTAGCTAGCATTATCATTGGAGGCACAAGTGTCTTCAGTGGCCAGGAGTACCTACACCTGCTTTGGCTGGTAAGACAGCTTTGGTTGTTCTTGGACCGCAATAGCTTACACACAGTAGATCACGCACTGTTAGTGTCAGTACCTGATTGCTGCAACATGCTTTATGCAGGGCTACCCCTGGGTTGGGTTTGGAAACTTTAGCTGGTACAGCATGTCAAATTCCTGGCAGGAGGGACTTTCCAACAGCATGTAACACCTGTGTTGCAGGAATTGCACTGGCTGTCTGTATGCTATCAGGTCAGCTTTATAATGTTAGTCCTAGTGAACAAAGCTCTAAACAATGTGGGACCAGGGTACTTACTCCCTATAGGTTGGCTAGAGCCGCTAGAAATTATCACTGAGATTGTCATAGGCTGAGCTTTTAGATGTGCCTTATTACCCATACTCAAATCCCTCTTTACTGAGAAAGGAGCACTCAGTGCAATAGCCCTTGCATTATGGAAGATCTCCCCAGCAGATGTGAGGCAGATATTATTATTATTATTTCAGCAAACATTCCAGTAATGTTAATTTTTATCTGATCACTTTTGCAATAATAGCAATATATGTTTATTTATATTGAATTTCATGTTGGTTTTAGTTTAGGCCAGTGTTCCCACCTGTGAAAATATCATTGAACCTTGTTTCTGTCTTCTCTGATATTACCTATCCCTCCCAGTTACGTGTCTTCTTAAAGTTTGACAAGCATCCCTCAATGCCCTCATCTAAGTCTTTTCTAAAACTTTTAAGCAGCACAGGACCTAGGACACAGTCCTCTGGCACTCCACTCAAAACTTCAGGTTTATGCTGAGCCATTAGTATTGTAAGCATTTGTTGGGTACAATTGCTCAACCAACTATGAATTCACTTAGCAGCAGTATCATATCACTCAACCAACATTTTCTCATCTTGTCAACAAGATAAAATGGGAGACCTTTTCAAATTCTTTGCTGAAATTAAGATATATTGTCTTTGTTGTTCCCATGATCTACAAGACTAATAACTTTATTAAATGAACACATATTAAGAGATTAAGAAAGAACCCATCCAAGATTAGAAATTTATAAACAGCCTTACAGTATTTATATTATTATAACGGTATACAATTTGTTGCATTACTATAATTCTTCACGTCATGGGAATCAATAGGAAGTAACTAGTTAAAGGACTGGGGGAATAAGTCCCACTGAACCAGATGATACATGTCTCAGAACTTGTTGGTAGGGAATGGTGGGCATTCTGGCATTGATTTGGGGTATATTAAGTCTCATATTTGATTCACTTCCCATCTAACTGTGAAAGAGAAATGCACCAGCCTCAATCTGGAAGCAATTCCATTCTCTTGGTGGCATGACTAGTAATGTCACCAATAAATGTGTTGGCATTTCTTCAACCAACATATATCATAGATCAACTTCACCAACTACATACATAAATTTGTCAGGAAGGTTGCCGACACTGATAAACCTTTTAAACTGCTACTGAATTTTTGCTCTGCGGTGTTTTTTTTAACGTAGGGAAGACATACATATGCACTAGGAACTAACATTAGAGATGCTTTCCCCTTGGTCTTAGCAAAATAATCAACATTGAAATATATCTATACTGCAATCAGGCCTTTAACTATGAAAATGTTTCCCCTAACGTATGTGTGATGGGATGTTGAGCTGCTTGTGCGTAAAGTTCCTAGTCCCTCAGTGTTTGGCTAAGTCCACAAACCACTGTCTGTAACGGAGCTCCATAAGCATGGCTCCGTCAGTCGCTGGCAGAATCCGACAGTGGGCGTTTACGGAATTTCTTCCAGCATAAAAGCTCCTTAACGGAAACACGTCTTCTGGACTCTCTACGTGACAGTTTCCGGCGAGGAGTGGGTGTCCCTATAGGAGGTTCTGAAACCTCCCCGCTGTTCTCGCTGGAATTGTCTCTGAGCCATTCTTCCGACTCGCTTTCCCTTGGAGCTCTTTCTCTCCCCCTGCTGGTTCCCTCCTCCGCTGATAAGTCTCTCTCAACCTCTGGGAGCCCTTGCACCACCGGTTCTTCCGATGACAGTTCCCTGACAGTATGTGACAATTGTCATTGTTTCAAGCCATTCTCCTAAATCTGTGCTCATAAGAATAATTTAAAAATGATCATATTACATCAGAATCAGTTTATAGTGTGACTCTCTGGGAAATGTGTGGGTGAGCATGATCCTTAATATTTTGAAAAGTTCCCCTGCAGATTAACACTTTAACTTTAAATCTTGTGAACAAGTGACAGCTCACCTAATACTCACAAATAGGGGTCTGTGCTTGGAAGGAAGAACTGTTAAAAAGAAACCAGAAATTGCTTTCTTCAGTTGAGAGAAATGACCGGCGTAATCTAAGTATGGACTTGTTCTGCACAGCTCACATCCCTGATAAAATAGCACTTTAATAGGTTATTATTTAATAGGGGTAGCCCTTGAAATGCTGCTAGACTGCAACTACTATTACCCCAACCATTGGCTATGCTGGCTGGAGGGCATCACGTTGGAAGTGGCTGCCAGTGAGTGGAGAAAAAGGTGGCAACAACTAGACTTGTTTTAAGTTGGCTGAGTCACTGAAAAAAAGGACACAGCTGAATTTATCTGGGGCATTCAGAATATGAATCCTATTGGCCTCAAGCCATTATTTATTTCACCTTCTCCTTTCTGTTTATCTCACCGTCATCCCCAAATTCTGAACTCTTAGGAACAGCATAGCATAGAATAGCATCATCCCGTAGCATTATGAATCTTACTAAGAAGAAAGTATCAGTTTATTCTTTGCTTTCTGTTTGAAGAGAAAGAAACAACTACTATATTTGAGTTGGGTTTTTTTGATTGATTGATTTTACACAAGAGGCAAGTTTCTATGTATCCTTCCAGATAGCATCACTCAAGCAGCAGTAAATGGGCCTGCCCATAACATGGTTAAGAAATGCCTAGAGCTGGGGTTGGGAACTTGATCTGGCAGGTGGGTTGGTCACCTGTCAATCACCTGATGTCAGGTGACTTTTATGCCTTGCACATGTATTGTACAGTGCATTGAAAAGCACTTGGTAAGACCCAGTAATCAAAATGCCAAGTCTTGAGAAGCCCCTTACAAAGTGCTGTTTTGCACAGAACAGCACTACCCAAATGGGATGGCCTGGTGGACTGAATCGGGCCTATGGGCCAGAGATTCCCCACACCTGGCCTAGAGAAAAGCAATGAACCCACAAACTTCCTTGGAACTGCAAATCTCCTTGATGCTCAAAACCCACAGGCAGATATTCTGAAAGAATTCAGATAACATCACCTTCTCAAATCTAGTCTCTCTTTTATTCAGCATAATCTTCATCTTCTTCATATGAGGTCTGGAATGTCTTGTTTTGAAATTGGATGGCTAAGAGGAAGCAGGAGGCATACATCTGTTGGAGTGCTGTTATGGTGACAGCCAACAAGGGCCCATTATGAAACAGGCCTGAAACCAAGAAGAATGAAGGAACTGGCGAACTGGAGAGGTGGAGAGGCAGAAGCAGTAAGAAGAGAAAGGGGTCAAGTCAGGGACGTTGGGAGGAGACAAAGAGGTAGAGGGATTGATAAAGGAAGGCCGAAAGAGGCTGTGTGTCATTAAAAGAATAGAGTAGGATAGAGGCACTAACCACAAGATTGGTGAGGTGCAAAGATGGCATGCTCAGACCAAAGAAAAGCCTTTCAAAAGGAAGACAAAAGTGAAATAACCCCCAATTTTGCTAAAGCTTTGGAGATAGAGCCAGCAGCTAAAAAAATAATAATAATAAGGAAAAAGAAAAAAAATCAAAGACAAAGATCCAATCAAAGCACACTTCATGAGAAATGTGAACGGCACAGCTGCTGCATGGGGGGAGTCAATTTTGTCTGACTCAAAAGACCCCCCAAGAACAGTTCACAGGATTGGGGGAGAGGGTGTTCCCTCATTGAGCTATTTGGTAGTTTGGCCTGTTTGTTGATTTAAAATCTCAAATCCCCCAGAAAAAAAAGGAAGAAGCCAGCTCTTTCGGTCTGAGACTGCAGGACTCTTCCCCAATCTCCCTCTCTGCCTTTTCTAGGCCCTTTTCCTCCCTTGCTGGCTCCCATTTTCCTGACTCCTACTTAAAAGTGAGGAAACTAAAGCTTAGGACCTCTTGCCCAAATATCAAGGAAAGATCCTCATGTTAATACAAAGTTAAATTAATCCTAGTATAAAGTGAGCAGCTTCTGAGGTGCAGGTTTATGAATGTGGGCCCGTGAAGGGCAGGGCTTTGAAGGTAATGATGAATATTTGGTTCTGCCTGAGCAAAACAGACAAGGATATTGCAAGGACCCCAGTAGGATCCTGCCCCCTCATTTGTACAGAGTATGCATCCATTGCCAGAACGTGGTTGCTTTTCTGCCTTTGTGAGAAAATTGAATAGTGTGATGAAGAATCGTATCTTTCTTAACAGCAAACTCAATTTGCAGTCCCAAAGGCACAAGGATGAAGCCTTTCGCTGCCAAATATGGAAATTAAAACTAACCATGTTTGCTTTCAATGAATAATTTCTCTCCAGTGCTTTTCTCTGCCAAATTGTAATGTAGCAGAAATAGCTTCACTCACTTACTAGGTGGGACAACAAATGGCACTGGTTGGTAGGGTCATCCCAAATCATTATGGTGAAGGACAAGATGGCATCCCACTCCAGTTCAGCTGAATCTTACTTGAAGACTGGTAATGGGACAGAGTCCTCCAGAACAGGCTACATGGCATACACAGCTCTGTCCTTCAGCACCTGCTGCCTGAGGTAGCTGCTTCACTCTGCCTACTGGCAGGGCTGGCCCTGCTGGGTGGCCATACAAAAGCAACTGTACTTTCAAGCATATTCCAGAATTCGTTCCCAGAACTTTATTCACTACCCACTGATCCTGTGTGCTGAAATCCTAGTTTCTATCCTTTGTCAAAGTTAAATACCCCAAATGCCAGTCTTCAGCATTTGCTGAGCAATGCAAACAAGATAAGTTTGCCTAGTTTCTTAATGTTTTCAGCATTTATTTCCTGTTTCTATATTCTAGTCCAATCAACTATCCTTCTCTCTGGAATGATGCCCTAGCGTTCCTTTATTCTAGAGCTAAATCTTAGTTCCCTCCCTGTCTCCTAGATCAGAATTATCAGGGAACTGCATTAAATGCACACTCCTCACATCATACTGTACAGGAGCAGACAATGAAACTAGATTATCCTCCTGTTTTTGAGACCATAGGTATAAAATACGTTTTTTTAAAAAACAGTCCTGAGAGAAGGCGCATAATTGCAGAAGCTTTAACTCTGCAGGCAGGTTCTGGACATTCACTTCTAAGTTGTTTTCTCACAGTATATCTGATTCCTCCTTAGGTATGCTCAGACCCTTACTTTTTTGTTTTGTTGGTTTTGTTGCCCCCTCATTTCTGGAACTTGTTAGAGAGCTCACCTGTCCCTGAGTGCCTTAACATGGGAACAGTGTCAGAATGCAGGTCTCTTATGCGAAAGAGCTAGTTCCTTCCCAGCATGCTCTCCTAAGACCTCACCAACCTTCCTACTAAACTGAACAGGGGGGAGCGGTCGTAAAATGGATCCTGGCCATCATACAGCGGGTACTCCGGAAAGATGTCTTCCTCCAGGTCATCCTCCTCCTCCTCCTTCCCCACGTGCTGCTCGTCAGCAGGCTCGGTGATGTCGGAGTCAGGGTTCGAGAAGGTGGGGGAGGGGGTGAGATCAGCCATGCGCTCGCTCATGCATGTGTTGAAAATAGGAGAGCTGTTGCAGCCAGAGATATCTGAACTAAGGTTAGTACAACAAGATAGGAGACAGGTTAACACCAGCTATTCCAAACACACAGAGAGAGACTAGGCTTGCTCTGCCTTTTCTTTTAGACCAAGCAGCAGTGTTAATAAAGAGGAGGGAAAGGAATGGAAAACCTCCCAGGCCAGATACATCTAACAGAGGAGCCACCAATGCCATCAGCTAAAAATGGTGAAGACCCAATAAATTTGATGCGAATTCCTCCAACGGTTCTCACCAAAACAACTATGGAGCTTGATAAGGTTCTTCTGACTCATTGGTTTGGGAAGAAATTCCATTGTGAATCCTGACAATGGAATATATAATGCCTCAGATGTACCCAGATTTATTAAAATTCAGTGGGAAACCCTTTCTGCCTGGCCCCCAACAATTCCCAGCTGGTGGCATCACATTTGTTTCTAACAGTTGCATGGGAAGCACATGATAACACACATTATATACTGGGCAGTATATAGGCAGATACACTCCAAATGACACACACAAATGTACAAATCCTACAGCAGGGTTTCTTAGCTGCATTCCATCCTACAAGCTATTTTGTTCTTCAGGTACAAGATCATATTACCTCCCCACAGCCAGCCAGAAGGATCTTCTGCATGGTAATACTGTACAGGTGGGTGGCCACAGTCCTCTATGGCATCTATTTGTAATGGTTCCCACCAATCCAGAGGTCACAATCGGCAAGCAGGGAATCCTGCTTGAAGGGCTACAATTTAAGACTTTAGAAGCTAAGGTGGTCCATCCTGGATCATGGAAAGACCAGGCTCTAAAAGCCTCTTTTGACCTTGCTGTAGGAAATTTCAGCCATCAGTGATGGTATTGAGAAAGAGAACATAACTTTGGACACCATGCACTGGACATCATGCGTAGCTTTGTGAAAGGGTGGTGTCAGCATATATGTGCGTGCATGTGCAGCTCACAGTAAAAGAGCTTCTGCACCAATATAAATGGGAAGACAACCCACTCCAGTACATAAATCGGGAGAGCAGAGAGCGATCCCTACAAAAAGGGTGAGATGCTGTGCAATTATCTTGTTGTGTGATCTAATCTCTACCCAACTGTGGAAGGAATGCTAGTGCAGCACAACATCAGTTCTTGGGCCATTTCCTTCCTTGGGTCTCTTCAGTTTGGCATGATATTTTGACAGATCAAAGCTCTCACCTGCCAACCAGCCTGAACCAAGGGAAGCGATCATAAAAGGGGTCTCCGCCTGTCACCACATTGTCACAGTCTTCTATAACACTAGAGGGCACTTCAGCCGCCCGATCATACATCTCCCGCATCAGGTCCAACCTCTGCCTGCAATGGCAGAGAAAACAAATTAACTCACACAATGGTGGCTGAGTAAGCAATTCTCCACTAGGCTACTTGAACCTAAACCATTATCTTACCTGTGTGCCCTCAAAAGCTGGTGCTGAAACCTGCTCTGCTCACTAGAGGCACATTAATACATAGGAGAAATTCCCATCTCTCTTGGGACTGGCAAATAAAAAATGCTTCTCAAACAATAGTGGGAGCCTGTTTATACTGATTTTTGGCTTTTTCACTCAAGCACTAGTGCATGCTCAGAGGAAGTGGATGCATGATTATTCTGGCATGTGCAAAAATCAGAATTTGGTCCAGGTGATGAACTTGTCAAAATGTAGACTGATCAGAGGCATGTCAAATGCAATCTAGCTTTGATACATGTCAAAAGGTTTCTATGAGATTTCTGCATATATAATCACATTGCATCAAATAGCAATGTAAGATAAGGTGGTCATCCTGCATTACGGAGACCATAAGCTAAAATTTATCTTTTGACTTTACCTAGCTATTTCAGATAGTATTGCGAAGGAGTATGCTTTGGAAACCAGGCACAGGTTGTGTTATTTTGCTGACACATGCACAAAACTTAATTCCCATTTCCATACTCGACCCACCTTGCCAGATCATGGCATACTTGAATGCTTATGTATATAAGTCCTAAAATAACCTGTGAAGGCAACATTAACACGTTTATAGATATACAGTCGTACCTTGGTTTTCAAACAGCTTAGTTACTGAATGTTTTGGCTTCCAAACGCCGCAAACCCAGAAGTGGCTGTTCCGGTTTGCAAACTATTTTTGGAAGCCAAACAGTCCGACAGGGCTTCAGCGGCTTCTGATTGGCTGCAGGAGCTTTCAGCAGCCAATCAGAAGCTGCACTTTGGTTTCTGAATGTTTTGAAAGTTGAACGGACTTCCGGAATGGATTCTGTTCGACTTCCAAGGTACGACTGTATCTCCCTTTGTCAAGGGCACAATTGGCTTACTGTGAAATAAGAGGGCTCACTACCATGTCAGACAATCCTATATTCTGTATCACCTTCCTTCCAGATAATCGAAGTTCCTTGACTTTCTGTTGGCCAACTAGTTGCCCATGGTGCTATTAAAATATATTTGCTTACCTGAGTTTCTCCAGAGTCCAGTAATGGGTTGCTCCATTCTTCTGGTCCTGCACCTCCACTGCCACAATAGTCCTTGGGAAAGGACGTTTCTCACGGTCTTTGGCAGCATCCGGAGGAAGCAGGTCTGGAGGCAGAGGTGAGTACAGGGTGTCTGTAAGGAGCACAAACTGAAATTGAACCTGGAAGGGAAAGGAAGGGAAGAGTCATTGTTGCTGGCTAGTACTTCCTCATGCACAGAGGTCACTACTCAGGGCACCCTCTTCTCTCACACCACATATAAATTATGATAGCAGGATCTTCACTCAGACAAGAACCCTCAAAACTTACTTTTCTTTATCCAGGTCACTTGCAGTTGCAGCCAGCTGGTCTGTGGTCACTCCATTTCATATCTTAAATAATTTAATAACAGCAGCAACCACCAGTCCCTGTCAATGGTTATGCAAGGATACTTTTTTGCTAATGTACCTGGGTGAAAATACTCTGGTAAAAAGCTGCTTTTCTGGTAAAATTCCTCCCCCTCCCAAGCTTTTTTTAAAGAGTAACTGCTAGTCAAACAATGTAATATTTCTCTTAACTTCAAGGCCCTGTGTCCCTCCTCTCATTTATATGTTGGTTATTTCAATAACCATAAAAATTACCTTGTAGGATCAAACAAAAGTCCATTTAATTAGTTTGGTTTTAAATCACAGGTAGATGCTTTTGGACATTCACAAATCTGGCATGGCCTTTTCCTGTTCTCCAGAGCATCTGGTAATCAGAGATATTATCGGTTTGTACACTTAAGTTCAAAATAGCTGTCATGGCTAATGACCAATTAATCAGGGCCAGCCACACCATTGGGCAGGGGGATGCTACTTCCTCCAGTGGTAGATGTGGGGGAGTACAGGGTGTTGAGGGTACAGTTGTATGTGCCCAATTCCATCTGGAATACTATTTCATCTGAAGAAACAGCAACAGAATGCGGAATAGACAATGCCAATCACCATTTGTCACTATGACAGAACCTGCTCACCTTCTTCTTCAGCTCCACACTGATGGCATTGGCCTCCTTCAAGAAAATGGCATTGCCCCACAGCTGGTCCCGAAGAGATGTAAACTGGTACCATTTCCACTTCCTGAAGGCCCAGAGCGCCTGCTCAAACTCTCGCTCTGTCCATTGTACTGGTGAGATAAACACTCCACATGGTCACTCTCTTCAAAGAGCAAGTCCTTGCTGACACCCCTTGATTATAGCTCACATTATCTTCTCCTCAAACATACTGTCTACTGCAGCCTTCCTCAAACTCTGCCCTCCAAATATTTTGAGACTACAATTCCCATCATCCCTGACCAGTGGTCCTGCTAGCTAGGGATCATGGGAGTTGTAGGCCGAAAACATCTGGAGGGCCGAGTTTGAGGAAGCCTGGTCTACTGGCAGATGGGCAGAACAAAATCCTGGGTGCAATGGCCTTCAGACAGATCCCCCAAACTCTTTTAATACCTTGGGATACATTCTAGCATGCCAAGCTTGAAAAAATATACTCTAAGGACTGGTTTCAGCGAACCACATTCCCTAGCTAGTTAACTTCCCAGCAGCCCCCCTACAAAGGATCCAAAGGAAACAAGAAGACATTATTGCAATGTGGTTGCTCAGCTTGTTTGCATGAGCCCAATTGCCATTTATTTTCATACCTACCTGAACCTCTAGTTCTGGGGCGGCTAGCACTGTACCCCACATATGTTGTGAACTACAACTCCCATCATCTCTGACTACTGGCTGTGCAGGCTGAGGCTGATGGGACTTGTAGGGTGGAATTCAACATTGTGCTGATGGAACCATCTCCCCTCTCCTCTCCTCCCCCTGTACACTGTTCTGGGGTTCTGCTAACCATCCAGAGTGGATTTTAGAGGAAGGGGGAAATGGGGAAAGGAGAGAGGGGAAAACCCCATTGCACTTCCACTAGAGCACCAGGTTGGCTGAATTCGGTGCCAAATCACCTGGAGAGCACTGGATTGGGGAAGACTGTTCTAGCTCATATTTGATTTCCTGGCTCTGCTCTGACTAAACTTGCTTCTGACTGAACAAGTACAATTTTTTTACAAACACAGCTTGTTACACTATGCAATCACAATCATTCAACAACATGACAAAACAGCAATCCTAACAGAGTAGTCCACTAAACAATGCAGTATTTATATTTATTTAGTTCTTGGAACTGGGTACAGCCAGACTGTAGCAGACCCCTGTCCTGGACAGCCACTTCTAATCAGTGTACTGTAGACATTATTCAGCTTGATGAGCCAAAGGCCTGACTCAACAGCTTATCTGGAATGTATATGCCACATAATCAGGCTTCTATGTATGGGAATAGAGACCTAATCCCAGTGCTTTTTTCCTTAAAAAATAGATGCCAGTACTCCCAATGAAGTTGTTACAGCAAGTGCCACACTTTTTAACAAGAAGAAGAGGTGCTGGTACTTTGTACCCTTGAGAACCCCCTGAAAAAAAGCACCGCCTAATCCTTTTCAATTTATTACTTCCATATAGTGAGTGAGCAGTTCAAAATAACAATAGCTTGTTTGCACTTTATATTAGAATATAAGTAGCTGAATACAACTCACTGAATGATAGGTTTAATAGCTTTTTCTTTTCAATGAATTATTACCTTCATCCTCAGGTTCCTCCTCTTCCTCATTAGCCTCAGGATAATACCTTGAGTCCATCTGCTTCTGCAAAGCCTCCAGTTTACTCTCATAATCCTAAAAGAGCAAACAGATGAGCAGTTAATAATCCTATTGCCTGAGTTTTGATATTATGTGCTGAGTCCAGGTAAAACCAAGAAATTATTCCATTCCCTGATCAATACTTTCCATTTCCTTAGTAATCACCATTTCAGTTTAGTGGTTTGTGAAGTTTCCTGAGATACAGAATTATAAGAAACTATACCTACATAGATTATTCATAATCTTAAACAATGTGGGACATTAGGTGGGGACTATTATGTGGAGTTCTTGACCTTTTACAAATGTGATTATATAAGAATCTGGCTTGCTGGGAGATGCAAATCCTAGTCATTGTTTCTCTTGCAATTTAGGTGGTATAGCGCAGGGGTGGGCAGATAGATTTTATGTAGATAAAGCAGGGATGTCTGACTTCCAACTGTTTGATAATGGAAACAACAAAATGACATCCCCCCTCTAAATTATACTGTAGAAATGGGGGGCGGTAGCACACACAAAGACCAGGAATGGGTGTGTGTGAAAACTGTGAGCTCAATTCTCTCTAGTACTCAAAACAAATTCCTGAGCTCAGAATTCTTTAATTTTTTGCACTTGGCTCCAGTTACTGCTTCTAAGGACACTACTAAAATGCATACACACAGTAGATCCTGCAAGCCTGTGCTATATAGTGTCACATCCTGGAAATGATTGTCTCTCCTACCAATTACAGTACAATTTGTCTGCTTTATGCTACTCTCGTAACATGTGCAAAAAGCAACCTGTTTATTACTTACAAGTCTTTGCTGCTCCAGAAGGTAATTGGCTTCTTCTCTTTCCTTCCGGTACTGATCTTCCAGTTCCTGAAGCCTACATAGAGAAAGGAATGACAGAATGTCCATGCAGTACTGAAAATTGCAGAGAACCATTACATTTCCTATTCCCCTGCCATGTTACGTTCTCCATATCCAACCCCTGCCCCCTCTCGTGTGCGTAAGTGTGAAGTTGCCTTATACTGACTTAGACCATTGCCAGCTAGTCCAGTATTGTCTCCTCTGACTTCAGGATTCTCTGGCAGAGGCCTTTCCTATCACCTGCCAACTGAAGATGCAGGCATTGATTCTGGGACCTTCTCTGCATTCTCTGCATGCAATGCATGTACTCTGTTACTGAGCTACCACCCTCTGAATTATGCAGCCCTGTCAATGAGCTCTTCTGCATTCTTCCTTCCACTCACCTCTGTTCCATCTCCTGCTTCATGTCAATGCCTTGTTTCTCCAACAGCTCTCTTTGGGCAAAAGCCCAGTCCACTGGCTCAGCTGGGGTCTCTGCACATGGAGTTCGCTCCCGCTCCTGGCGTGCCTGCTCAGGGTGGTTAAATCGAAATACATGGCTCTTTCCCATGATTATGCGATTTCCTGTGCAGAGAGGGGAGCATATTTACTAGAGGGGTTGAAATAGGATGGGATTCCAGTAACTGATCAATGCATTGCTAAGATGATGAATTTATGTCCAACTGCAAAGCTTCTGTCCCATGTCATATACAACTCATCTGTCCCTAATGACTTCAATACAAACCATGCTCAACCACCAGTCCATTCAGGACAAAGAGGCCCTCTTTCAGAAAACTATTTCCATGAGCATTATTTTATCAGGGAGAACTTTCCAACCATAAGTGCTGTTTGAAAGTGGAATGGACTCATTCAGAAGTTAGTGGACTCTCCTTCATTGGAGATTTTTAAGCAGAGTTTGGATGGCCACCTGTCATCTCTAACTGAAATTCCTGTATTGCAGGGGGTTGGACTAGATGACACTCAGGGTCCCTTCCAACTGTACAATTCTGTGATTCTATGATTCCACAAGTCTATCCCTCCACGGTAGAGAGCTACCTGATTTTATGGAGTCTCTTACAACACTTTTCGCCTATTCCTGATTCCCTTCTACTGGAGAACGAACCTACCTGATCTTAAGATGCTGGGCTCTGTTACTTTCTTTCCATTGACATAGGTGTCTGCTCCCTCACAAGGTTCTAGAGTCACCACTGCTATGGAAAACGCACAAAGGGAATTGGGAGAGGACAGGGAATAAAACAATGTGTGAGAATTACAGAGAACAACCTTCCCCACAATCTTCTTACAAATACAATCAATAAGCTTGCTGAGAGGGGAACCAAAACCTCTGCATTAAACCTTGATGGGAAGCAACATACAGAAAGCAAGGCAATGCCTTCATTCCAAAAAACAATTTTTGTTAGATATGATACTTTAGACTTGAAGGCATCTGTTCATAATAACACATCAAGATATGGCCCAGAGGCTCCAAAGGAGCTATAGGGATAAGGTTGGACAAAAATATTTGCTGCTTGAGGCAAAGGATAATATTATGCTCATTCCCCCATTACATATACAGATGCAGGCTGGACTAGGGGTTGAATCTTACTTTAACACTCAATGGGACAGTGTCCTCTAATGCTGGGAAGGGGAACCTGTGACTCGCCAGAAGATTTTGGACTCCAACTTCCATCAGCCTCAGTCACCATAGCCAATCAATTATTATGTGAGTTGTAGTCCAACAATGCCTGGAGAGCCACAGGTGCCCCATCGTTGCTCTATAGCAACCAAGGACAACATATATGAAAAACTAGAATGTGTTTTATTCAGTCTTGTGGCAGGACTGTTGTGATTAAAAGCCTGCAGAGGTCAAACTGAGCTGATACAACCGAGAAGCAAAGAGACAGCACTTCCCAATGCAGTTACTTTCCAAAGTGCTCCATTTTGAAAGGCAGGTAGGGAAGAAAGTGGTATTCTGCATACCCATTGGCAGCAATGGAGACAAATGACTTAGAGAAGCTCAGTTCTAACTAGGTAGAAAAGGAAGCCCAAGAATCGTGAGGCTCTCTGTATGGGGATACCTTCACTGCCAGCCTTAGTGTCACTTCGGAATATGCAGTGCTCTTCTTTGATGAAGTGACCGCTAAGAACAATGTCCTGCCTCCTCTCAGCATCTTCTCGACCAACCCTGTTGGGGCAAAACACAGTTGCTGAGGTTTCCAAAACAGCAAAACGTTTTAGGTGCTTTCTGATTAATAACAGAGCTCCTTGGACCAACCCTATTAGGGTCCCAATGGACAGGAAAGCTAGAAGAATGCCTTTGCAGAAAGCATCACACACACCCCAAGTCTTGTTTAGCTGCAGTAGTTATTGGTTTGCTTCTAGTCACAATTCAAGATGCAGGTTATATAGAAAGCCTTAAGCAGGTTGGGCCAAGTCTATCTTAGTGAGCACCGTCTCTCTTATGAACTACTGTGTCCACTAAAACCAACAGATGATGGCCTGTTGGGGATCTCACTTCTGCTCCATATCCATAAGGAGCAGGGCTGTTTTTGTAGTCTTGCTACAGCTCTGAAATGTCCTCTAGGCAATGACTCAGGCCCTAGTCCAGATCTAGTTACACAAAAAGGTACTTAAGAATGAGTCCTTTACCAAAATGTGGGTGAGGTTCAAATACACATCCCACTGAAAGCAAATCTAGGCAGCATTTGCATTCACATGCTTGTGTGATTTACACTCATAGTTACTGTTCCAGCAAATTATATGTATATGGACTGCAGAAGCCTGCTTCCACACATGGGTCTCCTTAGTCTAGCCTTCCCCAACCAGGCGCCCTCCAGATGTTTCAGGCTACAACTATCATCAGCCCTAACCGGTACATAGTCCAAAGTATCTGGAGGGCATCAGGCTGGAAGGCTGCCTTAGCTGAATGGATGTATGAAAGAAGAACTTGATCTGTGAAATCCTTTTAGTTTTGCTACTTTCTGGCTCCTAAATAGTTGGATGGTTTTGGATAATCCATCCTTTTGCTGTACATTTTTGTTGTTGTATTTTTGTATATCTTTTGCTGTTTTCCCTCTTCTTCACTGCTAGATATGCATGCACAGACTTGGAGAGTCACTAAGTTTGTTTTATTACTTTTAGTATTTGTTAATGTTTTGTGCTATACACTGCCTAGTGGGGGTTTTCTTTAGATGGAAAGGCAATGTAGAGATGTTATAAATAACCATGCACACATACAAAAAGGTACAGTGTGCCAAATTCAGTCTGTGACATCTCCAGTTGACATTTGAATAAAAAACTGCTGGTGAAAATCACATCAATGTCCATCTTCTCTGCTAATCCTGGCAAAGTTGTAATTGTTACTGTCATTATTACCTGGTTATTCCATCTTTAATGTAATACAGAAGGCACTCAGACATGAGTGGGTCCTCATTTAGGTTGACCAGATGTGGTGTCTAAGAGAGACAAGAGAGAGGTAGGGCGGGGGAGAGAGATTAACACCCTTTTCTTTCACAGGCCAAGGCCTAGCCTTGCTCTTCTGATAAGTCTGTCCTTTTTCAGAGTGACCTAAATGTGCCACAGCATTGATAGCCCAAGATGTTTTGCTGCCTGAGGAAGGCAAATCCCACCCCCCCACCCCCCACACATATTCCACATATGTGTGGGGGGCTGATGAATCTTACCTGAACACAGGTTGATAGACAGTGCCTGCCACCAAATTTAAGGGGAACAGGCTAGTTCAGCGGGTGCAGGGTAGGCCTGCCGCCGCCACCGCCATGCCTCCGCCCCCACTGCTCACCCTTCCCAACCACTCACTGCTTGCCTGTGCTGCTCACCCTTGCCCCCCCCCCTTCCCACCCACCCTCCCACCCAACTCTCATCCGGCACTCTGGTGATCGTCAACAGAGTCACACCAGAGTGATGAACCAGAAGCCGCTTTGGTGCGACTCTGCTGATGATCACCAGAGTGAATGTCTTTTGGTCAGGCACTCATGACAGAGCGCCAGACCAAAAGAACAGGACATTCCAGGATAGAAACAGAAGCCGGGACTGACTTCTGTGATCTGGAATGTCCCACTTAAAATGGAACAGTTGGCAGGTCTGCTTGTGGCACCTTAAAGACTTAACACATTTAGTATGGCTTAAGTGTTCATGGACTACAGTCTATATCCTAAGATTCACTTCCTCAGTATGATCCAATGGATGACATATGGGGACTCCTCCAATCACAATGGAGAACCTTTTTCAGGCTGAGGGGTGCATGGAAAGTTGTTGGGAGCTATGTCCCAGCAGTAGCAGGGGCCAGATCCATACACCCTTTACACACACTCACCTCCCATGAAAACAGCCATATTTTTAATTCTCAGTAACTCAATTCAAGTTGCATCTTCCATTTTCCTCACATACTTTATTTATAAAATTTATAAGAAGAGGGAAAGCTCTGCTACACCCATTTTCTGTCCTGACTGTGCAAAAAGCAGAACGAACTCACTAATCCCTGCAAAATAATGCAATTAACATCAATGTGTAACCAAACTGCAAGCTCCACCTTAGTTACTCAAGGCCTCAAACTTCAACACGCATTTACATTCCAAAAATGTCATGTATGCAGTTACAAAAAACACTGACACTTTTCGTATTTGCAAGGGCCAGATGTTCACCTCTCTCAGACCCTCCAAGTGTCCCTATTTTCCAGGGACGTCCCTGATTTAGAGAAGCTGTCCCAGGTTCTGATTCAATCCTAGAATGTCCCACTTTTCCTTATGATGTCCCTATTTTCATTGGAGAAATGTTAGAGGATATGGAGTTATCCGACCCCAGAGCCATCTGAGCCACCTTCCTGTAAAGGGAAGGGTTTTTTTAATGTTTAATGTTTTATTATGTTTTTATATGTGTTGGAAGCTGTGCAGAGTGGCTGTGGCAACCCAGTAAGATGTGTGGGGTATAAATAGTAAAATTATCATTATGGAATGAGACGTCCCTATTTTCATTGAAGAAATGTTGGAGGGTATGCTCTCTAAGGTTTTTTCACGTCTGCTTGAGATTCTTGTATCAGATCTTCTTGCAGAGTAAGGAGCAGCAATTGCACAACATCAAAACTCTCCTCCTGCCCTGCCTTCAAACATATAGCTACTTGTCTTAAGAAGTTTATTTCCTTCAATTTCTATGTCTCCTCTCCGAAATGGAAATAACGAGCCATTTTATCAAGCATTTTCCCACACAATACAAAGTGATATAAAAATTATTAATAAAAATGTGATTCATCCTACTGAAACAACATGCTCACGTTACCAAGTGTTCAGAAAAGAAGTACATTTTAATTTTAAAGGTCTCACTCTGCCATGTGCAAGGTCCTAATTTTGGGGGTTCAACAGATGAACATTATGTTAGATCAAATGACTTACAGAACATTACTGCCATTGCCATCATGGAATCCCTTCTTGGAAAGATATCAGCATTGCAATTATCACAGCAATCTGAACACCATGCAAAGTGGACCAGATACCATTTACTCATGCAAGGATTGGAATTCCACAAATAGCAAACATGCGTCCATGCAGTTTTCCACTTGTCCTGTGATTTCTAGGCACAGGTCTGAGCAGTTTTGCCTTTGCCCCACTGCTTCAGCCCCAGAAAACCTGCTCTTGGGTCGGGGGAGGCAATCTGCTAAAAACTCAATTGCCATTTGTTCCAATTTAGCGCTAAACCATGGGTTTTCCAGGGGGGAAGCAGATGGGCAAATGGAAGTGTGGATGAACCCGAAGTTTCAGCAACTGTTCTCAGTATGAAATTATCATCTTCACTGAAAAGCTGTACCTATGCACTTTAAACACTGATCAATCAGTCAGAAGTAAGGCAGTGAAATGATTACAATCAGTTGATTGACAGCCCTGCTTATAAGTATGAGCAGTTACTGGAGCAGGCACGCAGATGCAACCGCCATGCTGAGCTCTGTTCTCCTGCCTCTAAGCAATCAACACCTGAGGCCTCTCTCCAGAGAGGAGGCAGTATGATGCAGAGCTCTTTCCACTACTGAATTAGGCACCATGTAACGTAACATACTTTGCTTGTGACATGGGGCAGAGTCATGGGTGAACAAACAAGCTTATTACATCACCCTTTGTAATGATTTCAATTATGTAATTCATAGAAAACATGCTGAATGTCGCTGTGCCTTCCTTCTCCCTGAACTACTTCTAGTCACCATGTACAGAATTCAGAATGTTTTCTTGGCACCAGGCAGTACAAACCAATTGTCTGAAAAGGAATCACACAGATCACTCCAATACAACCCCTTAACTAACAAGACCAACCTTCTTAGGGGAAAACACCCCTAGACTCTCCAGGAAAACATCCTGGGGTTTAACTGGGGGTTTAACTGGGAGTGGCTACGTGACAAAGGAAGAAAGAAAAGAAAGAATTCAAATGTGCAATATGTCAAAATAAATCATTATCACAAACATATGAATCAAAGTGTTCTACTATAAACTGTTCTAGTAATCATATGTAAATTTTGAGAAATGAAATAAAGACCTAAGGAACTAACATTCATGTTCCTTGCTAGAGTGTTGAGTTCCCCACTCCTTGCTACCTTCTGAAATATGTTGTGCTATTGGACCTGTAATAATTTCACACATACCCAGGAGAACAGGGGTTGATAAACTGTATTAGAATCAGGACAAGGCTTCTTTTGGCTCTGCCTGAGCATAACTAATATGATGTAAGAAGACTAGTTCTAGGCAGTTGGGTTATAGGGTTGTACAAACACCATTAGTTCTACTTCTTGCCTCCCTATGCTGTTGGGTGGGGAAAGTGCCATCAAACAGTCCTCTTTTCATGTTCACTGTACTGAAGAAAAACACCTTTAACATATCTATGTGTTTTAATAGCAAGAGACTTTGATTTAAAATATCAATGAATGAAGAAAGAATATGCATTCATAGAGTTCTTGGTCCTCCAGCAACTAGAGTGGACTGTTAGTGGGGATTAGACACACGCATAGAAGATGGGTCTATCAATGACTATTAACCATGAAGGCTAAATGGGACCCTGATGTTTGGAGGCAAGATGCCACTGACAACTGGTTGCTGAATATCTGTCATGCTCTCCTTGTGGGCTCCCTTGTGCCATCTTGTTGGCCACTGAGTAGATGGATCTCTTCTTATGTTCTTATGAATAAGGGAGTACCCCCAAGTGTAATTACTCAGCAGGACAGGCCTAATTCTGTTTCTTTCAAGCAGCCCAATGGAAACAGAAACAAGCTACTGCTGGATCTTCTAATAGAAATTTAATATGGACTATTGCTATATGAGTACTAATTGTGTAGCAGCAGCAGCAGCAGACAATTCAGAAAGGGGGAAAACATTCATTCAAAATGCTAATGTAAACATCTATGCATCACCAGAGTCTCAGGTGGAGTTTTGTCTCTATATTTATTTGATATATATATTTCGCCATTAGCAGATATCAAAATGCAATTGAGCACAGTGGAAGAGGCAGAAAAAGAATCCTACCTTTTTAGGTGAAAATACTCCCAGTGTACCACCATCTTCTCTCATAGCCACTCCCATTTCTGCAAGCAAAGCTTCCCTGGAAAATACCAAAGGATACCAAAGAATTTAACAACTCTGCCAAGGCCTGGATCTTGTAGAATTCAGAAAGAGACTGCACCATGTTCTCTAAACAAAATTGATGGTAGCAGACGTAAATCATTAAAATGCTGGTCTTGGGGAAGTTTTGATGTTGGGGAAGGATAAACAGGGGTGAGTGGAATAGTAGCAAAGGTAAGTGTTAACAGCAGGCTCTGAGGCACAGAAAGAGCCATGCTTTTGGGGGAAACATGTGATGAAATGAAAGATGAGCCCTCTTCACTTGGCTTTCTGCTGAACTTGATGGGGCAGGGAGAGATTTCTTGCACTCCAACATGCACCATGCATTTTTCAAAAAGTAACATATGAAATGGTTCTTCCTGGTCCAACAATTCTCAGCCTCTCAGGATCTCTAGTTATCATAAATGGGGAGTCTATGAGTTGAAACAGCCTCCATGTGGCAATTGCTCCTCATGATGACTTTAACAAGTGGCTCTCTGCCCATACATGGAGTGTTTCTCTGTTATACTGAGGCCATACTGTGATGAAAGAAAATGTCAAGCCACATAGACTCAGGTGTGAACTTTTATATGAATATAGCCCTCATAGCTTGACTCCTACCTCTCCATACGAATTGCTTCTGTCCTGCGCAGCTTTTCTTCCCATGTTTCATTCAGCTCAGCAATGATCTTCTCAGTTTCCTGCAGTGGGAAAGTTGAACATAAAACATTGAACTAGGAATATATTGCCTGCAATGCATTATGCAGAGCTTATCAACCTTTCTCTAGGACAGGGATGGTAAATCTGTGGCCCTCCAGTTTTGCTGAACTAAAACTCCCATCATCCCCAATCAATGGCCATGCTGGCTGGGGTTGATGGGAGCTGGAGTCCAAGAACTTCTGGAGGGCTTCAGATTCCCTGTCCAGGATGCAACAATCAGAACAACTTTATTCCACTACTGGAATATGCACAGTGCACTTTCACATTTGACCTGATCATAGTTAACAGGTGGCTTCAGATTCTTTCCAACATCATCTGAACAAAGTTATAACATTTAAAGGCAACACTGGAGACTAACAATTTTTGTCTCTGCTATGGTCTCTTTCTACCAAGTTTCCCACCATCAGTATCTCTGTAGTACAAATATGGCATGCATGATCTTGGCTCTTACCTTCAGTCTCTCAATGGCTTCTTCACTACCTGGAGCAAACATGATGCGTTCGTGGAGACTGGAGACCGAAGCAGCTCGGCTGGACAAGGCTGAGAGTGAGGAGGACGGGCTCATTCCTACCAAGGCATTGGTCACTGTGGAGAGATTGTCATGGCGTTGACTCATATCTGCCACTCTACGATTATCATTATTGTTCTGAAAGTCGGACATGTCTAAGGGGTTCGGGAGGGGAGAAAGAAGAGGGAAAGACACAAAGACAAGAAGGAAGGAAAAGATAGAGAAAAGAAATGCAGTTGGGAAATAGCAACATGATGCAATGAGGAGAAAGGTAGAAATTCAACGAAGAGATACACAGACAATAATGTGGGTATAGGTGCCAGGGCAGGAGCCTAACATCAGCTTATATTAAGTCTCACTTTGCTCATGCCTGTGCCTTGGGGGAAATGGACAGCTTACTGAAGATCTTGTCTACAACCACTGTGGACCCCTTCTCCTCTAGCATCATAGGCAGGGGATAGAAAAATTCCTGGATAACATGTCTATTAAGGCCATGCAGGAGAAGATTTCAGGACAGATGGGATCTGGAGTTTAACAAAATGTGGAAGGTCATGGGATCCCTACCCCTGCAACACATGTTCTAGATATGTAATATAGACATCTGCTCTCAAATAAAGGTTGGATCTTTGGCTGGTGTCAAATGCTCCAAAGCTTCCTGTCATTCCACATCTGTTGCATCATTACTATTGATAAAAACCAGAAAAGGCCCCAAAATGAAGAGCATAGAATAAATAAACTTTTTGGGTCTAACAGGAAATTTCAAACACTGTTGAAACAGGTAAAATTAGTATCAGCGTTTTTTACATCCAAGGGTATTGCATGTTAACATCACATTAGTTTTATGAGGTTCATGTCCAAACTAAAACAAATAAATGTTTCCAGCAAAAGTTTAGTGTTTTAAGAGTTAGTGTTAGCATAATATTAATGAGCCCAAGAGCTTGAATTTAGAACCAAGTTTTCAACTTTCCATCTGTTTGTGAAGGTCAGAATGGAAGTGTTGCTTGAAAAAGCAGGACCATAGACACGGCATCTTCCCTATATGGCTCAAAATAGTCATTGAGTATCAGCCATTTCGGTCAAAACTCAAAGAAAAAAGGCAAAGTAGGAGGTTAGCTGTTGGGAATTCTCAAGGCATTTCTTGTTCATTCATCTAGATCACGATAAGATGGCTGCTGTTTCAGTTTTTTTGGCATCATCTAAGATTAGGACAAAAGCTGTGCATATTCAGAGACTCTGAAATGAGTGACCTTCCTGCTCAAAGAAGTCCCCTTCTAATTTTTACCTTTTCACTGCATTTTAACAAGGAATAGGAAACTGAAAGAGTCCAGGGCATGCATCTTTGTAATGCCAAAAAGGCCAAACATACCTGAGATGCATGAAATCCAGGAGAAAACTCAGAGAGTTTTACATGATGTAAATCTCATTTTCTGCTTCCCTAAACATTATAAACAACAATAACCAGGAACACCTTTCTCAGACTGTCCAGGTAAATCTTTTTGCAGCAATGTATAACGCTCTGGCCTTGCAATACAGTTGTCCTCTCCTCTGCAGCTAAATTATCAGCCTCTGTTCAGAGGCCTAGCTAGCAGAGGCCTAGCATGGGGGGGGGGGTTGCTGTCACCCTGGGCATGGTTTTGGGGGGCGGAGTGCCCTCCTGCTGGTCATGATCTGTTGCATCCTTCTCAGGCACTCTCCAGCAGGACGAAGCCAAAGGAGAAGGAAACAGCTCAGGCGTCCTGCGAGCCCTGAGCTGATCACAAAAGGAGCGCGGGGTTGGCGCTTGCCTGTTGCCTCCTTCTCAGAGGCTCTCCACCTGGAGTCTGGAGGGCACCTGAGAAGGGTGAAACAGCTCAGGCATCCTGCAAGCTCAGTGCTGAGCATTGGAGAAGCAACGCTCCCCCTCTCCAATGCTGGGATCCAAGGCTGTGAGCCGGCCGCGCCTCCAAGCATTGGAGATACTGGAATGATCCAGGGCTGCGAGGGCACCCAGAAGGAACACGGCAGCTCAGGCACCCTGCAGGTCCTGTGCTGCCTGCAAAAGCAATGTGGGATTGGCACACGGAGCTGCTTTGTCTCTCCGGTGAGGAGAACGCAGTTGCTTCGGTGGCACGCCCCACCTTCATGGCGCGGCGCTCTCTCTCTGGCATGTGCCCACCAGCCCCGGGGCTCCGCCGCCGCTGGTTAGCCAACACAGCCTGGCAACCAGGCATCACTCTCACACCATTACAATACTTTGTCTGCTTCCCCCATTCCCCACCCTTACAAAATCTCTTTGAGTATGGAGAGCCAAGACTATGGCTCTTGAGTAAAGAGCAGAGTAAATATTGATGCACTATTTCCCGAGGCTATGTTTTAGAAAAGGGCATTGGCAAACAGGTTGGTAACTCAGCATAATTGTTAAATTAGTAACAACATCAGAAATCCAGGTGTAATCAGGTGAGCAGCACTGTTAACTACTCTGATTTGGGTTGGATTTCTGGTTCAATAAATCATATGTTCAATATGTTTAATAATATAAATAGATGTCTTGGGCTTTGTTCAGCAGATGGGCGGAGGGAAGGCAGGACCTGTGCAATCCGGGGGGGGGGCAGGCCCAGTTGGGTTTTTAATGCATGGACACTGGGTGGTTTCTGAGAATATACAAGCCCTAGGAAATTTGGTTCGCCTGCCTGTGGTTTAAATGGGTGTTTTAGATCAGAGTGTAGGCTGCACTGCTCACAAACAAGGCACAGACTGCAGCGCCTTTTAACATGCCAGCAAAAGCCAGTTCATTCTGTCACACCCATCAGCCAATTAACTATTCCAGCAACATTCCTAACAGGTACAACCATACAATCAGCAGGAAGGCCAAATAGGATCACCAGTAACAACTGTGCCACCTGTGGCCTGAAGCAGATACCTTAGTTTCCTTCCTCCTTCCTCCTTCCCTCTCCCACCCAGAACATATTCGTTAGACCCAGTCCCAGCAGAAGCAGAAGCAGCAACAGCAGCAAAAGCAGCAGGAAACACAGTTACAGCATAGAGAAAGGAAACCTCAAGAGCATAGACTGCCCAGAAGATTTTAGCAGGAAAAGTTTCCTGGATAATAAGATTGTGAAAGACAAAGTCAAGGTATGGTGAAGAGCTGCAGGACCTCCAGCTAAGGATGCAGGGCAAAATGGCCTGGAGGAGGTATAGATTGTGAAGTTTATTTTGTCTATGGGTCCATGTGTCAGTCAAGCCCAGAAAAGATCTCATTACAGGATTCTCAGGGTTTGGGATAGATCTTCTCCAGTTGTGAGGAGCAGTCTCACACCTGGGCCTCTTCATGGGAAGAAAGACCATTTCTATGGAACAAGGTTATAATTAGAGTGCAGGACTCAGCACAGCAATCTCTCATTGGTGCTGTTGAAAGCAGTGGGTGCCCATCAAGGTTATGTTTAACACGGTGACTGGATTATCGCTGATGCTTCTTTTTTCCCCTCCTCCCTACAGGAGACTGTATGAATATCAGGTTGGGGAGCTATGAAGGCAACCATGTTCCCAATAGCCTTGCTGAACTGTACTTGGGGAACTGTCTCCTTTCTCATGCTGTAGTTATGTTCCTTAGCTATGACTGAGCCTGTCAGAAGCAGAGAAGCACACAAAATATCAGCAATGGGGAATACACACATTTAGGTCCTCCTGGAACAGGATTGGCTAAGAGAGATAGGAGAAGGGTGCGGGGGGAAGACAAAGAAAACAAGAGTAGGTTTATCTCATAGGTATAAAGAAACAACACCTGAGGGCCTTTCCACATTACCAGAAACCTGGAATTTGTTCTTTTGTACAGTATGCCATGTATTTCCATGGTGCAGGATAGGAATCAGACTGACTGCAAGGGGATAGTCTTCTATCAAACTAGTTTAAATGGGAAGATGTGTGAGCACCTTTTCAGGTGCACACAACATCCAAGCAAATATAGGGGTGTGGAAAATGAAACTAAAATGCTAACAAAATGGTGGTTTTCAGCAATGACACAGTCACCATCCAATAAAGGAAACATGAAACTTATAAGCCCACCTTCTCTGCAGCACTTACACGCTGTAGGTGGTAGATTCCATCTTCCTAGCATCAAAATACTGCTGTTTGATTGCTGTGGGATAAAGAAACCAAAATCCCTACATCTCACAACAAATGTGCTATCTGAGAGAAAGACATCTGGATCCCCTGCATCAACTGAACTTTTTTATTGCTCAATTTATATTATTGGCAGGAAAGGCCCTGAGATGCATATCCTTCACGTCAAACTATTTCTCCCTCATTCACAGCGTAGGAAGCTACCACAGCAATATAATGTGGTGACACAATTCTCCCAAGTCAGACAGCAGGAGAACTGAAATACTGCTATGATCCTGTGCAGTGGTTTTTCCCCCCCTAAAAAAAATGATTAGGGGTACTCTCATTTTCCTACTCATATTGAAATACTGCCCCTCAATGAGGCCAAACTTAGATTCACAAAATGTTTAGGGGTATGTGTACCCCTGCGTACCCCCAGAAAGAAAGCACTGATTCTATGACTGGGCCTGTAAAAAGCTATGGGTCATGTAGAGGGATGTGCCTGAAACCAGGTGTGCAAAGACGGATAATACTTTTAGGGAATCAGGAGGAAACAATGGGGAAGGAAAAGATAAGCAAGTCCAGTAACAGAGCTGCCTTGGGGTCATTTTCCATATTACCTCCATCTGGCAGGTGTGACAACACAGTGAGCTATTCACTTGCAGTAGCTCCATACTTAGATTGAGCAATTGTCACCATGTGAGAGCACATCTTTTGTTCAACAGTTTGTAGTGACACAGCCATTGTATGCAATGACTTAGCTTCCACATGGTGGCTATAACATGTGACCTGACCCTTATACCTTCTTATTGTCACTTTGCAGTAGGGCAGGAGGGCAGGAGGGCTATCAAGCAGAAAGGGAAACCACACAGAGGGTGGATCTTGTTCTATTCAAGGTGGGGATAAATGCCAGTCCCAGTCCAATGCGTAGAAATGTAACATACTGTCAATGATGTCTCCCAGGCCCTGGGCGTACAGCAGGTCTCTCAGGCGAGCCACTTCATCCTTCAGTTCTCTGATCAGTTTGTTGTTAGGATCCTCATTAATGACGGCGTTGCATCTGATCTGCTTAGCTCGGTCAGCATACCTGTAGGAGCAAGATTCATTCTGGGTAAACTAGGAAGGGCTGCTGACAGTGCCATACTGTGTGGCTTCTACGGAAGCACACTGAGGTGAGCTTCCTCATTTCAGTCTCAGAAAACCCTCCCAAAGTTTCCCTCCCAAACTCAGAAAATAGCTCACTTAATTCCAGTCCAATTCTGAGCTATACAAGACCTCGTTCCACACTCAGTTTTGGTAACCAAGGACACACAGAGATCAATTCTTTCGCACATCACCCTGGTGAGCCTCCAACCCCACACCCTTCCATCTACCTACCTGCCCACCTGCCTCCATCACTACACACACACAACACACACATGCCCCCAAGCTGGAGAAAAACATTCAGGGCCATGCCACTTTTTTAATTTTATTTGCAGATTTGTAAATTGCTTCATAAACCAAAGTTACAAAAATGGTGTATAATAAAATAAGATAAAATACCAATACAAATGAAATATTTGAGGTAAGAACTGAAAACTGCCAATATTATTACTTCTACCAGGAAATACAAAATATGATTACACCGCTAGTATAGTAGAGAGATTCTGTAGGGCCCTGGATAGGGGAGCATACTGGGACTTTCCCGGCCTCTACTGCACTCTAAGAGAATCGCCAGCAGAGCTCTTTAGAGTGGTGAACCAGCTGGCCCAGACCTGGGTTGTATCACTGAAAACAGACCAGTCACTAGTCTGCTGTGAGAGATTTGTGGACTACCTTGAGGGCAGAATCACTCAGATCCATGCTGAGCTTGATGCCACAATTGGTCTGGCTCCATTGGAGGTCCCTGGAGCACCATCGAATGACCCCTTGGGGGATTGGTTTCAGTTGCTGCAGCCTGAGAATCTGGCCTCCTCAGACACATCAATAAAGCATCTTAGTCTGGCAGTCTGAATCGAGAGGGGTTGCTCACAAGTGAACAGGGATGTTTCATCCCTCTTATGCAGAGTCAAGCTGATAATAATAGCACAGTGAAATCCCTGAAGGACAATGATATGGACGAAGAAGTGGTGGAACCTCAGACTGTTCCTGTGGCAACAACATTAGTTAACAGCAAAGCATATTCAGTGCCTTCCATAGGAAGGAGCTCTGCTACACTATTAGCAAAGAACTGTGGTGATGTTATTAACGGTGGAAATAGATAGGATGTTAGGAGGAGAACATACATGGATACCTTCATTCAACTTTATTTGCATAGCTCCTATAATAAAGTCAGGCTGTTTTTTCACCATGTGAATTTTCTTCCTGCTTGATGTATCTGATCAAGGTGTATCAGCATGCTTTTCCAGGCTCCAAAAGGACATATTCACCACTGCTGTTATTGTGAAACTACTGTGGGTTAATCAAGTGACCAAAGTGGCAGTAAGTTAATATACGCTCAGTGCTTTTCTGTGGAACCAACTTGAAATTGTTGTGATATGAACATTATATGCAAACCTGCATTTCCAGACTTGGAGGATCCAGATTTTCCATTAAAAAAAATTTTTTTTTTTACTTCATATTCCCAAAATAATCCACTGGGAAAAAGAGTTCCTGTTTACTCAGTATCCAAACATGTTTTCCTCCTGGAACATCTTGAGAGTAGTCTCATACAAGCAACATAGTCTAATTTCAAAAGGGGAATCTTTTACCCCTTGGCCCCATTCAGAGTGTGAGAAAACTTGCATGGGACCTACCTTAAGGTGCTGAGAGTCTCATCATAGTTGATGTCAGCTGGACTGAGAGCAGCAACCATAGCAGTCCGAGAGTTACCACCTGCCCAGGAAATTAACACAGAAAAACAGTGTCTGGTACAAATATAAAGTTACATACCACATCTCTCCTTTGGTTCCCTTCCTTTCCTTTCTAACACTCTTCCTCTATATATAGTATTTCACTCTCATGTTCACCATATCATTTTGCTCACAAGGTATGAGCAAACAATAAAACTGCCCCAAGCACCATGATAGCCTCATCAGTCACCCAAACGTTGTGCAAGTTGGAGAAAAATTGGGTACTAGCAATGCACTATCCATGCTTGACCATATTGATGCAATGAAATTTCTGGCAATGGTGCTGCTTATTGGAGTGTTACCCACCCCTCCAATAGAAGGAGTCTTACAATAAACAACCTGCGGGGCCACTGCCAAGAAATCAGAGATTAAGGATAGATCTAAGATAAGTCATGAGAACAAAGTACCTAGATTTTCTCGGAGCAGCCAGGTAAGTACAGAATCCCGGTATGGAATAAAGTCTGTTTTTTTCTTCTTCTTATTCTACAGGGAGGACAGAACACAATTAAACATATACTTCTGATTCTGAAATTGTTTGCCAATCCAAGGAAGACAGAACATTAAGCATATGTACACCCCTGTTCTTTGAATCCATGTACGTAGTACCCAGAATTCACTTGTTTCTTCTGAAATTCTGCATTTTGTTGCAGTTTCCCCAAAGCCAGTTTCACTCTGCATTCAGCACTGTTTGAGTGGTCAATCCCAGGTACACTCATATGCATTGGAACTGTTTCCTGGGGGTGGTCCTACATGACTGATGACGGGGGCGATATATCGTGAAGGAGCCCCCCACTTCCCACCCACCGCCTATCCTCAGCACAGAAGTAAGCCCCACTGAATCCATGGCAAGTGTGTTAGGATCTAGGTCATTTTATGGGGTGGGAGATAACAATGGGCTGGATCTGTCTCTTCTCGATCACTTTGATTTTATTTAAGGTTCCAACTACCAGGAGAAACAAAGCTGAGAACTTCAGGCAGGCACCATGGAACACATGGGAAAACACCTATGCCTCTCTTGCTAACACCAGCCCTGCTCTCTGCACAAGAGCCCATTAGTTGCACCAGCTGCAGCTGACCAGAAAAAAATATGGTTGGCTTTTTTAAAGGTTACATGGAGTAGCCAGGATTTCTGTTAGGGGGGCAGAACTGACCTGATTGGCCAGTTAATTAAGTATTTCTATTGTTTTACTTAACCGGGGGGGGCAACTGCCCCCCTGCCCCCCTCCCTTGAATACACCCATGCATGGAAGGAAGACAAGTATGTGTGTGTATGTGCAGACCAGGGGTCTGCAACCTTTAAGACAAAAAGAGCCACTTGGACCCATTTCCGAAGAAAAAAAAACTGGGAGCCGCAAAACTCGTCATTATAAAAATAACTTTTTTGTCACTTTTTATTATTTCTTTGTTTGACCCCTCAGAATTACTCCTCCTCATAGAAATAAATGTTAAATTAACAAGTTACCTTTTTTGTGTGTGTGTTCTTCACTCCCCTTCAAAACAGTGACCAGCGTACATGCCCCTTTCAATGCAGTGACCAGCGTACATGCCCCTTACAATGTAGCGGGCGGGCGGGAAGGTGACGTCGGGACGGTGCATGACTAACGCACGCACCGCCCCCATGCGACGTCACAGCCAGTACAGCGCCCGCCACAGAGGGGAGTGTCGGGGCGCACAATGCGCCTCCTCCCCTCGCTAGTATCCGCCCCGGAGCCGCGGCAAAGGTGTAAAAGAGCCACATGCGGCTCCGGAGCCGCGGGTTGCTGACCCCTGGTGTAGACAAAGGAGGGGATAGAAATGCTAACAAAGACTTAGCATGTCAATTCTGTGATGTGCTCATATAGACTTTTCCTCTCTTGCTTGGAAGTAAATTCAATTAGTGTCGTACCTTGGAAGTCGAACACAATCCAGTCCGGAAGTCTGTTCGACTTCCAAAACGTTCGACTTCCAAAGCACAGCTTCTGATTAGCTGCAGGAAGCTCCTGCAGCCAATCGGAAGCTCCGTCGGACATTTGGCTTCTGAAAGAATGTTCGAAAACCAGAACACTCACTTCCGGTTTTCAACTGTTTGGGAGCCGGAACATTCGACTCCCAAGGCATTCGAGAGCCGAGTTACGACTGTACATCTGGAAGATGTATAGGATTGTAACTGCAGCCACAAGAAGATGTGGGCCTCCACAAAACCAATAGGCAAAGTTGAAGCCCTTTGTTGCAGGCACCCACAATCTTTGGCATGAGGTGGCACCTATGTCTCCAAGCTAGTTATGGAAGAGAACAAGGGAGATCAGCTCATTCCTATAACCCCCTCCAAAGCACAGGTATTATTTACCTTATTTGGTCCTGAATCCTGGGGGAAAAAACAAAGATACTGATTAGAGTTGCATAAACATGTATTACCAAAATGGGTCAAATAAAAGAACAATTGGATTTGGGGACTAACTGAAATAAGAAAATGGGGCCAACATCCTGACTTCTCACAAGCCAGATATAATACCCACATGCCCAGATGGAGAGCATTTGCGACGCAATCCTAACCTAGTTCTGTGCGAATGGGAGGGGTCAGGATAAGGTGCAGGGAACTCTCTGACAACTTCCACTGGTGAGGAGAGCTCTGTACTCAGTGTGGCAGGAAACTACCAATAGCAGTTCTCTCTGGCCATCCGTAAAGTGTGGGAACGCCCTGAGACAGAAAATTTGGGGGCAGGGCGATCCAAAGTCCTGAAGATATCCCAACCAATCCTGAGGCCTCTCTGCTGTGCCAGCCTCAAGCTGGTGTAGCAAGAGACATATTCTGACCTAGTCAGCACAAGCAGCAGAGTTTGGGAAGTAGTGGTTGCTCCACCTTGATACTCCCCAACCTAGTCTTATGCTCTGCCCATCACGGTTCAGAGATAAGGTTCATAGAATTACAGTGGTGTGGAAGATAGGGTGCTAGACTTGACAAAATAAGGAGCATATGTCAACCATACAAAGGTTTTCTCCCGCTAAGATCCATTCCTGAAATGTTCAGACCTTTCAGCTCAAATCAACTACATCTTGTATGATTAAGAGCTGCCAGAATGTTTTCAAACAAAAATAACTATTCTTTACAGATATTGTTCTCTGGCGTTTTAATTTTTAAAGAGACAATTAACAAAAATGTCCTGT
The DNA here is from genome assembly GCF_964270895.1 of Podarcis filfolensis. Classification (NCBI taxonomy): domain Eukaryota; kingdom Metazoa; phylum Chordata; class Lepidosauria; order Squamata; family Lacertidae; genus Podarcis; species Podarcis filfolensis. The sequence goes on along the minus strand of NC_139608.1, from coordinate 38,843,275 downwards.
CTTTGTTTTATTTTTCACATAACATTTTTGGACATTAGACTTAATTTTAGAAACTTAAATGTATTGGAAATTTCCTGTTTTGATTATCACATTCCCTCCCCCCCCCCCAAAAAAAAGCACATAAGGAGACGGGGGCTTAAAAAAAAAAAGCCTAATTGCACATGCATATCTTCCACAAACTGAAACACAGGGCATCTCCCAAACTTTATTCCTCTTCTCTCAGGCCTTTGGCTAATTAAACAAGCTATGGCCTTTTAAACTGTAGAGGGGAGAATATTGCTTTTGTTTGTTATTATGGTATGAATTTTTGTGTTTTTATACTATAAACTGCCCTGTGATCCTCAGATGACAGGCAGTATAGAAATAATAATAATAATAATAATAATAATAATAATAATAATAATAATAATAATAGAAGATTCATAGCCGCTCCAGGGACCAAATGGCTGAGCAATTCTAGTGAAGCATTGCAGAGTATGTATTGAGAGATGTAAACTCTGTATATAAACTCATAACTATCAATCCTTACCATCTCAGCCAGAGCAGAAATCACCTTCCCCAGCGTAGTGAGTGATTTATTGATGTTTGCTCCTTCCTGTAAGAACAAGACAATCCTTATTTGGAGCAACTAATTCCAACACAAACTTTTCACAAAGAAATTTCAACCGCTGAGGACATTCTGCTTCACACAACCATCAGGATTAAGAATTACTCCCTTGAGAAGTTACCTCCTCAACAACAACAACAACAGTAACAATAATAATAATTTGGTGAAACTCCTCTCCCATGCAGTGACAGACAGCTTTGCCTGTTTCTCAACCAGAATGAGCAATATGGGGTGGCATTAATACTTAGGCAATAAGGAACCAGCAGTAAAATGAATGAAATGGAAAAAAATGGAATATGAGCAAGTATGGACTGCAGAAAAGGAATGGTACATGGATAGTGATAATTACCAGGACACTTTCATACATTTCAGGGGTTTTTTGGTATTTTCCAAGAGATAACCTTATGCCATAGTGTCTGAGAGGCTTGGTGTACCCAATCCTACATACAATAAAGACACATGCATCCATTTCTAGTTTAATTTGGTCTCTTCTCTTACCTTCAGTCTTGTGCCTTTTGCTCCTGTGGAATCAGCTCGTTCACTCCCTGCAAGATCCACTAAGCTAATTTTGCTGACCTGAAATCAGAAAAACAGATGAGGAACTTGTTGCCTATGATATCTACCACCTGAACAAGAGGCCACCTAGGTACTGACATATGCCACTTTTGAGTCTGATGCAAGAAAGGCAGGAAAGAAATAGAACGCACGACCACGATGATGTTTCATAACAAGGCACAACAGTTTAGCAGCAAATGCTTTGTTCAAATGAAAGTGTTGGACTCATACCAACTCTTGCTTGGCATGACACTAGAAGGGCCACATGCAGTCGAGATGTTGGAAGCTTTAAGAGTCTCATTCGGAAGGAAATCCTTCACTCTACTCATCACACAAGTGCTGACTAGACAGGCTAAACTGAGAACTGTTTCTGTATTTTTTCCAATGTTTTTTAAAAATTAAAACTTGTTCATTTCCTTTCTGTCTATAACAAAACTCAAGGCAATGTACAATAAAACAACCAAGAAACCATAACAACACAAGATGCTTGCCCAATTGGGCTCCCCATGACGACCACATTTGTCCCAACTCTGGCAGCAGTCCAGAGGATCCAGTATCCAGAGCATCCAGACCCATTAAAGGTGCATAGGCCTTAAGGCTAATAACCATGATGGCTACATGGCACTTCCATAGTCAGAGGCAGCAGCAGAGGACTACTGCCATTAAGCTCTGCTGGTAGGCTTATTGAAGACATCTGGTTGCTGGGTTAGATTGATCTTTGTTATGATCCCACTCTTTTTACATTCCTAGTATTCATATATTTTGGTGGAAGTTCTGACAACACAAAGCTGGAGCATATTTTGATTATTATTTTTTACATTCCTAGTATTCATATATTTTGGTGGAAGTTCTGACAACACAAAGCTGGAGCATATTTTGATTATTATTTTTATTCCCAGACCCAAGTCTAATTCAATAGTGGATGGAGGGCTTTGCAAAGAAAATGTAAGGAAGATTAAAGAATAGAAGGTTCGTTTTCTAAGCAATCCCATCAAGCTATCCTCACCTCATTTTTTTGTACAATGATGATCTTTGCCCCCATTCCATTGAGTCATGTTGTTTAGCTAAAGAGCCAGCTGAGGTTAGAGGCTGAGTCATGGCCGTGTAGTTATAACAAGGAAGGTGGCAGGAGGCTGCACCCATTCCACCCCTAACCTCTTGTGGTGCTGGCAGGAACACCAACTTTTACTGGTCTGCCTACACTCACCTTCTCAGTGGTAATGTCAGTCTCTGCATCATGCCGTTTCTGGGTGAAGATAATGTTGAAGACGGCATGTGAGCGGCTGCTGGTTTCATTCATATTGGTGGCAGCCACCGTCCTGTTGAGCAAGAACAACAGTGAAGTGTTAAATTTCTATTTCTGCTTAAGTTGGGAATCCAAGTTTCACTTTCTACTTGCAAAGATCCAATGCTATAAGGAGGTCTTTCTCCAAGGTCTCAAAAGCCTCATTCAATTGGGAAGCAAGGCTGACAAGGCAGGAGTCCAGGCTGCAGGAGTCCAGGAATTAAGATTCTAAACAGTGCTCAAGTGCTTAAGCAATTCTGTAAAACAGGGATGGGAAACCTGTGAACCTCCCTTCAGCTGCAGCCATCATTGTCAATGGTCAGAGATTTATAGTAGTTGTAGTCCAATGACATCTGGAGGGCCACGGGTTTGCTAGGGGGTTGAAATATACTCAGAGTCGCAAAGTGATTTCATGCTCTTTATTCAGCTCATAGTGGTGAGGAGGAATGAATGAAAGTCCCCTCAAAGCATCTGCTTTATATACATTATTTACACAATGGGCTGCACATGATTGGCTAATTCCGGAATTCTACTGTAAGCCAATCAGGTTGTGGATTCTCTTCTATCTGGAGCATGATTGGGTGGTTCCTGCCAACCAATCATACTGCTGCATTGTTCTAGGACCAATCAGACTGCTGCATTCTGAATCCTATTGTTCTAGGACCAATCAGGCTGCTGCAGTTTGGATCCTATTCAACTCAGTACATAACACCCCTCCCCTCTAAGTTCCAGTCCTGCCCGGGAGGTCGCATTCATAGTCCTCAAGGTACGCCGGCGGCCTACGTGTGCGTTGCGGCCTGGGGTGTTCCCTGGTCCGGGGTTCAGGTTCTGGCTCGTGTTCCAAGGATGCTGGCTGTGATGGGGCTGTTTGGTCTGGCACAACCAGCTCGCTCAGTCGTGGTCCTGGTTCCGGTGTCCTTTCGGCCTCACGGGTCCTCTCTGTATTTACTGATTCTGCCTCTCCTGCTTGCCCCTGCTGCTCTAGGGGCCTCACTGCCCCACTGTTCCCTTGGGACTCCTCTGACCTGTCCTCCTCCTCCTGGTTTTCTCCCGGGAATCGTCGCCGTATCTGGTCGCAGTGGCGGCGCCAGCATTGTCCCCCATCTGTTAGCACCTCATACGACACGGGGCCAGTGACCCTGGTGACTGTGGCGGGTACCCATGCAGGGCCTGCCCCAAAATTCTTTGCGTACACTGGGTCCTGGGCTTCGAAGGTCCGGGGGTTCCTGCCTTCCCCCACCACTACCTCATCCTGAGCTCTATCGGGGTGAAGGCGGTCCAATCTGATTGCAAGGCGCCGACCCATTAGTAGTTCAGCGGGGCTCCGGCCAGTCGTTGAGCTGGGGGTGCTGTGCTGTGCTAGAAGGAATGTGGCAAGGCGGTACTCCCAATCCCCTTGCGTCATGCGGCGAAGGGTGTCCTTGGTGGTCCGCACCATGCGTTCTGCTTGGCCATTGGTGGCTGGGTGGAATGGCGCCGAACGGATGTGGTGGATGGCGTTCTGCGCTGTGAAGGTTTGGAATTCTCCTGACGTAAATGCAGTCCCGTTGTCTGAGACGAGTGTGTCAGGGAGCCCGTGGGTTGCAAACAGCCTGCGTAGTACTCGGATGGCTGCGGACGTAGAAGTGGACGGTACCAGTGCGACTTCCAGCCATTTGGTGTAGGAGTCCACCACTATGAAGAATGTTTTCCCCTGAAAGGGGCCAGCAAAGTCCACATGCAGGCGTGACCATGGTGCTCGGGCGGACTCCCAGGACTGGACTGGGGCCCTTGGGGGATCTGGGCGGGATTCTTGGCAGGCCTGGCAGTGTTTGACCCAGGCCTCTATCTCTCCGTCGATCCCCGGCCACCACACGTAACTCCTGGCAAGGGCCTTCATTCTTACTACCCCTGGGTGTGTCTCGTGTAGGGCTGTGAGGACCCTTTTGCGAAGGGGCTGGGGAACAACGACCCTGCTTCCCCATAACAGGCACCCCTTGTGGGCCGACAGTTCATGTTTGCGGGTTGTGTAGCCGGCGAATTCTGGCCTGGGGCTGCTGCTGGGCCATCCCCTCCACACCCAGTCCAGGACCCAGGAGATGACCCTATCTTTCTTGGAATGGTGTGCAACTTCTTGTGCCTGAATGGGGCGGTCGGGAAGCAGCTCCAGGCTCATAACCTCTTGTGCGGGTGCTGGGTCGGGGCCTGTTTCCGGTAGTGGTAGCCTGCTGAGGGCGTCCGCATGGCCCATCGCCTTCCCAGGGCGGTGAATCAGTGCATACTGGTAGCTGGAAAGGAAAATTGACCACCTGAGGACGCGAGGAGACAGCACTTGGGGGGTCTGCTTTTCAGGGGCAAACAAGCCAAGCAACGGCTTGTGGTCAGTCACCACGGTGAAGGGCCGCCCGTACAAGAAATCATGGAATTTTTTTACTCCCTTCACGATTGCCAGACCCTCCTTGTCGATTTGCGAGTAGTTCCGCTCGGTTGCGTTGAGTGTCTGGGAAAAGTATGCCACCGGTACCTCTCTTCCATCTGGGAGTTGGTGTCCCAGGACAGCGCCAATGCCATAGGGCGAGGCGTCGCATGCTAGCACCACCGGCAGCCTCTCGTCGAAGTGTGCCAAGACCGAGTTTGAGACAAGCAAGTCCTTGACTGCCTGGAATGCGGCCTCCTGGCGCTGGCCCCACACCCAAGGGGCCCGCTTGTCCAGGAGTCTGTGTAGGGGCTCCGCTACCGCCGCCTTGTGGGGAAGGAAGGAATGGTAAAAGTTCAATAGTCCCAAGAAGGCCTGAAGTTCAGTCTTGTTCTTGGGCGCTGGGGCATCACAAATGGCCCGTACCTTGTCCCCAGTCGGGTGGACCCCTTCTGCGTCCACCATAAATCCCAGAAAGTCCACCTGAGGCACTCCTATTAGACATTTTTCCCGCTTCACCTTGAGACCCGCCGTCTGGAAACGGTGCAGAACGGTGCGGAGGCGGTCCTCAAACTCCTCTGGTGTGGGCCCGGCAATCAACACATCATCGAAGAAGGGGGTGACACCAGGAATCCCTTTAAGTAGAGAGTCCATTAGATTCTGGAATATGCCTGGTGCCACGCTGACACCGAATTGCAGCCGCTTTACCCTGAACGCTCCTCTGTGCGTCACAATCATCTGTGCCTCTGCTGTGGCCTCATCTACTGGCAGCTGTTGATATGCTTGGGCCAAGTCCAGCTTGCCAAAAATTTTCGACCCAGCCAGGGTGGCAAGGACATGGCTGACCACTGGCACTGGGTATGCATGGGCCGTGAGGGCCTTGTTTATGGTACATTTGTAGTCTGCGCAGATGCGGACCGAACCATTAGGCTTGACGGGTGTGACGATTGGGGTTTCCCAGGGGGCATTAGGCACCGGCTCCAGCACTCCTTGCTCCACGAGTCGGTCCAATTCCTCGTCAAACGGGGTTTCAGGGCGAACGGGACCCGGCGGGCCTTGAGCCTGACCGGTCGTACTGCGGGGTCAAGCTGTAGAGCAATGGGGGGGCCCGTATACTGTCCCAATTTCCCATCGAAAACCCCCGGAAATTCCTTGCATATGGCGTCCACGTCCACTTGTAAGCTCGTGTGGTTCACCCCGGTGACGGCTAGCCCCAGTGGTCCAAACCATGCCAATCCCAGTAAGCTAATGTAGGGGCCCTTGACCACAAGCAAGTCCAGTTGCCGCGTCCGCCCTCGGTATTGCACCCTGAAGGTCCCCACCCCCATTGTGGGGACCTTACGTTTCTGGAAGTCCCGGAGGGTGAATGGGGCTGGCCTGAGCTTGGGACCCCCAGTAGGACACAGTTTCCTTAAGGTCCTTGCCGAGATTATGGATAGAGTTGAACCCGTGTCAAGCTCCATGCGGCATGGGGCCCCCTCTATCTGTACCTCTACATAAATTTTCTCTACGTTGGGGTGGGGCAACTGGTATACCTGGAAGTCCGTGAGCTCCGTCGAGTTGCCTTGGTGCGTTGGGCCCCGGGACCTGGGGCTCTTGGATTGGTCATCTGATGCCTGACACGGGCGATGTGTCCCAATTTTCTGCACTGCCTGCACTCTGCGTTGCGGAAACGGCAGGTCCTCCTCTTGTGACTTTCTCCACAGCTTGCGCAGTTCCCTCCTTCTCGTCGAGGCAGCTGTGGTATGTGGGCTGCTTGAGTGCGCTGCTGTACTCGGTGCACCTCCTCCCTGTTGGATCCTGAGTCGTCGGTGAGGTCTTTGTGGTGGACCCTCGGTTGGGACGGCTGGCTCAGCCGTGCCTCTTGCGTCGACCTCTCGGCAGCTTCCGTTGCCAGGGCCTCCTCCAGAGTGACCTGGAACGTTAGGTTCTTCTTAGCGTAGAGGCGTCGTTGCAGCTTCTCATCCTTCAGGCCACCGACGAGGCGGTCACGAAGCATGTTCTCCAATTCTGAGAAGTTGCAGAACCGGGCGGCTTGGCGGAGAGAGGTCACAAACCCAGTTATGGTTTCCCCAGGGGCTTGCCGCTTTGCGTAGAAGGCATTTCGACGAGCCACCACTGAGGGCTGTGGCGAAAAGTGCCCCTTCAGCTGTTCCATTATGTAGCAACGTCTTCAGGCGCAAGGAGAGCCCGGGCGATTTCAAACGTCTCCTCTCCGCAGACGCTGAAGAATATTGCCCTCTTCTTGGCGTCTTCTTCCTCGGTGACCCCTTTGGCTTCTAGGAGGAAGGTAAAACGGGAGGCGTACGCTTCCCAGTCTCCAGATGCTGGGTTGAATGGTGAGAAGCTGCTGTCGGTTGCCATTCTGAGTTCCTTGTGTCCCGGAGCTGAAGCCTGGATACACGGTGCGAGGCAGCGGTGCGGCAGGTGGCGGTGCTGCGGTGCTGTGTGTGGCAGTCAGCTCAGCGGGATCCCACCTTCGTCGCCAGTGAAATATACTCAGAGTCGCAAAGTGATTTCATGCTCTTTATTCAGCTCATAGTGGTGAGGAGGAATGAATGAAAGTCCCCTCAAAGCATCTGCTTTATATACATTATTTACACAATGGGCTGCACATGATTGGCTAATTCCGGAATTCTACTGTAAGCCAATCAGGTTGTGGATTCTCTTCTATCTGGAGCATGATTGGGTGGTTCCTGCCAACCAATCATACTGCTGCATTGTTCTAGGACCAATCAGACTGCTGCATTCTGAATCCTATTGTTCTAGGACCAATCAGGCTGCTGCAGTTTGGATCCTATTCAACTCAGTACATAACAGGGGTCCTCATGTCCCAGTACCATCAACTGTCCCCTTAGGCAACCTCAGCTCCCCAATAACCCCCCTTGCCACAAAGACCTCTGGTGGAAAGAGCTCTGAATAACAATTATGTTCATGACTACATGGGAGAATGAGGTAGGCCTTCCTGCAGTTGTTGTTTTTTACCTGGCTTTGTTTCCAGAGTCCATTAGATCCTGGATGTCATTGTAGGATGTGACAGCTAGTTTCGAGAGATCTTCGACGTATGGTCCAAGGAGTGGGTGCTCTCTCACCCTCAGGTTTCCTTTGTTCTTGGGGTTCAGGAGGTCACGCACACGCTCACAGTATATTTCCATGTAGCTCACCTGTGGGGCACAGTGTGCAGACAATGAGAATTATGCACTGAAAAATTGGATCTATTTGAACATAAGCACAGCTGCATAGGAGAGGGCACATCTTGTGGACACTACCTGATACACACATAGTGCAAGTTATCTCTTCAGAACACAATAAAACAAAACCCCTCTGACCTGAGCCTACAATATATTATTTCTAAACAGTGAGTTGGGGAGAAGTTCTTTGGGAAGAGCTCACAAAGAAAATCTACAAACAAATCAAAGGGATTTAGGAACACAATTAAGCAGAATCCTGGGCACACTTATCTGAGAGTAAAGCCCATTGAACACAATGGGACATACTTCCAAATAATTAAGCACCTGATAGTTCTGTGTTCTACTGATAGCTCAAACTTTCTTTGGATTGCACTTTTTACCCAGTGCTCTCTTCACAAGCTTTTCAAACCCTGAAGACAGATGTGTAAAAAAAAATATGCACAGCAGATAGTGCTAACATAAACACTGGAAGCAGATTTTCAAAAGGGAGCTGCTTTGTGAGCAGAGTTGCATATTATTCATCCGATAAGGGGAGGAGGGAGCACAGCTGTGCAGGATCATCAGGTTAACACTGAAAGCTGACTAAAGGCTTGTCCACACTGCTGCTTATCCAAGCAGTTTTGCATTTGCCCCACCATTTCCCCCTGGAAAACCTGCTGCTTAGCACTAAATAGGAACAAACAGCAATCCACAGAAAACGCAACTGCCATTTGTTCCAATTCAGTGCTAAACTACGAGCTTTCCTGGGGAAAAGCAGCATGGCGAAAGGAGGTGTGGGTGAACCCTAAGGCAGCTGCTGCCCACTAAATTTGTACCTAAAAGTAAACACGGTGAACCCCTAGGGTGGAGAGATAAAAAGAAGAAGACAGGGCTGCTTCACCTAACAGTTGTGTAGAAAAGGGAATTTCGCATTAAAAAGCCATAGCTGCTGAAATCCTTTCTTCTAAACAACTATTAAAGGTCAGGAGTCTTGTCTTCTTTTTTACCTGGTCACCCAAGAATTTAGTAGAACACTATTCTGTAACTTTTGTTGTTGTCAATTCATAATCCAATGACTTTGTGTTTCCACACGCTGATACAACTTACATTCATGCTCAGAGAACCCATCCTATATTCCATCTTGCCTCAAAGGAAGTATGGACTATGACCAAGTACCAGTTCTTACCTCCACTGAGTATGACATGTTGTCATTCGTTGTGTCATTGATTCGAGAGAAAAGATCCTCACAAAGCTGCATAACATCAGAAGGAAAGAAAAAGAGCTGCATTTATCTATGACAATAGTACCATTTACTCAGAATCTATCAATAATCTGGCAGCTGCCTAGATTTCCATCTAGATGTTTGTTGAACAAGAAAATCTACGTCACTGGGATAGCTGGGATATAGCTAGGGTAGCTCCACATATAAGTTCATCCCTTCACTGAAACAAAGACAATTCTGGTAGCTTTGAGTAAATTTTCAGCTAAATCTCTTTTAAAGGTACAGGCTGCAGGCAGGTAAGCCCTGCTTGTCCAGCCAGTAGGCCTGAGCACCCTCTCATTTGCTCCTTCCTTCTTGGCTCTCTCCCCGCCAGTCAATGGTTTACTTCAGCCAACTGATGGACAGAGGTGTCAACAGAGGCCCTTAGCCTTGTGCTGCTTCGCAAAATAATGAAATGTATCCTCCCTCCAACACCCATGCTCTCTCTTTCCCTGTCGTCCCTCATGGTTTCCTGGGTTCCCTTATGGGTTGAATCAGTAGCTGCTGCTCTTCAACTCAGTTATGGCCTCCCAGAGATATTATTGGTGTCCCCTTTAACTCACCTACCACTAGGTGGTACTACATCTTTCCATTTTCTCGATGAGCCCATGGACTTCCACCCTCTCTTTATTGCTGCTCAGCAACTTAACTGTTCCACACACTCCTTACCTTTCTTATAGTTATTCACTTTCCAAATTCCACCCCAAACATCCCTTTCTTGGACCTCCTTGTTAGTTTCTAGCTGCATTCTCTTGTTGTTATAGTTACCTGGGGGATTATGCCTTGTTGATCCTTCTCCTGTCTGCCCATCATAGTGTAGGACTTGCCAGCCCCAGTCTGGCCATAGGCAAATATGCAGACATTATAACCTTCAAAAGCATGCTGCAGCATCTCTTCTCCAATGTCCCGGTACACTTGCTTTTGAGAAGCATAGTTGATGTCTTCAGGCTATTAAGAAAAAGATGAGGGATACTGAGAAAGCATCAAAAGAGAAAAGAAGAGAACTTTTCTCCCCTTTCCATGGCATGCTGTTCATTTGTTTTTTAATCAAGAATTATTCTAAAAACATCTCAGAATTAATACGACCTCACGTTGGAACAGTTTGATCAGAATATTTTTGTGTGTGCTAGTACTTCTGAGCAATTATGGAAGCAAAAATAAGAACTCAGGATGGAATTTGGAGCCTTCCAGCAGAGGAGGATCTTCTCAAACGATTTATTTCAAGCCTTAGAAGACATAATGCATAGCGCTATGTAGCCATTTGGAAAATGGCAACTCAAACTGCCCTGCAGAACTACGCAGCAAAGGGGCCTTGGGCATGAATTCCACTAAAGTGTACAGCATAATAATCATCCTATATTTGATCTATATTTAGTTGACCCACTGTTATGACATGGTGGGTCTCAGAAAGATTTCTATTGATGTTATATTAGTATTGTACCTGAAGTAATAACTGAGGCATCTGACTCCAGCTTACGTAATGTTGAACAGCACTATCCTGATGAATATCTCCAATGCCGCACTCAACACTTCCCTGTCTTTTGGAGCATATATTAGGCAGATAAAATAAAAAGGCCCATAAACCCAGCTGTGCAAATACAGAGAGCAGCTGAGTCACAGTTTCCCCACTATTTGTCCATGAATTGCTTGTGATTACTCCTCAAAATTATTTCTTGTTCAAAACCACTTACTGAATAATTGCTTTGAATTATTTTTAGACAAATATTTATTCAGGAGCATCTCACTATGCAGTAACTTCAAAATCCAAGCCCAATGCTAAGCCAACTTAATAGTACAGTGGTACCTCTAGTTATGAACTTAATTCATTCCGGAGGTCCGTTCTTAACCTGAAACAGTTCTTAACTAGAGGCGTGCTTTCGCTAATGGGGCCACTTGCTGCCGCTGTGCCGCCAGCACACGATTTCCGTTCTCATACTGGGGCAAAGTTCTCAACTCAAGGTAACTCTTCCAGGTTAGTGGAGTTTGTAACCTGAAGTGTTTGTAACCTGAGGCATTTGTAACTCGAGGTACCACTGTATGCAAAAGCAAATGCATCCCCAGTTGTAGTCTAGTGTCTACTTACTGTTGTGTGAGACCAATAGGAATAGTCGAAGCTGAAACTTTTTGGTGTCTCCTTGGGCTGCTTTGGGTTAATGATAGCTAAGAAGAAACAGAAAGGGAGAAACCATGATATGATATGAACCCTCAGCAACCAGCATTTCTACATTTCAATAGAAGAATTGTTGCTTTGAGGCATCCAGGTCCCTAAAGCCATTCAATCCACTGATTTGGAGCACACGTTCCACTAGCACTCACTATCAGGCAGCTGGTGCTCCACATGCTCCCACAGATGGATCCCCCAATAGGCCAGGCTACATCAGACAGAGTCCTGCCCCTCTTGAAACATGTGAACTAGTCAGCTACACGCTGCAGGGCAGTGCCTTCAAGTACTAACTAGGCTTAAGAAATAGCTAGAGAAATACTCAAGCATAAAACTAGAGTCTCTTCTATCCTTGTACACCTAATATATTTGAGGAAGGGCCATAGCTCAGTGGGAGAGCACATATTTTGCATGCAAAGGATCACAGCAGCCGCTGTGAGCTGCCCAAGAGAGGGGGCCGGCGGCAGCAGCCGTGGAGAGGCCATGGAGAGGCAATGGAAGCTCTCTCGTGGCTGCTGCCATACTCGTCTCTGAGCTCAGTGGGGGAAGCAATGGCGGGGGAAATATGGGCATTCCAGGATCAAATCAGAAGCTGGGATGAAGCATATAGTCCCCACAACACAGAGACATACATTCAACTATTATGTTCTTAAATTCTTCCATCCAGCGATATCCTCCCACAGAAGGCAGATATGTTGACTGCTGGGCCATTAAAGCCATCTACAGCTGCTATGAGTTCTTGGATGATTTCTAATTACCAGTTTGGTTTAGAAATGTAAATCATGACGCAGCCAATGCAGGTGGCTCTTCACATCCAAAGAGACCTTAGCATGATGTGATGCCACACTGCGGGGACACGCACATGAATGACATAACTACAGAAATAAGGCTGACTTCCTGGGTCTTTAGGCTGCCCATTCAATGGGAAAGACCTATGGAACCAGTTCCATCCATTTGCCCTTCTTTTTATCCCCCCCCTCCTCTCTCTCTCTCACACACACACACTCCTGATGTGGGATCAGATCACATGCATAAGCTCCCACTGCATAATATCCACAGCTCGATATAGTGTATTTATTTAGATTTTTTTAATGTGGTGTTTTTCCAATGCATAAAACAGCTTACATAAAAATACAAGAAAACTTGCTTAAAACAACAATGCAAATTGGAGGGGGTGGGGACAATGATTTCATCCACTGAACATGATCATAAACAGCCTACAAATGAGTCAGCAGCCAAATGCTACTCAGCATAGTTGGGTTTCATGTCCCTTGGGGAATGCAGATAGGGAAGGAAACAGCTCCTGACCTTGCAAGGGGGGCTATTTTTATTTAAATGGTTTCAGCAGAAGTTTCAAGAGCAGTTTACAAAAGCACGATAAAATACAAAGAAAGCATGAACAGCATACTTTAAAAATCATTAATACATTAGAATGCACATAAAAGCCTAGGGAAACAAATAAGGTTATTCCGCAACCTTGAGGCATTATCTTTTTGATTAGAAGCTTGTGGGTAGGAACATTGCAGGTCCCAGCCCAGCACACAAGCGCCTGCATGCCAGCTGGGGGAGGGATGCATAACGTGACGTGTAACGTGACGCATCATGTGATGTGCCCCCGCAATGTGGGGGGCAAGTCAGCCTTTGGTAGGAACTCTGTATATTGTTTTCTACAGCTGTTCAATGTAGGCACTACATCATGTTATTGTTGTTGTTGTTGCATGTGCATTAGACTTTCAGTTTCAGTGTGCTGCTTCCTATCATACATAGGAAGGAGTGTTTGTACATCCATCTGCAGTAACAGTATGCCTCCATTTACAGCAACCAAGTGCTTCTCTTTGCTGGTATGCTATGCAGCAACAAAACAGGCCTAAAACATTCAATGCAGTGCTGGCCTGAGTAGAGAGACATGGAATGAGTGTATAGCAGAGCTTTGCCTTTGTAGCAAGCAGTGCTCTTAAGACCACAGAAGGGTCATTAACCATGAGTCTTGATGTAAGGGACTCAGAGGTAACTGATAAGCATAGCTGACAGCAAACATGGGAAGGTCAGTGGTTATGTGCACCAATTACTAGAGCTAGCTGCAGACACAGCTATGACGAGTCTCCCACACGTCAGAAACAGCAAGTGGCAGAGTGTCCTTAATGTGAGCCACTCACCCTTATTATTCAGCCAGAAAGCTATCATGACTCATATGTACAGCAACTAGCTAACCAGCCATCTAACACTTCCTTATGGACTATAGAGGGATGGCCCTTGAGTCAGAGAAGGCATGAGAGATGTCTGTCCCTCCCCAGCAACAATTCATTCCACTTTCTCCCAGAACTGTCTGCATTTTAGGGTGCATAGAACTCAATGAGACTAGCTTCTAAGCAGGAACACATAAGATTGCACTCTTGATTTATTATTATTATTATTATTATTATTATTTTTATTGGGTTGCATCCAGTGCTGTCATTCCACTTGCTCAATGCAACTTCCCCATTCTCTCCTCTGCCCTGCAACTCACTGTGCATCCTCAGATTCTGCTCTAGAGGGTTGGGGATCCCTCAAAACTAGATTTGGCGGGATCTTGGGCAGAGGAGAGCAACAGGGAAGTCCCACTGTGCACAGTGTTGGATACAACCCTAATTTTTAGTTGAGTTTTGTTATTAATCAATGAAACAAAAACAAACTACTATAACCTCTGAATAGAAAATGAGAGGAGTGGGTAAGCATTCCTAGGTTGTGTTCATTTTCAGTTCACCGGGGTGTCATAAAATGCTTTTACATTCAGCTAGGGATAGAATTCAGTACAGGTTTGGCATCAGTTGGTGGGGTGGGGGTGAGGTGGCATTGCTCACCCAGCTTGCCAACATGGAGGCTGCTGCTGGTAAACATGAGGGAGAGGGATTAGGTGGAGGCAGAGGAGCCAGCTCCTGGAAGCCAAGGTCACTTCGGCCCCGCCAATAAAATATTTGAAGGGGCCACCCCTCCCAAGTTGCTGGGCATTGCCATTCAAATGGTGTGTATGTGCCACATCTTGTGATACAGGGCAGGGCCTACCTCCCCCCCCCCCATTTTATTCAAGTTGGCACCTCTGGGTGGAAGGGAGTTTGGTGTGGTGCGGGCACAGTGGTGGAGCCAATCCAATGCTCCTGCCCCTACGCCTGTACCATGCCAGCTTCCTTGACATCTTGCCCATCGCCTTCTCAGATCTCTGCTTTGGGATGCCATGTGAACAAGGGCTTCCCCTACCCTGCTCAGCCCCACCAACTGCTGCTGCTTCCTGTATAGTTCAGTAAGTATAATACTGAACTCTTAGACACATGTATAATTTATATATATTCTGGAGTCCTTACCATCCATTTTATTCTGAATTTTAAAAATACATACATGTGTGGAAATACAGGCAACCACCCCACCCCCATTTATGCAGAGGTTATGTTCCAAGACAACATGCATTTAAGTGAAATTGCGTGTGTGTATTTGAAACACCACTGAAAACGCCTGAAAACACCCTGTGCCACCACCACCCCACCCCTTTTTGATGTTTTTGTGATGTTTGGGGTCACTCCCAAGTTCGAAGTGATGCGTGTGTTGGGGGTCACACACATATTGAACATTTGTAAATGAGGGGTTACCTGTACTATAGTTCTGAATCCATACATTTCTAAATTCTTAAAGACTTGCTATTTTCCATAAATAGAAAAAACAACAACATGCTCTTCTTCTCTCTCTCTTTTTTTAAAATGCAGTGCTTAAAAAGAAACCTTATTGAGATTGACTTTCGGCAAAGGATACAAACTTCTAAAGAGAGCGATAATTGCTTTTCACCCTCCCACGTTGCAGAGCTGTCATACAAATGTTTCACCACTCAGTACCAAACTCAGTATGGGATGGGTTGAGAATTTATGCCAAATTATCGTTATAACACTTCAACCCTGCAAACTGTCCCATGAACCAGAAGGGGTATCCTGTCCATTGCGGGCAATTTTGAAGTGACCACACTTTCAATTTTTAGGACACCGCTTCTGCTGCCAAGGAGGCGGCATTCCAGCATGCAGTGTTGCCATTTGTCTTCCTTGCTCCTGGGTGGAGAAGCCAAGAGAGCAGCAACTCTTGGAAGAGTGCCCTGACGCCCACCTTATTTGGTGAGAGCCAGGGAGCAGCAGAAGAAGTGAGGTGCAGTGGTTGGAGCCAGGAGGCAGTGATTCCCATTTTGCCTCAGGTGGCGAAATGGGATGGGTAATTGTGGCCAAGCTATCTAAATTCAAGTAAGGTCACAGCTGGCATAAAAGTTAAAGCTGATAAAAGGCACTTGAAGCCACAGAGAGGCTACCTAAGTCTTTAATTAATGATGGTGCAGGATAAATAAGCAGTTCCAGACTGCAAACTTGATGCTTTAGGGAGAGTCCAACCACATCTAGAACAGACTGGGCATTGTTCGGTTGATAAACCAAAAGTACCTCCATCTTGTCTGGATTGACATAAGTTTATTCATCTTCATCCAGTTTCTTGCTGCACCCAAGTACTGGTTCAGAACAGCCATTTAGTAAAGTGGTATGGAAAAGAAATAAAGATTCAATCCAGATAGACTGCATTGTAGCTTCCATAGCCACACTTCTACAGTACATTGTCAGGCACTAGAGAGACAGAGCTCATTTTTTTTGGTTTTGTTTTGTTGCCGTTGATGAATGGAGCATCAAGCAAAGTGCTTAGGTCGTAGGAACAATCACAGCTTATAGTGGCAGAACATATGGTTCCATGTTCAATCCATGGGAAATCTCCAATCAAACTGACTTCGATAACAGAACTGGAAAAGCAAAATAGGAATGGGTTTGGTACAAGGAAACCATTTCATTATAGGAGTCTGGATCAACTGGACTATACTTCTGATGACCCTTCCAGACTTTTGATTCTAACCAAGCCAAAGAACAAGGATTTCACTTCAGTGTCATTTAAAATCCAAGTGCAACAAACATATACTTTTGAATTCTGTACCACACTTCTCCTCTGATGTGGAGAATGTTACCATGGCAATCCAAGAACTGAGACTGGCTTGCTCTGTCACTGTTCCTTAATTGTTTATTGCATTTTAAAATAAGAGACAGCAAACAGAGGCACAAACACAGAATAATGGCAAACCTTAAAATAGCAAATCTATACGTTTAGGCGTCATTCAAATGACCTTTCAGAAGAAGAAGATGGTGCTAAGTGAAGAATTAGCAGGCAGCTGATGTGCCATGCAAATAAAAGAGGCTCAACTCTCCCAAGAGGAGGTTCTTTTATTGCAGAAGGGAATCAAAAAAAGTAAGTGACGCAGAGGAAGGCATGGAAGGGTGGCAACAAATTACAGCAAAAGATGGAAAAGACTGGGATTGTGTATACATTAGTGGTTAAAAATGCAGCAACATTCTTTTCCTCCACTGTGTGCTGAGATGCATCACATGTTGCTGTACACACCACACAGTGATAAAATATGGCACACAAAATATATAGGGAGAACAAAAGACTGCATCAAGGATATGCGGTGTTTGATGTAGAGAATTCAATGGAATTGTGACAAGAGGAAATGTTGCAGCAAGAATCAAAATAAATAAGGTGGGTATCTAGCAGCAACCTTAGCCATGGTGTATGCTATTTGCTTACACACTGATCTTGTGTGTATTGCTTTCATAATAAAAATACATACATACATACATACATACATACATACATACATACCTGGGCCAGTTAAGCTAACATGTATTTCCTATGAAGGAACAATGCATGAGATTTTCTAAAAGCTCCCAGGTGCACCATATTTAAATGCTTGAATCTATTCTAATGAGTCACTTAATTCTTTGCACATCTGCCCTGCAGGAAGTGGTCTTCTCACCCATGCAGTGGTGCTAGCAAATTAACTGTACCTATAACAGTATGTTATTTGTACAGTAGTCCAGAGGGAATGAACCCCACACAACTATTTTCTGATGTCTTTATTCATCCTGGATCCTAAATTAATGATAAGCCTTCCTGCAAAGAGTGGTAGTTGCTAGGGAGACTGCCTAGGGATATAAAGTTGGTAGGTGTAGCCATCAAAAGCAAAGGCAGTGCAAACCATGGAATAAGTGAACAACATGCAAATCAATGCAGAAATAAACACAGAGCAAGCAGGGTGATGCCTTTACAAGGATCAAATGACTCTCAAAATGCCATAAGTGGGCTGTTCAGTTAAAACTCCTTCCGGCCTTGAAAAACAAAATTCATGACTTTACTTTTTTTCTGACCTGTTTTTTGCTTAAGTGTTCAACATTCAGTATTATGGGCAGTTATTCACCTACACTTTTAACAGCACAATTCTATACATGTCTGCCCAACTGAGATAACCACAAGGAAAGTGGATATAGGATTGCAGCCTAAACATATTTTTTAACACTTATCTCAGTATTTTTTTACAACACTTCTGTTAGGCAGAGGAAGCTAAGAAGCAGAGACGCACCTGAGGTCATTGATTAGCGTCATCCCAGGTAGGGAAAGCAAAGCATAACAAAATTAATCATCTTACATTTTTATGCGGGATTATTATTTGAATGCAAATATTAAAATATATTCACTTTATATTTGTTGTAGCACTGAGAACAAGAAGGGGACAAGGACTTCTAGACAGGGAGAGATGGCAACTTTTGAGAATCCTAATAAGATAGACAAGTACAGGGAGAAGAAAGGCTGCAGTAAAAGGCCAATCTGCATCTTCATAACTCTGATGCATAAACTATGCATCATAGTGTGTTCCTTTGTGTCACAGCTGATGCAATTCTCTGTTTTGCACAAATTGGTCCCTTAGTGACAGATTACATTCAACCTTTGCCCCATAAGCCTGCTGAGTACATGGACCCAGAAAAAGGCTTCATTCCCTTTGTAATTCAGAGGGCTGAAAATCATGTCCATACACAGCTAACAATGGGCATTTCATTTTTAAGAGAAAATTTTTAAACCAACAAAGCAGACAACGCCCCATCTCTTCATCAGAGGTTTTACAGCCAATGTCTCAAGACTCATATGTCTTTGTCTGTTGTGGCAGCCTCTTGAGATTCCACCTAGCCCTGCTCTACTTTAAGCAGGTCTATGGCAAATACACAAGCCTTTGCTATTAAATAATGCAGGGAGCTTTGTGAATTTGCTTACACTTTTCTGACTTTGTGCACTGAATTCCATATATGCCAACTGTTTTATTGTGTAATGAATTTTTGCTTGTTCTGAGTCTTTTGTTCTCTTTCATTAATGACCCTCCCCTGCCCTGCCCCCTAAAAATCAAGTGCTGCGGGGAAATATTTACAATTTTACAAGCCTTTATTGTTTTCTATTTTAGCTGAATTTTCTTCCTAAGCTAAAAAAAGCACCAAAACTGTTTAAGCTCTCCCTCTAGAACAGAGGATTACCAGTCTCCCTGGTTGCATTAGTTGCCCTCTGTTGCTCCTTCTCCAACTATACTATATCGTTTTAAAGATAGGGTGAGAGAAACTGAATACTGTGACTGAAAGAACACTACAGCTAGTTCCTTGTTAAAGCCATGCTAAAGGAGGCTTTATTATTATTATTATTATTATTATTATTATTATTATTATTATTATTATTAATCGCCCTTCATCTCAAGATCTCAGGGCGGGTCACAGTTAAAATAAAAGCAATACAATAACCCCCCTCCCACAAACAAATTTAAAAGGCTGTAGAATATTCATCAGCCTTATAAAACAAAAAAATACAAATTAACATACAACACTTAAGTACAATTTAAAACAACTCCACCCTGCTAAATAAACAACACCCAACCAAGTTAAAAGCCCATCCCCATTAAAACCATAATTTTAGCACAAGGGGCCTGGTACTTGGTCTGCACTCTCATTCCACCCTTGAAGCACCTCCCCCAAAGAGATGACCCCCCTTTGGTGTCTCCCCTTCAGGGGCGGCCTCTCTGGGGGCAGGGGTGGCCCCCCAGGACAGGCAGGCTTTATAGAGCTGTTCCAGCAACTGGTGCACACCTAGCTGGGGCAGCAGGTGTTTCAAATGCCTGCCAAGGGCACTGGTCCCTGCCCTGCCCACACAGTTTCATCAAACACCAGCTCTCCATGCTTTTTTTTAAAAACCAAACAAAGAGATGAGTTTCAAAACCTTATTGTGGTGTGGCACGTGGGTTTGCAGTTCAAAGGGGTGAGGAACCAAGAACTCACCAGGGAACGCCCAAACCCATGGGTGGTAAAGTAGCATGTTGAATCTCAGCCTTTTATTTGGATTTCAGCCTCAACTGTGAATGTGAATTATATAATGGAATAATGATCTTCAGTGTCTTGTTTTCAGTGCCTTCCATAATCATTTTCTTTTTAAAAAATATAAACTGGGCATGTGCCCCAGCAAAGCTCAGAAGATAAGAGCTGGTATCTTTCCAAGGATTCATTTGAGCATCTGAATCACTGTACAGCTGAAGTTGAAAGACCACATACACAAAAAGGAGCACATGCACAGGATATTAGTATGAAGAAATCAAGAGAAGATGAACAGGACAAATTCAGAAATAGTCTCTGATTTATAATATTCCCAGAAATACCATTAAGGGTCTCAGCTGTTCTCCACAAAGCAGCCAGCAGTTCTGTTTGATTGAAGCAGTGGGAAACAGTACATTCATACAACAAATCAGCTAATTACCAAAATGTCAGCAATTGCGTGCTTTATGCAGATGGTCTCCAGCAGAGCTTCCCAGAGAGCTATTTCAAGATAGCCCATAAGTCAGGGCTAACAAAGTAAAAGACACACACATCTATATGCCAGTACCAAACAGCATATTTAAGCCGCACAGTATCACTCCCCCTAATAGTGAAGTCAAATGGTGAGTACCAACAGGATTGTAGCAAAAATAGAACTCTTGGAAAACAAAATGGAGTATTAGCATACTTGGGGAAACCTCAAGGTTTGCCAAAATACAATTTATTTTAATGAAGGGCTGAAAAATCTGAAACAAGCCGAAGCATGCTCAGGATTTAGATTCTACGTTATAGAGTGTCTGTTGGAAAAGAAAATGGAAATCAGGGATGAGGAGTGAAATGCCATTTGTGGTGGGAACTACTAACTGGCCTTTTGTTTCTAGAAGAAGAAGAAGAAGAAGAAGAAGAAGAAGAAGAAGAGGAAGAAGAAGAAGAAGAAGAAGAAGAAGAAGAAGAAGAAGAAGAAGAGGAGGAGGAGTTTGGATTTGATATCCCACTTTATCACTACCCGAAGGAGTCTCAAAGCGGCTAACATTCTCCTTTCCCTTCCTCCCCCACAACAAACACTCTGTGAGGTGAGTGGGGCTGAGAGACTTCCGAGAAGTGTGACTAGCCCAAGGTCACCCAGCAGCTGCATGTGGAGGAGCAGGGACGCAAACCCGGTTCCCCAGATTATAAGACTACCGCTCTTAACCACTATACCTCACTGGCTGGAATAACCTGGAATAGCCCTAATAATTAAGACCCATTGTCTCTGGATAGATTGTATAAGATTTGAAAAGGATATCCAGGTGATATTTACTTAAGGGTAAGATATAAAAGAGGGCTATTCATTATTTGTATAAATGTATATATAATAAAAAGGGAAGGCTGTTGTCATACAACAGTTTGCTTTGTCACCAACAGGCAGTGCTGTGAACTACAGCATGATAGCAGCCTTCAGAAAATTGCTGGGGAGGATAAGAAGAGCACTGAGTTGCGAGACAGAGGAGGGCAGCACAGGTGAGCCATGGAAGAACAATTGTAGGGGAAACGGGAGTCGTTTGGAAAGCTCTAAGGGGAGGTTTGGTTATCTCTAAGGAAAAGGGTGGGTTTGGCAAAGTGTATGGGAAGGAGGTTGGTGGGGGTGAGGATAGGTGAGGTTGGCAAGAGGAGTGAAGTGAGCAGGGGCCCAGCCTCTAGTACTTATATTATTTGTGTAGAAAGGGGAAATGCAGCAGGTGCCATTTTCCTCACATTTGTGTGACAAGTGGTGGTTGTCAAATTCTCTGTCTCTCTCTGTCTCTCTCTGTCTCTCTCTCTCTCTCTCTCTCTCTCTCTCACACACACACACACACACACACACACACACACACACTACATCCATGAGGTACAGGGCCCCTGTCTTCCTTTGCATCTGTTCACCCTACTTAGAGGTAGCATCTAGATGTCTTTGGCAGTGTGCTGCTTCTTGGCCTGTGTCCTGTTCCAAACCTCTTTCAAGTCTTGAAGCAAATCCAGCACAGCTCACTAGAAATCAAAAGCTGCTTCCTTCTCTGATTGTTGTTGTAAATGGCACTCTCACAAACCACCCATTGAAATAGAGTGTGTTTTCAGCATCTCTTCAAAAGCTAAATCATTAAACGATGGAGGGGGTACCAGCATGTTTAGTATTAAGCACTTTGGAGAGCTTTAGTGAAGCAGATCCTAAATTAATGTGGATTATTTTGTGATTTCTTTTTTTAAAAATGTAGCCTTATATTGACATTTTTCTCCAAGTGATAGGAAGTGAGACAGCCAAGTGAGCAGAGCCTCATTTTCCCACTTGGCTGTGTGCTCAGCTGTGCCCTTTGTTACTGAGCAGCATCACCCAATATTTCAGATATGAAGCCACTAGGATAGTATCTCATAGAGACGGGCAAACAAGAAAATGTTACAGCTGTTGAAAGACCCTTAGGCATGATCTCTGTAGCAAATCTACACATTCAAGAAAATAACAGGTGGATACAAACTAATGAACAGCTAATATAGAGACCCCTTCTAAAATTGGTGACAAGCCTATCATATATGTGCTCCCACTTTATTAGAATGACATTTTGCAACATGCAGTTATCTGGTAGCTGCAGTCTTTGATGCTGCTACAGTCACATGTTGGTAGAACTCCCTAAATAATGAAATACTAAATGAATGTGGACTGCTTTGAGGATGTTAAAAACCAAATTTGAAAAGTATAGATTAGGGATAAGGATTTTATAACCTCCCTTCCTCCAAAGGAGCCCAGGGCAGCAATAAATAAGAGATAAAACACTCTCTCACTCTCTGTGTACATATTTAAAACACCTAAAAAATAATTCCAATACAGATGCAGACTAAGAAAAGCCTCAGTTTCATAAGTGTTTGGTAGATGCAATAATGGAATACTGATTGGTAGTTTTTGCAAAATATGCTGGGATTTAAGATATGTAAAATGAATCATGGGAAGAGAAGGGAAGTCATTGATATCTTAAGGATGTAAAATGACTATCTGAAATTGTAAAACAGAAAATTTAATAATATATATATATATAGAGAGAGAGAGAGAGAGAGAAGTCTCAGCTTCAAAGCAGCACCCTGTGAAAGGTCAGTGTTTGGCACCCCTGCACCTCTTGCCTTTCGTTTTGCTCAGTTCACTATGTCATAGTTGTGACACCCTGTGGCACCCAGTGCGATGGAACCAGTCGTGCTGCTTTAAATCTGCCTCTGTTTAAAAGTTTTATTGAAAGAGAAATCTATCTTCAGAAATGGCACCTATCTAATATCCAAGGGCAGGGAATTTCAAAGAGCAGGTGCCACAACACTAAAGGCCCAATTCCTACATTGTGTAGAATGGCGATAACTGTAGGAGGCCCTCACCTGGAGCACAGTCATCAATGGAACAAGTCCCATTATTCTTGACCATTGGCCATACTGACGGTAGTGGAACCCAATAACATCTGTTCCCCATCTCCAACATAGAAACAGGGTCAAGAAATTGAAAATACCAAGTGGTTAACAATTTTCCACTTACCAATGTGATGCATATATTCCATGAACCATCAAACCAGGCCAGTGATGTGGAAAAGGACATAATTGTTCTTGTTCTGAATTTCTTTAAAAGTTTATCTACCTGAGTAGTCTATTTGAATTCTTGTATATTTCAGATTGATGGATATTTGTGACATTGGACCATCACATAGCTACGTTTTTCTTATTTGAGAAAAGTACATTTTTAAAGGCTTCTGGCATGCACATTTTAAGACAGATGAACATATACTTTGGAAGTCAAGTATAATTCCCCAAACTACCACACATACCCCAAAATACCACATACTCTGCCCAGATTCATGCTAATACCCTTGTTGCAAACCTGCATACATCTAACTCTGGTTTGTTGTTCTTTTCTTTCCAGTAGCTATAAATGCTGCAATACATGTTTTAAGGAAAGATAGCAGTGGCTGATTTGGTGGGGGCCTGTAAATTAAATGTTCTTTTCACTCTGAGAGTAGAAGCACAATGCACAAAGTATCTGATAAAAATCACAATGTATAACTGGCTTAGCGCTGCACATATTGTGACAAATTTGCTGTCCAGTGACTATGAATGGATGTGCTTTTGCCTTCAAGTAACTATAAATCGGAGTACAGAAATTTTGTTGTTTTTTTAATGTATTTTTTATTAAAGAGTTATTGGTTTACAAAAGTATGTGCAATGTCTCTTTTTTCAAGTTACATTTTCTACATGTCAGTTTCATTTGCTGAGACATTAGTGTTACATTAGGAAGAAAAGGGGGGAAGTGGTGGAAAGGGCCATGATGGGTGGGAGTGGGGTCAGGTGGCTATATTTGTATTTTACTTAATATATGCATGGGGTTTTGTGTCAGCATCATTTGTGCAGGTTCTCTTTGCTATTCGCTTGTGTTTCTTTGTTGTTGAGAGAAGTTGGGGTTGGCCTAGGCCAGGGGTCTGCAACCTGCGGCTCTGGAGCCGCATGTGGCTCTTTTACACCTTTGCCACGGCTCCGGGGCGGATACTAGCGAGGGGAGGAGGCGCATTGTGCGCCCTGACACTCCCCACTGTGGTGGGCGCTGTACTGGCTGTGACGTTGCATGG
Organism: Podarcis filfolensis; assembly: GCF_964270895.1. Taxonomy (NCBI): domain Eukaryota; kingdom Metazoa; phylum Chordata; class Lepidosauria; order Squamata; family Lacertidae; genus Podarcis; species Podarcis filfolensis. Next base: position 38,819,018 of record NC_139608.1, on the reverse strand, counting down.
GGGCGGTGCGTGCGTTAGTCACGCACCGTCCCGACGTCACCTTCCCGCCCGCCCACTACATTGTAAGGGGCATGTACGCTGGTCACTGTTTTGAAGGGGAGTGAAGAACACACACACAAAAAGGTAACTTGTTAATTTAATGTTTATTTCTATGAGGAGGAGTAATTCTGAGGGGTCAAACAAAGAAATAATAAAAAAGTGACAAAAAAGTTATTTTTATAATGACGAGTTTTGCGGCTCCCAGTTTTTTTTTTCTTCGGAAACGGGTCCAAGTGGCTCTTTTTGTCTTAAAGGTTGCAGACCCCTGGCCTAGGCTGTGGTTGCTTGTTTGTGATTGGCTGTGGTGAACTTTGTTTTCATGTGTGATAGGGGTGGGCGGGTGTTTTTGAATCAGGTTAGCCATATTGATTTATATGCTGTTGGTGGATTCTTGTCGTTGTCTTGTTGGGCTGTGTATGTGATAAAGGGGAGCCATGCCAGGGTGAAGGCATCTTCCTCTATTTGTCCCCATGTCAGTTTCAGTTTATTGGTTAATTTTTCTAGTAAGCCTGTTTCCCATACTATTTTGGTACAGGTCTCTTCAGGGTCTGGTTAAGATGTTTCTGGCTGCTGAGAGTAGGTGAGTTATGAGTTCTTTGTGATGTGAGTGGGCATTATTGTCTTGGAAGATGTTTAGTAGGGCCAGTTCTGGGGTGATTTCTAATACTTGCTTAGTTATTTTACATTTGATAGAAACATTTAAGGTGTCTTAGTGGCTACAGATGGTCTCCTAAATGGATAATTCACCTGCAGGATTGGATCTGGCAGACTGTGAGAAAGAGAGGGTGGTATGTAACTAAAAAGTGCACTAACACAAGGATTAGCACTAGTGCAGCAGGATTGTCTCCCCCTCCCCATGCATGCCCTATTCCATCCTCATATTTGCTCCCCAAAACAGATTGGGGGTGGGAGGGGGGAAAGAGGAGGAAATTATTCTGCTGCACAAACTGAACATTCGTCTTAGCACACATTGCATACAACCCTGAGTAATTTTGAAAACACAGAACCAACTCAGGCATGGTGGGACCTTTATTTATATGTCCACCTCATTCACATACAAAGTGGAGTGGTGGTGGAAGATCTTAGTTTCACAATAAAAGGAGTGTGGGTAGAGAAATGCTGAACCAACTCCCACCCCTCACCTAACCTCCCCTTCAGTCCGACACTCCAGCCATTTTTCTCTGCTCAGTTAGAGCCAGAATTGAGAAAAGTAGCTGGAGCAACCAACTGCAAGAATGCTAATGTGCCTCTGGAAGTAAAGCAATGCTCCTTTTTTCCTCTCAGGGAAGGCACAGCATGCACCAGAAAGAGACTGCCCCATGTGTGGCTCTTAAAAGGAAAAAACAAAAACAAAAGATGGACTGGGGGATGAAGGACATTAAGACTGATTCTTGAAGCTGTTTGAAAAGGCTGAATTGTGGTGTCCATTCCAGAAGTAACAGAGAAGAGTGAAGTTGCAGGGACACTGTGGTTGATGAGCTCTAGGGAGGGTGATTGTTCAATAGAAACAAAAGTGTGATGCTGGGAACCAACATTCTGCATCTGGAGCCAAGAGGCAGAGCAACAGGAATGCAAAAGTATTTACACTTTCCTTTTACTAGTTGAACCAGACCATGGAAATAACACTTGGAAGCAGTGCTTTTTTTCTAGAAAAATAGGTGCCGGTACACACCCTGAAGTTGTTACAGTAACAGTCAGATGGACAGGGTATGTATGTATGTATGTATGTATGTATGTATGTATAAATAAATAAATAGTAGTAATAGTAAGTACCACACTTTTTAACAACAACAAAAAGGTGCCGGTACTGCATACCTTTGAGTACCTCCTGGGGAGCACCACTTGGAAGAAACTGTGGCTGTGAAGTATCCCACTTATTTGATGGATTTAAAGGGGCAGAACTAACTTCTGGATTGTTGTGACCTAGTCGCTCTATCCACAGTATCAAAAGAAAATACTTGTGGTCTGTGCTAGTGTGAGCCAACAACAATATTGGTCGGCTCCTTTTCCTGCTCACTGTGAAGAACATCTAGAATTCTGCTCACTACAGCAGTTGGGGAAGTTGGTAGGTGGAAAGACCAAAGGAGGAGCTCAGATAGGGGGAGAAATCACAGTTGCCACATGTGCAGCTCAATCAGAAGTTTTTAAAAAGGCAGAGCAAATATCTGGATTGTCATGAGACAACCAAAACTGAATGTTCAGAGACGTGAAATGGACTCTGCATGTAAACAAATACAACAACAGTACAAAAGGAATTTGTGGTGGGTTTGCATAAAGAAAGCAAGGGTTCCTTCTGCTGGGACAGGAACCTTGTGGTGTCATTCTGGAAGACGTTGCCTGCAAGACTTAGGTATTCCACAAAATACATGAAGATCCCCAAGTGGAGTCTACTTGAAACTCACCAACATGGGACAACAGTTTCTTCCATTTCCAGTAGGATTATTTTGAGTGCCATAGACCTTTCTCTATTATGGCCCATACTCAGTTACATCTCAGCTTAAAAACTTTGTAAATAACGCTTTAGGGGACAGGGCAGCTCAAGTGCCCACTTGCCTATAGATGTGCACTCTTCACCACTTCTATGCATGTCCACTTTATGCTCAAATTAAGCCATCAGTACACCAAGCCCCAACTCTTCAATGACATTTTCTGTCCCCATCCATGTTTCTTTATTTGCCTTCCTCAATAAAAAAATAAGAGGATTGAGCAATGTGTGACATTAAATCTGTTGTTTGTAAATATGTCAATGTTTGTTTGTTTAAAGTAGAACTGAAGTAGTGTCTGGGTGAAGAATCACAGCGCATGGGGATGGTTAACCTTTCTCCCACCCACAGGGAAGGGAAAGTTAGCCCTTCCATTCCCTGGCATGTTCCTGGAAAAAAACTGTCTCACCTCTGTGCTGAAAACAGCAAAGGGGAAAAATCTCTCATTGATTCCAATTAAGTGTAAGGTAAAGGTCCAGTTGTGGCTGACTCTGGGGTTGCAGCGCTCATCTCGTTTTATTGGCCGAGGGAGCTGGCGTACAGCTTCCGGGTCATGTGGCCAACATGACGAAGCTGCTTCTGGCGAACCAGAGCAGCGCACGAAAACGCCATTTACCTTCCCACCGGAGCGGTAATATAATAATAACAATTTATTATTTATACCCCACCCATCTAGCTGAGTTTCCCCAGCCACCTATTTATCTACTTGCACTTTGATGTGCTTTTGAACTGCTAGGTTGACAGGAGCAGGGACCGAGCAACGGGAGCTCACCCCATTGTGGGGATTCGAACCACCGACCTTCTGATTGGCAAGCCCTAGGCTCTGTGGTTTAACCCACAGTGCCACCTGCGTCCCCCCAATTAAGTGTAGTTTGTTTCTTATCCCTATTTGTAGCATGGGGATATTTTTTTTCCAGGGTCCTGGTGGTGGAGGAAAATATTAATCCTCTCCCCTCAGCATGCTGTTGCCCTAATCTTGATCAGACTTCCTGCACTTGTTTTGTTTTGTTTTGTTTTGTTTTTGTCCTGGCACTTTCCCTTGGAAAACCCTCGTTTTCCCACTGAATTGGAGCAAATGGCAATCTGCAGAAAATCTGATTGTCATTTGCTCTGATTCAGTGGTTAAATATGGCTTTTCCCAGGGAAAGCACCGTGGGGTGGGAGTGGAATATTCTTGTAGCTTTAAAGCGTTGACCTGTGCCTCAAAATATGACACAAAAGAAATCTGGGTGAGCCCTTGGTGTATGTATGTATGTATGTATGGGTGTGTGGGTGTGTACACACACACACACACACCTTGAGGCATTTGACATCAAGTGTTGTTAGGCCTGAAGCAAACAGAACTGCTGAGCTGTTTGGAGTCCTTCAATTCAGTGAGACTCAAAAAGGCAAAAAAGGAAAAAGAACCAGCATTCATGTCCAGCTGAGGGGATTAGCTACTCATTTTGCTGCTTTGGTCTTCAATCGCTGCTTTTGTCTTCTGGGCAATAGAAACCTCACTGTCAGCAGGTCTCTGGGTCATTGGCTCTGGGGTCACTGTAGGCTTCTATTAGCATGGAAACACCAACAGCAGCAGCACTGTTCAGAAAATAAGATATGCCCTTAAGAGGCTCATTGGGAGGGCAAGAGCCTCGCATCTCCCCGGTTCCTTCCTACTTGCTGTTTTATATTTGAATGTCTGTAAGAGCAGAACAGCGCATCACAAATGAAACACAGGGCTCCTATTTCTCATGTTTTCCTCATAAGGCAAACGCAAGTGTAAGGGGGCACCTCTGGGGAGAACTGGAAAGGGATCAAAGTCTTAGTCAAGGTCATTGCTAGGCACTTAAAATACTCAGGGTGCAGGCCCATGACACAAATCTACATATACTTTATATGTAAAGATGCACATTTTCAACCAGCTTTCAGGGAGAATTAATTAAGGGAACGTTAATTAAGGTGGTGGGTGAAGTCTCACTGGTACTGTGTATTGCAGTGTGCCCAGCTGCCCTGCTAACAAAGCTTTTTTTTTTTTAATCAAAAAAGTTTTTAGAAGTAAAAAAGGGCAAGAGTTGCTGGCCTTGTAGAAGAAGACCCACCACTCAGATCCCATGGGTAACACCTTCCAAACAATGCCTTTCCACCACCAAGCCACTTTTGCGGGCTGTTTGGTTCCAGATCTACATTTGTAAGATAAATTCAACTCCAGAACCATGGTGAAGATAAACCGATTTAGGCTGCAATCCTAACCTCACTTACCTCAGGCAAAACCCCATTGGATTCAATAGACAGAAGTAGTTATGTGTATGTGCGAAATAGCTGGTGGGGGTGGGGGGGAAGTCTTCTCCAGGTCCTTCACTTTCTACAAGTGTTGATCCCCAGCCCTCTCCCCTTTAATTCCCATGTAGGCAGCTCATGCAACTTAGCAATCCCTCTAGGAGTACAAAGGAAATGTTTTCCCCTTGGCAGCTTCTAGAATTCTATGGAGGGAACATATGGGCTAGAGCCATGGTAAAGACTCAAAACATTAGACTGTCCCATGAACCATGACCCTGAAATAAACCCCACCCCAGCTGCTTTTTCAGAAATAAATATTAATTTGGGAGTTATGACTACAGCATTTATGCAGTCAAGAGTAATTTTTTAAAAAGTATTTTTATCTACAAAGAATTGGTATCACCCTATCAGGCCATTTCAGAAAAGATTGTTTCTATCTATCAATTGTTTCTATCTACTGGTTGGTGCATTGCTGAGCTGGTTGTCTTTTTTCAATACGTTGCTGGCCTACAATTCAGATGCTCACATAGCAATATCAGATATTATGAGGGAAAGCAAATCCTCGGGGTAGAACTTGTCTGAAGCCTTCATAAGCAAAATTCTCTCCCGCCCCCCAAAGTGTACTCCCAGGTAAGTGGAGTTAGAAATGCAACCTAAGTGTTTCTATGTTCTGTAATGCAATCGTAAAACCTCAGCGACTAGCAAGTACAATTGCATTATCTCTTCCACATTCTTTCCTGGATTATTGATCAGAAATGATAGAAGTAATGTGAGAGACACTCAAACCCACTCTGAAGTGTCTTGCAGAAAAATATGCAATGATTACTCACTTGTGGTGTTTCCTGTCATCTGTATGATACATTTGGAGTCCTTGCCCATTTCTCGGGAGTTGAAAGGACGCACCCGCACTGCCACCTTTACAGAAGCTCCTGCCATCCTGATGGTTTGAAGGTTTTACTCCTCTTGCTAGGATTGTACTCCTGAAAATGCCCTGAAGAAACAAGAAAGAGATGTTAGGAATGGCAACCTGGCCGATGAATTCTGCACCAGCTAAGGTTTTGAAATCGTCTTCAGAGGCAGCCCCACGCATTGCAGTAATCTAACCTAGAGAGTGCCAGAGCATAGACAACAGAAGTTAGGCTATCCTGGTCCAGATAAGGGCAAAGGTGATGGAAGTCTCTCCGCATCACCAAAGCCACCTGAGCATCAAATGACAGCAGTAGATCAAGAAGTACCCCAAGGTGAATATCCAAACCTTCAGAAGGAGTGTAACCCCATGAAAAGCAGGCCACCTCCCATACATCTGGACTAGGAAACTGCCCACTAACAGTGCCTCAGTCTTATCTGGACTGAGCTTCAGTTTGTTGGCTCTCATTCAGTCCATTACTGACATAAGATAACAGTTCAGCACATCTGCAGATGTTAAGGAGTGATTTGTCATCAATATATAGCTGACAATGTATTCCAAAGCTCCAGATGTCCCTACTTGCATGTAGATGTTAAATAGCATGGGGGGGGATGAACTCTAAGGAACCTCACATGGAATGCTCCACAGAGCTGTAGAACCATGAGCGGAGGAAGAGGAGTGAGGGGAGGAGCCCCCCGTCCCCGGCAGCGCGATCCTGGTGGGGTGCCATGGCGGCTGTCCCCCGCCCTCACTGGGTGCCACACCACTGCCGGCGGCACGCCACACCCCCAGGATGCGTGCCAGCCCCGCCCCCACCTGCTCTCTGCACCCCCAGTGCTGGAGCATGAAGTTCCGCCACTGAGTAGGACAGGAACCACCACAAAGCAGTGCCACCCACTCCTAACTAGGACAGCCCTCCAGAAGGATACCATGGTTGATGGTATGAAAAGCTGCTGGGAGGTCAAGGAGAATTAACAAGGACACATTTCCCCTGTCTCTCTCCCAAGAGAGGTCATCATACAGGGTGACGAAAGAAGTTTCTGTGCCAAAACTGGGCCTAAACCCCAATTGCTTTCTTGGTTGTCGGAAGATCTTAACTGTGATATGCTCTTAACTCTTAGTTTGGCCTTTGGTCCTGCACCCTGATTGCCCTTGGCTCCTGGCTCCTAGCTCCTGACTCTCTCCAGGCTGTTGCCTGTATCCTGGCCCAGTCTTAAGTCCTGATCAAACTGGACCATCACTGTGGATTAATGCCATTTTTTCGGCATGGAAAATTTTGTAGGTTCTTATTTTTCGTAGGATTCATTGCCTTCTAAATTTGACAGGGTTTATCCCTGTTGGGTGCATGAGAGCTGATAAGAACCCTGCCCCAAGGAGACTGATGCATATTTGAAATATAGCTAATAATTTTTGTCAACTGGAGAAGCAAAAGGCCCATCAGAAAGCACTGGTTAATCCTGGTGGATCAAATTAATTTAGCAAGGCTTACTTAAACAAGATTTTCCTTAATCTGTGGCACTATCTACTTTGCCACATGACCTTCCTTTTTCTGGAGAGAACCCGACCACCTGACAGCTGGCCATCTCCTTGCCTAAAATTCAAAAGGATTATTGACAAAGAAGGCAGCAGCTTTTGCTCTGCTTTCAGACAATGCAAGTAAAGAGACAGATAGTGCCCCCTGCCATGTATTTGTTTTATGGTAAGTTTTGAGAAAGACAGGCTGTGTGGGAATAACTGTCACATCACAAGACATCAGAACTAGTTCCCATGAGATGATGCCCTAGTAAAGTTGTACAGTATATGCAGGCCTGGATCTTTGACTTGATTTCTCCTCAAACTCATTGGTTACCCCCCAGCTTAAGGTGATGCCATTGTATTCCACAGTGAACAGAGGCTGCTCAAAGGGAAGGAGGACATTTTGGAAAATTCAAAACCAGTTTGAGTGGGATCTCCCCTCATGTTTTCTGCTTCTACTCTCCATAATTGGTATAAAATCACATCAGCCAGGCTTCACTATACATCTGAGTAAGAGAGCTAAGCCTCCCGGACCCACCCTAGTTTATTTTCAGTATAAATAATTCAGTGAGCTAAGTGCAGTGCTCAGTTCAGCACAGTCACAGCCCTCAGCTACATCTAGGATTCTCTCCTTACTGGCGGAAGATACAAAGCACCAGAGAAACCACAGCGGAATTGAGAGGGAATGTCAGATGAAAACCCCCACCCCCGGCTGCCCTTTTTAGTGCTTTTCTTCAGTGTGATCTGCCAACTGGAATATTTGCTCTGCAACAAACTCAATAGCTGCTCCAGATTTGCATAACTATTGTATTTCATTTCATTTTAGTCATTTTAATATTTGTTAAGAGAAACAATCTTTCCTTTTTAAAGGGGTATGTTGTGATTTGTCAGGGAAATTCAGCATTCTAAGTTTCCTCATGTTATAGTTTATACATATATGTCCAAGTTAATTTCTATTTCTGTAATCTTGTTTTACATTTATATTCTTAAAAGCCTTGTTCTGCAATGGTCCAATGGCTAGATAAAAATAACTGAATCTGATCAGAATAGCTGCTGCTCTGTTCTATATAGTCACAGCCCTGCGATGTATAAACATCTACAATCGCTCACTTTTTATGAGGCATCCACACAACACCATCATTTATCCATTCTCATCTTGTATTTTCCTTGTGGTTCTTCCTTCTTTTCTCAGACCATGGAAACGTCACTTCCAGACAACCCCTTTATTGAGCATTGGTCTTGATATGTTTGTGTAGAGGTTATACAATTTCCCAATAGTTGATTGCTATCCTTCAATTTCTAGTGCATTTTCCCATCACTTTCCTTACTGCAAAAAGCAAATTTATTGTACCAGAGCACTTTAATTCTGCAAACCAGGATTTGCTGGTATGCCATTGAATTCCTTCCATAAAATAGTGACATTCTGGAAGTGACCAAAGCGTGGCTCCACACACACACACACACACACACACACACACACAAAATCACTCCACATACAATCAATGCTATTACCCCCGTTGGTTAAATTGGCCCTACTGCTAAAACATTGAATATTTCAACTCAAAGGGACAATATTTTCATTATATTCACATGGGAGCACATTTTTCCTTCCTGTACTAATAAAACGGCTTTCTGCTACTACAGCTTAGGCTGTATGTGAAAAAATGAGTGCTGGAGCCACACACAGAATGCAGTTATTAAGTGATAGCCTCAAAACTGCCCCATCTAAACATCACACAATATTAAAAGGATTGTCAGCAGTGTGCATGTCTGAAATTGTGAGAACTGGACGGAAATTAGTTTTTGCAGATGCAAGTCACCAAGCAGATATTAAAGATGAAGATAAGCAGTCAGTATCTGCCTTAGTTGTTTGTCTGTTCATTGCTCATTTCTGCTCATACCCAAGAGCTGTCTGAATGTCAGGAGCTGTGGAAATGGGCATATTGAATGAGAAGACTTAGATATTGTGGTGGGAAAACACGTTTTCTAACCCCATATTTCCTTCCTAATGCTTGGCTAGGTGGGGTGGCAGGGATGGAGATTTACAGGGGAGAACTGGCAGGTGAACCAGAGCGCTCGACCTTTCTCTTGAACACTCAGTGGTTTTGTTCAGTCCACATTTTTAAGCAAACTGACCAGAATATCACTTCCCAAACTAATTCATGGATCAGAACAGTTATCCTTTGGCTTTAGCACTCCTCCACATTATGTAATATTATTTGGCTCAAGAAATGCACCACAACATTTATAGAAAAATGCATATTTTAGCCAAAATATATTTAAAACAATGAAAATATTTATGTGGTTTTTAAAGTAATCATTGCAGATTGATGTAGAAATGGAACAAAATGGAAATCATGAATGAACGTATGTGAAATAGATCAGAAATGGATTCCATCTCTACTCCTGCAAATGTCGCCCCCCTGGCACGCCATTTAAGAGCCCAACTGGGGTGGGCTGGAGTTACCATAGGGCAGGGAAAAGACACCCCTCCCTCCTACCTGCCAGTTCTTCCCTGCAAGTTGTCCAATCCCTGTGTTTGCATTACAGTGGTACCTCGGGTTACATACGCTCCAGGTTACATACCCCGCTAACCCAGAAATAGTACTTCGGGTTAAGAACTTTGCTTCAGGATGAGAACAGAAATCATGCTCCGGCAGCGCTGCAGCAGTGGGAGACCCCATTAGCTAAAGTGGTGCTCCAGGTTAAAAACAGTTTCAGGTTAAGAACGGACCTCCGGAACGAATTAAGTACTTAACCCGAGGTACCACTGTACTGTAACAAATGCATATTTGCTCACATAATGCATAGCTCTACCTGAAAAGACAGTTTGCTGCACTGCTGATTGTATGATTTGTGCTACACCAGAAATGCATGAGCTGAAGGAGTAAAGGAAGAAAGAGATGCAAAACTGCACACAATGTTCCTGGAGAGTACATCAACTGAACTGTGTTTTCTGCTAGGCTCACTAATCTCTTAGTGTGCCAAAATGGACAAGCAGAGACACCATAGTCCCCAGATGGCTTGTGGCTATTAGAGTGCTTACTTTAACAGCCAGAAAACACCCCCATCTGTAAATGTCTCGAATGCTGCCTCTATATTGAAGATCCATGTATTTAGTTCTATCTTACATTTATGAGTTTCTTAAGAACACTCTCCCAAAACCCTTCGTAATTTTCATATAATACATTTTCTTTAACTAATAGATTTTTACTAATATATTTATACTCTGCCTTTCTTGAAAATAAAAAAAATCAACTAGGGCAGCTTACTTATATAATAAACTACAAAAACATGATAAGCAACCCCAAATTACAATACTTTTAAAATGGTAGATGCCATATAAAAAGGCATTGGGGAGGCATGTTTAAATAAAGATGCTTTAGACTTGCTACAGCTTCTGCTTGAAAATAAAGGTTACCCTTATTAATTCACAAGAATGCGGCTTCCAGAATGCAGAACAGAAGCTGTGTGTTTCCCAGGGGAGCCAATGCAACAACAGCCTTTTTTAAAGGAACAGAATACTTCAAAATGGCGAAGAGAGTGGGTGAGGGGGGAGGGCAGACCTCATTAACAAGTCAAAGGCATCCGAGTCCAAGATACGTCAGCAACATTGCACTTACTGCATAGGAGCGATACTAATATACATCACACAGTGATCTGGCTCTGGTTTTAACGGTTGGAATCCTACCTACAAATTGCAAACTCTTTCTCCAAGTGTGGATCCTTATGCAGCTATAATGGCATCATCAGTGGGCTTGGGGCAATCCTACGGTTTGCAAAAGTACCAAAAAAAAGGGGAGGGGAGACAAAAATAAAGATGAGGGGGACAGGAAAATACCCAGCAATAAATGAGCATACTTGGTAGGCACAGAATGCTGACTGTCAGGATAAATGAAACTGAAAACTAAGAGAAATGTCCTAGAAAAGAGCATGGCTGGCTGGATGACTGGTACCCTGAATAGCAATACAGTGGTACCTCGGGTTACAGATGCTTCAGGTTACAGACTCCACTAACCCAGAAATGGTACCTTGGGTTAAGAACTTTGCAGCGGGAGGCCCCATTAGCTAAAGTGGTGCTTCAGGTTAAGAACAGTTTCAGGTTAAGAATGGACCTCCAGAACGAATTAAGTTCTTAACCCGAGGTACAACTGTACTTCACACTCCAGCATTTTCTTGCCAATCCCACATGTCATTTATAAAACAGTTTACTGGAGCTATGTTTGTGCGAGGTGTTCTGTTGTTAGGCTTAATGAGACAGTGCTAGGAGTGCCTCTTGACTGATGTAATTCTTCTAGAGACTAAGGTGACAATTTCTTGGTCTCACAGGGAATTTCATCCGACTTAGCCAATGTGCACTACAGTGCATCACCCTCTCAGTTCCAGCCCACTGAACATGACAACCAAACCTTGAGCATTGGGAGCAGCTTGTTCCCTCATTCGCCAAACCAAAAACAGTAAATAGATACCATAAACGTTCACCCTCCGCCTGAAATTCAAAACACAGAAAACAAAACTAACAAAGAAGCAGAGATGTTAAAAGAATACCCATGAAGGAGCCATAGTAATTAGTAATTAAGATAATCACATGCATTTCTAATAGAGCTGTCTCATTGTGCAGTTCCCAACACAGCAAAGCTGTTACACTGCTAGAAAGGTTTTGGAGTGAGTGAAGCATTTTTGTCTGTGGTACAGGGCAGGCTTCTGAAATATAATCAACAGCCTGAATTTGCTGCCCTCTGGACTGCAGCCCCAAGATAGGATAGGTGGATATACGAGGTGCCTTCCCAAAACTTTCAGTTATTATTTTTAAAATGTAGTTTTCCAACCAACCAATGTTTACAAAAATGCATAAATCTGGTGAAAGAAAGTGTGCATAAAATTAATATATAATTGAAAATAACATACAAAAAATGCATTATATTAAGAGAAACTGCATACAGATCTGCATCCAAAATATGTTAGTTAGAAGAAATTTGCACTAAAATGCTGAAAAATTTTCATGAGGATATTTAAAAAATCCTCATATTGCTGCAGAAATGCAGAAAAGCAAATTTAAGAATGGAAGAATGAGAAACTGAGAAAACCAAAATTGAGAGATCCTTCCATCCCTACTCAGAAATAAGGCCCACAGTGGAGCTTATTTCCTATTAAGTGTGTTCAGGATTACAGTCAAACTCGCTTTAGCATATTAGACTACCTATATTTAGATTCTGATTCGTTCTGCATTGAGTTGATAGCCCCACACACATAACATGCACCCTACATCAGGGATGGGGGAGCCTATGGCCCTCCAGATGTTGCTAGACTACAACTCCCATCATCCCTGACCTCTGAGCATGCGGCTGGGGCTGATGGGAGTTGTAATCCAATAACAGCTGGAGGGCCACAGGTTCCCCATCTCTGCCATATGCATTTGGCCTGCTCACCACAGAATTGCCACTATAATTCTGTTTGGAACCATTCAGAGTAGGTGGATTTGACTGTCAAATATTCTACCATTGAGTGAAGTAATATTATAATTAAGAATTTCCAGAAGACAAAAGTTGCAACAGTAAAGTTGCATAACACCAATGCACTGCTGGCATTTTGTGTCTCTATCTTAGAAAGGACTACAATGCATTTATGTCAGGCAGCAAAGAGTTGACTCCCATTTTGCCTTTGTTCTTCAAATGACATACATTTTACTTATTTACTTTAAATATTTATAAGCTTGCCTTCACGCAGCAAATTCTATTTTCCTTGCTGGTTTGGAACTTCCTTAGTTTGTTGTACACATCCTGCTTCAGCAGTCATATATTCAAGCAATCATATGACCCCTGTCTGAGGTTTTTTTAAAAAAAAAGTGGGGAAGGCAATTTTTGTTTTTAAGCTGAAAACCAGCTTTAGGTGTGTGATGAGGGAGGCTGCTTGATGATGACACAGATGCACTCTTCACAGTCCCTTCTGCTTCATATGGGCGAAACATGTTGCTCCTGAACTCAGTCCTCAAGAGAAGATTGAACGTGTGGCGAGTGTGCTTTCTGGAGCACAACAGTGCCTAGAAATACAACTGGGAGGGTATTTCTTGACCTCAAAGGTACTTAGGAGATCACAATAACTCCAAAGCAGGCTCTAACAAAACCTAGACAATAGGAATAATGTTCATAGGATTGTTAATATGGGTGACTCAAAGAGCTGTCTAGTTGAACCCTGAAAGATAAATGAAATTTTGCAAACTAGCTCCAAGAGATGGTACTTTCACCACCCACTGAAAACCTTTAGAGAAGTAAATTCTATAATTTATTTTAACATGTTCCTCCATTGACAGTTCTGGCAACCCAGTCAGATGGGCAGGGAATAAATAACAATGTTGTTGTTGTTTTTCCTATTCTCAGTACTTCATCTGTGACCACCAACCTCGCTGCTGTCCTGAAATTCTGGGTCTTACATGGTGCAATTTCAACTCCCCATTTTTGTCTTCCCTCTAGTCATCTTGATCAATAGTTATTCTCCTTTATATTCACTGTATTCTTTTAAATACTTCACAAAATTTTGCTTTTCATAAACTTTGTTCATCTTTCAACTGTCTACAATTTTGCTTGCTTTTATTTATTTAATTTCATTTATGAATTAATCATGTCCCATAAAGCACGCCAAAGCGATTTAACAATAAAGACAGTGACAATAATGACATATACAATTTCAAGTCCAATACAGATGCAGACTAGGGTAAAAATCTCCACTTAAAAGGTTTGCTGAGAAAGGAAGGTCTTCAAAGGGCACTGAAAAGACAACAGAGGTCTCTGATATGTAATGAAAGGGAGTTCCAAAGACTAGGTACCGCCACTTTGAAGGTCCAAGTTCCGCATGGTACAGACCAGATCTCCTGATGACCTTCTGCTGCAGGATGCAGTGGTCAGATGGTTATGGAAGAGGTGAGATGATATTTTAGGTGTCCTGGCCCCAAGCTGTGTAAGTACAACACTACCAGCCCCTTTAACTTTGCCCAGTAATTTGATGGTGATATTCTGCCCTAGTGAGCAGTCAAGCAGCTACATTTTGTACTAGCTGCAGCTTCCAAACCAACCACAGGTCCAACACTATATGGAGTGCATTGTGGTAATCCAATCTGGAGGTAAAAGTACCTTTTACCAGCTTCAGCTGTTTCTTGTCTGGCATAGCTTGATTGCTGTTATCCACTGTGTTCACCTGGCCTCTAGACTACTAATATGCTCTTTCAGGGAGAATATGACTCCATTCAAAGTGGGCAACTGACCAATTATCTGGACTTGAGACCCACTCACCCACAGCACTTTCATCTTGTTGTGATTCAGACTCAGTTTGCTGGCCCTCAGCCAGCTCACCACCAAGTCCAGGCACTGGTCCAGGGTTGACATGGCCTATCTTGATTCTTATGTTACAGAGAAACAGATATGTGTATATCACCAGCATACTGATTATACTTTGCCCCAAATCTCTTGCCAACTGATCTCAACAGCTTCATGTAGATGTTAAATAGCATAGGGGATAAGATGGTACCCTATGGCACCCCACAGCACAACGTACAGGGAGCAAAAAAAACACCCAATGCTATTCTGCGAAACCAACCCTGGAGACAGAATCAGAACCAATATAAAACATTGCCCGCAGAAGCCATCTCACCCAACCAGTTCAGTTGGATACCAAGGACGATGGTGTCAAAAGCCGCTGGGAGACTATTTAAGAATAACAGGGTTGCACTCCCCTTGTCCTTCTCCCATTAAAGGCCACCCATCAACCAAGGCCGGTTCAGTCCCATCAACCCAGAATGAAATGGGCCAAGATTATTATTTGAGGATTTGCAACTGTCCCACCATGACTCTCTTGATTACCTTCCCTCAAAGGTATTTGTGACAAACTCAAGGGTCCAGTATGAGGGGTTCCCCCCCCCCAGAAGTGATTGAATCACCATCTCTTTGAAGACAGCCAGGACCACTCTCTTCTGCTAGGATACATTGACTACACTCTGAAGCCACCTTACCATACCTGGTCAGCAGGCTTTAATAAGATAAAAGAGGCAAGAGGAACACATGGTTGGGTACATCATTGCAAGCAGTTTGTCCACATAATTAGGCCATATAAACTGAAACCTATGATTTCAAAGTAGATGTTGCACTGGATACCTCATGGGAGAATGCAGTAAATGTAGCATCAAGATAGCTATGGGGGTGAGCCACTTTGCTCTCAAAGTGCCTTGCAAACAAATCGTAGTGGGCTTCCAAATGGTCAAAAACCCCATTGCCTGGAGCAGGTATTAAAAAGCTTCAGGCAATACAAAACAACCCCTCTGCTACACAGGTACTTGAAGATGTGATGGAGGCAAAGGACAATCTTCACTGCCCTTACTGCTCCTCAATAGACACGAATCTTTGCAAAATGGCATATCTGGAACTGGACCCCATCAGTGATAAAGAGCCTTTTGTGCAAATAATCCTTTTGTTAATGCATTTCAAAATAGCACTTGCCTTTTCCTGCAACCATCTCACTTTGTTGACTCATTCAGATCATGAATCATTTTTACTCAGTGTTATATAGCTTATATCTTGCACCTTTAAAGACAGAGGAAGGACTTATACTTTAGTGCCACTTTGTACGTCATGGTTACCACCTATGCCTGAGGCGGCCTGGATTCAAATCCCCACCATTGTCAGATCTTGGGGTCTCAAATTTCACCAGTGCCCTGTACAATGCCAAAATTCAGTGCCCCTGTGCCTCTAGCACTCTGTTCTAAATCATAGTTGTAGAGCCCCCAACAGCACCCCTGAGGTTCTGTGCCCAGTGCAAGTGATCCGGTCGTGTCCCCTTAAATCTGCCTCTGTCCCCACTCAACCACAAAACCTACTGGGTGACCCTGGGCCAGTCAGCATCTCTCCAGTGGTGAACTTTGGGCTTTAAAATTTCAGGGGCACCTTGTGCAACGCCGAAATTCAGCGTGCCCCCTGCCTCTGGCTTTCCATTGTTCGTCATTGTTGAAGTGCCCCTTGTGGAGCCCTCCCAGTGCAGGCGAACCAGTCAGGCTACCCTAAATCCGCCTCTGATCTCTCAATCTAATATACCTCACAGGTTGCTAAATAAAGTCTAGAGTGAACAATGCATACTGCCCTGGACACTTTTGAGAAAGAATGGGATAATAATACATGATTGTAGTGTGTGTGTTTTTAGGGCTAGGGGAAAACTCTCCCACTGGACCCTTGCTGCTAATGGGATAATGCAAGCATGGGTCATTCTTCTAAGAGAGTATAAGGCAGCATTTTACATTCTTACTGCTTTTTGCACTTCGTTCTGTTTTCATCTTTAAAGTAGCCTTTTGATTATTTTTATCTATTTTCTGTATTTCACTAGATTTAGATGCCTCTTGATTGTAATAAAACCTCAAAGCAGATTACAAAATATAATAAAGCAATAGAGTTATCAGTTTAAAAAACAGTTAAAAACAACTCTTTAAAACATTCAAACAATAATTAAATGCACTAATAAGCTAAAAGAAAAAACACATGTCAACATTCTACAAATAGGGGAAATCAATGTGAGCTGAAGAGTTTGCATGGAAGAGACAAAGGAAGATAATTTGTGGGAAATGGAGCCAAGAGCTCACAAGAAGATAAAGGGTAACTATATAATAACAGTTGTGAAAATATGATCTGCAAATGCAGTGATCCATACACCCCCTCACCCTTTGTCAGAATGAAGTTGGCTAAGAATTGAATATTCCGTAGTATCTTAGCTTTTACTCTGCCCTCCCACCATGTTGTCAGTGACCTTAGTCCTCCCCCATGAGCTATGAAATGGTAAATGGTAAACTATTCAGAGGATGTAGAAGACTGGGCCTGGCCTGGCTAGGGTTGCAAGGAGATATATCAAACGAAACCCATAGCAAATCATAATGGCAAGTCACAGGAGTCACACTGTGACCAAAGCAAACTAAAGCTGAGCCAAAAGAAATGCTCTGAACTTCTGATTATTAAAAACTTCTGTGCCCCGGTTTGCAATGGCAGATGTAGAAGACAGGCCATAACCTTGTCAAAAGGCCAGTGTGGATGAACATGTGTTTGCATCATCCAGAAAACAAAAAAGCATGTGACCTGCTCCCTATTATTTCACTGGAAGCTAAAAAAAGGCAGAAGTAAAAAAAGGGGGCGTAAATGGTGATTATCTAGTTTTGGAAATTTTGGAGCGTAATCCAGATCATATGTCAGCACTTCCTCTTCAGTGGTGCTGCAGGGCAGGACTTCAGGTACTCAGCAGAATGAACAGAAGGGCCCCCAAATGCAGCAGGCCTGGCTTACAACATTTTTAAGTACTGTAATGCAGAAGATTATCTAAAGAGGGCACCCCACCCACAAGACTATGAAGCCCAGAGCCCAAAATTATCTAATTGAACCACAGGTCCTGTTCCCTCCTTATATGAACTATTTCATGAGGCTTACAACCCTAAAACAGCCACCTCATCTCTTATTAATAGTGGCAAAACCTGGTTGTTGTTCTGTGCCCTAAAGGAACGAGCGTTGCAGCAAATTCGTATTCCTTGAGGTGCTGTTTGCAACTGCCTGCCTTGAGGACTCATGCTATGACATGCACAGATTCCTTCCACTTCTGTTTCCAACTCTGAATTTATACTGCTGAAGTATAAAGGGTTCCTTTTCCTTAGCATACTTCATAGAGGACATGCTTTAGGCTGGGGATGGGGGAAGAGATGTCTCTTGCTCAAAGCCCTTGGCACAATAGCATAAGTCATTATATTCAGCCATGTTGTCAGCAGTCATGTTGCTCCTAAGATGGCCTCGGTTGACTTCCAAGCAGGCCACGCTAATAGCAGGGCCCCCTCCCTGCTTATAGTCATCACCTCTGCCATGTATCTAATGCCCGCAGGCCCTTTTGTCTTTTCAATATCATTCAGGAAGATGCACCGTTTCTATCTGACACCCAAAAGCATTATGGTTTTACTCTGCTTGGGATTATAAGAGAACTAGTAAAGGACCTTGTGGTGCTCAAGGCAGGTGCTAGATTTAAGCATAGAGTCGGTGTCCATTTTTCACACCCTCTCCTTTACCCAAACAAACCCCCATCCAGGACATATTTAAGACCGGGGGATGCTATAGTACAAGCCTATCCAGTGATACTACAGCAGTGTGGGCTCTAAACCCTATAAAATGGCTGACACCCAGATAGATTCTCCACCCACATCAGAGCAGTCATATATATATATATATATATATATATACACACACACACACCCCTAAAGTATTGCCCCTAGCTAAAAGCTTCTTTCCCCTCAAATGTGACAGATAACAATGTACCCACCTTTGTTTTGCTGCAGCCAACATTGTTCCATCTTCATCAAACAGGATTGTATTTTTATAAAGATATATGCCATGCCACAGGTTCCCAAGGTTCTCCGCACACCCACACAGAAATTGGGAGCCATGGCATGTGCAGGAAATGGAGACTGGAATGTTATTGCTACTGCTACAACAGACATAGTTCCTTCTCACCCTCCCGCCCTTGTCTCTCAAATGTGCTTTCATTAAAAGGATGCAGGGTTTGGTTCGAATCAAATAAGTGTGAATTATGGGGTGCTCAAAACATAGGTTATGCTGGCTGGCTGGCAAGCCCTCGCCCAGTCCCCATGACTCTGCATTCTTTCCATGGTCCCTGTGTCACAGCCATTGGCGCAGGGGCAGGTGGGGTGGGGTGGGGTGGTGTTTATTAGCAATGCATTTCTGTTGCCTAGCTGGACATTTTTCAGAAGCTTGCAGATTGGTTTGAAAGACAATAAGAGGGTCTTTCTTCTTTCTCACAGAGCAACACAGACTGATCAAGGAGGAAAGGCGTCTGCCCTCTCTATGATGGATTAGGAAAAATAAGCAAGTGGAGAAAGCACAGGAAACTAGTCAGGCATCACAATAAAAGCTGTGCCTGGTGGGTGTTTTTGTCTTTTGCGTCTGAGCAAATGGGTTATCATTGCAATCTAAACTGAATTTTATTGGAAACATCACATTTCCTTTTACAAGGGATGGTTCCTGTCTCCATTAATTCCTAACAGCATTTTCCAGTCTGACTGTTCTCTTACCTGCTACCATTACTGGCCATAACACCCCCTCACACTTCACACACACACAGCGCTTTCCAACGGAAAGAAAAATAGATAACAGAACCTGTGTTGTCACTTAAATCTTGCTCTTTCCTTAATAGCCTCACACATCCAAGGGACAGAAACAGTGGCCCGATGCTGGGGCCCATGATTGGACACACGCTGAGCGCCAGACACACACCCGTGATTGTTCCCCCAGAGAATTCAAAGCAGCATCGGCTGGAAACTGGTGTTCATTGTCCTTTCTTGAAACCCAGCCAGCCGCAAGGGAGGGGGAGAGATGCGCAACTACCAGCTGCATTCAAAGCAGAATGAATAGGACCTGCGAGAGGACCTGCGAGGGCTCCCGAGGCCTCTCTCCCGCGGATACGGGCCGCTAGAGGGCCAGTGCTGCAAAAGGCGAGGCAGCTCCAAGGGCGAGAGAGGAGGAGGAGCGGGGGGTACCAAGAGAAAAGGCGATGGAAGGCTGCGGGCTTACCTTTTGCGGGCTCAGAGGCTCCGTGCGGTCCGCCCTCGGTTGGGTAATGCGGGCGCTGGCATTGGCGAGGCTCCGGGATGCGGCCCCTGCCTGCGCGCCCGCTTGCCCGATGGAACGAGATGCGAAGAGACGCGCCTGGCCGCCTCCCCGGGTTTGTGGTGCTGATGCTGCGCTCTCTGGGGATGCTCGATTCCTGCAGGTTCACTGCGCGCCCCGCCCCTCGCCCCTGTCAGCGCGCTGATTGGCTGGCGGAGCAGAGGAGCCTGTCGACCGCAGCCGCCAGAAGGGCGGGGCTGGCGCTCGGCTTCTGCCGCTGTTGATGCTGCCTCTCCGGAGGGAGGGAGGAGGGAGGCGCGCCTGCTCTGGGCGCTCCAGAGGCCGCCGACCCGCTCACTGCGGAACTGCGATGCGTGGCCCCGGGGGAAAGCCGGCAGAGGCAGCCGTCTTCGCCCTGGGCAGAGCACAAGCGCCTCCCCGCCCACTCCGGGTATGACTCCTCAAAGCAGCGAGCGAAAATGGAGACGGCAGGCATCCGTGCCAACCGCATCCATGCACTTGCTCTATCGCAGGAGATCTGACTCATCATCCCCAGCCTGCGCATCCACACAGGGCCAGACCAACGCGCTTTTGGTGCTCGAAAATTGCATTCCTCGCCGCCCCGCTGCACACACGTTAGCAAGGAAACTAAATCAGGGTTATGACAAAAACAACCCAAGAGTGCCAGCCATATATATATATATATAATCGGCGTTTTTGGTCTTCATTGCTGCAAAGTGATCACATGTGAATATAGCAGGTGTGTAGCAGAATCAAATAAACACAGCTGATCTCCTGCCACGTTTGTGTGCTCAAATCTTTTTGCAGAGTTCACATTTTGGGATTGTATGGAATTGCTTGCATTTCCTGGCTTAATTTTTATATTGTACTGCTTAGTATTTTGTCTCCAGATTTTTATTCTGTTATTGAAAGTACGTGTTTTGTTTTATTGGAATTTTCACTTAATGATTTTAGGGTGTCATTTTGTTAAATCACAGATTGGAGGTTTTTATGTATTAAATGAACTATATACGTTGGTGAAATAAATATTCCATTGACTGCTTTAATATATGGGTTTTTTAGTTTTGCTATATTGGTATTGGTTTCAGCCGTAGTGTGTACAGTGGTACCTCGGGTTAAGTACTTAATTCATTCCGGAGGTCCGTACTTAACCTGAAACTGTTCTTAACCTGAAGCACCACTTTAGCTAATGGGGCCTCCTGCTGCTGCCGCGCCGCAGGAGCACAATTTCTGTTCTCAACCTGAAGCAAAGTTCTTAACCTGAAGCACTATTTCTGGGTTAGTGGAGTATGTAACCTGAAGCGTATGTAACCTGAAGTGTATGTAACCTGAGATACCACTGTACATGCATTTTTAAATTGTAAACTGCTTTGTAAATTAAATTTGGCAAATACTGCATATGAATAAACAATACTGTATTCTGTGGATAATTGTTTACATTTTTGTTTTACTGTATTTTATGGACCTTGGGTTTTTAGTTCTGTTTTGTAATTTGCCCAGGGCTCTCATAAGCAAAGCAGGGTCTTACCCAAGAACAACCCCCATACCAGTGTTAATCTTGGCCACGAGCCCAAACAAGATCTCTTAGCACTTTGGATAGAGTTCATAGATTAATTAGGTAAATTAAATCAACTAATGTTTATAGTTGAATAAACAGTGGGGGGCAATTTTAATTAGTGATCACTTATTTTGTTTGGTGTTACTACAAGTTAAGCAGTGTTATGAGCTAAACCGTTTATCTTTTGTAGGGTTATTTTGTTTCTGTAATACTTTTTTTTAAAGTTGGCCCTTGCTTTTAAACTGTATCTGAAAGCTGTTTATTTCTGTTTGGTTCAAAAATATTAGCAATAACTTTCAACATAAATAATCCACTTGATACAGGAAAAATGTATTTAATAAATGACTTATTTTTCTAATTTCAGGAAAATAGCATCCTATGCCCATCCCGGCATCAATTATTGTGCGCATCCAATAACACCTGTTACTTTTTGTCCCAAACTCTTCATCACATCTAATTACTTAATTTTCCACTTTGCTTGCTTACTCTACCATTTCTGAATCTCAGACATTTCCCCAGTATTCTAAAAGTGAGGACTATATTGGTCCATATTGAAGCTTTTTGTTTGCTTGTTTTATCTCTGTCATCTAAAAAGTGTATCCACTTCTTGTCTTTGCTGCAGACCTAACTGCTTACGACGTGTGTATCTCCCTCAGCTGAAGCATGCATGTCACTATTTACAGCAAGGGCATATGAGGTTGGGCTTTGCATCTTTTTAGCTTTATCTCCAATTTTACTCAGGCTGGCATTTGCTAGTTAGAACACTGACCTTCCTGCCAGATGGAAATATTCATTTATACCAATAAGAAAAGAAGCTTACATCCAAGTTTCCTAGCTAGCAGATGTTGAAAACAGCATACGGGTCATTCCTTGGTCACACTCTCTTCTCATATATTCTTTTTGAACGAAGTTACCGCATTTCAAAAGCAAACTACAAGGAGAAATTCTATACCTTATCTTGCTTTCTTGTGATATACAAAAAAATTTTTTACTATCATTATCGGTCCCATTAAAGGTACTGTGACCATGTAGGTTTTGAAGTTTTTCCTTATGGCTGCCTTTTAAAAAAATAAAATAATAATAAATATCATTGTTGTTTAAATTTATTACCTGCCCTTCATCCTAAGGTCCTAGGGCGAGTTACAACAATTAAAACACGTTAAAAGCAGTTAAAACAACTTATAACTAATTTTAAAGCAACTAATTTTTGCTTAAAAATAAATAAAAAAGCAGTAAGAATTAAATACTCCCAGAAGTTATATGTTTCTGAATATCAGTTGCTGGAAACCACAGAAAGGGAGAGTGTTGTTGTGCCCAGACAGTGCTTGCAGGCTTCCTATAGACATTTGGTTGACCACTGTGAAGGAAGAAAGCTGGACTACACATATATTCTAGGGCCAGCTTTTTCTGGTATAGCCTGAGATTTCATTGCTTCTATAGCCTCATGCATTTATCCTCAAAAAAATGAACCAACCAAAATGGTTTCTCTGGAAAGAAAAAATACAATTGATCTTTTTCTGAGGAAGCAGCTGAGTGAAGTCATCTGATAAGTGTATCTGTCAGGAAAAAGACTTCAGGGACATGGGGAAACCTGACTGACTTCACAGGAGAAAGCACATTTGTATCCTCTCATCACTAAAACATATCTCAAAACCTTTTATTTGTCAGTGGTGGCAGATTTAACATTTAGTTATGAGTTAATGAGTGGTGAGCTATTCAATTAGATGATGTGCATTGTCTGACTTTTGTGTCCTCTAAGCCTTCCATGACGTACATGCATTTATGAATCCACCCTAAATAATAAGTCTGCAGGCTCAGAGAAACTTGGGTTTAAAAAAGTATGGTCTGTCTCCAGTCAGTATACTCAGATAAGGATTTTATCTGATAACCCTTCCTACCCAGATCTTAACACTCAGGATCACTGCAGCACACTAGCCTTTTGAGAAGAAGCATTTGTGGATTCCCTTTTGTGTTCAGGGCTGCTCGGGTTTGCATCATGCACCTTCTGCCTTTATTCCACCCCCATCCCCTTATCTGGAAGAAGATTGTTTCCCTGCAGTTCACTAGTCCCAGCTGGAGCATTTCCTGTTTGACTCAAGCCCTGCTGGAATATATCCACTCCATTGCTCTGTTGTTATCTAATGCCTGTTTGGCAGTGTTGCAGAACTGCTGTTATGATGGCATGAAGCAGAGAAAAGGAAATTAATGTTTGCACTAAATTGGGTAGGATATTGGAGGTGTCTGCTTTCGAGAATTCATTACCAACATTTAGGATAACTGCTTACACAAGAGCACCTTGGTTACAGCAGGACTCATCTCCATATTACTGTAAAACATTTGTCCCAGGACCCAGAAGCCACAGAGACAGCAATGGCTCATATAATCAGGCAGCCATGGTGCATGGAAGCAAGCCATCCCTTATTGCCAGCAGTAGGACATAACTTTAGCATTAATAAAGACCCTGGTGGAGCCATCCAAGCAATTTTTCCAGAATTTTCTATTCAGAAATGGATGGCTTATGCAGGGTTAAGGGATAAGTGCATTGTCAAATAAGGGGCACAGTTGCTCCATAATCAGTTGATTCCATAATCAAGCATTTTTAAAGTTGGAAGATACCTTGGAGGCCTTAGAGCCTACCCTCCTGCTCAGTTGCAGGAATTTTGCAACTACAAGATCCCTGAGAGGTAAACATGCAGCCTCTGCTTAAGTATCTCCAACAAGGGGTCTTAATTGCTTTCAGAGTGGGATGGGATAGCCTGGGCACAATGCTAGCCAGAATTTAAAGGGGATAGGCATTTTAAAGGCAAATGCAGTACAGGGTCTCCCACGGCAACTTTTCAAAATGAATTGGATAGATTTGGTTCAAATCCCATTTCAATTCTGAATTGTTACTGGATTGTTTTTATTGCTTGTTACTCTGTGTCACTTGCTATGCTTAAGATTCTCCTGCAACTGCCACAGAACAAATATCTGTTTGGTCCTTGTGAACCAAATTGCCCATCATCATCATTATTTATGAACTACTAGTGAAGTCGCACTGGACAGCCAACGTTAAAAGTAGCGACATTCAGCTGAGTGGTGGCAATGCCACTGTCCACCTGTGTTTCTTGGCAGAGGCATATGAGCTTCTTTTTGCAAAACCCTTATTGTATTTTATTTTTGTAACACCTAAAATATTATAGACTGTGGACAGAAGAGATAGTCCATTGAACACTTAGTGATTGATTGGGGGGGGGGGTCATTCATGAAAGAAAAGTAACTTTCTATTTGCAAAAGATTAAGCAATTAATGATTAACCCCACCAGTTCCATCACTAACTTCCAAGGTCTCAAAGTAGGACATGGGAAATGTATTTATTTGTTTGATTAATTCATACCATTTGAGTTTTGGTCAAGACCAGGTCCTCAGCAATCTACTGTGAGGTTCAGAAAGTTTCTTTTCTTGTAACACTTCATGTCAATGTTTGCCAGAAAGCAAGAGAGAAGGAACTGAATGAGAGCCAAGCAGGCAGCAATACTCAAGGGTTTGGATCCTTGTTGCCAATCTTAACATGTCTAAAAAAAGCAATGCCACTCAGGCAGGTAAGTGAAGGGCCGCTGGGTACAGGGAGCCTAAAATAATTTGATAAAGAGCCTCTGGATGGAAGATTGCATTTTGAATTAATAAAGGAAGCAATAACAAGTAAGGATGGATGAATATGTCAATTTTGTTTTCTCTCTTTTACTAATTCAGTTCTCCACATTTCTGCTGCAAACTGCAACAACTCTCATGAAAATTAGTCAGTATTTTAGTGTGTATTTCTGCTGAAACATAGATTCTTGAATGCAGTTTTGACTAATATGTACATTTTTGCAATTTATATTCTCTAATATATTGTATTTTATTATAATTGCCTCTCTGGATAAAAAGCAGGATATAAATTTAATAAATATAACCTTTTTTAAAAAAAAGGTATTTTCCACCAATGTATGCATTTTTATGAACACTTTCCCGTAATATATGCATTTTGGTACACATTGCTTGGTCAGAAAACTCCATCACAACATTCAGAGAAGTGCGAATTTTGAAGGATAATTGAGTTTCAGTTCACATACTGGTTTAAGAAGAACAAATCAGGTAGTTTCTCACTCAAATGCAAACAAAATTGGATTTCCCTCCCATCCTTAATATCAAGCTAGCAAGAAAAAATATTAAACTGGGAGTAGGTTTGTTGTCTTGCCTTGTCATGGAGAATACCTTCTAGTCAGCAGG
This sequence comes from Podarcis filfolensis, assembly GCF_964270895.1. Lineage (NCBI taxonomy): Eukaryota > Metazoa > Chordata > Lepidosauria > Squamata > Lacertidae > Podarcis > Podarcis filfolensis. The sequence goes on along the minus strand of NC_139608.1, from coordinate 38,793,362 downwards.
ACTCATCTTCTGTGTTGTGTTCAGAGTATAATTATAGAAACATCTGTACACATGGAGCAAACTGAAGCAATTTCACAAGGGTGTAAAATCATGCTGAAAGGAAGAGAAAATGTGGTATCTTACTATGAGTTTATAACAGAAACAGTAACATCAGTTGCAGAAGTTTGATTGGTTTGTTTTTGCTGAATTCTGCCTCTCTACTAATTTAAATTAAGGGCCAGCCAAAGTGGAAGTAGGTTCAGAGATTGTGACTGTAAGAAGCAACAGGGTTGTGCAGAATAATACCATTGGCCCAGCGGAGATTGTCATCTGTGATGGAAAGATAGCTGATGTTCTTCCAAAGAGAAACTGGGCCAGACCCAGTGGAGAAAAGGTATGAACTCATTTAACACTTTAATTTTTTGTGGATTTCTATACTAGCGTTCAGGATCTGTTTCTAGCATGTTTCACAAATAAAACAGTAAAATTAAATAAAAATGCAATCCCATACAAAAGCAGCATAAAATACAGATAGAGGACCAAAATTCTTTTAAAAGCCTGGGAGAATAAAATATAACTGTGTAGGTGCTAGGCGTCTCCATAGGTATCCTGGCTCCCCACATTTGAACTTGAATTGATATAATGGCTGAAAGTTTTGGAAATTTTATTAATGAAGTCAGTAAAGTATCCCAACATGGGTCTACAGTTTACAAGCAGGTAAAGCATCACAGTGGACATGACTAGGATTAGCTAAATATTATTGTTATAGAAAGTCTTGACCATTGTATGTGGAAATGAGCATGCAAATATATTTTATAAACAGGTTCAATTTCCAATATATTCTGAAGTATTTAAAATGTCAACAGTGCTGAAAGTTCAGCATTTAATAGTGCTGACATTTTGAAGCACGGTTTTATATGCATAAACCTCCCAGAATGGTTCATTGTTAATCTGTGCTGATGAAAAATTCTAAGACAGCTCAAGGTTACACTGATCCCTTTCTTAACTGTGGTTCTAAATGAAAGCTACTGCTCTAAAGAGTGACACGCGACATCTTTCATATCTGTTACATCTTTCCTACACATTACAGTTTTCACAGACGATGACAACAACATACAAGTGCAATTAGGGGGTCCTGTGTAGTACTGCACAGTGGTGGAGTTAGATGGAAGTGATTTCAATTAAAATCCCACTTTAGCCATGAATCTTAATGGGTGACTTTGGGCCATTCATAATCTCTCAAGCCCAGGGTCCGCTGCAAGACTCTTGTGAAAATTTAACTGGAAGAAAACATGTATGCCACCCTGAGCTTCTTGGAAGAACAGTGGGATACAAATAATATAAATAGTAACATTAAAATTGTGTTTATAAAAAAGAATAGAGAGAGACTGACCTGACTTGCAGGGACATGAGTCAGGAAAGCAATAAAACTATTGTCATGAAATGCAATATGAAATGTATATAAATCACAGAAGCAACAGCCAAGAAACAGCAAAATCCAACAAGCATAAAACAAAACACAAAACAGATCAGGTATAAGACATGCTGGAATGTCTGGGCAAATAAAAAAAAAGTTTTCAGCTGGCACTGTAAAATGATGAAGATGAGTCCCAGGTAAACTTCTTTGGAGAGGGCATTCTGTACATGAGGCACTATTACTGAGAAAGCCCTCTCCCTAGTCGTTATCCTCTTAACCTGAGATGGTAAGGGAACCTGAAGAAGGGCCTCTTATGATGAATTATTTGTTCAGGCAGCATCATGCATTAGTAACCAACTTCAGATAACCAAGCCTCAAGCTATTTTATGAACGAGAAAGGAAAATATATTCTGGAGCATGGTATTAGGAGAGCTTTATGCGGGAGCTTGTGAAAGTGAACTATCCCAACACAAAACATCACATCCCTGGGGGCTAATTCTCCACTCAGTTACACTAGTTTCACGCCATCATGATTCCATTGACTTCACTGTAACTGAGTAGAGAACTAGACCCTATGGTCATAATGCCAGTGCGGAGCATTGAACCAAATTCACCGTGAATGCATTGGATAGGGGCCAGGGTAAAGTGTTCTCTCTTTTTTTATGTGGTTTTCCTTCTGGGTTAAACTTTTAGTTGCCTGACCAGTGACCTTTAGCCAGTGCCTGTTGCTGATCACAGCACACTCCACATTACCTCGACTAATAATTAACGCAACTTGCTCTGTCTGTGAATTGTCCATGAGCTGCGCATGATATTCTCTCACTGCTTGGTTCATAGGGTAGATTTTGGCAGAAAAGCTATTGGTTCTCTTTCTGTCCATGTAAATCATCTGTGTCAGATATGGCCAGTTGCTGGAACATAGGAAGACCCTTAATGGAGCAGAACAAAGGCCTATCAAATCCAGTATCCTGTTTTCAGGAAACCCACAAGCAGGATATGAGCGCAATGGCCATTTCCCATTACAGTGGTACCTCAGGTTACAGACGCTTCAGGTTACAGACTCTGCTAACTCAGAAATAGTACCTCAGGTTAAGAACTTTGCTTCAGGATGAGAACAGAAATCACGTGGCGGTGGCATGGTGGCAGCGGGAGGCTCCATTAGCTAAAGTGGTACCTCAGGTTAAGAACAGTTTCAGGTTAAGAACGGACCTCCAGAACGAATTAAGTTCTTAACCTGAGGTACCACTGTACTGTTACCCAGAAACTGGTTTCCTGAAGCAATCTCCCTTTGCCCCTGGAGGTAGTGCGCAGTCATCACAATAAGCAGTAATTGACAGGCTACTCCTCGATTAATTTCCCTAATTCTCTTTTAAAGCTATCCAAGTTGGTGGCCATCACCACATCCTGCAGCAGGAAATTCCATATTTTGGGAAATTCCATATGTACTGTGTTGAATTGCTATTACAAGATGAGACTACGGCTCTGCATTGCCTGCTACAGGGGCCATTATGAATGAGAAAACTTGTTCTAGATACAACCTTAGCTGAACTTGGATGGCCTTGTGGCAGTTATCCATGGTCTAGTAATCTACCAGCTAGACTATTGCACTGCATTATATGTGGGGCTGCCTTCAAAGATGGTCCAGAAACTGCAGCTGACCCCAAACAAGGCAACAAGTGAGGATTGTAAGATATCAGCGTATTATGACACTGGCTATGTCATCTTCGCTGGCTTCCAGTCCATTTCCAGGCCCCAATCAATGTGCTGGTAGGAGGGACAGTGATAGTGATTTAAAAATGAAACGAAAAATGAAACAGAGAACAGTAGTATTTTTAAAAATTAATAGAAAATACTGAATAGGAGTACAATGGTACCTTGGGTTACGTACGCTTCAGGTTACATACGCTTCAGGTTACATACGCTTCAGGTTACAGACTCCGCTAACCCAGAAATAGTACCTCCGGTTAAGAACTTTGCTTCAGGATGAAAACAGAAATCGTGCTGTGGCAGCGCGGCAGCAGCAGGAGGCCCCATTAGCTAAAGTGGTGCTTCAGGTTAAGAACAGTTTTGGGTTAAGAACGGACCTCCGGAACGAATTAAGTACTTAACCCGAGGTACCACTGTATAGTAAATACTAGATGTGGTCAATGTTTATTAGATCCTTGTCCTTGTTACAGTCTGGACTTCAAAGATAGTGAATACTCTTCTGAGAGACAGTTTGGTTCCTGCTGCCCTTAGAAAGGTAGGAATTAGATCTCAACTGGAGGGGAAAACTAGATTGGAAACTTCTCCAAGTAGCCTCTCAACCTGAGTCAGTCTTGTTATTTCTGCCTCTGTCCCTTTAAATCTGAGACCTCTTTTGTACATTAATGCAGGGTGAGTCCTTTAAAAGAGGCCCCATAGATACAGAGTACACATGTTCCACAAGGCCTCTTTTAAAAGACTCACCCTGTACAATCTAAATAAATGTTTGTGTCTTAAAGCATCTTAAGAGAATGAAAAATGACTGGAGATGAAAAGAGAAGTCGGTGGAAGAAGATTGGAAAAACTTTAAAGTTTATTTACAGCAATACTGTAAAATTAAGGAATGTTAGAAGGATGCTGGAATGAAGTTACATGGCTTTAGCAGAAAGGTTATAAAGAATTAAGTAAAAATAGATTGTTAATGGGTTAAAGTGGAAAATTTAGTTAGATTGGGTTAAGATAAATTATGGAACAAAAATTGAGTAAGATGGAAAGGATTTGCTGAAACAGCTAATTGAACTAGAATACAAAAAAAGGAGGTGTGAGGAGGTCGATGAAACAAGTAAATGAAAGATAAAGATAGGGAAACATTGGATGTGTTTTTAAATGCTTGTTTTTCTTTTTTCTGTTTTACTGTATTGTTTTTTTGTCTTTTTTGTCTTTTTTCTTTTTTATGTATTTAATTTTTCATTTTTTCACTCTTCTTTTTTTCTGTAATCTTTAAACCCTCAATAAATATTATTTTTTTAAAAAAAAAGAAAAGAGAGACAAGCCTTCCTAATTAGGAATGCCATCAGATGCAACATAACTTCTGAAAGTCAATGTATTTCCAAAAAGAAGGGAAAAGACAAAACAATGGCTATGCCTGAATTCATCCACTCGTGCAAAGCAGCTAATGAAGCATACTGTACTCCTTCTTTAAGGAGCTGCAAGACTATTAATTGCTTCCAAGTAACTTGAATCTAACTTTCTCTTAGGAAATTTGAGAAATGGTTGAGCTCTCAATGCACATGCAAGGAAGATGAGTGTCTGATGAATAATGGTTTGCGACAAGATGCAAGTGTTTTGTTTCGTTGTTTTTTTAAAAAAATACAATTCCTGGCATGTTGAAATTATGACAGATCTCTTACTGGATGAGTGTTCTAATAAGGTAGAGTGAGCAGGAAGCCTAGCAAGAAGTCCAAATGATCAAATCAATTATGAAGCATTCTTAGAAATCTCAACTGTTGTGGGCCACAATCCAGCAGAGAATGAATGGTTTTAAGAGCTCTTTTAGTCTGCAATGGATTGTGGCTGTGAGTTTTTAAAGTGTTCCTCCAAGCTTTCTATAGCGTTCCAAAAAGCAAAATACTAAACTGTGTTTTGAATTAAAATCCAGAGTTTTTAACAAGGAACCTGCACAGGTTACAAGCATTCTATGGACCACACTCATGATGAAGGCAACTTTAGAATGTTCTGCAATTAACCTGCAATTAACCTTCTGCCTACAGATCTTAGATGTTGGAGACCTCGTGGTCATGCCTGGAATAATTGACCCTCATGTGCATATATATGAGCCTGGACAGCCAGCTGGTGAAGGATTTACATCTGTGACTCAGGCCGCAGCTGCAGGAGGCATCACCACTGTTGTTGACATGCCCTTGTATGTTACCAGAGAGCTGGAGGGAGGGAATAAAGGGAGAGAATAAGGACTTTCCCATTTTAATGCAGAATTCACAATGAGATTTCCCAGGTCAACTCATATAAACTACAATGTAAGAGTTTATATGTCTCTTCCTAATATGATCTAATCCCTCATCCCATTGTAGGCCCTTGGCTCAAATCCTAAGACTTTCCTGAGGGTCGCTTGACCCTCAGGAATTGCTTTCCAAGGGGTTTAGGATGAGTTGAGAATCTGTGTGTGTGATGTGTGTTTTTCCAAGCAAGTTTTTAATAAACATTTCCCCAATAGGAGACTAAAGAGGTAAAGAAGGGGCAGGGAATTATGCATAACTGAGCATTCTTGTGCTTGCACTGCATCTAGTAAAAGCCACTGTCTTTGTTGCTTTTTATTTATTTTCTTGTAGTATTATTATTCTGCCTTCCATCCCACATGGAAACCAAGCGGTTCTCTGTATCATCACATTAACTTTCTTTGCACACCTATGTGCTCAGGCCTGTCTTACAGATTCCTAGCACCTGTAGAAAAAGAACGCTTTGGGTGGAAGGCAACAGCTGGAGCAGCTTCTGCAGGGCAGGATTTCTGAAACACCATATATAGTCCTGCAGTGTCACCTACTGGTCATATTCAGATACTGTAACCAAGGGTGAATTCCCATGCTCAATTTCCACACCAGAAATCCATGGTTGGTTGGTTGGTTTTCCTTTTTGAGGCCCCACCAAATGTCTAGACATAATTATACCACACAAACAAAACACACACGGGACGCGGGTGGCGCTGTGGGTAAAACCACAGTGCCTAGGACTTGCTGATTGTAAGGTCGGCGGTTCGAATCCCCCCGACGGGGTGAGCTCCCGTTGCTCGGTCCCAGCTCCTGCCAAGCTAGCAGTTCAAAAGCACCCCAAAGTGCAAGTAGATAAATAGGGATCGCTCTCCAGCAGGAAGGTAAACGGTGTTTCCGTGTGCTGCGCTGGTTCGCCAGAAGCGGCTTAGTCATGCTGGCCACGTGACCCGGAAGCTGTCTGCGGACAAGCGCCGGCTCCCGGCCTCTTGAGCGAGATGAGTGCGCAACACTAGAGTCGGTCATGACTGGACCTGATGGTCAGGCGTACCTTTACCTTTAAATGTCTAGACATAATTATACTACACAAACAAAACACACACACACCAACAGCCCTGAGTGTGGTGGTCGTAGTTACTGATTTATTTATCAAATGCATAGCCTGCCTTTCCTGATCATTTGAGGTGGTTCACTATAGGAGAAAAATACCAGACCTATCACTCCAGAACTGGAAATACTGATGTTCAAATCCCCACTCAGCCATTACACACACTGGGCAACACCTAGCCAGTGTCTGTCTCTCAGCCTCACCTACTTCACAGGTTGCTTGTTGAATGCTGGAATGTATAGTATTTTGAGCCCTTTGCTAAAAGAAAGCCATGATAGAAATATTATTTATTCAATCAATCAATAAATAAACATTTATGCCTGGTGCAAGCTCATATGGGAATAGGGAAATCCATCATCTTTGGCATGTAAATAGGATCCAGTGGCAGAAATTCAAATAGCTACCACAACCTAACAGAGGCAAATTTAAACTAAGGTAGTGTTTTTGTTGGAATCAGTTTGCACACGGTTGGTACTGCTTTGGTTACATCAGGAGCCACACTTGAAGAATGAGGTCACTAGTATAGAGGATGTATTAAAGCTGTGTTACAGGTTGGCAGCCAGACTGGGCTAGAAATGAGCCTGGACAGTGGACACAGTTTAGTTTCCTTCTAGGTAGGAATGGTTCTACAATTAGGCAGAATGAGGCATTTCTCATAAAAGGGCAGGGAGTGAGGAGACATGCTGAGACTTCTTGTTTCAGCTGCCATCTGCTCCCTGACTTTGATTATGGTGGTAGTGGTGGTGGAGGAGGAAGACAGGTATCATTTGCTGCTCTTAGGCAGCAAAATGTGCTGGGCCAGCCTTGTTTCCAAGTAACATCTTATTCTACTTCATCCCCTTAACTCAGGTACTCCAGTCCTCCAACAACAACCTTGTATGCCCTTGAGAAAAAGCTCCAGTCTGCCAAGGGAAAGTGCCATGTTGATGTTGCATTTTGGGGTGGCATCATTCCTGGAAATCAGGTTTGTATCCAGCAATGAAATGGCATCCGCTCCCTTGTGTCTTATGTACTTTGGAGGGGGGCCATGAAGGCAAGAGAAATAGAGAGGGCTGCAGAAATGAAAGTGTTCCTTTAAATAGCATGATCCATTAAAAGTAAGAGGCTGCAAATGGATGGAGGATTCTGCCATGTTTTTAGTTATACTAGGGTTGCTATATTTCAAAAAGTGAAAATCTGGCCAGAAACGTTTTTGAGCTTTTCAGCAATTTCCATCCAGACACGATTTCCGATGACCGATTGCCAGCTATGTCCAGGAAATTCCGTACATATGGCAACCCTAAGTTACACTGCACCCTATGCAAGAGCTCTGGAAACAGTACAATACAGTACACAGTTTTGAAAATAAGAGATGTGGCTTGAAATAAATCACTTGGCTTGAAATCCCAGTTCTAATTCCATATGTGTATGAACGAATTGCAGCAAATTGTTGGAAGTGGGAAATGAACTCTGCTCATCCTCATAGGGGTAGGTGAAAATTTAGATTCAGTTTGCATTTAAATTGAAAACTCAATTGAAGCTGAATATGTGCAGAAATTACAAGAGAGCAGAACTTAATTCACAACTCAGCCATTCTTCTGCTTTCTTCATATTATTAGCAAACTTTCCAAGTGCTTGTCCTTGTGCTATCTCTTAGGCTGAGCTCCTACCAATGCTGAAGGCTGGGGTTCCTGGATTTCAGTGCTTCCTAATGGCCACTGGTGTGGAGGACTTTTCCCATGTTTGTCTACATGATATTCATGTGGCAATGAATGAACTGCAAGACACAGACTGTGTGCTCCTGGTAAGGAGCTGAATTCCTACTCTTTTACTCGCTAGCACCTTTGACATTAAGTACCTGTTTTCCATTTCTCTACTCTCTTCCAGCGAATCTCCAGTATGGATGGTAACATTTCACACTTTCTCTCCTTGGGCTTAATAATAGATTTATTGCATTAGCCGTGTGGCCATAGCATGATATACATAGAAATAACAACATAAAATGGGGGTGGGGAGGTAAAGGTAGATATCGTCCTGGGCAAATACTTAAAGGGAGGGGAAAAAAAATAACAGAAGCAACAGAGGATTTAAAACATCGAGTGACCGAATAGTACAGAAACAAAAAGACAAAAAACTGCTGAGGCTGGAGAAGGATCGTTGAAGGGGTCCTTCAGCTCCTCAGATTTGTCCTAGCTCCATTGTCCTTGTACAATAAAGCTACTTGGAACTTCGTTCGATTGTGCAGCGTATCGACTGCAGCTGTGGTGTTAAAAAAGAAGTTAGTGTCGCTTTCCTCTTCATCACACTGAGCAGGAAGTTAGCTGTCATCTCGGTAATCCAACAATCAGAGTCCTGCAAAAAAAGGGACACTATCCAGGGCTGGATTGGGAGATGAAGCTTGTTCATGAGAGGAGTTAAAAACCGAGATCTTTCATTTGACCAGTTAGGACAGAAGAGCATTACGTGTTCCATAGTCTCCAGAGCCATATCATTACAGGTGCATGTTCTGTTTGCGATGGGGACTCTGGAATAACGACCCGACAGAACTGCTGTAGGAAAACAGTTGAGACGGGCACAAGTAAAGGCCCTTCGCTTAGCCTCCGAAGAAATTGTGAAGCAGTATAGAGGGATTCCTTCAGGGGGAGGAATAGCTAGGGCTAGGCCTGAACACGGCCCTCTTGCATTGGCAGCTGTGTTAGAGAAGTCAAGTTGCTGTAGCTTCTTTTTACTTGAAGGTAGGGCCGCCGGACTGATACACTCTAATTTAAGAACAGTTTTGCAATTCAGATTAAAAAGAGAGCGGAGTTTGAGGTTAATTGTAGTTTTCCAAGGGGAATTATGAATATCTCTTAGAATCAGATTGGAAAAACCACCTCTAATTCGAGCATCCGATGCTAGTAGGTGGGAGCTATAGGAGATGGCTCAACACCATGCTCATTTTACAATTGAGGGCTGGGCAAACTCAAGTCGTAGGGCTGCACCTGAGACGCATCTCGGAACACCGGAAAGAGATCTCAGAAACATATAAAGTGGGCGATCCAAGTTACCTGATATTGCTGTAGTCCATACTTCACAGCCATATAATAGTTTAGGAACAACTTTGGCATTAAATATTTGAATTGCTGCTGGAAGGTGTTTGCCGCCCTTCTGGTGGTAAAATCGGACAATGGCATTGGAGGTCGTGGTTGCGGCGAAAAAGGCAGATTGTAGATGGGTGGTCCAGGAGAGATTATAAGTGAATATTACTTATTACTTACTTATTTTTAATTTTTTAGGGGCATTACTTATTTTTAATTTTTTATGTATATTTTATTAGCGAATTGAATTATTGTACATACTTTTCCCCAGTAGGTTATTCAGGTACTATAAATGACACAAAAAAAGATGAATAAAGATTAGTACAATAATTAAAAGAATTTGCTAATGTCCACATATTAATAAAATTAAGCAATGCCCCTTCATAATAAACCATTAATTAATATTAAATATACCAAATTAAAATTTAATTGTGGTATATTAATTCATGATCTGCACATATTTTAAAGGTGTGAGAACAACTTCCCTATTTCCTTTCTTTTATTCTTATGTGTATAAGCTAATTCTTAGCTTATTCTTTATTCTTATGTGTATAAGCTAATTCTTATTTTAATTATTGAATTACCAAATCCCAACTTCTTATAACCTGCTTATATTTTTTTCTATCTTTAATCGTTGTGGTTTTCACTTCTTTGGATTATTTATACCTGCACTTTCCATCTCAAAAGAGACACTTAAGGTGGCATACATTCTTCAGCAAACACAGAAAAATCCGCTCTTGGAAAACTGGCATCCAACATCCCACAAAAGATTCAAGGGAGAAAAGAACCAGAACCCACCTTTTAGCTAACGTGTAATATACTGCTATAGACTATATTAGCCTGAGTACCTGGATTCTAGGGCAATAAGCAGTTTCACTGTTAAATTAGAGCAACTCCCTTCTCAGCACTGAGTACTAGAATGAAAAGGTGCTGTTATGATTTGATATATCGCAATAGTGTTTTGTTTTTTGTTTTTTAAAATTTAACAGGCAGTCTTCCCTGCTTTAAATTAAGCACTCTTGGTGACATTTAGCTTTCATAGGCTTGTCTGAAACCAGACCACTGGGATGGGGTGGGGGTGAGAAGGAAGCAGATGTATTTTTAATCTTTGTTGGAAGCCGCCCAGAGTGGCTGGGGAAACCCAACCAGATGGGCAGGGTACAAATAATAAATTGTTGCTGCTGCTGCTGTTGTTGTTGTCACATTGTTATATCTTCCTGTAGAAATTTTTTATATAAAGTTAAACTTTCCCCCCCCCCCCATTTGGGACTCTCTACACAGTTCCATCCAGAACAGGAGCCAAGTCACTCCCTGCCTGTCCAAGAGGGTATGTATTATGCTAACCAGTACCTTTACTTTTACCCCACCACATATGTCTGCCAGGAGACATGGGAGCATTTCCCCTCTTCATCACAGGACCATGGTCATCCTTTTGTGTTCTTCTGAATGGAAGTGTTTGCTCAGCTTAGAATTTGTTTTGCACCAACAAAGAAATAGATAATAGAGACCATCAATAGGGCAAATAAAGGAGAGTAGATAAGAGAGGAGACAGCAAGGAGTCTGGAGCAGCCCTGGGCAGTGAACTGTCTGAAGAAAAATACCTGAAGATTTCAGAATGGCCTCCCTCTGGGAGACATAGGAGGGAGAGAGATTTCAGTTGCACAAGAAATGGGCACAATCTTTCTAGGATGTGAAGGGAGCTGGGAACCGTTCCCCTAAGGACCTTAAGTGCATTTTAATATACTAAAACACTAGAAATAATCTTGTTAGAACCCACTTGGTAGGGGCACCGGTATTAAATGTGTGCATCTTTATATTTTTCTCTCCCTTTCCCCAAACAGACACCATGGAGTACAGCACTTTATTGGACACACGCCCTTATACCATGGAGGTGGAGGCCACCATCACCATTGCTGAACTGTGTCTCCAGTATAAGTGAGTGTTTCTTTCTGTTGAGCTGGAAATGAGAGAGCATGCTAAGGACATAAAAAAGCCCTGCCGTATTACACCAAAATCCCATCTAGTTCAGCATATTGTTCTCCCAATGGCCAACTAGATGCCAATGGGAACCCACAAGCAAGACCTGTGTGCAAAAGCTCTCTCCTGGCATGTGCTTCCCAGCAACTGGTACCATACTCCAACTGCCCCAAAAATACCGGGATCGTCACAAACACCCTTAAGCAACCACGTCCCGAATTCCCAAGGGTCCTTCCCTTCAGTACTGGAAGTTCAGACTGTGCGTCCCTCTAGGACATTTCTTAGATCTTTGCCTCCCACTCCCTTCCTTCTCTCCTGACTCAATATGGCCCCACTTCCTGTTTATATGAAAACAAGATCCGGGTCACTTGAGGGCCCCTAATAAAGTTTTTCACTGTTTCCTTGCTCCTCGGTCAGCTGGTCTCTCATAAAGAAACTGATGAGAGGGAGCTAAGCGGGCGAGGCCTTCCACAAGGTCACTGTCCACATGGTTGCGAGGGGTGCCAAGAGGTCACAAGCACTGAAGAGCAGCTGTTACAGTCACTTGGCTCTGGTTTGCTTCGTTCAGCCACTGCATCTGAGTCCCTGCCCCAGCCTCTGAGGAGAAGGCAGGGTGGGGGGCACTGATGTAGAATATGTCCCTATTATCATCTGATGGATGTTGGAGGGCATGTGGTATTCAGAGGCATACCACCTCCATATAATCATATGCTTTTAACTTTACAGGATACCATGCCACATCGTTAATCTCTCCTCTGCTCAAGCCTTGCCCATTATCAAGGATGCTCGTCAGAAGGGAGCACCAATTACGATAGAAACTGCACACCACTACCTCAGCCTGGCATCTGAATGCATTCCTCCAGGAGGCATCTACTACAAATGCTGCCCTCCTATCAGGGACAAGAACAACCAGGTAAGAGCTATGGGAAATGGAAGTGGTCCAATCAAATGGCAAAAAATAAAAAGATAAAATAAAAATAAAGTGATGACAGAGAGAGGACATATGAAGTAAGATCTGAGTACTATTAAAAAGAAATGCTTGATAATGTCTGCAATAATTCAGTAAGAAGAATAAGATAAGACAGGAACTTTATATGATCAACAGACTCCACTCATGTTGAAATTATAGGTTGTTCTGGATGAACAAAGTATGACAGGTTATTAAAATGGCATTCAGAAAAGAGTGAGTACACATACACACATACACACAATCTTATGCAGTTGACTCCTATAGATAATACACAGATCCAAACGATTGTCTAGAGACATATCAATGCAATGTTCAACTACTTCAATCCATCATATACATTATGAGAAACAAAAAGACAATAAAAACAAATAAAATATGTTAAAATTGACAGTGCAAAGTGCATTTGTGTCACATCCAGACATGTTCAAAGAAATGGTAGTTTAGTGCTTAATGTAAGTTCATTGTTCTCTAAGGACCGGTTTAATGAACTCAGCTTAATAAACCATGCTTGAGGACAAGAATCAGACTATATGCTACCTCCTTGTCCCTCTCTTCTTCCCATGATGCTCTGGCTTCAGTGCCTCCATCATGGTTAATTCAAACCACAGTTCCCTGTTACATCTTAACTAGGAAACGATCATGTAATCTCAGACTACAAATACCAGGATAAGATGTTGGTTTTGCATCGTATTTGGTAAGTTGAGGTAAAACAGATGTAACTGGAAATTTTGGTTTAAAATAGCCATAATAAAAACACTGGATCCAGACAGGGGGGGGCAAACACATGGGTGTATTCTCAGTTTAATAAACTATGGTTTATTGGCCCTAATAATTTGCCCAAAGTACGAGGCAGGCCTTCCTAAAGAAATAAGGGCACTAGAAAGGAAAAATGTCAGTTCCTGCACAATACATAATACAAGTGAATTAAGTGTTATTGTGATTCTTTATTGGGCCAGGATGCAAAATCCAGGAGTGGAATCATTGCAAAGCAATGCTCCTGTTCCCAGTTCCTTAAAACATTCCAGAAGGATTTGGTGGTGGTGGTGGTGAAGAAGAAGAATCAGCATGGCCAGAAGAATCAGCATGGCCACACTATCCTTATCTGTTTCTAAATGCGGATCTTTAGTCAAAGAAATTTCCTTTCCATTCTAAGGAGAGCTAACTTTCAGTGGCAGCTCTGTCACTGTTGCTTTGGTCGGTCTATTTTTGAGTTGAAAGCTGATCCTGGATCTTTGGTACAAACTACATGACCTCTGTATGCATCAATAGATTAATGCAGGGGTCACCAATGTGTTGCTTGTGGGCACACATATGCCCACAGAGGCCTTTCCTGGTGCCTACGGGGTCCCCTTTCCCACTCCACTGAAATTAGTGTTGAAAGAAGCATGCTCCTGTCGCTACTAGAACAGGTTGTGAAGTGTGCTTGGCTGTGGTGCCCACAGCTGTGTATCCAGTTTGCAAATGTGCCACTGGCCCCAAAAAGGGATGTGACCCTTCCTTGATCATTCAGTGGCTTCACCTTACTCAAGGAGAACTACAAAAGTATTTCCTTGGCATAAACTCTTCCTCTCATGTCTCCAGGAGCAGCTGTGGGCAGCTTTGGAAGTGGGAGAGATAGACATGGTTGTCTCAGCCCATACTCCTTGCTCCCGAGACTTGAAAGATTTGAACAATGGAGACTTCCTCAAGGCCCCGGCAGGGATTGCTTCACTACAGTTTGGTAATATGTTTATGAACTATTTTATATATGCTGTTCTTTTTCTTATCCTCATCCAATGAACATGTACTGCTAAGAATGGAAAGGATGATATCCTCATATCATGACTCAAGAATATACTACACTGACAGGCAGTATCTCTCCAGAATGTGGGGCCTCAGAGGTCTTTCGCATTACCTGCTAACTGGAGGTGTCTGGAATTAAAACAGTAACCTTCAGGATGCAAAGCATGTAATCTACCATTGAACTATGGCCCTTCCCAAAGAATGACCTGTCATCCTGTTGTTCCAGGTGCCCTTAGTGTCCTCAAGCTAAGCCAACCAATACCCCATTCAAAATGCCCCATTTCATTTAAATTACAAATACTTTAGTTTTTCACTATGTAAATTAAAGTAATTTGTTTTAAAAAGCATGTTCAATAAAGCAAAGACTGGATCCCAAGCATAGTTACTTCAAAATAAGTTCCACTGAATGCAGAATAATTTTCTTTTAGGTAGGTTATGGCTTTCAGACAAAGAAATCTTAATTGATCAGATCACTTTTCATAGACTAGCCAATTCATTGATTAGATTTGCATATGTTTACATTCAAAAATTCTGAAGAAAATAGCATGAATTTACTTCCCTTGTGCTCCCCCCCATACAATCACACAATAGTGTGTGCGATTCAATGTGTGTATGTTTGAATGAGTGTGAATGAATGGCAATGAATGTGTTTATGGATGACCCAACGTATTGCCACATGTGGCCCTCGCAGGAAAGGACTGCTCACCCCTGGTATAGAACTTTACCAAATGTTCAAGTCTCCTTTTTAAGTGGCATCAAGTGATATACTTTGAGAAGAAACCAGGGAAGAGCAATCTTCTTAACAATAAATTCCTCCACTAATTGTGACTGGAAAATTCATAGGTCTCCCTCTCTTCTGGACTTCTGCAAAATCCAGAGGGTTCTCCTTCCATGACCTAGTGCAATTGATGTGCAAAAATCCTGCCATTCTGAGCAGGCTGGAAGACCGTAAAGGATCACTTGGCCCTGGGATGGATGCAGATCTGGTGATCTGGAATCCAGAAAAGGAGTTTGAGGTAAGGATGGGAGAGGATATAGGTCATTTTTAAAATTTTGTGAATCACCTTGGGAGTCTGATATAGAGCCAAAAACAGGATATAGCAAATCTAATAAAATAAAGAGTTATAACAAACAAAGCCCTTACAGACAACAATAAAGTGACCTAATACCAAATGAAGAATTAAATGTGCCAGTTTTATGAGACAGAAGTCCAAAGTGTAGTTGTTGTTCTTTGGATTTCTTATCCTTACTTCACCATAAGGTCCCAGGTAAGATAAAGCTATATAAAAATAAAATGTTAAAATCAGTTAAAACACTTTGGTCTTGAATGTTTCCAGTATAAAAAGGCATAGCAGAATGGTTGTTTCAATGACCTTAGCAAGAGAGTCGTCTTGACACACTTAGGGTGTCAGCTGGGGCATTATTTTTCTCAATTTGGATCAAAGATACATCAAAACACTTACTATAGTTATGGTTATTAGCTAGAGAGATACAAGGTAGATATTGATTGTGGCGAACATCATGTGTATACCACTTCCCAAGCCAGCGGTGGTAGCTCACTGGATGCAGAGTAAATGGGATTGTGTACTCAAGTTCTGTTTTCACCCTGTGAAACTAACCTTTCTATGCTTTGAAATTTTTATAATTGATGATCTGGAAAGTGCCAGTTCTGATATTACCATTCTCTTTGATACAACACAGGGACAATAATATTAGGTTGTATACATTATCCTTAGTAAGCAACATTCCCCAAACTAATCTGTATTATAATTATTTTCTCTCCTTCTTTCTCTCTCAGGTGAATAAAAACATAATTCATCACAAGGATAAGGTATGGGAAGGCTCATGTTTTCTGCATTCTCCTAGTGTTCCTATTACTGCCCCCCGCCATCCTACCCTCAAAACACCTTACTGTAATTTACTGTATAATTCATTACATTTTTGGCCTCTGCTTAGGGCAGGCTTTGCTGTTAAGCAAATGGAACATCCCAAGTGTCATTTCTGTGGTGGTAGAGGCTATAATGAACTGACTGTTTAGTAATCTTCACCTCCATCTATCACTTTGCTTAGCAGGCAAAAACCAACAAGCAAAATACCACCAGGAGGGGCGAGCACAGCCGTCGGCTTTCAACATTCCTTGCCTTTTTGCAGCCTTGACATTTATGGGCTATTCAGTCTTTATCTTTTCCAGGTCAGAAGTTACTGGGTCAGAGGATCTGCCTCATACAAATTTAAATAAGGACTGGCCCTAGTAGGCACCCAACAGGACGCATGTCTATGCTGAAGGAGTGTAAATCATTTTCACATCTGGTATCTTAGATTATTTATTAGTTTCATGGCCCTAACCTCAAGCTCAGAGTCAGAGGAGGATGAGCTGGCTGAGGCCAGGACTGCTGCACCACCAGGTTCCCTGGAAGTGAACCTGAGGCTAGTGGAACCTACAGAACCTGAGCCAGAACCCTCACAGATGCCTTTCGCCAAGTCCCATTTGCCTGAAGAGTCAAGTACTTCTTGCTCTACAGGCCTACCCAACAAAATTCACCAGGCCAGCAAGCCATAGAAGAGAAAAGAAGTGCTCCAGGTTAGGGAGTTGGCCCTTTAAGGATACCTACTCTTTGGGCATGGAGATAGAGCTTGACAAAGGTAAACTGGATGGAGGGGTTCATAAGGCCTCAATTCACCTCTAATCTTTGTTGTTCACTTAGAGCTTTCTACACCGCTGCGTCTATTTTGCCTTGTGAATATCTGCTATGGACAGATCAGAACCACCATAAACAAAAACACATTTACCCAAAGACCTTTGATTCTGCATTCTGTTTATCCTTACTTTTCTCTCTCTCCCCGCTCCCTACTTTAGCTAACCCCATACTTGGGTTTCCAGCTTTATGGTGAAGTCTTTGCCACTCTTGTACGTGGCAGGCTGGTTTATCTGAATGGGAAATTTGCATCCAAGCCAGAAGGGGACCTGCTAGTGACAGAGAGAAAGATGCCTACAAGAGTCTCATCACCCTACTACTAATGAGGAAGAGAGTATGACAAATGTACTAGCTAAACACAAATCTGGGCAGAAGAGAAGCTAGAAGAGTAGAAGAGGAGAGTGGAATCTACACACATACAAAAAACGCTGTGAAAATGCTTTTTAAAAAAATGTTTTGAAAAATACATTAAATTTTGCACTGTCTCACTGTCACCATCTAGTGTCACATATATTGCACTTTACAACACATTTAAAACGTTTTATTTGCAGCTGTATATCTGAGTCCAAGGATGAGTAACATAAAGAATAAACAGCAATCACATAGTCTATTGTCTCAGTGAGAGCAGCTGCTACACTTTCTGAATTTTTCAATAACTGCTGAATAAATAAAATGAGGTCAACAACTCCAGCTGATATGTAAAGGATATGCAATAATGGAACAGTAAAAAGTTATTGGAGCCACTCCCTCATGCCTTCTTGCTTTCCAGAAGTATAAATAAGGCTAATAAAAAATCAGGTTGATGGGGGAACAGGACAAAAGGTCTGGGTGATCTTGCAGCTCTTGAAGCTTCATCTCAAAGTGTTTATTTTGCAAATCATTGATCTGATTTTCAAATTTAATGTAACACAGTGCTCACAGTGAATCAAACAGAAATATGCCAAAGTGTGATGAGTTCTGAATGAGTATTCTTTCACTATGGCTATGACCTCAGAAATTAGATAAAGAGGCTTTCGATATAACTCTTTAATCAAAGTATGATCTATTGATTTCCTGATCAGAATATGATCAAAATGGGATGTCAAGTAAACGTGTTTGAATTGTGCATTTTTTGATTCTTGCAGTTGCTCTAACCTTTAGAGCAAGGATGAGAAACCTGCAGTCCTCCAGATGTTGGACTATACCTCTTATCATTCCTGACCATCCTGGCTGAGTTTTATTGGAGTTGGGAGTTAAACTACCCCTGAATTAGAGGGTTACATATTTTAAGTCCTCTCTCAGACAAACTATACTAAATGCAAAACTAGGCACAGTGCTCTGCAACATCCATGAGGCTTTAAGACTGCCACTGCCAGCCAAGCAATCCTGAATAATTTATTTTTCTCCTATTTGACTTAATTTGAAAATCCATAGAAACAAAGTAATCACTTTGTCAAAACTAAAAGGCAGCATTTCCCTTTGACAGTGCTGTGCTAGAACATACATCCTGCCAGAGCATTTGGACCTTGGTGTTTATTAGCTGGCAAGGGCTCGTGGTACATAAAAATGCTAAACAAAACATTAGAGGGCTTAATATCACAGAAATACAAGTTGTCCCAGTAAAAGGGCAGATTCTCAGAATGAAGTACAGTATATGGTCTGATACAAAGTGAGCTTCCTTGAAAATGCAAACGCTACAAAGGAAAATTGTGGAAAAGGGTAGAAGGGAAGTACCGTATTTTTTGCTCCATAACACTCACTTCTTTCCTCCTAGAAAGTAAGGGGAAATGTCTGTGCGTGTTATGGAGCAAATGCCTACGGATGGCGGGGGGATCTGCTGCAGTCATGAGCAGAGGATCCATGGTTCCCCTTCCTTCCCTCCTCCGTGGCTCGCTTTGCTCTGTTTGAAACAGCAAAGCGGGAGAAGAGCCACTGAGTGGGGAGAAGAGAGGGACAGAGAGCCTGGTTACAAAGCACGGATCCACATGGATCCTCAGGATTTTTGCACTGGGTCACCCCAAATTCACCATCAGATCACATAGCATGTCCATGGCTACAGCTTGCACCAACAAAACCACGCACCCACTGTTGCCTGGGGCCGCAGTGGTGCAAAAACATGGTTACAAAGCATGGATCCACATGGATCCTCAGGATTTTTGCATTGGGCTACCCCAAACTCACCGTCAGATCACATGTCTGTGGCCACAGCATGAACCACAAAAATCATACATCCACTGTTTCGTTTAGAATATTTTTTTTCTTGTTTCCCTCCTCTAAAAACTATGTGCGTGTTATGGTCGGGTGCGTGTTATAGAGTGAAAAATACGGTAATTCAGTCACTGAAACCAGAGAAACTGTTGCTATCTTCTGGTGGGATAATGGCATTCAGATGGTGCAATTGAAGATTATTGGTGCTCTTGTGAAACAAACCTTCCTCCAAACTTTTTGCAAAAAGGAAAGTGATGAAGAAATGCGCTGGAAAAACAATTGTTTGATGCAACATTGTCTAACCTCCCCTCAGACAAATCAGAATGAATGTTGAATAAATAGCTGGTGTTGTCTAACCTCCCTGCCATCTTTGTGAAAACCAAATCAGGGTGAATGTTCAATAAAATGGCTGTCTGGAGGTCCCATTGGCCCCAGTCCAATCCTCATCATAGCCAGTAGATATACTTGGTTTCATCACCTCAGTCTAGAAATAGGACTTTGCCTTGTAAAGGAATTTTACAGGGATTCTGGTGAAGCAGAAAGAATTCCACTTCTCTTCCTCTCCCCTCATTGTGCTGAGGTTGCTCAAGCTCAGCTACTATTTACACTAATTGCATTCATGAAGTTAATGTCTAGTCTGGCCCTCAGAAGTTCAAACTACTGTATTACAGAATTTGGCCAGTTCTGCCCCCTCCTGTCTGGTCACCATTGTTCTATTACTGGATTGAAGCTAGGGGCAGGGGGTGGGAGGTGGCGGGGTTGCTCAGCAATCATGAGAGCTCTGAAAACTGTAATATGGACTTGGCATGACACAAATGCATGCATCTCAGCTACATACATTTTTAAAGCACAAAAATAGTTGTGGTCTAACCATAGAGAAGTTGCTGCACTGCACATTTAAACTCTTTGTAGATTAGGAAATAGGAAAGCAAGATAAATATATTTACAGTGGGCTATTGTCTACTGAAAGGGACGCGGGTGGCGCTGTGGATTAAACCACAGAGCCTAGGACTTGCCGATCAGAAGGTTGGCGGTTCGAATCCCCGCAATGGAGTGAGCTCCTGTTGCTTGGTCCCTGCTCCTGCCAACCTAGCAGTTTGAAAGCACATCAAAGTGCAAGTAGATAAATATGTACCGCTCCAGCAGGAAGGTAAACGGCGTTTCCATGCGCTGCTCTGGTTCGCCAGAAGTGGTTTAGTCATGCTGGCCACATGACCCAGAAGCTGTACGCCGGCTCCCTCGGCCAATAAAGCGAGATGAGCACCGCAACCCCAGAGTTGGTCACGACTGGACCTAATGGTCAGGGGTCCCTTTACCTTTACTATTGTCTACTGACAGCTGAAGGTGCTCTACTGTGATCTTAAGGAACATGTGCAACTTACATTTTTATACTACTCGGCCCAGGGGAAAACAATTAGTGAAGTTGTAGCATCTGTCCCCAGACTACAAGACAGTCAGGACACAGTTGTGTGTAGTGAATTGTTGCTTGTCTCCTATTAATTGACTTTTGCCACTTTCAGCTTTACCTGGTTACTTCAACGTTCAGAAGCTGGTACACCTCTGTGTACCAGCTGCTCTTACAATATGTCTGCATGGTACTTATTTCAGTTATTAGATGCACTCACCTGCAGTTCCCATACATGTCAGGGACAGGCAGAATGCTGGCAAGTGTGTACAGGGAGAAGGGGGGCTGGTGTCTGACTCGGGAGAGGGGGCTAATGATTTGTGGGGAACTGTACCAGGCAGGAGGCAACAGTCGGAGGCAGAGGAAGCTTCAGAGCTGAAGGGTGGATCACAGGATGGGTTGGAGGGAAAAGAAGGAGCAAGTCAGGCAAAAAAAGGAACACAGAATAACACACAGGTCACCCTATTTCTTGCGGGGAGGGGGGATTACTTCAGTCAGGCTCTGCCAATAAGCAGGCAGGCACAGTTACTTGTTAACCCCATTATTAATCTAGAATTCACTGTTCCTGGCAAACAATAACCAGCGAGTGCTCAGCATACCAGTGTTAGACAACTACAATAAAGAATAAAGAATAAAACTTCAATTTTATATAGTTTCGGGGATTTCGGACAGAACCAAACATAATGGTCCAGTTGTCCAGTTTCTCTTCATTCTGTGAGGGAAGCAACTTCTACAGAAGTTGAGACAGCATAGGAAGCTTCTCTGTGTTGCCCAAAGAACAAGGAAAATACGTCTCCTTCAGATCTTTGTTTGCATGATATTTAACTTTCCAGCTTCTAACAGGTGTAGAATTCCCAGGCAAGGAAGGCCAAAGGCATTAGAAAGCACAGAACTCTCTGGGAGAAAACCAAGGAGTAAGTAAGTTGGAGGCTGTGTTCTAAAGATAAGCTCATATTCACAAGGAGCCTGGAGACCAATGACAGTCACTGGAAGATTTTTCAGAAGAGGAGAGAAACAAGAGGGAGGTGTGCTAGCATTTATCTGATCTAAGATCTGTTTGTTTTGCTCAACCCCAGCTTGCCATGTATTTAAGGTCAGGGGTGAGCAGTGTGTTCCCAGTGCTGCAAGCAGCAGGTTGGACTCCTGTTCGGCGGCCTCTGGTTTTAACTCAGTGTTGCCGCACCATGGCTTCTCAAAACCTATCTCTGCCACCTCCAGCACCTCTGCTACAGCCACTGTCTGTTCCAGACAGGTTATTGCTGGGCCCTGGGCCCTCCAATTGCCCTCCCCGGATCTTGTCTGCAGGCTGTCGACAGCTCATAGGACATGTCCACAAAGAGATGATCCAGGTAAGAAATAAAATCCTAATTCCTTGTGTGCTCCTACTTCAGCTTCTCCTTAATGCTTTTCCAGCTTTCAAGTATCACCTTGACTATTTATTCATTAGTCTATGGATTAATTTTTTTAATCAAAAGTAATGTTCTTAACTAATACATTTATGGAAAATCATTATTATTTAGCCACAGAATTTCTTGATAACCAGAAGCATGATTTTCTTCCTCTGTGATGGGACTATTATTTCTGGTTATTTCCCCATTTTTAAGAACTTGAGTCCACTGAGCTCATGTGAGTCTCAGGCTTTCCTCTGATCTAGATCCACTAAGCATATATAAAACTTTGAAAACCCAGCTCTTTAAATCTAGACAAACTTCTGCTAATTAGATCTCATGGTGCTTATTCCTCTGTATATCAGTCAGGAAGACAGATATTCCTTTGAGATCAAATACTCAGAAAGGATTGCTAACTATTCATGGGAGTGATCTCAGGCTTAGTAGCAGGCAAATATATCACTAAATTGGAGGCATGTAATTTCTGTGTATAATCTGGCTAAGAGCCATGTTAAGAAATAGGGGAGTTCCACGCTGACCTGCATTTTGAGGCCCATGTGAGAGGACTTGTATATAAATACAGACACCTTCTGTGTTTATGATGCTTGAAATCTGCTCTATCAGAAAACCTACTTAATTATCACCAGGGTGTGTGAGGCTTTAGGATTCAACATTTCCACATGGCTGTTCATAAAGTGAGAGTAATCAATGTATTATATGATGCAAAGAAATAAAGAAGCAAGAGCAGGATCTCAACTGCGGCTGAGTAACTCTACTGTGGGAGTATTCTCTTCCGTAACAGCATTTTGGACTTTGTTCAGCCCTTTCTGGATGTTGTCTTTTGTCCATCATAGTGTATAGAAACTTTTAATGGGTGCCACACTGTTATCTCTTCCTCCTATGAATGCCACTGTCACAATCCACAGACATAAATACACTTGCACTGCCAACCTTGGGAAAGTTTCTTTGAACACTGATTATATTCTCTGTTGCCCTCAGATAATGGATGAGATCAAGCTTGGAATCCAGTATGCATTTCAGACACAGAACCCTCTCACATTGGCTGTCAGTGGCACAGGCCATTGTGCCATGGAAGCAGCCTTCTTGAACATGGTGGAGCAGGGAGACAAAGTGCTCATAGCTATGAATGGATTTTGGGGTGAACGTGCAACTGGCATTGCCAAAAGACTTGGTATGTTTTTTGGAACCTTTTCCTTCAAACCTAGCATTCCTTTATAGTATTATTTATATCGTTTATTCATTGCTTACTGCATAAAATGTTTCAAAGTAACTTAAGAGTTGTAAAACCATACTGAATGCGAAATTTGCAACACCAACCACCACCACTCATGTAAGGGTGAGAATAATGGCTGTATAATATGAAATCCAGTGCAACAGGATGTATTGGGGCTACTGCAATCTGCTGTGCAACCAAGCCACAATAACCTTCTCTGCTACTGCGACTTGTACACCACTATGCAGTGGCGTAGCGTGGGTTGTCAGCACCCGGGGCAAGGCAAGTAATTTGTGCCCCCTAACCCGTGGATTTGCGCCCCCTAACCCTAACCCCCAGATGTTGCGCCCGGTGCGGCTGGGCCCCCCTGCACCCCCCACGCTACGCCACTGCCACTATGGGACTGTAGCTTAACACTAAGTTGAATTCCTCCCAATTTGTTTTTAATAATCAAATGCTTCTTTCCTGCTCCAAGTTTAATCATCATATACTCTGGAGGTTCCCATGGAGCTTGAATGGACTTTGGCAAAGGTGATGTTAATACATGACCCATTTCAAACAGAAGCGTCTGTGGCTCTCTTAACATAACTTGTTGTGAACTGCTACCAAGTGAGAAGTGATTTGCTGTCTTCCCATCAGTCCACCAGGAATGGTACTCCACCCCTAAACCTAAAACTTGCATTCTCATGTGTTGGCTATTTTGGTGGACTTTGTTGAGCTCAATCAGGGGTAGGGAACCTTTTTCACACCAAGGGTCTGATCAAGAGCTGATTCATTCCCTGCAGGTCAGTTTTGACAGATGGGCAGGACCATACACCTCTCAAATCACCTGACGTCTTAATGCCATCAAGTGAAAATGTCAAAGGTGCTCACTGTCATAACCAGTCAGTTGAACCAACAATCCAGAGTCTTCAAACTGTGTCTAGATCAGGGGTGTCAAATTCAAATTCATCGGGGGCCGCATCAGCAGTTTGGTCACCCTCAAAGGGCCGGTTCGAGTTTGAGTGTCTTCAAAGCCCATGACACCTTTAACAGCTGGATTAAGTAATGCAGAGCTTCTGGCTCATGGAACACTACACCTTGATTTCATTTGAATACATATATGAATATAAAAATTGTTTCCTGTTTGGCTTGGTGTTTAAGTTACACAAGATGTGCAGGTTTTAATTTTTCTCATTCCCCAAATTTTAATCGAGCATTTGTTTGGATTTTTTCCCCTTTGCTACCTACCCTAAACCTTTGAGGAGGGCGGGAACTGATGGCCGGACCCTGTAATAACATTGAGGAACAAATTGCATGAAATAAACCAATTCCTTAT
Source organism: Podarcis filfolensis (assembly GCF_964270895.1). Classification (NCBI taxonomy): domain Eukaryota; kingdom Metazoa; phylum Chordata; class Lepidosauria; order Squamata; family Lacertidae; genus Podarcis; species Podarcis filfolensis. The sequence goes on along the minus strand of NC_139608.1, from coordinate 38,768,880 downwards.
CAGCGTTTTTCCCATATATAAACCAATATAAACCAATTCCTTATCAGCTTTTTTTCCTTATATAAATTTTTGCAACACGCACCCTGCGGAAGCTGCACCTGACGTTATTTACGTATCGAATTTGCTTTTGAATCGCGAATCCCCAGAGGCAAAGGATGCTGTTCATTGGGCAGCGCGGAAACGCGCCTAAAGAAATAAATAAAGGAAAGCAAAGCAAAAGCACGCTGCCCCAAGTATTCACAGGGCGCGCTCCTGAAACACAAGCGCGCTCTCAGTCTCCCTCTCTCCAACACGCGCGAAGCCGGCTCTGCCCTTTTCCGTGTTCCACCTCACGCAGGCGCGCTGCGCTCCCGCCGGGACTTATTTCACCCCGGCGAGCCCGAAAAGAAGTTGAGAGCAGCGGCGGCAGCCTCCCATATCCAACCCCGCCCTCGCCATGTCAAATAAGTCTCGGCTAGGTAGCTGGAGGAGGGGGAGGTCTGCGCCTGCGCAGAAGGGACCCAAGGCGCCCTGCACGCGCGCCGCAGCCCAAGCTTCCCTCACAGATATATATAGACCAGGCTACACGGGCCACATGACGAGGTCTCGCGGGCCGGATTCGGCCCGCGGGCCTTGTGTCTGACACCCGTGGTCTAGATTGTAATTTCTCCAAACCACTTTTCAAATATAGTTTCAGGGTGCACTGAGGCATACTCAGTCCTTATTAGCCACAATAATGCACACATGTCTCATTCCTTTTCAAGGATCAGCAAAATCCAAACTAGTCAAGTGAAGCCTCTAAAAGCTGCTTAGTCAGGCCCTCTTCTTTTAAATCCAAGGAAACTGAAACCCAGTGAAATTACACTCTATGAGTGATTTTGAGCCAGCCACTATCTGCCAGCCTAACCTACTTCAGAGGGTCATTGTGAGGATAAAATTGAACTACCAATGAGGGAAACCATGTGCATCACTTTGAGCTCCTTGGCAGAAAGGTGGGATATAATAATAATAATAATAATAATAATAATAATAATAATAATAAAAATATAGAATATTTTATCCTACCTTCCCCTAGAAGGGCTTTATTATTATGTAATTGGAATGAATGTTGGTGCTTCCCAGGAGCCTTAGGTACAATTTTGTCCTTTGCTTCTCCTTTAACAAAGTTCAAGTAACATGATTTGTAATCCATTACCTTTTTTAGGAGCAGACGTTCATCAGCTAGTAAAGGCCCCTGGAGAGTGTTTCACTCTAGAAGAAATAGAAAAGGTGAGTTATGTGAGCAAAGTAGCTGAAAGTAGCAGCAAAGAGCATGTTTATTGGGAGAGTTTGTATTCTGAAAGGCAGGATATTATATAGATAATTTAGATACATAAATACAGCTCTGAGTGAAACCTGCAGTCTATGTCTTTCTTATGTAGATGGTTGGGACAACCAGTTCATAGCAATTTAGCCTCCCACCTACTAGGAGAAGATTACTGTTCACCTACTCCTCCCCTGTTTTTTGTCTTGTCTGACTCTTTCCCCCCCTGTTGCCTCTCCTAGGGTTTAGTGACACATGCTCCCTTTTTATTTTTCATCACACATGGAGAATCCTCCACTGGAGTGCTTCAGCCCCTGGATGGCCTTGGAGAACTCTGTCACAGGTCAGTGGGTCATGGAGGTCAAATACTTATTTGCCTCAGAAACAAAGGCCTCAAGGCTGCAGTCTAAGCTGCTTGATTTACCGTGGGCCCACCCATATCTCAGCTTAGTGTGGATTGTGAACCCCTTGTGCCTCCATTAATTCCCCTTGCCCATGTGGCATTCTCCTTCAACTACTGCTGTACCACACTTTCTTTTCCCTAAATCCAAAGGTTCCCTATGCTTAGAAAATCTGAATAAGAGAGCTGTTATCAATTGCTTAAACCAAATGAAAGACACAAGGAGCTCCACATCTACTATATCTTTTGGAAAGTTGTTTGTTTGTTCACTGTGCATTTGGACCTCTCTTAATATAGCATAACTAAGTTTTCTTCTTACTCAAACATCAGTGTTTATTTTTGTTTGTTTGTTTAGAATTAATATTCAATCAACCACAGAAAAAGTACAAGCCTCCATTTTGCTCATTGTGAAACATGGTAACTGGTTGGATAAGGATACTAACATTTACTCTTACATTCTTGTGCACTTCCTGGATACCCACATCTGCCCAGAATGGAAAAGAGAGAGCAGCAGGGGAAGACCAATTGAGTGGGGAGAGAGAGAAACCCAGCCCAGATGCATTCGACCAAGCTCTGCCAACTGGCATCAATGGCTAACAGTGAAATAGCATATGACTTAAAAACAACAGAATGTGTGGTAGTGCACTTGCACACAGAGAAATCTGATCTGGATGACCTGTTTGCAAGTTAAGCCCTGCCTTCCATAGCATGCTAAATCTCTATTCTTTCCTTCCTCGTTTTAGATATAATTGTTTACTACTGGTGGATGCCGTAGCATCACTGGGTGGAGCTCCAATTCTTATGGACCAGCAAGGTGAGCAAGATGTAACAATCTGTCATAGTACCACAAATGTTTACCATTGATGTAGAAATGGTTTGAGGTTCCTAATCAGAATAACTTGCATCTTTCCTTCATCATCACTGGAGAAGGCAGAAAATAGATGTGTGTTTGCTAAGAGAAGAGGAATACAAAAGATAGTATAGGAGATGCTCTCTGGCCTTTGCCACATTCTAGAGGACAAGTAGGTAAATCTGAAACTAGTGTCCAAGCTTCTCCCTAAGTATATGAAAGCCTTCTCCAACTTGGTGTCCTGCAGATGTTCTGGATTACAACTCCCACCAGCAAGAATTGCATCCAAAACATCTGGAGGTCACCAGGTTGGGGAAGTAATTTATGACATTAGTAATAAACAAACAAGTATCTTGCTTAACTTCTCAAATTTTCCTCCCATGGACTACTTGAAAATTGCTGAGGGTCTTGGCAGACCACTTAATCATTTTCATGCCTGTTATAGCAATTGTAATGCACTGTGTTAGGTGCTGTATGATTATTTGTGTTTTTACAGACATGCAATGGAAGCTTGTGGTCCACAGGCCACCATTTGGGAACCATTGCTCTATACATATTGCACTTATATTGGCTTTATTTCATTTTTAATTGTCATGACTTTCCACAAAGAATCCTGATAGTACAGAACTGAACAGGACATCTGCCATAGTGAAGGAACACTTATTAACATTTTTTCTCCCCTGTTGAGCACACAGGAATTGACATCCTCTACTCAGGCTCACAGAAAGTCTTAAATGCACCACCTGGTGCTTCACCCATTTCTTTCAGCCAGAGAGCAAGGTAAGCAAAAAAATATTTGTTTTGGGGAGATGTTATTTCCAACTGGATGTTACGCAAGTCAATGCTTTATAGAAGAGATATGGGAAATGATAGGAGGCTCATTTCCCTCCTAAAGACACTGAGCTGGATCAAAAAATGGATTTCCATGTGCAAAAGGGGTCCTCAGCTAACCAAATAACTGTTTTATACCTTGGCACTAAAGTGTTGTGAGCGAAGAATGAAGCTCATTCAAAAATGCTCTTCAGCTTCTGCAACAGCTTGTTTACACTCTACATAAACTCTACAAATTATCAAAAATGTCATGGTGTTTTCCTACCATTCCATTCTTTGGGTTCAACTCACTGAACTAAGTGAGCCCCACATCTCACAGAATTCAACCTCTGTGCCTTCTTGCAAGCTCCAGGTTCAAGCACCTCATATTATCTACATTTTCCTGCTTGTTTCTAACAAAGGGGCTAAGTGAGGCCACATGGCATCTTCCAGGTTCTGTTCTGGCACTGCCACTCCATTGCTCTTTCACACACACACATTGGCACTATTTAGTCTATGTGGAAACTAAATATGTTGTTGGATTCCAACCCCCATCAACCTCAGCCATCATGGCTAATGGTTAGGGATGATAGAAGCTGAAGTTCAACATCTGAAGAGCCAGTTTCCTCCCCCCACTGACCTGTGCGGTTTACAGCAAATACACTAGGGGTAGGAGGTGCACAAAGAATGTGATTCATTGGTAGATTTCCTTCAGGTGACCAATATTTGCATTTCCATTTTGTCAGGAAGAAGATTTACAGTAGGAAGACGAAACCAATCTCCTTTTATCTGGACATGGAGGAGCTGGCTGAATACTGGGGCTGCAACGATCAGCCAAGAAAGTGAGAGCGAATTCTATGGCTTCTCATTCTCCTCACTTTTAAAGTATTTTCCTGGCCTCCAGAAATGGATTAGGCCCTGGACCATTATTGAGCAGCAGATCTGCACTACCATTCCTTCCCCCAATCTTTCTATCATATAGCTGGGAAAGCAGGTGGGGTAAGAGAAAAGGCTTTGAATGGAAATATGGCAGGGAACAGCTCATTCTCTCACATGCAACTCTTGGGGGGCGAGAGAGACAGAGAGCACACTTGCTGCTTGCTTACAATGAGTGATTCAAAGCACAAAAACAAGCACTGGGCAGCACCTAGTTTGACATAGGCTTCAATTGAGAATATGACAATACTTCCTCGCTTCACTTTCCTGTCACTATTTTGTTTTGGCGTAGGGGGGGTGTTGATAGGTAGGATATATATTGTGAAGCGGTTTCTGATAGATTGGTCCATGCAAATTGAGCATCACCCTTACATGTTGCATGTATCTTTGCAGGTATCATCATACTGCACCCATCAACACGTTTTTCTGTCTGCGAGAAGGCTTGGCAATTCTTGCAGAAAAGGTCAGTCAGTGTGGGAGACTGACAGGCCTACAGGCTGAAGTAGTAGAGAAACAAAGGAAGATACTGAAATCAAGATATGTCTGCTGCTTAGTTAAGAATGGGCATATTAGAGTGGATCCAGATATTATTCAGCAATCATATTCACTGTGACCTCATTAGTAATAAACTTAAAGGTAAAGGTAAAGGGACCCCTGACCATTAGGTCCAGTCGTGACCGACTCTGGGGTTGCAGCGCTCATCTCACTTTATTGGCCGAGGGAGCCGGCGTTTGTCCGCAGACAGCTTCTGGGTCATGTTGTCAGCATGACTAAGCCGCTTCTGTCGAACCAGAGCAGCACACGGAAACGCCGTTTACCTTCCCGCTGGAGTGGTACCTATTTATCTACTTGCACTTTGATGTGCTTTCAAACTACTAGGTGGACAGGAGCAGGGACCAAGCAGCGGGAACTCACCCCGTCGTGGGGATTCGAACTGCCGACCTTCTGATCGGCAAGCCCTAGGCTCTGTGGTTTAACCCACAGCAAAGTCAATGTGTTCCTAAAAGGTGTAGTAGATTAATTTTTGCCGTGAATGTCCATCCAGGACTTCCCAAAATATCTCTCCCCTATATGATTTTCTGGAAGCAATAATGGTTATAACACTTGTGAAATTATGGGGGGGGGGGAGAGGAATGCTGCATAATGTATGAAGCACCTTAGTTCTCATAGAAGGAACTAATATAGAACCAGTATCACCCTTTCTTGACTGGAAGCAGAATAAGGACTACTGAATGCTGATGCCTGCCTGATGCAATCCTAACCCTACTTACTTGATCGTAAGCCCCATTTTATTCAACAGGACTCACTTCTGAATAGACATGGTTAGGTCTGCAGCTTTACTTTCTAAGCAAGCCCTTGGTTTATTCACAACTGGTAAGGAGTATATTACTTTGTATGATGTGGACCCGAAGAAACAAATGAGTGCCATACTAATTTTAAAGTTTTGGATGCTAACTGGTCAGAACTGACAAAGCCAAACTCAATTACAAACCTATCATTTTTAAAGATGAAAGGGTAGTATCCAATTAAATAATTCTGCTAGCACATACACTTTGGGCTGCACAACACAACTTCCTCTCCCTGCTCACCAAATAACATATTTAGGGGGCACATGAGAGAGAGGAAATTCCATTGCACAGTCAAAGGCACTTGTGATAGCAGAACTGTTTAGTTGGATACCACCCACTATGTCCATTCTAATATAATATGCCTGCTATGTAGAGATAGTTGCATTTGAATTAGTTTTATTTTCTACACATGAAAATAAAAGTGCATTTTGTATACAGGGGCTAGAAAATTCCTGGAAGCTTCACAAGGAGAACAGCCTGGACCTGTGTGCAGGGCTACAGAAGTTAGGCCTCCAACTTTTTGTGAAAGAACCGGTAGGATGCAAACCACAATAATTAGCTCCACATTCTGTGCTGAGTAATCACCATTAAGTGAACAAGAGAACTAAGTTGTATGTGTGCTGCTGCATTTTATAGGACCTGCATTGAGATGGATGGAGAAAGGAATAGACAATGACAGTAATTGCAGGCCTGTTGAATATTATATACCGAGGGTAGTGAGGTATGAGAAGGGAACCAGAGATAAGCCAGAGAGACTTTGTTCTAGCAACATTAGTCTATTAACTTAGGCTGGCTCTAAGGCAATAGTGTTTCCACAGCTGAATGTAGTTTGAAAGCACGATAGTTGATCATTTACTGCATGAGCATCTCACTTTTCAGTACCAATCAACATGTAATCAGAAATGATAGGGAAACCAAAATGTACAGGATGGAATGTGAAACATATATGAAGCCAGCTTTTAACACTCAGAAACCATTCTCTCTAGCCTTGCACAGAATCAAGCTCACCACAGACAAATGGTCAGTGAGTGCAGATTCCTAGTGTGAGAAGGTCCCATGCAAGCAAGGAGAGAAATCATTAGGGTGAGGGCATTTCATCCAGGTGGTGCAGCTTGCTAGAAATCCTGGGAAATTGAAGCATTTACATGCATTCAGAAATTACCTGGGTGCCTTTGACTCATTCTCTTTGTTTTTCAGGATGCAAGGCTTCCAACAGTCAACACTGTCTTTGTACCTGAGGGATATGACTGGAAGGAAATCACTGACTACATTATGAAAAGGCATGGGATTGAGATTTCAGGAGGCCTGGGTGCTTCAGCAGGCAAGGTAGATATTGCCTTGGGGCAGGAAATGAGAAATAAACTAAGGTGTTTGAAGACAGGACTGTCTGGTTTTCAACAAAAAGCAAAGCATTTTGTAAATATTTTATTTCTCCACAAACCTGGCTTTTACTACTTTAGCTTTGTGTGTGAAAGCAGATGAATATTCAAACATGTAATCCCCCACCCTAGCCTCTGATGCAGAGGAATTGAAAGAGAAGTGAATCAGTTATTTATACTTCTAATTGGAAATAACCATATTTACATGGTTTCCATGCCATTGAGATGCTGAACTCAATCACTTTCTCATTTAGACTAAGATGAGGGCTGGGCCCTTCTAAGAGAATGAGTTCCAGAACACTTACTCAATTTTTTATATTATCTCATCACTAGGTTCTCCGAATAGGATTGATGGGCTATAACTCCACTAAATACAATGTTGACAGAGTCCTCCATGCTCTGGAAGATGCTCTCCAGCACTGTCTCAAGAACAAGCTATAAGACCTCACCCCATTGTTTTTTACACAGAAGATCCAGAATAGTCAGTGACACTTAAGACATGCAAGGTATCATTGGCACATTCCACATAAAGTGCTTTCCCTTTTCATTATTCCATAATGTACCTATAGTTTACAATTCACAAGAGTAAACTTTGTTTTCCCTGCATGCTATACTGTGCACACTTACTAGTGCTGTTATGCCCTTTGTATTTTTCTTCAACAAATGTGTGCTCCCGTTGTGCAAGTTGTTATATGCTCATAAACTCACACATATGTCTGGATGTATGTAAATAGAAGAGTCTCTGTAGTTTCTGCCTCTCATTTTGCTGTTGAATCATTGTGTGAAAAAGTCTTGCAAGGATAAGGAAAGAAACACAAAGGCTGGAACCAGATGCCAGTTTTCAGAAGAAAAGCCATAACTTACTGTGAAGTGCATGCACTTTCAGTCTGATCAAACAGCTCTTAAACTGTTTTTGAAGAGCTTAAAAAATGAGTACACATGTGCCTCTAGTGTCAATGGTGTGATTATGCCACCTACCAATGTCTGAAAAGGCTACAACATGTACCTAGCCTACTGACAATAGAGTAAATTGGATGAAAGCTGGGAGGGGGGCGGAATCACCCCAAGATATGATTGCATGTTAGCTTTAGACCAAGTTTAAAACAGAAGACCTATCCCTAAGCTACCTGTACAAAGTACAAGATGATAAAGATTAACTCTCCCACCCCATGCTGCTATTAAGAAGTTTGAATACACAACTGATGCCTAGTAGTCTAAGTCATTTACACCTTTGGGACTTTCCCATGAATGTTAAGCTATTGAAAACGAACCAGACACTGTTTGTGTTCTGACCTGAAGTGCACTTTAGAAGAGAATTTTCTTCATTTCATGTTTTGCCAGTTCTCTCTGAATATAGAAAAGCAAAAGGAAGCTGTTCCTCCAAGAGACACTTAACTGCAAAAATTCATCTTCCCAGCCTAATACCTATTTTACTCAGAGGTACTATGTTCATTTGCCTTGATAGAAATGAAAAGCCTACATTTGTAGGTCGTGGAGGTGGAGAGCGCAGCAGTAGCTGCTCTTTCTGCATCTCACTCTCAGTCCTACTTAACTTAGCTGCTGCTGCTAGCTCAACCTCTGGAAAAGATTTTCCTATGACTTCATCCTGATCAAGAACTATAATATGTCTCTCCTCCATTCATTCTACTTTGGATTATACCTGGCAATCAACTCTACACATGCAAAATGCATGTTTACAGAACAGTGTGATTGCATTTTTCTTATCTGTCCTACGAATCCAATTTTCATTCTATTCTAGGAGCATAATTCTTTATAGCAGGCATGCACATCACCACTTGGATCTGGCTGATAAGAAGGGCACTCACTGCTGGATCAGATCACAGGTTCATTCTGTTGCCTATAGCAGCCAGCCAGATGCTTCAAGGAAACCCATCAGCCAGTCATAAAGACATTAGCCTTCTCTGGTTTGTATGTCATGGTAAACCATAGTAAGTTTCTAATGAATGCAACTTTCTGTGTCATTTGCCTCCTCCCTGCTAACCCATATAGCAGGTGGGGGAACTATTAACTCCCATCATCCCTGGCTATCTGTTCCAAGAGTTGACCTAGCACCTGGGGCCAAACGTTCCCCACACCTGAAAGATACCAGCTGTGATCCTTGGCTTGGTGCCATGACTGAATCAAGAACCCTAGTTTGTTTCATTCCAGATTGACTAGAGATAGTGGTTTGATGAGGTTGAAACAAAACTACAATCCCTGATTCAGTCATAATGCTAAGCCAGGGATAATGGTTTGTTCCCTCCATGTACTAGTAGGGAGACAAACAGCACAGAAAGGTGAATTCAGAGGAAACCTTTACCATTGTTTAGCTCCAGTAGCAATTGGTATTCAGATTACTGCCTTACCTGAAACTGGAGGTTCCATTTGCCTGCCATAGGTAGAACCCATTTGTTAGGTCTGTCCTCCATAATATTAATTGCTTTCCAAAAGCAGGGAAATACACAAATATTCCTGCACCCTTCTTCATGACTTACTCCTAGCCTCACAGGGTTGTGAGGATAAAATGGAGAGGACACCTACATACATTACCTTGAGCTCCTCAAGGAAAAGGTGGGCTATAAATGCAATCAATCAAGGCTTATAGTTTAGAAATTGGTAATTCTTACCATGAATTTTTGTTTGGGGATCCAGATGGAGAATATTCCTCTGATAAGGATGACATGCAGAGTCGTATAGTTCTCTGCCTCCTCTCTCAGGGGATAAGCCATCTCCCTCACCAAATCAAGTGGCAGAGCAGACAACACCACACCCCTAAACAAATTCACTCAAATAGGCAATCAACAGAGAAAACATGAGAACAGGAAGGAAAGGATACCCCAGGCCTAGAAAACGCAACTAGTCAAATAAGGGGCACCAAAACCCTAAAAAGCACCAAAGACACACACAAACACACTGATTTGGGACAACCCTCCAAAACCCCTTACTTCCAGCAAAGGAAGTGAGAGGAATGTCCTATCTCTAGACATAGTCCCCCCCCCCCAAGGCAGAAATGTTGGGAGTCTAAATAAAAGTTCACCCCCCAAAAACTCCTGTAGAACAACCACTGAGGGAGGAGTAATGACAGAAATAAAAGAGGGGGCAGCATGTGTCCTCAGACCAAAAGAAATAGTGCCCACCCAACTTGCCTCTGCTGAGTGTTAAAGAAGGGGGTCAATGAGGCCAATAGCCCCCAAATGGAAGCAGACCCACTACAAAAACTAAGGGAACTGTCAAATACAGAGCAGAATGGAGCATAAAGGATGGCAGGTGTGTGTGGAGAAAACCCTGCTCCAAAATGGAACTCCCACCTAGACAATTTATCAAGGGACCCTCCTCACAGCTGCTCCACTTCCTCAAAATGTGTGGCTGAGGTTGCCAAAAATACGGGGACAATGGGTGATCTGGGTAGTGGGAATAGCTGAAATGCCCAACAAAAAAGGCAGGGGCCAAAACTGGGTGATCTAGCAGAGAATATGATTATCTGGAAAGCCCAGGCATATGGTGTAGGAGGCTGCAAAACAAACCCCCCCCCCCAGCACTCACAGATATTGCGCAAAGCCTGTTCTAAAAGTGCTGCTGCTACTTAGTTTATTTGCAGGACATGCCAAAAACTCCAGAAGCTGCTTCACAGAAATGTGGCCAAGTAGACACTGCACACAAAAAAACAAAACAAAAACACCCCTCACTCTGTAGCCACCAGAAGGGACTAGAGCTGGAATGAAAAAAGTGAAAATGTGCTGAGGTAAAAATATAATCCAAACACTCAAAGCAAACCAGAAACACACTCACAACAACAGTAAAAAGAAAAATGAGAGGAGAGGTGGGTGAAAAAAGGCAGGAAATTGACTAAAAAACACAGCCAAAGAAACGGGAAGACAAGCCTCTATGACAGCCAATCAGGCCCAAATCTTCATGGAACACAGTCAGGATCAATTTGGGGAGGGAGATGGCGCCTCCTCCTGTACAGAAGGCAGAAGACTGTGTAGGACCCACCCTGTCAATATCAGGGGAAGAGGTCATTCCTATCAAAGGAACTGTTTACCATCTGGATCCAGCAAACATGCATTTTATTTGGGATTGCTACATGTCATTGTTTTATGTTGCTTTTTTAAATGTTTAATAGGCTTTTACATTTTTAATTCCTTTCAGTAAGATGCTGGTTCCTTATGCATGAAAAACAGAATAAAATAAGAACTAAATTATTAGAAGACTTAAAAGTGAACTTATGGTAGTGGGGCCAAGACTATTTTCTCTTTGAAAGGGTTTAGATTAATCTCCAGCAACCTAAGTGTATACTTGAAGACAAAAAAATACTGACCCTCAGGTCAGTTTCTCCACCATGCCCAGGATCTAGTCAGTTTCTTCAACTGGATCTCAGCCTCTGGAATGGACAGAACACCTCTTTCACTTTTGTACCCTGCTTTCAGGATACTATAGTTTGGACTACTATAGTTTGGACTATATATACGGACGTGGGTGGCGCTGTGGTCTAAACCACAGAGCCTCTTGGGCTTGCTGGTCAGAAGGTCGGCGGTTCGAATCCCCACGATGGAGCGGTCCCTGCTCCTGCCAACCTAGCAGTTTGAAAGCACGTCAAAATGCAAGTAGATAAATAGGTACCGCTCCAGCGGGAAGGTAAACGGCGTTTCCGTGCGCTGCTCTGGTTTGCCAGAAGCGGCTTAGTCATGCTGGCCACATGACCCGGAAGCTGTACGCCGGCTCCCTCGGCCAGTAAAGCGAGATGAGCGCCACAACCCCAGAGTCATCTGCGGCTGGACTTACTTGTCAGGGGTCCTTTACCTTTGCCTTTTATATGTGTTCAGTCGAGTTGGAATAAATATAATGGCTCGAGCAGCCTGAGGTGTAAGTGGTGGACCAGAAATTTTTGGGGTCACTTCAAGTTCCTAAGATTCTTCATATAAAAATGTTTTCCTTAATAAAATGATTATTGGGTCTTGAATTATCATGCATATTCACAAAGCTTAGCTCATCTGTAAGTTTCGCAAAGCTGAGGAGAAACAGCTTGGATGTCTGTAAGAGGTAAATGGGGGGAATACACCAGAGAAGGTGTAGTATGGATCAGAATAGAACGAACAGTGCTTTTTTTCTTTAAAAATTGTTTAGGGGTACTCTCATTTTGACTCAAGAAAATCACCATTTTATAGTTCAAATAGGGAAAAATAAATACACTAAATGGATAAAAATACAAAGATTCACAAAATGTTTAGGGGTATGTGTACCCTGCGTACCCCCCAGAAAAAAAGCACTGAGAACGAGTATGAACAGCTTTGCGACATGAATCAAACTTTGTTTTTTAACTCTGTCCTACATTACAGCACTCCCCAAGCATTCAAAGCATTTCACCACCCCAAATCATGAAGACATTTACACAATTGTGACTCCTAGTTTCTCAGCAACTATAAACAAAGCATTTAAAGTAAAAAGCAATAATTTTCACTCTGTGTGTCAACTTGTAGTTTTATGACCCCGAACATCATGACATTTAGAAGAATTTGAGATGAAGCTATTTATCCTTAGAATAGTTGTCTAAGAGACTAAGTGTATAGCTGAGTTTGACTGCCTTTCCTAAGACTGTAATCTTTCCTTCAAGACAGGAAAAAAACCATATCAATAGGGCCAAGTCATTTTAAATATGTTCTCCAGTAAAAGGTCATTTTTTATTTACAGTGTTTTCTATTTGTACATATTTATAGCAACATCAAAAAAGTATTCACAATGCTTCACTGAGTGCAAAATGCCACTTCATTATCACCTACCATCCTAATATTTCACCCACCTTTCCCCAACATTACCCAGATTGTCTTAGCATAGTTTATATCCTTCTCGCACATATCGGGCCACACTATTAAAAAGCAACCTTCAAGTGTGAAGATGAAAATTTGCACATCTCAGCTGTATTCAACACAGTTTTAGGCATATCTATATTTCAAAGTAAATGGATATGCACATGAGTGATGGAGGCATGACAGCAATATCGGAAGTGCAGGTGTAATAATAATCCAGAGTGCAAAAGCAGCAGCCAGGCTAAGGGAGCCTTCCCTTCTTCCCACCCCTTTATTTCTAAGGAGTGGCTTTGGACAAACCCGACAAGGAAGTGATTTTTCTCAGTATTATTAAGGCTACAATCACGTTAATGACTTAAATAAGGCTTTATTTCTGAGGTACTAGTTGGCAGGTAGGCACACACCGTGCAGACCTGCAGAAGTCCAACCCCAAGAAGCTTGTAGCAATGACACTGAGAAATGGCATCACTTACTACTATCCCTGAAATCACTATTACTTGCCTTTCAGAGTAAAGCAATACATTAAAGACTTATATAAAAATTCTGGTGTTGTTTTGTAGCCTCCTTTCAGTTTATTAACCTTCCCAGCCAGAAGCCCTAACTCTAACCTTTGCTTTGACTATAAATGCGATGTGCCTAGTTATTAATTATAAATAAAAGTTTGGGATGACCAAAGCTGGTGAGTGAAATGAGATTAGCCTCTGACTGGTTCTCTTGTCCCTTGACATGAACAACTTTGGACTGAGCCCACAGAAAACTTACTGGTGAACCAAGAGGCCTGAAAAAGATAGTAAGCATTTTTGCAGAATTGAAAACATCCTACTAATCATTTTGTACTTTTGCTGGAGGAAGCGTTTTGTCCCATCATCATGCACTTCTGGAAAAATAAAAAAGTAAAAAGATTTGGTGTCTGTTTTTCACCCAGATCTTCTGTGGAGTTGTCCTCTCACGTTCATCACTGCACGGTTTCAAACAGCAGCCGCCAGTTGTTGTTTTTTACTTTAATCAATCTACCATCACAGCTTCAAGTCATCTAAAAACAACGCAGAGCTTTTTAAACAAGTGTAATTTCTCTGAGGCAGCAATGGCACTGGCACGGGGACTGAATTTTTCTTGCTGGGTAACCCAGCAGGTATGATTTCCACAAATTCAACCTTGGTATCAAGTGTACTTAAGGCTCCACCTTGGGTTCTCTGAATTTTGCTTTCCCAAGTCCAGGGAGCTGGCGCTAGTAACACACGGCAGTAGGAGGCTAGCGTTAGTCACATTACATGTGCTACCAGTCATCTAGATGTCACTTCATTTTGTTTCAAAAGAGGAAGTACAGGTACATTAAGCTGAGGTTTAACAAATGCATATATTTTACTTAAAAACATTCATCTGATCAAAATAAACTTCATGGGACAAAACTTTTTAAATAACATTTCAATTCAAATCGTATATAATTCTTTAAAGTTTTCATACAGCAAAGAATGGTTAACCCTTGAAAATCTGTAGAAAAAACACAAAAAGGAAAACAAAAGCTCTGAGGTATCACACCCACCCAGACACAGCCACAACTGGCTGTGGTATAAGCAGAAAATTGTAGGCCCAAAGGAAAAAAGATGACTGATTGTTCTAGTAGAGTTCAGGTAGCTCAGGAAAATAATCCCAGAAGAGTCCTCTGAGTAAAGGAACTACCTCAAAAAAGTCCTCAAGTGCATTGGAGACCTGATCACTTAAACTGCTCCTGCCAAGCAGCTCCCTGCACCTGAGAGAAATGCAGCCCAAGGTGCCTTGTGCAAAAGATAAGGAATTAGGTGCGGCTATTTCCCGTTATTCCTTATTATATAGCTTTGAGAGTTGTACGGACAGTTCGACTTGTCTTTGATCATGCAAGGTACTGCTGGAGTGCTGTCTTTGCCCTGTAAGGAAAAACACCCGTCAGCTACTGGGATGACAAAAGTACACTTATAAAATACAGGATCTTTAACGGTGTCACTATGCAAATAGCCAACTGCAGTAGTGGAAAACTGAGTCAATGAAGTTTCTCACAAAATTAATCAGCATTTCTTCTGAAATTCTCTAATGGCTTGTCAAAAGTTTGTTTTGGATTGAAATCAACAACTATAAACCAAGAATCCCAATAGTATTTCAAGCAAGTGACTGCTTTAGGAATCCAACGATACTTCAGTTAAATATGATAAATAGAGGAATAATAGAAAGGGATACTTCCAATAAAGCAGGTTTTTAGATCACCCTTTAATAATTTGTACTGCCCATTTGCAGTTTGTGGAGGGATAAAGACATGCCAGAAAGGTATATAAATTTCAGCCTTTGTTTGAAAGAGGAAAAGCCCAAACTCTCATGCAGAACTTGTCCCTGTAGGATATGAAATCAAAGTTAAATCTTCTGTGATATTTCAGACCTGTTGATTAAACTATTTTTGAAAGACAAGGGGCAACTCTAAAGTTTGCAGGAAAATAAACAGTAACAATATCCCATTTACAAGAAGTGCATTTTCACTAATAGCTCTGCACTGTCAAGTCCAAGTATCTAATCTTATCTGCATAGACCACTGCAATGAGTTTTAAAAGTTACGAAGCTCCATAAAATTTGGTTTTGGAATAGTTTTATACTTACTTATCACAAAGATTTGGATCTGATGACTGACTCAATTTGTGTAGAATATCTACTATTCCAATATCTCTGAGTTTATCCTGACGGTCTTGGGAACCTAAGACAAAAACACTGCATATTGTTAATGATGTGTTCTTGCAGTTTGTCAAGAACAACTAAAAAGTTGCAAGGAATGTAATACAATCCTATGTAAAGAATTCTTACAGTCAGAATACCACTTAGCTCCAGCTCCCACGTGCACACACAAAAATTCAGTATCTCATCCCATGTGTTCACTATGTGAATGAGGATTAGGAGATGAGGACCTTCTTTAATGTCATCATCCATTAGGCAAATCAGTACTAGAATGCAGGACCTTCTAGTGGCAGCCCCTTATTTCTGAAACTCCCTTCCAAAGGAGATAAACCAGATCTGTGCCACTTGGCCAACTAAGAGAATTGTACATTTTGCAGTTGCAGTTTACTGACTTTGAGAATTATAAACTTACAATATTATTAATTTCCATACACATTTGACAGTTGATTACAGTAAATGAAATAAGTGATCAACAGCTCCTTGGAGGAAGGTGTAATATAAAAAATAGAAGAAATAGAAATAGAAATGCATTTTACTCTTCCAATAAACAATAGCTATTCCATGCTTCTAATTTAGGTATTTCTTTCTAATCTCCAGTATTTGGCATATATGATCATTGCTGTTGTAATAATGAAGGATAATTCTTGATAATTCCTATTTAACAAAAAAATTTCAAGCCAATAATACTACAATGTCCAAATTCAACTACAGTGGTGCCTCGCAAGACGAAATTAATTCGTGCCGCGAGTCTTTTCGTCTTGTGAAGCACTGTCCGTCGCAACTGCGCCTCTTCAAACGGCTTTAAGAAAAAAGAGAACAAACTCGCAAGACGTTTTCGTCTTGCAAAGCAAGCCCATAGGGAAAATCGTCTTGCGAAGCAACGCAAAAACCGAAAAACCCTTTCGTCTTGCGCGTTTTTCGTCTTGCGAGGCATTCGTCTTGCGGGGCACCACTGTATACAATAATTCTGTAGAAAGCATTTCCTATATTTAACTAATGTGTTTTATATGTGACTTAATGTGAACATTCCTAGCACAGATTTGGATCTCAATATTGTGTTGTATCTAACCCTGCATGAGTGGAGTTTCATATATGCAAAAGGACCTTCCCTTCCTCTCCTCCTCGCTCTGCAGCACCGAGAAGAGGAAAGGGAAGTCTGCTCTGTGCACAACTGCAGCATTGGATATAATGCAATGGAACTACTTAGTGCTGAATATTCCTGTGAGCAGATTTATATCAGAAAGAATTTTGCTGCTGCAAATCAGCCTCTGCTTGTATGCAGCATTTGGTAGCCCTGATGAAAATCTTAACATGAATGGCTGCTTTTGCAACACTTCCATTTTCTGAAGACAGTGCAAATATGACTCCAGACTCAACATCTTGATTTCTTCACCTCAAGATGTTTCATGTTTCAGTCATAATTTAGCTACTGGCATTTCCACATTACTTTAATTTTTCCCCAGTCAGTATGTCTTCATAACTTCCCTTGGTATCCAGGGAAGGTGAATATGGTTGTTCAGTTTACCTTTCTTTTAATCTACTCATCCCCATACTGAGATGAAAATGAATTCCACATGCTAAACAGCCTATCTTTGTTTCTTCTTACATAGGCTAAATTGGGGGCACCCCCCCCCCCCGTGAAATTAAGAGTCTTTCAATGGTTTCCCTACACCTCTGGAAGTAATATACAAGGTTTGAAAAACATTTTAGGGACAACACAGGTAAGTATATTTTACCTTCTTCTTCATTCCATATAAGATTAGATACACAAAACATGGCAGCCAGCTGAAGTTTAGCATTCGAATGACTCTAAATATGAACAGAAAGGGGTTTAGATATTAGAATTAAATGTTTAAAAATGTGTTGTTTCTCTCAAAATTACCCCCTTCAAGCAATCAGAAACAACATTCACAGCGTGAGGAGGGAACTACTGCCCTTCAAGAGGAGGGAAAACATTACTAAGAGGGTGCATCTTGTGCTCTGGAAAATTCTGCAGACAGCTGTTAAGTTCCTATTGTGCAACTAAATGAGAGCCACAAAGAAAATCAGTATTTCACTCTGAACTATTAAAAAGGTAGAAAACCCACCTTTTTAACTGAACATATGAAGCTGTCTTGTAGTATGTCAGACCCAGCTACCTGAATCACTATTTGAACTAGCAGCAGCTATCCAGTCTCAGATAGTGCTCTCAAGTCCTATCAGAGAGCCTTTTAAATGGAAGATGCCATTATGTTAGATCACATACAGAAGGTAACACTGAGTTGTGGCCCCTACGCAAAGGATTTTGTATATGGCAGAAATGCCTGTTCAATGAAATTACATACCATGTAATATTTTATTTTTTGCAAGATGTCATCATTTGTCATAATAAGTTCTTTAGCTGTTGTTCCATCTGCTATGTTGGCAAGTATACATAACGTCTGGAGGGGGAAAGGGGAGGACAAAAATAAAAGGCATTGAAAAAGCAGTCAATTGTAAAGTTATAATGACAGTTTCAATAGTTACTTAACTGAGGCCACACAGTGTACCTAAAAGTAACTTAGTGTGAGATCTTGTCCTGGGGCGAGCACACCATTTTACACCTCCTCTAGAGACCCCTTGCCAGCCCCCACAATGGGTTCAGGACGAAAAGGGAGAGAGGGGACTTGCTCCCTGTCCCATTTGTCCCTTGCAACTATCATCAGGGCTTGCCTCCTTCCTCACATCTCTCCCTATAGCTCTATAATTCACTGCAGGGTTTTGTTATTTTTACTAGGTTTATTAGCACACTGCTTTCTTTCTTAACTTCCTGCCCCAGCGAGCTAAGAGCGTCAACCTGCTTATTTCCTTTTGCTGTCTCAACATTTCCCTGGCAATATGTATGTCAGTTTTAGAAATTTTGCCTGTGGGATATTTTTTTTCTTAAGAAGGATGAGGAACTCTTCAGAACCCTTAAATCTTCACCTTCAAGGTCCACATGTCAGGAAGTTACCAATAAGATTTGTGCAAACATCCTTAGAATGCTCACCAAATCCAGGTTTTCTAGACATAATATTTCTTTGTTCAACAAAGGTATACACCATCCTGCCTATTATGTTATATATGTATGATCAATACAAACAATGCATACCTGTTCTTTGACTTCTACGTTGTGCTCTCCTTCCAAAATGAGGGTCACTGCTTGCATGATTTGCTTCCCATGAGTACTTATTATCTGATCTATGTGCTGCCAAGTTTCAAAATATAGCATTAGAAAAAACCAATTTTTTAGAAGTCGACAATTTACTTTTTTTTTTTTTTTTACAAAAAAGCACGCCATAACAGAGTTCTTATTGCACATGCACTCAAGGCTGGGCTTCCCTCGTGCTTGATCCGGAGGCTGCAGTTAGTGTATTTGGCAAGGATTGTCATAAGGAAATGTTAATAATGCTGGAAAACCACATCCCTCTACCGTCAAACAAATCCTACAAAGTACATTTAACAAATCAAAGGAATTAGAAACTTCTCCTAGAAACTGGTCAAATTTAAAAGTGGGATCATTACACAGAACAGCTTTCTAGAAGCCGATGAGTTTTTTTAGGTTAAAGATGACTTTAAAAGGGATATATAAAGGTGAAACACAAAAAAAAAATATCCAGCAGACCCACTGAAATGATCATGACTAAGTAACAGCCATTAATTTCAACAAGTCTACTCTGAGTAAAGTTTAGAATGCCATTCCTAAAGTTTAAGTTGCACTTCGTTTAAAGACTAAAATTTCTCACAATCGAATTAGTCAGATCTGGAGATATTGGGTGGCATTCTAAGTATAGCTAAGGAGATCAATTCCTCAAGGCAAGAATTTCTGCTTGCCTGATGGAGCAGCCTCCTCTCTTCTTCCCCCATGTGCTGCTCTAGGGGTTTTCCTGACCCTCCAAGAACCAGGGGGTGGAGAGCAGGTAGAACCGAGGGAGGGAAAGCCCTGCTGTGCTAGTAGGACTCATTGTGCTGGCTCCTGCTAACAAAAGTATTTGGTTGAATCTGGCTCATTGCTTATAGTTTTAAAACTAATCTGAATAATTTCATAAAGAGTAGCTTGTGGCAACTTTTATTCCCATACCTAAGAAGAATGTTTCTGTTTAACTACTGTACTTTTAAGATCCCTCTCAACACCAACATTCCATGAAGGATCCAAGTGAGCAATAATCATGTGTAATTTGGTGTGTAGATTAAGATCATGTACCACTTCAACAACAATTTGTGCTATTTTTCAGCATTCTACCAATATTTCCACAGTCTCTACCATGGATATGTAACAAGTCAAAGATTGACTTCCTTTAAAGATAAAGATATTTGTATTTACAGCCTGATTCACAAAATACTGCATCTCACAAGAATGATCCCTCTGTTTATTACTTTCAGCTGAGAAAGCTTTTATTCCACAAGGCTCAGAGGATGTGGTACTAGGGATTTAGGAAACACTTTGCTCTAGTCATTGCCATGGCTTTCTTTATATTGTAGTCAAAACAAAAAATTTTTTTTCCTTCCAGTAGCACCTTAAAGACCAACTAAGTTAGTTCTTGGTATGAGCTTTCGTGTGCATGCACACTTCTGAAGAAGTGTGCATGCACACGAAAACTCATACCAAGAACTAACTTAGTTGGTCTTTAAGGTGCTACTGGAAGGAAAAAAATTTTTTTGTTTTGACTATGGCAGACCAACACGGCTACCTATCTGTAACTGTATTTATATTGTAGGTTGATCAAGAACTGTTCTCAAGCTGTGATGAAGGTGAGTGCTGTGACCTCACTCCAGTGCCAGGTGTATGTAACCATATGAGTGATATCAATTTAAAGGAACTGTCCACTAATACTTTTTTTAAAAAAATAAATCAAAATGCTGTTACATTATTTTACTTACCGGGCGAGTAGACAAAAGATTTCTAAGTAGTCCCAATGTCTTCATTAGTACATTTACATCAGAATCGGAGAGTAACTGGAATAATTGCTCTGTACTCAAGCCTCGTAAGATGTCTGCTTTGATCTTCTGTTCTGCTTGAAATGCCATATTCTAAAGATGATAGATAAAAAATAATCATCCCATTTTTTTTCCACAAAAGGACACAATTTCATTACAAAGACTATTGCAATCTGCTACATACATAAAAACAATTATAATGTACAAGGAACAGCAAGCAAGTTTCTCCATATCCTTGAAAACATCCTAGGGCTCAACAAGACTTTTAGTTTAAGATTTTCCCACTGATCCCATTTTCAATATAATTGTGGTGTCATCTTGGGGAAAGGAAACAGGGTGCAGCCATAGCTATCGGATTAACATTAATTCTTACCATTAAAGCCCAAACTCCATTCACCCTCAAGGCAAGATTGTCGCTCTGGGTTAAACTACAGAGAAGTTCTATGGCTCCTGATTCTAAAATAGGCTATCAGGACAAAAACAAAACAAACAAAACCACAATCATTTTGTTATAATCTCACGTTATAAATTTGCCATACATGCAAATACAATTATGCTACTTTTAGGTGCCAATCCATAAAATGCACACTGGTTTTTAAGTTGTTTACTTGCAGTTTGGAGATTTATCACACAGCTTAGAAATACAGTGGTACCTCAGGTTAAGAACTTAATTCGTTCTGGAGATCCATTCTTAACCTGAAACTGTTCTTAACCTGAAGCACCACTTTAGCTAATGGGGCCTCCCGCTGCCGCTGCACAATTTCTGTTCTCATCCTGAAGCAAAGTTCTTAACCCGAGGTACTATTTCTGGGTTAGCAGAGTCTATAACCTGAAGCGTCTGTAACCCGAGGTACCACTGTATGGGGTGATAACCAACTAAGTTGTGCTAAGAGTAGATCCACTGAAATAAATTTAAGTGACTTTAAGTTCATTTATTTTGATGGGCCTGTGGAGAGTATGGCTAATGCTGGATATCACTCATGATATAAATGTAGCTGAAGCAGGTGGATAGACTACCAGAGAACTGTTAGGATTCTTGCTCTGTGTTTGCAGTTATGGGATTGTTTTATCACATGACAGTGTGTGTTTTCATTCCACAGTGTGGGAAGTGATGGAGACAGGATGTTTGGTTTACTGTGTTTCCGTGATGTGGGACTATTGTCCTTTGTTCTCTCTCTTTGCTGTCTGATCAGAAAGAGAAAGGAGCTAAGTCAGAATGCTCCGAGTGTATTATATGTAAATAAAGTAATTAGCCAAAATGCTGTGCTGCTGAGTTGGTTACGCAGACTGCTAATACTCTGCTGGTTCCAAAGCATGCCGATGCCTCTTGACATCCGTCACTATGATGTTCAGTCTGGAGAAAGCTTTTGAAGCTCCCAAACGACCGACCAGGAGGGGGAGAACATGCCAGTCGGGCAGGTGTTTCTGCCAGGGTCCTACATGCAAGTAGTGCCATATCACCATTAAATTATATTTAGAAGCATTATTCCAGGTGCTGAACAGCTTGGTAAATCAGGGCTTTGTGAAAAAATCCTTTAAAGCTGGAAATCAAAACTGGAAAGGACCACAGAGACTTCAAATCCCAAGAAAGAACTCTATCCACATCAGTCCAGTGCCTGTTGATTCAGGACACACTTTTTATGTCATAAAAAAGAACATAACACCAATATATTTTTCTGGTTAAAAAAACCAAACCTCTTTGCTTGGAGAAAATTCCAAGAGAAGATTGCATAGAGTGGAAGATGCTACCACTAAGATTTCATCTGGAGCATTCTGTAAAACCTAAGGAGAGATGGAGGGAAAACAACACTATTGTTATAGTGCAGAGTCTAGACCTGATTGTGGGCTGGGTGAGGGGCTTATACCCTGAAGCTGAATCTTGGGAAGATGGGGGACTTGCAAGTGAGTAGTTCTACTGTCCAAAATACAGGTAAGTTATCTGTTTTGGATAGGGCTGCACCTCACCTGAATATTCAGGTATGTTAGTCTGGGAATACTGTACTCCTTGATCTATTATTGTCACTGGAGGCTCAAGTAGCCTCAGTGACCAGGATGGCTTTTTTTTAGCTTTGGCTGATGCATCAGTTATGACCATTCCTGGACAGGGATAGCTTGGCAGCAGCAGTCCATACACTGGTAACCATGTGATGGGAATATTGCAGTGTGTTCTGTGTGGGCCTGCCCTTACATTTGGTCTGAAAGCTGCAGCTACCACAGAACGTGGCAGTGCCCTTGTGGCCAGGGTTGACTTCCATCAACAAATTAATATCAGTTAAAAGACCTGAACTTGCTGCTAGCATGTTACTAGGTCTAATTTAAAGTTTTACTGCTAGTGTATAAAGCTTTAAACAACTTAGAATCAGCATTATCTGAGAGATCATTCCCACCCACCCCTGCAATGCATGACTGTGGTCATGCATTGGAGCCCTCCTTGTGGTGACACACGCACTGGAGGCTTATTCCATGATGGCAGTGTAGAAAAGCACTGTTTTATGGACCCCGCTGCCAATTTGAGTTACACAGGCTCTGACATTATCCAGATTTCATCCAATGCAGAAAAGCTATTTCTATAGGCTTTCTCAGAAGGATGCTTTGATTTGCAGGCAGTCTCTGACTCCTTTTTCAGAACTGTTTTAGCTGGTTTTACATATTGCATTTTTATTGCTTTACACCACTATGTTATTTCATAATATCCTAGTAAAGTGCACTCCTGATTGTTCAGTGGCAAGCAAGGCTTGCTGTCAGTGTCAATCAGTTGACAGTGAGCCCTTCTGAAGCTGTCAACTGATATAATAAAGAATAACAAACACAATTATTTTTCAAGTGTACATGTACCTTCATTAAAGGTTTCCATACAGCATGGTCTTGGAAACTAGTTCGGAGCTGCTGCACGGATCGTGACAAACTGTGCAAACATCTGCAAAAGAAAAAATGTAGTATTAATTACAAGGAAGCCTTTTCCAAGGTTCAGAGGATCCCTGTTCAATGGGGTGAGGACAGAGAAAACTTTTACCAGCAGTAACTCAGTTTTCAGAAGCCGTTGCCACCCAATTTTCAGGAATTCCCCCTTCCTCTCACTCACTACAGCCAGGTCCCTCAACCCTTAAGAAAGGCTTTTTGGGTGGCAGACAGAGAGAAGAAAGGGCAAGAAAGTCCACTTCTTCCATACTACTTCTACAAGTTTAGTGCTGAAGCCAACCAACTTCCAAGATAATTTTCATTCCTCAGATAACCTTGTGAGAAACGTTTACAGAAAAAGTAATAACACAAAAATTACTGAGAATTATCTGAAAATTAATTCATCTTGCTTTTCAAGCGATAGTTATTGCGGATTTGTAGTTTTAAATGTTTTAAAATCAATGTATTTCCTAGCTAATGAAGTGAAAAATAGTAAGGCAAAGCACCCTGGATGTAAGTCTACTCACATAAGGTAACTTCATACCTGACTGCAGCTAAGCGCACCTTGATGCTAGATTCAGACAAGCCATTCACAATCCGATCCATCATATTTTCAGTTTCAATTATCTGAGGGAAAAGTTATGAAATCAAATCAGTTAGCTGGAACATGTGGCAGTAGAATAATTCAATCTCCAAAACAGAACATGGCATCTGGTACATTTAGCTCAATCTTCTAAACTCTACAGAGAACGTATAAAAATGTTAACTGGAAAAAATGTTATTTCCCCAAAATAGAAATTTCTGGGGGAAATGTTTCGCACCTGTACAATGACACTTAGTAATGCAGATTTACATTTTAATATGTATAATATTTTCACAATATTTTTGGAATATTTTCAGCCATCACCTTTTCTTTTTTTAATAATATTTTCTATTAAGTTTACATTTTACCATAATCACAATCCATTAAATAATCTCATCACCAATAACATTGCTCAAACTTAGCTTCGACTTCCCCCCCATCCCACTCTCTGGCTTTCATAAATATTCACTTACATCTTAGCATTTCTATAACCTCCTATTTACTTTCTTTCTATCTTAATAAAATTTACCTTATTAATTGTAAACCAGCTCCCAATATTACCGTATTTTTCGCCCTATAGGATGCAACATCCCATAAGGCGCACCTAGTTTTTTGGGGGGGAAATAAAGGGAAAAAAATTATTTCCCCCCCAGGCGCGGGGCTGGGGCGGGGGAAGCTCGAGCTTCCCCCGACCCCAGCCCCCAAACAGGCAGCTCTCTGCAAGCCGTGGGAGCGCTCCCGCTGCTTGCTGAGAGGTCCGCGAAGCCTGGACGCGCTGAGCTCAGCGCGCGCAGGCTTCAGCATGCAGGCAACTCTCCACAAGCAGCGGGAGCCCAGCGCTGGGCTCCTGCTGCTTGCGGAAAGTTGCGTGAAGCCTGGAGAGCGAGAGGGGTCTGTGCGCACCGACCCCTCTCGCTTTCCAGGCTTCAGCGAAAGCCTGCATTCGCTCCATAGGACGCACACACATTTCCCCTTCATTTTTGGAGGGGGAAAAGTGCATCCTATAGGGCGAAAAATATGGTAACATTACAAAATATTTTAACTCAAACCTACAAACGTTTTCAGGTGTTTACAATGTTCTTCCATATATTGTATAAATTTACTTCAGTCCTTTCAGCCATCACCTTTTCATATGAAAAACTTCATGCTGCAAATAGCATGTCTGGGCACAGGCTGCGACCATTTTTCATGGGGGTTCCATTTCTGGCTTCCGGGAGCATCAGTGGAGCACGCATAAATCCACCTTGCCCTGTTTCGCCCTCTTCCGGGTACAAAAGGACCCACAGGCTTGTGGTCAGGCATCAATTTGACACATGCAAAAAGGTCACCACTTATACTATGTTTTCTTTGTGACAAAGAATGTGGTAAAAAGGTAAAGGGACCCCTGACCATTAGGTCCAGTCGTGGCCGACTCTGGGGTTGTGGCGCTCATCTTGCTTTTATTGGCCGAGGGAGCCGGCGTACAACTTCCGGGTCATGTGGCCAGCATGACTAAGCCGCTTCTGGCAAACCAGAACAACGCACGGAAACGCCGTTTACCTTCCTGCTGGAGCGGTACCTATTTATCTACTTGCACTTTGACGTGCTTTCGAACTGCTAGGTTGGCAGGAGCAGGGACCGAGCAACGGGAGCTCACTCCATCGCGGGGATTTGAACCGACGACCTTTTGATCGGCAAGTCCTAGGCTCTGTGGTTTAACCCACAGCGCCACCCGCGTCTCTAAAGAATGTGGTAGGGTCTCCTAATTCACTTCCTTAAAGTCACATATCTATTTGTGTACAGAGTATTTCCCAGATAGTGAAAGAGTAATGTTCCATACCGGGGGTGGTAACCTGCCCCATCCCCTCCACCTCCCCTTAAGGGCTGCACTGCCTCAGGAGAAAGTGATCCCAGGGCCACATACCAACAGTGGGTGAGACCAAAGTATGTAAGGATACACCCTACTTAATTACTTAAATACTTACTTACTTACATTCATTTACACCCACATACACCCACACCTTTGTCTCCATTACTACACACTGAAAAAGCAGTGCCTCCCTCCTTAGGCAGCTGCATCACTGTTTCCTACTTATCAGCCAAGGGAGACTTTAGGAAGGGGAGATTTATGTCTCCTTTCCTCACAATGCATCCCTAACAGCACTGCTCAGCTAACTGGAGGGAAATAGCGCAGTGGCTGGAAAGACGGAGCAATGCCTAGAAAGAGAGAAGCAGACCAGCTGGGAAGGCTTTGCAAGAAAGATGCAATTGTCCCACAGGCCAAAGGTTCTACACCACCTACGTAGTTTACCTAGTAAATGCAACATTACTTCACAATGCTCATTTGTTACTATTATTTTTTGCATGCTGTTTCCTGAGTGTCAGACGTTTCTGTAGCTATTATTACATTAACCAGTAACAAGCGAGACACACCAATGGAAATACTTTCCCTTCTTAGGGTGTACTCTCCCACCCCAACCTCACTGGATATGATTCCACATTCACACAACTTTTCAGGAGTGACAACAGCAGAATGGCTATCAGCTGCTAAGAATGGTGACTCTTGTATATATCTAGACCCCTGTCCAATAATGATGCAGAAAGTTACGGAAAGGAAGAATAGCAAAGAAGGGTTTTTTAATGTGTCTTGCGAAAGTGTCTGAAGGTGAAAAAAAACTGGGGTCTGGCTAACTAAGGATGGAAAGCAAGTTCAGTAGAGTTTAAACAAGCAAGAAAAAGGAAGACCACCAACCTGTATCTCAGCGTTACTACAGTAACTCAGCATTACTTAACCTCGGGTTAAGAAGTTAATTCGTTCTGGAGGTCCATTCTTAACCTGAAACTGTTCTTAACCTGAAGTACCACTTTAGCTAATGGGGCCTCCTGCTGCCGCTGCGCTGCTGCTGTGCGATTTCTGTTCTCATCCTGAAGCAAAGTTCTTAACCCGAGGTAATATTTCTGGGTTAGCGGAGTCTGTAATCTGAAGCGTCTGGAACCCGAGGTACCACTGTAAGTCTTTTGCCAAGGACACACAATCGCTGTACTTGTCTGGAAGGTCAGGGCAACTGCTTTGACTGGAATATACCACTTCCTGTCTGCAAGCTATTGGTATTGGAAAAGCCATTCACACCAAGACTCACCTTCTTTCTTATATCTTCATCATTCGCTCCAAGTGCAGCATAGAGCTTGAATGCAGCCTGGCGCAGTTCATGAGCATGCTTTAGGTCATGATCAAGCTATTAAAAAATAATAATAATCAAATTCAAGTTATACTTAAATTGCAATCTTTTGGCTGTTGATAGAACAGTGTCCACTTTCCAATGTCTAAGTAACAAGAGAGTGAAATAAACCAAAGCCTTGGGCAATATACTTTTTAGGCCCCTTCTGCTACCACCTATTAAGAGTCACATTTGCACCTGTCAATGTTTGCTGCGTTTGTACCAGTGAATACTGTTCACAGTTTATACAGCTGGGACTATATTCTGTGTCTTGCCCCAAGTAGTACTCATTCTGTTTTGCTTAGTGATCCAGTTGGGATCTTACAAAGAACGTACTAATTAAAACACTGAACAACCCAGGCAAAAAGGCATTTGATTACAGCAACAAAGAAAACTGGGATATCTTATACCTCCTTGCATCTAATTATTAGCCAATCAATGAGAACTGAGTGCCCAGCTACTATATATTTTAATCTTTCACACACAATCTCCCCACATACTTTTGGGAAGTTTCCGAATTTATTGATGACATACCCTTTTTATATCAGTGATGGCACTCACTGAACTTGGATATTTGAAGTAGTCAGCAAGCATTGCAATAAGGTGGTCAGTAATACTGGCGATTCTTTGTAGCTCAATATCTGCTTCAATCAAATAGGCAAGAGTTTCTGCTCCATCTACTCTCTCCTCTAGTAGCCTCTCCTTACTACACATCCGCGCCAAACATGGTAGTGTCTGGAAAGTACAAAAACTTTGATTATTATTTTGAAGTAACTCATCTATACATGCTTTTGAAATTTGTTAGGTTTGTCATTTAGATCAACTTTCAGATAAAAAAGACATTTTCTAAGCATAGATCTTCTCAGAGATCTAGACAAGTCTCTGTACAAATGCAAAATTTAAAATAGCCACTGCCATTAGTGTTCCTGTACCATCAAAGTAACTTGTACAAACAATACAAATTTATATGCAGCTAGAAACCTGCAAAAAAATTTAACTGTCTAATATCCACTTAGACTTACCAAGATTTACTTCATCTGCTGTACACAGCTTCATGATTTAAAGGCCAAATGACTTAGCACTGAGATGGAACAAAGTTATCCAAAAGCAAACTGGTCAATAATTCACTTATGGTAGTGGTCATAGGGACTGAAACAATCTACTTCCCCTGCAATAACTTTGAAAAATAAAGTGACACCAGAATGCATGGTAATTTCTCTCCTACAGGGAGCCTTCACAAAATCAAGACCAAGACAAGTACTAATCCTTAAATATTAAGAGATACAAAACATCATTTTTCTACTACGGGCCTGAATTTAATGACTGGGCTGCTAGCCACAGATAACCAGGCTGATGGAAGAAGGATGGATCTGTGCCAGCCATATAGGAAGGGAATCCCTTTCTCCTGTGAACACCACAAAACTGTGTGGAATGGCAGAGGAAGAATACATCACTTTGCCCCTCTCAATATACACCCTATTTCCTCTTGACTTCTGTTGGCCTAGCCTAGTTTTTGGTAGTATGGTTCTGAAATATACACATCTAAGTACAGCTATATGCTTAATCAACTTACCTTTAACACAATGCAGGTATCATCAGTGCGAATTGCTCCAGCTCTGCACATGTAAGTAAGGCTACAATGAAACATCAAAATGCTGATTAACTGACTCATGTAGTATATACAGAGAATTGTTTTTTTTTTAAAAAATCATTAGAAGGCTTACACTACCTTAGAGAGAACTACAGACCTAATTTACCCACATTGTCAGAAGTATAAAGTATGTTTTAGATTTTGTTTTGTCTCATTGCTGGATGAACCATTCAGCAGTTAAGGGGACACGTTTTAAAAACAAATGAAATAGTAAAGCTCTGGAAAGCAGAAGAGGAGTATCCTGACCCTTGTTAGAGCAGCTATAAGCTGGTGGGGAGGAAAGCTATACTAAAGTGGAACGCAGGAAGCTGCCTTATAACAGGTCAGAGAATTTGTTCATCTAGCCCATACAGTCTATACTAATGGGCCACCAGAGCTTTAGGCAGAGACAGCCCACTCCCATTATCCCCTTTAACTGTAGATGCCAGTTACTGAAGCTGGAACTTTTTTCATGTAAATCTTCTACTCCACCACTGAGCAAGAGCCCCTGTTGGTAGTGCCATAGTAGTGTGTGTGATCAAGTGGACACAACTACATAGTTTAACTATGTGCTCTGTGAAGAAGTACTTTGTTTTGTTGGTCCTGACTCTTTGCAACATTCAGCTTCACTAGATGTCCCCGAGTTCTAATGTTATGAGAGGGAGAAAAATTGCACCTGTGCGTGGATCCAGGAGCATTTCAGAGAAAGCTACCATCAGCATCCTACCTAGCAATCTAAAGTTCACTTCCTGGGCCTCATAACTACATTTGCCCATGTCATTGTGCCAACATGCACCAAGATCACCAACTCCTACCAGGCTAGCTAGACAACAAGCAACATCTGCAACCTTCACATTAGGTGGGCAATCTGCATGCCCAGGTATTTAATGCTGCTGTTGTGTGAGCAGAACATAATTCTTTCCCTTCCTCTCCTGCCCACCTTCAGCACTTCTTCACGCCCTTATCTACTCCAGAGGCTTGGAGGACCCTCTTGAGCAGTCCCACGGTGAGAGTGGAATACAACCCTTTGATTTTGCTAATTTGCTGTATGGGTTGACACAGTTGTGTATTCATAATTTCTTGTAACAAGTAAACATGTGTAGTATTTAAAGCAGGTTTCCTCAACCTCGGCCCTCCAGATGTTTTTGGCCTACAACTCCCATGATCCCTAGCTAGCAGGACCAGTGGTCAGGGATGATGGGAATTGTAGTCTCAAAACATCTGGAGGGCTGAGGTTGAGGAAGCCGGATTTAAAGTGTTACTTCTTCTTGAGCCTGAAGAATATTACCATTTGGCTGATGTGAGCTGCATTTCAATAGGCTTGTCTCTTTGTAACATCTTCACAAAAATCTGTGGTAATAGTTCTCCATCAACCAACACTGAAAATGAGAAAATCGAAGTGTCAGGAATTAACTAAATTGTAATTACTTAGCAAAATTGCAATTACTTTGTGAATCTGTATATTGACAGCAAAGTGCTCAGCTTACCATTTACGAGAGTCAATGATACCTGGGGGTTTTCAAAGGCTAGAACTGCAAAGCATTTCAGTGCTTGCATTCGAACCTGTATAAAAACACACATTTATAAATTTATGTTTTATGTAAGGTCAGTCAAAGCTACTATCACTTAAATATTTGCCCAAAGTCCACTGAAAATGTGGTGGAAATACAGAGGAAGTCCTTTAAAAAAGCTAGGAGGGCTAAGTGATTAGAACCACAGTTCTCAAACTGAGAGGTAGCCCTGCCAAAACAGAATCTGAATCATCACTAAAGCAGAAGTCATCTTCTCCTTCACTCTGAAACTTTTGTGAACTCTAGTTTGCACAGAATGAGTGTTCACCCACATCTCCCTGCTCCTTCCCAATCAGTATAATGAACGAGTCTCCTTTTTTCTGAACAAGAGTTAACACTGCCAGTCCCACGTTCTTCATTCTCCTCCCTTCCATTTGACATGCTGCAAGGGCCTGTCAATCAGCTTCTTCTTTGACTCTCTACCCTCCCTTGCATCATAATTGCATTTGATACTTGGGCAGTTACTTTCCCACATAATGTAAACAGGCTCAGTGCAGCCTAATTTGAGAAATGATCTTTGGCTACTTATAATGAGTCAAAATAAAATGCCCACAAGGTTTCTCACTGCCAATTAATATAAGGCTAAGCGCACAGGGGATTTTCACTTTCCAGAGCTATCAGGAAACCCCCTTTTCAGGGAAGTGTAACTCTACGAGTCAACGTCTAAATGCACTGAACAGAACATATTTCTGATTAAAATTACAGGATGTTCCATTCCGAAAGAATGCAACAGAAGCCTTAATATTTGGAACTTGCAGAGCATTTGTATCCAGTGAATTATCCAGTGAATATTTATTATACAATTTGTAGCACAGGTCCTCACATCCTTTTACTCAATTTACAGATAAAATCAGAGTTGCCAATGAACTTTGTATAAAGCCGATTTGGCTGGTTCAAAAAGATCATAGGAAGCTACTTTCTACTAAGTCCTTTATACTTGTCCATCTAGCTTAGTATTGGCAATCCTGACTGGGAGTGGCTCTTCAGGGTCTCAGGCCAGTCTTTTACTACACTTGCCACCAAAACAACCAAACTCTTCCAAGAGGCCTCTTCATCATAGCACGTCCCCAATAATATCTGACATGGACCAGGTTCCATGCTAGGAGAATGATCCAGAACTATTCTAGATGACATGGAATGTTTTCAAGCATCACAAATGGTTATCTAAGTAATTAATCTAATTTTTCCAGGTTAATTTTAAAACTGACCAGAGGAAGCAAATCAAGACCTTCCTACAGAATTATGTGCTGGGAGATGCCAGATACAGAGTTCTCCCAAGCAGTCTCCCAAGCAGCATGCAGCGGGGATTTACTTTCAATTCCCTTCCTCCATTTCCCTAAATATTAAACATAAATACTTGAATTCAATAAAGTACAACTTTATTTTCTATATTTCAGAAAGTTAACTTTGACGAGGTCTAGTTTTCTTTTATTACTTCATGTTATGTACTAAGTAGTCGTCTTGGGCCAAAGTTAATGTTATTCACTGAAGGTAGAAATGACTCAACTCAGTATATACTTTGCTTTGAAGAATTTAATTGTTCGAATCTTTTCTTAATTCTGCCATTGGCCATTTCTGCCATATAATTAATTTGTAATTTGAAGTTTCAGGCACTAATTACCAGTGCCTGTTAAAACTATCCTCTCCCAGGGCACCTGATGGAATAAGATGAGCTGGTTTGCCATGGTTTCTTTGTTGGTGATGTTCTGAGTAGTTCATCTTATATTTGTTTTCTTTTTGGAGGTTGGTGTCCTTTTCAATGTTACAAGGTTAATTGCATATAGCCATTTTTAAACATTTCTACATTTTAAATTTGCTACAAGTAGTTGGTATTAGGAGAAGAACAAAACAATTAAGTAATGATTAAGCATGCTACTTCATGACAGGAATAATGTTGCCAGGAAGATGCCATCAGAGATATTTCTTCAACTTCACTTTCCTCTACCCCTTTCCATGATGTTCCCTTCTACTCTCCCACTTTCTTCTTTTTTTATGCGTCTCAAGTATACAACAGAAGAGCCCTTTATAGGAAAATATGCTTTGTGATGTTTCCCCATAGCTGTACACACACTGCTAAAAGTGAAACGCTTGCAGTCTCTTCTGTGCCAAAACAGCAGCTTCTGTTGCACTTACTTCTTCACTCCAGCAATGATGCTGCATCAAGATTCAAACTAATGGCTTACTTTATAGAATAGAGGTTATATTAATGCCTTACTTTATAAGATGTAGAAGTTAACAGGTGAGCAATATTCTGCACTGCTCCATGGTTAAACAGGACTGTCTGATGGTCTGGACCCTATTAAAAAAGAAAAAAGCCATTGCTCCTTAAATGTAAAGGGAGAAGAAATAATTATTTACTGTACATAATGCATACTAAATTGAAAGGTTACTCATTTTCCAAGTTTATTATTGTTCATTCCAGGCTAAGAATAGACTGGATTTTTACAGCATCTTCCAAAATTGCTACCAAAAGAGAGTCAAGCTAAATTTTAAAGAAAGAATCCAGCAACTCCAGTAAGGGCTAAGATGCAGAGTTTTCTGTTGTGCTGCTTTTACATATAAAGTAGCAGCTGATTTGAGGGGGGCAGTGGGCCAGAACTGCAGGGAAATGTTTAACCCTCCACCAATATCCCAGGAAACTGCCCCCCACCACAGCTGTAATTTGCTATGGAAAAGTAGCTCCGTGGCAGCTGGGTGGTGGTGGCTTCCATTAGAAAAGCTGTGGTAACTGCTAATTTAAAAAGAAAAAACCTGAGACACATACCCAAAACTGCACGTTTAATGCAATGTGCAGTTTAGCTGTAACGAATTTCGTTCATCAAAATTGTGCTCTTTCTCATATTAGACTCAGAAAACATTTATTTTCTTTTTAATCAGGCACTATAAATTATTCAATTTTTGTATTTTCAAAAGACAAGCAGCAAAATATGAAAGCAAGCGTCTGATAAAAATTCAGGCTTGTCCAAAGTTGTCTCGAACAAAGTGCTGCCATTCTCACAAGACAGCCCTGCCAAATTCTTCCAGTTTCCCCTTCCATTGTATGACACACGCCCCCCCCCCCATTATCTATCCCATGCTACAGAGTGGCTTCGGGAGAGCACAAGGGGTGGAGGGGAAGGGAGCCTGAAAAGACAACCTGTGCAAGTGGCCTTTCATTCTCTGGATCCAACCCATACACCAAATGTCACACGGTACAATGCACTGGATTACCACCTCCTATAATGCTGAGGTACCTTGAACACTAAGGTCTGATGCTGCAACAGAATTAGAGCCTCAGCTTTCCCTTTATTGCAGGAATCAACTCTAGCTATAGTGGCTAGAAAGAAATTTTGATGGCATGGCATATCCTACAGCAGACACCAGGATCTAGTGGTTTACTCTGAGTACATGAGATTTTGAGTGAGCAGAATAGCTTCTAGAACCCCACAGGCCATTTTCTTACTTGCATTTTAATATCCTGATTTAGTAATGCAAGAATGTACAGACAGACTAGGAGTTGTAAACTGAAGAAGAGATCCAAAGTGCTTTGTAAGATGTGCATCTCTAACGGACAACTGATCATTCCAACTTCAATGACAACTAATTTTCATAACTCTACTTTCTGATAATGCTCCCCCTCCCCCAAATGTAATGGTAACAATATAGAACAGGTGACGATACTCCCATTTTTTGTGTCTA
This sequence comes from Podarcis filfolensis, assembly GCF_964270895.1. Classification (NCBI taxonomy): domain Eukaryota; kingdom Metazoa; phylum Chordata; class Lepidosauria; order Squamata; family Lacertidae; genus Podarcis; species Podarcis filfolensis. Next base: position 38,734,884 of record NC_139608.1, on the reverse strand, counting down.
AAGTGGAAGCTCCCAGCTTTTAAGCTGTGCAGTTCTTGGGGATGACAGCCGGGCATCAGAGCCTAAAGAAATATTTCTCAAATACCAAACTGTGGTTGAACATGACCAACAGTAGGCAACTCTGCCGAAACCATATTACTACTAAGCACTTTGCCCAGCAAAGTTTATCAGATCCTGGATGGGCTTGAACTGTTCAGGGAAAGGGGGGGGATGTCTGGCAGTGGGTGCAATTTTTGGAGGAAATAGATGCAGAATACATGTCCATGTGTAGCCTCAGCAAGCTTCATGAAGTTAGTAAAGACAACTGTCAAGTAGAGACAGAAAATACTGCAAAAGAAGGCTAAATCCACAAGATGGAAAAAGGAACACAGATTGCAAGAACTTTGTGGGAATGTAAGAAAAGAAAGCCTTTGAGCTGACAGAGACGCAGCAAGGAACAAGGACGGACAGGCATATATATACTGGGAATATTAAAGCATTTGTATCCTGCCTTTCCACTGAAAAATGCTTAAGAAGGTTCATAATTTGCAATTTCCCCCCAAATGTCAGATTGTTTAATAAACCTATTCCCCCCCCCAAATGAAAGGCACAGGCAATAATTCTTCTCACATGTGTCTTACATCTAATATCACAGAATGGGAAGCCTGTAACAGAGTTTAAACCCTGCAGGAAATATCCTGCCAGCTCGTCTACCAACTGACTTTTAAAAGCAGAATCCTTAAATAGGAAGACATGAAGAAGAGTCAAAATAAATCCCAATATATATGAGTATAATTAAAGCATAGTGTTGTTCATTTGTTGTTTTGTATTTCCTGTCTCTCCCTCCCCTCAACAAGTCGGTGTTTTAGATATTGTAAACATTATGAAAAAGTTCAAAAATATAAATTTATACAAAACAGTCAGATTTTAAAAGGCAGAAAATTGCATTTGAAAAACATGGGCAACTAGATGGCCTCAAACATACTAGTCATCTTTTCACCTGATTCGTTTTGTTGCAATAAATATCAGAAACCAAAAGATACACAACTCCAATATGGTGGTGGTGGCTGCTTAAAAAGAAAAAAAATGTTGTTTGGCTAGTTTATCTTTCCTGTCTCTATTCCTTCAACCTCATCCTAGAGCAGGCTTCCTCAACCTCGGACCTCTAGATGTTTTTTTGGCCTACAACTCCCATGATCCCTAGCTAGCAGGACCAGTGGTCAGGGATGATGGGAATTGTAGTCTCAAAACATCTGGAGAGCCGAGGTTGAGGAAGCCTGTCCTAGAGTATCTTTTTTAATAGGTAGGTTGTAAGCCTATGGCTGGACTTTCAAAAAGAAGCTTCTCCCTAACTATGTTTTTCCTTGATGATCACTCGTAATCGAGTAAGAATATTTTACACAATACAACTGAACATGAATGATAAAAGATATGCCTAGTCCAAATTTTTATGATACAGATAAACAATTAGATTTCAGAAAGACAAGGTAAAATACCTATTCACCCCATCTGAAATCAAGGCACTAATTATGTTACTTTAAACCAGGGGTCAGCAAACTTTTTCAGCAGGGGGCTGGTCCACTGTCCCTCATACCTTGTGGGGGGCCAGACTATATACTGGGGGAAAAGAACAAATTCCTATGCCCCACAAATAACCCAGAGATGCATTTTAAATAAAAGCACACATTCTACTCATGTAAAAACACGCTGATTCCCGGACCGCCCACGGGCTGGATTTAGAAGGTGATTGGGTCAGATCCGGCCCCCGGGCCTTAGTTTGCCTACCAATGCTTGGTTGTAGTCAAATTAGACTAGTGCAGAGTTTCCACCAGTTTCCATCACAGTTTATTTTTGCCACCCACAACGATTGCCTCTCTCACAACAAAAGGATTAAAACTTTAGAATAAGTTGAGGACGTTTGATTCCTCAGTTCTGCTTTGTGTTCAGAGTCTAATGGATTCTCATAATGGGATAAGGGAAGAGCTCCTTCCCTGGCCAGTTGACTACTGAACCCTCCCACCCCAATTCTGCTCTAATGTGCAATTAGGTTCAACTGACTAAGTCACCCAAAGTCATTTTCCGTAGAAACCTACAGAGTGATGTAAAGTTCTGCTCTATTTACAGTACATTGTGTGGGGAGTAGATAGCTGGAAAGTCTTGGCTTGAGGTTGACAATTTGGACTATTTGTACTCTTCTGGTGCTATGAACATCAACATCCATACTACAAAAACCAGCCTTACTTCATTTACCACTCAACAGTATTGTTTCTGCCACAATCCTCTCATAAGGCTGGTGGCTCCAAATCAGAGCAGCAAAACTTTTCTCTTACTATTACAAAAAATATGACTCAATTAGCCAATAAAATATATACACAAAATCTGGCTCAAGTAAAAATCTGACGTTATGCAACAAGTAACCAAGTTAACAGCTGTGAAAAATCTGGACTTTTAAGACAGACTTCAGCTACTACCACTGACAATTTGTTTAGATAAAATGCAATTAATATACCATTTTGAAGGAGGAAAAAAAAACTTACATTGGCACATAGAAGTGGCTGAGGCGAGGATTTAAAGCCGCAGCTATGCCAGTGTCGGAGCTGAAGAACAGATATTAAAAGATATAAAATTAAAGTCAAGTATCATTTTCTCCTTTTTAACCTGCAACTTATCTGAGTACTGTGGGCCTAACTCCCTTCCCCTACCACCCCGCCTCCCCACATGTTCTCTCAAATATTGATATATAAACTGAATTTTGATCTTTATCAGATGGATCTATGTCCAGTATTTTATACAGTGGACCAATCTAGGCCCCTGTGTGCATTCAGGAACTACTACTGAATATACAAGACAGAAAAACATTTCTATAGAAAAAGAGTACATAAATTTCAAAAATCAGATATACACAGTGATTGAAAACTAGTGTAAAGGCTATGAAACAGAGTAGGAAATTTAAAAAACACCTACTTTTAGCATAAAGTGTCTCGAATCGGGGATTAACAAAAGGTAGATTGGAATAAACTGGTAGATCTGTGGGTGAGGTACAGTGAGGTAGAATTTGTCCTCCTTATTCTACTGTTTGTATTAAAATTTGTTATGTCACTTTGAGACTTTTGTTTGCATACAATGACAAACAAATAATAATACATTTCTCAAGAGATAAAAAAGAAGACTTTTAAATAACAAAATTCTCTACAAGACTGGGTTAGCACTAATGGATTACTATATTTCAGCCTCAATGTTCTTCACTAGTAAAATACAAGTATAAATTGGTTGCCTTTGGTCAGGTTTTTGTGCAAACTCTATTGCTCAGTTTTAAAATCCTTTGTTAGTATCCCCAATCTGTAATTACTCAGGTGTAGATTTGCATGTGTAGTCTCCTGAAGGTTCAATAAGATAATTGGCATTGCTCTACAATTTTGCAATTGATTTCAAATGATTTAATGGTTTTAGTAAAAACATAAAAGACTCTATACAGCATTAAGCTGTATAGCTGTAACTAGTTTACCCACTTCAGTCCCCAATTTGCAACATAGGGAAAATATTGACCTACCTTCCTACAATATTTCTATTGTAAGGATTACAATGTAAATGACATTTGGAGACTCTAAATGCTAAATAAATGTTATGCATTATTACAGCACACCACCAGCTGCTTGAGACAGTCTGTCCAAATATACTGTCTTGAACTATTTCTGAAACTCTGGAGAGCACAGTTGCAGAATAAAAAGGGGGGGGGCTTGATAAGCAGCAAGATACTAAAAACAGATAAGCTGACTTTCCCCAGTATTCTAATAATATTTCTGGAAACTTTAAAATGGTATATTGTAACTCTTGCAATTTTCTGTATGACCTCATCAATTCACTACTTTTTTGTTTGTTTGTGCTAAAATAATCTATATGCCAAAACCGAAGATTTAGGGTGCTAAAAATTGTATTTTGATCATTCTTATTCACACAGCATTCAAAACGTCACAATAAATTATCTCATTTGCCAATGTTTTGGGTAAACATTGTAGGAAGCATTTTCTGTTCAATTAGTTCAGAACATCAACATACACATTGTTTATAAAAGTTGTATTTGTGTATTTCAGGAAGTAACCTCTATGCAACTGCCAGACAATATATGGAAAACTTGACCCTGGAAATTTGGGAGTAGCAACTCAAGACTCATTTCTAATATGATACACATTCCTTGAAAAAAATACTTAATTCGTGTTCCAGTCAGACATCAGCTGCTACAGTTTATTTGCGCTCTGTAACCTTTGCATCTGTTTGAGCTATAATTGCACAAGACCCTGAACAGCAGGACATTTTGTATCTGTCACACAAAACGGGTGATACAGGCATGCAGAAATAGCAAGGGGTAGTAATGTTCTACTTCCATGATACCACTTCAGACTGCAGCAGTGAAATCATGCATTAGAATGCCCCCTCCTTGCCTAGTTTTCCCACAACTGTGGATTTAGGATTGCCTCTTCCAAAATTAATCTGGTTCTGAATGCATATGAAGAAGAACAATGGCATAATTTGTGATTTCTGGATTGTCAAATCATCTGCTCCACCTCAGACAATGCAATAATTTATCTTCAGTATCAAGCATGGGCTTTTCAAAGCTTGGTGAGCTCATTCAAGTTGCCCTAATCACAACCTGCACTAGTTCCAGACACATGCGGGGCATAGGAAATGGCAGGGTGAACGATAAGAAGAGGAGTTTGGATTTGATATCCCACTTTATCACTACCCTAAGGAGTCTCAAAGTGGCTAACATTCTCCTTTTCCCTTCCTCCCCCACAACAAACACTCTGTGAGGTTAGTGGGGCTACAAGACTTCAGAGAAGTGTGAGTAGCCCAAGGTCACCCAGCAGCTGCATGTGGAGGAGCGGGGAAGCGAAACCGGTTCACCAGATTATGAGTCCACCGCTCTTAACCACTACACCACACTGGACACCTTTATAGGACAGAGATGGGAAAGAAAAGGATAACAGCCCAAGTTTTAAACCAGGGTGGAGCAAGGATATGGCTATGCATGGTTGTGTCACTTTACTCAGAAACCTTGGGACAATGGCTACATCTGTCACACATTTGTAGGTGTCAAATACTGGAGACACAGATGAGATAACACCTACAGAAGAGCAGACAGAGTAGGAACAACTCTCCAGAAAAGTATTTATATTGTTAAGATTTTGGACTGTGAAAATGAGGTTTGAAGCATGTACCACATAATTTCTGTAGATAATAACTGCCAATTTTCAGGCAGTCAATTTCTTAAAAAATAGACAGACAGACAGACAGACAGACAGACAGACAGACAGACGCACGCAGAGAGAAGTTTGTAAACAGAAATAAAGCTATGGTTGGTTAAATCTGGAATATATACAAGTTCTGAAATACTGTCCAAACATTTAACTGTTCTACAGAGCAAAAAATTAAGGAGTGGTTCATTCACGTTGTGCTGATTGGAGAGCTTTAGTGAGAAACCTTTATATACAGTCACCCTGAGAAAGGCTTGTGCCTTGCTAATTTTTTAATGAAATGTGTATCTTAACTCGTATTTTCTCCTTTTATTTTGCTTTAAGAGCAACCCTGCTTAGCCCTGCAAGCAAATCAAAGAAAATATTCTACTACGTCTGGCCCACTGTTTCACTCACACACACACTTATCTTAACAAAACAGTATTTTTAAAGCCCACCAAAAGGGAATACTTGGTTTTACAGACCCCAGTAGAATGTTTCATGCTCCTTTCTTACTTTGCAGCAATGTGAGAAGATCTGACATATGTATTCTTGAGTATATCGAGACCTACTGAGCAGTGCCATGAGGTGGGGAATAACTGTAGCATCCTAAAAGAGTCAGGAGAGAAAGCTGAACATTACAACTAAAATTTTCAACACCAGCAAGCAGTTATTGTGTATACACTACATGCACTGGGTTATTCCCTTTTTCTATTGAGATTCACAAGGAAACAAACAGCTTGGAGCCTTATAATGGGATTTTTTATATATTCATAACTGACCATCTCTAACCAGTGATTTTCGAAATCTATACAGCTGTGACATTGTTCAGAAGAAATCTAGCAATAGCAGAGAATACAGTAACAGTCTCAGAATACTGACATTTCGGCTCTGCTTATAACAGACTTATAGCCTTCAGCATGGCTAAGAAATGTCTGGAAACAGAATCTGTGAAGGTAATAATAATAATAATAATAATAATAATAATAATAATAATAATAATTTATTATTTATACCCCGCCCATCTGGCTGAGTTTCCCCAGCCACTCTGGGTGGCTTCCAATCAAGTGTTAAAAACAATACAGTGGTGCCCCGCAAGACGAACGCCTCGCAAGACGAAAAACCCGCTAGACGAAAGGGTTTTCCGTTTTTCGATGCGCTTCGCAAGACGAATTTCCCTATGGGCTTCCTTCGCAAGATGAAAGCCCATAGGGAAATCTCCAGGACAGCGGGGAAGCGCAGCGCGTCTTCCCCACTGTCCTTGGACCTCCTCCGAAGGCTGGCGGTGGGGCGGAGAAACCTCCTCCCGCCGCCAGCCTTCGGAAGGCTGCTCCGAAGGCTGGCGGTGGGGCGGAGAGACCTCCTCCCGCCGCCAGCCTTCGGAAGGCTCCTCCGAAGGCTGGCGGTGGGGCGGAGAGACCTCCTCCCGCCGCCAGCCTTCGGAAGGCTGCTCGGAAGCTGGCGGCGGGAGGAGGTCTCTCCGCCCCACCGCCAGCCTTCGGAAGGCTGCTCGGAAGACTTGCGGCGGGAGGAGGTCTCTCCGCCCCACCGCCAGCCTTCGGAAGGCTGCTCGGAAGGCTGGCGGCGGGAGGAGGTCTCTCCGCCCCACCGCCAGCCTTCGGAAGGCTGCTCGGAAGGCTGGCGGCGGGAGGAGGTCTCTCCGCCCCACCGCCAGCCTTCGGAAGGCTGCTCGGAAGGCTGGCGGCGGGGCGGAGAGACCTCCTCCCGCCGGCAGCCTTCGGAAGGCTGCTCGGAAGGCTGGCGGTGGGGCGGAGAGACCTCCTCCCGCCGGCAGCCTTCAGAAGGCTGCTCGGAAGGCTGGCGGTGGGGCGGAGAGACCTCCTCCCGCCGGCAGCCTTCGGAAGGCTGCTCGGAAGGCTGGCGGTGGGGCGGAGAGACCTTCTCCCCGTGCCAGCCTTCGGATGGCTGTCCTGAAGACTTGCGGTGGGAGGAGGGTTTTCCTTCCCACCGCCAACATTCAGAATGCTGTTCTGAATGTTGGCGGTGGGGAGGAAAAACCCTCCTCCCACCGCAAGCCCCGGGAACAGAGGAGAAGCGCTGCGCGCCTTCCCCTCTGTTCCCGGACCTGTCCTGAAGGCTTGCGGTGGGGAGAAAAGCCCTTCTCCGCACCGCCAGCCTGGCAAGCGGTCTCCATAGGAACGCATTAATTGATTTTCAATGCATTCCTATGGGAGACCGTGCTTCGCAAGACGAAAAACTCGCAAGAAGAAAAAACTTGCGGAACGAATTAATTTCGTCTTGTGAGGCACCACTGTACAGTATTAAATATTAAAAACTTCCCTAAACAGGGCTGTCTTCAGATGTCTTTTAAAGAGAAGATAGCTGCTTATTTCCTTCACATCTCAAGGGAGGGCCCCTGTTCCACAGGGCGGGCGCTACTACCAAGAAGGCCCTCTGTCTGGTTCCCTGTAACCTCACTTCTCGCAATGAGGGAACTGCCAGAAGGCCCTCGGCGCTGGATCTCAGTGTCCAGGCTGAACGATGGGTAGGTAGGGTGGCCGCCAACATTTTTGGGCCCATTGGCACCACCAGCTCTGGTTCCTTCTCTCTCCCAGTCACTTTCCCGCTTTCCCCGAAGTCTCATTCAGTAGAATTAAAACGGATTGTTTTGAATTTGCATGATTTGACACGGGGTCCCCCCCAAAACACCACAAAATTAAAGCTTACAATGAAATTCACCGATCCAGTGCTTGCTAGCATCACAACACTGATCCAGATTTAGTTATACAAATGAATATAATGAAACCACCAACTTATAAAAGAAAACATCTGCGGACACTGAGGTGACCTATGCTTCATTGCTGGTTTTTAGGGAATCCCCTGCAAAAATCATGTGAACCCATAATACCATCTTAAATATTTATCAGGAGGACTATCTCCCTGTTAAAGAAATTTGAGTTAAGTTTGATTTTAAGTCTGTATACTGCCCTTCATCAAAAGATTGCATAAAAATACAAGAACACAAAATACACAACAAAACAAACCAATAAGCCCCCTCCCTCAAATGTATTTTAAACATATTTTAAATGACACAGAATGTTAATCGGTCAAAGGTCTGGTTAAAAAGAAACATTTTTGCCTGGCACCTAAAGGTAAGTAATGAAGGCGCTAGGTGAGCCTCCCTGGAGGGAGCATTCTGCAAATGGGAAGCCACTGCAGAAAAGGCCTCTTCTCAAGTTGCCACTCTCCAGATCTCTCATGGAGGAGGCAGAAGGGCCTCAGATGATGATCACAGGGTCTGAGCTGGTTCATATGGAAGAAAGATGGTCCTTGAGGTATTGTAGTCCTGAGCCGTTAAGGATTAATAGGTCAAAACCAGCGCTTTAGTTTGGGCCTGGAAACTAATTGGCAGCTAGTGCAGACGAGTCAGGATCAATGTTATACGCTCATATTGTCTTGCCCCAGTGAGCAACTTCCATCTAAATTTGTATAAAAGTAAAATCAATGGGAGATACCCAATATCGCATGAGCAGACTTCTACTCACACAAAAGGATTTCCCTTGCTCTCTTCATCTCTGCAGCCCTTCATGCCCCTTCCAAATCTCCTCTAGAGGATTCCCCAGAGAAATGCTCTGCTCCTCCATCACATACCTCTGGCTGGAAAATTCCCCAGCATCCAATCCCAGAAACAGGCCCAGATCTTAGAATAATGAATATTTATTCACTTCTGGCTGCTCACTTAGCACCATAGCAAGGAGAAGATCTGCTAACAGTAGCAACTCAGAAAAAGCAGACACACAGGGAAAAGTGATCTGGGGCAACCTAGCCCTTCCTTTCAGAAATGGAGTTTCTCAGATTTCTAGTAAGACTCTACAAGCTGCACGTTGTCCCCTGTTTAGTAGTTTTCTTTTGAAAATGAACATAGGAACCTTTAATCCTATAAATCAAGAGTTTATTTTCTCAGATATCAGTATTACACTGGGTTAATGTTAACCAATTTTCCCACTGCAACTGAAACAGGTTTCTTACTAGTTCACATAAAGAAATAATTGGTGAATACATAATCTAGTAATAAATATCTCCCAAAACTTAACACTGAATAAAATTGCCAACAGTTTGAGTTAAAATCATTCAAACTCATTTTACAACACAGATAACATTGCAGTGCAATGTTTATTTGCTTTTCTTCTTGGTGTTTATAATATAATATAGTTTATAATATAGATTTCATATATTTCATAGTTCTCTCATATGGGCGAATAAGAAAAGGTCCCACAAATTTCTGCTGCAACAGATGGCAGTAGTGACAGGCACTTACTGCAATACAGTTCACTTTTTGAATTGTCTTATATATTAGGATGGCAGATATAGGTCCTTCAGGGTGGTTGTTGTTGTTTAGTCATTTAGTTGTGTCCGACTCTTCGTGACCCCATGGACCAGAGCACGCCAGGCACTCCTATTCCACAGAGCGGCAGAACTTTAGAAATTCTTTTCTAGCTTCCAGTTCCCGTGAAGCCAGTTCTCCAACACACATATGCCATCGTGTGGAATCCTTTCACAATCATCATCGTTCAAAATTCTTTCAGCAACACACACTCTCATACACAAGTGTGTTCTAAATGTGTGACAAGCTATTGCAGAAAACATACCTGTTGCATATCACTTACCGTGTACAATAGTTCTTCAGGAGTTACAGGGCTGGTAAAAATGGTGCGAAGACATCTGAGGCAAGCTTCAATAAATTTAAGATCTGGTGACAGTAACCCTGTGAATACAAGTTGAGAAACTTTTTCCAGTTCTCAAATGCTGTGCAAACAAGAGGATAACAATAATGAAAATGAAGGTACCTTGTAATAAGGCTGGTATGATATGGCAGTCCAGAAGAGATTTAACATTGTTTTCTGTACCCATTGCAAGGCTTCCTAGCACCACTGCACATTCAGTTTTCAGCTCAGTGCTGGAGGTTTCTTGCTGAAGCAAGTATAGCAACCTATATACGGAAACACAAAAGAAAAGTTTGACTTAGCAAAGCATAATTCAAACAAATAACTATTTTATGTTAAAAGTAAGCAGGTACTATGGAAAGGGGAAACACTGCTCTACTCTGTGTTAGCCCAAGTCGTGAGTTAAGTGTTATACACAGAAAGGACACAATCCTACGCTGGAGACTGTCCAGTCAACATAAGATGGACTAATGGGGATAAGGAGACAATATCAGATACCAACACTAAGGAATAGGTGTGTAAGAACCAAAAGAAAATGGAAGACTGGTAAAAGCAGGGTAATATCTAAGGAATCAGAGTATCTCTCAATTGTAATTATATTGTTCTATAAGAAAGCATTAAGCAAAATAAGTTTGAAACCTTAGAACAAATCTAGAGCACATTGTCAAAAAACAAAATCTAGTATTGGGAACCTTTTACCTTCCTAGCCTCCTCCCTGCTATCACAACTAAACGGGACCTGCAGATGCCCATTTATAAAAAGGGATATGCTGTAACACAACCCTAAAGAGCGAGTTGGAATATTTTTTCCCCTCCCACTTCTGCTGAGGCATATGCAACTTGTTAGACAACAACAAATCTTAGCCCTGCCCAACATGACAACATGCAACACTGGTGGAGCTGTCACATAACCTAGAGAAGGGGTAGGCAACCTAACGGGCCACATGCGGCCCAATCGCCTTCTCAATCCAGCCCACGGATGGTCCGGGAATCAGCGTGTTTTTACATAAGTAGAATGTGTGCTTTTATTTAAAATGCATCTCTGGGTTATTTGTGGGGCACAGGAATTCGTTCATTCCCCCCCCCAAAAAAAAATACAGTCCGGCCCACCACATGGTCTGAGGGACGGTGGACCGGCCCACGGCTGAAAAAGGTTGCTAACCCCTGACCTAGAGTTACAGTCGATGCTGCTGTTCTGCTCACAAAGCAGACTCTCACTCATGGAACACAACTTCGCCCTCCTCTCCCCTAAAGCTCCCTACGTACCCTCGAAATTGGCCATGCCCACCTGCCAATCAGGTGATCAGATGACATTTAAATTGGGCCATACCACTTGCCTGATACTGATCTGGCCTTTGGAACCAGAAAAGCTCCACACCCTGATCTATGAGATTCTTTCACAGACATACAGAAAGTACTCCTTTATTCTAGACATCAAATTCCATTAAGACTTACACTGATACAAATGATCTGTTCACTACAGCTGGAATTCACTTTAACTGTAGGCAATTGATCCTACTGCTTTATTTCATTCTATCATATGAATTCTGTCTTTATTTGGGAAGATGGTGCAGTTATTTCATAAAATGTTCTTTCAACTGAAGGACTTTTAAATCTAAATGTATTTTCAGATGACTACTTTATCAGTCACCATGAATAAGGATCAGTTTTACGTCCCCATCTTCTGAGATGTATTTCAGAGTTTTGCAATGCAGTCTTATCCATGTTCACTTGCAAATCCTACTGAATTTAATGGGTATGACCCCGTGGTAAGTGGGGTTAGGATTAAAGCCTTACTTTATTAGGAAAGTATCCCATTTCAGAAGATCACACAAGTTCGCCAGAATGCCCTCTTCCAGAAACAGCTCTGAATGCTGCCTGAGGTGCCTAATTCAGTAGCTATAGTGCCATGTGCACAATCCTTGTATACAGCCAAACTGACCAAATCAACCAAATTAACATAAAAATATGAAACACTGAATTAATATTCATGCCATTTTTAACTCACAAGAACTCAAAGTATCACTGTCAAAGTGGCTGGCTTAGGTTTGCTTGTCTAAAAGCATACAGCTAAATGTGTAGTTTGGCTGTCAGTATCCCGCCACTTCAGACTAAAATAAAGATTGGGGATGGAAACTGAAAAGCAAAAGCTGTTGCAGGTAGAATGCCACTACAAGATACCTAACACCATACCATTTATCCAAGCTTCTTAGTCCTGTGCCACCTCACTACTTCTGAAAGTCACCTGTATGACTTTTCCCCTTTAACGTGGAAGGAAGCCAGAACTGAGAGAAACTTCAAAACCTTTAAGACTTAATCAGCCCCCTTTTTGCCCAAAGAACTAGATAGGGATGCAGAACTTTGTTTGGCCTATATTCTTAAGAGAACTAGCCTAATTTGCACTTCCCAGACTAATACATGGACCTGAACACAGTACTTTGGATTTTGCACTTCTCAAAATTTCGTGATACAATTCACTGCTCAAGATTTACACTAAAATGTGCATTTAGGATGAAATAAGTTTAGAAATACATACATCAAGATAATTCATATCTGCATTTGGATTTATTTTGTGATAATAAAATACATATTTAAATTTTCACAGAAGCTAATAAAAATGCAGATTAATGCAGAAACAGAAAGGAACAGAACTGATAAAGACCAGAGAGACTGATCCATTCATTGAACTAGAACATACAGTCATGGCTCTCTGCCACCTTCATCTATAAGAAATGCTTGTAATACATCATTTATCCTCCTAAAGCCACAGTTTCATCACTGAGAATGGTACACTGAGGAATACAAAATACAGTGGTACCTCGCAAGACGAATGCCTCGTAAGACGAAAAACTCGCAAGACGAAAGAGTTTTTCGTTTTTTGAGTTGCTTCGCAAGACGAATTTCCCTATGGGCTTGCTTCGCAAGACGAAAACGTCTTGCAAGTTTGTTTCCTTTTTCTTAAAACCATTAATACCCAGGGTGCATTGCTTGAAGAGGTGCAGTTCCGTGCTTCGCAAGATGAAAAATTCGCAAGACGAAAAAACTCGTAGAACGAATTAATTTCGTCTTGCGAGGCACCACTGTATCCCAACAGAAAGTGATGATGAGGTCATAACAAAATCTGACCCATCTGATTAAACACTCAGAGGTTCAAGGGTTTAGAAGCAGTAGTCACCAACTCAGATCCACAAGGCACTACACACAGTCTGGCTAGATAAACTGCTCAAACTACTCTTAATGTGTGCCAAGAATGTGTGCTACTCTTAACGTGTATGTGTGCTACTCTTAATGTGCATCAAGAAGATAACTATCTACAAACATTTGAAAGGCTGTCATATAGATTACTCTAATTTGTTTCCTGCAGCCGAGAGGAACCAAACCAGTGGGTGCACAATTATAAGAAAAACAATTTAGACTGAATATTATGAGTAACTGATGTCTTAACAGCTTGTACAGTGGAATAAACCATTTCAAAGGGCTGCAGATTTTTCCTTAGCAGCAGAGATTGAAAGTCATGTATCAGGGATATGGTGGTTGTAGATTCCTGATTTGGCAGAAGGTTAGACTAGATGACCATTAAGATTCTCTTAAAACTCTATAATTCAAAGCCCTTTGACAGTTTTTTCCTTACAAACATTAAGAATACAAACATAACATCCTTTAATCCCTCAGACTAATAAATTACTTCAAGAAGGGTTTGGCCTACAACTCCCATGATCCCTAGCTAGCAGGACCAGTGGTCAGGGATGACGGGAATTGTAGTCTTAAAACAGCTGGAGGGCCGAGTTTGAAGAACCCTAGTTTAACTCAAGATATCAGAGGAATATTTCCTTGACCCAAAGTTTCTAAAATCATTTTTCTGCAACAATCTGAATTTGCCATTTCCCAGGAAGATTTTTTAAAGAGAGTAATTATTTAGGCCTTTTGCTTTGTCAAGGTATTTTATTCAATAAAAAAATAAACCACACAGGTAACAGTCAAGAAAGCACAACACAAATAAAACAAGTATGATGAAGTATATAATTCCAACTATCAGTAGTTCTACAAATTTTTGTTCCAACCACTGTCTTAGGGAGAACTGCTCCATAATTTTACCCTTCTAAATGGTTAAAACATGATTTCCAAGCCAGATTAATATTTGATCCTATGGATCGTTTAACCTATGTAACTACCATACTCTTGTACTCATATCCACAGAAATGTTAACTATTCAAGCATTTGACCAGTAAAGAGAGATTTGGTCAACGTACTTGTCAAATAATAGATAAGGTTTTTTGTTGTTTTATTTTAAAAAATATTAACAAAAGATACTTTATCCATTAAGTTTGATACTTTCATTTTTTACACAAATTATTTTCAAACAACAAATGTATATGTTTCTAGACTCAAGTCCAATCCGCTACTTGACCTTTACAGAACAGATAGCCACAGCAGATTCTCAGGATGCTGCAATAAGTAAGAGGGAATCAAAGAGAGAGACTTATGGCCCCAATGACTGCTTGCGATCCTGTTCAGAAACACCTATGGTTCTACAAGGTGGCTAGTAGAAGCAGCCTTGATATGTTGTTATTTTTGATAGTAGTCAACTGACCTAATTTGGACCAGTCAACTGACTGGCAGCCTCAACCTTACATGTATTCAGACATTCTTCCTCAACTTCCTTGTCCTATACTAATTACTGCAAGTACTTAACCACTTCGTATTTATGTTAATTATACAAACCAACCTCTTACTTTACATCCCATGCAGAGACTACAGAAAAGAACTTTCCTTAATAGGATCATGAGATTCTGTTAATTAATCCTCTTCAGAAAGAATCTCAGTAGCACATTCCACACATTTGCTTAAGACTGAACACAAAAGGTATGTAAAAAGGGTATCCCTCACCTTTGCAAACACACACATTTTAACTCTTCCAAGCAATATGGAAAAGTGGTCAACTGGATCTCTTACTGAAACAACTGAAGATAATTAAGTACAGTGGATGCTCGGGTTGCGAACGTGATCCGTGTGGGATGCACGTTCGCAACCTGCAGCGGCGCGTCTGCGCATGCGCGGGTTGCGATTCAGAGCTTCTGCGCATGCATGGCCACCGAAACCCGGAAGTAACCCATTCCGGTACTTCTGGGTTTTGGCAGGTGCATAGCCCAAAAAAAAGCAACCTGAAGCGGCTGTAACCCAATGTATGACTGTACTCTTAATGACATTTTTATATAAAAAAATGAAAAGATGTCAAATAGAAAAAGTCACACTTACCATACTTGACGTTATTCATACTTCACTATTAAAATTTTAATATCACACATATCTCAAAGTGTATACTCAATGCACTTCACAGTGAATCACACTTTCAGGTGAGTGAACTTGTATAATGGATGTGTTTGCCACATTCACTACACTACACTTTAAGTGCAAACCTAAAACATTGAAAATATGCACAGAAAATGCAATTACTCAGATTTCACTACTACAGTGGTCTGGTTCACATATCATGGTAAATCATAGACTGAAACAAACTATGATTTACTGTGAACCATTTGTTTTCTCATGCGTACAGCTCAAAAAAGCTAGATCACATGTAGAGACAAGTCAGTATTATGGTCTGTTCCCTTCTGGCTTGGGTAAAGGAAGGAGTGAGGTAAGTGGGATTTGACCATAGCTAAACCACAGTTTGTTTCACACTATAACTTACCATGAAGGCAAACAGTGCCAGTATTATTAGTAGTAGTCCACAAGTAAACCCATCCAGCTATTATGCTGAACTTGTTAAAACTCCTATGGCATAAAAGACTGAACACAAATGCAGCAGGTCTGTGCTAACTCATATGCTCTGGGTACATGAACATGTGCTGCAGCATTTAAATTCTTTGGCTCAGGTAGGTATAACTGCACAGCCTTTCCCCAAAACCCACCCTGCACCCCAAGAGTAAGGAACAGTACTTGAAAAGAAGACTGTCCTAGGTGGTAAAGGGAAGAAAATTCAATATTACAGCAATTCCAAGCCATCACTTCTGCAGGTAGTCAATCTCAATGCTTATTCCAGAAACAAGAGTTGAAAAGGTTGCCTGTGATTATCTTTTTTTTAAAAAGTAAACTTTAGTATCTGCAGCAGGTCCAAACAACTCCAAACACTAAGAATGAACAAGCCTAACAGGATAAGCTTAATGGAAGAAGTCACTCTGTTTATCACTATGATCAGTTTCTCACACCTAGCATATCAAGTAGAGTCTTGCACAAACTACATAATGGCATTATAGGCTTTGGTCATCATAATCAACTACTTTGAAGTCATTAGAATCAATAGTATTATCATTTTTAGGTATCTCCCATAAGATTATTTTCTTTGTGAGGAATCTAAAGGCACTCTGATCCTCAGAAGATTTTCACGAAGAGTGTGTCACTTAAAATAGAATCATCTGCTTGAAGCTAAGCTGGTCTGGTCAGCACCAAGATCACCTGGGAATCACATGCACACCATTTGGGTTTCACAATGGAATAAAAGTGGGATATAAATGTAATAAAGTTAAAAAATAGAGAGTATTTGAAGACAGAAGTCCAATGTTACATATGCACTGCAGGATTCCATTCACCTGCTAATCAATTTGAAGTATTAGGCAATCATACATGACACATACTGACAAATTGCCCTAGAGCAGGGGTGGCCAACTTCCAAGAGACTGAGATCTACTCACAGAATTAAAAACTGGCAGTGATCTGCCCCTGTTTTTTAGGAGTTCAGGTCAAAGTTGCTTAGCTTTTCTTAGCGAGTGGATAAGCCCCATTTTCTTGGGGTTCAGGGTCAGAAGTGGTGGTAAAGATGGGGGGGAGCCCAATATTTTAACCTCTCTTTAAAATGAGGGTCAACTACATGTATTGTAAGCCAGTGTATAAATGTACACAGATGCAAGACCATTTCCTTATGAATCCTGTTCCCTTACATACCATTCTTCTTTCTCCTACACTGTTGTTGTTTAGTCGTTTAGTCGTGTCCGACTCTTCGTGACCCCATGGACCAGAGCACGCCAGGCACTCCTGTCTTCCACTGCCTCCCGCAGTTTGGTCAGACTCATGTTTGTAGCTTCGAGAACACTATCCAACCATCTCGTCCTCTGTCGTCCCCTTCTCCTTGTGCCCTCCATCTTTCCCAGCATCAGGGTCTTTTCCAGGGAGTCTTCTCTTCTCATGAGGTGGCCAAAGTACTGGAGCCTCAGCTTCAGGATCTGTCCTTCCAGTGAGCACTCAAGGCTGATTTCCTTAAGAATGGATACATTTGATCTTCTTGCAGTCCATGGGACTCTCAAGAGTCTCCTCCAGCACCATAATTCAAAAGCATCAATTCTTTGGCGGTCAGCCTTCTTTATGGTCCAGCTCTCACCTCCATACATCACTACTGGGAAAACCATAGCTTTAACTATACGTCTCCTACATTACTATACAACAATTAGGCCAGGCTTTTTAACCAAGAATGGATGATCAACTCCTATAATTTGCTTCCACTTCTGCTGACAAGTGTCATTTGTGCTTACAAATTACAGGACACAAATTAACACACCTAAAAAATTTATTTTTTGCATGAATTTTTCTGCTAGTAATGAACTTTGAACATTTGCCTGTTTCAGCACAGCTTCTAGATGCAATCCTATGGTATTACAACGGATAACTGCGTCTCAGGTGTTTCATAGAACTGTAGAGTTGGACAGGATCCCACTGGTCATCTAGTCCAACTCCCTGCAAAATACACAAAGGTGCATTCTGTGTGTATTCTTCACAGAAAAGCAGACACTACTAGTACTACCCTTCCTCACCATTGCATGATTCTTTTGCCTTCTTAGCACTAAATCTGCACCGTGCAATATTAAACATAGTTTGATACCAAGATTAGAAGTAGGTATGGTTAATATTTGACAATGTACAGATGCAATGTTAATCACAGGTAGCAATGAGTGGGCAGGATGAGGAATGCACCAATCCAAGAGGGAAGAGCACACCTGTCAATCACTGAAAATTCAAGTCATAGCCTACCAAATATTTAGAGACATCATTAATTTGAAATCTGATCAAACAGATGCCATGATTTCCAAAAACAGCCTCCTTCCAGTCTGCTCCAAATAAACCTCAATGGTTATGAAAGAAGTTGTGATTATGAAGAAACTGACTGATGAAACCAGCATAACTCAGGGTCTTGGGCACTATCAACCTCTTTACTTCCATCTGTCGTTACGGTGGAGCCCCAATTCACTGCTCCAGAAATATTGGACTAAACTTATACTCAGCACTTTCAAAACAGTTTTTCCAGAAGACTCATGATGTACAGTTTCCTTAATTACTTTTATATTCTGGTAAGCCAATAAATCATTAACAGTGAAAAAATAGAGAGTATTATACATTAATATACATTTGCCATTGGATTCACAGCTGAGTTATGCCAAATAACACTGCCTTTCTATAAATTGGTTTGTTTTCAGTGACTAAGAATTCATAAGAAATAGTCACTGACAGTCTGATAAAAGTTATCAGACACACAAAATTCCTTCCAGACAAACAGCCATCAGTACCTTCTGTCCAATTTATCAAAACAGAGATACACATAAATGAGGGGCGTACTGCATTTGTTTTAGTAAGGCTACAAGAATTCAACATAAGGAATCAAGTTGTGGTGGCTGTGGAAATTGCACTCCTGTACAGTGATGCTACAGCAGGAAAGAAAAGCATGAAGATTACAAGAAAAGTCAACATCCCATAAGCTGTACACATTTCCTTTGCCCAGCACAAGTCAAGAACCTAAGTGGCAGCACTCTTCTTTTATAAGTAAATTGAAACTGCACCATGTGATACAGTACATTAGTTTAAGAGTTTGTCTTGAAAATTTTCCAAATAAACTCTTGTCTGAAGGTAAAACAAACCTTCTTGAAGTGAAAGATATTAGAGGAACTTTAACATGGGTTGATTTCAGAAGTCATGCCACATTATGCAGAAATTATGTTTGTTTTTTAATGATAACATCTAACTCATACAGAGAAGGCAGTGTCAGCAAAACCTGACAAAATTCTGAAAGATGGCCTAGTAAATGTGTGTATTCCATGGAAAAGAGGCACAATTCAGTTAAACTTGCATATATAAAAATACATGCTCATGTGTCTTTAAACATCTATTTTTTAATTATCATAAAACTTAAGAGAGATTCATGAAGTGCCTATACCAAGTAGCTGAGGTATGCTGATTATGTTCATAAATGACAGTTACTGAAACTGATGTTTACACTTTTATGGGAAAAATTAATACAGTCATACCTCGGGTTGAAGTAGCTTCGGGCTGAGCATTTTTGGGTTGCGCTCCGCAGTGACCCAGAAGTAACAGAGCGTGTTACTTCCGGGTTTCGCCGCTCACGCATGTGCCGAACATGACGTCACGCGCATGCGCGAAAGCGGCAAATTGTGACCCGCGCATGCACAGACTGCATTCGCTTCAGGATGCGAACGGGGCTCCGGAACGGATCCCGTTCGTATCCAGAGGTACCACTGTACATAGCAAAATCTAATACCCACAAAACAGAAGAAAAAGACGCCAACCAGTAAAAATGCTAAACAATGTTCTAAGAAATTATGGGGATAATCAGCATCAGGTAGACAGACTGAAATGCAACTATTTTGATGTTTTACAACTAAAGGGTTTTCCAGAAGAAATCAACCAGTTTCCAGTCTTGTTTGTTTTTTTGTTTGTTTGTTTTTTTAATGCAACATGAAGCTAGGAATTCTAAACAAACTGCAAAAGGGATGCAATACAAGACTAACAGTCAGCAGGTCTCAGAGTCCTTATGTTTATTCAGGGCTACAAAAAAACATGGTATGACCTACAAAAGGCATTAAACTTTGTAGCCCAAACTGAAACATCTTACAGAAATACAAAAATCATATGTTTTGTTATACATTTCTTATTTTTGGTAAGTGGGATACAGAGAAAAATTAAAGCTGTTTCAAATTGCATTGAATCTTAAGAGGCTTTACTAAGCAAGTATGTTTGGGAAAGTATTTTCTGAGAAATGTGGGTATCACCCATAAAACCCAACTTTTGTAGTATAAATGTGTCTGCATAATTAGTTTTATACTAGGAACTGGACATACTAATCTCAGTTACAGTGAAGAAAAGACAAATGAAATGACAGACAGTCAAATTAAAGTGCCAGTATCTTAATAGCTTAACTTGAGACCTGCTGTGAATCAGTGAAAAGGAGAGTAGCAGAGGACATACCTTGGAACTGCTCCCAAAACAATCAAGTTGGCTTTTTGTTTGTTGTTTCCAATTACAGCATTTTTCATATCTCTGTAAATCCAGAAAGAGAAAGACCCTAGTAAATTATGCTGAGGTACTAAGGGCTCAATTTTGCAGAATTCAGTTCCACCAAAATCAATAGTCTCTAAAAAAGCTAAGCACTAAAAAAAAAACAAAAAAAAACAAGCAACAGTCCCCACGACTTTCAGTAACAATTTGAATCTCTGGTATTTTTCTATGACCCAGTTATTTAAATAACAGAGATGTTCATTCTCACATACTGGGGTGAGCTGAGGTAAAGAAATCATTGACGAGGACAGTTATCAATATCAAGAAAATAAGGATGTACAGAGTCAGTGCACAGTCAATGAAAAAATGGAAAAGAAATATGTAATAAGATGAGAACCTATCTTGTCTTGAATTTAAAATCACAGTAGAATGAAATACTGAAATATTTTCCTCAGTGGAAATTACAGTCATACAAAGCTTCCTTGATGCTAATCTTTATGCCAACCATCAACTTTCAATCATATTTATGATGCAGCACCACACACCTGTAGCTATTCTCCTCAAACCTTTTCTAGTCTCCTCCAGCAATTTCCTCATTCCAACTTCAATTCAAACATAGTGAATGTAGACTTATTTCCTATCATCATCTTACCTTTTCTGCATTTACAAAAAGGCTATTTCCTACTTCTCTCTATATTTTTATCAGTCAATTTGATACTGAAAAGGAATTAATCTTTTGGAACCAAAGAAAGTGATGATGTTAATAAGAATTTTAGAGGACGACAACACCGTTTGTTCCTCTAAAAACAATTGACAGTACAATTCAAATACCCCTTCAAATATTATGCAGAAGCAACAAAGAATGCTCAAGTGACTGTCTTTCCACACTTTTGAGTAAAGAGGAGATGAACATTTAGCTATGATATCACATTTATCTCCCCAAGGTGACACTGATCTCTTATGAAGACCTTATTAACTTTGCATTGGAAGAAGTTTACCAGTTTTAGATTTAAGTAAATATTTTAATAATAAAATTACAGTGCTAAAGTTTCCAACTGAACGACTACATATTTTTTAGCACGCCATTGTTAAATTCCGTAGAGTTGTGAATTAAAGAGATTAAGGTTGTAAAATTAAACACACTTTCAAGGGAGAAAGCCTCATAGACGGAAGTCCCACTGTGCTCAGAGTAAGCCCTGTACTGCAAGTCTTTGAATAACATGCAACAGTCATGAGCTTTATATCATTGAAGTAGGTCAGCCCTGGCCACCAACCACAGGGCGAGAAAGTAATGTTACTCACTAGCAATACTCTTAGCCTCACTCCCACCCCATCTGCCCTGATACTGAGGCCCCCCAAACCACATGGTACCTATAGAGGGACTTTTGAATCCCAGCAGAAGGGGAACACATGGGCAGGGAGTCCTGTAATCTGAAATCAGCCCGTGACATGCCAGAGATTGTTGTAGCCAAAATTGAAAAATTGCAATTCCCAGCAATTGATCTTTGGAGCCATACTACCTCCCATGCTGCAAGCAGAACAATGCTTTTGATTATCATAAATTTCATATTGTTTCAGAATGTAATAAGGTGCAATATTATGCACAACTGTATCAGTAACTGGGAAGGTGTGTTGATATGTCGATGTCAGCTGAGAAATTTATTAAATAGTTTTACACTTAACTGCTTTAATTTTTATCTCCTTCGATTTTAAAATTATATTTTATACAATTTATATATGTTATATTTTGGATAACAGTAACAATACTGATACTATTATGGGTGACATTCAATGATGTCTGCCCACTTGTGCAACAGAAATTTGCTTGTTTCTCGTTTCCCTCTCCAGCTCCCCATGTACTCCCAAAATCTGCTCAAGGGTCTACTAATCCTCCAAATCTGATTCTGGGGGCATGCAGGGAGCTGGGAGCAGGAAGGAGAAGCCGTGTTGCTTGAGTGGACATTCACAAAGTTGCATCTCACCATATGCAACTAGGTCACTGAATATTACTTCGTTCAAAGTCAACTATTGAGTTCATGGCTAAAACAGGATTTGTTTCTGGGACCCTCAGCTTGTTATAGGCCTGGGACCTAGATAACTAAGGAAAAATTGTGTCTTGTTCCATGAAGATGATGGAAGACATGTGGCCAGAATGAGCTCCTTTTCTTCCTATGTGATAGAAATCCACAAAGATCAAATACATTCTGGATCTGAATATCAAAGGAGATGAAGGAAGTACCAGGATATTGTTAGGATTCTTTCCCCGTGTTGCAATCATGGGATTGTTTTTATCACATGACGGTGTGTGTTTTCATTCCACATTGTGGGAAGTGACGGAGACAGGATGTTTTATTACTGTGTTTCCGTGATGGAGGATTTTTGTCCTTTGTTCTTTCCCTTTCCTGTTTGATGCTGATGAGGAAGGAGCTGAGTTAGAATGCTCTGAGTGTATTATATGTAAATAAAGTAGTTTAGCCAAAATGCTGAGCTACTGAGTATGTTACACTGCCTATACTCTGCTGTTCCTGAAGCGTGCTGATGCCTCTGAGGCATCAGCCGCTGTGATGTTCAGGATGGAGAAAGACTTTGAGTCTTCCGAACGACTGACCAGGAGGGAGAGAACATGCCAGCCAGGCATGTGTCTCTGCTGGATTCCTACTTGTGTGTAGGACCTCCTGACAGATATACAGTAGTTTTACCAATGATCAAACACAATTTTATCTGGCTAAGTACAGCAAGAAATCTCTATTCTGTATACTGATGAAGCCAGAATGGCCATTGCACAAGTATGAAGTACAATTTAAGAGAAAAATGACAGTTGCAAGTTCTGGCACAAACTGAGATGCATCCCCCAACTCCCCCCCATTCTATGAAGAAAATGGAGGCATTTAATGCATACTAGATATAGGCAGGTGCTGCTAAAGAATGGTGAACAGAAGCCATCTGCTTCTGCATTCAGTGCTATAACCTTCATTACAAAACCTATCTGCAATATACATTTCCTAATATCTACCTACTGGCAATAAAATATATCCTTTTAGTCTTTCCCCATGCCAGTCCCTCCTCCCATCTTAAAAAGTAATTTGACAGCTCCACTCAAGTAAAATTAGTTGTAGTCACCTTGTGAAACCATAGCATTATATTTAAACCAAAGTGACACCTTCAAACAAAGCATTTTGCAGTCCTAAAGAATGTAGATCCAGACAAGCTATGCTCATATGCACTTGCAAATACGGCACATGAATACTGTTTCTGAAGGCTCACAGGTGAAAATCTTTGGAGCAAAAGGTTCCAACTAGACCAATTAAGAGTTAAAATGCTTTGTTTTTGGAACACAGACAGCTAAATGTAGGTGAAATCAAAGTGGTGTCCTAAAGGGTATTTTGCTTAACCAAAAGGGAAGGATTTTAGAGCAATAATCTACCTTAAAGAAGAGTGGCCACCATTTTTACTCCATCATAAAATGGGATATGATAACATATGTAATACTTTTCTAGTTTTATAGCAGTATGGCATATACACAAATTAATTAACAAACTCGTTGGTCATGAAAGTGATTACATGCTCTTCTAGACCAAAAATGGAAATATTTTCCCCCAATATACTGCAATTTTTGTTCTACTTCAGATTTTTTTCTACTTCTGCAGATGGAATTTCACATGAGGATAGCAATTTGGAATTCAGTAAGTCACTAAAACATACAGAATTCCACAAACACATATGACCAACATCACAGAACAAGAAAAGGCAACAGAGAAAAGATTGCATTATTCAAATGCTTATGAACAAAATCTTCTAAGTGCTCAACAAATGCCAAATATATTTCTGTGTTCAGAGAAAAAGACATGGTGGTCTTAAGACACTACACTCCCAAGTTTACAGAAAAGTTACACGTATGTGAAAAAATAGTGTCATATAAATAAATCTCTTCATTATAGGATAGCTATACTTAGTTCTGATAGATTAATAAGCATGCACTATCACATATCCCAAACAGGGAAGCTTCCACCATCCAAAGTAGGAAATTCAGTTTCACTGACAATCACAGAATACCTATTAAACATTTCAGTGCAACGAAAGCTGACAAATATCACCTTCTTTCAGCATACCTGCCACAAAACTAGTTTACATTGTCAGTTTAACAGAGGTACATATTTTGATGTATATGCACTAATCCCTTATTAAAGTGTCTGGAGAAACTGGTTAACAGATTAATATACTAAAACAGCTGTAACTACCTAAAGTACAAGGCTTGGGAAGGAGAGGAGCATTTGAATTGTTCTGAGATTTGCAGAAAGAGCTGGAGAAGGGTCAGAAGATTATATATTTTAGGGCATTTGTACCTCACTCTTCAGCCAAAAGGGCTCCCAGTTTACATACAATCCAACAAGACAGTCCCTACTCATGGGTTCCAATCTAAAAAAAACACAACAACACACATAGGCAATGAACAGGGAAAGAAGAGGAAAATCAAAATCAAAACTCAGGCACCAATTTCTAAACAGTTGTTCCTGGCAAATTTCAGGGGCAGAAGGTGTTTGATGGAACTGGACCTCCAGCAAAGCTGATGGGATGAGCCTCCTGCTTCCTATCGCTTCCACTAAGGCTGCCTAATGCAATGGCTGCCCCAAGGTGACAGTTAAGGGGAGAGGACTGATGGAGTTGGCCTGTCACAGCAAAGCTCATGGAATGGCTCGAAAGCATTACTCATTTGAAAGCTATGGGTCAAATCATGTGGGGGACATAGAATCCTCAGTCACATATGCTATTAGTTTTCCTCCTTTGTGTAATAGTGTTATTTGCAGGAGTGAGATTATTTTTTAACAGATCGGTGAAAGAATCAAATTGAGAAATTTATTTTCTTGGTTTACTTTTCCTGTTCTGAAAAGCCCAGCAACTTTTGTTTCAACCTCTCACTGAAATCTTTCAAATTCAGATGGTTACTACAAGAATGCTAACTAACAAATGGTGGCAGAATTAGATTCCAAACCCCCCCCCTTCCCTCCCAATTGCCTTTCCTTGTGTGTCATGCCCTTTAGGCTGCAAGACTGAGGGAAGGAACTGTTTTATTGCTGATATTTGTAAGCCACTCTGGGAGCCTTTTTTGGCTGAAGAACTGAATAAAAATAGTTTAAATAAATATACATTGGTTTGCTACTAAGAAGTATCTTTGTACAACCTAGAAGTATAATCCAGACCCTTCATGGTCATGCAGCCCACAAGCATGAAAAATTCTATCTTCTTAAAGATCATTTACTTGGAGTTTAATCTTTCTGTCCAATGCTGCACCTGTGGGGTTCTGCTGCTGAAAAAGGACTTCTGTCCCCTGCCCCCGCCCCAGCTGGGGTCTTCAAAATCTGTTCTAGGCCGTTCCTAACACTGGAGCGCTTATCTTCAGAGTGCAAGGGGATGAACGTGACAAGAGAGGAAGAGGAAGCTCCACGGAACACATAAAAGTCAGTTGCACCAGCAGAGCTGCAGCACTGGACACAGTCCAGAAGCAAGGACTAGCGGATACTAGGCAATGTTGTTTTACCAAGATGATGCTTGGCTTCTAGAGTCATAAATATCAAACTTTGAGAACCAAACAAATTGTAGAGCAGAGCACATGATTTGGAGGGTATAGGAAAAGAATACAAGAATAGTTTCTCTTTCTCTGACATGTGACAGAGATGCTAAAGCTTGAGGCCTGCCATATCGAATTCACAACAGAGGAAGAAACCATAGTTTCCTTCTTGTGTCTGAACTGTGCTAGTATATTATTTATAATAATCAATTTCATAAATCAGAGTCTCCAAAAAACAACACCACAGTCTTAGCTCAATAGCCTCATTTGGACTGTATGCTGAATCAATTTAGCATTATGAGAAGGATCCTATGTGAGTGTCAAATATATGAGCTCCCTGTCCCAAATGGCTTTTTTGTTTTTGTTTCCCAGTGCATATAAAAGTTATGCTTACACTACTATAAGCCAGGCCCCCCTAGCTGCAGAGGCGGGAGGAGAAAAACCTGGCTCCAGTCCTAGCCAGCTCTGCTCCTGTGGCTAGAAGAGGGCCGGCAGTGTGGGGCTTTCTTCCCCTGGAAATGGTCGGGCTGCTTAAAGCTGCATCCATATTGCAAAGTGCAATAAGTGTGTCTGTATTTTAAAATATTCTATGTAGGGATTCTCATCCCAAGTGCATGTGAGTACTAGCATGGGACAGCAAAGAAGGAGATTTATATCAGGCTTGGAAGATAAAGCAATAAATACAATTCAGAAAGTAACTTAGAGACCTTCATACTATCAAAAGAAAAAGATTAACAGTGTTATCCTAACCATATCTACTCAAAAGTAAATACCTCTGACTTCAATGCAGTCGGTACTGCAGCCTTAGTAAAGAAGAGAATTGTTACCTATTCTACATGAAGGTAGTATCAAAATACATTTCATCGGTAACACTTCAAGTAAGTGATGCATAGCTATACACCTGTAAAAGCAAGCTCTGGAAAAGCTTCACACAAACCCACAGAACTAATGGCAAGATAACATACAAGTAGATATTACTTACATGACACCCTGCAGGACATTTTGGGGATCAGGATCAAATAATCTGTCAACATAGTGGCGACTGCTAGCCGTGACTTCCTGGAAGCAAAGACATTTACAGACATTTAGCATTCTAAAATTAAATACTCAAGGAAGCAACAGTACATAGGAAGCTAACACACCGATATAATTTAGTATTTTGTATGCATTTCCAACAAATGTGAGCTCAGAACTCAGAACTCACAAAACTTCTCCTCCCTCTCTTCCCAGGTACAGACCCCACACACCAACCTAGTAGGGGGCTTCAAGGGAGGACAGGAATTCTGCTCACAGTGTTGCATATCACCCCATTTATAAATACATTGGTGAGCATGTTTTGATTCTTTGCACTGAAATAAACCATTATGCGTAACAATAATTCCTGTAAGAAATATAAACCTATGCCAGTTTAAGCACAAGCACTATAGACACTCAGGAGCCATGCTTAGTTATAAGCAATTATCAGAAATAGTCAGATATTGCTTTCAGATTTATTAGATGAACATCATCCACTAGTGAGCTACTGTTCAACTGAAGCCCTTTTAAAAACATTCCCTATGTGTACTTTCCAAGTTCACAGAATAGATATGAAGAACTAACTTCAGAATGTGCATAAGTATTTCCGGCATCTTAAAGACATTTTGCTCTGCAGAGAAATAACGTTGTAACCTGCTTTTTTGCTGATTTTTTTAACCCCTAATTTGATATTAAGTCTGTCAACATTTCCTAGCTTATTTGCATTTCCAGTCAGATTCTATATGTGTATAGTCAGATGGAAACCCTACAAATCCAAGCAACTTGTTCCAAGCAAACATGTACAAGATTGCACTTTAGTTCCTCCTGGATTGTTAGCAGGCTCTGCATAATTAGCTGGGCTCTTTTGGGTGAGAGGAGGAAGTTAGGCTTAAAGCAGGGGTCACAAGGTTTACCTCGCCTGGGCCGGTTCAGTGCAGCAGAGATCCCTCCGTGGGCTGGATCGTGCGCACCCGCGATTTCCAGCATCTGCACAGACGCGATTTCTGTCACCGCAGAAGTTAGTCCCCACGCTGCACTGCGCCAGTTTAGCACAGTGCGTGGGAACTCACTGAGCAGGCGGCTCAGTTCGGGAGTGGCTCAGGGGCTGGTTAAATGACCCCCATGAGCCGCTTGTGGCCCATGGGCCTTAGGTTGCAGACCCCTGGTTTAAAGAGTTGGTTTGTGTGCTTGCAAGGGGTTACAGGTAAATTGGCTGCAGACAGCCACTCTCCTTATTTCTCAACAAGGGGAGGGCAAACAAAGCAAGGAGAGACAGTGTGAAAGATAGAGTTTGCTGGTTTGAGGGAGGGCTTTGGAGGGAGGGAGGAGTGAGAGAGCAAACAAAACAAAAGAGCTGCTGCCTGCAAAGTATCCATTCAGCTGAGCTACCCCCTGGGAAGCTGTCAAGTCTCCACCTTTTGTTCACAGGTACCGTATTTTTCGCTCGATAACACGCACCTGACCATAACACGCACATAGTTTTTAGAGGAGGAAAACAAGAAAAAAAAATTCTGAATGAAACAGTGGATGTATCATTTTTGTGCTTCATGCTGCGGCCACAGACATGTGATTTGACGGTGAGTTTGGGGTAGCCCAATGCAAAGATCCTGAGGATCCATGTGGATCCATGCTTTGTAACCACGTTTTTGCACCATTGCAGCCCCAGGCAACAGTGGGTGCGTGATTTTTTTGGTGCAGGCTGTAGCCATGGACATGCTATGTGATCTGATGGTGAATTTGGGGTGACCCAATGCAAAGATCCTGAGGATCCATGTGGATCCATGCTTTGTAACCACGTTTTTGCACCATTGCAGCCCCAGGAAACAGTGGGTGCATGATTTTTTTGGTGCAGGCTGTAGCCATGGACATGCTATGTGATCTGATGGTGAATTTGGGGTGACCCAATGCAAAGATCCTGAGGATCCATGTGGATCCGTGCTTTGTAACCATGTTTTTGCACCATTGCAGCCCCAGGAAACAGTGGGTGCATGATTTTTTTGGTGCAGGCTGTAGCCATGGACATGCTATGTGATCTGATGGTGAATTTGGGGTGACCCAATGCAAAGATCCTGAGGATCCATGTGGATCCGTGCTTTGTAACCATGTTTTTGCACCATTGCAGCCCCAGGAAACAGTGGGTGCGTGATTTTTTTGGTGCAGGCTGTAGCCATGGACATGCTATGTGATCTGATGGTGAATTTGGGGTGACCCAATGCAAAGATCCTGAGGATCCATGTGGATCCGTGCTTTGTAACCATGTTTTTGCAGCATTGCAGCCCTGTTTTTGCATCAGATCATTGCTATGTGATCTGATGGTGAATTTGGGGTGACTCAATGCAAAGATCCTGAGGATCCATGTGGATCCGTGATTGGAACCACGTTTTAAGTAGGGAGGGAAGGAAAAACATAGAAGCGACAAGGAGAGGGGTGTGCAGAGAAGCAGCTGGCTAAGAATGCAGGAGAGGGGTTTTACCGGAGGGAGGAAAGGAAGGCAAAAGTCCCCCCCCCCCACAAGCCAGCCAGCTCTCTCTCTCTCCCCCCCCCCCAACCTGCATGTTGCCTTCGAGTCCCAGACGCACGGAGAGGAGCTTTCCACTCTGCTTGCCTGGAGGGGAGGGGTTTTCTCTGCTCTTTGTTCCGTTTGAGCAAACACAGTAAGGAAACAGAAGCCGGTGGGCAGTAAGACCCTGAGGCAGAATGCAGGAAAGCAGCAGCTTCCTCTTTCCTCCCTTCTCCGGACGATTTGATATTTGCCTGATTTTTGCCTTCACTCGCGCTTGTCAGCTCCAGGGACCACACATTCGCTCTATAACACGCACAGACATTTCCCCTTACTTTTTAGGAGAAAAAATCTGCGTGTAATAGAGGGAAAAATACGGTATATTGCCTTGTTGAAACACTTATCAGGATATCATTTCAATGCCATTTCAATACCAGCGATTTCTTGCACAGCCCTATGGCTGGCAAGCTTTTTCTTACTGATCTTCCTATAGGTGAATCTGGGATATGTTCTGGAGGGTTTCCACAGAACACAGTTTAAAGCCATTGCCCAATAGCATACAGATTATACTCCAGTTTCACTTAAAATCCAGTGATTTCCCCAACAAATGACTAGATTTCTTTGCCAAAAAATTAAAGATTCTGGACAAAACGTTAATGCGGAAATATGTTTTTTCTTTCATATTTAATATGCACATGGCTCTCATATATATACTTTCAAGACCAAGCATGAGCAGAGGAGTTGGCTACTGAATTCAGCATGCTATATCTCCAACTCCATCATCTTCTTTATTTATTATCTCTCACACGCTAAGTCTGACCATTACCTGTACATATACCAGGATGCATCTCCCTTTTCAGGTGCCATGAACTAGAATAGGACATTTGATGACTGAAGCAACTGGAAAACTCTGAAGCTGGCATTACAAATTTAAAATATTTTCCAGTGCTTGCTAGAGCTAGCACTTCAGCATTTGGTGCTGCTGCCTATGAATCTGATTGTATTGAGTTATTACATACACAAGCCCATTCACTCCTAAAATCAAAGTGCTCTTTTAATTTTACTTAATATTTGTATACTGCTTTTCCAACAAGCAAGCCAACCCTATCTCTTACCTAGGGTATATGAACTCCCCTGCCATCTCTCACCCTGTGGAGGTGGGGGTGAGAGAGAGACTGGTTCCACCAACAGGCTCTCTCACCTTGGGGCAGCCAACATACTGAATAGTCATTTAATCCCATATTGTAATAACAGAGCCTAGAGAGAAAATGGGGAGACACCCTCACCCCGATTCTCATTCCTGTCACCTATGGTGGAGGAGCAAGATCCACAGGAATGCAGACAATCTCATAGTGGAAGGAGTGCCACCACAATGCTTCTAGACTTCCAATTTGTTGCCATGCAGCAGGAAGAAAAGATAAAAGGTTCTGCCAGGATTCTGAGGTGGAACTACCCAGAAAACTTGGGATGCAGCAGAAGAAGAGATTTTCTCCAAATCTTTTAATCCAAGTAGCACTTCTCCATCTATGTGGGTAACTTAATTAGGGATCCAGTTCTCCCAATAACTGACCAACAAGCTCAACCTTGATGGATAAGACTTCAAAATAGAGAGAGGGAGACAGAAACCAGCCTATTCAATGCAGATAGGTGTTTTATAGATATTGTTTACAAAAAGCTTTTGACAGAAAAAGCAGCCCTATTAAATTTAGCATTAATAAAAATTGCACATAATTCAATTTAAGCTATTATTTATTTCTCTGCAGCTGATACTTACCTGTAAAGGTGGCTATATGAATACCTGACTTATACTTGTCTGCAACTTTTAGGGCCTCCATCTGACTGTCTAAGGTAGCAATTTGTAAATGATGGCTCATTTTTGCTGGAACCAAGAGATAGGTACCAAGATTGCCAGAAGTGAAAAAGCATCAAGTAAATAGAAGATCTGCAATAGTCTCAAGCAACAAAGTATGCAGCATCTCAGAGACTAAAATGTTTGGTGCAATTAACACTTTGTAAACTGTACCACCCTGTGACAACTTGCAGGAGATGTGGAATGTTGTGCAAACTGCTCTTATTTTAGGGTTTCACCATCCAGATAGAGAATCATAGAATCAGAGTTTGAAGGACCCCCAAGGCTCAGCTGGTCCAACCCCTTGCAATGCAGGAATGCAGGAATCTCAACTAGATCACAGAAAGACACGATGAGAAACTAAGTTTAAAAGCTTTACAAAGTTTGTTCAACTTGACTACCCTGATTTTTAGCTTGGATCAAGCATTGTTTTACACATCAGAACTATCAAAATGAAGTTAAGATCACTACTTTAGGTAATAACCCTTTTCTGCAATTAAGAAATATTTTTCTTCTTCTACCAAACTAGGCAATGCTTTCTGTCCCAATCTAATTCAAGAGGGAGATCCTAGAGAATTCTAGCATTTTGTCAGAAGAGTAAAAAACTTTGATATGGTTTGTAATCAAGCCTGACTGCTGCCAGGGAATGAGAATGGAATCATAAATGAGTCCACACAAGCAAGAGACAGCAAACCAGGATTGAACAGAACAAGTTGACAGAAGTTGACACAGGTCCTGGCAAATGTAATCAAAATTTTCAATTCAATTTCTTACTTGGGTGAGTTGAAAGAAAGCTTGTATACAAGCCTCAATCCAGGTAAGTTAGTTTAAATTCATTCATTTCTATTGGTTTTGACCTCGACTCACTTCCTGTGCATAAGGTTCAACAAGCAACAGAACATGTAGCTACTTTCTTTTCTCAGGGTGAAAGTAGGAGGAATTGCCAGTTTTTGTACAAAGGCAGCATCCCTATGGATGGATACTGAAACTGGAACAAACTTTTTCTTTAAAAGATCTAGACATACAAGTCCAACAAGTTAAGTGGCCAAGTTTGCAATGATGCCTAAGTCGCACAGTACACCTCCACTAAGACTGGACAGCTGCAGCAGGACCTTCATGAACCTGGCACATGGGCAAGAGAACACGAAGGCAGAGTGGGCATTGAAAAATGCTACATTTGGAGGGTACAGTCGCGTTGCAATGTGGACTTTCTTTTGTGCATTGTGAACTACAGTAAAAAATTAAAAAGTAGTAATAACCACGCAAGGCCATAAGTACCGTAGTACAGGAAAAGAATGCAGCTGGGAAAGCTATTCACTCCCACAAGAATCCAACGAGGCCGGTTGCCATCATGCCTGTGACATCTGAGCAGGGATTAAACGCAGAAGTGGTCTGACGCGGCACGGCTAGCCGTCGCCCTTCCTCCGAGGAGCCCTCTCTCCCACCCCGGCCGCCCTCTCCTTCCCACGGACGTCCGCCAAGGGGAAAGGGAGCCAGTGCGAAGACGAGGCCGCGGGGGGAGGCGAGGGCGAGGACGGGACGGGACGGGCAACCAGCGAGGGCGGGACCCGCGACGGGCAACCTAAGGAGGCAGTCCCTCGCTCGCCCCGCCAGGCACCGCACGGCCGGACCCGCCGCCTCCAGGCCGAGGTAAGGGAGAGCCGCCCCACGGAAGCCTCGCCGCGCCTCACTCACTTCCCCCGGACCGGCGGCTGCTCCGGCTGCCGCCGTTGCCGCGCCGCCCCAGGCCTCCACTCACCGACAAGACACTCATGCGGAGCGGCGTCTCCAACACACACGCCATCTTGGTGCGCGCCAGAAGTGCTAGCCGGTCAACCCCACGCGAGAGCCGGAGCCACGACTGCTGTTGCTGCTGCCGCCGCCGCCGCTGCCGCCATGCGCGGCCACATCGCCGGGAGAGGAGAGCGAGGAGAAGGGAGTACGCCCCGCTCGGCTCGAATCAGCTAACGAAAAAAACAAACTGCTTCTTCGTGAGGCGGACACTGCGCACGCGCCAACGGGGACTGGGAGGGAGGGAGGGATGGTGGGCGGGATTATTGCCGGAAGTAGATGGATTTACTCCCACCTGCTTGCGGAATTTAAGGATGAAGAAGAATCGTTACGCGCCAGCTCTACTTTTAGAGACGGTTCGGCGCTGGGCCAATGAGAGACGCAGGGAGGCTAGCGAGGCTTCCTGCTTTTGCGCGTGCGCAGAGTCGAAACCACCTGTCCGAATCTGTCCTTGGCCGTGAGTGGGAGGAAAAATTGAGCTATCGCTGTTTGTGTGCGAGAGACAGAGAATTTCACCAACCCCGGACCATAACCCTATAAACGCTTCCACTGACTTTCACTCGGTGTTCCTTGGTTATGGTTACATGCACGGTAATTTTCAGAATCTATACATCCCCTTAAATTTTATGGTTAGACAGATTAGGTGCTGTACAAAAGTGACATAGACTGCGTTAAAGGGCTGCATCAACACTAGATGAGCAAGGGAGGGAAAATGATCAAGAATTTCCCCCCAAAATAATTTTTATTAGTTTTCATGTAAATACAGCAACAACATACAACTGCAGTAACTTGCCCTGTGGTACATTGTTTCATATGCAGTACACAGTACACAAGCAAGATGATAAAGAATTTGATGAATAGCAGAGATAGGCCAACAGTGGAAAGAGAACAATCCAGTCATGCACTCTTACTCTGAAGTGAATCCCATTGTTTAATGGGTTTCACTCTCAGGTGAGCGCACAGAGATTGAAATTCTAGGATCCTGGAAGATGAAAAGATAGGTGCCAGGTGTTCTAAAACGATAAAGGGCTCATCATCTGTATGGCTGCCTGGATCTGGCTGGTCAGTTTCTAAGACAGAGCAGCAGACTGCACTTGAACATATAAGGAGTCTATTGACAGGCCTGTTGCAGAATGCAAACAATTAGCTATTACTAAACAAGCAGCTACCAGCAAAAATGTCATTTAAAATAAAAAATAAAACACCCTTTTGCACAGAACTCTTCCTCAAACAACTGTTTTAGAACTAAAGTTTGTCCTTGCAGATTCAGGTGGGAAAGGAAGAGAGGGTGAAAGGAAGTGGCAGTCTTCATGTGTGTGATTCCAAATTGTTGTCTGGCTTGAAGCAGCAGACAATCTAAAATTATTTAATGCTTTTTTGCAAATCTGGCATATCAAAAAACTTTTCTTTTAAAAAAATGTGCATGTACCCTATCTAGCTAGATATAACCCCAGCAGCTCAAGCAATGTAACCAGCATAGTTTTGAACATATGAGCAAACAAAACCAGCTGCAAACATGTGCTTAGCATAGACCTGGAGTGCAGAGGTGCAGGGAATAATGATGATACGACTAACAGAGATGTGGCCAATTTTCAGTTAGTCAGTCTTCAAGATCCCAAGACAAAGCAGGGCCCCTTTTCCTGCTCTCTTTTGTAAATGGATGTGCCAACCCATTTTTACTGCACTATTCAAATCTAGTAAATTTTAAAACTTTCAATGGCCACTAAGCACATGCTCAGTCTTTTTGGGTCTGTATTGTGGGAGGCAGTTTTTTTTTGCTCCTTTAGTATTTTTTCTTAAAGATTTTTACTTCTGCAAACTTTGGGGTTTTCTGAGCATGCTGATACTTCCTTCTTGTTTCTCAGTAGCTATATGTTGGCTATAGAGCCACTGTAACTCTAATTTGCTATTAGAGATTCTGACATATAGCAATTTACCATAACCCATAAGATTACCACAGGCAGATCTTACTTAGCTTTGCTACTTCTAAACTGGTACAAATATTGAAGATCCTGAAAATTTAAAAAATAAAATAAAACCAAGCTATGATATTTTGCTATATTGTGATTGGAGAAGCAGATTGTGTTTCGGGTAAGGCCCACAACATGCATTATGTCACAGAACCTTATGAGAAAAGCACAAGCAAGCCACTGAATTTAAGAGAAAGCAGAAGTTCAGACACAACAATGTGACAAGCAAAACTTTCTGAAAGCTAGGTATCATTCTTTGCTACTCCCAAGAAAGGGAATCAAATGAACTTAATATAGTTTTGGTACCCCTGAACTAAATAATTAGTTTCTAAACAGATGGGAGGTCCTGACAAATAGTTGGTTGTTTGGTTAAAAAAAAATAAAAAATAACCAACCTTGCAGGTGGGAGATCTGTGCATGTAATTACATCTTGTTATTCATAAGCCTAATGCAGGCATTCTCCCTAAAATGTGGACCAGAGAAAGTACAAATGAAAAGGTAGGACATCCTGACAATAACGTTATAGTGCTGTTTTTAAACCTGCTATCATTATATGGTATACCTACAGTTAATGTTCTTTGTATGAAACTAAGTTAAATAATTTCTCACAGCATGCAATTTCCGACATATCACACACATGGTGTTTCTACAAATTAACAAGGTGATACTGATTTACTGTTTTTTTGTTTTGAAAACCAGCTTTAATATTTTGTTATATGTGGACCAAAAAGGCAGATTCTGTTCCAGAATTCAAACATATATAAATTTTTGTTAATCCACGAGACTGGCACAAGTGACCCCATGAGCCTTGCAGTGCTGTTGGGATCAGGTTTGGATTGGCAGGCTCTGATGCAGGAGGAGGAATAAACAGGAGAACTGAAGGATGGAAACCTGGGCTGGAGGCATGAGGAGATCTCCCCTTTCCACCCCAGTTTGAGCCCCTTCAGAAGGGGGAGCAAGGTGCCAGCTCTCCTCCCCAACTTTCCTGCCAAATGGAAAGCCTCGTTAGAGCTTGGGGAGGTATTGGAACAGCCAAGGGAAGAGTGAGCTGTGAGTAGCAGGAAGGTGCAGTCTTGTTGCCTAGAATTGGGCCTCACCTTCATACATGGGATCAGACCCCAAGGAGCAATCCCAAGATTTCCACAAGGCAAGTGAGTGTGCCATGCCTCATCTTTAAAAGCTTGGTGAGCAGGACATGGAAAGTTGAGAGATCTTTGTTGCTACTGTCCCATTCTGAACTTCTTGCTCCGCTCTTGAACTTCTGAACCACGACACCTGAGCCTTGTGTCTGCTGCTGAGACAGTACTGTTATTTGCCTGAATAAAGTTTTGCTTACCAAAAAAAATGTCTCTTTTTGTGTGTTTTAGTGGCCAGGACAGCCACTGTCTTTTTGCAATGTTTGAACTACTAGAGAATAAGCTACTGTCCCACAGATAGATACTGAGACAGGGTGTTTTTTATAATATTATTTTCTATGCAACAGAAAGGCAAGCTGAGTTTCCAGCAACAGATCTTTACAGATAGCAGTTCCTATCAAATCATAAACCGGCATAGTATGTTCTATATGATTTTGCAATACCTAGAGCTAATACAGGAAATCCTAACAAGTAAAGCAAATGAACAAATACCAGCTGTGATGGTTGCTACACATAGTCTGAGAGAGAACATCTTAACAGATCCTGAAACATTTTTATTTATGACCAGCTGTAAAACCAGTACAAGTGCATCCTATCTAGATTTGTTATTTTTGGACTGGAGCAGCAGCTATTGTCTAGACAGAAATACTGACAAGCAGGGCTACTTCACAACAACTATCCTGGTTTGGTTCACCTGGACTGGAAAGGCAAATAATGCCCTAGGCAAAAGATCCTACGGTAGCAATTTCTCACAAGCCATGAAACTCATGAGCATTGTCTTGCTCGGCTACTTTGGAACTGGAGAATGAGGTAGGCTATCCTCCTGACCAGTAGAATTCTCAAAAAACCAGCTATCATGATGTTGCTTAGCAGTTTGGCCCTCTCTCTGTAATTGCCTCATCTTGATTACTACTTTGGTTTTGCTTTAAGTGGTCTCTGATGGAAGTTAGGGTCTTGGCAAAATAGTCTTTTTGTTTCTTAATGAATGTGGATGCCTTCCTGGTGGCCTGAATTAGGATTTCCTTTAGATTTAGAAAGTAATACGAGTTTAGAAGATAATACACCCCAGACAAGAAGTAGGCTGAGAGTCAGCTAAAGGCAGATTTGCAGTTTCAGCTGGGATACTAGTCAGAGATTGTGAATTGGCTGAAGCATCCCTGAGGTACAGTTGTTATCTCTGATGCTGCCTTTGGAAGAGTGCCTCTTTTGCTTCTCTCATCCAAAGGAAACTAAACCTTGCCCATAGAACTTTAACTGCTTGGGAAAGTGGCAGCATATAACAAAAACTTAAGAATTAAGATAAGAGATAAAAACAATACACTAGGCAGGAGATCCTGACAAACAGCAATTTCTGAAAACCCATGAAGAAAGGTGCAGCTACTCACCTATCCACTTTTGTTTACTACTGAACTTGAAAAGGATAATTTTTTCTCATTATATCTGTGCATGTATTTTGATAAAATGTAATGCATATCAAGTGATTTACTTCAATAGCCCTGAGCTGGCCCAGTGCTTATTTGTTAAATATTGGTGCTCAAACTCCAGTTCTTCATGCCTAGGTGAATTACTGAATTTTTGGAAGCACCAAGCTTGAGCATTGGTCATGATCTGGACTAGCCTACAGCTTCTTTCAGGACACAGAGCTAAATCAAACCCAAGTTCCTTCTTCCTCCCACTGAATGGAATAAAGAACCAGGAGCCTATTCCAGCCCTATGGGGAAGGAGCTGATGAGTGAGTATACAAGATGGGTGCGGTGAGTCAAGCAAGTATGAGCCAAATAGCATAGGGCGGGTGCACTTCTGGAACAGGCCTGGAGTCAAAAGAGTCAGGAAACTGTAGCTGGCATTTCTCAGATGCCAGACTCAAGGGTTCCATAATCTGGACCCAGAACTCCAGAGTCATGTGGTTTAGAAGCAGATAATGAAAAACCCGAGTTGCTTTCCTTCCCCTCCTGGTTTCTGAATCTTTCGAGACCCGCCGCGACTCTTCCGAAACTTTCCTCTGCTGCAGAGCGCGCTTCCAGCCGAACTCCACATTTTTCTGCTATCGAGGGCGTTGGCCTTTTGTTTCAACGCCCACCTAAGAGCCTGAACTCCGAGAGAACAGCTTGTCTGAATCCTCAAGGCCCTCGAGAGGGCGGTTTCCCTTGGACGGAGCAGGGCGAAGAGGACGCGGGGCTCGGCTGCAGAAGTCTCTCCCACCCCACCCGTCGTCCCACTGCCGCCTGGGGCTTAAGGCACGGGACACCGAAATAGTTTCAGGCGGGAGCTATGCGCGGCGGGCGGCGTCCCTAGCACGAAGTCGCAGTCGGGCAGGGCTCTGTTATGCTGTACCCGTGGCCCGGCCCTCTCTTGGAAGGGAACCGCCGCCTTCGCCTCTCCCCTCCCCTCTCCAGTCCCACTTGAGCGCGCTCGGCGGGCGCCCCCTTCGTCGCGCGGGAGGGACAGGAAAAGAGGCAGAGTCTCCCTGGGCCCGGAGGAGGGTGGAGGAAGGAGGAGGAGGGCTGCATCCGAAGAAGAGCGCCCCACGATGGGAGAGGGAGTCGCCCCGGCGGCGGGTAGGTGCTCAGCTACTGTCCCGTCCGCCTCAGGCGCTGACGGCCAACTGCTCGTTATGAATTGCGCTCAACAACTTAGCAAAGTGGCGCCGAAGAGGCAGCTTTTCCCTCCCTCCCCCCCACGCCCAAGCCTCGTCCGCGGTCTGAATCCATGCTGCGTTTTACTTCGGTGGGACAGGAGGCGGGGGGGAGGGAGCGGCCGGGGCCGAAACAAGAGGCACCTCAATAATTCCCAACGCCTTCCGCGGCGCTCGGGCGCCTCGGCTGTCCCCAGCAGCTTCTGCGTCCGCTGGGCGAGCGGGTGACAGCCGAGGCTCAGGGAGGGAGCGGGAGCCGCTTTTAACGCCTGGGGAGAGCCGTCGATTTGCCCCTCGGTCAGGGCCGGCTGCAGGTTTTGGTGGGCCCTCGGGCACAG
Organism: Podarcis filfolensis; assembly: GCF_964270895.1. Classification (NCBI taxonomy): domain Eukaryota; kingdom Metazoa; phylum Chordata; class Lepidosauria; order Squamata; family Lacertidae; genus Podarcis; species Podarcis filfolensis. The sequence goes on along the minus strand of NC_139608.1, from coordinate 38,695,913 downwards.
GTGCCCATGGGGCACGGTGGTTGCAGCTCGTTTCTTGTTGCGCCCTTTCTCCGCTCTCTTTCTTCCTTTCTCTCTCCCTCTCCTCCCGCCCATCGCAGCTCCCTTCCTGCCTTTCCCCTACCTCCTTTACACTCTCTGCCTTTGGGTCTCCTCTTGACACAATCCTGTGATTGCTCCGACACACACGCACACTTTGCAGCTCCGTTTCACACACCAACACCCGCTGTCTTTTCTCTCTTTGCACCAGGTCTCCCTTTTGCCCACCTATATATCGCAAGGACTCTGGGCAAGTTCTCATTGGGGGGGACGGCTGGAGGAGAGCTGCAACTTTTTCGTGCTCCTTATTACTATCTCCCTTGGTGCAGATGAGGCAGAAGTATTGTTTTGCTTTTCCTAGGCGTCTCTCCCAGCTTGCAGAATTCTCTGAAACAAAGTCCCCATTTTCCCTTGACAGAGCCGCTTTGAGGCCACAGAGAATATTTTCTGAGAGTACTGGGATTTTTGGAGCTGGATGGAACCGTTGCTCAGCTCCTTGCAGGCATCTCAACTTAGGACATGTATGATCACCCTAGAGGCTCTGATGATATCATAGGAGCCTCTGGAACAGTCACCCATTTCGCTGCTTCAGAGATGCCAAGAAGGAGCTGAGCAACAACACCCTTGTGATTGAAGAAGCCCTCAGGGCTCAAAATAAATGTGCTACATTACTTTTTCCTACACTCCACCCAACAAGAAATAGACCTTTAACCAAGAAGTCCCTGTGAATGTTGCTGGAGCTTCTGGGGCAGCCTCATTTCTTGATTTGAAGCTGCTGGGAGGAGTCAGATGTTTGCTGCTGCCATGCAACTCTCCCATTGAGAAGTGGGAAACTGGCCCAGCATCTCAGGTTAGCAATGGGTCCTCTGCCACGTTGTGGGCCTTTGGCAGGTGCCCCACCTTGCCCATTATTATTATTATTATTATTATTTGGTTTGAAGCTTGGCTACCAAATAGTGGTATTCAGGATAATCCAAAATACGATGATGAGTCATAGTGAATACAAATAATCTGGGACTGCCAGCAGGCCTGCTAGGCAGCAGAAGCAAAAGCAGCCTGACAGCAGTGGCACAATAATCAACAGCCTGTTAAGTCTTGTCATGGCAGTGGGTGGCGGTGGCAGAAGTGACGGCAGCTTGCAAGGCCTTGTCGTGGCGGTGGCAGTAGTGGCCTGCAAGGCCTTGCGCTGGTGGCAGGAGACAGAAGCAAAGGTATCCTGCAAGGCCTTGCTGAGGCAGGCTGCCACAGCTTCTGCCACTGCCTCCAACTACTGCCGGGAGGAATTGCAGGCCTCAGCTACTTATTGCCACCACGGTGAGGCCTCACAAGCCCCACTGCTTGTGTCGCCACAAGGTCTCACAGGCTGCCACTAATATTGCTGGAATTTCCTGCCACTGCCGCAAGGCCTCGCAGGATGCAACTTTCGTCACCTCCTGTCACTGCCGTGAGTCCCTGCAGGCATTTGCCGCGAGGACTTGCAGGCCACCGCCGCTTCTGCTGTCAGATCCTGTCGCCGCTGCGAGACCTTGCAGGAGTACACTGTAGATTTGTCTACAGCATGTGCATTGTATTTTATAGAAGCAAGGAGATACGAAGATAAATAGGCAACAGGTGTAGTAAGACAGAGACTGGTGTCTGAGTTCAGGTGAGGAAGAACAGGTCATGTGTTTTGAGCCTGGAAAGAAGTGCTTGAGTAAGACTTGGGAAATTAGGTACTGTGTCACAGATTGTAAAGAAGCAAAAGGCATCAGTATTCATAGACCACATGTGTTTTAAAGTTGAGCTGCTAGAATCTCTGGGATTCCTTGGAAACTTAATAAGAATGCATTTGTGCTCAGGTTCTGCTTGTGAACTTTCCATGGGCACCTTTGCTAGGCTTTGCCCAGGGACCGTTGGCTTGATCTTCCGATGTTCCTTGATCAGCAAATGTAAAATACTTTGTCCTCTTATGAGTCCTGCAACATGTAGCTACAGGGACATTTAGGTAAATATTCCAAATATTCCACAGGCTTGGCCAGTGTTCAATGCAAACCGGTCATGAACAGTCACAGTGTCATAGAATCATAGAGTTGGGAGAGACCCCAAGGGTTATCTAGTCCAACCCTCAAGAACTACAATATCTAGGAGTAGTCCTGGTTCAGCTCCTTCTAACTTTTTTAGTTGATAGTAGGAAAAGGAAAGCCAATTCACATATCCACAAAAGTACAGCTGCATTCCTGCTTATAGCCATAGAACAAGAGATTTTTAAAAGGAATGTTCAGACTGCTAGTTTTCATGTGATTCTCCTTCCTCATAGGAGAGAATGCTAGTATTTATTTTCATATTTCCAAATTACTTCACCAGAGTGTCTAAAATGCAAGAGTCAACACTATGAACTAAGTAAGAAACATTTGATGCCTCAACACAAAAATGAAGTCTTGTATTCACACAAATAGATTCCTAATCTGGTATCTTCATTTATAGATTTAGAAGCACACCCCCCCACTTCTGCTTCCTGTTATTCTTATTTCCCTAGAAAAATGTGTAGCAAAAGAAAAAAAATAGATAATGGTGATCCTTGCCTATATTAATAGTTATTTTGAGGGATGGAGATGTATTTATATATAACCTATGTTGCCATGTGAATATAAATTCTAATTTACCTGTGGAATACAATATTGTAACACTCTTGTGTTTCCTTCTCAATTTGCTTTCCTTTGGCTTCCTCTATGGTTCATATTTACCTTGGCAGAAAGAGTTGTGAACATGTTGAGCACTGGAAAAGAAGAAGCAGAGGATGCATCATGATCTCCAGACTCATTGTCACAAAAATCTGGTGTGTGTGCAGCCTTCCTGCCTATAAGGTACTTTCCTGGCCCTCAACATGCCTCCTTGCCATATTTGGTGTGGGAGCTGGACATGGGGCAGAGGAACTAGGGCATTGAAAGTACTGCAAGGAGGTATGCTGATCGGCAGGAAAGTGGAGAATGTATGTTTTGCTGGTGGTCATTAAACAGTAATGAGAGGGACAGTAGAGGTAGATGAAGTGGAATGAAAGGAGGAAGACAGAACAAACAAACATACATCCATTGCTGATGCTGCCAACTGATTATTGGCAACTACTGGCAATGGAATATGAGAGCACATGATGCAGCCACCTTGCTAAGCAAGATTTGGGCTGGTCAGTGTCTAGATTGAGAGACCATGAGAACTGCTTTGAGCTCCATGATGGAGGAGAGGCAAGACAGAAGTGCACTAAGTAAATAAATAATTAAATATACACACATGAGCAAGAGGAGGCCATAATCAATCCGTCCCCAGGCAGTAGACTCAGAGAACTGTAGAATTGGATGGAACCATGAGGGTCATGTAGTCCAACCCCCCGGCAGTGCAGAAATCATTGCAGTGCTCTTGGTCTGTTAGGGGGAAAAGCAAATAGGGATAATAACATTATGACTTTGTCTAACCAAAAACTGCAAAGCATTGAGCAGGCTCTAGAGTTTCACAGAGCGCTTCCTCGTGCTAGATGTTAAACAATAAATAATAAAAAGGGTAGGACGAGATTTAAAAATGTTACTAATAAATAGCCTGATATTAGTTCAATCTGCAGGTTTGTCACAGTCTTAAAATGATGATTCAGGAAACACTTTGGAGACTAAGGCTACTATACAGAAGTATCTGTGTCAAAGGAAGTAATAGTACCACTTTATTCTGCTTTGGTCAGACCACACCTGTGTATGCTGCATGACTTATCATGCACCCCCTAGACAAGCCTACCAGACTCAGAGGCAGTGGAGGATGCTATTGCATTGCCAGTTTTAAAAGTCTAATTAGGCCAACTGTAATAAGCATGAATAAAATTATACACTATTGCAATAATATATGTATAAAAGATAAAGTAGCAGGTGAAGTCCGATGGCAAGTTTCACATTATTTTTACAATTTGTCATTGCAGGTATCTTCCACATTAATGGAAGAGTTGGATTGTTTAAGCACACTACATGCTTTTTGCTTCTACATGGCATCTGAAACTCAATACAGCAAATCAAGAGAAAACAATTCCTTCTTTTTTCTTCAAGTGGGCTGAAGTTCTACAGTTCTACCTCTAACATTTATTTAGACTGAGAGAAGGGGAGCAATTTTTCATCAGTACGGTACTTTTTGTGTGGGAGATAACTTTTCAGTATCTCAATAAATAATGAAATGTAATCAGTGTGCCATAAATTAGCCTTGCACATTTCACTGGTTAAGTTAAATTTCTCACAGACAGCAGCTACCTTACAGTTGACAATGGATTACTTTTTCCCCATTTTAAGATTATTTTCTTAGTTAACAGAATCATTAGCTCAGTTTATAGTGCAGCCAATTAAAATTATCATTATGGCAGTAACCTATAGACGTGTAATAACAACAGTGAATTGTTATAGCAGTGTTGTGATAGATTGTCGACTTCAACATGCTGTGCATTACTGTACAGGGGCATGTCAGGTATTTAAGCAAGGAGTTGCATGCATAGTAGCCCACCACAGTGTTTGTGCAGAACTAATTAAAGTCCCTGCACACAACCTTAGAGGTTCAGATCTGACCCACAGACTTTCAATGCCTGAAAATTCCCTTTCTTTGGCTGGGGATGAAGATTATCATCAAATCCTTCCTAGTAACCCAAGGCTCAAAAAGGGGTCTTCAGTTCAAAACACTGCAAGTCTGAAAGATATCACTGGAGAAGCCATAAATCTCGCTAGTGGGAAAATAAAAGAATTTTCATTTGAAAAACTCAGAAATTCTTCCAATCAAGTAACCTATAGAAAGGGAAGAAAAGTTAAGTCAGACCCATTCAATAGAAGGTCACTAGATTTTGACTTGATCTATGGCCATTTCAGCAACGATGAAAATTCCCCTCCTCCCTTTGGCCTGTCACATAATTCCTCAACAGATGAGAAATGGCAGGTCAGCAGCACCTCAGTAGAGGGAAATGTGAATTCTACAGTTTCCTTACCAATGCAGACTCTCTATGAGGATAGCTTTCTTGCACAGATTTTGGAAAAGCACAAGCTGGATGGTTCTTCTAGTGGAGATATTAAGATGTGCTTGGACATCTTGCTCAAATGCTCTGAGGACTTGAAGAAGTGTACTGATATAATAAAGCAATGCATCAAGAAGAAATCTTCAGGGAGTGCCAGTGGAGAAAGTGGTAATGATTCCTTAGCCAATTCTGAAATGATATATATGAATTTGATGTCAAGATTTTCTTCTTATATTAAAAAACTGCCTTTTGAGTTTAGACAGTCTGGGCTAACTGAGCCTGGTGACATGGTAGAACTAATTAATAGCCTATCTGCTTTGCAGCCGTCTAATTTTCCTCCAGTATTTGGCAATGAACAGCCACCTAGATACGAAGATGTTGTGTCCTCCCCATCCTTTGGGCCAAGGCAATCTCTCACTTCAAACTTACGAGGTAACCAGAACAGCACTGACACAAACTCCTCAGCAAAACTTACCCACACTCCAATAGAGATTTCTTCAAAAGTTTTGCAGGAAAACTTAGAATCTACAAATGATGCTTGTGCGCTACCTCAGTTACTATCTGTAAACCCGTCAGACTGCATTTCTCCCACAGAAACTCTGTACATTATGGAAGAATCAGATAGAGAAAAGGCATTGGGCAGTGTATCAAGTGTTAAGAGGAGAGGAAGACGGGTTAATTCAGACAGCAATGAGCAGAAAACAGAAAGGGCAGACTCTGCTGGAAATTCAACTAAAACATCACCTACTTTATTTCAACCTGTAATGCTGCCCCAAACCTCCACCCAAGCAACCTCAGACACTCAAGGATTTGATTGTACTGTTCAGATTTCTAAAGGTGAATCCAGAAAAAATAATCAAGAGGAAATAGACAAACTTCTCCTGGATTTGGAACATTTTTCACAGAAAATGGAGGCTACTCTGAGAGACACTACCACTAAGACTAATCCTGCATGTTTGAAGCATATTAGCCAACCTTTGACTCTGGAAAATAAAGGCAAAGTCTGTTCACCTGTAGACAAAAGTCCTTCTCCCTCTTTATCAAAACTCATGGAAACCAATGGTCATAAAATGGAGGATGAAGACAAAACCCTTTTATTGCGAATTCTGGAGAGTATTGAAGACTTTGCCCAGGAACTAGTAGAATTCCGAATGGGCAAAGGAAGCTTATCAAAAGAGAAGGAAGTGATGCACATTCTTCAGGAAACTTTGGCTGCTCCCTCCATCACAGCTGCTCAGCAAAGCTACATAGGTACATCTGCCAAAGAGCCTGTCCCAGCACTTATTCAACAGATGCCAGAGGTTATAAAGGTAAGAATGCAAATCTTTATTTATGTAACAGTTACGGACCATACACATGCAACAAATTTCCCACATGAATATCACTTCTGCATAGAAAAGTACATTATACTCTATATATGTTTATATACTCGTTATGTATGTATGTGTATACTTGTATGTTTCACTCTGTGTACATACAATGTGGAATTCTGCCACCTTTTCACACTTCCCATTGTTTATCCATATGGCAAAATAGTCACACATGTTTGCCATGTGTGAAAGTGTGCATGTAGGCTGTCTGTAGATTATAGGGGTTTTTAGCTAGTTGGTGATACTGTAAAGCAGGCTTCCTCAAACTCAGCCCTCCAGATGTTTTTGGCCTACAACTCCCATGATCCCTAGCAGCAGGACCAGTGGTCAGGGATGATGGGAACTGTAGTTTCAAAACATCTGGAGGGCTGAATTTGAGGAATCCTGCAGTAAAGCAACAATTGCCTATGGGGTACATTTTCATTTTTATGTCCTTCCATAGCCTTACTAAATCCAGTTTCACATGGTTTTATAGTACTTCAAGCTGTACCCTGCAGAACAACTTCCAGAAGTGCGTGGCCACTACTGCTGCAACAGATGTGTGTAAAGTCTGTTGTAAGTATGGCAGGCTTCACTTGGATAATTCTCACTATGGGCTTATCCAGACTTGTTTTGTGCTGTTTTTCTATGCACAAGTCCACGTTTTAAAGCTCCATGTCCAAGTGCTCCCCCACCCCCAGTGCTTTCTCTTTGAAAACCCACTCCTTACCACTGAACTGGAGGAAACAGCAACCTGCAAAAAACCTGAATTGCTGTTTGTTCCAATTCAGCGGTAAAGACAGGTTTTCCTGGGGAAAGAAAAAGCACTCTGACACTGACCAGGAAAGCACTGATCTGTGCCTAGAAAGTGCAGGGCAAAAGGTAAGTGGATGATCCTAATGTTCTCTCTCTCAGCATCCAGAACACATTCTAGAATTGTCTCAAAAGTTATTTTAAATTATTTTCAGTACTGTACATGGAAGTCACTTACTAACTTCTGGTCTAGTTTCATATCTCCTTTAAATTGTATAAGAGAGGCTGGAACTGGAAAAATTGAGTGAACATGTTCCCCTCTCCCTGGAAATGCTTTTCCCATTTCTTTTCCACTGTTATGACTATATAGTAGAGTAGGATCACTAATTTAAAATAATTGAGTTGAGCTGAATTGTTTACTTTAGCTAAAATGTGAGTAAGAGGTGGCATGATAGAAGTTTATAAAATTATGCATGGCATAGAGAAAGTGGATAGAGAAAGGCTTTTCTGCCTTTCTCATAACACTAGAACTCAATGACATCTAATGAAGCTGAATGTAGGAAGAGTCTGGATGGATAAAAGAAAGTACTCATTTGGGCAGTGCATAGTTAAATTATGGATCCTGCTCCCTCAGTAGGTAGTGATGACCACCAACGTGGATGACTTTAAAATAGAATTAGATTAGACAAATTCATGGAGGAGAGGACTATCAATTGCTACTAGCCATGATAACTATGTTCTGCCAGCACAGATGGAGAGAACAATGCTTCTGAATACCAGTTGCTGGAAACCACAAGAGGGGAGAGTGCTCTTGTGCTCAAATCCCTCTCGCTGGTTTCCCACAGGCATCTGGTCGGCCACTGGAAGAACAGGATGCTGGACGAGATGGGCCATTTCCTTAATTCAGCAGGCTGTTCTTATGGATTGTGTGATTTCAAATTTATGCGCTTGGCAGCCGGCTAGTTGAAATCTCAGCAATTAAATGCCCAGAAGACAAAGAGCTTTGAAGTTATTTTGGCACAGAAATAGCTTTTAAACTTTCTGCTTTGCTTACCGGACTCTGGGAAATGCTTGTGCGGGCTCTGGTGGTGTTAGTGAGGTCTTGCGGGGCCGTCCAAGATCTCACGAAAGCCTCCAGAGCCCACATGAAAGTTTCCAAGATCCCAGTAAGCAAGACAGAGCGCTTAAAAGCTCTTGATTACCAGGCTCTGGGAAACTCTCTTGCGGTCTCTGGAGGCTTTCACAAGATCTTGGATGGCCCCAAAATACCTTGTGCTGGGTCAGGAAGGTAAGGTTGCTGGTGCAGGGACAGTTCCAGGGGGTTGTTTTGACTATACATGATTGTGACTTTGCACACTGCCCCCCTGGAATGTAACCCCTGCACAAGAGCAAGACACAGTCTTACTGTATAATACTCAAGCTAGTGATTCTGGATTTGGACTAGTGTCTCATAGCGCAATAGAGAATATTGCTTCCATAGTCCAAAGTAATATTTGGGAAGGGCCATAGCAAGTGTTGGGCTTCAGCTTTGCCTACAGAAGGGTTCCGGATTCAATCTCTGGTGTCTCAAGGTAGAGTTGGAAGAAACTCCTGCTTGATATCCTGGAGAACCACTGCTGGTCAATATAGATAACACTTAGCTGAATAGACCAGTGATCTGATTCAATATAAGGCAGTTTCCTATGTTCCAATGATAGACATACTTGCTCGTATACAGCCACAGTTTCCTGTATGGAAATGTTATCAGACTGTGGAAATTGATAATGTGTGATGATCCTATTTCAAAACACAGGGATGTTTTCAAAACACAAAATGCAATTGCTATGTGTGATGATTGAAAAAAGAAAGTCATTGAAGCCAATTTTAATTTTTTTAAATAGCTGGGTAATATAATTTTATAATTCTAGCAAAAATGTTAACAAGGAATGCCATTTGAAATGAAAGGTGGTATACAAATACTTTTAATGAATAAGAAAGAAAACAGAATCACATTGACAAATACATTTAGGATTCCTGGTATAAACAAAATATTTACTTTATCAGTCTTGAACAAAGCTAAATAAATTTCTTGAATACCATAGTCTCAACTGCTGATATATCTATTCCTGATCCAACTGAGACCCCACATACCTTTATGAACCTGCTGGCCATCATATCACTTCTTGGAACATGCGATTGGGTGACCTAGCTTTATTATCCCTTTTGAAACAGTAAAATAATAAACATGTGAAACTTAGTTTTTCATGTACCAAATCAGAGTGCCACTATGAAAAAATATGCATTTCTTGAGTTTCAGAGCAAACTGTAATTGCAGACAGTAAATTCCTTGTAAGTTCTGAAATAAAAGTTTTATATATACAGTAGTGGCAATGGTTGTTAATATTTTTCTTTTTTTAATAGCATTAATTCTCAGGTTTTGGGAAGAGTACACTTAATTAGACTTTCCAAATTGCTTTACCTTCTTGAGGATTTTCGAAATGTCGTATAGAGAGGGGCTTAGTTTCTAGTACTGTGTGTTACTATTTAAGAGATTTTTGAAATATTGAACAGTGTATAAATGCTTTAAAATAATTAAATTTAGCATAAGGATAAGCCTTTGACTGAAAAGTGGTGTCCAGCAAAAATAAGTGAAAGAATGTAGCATTAAAGGAAATATTTAAATAATTGCTTTCTTATGTTTGAATTGATTATCCTGATACTTCTAAAAAAAACAAACCACCTGCAGCACAATCCTAAGCACATTTATTACAGAGCAGGTATCAAAGAACTCACTAAAACTAATTTCTGAGTAAACATGTATAGGAATGCATTGTTAGCGCTTTCGAATGTGGAAGAAAAATGCTTGATAACCAGCCACGTATTTTTTTTCTTGTGCAGTCCCTTTGGACTGTAGGAAACAGCTATGGTAATTTTTCCTTAGTAAGAGAGAAAGGTGAACAATTAAAGAGTCCCGAGTGTTTTATTTCATAGTTCAAATTAGAAAAATGTGTGATTGTGCGATGGGCACCTCATAACACAATTTTTCACACAGGACTAAGCTGCAGCATGTTTTTGCTTCCAGCTTAGGCTGATGGCTGTACATTCGCACCTCAAATTTCACCTCTGAAGCTCATAAAATAAGAACTATCTGGGAAGGTGATATATTTAGCTACTTCTGCAGTATGTCTAACTTTAGCACCACTGGTAGTAGTGGTGGGTGCTTCCCTTCCCACAATACCTCTGCTGTATCACAAGCCAAGGACAGATTCTCTGACTGTCATGTAGCCAGCAGGGACATAGATTCTGGTGTAGATCATGTCTCTTGATAAAGAATTGCAAAGAGACACCCAGAAGTACTCATACTCGGGGATTATTTGACTGTCGGGGCGGGGGGAGGTTCTTTGGCCTTGCGTCTAGGTACAGTGACTGAACAATCCTTGCTGTAAGTAAGAAGAAGGCAAGGTATGTTTCGCTTAGAATTTGTTGGCCATAAAAAAACCAAACTCCAAATCGAGGAAATAGCTCATTGTGGCTGAAGTGATCTCCCGGAAGGACTTGATACCTCTGCTGGGAAGACAAAAGTTTGCTCAGGAACTAAGCCAGGATGATGATCAAAGAAACATCTCTGCGAAGGGACCCAGATTTACGAGGAGAGTTAGCTTTCCTTGCAAAAGGCTGTGATTTTGTTCTTCCATCCCGCTTCAAGAAGAGGTTGAAGTCATTCCAGCAGGCCCAGGTTTGAACGTGCTTTTCTCTTTATACTTCTTTGTATCTTTTTATTGGATATGGGGACAGAACTGTGTCTCCCTCAGGCTTTTCTATTTTCAGAAGGTTATTTGCACCAGATACCCATAGGTTTAAAAATAGGCCTTCCCGGCTTAGCACACAAATGTCCTATTGGTAAACAAGAGGAAAGAGTCGAAAACTATTTTTCTCTTGAAGATAATAATATTAACACTAATAAAGATTATTAGTTGAAAATAATTAAAACTTGTCTGCCACTTGCTGAAGAAAGAACTGCTCCAGTGTGTTTCTGTTTGTTATATGCTACATACTTTCCTTCATGACCCTAAATGTCAGCTGCGTTGGGAAAGCTTTGTTCTACTCCACTGCTGAAAATATGTTTTACGGATTAAAACCCAATGACTGTGGGAAAGGTCATGTATGATTGGGCTTCAGTATTCTGTGTGTTATCTCTAGCTGCTAAAGTGCCTTCTGATAGTAACAAGCAGGAAAGGGGTCTTAAGTTTTTGCTGAGAGCTTAGCTTGACATTGTAATAATAATTTATAATAATTTATTATTTATACCCCGCCCATCTGGCTGAGTTTCCCCAGCCACTCTGGGGGAATGTAAATATAAGTCTTAGGATGCAGACAGGCAGTTTTTGATTCAGTCTGGCACTGAGACACCTGCAAGGAGATGGATATGCAGCAAGCTTTGCATCCCCTATTATTATTTGTGCATCACTTCTTGGTGCTCTCATAAAACATTGGCACAAGTGGTGTGAACCAAATCATCTTATTGGCAAATTTGTTCCTCTTCCACTGTTCCTCCTTCACAATTGGAGCCTCTTTGGGAAATTTTGTAATTCTGTACACTCACGTAGCCATCTTACTAATTTCATTTGCACATAGAAACCAAAACTTAGCTACCCAGTGATCTTGGAACTGAGCAGCTTTTGTATCCTAACTTAACAGTTTCCCAGACAGGATCCAGTTACAAAAGAAATCCTGGAATAAACTCCTAAAAGAGGGGGAATCCCTCAAAACAGCTATCAAGGAGAGGCACTTTTCACTGCCCATCACCAGACATCCATCCCACAACAGAGGTGGCAGAAAACATAAGGGGAGATGGGCAGGACACTGCTTGACTGGTGAGCAGAAGCCAGCCTGACTGAGGGGCACTCCAGACACCAGTGCCTTGTAGCAGAAAGATGGGGTATAAATCTTCTAAATAAGTACAAATGTTCTCCTGTCAGATTATTATTGGAGCTCAGTGACTTCTTTAAGCTACAAGAAACCTGTCCACTTCCTCAAAGAACTTTGAATGGATGCTCTTTTAGGAACTTAGGAAAGTGTGGTACCTGAATGTGCAGTACTAACAAAAAATTACGCATAGATCAGAAGTATACAGAGAAGCTTCATTAGGCCAGCTCCGCTAATCCTATGTGTTTCTCCAGTATGTGTTTATATATAGCTATTGTTGCCAATTATCCAAGGTTTCAGGGGTTGTATTCCCCTGAGGGCCTTTTGGATTAATTAGGTGGTGGCACATATGTACAGCTTACTTTAGATACTTGCTCATTAATTTCTGCTTATCTAAAGGGATACACGCACACACATACACACGAACATTCTATTGTACCAAAAATAATTTTTATGTGTTATCTTTCTAGGTCCAAAATAAGCAGGAGAAGAAACCTGTGACTACGTCCCCAGTGCCTGCAATTTCAGCAGTCAGCTCACAGGCACTTCTGCCTGCGAATAAAGTAACTGTTGGTACGCCCTTGTCCATAAACATTCCACGTTTCTACTTCCCCAACGGACTTCCTAATGTCTGCAGTAGTCATGAGGAGACCATTGCCAAGGTTGAGGCAACCTTTTCTGAGTTTGAAGATGAGAGAGTACCACTTAATGAAATGGGGAAAATTGCAAAGGTAAATATCATTATTGCCAGGCTTTTAGGACTTATGGAAGGTAAAGGCTCAGTACAATATCAGCAAATGGTTTTCAAAGAAAAAGCGTACTCTCAGATGAAGTGGCTTTTAGCTGAAGGGATGAGATGAAGTAGTAAACAAAAGCAAAACTTTTCCAAAAGGAATGTTTCAGTCTATTTCCAGTCTCTGTCAATTTCACATGTATTTATTCATAACTTCATTCTACCCTACTTCCACATTAATCTACTGCCTTTAAAACTGTAAATAAATTTATATTTAAATATGTATTTAAATCACAAACTATGATTTAAATATCTATTTTACCTCAGTGTACTCACTTCTAAATGTATTTTATCTAAAAATACACATTTTAGTTTGATAATATTTTTGAGTCAAGAGCAGTATCATAAAACTCAAGAGAAGTGCAAATTCCAAAGGATAGTTATGTTCCAACCTGTACATTATTCTAGGAGGTGTCAGGTTAATTCATCTAAGAATGTGGGCTGAACAAAAGTTTCCTCCATCCATTTGTCTAAGGGTGAAAGAATATAACCGGGCCAGCTTGATGTTGTTCATACTGCACATGGTCTCATTCTGCTTTTAAGTGGCTCATATGAAATTAGTCATACTTACTTCAGAGTAAAAAGAAAAATGGATTCAGATATTAATGTATTAGGTCCAATTTTTAAAAAATCCGGTTTAGTTGGATTTATTATTTTTTAAAGCCAAAAATTACATTTTCTTCATATTATTTTCTGTTAAAATGTCATCATAAAGAAGAAAAAATGCCCCTGCCTGAATGCTAGCTAGCTACATTCTGTCTTATTGTGTTGTTCACAGATATGCTGCTGCCCTCTGTACTGGAAAGCTCCCATGTTCAATGCGTCAGGGGGAGAGCGGACAGGATTTGTATCTGTACATTCATTTGTGGCCATGTGGAGAAAGTGAGTAAACTGTGCAAAAATATTCTTCTGGAAAAACCAGCACAGTATGCCTTTCTTTTGCATGTTTATTTATTCTTTTCTGTGTTTCCACTGTGCCCTTTTAAATACAGCTCTCCTTTTTAAAAAATACTGTCTCCAGTTTCTTCCTGCTAATGTAGTCTGTATTTATTGACAAATGCTAGTCCTGTTTGTTGGGTAAATCTTGTAGTCATACAAGTTTTGCATATGTATTCATAGTTTTCTATGCCAGAAAGGCCCATTGTGGCAGGAGTGGGCAAACTTTTGGCTTGTGGGATCTGCCTTGTTTTTCATCCTGTGGTTCACCAACCAGAGCCAGGTGCAAAATAATGGACCAGGAATGGTGTAGAATTGAGGAACAAGGTGCTTCTGAGCACATGCTCATGCCAGAATTTTGTTTTTAGTATAAGAACTGGAGCTCCCACACAGATCCTTTCACACATATATCTTCCCCTGTTGTCCCCCAGCTTTCTTCATCTCAGCAGCCTAACTTAAGCGGGAGGACACTTTTAGTTATTTCTATTGTAAAAAATTGGAATCTGCAAACCTATGTTGATCTACCACCCATAGATCTACCAGTAAATCCCAGAAGGTGATATCTAATCATGGCATCCTATATGCCCAGTGGACTTCCACTCCTGCAAATGGGACTTCCTCTCCTTCCAGAAAATTGGCAGAACCTTCAAAGCAGATGGGGTGGGATAGGAAGGGGAAGTCTGGTCATATCTGCTGGTGCCTTGTCGAATTTCACCAACTGGTCATAAATTTTCTCCCAGCCATTCCTACGCCTGCCTTGGAATTTCTGGTTTAGTTATAACATCTGTCAGAAACACATCCAATCTTGAGTGAATACTTCAAGTGAGGGAGCTCTGGTTAGCAGTGCAGGGCTTAACCATTTTCAATATTTTAAAAATTGAATTGGACCCAGAGTTAAGCATACACAACAGCTGTTGGAAGTTGACTATGTCACCCGCTCCTCTCTATGTCAGCTCCTCTTGCCCCCAGAAAATGTTCCACCAAGGATCCTGGGGCCCTTCTAAATGGCAGAGGGGGCAGAGCTGAGGGGGAGACGAAATCTCTGAGGCAACTTTTGCAAGCAGAGACTGTGCTTGACTCTGGATCCATAGAGAGTCATTGAAATTAACAAGAGCCTTACTGTTAACCTCAATAGAATATAGGCTATTCTTGTTATTGAATGTCTGTCTGAAGTTGTATTACTTTTACTTAACAGTCAAGAGAATAAATTGAATGCTACAGCATTCTAATGGATCTGTGTAGTACTTATTGAAGACATTATCACAAAATGTGCTGTACATTATTTACGCTTATATACCAAAGAGTATATATAAAGTACTGTGAAAAATGATCAAAAGAGTACATGTACAGTATATTTGGGTCCCAATTTAATGAATTAGGAAACAAATCCACCTGGCATAGAAGCCAAAACATTCATGTGTACAACTGTTCTTACATTACTTTATGCGTGCTTTCTGGTGCATGAGGATGAATCTGTGTACATTCCACATCCACAATCAGCCTTCAAGGCTGACCTAGAAGTGGCACTAAGTATATCACTGGAAATTGCACCTCTCTCGTTTTACTCTAGTTGCCATTGTGAAGCAACTCCCAAATAACTGCAGGTGGCTATTTTTGTTGGACTACAGCAGAAGGAAGTGTTAACCTTTCTTTTCTTGTGCAGTGCAATCATGATCCCAGTTGGGACCCTTGTCATGGCTATTTAGAGTATAAAAAGAGAAAGTGAGAGTCAACTTCCAGAGATGTGTTTAGCATTATGTCTACTTTGATCCTTAATGTTAATACTATTATTATTCACCGTATTATTTTTGCTTCATCAATGTACATGATGCTTTATATGGAATTTCATAAGCATAAAATAGTCAGATCCCCAGCCCCAAGAGGTTTACAGTATAAAACAGATGATGTGAAAGACAAATAGAGGTTACAGAGGGTGAGATAAGTGTACAAATAGGTGAATGTGAACAAATGCAGTTGTAGCTGGGAATGAGAAAGCCGTGTGATTTTGATTCTTTGGGAATCCAAATCGATAGGAGTACTTTTACAGTCTTATTTCTCCTTTGTAGGATACTACACAACTGCCATGATGATGCATCAAAATTCATTTGCCTTTTAGCAAAACCCAGCAGCAACTATTTGGAACAAGAAGATTTCATCCCTTTACTGCAGGTTTGTGTGACTTGCTAATAAGTGTCATTTTATGAATTAGAGGAAAAAACCCTTTAGATAAGCACCTACATTTTTTTGAAGAAGTCATCCCTTTCCTCCTCAATATACTCTACCCAGAAAGCCACAGCTTAATTCACTCACTGTGATCTGAAGTTAAGCAACATGCAAACGAAAGCCAGTCTGAGTCTGCATAGCAGGATGCCCTACTGAGAGAGGCACTGACAGGATCTTCAGTGTTTGTAGGGGCACAACTAAGACAGTGAGGAGGAGGTTCCATGTGAACACACACAGGGAGTACTGCTTATGTGGCCTTTTGTGAATGTGGACTGAAAATACATTGTTGCCTGCTTACTGACTTTTATGTTTTATTTTTCTGTCTTTTAAAGTAACTCAAAATGGTAGCCTAGCAGGTGTGCATTACCTATGAATCTTAAAGGTTTCATTAAAGACGGTAGCTTTTATAATGCTTCTATGAACAGTTGCCTGCACAAGTTCTCCTTGTGGGCTTTCCATAGGCATCTAGTTGGACACTGTGAGAACTGAATGCTGGACAAGATGGACCTTTGGTCTGATCCAGCATATGTTCTTATACTCTAACTGCTGACAGTGTTGTATCATTTCTCTTAACTTTTCTGTGTTACATAATTTGGATATCTTTCAGGATGTAGTCGAAACTCATCCTGGGCTGACATTTCTGAAGGATGCTCCAGAATTCCATTCCCGCTACATTACTACGGTAGGTTAACTTCATGTACGAGATGTCAGCATTTGTCTAAGAAAAGGTTTGTGATTCATTTTGAGTGTTACAAGGAAAGTAATTCACATTGTCAAATGGCATAATAATGTTTACCCCTAGCATCTTGTTCCCTTCCCCTACAGTCTTTGTTGTCCAAAGTGATAGGCTAGTAATACCCTATACAGTGGTACTTCGGGTTACAGATGCTTCAGGTTACAGACGCTTCAGGTTACAGACTCCGCTAACCCAGAAATAGTACCTCGGGTTAA
The DNA here is from genome assembly GCF_964270895.1 of Podarcis filfolensis. Taxonomy (NCBI): domain Eukaryota; kingdom Metazoa; phylum Chordata; class Lepidosauria; order Squamata; family Lacertidae; genus Podarcis; species Podarcis filfolensis. The sequence continues at coordinate 38,678,965 of NC_139608.1, read as the reverse complement.
GAACTTTGCTTCAGGATGAGAACAGAAATTGTGCAGCGGCGGCAGGAGGCCCCATTAGCTAAAGTGGCACCTCAGGTTAAGAACAGTTTCAGGTTAAGAACGGACCTCCAGAACGAATTAAGTTCTTAACCCGAGGTACCACTATAGTATGCAGGGCTGTCTTTGAAAACTGCTTGGAAATAGCAATCAGTCCAAAACACAGTGACTAAGTTACTAACCAGATCTTCTGGAACTTATATTGCTGCACTGACTCCTGGACTGTTTCTGACCACAATTCAAAGTGTTGGTGCTTGCCTTTAAAGCCCAACATGGCTTTGGATTTGAATATCTGAAAGACTATCTATACCCATATCAACCTGCGCTTGTCCTGAGATTACCTTTGGGTATTTTAGATCCCTCTATGATTATATACATATTTTTGTTGTTTACATGTAGTCTGTTTTGTTGATTTTAAATATTGGTCACTGACTGCTGTCAGAAACAGGATGCAAGACTTATGGGACTTTTTGGTGTTTTTTTTAATCACTCAGAATAAGTCCAGTTTTGAGAATTGTATTTAATCTTTTTCCAGGTTATTCAAAGAATATTCTATACAGTCAATAGATCCTGGTCTGGGAAAATATCCCTAACAGAGTTGAGGAAAAGCAACTTTCTGCAGGTATGCTATTTTTCTTTTTTATTCCTATGAGCAACAAGTATTTCTAAAATACTTTCCGTGATATCCATTGTTACACAGAGTAGACCAATTGAAGCAATTGGACTTAAGTAAATAATATTAGTTGTTCCCATAGCTTGTTCAGTGTTTTCAGTTTTATAGCTGGATTTAGCAAAAGTTAATAAAAGAGGATCTGGACAGATTTGTATATTTCTAGTGTTGAAGGATGATAGATATGACACAGTAAGGACTATAGTAGCCACATGAGCACATGGTGACAAAACTCTATCAAGTATTAATTTTGCTTGTTTGTGGATTTTTAAAATAATCACAAAGTAAAAGTTTAATGTTTCATACAGTTCTTTTGCTGTTTAAGATATTTATTGAATAATAACAAAGACTGACAAGATATCATTATAGTCACAGTCCTTGGTCTGCACCTTCTGCCTATGGAAATTAGAATGAATTTATTCTCATTTTTTTCAGACCCTAGCACTCTTGGAGGAAGAGGAAGACATAAATCAAATCACTGATTATTTTTCCTATGAGCACTTCTATGTTATTTACTGTAAATTCTGGGAACTGGACACTGACCATGATCTCTACATCAACCAGAAAGATCTGGCTAGATACAATGATCAAGGTAAGCAGAGCAAGAGAGGCACTGGAGGTTATATTAAACTAATATAAAATAAATATTCTCTAATATGTACTTTATGGGCACCCCAGATTACCAAACTTGATCTCTCTTTCTCCATGTTCTTACAAAAAAAACCCTTGCATATCTCTTGCTGTGCTTCAGTCATGTCATTATTATGCAAAATAGGCATGCAATAAAGTAGTCCATGCTCTTGGGAAAATTGGATTGGATATAGCTTTTCCCTGTTCAGTTGACAAGGCTGTGTCTATTATGCCATAAGCTTGTAGGGAAAGAGATGTAAAAAGTTAAAACTATGAACAGGCACCATGTCCTTTACCATCTCAAACCTTGCTGTAGCGCTATGGGTTAATTTTGGCCTGAATCTTCTGTGGATTGAAGCATTAAAATGTTACAAATTGCCTTTCATATAGATGCTCATCTGTCCAACACACCAGGCAGGGCACACTCTTGATGTGATCTTTGCCCCCAAGTGATATGAGGATGGACTAAAGATAGAGGGGCTGATGGTGGCAGTTCTTTCCTGTAAGGGTGATGGGCCTGTTTGGGTGGTCTGCCCTCAGAAACTGATGGAACCTGGTGTGTTCCTGAATGCTTTTTTTTTGGGGGGGGGGTCCAGTGGAGAAAGCTGGTAATCTTGTCAAAGATGTTTTGTGAGATCAGGTTCACCTTATGCAATCAACTGATGCACACAAGATACTTGTGGCAATGCATCCGGCCACATGGCCCCTCGATTCTTGCCCCTCCTGACTTCTCAAATCTAGTAGAGTGGGGCTGACTGGTTGGGTCCAGAGCGTAGTTAGCGCTTTGCTATGTGATGGTGTGGTCCCTGCTGCGTTGAAAGAGGCAGTGGTGCAACCGCTCCTAAAGAAACCAGCTCTGGACCCTTCAGATTGGAACAGCTATCAGCCAGTTGCCAATACCCTTTCTGGGAGAGGGTGATGGATAGAGCCATGGTGGAGCAACTGCAAGCATTCTTGGAGGACCCAGGTTATTTAAATCCATTCCAATCTGGATTCAGGCCTGGTCATGGAATAACCTCTTACCCGTATCTGGGAGTGGGTGGCGGTTGATGTGGCCCATTGCATCCAGCCATCAGGAAGCAACAGAATGACTAGATCAAAAGTATTCAGAATCAAAACTATTTTAAGGCATTTATTTGATACATAGTAAAAACATGGCCACTGAGGAAAATCATTTTTCTGTTGTGTTTTGCACATGATTGAAAGCCACTCACTTCTCATATGATTATTCTTCTGCACAGATATCACTTGTGTATAGGGAAAAGCAACAATTGTTAGAATGATTGCAAACACATTCAAGAGCTGAAACTGTTCCTAATCCTTATTTCTTCATCTACAGCTCTGTCAAACAGGATTATAGAGAGAATATTCAGTGGAGCTGTGCTTAGGTAAGAAAGTAGGGAACAATTAAGATCGAAGGAAGAAAATTAATTTTTGAAATAACAGTTAGAATGGGATTCAGGAAGTTCAATGTAGGATATAATCACTTTGATTCCTTGTCTGGGGGTGGCTTCAGATGTGCAGCTTAAATTGGCTTTGTTTTAAATCATTTAGAGAAGGGAGGGAAAGGTACAAAACTCAGTGGTAGATCTTGCTTGCAGAAGGTTAAAATCTCTTGACATCTCCAGGTGGGGCTAGGATTGTCCCCAGGTGGAAACCCTGGAGAGCCACTGCCAGTTAGTGCAGAAAATACTGAACTAAATGGAACAATGATCTGACTCAGCTTAGCTTCCTATGATCTCGTTTCCTAAGGCAAATGTAATGCTCACATTGGCTGCCATGGACATTATTTCTCTTTTGAAATATCTCTACTCTACAGTGTTGAGAAACAAAATGTAAAGCTCAATTGCACTTTTTATTGTGATGCAAAATTTCCCTGACTCTTTCACATCATCCATCAGAAAATCTCCAGGAATGATTTCTGTCTTCAATCCAGAATAAACTGTTTTCAGCCTGAGATACAGTGGATTGAACACACATGCCGTTACTGAACTATAAACCTTTCCCAGTCTGTATTTTAGATACATTCATAAGAAAGCTTTATCTTCCTGGAATGTCAGGGAAAGGTTGCCACGTGGAGACTTTGTACAACATAAATGATTATATAAACAGCCCAAAATCTTGATGCTGAGAGAATGTGGTCTGTTTTAATTTAAAAGTTGTTATGTTTGGGTTACAGATAGGTAGCCGTGTTGGTCTGTTAGTGTTTGGGTTGTTAGTTTGCAGTTTCTGATCTGTTCTAGGGTACACTTTCAAGTTAAATAGTATTGAACTTCAAAGAATCAGGGAGTGGGTAACCAGCACTAACACATCCGTGGGGTCTCTAAGGAACTGAAAGTGCTGAGGTGTATTCAGACATCTGTTTTTTTTAAAAAAATTGCCATGTGAACTTCAGTGAGTGTTTGAAATCTGTCTGTTTCAGAGGAATTCAAGTGCACAAAGAAAACCACATGAGCTATGCAGACTTTGTATGGCTTCTAATTTCTGAAGAAGACAAAAGAAGTCCCACAAGGTGAGATTAAGTCATCCAGAAATTTGGAGTAGGTGGAGTGAAGGAACATATATACGTTTGCAGGTTGTTAAATGCATATGTTATGTAACTCCAGGGGCAAATAGCAACTGCCAGGAAGGTATTCTTGACAGGAAAATAGGGGGAAAGGATAAACTTCTGTACAGTGATACCTCGGGTTACAGACGCTTCAGGTTACAAACTCTGCTAACCCAGAAATAGTACTTCGGTTTAAGAACTTTGCTTCAGGATGAGAATAGAAAGTGGGCGACAGCGGGAGGCCCCATTAGCTAAAATGGTGCTTCAGGTTAAGAACAGTTTCAGGTTAAGAATGGACCTCCGGAACGAATTAAGTTCTTAACTAGAGGTCCCACTGTATACAGTACAGCTGCAGCCAAATGAGACTGCCCCATGGTTGCTTTTTGTTCTTGTTACTTGTCCTAACATTTCCTGTGCACTCTACACACATATACAGCACTTCCATAGGCTTACAATCTTGGCCTCATGTGTCACTTGCTAATCATGCGCTGGGGATAGGGAGGAATGAGAAGATGATGATATTGGCAGTCACAAGCATGCTGTTTAAAAAACACAATGGAAATGATTCAGTTAGTGAGTCCTGCTTGTGGAAGCCAACACAAGCGTCTTCCACGAGTGTGGTGGGGCTTTTTGCCCCTCCTTCTCCTCATGCCCCCATGCCCAATTGACTCTGGTGGGGTTGGGGAAACACTCAGAACAGCACTTAGGGGAAGGAGGGGGAGATTGTTCTGTCTGGCAAGTGAAATGCTTGCACCGATGTGATGGTCTCCTTAGTGTTATGTTGCATATAAAATATAAATGTAATATGAAAAAACAAATGTAATATGCAGGTGTGTGGTAGAGACTGAGTGCCCTGGCTGTCACTGGATGAAGAACTTGAACTAGGAGTAACTTCTGCTCCATTGCAGCCCTTAGGACCCTGCAACCCCAGGGAAGCTTTTTGGGAAACATAGAGGGCTGTGGTGGGGAGGTGGGGTGGGAAACTTCCCTTGTCCAAGCGCTGTATTGGATACCACTTTATGTTCAAATCACAAAACTGTCCAAAATATATTTCATAGTACACTCTAACTGTAGAGCTAAAACAATACATGCAGGTGCCAGGGACATTTACATAAACTGATTAGTGCTACCGTAGGAATGAGCTGCAGTGTAGCTCTTTCCGCATGGCCCAAGAAGGCTTTACTTTTGTGGTAGAAAAAGGAGTCACTCCCCAGTGGCTACCAAGCCGTGAAGATCAGAAACACATTGTTCTGATAGTTAGCCTCACTGCTATAGCATCACCTCTGCTTTGAATTTATGTAGGCATCTTCTTTATCCTGTATTTTGCTGCTAAATGTGAACATCCCAGTTTGTAATTTCTCTCAAGGACGGAGAACTATTGCAGTTTGAGTCCCTGAGCAACTGAGGGTATTATATATCTTAGCTCATGCTCTGAATTTCTAGATTGAAATTTCCAATGAAAGGCATTATAAGGAAGGAGTCTGGACAAAGCTTCACTGTGCATATGAAAGCTGTCTCAATAAGGGTTCTTTGTTAGAACTATTGCTTGCCCCAACTTTGCTACAAACAAATCTTATTCATTCCCCTTTCCCTAGTATTGAATACTGGTTCCGCTGCATGGACTTGGATGGGGATGGCATGCTCTCCATGTATGAACTGGAGTATTTTTACGAGGAGCAGTGTGAGAGGATGGAATCCATGGGCATTGAGCCACTGCCATTCCATGACTTACTGTGCCAAATGCTGGATCTAGTGAAGCCAGAGTGTGAGGGTAAGACCCATTTATACAATAATATTCATCTACGCTGCTGATCATTTCTTGCGAGTATGATTATCTTTGATCTCTCAGATATATTTGATCTCCCAGACCCCTTTGAAGAGTTATCTTACTCTGTCTGCATCACTTCTTTGGCAGTCACCAGCAGGACACTTGATCCAAGTGGGTGATAAGATTCTTTGTGTATGGGAGACCCAGATCCAAGTAGTGGTCTTTACCAACCTCCTAGGCTTTGCATCCTCAGTCAATTCCTTAGTTAACATTCAAAGTAATAGCAAAAAAATGGTAGAGATCGGTTCCCACCACCACCAAACAGGCTTTTATTTTCACTCTCCGGGCATTTAGAGGTGGCTCAGCAAGTAGGTGCAGAGCCATGAACTGCTAATGCCACTAATACAAAATGGTGTTATAAGGTTCTCTAAATGCATGGTGAGCCATAATGTATCTGTGTGATCTCTCACCCACAGACCTGATAGTGATGCCGATCAAGGCAGTGCACACTTGAAAGGCCTTGCCCACAAAAGTATTTGAGAAACTTACCGTATTTTTCGCTCTATAACACGCACCTGACCATAACACGCACGTAGTTTTTAGAGGAGGAAAACAAGGAAAAAATATTCTAAACGAAACAGTGGATGTATGATTTTTGTGGTTCATGCTGTGGCCAGACATGTGATCTGACGGTGAGTTTGGGGTAGCCCAATGCAAAAATCCTGAGGATCCATGTGGATCCATGCTTTGTAACCACGTTTTTGCGCCATTGCAGCCCCATGAAACAGTGGGTGCGTGTGTTTTTTGGTGCAGGCTGTAGCCATGGATATGCTATGTGATCTGATGGTGAATTTGGGGTGACCTAGTGCAAAAATCCTGAGGATCCATGTGGATCCGTGCTTTGTAACCACGTTTTAAGTGGGGAGGGAAGGAAAAGAACTCAAGGGACAAGGAGCACGCGTGGGGTGTGTGGAGAAGGATGCTGCTAATAATGCAGGAGAGGCTCCTCTCTGGCTTTGCTCCTTTAGAACAAGCAGGCTCTGCGTCTCTCCCTCCTCCCCGGCAAGGAAACCATGATAGTAACCACTCTGAGACAAATCAAGAAAAATTGCGACCAACACTCTCCCCCAACAAGCGCAGTGAGGTCAAAACACACACACACGCAGAGAGAGAACTGGCCCTAAAGTCACAGGGGTGCTGGGGGAGTGAACGGGAAGCAAGAAAAGGAGAAGGAGCCCTCACACACACAGAGACACACAGAGTGTCGATTCTAAAGTCGCAGGGGCGCAGGGAGAGTGAACGGAAGCAAGAGAAGGAGAAGGAGCCCTCACACAGACACAGACACACAGAGTGTCAATTCTAAAGTCGCAGGGGCGCAGGGAGAGCGCAGGGGCGCAGGGAGAGTGAACGGGAAGCAAGAGAAGGAGAAGGAGCCCTCTCTCACACACAGACACACACAGTGTCAATTCTAAAGTCGCAGGGGCGCAGGGAGAGTGAACGGAAGCAAGAGAAGGAGAAGGAGCCCTCACACAGACACAGACACACAGAGTGTCAATTCTAAAGTCGCAGGGGCGCAGGGAGAGCGCAGGGGCGCAGGGAGAGTGAACGGGAAGCAAGAGAAGGAGAAGGAGCCCTCTCTCACACACACAGAGTGTCAATTCTAAAGACGGAGGGAGAGCGCAGGGGCGCAGGGAGAGTGAACGGGAAGCAAGAGAAGGAGAAGGAGCCCTCTCTCACACACAGACACACACAGTGTCAATTCTAAAGTCGCAGGGGCGCAGGGAGAGTGAACGGAAGCAAGAGAAGGAGAAGGAGCCCTCTCACACACACACAGACACACAGAGTGTCAATCCTAAAGTCGGAGAGAGAGCGCAGGGGCGCAGGGAGAGTGAACGGGAAGCAGGAGGAGGAGAACGATAGCTCAAGCACACACACACACAGCCCCTACAGTGGCTAATCCAAAATCGGACAGCAAAAAACTGCAGGCAGGGACAGAGAGCATGGGGTTGTTTTAAAGCAGCCAACCCCGCTCTGCTTCTCTCCCTCCTCCCGGCTAGGCTGGCTGAAAAGCTTTGCTGCTACTTAGCAGCTCAGTGGGGAGGAGAGAGGAACATAGAGGACGGGGTTGTTTTAAAGCAGCCAACCCCGCTCTGCTTCTCTCCCTCCTCCCCGGCTCCGCTAGCTGACAGGAGCCGCTTACTGTTTCAAAGCGAGCCACGGACTGCTCACAACTACAGCAGATTCCCCCGCCATCTGTAGGCATTCGCTCCATAACACGCACAGACATTTCCCCCTACTTTCTAGGAGGAAAAATCTGCGTGTTATGGAGCGAAAAATACGGTATTTCAAAATACCGTATTTTTCGCTCTATAACACGCACCCGACCATAACACGCACGTAGTTTTTAGAGGAGGAAAATCCGTAGGCATGCCACCCGTAGGCATTCCCTCTATAACACGCACAGACATTTCCCCTTACTTTTTAGGAGGAAAAAAGTGAGTGTTATGGTGCAAAAAATACGGTATGTTGGCTTTTTTTGGGTGAACACATTTGAATTTGCTCCTGGTGATCAAGCACTAGGGGAAACTTTGTTCACAGCAACTATCTTGTTGCAAACTGCTTTTGAGCACAAATTTGTAAAAAAAAAGTGGGGGGCTTATATAAACTCATCATCATCTCACTTCCATGGCATACAGAACTTGGATTTTTGCATGCCACTGGTACATACTGATTCAAACTGAGTTAACAGAAATGTCAACCTATGTTGAAAATAGATCACTGAAAAGAATGGGTGAATCTGGCCTGAAAGGCCATCTCCCATTTCTTCATAACTTTTTAAATACTATTTACCACATGATCTGTAACCCAGAAGCCTTGACACCCCAGTCCTACTGAGAACTGCTAGACCGATAATAAAATAATGTGTTCTGGTTTTGCAGGAAGGGTAACTTTGCGAGACTTGAAAAGATGCAGAATGGCTCATGTATTTTACAACACATTCTTTAACCTGGAAAAGTACTTGGACAATGAACAGCGGGATCCCTTTGCTGTGCAGAAGGTATAAAGCAGTTCCAAAATAGTGATTGCTCTGAGAGTTCTACTCTGGAAAGGAACAAGAGATGGATACTTTCATGAAGTTCCCAAAAGAATTTACTAGGAAATATGGTGGCAGTGGTCAAAATGATGTATTTAGAACAGAAATTTTCCTAAATGTATGCTTAGTAACCCCAGAAAATATGAGGGAGAAGAGCTGATTAAATTTGCTTAGTATCTGGAAAGGTTGTGTAATATCCCATTATATTATTCTTTGATCAGGTACTAGGACAAGTAATGACAAGACATTTCTGCATCTTCAGCAGAAATTAAATGATTAAAGCCCTGCTTGCTTGGTGTCATGAGGCCTTTGTACATTGGCCTATTGCACATTATTCTTCCTTAACACTTAAAATGATTCTGATAAATGAGCAGCATACATAAATGGTAAAATCTATATGTAACAGTAACAGTTTCTTCAGTACATATTTCAGAGGAACAGAAACATAGACTGTTATCACTTATCTTGAATGTGATCTTTGGCAAGTTTATCCAATTCAGGGACAATTATTAGATGGGATATATAGTGTCTACAAATTTAGAACATCAAGTAGGATACAAGAATCTCTTTTCCGGGCTTAAATAGCTAATGTTATTAGAACTCTTTGAACTGGAAGGGACAACAAGAGGTAGCTAACTTATCCTTTCCCCTCATATAGCAACCCCTGTATCCTTATTCACCTGATTAAAAAACAACTATTGGTGAAGAATTTGCATTACAAGTTTATACAGTTTCACAGAAGAGAACTATGTCGCTTTTATTTCCCTTCTGAAGTCAATGGTCTACTGTAAACAAGAAATGCCTCAGTCCAGTGTTCTGAGGCATTAAGTTAAAAGTGTATAAAGAAATGTACGCGTATAGCGTATGAAAAATAATTTGTTTGTCCTTTCTATTTCTAGTTTTTAGTAGTTGTACTCTTCAGAGTTTGAATTTCCCAACTGCAATGAGGTTCCATTCAGTTTACCTGGAAAGTGAATGGTCATTGCCCTGAGACTGTGTGTGTGTGTGTGTGTGTGTGTGTGTGTGTGTATTTGTTCAAAGGCATCCTAGTCATTGCAAATATGTATATTGTGAAAGTGACTTGGTTTGTTCAGTTTTGCTTGTTTCCTTCTCACATATTTATTTAGGATGTTGAGAATGATGGTCCTGAACCCTCTGATTGGGACAGATATGCTGCTGAGGAGTATGAAATTCTTGTTGCTGAAGAGTCTGGCAATGAACAGTTACAAGAAGGGTGAGTGTCAATATCTGCAAAATGTGGTTATAATTGCTACTCCCAGAAGCCTCAAAACTCATATGTTTGAAGATGAAAAGTTGTTTTGAAGCAAAATGAAAAAGATAAACTGTTTAAAACAGAGAAACATGTTTATGAACAATAAAATGAGTTACTAAATAACTAATCTTGGAATGTCACTGCAAGCCTGTTTGACTATGACGATAAACACATATGATATAGTCATTTAGGGTGTCGTTCCTTAGTTGATAGTTATACTGTTTGCTACTGTATCTACAAAATGTCAAAGCAATTAGCTGAACTGTTCCTAAACTATGTTGGCAGAAATGTTACAATCTCTTTTTCAACCAAAGGATTTGTGTATTATTGATGAATTCATATTGCTAACTCTTTGTAGATGAAAGCTTCCATGGCATATTAAAAGAATGCCCTGAGGCAACTCAGCCTTGGCAGAGAAAGGATAAGAGCCTTGCGTTCTGTATGTTTTAGTTTATAGTACGCTACCAGGCACTGACACAGAAAATTGCTATGACTTAAAATGTGTCTTTCAGGAGTTGGCTTTGGTAAGCAAGATTGAGTGAAGATAAGCAATGTTTTATGGTAGTATGGTTATTCTGGAAGCACCTTCACATCAGCGAAAGCACTTTTCTTCTCCAGGGCCAAACTCTGAAAAAAGCCTGTTCTGTATTTCCTGTTCTGTCCAGCATACCTCTGGAAAAAACTGCATTTTAGGGACCCCTATTTCTCCCTCTCCCCGGCAACAGTCTCCCACAATGAGCAGCACAGATGCACTTGCCTACACCTGGAGATTATCTCCAGCAAAAGAGGGTGTTCCTCTTTGCGAACGTTTTTTTGAAACCAAACGTCTGACGCGGCTTACGCAGCTTCCGATTGCGTGCAGGAAGCTCCTGCAGCCAATCAGAAGCTGCGCCTTGGTTTTCGAACCGTTCCAGGAGTCAAACGGAGTCACAGAATGGATTAAGTTTGACAACCAAGGTACCACTGTATAAGGACAGAGAAATCGGCTTCTTTTGCATGTTGTTTTGAGCCTTCTACAAAATGTATAAACCTATTAAGGTGATAAAGTGAAAAATTCGTAAGCAGTGGTACCAAATGCTTTAGTATGTTATATGTTTAAGATTTAAATGGAATAATCATGGCCATTTGGATCCACTACTTACATTTCTGCTCTCTACGCCTGTATAAATACCTCAGATTTATAGCTGTTTTACTTACTGAAAAATGATCCAAGTAAAAGACCTCAGTTATAACCAAACATGTAAACCATCTGCGTTCTTAATATCTTTCTTCCTTTTTGTAGATCTTTTGATGACGACTATGAAGCAGATGAACTCTTATCACTACCTGAAATTGAAGAAAAGTCAGATCACTTAGTTATCTCAGATCTATCAACCTAAACATATTGAAGAAGTGTCTCCAAGGTCTGTTGATACTAAATGGGAGAATCCTCAGTTCTTACATTTCAGGAATTACTTTATTCTTTTCCTTGAGAAAATAACCAACATTTGAAACCATAACACCATCTTTTTTAAAAAAATATAATTACTTGCTTCTGCGGTTTGGAAACTTCCAGCAGTATGGTAATGTGTGTGGATATGGGTGGGCTTCCGCAGGCATATTTAGAAACTGCAGAGAAGCTAGAAAGGCTACACTGTACAACGAAGCATGGAAAGGGTTGAAAAGAATCCATGGTTGTAGAAAACCAAAGAATTTAAAGCAAGTTGAAGAAATTATTTCCTGCCTCATGGATTCTTTTCTCTTCTTTTTATACTTAGAAACTGAACCTTCCGCTTCCTTCTCACCTTGCTACATAATTGTGACAAAAACTACATGTTTTTCTAGAAATATTTTCAGATTACTCCACTGAATAAGCATCACAGGAAGACTGTCAATGAATAGGCGGGGGAGGGGGTGTCCCAAGAGTTTATTCAAATCCAATATAAAGCTACTGGGTTTGTTTGTTTTTTAAAGTTTATTCTAGAAAAATACAGGCTATTTGATCTTAATTGCCTTTCTCCACAGGATGAGCTTTCCTTTCCTTACGGCTTTTCCAACCAAGTACAAGAGCCCCTCGTACATGTTTAGTCTTAGCGAATGCAATACTCCTACAAATCTCTGTAGAAAGATCATGGCACATATATCCCCACATAATCAAGCGGTTACTGCAAGGAAATAACCCAAAACACTGCTGCAAGAAATACCATAGCTCTTTCCTGCATTGTTCACCATTGTTTTTAGCTTTTAAAACTAAAATCTAGGGTGTGAACCTCTCATGAATGAGAGGTGCAGGGTATATGCCCTGCCAAATATTAAACAAAAACCCTGATACAGCAGCAAAATTGACTGGAGCTCAGAAAGCTCCATTAAAATCAGTGACGCCCTCACCTCCCCCAAACTTCGCTTGTGGTTCTTGCTCTTTAGAAATTAAAACGCTAGATTATGGTGTTTCCTCATTTGCACAATGGGGGAATGTTGTGTGGCACTAAAGCAGGTTTTAGAATTAGGCACTAAATTTCTTTGAAAGCCACTGAGATTTGCATCCCAGACTTAAAAGCATTGCCTTGGTTCAAACCCATTTAATATGAATATAGTTTGTGCAGGCTAAACAGTATGGATTGTAAGTTTGGATACTTTGGTATTGAACTTGCTTTTGTCTTAATTCTGTAATAAAATGTGTTAAAATAATAGGAATAATCATGCATTGAATTATAGGAAATTGTTTGCACTTTTTTCAGATACAAAATCAAATTTAAAAATTCCAGCATACCAAATTTAACTTCCTCTGCTATAGGTTAAAACTGTATTAGAGTTTTGGAACCTAATTTCAGTGCCAGTCCTGGAGCATGAATACTGCATTGTATAATAACAATCTGGAAGAGTGTATTTGAGCATCTGCCTGGATTGTTGATGCAGGTGTATGACTCTCGCTGACGGTGTGAGGGCTCTGAGGTTCATCTCGGTGATTTGCCTTGGTCACAAACAGAAGGCAGCCTGTCCTTTACCCTGTGTTCTTTATCTGTACACATGTGTACACATATACACCGTTTTATGGAAGTGCCAGGTGCAGTGACTGAGCACATGCTTTGCATGCAAAAGGTCCCAGGCTGAGTCTCTGGCATCCCCAAGCAGGGCTGGGAAAGAATCCCATGTAAAAACATGAAAAACTGCTGCCAGACAGTTCTGAGCCAGATGGACCAATGATCTGATTCAGCATAAGGCATGTTCTTGTGCAGAGCGTTTTTTCCGCACTACTAATTACTTAAGCAAAACCGTTTGTAGTTGGAATTAGAGAAGGGGAAGTTTTTTGGTCAGAGGCTTGGGGTGCTCTCTGTAATAACAACAAATTAACATTTTTAAAGCTGGTTTTCAATAAATATATATTTTAAATAAATAAATAACCTCAATCAAGTTTTAATTCCCGACCAGGTATTAGCAACAGAGCTTATAAGAAGGGTTCTAGAATGAAAACCCCTTGACTTACAGTCTGATAAATGGTGCAAATGATAAAGAAGTATGGGATTTATCACTTTTTAAAAAGACTGCTGATGATAAAGATAAAAGACAGAAAATGTTTTCATTTCCATGTCATCTATACCATTTATATTCACACTGATTTTTGGGGGGAGGGGATTTGTAATTTTAGGAAAATTGGAGGATCCCATAATTCTGAGTTGTTGGAAGAAATATTCAGTGCACAGCTCATTTCCCCCAGAGTATTAGATTTTATCTCATAGCATTTGTGCTAGCTATACAGTTCACAAGATTTCATCCAAACCTTTGATTCCATCCAATTCTTCATTAGTACATCAGTTGGTTTTATATATACTATTACATATTATAGAGCAAACATTGGAGAAAGGAGTTGGTAAAATGCAACTTTTTTTTAGTATTTTTAGTGGAACTGACACTATGATTTCACCAATATTTGTGAGCAACTATTTTAAGTTAGCATTATTCCACATTAGAGTGGTTATTGTCATGCTGCACCTGCGACGTCCAGCCTCCCAACGCAGCTGCGTACTGAACAAAACTTTAGACTAGTCTCATGCAAGTTTCTAGACTGGTCTGCTGTTTGGAAAGGTTTACTGTATTCCTGTTACAATTCCAATCAGGAATGGTTTAATTTGACACTATGTTCCTCACCCTCCTCCACCCACGCCATGTAGTTTGGGTGAATAACTGTATTCTCTAGAGAATCCAAACATAGCATCTTAAATAAGCACAGGCTTCGCATAAAGTGTTTCCTTGGTGTTCCCAGGATCTATTTCACACCATTGCTAACTCATTTAAACTGTTGTTCCGCTACGCTGGTGCTCTAGAGGCACCCCGTTTTAAAATTATGCATACTTCTTTGGCTAAACACAATTATGCTTATTTTCATTTTTGAAAAAAAAAACGGTTAACTTGAGCTGCCATATCTTACTTGCCATAAAGTAAATGGCAGAGGCAATTATTAGCATCGTTTCACTTGAAGCCAATAGTGTAGATATGCAGATAACTTTAGTGAATAATTTTATAAGTGGTAATCCGTTAGGTTACCACTTACATTTAGCACTACATTTGAATAGGAATGATGTGTCGACAGGTCAACTGTATGCAAATTTGTATTCAAAAACACTGTAAAAAATTCTGTATTGTAAAAATAAATAAATGTCCTTATGGAATACTTGTAGCCTAATTGGAGCATAACTAGGAGCTAGACTCCCTATGTTTTATTCCCAGTTTTGCAAAACACCTGCTATGCACCACTAGTAAAAGCTTGTTGAACTTTTGCATGTGTGCAAAAATACCTTTTGGACAACAGTCTGTAAAGGTTTTTTTAGTCAAATTTTGAACGTTTGTTTTTATCTGCTCTTAATGCTGTATATCGGATTTCTTGTCTGAAGAGTAGAAATAATAACACCTACCTCATATGAAAGGGGTTAGTATAATTCAGACTGCTATATTGCAGAAATTCCTTTCAATAAACTAATCAAGCAATACTTGTTTGGTGATGCATGTCCTTTAATGCTTATTGGGACAAAGTCTGTCTTCCACTGGTTAAAGTGGAATGAGAGAGAAACATGGTTACTAAAAATGAATGCTGCAATTGGTATCAAGTTTTTAGGCAGTGTTCATGTTTTGGAGGTGCCTCACGCACTTTGTAACTGATTTTTCTACTTTATTTGGGCCGCCACTGAGAGGCAGTATTGTGCAGAAGGCACAGAGCTGAGCCGAGTATCAGGTTCATTGGTAAGAGTGGTTTTTTGTAAAATTGGACAAAATTGTCTGGATTTAACACAAAAGCTCTCCCAAGATCGCTCCAAGAGCATCTTGCGTTTAGCTTAAAATATATAGCCTTAAAAGACCAAAAAGTTCATCCACAATGCCAAAATAACTCTTGGGTCTAAGAATATCTTTGAGTATCACAGTATGTGAAGTCTATGCAAAAATATTTTTTAATGAAGGTCACAGAGACTATAAACACTAAATAATTTGGAGAAATGCTTGTAATTAATGTTTATTCATGTATTTTAACATGCTTTGTTGTTATGTGTTAAGGTTTGCAGGAACTAAGATGTACAAAAAAAAGTGTGAAACTTGTTTGACACAGTTGTCCGAGGATTACTTGTGCTGGGCAAGGCTTTGCCTTAGCTATTTTCCTTTGTATTTCCTTTTTTGCAATTAAAAATATTTTTAAAAATAGTGAGTCTCATTAATTTCCCCCTACAAGATAGGAATTAATGTGCTGTATCTCAGAAACAGAAATAATTAAAAAGAAAAGTTTTAGAATGGAGTCTGAAATAAGTGACGTTGTACGCTACAGAAATTACTACCACATTTAATCAGTTGGAATAAAAGCAAGGCTACAGGATAGCAAATGAGCAACCCAATCTGGACTGGTGTGTAGTCTGGTCTTTGTGCCAAATCCAAGCTATTTCAACTTGATTATGTAATAATTTTTTTGAATTGCATGCTTTTCATCAGTTTCATTTTGGTCACACACAGATTGCTATTAGTATAAAACATTAATGCCAATCAGCTTGCAATTCTAAAACATCAAGCCCCATTTATCCCATAATTTGGAGCATAATTAAAATAAACATGCAGAGGATTGCAATACACAGGTTATTACATTGAATGCCATTTCTCAAAGCAGCCCTGATATCAAAGGAGTCAATATTTGGAATACTTCTTATTTGTTAGGAATGTGTGCCACTGATATATGTAAGTCTGACCACCTCTCAGTCGTTAAATGTGGTGGCACAGCTTTTAAAAAGGGCTCCGCACTTCTGAGGAAGTGAATAGGTTCCAAGTTAATTTTAATAAGCTGGAGGTACATACATCCAGCTTTAATAAGCTGGAGGTACATACACTATTAAATATCTTTTTTAAAAAAATCAACTGTGGAAACATGGGACACGGGTGGCGCTGTGGGTAAAAGCCTCAGTGCCTAGGACTTGCCGATCGAAAGGTCGGCGGTTCGAATCCCCGTGGCGGGGTGCGCTCCCATTGCTCGGTCCCAGCACCTGCCAACCTAGCAGTTCGAAAGCACCCCTAAGTGCAAGTAGATAGATAGGGACCGCTTACTGGCGGGAAGGTAAACGGCGTTTCCGTGTGCTGCGCTGGCTCTCCAGATGCAGCTTTGTCACGCTGGCCACGTGACCCAGAAGTGTCTTCGGACAGCACTGGCCCCCGGCCTCTTAAGTGAGATGGGCGCACAACCCTAGAGTCGGACACGACTGGCCCGTACGGGCAGGGGTACCTTTACCTTTACCTTTTTACATACACCCAAGATTCAGAGAGCTCTTCCCTGTGTTTCAGATTCGCTGTTTCACTCTAAGATTTGGTATTTGGGAATATATATTACAAGGAATCAAAGTTATAGAAAGTCAGTTATGGGAACGTGTGACAACAAATTAATAAACATGTAGTTAGATGGGGAAGAATCAATCTTAGTATCAGGGACTGTCTAATGGGACTCATGATGCTTATTTTTTAAAACATTATTGTATTTCTTTCAAACCCTGCCAGTTTGGGTCCCCAAGAAGCAGCTTCAGAAATGGCAAAGGAAAAAACAATTATCTTTGGTTCAGCAATTGCCATTGATTAGGAAATCCATTTTATTTAAACCAGCTCAGGAAGGGATGCCCTTAATGTTGAGATTTATTATGAGGTGAACCAAATAAGAAATGTGGTATCAGTCTTTTATTTTAGAAGACAGAATGAAACAGTGAGCCCAACTAGAGAGCCAGGTTATTGGGTGAATTAACATAAATTAGAATAAAACAGCATTCGTTGTGTTAGTTCAAAGACCATAGCAGAAGGAATCCCGATTAAAATCCCTCCTTCCTGAACGCATAAATTGCACTCACTTTTCTAGATCATAAATCATTTTATTATGGCAGTGTTCAGAGTCTGGAAGCATAGGGCAGGGTTGTTAATACCGAGGTTATCTCCCATGATTTCATCGGCATTTCAAATATTAATTCCTTCTGAAACTGGCAGTCAAGAAAGAGTGCTACTTGCCAGCTCATGCAATTTGAGCAAAAGCTGTTTGATAGTCTAATAGCGATGAGAGATACTGTATCCAATATATAAAAATGGCAATTGATGCTGTTCATTGGTATTTAAAAATATTGTGTGCCAGATTTTAAAGTGTTTCTTTTTACAGTTTGTACACTATTAAATATATTTTTTAAAAAAATCAACTGTGGAAACATGGCCTTAACATCATAATCAAGAGGACTGTAATACATTGTAGTCTAAGCTGCCCTTTAAATACCTGGCAGCAACTGCTAGGAAGGCATAATTAAAACTTCTCCACTGACAGTATTTAAGGAGATTTATCTTACACGTACCCAGACTTCCCCTCTAAGTTGGAGTTGACATATGGGCACTTGCCTCCACTTGTAATGGAACTGTAAAGAGGTGCGGGAATTTTGGGTGCAATTGTTTCAGGAACTTAGTTTCATCACAGGCCAATGGGTTCATCTCATGCCACAATTGGCCTTCCAGGCCAGTACTTACACTTATAATGGAAACACTTGTTAGCCATAATGGAAACAATTGTTAGCCATTTATTAGTGGCAGCCAGATCTCATGTGGCTAGACACTGGAAGGATTTGAAAGAGGCAAATACTGAGCATTGGTACCAAATCAGGCAAATTGTACTTCTAGAAAAACTGACCCAGACACTTAGTGTGGAGAGGTCAAAAGGGATTTTTAAAATTGTTTATGAAGTAGAATAAAGTTACTCCCCTCCTTTGGCATACACTCATCTCTGGGTTCTATACTTTGACGGTTTGTCTACAGTCGTGAAAATCTCTACAAGGCTCTGTTGTTGGACTGTTGAACATGTGAAGAGGAAAAATAATCAGACCGTTACCTTGATTGTGATACTGCTTGCTCTCTTGTAGTTGCTCGGTTGTACTTACCGATTTCCTTTTGTGCTCTCCCCGTACCTGAGATATGCAATATCAGAGGGTTAATTACATGTTTGAATGTAAATTGGGGGGTTATTATCATTGTCATTATTGTTTTCATTTATATTTTCATTTTGATGTTTATGTGAGGTCATATTGTCACTTAAGTTTTCTGAAAATTAATAAAGATGTTTATTATACTATTCTTCCTTTCTGGAAGGTATTCAACTATGTTTTGCTTAGGGTAGACTCATTGAAATTAATGAACATTCTAAGTTAGGTCCATAAAACTTAGTTGCATACCACCGGTAAGCACTTCCCAAATAAGCACGTAAAGAATTGCTCTATAAATCTGGTCAAGTTGGATTACTGCCTGTGACTGCACCATTAACTGCAGATAAAAAGGTAAAGCGACCCCTGACCATTAGTTCCAGTCATGACCGACTCTGGAGTTGCGGTGCTCATCTCGCTTTACTGGCCGAGGGAGCCGGCGTACAGCTTCCGGGTCATGTGGCCAGCATGACTAAGCCGCTTCTGGCAAACCAGAGCAGCACATGGAAACACCGTTTACCTTCCCGCCGGAGCGGTACCTATTTATCTACTTACACTTTGACGTGCTGTCAAACTGATAGGTTGGCAGGAGCAGGGACCGAGCAACAGGAGCTCACCCCATCACAGGGATTTGAACCGCTGACCTTCTGATCGGCAAGCCCTAGGCTCTGTAGTTTAACCCACAGCGCCACCCGTGTCCCTTTAACTGCAGATGCTATTAGCTTATGATAAAGGACTTTATAAGCAAGGCTTCCAGGTTTAAATTAACTGGAGTTTCTTGTTATGACCTGGGAACTGTGGTTAAACTACGGTTTCTTGGAACAAGCCAGGATAAGAAACCATGGTGTGACCCTGGCTTGTTTTAAGAAACCAGAGATTAAGCAGTTTGTCCTTGATGGATATAACAACAGACCAGGTATTAAAAATGGAAGCAGATGCTTCACATCTCCTTGTGGCTGTGCTGCAAGAGGAGCGTTATGTGACACCAAGGCTCATCCAGGTTTATTCCTGTATGACTAAACAGTTCCATTTACACTGGACTATAGCATCTCTCAGCATCACAGACCATCAAAGAACCTAACGGAATTGGCACTGCTTTGAGATGGTTGTTTTTACCTACTGAAGCATGCTCAGAGCAACTGTTGTCATAACCACTCGTAGCCTAATCTAAGATTTCTTTCTTGCCCTCCCTGCTATTTATGTACAGTGGTTGGGTAAAATGATGTTAGTTTGGAGTGAAATGCCAATATATTAGCAACACCCTGTTGTATTTTTAATTATTAAATTTCTTCAATTTCATCAAATCAGTGAAAAGTCTTGGCTCAAGCAGGGGAGGTAGGTTACACTGCCCTAGAGAAAAAATTGCACCATGGAGTACGTCTCCTGGATCTACAGCTCAGATAGCAATGGGTAGCAGGTGTGCTGCTTTTGAGCAATTAGGAATGTAGCAGCGACTCTTCTTCAAGAGTGAGATTCGGCTACCATCTATAATGCCTATGTAGTACCCTTTCTGATTTTGAAGTATTTACAATGTATTAGGTAAGAGCATATTAATATAAATGCCTGCTGGATCAAACAAAAACCCCATCTCGTCCAGCAGCCTATTTTCACAAAGTGGCCAATCAGAGGGCCATGACAGCGTAACAGCATTCTCCCTACCTGGGTATCCAAGCAACTGGTACTCAAAAGCAGTGCCTGAAATGGAGGGAGAACATAAATAGTCACTGATGACCTTATCGTTCATGAATTCGTATAAACCTCTTTTAAAGCCATGGCTACATCCTGTACTGTGTGCTGCGTAAAGAGGTACATTCTTTTGCCTGTCCTGAATCTTGATTTCTGCACAATTGGACTTCTTTTGGGATCACACAAACCTGGTCCGATACATAAATCCAGAATTAAAAATGTGTTCAAGTGCTCACAGCTGCTCCAAAGTGCCTTTTTCTGCCTTCTTCATTTGACTCCATGCTTGGGTTTTAGTAATTTTCCTACGTGGCAGTAATTTCTGTAGTGCAGTGCAAGTGTTTTTTATTATGGGAAAAACACTTGTGTTGTACTTTACAAACACTATTTTTCAACCAACATTTTTTTTTTAAAAAAAGAAGATAATGTATATGCAAAGCAGCCCAAAGTGATCCTCTTGTTCCTTCTGGCAAATGACTATAGAAGCACCTCTTTGCTAAAGCAGTCTAGGAAGCAACATAGAAAAAATGGCACCTAAGCATAGGGATGCAAGATCATTGATTTGACAGTCCTCTTATTACCAACATGAGTTATCCCCATTGCTTTATTAAATATTTGAAGCTGCAGGAAATTAACAAAACAACTTTTAATGAAATGAAACAAAAAGTCTCCTTTAGAAACCAAGTATTCAGAGTATTAAATGGTATCAAATTGTTTCCCTGGGTAGTTTAACAAAATAAAAATTAAAAAATGGCATTTATTAATCAGCTCAATTTTTAATACACAGTTTAAGAATGTTGGCAGTGTAGAAGAAAATTAGTTTTTAAAACAAACCTGAATTTACCACCAGCAATACATTAAAGATCTGGAATCTCCAATAAGCAGTTCCAAAGAACAGTTGATTTTAATCACCAGCTACTGGAATACTGTTTAGTATAGCTGTGAGATAGATTGAAATCATTCCCACATTTGGGGACCAAGGCATACTCATGACATATTGGAGCTCCAGAACTATACTAGTAGCTGTCTTGAAAAAAAACAGTTCTACAGACATTTGCAGAAAATACCCAGGCAGTGGGAATAGCACTCCAGGCTTTTGGTTTGTTTGATTAGTCTTCTTACAGATACTGAAATAATAATTGGATTTACACTAATAAGTAAAGGTTAGAACACTGAAGAAGATAACGGCAGATCCCATTTGGTCCACACAAAAATCACAAATATTTAACTAATTATGTTTTAATAGGACATAGTAAACCTCAAAATTAAACACAGAATTCAGGAGTTTGGGCTGGCAAAAAAAAGAGACGAGAATACTAAAGAGCATTTTCCACCATTTACTCTCATTATCAAAAATATTTTTCAACTCTTCTTGCAAAACAGAAACAAAAAAAGTACATACGGAACACGTACATCACATCCTTCTTTCTATGGCTTTAACCCCCCCCCCAAACACACACACCCTGTCCTACCCACAGAAAAGACAGGGGGGAAACAAACCAAAAAGCCAACAAAAACGCTATTTGACCACATTCACATAAAATGACACCATGGTACACTACAGAACAAAAAGGAGGCATCATCCAATTGGTGTCCAAAACCTTTTGCTTACTTTTCAGACCTAGTAACCATCATTGTACATGCTTTGTGCCAAATCCAAAGTGTCTAATGTCATAATTCCCTGGCAATGTCACTTAATGAACAACTAGATGGCAAATGTAAAGGAGTTTTAGAAATCCTGGCATCACTTCTCTTCAAACAGGTTATTGAACTATTGTCCTTAAAATAGCAGGGTAATCTTTTCCATTCTAGTCAGCCCATAGATACGCAAACTGAAGAACTTACATGCTAGACCAGAGGCAGCCAACATGGTGACCTTCAGGTGATGTAGATCACAACTCCCATCAGCCCCAGCCAGCGTGGTCAATGGTCAGGAATGATGGGAGTTGCAATCTAACATCGGGATGCTACCACACTGGCTAACCCTGTTCTAGGCACACATCTCAACAATAGGAGGATTGATACAAAGCGGTATATTTTCAACTTTATGGTTTGCTGTTTCTTTCATGGTATAATTGGAAATAAGCTAAAGACAAAAGCTTGTGTGTGGAGCAGAAGGTAGAACAGCTCCGATGGGCTCCAAGATTAACTTGCAACATCCACCACACCAATTCCATGCTTGGCACATCCCTGCTGTTCCAAACTTGGGTACACAGCAGCATGTTAGTCACTTTCAACCAATGCCCTGCTGTGTCTCTTCTTGGTGCATCCAGCTGGTGTCTAATCCCATCCAGGACTCCACCCAGATAGGAGCAGATTTATGCAAGCAAGACTGGGGAAAACAGGCACTAGGCTCTTGAAGTAGTAGCTGCATGGGAGGATCTCAGCAGAATGCCAATGCCCTCACAGTGTCATCATGCTGCTATTATTCCAAGCATGTTTGTGTGAAGCGGGAGGAGGTATGCTCTTGCCAACAGCTAGAAACTAACATATACAATGATGTCTCAGTAATTTTGGCATGAGAATTAAATTGCTTTTATTTTGTAGCTAACTAGCACATTCCAAAATATACATTACCTATTTCATAATGAACTCCACAATAATATCTTGAAGATTAGCGTTTACAGTATGACACATAATGCAAAAGACTAGTGACATCAATCTGCAAATTCTTCCAAAAATAATAATAAAATAATAATAATAATGTCTTCAAAGGCTGCTTCATGACAATGGAACTTCTATTACTATTTCTGAAATATTACTCTAGAGAAAAAGAAACATATATTTGAGAATCTTGAGTGTTCAAATCTGACAGGAGGGCCCAGTTTCATAGTTTTCTTTGCTTCAGGACAACATACACTAGATGGAAAATTAAAATGACTTTAATTTTTGAACAAGTTTAAAGTGCTCAATTACTAATCTCCCTATCCACAATAACGTGGTATGAGAAGACTGGCTGTGACATTTTTACTACAACTGCAGCATGAGCTTGACGCCGATTTCCTGCGACACTGACTCTAAACATGGGTACATAATAAATTACCACAACTGTGATGGACTGACTAGAAACCATTGCTGTATATTCAATCAATCTCTGATTAAGCACAAAGCATGAACTGGTACAAGGTCAATATTTGCCCAAAAGTAATTGTGTATTATAAATCATTTACATTAGCATTTGATCTGAAACTATGAGGTGCTGTAAGAACTAAAGACAGTTTCAGGGTAACTCCGCAATTACCGTCAAACTATTTCCCAGACACTAACACACAACATAGCAATGAAAAACACTTGATACAAGTGATCTATATGCAGGAGCTCCGGCAAGTTAAACAGAACCATAGCTGCCCTCAAAATTATAGCAGTCCCCCTACCAAAGGCAGGAGAGAAAGATCAAAAAGAAAAAAATTGACTCAGCAGTCATATCTCATGTCTATAGCTTCGTCCAAGTTCTTATCATCGTTTGTACTGGCAGCTAAAAACGTTGCTACTGGTGACCCTGTCATATTAATTACACTGGTACTTGTGCTGGCATTGCGCACGGCAATGCTTGTCACATTAATGCCCAAGGTAAGCCTAGTCTGCTCCAAGGCCTTTTCTGGCACTGCAAATGCCTCCAGTTTCTTCTCCCCATTAGCCATATATGAATTTTGGCAGCCACGGCATATGCAGTCTAAGCAAGCTTTACGGTTCGAGTAACAAGGACAGCGTTGGCCACGACATGTAAGAACACTTGGATTTTGGGTGGCTCGACCACATTTGCACCCCTTCTTTTCCTGTGGCTTTTTGTACACCGTTTTTGTTAGACCACCTGGCACATGACTGCCAGCTCTTGATTTTTTCAGCATTCCTGTTTTGGATTTCGGGTGGGGTTTCTTGGCGGTGTGGTCTAGAGTCTTTTTCATGCCTTTATTTGCTAAGAGTACAGTTTTGCCTATTTTAGGAGCGGTGCCTCCATTTGGTACAGCTGCTACAGGCTGCAAAGACATCTTTGTATCCTGTTTCACTGTTACCGGGGCTGAGGCTCCCAGCGTTGGGCCACGAAGGATGCTGGAAATGGGAAGAGGCTGAACCTTTTCACTGTCACTTTCGGAACGCGATCGCTTTCTATTTAATTTTACCGCCTTCGGTGTCACAGCTGTACATGAAATCCCATAAGGTGAAGCACCCATTGACATGAACATGCTATGGCTAGGAGGCGGAGGGCAAAGCTGCAAAAAAGGGCCGTTGGATATATTGGTTTCCAAGCTATGTTGAAGATTAGGACCACAGACCTCTGTGTTGGAGTCCAAGCTCCGTAGCACTTCCTCAACACTAAGTAGAAGAGAATCACCAGGTTTGGTGGTGTCTTTGCTGAAACTGCAGGTATCACTGCTTGCCACACACAAGTTACTAGGAGAAACAGCATCACAGATAGGCTGAAGACTGCTGGAAATAGCTTCAGTTTTTACATACTGTCCAGGCTGAAGATTGCTAGAAATATCGTCACTTTTTAAGCACTGGCCAGGCTGAAGATTGCTAGAATTATCGTCAGTTTCTATGCACAGTGCAGGGCTACATACATCAACTGTATTTGCTTGTTCAGGAGAAGGAATATTTGCTCCAATTTTATCTACTGACAGCCCATTGCAATTGGGCAACCCATTAACAGTGGAGCCTTTCACATCAGACTCCTGTGTGCTTTCAGGAACAGAAGAACGGCATGCTGGAGGCTCATTAGCATGCTCTGAGGTTGAAGGTGATGGGGAATGTGTGATACACAATGCAACGGCTTCATCAGATGTTTCTTCTGTGTCTTCATGGAGTGCAGCGCCATCTTTAAGCAAAGTCAATAGATCTGGAGAAGTCTCAGCAGCTTTTTTAATATCCCGTGCTAGTGGTGTTTGTGTAATGTACTCACATAGTTTTTTATAGCAATTCACTAGAATGCTTAACTGTTTATTTTCTTCAAACTGCTCATAGTCCTTGCACCAACTACACGATGGTTTCATCATCATCTTCTGGCCCTTACAGGTTTTGCATACATAATGCTGGCATGTGGAATTGGTGGGTGCAATTGGATCTTGCAGCAGATCTCCTAAAATAAAAATAAAAAAGTATTTTAAAAACTCAGATATGTCACCAAACAAATATTCTCACTCTCAGTGCTCCACCATATTCACTTGGCTTTGTTACAATTAAAGCAAAGCCCAGGAGATTCTATACTTCTGCAATCATTGACAAATATTTCCTCATATTACAGAATTCTTGCAACCATCAGCAAATGACTGATCAAATCCCGCTCCTCCCATGTGTTCTTTGGTAGTTGCACCAAACCAGTGCTTACTAGAGTGGTATAAGCCCTTGAAAAATGCCCTGCACTTTTTTGGGCAAGGCATAGTAAATTCTTTGGCAAAAATTAAGTAAATTCAGCAAGGTGGCACAACTCTTTTAATATACTTATACCTTGGCAGCAGAAATGTACTGCCCCTGCTGGAGAACTGAAAGTTTTTTGAATTAAGAATTTCACAGACTTTCACCAATCCTATTTTCAAATGGGAAAGGAAAAACACAACACTGAGTCACAAGTAAGAAAAGAAGAACAGAGGGCTACTTCCCACATTAGTTTTGTCAACAGAGATTAACAATTGGGTGAAAAAACCATGTATTCCTTAATGTTCAAAAGGTGGCAAATTAGTGGGGTGGTTTACATATGTTTTTTAAATTACTTTTTTCAAACATAAATTATAAAAATAACACAAAGAACACAAGGTCTGTCCATCATCACTTCCACATCTTCCTTCACTCAATCACTACCTTGCAGCTCAAAAACCAGGAGACAGTAAGAAAGAGATTACCGCACACATCTGAAAAGCTATCAGATGTATCGGCTTTTCAATACTTTCAACATGTCAACCAAAAGATACCTGTACCTGCTATTTAATACTTTAGCTATAGTTGTGATATAAAGCTGAAACGTTCTCATAAATTCTTCACGTGAAGCTTTGCTATTTGCTACGCTTACCCCATGAGTGCAGTCCCACCATGCAAGGCTGCTTTAGCTGATGAGAGTTCCAATGGGTCCACAACAAGGGGATAGATAGTTGGAAGGGGCAGAAATCACACAAACAGTGAAGGATGAATTGTTACTCTTTCTCCACTTAGTGGCTAAGTTCCACAGTTCGTCTCTCTTTTAACCATATCATAGGGATATGTAGCAAGCAGCTAAGAAGAGAGGAAAAAGGCAGAGGAGAGGAGAGGACAGACAGAAAGAGCCAGTAGTATCTATCTTCAAAAAGAAATTACCATCCCCTCTAATGTTGCTCTCTGCCTCTTGGCAGGGAATCCTTCAGAATACTCTACAAAAAGAGCTCACATGTGACAAGTATAATGTGTAGCTAGGCAATTAATGTTAAACAAACAATAAGAAATAGCAGTCATCTGAGCAAAATGATAAAAGATGCTTGAAAATGGTCTGTGTGTATCATATAGTGTGTGTTCACACACACACACACACACACACACACACACACACACACAAACACAGATAGATATACAGAACTTGATGGTGCAAGTCAAAGGACCTAAAACCCTTCCTCAGAAAATACAGCAGAGGCAATTACCTATTCTGTATTAAAGAAAGGAAGGAAAATAAACATAAATGAAACTGCAAGTTATTAAAATGAGAAGAGCTTGACATAAAAGAAGCAGCAGGCTAAGAAAAATTGCATGTATACGCACAAAAATCAATTAGAGACAATTCAGTCTCCTGCTGCATCCTCCCTCCTGTGCACACACAGTTTGAACATGTGCATTTCTGCACATAGGAACAGACGATCATCCACTATGTTATTAATTTAAGGGAAAACAGTACATTTACTAAATGCCAACCGTAAGTTGAGCAATATAATTTTTAAAGAAAGCCGGCTTATTAGCAGCTTGCAATGCCTGAGCACAATCTCCATCCCAGTTTACTACATTTATAAAAGTATAACCACCACAAAAGTAGTAGAGATTTTGTGAACAAAGATACAGAAAAGCTCTATACCTAACTTTTCTAAGAGCATAAATGAGCCGGAAGCAATCTTAGACAATACTACTATTAATGACTCACGGAATTACAAACAACAAAACCCTGCTAATTGAGAGTTGAAATTTTAATGAAGGCAAATCAACTCTCAACTTAACACACTTAAGGGCAACCTGTGGACCACAGGTTACCATCATGGATCTTCTTCTGCTGTTATTTAACCGAATTTGCTGCTCCGCAGCCAATACAACCTTCAAATCTGCTGTGATGCCAATGATTACCCCAACCAACTATCCACTGATTTCAACTGCCCACTGCCTTTATTTGATCCAGCACTATTTCCTGCTGCCAACCAGAGTGCATGTGGTAGAGTGTCTACATCAGGGTAGTCCAATTTTTCATACCAAGTCAGTTGCAAGCGTACTTTGACACAGAACCCGCAGGCTGTGCACGGGGGTGAGAGAGGCAAAAAATGTACACACAGACAGACAGACACCCCGGGCCCTCATTGCTGCCTTCCCTTAGCCAGCTAAGCAAGGCTTTGGGAAGGAGACTCAAGGCTCTGTGGCAGGGTCCTAGAACCCCATACCTCCTTCCCAAAGCTCAGAAAGTGAAAACTAAGCTTTGGGAAGGAGGCAGGTGTACTCTAGGACCCTGTCTGAGTCCTCACACCTTCCCAAAGCCCAGTGCCTCTTTACCTAGCTTCGGAAAGGCAGTGGGGAGTCTTTCCTGGGGGTCGGGTTGTCAAACGTTGTTGATGACTGCCAATAAAAGGCTTTGAGGGTCACATGAGGCCCTCAGGCCATGGGATAGACCACCCTGGTCTACATGGTGGTCTACCAAACACGCTCTATGGTCAGACATTACAGCTGACTCAAGATCCCAACCGTTATTGAGGACAAACTAGGGAGCTATGCCGTATTGTAGTTCCCCAGTGGGTGCTTACAGTGGGTGCTGTCCCATCATGCACCCCACCAAGATAATACGGTTTAGGAACATGTGCAGAGGAGGGTGACCAAGACGAACAAGCCTTATGAGGAACAGATGAGGGAGTTGGGCACCTTTAGCCTGGAAAAGAGGAGGTTGAGAGGGGATATGATAGCCATCTTCAAATAACTAAAGTGCTGTCACATGAAGGATGGAGCAAATGCCCACAAGAGGTGGATATAGTGTTGGATCAATCCATCAACCTCTGATGGATGATTTAGAAGGATAGGGTCCAGCATCACTTTTGCTGCGTGTGTGTGCCTGTATTTATACTCAGCAGAGTTACATCTCAATGCAGCTCCTTCCTTGGAAGTGTCTTCGGGGTTGAAGGTACACACAGTAGGCAATAAACACTCATGGATGCCATAAAGATTCAGTCAAGTGTAGAAGTTTACTTGACAGGCATAAAAGCATATTGGTAGCAAA
Source organism: Podarcis filfolensis (assembly GCF_964270895.1). Lineage (NCBI taxonomy): Eukaryota > Metazoa > Chordata > Lepidosauria > Squamata > Lacertidae > Podarcis > Podarcis filfolensis. The sequence goes on along the minus strand of NC_139608.1, from coordinate 38,650,403 downwards.
TATATATAGACATTCACCACTGCTGTGGTCAAGGCATGCTTAGAGTCCAACAAGAGTCCAAGACTCACTCTCTGTGTTTCTCTCACCACAAGACACAAGCAAGAGACTCACAGCAAGTTACAAGTTACACAGAACCATAGTTATCAGTACTTGCTGTCATACTGCGCAAGACCAAAGAACAATTCCCACAAAAAATACCCTTGCATCAAAACAAACTCAGCCTTCTGCTGCTTCTTGAAATGACTTATCTGTTTCTGGAACAAATGATTCTCCCTCTCTCTCTCTCATTCACACACACACAGAATATCCAACATATGGATGCCCCTTCCTTGGAGTTTTTAAAGCAGAGGTTGGCTGATCATCTGCCAGATATGATTTAGTTATGTATGACTGCACTAGATGACCTTCAGGGTCCCTTCCAACTCTACAATTCTATGACTCTATGTCACAACATCAATTAGCCAGCTTCAAAGGAAAGAAACATGAGTGCACACTAACTGTGCTCCCAGTTCTTTATTTTCTGCCTTTGAAGCCCGGCTTGAACTCAAGCCAGGTTGCAAAGGAAGATCCCTTTGTAAGCATGGACTGGCTACATTGGGATGTTCAATTAGAAACTTTTTTTTCCAGTTGATTTCTGCAAAGTTGCTGCCTCTGCCAATTACTGCTTATAGCTGCAGCCTCCCTCAGTGTACTTTAAGACTCCTGATTGTCCCCTTGTCTTTACTTTCCCCATACCTGCTGTCAGTTAGGCGTGGTTTTCAGGAAATGGCCTCACAAGCCGATAGCACCCCTGCTAGGTCTAATCTGGCTACCAGGTTGGAGGTTCCCCATCACTGACCTAAAAGCAGACTGAAGGAATGATGTGCTAAATTGTTCACTGTACAATGATGTGCTAAACTGTACACTGTATCAAAGTTAAGTTGGAACTTTAATAAAAAGCTGAAAGCATATAAATCAAGTGAGGACACCAGACTCTTTCTGGCCCAAAACATACATTTCTCAGTGCCTTCCTCAGAGGAAGCTGTGAGCATAGCAGCATTCCACTCAAAGAGGAGAACGGGATTTGAGACTGCCATCACTATGATCTGAGCACTTATACGTACTGAGGAGCTGACTTGCGAGAGAATTCCTAAAAAGGGTAGCAGGAGGGGAACTAATGGAAAGTGAGGAAGTGAGAGAAATGGAGCTGGCAGCTGTTAAGGAAAAGCAGTCTTAAAATCGGTAGTAAGATTCAGTGCAGGACAATCGCATTTAGTATCAAGCATCTCCTAAAAATATATTATATAGTTTTCTATGCAGATTCTAATTCTGGTTGTAAAAATGATCCTTATTCTGGTTATAAAATTTGAGTCCTGAATAAGAGCATTTTATAAAGTTGAGACTGGAAAAAGTAAAGTTGGAAAAAATGTGAGAGCCGCAAGCCTAGCAGACAGGGAAAGTGAAGATCTAGGAGTAAAGGTAAGCACCCTTCAGACTTGCCTTATCAACTTTGATTTTTTACTAGAATCCTAAGAGCCACCAATTGGATCCATTTGCAAAAGATATATACTTAGAACGAAAATATTCTGAGTTCAAGTTTGTTTTGAGTACCAAAACTGAATTCAGCTCACAATCCTATGCAATAATTGATTCTAATTACCCCACCACTCGATTTTTCTTCATTTCAGCAGTATAATTTTGGGGGTCATTTTGCTGTTGCCATTGTTAAATGACGGAGTCAGAAATCCTTACCAATCTACTGTGTCATCCAAATATTTTACAGTAGATCTGGATTTACCTTCTGCCTACTCTGGCAGTACAGAAATCCCCCTCTCAATTGCTGCTCAAGGGACTATTTTGTTTTGAAGCCTTCAGGAGACACTGACCACCCATGCAATAAAAGATGGATTTTCCTCTAAAACTACAGGAGCTTGTATTTTTTAAACAAATACAATATTGATGGAAAATATTGCACCATATCTTACATCATATGAAACAAAAGGAAAGCTACCTATTATGCATGCAATCCCCCTAATTGCTCATACAGTATTGTTTTCTTTTAGCTTGAAGTTTTACAGATTCCAGGCTTTGTTAAAAACTGATACCAATGTGAGAACATCGACTTCCTCAAATGCCACTTTAAAACTTCTCTAGAGCACTAAACTTTCCTCCATTTGCCCCATTTGATTGAAACAGACCCACCAGTAAACCTCCTTGTGCAGGATAATGTGACATTATGAAGTTATAGCCCTGCTGTAACTAACACAATGGGTTTTGCAGCATGATTGAACTGTCATGTTTGCGTAGCCATGTATTGTAACAATGTAACAATTGATGCTACATCACCACAAAATTGTCACTGTTGCAACTATGACACTGAAAGGTTAATAAGCAAGGGAATAGCAGTCACTAGGTTAATTAGGATCCTCCCCACCGTCTGAGGTCACATTTCCACTCACAGGGAAAAAAAAAGGTGTCATATCTACTACATTCAATGAACAGCCCTTGACACAAATCTGACACTGCCCTCCTCTCACACATTGCAGCACAGGATTCCAACCAGTTCATTCAGCAACCACAACACAGAACCAGCAGTATATGAGGTGCGTGAGATCTGGGGATCAAGATGCCCAACATGTGCCTACATCACTCTGCCCTTGCACATATAATATGCAGTAGATTAAGTGTTATGGTGCAGCTCCACATAGACCATATTACTCTAAATCCTAGAATATATTTTAGGCAATTGTCTCTAATCTTCCATTCTGTGTAAAAGTTTTTTTCCAGTCACCAATTGAACCAAACTCTCAAGAACAAAATAAGTACACCACCAGTTTTTTTAAAGACATCACAGATTAACCATGTATTCACTTAGAAACAAAGCTATGTTCATATGCTGCAAATCAGGCAACTGACACACTGGTCCTGTTCACATGTCACAATAAACAGTTAAATCATGGCTTATTGTGAAGGGTAAGCTAAGAACAAACCTTAGCTTTTAGTTGCGGCTTATTTGGAGAGACACAAACCATGAATTCTTGTTCACATGTAATGTTAATCTAAGCCTTGTGGTTTGTTTCTGCAGCAGGGTTTCCATTGTTGCATTGGATTCCTCTGTTGTGCAACACTGTATACAGCCTCATAATTCCAAATATAAAATATTGCCCTTTGAGTGCTAAACAAATAAGTTCCCTCCCCTACAGGAAGACATACAGTTGTACCAAATGACAAACAAAACTGTTCATTTCACAGAGAGCACATTCTTTGATTCTGTTTTATTAAAATTTATATCCTGCTTAATCAATGTGTGTTTCTGTAACAATAATAGCCTTTGAAATTTGGTTCTAACATGCCATCAATTCCATTCACCTTACATTTTAAACTGCATCCAAATCTCCATGACATACCATGCATCCTAGGCAGAGACCTATGCATTAGCACTTCCTGAACCCGTGTTTGAGGTGATGATTTGCAGAAGAGTCATTATTTCATCTTGGACTTTGTTCAGTACCAGGTTAACTATCATAAAAATATTGTTTGTGTATGAACAGTCATTGTAAACTAGGGAAGAGCTGGTATTCAACACATGTTTTTACCAATCAGTCCCAAGCAGAGGGTCTTCTCTGTAGTGGTGCCCTCCCTTTGGAACACCGTCCCATCAGATGTCAAGGAGATAAATAACTATGGAAATTTTAGAAGACACCCAAAAGCAGCCCTGTATTGGGAGGTTTTTAAGATTTGATGTTTTATTATGTTTTTTATGTGTTAGAAGCCACCCCCAGTGCCTGAGGCAACCCAGTAAGATGGGTGAGGTTTAAATATAATATTATTATTATTAAGCAATTATGGCTACGCTATCATACAAATTATCAGTTCTTCCAGTTCTAAGAATTATGTCTAATTTAATTTCATTAATAAAAATCAATGTATTTCTATTTACTACCAGAATGTCCAGCTCCAACACAAATACCTTTCCTTACTAGTGTTTCCAACTTAATTACTTTGAAACCATCTGGAACAAAAGGGAAAATGTGTTAACAGACTTGAAAAAGGAGATACCTGGGAACTTTCTTATTGGCAGCAGGCCCAGTCCCAGTGGCCACTCACTTGGGGTCCCTTCCAACTCTACAACTCTATGATTCTAGGAGAACCAAAACACCTCAATTTGTTATTCTTATGTCCAATGGCAAAGGTAAGGTCAGGACCCTCCAGTCTATGGGCCAAATGTGGTCCCTCGGTCCCATCTATCAGGTCCTCAATCCTGACCTTTGCCACTGGCATGGACTAGAAGGAATAACATGGCATGAAAACATGGAAGCTATGTTTAACATAGTGAGCATTACTGCAAGTATATAGCAGTTAAAACTGCCCTTTTAAAGCAACCACAATAAAAGGAGACCACATAGGATTTCGACCAACAGTGAAAAGCATGATCCAGGTAAACTTGATCCTGTCAGCAACATCAAACAGAATGTTCATACTGATCCCAAAATTGAAGCATTTAAAGTTTAGCAATCCTACAGTAGATAGGGAATAAAATTTACTTTCAGAAAAGACCACGGAGCACTTGGTGTACAATGGAAAAAGTAATTTTCTAAAATCAAATTCAAGCCAGCTGTTTCTACATCAAGCAATGGAGTAACAGAATCTCAGTAAATCAAAATACACCATGTATTAATGACTAAACAACAACAACATTCCAGTCAGGGGTGGAGCTACCTGCCCTAGCACAGGGAGTGGCGTGGGGACAGAGCTAGCCGGCCCATGGAGGCAGGGCTAGCCGCCCGCCGCCCCGCACAGAGCGTGGGAGGGGCACCGCTAACCGCCCGCCGGGATAGTGGGGGTGGCGCTGCTAGCTGCCCACGCAGCGAGCATGGGGGGATGGCATGGCGATGTCACCCACCCTCACGGCTGACACCCGGTGTGTACCACACACCCCGCACCCGCCTTCCTTCGCCAGTGATTCCAGTCAGGGTTATTGCTAACCTACATTGGTCTGAGTCTTGTGCTTTTACAGTCATACCTCGGGTTGAAGTTGCTTCAGGTTGAGCGTTTTCGGGTTGCGCTCCGCGGCGACCCAGAAGTAACGGAACACGTTACTTCCGGGTTTCGCCGCCTGCTCAGACGCTCAAAATGACGACACGCGCATGCGCAGAAGCGGTGAATCGCAACCCACGCACGCACAGACACGGGTTGCATTCACTTCAGGATATGAACGGGGCTCTGGAACGGATCCCATTCACATCCAGAGGTACCACTGTATATTCGTTTCCAGTAGGTTTGTGCCAGCAAGAGCACCTGAACCCACAGAAACAACAAACTGGATGTCTAGAAGGGTTTTTCTTGCTCTCAGATCAATTTCTCTTTGCTCTCTGGCATCTACCAAAAGTTTAAACATGCCCCTCCCCCTCCCATCTCATTGGTCACTCTCCCTTCCCTTCTCAAACTATCCACAAAATGATGGAACAGTGAACTGTGGTGGATGTGCCATCGTGGCACAAAAATAAGGCTCCATTGCAAGAATCATTGTGATTTTTACAAGATATGCCCTTTGGAGAACTAGAGAGCTCAATTGGTTAGAGAATGATGCCAAGGTTGCAGGTTCAAGCCCCATATGAGACTACTGCATATTCCTGCATTGCAGGGGATTAGACTAGATGATCCTCAGGGTCCCTTCCAACTCCACGATTCTATATTCCACGCAACACTGATTCTATGATTCTATGTCGGCATCTGTCTGTCTCAAAAGACAATGGAGTGTGACTCCAGGGATGACGTCAAACCGCTGCATTATTAGCAGTGAAGTGACCTCCCCAGGCGCAAGCCTGGGCAGTGTGTATGGAGGTCCTGGGCTGCCCAGATGACAAGACCCCCATCTAGGCCTCACTGATGTGGTCCAAAGAAAAGAAAAGCAATAAGTTTGGCACCAGCTCGGCTGCAGGAGTTGCCAGAAGGAGGCATACAAAACACCATCCAACTGTCTTATTAGAGACTCCACTCTGGATTTGTGTATTGTTTACTTCTTAGCCTTTTCTTCTCCCAAAGATATCCCTATGAAACATCATTAAATTACAGCCAATATTGGTTTCTACTGATTGCACTGTAAAAACCAACTACCTAGTGCTTGCCAGAGCTACCATGGGACATGGATTTGTTCTGAAGATATCCATTTTGTACCATGGTGGCAGTGACAAGCCTTGGATCTGTGTAGGCCCTTCTTCATGTGCCTCCACCACGAGCAATCTGGAGGGTGGCAGCACAAGAATGGGCCTTTTTCCGGTGGTTCCCTGTTTGTGGAATGCTCTCCCCAGTGAGGTTCACCTGGTACCTTCATTATAGACCTTTAGGCACCAGGCAAAAACATTCCTCTTTAACCAGGCCTTTGACTGATTGACATCCAATGCCCTTTTAAAATGTGCTTGGGGGGGGTTATTCTTTTTTGTTTTTGTTTTTATTTTGATTATGTATTTTGTGTTCTTACATTGTGATTTTATCTTGTGAACCGCTCTGAGACCTGCAGGTATATATACAGATTTTAATAATAATAATAATATAGATTAATAATAATAATAATAATAATAATAATAATAACAACAACAACAACAACATAGATCAATCCAAGGAGACATATATCATCCAACATTTGATGGTGTCCTAGGGGAAGTGCCATGTAAAAATCATGAAAATACAAGAGGATCTGTTTTTAATCCAATTTCCATGTTTTCTCTTTTTCCATGCCCCACAGCAGCTATTTTGAGACTAGTGCCCACAAAATTCTCTCAGGATTCCACATACCCACAAGTCCAAAGGGTTTAGGATCACTGACCCATGTGCTAGCTTTGTCAGATTTTTCACCAATGTATCAGTTGTGTCAAATGCCAGCCCTATCACAAGGTTGAATCAGTTGCCTCAGGTACAAAGAGTTCCATGGACATAATGAAAAGGACAGGTATTTAACCATATAGGGTGAAATCCAACATAGCATTATGGCAATCATTCTGCCAGTGCAATTATTTCTGCTCGTGCAACAAAATGTTCTTCCCCCCTCTCCTCCCACCACACAACCCTGAAACCTGCTCTAGGTGTTCCAACCCTCTGGAGCAAAAGGGGGGGAGGCAGGGATTGCCACAACACAAGCATAAATCCTTGCACTGACAGGACAGGTTAGTAGAAAATCACCCATATTATTCCCCTTTCACAACAGAGTTTAAACACAGAACTTATGTTAAACTTTGTTTAATTCAATGTAAACCAATGGCTTTAATAGAATGCTTGATCATAGCAATAAGAAATGGATGTGTCGACTAAGTTTTGGGAATGACAAGTTATGCACTGCAGAGGACTAGGAACTACCTGAATTCTCTGCCTGAGATGCCATGGTGCCTCGAGTCAGCTCCATTCACTTATTCACTGGAGATGAACTTCAGAAGTTATGTTTTATTTTAAATTAATACCTTCAACGTAATTGATAATTCTTTTTTTTTTAAAGGAATATGTGAATGAAGAGCTAAGGACCTGACACAGTCTAAAATTTGTTCCCTCTTGCAAAAAGCAATCTCACAAACTCTGTTCTAAATGGTAGCAGTTAAAATATTTAACCTATTTCTGCTAATTTTAAGATGCAATGACCAGAAGTTATCAGTACATTAATAAAGAGTGATTACAGAATATGTTACAATGTCCCTATGCAATTTAAGACTGTTTACATTTTTTGAAGTCTGTACTCCTATGCTCAACCTTACAATGCAGGTTGTTCAATACTCTGGTTAGAGTGTTTCTTCACGCGAACGTCTGTTATCCAACTACCAAAACAAACTGAACACCATCAGTACAGGGATGACCTTACCCCTTCCTCCCAGTATACAAACATTTTCCCTCAAGCTCTACTGCCTTGTTCACCAACTCAGCGAACATTATATATATACATCACTTCAAATGTGTTGCTACACAAAGCAAGCACACTTTACATATTTAGCTTCCCAAATGCACTACTGCCAAAACTTTTAACTTCACAGAGTAACAGACCGACTATACACATATGCAAAACATTCTCATCCTCAGTCTAAACTTATGCCACACTAAAAGTGTTCGCCTGATATCTTATGCACGCCTACTTGGGAGTACAGGACCATAATAAAGCTTACTTTCAAGTAAGCATACACAGTTGGTCTTTAAGGTGTTAGGAAAAAAAAGTTTGCCCTAACAAATCAACATAGGCTATTCCGCTTGAGCGAACAGGCGAAGTATGGAACCCCATTAGGAAGAGTTATAAAAAGATCAAAGTTTTCAGAAGCCCATCTCGTCCACAGAGCGGCAAAGGAGGGACATGTGACTCGGGTTCTTGTTGTTGTCTGTGTCCCCCTCCTTCCCGGGGTGTCCCTGTCAGTGACAGCATTTACTCAAGGAGCCGGCAAGCCCATTTCCCGGTCAGTTTCAAGGAGGCCGGGCGGCGGGGGGAGCGCGGAGAGGCGTCTTTCACAACTCTCGGGCGGGAAGAGCGAGTCGCCCTGCGGGGCGCGCGCGCCTCTCGGCTGCCAAGCGAGGTTTACCCGAAAAGGCGGCGGAGGCTTTGCTCCCTGCCCATTTCCAAGTGGGTGTAGCGAGTGAGGCGAGCCCGAGCCAAAGGGACGGACGGAGGGAGGGAAAAGGAGGGTGCCGGCTCGCCCGCGGCCCAGAACAATAGAAAGCGCCTCACTCACCGCACACACAGCAAGAGAGCGACTGCCGGAAGTAGGGCAGCAGCTTGCCGATCTCGGCCAGGCACTGCGGGTCCTCTCCGGGGCCGTAGTTGAGCACCAGGCGACTGGCGGAGATGTACAGGGCTGTAGCATTCACCGGGTTCATCGCAGACGCTGAGGCCGACGGCTCCGGGCTGAGAAGAAAGCGCGGCTCCGCGCCCGGGCAGGGCAGGCAGGCCGAGGGGCGGCTGCGCTCCTAGCCCCGCATCGAAGCGCCCTCACAGCCAGGGCCGGAGCCGGGGCCTGCTGCTCCTCCTCCGCCGCCGCCTCCCCGCCGCCACCTCCCCCGCCGCAGCTCCTCTTCGCGCCGAGCGGCGGCGGCCCAGGCGGCTACTCCAGGCGGCCGGCCATGCCGGCCTCGCTCGCTCGCCCTCCCGGGGCGCCTCAGGCGGAGGGGAGGCCCCGCATGCGGGGGAGGGGCCGAGGCAGGATCCGCGAACCCAGCGCGCAGGGCGACGGCCCGGGCCCGGCTCTGGTAGGGGCGGGGGGGGGGAGGCGCCTCCGTCCGGAGTTTCAGCGCCGCCGCATCACCGCGCGGCTCCCAAGGCCTCCTCCGCGGGGCCAACGGCTTCGCTACTCCCGGCCGTTCTCGGCGTCAGAACCATCCACCGCACCCCCCCAGCCCCAACGTCAATAGCAACCGTTAGATCCAACCGTCACTGCGTAGCCATCACCGCGGCCGCCTGGGTTCGCCACTGCGCATGCGCGGCCATTCCCTCTCTCTTTCCCTCTCTCTCAGCACACCCACCCCCTTCGCGTCTCGTCGGGCGCCCGAGCCGTCTTTCCCAAGCGAGCTGGGCGGGGCTCGGGAGGCGCTGAGCGAGCCCGACCAAGGCCCAGTGTCTTCCTTAAAGCCGGTTAGCGGTAGCGCTGCCCCTGGAGAGACGCGGCGATCGGGAACGTCATCCTCTCACCATTATCAAAACAAAACAACGTTCAGCGGCCCTGCACGCTCCTTACGCCGGGCCTTGGCGGAGCTCCCTCAGCGAACGCAGAACCTGTTTTGAATCTCGGCGCCCAGATTGGGACGCGCGAAGGACGGCGAGGGAAGTCTCTGAGCGCCCACAGAGTGTTGTTGGCCCGCCGCCGCTGCGAAACTGGCAGGCAGACGCGGCCTCCCTGGGCGGACTCGTTATTTTAGTAAGGAAAAGCACTGCCGGAATAACCAGATTGGCCTTCTCTAAAGAATCCAAAACACCCTCGACACTTGCACCGTTAATGAATACAGTACTATACTCTCCAAGTAAAAACACAAAAATATTGCAGTCCTTCAACAGGACCCGATGCACGTTCACTCAGAAGTAAGTTCCGCTGAGTTTAAGGGGATTTACTCGCAAGTAACTGAAAAGCCTTGTTTCACTCGAGAGTATATACACGTACGTACAGTTGGGCAACACCTTTATTAGAACCAAACAAAATCCCACAAAATTGGGGCAAGCTTCGAATCTCCCCAAACTCTTAAATTATTCAATTTGTTACGCAAAGCAGAAAAATGGGAGGAGGGGGAATAAAAGTTAAAAAATCAGGCCAACTGTCAGCTTGGATTATTTTTTAATTTTAGAATAATCACTTTTGGGCACAATCCAGTCTACCATAGTCACCACCCATCTGCAGAATATTCCCATAGATGAAGTAGAACCAGATTGCCATAGATGAACAGAATGCTATGTGAAGGCAGAAGATTTTAAAGTGTTATGAACCGCCCTGGAATCCATTTTGAAGGGTGGCATATTAATATAATAAATAAATTCAATAGGAGGACTACATTTCCAAAATTGCCAGCCAGCCAGCTGTTTATCTCCCCTCAATATCCATTGTAATGCTCATTGAGTGGAGAAAAGTAACTGGCTGGGAATGTGGGTGGTGTACCCAGACCTCCCTTAAAAGTTCTTTGGCAGTCTTCCTCAAGAAGCAGTGATAAAACACAACTTGTGCCCCCAAATCCTTTAGCTTCCTACCCAGAACCTTGGAGATCTGTTCAATATTTCTTCTGATTGCAGCATTGGCTCACAAATGGATTGGCAATAGATTTCAATCAGTGAGTTTTATGAGTTTAATCAACCTTTCCATCATTTCTTGAACACATATTCCAGGAAGGCAATATACCTCCTGAGATGATATATCAGGTCTGCACACAACTGCTTCTGACCCATTACTTGGTGGACTTAGAAGTTTCGCTGGCTACATATAACTTGTGCTCTAACCTGTGTTGCTCAGTATATGCAGCTTGTCTGACAGAGTAACAGCCCTATTCTGCTGCTCCATTTGATCCTTGCCTGTCCTGGTTATGAAGTGAAAATGGTGAGAACCTTGGGGAAATGTGAGCATATCATATTGGAATATATAATAGCAAGGGATGTAAAAACTGAGCATAGTCAGATATATACACTAGACTCTCGGAAAATCAGTATCAAAAAGCTCAATATCAAAAAATCGATGTCAGAAAAGTTGGATAGGCACAATGACTATAAATTCTGAAGGTGTTCCAGAGGGATGACAAATTTTGAAGGCACGTTCCAGAAGTATTCTAATGGAAAGGAAATTGGAGACATCTAACGAAGCCTATGTGACTGTATAGGCCTACAGGGAGTTCTCTGATGAGCTGAGGCAAAAAAAACCCCATCATATATAGGGGATGAAAGTCTGGGAGAAACGCGGAAGACCACTGTAATTTCGAGGAGTTAGAGGACATGTCTTTTCCCCTTTTACATCCCCGGTTTAAGATTTGCCGATTCATGACAGTATAATTTGTTTTTCACACACCTACGTCAGGAGTTTCCCGGGTCCCCTGTGTTCTAAGTGCTGATTGGCTAGTAGGGAGGATACCCAGTTGCAGTGAATTGGGCTGGAGACTCTCAGCTACTCCGCATTAGTCACACCCAGTATCCCGGGCTGATCATGAGTGATGCCTGCTGACCAGGTGCAGTCAATCAAATCAAAGTTGGCAATAAAAGCTGTAGGCTGAAGGGACTCAGGGAGCTTCTTCATAGACAGAGGTACCAGATGCTGTGAGACTGTCGGCCAGGGTCTCTCTTGCTGCTTTACCTGGAGCTCCGGGCAGCTGAAGGGGAGATTGTGTGTGACTTCTGTCTGGTATGCTATAATTTGTGTTTTGTATGCCTGCTGCTATTTGTTAACCTTATGCAAATAAATCATGACTTATTCTTTATCCACTGGTGTGCTTATTAGCTCCAGATCCAGAAAGAACCCTACCCTTGGCAGAACAGAAATGAGGAACATATAATCAAGGATGAATAGCCTGAACCTGTAAGGATGATGTCAGATATGGTATGTCATGCGCTGGCTTGGTTTCCTTGTTGTTGGAATATAAAACGGGGGATTTGGAGGAGATGGAATTTGCCTCAGGGCCAACCCTAGATGTTCATATTAAGGCAGAAGCACGTATGCAAAACGAGCCCACTGAGTAACTTCCAGTCTGAGGAGGTCATCTTGGCTGTATTTTTCTGCAGGCCCAGATCATAGAGCCTCAGTTTTCACAGTCATTGCCCACCCTGGACAACCATTAGCAGGACTAACAGCAGCAGCAGATATGCTATATGCTTATGATAATACTTTATTTTCTTGTTAATTATGCCTGTTTGAATGTTCATTTCATATTTGACTTGCTTTAGTAATGTTATCTTTTGAAATGTTTCAGATATTTTTGGTCACGTTTGCCATAATAATAATAATAATAATAATAATAATAATAATAATAATATTTATACCCTACCCATCTGGTGGGGTTTCCCCAGCCACTCTAGGCGGCTAACACGTTTAAGTGTGCAGTCCATAATGGGCCTCCTTTGTAAGGTTTTATTTTGACTGTAATCATTATATTTGACTTTCTTCAGTTATGTTTTATTCTGAATTGTTTTTGAGATTTTTTGCCAATTGCTTATTTTCCATAATTTTAAACAAATTGTCACCAAATTAATATAAATTCAATACAAATTTAAAAACTAACCCCCCCAAATGTCCCCTCTATTTTCCACTCTCCTTTGCTGCTCCTAATAAAATAACTTTTCCAACTATTATTTCAAAATGCACTCATCCTTTCTCCCTACACATCACCTGTTCAATTACCAATTTCTGCTATGGCTTTTATACATTGTCATAACCTGTCCTCAAAATAGTTGAGTAGAGTAAATCTTCCATCTATCTATAACATACACACATTCCTCCTTAACATGGCCCTGAACATTGCTGCCTGACATCTGTCCCCAGTAATCAACTCAGCTGCACGGGTGTGGCATGCAGAGGGTGAAAATGAAACCCCTAGATTTTTGGGGGGTATAAATATATAATAAACATTCTCCCCCTCTAACACTGCCAATCTCCAAGCATCACCCATCCTTCACATTTCGCCAAATTTAATCCTCAGTTTTACATACAACCATCTCATTAATAAACAATCACAATCCATCTCTCTTCTGTCTGAAAGTCTGTCAAGAATGGTATACACTGTGGTCCATCCTGTCCCTTTCACTGTTCTTTTTTCCAGCTTCAAGTTTCAAGGGGGGTGGGCTGATGTAATCGCAGCAAAATCCAGATCTCCTCTCCATCCTTCCCCCTAAACTAATAAATCTTCCTGCAGTCCATCCTTCTGATCCTCAGTTCCATTACATCCAACTCCAGTTTATTCTCTTCTGAGTGCTTAAAGTCAATCCAGTTGTTACCCATCTTTTCTTCTTTACTATTTTCATTTCACAATATGAAGTTCCAAGGGGTGGTCAAAATCCCTCAAAAGTCCCTCAAGGTTATTAGTCTCCATCTTCTTTCAGGCAAAGTCCTTAGTTATAAAATAAATTAATTGCGAAGAGGTGTCTTTAAAGTCCACTCGTCCTGAAAACTTTGCATTCCATTGCTTTAGATAAAAAAAAGAGACTTAAAATATTGCCTCCCCTCCGCTCCTTCCACCGTTCAAGCAAAGCAAAAATTAGCGTCTTTCATTATTTCCAAACCTTTCGAAACCGATGATTTTCTCCTCCAGCATAAATCAGGATCTTTTCAGCGGGGTGCCTCTTGTCCAAATTCAAAGGTGTTCCACAGCTTACCACGGTAGCTTGCTTGGGCTGTCCTTGGATGAAGCCATTGAGCCCAGTGCCCTTACCTTTTTGTCTGGGAGACAGGGATTTCCATCCCCGCTCACAAACAAAGAAAAGGCATTAACGGATGACAGTGGGTCTTGCCCTTTCAATACCCTCAAAAGGTTAGGGGAGACATGCCCCTTACCCCCCATTAATCTCTGTCTGGGACCCCTCCTGGGGCCAGAGCACCAGGTTTGATGCAAACAGGAAGTCTTATTCTGGATTCTTTTAGTTGATGTTTTTATGTGTTGCAAACCACTCTGAGATTTTTTCTTAAACATATAAAGTGGAATAGATGATGATGATGTTTCCTCCTCTGACTTGAAGAACTCCAGCTTGGAAGCCTAGTAGAAGCACGGTCTCCCCTTTCCGTCAGAGGTGACAACTGCTAAAGCAGACTGGACCCCTTTAATATATATATATATATATATATATATATATATATATATATATATAAAATTTATAATTTCAGGAACTTCACATCTTATACAATCTTTTTTATCATTTCTTCTGCATTTCTTAAATTCCTATTGCCTTTAATTATATTAACTCACAATCCACCTGTTTAACCATTTTTGCAATAATTCAAATAATTTACCTCACAAAACTTCCTGCAAACCTACAAACGTAATCTGGTCATCACAATTACTTTTCAAATAGTCCGTAAATTTACACCAGACTTCTGTGAATCTCTGGTCCCGCAGGTTTTGAATTCTTCTAGTTTATCCAATTCTGCATAGTCCATCAATTTCATCCTCCATTCCTCTTTTGTCGGTAATTCTTCTTGCTTCCATTTTTGTGCCAATAATATTCTTGCTGCTGTCACTGCATATAAAAACAACTTACAATCCTTTCTGTTTATATCATCTCCTACAATGCCAAGTAAAAATGCTTCTGGTTTCTTAATAAATGTATATTTCAACATTCTTTTCATCTCATTATATATCATCTCCCAGAAGTTTTTCACCATTTTACATTCCCACCACATATGATAAAATGTTCCCTCTTTTTCTTTGCATTTCCAACATTTATTGCTAACTTTGTACATTTTAGCTAATTTAACGGGTGTAATATACCATCTATACATCATTTTCATCACATTTTCCTTTAAGGCATTGCATGCAGTAAATTTTAAACCTTCATTCCATAGTTTCCCCCAATCATTCAACTGTATATTATACCCAATATCTTTGCCCAATGAATCATTACCCGACTTTACCTCCTCATCCTTCAAATGCCATTCAAGCAGCAATTTATACATTTTGGACAAAATTTTATATTTATTACTTAATAGCTCTACTTCAAACTTTGATTTATTATCATCAGATCCTTTTTCTTTAAAATCCTGTTTAAACATTTCATTGACCTGGCAGTAGTGGAGCCAATCATTCACATATTCTTTAACTTCTTCATATGGCTTCATCTTCCACTTACTCCCTTCTTGTATTCCCCATAAGTTATCCAATTCCCACCCATATTGATCCTTTTCACACTCATTGCTTCTAATGGAGATAACCAATGTGGTGTTTTAAGTTCCAGTAGGTTTTGATACCTATCCCATATTTCTATTAGAGATCTTCGAAATATGTGGTTTCCAAATCCTTTGTGGACTTTTGTTTTGTTATACCATAAATATGCGTGCCAACCAAATCTATTATCATAACCTTCCAGATCTAACAATTCTGTATTTACTAATAACATTCATTCCTTTAACCAACAGAGACAAGATGCTTCATAATACAATTTCAAATCTGGCAGGGCGAAGCCTCCTCTTTCTTTAACATATGTTAACAACTTATATTGTATTCTCGGCTTCTTTCCCTGCCAGATATATCTTGAAATTGCTTTTTCCCACTCTTTAAAAATTGTTGCTCCTTTGATTATTGGAATTGACTGAAACAAAAATAACATCTTTGGTAGCACATTCATTTTGATAGCAGAAATCCTTCCCCAAAACGACAATTTCATCCTTCCCCATATTTCCACTCTTTTAATTCCATTCCACACCGGTGTATAATTATTTTGAAAAAGATCAATATCATAGAATCATAGAATCATAGAATCATATCTTTAGGCGTTAACCAAATAACTAAATATTTAACTTTTTTTACTGCTTCTATGCCAATTTGTTGCTGCAGTACTTCCACCAAGTCCTGTTTCATATTTTTAACTATCATTTTGGTTTTCTTTTTGTTCAGTTTAAAACCTGCCACTTGCCCAAACTGTTCTATCTCCTCTAATACTCCTTTAACACTTGTAACTGGATCTTCTATTGTTAGTACCAAGTCATCGGCAAAGGCTTTCATTTTATACTCATTCCGACCAACTGAAATTCCTTTTATTGTTTCATTTCTCCTTATTATCCGTAGAAAGACTTCCAGTACCAATATGAATAATAATGGTGATAATGGACACCCTTGTCTTGTACCTTTCGTAACATCGATACTTTCTGTTACTATATTATTTATAATCAGTTTTGCTCTCTGTTCTGAATATATAGCTTTTAATCCTTTTAAGAAGAATTTTCCAGTGTCCATTAATTCCAAATTCTTTAACATGAACTCCCAAGATATATTATCAAAGGCCTTTTCCGCATCCACAAAAATTAACACTGCTTGCTTTTCATTTCTGGCAGTCAGATATTCAATTATATTAACTATTTTTCTTATGTTGTCTTTCATCTGTCTGCCAGGTAAAAAGTCTGCTTGGTCCTTATGAATTATCTCATTCAATATCTTTTTCAAAATATTTGCCAGTATACTTGCCACTAATTTGTAATCATTATTTAACAGCAAAATCGGCCCATAGTTCTTGTGTTAAACCCGAATCTTGTTTTGGTATTAATGTAATATATGCTTCTTTCCATGTTTCTGGTAATTCTCCTTTTCTTAATATATTGTTCATCACTTCTTTCAACAGTACAAGTAGGGCGTATTTAATTTCTTTATAATATTTTGCTGTGAATCCATCCGGTCCCGTTGCCTTTCCACTTTTTAGTTCTTTTATAGCAACTTTAATTTATTCTGTTTCAATTAGGTCATTCAGTCTGTCTTTCTTTTCTGTCGGAATTTTTTGCACCCCTTTCTGTCTTTACATCATTCTCTCCAGCTCTTTTATATAAATGTCTATAGAAAATTACGAATCCTTTTCTAATTTCTTTCAGGTTATCTACTTCCTTTCCTTCCACTACAATCTTATTAATTGTATTCTGTTCCTTTCTCCTTTTGATCTGCCATGCCAGATTTGTTAGCATATTCAAAGTTCTTTTGTCTCATTCTTTTAATATTCCATTCTACTTCTTGGTTTATTATAATTGCAAATTGACTTTGCAAGATTTTAATATTCTGATTTATTTTCACATTATTTGGGTTTTTAACTATTTTTTTTCTCATTTTCCATTATTTGTTTTAGTACTTCTTTCTTGCCTTTTTCTCTGAATATATTTCTAATACTGTTTTGCTGTATAAAGAAGCCTCTCATTACTGCTTTGTTAGCATCCCATACCACACTTGTTTTTGTTCCTTTATTACTATTATTCACAAAATAATCCATCAGAGTCTTCTGTGCTTTCTCATTTATTTGATCATCTAATAAGTTCTCATTTAGTCTCCATCGAAAAGTTTTTTCCTCCATTTCTTTTATTTCACATTTTATTGCATTATGATCCAAAAGTATTTTTGGTTGTATTTCTATTTTTGTCACTCTTGGTGTTAACTCGCTGGATATCCAAATATAGTCAATTCGTGACATTGATTGATTTGGTTCTGATAAATAAGTAAATTGTTTTTCTAATGGGTGTCTTAATCTCCAAACATCTATCAAATTACAGTTCTCAATCATTTAAAAAAAAGTCTTAGGTAGTTTCCCTTCTTTCGATTTTCCTCTTGATCTCAACCTATCCATTTCCATCGAAACCACTCCATTCATGTCGCCCATTATTATGATTTTCTGATCCACAAATTCAAATAATTTTTCTTCTAAATCTTTATAAAATTCAGTTTTACTTCCATTTGGTGCATACACTCCGACTATTATCAATTTTTTGCCTTGCCATGTGACTTGTACTGCAATTATCCTACCTTCTTCATCTTTAAATACCGTATTTGCCGAGCCTCAAATTTATTTTTTATATACAAAACCACTCCTCATTTCCTGCTTCTGTCTGATGAAACAAATTCATTTCCCAATTTTTTTAATCAATACTCTTCTATGTTTTCTCACCACATGAGTTTCTTGTAAACAAATAATGTCCAAATTCCTTTTTTTAAGGAAATGTCCAATTTTATGTCTTTTCTTTTTATCATTCATTCCATTAACATTCCATGTCCATAATTTCAATGCCATTTTGTGTTCCCTTTACCAATAAGAATGTAAAAGTCTTAAACTTGTCTTTCTTCCTCTTCTTCTTCTTCTTCTTCTTCTTCTTCTTCTTCTTCTTTACTATCTATTTCTTCTTCTTCCAATCCTGCTGCTCCTGCCACAATTGCTTCCTCCCCTTCTCCCAACTCTTTGTATCTTCTCAAAAATTCATGTGCTTCATCAGCTCTTGTAAACTTAAACTTTTCCCCTTTATAGTGAAAGGAGATACCTTCTGGAAATTCCCACATAAATTCAATTCCATTTTTTCCGTAATGCCTGTCTCAATGGTTTGTAATGGTCACGTTTTTTCAATAAACAAAGTGGGACGTCTTTAAAAATGATTATAAAAGCTCCATCAATGCACAGCCTTTTTTCTCTGTTTTTCTGTAAAATCAAATTCTTCATTTCTCTATCTTTAAATATACCGTATTTTTCGCCCTATAGGACGCACTTTTTCCCCTCCAAAAATGAAGGGGGAATGTGTGTGCGTCCTATGGGGCGAATGCAGGCTTTCGCTGAAGCCTGGAGAGCCCCACCGCCAGCCCCACAAGCTCGGGGGACAGCGGGAGAGGCGCAGCGCGCCTTTCCCGCTGTCCCCCGACTTGGTTAGAAGGCTGGCGGGGGGGAGAAGCCTGCTCTTCCCCGTCACCAGCCCCGCAAACTCGGGGTACAGCGGGAGAGGCGCAGCGTGCCCTTCCCGCTGTCCCCCGACTTGGTTAGAAGGCTGGCGGGGGGGAGAAGCCTGCTCCTCCCCATCGACACCCCTGCAAACGCTGGGGACAGCGGGAGGCGCAGCGTGCCTTTCCCGCTGTCCCCCGACTTGGTTAGAAGGCTGGCGGAGGGCTTCCCCCTCCCCCAGCCCCGCAAGCTCCCAGAGCGATGCCAAAGCTTCGGCATGGCTCTGGGTCCCGTTCTGGGGGAGGGGGAAGCTCCGCTTTCCCCGCCCCCAGCCCCGCAAGCTCCTGTTCTGGAGGCTGGCGTCAGGGGAAGCTCGGGCTGGGGGGAAAATATTTTTTCCCCTTTATCCCCCCCCCCCCCAAATCCAGGTGTGTCCTATGGGCCGGTGCGTCCTATAGGGCAAAAAATCCGGTAATCAAACAATCTCCTGGAAATTTCTTTGCCTTAACAGTCCTTGTTTTAATTCTAAAAGCATTCTGAATTGTCTTTCTGACATCTCCCACTTCCATACTTAATCATTGTGCAATCTCCAATGTTAGCCTCTCCAGAATATTCTCCCCTTGTACTTCAGGCGCGGATCTCAATCTCAAATTTGATTCTCTTTACCTCAATTCATTCAATTCATGTTGGAGTAGAAGGACTTTGATTTTTTATTTTATGGTGCTGGACTGTGTTCCCTGGGGAAGATTAGCTTTGTTTTTGCTTTGGGAGATTTATGGCTCTGCTGCTTTGGTGAAGATATATATATATATATATATATATATATATATATATATTTCTCTTTCTCCCTTTTTTCCTCTTTTTTCTTTCTCCTTTCCCCCCTTTTTTTCTCTCCTGTTTTCTTTTTACTTTTTTTCTGAATTTGTTTTTAGGAATAATGGATTAAAATTTGGTGTATATGGTTTTGTTGGAACTTTGATTAAAGGATTGGATTGGCCAGGCAAGTGGTGGAAGAAATTTATTTATTTATTTATTTATTTATTTATTATATTTCTTTGCTGTCCCTTATTGTGGTTTTTAGATTTTGTCTCCCTGATTGTATTTTTTTGTTGCTCTTCTTTTTAATACTATCATTATTTTTTGTTTATCCCATTTGACTATTTTATTAGGCTACTACAATGGATTAGCCAAACAAGAGGCAGAAAAAGCTCCTTTCCTTTTTTAGTTGTTTACTTTGAAGAAATTTGGTGTCCCAAAGATTGCTAATATAGTGGATTGGCCAATCAAGAGGCAGAAGGGTGTTAAGTTAAATTTGTGGGTGATACTTAGTGGCACGAAAAGAGAAATAATGTCTCAAACACCGAAGAAAACAGGAGAAGGTGGGACACCTTTGGAAAGAAGAGGATCAAAACAAGATATTGAATTTAAGGGACACATTTTAAAAATGTTTACAAAAATTAAAAAAGATATTAAACAACGTGAGAAGAATTTGGAGATGAGATTAGAATCGATGAATGAAAAATATGACATGACAGTTAATGAATTGAAGGGACAGATGAAGGACATAACAAAAAGAACGCAAAACCTGGAAGAAGAAATGAAACGAATAAAACAGGAATTAAAGGAAATAAGGAAGGAGCAAGAAAGGGTTAAGGGAGAAGTTGCAGAAATTAATAAGACACAAGAAGAATTATGGGATGTGATTGCTGGACTCCTTTAAATTAGGCGGTTTCTTTCTGAGAAGGCAGAGCTAACTGCTCAAAGCTGCAGCTCTTATTTAAGGTTCAGTCTGACGTTGACTGATACTGAAACATTTGAGTTCTGCTCTAGTGGAGTCTCCAGCCAGAACCCTGCATAGAACTGTCCAGGGAGCTGTTAAATCCTGAAGTCTAGCCCCACCCTGCCCAAACCTAAACTCTTACCTTGAGTCAAAAACTCTGTAAAACTGAGGTTGTTCTTGTTGCAGAACCATTTTTTTTAGTCCAATTGTGTGTGAAGGAAGCCCCCTGGCAGCAGAGAATTAGGTGTGCTACAAGCATAAATTGCACAACCGATGGCGGAGAATACAGCCCTGCAAGGTCAGCTCCAGGCAGCCCATACTGCTGCCACCTCCAGTCCAACCCAAATACCTCCTAGGGGAAAGTGTCTCATTAGCCTCCCAGACAAAATTGTTGAAAACCCAATTAATGTTTCTTAGCTTTTTGGTCCAATGCCTTCCAGCTGATGGATTTTCTGGCAGACCAAATGGAAACCTGTTTTGCCTGCCATATGTGTTGGAGCCTTGCCTGCTTCCTTAATGATTATGCCACCTTCCTTGTGGAATTTAAATGGGCATTTGAAGAGCCACATCAGAAAGAAGCACCCAGTTGGTGGATCTGCCCTTTATGCCAGGGAATGGAGTTTTTTACAATTTATTTATTTATTTACGGCTATTAGCCCATAAAATATGTACAAACATAAAAACACAGGGACATAAAAACAGATATATCCGACAACAGGAGGTGAACACCACGATGCAAGGGTGGGTCATTGAGCAGAGCCAAGTGACAGCTTGGGGCCAGGAGAGCTCCAAGGGACAGATCACAGAAAAGGAAAACTGAAGACGAACTCCGACATGCACTCTCATCATAACAGTTCGATTAGTTTTGATGTTGTTGTTGGTTTTTGGTGGTTTTTGAGTGTGAGATAACCGCATTCAGAAATCTCGCCACCTGCAGAGTTACAGAAGGATCTGTATCCTGCAAAAGCAGTGCGGCGTGTGACTCAACAGGCCTGCCAACCAAGCGCAGCAAAGCAGGACCCAGGAATTTAGCCCTGGCTACGCTATGTAGGGGACAGTTGAACATTATATGTGAAAGAGATTCAACAGTTTCCCCGTCACACACACATAGCGGAGACACCAAACACTTGGAAAATCTGTGGTTCAGCAGGTTCGATGGAAAGACATTGAACCTTGCACGAATAAATGCACGTCGGTGTGGTACTGATGAAAGAGATGGCATATATGATGGAAGGCCAAGTGGTGGGGTTATTCCGTGATACCTGGGGGAGCAGACACCCCCACCCCTGGCGAGGTTGTGTTGATTTTCAATGTCCGCTAATCTTTGCTCAATAAGGCTTTTGGCTGAGCGTAAGTTCATCTTTAAGGAGTCCGCTGGGGAAATTCCGATGCTCAGAAGTTTGGCATGGATTTTCCCTACCCACGGATCGACAAAGACGTCCCGCCAGAGGCACTGAAAAAGGTAATGGTCGGGAAGAGGGAATGGAGTTTGTGCTTGACTGTGTCAAGTACTGTCCAGCATCTAGAGTAGAATGGGGCAGCCTTCACTGATCAATTTCAGGAGGGCCTAGGGGGATCACATTCAGGATGAATTTACCGTACTTAGATTGATGTACCTACACACAGCAGTGAGTTGGGGGTCACAGCAATCTCTTTCTGAGTAGTTGACTATTGCTGTCATGGGTAATGTGTGTGGGGGGGTATTATAGCATTGTTATCGGGATGTTGTGCAGTACCTGTTGTGGTACAGGTATGTTTGCTTTTGGTTTCTGCTGTTATTGTGTTGTTGACCTGCTGAGTGTGCATAGGATCTTAGTCCAGGTATAGTGGCAAAGGGTCAGACTGTTATACTTTTGAGCAATCTGTTAGTGTTTTTAAGAAAGCAAGTCTCAGTTCAGTGGAAATTACTCTCAAGTAAGTGTGCCTAGGATTGCAGTCTTGAATGTGTGATTTTTCCTTAGCCAAAAGCACACTGGAAATAAAAATTATTATAAATTGTTGTGCACACACACAAGCTTGTTGCTATTTATTATACCAGGTGGTTGCCCTTTGGTTTCTCAAATTGCAAGAAAATTAATGTAACTGAATGTATTTAGATAACAAAAGCTGCAGAAGAGGGCAACATTGTGAGAGTGCAATCCCAAACCCCAGGTACATCACATCCTAACCTCTCCCAGCTGGTCTGTCACTCACACCTCACCCACAAGTCAAACTTGCTTTAAACCAGTATAAATTATTCACCTCAGTGCATCTACTTATGCCAGCTGCTAGTTTAAATTAAGCCAGCACAAGGTATACCAGTGTAGAGGGCAAAGGGGGATATACAAAGGGTGGGAATGAATGTGCTGGGGGAAGTGAGGGGGGTAAACACAGTGATGCTACATCCTAACTCAGTTCATTCACTGGTCCTGCTACAGATCCCAGTGAAACTAAATTCATACTTTCATTCCACTACCACCCCCAACCCTGGCCAGAAGCCAGTAGGACACAGCTAAAATTTCACAAGATACATGCCAGTGTTCTGCTAGTTGGGGCATTTATTTGAGGCATTTTTACTCTGCTGTCAGTTGAAATTGATCCCAGAATAGCTTAAAGGTAAAGGGACCCCTGACCGTTAGGTCCAGTTGTGGCTGACCTTGGGTTGCGGTGCTGATCTCGCTTTATTGGCCGAGGGAGCCAGCGTACAGCTTCCGGGTCATGTGGCCAGCATGACTAAGCCGCTTCTGGTGAACCAGAGCAGCACATGGAAATGCTGTTTACCTTCCCGCCGGAGCGGTACCTATTTATCTACTTGCACTTTGATGTGCTTTCGAACTGCTAGGTTGGCAGGAGCAGGGACCGAGCAACGGGAGCTCACCCCATTACGGGGATTCGAACCACTGATCTTCTGATCGGTAAGTTCTAGGCTCTGTGGTTTAACCCACAGCGCCACCCGCGTCCCCCAGAATAGCTTACAGATAAAAACCAAAGACACACAGCTCTCAGGCAAGGGGGGGGCAACAAACTCAAACATCAGTTTTTATTGTGGAATGGCTGCTGTTTGCCAATGGTAAAGGAAGAGCCAAAGATAGCTAGTCTTTGAGAAGAACCAATGGAATAGCCCTGCTTCTCTTCTCTCCCTTTTCTGTAGGATGATGGTTCTAAAGAATGTATTAATCCATTTGCAGTGAACTGTTTCTCTTGGAATAATCTCTCTAGATTAATCTTTCTGTGCTACAATATGGACATGCTGCTCCATCAGGTAACAACAACATTCATTATTGTGCAAGTGGGCTTCCCCATCTTCTCACCTTGCTGCTATAGGATGAATACATTCAGTCAATGGTATCTATTTCACTGGCAGAGATACATTTCACCGACAATTTATAAGGGAAATCTCTCAGTTCAAGTATAAACCTCTTAAATGTTTTTTAAACAAACAGCAAATAAAACAATTTGTTATGGCTGTATTGTATGCACCTGTCTTCAAATGGCGAGAGACTCCAGAGTTCCCAGATCTTACCCAGGGTTCTGTTTTCTTGAAATGAAAGTCGCTGGAGTTAGTAATGTCTTCAGGATATATGGATTTATTTTATACATATATACAACCTGAACATAGGATGGAAGGGCTCACAGCATTAACACTCCAATACATCTTGTTTCTCCATTAGGTTTCCAGGGATACTGCCTGCCTAAACCATGGTAAAGTCACACTGTGTCTTCTCTCAGCATCAGCCCAATCTCACACACAAAACAGCACCCCTGGCCTATTTTTCTCCTTCCTAAAATGACAATGGTATTCAGTGAGGTGAGATGGGAAAAGGCCTACCCTCTGTAGGGATGGGGGAGGGCCTAAGAAAAGCCTCTGCCCTTGTTCTTCAATTTCTTTGGAGGTTGTTGCCATCATGAAATATACTTGGAGTCGAGTGTGAATTTCATGCTGTTTATTCAGCTTGTAGTAGCAATGAATGAAACTTTTCCCCAAACATCTAGCTATATATACATTATTTACACAATATGCCCCGTGTGATTGGCTAATTCCGGGCTGCTCCTGCAGGCCAATCAGGTTGCTGATTCACTTCATCCAGGAACCTGATTGGCTGCTCCTGCAGGCCAATCAGGTCGCTGATTCACTTCCACCTGGAGCTGGATTGGGTGGCTCCAGAATGCAGCAATCTGATTGGTCCGCAGGAGCTACCCAATCCAGCTCCAGGTGGAAGTGAATCAGCGACCTGATTGGCCTGCAGAAGCAGCCAATCAGGCTTCTGGAGGAAGTGAATCAGCAACCGGATTGGCCTACAGGAGCAGCCCGGAATTAGCCAATCACACGGCACCCATTGTGTAAATAATGTATATACTGTATAGCTAGATGTTTTTGGGAAAGTTTCATTCATTGCTACTACGAGCTGAATAAACAGCATGAAATTCACACTCGACTCGGAGTATATTTCACTGTGGTACTCCAGATGTTAGATTACAGCTGTTATCATTTCTGGCAATTGGTCATGCTGGCTGTGGCTGATCAGAACTGAAGTTCTAACAACATATTGAAGGTTACAGGTTAGCCTCCCTGATTTAAATAAGACTTTCAATTTGTTGTGAATAATACCTGAAGAGATTGGTCCAAGAGCAATCTGTATAAAACACTTGCGAAGAGCAGTTCCATATTCTATGT
This sequence comes from Podarcis filfolensis, assembly GCF_964270895.1. Lineage (NCBI taxonomy): Eukaryota > Metazoa > Chordata > Lepidosauria > Squamata > Lacertidae > Podarcis > Podarcis filfolensis. The sequence continues at coordinate 38,625,185 of NC_139608.1, read as the reverse complement.
GACAAATGTGTTTGCTGTATGTATACCGGTTTCCCACAGCAAACATGTAAAGTGGGGAAGACATCTTAATGTGAAAATGCATCTTTTAACAGCTGTGCATGTGCCCGAGTTCCCGACAACCTGCACTTTAAGTTGTTAAATGTACAAAGTAGTAAAAGGAAAAAAGAAAGGGAAAAAATAGTTGACAACTGAGTCATACAAGCCCTACTTATTTTTCAGTAAATAATGCCTGGGACTCTGCTGGATCCACAGCTAGCTGAGCAACACAACCAATTGCTCACAGCAGCAGTATTTTTGTGACTGCCATTAGAGCACGTGATTATGTGATCAGAGAGAGAATCTCTTCCAGGGTGAAAGTTGTAGATTATACAAGGCTGTCCATGCTTCAAGGTTTGGGCCCCGCATCTTTATATAGTTACTGGATTGGAGTGCACAACAGTCAATTGTGGAGCAGCAAAATATATTGGACTGCCTCTAGCTGGGGCAATGTTGGGAATGGTGGCTAATGACATTGTGTAAGGGTGTCATGGGGCTGACAGGCACAGAATGTGCAGAGTAGATACGGTAATTCTATTGTTAAAAGTACACTTACAAGTTAGGGAAAGGCATGTCCACCAGTCTAACGTCTGCTGCAACAGAGGTTCTGCTGCTGACCTTTGCTTATGTATCTATCTCCTGCATCTGAGCTGCACACAAACAGGTGTAGACTCCACTTGCATGTAACCACCTGCTCCTCCCAATCCTTGCCTGGTCCTGGGAGACAGTGGAGCAGCAGATGGAGGCAAGAGGAAGAGGTGTGTGGGAGCTCTTGATTCTACACCAGCCTGACCTATTTCTCCCTCCTCACTATCCAATCCTCTGCTGTCCATGATTAGAGGAAAAACATATTCTAACAACTATTGTAAGTTACTGGGGGCGGGGGAGACTAAATAAAATATGATCCTATTTACAGGTTATATTCTAACCGGGCTGCAGTATACAACATGCCAGGAGTGCAGTTATCGGTTCTATGTATTGTTTTAAATATATCAACCTGAGGACAGAATATTGGGTTTTGATCACAAAGCCTGAGTGATATACAGTAATCTGTTCTTAATCATTTCCCAGCCTTCGGTAGGTATAGCCATGTTCCCAAAATATCTTCTTTATTTCCTTGGTAGTTATTAGCTCAGTCACCTGGGACCATTTCTGATTCCCTCCCTCAAACCATACTTTTCATGAAAACGTTTGAAATTAATGCGGGAAACTGCTAAAAATAGAAGTTCTTCACTTGCACTTTAAACGAATAACGAAATGCCCTAAATATGGCTTTTGCTAAAAGAAACGATCGTAAATATTTAATTTCTCTGTACGCATCCCGCGTTTCATGAACTGTAAATCACATTATAATAGCGATTAAAAATAAATAGCTCTCCGTTTGCGTTAAACGCTTTGGGCCCGTCATCCACTTGCGCAGCCATAAAGCTGTCGGCTCCCTCTGCTGTTAAGCTCGCGAGCAGCAACACAGCTCGCAAACACTGGAGCGCTTCGGGGACGCGCCTTAACCCTACCCGGAGGCGCGCATAAAAATGGCGGAGAGGCCGCCCGACCAACCTCCTGCCAGGACGGAAGTGTCACGTAGACCACTTCCGTCCGGAGGTGGACTCGCTGCGCGCGCAGACAAAAGGTGTACGGTGAGTGAACAGGGCCAGAAAAGTATCGCGCACGCGCGCACATTTTCGCGCGAAAGCTGTTTTGGGCGCCTTCCCCGCCGGGCGGGGCCTGCTCGAGTAGTGTGCGGACGCGGCCGGCAGGAGGCGCGCTGGGTCTGGTTGGCGACGGCGGCGGCTGCGCCATTGGCGGGTAGGAAATGCCGCCAGATGGCGGTTTAGGATTGCGGCTCTACTGAGGTGCGGCCCCCGGCACCGCCGCTTGTTCGTTCCGGCCCGGCTTGGCCCCGGCCCGCCTGGACCCTTCTCCCGTGGCACCGTAGGATTCCCGGGGGCGCTGGCCCAGCTGAGGTAACGCAGTCAGCGCGGGCGGAGGGAGGGGGGCTCCGAGGCTGAGATCCAAGATGGAGGCGCGAGGGGCGGGGGCAGCGGGCCCGCTCTCTCTCTCGCTCTCCCGCTCGCGCTCTCTCCCTCGCTCGTTCGCTCACACTCTCGGGCCGGGCCAGCGGGCGGCAGCCAGAGCGAGAGCGGGGAGGGAGGGAGGGAGCGAGCGGGCGGCTCTCGCCCGAGGAGGTGGCTCCTCCCGGGTGGCGGCCCTCTTCCCCTCCCGGCTCGGCCCTTCTTTTCCCTCCCTGCGGGGCCGGGGTGACAATGGAAGGGCGGCGGCCCCACGGGGCGGCCTCGCCTCGCCGACCCCGCCAGTGCCTTCTCTGGGCCCGGAGCCCGCCGCCGTGCGCCCGCCCCCGCGCGGGGCCTGCCCGCCTTCCCTCCCGCCCTCGAGCGCGCTTTCCCCGGCTCGTTCTCGGCCGGGCGGCGGCGCTGAGCGAGATAAGGGTCGACCGCGCTGCCCTCGCTTTCCGGGGGTGGGTGGGTTGTGTGCCACGGGCGACGCCGTGGATGAGGAGCCGGGAGAGGCAGAGGGCCCACATAGCGGGGACACGGGGGTGGCGGCCGTGAAAACCGGTGGCGGGCGAGAACGCCAAGGCGGAAATGGGGAGGCCATTTGGGGGTAGCGCTGATCCCCGAGGGGGTTGGCCGAGGCGGAATCAGAGTAGATGCCTAAAATAGCGGGACTGAGTTGGACTGAGCCGTTGCGGGAGAGATCAAGTGTTAGCTCCTGGTTGCAGCTCTGGTTCTTGAGGAGGGAAGAGCTTTAGGGGCAGATTTCTGGTCAGTATTGTAGGGTGATGGGTTGACGCTAGGCACAAGTTGGAGTAAGTGGAGAGTGGCCACTTAGGATGTTTCGGTTTTGGGGGAGTGGAATAATTGGTTGGTAGGTGACGAAAGCAGTAAGCACCAGAAGTTCTGTTCTGGTGTTTAAGATCACCTTGGATCTTTGTGTTCCTGCCTCGTGACATAACTTAAGAATGTTCTACAAGTTGTATTGACTGGAACACAGGTCATCTTGTGCTAGACGGCGTAGCCTGCAGGAAGACTAGCTGTGACTATGGGACATGCAGCAACTAGTGGATCATATAACAGCAGTAGGGAATGCTAGAATGTGGGGAGGGGGGAGGGACATATTACCTTGCAGGGTGGTTTTCATCACTGATTTGAATAGGCAATGCCCTGCTCACTTGAGAGGAAAACATGTGAGTCAAGAGATAGGCCAATAAAAGTTAGCTTACATTTTTGTATAATCTTACAACCTTGTACCAAAGAATAATTTATCTCCTTTGTATTATAGAACATTTTGTTCTTGTCAAAGAGCAGAACATCAACTCATATACACTATAAACTTATTCACCACACTTTTTTTTTTAGGTAGTGCTCTTCCTAAGGTTGAAACATTGTGTGTGGTTAAATAGTCAATACTTTTGAACATGTTGCAGAATCTCAATGAATATTGGGAGTTTTGATGTATAGAACTAATATAGATGAGCGCTTTGCAATTAAGAAGTTGATTGCAATGTTCCCTTTTTGTTCCACTGGAGGAGGATATTTTTAGATTTATTTTCCTTCACCAGAAGGTCCTAAGGTGGGTCACTACAATGTAAAATTCAAAAGTAAAACAGTTTAAAACAAATTACGACCAGACCTAGAGTGGGTCCTAAATAAATACGTCAAGTGTGATAAGCCAAATTAGTAATACAGAAAAAGCTGTTCATGTAAGAACCAGAATGGTTTCACCCAACTCTTGAACTGTTGACGTTCCTCTGAAAATGATTTGAGCAACCACCCATTGGAATAATATAATACATTTAATCTTCTGAAGATTTGCTTAAAATAAAATTCTGGGAAACTTGCTTAAATGCAATCTTGGCCATTGCTCAAGATCGCATATTAATTAATTTTATTTACAGCTTATTTGTTTAAAACATTTTAACTTTGCTTTTTAGGACAAAAGGTTTTCCCCAATGGTCTGCTCAGAGAAGATCTATTGAAAATAATGGACATATTGGGACCGTTAATTTCAAACTCTTAAATTGGATACAACCTAAAGACCTTACAAGATGTCTTACAACCAGCAATTTAAGAGCAGTACAGCGAACAATTATAGAACAGTAAAAATTGAATATATAATGAAACATCATCTGGTCAACATAAAAACATTAAGAGAAAAGCTAAATATGGGAAGGGACCTTAAAGGTAATCCAGTCCAGCAATTGCCAAATATAGGAAATCTGCTACAGCATACCTGATAGGCTGCTATCCAGCCTCTGCTTAAACTTCTAATAGCCACTTTCTAAGCAGTCTGTTCCACTATCAGACAGCTTGTTTCATTAGGAAGTTCCTGACGATTAATTGAAATCCCATTTCATGTCATCTGCACCCATTGATTTGGATCCTGCACTCTGGGGCTGCTTCTGGAGCCCAACTGGAGCCAGTGTGGTGTAGTGGTTAAGAGCAGTAGTCACGTAATCTGGGGAACCGGGTTCGCGTCTCCGCTCCTCCACATGCAGCTGCTGGGTGACCTTGGGCCAGTCACACTTCTTTGAAGTCTCTCAGCCCCACTCACCTCACAGAGTGTTTGTTGTGGGGGAGGAAGGGAAAGGATATTGTTAGCCGCTTTGAGACTCCTGAAGGGGAGTGAAAGGCGGGATATCAAATCCAAACTCTTCTTCTTCTTCTTCTCCCAATCTGGTGCTCTTCAGAGGTTTTGGACTTCCACCAGGGCCCCAGCCAGCATGATCAATGGTCAGGGATGATGAGGATGCAGAGTACTTGATGCCTGGCACTTTGATTAGAATACCAACAGGAAATACAGTCAGTCAAACAGATAATATTCGATTGTAACATGAGCAAACTATTAGGCTTCTACTACCATCTTAGTAGTCAAATCTTGAGCAGATTTGAAGTTCCTGAAATTTCTTTAGAGGCATACAATATGCTAGATTGAATGTAACCAGTGTGTGTGTTTGGGCAGCATCAGTGTTAGGGCTGTGGGTGGGTGGTTGCTGTCCCACACGTTGCCGAGCTCAGGGGGCGCAAAATTGAGAAGATCCATAATTGAGAAGATCCATTTAGGGGTGCCAAATTTTGGGCTCACACAGGGTGGCATATTATGAAAGATTACCAAAGTCCACCCTTGGTTTGGGGCCCAGTCAGCTTCTTTGAGAGAAGGGTACAGCTGGCTAGTGATATATAAAAACTTGGTTGAGTATGTTGTTCTTATACTTAAAGCAGGCATGTCCAAAGTCCATTTCAGGACTTTAACCTGAATACTTAAGTGTGTGTATGGCTTGAATTCATTTCAGTAGAGCTTCAGGGGTTTTTTTCTGCATTGTGCCAAAAGGATGCAGTCTGGATTTCATTGAAATTACCAGTTCACATTGCCATTTATGGAGCTGCATTTCTATTTTCCCTCTCCCTCAACCCTTCAGGTGTGTAGAAGTTGCATCAGTGAAAGCAGTACTAGATGATTTTGGGCCAGAGTTAGCTGAAATGCTAAATTATATTTTTGTTGTTACTTAATTTGCTTCCTGTTCAATCCAAAGAACTTTAGAAGAGCCCTGTAGGCCAAAGGTCCATCTGGTTCAGCATTCAGTTCTCATAGTGGGCCAAAGAGATGCCTATGGGAAGCCTGCAAGCAGGACCTGAGTGCACTGGCCCTCTCCTAGCTTGCAGTTCCCAGTAATTTGTATTCAAAGGCATACTGCCTCTAGCAGTGAAGGTAGGACAAACTCTTTGTGGCTTGTAGCCACATTTGGATGTACATTCCTGGGTGGGTAAACCATAGTTGAGCAAACTAGGAATGACTGTCAGCCTCATGCTCTTTTCTTATCTCTTCCCATGCCTCTTGCCTGTTGGAACACCAATCATGCTTAGCTTATAATACCATTCTCTTTTATGTCTAAAATGAGGAACTGTGATTTTAATAATCACTTTATTAACCAGAATATTAAACCATTAATATTTTGTTAGACTTTTGGGCTGCTGCTGTTGAATAAGCAGCATCATTCAGCAGGGGATTGGCAACTACAATATGGTTTGTTGGTTTCTGGTGGATATAGAGTGGTACCTCGGGTTAAGAACTTAATTCGTTCTGGAGGTCTGTTCTTAACCTGAAACTGTTCTTAACCTGAGGTACCACTTTAGCTAATGGGGCCTCCCGCCTCCACCGCGCGATTTCTGTTCTCATCCTGAAGCAAAGTTCTTAACCCGAGGTACTATTTCTGGGTTCGTGGAGTCTGTAACCTGAAGCGTCTGTAACCTGAGGTACCACTGTACCTGATACTGTTACTTATTTGTCTATCAAGATGTTGCTATACCACCCTTTGCCAAAATAGTTACAGGGTGTTTTCCATCAGAACAAGGTAATACAAGAAACACAATACATGAAATACAAACAAATAAATGAGTAACATAACTAGTAAATTCAAACATGTTTGAGCATTTCTTTTACACAGTCTTCTAAAGGAATCTGTTTGGTTCATTTTTTGAACTACATTGTTGAAACACATTATGGGAAAAGAAAATTATATCTATCATAACAACTTACTTGATTTAATTGAAAAATCTTTTTTGTAAAAAAAAAACCATCTAAAATTTTGACACATAAAGTATAATTCAAAAGACATTACATGTTTCAAAAGATATTCAAAAGCAATTATAGTGAAACTTATAACTCAACTTCATGCACGGGAAGAGATACCTATTATATGATTTGTTTAATGATGATTAGTATGAAAAGAATTGACCAAGACACTAATTAACTACGTAGCTGTTCCCACAACATTATTGTAAAGATGAGGTTACCAGCGGTCACAAACCTTCTTGGACGCATGGGTGCATTTGGAAATTTGAGAAACTTGTGAGCCCCACCACAAAATGGCTGCCATGGTAAGTGTGCCCAGTCAAAATGGACAATATATGACACAGATGGGGTCTCAGCCCCAAATGCCAAAAAGCAAATATTTGGCCCCACTTCATATAGTAAACTACCAATTTCACTGGTGGGGTTCAACTTGCCCATGAAACTGAACACAAGGCTGCAGTCCTATGCATTCTTATATGCAAGTAAGGTCCATTTAACTTGGTGGGATTTAGGTCTGAGTAAAACTTCATAATATTACTCTGCATTTCTCATCCACCTCTTGGGTGGCCAGATGCAAAGTACAGGTCCTGAACAGCATTAGAAATTCCCCAGGTGCCAGGTGTGTTTTGCAACAGGCGTGGGTCCAGTTGTGACCACTTGGGACATCTCTGTATGCCAGGTAGGCAACTGACATTTCCATCTGGCTGGCCCGCCCAGCTTTCTTAAGCAGGTAAGCAGAAGGGCTTATTTATTGCATTTATATTCCACCTTTTTCTCCAATGAGTACATGGTTCACTTCCTCAGTTAATCCCTACAATGACCCTGTGAGGTAGATTAGGAGGCTGTGATTGGTCCTAGGTCACCCATTGAGCTTCCTGACTGAGTTGGGATTTGAACTCTGATCTCCCAGGTCCTAGTCCGACACTAGAACCACTACACCACACTAGCTTTCTAGAATACTTCTGCTGTGGGGCAGCTATACAAATTAAGCAGGTAAATAAATACGGGAAAAGTAAAACGTCACTTAAGACAAGGATCTGAAATATTTTCCTTGAAGCTTGAATTTGTTTTATTCTGGATTGTTTTATTTGACGTTTTAATGTGTTGTAAACCGCTTTGAAATTTTTTCTTTAAAATATAAAGCAGTATAGAAATGAATACAATGATAATAGTAATAATAATTATTATTCGTTCCAGAAAAAAACGGTTCTTATATATTTTGTTGTGGCAACTGTAACTGAGGTGCCATTTGGAAATTACCGGTAGCTTATATATCTGAGTTTCTAACAGTAGTGTTGAACCTTGGACAGTTGCCTAAGTTCCATGACAAGCAACATCTGCTGAAATTCCTTCTCCTAGAAAGTATTAAAAGTGAAGGAGTCCTGTCTTACTCTCCTATCTTCATCTGTCCCCCTCTTTCCTAAGGCTGGAATCAAAAGCATGCTCACATCGGAGTAACTTAGTGGGGCTTGCTTCTGAGTAGACTTATTTATAATTGTTATGTTCATCCTAGCCACACACAGTCCCTTCTACACAAGCATACTTTTTCTGTGCAGTGACTAGTGATGTTAAATTCTTGAGAATAATCTTTTGGAGAATATTCTCAATTAAAGAGGTGTCTACGTTTAAAGCTGCTGTGTAGACACAGAATTTACAGTTTGTGGAGAATATTCTCTGGAGAATTTTCTAGCAGAGAATATTCTTGAATATTCTCCAGAGACTATTCTCACCTCACATCACTAGCAGTGACAGAGACATACTAGTTTAACACTGATTCATTTGCTTTTTCTCATCACTTTTTCTGTGGGTTCCAAAGCTTGCCCAATCAGAAAGGAAATGGAGTGGGTGCAGACAATGAAGGCTGAACAAGGAGGGACTGGGCAGTCAGGAGAGTAATTGATGAGCAATTCAGCACAGAGAAGAGTAGATCACCTGCTGGGAACCATTGCATGCCTTTGGGGTGCTGTGGTGCTTTTTCACATCATGTTGGCAACTCCAGAAGTTAACTACAAATAAAATGATCGGTTGCATGTTGGCTTAGTCTGGAGATCTGCTTCCACTCAGGGATAATTGTGAAAGTACTTGATATGCCTTTTTAAAAATCTAGATATTTATATTGATATGCCTCCATAGGTATGAAACAAGTTTATACTATGTTGCCGTCAGACACCAGCTGTACATGCTATTATTATGCATTAACAGGTTCACTAACACAACTCCCCCTCCCAACCCAACTCAGCAGCTGATTTGCTGATGCACTTACCTTTACCTGCTGAAACAGTGGCCAGGAAATCCAGAAATGCGGAGGTGAAGCCATCAATTGCACTGCTTGAAAATTTACTGATATGTCTTGTCTTTTTTAAAAACTTGAAAAAAGAATCTTTCTGCCTCCCTTTCTTCGAGTCGGTGCTTATTCCTGTTGCCTTTTCTTTTCAACCAGCTCTCCCCTCTTCCCATTTGCTCTTGCATACTTCTACCTCTTCTGCATCTTTATTTTTGCTGTGTGCAGTGAACTGTGCAGTTTACTCCTAACAATTCATTCTAGTAGGTCTTTGCAAGTGCCAGTAAGGTTTTTGCCTATTGCAGGCAAAACTTAAAACCAAAGTATGCCACAAGTTAACTCAAAAGTATGGTACATTGCCATAAGTCATATGCCATACACTTACAAATAATGCATATACATTCATCCCTTCTGCTGCTCAAGTGCCTTGGTGTAGTTTTGCATCTGTTCTAATGAGCCAGAGAACATGCTGCAACATTGAATGGAAAAATCAGGCAAGAGCACAGCCTGACTGTGATGTAAATGGGTTCACAGGCCCCCCTACCTGCTATCCAGTTGTGCTGCAAACCCCAGCTGCTTGCACTATGTATGATGAAGCATCCGCCACACTAAAAAAAATCCCAGAGTAGCTTTTTATATCAGTAAAAACTGAAGACAGTACCTGTATGAGGCTTGCAGTCTTGAAGAAAAGGGGAATGGGGAAGGGGGGGGGAAAGCAAATTCAGGCATAGTTCTTAAATTTATAGTTGTTTGATTGCACCTTTGTCCAAGGCAGTGGTATCCAAACTTTTTTCAAAGAGGGCCAGATTTGATGAAGTTAAGGGCCATGAGGGCCAACCAAAATTGTTGACCTTTTTTTAGGGTTGAAATTGTTGAGCTTTTTTATGGAGTTTTTTTCTGGGATTGAACATGTTGAGGGTTTTTTTGTTTTTGTTTTTAAAGAATTTTACCCCAGGATTTTTAAAGAATTTTACTGCCAGATTAAACAGACCGGCAGGCCAGATTAGGCCCCCAAAATGACTTTGGACATGCCTGGTCCAAGGAGTTCAGGATGATGGCTGTGAAGTTAACCCACTTTGTTCATATAAGAATGGGGCAGGTTAAAGAGAGAGAGAGATAGTTAATGGCCTTGGGCCACCTAGTCAGCTTTATGGCTGAGCAGGGGTTTGAACTCCAATCCCTCTGTTTTCATACTTAACTCACAATATCAGAGATCAGAGCTGCATGTACATGTACACTGAGTCCAATACTACATGTGAGTACTGGATAGTGTCCTCCACGCAATCATGATTTCACCATAGTAGTGATACTGGTGTTGATAGGATGGTTCTGCAGCACTACACCATACTAGCTGCTGATGCTCAATATTGTGTGCTACATTTGCAGTTACAGTGCAGCTATATATTAGTCATCTTAACATGTTAAATTTCCCCTTTTCTCCAGTTAAAATTAAGCTTCATCTACTGTTCCCTTAAAAACAGCCTTTAAAAACTACATGCTGTATCTCACAGACAGTATCATGTTCTACCATGCTGCATTAAATGCTACAGTGAAACAAACTAAACGTTTTATCTCAGGAAAGGTGGTAATTTAACAAAAGCAGATGGCTTTGGTGGGTAAGAATCCTATGTACAGATGTACTTAACATATGTAAGCTGCACTTTTTTCTAATGCGAAAAAATATATAACTAATGAAAACTGAAAATACCAAACTAATTGATTGTAGACTGCTGTTTGTTCTTTTGTGTTTACCCCAAAGCAGCAAGCTAGTATACTCAAGGTGTATGAACATTTACTTGGTAAATCAGCCTGTTTTAAAGACTGCATTAACATTATAGGATGCAAGGCAAATTTGAGGGAAAAACACTTGCTTGGTGACTTAACTGATGATGTTTATTACCAACATGTAACTGAAGTGTCATAGCTAAGGGGTAAAGCACATATTTTGCATACAAAAGATCCAGGGTTCAAGACTTGGCATTTGAGGTGGGATTTCTTTCTCAGCCTACCAGAAGCCAAAGAGAACTGTTGTCAGCCAGTGCAGAAAATATGGAGCAGAATGAACCAATTGTCTGATCCGATGCAAGGCAAATTCTGTGATATGTCAGTTGTTCCTAGCACCAGTACTGTGCTTCACAGTTCAGTATGAGATGATTGTATCAATTGGGAGGATGCAATGTGCTAGACTACAGCCCTATAATGTAGTTACCCTTACACAGGGAACAGACGTCTGTGTGAATTATAACTAAAAGATCCTGTTTAGTAAAATTCAGAACATACCTAAAAGTATGTGGCTAGAGCTCTTAAGATAACTGGAATTGGCTTCTCTGAGTAACCAGCTATTCTGGACTGTATACTTTGCTGTTGCCAGAAGGGGTTGAAGGGGTTAATGGAGGGAGGCTGACATTTTAGCTGTGATTGAATAGCTATTCAATGTTGTAGAGTCAAAAGGCCACTGCTTCACCAAAGAGGACTGTTTTTCCGAAAGCCGTCCTTCTATTAGCAAAGAAAGGGTCTTGCAGAATGATTAGTGGGTGCTTGGGGAACACCTTTTTCAGTTTTTAAAGTTTCTGATTGAGACAAGTCAAGAAATAATCATTAATTAGAGGGCAGTTGAGACTGTGTTGTGAATTTATGTGCTGACACAGGAGGTTTAGGGCATTGGACTTGAAGGAAGATTACCCTTGGCAGTTGTTTATGCCATTTCATTCCTTGGTGTTTTGCTACCTAATATTAAGATATACAAATGTAAGGAAAAACTTCCAGCATCTTAAACAGTGGTCCTCATCTTAAACAGTGGCCCTCTACTTTTTCTCTAATATATGGAAGGTATCTTATTGTTACACAGGATTTTTCTGTATTTCAAATCATGAAAGGGTCACCTTTTTTAACATTTACATAACATTCAGAAACCCTTGTAAAATGCTGCGGGTTGAAGCACTGCAAGTACAAATGTGCATGATTCTGTAAGAAGTGCAAAACCTGATGGCTGAATGCTGGATGAAAAGGCTGTTCTAATTATTTTTGTTGGCCTGAACCTCTGATTCCTCCCTGCTGTTCTTGTGGGGAGAGAAGGTCTCAAGAGCAGTAGGTGGAAAAAAACTCATTTTGGTGTATAATTTTGTATTGCAATTCAGCATTTGTTGAACCAAATTGATATGTTAGTTTCTCCAGACTCTGGATCATATTTCAGGCAATGAGTCCTGAGGGTAACAATATCTGTTCAATGTTGCATATGCGCCCGTATTACAATCATTGCATTTTAAAATTTTCCTAAAATAAACAATCTGAGGCAGATTATTCTCTTTTACAGATAAAATGCTAGAACAGTGAAAAAGATCAAATTGCTTAGACATGGGCTTTCCAAAAGGGGTTCATGACCCTCAAAGCAGGGTGGATTGATTTCCTGTATTTTTTCGTGTTTAAGACGCCCCCATGTATAAGACGCCCCTTATTTTTGGGGACTCCAAATTAAGAAAACACCCTTCAGCACTATCCGTGTATAAGACGAGCCCCAATTTTAAACCTAATTTTTTGGTAAAAAAAAACCTAGTCTTTAGATACGGAAAAATACGGTAAATCACAGTTATCTAAATGAGCAAGAAATGATGCTGATTTAAATCGACACTATTCCTAAACAATTCCTAAATCTGACCACTAAACCATGTTAATTTACTAAATAAAGTACTGTTACACTTAACATATTTTTGTCTCACTGTAAAAATGTTTCCATTTTTAACCTGTAGAGGTAATGTTTTTTAAAATATTCCCCTAACCATATTGTGCCTTTTTTACAATGGGCATCCATGACAGTTTAAGGTTAACAGTGCAATCTTGCCTACTAAGAAATAAGTCTCATTGAATTTACTCTCTGGCAAGTGAGTGATTGCATCTTAAGTACGGGAATATAAGAACATGTACAGTAAGTTACCTTTCCCCCGATTGTTACTACTTTCTGCATTACTCTCTCCTGCCCTAGTTCCACCCTCTCAAACAAAAAATGAAATATCCAATGATTGATAAAGTAAGGCTTAGTAGCTATTTGAGAGACAAGAGCAATTCCGTTTTTTCATGTGACCATGAAATGCCCATGTTTGGTAGGTAGAATATAAATATTCATGTTACGGGGAATTGTTGGTTTTTTAAAATAGAAAAATTTCATTTTGCTTTGTGTATCTGGTAGAGATTGGTTCACTTTAACCCCTAATGGTTGGGCGAACCTGCTTATGTCCAGACATTTTTTTTATTAAGCTATTATAAGAGAAGCTTAGTGGTTAGTTTTATTCATTTTAAGTTAAATTTTAAAGATTTATTAAAAACATAAAAGCAAAATGCTGATTTATATCTATGTGCAACAAATGCAACATGAAGAACAAGGAGGGGAGAATTAGTAGTCAAGGAGAATGCCATTTTTGTTGTACAGTACGTCTTTCACATTTTAAGCCTCACTGAATAGAAGTTTCAAAAGCAAGGTAAGATAGGCGCACCAGACCTTAGATGGTCACTATGTACCACATGTGTGTGTAATGATTTTCAACAACTGAATTGTGTTCAGAAAATGCTTTAGCTTGTGGTTTCTGGTGGCATGTGCAGAGAATATTGGTTAATGTGAAGTCAATCTCGACCTTGAAGCTCACTGTGTGGTATTGGACACAATATGTCTAACTGACCTCACAAGTTTGTTCAGAGGCTAAAAGACTATAGCGAACATTAAAGTAGCAAAATGGTGTCATAAAGGAATTGTGTTATAGCTGGAACAACCCATTATTATTTTTCTTAAATTGTAGCATGTCAGTTTTTTTTGTGCTATGCAGATGTGAAGAATTGCTTTGGAATACCGTCAGTAGTATTTTTGGTTTGGAGGGCAAAAAATATGGCAGGCTAGATGTAATCAACCGGTAGATAGTAGTTGATGTTCTTCTTATCCCCATGAATTAAATCAGGGCCAAGAGAAATCACCCCCCCAAGTGTACTGTTTTACAAGGTCCTTCTTCATTAAAACTTTACAAGCTGTTTCTTTGAATTATTACGTGTTAAGTATGGAGTCAGAGATTACCATCATCCCATATGCTAATAATGAACTCAGTCTCTAAGTGCCAATCCTTATGTACCGTATTTTTCGCCCTATAGGACGCACTTTTTCCCCTCCAAAAATGAAGGGGAAATGTGTGTGCGTCCTATGGGGCGAATGCAGGCTTTCGCTGAAGCCTGGAGAGCGAGAGGGGTTGGTGCGCACCAACCCCTCTCGCTCTCCAGGCTTCAGGAAGCTCTCCGTAACCCTTGGGAGACAGGCGCGACTTTGCACCGGTCTCCCCAGGGTTGCACAGAGCTGCCTGCATCCCGAAGCCTGGGGCGCGCTGAACAGCGCACCCCCTGGGCTTCGGGCAGCTCTCCACAAGCCTGGGGAGACCGGCGCGACTTCCCGCCGGGCTCCCTAGGCTTGCGGATAGCAGCCTGTTCTGGGGGCTGGGGTCGGGGGAAGCTCGGGCTTCCCCCGCCCCAGGCCCGCGCCTGGGTGGAAATAATTTTTCCCCCTTTATTCCCCCCCCCAAAAAAAACTAGCTGCGCCCAATGGGCCGGTGCGCCCTATGGGGCGAAAAATACGGTAGTTAAAACAGCACTGTCCATGCGTAAGCAGAAGGTATAAGCAGGCTTTGAGGAACCCCAAGGGTTACAGAACTCTTAAAACTCTTAAAAATACTGCCACAAAAACAACCTGGTGAGAACTGAGCAAACTAAGTAGCCACATAATGCTGTGTGAACCACCGAGCAGGGGGAACTGAATTGAGTGGAATGGAGAGACACTTCATGCTTTCTGAAACCCTCTTTTTTTTTTAAGGCTTTGACCCCAAGGTAAATGGGCTAGTGTGAGCATGATGAACACAGGGTTAATTGTAGTAACCAGTGCTTATTTTATATATGCTCTGCAAACAGATTCTCTACTAATTGCTTAATAAAAATTGGTCATCCAATAATTGTACAGACTGATTTCCCACTGAGGTCCTTAAACTGAAATTCTGAATCCTTATAATCCATCAAAAAATAAGAGGTGATAGTTAATTCCTGACTCCTATCCTTTCACGCTTGGATGCTCTGGGTTATAGACCAGTTTCCTTCTGAGTAGGTCTTTCTGGTATATTGTCACTTCCTTCACTACTGAATTGCACCAAATCAAGAATATTATTTCCTTAAGATTAGATGGTGAAAATTTGCAAGAGCACTCGTGCGTAAGAGTTTCCTGGTTACTTGTTAGAAACATTTTAAGAAACTTTGAAAGCATCTATACACACTTGACCAGAGTAAATCTTAAAAACCTTCCAAAATTATTGACTGTTAAATAATATAAAGCTGTCTTGCAATCACATTACAATGTATATTATGACGACATACTTGAACATATGGTTTTGCCTTATTATCATGCTACCTCTGCCTGTTACAGCTGGATGGGATAATCAAGGAGATTTTTGCCAGTCTTTTTAGATGATTTAAGAAAAATGTTATGACTTTGGATTTGGTGAAAAAATGTACTATCTATGTAGTATTGTCCCATCCTACTACTACAGGGTGTAAAAATGGGGTGGGTGGCACTGTGCTCTAAACCACTGAGCCTCTTGGGCTTGCTCATCAGAAGGTTGGCAGTTCGAATCTGCGCAACGGGGTGAGCTCCCATTGCTCTGTCTCAGCTTCTGCCAACCTAGCAGCTCAAAAGCATACCAGTTCAAGTAGATAAGCAGGTACCACTGTGGTGGGAAGGTAAGTGGCGTTTCAGTGCATTCTGGCACTTGTCACTGTCCTCCATGCACCAGTGGCGGTTTAGTTATTCTGACCACATGACCTGTGGACAAACAGCGGCTCCCTTGGCATGAAAAGCAAGATGAGCGCCGCACCCCATAGTCACTTTTGACTGGATTTAACTGTCCAGGGGCCCTTTACCTTTTACCTACCTACATGGTGTACGTGTAGTATTTTGATTTATGTGGAATGCCTCCCATTGGGAAATATTAATCTTTAAAGGCTGGTTTATTGTACATGAACAGAATGCTGGTGTATGTTGCTTTAAAGCATATGTTTCATTCCTTCCTTGCTCCTGCTGATGTTGCACTTGGGGAAGAAACAAACTAGAATCTTGAGCTTGTGGGTTTTTTTGCACCCTGCTTGTAGTTTTCTTTGGGGAAACAAAACTTGAACCCAGATTCACACATAGCAATAAGATGTATCATGGTGGGGCAGGAGTGTGGGCTTTTTAGCAATGTGCAGAA
This sequence comes from Podarcis filfolensis, assembly GCF_964270895.1. Lineage (NCBI taxonomy): Eukaryota > Metazoa > Chordata > Lepidosauria > Squamata > Lacertidae > Podarcis > Podarcis filfolensis. The sequence goes on along the minus strand of NC_139608.1, from coordinate 38,609,018 downwards.
TCCCACTGCTTGTAGACATTGAATCCTTGTTTGCTTTAACCATGGTTTAATGTGATGTAGAAACCAGGCCAAAACACATATATAGCAATTCTGTTTAAATATTCCTTATATAAGCAAGGAATGATAACTTTATTCTAGTAATAAGCAGCCTGGAAGTTAGTGGTATCTGAATCTTTGCTGATCCTGGTTGGAAGTCTAAGAAATGTCTTTTTTCTTTTTACAAGAGTTGTTTACCATTTCTTGAAATATAATTCTTCATGTACCTACTCCAACAGATGTTTGGAAGGTGGCAGTGAGAGGATGAGCCTTCTCTGTGGTGACTTCTGATTGTTGAATTCCTTCCCCAGGGAGCATTGCTTGGTGCCAGAAGAAGGATGAAGATTTATTTAATTTTATGCCCAGGCATTTGGACAGCTTTAATGGTTTGGCTTCTGGTCATTTGTTTTTGTTGTTGATCCTTAAGTGGCTGCAGTTATAAATTTATGCAGTTGGGTGATTTTTGTGGATGAACGCTTTTAGTATATAATGGTACCTTGGATTGCAACCGTTTTGGATTACAACCAAGTCAAACCTTGAAGTGTGTGTCCCTTTTTTTGGATTACAACCCATTTTTATTTTTATTTTGGAGGCCCCATTGGCGAAAGCGCACCTTGGGTTACATCCTGTTTTGGTTTACAACCAGACCTCCGGAATGGATTATGGTTGTAAACCAAGGTACCACTGTATTTCACTTCAGTGGATTTCTATTGTATATTGTATCTTTCCCCTGCAGATTGTTTTTGGGATGCCTTTTGAGGGAAGTCATATATAAATTGGATCTAATCTAATCACAGGTGCTGTTGAAAGTGTCAATTTGATATTTGGTAGTTTGGCCTTTGGGTAGGAAGGCACCATTTCCTTCTGCCTACAGAATATTGTTGCAACCTTTTTGTATCAAAATTGGTAAACTTTTTACATTTTCGTGGTGCTCAAAAGTTTTGACAGGCTGAGGTAGAGGTTGGTGGAAAGTATTAAATAAATATGAAAGCAAATAATAATATAATACATTGACCACATAAGCTGCAATGAATAATTAACATTTTATTTTATTTTATCAAGAGATGAGGCAGGTTTGGCTTTTTCAGCTGCGCTATTTTTTGTAAGCATTGAGCCTCTTCCAAATATTAAAAAGGAAGATAACCCATATAAGATTGGAAAATCTAAATTGTGCATATATGCTAATTTAAGTAATTTCAATTGACGATGGAGATGATTCTATATTAATATTGTTATAGTATAACTCTGTAGTATAGTATCTGGTTGACAAATTGAAACCAAAATCAGATTAGCAGCAATCATTATTGATAGTAGAGCAGACTCTTGGATAAAAAATATGGTAGTAATCCAATTACAAAGGAGCTAGAAATGCATCTCATATTTAAAATGGCAAATGTTCTTAAAACCTGGTGTTTGGATAGCTATGGCTGGTGATTTGGTGCATGAAACAGGATAAATTAATGCTTTACCTTCAAAAATTCCTATTTGTATTCAGTTTGATAGTCATCAGAATTCCTTTGTTGAGATGCTACAGCAGTGATAAAGAATATTCATGCATTCATAGACCCACAGTAGAGTCCTAATATTAGATAATATTGGCAACAAAAGGTGGGTTGTTTGTTCCTAATTTAAAGATTTATTATTATGCTGCCTAGTTAGTTGGTCTTCTGGTTTTTGAAAAGAAGAAATAAAACTTGTGGTTGAAGCTTGGACAGAGTACCATTCCAACTCATTGAAGTTTATGTTATGAATATTAGAGATTCGCTTAGTACAGCCAAAAATAATTGTCAAGGAATTGGGGCACTGTAAAGAATAAGACTATAGTTTCTTCAGTGCTTCCCAACTTTGCAGAGTTTTTGACCCCCTCCCCCTCATTTACTTTACTGCTTGTCATGGATGGCTTTGTGGAAGCTAGTTTGATAATTAGAGAGGGTTCTGCAGTACTGCTGGCTTCAGCAGTAACATATTTTCCCAGTGACTGCATGTTTGGATTATTTTAATTTGAGACACACTTGTAGTCTCTTTCGGCATTATGGGAAAATTGGAGAAGGAAGAGGATTCTTGCTCCATGTTGGGTGGGAAAAACACCCTTCCCTTTTTCTAATTTTTCTCACTTGTGTAAACAATTCAGGAAATGATCGGCCTTTCATTTCATGCTAGGCTTGCAGGAATTCTGGAATTCAACAGGAGGGGCAGGGGTGGAGTCTAACTTCCACTCTGGAACAAGCATGGAGGCATTCAGAAGAAGCAAGAAAGTTGCAAAGTGAAAGTCTTGACATTTTCATGAATCCTCTGTACATGAGAACTTGAAAGGGCTAGAATGGGGTAACTTCAAATAACAGTTGGCTATTTAAGAGAACTTGAAAAGAGGTTTCAAGAGTTAACTCAGTGGAAATGCACCCTGACGCTAACTTTTTATCTACAGATGAAATTAAAATGGGCTTAGTAAAAATGGTTGTTGAAAATATTGGGCTCCAGCAGATCTGAAATGTAAGACACTGCCTACCTTGGATGAATACTGGTGAAACAGGTCTGTGTTAAGGGATTGCCCTAGTCATTTGCACTAGTCATTCATCACAGATAGATACACTTCTAATTATTATAAGCATGAAATATTTAGTTTACTGTAGAGGATATACTATATTTTTATACTATCTGTGTTAGATGCAGCATTTTATTATGTGCAAACTTTAAAAATTGCACCAAAGAAGATGTAGGTGAAGATTACACCATAGCTTTCTTCAGAGCTAATCATTTTCAGTACAGTTATGTCTTCTGTGTCATGAAAGAGACTGCCCTACTTTATCAAACAATTCCTTTCGCTTTGATTTTGTATCGGAGAGTAAATGACGTGTGTGTGTGTGTGTGTGTGTGTGTGTGTGTATTGGGGGGTGGGGGGAAATCTTCACAAAATAAGGTGCTTTTTGTCCTAGTTACCAGTGCCTGAGAAGTGAAGCATGATTTGCATATGAGAAAACATCTGCTTGCTTTCATGATACGTTTAAGTCTTGCTTGCTTTGCATGCCTTCTAGCCCCCACACAATCATGACAGATTTTATGTAGGCAAACTGTAGACCAGAGGTTGGTTTTTTTTAGAGTTCTGGTGGTAATGGAAGAAATACAGTAACAGTATCAAATGCTCAGAATCCACCATGCAAGTAAAAGAACCAAACCGAAACAAAAAACGCCAGAAAACAATGATAGCCTTTTAAAAAAATATTGATGATCTTAAGGTATTGCATATAGTTTTAAAGCAGTGTCCTGGTTCTTTGTTAGCCCAACAATTTATAAGGCTCTGCTTGAGCTAGGAGGAAGGAGGCAATTTTCCTGGTGATAAATCTGCTGAGTAAATATAATCTTTCTATTGAATGTGTTACCCCTGAATTACACTAAATGTTCCGGCTTATTTTACAAAAGCCAAAGGCAAGTATTAGACTTTTCCAACAACGTTTTGGTCTTGAAGCGTTAAGCAAGTATAAAGAGGCAGCTTGCATTCCGAATCCAAAGAGTTTAGCAGTATTAAGTAATTGAAATTATAAACTTTTGAACAGATGTATCAAGACTTTGAAAATATTATGCCTTCCCAGAAAACCTGTGTTTCATATATACACAGTCTAAGAGTCCCATGAACTAGGATCTATAGTAAGTGATGGCGGCATCTCTTGACAGATTTATCCAGTGACTTACTTCTACACAGATTTTTACTTGGGGACAATTCTTATTGAATCTACAATCATAATATACAGAGTTAATACTGCCCTGAGGAGTTGCTGAGCAAAATATATATGAACGTTTGAATGAATCGCAGCGATGATGGCCACATCAGATAAAAGCGAGGTTGAAGTTTAAATATTCAGCAGATGTGCATCAGCAGTTGAATACACAGGAGTCTTTGTCTAAATATGCTGTGTACCTTTGAAGCAGTGCTGTCTCCAAACTAACTGCTATCTTCATTTCAGTGTATCACAGTTAAGGAGAGGCATTAAACATTTTGAGTGAGTCTTCTGTTAACTTTAAAGACAAGTAATAAAACAGTCAGAAAAGCAACATCAGAACAATGGGAAAAACATTGCAAATTCTGCTTTAGCTATTTGAACATGCCTTCCAATAGTTATCCTAGCTTTTCCTTGTTTTCTTAGAAGTTTGGTTTACTAGAGTGACATGATTAGAGATTATGGAATGTTATGACTTGGCCCATAACCTACCAGACGTGGGCCCACTATCTGTTGGGGCTTCACCACAACCAGTGTGATCAGCAGAGAGTGCACAACACCAGCATGGTCTTCCAGCAGAACACCAGAGTTTTTCTGCTTTTTAGTAGTCAGCCTTTTCCAGAAACCCCAGTTATGAAAACTCCTTTCCCACTCAGTTGAGTTTAAAGTATAAAGTGTTCATTGTGTCAAGACATAGCTAAACATGATTACTACTATAATAGAGTTCTAAGAAGTAAAGAAACAAATATACAGAGAGATCCACTAGCACTTTGCCATGCTAGCTCACACTGCTATGTAAAATCCACCGAACATGGTTTCTCATAGACTCCCCCCCCCCCGTTGCCCCCAGACAGCGAATGCAATGCAGTCTTGGTTTTTATACCCATCTCTGCAATTACACAGATTCCTGAGCTAAAGTGAGGATGGATGAGTCAGCAAGCCAGGCTTTCAGCCTTGTACTGTTGCTAGGCTACCCAGTGCACCTGGCATTCTATCTCTAAACAAGATCCAAACAAGAGGGATATGCTAGCTCAAGAGATAGACCAAGCAATTAGTGTAATTTCATTCCCTTTTCAAATTACACCAACATGGAAGAGCATTGATGGTAGCATGCATGTTTAGGTACTTACATAGTATGTAGAATTAAGGTCTATTGACCTCTGTTAATCTTCTTTCTGTGTAATGAGTTTATAATTGTGATACAGCTTTTGTAGCCCCTCTGCTCTGGCACATTTCCTTCCAGTTCAAGGAGCTAGTCCCAGTATTGACTCCACTGAGTGAAACACCCTGGTCTAAGTAAGTACATATGCTTGCACATCCTCTGCACATATAGCTCATGGAGCAGGAGGAACTGGAGCTAAATCTGTTGTCCATACAAACCTGACTCAGGACGTACAGTCATACCTCGGGATAAATACGCTTCAAGTTGAGCGTTTTCGGGTTGCGCTCACGCATGTACAGATGCTCAAAATGACATCATACGCATGCGTGGAAGCGGTGGAACGCGACGCGCAGTTGCGTGTTACATTCGCTTCAGGATGCGAACGGGGCTCTGGAATGGATCCCGTTCGCATCCAGAGGTACCACTGTATCTCTAAACATATCTGCAAATGGCTTCTCTGTGTTCAAGGAACAAACCCTTCTGGAATGTGAATGCTGGGGGGATTTAACTCAAATGTTGTGCTAGGGGAGCTACTTCCTGAAGGAACCAGTAGAAGTTGAATTTTTAATTATTTTTTTTGCAGGTCCATACTTGTAGTTGCCTAAATTGCACACATGCTTGCCTTGTTTTGCCTGCTTGTAGGCTCCAACATAGTATATTGTGTTGCATAATATATCTGTCCCACATGTTAGCATTTAATAATCCTAGACTGGTATATGCACAGGAAAGAAAACTTTCTGGAGTTCTTTAGAATATATATTTACCGCAGCCCAACATGTATTACATTTTTACTCTTAACTCTGTATTTACAGAGAGTATGTAACTGTATAGGTGAGATTAAAAGTGGAATCCAAGTTGGGCTGCAATAAATATATTCACATCTGTTCCTCATACAAACATTTGTCACTCTCGCTTTTCTTCATCTGTATGAACAATAGGGTAGTTCCATTTTATATATATATAAACTTAACAAGATCCTATTATTGGTCTTTAAATGAATGTAAAATACATGCTAAAATGTATCTGGAGTATTGTAGATTTCAGAGAATGAATTAGATTAGAGAGCACACCATGCAAGGCTTTTTATCCCCTATTTTCTACATCTGCAGGTTTAAGCAGCTGCAGTAGATTATCAGCAGTTAAGCTGAATAAAGATGATGATATTTGTAGGCTGCCCTTCTGACTGGGTTGCTCCAGCCGCTCTGGGTGGCTCCCCAGCAGAATAGTAAAAACACGATAAAACATCAAACATTAAAAACTTACTACACTAAAGAAGTGTGGGCCAAACAAAATAGTAAAATAAAATGTGGGAGGATAGAGAAAGGTGTCTTTAGAATTTATGGCTGTTACATTACCTTGTTTTGAAATTACTATGGAATGAAAGTAACAAACTTGGGCTTAAAATATTTAATGTTGAGGAGAAGGAAGTCTGTTTCTAAAAAGTTGGTGATAAATTCTCCATACTCATCTACTGAAATTGAGATTAGAGGATATTGTGTTGGAAGTAATTCAGTGGCAGACTAAGAGGTAGTTGCCAAACCTTAATTTGGTTAACTTCCAAAATTTGGGCATTGTGTCAACTCAAAAGGTCATGATTTTTTGTAATTTTATTTGTTGAGACTCATGGGAGGAAACTCCAGCAAAATAGTTAGGATACTTTAGCTTTCCAAATGGTTGTGATGTTTGCTTACATATGTTAATCAGTGTTAATTTGCTCTTCCATCTTAAATCAGGTGATAGAGGAGGTAGGGTAGCAGGAAAAAATAAGCATTTTTCTGTGTGCCAGCATTAACATTTAAGGCATCTTGGGTCTTCTTGCCAGTGTGGTGTAGTGGTTAAGAGCAGTAGTCTCTTAGTAGTAGTAATTAGTAGTAGTAATCTGGGGAACCGGGTTTGTGTCTCTGCTCCTCCACATGCAGCTGCTAGGTGACCTTGGGCTAGTCACACTTCTCTGAAGTCTCTCAGCCCCACTCATCTCACAGAGTGTTTGTTGTGGAGAAGGAAGGGAAAGGAGAATGTTAGCTGCTTTGAGACTCCTTCGGGTAGTGATAAAGCGGGATATCAAATCCAAACCTCCTCCTCCTCCTCCTCCTCCTCCTCCTCTTCTTCTTCTGCTGCTGCTGCTGCTGCTGCTGTAGAAGAATGCTGACACACAATTCCTGGCAAATTTTCAGTAGTTAAAAAAGTTGAAATTCATTGCTTTGCCTATTTCTGATATTGGAAGCACAAAATACAAGCATTATGTTGAGATGGCAAGAAGGCTGCATTAGGCACATTTCATGTAAAAATACAGGTTAATAACCAACACTAGTCATATGCAGAGTAGACCATTGTAATTAATGAACCTCAGCAACTTAAGTTCACAGATTTCAATAGGTCTGAGTATGACTTGTTTGGAAAGTTTTGGTTATAGAAAAGCATGTACAGTGGTAACTTGGGTTACAGATGCTTCAGGTTACAAACTCCGCTAACCCAGAAATAGTACCTCAGGTTAAGAACTTTGCTTCAGGATGAGAACCGAAATCGTGCGGTGGCGGCAGTGGGAGGCCCCATTAACCAAAGTGGTACCTCAGGTTAAGAACAGTTTCAGGTTAAGAACGGACCTCCAGAACGAATTAAGTTCTTAACCTGAGGTACCACTGTACATACTCAAAACGTTCTGTCAAATAAATGACTCAGTTGTTGAAACAACAAACCATCATTTGGTGCATACTCCATGGCCATTTTATATGCCACTTCAGTCAATCAATGGCAGAATATTATGGGGTTGATCTGTGTCTTGGACTGACAAGACTACAGGAGATGCTTTCTGACTCTAGCAGGAGAGTGCACTGTGTTGATATTGGTATGCTTTTCCTATTTTAAGACTTATCTGTTTAATCTGTGTAAGTTATTCAGTTCTGAAACCATGAATATTCTCTTTTGATGAAACATAGATATTTACTTTTAATTTTTTGGAAAAACTCTCTTCCTTAGTGTTTGTTTACTTATAATATTTATGTCAGCTACCCAGTAACATGGAGGGGACGCGGGTGGCGCTGTGGGTAAAACCTCAGTGCCTAGGACTTGCCGATCGTATGGTCGGCGGTTCGAATCCCCGTGGTGGGGTGAGCTCCCGTCTTTCGGTCCCAGCTCCTGCCCACCTAGCAGTTCGAAAGCACCCCTAAGTGCAAGTAGATAAATAGGTACCGCTTTATAGCGGGAAGGTAAACGGTGTTTCCGTGTGCTGCGCTGGTGCTGGCTCGCCAGAGCAGCTTCGTCACGGTGGCCACATGACCCGGAAATGTCTCCGAACAGCGCTGGCCCCCGGCCTCTTAAGTGAGATGGGCGCACAACCCTAGAGTCGGTCACGACTGGCCCGTACGGGCAGGGGTACCTTTACCTTTTACCTTTACCTTTACCCAGTAACATAGTTCTCTGGGTGGCTTACATGCCTGAAACAAAATTCAATGTTAAAATGCAAATATTACAAAGAAAATAGCAGCATACTAATTTACATTTAGAGAAAAACTTAAATATTAGTTCATGGTATAACTGAAAATATACAACATAGAAAGAAGGGATTAAAAGTCAAGATTTTAAGAACACAGATTTTAAAGGCTTTGGAGAATGAACTCTGAAAGATGACTCTGGGAGGCCATTCCATATCTAAGGTGCCGCCACTGAGGCAGCTCTTCCTTTGCTAGACATCTGTTTCGTTTCACTTGGGGGCATCTCTGGTCCTCAGGATCTGAACAGCCAGGTAGGCATATGTGGGAGAGGGCATTATTTTCAGTTCATGTGAATAAGCATCAATGAAAATGGGTTAAACCAGGGGTAGGCAACTAAGGCCCGGGGGCCAGATGCGGCCCAATCGCCTTCTCAGACGGTCCGGGAATCAGCGTGTTTTTACATGAGTAGAATGTGTCCTTTTATTTAAAATGCATCTCTGGGTTATTTGTGGGGCATAGGAACTCGTTCATTCCCCCCCCCCCAAAAAAAATAGTCCGGCCCACCACATGGTCTGAGGGTTCCCAGGGCTGAAAAAGGTTGCTGACCCCTGGGTTAAACTATCAAATTGCCCAACAACATGTGAAACAGAAACTAACAATTTAACTCCTCCAGCTCTGCTAGGCATACTCCAGCTTGCTGCCTGTTTTAGCCCAAGCAAACAGCCTTTCTCCAGCCTCCCACCATGCTTAAGCCTCATTTTAAAAATCATGCTGTTCTTACGCCTCTTTACTTGCTAAGGGTTGTACGCAGTGCTACACTAGTGGGGTCCCACTGGAGCAGTGAGACAACCATTTCCTCTCCTCCCACTGCATGCCTCCAAAATCTTCCCCAACCATCTGCAGCTGATTTTGAGAGGGGACAAGAGAGGTGGAAGATGATTCTTTGTTGTGTGCACAGAAGTCCCTTGTGCCAGTGTATGTTGCATACGGCTCTACGTTTTTAGATCAGCTTCTTTCCTTATTCCTCTACTTACCTGACCCTTCTCTTTCTTCCTTGATCTTTTCTTACCTCTATGACTTATGCAGAAAAATCCCTGACTAAGACAGAAAATCAAAGAATAAATTTTAAGAAAAAAAGGAGCAAACAGCTTAAGACTGATAGGTTCCAAGGCTCACAAAAGATGCTTAATATGGGTCTCTTTGATTACCAGTCCCAATGGATCCATGAAAGGGCATGCCCAAAAGAAAAGGCCTTAGTTAATCTGGAGGCATATTCTAGATCAGATATGGACTTCTCACTTTTTGATGAGACAGTCTGGAGCAGAGCTGCTATTTTAGCATGGCTGCTGTGAAATCTGGTCCTTGGGGAAGTCTCCCAAACCTTCTCTTACATATATTAAGGCAGTGTCTGTTGTTTTGTATTTTTAGTTACTGCTAGTGTGAGGGTGGTGTTTTTTAAAACTGATTTTATTGTTTTTGTTACTGCAGTTGTATAGTGCATTGAGTGTAAATTTCACAAGAAAAACAAACAGATTTTTAAAGTACAGTGGTACCTCCGGTTGCAGACGGGATCCGTTCCAGAGGTCTGGCCGGATCCTGAGGTTTTCACAACCAGAGGACCGCTTCTGTGCATGCGCGCGCGGCAAAACCCGGTAAAATACTTCCGAGTTTGTCACTTTCTCATCCCAAAGTTTATGTAACCAGAGGGTTACGTAAATGGAGGTACTACTGTACATGCAGTAACTGATGATGTTACCATTGCAGGTCTTTAAAAAAAAGAAATTTGAAAATACTGCAGCACAATTCTTCCTCCATAACCAAATGGTGTATAGTCAGCTAGTCTCTTAAAAGTTGAGGTGGGCCTCCCTCCTTTTCTGATCTCCTTTTCATCCGTTGATTGTGATAGATTGCTTGATGGGCTCCCAATAGGTAATACAAAATGCAGGCCAGGAAATTGTAGTATGCTGTGCAATGTAAGTGCCAGGCAAAAACATTTCTCTTTCACCAGGCCTTTGGCTGATGAAACATTATGTGGCTTTTTAAATGTGTTTGTGGGAGTAGGGTTTTTGTTTTATTATGTATTTTGTGTTTGCATGCTGTGAACTGCCCTGTGATCTTTGGATGAAGAGCAGTATACAAATTTAATAAAACATGAATTATTATTATATTAAGGCCTCTGATATCAGATCAGCATTCCAGCTACATTCAGGTATTAATGAATTAACTCCACCACTTGTTTCCATGTTTCATTTTTACTGGCTTGATAAGATCCTTTACTCTCAGTGTGGAAGATGGTCAGTGCCGTAGCAAGGTTGTACCTTGGAATTTAGAAGGACCATGTTCTATGATGACTTGAAACTCTAAGTTAGGAAGAGAAAACTATTAATATATGCCATGTGGATCAGGAACAGTTGCATGCATCTCCTTTTCTACATGTTTGCATTGCAGATTGTCTAATTTCATTTGGCCAAGATCATTGCAGTTCATAATTACCGTATATATTGAGTTTTGCTTGTGCAATGTCCTCATTGCAGAATTCTTGCAGACCACATTTAAGACTTTGGTGTCAAACCATTCTTAAACTCTTAGATAAGATCTCACTACTAGAGAACCTTTTTTGACTTATTGTAGATATTTTCTGTTTATATATTTAACTTTAGCAAAAAGACATTCTTTTCTGTCTTAACAAATTATAATCCCAATAAGTATTGTCACAATAATAAAATAATGCATACATTCTAAATAATATTTGTGCTGCACATGACATTGCTATCATAGGAATTCAAATTTAGAAATTTAGAAAGCCAGTAGGCTTTCTCTTTGTTTCAAGCATAGTTGCCAGGATAAGGCAATCAGTTTTTGATTCACCTAAGTTAGATTTGAAGGTAGCTGATAGATGACAAAAAGAGCACCAGCAAATATTCCCATCTTTTCCTCTGGGGAAACAGCACCACAGCCAAGACATCAAAAGGCCAGTTCTTGTCACTGATGATTATTACATAGGGAAAGAAGGGATTTGCGAAGAGAGGCATAAGGGCACAGATCTTTGTAAGTGGCCACTTGCAATAGATAGGTGTGTATGTTACATGTTTTGTGCTGTGATGCAGGTGATGTTAGGATTAAAGGATTACCACAGTGATGGTAACTACAACGTGTTCATTTAGCATTGTGTTCAGATGCCCCAATAGGCAGAAAGTTCTGTGCTAGGTATCTTAGGAGACTGAAAGGAGGCATTTCGTTTAAGACTTGATTGCTAGCTCAAATTTTGAAAAAAAATAGGAACTAAATTTACTATATTTGTTACCTGTTTTAGACTATGTGGCAATTGATTTGAAATCTGTGATTTATCCGTGATAAATTGAGAAATACTTAAAGTAAACCTGAGATTTATATTCAGGGAGGTTCCAAGAACATTGCTGTGCAGAGATAGAAAGCAACATTGCATTAGTAAAACTGCAGAAAAGTACTTACAAGATGATTTAATTGATTTTCATTATAATTTGGGTTTCTTGCCTTTTGGCTTTTAAAATATTAACTTTAATAATACAACCATTGTTCCTGCTTCCAAACAAAAAGAGGATTGAACAAATTGTGTGCACCATGTTCCTTGAAGAAAAGAGGAGGATTATACTGGATGCCATTCAACTAATTTTACTCAGAGTAGATCCATTGAAATCAATGAACATGACTAAGTTAGGCCATTAATTTCAGTGTGTTTCCTCTGATTAAAACTTAGTTGAATAGTACCCTATGAGACCAGGATTTAACTTGGAGTTGTCATCTTCCTCCTGTAAACTGTTGACTTTGGTTGTTACCGTTCTACTTATCAAAAAGACTGGAACTCAATGGCATCCCCTAAACTTGGGAACACAGCAATAGGATGGCCACCCTGTACTAAATGTCCCCTTTGCTGTTCATGCTAATGTAAAAAGCACTTCTCTTCAGAGTTGATGTACGAGGTTATAGATGCCTGTAGTCAATAGCTCTGATTGCTTTGTTTCTGGGTTGCCTCCTAGTAGCATGGTCACTGTGCAACTTGGGGCCTGAGTACTTGAAGGACTTAATCTCTCCCATATATCTGGAAGGAAAGTCCTGTTGGTGGTGCTTTCGGTGGGTGAAGCCTGTGTAGCAGTGGCATGAAGCACAGTGGTGGCCCCTGGCTTTTTCCTCCTGATTGCGATTTGGTTACCTCTCACATTAGCAATGTTTAGGTATATTAAAAACATTTGTATTTCGCTAGGCTTTTCTTTGCTAATTGCTCATCTTTAGTAGAATGCATTTTTTTAAAAAAGATTATCATTGGTCTGTTGATGATTTTAATTATTATTTTTTTAAAAAAATAATTATGCTTTAAAAAGTTGTAAGTAATTCTGGGGCAGGAGGAAGGCTGGGTATGATGAGAAAACAATTTTTAAAATAAATTGTATCATTAATCTTTCAGTGCTTATATAGAATACAAACTGATTTAGGGCTGTATCAGATTTGTTCCATCTTTATCCTTAGCTTAGAACATTGCATTAGAATATATGTTGGAAATAACAAGCTTCACAAGATTTCCACATGCAAAATATACTTCCTGTTGGAGTATCTTTCATTTTGAGCTATTATGAGTTGTGCTTGCTAATGACAGGCATGTTATATCCACTCTGATGGTACTTAAAATGCATAACATGTATTGCAGAAAGCAGTGGTTGCTATAGCAACTTCCTAGTAGGTCACAGGCAATGTTGTGTATATATGATCTGGCTGTTAATGCACGCTAATATGCCTGATGGAGAGAGAAGAAATATAGAAGCCAGGAATGAGAGTGATGAAACCTCATGGAATTCACATTGGAAATTACTGTAATTTCAACAGCGATGGTAAATTGATCTATGGAATGTGGTATGTTAGTAGAATTGCTGATGCTTAAATACAGAACCAAGATTTTCTAGAGTCTCCCCTGCAAAAAAAATAAATTAAAGCTATTGGAAATGAAAGGATAGTATGCATTTTATGTGTATCTGGTCATTTATTTTTGGTTTTTTTGTTCTTAGTGGTTCAGTTTTCTTTTTATCTTAGTTTGCTCAGCTTGTACATTGAGTTAAAACTATTCTTTTTGCTTGACCCCTGAAGATCAAAGTACACTGATTCAGTGCGTGAGATGCTATGATGTTGCATTTTAAAAATTGAATCTGGGCCACTGAATGCAGAAAACTGCATGATTGAGCACTTGATATATAGAGCAGTTGGTGTCCTGGAACCATGACATCTATTTGTTTCATAAGCTAGATATTAAAGCAGGGTTATAAATAAGTATGAACCTTCTAAGGCTGGCTGCAGAGAAAATGAAGCTCCTTCCTCTGTAGCCAACATAGAAATACTGGTCTGATTTGCAGAAAAGCTGTGGTTTGTTTAAACTATAGTTAACCATGAGTTCTCCAACAGATGATCAAACAAATCATAGTTCATTTCTCCAAAGTTTTGTTTTGTTTTCTAATTGCTCTTGCCTCATGCATTTGTTGGTGGTGAGCACCTGGGGTAGGACTATGGTTAGGGAAGGGTGATGGATTTACATGTAATATCAAGTCATACTTAAACCAAAGTTCATAAGTCAACAACAAAACATGCCTTAAGACTGTGATTTGTTGGCAGTAAACAAAGCATAGTTAAGGTGTTGGACAGGGTTCACACATAGCACTTAGCCATAAGTGTTCAATGTAAACCAGGCCATATGTCTCTTATATTTATATTTTAAATGACTTTTTACTCTACTGGTGATAGAAGAAGAATGGATCACACCCCCTCTCCTCTGCCAGTTTGCTTACCCACTGTCTTGGAATTCATACGCCCACTTGCATATGCTAGTCCCCTGTATGTAGTTGCTGGGTGAATTGCTAAATGCAAGGATTTATTAAGATAACTTTGGCATAGGCACCAAGGAAAGGGCAGCAATATTTTCTTCTGAGAACTCTATTGGACTGTAGTCATTGGTATGACTTGATCTTCCATTCTAAATTTAGAGCTCTTGATTAAGGTGCATAATGCTAACTTTGTGATGCAATACTTTCCTCAAGAAAATACTTTTCTGCAGTAGTGTTACATCTGAAACCAACAAATAGTAATTATTTACTGTCCTCTGGTCATTGAGAGGGGTAGCTTACCATGGGGGAGCATAGCCCCGTGATATTGCCATTATTTTCAAAAGCTGGACGTGTTGCAAATTTAAAGTTTTAGCTTTCTGGATGTGGCCTTTACATATATTTTTTTTTCATTTGGGCATGTTTGAATGGTTAGATATATTGTTACATTAATTTTAATGAATAAATACTATCTGTAGTTTAGGAGGAAACAAAAATACAGCAACATTCAATAAACTTTCCTGAGATGAAAACAACACACAATTGTAAATCATAAACAAAGTAGAGCAGTTTCCAAAACAAAGAATTAAAAATTAAGAGAGTCCAGAAAAACTTGGGTATACCTAGGTTTTTTACTGGTGTTTAAAAATCATCACCATCTCCCCCACAAAACTGAGGGAGGGTGTTACCACTGAAAAGGTCTCCTTCATGGTTTCTCCAGGTGTCAATCCATTAGTTGTGAAACAAACAATGTGTCTCATCAGAAGTTCTTAAATGATCAGCTTCTACTGTATCAGGGGAGGGCTCTGCTTAGGTATCCTGGTGCCAAGTTATTTAGGCCTTTAAACGTCAACAAAAAAAACTTAAACTTGGCTTGACATTACATAGACATCCAGTGCAGATATTTCAGCAGCTGTAATATGTATACTGCCGGGTGTCCCTCTAAGAACTCTAGCAGCCACACTTTGCACTAGCTGTGGCTTCTGAAGCAGGTGCATTGCGGTTTTCTAATAATGAGCTTACCATTGTATGCACCACTATGGAAGGGTTATCCCAGTCCAGAAACAGCCATAGTTAGAGCACCAACTGAAATTGGTAATGGGTACTCTGAACCATGTGGTGTCACCTGGGCCTTTGACAACAATGGATCCAGGACCACCTGCTTTTTCAGAGGGAGTGTACCACTATCCATTGTTACACTATCCAATTCTTGGACCTCGGAATCAATATTTATTTAATAGCCCCATCTAATGCATGACAGCATACAGGCACTGGTTTAGGACTTACTTCGCCAAACCTTTATTAGGCATTACAAACACAAGCCATCATAAAACATCCATATATGAAATTTTAAAATAGATACAAATAAACAGCCATGTAAACCTATGTAATAATGAGGATTTTCGTTGGAGTTTCTTCCCGCTAAATAGTGCCATTCACCAGTCTGAGAGATACTATTGATAAAAACTTAGTCACCTTTGCAGTTACTTCTGGGTTAATGTCAGACAGATAGCATCTGATACTTCCATTGTGTCGCGATGTTAGACTACCCAAAATGGGGAATAGCATAGCTGGTTGCACAGTGGGCAGTAGAAAAGAATATGTTATACTATGTCTGGCATATTTTAAAAAATCTGCAATGCCTGTCGTTTCTGAGGATGTTTAAATATCTGCCCTTGACAAAAGCCGAGGGGAAAATATCAGATGAGTGAACATAAAGGGCCTGCATTGGACTGGAATTATTAATTTTGAAATAAGTGCCCCTGCAGCCCCAAACTCCAAGCGTCCTCCGGTATGTGCAGCTCTGGAAAAGGCATTTCCCTTCTTCTCCAGTGCGCTTCAGCAATATATATCAAAAGATGTATGCACACTAATCTTCTGGCATAACACAGCAAGAAGCGTGAGACATCGTAGAGCTAATCTATGTATTTATTTTATGTATTTATTTACACTATGTACAGTCAAAGGAATCATGGCGTCCTCTCTCCAGCTCCAAGAGGGAAAATAGGACAAGTAAAAGCAAAAGTACAGTACAATAGTACATACAGATAACTGTCTTCCATTCCCACACTATTCCCAGTCAGGCATGTGATTTACACCAATCACATCTGCAGCATCGGAGGCGTGAAATACTAACGATGATCTCTGGTCAATGATGACAAAAGCTGCTAAGAGATTTAGGAGAATTAACAGGATCACACTACTCCAATCCCCCTTCTGAAGGAGGTCATCCATCAGGGTGATAAAGGCTGATTCTGTCCCCAAACCAGGCCTGAACTCAGACTGGTAAACATAATCAGTTTCATCCAAGACTGTTTGATGTATGGTGTATAGATCCATTCTTATATTGTGGAGGTTAAATTATTGTGCTAAGGTCAAAAATAATATAACAGCCACGTCATTTTGAATATCTGGAGGGAGCATCAAGTGTTGCTGTTGGACCACCCTATTATAAAGTATTTGATACAATACTGCATGGGAATTCATGGAACTAGAGGGGAAAGAGCATTAATGCAAGCATTGGAAGGTGGAAGAAAGGCAAAAAAGAATTGCAAAATGAAAGAAAACAATAGTTTTGCTACAAGGCAAACAATGCTTTTGCGAAAACCTTAAGGAATTGTTGTACTGCTTCTGGCAAGCTAATTAAGTTTGTGGTTGATTGTGGTTATTGAATGGTGATTTAAAAGTATATGTCACCAGGCTAAGCATTCTTCCTACTTGCCTCTGAATAATTCCCACCTGCCCGCCCCCCCCATAGGCCATATCAGAAGTTTGAACTGTGCAGTGTCCAAATTATGCTGACGAAGTGGCCTGGTTATCATACTATGATAAACCATAGTTTGTCTTAAATCAATGGTTTAATTGTGAATGTGTCTCTCCCTGCTGTGTGGGTCCCCATGTAGTGCCAGCATGGCTCAAACAGGCCATAATGTTTCTTGTTGTATTATTCAAACCCAGATCATGGTTTGTTTCAAACAAACCACAAACAGTAAGCCAGAAATAAAGGTTTGCTGTTGGTTTACTTTTGGCATACCATTCGAGGTTTGGTTGAAACAAACAAGCTACAGTTCAAGTTCAGTTAACATGACAAGCAGTGTTAGAAACTGGGATGGAAAAGCTAGAAGCCAAATGGCTTCTGGGACCTGGATTGTGGGCACCAAACAGAATGTCTAGTCGCCCCTTTGGGGGGCAAGTGGGCTGGCAACACTATTTTATTTATTATTTTGATAAGCATGAACTAATACGCAATTCACACAAGTGGCACATTGTTAATATAACATTTTTAGCAGAAATTGTCAATACATGTTTAATTTGGTGTTTACAATAAAAATATTGGTACCGTACCTCAGTTTTCAAAACACTCCACTCTTTATTGTTAAACTCCTTAACACATTGCTTATCCTTAACATATGTGCATACATTTCAGTAATCCTTGAATGTCAGCCAGGTGCAAAAAATGGCACCCAGACTTTTTGAGGTGCTTGCAAATGGAGAATCTTTAGCAAAAGGCACCTGGTGCCCTGCGAATTTTGAACCCTAGTGACAAACCATACTATGGTTTATTAGAACTGTACGGCCACCCTGCGGCAGGGAGAGAAGCCATGCAAGTTGCATGGCGAGGGATGGGGGGTTCACAAAAGACACATGGCTTAAGACAAACTGTGGTTTATCATATGCAAACCAGCTATATATACAGTAGTTCATTTCAACGCCTAAAAGCAGTACTATTTTTACAGGCCTTTTTAATTTCTGATATGCTGTGTTTTTATGTGATTGTTTAACTCTGGAACTTTCGGCCTTGTATTTCTACTTTTTGCAGTTTTTAAACTATTTCTTTTATTTAAAATTATTGTTTTAAGTGTGCTTTAGATTTTTATTTATTTGGATTTGTAAACTGTTACCTTTTTATATGTCCTCCAGTTAACAATTGATAATGGACATTTCATATATAAAATGAACAATTGAATATACATTTTTCACATGAGGTTATGATTAAGATGCTGTGAAATGCTTCCCATTGGATTTGTGCATTCAGAACGCTAAATATTATATTGGCCAGAGCTAGAAAAACATGTATAATCCTGATTGAGAAATCCACCCACTTTTTGTACATTCACAATATGGAAGATCCTCTACCTCACATTTGGAAAATACACATGACTTTGATCGAGAGAGTCTTCTCCCTACCCTCTACCCTTTGGTTTATTGAATCTACAATTTCATTTCAGAATTATGGTTCTTAACTACCTTTTTTATTTAATAGGCTGGATTTGGAGATTTCTTGAAAATAATTACGAGATTGGCTGATAAAGACGTCACCACAAGATACTCGTTGGGTTTTAAAACGTAGTGGCCTACATCATGATTACTTCAGAGTTACCAGTCTTACAGTGAGTAGTTCATTTTCTTTCTTTCTTTCTTTTAAAAAACCAACAGCCAAATATTCAAAGTGCATTGCTTACCTTGTATGGTATTAATTGAAGTTCTTACTGTGTGTTTGGTATCTGATGACACACAGCTCTACTCCTCCATAATAATCTTGAGTGGGCTGGGTGAGGGCCAATGAACTGAACTTCAGCCCTAGGAGGACGGAGGCACTTTGGGTTGATAGTTCCTGTGTCCACAAGATGGGCCAGCTACCTGTTCTGGATGGGGTTGTAGATCCTCTGAAAAAACAGGTTTGGAGGGTGGCCCTGGATCCATCTTTTTCTCTGGAAGCTCAGGTGACCTCTGGTTGGAGTGCCTTTTACAGCTGGTATGTCAGCTGCTGCTGTTCTTGGTTAGGGATAGTCTGGCCACAGTGATCCATGCATTTGTAACCTAAATACTTGATTATTGCTATGTGCTCTATGTGGAGGTACCCTTGGGCCTGGGTCAGAGTCTCCAGCTAGTACAAAATGCTTTTGCTAGACTGTTGAGAAGGCAGACTATCACCACAGATAACTCCAATGCTCAAAAGTCTGCACTGGCTGCTTAAAAGGTATAAAAAAGAGGTAAGGCTGCCTATACACTGTTGGGCCAGGTTGAAGGTCCTTGTGTTAATTTACAAGGCTCTTAACAATTTGAGTCCACCTCAAGGACTACCTGATCCTTTATATCTTTGAATGATCACCAAGGTTTTCATGGAAGTCACTGTTAGTGGTCCTCTATCGCTTGGATGCATGGCTCGTGTTCACCAGGAGCTGTACATTTAGTATTGTGGGCCCAAGTTTACGGAATTCCTTTTCAGTTGAGTTCAGGCAGGTCCCCTCCCTACTGAACTTTCCAGTACCTACTGAAGTCCATTCTAGCAGGCATTTTAATTGATGTTAGATTTTATAGTTTTAAATGATTTTTATTTTTTGAATTTTTGTAAACTGAAGTGAAGTGGTTATATATATTGTTCAAATAAATAAAATAAATAATCTGAGTGAGGTTTCTGAGAAATAGTAACCTTGGGTATGGTGCTTGTACAAAGGACCAAGAGTTTCAGCTACCAAAATCCCCACTTCTGTACTGTAATTTTTCTTAGGCAGGACGCCATTCATTGTTATCTGTGAGATGGCCTTCCAGGACAGGGTTATATAATGTGTTTGATGTGCTGCAATTGGCCGTAAAGTTGATTGGAATCCTGCTCTGTTGGGGTGGGGAAGCAGGAGTTTTTGACTTTTCATGGATTTCAGTGGGACTCTTCATCTTTTACCCTTTCTGCCACTGTATCTTTCTTTTATATGATAGCTAACATTAGGGAAGTCAATCTGAGCTGTACCTATACGACCCTTGGGTAAATAGAAAAACATATAGAACAGTTGCATCTTATACACACTTAATTTGTGTAATTTCACCAATATGCAGTTGAAGGCAGACTGGTTTAAATTGCGCACGTTAAATCTAAGCAAGGCAGCAAGCTTAAAAACTCTTTATGCACTGGGTACGCTTGGGCTACCCGGCACATGAAGAGCTTTTAAACTCTTTGCCTTGCTTGGGGGGCAAGGCCCACTTGACATGCCAGTTTTGGCATGCTTGTGTGAGTTTCTGCAAAATCTTGCATGTGCATCCCTGACCTCCCAGAACCTGCATGCTGGTTGGGCATTGCCCTGGAAGCAAGTCAGAGAGCTCAAAAGCTCTTTTTTGTGTGGGAAAGCCCATGCTGACCTGACACGAAAAGAGCTTTTAGGCTCTCTGCCTTGATTGCTGGGTAAGGACAACTCAGCACACAGTACAGCTGCTAGCTGCCATGTGGCTGCAAAGCTTTGGATATGCACAATTTTTTTGTATGTGTGGAACCCTTGGAACTGAAACTCCACGTAAAATGTGATTGTAATGTATAAAGAAAGTTTGAAAATAAACTCATCAGCTTTGTAGTAAACAAAATTCCATTATCTGAAACAGATGATGCTGAAGTCTATTGCCTTGTAGAGATAGAAGAAACTTGCATATGTTTTTAAAGGTTCAGAAAAATAAACATTTTTCGGATGTACCGTATTTTTCGTCCCATATGACGCACCTAGTTTTTTTTGGGGGGGGGGAAATAAAGGAAATTTTTTCCCCTTTATTTCCCCCCCCCCCAAAACCAGGTCGGGGAATCCAAACCAGGTCGGGGAACAGTGGGATGGCGGCGCTCCGTCTCCCCGCTGTCCCCCGAGCTTGTGGGGCTGCCCGATGTCTGCCCAAAGCGCGAGGCGCTCTGCTTCAGCGCGCCCCGCGCTCCGTGCAGCAGGCTGCTATCCGCAGCCTAGGGAGCCCTGCGGGAACTCCCCGCGCTCTGGGAAGCAGGCTGCTATCCGCAGCGAGGGAGCCCTGCGGGACCTCCCGCGGGGCTGCCTCGGCTGCGGATATCTGCCCGGTGGCGAGGCGCTCTGCTTCAGGGCGCCCCGCACGCCGGCCAGCAGGCTGCTATCCGCAGCAAGGGAGCCCTGCGGGGCTCCCTCGGCTGCGGATATCTGCCCGGCGGCGAGGCGCTCTGCTTCAGGAACTCCCGCAGGCTCCCCAGGCTTGCTGATAGCTTGCTGAAGCCTAGAGAGCGAGAGGGGTTGGTGCCCTCTCGCTCTCCAAGCTTCAGCGAAAGCCTGTATTTGACCCATAGGACGCACCCAGATTTCCCCTTCATTTTTGGAGGGGAAAAAGTGCGTCCTATTGGGTGAAAAATACGGTAATTAGGACGTGAAAATACATTTGGATATTAGTTATACACAGTTTGCTGTCAGTCCCAGGGACATCAATAGGAATTGCAGCTTCCTCCTGTGCATGTTAATATGAAAGCTATGATTCCATTGCAGGGGGTTGGACTAGATGACTCTTTTGGGTACCTTCCAACTCTACAATTTTATGATTATATGAAATGTCCTAATTGCAGTATCTCCTTGGGTGAGAAACAGAGGAAGTGACTGCAGTGAAATCCTGCTTGTTCTCCTTGATCTCTCCACAACTTTTGTTATTGTTGACCAAGGTATCCTCCTAGAGTGGCTGAAGGAAGTGAAGTTGGGGGCACTGTATTACAGTGATATCATTCCCAGCTTTAAGGCCATTGTTAGAATGTGCCGGGTGGGGGGCACGAGTATTGTTTGGTGCCCTGGGAATTGGTACCCTGCAGAATGCCACAGAAAATTTTGTCCCCCTTCTATTTAACAATGATGATAAAACTTGTAATATTTAATACATGGCATCCAGAGTTCTCAAATTTGTTTCGTTGATCTACCGTCAGATAAATGAACAAATTTTGATACTTAACCATTGAGGCTATATATCACAATTTATTAATCTGTTCCTTTAATGTAGGGGTTCTAGATAGTCTTCATTTCAAGAATGACTTGCCATATGGAGCTGCTGTTTAAATAGCACAAGTGCAAAGGTCTCTCTAGGAGCATGTTAATCAGGTTTTGGACATTTGGGATCCTGACCATAACATTTTAAAATCTCAAACAACTATAATGGACAAATTTTTCTGGCTTAACAGCAAATTTACCAGTGTTTAATGCTTAATTTCTGAACCTAGTAGGACTAATTTCTTTCTTTATCTAGAATCTTATGCTTCTTTTTAATTGGGTTACTGGTGTTTAATTCATCTTTTTATTATTTGTAAGCCACTTTGATTATTTTTATTGCAAGGCAAATAGAAATACAAAAAAGGAAGAAATATATCCTTAATCCAAAGTGCCTGTTGATGGGTAGTGGTTGCTCAATAATGTGAGGGAACTGTACTCAGATATTGATTCTGAGACCTTTATTTTTTGAGGTCAGAGCTGTTTCCATTCCCCGCAGTTCAGTTTCTGCCAAATAGTTAAGCTATTTGTCTTGCTGTCTACCATTTAACAAAGCTTAGAAACTGTTATGTAACTTATGCAAGCTATATTCATTTCACTGTAAAGGAAACCCTCAAAACAGTGTTTAAAAAGTGCCATTAATTATTTTTCATTTATGGACTTTAAAAACCCACAACAAAAATGTGAACGAGTACTGATTGTTTGACTGATTTCTGTTCCTGACCACAGACAAACATGAACTGCAGCAATTTCTACTTCCTTTTCTATTGGAAATACGAACATGAATAATTAGAGATAAAGAGTGGGCACCTAAGTTTTAGGGCAAATGTACCTGCTGTGTTTGGGGCAAGTAAAAAATCGCAAGTCTGTTTTAAAGGTATATTATATGGGCGCAGCATCTCAGTTTGTTCTGTTCCTTCTGACTGAATAGCCAGACTAGATATACTTGCTGGATGGACTATGGTGAGTTTCTCATGACTTTCAGTAGAACAGTTCAGTAGACAATGCACAAATCATTCCCATTGTTTATTAGGTTTCCCTGCGTAAATATGTCGTATTGGTGTAGCCTTATTGGAGAGAGAATTCCATGAGAGATTAGAGATTAGAGAATCCAGTGGTGTGAGTTTGATACTCCAAAACAAATCATATACAGGGTGAGTCTTTTAAAAGAGGCCCCGTGGAACATGTGTACTCTGTATCCACAGGGCCTCTTTTAAAGGACTCACCCTGTATATACTGCTGCTTAATACTAATAGTTAATGGTACAGAAGTTGGCAGAGTATCTACCAGCAGATAAACTAGGGAATAAAATAAAATTTATTGTCTAGGCAGGTGTATATAGACCTGGATTCTCATCAGAACTGCAAACATTTGAGATACAGGAGCCACAAAGCCTTTAATACTGCTGTGAGGGTAGGTGAACTGCAAATTGAAATAAATGTTCCTAATCGCATGTGTGATTGTGCACTTTGATTGTGATGAAGAAATTACACTCAGTTCAACCATTTAATTTTTTTTATCATTACATTTATATTCTGCCCATCCTCCCAAAGGAGCCCAGGCAGCAAACACTTCTGTAGTTAAAAACCAATACAATTAAAAAAACAAACATTTCAAAACGGCTAAAAACATCTAAAAATAAAATTTATTGGAAACGTGCCATATATATTCATTTTTTCTTCAGAATATGGGAATTTAAAATCATGTTATTTGTGTTGCGTAAGAGAATAGCAAGAATATGGTTGCTACAAGATTCTGTGCTCCACAGTGCATTTTTGGTTTTGCTTGGTGTATTTCTTCAAGCAACTGCAACTGGTGATGGTTACTCTGGAGAATATATAAGCAATTTATTTTCTGCTAACAGCAGAAAAATGCTGCTATTGGACAATGAAAGACAGCAATCTGCCTTTCTTCAACTATCAGATTGCAGTTTCCCTACCCTCCCAAAGGAAACCCGTTAGTCCTATTAATTGGTGATTCTAGTCAAAAGGTTTCTTGATGTACAGTGTGCATGCAGTATATGAAGTAACTGAGAAGGTAGTGTATGAGCTAGTTTAAATACTTTAAGTGGGAATCTGCTCTAGCTTTTGATAAAAATTAGAACTTGTGCCTGTTAGCAGAATTTTACCCTGGGGCATTTAGTAATAATGGATGTCAACAGAAAGTCTCTTTGGTGTTAAGAAGTATAGGTTCTAATCCTGACTCCACCCACCTTTAGAAGTGCCCCAATAGGTTTTCAGGACCCAAATTGT
This sequence comes from Podarcis filfolensis, assembly GCF_964270895.1. Lineage (NCBI taxonomy): Eukaryota > Metazoa > Chordata > Lepidosauria > Squamata > Lacertidae > Podarcis > Podarcis filfolensis. The sequence continues at coordinate 38,584,842 of NC_139608.1, read as the reverse complement.
TATATTCTATTTTAGTATCCTATGAAACTACAAGCTGCCAGAGACATATAGTCATAGGTATGGCGCTCATAGGATATCACTCCCTGTTGCTTGCTTCCTAGCCTCATAACTGCTTTAGTCTTTTAAATTAAAAGCTGCTGTGATATTTTGAATTAAAAAGTCTTAAATTTAATAAGCTAAGCTCTTGGTTAAACAAGTTGTGAATTTACTTCTCTGCCCACCATACCCTGTTGCTGAACTTGAACAAGTGCAGAACTTGCCTAGTGGTTTGCCACTGCTGCTGTGATGATTTGTCACAGAGGCTCCTCCTGTTCACAGAGCTCGGATTCCCTCACAGACTCCCCCTAAATATATACCCTTTACCTTCTCCATCCAACTCCTACTATAGTGCCTAGATTCAAAGGGTAATATAGGTAGATAGCTTGCATTCCCAGGTGACTCAGCTGAAAAAATGAACAATCAAATGTGTGAACTAGAAGTGATTAAAGGTCAGGTGAGTTATTTGGGAAGCACAGCATGGACCACTTTTGTCTAAACCTTACAGTTTTCATTATTAAACCTTTTTTATGTTTTCCCCAGGGATTGTAACTTCATCATTTGCTTACCAAGGTAGTCATACCAAAAATTGTGACTGCCACAACACTTTGTCATGGAAGCAGAGATCAGGCTTATTTTTTTCCTTTACTCCTCAGTTTCTAGTTCAAAGCTGGGAAAAGTGGCGGGGACTTGGCACTATGCCACTAAGGTGCTCAGCAACACAGCAGACAGCTCCTAGCTTTCCCAACTATGGTGCTAGGGAGCGGGTTATGGTTGCTGCACCTTTGTTGGGACCATCCCCACCCACTCAAACTCTGTTAGGAGGAAGCCAGGGGCTCATTGGAAAATGGCAGCATGCTTTCCATGGCAAGTGTGGTAATGAATGAAAATGTGGACCCTCATAAATCTGCTCTGAAAGCCTCCTTACTGCAGCATTTTCAAATTTAGTCTGTTTAACTTTGGTCAGACTTAACAGCTAGAGCATAACTGAAGAGGATGTAACTTGAGATATTGTCTCCTCAGCTCTTAAAGTGCTATTCTGTTTGTTTTAATGACATCAGGAATTAGGTGTTTATGAAGTAGGCATGAATGCAAAAAAATATTTTTAGAGTTAATAAGGTTGGATTCTTCTGTAATGTCCCAATTAGTCTTGTATGCTCCTTACTGCCTGACCTCTTTCTGTGAGAGTAGTCTTAAACGGCTAAGCCAGTCTATTTTGCTGATAAAACAATTATGTGGCTTTTATAGCTTAAACCTCTATATTACAAGCCTTGTCTGTGAATAAAATATTTTTTACCTTACACATCTTCCAAAAGTGACATGAAAGTTACAATACCCTATGTAGAGGGTTTTTTTTAACAAGGGTTACACTACATGGGGGTGTAGCGAGGTAGGCTTATGCGTGCTCTGCTGATGTGCACAGGAGTCAAGAACGTAAAAACTCAGAAAGTGTTCAACTGGTAATCCATCATTAAAGAAACATATCTAACAATGAGAATAAATTGATCTACATGGGAAACATCAGGGGTTGAATCTACTGATAAACTAAAATAACCTGTCTGTTTGATGTTGCTCAGTATTCCTTCTTGATGTGTATTAACCATCAATTGGATAATCACATATGGTTTTGGAAAGGACAATGGCTGACCAGAGCCTTTACCTACTGATTTATGTGAGCACACAGGAAGGGATCAATTTTGGCAATTAATTCAAACAATCCAAGAAAGTTACCATTGTTTGCTGAACCAAATGCTTCATCAGCTCCCCTAAACGCAAAGCCACGTTCTGCCAAATCACTACAATAACTCACTGAAGTATGTGCCTCCAGTAATCCTGCTCTGCTTTGATTTGCTCTTCAAGTTTTAATGTGAGCGTTTGACCACGCTTTCTTGTTAAGTTGGTTAGCATAGAGTTCATATGATTTTTAGAGCTTCCTTGGGTTTGAACAAGATAAGCATGATGCTAGTCATCAAATCCAGTAGAAGCTAAAGCTGTAGTTGAGGTAGTTTGGTTAAAGAAAAGTTTGCACACAAAGCAGTAGACCTTTCATTTTGTGGGAGAATACACTAGCCATTCTCAAGGGTAGGCCATTTACTTTGGTGGAATAGAATAAATTATTTGAGCAGAATTGGGCTTGGTTTTTGTATGTTCACTTTGAAGTGCTAAAAGATCCATCCAGTGCTGATGTTCCGATGGACCTTTCTCAATCCAGAATAATATTTCCTTGTTATTTAGCGTGGTCCAGAAGCCCATGCCATTATTGTCTCTGAAATTACTATTAGTATGAACGGTTGGTATTTTTGTTTCTGTAATGCTAGGACTTTCGCTGAGATCATTTACTTTGTTTTCCCATTCTTTAAGACGGTAATGAGCTTGAACTGCTTCTTTCAGTGTAACTATCTCATGGCACGTTCCCTCAGTGCCTTGTGTTATTCCTTTGGCTGTAGGTCCTGTCGCTTCATTGTCACTTTCTCCAGAAGTTTCTGTACTTGTAGTGGTACTTGAAGTTCTTGGGAAGCTGTGTTCTGTATGTGAACTGTTTGTTCTTCAGTATGCTCAGACTGCTCATATCGTCTACCTGATTTTCTTCTGTTTGTAAAAATGAATGTTCTGTATATGAGGGATTCTGTAGGGCTGTTTCTGCATGCTGTACAAAGCCATATGATGTGATTGGCTTTAAACATTGGAGCATTTCCTTCTGTTCTGTTTTCGCTTTCATTTACTAGCACCACTTTTATATCGCTTACTCATTATTTTCACAAAAGTCAAATTTAAATGTTATGATTCACAATGATATAAAATAATCCTCCCTTGTTCTCAAAATGCACGCTGTAATGATAGCCAGTGATCTGAGGACTTGTATTGCTTCATAATTGACTTTATCATTTGATTTTGAGTAGCTTTAAAGCCTCCATGAACTTTATTAAACAGTAAGTAGGCACCTGTGTAACTGTTATGCAGTCATAGACTGATAGATCATGTGTTTAATGTTGCTAAGCAACTGGGCCTAGGTAGTAAAATTTACCTGTTTTTTTTTTAATGGCAAGAGGCCAAGTCCTCTCCAAATTACGATGCTTTGGGCTATAGCCCACTCAGATTGCATGTAAATCCGGCACTGTTTTCAACTGCGGTTTAATATGATGTGTGAATCAGAACAAAGTCTCCTTTAGATAGCTCTCAATGCCAGCATTTCTCATACTTGTCTTAGAAATTTTATACATTTCCCAAGATGTTACATATCGTACAGAAGCCATTTTGTAGCACTGCTCTCTGAAATCCAAATCAGCTATAGATCATTATTCTCCAATAAACATTTTCAGATTCTCCTTTAATTTCACACTGCCAATCTTCACCTGCTTTTAACAAATGAACATTTCCCCCTCTCCCCTCCCTTCTATTTTAGTATGAAAGAGTTTTCTTAATTGAGGTACCAGTTACAGGCAAGAATGGTCTTTCCCGAACCCTTTACTTAGGCATTCATGAGTGCTGTGGCATAGATTTATATTGCAGGTAAAATACCATTTTGTTTTTTGACTTTGGGTTAGGAACAGCTTGCAGCAATGATGGAGCATCCATAGCTCAGTGGTAGAGCACGTACTTCACATCGAGAGGGTCCTAGGTTCAGTACCTGGCAGCTCCAGTTAAAAGGATCTCAAAGCAGGTGATGGGACAGACCTCTTCTGAAACTGTGGAGAGCTGCTGACAGTCAGAGTAGGCAGTCCTGTACTATGAGAATAAATAGTCTGACATGTTATAAGGTTTCCTAAATTTGTGCTAACATTTGATGTGTGAATGAATGCCTTGAAGGGCTTTCTCCAACCTACTGAAACAGCAAGTAACAAAATCCCTGGAATCTCTGTGGCCCTCCAGATGTTGGTGGACTAAAGCTTCCATCATCCTTGGCACCTGTTCTGTAGGATAACATGTTGGTAGACATTTAACCTGGGCCTTTTCACCATTTTCAGTTTTGTTACTTTTAGTTGTTGGTTATTGTTGTTTGGAGGTTCTTAAACCAATATTTGCTCTGGGCAAGTACTGAACAGTCTCATCACTTCTGTATAATCCTAATGTTGTCAGCTGTAAAATGAGATGGCTTTATTTTTTTACTGTGTATGCTATTTGTGAAAGTTTTTATCAGAGAAAGAGAGGGAGATACAGTGGGAGTTACGGTATATACCAGGCATAGGGAGCAGCATGGTAGAAGGCAGAAGTAGGAGAATGTAGCCAAAGCAGTAGTAACCTCATGATTCGTATGGAAACTTCATTTGTTTTGGGTGAACATTCCATGTTTCCACAATGCTATTAACAATAATGTTGATTTCGATTTCAGTAGTTTGTTGGTTTTTTTAAAGTGAATTTTTTTAAGTAAGAGAAAAATGTGGTTAAAGATGTATAAATATTCATCATGCCCTACCTGTCTATTATCCCAGTCAATTTCCACCCCATATTCCAAGCATTTTAATGTCATGAACACAGAACTGATCCAGTTGCCTGCTGCATCGTCCACACTCCTTCCTGTTAGTAGTCATCCTGTGAGCTGAAAGCTTCACTTGCTTGACAACATGCATTTTGGGACCAGCTTTACTAGCCCCTTAGTTGTGTTTAAAAAGTAGAGTTGGGGCCAAATATTTACTCAGTTATGCATTAATAATTTGTTTACTAATTTATTTTTAACTGGCATTTTCCTTCAGGGATTCTACAAATGAAACTACTGCACATTCAGATGCTGGTAGTGAACTGGAAGAAACTGAACTGAAGGGGAAAAGAAAACGCGGTCGTCCTGGCAGACCTCCAGTATGCCACTTATTTTTTCTTTGAATACCTGTTTTAAGACTGTTCTTGCATTTCATTTTCTTAATTTCCACATGAAGTTTTCTTTATATATTAATCTGTATGAAAGCTTGCCATGTAATTGGTAAACAAGTTGTATTGGATGCTTTAGTGCAGCAGAAAGCCAGCTTGTAAGAGAAGTTAACCCTACATATTTTGTTTTGTGTCACATATATTATTTTAAGTATTCAAGCAGGTTTGATACGCAAAATGTTTGAATTTTTTTTTTCAAAATATAATGTTTGCAAAATATAATAAGACTGTTTTCTGAAAATTTCAAGAAAATATTTTGCTTTTGCTGGATGAATTGTTTACCAAGGTTGTTAAAAACAGGGTGGCATACCAGCATCTTGCAAGTGGATTTCTGCTTATGCTTATGTTCCTCTCCTCCACTCTGCAGTCTCTTGCATGCCTCCAAAACCTGCTCTAGAGCAGGGGGCTGTCAGACAGAGAGGGAATGCAGGAGGCTGCGTGGAAAGGAGAGGCAGAAGAAATTGCATTTCACAAGTGGAATTCCGTTGCACAGTTAGTTGGGTATCATTGGATGTCACCTATAGGATAATTCATGTTGCTTAATCATTATAATAAACCTGTTATGGAAGATTTGGTTTCTCAGTTGTGCAGGAATGCTAGAAAATGGTTCTTAGTTAAAGGGTCTCTAGAGCACCATTAAATCAGCTATGCAGATAAACCTTTACTCTCATGAATCCAACCTGCTCTTGCTACTTTCAGTCTTTGCCACTCTTTTAGATTCTTATAAATTTCCTCATCACCCTCTCTCTTCTTCAACACCATTTCTTCCTGAGCTTTTTTCTGGCACATGGTGGCTTATTGCAAGCTTTGCATGCTCCTAAAAGCCAGATTTGTAGTAGTGTGATGTTGAATTCCACCATCTGTGTCCCCTATGTACATTTCAAGATTAAATACTCATTTCAAATTAACAGATTAGTGTGTATGGTAGCATGCCTAACTTTGTAGTGTGGAAAATGGCATTTATTGGTGGAGCAGAGAAGGTTTAATTGATTGTTAGTGGAGAATACAACCCCTTTAAAGACTCTTTGTGTCATGGAATAGCTGACTTATTTTGAAATGCAGTTTGGGATTGAGACTTTTTTCTTGCACTAGAATCTTTAGAGGCTAATTTACATTTTTTGGCATTGAATATTACAGACTGTGTAATGTGCTAAGTTTTTAATATTGCAAGCAGCTACCTTTATTTGAATTCTATATGCACTATAGGCACACACACAAGTTACAGTTGCTCTCAGCATCCTGATACATGTGCGTCCAGTGTACATAATGACTTTTTTAAAAAGGCATGTACTTCCTTCAAACGTATATGCTGTGATTTCATTATTTGGTCTTTAAATTGTTTTAATTTGGGGTGGTTTAAATTGACACTAAAATTTCCATACTAAGGCATGTCAGCATGTGCCTTGATAAGAGTTAAGCAAATGTACTCAGTACTTGCTGGAATAGCAGTTAATACAGCAAAAGTTGAGGGCTTCTAAGTCCCAAAGGTCTCAGTGGGAGACTTTCAGCATGTGCTGAAGTCTGGTTTGTTGTTTCTCCCCAGTTAGTTGTAATAATGTAGTCTGAAATATAAAAGTATTATTCAAAATGTCTACTCCTTGTCAAGGGAAAGAACAAAGTTTGCTTGTTAGCAGAAGGGAAAGCAGATACTTCTTTCATTTGTATTGAAATTAGTAGCTGATCAGGAGTCAACTAAGTTTTACATGACCTAGAGTCTGCACTACGTCTGAACAGATGCAATTAGTGCAAGATCCTAACAGTCTCAAAGTATCTCTTGCAAAGAAATATCAGTATACAGTTCAACTTGAGACAACTGTTTTTTATAATGGTGGTATTAAACTGGCTTAGAAGTAGAAGTTGGTGTAAGAAAAAATCCAGGACTCTGGAAGATGACCCTCTTGTTTAGTTATCACTGCTAAAATATAACACACAACGCTCTGAAGAAGCTTACTGTGCATGTTTTAAAGACTTTCCTAAAGAGCAGGCTTTGGTGGGCAGTTGTTTATAATTATTGGTTCAATCCATTTGCATTAGAATGTCTTGATGTTATCATTTTATTGTTTACACAATATTGCACACAGTGCAGGGAGAGTTCTGGTGCAATTAGTGCCAATAATAAATGTCATTTAAGAAATCAGCTCAGTGCTTAAATCTTACTTGACTTAAGAGACATGACGTGTGTGTTTCCAATTAAAATACACTCGGTGTTTAGTAATAAAAGTTGGAGATGAGAAATAAAGTCATTTCAGTTGCTAGCACTCATGCATGCACTGTTAGCTTCCAGGAAACATTGATGTAATATAAAATAATGCAACTTCCCCCCTTTTGCAACACATGTATTATGCAACATGTATGTTCTTTTAGTGAATACAGGTGTTGTATTTGGCAAAGTGTGACAAAAATAGAAACAGAAAATCTGGTTACCACTGGAAATTCCCAGTCTCTGCTGCCAGTAATGGTTAAACAGGGAAAGGAGAGATGCCATACAGACCTTTAGAAAGACTCTGAGGGCTTATTTGTTTCAGGAAGCTTATACATAATGTATATTTTTTGCTACATTGCTCTGTGAAGTAGATTACTTTGGTAAATTGGTTTTTATATTCTGGGGTGGGTGGGTGTTACTGCTGACTAAGTTTGTGTACATGTAGAAATTCTTTTGTATTAATACTTTTACTGTTGCATTTCCAAGTTTTTATTATGTAATCTGCCTTGAGAGAGCTTTGCTTGGAAAGACAGCCTATAAATATTCAAAAGAAATCAATAAAATGATACAGAAGTCCCACATTTTCAGATATGTCTTCCTGGCAAACATCCCATAAAAGGCTTTTGCCAGATCGCCCCCTCTCAATTTCACATTCTAATTTGGAGAGCCTCACCTCACCCTCCCAAACAAAAATGTGTATGAATGATCCAGAGACTAAAATGAGTAAAATGGGAGAATTTAATTCTCATGTGAAAGCATGTAACAAGGCAAGTGATACTGTATCAAGACTTTGAATTATCATTTGCGTAACTGAAATCTTGAATATCTGGCCAGTGGTCAGCCTTTAAGCCTTTTGGGAGGAAACATCAGCTTAGTGATAGAGCATATCCTTTTCATTCAAAAGTTGCAAGGTCAATCCCTGGTGTCTCCAGTTAGTAGGTGATTGGAAGAGCTTATTTGAACTTAAAAATCAGCTACAAAGGTAGCTCTCTTGGTTTATAAGGGAGGGGGAATCCAAAATCTGCTGGGTGATACCTTTATTAGGGCTAACCAAAATGCCGCAAAAGTGTGGAAAGCACTAAAAAAGAATATTAAAAAAGAACTTTTACTGATGATAAAAACTTATAAAATATCTAAAATTTTCTGTATGCCCAGACACCATTTATTCCTTATATTGAGCTCTGGCAATGAAAGCAGGATCTGTGGTAAAGCCCAGACTTGAATTAAATTGGTAAGGAGAGGGAGACATATGTGAATTTCTTTGAAAATAGACACTATCTTTATTTTGTTGTTGAGGGAAAATGCATTTTGTTGCCACTTGTTTCTCAGTAAACTTATTAAAATGAACTTAATAAACTTATTAAATTATTAATAATATTTATTAGGCTAAGCCAGTGGTTTTCAACAAGTGTGCCATGGCAACACTGGCCTCTGTCCCTCTTTCTTTCTTTCCTTCCCTCCCTCCTCTGATGCCCTCTTGCGTCTTTGCCTCCCAAAGGCTTGCACACCTGTTTATTGCAGCAGCCCTGGCTATAAGCTCTGCATGTGAATGGTGCCTCTGGGAGGCATCTCCCTTTGGGGCAGGGGGGCGTAGCTCCGAAACTAGGGACGGCAGCGGCAGCAGCTGCCCAGAGGACTCCCAAGGAGAGGGGAGAGGAGGCTGAGGGACCCCTCCACAAGGGAGGATGTTCAAAAAAGAGTGAGAGGCTGCGAGCTCTGCAGGCAAGGGGTGACATAACTGGGCTCCTAAGCCCCACGGGTGCCACAGAAAGAATGTAGTTGGTCAAGGGAGCCATGGACTCAAAAAGGTTGAAAACCTCTGAGCTAAGCCATGGTTCAGCAGTGTGGTGGGGAGCTGCCATGAGCTTCTAAGATCTTTCCCCCTTTCATCCTTCTGCATAGCTCAGAGGAAGACTTCTGCCAGGTTTAGTCTCTCTTTCAAAGAGGTTTGGCTTAGTGTTATGTATGAACTTAGAATCCTGGTTTATAACCCAAAATGGTGAGTTACTAAACAAGCCAACTTGAAACCAGTAAAGGAACTGGCGACACCTGGAGCTCTAGAATCTGATTTGTGACACCATGGTAGGAGATGGTAACATTTTGCTGTGTTGCCTATAGAGCCAGAATGACACATGAAGGGCTTCAGTAGCTGATGTGTATTACTCATGTACACTGAGTGGAAACTTGCAATTCAAAAACCAGCAGAGAAACAGCTTCTTCACACTGTGAGCTTTCAAATAGGAAAATATGCAACGCAAAATGCTTCTTTGAGACTTTCAGAGGGAGGAAGCAAAGAAGTAATACATTTACTTATTTCACATGAATCTTTTACAAGTTAGCTGGGAACAAATCTTTTGTATTGGAAATCTTGTGCATACTGATAACAACAAGAAATTTCCTGAATAAATATTGGGGTGAAGATGGCGATGATTAAGACTACTTGTCTTTGAACTCTGCAGCCTGTTCAGGTTCTGGTTTGTTTTTATTTTGCATCGTCAGTTGATTCAGCAGTGTTAATTGCAGCATACAAGCAAGGAGCCCATCTGTCTTACTTTAACATGGAATTAAAAATCATGTATTTTAATTGGAGTGAATATTGTTTATGGGAAGGCTAGTTATGTATTATTAAATTTACAGTTTTTCGTCAGCTGGCTTAATTTGTTCTGAATTGTTGGTCTTGGAATGACAAGGCAGAGCAAAGTTTGAGATTTTTGCAAGTGTTGTGAATAGATTGGAAGTAACAAGGCTTAAAGTGAAGAATAGCAAGCAGAATGAGTCGGGGGCCCAAAGAAATGGAGGCAGGGATATTGATGGAAGACAGAACTCACAATGTTTAAGAGGTCTGAGTTGGATATTTGTTACTTATGAGCTGGAGTAACTGAAAACAATGTATCCTAATGAAAAATGCTCAGTAACTTTGATAACCCTACCTGCCCTTATTATATGCATGTGCTTTAAATTGCAGTTTAAACAAACACTCTTTTAATAGAACACAAGGAAGGAAATTATGTATTGAATAAGTGTAACTATCCTGCTGTATTTTGTTATGCTGAAATGTAGTCTTCGCATACTTGATATATATACTTGCAATTGTAAGTGCTATCAGATACTTAGACCAAACACTCTACTGCCACCACTCTGTGAGAGGCTTTCATCAGATAAATAATATCCAAGGGAATATCCTTTTCTGGGTTTCAGTCAGCATGGAATTGGATTGGGTAAAAATACAAAAGGGAGGGAGAATAAAAGTATTTCAAACTGAAACAAGAAAAAGTAATGTTCAAACTGAAAAGAAGCATGACAAAAATAACTATACCATTTATAACAAAGAATACATTTGGATCTTGGAATCTATTCTATACCCAGGGTATATAAGGAATGGCAGGAGCATATAAATGTTTGGAGACGAAAAATGATATCTGCTGATAGATTGTTTATGTATGCTGGCATGTTTGCAGACAATATTGCTTTATGGCTTTAAAAAATGAGTGATGAGTGGGTATATGGTAAATATGAATATTGAATAAAATGATGGAAATAGTGGAGAAAAAAAGCTTGTGTTTAGAGCAACATACAGTGGTACCTCCAGTTGCGGACGGGATCCATTCTGGAGCTCCAGTCGGATCCCAAGGTTTCTGCAACCAGAGGGACCACTTCTGCGCATGTGCGTGATGCGGTAGAGCGCTTCTGCGCATGTGCGCACGGTGAAACACTTCTGGGTTTGCCGCTTTCGCAACCCAAAGTTCACGTTACCCGAGGGTAGCGTAAGCCGAGGTGCTATTGTATATTCCACCTGAAACCCCCAACTTGTCCCCAATCAGGTCATGGATGAGGAAGATCTTATTCATAGCCAACCTGGCATTCAAAATCAGCAGCTGCAGACTCAAGGGCTGGCTGATAGGACAGCCACAGTTCCCTAGGTTGGAGTGGGGGCTGGCACATGACACACAGTCACTAACTGCTTATGCTGTGTACCCCTTACTGGGGCTTTTTAAATAGAATTTTAAAAGACTTTTAAAAAGAAATTTGTGAAAATTGACCACATCCACTTTTATACCTTAGGCCCACCTCTACACCTCAGCCACACAGCAACTTTGACATGCAGCCCCCAGAGAGTTGACCCTAAAAAGGTTATAGATGAAGGGCGGTATATAAATTTAATAAGTAAATAATAAATTGAGTCAGTCTGTGAAAGGCAGTATAAATATAAGGTGTATTGCAAGGGTGTGAAACCCACTGCCTGCTTACATGATTAGGCCAACCAGGCCTCCCAGCCAAATCACACCTACCTACAGTTAAAAGCATGAAAGTGGCTTGGCAGGCATCTGATCAGCTGATCAATGGTGCTTGAAAAGCCCCAAGTGCATCATGTTCCAGGCACCTGACTATTAGTTAATTGACAATGATTTGGAAGTACTGCTCAGTGGGCTTTTGCAATATTCCTTTGGACACCACTTTGGACAGTTTCATACAGTGTTATACAAGCTTTTAAAATACATGAATGTTCTGTTTTTTAAAGGAGTATTCTTTTTTCCTCTTCAAAGGAAGCAGTTCGTATTCAAAGCCCTTCCCCAGCACTTAGAATATAAACTGCTGTCTCTGTAGAAGGGGAAATAATTGCACTTTTAGGAGCATTTCTCACTCTGCAGAGACTTCTAAGGGCCTGTCCCTGACTGACAATGAGCTGAGTTAATGGGAGCCTCTTTGAAGGCATGCTCCCAAGGCTAATAAACTGCTTGGCATGTCTTCAAAGAAAGTTGTTCTAAACAACAATTAGCTAATCAGTTATGTTGACCTTCTTTGAGCTTTGACAGGTGTTAGTCACCTGACTGTAACACCAGGTGATCAACAGGTGTGTGATCCTGCCCATCTCCAGAAGTTGGCCTGTGGGAGATGGGAATGGGTAAGGATCGAGCCTGGCAGCTGGATCCATTTCCTTACCCCTAGTTTATTGATAGGCAGCCTACACAGTAGAGTCACAAGTTGTGCAGACCTTGCCTATATTTTAGCACCACTTGCCGTGCTCTTTAAAGTCAGCTTGTAGCCAATTATGATAGAAATAATGGGACAAAAAGTAGAATTTGTCTTTGATAAATTTGGGATTTCGCAGATTGTGCTTGAGTGGCTCAGGGCTGAAGTACACATGCATGTACATCTCTTGATATATGATAACTGCCAACTCTGAATGGACAGTAGATTATACAACCCAGTTTCATTGAAGATAATTGTTTTTGAGGAGGTGTAAAAGTTCTGCCTCATGTTATCTGTGGGTCCATTCACACATGCAAGGCATCACTTAATGCATGGGCCACCAGTCTTTTTAGACCAGTGGACACATTTTGGTTTTTTAGAGAGTGCTGTGAATGCTAATCATAAAATGACTGCTATGGGAGGCATGGCATAAAATTAGAGGGAATACTGTCATAGTGGAGCTTTTCCCGTGATAGTATTTCCATACTGGGAAGACAAACTGTTGAATTTCTGCCTGTTGTACAGCTACTAAAGGCACACAAACCATATTTCCCCCCAATGACAAGCCTCAGCCAAAGTCTAGGTTACCATCCTGTACCCACTTACCTGGGAGTAAGCCCCATTAAACACAAATAGATGTCTGAGTAGACATGTATCCTATTGTACTATAGGTTAATTATACAATGAATTATTAATAACTGCAAAGTCTTTAGCTACTGCAAACAAATCCACCACAAAAAAGATGCACCCTGGTTGCTTCGGGCACAAGTACAGTGGTACCTCGGGTTAAGTACTTAATTCGTTCTGGAGGTCTGTTCTTAACCTGAAACTGTTCTTAACCTGAAGCACCACTTTAGCTAATGGGGCTTCTCACTGTCGTCGCGCCGCCGGAGCACGATTTCTGTTCTCATCCTGAAGCAAAGTTCTTAACCCGAGGTACTATTTCTGGGTTAGCAGAGTCTGTAACCTGAAGCGTATGTAACCCGAGGTACCACTGTACTACTATAGAGTTTTCAAGAACTAAAATATGACAGTAGCAGGAAAAGAAAGTAGCAGGAAGAAATGGCAGTTCTTTCAACCCCAGGAATTCCCATTGCCTGGTGTCCAAGCAGCTCACTTATCAATGACAGGTTTGACTTACTGACAAGTAGAAGCAGCCAGATTGACTCATTTCAAAGAAATTGCTTAGAGTACCTGCATGCTTTGCTTCATAGCCTTGTTTTTAGGAGGGCTAGACACCTTCTTTAAAAAACAGTTGAACCCCAAAAGTTCAGTGTCTGGGGTCTCTGCCAATGAAGGCATTTACAGGCACCGTGGCATCTATGGGCACTGTACTGATGACTCCAATTTAATGTTTCAATCATCAGTCTTTTAAATCTCATTGCTATTGCTGTGCTAGGCATCATGCAGATTGCAAATCAAAGCAGGCAAGTCCTACCAATATTTCATATTACAACAAAATAAGATGACAAGATGGGGGATGGGAAGGGGAAAAGAATATTTAAAGTATCATCAGCATAAACAGAAAATTATCGCATTTGTCAGACAGCAACAAAGTGCTGGTTTACATGTATTAAAAATGCTGTCAACAGCAGAAAGCCCAAGAACAAGCTGTGAGTAGGGAAGGAAGAGCAGGAATAGAGAAGAGTTGGAGCATGTAATGGTTAAGAAGTAAAGATTCAATCTGTGTTAAGTGCAAGATTGAATAGGCAGCCAATGTGAAGAACAGGAAAGAGGAGAGAGATCATTGCAAGACCTGGGAAAGGTTGGCAATGCTCCAGAATTAACAAATCAAAGGCTGAAGGTGAGAAACTGGAATACTTGCCCAAAATACAAAAATCAATGTGTGAAATTAAGCCTGACCTGGAGTTTGGCAGTATTCTTAGGAAAAAAACTGAATAAATCTTAGAAATATTATAAGGAAACCACAAGATTTAGCACTAGAATGAATCTGACCAGGAAAAGACAATGTTGAACCTAAAATAAAAGGAAAACTAGAAGGTGAAGAGAAACATTGCCAATATCCTTAGAAAGTGAGACATTAGAATTAGGTTAAATAAATAGTAATTCTGTCAGTAGTCTGTTGCTCAAGTTCATACAGAATGGCCAGGCTATGATTTGGCTGTCAAAAACCTTGATGTCAGCTTGCAGGCTCCCTCCCTCCCTCCCTCCCTCCAAAGTCGATTTGCAAAATATAGTTTGTCAGCTTTGATCTCATGTGACATCCAAATTGCCAAACCATGCTTATGGCTATTACTCTGCCTAGAGAAGTGCCACACAGATGAAAATCAAAATCAGACAGACTAGATCTAACACATGCTTTGGCAAAATATTACAGGAAACAGAGTAAAATACAGGGACAAGAACTTGAAGTAACTTGAGAAGATTTGGTAAGAATGCCAAAATAATAATTGAAATTGGGGGAGAGTGAAAGGGAAATGGGAGATAGAAGTTTCTGAAGCAGGTAATTAAAAACATATGCTTTGAAGAAAGCAGGTGGCGCTTGTCGGAATCTCCGCTACGACCAAGCTGATAAAGCTCATCCTTCGACGATAATTAACAGCCTGAGCCTTTGATCAGGCTCCAAGCACGCTTCCCCATTCAGCAGAGTGTCCAGCACGCAGGGAAGGATGAGAAACACAGGCTACATTGCTAAGAATTTTATTCCTAACTACGCAGACAGAAAACACATGCTCTCTCTATGAAAGGCAGAGAGCAGCTGAAACAAAGGAACAGGAAACAGTAACATCACATCCATCTCCTGTCTTCCGTGAGACTTCCAACAGTCTGGAATGTGTGGAATGCAAAACAGAGTCTTGTGACTACAAAGCACTGCACAGTGGCAACACAGAGAAACTAACAGCGCTGTGGTCTAAACCACAGAGCCTAGGGCTTGCCAATAGGAAGGACGGTGGCTCGAATCCCTGCAACGGGGTGAGATCCTGTTGTTCGGTCCCTGCTCCTGCCAACCTAGCAGTTCGAAAGGATGAAGTGCAAGTAGATAAATAGGTACCGCTCCGGCGGGAAGGTAAATGGCATTTCCGTGCGCTGCTCTGGTTCACCAGAAGTGGCTTATTCATGCTGGCCACATGACCCGGAAGCTGTCTGTGGACGAATGCCGGCTTCCTTGGCCTATAGAGCAAGATGAGCGCACAACCCCAGGGTCGTCCATGACTGGACCAAACGGTATGGGGTACCTTTACCCTTTACTTTGAAGAAAAAGCAGAAGCATAAACTCTAGAAGAAGAAAAAATAGATTGTTCAATGAGAGCAAGGACAGAAAGAAAATCAGCATAGGAAAGAGAGGTACCATAGACTTTTGGTTGCCTTGGAGCAGAATTGGAGATACCTTAAGCTGGTAGTTTGACTAAGATGAAGGTAAAACATGATGGAGAGCCAAACAGTAAAGAGATTTAAAAATACCTCAGCTACCTAAAACCTGAGTAGGCTTGTCCGAACAAAAATGTTTTTAGCAGACACTGAAAAGTTTTTATACCAGAGGAGTATGTTTTCACATTGCAAAGCAAGGTTTGCTTTGCAATTCAGACATGAGGATGTAAAGTGGACATGCTTGAAAATGATTGGTGCAAATGCCAATGCATAACTACTTGCACCTCAGCTACGGGAAGGAGGACTTAGGAGAAACAGGAGGATATATCAGGATTTTTATTTCTTAGTTGAAAACAGCCCCTTCATGAACGGAAGGGGGGGGGTTTGCTCACAGAACCTTTGAAGCAATGCCAGAATACACTATTTGTTGTATTGATTGTAATACCCCTGTTTGTTTTTACAGTCTACTTTTTGGGTTTTGTAACTGGAAATAAGGCCATAACACATGACCAAAATGTTCAGCTCAAATTCTGCAGCCTTTTCCCAATTTTCTTTTATTTTTAAACTTTGCAATCATGGGCGTTAGCTACCTAAACAAATTTAAAATAGTGCCTCTTTACAAAGTACTTCAAGGTTAGAGGAAATGTTGAACTGGGAGAGCTATCTACTGTGTGGCATTCCATTAATTCACACATATATCCATCTATCCGGGTTCATTCATTTAGTGTGAATGAACCAACCAGAGTTGTTGAGCTTTCTGCAAAATAGCTTCTCTTCTTCGCTGTGCTGCCTGCGGCCTCTGGTGCATAGCCACTACACTACAGAGGTGCTGGAACTCAGTTCCAGTGAGTTCCGGCTTGAAAGAAGCCCTGCATCTATCCATCCATTCTGCTCTTCTTAGATGAGCAAAGCTGCTTATGAAAATAATAATAAAATACATATATCTGTTTAAATGGCTTTGATCCAGAGCTAAGCATGCCAAAGGATTGGCAGAAACAGACTTTCCTTGTCCTGCTTCTCTCCCCCAGAACTTCCTCCCAAGAGCTAGAACTAAAGAGTGGGGAACCCTGTTATTCTTTGCTGAGGAGGGCTGGAGAGGAATGGGGATTTCTCAAAAATTAGGAGGCGATGCTTTTGTGTGAAAAGCTGCCTCATCAAGGATCCCTGCCATACTCACACCATTCTATAAGGCCCCCTGACCCTTGAAAGAAGCTTTTTTCGGAGATTGAGGAGCTAGCAGCAGGAGGAAAAGTCAAGTTCTGTCGGCTTCGTTTGGCATGTTTATCTCTGGATCCAGCCCTGTAAACTTAAGGTAATCAATTGGTGTGTCATGTTTTGCTAATGTCTTGAGATTTTTTTCTTTAAAACATAAAGCCATACAGAAGTGAAATGAATAATGAAGATGCATATTTAAAATGCACTGTTTTTCTTGCTGATAATTCAAAACTCTGGACTCTCAGTAATACAACTGTAAGTATAAGGATCTGAATGATATAAAGGCATCAAGGTTCTTTCTCCCTGCTCTTCTGTTTCCCAGTCTGCCAATAAGAAGCCTCGAAAGACTCCAGCAGAAAAATTCCGTTCTGAAACTGGAATAAGAGGAACAGGTCGAGGAAGAGCTAATGGTCACCCACAACAAAATGGAGAAGGGGAACCTGTCACTTTGTTTGAGGTGGTGAAGTTGGGCAAAAGTGCTATGCAGGTAAAATTATGGGTGCCCGTTGAAGGCTCTGTTAAATTTTAAAAACTAGATTCAGAACCCTAGTACATTTCCAGAAAAGTTTTCTGGTAGTTGGCACACAAAGTACTTGAAGGAACAGCTAGGTAAATTCCCACTAAGGAAATGTATTGACCAAGTACAACTATCGTGGCTTTATGTGGAAGGGTGGGGTGGGGTTATCTTGATTATATGGGAATATGGAATCTTAATTAGTAATGAGTTTTAAAGGTATTCTTAAGAGATGATTTCTTTTTGTTACCAGATTACTGGTTGTAAACCAGTATTTGTAACTTACTGTTGTTTTCTATTGAGTCCCTCCAAGTATGTATTTATATCTTAAATAAATAACAAATTCTGTGATTGTTGGCATTCACTGCAGTTCTTAAATCATTATGTCAAGCAATTAAAAAAACAAAAAATTGGTTGTGAAGGACTTTTTTGTAATCCAAACCAAATTAAAATATACTGTGGAGTAGTAAAATGCTCCCCAACAAGCCCATGTTATCTAAGTCTATTTCCTTAGATTAGTTTTTGTTTGAAAAACCCCATGGGACTTTTTAGAGAATCCCAATACTGTACTTTCTATTAGCTGGCACAAAAAAGTACCCCAAACATAGGAATTAGTATGAAATTTCAGGGAATACTTTTTGTCTCAGCCATTTTTCAAAATTGTATGAGAAAAAAGCAACTTGCAATGGTAAATGGCTGAACTTCGGGGATGTTATTTACTACTGTGTAGGTGACTGTATTGTGGGTTTACATATGTGTAGGCCAGATTTTCGAAAAAAATCATTGGATGAAACTATCAACATTTTGAGAGTACAGTAGAGGTGGGGTAGTAATTGCTAAGGTACACAGCAACTGAGGGCTAATGTACACAGTCTTCCTAAAGAAAAGAGCAGCTGAATATACATTTGAAGCACCTGTGCAGACGTATCAAAATTAATAGGTGGGCATGCCACATTCGAAGAGATATTATTAGGCCATAATATACTTTCATTAACGTATCCAAAATGCTCATCCGCCAAATAATGGGAAAGCTTTTAAATTTGACACTTGGACTCAAAATACTGTGTGCACAGAAGTAGAAAAATTGGAAAAGATGCTAAAAAAAATAGTTGCTCTAAATATGAGCTACAGTTTTAGTATATGCGTGTTGAAGCAGACACTGTGGGATATGGTTTTGATCGCTAGGTTGTCCAGTTTCTCTGTGTGACGGAAGGAAGACTAAGGGTGATATCCAACCCAGTCATTCTCAGAGCAGACACATCAATGACTTAAGTTGGATATCATCTAAATACACTTACTGAAATAAGATTGCTTCCTCTCTTTTTTCTTTCTTTGAGTTACTGCTGACAAATTAGAACTATTCCTCACATGAGTTCTGCATGCTTATAATATTGCAATTCTCTGAAGTCTGACCTAAATGAAATTAACTGGATTTCTGGTGTACACTCAAATTTATACCCCCCCAAGAGTTGACTAGGGATAAATGTGGCCTTTGAACTGAGAGGGCTAGCCCTCTTCCCCTCTAACAAGGGGTTCTGTTTATACAAACTTGGGATGTCATGATAAACCACCTGGATTTATATGCACTTTTTGAAGAAAACAACTAAAAGTTTTTTAAATAAAAAGTTCTGATATGAATATCTGAATATACCTTCTATTTTATTGACAGTCTGTAGTGGATGACTGGATTGAATCATATAAACAAGATAGGGACATAGCACTTCTGGATTTAATCAACTTCTTCATCCAGTGTTCAGGATGCCGAGGTAAGGATAAGTGATAAGAGTTTTGTAAAACTGTTCTAAATCTGTATAACTCATCATCCAATGTGTTTCTTGAATGGGGAATATAATATGTGGTGTGTTACCTAAAACCTGGATAGATAACTTGTATATCGTGTATTCATGTGTTTTCCTGTATGAACATATCTATACAGAGAATGGTAATAAAGAAGCAAGATTTTTGAAAGAATAATCAAGCTTAGGTATTAATGCTTAGGTACCTGGTAAATATATAAGAGCTTTATTTAACTAGAATTGAGCTGCCATATTTTGTAATGTTCTTTCTCCATAGTTAGGAAACTTGTTCTTCAAAGTTAAAGAACCAATGTATTTTAAAGAGCATGGAAAAAAATATGGAATGAAGTATTTTCATATTTGTGGTTATGCAGCCAAAGTTACACCACCACTGCACAAGAGAATTATTAGCAGATTACTGGCAACCCAGAGATTGTCAAATGCTTTAAAAAAAAACACCCTTTAGTAAAACCCAACAACAGGGGTAATAATAATAACAACAATAATGTCCTTTAAGAGGTCAATGACATGAAATCTTGTGTGAGCAAGAGTTTTGAGGAAACTGACGTTTTGGTGGAAAGAAAGGAAAAAGTGGCACATAAGATATAAAAATGTCACAGTAGAACTATTTCATTGTCTAGATATGCCATTTTCTGGTCTGTACTGAGAAGCTATTTTAAAATGTCCCCAGGGAAGGAACAGAGAGCTTTTAATGCAAGATTTTAATGTAGCTAGGACTGAACCCAGTCCTCCGTATTCCCAAATGGGCTACTGAGGGTTGACCCTGCTCAGTGGGCAGACTACTGAGTGACTTGGGGGCGGGGAAGGAAAACTAGGATAATGAGGATGGAATGGCTGGGAAGCTAAACAGAAGCACTTCAACGTTGCAAGAGTTTTGTGGCAAAATAACTTTTGTTGTTGTTAATTACTATTCATTCGTATGACAGACAAATCAGCATATTTAGATAACTCTGATGTAACCAAAGAGGGTCAGGAGCTTTTCCAGAGTCCCAACATTAAAGGTTTTTTTAATCTGCATTTCAAAGTCAAAAGAGAATAACAGTCCCTTGTAGTTTAATTATTATCCTGAGAATGTGCATCCACGTGCATTATAAACAATTCACTCTTGGAACATACAATTTTCTGGACGGTTTCTGGTATTTTTCTTTTCCCCATTTACAACGTCTTGTAATTTTACGAGTGATGGTTTTATTAGTTCGTGTGTTTTGTCCTCTTCTTCCCTCCCCTCCTCAGCACATTAGCTGAGTTTGTCATGCTGCTTCACATGCCAATAAAACCAGGTTTTATGGCATACTATATTTTGAACAATGTAGATTTAAATCAATTTAATTTAGAAGCTTCAGAATTCTCAACCATATTAGCTGAGCTAAAATTATCTGGTTGAAGCTAGGGCTGTAACAATCTGTCTGCCTTATTAAGTCTTTTTGTTGTTTTCGTTTTGTGTTTTAAACTGCCTGGCCCCTTTTTAGAAGTAAAGGAAAATACAGTTATCCCAGGATTGTTCTATTTTGTTGAATTATATGACTGAAAGCATACTGAATAAGATCCAGTATGAAGGGCGGGGGGAATCATAATTAAATCTATATATCATTCTATAAACTAATCTTAAATCTAGGCCATTATCTTTTGGCTAGTATTCTCTGATAGTTTCTGATTCCAGTGTCTGGTAAAGGGACACCCCTGTATCTGCAAGACTTGGAATTAATTCTTTTGCTTTGCTGGAAATCAATGAATAATTGTTTGATTATTGATCCTATTATTGCTTTTCTATTATTGATAGCTGGTCTTGCTACTAATATTTGAACATTAATAATTGTCCTGTATTATTTAAAAACAAAATAATACAGTTTTACCTAGGACAGTTAGTCACTTTTATGGTTCTCCAAGTTATGTAGCACTAATACAGACTTGGAAAGAGAAAAATTACATAGAATTTGACTTCTTAGAAGCCAGACACTTAACTCACAGCTAATTTAATATAACCAAGCTCATGTTCAGAGAAAGGTCATTGCAAGACTGCATTTTACCCAGACAAAATCATTTTTGTAAGGAATATGGTAACTTTTAAAACATTTTATTAAGAAATCCCAGTGGAATAAGACATGAGCAAATACCTGAAACCAGATAAAGCTAATAACAGAATATGAAAACATGATGGCTGTCACATGATTTTATACCCATTATAGTATACTCACTTTGCTTAAGGGTAAGCACTGTGGTGGTTGGTCTGTGTGGTTTTCTATGTGATGTTCATACATTACTGATTGGTTTTTGAGACTAGCACATGTTGGACATAGAGAAAAGCCCGCAGAAGGGAATTGGCAGAAACTGACTTTGCTGTTTCTCCTTCCCCAGCACCCCATTCAGTCTCCAACTCCTGTTCAATGGAGTGAGTTGTGGTGTAGGGGGGGGGGAAGGGAATTCCTCTCTCCCCCAAATCAGTCACAGGTAACTTCCATGAGGAAGGGGGAGGGATATCTGCTTCTTCTAGCCCCCTACTGCAAACCTCTGCAAAATCTGCCGTCCCAGATGGGCTCAAACCCAGGGAGTGTAAAATGCAATTTGTTTGTTCAGAGGGGACTCTGGGATTGCCAATACTATATAAGCAAGAAACTAGCTGGATATGTGCAGCCCCTATACATGTTTGGCTGACATAGGACTGAAATGTTTAAATCTAGTTTTAGAAACATGACTGTTAATTCTTGTACACCGCCCACAGCACTAGAGTTGTATTTTTACTCTTGCAATGTAACTGCAGTTGTTTTCTCCTCACATTTATCCTCCACAATTCCTGTTCTGTCAAGGTAACCAGAACTTCCGAATGTTTACAAATATCAGTTGAGATTCAAATCCTAGTGTCTTTCTCTGGTAAATATAGAATGCTGGGCAGATTGCCAGGCTATAAATAGTGATCACCAAGTCAAAGGAGAATATGTAAATGGAGGACTAGGCAAACCAGAAAAGCAAAACAAATAAAAAAAGCCTCACAAAATGATAGCGATAATTTTTTTAGTAAGCTTTTTATTAAAGATTTTTCATAATTCAGTAAGATAAAATAAACTAAGAAAAACAGAAACCAAAACAGAGACAAAGAGAAAAAGAAAACACCAAAGGAAGACTGAAAGAAAAAAAGGGGGGAAATAAAAAGGACTTCCAATTTTCCATCTCTCAGTTACATAAAAGAAATCATTCAAAATATTAACTCTAGAACGACATCCAACTGATCTATTATCTGTTAGGCAATATTTTCCAACTCTTTCAACCCAGATGTCTTAAAGATTAATTCATTTTCTGTTTTACACAAAAAGCCCAAAAGGGGTTCTCTAATTATTGTTATTAATAAATCTAAATTTTCTCTAATCGAACATATCAGCTTTGTCTTCAATAACTTCAACAACCATTCCTCCATATTAAACAATAATAAGTCCTTCCATCTTTATTTCATAATTCTTTTCTTACTTTATATTCATTGGCACCCAGTGCCATATCTTCCATTCCCATTTCCTGCTGTATTTGCTGTGGTTTTCCATCCAGATTTTTTTTTAAATGTCCCTTTCATTTACACTTCTTCCATTCTTTTTCTTTTTCCAAGAAAAGCGCCAGAGGTTTGGTAGGTTTCCCCCCTAAATTCACTCCAAGATGTACACAGAGTCCTTTATCTCTACCAGCTCAGAATGTCTCTAGATTTCTCCATTCATCCATGGCTTCATCATTAAGATTAAACTCTAAGCAGACAAAATGTGAGAGCCTATCAAGAAAGTTCAGCATTTATAGTTGCTCATTTTGCTTTTGTGTGCAATTCTTTGTGCTCAAAGTCGTTCTCCCCCCCCCCCCCCATTTATTCTAATTAGGGCTGTGTCTTGAGCAGTGCTGGCATCCACTTCCAGGTTCTTTCAGTTAAGAGGTTTAATGTTTGTCCAAATAAGCACATACTGGGGAAAGTTTGGGACTGCTTGCATGAAGAAAATGCCTTCTGATTGTTACTTGACCATTTCCTTTCTTTATATTATGGCAGATTTTGATGCTGTAGAAATCTGGTTGGCTCTTTTCTATCTGTAGAAGCTAAATTAGTGCATTTGGACAGACATTTGCACTGGAACATCACTTGGGTATATTTTTCTACACATGTAACTTCAAAAACCTTGATACTAAACTTTCTGTCATCATGATTGTCATCCACTTCCTGGGATGATACTCTTTGACCTGCTTCTAGGGTTCCAGCTTCCAGGGTCAAGAAAGATACATTATTGAATATGCCTTCCATTGTAAACTGCTTTTCTCGCTGGCCCTTTAATGTGCTGCTAAGGCAGCTTCCTAAGATTTTAAGGACTTAAGTTCAATTCCCCCTGAGTTTATTTTAATTAATATGTTCCTGAGTGCGTATTTTCTCAGGAGATTATCAGATTCGTGTGCTCTGTCTGTGGAACCAAAGTGGTGCCAGTTCTAGGACTTACTGACAAATTAAAAACTGACAAATCACTGGGCATCCATCCAAGACTTCTCAAAGAACCCCAGTGTGAAATTGCTGACCTTCTAACAAAAATAAGTAACATCTCTAAGATTGCTTCTATAATTGAGGACTGGAAAGTGGCCAATGAAACATCATTTTAAAAAAGGGGAGAAAAGAAATGCAGGAGAGATTTGGAAAATTACAGGTCAATTTGCTTAATGTCTATTCTAGTAAAAACTAGTAGCAAACATTGTTAAAGATAGAATTATCAAGCATGTAGAAGATTGAGTCTTGCAGAAGCAGAACCAGCATGACTTCTGCAAGGATAAGCCCTAAGGTTTTTTGAGAGGGTCAACAAGCATAGAATCATAGAATCACAGAGTTGGAAGAGACCACAAGGGCCATCGAGTCCAACCCCCTGCCAAGCAGGAAACACCATCAGAGCACTCCTGACATATGGTTGTCAAGCCTCTGCTTAAAGACCTCCAAAGAAGGAGACTCCACCACACTCCTATATATATAAAGCATATATATTGATAGAGGTGATCCAGTCACATTTCAAAAAAAACTTCTGATAAAGTCCCTCACCAGTAACTCATGAGTAAGCTCACTAGTCATGGGAAAAGAGAGGGTGTTCTCTTGTGGATCAGTAATTGGTTAAGGCACATGAAGCAGAGTGATGATGATGATGATGATGATGATTATTATTATTAGATTTTATATACTGCCCTATATGTAGAGATGAGTCCTCCAAGTATCAGTATTCAGACTTGCTCTTGTTAACTTATTCATTAATGATAGAGAATTAGGAGTGAGCAGTAAGGTTGCCCAATGACACCAAATTGTTCAAGGTGATACAAAAAGTGATTGCAAGGAACTCCAAACTGGGTGAATAGGCAGTAAAATGGTAAATGCAGTTCACTGTGTGCAAATTGAGGGGATGTACATGGGGCATTTCACATATATGCCAATGAAGTCTAAACTAGTGGTGATTGACTAGGAACGAGGCTGTGGGACTGTAGTGGATACCTCAATGAAGATTTCAACCCAGTGTGCTGAGCTGTGAAAAAGGTGAATTCCATGTTGGGGCTAATTATTATTTTCATTCCATTCCATTCACGAATCATTATTAAACAGGATAGGAATTGAAAATAAAACTGCCAATATCATAATGCCGTTATACAAATTATGGTGAGACAACACTTGGAATATTGTGCACGTTTCTCATTGTCTCACATCAAAAAGGATATGGTAGAGCTGGAAAGTGTTCAGAGAAGGCCATCAAAATTATCAAGCGTTTGGAGCAGTTCTCCTATGAGGAAAGGCTGCAAGAATTGAGGCTTTTTAGTTTAGGGGAAAAGGCAACTAAGGGAGGATATGATAGAGGTGTTAAGATTATGCATGGTTTGAAGAAAGTAGATAAGAAGAAGCTTTTCTCATACTGGAATGTGGGGGCATCCAATGAAGCTGAATGTTGGAAGATTAATGACAGTACTTCTTCACACGATGCACCCTTGAAATATGCTCCCACGAGATACAGTGATGGCCACCAACTTGAACTTAAAAGAGGACTAGGCAAATTCATGGAGGATAAGGTTTTCAGTGGACCATAGCAATGAGGGATATGTTCTGTTTTCACTATTGGAGGAAGGCTGCTTCTCAATACCAGTTGCTGGACTCACAAATGGGGAGAGTACTATTGCATCCAGGTCTTGCTTGAGGACTTCCCATAGCCATGTGGTTGGCCACTGTAAGAGCATTAGGTTTGGCCTGATCTACCAGGGCTTTTCTTTGGTTCTTAAACATTAAAACATCAACATTTTAAATCAAGGAGCTTCAAATAGAATATTAGAACTGCAGCAGTTTAAAACAGATTCAGAGTAATCAAATATTAGTTTAAAAGCAGCTTTGAATAAGGAGGTCTTTAAGTCTGGTTTAAAACCATCCTGATGACAGGCCCTTAATCAGGGTATCTGGAGGCAGTATTAAGGGCAAGTTTATATGGATGCAGATAATCCTTAGCATAACTTGATCTGAAGCTATTTAGAATGTTAGAAGTCCGCACTAGCACTTTAAATTGGGCCTCAAAACCAACAGGTAACTAATGTAGCTGGTACAATATAGATATTATAAGCTCTGGCTTCTCGGCCCCAATAAGCATCTAGGCTTATGGCGGCCAAGTACCAGCCAAAGCTTCTTTAAAGGCAGACCCACATAGAGCACATTAAAGTAGTCTAGTGTAATCAGGCTGTTTCATAAGCTTCAGTATTCTTAGTAGAGAAGAGGAGCAGCCAATCCTCAGAAACAGATGCAAGTCCTCTCTTACTGTTTCACTGGTGAAAGGCTGCACTTCTATTTCCTATCATACTCAAGTTTTATTGCTGGCTACCAGACATAATCAGTACAATGGGATTTGATGTGGCTCCTCATTTGCCATAATATTCTTTAATAGGTAGTTCAGAATATCAAGATATGCAATATAGGAAATCTCTTAAGCAGAGTAAAATATGTATGTTATGCTTATTCATTTTATTACAGGCACTGTAAGGATTGAGATGTTTAGGAACATGCAGAATGCAGAAATAATCAGGAAAATGACGGAAGAATTTGATGAGGTATAGTATTAAACATTCTGAAATATTTTGAGCTGTAGGTAAAAGTGTGCTAAGAGTTCTCCAGGATAGGACCGGATTCAACAAGTCCTGCTGACACAATGTGGTTCTCCTTCCCCTACAACCACCACCCCAGTTGCCTGGTGGTGATGGTTAGAAGACACACACACCCAGAACAGTGTGCAGGTGAAGGAAAGGGGAGACAAGCAGAAATGATTTCGCTGTTGGAGCAATCTCCCTAGCACTACTATGAACACAGAGTTTTATTCTGTTATTAAATGGCTTCTGTTGTGTCTACCCTCCAAGCTCCAGATTGAGATGGCACACAGAGAGCGTTTTCTGTAGATGATTTCAGGCACAGGTATAGTATTGAGGTTCCAAATCTTGTAGAGCTTCATAGACCCAAACCAGAACGTTGAATTGGGTGCAGAAATAAATTGGAAACCAGTGCAGGTAAAATAGGTCAGTGTGAAGTGTTCATAACACCTTGTCCCAATTAACATTCTTGCTAGATTTTGCATCAGCTGAAGTTGCTAGATCATCTTCAAAGGCACCCCCCCCCACACACACACACAGTATTGCAGGAACTAAAAAATGGAGATTGCCAGAGCATGGATCACTGCAGTCAGGTTATCCACTTCAAAATAGGATTGCAGCTGGGATACCAGCCTTAGTAAAAGGTACTTTCTGCCACTATCACTATTTGAGCCTCTAAGGATAATGGTGGATCAAAGAGCACCCAGGTTGTGACTGGTGCCCATTGGGACTGATAGAGCAGAAGGCAGGGAGACCAGCAGTAGGTGGAGTCAGAGCCAATGACAGGAAGAGCCACCTTATTCTAATTCTAATTTTGTCTCAAGCATCCTCCCTGTTGAAAGTTTTCTAATCCAGAAACCTTTGTTTTTGTCTTGATACAATGTGAGTGAAATGTGCTCTTTCCCCTTAAAACAGGTTTCTTACACATAGCATTCTCTCAGTATAGTAGTTGTATGTAAAAGATGAAACTTCTGAAATCTAAACTTGTGTTAAATATAGTATGTGCATTTTGTCTTCCTTCAGGACAGTGGTGATTACCCACTTACGATGCCTGGGCCACAATGGAAAAAATTTCGATCAAATTTTTGTGAATTCATAGGAGTTCTAATACGACAATGTCAGTACAGCATCATTTATGATGAATATATGATGGACACAGTGATCTCACTTCTGACTGGTTTGTCAGATTCGCAGGTCCGAGCTTTTAGGCATACCAGTACACTTGCTGGTAGGTACATCTTAAAGGAAAGTATAATGCTCCTATGCATAAGAAGCTAACTTGTCCTTTTATGTATATGAAGCTAATTATGTTTTGTTTGGGAGCACAGAGAAGAAAGGCAGATATAAGCACTTTAAATAAATAATAAAAGACTGTAAACATACTGAAGACAGTACCGCTGTATGAGCTGGTCATTTATTAGCAATTGTTTTCTACATTCAGTTTGAGCCACTGACTATCTTCAGTGACTATGGGAGAAAGGAAATGGCAGGGACAACACTGAAGTGGGGGGAAAAACTTGTTCTATGACCAGACATCGCCCCATTTCTACTATGTGTTCACTTACAGGTCCTTTGTTTTACCGGACAATTTACTACTGCTTGGAGATTGAGGTGGAATTTGAATGTAATGACAAAGAGTGTTTTGGGGGCTTATGCCTCAGACTCCCACACCCATTACTTACTCTTCAGGCAGAGGCAGGAGATTAGAAGATTCAGTTTCTTTATCAGTAAACCGTAGTTTGCCATTACCCACAAACCAGGATCCCAAATGGTTTGAGCAAACCAGTTTAACATGTTTGGTTGCATCCTCAAGCTATGGTTTGTCACTAAGTAAAGTATGCATTTCTAGACTCTTTTTCCACATGAAGGAAAGGGGGGGTGGAGCACATGGGCTCAGAGTGCATACCTGTTTCTTCCTTATAACCACCAGCAATTAATTCAGCCATAGATTTTGAAATTTAGGAGCTATAATGTCTAAAATGTAAAACAGGTCTGCTATTGTCTATGAAAAGAAGGTCAGATATATATATATATAGGGTAGATTTCACCTACAGTTCTTTGATGACATTGAAAGAAGTCTTTGAGTGGAGACTGGAAGAAGCTATATATGGTAGTCTTGGTTTTTATTTTTGAAAAATGAAGTTATTTTAAGCATGGAAACCAAGTAAAGACAAGCAATTTCCATCTGGTTTCAGGGACTAAAATAGCTGTCCTTTTTATTGCACATTACTTCTAGCTATGAAGCTTATGACTGCTCTTGTGAATGTTGCCTTAAACCTGAGTATTCATCAGGATAATACACAGAGGCAGTATGAAGCTGAGAGAAACAAAATGATTGGTAAAAGAGCCAATGAAAGACTGGAGCTTCTCCTTCAGAAACGAAAAGAGGTAAGTTAATAGACCAACACTGTTCTCCTTGTGTAGTACGTTTCCCAGAAAGCTAGTTGAAGAAGTTTTTTTATATTAAAATCCTCTGAAAAGAATTCCATGCACAGAAAGGAGAAAAATCATTGCAATGGGTTAGACTTGTGAGGAAGTATCTGACACATTTGCATTGTGTTTCAAGAATTCATATGAGCAGTGCATGTAAGTTATCAGCATGGAACACCAAATTAATTTTTCCATACATCCTGTTCATTTGGCAGAACGCTTGAATGAACTATTGAATAGTAACAGAACAAATGGTTTTTTAATCAGCTCACCAATTAGCACTGAGTGGGAACAGTTCATTTTTTAATGCCGTGGACAAGAAATAGAAATTACACTCACATGCTCCCTTCTCGGCTGCTAGGCTGACCTAGTCCTCTCAAGGGAGCAAACAAGATAACTTAAGGAGCAGACACAAGACTACCAGCAGGAAAGAAGCAGGGAGCTTTCAGACAGCCCTTGCACCTCTTGTTTGAACTGAGCAGGATTTAACCTTCACTCATCAGCTGATGAGCAGAAATTAGACCCTGCTGCCTTGGCTGTGCAGGTGCACAGCCAATGTGTAAGTTAACCCTGTACTCTCACCCAACAACTGATGTCACCAGTGATGTCAGCAGGTGGGCATGGTTATGGGGAGACTGGCCCGTGAGCTGGAGGTTCCTCATTCCTGATATATAGCTTGGGTCATATCAGTGTTCAAGAGATCAGCTAGGATATCAATAGGAGCACTGATCCAGTTCAACAGGAAAGTCTCCAGGGAAATATTGGGAAACCAGATTCAGAAGTCTACTATGATAAACTAATTTAATAGGTCCTCCCATCTCTGCAGAGCATAGAGACAGCTTCTGCCATAACCTTAAGCATGTAGTGATTTGAACATAACAGAGGAGCCACCTGATTTCTCCCACTCACAAATCATCCTCCTCTTACCCAGAATAGAAGACAGAGTCACGAATATGATCTACCACGTGCTTCAGGCCAGATGTTATTTAAATTAGGCCCATGATTTACAGGTTTCATTAGACAAGGGGGTCCCTGGTTCAGATATTCAGAAAAAGAATAAATCTAGGAACCAATTTTCTATTGGAAATGATTATGTTATTAATTTGAAATTAATAGGTAACCTTAATTTGCATTTCAGCTGCAAGAAAATCAGGATGAAATTGAAAATATGATGAATTCTATTTTCAAGGGTATATTTGTCCATAGATATCGGTAAGTGGAGCAAGTGCATTTTAGATGTAGGTAGTAGTAAAAGATGTTAAGTTTCCATTTTTGCTTAAAATTTATGAATGCATTCTACAGTAAAAAAAGAAGAATATAATTTCAGTTATGCACACACAGGCTTAGTTATAATGGGATATGGAGACTAAGGGATCAGGCCAAAGGCTTCATGGAAAAGTTACATTTTGAAAAGTAAGAAATGGCATTATTGAAGTCTTAGGGGAGACAGTTTTCAGCATGAAGAGCAGCAAGGGTTAAAGGGCTGAGTGACTTTAGGGGCAAAATTGTGAGATTAGAGAGGGTTAACATTGTGCAAAATCATGAAAAATTGCTCTCTCTATATATATGTACACACACAGAGAAGAAGCAGGGAGACAAATTATTTTCTCGCCTTTTTTCACAGTGATGCTATTGCTGAGATTAGAGCTGTTTGTATTGAAGAAATCGGAGTATGGATGAAAATGTACAGTGATGCCTTCCTGAATGATAGTTATTTAAAATATGTTGGTTGGACGCTTCATGACAGAGTAAGTTTTATATGCACTAACATAGATCTCCAGAAGCATGCTCTTTTCATGTGCTGTGTTCTCGTTTAAATGCAAAAGAAAATTCTGCATTCTTCATATTTCTTTCTAGCAATATTGATTGTTAAATTATATTCAGTTGTACCTGGTTTTCCTGATTTATTTATGTATAACATTATTCATAAGTGTCTTTCTTCATATTACTTTTCCTCATCTCTTGAAAAGCTGTGAAGCCTTGTTATGGTCAGCATGAAAGAAGCTACTTAAAATGAAATACATATATTTATGTGGAATCTTCATAATTGTCAGAAAGAAATGTAGTGATAGTGATGGAATTTATGTTCTAATTTAGGCTAGTTCAAATTTTCCCCTTATGACTGGTTCTACTAACTTACAGTGGTGCCCCGCAAGACGAATGCCTCGCTAAACGAAAAACCCGCAAGACGAAAGGGTTTTCCGATTTTTTAGCGGCTTCGCAAGACGAATTTCCCTATGGGCTTGCTTCGCAAGACGAAAGCCCACAGGGAAATCTCCGGGGACAGCGGGGAAGCGCAGCGCGCCTTCTCCTCTGTTCCCGGACCTGTCCTAAAGGCTTGCGGTGGGAGGTCCGGGAACAGAGGAGAAGGCGCGCAGAGGAGAAGACATTATGTGTTGTCTTGGTTTATAGTCTGCAGTTCATTAGCACAGTTCTTTATATCTGGTATTATAGCAGCAATCCCCCCCAAAACTGGCAATGCTTCTGAAAAATTAAACTGAGGCTCTTGCCAACATGCATATTCTGTCTGCATTATTGGCCAGCAACATTATCCTGTTGGCTAATAATCATGTTCTGACAACCTGAGGATGTTGATCCATGTTTGAAACTAGATTACAGGCAGCAACCGCTTTAGGCATGTCAGATATGTGCATGGCCACACACACAAGCATCACACTGAACCTGGAAGTGACTCAAAAACGTTACAAAGAGGGGCGGGGGCAGAACAGGTGTTTGCAGGCTTTTTCAATGGTTTCAAATACACGTGATTTCTCATAAATGTGCAGTACCATGGAATGTAACCCCTATGGTAAATTGGGAGTTGCGTGGTGACAGAACAAAATTTTGAATACCAGGTTGATTAGTCATACCACCTTCCTTACAGTGCTCAAGCACCCATGCCCTGAGCTGGTTGTAGCAGGATAATTCAAACAGTTGGTACTGGTGGTCTATTATTTAAGGTGTAGATCTTCTAGCAGCCCCCTGTTGATCCCCTTTAATCTGGAAGCAGTAAAGGAGCAGTTGGCTCCTTACGTCTCTCGCTCTGACCTAGCCACTGTGATCCACGCGACAGTCACCTCCAGACTGGATTATTGTAACTTGTTCTACGTGGGGCTGCCCTTGAGACTGAGCCAGAAACTCCAGCGGGTGCAGAGTGCCGCGGCGAGATTCCTTACGGGGTCCTCGCTGTGGGATCACATTCACCCACTGCTATACCAGCTGCACTGGCTCCCGGTGGAGTACAGGATCAGGCTTAAGGTGCTGGTTTTAATCTTTAAAGCCCTATACGGCCTAGGACTCTCATACCTACGGGACCGCCTCTCCTGGTATGTCCCACGGAAGACCTTACAGTCTTCAAACAAAAACATCTTGGAGGTCCCGGGCCACATAGAGGTTAGGCTGGCCTCAACCAGAGCCAGGGCTTTTTTGGCCGTGGCCCTGATCTGGTGGAACGCTCTGTCACAAGAGACTAGGGCCCTGCGGGACTTGACATCTTTCCGCAAGGCCTGCAAGACAGAGCTTTTCCACCAGGCCTTTGGCCAGGGCACAGCCTGACTCCCTCCTTTGGCAATCCTCACAGAACTCTAGCCCAATGGTTGCCATTTGATTTGAAATGATTTTAGAATGAAATGATTTTAGAATGTTCTATCATTTTACTGTTGTTAGCCGCTCTGAGCGTGGCTTTGGCTGGGGAGGGTGGGATATAAATAAAATTTTATTATTATTTATTATTATTATTATTTCTGTGGTTACTCAGCAGCTGTATCCAAAGTTAACTGAAAATATCTGGAACTAAGTTGCACTGTTGCTGTAATTGCTGCTGCCCGCTTTACCTTTACCCCTTATATTAAAATGATGGCTATGGCTGTTTTCGGCATGGTATCAACTGACAGACTTTCCGTTCTGATTCTTCTCGATGGCCGCAGTTGCCGCAGTCTGTCTTAAAATGTGGATGGAGGGGGCCAAGCTTTCTCTGTATTTCAGCCATAATCAAAAGCTTGAATATTGTTCTGGGAAAAATCTTGTAGGAGTTTGAATTAATATATAGTAACAGTTTTTCCTGATGGTACATATTTGTTTCAGTTAGAGAACATGGCATTTCAATTTTTAAAAAGAGCAGTAATCATAGCAATAATGATGTCGTTGCCAATAGTGCTGCTGAGGGAAGCAATACCTCAGGAAGGCAAGACTTAGGAATGGTATGTGATACCCAAGCTGTTGAAATGATACTGCACAGTTCCAAATAAAAGAATTACCCTTCCAGTCCTTGTTAGTGTATAATATTGGATTGCTTTTAATAGTTACTTTTGGAGAGATTTATACACCACACTTCAATAAAATCTCCAGGGCAGCAGGAATTTATATATTTTGCCAATCCAATTATCCTGGGAGGAAATTAATTTGTTTGTTATGAAATCTGTAATCTTAGTGGATAGATGTGATTTTAGTGTTGTAAGTCATCCCAAGTACTTGGTGGAAAGATGACTAATATAGAAAATAAGTTTACAATTTTCTATATCATTAATGTTTAAAAATTTCATTCTGTAAATATTATATGAAATGAATGGTTAGGTCATTGGTGCATGATTTTCTTGAGGATTTGATTACTTTTAATGCTTTTGAATATGTTTTTATTTAGCAAGGCGAAGTGAGGTTGAAGTGTCTAAAAGCTTTGCAGAGTTTGTACACCAACAGAGAGTTGTTCCCCAAATTGGAGCTATTTACGAATAGATTTAAGGTAAGTGTGACATACTATGACTGCACAAAAGTTAACCTTCTTTAAAGTTATGTACAAACAAAATGTATCATGAAGCTTACATTTGTATAAATTGTTCTGGTTGCTGAGATGAGCATTTTTGAGCACTGTTAGACAACTGGCCTTTTAAAGTTTAAAATCTCATATGGAGCGTACATGACATAGTGTGTTACAGTCCAGTCTTGGTACTTTATTACTTCCCCTCCCCCAAAAAATGTGTAGTAAATTTCATTGGCTTATGAACAGGAATTTGCTATGGTCCACATGCTCTAGCAGGGCCCAGTAGGGTTTATATATTGCCTAGCAGCCTCTGTACTGAACATCCACTTCATATATACTGATGTATGACTTTTCTGTTCAATTTTTGGTACACCATTGCATGCAATACTTTTGATATATAGCTTTCTGAGGATGCTTTCATGTTGTTCCTACAGTGTTTTGAGGGGAAACAGCTTGTCATGTTTTACAGAAAAGTTTGCCTGTTAAGACTATTTAAATGTCTTCAGCTGTTTATTCTGAATTCATGTGTGTTCCGTCTTTCTCAGGATCGCATTGTATCAATGACACTTGATAAGGAATATGATGTTGCTGTAGAAGCCATTCGATTAGTCACATTAATACTTCAGTAAGTATGTTTTAAAGAAATACAATTCCCGTTTGCCAACAATATATTATACTTGCATTGTGTGATATAAAGTAGTGCATTGTCTAAAAAATAAGAGTAATAAGAATAATAATTTTACACACTGATGCTCCACTATAGCTATTTTTGTATTACAATAATCCTCAAATTTTATTTATTTATATTGCATAAAATGCTCTTTGAGTATCTCTGCCCAAAATGTTCAAGGCAACAGGCTCACCCTGTTTGTGAAAAGAGATCATACAAATGAGAGTGTACCTGATGCAGTTCCATCAGTTTTCCATGCTGTGTTTGACGTAAAATTACTTACTTAGGGAGCATAATAAGTTTAATTGCTGTGATCATTTCTGCACATCGGCAGGTACAATTCTCTCCCTTTCTGATGCTTAGCAATTAATTAAAGCACCTTCCTCGGGCTACAGCTTAGGCCTTGTTCATACATGGATGTACTTGATAATTTTAAGGGATGTTTTGCATTTGTAAGAGTCACTACAGATAGCAGTGTTATGTCCTCTCAGATGAAATACTTCTCAGTGGAGAACATTTGTGCCGTCAGCTGCAAGGCATTGCTGTATTTATACCACTTGATTGCTTAGTGCCTTTGTAATCAGTGCCTGCAGGATACTCGCCTGAGTTAATTAGCTACATTCAGTTAAATTCTACATCACTTTGAGTATAAATGCTGTCTTCAGGGGAGCCATGTCTGCTTAGGAAAGCCAGCACCTGTTCTGTAAAAGTACTTTGAGGCAATAGGCTGTGTCCAGAGAACTGAAATGGTAGTCCCTAAGGCTGCTAATGTACGAAGGAAGTAACTTTCACCGATTCCCTTCCCAGTGCGGCCCCTTGAAGCCCTAGATTCACCTGGACACTCATACACCTGGTGTATTCTATAAAACTAATTTTTACATGGGAAATAATTGTTGGTTTTAAAGTTGCATGGTGTATTTAAGCATCCCATGTCATTCATGTTAAATACCTTGGTTGAATTTTGAATAAGACCTAGTTAGGTTTTCATATATTATCTGTTCCAAATGTAATTTTAGGCAGATAGTAAAGCTGTAGCTGAGTGGTTTGATTCAGGAGGTATGTTTTGTTTTTTTCCAGTGGAAGTGAAGAAGCTTTGTCCAATGAAGACTGTGAGAATGTTTATCATTTGGTGTATTCTGCACATCGGCCTGTTGCAGTTGCAGCAGGGGAATTCCTTCACAAAAAGTAAGCCTATCTAATTTGTCTGAAGAAAATAGCAAAATATTGAGGAGAATCTAGAGAACTACCATTAAAGGCATGGTGCTTAAATGACTAAATTACTTTTATGCTACTTGCTTTTAGGTTATATTTAAAAGTTCTTTTCTATAAGACTTTATTTTAACAGAAAAGTGGCCCAAAATGTTATTTGTAAAACTGAGCCAGAATATGAAAAGTACTATCTTCTGTTTCTAGACTGTTTAGTCGGCATGACCCTCAAGCAGAAGAAGCACTAGCCAAAAGGAGAGGACGGAACAGTCCAAATGGGAATCTTATTAGAATGCTCGTTCTTTTCTTTCTTGAAAGCGAGGTAAAATTATGCTTTAAATTCCTTAAATTTTGCAGTCTCTTTCTTTATAAAAAATGTGTCTAATAAACTTGTTAATTTCCAAAACTATTCCGAGTCTCTTGCTTATTTAGTTCTGGCACTAAGATATGCTGACTTTGTTCCCACCTCATGTTAAGCTACGAATATTGTTTAACTATGGTTTAATGTGCACTATCAGCATTCTAGTATACGTGGCTCAGAAGTCCAAGCATTGTTTCTCCCTTGCAACAGAAGGGACAGGTTCCTCACTACAACTTTTTTCTCCTTCAGTTTTTAAAAAATCATCGCCCCTGTAGAATTCTGTGCAACTGAAAGCTGAAAGCTTACTCATTGCATTAGACATATATATTAATAGAGGTGGTATTCTATTATTTTGTTCTAATGAGCCAGCACAGCTACCTGTTTTTGATCTGCTAAGTAAAAATAATTTTGAAACTAAATATACTGTTTCAGTAACATCATAGTCCCTTTTATAGTATACCGTGGCTAATATATGAATGGCTAATTCATTTTTTGTCTTCATAATTGCACTAAATTTAATTTTTGTTTAATTTATCACAGAAGCAAATGTTTTCTTCAATCAGAAAGTGTTTCTCACAGATTGCTTAAATCACATCAGTTTATGAAAATGTAATACATAATACATGACTGTCATTCTGCCCCATGATTTCTACGAATTAACTGAAGCAAAAAAATTAATACATTAATTCATAACAGTCAGGCATCCTTAGTGCCTCACAAGACCCATGCACAGGGCTTTTACAAGCAGTGCTATCAAACTCCCTATTCTCCAGCCATGTTGCATCAGCTACAGCAGGGTAGGAATATAATGTCCGTATTCTTAATTATTGCACCACTTACATTCTTATAGAGTACTACTGACAGATATTGATTGGTATATGTGTCTGGGAGACCTTCTGGTCAATTATTATTCATTATTTCTAGTTGCATGAACACGCAGCTTACTTGGTGGACAGTTTATGGGAGAGCTCCCAAGAATTGTTAAAAGACTGGGAATGCATGACAGAATTGCTGCTGGAAGAACCTGTCCAAGGTGAAGAAGGTACGTATCACATTGATTTTATGAAATCAGCATAGCGTAGCCTGCTCTCTTCCATTTTGGGGCTCTGGAAAAATGAACACAAGTTGACAGTTGCCGATAGTCAGCAGATTGCTATATTTTTACTGCAGTAAAAGTTAAAATTTATCGTTATTTTTAAATACTTAAGCTTTCAATTGTACTGTCAATTCTGACTAAGTGCAAGGACCTTGTTTTGTGAAGTAGCTTGTAGCCTTCTGGGATCTTGAGAAGAATAATAACAATTTATCAAATCATATCCCACCCCTCTAATGTAAACACATCCCTTGGAATGACTTAAAAGACATGGTTGGCAGTTAAAAATAAATAAATAAATAATCCTGTAATGCAGGGTGGTCCAATTTTTCATACCAAGTGGGCTGCAAGAGTAATTTGACATGGAACCTGAGGGCTGCACACTGCCTTGTCGTACGGGGGGTGGGGGAGAGAATGACACCAATATTTGGCAGGGTCCTTAAGCCCTCCCACCTTCTTCCCATCTTGTGATAGGTGAAAAAGTGACTTAATTCCACCTTATCTCGGTGGGTCCATGCTTGCATTTCCCTAGCTTATTAATTGTAGTTCCTTCCAGTCCTTGTTAAGATAATCACTCACTCAACCATAGCTGCTGCTACTAGGACAGCATATGCCATTGTGGTGCCTTTAGAGGTGTGTAAAGCAGTTACCTGGACTCCTCCCAGTACGTTCACCAGGCATTAAAAAATTGATGCCTATTCTTCAGTTGAAGTAAAAGGTAAAGGTACCCCTGCCCGTACGGGCCAGTCTTGACAGACTCTAGGGTTGTGCGCTCATCTCACTCTAGAGGCCGGGAGCCAGCGCTGTCTGCAGACACTTCTGGGTCACGTGGCCAGCGTGACGAAGCTGCTCTGGCGAGCCAGCGCAGCACACGGAAACGCCGTTTACCTTCCCGCTAGTAAGCGGTCCCTATTTATCTACTTGCACCCGGGGGTGCTTTCGAACTGCTAGGCTGGCAGGCGCTGGGACCGAGCAACAGGAGCGCACCCCGCCGCGGGGATTCGAACCGCCGACCATGCGATCGGCAAGTCCTAGGCGCTGAGGTTTTACCCACAACGCCACCCGCGTCAGTTGAAGTAGCATTTGGTAAAAGAGTGCTACAGTGCCCTTCCTCAGCAGTTTTCCTTTCACAGTCATATATCCCACCTTTGTTAGGGCACTATTATACTTCCCAGCTAGATCACCTTCACCAGTAATGAGAAGGTTCCATTGGTACTGATCTGAAAGGTGGTTTTCCATTGCCGTTTTCCATTGTAGAAGATCATCAGGACTTCACTCTAGTTTTTGGCTGCAAAATTCACTTTTCAGTTGGGATAAGTGTTCCCTATTTTTCACGTACTGCTAGCTATGGTCTTAGCCAGGCATAGGCAAACCCGGCCCTCCAGATGTTTTGAGACTACAGTTCCCATTATCCCTGACCACTGGTTCTGTTAGCTAGGGATGATGGGAGTTGTACTCCCAAAACATCTGGAGGGCCGAGTTTGCCTATGCCTGCTCTTAGCTATATTTTTTCTTAGCAATATAGGTATTTTTTCTCTTTAGACATTGGTGTATCATTCCTAAATGAACTTTTCAGGTTGGGTTAGTAGATAAACTGAATTGTGGGAGCTGCCTACTTCCCTCAAGTTCTGTTACTACTTTCAACTACTAAGCGGAGCCATTTCCCAACCTAATGACCTTCTATAGGCAATGGAGAGCCACCTTTCAGATGAATACCAATGGATTGGAAAAACATCAAAGAGTGAACTAATCAGTTTTAAAATGCTCACGATGTTAAACAAAGATTCTGGGTTGTTGATTCTTTCATAGACTAATTGTCTGCATTTCATCAGCCCACTTTTAAATTCTTGTTATCTCTTTAGCGATGTCTGATCGGCAGGAAAGTGCACTTATAGAGCTGATGGTATGTACCATTCGACAAGCCGCAGAAGCACATCCTCCAGTGGGCAGGGGAACTGGGAAGAGGGTAAGTTATATTATTTTTCACTAAGTTCTTTTGTTCAGCTGAGTTATATTTATTTTATCGACATGCAAGTAGCTCCCCATTAGAGAACCAATAATTCAAAAACATGTGTTGAGAAATAGTATTTGAATAAAGACTATTAACACTTAAAATAGTACGTCATTGTCCTTTTACAAGGAAGCTCTTGTGACATGCGAGTTGTTAGGATTGATTTCCATTGACCAATGACAATTCGGCATTGTTTCTCTTCAGAATTCCCAGGGAGATTAATGACAGGAGAATCCTGGGGGATTTGCTGGTGGCAGCAGTAGAGATGGTTGCATTGACAGAGGTCTTGCATATACTGCTGCACCATGTAACCCATAGGCCAATATATTTGTTGGTGCAGGAGTGTAAGTGGTCAGCTATGCATTGCAGCACCAATGCACTCCAGTATGGTAGTTTCTTTTTGATTTAAAACAGGTTTCTGTAGCTTATGTCTTTCAATGCCAACAGCAGAATCTCTCATGTCCTCTGTCATGGTTTCTGATATGCGTTCACTGTCCTCCCTAATACTGGAAACAATGTAATGTTTGTGCTATGTAGAAACATCATGTTTGTCCAGCTCATAAGGAGTCTCAGCAACCCTGTTTTTTAGTGGTTTCAACTTAGTCTACAACTCACCACAGACTATCTGTTGTCCTCGAGTTCCTAAGCCTACCTGCTGTGGAATAGACTGGGACATGGGGCATCCCCCTTGACTGGAGGGCAGACTGCTCCATTAAATGTTGTGGCATCTTGTGAAGCTCACTTTGCCGGTTTTCTGGGGGAGAATCCTTTGATGCTGGTCAGGAATACTCTGAATTGTGTAGGTCAGAGTTGCGTTCCTCTGGTCTAGAAGAATAGATCCCAGCTTATTGGATAAAGGCATAATTTTGGGTTGCACTCTCAAGCATTTGTTGTGAGTGACCAATTTTCTTGAGATTTTTTTTCAAGGCATTCATTTTCTCCCTTCACTGGGTCGCATTGTGGGTGGTAGCATTGCTGGCACATCTCAGAAAGATGACATATTTAAAATTTTGCTCTTAACGTCTGTGAGGCTGTCTGCTAGAAATCAAAGGGTACAAGGGACTGGATATTCTGGGTCTCTTCATCATATTGGGCCATGCTTACAAGTGCTACCTTTGACATGCAAGAGTGCCCTTGAATGCTGACTTAAAAAAAATATCTCTGAACCTCTAACACTGAATTACTGCCTTAAAAATAATCCAATTTAACATGTACTAACATTAAGTCAACAGGGTTAGGCAAGGGGAGTAGGGTTGGCACAAAAATCATGAGACTTCAAGGCACCACGTTAATGGTTTGCCATGTTATTGACTAGAAGGTGCTAATTACTCTGAAGTAACAAACAGCTAGCAACAGGCTTTTTTGTCATGCTTTGAAGGAGCTGCTTTTTAGCTTCATGGGATTTCATGGTGTTACCATCAGAAGTGTGATTTTTTAAAAATCTTAGCCATTTTTAAACATGTTAGCTATGACAGTATTGGTTCCTCCCAAAATCTTATTATTTCCCACCTCTTTGACTGTTGCTGTGCATCTCTCCGCTGTACTTTGTTACTTTCCTATTCATCCCCTTATTGATACTATAGATGTTAACTTGACAGAGTATACTGCAGTTGCTTTGCCATGCAGTGCAGCAACTGTGAAACAAGGGATTCATTTCATTTTCTAGCCAATTTTGCCTCTCAGCTTTGTAGATTGGCAAGTGACTTGAATGGTGCAGTCAAGCCATGGTTAGGGAAGATGCCTCCTGCTGGAAGGATCAGTCAGGGTCCTCTGAAGACTGACCCTGCTTGTGATAGTTGGGTCATTTTTCTCTGAAAAATATTCTTCTCATTTGTAGCTTTTCTGGTGTTTGCTTTGTGTCCATTTATGAGTTTAGTGACCTTTTGCTTCCTCTTCCCACCTATCCTTCTGTCATTCGAACTGCTTTCTCAGGGTCTTCAGTGTTTTTTCCTTCAGTTCTTTCCCCTCAGACTTTCCCCTCCATCTCCCTATCTACTTCTCTTGTGTATGCCTCCATGCTTGTTTTTTTGTCCTCACCATTGCTGATCACTGGTTGACGAGGGAGAGTGTTTTGATCTACCCAGCTGGGTGCAAGGAAATCTGCTATTGGTGACTTGTAGTGCCCAGAGTTTGGCACACCCCATGTATTAGAGCAAGGTCACCATTTTGAGTCTTTGTGGGAGAATCAGCAGCATTGGCCACAATAGATCTGTGGTACCGTGTTATCTTGTAATGCCTGGCCAAAACATAACTTCATTTAATGGTTTGTTAGAAGTTAGCAAAACTTAGTTAAGCTACTGAGCAGGAGTCCGATGATCAAACAAGCCAT
This sequence comes from Podarcis filfolensis, assembly GCF_964270895.1. Taxonomy (NCBI): domain Eukaryota; kingdom Metazoa; phylum Chordata; class Lepidosauria; order Squamata; family Lacertidae; genus Podarcis; species Podarcis filfolensis. The sequence goes on along the minus strand of NC_139608.1, from coordinate 38,543,939 downwards.
GGGTTAAGAAACCATGGCTTAGCATACTGTGTAAACCAAGCCAATATGACATTGGTTGCTAAACACACTCTCTCTCTCTCTCTCTCTCTCTCTCTCTCTCTCTCTCTCTGTGTGTGTGTGTGTGTGTGTAGTGTGTGTATAGCTAGTATAGCCCTCAAAACAAGAAACTGAAAGGTGCACTTATAAGTTACATTGACAAGTGTTGCTGTAATAATTTACACTGCTGTAGTTGACCTGGCATTATTACAGTGGAGTCAGCTTTAATGCCATTTTAATAACTTAAAAGATTTTTTAACAATTTAGATGGTTGTCTCACTAATATAGTGCCTTCCCTGGTCAGTAGGTGCATTTTGTGCCACTTAGATTAAAAGATACTAATTGAAAAAGTTCCACTGATGCCTTTTTAAAATGACTTTGAAATGTTGCAGTCAAGAATTGTACTTTGTTTTGTAATATACTTCTAATTTTTATAGGTTTTAACAGCAAAAGAAAGAAAAACTCAGATAGATGATCGAAACAAACTAACAGAACACTTCATTATTGCACTTCCCATGCTACTGTCAAAGGTATATTCGCTAAAGTGTTATTTCTTAATGCTAGTTGCATAATTGCTTTTTGTCACCTGGGTATTTATTTTCCCTTTTTACTTCTCTCTGTTTCCAGTATTCTGCTGATGCTGAAAAGGTAGCAAACCTTCTTCAAATTCCTCAGTTTTTTGACTTGGAAATTTACAGTACAGGAAGAATGGAAAAGGTAATAGTATACCCAAATAGCTGTTCTGTTTAACTTTCAGGTGCCTGAATACCACTGATTTGTATTGATGTGTTTGTGTTAGATAAGCTGTCTAATGTTGCTTTTAATGTATGATATATTCTGTTGGAAGCTGCCCAGAGTGGTTAAGACAACCCAGGCGGGGCACAAGTAATTAATTGTTGTTGTCTTGTGGTACTTTCATGTTTAACTAACATATAATAATTTATAATACTATAATAAATGACCAGATTTCCTCTCTCTCTCACAGCATTTGGATGCCTTGTTGAAACAGATTAAATTCGTTGTAGAAAAGCATGTGGAATCAGATGTTCTTGAAGCCTGCAGCAAAACATATAGCATTCTGTGCAGTGAAGAATATACCATTCAGAACAGAGTTGACATAGCTCACAGCCAGCTCATTGATGAGTTTGTGGACCGATTCAACCATTCTGTAGAGGATTTGCTAAACGAGGTGCATTTGAAATCTCTTAATTATGTACCTTTTTTTTTGTATCCCAGAAAGCCAAATGAGAACTAAGTTAAGTATTAGGGGTGTAAAAAGCAAAGGGTCCAGACACAGAGGTGGGTGGGGGAAAAAATGAACGTATTTAGTTCAAAGCATTTAACTTTTATATCACTGCCCTTCTGTGATATAAAGTCTTATGGAAACCGTATCACTCATGAATCCTTGTACCTGAGATGCAGCCATGGCAGAGCTGAACATCTCCTGGGAGTTCACAGTGAGGTCTGCCAACTGTAGCAGTGAGTTTGAAGGGGAAAGGGAATGGGCAGCTTTTGTGCTTGGCACGTCTCCTAGTGAAGTTTTGAACTGAAGTTCAAAGCCTGAAGTTTTGAACGAGTTTTGACTCAGTTTGCAATGGATTCAGGCATTTGGAACAGGAAAATTTAGTTTCCAAAATGCACAGGATCTCAATTCTAATCTTAGTTGCCATCACTAATTGTAGGTAGGCTATACATGTATGGATTTAACCTCTTAACACTGTACCACTGTAAATTAAGCACAGTATAAAGTGTTCAGTCCTTGATCCAGTATGTTCTGTTTCCAGGGAGAAGAAGCCGATGATGATGACATATACAACGTTCTCTCCACTTTAAAGAGGTTAACGTCTTTCCACAAGTATGTGCCTTTGACATGTTGTTAGCCAAATCAATTGATGTAGTTACATAGCCAAGTTACACGTGATGCACAACATTAGAGAAGATATGAAAAAGTGATATGTAGAACAAAGGCTGAAAAGTGCTAAAGAAATTGGAAGGTTTCAAGTCATGTGTAGAACTTAAGCACATATTTTGGAAATACTTGATGAAATGTTCAGTGCCACTGAGCAAGATGGTTCTGAAACATACCCATTCTAAATCAAATCCTTGCTTTAAGAGATGATGCACAGTTGAGTTACTAATCCACCTAATCATAGCAATGATTTTATTGTAACAGAACAATTTTTGTTATGTTTTTATTTGGTATATTGATATTTTTTATTTTATTTTTACTACTACTTTCAGCGCTCACGATCTTACAAAATGGGATTTGTTTAGTAACTGCTACAGGTTACTGAGGACTGGAATTGAACATGGAGCTATGCCAGAACAGGTAATAATGGCAATGTGTGTTTAGTTTCTACTAAGGAACTTAAATTCCCTCTTCTAAAAATAAGTGCAAGAATAAGATTAATTGAGAAATACAATCTCATTTTTTGCAGAAATGTAATTTAAAGACTTCTGAGTTACACAGTACTTCATAAGGAATCCACAAGCATATAAAATGATAATTTTTTGTAGACAAGGCTCCAACATGGAATGTGTCTTCCCTGACTGTAGCAAGTTTTAACTTTGCATTCTTAGAAGAGAGCCTGACTCATTATGATTTATATTTTGCGCTGCTGATATAGCAATAGGCAGGGTTGTCTTTATCTGTAATAAAGAATTTGTCAATACTTCACAATTAAATGTTTCTCCAGCCACCTAATGCTTTCTTGTAATTCTGTGATGCCTCCTTGAGGTCACTTGTGGTGACGTTGATGTTGTGCTCTAGTAATCATAGCAATGTTCATATTATCGAACTAAAGCATTTCTAGTTTGGGAATCACCTGGCTGAAACCAGAAGTCAGAATACTCAGTATATGTTTCTGTACTGTCTAAAACTTGATCATTGTTTTAAACTACTGTGAAAGTCTCAGTTTTTATTTTCTAGCTTCAAAGATAAGTAAATGGCCCCTAAAGTATACTAAAATAGGGGGGATAAAATAACAACACTTTAAAAGTGGATTATACAACCTGTTGTTCCCCCACAAAAAACTATTTATGTTCCAAATTGCATAACTTTGCACTTCTGTCTTCATTTTATGTCCATTTTGTTTCAGATAGTGGTGCAGGCTCTTCAGTGTTCCCATTATTCTATTCTCTGGCAGCTGGTAAAGATAACAGAAGGATCTCCTTCAAAAGTAAGAAACATTTGGATTCTAATCTTTCTGAAGGTGTTGTTACTCATTTGATTCTGCTGTGCTCTCCACTTTGTGTCCTTCCATGTATCATTGCATGGTTAGTTTTGTTTAGTATTTCTACAGTGTAGCAACTCATATAGCTGTGAACAGGAGTGAGGTAGATAGAGATTTTTAAAAGGAATTAATTTGAGTCCAGGATTTTCCCTATATATTAAGTGAAATATTAATGCATTTGCACTTGCTTTTGCTAAAAGAGCAGAGTTTCTCAGACTAGCATCTCATCTAGACACTGATAGAAAATGTATCCCAGGCTGAAGCAAAGTTTACATGTGCTAGTTTGCTATCTTAGCTGGAACAGAAGAACAAGATTTAACTTCTTGAATGTGCTTCAGAAGTTATTGTTAAGCCTTGTCAATTTGATTTATCCATCATAATCTCAGATTCTTATATGAAGGCCTTGCAGCTTCCTCACAGACTCACTATAACTACCCTCTGCATATCAAGTTTAGGAATAGTTACCATGGAAAAATCAAGATTACAGTGCAATTTTCTCCTATTACCATACTTCTTCATGTGAATTACGGCCTGCCTCTAAGGGAATGCTTGATAAGCAAATCAAGCTACCTCTTTAGTCCTTTGTACCATCTGTTATCTTTTGGACACTAAGTGATGCCTGTCCTGTTCTCCCGTGCTTTTAAGAGGTTTTTAAAGAGCCTGTTCATGGTTGCAGCTCTTATATTCTTACCCTTTCACTTTTAACTTGCTGGCTGTGTTTTAGAACTATAGATTATTCTATTGTTTTTATTGATGAAGCACCCTTGAAGCAGAGGATCTTTCTGTTATTTTTGTTTGTCTGAGCGCATATGTAAAGGTATGAACTTTTCAATCAAGGTATTAGTCATATCTGTTCAGTGAGCTTTCTGGTCTGCAGCAAAAGTAACATCCATTCTCTGTGTTATACCTCATTGCTCCCTGATGTCTTAACTTGCTAATTTTGAGAATGTATGTGATTATGATGGGCTTCATGGATAGTAAAGCTTCCTATTTTTGCAGAGTTAAGGCCAGAATAAGTGCATCAACAGTCTCAGAGGAAAAGATTCATGATTCTCATATTGTGTGTGTGGTGTTTCTATTTTGATTTTTTACCTCATGGGGAGCAAAGCAGCTTGGGAAGGGGAGAGGATTGAGTAGCCCCATCTGCTGAAACTGGCAATATTCCACAAATTTTTCACTTTAAAGAAACACACACAAAACTCCCAAATATTGTTTTGTTAGATTATACAAATTAAATTTTCCTGCCCCCTCATACTATATGCCTGTTACTTGGGCTTTGGTTTTAACAGATCTCTGTAACTTACTGTTACATTTTTAAAAAGTGATTCTGAACCACCTTGCAGGCCTTGTCTAGGCCAAAAATTACTTTATTTATAAATAGTGTAATTTGGTTTAGTTTTCTTTTGTCTTTCTGTCTGTCTCAATAGCTGTCTTGGTGGACTGGGAGTTTATTCAGTAATCCTACTATAATCCTTTTTTATTTTGGTCTTGACTAGACAAACTTTGATTAATATGTAAACAATTAATTTCTGTTTAATATTTGCTCCAGGAAGATTTGTTGGTGTTGAGGAAAACAGTGAAATCATTTCTGGCTGTTTGCCAACAGTGTCTATCAAATGTAAACACTCCAGTCAAAGAAGAGGTAAAAGAAATTTCAACAAATTTTCAACATGTCAAACTTAAGTAAATATTTTAAAGCTGTGTTTTACACCGTGTTAAAACAACACACACATACACACACACGCACACAGTCCTTGATTAGCATGAATAATAAAATCACAGACATGTTAAATTTTGCAAAAGTGTTTTGTTTTTTGCCTACCAAAATCATTTTTGTTTGTTGGGGACAACTTTCACAGAGGATGAATATAATTAGCCACAGAGTCAAAGATGCTTTAATTTTATGTGACTGGATTCTGGATGAAGATTAAGTATCTTCATTGCAAAGAGCTTGTTTTTATCATGTCATGCAGCACAAAAATTAGATTTCCTTTATTTTCATCAGAACTTTAAATGTACTGAAGGAATTAATTAAAATTACTTGCAAGTAACCTCAAGAACTAGGTGTCATTTCAGAATTCAGTGGACAATTCATTCCCTTGCCGCTTCCTTCCTTTTATCTCCCATAAGCACTCAAGTTTAATGTAATGTCAAAACCACTCTCATTGAATTCAGGAGTTCACACTGTACTTTTAAAAAACAACTAAGTGTACAATCTAGAATAATTCATGGAAATGTGACAACACCAGACACACAGATATTAATTTGTGGAGGCGGGGAAGGTAAATTATGCCATTAACATCTTGATTGGTTTGGTTCATGAAATCTATGATATTATTTTTAAGCTGCTCTTGAATGGTGCATAGGCATTAGGATGGAATAGGAATCTCTTTCTCGATATAGATATAGATACACACACGCACACACACACACACCTATTTATAGTAGCTATTACACACCTTTTCTTCAGCTCTCTGGGAAGTAATGGCAAGGATTTATTACCCATTCAGTTTTGAACCTTTTCAACATGTACACCCCAGTTATTGCTGAAGAATAACTTAGAGAAGTCAATAATAACTTGCTGCTTCATCTAAAGCAGCTTTCCTTAGTTCAGCATTGCCCTTTATTAGCAGTTCTCCTCTGCAACAGCTGAATTGTGTGATCCACCAAAATACTTGTGTTGAAATCTCATGCTTCAAGTTGTTCATTTGGAATCTGAGCCTTTCTTGATGTCTACAGAGTGATTGATTGCAGTTATTTTGTATTCCAGGCTTTCATGCTGCTCTGTGATCTGTTGATGATTTTTAGCCACCAGCTAATGAGTGGAGGCAGGGAGGGTCTTCAACCTTTGGTGTTTAATCCAGATTCAGGACTCCAGTCTGAACTCCTTAGCTTTGTAATGGACCATGTCTTCATTGACCAGGATGATGAGAATCAGAGCATGGGTAAATGTTTGTTATCTTGATTTATACTTGCACATAGCTTCAATAACAACACGCCTTACCCATTTATCATGTTTATTTCATTTATGGGCTATAATTTCCCCATATTTATCTTTCCTTATCAGTGGTTTTGTCTTCTAAACCCCGTTTCTAGGTTACTTTATGGGAGTGTGAAATGTGGTATCATTAGTAATTCTTCTGTTTCACAGAGAGGATGAGCATACCACAAGCTTGTAAATTAGAGATTGAGAACCTGTGGCTTTCCAGATTACTCCAACTCCCAATAGACCTAGGCAGTATGACCAGTGATCAGGAATGATGGGAGTTGTAGTCCAGCAACATCTGGAAGGCCACAGTTCCCCCATCATTGTTGTATATGCTACCACTCATTGCACACCAGTGTCTTACAAGTAATATCAGAAGTGATTATATTGCATTGATAGTGTTTTGGTGCATTCAGTTGGAGTATTGCTTAGGAGGGGTATCTTTATTTTTAGATCTTATGATTTATGTGGAAATTGTTCAGTTTGGTTGTGTATTTTTTAGGTATTTTTATTTATTGTCTATGACTGCTTTTATTTGTGCTTATATAAATATTTTATGTTGTAAGCTGCCTTGGTCATAGTTTTAACTATAGAAAGGTGGCAAACAAATAAAATTATGATTAGTAAAAGAAAACAATTTGAGATTGTAATAATTTTTCATAGAATTTCAGTTCGCTATCCTTCCTTTAAAAAAAAAACTTGCTTGATATTCTTGCCACCTTCACATGTAATAATAATCTATGGTTTCTCATGATGTGCATAAGCTATAGGAAGCCTTGGGCTCACATGCTTTCCCATCACCACTTTCCATGTAATGGATGAGGAGGACTTTGAAAGCATTTATTTTCAGTTTCATTTAACAACAGGTCATTGTATCATCCAGATGTAGAATTGTGTTCAAACTAACCACAGCTAGTTCAAACAAGACAGCTCCAGTAAGTAGGGTTTGAAGTTGGCTTATCTGAAACTGCCCACGGATAACATTAACCACAATTTGTTGTGTCAGACAGCATGACTGTTATCTAAAACTCAAACTAAAAGCTTCTGAGGACCTCCTCCCAGCCACAGGGTGGAGGGAGTGTGTGAGCTAAAGCCTGCTGTTTCTCATGCATATTTCACTAAACCATGCTTTATTATGATGTGCAAATGCAACTACTAGACTAGTCAAAATGTCAAATTTGGGGCTTGGTTACAGTGAGAGCTCAGCTTCCAGAGTTCAAACTCCTACCAATACTCATAATTCATTTTCACCAAATTGCTGTCTGACTGTGATCCCACTTAAACCATCCAGTCATATTTTAGTGAATTGTATTGAGTGCCAGCTGAATTTGTGAAGTAGAGTTCAATGTCAGTTTCAAAGGTAACAAATATTTTTATTGCTTTAATGTCTAGAGGGAGATGAAGAGGATGAAGCTAATAAAATTGAAGCTTTACACAAGAGAAGAAACCTTTTGGCTGCCTTTAGCAAACTTATAATTTATGATATTGTAGACATGCATGCAGCAGCTGATATCTTCAAACATTATATGAAGGTATAGTTCCATAATTGTTTCATTTCTCATAATAATATCAGATTTGTGCTGTGAACTGCATTAACTTCCAGCATGTGGTTTTGCCTTGTTTTGAATGATACTCTTATTGGACAGCGTTAGTACTTTGTCTAGTCTTAATTATCCTTGAATCCTGCATCGCAGGGGGTTGGACTAGATGACCCTTGGAGTCCCTTCCAACTCTATAATTTTATGTTTAATGAATCCTGCAAGATTTTTAGTAATAATACAGCTGAAATATATTGGTGTGTGGGAGTGATTGCTAGCTCTTTGGCCCAAACAATGTGAAACCGACTAACCCTATCTATAGGAAGCTTCCATTCATAGAAATAGAGTGCCACTCATGGAAACAGTCCTTCCATGAGCAGAGTTCTTATTCTATGTATGGAAGCTTCTTCCATTGAAGGGGCAAAGAGTGTGAATTCAGCCCTCTGATTGACATCCAGTGACACGTTAGGGCTTCCTCTTCCTCTCCTCCCCCACTGCAGCACATCACAAATCCCTAAATTCACTATAAAGCATTGTCAACTGAAGGGGAACAGAATACAGTGGTACCTCTGGTTATGAACACTTTGGGTTACGAACTCTGCCAACCCAGAAGTAGCTGCTCCTAGTTGTGAACTTTGCCCCAGGATGTGAAGAGAAATTGCGCACCGGGAAACCCCATTAGCAAATCACGCCTCAGGATGAGAACGGTTTCAGCTTAGGAACGGACCTCTGGAACAAATTCAGTTAGTAACCAGAGGTACCACTGTATAGAAAGAGTACATAAAATTGAAGATAGTCAAGACTAAATGTTACATGTCACAACTAAAAGAGTGTTTTTTTTCTCTTTCTTTTAGTACTACAATGACTATGGGGATATAATTAAGGAGACACTGAGTAAAACAAGGCAAATTGATAAAATTCAGTGTGCAAAAACCCTCATTCTCAGTTTGCAGCAGGTAAGAATCTTAGGCATCAAGAATTGTAACTTGTGATATTTATTACATGGCAGCTGACACCCATGTATATGCTGCAGACTTCCATTTGAAACACTTGTGTTTAAAATTTTAACCATTCAATTCTTTCTTTCGTTAGCTGTTTAACGAGCTTGTTCAAGAGCAAGGTCCTAACTTGGACAGGACATCAGCCCATGTCAGTGGGATTAAGGAGTTGGCCCGAAGGTTTGCTCTTACTTTTGGCCTGGACCAGATCAAGACGAGAGAGGCTGTAGCCACGTTACACAAGTGAGTGGCAAGGGATACATTAAAAGGCACTTAACCTGTGTGAGAGATTTTTAGTGTGGAATCGTGTCAGTTTGTCAAATAATAACAGCAATTTGCTGTTCTTTCTATTTATGAATTCAGCATATATGCTTATGAGAAATATGCTGGTGTTGGAGAGAAACACAGAAATTTGTTTGTATTAGGTTTATATTTTAAAATCCTTGACTAGTCTGCCTCATCAAGGATGTGGGATGTATAGCAATTCCATCTCCCTCTCTAGACTCGGTCAGATTGGGTGGTAAACATTTGACTTCTGGTGCCTAAAGTGACAGAAATTGTCTCAGTGGCTTGGGGTGCCTTTTATCACCTTTGACTAAGAGCTCAACTGTGGCAGTACATGGACAGATAAATGTCCAAATAACAATTATTCATGCCCTGTTGTCCTACTTAGATTGCAGCAGTGCATTATATATGGTGATGTCTTTGAAAAGAGTCTAGAAACTTCAGCTGGTCCAAAACCAGGCAAGATTTATTAACAGGAACTGACCAATATGCCTATGTTACGTCCCTCATTTTTCATATGCACTGGCTGCCAGTATGTTTCCCAGTCCTATTCAAAGTTTAGGCATTACCTTTTAAATCCTAAATGGCTTCGTGACACAGGGTACCTGAAGGATTGCCTCCTCCTATGTATACCAGACTCTAAAGTCATATTTAGAGGCCCTTTTCCACATTCCCCTGTAGAATGAAGTTTGATGGGGGTGGGATACTTGAGGGAGGGCTTTTTCAGGGGTGGTGCCCTGGTTGTGGAATGTCCTCTGTAGAGAGGCTCACTTGACACCTTCATTATACTTCTTTTAGTACCAGGCTTTTAAATTTCTTAAGCTCCTTTAGTTCTTTTTAAAAAGTTTGCTGGTGGTGGTTCAATTATTTGTTGTGGCTATTTCCATTTCCTTATTTTGTTTTGTTTTTTGAAATATGGCTTTTATGTTGAGCTGTTCACTGCACAGAGAGTATTAGTTATTGGGCGGTATAGTGTTGCAAATAAATCAGTTATGTCCTTTGAATTTTATTACAGAGATGGCATAGAATTCGCTTTTAAATATCAGAATCAGAAAGGCCAAGAATATCCTCCTCCTAACCTTGCTTTCTTGGAAGTACTTAGTGAATTTTCTTCTAAACTCCTGCGGCAGGACAAAAAGACAGTGTAAGTACTGTTTTGCTGATTGTATGCTTATTTTGTTGTTGTTTATTCAATTTATATACCACCCTTAATCTGAAGATTCCAGGGCAGTGTACAACATTAAAAACATGGTCACAGAAAAATCATAACGCCCCCCACCCCCCCTTTTAAAAGGCCATTGATTAATGGTTTAATGCCTAGCTAAAGAGGAATGTTATTGATCTGTATACAGGAAGCTAAGAATTATCTGCTGTTTGAAATTACGTGTAATGGCAATTTCTGTAATTGGCTTTGGAATCCACAAGGGTTCAAACTGTTTGGATTCTGGGAACTATGGATTATCTATTCTTAAAACCATGTTCCCATAGCATCCTGTCTCATACTCTGAAGCAATGTAGGCAGGTAATAAACAAATAATGTACCTTGACTCTAGAAGAGGAGGCTGTCCTCTTTGTGAGGGTTTGGGGAGCAAGAACTGGCAAGATCTCGTGAGTTGGACTGCTTCTACAAGCTAGGTCTTCAGGCTCAAGTCCCTTTAGTTTGTTTGTGTGCTAGCTTGAGGATGCTGAAATTGTATTCTGACTATGCATAATGCTTTAAAAATGGCTTCTTCTCCCTAATTTAGATGATAAATTATTTGCACATAGGTTTTGCAGATTTTTAGTCCTTGTATATATGCTTAGTACATTTGTGAACACATTGTAAATAGTAATATTAAAAGGTAGTTTGGCTTCACAAAAGCAATACAATGGTACCTCGGAAGTCAAATGGAATCCATTCCGGAAGTCCATTCGACTTCCAAAACGTTCGGAAACCAAGGCGTGGCTTCTGATTGGCTACAGGAAGCTCCTGCAAACTGAAACACTCACTTCCGGGTTTGTGGCATTTGGGAGCCAAAATATTAGACTCGCAAGGTGTTCACGAACCAAGCTACAACTATATTGGGAATAAATCTAATCCTTATGTAGCAGCTTTGGTTGAAAGAAGACACTGGGCAGTTGACGAGGATATACTGATCTTTAAATAAATATTATTCTCTTGTATAACCTTGCACAGCCCGAGCCTGCATATTCTAAATCTGCATATAAATATTGCCAGCTGCAACAACCAGAAAATTTCTGCTGCTCTTGTGGATGGGGAAAAAATGAAACCAAGTAGCTAAGGGAGTCTTATTTCATAGTGTTTGTGTGTGCAGTTTTGTTAATATGTTACATGTGCACATGGGAATCCCTATATGTGTCCACCCCACATAACCCCACCCCCCAAATACATCAGTTTTTAGCTATTGGCAGGAAAACTTTACTCCCTTACAAACAGTCAGGGTAAATTTCCCTCTGAATGTACATGACCCTAGTATTATGCAGAACATCTGATGGCTAATTAAGGCAGAAGTGATACTGTGATTACAAAAGCTATTTTATTCATATTTTATTTATTTATCCTCTCGCTGTCTTCTCCTGCCACCAGTCACACTTACCTGGAGAAGTTCCTAACAGAACAGATGATGGAGAGGAGGGAAGATGTATGGCTTCCACTGATTTCCTACAGAAATTCATTAGTTACAGGTGGGGAAGATGATAGGATGTCCGTAAATAGTGGAAGCAGTAGCAGCAAAGCCTCTTCAGTGAGAAATAAGAAGGGCCGGCCTCCGCTTCACAAGAAAAGAGTTGAGGGTAAGTAGGGGTTTGAAGAATGCCTGTTACTTTGTGGACCAGATTTGCACCTGACAGAAAAGTGAAACTTGCTTTGACTTCATGCTGTTGAAATAGACCTCAGGATATGAGAGTGGCATCTCTTTTTGGAACATAATTTGACAGCAAGGGAGTTAAGGGTCAAAATTTAAACAACCCATTATTTAGGCAGAAATAGAAAAAGCAAAAAATAAAAAACCTTCCAGGCCTTTTCACAGAAGTTAGTCAAAGCTTTCCTGGAGATTCTAGTGGCTTTGAATCTCATTAAAAGTCCTATTTTTTCATTGTATGAATAAAGCACTTTCATAAAGTTACTTCATATTGTGCATAGGTAGCTTCTAGTACACAGATCTTTCTTTCTTTGTTTATAAGATTTATTACCCACCCTTCACCATAGGGTCTCAGGGCCTGTTACAACAACATATTCAATTATAAAAACAAGTAATACAGTTCTAAACAAAAAGAGAATAAGATAGATTAAATCAAAGAGATGTATCCTACAAAACCAAGTAACTGTCAAAAACCAGGACATACAGGTATCTTCAGCATAAGTGAGAACTCTGTAGGGAGTTTGTGGGAAGTTCCACAATTTATGGGTTGCCACAGAGAAATCCCTCTTCTGGGCCACTATTTCCCTGCACTTGTGCAGGTAGCAGAACTACTGAGAGAACCCTTCTGCTGATCTTAACACCCAAGAAAGCTTGCCGGGATTAAGGTGGTCTTTCAGATATTTGCAGTATTGAGTTTGTCCGATCTTTTCGTATTTAAAGGTTTTATTGATATAGAGAGCAATTGGCAGGTCACAAAACTATAAAAGCAAACATTGTGGCATATAAATTTTGTTTTCTCTTAGGTAAGATTCCCAGGATGGGGAAATAATCTGTTTAGACTGAGATTAGGCTGGGCAAGACTGCTTGCAAGTTTATCCTGTTTCCCAAACATCTCCGCTTGAGATGTTTGAAAAACTGACTAGACCAAATCTTGTAGGGACCTTCTCTTAGTGTAGCAATAGAGGTAATTGAGTAAATGTGTGTACACATGCTTCTACTGAAGGTATATCAGATGGGTTTGTTTCCACATGCGAGAGAAGGAGGAAGTAAGAGCAGTGAGAATGTAGAAAGCTTTGCAGATTTTTTAGAGTAATCCTAAAAGGTCAATATACTGCTTGTATCAAGAAGTCAGGCAAATTAGTGGATTTGGGGGAATGACACAAAATTCACTTGCCAAGATCACCAGATGCTATATTTATATATTAAACAGATTGGTATGAAATATTCAAAAAAAATATATCCTGCAGAGCATCTTGCTTAAGGTTTCACAATCAGTTGGGTAGGAGATTGGGGTTCCTCAATTATTATTTTGTTATTTTGCAACGTCTATGCAGCTTTTCAAAACCGGTTTATTATGAAAAGGTTATAAACAAAGAACACAACAAAGTAACATAATTAGAATCTAGCACAGTAAGTTTAAGAAACAAAAAACATAAAAAACATAAACACTCTATCAGTCAAAGGAGATAAGTCCTTTGGTTCATGTCTCAAATTAACCAAGAGATTTATATAGTTGTAGAGGTGGGAGGAACCATGATGTAAACACCATATGAAAAAAATCCCCTATAATGCTGAAATCCTAATGCCTACAATATGTCTGTGAAGAAAATAGATTATGCAATAAACATTTCTGTTGTAGAGCTGGTGTCTTTTTAATGGCACAGAAGTAATACATTAGAGCTCAACCTGAAGAAAAATGCTAGATTTATTAATCTTCATTTGTTCAATGTGACAGAAAACTAAATTTTTATAAACTGTTTAAAATAAATGGTATATTATCTGCACAAGTTAAAAATGGGCAATAGCACTAAACCTTTGTGGTGTGTAATAGTTTATTATCTTTTGTTAGATGAGAATATTGAAGGCTCCTGGCTGAATAGAAATGACAGCATCCAAACTCCAGGTGCTCTACAGACTCCACAACTCACATCAACGGTGCTGAGAGAGAACACTCGGCAAATTGGGGAGCAAATTCAGGAACACGAGTCAGAACCTGGATCTGAGCAGGATTTTTTGCACAAGTATGTACCAATGAAATGCTTCCATTGTAAAAAGAAATTCCTATTTAAAATGCTGCTGGAATGAAAATTCTAAAGCTTAATTTAAAAACTCACTTTCATAAAACTAATACAAATGCAGTCTTCCTATTCTTTGTGTTTTTGAAATGAAACAAAGGAATTTGGCAAGGGGGAGTTTAGTGCAGAGCTTCCCAAGTATTCTTTATTGTTTGTTTAAAATTATCACCAAGTTATGACTGGCAGCACAACTGTCCCTTTCTTCTAAAAGACAAAACAAAAGATTTCCAGACAAAAACAGAACTTGTGATAGATAATGCAATCACATTCCACATGGCAAAAACAACCAGGGTAAAGTATTGTATTTTTCTGAGGCACAAAATATTGTGCTTTAAGTGCTGCACCCTGGAAGAGTGGAGCCAGTGTAAAAAAAATGAGGGGGGGGTATTCTACTTTACTATTACGTTTTTATCATTTCATTCCTCCCAGGAGCTAGGAGTGGGATACATTGTTTTCTTCCCCTTGCCCTTTTTATCCACACAAGAACCTAGTGAGGTAGATTAGTCTAAGAGATGGTAACTGGTTCAAGGTAACATCAAAATATGTCGGGCATCCATCCTGTGACTGAATGACCATATTCTCCAGTCCTCAGATGCAGATATCTTGGCTGGGCCAACAGAAATTAGAAGACTTAAGTCGAAAGGACAGGACGGGAATGAGCTACATGAAAGGACGAAGTGGTGTAAGGCATGCAGTGTAAGTATTCAGATCCCAGTGCTGAATTAAGTTAGATATACACTAATAATTCAGTGATCTGTAAACGAAATTTGGTTAGTTGTATTAGTAGCCACTTGGCTTCCAGCAACTCTAGAAAGATATACAGCACACACAAACAAAGCTATGATGTGGAATAAGGCTTGCCACAGTATGCGTAGTAACTGACATTTGGATTGGTAAACACCGTTGAGCACTACAGGTGTACAGTGTACTTGTGCAACAGTGATGGTAGTCTCTTCTGATGGTTAAAAGTTGCATTAATGGAACTTGTTGCAGGCCCTAGTTCATATCATGGGTTGGCTTATCTTGGGTTGTTTGCATGTGATTGGTGCTGGAGTACCTAAATTATAGAGCTGAAATGGTGTGCAAGCTTCTGTTTTCTGCTGAACAGAATTAAAGTACATTAAAAGTATCAAGAGCATACCTAAAGGCTTAACCACAGGGGTAAAAGGGTAAAGGTAAAGGTACCCCTGCCCAACCACAGGGGTACAGTAGGCCAATTGTGTTGAGCAAGTGCTTTAGCAAATATCTGCATCTCAGCGGTAAAAAGCTTTTCTTTTTTTATTATTTTAAAATTGAGATGAGGCATTTGCACTTATGCATCAATTGTGCTCCTTCTGGGGTAGTTTGTCCATCTTTGGTCCCCACCCTGCACTCAGCTCTCACCTGTGACTCCTAGAAGCTGTCAGGCTGTGTCAGGAACAGCTTTGACTGGCCAGCTAAACCAGGTGAGGGTAAACTATGGGTCTCAAACCCTTGGTGAGTTAGGGACTCCCCTGCATGCAAAGATAGGCTCCAGCAGATTGAGTGGACAAGACCAATAGTGGGTCCAGTGGTCAAGAAGGCAGTTTCTCCACATGCTGTAGAGGGAAGTGAGGGGCAGGTGGGGCTTGTCAAAGATGTGAAGGTAGCCCATGTACGAGAAGGAAGACTGTTCCTAAATCTCTGCTGCTTGAGGGATATCCTTGGGAGAAGAAAAGGCTAAGGGGTAAGCCCTACAGAAATCCAGAGCGGAGTCCCAAAAACAGTTGGATGATGCCTTATATTCCTCCTTCTGGCAACTCCTGTAGCCAAACTAGTGCCAAACGTATTTCCCTTCTTTCCTTTGGACCACATCAGTGAGGCAGAGTAGGTAGTATTGTCATTGGGGCAGCTGATGAGCTCCTTAAGACTCTGCCTAGGCTTGCACCCCAGGGAGGTAACTTCATTTCTGCTAACACAGTGGTTTCACTTCAGCCCCAGAGCTGCACCCCATTGTCTCTTGATACAGACAGATGCCAACAGTATCCTATGCTTCAGTCTGTATCTACCCAGGAAGACCAGCAATTATATGTTTGATCTCATTACCAACATATTCATATTCCTTTTTTCTCCCAACAAGGCGGGGTCTAATGGAGGATGATGCTGAGCCCATCTTTGAAGATGTAATGATGTCTTCACGAGGCCAGTTAGAGGACATGAATGAAGAATTTGAAGACACCATGGTCATTGATCTGGTCAGTAAATACTCACTTAGTGGCTTTTCAAAGACATCTGAAGACAAGCATGTTTTAGGAAGGTTTTAATTTTTGGTGTGTTCCTTTATACTTTGTTGAAAGCCGCCCAGTGACTGGGGTACAAGAATTTGCTGCTGTTGTTAGTCACATAGGAGTACTGTAATAGAAATTAAAAATATAGAGCTCGTTTGAGCTCTAGGACACCTCCTCTGAGTTGGCTGCCACGGTTTTGAGATGAGATCGTTCAGAGGGCTTGCATGTCCAAACTTGCCTTGGGGGTTCACAATCTGTTTTTCTCTCTCTCTGTATTTGTGCTTTGTTAGTATGCTCTGTCTTTTTTCTTAATTTTATTGCTTGGTTGTTGTTTTTTCTATAGTAGGTTGGGCTCCCTGCCCCCCTGGTCTCCTATCCTGAGCTATCTCTCACTTCTATATTCAGGGATCTCTTCTTGTTGGTTAAGTGTTGCTCCTGAATTGGCAACAAAAGTTGCCATTTACACCACTCACTGTTCAGATTGCTCTTAATTCACATTAGTTGCTGTTAGTGCTAGGAATAGACAGAAAGTCCTTCCTAACGCTTGCTGTCTTGGCTGCTCCTGCTGCCTCTGACAATGACAAAGTATTTTTTTTCCAGCCCCCTTCAAGAAACAGACGAGAAAGAGCTGAATTGAGGCCAGATTTCTTTGACTCCGCAGCTATCATTGAAGATGATTCGGTAAGATTTCACAAGGTATTGTTTGCCACTTGGAGCTGCAAAGGATTCTTCTGTGCGTAACTTTTGTTCTCAATTATCTTTCCCAGGGATTTGGAATGCCAATGTTCTGAAGTCTGGTGAAGACACTATACAAATGTGGAACTCTGTTCTTTAGAGCTCAAGGCCTATATACTGTGATAGCTTATATGAAAACCACATTTTTGATGTGATTTGGTTTGATTTTTAACCAAATTATTAAGGTCATTTCCTTTTTGTAATGAGAGAGAAGAGGAGCTTCTTAATGAAACAAGGAATATTGGCCAGTCACCTCAGAAAGGCTGACCTACAAATCATTTGTTTCCCTGTCCTTGACAGTCCTAATGCAGGTTTTTTTTCCTGGATGGGGAGAAGCTTTTAAATTAAAACAGTTAAAAAATAAACACTGTTCTACACATTTTCAGAAAACATTGAATGAAAACAAAACTTTTTAACTTTATTTTTCTGCTGTACAACTTCAAAATGTTTTAACATTTGCCTTTTTATGTTTTAGAAGCTAGCCATTTTATTAAATTTATGCCTGTCAGCCATTGACCAGCAGTGATGCTATCAGCAGGCCATCCTGGCTGGAGAAGTGTTGTTAAACGCACTGGATGTGACTAGCAGTATGGTACACTTCTAGATCCTCTCTGACCATTGAAAGTGGAACACTCTTGCAAAAGAGGCTAGAAGTCAGGTGTATGCATCTCTGCCAAAAAGTCAGATTCTGAAAAGAAAAAATCCCCAGATTTTATACTTCTGAGAAGATTTATTTTTTATTTATAAGAGGGCATAAAATAAGAGATGTCCATAAGCCACTTTTCCAACAGACGCTGTGTAACATTCATTTTATATAGCACTAGGGGAACACACAAACAGCACATTTTCTATTGGTACTTGTTCTGTGCATTTTTAGCAACTTATACCAGCAAATAAAATATTCTCAGAAAAACAAACCAGTGGTTCTAAAGTAATCTATTTGCTGTTTCTACTACCTATCTCATGGCCTGTCAGATCTGAGGTACAAAAGCAGCAACTTTCCTGAGGAATGCAAATCACCGGGTGGGGTGGTGGGAGGAGGGAGACAGAAGTCACACTTGCATTTTCAAAGCAATTTTAACTGTACCATAGAGAAGTGTCTAACTTTCCATGCCGTAAATACCCTTTTGTGCTATTTTTGTAAATTAATTTTGCCAGTTAGATTTACTGTATGTGCTGCATAGAAACTTGTGCTTAGATGGTGACGTTCTTAAGCTTACAATGGAATACAGCTACATTCTCAGTGTTAACTGTGCATTATTAAGAGTAATTATTAAATGATTTTCTAAAAAGCAGAACAATCCAAAAAACAATCAGCTAATTATTTGTTCTAAGATATTTTCAGTGTCTTCAATGATCTGGACTTTCACTCTGCTTTGATAGTATGATTCTTACTGGTAGCTGCTAATGTAGTTAAAGGACTGATTTTGTTCCTCGGAGGTGAGCACAGCTCCTGTTAATAAGACCATTTGTAAAAATGAGGCCAAACTAGTCTTCTTTTTGGAGTTTAAATGTTAGTGTGCTTTAAAGCAGATCTAAATTGACCCAGTTCTAATATACCTGCTTCAGAGGTGTTTTTTGATAGCAGTTGCAAAATAACTCTGACCTACCTCCCATAAAGGTCCTTTTATTGAATCAAGGTGCATCCAATGCTTACTTGCCTTTTGGGAGACAAAGACAACATTTAAATCAAATCATTTAGTTGGGATTTCCCCTCCTAAAATTGTACAGTACTCAAATTTTGGTTGCCAAAAACATCTAATAATTCAAGCAAGGCAGTTGTTTAGGAATTGAAAAGTTGCTAAAGTCACTGAGTTGGTGCTTCAGGACAAAGTACAAGTTCTCGCAAAACAGTGGACACAAATGGTGCAGTAGCACATCGGTGTAGTGGGCAGAGTGGCATAGCTGCTGGTGGTTTAAATCCATCAGAGACAAACCTTGTGTTCCACAGCCCTTCATATGGAAAATTGAATTTTAATTGATCCTTATAGAATTCTGTAAAAGAAAAGCCGTTTACAAGTAAGTTACCTCCAATGGGTTTCCAGTTCAGTTTGCGGTCAATAGGTTTTTAAAAATGTGTCTCCTTGATTGGTTTTGCTAGTAATTCTGTAAATTGTACATTTACAATTTGAGGTTTTTTCCTTTTGTACAATTTAAAACTGATGCTTCACTTTTCCTTTAATAAACTCCTCAAAATCACATGTGCAGTGGAGTCCTTTCCACAAAAGCATTTGAAAATGGGTGCTTTCTGTTTGGTCTGTCTTCCACTAAATATTTTCCTATAGTGAAGCTTGAAAGTGTGCTAATCCTGCTGCTTGCCCAGCATTCTGGGCAGATCAGACATTGAGGGTTTTTCCTTCTGCAGTAAGAGTGAACATGTTTCACCCTTAAGTGAAACATTGCAGCATCTTGAAAACCTTACATTTCCCCAAGCAGTTGCTGTTCCTTACCCATACCTAAGGTGTAATTCAAGTAAATAGATTCAGAGCATGTGGAGTTGAGATTGGGGCTGATACTGTGACCTGTAACGTGCGCAGAAAACTTTGCAGAATCCAATTGATGGTACAGGATTCGGAAGTCTCCTGCTTTCATTGAAAGAACCACCACCTCATGACTGTGCAGTAGGTGTGTACAAAAGCCCTCCAGAATTCAGTAGACATTCCTCATTTCTCCTGTCAATACACTTATTGCCCAAGCCTCTCCTGCCACCACTTTGGTGGTTATTTATACAAAAGCATAACAAGTTCAAAAATAAGCATTTAATAAATCAACTTGGAAGATCTGTTGTTATGCTGCACATTGAAATGGGAGTTCCTGTAAATGAAACCTTACTTGACAGTGAAAGAAAAAGTACAGAATTCAGCCAATCTTTTTTACTGAAATTGGACAGAAACTTGAGTTGGGTTTCCACAGTCTATCTCCTTGTCTGAGTTGATGAGGTGAAGCACTTTGTTTGTTCTTTTCTCTACACCTGGCAAACACCTGAGAATGGAACAACTTACCATCACACGATAGATTGTAGACTGGCTTTAACAAATATTATATGGCTTCTGGTTCCATGATGTAAGATTGGTTGGGTGTAAATTAATATTTATTTTTTTATTTTTTTTAAAAAAGATCTCTCCAGATATGTGGTCTCCTATATTTCTTATTGACAGAATGCCTGTAGCTCCTCTGTATCTTATCTTGGGTGGGCAGGGGTAGAAGATAAGTGTCTGGATTTTAGCATTTTTGGCTATTTATTTCTACCAGTAGAGTCCAGAAGCCATGCAACACATTTGTACAGCAACTTGATGTCAACCACAGTTGATTCAATAGGTCTACATAAAGTACTGTTATCTCTTTGGACTCTTTAAATTCACCCTCTGACAAAGGAAACTTCCTTGCCCAAAGGGTGCAGCAGCTTTACACTGAGCAAGGAGAAAAATTATCCAACTTCTAGAAGTAGTAATCAACTTTTCTATTGTGACCCTATCCAATCTATTCATTGGCAAACAATAATTGTTCTCTTAAACACAGATTATAGAACACACTTCGGAATTCTGTACAATTGTGAAAACCCATACGAAAAAACAGCGAGTGTCTGTTGTACAGAACATCTGCTATTTTTATAGGGTTGTTGAACCCTGGACTAAATATTGATACTTGAGTGATAATAATATTGGAACAGCAATGCAGTGGAAAATTTGTGGTTTAGTGTCCCACTTTTAGTCATAATTTTCTTTTCTTGGTTCCCTAATAAGTACAAATGTCCTTAGGTTTAAATATTACTTGTAATTTTCATGCCCGCAGCTTTAGTAGTAGCATACATGTCAGGTGCTCTATTGCTGCAAAATCTCTCTGCCCTAAAGGGCTGCCAACCATAGACAGGAAAATGTGGATAAGGTTAAAGGAGTTAGTCACAAAGATGCTCTAGTCTTAATAGAGCTCATGTGCTTCGCTACCTTGATACTTGAAGTTTTTGCCTGGCATTACTAATACATCGGGTGTTAAGGTGCCTGTTTGTTGTCTTGGGAGATGTCATTTAGAACAACTTGTGACAGTATTCTCTGGCTGCATCAGCCAGCTTTATCTTGCCTTTTTGATATTGTCCTGTCCATCACTAGCTGCTACTCTTATTAGTTCAATTAATCTTGAATGGTGCAAGTATGCTGGCAGGTGGTCTTGTCCAAATTAATTATCCCAATGTGTTCATTAAAATGCTCGTAAATGGTAATCCTTTCTGTTATTGGAACAAGATGAGGAATGCATCCACCTTCTGCATACCAAACAGGAATATTAACATTGCTGACTTATGAACCTTGTTTCCTTCTGACCTCAAATACATTGTTATGAGTCCATGCTGTTCTTGTTTCTAGCATATCCACTGTCCCTAACCATGTCAATTACATAGTCTCTTTTAACCCTGTTTTGTCTATGGTTAATAACCATTACTTACCAACACACTTGTAAATGTGTTTCAACTGCTGTCTTAACTCACCCTCTCAATTACAAGAGCTCTGCAGAGATGAGGTGGACTTAAAGGTGGGACTTGTAAATACTTAGGGCTACATAAATACCCGTTTGTATAGTTCTTCTCTAAATTGTTTGTATTGGAAATTTATTGTAGTTTTACTAACAATTACAGAAGAATCTTGGAACAGATTACTCCAATATAATAAACAGTGACCAATTTTTTTCCAAATTACCTTTTCATGGTCTTTGTATTGTGTGCACTAAATATCTACTTCATCTGAACCTATGCACGTAACACAGGAGGACTTCTAGTCTGTCCATTATGGGTTAGAACTATTGTTATTACTACTATTCTGTCAAAGGCTTTGAATATTTGTTAGCCCAGTTTTCTAACTATCTTTTCCCCGTGGACAAATCCCAGTTTGGTCCTGGATATGGATTCTGAAGCTCCATTACTGGCTAAAATTAATTTTCTTCCCGGTAAGTCTGGCACCCTTGATTTTAATTGTCAAACATGTCAAACAAAATGGAAGTCCTCGCTGCAAAAGAAACTGAGAAGTCTAGGGTTCACACTGCAGGCTCTGATATGAGAGAGCCACATCCACAAGTAAGCAACGAATATGGGGTGTTGAGCTGCAATGCCACATGAGTGAAATGACAAAGTATCTAGACATTAAAGATAATGGGAGGGGGTTTACTCCAGCAAGGTATTTTTCCAAAACAGAAATACACAAATTTAGAAGAGCTCTTACCCTTGCCAGATTTAATATCTTCCCATCAGCATTACTGCAGGGCAGATTTGAAGGCAAACCATATTCACAGCGAACATGCCTGTGTGGTTTGAAGGAAGTTGAAACTGCTACGCATGCCCTGCTACACTGTCATTACTACAATGCTATACACATTATATTTATCACGCCAATCATGCAGTAAACCCCAAGCAGAACTGATGATTAGTACTTAAAATACTTAATAGAGGACAGGGAACCAGAGATTACCTTAAAAGTGGCTAAATTCTGTGCTTCTACTGTAAAATTAAGGATACAAGCTTTGAATGAATCTAACGGCCAATGTCTTAATATGTTTTAAATTAGTGCTTAAGGTTTTAGCTTACATACTTTAGCTGTTTTATATCTGAATTATTTATTATGTATTAGCTCATAGACCTTAATTTTAATCTATTTTTGTTTGTATGCTCTCTGCTGTTATATGTGTTGTACTCTGGTCAGTGACCGAAATAAATTGATTCATTCATATTTTCCCCTCAACCACAGTCCATCCCATTAAGGAGTGTCCCTTGACCCTCAGAAGAGGAAGGAAAGTAATACTTTCTCCATCCGGCTTCCATGGGTCTCTCCCTGCATCTAACCCAATGAATGATTTTCTATGTTACTGCTGCTTATTAAAAGAAACTACCAAAATTTTAAAAAATGAAGCAGGTGTGTTGGAGCACTTCAGTGGCGCAAAGCAATCTGAACTACTCCAGAAGCTTTGGGTCCAGTTCAAAGGATGCAAAAACAGTCTTAAGAAATGCTACAATTCACCACCACCACAAAAAAAAAGGGGAAAGAAAAAGTGGGTATAGAGTTGGTATTGGCCCAGAAGGATGAATGTGGCACTGCCCCCACCAACCTCAGCCTGCCCTAATCAGTCAAGAGTTTGGCACTTGCATCAGGGAAGAAGATGGGGACAATTCATTGGTAGGCACTGGCTCTGTGTTCACCTGCTCTTGGCCTCCTGCCTTATGGTTTACTGGTCCCAAAAGACACCAGCCACTACTGAGGTTGCTACTGACAGCTCCAGCTTCCAACCGGGGAATAACTTTACCAGGATTCTCCTTTTTGTTCTGGGGATAAATGTGAAGTTGTCAGTTGGTGTTAACTGAGCAGAAAACAGTATCAAAAAGCAGCCTCACTATTTTTTGTTCATCATAACTCCCCAACAACTTTGTTTTATTTAGCTTGGTGTACCTCTACACGCGGGTGGCACTGTGGGTTAAACCACAGAGCCTAGGGCTTGCCGATCGGAAGGTCGGTGGTTCGAATCCCTGCGACGGGGTGAGCTCCCGTTGCTCAGTCCCTGCTCCTGCCAACCTAGCAGTTCGAAAGCACATCAAAGTGCAAGTAGATAAATAGGTACCACTCCGGCGGGAAGGTAAACGGCATTACTGTACGTTGCTCTGGTTTGCCAGAAGCGGCTTAGTCATGCTGGCCACATGACCCGGAAGCTGTACGCCGGCTCCCTTGGCCAATAAAGCGAGATGAGCACCGCAACCCCAGAGTCAGCCATGACTGGACCTAATGGTCAGGGGTCCCTTTACCTTTTTTTTTTACCTCTACAGCTATGTTATGTACCATTTTCTTCATACAAATCACATACGTGACCCCCCCCCCCCACCTAAAAAAACCCCACTACCATCTTTCTGCCTAGAATTCTGCTGGATACTTTCTGTTAGAAGGGGCATCTATGCCTGCAAACTTCAGTTCTGTCAAAAAGTAAAAATGTTATATACCTAAGTTGTTCATTTCCCCAAATATATGAAGCACTGGATTGATAAAAGCAATCTGCTTCCTGAAGTGGGATCAGAACAGAATTAATCTCTGATGTGCAGCTTTAGTTATAGCTTTACAATACAGGTTTGTTTGAAAAGCACCACACCTGTATATTACTAGTTGGGACAGGGCAACCCATCCTTAAAAACAAAAACAAGACAAAACAAATCATACTCATATTAGTCCCGTTGAAATAAATGGATTTCAAGTGGATATCACCTGGTGTTTACTAATCAGTCACCTTTTCAGGAATCAAATTTAGCACACATCACATTTATAGTCTGAGCACAAAATTTAATTTTTATAAACATCCAAAATGTTTTCTAAAAAGGTATGAGACCTCTGCTTGGCTTTGTAGCTATGAAAGAAAGGGATTTAAGGTTGTAGAAATTGGCAAAAGGTGCCTGCATTAATAGAGACAACAGAGAAATTTTGAATAATATCCAGTTTCAGATGGCAGGAGACTATTTTCAAGGTATGTAAGGTATATCAGGCCAGAATGAATGAACTTATTTTGGCCTGCTTCGTTCTACCTGGCATAAGGGCTCCTCAATTAGAAGTATTATGCATAGGCACAAAGGAGAATCGTTTCCCACAAGCCTCTCAGAGGCCTAAAACAATCTCTTGCGGTAGGAGAATAGTCTTGTTAGGTAGCTGATGAGACCAGAATCTGACAGCTAAGAAATTTATACTGAATAACATCTGCATTAGAAAACCTTGAAATCCTGTAATATTTTCTTGCGATGAATCCCATGCAGGTAATTTCCATCTCCCCTTGCAAGAGTTAAATCCTGTTTTGCATTATTATCCTCTGAATCTAATCCACAAATAATCTCCCCACAGACAGTCTTGTTTAAAGGAAACAAAATAGTTTAATTCCATATTCTCTTAGACTTCTGTTGCAATATGCTGGCCTTACATTTATGTATGATTATCCGTTCTGTCTTTAGACTGTCAAAGATCAAGTTACAGCATACCGTGACAACTTCCATATGTTGTACCTTTTGCTTAAATGTACAATTGATTCCTTGTCTACAATCTCATAGTATCCCAACCCTTCTAGAATATAATCCATAAAAATTTCCACATACTTCCGACGATTCAGAGTCAGGATTTGAGTTGGGCTCCACTGCTTTCCTGGCAACCTATCATCCCTTTTCCTTAAAACAAATTCAGAGAGGAATATTGGCATGCTTCTTCCAGGGGTTGGATTGTCTTTTGCTAGCCAGGACTTCCAAATCACGGCAGATTCGCAGTCGAGTTGAAGAAGGTTGGATGATGTCATCAACAAACCCTGTTATAAAACAGGTTTGACAGTTTATTCCCATTGCTCTGTAACTGCTTCTGCAGCAAAAAGCATCATGCAGTAGATAATCCTTTAATAGGTTCACATTAGCCTTCCACCAAATCGAAGTTAATGTTTTGTGCAAGCTGCTCCAGAGGAAGCCATGAACTGCTAAAGGGTTGCATATCTTATTCATCAACTTAAATACAAATTCCTCTAAAAAGGGGTAAATCAGGATTTTAGGGTGTACTGATCACCAATATTTGATTTCATGATTTAAGTCCACAGAAATGTTTCATTTTTCCAAACAAGCAAGGGAGGAGAAACAATCTGTTAAGCCAAACATCTGGAATATGGCTTTGCAAAAACATTTGCCATCATTCTGATTACATTTACATATGAAAACTGAACAATTTTACTGCAATTCTGCAAGTTCCCATCTCTCTCTTGTAATTTTTAAAAGAAGAAAACCACTTCAGAAACACTGCAAATTATGCTGTTCAACACAGAGATAATTTTACTTCAGAATTACTATAATAAGTTTAAGGTCTCATCTAGTCACTGAAGAGTGACTAGTGGGGTGCCACAGGGTTCTGTCTTGGGCCCGGTCTTATTCAACATCTTTATCAACGACTTGGATGATGGACTCAAGGGCATCCTGATCAAATTTGCAGATGACACCAAACTGGGAGGGGTGGCTAACACCCCAGAGGACAGGATCACACTTCAAAACGACCTTGACAGATTAGAGAACTGGGCCAAAACAAACAAGATGAACTTTAACAGAGAGAAATGTAAAGTATTGCACTTGGGCAAAAAAAATGAGAGGCACAAATATAAGATGGGTGACACCTGGCTTGAGAGCAGTACATGTGAAAAGGATCTAGGAGTCTTGGTTGACCACAAACTTGACATGAGCCAACAGTGTGACGCGGCAGCTAAAAAAGCCAATGCAATTCTGGGCTGCATCAATAGGAGTATAGCATCTAGATCAAGGGAAGTAATAGTGCCACTGTATTCTGCTCTGGTCACACCTCACCTGGAGTACTGTGTCCAGTTCTGGGCACCACAGTTCAAGAAGGACACTGACAAACTGGAACGTGTCCAGAGGAGGGCAACCAAAATGGTCAAAGGCCTGGAAACGATGCCTTATGAGGAACGGCTAAGGGAGCTGGGCATGTTTAGCCTGGAGAAGAGGAGGTTAAGGGGTGATATGATAGCCATGTTCAAATATATAAAAGGATGTCATATAGAGGAGGGAGAAAGGTTGTTTTCTGCTGCTCCAGAGAAGCGGACACGGAGCAATGGATCCAAACTACAAGAAAGAAGATTCCACCTAAACATTAGGAAGAACTTCCTGACAGTAAGAGCTGTTTGACAGTGGAATTTGCTGCCAAGGAGTGTGGTGGAGTCTCCTTCTTTGGAGGTATTTAAGCAGAGGCTTGACAACCATATGTCAGGAGTGCTCTGATGGTGTTTCCTGCTTGGCAGGGGGTTGGACTCGATGGCCCTTGTGGTCTATTCCAACTCTATGATTCTATGATCTCAGATGCATAACCTCTAAGCAAAGGGATCGTGGATCTTAAATAATGCTCTGATTAAACAATCATGCCATAGCTCTCAAAGGCAGAGGATTTGAGTTGTCTAGAAGCAGGGGATACAACTAAAAATAAGTGGCTCTGATCTGGGCCTGATTGTGAAACACATAGCTATAAATGTTAAAAAGCATTGGTGGCCTAGTAATTTCTGCTTTGCATTCCGAACAATGCACCGTAATACATATATACCAGCTACCTGCCCCCAAATGGGGTTTGCAAGCTCCATCAATCAGTTGATGGTCTGTGCTTGCAAAGAAGGGGCTTTGCAAGACCTGAAGATCAGCTGATTGTTGGTGCTTTACATTCTGTGCCTTTGCCCACATTTCGAAAGTTCTAAGAACGAATAAATAAATGTAATGAATTGTAATATGAAAATATATTCCCCTTTGCTCCACATGCCTGAAGTGACTTTCTTAAATGTTCAATCTGCCAGGAAGGTAGTTGGCTAGAGTTTATATACACTTCAATTTTGTAACTATGCTTTGCAGAGATCAATGTTTAAGAAGGGACAACCCCTTCTTAAGAAAGAATTTTAGTTAAAATTTAGAAAACCAGTGCTCTATGCTTTGAATTTTTTTTTAAGCAAGTAACCACAGTATCTCAATTCAGATGAAATGGGAAATGATGATTACTTAAGAGACTTCATGGTTTGATTGCCTGCATAGAGGAAGAACAAAGCGGCTGGCGGAGGAACAAAATTCTAATTCATATTAGCTTATTAACCTCATACATGATCATCTGAATGCAGTTAAAATAAACACCCAAATAAGAAGTGAAAGAACACTGAAATCACAATAAAAAACTTTACTTATGTATCTGAAATTTCAATAATAGACAATCTCAAAGCCACTACCTTTGGTTGCTGCAGGGAAAGGATTTGCAAACTTTTCCACATACTCTGCTTCTGCATGTGCCCCCTTCCCCCTGAAAATTATCTGCACGGCTCCCTAAGAAGAAAATGTAAGAATATGATATTATTGCAACCTATAGTTCTAAAGGCCTTTGGAATGGACTTGGTCATCATTAAACCATTTACAAGAAGGGTGGGGAACTTCCAGCTTGCAGGCAATCAGGCCCCTGCAAGCATTCCCCATTTGGCCTCCAAGGCTATTTTGGCTAAGCCACACCCACCTGCTCTACACCTGATGTAGTATGCTATCAGGTGTGGAGCAGGTAAAAACTTGTCTCAGCCAAAAGGGGATCTGAAGGCACAGGAGATCAGCTAATTGGCATTGCTTGCAGAGTGCTGGGCAAGAGAGCACTTTGAAAAGGGCTTCTGCAGACTCCTGTGGGCAAACAAAAAAAAGTTGTATGCCATCAAGTGATTGACCCATGCGGGAGGGTGGTGTAACAATCTGGCCTACCTGCCAGACCCAGATAAGCTGAGTGCAAATGGGGACAAAGTGAGAATTACCTTGGCACCCATCACTGCTACCTCTGCTGTTGGCCATGCATAATTAGCATCTCCTCTTAAATGTTTTGAACTCATCACATCATAGGCCCCACCATAAGCCTGGAGCAGGAAATAAAAGTGTCAACAAGTTATGTACTGTATTCAATCATTATGTTTATATACCAGGATAGTTAGTCTCTTAATATTAAGAGTATGAAAGCAGACAATTCCTACTATAACCATTCAAAAATTATGTGATATAGTTATCATGAAGCATCCACTCTCACTTATTTAAAGCATTTTCAAATTCCAGTAGAATGGCCTAGCTTTCCTTCTCTCTTTCCTTCATCTTTCCCTTTCTCCACTTACAGACTTTTTAACCTATATAGTTTATTCCTTTATATCTTGATATCTTAAAAAGGGCCATAGCTCAGTGGCAGAACATCTGCCTTGCATGTAGAAGATCCCAGGTTCAGTCCCTGGCCATTTCCAGGTAGGGGTGGGAATGTTCCCTTTCTGAAACATTGGAAAGCCTCTGCAAGTCAATGCAGAGAATACTAAGCTAGGTAGACCAATAGCCTGACTCTGAATAAGGAAGCATCCTACATTCCAAAACGTGTAATGTCCTCATATTTATCCTCCGCCATTGCCAGCCCTAGAACTATTTAAGAAATTTGCAAAAATAGTTAAATACTTGGCAATATTAGAATACAATAACTAACTATACATAAGAAAAGAGCAGCACATAAAACAGATGATAAATCTCATGCAGCAGCTTCAATGTTAAAAGTGTGGGCCTATTAAAAGACTTGGCCTGGTGCCTAAAACTCATCAAGTTAGGCATCAGGCAATTAGCCCTGGAATGAGTGTTCCCAAACTAGAAATAACATATAATCCAAGACTTCAGGTTGAGATTGTGTATGTATAAGGCAGTTATATTCAGATTCTACTTATGTGAGAGTCATTAGGTTAGAAGTGGATCTGAAGGCAGTATTTGTTAAGGGGAAACAGGCTTGATTGTGAGGTATCTAGAGAAATTAAGCAGTATTAGTGAAGCAAAAAATGATGTTATATTATGATAGAAAAAATTGAAACAGCTTGGAAGAACTGGTGTTGATGAGGTCAGCTGAGCTGAAGATAAGACAAATATCTTCTATGCATTCTCAACAGCGTGTGGCAGCTAGCAACTATAAAATACAATTTTACTTCACCTTCCTTGTGATAATAGTGATTTTTGGCACAGTTGCTTCTGCAAAAGCGAAGAGCAGTTTTGCTCCGTGGCGTATAATCCCACCATATTCCTGAGATGTCCCTGAAAACAACAGGAACCAGCAAAACATGGTTAAAGGAAATTTACTACATCCAAGAATGGATATTTAATAAGAAACTATACGCCCAGCACTAATTAAGATAGCTGTTAAAAGCCTCTACAAGAGTAGAGGTAGACTGCATGACTGCATCAAACATCAACCAGCAGGCTGGGTATCGTGGAGCGTAAGGCTATGTTCTACCTCCACTGTCAGAGGCAGTATGCATCTATAGAAGAGAGGCTGGGAATTTCATGTGGGAAGAATGCTGCTTGCAGGCATTGCACAGGCATCTAGTAGGCCACTGGGAGAACAAGGTGGTAAGACTAGATGAGCCTTTGGCCTGATCCAGCAGGACTTTTCATATGCTCTTATAATAGATCTACATACAGCCTTGTAGCAAAGCCAACATAACCTTCTACATGGCAATTCTTGGTTTGACTGAAAGGGATCCACTGAGCCAAAACCTTTTATTACACCAAAATCTTATCCTATTTCTACTGTTTTAATTATATGTGATTAAATGGCACCAATAAATGCGTTCTACAAATGTCAGCCTCGTGATTCAGCACTCGCGTGAAGCACAGGCAAGCAACAACTACTTAAGGAGAGCAGGTATCCCTATTGCCTCCATAATATTCACCAGCACAGGAGCTAAAGCTATAAACGCAGGCTATATAATGCAGCTTTATTTAATACAGGTCAGTGCCATGAAGAGCTGTATCCACGACACTCATTCACATTTGAAAGCTATAGAGCCCCCACAGAGAGATCTAAAAGACTGCTTCCTGGTGTATACAAAGTACTTAAACTAATTGTGTACTTAAAGAAGGATGACACAGGGCAGTTAAGTTGGATGAAAAGACTAATACTTTTTCTTTCTCTAGTGTTTTTCACATACTTTTTATTTCAGTGGATTTCGCACCACTACTAAACTCTCTCCGGGAATAAAATCTCTGTGAGAATGTTCAATCTCACAATGATAAATGTTAAAAATGCGACTGATGTCATTTTACACATGTAACAGGAAGGAGGAAGCTGTGCAAAGGACAGAGTAATGGCTTTACCTCTGCACTTGAAATAAAAAGTAACCCCACCTCCCAATTCCTTGAATACAAGGACTATTTTCAGTTCAGTAAGAAGAATCAAGTGAAATATCTTCCACTCAATTCATTTCCATCTTCAGTCAAATAGGATGCAGAAGAAAAACCTACCTGGTAAAAATCCAGGTACATCTACAAAAGTTATCAGAGGAATGTTGAAAGCATCACAGAAGCGAACAAAACGGGCTCCCTTCACGGAGGAGTTTATGTCCAAACAGCCTAAATTTCAGACAAAGTAGACAAGATTCTTACAAGGCTTTTCAAGAACATTTTGCAGTTGCCAGTGTATACAAAAAGTGACATTCAATGTTCATCAT
Organism: Podarcis filfolensis; assembly: GCF_964270895.1. NCBI lineage: Eukaryota > Metazoa > Chordata > Lepidosauria > Squamata > Lacertidae > Podarcis > Podarcis filfolensis. The sequence goes on along the minus strand of NC_139608.1, from coordinate 38,512,936 downwards.
ACTCGGGGTACTCATTAAAATTGATGGATCTACCCTGAGTTTACTTGGTTAGATATCACCCAAACAGGCAACACCAGCAACATTTTACACACCCTATGCAAAAGAGCGTTTTCTACCTCCTTGTGAAATACTGAAAAGAGTTTATCTAACCTGCATAAATGTTCACGAAACACGTACTTTTCTCAGGAAGCTGTTATCTATGACTACATTTTAGCTTTGTAAGTCGTTTACATTAATCTGTGGTGGGGAGGGAATCAAAACAAGTAATATCAATATGGCGGCTGAATTCTATTCCATTCTCTAAAATGCTACTCGCCCCAGCAAACGCCAACAATTTAGAGACCAAAACACTTACATATAAATCTTGTAACAACATGTGTTATGTTGGTAACCATGACCACCACTGGATGTTTCAGACTGAGATGCCTGAAATCCTGGTATAATTGCAGGACTAATCCTATAATTCACTGATGCCGAAAGATTTCCAACATCTTCAGCTGACCAAGGTTATCAACATAAAACATTTCTTTTTACGGGATGTATATCCAAGCACTTAGTCTTGGAAGTCGAATACTTTGCCAGAAGCGTAAAACAATCTGATGGACTGGAGGGAGGAAAGAAGAGAAGGAAAGAAGCTGGTGACGTGTGGGTGGGTGTACAAAAGGGATGCCAGGAGAGGGAAATGGATTCCAAACGTGTACAGAAACGGTGGTGTTATGATAACACCACCAACACACCACATATTTACACCTAAAAACACATCTCGTTTCATGGTTCTTTGAATACTGGCCAGCGGTACTTACAAAGCATGAACAACACAAGGATGTAAAGCAGGTTTTACTCTATTTGCAGTATGCACAGAGTGCCAAACCTTCATCTTAATTGCAAAAGAACACTAAACTACCTTAGGACCAAACTTTTTTTAGAGAGAACATACCGAGCTATTCAGCAATGAGGTTTTAAACCGATGCAACATGCAAATGTAAGTTTTCCAAGCTTTCGACATAAATTGACATTATAAAGGTTCCCAGCCACTGCCACCCTCCTCTTACCTGATGCTACTTTGGGCTGGTTGCCAACTATTCCAACAGTTCTGCCGTTCATTCTGGCAAATCCAACAATGATATTTCTGGCATAGGAGGGCATGATCTCAAAGAATTCTCTCTCATCAACTATCTACATAAATGAGATTCAAATATCTTACTGTCGCGGAGCAGTGAAATACACACTCCTATAGATATCTGTATCACACAAAGGTGATTTAAAATTTAAGATAGTTGAAACAGTATTTTAAAAATCTTTTTCAATATACTGCTCTTAAGCAGTGCCAGATTTACGTATAAGCTAAACAAGCTATAGCTTAGGGCCCCACTCTCTTGGGGGCCCCAAAAAAAATTAAAGGGGAAAAAAAGCTGGATGTACATTTCCAATTGTATTTCAGTTCAACAATTACTTTGATAAAATACATATTTTGTTATGTGCAAATGGCTTTAGATACCTATTAGGTCCATCAATTACCATATAGCACATATTTAGCATAAAAAACAGCGACAATTTGTAGTTGACAAAGGACAGCTGGACATATAAAGGGCTCTTCCATACAGCACTAAATTTAAAAATGTTAGTAAGATTCATTTTGAAATTCCTGACAAATCCTGGTTAGATTTATGGTTCCATTGGGTAATATCCAAAAGACACTTCACCACCCTAAATTTGGCATGTGGCCCCTAGAGGGTTTGCAACAAGACCATATGGCCCTCAGACCAATAAAGGCCCCCCTGTTTTAGACATAGAATGAGGTCAAAGGATCCTCACACCAACATAAAATCTTTATTCTTTTTTACAAATGGAGAAAGATCAGTGACTCACCCTGGAGCTCAGCCACTATTATTACAACACCTCCAAAGCATGGTATCCAATTATAGTTGACTCTCAAAACAATGAATATTGTAACCATATTTTACACTTACTATATGGAAATCAAACACCATGGAAATAATTAAAGCTATACATCTTCTTTATATATGAAATCAATGAAATCAATGGTAGTTAATATGGGCATCAAGACCATTTCCTCAGATACAGTGATATAATGCAATTTAGAATCAAGTTTAACCCACAGGTTGCATAACCGTTTGTCAAATGGTGAGAATAAAGGCAAAGAACCCTTTTATATATCCAGTTATATTCCTTTTACTACTTTTACTAAGGAACACATTTCTAAATAACAGTATTTTTGCAGTGTGCATACATACAAGAAAATGCACCGTATTTACAACTTGTAACAATTCTCAGAGGCAATGGATATTTATGCATCCTGTGTAAACACAAAATTATCGCAACAGCTGTAATACACTGGTACACAGAGCTTACCGAGTGCACAATATCCACCATGTCATAAGCTTTAGTAGATTCCATCGGGACAATGGTATCCAACTCAGGAACCAACCGGTTGCTTTAAACACAGAGAATGGAAAGGAATAAATTTACATCGTATAATAATTCATATGAGAAAATTACTCATGTTAGGAGACATGATTACAACCTAGGACTATTTGACTGAATTCCAGAATTCAGAATTCAATTCCAGAATATTGAGAGAATGAAGGAGACTCCCCCCCCCCCTTTTTACTTTATTCTCCATGTTTACAATAAAGGACCCTCCAACACTGAGATGGATCCAAATATGTATCCTGCTTGCACTGGAGGATGGAGAAGAGCAGGCAATTTTTGTTAATTGCTCCTTTCATCTGCAGTCCACTGTGCCCCCTGAAAAGCTGTTCCAGAAGGTTAGGGGATACTCCATATTAGCATGGAACATATTGCTGGGGCTGGTGGGAACATCGACAAAAACATCTATCCTACCCCCTTATGGATCAACCAAGAGCCTTTTGCTGGATTTTGGCTGCCTTCAAAAATGGAAGGGAAATCTGAATTCAACCCATTCTCTTTAGTTGACTTGTTGCATTTTCAGTTACTACTCAGGAAAGAACAACCTCATTTTGTTAACCAGCAAAAGGAAGTGATAGGAGGCAAGTGTGTAAAAGAAAATATCCAAAATCTGGTCCATCAACTGAACGGCAACATATATCGTACCATACCGTTCCACTGCTGTTAAAGGAGAATTTTTGTATTCTACTCTTCTGACCTCCAACAGGAATCTCTCTGGAGGAATATCTATAACACATGGAAACCAAAGTCCCACTGCATCCCAGTTCACAAGACTTAAATGTGAATCTAACCAAGAATAATAAAATCACCCAGGAATTTTATTTCCTAAATGGGTTCAAAGAGATAGGTGTCTCCTTCAATGATACAAATCGAGAAAATCATACAAGCAAAGACAGAATAACACACGTCCTAAAGATGCATGATGGTACACGCACGTATGGTGCCGAACCCAGAAGTTACCAAATACATCACTCAACATGTCACAAAAAAGGCAGAACGGGGCAGGGTGCCAACACGTGGGGCCCTAGAACAGAACCCCCACGTGAAATGGGCATTGCCTGTAACTCTGCAGACATTTGACGGGATAAACTCTGAAACACACTTTGATTCTATGAACATCTATTATTTGTAAATATAACTTACATAGGGTCATGGCATTCTCTGACAGGAGCTGGATCCTTATTGCTAAGCGGTAGGTAATTAAAAAACTCTCTGAGATTGAGCAAAGCATCTATGTCATTCTCAAAGGCACAGTGTGCAACCCCTATAATGGAAAAAAACAAACATCCATCTGACTTTGCAAAGATTCCAATGAACTTTCCAACAGGACAAGAAACAGATCTTCACAGCAAATTCTTAAAGCTCTGAAATGTCATAGCATTAACTGAAATGCCAGTGGATATTTATTCTTAATGTCCACCAAAAGAAACAGTGTCAGTTCAGCAGTCATATTTGATCAACAATGCCAGTGTTTTACACACATCTACTTCCACCTCGAACATCCATCCTTATCTTGTTCCACTCCATCTTGCATTTCAAGGGTCATACTGAACCCCTATTTTCAGCCTCTTCGCAAAATAAATAAAGCAGGTGTTAAATGGATCTGAAAGACTGAATGTGTCTGTGGATGTATATGAGTGAGTGTGAGAAAAAGAGATGTGGCCCTATCTACCACCAGCAGCAGCCCCAGGAAGGTTAGTTACAAGGGAACGTAGCCATCAGGCTAAAAACAGTTTTGCACCCATGTTATTGAGGTTTACAAAGTTAGGAAAGTGGCAGAGAGTGCCTCCCCTCTCAGTACTAGAATTCATGTTCAACCAATGAAAGTGACTAGCAAGAAAGATAGAAGAAAAAGTATTTTCACAGATAGTCACATCAGCAACTATGAGCCATTATGGCTAAACAGGATCCCCATGCATAGAAGCATGCTGGGTACAACATGGACAGGGATCAAATAAGGCAGTTCTAATGGTACATTTCCCCCTTGACGCTTATTAGACAGGAGCAGCCCCAGTATCTCCCTCTCTCTTACACACATTCTCTTACAATACATCTAGTAACAGTCTTCTGTCACCCCCTGCATTGTAATTTTCAGCCAAAGACAACCAGCAGGTACTTTTACTATGTTCCAAACCAGGCATCCCCAACCTTCGGCCCTCCAGATGTTCTTTACTACAATTCACATCATCCCTAACCACTGGTCCTGTTAGCTAGGGATCATGGGAGTTGTAGGCCAAAACATCTGGAGGGCCGAGTTTGGGGATGCCTGTTCCAAACTAATCTGCAAGACTAATTTTATATGACTGGACTACTATGTTCTTCATATTGTTCTCCGTCACTTCATAAGGGGACTGCAAACAGGAGCAAATGTTAATTATAAGCAACGTAACCATTTCTGACCTGATACTGCAGTGTGGGTCTTTGCACCTCCAAGTTGCTCCTGAGTAACATCTTCATTGGTGACTGATTTGACTACATCAGGGCCTGTTATGAATAGATAGGATGTGTCCTGCAAGAAACAACAACTGCAAAGTATGAGGTGCAAGATGTGACATTCTCTGTGTTTGCATTTTTCATCCCTTAGTGCTTTCAAAGTAGGAAAACTTAATTTTAAAAGGTCCAAATATTTCAATTTCATATTTCAAACTAACAAGGCATTTGGTTGGAATTGACTCTAATTTAACCATAGTCCTCAAAAGATCACACAGCTGGTACATGGGATTCCCAGTAAAGCATTTACATTCCTGTATTTGCAAAAAAAAAAAAAAAATACAGCACAGAGTGTGCCACCTTAACTGCAGGCCCAGTACTACTGAAATTTCCAGTTTTAATATCCTCTTTCATTTTTCATTTCCAAGCAAGACAATTTTTACAGCTCAAAGCCAACCAACTCAATAGATATTTAAGACACGGCATAATTAGAAGATGTGAAAGGTGACAGCTACAGCCTGAAATAGCAGGGCAGTTTAAAAAAAGATGTTATTCCTTAAGCCAGAGCTTCTAAAGGAACAGGAATACATCCATTTTTAGAGTCAGCCACCACTGGCAAGAAACTCCTTGTAACAACTGCTCTCATAAGACTCACTCTCTTCATGTTTACTCAGAATTAAGTCCCACTGTGTTCAATGCAGCTTACTCCCTAGTAACTATGTTATTATTGCAGTCAAAGGCAACTAACATTACATCCTTACCTTTACCATGAATGTGAAATCTGTTAAAGCAGGAGAGTAGACAGCCCCTCCTGCGCAAGGGCCCATAATAAGAGAAATCTGTGGTATTACCCCAGAACATAGTACATTTCTCTGTAAAAGAAAGCAAACATCTCCATTGCTTACACATTTTATACCACTTCCAAGTCAAAGTTCCCAAAGCGCTCCTAAATCTGTGTTAAACTTTTGCAACAAACTATTTCATATAAAAATATGAAGTATGTTGTAGGAATATATTAGCCAACAGAAATAACATTCTATCTGTTCTAGCTTCATTGTTCATCCACTAAACGGGATCTTAAACTCCCATCCAAATTAATCCAAGTTCAAAACCCTGTGCATCAGAACAAATATGGCAAGGAAAAGGGAGAAAAGCACAAGACAGAGGCAATGTCAGAGAATTAAGTATCCAGGATCAGATTCATGAAGCAGGCTCTAGCTGGAGTCCCATGTGCACTGAATGCCCCATGTGTTGGTGGCAGCAGCAGCTGCTGCTTCCGACAGCTGGTACAGACAGATGCATATGGAGAGCCGTTTTCCAGCCCTCTTCTAGCTCCAGGGTTGTACTCACAAGCAAGGAGAGAGATGCTGCTACTGCAGTTCATTCACCCATATAATAAAAATTATTCCCTTTGGCTGCCTGGAGAGCTTCGTGAATGCTGATGGCTGCAGCAGCTCTCTGTTTGCAGGAGAGGGCAAGGAGAGGGCTAAAATGAGGAACTGAATATGCATTACAGTCTTTATACTTATGGGGAGACGTACTGATCCAACCAGGGGAAAGATCAGGGAGGTCTCACTGTGCCTAAAGAGTAACAGTAACTTACAGCAACTGCAAAAGAAATAACCTCCTAAATGAAGTATACTAATTTCAGGGCCTGTTCCCCCTTAATTGTGACTTCTAGCAGCAACACCTAGAAACAACAGCATCTCATGAAAAGAATATGAGAGAGAAAATGTGCATTTTGCCCCTGTATAAAGGAGAAAAGCCCCCTCCCTGGCCTCTCGCGTAAGACCTGGAAGCAGCAGGAAAAGAAATGTTGTGTCACTCATGCTTCCTGTTTCATTATTTTTTCAGAATGTCAGAAATGGCTCCTAGGCTATTCATCTGTAGCGTCAAGGATCAACTTGCTTACCTAAGAGGTCTCTTACCAAAAATATATCAGCATAACCAGCCAGGGACTCTACTCCTTCCTGGATCCGGGCCCCTCCAGAATCATTCAACCCAATAACAGGAGCACCAACCATAGCAGCCTGATCCATTATCTGAGGATACAGAAACTCTTGATTTACTAGTGAAGTCCTACCACAAGCTTAATTAACATAAAATAGTGAGTTCCTATTATAATTAATAATCATATTATAAAATAGGATCTCTTTTCATTTTTTATCAGAATGCATCCAAGTCCAATGTCTGTTTCGTGTTACGACATCTACAGATAAACCTCTACTGGCCAGTCAACCACCCCCACATGGCACTATTATTATTAATACACCTTCATGTTCAATTAACTCTTCTCTTTAACATTTGTGCTTCACCATTTTAAACAATGGGCTACTTCACACATAACGCTAAGCCATCATTTAGCATCATGAACCTCAGAGATCCTCAGGGCTTTGCTCAGCTCACTGAGGCTTCTCTATATAGTTTTAAAACCATAGTTTAGAGTGACATGCAAGCCCGTCCCATCTGATAAAGGGCACTTAAGGATTATAGAGTGTGACAAATGAAAAACAACAACACAAGATCACAAAAGCACCATAATACAGCAAGATCAAAACTTTATCTAAAAATCTTGGGAAAGTAACAATATATTTGATACCCAAACAACTTTGGTGTATCAAACTGGAGGCAGGTATTGGGCAAACCTTTCTGAGGAAGGCCTCACCCATTTTTAACCATTATACATCTATCTTCTAGAAAGGACTATCAAGAGAAGTACATCATCAACTATTTGTTATATTCAGGAAATGTCAAAATTGGGTGCTTCTCACAACTCATATCACCACTTATCAGGAACTATGACTTCAAATGTACTCCTGAATGAATTAACTGTGAGGTATTTTATCCTAGCAACATCTTGGCTTCTGTAATAACAAATGGACTTCTTATTATGAAAAAATAGGTTATGTTTGGAGAGAGGGAATTCAGCAGTACTGGAGCTGAATAAGCAATAGGCTATTAAGATTTGGGGGCTTGTACAAACTGGGTGGCTTAGTTAAAAAGGAACTGCCATGAGTTGAATAAGATGAGATTTCTTTGAAATTCAGGAGTGTTTACACTTATTCTGAAAATGTATCTATCTGTATTGTGTTGAAAAAAATTGTATCTTAAGACTTGAAGACACTAATCAGGAAAGGGGATGAAAGAAACTTCAACGTAGCAAGGATTCGTGTGAGGCATAACATACTTTTAAAAACACTCCATTGTCATATTTTGCAGGCTGCAGGCACTTAAGAATTTTGTAACTATTGTCTTCTAAAATGCTTACCTTGCAGATCTTTTGAGCATGTGCTCCAGATAAACTGCCTCCAAACACAGTGAAGTCCTAAATAAAGATTGTATTTCAAAGATCAAATATAATAGTAGCTTAGAATGCCAAATATATATACTAGACTTAGATTTTTCCCCCTGCCTTGCCCTTGAGCACCAGTAAAACAGACTTTTTTGCACTCCCAATTATTCAGTGTAATTGTCTTCAAGCAGGTTGAAAATATCAACAGACTCCACCCTCATGGAAGGAGTGCAATCTATCCCTACACAGGCAGAGCATGCACATGAGGAGGGACTGAGATACAGCTTAATAGCTTAATAGTTGTTAGTGGAGTTCGTAACCCAAAGCGTTTGTAACCCGAAGTGTTTGTAACCCGAGGTACCACTGTGATACCAGAAATCAATGCAAGTACAAAATATAAAGATCCCACAAGGTTTCTGTAGTGCAAGTCTTTTATTCCCAATGGACTCCTGCAACTCTTGCAGCATGGAAAATACTGTAGTCAGGAAATATTGAAGTTGCAGCCTTACATCATCTGAAGGGCAATGGGTTAGTCACGCTTGTTAAAATGTTGTATTATAACCAGTTCCCTGTTGTTGTTGTTGTTTTAAAAAAAGAGAGACAAGGCACTGCAGTATCAGAAGTAAGCTTCTGCAAAGCAACTCTATTCTTACATGTTATAAGGATTCCATAGTCCAAGAACATGCTGTGAAATACTGTATAAATAGCCAAAATGGACAGATGTAGTCATTTTATTGACTGTAATTAAAATTCTATTGAATTGCAGGCATAATACATTTCTGCAAACTAAATGCACTGCAAATGAAAAGCAAATGTAAAGAAATACAAAAACGAAGCCTTATAACTTCAAAGAAAAAGTTCACAACTGAAAACACAAAATAGCAATACCTGACTGAAAACATATGCCAATCTGCCATTAATTCTACCCTGGCCAGTTACCACACTGTCTCCAGGGAACTGCAAAAGAGAATAAAGAATGTACAACTCAGAACAGCAATATGATTAAATAACGAAATCTAATTCTTATAAATGACCAAAGCAAGTATTTGCTAACCAGAAAATCAAACTCTTTATTTAGGGCAGAGTATACATTTCAATTATGCTTGTATCATTTAAAACAGGCTGACTTCCATATTCTCCTTTAATGCTGAGTATAATTTATTTACACTCCACCAACCACAAATAAAAACAAAAGCAACAGAATATAGAATCTATAAGATCAATAAAAGACAGGAAGAAAAACAAGAAAGTAGTCCTAGTCAAAGCAAAATTGTGTCATTTAAGAATTATGCAACTTGCTCTGTAATTTATAAATTAGAGCCATTCAAGAAAATGATCAACAGAAACTCTGATGAGCAACCTGGGAAGTACTGTGTAATAGGGTACCGTATATTAGTTTCTGTAGCTGGCTTATTAAAAAAAAGCCCGCATTTTGAAACGTACAAAACTGATTCTACCTTTTCATTATTACAAGAGCAGTATCTATTATTTAAAACTTTATTTTATCTACCTTCTAAAACTTTGAAGGTAAGGTTAAAATATCCCAAGGAAAAAGCTTTCCTGTATTTAGGAACAGACAAACAATTCAAATAATGCATCCCATTCTTAGAATTAGGACATGACAAAAATAGCAACCAGAGGAAATGAGGCGCTTGGGCTACCCCATAAGTCAATCTCCATTAAAATCTCTGTTTAACAATATCTTTGGCTTGCTCAGTTTATAAATAACAGATGAGAAGACAGCCCAACTGAAACAACTGTCTGCCATAATTCCTTCATCCAGACAGACTAACACAAGTCCATCATCACCTGGAACACAAATGAACTGGAAGTAAGTAAAATACAACCATGAAACTGAAAGGGAATGTAATATATCCAAGTCAGGCTCTGTCTCTAAAGCACTACATATAGAATGATTGGGGATGAACCAAGCAGAGGTAGAGCATGTATAGAGGAAAGAGATGAGAACCATCCATTCTATTAGAGTAAACCATCCACCATCCAGACTCAGGCACTAGAATCAGCCAGATATTTCCAAACAGTTCCAAGAGTGCGAGCAAAATATATACCAGGTACCTTGTTTTTCTCAGCCTCCATCCCAAAATCTGCACATCTGTGTTCCACAAACATGTCATATTCTACAAAACTGTCAGGATCCAGTAAAAGAAGAACACGCTCCCTGGCTGTCAGCTTTCCCTGAAGTGCAGGAAATAATATGAACAAGGTAAGGTTTGGAGATCATTTCAGTACACCAGAGCCAAGCATAATTACAAATATAAAGAGAAAGTCAGATACTAATTTAAGGTTTTATTCAAATCCATAAATTTGCTCCTCAGAAAGCAGCTGCCTTAAACTCAATATTGCAACTGAATTCCTTTTTAATTTCACCTTCCCTTCAAATACAGAAATTGCTCTCTTCTGGAACGATCATTTTGTCAGAGATTTATTGATTAATTGATTTTTTAAATTTTCGTCCTTTTAAGTAAGCAATACTGAGTTATATACGTATGTTGAAGAGAATAAAACCCATAAAGGACTAGTACAGGAAGGGGCTAGCAAAGAAAAAGGATTGTATTCACATGTTTAACAGTCTGACTTCAGTGAAACTATTAAATGTAGTATCAGAACTTACAAATGTGCTTTTCTAAGGGTAGATAGAGCAAGTTAAATAAATCATACTTTTTCTTTTTGATGTAAGGTATGATGTAGTACATCGGCGGAGTCGAAAAACCAATCACAAAAAGCTTATACAAGTTTATTAGTAATCTAAAAAGTAAATGTATAACCGGGCTATCTTTCAGCCTCATCCTTTATAAAACTTAATGTATGTACATGAATCATACACTGAAATTCCTACATTTTATCTTAGCCAAAAGGCCGAGAAGCGATACACTGAAATTCTTGTCAAAGAGAAGCTCTAATCCCAAAGGACATATCTTCTCTAATTTCCTAAAAATTTCATTCTCAGCAGTAATTTAAGTCAACATGCAAAAGTCATTTTAAGAAGTGAGACAGGGGCTCTAAATTACCATCCAACTATTTTAATTTCCCCATTATTATTGCTCATATATAAATAGGCATCAGACACAAAAATAAATTGCTGAATAAATTGTCACATATTGCCCACACCTCAAAATCTTAAGAAGCCTGCAAAAATGTTCATCTTATATTGATTCAAGCACTGAAAATGTTATAGAAGCAGCACTTCAAAGAGAGCCTTATAAAAGGCAAATGCATAGTAAAAGAAGCTACAAGCAACAACGACAAAAGAAATAAAATTACATGCCTCTGATTTAGCCTTTCATTAGGAAAAAGAAGGGTCATTTAGGCACCATCACCTTCACTGGCCACATGGCCACTTGTAATCTTGTCCTGCTAATGACCTTTGCAGAAATGGCTGCATTGGCTGCCAAATAAACTACCAGGTCATGTTCAAGGTCTTGTTAGTGACATATAAAGCCCTGGACAACTCAGGGCCAGGTTATCTGAAAGACTACCTGACCCTGCCTAGATCTGTAAGATCACTTAAATCATCTGGAGAAATTTTACTTGTGGTAACACATCCTACAGAATATTACAGGCAGAACATCACCTGAAAGGGGATATTTCTTGCCAGTGCCCTTTACACTGTAGAATACCCTTATTTTATTTATTTACTGAAATATTTATAATCTGTACTTTCATCCCTAAAAATGCAGATTAAGCATCATCTGTCAGTTGCTTCAGTTGTAAATAAATATATTTTTGCCCAAGCTTTCCCTGACCCATAGGGATGGACCAAGTTATTACTTAATTCCTGTTTTGATATTACTCTTTTTATGTTGTATCTGTTTCTATGATACTGTCTTATATTTTAATATTACTAAGCTATTTTAATAATTTAAATAAATGCTTTACCTTAGGTCTCCAAAACATGGTAGGCAAAGAAATATCCAACACATGGTAGGGAAAGGAATTATTTTAAGATACTTATTTGAGCCTCAGAAAACAGTTCAGATTAATTCCTAATTCCACTGCAAGTTCAAAGGGATCTTCAAGCCATAACTGTCTGCCCTGAATTAAAGCAAAGCAAGGTGGCTGGTAACATGTGACGATTCTGATGATCTTCAGCATTACAGATGCAGCTACAGGACGCAATCTGCAAAGTGATTATTCATTCCTCAACAGACTGAACTGCTGAGGGGGTGGGGCACAGTTAATATAAAACTCCCTTGCCAGATCACATCAGGGTCATCCCATGACTTGGTTATTTCATCCGCTAGCAACCTGAAGCCTTGAATTCATATACTTTTTCCTCCCCTTGCACTCTATAATCAGAAACTTCTGACTGTAGTTAGCAACAAACTATACCTTGGAATTGTGTCCAAAGCCAGAAAACCATGGTTTGCACACAAACCAGATTTGCCACTAGCCATGATTATCACTAGCTTCCAATTGCAAAGGCTGAGGGAGCACATGGCCCACAACTGTTCACTCATGTAATACTAAACCATGGTTTAGTGTTACATCTGAACACAACCGCTGTCTCCAGCAGCAGCCAGCCCAATTCTTCCAAGTGCCCACAAGCCATGTTTCCATTTAGTTATAATGACTCATAATGTTTGGTACATATATCCTTCATGAATACATCCAGTTTTTTGAGCTATCAAGGTTAGTGGCCATCTAGATGTGAATCCAATAGCTTAATCACGTGCAGATGAATATTTTGTTTTCTGTATTTCCAACAATACAACTCAAACTGAAGACATATGAAGAAAAAATATATACCCATAATATATCTGCTGACATATCTATATACGTAATATGGGAATATTAAAAAAAGATCCCAGGAACGCTGCAAAACATATGCTTCTGATTCACATTTATCCACACTCCCTCTGTGCATCCATAGTTAGGTACCCCCAATCATTATATTGCTGCCTTCCCTTTCTGAAAATGAGAATGAATAACATCTGAAGGTAACTTCACATGTGTATCAGTGTTTTAAAAAATGTGAGACACGACAGTCAGTGTAGCTTCAAAATATTTGGGAAACAGTGCTTTTAATGGGGGCTTCAGAACTTTCTTGACTTTGCATTCCTGTAGAAGTACTTTCAAATCCTCACATATGTGGCCTTAAGTAGACAAGATGAACCAGGGCTAACCTCAGATCAGGGCTGCTTATTTCACACACATTCCCCACCCCCCAAAACAATTCTGGGAATTGCAGTTTAACCCTCAGAGAGTTACAATTCCCAGCTACCCCTAACCAACTCCAGTGCCCAGAACTGAGGAGGGAAATTGTGCTTCGAATGTGCTTTGAAGATAGTAGTTTGTAAGTAGCCCCCACATAACCCAATTTGAAATTGGGGGCCACTGGAAAGGGTCTCGGACCCCTGTCCCATCTTATTAGAATACGGGCAGAGGCATATTAAACTAACTAGACTCTCCAGGCACCGTCCCCGCTCTGTCAGGAAAGCGAGTGTGGGACCTTCGTCCCTCCGAGGGTCGCCCGGGAGCAGCCAGCTGGCTTCCTCGCTCTCTCTCTCGCTCACCCGCCGGTGCTGTGCATCTATGCGCGCCTGGCCGCCGCCGAGCAGCGCAGCCCGACGCTTCTCCTCAATGCGCTCGGGCACCGTGGGCGCGCGCCGAGGGGGGCTGTTGCTGAGCCGGCGGGAAAACGCCAGGGGAACCCTCGGCAGCCGAAAGGGCAGGATCCGCAGGGCGGCCATGGTTGTGGACTGCTGGGACGCATGCGCGCACGGGGCGGGGGGGGGGCGGATGAGGCGGGCAGGTTCCTGAAGCGTGAAAACAGCAGCAGCCATTTGCCCCGCCCAGCCTCCCTTTATATTTCTGTTACGCCTGCCTCGCCGCTTCTCTCCTCACGCTGTTATGAACTGTGTCAGAGCGCGCTTTCTTTTCTTCTTCCTCGGCGGGGTGCACACTGCGCATGAAGACGCCCCCGCCGACCGCTTAAAAGCAGTTTTTTTTAATACGGTACAATGTGGTTGCACGTCACGCTGCTGGCATCTTCATGCGCTGAGCATTTTGGTGTTAACTGCTGCGCAGGCCCGAGACCTCTTTTTCCCTTCAGGCTGTGTTTTTATTGCAAGATGTGGGCTATCGCACTAGAGTGCGTCTCCACTAATTTGCGGTGCCCCGATGTGAGTGCACGTTACGGGTTAGGTTGGAAATAAGGTGAGGAGCTCTAGCAGAAAGGACTTCTGCACAGTGCGTAGATGGCTGCAGAAGACCGAATTTGAATAGGTGCGTTTTGGCAAGCCACAGTGCTTCTCCGCGCGTGGAGACTACCTATGCTGATTTTTTTTTACATTCAGCTATTAAAGATACAGACATCCTTTGTTCTTAATTTTTACCTTTTGTACATGTGCAATGACTACTGTCACTATAGGACAGGCATCCCCAAACTCGGCCCTCCACATGTTTTGGGATTACAACTCCCATCACCCCTAGCTAACAGGACCAGTGGTCAGGGATTATGGGAATTGTAGTCCGAAAACAGCTGGAGGGCCAAGTTTGGGGATGCCTGCTATAGGACTTCCTCTGCAAAAAGTTTCCCTCCAGACTGGTGTTTTTCTTACCGGAGTGTTCTGCAATACGTCTTTGCTGCAATAATAGTGCATTAATGGTGGATTTATACTGGACTGTCTACACATCATTCCACTTCATTAGCTGCTGTGCAATGCTTTCCACTGTTGCCATATTATAGACATCTGGAGAGACACGCTTGCACTATGGTGTTAAGAGAAGTGGGACAAATCATCACCATCAAACCTTTTATTGGCATCACATACAAACATCCATAGCAAATCAATACAGAATTCCCGCCTTCTCAGTGACACAAAACATTTGTCAAATGAAAGAGGCAAAGCAGTCTAACATTACATCTCTAGGTCTCCAGGGAGATCAGATGTCTGCCATGTGTTTCGATGACAAAAAACCAGATAAAGATATTTAGCCACTAACTTGGTGAACTCCTGATTATTCCCCAATAATAGAAAATGTATGACCTCGAACTCTGGTCTCCATTTGGGGATGCAGAGTTGATCTAGGAACTGCTGGCGGAGATCAACATATAGTTTACATTTAAGAACCATATGTGTAAGAGTTTCCACCTGGTGGTCTTCACATGGGCAAATTCTTTCTCCTTCCACCATTCCCGAGAACCTTCCCCATAGGAGGGTTGAAGGATTTGAATTAAACCTGGCCAGCAAAAATGCCCTTCTTTCTTGAGGATTAAGCAAAAATTCAAGATAATTGTGGCTAATTTCATATGCCCAAGAAAGTTGAAAGTTAAGAGGGGAACATGTTTTCTCTGCTGCTGCTGCTAGTTCCTGGCGTTCAGTGTGGGACAAATCAGTGGGGGAGGAACCCTCTCTGGCACCCGGGGCAGCACAGCCCGTACGGACTGCGCATGTGTAGCATCCCGCGTGTGCGCACTCCATACAGAATTTGGCTTAGCAGGTGGCCTGAACCCATAATTGTGGTTTAGCTCTCCCATAAAAAATAGGGGTGGGGAACAATCAGCCTGTGGACCAAATTTGACCAGCCACATAGCCACTTTCCCCAAACCATGCCCATCTCTGCCCCATACCTAAGAGATGCAACATCAGGTGTGGGGCAGGTAGAGACATGGCTGGATCAACTGTACAACCAAGTTCTCGATGGAGAACTTGATCATGCAGTTAATCCCTGCAGAAAGCTGGGGAAGTGATGGTTGAGGACAGGGCATGCAAAGCACTTTGCACAGCACTTCCCAAATACCTGAAAGCTGTTGTCAGGAATTTGGGAAGTGCTGCACATAGTGATTTGCAAGCCCTGCCATTTGCAAGCCAGCTAGCTCCCAAGCACCAAGCAAAGGCCTGGCAAAGTCCCTTGTACTTTGGTTCCAAGCACTTGAAAAATAACTGGTTGTTGGGCACTCGGGAAGCACTGAACCAAGGGACTTTGGCAAGTGGGTGGGACAGTCTACCTGTCCATTAAAGGTAAAGGTAAAGGTACCCCTGACCATTAGGTCCAGTTGTGACCGACTCTGGGGTTGCAGCGCTCATCTCACTTTATTGGCCAAGGGAGCCGGCATACAGCTTCCAGGTCATGTGGCCAACATGACTAAGCCGCTTCTGGCGAACCAGAGCAGTGCATGGAAACACCGTTTACCTTCCCGCCGGAGCGGTACCTATTTATCTACTTGCACTTTGATGTGCTTTCGAACTGCTAGGTTGGCAGGAGACCTGTCCATTACCTGATATCACAATGATGCCCAGTGCCTGGCAAGCAGTCCTGCCCACTTGTCAAAGTTGGCCCATGAGGGTGGGGACAGATAGGGATCTGGCCCAGCAGGCCACAAAGATTCCCCACCTGTGCTGTACAGCATAAGACAAACCTTGGTTACAGCTTGTGTTTTATGTGGGGAGATATATACCACCAGACCCTCCAAGTGCCCCTATTTTCCATTCCTGGATTTACAGAAGCTGACCCAGTTTCTGATTTGACCCTGGAATGTCCCACTTTTCCTTAGAGTGTCCCTATTCTCATCGGAGAAATGTTGGAGGATATGGAGTAATCTGACCCCTTAGCCATCTGAAGGCAGCCCTGTATAGGGAATTTTTTTAATGTTTAATGTTTTATTATGTTTTTATATATGTTGGAAGCCACCCAGAGTGGCTGGGGCAACCCAGTCAAGTGGGAGGGGTATAAATGGTATTATTATTATTATTATTATTATTATTATTATTATTATTATTATTGAATAGGATGTCCCTGTCTTCATTAGAGAAATGTTGGAGGGTATGAACCACAAGCCTGGTTTCTGACTAAATGCTAAGCTAAACCATGACTTAGTATATCAGCAGAATGGGAAGGAACAAAATGGTTGCAGTCTCCCCTCTGGAAGCCCATATATTTGCTTGTTTGCACTAAGACATGGTTTGGCTTAGTGTTACCTGCAAACTGGGCCTCTGTGATGTGTAAATAACAAATACCTAATCAAACCTACATGTTTACAACAGGTTGAGCAGACCACAAAGCTTCTAAAAGCTGCCCTTTAACAGAAATTGGATGTTTGCCAGCAAAGCACTCAGTGGAGAAGTCTCAGAAGAGATGTCAATTATTTTGAAGAGTAATACTTCTAAACTGATAATTTCAGCTGTACTGCTGTCTGTCTGAGCTTTTCTACCTTCATCTAGCATTTTTTATGCCTTTTTTGCTCACACTCCGAATGGATGGCTTATCATCCATTGATTATAATATAATATTGAATATCATCCAATGATTATATTGTTACACTAGTAGGGTATATAAGGTGTTGGGGGAGGGATAGTACCTTTGGAGGGGTACACATTGTGCTCCTTCTTGGATAGTTTGTCCACCTTGGGTCCTCATCTTGCACCCAGCTCCCACCTATAGCCCCTAAAAACTGTCAGCCACACCCTGGGAGCAGCTTCAACTGACTGGCTAAACCAGCTGCGGCTAGCCAATGGGTCTCAAACCCTCTGGAGCCTACCTGTGAAGATAGGCTCCAGAGGATTGAGCGGATGAAACCAACAATGGATCCAACGATCAAGAAGGCACTTTCTGCACATGCTGTAAAGGGAAATAAGGGGGAGATGGGGCTCCTTCGAGGAGAAGGAAAGCTCCGATCCTAAACCTTTGCTGCCTTGCTGAATATCTTTGGGAGAAAAGGCTAAGGAGTAAACCCTACACAAATACAGAATGGAGTCCCTAAGACGGTTGGATGACACCTTGTATACAGAGTCGTCTTTCCCATAGGGCTTAGTGGTGTGTTGCTCCAGGGCGCCGGCCTCTCAGGAGTGCCCCAGCGAGTGGGGGAGCTGTGCAGCTTTGCCGGCGGCCTCCCCTTTCCCTGCACACCCACCAGCTGCGCCCCGCCAACCATATGGCTGGTGGGTGCACAGCTTCCCTCCCAAGCCTCTGTGGGGATTGCTCTCCCGCAGCAGCATGGGGGAGAGTTGTGCCCCCCAATGACTGGCAGTGCACAGCTGCGCCCCCCCCCCCACTATCTGTGGTAATTTGGGGGCGCTGGGTGGATATTTGCACCCCGGCACCACATCTGCTAAAGACAACCCTGCTTGCATACCTCCTTCCAGCAGCTCCTGCAGCCAAGCTGGTGCCAAACATATTGCTCAGCTTTCCTTTGGACCACATCAGTGAGGCTGAGGGGGGAAGGGTCTTGTCACCTAGGCAAGGTGACCTCCATACAAATTGCCCTGCCTTGCACCCTGTGGATGTCACACTGTAGTTTGACTTCACCCTTGGAGGCCATTCCATTGATCAGTCAGTACATTTCCCCCTAAATTTTAGGCTTTCTGATAGAACTTCCGACCACTTCTATAATCCTGCTTATATCAGTGGGATTCCAGCAGTATAAATGAGCAGTTAGTCATCTCAGTCATTGTATTAACCACTTAACTAGCAATCATCAGGTAGGACCACTTATACTTTAAATTATTTTCACTGAATGCACTTACATAAGGCGTAAGAACTTCTACATTAGCATATAAAATCATGTCTCAGAATGTGGATGAATCCAAAGCAGTTACCAGGGGGCTCCTTCCCCTTTATGTTATATTCATCCTCTGTTTAAGATGCTAATTAAAAATCTGTCTTTGCAGCAGAGGCTGAGGAAACCATAATGTTCAAGCCATGCATGTCATGAAAAGCATGCATCGTTTATATTTTAAATGATTGGCTTTTTTCTTCCATTACCAAAAAGGGATCACAAAAGTCTTGTAATGTGTCATCTAAAACATATGCTCCAGTGGCAGGATTACTAGTAAGAACGATATTTATTCCCCTCCACAATTAGTAGTGACGGTGCTGTCAAATGCCCTTGAGCTCTACTGAGCATGCTCACTTTTTCTGGTCTGTTCATTGCATTTGATTCTTTAGCTGTAGCCTCTCTCTCCCCTTCATTGCTTTTATGTACAGACAGAAGAGACAGTAACCAAAAGAGAATCTACATTATTCCTCCTGCACACTCCATAAACTGACAACATTTGGGTCTGTGTTTCTGGATTCACAGGTAGCTATTCTCAATTCTCTGTTTTCTTCAAATTTAAAAGACAGGAATGGATACACTATCGGATGCTGGAGAGCATATTTTCTCCCTTTAACATCTCTTGGTATGGTATATTTTTGAGGGATCACTTACTCAGCAGCTTCTAAACAAGAGGTAAATTGTATTTTCTCTTATTTGATTATTGTATTGTTTTCTCTTCTTGCATGACATTTCAGCTGTCATTTGGTGTCTGCTTAAGCAAAACCTTGTTTCATTTTAAGTCCTTCGTATTTTTGTAGGCATGTAACTTTAAAGCTGTCATCTCTTCAAACCATGAATGGGAGACACCACAGAGCAACTTTTGAGTGCTGCAGTTTCAACAAAATTGTACTAAGCAGCTGACATTACAGCTAGAAATTATGCCATATATCTTAGAAGGAACGCTCTCTCATCTCTGTTTTTGTTGAGTATCCATGCTGCTGAGATCTCTTTAACTGGCACTCACTAGCTCTGAGGATACCTCATTCCCACCCTGTATTTTACATCAGCACTGAGGTTGGGATCCATTTTTCAGCACGTCTGCTGTCTAAGAATCTAACAACTTACTGTATCGGATGGGAGACCACATGTTGAGATTTCTGCATTGCAGGGGGTTGGGCTAGATGACCCTCAGGATCCCTTCCAACTCTACAATTCTGTGATCCTATGGTTTCACACAGTGCTTTTTTTCTTTAAAAAAATGTTTAGGGGTGCTCTCGTTTTGCCTCAAGAAAACCACCATTTTATAGTTCAGATCTGGAAAAATAAATACAGTAAATGGACAAAAGTACAAAGAATCACAAAATGCTTAGGGGTATGCGTACCCTTGCATACCCCCAGAAAAAAAGCACTGGTTTTACATTTTAATTATAAGGCAATGCGTCTTGTGCCATAAAAGTAAACACTATACAGTTGGGGGGTGGAGGAAAGGTTAGAGAATCAGGTGGATGACTTAAGTTCGTTCATGTTTGCATAATAAGAAAGCAATATTAAATTTGTCATTTGAACCATTCTAGCTAGCAGCATCGGTACAATGTTTCGAAAGTTAGTCTTACAAATTTTAGACCTGAGTTTATGAGCTACTGTGCCTGCAACTAACTAACTAACTAACTAACTAACTAACTAACTAACTGTATGTTCAGGATTGAGCATGCTGACTTATGCACCCATGCAACAACATAACCTGTAGCATCACACTAGCATTCCAAACTGTGGAAGAACATCAGTTCTGGTCTGGTAGCACAGGTCAACATGACATCAGAAAAAGCTACCATCCCTAAAGTTGTTGCATTGCACAGAAATAGGTAGAGAAGAATAGAACTGGGGGTGACGTGTATATAGGGCATCTTCACCCTAAAGGTTTTTAGCCACTACAGAGACAGCTATGTTAGCAAAGCCATATTTCATAGATTTGAATGCTGTTGGTTCAATTTTACATTTTAAACCTGCTTTGGACACATTTGACCCTAAAAAGGTGGCCTAAAAGTGTTAAATAAACAACGAGAACACTTATTCTGGTATAGCATTACTAAGGAGTATCAACAGCAGTGGAAATAATATTGGAACACAAATACAGCATTCTAGGATGTACCTGCTGGTTAACTACATATCATTGCAGCTATATAATGTTAACGTATGCTGCATGACACCCCAGTGTAATTGTGCGCAGCTGCTGGGCCAAACTGTGACATATTCTGTAACAAAGCTGGTTTCTGTATCTAGCCATCACAAGGTCACCTTCTGGGTCAAAATGGAATCTCTCTATATTTTACTTAAGTGTAAAGAGCCCTTCAGAATGAACCGTTTCTAGAACTGCAATAATAAATTAAAGCATAGGAAAAATGGTACGGGGGAGGTAAACACCAAGCATAAATTGTCTAATAATAGCATGTGCATTAATGATTATCGCACAGCATACTAATCTCATGTCACCACTGGTTTTCTGTATTTATATTCAATCTGATGTCTGCTCAAGCAACCCCAGCTTACCTAAGGCATCAACAGAACAGTAATAATTTCTAGATGGTCCAAAAGTGCAGCCAGAACAGGTTTATCCGTGCTGAAATGATTATATTTTGTTTGCTTTTTTTTCTTTGTGATCAGTCCTAGTTACCCGAGGAAATGGATACTTCACCTTCCAAACAATATCCAGTAAAAAAACGAGTGAAAATTCATCCTAACACAGTGACAGTGAAATATACTTCTCATTATCCACAGCCTGGAGAGGAAGGGTATGAAGAAGCAAATGAAGACAATGAGAGTTTTGTGGAAGATAATCCAAAGAGAAGATTGCTGAGCAATGGCCAGCGGAGAGGAAGATCCTTCTTTGGCACTATTGACATCCCATCTCAGGAACCACAAAAGCCAGAAGCTAATAAGAGTGGGCAAGGCCAAAGTTTTGTAGACAGAAGCATTTTTCAGTCCAGAAAGACTTGGGCAGTGCTTTTTGGATCTGCTTTAGCCCATGGTTGTGTTGCCCTGATAACTAGACTTGCTTCTGATCGTTCCAAAGTGCCATCTCTAGAACTGATCTTCATTCGTTCTGTTTTACAAGTGTTTTCCATCTTAGTTGTGTGCTACTACCATGAGGAACCTTTTGGACCGAAAGGATACAGACTGCGGTTGTTCTTTTATGGAGTATGCAACGTTATTTCTATTACCTGTGCTTATACTTCCTTTGCAATAGTACCCCCAAGCAACGGGACTACAATGTGGAGAGCTACCACCACTGTCTTCAGCGCCATCTTGGCATTTTTATTAGTAGATGAGCGAATGGCTTACATTGATGTAATCACTGTACTGAGCAGCATCTTTGGTGTTTGCCTGGTCATGATCCCCAACATTGTTGATGAAGAAGATTCTCTGCTGAATATCTGGAAAGAGGCCTTTGGATATACCATGACAGTTATGGCAGGCGTAACTACAGCTCTCTCCATGATCGTGTACAGGTCCATTAAGGATAATGTCAGCATGTGGACAGCACTGTTTACCTTTGGTTGGACTGGAACAGTGTGGGGAGCCTCCACCATGTTTTTCCTCCAAGAGCCAATAATTCCACTAGATGGAACAAGCTGGGGCTATCTCATGGGCATCTGCATATGTTCCACAGTGGCTTTTCTGGGTGTCTATTATGCCTTGAACAAATTTCATCCAGCCTTGGTCAGCACAGTGCAGCATCTGGAGATTGTGATAGCTATGATCCTTCAGCTCCTTGTGCTTCGCATCTTCCCCAGCATCTATGATATGATTGGGGGAGCGGTTATCATCATTAGTGTCTTTTTCCTTGCATGTTATAAACTGTCTTGGAAGGACTTAAGAAAACAAGATTATGAGGAGATACTAGATTCTTGTATTAAATAACTGCAAAGCTGTATTCGGTTTACTGATATGTACAATTAATATTCATTTGTGTATGTCTTTTGTAGAGTGTTGTTGACAGCATACTGCCATTTCTTGTCTGAATATAAAAGGTTACATCTGCCCTAGTATAGCTCAGTGGAGTTGCACTAGAAATTTCTGTCCTGTGTAGGAGAAATGTTTTTAAATATTAACGCTGTGAAAATTAGATTTTCTTAACTAGTATATAAGAAGTACCAATATTCAATATATACAACTCTGTTCTTTAAAATACGTCTCATTAGAGTCTAGCAGGCATAGTCAGACCCTAAGATTTTTATATCAGACTATGATGTTCACCTGTGTAAAGCAACCATTTGAAGGGTCTCAGGCAAGGTAGTCTTCAGAAGGAAATAGCAAACTGAGCCCCTTAGCTTCTCACAACAAATAACCAGATCTTAAATGGAAGTTTTTACAGAGGTTTGTTGTAGTATAGGTTTTGTCACATTACCTATTCTAGGTTGTTATATGCATATATGGTTCCTACAGATTTCATCTGGCTTGCCAGTTTGCATTTCTTGCATTGACTGGAGCTCACTGATGGTGTGTAGCCTGAAATCTGACCTGACAACCTCAACTCACAGCATGCTTGCTGTGGATTCAAGAGCAGAGAGAGTGTGATTGCAGAAAGAAGCACAGAAGGCAAACATGGACACTGAAAGAGCAGAATGATAGCTCATGGAAACAATATATTGTTTGTTTTTAATATGTAATGTTTTATAAATAAGAATTTTAAAATGTATGTAACAATGATAATGATGACGATGACGACGATAATAATAATATACTTGATCTCTGCAGCAATATTTTTATATGACTTATTCCAAGAATCTCTAACTCAGTGCCTGCCCTGCAAAGGTCTTCATTGGCAGCCATTGGCAATGTTTAATATTTTTTTTAAGCCAAGTATCTAGCCCTTAAGATATGAAGCAAAATGTGCAGGTATCCTTCTAAGTAATTTATGTAAAATGTGTCAGTATGGCTCACTTTTCAATGTTCTTAGCCAATGGGTGAAGTCAGATATGTGATTGATAAGTAAGTGACACCAGGCAACAGAAATCCCTGGGGTTCTCCCCCCTTTCATGCATCTTTCCTGCTTCTGTCTTATTTTCTAGCAGTCCTTGGAATCTGTAGTTTGACCTTCCTGTTTTTCTAGCAGCCAGGACACATCTTTCCTCTGGTGGGCTCACCTGATATCAGGTACTCCCTAGAAGTTATTTTCTGCAAATACTACTGCAGAATAAGTGCAAGTGGATTTAAAGTATCCTCTTCCCAAACTGAAAATGTGAATATTTTGCAGAAAGGCTTAGGCATGTGTCTTGCTGTGTTGAAGCTGATGTCCAGGCGCTCATTAAGAATTCACTGTGTAGTTAACCTGCAGCACAATGGCTTGTATGCCTACTTCAGAAGTAAGTCCCTTTGTGTTTAATGGGGCTTACGTCACAGGTTAGTAGATGCAGAACGGCAACTTAGAATTGGGTTTTGGATTGGTATTGGGGAAAATATGGCTTTTGTGCCACAATCAGGACCAGAATGACATAGTTGACTTCCCATGGTAAGGGGGGGGGGGAAGAGGGAGGGAAACAGCATCAATGACTGTAATCTCTAATTTTATGTCCAGGCTGGAGAGTGATGACATAGTATACTTCTACGAACTCAGAGTCATTGCTCTACTTGTGAGTATGCAATTTCTGACGCTCTTTCACTGCCAGAAGCTGTGGTTAGGGTGTGGTTTAGGACAACAGGGTTTTTTAAGGCTACACTCTTGAATCTTCCAGTTGCAGGAAACAACACAGGTCTCGGGCTCTTAGTTTCTACTTCTAGTTGTCCTGCCCAGTTGATACTGATGTCAAAATGTTTCCTGATCCTGTTTATAAATCATGTTTTTCAGGGCCGTCTTAATCATATCCGGTGCCGTGGTGCAAAGATCCCTCCGGCAGTGCCCCCCCCTGTTTCCCATAGTTTGTGGGGACCCCAAAGTTGAAAGAAAGGTTCCCCAGAGTTGTTGACCTTTTTTTTAGGGAGCTGACAGCACGCTTATACATTATCTCTAACAAGCCCTAAGAACAAAATAAAATGAAAAGGCAGATGAAAATCTAATGAAGTCCTCAATTCCAAAGCAAGACTCATTCAAGACTCAGCAGTTCTTCTAATTCATCCTCATGATTCAAATCACCACATATCAAAGAGTTAAAGCAATCACCAGTTTGCTGTTCTTTAAATAAATTGATAAAGACACAGAGAATGAAGTTCCCGGCGTGGCGCCGCCACTGCCTCCTCTCCCAGGCAGGAAGCGAGAGAGCATGGCTGGCCGTAGGAAGAGCTGCCACCCAGCATGCCCTCATAGCTATTCCTGGTTGGTCCCGGACTCCCGCTGCTGGGCGTCCCTGATGGGTGGGCGCTGTGGCGCAGGACACCACTAACCCTAATGGGTAGGACAGCCCTGATGTTTTTGGGCCTAGATTCATTCTCTGTGCTTGACCTTAGCTTGTTGAGCAAGGTTGAAGGTGCAACATAGACTCAGGTGTCTTAGTAAAAGGTTATACTCTCCTTAGACTTGGGGCCCTTCCATACCTCAGCTTAATGTGGATTGTGAGCCCCATTTGCCTCTTTTATTTCCCTCTCGCCCATGCAGCATTCTTGCCCAACTACTTTTGCCCCACATGTTTTCCATAAATCCAGAGATTACCTGTGCTGAATAGGAGTCCAAATCAATTGCACAGAGAACCTCCAGACTTAAGGAGGAGTAAGTACCTGGAGGAGAATGCTGCAAGGATGAGGGAGAATTAAAGGAGGCACAAGGAATTCATAATCCACATTGATGAGGTATGGATAGGCCCTCAGATTCTAGCCCCTGGAGATACCCCTTGGAGCACAATACCATCTCCTGTTCTCACAGTGGTCAACCAATTGCCTATGGAAAGCCTGTAAACAGGACCTGAGCACAATAACACATCTTGCCCTCCTTGTGCTCCCCAGCAACTGGTATTCAGAACTGGTGTGCCATTTCCAATACTGGAGGCAGTAAGCAGCCATCATGACCAGTAGGCATTTATAGCTTTAAAGGTAAAGGTAAAGGTACCCCTGCCCGTACGGGCCAGTCGTGTCCGACTCTAGGGTTGTGCGCCCATCTCACTTAAGAGGCCGGGGGCCAGCGCTGTCCGGAGACACTTCCGGGTCACGTGGCCAGCGTGACGAAGCTGCTCTGGCGAGCCAGCACCAGCGCAGCACACAGAAACGCCGTTTACCTTCCTGCTATAAAGCGATACCTATTTATCTACTTGGACTTAGGGGTGCTTTCGAACTGCTAGGTGGGCAGGAGCTGGGACCGAAAGACGGGAGCTCACCCCGCCGCGGGGATTCGAACCGCCGACCATGCGATCGGCAAGCCCTAGGCGCTGAGGTTTTACCCACAGCGCCACCCGCGTCCCAGTCCGGCCTTTCTAGAACCAGCCAATAAGAATGTGAGTCAAGCAAGCTGGCACAAACAGTATTGTGTTCACATCTTTTGATGTCAGTAAAACAGCCTATAAAATCTGACTTGAAGAGTCAGCTACTGACAGCTGCTCAGCTACTGACAATGGTTACCTATGTGCTATATATATATAAATGTGAGGCCTTCCTGATGTTGTAAGAGTACAACTTTCATCATATCTGATCATTGGCCATGCTAGCAGAGGTGGAGTTGTAGTCCAACATCTGGAGAGCACCACATTGGCTACCCTTGAACTAGTGGAAATAACTTGGAACACAGAATAGGGGTGTGTGATTTCCTCTTGTCAACAATTTGATATGAAATCCATTCCTGAGTTTTCCTTCCTTCATTTCTATTGGTTGGACCTCACCGGCTATTTCTTTAAAGTGGAAATGTGTATAGAATATTGAAAGTTTCTGAATTCTTATCC
The DNA here is from genome assembly GCF_964270895.1 of Podarcis filfolensis. Classification (NCBI taxonomy): domain Eukaryota; kingdom Metazoa; phylum Chordata; class Lepidosauria; order Squamata; family Lacertidae; genus Podarcis; species Podarcis filfolensis. The sequence continues at coordinate 38,486,406 of NC_139608.1, read as the reverse complement.
CCTACATGACCCATTTACAGTGCAAACACATATATGTCACCTCAGATGTAAGTCATATTGATTTCACTCCAGGTAAGTGATTAAAGTATAGGATTGCAGCCTTAAGTGCATTGATAGGAAAATATTGATAGGTCAGAGGACCCCTCCCAATTCTCCCCTCCTTATTTTTCAAAGCTTCTGACATTTTAATTAGTTTCCAGAGTCAAACAAGCACAACAGTATTGAATAACGTTAGAATGTGCTGTTGTTTTAAACCAGTGTTTGTATTTATACATGCATCTCTCTCTCTCTCTCTGTATGTATGTGTGTGTGTGTGTATGTATGTGTGTGTATATATATATATATATATATATATATATATATATATATATAGTGGTACCTCAGCTTAAAGATGCTTCAGGTTACAGACACGTTAGGTTACAGACTCCGCTAACCCAGAAATAGCACCTCGGGTTAAGAACTTTGCTTCAGGTTGAGAACAGAAATCGCACAACAGCGGTGCGGTGGCAGCGGGAAACCCCATTAGCTAAAATGGTGCTTCAGGTTAAGAACAGTTTCAGGTTAAGAACGGACCTCCGGAACGAATTAAGTTCTTAACCCGAGGTACCACTGTACAGTATATGCAATAATGCAATTTCTTTAACTGTTTTTATGTCGTTATATTCTAAACTGATTTGTGGTTGCCTTATGAGAAGTGATTAATAAATGGAATAAATGAATAAAGATGTGACTTGAAGAGACTTAAGGAAAGAACTTCTCTCGCATCACATCTGTCACATGTACACTTAGGTGTGTACACAGAAATATGCAATATATTTTTAAGTAATCAAAATATGACTTGCGAGAAGTTGGAAATATTTATCAGGGAAAAGTTGGGAACGTTTATCAATGCCCCCTTATTAGCATTGCCGTCTTGGAAAGAAGGCATTTAATGTAAAAGCCGGTGTTTTATTTGCCAAGCCTCACTTCCCTAGGGGTGCAGCTCAACTGTCAGATCAGTTCTTCCTCAGTTCATCCTCCCGTATAAGCTCCCTGACGGGCTTGGCAGTTTCTGCAAGGAGGACGACTAACCCATCTGCCTGCACAGGAAGGGCAAGGAGCAAAATCGGCCAGGGAGCTGGCGGCGGCTGTGCCACTGGACAGGGCTATCTCCCATTGGTTGCTCGTGTTGCTATGGAAACGGGGGACGCTGCTGCTGCGGTGGTGCGTAGGAGCCATTGCCGAATTCCTCTAATCAGGTACCGTCTGCCTATCAAGCCCTTGCAGTTCTTGGGGCAATAGAGTCCCTTCGGAGTTTCAAGACCAGGAAACGAGAGTTTTCAAGTGAGACTCATCTCTGAGTAATCATAATGCATTAGAATGGCCTGCAAATGTGGCGGTCCTAATGATTAGAAATGACACCACAAGTTACTAGGGCAGTGCTGGGAAGTGACTAAGGCTGCAATGCTAAACACTTTTACTAGGGAGTAAATCCCACTGGACACAGACTTACTTCCAAGTAAACATGTGCTGCAAAAGCCATAGATGGTGCTTCATAGCCCTAAATTATATTTAATTAGCAAAGTACCTTGATAATGATCCTCCAGGCTGGGCAGTAGTGTTACATTGTGACCTTATGTTTTGGCGTTTTTGTTTTGGCAGCACTATGGCCAGCAGGAAGAAAGAATTAGCTTTGCAGGTCAGTAAGTGAGCTTAATGTTTCAAATGTGGCATTTCATTCTGTTAGAGTTTGGTATTTCCGGCTTGTTTGGAAGAGAGGGTGGTTCGGGTGCAATGTTGCATTGTATTCTGCCAGTGAAACCTTCCTACAATGGCACAGATTTAAAATAGAAAGCATAAGTTCTAAATGGATTTACCAGTTTCCCAGGGCAACAAGAAGCAGTAATGCAATTGCTTTCATCATTTGATGAATCAGAAAGGAAATGGAAGAGCCTATTTAAACGAATCCCTACAGTGCACTTTTCCAGGGACTAGTCACTGACACAGGGTGTTATATTAATCAGAATGAGGTAAAATAAGGACCAAAGACTGAAGGGTGAGCTGTATGATAATTGGAACAGACTCAATTTTTAAATCTTCAAATACAAATTAAAATACAAATCAAATATTCTAAGAAAGACACTAAACCAGGTTTAGCCCTTCATTTGTAAGCACAGCTTCTCTGTTAACTTTAGATTCAGGTAGGCAGCAGTGTTGGTCTGACACAGTTGAAATAAATTAAAAAATTAAAAAATTGTCCAGTAGCACCTTCGAGACCAACTAAGTTTGTTCTGGGTATAAGCTTTTGTGTGCATGCACACTTCTTCAGATACACTGTTAACTTTATCTTCATTAAGACCTAGGGTAAAAAGGATGAATTGTCCTTTCAGATTGGCTATGTTGATTTAGATGTCTCCAAAGTCAACAACAACAAAAACTACCATGGGTATCAAAACACAGTATTAGTCCAAATATACATGCGTGTTTTCCTTTTTATCCTAGGTTTTAATGAGGATCAGGTTGGCACAGGGAATGTGCTTGCTTACATTTGGAAGGGATGCGATACCAGTTCTAGGGTTTGTGAGATGCAATTAGGAGAGGCACCTGTTGGAATGGGCCTCCCTCCTCCTTGCTATTGCCCATTCGTTTGCCTGCTTCCTCTGGGCCCAATCTACAAAATATCCAGAAGGACATCTCAAACTAAGTGGAAGTTGCTGCACCGTGACCTCTGTCGTCAGCTGCTTGCAAGCTCAGAGAGAACATGTGGACGGATAGGCAGAAAGGAGACGCACCATGAGCAGGAAGCTCTGAATGCCAGCAATGGGCAGCCCTGCAAGAATGTAAGCATCAGTATGTGCCCAATAATGTCAACCTCTAATGTTGGCCCTGAGGAGCTGCCTGAGGAAATAATATCACAAGTGATGTGATCTGTCCAGCCTGCACAACAAATACTTTGTTGGAAATGCATGGATTAATATTCTATGTTTCATGAATCTTTTATCATAAAGTTGTTATGATGCATATTTATTTACAAGTAGTCCCATTGGCATCAGTGTCCTTCCTTCTCCTCTAGGCTGTGTGAGAAAGTATCTTAGATAATTCGCAAACTTCCATTTGAATACAAATTGTACTGGTAGTATGCAGCTGGTTGCCAGAAAATGAATGAGTTTGCATCTTGAGCGCAGTTAGACACTACCCTATAACTGAAACATACTGGTGTAGTTTAGTCATCTGGTGTCTGGAGACAAGCATGTATGAGCTCAGTGGCACTTTGGACGTAAGAACATGAATATATGAATATTAATACATATCCTATCTTTCATTCATAAAGCATGGTTAAAGAACCATATAGGAAAAGATGGGAATGTGTTTGCAATTCCTTTATTATAAATTGCTCCGTATGGAATATAATCTCTATAAATCCTGCCATCAAGTGGCCAGAAGAAGAAATTGATTATTATTTCAATCCTGTTAACTACTTACATTAGAGTAGACATATTGATTTCACTGGAATGGCTCCCATGTGGCTCTAAGTCAGCTACTTATAGGCTGACCTCAAAGTGCTTTGCCATAAACAAAGTGCAGCCATCTGTTAATTAAATGTTTTGAGGTCTGATATGCTGGGCTATACAACAGAAGCAAGAACATATTTACTCTGAAATGAGTTGCTTGAGAATTATTTCCTGGGATGCCTGCAGTCACGCAATGAGATTCTATGCATGTTTCTTTTCAGAGGCAAGTCCCACTCAGTCTAGTGGGACTTATTCACAAATGGGTTTAAACAGTGCTTTTTTCTGGGGGTATGCAGGGGTATGCCTAAACATTTTGTGAATCATTGTACTTTTGCCCATTTACTGTATTTATTTCCCCTGATTTGAACTATAAAATGGTGATTTTCTTGAGTCAAAATGAGAGTTTAAATAGATCTACAGCATTCATGTCTTACAAGCAGACTTCCATTTACTAAAATGTTAATATCCACATTGGGCCGTGTGTTGGTAGCATAATGCTATCTTAAAATTAGATTCTTAGAGTTGGGAAAGACTTCAGAAGTCATCTAACTGCCCTGAACTCCTGGCCTACCTGGTGGCAAGTCAGTATGTAAAGTCATCAGTCCACATGTCCAAAGTCCAAACCGAAGGCACCATCCTTCAGAGATCCTGAAGCATCCAAGCTGAGGGCCAACAACATGAGCAGACACAGCCTCCTAGCTCTGTTGTCCCTTTTATACTTTGCAATGCTGATTGCAGCATCTGGGCTTCAGTCATGTGACCCTCAGCTGTTCCAAGCCTATTCTAGCTGAGGAAACAGATACATCCTCCCAGAGGTAGTGAGCCCCACATGGCCAGCTAGGGAGCTGAGCTGTGGGTCTCTGCCTGCCTCAGCCTCCTAGAGTGCTCCACCCACTGCTCCCTATGCTTCAGAGCCTGCCATGCTCCTGGAGAAAGGGGCCCCTCTGGCTCTGGGTCCAGCTGTTCTGGTTCCTGTGCACTGACCCCCCATCCCCTCGCCATCCTCTGTCACCCTGTGAGTACTTCCTGCACCAACCTCTCCCATAGCTGTCAATGTTTCCCATTTTTTAAGGGAAATTCCCTTATTCCGAATAGGATTCCTCGCAAGAAAAGGGAAAAGTTGACAGCTATGACCTCTCCTTCGTCATCCCCTGCTTGCCTGTGTGTCCCAGTCCCAGCCACACCCCTCGTCAGGATCCTCTTCCTCCTCCCCATTGTCCTGCCAGTTCCTTACACTAATCAACCCACAGGTGAAACAGGAAATCCCATGTTACAGCATCCTTGATAAGTAGTCATCTAGCTTCTGCTTAGAAACCTATAATTGAGAGGTCACCACTTCCTAAAGTTTTACTGTGCTATTGGATGTTTTTACTAATATTTAGCCAAAATCACTTGACTTGTAATTTGAATGTGTTTATTTGAGTCCTCCTTTCTGTAGCAACAGAAAACAAATGCACAAATTGCACCATCTTATATGCCATGTTTGAGCATCGTGCTGTCTTTTATTTTCCTCTCTATATACATTTTGCCTAAAGAAAGTATTTTCATGAAACTGACTTGTGACTTTGACTTTCTGACACAAAAATCTTAGTTGCCCCCTTGCTAATTTACCAAATCTCCTTTCAGGTAGCTCTTAAAGGCTTTATTGCTTTGTTGAAAGCTTTCTCAGTTATATTTCATTTACACACAGATGGTTGTTAATAATCAGGAACTTTGGGAAGAAATGCTGGGTTCCAAAGGTTTGATTGGTAAGACCTTAGCTGTAAATATGGTTGCTGTTCATAAATACTAGTACTAGTATACTGTGGCCTCTGATCACCAACCCTCCTCCATTCCCCCATTAATCCCCTAGAACTTCTCTTTTCACCTCTTGCAGCTACTAAGCTTGTTTTGCACCTTCCCAACCCCATTTCTGAAGCTTCTTCTATTCTATTCTACAGTCCCACTTTGCAGCCTTCTTTTCAGCTTACCACTCATGCACACGCCTCCATTCTCTTGTGCAACCCCCTTGCACACAATGCTCCCATGGTAACCTTTTGTATCTTCTTCCTCCCATACATTGCAAGTACTAAGCATCCTTTTCACCTTCCACCATCCCCTCCTGTTCTTCAGGTTCTTTCTTGCCCCTGCTTTCATCTGCAACCCTATTCCCATTGCTCCTTCCTTTTTTTGCAGCCCCCATTTTCACCTTCAGCACTTTCTCTCTCCCTCCTCCTCTTTTCCCGCCAACAACCCCCACTTCCGTGTTTCCTCCTCTCTTATTTTGCAGTCTCCCCTTTGTCAATATATCTCATTATTATCCCTTTTCTCCCATTTGCACTGTCCCTTGCAAACAGACCATCCTCATTTTTATGCCTCCTCCTTCCTCCTAAAATGCAGCCCCCTTTCCATGCACAGCCCGTGATGCTTTATGTTACCATATCTTTAAGATGAGCAGAATCTAAGAGCAAACCTGTCAGTTAGCTTGACTTCATTTGAGAAGGTTCAGTTCAATTGATGGACGGTTCTGTTTTAAATCACTACACAGAAAATGACATATAATACTAGGATTTAGATACATTATTGTGAAAGTACTATGGAATATTTCTGGCCTCTGAACCTTCTCAAACACAAAGCAGCTGAATAAAGTAAGAGGGAAACGTTTGTATACAGCAAGAAGAGAAGAACTATGAAAGGAAAAGTGATTTTAAACAACAGATGTTTGAGTAGAGCAAGCAGAGGGTGACAGTGGGAGGAAGATTGTGACTTTAAAAAATGGCAGAGGTTTGAGTAGAGCAAATGGGGAGCAACACCGAGAAAAAAGTGGTGGTTTAAAACAAGTTTTCAGTACAGCAAGAAGGGAGTTTGGTAAGGTTCTGTTGTGTTAGCTTTTTGATGTTAACTTCTGTGTAGTATTCATCTCTGTGATTTCTCCCTTCTCATACTTAAAAAACCCCAAACACTTCCCTTCTGAATAGTACTTTTTGTTTTCAGTGTCCTTTCCTTCTAGATCCCATGCCACAGCCTCTGTTGTTGTGCAACCCTCCTTCTTTCTTGCTGCCCTCCCCAACTCTGACTCCATGCAAATCCAGGATTGTAATAAGGCATTACACGTAATAAGTCCTTACAATAAGGGCTGCATGATGACAGCCTTACATTTATTTTTATATTGAGAGATAGATATAAATACTGACAGTGTTTATAGGGCAGGTTAGAAAAGGAATGAGTGTTCCTGTTGTTGATGTACCACCTTTCACCCAAACCTGTTTCTTCCAAATATTTTGGACTACAACTCCCATCACCCCCAGCTAGCATGACCAGGGATTAGGGATACACAAGTAGTGATAGTTAACTAATTTCATTTGCATGTGCTGAACTAAACTTTGTAGGTTCTGAAATGCCATGATTTGCTAAGTTAGCTTAATCTCTTTGTAGTGGTAGATGTTTATCAAGGCTGGTGTGGACCATGTAAAGCAGTAGTAAACCTCTTCAGGAAAATCAGGAATGAATTTGGTGATGACCTCCTTCATTTTGCTGTGGTAAGAGACGGCTTCAAATTTATATAGTAGGGGTAGCTACCATGATGCATTCCAGACATTGCCAGACTCCCAACTCCCATCAGCCCCCATTAGCATAGCCAGTGCTCAGGGATGGTTGGAAAATCATATGGATGGATCCGTCGAGAATTGTTGGCAAAGATAAATGCCTATGTGGCAAGCAGATAAAACAGGCAATTCATCTTGCTTCAGTGAGCTAAATAAAGCTGCAGTTCTATACACTAAAGTAGGGAACAGTTTTTCAGTCCTGGGGCTGCATTTCCTTGTGTCTAATCTTCCAGGCGTAGCAGGTCCAGCAGTTGGCAGAGCAAGACCACAATGGGCGGGGGGGGGGGGGGAGCAAAGCTGGCAGTGGATGGAGATATTCCACACTCTCCCTCATGAAGAGGGACCATGAGTAGAGCAGGTATATGGGGATGCAACTTTAACCCTGCCACTCCGCTCAAGCCCTGATCTTCCAAGGTTCTCATTTGGCTGAGGGAGCCTTCCCAAACAGATATACAAGGCTCTCTGCTGTAGCTGTTTGCAGAGGCCAGAGAAATCACAGGGCTATGGGGGCAGAGCTAAATGTGCATCTGAGTAGGTCTTTATCCAATCAGGTATAGGGAACCGAGGGCCCTCCAGATATTGTTGGCTCCTATCATTCCTGTCAGTGTGGCAAATGGTCAGGGATGATGTAGAAGAAGAAGAAGAAGAAGAAGAAGAAGAAGAAGAAGAAGAAGAAGAAGAAGAAGAGTTTGGATTTGATATCCCGCCTTTCACTCCCTTTAAGGAGTCTCAAAGCGGCTAACATTCTCCTTTCCCTTCCTCCCCCACAACAAACACTCTATGAGGTGAGTGGGGCTGAGAAACTTCAGAGAAGTGTGACTAGCCCAAGGTCACTCAGCAGCTGCATGTGGAGGAGCGGAGACGTGAACCCGGTTCCCCAGAGTACACGACTACCGCTCTTAACCACTACACCACACTGGCTCTCATGTGTGTTGCAGTCCAGCAATAACTGGGAAGCACCAGGTTCTAGAGCAATTCTGCTCTAGATGTTTTTCTGGCCTACCCAAAGGGTGCTTCTGTAGTTGTGAACATTTGCCCTATTATTATTATTATTATTATTATTATTATTATTATTATTATTTTACTTATTAAATTTGTATACAATACTGCCCGTCTTACACAGATCTCAGGGCGGTTCACAACATAAATGCTCTTAGTAAGTTGTTTGCTTGTTTACTTTTTATTTAGGCTGAAGTAGATTCAGTTGATGCCCTAGAGAAATATCGTGGAAAATGTGAACCTACGTTTCTGTTTTATGCTGTAAGTTGGTACATTTGAAACCTGAGATGTCTTTTAAACCTGTTTGACTTTAAACTTGCTCCACTATGCTCTGGTGTGTATTATGTATTAAACACGTGTTTTTGCTCGTATCAGTGAATTTGAACTTGCTGGCAGCTGGAGATATATGTTGTCGCTGGGAATCATATTTTTATATTTCAGATATTACCCTAGTTTGGATTTCCCCTCATTCTCTATGCATACGGTAACCTAAAATACTTTCCACAGTAGTTGTAACTTACGTAGCTTATATAAATGTATATGCTTCTGACCATAAGATTAAACAAGACAGAGATTAGGATGCTATAAATATTAAGAATGTAATTAGTAGTGTCTGAATAAATTAGGCATCTTAGGGTAAAGGGGGAAAAGCCTTCAAGAGAGATTAGCACACTTAGCAATTATCCACTCCTCCATTCGTTGGTGCAAATAGCAACCAGGTTTTCTGCAGTTTGCCATTCCTTCTGATTCATTGCTAAAGAGTGGGGCAAAGCAAAACTGCTCTGATCCTTGCCTACAATGCAGAAGTATGGACGAGCCCAAGACTGGTTGGCCTTGTGGTACTGCTGGGCTAGGTGGCTGCTTTGCACAGGAAACTCTGTCAGAAGAACATTGCTCAGAGTATGTAGCTCCTGGGAAGTTGAGGGAACACATAGGACCTGCAAAACAATTTGTGGTGTGGCGTGTTCCCCGTTCAAGATTACAACTACTCCATTTCTCTTCCTCGTCCCAGTGTTCTTATCACTCTGCAGTCGGACAGCATTCCATGGCCAATTATCACAATTGGCCCACTCTGCAGGGTTCCCCCCAAAATAGTTCTTGTACTTCTTCAGACAGCTTCTCGAGTCTCCTTCCTGTGTGGGAGTGTTGTTCCTTTGGTTATGTAAGCAATGCCACTCACAACCTAAGCACCGGAAGTGGAAGGGGATGATATGCTTGCTTCCTGTGGAACGGGTCGTACTACAAATTAATAGGATGAGTCAGCTAAAACATTTGCCCCAAGTAGTGTGGAAGTCAAATAACTTGACTTTAATGGATTGGGGGCAATAAATTATCTCTGGATAAATTATTTTATGGTGCAATAATATACGTGTCTACTCAAAAGTAAGTCCCACTGATTTCAGTGAGGCTTACTTCTAGGTAAGTGGGTTTAGGAGTGCAGCCAAAATCAATCTTACGAGTTTGCCAACCAGTTAAGGAATTAAATTTGCATACATTTGCATGTGCCTAAAAACATTGTTTCTGAAGGAAGAAGCATCTCCTCTTTGTTTTTTTGACATTGCAGAGATAAGGGGAATACCTCTTTTAAGATAGTGCTTGACTTCTTCAGTTTTTACAAGTGTTTATATTAAAAATAATTATTCTTTCTAATCTGCCTCATTACTTGGGACCACTTTCTAGCCAGTTAAAACAAGGTTCTGTTTATTGATCAAACCAATGAAATGGTTCAGCCTTGCAACCCTTGCTACCTGTGAGGCATCCCATGCTTCAATCCTCTCCTTCCTCTTGTTCTGTGATTCTGGGTCTTCAACTAACAACAGGAGAGGTTGGAAATCAGTCCATGCTTAAAATCTAATATATTTTTTGCTGTCTTTATAGCAGCGTAGCATTTGTTGGCAGGAAAAGAAGACCCAGACTCCGCCATTGGTAATATTAATGTTTGTGTTGACGCAAATTACGTTTGTAAACTATATTGGCAATTATTTTCTATTTTCTGTCAGGGGGGGGAGTTGGTAGCAGTTGTAAGAGGAGCAAATGCACCACTGCTACAGAAAACAATTCAGGAGCAGCTAGAGGCAGAAAAGAAGGTCTTGGATCATGGAGCAGATAGAGTGGTGGTAATCTAACCCCTTCAATTTCATTTAATTTTCTTTTAAGTTGTGTCTTTGATTAGAGTTGTGGGCAGGGGGGTTGTGGGCCATCTAGTTTAAAGCCCTGCTTATTTGAATCCCCGCGACGGGGTGAGCTCCCGTTGCTCAGTCCCATCTCCTGCCCACCTAGCAGTTCGAAAGCACGTCAAAGTGCAAGTAGATAAATAGGTACTGCTCCGACGGGAAGGTAAACGGCGTTTCCGTGCGCTGCTCTGGTTCGCCAGAAGCGGCTTAGTCATGCTGGCCACATGACCTGGAAGCTGTACGCCAGCTCCCTCGGCCAATAAAGCGAGATGAGCACCGCAACCCCCGAGTTGGCCACGACTGGACCTAATGGTCAGGGGTCCCTTTACCTTTAATGCAAGAAATCCAGAGCAAAGCCTCCTCTGCAAGTGGCTGTCTGCTTGAACACCTCTAACAAGGGAGAGACCACCACTCCTCATGGTTGACTATTGTTGAACTGTTTGTACTGTTAAGAGGTTTCTCCTAATGTTTGCTGCCTCTTAGCTGGTCCATCAGCTGTTGTTATCAGCTGATATTCCTAGGTCCTTGTTTCCAAATTCTGTGTAGAATTCTACCGATAGTGAACCATGACTGGGACGTAACTCTGCTTCCATTATTATCTCAGTTTTAATGTTGCCTAGTGTGTGTCTACTTGAAGGGAAAGAAACTGAATAAAAAAGTGAGAGTAGTCATGTCCTTCAAATAGATACCCAGTTTCCACTTGCTGGAGAATGGAGATTCTGAAAGGTGTGACCCTATGGCCTAGAGCCTGGCACTCAATCCTCTTTTGTCAAGTGTTTTGCCTTTTGGTGTTTAGCAAAGGAAGGGGGAAGGTTTTGATTCCCTGGTGGGGTCCAGCACTGGGCCTGAGAGTCCTGGCTCAAGGATACTGAGTTCAGAGTTCCATTTCTTATGGTCTTGACATCTGATAGGAATAATAATAATAATAATAATAATAATAATAATAATAATAATAATTTATTTATACCCTGCCCATCTGGCTGGGCTTTCCCAGCCACTCTGGGCGGCTTCCAACGAAATATTAAAATACAGTAATGCATCAAACATTAAAAGCTTCCCTAAACAGGGCTGCTTTCAGATGTCTTCTAAAAGTCTGGTAGTTGTTGTTCTCTTTGACATCTGGTGGGAGGGCGTTCCACAGGGCGGGTGCCACTACCAAGAAGGCCCTCTGCCTGGTTCCCTGTAACTTGGCTTCTCGCAGTGAGGGAACCGCCAAAAGGCCCTTGGCACTGGACCTCAGTGTCTGGGCAGAACGATGGGGGTGGAGACGCTTCTTCAGGTATACTGGACCAAGGCCGTTTAGGGCTTTAAAGGTCAGCACCAATGCTTTGAATTGTGCTTGGAAACGTACTGGGAGCCAGGTCTTTCAAGACCGGTGTTATGTGCTCTTGGCAGCTGCTCCCAGTCACCAGTCTAGCTGCCATGTTCCACAGGGACCCTTCCCGCTCTAAGTATGTGTCCAAGTCACTGCTGATCATCTGGGTTATGGCATAGATGGCTCTGTATGCATAAACGTTATGGGTTTCAGAGGCTGCAGGAATCTCTGGCACCTGTGGAGAATGTTATGCGTCTCTTCCTCTGATCATCCTCTACTAACAGTGAGAGCATGTGCAGCTTCTTCCCTCAGCTCCTTAGTATTCATGAATTCAACAACACATTCATTATCCATCAGATTGTAACCATTTGTTAATAAAAACCAGCTCCAGAGATAAAAACCGTAAAAAAATACTAAGAGATCACATTTTGGAAAAATGGACAAAACACACCACCAACGAAACAAAAAAAACCCTGTTACTAAAAATAACCATTGTCTATTACATAACACTAGTCTTCATTAAAATGTAGTTTTTCTAAAATAGTCTGCAACCAACACCCTCGTATGCTTTGATACTAGATCCAGGATGAAGCGATTCCTAAAGAAGTGAGTACTGCCATTGAGGGAGAGGAAGCAGAAGATGGGGAAGAAGAGGAGGAGGAGGAAGAAGAAGCAGGTATTTGGCTGTACTCAGTGGCATATAGGTAATACCATTTATATAGTTTCTGGTTTCTCTTCAGATTGTATAGTTTAAAAATTATCCTTGGACAAGAAGGTAAGCAATCTCTCAGATTGAATTTTTGCCACTGCTCTACTTTAGATTTTGTCACTGATATTACTCATCCCAGAAGGAGCATCTTCTGGGTTTATGTAGATAAATGAGGCTTGTGTTGTCAAATTTCTTGGTAAAACTGTGAATGCTGAGTTGCAGCAAAGTCAAAGGGACTAGGCTCCATCGCTTAGGAAATGTCACTTTCTCTCCTCCCAGTATGCTTGAGAAAACCATTCTTATGATATATTTTGGGCTATCATAGTACTAGGCTTAGATGGTTTAAAAAAAAACCCCAGAAAAACTGAAAGAGTATTTAATTTTACGGTTTTATACTGATCCAAAAGGCCGAAGCAATTTTACAGTGTAAATATCAGGCAGATATCCCTCCTTTGATGTTCTTCCAGGGTCTGCTTTCTTCTTATGCTAATTTCCTCTCATGCTTTCTTCCTAGATTAATTCACCAATTGATGCTTTCTGGAACTGGCTTTCTCACTATCATTTGGAGCTGATGAGTAATGTTACAGACAAGTTTTCTCTAATATAAGTGTAAAAAATTAAATGGCTACATATTGCCATAAGCAGCAGCAATGTGTTTCAGGTTGGAGTAGTCTATGAAAAGAATTACAGATGTTTAGGAAAGCCTGGTTACAAATCTGACTATCAGGTTAATACTATGCAAGACAGCATATATGAGGATATGGACAGTAGGAGAGCTTTGCTGTGCTTATCTCATTCAATATCAGATCAAAGGCTTATTTAACCCTGCATCCTGTTCCCCATATGTGTCTATGGAAAGCTCAAAAGCTGGGTAAGAGAACAATAGCTTTCTGCTGCAGTTGTTCCCCTAGAATGGGCACTCTGAACTATGATGTCTCTGATCCTACAGGCAATATGCAAACATCATAATCTGTAGCCACTGATAGATTTATCTTCCATCATGATGATGATGTGTGTCACACAGGTTTGTCATGTACCTAGTATGGTGTCCTCAGGTGCGCTGGGGAATACTATCCTGTTGTCATGTACAATTGTCAGTCTAGTCAGCTTTTGTACATGGTTACATCATCTTGTCCTGTGCCAGAGGCAGCAAAATGTCTTGGGTCAGGCCTGTCTCTGATTGAACCCTGGATTAAAGGCTTTCCAAACAGAACAGAGCTGATATAACAGTTCTGCAAACCCTTTGGATATATGTGAATGAGCAAAACTGTAAACTTGCTGAAGAAACTGTAAACTTTCACAACAGAAATGTTATGATTGATCTTGCACAGTGTTGGTTTTGTCACTGGAATCAATTTTCTAAGCTTAGTAGGGACTGAAAGATTTATCAACATGTGAATTTACAGTGGCTGTGTTGAATTCTGATATGGTGGCTCATGCGGTACTTGCTGGATTGGAAGTGTGACTTTTTGTGAGACTGGGAAACCACTAAACGCACATTTGCTTCTTGTGGTTATTATTATCAGTGACTCATGCATTTTCTGGCATTGCTTTTCTCTTTGAGAATACTTGCACCTGATTACTGTTTTAATAAAGAAATTCAAGTAATTACAGATTTGTTTTTCTTTTCCACATCCACAATTTAGGGCTCTGCTATCTGGCCTTAACAGAAAGTCATGAGATGCTTCATGGCAAAGAAACCATGAGGATTCCTTTGTGCAAAGGAGGTCCACCACTAGGCAGGGAGCGGATGATGCTGTGGTCTAAACCACTGAGCCTCCTGGGCTTGCCGATTGGAAGGTCTGCTGTTCGAATCTGCACAGAGGGGTGAGCTCTTGTTGCTCTGTCCCAGCTTCTGCCAACCTAGCAGTTCGAAAGCATACCAGTGCAAGTAGAAAAATAGGTACCACTGTGGTGAGAAGGTAAACGGCATTTCTGTGCACTCTGGCACTTGTCATGGTGTCCTGTTGCCCCAGAAATGGTTTAGTCATCCTGGCCACATGACTTGGAAAGCTGTCTGCGGACAAACACCGGCTCCCTCAGCCTGAAGTGAGATGAGCACCACACTCCATAGTCACCTTCATCTGGATTTAACCATCTAGGGGTTCTTTACTTTTACTCTCACCATAGAGGTCTCCAGATGGAAAGAACAACAGTCCAACCAGGATGAGCCATCATAACTGACATTGCATAATCCTACTACCAAATAAGACTCAATGAGTTCAATGGGATTTAATTCCAGTTAATTGGCCCCTAGTTAGTGCGAGTGGTGCTGTGGTCTAAACCACTGAGCCTAGGGCTTGCTGATCGGAAGGTCGGCGGTTTGAATCCCGCAATGGGGTGAGCTCCCATTGCTCAGTCCCACCTCCTGCCAACCTAGCAGTTCAAAAGCACATCAAAGTGCAAGTAGATAAATAGGTACCACTCCAGCGGGAAGGTAAATGCTGTTTCCATGTGCTGCTCTGATTTCGCCAGAAGTGGCTTAAGTCATGCTGGCCACATGACCTGGAAAAACTGTCTGCGGACAAACGTCAGCTCCCTCAGTCAGTAAAGCGAGATGAGCGCTGCAACCCCAGAGTTGTTCACGACTGGACTTAACTGTCAGGGGCCCTTTACCTTTTTTTTTAGTACCTTTACCTTAGCTGATACCATGCACACTCCTTAGAATGTAACATACTAAGGTGTATCTCAGTATCTTAATTGGTGTCTTGTACACTCCTACCATAAAAGGTGTAGAGAAGAAAACACCACTCCAGAAAGCACAGAATGGAGCAACATCACCAGCCACACACATGGTTAGTATTCATAACAATGTGAGCATTCAGCTGCTGTATCTTGACATTCCTGTCCCAGGACCAGCTGTCTGGGATGCCTGAATATCAGCTAGCTGCATGGGAGGCTACTTGAGAAGAAGGGGAAGTGGGTAGAAGCACATTCTTGGATCAGGGCCTGACTTGGAGGCAGGAAGGAAGGAATGGAGCTTTAGCTCTTGTATAAACTCCCAGCTTGAGTTGCCTCATTGCTGAAGCATCAGTGCTGTTCTAAACTGTAACTCCTCCCATCAGCATACAAATCAGTATGGCTAATTTGACCCAGCAACACCCACCCACCCCGCCCTGCAACCAACCAACCAACCATGCCCTGGGCCCTCTGTTCTCTCGATTTGTCAGCAAAAATAAGCTCCGGTCATATGCTGTGCAAAAGAATGGAAGTTCGTAGACTTGATCAGGGTGGAGGACTGTGACAAAACTAGAATTCCTTCCTGTTTTCCACCCCCTTAATCTCTGGGGGTATTAGCCACCACGGATAGCCTGCCTGATAACTGAGTTAAATCAATGGTCCATCCAGCTTGGCATTGTTTACATTGACTGGTGATAGTAGCTCTTCTGGGTTTCAGATGGGTCTGTTTTTCAGTCCTACTTGGAGATGGCTAGGAATGAACCTAATATTCTGTTGGAAGCCGCCCAGAGTGGCTGGGGAAACCCAGCCAGATGGGCGGGGTATAAATAATAAATTATTATTATTATTATTATTGGACCTTCTACATGCAAAGCAAATGCTCTGCCACTGACCTTCTGCACTTCTGCAACTGTTACCTATTGGCAACTATTAGCCCCCTGTCATCCCATCATAAATGGTGTAAAATACCCTTATGCAGCCTCCTCCTCTTATTTGTTTTTAGATGATGAGCACGAGTTGCCGTTAGAGGAGGCATATCTATTATGCATATGCAAATGAGCTGTCAATTAGGGAAATCCTTTTTATCTAATTTACTCAGATTGCAGTCTAAGGCCCCACCCAGCCCCGCATTTATCTAACGGATCCAACGTCGCCGCTCTATCAAAACCTATTGAATCAGAAGCTGTTAATAATGCACTGTTACATGAACTGCCCCCGCCCCCCGCTCCATTTAATATTTGATGTTGTTGAACCTCGGAGCAGCAGCTTAAACCGCGTCCCGCGCCGAAACCTTAAATCGTATTGAATTAAAAACCACGACAGCCAGCAGCCGCGAATTTACGCTCTCGGATGCATCTCTCTTCGGCGCCAGAAGGGGGCGCTGCGAGATCGAAGGCCCGCTTGGCCCGAGCTTGGGCGTCCCCTTTAAAGCAGACGCCGGGCGGAGAAGCTGCGCTTGGGCCGGGCGGAAGTAAGTGGCGGCGGCGGCGGGTGCGGAATCGCTGGCGTTTCGAGGGCGCCCCTGAAGATGTGGGCTGGTGAGCCTTGTTCCTTTGCCTCGCTGGCTCAGGAGTCGGGGGGCCGAGGGCGGGCGCCTCCCAGTTTCCCAGCAGGCGGCTTGGCTGGCCTTGTGTGGGGCGCAGCCCTTAAGGCAGACTCGCCCCGCACCCCCGTCCCTGGCCATGGCGATGCCTGCCGCTTCTAACATGGCCCGATCCTGCTCTGTGCTGCGGCGTCCTAGAGGAGGGCGCCTGGGTTTTGTGGGGCGGGGAAGGGAATCCCCGGAAACCCCTCCTCTCCCAGCCTGTGGGGTGGCTGCTGTGGGGCTTTGCTCCCAGAACTGGCACCTTTGGGTGGGTAACTGAACATACCTCCGTGGGGCTCTCGGGTGCTTTGCCGCCTCCCCCCCCCCCACTTTGAAACTTCATTGTGATTACGTTGAGAAGCGGCCAAACTCTTACACTGATTTGCTGCAAATGACACAACCTCAGGCTTCCTTAGGAGGAGGCTTGGGTGGTTGTACGCCAAAAGCAGGGATTGAGAACCTGTGGCTGTTTCTGGGCTCTCCCAACTCCTGTCAGCCCCAGTCAGGTGGCTGATACTGGTTGGGGATGATAGGATCTGTAGTCGGAAAAACATCTGGACGGCCGACGTTCCTGATTCAATGGCAGGCTTCTGAGCCGTCATTGAACCTGGAAGCGAATGATGGGGTGAGGAAGTCATATGTTTCAATGCGAGGTCCCAGAGTTTCCCTTGTAGGCACCTTCTAGCTTGTGGGTGATGTAGGGCAGCAGCTGGGATAGCTCAGTCGGTGGTAGGGCATGAGACTCTATCTCAGGGCTGTGGGTTGGAGCCCCACATTGGGTGAAATATTCCTGCATTGCAGGGGGGTTGGACTAGATGAACCTTATGGTCCCTTCTTACTCTGATTCTATGATCTAATGGTGGCAGTGTGTTGACTGCTGTTGGAGAGAAATGGTTAGAGTGTGTGTGTGTGGGAATAATATTTCTAAAAGAATTTATACTCTGCCTTTTGGCCCTAATAAGGACCTCCAAAATGGCTTGCAACTTAAACGATGGTACGAGTTGTAATCCAGACATGGAGAGGAGATCAGTATGGTTTGTGTTAGTTTCCACAGCTTACATCTTGGTGTCAATGTCTGCCTGTCTTAGGATAACACATAGCTACTGTTACTTTCATATTTTTGATCTAGTACAAAAGTGAAGCAGTTGTGTGGAAATCTCACTCTCCTGTTTAAGTAGGAGTTCTTAGCCGTGACTTTTCACTTGTAGTCTGTGTATTGTCTACTGCTGCAGGTTTTCTCTGATGATTTCCATGTATCCCTATTGTAAATGTGGCATGTGAACCGTTCTATATCAGTTACAGGTGTTTGGGCTCTGGAAGCAGATGTACTTTAAACTTTCCTCCTCCTATCAAGTGGCTGCTTTCTGACAGCTGGGAACAGGAAAGATGGAAGATGAACTGAAGATGGAGAGTCAAAACCTTGACCAAGATCAAGGTCCCTTTGTGGCGGATGAATCAAATCAGCAGCCATTGTGCCAGGAAACCTCTTCGCCCAAGCTGTCTGTGACTGAACTGAGTAGAGAGTTGGACTCCAAGAGTGAGCTGGTAAGACATTGCTGCCTGTCTTTTGTCTAAAGAATGAATTGTTGCTGTCCTTCATTATACATTATACATTGTTATGTGCTACTGTTTGCTTTTGTAGTGTTAGCTAATTGGGATTTTAAAAAATACATTGCAGGTGCTAGTTTCAAGTTCATGGCATAACAACCTCTTTACACGTGCACAAAATATTTTAATGGGAGTTTTATTTCTTCAGATTTTTGGATTGGATCATACATTAATATCTTGTTTGGGTCATGTAGTTGGTTCCAGAGAAGTGTAGTCAGGACTCCACTTGGGAAACAGGGCTTTCCCCCTCCTCATACTCCTTGTGCTTCCCCCAAAAAACCACTCTTGGAGTTAGAGGGACTCTCTGGAATAGTATGGGATGTGGTGCCAGAAATGAATACACTTTCAGAAGCTTGCCAGAAACTTGTGTCAGAAGCTTGCTTAAGAGATACACACACACACACACACACACACACACACACACACACTTTGTATCTCCTCTAACTATAGGGAAAGAGGCATTGGTTTGTGCCCAGAGTGCTTTTTTAGCATCAGAAATCAAGCTTACAGTGCTTTACTTCACACACTGAAAAGTATTAGACAAACTGCAGAGTGACTGGAAGTCATCTACTGTACTGTGTCATCTATTATCTGTTCTAAGATGCTGTGTCTAGTATGTTTTGGGATGCTTTTGCAGCTGAATGGGTAGATTTGTTACATCATAAGGGTTGTTCTGTTGTCTTATTTTGATGTGGATGAAGATGGCTGAGTGCTGGAAGATTAGCACTCCCCCCCCCCCATATGTCCCAGACAATCCTAAAATAAAAGGGGGAAAGTGGGGGCTGTAACGTTAATTAAAATGTTCTTAAAGAAAATAGGAATCATTTGGGGGGTGGGGGAAGTTTTCAGACAAACAATAATTATTGTGTGTACAGACTTCCTTCAGTCATAACAGTTCCCAAAGTGGCTTTCAGTGAACCAAAGCTAAAAACAGTTCTCAAAATAATAAATTGCTTAAAGTACCAGAAGGTGGCACTGGATGTATGCATTATTATACCTTCTTGCACTCCCAGATATTACAACTCAGGAGTAGGGACCCTCTGGCCTGCAGGCCAAGCTTGGCCCATAAGGCTGTTTCTCCCAAACCACACCCACTTACCCCACACCTGGTATCATATGTGACAGATAGCTATGCAACTGTCAGAGCACAATTAGGAGCCTTATAATGCTCTCCTGATTGTTCAGTGGCAAAGGAAAGCAGGTTTTGATTCTACTGACCATTGGCTGATGGACTCTAGAGCCAAAGCCTCCTGAATCAGCTGTACATAGTGCTTTGAAGTCCTGATTTCAGAACTTCAAAGCACCCAATCACTTGACATCATTGTGACTTAAGGTGTTTGACAGCTGGGCAGTCTCGCAGGGTCTGTGACCCCTGTTCTAGCTGCTCTCTTAACCCCTTCATATCCCACTTTATGTAGCTCTTAGGGGCATTCAGATGCAGACTTTTGGAAGTGCTTATACAGCAGCTAAACAGGGATTGACAATTTGAGCAATGGAGACCGCAGTTCCAATTCCTAAAGTGCCATCCTGCTGCAACAGAGGGGGAAGACGGACACGGTCATCCTTTTTCTGGTTCTCACCTTCAGGCTTTGGTGTTTTCATTACCAGAAAGTCCTGGGTTTTATGTTGTGTTTATGATCTGTGCATTTTTGTTGCACATATTTGGTATTTACATAGTTTAAACTTTTGTTCAGCCCTAGATCATTACATTGATCAAATTCCCAATTTTTCATAGTGTGTGTGTACAGTAGCTCCCAATTGAAATTTTCCTTTTGAAAGCACCGATTTTCAGAAAAAAGCACCCAGGGAAGAGTGATTAGGAGCATGAAGCATTTCACTGTCAAAAGTGGTCAGCCAACATCTTCATGATGAAGCTTAAAAATGTTTCTTTTTTTGATATAGATAGATGACAAGGAGTTTGATATTCCTCAGGTTGATACTCCCCCAACACTGGAAAGTATTTTAAATGAGGTGAGTTGAGCAGGGTAGTACGAAACCCTTATTTGCACACTGTGCTGGAAGAGCAAAATGCAAATGTGCAATTGCTCACAGACCAATTTATCATAACGTGACACTGCTCTTAAACTACCTTGGAAAATGGGACCAAGCTCCTCTAAAAATTGGCAAAGCTGTTTAATTGGCATTGTGTGTTCTTTTCTCTCTGTGTGTGCCTTTCTGAACCCACCAGTAGGATTTTATTCAGCAATCTTTGAGCAAAGTCTGTCTTTCATCCCTGTCTAATACCATGCCTAACTGGAACCTGGCAAACCCAGGCAGTACTGCTGTAAGTTACATTAGTGCATTGCAAGGCTGGATATAGCATGGTTGGCCAACTATGTTATTTCTGTCTCTTTTTTAGACTGATGATGAAGAAGAGCCATTTGTTCTTGAGGATCCTTCCCTTCTAAATATTGATAACATTGACACTCACTCATATGATACTTCATCTGTAGCAAGCTCTGACAGCGGCGATAGAACACACCTGAAAAGGTAACTCTTTGTGGGCAAATGCCTTGATGTGGCTCCTTTGTGATCGATGCCATCACTGACAGTCTCCAGGAACTTACTTCATAGGATTGGTAACTTGCGCCCCACCATGGGAGATGAGGTATGGCAGTTGCATGAGGGGGTGTAGGAAATGGCATAAGTGCCCTCCTCTCCTGTGCCACTCATGTCCTCACAGCTCCACCCCACTAGTAGCCTTCTGAGCTGACGTATCTGTGATGTTGCACTGTTACATGTGTCATGGTAGCATTTGCATGGCTGTAGTGTATCTGGTGTTCTGCTGGCACAGTGGGACTTTAGCCCCTCATCTAGCAGTTTCTCACTATAGCACTGGGCTCTTAACTACATGTAGAGTTCTGAGAGATTGTCCTTACTTTACGAAGGAAGAAGAAACTTCGTGATTCTTTCTCCATCCATGGCTCTGTGATACGGCTGTCCCTTCTGAAAGGAATCTCTGCTCAGATAGTATCTGCAGCGGTAAGTAGCTTTTCTCCACTGAGGCAGATGAACAACTTGGACAGTACACAAGTCGGAAGAGACAATAGTTAGGTGGTACACTTACGATATTTATTCAGCGGGTAGAAAAGGATAAACATGAAGTTTGTTTTCCTAGTCTACAACTAACTGGGGTTTAGGGATTTGGATATGTGGTCAAGCACACTCTTCCACTGCCTCATGTTCTGTTTCTATTATTTATTTCTATTTATTTCATAACATTTATGCACCGCTTGATTTGTAAAAAAACTGAAAACCCTCAAAGCGTTCTAGTGTTGTATCTGACTGTCACGTGGGTTAAAAAGAGCTCTGGTAAACTCGCAGGTGTTAGTTTGAGAATCCTGAAAAAAACGATTCTCTGGGTAATTTTAGGACTGGGTGTGAGCTCCTTTTAACTCCATACTGGTGATGGTCACACATAATGGTAAACCCAGGAGGAGGATGCTTCTAGCCCCTGCATTTTGTAGCTTTGGGGTATTTTCCATCTGTGGGAAAAGCAAAATCCACTCTGGAGTGAGCAGAACCCTTTTCTGCGCAGTCATAACATGATGAATTCCCATATGGAATTAATCTGGTTGTGGGGGGTGTTTGAGTCAGAGCTTCAGCTTCTTAATGGCAAGTGTAGGCTTACCAGATAACCCTCAAGACCCTTCCAACTCTACAATTCTATGATTCTGTTATTTCAAATGGCAAGTTGGGAAGCCTCACATGATTATATCTGACATGCAGATTATTTTGTGTTTCACTCTTATGATTATTGATGTTAGTTGCATAATATATCTTTCTCTTTTAGGCCAAAGTGGATGCTGGCTTACCCACTGCAATTGTAAGTTTATGAATAATTATACAATGCTTGTTTCATTTTTGACGTTCTTAAAACCTTGCTCGTAGATACAGTATTTTTGCAGACCCTGTTTCTTTCCAAAACTATTTCATTTGTATTACTATATAGAATGAATGAATAGATGTGAATAATCCATGTAACAAAATAAAGGACCCAAAGCAGTGCACACAATCTGGTACTCCAGTAACCCTTGCAGTAGCTGTGATAAGCAACGTTTGGGTGTAAAGCTAAGCTATGGATTGCCAGGCTTGGGCTCCTTAGCCATGAGAAAGAAATGGGAAACCCTTGCTTTTTATTAACCTCTTTTATCTGAGTTTGGTATTACCTGATCAATCTGGAGTTAGCCTTAACCATAGTTTACTGAAACAACCCAACTTAAAACCATGGGGTGGGATTCATTGTTGTGCTTTGATGAATGTTTGCACAAGCATTGCAGCTTTCCAGATGGAACAGCCTCCCTCTCCTTCCCCTGTGTGCTGTTCTGGAGGTTCTCACACCTCCAGAGCCAATTTCAGACACACACATACACAGAGGAGGGAAGCCCTGTTGCACAAATGGAAGTCCTTATGCAGGGCTTCTGCTATAATGGGGCTCATTAGGTTATTTCAAACCATGGTTTATTAAGTTGGCTTGTTTCAATAAGCTATAGTTAGATTAATCACAGTTTAGGATTGGGCTGTAATGCTAAACTATGATTACATTAAAGTGAAAATATCCTTTCTTTTCCCTCATAGAGGCACTGGAGGAGGAAAGGGGAATAGATGAGCCCAGTTTTTGTGCACAGGCCAATGAGTAGGCTTAATGAAAAATCAGGAAGTCTAACTGCCACCTAATGTATATGATGATAATGATGAGGATAATCCTGTCAGTCACCTGTTCCAATTATAAAGGTCACTTGGATCAGTTCTTTTTGTGAAATAATCTTTAATCATTTGGTCAGCAAGTATTTCTGATATGGCTTCTTCTGAGTCCTTTATAGAAACCTACTCCATGGGTGCATAACCTTTTAGGGTTAATTTCTGGTTTCAGTTTTGCTTACTTAAAACATTGATAATCTGATTGCTGCTTTTGGGTTATTGCTTATTGTCTGCCTTGTTTTCAAGTGTCTTAATGCTTTCCCTTGGCTTTGCTTTGTTTAGGCAGCCTCAAGTCTCATAGCAGTGGGAACATCCCATGGACTGGCACTGATATTTGGTAAGCAAGGGTACCTGTTGAACTACTTAAACTTCAGAAAATCACTTTGGAATTTGATTTCTGTGGCATATTCTATGTATTTTGTTACTGTATTTTGTTACATAAGTAGTACCAATATATCTGGTCATCTGATTCAGTAAGCTTAGCAGGACATGCTACATGTAAGTAATGTGATGTATTTTAAAATGATGTTGACTTGCAGGCTTTCTGGATTAAAAAAGATTATGTTCAAATAAGGTAGGGGTTTGTTTTTTTACTCAGTTCTCTATATGGCATTTGAAGGAAGTGTTGTCTGGATATGCTGTTTTGGCCTCATGTTACAAAGAAATAAATAGGCATTTCGCCTGTTTCTCCCCACCCCACCACCAGCAGAAACTGATTTGTGATAGCCTCTTGCTGAACAGAAACATTTTATTGGATATTTTTCCTCCCTATTGACTTCTGGCTTTTCTTTCTCTCTCAACTTTTTTCCTCATGGACTGAGAAGGCAAAGGTATAGTACCGCTGCATTGTGCATGTAACTTGCATGAACAGATCCACATTTTAAAACTGCCACAACTATGCTCTGAATTCTGATATGATAGATTAAATTTATATTTATTGAAGGTATTTGTATACCGCTTACTGAAGGTCTGGACAATATGTTCACAATGTAATTTTAGGGCATAGGGTGCAGGAGTTCATAGAAAACCCTGAAGCTATTTCCTGTGCTGGGAAACTCCTCTGAAGAAGAGACAAATATTTTGTCTGTAACTTTTAGTACATCATAGCTTTGATTATCACTCTGGCAAGAGGTACTGGTCTCCTACCAGAACACATTCAATAACCGCCTATACAGTTACGGGGAAAAGAAAGTACACCCTCTTTGAATTCTGTGGTATTATCAGGACAAAGTACCAATCACCTCCTCCTTAGCAGGTCTTAAAATTAGGTAAATACAACCTCAGATGAACAACAACACATGACATATTACTCCGTGTCACGGTTTATTTAACAAAAATAAAGCCAAAATGGGGAAGCCGTTTGTGGAAGAACTAAGTACACCTTATGATTCAGCAGCTTGTAGAACCACCTTTAGCAGCAATAACTTGAAGCAATTGTTTTCTGTGTGGCTTTATCGGCTTCTCACATCATAGTGGAGGAATTTGGGTCCGCTCTTCTTTACAGCGTTGCTTCAGTTCATTGAGGTTTGCTGGCATTTCTTTGAGGAAACTGGCTGCCTGCCACCTCTGACGGTGTTAACTGCTTTCCCCACCTGCCTTTCCCTCTTCTTCCACCATCCGTCTTGTGGACACTCTTCTTCTCTCCAGCGGCTTTGGCAAGGTGGGGGTGATCCTGAACCTCACAGCTAATTAAAATGATGAGGTTGGGATGTCCTTAAAGGTTAAGGGACCCCTGACCATTAGGTCCAGTCACAGACGACTCTGGAGTTGCGGCGCTCATCTCACTTTATTAGCTGAGGGAGCCGGCATACAGCTTCCGGGTCATGTGGCCAGCATGACTAAGCTGCTTCTGGCGAACCAGAGCAGTGCACAGAAACGCTGTTTACCTTCCCGCCAGAGCAGTACCTATTTATCTACTTGCACTTTGACGTGCTTTCGAACTGCTAGGTTGGCAGGAGCAGGGACCGAGCAACGGGAGCTCACCCCGTCACAGGGATTCGAACCGCCAACCTTCTGATCGGCAAGCTCAAGGCTCTGTGGTTTACACCACAGTGTCACCCGCGTGAGATGTCGTTATGGTTAAGCAGACTTTCAGAACACAAGTTAATTGGCTGAATTTTCTTAACCATAAGGATGGGATGTCCTTATGGTTAAGCAAAATTAGCCAATTAACTTGTGTTCTGAAAGTCTGCAGTAGGGATGGGTGAGGGCATTCCCCACCCCCTGGTACATCTGACTGGGTTGGTTCCTGGGTGAGAGCCAGAAACAACTAGGAAGGGGTGTGCATGTGCCTAACCCAGCCTCTTGGTGAGAGATGGATGACTAGTGAAGGGTGACCTGGTAAGAGCACGGAAATCATTCATGGGTACATTCGCAGGATGGGTGGGTGGGTGGGCAATGTGAGATTGAGCTCTCCCTTTCTGTGGTGGTACACCATTTGTGGAATGCCCTCCCTAGTGAGGTGCATCTGCTCCCATCATTAATTTTCAGAAGGAATTTGAAAACATTTTGGTTTACTTAGGCGTTAGGTGGCTGAAGGATACCTCTTCCTGGTAACTCTGAAGTGACTGGATAAAATAATGTTTTTAACTTTAACTTTTCTTGGAAATTGTGGATGTGTTTGCTGCCCTGGCTCTTTCATTCATTTATATAAATGGATGAATGAATAAAAACCTCAATAATAATAATAATTAATAATACTTGAAGCAGAGATATAATGTGTGGGAAATGATGATTTGATTTTTATAGAGCATGCTCTGTGGTAAATACAATTCATTCACTTAATTCATTTATAAAAGTTTTTATATACCATTTGCTCACAAAACATTAGGGGTGTGTACAGTGACATAAAAAACTTAAAAGCAGTACAGAGCAATCATTAAAGTGACTGGCTACTCAAGGAAATTTTAAACTGCATAGGCCTGTCAGCATGTGTTTGGCCCATACTTCCTGGATTTATTTTTTAATGTGTGGTGTTTTATTGTGTTGCAACAGTGTAAATGAATCCGGGTTTTGTTAAATGCTGTTTGTTCTTAATAATTACAAATAATAGGTAATAACATATCCTTCCACTACAGACTTTATGCATTCACAAGGTTGCAAAACATCCTGTTGTTGTATTGGCATCCTTCAAAGATCAGCCTATGAATTTTTTATTTTTCAAAGGAGTTTGAAGCCATATACCTAGTTTTTACTTCCTCCAATCCATTTTTAAAGTAGCTGCTGTTGTATTAAAAAAGAAAGTTTGACAACATTTAACATGCATATAAGTTTAAAATACTTGGGCATAAACCCAAGTTTGATCACATTAGTATCATGTACTGAAAATGGATAAGAAACTTCACTCAAGTAGCCTTGGGGCACTTACAGTTTTTGAATAGAGAGTCTTACCAGTTTCTAGAGAGCTGCTGAACTAAAATAAGGAACGTGTTTTTCCGCTCCCTTCCTATTTGAATAGCTGTCTATGCCATATCATGAACTAGGTGAGAGATGAGGATTGTTGCAATCTTTAGTTTGGTGATCTTCATTATCATATATTTGTGTGTATGTAATCTTGCTTCCAAACGGGCGTGGAGTTGAGTGGGAACTGCTTATCTTGACCTATAGGATTTTTTATTTTTCATTTCAAAAAATATATTTTACATAATCTGTGATGGTGCTAGTGGCAACAGCAGATATTGTCCATTGGCAGCCTGCTACCATGTTTGTGACCTTGAAATTCCCTCAGTGCAATGTGCTTCCATGGAATTTTGGGAGGAAAACATGGAGGCCATAGCAAAATAATTTTCTGTTCTATTCTTTCCCTCAAGCTTTTAATTGAGGCATAGCTTTTATTCTACTCTCCATTTTTCTATTATTCTCTAGCCTTTTTGTATTAAATTTCTAAAATATAATCTTTCTCTTGAAAGAACTGAAGTGTTTCGTTATGTTATCTCTTGACTTTATTATTGACCTGCTTCTGTCTCCTTTCTTCTTGCTGCTACAAATAGTGCTATTTTCTTTTTCTTTTTTATGTGGCTTATTCTTCCCTTTATAGCACTGGTCATGTTGCTCCTGAGTTTTGTGGGCCTCATTGGGTGTCATAGCTCTTCACTGTTATAATTTTAAATTCTGTCTTTAAAATCACATAAGCGGTTGCTCCTCATTTTTCACTCTCCACAAAAGCTTTCTTCACCACCTCCTCCTGGTGAATTGTAAGCATGTTACGTCCAATTTAGGTGTCACAAGTAATCATGATTATGCAAACCTGGAAAGGAAGAATGAGGGTGAGAGACCACAGTTTGTTGCTAGTTCTCCATATCATGGGTTGAATGATTGAAAATGTGATGTCTGAAATGAGCCAATTCATGATGTGTAGAATTACTCTTGATTCCAGGATGGATGTGCTGATCTGTGGTGTTGATGCACCCGTATGTTAACTAGGCATGCTTTGTGTTTAGATCCTAACCAGGCTCTTCGGCTTTGTTTGGGCAGTACCGCAGTTGGAGCACAGTATGGGGCTATATCTGCTCTTAGCATCAACAACGATTGTTCAAGACTTCTGTGTGGTTTTGCAAAAGGACAGGTAAGGTTGATATGTGGCACAATACTGTGCACGCTTACTCAGAAGTAAGTCTAGCTGTGTTCTGTCTACCCCAACGTAGATGTGCAAACCCAGGGGTTAAGTTTCAGTGAAATCGGGTAAAGTGTGGAGCACCCTCTAGAAACACCCTTTAAATGTCCTCTCTGCTGTTCTCTTTTCAATCCATACCAAAAACACTGTATCCAAAAATATCCACAACTAGAATTGAAGCTCTGGGGCTGACAGGAGGCTGGAGGCTGCATGCAAAATCTGCTGCACCACCCCGGACATCAACTATTAGGCCAGCCTTTCTCAACCTGTGGGTTCCCAGATGCTGTTGAACTACAACTCCCATCACCCCTAGCTAGCAAGGCCAGAGCTCAGGGATGATGAGAGTTGTAGTCCAACAACATCTGGGGACCCACAGGTTGAGAACTGCTGTTTTAGGCGGAGAGGCTAAGCAGTGTAAACAAAGCCCCGTTGCACCTTCAGTCTCTTTGGGGCTTCCTCTGCCTTCACTGTCATCCTCTTCGGGCTCCAGGGAGGGTCTCCTCATGAGCTATGAGGACTCTCTAGTTCTCTCCTGCCATTTCTGGGTTTGAACTGAATTATTTTATTATCTCCCAGCACCATGTCACGAATTCTTCATGGCGCTTTAGCAGAAATGCTCAGAGTTCCAGGTTCTTCAGTGCAGTATATTTATTGTGAGCTATACAAATATCTACAGGCTATAATATATGAGCAGTTCATACAGTCAGAGTACCTGGCTGCACCTTAAGGCAAATAGGAAGACCTCTAACTCTCTGCCCACACTCCTCTACACCACCACCTTACTGCTGGATAGGTTTCCCTTTTAAGCCGATGACAGCCAATCAGCTGTCAGCACCTTACTGCTGAGTCATTCTGACCCAGCACTTGCATAGAAAGTATTGCATCAGCTAGCAAACTCAAACCTGTAGACTTACTATCACACACAGCATTCTGTGATCCCAACACACCACGTGTATATGTGGTTGTGTGTAAGTGAGGGGACACCTGTAATCAATGGCTACTGGTTGCGATGGCTTTGTTCCACCTCTGCTGTCCAAGGCAGTGTCTCTGAATTCCAGTTGCTGGGGATCGCAAGTGAGGAGACCGCTATTGCACTTGGGTTCTGCTCACAGGCTTCCTATGGGTATCTGGTTGGCCACTGTTGGAAGAGAATGCTCAATTCAATGGGCCTTTGGCCTGATCCAGCTGGGCTCTTCTTATTTGGTTCTGGAGAGCGATGATTTTCTATTTACACCTTTTCTTATGTCCTTAGATAATTTCTTTCTACTGTGGCTTATTGTTGGGAGAAACCTGTTGACCCCAAATGTGATATAGATTAGCAAGCAGTACATGTATCCCATGCAGTACTTCTTTGTACTCCGTGAGTTCTTATTTGAATGCCAGAAAATTCAGCTTTTAAGTCTAGCTTTGATTTTCTCAATAAAAATGTCATATGAGAGAAAACATCATCCATTTTATTTGTTTATTTTGTAAACTCTATATTTCAGTTCCTAGCGAAACTTTCAAAGAATAGATAGGTAGATGGATAGATAGAGTCATGTTCATCATTTTGGAAATTGGGAGTGAGCAATCTTGGCAGTCTTGCTCAATCATGTTGGCTAAGCTGGTGGGAGGAAGCTTCTGCTTTTAAACTGATGGACAAGCCATAGTGCACTTTAGATGTGATGTGGCAATTAAGAAAACTTTGTGGCCTTCCCCACCCTTTTGCTCCACGCCCCTTGGCCCTCCCTTTTCTTGTTGTTACTAAATGCAGTCGACAATCATGCCTGACCAGTATAACCCTAATTTCTCTTAACCATAATTAGCTTTCAAACCAGAGTTTGAAACCAGGATTAGACCCCATTTGCTATCAAAATGTGCTTAGCAGTAATTTTTGTTAATCATTCCAGCTCAGACTTTGCAGTCGGGATACTTACTGCTAGCCAGGAGAGAGGGCTGAGGAGGGGAGGACATAGGAGCCAACTCCTAAGGGCCGAGGGGACTTCGCCCTCTCAAATTTTTTTTGAGGGGGCTGCCCCCCCCAGTTGATGGACATTGCCATTCAAATGGTGTGCAAGCACCGTGTCATGTGATCGATTATGCAGGGTGCTGCTTACCTGACCCCCCCATATTTTATTCAAGTTGGCACCCCTGGGGGAGGAGGAGTCTGCTCCCAGTTCCCAAACCATGGCAGTGGGGAAGCGTGATGTCTGAATTAGACCTTTGTTCTCTAAAACTTTATAAAATGTGAAGTACACTCTGTGCTTGGAAAACTAGGACAAAATAACTGAATAACGCTTGATTACACAACAAGATGGTTGGCAAATATTTCATAGATGTCTTCATGCTTTGGTAATTCAGGCTTGTATTAGAGAAAATTAATGGTCTTTTACTTATAGATTACAATGTGGGATCTGGCTAGTGGAAAGCTTTTGAGATCAATAACAGATGCTCATCCTCCAGGAACAGCAATTTTGCACATTAAGGTAAGAAATATTAATTAATTCTGCTTTGTGAGCTGTGTTGGCTGCACTGAAATTGTGTTAGATCTTTCTGACGATAATAAATTGTGCATACCTAATACAGCACCAGTATTTCTTACCTCAAAATTTGAATTGCATAGGAAAGAGAAGTATATTAAAAATATCCCACCCACTTCTGAAAGGCCACAGATAGTTAAAGATCAAAGGCCTGGTTATAGAAGAAAGCTTTTGCCTGGTGCATAACAATATATAATGATGGTGCCAGGCGAGAGCATTCTACAAACAGTGAGGCACATGAAGAAGGGCCTCAGATGAAGATTGGAATGTCCAGGTTTGATTCATAGGGCCAGAGGCAATTATTGAGGAACCATGGTCCTGATCCCTTTAAGACTTTATAGGTCAAAACCAGCACTCTGAATTGGGCCTGGAAACTAATTAGCAGCCAGTGCAATCAGGCCAGGTTTGGCATTATATGCTCAAACTGTCTTGCCTCAGTAAGCAACCTGGCTGCTAAATTCTGCACCAGCTGAGCTTTCCAAATTGTCTTCAGAGGCAGCCCCACATATAGCACATTACAATAATCTGACCTGCAGGTTACCAGAGCATAGACAACAGAGGTTGGGGTGTCCCTGTTCAGATAGCAGTGAAGCTGGACCACCAGCAGAAGCTGATAGAAGGCGCACTGCGCCACTGAGGCCACCTGAGCCTCAAGCGACAGCAGTTGTTGCAGAAATACCCCTAAGCTGTGTAACCGCTTCTTCTGAGGGAATATGACCCCATTAAGAGCAGGCCACCTCCCATCCATCTGGTCTAGGGTAGTGTCCATTAACAAGTGAGGTAATGTTAATGAAAGAAAGTTTTAAAAGTTGCTGAGAAGATACATGTGTGGGGGAAAAGTAATGTTCTGTTCAGTTTACAGATGATCCAACGCTAGCGATTTGCAACGACAGTGGAGGCTCAGTATTCGAACTCTCTTTCAGGTAAGAATCTGTGGGTTTATTGTCAGATGACAGCATTGTTGGAAATAGACCCTTTATAATGAAATCTTTTCTAAGAACTTGAAGTGCAGCATTTCAAACACCAGGTTGTGCTCAAGATTTCAAGTTGAACAGACTGAGGAAAAACACTAGAGGCTTTAGAGGCCTAATTCTCTCTTGAGTATCCCTTGAGTATTCTGGTCAGTATCATTTGTGCTGGATTTGCAAATGTAGTTGTTAAAAGCCATTCCTGGAATTACATGCAACACTTTTGAAAGCTAAATTGTATATGCATTTTCCTATACACACAAGTCACCGTTGTAAATTGTTGCTGTTTGCTTATGTCCTTTTACTTTATTCTCAGGAGAGTCATGGGTGTGAGAACATGTGAGTCACGCTGCTTGTTCAGTGGTTCCAAGGGAGAAGTCTGCTGCATTGAGCCTTTACATGCAAAGACTGAACTGAGAGACCATCCCATCACCCAGTACTCCCTGCTTGCAATGGCTTCCTTAACAAAGGTGACTTCTACACAAGACATCCTGTTTTAAAATGGAAGAAATATTGCCGAATGCCGAATGTTTATTACTTACTTTCACTTCTACCTGCAGATTCTTGTCATTGGCTTGAAACCGTCTTTGAAAGTGTGGATGACTTTCCCATACGGCCGTGTGAGTAATTTTGACAAATTCATGATTGTTCAAAGTGCTCTGGTGGAGCATGAGGGTTACTGGGGCCAACCCTACCATGAAGCAGAGGGAGGAAACTGCCTTGGGTAATGCCCCTCACGCTCTGACTGTTTCTCCTGATCCTGCCCCATTCCACCTAGCCATTACCCTCTGTTGAAGGACAGAGCTGTGTGTCCCACATGACTTGTCCTGCACCCCCAAAATTAGCCTGCCTCCTTCACATATAGTGGAGAATGTTCCTTTCTTGAATCAACTTCTGGTCTAGGCTGCTTCTGTACATGTGACTAGAGAGCACAACGCCATCTTGTCCTTTGCCTAAGGCAGAAAATTGTACTAGGCCAGGCCTGAGGATTATTTGGGGAGAACCTTAGTTTGGATGTCTAACACAGCCTTCCATTGTCTTGTAAGAACTTTATACAACACACACTGCACCGATGGAGTAATTCTTTGCCATATGAGGCATACCTAAGACCATTGAAATCAGTAGGCTTAAGTGCACCCACCTCTGCAAGGACTGGAGATGCTAATGTTGTACATTTCAAGCTGATTACATCTTTATAAAGCTTTGGAAAGTAAAGTATTTTTTATATATATTTAGTAAAGAGCATGACTATAGCATTGTTGAAATAGCAAGTCTTTTTGTAAATTGAGTTTAAATTAGACCAGTATATTTCACTTTCAAACCAGTACTTCTCCTCCCTCTACAGCCAGTACTTTTTCTTTCTTTTACTTGGTGCTAAGAATCTAGTATATTTTCATCTTCAGATGGACCCCTCCAGTGTTCCATTGCTAGCATGGCATTTTGTTGCTGTGCAGACATCTGTGAATCCCGTGCTTGCCTTCTGCCGAGGAGATGTTGTCCATTTCCTTCTGGTAAGGTTCATTTTATCAATCAGCTTTGGAGAGTTGCTTTCTAAATACATTTTCCCTCAGAGTAGTTGGTCATTAACTTACAGAAGCTCAGACTGTAGGATGGCAACAGTTGTGTTGTAGATGAGTTTCTTGGCTTACTAGTCTGTTGAAAAAGCCAAAGTATCTAATTGTTCAGTTTGACTTTCACTTGAGTGTATGTTGGGATTAGTGGGAATCACTCTTCTTTATTTATTTCCTGAATTATTTGTATACCATAATTTCATTAAAAAATATATCAGAGTTGTTCTCAACAAATATAATACAGTAAAACACACACAAGCTGATCACTAGCTGACTATCATGAAAAATGTTGGCAAATTTAAAAAGTTTTCTGCAGGTGTTAGACGAAAACACAGCTGAAGGTAAGCAGCCCAATTGTAAGCAGCCCAATTGCTTGATGGACCAATGGTCTGACTCTGTATAATGCAGATTATTATGTTCCTATGAATTACCTTATTTCATCACCAGGTTAAGAGAGATGAATCTGGAGCGATACATGTTACAAAGCAGAAGCAGCTACATCTCCACTATGACCTCATTAATTTTACAGTAAGTTGTTATGTTTTATTTTCTAGTAGGAAATGCAAAGAATTTTGTTGCTAAAAAAGAAATAGGCATTTCTTCCATTTAATAGGCTCTTAACTCTTCAGAAGATGAACCTTATCTGGGTAATGATGGTGAGGGGTGTCAGATGTTTATGTAGTTGTCTCCCTTCTGGCCTCTGTTGGCAGAGAGGAGCACCACCATTTAGGGGGCTGTGCTGTGGCTGAGGCTGCAATGTCACTCAGCCAAGCTACTTCCAATTGTTGTCTCACCTTTTTTTTAGCAGGATCCAGGGGCTCAAGGATCCTCCTAGCAAATAACACAAAAAAACCCACAGTCTGACATGACCAGTGCAAGCTGGTTGCAGAAATGGCTCCTCTGCTCCCCACCTTCATCTAAGATTGCTCTGTTATTTGCTAGTGAATTTCAAAGTATAGTGGTACCTTGCTTCAGGTTACAGACTCCGCTAACCCAGAAATAGTATCTCAGGTTAAGAACTTTGCTTCAGGATGAGAACAGAAATCGTGCTCTGGCGGCATGGCGGCAGCGGGAGGCCCCATTAGCTAAAGTGGTACCTCAGGTTAAGGACAGTTTCAGGTTAAGAACGGACCTCCAGAACGAATTAAGTTCTTAACCTGAGGTACCACTGTACTTAAATACATTGTTGCCACTTTAATAGTTCTCATTGTGTTGTCTCTTGAGCCGCGATCTTAATTTCTTCTGATTTGCCTTGGTTTGATTCTAGTAGAAAACTCATCAACATTAACTATTATTGGAAGGGTGTTTAAGACTTGAATAACCTGGAGGTTTAAAAAGTATAAACGTATAACCTACAAATATGAATTTTTAAAAAACTTCATTCTAGTTTTGAGCCTTGGGGCTTAAAGGGGTGCTTCAAGTTTTGCTCCCAATGGTTGTGGAGACCATCATATTAAGAAAGAGCTTGTCATATAATTGTGGGGATTTGTACCTCACACTTGAGATTTTCCACTTTAAAATGTATGTTTCTAGTCTTGCTGGTGGTTAAATATTCCCAGGAAAATTACATGGCATTCCTTTCTTACTTATTTGTACTGAGACCCCAACTTCTAAAGTTAGTCACGTTGCCACCAGCTATATAATTCGGATGCTATGGCTTTATAAGATTTACTTAAGAAGAAGAAGAGTTTGGATTTGATATCCCGCTTTATCACTACCTGAAGGAGTCTCGAAGCAGCTAACATTCTCCTTTCCCTTCCTCCCCCACAACAAACACTCTGTGAGGTGAGTGGGGCTGAGAGATTTCAGAGAAGTGTGACTAGCCCAAGGTCACCCAGCAGCTGTATGTGGAGGAGCAGGGAAGCGAACCCGGTTCACCAGATTACGAGTCTATCGATCTTAAGCACGACACCACACTGGCTCTCTTAGTGCCCAATAATATCCCCTGTCCTTTTGTGTTATTAATTGTTGGTACCTGTCACCTTTGCTTGATTTCTAGTGGATAAATTCACGCACAGTGGTGCTTCTGGATAGTGTGGAGAAACTGCATGTGATAGATCGTCAGACGCAGGAGGAACTTGAGACTGTGGAGATCTCAGAAGTCCAGTTGGTGTACAACAGCAGCCATTTCAAATCATTGGCTACAGGAGGCAATGTCAGCCAAGCACTGGTACGGCCAAATGAGACATGTACTTAATGAACATGTTGGTTTGTTAGGAATTCCTATCTAACATCTGGTGTGTCCTGAATCTGCAGCTAAATAACTTCTCTCTCTCTTCCCCACCTCCACCGTTTCTTCTTATAGTTCTGTTTTTGTACAATTGGGTTTTGTATTCTTCCTTTATGGCATAACTGCTTGAATTTTAGCATGTACTGCAGTATGGCCTTGCAGGTAGCAATAGAGAGAAAAACCATTCTACAATGATGAGAGCAGACATACAGAAAGGACCTTCCTCTCCTTTCCAACTATATACACTTCAACACATCCAAAAGATACCTTGAAACTCTGCCATCATTTTGCTGCACACAGAAATTGTTTATTTGCTTACATAGCAATTAGTGTCTCATATCCAGATTTTAAAACTTGACCATAGTTTTGTTCTGTCTCTTGCCTATTTGGTAAATTTCAGCAGAAATTAGCTTATGTTTCAAGTTTCTGCATTGCAAACTACACGTCTGAAATATATTCAACCTATTTGGTAAATATTATCTGCCTTGTTGACCTATAACACATCATTAAAACTCTTAGTGGATCACAGATGAATGTTAAATGACTACTAAATGCTCTACTTTGAATTTGTCACCTGCTACTACACAAAGGAGAGAGACAAACGACTGAACAATTAAGCTTGTCTGGCTGCACTTATTTTTTCCACTGCCCTATATTCCTCATATATTTTCTTAGTAATGAAAACACCACTACTGTACTCTTGTACTAAATAAAAACACTCCATGTTTTTTAGGCGCTGGTGGGGGAGAAAGCTTGTTACCAGTCAATCAGCAACTGTGGTGGTCAAATATTTTATTTAGGTACAAAGGTAAGTCTGACCAGGTTCTTCTAAAACTATTTTATTATTTATTAGGCCTCTTTTTCTGCCTCTTATTGGATCGATTAAATTATTATTACCTCAGTATAGAATTATTTGTCATTTGTTTTAGTACTTGTAAAGCACCTTGTGTTCTTTGGCAGAAGGGTGGCGTATATAAATGTAATAAATAGAATAAAGCTATCAATGGCTCCTAGTCATGATGGCTATATATACTACCTCCAGCATCAGAGATGGCATGAGAGGTTCTTTGTCTTCAGATGTTGCTTGTGGTCTTTTCATCTGCATTTTGTTAGCCGCTGTGGAAAACAGGATGCTGGATTAGATAGCCCTTTGATCTTAAGTTGCGGGATTCATGTTTCTTCAGCACCTAGAATAAATGTTGCCTAAGCATCCTGCGAGCTAGTATGAGAATTCATAGTTACTACCAACGAAAGTAGACAACTGCATTTACTTGCACTTTTACTTTCCTCTACTTTCAGTCTGTCCATGTGATGACACTGAGAAGCTGGAGAGAGGTAAGTGAAGAGAAAGGCCCTAGTGTTATTAAGACTGCAACCTTAAATTCACTTACATAGGACTAAGCTTTTCTGAAGTAAGTTTGGCTTATAACTGAGTAGACATGTATAGGATGACACTGTAGAGAGCTTAGGTTCATGACTTGGTGACAGGAGGAATGAGCTGCCTTCAAGACAAACCTTTGCAGAGTAAATGTACACATTATGGACAGAAAACATTGGTGTCCTGTTAATTGAACGCAATATTTTCACCAATAAAGCATTGCTAATCTAGACTGCACTGTCTTATTTATTTATTTAATTATTCATGATGCACTGAAAGATTACCTCAGTACTATTGATTCTGTATGTGTATCAGCAATGAGGGAAACTTACAAAAATCTGAAGAAATTGCTAAAGGGAGTTAGTGTATCATGCTCCTTCCATCAGCAAACCCCATAGTTCGTTTTGTTCCAAACTGACAAGTGGATGGCAAATAAAATGGATTGGCTTATTATTTTAACTGCCATTAATTATTGCCCAGCTCCATGTTATTCAAAGGGCAGTTGTTTTGATGTTATGATGTTAATCATTTTTCAATGCTGCCTGTTTACAGAATGGATTTGTGGAGTACTATTTTTGAGTGGCTGATCGATCTGAGACACGTGTATGTGTGGGTTGTGCACATTGTATTTTTGAGGGGGAGGGGCTGAATGTTTCTGTGTTGGAGCAAGCATCCTAGAAATGTCTTAAAACGCAAACAGAACAATTAGAATTCCTGAATTAAATCCTTAATTGGAGATTGCCTTTGGTCACAATCTGTAACAGTTGTTGCTGTTGTGTATCTGACTTCAGAGAATAGATCACCTTCTGAAACAAGACTGCCTTAATGAAGCACTGGCTCTTGCTTGGTCCTTTCACGAAGGGAAAGCCAAGGCTGTTGTAGGTAAGTTTGATTTAGGTATTGTACCACCTAAGTAAATGCTTCAACAAAAGCCAATTGCTTACCTTCTAGCAGCTGATCTTAAGAGGTATATTACCTATGAACATGGGACTTTCCGCTTTCTGTCCTGGCTAAAAGCCATTATTGGTACACCTGCCTTTCATAAATTTGTCTAATCCCATGCTAAAATTAATCCTGCCTGTGTTTTAATTCTACAGTATATGTGGTGTTAGTTATACACTTTAAAGTTGTGTTTTGAGACATTTAATTTTTTAAAAATTGCCTACTCTGAGTTATAATAAGTGAGGAGCTTTTTCATTTGCAGTCTGACCTGGAAAGGACTTGGTATTCTGTTTTGTTTTTAAACAGGGTTGTCTGGAGATGAACAGAAACGAAAGGCTGTTGTTGCAGACAGAGTGAGTTTTTCCTCTTCCTAATCTCATCTTTTTTTTTTCAAATGTAGAGCTACATTCTGTCTTTCTCCCCTGTACGATTTTGCTTTTGTTTTCCCAACAAACAGCTTAGTTAGGGGTGTGTGTGTTGGTGTATGTCTGAATGTATAAATCAATGACAATTAAAAGGTCAGACCTGCCATCAGTGCATACTGTTCTCTTACATGATAAGTGATGCTGATCCTTTTTTTTTTTTGCCATATCATTTTTATTAATTTTACAATAATGATTTCCATTACAATCTCTCCTCTTACATTATACAATTTGGCTTTTTAGGGCCATGACTGCCTTCAAACCTTCCTTATGATCTTCTAACTTTCATTTCAAATTTCTGCATTTTCACTACTTAACCATTGATTTCATATCAAAAACATCAAAGCATCATATTTTCTTATTCTTCTCTGGAGTGATTTTTATACCTATCCTTACAAAGCTTCTTACAATCCTACCAACGTGTTTGATTGACTACAATTGTCTTTCAAATAATTTACAAATTTAGTCCAGTCTTTCATGAACTTCTGGTCCCGCTGTTCTCGGATTCTTCCCGTCATTTTGGCCAGTTCTGCATACTCCATTAAATTCAATTGTCATTCTTCCTTTGTTGGTAATTCCTCTTGTTTCCACTTCTGTGATGCTCATCCTCATTAACAAACACCAGAGTATATAGTTACACCTCCACAATGATTAAACATTGACACTGTACATTAACTGATATTGGGTCCAGACTTTGTGGGAGGTCCAGGTAGCCTTAGTGGTTTGAGGCCCCTTTAGCAGCTGTGACTGATACCACAGCTATGGCTGTTCCTGAACCGGCAGAGCCTTGACCGCAGTAGTTCAGTCTTTGCTGACTTCAAGCTTGGATTCCTGGCAATGCACTCTATGTGGGGCTTCTCTTGCGCTTGATCTGGAAGCTGCAGTTAGTGCAGAATGCTGTAGCATGGCTGCTGACAAGAATGAGACACCTCTGCACTGGCTGCTGATTCATCAAGTTCAAGGCCATTCCTATTAGATTCAAAGGATTGTGGATAGGAAACCCAACATCTATGAGAGAACTTTGGCAGCTGGACAGCCCACCCCCGATTTGCCCCTGTATCTCTTTCTGAACTCATTCCTAGAGCCATAGATCAGTGGTAGAACATGTGCATTGCATGCAGAAGATACCACATCCAGTCTCTGGCGTCTTCAGGTAGGGCTGGGAATGTTCTCTCTCCTTTCATCGTCAAGCACCTTCCTTTCATTTGAAGCATGATGGGTGCTTCTTACCTCTGTAATCTTTCTGTTTCACAGATGGTTGAAATTCTTATCCATTTTGCTGATCGAACGATGAAGAAATGTCCTGATCAGGGTAAAATCCAGGTTATGGAGCAGCACTTTCAGGTACAATGCTTTTGCAGTGATTTCTCTTTTCTATTTCCACTTAAAATTCAGAGATTAAAACGGTTATAAATTGTTTCAAGAGAAGTGGAAGCACCTATATAAAAATAATATTTCCTTGTATAGGCTTCTATCATGCTGCTATCATCTTGTGGTAGACGCAGGGTTGATTCTTCTGCGTCAGAAAAAAAATTCAAGTCTTGAGGATAATGTGCAAGCAATATAGTGACTTCCTTTTGTGATCTCCCTATATCAGTGCAAGTTTAATCTTTTCTGGATAACAGCTACAGAGCAGTAATAGGAGATCAAGTAGTACTTGCGGATTGTTAGTGACACTTTCTGTGTGGTTTTTTCGCAGGATATGGTGCCTGTCATTGTTGATTACTGCCTTCTGCTTCAGCGGATGTAAGTGAGAGCATGAGAAACTTGCTTACTGAATTCAATAGATTTGCCATACATACTGCACCAGGACTGCCACCTATAGCTGTTCCTTGCCTTAATGACAAACAGCAGGTGTCCCAGAAGAAAAGTGGGATATGAGAGCTGACAATGATGGAACAATTGAGCCATAGGGGAAGGTTTTCTCTAAATTTCCTGTCTGAATGATCTTGAATTATAGCACTGCATTCGCAATTGCTTATTTGTAAAATGGCGGGTTTCTAAATGGATTTTCCTTTTACGGCCTCACCTTTTAAAGTTTTTGATCTGAATGACAGATGTTTCAGGAATTTCATCTTTTTGAATTCCAGTGCAAATTGACTTGATCTGTGCCTTCTGGACTCATATGCAGATCAGAATGCAATTATCCTTTTGGATTTCACATTTATCTGAATTTTACAAAGCAGTTCTTACTTTAAAAAAAGTACCAAAATGTTTATTTTAACTTAAGGTATGTTACTAAGTGACATTTTGTGAAAAAAATACATATTTATAGACTAATATGTATTTGAAACATGGGACAGAACAGATTTACTGTCTGAACACATGCAAAACTGATACTGGCAGAAATAGATTGATCAGTCCCCCATCCATAATATGAATGCAGGAAGTGTTTTTGCCTGCTGTGTATGCTGTAGAAATCAACCATTACTAGCTAAAATAAGTTTTTAATTTTTGATAATTACTTATTCACTTGTCATCTTCATTCTAGGGATCTGTTGTTTAGCCAGATGTATGACAAGATGAGTGAAAATTCTGTGGCAAAGGGTGTCTTTCTGGAGTGTCTTGAGCCATACATTTTAAGTGATAAATTGATGGGAATTACAGCTCAAATTATGAAAGATTTGCTGCTTCACTTCCAAGATAAGAATTTAATGGCAAACATGGAAGCTTGCATTGTACATATGGATATCACCAGCCTAGACATACAGCAGGTGATAATTGGTAACCTTCATATTTTGACATGGATGTAATCTCATTCTGCTGCTGTTTAAGTATGAATGTTTTCAATAGTTAACGAACAAGATGTTTAAAACGTTTTGTGTTGCATTGTGCTACAGAGATGCCCCTGGGCTCTGTAAAACTCTAAAAAGCATTTTAGAACCAGACAAGATCTCTTAGGGTAATCTACATTACTCTAGCTATAATTATGTGGATTTATACAAGTTTCAAACTTGGGGTAAATCGTGGGTGGGGAATCTCTGGTCTGCAAGCCAAATAAGGCTTTACCAGGCCTCCCCATTTGGCCTGCAAAGCCATTTTTAGGAGTTCATGCCCACTCGTCCTATTTTTGTCATGTATGACGTCACCAGGTGTCTCATGGGTAAGGGCGGGGCTTCAAAGGAAAAATTGGGCACTTAAAGTGAGCTTCCAATTGTTCTTTTGGTGAAACACTTCCACCACCCATTAACCACTCCTTCCGCAGGGCCTGTAAGACAGACCTATTCTGCCTGGCCTTCAATTTGAATTAGCCTGATCCTCTATTCCCTTTTCCCTTTCCTCTTCTATGAAGAAACCCTTTCTGGGACCCCACATTTAAATTCTTGTTCACACTCCTCCTTGCTGGCCCTAGTAGGAACAACTTGGCCAGTTAGCCCTGGTGACCATTTGATGTCTACTGACTGGGGTTCCCCTCCCCCAATGACCCCTGAATTTTTGAATTTTATTGATATTGATGCTGCATTTTATGTTGTATTATATACTGTTTTATGCTGCTTTTAAGTTGCATTTTAATCAATGTTTTATATTTGCTGTTAGCCACCCTGAGTCCGGTTTTTAAACCGGGAAAGGCGGGGTATAAATAAATATTATTATTATTATTATTATTATGAGCAGTGGCTCATTCAAGGAGGGGGAATTGTTCTCCCTTCCAGTGCTGCTTGAACCTTAAAGAGAGCCAGTGTGGTGTAGTGGTTAAGAGCGGTAGTCTCATAATCTGGAGAACCGGGTTCGTGTCTCCGCTCCTCCACATGCAGCTGCTGGGTGACCTTGGGCCAGTCACACTTCTTTGAAGTCTCTCAGCCCCACTCACCTCACAGAGTGTTTGTTGTGGGGGAGGAAGGGAAAGGAGAATGTTAGCTGCTTTGAGACTCCTTAAAGGGAGTGAAAGGCGGGATATCAAATCCAAACTCTTCTTCTTCTTCTTCTAAAAAACTGGAGGTTCAAAGAGCAGCACAGGACTGTTTGAAAGCTTTTCCAAAGCAGCTCCATACCTCAGTTTAAGAAGCAGCATGGTTGTATTTGTAAAAGGGCTTTAAACATCCCTTTGAAAAGCCAGGGATTCCAAAAACAGCAATGTGGACGTTCGAAAACCCTTTGCTACAAATTACCTCCCTTCCCCCTCATTTAAGGAAATCAGTTTCAGCTTTTTGTATATGTATTGCTCTACATTATCTTCTGAGTCCACATGCTGCTTACTGTCTGTTGTAGTGTTGAATAAATCTTCAAGTCTCAAGGCATATTTTTTTGTTCCTAGGTGGTCCTCATGTGCTGGGAGAATCGTTTGTATGATGCCATGATCTATGTCTACAACAGTGGCATGAATGACTATATTACACCAATGGAGGTAGGAAGGTTGGAGCCACATACTAAGTACCTTTTATGCTCATCATCAGTTTTCTGCAAGACGCTTAGCTAAACATCAACCCCAGCCAGGGTGGCTGATGGTTAGGAATTAAGGGAATTGGAGTCCAACATGGTCTGGAGGCCATCACATTGGTTTCCTTTACTCTTTAGCTTTAGGCTGGAGCAGCCCACTTTTTATTCTTCTTTAACTGCAGTTCTTATTTATTCTGAACATTGTGCATGTTTACGGAGAAGCCACACACACACATTCCCTGGGTGTCATTGGCCACAGCCATTTTCTTTGAATCTGGGAGCAATAAGTCTCATGGTTCTTATCAAGCATCACTAAACATGGAGCTGGTTTAAGTAATTTCAAGGACTTGCTCTTGAACAGCCAGTGGTTGTTTTTTTCCAGACCAAATAAATAACTATGCAACATTTGACAATAAACAAGTCAGTAGCAACCTATTTACTAAGGACGTAGCCAACATGGACTGCTCATAAGATGTCTGAAAAATAATCACTATTTTATTTTTCTTCCGATGAAGTGCAAGCAAGCAATAACAGAACTGAAACAGATTTTAAATT
The DNA here is from genome assembly GCF_964270895.1 of Podarcis filfolensis. Lineage (NCBI taxonomy): Eukaryota > Metazoa > Chordata > Lepidosauria > Squamata > Lacertidae > Podarcis > Podarcis filfolensis. The sequence goes on along the minus strand of NC_139608.1, from coordinate 38,443,987 downwards.
ATTGGAGGCTCTTATGCAAAGAACTTTGTGATATCATCACTGATGCTGAGGCTAAGGGTGCATTGTAATAAACTGGTCATATGCAGTAGCCTTCCAGAAAGAACTCATGGATACGAGATTCTCATATGGTTCTTTCTCCCCAACATCATATGTTGAACATTGTGATTATCTCGCGTTACTTCCTGGAGATAGAATTCAATTAAATAAGAGCACTGGTAGGGTACTGTGTAACCCTGCAGATGTCATTGGACTACAGCTCCCATCAACCCTGGCCGCTGGCCATAATAGTGGAGGTTGATGGGAGTTGGAGTCCTACAGCTTCTGGAGGACTACATTTTTCCCATCCCTGGGAACCTCTGCTTATTGCATACCTGTTTTCATTGCAGGGAGAGAAAGTGAGTCAGCTAGACTGTACTGTTTATTTAAACCACTGGATTAAAACCTCTCCTTTTCCCAGGGAGAGATACTGCATTTAAATAAACAGAGCATTGTTTTACCTGTTAGATACCAACATGGTGGGTGAGTGGGGAGGCATTGCATGCACTCAGAATTTTATTTTGTAGTTTGAGATTTCTTCCTAGAAAATAACAAGTAAACAAGAGAAACTGTAAATATGGGTGCCTTAAATATGTTCCTTCTCACTATTAAATTCCTTGTTTGATGAATCATTCAAACCTGTGTGGACACAGATTATATCATGGCAAGTCTAGGACTACTGGAAAGATGGTGCCACTGTGGACTGCATGGTGGAAAAGGTCAACATTTAGCTGTTGTCATGGAGAATTAGAGAGAAGATCATGTAGTGACACATTCATAATGTCAACTACCAGCTACATAATTGCACTGACATTTTGTTAAGGACAGAACAAATCCCTTGTATCCCCAAAATATAATAACATAATTTCTAAACTTGTTGGTTTGTTTTTTTGTCCAGGTAAAAAAATAAGCAGCACGTTGGTTTGTTTATTATAACATCACCTTAAGTATTCATCACCTTTTCCTTTTCATTTGCATGAGCAACCATGATGCTTTTTCAGTCTTCTTGTAGGGAAATAAGTATGTTATTTCAGTGGCGGTAGCAGTGGTTATTAAGCAACTGCCTGAGTGTACTGATTGATACCAGTTTTCTACCTGAAAATTTTAGTGCTGAAAATGTTAGAAAGGATGGTGGTAACTACTGCAGTTTTAGGACATCTGCATGAGCCAGTTTTGCCACTATAGCTGGCTGAATAACTGTTATTGGCAGCCCGCCTAAAGGCCACTTTGTACAATTTACATTTCCCACCCAAGGTAATTTACACACTGGAAATGTCATCAATTCCATGAGTAATTCATCACCAATGGGAAACATCTATTCATCAGTTGTGCCATATCTTCTGTGTTCAGGATTCAATCCCCAGCATCTCCAAGTAAGGCTGGGAGAGACCCTGGTCTGAAATACTGGAGAAAGCGGCTGCCAGTCTGTGTAGGCAGTACTGAGCTAGATGGGCCAATGATCTAACTTGTTATAAGGCAGCCTCCTATGCAAATGAATTAATATTAAGATGGGTAGAATGAAATCTGCAGTTCCGTAAAGAGTGTGTTGGATTTGCTACCTCCCAGGTGATATATTTTTATAGTCTTTCCCTTTCTTGCATCTACACTGGTTCCTGTACTGGCCCTTGCATTTAATTGCAACCAGTAATCCCCTGGACATTTGAATGCACAGATCCTAGGCTTCTGGACCAAATTTGACAGGGGGGCTGTCCACCTGTCCATCACTAGGCAATACAGTGACATCAGGCAATTGTGTGCTTTGCAGTCCTGAAGTTGGGCCGTCAAAGCATCATGCAGGGTTTGCAAAGAGCCCTGTGTGGTGCTTTAAAATGCGTGAGGCTTTGGCTCCCAACTGTGTTCTGGCAACCATACCTCTACCTGTCTCACAGATGACATCACATATGACATTAGTTCTGGGGCAGGTGGGAGTGGTTTGGGGGGGGAAATGGCCCTCCAGGCCAAATTTAAACTCTTGGTTGACCAAGTTTGGCCAGTGGGCTGGATATTCCCCTCTGCAGTATAGATGAAGAAAACCTGCTTCTCTATTACTCTTATTGGATAGGAAATCAAAATATTTTTTAGCCTTGAAAGCAAACCAGCCAATCCCATACTGGAGAACTTCAGTGTCACCTACTTAGTAGTACCACATACTGCTCCCTCATTTTCTTAGTGGACAGATGAGCTGCTGTTGTGGCATTGAAAGAGACTGGAGAAGGCAGCAGGCGAGTGTTTAAGTACACTTTCCCACATAGTAAAGCCTTACTTCATGTGGTATGGGCCTGGGGCACACTCCCTTTGTATTATGCTGCCATTCCAAAACAATTTGCAGCTATTTAAACCAAACTGCCCCGGGCAAAACTACCCGTTCAACTACAGTTGCACCCTTTGACTACTTGGCAATTTTCTCTTTTTGAAATCTCTCCTTTTTTGATGTCTTTTTACTACTGCCAAATCCACTATTAATATGTTGAACAAAAATGAAGAGCAACAAAGGAAACATCTGCTAACCTTGTTTGTGTCCTCTTCATTCCTCCCACCCCCAGAAATTGTTCAAGGTCATTGCTCATCCGCTTAGTGCTGGAAAGTCTCTCTCAGGTACTCGTGTGTTTGATAAGTATTTCTTGTTTAAATTTGCATTTTGAGCACTTTTTGAAAGTTTGTTTGGTTTGTGATATCTGAATGTGAGGGATTGCTATAGCCTAGCCTACCCACCTCCAGTCATCCTAGTCTCAGCTCACCTCATTGGCTTGTTCCCTTGGAGAGATCTGCTTTATGACTGATAAACTTCCTCTCTGGAAATGACTTTCATGTTAAATCTCACATGAATCCAGCCTATACCTTAACGTATATGCTGATCCTACTCAGCTTCTGTGTACCCAAATGAGCTACAAACCCTGGAGGGACACTGCCAGTGGTGTGGCTTGGTATAAGGCAGCTCATTATGTTCCAAAGCTCAGATGAAGGGGCACTTATGCATTCTTCTAGCTGACGCCAATATCCTACAAGAGGATAGGAATACACCGCCAAGACCCTGAACCTTCTGAGCAAGCATGGTGTCATTCCTTTGTTTTATACAGTGACTATTATTTACTAAATGTCAAAATTATTGTATTTTTTTGACATTTTCAGCCTTTCATGAACTTTCTCAAATGTTTAGTATCCAGATGCAATGTCTTTAGTGTAGACATCTGTCCATATGTCAGATTATGAAGAAAATGGAACATTGAGTTTGTCAAATCACTTGGTTATTGCAAGTAAGTCACCTGAGGCCCTTTTAGCAAAGAAGGTTATGAGCTTTGAGTAAATTCAACTCCAGAAGATAATACAAAGCTTTTATTTCTCTGTGTGTGGTTTATTTGTTTGTTTTTTAGACGAGCAAGTCATCATGGGCAACAAGCTGCTTGTCTATATAAGGTACAGTACTTCCAGCATCTATGAGATAGTTATTTATGTTTTGCTTTCTGTAGTACAGTGGTACCTTGGTTTAAGAACAGCTTAGTTTATGAACAACTTGGATTAAGAATGCTGCAAACCTGGAAGTAGGTGTTTTGGTTTGTGAACGTTGCCTTGGAAGCAGAACATGTTGAGTGTGTTCCATTTGTAAACTGAGTCCCCCACTGCTATGGGAAAGCATGCCTTGGTTTAAGAACACTTTAGTTTAAGAATGGACTTCTGGAACGGATTAAGTTCGTAAACCAAGGTACCACTGTAGTCTGATCTTTTTCGTCACATAGGGACAGAGAAACCCAACAGCTCTGCCATGCCAGCAGCCAATACCATAGCTTAGCTAGGATTCTCTGCACCCCAGGCAGCACCCCCCCTCAGTTGATGAGCATTGCCATTCAAATGGTGTGTGCGTGCCACATCATCTGATCTATTTTGTGGGGCGGGGCTTATCTGCCTCCCCCATATTTTATTCAAGCTGGCACCCTTGCTAGAGATGTCCTATCATCTCACTGCCTCAAATGCACATCGACTGGGTACACACATGCACAGTTGCAGTAAAGAAGTAAAATTTCCAGATGCCCTAAACAACTGCGCATGAGAACAATTGGCCATGGAGCTGACCAAAGGGATGGCTACCCTAGAGTTTATCTTAAATGGAGTCCAGGACCTAGTGCAAGACGTAGGTATTGTTGAACTGATCTAGAACAGTGACCATGGTGCTATGAAATCCAGCATATAAGTGGACAACTGCCAAGAAAGTCCAACATTGTTCTGACTTCCTCAAAAGAGGAAACTTAATAAAAATGAGATAAAAAGGAAATTGAAAGGGATAAAAAAGAAATTGAAAGGGAAAGTCAAGAGGTTCAGAACGCTTGGCAGGAGAGAGGCTATTCAGTACCATCATAATGGAAGCTTGACTGGAATGTAGACTTAAGATCAGGAAAGGTATTATCAGGGCCAAGTGGATGCCTGCATGGTTGAAAAGTGGAGTCACTGAAGTGATTATGTGGCAAGATATGCTTGCAACAATTAGAGGCAAACTAAATTCTAATGCTGATAGACTCCTTTGGGTGAGTGGGGAAACTGCAGGGGTATAGAACAGTGTGAGAGCCAGTGTGGTGTAGTGGTTAAGAGCGGTGGACTCATAATCTGGGGAACCGGGTTCGTGTCTCCGCTCCTCCACATGCAGCTGCTGGGTGACCTTGGGCCAGTCACACTTCTTGAAGTCTCTCAGCCCCACTCCCTTCACAGAGTGCTTGTTGTGGGGGAGGAAGGGAAAGGAGAATGTTAGCAGCTTTGAGACTCCTTCGGGTAGTGATAAAGCCGGATATCAAATCCAAATCCAAACTCTTCAAACAGAGTGACTGGAACCCTGAACAGGATCACTCTGCTGCTGTTTGTTGAAGGGTCCCACTTGTATACGAGTAGGAACCTAGATAAGGAAATGGGGGCCATTCCCAGCTGCATTTAGGTCTTTGTTATGTTACAGTTCTTAATTTATGGCACTGTTTTAACTCCACCTGTCGTTTCTTAACAGTTGCTGTTTGGCTGGTCGAGCTTATCCACTGGGCAATATCCCTGAAGATCTGGTACCTTTGGTTAAAAATCAGGTGAGTTAAAAATAAACTGCAAAATTCACTGGAAAGGCCAGTGGCTCAGTATTACCCAGCCAGTCCATGTAGAAAATAATGAGCTGAGTGACTGATGGTCCGGCTCCGTATAAGGCAGTTTCCTATGTTCTGCCAGAATAATTTTGCATTTTTGAAAAATTTGGAAGCTGCTCCTGTAGGTGTGCTTAATAAGAAATAATAATATTATCAAAGGCATAATTTGTTGTGGAACTCCCTTCCCTCCATCTTTGAATAGTATCTGTTGAGAGAGTCAGAACATACAGGGTTAAGAGTTCTGAGTGATGACGCCTCACATTCTGAGGGCGGGCAGAGAACACGGAAGGGGCGTGGATTTCTGTGTGTGCTTTCAGTCTGTGTGTTACGCTCCACGGAGAAAGGAGCCATGAGCTGCGTCTCACCGGGAAGATTTACGATGTGTTGAACTGTACAGCAATAAAGTCTTTAAGATAAGGAGAGCTGCGTGTCAGCCTGAGTTATTGCCACCACACGACAGAACGTTTCAAGCTTATACATCCGCTGTGTGTTTACTCTGCTGAGTCAAAGGTCTTCGGAAGGGCCAGCTGATGAGGCGCAGGGAAGTGTGCCGGACCCCCTGGTCAAATTTGACCCCCCCGCAACAGGTTATGGAAGACCAGCAATAAAGATAAGCAACGTTCGTGCGTGTGAGAGGGCTGCAGCCAAAGGCCAGCAAGGAGAAGCTGGTGCCAGCAGAAGCGAAGGGAGCTCGCTGGGAAAGGGAAACTGCAGCCAAAGCCAGCCAGGAGTTCGCTGGGAGGAGCTGAGATCTACCGGACCGGGAGGTACCTGTAAGTACGCTGGGCCCCCGGGGAGAGATGGCAGACAGCCAGAAATCGCGTGCAATCCCTTTTGAAGAGGCAGACGGGAAGGAGCCCTGGGGAGAGTGGCAGGCACTGAGAAGAGTGGGAGCCACATCAGAGGGGGCCAGACGCCAGCCTGAGGGAAGTCCAGGAGGGGCTGTGGGATGCCCTGGAAGCCCAAAGTGGGCTAAAGCCGTGTCTGAAAGCTGCTGCGATGCTTTGACACGCCAGAGAGATGAGCAGCCGTGTGCTGGGAAGCTGCTGAAAGCTGGAAAGAGGAAAGCAGTGGCAAGCTGTTCCTCTGGAGGCTTTGCACCTAGGTTTGGGGGTGCAGGCCAGAAAGGCCATTCCAAGGGTCTTGAGAGTGCCCAGGATGTTTGGCAGGAGCTGGAAGGGGTTTGCAGAGAAACCACAGCAGAAGCCAAAAGCCATTTTCCCAACGGCAGAAAAGCCTCAAGGAGGAGTGCTGCTGGAAAGATTGGGGGGGCAGAAAAGACCAAAGGCCAGTTTGCAAAGTTTTCCACTCGGAGATGTTTTGCTTGCGGTTCTCCGGAGCACCTGCGCAGAAGCTGTCCACAGCGAGACAAAGGGCAGGAAGGTCCCAAGGACATTTCCCATGGGAACCAGGCGGGTTTCCATGGCAACTGGGCCTGCAGAGGGAGCAGGCGTGAGAAACAGAAGACGTTGACTGCTTCGATGGCTATTGTGGAAAACACCACCTGCATCGAGAGCTCCAAGGTCGGGAGGAGCAGGAAGTCAGTTGCTAAGGCAACAAAGAAGGACAACTCCAGTGGGGGGAGGGTCCTACGTTGGGTTGTTGACTCAGCTGCGAATGCCCATTTGGTAACAGCGCCACCTGATGGACAAATGTGGAACTGCAAGGCTGTTTCCACTGAGAAAACTGTTAGATTTGCTACAGGTGCACAGGGCCGTGTAACCCATATTTCTAACTTGTTTGTCCCTTTTTTACAGGCTGAATTGAAGGTTTATGTTCTCCCTGAGATAAAGCATTGCTTGCTGTCTGTACCTTCTCTTTTACAGGAGGGATATTCTGTGAGTTTTGAAAAAAATGTTTGTACAATTTCCAGAGATGGGAAGGAGCTCGTAAGTGTTGGAAAAGATCAGAACAACCTCTTTGTTCTGGAATCACCTCTAGAGGGAGGGGGGCACACTCATGTGTCGTGTGCTTGCGTGTGGCACAAGAGGATGTCACATGGGTCCTGCGAGGACGTCCAGATGTTATCAGAGTGCACCAAAGGTTGCAAGGTAAAAGAGTGTGGGAAACCTTTGAATTGCAAGGCTTGCAGGAAAGCCAGAAACAAGGGATTTGATGATCCCAGAGTGGAGAGGGTGACCACAAAGCCTTTTGAGCTTGTGCATGCAGACCTTATAGGTATGCCACAGCCAAGTCTGGGCAAAGCCAGGCATCTGCTGGTGCTGACAGATGATTTCAGCAGGAACGCATGGGCTTTCACGCTGAAAGCTAAGGAGGAAGCAGCGCAACTGATCAAAGATTGGGTTGCAGAGGTGGAACAGAGGTTCTCCACCAAGGTGCAAGGTTTCCAGTTTGACCGTGGTTCTGAGGTCACTGGGTCTGCTCTAAAGGGTTTCTTTCGCCAGAGGGGGATACGTCACAAGGTGACTTCGCCTCAGAATAGTGGCGTGGCAGAGCTTAGGAGTAAAGCTCTGGTCCGAGCATCCGAAATTCTACTGGATGACTCTGGGTTGCCTCACAGTTTTTGGGGGGAGGCGGTAAAAACGGCCAATTTCTCGATGAACAGGTGCTACAATGCAGTGGTAGGTGACACCCCGTATTTCCTGCTTCATCGGCAGAAGCCGCTTGTGCATTTCTTTCGCACTTTTGGTTGCAGGGCCATGGTGCCTGTACCAAAGTGGTTGCAGCAAGAAGGTGGTCCAAGGTACCAGGAAATGATCTTCTGTGGGTATGAACCCGCGACCAAGGGGTGGAGGTTCGCATACCCAGAAGGTGATCAGACCAAGCTTCTGGTCAGCAAGCATGCTGAGTTCAAAGAGCAGCAGGGAAATAGGTCAAGGCGCAAAGTCAGCCATGACGCTGTCTCAGATTGCCTGTCTGAATCTGAATCTGAGCAGGAGGGAGAGCCAGGTAATGGTGATCTGGTCGATGATCAGGATCAGGACCAGGGGGAGGCGTCTCCACAGGTTGTTAAGGGAGTGTCCAAGAGTGAGCCCTCATCTCCTGTGCGCATAATGGAGAAAGCTCACAGACGTGTCAAGTCAGAGGGGGAGTCTTCTGATGAGGAAGACGCACAAGCTGGCCCCAGTGGGTCAGGAGAGGAACCCCAGTTTGTGCCCAGACGGTCTTCAAGGGCAACAAAGGGAATTCCACCTGAGAGGTTTCAGGTCACCAATGCGTGGGTTGGTTTCGCACAGTGCGAACCTGAGGTTTGTGAGGTTCAACAGGTGCCTAACAACGATGCCAGGAAGGGGCGGAAGGCAATGGGGAAGGTGTTGAACACTCAGAAGTCCTCTCAGAATGTGATTCGAGAGGGGGTGTTGAGAGAGTCAGAACATACAGGGTTAAGAGTTCTGAGTGATGACGCCTCACATTCTGAGGGCGGGCAGAGAACACGGAAGGGGCGTGGATTTCTGTGTGTGCTTTCAGTCTGTGTGTTACGCTCCACGGAGAAAGGAGCCATGAGCTGCGTCTCACCGGGAAGATTTACGATGTGTTGAACTGTACAGCAATAAAGTCTTTAAGATAAGGAGAGCTGCGTGTCAGCCTGAGTTATTGCCACCACACGACAGAACGTTTCAAGCTTATACATCCGCTGTGTGTTTACTCTGCTGAGTCAAAGGTCTTCGGAAGGGCCAGCTGATGAGGCGCAGGGAAGTGTGCCGGACCCCCTGGTCAAATTTGACCCCCCCGCAACAGTATCCACCCACTCTGACAGTGGTTGCCACAGCAATATCCCAAAGTTTTCTGAGCTCAACTTCACAGACTGCTGGTCCATGTTCGGAAGTCTTATTATAGAGGAAACAAGAGAGAGTGTAGAAAATTTGAGACAAAACAAAAGAGGCAATATTGCAGGAACACGAGCAAATAAAAACTCAAAAAGATAGTTTCCCCCCCCCTACATTCCATTTGTGTCATATTCTTTAAGACTATGTGCAGATATTAAATTTATTAAGGTTGGCAGATGACTCCCATCACAGAACCTGGTTTATCTATAGCAATCACGTAACAATGTGATAGGAATGACATGCCTTTTGTGCTTAGCCGTTACGTTGCAGATATCTGATAAGAAGTTGCTATCATCTGGATAACGGTAGCCTTTTGATTGTCTGCCACAGCTCTTTGTGATTTTCCCCGAGCACTTTTTCATACACATTTTGATTCTTTCCCCTTCCCTTCTTTCAATGAAGATATAGTCAGCTGGGAGCTGTGCTATGTTTTTTTCCTGGGGTTTTTTGTCCATTATGGACTTCATGGGAGTCCAGAACAGGAATGGGGAACCTTGAGACCCTCCAGATATTGCTGAACTAGCCATTATTATTATTATTATTATTATTATTATTATTACTCCAATTCTCATAATCTCTGACCATTGGCCATGCTGGCTGACTGGAACTGATGGGACATTTGAACAGCCACAGATTCCCCACCGCTAGTCTAGAGGCTAAGGCTGCAATCCTATTCTCACTTACCTGGGAGTAATTCAAGTTGACTCTGTGGGACTTGCTTCTGAGTAGACATGCATATGATAAAATGTACCTAGGCTTCATTTCAGTTGTCGGGGAGGATGGCCAATAAGTAGATCACCTGATTTATTGATAGATTGATTTTGTTAAAGTAAATTTCTATACTGCCCATAATCCAAAGATCACGGGGTGGTTTACAATGTAAGAACACAAAAATATATACCATAGCAAGAAACAAAAACAATACCCCCCACCCAGTTTAAAAGGCCATAGGATTGCCATGAAGGATTTATGTGACATTTTGTATTTATGTATGATATTTTTCAAAGCAATGTAAAGAAAGATCTAAAAAGCCTAATTTTGCATTCAAACGTGATGGGAGGGAACATGCAGAATGGAAAAGGGCGGGGACAAAGTGTGGCTGTTTTGTGCATGCAGGCTTCATTTGAGTTGTTGGGGATAAGGGCTAACAAGTAAATCTACCAGATTTTTCTACACTAAGTATTATACATTTACAGTGCAATCTTACGTGCTCTACCTGTACGCCACCGTACAGTGCGCACAGGATTGTCTCCCTGATCATGAAGTGACTTACTGTTCTGTTAAATAGCCACAATATTGGTATAAATCAGCTTTTAATATCCACATTGAAGCAACATTTTGAAGCATATCTGATTGTTTTGCTCTGTATGCAAAGACATTAGCGCTTATTAGCTGTGCTCAGCTCAGTAGCATGGCAGATAGTTTGGATGTAGGCCAGGTGCATCTAAATCACTGCCAGTAAATTTCAGGCATCACTTCTGTGTTCCTGTTGCTAAAGCTCCTCGGGGAACTGTTATTTCAACCACAGCAAAGCATTGTGTCTCATGCCTCACTGTACAGATTGATCATATAACCTACTTACTGAACTGGCACTCCTTATCCCAAGTAGTTGCACAGTTGTGGCTCTCTCTGCAACTCTGCTGTGCTGTTCTGGTCTTGTGATGTTTAAATGATATACCTGTTGCTCATAGTCTGTGATGGACAGCCATAGGCATGGTCTGTGTAGAGATGTCCTGTGCCCAAGGCAGTGGCAGAGCTTCATGCTTCTGCACCGGGGGGGGGGCGGAGAGCAGGGGGGGGCTGGAGCGTGTCACGGGGGCGTGGCATGCATCCTGGGGGTGGGGCATGCCACCTGCGGGGGCGTGGCGCCCAGCATGGGCAGGGAGACAGCCGCGATGGCACCCCACCGGGATTGCGCTGCCGGGGGCTGTACACTCCCCCCGCACTCCTCTTCCTCCGCCAGTGGCCCGAGTCTCCTTGCTGGATTTCTGTTTTAAGCACAGTGATTGGATCGGATAACCCCAGTCATTCTTGCTCAAATTGTCCATGTTATTTTCCCCAGCATTTGGCCTGTGGTTCATAGATTTTCATAATAACTCTCCCACTTTAAATTCTGCTAACAATCTTTCCTTTATCTTTTATGTCCCAATAAATTGACTCGATATATTAGGAATTGGTGCATTTTGGAAAGTAATCTCGAAGGCAAATGTGCTTGTGTCTTTTGCCAGAATTCATTATTTAGGAAACCTGTGGTGATAATCTCTCTCAGATGCCAGTGAGCAGCAATAAATGTCAATAATTGTGAAAGTGGATGTAAGAAGCCATGGGATATGTTAAACAGAAGTACTTTGCCTACTGTTAAATCATTGAACTTGTACCGGGAAATAAACGTCCAGCACAGCAGATGGCATTTAAGGAACAGAAAATGCTGTTGAAAATCCATTCTGTATTCTCAAGGAGGTTTAAGGAGCTGGTAAGCTTTGAACAGTTCCTTCAGGTATTCAGTGATTATTAATCTTTCATGGCAGGTCTTTGAATTCCTCATTCGTTTGCACTCAGCAGAGGCACCCACCGATGAAGAGGTTTACCCTTATGTCCGCACACTGCTGCACTTCGATACACGAGAGTTCCTCAATGTTCTTGCACTGGTAAGTGGCAACACCACTTCCACAAAGATATTGGGGGAGAAATCCCATCACCTCCTTCATTTGATAAAAGATATATATGTCAAGTTTTCACTAATCTAGAAAAACTTACTTGTTTGACAAATATAATATTTGCTAACCTTTTTCAGTATTAGCTGCAACTGAATATTCTCTGTTTGTCACTACAAACTCTCCTTATGGTGTGTAGAGTTTCAGTCTTTATGAGCCAACCATCCCATTTACTGTTGGCCTTTCTGAATAAAGGGAATTTGGGAGCCACTGGCACAAATTCCACCAACACCGGGGTTCTTACTTTTTGAACATGAACCAATGTATTCAATGCATTTTCAAAATGCATATTTTATTAGGAATAGTCTTTAAAATGCTGTTGTATTGCATATGCAGTTTTGCAGCAAGTAACAGGTTTCCAGGCCAGGTTATGCTGGTGATAAATCTGTTCACCATTATGGATTACATTACTCTTGGTGGGCCAGATATTGTAAAAAATTATGTAGCAGTACACTTGCTAAGTGTGTAGTTCAACATGTGAAAAGCTGCCCTTTTAATTTTTTTATTTTACAAAGACCATGCAGTTGCTATTTCTGGAAGCCAGAGGCTGCCCTACTATTAGATACAGGAACAGAGAAGCAGAAGACTCTCCTTTTATTTCCATTGCCATTTTTAATATCCAAGGAGAGTGGAAGATGTATGTGTGAGGCTTAGGGGTTAGAAGCCCACAATACTAGATTGGGTTTGGGGGCTGAAGAAGAGGGGGTGGAAGGATGGCACTGTGGAAATCCCATCATTTTCATAGATGTTCATCTCCTTTTCCATTTGTGCTTGCTGCTAATAGTTTCACACTGGACACCCACAAGCCACACTACACCCTATCATTATTGGTACTTTTTTCACTTCAGGGATACCTTCTTCTTGCTCTGTGTAAATAATACCTCTTTATGCTGAGAACTAATTTATTTTGTGCCTCTTGTTAGAGCTAACATTGTTGCCAGTATTGATGCTCTAGTTTCGTATTGGAAGTGGGGAAGATTGCCTCTGTAGAAATAATACTGACTCTGCAATCTGGCTTCTGCACTCTGCTGAAACTTTAGTAATCAAAATAATAATAATAATAATAATAATAATAATAATAATAATAATAATAATAATAATAATATTTATACCCTGCCCATCTGGCTGGGTTTCCCCAGCCACTCTGGGTGGCTCTATTATCTTCTCATTTCCAGACTTATAAGCCTCTCACTGACCTCTCTACTGTCTTTAGTATAGTTGATGTTCCTCTCCTGCTTGATTCCCTTAACGCTCTAGGTTTCTTTCTCTTGCTCCTTTCCTTCCTGTCTAATAATCCATTCAACAGGAAAGTTTTGTTTGCTTTTTCCTCTCCCTTTGTTCCTTCAGGACCTGTTCTTAACCCTCTGCTATAATAGGCGTATGAGCTTAACATCTTGGTTTTGAGTTTGCTACCCCCTCTGGAAACTGTTACATCTATGCACTGCGCTTGTCTCTGCCTCAGGACCCCATAGCTTTCTACCACAATATAAGCCGTCATATCTTAACAGCTTGCATGTTACTGCCAGCTTCTCCACTTCACACTACTGTCTGAGATGCTGCAGGCACCTGAAAACAATTATAGTTTGAGCGAGTTGTGTTACAGGTAGAGGCCAAATGATACTGTCCATCAGAAAAAGCTTTCATTGCAAAGTGCTGTTGTACTTTTATTCCAGTTTCTATAGTCTAATTGGCCGCCGACGTCTTTGCAACAAGATTTACAAGCAGAGTAAAGTAACAAGTTTAGTGGATAATTACAGTTGGCGTGAGGGAATGAAGGAAGGATGTAACAAGTCCCACTGCTAGCTGCTGCATTTTTCATATTTCCCATTATAAGGGGATAAAGGTATAAAGTGTTTTCCCCTCTTTTCTCTCCCAATACCATTATCTAACAAAGACATTTGAAGACTTCAAGAATGACAAGCAAGCTGTAGAGTACCAACAGAGGATTGTGGACATCCTTCTGAAGGTAAGCTCCCTCCTCACCTGTTTTTTGTAGTGGCCATAGTAAAAGATGGATTGTTTCTGGGGTGTTATATATTCCTTTATTTTAGTCCTGTCACTGAGTTGGAATGCTTTCTTTGGGAAATGAATAAATGTGTCCTTTGTGTGAATGGCACTGGCTTCACTAGCACCTCTTGCAAGGTATTCTGAGGTACTTGAATGAGAAATGTTTCCTGACTTTAAACTAATGGTGCTCTTTAAAAATACTAAACAAATATTTTCCTGTAGAATGTACAGTTTCATGAGAGAATAATCATGCAATGCCATCTCTTTCTTGATCCAGTATGCTTCACTGAAGTGCCTAATGAAGCTAACTTACCTTAATACATAAGTGATGATGTATGTTGGTTTCATTGATGGACTTTATCCTTATCTTGAATATAATATACACTGAAACATAATGAGGACAAAGAACTATGGACATAAGTTGTTAGCGCAGTGTTGTTGTAAATGGTTAATGCAAAATGGATGTATGTCATATACAGGAGAGGGGGCAACTAAGTTGCCTCTGTGTGTGGCCTTGGACTGTTCCAGAATAGGCTTCTTTTGGTCATAACATTTAACAGAAAATACGTTGCTGTCATAGGTTGAGGAACTGAAAAATGAGCCTTGTATCCTAGTATTTCTGCTAGAAGGATGAAGAACTTCAAATTCAAAGATGGAAAAAATAATAGAGAAATAACATTTTGTAACTGAAAGCGTATTGAAAAGAAGAGATGGGTTTCCTGCTAATTGCATCAGTTAACTTGTTTGTCTTCTCTATATCTAAACATTTCAGTAACTGCTCCCTCCTTGAGGGGGAGTTCATAGTTTTCCATGTTCAAACCCACATAACATTTGCAGATATAAATTATTAAAGATTTCCTAACAGTTGGAATTTCATCTTCTGTTCAATTAAATAAAATTCGAAAAGGCATTAGAAAATTCTGTGATAACCCCACCACACCAGAACTGAAGTAGGTCTGCATTAGTAGCTAAACATTTCCAGCATTTAAATTTCCAACCTCCCAAGTTCTGAACAATTTCTGTCTTAACAATTGTCCATTCAGTAGTTGTTGTTGTTTAGTCGTTTAGTTGTGTCTGACTCTTCGTGACCCCATGGACCATAGCATGCCAGGCATTCAGTATCTGCTCCAAAATGTAAACACCTCATGTGTTTCCAAATTTTCAAAGACACATATTCATCCTTTCAATTTGCTATTCCTTATTACTGAAGGTAGTAGTCATTGTACCAATTTATCCACTATTTAATCATCTCTTTCTTGCTTTGAAACCCAAAAAAGAATCTCAAGGGGTATGTTGATGTTTAATTGTCCTAGTTGATACATTATATCTTTCCTATTTTAAGTAATCTCTTTCTGTTCTTATTCTCATCAGTGTTTCAGTAGCTTTTGAGACAAACGATCATTCTCTTTTTCTGTTTCATGTGGAATTTGGTGGCACCAAATGAAGTTTGTAGTTTATTAAGCCATGGACAAACATCAGAATGTGGCCAGAGCCACTAGGAGAGAAGGGCAGGATCATGAACTGACTTAAAGGTTAAGAGAGTTTAAAAGTTTAAGCATCAGAGCAATACGGGAAGGCACTAAAGGCAAACCTATAGAAATGTAACATGATTAATACTTGAAGAAAGAAAATAGCAAGTACGCAGTAGAAGGTGCAAGGGAAGGAGTTTGCAGCCATGGTATTTGTGTATGTCTTCATTATATTCTGTTAACTCCTTGTGCTGGCTGGGTGAGAGTAAAGGAGCAAGGTTTTTCCCTCCACGTATCCTCTCCATTCTCTTCATCTTTTTTATATAGATCACGATCCTGTGGGCAGGATGTGTCTTTATTAATGTGCACGTTATGCCCTTCTGAATATATAATACATTATTGTGATTTTGCAAAATACGTGCAACCCGCATTTAGAGCTTGCTCCCCACCCCTATCAACCTGTAGTAAACCCTGAATGCTCTCTTGCCATAAATAAGTTTTTTTAAAATAATAGGCTAAGAAGGTCTCCGTCTACTCCGTCTACTGCAAGTGTCTTTAGTCCCTACAAGACGATACACAGCTACACTTTCTTTAAATGTGTCTCTACACATGGCAGAATACATGAAGGCAAAATATTACTATTGTCCTCTGGTAACTTCTGTGTGTCCAGCACTGTATAACAGATACATTGCCTGGGGCATATTCTGAGATTATTGTAAAAAGAAAAAAATCAACTACATTTCACTTGACTACAGGATCTTGAGTATCCTGTACTGTGGGCTAACCCTATTAACTGAGGACACTAAGTTTTTCTAGACAGGTATGTCTGAGCTTATACGCTTTGTTAGTCCAACATAGTTTCATGTTGTCAGGTTGTATAAGCCTTAGCGTCGCAGGAGAGTCGGGGACAGTCTTTGCTGACAGATGAGATATTGGTCTAAATGATCTTGGTAGGTGAAAGGCAGTCATTCCCATAAATCATCTGAGGGACCTGGGGCAGTTTTGGTATTTTATGAGGGACTACATGAGCACAGAACAATCTACAGGAGCATGAGAGAAGAAATAATATTTTCTAACTGACCGGACTAGCGATATTGCTAATGGTTAATGTATTTGTCATATGGAGTAAACTGAAACCAAGCGCTACTGGCTGGTGTGTAATGGAGAAGTTGAACAGATCACCTCAGACTTGGAAAAGCAGCAAAGTAGGAAGCAGACAGCAAACTTGGCCACAGGGCATGACTCATTCATATCAGGTGCCCATGGTGTAAAGGCAACAAGGCTCACATAAACAACCACGAGTAAGCAATGGAACAAGGTATTGTGGGTCTCTTATCCAGCCTGCCTTTCTAAAGCTCCACTCACTTGGTCTGAAGACAAGCATGTCTTCTCCGTTACATGACCTTCCAATTTGTACATTCCTTGCACCATTAAAGACATAAGAGCTCTGCTTAATCAGGCCAAAAGCCCATCTATGTAGTCATGTTCTCCCAGTCACCAGCCAGTTGCCCATGAGAAACCCACAAGCAGGATCTGAATGCAACAGCTCATTTCCCACTTGTGATTCCCACCAACTGATATCCAGAGACATACTGCCTTTGACACTGGAAGTAGAATATAATTATCATTAAAGGTAAAGGTACCCCTGCCCGTATGGGCCAGTCTTGACAGACTCTGGGGTTGTGCGCTCATCTCACTCTATAGGCCGGGAGCCAGCGCTGTCCGCAGACACTTCCGGGTCACACGAAGCTGCTCCGGCGAACTGGCACCAGAGCAGCACACGGAACGCCGTTTACCTTCCCGCTAGAAAGCGGTACCTATATCTACTTGCACTTAATTGTGCTTTCGATTTGCTAGGTGGGCAGGAGCTGGGACCGAACGACGGGAGCTCACCCCGCCGTGGGGATTCGAACCGCCGACCATGCGATCGGCAAGTCCTAGGCGCTGAGGTTTTACCCACAGCACCACCCGCGTCCCATAATTATCATTAGTAACCAATAATAGCCTTAGCCTCCATTCATTTGTATTTTAAAGCCATCCAAGTTGGTGGCCATCACTACATCTTATGGGAGTGTATGAATAAGTGCTTTTTAACCTTTCTGAATCGTCCAGTATTCAGCATGAATGAATGGCCCTGAGTTCTAGAGGGGGATGGGGACTTCTCCTTAGCCACATCCTCTACTGCATACACAACCTTATATACCTCTCTGTCCCCACCATAACCGCCTTTTTGAACTACAAAACCCTAAGTGTTGTAAGGATTCCTCATAGGAGGATACATTTGGTTACCTTTTGCTTTTTCAGATGAGGCAACCACAACTGTACACAATATTCCATGTGCAGTCAGCATAGATTTGTGGAATAGTGTTATGATATTGGCAGTTTTATCTTCAACCTCTTTCATAATGACCTCAAATGTAGAATTCACTTATTTCACAGCTGCTACTGCACACTGGATTTGCATCTTCATCGAGCTATTCACTATCACCCCAGGGTTGTCATCCTAGTTGTTCATCATCGGTTTATACACCATTAACGTATATGTAAAGTTAATATTTTTTCCTGCAATGTGCATCACTTTATACTTATAATGAATTGCATTTGCCATTTTACTGCCCATTCACCCAGTTTGGATATATCCTTTTGGTGTGCCTTGCATTCTCTTATTTTCTTTTAATTGCCCTGAACAGTTTTGTTTATCAGCAGACTTTGCTACTTCACTGTGTTGCCTTTATATCATTAATGAACAGGTTTAAAAGCACGGGCCCCAACACTGGCCCCTGGGGGATTCAACTTTCCAGTTTTTTAACTGGTTATTGGTCTACCTTTCTTCTTATCCTATGACTGCTGAACTTACTCAGGAATCTGTTGAGAGACTTTGTGAAAAGCTTTTTGAGAGTCTGAGTATATAGTGTCAACTGAGTCATCTATATGCTTGTTGACACTCAAAATTGTTTTAATAGGTTGGTGAGACAGTGTTTAACCATGCAGAAGTCATGGTGGTTCTGCTTCAGCAAGACCTGTTCAATACGTTTGGTAATTCTAGCTTTAATAATGCTTTCCACCACTTTCCCCAGAACAGACATAAAGCTAACTGGTCTGCGATTTGCCTCATCTCCTCTGGATCCCTTTTAAAGAAATTCTGTTACATTGGCCACTTTCTAGTCCTTTGTTTGTTGTTGTTTAGTCGTTTAGTCGTGTCCGACTCTTCATGACCCCATGGACCAGAGCACACCAGGCACTCCTGTCTTCCACTGCCTCCCGCAGTTTGGTCAGACTTATGTTTGTAGCTTCGAGAACACTGTCCAACCATCTCGTCCTCTGTCGTCCCCTTCTCCTTGTGCCCTCCATCTTTCCCAGCATCAGGGTCTTTTCCAGGGAGTCTTCTCTTCTCATGAGGTGGCCAAAGTATTGGAGCCTCAGCTTCAGGATCTGTCCTTCCAGTGAGCACTCAGGGCTGATTTCCTGAAGAATGGATAGGTTTGATCTTCTTGCAATCCATGGTACTCTCAAGAGTCTCTTCCAGCACCATAATTCAAAAGCATCAATTTTTCGGCGATCAGCCTTCTTTATGGTCCAGCTCTCACTTCCATACATCACTACTGGGAAAACCATGGCTTTAACTGTACGGACCTTTGTTGGCAAGGTGATGTCTTCTAGTCCTTGGGTATGGAAATTGATCTTAGGGACAAGTTACATACTTAGATCAGGGATTCCACGTTGGGGTAGATTCTGTTTGAATCCAGATTTGCCAGTTTCTCATTTGTCACTGAATTGTCTCTTGTCACTACTGTTCTCAGTTCCTCAGACTCCCACCCATACTTTGTGAAGAAGCTTCTGAATGCTGCTAAAGCTTAGCCATTGTGTGTGTGTGTGTGTGTGTGTACATGTGTACGGTTCTGTAAACATTGCAGTACCACCAGAATGTTCTGAAGATGTTGGGTGAAATGGTGTAACTGTCAATCAACCTTGCCAGCTTACCTGTATCTTGGTTAGACTATGTGAGAAACTACTTAATTTAGTTGGGAGTAGTATTTCCCTTATTCCCTTAAGCATGATGTTGTATCTCAAAATGCCCTTGTTATTTTGACCCTCCTCTTCTCAGGGCACAACTATTTAAGATCTTAAGGAGCACAGCAAAATTCAGTATAGCTACGGGTGTCCGTTTACAAGTGGTTCATGACACAGTGTGCTTTTAAGCATGTAGAAAGCAGCTTGTTCAGAACATTCACTCATGTGATGAGGAGAATTTTAATCCTAGCCACATTTGTGTCCAAGCAAAGGGGTACTCAGATTCTGCATAGTGCTTGGCTAGATATGATAAATCTAGATTTACAAAAGGTAGATAAAATAGTTAATATGGATTTATGGAATGCTTTGTTTTAAGACACTATAACTATACTGTCTCCATGACAGAAATGTTTCCAAAGTGCAAAACATGGATAGGTAGCATGGCATAGTCAGGAATAATTGGGAGTATTAGCAATTCTTTATGTATAGAATAGCAAAATTTAAGATGCTAATTGTTAGAAACCTATCATAAATAACTTTTGGAAGAGGATTCTCACAAGTTAACATTTCCGTCTGCTCCTTGGTGAGAGAAAATGAAATTGTACCCCCCCACACCCCCTGATTTATGTCCATCTTCTCTGCGCCCTCTCCCATTTTACGACTATTTATGATGAGCTCCCGAGTTGTTTCATAGACTGCACAAACTATGCCTACTGTTATCCACTGATGAGTTCAGAACAATGTCGCTGGCTGTTACTGCAAGGCAGTGTAATATGACTTCTCAGTGATAGTGCTATATCTGCTTCTTGTGATAAGGTTTCGGAGCTGATACTTACATCCAGTCCATGATGAGCTGAATTTCTTATGGCAGTGTAATGATAAATTGCTCTCCTTCAGAGTATGGACACTGCAATGCAAGTAAAGTCATATGAATTTTGTTTGAAATGACTAATGTGCTTGCCTTGTGCTTATGTGATCTAAATTTTCCAGTTTAGTAATCTGGCTTTCTCATATTCCCTTTTTCCAGTAATATATTTTGGAAATCTTTATATGATTTTCTTTATCACATTGGAATTGGATACAGTTTATCTTTTGCACAGTTAGCAGTGCTTTTCTGGGTTATTGCTATGTGTTATTTGGTCTGTTTCATGTATGTTAAGTGATAACATGGGATAACCTAATTAATTGAGCTGCTTCCCCTTGTCTAGGTTATGGTGGAGAATTCTGATTTTACCCCCTCACAAGTTGGATGTCTCTTTACTTTCCTTGCCCGACAGCTTGCTAAGCCCAACAACACACTGTTTGTAAATAGGACTCTATTTGATCAGGTAAAAAGGGGGGGGGCACAAATAAAGGGGAAAGGACTGTTGCTGATTTTGTTTTTTCTTTCTTTCATTTTTTAAATTACTCAATAAAACAAAGTATATATGCTTACAGACAACTAGAAGATTATTTTTCCAGGACTATTTTGCATAATACCTACATTAAGCAATTAATATTCATTACTATGAGTATTTTGTTTACAAAGTGCCTAAAATCTCACATTATGTGATGCCATAATATAAAATTAAGGGACTGTGTATCATGTCTCTCTTTAACAGTGCAAAAAATGGGATATAAAGCATGAGAAATCTGATGGCAGTGATTTTATAAAGATTAAGTGGCAACAGAGACCAAGATACATGTTGGAGGATTTCGAGAAGATCAGAAAATCCAGTCTGCAGGCCAAACCTGACCCACCAGGGATTCAAATTTGGCCCTTAAAGCCATTCCCTCCAAGCTACACCCACCTGCTCCACACCAGAGATCATATGTGATGTCTGGAGCAGGGCAGGTAGAGACCTGCCTGCCAGTGCATAGTTGGGAGTATTAAAGTGTGCTCCAGAGTGTGCATTGACAAAGGAAAGCAGACTTCAATTCCTACTGGTGATCAGCAGATGGGTGGTAGAGCTGAAACCTACTGTATTAACTGTAGTAGCTGTATGCAGTGCTTTGAAGTCCCAACAAAGCATGTGGTGCTTTGAAGTCATTGTGGTTTCAAGTCTAGCCTGTAGAGCCCAAAAAGATTTTCTGTTCTTACAGAAGATAAAAGTAGAACTGGAGACTTAAGTGGTTGCTATATTGCTCTCTATTTGCTGAATTCATATACCAGAAAATTAATTCCAGGCATTCTGGAGATGGGTCTACTTTTCCAAAATGCTATAGTAGTGCCAGTCATCTAGAGAATTTTCTCTCCCAGAAGCATTTGATAAGGTATATTTCTGAGCTACAACAAGAAGATGCACATCTATCTCCATATCTCTGTAATCATGTTTGCTTCTCGTCCAGGTCCTTGAATTTCTCTGCAGTCCTGATGATGATTCACGGCACTCTGAGAGACAGCAGGTATGAATCGTTAGACGAATAATTCATGCTGTTAGATTGGTGGATGGTTAGGGAAGGGAAGGTCATTGCTGAGAATGATCAG
Organism: Podarcis filfolensis; assembly: GCF_964270895.1. Lineage (NCBI taxonomy): Eukaryota > Metazoa > Chordata > Lepidosauria > Squamata > Lacertidae > Podarcis > Podarcis filfolensis. The sequence continues at coordinate 38,422,384 of NC_139608.1, read as the reverse complement.
ACTATTGAGCAGCAACGGTAAAACTGGCACTTCACAGATTAAGAAGTTGTCAGCAGCTGGAGAGCAACGGACAACCTGTATGTTTATGAAAGCAAACGGACAATATCTGCATGATCATTATATGAACAATAGCTGAATATTTTTATAGCAATGCAGATCAGCCACACTGAAAGCACAATCTGCAGGGTGAGCAAATGCAGCTCAAAACTGCACCCATAATGCATGGGCAGCTGCCGCCAATAATACCAGTGAAGCTGATTGCAGACATCTCTGTCTGTATGGTTTACTTTCCCCACCAACTTGAAAAACAGTTTGGGATGGAGGGTGGGGAGAAAGGAGCAGCAGTAGTTATGGGGAAAACATGTCCCCTGCATCGATTGTCCAATGGCAGTTCAGAAAGAAGTGGACACATGCAATACAGCAGCCTTTCTGAACCTGTGGGTCCCAAGATGTTGTTGGACTACAACTCCCATCACCCCTAGCTAGCAAGGCCAGAGCTCAGGGATGGTGGGAGTTGTAGTCCAGCAACATCTGGGGACCCACAGGTTGTGAACCGCTGCAATACAGGATAACCATCCGTTCATCTAGCTCAGTATAGTCTACAGTGGCTGACAGGACCCCCTCCCCCTAGGTTTTCAGATCGGGGGAGTCTCTGCCAGCCCTACCTGGAAATGTTGGGGGTTGAACCTGGGAGCTTCTTCATGCAAAGCAGATGCTCTGCCACTGAGAGCGCAGCAGGCTGTGTCTGAGTAGGAGGAGAGGGAGAGTAGAGGGCAGGATACAGTGGTACCTCAGGTTATGTACTTAATTCGTTCCGGAGGTCTGTATTTAACCTGAAACTGTTCTTAACCTGAAGCACCACTTTAGCTAATGGAGCCTCCTCCTGCTGCTGTGCCGTCGGAGCACGATTTCTGTTCTCATCCTGAAGCAAAGTTCTTAACCTGAAGCACTATTTCTGGGTTAGCAGAGTCTGTAACCTGAAGCGTATGTAACCTGAGGTACCACTGTATATGCTAACCTTAAGGTGCAGTAGTAGAAAGAATTACAAGGAGCAAGTGAACGAGGTAAGAGATGGATCAGGCTTGGAACTGGAAAGCCAAAAATATTGATACCAAGCCTCCAAAAATACACCGATACCACAAAGCTACACTATAGCTTCCATTTTGCAAACAAGCTGGGCTTTGGTCAAGACAGCTATCTCAGAGTCAAAACGTGATCGGAAGCTTTGTGAGAGGTGCCTATTGCCGAGGTGTACTAATTCAGATTGCAGACATGAAGTGACATGTTTAAATGTTTACCTATAGGGAAAGTGTAAGGTAAAGTTAATGGGACCCCTGACCATTAGGTCCAGTCGTGGCCGACTCTGGGGCTGCAGCGCTCATCTCACTTTATTGGCTGAGGGAGCTGGCGTACAGTTTCCGGATCATGTGGCCAGCATGATTAAGCCGCTTCTGGTGAACCAGAGCAGTGCACAGAAATGCCATTTACCTTCCTGCCGGAGCGGTACCTATTTATCTACTTGCACTTCGTGCTTTTGAACTGCTAGGTTGGCAGGAGCAGGGACCGAGCAACAGGAGCTCACCCAGTTGCGGGGATTTGAACTGTCAACCTTCTGATCGGCAAGCCCTAGGCTCTGTGGTTTAACCCACAGCGCCACCTGAAGGGAAGTGTATGCGTATATAAAACCATGGTGACAGGGAGGATGGTTCTAACCTAGGCTTCTTATTAAAAGTCAAAGGACAGGAAAGAAAAGATTTTTGTGGGGGAGGAGGAAAGGGCCCCAACTAGAATGAAAACAATGTGTACAGTAGGAGCATGTCTTGGGGAGGGGGGGTTACGTTCCAGTGGGTAGCGTGTAAAGCTGAAATCATATATAGTCAAAACAACCCCCTGGAATTTCCCATGCAATATTGCCATTCTGAGCTGGTACAAGATCTTGCAAAGGTCTCCAAAGGCCATGTGAGTGTTTCCCATGCCTTGCATGTGTTTAACCGGTGTGATATGGTTGGCCAGTTGACAAGCGGATAAAATTGTGATTGCACGTGTTACTGCAATGCTAGCTCAGAGCTCGAAGGCACTCTGTGTAGCTCTCGGTATCTGAAAATGCTCACATATGGGCACAATCTGCAAGTCTATAGGTCAAGAATGTTGCAAACTCTTGATTGTCCAGGTATGAACACAGCATCTAATAATTATTTAATGCTTATAGGTTCTTCTAGAATTGCTCCAAGCTGGAGGCATAGTACAGTTTGAAGAGAACAGACTCATTCACATGGCAGAAAAAGCTGAATTGTAAGGCTTTTTTGTTTTTCTGTCTCCCTTTAAACCGTTTCCTATCACTTTCTTCCCTTTTATCCTGTCACCTGTGTTGCTCTTTCAGATAATCATAAAGCCACATCCTTATGGGTATCCAGACACTGTTACAGCCTTATGTGGAGCATAAACTTAATCTGGTTTTATATTGTGTAGATCCTATTGGATTTTGCAGTGGATCTCTGGCCTCCCCGAGTGTGTGTATAAACCTCCTTTGTTACCCATGGTGTGTGATGGTGCTCCTTAGTATTGTTCCTGCTATAATTTCATTCTTTTGTGTTTCTCTAGTTCTACACAGATGATCCCAATAGGGTGCCTAATGGGGATGGGGCCTATTGCTCCTGTAATTTCATCCAAGCTGGCTAAGTCTGAAAGCTCCAGGCTGGCATTATCTGCAGGAAATGGATGGATGGAACTAGGAAAAGCACATGAGGTGGTTGCTTGGCAACTGCTTTCAGTGAGCCCTCTGTTCATCCTCAAGTTGCCTTAGCATTGCGGCTAAACCTGGGTCCTTTGCACAACAGTCTAACCATGTGACAAGGTTTCTAGCATGGCCTACAGCCTGAAACAGTAAACATGTTAAGCTGACTTCTGCTGCCAATTTTTTGCAAGTATATAGTGCTTCAGATCAATCCATTCCCAGTCTGCTAGATTTGATTCTGGTATCAGATACTGGGAAACATTGGAGTAGATGTGCCATAGAGAAAATATTGTACCTGTAAGTGCTGCTTCTGTTATCTTTAACCCATCCCAGGACATTATCACAGGAGTAAACACATAGCTCAAACCTGCAAGAGGGCTTAGGCTGCAATGCTATATACATTTAATTAGGAGGAGTAGACCCCATTTGACTAAGAAGATATGTATAGACTTGCACTGTTATCTGCCTGGACCACTATTTTGTTAGTCCACTTGCTGCTGCTGCTTTTAGTTAAAGTAATGTCACTATTCTTTTTTTAATCGTTTGTTACTTTCGTATGCTGCTTCTAGTACATTTATTGTGGAACAGCAAGTTTTAAATGAAATTAATAAATAATAAACTACCGCCAATCCAAAAGTCTTAGAAGTCCTTTGGAAACCCCAAAGGTAAGCACAATTCCCATTGGGAAGAAATGCTTTAAGACAGCGGTAGGGAACCTCTTTTGGTTACATGGGCCCAGATCCTTGTCAAATTTGGCTTACAAGGCCAATCCTACTAAGTAAGGGTGCCTGTTAAATCTCTGCTGGAATATTGGTGCTTCCCAAAGTTGGATCTCCAGCTGTTTTTGGATTATCACTCCCATCATCCCTAGCTAGCAAGACCAGTGGACAGGGATGATGGGAATTGTAGTCCAAAAACAGCTGGAGACCCAACTTTGGGAAACACTGATCTAGATCAGCCATTTCCAACCTTCGTCCCTCCAGATGTTTTGGACTACAATTCCCATCATCCCTGACCACTGGTCCTGTTAGTTAGGGATCATGGGAGTTGTAGGCCAAAACATCTGGAGGGCCGCAGGTTGGGGATGCCTGATCTAGATGTTACTAGATTGCATATCTTCTAGGCCACCCATATCCTGGAGGGGTCCAGCTCATTACCTGTCTCCTAATCAGATAATTTGATTTAAAAGGAGATCTCACACACCTTGTTCTGCCTTTTCCTTTAAAAAATAATGTGGCTTAATGCTTAGAGTGTTGGACTAGGACTTGGGAGAGGAGGGTTCGAATCCTCACTCAGCCATGAAGCTCACTCTAAAACAACAACAACAGTCTAAAGCCTCTCATATTAATAACCCGATCAGGCTTCTACTGACCATAGGTAGAATGTATACTAAGAAATTTATGAATTGTGTCTATCCTTAAAGTATTAAGACAGAAAAAGGAAAATGTATTGCTTGCAGAAGATGCGTTATGCCTGAAAGCCACGTGGCTCCCTTCAGTTTCTGACACCTGAAAAGAGCTAACATCTTGAAATGAATAAATAACATTGTTTTATTTCAGCTATCAAATCTGCGAGTTTATGTATGAACGGGAACATCGCTATGATAAGATTATTGATTGCTACTTACGAGATCCATTGAGAAAGGTAAGGCTGAATGGACACAAAAGTAATCACTGAGAGAATCCAGATGAAATCTTCACTTCCGCATGTTTTGTGAGGGGGGAGGTACTTGATTTTCAAGGAGGCTTTGATGTGGGAGTAACCCCTAAAATACATTCTCCTTGCTGTTTTGCATTTACAAGGCAGTTCAGCATGCAATGAATTATATAGGAATTGATTTTTAGATTTGTTGGGTTAGTACATCCATCAGATTAGTGTGTGATTTATTTATTTATTCATCCTTCCCATTTATTGCCTTTAAAGGAAGAAGTTTTCACTTATATCCACAATATACTCTCCATTCCTGGATATAACACAGAAGAAAAACAGTCTGTGTGGCAAAAAGCTATGAAACACATTGAGGTATGATTTAGATTAACTGATTATGCATTTTAAGGTAAACCAAATTTATCTGCCTAATTAGGGGTCTGGCAGGCAGGTGGGTGGCATGCCCTTTTTGGGTTATTTATATTTTTAAATTATACTCTCTGCCCGGTTTTAAAAACAAAAATGGAAACCTTAAAAAAAAACGCAGCTAAAAGCAATAGTTACAGCTGTATTATTTTTTTTTAAAGCACTCTAGATAATAACTTCAGTCATTATGGAACGAAAGACATAGCTATTATGGATTTATTATATTAATTGTTTACTCAAACTGGCCCATTTGTTCTAGCTGTCTTTCACTAATCAGAATATCTTTTAATGCAGTACACACTTTGTTATTCATGCTCCCTCCAACAACATCTTCCCAGGAAGAGGTTATTAGTGAAAACTGAAATACACAAAGGAGCAAGCCTTTGTTTCTAATACTCCCGATTCTGATCCTGTATCTAAACCAGCAGTTCTCAAAGTGAATCTGAACAAGAGCATTTATTTTAGCTGTGAATAGTAGGCTTGGATGTAGAGTGAGTTGGCAGGTGGGCCTTTTGGGTCCTTCAGGCCATTCACCATGAAGAGCAGCTTAATGCCCCTGGTAATCAGCCATCCTCAGGTCAACAAAGCCATTGTTAGCACAGTTATCAAGAATCTGCCCGATAGGGTGAACTCCTGTTGCTCTGTCCCAGCTCCTGACAACCCAGCAGTTCGAAAGCACACCAGTGCAAATAGATAAATAGGTACCGCTGTGGCGGGAAGGTAAACACTGCTTCCGTGCGCTCTGGTTTCTGTCAGTGCTCCATTGCGACAGAAGCGGTTTATTCATGCTGGCCACATGACCTGGAAAGCTGTCTGTGGACAAACACTGATTCTTCGGTCTGAAGCAAGATGAACGCCACACCCCATAGTCACGTTTGACTGGACTTACCCGTCCAGGGGTCCTTTACCTTCACCTATCAAGTTCAGTTGGAAAATCCCATAGAGCCTCTCAGCCTAGAGCTTGAAGCTAGTCCTTACCACTGTGACCATAACAATTAACGTATATAAAAAGTATGGCTATATAAACTTTCAGAAAGAAATTTATTTATAAAATTAAAATTTGTATACTATCCTACATCTGGAAATCACAAGGCAGTTAACAATATAAACACACACACACAACTGAATAATCCTCATGGAAATTGTTCTGAACTCTTTGACATAGATTACTTTTTATTAATTCTAATAATGCCATGAAGTGTAAGTGAGTAACTTAGGCCCGTGATTTCCATGAACTTCCAAACTCATTTGAAAGAATCCCATTGTTAAAGTCAACAGAGTCGATGTGCAATAAAGCAGTTGGGGAAAAATATATTCACCAGTGTGTTGCTTTTTTATACATTGGTTAAGTGCCTGTCAGTTTGACATGATAGAGTTTTACCTCTGTTACTCTTCCCCGGGAAGATGACTGGCCTTATCAGGGAAATACCTTGCCTACATTGAAGAGGGCTCCCCTGCTTGGGAAGTAGGGGTCCTCCTCCTTTCCCTGTCAGGAATTCAGCCTGTCTAGGGGCAGTGATAGATGGAGACCTATTTGCAGGACTGCTGCTAGCTTCTTGTTATGTGGGAGAAATGTAACAGTTGGTCCAATGTGTGCACATCCTCCGTGGATGTACTATACCTGAAGCTCAGCATGACCAAGAAATAGAACCTGGAAACTAGTTATGTAAGTATGAATTTGCAAGATATTACAACAAGGAACGAAACAGCTATACTTCAGGCCGTGTTATGACTTTTTCCATCTTGGGAGCTATAAGAACAGAAGAAAATTCATAAAGATATCAGCATGGTTCATTGTGAATCCTGCTGAGTACAGCCAGAGGAGAACATTAAGAGTAAGGATGAGAAAGGAATGTATGCATGTGGAAAAAGAGAGCTGCTTTTTAGCCTCTAGGTATGTTCTCATAAGATGAAAGCAGGATTGAGTTAATTTGAATTCCACTGTCTTTCATTGGCTAATTTCTATACATGTAATCAGTATTATTTCAGGTACTAGGCATGGAAATATAAGCTGCTAGCTAATCTACTAAAATAATACAATATGTTGTAAAATGTATGTATGCTTATTGCAAAAACCTCCTAAAAAACGGGGCCTACAAACTATTTAAGCAAAATTGTTCAAACTGGATTTAACTCTGTTGATGTCAGTGACATTCCACCTAAATACATTTTGTATATAAATAACTTGCATTGAGTCCACTGATTTTCTAGAGAAACTTTGTTCCTGTCGAAATGTGCTCAAGAAAACAACCTCAACTAATGTTACATCCAAATTCTCTAGCTGAACAAGACTGCCTGCCTGCTGTAGTCAAATATTAAGTTGTGTCTGAAAACCAGTTCACACCATTATCCTATATGTTATGTGCTCTGAAAACAATTATCATACTGGCTACGTCCTGACTATTCAGCACAAAATTAAGTTAAATTGCTTGCCTGTACATAGATGGCAGTGAGATGGTTGTGGGAATTTTGAATAGAGAAAACCTGTATTTTTCAGCTTCCATGTCTGTTCATTGAAGAAACAGGTGTAACCACTGAGTTAACAACCTCTTATTTTTAGCTGTCTCTTTATCGCCTTGTTGATTTATGAACATATTTCAAACAGAATTGATTTCTGAGTGTGTTCTATGGTATTTGATTTTACTGTATGTATAATCTCTGCATTAGTAGGGATAAAAGAACAATTATTTTTTTCCAACCTTTGTACAGGAGCTGCTGTCAGTGAGTCCCTTTAAAGCAGCCGATCTGATTTCAGTTCACTTCAGTGAGCAGATTGAACAAATAATTCAGAACCTTCAGGTAACGTGTCACATGTGTCAACTCAGTTTTTAAATTGAGAAGAAGTTTTCTATTAGGAGAGGGCTGCAAATCACTGCATTGGGCAGTTGCCTAAAAATTAGGAATTGTTAAACCAGGACTGGGGCCGCCGAGAAAGCATGTCTCGCAAAGGAGCACAAAATCTATGCATGAGCAGTGACAGAATGACCATACTCTTTGGGGAAATGTTCTAAATTTTATTTTCTTGGGTTTGCACCAGTATCTGCTCAACCAGTGTGGCATACATGGCTATACTGCTGAGTCACGAGGCTAGATCACAACCACTTTGACAGTATTGCTTACCTAATGCTTTTCCCCATGTTCAGAGCAAGTCTTACCCTCTTCTTTAAATCCCTCATTATCAGCCACTTTTAGGTTTGTTTTTTTTTATTGTAGTGAAAAGCTTTTCCTGAGCCACTTCAAAGTCATTTTCCTCTCCTCCTCCATTACCTCCTGCTCCTCTCTCGTGGTCCTGAAGTGTTCCTGTTAGGAAAAGCCGTTTTTGTAGTAGGCCAAGTGCACAGCGTGTCCTCCTATCTGCAGCAGTTTTCAGCTTCTTGGGCAATTTGTGAAAGTTGTAGTGGCAAAGGAGCTCTCTTTCAGCCTGATCCTATGCCTGTTGGCTTAGCAGTAAGTCCTACTAATTTTAATTGGCATACTCCAAGTAGGTGTGCATAGGATTACATCCTTAATTATATATTAGGCATCCTGGAGAATGGATGGAGGGAATGAGGTCATGCTTTGCAGGATTGTATTTGAGTTGACTCCCTGCCTTTCTTCACCATACTCCATTGCTCCAGACTTCTTTATTTAATCCCTTTGAGGAAAGGGATGGAAGGCATATTGAGCTAGGGTGAAAGTCCCTGGGGAAATGGGCAGATGGAGAATTTAGCTTCTCTCATCACAGTATTGTTGTAAAAGTCAAGCTTCTTTAAAAAAATGGATATGAAGGTCTGTCCTCATTCTATCTGGTTTGGACAGAAGGAATCTATTCATCATTTAAAAGTTACATTCTGGGCCAGGCACTGATACAGAGCTTTTTGAAGTCCCTAACTAGCATATTATTTTCATAAATATCCTGCTAAATTCCTCTTACTCTTTAGTGTACAGCACAAATATAAATGTTCAGCCAAGACAAGGTGTCTAAAATTGTTTTTCTAAACACTCATTACATTCATCGATGGAGAACTTGTCACTGAGCCACTGAAACAGCTGGCAAATAATTTTTTGCTGAACCAGTTAACTTAATTTGTCCCCCACTGAATATAGTCCAGCTCTTGGATAATTTTGTTACCAACATCTTAATAACCTTAAAAAATGATGTAGGAAATTAAGAGACGTCTCCTGAGAGTTAGATTGTTTTGGCCTGAATGTTTCACCTGGAGGTTTAAATAAAAGTACAAAAGGTTATGATATGATGGTCACCCTCTGAAACATGCTATTTTGCAAATCCTAGTTTTATTTTCATTCATGTACACAGCAGGCCTAGTTCTTTTAGTTTCTGGGGGCATGATATGCAGTATTTTTTGTGCCAAGGTGAATCCCTATTTCCATTTGATACAGTTTAAAACAACTGCTATATCAGCTGCAAATGTTCCATTAACTTTTTCTCCTCCTTGTTTGTTAGGATCAATGTTTGCTTTTCCAGTTTTTGAGGAGCCTACTTGACCCAAGGTATGCATACAGATTGCAGATTCCATTTTGATTTTTTTAAAAAAATGTTTTTATACCTTTTTAGATTACTCCATTTTAGTTTTTGGAACCAAAATATTTCCATTAACCTTTTGTTGCAGATGTTAATGAACAGAGGCAACATTTGTTTCTGAAAATTTAGAAGATCCTTCTTGTCGAGGCAACAGTTTTCTCAAGCGGAGTGGGATTGTGTTAGTGTCTGATAGTGTTCTTCCTTGCTATTGAATCCTCTAACCACTAGGCAACACTCGCTGCAGAGTGCCAAGTTTTAACTGAATCAGCTTTTGTAAAATAATTAATTTTGGTCATCTTACTTTTTTTTTTTTTTTTTTTTTTGCTATACAGTGGTACCTCAGGTTACATACGCTTCGTTACATACGCTTCAGGTTACAGACTCCGCTAACCCAGAAATAGTACCTCGGGTTAAGAAATTTGCTTCAAGATGAGAACAGAAATCGTGCTCCAGCAGCGCGGCAGCAGCAGGAGGCCCCATTAGCTAAAGTGGTGCTTCAGGTTAAGAACAGTTTCAGGTTAAGTACGGACCTCCGGAACGAATTAAGTACTTAACCCGAGGTACCACTGTATTTTTATGCATTTGGTGAAGTGTAGGGCTTTGGAAGACAAATATAGGAAACACATTCCTATCATTCCCTTTTTAAAGAGGGGTTGGGCCTGCTTGTTGCCCCCCTCCCCCGCAGCTGTATGTGAAGCCTTACCCACTTCAGTGCCGTGCCATTCAGCAGTTTGCTATGCATTCTGGGTTGTTGTTTTTTAAAAGAAACACAATTCATGGATGCCTTTTCAACTTCAAAACCATTGCATTGATTGGCCCTGCAGTTCTTAAGTTCTTAGATGGATTATAAGCCTACTTAAGTGTGTCTCTCTTTCTTTTTACAGTGAATATATAACAGGGGGAGAGTGGCTTCAAGTCCAAGAACTCTTGCCTGTGTGTCTTTTTTTAAAAAGCAGTTTCTTAATTCTCTTAAAGTAGCTTTAATTGGACACTCCAATTATTCACATTGCTTTTGTAATTTATAAAATCCCTCTTTATACTTTTTGAAAACCTCTGCTTAAACTTTGGAAAATCACATGCAGGGCCAAGGCAGTGGGTTTGTAGAAGAGAACTGGAATCAGATTTGGCAAGAAATGCCTGTTAAGGGGACTGTAGTGTAGGAAGCAAAGATATACAGTAGGCCCACAACTTACACAGGGGTTACGTTCCGGGGATCACACCTACAGCCAAAATCACATATAGTCAAAACCCATTGGGCTCAATGGCTGGTGGGACTGCCAAAGTTATTTTCCCCAGAACCCTGCCTCGTCTTTTAATTTTTTTTAGATTTTTTGCCATGCACATAAAGTTGAATGTGCACAAGTTAAATGTACGCAAGTAAATGCAAATGGTTCCTGGGAGATGAGCCTGTATGCTTGAAAAGGATAGCTCCAATAAGCACAGAGCAATAAGCTGCAAGCCTGACAAGATTGTGCCTCCAGTTGTTTTTGATTTTGCTATTCTAGCTACCTTCTCAGATATTTGTTGTTGCTAGTGCATTACTAGCTGATGGTCCAGCTTGTTTGCCCCAGCCCTTTTTTAAAAAAATCAGAGTACGGAAGCAAAATGTTCTATTGAAACATGGGCAGCTATAGAAGCTACATCGCCCACTTATCCACCCAGAAGACATTGACCCAGATTCAGTGTTTTCTAATTGCTGTTGCAAGGGTTGTTGCGCTTGTGTAGGGGCAAGGATAATGTTTGCACTGGATTTCATACTGCACAACAGTTGTGCTAGCAGAAGCATGTTGTGCAAAAATTTGGCACTGCAGGAAGTATTGGGGCTACAGCAATATGTTGTTCAGCCAGCCATGAGAACCATGTTGGCTTTCTGCACCTTTCATTGCGCAAAACTAAAGCAGCTGGTCCACTGCTAAGAGACTTTCACTTAGGGCTGTGTTGAATTCATCCCATTGTTTTCATCAGATTGTCTGTTAGACAAGGCTTCTCTGTGATGACTTGCCTCCCTAGAGACTGAAACATATAGTACCATCTGTAGCCTCATTCTGGTTCCTGTCACAGAGATTCTGTGCCAGCACAACCACATCCAAGAGGGGGCTGATTCTGGCGTTAAATCTCTGCTAGGAACTAGGATGCCATGATCACCGGTGGAAGTCATCCCACGGAAGCCATTTCCGGGGTCCTCTGTGCAATGAAGTAACACAACTTTCCATTTTGTGTACCACTTGTTTGTAAGAGGAAATGTCATTTCAGAGAAAATTACATTTTAAACGGTGTGCGGGTTGCTTATGGGAGTTGTAGCAATATGCTTTGTGGTACAACTGCTCATTGGTCATGGGCAAAAGCACTCCTGGCTGTGTTTATTTCCCAAGGCAATTTTATACCTCCACATCCCCCCCCATCTCCAGTCAACTGGCCTTGTACCAATTTTAGAATAAATCTCTGGCTAAATTAAATGTGCCAGACTAATCCCCTCTGTAATTCCAGTCCCTTCATTGTAGTTACACCACAGCAAGGAATCTAGCCCAAATGCGCTGTCACGAAATCCTCTCTAGTTCAGACAATAGGCTACTCTCTTCAGGATAAAATCTCAGTTTTAGTAAAATGTTAGTAAAATCACCATCTGGGGTGAAAGAAGAACATGCACACTGATATGAAGGCAAATGTTTAGCTTGTGGATATACTTTCTGCTCTGATAGTTTTCAAGTTTGCCTCTATATCAAATGATATCCAACATATTAACCTGCTTTGGAAAAACAACAACCCTGGACCTTCTGTTTGTGCACTGCAACTAATATGCCCTATATCCCTTGTGGTAATGCAGTACACTTTAGCCCTGCTTTATGTGACTTTCCACAGTTTTCCAGTGAATAAACCTATTAAGATTTTTCTGTTCATGCTGAAATCATTGGCTATATTTCAACCTTCAAGTCCATAAATATTGCTTCCATCTCCTATGATCTCCCTTGTTTCTGTTTCTCTTATTCCTGGCTTTGCTGTTTGGACCCAAATCACTTTCCATGAACTGGTAGAAGCCAGTCATACTTTATGCCATGAATACTAACAATAAGACTTAGTCCAGTCCAGTGGGGGCAGATGGAGCATAGCCACCTTCCTGGCACTGGTGATTCTTTTGGTTAGCAGGGCAGAGGTGATGCAGAGGCTGTGTGAATGTGCTGGTGGGAGCATCAGATCAGTGGTCCTGCCAGTGCACAAACACATCCCTGACACAGGCAATGCCCCAGCCATATTCAGGTGATGGGGGGGGGGATGACTGCCCCACCTCCTACAGTGTCAGTCTCTGTTTTGTTGCCTACTCTGCACAGTCTTCTGTGTTTGTCTAAAATGTGTCAGATCCCAAATGCAATGTGCCATTTGTTGTTTCAGGGAAGGTGTCAATCAAGAGTTGCTTCAGCTTTCTCCCTTCGTTACTGAGCAGTTTATTGAGTTGCTGTGTCAGTATGATCCTGACCAGGTTTTAGAGACTTTGCAATTTCTGGAGTCCTACAGGCTGGAAGAGGCAATTCAGGTAAAGTAGGAAAGCTTGGAAATGGGCTGGAATTGGAGAGAAATAGAAGTTTTGCAAGAGCTGTTTTCACTTGTTGGCTAGGCCCTTTCACTTGGTATGTGGAAGAACAGGCATTGGTGACAAAAGGGGTTGCAAGGATGCATCATTGGCCCCACTCGCAGTCCTGCAGCTTCCCCAAGCCTTGCTTCTGATTTCCATGCATGAGATGTAGATGTCTGAGGCAGGCAAATCGATTTGTGTGAATCTCTATGGGAGCTGGAATCCTGTGTGATCTGAGTTCTGACTCTCAAGATAGCCTACTTGTGTAGACTTCCCCAGCTCAGACATTGACCTCTAATGCATCAACACGGGGGCAGGGGCAGGGGCAGGGGCAGGGGCAGGGGCAGGGGCAGGGAAAGCTGGTTTTCAGAGGCAAGACCAGTTGCAGGGCTCGAAGTGCCCTTTTATTCATGTGATGCTCTTTCAGTCCCCTTCACCTGCTCTGTCCTCTCCTATGCCTAACTGTGCTCAAACCTGGACCAGTTCTTACAGCTAAGCATAAGTGGGAGGTTTTCTGTCTGGGACTAGTGGGAGCCAATCTAACTTATGCATGCCTTGGTCATGCTGTCCTGTATGCTGTAGTGCTATTAGGTTGTTGACACTCTACCTAAACTCAAGTTAATCAGTAGTTTTCTGGTTTAGCTTCCAAATGGTTTTAGCAAGAGCTTCTTCTGTTTGGGATGTGACCCCGTTATTTTTTCTGTAGGTGAAGCTATTGCTATGGCAATCTCACTTTCATATATCACACAAGACTACAACTGATGAGGCTTCATAATACATTCTTAAAACTAGAATGCTCTTTTATGATGGGAAAGGCCTTTGAAATTCTTGGGGCCAAAGTGCATTACTCAAGAATTCTGTGGAAATTTCCCCTTTTTAAAAGAAATTTTAAAAGAAAGAGTAGCTCCTTGGGTAGGGAGGGAAGGTAGGTGGAGATGATGTGCTTTGCACTTTCCATTTTTACCATTTTTCTCCACTGAATCCCCACCTTCAAGGTTTTTTTCCTCTCTCTCTCTCTCTTGCTATACTCACCAGGCAGAAGAAAAAAATATGGGAACCACTGAATGATCACTTACCCTAGAATATTTATAGTATAGCAACTTGAGGGTCCTGAGCTTGTTACCTGAAGTCTGTTTTTTAAATACCCAAACTCTCCCTCTCTTTTAATTATAGAGAGCATAACTAAAATCACCTTTGTATAATTTTTGTTCAGATCACACAGAAATACCAGCTCCACGAAGCTTCTTCCTATCTACTTGAGAAGAAAGGAGATATTCATGGTGCCTTCCTAGTTATGCTTGAGGTATAGTTGACTAAAAACTACTTTGAAACGCTTCAGTCACTTTCTGATAGTAAGAACTAGTAACTAAGAACAAGTACCTGTTTTCTGATGGTAAGAGCTGTTTGGCAGTGAAACAGACTCCCTCAGAAGGTGTTGGGCTCTCCTTCATTGGAAGTTTTAAGCAGAGGTTGGGTGACTGTTTGCCATGGATGCTTTAGTTGAGAGTCTGCATTGCAGGGGGTTGGACTAGATGGCCCTCAGTGTCACTTCCAGTTCTACAATTCTATATTTACCTCAGCTTATTCCACATCTCGGAAGACATTTTGCCATATTTTCTCCATATACAGTCACTTACATATTTTAGTCCATATTTTTACGATAATAAATACTATCTGTTTGATTATAACTTTAGATTTGGAACTGGAAACCTTTAGAGGGAAGGTTTAACCCAAAAAACATGTCTAATGCCAAATAAGTCAGTTTACCTGATGCCATTATTTTGATTGTTTTCTCACAACTCCTAGCAGCAGCAAACAGTGAGGAGCAAGAACAGAGAAATATTACTGTATGATGCCATTGTCACTTGAGTTAAGCTACACATGTCTGGACGTCACTCTAAAGCAGGTGTGGGGAACCAGACTCTAGCCCTCTATGTAGATATTGCTCAACTTACAGCATCCATCATGCCTAGTCAGCCTAGCCAGTCTTGGCCTTCAATTAGCCACAGAATTAGCACTTAAGACCAATACCAAGACTGTAATGATCCAGTATTAGAAGGACATTAGGGGAAGTAAGCTAAATCCCAAAGTACGGCTCTTGTGCCCCTTGTTTATTCCAAAATGAAAGGAATGGAATTGCTGTTAACTATGAGATAATGCTGATTGTACCAATTGAAAATAAAAAGGTGGCTACCTTATCTGGTCCTCCTGCGCCCCTCCCCATGTTATCCACTATGTAAACTCTTCTGAAGTCAGGGAAACTTTAGGGGGGGAGGGCAGAATAATTGGCAGTAGAAAATCCTGTATGAAAGCCTTGTGAGTTCAACTGATTATGTGTTTTTCTGCAGTGGCTACAAAGCAAGTTGTTGACACTTACATGTGAAGATGAAAGTAAGTTTTTAAAATTGAGCTTTCCTCCTTTTTTCAGGAAATGTGACTTTTTTGAAGAGAGTAAAACTCAAATAATATCAAGCTGAGAATAATAGAAGAATTGATTAGCTTTTTATTGCTCTGTCAGAGCAAGTCTAGACCACGTCCCCTTGACAAAGATGATTGCATTTTATCTCTTGCTTCAGTGTTACTAATCTTCATCACACACACACACACACACACACACACACTCCTCCTGGATTAGTGGGTTTGAGATTGTCATGTGTTTTTAAAGTAAGAAATGCTGAATTTGCACACGTGCATCATACCAGGCTGGGCACCAACACATGGCACACACTGGCAAATGCCCCTGCAGGGGGGAACCACTGCTGATGCTGGATCTGGCCAGGGCCCATGTTCCTTTATGTAACCCCACCACCATTTTAATCCCCCTGGAATTTAATGTGTGGGTCCATCCACATGTCGCTAGCGCTCCAGTCTGCATTGCCATTGGGCCGTGGAAAAATCACGAAAGTAGATCACATTGACAAAAACGGAGGTTGTTCTGGCTTGTGCTTCTTTTTATCATGCAAATATTATCTGTTGCTGGTAATTTCCACACTAGAACCATTTGGTGAAGGCATTTTAGAAATGTCATAAATGGCCCAGGGAAATAAATGGCTGATTTGGAGATGCTCTTAGGATTTAATTTCAAAGGGAAGTCTGATCTAGACATGCAATGAAGAAAAAATTCTGACTTCTCAGACTTCTCTACTGCAAACCTCATATGTTTGCTATCCATGTGGTTCTAGATGACAAGAGTTTTATACCATGTACCCAATTTCACCATAGGAAGCTCCTGTCACTTAGCAGTATAAGCCTGGTGCATATGCTTAGAGTTACAGCAGTTCTCAGCTGAGTTGTATGTTCACGTCCTTCCACCATACACATATTGTAATGCACGAGGCACACAATCCACATGGAGACCTGGTTTGCATGTTTCTTACCTTTCACAAAACAAAAAGTGGGAGGGAGAAGATTGGACTGAACCAAGCTTATGTGCCTACTTCCTATGCAGTCTTCATCTCACACAAGTAAAGTTAAAACGGGCTGTCAAACAGTTGTTCGGAAATAATGAACTGAATATATTTTTTATGAGAAACTGTATTGCTTACAAAGAAAAAAATAAATGAGAAAAGCATGATTGAATTTGTCAGAGAAGCCAAATATAGTCAGTCAGTTCACATTTAAAATATATCTTAGAGCTTGTCTTTGCTCTGTAGTAACTTGGCAGAAGGCTACCATAAATGAATTAGGTAGTTTAAGGTGAACATTTATTTTAAAAAGATTGCCTGGGCCTTTTGGGTGTTTTCTTTTGTATTTCATTAAACCAGCTCAAAGCAAATGTTCGTAGCAACACAAGATCACCTCCTACCAAATATAAGCAGCCATGGAACACAGGGTAATGTAATTCATCCCATAATCTCCCTAACCTAAGTAAGGTTTTCTAAACATCTTTTGGATATTGTGACAGACTGGACAATTTAGGGTTGTAAGACCCTCACTGCTTGGATAACCATTATGACTTTGTTATTGAATTAAATGGTTTTAATAGTTGTAT
Organism: Podarcis filfolensis; assembly: GCF_964270895.1. Taxonomy (NCBI): domain Eukaryota; kingdom Metazoa; phylum Chordata; class Lepidosauria; order Squamata; family Lacertidae; genus Podarcis; species Podarcis filfolensis. Next base: position 38,405,496 of record NC_139608.1, on the reverse strand, counting down.
AAACAATAATAACAGTAACTTATGAAGAACGTTGGCTTAAAGCATCTGTTTTCAATGAAGAGATAACTGACTCGTGTGGCATCTGAGCCAAATGTTATAGGCATGTCTGTATGGTTATTTTACAGAGCTCTACCAGTCAATGTGGGACGCGGGTAGCACTGTGGGTTAAACCGCAGAGCCTAGGACTTGCCGATCAGAAGGTCGGCGGTTCAAATCCCCGCGATGGGGTGAGCTCCCGTTGTTCGGTCCCTACTCCTGCCAACCTAGCAGTTCAAAAGCACGTCAAAGTGCAAGTAGATAAATAGGTACCGCTCCAGTGGGAAGGTAAATGGTGTTTCCATGCGCTGCTCTGGTTCACCAGAAGCGGCTTAGTCATGCTGGCCACATGACCCGGAAGCTGTACGCCGGCTCCCTTGGCCAATAAAGCGAGATGAGCGCCGCAACCCCAGAGTCTGTCACGACTGGACCTAATGGTCAGGGGTCCCTTTACCTTTTTATCAGTCAATGTGGTAGAATAGCTGCAGATCACCAACAAGTAATAAACAGTATAGGTGAAGTTGCTCATATTGGAGAAGGATAAATAAAACCCTAAACAGCCTGGTGTGTGTGTGTGTGTGTGTGTGTGTCCCCGTCCTGAAGTTTTCCCTCTAAAATATTAACTTGTTCCATGGGAAACTCCCTTATTATGACATGGTTGTGAGGGTATAGAACAAACTTAATTTACAGTCAAGTTATGTGATTATTTCCCCCCACATTGATTTTAGCTGTCTGATTTAACTGCCAGATTAGTATCTAATTGCTATTTCTTCCTTAAATCAAGGTTCAGTAGAATTTCCTTCATTAAAGGATATTGAAGATAGCTTAGCAAAAACAATTGCACTTTGCCAGAGGAATTCACACAAGTTAAATCAACCACAGCGAGAGGTAAGAAGTCTAGGAAGTGCTTGGCTTGTTTTCCATTAAGCTCATCTTATTGTAAGTCGGGGGCTGCAGCGAGAAAGATGCCTCTAGTTTCCCCCTCCCCCTCTATAACATCTAGTATTTTGAGCTGTGGCATTGCAAGGCACCAAGTTTCCCTGACCCCACCACCACCATTGACAGCCAATGATGTGGGGTGGGGGTATGGAAAGCAGAACATAATGACTCAAGAGAAGTGCTGGTAGTTATTGTAGAGGGGGAAAGGGGTTGCTTGTGTGCTGGTTGTTCTCAGCTACAACCTTAAGTTTACCATAACATCTAGTTTGGTCATGGATGGAAAACCAGAGCTCCATCAGATGCTGCTGGACTCCCAGCTCCCATCAACCCCTGCCACTATAATAAGTGACATGGGTGATGGGAGTTTCAGTCTAACAACCTCTGGAGCACCCTAGGATTCCCCTAGGTGTATCCTATACAAAAACTAGATAAGGTTAATTGTTCTACTACTGGCAATTGTACTGTAAATCTCTAGTATATTTTGTATTTATAGTTTATTTAAGATGTTTTAATCTATGTTGGAGAGGTTTGCTTAAATGTAAGACATATATAAATTGTCTTAATAATAATTAGTACTTAATAATAGTTAGTTTGACCAGAGGTCAGATGGAGCCAGCCAATAACATTTTGCTCCCTAAGGCAAAGAACAAGATGGCTGCCCCCTTCCCTATTCCACATACAGAAGTTGACTGTATTGAAAGTTGAATCTTTCTTCCACTGAAAATGGCATAGCATCCTCCACAGCACCTGAGGCACCTGGCTAGCTTAGGCTCTCGGGACGGACTATGGCATATATAGCTTTGTCCTTCAATAAGGGCAATGACGCAGGGTGGGGTACAGGAGCAATAACCATGGGGATCCCAATCCTCTCCTGCACAAGCTTCTGCCATCGGATGCACTTGCCTCACTCTGCCTAGTGGCAGGGCCAACTCCTGGGCCAAACTATTGCCTGATTCAGGTATACAGACTGGCACTCATGGGATTCCATTTTGTTTCTTTTCTAGGCACTATGGTTTCCACTCTTAGAAGCAATGATGTCTCCCCAAAAGTTATCCAGTTCTACTGCGCTGTGTCATTACTCTGAATGTAAGCACCAAAATATCCATAACAATGTGTACTTCAGACCCTGTTCTCTGAAGCCAAATAATTGAGAGTGAGAATGTGAATAGCTTTGTCACTGAGCCATAACACTAACAATTCAATAATTGGCAGTGCATATAAAATACATCAAAAATGTAAGCATAAAGCTTATCGGTAGGCCAGATGACAACATCCTATACCATCAAAGTAGCCCCAAAACTGATTTCATTGGTGCCCAGCAACTCCCTCCCCCCAAAAAATCTTGTATACCTTGTCAGAAAAGACCAGAAATCCCCCTCACAGTTCTTCTAGTGACAGCTCCCATATGAAGACTCCTAGGGCAGGAGGGTTTTGTTCACCTTTTGTTCAGGAGGGTCCTCCAGTTTACAGCTGTTATATCATGAGTGCATTTGCGTATTGGCTTCTGTTTCTGTACTCTAAAGCTTGGTTATTTCTCTCTGTTCCTCTTTTCCATAGTAACAATCATGAATTTGAGCACTGAATTATGTGTGGGTATGACATGGGAAACATTTTTCAACATTAAAGCTTCAGGAGCTCTATTTTCCTTTGCTTTCAGATGTAGATACTGAATTGCCCTTCTCCCTGTGGATATAATATTGAGGAGTTTCTGTGGAAATACCTCTCAACTGGAGAGCATTTGCTTAAGGCACCACAGAAATTCATCTGAAATTAAATAATCACAGAAAAGAATTGTCTCCATTCACCATCCACATGCACCAGAGAATCCATTTTCTATTAGATATCGTGACTTAAAAACACACACACTGGAATAGCATTTGCTCCTGTTAGTTATGACTCTGATGTATTTGTTCTACCAGTTTTGAAGAACTTGACGATGCAAGTGTTGAACAACATGGCAGCATTCATTGCCCTGCCACTGATCTTGCAGAAAATTCTACAGGTGAGATGTAGAGATAAGATACTGATAATGTATTTTTAAGTGAAATATGCCTTTATATGTACATGCTTAAGTCGTGGTATAAAGTGGTATTACTTATTTGCCTGATACGTTGTGTTAATATCTGTGAATTCATCTCATTACCTCTGGTTTTGTGGGTGGTGGCAGAGGGTGTGTTGAGTAAAGTCAAAGTTGTACAGTGAGGAGGACTGACGTTATTAAAACAGCTGCTGCCAATAGGAATTGGGATGGGTATTTTGTAGCCTTTTGTAGAAAATAATTTTAAAATTGCTAAGACTTTCATACTTGGAGTAAAGTGAATCTGAGAAAAAAAATAGATGTAAGTGAAGGACTGAGGTTCAAACTAAATGTTACATACTGTATTTTTTGCTCTATAAGATGCACCAGACCACAAGACACACCTAGTTTTTGGAGGAGGAAAACAAACAAACAAAAATATTCTGAATCTCAGAAGCCAGAACAGCAAGAGGGATTGCTGCGCAGTGAAAGCAGCAATCCCTCTTGCTGTTCTGGCTTTTGGGATAGCTGCACAGCCTGCATTCGCTCCATAAGACGCACACAAATTTCCCCTTACTTTTTAGGAGGGAAAAAGTGAGTCTTATAGAGCAAAAAATACGGTAAGTTTTTATCCTCTTTCTGTTACTATAAACACGAATACCTTGGTGAGTGGAGCTCGTGCTTTGCATCAGGGGTCACCAACATGGTGCCCTTAAGTCTTCCATGGCACCCATGAAGCCTCTGGGTCCTCTCCCAGTTGCTACCTCCTTGGTCCATGAGGGAAGGACTGGCTTGCCCAGTTTGGCAGAGCTATAGCAATAGTCTCCCAGCAGCAACATCACTTTCATTTACTAGGAGAGGGAGAGGTAAGGTGGTGGCAAGGTCAGGGGTGCACAGGGACCGTGGAAGAGCCAATCTGATGCACTTATATAGCCCCGAGTGTACTGCTGTCTTCCCTCTCTTAGTACAAGTGGCAGAAGTGCTGCAGTTCTGCCCCACTAGATGCTCCACTCCTGAGTGGAGGTGGTTACTTTTTTCTCCCTTGAGAAGCAACTAGGGAAAGTTACAAGGTCTCTGTACATTCCTTCATAGGTGAACAAAACTGACTGGAGGAGGTTTGTTCTGATTTCTGTATTTTGCATGTTTTGTATTGGAAGATCAATAAAACATAACACATTTCAGGGTGTTCCATTTGCATTTTATAAACCACGTAAGAAACAATGCATTTGTTAGCTCTTAATCCAACAAAGCCTAACTTTAAATGGCTTTCTCATCCCCATATTTAGTTTTGCCAAAGCCATATTTGTTTGCTGTCCTTTTATTGGAAAACGTTTTACAAAATCAATGCTCCCTGCTGGAGATACAACCTAAAAAGCAGCTCCATGTCCAGATTATGTGCCTTGCTTGTGGCCTCTACTAAAACAGAAGCCTACTGTTCTGTATCAAATAATGGCTTTTAGATTTACCTTATATTGGACACATGATTCCCCTGAGATGCACTACAGCTTCTCTGTGGATGATTTATAATACCAAATCTCATGATATCTAGGTTGATAATATTTTTGTAAAATTGCTATCTAGCATTCCTTCAGTTCTTGGGAGAAATACTACTCTGGGGACTCAAACTGGCACTGCTTTTATTTCATCTAAATTACAGCTGCCTTTCTTCTCATCCTAATCACTATTACCAGTTTCTAGTTTCTGCTTCTAAAGGCAAAGTGTGAATTTGATGCCTACTTTCTTTTGCTCTCCTGTCCCTAGTTTCCAGCTCCATTGATTTTTTTGTTTTAGTTGTATTTTGGACCTCAGAACAGTAGTTCCCATACCAAAGTGTCTTGCTGTCAACTGTAATTTATAGACTAGGTAAAATACCTTCCGTGGCATAGGTCTAGAATCAAAACCTGAAGAATCTGAATTAACAAGCTTTTTGTTAGTTTGAGCTACAGCGTTTACATGAGGATAAAAGTCCTTGGTACCAATCAGTTCGTTACAGGAGAATGATCTTATTTGTTACGGAAGACCTAGAAGACCTAGCAGCACAACTTACTTACTATGCCCCATTTTCATTTTCAGAATAGGAGTCTTTTCTTGATCTTGTGTTTGCTTTAATGATAACTCCCTGAGACGGCATGCGTCAGGCTGCATATGTGCAGCACAATTGGTTGGGGCCTCACTTTCTGTTGGTGTTGTCAGATGCTGATGGAAATAATTACTTCTGGCACTTGAATAATATATCAGACCCACTTAGCAAATGTTGGACTGACACAGCATATCATCTACATGACCCGTTCCCAACCTGATGTCCTTGAAATGTTCTGGACTAATACCTCCCAACAGCTCAAGCCAACGTCGCCAATGTTTAGGGATGATGAAATAGGGTTGCCATATTTCTATCTGTGAAACTGTTTTTGAGCTATTTTTTATGGAAGATCGGCAAAAACGCCACTGCTGTCATGGGGGGCTATACATCAGCAGTTTCCCAGACATTTTGCCCAGACTCTGCTGCCAACTGCAGTATTCTACATAGGTCCGGGAACTTCTGGACGTATGGCAACACTAAATGAAAATTGTAATCCATTGACTTCTGAAGAGTGCCAGATTTGGGGTGGCTGTTCTGTATGCCCTGAAATGAATTAGTTTTGTGGGTAGGGTAAGTATTTCTTAGAATCATAGAACTGTAGAGTTGGAAGGGAACCCTTGCAGTGTAGGAATCCCGCCCACCGCCATCCCTGGATTGGCTCAAACCACCAGCCATCTGGTTAACAGCCAGATGCACTGACCTATTGTGCCGCAGGAGGGCCCTATGAGTAGAAGATCTGCCTGCGTAAGCTAAATAGCAAGAACATTCCAACAGACTGAACTATTGAACTGTCTCTTTGCTTAGAAAGATATTTTGTAATGGTCTGTTTTTTAAGAAAGGCAATAACATTTTTTTATTGCTTGCTTTAAATAGGTATAATCCACATGCCATAGCAATACTATAGAGCTGTTTTCAGCAAAAATACCTGGGTTATGATTTCACATTGCATTTACTTTACATTTACTCATTTGAAACGGTATTAAATATGATTAATGTTAGATTTAAATTCTAAATCTGACTCATCAGAGGATTTAGTAACATTAATTCAAAAGGAAAATGAAAGAAATGCTTTGGGGCAATATTAAGGGAATTTTGGGGACATTAAGATAAGTATTATCCCATTAAGAGGATGAGTGGTATCTAAATAGAGATGAAAGGTAAAGTGCTAAATCTTTCACAAAGCCATAATCCCTTGTGAATGTTCTTAAAACAGATATCTTGTGGTTTCTCACTGTATACCCTGTTCCAGAAGCAGGAAACTTTATGATTCTTTATTTCCCTATGCCTGTAGGAAAGTCAAAGCTGTGTCTGAGCACATTTAAGCATAGAATATCTATTTAATGTGATAATGAGCATTCTATAGCTGCTGGAATTGAACTGTGGGCAAATCATTATAAGCAGTATAAAAGCTAAAATTCATATTGCATATATTTCACTTCCACTACTAACCAGTAGGACACTAAGCTAGGCACTAAGCTATATAATTATTATAATTATATAACCTGTTGCATGTGTTGTTTGAGAAGTAAAGAAACACAACATGTAAATGGCATCAATTTTCCTTGCACCATAATTGGTTAGTGCAAGGCCTCTAGCTAACTTACTCATTCACACTACTTTTTAAAATATTGTGCAGCTTGATTTGACCTGATCTCTAGTAATTAAAGATACGTGAGTTGGAATGTGCTTGTTTATCTGGGTATAGACCTTCTCTGCCTGCCTGGTTTAAAGGGCTTTCAAATGAGGGTTTCAAATGTAATATCAGTTCCTGGTCTACCAGCAGCATTTGGGAAACCCAGAGTCTTTCAGGCACCTCTCCTCTGGGGGTCATTTGCTTCCTTTTTATAAGAAGCATCTGCATGCCGCTCCAGAAACAGTGTTCTCTGACCTGCTTACAATAACAAAACATGAAAAAACCCAAAACAATATGTTATGCCTACCGGGGAGGTTGCTCGAGAGCAAACAGGCAAGATCCCCACTGGTCTTTCCAGAGGCTGTATTATTGGTGCAAAAACATTTACAGTGCAGAACGTCTCAATTCCATGTCTTGCTCAGTCACTAGCAGAATCTGAGAGTGGGCAGTCTTTAAACTTTCCCCAGCAGAGTAGTCTCTTGACCCCCATCCGACAGCTCCCCTCTCTGCCTGTAAACCTACTGGGCAGAGAGGGCGTGGCTAAAGGGGGACCTGCCTCCCCCCCGCTTTGCTCATGCCCGGTGTCTTGGCTCTCTCATGCATCCTCTGAGCCCTGCATCCCTTCCCCACTAAAGGCGGGGCTTCCTCCATGGAGGAAGTGCTGCTTCTCACAATCTTTGGAGGCTCCTTGTAACCCAGCTGCCCTTCCACTTCTCACCTCTGAGCTGATGGCAGTTCCCTGACACAATTAGTAAAGACTGCGGAGCGAATAATTGGGTGCACTCTTCCCACCTTGGATCAAATTTGTGCTTCCAGGTGCCGTAAGAAAGCTGCAGAGATAGTGCAGGACAGTGCGCACCCCGGAAATGATCTCTTTCAGCTTCTGCCTTCTGGAAGAGAAGGTACAGGGTTATAAAGACTAGGACTAGCCACCTGAGAAGCAGTTTCTATTCAAATGCAATTTTGGTTTTAAACACAGTGTAAGGTAGTCTCTAAGGGAGTCTATTGTATTTAATTATGGGGTATCAGAGTTTTTAGGGGGTTAACCAGGCTGGGATAGCTGGGAGAGCAGGCTTGTTGGTTTTTGAATGTCTGATGTAGATTTTTTCAATTTCGTTGTTCTGTATGGGACAATGACAACAAAGATTATCGTATCGATCAATAAATAAAAATAAATTAAAAAACTTCAGCAGCAGCAAGTAAAACAGTATAACAAGATAAACAACAACAACACTAGAAGCAGAATATAAAATTCAGTGGAATCTAAAAATAATGTCTTCACCTGGTAATGAAAAGAGTAAAGAACGTGATAGGCAAGCATCGGGGGGGGGGGCAGCATTCCTTAACTAAGGTGTCACCATGAAAAAGGCCATTTCTCAATTAGCCACCAGTAGCAATTCACTTGATCTAGAAAAGGGTCTCAGTGTCTGGGTAAGTACCTTGGAAGAAGTGGGTCTTTCAGGTAACCTGGTTCCATGCTATTATGGGTGTTAAGGTTCCCCACCTCTCCTGTAGCTTGTTAAAAAGACATCTGGGGTGTTATCATTTTGTCAGCTGGGATTAATGTCTGGAGCAATCCATACATGTCACATTCTTCACTGCCATCTCTTTGCTCCTCTGTCCTCCTCGGTTTCCTTTCTAACTAGCGCTTGGCGTCCCTTGACATGTGCACACTCTTGAATTGAGTGCCTCAGAAAAGAGGAGCTGGCTCGCTTAACAGATAAAAATAGCTTGCTATATGTCATGGATCACGTACATGCTGTGCTAAGGGCCCAGACTTCCCAGTTACTCTCCATAATTTATATGGTGCCTCAGCATGATGCACTTTCTATGCTGCCGCTTTTAAATTATGCATGCTAAAATGAAAAGTACTTACTGAAAACAGAATGTGACCCCACAAGACTCCGCTCCCTTTGTGTGAATGGATCATTGGTATGCGCCACTGCTTCCTTGCAGATCAGGGGGAAGGTTTAGGTTGACCTAGTAAAAATTATAACTTGAGTGCATTTGTTAAACAGGAAACTTAACAACCTAATGTAGAGGCTTCCCAACCAAACAGGCGTGTATGGGGATTTTGTAGCCTCGTTTGTAGCTCATAATTATTTATGTTTCTTTTAGCTACGCCCCGGCTCAGAGCCTGTCCAAAAAGCAGCTTTGACTGCACATGGCTTAGCAATCTAGCATCATATTGTAGGTGTGGGAAGCTAGGCTAGCAAGAGAAAAGGAGGGAAAGTGTTTTAAAACAACAGTTGATGTTTGGGACTAAGCCACTGTTGCTGATCCAGCTAGTCCCCAAGTCCCTAGAGTACAGGGACAAATCTATGTGGCTTTCAGGTATTCTGAATTGTCATGTACAGCACTTGGAAGAATCCTGAATATGCCATCTAATCCTTTGATTTTTTTATCACTCCTCTCTAATCTCTACAGGTAGTAGCATAAGCTCCTTTAGGTCATTAATTATAAGGCACTGCTGACATATAGTTGAGTCTTCTAGATTAGTCCAGTCAACTTAGTCTCGTACTGTGCAAAACTAATGTTTCTCCATAAAATTTGTATTGTAGAGTATATCTATCCCTGTCCACCAAAGGTAACTCTCCTTAAATGGTCTGTAATCGTCCTTAAAGGTAAAGGGACCCCTGACCATTAGGTCCAGTCGTGGCCGACTCTGGGGTTGCGGCGCTCATCTCGCTTTGTGGGCTGAGGGAGCTGGTGTACAGCTTCCGGGTCATGTGGCCAGCATGACTAAGCTGCTTCTGGCGAACCAGAGCAGCACACGGAAACGCGTTTACCTTCCCGCCAGAGCAGTACCTATTTATCAACTTGCACTTTGATGTGCTTTGGAACTGCTAGGTTGGCAGGAGCAGGGACCGAGGAATGGGAGCTCACCCCGTCGCGGGGATTTGAACCGCCGACCTTCTGATCAGCAAGTCCTAGGCTCTGTGGTTTAACCCACAGTGCCATCCACGTCTCAGTAATCGTCCTTGTTGTTGTTGTTTAGTCGTTTAGTCGTGTCCGACTCTTCGTGACCCCATGGACCAGAGCACGCCAGGCACTCCTGTCTTCCACTGCCTCCCGCAGTTTGGTCAGACTCATGTTTTTACCCTAGGCTTTGACACTTCTTGAGATGTGTATTTTTAGGACACATCCTATTCCTGCGACTGTATTTTGTTTTAACTTTTTATTTCTGAATTTTAAATTGTTGTAACCTGCCCTGGGACCTGCTGGAAAAGAGTGATTAGTTGAAGCAGTAGTAATTCACTCAGTCTCCATCCCCAATTCCAAAGCAGGAATAATAATGAGTTTCCCAACAAGAATGTTGTGAAGATATAAAAGATTTTGTTTGTTGTTTTGTCGTTTCCAACTCTTCGTGACCCCATGGACCAGAGCACGCCAGACACTCCTGTCTTCCACTGCCTCCCACAGTTTGGTCGAACTCATGTTAGTAGCTTCGAGAACACTGTCCAACCATCTTGTCCTCTGTCGTCCCCTTCTCCTTGTGCCCTCCATCTTTCCCAACATCAGGGTCTTTTCCAGGGAGTCTTCTCTTCTCATGAGGTGGCCAAAGTATTGGAGCCTCAGCTTCAGGATCTGTCCTTCCAGTGAGCACTCAGGGCTGATTTCCTTAAGAATGGAGAGGTTTGATCTTCTTGCAGTCCATGGGACTCTCAAGAGTCTCCTCCAGCACCATAACTCAAAAGCATCAATTCTTCGGCGATCAGCCTTCTTTATGGTCCAGCTCTCACTTCCATACATCACTACTGGGAAAACCATGGCTTTTACTATACGGACCTTCGTCCTTACTGTTGAATAAAGCATTTTATTTCTGCATATTTTATTTTCATCCACTGGTTCATCCACTGGTTCTTACACTGCCTTTTCCTGCTACATTAAAAAGCCAAAGTGTTGACTTTAAATTTAAAACTGAGTTCAGCTCCCATGTGCTAAAACTGTAATCTTGCTGCATTGCTTTAAGCTTTTAGAACATATTTCAATAACATATTTGGGTGTGAGTTTTTTCCTGCAAGAGCTGCAGATTTAAAAAATGGAAAGCTATAAAAAGTATGAGACAAGATTACTATAAAACTGTAAATAATGAAAATCCTGTTGACCTTTCTCTCCTGAGGCAATATGTCATCATGCTTTAATTAGATCTCATGCATGACCAAACCAAAAATTGTTTAGAAAAGAATTCTTATTGAATCAAGGAGTTCAGCAGGGAAATTCCATTCTCTTCACTGCATTCCTTTCAGTCGCTTGGAAGGATAGGAAAACCCTTTTGGGCAAAACAGATTCATCTCTAGGACAAGGTCTTTTAGGGAGCATTGTTGGGAAGCAACCTTGGAATCAACGAACTAAGAGAACCTTTGGCAGGTAAGCTTACTGCATATCCAGAATGTGGGGGCCTCCACCACCCTCCCCATAGTCTTCTGAATCTGCCCTGAGTGAATTTGGGGTTATCTGAGTTATGTGCTGTTACTTCAGTCACAGAGAAATATTTATGTGAACAAACACTTGACTATATTTAGAAGATATAGATCTCTCTGTTTCTCATGCACTAGCAGTTTGATTAGATAAGAGGTTGTATGTTTTTATCGCAGCCAGAGAAGTCAATAGCTATTAACCAAACATTTCCCCTTATCTGCCCCTCCCCTCCTGGCATTGGTGTGTGTAGTAGTTTTTCAGTTTGTTTTCACTGAAGTTGATTAACATCGGCTTGCAATACTTTTTATAGGATCCAGTCTATGGAAGAGGAAAACTGGGAGAAATTCAGGGTCTTGTTCTGGGCATGCTAGACAGCTTTAATTATGAACAAGTAAGTAAAATGGGCTTTTTCTTCCTACTAAGGTAAAGCGATCTTGCCTAAAAATTGACGGGCTTTTTGTCTAATGGAAGAGAAATTGAGTGGCGTTATCCACATTATCCCCTTTGTGTTAATTAACCGAACAGTTAATTGCCTATTAAATTAATCTTCCTCCAGGTATGATGAAAGCATGTGTTAACAAGCAAGTTTTTGTTGTCTTGGACATGACAGTACCTGTAGGTTATCAGATACCCTATGAAGCTTCCTTTATACTAACTTAGACTACTGGTCTATCTAACTCGGCACTGTCTGCTGACTGGTAGAAGCTGCCTAGGATCTCAAGCAGAGGTCTATCCCTCACTTCATGTTTGCTTTTTATTTACCTTAAGGCCTCTGTAGACAATGTGCAGTGCAACAAATGTACCGTTCTTGCTAAACAGCTGACTTGGGGATGGTAGGATTGTTTCTTCTGGACATGATCATGCTCTCTGAAGGAGCAGGTTCACAGCACAGGTGTGCTTCTGTCGCTTGCTTTCCTTCCAGGTGAGGTGGTGGTAGCAGTGAGGAGTACATCTTGCCACCTTGGGCTGAGGAGTTACCTTTGAATATTTCTCTCACCAGAATTTTGCCACTAATTTCCCCTGCTTTGATGAGCTCATCGTTCAATTTCCCCAACTAAGTGGGGAGCTGCATTTTGAAATTTTATCTAATGCAGTTTATTTGTGTTTATTGTTTATTAAATTCATACCTAGTCCTTCCTCCCTGAAGGGTGCTCAAGGCAGCTAACAATATGAAATCCAACCAAATTCAATATACAATAATTAAAATGGCAGTTATAAAAGATCAGATCCCCACTTACTGAAGGCCCCTGCTTGTGCCATCACATGAGAAATTCTGTTCTGTTTTACCACACTTAGAGCAAATCTAAGCATATCCTTCTAGCTTTTTGAGCCCATTTCTTTGGTCAGAAACCATCTTCCCTCTATGACCGTGATAGTATGGAAACTTGCTTTTTTTTCTTTTTCAGATGAATAGATTGTTTACTGGTAGTTGCTATTTATACCTTAGCCTTTTGATCCCTGGATGTATTCTCAATAGGAGAGTCTTGTAGCCATTTTTGAGCCCAGAATAGAACGAAGAAAAGCTCACTCCTCACTTCCCTTGCAGTCATGTTTTCCCTTGGGAGCTTTAGGCTTCTCCTCTCATTCTCAAAGTAGCAAGACAGTTCTTAATTGTGATTTCCAGGTATGATGCACAAAACCACCTTTGTAGCTTGCTCTGAAGAAGGGGAAGAGGCACAGAGAGAAATGGCACTAACTCATCAGCAGACGCAGCCCCTCTGGGCATGAGGAGGTGTGAGGAATTTATTTAATTTCCTCGCTGGGAATTTGCTTTCATGAGCCATCGGAAGGCATACTTCAGTACCATTTAAAGTTCTGTAGCTGGGAGTCTTCTCTGCCATATTCAACTCTTGCATTGCTCTGGCATTTAATTAGGAATTTGCTTAGGGTGCCTCCATATTGCTTTCTTCCAGTGACGCTGGTACTAAGCTGGAAGTCTGAGAAAGTTGCTGGCTAGGAGACTGAGTGGGGGGTGCCACCCCCCAGTGCTGTTGTTGTGCATACACACTTCTGTGTAGGATAGGTGTGTCTGCGTGTGAGCCAACCCCAGTAGCACTATACATAAATCACAGGAATGTATGAAACAAATAACTATCACACAAACATATTCTAGTTTTGCATGGGATGGGGCAGTCATCTTCAAAAAGCTGCATTGCATGGGTTGGATTACATGACCCTTGGGGTCCCTTTCACAATTTTATGATTGTATGGTGAGTGTAAGCGTTAACTAGGTCATACCCATACCCCACACATTTAGAGCGCATGGCTGTCCTCAAAGGAATCCTACATGGCGTGTTACAGTTCAGTGTTGTAAGTCAGCTGTACCCCATTCACATAGATGAAACAAGCTGTCTCCAAAAGTTAAAAAGATTGAGATGGAGGTGGAGGGGTGATGGAGAGAAGCCTGAATGAGAGGAGGGGGGAGGAGGTGGGGAACAGCATGCCTGGTTGGACCTGGTTGCCAAACCATGGTTTGGGTACCAGGGAGTGTCATCTATGCACCTGGCGGATGTGGTTGCAAGGATAAACGTGGATAATCCCATGCACGCCGCCTGAACTTCTATGGGGAAGGGTAGCATGCAAGTTTGACAGATAAACATTTGTATCCTCAATATGATAGCCCTAACCACACAAAGTTCTACAATTGGAGCCCATTCAGTACAATGGGGTGTTGCACATGATGCAGACATATTGTAAGTGGCTGGTGGTGGTGTTATATCATTTAAACATTATGTGTGTTTGTTTTAGAGTATCACTTTGATGGGTCCAATTTAAGCTTGAGCTCTGTTGTAATCCAAAACACCTTCTCATTAGCATAAGAATAGCTTGTTTTTCTCTCCACTTTACACAGATACGAAATTGGTTTAGCCCGAAGGCTCAAAATGTGTGAGCTAGGAAGACACCATTCTATTGGATAAGCTCCAATTACAGTACTATAGACTGACCTGTTATAAAATGGCCACACAGTGACATTTGACAGCATATATTATGTATAAAATAGCAGGATCTGTCATTAAGATACCTAAAAGTGTTGTTTCTCCCCTCATTTAATCTCTATGAGATGTTTTGCCACATGCAGAATTTATGGAGCATGGCTAACAGGTTAAGTGATGTCTTTCTCGTATTGTCCTTGTGCTTGATCAGACTCTCTTGGAGACTACAACCAACCTACTCAACCATGACCTCCACTGGTCCTTACGTAATTTGAAAGCATCTGTGACTAGAGGGCTGAACCCCAAGCAAGATTACTGTTGTATTTGTCTACAGCAGTACAAGAGAAGACAAGAGACTGCTGACCAAATCATAGTCTTCAGGTAACTGTTGAGAAAAGGCAATAAGAGGTGCTAGCAACAAGAGGTCCTGAAGTTTCATATAGTTAAGATACATAGAGGTGGTTGTTGTCTTGCTGCACTGTGAGGGGGCCTGATTTAATGGGCTCTGTATGCCTTCAGGGTTTGTATTTTTTATTTATTTTTAAATTTTATATCCCACTTTTCATCATGCTGATCTTAAAGCGGCTTACAACAATAAAACATGCAATATAGAAAATTTAAAACATTGATTAAGCTTCCAGAATTCTAATCTCAAGAATTTAAAATCCCCCCGAATGTAAAACTTATGAGACTTTTAGCCAACAGAAACAAGTATTTCTGAAGGGTTTTTATAGATGACTGAGACTAATTTCTCTTTAATCGTTAGGTGGTCATTTGGCAAATAGAGATCCAGAAAATGTTTGTGACAGAGAATAAATGGACAAAAGTATGCTTACTCCACTACAGTGGTGCCTCGCAAGACGAAATTAATTCGTTCCACGAGTCTTTTTGTCTTGCGCGGTTTTTCGTCTTGCGAAGCACGGTCCGTCGCAACTGCACCTCTTCAAGCGGCTTTAAGAAAAAAGGAAACAAACTCACAAGACGTTTTTGTCTTGCGAAGCAAGCCCATAGGGAAAATCATCTTGCAAAGCAACTCAAAAAACGAAAAACTCTTTCGTCTAGCGAGTTTTTCGTCTTCCGAGGCATTCGTCTTGCGAGGTACCACTGTATATTAAAAAGGGTCTTCCTACTCTGTGTTTTGGATTGCAGGATTAATGTCTTTTAAAATACGTTTGTTTCTCTTGACAGTAGTGTGACATTTGGTTTACTGGAACCTATTTAAAATTAATTTTACAAAACAAATGTGCTCTGGTGTGCAGAGCATCTAGTTAATATATGCGTGCAATTAAATTTCTTTCTTTTTTTTTTGTAACAGCTGTGGCCACTTGTACCACTCTCTCTGCCTCCTGAGTAAAGAGTGTGGCACTGAAACAGACGGTCAGATGAGATGGACTTGTTTTAAATGCAATGCAAGTAACAAAGGAGGAAAACTAAGCGGTGCTTGCTTAGAAATGAAGAAGGGAACTCCTGTATCTCTGGCACAGGTAAGATTTGCAGAAGTGAACCTTTCCTAGAAGGCTGAAGTTATACCTGAGTTTAGGAGCACCTCAGTAAAATGAAGCTTCTTTTGTCTACACTTCCGTCATTCAAGAAGCTTTTGGTGTGGCTTGATAAGTTCCTGCCGTGTTTGAATTGAAGGTTTTTTTAAAAATGGGACATGCATTTATTTATGGAACAATGAAAGGCAAATGATGGCTTCTTGCCATGTGCTGTATGAGTGCTTTCCACACGTGCTAGCAACCTAAAAGTCTTCCATGTAGTAGACAAGGCATTCGTTCAAATTGTAGGCAGACATGAAAATAAATACTGGGGAGCAGCAGGAATCATTATGTGCACTGAACCCTCAACTGCCACTTTGGTGTGTTTTGAGGTCTGCAACTGCTGTTCTTGCTCCTGTGGCCAAGAATCAGTGTCTGAGATGAGGCTGTGGAATTGATTTTGAAGCTCTGGAGACAGCATGGCTTCTGACAGTCCTGCTTTTTTGTGTAACATTCCTCCAGGGGTGATCAAGAGGTGGTAGACCATCCTTCTTGGAGGGATTTAAGCAGATGTTGAATAGCCATCTGTCATGTATGATTTACTTGAGATTCCTGCATTGCAGGGGTTGGACTAGATGACCCTCGAGCTCCTTTCAACTCTGTGATTCTATATGTGGGTCAAGTTAAAGTGGATTCTGTGCATACTCATGTCTGAATTACTCCAAGTGGAGAGAAATCCTTCCCGTAGTGCAGTTTTCATCACGGATTATTTGTGTGTGAAAGAGCACAACATCCTTATTGAAAAATTAAAATGTAGAAAATGCTTTTTAGATACAGTGCTTCTACTAAATGCCTCCCAAACTTGCATTTGGCTTTTTTTTATCACAATGCTGACTCATGTTCAGTTTGCAAGCTGCTTAATGATAATTCAGAAGCTTTAAGTAATCCAGCTGCTAAAGCAAAGTAGTAGAAAATCCTGATTTTAGAGTATAAATGTTATACGCTTGAATTGGATGAGAGAGGACTAATATACAATGCAGCCAGAGGATGGTTGCAGTGGGAGTCGATGTTTGTAGCTATTGTAAGGAATGCCTGATGTATCTATCCAACAAGATCTCATGGCCTCGGGATTTGACGGCACTCTGTTTCCACAACAACTTGAACAGAGAACAGATTTGCATTGAATTAAGTGTCCAGACCAATGATTCTTCTAGTGACTTCATTGCTTTACTCCATTTGCATTGAAGTACAAGTAATTCAAATAACACTCTAATGGTCAAATAACTTCCTTCCGATGAGCTATTTGTTTGTAGCATGCATCTTAAGCTGCCAGCTTTAAAATTAATGCACTTCAACTGTTAGAAACTGAAGAACATGGTGGACACTTGAAAGTCCTTCAGCAGTCTAAGATAATACTATTTGCTGTAGTAGGTCCCCTACAACATAGTACAGTAATTCGAACCCTTCGTTGTTTGGGCTTAGTGAATTCTATGTATAATCCTGCTATATTTTCCTTCTGTTGTCATTCTATCAGATACCTTTCTATGGATTATGGGCTTCCCAAAGGCCACTATGGAAACAAAATGCTGCACTAGATAGGTCTTTGGTCTGATCCATCAGGGCTTCTTTTTATACTTAAAGTATGTTTGTTCATGGTCAAATAGAGGGCACTCTTGGACTACCTGTAAAGTTCCGAGTTTGGGTGTTATATTTTCTTTAGAATGCTTTGAGCAAAAATGCATTAGTGCTGGGAAATGCCACCAAGCATCTGGAGTATATTTCTTAGTACCATTTCTGCTCCTCCGAAATGGACTGTCAGCTTGAATTTTGAAGTAGTGTTGAGATTTATATGTGAACTGACAGCAACCCAACACACTCTGTTCTTTATCTCTCCCTCCCTCTCTCCTGTGAGCATCCTTTTCAGCAGCCATATTGAAAAACAAAGGGTATGCCAGGAAATGGGTGGTTTAAAGAAATGGGTGTATGAACATTCAATGGCTTTAAGGACTCGGCGTTTTAAGTGTATTTCCAAAGCTCGCATTCCATTCCTAAGAGATTGTCCCCGACTTAATTCCTAGGGCAGTTTTCTCCCGATCACTTGGCTGGGATGTGATGTGGCTTTTGTTCTTGGAAATAACCATAACTGGACTTTGTAACAGGCGCAAGCGTACTAGCATTGCCCACCCTTCCTCTCCAGCTCAAGTGAGGAAGGGCAGAGTAAAGATAGAAAAGCAGACTGAGTTTGTAGCAGGTTGCTCCGGGCAAGAGCTGCACACAGCCAGGAACCGCCAGCAGGAACAATTTCGGAAATGACAGATGGCAGCACAGACCATTTCAGCCCAAGGCAACTTAGCCAGCAGCATAAATCTCTGTTGGGGGTACAGGAGGCAGCCTCCCTCTAAACACACTTATCTAGAAGAGGATAATGCTTACCTAGTCTTTATGGACTGATTGTACATGCTAATAGTGAGGCAGCTTCCCCTTAGAGTGACTGGAGGCCACCAATGGTGACTTATTGCAGTGGTCTTTCTGTCTCTTTTCTTAGGCATCTTAATCTGTGCTTTGTGTGCATGTTAGAACATTTATTTCAACCTAGTTACTGATCCTAGTAATTGAAGGTAACTGCCATTTTCTGAAGAGGATATACCAGAGGCTGAGACAGAAAAAACATAAAGGCATGAGAAGCTTTGCTAGTTCTCTGTGCTTTTCTGGGGCCTTTGATTGTTAATTTAAGCCAGATCTTCTTGGGCTTTATGTGAAAGTGCCTTCTTTTTTAAAGGAGCCTTTGGAGAGTTTTCCAGATTAAACCGAAGTATAAGTTTGTCAATGCAATGACAGATGTTGCCTTGAGTATAAATTCCAGGCCTTTCATCTGTCACTGTGTCTGCCATTTATCTGCAGTTTGCCAAATAACATTGTGGTTTTTTTTCAACTCTGCCATTGATCTTTATGGAATTGACATGACTCTAGGTTGAAATAATTTTTTGTTTGCCTTTGCAATCTTGACTTGAAGAAGATCACTGTGTATGTATATACACCTTTGCTGAAGGCAAGAGTTCACTTGGATATATATATTTTAGAATGTAAGCTTGACTGTCTTGGTATGTATATGACTGAAATACATTTTACGTGGCTGTTGGTTCATTACTCACCTACACTGATGTATAGTTGTTGTACAAAGGTAAGAACTACTTCATATTTGGCCAATAAGTCCTGCAGCTTAAGACTGAAACATAAGTCACCTCTGTGCAGAAAATTCTGTTGAATGCTTAAAGATTGTAAAGTCTCATGCATGTGAGCTGCTACTCCATTCATATATGAAAGGTACAGTCAGTCATAGGTTCCCATCATGTGATAATAGGGCGCATGTTATTCACATCTTGGAATCAATGTAGAAAATCATCAGTGTGCAACCCTTCCTTAATGGTGTGTGAATAAACAAAATCATTGCAGCCACTCTGCTCACTCTACACAGTGTGGTTGAGAAAACAAAAATGAATGAAAGGGGAGAGAAGATACCGGTGCTGAAATGAGACATTGGCTGTAATCCTCTGCATAGTTATCTGGGAGTAAGTCCCATTGAACCCAGTGGGATTTATTTCCAAGTGAGCATACATAAGATTGCACTGTTTCTCACATAACCAGGAAATGGGTACATGAAGGAACAGCTACTATTCCCAGCTTGATCTCTGGCATTTGCTATTAAGAAAAGCTGGTAGCTGGACTGGGAAAACGTTTTCCTGACAGACTAGTGAGCTAGTTTGAACCTGCTGCTTGTCAGGATGATTGACTTCTGGGCTTCAGGATGATTGATGTGACTCTGTAGACCATTTCTTGTTCTCACTACTAGAATTGTGTAGTGTAACATCTAGCTCTAGTTACTTAAACCTGTTCGTGTAAAAACATAGGCAAGTAATCCTAATTTTAGCCTTACTGCTTATTGTATTTCTTTAAAAGGCAAATAGAAACAATGTGTGTCCAGAAAGGAATACTAGCCTTGCTAAACTAGATGTGTACTGCAAGATACAAATAATAATAATAATAATAATAATAATAATAATAATAATAATAATAATTTATTATTTATACCCCACCCATCTGGCTGGGTCCCGCCAGCCACTCTGGGCGGCTTCCAACAAAACACTAAAATACAATAACCTATTAAACATTAAAAGCTTCCCTAAACAGGGCTGCCTTTAGATGTCTTCTAAAAGTTTGGTAGTTATTTTTCTCTTTGACATCTGGTGGGAGGGCGTTCCACAGAAGGCCCTCTGCCTGGTTCCCTGTAACTTGGCTTCTCGCAGCAAGGGAACCGCCAGAAGGCCCTCGGCACTGGACCTCAGTGTCCGGGCAGAACGATGGAGGTGGAGACGCTCCTTCACGTATACTGGACCGAGGCCGTTTAGGGCTTTAAAGGTCAGCACCAACACTTTGAATTGTGCTCAGAAACGTACTGGGAGCCACAAAGAAGTGTTCACATCTTTTGAGATTTGCATATACTTGTAGGATTAGAAATTCTTATCTCTAACAGATTCTTTGAATCTAGACTCTAGAAACATTGAGGCAGGAACTTCTGTTTCAAGGATTACATGTCACATTTGTGAGATTCCAAACGAACAAATAAAACCTCTTTAGAATGACTTACAAAAAGGGCTGTTAAGTCACTTTTGCAAATAGGATGTAATCCAATTCAGCCCGATTCTGTGCAAGCTAATATATCTGCATCACCTGTTGTTAGCTGCTTAGCCGGCTCCTTGCGTTTGAAGTGAAAACTGCAGCCTAATGTATGCATGCAGGTTTCGGCATTTATACTCTGTGTAATGACACAGATGTCAGATTGGCTAAGAGATTTCCAGCAGCATTGAATAAAAAGCTTTCGTTTAGTTAAAAGGAAGAAAATGCCCTGCAGTGCTCGTTTCCATGACAACAGGAAAATTGCCTGCAATATATCAGCTCGTCAGCCCCAAGAACAATCTGATTGATGGTTACACACAAGTAAGAAACAGCAAAGGGGAGATAGTTATGTTACATTTTCTTGTCTTTGGATAAGAACAAATTACCTTCCACTTCTGTGTGTGTGTGTTTGTTGCAGGCCTCTAAAGAGAGACAATAGATCACATAGCAGCAGTAAATTTGTAGTTGTTAGTATCTGTGATTTGGAAAGCTACTGGCACATGGAGAGTTAATGTGTAGTACAAATTCTTATTCACTCTCCATTTTAAAAAAAATTGTGGAAAATGGACCTGGAGAGTTGTGAAAGTAAATGTCAGCAAATAAGCCCTTGATAGTTCTTTTTATGTTGAATTCTTTATTTTAACTATTTTAAAAAGATCAAGCAGAGCCTTCAAGATTGCTCAAAAGAAAGTCCTTATTCATATTCACAATACACTAAACTGAAATAAAAGAGAAGTGAGAGGGGAGAAAATACATAAGACATAGAACAGTTGAGTCCCAATACTTGATCATAATTTTGTTAGTATTATAATATTGATAATCTGTGGATTTAAATCTTAACTGGATTTGCTCTGTTAAATGATGGGTTGGATCCAGAAAAGAATGGCTTATTCCGCTTGCACAATGGAGGTTTTCTTGGTCTCCCCCTTCAGCCACTTGTGCTCCCCTAAAAGCTGTTCTTGAGGGTCAAGACAATGTGGGATGTGATGAGCACGGGGGGGGGGGGCGGCTGCAGCAGGATGGGGGGGGGAATCAGCAGCAATTGGGGATTGTCTTATGCAAATAGAAGTGCCTTTTGCACCAAACCAGTAAATTTCTCCCAGTCACTCTGAAATTGCAGCCTGATTTTTAAATGTTCTTTTTCCTTTATAATTGTACATAATTTTCACGTTAAGGTTGCAATCCCTGTGCACACTTTTTCTGGAGGAAAACTCCATTCAGCAGTGGGATTCACTTCTGAGTAAGCGCATGCACAGGACAGGACAGTAGCTCAACAATACAGTGGTACCTCGCAAGACGAATGCCTCGTAAGACGAAAAACTCGCAAGACGAAAGAGTTTTTCGTTTTTTGAGTTGCTTCGCAAGACGAATTTCCCTATGGGCTTGCTTCGCAAGATGAAAACGTCTTGCAAGTTTGTTGAATGCATTGATTTTCAATGCATTCCAATGGGAATCCGTGCTTCGCAAGACGAAAAATTTGCAAGACGAAAAAACTCGCAGAACGAATTTATTTCGTCTTGTGAGGTACCACTGTACCATGTTTTATTCTGTAAGATCAGGCATAGGCAAACTCAGTCCTCCAAATGTTTTGGGACTACAACTCCCATCACCCCGACCACTGGTCCTGTTAGCTAGGGATGATGGGATTTGTAGTCCCAAAACATCTGGAGGGAGGGCCAAGTTTGCCTATGCCTTCAATCTTGATAAGTTATTGGATCTTCTCTTGATGATGTTAATCAAATGCAACACTCTTTCTTCCTGCTTCAACCTGGGCAATTGAGTTCCCTGGTATTGGCCAAGCCACTAAGTTGTGGAATTCCTTCAGTGTCCAGCTTTCTGCAAATGCTGAAGATGCATATTTTTACCCTAGGCTTTGACACTTCTTGAGATGTGTATTTTTAGGACACATCCTATTCCTGTGATTGTATTTTGTTTTAACTTTTTATTTCTGAATTTTAAATTGTTGTAACCTGCCCTGGGACCTGCTGGAAAAGAGTGATTAGTTGAAGCAGTAGTAATTCACTCAGTCTCCATCCCCAATTCCAAAGCAGGAATAATAATGAGTTTCCCAACAAGAATGTTGTGAAGATATAAAAGATTTTGTTTGTTGTTTTGTCGTTTCCAACTCTTCGTGACCCCATGGACCAGAGCACGCCAGACACTCCTGTCTTCCACTGCCTCCCACAGTTTGGTCGAACTCATGTTAGTAGCTTCGAGAACACTGTCCAACCATCTTGTCCTCTGTCGTCCCCTTCTCCTTGTGCCCTCCATCTTTCCCAACATCAGGGTCTTTTCCAGGGAGTCTTCTCTTCTCATGAGGTGGCCAAAGTATTGGAGCCTCAGCTTCAGGATCTGTCCTTCTAGTGAGCACTCAGATCTGATTTCCTCAAGAATGGGTAGGTTTGATCTTCTTTCAGTCCATGGGACTCTCAAGAGTCTCCTCCAGCACCATAATTCAAAAGCATCCATTCTTCGGCGATCAACCTTCTTTATGGTCCAGCTCTCACTTCCATACATCACTACTGGGAAAACCATAGCTTTAACTATACAGACCTTTGTCGGCAAGGTGATGTCTGCTTTTTAAGATGCTGCCTAGGTTTGCCATCACTTTTCTCCCAAGGAGCAGGTGTCTTTTAATTTTGTGACTGCTGTCACCATCTGCAGTGATCATGGAGCCCAAGAAAGTAAAACCTCTCACTGCCTTCTATTTGCCAGATGCCTGTTGTTTTTGTCCATGGAGTTTTCTTGGCAGGGATACTGGAGTGGCTTGCCTGTTCCTGCTCCAGGTGGATCACGTTTAGTCAAAACTCTCCACTTTGACCTGTCTGTCTTGGGTGGCCCTGCACGGCATAGCTCATAGCTTCTCTAGTTATTCAAGCCCCTTCGGCACGACAAAGCAGTGATCCATGAAGGAGATATAAAAGATAGGAAGCATAAAACACTAGGTACTGCTACATATGACATATTGGAGCCTCTTAACTGTTGTTTTTTGGATGTGTTCCACCCAGTTACGTAACAAGGGTGTCTAGCAAGCTGCTAGATTCAGGAAGGCCAGGAGGAACACAACCCATTTTTCCATATCTAACACCCAGATGTTGTATAATTCCAGCTCTTGATATGACTCAGAAGGTTTCTTGGCTAGTGGCCAGTGAGGTTGGCCAGCTGCATTCCAGTCCACGCACACTCTATATACAGCTAAAAGCAGCAAGTTGAGATTTTCCTAGAGCAACAGTTTTTGTGCGTCACTTGTATATCAGGCAAGCACAGTTCCTGTTCCTGCCCTTGCCTGTTCTGAGCATGAAATAAAAAATGTTTAATGAAAATGAAATACTACAAGAATTGACTAGAATATATTTACTACTGCAGACATAAAATATCATTTTTCATCGTAACTTGCTTATCTTTTAGTTTAATGGGATATTCTCTGGCTTTGTTTAGGTCAAAATATAGGGCAAGGTGTCCTGAATTAACTATATTTGTTTGGTCCAGATCAAAGTTAGAAGCATGTTTTCTCCAACTTTCTGTAATTGAACTTCTCAGTTAGGTCTGATAAGACACTACAGTGTAGAAGCCCTGGTTGATGTACATGTTTTGTGTTGGTGACATTGTAATACTTCTTCATAGACCAATTCTGAGGCCATCTTGGATCCACAGCAAGCTCAAGCTTTTGACCAGCTTTGTCGTCTGTACCGAGGAACATCAAGGGTAATATAATTTTATGTCTCAATGAAGTAAAACTTGAACTAGTTTGGAGGTGTGTTCTCATATACCACAAGGATGATACTTGGGGAGGGAAGAAAGGGTATTATCCTCTTCAGGGGTAAAGTAAGTTCATCATACCCACTGGAAGTGTGTGTTTCTTTTGATTATTCAAAAGAGAGTCTAGTTTCCTCAAAGCACATCTTTCTTTCACAGCTGACTTTTGAAAAGAGTGTTTCCCCTACTTTTATAACTCAGCTGGAGCATTTTCTGTGATTTGGTCAATGCTGGCTCAGTAGATGAGGTTGTGACCTGGTAGTTTTTGATTAGCAACTTTCGCTATTTTTTATTTGTACTAAGTTATTGTTTGCCCCTTTGAGTAGGTCAGTGCTTTTACTGCCCACATCACTCTCTAATATATGTTCCTCACATGATTTCTGTTACCTACACTATACCAAGTGGTGTTCTTTTGTTTTGTAGTTGGCTCTTCTGACTGAACTCTCACGGGACCGTGGTGGAGAAAAACATGGGCTCCTCCATATCTCCCAGGGTGATTCTGCACTGAATAGTGTCTTCCAGAATGAGACCTTCCAACTTCACCTCACTCCTCCTCCTCTAGTGGAAGACTAATCTCTATTTGATGGGGCTCCAGGGCATGAGAACAGCACCGTGAAAAGTACTTGACGGTACTCCTGATGGTGGAACAAGCTCCCGAGAACTTCACTTTGTATTTAGTAGATGAGAGGTTGCAACAATGCGGAAACTTTGTAAGGACCAGCTATTATTTTCCCTCTGTGACTTGCTTAACAAAGCAGAAGGGACATAAAAAATATCTCTCAGTCTTGTTTCCATTGGGCTTTGCTGAAAGCTATAAACTACTCTGTCAAACCTATGCTGTTCGTCACTGGAGCTGAACACAACAGTACTTGGGGCAGCTGCACTAAGCCCCAGGGATAAAGTGTCTGCAGCCAGAGCTTATTTAAATAATTGGAGTCTGTTCCCTTAGAGAAGAAAACCAAGGGAATACAACAAATGTCAGTCATCCAAAGTTGACATTTCTCTCATTTTAATTTAGAACAAGCTGTGAAACTCTACAGTCACTATTCTAATAGGTTGCTGAATGCAGAGAACCCAACTGAACCCAAGCGAGACAGAACTGCCAAGGATGCCCCAATTGCATGATTTTTTCTGAAATTGCTTTAGCTCTTCCTCTGATCTTAGCCATTGCAGTAAATCTCTGTTGGCCCTTGTGCTAGTGGCTCAAGAAGGTTTGCTGTGACAGATGCTATTCCAGGAAAGTGCCACTCATTAGCATCCTGAACCAGAAATTTTGCTAACCAAGCACATTATAATGTAGTACTCAGCCAACTTGAGAGTGGCAAATATTTGGTGCCAGCTTGTGTGTGTTGTAAGGCCTGCACTAGCTGTGTGCCAGCATTTCCACAGAGCTCTCACTGTTTCTAGTGTACCAAAAGAAAACAGCACATTCATCATTATGATGGCGGCTGCTGCTGCCGAGTTACTGAGCTGCATGGAAAGGACATCCTCTTTCATTGTATCCCACCCCACCCCTAGCTCATTTATCTATTATGAACTCTATACTGAATTAAAGGAAAGGCTTCAGATGGTGGTTTATGATTCCCACCCCACCCCTCTCCCGCTCTTGTTCTCTTCTGTGTAGATAGGGCATCATTAGCAGCCTGCAACAGGAATGGGTTTTAACATGAATTTAAGGTGATTTTTTTCCTGGTCCTACAGGGTAAAGCATAAGCTTCTGACTAGTGTCTTGTTTAATGTCCTTACATCTCCAAAAGCTGGTAGTTGGCAGTTTTCCCTTGTTTGTTTAAGGGGTTTCCTGTCTTTGTGATAACCTGTCTAAAGGGAGAACAAGTGCAGATTAAAAAGCACATCAAGCAATTTTTCACGTGACTTGCTACTGACTGCCGTGTCCAGAGGTTATTGCAGTGTGTATTGTGTTCCCTCATCTTTTCTAAGGATGCAAATGGTTCTCCACTATGCATTAATGAAATTGATGCACATATGGCTGCAGATTACTCATATGCTAGAGGTATGTACATCTGGAGTGCACAAATTGAGAAAAGGTTATATGCATACAATTTTATTTATTTAAAACATTCATTGATGTGGGATTATTATGAAATGAGGCCTTGGGTACCCATTTTCTGATCTAATCCTCTTCAGTTAAAGCTTACCTATTTAAATGTTCAGCATCATCCTTGATTGCACCCTTGATGGAAAGGCGGTTGTAATCATGCTGTGAATATATCATTCTTCTTGTGCAAGTATTCAGGTATAAATATGTATGAACACTTCTGCCTCCTCTTGAACTGATGCCTCTTAGTCCTGGCTTATGTTTGTCCATGCTATATAATCAAGCAAGATCTTTGGCACCTAGGTGACCACTGATTTTATGGTAAAGGAATATCAGCTCCTGGTAAACAGGTTTTCTTGGTCTTAATCAAAATATGCTTACCGTTCTAGTAAGAAATGCTTCTGCAGTAGGTAAGTTAAATAAAAGTGCCAGTATCAAATGCTATTATATAAATGTATGGTATGAGCACACATTTGGTTGCCACATTTCAAAAAAGATATTGGAGAACCGGAAAAGGTTCAGAAAATACAACCAAAATGAGAAAGAGCTGACCAGCTTCCAAATTAGGGAATGTTACAGTGTTAGGTCTGTTTAATTTAGAACATGGGTAGGCAAATTAAGGCCCGGGGTCCAGATCTGGCCTAATCGCCTTCTAAATCCAGCTCGCGGACGGTCCGGGAATCAGTGTGTTTTACATGAGTAAAATGTGTCCTTTTATTTAAAAATCATCCCTGGGTTATTTGTGGGGCCTGTCTAGTGTTTTCACATGAGTAGAATGTGTGCTTTTATTTAAAATGCATCTCTGGGTTATTTGTGGGGCATAGGAATTCGTTCATTTCCCCCCCAAAATATAGTCTGCCCCCCCACAAGGTCTGAGGGACAGTGGACTGGCCCCCTGCTGAAAAAGTTTGCTGACCCCTGGTTTAGAAGATAGGCAGGTAAGGGGAAAACATAACAGAGGCTTATAAAATTATGCTTGGATAATAAGTGGATAGGTAACCAGTTTTACTTGCTCCTTCATAATGCTAGAACCTGGATGTATGAAATGAAGCTGAATAGGACTGACAAAAGGAAATGCTTCTACACCACACTGTTAAAACTGTGCAGAAGATTCCTGCACTGCAGGGGGTTGGACTAGATGATCCTCGTGGACCCTTCCAACTCGATATGGTTGTATGAAAAGAGATTATTGTGGGCTTCCCAAGACATATCTGGATGGCCACTGTACAAAGAAAGGATGCTAGATGAGTTAGGCATTTAGTTTTACCTGGCAGGGGTCCACTTACATTCTTCCAGGGCAATGCTCATAAGCAAGACCCATTGAGTGGAATTCAGCACCAGGCTCTTCCAGTCCGATGGAGTGATCCCAGCTCTCCTCCCACCTATGCACTGTGCTCCTGCCATGAACCAATTTCAGGTGTCGCACCAGGAGAGGAGAGGGGGAAAGCCCCGCTGTGCAAGCGGAAATCCTTGTGCAAGGCTTCCACCGAATGAGCTCATTAGGTGAATCCTGCCCATTCAGTTCAATGGAGCTTTATCCCTGTTAAGGCATAGTAGTGTGATGTCTTAAATTTGTTAGTACTCTTGTTCAACCAAGCACTTGGATCAAAACCAGCTGCCAAATATAATATTGCTATTTGGAGACTGTGGAGCAGAAGGTTTAACAACTGGAGGCCCCTGGCCCACTAAGTCATGCCAACTGTTCTTTCAGTTGCAAGGCTAGATGCCAAAAGAACTGTGGAGGAAATGACAGTCGTGGCAACAGAATGTGCTGGCAGGGGAAGGATTTGAGGTGCTAGTCAACTACTTCTCTAAGCATCCCTCAAAAAATAGGCTTTGTTGTGTGTTCTTTGTGCCTCTCCTCCCCTGCCCCAGCAGCCAAGAGTTTGGCTTGATTACTGTCCCTTATAAGTGGGAATCTGCTTTATTTATTCAACCTTGGTAATGGAAGTTCAGGAGGAAGAGTGAGGATAGAGGGCAGGAGCAAGCTGACAGCATGAAATGGACAGCTTGCATACAAGAGAAGAGTGTTTTTAAGCAAAAGGAAAATGGTTGAAATTTTTTATTGACGCTGGAGGTCCTTAGGGAAGCTCACACTTCTCAGTGTTCACCTTTAAGCTGCAGACATTGACTCCAGATTTCATGCCCTGTTGGGCCAAACTGCACATGGGGAAGGTCTCTGCACCCTTCCTTAAAACTCTTCCCTATTGGGAGTAGTTTTTAAGTATTTCCCACTCTGAGCCTTTGCTATAGACTAGCAGGCTAGCTTTGTCAGAATGTAACTACTATTTAAACTCATTCATATAAACACACACACACACACACACACAATTTATTATTACTATTACTGATCACTCTGTGTGTATTTCTGAAAGTGGAATAATGGCTTCCTTCCACTTATAATTCACAAGGATAGTCTATTCAGTTTCTGTAGCATTAACTCAAGTCTTTGATGCCACTAGCAGTGCCAATCCCCTGCCTTTTAATAATTATAAATCACCTATTTTGACTAGTTCCTGAGCTTGTGGAGTCTAATGCCTAAATCATGCTGAAAATACTTTATTGGTTTTGCATGTATAGAAGGAAGAGTAATCTGGCCTCTGTGTATGTAATGCATGATTCTCCTGTCCCCTCCTGTTTCCTGCCTTTACAAAGCCCCCTCCCCTGTTCTCTTTTAGCAGTCAGATTGTCTTACCATTCTCCAGTATTGTCTCTGAGAAAGTGCTGCTCACACTACTCATAGCCACCCCCCCAAAAAAAAGAACCAGGAGAAAAAGAAGCTTTTCGCCAAATATGATCAAGCAATCCTGATTGTGTAGGATAGGCTGTTTTGAATATGTTTTCGTTGTAGGATGTTCATCTTTGTTTAATGTCTAGCACTCTATTAACTGGCGGAATAAGCAAGAACTCATCTATCTTATTTCATTGTAAATGACTTGCAAAGCGGAAAGAGAAGGTTCTACTGATAAAAATAACTTTGCTAAGCTGCCCAAGGTCTTTGCTAATTGTGCTAGAGCAGGGCGCTTTCATATTCAGGATGTGGAAGCACAGTGAGCTAATAGAGAGCTAGGAGATTATCCAATCCAATAGAGTATTAAGAATTCCACCAATTTTTAGATTTAAAAAGCCCTATTGAGACTGGGAGCAGCACAATACCCTTTTACCTTCTGTTGCATTTAGAAATCTAAAAAATGCCCTTTCTTGAGGCTGCAGCAAAGCAATTTCAGCCATGTCCCAAAGCAAATTTGTACATGAACACACAGTTATGACCTCCTGGCTACAATGTTTGGAATATAGATGAAGAAAAGACTTGTGTAGGCAGAAGTTGGGAAACATCTATGGTATGGGAGACATCTATTCTATGTCATTCTCATTCACCCATTTCAGTTACAAGTGTTCAGATGAGTCAGTCAACTCTTAATTATCCTATTCTTATATTACCTTTGGTGTGGTATGCCCTTAAACTTTTCTGTATCAGCATGGGTTAGCAGTAGGATCTGTTTGCC
The DNA here is from genome assembly GCF_964270895.1 of Podarcis filfolensis. NCBI lineage: Eukaryota > Metazoa > Chordata > Lepidosauria > Squamata > Lacertidae > Podarcis > Podarcis filfolensis. The sequence goes on along the minus strand of NC_139608.1, from coordinate 38,375,966 downwards.
ACTGACTATACTCTGTTCTGTGATTGGTATAAGCAAATAAGTACGTATTATGTCTTTGTGTACTTGTACCCATGGAGAAGAGTCATAATTCAAGTGATGAAGGATGCTCTATATGCAGCAGGTCTTAGGTTCAATCCCCAAGCTGACCCAGTAAAATGTTCTGATGTCACAGTGACAATATTGCATGGTGTCCTATTTAAAAACAACTCCTCTTAAGATGAGCTGCAATCTTTGTCCCATTTACAGAATTCATGATCAGGTCAAGTCTACTATCAGCTGCTTTCAAACTCAAGATGGGTATCTGTTAAACTGTTGCAAGACAGTCAGAAGAGAAATAAAGAAGACAAGAGAGGGCACATTCCTTAAACAGAAATGTTCAGTTTGTGGGGGGGCAGAATTAATGGCCAGATGCTCAATGGAATATATTCTTGTTACTCAAGTCTTAATTGACTAACTTACAAGAAAGCAGAAAATGACGTTTGGTCAAAGAAGAAAGTATAAATTCTCTTCTCTAGCTATGACAAGAATGGTAAAGAACTTTCAGAGTTTACTAAGGGAAATCTGCTGTCCCTTTCAAGTAGTTTTACAGAAAAACTTACAGCAAAACTTAACTGTAGAAAGACAACTGCTGTATTAACTACACTGGAACAAAGGAATGAAGAGTGGTGCTAGTGTAGCAAGAGGCTAACAGAGACTGTGGTGTCATCTTTATTTCCCAGGTGATAGTTGCCACATCCAATTCAGCTACACTCCAGCAATTTCATGATAATGCACAGCGACACCTGAAGATAGCATCGAATCACACCAGACCCCGTTTAGAATTCAGCATTTTTGGAGCAGTACAGAATTGTGGAGAATAAATTTGCCTTAACGCTGTGCTTGTGCAAAAGCAGTCTTCACATTTATTATTTTGTGAGAAGTTTACATGAAACAATAGGGTACCCTTGGGGGAGTACGTTGAGACACAGCATCATGTGCTAAATCATCTAACCAAATCCTGCCATGGCCTGCACCCAGGCAATCTCCAGGGAAGCCAGGCACTACAGGACTTTGCCCATTGTGCTTAAGACTTTCAAACAGAACAAGTTTAACAGATTAACATCGTATGCGGCTATTGCTAATTAACAGTTTGATAAAGAGTGTACCCATATAAGTAAATCTGTACTGAATTTAACCCAGCTCATGCCTCAGTTCAGAATGTATTTCTCTAATCTTAGCCCTGGTTTGGTGGCTGCTAGTCTGCCAAGGAAGGTTTCATGATTCTTAAGTGTAATGAAAGAAACTAAGGTGTACTTTCAGAAGCTGCCCTGTTTCTGCCCTCAAGTGTAATTCACATTTTTTTCTAGCCCCATCTGCCATTGCCAGAGATCCTTACTCCTTTCATGCATAAGAAAGCCAACAGCAAATGTATACAATGCATTTTAAACCCCTAGCTAGAGTAATGCAATCTCGTTTTATGCATTGTCTTCCTGCTATAAAAGCTATAAGTATGCTTAACAGTACAGCACCTGAGAAAACACTTTAATAACCCCCAAATAATACTTTTTTTAGTAAACTCTATGAACTAGAATTTACTAAATTTATAAAACAGAATGTTTTTCTTTAAAAATTAGCAGAATATCCTATATCTCCAGAAATGCTAAGAAAGGCTTTACCAGTTGTGATGCCCAGAATTGAGTTCCTCAGCATTTTGCCAAGAAATGCATTTTAATATAATTCATCATAATAAATATTTCATTTTTCTTCTCAGGGTGTTATTTTTATATTTTAAAGTACAATATCAGTTTATATAGTTGTTCATAATACACATTGTAATCTAAACGCTTTCTAAAAAGTGTCTATGTCAGAGTGTAGAAAACTTAGTAATGTGTTAGGATAGTGTTTAAAGAGCAGCATTCGACAACACAGCATAAAATAATCTAATACTGAGAGATATATCTGTACATATTTATATGTTCATTCTCACCAAGACTTACGGAAAGTGATTTAACCAATGTCAGAAAAACGATGTGGTCACAGCATATTGTTTGGGGAGGTCTTGCGATATATCCATCGGCACTTGACCCTGAAGTGTAATCTATTTCTGACTAAAACTAAACTCCCCCCACCCCAATCCTTAGGACTCAAAGGGCCACCATGCTTGAACTGATTCACAGAGCATCTCTCCCCAGAGGGTAACCTGCCTCTGTGCAACTAAAGCTGAGACGCAAATACATGAGGGGGTTTAAAGACCTGTCTTACTCACTGTACACTGTTCTATATGTTACATGAGAACTTTCAATGTGAATTGGAAGGACACAGTGAAAGGAAGAAAAAGTTTGACCAATTAGCTGTGACGTTTTCAAGTAGACTTTGATTAAACCAAAGTGTTTCAGCAGCTGGAATTAGTATCTTTTAGCTGGACACCTTAACAGGCATGGAAATGGTCCTTAAGCCAACCACGTCTGGACAAGTTTTTTTTTCTCCTGCCTTAATCACCATGGAAGGAGCCATAGTCCAACCCAGCAGGAAAGTTGCCCTTTTCCGAACTGATATTAATTTGGACCCAATTCTAAACTTAAATCTTAAACCATTACTGGCTCAGAGTAAGAAGAAATCAATAGAGTAGTAAGCTGAACAAAACCTTTACACCCCTATTACAGTACTGAGCTGGTTTCTACCATCCATGTCAATTCATGCACAATTATTTGACTTATGAAATTAAGTTCAGGTGTACATGTATTGAACATATGCACAGCAGAAAGGGTTGGGTGATTTATTTATTTTTACAGAAGCTGCTGGTATACCACTGATCAGCTGGACAGACTTTTCTAAATAATGGGCTCGTGACAGCTGTCTGCCATGAGCAGATGGCAAGGGCAGATTCACATAATCAGTTTTGCCATGGGTGTGTTCAAACCCCAGGCAAAAACATCTGGCTGGTTTGGAGAGAGAAAAACAAAGTTTGACATCATGAACCTATTTCAGGTTAGAAGCTCTTCAATCTATGCCATATCTTTGCAACCCAATCCAATTTGGCCTCAGTTGGTAACATATGAATCAATTTAAGTCAGACTGAAGACCAAATGAAGTTGGTCAATTGGCAGTGTAACAACTCACCCTAAAAAGATTTTAAATTCAGGCATCTTTATCATTCTTTCCCAACAGGATTATGATTAATAAGTGTATATTGTGCTTATTCTGGGAACCCCCTGAGTTACTCTGCAGCTTGCAAAAGGGTGGTGTGCATGCAGGTTATTTGAAAAGGGGGTACACTGACTGCAGAACTTGTGGGTCTTGGTCTCCTACATAAAATAAAAAAAACTAAATAAAGAAGGGCTTTGTTCACCCAAACATTTGGTGTGCTGATGAAAGGCTGCCTCCTTGCTCTGAAGGAGTAATTTGTAACTAATAGGAACAGCTCACAATTTGACCTGATTTTTGCAAATTAAGTGCACCATACCAAAATCAGGCACAGTCTAGAACTAAAAAATACGTCAAATCTGTAACTTTAAAAATATACAATAGGGCTCTTGAAAATTCAGTGGTTTGATTAGGATCAAACAACTAATTCACAAGTGACTAAATACTGTCAACTACATTCCTCTGTGGGTTGTCAAGTGCATTGGAAAAAAGGACCTGTCAGAAAAAAGCTAGTATAAATGCTAGAAAACCGGTATTGTTTTAAGTATGCCTAGCTAGTTTCCAGCTCAGCACTTCACACTGTGGTTTCTATGGTCTCAATCACTTCTAGTTCGCATTGTGAGGGTGATAGGAGGGGACACTCATCCGGTTCCCAGCTACTGTCTGGACTATAATCTTCTTCTGAACTTAGCTCCGCCCCTTCCTCTGTGTCCTCATCACATGACTCCATATAGTGAGCCCCAACAGCATTGATCCCAGAGTCCTCAGAGCTGGAGGGGGAAGAGCAATGATCTATTTTTGGTGTATTATTCTCTCTCAAAATTAAGGCATTGCGTGTGGTGACCTCCTGAGGCTTCGTTTTATTGGGGGGAGCAGGAGGTTGCCTCTGCACGTAACACATCTTCCCATTGATGCATTTCACACGGTAATTGTCAATAAAGAGGTCCGAGATGGTGCAGAACCGTGGGGAATCTGGGGGTAACGGTGGCTGGAAGACAGGTGCAAACTTCAAAAAGTGTTCCGTGAGCGAGACAGATATCTGAATGGTGTTTGTGGTTCCCCGAGGCCGAACAGGTATTTCTGTGCTTGGAAGTTGTTCTACTGGAGTCATAGGCTGATAGACGTATTTGCCTGTGAAGGATATGAAAAGATGAATTAGAAGCCACATTCAGCTGTGTAGGAACTAGGTCAGGAACAAAACGGGTATTAGGCCCTGAATATCAGTTGCTGAGAAGTAACGTAACAAGAAGGCTAGGAACATAGGAAGCTGCCTTATATGACGTACCAGTACGTTCACCTAGTTGAGTATAAAAGTATTTATATACTGTCATTAATAGACTAATATCTAGGCAGCGTACAGGAAAAAGTCATTTAAAATAGTAGCATTGTCTACAAAATGAGTGGGGTACCTTTTTAAAAAGTCAAGGGCTACATTCCCATTGAGGGGTGGTTAGGGGCTGCATACTGCTGGTGGGTGGGAACACTCCTCTCTACCCAACCCCCCTTTTCTCTCTCCTCTCTTCCACACCCACACCATATTGGCACCATTTCCTTCCAGCCACTTTCCTTCTATGCTAGGGTGTGGGAGCAGGCCTAGCCTTTTTCTCAGCCTAGCGCAGAAGGGAAGTGAGCTGCTAGAGCAGGAACAGAGCAATCTGTTCCTCCAGTGGCAGCTGACTTTCCTTCTTCGCTGGATGAGGGAAAGGGTTTTTTTTCTCACAGTCTAGCACAGAAGCAACGTATGTCACTGCTAGGCCAGTGGGAGGAGGGTGGAACCATTGCAGGCTCTGTGCCACACTAACTGGCAGCAGCCCTCGGAGGTCTTTCCCAGCCCTTCTTGAAAAAGCCAAAAATTGAGCATGGGACTTTCTGAATGCAAGTCACACAGGTTTCCATGAGGGATCTGCATAGCCACTGTGGGAAACAACCCTGATCTAGATGGTTTCTTGGTTTAATCCCTCTGGGCTCTTTCCACATTCTTATTTGTGGCTTATTTTTCTTCACAGTCAACTGAAAGCGAGCTTTCCATAAGTGCCATTTTCTAGGATAATTCTTCTACAGAAAAGCAATCAGAAGAAGTTTCCAGAATCATCAATGCATTTATTTTGTTTTCCCTACTACACAAATGTGTCTTTTGGGAGGGTGTTGCATTTTCCCCTTTGGTAGTATTGGACACAATTGTGGCTGCAGCTGGCAACGGAAGAAGTTTTAAAGCAGGATATGAAAGGACTCCAAAGCTGTGACTGCCACTGGCACTCTGATAATTCAGCTAAATAAGAAGAAAATAGGATTATGCTGGCTGTAAAATGGGCTCTTATGCTGTATTGAACAAGAAGCTTGAAAGCGCTGCTAAAGGAATCCATATAGAATTTTAAAAAGCAAAAAGACAGAGCTTTGTTGCAGTGAATGAGAAATCTGAGCCCAATTCAAAAACCCCAAAGAATAGAATTTAAATGTCTTCTAAAATGCATCATGAGCAGCTGTGTGACAGAAATGTTATAAACATGGAGGACTACTGTTGTGCTCAGATGCCACTGTGGTAAACACTCAGTGAAAACTTTCTACTGTTCTGGCCCACAACTAATTGGCTCTATTTTGAGACAGCGCTTTTCTTTCTCTGACTCTCCAGGTTCTCAGTAATGAATTACAAGCTAAACAAGTTGGCAAACAAAGCAGCCATGCCTTCGTTAGCATCTGCTTCCTTTTCCCATATATGCACTTGCTAGCACAGCTAACATCTTCCATCTTCTCCATCCTTCCAAAGCTCTTATTTTGTAAGCCCAAGGCGCAGACCTTATGAAAACCAGTAGTTATGCATTAATGTATCCTCCTAATTCCAGTCAATGCAAAATGATTGACAATTACCGGTATCTATTTTCAGTGCTAATCTGTGTCAATTACACACGTTAACCACTACAAACAGTGTAGAGCAAAAACATTAAGCAAATGCCTGACAACCCCAACCTATCTTTCACCACAGGGAGTTCTTGAGCTTCAGAATCTGGAGGCAAGTGTTGCGGGTGGACGCTGCATCCTAATAATGGCCATTCTACGATTACAAACATTTTTCAACAATAATGTTATCCCCATGTGTCTCTATTATGTTTTTTGCAGAGCTCTTGGGTAGAGGGGAAGTAGAAGACAGACATTTGGTCGTATGGAACCCAGGAATTCAGCTTTAGCTTCAGGTTGAGATAAGCGCATGCTTTGCAAAAATAAAATGTGTAGCTAGATTATGGGAGTTGCTCCCCTCCTGCCGGCAACAAATTCACTTCAGACCAGACTCAAGGCAACCCTGGAGCCCACCTCCATTCTAAAATTAATCAGGATAATAAAGCAAGTGCTAAATTAATCAGGATAATAAAGCAAGTCCTACTCCCATAAATTTTTTGTTCAGTATTGTGGACCCTATTTTATGAAACCGGACGCGGGTGGCGCTGTGGGTAAAACCTCAGTGCCTAGGACTTGCTGATCGTAAAGTCGGCGGTTTAAATCCGCGCGGTGGGGTGAGCTCCCGTCGTTCGGTCCCAGCTCCTGCCCACCTAGCAGTTCGAAAGCACCCCTAAGTGCAAGTAGATAAATAGGTACCGCTTTATAGCGGGAAGGTAAACGGCGTTTCCATGTGCTGGCTTGCCAGTTGCAGCTTCGTCACGCTGGCCACGTGACCCGGAAGTGTCTTCGGACGGCGCCGGCTCACAGCCTCTTGAGCGAGATGAGCGCGCAACCCTAGAGTCGGTCACGACTGGCCCGTACGGGCAGGGGTACCTTTACCTTTTATTTTATGAAACAGGCCACCCTCCCTGTTGCACTTCTGGCATCTACTGAAGACCTTTTACATTTCAATTGGCTTTTAAACCAAATTTTGATTTTATAGTTCGAATGCATTTTTATTTCTATTGCATGCCACATAGAGATTACTGTGATCAAATGGCATACAAACTGTAGAAGTAAAAATCATGTTCCTGGGCAGTCCTATTATTGCCTCTAGACCCTGATGTGAGGCTACAGCACTACCAATGCAGACCTGCTGAGGCCTTCCCAGTCCCTTACCTCAGGGACGTAGGCGCGAGGCTCAGAAATACTCCATACATGCATAATTCAGTCAGGGATGCTGGGCAATCATAGAAAATGAATGCCAGCTGGTTCAGATTGGGCCTTTAGGCCCTACTTTGAGGAAATGAACACACTAAACGGCAGGGTCTGAAGGCCTCAGGCTGTAATACAGATTTCTCTTTGTAAGTGAGGCCTCTCAGCCACTGGTAAGGAACACAAGTGAAGAGGGTGCATAGGGCTTCATTCATGGTGAGAAATTCTTAGCAGAGTCTGAAGTCTCCAATCTACACCATATACGCACAGTGGCGTAGCGTGGGTTGTCAGCACCCGGGGCAAGGCAAGTAATTTGCGCCCCCTAACCCGTGGATTTTAGCACTTGAGTCTCTTCCACTAGATTAGCGTGCCCCCCCCAGATGTTGCGCCCGGTGCGGCCGGCCCCCCCTGCACCCCTCACGCTACGCCACTGTATACACAGAGCCCAGAACTCCAGGCAGGAGTTCGGATGATAATTCTGGACACCCAAGAACACTCAAGAAAACAATCTATTCGCTTTTGATTATTTCTAGATCCTACTTGAGTTGTGTTTGCTCATCCTTATTCAAATGTTGTTTCCCATCAGATAAGCCGCTACCATTGCATAGGCATGATGTAGGTGAATCATATACCTTACTTGAATTGCTTGAGACACTCAGCAACATTTTAGAGGAGGGAGAAAGTGGACCGAAAACTATTTGCATCAAAAATCTAATAAGATGTTTAAGAAACATGAAACCGTCAGTATCAGATGCTCTTATCAAAACAGAAACAGTCGCTAAATCTATGCTTTTCAATGTGGCCTGGGAGGAAATGAATGAATGCATGAACTACCAACAAGACTTCTGCTTGTGCAATGGGACTTTTCCCCACCTTGCCTCCCCTGTGCATTCCCAAAATTTGCTCCAGATGCCATGTGGGGGTACAGTGAAACGAGAGGGGGAAAGTGCTCTGTGCAAGGAGAATCCTAGACCTATGCTGGATTCTACCTATAGGCTACAAACTGAAGTGAGCTCTAGAGAGTAGAAACACCTTCAAGGTTCTTTTCCAACTTTTTATTTTTATTTAATATTCTATTTATACACCGTTCAACTTTATTTTAAGGACTGTGTGGTTCCCTCCCACTTTGAGAGTTGTTTTAACAATAATCAAGCAGTGTATAAATTTTACGAACTAAATAAATATATCCTCAGAACAATACCTGTGTGAGAATGATTGACACACAGTTCTTCAAGTGAGTTTCATGGCCAAGAAAGGAGATAAGTCTCAGTCCTTGACCACAAGCACTTTCCTGTTGGACAAGCATACTCAGTCCTTATTGGGGGTGTGGATTCCCCCTTGAAGTTTTATTTCCTAAATATTTTTTTGTACTCATGCAGATCTTGGGAGTCTCCCTCATCTGCTGTTACTTCCCTCTTGTGCATGACCAGTGCTGTGCTGCCTACATAAGCAGAACTGAGATTGCTATTAATATACAGGATTTTAAAAAACCCAAAATCAGACACCTAATATTGAAACCAATGCAATGATACCAAATAGGCAGGTAAAACACTGAGTTGCTGACAACTCTGTTCACATGTAGGTATTTGCCATGTGGGTTAAACGTAACCTGTTATTTCTTCCAAGTAAATTGGGTTGCACAGAATGTATGTTTCATGTTTTATTTCCTAATATCTTTTAAGCAAACTTTCTGAGAAGTAACTGTCATTGAAAGCTGTGGGACTTATTTCCAAATAATAGATTTAGGGCTGCAATACAGGAAATGCTAAATTTAAAATACTCCAAAATAATGACTGGCTCCTGCTATGTTGCAGAACACTATAGATCAAGATGTTTTGATTAGAGACTGCAGACAGGAGATATGGGATATGTTTTTGATTTTCTTGCTGGCTCACAATCATTACTCAAGGAAACTAACCCATCTGTGCCTCCAAACGCACCAACTGTGGAAGGCTGATAATACCCATCCTTCCAAGACACACAAAGGTGACTCAGAATAGAAATTATCCCTGTGCAGAGCTGCTGTATTCATACCCCAGGACTGGATGAGTTGGGGACTGGGGTACTAACTAGTTCTACTCTCTTTTTTTTTAAATAAGATATTTATTAAGATTTTTTAAAGTCTTACAATAAAAATGAAAAAATAACAAAAATACAAAATAAAAATAGTTAAAAACACACAGATTTTCCATTGCTTATTTTCCTTTAGCTTGTTTCCCGGACCTCCTCATACCTCCCTTTTTTGTATTCCACTTCAAATTGTTGGTTCAGCAAATCCTTACCATTAGATTTTTACCTATTTATAACCCTTTTTTCATATTCTCTTAAAGCATTACAGCTGGAAACCACTTAATTTCTATCCAACATCATTCTAACATTCATTAATTTTACAATATTTCTGTAGATAGTCTTTGAATTTCTTCCAATCTTCTTCCACCGACTCTTCTCCCTGGTCTCGGATTCTGCCAGTCATTTCTGCCAATCCCATATAGTCCATCACCTTCGTCTGCCATTCTTCCAAAGTGGGTAGATCTTGTGTCTTCCAATACTTTGCAATGAGTATTCTTGCTGCTGTTGTAGCGTACTAGTTCTACTCTTACTTGGATAGACAATTCTAGGTGATGCTGGGGAAAGACTGCTAGACTGCTTGGCACTTGTGTTTGGGGGGTCTCCACAGGGTGCTATTCTATCCTCCATGCTGTTTTATGTTTACATGTAACAGTTAAGTTACATGTCAGTGGAGGTTTGAGGATATGGCTAGTACTGGCTTATCTGTCTAGGTGAGCAGCGTTCTGTCCATTCTGGAGGGAGTTGCACTCCTCCTAAAGTATTATATACAAAATTGGTTCATCTTATGTCCCTAGAAGTGCAGGTTGCCTCCGTAGCACCTTTTTCCAGTTTCTATTGGTGTACTAACTATGACTCTATCTGGACAGGGACAACCAAGCTTCAGTTTTTCATGTCCTGATATCCTCCCATTTGTCTTCAAAGGCAGACCCATGCACAATACACTGCAATACTCCAATGTGAAACTTCAGTTAAATCGGAACACAGCAAGACTGCTAACTGGAATTGGAGAGCATGAACATAGCATGCTGGTGCTTTCCTGGCTTCAATGGTTTCCGGTCTATTTCCAGGCCCAAGTCAATGTGCTGTTTTTTTGACCCTGAAAGTCCTGCATGGCATGGAAACAGAGTACCTGGAGGGTCATCTACCTAGATCTCAATAACCTTCTGAGGCTGTTTTCTCTGGGCGCTCCTGCCAGGTTATGTGTGACAGGTGACTACTGGAGAAAGGGTCTTTTCTGTAGTGGCACCTCAGCTCTCTCAGCACCCCAGAGAGCCTCACTCGATGCCTAGCTTGGTGTCATGCTGACACCAAGTAAAGCCACTCTTACTTTCCCAGCTCCTTCTATCAGTTCCTGTTATCTGGGCTTTAGGTATGTATGTGTTTTATTGATCTATTTATTTTTCATCTGTTTTTTATCTCAGTCTTAAACTGTCCTGAGAAAATGGTTCAGCACATCATAGAAATATTTTAAGCGAAAAAAGCAAAGTAGGCTGATACTTGTGCGGGTAGCTTTTCACAGTATTTGAAGCCAAGAGTTAATCTTTGCCTCTGCAGATTTTTTGCCTACTGTATTTGCCATGCTCTTCTTCCAAGGGCCTCGGAATGACTTGCATGTGGTCCCCAGGTGGTCTCCTATCCTGGCAGCATCCAAGGTCAGGCTCGCTTAGTACTCAGAAACAATCAGATACACAGCATCTTTGAAACTCTCAAAGGTTTCATGAGCAAGAAATACTGCAGCTTTGTCAGCGGCCCCTTATATCACTATGTTTATTCAGAAGGCATATGTTCTACTAGTAAATGCACAGAAAATGGCAGGGGTCCAAGACAGATCACATACTATAGTATATAATTATAACCTACTTCCCCAAATGTATGTCTATGAAAGTAAGCATGCTAGTAGGAATTTCAAGAATGACGGGAAATGCAAGTGTTCGATTTCTGAAAGCAGACGTACGAAGGCTCACATTTATATATATATATAAAAAATGCATCCTTTGACCTGGAAACTCTGTCTCCTAATTCCAGGTGCGTTGAGACTTGTTGCAGCTATTGAGTGGCAAGGGAAATGTAAGCTGCTGCAATTTACTCTCCTTTATTAAACTTAACATGCCCGTGAATTGTAAAAATGTCCCAGGATGCAAGACTGACTCAAATTAAGCCACAGAAACAATTCTTAGCTTTTAACAGAAGATTATTCACAAAGTCATTTGTCCTGTACAAGTAGCTCTAGACAGGCTTGAGCATGTTCCAAAGAAAAGGCTTAACTAATACAATGCAGAAAAGAATCTCAGTTTGGTGGTGGATTTACGGTCTACGACCCCTATGTGCCAGCCCTTTTGGAGCTCAATCCATCCACCTAAATAAACGTGACTATGTTCAAAAATGTGACAGAGCTAAATGCATAAGAATGATTTCATTAATGATATCTTGTGGTTGTGCACAATGACATTGAGAACACACTGGTCTAGTATTCTTGAAAAAGCTAACATAAGGCAGCATCCTGTGAAGCTATGGAAATATCACCTCTATAAACTTAGTTTGCTTATGAATCCCACCAACGTCACTTGATTATTAGTACTTGAGTATAATAAAAGGAAACAAATCTTTGTGGAATAATCTGTAAATGAATGTTATTTGAAAAAGGCATACAGAAAACTCTTGTTTTGTTCAAAGCACACCTGACTCCCACAAGCCTTATGTAATTTGACATAAAAAAAATGAATTGTGCCTAGGCTTTTAAAAGCAGCCAAGGTAATTAACCCTGACCAGGTGAAAACTCAAACACTGTCTGATGCTTAGAAGGAACCGTAAGCATTAACGGCTATATTAGAAGAATGCATTTATTTCTAAGGAAAGAAATAAAGTGCTTTGTTCCATCACAAACACCATCAGCAGAGCTGCGCTTTCTTTGGGGGAAATGGATTTGCCCTTTTTCCATTAGGAGCAGGTAATTCAATATCACCACTGTGGCCCAATCGCAAGTAAGTACATGCATTGTGTGAGAGCTCATACTAAAGTGCCAGAAAATTGGGAGTAGCTGCTCTGTAATGAAAGTAACACGTAACATCACATTGCAGAAAACCGATAGCACCCAAGCCTTTGCTGGTCAGCTGCTCTACCAATTATTTCATGGCTCAAGGGAGAGGCTTAACCTTTCAGATTCCAGAAAGGTCAGTGGTGGTGAAAACAAGAAGTCTTGTGGCACTTTAAAAGATACCAATTTTATGGTTGCTCTTGTGGGCCAGACCCATCTACAGTGCTTGTATGAAGTTAACATACACAAAAGCACAAAGGAGGAGAACTGTGAGCAGTAAATCAGTATCTGCATTTGCAAAACGGTATACTAAGGAAGAAGTAGAAGACCTGGCCCTCACAAGAGCAACATACTTGATAGCAACATATCATTCTAGGAAATCAAGCTAGAGACTTGTTTCCCATATTTGGATCAAGAGCTCCTCCATACAATGCTTTTGTTTCTTCCCAGAAGTAGGTGAAGATGACTTTCATAGCTCTCATTTGTTGCAGACATGACAGGTCTTTTTGCAGCAAAAAGAACATTTGCTCACATGGTATAATCAACCTAATCAATCATTTCCACTAATGTGCAATTACATTGCTACCTCATTATTGTAAACAGATCTCTACCAGTTTCCTTTAGACAGTTATTGGAGGATATATTTTTTGTCTAGAACCAGTAGAAGCTTAACAGCTTGTTCCTTTTTTTATACAGTGGTACCTCGGATTAAGTACTTAATTTGTTCCGGAGGTCCGTAGTTAACCTGAAACTGTTCTTAACATGAAGCACCACTTTAGCTAATGGGGCCTCCTGCTGCTGCCACGCCGCCGGAGCACAATTTCTGTTCTCATCCTCAAGCAAAGTTCTTAACCTGAAGCACTATTTCTGGGTTAGCGGAGTCTGTAACCTGAAGCGTATGTAACCTGAGGTACCACTGTATAAGATTCAACACATACTTTGGATTTTGTATTCTTATCTATGCTTTTTCTAACACCAGATTAAACATGAGTGGTACAGCGGACAGGATACTATTGTTTTGTACCTACTGGGACAGGAGGCATAAAAACTCCCCTAGGAATTAAAGCAATGAGAAGATATTAAGAGAGAAACTTTTTCCTTCCATCATGGCAGATATTAAGCTTGGGGATTCTGGTTCCCCCTGCCAACACACATACTTTAAGAAGGTCATATGCAAACACCATCCAAAAGAAAGAATCCCCTCCTATAAGATGGAGTAGATTTAACCTATGGAGACTGATACAATTAACAGGCAATACAATCCTATACTTGTCTACTCAGAATTAAGCCCCAGTGAACTCAGTGAGACTGAATTCCATTTATATACAGTATAGGATTGTAGCCTCAGATTTTTAAAAATTGGGTGACAGCTCAAATATGTGCATGAAGATAGGTAAGAATCTATCTGTAACTTATGCATTGTATCTAATGTTGGTCCTACTTAGAGCAGACTCACTGGAAATGTCTTAATTTAGTTCCATTAATTTCAATGGATCTACACTTAATACAACTTGGGCACAACTCTCTGTCTATGCTATCCTAAAGTCAAACACCAATCCTCTCCAATCATATCACTGATTTTAAAGAGAGGAATGTCTTCATTGAATAATAGGATTAAAGAGTTGGAAGGGTAATCTAGAGCAACCCTTTGCAATGCTGGTTGTTAAACTCATCAAAATATTAGTTTATTTACATTTTTAAAAAATCCCAGCAAAACATGTTAGAAACAAGTCAATAGGTTGAGCTCAAAAAGAGTTCTTTACTAATTGAGCAGTCTGTATGCATCCCTGCCTCACAGCATCAAATTCTGTTGCTAATTTGAAGGTATCTAACCGTGAAATAAACAGAGCATTCTTTTTTCTGCTTCTATTGATCCCAGCATTCCAGTTTACCTTTGAACCTCTGTAATGTTGCTCACATATGAAAAGCGCTTTCAGCTTCTGTTTTTCCCCCTAAATCACCACCTTTCTTAACTTGGAGGTTCATGTTTTTCAAAAAGGATACTCAATAATGAATACAGCTACAAAGTAATAAAAGTTACACTCCAATTTGGGAAAAGCTTACAGAGAAGACTCCACTGTTGAGCTAAGAAAAAGGTAAAGGTAAAGGTACCCCTGCCCGTACGGGCCAGTCGTGTCCGACTCTGGGGTTGCGCACCCATCTCGCTTAAGAGGCCGGGGGCCAGCGCTGTCCGAAGACACTTCCGGGTCACGTGGCCAGCGTGACAAGCTGCATCTGGCGAGCCAGCGCAGCACACGGAAACGCCGTTTACCTTCCCGCTAGTAAGCGGTCCCTATTTATCTACTTGCACCCGGGGGTGCTTTCGAACTGCTAGGTTGGCAGGCGCTGGGACCGAGCAACGGGAGTGCACCCCGCCGCGGGGATTCGAACCGCAGACCTGATGATCGGCAAGTCCTAGGCGCTGAGGTTTTACCCACAGCGCCACCCGCGTCCTCCAGCTAAGAAAAGACACAGACAAAACATGGGATAATTAAGCCCCCTATCCAACAGAATCACATGCATAAGTAACACTTATGAAAATAAAAGGTACATTATTCACAACATAAGAAAAACCAGAAGAGATTTAAGATTAAGTAAAAGGTGTAAGGTAGAAGGGAAAACAATGGATGGGGATATTTGGGAGACAGCATTTTAAACTAGATCTTCAATTTAAAGTGTCAATATCTCAATGAGCCATAATTCTGCCCATATTACTTGCGCAGGTTTGAGGCTTGTCTCTGTGCTACCCTTCCTTCAAGAGCTAGCTCCAACATTTCCACAACTTATCTCTCAATTAGCAGGGTGCATTTAGATTTACAGGCTAAATGTGTAAACCATTTTGCAACAAGTGCCCTTAGCAATGGCAGCATTTCAATAAAGCCTAGGGAACTGGCCATGTTTTGTAGTACTTTGGTGATGAAAAGATTATCTGGGTCTTTTCCAAAATAAAATAGAAAAGCTTGTAACTGCTGATCTCCTGCCAAATGAAAAAAGTGAAGAGGTCCATAACACATGTATTAACAAAACTCACAACTGGCCAATACTACCAGCTTTTACCATGAAATATAACTCCAAACTTTCAAAATTATAGGTGCTCAATACATGCTTAATCTAATCACCTGTTGAGTTAGTCAAACTGAAGTGTAACGATGCACTGGACTACTTTTGTTTGTGTATTGTATTGCCTATTTCCAGGATCCATTTACCTTTTATGGATTATAAATTAAGCTTTAAATTGGCAGCAAGGTGTAAACACAGGTAAGCATATGATTTATGGGCCTCTAAGGCTTCCTGGAATTTGTAATATGAGCAGTCACTCAACAAACTGAAAGTCTCCAGCTCATTTCCAAGAGTTGAGATAGCTATAATATTTAGCCCGAGGGTGAACCACAAGTTCATGTTCTAAACATACACATAGCCAAATTTTACATATAGTACTTAGCCCTTATTTTAACTGAGGTATCATGCATTTTCACCATTTATGCTTCCATGTTATGTGCACAAATCTTTGAGGATAGGATTCTCCTCATAAGATGGAGCTTTCATATGCATAATGACAAGATATATGGCTTCCTATCATATACAACAGTCTAGTCAATATTGTATAGCAAAAAATGCTTGAAAAAGTAGACCTGGGAACTTCCAGACCCCTCAGTAAGGCACACATGTTAAAGGAACTCACTTGCTGGATCAGATTAAGGTCCACTTAATCCAACATTCTTTTATCAATGGTTACCAGCCATCATACATGTGTACCCTACACATGAAGGCGATAATATGCTCCTGAGGTTTGCTTCTAGCAACGTGAAGTCAATTGCCTTTGAACATGGGAGATTTCATTACAGTGTGATGGACTTATCCTGCATGAATTTGCAGAGTCATTTTTTCAAAGCCCATGATGCCGGTGGCTATCCCAAAATCCTGTGGTAGGGTATCATTTTGTCTATGTTGAGCCCATTGCCATTTTCATTGTTATTCCCCACCGCCTTTGGATCCAAAGAGGCATCCATGTCATGTAAATTCCAATTCATTACATGTTGTCACAATTTATGCTGCCTCCTTTCTGAGGTCTTCAACCCCCATATTCATTATTTGCCAATAATGAATGCAAATGAGATTCAAGTTATCTAATTTTACCCACAAGTTAGTTACAGGAAGAATAGGAAGTCATGGAACAGTTACAAATTGTTGGGAGTATAGAAGGTCATCTAGTCAAGAATCCCTTCCCCAAGCCACAATATTCTATGTAATATAAAGCATGCGATATGAAAAGAACATTTTGTTCAAAGATTGCCATAATAAAGGACAAAAGTGGTAAGGACCTAACAGAAGCAGAAGACATCAAGAAGAGGTGGCAAGAATACACAGAGGAATTATACCAGAAAGAAATGGATGCCTCGTACACCCCAGGTAGTGGGGTTGCTGACCTTGAGCCAGACATCCTGGAGAGTGAAGTCAAATGGGCCTTAGAAAGCACTGCAAATAACAAGGCCAGTGGAAGTGATGGTATTCCAGCTGAACTATTTAAAATTTTAAAAGATGATGCTGTTAAGGTGCTACACTCAATATGCCAGCAAGTTTGGAAAACTCAGCAGTGGCCAGAGGATTGGAGAAGATCAGTCTACATCCCAATCCCAAAGAAGGGCAGTGCTAAAGAATGCTCCAACTACCGCACAATTGCACTCATTTCACACGCTAGCAAGGTTATGCTTAAAATTCTACAAGGAAGGCTCAAGCAGTATGTGGACCGAGAACTCCCAGAAGTGCAAGCTGGATTTAGAAGAGGCAGAGGAACCAGAGACCAAATTGCAAACATGCGCTGGATTATGGAGAAAGCTAGAGAGTTCCAGAAAGACATCTACTTCTGCTTCATTGACTATGCAAAAGCCTTTGACTGTGTCGAACTATGGCAAGTTCTTAAAGAAATGGGAGTGCCTGATCACCTCATCTGTCTCCTGTTCAGCCTCTCTTATAGTTCAGAAGTTCTTTGTGGTATTTAATATCAAGCCATGTTACTGCAATTTAAACCCAAGGCTTCCTTTCTACTCTATTAGCCTAAAGTAGAAAATGCTTTCCCAAAAGCCAAGACTTCAAAACCAATTCTGAGAGTTTAAATGAGGGTTAGAGCAAGGTCATCTTTCCTGGTTACATTTGTCAATGACAGTAGCGCCCCTGCAATTTGTAATACAAGAACTTGCACTTTTGTCCAGTTTTGAGAAACGTGTGTATACAAATACACCAAAGAATTATTGAGAGCATCCTTATCCACACAAAGGCATGTAAACTTGTTTTGAATTAAGATTTTGATGATGTGCGATTCTCTCTCGAGTGGAAAATCCATATATTTCTGCTAATTCACAGTTCCCACCCCTCTTTTCATATTCTACAATAAAGTTATCAGCTCCCATTTTGTGATTGATTCTGCTAACAATTTTAACAGGGTTGAATATGACCTCAATCTGTTCAGATTAATCACAAGAGAAGAAGCAACTTGATTACAAAACTTTAAACACCTGTCCCAGGAGATGCTATTTGATTGTAGAGGGCTCTTTCAACATATCAAACAGAAAATTTAAAGATACATTCAAGGAGCGGAATGTGAAATTATTATTTTTTTTAAATCAAGATAGAAATAAAATGCCACTTTTTAACAGTGTGGATAATTAACTACCGGAAAAGATTAAGAAGAAGTGCAGGTGGCATATTATACTGCAGCCTGAATAAAGCATCACTATAATTCATCTACAAGTGAGTCAGGCTGGCTAGTAGTAATAAATATCCTCAAGTGAATAAATTACTCTGTGATGCTCTCTGGGCTGGGCTATGTGGTCAGAGTGGTCCCTGCTAGCCTTGAAAACCATGCACTCTGACAAAGCCCATAAACTCTCAAGAAAATTATCAGCTCAGACAATGTTGCACATGCAGAACACAGCTACTCCTTCATCGGTCCTCAAAATATCCCTTATCAACTAATGTACCACTGGTAGAAAATTATTACTATCTGATGCCTGTGAAACTTAAAGAGAATGATGAGCTATGGTCTAAGAAAAATGGCAAATGTCTATAATGACTGGATTTCACTTGGCCAGTCCATTTTCCTCACAAAAATAAAAAGGGGTTCTTTAAAAAAAAAAGAGTTCAGTCATATGTTCAGAATTAGATGTCTACTCTTTAGCTGACTTTCCCAAGGTCATCTAGCACCAGTAGGTCAATATCAGATAATATTTCAAAAAGCTATTTCAGGAGATGTATAATGTGTGTGATGTTGCATCCTGCTGTTTTGCATTTACAAAAAAAAGAGAGAGCTTAATTGAAAAAAACTATTACAGAGTTCTGAAGCAAAAATCAATGCACTGTGCAAAATTAATCCTTCTATGTGAAGGTTTGATTTTAATCCTTGATATTGTTCCACATCTGTTCATGCCTGCCACTTGAGCAATCCAGGCCTCCCTTCTCTTCCATCATAGAGATAAAAGAAACAGATGTCAGCTGTGGAACAGATCTTCTCAGGGCCAATTCACACAACCAGTGGAAATGATAGTGAACACATGATAGCTATCACATTCAGTTTGCCTGCCACTAACAACTATGTTCACATACTAAGAATGTCTGTGATAAATTGGTTGTAATGGTTTGGTAATATGGTATGATATCTATGTACAATGTCATTTTTATTTCAGTTGGTATCGTTTATCACCAAATTGTTTGATTTTCTTAGATGCCTTAGGGACACAACTACTAACATTAAGAAAAAAATACTGTAAGATGCTCTGAGCCCAAGGGATAGAAAGAGGAAGAAAATGAAGAAAAATACAAAAACATTTTAACAGACTAGTATTTTTCCAATTGTCTGTTATTTAAGTAAGCATAAAGAGGAGGGAGCTATGGAAGTCAATGTCACTGCTACCAAAATTCACACCATATTACATAATACTATGCCCTTGGAAGGCATATGTGGCACTGAGAAAATTTGATGTGCCCCTCATAATAATGCAGAAATGTGCATTATCTAGAGAATCATAATGTTTTCAAGACTAAAATTTCAAACATCTGAACCCAATCTAAAATGCCACAAGATTTGCTGCCTTGGATTTTAGGGAACAAAAATATGCTATTAGCAAGGCTAAACCCCCAAAAGAACCAAGGTGTCAAAATGGACCTGGGGGTTTCCTTCAGTTATGTGCACCAAAGGGAGGAAAACCTCCTTACAGATAAGCCAGTATGCCACTAGAGATACTGTAGGAAAAATAAAATGTTTACGGCTAATTCATATGCCATTCCATCTCATATTGTGGACATTCCATTATATATATTCTAATGACTCAAGCAATAAATCCATGGCTGTGAAGTTAATTCACATACCAAAAAAAGTTACTCTTCCCAGCCCCATAGGTTACTCAGTCTAGGAAACTCTCCATACTTTTGCTTGTCCTGTCATTTTCCCCTTGGGAAAACCCGCTCTTCACGGCTGAATCGGAGCAAACATCAGTTGGGTTTTCCATGGATGGACGTTTGCTCTGATTCAATAGTAAAGAGTGGGTTTTTCCAAAGAAAAGCGTCAGGGCAACCGAAAGACTGCTTGGCCCTATGCTTTCTAGGCATGGGATGAGTGGAGTGTGGATGAGCCCTAGGTCCACCTATGAAGTCTCTTTCCATTGCCCATTGAAAAGATAAGTATGTTCCAGCTTGGTCATAGCTACCATTTACTGTTCCCAAGCACACAAAAATAAAATTGAGAGGCTCTGCAATAATATAAAATTGCTCCCAAGGCAACAGTCACTTTTTTTTTTTACCAAGAAGAACAATTGTAATTAGCTATGCTCAGTATCTCCTTGCCCACATAACTAGGGGTAGGCAATATGGGTTATTTGCCAAGGTTGTATATACATAAAGGCCAGAGGTTAGAATAGAAAGGCATGATACTGCTTGCCATAAAATATATAGGAAAACAATATATTGAGACCCCCAAATTGTGGTATGTTGAAGCTACAAAAACTGACATTTATAACTTTGCCATAAATCATAATGGCAAAATGGCTGCTCATGTTGTATACTGAAAATTGCTTTTATTTTCCAAAATCTGCTCATACACCAATCTGAGAAAGTAAGACTGCCAATTAATTTTAATACATTAGTAGTGTACACATATGTACTGATTACCCATTTCCCGCATCTCGAGGTTACAAGCCATTTCTTAAGTAATAATATATTTAAATATGCAATATTCCCAAGGGGAAACAAATACAGAGCCTGTGCTAAATTAATAAGGAGTTTATAATTGTTTGCACTGGTTTTCCTGGAGGTGAAAAAGAAGAAATCCAGGGCAGACCTTAAATTACCTTTAAAAAATGCTGGCATCAAAGTAGAGAAAGACGGAAAACGACAGCTACTACTAGTGGAACTTTTCATTAAATACTGTAATCATAAACTGCCAATTTTCACTTAGGGACTAATCAGCTAAGCGAGCAGGTTCAGGAAGAATTGTGTGGGGTGAACTCTGCAGGCCACTGAACTCATGCCCCCTCTTGTTGCTCTGTGCCCACTGCTGTGTCACAATTCTGCTCCTTCACCAAAGACTGAAAATAAACATGCCACCTCATTCTGGAACTCCAAAGGTGGGGACTGAATCCTTGATGAGCAGCGGGACCCCTAGATAAAGACGTTCAGCTGCCTAATTTTGTATTTATTTGATTTTATACATTTCTATGCTGCCCTTCATCTGAGGATTGAAGGGTGGTTTACAATATAAAAATACAAAATATAATTTGTCTAGCCAAGCCTTTGTGATCTTATGGATTCTTATGATATTTATGTCCTCAATAATGACTCAATTTTCTCCCTAAGAACTTTGCTTCCCACTTCCTTTCCAGCCCTGTTTCTCCATTGGCAAAAAATCTCAGCAGACTCGGAGTATGTCAACAAAGAAATCATTGGTTTAGCACTAATAAATGGGGCAAGTCCTAGAAATGAGAGATGGTCCATTTGGAACCAAGGAAGCTGCCTTCTAAAAGACCACTGTGCTATCCAGTTCAGCACTACCTACACCAGGGATGGGGAATCTTTTTCAGCCCTAGGCTCACATTCCTTTTTGGGCAACCTTTGGAGGGCTGCATGCCAGTGGTGGGCAAAACCAGAGGCCAAAGTGAGTGAAGCAACTCATGTAATATTTACTCACATCCTCCATCCTCCATCCAGAGAAGCAAGAGGCATTGACTGAGGTCAAGGACCTTTGGAGTATGGAGAACCAGTGAGAGGTGTAGCATAGGGAGTTCAGAAGGCCAGACAGAGGGGCCCTACCTGTGTTTCACTTTCACTGGAAAAGGCTCCTGAGGGTTGCAGGGCCTTTCCTGGCCCTACCTGGAGATGCATTAGGTCCAGTCGTGATCGACTCTGGGGTTGCGGCGCTCATCTCGCTTTATTGGCCAAGGGAGCCGGCGTACAGCTTCCAGGTCATGTGGCCAGCATGACTAAGCCGCTTCTGGCGAACCAGAGCAGCACACGGAAACGCCGTTTACCTTCCCGCCAGAGCGGTACCTATTTATCTACTTGCACTTTGACGTGCTTTTGAACTGCTAGGTTGACAGGAGTAGGGACTGAGCAACGGGAGCTCACCCCATCACAGGGATTCGAACCGCCGACCTTCCGATCGGCAAGCCCTAGGCTCTGTGGTTTAACCCACAGCGCCACCCACGTCCCTCTGCAACTAGTACCAACTCATTAATTCTCCATGTCTAGGATGAGTGCTGTTACCTTCTGACTTGCAGGGACAAAACCCTTCAACTGCAGATATGTCTTCCTGGGACAAATAGCTTTGAGGGAATTTTCTTTAGGATCATGGAGCAGAGGGAAAGGGTTAAGACCCCTCCACCAGGACTATAGTCGCAATCCAAATTAGGAGGCCCAGAGCTATTACTGTACTTTTCCGTGTATAAGACTAGGCTTATTTACTAAAAAATAATGTTAAAAGGGGGGCTTATACATGGGGGACAATCTCCCCCCATTTTCTGAATTTTGAGTCCCCGTCTTATACACGGAAAAAATACAGTATTTTTTTTAAAAAACATAACACTCAAGCAAATGCAAATATATATTTAACATAATGTTCAGTTTGGCCCTCCGAGTGCCATTCTGTCCAATCCTGATATAACTTTGGCTGGATTCCCTCCACTGCAAATGGAAAGGAGTGCATTGTTTTAATGGTTATCTGCACAGAGTCCTTGGAAATTGCTAAGAGCTCTTTAAGATCAGTTATATCTTAAATACAGACGGGGGTATTTCTACTGAAATCTTGGTCAATCCTGATATTGGAGAAAGCACCTGATCAGGCTGTGATCGTACTGATGTGCAAGTGGGAGAATCAACTTATCCACTTGATTAGAAGCACTAAAGCAGCAGATTCAAAAAGGCATAACAGTGTGCTTTACCAACAGGAAACCAAAAACATTATTAGAGAGCATTTAGTGAACACTAATGTGTATGACATCATTAGAGCTTTAGTGGAGCACTGTTCTACTCAGCAACAGCCTAATTTTGTAAGCTGAAACAGCACAAAGGGGTAAGGTGGGTTTAAGAATGATGGTGTCCATATAACTCAGGGTGTGGAGTTGTAGTTCATCCTAACCATGTCCACAGTCCCAAGTGAATTTTAGTTTTATTGCCATTTGTTAGCAAGTTGATGCATCACTAGGGCCTCCAAGATGAAGGGGTAGAAAGCAAAACCCAATGAGATCAAAGAAAGGGAAAGGTAAGGCCTTTAAAACGTACAAAAATATAGATTTGGACAAGAAGTACACACCATTAGTTGATAGCTTGACAATTTATTGTGGAGCAAGCAGTTTTCAAAAGGAGATACAACAATCCTCTAAATTTACAAATGAGATATAGTTTAAAAACAGAAAATGACAATGAATCCTACCCTAATATATAAATTTCCTCAGGTCACAAGGACTGGGACATGAGTCATGATGCTTTGTGAACGGAGAGAAAACCCCACAGAGACTTGGATGGGAACAACAGGATGCTGAAGCAGAAAACTGAAATGCAATTTCTCCGTTGTAACAAGTCCAATGCATCTACCTCTCAGTTTTCTGGCTGTAGATAATGAAATGGCCACATCAGGCAACTGAGATTTGCTGTGTGACTTGTTCCAGATAGATGGTGTGGCACTGAGTTTCATGACAACTATACCAATAAAAATGGGAAGAAAGAGCAAATCGTTTATCATCTATTTTCTTCTGCATGGCCTGCCCTTCACTCTGGGTCACCTCATATCATTCAATAAGGTGTTTCTAGCTTGGACAAGGGAGGGTTGTGTGTGACTAAACCAAAAAACCAAAACCTTAATTGAGAATGAATACATTTTAACTAAGCCATTCCTTAGTACATTTTAGAAGCATTCTTTGGGCATAGATTAAATTTCAGGTTGCCAGGGAAGATCCTTTAATAGCTTGGAAACGAGATAGCAATAAGATTACAGGCTCTATTAAATGCAGCTCCATACTATAAGAGAATAAATAACAGAAACCACCAATTTTTAAAACCACTATGAATCAGCAAGCCTAGCCTGAGACAGCAAGCCCACAAAAGAAGGTATTTCTGATGGGTATTTCTGATCTTTCCCCAGGGAGGCACGCCTAGTGCCATCTTTATCCAGGTTTAGGCACCAGGCAAAGAATTTTCTCTTATTTACTGAGGTTTTTGGCTCTTGATTTGAAGGGTGGTAGCATGGCCTCTTTGGGTAAAACAGGACCTGTAGTCTTGACTTTTTGTTCAGCTGTGTTTTTTAGCCTTTTATTTGTACTACTGTCTTTTTAGGGTTTGGGGTTGTTGTTTTTTTGGTTCTTAGCTGATTTTAGCATTAAGTCACTCAGCCTCACTTTGTAAGAAATCCAACTAACAAATACAATAAAAATGACAGCCAAACTAAACGCCTTGCTTCAACCACTAGTGTTTATACGTTGATATAACTTAGACTTTGTACACATTATGAGAGCCACTCTTAGTGTACAGAATCCAGTAAGGAAAACCTACGAATAGTGCAGCCCATCCCACGGAATGTTGGATCCATTTCCTGCCTGAACATCTGTGTTCATATACACGGCATCTACAACTCCAGCGGTTATCAGAGATAGAAGAGGGAGCGCCTTCTTGTAGCGACAGAGGCTAGGATTATATGGGAGGTTTGCTGCTTCTCAGCCCCCCTAAAACAAAAAACGAAACGTGGAGCGGGGAGAGAGGGGAGTGTGGTTCTGTTCTGCCAAGAGAGAAGAAGGGCAGGCGCACCCCTCTCCTTCCCTTCCACCTTTTACCCATTACTGCCACTAACACAGCTTTACAGCGAGCCCATCCCATCCCTTTCTTGCCTCATCAGATACGCAAGCTGGGAGGATGGAGAAATCCATCGTGTTCCGGGTGCCATGCGATCAGCCACTATCGATCTCGCCGTCAAATCCTGCCCTCCGGGCACCACAGAGCCACCGAGGCGAAGGGAAGGAAGGCGGGCAAGAGCTTGCCTGCCCCCTCAGGATCCGAATCCCAGGGGGGCAAATAGGGTGTGCTTCTCTCACCGCCCCCCCCCCGGGGCTCGGGGATGCTCGCCTGCTCTTCCTCCCTCGCGGCTAGCAAACCACCACCCAAACGGCGCGCCACTCCCCGCCTCGACAGGAATCTCTGCAGCGTTCAGCCAGGGGGCTCCCTGCGCTTGCAGGGAGGAAGGAAGCCTCTGGAAGTCCTGCGAGGGGCCAAGGCGCGCTGCTCGCCCGGGCGGCCCGCCCATCCCGCGCCATTCCCCCTCCTCTTCGTCCCCCCAAAACACTCACAGTGGCACCAGCCCAGGTGGCAGCACCAGTGCAGGCGGAAACAGCGTCCGTGGCTGTGCGTGGTGCACATCGACAGCCCGTCGCAAGGCTGGAAGTCGGGTCTCCCGGCGCAGCTGCGGGCCAGCGCTTGCGCCTCGTCCAGTTTCTCGCTCTTGCCCGCCGCCAGAGAAGCGGCAGCGGCGCTGGCCGCCGCCCCAGTCCCGCTCATGGCGCCGCTGCTGCTGCTGCTGCCGCCGCTTTCCCCGCCGCCGCCACCTGCAGCCCGCGCCGAGCCGCGCACCTCCGCCGAGTCACTCCCGCCTGCGCGCACACACGGCGCAGCGGGGCGGCGAGCGGCGCTTTTGGCCAGCAGGGACGACGCCACGGGCTAGCCCGGCCGCGCCTGGAGCCACCCTGGCCTGGCGCCCGGCTCCGCCTCAGCCGCCACAGCCCGCCCCCTCCAGCGGGTGAGTGGGTTGGCGGGAGGGTGGGGCTCGGAATGAGCGGGAGAGTGAGGGAGAGAGGGGAAGTCTGCCGTGGGGACTCCGCCAGACGCCTCGTGAGCGGCAGCAGGGCGGGAGAGGGAGCGGAATCCTCCCGAGAGACCAAGACCGGCCAGCCCTCCCAGGACGCGCAGCGGCTCCTGGACTGGCAGCCCCTGCTTCAGGCGAGGGAGGGAAGGAGGGGCGCCCGGGCCCGCTCCCCACCCCCTGGCAGCCAGTCAGAGCGGCAGGTGGGCCTCTCTTCTCTCGAGGGACCGGTTACCAAGGAGCCTCACCTGCCCTTGGGGAGGGAGGGAGGGAGGGAGAAGAAGCCCCCACCCCATCCCTGCTGCTGGAAGCCATATCGAATGCATCGCCAGCGGCTTCCACAACCACGAACTGGGAATCTTTGGGTGGGCGGGTTTTTGTTTTTTAAATTTTATTTAGTCAGAGGCAACCATTTCTCTCCTGACAACACTCCCTCTGGTACCTAGCGACGGCCCCGCTTTCCCGGCTAACCTTTTCACGCCGCTCGGATCTCGCCACCCCCTCTGTCGGGACCCTGCGGGCTTGTATATAGCAGCAAATCCGCAACGTGGCGATACAGGACATCTGTTATAGACGTGCAAATGCACCTAGCAGGGCTCCCCCGTCGGCTTTGCAAGACATACACTAAATAATAAACGCGGGTGGCTTGAAGCAAGCTGATTTCGTATAAATATGTCATAAGCTGATAAGCGTGTGTGAATGAAGCTGCTTTTTGCATGGGGTTGATAATTGCTCCCTCCTTGGCTCAGTGCGTTCCAGAAGAAAAGGAAGGCAAAGCAGGAGTTTGTCCGAAAGGCTATGCAATGGCATTCAGAAAGCTCCCTTATACTGTTGCATGCCACTCCGGTCTCTCAGCGGTGCAAGATTCCAGGGGTTCCAGATGCTTTATCCAGGGTTTGTGTTTTCTTTTGGAAAATGAGGCAAAGCAGAGACTCTGGTATCTTTATGATACAGTATATGGTTTATTCACACTCACACACACACACAACATGAGCCTATGATGGAGGGATTCTCAGCATTGACATCCCAAGTGGGTCTTGTTTCTCCCATAGCTGCAGCCTTGAATGCAAATGGAAATCAGACATCCTGCTCTGACCCTCTCTCCAGCTTGCTTCCTTTAACCATGAACCACCTGTCACCTTTTTTCCTCTAGGTCACATCACAGCCAACCCTAAAACCCTTCTTTGAACTCTGCCTTTGTCTTATTAACTAATTCTGAGTTGGGGGGGGGCTCCTCTCAATTGCCATTTGGCACAGAGCCCCCTCTCTTTGGCTTTCCTAATGGCAAAACATTTTTAGAAGCCAAATACCTTCGGGGCAGGGACGTGGGTGGTGCTGTGGGTTAAACCACAGAGCCTAGGACTTGCCGATCAGAAGGTCGGTGGTTCAAATCCCCGCGATGGGGTGAGCTCCCGTTGCCCGGTCTCTGCTCCTGCCAACCTAGCAGTTCGAAAGCACATCAAAGTGCGAGTAGATAAATAGGTATCGCTCCGGCGGGAAGGTAAAACGGCATTTCCGTGTGCTGCTCTGGTTCAACAGAAGCGGCTTAGTGATGCTGGCCACATGACCTGGAAGCTGTATGCTGGCTCCCTCAGCCAATTAAGCGAGATGAGCGCCGCAACCCCAGAGTCGGCCACGGCTGGACCTAATGGTCAGGGGTCCCTTTACCTTTTACCTTTGGGACATCGCACATGCAATGTCACTCATGTTGACCCCCACAATCTTCTTTACAGTTTGGTGCCTTTGACTGCAACACAGTCAGATTCTCAGATTCTCAAAGCCATGCACTCTTTCCTGTCCTCGCCACATTTTTACTTCCTTGAACTTACAGAGGCATTTTTGTCAATCTCCAATCGGTCCAATGGCTGTTCTGGACATGCCTCATAGAAAGAGTGTTCCTGCCAGGGCTGCCTTTCTGGCAGTCTGCTCAATCCCATAGTTTTTCTGTGGGACACATTGGAGGGACCTCTTTGCCATAACTGTACTTTTGGATTAAGAATGTGTGTAATGGTCCAATTTCCTACATAAGTGTTGTGGTAGTGCTATTGCGATAAAAATGGCAAGGTTGCAGTACTAACAAGTAAAAATGTTACCAGCCACCACTGAAAATACAATCAACATAAAGCAATAATTAAAATCAACGTTAAAAATAAAATACAATGGACCAGAAAGACTATGGTATCTTTAATGCCGGGGGGGGGGGGAGAGGTGTGAAGCACTTTAAGGGAGTTTTTTGCCTTTGGTGGTGTTGCAGCAATGAAAAGGGCAAATGCAGTGTTAGGAATTATTAGGCAAGTTGCAAATGATAGGTCAGCAAATAAATCCACATTAAGGATACAGTACTTAGTGTTTTGTTCTGATCGCACCACTTCAAAAATAATACAGATGAGATAAAAAGGACTGAAGAAAAAGGAGTTAGTTTTGACAGTAATGTGCAATTAACTTTTTATATGACATATGGAGAGAGCACAGAAGTTGTTCACAATTGTCTTTCAGTGTTCAGTAAGATCGTTGGCATTAAGTTCTATTTGCCAGTGAGCAACAGCCAACCACAAGGATCTTGCTTGTGACATGAAACCCTCTTCTTTTGTATAAATGATCTGAGGTTAGAGCGGGGGAAACATAGGTCGATTTGGTCCAACATCACCAAAGAAACTGGAGGGTGCCCAGAACAATTTTCATATATAGACTCTTGGCTGAGCACATTAAATAATAATCCTCCATGGATAAGGGAATGCAAAGTCCAACGATGCAAATTATTGGCTGTAAAAGCCGAAGCTAGGAAAGGAATCTTGCCAAATAAACTCAAACCCATTTTTGAGGGACCAGAGGAAGAGGTGCTTCCACCTCCACCCTATGCGTCACGTCGAGGGGAGCCTAATCCAAACACTCCACCAGTTGTAACCCCAAGGCAAGAAAATGGAATGAATAATGAATCTGGAGTCGCAGAGCTTGATTCCTTGATAGATTATGATAAATATCTTCAGGAGGCATTGGAATCCTATAATAAAGCCCAAGCAGAAGTGGTTATTCCACCTGTGAGTCCCAGTAGACCTCCATCTACAGTCTCCTTTAGTGGACCAACTGATTGCCCACCCCAAACCCCTGTACATCCAAATGCTAGAGAACTATTACAGAAGTTACAGGGAGACTTTGATCGGTCAGCAAGCAATACAGCTAGGCGCCTAAAGTTGCTAAAAGAACGTCTTGGGACAGATACCATCCCCTATGATTTGAGGCCCCTAGAGCAAAGCGAAGAGAAAGGTCACGTAGTAGCCCCTCTTAGAAGAGTATTTGATGCACTTGAGGAGCCTGTGCTGGTTAACGGGCAACCCGGACCACGGCCACCTCGAACTTCAACCCTCCAGTACATTCCATTCACAACTATGGATCTGATGAATTGGAAAACACACACCCCATCTTTCGCAGAAAAACCTCAGGCTATGATGGACTTGGTAACTTCAATAGTAAATACTTATAGTCCTACTTGGACAGATTGCCGCCAACTCCTGAATACTCTGTTCACCACTGAGGAAAGAAGAGACATAATTGAAAAGGCACAGATATATTTGCGTGAGCAGGCCAGAGTGGGAAATATTTTTAATATTGACCGTCATCTCCAGGATAACTTTCCCTTGGAAGATCCTAATTGGGATCCAAACAATGCAATTCACCTGGCCAGGCTTACCACCTATCGCCAGACGCTTGTGCAAGGTATCCGCAGGGCATGCCAGAAGCCCACTAATATGTCTAAAGTCTCAGAAGTAGAACAGAAACCAAATGAGAGTCCGGGAGACTTTTTAGAGAGGCTGCAGGAAGCCTATCGTATATGGACTCCTTTTGACCCTGAAGCCCCCGAAAACAGCAGAATGATTACTGCTACTTTTGTGGCCCAGTGCACTTCTGACATTCGTAAGAAAATTCAGAAATCAGAAGGATGGGAAGGGATGCTGATGAGCCAAATTATGGCCATTGCACGCCGAGTTTATCGGAATAGGGATGAGGCTGAGAAACAAGAGAAGAAGAAGTGGCAGAAGAAAAAGATGGTAATGCTAGCCACAGCAGTGAAGCAAGACTACCACCCCTTAAATGGAGGGAGAGGGCGGGGAAGGAATCCACCTCTGGGAAGGAATCAATGTGCAAATTGCAAGAAGGAGGGTCATTGGAAGCGGGAGTGTCCTGAACCCCTGAGGTTGGAAGAAGTACGCCCAGGCCCAGGCCCAGGCTCCGGCCCAAGAAACCAGGGACGGGGACGGGGAATGATCCGAGATGGAAGATATCAGAGACCTGGACAAGGACGGAGTAGAGACAATTTCATTGGACTGGCAGAGGAGGATTTTACCCAAGACTAGGAACGACCGGACTCCATAAAGTTAGGCTTCCAGGAGCCCACGGTCACAATTCAATTAGGGAGCCATTTAATAGACTTTATGATAGATACTGGGGCTGAATACTCAGTACTCTCAGAACTATTGCAGAAAAAGGGATCCAAAAGTGTAGTCATTAAAAGTGCCACTGGTCAGTCAGCTAAGAGGTCTTTCCTCCAACCTTTGGAATACCAGATTGGGGGACATCGTTTAACCCATCAGTTTTTGTATATACCTGAGTGTCCAATACCTCTCTTAGGTAGAGATATGCTGTCCAAATTGCAGGCCCAAATCACCTTCACTCCTCGAGGTCCAGAAATGAAACTGCCATCAAAGGCAGCAGGAATAATTACCCTCTCAGTACCTAAGGAACAATCATGGCGCCTAATGTCAGCCCTGCAAGTCCAACCCACATTGGATACAGAATTAAACAAGCTCCTCCGAACCCTACAGGTGCCACCAGGAGTATGGGCCGAAAATAGCCCACCAGGAATGGCTAAGAATATAGCTCCAATTGTAGTAACCCTAAAACCTATGGCTACCCCTGTATCTGTAAAGCAATATCCTTTACCCCGGCGAGCAGCGGAGGGCATCCAGAAACATTTGGACCGCCTATTAAAATATGGTCTGCTTAAGCCCTGCCAATCAGAATGGAACACACCCCTTTTGCCTGTTCGGAAACCTGGGACAGATGAATACAGGCCAGTACAGGACTTGAGGCTATCGAGACCTTGCACCCAAATGTACCAAACCCATATACCCTGCTGAGTTTGATCCCACCAGAAGCAACATTTTTTACTGTATTGGACTTGAAAGATGCATTCTTCTGTTGCTGGCTGGCACCACAGAGCCAACCTATATTTGCCTTCCAGTGGGAAGACCCTTTGACAGGAACAAAAGGCCAGCTAACCTGGACAAGATTGCCCCAGGGATTCAAAAATTCCCCAACTTTATTTGGCACTGCCTTGGCGAAGGATCTAACAAGTTACCCCTCAATACCTGGAGAAAAGGTGGTTCTGCAATATGTAGATGACCTTATACTAGCGGCAAAGGATTTTGATACCTGTAAAGAAGGGACAGAGGAACTGCTCCACTTGCTCTGGGAAGCTGGCTACCGAGTTTCCCAGAAAAAGGCACAGTTATGTTTAGAAAAGGTCAAATATTTGGGCTTTGACATCTCACACCAACAACGAGCATTGAGACCAGAGAGGAAAGAAGCTATTTGCCTTATCAAGGAACCTACCACAAGAAAACAACTCAGAGGATTCCTGGGAACAGCAGGGTTTTGTAGACTATGGATACCTGATTTCAGCTGTCTGGCCAAGCCCTTACATGAAAGCACTCGAGGTGCAGAAAAGGACCCATTCGTATGGGGACCTGAGCAGCAACAAGCCTTTTTAGTTATCAAACAACGACTTATGGAGACCCCTGCCCTTGGGCTGCCTAATTCAGAAAAACCCTTTCAGCTGTATGTACATGAACAGAATGGGATTGCAGCGGCAGTCCTGACCCAGAGATTAGGAAGTTGGAACTGTCCAGTAGCTTATTTGTCTAAACAATTGGACTCAGTAGCAAAAGGATGGCCTCCATGCCTAAGGGCAGTAGCGGCCACTGCAAGCCTTGTCAAAGAAGCTGATAAATTTACCTTCAGCCAGACAATGTATGTGAATGTACCTCATGCTGTTCTGACACTCATGGAATATAAGGGTAGTTATTGGCTAACGAACCCAAGGATGGCTAGATACCAAGGCCTATTGTGTGAAAATCCCAGGATTCATCTACGAGTAGTGAATATGCTCAATCCAGCAACTTTGCTGCCCCTACCAGAGGTAGATGATGAAGAATCACATGATTGTCTCCAAATAATGGATGAAGTTTATTCCAGTAGACCCGATCTGAAAGATGAACCATTGAAAAATCCAGATGTTGTATATTATACTGATGGTAGCAGTTACCTGCATGAAGGTGCCAGACGAGCAGGATATGCTGTGGTCACCAATGAGGAAGTTGTGGAAGCTGAAGCTTTGCCTTCTGGCACCTCAGCACAAAAAGCTGAACTTATAGGTTTAACTAGAGCTCTGCAATTGGCAGCCGGATGTAAGGCAAACATCTATACTGATTCTAAATATGCCTTCTTAACCCTGCATGCACATGGAGCTCTATGGAAAGAAAGAGGTCTAATCGGAGCCCACGGGAAGGCCTTGAAATATGGACCTGAAGTAGAAATCCTGTTGGAAGCAGTATGGGCTCCAGAACAGATTGCTGTAATGCACTGCAAAGGTCATGGACGTGGAAGGGATCCAATAACCAGAGGAAATCATGCTGCTGACAAAGCAGCCCGAGAGGCAGCCCAAAAGCCTGTGGGAGGATTTATAGCAGCCCTCATACCAGAGGTAGTTCCAGAAGAAGTTAAACCTCACTATACCCCAGAAGAGAGGAAGTGGGCTGAACAGGAAGCAGCGGTTGTGAAGGACGGTTGGATGATCCTGCCGGACAATAGGATTTATGTACCTCATCACCTAGCAGGCACAATTGTAAGAAATTATCATGAATCTACTCACCTTGGCGGTACTGCAACCAGAGAGAGTCTCAGTCGGAAGTTGTATATTATTAACCTATCACAATTAGCAACTTGCATTTCACAGAAATGTGTTCTTTGTGCTAAAAACAATCCCAGGCAGGGACCGGTACAACCTCCTGGAATCCAACATGTGGGATACGTCCCCATGGAAAGCCTAATTGTGGATTTCACAGAGCTGGTCCCTTCTAAGGGATTCAAGTACCTCCTTGTGTTTGTAGATACTCTTACCAGATGGGTTGAAGCTTTTCCCACCCGAACTGAAAAGGCACGAGAGGTAACTAAGAGACTCCTCACTGAATTGATCCCAAGGTTTGGATTACCTAGATGTATTGGAAGTGATAATGGGCCAGCGTTCATTGATCAAGTAGTACAAGAAGTATGTCGAGTCCTACAAGTGAAATGGAGACTGCATGCAGCATATAGGCCTCAGAGTTCAGGGAAAACTGAAAGAATGAATCGGACTCTGAAAACCCAATTGGCAAAGTTAACCCAGGAAACGGGATTGGGATGGGTAGATGTGTTACCCATAACACTGTTTCGTGTTCGGTGCGCACCCACAAAAAGACTTAAGTTGTCACCTTTTGAGCTCCTGTATGGGAGGCCGCCCTCCTTTGTTCAGGATATTCCAGCTGACCTCAAACAAATAGGAGACCATGTGACACAGGGACAAGTGCAATCTCTCTCCCGTGTTTTTGTTTCTCTTAACAGGTGGGCCCTCGAGCGCACGCCGTGCAGCATTGCCGAGCCGATTCATCAGTTCCAGGCTGGCGATAGCGTATGGGTGAAAGAGTGGAAACGCGATCCACTTGCACCTAAGTGGCGTGGACCTTACACCGTCTTGCTCTCTACTCCAACAGCGGTGAAGGTAGCTGAGGTGACCCCCTGGATTCATCACTCCCGTTTGAAGAAGTCCGAAGGCAGTTGGACGTGCAAAGGTGACCCCTCTAATCCTTTTAAACTGACTCTCTCCAAAAACCCCTGTATCTAGCCCTACGGGGAACGGGCTAGGTCACGGGCAACATTAGACGACCGGCCTGCTGCAGCCACAACCTGGAAGCTGGCTGACCTGTGCATGCCTGAAGCTTGAGGAGCGTCTGAACCAGCGATTGTGAACGGGAAGATTCTCTTATACAATTGATTGACTGCCCCCCTTGTGGAATAATTATCAGGGATATTACTCATTGGGGATCCTCGGGATATATGTTTTGGTCTTGGTGGTTCCCCATTTCTGTCACTGGGGGAATTATATTGGGGCTAATATTTTTTTGCTATCACAATAAGGTAATCTTTTGTGGAAGGAATGCATATACTAGACATCAACATGATTTTATTATTAATCCTGATCCCTTGGGAAGGGGAAGGGTCCTTGAATCTGACCAAATTTGCTAAATATGGATTCAGTCAAAACCACAATATGTGGGTAGGCTTAGCTGAGATGGTAGCCAATGTTACAAATAGGACTAATTGCCTTGTTTGCTCTCTTGGGCCAGATGATTCAGAGGGAGGTATGCCCTTATTACCGATACCATTAAATGCCATTGGTATGGTAAGTGAAATGCCACACCAAACAGAAGTACAGAATTTCCCCGGATGGAACTCAACTAAACCAATACGAGTTATACCTGTGCAAGGGGAATTCTGTGTACATAAATCATCAGATGCAGCTGATTCTACCATGGTAGGCTCTTCTCATTGCCACTATACTTGGGATTATATTAAGAATAGTCAAACCTGGGCAAACGGTACTACCTATCGAACTCGGAATACTTTGCCCTGTGCACCTCCTTTTATTCATGCATGGAAAATAGTGTGGAACATAACTGTGACGGCAAAAGGCAATCTAACATACTGCACTGTGAACTCTATACCCCTTTTGATATTTCGCCTTATGCACTCCACGTACCAAAAACCTCAGACCCGATGGTTGTGGTGGATATGTGGAGAATGGGCATACAAACAACTCCCTTCCAAATGGAGTGGGACTTGTTTCCTGGGATGGGTATTACCACCAATGTGGATTATGCCCACTAGTTCGGCCAAGCGTACACGAAGAAATGCTGATATTTCTCATATAGCAGGAGGAAGTACCCAAAGTTGGAGCGATACTGATGATTGGCCACCAGAGCGCATTATAGCCTATTATGATCCTGCCTCCTGGAATCCTGATGAGCTCATACAAGGGGCACGGGATCCTATTTGTAATCTAAACAGAATAATTCGATTGCAAGCAGTAGTGGAACTTGTAACCAATGCAACGGCCCAGAGTTTGAGACTAATTGCACAACAGTTGGATGAAAGTAGAGCCACCATTTTGCAGCTGAAAATGGGAATGGATTATGTACTTGCCAGGCAGGGAGGCCTATGTGGAGTCTTGAACTTGACAGGGAATGCCTGTTGCTTTAACATTTCTGATAATGGTGAGGCAATCCATGTGTTGGCCACAAAGATGGAGAGTATAGCACATGTCCCAGTACAAATATGGGAAGGATGGGATATGGGATGGCTCACCAATTGGTTACCTAATGTTGCGGGACTCAAAGGGATACTATTGTCTTGCTTGTTTTTCTTGATGGTAGTAGTAATGGTTTTATGTATGGTGCCATGTATCATTTCATGTTTTAGAAGTACAATTAGCAAGATGATTTCAAATGAAACTCTACCTCATATCATGGCCCTATACAGAGCTTTACCTCAGGAATATGATGAAGGTCAAGCTATCAAGGACACTTGGGATGAAGGTCCTTGAGCTTGAAAGGGGGGAATAAGGCATCTGATCAAGACTTGTATTTTAAAATGAGCTTTAAAAAAATATATTTGCAGATGCTTGTGTGTTTTTATGCCAGGCAGAAGGCCAACTGGCTAAAAGACTTTGGCAGATGTTTATCCTCCTGGACAAAGGCCCCCCTGATTTATTTATAGCAGGAGCCAAAATTCTCAAAGTTGTAAAAAGGGAATTACAGGCTGGGAGCAAAGGTTACTAGGTTACTGACCCTACAGAATACAAACAAGCTGCAAAAGCACTAATTAAGAGTTGGTAAATAGTAGGATTCATTGTTTAACAAAATATAATACCATGTGTCTCCCATTAGAGACTTGAGCCACATTTTCCTAAGGTTAAAGGGCAAGAGCTAATGGGAAAAGCAGCTGGCCAGGAAAGGGGGGTGTAAACTGAAGAAGTTTTACTTTGAAAAGGATCTATGTTAATGTATAAGATTTGTTGGCTTAAATGTAATTATGCAAAGGATTTAGAAAGTAAGAAATGTTAGATTCTTATGTTAGATTCTTATTTCATTGATGGTGTGTGAGAATGTGAACCCAAGATCTCTGATCTCTGTTTAACAGAGAATGAGCATCTGTTTTAACCATCTGTTTTGGAGGGCAATAGGGCAAGAAGGGCAAAAGGTGATCTGGTAATTAAGGTGCCTTGTTGAGGCAAATGTAAGATATATGGCTACTTGTTTGCCATTTATAGATAGAAGGAAATATAGCTCTTTGTCTCCCATAAAAGGTAATAGGAAATGGGTGTATCTTTTATGATTGGTTCTAGCAAACAGCCAATAGGAATTTCAACCAGGCTGATTGGATAGAGGCAGCCAAAGGAGGAGCAAGGGGGCTGGGCTGAGGAAATATAAGTGCTGACCATCAGGGCTGGAGTGGGCAGAGCTTTGGTAACCATATACCACTGTGTCTCTCATTTATTTGTCTGACAAATAAATTATTATTTTAATTTCTCTATTGCTGCATTGAATATTTCATTCCAGCTAAGCGTTAACCACAAGCAGGGTGCTACAGATTGTCTCTCTAATTTCTTAAATGCCAGAAGGCTTTTGGTTACTCTTCTAATAACAGGGTAGAATCTATTACCCTTTCTTATAAATTATTTTTAAGGACAACTATGCAATGCTGGTTGTCTTGGTCCTAGTAGTACATTATAGAGAGCAGTGTTTTGGTGTGATAGATTGCCTGATCCTGTGCCTCATGCTCCAGATGTTGTTGGAACCCAAATTCTATCAGCCCAAGCCACTGTGATCAATAGTGAGGAATAATAGGAGTTGTGGTCCAGCAACATTTGGAGGGCCACTGATTCCCCACTCCTGATTGGTGGCAGCATATTTGACCACAGGGCTCAGAGCTGCCTAAATGTGGTTTCTTCACATAGCTGTGTGGTAGAGCTATCAATTTAAGTAGGTTGAATTGCACATATGCAGTTTTGTTTGTGTCTAATAATGTGACAGGCTTGCCTTCCTTGAGTCTTAATGTTTATTTGGCCACTTTTAAATTCTTAATAGATTTGGTATCACAGGCTGGCCTATTACTCTTGCAGCACACTTCTATGAACATTTTCTCAGGAATTAACTGAGGTTGGATTGAGCTTGGGAGTATACATGCCTACCTGGAGCAAGTATCACTGAATCCAATTGTACATACAATGGCATTAAAGGAGGCAGTGATGGCCACCAACTTGGATGGCTTTAGAAAAGGACTAGACAAATTCATGGAGGAGAAGCCAATTCACAGTTACTAGCCACAATGGCTATGTGCTGCCTCCACTGCCAGTAGCAATATGCCTGTGAATACTGTTTGCTGAGAACCACAAGTGGGCAGAATGTTTGTGCTTATTGTGTTGATTACATTTATATACCACCTTTGCTTCCAAAAATCTCAAGGTTGTGTACTTGGTTCTCCTCTCTGTTTCATCCTGCAACAACCTTGTGAGGTAGATTAGGCTGAAAGATGGTGACTAGCCCGAGGTCACCTAGTTAGCTTCCTGGCTGAGTGGGGGTTTGAACCCTGGTCTCCCAGGTCATAGTCCAACATTCTAACCTTTACACCACAGTTGCAGGCTTCCCGCAGGCATCTGGTTGGCCACTGTGAGAATAAGATGCTTGACTTGATGCGTCATTGGCCTGATCCATCAGGCTCATCTTACGTTCTTAAGATCATCTTCATATTTTTGAGCAATAGTTCCACATGGTATCCGAGTACCCATGCAGCTGCATTTCCCTTTACTTCTCTCCTGTATCTTATTTTTGTTTTTCTTTGATAACTTCTACTATACTTTACCTTTTCCCTTCTTTCTTATACTATCTGCAATCTCAGTTCTCCAAGTATAGCTAAAACATCAACATACACACACAAAGCAATCTTGTGGGAACCTAAGGATTGCAGGCATACAAGATAAGAAAAACTAGGGAGAGGAACCCAAAATAACCCTGTGGCCATGGAATGCAGACTGAGTTTGCGGGGAGAGGGACAGAGCGAGCAGAAAATCCGAGTGGGAGGGGAAATGGAATGGAGTATCCTAGAAACAGGAATATTCCGCTCCACAACATTGTGTACCAGGTCCTAGCCTCTTACTAAATTTGGTTGCTTACTTTCAGTATTTTATCTCTTTTCTTCTTTCCACTTTCAAGAGGTTGGGTTATTTTGGCCATCTTATTCAGTTTTTTAAAATTTGCAATGAATATGAATAGAAGTAGTAACTTTAAAGGATTACTGCAGAATTGCTATACAGTTCTACATTTCTATCACATCTCCTTCCTAGCTTACTCAAAATGCCTTCAATATTGCATCCAAAATAAATGCAGTTATGCACTAGATATAACAAAGGGTTTTTTGGGGAGAGTTTTTTTCTCCCTCA
Source organism: Podarcis filfolensis (assembly GCF_964270895.1). Classification (NCBI taxonomy): domain Eukaryota; kingdom Metazoa; phylum Chordata; class Lepidosauria; order Squamata; family Lacertidae; genus Podarcis; species Podarcis filfolensis. The sequence continues at coordinate 38,337,737 of NC_139608.1, read as the reverse complement.
GTAATCATACTTTTGTGAAAAGCACTAAAGCAGATGCTTCTTTGAGGTAGTAGAAGTAATCACATCATTTGTGTCTGTGAATGCATATATTTGCTTTTTCCAAGATAAACTTGGCAACAGAGAATGTGATCTTATGCCAGTACAGTATAAGGCAATGAAGACTCATTGGTTGGAATCAACATTTTCATACTCCTAATTCCACACCACTCATATAGGTAATAAGTATTCTTAAAGGAAACAGCAAGCATGTGACAGAGGCATATATGAAGATTAAACTGTTAGGAGAATAGATGCTTCCTGTTCCTGGAAGGAACGTGAATAGGCTTGTGTACTTGAAAAGACAATAGTACTTGAGCTGTACTATGCCTCATCTCCACCCCATTCATTTAAAGCACATCCAACATACATTTATAGGACATGACTTCCCCCAGAGAATCACGGGAACTGTAGTTTATTATGGATGCTGGGGGTTGTAAATCTGTGGGGGAAACTGCACTTCCCATTATTCTTTGGAGGAAGTCGTGTGCTTTAAATGTCCATTGAACATGCTTTAAATGTATAGCTTGCATCTAGATTCTTCAAAACCAGAGTGCTAAGGAAGATTGCTGGTTTAAAAGTGAGCTTGTTATCTACCACCAGTCTCTGGACTGTGGTGCAGATAATATGCTGGACATTCTTTCCTTGGAGCAGCTAGAACAAGGCATATGTGTGTTAACGGATTCAATATGTGAGCCCAGGTTTTTGCCAGATCCAGCTAATCGTAAATCACAGCATGAACAGAAAGAATTTCCCATCGTTTCCAAGCATGTGGTATTCTAAGACGGTTGCTTTCAAGGACAGATTTCATAGAGGAAAATAGATAATTAGTAAGAGCCAGTCACAGCTGGGACAAAGATGTCAAAATACAAGCAATTCATTTTATGTTCTCGTCATTAAATATTTTGCAGTGCAGGCATGATTTTAACCTTCCTTTTAAAGGCCAGCAAAAATAGCATGCAGTTTGCAATACGGCCAGAGTTAGAAGTGCAATACAATCCTGCTGTGTGCAGATGAGAGAAAGAGAGTCATTTAAATTGCTGTTTCCACTTGCTCCTTTGCAAGCACTACTGTGCAGCTGCCAGACTCCTTTCAGGGTTGAGAGAAAATAAAAGTGGTGGATAAACACTGCCTAAAAGGAATTTATTAAAAACTCTTTTTGACAGAACCTGAACGGCCTTTTCCTGTACTCCCTCGTACTCGGAGTATAAACTCATCTCTGTGCCATCATGAATGTAATACTTAGGTTCCCTCTGGAGGTTTAGTACTGCTGGGGACAGCAATAAAAGTCAAGGCTTTCCTCTCCCCTAGCATGCTGATGTGATTCCCCCCTTCCCCCCCCCTTTACTCTTTGGAAAGATCCCTGTGGGCTAGTCCATTAATGGAAGAAGAGTGCACTGGCTTAACTCTTATCTTTAAAAAAAAACCACAACAGCTTGCATAAATATTGTGTATTTGTGCAGAGAGAATCTAGGAGCTTCAATGCCAATAGCAAAAGTTCCCACCACTTGGAGAAATATGTCGTTAAACAAATTATAGCATTAACAAATAAAGTAACGCCTGAGGAAACTTGTGGTACAGACTTATTGGAGCTGTTGTAGAACGGCATCATTTTAAACCACACTGCTGTCTGCCTAAATGTTTCACAGTGATGCGTTGTTAAAAAGCTTTAGCTGTGTGTTGTAATATAAGTTGCAATTATTCTTTTAGAGGTGTAAGCACTGGTTTTATATATTGTGACTTCTGGAGGAACTGCGTGGCTAGTGCAAAATACTGGTCCTCAGTCATGAGTAGGGTGAAGCTGTTGCATCCGGCAGGAAATCTGGATTTATGTGTGTCAGAATTTCACCCCTCTCACCTAACCATTACTACAGTGGTACCTCGGGTTACATATGCTTCAGGTTACAGACTCCACTAACCCAGAAATAGTACCTCGGGTTAAGAACTTTGCTTCAGGATGAGAACAGAAATCGTGCTCCGGCGGCGCGGCAGCAGCAAGAGGCCCCATTAGCTAAAGTGGTGCTTCAGGTTAAGAACAGTTTCAGGTTAAAAATGGACCTCCAGAACGAATTAAGTACTTAACCCGAGGTACCACTGTACTGCCTTGACCTAGACTGCCTCGTTGCTCTTCTGAGGCTGGCAAGGAAGAGTCTGTGGTACCAATAGCTAGTGAATTTTTCATATGCAGCACTATCTTGCACATGGCAATGCCATCAAAGAAAGCTGTTATCATAGGCTCTTTCACTGGTAGTAGAAACACACTCCTAAACTCCTACCTCACCTCAGCCTTCACCTCAAGCTCCTCTTCTGCTGCTTGACTGACTGGGGAACTCTCTGTTGGGCCAACATCCTTCAAAGTCTATTCAACTACAAGCAGTGAAAATGACTGAAATTATGTCCAGTGAGGGCCATGCAAGAAGATGGGGCTAAAGGCAAGCTGTCCAGGGCCTAAGACAAGGAATGGTTGTGAGCTGTTGGCATGGATGGAGCGAGCTTTGGAAAAAGCTCACAGTGTCTAAGGACATGAGAAATTCTAGTGTTTTGGCAAGAGAGGAACAGGGACAAACGAAACACTGAGCAATGCAGGATGTTGACTGAGAGCCAGGGCAGCTTTTAGGAGAGAGAATCAACTAGGCACTGGCAGGAAATTAAGGGACTTGAAACAATGGCAGCAAAGGCATTGATGTGAACAAAACTGGGGCAAGTAAAAAGATGGGGCTGCAGACAAGCTATGCAGGACTTACAGTAGGTCCAAGAATGGTTATGCGCTGTTGCCAAGAATGGAAAGTGTGTTGGAAGTCAGAGAAGTGTGGACCAGACAGGCAAGAGGGGCAAAGGGTTGCCAAGTCTATCCTGGAGAGGCTGTCTATAATTTAAAGGGATGCACAGAAGGATTCTAGCTGGTGCAAATCTAGCTGGTGCAAATTCCCACTTCACCGGAGTACAATGATGGGGAAAGCCACAACACATGAAATTCTTCCTTCCATGAAAGTCTAACAAGCACAAGAACCCTCTTGCAGGCTATATGTGGATACCCTAAGGAGGCAGCTAGGTTTAAGAGTAAGGAAAAGAATTTCAGAAACTACTTAGAACTGAAACCCATTATGGAGGGAGGGAAGTTATAGTTTGGTTCTATTTCTGAGAAAGTAACATATTAGTTCTAGTTACTATCCTGTGGCTAGCACATTATGCAATAGTGTGTGGTCATTTCAAGGCTGAGTGGCATGAGAGAAGGATACACAATCCACTGGGTCTCCTTGTCTAATGTTCTTAACCAATACATGTCACCAGATCTTCTGAATAATCATGAATAGACAATTCAGCATCTTGAGGTCTGCCATATTGGCAATGCCTGCACAGCCTCCTTTGGCCAAGCCCTGGGAGTAACCAGAGGCAGATTTAGGGCAGCATAACTAGTTCCACTGCACTGGGTGCTGAGCCCAGAGGGCACATCATGGTGCTGCAGCTATGATGTATGGAAGGTGAGAGGCAGGGGAGCAGCAAATTTTGGCCTTGCACCAGGAGCCGCTGAAATTTCAAAGACCCAAGTTCGCCCCTAGTGTGATTTGCCAAATGAGGCAGCCTGGTGGGCCAAATTTGGCCAGTGGGCTGGCAATTCCCAACCCCAGTTCTAGGTGCTTTGTGATACTAGTTTTGAGTGTGAGATCAGGAAAGGACACTGTAGAAAGGCACATGTGATTAATTAAAATAGCTTTATTTAGGGAGAAAAATCCTTGCTGAATCTTGGTGATTTTACTTTTGATTTCCTGGATTTCAGAAATAATTAGTCTGAGAAGAAAAGTTTGGACAATCTTATGGCCTCAGCACTGTAATTCAGACTCAGAGGTTGGCTTGGCACTCTTGGAAGCCCTTTTTGCTGGCACCATTGGTGCTTATGGAATCCCTGAGATACATTATTTCCAGCAGGCCCTAAAATCAATGTTCCTGAAGGCACTTATTCTGTACTTGCTGATACAGAAATTCCAAATTATGTAAGAGAAACAGACTGAGGAATTTGGAGATCACACAGGTTTGAAAAGCAGAGGAGACACTGATTTAGAAAAGGCAGACAGCAAGAACGAGGCACTTGTTTACGCTAGACTGAAGAGCATTTGAAGCATCAGTTGCTGAGATTCATTGGCCACCATCAATGTGTAAGAAGGTGGAACTGAGCCTTCCAAGGCTGAGAGTTCTGTTCCTCAGCCACATTTCTCCTCAGCAGTGTTTATCCACTTCACTGCATTTCATCTTTGAAGTGGTCTTTTTTACTTAGCACACATCAATTGTGGAAGAGCAGAGGTCAGAATGATAGCTATCAGAAGCAGGTGAAATTGAGATACCCTCCTCTGAATTTTTTTTGAACTATCTCCTGCCAGGCAGCGGGGCTTTGCATCAGCTCCTCCCTTCAAGAGAAGCCAGTGCAAAGCCCCACTACACCACCAGGTAGGTGTGTGTGGGGGAATCTCCCCCTCTGCCCAGTGGCAAAGCTGGGTGGAGAAACGCTTCTCCTTTTGTCAACTTGGCGGGGGGGGGGAGGCCTTCCACAGAGCTTTGGCATCAGTCCCTCTTTGCCCCAGAGTCCAGGGAGACCAGCAGCATAGCTGGGCAGCAGAATGGGGGTAACACCCCTTGAGGGGGGACACTTGAAGTGGCTGCCTCACCCAGCCTCATGGGCAGGTCGACTTTAAATGTAGTCAACAAAGAAATGGAAGAAAAAACAGTGGGTATAGAAAGTCACGTACACTGTATATTTCAAGCTCTGTGCCTCCCCGCTCAGTTGTCCTTCCCTTTCTGAGCTGTTACGCCAGGGTCCATGATGATCTCATGGAGAGGCTGAGTAGTTTCATTAGACATGAAAGTATTATGTTTTCAGGTGAGACCCTCAGGCACAGTTTCAAGAAGGTATGATAAAAAGCACGCTGCAAGCAGCAATATTTCATTCACATAGGCAGGATACATAGATGTGTACATTGTATTAGAATCAGAAGAGACACTGACAGTGTTCTACAATGCGCTGTGTTTTAGTCTGGACTGGAACAGTCAAAAATATTGGAATGGGAAAACCAGACTGCTTGCACTGCAATTACAACTTGCTGTTCTGAGTTCCTACAAGTGATGACCAATCTTTCAGAGGAGGGCTGCCCAAGGCTACAAGCTTCTGCAGAAAGGCACTGGGCTGTAGTTTGGGTATGTCAGGATTAGCCTCAGCATACTTCTGTAATTTTGCTAGAACTGTAGGCAACCCTACCTCAGAAGCATAGAACATGGGACCACCCCTATGTCTGGGCCAGCCGTAGCCATTGATGTAGATGGTATCAATAGCTTCTGGACAAGAAGCTATTCCATCAGATAATATCCGGAAACCCTCATTGGCAAGGGAATATAGGCAGCGTTCCAGGATCTCATCTTGGCTAATGGTGCGTACTGAAATACCATGAGCATTTCTGTACTCAGCAAGAAAACTATGAAGCCACGGATCTGACTTTGCTACCCTTCCCCCGGGTTTATCATATTGGTACCAACCCTTCCCAGTTTTCTGGCCATATCTCCCCTTCTCGCACAGAATATCAGGGAGTGGGCTGTATCGTCTTCCACCTCGTTGACGAGGAGGTGTGCCAAGAGGCAGGCTGGGTCCAGTAAGGCCTTGCCCTTTCCTAGATCTCCAGCCCACATCAAGCCCAGCAAGGTCTGAAACACGGAAGGGACCCATTTTGAAACCAAATTCCCCCAGAGCTTTGTCTACTTCCTCTGGAGTACTGCCCTCTTCCAAGAGGAAGTATGTTTGTTCAGTGTAAGAATTCAGCATTCGGTTCCCAACAAAACCAAAACAGTTCCCTACAACAACCCCAATTTTGCCCATAGCTTTGCCAACTCTCATGGCTGTGGCAATGGCATTGGGAGATGTTCGCTGACCATGGATTACTTCTAGTAGCTTCATTCTATTAGCTGGTGAGAAGAAGTGGGTGCCAATTACTTGCTGAGGGCAGTTTGTGACAGAAGCAATCTCATCAATATCAAGGCAAGAGGTGTTCGTGCACAGAAGGGCCTCAGGTTTGGAGACTGCTGATAACTTCTGGAAGATTTCCTTCTTCAGAGCCATATCCTCATATACAGCCTCAATAACCATATCTACATCCTTCAGTGCACCAAAATCCAGTGTGAACTGAGGCAAACCAGGCATAGAGGCAGCCAGTGTTTGGCCATTCTGTTGCATTCTTAAAGCTTCCCGTTCTAAAAGAGCTGTGATAGTTCCTCTAGCCAGCTCCAAATGCTTTTTATCCTGTTCAAGAGCCACTACAGGAATTTTAGCCTTGACCAGAGATGCCACGATGCCTTGTCCCATTGTCCCTAAACCTTGTGATGAAAAGGGCAGGGAGAGAAAAGAGAAGGAATAATTAGAAATGTTCCACAGAGAGGAGCTTATTAGGCAATCTTTTAACTTATAATATAGGCAAATAAATTGAGGGGGAAACCATTGAGAAGATCCACATTTGAATTAACATTACCATCCTGAAAAGAAACTACTGCAAGGCTGAAGATGGAAAGCAACGTTAATGTCTGTGCAAGTGAGTTGGGATTATGCATTTCAAAGGGGAGTCTGTTCAATAGCTACTAGAAATTGCACTCTCCTCCTTTTCTTCCTCTATGCATGAGTGGAGGAGATAAGCTATGTAGCAATTCATATTTGCTATCTTGCCAAACTCCAGCAAACTATATTTTTACACAAATCATAGTTATTAGGTTTGGACAAAATGGCTGCAAATCCCCACTAGATACTTCTAGTCTCCTCCACCTATAGAAAGAAGATGATGAGGGAATGTGCAAGCCTAAGGCTCTTGGATGCTTGTGTTCATAATACAAATTATGGTGTACCATCATATCAGAATGCAGCCAAGATAAAGTTGTAGCAGAATAGGAATTCCTCACAATCAAGTGACCTTTTTTGTCTGATTAACCATCTTTTCTGTCATGAAGTGTGGTGGTTACCTTCTTGCATGTGGAGCATGCTTTCAAAACCTATTGATCTTCATTTATTCTAGAAAGGCTGCATCAAATTGCTATTAGTCAATGTTCCCCAAAAGCCTTCTGCTCAAAGCTTTATGGAGCCTTACACATGGTGCTTCCTCAGTGACACAGCTATCTAGGCTGGCCTGCTATATGCTCAATACATTCTAGTTTCAGCCCACTGATTTTATATTTGGACAGCTACTCAATCTGTGTTCTGGGACAGCTACCTGATGAGGATCAGATCAAAATCCCTTTGTATTGCAGGGGCCAAAGATCAGAATGAGGAAACTTTGTAATAAACAATATTTAGAACCAGCTGTCAATGTCTGAGGCTTGCTAAAAGGGTCAAAACTATGTGACTAACACTTTTGCTGTACAGTGATTTAATTATTTTAAAAACTCATGGCCCATATTATCAGGTTTATGAATGTGACTTGTTTTAGCTGGACAAAGAAACACAAACCACAGGGATTACAAAATTAATCTAAACCAGCTTTATGAAGAATAGCTGAAATTATGCTGTCAGTAAAACAAGATCAATTCCTAGTAATGGGGGTCAGACAAGGTAGCAATTTGGCTCAGTCTTCCAGTATACTATGGGATGAAAAATAGCTGAATAAAGAGTTTACAAGATCAGAGACACAATTAAAAGAAAAGCTGGAACATGTTTGTCTCTATTTAAATGTTTCCTACTACTTCTGGAAGTCCTTTCCCCCTCTAAGTCATCTTACGTAGTTGATCTGACCTCAGTTCCCACTGTAGTTATTTTCTAGTTGTATGGTTGATTTCCAGCTGGATCCCTGTATGCATGGGGCCTGTATACTTCCCCATATGGGGCACACAACAGCTTTTTTTGGTGGGGGGGGAGCTCATTGGGGAAATTGTTTTAAAAAAACTCTGTCGCCCACTGCTGTGGACCAAATCTGAATAATAGTGATATCTATAGGTACGATTCCGCCTTATTTAAACACACACACACACACAAGATCTTGTTTATGAATCTCTCCAAATTTGGCTGTTAGTGGGGAAGGATGAAAAATGTCTTTATACGCAGAAGAACCTTAGCTTCAGAAGAATCTGAGAAAACCAGTTCTAATTAATGCAGAAGATTAATGGAGATTCAAATGGCAGGGCCCAACACTGGCTCTTTAAAGAGAGCCTTAGGTCTAATACTGAAGCCCAGACTCAAATGAAGCACTACCCATTGCAATGAAGAGAAGACTTGGATCACATTCAAGTTTTGCAGGGGCAGGGGAGGCGGTGTTATATATATTGCAACCACCACAGACAAGTGTCGTTACCTTCATTTCGATAATGCTATATCCTTGCAAATTAACACCCACACCCTGCTTCTGTATATTACAGCAAAAGAGGACCAAATCAATTTATTAGGTAGCTGAGCACCAGATATGCTCAAGCAGCAGTCAGTCATGCAAAATTCATCCTACACTGCCTTAAAAGCATTTCAGATTCAGTTTGCTCGAAGCAGCGAAGCAAGTTTGTAGCAACGCACAGTGACCCATGTATAATGATGGAAAACTTGTTACAGAAAATTCAGTAGGCTTAAAATGTATTGAAACATATTCAGATTGTAAATGTTCAATTAAAGTGCTGGTTTATTTCAAAGTTCTTTGTAGTCTCTGAAGAATATGCAAATAAGGTGCCAACATGAGGAACAGATGCTGGTAGATGCTAGTGTTTCTACTACATATTCTCTAGATTAATATTAGCTTGGAGTAGGATCCTCCTCTGGGCAAGCTATTCTTGCTCCATTCCATTCCAATGATAATTCAGAATTAATATTTCTGTTTTGACCTGTATCTGTATTTCCATAACAGACATATCCATTTTGCATATCTGTCAGTTGTCTAGCAGCAAACCTGTCATTTATGATTTCCCATGAAACTCAAAATGGAGACTGTTCCCACCAAAGCCCATGTGGTAATGCAGATCAGGTCGACACACATTTACGTCTGCATACTGAACAATAAACCACATCCCTCCCACATCTGCTGAGCTTCAGGCTCCATGCTGCTTAACATGAATGTCAGTTCTCCAGTGGATGAGTTCATAGCAACTTGAGAGTTCAGGCTTGTTGGCAGATGTAACTGACGACATAGAGATTTTTGCTCTAAAGGGGTATGAATCATGCAGAGAATGTTAATTAAGATTGCAAAGTGGAAGAAGCAAAGGGGCATATGAAGCCACAGTCCTCAAGGCTACCTCGTGCTGAGGTGAGCTTGCAGAGAGCTCAGGTTGCACCCACTGCAGCAAAGCACATCCTGTATCTAATAACTGGGGAGGGAGGGAGGGAGGGAGGGATAGAGGAGGGATGAGATGGCTGGCAGTCTCTTAAAAATCAAAGGGGCATTGCTGAGGGCTGGGCTACTTAGAGAGCTGTCTCCCACTGAGTATACCGATCAATATGCAGAACAGCAAAGAACTGTTGAGAGATCTGTGCAGTGCATCAAAGAGCTTTATTTCAGCTGCCTGTATAAAAAATTAATGAAGGCATTATTTTGGGGGGGGGGGTGAGAGAAATAGGAGACAGCAAAATGGGAAGAGTGGCTCGCTACAATGAGATGAAAGCTTCTTAAAAGGTACTTGTCAACAAAACATATTGGGATGAATACATCCTCAAATGATTAAGTACATTTCAGTAAACAGCCTCTGTGCAAGGGAAAAGCAGTCTTTGAAACCCAAGCCCGACAGCCCCTTTTTCTTGCTGAACTTTTACCCATGGTGGCCAGAAGCAAAGGAGCTTTTATGGGCTGTGTAGGTGTAGGTGCACCTTCTGTCACCTCCGCATGACACCTGACAAAAATATCTTCTGCATCTGTTGCAGAAGACCTACTTTCAAAGATCACATTCCAAACACAATAATTTCATAGAGTCAATGCATTATTATTACACTGGCTGAGCAAAACAATCTCCCTCTACTTAACTTATCACAGAAGAGGAAGGAATAATGGGCCATTGCTTTCCTTTTCTCCCCCTGTATTGGGAGATTTACAAAAAGGCATATCAAGCTGTCCAGAATTAGAGGCGGCAGCCTTAAGTAGAAGCAAGGTGATGAGATTCAAAGGAAGGCTGAGCTCCAGGATCTTTAAACAGTGATGCAGCTACTGAGAAGGGAAGCTGGGACTGAAGAAGTGATACACCAATTTTGGATCTCCTGCATGCAAATTAGGTGATGCTTAAGAATGAACAGGGAACAAAATAGGAACTTTACAACTGCTACTGAGAACAAGATATCAAGAAATGGCTTAACTCATGGAATCCTATAGTCTTACCTATCACAGCTGCTCTCCGGACTGGCTGAGGGACTGCAGTTTTCCAAGATGCTCCACTGGGCAATGCCCACTTCTCCACCAACCTTTGTGCAAAGAAGGCATATTGCAGTGCCTTAGCCTGTCCTGAAGTCAAGAGGAACATGAACAGCTCCCTTTCTCTGCGAATTCCTTCTGCAAATGGCAGGTACACAGAGGCTTTTACAGCATGGAAACACATTTCTGGCGAGAGGCACCCATTGGCCTGCTTCTTCACCTTCACAAAAGCTGCATCAAGAACAGCTTCCATGTTGGGTAGCTTAGGAGTTTCTTTTTGGCAGAGCCTGCGAGGGCCCAACGGCTGTCCTGTAGGGACGGAGAAATCAAGATGACAAAACTAGTCAGTCCATATCTTTTCCTGATAAACTAAAATTAATTTCTTGTCCATCTGCAGGTGAAACACAGTCTCACAACGCAGCTCTCTTGACATAGCCCTGTAGGTAGGAGTGGATCCACTGTAAAACAGTGCCAATCCCACAGAGTTGGTCCAGGAGGTAAAAGTTAGAAGTAAAGGACCCTGAACAATTAACTCCAGTTGAATTTGACTATGGGGTGCGGCCCTCAACTCCACTTTCAGGCTAAGGGAGCTGGTGTTTGTCCACAGACAGCTTCCCGGGTCATGTGGCCAGCATGACTAAACTGCACAGAACACCGTGATAGAAGCCAGAATGCACAAAAATGCCGTTTGAACTGCTAACCTTACAAGGATTCCATAGTCAATGGAATCAAAAGCTGTTGACAGATTGAGAAGCAGAAGCAGAGCCATATTCTCCATGTCCTGCTCTCAACATAGGATACATCAGGGTGACCAAGATTGTTTTGGTCCTAAAACTGTGCCTGACCCAGACTGAAATGAATCCAGATAAGTATTTTTAAAGTATGTTTACTTGTAAACACTAAGTTCAATGGAACTTACAACTTAGAGTATTTAATATTTATTTACACTTTTTAAAAAAGTGTAAAAAGGGATATTCTAACCCTTATGCTTGCAGAGAGGAATTTCAAAACCTCACTGCAGTAAAGAATTTAAGCATCCTACATTTTCCAAAAGTATATTAAAAACGGAGGCAATCTAAATTGAGCCATATTAAATATTTTCATCTCCCCTGAAATCTGACCTAAGAAATACACAACATTTTAAATTCCAGTCACAATCCTAGATCACATATTTTGAGTGTTCTACAAAACAGCAGTCTCTGAAACACCCTGCATGTATGTTTCTTCTTTTGTTTAGGAGATAGAGGTGGGAGAAAATAATGTCGTGATTGTTGATAATAATGAGGATGATCTCTTTGTAGTTCATGTTACTGTCAATATAGAAAAAGCCAAGATAATATACATTGTATTATTTATGGGACATAACTCTCTCAAGCCTTTACAAAAAGAAAGATGAGAAAATATATCTAGGTATTTCAGTGCACCACCTTCTGGTACAAGGACTTCAACCGCATATATCAAAAGGCTCATTTACAACATGCAAACACCTGGTTATTTAGGATTCCCTGTAAAGGCAGGGCAATCCATAGGGAAACTGAGTCCCTGGAAGCAGAAGAAACTGGAAAGTGAGAACACAAGAATGGTCAGGAAGTGCCATATATCATCTGGTCCCTGGAAGAAAAGTACTTGTCTGGACTTGCCTAATTTGATGCAGAGAGATTCCTGTTGTGGTGGTGTTGGCAAAAGATTAAAAAAAAACACAGTTGAGTGTTTCTAGTGGGATTTCTCCTACTTCAAATTCAGTACATCTATTCTATAATATAGAATTGTTCCTTTCCCAAGTGGTCCCTTCTATCCATGGCCATACCTGCCGCATACCTGACATCATGTACAGTGTAGGTGGGCATGGTTTGTGGGAAACAGCCTCACGGGCCAAACTGGGAGCAGTGCCTGCAGTCCAGATGTTTCCCTCCCCTGTTTTATGCCATATCGTATCTATTACATATCAATGTTCAGGAGGTAATCCTCTCAAAGTGACAGTCTACCACTTACTTTAAATTCCACAGATACCACAACCTATACTTGTCCCTACCTGCCATAGGTGACCATCTGGACCATCTGTGGACTGTAGGTAGTGAAATGCGTGCTATAGGAGTGCATCTGAGCCCCACCCCAAACCCGATGCAAACACGCTCTTTGTCAGCAATTACTGATCTTTTCCAATTGATTCTTAAGAGGAGATGAGGAGGTTTTTGGTTTTTTGGCAGGTGACCCACCCAGACAAGAGCTGGAGGCTCACCTCCCCCAAACTCTGCTTGAAACGCCATTGAAAAATTATGGCAACATAATTACAGTAAGGTCTGCTTTGCAGGAAACCTTCCTCAGACATACAAATTACTGGGCACTGAAACTCTCCGAACTTTGTTGTGTCACGGGTAGAATTACCAACAGCTAAATGGTAACCATTATTTTTTTTTTTTACATTTGTGCCCCATCTTTCCTTCAAAAAGCCTAGTATTAAAAGGCAGCCGCTGTTCAGACTTCATCTGCACAATGGCACAGTAGCTGCCTCCATGAACACAAAGAACTATGGAACTCTGATAAATGGATGGTATTTGCTGCTGTATGCTGAAAGCAGCATTATTTCCCAGGTTTTAGTGCCATCAGGTGGACAAAGCGAATAGTGTGATGTTAAAAACAGCTGATGCAAACATATTCCCCCCAAATACGGTTTCTGCTCCTTGCTCACAAGACATCTAGCTGAATTGAAAATACTCCCCCCTCCTTTTTACAGAGGTGCAAGCTGCACACCACTTGAGTAATCTGTGGAACAGGATCACAGGGCAACCCTGTGCATGTTTATTCAAAAGCAAGCCCCTTTGGTTTCAGTGGGATTTATTCCCTAGTAGGAATAGATGAATTTGTCCATTTTGGTTTCTCCTAGTTTCTCATTTTCCCACCCTTTAGCTTAGTTCACTACCTTTCTTCATCAGTTCATAAATTAGTTAGTGGTTGTTTTTTTTAAGTTCATGAAAACCACCAGATTTTAGCATGGATTTCTCCTCATATGCACATCTTTGTATGCAATTTTGTCTAACGTTCACATTTTTGCAAAGCTATTTTCCCTTATATAATGAATTTTTGTATGATATTTTCCTGAATATATGCATTTGAATGCATGCTTTACCCTAGCATGTGCATTTTGGTAAACATTACTTGGCTGGAGAGCTGCATGGCAAAATATAGAGAACTGCAGATTTTGAAGAACGTCTGTTTCAATTCACAAATTGTTTCAGAAAGTGCAATGTCAGTAGGATTGCCTAAAAATGTGAACTGAATCAAACTGCTCTCCCAGTCCCTAGTAAGTGTGTGTATAGGACAGCAGCCTCAGTGACTCAGCCAGCAGCACCCTGAAGTCACCCTGCTTGAAATGTGGACCTCTGTGCATTGGAAATGTCTCACCAACTATAGGGTAGTGAGAAGAAGTACGATTTTATGGGTAGCCAAATGTGGAAAGATCTAGTTGTTCAATAATTTGTTTTCTGGTGCTTAAAAAATATATTAACAGCAGAATTCTATGAATATTTTAATCAGAAGTAAATGCTGCTTGCTCATTGAGAATTTCCATTCCACCTTAAGGAGCAGACGTGTGGAACTGTTGCGTGTCACATGTCTGTTTACATTCCAGCACAGCTTGCTGGGAACTTCCATTGTGTGTATTGCTTTTGTTTTTCTCTGTCTCTCTGAGAAGATGAAGAGAGAGACGACATGTTTCTTTGTCCTGATTTATTATTAATAAATCTGTAGTTGTAGTATGCTTTCACAAGCCTCACGCCTATTCTGTGTGTGCAGTTCAATCTGCTGATAGTGTGCCCTGGCTTTGAAGTCCGGGTCACTGATTTATGTCGGAGCAGAGGCCGATGGGTCTTCTCAGTGGGACGGCTGGAAGGAGATGGCCCAGCTGGGGCTAGCCAGCTGGCCTTGCGGCCCTCTGCATGTTGACAGCCTGCACAAGATGGCAGCCATTGGCTGCAATCTTATACTCTCTTACCAGGAATGAACAGCATGACAGGGCAGGAGTGTACAGCCTCCCTTCCCACAGCAGTGTTGCTGTCATTTACTGGTATCGGACAGGGCAGCAATGAGATCAGAGCTACACAAGCACACCAGTGCAGCCAATCTGGTGCTTGTGCTACTCCGACTGTGGTAAGTGCCAGTGGCACCACTTAAGCTCAATGGGACTTACTTCTGAGTAGAGATGTATAGGATTGTGCTGCTAGTCACCTGTTGGCCATGTTATGTTTGTCGCATTACGCTTGCTTGTGTTTCGTAAAATAGGAGTTTCTTGACGGTGTGATTATTAGACCCGCTCAGTCACAAGCGTGCCTCTGTTTTAAAATTTATAACCAAGTGTGTTTTCGTTACAACTGGCAGTAATGACGCTTGACTCCAAAATTATAGGCCAGCCATTTGTTGACACTGACTCCGCATAGACACATTTTCACGAGGTATATGCACCAAGGAATGTGCTGCTCAGTGATTCAGACAGGCCTCAGGTGCTCCTGTAGGGTCCTGCTGGCGTTTGTCCTTTAACTCACTGCACAGCAGATGCCTGGATATCAACAAAGAAGTAAACAGACAAATATATGGAAACTGCTTTAGCTGCAAATGGTGGAAACAGAAAGAGATTTAGGTTAAACCATAGAAAGAAGTTCATAACTGCAAAACCAGATTAGCAGCATAGCAGATTGTTTTGTGCAGGTTATAGAAAGTCTTTGCTTGGAAGGCTCCCAACCTTCCTTAGGGAGTGTTTACCTCTTTTGGGAGTGGGTTTCACACACCCTCCAAAGCCTTGAGCCGTGTTTCTTGGCCTGCCAGGGGTATTGTAACTCCTATGTTTTAGCAGATCCAGGCAAAGAGCCTTGGTGAAACACAGGAGGACATTCAGTGCTATGATGGCAAATATTACAGGACTGGGAAAGTTACAGATAGGTAGCCGTGTTGGTCTGCCATAGTCAAAACAAAAAAAATTTTTTCCTTCCAGTAGCACCTTAAAGACCAACTAAGTTAGTTCTTGGTATGAGCTTACGTGTGCATGCACACTTCTTCAGATACTGGGACTGGGAAAGTTATGGCTCTCTGGATGGTGTTGGACTCCCAACTCCCATCAGCTTCAGTCAGCATGGCCAAGGATAGCCAGGGATGATGGGAGTTGTAGTCCATCAACATCTGGAAGGCCACAGGTTTCCCACACCTGACATGAATTAAAAGTTAAAAGTTTCCATGATCAGCAATAAATGCGAACAACTGGAGTAACACTTCAGGGAATGCTCTTCCACCCCTATGAGAACAAGGTTATATTAACTAAGGACAACCAAGGCTGCATGAATTCCTACCTTAGTCATGTGATTATTTTGGAAAAAAGCAATGTTTTTGGAATCCCTTGATCATAGATATTCAGAATCCTATAGCTTTATTTGAAAAACAAAAACATAAAACAGCTCCACCAGTTAATTGGCAGGGCATCAAGTTAACCAAAGATTTTTGTATGGATGTTTATGATTTGGTAATACAATCTTATTATTTTCCACCAACTATCCTGTGTATCAGGGCTTTGTACCATTCTAATGTTGTACCTTAGTAAGGTTACTGTCCTACGCACACTTATGTACCAGGGAAGGAGCCCCACTCAACACTTCTGAATAAACATGCATAGGATTGCTCTGCTAAATAAATATTTTCACTGATATTTGTCTATGGCTTATATTAAGGCTGGGCTTCAGGTCATGCCTCATGTGTTATGCTGCTGCCCAATACAGTTAAGAACTCTTACCTACTACTCTTTCTGCTAAGTTTATGGCCGCTTCGATTGTTTTTCCTTCCACAACCCCATCTAGGATTCCCAGTTTCAGCGCTTCAGTTGCTGGCACATGTCTTCCTGGCATGAAGAAGTGGGAAGGAAGAAGAGAGTGAGGAAGGCAGACAAGACAACATCAGGGTTTGCTCCAGTTGAGCAAGGGAGGCAGGCAGCAACAAGATTGGGACCTACACCACTTGGACTCCCTCACCCTGAGCCAACTTATAACAACTGCCATGCAGCAAGGAATATCTGCAGCCAGTTCCAGTTCCAGTGGGTCTGGTTGTTTGTTTGTTTTAAGCATGTGGGTCTTTGTGTATCTGTTGCATTTATAAATGTTGTTAGCTAAAAAGTGGGATAGAAATATAGGGCGCAATGCAATGCCACGCTCTTCCAGTTGTTCTGTCTGCAGCTTGGCAGATGGAATCATCACTCCCTCTCCTCTCCCCATGCACTATTCTGGGGGGTTCTCCTAACCCTAGCCCAGAGCCACTGGGGGGGCATGGGGGAGGAGAGTCGGGAAGCCCTGTTGTGCAAGCTCAAATCCTTCCACTGATGGGACTTGTGAAGTGATTCCTAAGGGGAGTGCAACGCCACCCAAAACAGTCTGAATGTCCAATTTTGTGACCTTATATACATCTTATTATTTAGAAATTTCAGGGATTGAACTTAGGACCTTATACATACATAGTGTGTGCTTGTCACGGCCATTTTCTAACATGTTACTTGCATAGATATTCATTATCTTGTAATGTCAGTATAGTTATCCAGCTGTTAATATACTTGACACCTGTATGGTTAGCATTCACATCTGGAGGAGCTTACCTGTGGTGATGATTTCAAGTGCAGCTGGTACTCCAATCAGTCTGGGAAGTCGTTGAGTCCCGCCAGCACCAGGAAGTAAGCCTATTGTGACCTCAGGTAAACCTACCCGAGCCTGGAACAAAGATCGGATATTTGTGATGCTTTGTTAGAGAGTTACTGGGACTTGTAATATATTTTTTATTTATTTAAACAAGAACATACACTTCAATAGCATCCAAGAACAAAAAACCAAACAAAACTGAATGAAAACAGAGGGGGTGAGGATGTGGAGCTACCTCACTCTCACTTATCAATGATGTCATAGTCTTTAATGATAAATAGGTATCCCTTACCTGGGTTATGACTCTAAGGTCTCTGGGTGGTGTGTTGGTTGGAGGTAATATTCCTAGTTCAAACTCATGGAGAGAACATATCTTAAGGAGCCTTTCCAACAAGCTGACCTATCTAAGCTGTTTTTTTAAAAAATCATTGTACCTGCTTATTTGCAATCCTGTAATGACAGCCCAGTGCTACTTCCAGGCCTCCTCCAAAAGCCACCTCTTCAATAGCAGCCACCACTGGCTTTTCACTCTTTTCTATCAGAGAAACTACTGCTTCCAAGCTGGGCATGTCTCCTTGACCTATCCTGGGAAATCCTTTGATATCAGCACCTAAAGAAATTGAACAAAACCATGAATATATATACAATCCCTTCAAATAAACTATCCAGACAAACCCTTCTTCAAATTGGTAGATGACAACCAACAACAGGGCAGATTCACAGACTTCAAGAAGGGTGAAAAGTACAGATGTTAAAGATTCAATTTGGTGTACAAACATTGTTTCCTGAAAGCATATCCTACATTTTCTGACTTTGGGACTCTCTGCGGAACTTTGGCGATGGAGAAGCCACAAATAACACACTTGTAATTGTGGAACCACTGAAATTCCCATATTGTTTTATTAGGAAAAACTTATGTATGAAAACTAGAAGAAAATAGCCTAGCTGAATCATACTTTGCAGAAATCTATGCCGTTTAAAGCAAAATTTCATGGCAGAAAAACAGACTACAAAAATTGTGTTGAGATGTAATATATCTAGTGGGTAATTTATTAAGGGTGGGTACTGGCGTTGCTCCATGGAAGGTTATCTGCGGGTTTCGAGGGTTGCTTTTTGTTCACTTTCAGTTGTGTGGTCAGTCTTTCAAAGCAATGGAACTACACTTGCATAGCGGATAGTGAACCTGCTCTTGAGACATTTGTAATGCTTTTTAAGAGACAAAATCAAAGAACTCATTCCATAAATTATATACAGGCAGGTGTCAAGTCAATAAGAATTCCCACTATGGGTCTCTAGTATAGGATCTTGCATTGATCTGCTGTGCCCAATTACATTCAACATCCCTACTGACAATCAAGGAAAATTTAATCACTAGTGAAGTTAACAGAAAACCAGATACAAAGGTTAGATGGCTAGCAAGTTCTAGGGTGGTCGATGATGCAAACAGATCCAATTAATCACAAAAGGGCCAACAAAACGTAAACTTTAACATAGGCAAAGGTAGCCATAATAAGCAATGTCAAGATAAAGGCAGGTTAGAGCAGTGTTTTCCAAACCTGTGCAAGTGGGTCATTGGGTTTTATAAGCAAACCCAAATTAATTATTGCTTTTAATACTTAACTGGTATGATGAAACCTCTAACAACATTTTGTTTTGTTGGCATAATATAATGCTCTGTTGTCACTTGTAACCAAATGTAGGAAAGGCGTGAATCTTACTTTTTTTAAAACACTGCTCTGGCATCTGGTGGCAGATCCAGTGAGAGTTTGCCACAAAGTGCTCATTTGGGGAGTTGTTTTGAGTGACTGTTACAGCTTGCCTCTGATGAGCACCTTTTGGCAAACCATCACCAGATCTGCTGCCAGGGTTAGTTAATAGTTTAGCCAAGGGTGATTTGAAGTTTGTTCCGCCAACATTTGTCCACTACTTTTCTGCTGAAGAAGCAGAAGTTTGAGTGAATGTGAAACCCATGTGTAACTAATCTTACAAGGTTGTCTTTGTCTGTGCAAAACGAACAACAACTCAGTGAACTGTCGTGACATGATTCTCAAAGATAACTTTGGGGAAGTGAGGTGATCTGAATTTTGGCTTCATGTAACTCACATTACTCAATTGCTACTGAATATCCTGAGCTAGTTGATGAGGTGTGCTCTTGCCATTTGATAGTACCTATCTTTTCAAACCTAGCAGTTCGAAAGTATGTCAAAGTGCAAGTAGATAAATAGGTACTGCTCCGGCGGGAAGGTAAACGGCATTTCCGTGCGCTGCTCTGGTTCGCCAGAAGCGGCTTAGTCATGCTGGCCACATGACCCACATGAGGCCGGCTCCCTCAGCCAATAAAGCGAGATGAGCGCCACAACCCCAGCGTCAGTCACGACTGGACCTAATGGTTAGGGGTCCCTTTACCTTTACCTTTATCTTTGTGAGTCAGGCTATGAAGATGAAATGTGGTAGCAGGGTTATATGAGTTGGTACATAGGTGCTGGCTCCCTGGGGCCCTGGGTGCCTGAGCACCCACAAAATTCGTCAAATTAAAGGGCCGAGCACTCACATATTTCGGTGCCAGGGCCATACACGCTGCAGGCACCCACAGCCCCGGGCACCTACAGTCGCAGGGCCAAGCTGGCACTCCTGAGTTGGTAAGTTGCCTACTTTGGATGGGGTCATACTTTCCTTAAACTTTTCAACAAATTCCACATTAACAGGAATGTTAAGTACACTTTTGCTTGGATACCTCAAGTTATAATTACAAAATACACGAATTTACAGTTGGAATGCCAGAAATTGATGGCTGCTGAAGACAAATGGTCCAAACTTCATGTGACAATAAATTGATGGGTCACCTTACCAAGTAAATTAGGATTATGAGTCATCATACCAAAATATTTGGGAACCACTAGATTAGTGAATGAGAGGAAAACAATAATGTTTGATGTCACCAGAGACTATAATGAATATGAGTCTTCAGTTCTTGGAACTCTGAGAAATGGTTCTCTATTTCAGTTACAGAAAAATCACCTTATGGTCCTTTAAAAATAATGGTCTGTTAAAGGATCAATAGACATCACAAGATATAAGGAAAGGCACCCAAAACTCTACTTTCATTAGTACAGCATGGCTAGTTTAGAATAAGTATAGTGGCATTTAATTAGCCAGGATTATTTTCAGTAAATACTAAGAATACAGTTGATTCCAGGCAAATCCATGGTACCAGTGCAGAGTTGCAAAACATATTAATTTTTAACAGGAGCAGAAAAAAGGTGATACACAAGCATGAGTTCAAAGGCTCTTTACCTGCGCTGAATTTCCCATTTGCTCCACAAATCACAACAGCTTTCACAGTGGGATCAGTATTTGCATGCTTCACATCTCGTTCTAAAGCCAGTAATGTTGGAGGACTAAAATAAAGAAAATAATCACTGAAAGCGTTAGGGGAATATCTGATTTGTTATAAAACAAATCTCTAAAACATTTTTTAAAAATCATGTGGAATCTATTTGGGAACTCTCAATGGAGGATTCTAACCATTCTAACCTGACCTGAACTATACAAAGATGTTATGTTGAGTCCACAGGTAAAACCTATGTGCATGTAATGTATTTCTTCAGAAATAATGGCAATTAGATGGCCAAACCTTAGAATTGTATGCTCTTCCTTCCATGTGCCTCCCTCTAATCATAGTTTGAAGTTAACTGTAGGCCTGATCCACACATGAGCAAAAAGAGATGGATGAAGGTGATAATGACCTGAGATGGAAAAGTGATAATATTACTTCATGGTGGAGGTGTGGGATACCATTTCTGAATGCTGCTCCTATGTAAAAAAAAACCAAATCTTTATTGGTAAGTAAAATCTAACACCACAAGAAGTAGGCTGGGCTAGAATCGCCTGATATGCAGTGGTGTTTGTTTGCTTGTTTTAAATTGCAACCATTTTCTTATTTTGTTTACGCATGGGGACATTACAAATATGCAGCAGCAGCATCTGCATTCTGAAGTTTTAAAATCCAGTCTAGTACTTCAGTATTCTACCATGTCATTCTTCTCTGTGCGTAGACTGAGGCCAGTAGTTGGTCAGTTCCGACAAAATGGTCAAAGCAGAAAAAGAAGGAAGAAGACATTGGGTATGAGGAGAAGAGAGGAGTGAGAAGGTGTGAGTGAACATGAGAATATTTGAATTTTTGTTCTCCTAGAAGCTTGATGATGAACAGCAGGCAATATACTCTAAAGAAACATGAAGTAGCTATACTGATACAGAGCTGTTTCTAGAGTATTGAGTGAAAAGGCAATTTTGCAAAGACCTCCCTTTATGGGAAAAACAGTAGCCATACAAACAACATAGGTACATAAATATGTATCCTAGACAGTGCTGTGGTTGTGCTCTGCAATGTGCAGCAGCAGAGCTGGGGGAAAACAAAGCGGCTGCAGTTTTCTCCCTGGGCACCAGCACAGAGTGGCTAAGGAAACCCAGCCAGATGGGTGGGGTATAAATAATAAAATTATTATTATTATTATTACACTTTCTTGTTCACAGTAAGCCATCATTTGGATTACTGTTATGGGCATACCAGGCCATTGATAAAACATGAAGCCTGAAAAGATATGAACTACCTCTAGAGGGAGCTAAAATGGCAGCAAAAACTTTGAAATAAATTCAAAACTGTGGCGATTCCCCATTACTTCTTCCACCTTCAAGGCCAGCAGAAAGTCACAATTAGAAACTGAAGATGCAGTAATCTTAAAGTCATTTGAAAACACCAGTTTGAACCCAGGCTGACTGATTTGTTACGTGAAAAACACTGGTGCTACACATCTCACATCACAGTAAACATAACACACCCTACACAGAGATTATTTTATAATGATGTGCCCCAGGGTAAACGGGGAGTAAGTGTGTTTTGCAGACAGGTATTGCACAACTTTAATTTAAAAACACTACTGCATCATGTGAACATTTCAACATATTGATATAGATAAGTGAGTTTTTCCCAAGTTCAATGCTAATTTCTTTAGTTATATGTTGTGTTTTGGACACCTTCCCAATTAGAATCTCAGCTCCCTTACTCCATGTCTGTTCTTGTACTTCTGAAGCATAAAACATGTACCTGTGTGGTTCTTTCTTGCAACATACAGTGGTACCTCGGGTTAAGAACTTAATTCGTTCTGGAGGTCTGTTCTTAACCTGAAGCACCACTTTAGCTAATGGGGCCTCCTGCTGCCGCTATGCGATTTCTGTTCTCATCCTGAAGCAAAGTTCTTAACCCGAGGTACTATTTCTGGGTTAGCGGAGTCTGTAACCTGAAGTGTCTGTAACCTGAAGTATCTGTAACCCGAGGTACCACTGTATACAATTCCATACCATGGCTCCATGATCATTCGTGTGGGAGAATTTAAGCCGTTGTGACAAGTCAGTTTGAAACCGTAAAGCAAATCCTATAACATGGTTGGGCATTAGCAATGCCAAATTGATTTTTCAAAAAAAGTCAGGGATAATATGACTTACGGTTCCAATCATATGCACACTTAGTTAGGAATAAGCCTTAGTGGACTCAATTCGATTTACTTGCAAGCAGGAGAGGGGTGTTAGGCTACTATTTGTTATATTCAGCATTTCAAAATGTGGTGTGACAGAAAATATATCAGAAATGTTATATTGCAGGAATATGGAGACTGCAGGATCTACCTTGCTTGTTACTTAAATTCCAAGATCTACCAATTGGAGTCAGGTGCAAGATAGGCAGGGAGGGGAGCTCTTACACTTACTAACTAATATGTATATTAACTTTTTGCTTTCACCAGAACAGGGGCTAAGTCCTCTCACAAAAATATCCACCCCCCAGCTTTCTTCATTTTAATAGTCTAATATTGAGCTGTAGAGTCTTGTTGTTGTTGAACTACTGTGAGTCGGAAACCCACACAGATGATTGCCCAGAGATCTACCAACATTGGCCAGAGTTAAGGGGAGGTGCTGTATAGTTCAGTGGTGGAGCAAAAAGTCCCAAGTTCAATCCCTTGCATCTCCTGGTAGAGTTGGAAATAGATACATGCCTAAGAACCTGGAGAGACACTGCCTGATTGTGTTGACAATACTGAGCTAGATGGACCAATGATGCCTTATGCCTTGTATTCTTGGAGTCATTTGAACAAACTCAGTAAGATGACATTTTACATTCTCTATGGAGCTTAATCTCTGACAATCTTTACACTGCCTGTGAAGTAACTAGTTTATAGCTAAAATACAGAAACACAGCTGTCGTCAATGCATTGTAGCTAATTATCTGTTTATGTATCATTTGTTAGGGAACTATCTTACCACTGGAAAACAAAAAGGCTAAGTCTGGGTTCCATACTGAAACTGTCTCGCTAAACATGGAATAGAAAAACAGGTTATTTACTAGCAAACAGTAACCCAGTATATTATAATGTGATAATGATCCTGGCTCAACCTAATAGTATCCAAAGTCCTGAAAAACACAAGACTTTTGAGTTTACATATTAACCAGATTCTCAGCCCATGACTTTTTCCTTTTCTTTGGATGATCTTTACCATGCCAACGTTACAATTTACCATTAAAAGTGGAATTTTACATAAATCTTTTTTTAAAAAAAGAATTAAGATGATTACTTCCTGCTTCCTGTAATGAGAAGGAAAATGTGATCCAAGGCATACTCTCCTTTGCTCCAATGTAACTTCAGGCTAGGCTACTCCCTACACTATTTGGCTCATAGGTTTTGTAACATGACTGACTGCAATAGTAGTAGTAACAATAGCTGCTGGCAGTCAGCTCATTTTCAGCATGCAAATTCATCTTTATTGAACATTGTTGTTCTTGTTTAGTCGTGTACATCTCTTTGTGACCCATAAGTACCCATAAAAATGTGATGTGACAGGAATTCTCAGTTTTTCCTTCTGGGTGAGGTGGTGACTCCATTATAGGCCCACACAGCCCTGAAACGAAAGAAAAGCCACCTTGACAGCAGCCAACTGAAAGGCAAGATAAAATGTCCCAAATGAATGAATAAAGCTATCCGAGCTCTACAACCAAGGTTTTATGCTTTGGGACTCATGTTCTGTCAGCCCCTTTCCTAAAAATGCTACACTTCAGAGGGACCAACAGGTCCCTTCTTCTAAGGATGCATTACTGAAATTGCATTGAAAAATTCATTCAGATTTGGAAACACTTTAAGTTTCTGAATATGAATGGGTACTTGTGTTCAATAAAGATGAATTCACATGGCAATTCTGATTAGTGAAAGAGTGAATACAGAATTGTGTTCTAGCTCCTGGGAGATAATGAGCAGGCAGATGGAGACTATGTTTGTTATGCAGCTTCTCTGCAGATGATGATGGTAGGATCAAAATGAGGAATGTATATGGAATAACAGTTCTATGAACCTGTGGAAGACAATATGGTGCAAAGTTGTTGGTCCACACCAGGAAGTCAGTACAGAGGACCAGGACAGGGGCCACAGACTTACACAAAGCATATTGCTAAGTCAGGCACAGATACACATCTCTGGCTATTCTGTATCTCTTTGGGTTCACTGTGAAAGAACAAACCTACTGTCATCTCAGCCCATGCACAAGCACAAAGCTGTCCTAAATTATTTTGAAACTCCAGTTTGGGAAGCCGAATTGTGCTAAATATGTTATATGCCATTTATACTTTGTAAAACATTTTGAAGATTGCTCAGCATATTATTGCCTTATACTTTCTTTCTTCCTTTGGCGATCACTCATAGCAAAGTAAGATTGTCTTCCATGAACATGGTCTTAACAGTGAGTCCGTAAGTGACTGTGGAGGCAAATTCTGGATCCACACCTCCTTCCACAGTGGGGACATAGGTTTCCAGGTGGAAGTTGATCACAGTGAGGGTTTGCTAAACATGCCTTCCTCTTAGCTTTTTTATCATTTTCACCCTGAGTTCCTGCTTCTTCAAAGTCCATGACACCTTTGGTAAAGGCTGTTCTCCATTTGGAGCACTCACAGGCCAGTGTTTCCCAGTTATTAGTGCTTATCCTACATATTTCAATCATCTCCTTATTGCACAGCTAGGAGAGTTTCTCTACTTGATCAACGAATGTTTGTAGGTGAAACTGTAGTTCTCAACTACAGTGGTACCTCGGGTTACAGACGCTTCAGGTTACAGACTCCGCTAACCCAGAAATAGTACCTTGGGTTAAGAACTTTGCCTCACGATGAGAACAGAAATTGTGCAGCGGAAGCGGGAGGCTCCATTAGCTAAAGTGGTATCTCAGGTTAAGAACAGTTTCAGTTTAAGAACGGACCTCCAAAACGAATTAAGTTCTTAACCCAAGATACCACTGTACTATCTATATTGCCTTCCACTTGTGGCAGTAAGGTTTCTATTGTTTACAATCTGGGCTGGTGTGGTGCCACAGAATGTTCAGTTATTCAAGGCACACTGACCAGTTTGTGGTCCAGCTTCTGTGAGGGTAGAAAAAGTTGTTAGTTTGGCTGTGATGAAAACCTTATATGGGAAGCAGCCCTATGACATAGGAAAGGGGAGGTCAGCCAGAGGATGGATGCAGCATAAGCAATGGACTGAGAAACAGAACCATGAAGGAAAGGTAGCCAGAAAACAAGATTTGAATAAAAGGGTTAAGAAGACTGAGAACTGAGGCAAAATGAAGCTAATCAGTTCTCAGTCACAAAGCCAGGAGGCTCTGTATAATGAAAGGAGTGTTAAGGAAGTTGATAAAGAAAATAGCAAAAGGAATTTATCTAATTCTGTAGCTTGAGAAGCAAGCATGGTGAAGACAAACAGTTGAAGGGAAGAGCCAAGAAAGAAAACAGGACATACCTTTGTAACACAAGAAAACATTTAATAAATATAAGGAAGGAAGGAAGGAAGCAAGGAAGGGAAAACAGGACTGAGGCTGTAAACTACTGGCAGGCAGGCAGGAAAGCAAAGCTTTGGAGGGGGAGGAACTGTGGGGCAGAGCGCCAAGAGGGCATAAGTGTGGTAGGTTTAAAGTCCAGATCCTTACAGGGAGAAATCTGCCAGCTAATGATTTCTACTGTCACTGATCCCACAAGGGATAAAGGAAGGCAAAAATAAAAAAAGAAGAGTGTGTGGGTGCTGATTTCCCATGCTGATTTGAACTAACTTTTGCTGCAGGCAAGAAACAATATTTGAGAATAGCGAAATTTTTGCATTAGTCTGGAATTAAAGGCTGGAAAACAGTTGTAATTCACATGTCTCTTGTATATATGGTATCTTTTGTCTAACAGGAAATTCAGGGCTGAAACTCTGAAGCGCAGGAGGAAAGCCATAACTTAGGGTCCTCACGCTGCTTGTGTGTGCTTGTCAAACTTGAGAACACAGCTAACCACCCAACTAGGGTGAAAGTATCTCTGCAGTACCAAACTAAAACATCTCAATATCATGCTGGTTTATGCACTGCTGGAAAATTAGGGTTGGCAAGCAAGAAGTTAGTTGTGGCTGCAGTCCTGTTCACAATTATTTGGAAGTAAACAAATCCAGGGACGCGGGTGGTGCTGTGGGTTAAACCACAGAGCCTAGGACTTGCCGATCAGAAGGTCGGCGGTTTGAATCCCTGTGATGGGGTGAGCTCCCATTGCTCGGTCCCTGCTCCTGCCAACCTAGCAGTTCGAAAGCACGTCAAAATGCAAGTAGATAAATAGGTACCACTCCGGCGGGAAGGTAAACGGCATCTCCGTGCGCTGCTCTGGTTTGCCAGAAGCGGCTTAGTCATGCTGGCCACATGACCCAGAAGCTGTACGCCGGCTCCCTTGGCCAATAAAGCGAGATGAGAGCCGCAACCCCAGAGTCGGTCACGACTGGACCTAATGGTCAGGGGTCCCTTTACCCTTTACTAAACAAATCCAAGTAAGGGTGCAAAGGCTCTGCTTACAATCCATTACACCTAAGAAGAAGCATCACCGAGTACCATGGGACTTTATTCCATGTAAACATAAGCAGCTAGTCCAACATCCTGTTTTCACAGTGGCCAGCCTATGGGAAGCCTGCAAGCAGAATCTGGGTGCGACAGCGAGCGACCCTCCGAGTCATGAAGAAGAAGCGCATGCAGGCTCGCTCGTTGCCAGCGTATCTTTCAGGGGCCGAGCCTGCTTCGGGGGTCAAAACGGCGCTCTCTGGGGTCGAATCTGCAGACTAGCAGTTTCCACCCGCCAACCAGAGCCCGAGAATCCCTTGCCTGGGAGAAGTCTTCCCTTGCAAATTACCTGAGCGTGTTGAGTGGAGGATTACACAGTCGAATCACGGCCACTGCAGCCGATCCGCGCGTGTACAGAGCCATGATCTCGCGCGGACGGACCCCACGAGCCCAAGAGACGCTTCGAGCTGAATTAAGCAGCACCGAGGAGAAGGCGGCCCCTGTGGGAACCAGAAAACCCGGACTAACCAGACTCCATGACGGGCTGGGGAGGAGGCTGGCCCCGTTTGCACCCGAGGGGGAGGTTCCAGCTGGGGCACCAAATCGTGAATTCGCGCCTGCTTGGACCCACACTTGCCAGATACATGCTCTGAAACATGGGCGGAGCCAGGATTTTTTGTTGGGGAGGGGCAGAATCGACGTAATTGGTCAGTTAGTTAAGTATTTCTATTATTTAATCCAGGGGAGGCAGCTGCCCCCTCCCCCTGCCTTTCTGGCTACGCCTACGCTCTGAAATTGCTCCAATTTATACAACCGTTCACTCTCTGCTACGACAAGCAGTTTTCAGGGCGAGAATTCACAGAGGCTGCCTTCACGCATGCGTACTCAGGGCAAAATACTTGCAGCAAGTAAGAGCTGCAAGCTTGGTAGAGAAAGGGTTCCACTCAAATCAGTAGGACCAAGTTGAGAGTGAACACGCCGTAGCCCCCCGAATCAGACTAAAGGGCTATATATAGTCCAGCATTCTTTTCCCAGAGGGACCATTCAGATGCCTGTAGGAAGCTGCACCATGACGGGACTGCAAAATCTCTCTCCCATTTGCCATCGCCAGCAACTAGTTTCCCGAGGCATACTGCTGCTGCCCTTAGAGGGAAACGGGTAAAAGGCGGATCCAGCTGATTTTAAACGGATCCTCATGAATTCATATGATTTTTTTTTCATTCAAATTAAATAAAACTGTCATGATACTGTAGACCATGTCTTAGTCTGTAGGCAGCATCAAAAAAATCATAAGGTATGATAGGCATCAGGACTAGCAGCCAGTCAGCAGTCTCCTACATGAATTTGTCGAGCCCACTTTTAAAGCCGCTGCCAAAGTCAGTGTTGACAATATCGAGCTAGATGAACGAATGGCCGCCTGTACAGTGCTAATTTTAGTACTCTCACAGAGCTGCAAAACCAGATAGGAGGGGATCGCATCTTCTGCTTCACCGGGGAAAGGGAAAGGAGGAGGATCGCTCGCTTTTAGAAACGGGGAAGTCTGGCTGTGCAAGCAAATTCCATTCATTTCTTTCTCCTTCTTCTCCTCCTCCTCCTCCTCATGCCCACCCAAGTCCACATACACAGGCGCAGGGAAAGCCGCTCCGCCCACCCCGTAAGCCCCGCTCTTCTTTCCCAAACAATGGATCAGCTGCTCCACAGGCAGCCGGATACCCTTGCGGGTGCATAGCAGAGCAAATAATCGTTGCTTAGCGATGTCGATGAGAGGTTTCCACACCTTTTTGTTTTTGGTCCCCTTTTATGTCCATCTCCAGCATAGTCAAGGAGAAAGAGAAAACTGGAGACAGATTTCTGGGGGGATTTTTGGCCCCCGGAGGCCAGTTCTGCCAACCCCTGGGTACGCCCCTGAGATGAATTCACAAAACGAAAACAGCTTTTTCACTTAGGTGTGAAAATATAAAAATATAAAAAAAAATCGATCACATAACACTATTTGAATAGCAGTGCCCATCATCCTAGGGGGGAGGGAGCGGTCCCCTCAAATATTTATTGGGAGGGCTATAGGAACCTTGGCTCCTATGGGTGTGAATTAGTGGATCACAGTGCAATCCTGTGTGCATCTATTCAGAATTAAGTCCACTTAGGTTCATTAAGGCTTACTCCTAGGTGTGTATATAGAATTCCAGCTTCCATCTCTGCTGCAACTGCCGTCGAACCCCGCGGCGCTATTTATCTATAACGAGAGCGCTGCATTGGTTACTGCGGAATAGCAAGCAGGAGGGTACTTGGAATAGCCGCAAGCCGTGGCCTTTCAGAGTTCACATTGGCATTAAAAGCGATTTAGGCTGAACACGCTTTAATCCGCATCCCGCATTAAACGCATTTATGTAAGCCTTCCAAGCACTGCGCAGCTTCCGGAGGTGTCGTGGAGCCGGAAGTCGAGGACCCAAAACACAAGGTTGGCGGCCGAGAGCGTTTGCTTTAGTGTCAGGTGATGCCGGAAGTGACGCGCTGTTGATGGCCCGGCAGGTGGGAGGAGGACCAATGGCCGCTAGTGGCTTCAGGACGGCGGTTGGGCGGTGAGTAACGGGGTGCTGTGAGGCGAGCGAGCTAGTTGGGGGGCGCGCGTCCTTGGCTCGGGCCGCGGTGTCGCGGTGTGGCGGCGGTTGGGCGCGCGGAGGCACCTCCGGGGTTTGGCCGGCGGGAGTTTCTCGCGGCATTTCCTTGTGAGAGGGCGCTGCTTTGGGCAGGGGGTCCTGCCGGTTCCTTTGCCCCGCCGGCTGAGGGGATTTCCCTCACCTCAGACACGGATTCCTGGCTACGTGGTGCGGGCAGGACCGCAGCCCAGTGCTGTTGGCTTTGGTACACGCAATCTGCACATCCGCGCCACCAGCCGTATCCTCCTCCTCGATATTTGGCAGATGGAAACAGGGACGCGCTTGTAACAACCCTGTTCTGATTCCCAAAAAATCGCTCCCTGAAACCCCTTCCCGCCAGTTCACATGGCTGGATGTTCTTCGCCACCAGCTGCAGACTCCATTCTGCTTTCCATCGAGTAGGAAAATACGGAGCTGCCTTACACTGGGTCAGACCGTTGGCCCATCTCGTTCAGTATTGTTTGCACTGATTGGCAGCAGCTCCTTAGTCTTTCAGACAGTGGGTTTTCTCATCCCTTGCTAGAGATGCTTGTGATTGAACCTGGGACCTTCTGTGTGCCAAACATATGTTTTACCACTTCCCCAAGTCAAGTGAATCACTGTTCTTTTGGTAAAGATGTGTTAGGAAACCACACATGTGGTTTGTGTGTGATCCTTGGTAGAATCATAGAATTGTAGAGTTGGAAGGGACCCAGTGGATACCGGCTATGGCCCACACCTTGCAACGCCTTGTTGTAGAGTTTACTGCTTGCTACGTGGGTGACGATGTGGGTTAAACCACAGAGCCTAGGCTTGCCAATCAGAAGGTTGGCGGTTCGAATCCCCGTGACAGGGTGAGCGCCCGTTGCTCGGTCCCTGCTCCTGCCAACCTAGCAGTTCGAAAGCACGTTAAAGTGCAAGTAAATAAATAGGTACCGCTCTGGTGGGAAGGTAAACGGCATTTCCGTGCGCTGCTCTGGTTCGCCAGAAGCGGCTTAGTCATGCTGGCCACATGACCAATAAAGCGAGATGAGCGCCGCAACCCCAGAGTTGGCCACGACTGGACCTAATGGTCAGGGGTCCCTTTTCCTTTACTGCTTGCAAGGGAACTGCCAGTTGTAGCTTTCCACCTGTTACTACAAAGCTGGGCCCTCTGCTGTGGTGGAGCCTCCTCTCCACCAGCAGTGCTCCTCTCTGCTGACAGAACGTGGTGGAGTGGCACCTATGCACCATCCTAACTCTCCTAGGGATCGGGGGGGGGGGATTGCCTTTTTAGGCTGTAATCCAGGCATAGGCAAATTCAGCCCTCTAGATGTTTTGGGACTACAACTCCCATCATCCCTGGCCACTGGTCCTGTTAGCTAGGGATAATGGGAATTGTAGTCCCAAAACATCTGAAGGGCCGAGTTTGCCTATGCCTGCTGTAATCCTAAATGCACTTCCCAGAGAGTAAGGTCCATTGAACTCAGAGGACATGCTTCTCAGTAAATATGCACAAACTTTGTAATGTGCCTGTTCATAAGCCCTATGGAATACAGTGGAAATAGCAGCATGAGTCTGTACTGTTAGCTTCTGTTAAATCAATAGTCCTAATTTTTGCAACATGTTCCTGTACAACTGTCTAATAGCTAAATTTGATCTTATGGTTTAAGTGTTTCAAGTTCTTCCTTCTAACCTGTTGTATGTAATTGACTGACATAATCTCTATGTGAGTGTTCAGCAAAGCAGTCCTATTGCTGTTAGTGATTGTGATTTCAAATCATCTCAACAGCTTTGACAGAAGGATTGTAGATAAGTGTACATATTTTATAATTTTTTACTGTACTCAGGGCCAAATCAAACACCATATTTTTATGCAGATTTTTTGGGATGTGTGAGATGTTGTCCTTGCTTAGTCAAATGATTTAACGTGGTTTCAGATTTAGACTAGCTCATGTTCTGAATATTCTTTCAGAACACTCTTGTGCTTGATTGTGCACATTGTTTTAAGTATGCTGCTACAATCTGTAATGTATTAACTACTTGTTATAATATCAAAAACGAGGATTTGTTTAGGGCTGTCATGTGATTAAATTACTCTTAGTTGATTAATGAGTGGAATAATGCATTTGTTAAATTTGCATATGCATTAAAACAACAGCTCTGAAAAAAGCAAGCTTTTAACTGACTAAGCTTTTAACTGATTAAATGTTGCAGCTGGTTTTTCAAATTGTAAAGCAGAGCACTGCCAGGTAGGAAATAAATTAAATAATCTATGGTTGTAACTTGGAAGTGAGTTGCAGAGCTAATTTTTGCATCATCAGGAGAGCTTCTCTGTGACCTCCCTATTCATGTTTGATGCACAGGGGTTGCAGTAAAAGGGTCTGAAGGATTTACATTCTAGAAAGAGTTCCTAGCAAGATATATTACAACAAATAAGTTCGTTTAAATTTAAATTTGTTTCCTGCCATATCTTTTAGGCTTAGGTATTTGCTCATGGTGTCCTGATCACATGTTACATGCAAACATACATGAAAACACCTGCCATCAATGAAAGCATGCTTATCAATATATTTCCCCCAGATTTGTGGCCCACCACAGGGTTGTTGTCTTACACAGCAATTACCTAAGTGGGGAAATAGCAAGCGAACCCAGAATCAGGTACTGAATAGTGTTTATTATAAAACGTAGAGCATTTAGAAGATACAAATTTGTCTAAAGGTTTTACAGTCTGTGCCCTTTTAGTACCACCAGCTTAAATGAACTTGTCCTATGGAGAGATAGGCAGATAGAAGACTTTCTCAATGCTTGACTGCATTGTTACAGAATTCCCTCCCATGGGATGTGTGTTTCTCTCATTGACTGGTTTTGTTTTCTTCTGCTTTTAAGTGATAATGATATTAGTCTATCTAGGTTCTTAATGTTATAATGTTTAAGTATTGCTGCTATTTTACTGCTGATTTTGAAATCAGTTGTTTTTATAGAGTTATTATTGTAAATCTTAGATTTGATTTTTAACCTGTTTTACAATTATCTTATTTTATGACCTTTGTATGTTTTGACTCTGAGAGAATAAATATCTAAATAAACAAAATGTTAAAAATAGTATGCATTAGTGAAAATGCCAGATTTGATGTCCATAGTCAACTTTTAAAAGTTGACAATAATATTTTAATGTTACTGTGATGTTATTTTTGTTTCAAAAAACCCCCAAAGAGTTCTGCAGTCTTACACTAATTTATCAGGAAGTAAACCCTATTAATATAGCAGTGCCCCATAGTGGTACAACCTTCTGGAATAGTTATGTTTATTTTATTATTATTTATTTTATTATTGTTATTTTATATACTATTTTTAAAAATATTTTTCTTCTAAAGTGGATTTAAAATAAAAACAAAAGCAATTTGTCAAAAACAATATTTAATCATATTATTGTTTATAATCAAATTGGTTTCAACAAAGTTTGGACAAATGCACTTACTCTATAAACCTTTCAGAAGCTGTAACTGAGAAGGTGAGAATAAACTCTCTTTGGAACAGTTAAAACCCACTTCTCAATAAATTATTTTCTGCCTTTACTTCAGGCTGCCAGAAAGAAAAATGTTAAATTTCACCATGATTTTATTTAATATTTTTATGCAGTGTTGAGCAAATAAACAGGTTCATGTAATAGTGCAGAGTTAAGTCCCCCCATGCTGTGCACAAAAAAGCAGGATTTACTCAATTTTGCATTTGTTTCTTGTAGTATTTTTAAGTTGTCCTAGTCTTGTGCCTAAACTCTGCACCTTAAATGAAATTTTCCCTCTTGGATTATATATCCAACAAGAACATTCCCTAGAATTTGGCAGGAAACAAACATAGTTTATTTACATAGTGTGATCTCTTTTGTAAATGTCATAAATCACAAAATGTGCATATGTTTGACTAACTGTTTGAATTTCCCCCCCAGTGCACTAAAATCCAGATTTTTGGGGATAGCGTCAAACAGACCCAATCAGCAGGAATGCATGGATAATTAAAGCTTCCAAAAATGAGTCGTGAATTGTTACCCTTCTTCTGGAATCCACAATTTGAGGACAGTAAGTAGTTATTTTTGCTTTGTCTGGTGTTTTGGAGATGCAATCCTGTCAAGTGAACAAACAAACTATCAAAAAATAGAGAGGGAGAGAAATCACACTGACATTTAGTTGGTGTCACCCAAAAGGACTTGATGATAAAGGCTTCTGTATGTTAGGAACATAAGCTCTTCTCTGTTGATACCTTTTAAATATTTATTTGTAGGTTTTAACAGCCATTGTGTTTTGTGGAAGAAATTGCAGGTAGCAATCCTGGGCCATTAGAAAGCATCCTGGAACAACATTATTAGGATTAACTAAAATTTCTCAAAACATTGAGCACGATTTCAGGCTCCTTAGAAGTGTTCCTAAGATTAGATGTTCAGTTAAAAAAAAGAAAAAATTATGTTTCAGAACATGGCTGGAAAAGCTCCATGATCTGCAGGAATTAACTGTAGATATGATGAGTCTTCATATATTTTTCATAAATCTGCTTCCAAATTGGGCTTCCAAATCATTTTGGAAAGGTCAGGGTAGGCAGAGGTCAAAGAAGGAAAGGAATGAAGGGAGAGATCGGTGAGGAAACTGGTGTTGGATTGCTTGTACAGCTGAAAGGACTCTTTAACTTTCACATATTTGACTAATCCCATTTAAGTTTCAAAGTTTTTAGGCAGCACTCTTACATTCCAAAACTTGTCTTAAGTACGATGACAAGACATTCGTTTTTAACATTTTTC
This sequence comes from Podarcis filfolensis, assembly GCF_964270895.1. Lineage (NCBI taxonomy): Eukaryota > Metazoa > Chordata > Lepidosauria > Squamata > Lacertidae > Podarcis > Podarcis filfolensis. The sequence continues at coordinate 38,303,416 of NC_139608.1, read as the reverse complement.
TAAGAATCATAGGGAACCATATTTTGCATTAAATTTCAGGTCCTGAAATAAAACCACTGATACATAGTATTGATTTTACAGTCCTTTCTGTTATTCCCCAATGAAAGTTAAATATATATTTTCTGGTCTCTCTTTGATACCTTTGTGTTCTAAATAGGCCTCTCTTTACATTGCATCTCAAGCAATATTTTGTTTCCCACCCCCAATTTTTATCATGTTTTTACAAGAAAATCTCTCTTGTATTATAAAAATGTAGTGAAAATTCCAATAAGAAATAAACTGTCAATTTCTCCAATGAATCCCCTGGCACTGCTTGTCCGTTCCTTCAATGTACTTTATCCATTTCTGTTCAGAACCTTCATCATCCAATCCATCATTGTTGATGCTGATCCAGATTTCTAGTGCCAGGGAAGAACAGGCTGTACAGCTGCTACAAGATTTGGTTGTAACTCAGTTGTCTGTTAATAGACTCCTTCCAAATGATTCACTATTCAAGTTATCATATCAAGACTCAGTCTAATGCTCACCATTAGAATTATAGTCTATCACCTATATCCAATAGCACTGAATATATTGAAATCTCCACTAAAGATGGAAAAAATGTATGTGTGATCTGTTTGACATTTTCAATATTTGAATATCTGAAAGACTGTCATATTACCTACAGATCCTGTTGGGTGTTAAGATCAGCCCTGTGTGGTGAAGGGTGGGTAAAATTTAAGTTGATAACAATAATTAATAATGAATACATTTGAGAAAATATTTTATTTAACACGCTAGCATTAGATTCAATAGTTTATGTTCCCTCAGTACAGAAAGAAAATTGCTTTATTGAAGTTTAATTTTTACCCCGTTGATAGTTCATTGTTATTTATATGTATTTCTTTTTATCTCTAGCTTTTAATCTGATACATTTGGGACAGCATTTTATTGTTCTTCCTTGTGCTCTCTTAACATTTTGTAAGGCTTTCCCCCCCTGTATGTGGTATATTTAATAATAAAAACTCTTATAGGGAAAAGGGGAATCTTCATCTTCACTTAGTGGTTGGTTCTAATTACAATAGCTTGGGTTTCTATAGCCAAAATGTATAATGAGGAATGTGAGGGACAGTTGTTTGGATTAATAAAAAATATTCTGCTAAATGTGGATTGACAAGTACTCTTGCTGTTGGAAAACTGTAAGTAAAGATGCTTTCAAAATATAATGGGCATCTAGAACATAATATGAAGTGCATCTCAGGTTAAAGTTTAAACCAGTACTATTACTATATGCACTAACTTGCTTCTAGTAAAACTATAGCTTGACAGCTTTTCACCTGCAATCCTTCCTGATAAAGATGTTTAGGGTTAAGGTGTACATTTTAATGGATACTATTGCCACATCTTTATTGAAATGGCTCAGAATTTGACATATTTTAATGCTGAGCCTTTAGCTGAGTTGACTAAAAGAAGGCTTAAGATTTCAACCATTTTTCTGTTGGTTCCTGTCTTGTTATTCTGATTAATTTACCAAGATTAAGCCAGAGTACTCCAGTTTGGATTTACTGGGGAACTCTGACTTAATGTAAGCTAGAATCTCTGTGCTGAAGTTGGTGTGCAAGGGGAGGACAGGCAAAGGAGGTGTATGTGGTCATGAGGTTTGGCCATGCATCATAAATCATAAGTAGTATATGAAACTATGGACAATTCTCCAGATATGGCCAGTATTCATCAAATGTGTCTAGTCCCTCTTATACATGTGAATCAGAGCTGTAAAGCAACTGTAAATGGTGATTTAAAATGTAAGCTTTAGTTTATAGCTGCTGTTTGTACTATACATGTTTGTGTTACTGAACAGAACAAAGAACTGTGTTCTGCAAAAATTATGGCAAAGCATGCCTTTGAAAGGGATGTTAAAGTAGTTTATTCTGCAAGGAGGATTTCTCAGCACCCAGGATTGTTAATATAGAACTGGCTTTTCACAATTTCCTTTGCCCCAGTTAAGTCAAGAAGCATTATAGCTGTCAAGAGTATCACTATATGTGGGGTTTTTTCAAGCTTCTTCCCCAGCAGTAAACTGGGCTGAAACTTCAGTGACAGGAAATTTTTAGAAAGCTAATATACTATTGCACAATATGCACAATAACTTTTTGTGGATAAGTTTCTAACCTCTCCAATGGTCTTCCACCTTTTTCTTGTAGGCCATTTCTAGCGTGATTCCAGTGTATGTTGCTTCAGGTTCCAATTTAGAAAGAAGATGGAATTAATGCTGAAATTCTTCCATAGTCTAGTTTTCTAGTAGGATTGCCAGGTTCCATATGGCATAGAGCTTCTGTGCCTTGAATAGCTGCAATAGAAGCAAGAATTACATATTACCTTTAGGCAACTGTAGCTCTAGCTGCCACAGTGTGCTCTAGTTCATAGTTATATAAAGAGGTTATATAAACAGGGATTTATATATAAATAAGGAAAGTTGCAAAATGAAGCACAGATCAAAACGCAGAGTTACTTAGGCTGTGACAGTCACAATTAAGGTTACTAGATTTTGAAAACGAAAGGCCAACTATGCCTCAAATAATTGGCTAGAAGAGAGAATCTTGGCAAATTCACTTCTCAAACTGTAGATCTGTGGTGGTGGGGGAAACTACACATAGTAACATTTTCAACTGCTGGACACAGGGTCCCAGTTTGTATTGGCAACATTAATATTATTGGCTGTGTTTGAACTGCTAAACCTTAGTATTACGTGACATGTCATCTTCACCTTTTCCTCTACTACTCTGGGGTGACTTTTGCTTCTGTTTTTAACCACAGCTTAGTGCCCTGTCCAAACCCAAGCAAACTATGACTTACCATAAAACAAGCAAGCATTCACAGACAGAAACGTGCAGCTTGTCCACACCTCTGTCACTCAGGAGCTAAGTCATGGTTTGGCTTTGTTTTATGTCCAAACCTGGGATTGTAATTTGCCCCACCCAAACAGACAAGGAGTGGTACATCAAGAACATGCCTTGGTTACAGCACTTGGTTTGTTGGGAGCAAGGCAAATCACAAGCCCAAGTTCGAATGTAACTCACAAGCCCAGGATCGAATGTAACTCACCAAACCATGGCTTAGCTCTCAAAAGTGAGGGAGGAGTGACCTACTTTCAGTTTTCTCCCTGTGAACCAGCATGCTTGCTTGGTTTGGGTTGATGGCCAAAGCTTCCCTACCCTTGAGTTAGGTGCTGTGATGAGACTGCCCGCTACTTTTAAAATTTGCTTCCCTCTCTCATATTAACTTGTGTCCTATGACACTTGATACTATTCAGTGGGAATTCTGAGTAAACATGCCTGTAATTGGGCTATTAACCTACATGGGGAACATTTCCAGTCGGACAGACAAATTTAAATATACTTAGAAATGCTTATCAACAGATTTTCAGATTAAGAGTTTACTTGCTGGTGAAGACCAAAGTCCAGCATTATGTTTCCACCAGTGGCTGGCCAGATGCCTTTGGAAGTGCACACACAGGTCATGATGATAATGGCTTTTGTCTGGTGTGTGTCACCAGCGTACTGCAAAGTATATTGCCACTTGAACGTGAAAGCTACCATGAGCAATAGTTCTCTCTTCACTTATGTTTGTCTAGACCGTTTTAAGAAACCCGTAAAATGATTTGTAAGGAGAAAAGAGTTGTGAGGCAGGTGTGTGTGTGCATTCTGTACACTGGATTCAAGCAAAATCCAGAGTGTAATCTTCGTTTCCTTAAGGAATGTGTCATTGGTTGCTAACTAAACTCTATACTAGGCCTGGGTGGTGTATCAATACATTGCCTAGGACCAGTTTGGGAACCAGAGTGTGATGGCGTCTTCACCCGGTGGTATATAATGGGTGGGACTTGCTTGCACCTGACTCCCTCCATGCGCCTGTCCAAACCCAAGCAAACTATGGCTATGAATTGTGTGGGTAGCATGGTGGAGCCTAACTACTGCAGTACAAGCCCTGAGCAGAGAAAAGAGCGGAAAGCTTTCACATAAGGAAGTAAAATTCCCGGGCTTACCTTGTGTTCTTTGATCTATCTCTTAAGTGTGTTGAATTCAACCTTTTGAGTACGTAGAGATAAGCCCTTATCAACCAGCAGTTAAAATAACAAACCCTCCCACCTTGCTGAGTTGGACAGAAACTCCCCAAGGCTTCTGGGCTAGAGTAAATGTGTACAAATGTTATACCAGTCAGCCTTGATGGGGACAAAGTTTACATACTGAAGAGATCCACTACAACAAAAGTTTTGCATTGTTTTATGTAGTCCAATGCAGTTTAAAGTGAGTATTTTAAATTAAAATACTTAGTTTTTAACTCAATAGATTTATCTAGAGTGAGACCCATTTCCTGCTAGCAAATGATGCACATTAAAGTAATCTGTAAATACACATAATGACTTCTGTAGAGGGCAGAAGAGGTGAGTGAGTGGGTTTTCCTATTGTCTGCTGTGAATGAGAAAAGTGTCTCTGAATTCAATCTGCCATAACTAGCAATGGGACCATAGTAGAAAGAATAAATATTGGCAGTACAAGCTTTAAATTTTTATTCTCTTGAAAAATTAGCAAATGTTTTATAAAGCTGTTGAATTTTTTCTTCCCAGTGGTTGGACATCTGTTTTATAGAACTTTTCAGCCATATTATTTATGAACATTTATATTTATAATCGGTGCTCTTTTTTCTGGGGGAGACGCTGGAGTACACATAGCCCTAAACATTTTGTGAATCTAAGTTTGGCCTTTTTGAGGGGCAGTATTTCAATATGAGTAGGAAAATGAGAGTATCCCTAAACATTTTTTTAAAGAAAAAAAGCACTGTTTATAATGAACCATTTTTAAATCCCCCGCACTGTGAATATAATTTTCTTTGTTCAAGATACTTGTATATTATATTCTTATCTCAGTTATATTTTAGTTCCTTAGTTCAAATAATAAAATCCTTTATTCCTAATTTAATATATCCTAACTCTTGCACTTGTTAAGCACACACCTCTCCAACTGGAATAAAAGCAAACTGATTCACCTGTCACCTAATTGTTTCTCCCTCTATATGTCATTGACTTTCAATTGTCTATACATTTGTTAAACATTTGGATGGGTGGATCTGTTTTTGTTTGAGTGCAATTTTCTATCTTTTAAGGGAAATATTGTATTTGTTGGAAAATACACTATTTTGAGAAGTTCTTATAACATTTTTTTTTTAATTTTGTAGTCAGAACTTGGGATTTTACAGACCCAAATATTAAGGATTGCCTAACCACTAGAAAGAAGGTTGCCCTAGGTCTGGAATGTACCTTATCATTCCTGTGTTGCAGCATTCCTCTGATGTCAAATACAGTGGTACCTTGGGTTACAAACACCTTGGGTTACAAACGCTTTGGGTTACAAACTCCGCTAACCTGGAAGTAGTACCTTGGGTTACAAACTTTGCCTCAGGATGAGAACGGAAATCGCGTGGCGGTGGCAGCGAGAGGCCCCATTAGTGAAAGCACACCTCAGGTTAAGAACGGCTTCAGGTTAAGAATGGACCTCCGGAACAAATTAAGTTCGTAACCCAAGGTACCACTGTAGAGTCCTACATGTTTTGATTTTGTCAGGACAGTTGATAGAGCCTAAAGCAGGAGTCATGTTTTGAAGAATGCCCTAGATTGGTAAAATACAAGAAGAAGTTTGTGTGTACTGATGGACCTCTCTATAAATTGACCTGGGTGTCTCCAGAGGTGATGGCAGAGCTGAAACCTGACACTGCATTTTCAAGAATCTGATTATGATTTGGTTCACATGTAATGTAGACCTAAACCATGGGTTAGCACAAGCACACAGGCTCCCCAAAGGCAGATTCTGGTTGCTTTGCTTCTCCTTTGGCCCTGCTGTTGCAGTACTGTGAGCTAAACAATGATTTCATGTAGCATATTGCCAGAACCCAGGCTTATACTTTTTGTGCTCCAGATAAACCATGAAGCAGCAAAGCAGCCACAGTCTCCTCTCTGGGAACTTTCATGTTCCTACTAAGGCTTAGCATCACATGCAAACTGGGACTATAAGTTCTTAATTCAAAATATGGTGATGGTTTGGGAGTCATAAAGATACTGGTTCACTTCAGATGTAATACCAATTGTTTGGTGTTTCATGAGCAAGCCTTAGGCTTGTGTACCCCCTTTTCTTGCCCTTTCCTTCTTCTGTACACACTATGTATACACTATTTTTGACAGAACTAGGAAGTACAGGAAGGAATTTGAGGGAGGAGGGAGTGTATGATCCCAAGTTTTGTTGTGTGGTTCCAAACTATGGCTTGGAATTATGGTTGAATAGAGCCAGTGAGACACTGAGCTAGTACAGTTCACATAGCTGCATGAGGACAGGGTTTTTAAAAATATATTTACTAGTTTACAGTATATAGAATCTTATATAATGTAAACATCATAGTTATATTTTGTTGAATTTCATATTGTTGTATTTAGGGAATCCCTTGGATTCAGTTCTCTTTGGAGGACCATGTGAAAAGTATATGCAGAGCCTGGTGCAATTCAAGCCAAAACGTTCTTTTAAAAAATCTTATTAGTCTTGTTTTATTTGGCTATTTTCAGATAGAAGAATCCAGTGTTGGAATGTCTTACTCTTGCTCTTCGAAGCTGCACTGAGTGTCAGCTTGGTTTATCTACCTTGAAGATAGCACAGCTTGAAGAGAGGGCATGGGATGTTGCTGTGCCTGGAACAATGATCAGGTACCAGAATGAACCTTAGATTTAGAATGGAAATAATATTAATAGGTGAGAATTACAGTAGCTTACTTTTTCAACATACAGCATGTGAAATGTTAGGGTCTGTACCAACATAACTCTACAGTTCTGGAGGAAAGGTGGGATATAAATCTCAATAACAACCGATTATATACAGTTCTTTAAATTGCACCTAACACTTCAAATGTTGTCCTTTGGGAGGAGCTGCCATTTTCAAAAGAAAGTTCTAGGTTTCGCTATATTTATTGTTTACTGTGTTCCCTTTATTATGCATACAATCCTATATTATTTTCCTTTTATATACTCCTCAAATCTGAGTATAATGTTTAGTTATTAACTTGGGATTGGATACAGACTTAGTTATGCTTGGAGTAGCTCCCCCTGAAACCAATGAGGTTGTTATGCTAACTTAAATCCCATCGATTTCAGTGGGTCTTCTCTAAGCACAATTAAATCTGGATCCAACCCTTAGTGTCACGGTGTATGCTTGAAGTAATGTAGGTCTCTGGTTAATGTACTAGTTTGCTTATAGCAGATATCAGATATTTGATAGGTTTGTCATGCAAGATCTATTTGGATGGCTGGCTTTGCTGTGATATTGTATGCACTCATCATATAATGAAGGGAGAAAGCTTTTCTTTTTTGCAGCTTTTCTACATGCTGTTCTAATATTCGCCTCACGTATCAGCATTGTTTTCATTATCATCCGGTCCCACTTGCCCCACACCCCTCCCAGCTGGCAGGGTCTGTATCATAACCCTTTGATGCTGTGTTGCAGGGGTTTGATTGGTAGCATCTGCCTGCTCTGTGATGAGATTCCTCTGAAGAAAGGCAGGCTGTTGTTGCCTGATTCTGATTGGCTGTCCCACCTGACTCTCCTCTCCTCTTCCCCCCTCCTTTTTCAGAGCACACACCACAGCAGGCTGTATTCTGAAACCTAAAACAGCCCCGTATACATCCATTCATGAATCTGTGACGTCAGTAGTGTCTGTGTTCTCCTTTGCAGCGGGGTTGCAGGATTGTGTGGGTGGAATTTCCTTGCTGTATTTTGCAGATCAGGTTTGGGTTTCGTTTTTCTGCCGTCCACATCATAACGCATGAAAATGGAGCAGGATTGTAGAAATTACTCACCACCGTAAGTATATTAACAAAATCTGTCTTCCTTCAAGGGGCTGCGTTTGCAAAATGACCGATGTTACCTTCCTGCCTTTTATTTCAGAGGGAGCAGATGGATGGTGCATTTGGGGTGTGAGTGGACTGGAAAAAATGCTGAAAGACACTATATTAAAGCCAAGAATTTTTCTGTTTCTGTCCATTTACTTCTTTGTAGAGCAAACATAGACATGTTTCATTTGCTGTTTTAGAGGTTGATCTGGAGGTTGTGTAATGGTCCTTCCCTCTTTTTAAAATGGGAGAGAATGCATTTCTGTGGCTGTCTGAAAAGGCAGAGATTGCAAATAGCAAGGGGGGAAATTGCAACTGATCTTAAAACAGGAGGCTTCTCCCTCTTCCCACGTCCTTGTGAAAATGTAATCTTCAATGGTGGTGCAGCTTTTTAATAAAACTTAACATGTTTGTCAATATATTTTGACTGGATTTGGGAACAATTTAGGTATTAATGAGAAGTTTAATGATTAAATCCTTCCATAGAAATGAAAATGGCTTCTTTTAGCATAAAAAAATAATTAGGTATAAAGTCCCAATGATTTACTGTTTACCGAGATTATCCTTATTGAGGTTTGATTGTCCTGCTTGCTAGTGAAATCAGTGAGAGTTCATACGGAATGGCAATGTATCTTACCCTTGAATCTTGCCCTTTCAGAAATTGTGGAAAAAAAGAAGTACCAGAAGTGACAAAAACAAATGTCAGGCAAATGCCTTGGACCTAATAGTTCTGGCTCCACTTCATTTTTAATGCTCCCATCCTAAATTACAACATAGTGTTTTCCTGAGTTTGTTGCTGAAATTGGAAATACATGTAAAGCTCTATTTTTGACTTTGTGCCTAGAATAAAAGACGAGTGTAACAAAAAAAGGTGAGAGTAATAAAGCAAGAAAAGTAAAAAACAAAAACAAAAAACCACCCTACAACCCTGGTTTCCATGTTTGGAAAAGAATGCATCTTACCCTTTCTCTTCACTGGGACATCCATCCCCCTGATACCTGGTTGTCTTTGTTACTTACTCTCTGGGTTCACATGCCTCTATGTTTCAAAGTACAGTGGTGGAAACTGAATGACAAATTTCTATTCTTACACAATTAACTTAAATCCATTCTTAATTGATGGGAGGGGACCTTTATGCTTATTTATAGGCATTTAATATTACAACAACTGCTTAATAGTAGAGTTTTTTTTAATCTGTGGCTAACTTTTGAGATTGTAATAAGGCTAGTGCAGCTTTGATTTGTGGTTTGTATGTTAATTAATTCCAAAAAGTGAAGCTTGGCATCTTGTTAATCTCTTCAAATGGATTATTGACAAAGAGCATTGCATCTCTTCTGTCTCTTGTGGTCAGCAGAGGTCAGGATTTTCTCTTTTTTGCACTACTTGCTACAGGAAGGGTCAGTTTCCTCCTGTGTGCAGAGTTAAATAGAATTCCTTAAGTATTAAAGTTCATTTTAATAATTCTCAACTACTCCAGAGAAAGTAGCTTCAGAGTGTTTACTCTTTTTCTGATATTTTTCTGATAAATTTCATGTTTATCATCGGAACTAGAAAAAGCATTTAAAATTCTGTCAGAATAATTTTTTTAAGCCAGCAGCCCATTATGGCATACAGAAATTGCTAAGTTCAAATTACAGTTGATCAAATGACCAGGATTTTTCCAATTCTTCTTCCATTGTTTTGCAGATATGCTTTAAGTGAGTTGGCATTAATGAAATATTTGACCATGTTTATAAACTTGTAAGATGTAAGGCTTATTTCATCAATTAAAATTAATTTTGTTGTTCAGCTTGTGGTCCCGGTCGAAATACAAAAATTCTGTTGCATCTTTGGAACTCTTAAGGACCAAAGAAACAGTATTTGTCTTAAGGGTGTTCAGAGTGTTACTAAAAGCTTTAAGAAGAGTAAAAAATAAATTAATAAAATTTTCTGCCTTCAAAAAATCCAGCAACTGTACATGTGGAAATAGGGTACTATTCTATAATTTATTTTAATAGCAATTTTGGGGAGTAGGGGGCCAAGTGCCCATCAGTTTGGAATCAAAATGGGGCCACTCCAAAAGGAAGGTTGTTGTAGTTCATACTTGGTAGAGTTGCTCCCTATAAGTATATAAGCTTGTAAATTAAAAGGCAAAACAAAAGAAAATAAAAATAAAATAAAATAAAATAAAAACAGAAAAAAAAGAAAATAAAAACAACAGCCTGTTAAGTTTCACGTGGGTGGGGGGGACTGATAGGAGGGAGGGAAGATAAGGAAATTAGACTGCTTATGCCTTTATCAGATTACACTAAGTTTCCCTGGAGTTGGGGTTGGGGGGGAATACACATTATGAGGTTAAATTCCCCTTTCCTACTCCATAGACTGTCTCTTACTACCCATAGCACCTAACTATAGAATGAATAAGTGCATGTATAAATGCCTTTCCGAAGGAGGAGAATGACTTCAGACAGTATTTTACTATGGCAGGCATCTATTTTCCATACTGTTGTGTGGATTGTTATTTGATGGTGATATGTGTGGTAGTGAGGAGAAGATGATTGCTTGATGGTTCTGCCTTGGCATCAAAGAATAGGTGTTTGTATGTGTGTGTGGGGTAGGGTAGACTACAGTACCACACCATCCTACATTTCTCTGATGAAAGTAGGGACGTCCCATTCCATAATGATAATTTTACTATTTATACATCTTACTGAGTTGCACCAGCCACTCTGAGCAGCTTTCAATATCTATAGAAACAGAATTAAACATTACAAACTTCCCTATATAGGATTGCCTTCAGACAGCTTCGGGGTCGGATAACTCCATACCCTCCAACATTTCTCCAATGAAAATAGGGACAGCTTAAGGAAAAGTGGGACATTTCAGGATCAAATCAGAAACCAGGACAGCTTCTCTAAATCAGGGATGTTCTTGGAAAATAGGGACACTTGGAGGGTCTGCTGTACATATATATCTCCATATTAGGGCTGGGCGATACATAGTTTTCAACATTGTGATGTATTATCCACTAAACATTGTGCTATACCGATATATCACTATGTTTGAAATAAGGATGTAACTATATAGAGGTGAATGGGGTAATGTCCTAGCAACTTCTACTACTTAGGGGTCTGAAACTGATACATTTTTACTTACTTTTAAGTATTTTACTTACCTTTAAGTATTGAGACAACTGATATTTTATAGTACAGAGCAACGGGGCAGAAGAAATGACCGGCTTCACAGTTCTTCCCATATCATGATTTTTTACATAACACACACACACACAGTGATTCGCGATATATTGCCATGCCAAATATTATGAAACTGTTATCACGATGTGAACTTCAGTACATCGTCCAGCTCTATTCCATATCTCATGTATTTATGGTGTTTATAACAAAATTCTAAATAAAAGAAACCCAAAAGGTTGTATCCATTTGTTGCCCTGTTATAAAGGCTTTTGTTCTGGTGAGAGATGTCGACAATTGGAGGAGGAGGGAAAAGCAATATGTTGCTGATTTCTCCCTCTTTCTTACAGTCCCCAGTGCCCCCTGAAAATCTGTTCTGGACAGTCCACCAACCTTCATAACAGATTTTCAGGGGGTCCTGAGGGCTGCAGTGTAAAAAGGGACTGGCAAGAACTTCCTTCTGTCCTCTGTAAGTGGGTGTCTCTCTCTGGAGAAACAGCGCTAGGAGGACCATTGTCAAATAGGGAACTGACATCAAATGGGTTTGATGTCAGTTGGCTAACCAGGCTCTTAAGCAATGGTTCGATCCTCAATTAGGATTATTGTCAGTAAACCACATTAAACCACAATTCTCCATTTTGGAAATATTCAGGAACTGGGTTTAATTTAACCAGGTCTGCCACACTTTCAGAAAGGAAAATCCCAAAATATCCTATGTGTTCTATTCGGAAAGAGTTCTCTTTAGGAGATAGTTTGTGGTGAATAGGTTTTGATGGGTGACTTTTACATGCATTTTTTGTCAAAAAATTAAAGCCAATGGCATGCTAAAAAATTACTTGCCTCTCTTCCCCCCATTCCCCAACTCAACTATGAAATTAAAAAGAAATAAGATTTTTTGTCATGCTCTGTAAGCTGTATGACAAATTTGCTATCCCACTTAGGCTACTGCAGTAAAATTTATAGTGTATATAAATGGAAGGCATGTAAAAAGAGGTATTCTGAGTAGCTTCTGCCAGGAACTTTTATTGGTTTCATATCTTAATGTGACAACACAAGGAGCTGAAGAGAGCTCTTTCTGCCTGCATAATTGGTTATATAGAGAATGCAAAGTGGACCCCTTCAGGGAGAAACAGATTAATGAAATGTGTGATAGTGGATTCTCATTTTCATACTATACCTTGTAGTGTAAATATCAGTTCAGTGTTATTTCTATAATAATAATGAATGTGCATTTCCTTTTCTAACTTAACTTTAAAAAATACTGTGTTTGATATTACCAGAAGTCATTATGCAACCTTATTTATTTTGTGTGACACTCGATTATGCAATCTAGAGCCATTGGACTGTGAACATGAAAATGCTCTGAATGGAAACAATGCTAAAAATAACTTTTATATCACATGGGAAGATCATACATATAAAATGTATTGTTTACAGAATAAAGGCAACATTTTCTTGGGCAATTGAAACTGAGCTTTTATTTGTGTGAAGAACAGCTTATCTGAGACATATTTTTTCAGACTGGGGGAGCAGAATTCAGCCCTTCTGTCAATTCATGTACAGATATGTAATTAGCTTTGGTTTCTCCAGTGCCAGAACAAAGATGTAAACATTTCTTCTTCTTCTTCTTGCTTGACAGAATTACAAAATAAAAGTTGTATCTGCAAAAGGGGGGCTCCCAGAAGCATAATAGTGGAACATAACATGACAAATTAGAGGAGGAAAGGCACATATAGATGTGCTCTCAGTGGTAGTTCAGCTCCAGGTTGTGAAACTCTTCTGTCTTCCAAAGTTTGCATATTCCAGACATGCTTTAAGACCTTTTTCCAGGGATGTAAAGTTGATTTCAGCAGTTGTATCTTGAAAACTGGTTTAAAATGTATATTTTTAACGTATCTTAATTTTTTTTTTTAAATTGTTACTCATCTCCAGGTTTATATAGATAAGTGCATAAGGCAAATAAGGTTTCTATCCCTTGTTTTGAATATAAATCACAAACAGCTGCTATAGATGTAACCACTTTGTAAGGGTGTTACATAATATGGAAAGACAGCTATAGTATAACAATACTGTATAGTAAAACATAATTGGAGGAACTGGATTGTTCATATTCTAGTAAACGCAAGTCTCCTGTAAGATCAGCTTACTCAAGTCCAGCTTTTTCTCCACTGTTAGTTTCAGCCTGCTTATATATAGCTGTCGGTTCTCCTTCAGTTCAGCCTGTCTTGTCTTAAGGAACGACTGTGTTCTATGTTAGACCACTCTAAGCTGGGACTAACAACCTAGTAATAGTAAAACAGATAGTTGAAGAGAAGATCATTCCTATGTACCTCAGTAATTCACTTTGTCAGTAATATTTACCTTTAAATGGGTGAAGTTCACACTTGTCCTTGCAATAATGCCTGAGTAAGTCCAAACTCATACAGTAGCCCAGTAGAAATTACCTATTTATAAAACAGGTGTGGGGAACCTTTTACCCTCCAGATATTGCTGAGCTATAACTCCCACTACCCCTGGCTATTGGCTGTGCTTGCTGGTGGGAGTTGTATCTCAGCAACATCTGGGGTGATTGGGTGTCCAAGGCTCCCCACACCTTATATATAGAGTTACAACACAACATACCATAGTTTTCCCCTAAATGCACACTTGTTAAAAATTTGCATTACAGTTGGGCACAATTGTTTTGTTTTTTTTTTTTTTTTTTTAAATAATATTTATTGAAGTTTCCAAAATACAGAAAGAGAAGAAAAGAAATTATGAAGATACATTCAGAACCTTATTTTCAAACATCCACTTTCTGGGACTCCCCCCTTCCCCCACCCCTACCGTATTCCCCTTTCATATTGTTGTTTCCACAAGTTCTGTTTCTGATTTAAAGCACAATTTATATACCCCATTGTTCAAATTTAAATTTATACAAACCTTATGCAACACCCTTGATAAAAAAAAGCAAAAGATCTCTCCCCATAGCCCGCCCCCTTTTCTTTCCACAATGTCCCCCTTTTTTCCCATTAAAGTAAAAGCACACAGAATAAAAGTATAAAAAAATAAGAAATATATTAGAAAAAAGAAAACCAATTCAGAAAATAGTTGCAAGCCTTTGGATTCTAATTCTCCCTCCCCTTCCCCGGTTTAATTTCCCTTATCCTCCAATCTATGTTTCCAGCCTGGAAGTCTTAAGTCCATCAATCCCATTTTTCCCCCAACTCCTTGCAGAATTATTTCCCATTTTTAGGATTACTTTTTAAAAATTAATTCCTAAATCTTTAAAAATGTCAAATTATAAAATTCCCCCCATTGTTCTTTCAAGGTTATAGTCCAGCTTCCTCTTGTTCCGCTGCTAAAACTTTCTTATTCAGGAGTTTAGTAACTCTACATGGGTTGTTGTTATTCAGGAACAAAAACTTGCGTTCAGTCCCTTCCTTCTTCAGTAAAGTATTCTGTTGTCTCCTTTTAGTCTAAACACCCTGTAGACGAGATTCAGTTTCAGTTTTGCAGCTTTCCCAGGAGATAACCAGTTCTGTGAAATTCCGAAGTGTTGTATTTTTCCCGGCTTACGCCCATCTTTGTAATGTCCCGAAGCTCCTCTAGGGGGGTTGTTGTAACTTTGTTTCCAAAAATCCGATTGTTCTCCGTATTTTCGCCATTTTGTATTCAAGTCTTAACAAATTATATCAAGTTGTAACAAATTTGACCAGCAAGGTCCTTGTAATAAAATCCTCTTTAAAATTCCGACTTTGACAGCTACTTTGACAGCTGTCAAAATCACCGGCTCTTTTCACCAGGCTCACTCCTCAATCGCCCCGGTTCCCAGGGAGGGGGGTGCATTTTCCTTCTCCTTCAATTCTTCCTCCAGCACAATTCTTGTACTTTCCCATCATGGAATTCTTGATTTTAGCAAAGATACCGTTCTTTTTGGGCCTTGGCTTCCCAATCCTTGTTTTAAAATGTCTACAATAGGGAGGGGGACTGACTTCCTTTTTAGATCCCCCCCCGCTCGTCTCAAATCCAAAAAATTTTTCTTCTTTTAAACCCGATTTCCAATTTACTCACGGGTTGTTGTTAAAAGTCCAAATTCTCAATGGAAGAAGTCAGCGCTCTCCGCCGGATGGCATGCGGCTTCGCTCGGCAGGGATGGCAGAGGACTCAAAGCACCACGCTTCTCCCCGGCACCCGATCCGTAGCCTTTAAAAAGGCTCCTTCACGAGTCGGGAGGGCGCTAGCGGTGCTAGCCGAGTCTCCAAGTCCACGGCCCCCGTGGCCGTGGTTTCTAAGGGTCCCCGCATCGCCGGTGCGGTAAAACCCAGCCCCTGCCGAGCCGGCTCCCTCCGGAGCTCGGAGGGAGTCCGCCATTCGGCGATGGCGCCAACCCGGAAGTCGGGCACAATTGTTTTGAATGGCTATTATGATAACAAATCCATTTACAAAGTATATCAGCCTTGTTTAACTTTAATTTTAAATACCTAATTCTATATTAATAAAATTGTTGTTTTACGATGCATGGAATCACCCTATTGCAGCTTGGATTTTTCATGGCAAGCTATGTAAATACTTCAATAGTTTTGTCACATGAGCCTGTTTGGTTTCGATGTCAGGTGGCTTAATGTGACAGATGGGCAAAGTCCAGCATGCAATATATTGCTGAGAGATACCACAACTGTGGGAGAACAGTTGTAACTTCAAGCAATTGCTACTTCTGTTGTTGTATGAAAAGTTCCTTGGGACAGGATAGCCTTTTTGTTAGGAAATGAACCCTTGGGCTTAATCTGAAGAATAAATAGGTAGTTTACATCAGTTTATTGTTCATTTAAAATATTTGTCTCCAAATGTAATCAGATATATGATTCTCATAACCTTTCTGTGGTTCCTTTTTCAGGTGTTGTGGCCACTTTCTACACTGGGAGTGAGCACTGGTGTTTGTTAGAGCAATATCTTTGACTGTCAACTCCATGCACACCCACAGTACAATGACCAGTTCTCAGGAGCCCCTGAGCTGGTCTTCCTCTACGACTGTGATCGCCAAGACCCTCAATGAAGATAAAGATTTCGCTAGGATGCATGGAGAACATATACCCAGTGGTCTCCATCCTTCATCTGAGATCATAGAAGACGTACGAGACAAGGGCTTACTTCATAGCAATGCATCAGAGAACATGAGCAGTCCAGTTGCCACAACAGTATTGACCAGTGTAAGTGAGGATTCGAGGGACCAATTTGAAAACAGCGTGCTACAGTTAACAGAACAGGATGAATTGGAAACTACTGTTCATCAGGGCACCAATGATAATATACCTGGAGAGACCAACAATGGAACAGAAGATATCAAGATCCAGTTCAACAGATCAAGTAGTGGAAATGGTGGATTTCTTGAAGGACTCTTTGGTTGTTTGAAGCCTGTATGGAATATTATAGGGAAAGCTTACTCCACTGACTACAAGCTGCAGCAACAAGGTAAACCTAAAAAGTCAAACCATGTATTTTTGTGGCTTTAAAAATGTTCTCAGATTTAAAGGAGGGGAAAGTATAGCCTCTGGAGTGTCATAAAATTGCAGTAGCCTCAATCTCATCTATTTGAATTTATGGATCAATGTTTCCTATCTGACTCACCAGTGCTTTTTTTCTAGAAAAATAGGTGCCTGTACTCACCATGAAGTTGTTAACACTAAGTGTCTCACACTTTTTAACAAAAAGAAAAGAGATGCCGAAGCTGTGGACCCTTGCGTACCCCCTGAAAAAAAGCACTGCCACTCACCTTTCATAATGTCTAAAAATAAGGCAGTCCCAAAACCAAACAGCGATTTCTGCTATTCTGTGTTGCTTCTTGTATTGGGTCATTTATTGGACACCTGGAGCAGTGGTGTAGGATTGGTTGTCGATGCCCGGGGTGGGTGTGCCGGGCAGGCACCAGCCCTTGCCACTGCCGTGATCCCACCCCCACCAGAGCAAAGCGGGGCCCTGCTGAGTTGTCTGCCCACCTGTGCAGGGGGAGATTGAATGGCCAACACTGCCCTTGGTGGGCAGAGAGGAGCGCCAGGCTGGGCTGCACTGGGGTTGCTTGCATGGTTTGCGCCCCCACATAAATTGTGTGCCCAGGGCCATGGCCCCCCAGCACCACCTACACTATGCCCCTGATCTGGGGTATTATTTTTCTACCCTGGGATGGGCCCAGGACACTACCCCTATAGGACCGGGCGAGCAGAGCATAATTACAAATAGCTTAAGAAGCACACCTGTGCCAAAAGGAGAGAAGTCATCTACTATTAGGCAAAGGAGAATTACTGACTTCTTTAAAATTGACAACCCACCAAGATCAGCGTTCCCCCCTTCTCCATTGTGACTACCTAAACCTCAGTCAATTCCTCCCCCGTTCTCCCTTTTAAGCTGGAACATAGCAGGCTGGAAAGGGAAAAAATCTGACCCGGACCTTGTAAAACTAATAAACTCACACCAAATAATTCTCTTGCAAGAAACATGGGAAGAGGGGAGAGTAGATATTAATGGTTTTGATGTTACATCATTACCGGCATGCCCGTCTACTAAAGGAGGCCGGCCTAGTGGAGGATTAGTTATAGCAATTTCCCTGAAAATACAGGCAAAACTCACGCTTGTAAATGCTTCCACCTTTGCAATTACAGCCCTGATTACGGGGAAAAACTTTGAACTTGTTATAACAAATGTTTATCTTCCTCCTGGAGGCAACACTGCAGACTTATACAATAAATGGGGAATCTTGGAGGAACATCTTACCCTTTGTCACTCCAAATACCCCAATATACCCAATGTTATTGCAGGCACCAGCCCTTGCCACTGCCGTGATCCCACCCCCACCAGAGCAAAGCGGGGCCCTGCTGAGTTGTCTGCCCACCTGTGCAGGGGGAGATTGAATGGCCAACACTGCCCTTGGTGGGCAGAGAGGAGCGCCAGGCTGGGCTGCACTGGGGTTGCTTGCATGGTTTGCGCCCCCACATAAATTGTGTGCCCAGGGCCATGGTCCCCCAGCACCACCTACACTATGCCCCTGATCTGGGGTATTATTTTTCTACCCTGGGATGGGAGGGGGGATGCGGGGATGACTGCATGCAAAATCTCTTCCTAGGTGTGGCAAGATCATATTCTTAGTTGTTCTTAATAATCTTTAAAGCAGGGATCCTCAAACCAGATCAAGAAACAAATAGTCTGAGCTCCTTAAAATGTGATTGAAGCAAAACAAATGTGCATTTGTTGTGCATGGAAAAGCTGTGCTTGTGGGGCTGATTTGTGGGGAAGAGCTCCATGTACAGTGGGAATGAATACTCGGAGCTTCTTTGATTAAATGAATGGGGCCCCTCCTGTTTGTACAGAGCTGAAGGTGACTATCACTTGTGCTCTCAAATGTTTGGTGCCCCTTGTAGCATCACCCCTGAGCACCAAAGGCAATTTCAGAGTCAGCTATCCCTTACTTTACTGACTTCCAGTCTGGAAGCACTTCCGGTCCAAAGCACCTCTAGGAGTAGAACATTTGGGATATTTTGGTTGAAGAGATACAGTGTTTGTCCTTCTATCTCAGTATATTTATTATGGGAATGCTCACCTAGTTATTTCCTGGGAAGCTTAACAGCTGATGAGAGCACTAGTGCTTTCTTTTCTTTTAAAATACAATATTGTCTAGATGTGAGCATTTTGCATGCTAGCAAAGTTCAACAGGGCATCAGACTACAAAGGCACTAACTGGTTGATTACTCTGAGGCTTGACAAAAGGTAGCTATAGCAGTCAGAATAACAATGCTTGTTTCTTATCAGATACATGGGAAGTTCCTTTTGAGGAGATTTCTGAACTTCAGTGGTTGGGCAGTGGAGCGCAGGGAGCTGTTTTCTTAGGGAAATTCAGAGCAGAGGAGGTGGCCATCAAGAAAGTGAGAGAACAGAGTGAAACGGATATCAAGCACTTGAGGAAGTTGAAGCATCCCAACATCATTGCTTTCAAGTAGGTCATACTTTGCTTATCTTGACTCTACAACTAGACTCATATGCTATATGTCTTCATGTCCTGCTAAACTGTGTTGTGGGTGGCACTGTGGTCTAAACCACAGCCTCTTGGGCTTGCCAATTGAAAGGTTGGAGGTTTGAATCTGTGCAACGGGGTGAGCTGCCCCAGCTTTTGCCAACCTAGCAGTTCAAAAGCATACCAGTGCAAGTAGATAAATAGGTACCGCCGTGGTGGGAAGGTAAATGGCCTTTCTGTGTGCTCTGGCACTCATTGCAGTGTCCCGTTGTGCCAGAAGCAGTTTAGTCATGCTGGCCACATGACCTAGAAAGCTGCTGTGGACAGACACTGGCTCCCTTGACCTGAAAAATGAGATGAGCGCTGCACCCCATAGTCGCCTTTAACTTAACAATCAGTGGTCCTTTACCTTAAACTGTGTTCGGGTTACAATGGTCTCCTTCTGTCCTCTAAACAGTAGTTCTAGCTGGAAAGTCTCAACTTCAAGGTTATTTCTTTAGCCATGCCTGCTGATGGTAAAACAGAATCCTTATATTAATTGACTATCCTCAGATGATCAGATATTGGTGAGTGAACAAGCCGGCAAGTGTCACTTAATAGTTGCTTCCTTTTGTAGTTTCCAAACAAACCAGAATATTAAACCAGCTTTAAACTAAGGCTTCATATCCTTGCTTGTTTGGGAGCCGTTAGCCATAGTTTCCCAGTATATAAATGGAAACCGTAGTAAACTGAAACTTCCTGGCTTGCTTCCAGTTCATATGAAGGGAGGAACAAAGTTGCTGTTTATGGATGCATGGTACAGTGGTAACTCTGGTTGCAGACGGGATCCGTTCTGGAGGTCCGTCCAGATCCCTAGGTTTTCACAACCAGAGAGACCACTTCTGTGTATGTACGTGTGGCAAAAACCCAGAAATATACTTCCGGTTTTGCCGGTTACCTATCCCAAAGTTTACGTAACTGGAGGGATACGTAAGCGGAGGTAGGACTGTAGTTGGATAACATGCTTTGTATTCTGTGGAAGCCTGAGTTCTTCCCAATCCATTATTGCAGCAATTTTTAAAATTTTATTTCCCACTCCTTTCTTTGTGAAAACTTTATTGTTATGTGTGGAAAGAGTTTTAATGTGAGCTAATTCAGCAGCATTTCATCCTCCTGATTCTGCCCCAAGACTCTGAATAATAATCAACGCCACCTCATGAAATTCAATTTTAGAATGAAATAGAATGTTTAGAATGAAATAGCTCTGGGAAGACATTTCATTATTCCACTTACTATTCTGGTACATATATGACCACTTAATTGGTGGATAAAGTGAAAATAATGTGAATTTATTTGAAGGATAGAATGTGAATATGAATAAATTAAAAGAAAGAGTGATTTGGTCTCAAGGTGAGAAGTACTTTTACTGTCCAGGAGAATTAGCAATGGACAGCACTTTTCATTTTGTTTCACTTGCATGTTCTCATTATTATAAATGTTGTTGTTGTTTTTAATCTATAGTTCTTTTTTATGCCAGGGGCGTTTGTACTCAGGCACCGTGCTACTGTATAATAATGGAGTACTGTGCTCATGGACAGCTGTATGAGGTGTTGCGAGCCGGTAGGAAGGTCACACCTCGCCTGCTTGTGGACTGGTCAACAGGGATTGCTAGTGGAATGAACTATTTACATCTTCATAAAATCATCCACAGAGACCTCAAGTCGCCCAAGTGAGTTGTTAGCATGTGGGGAGTGTAAGACAGAAAATGAGATTTGACCTAAATTGTGGTTGTGAGTTGGAATTACATTCAAACTTTATTCCTCATTTTTCCCTTTTTTTTCTTTTCAGTGTATTAGTTACTCACAATGATACAGTAAAAATTTCAGATTTTGGTACTTCTAAAGAACTCAGCGATAAGAGTACAAAAATGTCCTTTGCAGGGACTGTAGCTTGGATGGCACCAGAGGTGATTCGCAATGAGCCTGTCTCTGAAAAGGTGGATATTTGGTGAGTAATGCATTAATAAGTACTTGTCAGTTTCAGTGTTTCCAACAGAACTTCTGAGACAAACTATGTTCTCATGACTTAGCATCACTAGCAGCTTTGCTTTAGAAGATCTGAGCCTTAACTTCCCTGTTATATACAGTTTTTTCTGATTTTTATCTCTCTCATTTTCTATCAGGTCATTTGGAGTAGTTTTGTGGGAGCTTCTCACTGGAGAGATTCCATATAAGGATGTCGACTCCTCAGCCATCATCTGGGGGGTAGGCAGTAATAGCTTGCACCTTCCTGTGCCCTCCACTTGCCCAGATGGATTCAAGATCCTTATGAAGCAAACATGGTAAGGGTTGTTCTGTCCACACTGAGCCCAGCTGGTATTGTGCACACTCCTCTTCCACCCCCAGTACAAAACGCCACAGTATGCCCACAAAATGAGAGTGAAGGATGAGATCTCTGTCTGCACTGACTAGTAAGATACTGGCATTAACACTGTGATACTACAGTCTGTTCTTTTGTAAAGCACAGTTTAGAATTATACATTGGCTTGGGGGAAAACAACTTCTTCAAGTGTATGAACTGATATGAATACATTATGATTGCCGCAGACAGTAAGGTAATAAGTAGAAGCCACGCCTGCAAAGGAAGAATGAGGACACACTTCGAATACGCTCCTAATACTTCCTTTGTGACCATAGTTCAGCACTTTTTTGAATTTGGTGCCCTTTTCTTTTTCCACCATAATTGTTCCAGTAGCTGGAAAGGAAGGGATGAGAAAGGAGAATAAGTGAAGATGCTTCTGAAATGGATGCGTGGAAAATAACAAAGTGAGAGGATATAGTGTTCATATCTAGCTAATAATCTTTCTACATTAGTGTTACATTGAGGGCTTGGTTTGCCTTGCCAGATATGGGAGGGGGAATAAGGAAACTGACATTTATGTATTCCTGATTGCTGCCTCCTTTGTTTTTCTTTAGGGGGTGGTGGTATTCTAATAGGCAGTGAGAAAGGCCTGTTTCAAATGAAACCATCAGTTAAAATATTCCAAATAGTTTCTTAATTATGTTTGGATGGTCTCTCCTGTCTGTTTTTCTTTGATTTGTCAGGCAAAGCAAGCCCCGGAATCGGCCCTCTTTTCGACAGACACTTATGCACCTTGATATTGCATCTGCTGATGTGTTGGGAACCCCTCAAGAGACTTATTTCAAGTCTCAGGTAAATCTTTTTTTTTTTCTAGCACCAGACTATATCGTTGGCTTGCCATGTGGTAGGAATAGGAAGAGAAAAGTACAGGCATTCATTTATGAATCTCTTCCCATAATGCACCCCAAAGCGATTTACAATATAATAACATAATTGTGAATAAAAAGCAGTAAATAAAAAACAACAGCACATACCTAAAATTAATTCCATTCCAAGCTAGATACCAGCTGGGATGAAGATTTTAAAAGGCTTGTTGAAAGAGCAATATATTTGGCAGGCATCTAGGAGATAAAATAGAAGAATCCTGTGTGATATACAGTAAGACAGAGTTCCAAATGGTGGGCGCACAAAAGGCCTTATTCCAACATTATGCAGAATGGACCTCCTGATTGGATGGTGTCTGCAGGGTGCAGATTTTGTTCCAGTGAAATATTAAAGTAAAGAATTTTACTGAAGTGATCAAGATGTCTACACTGTATTTTAGTGCAAATCCATAGGAATTGTGGTGTGAAATCTAAATCCAAATAAGTAGTTTTTATTATATTTTCTTGAGTATTGCATACTCTCCATGTCATCTTGGGCCTGAAAAGCAGTTGGCTACAGATTTGAGAAGAAATTGAGCTGTTCATAGGTTTGAAATGGCAATCAGTTTTATAGGCTAGGAGAGATTTGCAATACACGTCTGTACTTAATGTTAGAATTTGAGCTAAAAAGATGAGTCCTGGTCAAGCCTGGTGATCAGATAACTTTGCGGCCTCCTACGCGGGTGGCGCTGTGGGTTAAACCACAGAGCCTAGGACTTGCTGATCAGAAAGTCGGCGGTTCGAATCCCCGTGACAGGGTGAGCTCCCGTTGCTCGGTCCCTGCTCCTGCCAACCTAGCAGTTCGAAAGCACATCAAAGTGCAAATAGATAAATAGGTACCGCTCCGGCGGGAAGGTAAACGGCGTTTCCGTGTGCTGCTCTGGTTCGCTAGAAAGCGGCTTAGTCATGCTGGCCACATGACCCGGAAGCTGTACGCCGGCTCCCTCGGCCAATAAAGCGAGATGAGCGCTGCAACCCCAGAGTCGGCCACGACTGGACCTAATGGTCAGGGGTCCCTTTACCTTTACCTTTACCACAAAAGTACTATTGGAATAAAGAAGCGTGGGTTTCTTGTTTAATATGTTAAAGTAGTGCAACCCTTTATTGTGCAGTTGTCACTGCCATGAGTTATGCTGTGTATCCATCTAAATTGCTTTGGCAGGCTGAATGGAGAGAAGAAGTGAAGAAGCACTTTGAGAAGATTAAAAGTGAAGGAACTTGCATACACCGGTTAGATGAAGAACTTATTCGTCGCAGAAGAGAAGAACTCAGGTCTGTTGACTTTCAGTGCGTGAGAAGAGCTTTGCTAATTCAGATCAATTAACTATTCTGTTTCCACCAAGAGACTGCCAGATATTTCTGGGAAGAATACAAACAGGACATTCAGACTGCCTCTGACCCTGGATGTTCTATTTAGCTATCATAGCTAATAGCTGTCAATAGTTTTATCTGTCAGTAATTTGTCTAATTTCTTTTTAAGGAGATAAGCATCCTGTTGCAGGAAATTCCTTTTGTTAACTATGCACTGCATAAAGAAATAACTTTTGTTTGTTTGTCCTGAATTTACTGCCAATCTCTTATCCTGGGTGACCCTGAATTATGGGAGAAGGATCTTAACAGAGTTCTCTTTAGTGAGTGCTTCATTCATATCTAAACTCTGATTTTGGTTTTATAACATTCAGATACTTTCATCACTTGCTCATCTTGGAAGTGGTAGATGAGATGTTTAATTGAGAATAATTCTGCATGAGTGCATCTATTAAGCTTCCCTTTTGCCTGTACAAATTGTCCCTTACAGGAAAAGCCACTCACCTGTAGCTCTCCTTTCTTTTTCATAGGCATGCCTTGGACATTCGTGAACATTATGAGAGAAAACTGGAGAGAGCCAATAATTTGTACATGGAGCTCAGTGCCATCATGTTACAGCTGGAGGTTCGAGAAAAGGAGCTCATCAAGTACGCTCATCCACATAGATGTACCTTGTAGCCATGCAGATGACATAATTAGAAGCAGGGATTCATAGGTTTTCCGATTGTTATAGATTAAAACAGCAACCCCATAATGATCTGTTTCGAGATCTGGATGCCAAACAAGCATAATTTGCTTCAATGGCAGGAAATTGTGTTCTCTTTGTGTTTCCCTTACATAGTGCAAGAGAACAATTGCCATTCCTTAGTATTAATTTTTTCCATGGATCTGCTCCAGACACTTCTTTTTCTAATCAAGATTGTTGTGGGGAAAGCTTCTTATTTTAGAACACAACACTTCTATTGCACATCCATGTTTTTTAATCTTGATATGAAATACAACCAGCACTTATGGTCACATTAGTTGTTGCCTAGATCAGCATACTCCAACCTCTTCAGATGCAGACCAACCTTTGACCTAAACATACCAATTTTGTTTACCATATATTTTTTTGGTGGTAGTGCTGCTGTTATTGCTTCCTTTAGATCAGGCTCTACCTAGTATTGGGTCCCATCTCCCCAGTTTAATAAGACAGTGGCCTAGAGAATAGCTAGGTTCCCCTCCCAAATGCTGACATGAGCACTTGTGTGGACAACAGTTTGTAATATTTATTATTCTTTTGACTTGGGGAAATTGCAAATATTCTAAAAAAAATTCATTTTATAATGAAAATATTACAAATTTCATTTTTAATCCATGTGCAGGCGGGAGCAAGCTGTGGAAAAGAAATATCCTGGGACTTACAAGCGTCACCCAGTCCGACCAATAATCCATGCCAATGCAATGGAAAAATTGATGAAGAGGAGAGGAGTCTCGCACAAGCCTGGGGGCCAGACTAAACGGTGAGCCAAATAACAAAAACTTGTTCAAAGGCTTTTCACAATTACGTGCATATATCTGCAAAATCAGGAAGCCACATCTGCTAGGGTCAGCATCCATTATTGCACAAAATGACTGATTACTCAAGTGGCACTGACAAATCTTCTGGTGTGTAGCATCCTTGAATTAGACATTAATCTATAAGATGGGATATGTGTGTCCTTGATTATGATCACCAATAACATGGAAGTTTTAGTAATGTAGAGCAGGTGCAATTTAATAGTGGAATGTTGGACCAAAGAGTTTTTTCGGTAGTCATTTAGGACTCTCGGAGTACCCAATGCAGCTTTTATATCAGAGAGTGCGCTTTTAATATTAGCAAAATGGTCAGCTGATATTTGGCCTGGATGAAATGTACTAAGGGGTTATCTAGACAGCTTTAATTCTGGAGATTGGTTGTGGCATTTCAGCATTTTTGCTTCTTGCCATTTAGAATGAGGAGTTTTTCAGTATGTACTGATCTGTTGATAGTGGGTAGTGTGGAACCACGACAGATCTGAGAAGTAAATGCCTACAAATCACAGCTGGGCTTTTGTAGCCAAGCATTTTTTTAAACCAGTGCTTTAGCATAATGCTACAGCTAATTCACATTGCTACAAAACCTGTTGTTGCAAACTGGTAGTCATAGGATTTATTCTATGTTCACCTGAATTATTAAGCAAGCAACATGGGGTGGGAATGCAGGTCTAATTTTATTTTTTTAAGGCAAAAAGTCAAGAAGCCCACTGGATGTATGCATGCCTTTGGTTCACCTCAATGCTTCCGCCAATTCCGAATTTAATTTTAGTTTACCCTATGTGACCTATAACAAAACTTGTGTTACTTCAATGTCATCTATCAATAGGCATGTTGACAAAAAATGAAGGAAATAATGTGAAAATCTTCATAGAGTGGAAGCTTGCATATGTTAATTCTAATAGAGAGCGTGCTGGTTTTTGCATCATTTCTCAGGCCTGACTTGCTGAAGACGGATGGCATATCCAGCACTGAAGTGGCTCCTAGTGGCTCTCCCCTTTCAGGAAGTCCAAAGATGTCAACCCTCAGTAACAAAGGACGTTACCGTAGCAAACCACGCCACCGGCGAGGAAACAGCAAAGGCAGCTACAATGATTTCACAGGGATCTTGAAAAATCAGTCAGCTCAAGATGACTTGGCCCATTCATCTCACCATCATCAGCACCACCCTCATCATCATGGGCATCACCCCCGAATGAACATCCATGGGCAGGACATAGCCAACTGTGCTAACAACCTTCGATATTTTGGCCCTGCTGCAGCCCTACGCAGTCCTCTTAGTAATCACGCCCAAAGGAGGATGTCTGGTTCTAGTCCTGACCTTATCTCTGCTGCTATGGAAGCTGATTCACGGAGAAATCTGGAGGAGAACGAGAATGGGGAGGGCGAGGCTAATCATTGGGAATGTTGTAAAGGAGATACATACAACCTTTGCCCACAGTGCAGGATGGGGACAAATACTGAAAATCAAGGACAGTCACTTGAGCCAGGGCTGGAGAAGTCTGAAGCACCATTGCATGCAAATAAGAAATTTCCTGGAAATAATGAAGAAGGTGAATTCAGCAGCCACAGATCAGTGTCTTCTCTTGGCTCATCTCATCCTGCAAGTACTCCAGGACTGCCGGGTAAAACACGACCCATCCCAAAGGTAAGATCCCTCCAACCATCCTGGAAGCAATGGACAGATTTACATTTTGCTGTTTTCTCATGCACCCTAAATTTCTTAGTTCTATCTGCAGAATACTATCTTTGGAGACTTCCGTTCATGAAAGTTGCTCAGGTGGCTGTATGCTTGTAAATAAGTGGCAAATAACATTGCCTTTAATCTTCTACTAGAGTGGAGATGACTCTTCAGAAGAAGAAGAAGGGGAAGTAGACAGTGAAGTGGAATTCCCACGGAGACAGAGGTAGGACACTGAACTGCTCTATTTTTATCGTAATTGCTAAACAAAGGTTTGGTTTAACAAAAGGATGGGGAGTTAAAATTTTGGTGGGATGAGGAAGGGTTAATGGTTGGGTAATGTTCATGAGCTATGACAAAGGCAGGAGAGCAGAATTCTGGGGGGTGGAGATAATCTCAGTTTTTTCTCTCCTGCCTTGGCGAATCTGTCAGTTAAGTGGTTTTTCTTCCCATTTTCTTTTCTATTCTGTCCTTCTGTGTTTGCTTGTGTGTGCTTATTGTGATCTGATTGTTTTTGTTGTGAACATTACCCCCCAATGAACCCTTCCTTATCCACCAAATCTACACGTCAGTTAAGACCGATCGTCCTTTTCATTGTAACATGATGAGAACTTAAGAGGGGTGACTGTAACATTATTTGTTATCCAGGTTCTTTGAACAGGGAAACTACCATAAAAAATTGCTTTAAAACTCTCTACCCATGTCACATTTATACTGAAAATGTCTAGATCTAATCATGATAATCATGAGATGCTGCTTCTAATGTGTTTCCCCCACAGTTTTTTCTGATATGCAAAAGCACAAGAGACTTACCTACAAAAATCTGGAAAAATTGCTAGCACAATTAGTCATGATTCTTTCCTACATAAAAGGCATACACTACTTGCTTTTGGAAAGTAGGCAGGCTCTATGATCTATGATTAAAAATTACTTTTTTTGTATATTTGTTTTTGACATTTGTAGTCTGCTTTTAAGTTTAAAGAAATTCCCAAATGAGGTAGCAAAGAATAAAAACATTCCAAACAGTTGGGGGGGGGGGAGAGACTTTAAAAGCCTATGAAAATTAAAAGGTTTTTGCCTGGTGCTAAAACAACATTAAAGTAAGAAAGAAAAGAATAAAAACAACAATATCTAAAAAGAATACCTCCCTGAATGGTTAAAAAATAAATAAAACAGCTAAAAATATAAAACTGCAGAATAAAATCATTCAGTAGTAAAACTTCTTCCATATTAAAACCAAATTGCTTCATTTCAAAAGTCAGACCTGAGCCAGATTGCAATGGATCTAGATAATCAGTATCGTCTCAGGCTGTTTGGAGTTGAACAGCCACTACTCCCTCAAACATCTTACCCAAATAGTTATTTTCTGGACTGTGCCCGGATGTGTTCTGGGAAGAGGAGGGAGAATTCCTTAATTAATTGGTTAACTGTAGATATGGTTAAGTAGGGTTGAGATAAATTTCCATTCATCCTTGATATTATGGAATTCGCTGGTGATCAAGGCTCTATAATTATGTGCTCTGCAAAGTACTTCCTTTTGTCAGTCCTAAATCTTCCAACATTGGATTCTTCATTGGATTACTGAAGTTCCAGTGTTATGAAAGAAGGGAGAAAACGTCATCCACTTTCTACGTTCCATGTATAATTTTATATACTTCTGTCATGTCCTTTCTTGCTCACCTTTTCTCTAAACTGAAAGGTTCCCTAATGTAACTTTTCCTCCAAGGGGAGTTGCTCCATTCTTCTAGTCATTTTGGCTACCTTTTTCTGAACCCCTTCTAGCTGTACCATTCCTGGTGAGATGACCAGAACTGTATACAGTATTCCAAGTGAAGTCACACCAGAGATCTGTATGATAACATTGTGATACTGTGTCAGTTTTATTATCAATCCCTAGGGATCCCCTACCATTTTTCACAGCTGTTGGACATGGGGTGATCTCTTCATCAAGCTGCCCCCTACAACTCCAAGGTCCCATTTTTGGTCAAGTCACCAACTGTTCATACCCTATGAGAATATATTTAAAATTTGGGTGGGGGGGAATTGCCCCAATTCTAGCTTACATTGAATTGCATTTGCCATTTTATTGCCAATTCTCTGAGTTTGGAGAGATACTTTTGAAGCATTTCACAATCCCTTTTTGTTTTAACCCCTCTGAGCAATTTGGTATTATCAGCAAACTTGGCTACTTTACTCCTCACTCTTAATTCTAGATCTTTTATGAATAAGTTAAAAAGCACAGATCCCAATATCGATTCTTGGGGGACTCCACCATTTTTATCCCTCCATTGGGAGAACTCTCTGCTTCCTGTTACTTAACCAATTCTGATACACAAGAGAACCTCTCCTCTTATCCCATGACTTTTAAGCTTACTCAAGAATTTTTGGTGAGGTACTTTGCCAAAAGCTTTTTGAAAGTCCAGGTATGCTATATCTCAACTAGATCTCTCTATCTATATGCTGCTTGACACCCTCATAGAACTTTAATAGATTAGTGAGACAGGACTTACCCTTGTAGAAGGCATGCCGGTTCTGCTTCAGCAAGACTTGTTCTTTTCCATTCTTGGTAATTTTATCTTTAACAGTTTCCCCAGAAAATTGGCCTTTAATTTCCAGTATCCCCACTGGATCGCTCTTTTAAAATTGGGGTTACATTGGCCACTCGCCAGTTTTCTGGCATGGAGGCTGATCTTAGGAACAAGTTACATATTTCCGTTTGAAGTGATTTCACATTTGACTTCTTCAAAAACTCTCAGATGGATGCCATTCAACAGTTTTTATTTTGGTGGTTCCAGAATAGTCATAAACTAGCACTGTCTTCTCACTCCTGTACATTGATTCTTTCTATTGTAAAGTCTAACTGGATTTACCTGTAACTGAACCTGATACCATTTCTTCCAGGAAAACTCATAGGGAGCAGAAAAACTTTAGTGAGTGGTGTGGATGCTTGGCTCTTGGTTGCCCACAGCTTCTCCTCTTTGAATTGCCCCTTGAGTTTTTACCCTGGGGGTAGGGGAGAAAAGGCTGTTACATGCCACCTCCATCATTTCTGCTTTGAACCAAAGTGAGAATTCCTACCCTGTTGCAATCAAAGTGGTGTGGTCATGCCACCTACCTTTATGTGTCCTGGGTTTTTGCACTTCAAGGCAAAGGGCTCTTCATCTTGGGTTTGAATGGCCAGGATTTTTTGGCTGTTTTTTCTAGTGTGATGACCAAATTTCTTACCTGTTTCTTAGCATTCTTGATAATTTTCACAGGTTTTCTTTTGATTGCTGAGTCAAGTCTTGGCAAAGGGACAAACTAGAGTGATGCTGAATATATTTGTGCCACCAAGAATATGTATTTATTTATCTCTCTCTCTCCCAGAAAGACTAGTGGGGGGGAGGGATCTGTCTGTGGAATCACAACATTCTACATTTCTTCATTGGTTGCCACTGGCAGTGGATGGGTGGGGGAGAGAAAAATATTATGATGTTAAGACATAGTTAAGTTTTATTAAATGTCATGGTGGTGGTGAGGTGTTAAAGGCAGATCAGCTTGTTTGGCCCCAAAATTGCACACCCTTATCTTCCTGTAAAATATATCAGCTCATATAAGTACTTTTGAGGAGAAGTAGAATTCACTTAGTAAGATGCTTCAGATCTCCATCTTCATTTTGACTGTTAGTTTTAGCTACATCTCTGCTAAAGTGATTTTTGCTTTGCATTAATGAAACTGTCATCACCTTGCAGTGCTCTCTAGGGAATCCTCTCCCACGTTGGCTCTCTCAACTTCAGAAGCTGCCTCCTGTTAGTTTGAATAAATGATTGGTAGTCCCCTCCCCCCCCCCACATAGTTCCCTAAAACAATATTTTCAGATCTTATTGCATAAGAAAATGCTGAATTTGTAACCTGCTGTTCAGTGCCAAAGGCAATATAGGACTTAAAATGACAACAAAATAGGGCTACATTACAAATATAACCTATTTACTAGGAGAACCAGTAGGCTAAAATAAGACTAGGTATGAATTTTAGGATTAAGATAAAAATAAGAAATGAAGCCTCAGATTTAGCAACCTGGAGGCTTTCTTATTAAAAATGTTTTTAATGGATTTGTCTCTGGTGTCTCAGTACTATAGTAATTTTAACCTAACTTAGAGTGCAATCTAAGAGAGCATCACAACAGCTATATATGATATACTAGATGTCTCCCTGTGATGGCAGCAAGGAGAGGACAAAAAGGGATAATTCTGGAGGCAAGTTGATCCTTCACTGGACATGTCCCTGGACAATGGGAAGAGTACACCAGCCATGGGGCTGTTGTACCCATTTCCTCTTCCATGGGAACCAATCAGAGGAATTTTTTTCGTTTAGAATAAACATGAGTAAGGGAAGGGGACTTGATAGAGGTGTATAAAATTATGCATGGATAGAGAAGTTCTTCTCCCTCTCTCGTAATACTAGAACCCGAGGTCATCCAATGAAGCTGAATGTTGGAAGATTCAGGACAGACAAAAGGAGGTACAGCACTTAATTAAACTGTGGAATTCACCATTACACGAAACGGCAATGGCCACCATTGTGGACAGCCTTGAAAAAGATTGGGCAGATTCACAAAGGATAAGGCTATCAGTTGCCACTCATGATAGCTATGTACTACCTCAGTATCAGAGGCAAGATTTCTTTGAACACCAGTTGCTCGGGGTCCTGAGTGGGAGAGGGTCATTGTACTGATTGTGGGCTTCACATAAGCATCTGGTTGGCCACTGTGAGAATAGGATTCTGGACTAGGTGGGCCTCTGGTTTGATCTACCAAGGCTGTTCTTCATGTATCTTTAGGAATGGACTTGGCCTTCTTCTCATCCTTGTTTGTAATACCCCGCTCATTAGATCAAGTGCTTGCAGCCTTTGAATCAAATCAAACCCATTAATGTTTTATGGATTTGCAGGCCGCATCGTTGCATTAGCAGCTGCCAGTCTTACTCGACCTTCAGCTCTGAGAACCTCTCTGTGTCTGATGGAGAGGAGGGCAATACCAGTGACCATTCCAACAGCCCAGACGAGCTGGCCAACAGGCGTAAAGATCAACGGGCTGAGAAGCTGGATGAGATGTTGTCACAGACTCCAGAAATCCCCATTGAGATATCTACCCAGTCTGATGGCCTTTCAGATAAGGAGAGTGCTGTACGCAGGGTGAAAACACAGATGTCACTTGGCAAGTTATGTCCAGAGGAACGTGGCTATGAGGTCAGTAACACTCTCTTCATTGCTTGAAGTTAAAATATTAATTAGATGCTTGGAAACTAGGGCTGTTGAATAAATACATTGCAAGGTTTCCAACTGGAGCTCTGCTAGCCTTTGCTTTCGCTATCAGTTTTTTCTTACATCATTCTATTTTTATTTGATGTCCCATTGTTTTACTTCTCCCCAGTGTTTTAGTTCATTGAGAAGACAGGAAGCCTTTTCAGGGTTCAGCTGTGCCAGTTCCCTCAAGTGCCAACTTGACAAATAGCTTTATTTACTCCACACTAATGAAAGATTAAAACCAAAGTTAATCTGTGTGGGATTGTATATTTGCATGCTTTCCCATGGGTTTAAAAGAATTTTTACAGAAACAAAACTAGTACATCAAGCTTTTGGGGCAAAATCGCTTTAAAAATGCAATTTTTGAGCTATTTTTATGCAAAAACGGCACTGCCGACATGGGCTACCATACGTTCCAATTTTCATGGACATTTTCCCGATTTCCGCCCAGACTTCTGCCGACTGCAGTATTCTGGATATGTCTGGGGAAATCCGTACATATGGCAACCCTAGTATATAAGGACATGGCCAGAATCACGTCAGGAATTTTGTGGCTCAGTAATCTATTGCATGCATCAGATTCCCAGAAAACGAAAGGCTGAGCTGCACATTCAGATGCGCTTTCGCTT
Organism: Podarcis filfolensis; assembly: GCF_964270895.1. NCBI lineage: Eukaryota > Metazoa > Chordata > Lepidosauria > Squamata > Lacertidae > Podarcis > Podarcis filfolensis. The sequence goes on along the minus strand of NC_139608.1, from coordinate 38,270,644 downwards.
TTTTTTGAGATGGACCAGGGACGATTCTGTCTACAGATAAAATGCCAATAAATGATTTTAAAAGTTGTTCCCTTGGATTTGTGATGCAGAATCCTGGAGAGTTTGGAGAATCAGGTGGTGACTCTTCAGATGCAGAATGCTCTGATGCAACAGTGAGGACCAGTAAAGCCTGCAGCTCTGCAACTTGGTAAAGATGTATCTCCTCCCTCCTTCAGTCGTTTGATCAACTGGCATTTTGATTCCCCCAAGAATCCCCTCTTCATTCCTCTGAGAAGCTGCATCTCCACCCCATCACCCAGATGATCTGCAATAACTTGAATCTTTGGAGAAATGTTCTGATGAATTGGTTTCTCGGTGAGCATTTCAATCATGAATGGCAGGGATGTATTTTATTGAATAATTGAGCTATTGTATCATATTTTTGGCATTTTAACACTTTTTACTCTGAAGAGTGAACTGTATCCATAGACAAAATAATTGATTGCAGAAAGAAGTTCAGAAGACTAGCCTATGAAGGACAACAATCTTTTTGAGTCTTAGACAGCATGCATAAGGCTAGGATCTGATGCTACTTTTGACAGGGGACCAGGCCATGCGGCTCTGAAAGACCGGAAATGAAGGAAGTTAACTCAATGACTTGATCACATCCAGTGAAGCAGTGGATCAGGTAAACTGCGAACAAATGCCATCAGTGTAACCAGCGTAACTTTTTCAATAGGAACTTGTTCACATTCCTGGAAAGGTGTATCTTGAGTCACTGCTCCCCTAGCATGTGAGAGTGGGAACTAATTGTGTTTTTAAATTGGCATTTGGTTGGTTGTGACATCCTGCTGCTGTATTCTAGCCTCAGCCTCTCTCCAGCATTTTCCAGCATCACTATGCCACTGTGAGATCAGGAGACACAGCATGGAGTGGCTGATGAATAGAGAGAAATTGAGATGCTGTTTTTCTAAGTTACCTTCCTCTCCATTCCAACCTGCCTTTTGTTTGCTTCCTTCAATGAAAAATGAATCGATCAAATTAGTGAAGATCAAGAACTCACAAGCCATGGAAAAGCACATTCTGTACATCCTGAGGACTATCCTGAAGGAAGAAACTGGAAATTTTCCTACTATAGGTTGAACACCGTAAGGGAGTATTGTACTTGGATGAAGCCAAGGGAATAGTCTGGCCTGAACCAAACAAGTGGCCTCTGCTTGTTTAGTGGTGTGACTGGTGGAAAGTAACATTGAAATGTGATGATGAGTAGAGAATGCCCTTCATCTTGGGTCTGAGGGAGCCTAAGCCATATTTTCATATTGATGGATTTTGGATTGGAGAGGGTCCAAGACTATTGCCTTTCCTATTTGAATGGTATCCCACTTTCCTTCTGCAATACCTCATTTTTCCTGAGCAACTTCCTGAGGTTTATAACTATGGCTCCTTTAACTGACATATCCAACGGAAGCAAAACAAAAACACTAAAATGTTCTATTTTGGTTTTATAGCCAAAGTTCTGCCAGTAATTTTGGCTGTGCCCTCAATTTGTTTCTAGTTCATTCAGGGAAGAACGGTTCATTGTCTTGAGTGTAAAATTGTATCCTAGCAGTTTCCATATTTATAGTAGTTAGTAGCAGTTGCACCCCACACTCTCCACCCCCAAAATGAAGGGCAAAGATGGGTTGCATGCTGTTTGTTTACATTTGATTTGATTTTTTTTTTAATTGTCTAGTGGCAAAATGAAGGGAAATTCTTTACTTATACAGAGAGCAGTATTGTATGAGTTAAATTATTCCATATTTTAAAATTATGTAGCTGGACTACATGAATCTTAAGTTATGTCATTATTTATTTTAATTTCTATAGATTAAAGGCAGGGTTTATTGTAGCACAACATATTGGTGGTCCCTGTTCAGTTGCTTCATGGCTACTTATCCCAGGAGGAGGAGGAGCCAAGGTGTTTTCTTAATGTTGTGACCTAATAATGTGTTATAGGCCATGCTTATCTTGCTGGCTGCAGCAGCCTACTGACACTAGGATGGGGAGTAGACCCGTACAAGCAAATTAAAGCAGTCCTGAGCTGCATGTGCATGGAGTGTGACATGGTTAGGATGCAGATCTAAGACCTCTTGGCATGCTTTAGCCTCCCAGCTGCAGTCCTAAACATTGTGATATATCGGAATGAAACAATAACAACAAAAAAGCAAATAAGCCCTGTTCACTTGAAATTGAACAAGAATTCCTTAAGCTTAATATGCTTACACTAAACTGATCTGAGCTGTGCCCACTCTGAAGGAAATTCTGTCTGGTCACTTGTACTCCTTGGCAAGCTTAAGGGTGAATTACTTTTATTGGGGGGGACCCACAGATGCTGTTAATTCCACACTTCAATAAATACCATTCCATTGGTGTATGGACCAAGCTGTTGGGGAAGCAGCACATTATTGCACCTGTCAAGTCCACCACAGACACCTAGCTTGGTGCTTCTTCTGGGAAGCATGTCTTTCTTGGCATGATCCAAACTATCAGTACAACTACCTTGCAGCCTTTGTTTCTCCTTTGAGTTTCACCACATTCTTCCTGGCCCCTGTGGACAATTACTTTGCTTTGCTTTTATTCTTCTCCTTTCTTTGGCAATCACTCGTAGCCGAGTAAGATTGTCTTCCATTAATCTGGTCTTAACACTGTGTCCGTAGTGTGCTATTACTAACACTCTCACGTTTATGGGTACCTTTCCGTACTGTTGTTTGGATGATCTCTGAATTGGAAACTGTCTGCTTTACTAATGGAATCAGACAATTTGGCAATAAAGACACTCTTTCTCCTCCCCCCAGCTCAGCCCAGCATAAAGACTCCAGTTTAACAGCTGGTAGCTCCCTTCATAGCCCAGTTAGCTGACTATGCTCTTGAAAAGTTCATTTTTCGCAATAAGACAAAGTGGAGGATGGTGTCAAGAATGACAAGTAGCTGCATGATGCTTTTCCCATATGAAGCACTTGGTATTGTTAGCCCACTGTGGTCTTCATCTCTTTTCTAGGGCAAGAAGCATTTGTATGAAATGCCTCAGATATATAATGTAGAACTGTCAGCTTTAAAGCATAACTTCTCAGGGTCTTGGGCAAAGGAAAGTCCTGTGATCTTTTAATTAGAGGTATTGAGCCTGGAGTCTTAGGCATTCAACATATGTGCTCTCGCACTGAAGTACAACCTCTCCCCAGAGTCTTTAACATTAGTGAAAATGTGTCTGATTTAATGGCCTCTTGTGTCTGTTATTGGTTGTTTCTTTTGGTATTTGCACACAGCCTGCATCTGTAGATGTCATCCTGCAGTTATAGTATGTTGAAGGAATACTTAAAGGTTTAAGGAAAATTCATTAAGTTATGACAACCGGGGTCTCAAAGGACATGCTCTCTCCTCATAAATGTGTGTGTCCTTTCCATTTTAAAAAATCCAGTTTTGCTTTGATCCCCAAAGAGCTGTTGAAATAAAGGGGCATTAATTTAAGGCAGCTAGTAAATTGGTGGTTATGAAAATCAGGTGTTAACAACTAGCAACTTGTGCTTTGGTGTATCTAATACTTAATTGTAGAATATTCAAAACTGGTATTTGTGATTTGTGCCATTGAGAGAATTCTTCCAGAGCCATTTCCTCTTTCTTCAATTAAGTTGAACAGGTTTTGCTCAACTGAAAGTCATTTTTAAAAGAGCTGAAAATGTAATCAGAAATAAGATTAATTATCTTATATTTTCCCCATGCCATTATACCTTTTGTTATCAACTCTCAAATTTTGGGTACTCTTAAATGCACAAATATTTTTTGTAAATTTAGACAATTCTAGCAAATTTCAGGACTGTGGAGAGATTCAAGAGAGAGGAAAATCAAGCTAGGCCACCCAAGTTTTCTAAGTTAGAGAGCTGTGATATTGTTTATATAGTTAACTGAGGGCTGGGCTATATGTTATGACCACCAGGATAATGGCTGAAAATACCAGACCAGTGCTGAGTTTCTCCCTAGTGTTGCAATGTCTAGGGGCACTCATCACATGATACAGCATCATCATATTGTGAGTTTCCTAGTCCACACTCCATGTAATTGCCACTGCTGGGAACAGAGCATCTCATGTGATCATGCTATTTCATGTAAGGAGGGGCCGAACTAGCCCCAGTGACGCCATAGCATGTAGCCTGGCCCTAAGCAGAGACATGGTGTTGTACTATTGTATTACAAAAATGCTGTAAATGTTGTGCCTCAAAAAGATAGACTTACTAACCCTAGAATATGGATGGTGAATTGTGCTCCAAAATTATATTGGTTTAACAGAGGTGAGATTTTAAATGGTTGATGTTCTCTTAGAGTATGCAGGTTATGTTTTTAAGTCTCTCTCTTAAATGTGAGGGCTAAGTCCTTTTTAATGTGGAAACCGACTCTCAGGTATTTGTGTGACTTTGGGCTCTAAAAAGCCTGCTTTGTTCTGTAGGTCTAATAAAAGGTACTGACTATATACCTACTTTCTTCTCTGGGAACAACACTCCAAAGCATTAAATATTAACAGACACAGACAAAACTATAGTAGCTGGAAATACTAGTACAGAGAAACACACACTTTAATTGTCCTTTTCCCTAGAAAGCAGTGTCAAGTTTACTGGCAGAAAGGGGTAGGTAGCCACCATGCTTCTTCCACACATTACGTTGCTTTTGTGTTCAAGGAGCAAGCAGCACAAGAAATGCTTTCTTGGCACCAACAAAACAGTGCATTTTTGTTGTAGGGTAGGAAAGTAGTTCAGTCTTTGTGTAAACACTCTGTTAGCATCTTAGGGGTGTCAGTGGAATGGATGGCCTTGTGCTGCAGAGTCTAGATTTAGTTCTTAGAACAAAGTTCCCTTTAACTGAAAGCCATAAACCCAACAAATCATGTCATCCAGATTATGAGACAGTATTGCCATGTGTGCAATCCTCAGTGATTAACCTTTTGGCTGTGTTTTTACTATTCTGTGCCAATGGCATTACAACATTATAACTGCCTGATTAAGGGTTTGCTAATAACAGGATAGCAATCTGCAGTATGTGTACAATAAGCAATGCAAACCAGAGAGAACTCAAAGCAAGCTGCTTAATTAGGTTTTAGTCACAACTCATAATGCATTCTTAACTACTGGGTGCAGCTATGGCACAATCAAGTATGGTGGTTAATGGGAGTTAATGGTTTTACATGTCATTTGAAACAATCATTTCATATGCTGTTTTTTTTCCTCCCTATTCTATGGCTTCCTGAAGCAAACTTGATTTTTTTTGTTTTGTATTGAACAGTGTATAACAATTGGGAACAAGACTGACTATCAAAAACAGATGCATGGAATAAAAAGCCAGTGTACCTCAAGTGCTTATAGGCTCTTATGTCCTGTGCGACTGTAGCTGTGTGTATTACACCCAAAAGTGGATGCTTTGGTAAATTGCCCACACACCACTGGATGCAGTTCTGTATTTCCAAAGACTGTTCTCTCTTCAGGACCTTGTGGACAATAGGAACATAGGAAGCTGCCTTATACTGAGTCAGACAGTTGGTCTATTTAGTGCACCTGAGACCTTTTGGCATCCAAAGCAGATGGTCTACCACTGAGCTACAGCTCTTTCCACAATATAACTTGTATAATTGCTAATTATATACTGAAAGGTATATGTCAATAGTGCCAGCAGAATAATGAAAATGACTTCATAGAGCGTACATAGTGAAAGTCCACATTATCCTCCTACATTAAAAGCTAGGGGGGAGCTTAATGAATAAGGTGTATTCTCTTGTATTATTTTCTGATTGGTGACACTTTAAATAGATTTTTCCTGAAATACAATCATTTGGGAGTATGCTGTCACTTGCCCCTTCAGTTACCTGCTTTTTTCCTCTAGCAACAGATGAGTGTGTTTCCGTGGCAAACAACATGATCTTACAGTCAACACTTTCAGCACAATTCTGTTGATTTCAGCAGGTTGTAGTCCTAAGTATGCACAGGATTGCGGTCTTAGTTTCTCAATACTTGCCGTGTTTCCCAGATAATCAGATTAGCGCACATTGGGGGCTGTGCCATGTTCTACGTGAAGGGAACCTTTCCTTAGCACACAGAAACAGTGGAAAATCTTGGCAAGATTAGGATATAACTTCAAATTGCTTTTGTGGAGGCCAAGTACAAAGTATTCTGGAATCTAGGACTGCTGGAGAACATAGGCTAGGTGCAAATGAGTTAAAACAGCTACCTTGTGGCTTCTTGCTGAAAGGGGAAGCTAAGCTACTGAGAGGAAGCAGAACTTTCCCCAAGTTAGTTTGTCTGTAAATTGGAAAGGAGGAGCTCTTAAATGCACAGTGCTTAGATGTCACTCTTGGAAAGTAGCTAAACATACCGTGTTCCTTTTATACAAACAACACCTTACACCACCGTTTTCACCAACATTTATCTGATAATACAGTTTCCATGTAAACACACACACAGGAGGTAAGGCACTTGATTAAGACATAATTTTTGCACAGACTAATTGAAGTCAGACATTTTTCTTTTGCCCTTGTCTCAGTTCCAAAATGCTACAATTGTTACATCAGTGTTTATTACGATCTCTCTGGCATATAGCACATACATGGAGTCTGCTAATACCATCCTGAGAAGCTTGTCATTAATGTTGACAAGTTTAGCATGAGACCGTTACTTTAGTGGAGGATAGCAAAGTGTTTAACAAAGCCACCTCTTCCAGCACAGATATAGTAGATTAATAATTTTCACAAGAAACCCAACAATCCATGCAGGAGTTCCTGAAACGTTAGCCTAGTACTTACACTTGAGGTGGTCAGATTGTCACATCGAACAGCAAAAAGGGGTTCTAGGTTAGCTGCCTTACCAACACCTAGTGTTCTATATGAAGGGATTTTATTTGTTTTTGTATAGAACATAAAAAGACGCATCTTCACCTGCACTCTGAAGTAGTGGTTTTGCCCAGTTAAAACTTCACAGTTGACCCTCGGGGTCTCTTCCAATTCTAAAACTTCAGTGAGAATTAGACCCTTGTCAAAAAGGTAACTCGATGAAAGATTTTTGTAATAGTGGCTGTTGACCACTACCAAATACTTTCTAAGGGGGTGGGGTGCAGAATACTGAGATGAAGTGATAGGGCTTCATCTCTGGGCTGATTGTATACTCTTAAGAAGCAAAGGAAAAAGGATGACCTCACTCGTAAATAAGTTTTCTCTCCCCTTAAGCAGTGGATTATCTAATGGACTAGCGACACAACCATGTCCATTATTCAATGAAGACAAAATACAGCATAAGCAGAGAATGTGGTTTTCCAGGAGGCACAGAAAAAGTGATAGGGAGGTTAAAATAGACACAAAACCTGAACAAAGAGATATCCCGGAGCCATTTTACATAGTACACTGGGGAATTGCAACAAAGTGGAAGATACTCCATTTCATCAGCAGTCAGTACATGACTGTAGGAGTACTTTACACCTCGGTAGCTCCCCACAAAGGCAGATGTAGAAGTGGAATCTCTCATCTCCTTAATCTCTCATCTTACCCATCCTTAACTAGATCTCTTAGATTTGCAAAAGCAACAGCACTGACGTAATTCTACTAAACCCGTTCTACCTTTACAGTAAGTACAGTTGCTGCTGCCAGAGTAACCAAGGTATTGAGGCTTTGAGAACAAAGCCAGTATGTGGACTTCATTACCCCACCACTTCTCCAGCCTACAAGGGAAGGAAACCAATAAATCAGTCCTTCAAGCCTCCATAGTTCCCATAGCCTACATTAACCTAGTTTTCTTCTTTGGGATTCCCAAGCAGGCAGAAGGAGGAAAAATCACTCAAGATGGGTTCCCTCAATAGAGAAGATAATAGGATTCAATTGTTGGTGCTGGTATTTCAGCCAGTCAAGCGTGTGTCCCATAGAATGCACTGCGATTGCCAACAGTAAGGGGTGCTTTGTATGTGATCTTTTCCTGAATTTGCTGTCATGTAGGAAGCAACCTCAAATTTCTAGGCAGGTATTATCATTTACAACCTCTTAAGTCAGTGGTAGCAAAACCACATGACATAAAACTGTTCCAGTGACAGTATTCTTGTTACAGAACACATTGGAACAGTTGTGAGCACCTTTTAAAAATGAGTTTCGCAAGTCTAATTATTTTAAAAAAACCACACACTAAGAGCAGAAATTGTTTTCTGTCTATGTGTTACTGAAAGGAGATGCCCAAGCCTGCACCAGGGATTTTAAAGTTCAGTAAAAACAAAATGGGCTGGTGGGGGGGGGGGAGAGAATTGCACCTTTCCCATAAATAGACTTCTATAATATCTGGTCCTAACCCAGCCCATTCAGCTACTCTTTCTCCCATTGAGGAAATGGGCACTCTGGTTATTTTTGTCCAAGTTGAGATGCTTCTGACTGAATTTCTTAATGAAGGTCCCAGGAATTAATGCCACAATGGCAATAGCCAACATCTTGAACAGAGTACTCCAGGAGAAAATAGCATCAAGGGAGGTGATCTGTGAAAGGATTGAACCAGTCTGGACGCAGATGAAGTTATACGGGATGAGGCCTGCAGAAGTAAGAGAATACTCATATAAGCAAAACTTTCACATTTTTCAGACTTGCCTTGGACCTGTGAATAAGGTAAGAGCTTGAATATGCAAATGCTAAGAACACATTTGGGAATGTATAAGGAAAAATATGTACACAAAACTAAGAACGGTCAGCAGAGAGAAAGTACTTGGGATTTGGACTAAGCATCTTGAAGAATATTCTCCACTGCTCAAGAAGGATGGGAAATGTTTATTGCTTGCACAATTAAAGGGTATTTGTCATCTCCCCCCAACAAGAGCCTGCACTACACAAAATATTGTCTTACGCTACTCTATGAGAAGCACGTTTTTCTGTATGTACCTTACAGAGAACTGGTGTACTTTAATGTTACCTTAGGGACATCATCAGTTTTCACATTAAGGGAGTGTGTGTTTAAGGAGGATTATAAACTCTACCAGTTTTTCCTGGTGCTCCCTGAGACAAGAAATATAGAAAAGCCCATAAAAATAGCAAGTATTTTTCTCTCTCTACAAATCAAAATCAAATAACTATTTTTTTTTGCACTATGGTTTGTAATGCTCAACAGACATTAGTTAAAATGCCATTCAAGGGGCTCCCAGACAAATGGGCATACCTCCAATTATAATCACATTGCAATTTCCACTACTGCCAGACAATAGTCCATCAAATTGGAACACCCACACAATAAAGGTAAGCTAGAAGTGGTAGGGAATGAGCAAGCATGCACTGCCAGTTAAAATGGAAAAGAGGGAGGAGAAGAGTATATTAGGTAGTACTAAGACAAATTGAGTGCTTTTAATCTTACCTATGAATACAGAGAAGAAGAACTGAGTAACAGGGATGTTCAGGATTGGAGATGTGAGATTCAGAAACCAGTTTGGAGTCATGGGAAACAGCCTCAGAAACAACAAGAAAAAAAATAAGGAATTTCTGTTCTCTTCCACCTGCCATAGACAAAAAAGAAACAAGATCTGGTCATACTGTGTGTGTGTGTACACACAAACTCATACATACATACGCAAATTTTGTAATACAAATATTAGCTTGTATTCAATGCACTCAAGGAGCTGATATTACTACCAATAAACCTGGTTTGAGGAATAAATTATATAACCATTCTATACTGGCATAATAAAAAGGGTAGAGAATAAGTAGGGGTTGTCAACCTGGTCCCTACTGTCCGCTAGTGGGGGTTTCAGGATTCTAGGTGGGCGGTAGGGGGTTCTATGGCACAAGCTGAATCCTCCTCCCATCGAGCACTGGTGGGCGGTAAGGAAATTTTCCCATCAAGAAAGATGCATTAGTGGGTGGTAGGTAAAAAAAGGGTTGACTACACCTGGTCTAGACTAGAGGGTTGCTGCAAACCCCTTTTTGTTTCAGTAGTTAGGCCTACATAGGTAGCATGAATGTAGCCTTGGAATCCCCTTTTATATGCAATTACGATATTACAAGAGCTATAAATTATATATTTCACTAGAAGGGTTTTCTGTTAATTCCAGCTATTGTATTGTAACATACTGGCTGCAGATTCCTGACAGCTAGACTTGAATAGCTCAGTTGGTTAGAGCATGCTGCTGATAAAGTCAAGGTTGCAGGTTCAATCCCCATATGGGACAGCTGCATATTCTTGCATTGCAGGGGGTTGGACTAGATGATCCTCAGGGTCCCTTCCAACTCTATAATGCACTACCCAGTCACAAAGCACTGACCAAAATATTAATAGGTGATTGGGACTTACCTTCCTTTGAAGCATGGCCACCTTATCAGGAAAATAGTAGGTGACAAATTTTTTCCCAAACACATTGGACAGCCCATAGCAGCAAGTGGCACCCACAGAAGTCAAGGCAGAACACAACAGGAGTCCCATCCATGGTCCAAAGAGAGCCCCAGCAAGGATGTTCTGTTAGAGCAAAACTAGACAGTGATCCAGTCCATAATAAACTGTGGGGAAAGCATGAAGGACTCTATGAACCATAGAAACAAGAGCAGCTCTGTTAGATCAGACCAATGGTCTGTGTAGTCCGGCACTGTGTTTCTAGCCAGGAAGTCCACAGAGCAGAAAGGCAAAATATTTATGCTACCTCCCTGGCAACTGGAAGCTAGATACACAGTAGGTGAAGGTGCTACTTAGCTTTCTTAACTAAAATCCATTTGTAGACCTGCTCATCAGGAACTATCAATTAGACTATTGCAATGCGATACATGTGGGGTGACCAGACAGCTGTTGATGTGCTCAGTGGAAAATCCACTTTTACACATAACATTTCATGTGGACATTAAAAACTATTTAACAACTTGGGATCAGAATACCTAGTAGATTGCCTTTGCCAGTACAGGCCTAGCCAATCTTTCATGAAGACCCTGCTGGCTGATCAGCAGGTTGTTACATGGTGACAATGCAGCACACATACTCTGGAATGCCTTCCCTCTGATTCATGAGGTGAAGACAATAATACACCTCTTAAAAACTTAGGTTTACACCCAAGCTACCCGGACTCTCTTAATTTTTTAGTCTGTAATATATTTGTATTATATTCTCATTTTTATCTAGTTTTTAGAAAATTTTACTGATTGCTATTCTTGTATTTTTACTGTTTTTCTGCAAGCCTTTCATTAGATATTTTTTATTATATCAAACTATATATTTAAAAATAAATAACAGATTCATGTCTATCCCTTTAAAAGCCACCTTAGTTTCTGGCCATCAACTCATGTTGCAGAGAACTCCATAAAATAATCATATACTGAAAAAATTATTTCCCTTAGTCATTAGTTGATTCAGAATTCTAGCATTTACTTATGTATTTTATTGACTATATTTATATAAGGCTATTCAATAGCATTATTTTCTTGGTGACTTGCAGATAAAATTTTTAAATACAATTAAAAGTGCACAATCATAAAATAGGTTAGCAACATAAAAAATCTGGTGGGGATAAAGCTATGACCATCAATAGATAACTTTGTAAACACATGGTGCACATTTATTGGATTCTTGAAGTCAAAATATCAGAATTAAGGAAATTGACACCCTATGATTATGATTTTTTTGTTTTTTGCCTCCTCTCGCTAACTAATCCTTTTTTCACTGAAGTTGGTATTTGAGCAATAAGCCAGAGAATGGTGGGACATTCATGGATGGTTACTGAGCTTAGTTTTAAAATCAGTTATTCACGAGGACAATCTCAGTTGTTGGAAAGTTTAGGCATTAATAATGCATGCTGAACTCTGACAATTTCTTCTGAAGAGCATAGTAACACTCTCAGTCAGGTTTCCTCAACCTCGGCCCTCCAGATGTTTTTGGCCTACAACTCCCATGATCCCTAGTTAGCAGGACCAGTGGTCAGGGATGATGGGAATTGTAGTCTCAAAAAACATCTGGAGGGCTGAGTTTGAGGAAGCCTGCTCTCAGTGAATTCTGCTGTGGGTGGTCTAAGGGAATTTCCACAAATATAGAATTCAACATGATTTGTATGTGAATGGAATAGCCCAGGCCCTAGGAAGAGTGTAATCTAGCCTCTAGTTGACGGGTGGCGCTGTGGGTTAAACCACAGAGCCTAGGACTTGCTGATCAGAAGGTCGGTGGTTCGAATCCCCGCAACGGGGTGAGCTCCCGTTGCTCGGGCCCTGCTCCTGCCAACCTAGCAGTTCGAAAGCACCCCAAAAAGTGCAAGTAGATAAGGAAGGTAAACGGCGTTTCCGTGCGCTGCTCTGGTTCGCTAGAAGCAGCTTAGTCATGCTGGCCACATGACCCAGAAGCTGTATGCTGGCTCCCTCGGCTAATAAAGCGAGATGAGCGCCGCAACCCCAGAGTTGGCCACAACTGGACCTAATGGTCAGGGGTCCCTTTACCTTTTAAGTGGCATTCCAGGAGTTATTAGGCAAGTCTTCCAAAGGCACTGAAAGTGGGGGAAAGGACCAGATGGGTTTTCAGCAGCATGCTGCAAAGCCAAAATCTTGGAGCTTTGCAGGTATTATACATACCAGAAAACTGGAGCCAGGTATGGCGAAGCACTGTTTGTATAGGTAGGCACTGCAGAACAGTAGCAGCACATAAGTATGGTGTTCTCTATTGTAGTACCGTAGAAACTCTGCAAGCTTTTGCAGTTCCTCTAGGTCTGAGGGAAACTTTAGTGACCTGATAAACAAAGAGGATAATCAGTTCAGTTGTGAACATACGCTGCCAATGAAGGCGTTTTCATTCTATGGACAAACACATGGAAAATTATGAAATAAGGGGAATGAAGCAAGAAATACCACGTCATCTTAAATATTAACATATTTATTGCAACATGTGCTTTTGTAGGACAATTAAAAAAGTTAAGTATCCAAGTTGCAACAGCACTATGCTTTCTTGCAACACGTGCCTGATCATCTGGAATGTGGTGAGGGAACTGCCACGTCAGGTCTCAGGTTGCCCAACTTCTTTTGGAAACTATGAATTCTATTTCTGTACCACTTAAATCTACATAAGGCTGTGAATATTATAAAATATCATAAGCCCCAATAGGATGGGAGAAGAGGGAGGAATTGGCCAGCAGGCGGTTACAGAATACTGTAGCCTACAGTACAGTGTTATGCCAACCAGGCAAGAACAATAAACCTATAGCTGGATATACCTGAGATAGTCAGCAAGAATAATAGCATAAATCAGCACTCATCAGAACACATGCACACTATGAATGCAGTAAAATAACAATTCAACCACACAACTGTGTAGGCACAGGTGTGTGTGTATTTACAGGAAGAGGGAACTAAGAATCAGGAAGCATCAGGAAACTGGGGGTTCAGTTTGTAAGAAAATGTACAAAGGAATGCCTTCCCCAAGAGAAGACAGGATACTAGGCAGAAACAGAGGCCCATTGTTTGCACCACTCAAAAAGAGTCATTTGGGCCAGTTTAAAATGCCACAAAGGACATTGGTCAGTGGGGTCAGTTCCTGTTGGCTTCTAGGTAAGCCTCTATACTACTGAAGGGATAGAGAATCAGATACAACCAGTCATCCATCCTCAGTCTTTCAGAGATAGGACAATGGAGTGCGTGTTGGAAACAAGCAGCGATAAACATATTGAAAGTATACTGTCATTTAGTGTGCATGCTCATGCTGGTGGAAAATCAGGAGAGAGATAAGAAATTATAAAACTTAATAAATGTTGAGCTTTTCATCTGTATTTTAACTGAAGTCTATGTGCATGCTTCTAACATGAATACTAACATATGGTTCCCCTTAGATAGTAATCAGCTTGCTCCTTTTCTTCTTCCTTTGTTCTAAGAACTAAATCCTTGTCTGCAGGTCAGCCTAATAAACTTCTCTACCTCACACCTTTACTGCAATTCAAGAATCTAGTAGGCTGTAAACATACTTCAGGTCCATGCAATCAGCCATAGCTCTGGCATTAACAGTATGCCCTTCTCTTAAACTGTGACCACACAGTTATTCATGCCATTCGTTCATTCATTGCTTGGTTTCAACAAGAACTCAGCAATTAACTTTTCAAGCAGAAACAAGTGTAGTATCTTTACCTTGTGGCCTAATGCTAACACAGAGCATAAAGGTGCAACATTTCAGCAAAGCAAGGAAGGTGCTAGTTACTAGAACTTTGGACGATTGAGAAAGCAAGCCACGTATTAAATTGTTAGTACAGTATACATTGGTGAGATTCATCAGAGGCAGCAATTCAAAGTTAGAATCCTTCTTAAATGAAATCTAACACAGAAGGAGAGTTATAATTTAGGCTGTATTTTTTCCACAGTGCTCAGGATTTGTCAGTCTGTGAAATGCATCAGTTCTGCATATCGCTAGTTGCTCATGAAAATTCAAATTGGGAAACAATCATGTTCAGATTTCAACATATTTTGCTGAAGCAAACAGTTGATTACATTTTTAAAAATACAGCCTTAATTACTACAAGATACTTGCTGAGTTAGGAATTGCAGAAAAGAATTGCAGTGAATTCTGGTACCTGTGGGGTATGGTGGGCTACTGCTTAGCTTTGATTTTGTGGCAAAGACAGGCCGCTGGTTTTACAACTGTTTAAAACTTAACAGCTATTCAAATTCCTGATATGTGTATAACCTAAAGTAAAAAGGAAATGAGGGAAAAATCAGTGATATTCTCTACAATGAGAAGCTGATCCCCTAAAAACTACTGACAGAGGTCAGTCATAAGGATCATTCAATTCTCACTAAGCTATATTCGTTGTTCTGGAAAGACCCAAGCCTTTCTGCTTTAAGACCTCTACAACTCTTACTTTTAGATAGCAAGATGTTGCCTGAAGCAAGGCATCTGAAGTGTGGAGTGCTCTTTATTAAATGCTATTCTGTGGCTGAGCTTGCCACTGCAAGTTCACGGACGGATGAACAAGCAGCAAGAAGTCATTTGAAATATGCACCAAGGCATGTATGATTGAAGAGTAGTACTGTATGTTACTGAATAAATTCTAACATGCTGTGATACCTTAGAGACTAACAGATTCATTGTGGGACAAGCATTCTTGAAACAGCATCAAAAACAAAACCGAAACACAGCTTATGCTCAGTGGTGCTAGATTCTGAAGGGTGTGTCACAACACACACTACCATCTGAAGAGCCTCCAGTTACAACTATTAAGTCTAGAGTCCAAATGACCTTAAGACTGCACCACTGCTTTTGTTACAATCAATCAATCAATCTGTCAGCAATTTTGGAATAAGAGGATAGTGCCTTCCAAAGTCCACAAGTCATTACTTACAGCTGTGTACACATACCATACATTTAAAGCACAATTAAAGCACATCCCTCTTTCCCTGCCCCCCGCCCCACATTCGAAAAAACAATAATCCTGGGAGCTGCAGTTTGTTAAGGGTGCTGGGATTTGCAGTACCATGAGGAGCAAACTACATTTTCCAGGATTATTAGTGTGTACGTGCTTTAAATGTATGGTGAAAGGGGGCACCAACTCACTTCAGCTTCAGCGGGTACCCGAGACCACTTGAACATCTCGAGGCTGTTTCATAACAACTTCCTACACACCTAAACTTAGTTCAGAGCATGCAGCAGCACATTTCCGAGCACCGCACACGCGAAGGGCAGCATCGGATTTCGGCGGCGGTGTATTTTTAGGCTCGCTGTCAATCACAGTCGCAGGCGCCCTCAGCAGAAACCCAGGACCTTCTGCTCTCAGGGCAAGTGAGTGCAAGTCAACAATCCCGAAGAGAGAAGAAGCCGCTGAGGCATTAATGAAGCCGAGGCTCGCTTCTCCTCCTCCTCCCTGGGAAGAGCGCAGCATCCCAGCTCCACGAGCGGGGCCCCCGCCAAGCCACAACCGCCTCGAAGCCCCCGAGGAAGAGTCCCACTCACCCGCTCCCCGCGCGCGGCTCTCCGGGCAGCCGCACCGACAGCAAGTAAAGCGCCGCCGTGGCCGCCCCCAGGACCAGCAAGAACCCTCCGAGGGAGCGCATAGCGGAGCATTCACAACGGCCGCCGGGAGGAACGGAAAACGACGAGGAACGGAAAGCGCCGCGCGGGGAACTCCGGGACCTGCCCCCGCGTGACGCAGCGCCCCGTCCCTCACACAAACAGAGAAGGAGGGACGTGGCGACGCACAGCCGGAACTTCCTGTAAAAATGGCCCCCCGCCATCCCGGCCTCCGAGTCTATGGGGGGGGGTTCCTGTTGGACTTCAACTCCCATCAGCCCCAGCCAGGACGGTCCATGGTGAGGGCTGACGGGAGTTAAAGGCAGGCAAATAAGTGGAGGGGAACCGGGGTGGGGAAGGCAAAGGGCTGCGAAAAAGCGCGCGTTCTCCGCGTTTACTGG
Organism: Podarcis filfolensis; assembly: GCF_964270895.1. Classification (NCBI taxonomy): domain Eukaryota; kingdom Metazoa; phylum Chordata; class Lepidosauria; order Squamata; family Lacertidae; genus Podarcis; species Podarcis filfolensis. The sequence goes on along the minus strand of NC_139608.1, from coordinate 38,254,290 downwards.
CTCCTGTGGTCCCCCCGCCCATGTTCTCCGCAGCCGCGTGGTATAAAATAGGGTCTCCCCCTCCCCGCGCCCATCAGGCAGGAGAGACCCGAATGGAAAGGCGCCTGACGGGTGCGCGAGGAGCAGGACTGCAGACATGGAGCTCGGCCCAAAGTGAGAGAATACTATGACCATGCATATGAAGCGCACACTTTGTTTTCTTTTAGAGCAGACGGCGAGTGAAGAGAAAAGTTTCGAAATATAGATATACAGTATATAAACAGCCTCCCTTCCTAATCTCTTCGTCACTGACTGCGCGCCGGTCGCGGGAAAGTGACGCAATTCCGGGCCGGCCGCTGTGGCTGAGGCCTATGTACAAATGGCTCTCCCAGGCGCTGCGCTCCTGGCTGCTCCCTTCTCCCCCTTATCGCCGCGACGCGGAGCCTTCGCTCCCTCGGCCGCGGAAAAGGCGCCACCCCAGGTCAGAGGGGGCTTTAGCTGGAGCCAGGGCCCCGAGGGGAGGGTCTGCTTCGCCTCAGGGTGGGCCGGTTGTGGCAGCCGCTGGACATGCCTTCCTGCTTGCCTCTTGCTCTCCCCTTCCCGGCATGGAGCTGCGTGGCCCTCTTCGTTCTCAGAGGCTGAGGGAGCTGAATGAAAGAGCCTCAGAGGTCTCATGCCTAGAGCCAGGCCGCCTCTCCCGAGTTGGCAATAATGCCGGACTGGGTGTTCAGCGGGGCTTTGGTGCAAGCGCGTCGCACGTTTAAAACACGCCCCCTTCCCCCTCCCCCTCTTAAAAAAACAACCCGGGAACTTTACCCTATGGAGCTACAATTCTAGCACTTTTAACAGATTACAATTCCCACAATTTATGGGAATGGGGAAATGTGCTTTAAATGTATGCTGTGTACACAGTGGTGTGTGTGATTCGGTCTATTGGCAACGCAGGCTTGTTAGAATCTGCATATTATTGTATTAAGGTAAAGACGCCAGAGAAGAGAGGTGCAGATATTTCTGGTTCAATAGTTTTCCTTACTAGAAGCTAGATGAATAGCTGCAACCCCCGAAAATCTATCTTCAACTTTAGCAAAATTTTACTTCTACAGTTGGTTGGTTGGTTTTTACAAACTTTCAAAATTGTTTGTGCTGCGTACACATCCTTGCTAATAATGCTTAAGACACCAAGCTGTATTTAAAAGACAGACATTGGTTCTAGGCATAGCTGTCAACCTTCCCTTTTTTTGCGGGAAATTCCCTTATTCCAGCGCCGTTTCCCGCTGCTATCCCAGATTGTTAGATATCCCATAGGCTGTCCCCGGGACAGGTGAGGATGCTGATCCCTTATTTTTGAGGCTGCTGATCCCTTATTTTCAAATCTGAAAGTTGACAGCTATGGTTCTAGGTAGATGTCAGTATGCTTTTATTGCTGTTAGGAATGTGGATGTGATTACTTGCTGTGGCTTTACTAAAGCATATCTTCGTTGTTTGTAAGAATAACAACGGCAGGATTCCTTCTTGCAGAAGGAAAATAGGAACCAAAGTTAAAAAGGAAACAAGTTACAACTTTCCCAGTTATAGCCCATGAGCAGACATGAAGCTTCAGATTTTTCAGAGTAAGTTTCTTATTAAAGCATGAGATGAAGCAAGTGCCCTCCAAAGTGGTCCATGCTGAACCATTCTGCTTTCTGAAGTGCCAAAGTGGATCTGAACCAAATCTTGTTTTCAGTGCACAGCCTTACTCAGTGCTTTTGCCACAGGATACTAGCAAAATGGCATGGAAATGTTGCAGATAAAGAATCATCCTATTTAGTGATGTATGGTGCTGTCAAACGGAGGGGGAAATTTAGCTTGCAGATATGTGATCAACTATTTGATGGTCAAAAACAAAGTGATGCAGCAGCTGAAAACATGGGTCTCTTGGCAACAAGTAACTCAGCTTTGCATTGAATGCCTCATTTCTTAAAACGTTTTACCTATTTCTTCCACAGTACTTGGTGGCATGCTGAAGACCCCGATGAGAAGCAAGCAAAAAGGCCGAAGCTTGGTAATACCTGTTATATCACTTCCCATATTTTAAGCACTTTGGCTTTGGGTGTACTGACTCTTTGTCTGGTTTTTGACAACTCCCTGTCATTAGTGCAATATAATTATGTAGATCCTAAAATATTTTTCTTTCCCTGCCCTCCCACAGAGATTTCACAGCTGCCTCAAATGGCCATAACTCATTCTTTACTGAAAGTGAAAAAACCAATATTATGCAAACATGGAAAGTCAGTGCTGTTAAGACTTGGTCGGGGCATGACACAAATTTATTCAAATATTGTTTATAAATCAATAAATGCAAGGACATTTTTGTATTGCCATACCTATCCAGCAGAGACATAGAAGTGGGGCTTTAGTTGGAAAATTGCCAGAGCACTAAATAACAGTACAGAAAGAGTAAGGTCCCAGTTTAGAAACCTCATATTGGAAGGGCTAACCAGGAATGTGTCTCTGTTCAGACCAAGAAAGGGGAGCCACCAAATTAGGCAAAGCCTCTCTTTCTCTGGATAAGAGCAGAGGGACATCCTGCAAATTGGACTTGCAAATCTTGAAGTCCCAGGGAAGTCAACCCAGTTCTGAAACCGGGTAAAGGTTTACTGAAACCAAACATGAAGGACTTTGTGACAGTAAGTAGCATCAGCCAATAACTACATTCAATTTTGTAGTGCATTTTGTTTCACATAGTTTGCTTCATCAAATTGGGTGTCGTTCACCTGGTTTGCTGCTCTATGAGGGAATAATTTCAGAAAGCTGCTGTGCCACTAGAATTTATAACAGTATTTATTTATTTATTTATTTGTTTGTTTGTTTGTTTGTTTGATTTATATAGCACCCTTTATCCAAAATCCCAGGGTGGTGAATAACATTAAGAACATAATTTATGGAGCATAATAATTAATAGGTAATAGGCAACATAATGATAAAATAATCATAATAACAGCCCTACCCCCGTTTAACAGGCCATAGATTATTTAATGGCCAGCCAGAGGATTTTATTCACCTGATGCCTAAAGACATGTAATGATGTTGCCAGGCGAGCCTCTCTGGGGAGAACATTCCACAGACAAGAAGCCACCACAGAAAAGGCATGTAGAATGGTAGCAATCCATTTAGATACTCCTTACTCTGAGATTTGATAACCCAAACCAGTATTACCATTGACCACTGAGCCAGAATAGCCTTGGGAACCCTGACTGGCATCTGCTTATAGAAAACAAAAAGTGTCCCAGACCTTGGTTTTATTAGTATACATTTTTAATAATCTTGTATCTAACTTATGCCTTTTTTGCTCCAGTTCATCTTCTGGTTAGAGCAAAAGGAGGACAAGATTACTTGTTTCCATAAATATACATATTGCCATGTGTGAATGTATTCTGTGGTACCTCTTGGGCCTTCAGTCTACTAGCCTTTAGCATTAGTCCATAGGAAGGGTTCTTTGGTGTTTTCACCTTATAACTATGATGCTACTTTGTACTACATGAGATTCATGAGGCTTCCCTTTTGTCTGTTTAATTTTTCCTAGGTATTTTTGAAACACTGCATCAGGGGATTGCCTCTCTAATTAAACTACCATCCCATCTGACAACTAAGTATTTTCAGACTGGAGATTGGCATGCAGAAACTACAGACGAGGTTTGTATGCATTCTGAGCAGAGACTTACAGATTTGATATGCACATTCAAACCAAATTAGATCCATTGAACTACTACCCTGTTTCTCTGGAGTGGCAACACTATTGAATTCACTTGAGTGGAAAGGATTCTTAGGGATAGGCTTTCCTCTGGCACTGTACATCACAAGCTTATTTCCTTGCACAATTTTCTTCTCATCACCCCAGTTCCTTCAAATAAGAAATAGAACTTGGCTAAGAGAGAACTCTTCTTGCAGGCCCTTAAGACAAGACTGTAGGGCTGTATGAATGGAAGGCCATGAGAAATGTCCATGCACTGCTGGACTGCTTGGCTTTTCTTAGGTAAAACTTGCTTGTTGCCCTTTTGGAGAATTGTCAGCCAAAGGGGTTTGTGGCAAAAAGAGTCTCGTTAATTGCCCAGCTTAAGAGAAATAATTGTGAGGTCAGAGGTTGTGTCTTTTATTATGTTGAATTGGTTCTTCTGCTGAATGAAAAGCAGGGGTGAAAGTGATCTCTGGAGATCTGACACTTTACCATTCAATTATTAACTCAACATCTTCTATCACAAAACAAAACCCCCAATTCTGCACACTCTAGGCTCTTAACGTTATGGCATAGATGAATATAAATGTTGCTAATACATCTCCAAGTGTATTGTTGCACAGTAAGTGCCTGTTACTGTTTTATTCTTTCTTAAGGTATCTAATCTGAGATCAGTGTGTTCATGGCTCCGGTTGTGAAAACAGAGAACTATGAATGAATCATATCAAGTAACACACAGGGTTAAGCATTTTGTTACAAATGTATTAAAAGCACACCTCTTATTCTGCCAACCCATTAAGGATAAGTTGCAGCTTTACACACCTGAGCCTGATGCTATTTTTCTCAAGTTACATGAGTGAAATTATTGGGGCTTGTGCATGCATGATTGTGCCCTGGTCACTGATGGCTTAAAATGGCAGAAAGAATGTGAGGATTGAGAGACTAGAAGGCAGTAATTAATGTAGTTTGTTTGTTCCAATCCAAAGTATTGGAAGAGGAGCAGTCCAGGGAACTGTGGGTTTTGTACATTTGACATGACTGGAAAAAGACTTACAAAAACAAATATGCTTTCTTCAAGATTATTTCAAATGGATCTGGTAATTCAGATGATAAGAAGATGGAACCTTTCTCTGGGATGCAGAAGCTTGAATTGGGTAAGTGATGTGTAATGTTGCTACATTTCATGTATGATTGCTTTAGCAAACTCTTTCAAAATACTCAAAGCATTGAAGAGTGCACTCTGTCTTTGTCTTTTGTTGTTCTCTCATGTAGTGGTTATGCTCCCTTCATATACAGTGAGGTGGGAAAGTATTTGATCCCCGGCTAAATTTGCCTGTTTGCCCTTTGACAAAGAAATGACCAGTCCATAATTTTAATGGTAGGTTTATTGTAGCTGTGAGAGACAGAATAACAACAGGAAAACCCACAGAAGACAAAAGTCAGAGATTTGCATTATAATGATTATAATGATGTGCATTATAATGAGTGAAATAAGTATTTCATCCCCTATCAACCAGGCTACCTGGTAGCCTCACTGTATGTTACGAGCTGAGATTAGAAACACCTGCTGTAAGGGAGAGATCTTACCTGTAATCCCAGCTTGTTACAGTACCAGTACAAAAGACACCTGTCGACAGAAGCAATCGATCCAGCAGATTCCAAGGGGATCAAATACTTTATTCCCTCACTGTATGGTATTTATAACTACTTTTTCACTTGTTAAGAAGTGCTGAGACATTATTGTATGGCATGGAATAACCTTCAATGATACTAGCTTAGGTTGGTCTGCCTTGGTTGTTGTCTTTCAGCCTGTGTGTGCATGTACAGTTTGTTCTTCTTTGTCCTATTATGTTTCTGTTCTTTTCCTTGTGGGTTTGGTGACCTTTAAGTCAGGCAACCTTTTGGGGGCCACCTGCCAGTGGTTAGCAGGGCTAGAGCAAAAGTTGGGCAGATGTGACAGTTATATTTGTAAAACAGGCTGCATTCCACCAACATCATAGTCAGAGGTTTTTATACAGAGGCACACACAATAATGTCTCCATCCCCATTTAGGCAAGCAAGAGGCATTATCACAGTGCTCAAGGACACATTTTAGCTAGGCAAAAGGAGAATGCAAAGCAGGGCTTGAGAGGGTTGTGGTCTTGGAAGGGTCTTGAGGGCCGGATAGAGAGGCCTGGAGAGTTGTCTTCATCTTCTGGGCCAGAGGTTCCCCACTCCTGCTGTAAGCAGATCTGCTTATGTTGAAGGGCTTGAGCATGTTGGAGCTTTCCTTGCAAGTCATTTGCTGGCAGGGAGGACTCACACCTGTTGTCTCATATAATGGATGCCAGCCCTTCCTTGCTACTGGATTAGCTTGCAAGGAGGACGGCTTTTGCCTGCCCTCAACAACACCCACTTTCGTATGATTAGACATGCTTATGTGCGGGCATAACAGCTTGTCTCTAAAACAGCAGGCTGGAGCCTTCAGATTATTCTACCTGAATGAGTAGGTGCTTCTAGGAGCAACCTTAAAGGGCTATAGTGTTCTCCTCCTATCTACCAAAGGAAGTTTGGTAATCCTCTGGGATCAGCACAGCAATTGTTTATAGAATTATTTGTGGTAAATCCTCCTCTTTTTTATAGATACAAAAACTGGTTGCAGTACCAGTATGCATCCAAATGAAGAGATGGTAACTGATTGTCACAGAGTTAAAACCTGTCTGAGGTAAATCTTCTGTTCTTTCAATCTGTTTTGATATGCAGTAATTATTATGCACTACTTGGAATTATGCAAACCTGTAAGTTTTTGTTGCATTCTTAATTCTGTAGTGCTTTCTTTCATCCTCCCAGGCATGAATGTAGTGTCAAAAAGAGTAGCAAGAAAAGCCATAATTCGGTTCAAGAGTGCTTGCCAGCATGGAAAATTGCTACCCACAAGCATTTCTTAGAAACCTCCCCTCCAGAGACTGGAAGACATCTAAGGAAGCTTCACTGTACGGTGGAAGAGGCAAGTCCATTGACATATATAGTACTTGTAATGTACAGCAAGCTTGTAATGTACAGTATTGCCTTGCAATAGAGAAATGGCTACAAGATATTTAAATGTATGTATTTCAGTAAGGCTGGTTAGATGGTATGTTTTCATTCTTTACATTTTATTGCATCTTTTTTCTTAGCTCAGGGCTAGACTGATTTCTTTTTTTTTTTAAACATAATTTTTATTAACAGGCCAATCATATCACATTATTTCAAATCACATTAATTCCAAATTATACAGCCAAATTTTTCAATTTTGTTGGGGGTACCCATACATCAAGCTCCGAATGAGGATCCAAACATCACTTCTATTACTGCCTTAATTAAACAGTTCTATCCAGTTCTATCCAGATAGTCTCTTTATTACTTTCTTCATCTTGTTGTTGTTGTCATATATTCCTTTCTTTGCGATCTCTGATAATCTTCACAGGCAGGTTGGAAGCAAATATCGTCTGTGTGGGTTTTACACACTCCACAAGTCATATCTCATAGGGACAGCTGCCATTCCCCTCCTCCTTCAGAAGTTTTTCTTGGGTGTGCCCTTTGGTTTTCCCAGGCTTGTAAAATATCTCATAGAGGGCTCTGCCAGGTTAAGATCAAATTCTAATCATCACTCACATTCCAATAGTCCTGGTTCTCCTCCCCCCCGTCTTTCTTAGACAAGCCTGTCTTGCGAGACGCCATTTTAAAACTGCGTCATAGAATTTTTCCATTCTCCGATATTTACCAATCCTCTCTTCATTCATCATTAATTCATCCCACACAGTTTTTAAATTCCTGCTTGTGATTAATAAAATACGACGATTCTTCTTTCTTTGGGGTGGAGGATTATTAATACTCACATAAGGCAAAGAAAAGAAAAGTTTTTTCCTCCACCCCCCTTCTTCACTCCAGACATACCAATCTCTTAATGGCGCTTCATCGCTTGATTTATTTGTCCTCGCCCGCCGCTCCGATCCCAGAGATCCATTAATCAGCAGTCTTATCTCCCGACCTTTGCTTGATGTATGTGCTTTAGCTTCTTCCAATTATATATTTCCATTGTATTTTCGAGCTAAAGCGAACCAGCACGCGCAGATTGGAGACAGCGTCCGGAAAGAGCCGACTTCACCGAGGGCTGGTGCCAAGTGACTGGGGCACCCCCTTCTCTCGAATCCGGGGGTGCATTATGGCCACCGCTGGCAAGGCAGTCCCCCCCATCTCCTTGGGGGGTCAGGAAGACTGCATACTTCCCATAGCAGCCTCTTAATTACCTCGTGTGGGTCAGAGAGATGTTATTGTCGGCCATCTTCCAATGCGCCACCTGGTGGCCCCCCCCACCCCAGACTGATTTCAGTTTGTGTAGTTGAATTTCCCCTAGAACTCTCATGGACACCTAATATGTGTTAGTTTTTTCTTGTGAGAGAGTGTTGCCAAGAGTTCAAACTCACTATCTTTTTTAACACTCAGTTATGCCTTAATTGTTAAGTGATTTGGAGTATGCATTCTTGCTTAAGACCTGGATTCAGCTCAAGCTCTACCTTACCATTATTTGCAATAATCTGAGCAGGCACTAGGTTGTCCACCAGAAATTGGTCAGTGGGCCATTATGTAGCTTCCCCCCACCCCTCACCTCCATTACACTTCCGTTTTTAATAAAATATTAACCATCCTTTCTGTTCCTCAAAAATAACCAATGTTCTTCAGCTTGATTTCAGTTGCACATCAGCTACTGAATTCTCTAATATTCTCTCTGAAATAACAAGAAGCCTCAGTTTGAACCAGTGGAGTAGAGAGATGATAATTTGGGTCTGGTAATCTGCCATCTGTGATCTAGTTTCCTGTTACATAGCACACTGCCTTATCAGAATATTAGTCCATTAAGCTCAGTATTTTCTATACACTGACTGGCAGCAGCTCTCCAGTGTTTCAGAAAGGGAGCTTTTCACAGCCTTTCCTATAGATGTTTAGCACTGAATCTGAAACCTTCTGTATGCCAACCAGATGCTCTGTTACTTAGCTATGGCCCCATGTTCTTATATAACCATCCTATATGAACTGGGACGGATCAATTGGTCTTGGTCCAGCTGATCAGTTGGATGGATCAGTAGCTTGGTCTTATGCATGTTTGCTCAGAAATAGAGCTTACTATTTTTCCCCAGGGGAATTTACTCCCAAATAAGATAATATTGCTGTCCTGGGCTTTCTGTATCCGATTTCTCTTTATGTGGATTGCTATTGCTTTAAATCTGTCTTTCAGAGTGATTATAGGTGGCTGGCCTGAGAACTTGCATATTGAGGCACACTGCTGGAGTATTCTTATTACTATTATTATATTGATTTATATCCCACATTTTTCCCAGTCCAGGAAATGATAAAATAGAAAGAGCTTTAAAACATAGAAAAGATGAACCACTAAAATGTAATTATATAATATTTAAAAGATCCATTAAAACCACAGACAACAACAATATATTTAATATATTTTGTATTTTTATGTTGCAAACCACCCTGTGATCTTCAGATGAATTGCGGTATGCAAATTTAATAAATAATAATAAAAGAATATCATTGTAACATATAGGGAGTATGTTTAGAATAATGCAGGTATGACTGTCATCACCCTTTTAACGATAAATAACTTCATTATTTGTCTCCTCCTCCCAGGGAGTACAGAGAGAGGAGCGAGAAAAATACAAACAGCTGCTGGAACAAGAAAAAGAAAAATGCTATAAAAACCACTCCTCTCCCACAAGAGCAAAGTACTTGGAGTAAGTCCCTAATAAAAACATTTTAATAAAGTCATAGAATGAAATAATGAAGCATTTTCTTTTGAGTAGGCTCATGTGTTTCTTGGTGAAGGTTAACATGCATTGAGGAAGACAAAACAGATAAAGTTAATTTCAGCTTATTGGCATTCTGGATTTGAAATATCTCCTTAATTCATGCACTTGGGCAACAATAATGTCTTTAATATCAAGGAACTAATAGGTGTTAGCATCAGTGAGTGGTTGTGCAGAGCTACACACTGAGAGGAAGCTACAGTTGGGAATCTGATCACTCTCAGGTGTAGCAGGAAGCCACTTCTTCAGCCATCTTCCCAGTAGAGGCATTAGCATTTTCTTCACATAAAAAATCTCAGATAACCTAGCTAATGCGTTATCCTCCTTTCAGATCCTTTTGGGTTTACCTAACTGAGTGATACCTTGTTTTCAGTATCAAGATGTATGTGTGTTCAGTATTCAGTATCTGTTCAATACCATGTTGAAATTTGAGGATTCTTTTCCTTAGCTGAAAATATAATTTATCTCTGTTCTTGTGAATATGCTATACCAAGTGACCAATGTGAAGTCCATCAGCCACTAAAAACTCATTGCTGTGTAGAAATCGATGACCCTTCATTTGGCACACCAAGGAATGGTAGGTACTATACAAGCACTATACAGGTATATAATTAAGCATATAATTAAATCAAACACCAGCCCTCTAGTTCATACACTTTCAGTCCTACCAGTTTTTCTTACTGCTATATTTCCTCCTTGTGTTGCACACTAACTTAAAAGGCTTGGGAAAATCACCAGTCTTTCAGACTTTGGTTGATGCATTCCAGTATATTAAACTAACCTAATTTGCCACCTTAATCATTCAAAGTGATTAATACTTCAGTTAAATTATGCTATTCTTCCCGTTCATGTGCTTTTTCCTGCATCTAGAAAATAATAATGACACAGCTTTCTCTGATAATTATCTGCATTCATAATGTTATAGGAACTCCTTCTAAAGCTACTTTACCCATAAGAAGACATATTTAAGAGATGCAATGTCTCTGAAAGTTACACTGAATTTCTGGCTAATATTTTGAAAATGGCAGAACTTAATTGTTAATTTGAAGAAGCATACAGGCGGGGTGGTAGCTTATACACACTCCTGGGGTGGAGAACCTCAGTTGCTCAGGTCAAACCTGGCCTGCCAAGCCATTTTCCCTCAGCTGGCTATATCTCCTGATGGCCAGGTAGACAGGGTTCCTGCTGATGAGCAAAGATTAAGCTAGGGATAAGAGATTGAAAAGGGAAGGTGTGAGTTTCCCAAAGGCTTTCCACAGCTTTTGCTAGTATCCCTCCTCCTTCCATTGAGACTGCAGCAAGATCAGGCTTAAAAGGGAAGGAAGGAGACTTCTTCGTCTGCTTCCCTTTTATGTCTCGTTCTCCTGTAATCCCAAAGGCTTCACACAACGGCAGAAGGTGCTAGCTTCTTTCGCTTAAGTCATTGGCGGGTTGAGGGTAGGGACAGACAAAGCTTTCTATCTCTCCATCAAAAGAGAAAACAAGAGCTTTTCCCCACCTCACTGGTGTCAGAAGAGAGAGAAGGAAGCCAGTTTCCTTCCCAAGCGCTTCCTGCTACTATGGCAATGGCCAGAAAGAAGTTCTCAAAAGCAGCAGGTGCTTGGGATGTTAGGAAAACATTCTTCAAGAAACAGATAAAAGTTCCTTTAAAAAAAGGTTTCTGGAATTTCCTTTAGTGTGTGGGAGTGGCAGTCTTGGCTTGATTGGTGTCAGCTGGAGGTGCAATTAAAGGGAGGAAGTTGCAGGCTGCAAGTTTAGCGTGGAGAAAGCACACACACCCACGCTGAGTTTATACCGTGCTGGTGAGTTATAGAAAGAATGCAAATAGTTTATGTATTTGTAATAGAAATGCTTATGTGACCAGTCAAGAGATAAAGAAGCTCTTGACTGAGAACTTTGACTATGACTACTGTTCTTGTCGTCTGCCTCCAGGGGAAAACTCTGCTATAAACAGTAAGACGAGGTTTTACTGAGGTGCCAGCATACTAGCAGAAAGTGCAGCAGAAGTGTGTGGGCAGTAACCTCTAATATGGGAACCCCTGCAAGAGATTTTGACTGTGTGCCTGTGCCTGTCAATCACATGGTGTCATAATGATGTCGTGTGATGGACAGATGGGCAGCAGTGATTACTGGTCAGGTTTGGCTTTCAAGGCAAGTTCTGATAAAAAACCAAAAAAGGTCACACTCCTGCTTTAGATGGTTATAAGAGGATCACTAAAGGTGATGTTAAAATTTGTTCATAAGTTCATAAGTACTTTGTTCTCTCCTTTTTAAAATCCACCTTGGTATAACTAGCCAATCATGCATATTTTGTTGTTCACCCACAACTTACTTTATTTTTTTAAAAAAACAACTGTAAATTAGATATACATTAAAATTGTGTCTTGTCATAAGGTGGCAGAAATAGCTTATTGGTTTATTATTCTTTATGATATACTTGAAATAAGAAGCTGTTTCCTTGGCATATTATTAAGAGGAGAAATTATTTACATGTGAAATGAGTATGGCAGCCAACATTTTTAAATTTCTTTTCTAAATATGTCACTCAGTGCCATGCTAAAATTACAGTTGACTAAAATACTGTGTTCATTGCACTTTTTTTCCTTAAAGGTGTCAAAAACTTTGGCTGCCTGCGCCCTCAAAGAGCAGCAAACAGGTATGTGAAAATGTTGTTGCAAAAAAATTGCTGGTTTTGGCTTTGGAGTTGATTGGCTGCACATTGATGCAAGAGCACAACAACCTTTAATCATTGTGTGCGTCAGGTTTTGCTTTTACACTATTCTCATGAGTAGTACTTAGTTGTATCAATAACTTCCCCAAGGGGAAGTGTTAGAGCACTGATACTTAGGTGGATTTAGGGCTAACCTGGAAGCCATAAAACAGTATGTGAGCTGTTGTTAGCAATGGCTCTATTTATTTGTTATTCCTCTCTCTCCTATAGATACGCGTTTTAGGACACAAGGAGTAAGAGAAGTACTGCTTGGGGGCAAAACCAGACTGGATGTAGGCAGGGACACATCTTAGAATCATTGAATTCTAGAATTGGAAGGGATCCTCGGGGTCCAGCCCCCTGCAATACAGTAATCTCAACTAAGCAACCATGTTAGGTGGCCATCTAAGCTCTGTGGCTTCCTACGTTGCTAAAGCTTCTGCATCTTAATTTTGTAGAGAGGAACTAGATGAAATGATAGATAATTCCTTGCTGTTTGTATATAATGAAAATTTACTAGGTACGTTTTTTATTCTCTAGCCTTCAGTTCTGGAGCCCTTCCAAACAAAGTATCTTCACCAGCTTCCATATTAATGGGATCGTAACTGTCTAGTCAAACTTTTTTCTTATACTAAAAACTTACCACCTGGCAACGTTTGTCTAGTTCTGTACTGTACAACTTTGGCTTCTGGAGAGATGAGCCACTCAGCTAGGTATTATAGACGTTGCCTCATACACTTTTGCAGCTTGCTGTTCCTTCATTCTTTCTCTTTCCAAACAAGCATTGCTGCAACTGCTTTTCATGGGAACAAAGGAGCATTGATTTTAGCAGGAATTAAATGCCAGTATGCTTTCTTCTTCATGGGAAAACTGTTTTCCCCTCTGCCTTAGCAAAATCCATCTTTCTTGCCGTGAATTAATCTTTGCTTCTTTCAGTTCAGTGACAGTAGCAGAAAGAACTCCAGAACCTAAAAAATTAGTAGTACATAAAAAAGAGGTGAGTCGTTTTTCTGTACTAGTGAAGCTTTTGTCCTTCATTGCATAATTACATTTTCCCATGTGATTAATATTTTATGTATAACCTGGCGCCTATAACAGCCTATAAGGATTAAAATACATCACAAATATACAATGTAAGATGCTGGGAGGAATATTAGAGTATGGAGAGAGGAAGCAAGGATGTTTGCAGGTCAGAGATTTCACTTCAGGTTATTTTGCTTCTTGAGATTTGTTCTGCTCTTCTAGTCAGCTTTGCTGGTTTGATTGCTCCTTGTGGATTGCTGATGTCAGTTTCTGAATCTTTACAGAATACCCAGTCAGTATTGTTGAGAAACAGAGGAACCCAGGGAAGACATTAGTGGTGGACTCTGCAGGGTGTCACATATTAATGTTGTACCTGTCTCTGATGATTGCAGATGGCTATCTGCCAGGCTGTAGAAATCAAAACAGTGACCTTTTCCATAAGCGCAACTCAGCAAACACACATTTGGTGTTTCATATTGTATTTTTTGGGGAAGGATCTTGCAACTAAAACTTGGCTGTATTGCTAGATGACTAATGTGCTAAGCCTCGTTTTGTGGATTTGGAACTTAAGTAACGCATATACAGTGGTACCTTGGTTCTTGAATTTAATCCGTTCCGGGGGTCAGTTCAACTCCTGAAACGGTTCAAAAACCAAGGTGCGGCTTCCGATTGGCTGCAGGAGCTTCCTGCACTCAAGCGGAAGCCGCTTCGGACATTTGGCTTCTGAAAAATGTTTGCAAACTGGAACACTTATTTCCGGGTCTGTGGCGTTCAGGAGCTGATTTGTTCAGGAGCCAAGCCGTTTGACTACCAAGGTACCACTGTAGTGCAAAGGGAATCCCCACTTTGGGATACAATAAAGTTTAGGGCTTGAACCAGGCCACTCCTTCCCATACTTGTATTTTTATTTCCACATACCTCAAGTATGCAGAGATCATGTCTGTGGGAGTCCCTATTTTGCTACCAGACTGATAGACGGAGGATACAGCTTTAGTGGAATCTTAAAGATGGCACTGGAATATATTGAATTTTCCTTTCCCATGAGCAGGCCTGTCACAGACTTGTATTTCACAATGGTCCATTTTCTTTTAACAGAGTTTAAAGCATTGCTTGACAAATGATCTATCAGAGGATGTGTCACTTAGGTTAAGCCTGGGTCAGGAAGAATCATCATATGGAAGGCATTCTGTAGTTGAGACAGAAGAACAGAAATATCTGAGCTTGGACAAGGCTACAGAGAGCCTTCCTTACCTTACAGAGGTACTATTCTTGTGGTAGGGTTGATTGGGATAAGTTCCTATCTGATGGACTATTTGACCTGAACAAATGCCACCGGTCTCTTCTGTCTTCGGTACTATGCCCATGAGCAGTAACTTATTATTTTTAAATTAGCTGTTCAGATTCAGTTGTAACCCAAGCTGCAATTTTCAGTATGTGACATGTTGCAAGCAAGAGCTTTAGCATCATTTTATAATCTGAGGAATTTGAGCAAACTAGAGATAATCATGACTTGTCCCCACTCCTGCCCTCCGAACATGGGAAGTTTAATTCTGCCTGCTGCTCTCTACTTATGCATCTAATAGCATTACACTTGCCCTTCCAGGATATGGAGAGAGAGATAGCGAATGTGCTGAACTGTGGCGAAGACGACGAAATCCTGACTAGTGCCTTCAAGCTGAGCATTACACGTGGAGACATCCAGAGACTAAGAGACCACCAGTGGCTCAATGATGTGGTAAAATACAAGTTTTCAATTCTAGTCAAAACTTTGTTAACTTTTTCTTGTGGCAAGGTTACTTGCTGTGAGGTCCGGTAGGGTAGACTTGAATTCTTGGAAAATGAAAGCTCTTTTAAGTGTTCCATCCTGGCTTGGTAAGGACTTTGACATGATTGGGCGGAGGCATCTGTTCTACACTGTTTGGTATAACAAAGGTCATTCTGGTGTTTGAATGATATTCTATGTTCAAGTTTGCTAATGAGTGCAGGGAAATTAGCTGAAGCAGGGCTTCTAGCTATGCTGAAGATCCTTGAGGCAATTCAGCAGGGTTTTGTGTGCATTGTATATTAATGTCCTCCAGAACCTGCTGCCAGTGTCCCAGTTTATACAAGTGCTTCTGAATTAGTACTTATTTCCTCAGTCCTGAAACAACCTCTTTAATTAATTGCTCTGGTTTCTGGACAGATGGCTGCAACACTTTTTGTAAGAAAAAGGATTCTATTTGTCATGCAACATCAAAAAATTTCTAGATACATTGGTCCACATCAGTTCTGATTTCTTCCCTGTCTGTACCATTGATATAATCTTGACACACAAGAGAAGCAAAGCAAGCTTCGGAAACAGCCTCCATCTTATCTAAGAGGGTGCTGTGGGGTTTTTGCAGACTGGCACGATTCATCAGGAGGCTCGGGTCATGGGGGCCCACAGGTGGGGGACGTGGCAGGAGTGGAAGTACTTAGACTTGATTTCCAAATATCCTGATCAGACCAGCAACCCAGGTAAAATGTGCAGATTTTACATGGAGTGAAGGTCGTAGCAGTTCTGGAGACACTCTGCAAATTCTACAGCCCAGCAGTTTAGCCACATGATGTCATGACAGCTGCCTCCTCTTTAACAGATAAACATCTAATCGTTGCTCTTTTCTTCCTTTCATTGTTTCTTGTATTCATAGGTTATTAACTTCTATATGAACCTTCTGATGGAGAGAAATAAACAACTGGGCTTTCCAGTACTGTATGCGTTTAATACTTTTTTCTACCCCAAGCTAAGTTCTGAGGGCTATAATGGGGTCAGAAGATGGACCAAGCAAGTGGACTTGTTTCAGCATGATATAATCTTAGTGCCCATTCATATCAGAGTACATTGGGCATTAGTGGTGAGTGCATTGTTGGCTTTTCTCATTATTTCATTTTTAGAAGGTGAGAAGATGTGAAAGTAGCAAATGTGAGTGTTCCATTAATACTATTATTTTGGTGATAGGTTATAGACATGAGGAGAGAGACCATCAAATATTTTGATTCAATGGGACAAGATGGCCATGTGATATGTAAGAGATTGCTGTAAGTCAATTTTTCTAATAGTAATTTACTTTATAAGTATTTGTTTTCTTCTCATGTGTGCTCATTTTTGTGTAATACTCCTTCTAATTAAAGTTGCAGAGATGTCATGCATTGCCAAATAAATAACCAAACACAAGCAACTGTCTGACAAGCTCTCTTAATACTGCACCAACTCTTAAATTGCTCATAGATATAATTAGACGTTTACTTAAGCCCTTAGATATGACTGTCATTTTTAGAAACAGACAAGTTATTGTAAAACTGTATTCCCTACTTAGTTTACTTCGCAACTTTTAAAAATAAGCTTTCAATTTAAATCATCAAGTGAAAGTATGCTCTTAAAGATGTATAGCATCTTCTCATTCTGCCAGATATTGAAAAGGTTTGTGATACAAAATTTTGCTAACTCTGTAGAGTGAATAAACTCTATTTCAGGAGAATCGTGACTGATCTATCTCATGCTTTTATTGAACAGGCATTTTCTGCAGGAAGAAAGCAAAGCCAGGAGAAACATAGTCATAAAAGCTTCATCATGGACACTTCACAGTATGGAACCACATGTGCGTGTGTGATTTTACGGCTCTAATGTTCATCTCAGCACATGTTCTTTAAAGTGTTGCTTTGGGTGTACTGATCCTCCCTTAAAGCATCATTTATTAAGCTATGAACAAATGTTGGGTGCTCACCCATAAGTGTTGAATGCTGAGCTTGTTGAAGGGTTTCCATAATGCAGTGAAGACTTAGATAAAAATAATGAAATTTTATGCTGAAGGGATTCTAACGTGAAATGCTTACTATCTTGAGTTAGGTTAATTTGGAAAAAGTTTAAAAATTTCAAGCAGAGTGGATTTCACGGAATGTATAGCTCACTTGATAAGACTGTGGTGCTGATATGGTCGATCTGCTTTCAGAACATTCTCCTGTAGTCTTAAGTTTTCCGTAGAGCAAACATGTCTAATGTAGGAAATGGGAAATGTAGTGCAGTACAATCGCATCATACATGGGGGTTTGGTTCCACGTATCTATGACACTAACAGAGCCTCTTTAATGTTCAGTGTTCTGCAGTTGGGGGGAGCAGAAAGGAAGCAATATCTATATCTATCTATCTATCTATCTATCTATCTATATATATCTGCATTTTTCTGTTTCCTCCCTTCCCTCAATCTTAGGAAATTCCACAGCAGTTGAACGGCAGTGACTGTGGAATGTTTGCTTGTAAATATGCAGACTTCATCTCCAGGGATAAACCCATTTCATTTACACAGGTGAGTGGCCCAAAACACTTTAGGAAAGCCTAAAGCTGCTTTCCTCCTGCTTTGCCTACCTTGAAGTAGGCAGGGATTTGTTCACGGCTAGTGCTGCCATAGGCCTTCTCTGTGACCCCTATTTCCGTGGAGAAATGGCTGCTTATTAGTGGTGTCCCATCTTGCACAACTGCACATCTGGGACTTTGCATATCTGATTCCTTTGTTTGGATAGGCTCCCATATATTCTGTTTATGACATGAGCTGATAAACCAAGCTATTGCAAAGAAATAATCTGGGGTGGTGGTGGAGAGAGAATAAACATGAACGTAGTAGTAGACTTTGAGCACAGAGGGGAAGTTTGCTTGTATGACTGCGTTCAGTGTTCCAAGGTGTTTTTCTTTTTGCAGCGTCACATGCCTTACTACCGCAAAAGGATGGCATGGGAGATACTTCACCAGAGATTGCTGTGACACCATCTCAAAGTATCCTCTTTCCTGATCCCCGTTCAGAGATAGGAGGTATGCAGACGTGTCGTTCCAAACCCAAGTACTTAGTTCTGAATTTCCATCCAAAGGGCTGAAGCGTGGATTAAGAAAGGGATTCTGCAGAATCAGCTTAATGGTACCAGAGTAGTGAAAGACTGTTAAAGAAAAGCGGCCCGACAGTTCGATATTGGATAAACAATGAGCAACCTCAGTGACGTGAAGATGGAAAATTGCCATCTTCCCAACGGCTGTACATTACGTACTATAATTTCAAGGCACTGACTCTAATCAGGAAATATGCTATGAGCTCGTATGTCAGTTCCCAGCTCCATTTTTAGGTTAGCCTCACCAGTTTGCCAGCACATCCCTCCTAGGCAAACTACGGTTAGAAACACTTCCAAGATGGAGTAAGGAAGGGGTGTGCAATTGTGGGTGGGTGGGTGTATGAACCTGTGGCATATTCCTGACCACCAAAGATATTTTGGATTGCAAGGTGGGAAACACACTTGTTCGTTTGTTTGTTTTTCTTTCTAAAACTGGATTTGTGGTGATTTTGGAAGATAAAAATTTCCTTTTGATTTGTAACAAATCCATAGCAAACACCCTAAATGGGGACTCATCTTTCTTTAAAAGGATTATGATTTGTATGAGACTTATTTATTTGCATTCGTATATTTAAATGGAAATGTGTTGGAATCTGAAATATTTGAAGAACTAAAAATGGAAATAAATATTTATCTAGCAAATCTCAATTTGAATCTTTTCATCTGATACTGTACTTCATCTGGAAAAGTTTTGAGGTAGTAGTGCTAAGGTTAAAGGAATAACGTTAATAGGTGAATGGGTAGAATTCATATATTTTCTTTCAAACATAAGCAGAACCATAATTTAATGGGTAAGAGAAAACAGCTCTACTAACTTTCTTTCTACAGTGTCTGCATGTCTTTAGTAGGCGGAAGCACATGTTGCATTCTGGTGAGGAGGAAAAGGAAGTGTTCACTAGCATTGCAAGCTGAATGTTAGCAAGTTGTGGTCTGACTACAGAGCACACACAGAAAACCAAACCGAAAGAAATCTAATATCCCACTTCTTTGCTATATTCATTATCTGCTTGTCAATCAGTACAGAAAGAAAAACTAACTCTGGGTTTTAATGTTGTGCAGGCATAGGAAAACTCCAGCTCTCCAGATGTTTTGGAACTACAGTTCCCCGTCATCCCTAGCTAACAGGACCAGTGGTCAGGGATAATGGGAGTTGTAGTCCCAAAACATCTGGAGGGCCGGAGTTTGCCTATCCCTGATGTTGTGGAATGGGAAGAGTGGAAGGAAATTGCAGTGGGCAGGAGACTATTGTGAGGTGATTGTGGGACAACTGGTCTGTGCCTAGTTCAAGTTTGAAGGAACCTTTCTCCCCCCCCCCCAATACTGCAATTCCCCTCTCGACTCATAATGATGTTTTTTAGTGCTTTGACCAATTATTCTTGGAGGCTCATTTTATTTAACACTTTTGCAGATGGCAGTTGTGCCAGTACCATTCTGGAAATTGCTCAGCCCAGTTTTGGCTAGTTATATCAAGTATTGTGCACTTCTGGGTAAGAGTCCTTTATGAATAACTGCATATGCAGCTATTTTGCTGTGTACAAGAGATTTGGTGATGGCTTCCCAATGTATGCCCATTATTGGAACGTAAGTGACATGGGAACATATGAAAGCTACCTACATACTAAGCACGACAAGGCAGAGCATCCTGTGTTGTAGAATATAGTGGCTAAATACAGGTGGCCTGTTAATTTGTAAGCCTTCCTTTCCTTTAAACAGATGCCTCCATGCACTACTTGTCTGTAGTTTAATTCAGAGAAGGGAAAGCTGCAACACTTCAAGTCTGGTGAAAGGTGCTTTGGTTCCTCCCCTGAAATATGCCTAGAATTGAATTAGTGGTGGCTTAAACGTAAGTTTTGCAGCCTGAATTTATGTTTACAAATACAGTATTTATTTAGCACTTTAAGTGCTCGGTGTACTTGCATGCATTCCCAATAATCCTTACACCACAGTAAGGCTACTCGAGTCTTTGTATCCTTGCATCTCTTAAAACCACTGGGAGGCCATGCCTTAGATGTCAGCCCTTTACACACTTACCTGGGACTAAGTCCCATCAAAGTCAGATTGTATAGGATCTCTACCACACAAGCATTTGAAATACAGGCGTCACCAGCTGTGGGGTAAGCACTCTTTTTTTCTTTTTCTTTTAATCTGACACCACCACCAATAAGCCAAAGCATGTGGAATTTTCACAAGTGGGCTTTTCCATCCACTTCCATAGGGCTTCCTTCTCTCTCCCCGCCCCCCCCCCCCAATGTTGGGCCTCCCATCTTGTGCAAGAAGCTGCATATGGGAGCTGATGCTATAGGACAGGTTATATTTAGAGCACAATTGCCTACTGTTAGTTGGCACATAAATATGTAGCTATTATGCTACAAAAATAATCGGTTAATCCTGTAAGAGATTAGCCTCTTTTGTAAACTGCTTGTTTTAGCATATGTTAATCTTTTCTATCACAGTAAGAAACAAGATGTTGTGTTTGTTTGGCCACTAGCTTGTGCTGGTCCAATCCTGTTTTTGAGTGTGTGTGTGTATGTGTCTAATATTCTTCTTCTAAGCTGGTTTGTTAAAAGTTTTCGCCTATGTGGAAAGCTAATGAAAAATGATTGCAACCTATTTTCTAAGTCCATAGTGACAAGTTAACTCAAATGATACTTTTGAAGGGTCACTGCAATTCAAATGAGTTTGAAAGTCACCCAGGTACTTCTACAAAGCGCAGCCCTTGTTTCTGCTTCCACCCATTGACCTCACAAGACTGCACAGGATCCCCTCGTTAAGGCCAGGGAGGAAGTAGATTAGGGGAGAGTGCTAGCATACCACCCACTTTCCTATTTTCCTTTTTCTGTTAAATAAAACTACTGAGGTCAGGCTCTTGTTAGCTGGATATATTTTGTTTTTCACAGAACACTGTTTGAAGTAGAGAAACTGGCATTGCAGTCTGTTGGTACAATGGTATGTTCACAGAAACCAGTATAACATCCATCTGTTAGCACAGAAAACTCTAACCGTGTGTGTAACCTGTCAAACTCAGGAGTTCTGCTCCAGTGTCTCTTGCACTTCTATCCTTTATTATTATTATGTTCCAAGGCCATTTGCTCTCATCTAGCAGAAGAAGAATACAGAATAGTCATCATGCAGAATGATGCTTTCTTCCACCTGGCAGCTGTCTTTTGCCTAAATTTATTTCCAACTCATTTTTATTAAAAAAATAAAAAAATGCTCCAACTCTCAGTTTTACAAGGCATACAAAATCTCAAAAAGGGACACACAAGAGCAAGGTGCTGAGGTATGAAAACACCTGAGGTAGTTTGTTTGTTTTTCTTTTCTTTTTTTTGAAAAAAAGTTGCAATTTTCATGCCCTGGGCCAACACCATCTTGTCAATCCCATTAAAAAAACCCACTTCCCAAAGTATTGGTGGCAGCATCCTCCATGCAAAATGTACCAAGTGTGCTCTGTTTTCCTGCAAGCTGGGTGAAGGTTCCCCTCCACCCCTTTTAGGAAGCCTAGGTATAACTGAAGCTTGGCATTTTGATAAGCAAAGTGGAAGTTGTGGCTGGGTGGTTCTTTTTGCATCTATGATGTGTTTACTTGGAGCACTGCATTGTCTGGTGGTACAAAAGGAGAGAGTGTATGCAAAAACCAGTTTGAGATCTATGAAGCAAAGAGAAGATCATATGAGCTGGAGAAAAGAAATGCATAGAGATTCCTCTGCTAACGAGACGGTATCCCTTCCGTTGGCACATACAGGCAGCAACCCAATATGGCATGGAGCTGCCACTGGTCTTCCTAAAGTCCTTCTAAATGTTGTTCACTTTGGATTACCAGAGCAAAATTTAAGTGGAATTCCAAAGTCCTCCATGCTACTTTCTGATAGAAATTCAAAATGGACTAGCTTCTTTCCTTTTTAATCTAGAAAAGCCTGCTTTTTCTAAAAACAAAATGCGACTGTTTAAAAAAAAGAAATTAAAGACTGGAGTTAGTTTAGTTAGCTATATTAATTCTAAAATATATTAATGCTGTCCTGTACAGCAGCCCATGCACTGTGTGGGGGAAAAATGCTTTCCTAGTATGTACACACATGTACAGAAATTATTCTGAATGGGTTTGTCTGCAAAAAATGTTTGCCTATGTTAGTCCAACTAAAGGGATAGCGTTTTACTGTTAGACAGACTCCATGTGGGCTGTGGTGTGAGGGAAGCAGTTCCCTGCTGGCTGAAGCCCAACCCCCTCCCACTCCCTGTGTACTGAAAGTCCTCTGCAGAGCCCCAGCTTCTTGGGCAGACTCCAATGCCTCCAGATAGTCTTTGGTTTGCTCCCTGGTCTGGTTATTCTGTCAGGTGTTGGAAGGGCTACATTCATCGGTTGTTGTTGGCTAGCCTTGGAGCCTCATTTGCTGCGCTGCGAGGCAGGGGCTCCCTGAGGGTGTTTCTGTTCCTGCTGTTTCACCTGCTGGACAATTTCCCTGATCTTGCGCTGTGCAGTCTACATGGGGAGAAAAGAATAATTATCATTAATAGAAAAAGAACAGGCAATCTCGGTATAGCTAGTGGTCAGGAAATGCAGCGAGCCGTCTCCCCAAAACGAAAGACCCAGGTGAGGGTCCTCTGTGGTACCCTTGGTAAGTACAGTGGTACCTCAGGTTACATACGCTTCAGGTTACAGACTCCGCTAAACCAGAAATAGTACTTCAGGTTAAGAACTTTGTTTCAGGATGAGAACAGAAATCGGGCTCCGGCGGCGCAGCAGCAGCAGGAGGCCCCATTAGCTAAAGTGGTGCTTCAGGTTAAGAACAGTTTCAGGTTAAGTACGGACCTCCGGAACGAATTAAGTACTTAACCTGAGGTACCACTGTATTCCACTATCTTCAGCTGAGCTAACATAAACAACTGTGACTTATGTGAAAGCCCTGCTAAGGGCAGCTTAGATGAAATTATTTCAGTAGCAGTTGTATTCTCTATATTCAGCCAGCCTGACACAAACATGCTTTCATGTTCTGAAAAGTGTTGCGTATAATATAGAGCGCTTTCAAAGCTGGAAGAAGCACTTGTTTTTCCTTCAAAAGCTGCTAAGTAGTACTCGTTAAGTACCAGAGAATTACAGTTTCCCCATTTTAGGACCCATGTGCTATATTTGTCCCTTAACAACTATGAATGTAAATCAATGACATGTACATGCACATTGACTACACATTTCCATAACTTCCATGTAGCTTCAAGGCTGTCATTTCATTAACTTGTTAACATTTTCATAACTATGCTATTGTTGAATAAGCCATTATAAAATACTTCACCTGACTGGCAAAGAAGTGACCAATGATTTTGACGACGACTTCCTCATTTTCATCAGGTGTTTGGTCACGGGGTACAATTACTTCTGCACTAGTTAAGTTCTGTAGTTCATTCACCTGCAACAGCACAGAAAAAAATCGGATTGGAACTGCGAAAAGGTTAATGGCATAATCAGTAGGCGGAGCAAACGTGATTAGATGTTCATGCCACTCCTGCCCTGTGTATCTACTCAAGCAATCCAATCTAATAAGCGTCACCTCTCGTTTTGCTTTTAAGTATCAAGACTTGTCGCTTGGCATTCAACAGAGGAGTGCTCATTTGGGGGGTGAGGTCAAGCTGTTGGACGGTTGCAACCCCACAGATTTTTCTACCTCCCATGACCCCAGTAGCAGCAGCCCCACGTACCGTTTTGCCACCTTTTCCTATCACACGACCTGCTGTGGAGGAAGGCACCTTAATGTGGGCTTCAAGCTTCACTTCTTCTTTCGGATTGAAAAAGTTTTCTTCTTTCAGTTTCCCAAATATTCGTCCTTGGGCCTGGGATCAAGAAAATAAAAAAGACCAGCTGCTGAATTTCCCAGAGTCTATAATCTGTGGTTATAAAGGTAATGTACACTCTAAAAGAACTCACTTTCTCTTTCCAAAGAACAAGGTTCCTGACTAGGAGCTACATGAAAAGTCTCAAACCACTTGTCCTATCAGGACCATGGCCTCTTGCCTGCTGTTCTCCCAGATGGTGTGCAAAAATGAATGTAGCTACAATGGCACAAGCAGTCCTGTCCTGCTGCACCTAAAATCCAGCCCTAGAAACCAGGACAGACACATACCAGCTTCTCTACCCTTATTGCAGGGTTAAAAACCCTACCTCCATCAAACAGCCTTTTGCGTCCTAGATCTGTGTTCTTAAAAGAGCATGGCAGCTCTTAGACACTACAAATAACAGGGTTAGATTCTAATGGTAGCACAAGGCCATGTGTTGTCCTCTTCTGTTGGGCTGCAGCTGTTCTGCTCAAACAGCTGACTTAAGAGTCAAAGCATAAATATGTGCATACTTTAGCACAATAGGACCTTCATCTAATGGCACTCTATAGGAGCTGCCCATATATGAATTTCGCAGGGGGTGATGATGAGGCACAAAGTGAGTCTAATCTTCCAGTAGCCTCCTGAACTGAAATGATGAGAGCTAGCGCATACTTTGTCGTGTCAAAAGATTATATTTCGGGGCAAGGGGAGGGAAAAACAATAGTTTGCTTTTAAAACACTAATATATGTTCTTTATATCAGGGCCAGTAACAGTTGTAAAGTTCTGCAAGTTTTAAGATGCAGCGGGGCAGGTAGCATTCTCCAGTTGGAATTCAAAGTTTCTTTCACACATCACTGTTTCTGTTACCCCTTAACAGGACTATTTCCCCAAGTTTTAGAGAAAGTAAAATCCCCTCCAGCCCAACCTCTCCTTTTGTACTGCATTTCTAATTATAGCACCATGAACATACAGGGGTGCTCAGGCAACTATTTTGGAACTAGCCGATTTAAGATTTGATCCTATGCACACTTACTGGAAAGTAAGCCCCAAAGTGGTCTAACTTCTGGGGAAACAGTACCCTGTGATTATTGGATGACACTGTCAAGTTTGAAACAATTGCTGGAAATGGAGAAATATGTAAGGGAAGGCTGGTGGGTGTGGGTATGTGGTGCTGAAAGCTAAGAATGTGGGGCTGTATGACTCTACTGCTCTCCATATTTCGGGTTAGCAGCAACAGCAGAACTCTACTGGCAGGCTGCTTTAGTTGGGGCTGGCCACTCTTGCCTTCTTGGACAGCTGCTTCCCTCATGTTTTCAGCAGCTGACACAAGCAGGCCCTGATGCCTTGCACTTCATGACACAAGATTGCTACGTACTGACCTTGAATTGTGCTTCTGGAGGCCCAGTGATGATCACCATCCTTTCGCTGGCATCTGGACTCTCAGCTGGTGCAATCTGCAAGTCACAGAGAACATAGCACAGTGCAGCAAATTTGTCCCAGTGGCATTGGCCCTTTGCCCTCCATCAATAGCCCTGGTGCAGAGGTTTTGCAACAAGCCCTAGATTACAAGATCCACTTAAAAAGCTTCCAGACTAAAAACAGATACTGCACATGAACTCTGGGCTCCACAATACCAAAGGCTTGCTAGCTCGGCTCTTTAATTATTGTGATACGGTAGACTAGTTTACATTCACCTCTGGGTTCTTGAAAGCACCTAGCTTAAAGGTAATGCTGCACCACATTTTGAGCAGGCTTTGATTTTTGGTAAGAGTTTCAGTGCCAGAGTTGTTGAAACTTCTGTTGAAAAATTGCATTTCTCTCTCTGCAGCACGACTCCCCCCCTTGCTTACAGCAGGCAATGGGGAGGCATGTTGCAGATTGTGTTGCCTGTGCCCCCTTCAAGTAGTAAAGGTAAAGGGACCCCTGACCATTAGGTCCAGTTGTGACAGACTCTAGGGTTGCGGTGCTCATCTCGCTTTATTGGTCGAGGGAGCCAGCGTACAGCTTCCGGGTCATGTGGCCAGCATGACTGAGCTGCTTCTGGCGAACCAGAGCAGTGCACAGAAACGCCGTTTACCTTCCCGCCAGAGTGGTACCTATTTACTTGCACTTTGACGTGCTTTCAAACTGCTAGGTTGGCAGGAGCTGGGACCGAACAACGGGAGCTCACCCCGTCGCAGGGATTCGAACCGCCAACCTTCTGATCGGCAAGTCCTAGGCTCTGTGATTTAACCCACAGCGCCACCTGCGTCCCTTCTTCAAGTAGTAGTCTGCACTTTAAAAAAAGAGGAGAAAATGATCCACTGCACAACCTACACGCCTCCCTCCATCTTATCAGATGCTTTACCACTGTTTGCACATAACCCAAGAAACCACTGGAACGGGGAAGTGGGAGACAACACCACTATGAAGAGTGTAAAAGGTTGCATATTACACGCACACACCCCACTTTGGCTCAGTGCTAGTATCAGGAATGAGCTGCAGGAGCACTTCCATGTCTAAAACCTGAAACATACATGAGAGGCAGCCTCTGATAGTACAGAAACAAGGAGTAGTGTTGGAGCCTAGCGTATACCCAGATAGTTTGTGCAGTAGTTTGGATATATCACAGACTGCCACCTAAAAATACAAGCCCCAATAGGCAATGATTCATATGAGCTTTCCCCAATTGGCTATGTATAACCCAAACTTGACTTGCTCATGTCATGCAGGGCTGGTCAGGCCCACTCAATCATCAGCAAGCCCCAAGAGTAACGAGTCAGTCTCCACTAATGAGTCATTTCCCAAATATATCAGCTGTCCTGGGTGTGCAGCCAGCTGTCTTTTCTAAACCGATAACTGGTTTCTGAGGAGCTGTCCATAGCCAAGATATGCGGCTGGGCACCTCTCCTGTTGATACATGTTCTCTCTCCCCTTATCCAATGGGGCTTCTTTTGTTTGCAGACACACCAGTTGCTGATGGCAATTCGTTTCAACCAGATTTTTGGAATGCTATCTTGAATTCTTTGGAGGAAGAATGGAATATGAATGCAATTAAGAAAAACTGATGGAGAGGTGGTAGAACACTTAATGGCAGCGCTCGTGTCGCAGGAAGGTCTTAACACACAACTGCTCCTGGCAGTATTGGCCGTGTATTTAAGAAATCAGAGCTGGAGGCAGGCAGAGTTCTGTAGCACTTGGCTTCTGAGCTGGAGTGAGAGGCAATGCAGGAAAGGGCAAGGGGAGGGTGGCTGGGCTTCTTACCTTGATTGAGGCACCTGCAAATCTTGCCAGCTGCTTAATGTGTTGGCCCTTCTTCCCGATAATTGCACCCACTGCCTGTGTTGGGATGAACAAGTTCACCACCTCTTGCTCTGGCAACTGTGGACAGCAAAGGAATATGAAATGCATATCGGGAAGAAAAACGAAGCATTCCCACCTGTATCGCTTTCCCAAGGTGGGGAGCAGCAAGCAAGCAAGGAAGCAAGCAAGCCCTGGCTCATGTCAGACGACAGACAAAATCCACCCCAGCAGTTTAATGACAAGCACTCCTCAAGGAAATCTCAGACGGAAGGAGGAAAGGAGAATGCAAGGAAGAGTTAAAGCAGAGAGCTATCACCAGGGACTGGGAGTTAAATACAGTGAGCACCATGCAAATCAAACTATTCAGACAACTGAAGACCTACTGAAATCTACTGGATTTACAGTGCAAACCTATACACGCCTACTGAGGAGCAGGTCTCATCAAGTTCAATGGGGCAAACAAAACCAGGGAGAGCAATCTGGTCAAAGCAAATGATGGGAGTATTAAGTGTGTGTGTGTTGCTGTCTGCTGCTATGACAAAGAGTTTTGGCAAAGCCAACGAAATCCAGCCAAAACGATGGTCATGGTGTGGTGTCATCGTATCTTCTCTCAATCGACTGCCCCTCTTTCAACATACAAGGGCGTCGTACCCCTTTGCTTGTTGATATATACTGCAATGGTACAAAAAGAAATAAAACAATTGCTTTCTATTTCCACTTGAGTCTCAGTAACAAGACGTCTGTGAGCCAAGAACCAACACAGGTTGCCTATCTGAATGAGACAATGCTTTATGTCTAAGGGGATTCCTGGACTAGGGAAATTTAGTTAAGTATTTTCTTATCTAAGTACCAGTACTTGTTTTGCCAGAATGTGCTTAATTAATGTGTACTAAATTATCTCTTGGCACGAAGTCACAAAACATGACTTTATGCCAATGCTGCAGGCAGCTACAGAACAATGATTCAACTGGAATTTCAACTAAGATTCTCCCAGGCTACAACCAAGTAAGTACCCTCTGCAGACCACAAAGCCTGGAGAGGAATCAGTTTTTCTTCTCCTTTCTGACATTTTTAAAAAAGTAAAAACAGTACCTTAAAGTAGGCATTTAGAGGTTGAAATTGTAAGTTCAAGTACCCTTTACAAATTCCTCGTGAATCAAAATGCAAGGAAACTGTAGATCAATTTCATGCTATATAAACTTTAAAAGCTATTCTACAGTCTTGTATATTGTGCTAGCTTACAACTTAGGTTCCATTCAACTGACATGTCCCCTTGCCCTCTCAGTTCCAAACCTTCCACAGTATGTAGACTGTGAAACAGTCACATATGACATTCTTTTGGAAACAACAGAAGAAAGCAGGGAAGTTATAGGGACTGTTTGATTGCACACTTAAACATGCATTTTGCTGCTGTTTATGTATGTGCAAGGACCACTTCTTATTCTTTCTACACACACAGAAGTGCATGCCCAGGATGGGGCAGCCAGCAAAGAATCGCTCGCAGGAATAAATGGCTGAACCTGTTTTCAGGCCAAGAAGTAGGGAGAGAGCCAAACTTTGTTTTAAAAAAGAAAGACATAGGAACAGAAAAAAGAAAAAGGAGGTGACTTATTGGAGAGCATTAGTACTGATTGCTTTCTCCCTGTGATCCAGAATGGGTTTATCCGAATCCTGTTACCTGAATCCTGCTAGAAAAGAAGTGGAATGCCAGCCTCCAAAATATCAAAGCATCCACTTTAGGCGGGAGGCTAAAATTAATCCAGGAATGCTAATAAGCAACTCCATCAGGATCATACTTCATTTACCTTTCTTGCTCCTCCAACCTTACTGCTCTACAATTTGATGGAATGAAGAACTGAACGCAGAGTGCTAGTAGGCTTGGCTTCTTAACCCCAGACACATTTTTTTTGTTCGTGTGAGCAATACCCACACTGCCTCACCTTTCTAGGGTGAAAGGCCCCTGGCACAGCACCATCAGAAAGAGAATGCAAGCTGCACAAGAAAGCACAAGAGTAGAGCAG
Organism: Podarcis filfolensis; assembly: GCF_964270895.1. Classification (NCBI taxonomy): domain Eukaryota; kingdom Metazoa; phylum Chordata; class Lepidosauria; order Squamata; family Lacertidae; genus Podarcis; species Podarcis filfolensis. The sequence continues at coordinate 38,225,027 of NC_139608.1, read as the reverse complement.
AAAAGGAAGAACCAGGCACTGTAGGGTTCATGGATGAATATTGTCAAGGACTGTTTGAATATCATCTCCTAGGATAGGAAAATCTAGCATACGGAACAAAGCAAGCAAGGCTAAGGCTTATTAGCATATCCACCTTTTGATGGATTGGGGCTGCAACCTTTAATGGCTCCGTAACATTAGGCTAAGGTGCTCGTGGCACAAAGATCTACTTTCTGCATAGCTATGGAATGACAAAGCCCTTATCCATGAAGGTGTCCTGCTATTTGGAATGGGTCACAGCTTAATTGTAGAGTACATGCTTTCTATTCAAACACTCCCAGACCCAATCCCTGGCATCTCCAGTTAAGAAGATTGCAGGTGGGACAGTTTGGAAAACCCCTGCTGAGACACTGCTAGTCAGACAGTACTGGGCAAAGGCAGTCCAATAGTCTGACAGTATAAGGCAGCTTTGCAAGTTGCAAAGTGTAAGTGGCAACACTCTAGAAAAAACATGTGTGAAGAAGGTAACGGGGGGGGGGGGGGAATTGGCACCTGGCTCCCTGTGACTACAGTGGTACCTCTGGTTACGTACTTAATTTGTTCCGGAGGTCCGTTCTTAACGTGAAACTGTTCTTAACCTGAAGCACCACTTTAGCTAATGGAGCCTCCTGCTGCCGCTGCACCACCGAAGCACGATTTCTGTTCTCATCCTGAAGTAAAGTTCTTAACCCAAGGTACTATTTCTGGGTTAGCGGAGTCTAACCTGAAGCCTATGTAACCTGAAGTGTATGTAACCCGAGGTACCACTGTAAGTTCTTAACTTGAGGCAACACTGTACAAGGTAAGAAGCAGGGCAGTGTAGAAGCTCCTCTGTGGCTTTGCTGCGTGTTACTGTCACCAGTGCAACTGAGCAGGCAGAAACATACGGAAAAACTGCTCCGGAACAGAACCACTTAAAAGCCTCCTAAGCGAGAAGACAGGGTGTGCTGCAAAGCAAGGTGCACGGAAGGCCAGCATCCAGGAAGAGCAGGGCAATGCACTTACAGAGTGCTGATGCGGGTATGCGCCAGTCGGCGAGGCTCCATAGAGGCCCGAGAGGTATGCCGCGTGGCTCTACGGCAGGAAAGAAAGTGACAGTCAGTGGGGAGGGGCTGGAGGCAGAGGGCCACATGTCCGAGGCGTGGGTGTGGGTGTCTGTAACCGGCATTTCTGCAATGCCCCCTTGACGCTGACATCACCAATCCCTTGCCAGTGTGAATTGGATGATTCTCAGCTCAATTCACGAACTGCCTCCACTGTAAAGATTGTGTCCAAGTTGACATGGAACAGTATCATCCCCCTTTCTGATTGTGAGCTCAGGTAGCGAGTGCTGACAGGATTGTAGCCAAAAACCGAGCCACAGAGAAACTAGAGGGAGGAGTCAGCAAGCATGGGAAGGAACTTTGAGGTTTAGAGCAGTACAAAAACGTCCTTTTTGAACACAAAACCTAAGGGGTCAAAACACAGCCAAATGAGGACTGGGAATGCTGGGCTGCCACATAAAGTTACATGTCAGCTGGAAATCTAAAAAATGGGGAATGGAATGGCTGGCGAAAGCCTGACCATGAGCTTTCCTATTAGTAGATGAGAAGAGGGTGCACTGTTTTGTTCCAGGTCCCACTTGTTTCTATTGGGTGGGGGGTGTCTGTGTGCCTATCAGTTTAGGAGCAAAATTGGCCCACCCAGTCTCGTTAAAAAATAAATAAATGCTTCTACCTACATGGAGGACTATCTAGGGATGCACATGTATATACATATTTTAAAAAAAACAAAAAACAAAAAACCCTTATCTGATCCTTTTATTTCTCTTTGTGGGGATGGTAGTTGCTGGTTATTAATCTTATTCTTATTCCCCATTCTGATATCACATCTTAAGGGTGTGTGTGTCAAAGTATTTTAAATAAATAAATAAATATGTTTATTTTTAAAAAGTAAAACCTTCAGAGGCAGCTTGAGCTTCCAGGAGGTCCAGGAAACTGAGGCGGCAGTTCAAAGGGGATTGGAAGTGGGTCAAGAAAAAGCAAGAATGAACCTCCCTACTATCAATTTTATTTTACATTTCAGATTGCTTTTGCTAACTGTTATGATCGGCTGGCAGCTACTGTTATCTCTTACCACACTGCTAAGTTTTCCCCACTATTGCACGGTATTTTTTAAATTTACTGTTGCTTTTATAATTTCATTGATTTTGATGAACTGTGGTATTAAAATATTTTAAAATTATATATATAATGTGTGTGTGTGTGTGTGTGTGTAAAACAGCCATGCACTGAATCACACACTTGGCCCATCTAGCACAGTAGTGTCTACTCTGGCTGGCAGCATCTCTCCAAGACCTCTCTCTATCTGCAGATCCTTCTTTTTCACTGGAGATGCTAAAGATTGAACTTGGGACCTTGCACCTGTAAAGCATGTGCTCTACCATCGAGCTGTGGGACACCCCCTATATATATTTAAAAGCCCAATACAAGATTTGGCTAGGTACGGTGTACTTTGCACATGAGTGCTGCCACTGCTGAACAAAAAAATCCATGCTGTTCTGCATGGGATTACACATAATCAGATAAGGACACCCCTGTTTCCCAGAGATATGCAGAATACCTTCTGCAGCTTGTTTCCAAAGTTAGCTCACCACAGAGGGGTAGAGGTGAGCTATCATGAGGAAGAGGGTCACATCACACAGCACCCTGTTTCTGTGGCCAAATGTGTGGGCTGTGATACCTGGCACACTCACAAAAGAAACCCCCAAAAGGTTCTTGTTTTCTGAACAGGGTAAGCAAAGTCAGCCAACCGGGTAAACAAAATGGACGCCAATGTTGTCTGAAAGTTGCCCTAGGATTTAAGGAGAGACCGGCTTTCTTAAAAGCCCACAGGGATGAGTCTCCAATACTGTCATCACCAAAGACCTCACTTCCATGCCCCAGCAATTGCACCTGCCTGCTTCCCCCAAACTGCGTAGTGGGCACACTCCAAAACAGTACACTTGAAGCAAAGATCTGCTTGCAGGAACTGGTAGCTGTGTCTCCTCCTTGCCCCTAGAGGGCAGCAGGACAACACCACAGAGTACATTTGCAGAGGCACGTACATAACAGGGTAGAGGATGCACCAGCTACTTACAGCAAAAGGGTTGTATGGGGCAGTGACAGCAGGCCTGCGGGCTCCAGCTCCAGAGGGGAGCATGGATAAGCCTGTCGAGAAGATGCCCAATGCATTGAGGTTAAGTCCAGGGATCAGATTGGCTTGTTGCTAAAAAGAAACACAAGGGGAAATGAGAAACAACAAAGCAAACTGAGGGAGGGCTGGGAAAACGATGTTTGGGCCACCTAACTTTCGTCCAGTGAAGTAAGACCTGAAGGTGTCTGGCATTTTCTTTGGGGTGGGCAAGGCATCCACACACCTCCATCTTTACTTGCCCCCATGGTGACTATCAGACTCTTACCCCAGGACCACCGAATTTTCACACAGCAAGCACACACGCAAATAGGGCAGGATCAAGAGCTTACATTGACTGCTACAATGTCATTTTCGTAGGCTTCCCGAAGCTTGTTCATGATCTCCACCTCAGCATTGGAGCAGGCCTCAATGCTACCCTTCACGGTGATGGTCCTCTCGGGGTTATAAATGGTTAAATCCTGCAAACTGGACAATCGGAGAAGAACAAATGTCCTGGGATTTGTAACGTGCCCTGTGGTTGACAGTACAGGCTAAGCAATAATCATCTTTATAAAGCAAATCCAGAAAGTTAAAACTATTGGTGAGAACAACAGATCAAGAAGACAAGTTATTTAGGTTGAGCGCAGATGGGAGCAAGAGCCTCTTGTTTTTAACTTTAAACTGCCAAGAGGACAATCCCACCACCTGAATCCGTCAGATGGATTAGCTGGAACACCCACAAATTAGGAAGTATTCCACACACAGAGACACCTGGGTATATGGCATCGATGGTGGGTTTTTTCCAACTGCTAAAAGACCAGGTTAGCCAACGAGGTACCCTCCAGGTGTTAATGGACTTCACCTCCCATCAGTCCTAGTCAGCATGGTCAATAGTCAGGAGTGATGGCGTTTTCTGTTCAAAAACATCTGGAGGGCCCCACGTTGTCTACTCATGCTCTATGTTACAAAGAGAGGCAGGTTATTGGATGCCACCCAATATTTTGGGTGAAGGGGTTGTGCTCAGGTACATACTGTAAATTTCTCCTTGGTCTAATTGAGAAGTGTAATTTGACCGCCTACCTGGTCAGCGGTACTTACGGAGAAATGGTGATCTTGGTCCCCGTGTCCTGCTCAATTTTCTTCAAGTTTCGTCCTTCTTTGCCAATCAATCTCCCAACTAGGCTATTGTGGGCTAAGATTTTCAAGGGAATCTCTTCAGCTCTGAAAGATGTGAAAAAAACATTAACTCATTTTTTTCTGACATTAGTCTTCCCCCCAGTCCTCCTTTCTGAAGTAGGTTCCCTAGTTGGACTTTACAGGGCTCTTCAGCAATACAGAGAGATGCAGCTCCGAAGTCTTCACTGTTGGTCCTTGGAGAAGACCATGGTATATTTCCCAACACCAACCCCCAGCATCGTACAGGATAACCACGATTATCTGCAGCCTTTTACAATGTACTTGCAAAACCAGTGAGCTTCATAAACACATTGCTTTTCCAGGTACAAACTCAGAAGCTAAACTATGAAAGAGCAATATTTAAATTTCTCTCCTCACCGCATTTTTCCAGTGTTCACGGTAATGACACGTATAGAAGGCAACAGTTGTTTTAGTTGCATTTCAAGCCATTACCACCCTTGCAACTATTGCACTTGGGGCCCTGCTGCCGAGCAAGCCTAGTTAGATAACTGCTTCCTCTAGCCTGCTTTTGACCACAAACATATAAGTGTCCAGATCCATCACTCAAAGGGTTCCAGCCATCTATTAACATGGGCCAAATCAATTCATCAGGCCTAGCAATGCAGGATGTGAAAAGATGTATGACTTCTCAAATGTCTACAATGAAACCAGTGTGCTAAAATTAGAAATGGCCAAAAAAGAAGGTGGAGAGAGGAGGTGACATACGCCAATGGTGGCTTTATTTATTTAGTTGCCGTAGAATGAAACACTGGCTGCAATCTTTACATAACCAGGAGTTCCATGATCCAACAAGACCTCATCCATTCCATGAAAAGGGAGGGGGGTGTTAAAAAACACAAAGGAGTCTTTTCAGCTAGGAATGGGGTCAAGGCCTTCACCACTGGACCAAATTAGCATGTGTGCCTGAGTGCAGGCATATGTATTTACATATATTTCATCTGAGGTGCTTTAAACAGAGTCCATTACTCCACCTAACATAACATAACCACCAAGTCAGACCACTGGAGTTTCTCCAAGCCCTACCTAAAGATTCTGGGGGTTGAATCTAGGGACCTCCTGAAAGCACAGCAAATGCTCAGCCACCGAGCTCCAACCCGATCCCAAAGCCCATTACTGTGTATCCTGATTGGTAGATGCTTTCCAGAATCTTATACTGGTTATGCTACAGTCAAAAATCCTTTAGCTGGAGATGCCGGAGACAAGGGTGCCAACTTGAATAAAATATTGGGGTGGGGGCAGGTAAGCCCCACCCCACAAAACAGATTATGAGACACGGCGCACACACACCATTTGAATGACAATGGCTGTCAACTGCGGGGGACAGCCCCCTCAAATATTTTATTGGGGGAGGTGAAGGGACCTCAGCACCTAGGAGTTGGCTCCTATGGCTGTAGATTAAACCCAGAACCTTAGTTCATGCAAAACATATGTTCTGACACTGAGTCATGGCCCTGTAGAGAAACTTCAAGCTAATTCTCAGGACATGAGGAGCATCTGCTTATGGTAGGGTAAAAATGCTTATTTAATCAATAAAAATGCAATGTGTTAATTCCCAACCATATATTAATTAAGGCTTATAGACTACAGAATCCCTACTCCTCGAGGGTCAATTCAAGATGGTATTTCTTTGCCTTCTCCCTCTAGCCGGTTGAGATTCCAGCCTGTAGAAGTTAGACTGTAGAAGTGGAAAAGGCAAAAGGCCTTGTGTATGCTCTAAAAGGCGAATTTGTGTGGTATGAACCTTTGATGCACAATGTTACATGCATGCAAGACTTCCTATTTGAGGTGCTAAAGGTTCTGTTTTGTGCTTTCCCTATCAGTGCCAGTGATACTTACGATTTTGTTTCTTCAGCCTCCTTCTGCATAATATCAAGTATCATGCGACATGCTTCTGAACACCCCTCTGGGGTGGCGTGAATGGTGATTGGCTTCTCTGCGGCACCAGCGTTTTCCTTCCGATGAATATCTACCCTGCAGCAACAGAGCCCATACAAAGAAATCTGCTAGGGGTCAGAGAAAGGTGCCTGACGCTGGCACCCTAATAAACCAGCGAAGGAACTGCATGTAACAGTGTACAAGGCTATTTGACATGATTAACCACCAGCAAAGAACCCATCTTCAAGCAAGCATTGAACATAAATAAAGGATAATGCAAGAAGAGCATTAAGATTTAGGGTTCACATTTATACATGGTTCAGCATTACATGAGCAAGCTTCTAGCTCCTGTGCTCATTCCTCTCATGCTATGATGCCCTTCCTGGCTGCCACGTTCATAGCAAACCATTGTTTGCTATTACATCAGCAGATTAAGGTGTACACTTGCCTTCCAATGACACAAAAACCAGTTTCAAACCACGGTTTCCAAATCTGTTTCAGGGAAAGCAGAAACCACAGTTTTGCACTTCTTACAAACCCAAGAAGTCAAGGAAGGAGATGAGATTATGTGAGCTTGAACACGTGAGACCAAGACACCAAAGTGTAGAAGAGTGATGTAGTGGTTAGAATGTCAAACCATGACTGGTGAGACGTGGGTTCAAATCTCCATTAAGCAATGAAGCTCACTGAGTGACCCTGGGCCATTCACTCTCAGACTAACCTAACTCACCGGTTGTTGTGAGGATAAAAATTGAGTGAAAGAAAATCACAGCTAAATGCTTCTCTGGTTTGGATGCCATGCAAATCACTGTTTTCTGAATTATGAGATCTTCCTGGACACATTAGATGGTGTTGAAAGGCTACAAAGCAGTAAACATATCATGTCCTTCCTCAAAAAAGTATTACCTTAAATATTAATACAGTTATATGTTAGAAGCAAGAAAGATTAGCTTTGCTGCAGAAGTTTAGATTTCTTGCTCAGTACATCTCCCTTTCTTACAGGGAACAGTGCTCTGGATCCCACAAAGGGAGATTCCCAGGAATGACTGAGTTCTCTATAGAAGATTACTCACCTATCTAACCCCTTGAAAATGGATTCTGGATAGAACCAAACTTAAATGAAGCAGAGTGCATGAATATACAGTGGTACCTCGGGTTAAGAACTTAATACATTCCAGAGGTCTGTTCTTAACCTGAAACTGTTCTTGTGAAACCTGAGGTACCACTTTAGCTAATGGGGCCTCCTGCTGCCGCCGCGCAATTTCTGTTCCCATCCTGAAGCCAAGTTCTTAACCCGGGGTACTATTTCTGGGTTAGCAGAGTCTGTAACCTGAAGCGTATGTAACCCGAGGTACCACTGTATATGCATGCATGGATATACTCAAACATACCCTAATACAGGAGCTAAAAAATGATCTGCCCCTGCTGCGAGCAAAACTGGTATAATCATTTACATAAGGTATGAAGAAACTGTGGCCCTCCTGATGTTGTTGGACTCAAGTTCCCACCAGCCCCAGCCAACATGGCCAATGGTCAGGGATGATGAGAGTTGTAGTCCCAGAACATCTGGAGGGCCACAGCACCTTCATGCTCAATTCATGCTCAGGACTGGTTCAAACAAGCTGCATCATCACCCCCACCCACGTGGGAGTGCTGTTTCATGAGTCACCATCATGATGAGAGTCAGGGAGACCACAGACAACGTCCCCAAAGTGCTTCTACCCCATACCAGCTAGACGGCCGGTACAGAAATGGCCCTTTATGCTCCCAGAATCGTATGTATAAACAGACTCAAAGAATGTATTTAAAAATACATAATTCATTGGCCTTTTGACATTAACACAATTTGCATGCATTGAAAAACCAAGCTAGCATTTCGATTCAGATTGTGAGTGACCTTGCAGAAATGGAAAACAATGCAATATCTTATAAGGCATCTTTGAAGGCTGGTGCACATGAAACAGTCACTATGTGGAGGCTGTTGTAAATGGCTTCCTGTGGGCAAGACAAGCTGTCTGTGGGTAGCAGCTCATCCTGGAGACCAGGCAATTTTTCTCCATGCCACACCATGAGGCTCGCCCACCCAATAAATAAGTAAAATTAAATCAAAAAGATCAGCCCAATCTATGTGGCACTGCACACAAAACGTCTTGTATTGCAAGAAGCAGCTGCCACACTGAGTCATTTAACCTTCACATGGCACCGGTTTCCTTTGTGCTGGCCTTCGTCTGGGGCACAATGGAGGAGAACACCACACATGTAAAGAAGCCATAGCATCCCAATATTGGGGTGGGTGGTGGCTCTGGGATGAGGAACTTAGAAGGATTCAATAAGGTATGGGGAACTTGTGGCCCTCCAGATATCGTTGAACTCCAACTCCCATCAGCTACAGACAACATGGCCGATGGTCAGGGATGATGGGAGAGACAGTCCAGCAACATCTGGAGGGCTAAAGGTTCTCCACCGCTGGGTTAAGCAGACCTGCTAGTCACTGCCATTATCCTGTGGCATCCTTGCTTACAGTGTGGCAAAAGAAAAGTAGTGTGGGAGCTTAATGCTGCTGAATAAAAATGACAAATGTGGAACTAGTTTGGAGGAGAGTCCAGGTACATAGCAGAGTAGACTGGATGGGATCACACCCATTCATCAGGCATCCATGTCCCACTTCTAGGTCCACCAGGTGGCCATATATTGGATGCAATATTTGCACAAGACAAAAAAAGCGTAAAGCTCAATGACCGTAAGCCCAAACTATGCAGTAATTTCCAGGATCACCATCATGTAGTTTGCATGCATGGGATGTTATGCACACACACCCTACGCAAACAAGAAGCACTGTTACTTCTGCTGGAGCCAGAGGCGGAACAAGGTCAAACTGTGATCAGGACAGGCAGACTCCTGCCCAAAATGATCTCACACAGGTTTATACCATATTTTTCGCCCTATAGGACGCTCCGTGCCTCCGGAGGGCACCCCGTGCCCCGCGCTGCAGGCTGCCACCCGCAAGCCTTGCGCGCCTGGGGGAACTCCCCCCGGGCGTGCAAGGCTTGCAGATAGCTTTCTGGAGCCTGGAGAGCGAGAGGTGTCGGTGCGCTCGCTCTCCAGGCTTCCGCGAAAGCCTGCATTCGCCCCATAGGACGCACACACATTTCCCCTTCATTTTTGGAGGGGAAAAAGTGCGTCCTATAGGGCGAAAAATACGGTACTTAGTGTCTTGCCAAAACAAGCTTTGATATAGAAAAACGGACACTAATCTTTAGCTTAACGTGTCACTTGGAGAATAATCTTTCGAGAAAAATGAAGACTGGGGGAAATGATTTGAAGTTTGAATTACAATACAAAGTGTACGCTACATAAGTGTACTTTTTTTCTGGCCCACGTAGGACCAGTCTGGATAGTTGGCCTTGGAGAAGATTTGATGTTTTCATCCCAAAAAAAGTTTTTGATTTGAGTTTCTACTGAAATGAGGCTGCATTTTAATGTTGTATTTTAATCTTGTTTTTAAGTTGTATTTTAATCCATTGTTTTTATACCTGGTATTAGCCTCCCTGAGCCCGGGGTATAAAGTAAATTATTATTATTATTATTATTATTATTATTATTATTATTATTATTATTATTATTATTATTATTCCAGTTCAAAGTGCTACATTCCCAGCATGGCTTTCCTTTTCCAAGGTCTTTACACCTAAGGAATGGGTTTGAGCTTCAATAAAACCTAGATCATACACTGTAATGTAACATATGTAGCATTTTACATCCAATGTAAAACTTCCTTGAAAAAACTATTGGGCTCTTAAGAATACCAAGCATCAAATAATATAGTCAAAGGAATTCTTGCTCCTCTCTAAAGGAGATGAAAGGGCTCCCTCATCTTTTTACTTTGACTAGCTCAGATAATGCTTTCACAGGAACAGCAAGCTTCCTAATGCAAAATGAAGGTCTCTCTTAGTTGTAGGATCATATATATTTTCTTATAAATACTTGAACTTTTTGATGGTTTTGATGATCTCCTACGCATAATGTTGTTGCACACAATATGTTTTTCTGGCTAAATCGCAGATGACATGATCAGGGTTAGAGTACAGTTATTAAACTATTCCAAGAAGAGATGGAGGAGCTTACAGAAAAGAATTACAGTAGCAATTTGATGACAAAATGATTAAAATATTATAAACACCCCTTGCACCCCAGTTATGCAGAAGATATTTGGTTCTGAATAGCAGCAACCAGCTATAGGCTGCTGGTGGTATAACAGTAGCAGCAGCAGCAACAGCAACAACAGTAGCAGAAGCAGCAACAACAACAAACTCTGGGGAAAGGGGCTTTGGGTGACAGTACATAACAAAACAGGTTAGTGAAACTATCCAGAATTTCTGCAAACACAGGGTGAGTCTGAAAAGGACAATTTAACCATCACAGTTGCAGGGCTGTAATACCTATCAAGCCACAACTTCCACATAGGTATACAAAACACATCAGAACGGGATTAAAATTTGCTGCAAGAGACAAAGCTTTTGCTACACAATCCACACCAGAGCCCATTGCTCTGCATTTGGTCTTTTAAAAAATCACAAACTAGGGACATAAAGGCTACAGACAGAGCCCCTGCGGAAGGAAATTAAACCATTTGTGGTACTTACTTGGACTGGGTTTGCTTAGTAAGGTTCTTTATGGTCAAGCCCTCCTTTCCTATGATCGCACCAACAAATTGCGTGGGGACCAGGATCCGTAGTGGGAAATCGAGCTGTTTGGGCTGCGAGGAGCCCCCAGGGGAGGGGCCCTGCTCCCTGGAAGAGTGGCCCCCACGCCGGGATCTCTGAGGGGGCTGAGGGGAGCTCACCTCGTCGTCTGGGATGTAGGAAATCTTGAAGGAATGGTTCTCAAACTGGTGACCACTAAGCTTCTCAATTGCTCTGAAACAGAAAAAAGGGGATTTTTTTCCCTCCCTGACAATAAACTAACCCTAAAGAAAAATCCAACAGCATTCCTTGGTTCAGTTCTTTATATTTTCTCAGCCCCACCCCCCAAAAAAACTTCCTTCATTTCAGTAGTATGATTTGAGTGTGCTGGTCTTCAACTGGTGGGTCACAACAGGAGCACTACGGCCATTTATTATATGGTAGAAGATTAAAAAATGGGTTTCCAAATACATTTTTGGGTCCCCAGTCTAAAAAGGTTGAAGATACCTCATTTGGGGTGAGGGAGTTTTTAGATGCTGTTACTATTGGTGAACAACTGGGAGTCAAAATTCCTTGTTAATCTACTTCAAATCACCTAGGAAGTTATCAGTAGATCCTTATCTACTTCTGCCCAGCTCTGTTTTGTGGCTCTTGCAAGTGATTCCTGTGAATTATTATTCAACGGATTGTGAAACAGAAAACTCAACTGAAAAGGCTAAACTGTGAAAATTAGGAGTCTACTCTTGAGAATATAACTGTCCATATTTTGTGAAAAACACATTCATGCCAAAAATGATTAGCAATCACTAAAAGGTTAAAAAAAAGACTACCAATGCCAAATTAGCTAATAATAATTGCTATCAACTTCAACTGAAAGCCTTGAGAGTTAAAAATTGTGGCCAACAGCATAGACCTCAGTATGCTTACTAAGAAGCCCAACCCAATTTGTTAAGCGCAATAGGATTCACTCACTAGTATGCGAGTTTAGGATTGCAACCTCAAATTACAACTAATGCTAGCTGAATTGGGGCCATGTTATTTTGCATTTTGTGGATATTGTTTACTATCTGCAGCTAAGTGCACTAAATAAAGGAACCCTAATTCTGTTTTTCTATGGGCACAAAGGTGGTGCTTGCCAGTCCTGTCCTTGGAATAAAATTCCACTGGTCAAAGCAATGTTGAATCCATTGTCCCCTTTTTCATTTGCTGGAAGTATTTGGCACTTCATACATAAGGGATGGGAACTTTGTGTTCCTTCTGATGTTGCTGGACCACAACTTCCATCTTCCTGACCAAGTGTCAGGTTGGATAGGGCTGATCAAAGCTAAAACCCAGCAACATCTGGTAGGGCCACAGCTTCCCCATCCCGGTCAAACAGGGTGCTCTCATTTCTCAGTAGCTATTCTGCTTGGCCCTCGGAGAAACCGTTCATTGGTTAGCACTCAAATAGAACAGATAGGTAGATAGATGGATGTTTCTGGTACAGTGGTTGCTAGGCCATAAGGCACCACACACTAGTTTTGTTGCAGCAAATAAAGGAAGAAAATTCGGAGAACATCGTCAGGAGAAAAAACAGAGCAGAAAGAAAAGAGTAAAAAGTACACTTAGAACTGCCACTTACACTTTCGCTTCTTCTTTTGTTGCATATGTAACGTTGACAACTGCTGTCTCTGATTCTGTATTAACTGAAGGGGAGCAGAGAGAAACAAATGTTTGGGTTACCATGTGGGAGAATATCACAAGAGGAGCTTCTGTTTTGAATCATATTAATTTATTGAGTTTCTCTCCACCCCATCCCCCGTATTCATTGTCATACAAAATGTTTTCTAGAACTTCATATTGAGAATCTTGCGTCCTAAGAAACTCACATGGTCACCTTGGCCCACAGCAGCTATGTTTGAGATTCAGAACTTCACTCCAGCCTATGATAGGCCGATTTGGAGATGCAGTGTCATTGGCTGAATTTGGCCTGGATCTGGCTTTTGGCACCCCATCACTATCCCACATTTCAGTTAGCTCACAGCACCATAAAAAACCATATCCAGGATGAATTTAGCCTGTGACTTTCTATGCACATAGATGACAAAAACAGTTATTTTCCCATGGCTGTCATGGGTTAAAATGACTTTGATAAGCACTTAGCATGACTATTGGTTACATTCATAGATTAATTCTCTTGAAAGATTAGCATGATGGCAATCATGTCTTTTACAGGATATTGTGTCTGTCAGGGTAGAATTTGCTGAATGAAAAGACAGAAGCAAGTTGTGACTAGACAACTAACCTAATTTACCGCGTAGTTTTTAAATCTAAAAAAATCTCATAGGCAAAACAGGGGTTTATACTGAAAGTCTTGAAAACCCCAGAGAGAACAGGTTCTAAAAACAACAAAATGTTTCATTATGCTCAAAGTGTTTTTTTTTCAGAATTAGAATCAGTAGAAACCAAGAAAGGAGAAAGCTACAGAGGTTTATCTTTGCAAATTGTCCATAAGAAATGTAAGTTGCTCCCAATGAAGGAATTTTCTAATTCTGAAACACATCAGGCATAATAACATAACACGGAGAACATGTTCATTCTGGTTTGTTTCTATATCCAGTGCTTCTGGTTTTATGCTGAAAACGTGCCTCCAGACCAACTGAGTTTTCTTCATATTTCAACAGAAAGACACTATGAATATTAGGTAAATCAAGGAGATGCAGATCATTCTCAATATCACACACGAATACAGGGCACTACTACTGCCCAAGTTCCAACAAATACAAACAAGCACATGGTATATTGTGGGGTGGGTGTGCCTTCTATTTTCCCTATATCTAGACTAATCTAAATTCTCCAGAACTAGTAAGATAGTAATTCTCTTGCATCCTCTCAGATACACATCTGTGCTCAGCTGTGTGTGGTTAAGTGGTCTAGACAGCAAAGGGGGAAAGGCCAGGAATGTGGAAATCACTTGGCTGTCATAATGTGAAACTATCAGTCTTTGTAACGTCTTTGGCGTGTGGTCATCCGCAGATTCTGACTTCTGGCCTGAAGTTTTTAATGCTGAGAGTGTCAGAAGCCTGCAGCTTGAAGGAAGAGGCCTAATAGTTTATTTGATCTGCCACTGTTGCAGAAGCAAGCAAGCAAGCAAGCAAGAGTTTTAGTATCTCAGGCTCCCTGAAAGAATAACCAGTGGCGTAGCGTGGGGGGTGCAGGGGGGCCGGCCGCACCGGCCGCAACATCTGGGGGGGGGGCGCGCGCTCGCACTCGCAGCTCTCTGCCCCTACCTGGCTCACTCAGGGTTAGGGGGCGCAAATTACTTGCCTTGCCCCGGGTGCTGACAACCCACGCTACGCCACTGAGAATAACACAACTGATTTAAAAATGCAGTCAGATCAATCAGTACTCTTGCATCCAGCAAGAGTCTCCTTCAGAGGATTTGGGGATAAGAAAGTGGATGTACGTTTGCTTTGAATCTGGTGTCAATCACACAAGCTCAATAAGTGTTCTCCCGACAGCTAGACACTTCACACATGACAGTGTTTCCCCTGTGCCAATACGCCTGTGTGTCAAAACCAAGTGGCTATTGGATAAGCTTTTCTTCAGTGATTACCCTGAAGTCCAGAATAATTCTATGTTTAGTGGGTGCTTCAAAACAATTTTTCCTATACATGTTACATATTTATACCCTATTAAAATAAGTCCCTGTATTTTATTGCACAGGAGACAGTAAGGACGCACATTACTCCAGAGTACTATGAAGCAGATGTTTAATAAGTACAACAGTCCCCGTGAAATGAATCATTTATATATAAGCGCTTAAAGCTATATGAAAGGCTCAAGATGCCTGAATAAAAACCAATGATAAGAGTGAGAGTAGCAAGACATTTCCTTACCTTGTTCCACATTCTCTACCGTCCCATGCTGAGCTAAAAGACCATCTAGTACCTGAAAGAGAAACCAGGATGCACTACGTGAGGGGAAAATAGTCTGGATGAATGTGGCACAAATTTTGTCTCAGAACATTCTCACCATAACAAACCAGTGATCAATGCATGTCTCTTAGGCTCCAAGCCTATGGGAAGAGACAATTGTTTCATCAAGGATTTCAGAGCCGTAATAATGTCTGAATAATTTACCTTTACCTTTGTAGGCTAGAACTATTCCCAACATTTGTTTAAAGGGATTTGGTGCAGTTGCAAGCATGAAATGGCTTTCTGAGGCAGAACCTAACAAAAAGACCTAGATTTCTCTCAATAATCAGTCACAGCTAGGCCAATAAATTAACCAAGGATCAGAACTGGATCAGTCATTGGCTCTAACATATATTTGGTAGCACAGGGGTGGGGAACCTCTGGTCTTTTGCAGGTTGTCAGACTCCAACTCCCATCAGGCCCAGCCAGCATGGCCAATGATCAGGGGTGATGGGGGTTGTAATCCTGCAACATCTGGAGAGCCACAGGTTCTCCACTTCAGCTGCAGCACGAAGAGGAGAGTGGGACTGCCTCAGAGACCTAGTAACTAAACCAACAACTTGCTTTTTTAAACGTCAGCCAGGCAGGTTATTCTAAAATTATTTCCTGTCCAACAGGGAAGTCTGGCATAAGCATAACTCACTGAGGGCCTAACTGCAACATGTTGTGCATAGGGGCGAATTCAGACATGGGAGGTCTTGCTTCAGGACATGAGATTGGGCACAAGAGGTCCTCTTTGTGCACTGCAAAAATATGGCTCTACAAAGATGCATCCTAGTCACCTTGGCTAACAGCCATAGCAGTAAACCTCCAGGAAGCATTAAAGTGTGACTCTTCCCTCCTAAAGAGCCACAGGCACAGATTGTCAGGAAGTACCCTTCCCAGAACTAAAAAATTAAGCTGTCCTGTTCATCCAACACCTGAAACCAGGAATTCAACCACCTGACTTACTGCCAGTGAGTCATGTGAACTTTTGTACTGAAGCAGCAAGGGGGCCTTCTAATCAGAGCCTTGTCATCGTCCTTGTGGGAATGAAGATGACTAAGAAAAACAACTAACGCCATGTAGTCATTCCTGATGCTCTGCACCCAGTGTGTAACAAGCAAGCTTATGCCTTATGACTGACAGGATCAGCATAAGAGGCCCCTTCAGCAAAAGTTCCTGTACCCCAAAAGGCTTTTTCCCCACACAAAAAGATGCATTCTGGAAAAATCTTTCTATGGCCCTTGAGACTAATAAATCCTAGGCTTTCATATCACACTGCCTCATCATGTGTGCTGTAGTGAAGGATCCAGAGTCAGGCCTTCCCAGTGCAGGGTGTCAACGGAGCAGATAAATCCCCAGATGATGCTCACAATTTTTTGTCTAGGCCCAGATGTTCTACCTTGTTGATATAGGCTGTTCTTATTCAGGGGCACCAATTTGCCTCCCACACTGAGGGGGCACGGTCATGTGATGTGTCACATGACAATCTTTGCTTCACTCATCACAGCTGCAGCCCAGCTCCTGGGCTGCGGCTGGGGCGCACAGAGGGCACCCAGTGGTCTTGGGGTGGCCCCCTCAATATTGGGGGGCACTGCTCCCTGCCAAAAAAGATTGGGGGAGCTGAAGCTCCCTGTACCTGGTGCCACTGTCTGTATTTCATTTCCCAAAACATGGACAATGCACATTGCTTACTATTTGGATCACACTGTTCTAACTTCCACTGGATTCTTTTGTTAGGATGTGGCCACCACAAGAGGTCGTTTAAGCTGTCCTTGCTATGTGATAAACATTCCCCACCCCCCGATTTCTCCTGTTGCATTTATTTATTAAAACATTTGGATCCCACTTTTCCACTGAGAGGCCAGGGCAGCCAACATCAAACAAATAAAAATGATGTAAAGATTATTTTTTTAAAAAACCAAGCAACAAGCAAATCAGTAAAAAAACACACATTGAAAATCACAAAGGTACAAATATGCTGGATATCTGGAAAGAGAATGGGTTTCCAATGCAAAGCGAGGTCCCTGATCACATGTTCCTCTTTCCATAGCACCAGGCCACATATCCTATAGGGGCGTGGTTGTTGGGATATTTTGTGTGTATGTAGGCTTCAAATATACAGTGATACCTCAGGTTACATACGCTTCAGGTTACAGACTCCGCTAACCCAGAAATATTACCTCGGATTAAGAACTTTGCTTCAGGATGAGAAGAGAAATCGCACAGCAGCAGCGCAGCAGCAGGAGGCCCCATTAGCTAAAGTGGTACTTCAGGTTAAGAACAGTTTCAGGTTAAGAACGGACCTCCGGAATGAATTAAGTTCTTAACCCGAGGTACCACTGTAGTGTGAAACTAAGACTTCCCATGAAGAGAAAGGGTGGCAAGTGATCTATCTTGGGGCCTGTTTTATCCTCTATGGAGGAGGTGGCAGACAAAAACCACCTCAGCATCTGCTACAGCTGGAACACACACACAAAACACCTTTTTACCACCAACTGCCCTGTGGGGAGGATCCTGATTTGCTTTACTATATCAGTACTGTTTCCTCTTTTGTTTCATTTTTAAATGCAATTTAATGTTTCCTCTCAGCTGCTTTGGAAGGATTCTTATCCTGAAAGCCAGGATATAAATAATTGTAATGAAATGAATGTTAAAAAACTGAATGAGATAATTAAGTCCTAAGGGGGGAACGTAAGGTGGGACTGTAAGTTCATAATAGGCACTGCAGGCCACTCCCCAGTTTTATTCAGTTTTGAGAAGAAAAATCAGGTGGCTGATTTTAAAAAGCTGTAAGGGGCTACAGAGACCACCTGCAAGACAGAGGTCATTAAACTCCCTTTGGGCACTTTGGTGTGCTTCTCTGTCAACACCACTCTCCACACACCAGGGATGGGGAATCTATGGTCCTTCAGATGCAGATGGACTAGATTTCCCATGACCCTTGTCCACTGGCCATGCTAGCTGGCGGTAGTGGGGAGTTATGAGTCCTACCACATCAGGAAGGCCACCTGGACCCTAAATCCCAATTTAGCTAAAGAACGTCTAGTCAATGGAGAAGTGGCAGCAAATGACGATTTCATTATCTGGAGGACACTTGCTGCAACACCCTGGATAACTTTAGCACAAATACATCGTGAGCCTTTAAAAACCCATGATCTTAGCATTTTGAACCACTGCATTATATGCTGTGTATTTTTATACTTGTGGGAAAACTACATTTCTCTATGTCTCTCTGCTGAAAATGTTTATGCTGCAATTTCTTTTTTATGATATTGTGGTTTTAATATTGTATTATTTTTTTATTAGATGTTGTCAGCTGCCCATAAAACCATGTTACTGGGTGGCCTGGTTAAATACCGTAAACAAGTAAGAAAATAGACTTATTTTCTTATGGGAAAGGAGGTATCAGGAAATAATAAAACCTTCTGTACACTTACCTCCCACTGTAAATGAGGGGGAATGTTCCGGATCTGAATCTTCCTGCTCCTGTAAAGATATAAAGTCCCCAAAAGTAGAGATCACATGAGTCACGGGACAAGAAATTGCTTTCTGGAGCTTGTTTGGAGGTTCTAGCAGGGAAGCGCAGCTATCGTATACCCTTGACCGAAGAATGGTACACTCCTTCTATCTGGGATGGTCGTCCTCTTCCACCGAGCGCGCAGCTTCGGGAGGGACGCACATGGAGCGGTGAGGGAGGAAGGGGACACCCGCCTAGCCAGCCAGATCAGCCGAATCAACCCTGGCGATCAATGGGGTGACAGATGTCGCAGCCAGATCGCCCTCACATCCATACCTCACATAGTTGAGAGATAACTAGGACAGCACAGTGAACCCTTTTTACAACCCCCGCCCCCCGGTTTGTTCCTTAACAGTAGCCAGGCATATGAAGAGCTGGTACAAACTATAACTTCTCCATCTATTGTCTTCCACACCCTGAAGCACAATAAATGTTTGGGATTCTCAGCAACCCAGCTTCAACAAGTAAGTGAAAGTCAACATTAGGAGTGAAACCCAAAATTAATCCATTTGGATATTTAAGAAAATGGATGTTGTGAATTTCATCAACCCCTGCCAGCTATACTATCCAAATTTCAAATGTGCTTTTATTGTATTCATCAACTGCTTTCACATCAATATATGAATAAATTACAGTTCAAGCTTATGCATATGTACTCAGAGGAAAGCCCCATTAAATTCCATGAAACTTACTCCTAGTTAAGTGTGTATAGGATTACATACTTAGTGATCCTGGCCCAAACTTGAACTGGGAGGCATACTCAAAATATAAGCTTCACTTTCCTTCATTAAGGAAGCTGAGTGCTATGTTCATTAAGGGAGAAGCCAGGTATGGGACAATACTTTACTTACAAATGGATTGCACAGCACTATGGAAAATGCTCCAGAACCCAAATAGTTTTATCAAGCATTGGGAATCTGAAATTAGGGAGAAACTAAGTTTGAGTAGTACATTTTGGCATGCACTGAACTCTACTGTCGCAGTAAACAGGCAGTAAAGCTGAGGTGAGACCCGACTTAAAGGCAAATTACACAAAAGGTGTGACAGTCAGCACCCAGTAAATCCTCACCACTGCGCTGCTTCATAAACATCCCCAACCCCAGGGCATCATTTAGGGAAGGCAAGAGGAGGCTGTCCACTCCCTCCTGGGTTTCAGACAACGTATGACTATTTCTCAGAACTATTAGGGGATTTTAGAAAGAGTGCTGGAATTCTTTCCCTTCTCTATTAATTGTGAAATTAGTGACTGAAATTAAGTGAAGCCTGGGAGCCACTGCATTCCTCATTCGTAAATGCGAGTCACTTCCTTTTTATTGGAGAAGAATGTGGAGCAGCTAGAGGGAAAGACAGTGGCCTGAGTGTTCAGGTTGGACAGGCCGTTCCCATCTGGTTTGCCCCTGCGCTGGGTCTTTGTGGAGCGCTGCCTAGCCTAAGGCCTGGGGGTTTAGAACTGGCCCCTGCATTAAAACAAGCTAACAAGTAGTGACTGACCTTCAAACCTTCTAACACACGGAAAGGGCTTCACAAAAATTATGAGCTCATAATAGAAAATTTAACTGGGTAGGTGCAGGAGTATTAACCCCCTGAGCCATTTCACACACGGGTATTGGAAAAACCATTTATGGCTGTGTATACCATCTGCTGTTGCTTTTTAAAATTATGTGGCTTTTTGTGTGTTTGTGTGTGTTTATTTGTAAACCAATGTTGTTGTTTTTCAGTAATAATAATAACAATAATAACAATAATAATAATAATAATAATAATAATAATTAAATAAACTGCAGTATAGAAGTACTTTGACAGATGATAGATAGATGTGAGAACATTGCACAAGAACATGCACACCCATCGAAACAAACTTGTCACAATGTTTATATACAATAGAATGCATGGATATTCTTTATAACCCTGTACAATCATTGAGGAAAAATGTGGGCTGCCAGTTTAGAGTTGTTTTGGGGAAAGTGGGGGAAGATTCTTATCAAGCCTGGACTGGAGGCCTCAACAAAGCAAAGATTAAATTGCAAAACAAACAAACAAACAAACAACTAATTTATTTTAAGACCATTTGTTGCAGCTCCATCTCCTTCGGTGAGAAGCAGTGATTGCCTGTGTGTTAACAGGAATAATAATAATAATAATTATAATAATAATTACCATATTTTTCGCCCCATAGGGTGCACCGGCCCATACGGCGCACCTAGTTTTTTTGGGGGGGGAATAAAGGGGAAAAAAAATCCCTTTATTTCCCCCCCCAAACCAGGTCGGGGAATCCAAACCAGGTCGGGGAACAGCGGGATGGCGGCGCTCCGCCTCCCCGCTGTCCCCCGAGCTTGTGGGGCTGCCCAATATCTGCACGAAGCCCGGGGCGCACTGTGCAGTGCGCCCCAGGCTTCAGGATGCAGGCTGCTATCCGCAAGCCTTGGGAGCCCGATGGGAACTCCCGCGGAGCTCCTAAGGCTTGCGGAGAGCTTCCTGAAGCCTGGAGAGTGAGAGGGGTCGGTGCGCACCGACCCCTCTCGCTCTCCAGGCTTCAGCGAAAGCCTGCATTCGCCCCATAGGACGCACACACATTTCCCCTTCATTTTTGGAGGGGAAAAAGTGCATCCTATAATGCAAAAAATACAGTAAAAAAAATTATTTATACCCCACCCATCTGGCTGGGCTTCCCCAGCCACTCTGGGCGGCTTCCAACAAAATATTAAAATACAGTAATGCATCAAACATTAAAAGCTTCCCTAAACAGGGCTGCCTTCAGGAAAAGCAATGTGCTGATATTACTTCTGTGTCAGCCTTCCCCAACCCAGCACCCTCCAGATGTTTTGACCTACAACTCCCATCAGCCACAGGCAGCATGTCTGCAGTTGAAATCCAGTGAAGCTGAATGTCGGACAATTCAAGACATCTAAAAGTAATCACTTTTTCCTGTAGCGCATAATTAAACTAGGGAGCTTGCTCCCACGGGGGGCAGTGATGGCCACCAATTTGGATGGTTTTAAAAGAGGATTAGACAGCTTCATGGAGGATAAGGGTATCAATGGCTCTTTAGCCTCGTCAGGCTTCTGAACACTAGTTGCTGGAAACGGCAGGAGGGGAGAGAGTTCTTGTGCTTGGGGCCTGCTTGTGGGTTTCCTACAGGCCTGTGGGTGGCCACTGTGAGAAGAGGATGCTGGGACAGATGAGCCATGGGCCTGATCCAGCAGGCTCTTCGTATGTTCTTATTAAAACATATGCAGGGCATTGGGCTGGAGAAGCTGTCCTAGGTCACAGGTGGGATGCAGAAGCCATGGATGCTGCTAAAGAGATACAACATGCTGTTGTGCATTCCCCAATTCACATGCAATAAATTTGCTGTGCAAATATTACTTTCAGCAAGGAAATCCTATGTTTTCCACATCGGGGGCTTTCAAACCTGCTAGCCCAAGGCCCAGTTGGCTGAAAATGGCTGAGGCCTTCTAGTCTCAAAATGGTGGTAGATGTAGGAAGAGTCTGCACACAATTATTGACATAACTTTCTACTAATTTCTAATCCATCTTTGCAAATTGCTATATTCTTTGCCACAGTGGCAATGAGTTCCATCGTTCATCTTTCCTCAAGCCAAGTGCAGACATTTGCTCTGAAGGTATTGTGGCTTTTTGGATCCAGCGGGAAAGGCTTTTCTTTTGTACTTTCACCTTTCCATCCCCATATGCATCCCAAAGTATTGCTACTCATCCTCTGTAATTTCCTCTCCCATTCTCTTTCCACACTGAGATAATCCCCTATATCCTCCTCCCCAAAGGAAACAATAACACTTGCCAGCTTCTTCATCCCTCCTCCCTGGTCCTGTTACATTCAGTTCTTTCTCCTATATCAGCTTTCGTCTCTTGCCCCCTTCCAGCAACAGAGAAGCTCTATCAGAGATCTTCCTCCTATGCGTAACGGAACAGTTGCCAACAACCTTGCATGAGCCAAAAGACAAGTAAACAGGAGTGAGCAGCTGAAATTGGCTGGAGGGGGGATATTCTGCTGAATCTCTTCTAGTTTCTCACACTGGGGAGTGGGGAAATCATAGAAACATTTGCCTGTGCCACTGGGTCAAAAGAGACACAACAGTAGCCACAGGCAGAGTGTTTGCATGTGTCAATGTTCTACCCACACACTGTACCATAAATGCACTTTCGTTATGTGAGCCACCCCTTTCGCCTTTATGGCTAACACACCAGCAATATTTGACACTCCAGGTACCTTCTATGAACACTGACTTCTCATTCTACCAGATTACAAAAGGTGAGTTAACTTCCTCACAGGTTCTGCAGCCAATCCCAAATTGTGATAATTGCATTCTCTCTCCTGACAGCAGCGGTGCTCATTCAGGGAAAACTAAAACATAATTCCCCAACAGCAGATAACAGTAAGGTAAGAGCTCAAGCGCAGTCTGAACTGAAAATTCAGGTTCCACTTTTATTTTCTCAGAAATCACATGTATCCAAACAATGCAAAATGTTTTTATACAGTGACAGAAATATTAGTGCAAATGGTAAGACATGAAGCCAGTGGCAAATCCAATTTTCTGCCTGCCAATAATTCACTGAACATTAATCCTCTCATGGATTTCTATGTGGGGTAAATATACACCACGTTTAGTCATCTGCTACAATGGAGAAGACTGGCCAACATTCCCATTCATGTGACTCAGAAGCCCAAATCTTTAGAGTCTTATTCCACATGTCTGCAGTACAGGGGGATGTGAGACAGGATAGCCAACTCTGTCAGTGGCCAATCCATCTGGCTGTGAAATACTTATATAACTATAAAGAATTGGTGACCTGCACCTGCTTCTTTGCCTTTTCCCTCCTCATCTCCTTTCCCCATTTTGTACCATGTCTATTAGTTTCTGCTCACAGTTACACAACTGCCATTGTTTTCTAGCTGCATATATACCATACATTTAAACCACACTTAAAGCACCTTACTTCCTCCGAAGAATCCTGAAATTACCCACTAGAGCTACAATCCTCAGTACCCTTAAACTACAGTTCCCAGGAATCTTTGGGGGAAGTTGTATCCTTTAAAATGCTAGCACACTTTTTATGCTTTGGTACTTTTGCTTCCCCAAGTTGTTTCAATGCCTGGTAGATTTTCAGTTCATTTCTCAACTCTCCAATACATAAAACAAATGATACCACATGCACCATTCATTCATTCATTCATTCATTCATTCATACCCCGCCCATCTGGCTGGCCACCATGCTTATTGCCTGTGAAATACATTCGTTATATTTTCTTGCTTGCAAGGAAGGTAAGCAGCCCTTGAAACGATTAAGGACGCTTCTAGATTGTAGCTCTTTTCAGAGAGGTTAGATCAGATGCCAGGCAAAATCAGGTTATGCAATTACAGTTGATTGGGAGCTCTTGGGCAACAGACCCACTGGAAAGTGTGGGATAATACTTGCTTTGAAATATCATTTAACCTCTCTGCAAACAAATCAGAACAAATGCTCATTAAATGGCCAATGTCATCTTATCTCCCTGCAAACTAATTAGGATGAATGCTCAATAAGGAGGTCATCTGGAAGAGACTAAAGACTCAAAGAGAATCCACAAGCACAACTTCTGAAGCAACAGAAACTCATCTGGAACCTATGCTGAATCCCATTGTTCCAAACCAGACAACATTTCAGAGGTTAAATTAGGATTTTGACATCAGTTTACCTAAGATTCATGAGAGGAAGCAGTTTCAAAAGCCCCATCAGTAACCTACTCTACATTGTATCATGTTGAAATAGGTACTGTGGAAACATTTCATTATCAGCAAAAGCTGTATATCTAGGTTTGATGACTCTGCGAAGTGTTGCTAACTGCCAAGAGGCAAAGCTTAACACTTTAAGTCACATATCAGTGAAATGGCACTGGTTTCAAATTATGTTGGCAAAGGACCAGCCTAATGCAGTCCAGGCCACATTCAGTCTTAATTTTGTCCTTGTACAACCCAGCAGGAAGGAGGATGGGGTCAAAACTAGAAGTAGTTGGTTGTCTACCTGTTGCTGGTCTCCCTGCCTTCCACCCTACCAGTTGCAATGGGCACTAGCCACCACTCCAAATAACTTAATTTGGTTTTAAGGTGGCAAATGAAGGGTCATGAAAGGAGAGCAGAAATGAAGACTGGAGGGAGAGGGAGAGATTAGCTAAAGGCAAACACAGTCAATATGCTGTTAGGGCTTTCTTACCACTCATTCAAGTGGGTGTGTTTTCTATGGTTTTAACATTCAATGCCAGCT
This sequence comes from Podarcis filfolensis, assembly GCF_964270895.1. Classification (NCBI taxonomy): domain Eukaryota; kingdom Metazoa; phylum Chordata; class Lepidosauria; order Squamata; family Lacertidae; genus Podarcis; species Podarcis filfolensis. The sequence continues at coordinate 38,200,383 of NC_139608.1, read as the reverse complement.
CTCACAAGTTTAGCCTGACTCAAAGCTCCATCACTGTGGAAACGCAATGGCAATGTCAAGGTGCAAGCATGAGTCCATTTGCATCACCAGTGAGATGGAGGCTTCTAAGCAAGACAGGAAAACAATGAAAGCACCCGTTTTAGTGTTGCATCAAATGAATCAATAAACTCTGCTCAAGCATACTTCCCATTACTCAGCCAGAAGCAGAGTATGAAAAGTAAACAAGCACAGCCCACCACACTGGAACACCACCCAAACTACCCCTTCCTCCAAATCACCCCAGTGCTACCTCACTCACTCCTTGCTGAAGGTCTGCCAAAATAAACAAACCTACAAGTTGTAAATGAATACATCGGGTAGCAATGTTCAGCCTAGGCTTCTCCGGATTCTGCATCCTCTGTAATAGATGTGTCATGAGAGAACCTGGGACCACTTCCCCTCCATCAGAGTTAGTCCAAATGTTGTTTGACTCCAACTCCCATCAGCCCAAGCTAGTATAGCCAATGGTCAGGAATGGTTGGAATTGTAGTCCAATTAATGACTGGAGGGCCACATGTTTCCCATCCCTGCTGTTGAAGTACTAGAGGGAAACTGTTGCTCTACTTGCTTTCCTGCACATACAGAGTTGCCTATCAGAGTTGGAGAAAGCAAAGCTAGAGGTATCACTGACCCAGTGGCAGGTATTACTTGATGAGGAATGGGCAGTAATAAATCTTTGATATAAAGAACTCAACATGTGATCTGAGTCACCTCTTGAATAAGACCACACATCCATCCTTCTAACTTGCCAATGGAGGCAAGCATTTCTCGAAAACACCAGCAGAGAAAAGAAACACAAGGCACCACCCATTTTAAAATAATTTGTAGCAGAGAGCTGCACACTGCTAAAGTCTATTTGTTCCACACTTCAGCCCCCTCTAGGCTTCTTTTACAACGTCTGCAGCAGCAGCAGCAGCACAGATTACATGGTGTGAAAATAAAATCCGAAAATAAACCAGTAAGGCCATTTTTTAATTTTTATTTTAAATCCAGCTAAGGCCTCCTGGAAAAGTTGGAAATTGATGGAACTGTTGCAGAAAACTGGGCGGGAAATCCAAACAACAACTATGGGTTTGAGTTTTACCGCATTCCAAGTGGAGCCGAAAAGAATGATGAAAGACTTTAGACAGTACTGTTTTCTTTCATGTGGCAAGTGAGAGGTATTTAATAGTTTTCAGCTTGATGACAATGCCCATAAGGAGAATAGTCTTGACTGATCAATTTGAAGCATACTGAACACCTGGCAAAAATGTTACGTATAGGTTCTTTATTAGTGTTCAGAGTGAAGCACAAGTCCATACGTGACCAATTTAAAACTTTTAGCACAAACTTGTGAATTGGGGGCAGTGGGCTGTGTGAATCACTTACTAAAGATTGCATCGTGAGATCAAGAATGAGATCAAGATTACTGAGAGAGAATTATATAACCCTGGAATGTTCAATAGATGTATGCAGGGCGGCAGCAGCAGCAAAGCAGTGGAGGAGACTGAGTGACAGAAGACAAACAAATGGGCTCTCTAGTACAAAAAAGTACTTTTTTTATTTAAAAAAGGACAGTCAGCTTCAGGGGGAGCCCCAGCACTAAAACAGGGTATGCAGAAGTAGCAAAGGCACACTATGTATGCCATCAGCACAAATTCCTCTACATGTAGGAAAGGAAATGTGGCTAATGGAAATGTATGATCCAAGTGTGTGCTCAAGACACACCTTTTAGTAAACAACTCTCATCACAATGCAACAAACTCTTCACAATGCAACTCCAAAGCATCCCTTCCCCCTTACTCTACAAATGCACACAAAGCACACCCATTGATAAATCCTGACAGCACACCTTTCCCCCCCTCAGAGCTGCAAATTCAGTGCCTTTCCCTACCCCAGAAGTCAGAAAACATAAAAGCATTTGCTTGGAGGAGGGGACCCCAAAGAAGAACATAGGAGACTACCATAGGAGATCAGTGCTTCATCTAGCTCAGCACTGACAGTGGTTCTCCTTGCTAGCCACACACAGAAATACTGGGGAGTGAACCTGGGACCTGACCACTGAACTACAGCCCATCCTTACAAACTGACTAGGCATGCTCATCCCTTCCCCCTCCCCACCCCATTTAGGGAGATAAGCATCATGCATTTTGCAACTTGGCATGAGCATCTAGGCAGCGACTGCCAACAAGGTCTGCCCTAACAGACCACTGCACACCAGTCTCTTAAAAAAAAAGTTTGCTCTCCTGCAAGAGAGACAGAACATCTCTCTTAAGGAGAGAACAGTGAACCTCAGGTGGTTTGATTTCAAAGTCATTTTCTATCCTGCCACAAGAGGGCACGAGGCCATTGTTTCAGCACAGGGGAGTCTAGATACAATAGACCATAGGGTTTTTTAAAAACCACAAACAGCATTTGCATTGAACCCACCAATTTGGCAGGTGATTGTTAGATGGAGTTTTGCCCTAGTCCTTCAAATGACAAGTTTTATGGCACAACTGGCTTTGCATGTATCCAAACTGAAGGACTTGGTGAATGTTATTCAATTTATAAATCTCATTCTCTTTTTTTTTTTTTAAACCCACAGAGCAATTACATTTAAAGTGTATGCTTACGCAGATACATACACTGTTCACCAGCACGCTTTACTCACAGGCAAACCCTAGTAACTGCTGGTGAAAGTCCATGCTTCTTACGAGAGTACTAGCAGTTTAACATCGCTTTTCCGCTGGAACTGATCTTTCTCTTGTGGGTATAATCTTGTTTTGAAAGATGGCTCAGGAGTATGATGGGGGTTGATTTACCTTTATCTTGGAAATAAATAGTTGGGTAGACTGCTCTCTCTCCTCCCCCCCCCCCCGCATTCCTTTGCAAAAAGTGATAGGCACTATTTTTCTTCTTAAATTCAGAGGAAAGACAGAAAGAAACAACAGCCCTATAATGTTCACTGGTGTGAACATACAAGCTGTACACAAGTCAAACACTTTCCTGCGGAAACTAATGTGGTTAACATATTATGGTAGTTGGTGCATTTGCACCTGTCTTTTCAAACTAACAAACAGGAATAAATATCCTTTTTTGGTTTCAGTTTCTGGCCCCATGAAGGGAATCCTCAGAGAAAAATAAACAAAAGAAGGGCCAAACAACTCTTATTCTTGGCCCTATGATTTTTTATTTAAAAAAGATAACAAACATTTCTGAGGCCTTTGCCCCTCACTGCTGGTTAAGCCTTTTCTAAGAAGATGTTAGTCCTAACAATAACACAAAGTATTCACAGGAAATATTAATATGTCTTCCCAAACATTTCCTTAGTAACCCTTGCAATATTGCAAGACAGCCCAATATTATCCTCCCATTGCAGAAAAAGGAATTAGGGTGCGGGTTGAGGCCAAAAAAATAATGGTTGGCCTACGGCTACCAAATGAATTCACAGGTGTGGTGGGAGAGACAGAGCATTTGAACCAGGTCCCCACAGCAACTAACAGTATACCGTAACACTTCTCAAAAGTTGCCATCTTCTGATTTTCAGTGAGCTAACATGGACCAGTAGATAAAGAGAACCAGACTTCAAGTAAAAAATGGGAGTTTTCATCTCTTAGCTCCAGATCCTCTTCTGTAAAATGGGAACAATTATCTCACCTAACATTTTTGTGAGGCTGAATGGAGACATGAGGTGGTCCTACGTGTCTAAGTGATGATGATCTAATTTTAACCATAGCACATTTTAGGCGTTTGTTTCTCCACAGAAATAGCATCTTGAGCATGAGAATATGGAGATGGGCATACTTTCCCTCCCCACTCCCATCTGCAGTGAGAAACCTGGTCTACTTGTATAGGCTCCCCACACATTTAAGGACTCTGGGAAATCAGCTAAAATGCTCAACTGAAGCAGGCTCCACAGTGCAAACAGTCTCCATTCAGCTCCTGGCAGGTGGCAACAGTGGGGTGAGCACACTTGGCCCTCATTCCAACTTTCCGCAGTGTTGATCACATGGAAAAGCACTCCTGGGAAGGACTAATGTCTGCAGAGAAAAGTGTCTCAGCTTAACAAAACGGATACATACATACTTCCCAGTTCCCTTTGCTATCCTTTTGAGGAAGAGCTCAGTGGTAGAGGACATACTTCTGCATGCGGGAAAGAGAGCTCCTTTCTGAAATCCTGGAAAACTGCTGCCACTTGATGTGCCCTGTTCTAAGCTAGATGGACCAATGGCCTGACTCCTTGTCATGACTTCTCTAAAGGCACTGACGTAGCCTTCATTCAGCTGATGCACCCATTCACTATCAAGACAGAGATATTCCAATACGAAGGGAAGCTGCAAAGAAGAGGAAAGCTATGAAGAGATCCTTTTTCAGACAACAGCATGTGCCCATCTGCAGAACAATGCATAGCTCCCATCCAGGCCCAGACAGCTTGCTAGGAATGATAGGAGGAGGAGTCTGAAATCACAGGGCATGCTGGCCAGCTGCATGGCAGTACTGAAGACACTTAAGGAAATGAGTCAACCTCCACGCCATCTGCAGAGGCTGACAGTCCTACAGTGGAAGCGTCCACAAACAAACAGGTCCAAGGGGCAAGAGGAAGGGGATGAGGAAACTATGCAAATCAATCCTTCTAGATTTACTATCAGGAGGTTTTTTTTTTTTTTTTTTTTAAGCTATCTCTGAGAAGCGCGTGCAGGGGGAGGGGGTATTGATGGAAGGAGGTTCCCTTTGCTAGCTCCTGGCCTTCCCAAGTTATATTCCACAGATAAAACATCAGCATGACATTTGAGCTTTTCTACTATTTTGGTAGCACGTTTCACTGTATAAAATGATTTTACGAAACTTCTCCGTTTATCCTCAGAGACGCGGTTTTTTTCCCTGGACAGCAAAGATTGCTTTGGCAGAGAAAGAAAGTAAGAAAGAAAATGATTATATAAAAGAAAATGCATAATCAGATGCATTCACACACCTCACCACTCCAGGCTCCTCCTAGACTAGGTTTGCAAATGGGTATTTAAGATCAGAGTTGTGAAACAGAGACACTCAAGATTCAAGTTAGTCTATAACACTTTCCCAGTGGAATATGAAAGAGAAACTCACCTAAAGCTCCACAGCCGAACAAGAATTTAAGCCTGGACCTTGAAACTCAACATTTGCTCTACCAGAGCATACTGACTAGATTAGTGAACCCGGTGCCCTCCTGGTTCTCCAGCTAGCACGGCAGTTTGCTGTTCAGAGTTGGAGTCCAAAACATCAAGAGGGCATCAGGCTGGCAACTGAAAGATTATCTCTCCACTCCATCAGAACAAATACTTAGGCACTGACTCCTTTGGGCAGATTTCCCCAAACTGATGCCCTCCAGATGGGCTACAACTTCCATCAACCTCAGCCAGCGTGGCAGGACCACTGCATGTTGACCAATAGGGAGAAAAGTTGTCCAACTGCGGCTTGACATAGCTTCAAGTATTCACCTGCACTGGAACGACATTAAAAAAAACCTGTTCCTCTAATGTGGAAACCATTTTTTTGTCATCACAAATAAGCTCAAAACAAACAAACAAACAAACCTCTAGACCAGATATTACCTTCAGAGGAATGATAATACCAGCACTGTGCTTCCATGCTTGCTGACTACTCGTCCAGTCTCTTCTTACCTGTAACATATATAGGTCTTCTTTCCTCTCTTCCTTTTGTCTCACCCACTGAAATCATGCACATCTTCCACCGCTTTTCAAATGGGCTGAATTTCAGTACTAAATGTTGAATAAATGGCAGCAGGAAAATACTTCATGCCTTGCTCCTTAAAGACCTAGCTCCAAATCATCACATAAATGAAGCTAAAATTCTGCAGTAACACTGCTCATAATTTACTAAGAGTAAACCCATATAGGCACGGATAAAGGCCAGAATGATCACAGACTGCGGGAGGCAAGCGCTTCTGGGGAGATGCTTGTGGAGAAAGGAATTCAACAGTGCAGTGATAACCATATAAATACTGTTTGATCATCACCAATGTATGAATCAGTGCCAAAGTGTGCACTTGCAAGTTTGCTGCAGTTGATGTCAAAGGGTTTGTCAAGCTGCAGGGTGCTACTAAACATGATGGTTTCTGATGCATCAGCATAATTCATGCTTCTTCAGAATTATTTCCTGAAAGTATTCCAGCTATACATCTAATGCTCCCCGTGACAAGCTGAACAGAAAGGCCTCTGGTAAGCAGCAAGGAGACATCAAAACTTGGCTTGGAAAGATAAACCCAGCAGGCCTTACTCAACAACACTTAGGCCAATCCTGGGCATTGTGCTAGCACATGACTAGAGTAAAAATGGAAAGTCTGCTTCTGTAGAGAAGTGGGTTTGCTGTGCAAGAGCTCCAAATCAACATCAGCCTGAATGTGCCAGACTGAATTGCACCGGATAAGAGCAGGAGTCTAGAAATGCCTTTAGTTTCGAGGATTTATTATTATTATTAATGCTATTCTGGTTACAACTGTTCTAGCATGTATTCACTGGTTGGGATGCTAGAATAAATCCTATGGAAGAACACTTCTCTCCCTCTCGTTCTCTCTCTGCCCTTCAGTACAGACGTGCCTCACATTGGCTGGGAATGCATTCAATTAAATGATCGCTCTCCTTGGGCAGGGGGAACCCACAGTAGTAGGAACTCTGAAAATGAGCAGGCCTTTCCCCATGCTTCTGTCTATTTTCTGAGAAAGGTGGCAATTTAATCTTGCTTGTTCCATTCTCAGTGGATGAGAGGTTAAAGTGTTTTGCGCCCAGGTATCCATAGCACCCAATGTAAATGTACGGGGTAAGGTGACAAGCAGCCATCTCGCTGAATGTAGGGTCAACTCTTTGGTTTCTCCCAAGCCTGCGCTCTCAGCATATTGTGAATACTATTGTTGTTATATTTTTTTTAGAGAGCAGAGTAAAAGGTTCAAGTGTTAGACCTAATACATGGTTTGTTAAGAGCAGCTCAGCACGATGCATGACACAGAAAATGCCGTGATCTAAAAGAGCAGCGACAGAAAGATGAGAACATAGTTATTAAATATTTATATTATTGCAATGCTTGCAGGACAAAAATCTGACCTGGACCATGTAGAAACTGTCCCTTTGGTCCACTGGAGAGTCTGCCTTTCCTGGTATCAGCTCTGACTGCTTCACATTCAAATTACCTTAAACCCGTTTTAGTATCAGATGCAGGTATAAAAGAAAGGAATGGGGAGAGAGCATAGCACAGCCATGTTCCTAAAGGAGTGATTACACATACTGCTTTGGTGCCCAAAATAAGAGACAAAATGAGCCAACTGGACGGCCTGATATGGCAGCAGCCAGTTCTGGCTTCCTCTCTCTTGCTCCACGTGCAGCCAGCAGTAAGTAGTGCTTGGCTCAAAACGTACCGAGTGCAGCTTCTAGATTTCAGCTTAATTGGCCATCTGGCTGCTTGCACAGAAGCAACTGCAATTTGCCCAAATCTCGGCCTGGTCCCGGGGCAGAAATTGAGGTGTTCCAAACCAGAAATTAAATAATGAATTAAAACTAGTGATGAAAGACAATTTGGTGGACAGATAAAACCAGCAGTTCAAGAAGACCAGCAGTGTTAGAAGTTCAAGCGCTCAATATGCCTCTCCCCCGCCCAAAAGTCCGGGCAAAGAGATGCGTCCTCACCTGGCAAATAAATGACATCTGTGTTGCTGCCAAACTATCTCTATTCAGGATCCAGACCAGGCATAGGCAAACTCGGCCCTCCAGATGTTTCAGGACTACAATTCCCATCATCCCTAGCTAACAGGACCAGTGGTGAGGGATGATGGGAATTGTAGTCTCAAAACATCTGGAGGGCCCAGTTTGCCTATGCCTGATCCAGACAAAGGGGGATATAGGGACTTCCCAGCTCAGAAAGAGGGCAGGGATTTACCCCTATTACGCCATGCCTCAGAGGCACTCAAGAGTTGTTCCTCACTATCATTAGCCCCAGGAGAATAGGGAGAGAAGAACAGATTCTCTGGGTGAGGTGGAGATGCTATTTGTCGCAAGGGTATTCATTCATTGCTGATTTTACCACTGCAGTCAGTTTGCCTTTCGATTCATGGCTTCTCTTTGGATTCATATGGAAAATACTGCAGTGGTGATGTGTTCAGGTGCTAAACACTCCTGCAGGCCTGTAAATGTTGCTTCACCTGTTCTGTAATGTTGCCAGCTGCTCCTGCATCTACAAGCAATTGTAGATACCTACTTCTCATGTGCGGATGCGGGTGGCGCTGTGGGTTAAACCACAGAGTCTAGGACTTGCCGATCAGAAGGTCGGCAGTTTGAATCCCCGAGATGGGGTGAGCTCCCGTTGCTCGGTCCCTGCTCCTGCCAACCTAGCAGTTCGAAAGCACGTCAAAGTGCAAGTAGATAAATAGGTACCGCTCTGGCAGGAAGGTAAACGGCGCTGCTCTGGTTCGCCAGAAGCAGCTTAGTCATGCTGGCCACATAACCCGGAAGCTATACGCCGGCTCCCTCGGCCAATAAAGCGAGATGAGCGCCACAACCCCAGAGTTGGTCACAACTGGACCTAATGGTCAGGGGTCCCTTTACTTTTACCTTTTTACTTCTCATGTAGATAGTTGTTTTAAGGCTGTCGTTTACACCATTTTTAAGTATGTTTCAGTTTCTCTTCTTATTCCAAAAGTGTAATCCTCCTCACAGCTCAGTTCTTGGCTTAGTTAGCGTACCTGGACTTTGGGCTTGTTTGCCCCCCTTTCCTTTATTCTGCATTCTTTAGCAAAAAGATTCATCTCCCCATCATAGCTGTCAACGTTTCCCTTTTTTAAAGGGAAATTCCCTTATTCCGAATAGGATTCCTCGCAAGAAAAGGGAAAAGTTGACAGCTATGCTTGCCATGGGTGCCGACTTGCTCTTCACATGGGGGGGGGTGCACCGCGTGACACGTCCAGCCCCTGCCTAGTGCGAAAGCACTCATGCGCTATGCTGGGATGCACAAACATCCCGCCCGACCCCCGCCACGTGATGCCACTCGCGTGCCAGGTGGGAAATGAGGAGGGCAGCATCGGGGGGGGGCTGGGGGCTCCTTCTGCCTGCGCAACATCAGGCAAATCCAGAAGGACATTGCCTGATCCAGAAGGCTATTCTTATGCTCTTAGCTGCACAAATATGACCATCCTTGTTTTCTCCATCAGTTTGTACAGTTATGATTTGTGATAATCTCCCAGTATTTCCAAAAACATAATTCAGAGACAATTAGCTTAGCCTGGCTTATCCCCACAATTTACTGTGTTGCTTGCTTCAAATATATATTTCAAAGTCATTTTTTACTTTAGGGTTAAAATAGTCTATGAGGAATTGTATTTGCAATATTCAGAAGCCATCTCCAGCCCCTGTATGTGAACATTTGTCATATGCATTATAAAACTTCTCCATAATGCAAAAGCAGCCATTTCAGAATGGGAGAACTCACACGTTTCACTCCTCATGCCTGGTGCGCAAAGCAAGGCAGTCTGTCTTCACCAGCTTCCTTTTCCAGTCTTGGATTTTTGTTTCTTTACACCACATTGTCAGGCATATTATTGTTTGGGAAGAACTGCTCAGGCACTTTTAGTGGCTTGAAACATAGCCGCTGAACAAAACTGAACTATGATCCCTCCTGGCTTGTAGCTTCCCATTCCTTTCCCTTCCAGTACTCATGCCCATCTCTGAAAGTGCAACATGCACTCACTAGCCCTCTTAGGAAACCAGGACTCCCCTCCACATGTACTATGAATGTGGGGTGGTGGCGGCAGGTGCTGAAATGCACATTTGTCTCTCTGTATGTAAGGGTATACCGAGTGGCAGGACACACAGTCAGAAACCTTAAATCAACAAGGCCCCTTATGATGTGGAGGCCTGCCAATATGTGCACAAGAATTCACGCACAAGAATGTGCACAAGAATTCAATGTGTGGATAGGGGTAAAGCTTGGTCCCGCATATTCACTATATGAATGGAGAAGACCTGTTAACATCTGAAGTGGGCTACTTTCTAAAGGAAGTGTGTGGGGAGCATCCATCTTGGCATGTCAATTTGGCCCACAAGGCCATTTTCTCCGAACTATGGCCACTTGTCCATCAATTGATGTCACTGGGTGACATAAGCTTTATGGGCAGGGTTCAATATTGCTGGGCGTGGTTTCACCAGTCTGTTCTCTGTGGGGAATGCACTGGTGAAGTAGAACCCTCCCTCTTACCTGCAGTGGGCAGGATTGCCCATTTATCAGTCTTCTGATAATATCAGAGATTGACAGGTGAGTATTCCTGCCCCCACAGGGTGGGGGTGGTGGAGAAAAGCAAACCCCTCTTCTAAAACATATCTCTGCATTAAAGGCACTGAACAGTGAGTATTATAAATCAAAATGCATGGAACGTGCAATGGAAATGTGGTACCTGTATCAGCTGGGAAACGAATAAAAAGATGCACTAAAAAGATGGAACAGTGAGGTTCTGCAAGCAGCAGTAGCATGCATAAAAGAAGGACTTGGCGACTTTTCCTCTTCAGCACCTCAGGTGTTAATCACCAAATCCAGTGCTTTATGGGGAATGCAGCTGATAGGGGTCTGTATTTATACAACCTTGTCCAATATATGTTATTTAAAAATTGGCAAAAAGGCAGTCTTATATGAAGATGGAAGGGAATAAAATGAAGAAAATCCACAAATAAATTTACAGTTTAAATTTTGATTTTATCTGTATACTCCGAAATTTTTTTAAAAAACAAAGCAAGCAACACTACCTAAGGTCTAGTCAATTTATCACTTGTAAAAAGCATTAAAGATTGCTTAGCTCTGGGCAATGCCCCTTTCCGGCCGTATAAAGTGCTGCAAGATTGGGCAAGCATTATTCCACAAGATCATTTTCCTTGTGGTGGCATATTTACCAAATATTCGGTGAATATATGACCCCTATTTGATTTTTGATCCTTTGGCTCAGTAGTGTATTTTCAACATATTTGTTGACATCAGTCTGTCTTGGGAGACAATGGAGGAGTATGCCTTCAAGGGTGACGTCCAACCTTTGGAGTGTTACAGCTCCTGCTGTGGTGGTAGAGACAGACATGTTTTGTTGCAGCTAGGGCAGATGATTTCTGATCATTTTGGACAACAGTGTATTTTCAACATATAACATAACATAACAACATATAATAGGCAACATGCAAACCTATTTATTACTTGACAGATGACAACATATAACATATCCTAACACATGCCACATCCCGCAATGCCACCAAATATGAAGAAGCTCAGTGAAAATCACAAGCAAAACATCAGCACAATCACAGAGTCATCTAAAATATAGTGCACTGCACTTAATTCATTTCAACTTTGATATCCAAGCTGTTCTGGATATTATTATTTTTTACCAGTGGTAATCATTTCTCTTGCCTGATCTGAAGCACTGCAAAAGCTTCGGAAGATCAGAATCTACCTTAAAGCAGGTCAAACTATTTGTCCATCCAGCCCTGTAATGTTTGGCTCTCCAGGTGCTGGAGACTGAACCAGAGACCCTAAATCTTGGAAGCACACTGGAGCAGCTACATGTACATTTGCACAATACATTCTATAACAGCAGACATTAATTTCTTTGGTACTGAATTTATGTTGTGGGGGACCTGGTTTTGGATTGCTCAAGGTGACACTTGGACTATGGGGGTTCACTTGCCACAGTTTTCTGTATCACTCATACATCTCAAGCGGGATGCCAACTTGAATAAAATATTTTGGGAGGGAGTGAGGCAGGTAAATCCCACCCTGCATAACCAATCACAAGACACGGTGCATGCATGCCATTTGAATGGCAATGCCCATCAATGCTGGAGGGGCCAAACCCTCCTCAAGTATTTTTTTGGGGGGAAGGGAGAGACTGAAGGGACCTCAGCCCCTAGGAGTTGGTTCCTATGGTCTCAGGACTTCTAAACCAACAGTGCACAATCTACTTTTGCTGTTCTTCCTAAGAAATGGTGGAGGTGCTGGAAGAAACAGGAGGGACTATATGTCGGGAGTCAGATTGCTGCCATCTGGGCACATGGAAGTGCTGTAGCTCAATAGCAGAGGAGGTGCTTTGCATACGGAAAGCCTTGGGTTCAATCCCTGGGTATCACCAGGATGGGCTTGGAGAAACCCCAATCTGAAACCTTTGGAAGCTGCTGCCTGTCAGTGCAGACAATGCTGAACTAGATGAACCAACCAGTAGCCTGACTCAGAATAAGGCAGCTTCCCATGTTCCTTTCTGCCATTTTACCCTACAGGCTCACATCGGCACCCTCTGGTCACATGCCCTTGCGCTCCATCTTCTCACTCTGGAGGCTCTTCCACAGCTCATGCCACACACCAACAATTCAGGCCTCAAAAAAAATGAACTCAGAAATTCCTCACCCGTTCCTGCACAAAGAACTTCATGAAGCCGTGAAGCTTGCCAGAGGAAGTCGGCCAGCACGCAGTATCGTATAACGCTGTGCTTCTCTCGATCGAATGCCGAAACAATGTTCCAGTCAGTCTCCCAGAGCTGCCCGCTGAGTTATCTCTGGACCGCTCACATAATCAAATGCAGTTTATTCAACACACAGAAAACCTCGAAAACAGCCTCGTGCTACACACTGTCAGAAGTACTCATGATAAAACATGCCTCGAAATTCAGTTTCTAGCTGGCTGCCAGGTCTATAAATAGAAAGGAAATAAGGCATTTGGTTCACAACCCAGTATTATCTCACAGTGTCCTGAACATCAGCAGCTGCATTGCTCAAGATCAAGGATTTCCCTGGAAAAGTCTCAAAGTACACTGCAGCCACCCTGAGAATTGCTGACCTTGGACAGTCTGTATTCTTGAACAGGAGTTCTAAGATGCACAGGACACGACTTGTGTTGCTCACTCCTATTTAGGCTACTTCCATAATTGTGCTCTTTCACAGGGAGGTCATAAACTTGGTCGAGCCTTAAGGAAGGATGGGAGGGTGTACTTTCCCCTGTTTATTTGTTTGCTTTGTAGCACAAGACAATCTTTAATAGAAACCAATTTTAAAAAGGAAGGATGGGAGGGAGGAAAAGAGGAATCTTATGCCCTGGTACAAAGTGATTTAACTGGCCCTTTCCACATGCTCTTAGAAAGTACTGAACCAACAAGGATATAGTAACTCCGGAATGCTAAATGATTCACAGCTGAATACTGCAAGTTCAGATATGATCAGCTAAACTGATCAATTTCTTCTGCATCTGCCATGTGCTGTTGTACCACACCCTGCTTACTGCTCTTTTGATGTTGTAGCATTATTAGATCATGGGTTATGCTGGCTGGGGCTGATGGGAGTTGTAGTCTAACAACATCTAGAGGTCATCATGTTGGCTACCTCTGCTCTAGAGCAGGGGCCAGCAAACATTTTCAGCTGGGGGCCGGTCCACTGTCCCTCAGACCTTGTGGGGGGCCGTACTATATTTTGGAGAGATAAAATGAACAAATTCCTATGCCCCACAAATAACCCAGAGATGCATTTTAAATAAAAGCACACATTCTACTCATGTAAAAACATGCTGATTCTTGGACCGTCCATGGGGCAGACTGAGAAGGCGACTGGGCCGGATCCGGCCCCTGGGCCTTAGTTTGCATACCCATGCTCTAGAGCATGCACAGCCATGGTTCATACAATCAACAGCATCTAGTACAGCACTGACAAACATCATGACTCTTGCACCATGCAGGAGGCATGGAATGGGGAACCACGGCCCTCCAAATTTAGCTAGAGTCCAATGTCCATCAGCCCAGTACAGCATGGCGAATGATAAAGAACGATGGGAGTTGTAGTCTAGAGAGCTACAGCCTAGTATGATCCAAGGATGTTCCTATGCTATACTACACTTTACCTCTTGTTTTTGGATCAGCTCCATGTCCTGCTAGAAAGAATGCTGACATTATCCTTCTTGTCCATAGAAATAATCCATACACTCCACTAATTTTGTCTTCATTTTGGCACAGTTATTATTTTTTTTCTAGAAAGCAGCCTGCAGTACCAACAGAAAACAAAAGTCTGACCTTTCTTCCTACATCGGTACTGCTTTAGGTTCTCATTGTGCGAAAGAATCAAAAGGCAGAAGAAAGTTTCATTCATTAAAACTCTGCTTGTCCATTCACAGAAATGTTTGCAAATAGCTAATTCCTTCCTTATTCATTTCAGTTGGAATGCTAGAGAAGGATCTTCTGGTAGTGTTCAGAACTCAACATTCTATGCTCACTCTAGATTTCTGCCAAAATTCTACACCAAGTAATTCATTGAAGAATAGCTTTGAACTGGCACTGAAATTATTGCCATACTTAGTACTCAAGAGCACATTTTCAGTTTTTATATGATGATCTTTTTGAGGGAGGAAAAGTGGAGAGTATAAATTATCTATTTTTTCAACTGTATGCACATCACAATATGACTCTTTGTATCGTTTTAACTGTTGGAAGTCATTTCATGGACTGAACAACATCAGCAGAAAGATAAGCAGGGGTTTAAAGCTCAAAACATGAGTAAGTCCTTGCTCTCCCCTATCCCCTCCTTAATTTATTCTCATTCAGTAATTTACAACATCAATGATCTTGTGGCACTGGTTTCATTCACAAAGTGCCTGGTGGCAGCAGATCTCATTCATAAGATTGCAAACTGCTGGGAATTTCAAAAGTTCCATAACTGAAAGCATCCTTTAACATTTGTCTAAAACAGCAAGTACCATTCACAATTTCCACCAATTAAAGGTGAATATAAAGGCTTTCCATTTCACCTACTAAAGCAGTGATGGGGGCCCTGTGACCCTCTAAATGCTGCTTAACTAACACTCCCACCATTCCTGACTATTGGCCATGCTGGCTGCGGCTGATGGGAGCTGGAGTAAAGCAAGCTTGACCTGTGTGTCTGGATCAGTCGTAGGCAATGGAGGAATAACTAGGGTAGGGAACTACTAGGTGGAGCACAGCTCTCTTGCAGATTGAAGCACAGTACTGAATCAGGAAAACTGCTCTTTGGATTAGCTCAGGGTTTCCCAAACTTGGGTCTCCAGCTGATTTTGGACTACATCTCCTACCATCCCTAGCTAGCAGCACCAGTGGTCAGGGTTGATGGGAACTGAAGTCCAAAAACAACTGGCGATCCAAGTTTGGGAAATGCTGGAATACAGCAACTGCTTTCTTCCATCATGTGTGCAATTGTGGGTGCAATGAAAGGAGGCGAGTAATCAACCATCTCCACCCTAAACTACCTAAGGGGTGCCACCTGTCCCCATCCAGCTGTTCCCCTCACATTTGGTATCAGAGAGGGGGAGACAGATGAGTTTTCTCAAAGAGCAGGGAGAAGTATGATAGATTCACCATGATTTGGAGTGGGATGCTCATTTTTCTCTGTCCCACTACCATCTCTTGTTCAAAGATCTTGCAGTTTGTCTTCAAGCAGCCTGCAAAACTAGTTTGACCAGATACAACAGCGGAACAAAAGGAAAGAGGAAAGCACATACCATGCATACATGGTTCTGCCAGGCTCCCCCATCAATTCTCTGAAAACTCTCTTGCTCTCCAGGCACAAAGAGGGGTTCACAAATAGTGAGCTCTTTGGCCACTCCCAATGGCCTTTCTGAGCTGTGTTTCAGCTCATGTGATCCTACATAAACCTGTCCTATACCGACGCAGGTCATTGCTCCTCAGTCATTGTCAGCAGCTCACAAGGTCTCAGGGAGAGGTCTTTGCCAGCTTTGCAACAGGAACCCAGCAGAGCATGGGGGAAATATCATTCCTTTCTTCATGTGCACTGCTGCCTGCTATAGCTGGCTTTCATGCTTTCCTCCCTCCTCAAATACAGCGGCCATATCTGCCAGCAGGGCCCTTGATATATATGGGAAAGGATGTGGTGAGTAAGAATGGTTGTTGGTAGATCCTTTTGGAATGAAGAACGGTCGAAAAAATTAACTAAATAAAACTAGGGATGCATTGAATGCTCACCCATTTCAAGTTTTAGGTCAAAAGTGGAGCTTTCGGTAAACATAAACCCGAAAACTGAATTGTGAGAAAATTATCCATTTTCCCAACTCTGTTTGCTGCTCACCTATCTGCTTCTCCAGTGCCGTTTTATCCATTCTCATTACCAAGTTGTCTCTCTTGATTAGTCACATGGGCAATCTGGTCAATAGGGAACCACTTAGTGAAAGTAATTATATTATGCAGCCCAGAGGTTTTCAACTTTTCTGGGTCCATGGCTCCCTTGACCAACTACGTTCTTTCTGTGGCACCCCTGTGGGGCTCAGGAGCCCAGCTATGACACCCCTTGCCTGCAGAGCTGGCAGCCTCTCACCCTTTTTTGAACACCCTCCCCTGTGGAGGGGTCCCTCAGCCTCCTCTCCTCTCCTGTCTCCTTGGGAGTCCTCCGGAAAGCCGCAGCTGCCGCCCTTGATCTCTGAGCTACCCCACCCTGTTCCAAAGAGAGATGCCTCCTCACACTGCCCCACAGAGGCCTGGGAACCACTCCCTGGCCAACCCCAGAGGCACCATTCGCCTGGGAAGCTTGTAGCCAGGGCTGCTGCAACAAACAGCTGTGCAAGCCTTTGGGAGGCATGAGTGGGCATCAGAGGAGGCAGGGAAGGAAAAAGGGACAGAGGCAAGTGTTGTCCACAGCACCCCTGACCATCATTCAGGTACCCCAGTGGTTGAAAGCCACTGATATAGCCCATTATATTTGATTATGTGATATCATTAAGGGCAAATAAAGCCTACTGAAGGGAGGGGGCAATGTTTCTTGCAGCCAATGCAGAATTCTATAGTGAGTGGAATGACATCACAACAGTATGTAGGCAAACAAAGGCAATTCAGGAACCATAGCTCTCACTCAGAGCAGGCAAACTTTATCACCCCATTTTGATGCAATTACAATGGAACAGCCAAGGGGGAAAAAAAACTATTTTCAATTTGATTGGGGGGGCAATGTCTCCCTTTCAGATCCATCCAGGGTAAGACTAGTTGCTGGCCAGAGCTGTATGGGAAACTAAGGGTGCTTTGGAAAACTCCCCACGACAGTCACCACAGCTGAATGAATGATCCACACTGGAATCTGAAATGAATCAAGTATGGTGAAACCAGATATAATCAGCACCATCAGCTGAATTTCTGGAGGCAAATAACTGTATGAACTACAGTTTGCAATTGGTGGGAAAACAACCCTCTGTGGCTAGTTTCTTTCAAAGGAAAGGTTAGCACCGTGACTCCCCCTCCCCCCGCCAATATTTGTGAACAATTAGTACCCCAAACAGATTACAGTAAAATAGCATGAGTCAACCAGTCTTATGATTCTGGACAGGGCTGAATCATGCCATTCAAGCACCCATAGTTAGCAATACAGCAGCTGAGGCTGCAAATGAAAAAGATACGGTGTCAGAGAGAGACACACACACAGGCAATACCTCAGATAAGAGCAGATTTGCCAACTTTCATGTGCTAGGGCTAAGGAGACTTACAGATTTTCTGAACGGTGCTAGTTCAGCGTGAGTCTCAGAGGCCACTGCAAGATTTCTAATTGCCACCCCCTTTTCTTTTCTTTTCTTTTCACAATCAGAGGTTCAAATAGTAACACACACTGCTGCTCTCACATTCTCTCTCAGGCTCCTAGAAACAGTCTGAAGTGCTCCTGCTCAGAGGTAGCCAACACAGTGTACTTCAGATACTGGACTCCCAACTCTCATCAGCCTCAGGTCAGTAGTTAGGAATGATGGGATCTGTAGTCTGGCTGCTCTGGCAACATCTGAAGGGCACCGTACTGGTTGCTCCCAGCTCAGTTTGTGAAGACCAATATCTCATGCACAAAGAAGAGATTGCTCCCTCCCATCTCCTATATTTTCACCTGGGCAAAAGGGGTGAGGAGGGTTGTTAACATTTTGTCTTTATCTTCAAATACAGTAGCAGATATAACTTCACTAGGAATCTCACACTAGAGATAGTTCATTGTGCTGAAATAAGAAGAGCAGTTCACAGTCACTTATGTATGGCTTCGTGCTTAGGCAAACCTCAAACCCTTTAACTCAGTCTCCATGCTCCCAGTTTTCACTGCCCTTTCTTTTTCATTGTTTCATTTGCGCATACTTTGTACAAAAATTAGCCAGACTGTCACATAGCACAACTTCAAATAAGCAAAGGGGGAAGCGTGTCAAGTTGATGAGACAAAAGCACACAGAGAGGTATTTCTGGTGATTCTCCTATACTTCCCTTCACCTAAAGAGCTGCCAAAGTCCGAGCCGGGCATCTTATGGAAGTTATGCAAGACCTTACTATCTGGTCTGGTATTTACAGACTGTAATTAAGAAAATCTAATTGTTCTAATCTGCCAGTTATCATAATTTTTCAGGAGGTTTGAAAGCTTAGCATGGATAAACACTTTAGAATACACCTAAAAATAGGAAGAATGAATTGTACAAAAGTATCTACAAGTCTTTATGATTTGGTCTGCACAGGGACTGTATAACTACTTGTGCACTTAAGTCTACTATGTGATCTTCCAGGCTTCAAATGCTGCAAAATAGACTGGGACATCAAAGAAAAAACTCCAAAATCTGGACATCTTTTTTTTGTGGGGGGAGTGTAGTTGCACTAGATACAAATAGGGGCATGAGGCATTGCTGAAGGAGATAACTGGATTAAAGAAATCCAGACAAAAGAGATTTCCAAAACAGAAGTGAATAAAGATTAACATCTTATTCATAACATCTCACAGAATGAGTCCATCAATATGAACAGCTTTAGCATTCATTTAAAAAGTCCGTAACTATTAAGTACAGTCCAATCTCTCCTTTCCTAACAGAAGGGTATTATAAAATCAAGTTCAGTCTACATTTGGTTAGAAATGAACTGTGGTGTTGAAAAATGAATGGGGTTACTTATAAGGTAAGAATGGAAATATTCAGGGAACTTGAATAGTTTCTCATAAGTCTTTAGTTAATGCAGGAAAGAAATTTACATTACACCTTCCCATTATACACACTATAAAGTTAATTTCACATCAGTTTTGTATACTGTATCATGGTTATGCTATGATTTGTTATAGATTTTCAAAAGCAATTATCCTATACCCTAAAAATCTTCTCCAAGGGGCTGTACCTTTATGCTGGTAAAGAAAAAGCATTGTTGCCCTTTTCAACTGATGAATGAATGTTCAGATCAATGCAAATTAATATGTAGGAAACTAGAATGTGTTAATTATCAAAAGCAAGGACATATCAACTTTAAAATCATACTGAACAAAATTAGCCCAGAAGGAAAAATGCTTATTCATGACATCAAGTTATATCACAATCTTGAAGGCACGTAGAGGCAATGTTAGAAACCGAGATATGAAAGCTAGGAGCTAAATGGCACCTTAAACCTAGGCTAAGGGCACAACAACAGAATGTCTAGGCACAGACATTATAACAAGACGACAAAGCTGAAAATGAATGAACTGCAGCTAAAATATTATGTTAATTTTTCACATGGTCTAGTCCTTTCCCTACCCACCCACCCTAATATTCTTAAGAGGGTCTCTTCTCCAGACTTCAGAGAGTAGCTGGAAGCGGGGAGGCAAAAAAGGTCCTCCTTTCCTTCCACTCTGCAGTTTTAATCTGAAACCTTAGATACACTACTGCGCCCAGAGCTGCCCAGAGCTCAGAAACTGCTCGTGCTAATGAAATTCCCTGTCACAAAATGTGCCTAGAACAATGGGAGTTTCGAACACTGCGTAGACGGTGTTAAATAAAACTTGCACCAGCAAATCCAGTGTGAGAGTTGACAATCTTTCCAACTACTATAGTACCTTTTAACATTTCTTAAAACCACCCCTTTGGCCCATACAGGGATTTACAGCTTTATTAATCAGTTCAATAGTCAAAGACGTGATAATATGTGCTGAGTTTATACATGTGACTAACACTAACTCCACAGTATCAAGTTCTGCACGTATATATGCTTTTAAATGTATACAAATGGTGTCCCTCATAACTAACATGAAAATGATACATCCACATCAATATATTCAGCAATCCTAACCCAATCAACTATACTCCCCGCACCCCAGCACTCTCAGTGGCAAGATTTTATTCAGCACATTTTATCAGTTAAGTTTTTTTAACATAGGATGACAAATGGTCGCGCACGCACACCTTTCCAAAATTCCCACTGTAGAGAAGCTGGGTCAAAAAATGATGGGGCTAGAACTTAGAAAAACAAACTTCAGGATAGGGCTTTAACCATGTTGAGACCATTTGCTTATCTCCACTGCATCACTGATTTTCATTTGTGCCACTAAGGAAATAACTAAATTGAGTGTCACTAGCCATAGATCAGATTCTCTTGCTACTATCCTGGACCAAGGACAGGTATTTTGGTTTACAGCACCGGCACTATTTCCAGCATAAGTAGATCCTTTGTATCACAAAATCACATTCAAGGATAGAACATTTAAAAATATGGATTGTCTCTCTAGTAACCCTTAATATCCCTCCACTAGAATATTCATGGTTGACTTCTATTCACAGAATTCTCAAATTCCCCACAACTCCCTCATCCCTCTAACTTTTGTGTTTCTTTACATCCAGTTAACTACCACAGAAATGACTCACAGAAACAACATAATCCAGACCAGACACTCCAGTCACTCCTGGGGAACCAATTTTATAGTCTAAAAAATTGTTTTGTCGGATGGGAACGGTAGGTGATTCAGCATGTTATAATTAAACAGAAGTATCTCTCCTCTGTCTCTGTCTCGATAACACTCATTGAAACCATAGATCTGGTTTGCTTTAGGAACAACTCAATTACACAGCTGTAATTAACAAATATTTACTGACACTTTTCTATGTGATTTATTTGAAAACAAGAGTTTTCAAATAAATTGTAAAATAGATTTGTAAAAGAGCACCACAAGACCACCATACATTAGCAAAATCAAACTCAGTTTCTGATGTTTTAGGAAGATGAGAAAGCTAACTGTTTCTATTACACAATAGTTTTTAAAACAGGATCACAGGAGCCTTCATCCCATGAGGAACTGTTACAAATACATGAGAGATTTTCAGGATTCATACACTTCATTTCCAACAGAAATTTCCTTTAAGTACAAGAACACATAACTTTTGGTTGACTCTTCAAAGAGACCAAAAAAAGATTAACCAATTTTAAAATAATCATGTTACTAACTTCTTTTAATCTCTTAATGCAAAATAGCTGCAAACTAAAATTTATCAAGGTATTTTCAAATCTTCCATTCACTTACATTTTATGTCTTTTTATTTAGATACTGCAAATTCACTTTTTATGTTCTTAATATTAAATATTTTAGCCCACAAATTAACTTTTTTCCCCAAATAGGAGAACAAGAACATTTTACACCAGTTGCTACATTACTGCTATATTTCCCCATGTATATGCTGCGAGTTTATAAAA
Source organism: Podarcis filfolensis (assembly GCF_964270895.1). Taxonomy (NCBI): domain Eukaryota; kingdom Metazoa; phylum Chordata; class Lepidosauria; order Squamata; family Lacertidae; genus Podarcis; species Podarcis filfolensis. The sequence goes on along the minus strand of NC_139608.1, from coordinate 38,178,926 downwards.
GTAAACTTTATCAGTTCTGTTCTACAGGAAGGCACAACATGATATTACTGCAAACTTTCCATTCAGGGTGTGCAACTAAATCAAAATCAGTGCTTAATGTAAAACACTTGTGTAAATTTTTCCATTCCAATAATAATTATACTTAGAAAGCTTCTAATTCATAAAAGTTCCTTAAACAAACTGGATTATTTTTTCATCAAATTAAATGTTCTGTAAAACATCTGGATTTAAAACGCATTTTGAGGAGAATTATTTTATTTACCATTTCTGCACAAAACAATAGAAGCAGAAAACAACAACATGAACAGGGCACTTCCCTAAAACATTTGCACCCCAAGCACTGAAAACTGGCAATATTGATTTCATGAAATATATTAAGAGCCTTTTGTCAGCCTCTGGCCCCACGCCCCCAGAATTGTCATATGGCAGACACCATTTTCAAAGCTACCTCTGCCTGAGAGTCCTAGCTTGCTTGCTCACTAAGAAATAAAGAGAGGAGAGAGAGGCCCCAGAACACAATGCAGATTAGCAAATCCAGATTGAATCCTCACATTCTTGCTACTTTCTGAAAACTTTGTTTTCTACTGCAAGAGTGGAAAGAATGAGGCGCTTCTATACACCAAGGCAAAGCTATATAACCCACTTAAATACACCATATCTGCAGCCTACTCTCTCTTGCAAATCCTAAGCATGTTTAACTGGAAATACGCCTCACTGGCTTTAACTGTAGAGACCTAATCTGCTACAAAATACACACACATACCAAAATGTGGCACTTTACAAATGGACGTATTTATTGTGACATAAGCTTTTGTGGGTCAGAGTACACTTTGGCTCTTGGGTGTTATTTTTTTACTGATCTGGATGGAACAGACATTTTAAAAAGTTTAAGACAGTAGGCTTAAATCCAAATGGATTTGAGCAGAAATTAATTTAAGTTTAAAACATGGCATCGAGAGTAGCTTGAGGTATCATACAAAGCAGGTTTCCTTAACAAGTTATATTTTGATCAGACAGGTAAATACACACACTTGTGAATTTAAACATTCAGTCCAAACCTGACCATGAATCCCACCAAACAATAGCGAAAAATGACTCCTCGTTACAAAATCTAACCATTTTTTTAAAAAAAGAAAATCCTCAAGCTGTGTTTAACTTACCATGGTGTGAAAGGCACTTATTGTTTATTAATATAAACATTTTTGCATTCTAATTAAAGATGACCATATCTTGACATCTGATCTGGAAAGTTGTCCCAGAACCATCTCCATGTCTACACACATCCAACTTTCCCAACAAAGCCCATGAAAACATTTAGAAAGCTAACTGTGTTGGAGCTGTTTGATGCATACCTAGATCTGACTGAATTCGGAGATGGACGTGCATTCAGCTTCTGAGAATTTAACCTTAAGGAGCATTGTAATAGTCCAACTGAAACATATAGATAGCTCCCATTCTCCAAATAGATTACAACTAATTATAGGACAATTAACCTTCAGAATCCTTAGGCATGACAGGCAGGTGAAAGGGTATTAGAACATAATTTTATTAATTTGTCTCCCTTGTTTCAACTCCCCCCAATGTTAATAATATCAAAGAATTTGCCATTCTCGTGCCTTTTTTTTTTTTTGCATAGTAAAAAGTTAAAACAAGTGTTGTGTTAGAAAAACAGAACTAATTGGGTGAAAAGCTGCTAATCATATGACACTAAATATTTGCACCAGTCTAACTACCTGAAATCATGTTCTGCAAATAGCAATCAGAATATCCAATCCTAAACTTGTTTACTTGCTGGTGTAGCAAATATTTGGAACTGACCACAGAGTGACAAGCTTCTGCCACTTATGCATTTAAAAAGAAAATAATCAAAATTTTCTGATGCATTCCTAATCCAGTGCCTACTTATTTGGGAGTAAGCTCCACTGAAGAGAGACAACTCAAATGTAAGAATGAGCATGCACAGAATTGCATTAGCTTGGCTTTCTTTATCTAGCATTCAACACTTTTAGGAGTGAACAGTGCTTTTTTTCTTTAAAAATGTTTAGGGGAACTCTAATTTTCACTCAAGAAAAATCACCATTTTATAGTTCAAATTGGGAAAAATTAATACAATAAATGGACAAAAGTACAAAGATTCACAAAATGTTTAGGGGTATGCATACCCCTGCGTACCCCCAGGGGAAAAAGAAGGACTGGGAGTGAGGATTTATCAGTGAGAAGTATACTCTGTACACGAAGAACTGTTACCAATTTAACACCTACCAACAACACTGTGATCAAACAGTTTATTTCCATATAGCACATGACAAAATTAGGACGTTACATTTAGTTATGTGGAAAATAATAAAAACACTGGGGTACAAATGTCAGTATGAAGTCTAGAATTTCTAAGCAGCTGTTGCAAATCAGTGTTTTTGCTGCTACAGACTAACACCAAGAATGCAGCTTACATGTAATCTCACAATAGTATTTCATTTAATGGTAAGGCATTTCTCATGTTCTGAAGCTACTCATACAAATGATCTGAGTAACAAGTTCCGGACTGCACAAGTTTTCTCACATTAAATATTCTCTCCACTTGATTATCACACTACCAAAATTCTATACAAATATTTCAAACACAACATTTCTCATATTTCTGCACTATTTATTTTAAACTTTGGAGTAGTTTCTTTTAACTAAAGGCATCTATAGGGAATTCCCTACAGTACTTCTTTTCAAACACCAGTTTTAACTTCAGTTTTTTAATCCTAAAACTAAACTGTGCATTTTGAGAAATTAACATGCCAAAGCTATTTCTTAGACAGAACCTCAAAAATATGTCTAGAGCCTGCACACTACTCAGGAAGTCAATAAATGTCTCTACACGCTCAGGAACTGCATGTTCACTGCATCCCTCCCAAATGCAAAGGAAATTTTACTACTCTGATGCAAAGCAGGTATGAAGTCAGAGCCTTCAACAATAATGGGTATTGGTTTAACTAATTTTCCCGTGTACTACAAAGGCTTGCTACACTGCTTGTGATGAAGAATGACACTTGCAGGAGAGGAAAGGAAAGGAAAAAAGAGAAAGGCCACAAGCACAAGCCTTCACCCATTATGTCAGAGATTTGGAAACAGTCCGCAGCAGAACTTATGTGCTTATGTGTTAGACAGCTGCAGTGGTAAAAGAACAGTTGCTTATGCAGCAATATTCATAAAGCAAATTGGAATTCTACAGATCAGGAGCACCATACTTTATGCATTATAATAACCTAAAATACCACAACTTTTTAAATGTGCTTTGCATGGTAAGAGAAAACCCTCAGATGAGGAAATACTACACAGCAATCAGAACAAAGACTAAATCAGAAGGCAACATTAACACCCCATATAAAATCACACACCTTCATGGATTACTGCCTTGTCTGCGAAGGGGCCTGAATAACTCCAAGAGGCTATGAGCCATGCCGTTCAGGGCCACCCAAGATGGACAGGTCATAGCTGAGAGTTTAGACTAAATGTGATCCACCTGGAGAAGGAACTGGCAATCCACTCCAGTATTTTGCCAAGCAAACTCCATGGACATAAAAAAGGAGAAGCTTTTAGAAGAAAGTGAGGGTTTCCAAGGCATGCTCTGGTTCATGGGGTCACAGAGAGTCGAACACGACTAAGATGACTAAACAACAACAACATAAAATCACACTTCTGCCATGGATCCATAAAAAGCCCAAACTACTCCAAAGGAGTACAGGTCACACAGGTTGTGTGGTAAGGTCCTTTGGCAACAAAGATCTCCCATCTCTGGAGTGTGAGGTAGGTGAAGCTTGAAAGTTAAGGAGTAGCTTTTAACACTTCTTTAGCTCTGAATACAAACCAAGAGTCACAGGGCATGCCATGGGCTTGCTCATTTTCAGTTAACTTTTGGCTGGTCAAAATAGGAACACTAAATGAATTGCTAAAAATGTTAGCCTGCATAATGGCTGCAGTCCTAGGCATGTTTACTTTAATGCAAACCTCCCTGCCCCCCCCCCAAAAAACCCCATCAACTAGGGTTTTACTTCCAGGCAGTTGTGTGCAGGATTGTACTATAAATGGATTCTCAAGACGTCACAGGAAGCCTTTTGTTAAGGCATCATGACATTTCAAAGAAATTATCAAGTTGCTGAATTGAAAACAATTCTTCACAACCGAATCCATACCGGAGGAAACACTTGATGGTTTCAAGAATGAAAACAACTCAAAAGCACCAAAAAGAGAGAGAGGCAAACATGCAGCTAGCTACTCAACAACATACCGCACCACAGCCTAAACTTAAGTGACGCAACCTCGCTCTGCTTCTGGGTCATATGAGTAAATCGACTGTAGTAAACAAAAGAACATGAAAGTACTTACCTTAATTTTTTAGGGACAGAATAATCCACTTCCATGACTTTGCCATGCAACTCCGCTTTACCTTAAAAGTGGGGAAAAGAAAAAGAAATGTGGAAGCGTTGTGGTGCTCAGAAACGAAACTCGACTAGAGCTGAGGGAGGGTGGCACACTTCTTGATTCGCCACAGTCCACGGCAGAGCGAGGATTGTGGGGAACGTAGCATCAGGCATCAGTTTTGGGGTGAGAACTCCTTGAAAGTAAGTTCCAGCTCTGAAAGGATTTTAAGCACTTTGTGAGGGAAGTGTCTATATTCGGGGGGGGGGGCACAGACTCCTTTTGCCCAAAGGAATTACCCCTCCCTCTGCCTGTGAAACCATCCTTTTGACCTATTCCTTGGCTCAGTCCTTTTGATCTGAAAGTTGGGAGCGTTCACATGAACACGCACTCCGAGGCGGGAGAATACTGCGCGTCCGGCTCCAGTACCGCCCCCTCAGCTCGAAGCCTTCTACCCCACACTGTTCGTATGAATGCCCCGCGAACTACCGAGGAGCTCATCCCCACGCCGAAGGGCTCTTGCGTGGGTGAGCTCGCCCTGTCTGATCTTCCTGCCCCCCGATTCCACCCAAGAAACGGCCCAGCCGCGCGCATCAGCGAAGGGCCATCCGGACTGCGCGCTGCTCTCCGGCCGGCCTTTCCCGGCGGTTTCCAGCCCGGCCCACTGAATCCCGGTGGCCGGGCTCCCTCCCGGGGCTGGGCCAATCCCCCCCTCCGGCTGCTCCGGCCTTGGCTCGGCTCACTCGCGGCGCAGCTGCCGGCCCCAGGGCTGCGCGTCGCTCGGGCCCCCAGGCACGTCTCGAGCTCTTTGCTCCGGGTCCCCGTCGAGTTGGGACAGGGCACCTCGTAGAAAGGTGCCCGAGATCTAGTGGGTGCCACGAGAGCTGGAGGGAGCCGTCCCCAGCGCCCGGGAGCCGCTCAATAAAATCGGAGAAAAAAATCAGCGAAAAATCCCTCCCTCGCCCGCCGGGCCGCTCGCCGGAGCGCAGCGCGCGCGCGGGGCGAACGGAAAGGGGCGCACGGGGCGCGGGGACCGGCTCGCAGGCTCCCAAGGAAGCATCGCCCTCCGAGGGGAAGAGAGAACCCCGTCGGTCGGCAGGGACCCCCGATCGCCGGAGGTGGTCTGGGTCAAGCGGGGAGCCCCTTCGCCGCCACCGACTCCCGCCCGAGCGGGGATTCCCCTGGCCGCGCAAGCTGCCTCGCGGGCTCCGAGGGGCCTCGACCAACCCGGGGGAAGGAAGGGACGGCAGCCGAGGGTAGTGGGGGGAGCAAAGTAAGCGGTCTCCTCGCACGCCCCCCTGACCAACGCGGAGCGCCGCGCCTGCAGGCTTACCGGAGAGGGTCTCGATGGCGCGGATGGCCCAGTTCTGGTCCGGGTAGTCCACGAAGGCGTAGCCGGACTTGAGCAGGACCTGCCCGGTGAGGGGCAGCTTCCTGTCGCCGAAGAGCTGCCGGAGCTCCTCGGCAGTCACGGCCGGGCTCAGGTTGCCGATGTAGAGCTTGTTCATCGTCCGCCTCTTCGGGACGGGGGGAGGGACCGAGCGAAGCCGAGGCCGCCGCCGCGGCCGCCCCCTCCTGCTCGCCGGCCGCCCACCTACCTAGCGGAGCCACCCAAGCCACTACCTCCCCGCCAGCCGGCCCGGCCCAGCGCGCTCCTCCAGCCGCTCTCAACAGCGCCCCGCAGCCGGGCGGGCAGCGAGCGAGAGAACGCGCGGGCGGCGGGCGGGCGGAGCCCAGCCTAGCCCAGCCCCACGCGGACCTTCCTCCGAGCTCCGGGTCGCTGGGGCCCGCGTCTCCCACTCCCGGGACCGGCAGGAGGCAGCGCGTCTGGTGCAGACCTGGCCCGGGCGCCCGCCGAGAGATGGATGGAGCGGCGCGCTGGGCGAGCCGAGCCGAGTGCCAAGCAAGCGCCGCCCCCTCGCTCCTCTCCTCTTCGCCCGGAGCACGTGGCCACGTGCCGCGCGGGGATGCAGCCCCGGAGCCGAGCGGGCGAAGCCTTCGCTCCCGCCTGGAGACTCCGCGCGCCTCTCGGCGGACGGAGGCGGCAGCAAGAAGAAGTCCTGGCCCACGCCGAGGCCGGCGGTCCCGGACAAGCCCTCTTCCCGGCAGCGGCGGGGGCGCTGGAGTTGCAAGAAGAAGCGATGCTTTTTCAGGTCATTCATGAGCCAGATCGTAAAAGAGCCCCAGATGATGATGATGATGATGATAGTAATGATGGTGATCTAAAACAACTGGCAACTTTTTTTGCGCGCGCGCTCGCTGGGTGCGCATGAGCGCAGGGCGACTTAGTTTTACCCAATCATAGGACAAGCGGGTCATGTTTACGTGCGGGTGTGTTTATTAAGTCTGAATGCCCCTGGAGGGCAAGGAAAATCCTTGTTTACTTTCTCTGCTTGGACAGGATTCTGAAAGCGAGCGCGACTTTCCCCGTAGCCCACGTTTCTCCGCTGGGTTTGAGTGAGATTTCTCTCGCGCGCTCTCTGCCTGTGTGTCTCTGTCTCTGTCGGCGATTATAGCCTATCAGAAAAGGCGAAGGATCGCTGTCCTGCGGGCAAGCCGCGCTCTACCTCCTGCTCGCCCACTTCCGGATTCACACGGCCCCGTCCAGGTCCAGGGATTCCCAGCTCCGCGTTCAAAGCCCCGCTCGCTCTTTGGAGGGAAGACTGGGACGATTTATTAGAACGAAGGTGTTTGGGCTGCAGTGAAACCGGAGTCAGTGCGATTTTGAGAGCCTGCTTAAACACTACCGTCTCGATCCCATGCGGCGTTTACTCGGGAGCAGTTTCTGTTGACTTCCATTGGAAGATGCGCTCAGGATGGTGGCGCGACTGTGTTGAAAGTATCCTGACCGAGATACAAGGGCGTCAGCTGGGGAAATAAGAGCAGCGTTGTGAAGAAGATGCCCACCCCCCCCTCTCAAGACGGCGGTGGCGCCTGGCTATCCAGTCTGTGAATGAGCAGTGGCAGAAGAAGCACGATGATGGCCACGTGTAGGGGAGAGGGGCTCTAGTTCAGTGAGGGGGGAGGGCATCTGCTTTGCTAGCAAAAGGCCCCAGGTTCAATGTCCGGGCAGGGCAGGGAAAGTGATCTGCGTGAAAAACCCTGGAGAGCTGCTGCTGGTCAGTACTGACGATCCGTGGCTAGAATGGGCAGACTGGAGTTTCCATTTCCCCTTTGCAGAAGGCTCAGCAGTCCTGTCTGCTGTGAAGCCCCTCTGTCACAACTACCCCTCGGTGGGGGAGACGCTTCCCCTGAATTTCTTGGCTGGGTAAATAAAAGCAACGCGGCGGCGCGTTCCGCCCACCTTTAAAGATGTTCGTGGCGACGTCACGGGCGGATCCGCTGCACGGACCATCTCCTTCCCGTTATTCATGTCTGTCGGGATTAGCCACAAGGTGCTCGGAAGAGGAGCCAAAGTTAGAGGCATCGTTGGCGAGGAGAGAGGAGGGCTCAACGAAGTTCTTCTGCGCAGGCTCCGAAAGATGAATGGAAGATGCGATGCGCCTCGTCGTGTTTCTGTGCATTTCCCATTCATCCCGAGTGAGCTTGTGAAAGACATCTTTCACAGCCCAAGGGGATTGTGTTATGATGCTGAAGTTGGTTCTTGGCTCCAAACGCTCTGTTAGGGCCAAGAGAGTAGATTGCACGTATTTCCCAGGCAGCTTAGGCTTGGGCTATTTTATTTTATTTTTTTACTTTTTTAAGAAACCTCCCCCTCCCCTCTTCTTTTTCAAAACATTTTTCAAAAATACATTTTATGCTGCGGAAAAATTGGATCTGCCCACTGAGCAGACATGGTCTTGGAATCATGGATGAGTCAGAGTTGAGCCCCCCCCCTCCACAAATAATAAACAATACTTTTTAAACCAAGAAACAATTGGACTATATTTTCAGTTATATATATAGACTGAAATCACAAGACTAATAACTAAGTGCTCATTGCCTCTAGCTACTTATTAATCAGAAATATTTAATTTATTTTGACCCTTGTCTAGATAACAGAAAAGGATATTTAAATAAAATAATATTGCATTAAAAAAATTAAGGCTAACTGGATTTACTGAAACATCCCAAAGAAAGTGTTTATCTACTGCAGAGCTTTCCAAACTTTTCATGTTGGTGATATACTTCTTAGACATGCATAATTTTGCAACACAGTAAATCAGTTTTACTAGCAAGTTGGAGGTTAAACTAACCCATTTCCAGCCCCGGGAGGAATGTGGGGAGCATTCATGCGACACACCTACACACTACAGCAGATACACTAATGTGTCGCGAAACACAGTTTGGAAAGCTCTGGTCTATTGACTGTTGCATTAATGGCTCACCTTTTCGCCAAAGGAGCACAAGGTGTCATACATGGCTCTCCCCCTCTCAATATCATCCCTTTATTTGTTTGTTAGACAAATAGAAAAGACCAACTCTGCATTTTGTAAGGATCTTAAGAGGGACTGCAAGAGACACTTTGCAGATAATGAGCAATGCCATCCTCTGCATACTTATTCAAAAGTCAGTACTTTGTTCAACAGGCTATATTTATTCCCTTGTAAATTTGAATAGGATTGCAGCCCTATTGAAAGTGTGACACTGCTATTGCTTTTTGGTATTCCCCACCACCACTAATGAACCAACATGGTTACCTGATTTTTATTTTTATTTTGTCTTTACATGTGTGTTAACAAAGTTTGTATGCATTGTATTTAACGCCTTGTTTTTCAACCAAAATCAGCTTCTGAAATCGCTTAGAACAAAAGGAGGCTGCAAAGTGAAAATGCTAAATTGCAAATTGTCAAGAGGTTCAGTGCTATCACCTGTGGCTTGTGTAGGACAAAGGTTTTCTTAAAATTACGCTACATGTTTGGGAGGAAGCATGCACAGACAACCCACAAGTAGCACTGGAGAAGGTTTGAATACCACTGTGTGGAATAGAGCTGTCATAGTGTCACCAGACCAGAAGACTCCAAACAAGTGAGGCACCTTGCTTCTTGCATGAGAGAATCAACTGTTAAGCAAAGGAGAGGGCCAAAGACCCAAGGACAAGTGGGACTCACAGCAGACATCTCACAGAGCTAACCCTGGCTCCCATCTGGTAGCTCAGTGGAAGAAGAGCCCTCAAATTGGAAAAAGGCGACTGCAATTCAAGCCTTGTCATGTGGGAAACTTTAGGTTGATGTCCGCAAGGCAAGACACTGCTGCAGAAGATGACCAGCTCAGAGGCTTCCAAGTAGCTCCACACAGTGACCATCAAACAAAACTAGTCTAGATGTGGCACAGGACCATTAGCACCAGAATGTATCTGGCCTGGCACAGCCCCAGGGGCAGCTTACATCACTGCTGCCATATACTATGGAGAAGAACTGGGCAGCTCCAGGAGAGGAGCACTTGTAAAAGATTCACTCTAGTTGGCTTCTATATGTGGGGTGTTGTACGGGAGGTGAGCTACTGATGAAATATTCCTTTATTCCCACCAGCCCAGTTTACTCCTGGAAAAACTATAATAAAGCAGATTTTCTCTTAAAGGGTTACAGCTGTTTCTAGGAAATCCATCCAGTCCACAACTTTTTCCTCCATATTCAGAAGTACATTATGTTGCATTCATACTTGCTTGGGTCAATATTCCACAACATATTTTCATTTAATATATACCAGTATACAGTATATATATTGCAGTTCACTATGGGAACAAGTATGGTCTATAATGACTAACACACGCTCTGCAGGATTTCAGACAGGGTTCTTTCCTAGCTCTACTTGGAGATTGTAGAGATTTAACCAGGGACCTTGTGCATGCAAAGCATCCCCTGTAGTTCTCTGCTAACTTGCTAACTGCTGCCACATTCCCAAAATTTCTCCAGTCTCTTTTCTAAGTATGGCTTTGAGCTACACAATATTTCGGCTAATTCCTCTTTTTATGTGTGACTGATTAGTCATGAAACCTATGTGATTCAACTTGGGCTACAAACACTTCAGGTTACAGACTCTGCTAACCTGGAAGTAGTACCTTGGGTTAAGAACTTTGCCCCCGGAGAACAGAAATCGCACGCCGGCAGCGCAGTGGCGGTGGGAGGCCCTATTAGCTAAAGTGCTACTTCAGGTTAAGAAAGGACCTCTGGAATGAATTAAGTTTGTAACCTGAGGTGCAGTGGTGCCTCGGGTTAAGAACTTAATTCATTCCGGAGGTCCGTTCTTAACCTGAAACTGCTTTTAACCTGAGGTACCACTTTAGCTAATGGGGCCTCGCGCTGCCGCTGCGCGATTTCTGTTCTCATCCTGAAGCAAAGTTCTTAACCCAAGGTACTGTTTCTGGGTTAGCAGAGTCTGTAACCTGAAACGTCTGAAACCTGAGGTACCACTGTACTACTGTACTGGGCAATTCTTCCAAGGTTGGTTTTGGTCCCAGCACTCTCTAGGCAGAGACTCCTCCTTGGCTATTAAATCACAGAGTTGGTAAGTCTCTTTTTCTGCTACAGTGAGCTCAAGTCACTCTAGGAGTGACTGCCAGACTACAGCTGCCAGACTCATGAAACACCACAAGAGTGCGCTGTGTGAACATGAAATCTATGTGCTGCTAGCATTCTAGTGCATGCAAATAGTCACCCAACTAGCACTGCACATTGCACATAGCATTTCCACACTTTGCAAAAAGGTAGAGAAATTGCAGGTGATAATGGTACACTTATTGCAGAGGTAGGCAGAAGATAGATTAGGATGTGCGCTCACCCCACCCTTTCCCCCTTCAAATTATGACAGCTGAAATGAAGCATGATTGGGATGATTAGGAACTGAACTTCGTGTGGAAGGACTGTGAGCTCAGTTCAGTTCCAGTAATCAAAATAAATTCTTGTCCTCAAACTCAGACAGGTGCTCAGGGCAACACCTTTCAGCATGATAACCACCGATGATTGACGTAGGTGTGGTCCCGCCTACGTGGGTGGGGGGAGATAAAGCTCTCTGGCCCATCAGAAAGGGTTCTCACCCCTGATCTCCAAGAAGAACAGGAACAGCAAGGTGCTCTAAAAAAGCTGCCCAATATATACAGTAGATGCTGAAGATCTTGCATGTTGCTGAATCCACGTATTAGATCAGGATAGGAAGACAGCTAAAAATGTGAGCTGCTGAAAATATTGGGGATGTACCAGCCACGTAAGCTCTGGAAATTAATTGTGGCCCATCTATTTCACTGCAACAGTGAAATGATAGAACCCATGATAGAAGTAGATGGTTTTTGGAATTCTGCAGCTGATTATGAAGCTTACAAATGGGACCTGAAAATCTAGCAGTGTTCAGTGCTGCTTTCAGTGTTCCAGTTAGCCATTCATACTTTCTTTCAGTAAATTGTTCCCCTGCCCCTTGTCCCATCCAAGTCAGCATTTTATGATCGCCAAGCATGCCCAGTTCTCACTTAGCTGTTTCTGCAGTCTCTTCTCCTTTTATCTCTCCCCCTTTTTGTGCTTTGGCAACCTTGGTGTTCCCCAAGCCTCTTGGTATTTCACTCCATAGATGATTCTGTTTTGGCTGCATAAGCAACAAGACTCACCTGTGAATGCCAAAGTAGACAGAAGGGTGTAACTTTAGGAACTGATGCCTATGTTCATTGTTTTCCTCTTCCCTGAGGTGCATGGGATGTTAGGGGAGGGGCAGTACCTCTGGGACGCAGGTGGCGCTGAGGTCTAAACTACTGAGCCTCTTGGGCTTGCTGATCGGAAGGTCAGCAGTTCGAATCTGCGTGTCGGGGTGAGCTTCCATTGCTCTGTCCCAACTTCTGCCCACCTAGCAGTTTGAAAGCACACCAGTGCAAGTAGATAAATAGATATCGCTGTGGCAGGAAGGTAAATGACATTCCTGTGTGCTCTGGTTTCCGTCAGTGTTCCGTTGTGTCAGAAGTGATTCAGTCATGCTGGGCCACATGACTGTGGACAAATGTCAGCTCCCTTGGCCTGAAGTGAGACGAGTGCCGCACCCCAGTCGCCTTTGATTGGACTTAACTGTCCAGGGATCCTTTACCTTTTAAACCTTCAGTACCTCTGGGGCAGTTTCTCCCCCTTTGGTCCTCACCCTGCACGCATCTCTCACCTGTGGCGCCTAGTAACAACAGCGGCCATACCCCAGGAACAGCTTTGACTGGCTGGCTAAATCAGGTGAGGGTAGCGGATGGGTCTCAGACCCTTTGTGAGTTAAGGACTTCCTCTGCATGGAAAGATAGGCTCTGGTGGATTGAGCGGACGTGACCAATAGTGGGTTCTGTGGTCAAGGAGGTGGTTTCAGCACACGCTGTAGAAGGAAGTGAGGAACAGGTGAGGTTCTTTACCCTGGGAAGGTAGCCCATCTAGAAGGAAAACTGATCCTATACCTCCACTGCCTTGTGGGATATCCTTGGGAGAAACTGCTGAGGCGTAAACCTTACCCAAATCCAGAGTGTAGTCCCTTAGATGGTTGGCTTCTTGTATGTCTGCTTCTGGCAACTCCTGCAGCCAAGCTGGTATCAAACATATTGTTCTGCTTTCCTTTGGACCACCTCAGCAAGGCTGAGATGTAGGTCTTACCATCTGGGCAGCCCAGGACCTCCATACATGCTGCCCGGGCTTGTACCCTAGGGAGGTCACTTTGGTGCTGCTAAAAAAGCGGTTTGACTTCACCCCTGGAAGCACACTCCTGTCTCATGAGACAGATGCCAACAAATGTCCTCTTCCCTCCAAACCCATTTTTCCTTTTGTATACCTTCTTTAGGATTCTAAACGTGTGGGCTGGAATATATACATTTTTAATCTGTGTACAGTGCTTAATACGCTTTAGGCACGTTATAAGTGATAAAAAAACAGGCCTTAACAACTGCTACATCAGTTTTGGGATCACAACTCCTTTTGGAGGTGAAGCAGCAGCAAAGTGTAGGGCCTAACATGCATACCCAGTGAGTTTTTGCTTGGGTGTGCATATGGAAGATCTTGCAAGTGGGCACTTTTAGTTTCAAAAATGCTGCTGTAGAGTACGAAGAAACATTTGTGCTGTATTCAATGTTTTATGTAGCACTGCCTCCACCTCTACTGGGTAAGTGGTTGTCAACCATTTGTCTTCATAGGACAATAGCTCTGCAGTATTATTTCTGGGTAGTTTGGATTGCATCCATGCTGGTGAATGTAAGGGCAAAGTGTCCTCTTCATGCTCTGCTGCAAAGCCTGGGCAGGCCTAGGGAGGCTATTACGTCTTGACAATATTAATACAGAACGCCAATCAAGAATTAGCTTCCTTGATTGTAGGGGTTTGCTGGACATTGTGTAGTCAGTACCTCTACTGCCTGATGGGCCCACTCTCAATTTGTTTCATCAGCTTTCATGCACGCTGAGTAAAGTGGGCTGTAGAGGCAACAGGTTTATATATGGCAACTGGCACACACATCAATGATATTATGGGGTTATGGTAGTTTTCACAAAAAGCATGGTGTCCCTCGGTGCTTGGGGGCTTCAGCTGCACAACAGAGTTGTTAACAGAACAGCATCCTTACGATTCTCATGAAGCCTGTCAAATAACCAGAAGGCAACTTGACATAGTACAGTATCAACTTGCCTAGAGCAATGGGAGATTACAAGCTCATCTTTAAAGTTAAATAAAACCCCTTTTTGTTCACTCCAGGGAATATTTAATTGCCTTTGATTTCTAGAGTCAGACCCCATATTCATTGAACCAATCTTGTCTTGACAGTTATGGCTCAGGTTTTTTAAGCTGTCTGCTTAGCAGGGCCCAACTGCTGCTTGATCTTTTTACGATTAGAATGGGGAGAGAATGAGTCTGAAATAACCTGAGTAACGCTACTGTCACCTACATGGATGACCCTTCTACATCTAATTCAACTGATGTATGCATGAAAGTTGAAGACCACTCTAGTAGGTTACATGCTCTTGAGAAGGTAAAAAAGGTAAAGGACCCCTGACAGTTAAGTCCAGTCGCGAACGACTCTGGGGTTGTGGCGCTCATCTCGCTTTACTGCCCAAGGGAGCAGACGTTTGTCCGCAAACAGTTTTTCCAGATCATGTGGCCAGCATGACTAAGCTGCTTCTGGCGAAACCAGAGCAGCGCACAGAAATGCCATTTACCTTCCCGCTGGAGTGGTACCTATTTATCTACTTGCACTTTTGGGCGTGCTTTTGAAGTGCTAGGTTGGCAGGAGCTGGGACCGAGCAACAGGAGCTCACCCGTCACGGGGATTCGAACCACCTACCTTCCGATCGGCAAGCCCTAGGCTCAGTGGTTTAGGCAACAGCACCACCCGAGTCCTTCAGCTCTTGAGAAAGCTGTGCCAAATCATGTAAGGAGAAAAGCAAATAATACTTGAGAGCTGGTGATTCTGTGTACAGTCAAACCTCAGTTCCCGAATGCCTCCATTATCGTACATTTTGGCTCCTAAATGTCGAAAACCTGGAAGTAAATGCTCCAGTTTTTGAACATTTTTTGGAAGCCAAACGTCCAACGTGGCTTCCGCTTGAGTGCAGGAAGCTATTGCAACCAATCGGAAGCCACACCTAGATTGTCGAACATTTCGAAAGCCAAACAGGCTTCCAGAACAGATTACGTTCGACAATCGAGGTTTGACTGTATTATTTTTATTCAGTCAGTCAGAAGATCAGGCCTGTTTTAAAATTGGCCAGCTTTACCACACAATAAACATGTTAACTGCTGACCACAAACCAACTAGAACTCCTGTGATGTAACCTTTTGTGGACCAGAACCAACTACCACATCTACGATGTATATCCTCAGTTGCATATTCCCCGACAGACATAACAGGCGAAGTGCACTGACACTTAAAGAACCTGTAATGTGAGTGGTTCTAGTTCACATAAATCTTATGCCACAGTAAGTCTTGTCTTAATGTGTCACATAGCTTTTAAATTACATCTCTGGATACTGCAATTAGGTATGCATCTAGTCCCCCCTGCCCCAATGGAGAAGAGTTGGGCTGCTGGTTTAAAGTGTAAAGCTCATTCCCTATTGTTACAGATTCTTTAAACCCAGAATGTCATTCATCTACCATGTAAAAACAAAAGAAAAAGAGGGATGCCTATATAGCTAATGTTCTTACTAAGTATAACAAACAGATCACTTTATGAGATGACACTTAACCACCATGCCTTTAACATGGGCTGCATCCAAGATTTTAATTGTATAGCATTTATCGGGAGAGAAAAGTACTATGCGTTGAAAGCTAACTCACCTGGTAGTGAAACTGTCTTGTTTAGTTTTAAAAATAGGGCTTTGCAGTAAATTAAAACGCCAGCAGGCAAGTTATTTAAATGCCTGGTTCAGAGTTAAGAGTTTAACATTTCTCATGTTTAATTGTGTGCAACTCTCAAGCTCTCAGGAGCACATATTTGTTGTCACCCAGCAACTGGGTACTGAGAATGTCTAAAGTAGTTTCCTCAATTCTAAAAATTGATTTCAGAGGATAAGATGGGTGAGAAATGGAGATGAACCTATTTTACTGGGGCTTTTATTTTGTGTAATAAAGCTATACATTTGATAGCACTGAAATAAGAGCTCCCACATAAACAGGAGGATTCAAAATGAAGCACCTGTGAAATACACAATACACTATTACATGTTAAGTGTATGTGAACTATTAATGCAGCTTTTAAAAACTGATGAGCTTGAAGTCGTCCCCCCGCCAACATATCCTTAAATACAACACAAGAACTGTTTAGTCAGCTTTGCTCCTAGGGAAATAATTGCACATTAATGGACATGGAATGCAAACAATTTAGGGACTGTTTTGAAAACTGTTTTAACAACCGAATTTCCAGATCACCTTTATATCATAAAATACATGTTCCTTATCACAAGTTTCCAGCACTTACATCTGCTAATATGAAAAGCTTAACCTACTTACAGAAATAACAAGTTACAATGTGGATTTTTATTCATACTTCATATTACAGAAAGTATTTGAGAAAGGTTTGGGGTACAGAATTTTGGATACTGCTCTGAATTTGGTAAAGGTTTTATTCTTTCTCCGACTCAAACTTTGGCTAAGTAGGAGATATGGGCTTCAAAGTAAGTTAAAAAAAAACTTTATTATGCCACCATTTCAAAGCATATTACACAGGTTTTGTTCTTCAAAATACCTTGGAAACTGTAAAAAAAAACCAAAAACTGAACGAAGAACTTTGGACAATAGAAACCCTTCTGCAAAGTTCAGGCTAAAACACATGCAGAAGACATACTGTTCTCAAAACATAACTTTGAACAAAGCACAAACTACACAAATATGCAGAATGAAACAGCATTTTAAAACTTCACCAAAAGTAGTCTCCATAAAAGGTGTAAAAGTCACCTATTCACTAGGCACTATTAGACTTGAACAAAAGTAACAAAGTATTGTCCACAAGATTGCAATCTCAATGCACTGTCTGTAGCTACAAAGTTCTTTGTTTCACACTTCAATAGCGACCTGCAAGTAAAGAGATTGAGAGCTCCATTAGAAACCTGGGTGGGTTCCATTTCTGTATACTAAGTCTACATACACTGTTAATTCAAAAGCTGGACACTTGGGGGCAGCAGGAAAAAAAAATTCAATGATCACGAGTACTTCCCCATGTAAATTAACTGGCTTGGATCCAGACTTGCTCTTCGGGGAGTGGCAAGGTTCTTTCTGTTCAGGGAAGGGTGTCTGATATGGTGGTTCCTATTGGTGGGAGATGAGGTGATTTCCACCAATTCCCACACGTCATCCATGCTACTTTCCATTTTGTTCAGGGAAGTTCAATCCTCCAAGGCTATGGGTTTTTTTTTGGGGGGGGGGCTTCAGGAGGAATTGACAAGTGTTGCCTTCTCCCTTATGTAGCTAAAGCACTCTGTTTGCAGAATACTACTCAAAGAATCCAAGCTTAGATATTTTTTATTTTAATGGAAGTATTAGCTAAGTTTAGAAAAACTTAACTGCACAATATTAGTATATTTAACTTGTGACTTACGAGGTGAATAGGATCGAGACCGGGAGCGAGATCTGTAGCCCCCCCTGCTGTAATAGGGAGATGGAGATCTTCGCCTGCAGAGAATATAGCAATGATGATGGTTTAAGTTTACTTACACTACAGATGTTCATACACAACTTCTTCTAGTTTTGTCACCCGTACCCTTTGTATTTCATGCACACTAAGTATACCAACTAGCAGTGGCGTAGCGTGGGTTGTCAGCACCCGGGGCAAGGCAAGTAATTTGCGCCCCCTAACCCGTAGATTTTAGTAGGGGCAGAGAGCTGCGAGTGCGAGCGCCCCCCCCGATGTTGCACCCGGTGCGGCCGGCCCCCCCTGCACCCCCCACGCTACGCCACTGCCAACTAGATACCAGAACATGGACTTTACTGTGTTATACATTTGTTTTACAGTCCAACACTTACACAAGAAAAAACTGCATTAAAAAGTTAAAAACTAGTATATTCCGGTGCTCCCTTTCTAGTAAGAAATCTGCTTGTTCTTATGTCAAATATTAAAGCCATTGCAAATGCAGTCGGGATATTCAGATCATCCTTAATTAGCATGCCAATGAGACATACTGGTGAATGAACATGGAAACATTAAGACTGATCTATGCAATAGGGTTTTTTTTTTTTGTTTGCAAAAGCATCTCCATATGAGATAACTGTTTGTTTATATAATTTAAATTATACTATCATAGAGCATATCAAGATGGGATACATGTCTAAAACGAATGAATGAAATTTTAAAAAATACAAATAACCATTAAAGGTGCTGGTTAGTCATAGTAAAAATCAAGCAGCTGCAAAGGCTTGATGGCACAGAAATGTCTTAAGAGACTTGTTCTTGGAGTAAATTATCTGATAAATGTTAAGTCACTGTCATTTTTGAAGTTAATTTAAATCAGACAATATAGGGCATGCTACTACTATGGACCAGACAAAAATATATTCAAAATGAATGCAAGATCAATCTCTATCTCTATCTGAAGTTAGATTTTGACTTCTGGACTCAAATGTTCTGTGGCACACTTTCCCACTGAAGTCTTCCCAATGATTATACTTCCTCACTGATAATTCCTTAGTACAAACAATACTTTTCTAAATGTAAATCTTGACTACATTGAATGCTTATAAAAGGTGGGTGTTTCCAGAAGCTGTGCCGCTTAACAAATATTAACTTCCTCAGCATCAACCTGCTTTATTGGTTTTGGAGGTACCATTTCCCCAGGTTTTCTAAACATTACTCAAGCAGGTCATTTCAGCAATATTTGTGTATTTTTTAAAAATAAAAAGGCATTAAATCTTTTTGCAGCATACCTGTACATCTGATCCCTGTCTTGGGCACCTCGCCACCCTCCTCCTCCTCCGCCACCACCTCCTCCGCCACCACCTCCTCCTCTGCAAAGACAAAAGCAGAACCATTTTTTGCACTTTTATGTACTGAATTTCACAAATGATATTTGGGATTATTGGTCAAGTCACGTCTTACATGAAATACTTAAATGCTGTAACCATGTCAAAAAAAACCTCAAATGTCACATCAAGACTAGGATATTACAGATGCAGTAAATTTTCAACCTTGAAAATTGTTCCAGTCAGTCATTTCCTGGTAGTGGAGTACCAGTATGATGGAGAAATGTATTCACCAGTGCTTTTAAGCCCATATCTGGATATGGATGCCAATAGGATTTTGAAAGCAACAAGGACCGAAATAGACTGACATCGTCGGAACTCACAATTACAGATCAGAATAAAATGTCATACTTTAAAGCAGGGATGGGAAACATGTGACCCTCCAGATGTTGCTGGAATCTGATTCCCATTGTCCTTGACCATGGCCATGATGGCTGGGACTGACAGGAGTTGGGATCCATCATCACTGGAAGGGGGCAGCTTTCCCATCCCTGTTCTAAAGGATTCATGCAATCTCATTAAGTAATAATCGGCAAAAAGTAGACTTACCTGTATGATCTGCTATAATAGTCACGGTCATCATAGCCTCCTCTCTCAAAACCTCTGTCATAATAATCTCTCCGTCGGGAACTTCCACTGTAAGGAAACACACCATATATAGGCATATAACACAGGAAGTAAATACTGGGTGAAACATCTAGTAGGAAAGCAGAGGAGAGTGCATGCAAAGCATTTTTCACTGGTGTGCCAAATGCCATCTGGTCCCCTTCATCCATCTATTTCCAGATGCTCTGTATGAGACAGGGGGAGAAAGAGACCCTGCTTTGACAGGAATCCACGCTGGCTGCACCATAGCACTTTTAGACACCACACCACCCAAGTGCCCACCAAGAGCCTCTTGTTTTAGTTTTAGGGATTTTTTGGCTGGTTGGGCATCTTGCTTTTTTAACTGTGGGACTATTGTTTTTAAACTTTTGTAAAGAACCTTGCAAGTGTTAAGAGACAACAAGAAGTTAACATGCCTTCCGAATTTCTGGAAGCTATACAACTAATCTAAATCCTGCTCTTTAGTGAAGAAATCCAGATTCATATTTTAACTGCCCAGATTTTAAATTCCCACATGCTAATACATAGCACAAATAAAATACAGGTGATACTCTTATATTAGTTTGAAATCCGGGTTTTCAATATTAAAAATAAAGTTAACTCTGATTATTTCTAGATTAAATATAGTTACAACAACTTACTAAGTAGGTCTCCCCATGTATATTCCAGGAGTAGGTGTGTGAGGCCTTTTTGTTATTGAGAAATCAACTCTGATCCTTCTTCCATCAAGTTCCATTCCATTAGCACGTTCTTTTGCCTATAGGAGTTGAATTTTTTTTTAATTGTAGAATAAAGTTGTTCTGAATCCAATTTAATTCACATCAAAAACAAGTTAGGAAAGGTATTTTACCAGGTACAAGTCTTTATTTACTGCACTAGGAAAAATTAGTCATGCTCATTTCTATTTTGAAACTATTCTAAATACATACCACACTGCACTGCAGTTTTAGTTATGACCAGAGTTGGTTACATAAAATAGATGCACTGTTCACAGAAGCAGGGACCTTGTTGTTTCCTAGTCACTGCTCACATACATTTTAAAAGAGATGAGCAGCAAATGGGACATACATGCACTCTGGGCACAGGATGTCACTACACATGTATAGTATGCCTACTTACATGCATGCCATGCAAATATAATGAGTGAAATTTCTGTTTACTGTTTCAGATAATCTGGAAGAGGACAAATCACAACCTAAACAGCAGGTAAACTCCATTTATATGAACTTTTGAAATGCCCATGATTTCGGTACAATGGTTTTCCACCTTTGCTCATGAAAGGAATGTAAACTGGTAAAGCTGAGGTTCCACCATGCAGCCAATGGAGCAGAACTATGTGGAGTGCAGAATACTGCATCTGGAAATCTCAACTCTTTTCTTATCAAAACTGCATTAGTAAGAACACTTATGCAGAAAACCCCCACCAAATCACAAACCAGCCTACTCTGATTTTCATGAGTATATTAAGTTTTCTGGTGTATACAGGGGAAGGTCTGGTGAAAAGTAGTGACTGGGACTGTGAGCTGAAATGCCCCCTGTTCAAATCTTATTTGTGTCATATATACATATATACAACAACCAAGCAATGAGAACTGGCCTTCTTTATGGGGTTGCTTTAAGGATTACTACTAAAAATGAATGTTCATGAAGAGATCCGGACATCTGAAATGTGTTACATAAATCCTAAGGACAAAAATCTATATAAATGAAGGACACCCAAGAAGACAACCCAAGAACTGCATTCCATCTGGCCTGTAGGAAAAGAAGCCCTGATATATAGTGACCATTTCTAGGCAAGGTGCTATTTCACTTGGGTTTAGCACAGCCCTGTTAATAACAGCAGCAGTAGTACCGGACAGTTTGAAAGGAACCAACAAGCAACTAGTTAATTTTTTGAACACCCTTCCTTGTGGAGGGTTCCCTCAGCCTCCTCTCCTCTCCCCACTACTTGGGAGTCCCTCTGGGCAGCTGCAGCTGCTGCCCTTGGGTCTCTGAGCTGACCCCCCACCCCAAAGAGAGGTGCCTCCTCACACTGCCCCAGAGGGGCCTGGGAACCACCCCCTGGGCAGCCCCAGAGGCACCATTCAGCTGGGGAGCTTGTGGGCAGAGCTGCTGCAACAAACAGCTGTGCAAGCCTTTGGGAAGCAGAGACACGAGAGGAAGGGAGGGAAGGCAAGAGGAACAGAGGCCACTGCTGCCCACAAAACCCCTGACCATCATTCAAGGCACCCCAGGGTGCCACGGCACACTGGTTGAAATCCACTGTCTTAGCCTATCCAGGGTTGTAGCGATGATAAAATACGAAGGAAAACATGCATGCTGTCCTAAGCTGCTAGAAGGGAGGACAGGATACAAATAAAAATAAGACATAATGCAAAGAGGCACATGGCTTGCATGACCATAAAAAAATGAGCTATCAACTCAAAACTGTATAGTTACAGCAACTGATTAGGATCCACCCTTGTTCAGGAAATGCATGGTTTGCAAAAGTAGGTACCTTAAATCACTTTCTTGATTCAAAGCCTACTGATGTTGGGAAATGTTAAACACTTTATTAGCATGGGGTTTAGAAAAGTATGAAATATTTTACAAGACAGACACTCACTTACCTCCTTAGCATCATCAACACTTTCAAAGTACACAAAGGCAAATCCTCTAGAACGTCGGGACTGCTGGTCATATACAATAGAAACATCAGCAATTGGGCCATATTTGGAGAATACCTCTCTCAGGTCCCTTTCTGTTGTGTACAAGCTTAATCCAAACACACCAAGACAACAGTTTGGGTCGGGATTTGCCTGTTTTTTTAAAAAAAGAAGGAGTTTTCATAAGAATTCAAGATGTCCCCCAAAATTGTTTAAATGCTATGGGATACAATATAAAAATGTTATTCCAGTAAATTCAGAAAGCTCTAACAGGCCTAAGGGCTACCCTGCTGGGTAGGATTCCAGTGTCCCTTCATTTTCTTTTCTCATGAGAGAAGAGAAGGTAGAAAAAAGGAAATCAAAATGTTGTTAAGTTCCAGGCAGTCTTATACAGTGGTACCTCGGTTTTCGAACGCCTCCGTAGTCGAATGTTTCAGAACTCAAACACCGAAAATCTGGAAAGAAATGCCTCAGTTTTCAAACATGCCGCAACAGGAAACGCAGCTTCTGTTTTGAGTTTTCTGTATCGAGGCTTCCGCTTTTCGAACATTTCGGAACTTGAACCATCTTCTGGAATGGATTACGTTTGAAAACCAAGGTACCACTGTACTTCATATCTGGCTGATGCACTCAAAGTCTCATTCATATACAGGTTCACTTAGAGAGCATAAACAAAAACCGGGGCGGGGCGGGGGGGGGAGGACATGGGACAAGCTATGATTTCTCATGTATGACAACCCTTTAGCCTCTGTACAGTGTCTTCTATGGCTTTCTGGTTTTGGTCAAGGAGCATTTCTGGGTTTAATATCTTATTTCCCTAAAATAATGTAAATCTCTCCTTACATGTAGCCATGTTGGTTTGCCATAGTCAAAACCAAATAAAAAAATTCCTTCAAGTAGCACCTTAGAGACCAACTAAGTTTGTTATTGGTATGAGCTTTTGTGTGCATGCACACTTCTTCAGATACACTGAAACAGAAGTCACCTTATATATAGTGAGAGGGTGGGGAGGGGTATTACTCAGAAGGGTGGTGGGAATGGGTGATTGGCTGATAGGTGTGCTAAACCTGTTGAGGACTGTTAACGACTGCAATTGGTCTTACAGGAAAAAGCAAGAGATGAGACTGGAAAGAGAAGTTGCTGAATTGCAACTTATTACCAAACTCAAAACCATGGAGAGACCTGGTCTGAATAGAGACATTGGATTCTTATCTCATTATACATGATAAAGCTATTTTTAGCCATCTCACCCCTTGCTTTTTCCTGTAAGACCAATTGCAGTCGTTAACATTTTTCTAGAACAGGTAATCCATTTAGTAAAAGTTGCTATGA
Organism: Podarcis filfolensis; assembly: GCF_964270895.1. NCBI lineage: Eukaryota > Metazoa > Chordata > Lepidosauria > Squamata > Lacertidae > Podarcis > Podarcis filfolensis. The sequence goes on along the minus strand of NC_139608.1, from coordinate 38,155,556 downwards.
GAAGAATCCAATTAAGATCTTCTAATTGCACTCTGGGGCTTCTAAGACCATCCTCCCCAATGCAATCTTTCGTGTCCCCTGAGGAGCTGCTGGAGAATGTCAGGGGACTGAAGTTTACCCTAATGTGTAAATTTCAAGAGCTCCCTCAAAGGAAGCACTTTCTGCTACCTCTAAAGAAAGCCCTGCAAAATGCAATAAAACACACTGGAACTGATTATGTAACCATTATTTTACCTGCACTGAATTATAAATATCAACCCAGCCATTATGTCATAACTAGCTAATCTAGACAAAATACACCATTCTTAGGGGGAAGTGCCAAATTCTGCACACTGAAACAAACTAAATTAGAATAAAGCTTAGTTTACAGGTTTCTCAAGCAGTAGAATAATAATCTTAAACATACAAGTTCAGGTTTAACCATGCACAAATATTAGTACAAATGCAGTCTATGCCCACAGTAAAATCCACCAAACATTTTAAATACCATTTGTGAGACATATTATAAATCAACTTAAAACTTTTACATGATTTCTGGGTAATTTGAAAACTTTAGAACCTCCAAAGACACACACAGCTGAATTATCTCTGGTCAACTGCTGCCATCCCAGCCTTACTCTGTTGCCAACATGACGCCGCCGAGTAGACATAGGAGAATGGCTGTGACTGTGTCGGCGACGATAGTCGCGGCTGTAAGATCTGCTTCTTGACCTCCTATGGGATCGAGAACGTGAGCGTGACCTCGTATAATGTCTGCGAGAACTCCTCCTTGATCTGGATCTGTAAATATGAAAACTAAGATTATGCTGAACTACAGGCGTCAAAGATGAAACTTGCATAGCATACTAAAGTTTCTATGTCTACTGTATTTTTAGTCTTAATAACTGCCAGTCTGGGGTACGTACAACTAATCAATGCGGCCTTCACTAAACATCTGACAGTCAATGGTAAGAAGGGATTTTAATAATCAGAACACTAAAACCCAAACCCCATCCTTTGTTGTGACCATCAAGTTTCTGATGAAGGTGAGATGTGGAACAGGGCCTGTGCTGAAGACCTTAATGCAGAGGCAGTGAAGTTTAGAGTAAAAATGCAGAGCTACAGATCCCTATCAGATTATTTAAATCAAAATGTTGGTATGCACATTGAGTCTCAGCCTGTTTGATTTCAGCCATGCAGTGACTGTGCCAAGCCCTGCTTTCGTTATATACAGATTCTCAGTGTTTTACAGTAGCCAAACCAAAATTTCCTGCAAGAATATCTATCTGAGCAAATTCCATTAGAATAGATATACAAAGCTTAACTGAAAGTTTGCAAGCGAATAGAAACAGGTTTCTAAAAGTGCTTCATCTGGGAGTCAGAAATACTTTTTGAAATACTGGTTATTCAACTAATGCCAGGGAAAGATTCCACATGAATAAGTATCAATACAAGAATATGACACTTAGTAGATACCCAATGTAGTCTTAAATAGCAGGGTAAGAGAATGGCTAATAGGCTCAGCCTATGCCATGCCCCTACAAAACAGCCATATGCTTGCTGAGACTATTGCTGAAAGAGGCCGCTTTCCACAGAAAGCTTTACAACAACTCCTTGCTGCAATGGTGTCTTCAGGCTAGACAAGGCTACAACCTAATAATCTAGTCTATAATTGCACCACACACAAAATCCACATCAACTTACAGTCGTCTCCAAAACTCCTTTTCTTATAGATAAAAAACAGCAAGGTTTTTAGACACACCAACCTCTTCCTCCAGACAGGCTTACCGAGATTCAGATCTTGATCTAGACTTTGACCTAGATCGCCTTGAACCTTCCTTGGACCTAGATCTGGCAGGTGAGTGTCTTGGAGACTTGCCGGAACCGTGAGCGCTTCCGCTTCTGGAAGCGGAACGGGACTCCTGCGTGTAGAAAAAAAAATAGTTTAGTTTAATTTGAATGCTACTTCTCCAGTACTTTATTCTAAACAAGCTCTGGTTAAAGGTATGAAAAACATTAATGATCTGTGTCTCCATTATGTGTCCGGGCAGTTGCCATTAGAACTGCCTAGATTTATGGGTATTTTGCACCTGTTAAGCACTTATTTTTTTAAAACCTGCATGTTTTTTTCTATTAAACAAATAATGCATGCATGTTTAGCAAAATATACAGGGACACATAAACAGACTAGTAATTACTTAGCGTAGTGCTTTCAGATTCCAGATTACTTCTTATCTTAACTTCATTTTTATTTCTTTTCTTCATTCTTCCGTTTCAAATTCTGACTTCTTTCATCTTCCCCACTTCACACAAATTGCTCAATATTCTATAAGTGGGACTTCTGGTCTGATAATTAGCATGCATTCACTTTCTTTTTTTTCAAATTTCAGCTTCACTTATTCCTGAGCTTCAAATAATTCTCATTTATAAAACTTGTCAAATGGCGACTTCCGCATTTTCCTTCTTCAACATTAACCTTAATAAAAAAAGAACAGGATGAAGAATATTTAAAACTCCAGGATAGATATCTAGTGCCAAGACTGAAACTAGAAAAAATGTGTTTGCACTATTTTAACTAGATATGCAGTTCTAGTATGACTTTCTTTTTCAAATGATGGCAATTCAATGAAAAATGATCGACTTGCTATGAATTTGCTAGTTATTCCTACTTCAAAATTAACGTGTAACCACTGAAATGAGATCTTAGACTGCAACACCAAAACTCCATGAACTCCATGTGCCATTCCTCACATAAACATTAAGAAATTAGTAGTATGCTCCAAACTCAATTTACATACCTCTGCTCAAGTTTGGTGTTATTCTTTTTAAAAGCATATAGAACTATTGAAAAGCCATACCAACCAGGTTTCAAAAAACAATTTAAGATACTTCATTCATTAACAAGCCTATATCTGCAAGTTATAGTAAGTAGACTGTACCCTAACCTCTACAACAATGAAGAAATGGAGAATTCTATCTTGTTACAATGACAACTCTAGTTTATGCTAATGTTTTATTAACCTTCGAACTTTGCACAACTGAAAACACGTCTGCACTTACTAGAATGTTTCTGTGCTCACAGATTCTATTTCTTAAGGAATTCTGAGAGCTTCCATGTTAACAATAGGGATGAACTGTCATAGCAGTAAAAGGATACTATCCCATCAAGTAGTTCTATTAGCTGAATGACTTCTGGTTGCCAACTGAACTTCCCCTCCCTCTCCTTTCCCACCTCCAGATCTGTTCTGAGTCCCCACCTCCACCATATGAAGCAGATTTGGGAAGAGCGTAGGGTGGTGGTGGTGTGAGTAGAAAGAAGTTCTGTTGCACAAATTGAAATCCTTGGGCTAATGGAGCTACTTAATTGGATACCGCTTAAATAATATTATTTTCTTTCTACATATGACAATGGCCCCCAAATCCTAAAACATATGGATTGATGATATAGTAGTAAGATTTTACTGACAAAACCACTGATGAACAGCATACTAGAGGCACATGTACCATCAAAGGAAGTCTAAGGAAAATTAAAACAATGCATTATCATAATATGCAATTAGATAGTGTATTTTAACAACCTCTAAACCAATTCTTAAAATAGAGTAAACTATAAGAACACATTATGGACTTCCTCTGAAACGAAATGTGTTGGGATGGAGACAGACCACAACCTTGTCCTCAGGTAACTATTTTCATGACATAGGCTGGACACTTAAGCAAGTAATTTTGCTTAATGTTCTTCAATGTACATGGACACAAGAAAACAGAAATCCTCAAGTTTCACATTGCTGTCCTAAGGAAATCTACACTCTGTGCAATAGCTACTGGATTGTTTGAGTAGAGATTGTTACCATCATGCAGAATATGCAGTTTCAAAATTTTAATTAGTAGAAATGCTTGTTCAGAAAATATAAAAGCTGAATACTTGACTTGAAATTATATTGACTAAAACAATCTATCCTCTTCTATTTGTAATTTCCCACTGCTGGGAAATCTATTCAGCTACAAATTGGCTACTCAAATAAAGAATTTGAGTTCACTACAGAAAATGTAATGGGTTGATAAGCAACTAACATTCCCTAGATCTAGAAGTCAAGCATCATGACCTTTGGAGGTTTCTAGCCAGTGACATTATTATGGGAACAACTCCAAAGAAAAGGAAAGACAATTTTAAATTAAGTGATTCCCACAACTCTAAACAGTATGATTTAAACAAAAAAAGCAAAAAATATAAAATGAAATATAATAATTTATTTGTATCCCACCCATCTGACTGGGTTGACACCGCACTCTGGGGGGCTTCCAACAGAATGTAAAAATCCAAACAACAAAATACTACCAGCCACCCATTATAACAACACTATTATCGTTAATACAATTTCCTTTTAAAATACTATGCACATATTCTCCTGTTCAAACACCACTGAAAATGGTTAAGGTAGCACAGGAATGCCAAGATATGCTGTAGCAAGAAAATGGTTCATAGATGCAGCATTTCTGCAAGACTGGAGTTATTTTCCCACTGTATAGATTTGTATTTTGCAAGAATGGACGTGGAATGCCAACTTGCTCTATTCCCTACATTGCTCTGATGATTTAAGTGAGCCCACAGAACTACCCTTTCTGATTGGAAAAGTTAACAGGGGCAAATCCCTCAATTTCTTTTCTTTTCTAGTCCTCTTGCCTGGAGAACATAGGGTGAACTAGTTTTATGGCAGAATGGCACATAAGGCATATTCTGGAAAACATCAACTTACATGTCAAAGCACATACTACTTAGTTGACATTCAGTTTATGCATAAATATTTCTTATGTCAGCAATCGTCTTATTAAATTGCAAGCTCTTCCTTATCCTTCATCAGGTAATGGCTCAATCACCCAATTCTTAGCCAAACCTTTCTTCCGGTAATTCTTGAAAGGTGAACTGAACCTATGATTCCTCCACAACACCCCCCCATTCATACAGATCAAGGCATCAACTTCAAAGCATTAATCACTCAGGCAGATGTGCAAATTCTTGCACAACATTCCTTTTGTGCCATCTCAAGTTACTCAATCTTGTGTATTTACTCCAGTCTACAAATCCAGTCTAGTGGCTAAATCATTTACTGTATCTTCACCATATGAACAACTCCTATACAGTCATACCTTGGTTGTCGAACACCTTGGTACTCATTCGTTTTGGCTCCTGAACACAGCAAACCTGGAAGTGAGTGTTCTGGTTTGCAAACATTCTTTGGAAGCCAAATGTCCGAAGCGGCTTCCAATTGAGAGCAGGAAGTTCCTGCAGCCAATCAGAAGCTGCACCATGGTTTTTGAACATTTTCAGAAGTCGAATGGATTCCGTTCAACAACCAAGGTACGACTGTACTTCCATTCTTACTTCTCATGTTCCTGCTTCCACTTACACACTCCCTTCCCACAGTAATCTCTTGCCTGAGGTAATGGTAACTGAATTACCAGCAGTCAGGTAAAAGCGCAGTTCTTCCTTTTCCGCTACTCCAAGGAGTAGAAACTGCCACACAGTGAAGTCTTGGTCATGATCAGGGATAGGCAACCTAAGGCCCATGGGCTGGATGCAGCCCAATCACTTTCTCAATCCGGCCCACGGACAGTCCGGGAATCAGCGTGTTTTTACATGAGTAGAATGTGTCCTTTCATTTAAAATGCATCTCTGCGTTATTTGTGGGGCATAGGAATTCGTTCCCCCCCCAAAAAAATATAGTCTGGCCCACCACATGGTCTGAGGGATGGTGGACCAGCCTACGGCTGAAAAAGGTTGCTGACCCCTGGTCATGATGGTTCCTAGGCCTTTAACTAGCAAATGCGGCATGTGAAGTTGCTTGCCTCTGCTATAGACTCAGTTTTAGAAACAATGTATTCAGATCTAGAACCATTCAAATTTCCAGGAAAGTAACAACATTTTAACAATGAGTGATATTGCTATCAGTTGGCCCAAATTGAAATATCACTACTCAGCAGCAGCAACAATTGACTTGTTTCAAGCTAAATATTCTTTAGAATGTGCCTCTTCTGTGAAGCTCATTCTCTTTCTGATGTAATCATACTCAGAATACTCTGAATGTAATCTTTACTTTCCAAGGTCCCTAGTCACTGTATTTCTTTTGAATAAAAAGCAAAAATCTATTTGCACTCATTTTTGCCCTATGTTTCAATCATTTGAAAGATTCAGTCTAACCAAGGAAAATAATGGTCTGCACATCTGCTCTGGTGACCATACATTAGGCTGATCAAGTGGGACACCCTTACTTTCTCGCTCCCAGAATGGCCAAATGTTCTTTAAGATTATAATCATGGTTTGTTTTTGTTTTTTACATCAGAGCTTGCTGGGGTTGATGCAAAAGCACAGTGCCATGCTAAAAGAAAAGCTTGCACATTTGAAATATTTACTTGTGCCAATGTTAAACAGAGAAGGCTGGCACACTAATTTACAGTTGACCAACAATCATGGCATGTGGTATTTGATACTACAGGGCTGAATGGCAGCTATAATGAATTAACCAAGTGACAATTCACAGCCTTGTCCCACCCAACACCTGCATTACCATTCAAGTCTCTCAAAACCAAAACAACATAGATACAAAGCCAACTAGACTTTACATTCAGTATTAGATGGGGTCCAATCTAAACTGAACTGTAGTTTAAGGACAATTAATCAGCAGGAAAAAGATGTGCGTGCTACTGCAAGCCAGTTCCAGTGCCTATAGCCAAGTGATCAATGTAATTTGTAATGTTTGCCACATGCACACACAAATAGTTTTTGTTGTTGATGTATCCCTAAAAATGTAACATGGAAACAGTACCACTCCTTGAGAAATACTCTCTTTTCTTGCTGACATCGCCATCTCCATCTCAGCATGGGAGGTAACCACTTTGTTAGAGGGAATTTATAGCTCACACAAGCATAAGTGCATCAGAAATGGGAAGCAAACAAACTAGAAAGGTTTCCTCTCCTTAAGTCATTCCTTCCTAGCTCTGTTGTTTTTGTGCATACATGAACATGCATACTCTGAAGCTCAACAGGAAGTGTAAATGCCTAAATGAGGAGAAAGTTATCCTGGTTCATTTTCCTTTCTGTTCAGCATCCCAATTAGATTTAAAAAAAGCTGTGGGGGGATAAAATGGGAATAACAAGTATGTGTAGAAATTGGGGTACACTACACATTTTGAGGATTCCCTAACCCAAACCTCAGTGATTCAGCTAGAACTTAAGCTGGCATACATGTGACTTCCAGGCACTAACCCATCCAGGCACTGGCCAGACCCCAACCTGCAAAGTGGGAGCCTCATATGCCTTCCACCCATACTCTAGTCTTGAGAAATACGTAGAATCTCTTTATGATCAGAGTTAACAAATTATCATAACTTTACCTTGAGAAATTTACCAGCTGACTAGCTCCCATCTGAAAGAGTCTCAATCAATTCATGCAATGCCCAATAACACGACTAAATTGCACACTCCCTTACTGTTAGCAGCTGTTTGTGCAAGATTAATATGGCAAAAGAGACTAGACATTTGAACTGGAAGTATACTTGGCCATTTTACTTCTTTCATAGCATTTGTGGGTTCAGTTCCTTCCCCCTCCATCACTTGCTCATTCCCTCTGAGCAAAGTGACTTTTTACAATGCAGCTTTCAACAGAAGCCAACTCACAAAACAATCCAATCCACTAAGCCTGAGGAGGTGTGGATGGAGCAGTGGTATCCCTCTACCCAGTACTGCCTGTGGGAGAACATCACAGCAAGGGATGTCCTACTGCATCTGCCCAAAGGTGGTAATCAGAACAATCCTCAAAGGTAATCAGCACAAGGTAATCCTCCTTCCTCAAAAAAAGTTGGGTGTTTTGGAGCCAGGCATCACAGAATCCACTGGATGATGTGATTGCAACAGACCTGACTTGGGCCCATTTGCTGTGATACTGGAAGTTGGCATAACAAAGAGGCAACCCCACCTTCTTTCTGCTTGAATGGTGAAGCTGTGGCTCCCACCACGGAAGCCAGGGGTCTAAAATGCCTCCTTGGTCTACAGTCAAGAGAACCTGTAAAGTTGGTCTGTATAAGCTACAGACATCACTATATCATACATTATCACTTGATACACACACTCAAAGTATGTTCTTACATAAGCTTTTATGCCTCTGCATGAAATTCAGCAATATCATTCCAAGACTGGGCTCTTTATTACTGCTTATAACACATATAACCTAAAGAGCACAGTGCTTAAAATGCAACTTGAAATGCAAATTCCAGGACTTTGACCAATTAGCTCAATGAAACCTAATGCTTCACTTATTCTAAAGTTCCCTTTCAAAAAAGTACCTTCCATTAAGCATTTAGGGTATCCAAGTTAGCCTGTTGAAGAAGAAGAAAAGTTCTTTTGCACTTTATTATGGCATAAGGTTTTGTGGACTTCACTCCATGAAAGCTCAAACCGCAAAAAAAGGTTCTCATTCGTTAAGATACCCTAAGGTTTTGGCCTGTTTATTTTAAGTAAAGTACACTGGAAGCTATTCGATAGCCAGAAACTTGTTCCACGTGAAATGCTGAGTACGACCGTTAAGCTCAACGTAGAAGCGTCACGGGAACGATCCCCTTGCCATCCAGGCCAATCGAGACTGGTGCAGCTATCCTCTCCGCACCGCCGGGAGCAGAGTCCCAAGCACGTTAGCAAGGCTGCGGAAAGGGCCGGACACGGCGTCTCTTTCCCGCGTTAGCCTCTTCTGGGTTGAAGCATCGCGGGGGCCAGAGCCCTGCCATTTTCTCTCCCTCTCTAGAGGGAGCCGCAGCCGAGGCGACGAAGGCGCTTCTCGCATCCCCACTCCTCTTGCGCGGCCATTTTGTCCCCGCGGCGGCGCGCTCATTCGGGTCACCAGCCCCAAGATGGCGCCGGGAGCGGAGCTCGCCGCGGAGCGCTACGTCAGAGCGCAACCGCTTCGCAGGAAACGGCGGGCCATTTTCTCGCGCCAAACCGACACGCAGCGCGATAAAGTGGCGGGGGGGGGGGGGGCGGAAGAGAGAGAAGCAGCGGGTACCGCTAAGCCGCTTCCCGCCTCATCTCCCGCCCCGCGTGTACCTTCATCCCAAAGGCGGTTTTTTTCGCGCCTGGCCCGGAGGAGACGGGGAGTGGGGGGGGCAGGGGGAGGAACGAACTAAAAACAAGGCCCGGCTCCGTCTCTCCACCAAGCGGGCCGCTTATGCTGCGCTTGCAGGCTTTGCGTATTACCCGCTCGCCGTAGTTCTGCTCCCCGCTGTCGCTCATCCTCCCGCCTCGCAGCGCTGGACGCCGACCGCGGTTGCTACAGCCAAACCGTCCGTTCGCGAGCCTTCTCCGCAGAGGAAGTGACGACGCCACAGAAGCCCCGCCTCCGCGCGCGAGCGAGCGCCCGCCGCCTCGCTCCTCCTCTCTCGCTCGGAGCTTCCGGCGCTAGGAGGGGGGCGGGGGAGAAGCGACCCTGCCCCGCGATATTTGGTGGCGCTGGCGTTACTGATCGCCCTGCCGAGTAGCTGCGGCTAGTTCAGCACCTGCGCGCGTATCGTCTGTGTGCACGCGTGGAGGGGTTGGGGGTCGTCTCCCCGGTGTGTTACTTTGCAGTCACCGTTGTTTTGAGTTTCAATGCCATTTTGCAGAGATCCTTGTTAAACTCGTGGCCTTGGTCTTTGCTACTATGAACACTGTTGCTCGCCACCCCAGTCTCCGCGAGTTCCAGGGCTTCGGTTTCCTTGTCTTATAAGAATTTAAAGGTCTCAAATATAGAATAAATACTCATAAATGCACACATATCTAAATATATGAACCATGTGTCTGAAATAATATGGGAGAGCAATCCTGAAGCCATATTGACTCTCCCAATGATCTCAAATATTCCTCTGCAGTAAGGGAGGCAAATGGGGAAAGCCTTCCCATTGTCTTCTTGCTTGCAAATCCTGTCTTAAGGGCGTATTTGTGTATGAATAGGGTGAGCCTGTGACCTGGATTCAAGACCTAGAGTATTACCCATTACAAAAGAATGGCCAGACTACCCAGGTAATGCATTCAGTGACCATTATCAGGTATCCTGGCAGGTTGGATTTCTGCTGTGGATCACCTCCTGTGATGTACGTATGATGTTTTTGGGAGTGGTCTTGGACCACAGGGTAGGCAACAGTTCCTTTAATAAAGATCAGACTTATTAGCCGCTTTGCTTCTCAATATACTATGGTTGGCCTCTGTTGTTTTCGCCTACCGATAGGTAACCCACTTAAGGACTCTATACGGAAAAACCCATAAGGGAAAGGGAGCAGTTTTTCTTATAACACTTGGAATGAGGGATAGAGAAGAGAGTGGTGGCTTTAGGAGATACAATTTACTTACAGACAGTGCTTTTTTCAGGGGATGACAACGATGCAGGGGTATGCATACCCCTAAATATTTTGTGAATCTTTGCACTTTTGTCCATTTACTGTATTTATTTTTCCTGATTTGAACTATAAAATGGTGGTTTTCTTGAGTCAAAATGAGAGTAACCCTAAACATTTTTAAAGAAAAAAAGCACTGCTTGCAGATATACATACATAAATACATACACAACCTGAGCATATGATGGAGGGGCTCTCAACATCAACATTACAAGAAGGTCTTGCTTCTCCCATAGTCACAGCCTTGGAATCCAAATAAATCAAGCATGGTTCTTACTCTCTGGCTTCTGCCTGCTTCTAGCCCAGGTGACAGGCACACAGCTCTGGTCTTTGTCTTTCTCACAACCAGTCTGGTGAGGGAGGGGCCCCCCACTCGCTTGTTCTCTGACACAAAGCCACTTCCTTTGTTACACTAAGGACAATACTTAGGACTATAAACTCACAGCAATACTTTGGTGCCATGGATAACACCTATCAGAAGCCAAGATCCAACCTTCAAACAAATCATGTAGAACTGGGTTATAAAAAGTAAAGTTCCAAGTTATTCGTGAACTAAGCTGTTCGAAAACCAAGGTACAACTGTATTTCTAAGAAGATGAACTTGTGCTGGACTTGCACAAGACAGTGTGTGGAATGATTTGGATGCATCTGATGTTTTTCTGTTTTGAATAAAGTTCTGAAAGTATAGTTTTGAACTGAACAAATGGGTCAGACAAATTTTATTCCAAAAGGAGTCAGTTTTTACGCTTCCAGTTGCTTCAAGCTATGCAATATTAATATCGGCAATAGTCACAAATGGACATGGTGGCTGAGGAGAAAGAGGCATTTACTAGTGGAAGGAGGTGGAGGGTGCAGCCTTGGTTCTCAAATACCTTGGTTTCTAAACACCTAAAAACCGGAAGTAATTGCTGGGTCTTTCCACGTCATGTCAACGCGGTCATGTCACCCACCGTCTCAGATTTTGATGAAACTTGGTGTACATCCTTCCCTTATGCTTGAAAGAAACCCCCTTAAATTTCCCCCCTCTATCTCAAACAGTTTGGCTATCGGGAAGTGACTCCATTGAATTTTCACAATGGATTTCCACAGATTGAACACACTTGATCAAAACCACTTCCACACTAGATGAGTTCATTGATAACCTAATAGACAAAATAGAACATTTGATTCCTCAAATGATTCTTGTACTTTGCATCCTGTGGTAGTGCATTATAAAAGTTCTGATGGAGAGAATATGATCTCGCCCTATTGCATTGTTTCTGATAATTTAAAGCATGATGTGAATATGGTATACAAAACTCAAGAAATAGTTTTGAAATATATAAAAGATAATTTTCCTCACATCAAACAGATACACTACTTTAGTGACGGCTGTGCAGCACGGTACAAAAATAAGTTCAACTTCCTAAATCTCTGTCACCATCAGAAAAATTTCCAAATAAATGCACAGTTGTCTTTCTTTGCCACTAGTCATGGCAAGTCAGAATGCGACGGTTTTGGTGGAACTACAAAACATCTAGCTAGAAAAGAGAGTCTTCAGAGACCCCTTGACAAGAAGAGTACTACTCCAAAACCATTTTTTTATTTCTGTGACAAAACAATGGAAAAGGTCAAATTCCATTATACTGCAAGGGAAGACATAGACATAATCTGCTCTTCCCTCGAAACCTGTTTCAGAGATGTGCAGACACTCCCTGGAACTCACAGTTTCCACAGCTTTAAACCACTCAATTCTACAGGCACAACTGAAACAAGAAGAATGAGCATTGATAAAGAACCCTCCCTCACTTTAAACCTGAGGAGCCTCCCCAAACTTCCTGTGAATGCTGATGATCTGTATCCTGCTTGTTCTGTTGCTTGCAAGTATGATCATTTGTGGTACTTTGGAATGATATCAGAGATTAATCAAGACGAGGGAGATGCTTTTGTAAAATTTCTTCACCCAAAGGGACCTTCACCTTCATTCTGCTGGCCTAGCTATGACGATTCTTGCACAATACCATTTCCTCATATGCTTGGTATTGTACAACCCCCACAGACAATCACTGGCAGAAAATACTTCTTTGGAAGAAAAAATGGAAAACTACAGGTGATACTGAGGCTACAGCAAAGAAACTGAGGAGCATTGAACTTGTAAGGTAATCAACTGTGATAATAGCACAGTCTGTTATGGTAATTTTTTACTTTAATTTTTTACTTTAGTTTAATTGTTGTCCTTATTGTTATTAATGTATCTGCTGTCATAAAACTGCCTCATTGTGAATTATGCCTCAATATATTTAACATAAATGTTAAAAAGTCTTCATGCATCCATTATTTCAAGATGGCACGCAAAAATCATTTCTTTCTTTCTTTTGTAAGACAGACATGTCTATGTATGCAATAATATCCTTAAAAACAAATTGGGGATCATGTAATGTTGCAAAATTGAATATAATGCATAATTTTAAATTCTTTTAATCTTTTTCTTGCTAGGTGTTATTACCTTATTTGTCAGCATTTAAAGTTTCTGACCGTATTTTTTTTTATTGATTTCCCGATTGCCAATTTTCATAACTTCAAATTCAAATACTCCCAAATTAAAACAAATGTGCACTTTCGTGGAAAAAACTTATAATAACCAATATTATGTTAATTTTTATGATGAACAAATTTGTTTCATTAATTTTTTCTATTACAGCTATGGATTGTAGGAAAGTTATACCCAGTAGCCATTTTTTCCCCATGATGCCCAAAAACGTAAAATTTTCATTAGAAGGAATAAAAAAACCCATAAATTTTATTCTTTGTCGAGAAACAGCATTTCTTTGCAATAATTTTCAACATCAAAAACTTTGGGTTCCATCATACTCATATGCTGAAAATTGAGGTTTTCCACCAAAAAAAGTACATTTATATATTTTTTAAAGGCATTTATAAAATCTTTTGAGTGCTGGTGTATTTTTTCCTGAAATCCTCATCCTCTTATTGAGCTCTGTGTAAAATTTCAAAGAGATCTGATCAATGGTTATGGAGAAAAAAATAAAATGTACATGTGCCAAGGGTCTCAAGAGGGACAGGTAAGAAAAATAATAATTTTAATTTTTATCATCTACAATACTGTCTTATTTATATTATAGTACAGGTACATTGATTATTGCTTTCATTTTATGGATCAATGGTCTCGTTAGATAGTAAAATTCATGTTAAACTGCTGTTTTACAGGTTTGTTTTTAAAAGTCTGGAACGGATTAATCCGTTTTGCATTACTTTCTATGGGAAAGCGTGGCTTGGTTTTGAAAAGCTTTGGTTTTGGAACGGACTTCTGGAATGGATTAAGTTTGAGAACCAAGGTACCACTGTAGAAGGAGGAGGCAATTCAGGGGAATCTGGGGAAGGGCAGGCCAGTGGGAAACACAGAAGGGAAATCTGACCTAGCTGCCTTTTGTCTACTTGAGTTGCCAACATTCTGTTCTCTCAGGGCTCCTGTACCAGTCTCAGCTACATAGAGCTAACAAAAGCAAGGGATTCTGCCTCCAGTGAGCAGACAAAAGTCTTACACCTACCCCCCATTACAGTTCTAAGAAGCAAGAACTTCCAGGGATGCACTCCAGTCCTTGGTTTCGCTTCCTTTGGACGCTTATTGTAATTTCCTAATAATTGTGCTTCTTTAAAAAGATACACATTGAGTGCACACTGCAGTTCTGCGCCTTGTTTCTTTTCAGAGATCTCTCCCTTCTGAGAAGGGATAATAATAATAATAATCCACATTGTGGTAACAAAATCTAAAAAACCACAACATTAAAACCAAAATCTGAAATGCTCAATGCTTAAAACAATCAGAAATATAGCTATGTCAATACAGGAAACTGTCCTCTGACCACCTCCTGGCCTTCTTGGGCCATCTTAGTTCCCAGGGAGGTAATCACTTAAATGCTATGGGTTATTAAAGGTATTTGGTCAAGGCTGAGCTGCTGGCTAGGTCTTACTTCAGAGCAACCCCTATCAAAAGCCTGTAAAAGATGGAAGATGGCCCATTATGATATATTTTAGTCTAATCAGATTTTATTGCATTAGCCGTGTGGCCATAGCATGATATACATAGAAATAACAACATAAAATGGGGGTGGGGAGGTAAAGGTAGATATTTTAGTCATCACACAGCCTGGTGGGGCTTGCTGTTTTACTGGTTGTTGATGTTGTGAATAATGTATTTTGGTGTTTTATTTTAGGTGTTGCATACCCTGCTTTGAGACTGTTCATAACAATGAAGAGTGGTAACAAATATTTTAAGTACTGTACTGTAAAATTAAAAAAATTAAATTTGCCTTAAGGGAAAGTAACTAATTCACTTGGACACCAGAGGGCAATATTTGCCAATATTTCTCTCTGCCCCAGAAGTGAACTTTTTGTTGTTCCCTTGAGGATTCTTCAGATATGCTATCATGAGGGGCATATTTCTAACGATTTCTGGTATTGTTCACGAAGTCGTCTTCTTCTTCTTTTGGTTACGTTTAAGTAAGTCACTGAAAATGACTAAACACATTCTTTGGATCAAATGTAAAGCTCCATGTCTGTTAACAAACTTCACATGCACACACAGTTGGCAAAGAAGTAGGGCTGTCAACTGATTAAATAATTTTAGTTAGCTTGGAGGGCTGCATTTGGCTCCTGAGCTTGAGGCTGCCCATCCCCCCACACACATTTCCTGCGAGGCAGCAATCTGTGCTATGTGGCCAGCAATGGGAATTCCATAGTGCTCTTGAGATCCTTTCAGTATGAAAACTGTGCCTCATCACATCCTTGAGACTTTTGCAAGGTTCAATCCTGTGCAAACACCACAGTATCTCATTACCATGTAATGTAGTAATGGGGAACCAGGCTGAATGCAACCCTGGAAGCCCCTTGGCCTGACCCTTGGACCTCTCTCCATAGTACAACACCTCTCCCAAGGCCACACACCTGACTGGTGCCGAAGAGTCCTTGAAACTCTTCAGTGTTTATGCCAAACTTGGGTCTCCAGCCATTTTTGGACTACAGTTTCCATGATCCCTGATCACTCGTCCTGCTATCTAGAGATGATGGGAGTTGTAGTGCAAAAACAGCTGGAGACCCAAGTTTGGGAAACACTGGTCTAGATGGGATGTGGGAACATCTGGAGAAACTACCCTACTGCAGAAAGGTATAATTTACACTTACTTTTGCCTCTGGCTGTCAGTTTGCATTTCTTAGTGCAGAAAGTATTGATCTGATGGGTAGAGATCTTTCCTATTCTAATTAATTCAAGAGGGTTCTGGAAGCTTCTCTGTGTGAAAGAAACAAGCAGAAGGTTCATGATGTTTGGGTTATTCCTTCAGAGAAGCTAAGTAAAGCTGCCTTAAACTGGTTCTGTTATCTCTTCTGTCAAGGTCATGCTGACTATAAAAATAAGACCAGAAGGAGCCTGGGTTTCCCTTTCTCTTTCTATCTCTCTTTCTTCTAGTGTGGTGTTCTGTATATAGTGTTAACGTTTAGACTTATTATAAGTTATTGTAAGCTTAAGTTAAGTCTGCTGCAACTGGATTTCTTACGGACAGTGCCAATCCTGAATGTATTGGATTTATGACCATTATGCTCATTTGCCTTCAATAGCAGTAAAGCTCTGCTGGATGAAATATTAATTGCTTCTGGTCTATTTTTTGGGAATTCTACAACATGTTTAAGTTTTTACTCTGCTCACTATATGCTGGAATCTGCTCTGGATCAATATTGAGTAGAATTTAAATGATACTGGCTCCACTCATCTCACTGTATGTGGTCCTTTGAAGGTTGCCCAGAAAGGAATGTGGCTCTCAGGCTGAAAATCCCAACCTCGATACATTGACTAGGAAGATAGCTGCAGCACAGAGAATAGTTAGTGCTCAGTCCACCCCTCATTTAAAAACAGAGTTAGGACTCAATTATACAGCTGCAAATATAACATTTTGAATGTGTTGCAAAGTGCAACATACAATTTTGACACTAGATGGTGACTGTGAGCTATAGCAAATTCAATGCATTTTTCAAAACTATTTTTAAAAAAGCATTTTCACAACATTTTTAACGTGTGTAGATTCCACCTTGGATGAATATTCCAGAAAGCACAAAAGTAATAAGAGTTAAAAAATTTTTTTAAAAATATTGCAACATTTGATAGGAAGTATAGCCAGATGTTTGTCACTTTTTCTTTTTCTCACATAGACATGAATGAGCGTCTCAGAATACGGGTTATGTTATTCAGAATAGCAACAGACCTGCACAGCTACAAAATAATAATATGCAAATAAATTTCAAAGAAGACTTTACAGAATGGCATGGGCATTTGTTTAGTCGTTTAGTCGGGTCCGACTCTTCGTGACCCCATGGACCAGAGCACGCCAGACACTGGCATAGGAATAATTATAATGTTCATCAGTAATAAAATTCACACAACTACATTCCACATTGTCTGCCCCATCCCATGGATGCCAAATCTGGGAGAGGGCAGAATTGTATTTTCCCAAGTAACCTCCCCGCACCCTACACAGTGCAGTCAGTGCTCAGGTAGTGCATCCTCAAGGAGACAGACGTGAATGATGTCCAATGAACAATAAAAATGCATGTGTTGTGCTAAAAGTACATTGCCTTCAGTCTAATAAGAGAGCAAAACATGCACACAATCCCTCCTGTGCATTTTTCATGCACAGTTCCCCCCATTACATCAGGTAGCTGTGTGGAAAGGCAGTACTAAATCTTTCACAGGCAAAAGTTGTACTTCCTGCAACCATGAGGGGAAAATAATAAAGAACTGCTGTCTTGATGGGCTTGTTATGGGATTAGCTGTACAAAGCACTCTAAAAATTGCTGTCATCTCTGCTTGAGTGATATATTTCCTCATGCTAAAGAATTGCTCATGAACTGTTACTAGAATTTGTGAATATCAAACCAAGTATCATTAGAAATAAAATTAATGAGCACGCCAGAGAAAGGTTTAACAACACAGGATATAATTACTCATGAGACCAGAAGAAAATTAGCCTTGAAAGGAACATTGTGTTTCCAGTTATTCCAGTAGATTAAGTAACCAAGACTGTTTCACACTCGTGAGACAGCCCCATCAAGGTGCTTGCTGGCATGTCAAAAAATTGTAAGCAGCTATGCAATTACATGCTCTGAACTTTGACTTTTTGGGCTCATGGACGCTTTCCACAGCACTGCTATGACTTTACCCCCACTCTCCCAAGTGAGATTAGAGGAAACCAACAGTCTCCTCTAATTTTTAGGCCAAACATGGCCCATAAGAACAACCCCCTCAGCTGATGCCCAGCAGCCACTACAGTAGACAAGGAGAGCCCATAGCTGTGTAAAAATGTATACAGTGGTACCTCGGGTTAAGAACTTAATTCGTTCCGGAGGTCCGTTCTTAACCTGAAACTGTTCTTAACCTAAGGTACCACTTTAGCTAATGGGGCCTCCCACTGCCGCTGCACTGCCGTCGCCATGCAATTTCTGTTCTGATGCTGAAAAAAAGTTTTTAACCTGGGTTAGTGGAGTCTGTAACTTGAAGCATCTGTAACTTGAAGTGTCTGTAACCCGAGGTACCACTGTACAGTCACAGTGATCAATTTCTATCTACCTATCTACACACATAGACTGAAGAGTAGCAATACATAGCATAATATCCAATTTATTATTCTCAGCATTACTGCAATCCTATGCATTGTTTTTCTGGGGGGTAAGCTCCATTAGGCTGACTTGATAGGGCAGAGGTGCCAGGTTGACCCCAAGATTGAGGGAGGCCTGGTGCGCGTTGTGTGTGTGTGACGTCACACACATCTCCCAGCACTGCACAAGCCAGTACACCCTTCCGCTGGGCTGCGCCTGTCCCCGTATCTCCTGATGCTGCGCAGTCTGGTGCCAGGGTGTGCAGGTCCCCATGGCCTCTCCTGATACCGTGCACCACAACACTGCGTCCTCTGGAGGATGCTGAGGCGCAGAAGGCCTCTGCAACACTGAGGAGACCAGCCTCCCTTCAAACAAATATTGAGGGGGCGGAAGACACCTTGGCCCTCTAGAGTTGGCACACCTGTGAGATAGAAACTTCTGTCAGTTTGCATGTCTTACTGCAGAAACTATTTGATGTATAGAGATCTTTATTCAAATTAATTCAAGAGGGTTTTGGAAGCTTCTCTGTGTGAAAGAAACAAGCAGAAGCTGAGTACAACTGGCTTAAACTTCTTCTCTTATCTCTTTCAGTCAAGGTCATGCTGATTATAAAAGTAAGGCCAGAAGGAACCAGGGTTTCACTTTTTCTTTCTATCTCTCTTCCTTCTGGTGTAGTGTTCTTATACTGTACAGTGGTACCTCCGGTTATGAACGGGATTCGTTCTGGAGGCCTGGTTGTATCCCGAAATTTTCGTAACAGGAGGTGCCTGTTCTGCGCATGCACGCAGCACCGTAGAACACTTCTGTGCATGCGCAAGGTCCGCAGAGCACTTCTGCGTGTATGCAAGCGGCAAACCCACTTCCGGGTCTGTTGTGTCTGCAACCCAAAAGTTACGTTACCTGAAGGTAACATAACCCAAGGGTCCACTGTATAGTGTTAAGGTTTAGACTTATTGTAAGTTATTGTAAGTTTAAGTCTGCTGCAACTGGATTTCTTATGGACAGTGCCAGTCCTGAATGTATTGGATTTGTGACCATGATGCTCATTTGACTTCAGTAGCAGTAAAGCTCTGCTGGATAAAATATTAATTGCCTCTGGTCTATTTTTTGGGAATCCTGCAACGTGTTTAAGTTTTTACTCTGCTAACTATATGCTGGAATCTGCTCTGGATCAATATCGTGTAGAATTTCAATGACAACTTCATCAAAGAAAAGGAAAGAAGTATTCGGCCAATTATCATTCTCTAACTTTCTCTATGCTAGTCAATCATAAATGAACTTGAAAGTCTCATTATCCTCTCATTTACATACCAGAGCAAAGAGGGTTTGTTATTTGGCAGATGATGTAATCATTTCTGCTCTGAAAAAATCCTACATTTCCCTTCCACAACTGCCTATGTCCATCTCTCAAAAATGTGAATAGGAACATGGGCCTACTTCAGAATCTTTGAATCTTAGCTTCTAGTTGTACTTAAACCAGTCCGAAGTAAAGACGCAGTTCTGCCAGTGATGAACAAACGTAGTGCAGACCTGAGGCAAACATATAATGCATCAAGATGTCTGGGACATGCAGTGCTCTGTCATGAGAGCTACTTAGCTAGCAATTTATTAGTTTGTTAGTTTGTACTTTGCACTTTTGTGCCTCGGTATATCATAATTTCTGGATTCGGGCTTCCTAAATTAACCACTCCAGCAGAGCAGAATACTATTAGTATTCTATGATGTACACCACAAATTCACTCAGCAGATAAGAATATTTAATTGAATTTACTGGTGGGAATTCATCAGCTCCATAGTAGACACTAGGAAATCTCCCCAGGGGACAAACCAGAATATCTTAAACATTTTAGGCAAATAATGTTTATTATCTAAACAATTCAGGATAATGGGATGTTTTTTGCACTAGGTAAATAGATTCTGTAGGTTGGTTCTCTAAGTTGAAATGCTACATTCTTGCAAGTCAACAGTGCTTTTAACAAACACTATTTATTTCATAATTGATATACCAGATGTATAAGGCTACTAAAGGATTTCTTTCATCAACTCTATGCAGGTACAAACCTGTCTGACAGATGACAAATGCCTTCTAAAATTGTAAAACAAGGCAGCCAGGAACCTTCCCCCCATTTGATAATCAAATATAAGAGGCACTTAGTTGCCTGGTATCTATAAATCAGCCTCTTAATTTTGAAATGTGTACTACAATCGTACCTTGGTTTTCAAACAGAATGTGTTCCGGAAGTCTGTTCTACTTCCAAAACATTTGGAAACCAAAGCGCGGCTTCCGATTGGCTGCAGGAGCGTCCTGCAGCCAATTGGAAGCTGTGCCGGACGTTTAGCTTCTGAGGTAAAGTTTGCAAACCAGAACACCTACTTCCAGGTTTGCGACATTCGAGTTCTGAGTTGTTTGTGAACTAAGCTGTTTGAAAACCAAGGTACGACTTTATAGCTCATTTACACTTTAAGCTTTAGGACAGGACTATTCTTCGTCTTCTCTTCATTGCTACTCCCTGTATCTTGGCTGGGAAGACAGCTTAGTTTAACCTAAAAGCTACTTTTAATTCAGAATAAAAATCCAGCCAAGCATGATATGGGTTAAGTGACCCATATTAACCCAAACGTACTGATTAACTCAGACAAGCCTCTTTACATTTGGAAGATTTTCTTTTGCTTCTGAAAAGGCTAGGAACAAGCCTTCAAAATGAAAGCTCTCGATCCGGAAAGTCCAGTGTAGATGCCAGCTAGCGTCTTTTTAGAACAGCAAAGTCATTCGGAATTAGAATCTTCTCTGTCTCTTGCAACTTCTTAAACAATATTCTTGACAAAACTGATTTATTTACTTAATTATATGTGCATGAAGTTTGAATCTAGGCCTTCATCGCTCCATGATTCCAGAAAAAGAAAAAGAAAAACTTTAAACCAGTAGTCATTAAAACAGCTTAAAATGGAACAGTAAAACAATAATACAGCAAACTGACAGCAACTAAAGTGCCACTCATGCCTCAGAGCAGTGCACAACAAAAGCCTGGAGAAACAGGTATGTTTTTAATTGACACCAGAAGTAAACAGTAACAGCACCAAACATACATCTGGGGTGGGGGGCACAGCAGAGGAAATTCCATGGGTCAGGCACCACTACAGAGAAGGCCCTATTTCAAATTACTATACATAAAGTTTGTGCAAAGAGTCCTTGGTCCATAGTATACTTCTCCAAAGCTCCCCTTCATGTGCTCTAAGTGTGTACATGAGGCCAGATAGCCCCATGCCATATGCCTTACTAACTGAATTATGTTCTCTCTGCCCCTGGTTTATATACTGCTGGTGGTGTGCTGTGACTTAGCACATTGTTAATGCTTTGCTGTGGGGGCGTGGAAGGGCAGGAATTTCTGCTCCTCACAATGGGAGAGGTTTAGTTGGTGTAGGGACCAGGAGAAGAGTTTAAGGAAGGGCCGGCTAGAGCTGTGGGAGGTCAAGGACGGTTGAGGCTTGTACCTATTCCATGCCATGGCTGCCCTACTCAGATGTAAACATGGTTTGGCTGCAATTGGCTTAAGTTAAAACTTTATTCACATTAGCCAATGGCCATAGCAACAATAAAACATTACAGTATACACAGAAAAGGAAATTTGATATAAGAGCACAATTTAAAATCCTGAATCAGCCATCAATTAGTGGCCCTTAGCTGCAATTGGCTTGGTATGACAGCAACCAGTTGTCAATCGTCCCCACCAGCCTCTGTTGCTGTACAAAAAGAGCACATGCAGCCAAGGAAAAGTTAGAAACTACAGGAAGGAGATCAGTCCCCCAACAGTAGGATGTGAATAGTCTGGCCATTGTCTGAAGCTGGAGCCATGACCACCTCTCATATTGAGATTGAAACCAGCAAAAACAGCTAGAGGCAACGTCTTCTGATTCCAGGCAAAGGACACCTGGTGCTGAGACAGAAGCTGACAAAGGACCAAGTTGTATTGCTTTATGTAATTAAGTTGATGCTGTTAGGTAATTAAAAGAAAGGGGCTGGTGTCTGCGATGAGCTGGGCTTCATGACTCTGTATAAAGAGGAGAAGCGGGGGAGGTCAGATCCTTCAGAATATATATGGGGGAGAGGACTGGATGCTGAAGACTCACCTCACAAGAATAGGCAATGTTTTACAATGGCATAAGGCTTATATTGCAATCCCATTCCTCCTGTCATGCCACTGTCATTACCCTCTCTTGGACTAATGGCAGGCAGAGTTGTACCAGTGTTAGGTGTATGCTAGCCTAGTGTTCCAGTGTGTAGCCCTAACATTCTGCTGGTATATTTTCATTGGCAGAGAGACTCTGGAGTATGGGGCTTCAGCTAAACCCAAAAGTTCCCTAGCTAGTCTATCCGAAGCATATGCTTTGACCATTAATGTTATTTCTTCTCTACAAGAGCCTTCTTCTCTGGGTAGATAACTATGTTGGGAGATTTATATCATTGATACTATAAATTTATAGAAGTTGCCTCCTGGGTGTCTCAGGAATATAATAATTTCCAGTGACTCATTCAGTCTGGAACATTCACAGTAGATATGTTTTGTAATGTAGGCAAAAAGTCTTTAAGTAGAACAAGGTTGCTTTACGAAAAAAGAAAAATCCAAGTGTTTCCATGGCAATGATGAGTCTACCTCTTTTGTCAGTGGCTTGCTTTTACAAAATTCACATCCCTAGCATATAATTCAGTTTTCACTTGCTGAGCTCCTCAAGCCATACTTGTGGTGATGATGATGACAATCTACAGGGCTCTCAAACAATGGAGATTTTAGTGCTAGGAAGAATAAAAGCCAGTGGCTTTGTTACTGGATGTGGCAAGAGGCCAGCTGGTGGAGAGGCATTGCTAACATACCAAGTTTTGATACAGCAAGAAAGTGTTATCTTCATCTATAGCATGAGCATCCTTTGCATAACCTTGGCCACAAAGTTTTTCCTGTACTTTTTGACACTTCCCTCTTCAGTATATTGAAATAAATACACTGTGATTTTGATTTTTTTTTAAAAAAGATGAATAGATCTCATTACTATTAGCACCTGCTTCTGCTTTTTGGGGATGGGCCACAGCTCAGTGGTAGAGCATTGGCCTCGCATGCAGAAAGTTCCGGTACAATCATTGGTATCAAGAAAAGAATGAGAAATTAGTGGCGATGTTCTTTTACAATAACCTTTGCTAAAGTGGTGCCCTCCAATGTTTCTGGACTGCAGCTTTCATAGTCTCTACCATTGCCCATGCTGGTCAGGGCTGATGGGAGATAAAAGATCTGCATGTTACTAGATTGGCGAAGGCTGCTTTTCATTACAGTTTAGCTAGGAATTATTTATATGACTCATTAGATCAGTGTGTACAATACACACATCACACTGGACTTAGCAGTAGAAAAGCCAGGTTCAAATTGCATGAAGTTTGCCAGATGACCAAGAGAATCATAAACTTTCAGCCAACCTCCTTCATTTGGTTGTTGATGAATTGTAAAACATTTTGCATGCTGGAAGGGCTGTTTGATGATGAGCAATATGTCTATACTGAAACATTTTACCTAGCAATAGCAAGAGAGCAATTCCCTTGGTGCCTTAGATCTTCAGTAGTGCTGATTACAGCAACCAAAGCCTTCAAAAAAAATTATGCTTCTAATTAGTCTCATCCTGTGAATTACTGAGGTCAGGAGGCAGAATGGAGGCTGCATTAATCACTGAGCATGGTCTGCCAGTGTGATATCAACACTATAGTCCCATGCGTGCTCAGATGGGTGCTTGCTTCTTATGTTGGCCAAATCAGGATGCAAGTGCAGTCATGATATGCCTTCCTGCCTTTTGGCAGAGCCTACATTAGCTTCATATTTTAGGCTTCAAATGTCCTTTGAAGTTACAGTGTGTACAGAGCTTGAGCTGCTCAGGTTTATGGTTTCCTGGGTGGTGGGCAGAAATCTCAGTGACTGAACTAGAAATTATCTTGGAAAACATGTGCTCCCAAATCTGTACTTGCTGGGAACGCAACTAATGCTTCAGATAGGGCAAACCATTTTAGAGTTCATAGCAGCCATGAGGTGTGTTTGTGGATCAGAACAGGAGAATGGTGCTTGGGGCTTTAATTTTAAATCAATTAAAATTGCTTTCCCAATGTTGCTGTTTGCAACACAGGTGGAGCACAGATATTTGTACTGTGCCACTAGGTCTTATCCAGTGTGGAAGCAGGAGTTTCAGGGTGGATTTTAGTTCAGGAAAGCAATTCAGGGGGGAAAGGTTAAAAATCTCCCTCCCTTGGTGCTGTGATCCCAGCCTGATTTCTGCCTTCTCCCTGCTGCCCACAATTACCAATTAATGAAAACCTATGTGAGATCTTACGATGGATCTCATGTGTGTCACACTTCTAGTTTGGTCCTAAGGTAAGAGGAATGTGATCAATCACAGGTGGGGCTGGTGGGTAGGAAGGAGGTGTGTTTTATCCTTCTTATGCCCTCATATTCTCCTCTTTAAATGGTTCCCTAGGCAGTTTGTGCCTTAGCTAGACAACTTACTTCTGATCTATGAGTCCATCTTGGGGAAATTAGTTCAAAATTGGCAGGGGGCACGTTTGCAATGGAGCATCAATTGGTGGGTGAAGGGTTAAGCCACTCTGTCTTGCAGATCAGTTATCCAGCTGCATTCATGCCACTGATAAATTAGGGGAAAGCCTGTGCTTTCATTATAATGTTAATTTCTACTCATAGAGGCGCCTTCTAGGAAATAAGGCTTCCTGGAAGTGCATCTCATCCTTTCAAGAGCAATACCCCACATTAAAGTATATTAATCACTATGGAAACCAAATCTGATAATGCACACACAGACACACACATGTACTGGTACTTACACATCTCAGATCAACATGTTGCACTTTGTTTTGGAAGCAGGAAGATAGAAATAGACAAAGCAAGAGATATGAAGGTCTACCATATAGGCTCTCAGTTTCCAAAAGCACCAGTAATTCTTAGGTACAGGAAGTGCTGGAATGACCACATTTGTTTTTATATCATTCCTGAAACGCTTGGGTTAAAATAGATTCTCAGCGCAAAGAAGCTTTATGTTATTGGCTGACAAATTCTAGTAATTGCTGGCCCCTGCTGACTTCCTGGAATCCTTCAGCTGTGCTTTACTGCAGAGCCTCCCCCAGCCCCAATAAACATGTCAGATTAGGATCAAGAAATCACAAGTAAATGAGGCTTGACTCATTCCAAAGCTGCCACTTGAATATATAGTGCAATATATTTATAGATGCCTGGTCCATATTTGGACTTCAACAACAGATAAATTGCATTCCTGGATTTTATTTTTTTTTAGCCCAAAGGCACAGGTAGTTTTGCAAGTGTAATGGCAGATTCACATGACCATTCTCTCTCCTCCCTGCCCCCTCATCCTTTGTTTTGATTCTTCATACCCTGAGGGGAGGGGAACTTTCAGAATGGGGCTAATAATTAGGACATTGCAAGTTGCAATTTGAACATGTGCTGAAACAGCCATAAAACTGGCTAAACTTATCAAAATCCACTGAAAGTGCTAATTTGAGTTGTGTTGATATCTTTAAAAAATTGCCCAGTGTGCAATAGCGCAGTGGGAAGAAAGTGCATTAGAATAACCCTTTTACACAGCTTACAATGAAATTCAGCATAGTGGAGAAGCAACAGACTTTAGAGTGCTATTTGAACTTCTGGATAATTTCTGTCTAGTTTGGAGAGCCAATCCCGTTAAGAAAACCTTCACTAGATAGGCCAGATTCCCCAATTAGCGAAGCTCTCCAGTGTCTGTCATCATTAGCCAAAGTCATACTTTCACTTAATTTGCATGCTCATTTTAACTGGACTCCCCTTCTCCCTCTCTTGGCATTGCTGTGCAAGAACGATTCCAAAAACAGGCAAACATTCAGAGGAAAACTAGAATATAAAAGGTCTAGACTTGTAGACTTGTTTGGAAAGATAAGGAAAGGCTAAAGGAACTGGGTGTGCTGCACTTAGGTTTAGATGTTGAGCTGTTCAGCAATGGAACTAAACTGCCTAAGGAGGTTGCAGATTTTCTTTCCTGAGAGACAGAAAGAAGGAACTTTCAAGGCTACTTAACATAAAAATGTCCAACCCCTAAGAGAAGTTAAAATGATCTGTTCTGTTGGAACCCTTCCAATGCTGTGATTTGATGGTACAATACATTCATGACTGGCACTGTCCATAAGAAATCCAGTTGCAGCAGACTTAACTTAAGCTTACAATAACTTATAATAAGACTAAACTTTAACCTATATACAGAACACTACACTAGAAGGAAAAGAGATAGAAAGAGAAAGTGAAACCCAGGCTCGCTTCTGACCTTACTTTTATAGTCAGCATAACCTTGACAGAAGAGATAAGAGAGCCAGTTTAAACCAGCTGTACTCAGCTTCTCTAAAGGAATAACCCACACATCATGAACCTTCTGCTTGTTTTTTCACACAGAGAAACTTCCAGAACACTCTTGAATTAAGTAGACTAAGAAAGATCTCTATACATCAGATCAATACTTTCTGCACTAAGAAATGCAAACTGACACTATCTAGCTCAGTATTGCCTACACCAGGCTTCCTTAACCTCGGCCCTCCAGATGTTTTTGGCCTACAACTCCCATGATCCCTAGCTAGCAGGACCAGTGGTCAGGGATGATGGGAATTGTAGTCTCAAAACATTTGGCGGGACAAGGTTGAGGAAGCCCGGCCTACACTGATCAGCAACAGCTTTCTAGGATTTCACACAGAATATTCTCATAGCTACCCAATGTTGAAGAGAAAGATTTGGAAGACAGATTCTTATGTTCTCATAACAGAGTTAGCACAATGGTGACTGTTCCAAGCACATTAAAACCTGGTTAGATTTACATTTGTCCTTATCTGCCTTTAAACAAATGATCCCCATGAAAATAATTAGGCAAGAATAAATCACGGATGCTTAGCTTTTGCAAATAAGTGAAGATTTTTACTTACAAAGTTTCAGAAGTTACAGCAAACAAGTCTCCGTCCATTGGCAGCAAAACGAAGAAGGTTCCAAACTTGAAAAGAACTTGGTTTGATTGCAAAAATGGTAATGCAATCTTTGACTTAGGACAGTTGCAGGCTGTAAAAATCTCTTTTGGAGAGATTCAGTTCACCTGGTGTTTCGTGTAGCTCGGAGCCATGCTGCAGCTCCAGCTTGTTCCGGGAAGTAGGAGAAGAGAGAGCCTGCGAGAGCAGGGAAGGAAAAGCTGAACTCCACACATTGGCAGCTTGAGCTCAGATTAACATGTTCATGAACGCAAATATGAGTCGGCAGCTGTATAGCACAACACCAGGACCTTCCACATGTCACGCAGGTGCTTTACATGGCTTTTTATTAAATGTTTACTCAAACATAAGCCCAACTACGCTCTATAGATATTACTCTTAGGTAGGTGTGGATAGAATTGCAGCCTTGTTTAGTTTCACTTTCTCTTTGGCTTGTTAGCTGCTGTTAGCTAATTATCTTCAAGTAGGAACCTTGCCTTGGCTCTAAAGAAACTTATTAGCTCCAGGTCTATTGGGGTTTTGTGGAATTATTACATCAGCGAGCTAGAAAAGGTGGAGAAAAGGAAACATTAAAAGGAGAGGGCATTATTAGCTTTCTACGTATAGCAATAGGAGGAGCAATAGGACGTATGAGAAGACTTTAGTAGCTGAAAGACCTTTCTGGTCAAGTTCCTATCTGGTTTCTGAACTTTTCCTAAAAGAATTGAGCAAGTGCTGAGCTCCACCCCCCCCCCAAAAAATCCAAAGTTAAAAATGTTAGTCATCCACTGTTTCTCATATTATAACATTTTTAAATGGTTCTTTGATTTTGTGCATGGCAGTAGGAAATTGGGGTTGCATTTTGGGTCTATTTCCAGGACTGCAATGAATTGTTTTGCAGAATATTCAGTAGGTGGAGTTTAGCAGACTCACTTTATGATTTTTGTGTTCAGATTTCTTTATTCAAACCTGACAGGATTAAAGTGAATTTCTCCATTCACTTATCAATCTATATTGCAATATGCAGTACTGGAAACAGTAAATTTAGCTCAGCTCAGCCAGGATAAGTTTAAGTCATTCCAAATATATAAGTTAGTGTCTTTGGATAGAGTCCCATAATTAACATTATTTAGTTGAGCATGTTGATTTGGTTTCTTGACTCTCGGGTATTGAAAACTGCATGTGTCAGGGAATCAGGAGCAGGAGCACTGGGGAGAGAGGATTGGGAGAGCGAAGGGGAAGAATCCGAGGGCAGCGTAGGGGAGTATGACAGTGGCCCGAGAGATTCCATGAGCTTCTCCAGCGAATCAGAAGATTCCCAGAAGGGGGCGCCGATGGTCAGGGCAAGGGGGGTCCCAGGGGGGACGCACCAGAAACAAGGAGCCAGAGGGGAACCCCAAAGCAGCAGTGGAGGATCAGGACCAGTTTCCCCACCAGAGCGTAGTGGGGGGGAGGAGTCACATGTGTCAGGAGCAGTGTCTCCTCCAGAGAGGGAGTCAGGGCTGACCACGCCTCCAACGGAGGGGAGGTCAGTTGCAGCTAGCCCCCCCGATGGGGGAAGCAGTGACAGCAGCAGTGGAACGGTCAGGAGGAAAGTTGCTGGCTGGGCGCGCGCGCCAAGTTCAAACGTGCAGGCGCGCGGAACAGCAGGAGACCCGGATGGGGAACCAGCTCCTAAAGCCCGCCGGAGGGAGGGAGAAGGCTCAGGGGAATCAGCGGGAGAAGAGGCTAGAAAGGGCGGAACCCCGGCGGGCAGGCGGACCCAGAGGAGGAAGGAGCAGCGGAGAAGGTGGAGCAAGGCTAGACTCTTAAATTGGTGTCAAGGGGGAGGAGACTCAGACGGAGCATCAGTGGTCTGACACTTTAGACGTGGGGCTGCGCGCTGCGGCTCTGGAAGTGAAACTGAACTTCAATAAAGGCTTTTATACTTAACAACGAAGCAGCGTTGGTCCTTTGTGAGCTGGGACCTAGGGTAGCCCTGACAGTATGCTCCGTCACACATAAAAACCTCGCAGCGTGAGTTGGTGCAGCGAGGGGCAAGACTTGGTGTTTTGCGAGCTCACGAAGATAGGCAAAGATGACTACAGAGAGCCAGGTGAAAGAACTGCAAGAAGCAGTCACGACGCTTTACGCGGAAGTAGCAGCATCCAGGAAAAGAGAAGAAGAAGCAGTAGCGCTCTGCCGGGATCTGCAAGCCAGGTGGGACCGTTGGGGGAAAGAGGGGCTGCCAGGACCCAAACCGGAGGGAGTTGGCCTCGGGAAGAGGGGGGGCAGCCTGGTGGCGCACTTTGATGGGAACCTGCAGCAATACCCTAACTTCAGAGCTGACGTGGTTTACGCGCTCAATTTGCTTCGGAAAGACTTTAGAGATGAGGAAGAGAAGGTGGGCTTCATAATCACTCATTTGCATGGGGAAGCAAAAGCGTGGCTGCGGAATTTGTGGCGCGAAAAAGACCCTGCCCTCAAAGATTCCGATGCATTTATCAAAGCTATGGACGCTTGCTTTAAATCTACGGTAGATGTAGATATTGCTCGGAGGGAAATGCATGGACTACAGCAAGGGAAAGCGACGGTGAGGCAGTATCACTCGCGCTTTTTTGCCTTACTGAACGTGCTGGGCTGGGAGAAGGACTCCATTGCTGTCAGAGACCTGTTCTGGGAGGGGCTAAGTGGAGAGGTGAAAGATGAACTGGCAAGAGGAGAAAGACCCCAAAATACCCAAGAAGTTGCCCAAAGAGCGTTGGCAATTGGTGTGCGCCTGGAAGGACGTAAGGGAAGCACCCCAGCCAGGACAACCCCTTTCTTTCCCAGAGAGGCGGGGCGGGCGCTGTCCATGCCTCCTTTGGGAAGGGGAGAAGAGCCGATGGAGATTGGTGGTGCAAGGGCTCAGACTGCCAGCAGAGCCCAAACACCGGGAGCAGTCAAGGGGAAGGCTCCTAGAGGGACCAGGAAGTGTTACATCTGCGACAGTGCACAGCACATGGCCAAAGAGTGTCCCCAGAGGCTCCAGAAGCACACTGCAGCCTCAGCAACAGTAAAGGGAACAGGTGAGCAGCTGAAACAGCTGCAGGGGGAAGAAGAAGCCTGGTTGGAAACAGAGCCACTGGGGCCCAACCAGGCAAGTCAGTGAAGCAGTCCCCAGAGATTTTACAGCCCACAGACCCCCTCCCACCCAAACCAGTGGTGCAACTCACCGCATCGCTCCAGTTGCCCAATGGGCACACCATGCAAGTACCAATAACCATTGACTCTGGGAGCAACGCAGACTTTATTGGAGTGGACTTTATCAAGCAACATCGCATAGCACTCATGCCAGCCACGATGCCCCTAAACGTCGTCACGGTCGATGGCAGGAAGCTACTGGGAGGAGAGGTGGTACAGCAAACACCACCGATGGTGATGCAAATTGGAAACCACCGCGAAGTCATCAGCTTCAACGTCACCCACCTGTCGGACACGCCCATAGTGTTGGGTATGAGTTGGCTGGATAGGCACAGCCCGGCATTGGCATGGTACCAGCGGCAGTTGACCTTCTGTTCCTCCTACTGCGCAGAACACTGCATCCAGACCCGCCAGGAGGAGGAGGGGCAAGAGGATGAACCGCAGCTACACCTAGGCATGGTGCAAGCGGTACCCAACAAGTACAAGGAGTTTTTGGAGGTCTTCTGCGAGAGGGAAGCGGATAAGCTGCCTCCCCACAGGCCTTACGACTGCAAGATTGACCTCCTGCCGGGAGCGACGCTGCCGACTGGGAAACTGTATTCCATGTCTGAAGATGAACTGCAAGAACTCAGGGAGTTCATAGATCACAACTTGAAGCGGGGGTTCATCCAAGAATCTAAAGCAGTGGGGGGCAGTCCCGTGTTTTTCGTGAAGAAGAAGGACACGCCCCAACGGAGACTCATAGTTGATTTTAGGACCATAAATTCCAAAACAAAGCCCGCAGCATTCCCCATGCCCAAGATCGACGACCTGCTCGCGACGGTGAGGAAGGGACGGATCTTCACCAAGTTGGATCTACGAGGGGCGTACAACCTTATACGCATGCGGGAGGGCGATGAGTGGAAGACAGCCATGTTTACACCTTTAGGCACCTATGAATATCGCGTAATGCCTTTTGGTCTGCAAAATGGCTCCCATACCTTCCAAGCTTTCATGCATCACGTGTTAGCGGGACTCCTCTACAAGAAGTGCGTCTGCTTCCTGGACGATATCCTGATCTTCTCGGAATCGCAGGAGGCTCACGAGAGGGACGTCAAGGAGGTCCTGCAGAGGCTACGGGAGCACAGACTTTACGCCAAATTAGAGAAGTGCCAGTTCGACATGACGGAGGTGGATTTTCTGGGCTACAAGCTGTCCGACAAGGGACTCGCCATGGACAGCGCCAAGGTCCGCGCGGTGTTGGACTGGAAGAGCCCGCGCAATCGGAAGGAGGTCCAGAGGTTCGTCGGCTTCGCCAACTTTTATCGCAAGTTCATCAAAGGGTTCGCGAAGGAGACGGCGGCCATCACGGACACCCTCAGCTCCAAGAAGAAGAAGTTCACCTGGACGGACCAGGCGGAGCAGTCCTTTCGGAGACTCAAGCGTCTCTTCGCGTCCGAAGAACAGCTGCTACATGTAAACCCCAGCAGACCAATGAGGGTTGAGACGGACGCCTCAGACAGAGCAGTGGGGGCCGTCCTGTTGCAGCAAGATCCGCAAGGGGAATGGAGGCCGTGCGCATTCTACTCCAGGAAACTCAGCAAGGCGGAACAGAACTACACCATCTGGGACAGGGAGTTGCTGGCCATTCATGCAGCTTTCAGGGCGTGGCGGCACTTCCTCGTTGGAGCCAGACACACAGTGCAAGTCCGCACGGACCATAAGAACCTGGAGTACTGGCGCACGGCGCGGTTCCTGAACCAGAGACACATCCGCTGGGCGGAGTTCTTTGCGGATTTCGATTTCCGGATAGAATACATCCCGGGAGACAACAACGTCATGGCGGATGCACTATCCAGGAAGCCGCAGTATCTCGAGGAAGCGGCGCCGGTGGCGGCCAAGCACATTTTCGCACCGAAAGCGTGGGCGTGCGCTTCAGCTGCCGTGGACCTGGACGCGGTGCGTCGAGCGCTGCAGACGGATTCGTTCGCACAATCCAAGATGGAGGAGGTGCGAAGAGGCACAGCGAAGGACGACGAGTTCCAGATACGAGACGGACTGCTCATCCGCAAAGGGGCTCTCTACGTGCCCGGAGACGACCTCCGCGCGAAAGTCTTGCAGCAGCTACACGACGCGCCCAGCGCTGGGCACTTCGGCAAGGACAAAACTGCGGAATTAGTAACCAGAGACTTTTGGTGGCCCAAGGTGAGGGGAGAAGTCGCGGATTACGTCTCCAGGTGTGACACCTGCCAAAGGGCCAAGCCAGTACACAGGAAGCCAGCGGGTCTACTAGAACCCCTACAGACGCCGCTCGAACCGTGGGAGAGAGTGGCCCTGGACTTTGTCACAGATCTGCCCAGCTCGCGAGGCAAAACAGCGGTGCTCGTGGTCGTAGACATGTTCACCAAGATGGCACACTTTATTCCGTGCGCGAAGGTGGCCACAGCGGAACAGACCGCCAAGCTGTTCATAGACCACGTGTTCAAAGCTCACGGCTTGCCGCGGTCCATCCTGTCCGACCGGGGTCGCCAATTCGTCTCGAGCTTCTGGCAGAAGCTGCTGGGCATCCTGAACGTCAAGATCAACTTAGCGTCGGCACGACACCCGCAGACCAACGGACAAGCGGAGAGGGTCAACGCCATCATGCAGCAGTACCTGCGATGCTACGCCAATCAACAACCCTCGACCTGGGTGGACTACCTACCGCTGGCCGAGTTTGCCTACAACAACACGAAGCACGGGTCTACGGGAGTGACACCGTTCTTCGCCAATAATGGGCGGCATCCCAGAACTTTCCCAGGGTTAGAGACGAAGGGGGAGGGGGAGCCAAGGGGAGCAGAGCACTTAGCAGCAGAGTTACAGGAGGTCCACGAGCAACTCCGCAGGCAATTGGAACTGGCGAAACACGCCTACAAAATGCAGGCAGACAAGCACAGGAGGGTCGGGGAGGACATCCAGGTGGGGGACTGGGTCTGGTTAGCAGCCCAGGCAGTGCCGGCCAGGACGCTAGCTAAGAGGAAGCTCAAGCACAAGCAGCTGGGACCTTACCAGGTCGCGGCGCAAATCAATCCAGTGGCCTTCCGGTTGACACTCCCGGAGGGCTCCAGAATGCACCCAGTCTTTCATAGGTCAGTGCTCACACCCTACAGGGAACCCCACAGGTTTCAGGCGACAGGGAACGCGCCAGACACACTTAGTGAATCTCCGAAGAGGGAGGGGTCACGGAGGGCGACGCCACTCAACGAGGTCACGGAGATTTTGGACTCGAGGTGGGGGGAAGAGGGGGTGGAATACCTCCTCGCCAGGGAAGGTACCCCAGCCAGTGCCAACAGGTGGGTACCGTGCTATGCCGTGGAGGAGCACTATCTTAAAGACGAGTTCCATGCACTCTTCCCACACAGACCTATGCCGGCAGAGTATTTCGACGACTGGCTCTTCACGCCCACACTGTCAGCCAGTACGTTCCAGGGTTTTTCATCAGCTGAAGAGACGACGCCAGACACTAGCTCCTCGGAGGGGTCTCTCTCGGGGTTTGCCACAGACCGCTCCTATTGGTGGGACACTCAACCGGAGGTGGGGTGGCGCAGGGAGCTGCTGCGGGGACCTTTGCAAGCTGTCTCACCAGAGGTACCCGGGGGAGGGGAGGACATGGACGTGTTGGGGGAGGATCCTGGATTCGAGCACATCAGCAGAGAGATGGAAGCAGAGGAAATCGACGTCGACGAGCCCGTTGCGGTTGGGCCGGATCCAGTGGACCGGCTACACACCAGGGGGGAAGAATGGTATCCCGCACTCACACCCACTGGACTGGAGCACCCGGAACCCACACCCGAAGAGGGGGAGGGGGGAAGGGGGGGCTTCGAGGGGGGGATGGATGTCAGGGAATCAGGAGCAGGAGCACTGGGGAGAGAGGATTGGGAGAGCGAAGGGGAAGAATCCGAGGGCAGCGTAGGGGAGTATGACAGTGGCCCGAGAGATTCCATGAGCTTCTCCAGCGAATCAGAAGATTCCCAGAAGGGGGCGCCGATGGTCAGGGCAAGGGGGGTCCCAGGGGGGACGCACCAGAAACAAGGAGCCAGAGGGGAACCCCAAAGCAGCAGTGGAGGATCAGGACCAGTTTCCCCACCAGAGCGTAGTGGGGGGGAGGAGTCACATGTGTCAGGAGCAGTGTCTCCTCCAGAGAGGGAGTCAGGGCTGACCACGCCTCCAACGGAGGGGAGGTCAGTTGCAGCTAGCCCCCCCGATGGGGGAAGCAGTGACAGCAGCAGTGGAACGGTCAGGAGGAAAGTTGCTGGCTGGGCGCGCGCGCCAAGTTCAAACGTGCAGGCGCGCGGAACAGCAGGAGACCCGGATGGGGAACCAGCTCCTAAAGCCCGCCGGAGGGAGGGAGAAGGCTCAGGGGAATCAGCGGGAGAAGAGGCTAGAAAGGGCGGAACCCCGGCGGGCAGGCGGACCCAGAGGAGGAAGGAGCAGCGGAGAAGGTGGAGCAAGGCTAGACTCTTAAATTGGTGTCAAGGGGGAGGAGACTCAGACGGAGCATCAGTGGTCTGACACTTTAGACGTGGGGCTGCGCGCTGCGGCTCTGGAAGTGAAACTGAACTTCAATAAAGGCTTTTATACTTAACAACGAAGCAGCGTTGGTCCTTTGTGAGCTGGGACCTAGGGTAGCCCTGACAGCATGGAACTATTGAGAAATCGCAGGCTTCCCAAACACCAACCTGTCTCTCTTGGGAGGGTATTTAAATTAAACTCAGGTTTTCTCTGTTTATGCCAGGGGTTGTCAACCCAGTACCTACTGGCACCAAGTTGCCTATGATGGCGTCCCCTGGGCAAGTCTCTAGTCCTAGAAAGTTATGGGGCAAAATGTGCAGATACCTTCTAAGTGATTTCTGTTAAATGAGAGAGGTGTGGCTACCATGTGTATTTTTTCCTGCTGCTAAGAAATGCTCCCTCTTGCTATTAAACAGCAATGGCATCAGAATGTGTTGCGTGTATGATCCCCATAATCAGGACCAGCAAGACATAGCTTGCAGACTATGTTCCTGGTTCGAATCCTGTTTTTTTCTGTCTTAATGTAGTTGTGCACAATGGTCCCAACCCTTACAAACAGCTTGCAGTCTTGGTTCAAAAGTGCAATTGGCCTGTATAATCCAAAAGACATGAAATCCGGTTTTGGAATGTCCATCATCCTGGACCACTTCCATAACTCTGGAATCCCTCCCCACCCCCACTATCCAAGATGCTACTGACCACCATCAGCTGGGATGGGAAACCCTAACAAAATGAAATTCCTGCTCTTTGTAATTTATTCACAGAGGGATGGAAGTTTCTTCTGCTTCTGCAACAGATTTTGCAAATGCGGATTTTGGGCTCTCTGAGAGTAAGGTAAAGGTAAAGGGACCCCTGACCATTAGGTCCAGTCATGACCGACTCTGGGGTTGCGCGCTCATCTCGCTTTAGTGGCCAAGGGAGCCAGCATACAGCTTCTGGGTCATGTGGCCAGCATGACTAAGCTGGCCCTGGCGAACCAGAGCAGCGCACGGAAACGCCGTTTACCTTCCCGCCAGAGTGGTACCTATTTATCTACTTGCACTTTGACGTGCTTTCGAACTGCTAGGTTGGCAGGAGCAGGGACCGAGCAACGGGAGCTCACCCCGTCGCTAGGATTTGAACCGCCGACCTTCTGATCGGCAAGTCCTAGTGAAGGAATGGGTTTCTGAGCAGTCAGTTTAAAACTGACTCAAACACCCCCCCCCCAGAAAAGGCTGCACAGCGCCACCCGCGTCTCAGTGTCTCTGAGAATACACTGCAGTAATTGTGAGGTCTTGTAAAAGCTCAGAAAATCACCAGGTCAGAAATTCTTTTACATCCCTCCCCCATTCAGTTTCTGTTGGCAATTTTGTTTTCTCAAGATCCTCCATTGCGATCTGCAGGGCCTTTGCTGTCAGTTGAAATTTTCTGTTGTTGCTTGAGGCTTATTTCAAAGGCTTCATTAGCAGCCTTCAATATGTCTTATTCCCTCCCCCCTCCTGACAACTCAGTTATTTTAGTCTCAAGGGGCTTTATAAAGCTAATCCATTGTGCTGTTAAATCCTGCTTCAATTGTCTTATGCACTGTTAGGAGAAGCTGCATTCTCTGTCATCTTTCCCTAACTGGCAGCTATGGTGGGCTCTACTCCTTAACTGTGTGGCTCAACTGCTGATGAAAAGGATGTCCACGTGCCCTGTTTAACCCTGGACAGTCCTCCAGGGTACATGGGCACCTCTCCACAATCCAACAGTAGTTTGCAGTGATAGGAGACGACATCTCTGCTGCTTGTGGTTGGAGCTGAATGAATGATGGCTGTGGGGGAAGCATTGCTGGGAGCTACAGGGTTTAAGCTTTCTTTTTAGAAAGTTTTTTATGCGTCCTGGAAGTTGCTTTCTTTTATGGCACTCAGGGTAAGGCTTTGGGGCTTTTTACCGCTGGAGGGTTTTGGTCTACCACGACCCTTAAGTAAATAATTGGAAATCGCAATTACATTTTTTAAAAAAATAAAAAGGACAATAAGGATAGGGGAAAGCAGGAGGGGACGAGTAGCACACAGGTCACCTAATCACATTCTACCTTGCCATAGGTATTATATTTCAGTTTAATTATTTCTGCATATACTGTATATAGGCACGAGCACATTTTATGCAAAATTGTCTTTTGGTGATTTTCTTTCTTTCGTAAGCAATGAGAAAGTGGTCACCATACACAGAAGATTTAAAGAAGATATTCAGGCTTCTTTCTGCATCTATTCTCTGTAGATGGTTAAGAAGAATGTGCTTTCGTTGGCAATGCTTAGGTAAAGTAGATTTTATCTCCTAGTTCAAGACAGAGCACTTTGCTCAAGCTGCTATCAGGCTGCTCACACACCATGTCTGTAATCAGCTGATGCCGTTCATAAGGATTTAGCTGTGATTTCTGTTACCTTCCAGGGGCTGGGAAATGGAATTTCTCCAAAGGCTGGAGAAAACCCCATTCCAAGGGGCAAGGGAACAGGAGAGGGAGGGGGCACGATATAGGAAAGTGACCTGCTGCTAAATCCAGGTCATTGGTAAATGCTGCTCATCCAATGAACAAGTTGGAAATATATTCTCCTCCTGATTGCAAGGTAATGAAAGCTGATACTGAAAGACTGTGCATCCAAAAGCTCTGCTTGGAAGCAGCATCTGCAGGGAAAGCATGTGTCCTTTAGGCTAGTAGTGATTAACTGTTCATAGTTTATCAATTAATTGGAAGCACAGAAGTTGGAGAGCATGTTATTGACAGGGGGCAGATGTAGAGTAACAGCAGCAAAAATTATAGGAAACTTGAGGCTTACTTAACCCTTTCCCCCTTTTTAAGTGTCCATTTTGGGATCTGATCCAACTGCATCCCTGTTTTACCCAGTTGCATAAGAGACATCAATGCACATAGCAGCCTGCCCTTCTAAATAATACTTTGACTGAAGAGCATCCCAAGTGAGGGCCACCACTATAGTGCAGTGGGCAGTGTGTTGTTCTGTCAGATTCAAAATGCTGCTCAGCTACAAAGCCTCTTGAATAGTCACAGTCTCCAAGCCTAACCTATCACAGAGCTGATGTGAGGATAAAGGGGCTAAGGAGAACACAGCCATATATACTAGTCCTGAGCTCCTTCTAGGAAGGGCAGAACTAAACAATGCAGCCTCTTTATTCCTGGGATTGAGGTGGGGTGGGCATGACTGTGGCCCTCCAGATAGTGTTGGATTCCCAGTTTCTATCAGCCTCAACTGGTGAGGAATTATAGAATAACATTTTGGGGGACAGGTATTGTAGGGGAAGCTGTAGAAGTGCTAGCAAGGGGAGAACAAGAAGAAATGGAGGGCAAGAGATGTTGATTTTTAGAGGAAAACAAACTTTTGGGTCAAAACACCTTATGATAAGACATTCTGCGAAAACCGCTCACTTCCATGTCCGTTGAATATAGAGGTCCTTGAAATAGTGCTAATTTTGCGGAAACAAGATTGCTTTCTTGAGGGACTGCAGCCCAGCAGGCAAAACTGAGGTGAAGGCAGAACTGAGACAGAACAAGCCCCCTCCCTCGGTGTGCTGTTCTGGGTTTTATTCCTGAGTTTCCCCCTGAGCCAATTTCAGGGTGTGTGAGGGGAACGAGAAGGGAGGAGGAAAGCCCCATTGTGGAAGACCTTGCATAGGGGCTCCGTTTTTGGGGTTTGTTAGGTGAATCCTGCCCAGGGATAGAGCTCTCCAGAACTCCAGGAGCAGACAGGGCAGTGTCAATCCATTTCTGCGTGGCAGTGCTGGTAACACAACTGAATGAGAGGGAGCACACCAGCAGTGCCTGAACAGAAAGCAAAAATCCTTTATTGTACACAGTACAGAATGTAATGCAGCTTTGCAGGAGATATATTATATAGCCCTGCTCAGGCAACAGTCAATTCACATCAATCCTCAGATTAACCCTTTCTGCACTATAGACTTCCCATAACCAATTAAACAAAACGAAACCCACTGTTTTGGTTAAGCCCTGGGGCATAATTTGGGGGTGGGGGGGGGCGCTGCAGCTGACTTTGCTGCTGCCCTGTGCTTTTTTTGACAGGCCATGTGATACTTTCTGGGGAGAGTTGCTGAGTCGTCTACAAAGAGTTAATCTTCATACTTTAAAAAAGAAGAAGTGAAGTTAGTCAAAAACCCAAACAAAGTTATCAAAGCAGAAAGAGAAATCCTATACAGCATTTACAACAAAAATTGGAGTCTGCAGGGAAAGATATGCATATTTGGGTCAAGCACGGTACAGGTGCATGCTGAATGCAGCTCGCAGCAAGAAGAGGGGGAATTTCTGAAGGATCCAGAGATGTTTTACATATAATGATCAACTCTGACCAATTCCCCTTCCTCTCTGATTTTTCTTTTCTTTTTTTTTTACAAACCCAAGTTATATATATATATATATTTTCCTTTTTAAAAAATCCTCTTAAAATATGCAACTTGCATGAACTGAAGGAGGGTAATGCAACTTACAGATGAAGCTAAAAAATATGTCTGTATACACATCTTGCACCTCTCTTGCTCGCAAGCCTAGGGAGAACTGGAAAAGGTAGTTCAGCTGTTACAAGACAATGCCGCCACACGGTCAGGACTGCCCTGCCTGGGAGAAGTTCAATGGCTGGAGCTGCCTTGTATTATATACATACAGTCCCCAGTTGCAGGGAAAGCCAAGCAGCTTGCATTTGCTGCTGCTGTTGCTGTTGCTGCTGCTGCGCGGGAGCATACTCTGAATACAGAGCACACTGTACAAACTGTCCTGGACAGCATCCACTGCAGAACAGCACAAAGCAGATATGCACATGGAAGGGCAAGGGACTCCACCACCCCCCGCCCCCGCCAAGCCGCAGCAACCTTTGCGTTGGCGCTGCTGGAAGCAAGAAAGCAGCAGCTCAGCTTTGCCAAAAGCTGGTTTTGCCTTAAGATACAAAAACCTACAAAAAACCTGGTTACAAATGTTGCCCCACAACATAAAAAGAGTTTTGGCCGAGCCCCCGACTTCCCCTAAAAGCAAGCCATCCATGCGCAGCCTTGCAACAGAGGGGGTGGCCAAGTGCCTGTGTGGCTCATAGGGATCTGGTAGGTTAAGTGCTGTCCTTTATGTTGGGTTTGCTTATTATGGACCAAAATTATTATTATTATTATCATTATTATTATTATTATAACACAAAACAAATAAAAATAATCAGAAGGAAAGGCTTCCTCAGACTGAAGAGCTGTCGACTGAGAACCCAGAGGGGCTGAGCTAATTCAGCCATGCCAGGAGAAGCACCACACTAAGCCGTGACCCATCCGAAAAGGGCTTATGCTGCACTGGCTCCTTAGCATCCGGGAGCCCTTTCCATTATACAAGGTAGATACAAGGATTGTGATTGTTACATAGCGTATTTTCTTGACATTTGCTAATCACACACTGTCTATTCAAGTCCTGTGAACATCTTTTTGTCGCACACGACCCTAAGCAACCGGGCCCAGAAGACACCCCCTGTTGCAAGTCCCTCCCCAGCTGTTCTTCACGGTGGCAGCCGAAGCGATCCGCAACAGGAGGCCCTACTCACTAGCCATGCTACTGTCTGTCTTCAAGGTGGAGGGCCGTTAAAAGTATTTTAGGCTCTTCCGATAATATTTGCAAAGAGCAGTTTTATGAACAGCAGAAATTCTTTACAAAAAAACAACAAAAACAAAACATTTTTGCCCTTATTTGTTGGAACCGGAGTCTCTTAAGGTCAGCATTTGAGCTGCCCAGTGAGTCAGTAAGCAAAGCCCTCGGCGTAGGGGAGGTTGCTGCAGTGATCCAGGTCCAGGAGGTATGCGGAGTTGTCTTCAAAGTGTGTCAGAGGTAAGGTGTCATCTTCGTTCACATGGCAGTCTGGTTCAGCTTTTAAGAACGGGCGCTGATTGTCAGGGAAGGCCATGGAGAAGAGGGCATCGGGGTCACAAACAAACTTGTAGACATACCTCTCTCCAGCCACCTTAAAAAAAGAAGAAGGGCAATACAGGTAAGGAAGGGGCAGGTATGTATGACTGCATATATGGATGGATGGTTCAATTGCCATGTGAAGATGGATTAACAGGCAGGAAGTTATGCAGGAGAGACAGGAAGTGAAGAGTCATTGTTATAGCAGTTGTAACATGTTCTT
This sequence comes from Podarcis filfolensis, assembly GCF_964270895.1. Lineage (NCBI taxonomy): Eukaryota > Metazoa > Chordata > Lepidosauria > Squamata > Lacertidae > Podarcis > Podarcis filfolensis. The sequence goes on along the minus strand of NC_139608.1, from coordinate 38,114,657 downwards.
CAGGGGTTTCTTTCTAATTGTTACTGCCCTTTATTACTTTCCAGTAGCAACATAACTTCTCAAAATCTGTTGTGAAGAAAAAGTGCAGAGCATGTGCAAGCAAGCGCCTTTCAAAAACCCGGCTTTTTATTTTATCCTTTCTAGGAAATTCGTACAAGTCTGTAAAGCATTATAGCTAGGCTGTGTGAGAGCTGAGATTCTACAAGAACATTGCAGAAGTGTAGGCTGCAGTATATTAGTCATCATGAGAAAATCATTCTTTTAATTAATTTATTTATTTGAAGGATATTTCTAGCTCTTAAGCTGGCAAAAATAAATTCAAAAGTATGCCTGGTGAAATCTCAGAACCTGAGAGTGGGATGGGCATGATATATACTGAATGAGGGCAAGGCTAAGTGTAGTCTGCCGTTGTGCAATAAGATTTTTGCACAGAGTACACAAAGAACTTGCAATATACATTTTTCAAAAGGAATTAACTAGAGGAGGTGACATAATGTAAGGAAACAGGGGCACAGTTACTTATGTTACAATATATTTCTTAGTATTTAAGGTGCCACAGACTCTTTGAAAAGCTTTGCTAAGGTGACAATGCAGAATTGGAATGGCAATCTCATAGGCTCCATTCTTTGAACAATAGTGCCTGCTGGGGTTCAGCCCATGTCACACAACCTTCAGAGAAGCAAAGAAAACAAAAGTAAGCCTTGACAAGCTACTTGGGAACTTCAAGTCAGGTTTAGATGTGGTGGATTTGTCAGTTTGCATTTCTTAGTGCAGAAAGTATTGATCTGATGTGCAGCGATCTTTCCTATTCTAATTAATTCAAGAGGGTTCTGGAAGCTTCTCTGTGTGAAAGAAACAAGCAGAAGGTTCATGATGTTTGGGTTATTCCTTCAGAGAAGCTGAGTACAGCTGGCTTAAACTGGCTCTCTCATCTCTTCTGTCAAGGTCATGCTGTCTATAAAAATAGTCAAGAAGGAGCCTGGGTTTCACTTTCTCTTTCTCTCTTTCTTCCTCCTGAGGTGGTGTTCTGTACATAGTATGTTTAGTGTTAAAATAACTTATAGTAAGTCTGCTGCAACTGGATTTCTTATGGACAGTGCCAATCCTCAATGCATTGGATTTGTGACCATTATGCTCATTTGTGTTCAGTAGCAGTAAAACTCTGCTGGATGAAATATTAATTGCCTCTGGTCTATTTTTTGGGAATCCTGCAATGTGTTTAAGTTTTTACTCTGCTAACTATACACTGGAATCTGCCCTGGATCAATAGTGAGTAGAATGTCAATGACAGACTTCCTGCAGAACTGTAACTGATAAAGAAGTGTTACAGACTTTGCTTTTAGACAACGCAGTATATACCTAACCAAGCGACTTCAAACATCAAAAGACATACTACGGAAAAGGTCCCAGGAAGGGTACTGAGAAATCTCAGGTGCAACAAGCAGCAGGGAGTAGCTCGCAACACTCATGAAACCACGTTCCATGCAACAAATGCAATAGATATTAGTGTACTATTGGATGGAGGAAGAGAAGAATCTCCTCCTCACACACAACATAGTATTGCAGCTTTAGGACTGGGGAAATTAAATGTAGACGGTGCAAAGAAATGAAAGATCAATTTGCTTTTTTGCATGCTGTAAACTGATTGTCTGGAAATGCCCCAAGAAATGGTGTGTTGGCTGTCTTCCCTCCAATTAGGCAGATGGAACAGGAGGAAGAGTGGTCCTGAAAAGTAAGCCATAACTGTGCCAAAGACTGTTCCACACAGCTCTCACGTACCAAGGATGTTCAGAGGAAGGAGTGGGCTGCTCACCTTTTGCATTATGCCTTTTTCATAGTAGTAGCGCAGAGAACGGCTAAGCTTGTCGTAGTTCATTGCTGGACGATTCTTCTGGATCCCCCACCGACGAGCTACCTAAGAAGGTGAAGAATACAGCCATGAAGCTCTGCAGTGCTTGTCAAGTGTTTTGGCATATTGGTTGGAAAGTCTTTGTGATCAAGCCCCTCCCTCTAGAGGAGACAGAAATACCACCAGCAAGGCCACAGGTTCTGAACTACTTGTATGCAGGCATAGACTGGGGGAATCAAACAGGGCACTGGGATCTTCCAGGGGGCCTTACCATGACACCTATGAAGCCACTCAGCCTCCTTGGGCCCCCTTGGTCATGAGGAGGTGAGGGGCATTGCCCTTTCCTCCCTTGAAAAGCACAGAGTTGAATAAGGAAGTTGGAAAAGTGATACTCCCCCCCCTCCCCTTTCAGCTCTATGTACTTTTCAAAGGCTCAGAAAAATTCTGCTGGATCCACATTTTACCCAGATCCCTTGGGAAAGCAAAATTTGTGCATGCATGCTTTCTTTCTATTTGTAAAGAGGGAGGGGAAAGAAGTGGTGGTACCCATGGCAAATCGTTCAAAAATCCACATGTGTCCATAGGCCTAAAAGACTGGAGGATTCCCCCCCCCCACTTAGCACATAGTTAATTATTGCTTCTTGGTGCTTCACAAAGTCACGGACAACCAGCCAAACTTTGCTGGCCAGGGCACAGAGTATTGACCAACAGACCTTTAGCATGTCACACTTTTTGACTGCAATGGAAACCAAAGCCAGCAAGGCATGACCAGGAAACCCAACAACGCTGCAGTGAGTGTGTTCCTAATGGGTTGCAAGAGCACCGACTCAATTCTAATATGATTCTGGAGCAGTCGTGTGGCGGGGATTACTCATTTTAGCTCTCTTTGGGAGCAGGTTCTGATGACATAAGCCTGCTGCCAACCAACTCACTGTTTCCCAGGGGATTTCTGGAATGGACAATCTGCAAGGCACTCAGAGAAGATTAATGGGATTTCCTTGCACTAAGTGCACTGAGGCAGCTTGCATCCACCTGAGGCATCGCAAAGGCCCAGAACAGCAGTCCGAGCCAATACACAGGGTGTTTCCAGCGGCCTCAGCAGCTAAGCAGATAGCTACATTCGTATGGTGCACCCGGTCAGTTTGGTTTTTCATCAGAGCAAAGAAAGAGGAATGGCGATGCAAGGATCAATTAAATAGGTTCACCATCGTCAGAGAAAGCAGCACCCTGCCTCACTGCAGCTCCAACACAGAGAAAAGCATCTACTTCCCACTACTTGCCTCTCTGCCCCTTCTCCATCTATTACAGGATTTCAATTAAAGCTCCAGAAAAACCTCCAGCAGAACTGACATCTTTCTCCCCTTCGCACTCAGCTTTTTCTGTCCTGCCACCCTGAGCACAGCTCATCTCTCGTACCCTGAGGAGGAACATGTCTGGAGCAAAGCACAGCAGCACGCATACAGCAGCGCTTAGCAAGTTCAACAGCACACCAGTTGCCGCAGTGTCAAAAGGAAGAAAAAGCACAAGAAGCTCTGCTGTGTTGTTTTAAGGCAACAGAGAGCAATAGGCTTCTCAGTATCGCGGGGGACTGAACCTCTCTTAACAGGCTCCAGGATGGAAGCATGTTCGGTTACATTTTGCATGTTCAGACACAAGTTCTTTGCATATGGATGTAATGACAGGAAGAGAGCAGAGAGTGCGTTGCCAATGCAGAGATTCCAAGCAGCCCTGGAGCTGCTGTTACATAATCATCTCTCAGCACACGGGCTTTGATTACGCGGTAAGAGCTTCCTCTTGCTGCTGCACAGCAGGGCACAGAAAGCCACAAACTCCTCCAAAGCCCCTCATCCTCTCGCTGGACCATAGGGTCAGAAAGCAAGGTCTCTTAACAGCCTTTTGATCATATAAGAGAGCCCACTTCCGCTTACTTGGGGCAGACTTCATTGAGAGGAGAGGCTTCAAATGTATAAAGCTTTTCACCTTGTGTGCGTGGGGGAGCAGGGCCCTGCGATGTGGCTGTGCATCTCCCACTTGCGCTCCTCTGGCGTACTCGCCAAAGGAAAACTGCCAGACAGCGCAAGATTCATGGCTCAAGCATTTCCAGATCAAAGCCGTGCCTTTTCCTAATGGAGAGGGAGTGAAACGGCCGACTCTCACAGACCTCCGACTAGAGGGGGGGATGCCAAATTGTTGTTTGAAAAACCACAATTTCCATGCCGAGTGTACTGTATATTATGGATAATTACCCACCATGCACTGCCTGCCTCAGCTGTGCAGCTGGTTTCAATTATTAGTCAAACAGCTTCCTTCTCTGTATCATTCAGCACAACCCAGCACACCACAAGATTCCTCTCGGTAATTTCAAGGGTTTATTTACAAAAACCAGTGTCTCCACAGGGCGACGACAGAGCAAAAGCCTACTCAGCAACAGAGGGAATTAGCAGAAAGCCTTTCTGCAAGGCACAACCAAGTGTCTGAAGCTTAATGAGAAAAGTGGGGCGTGGGGGGGGGGAGAGGGGGATGCGGTAGAGGGGAAGTAGGGGGAGAGAGAGGGATGAGCCAATACGAATAAAATTGGAAGCATAAGAAATCCATTGCTAAAAATATATGTGTTAGGAAGCTCATATGTGTAATGGCAAAAAATAAGATGTGTTATGTTGTCACAAAGTAATTTAATACCTGCAGTGATAATGCATAATGAACAATATGAAAGACAAAACTCTGAAAATACAAATAGACAAAAATACAGCAGGATCGCCGAAGAATGGATGCTTTTGAATTATGGTGCTGGAGGAGATTCTTGAGAGTCCCATGGACTGCAGGAAGATCAAACCTATCCATTCTGAAGGAAATCGGCCCTGAGTGCTCACTGGAAGGACAGATCCTGAAGCTGAGGCTCCAATACTTTGGCCACATCATGAGAATAGAAGACTCCCTGGAAAAGACCCTGATGTTGGGAAAGATGGAGGGCACAAGGAGAAGGGGACGACAGAGGATGAGATGGTTGGACAGTGTTCTTGAAGCTACCAGCATGAGTTTGACCAAACTGTGGGAGGCAGTGGAAGACAGGAGTGCCTGGCAGGCTCTGGTCCATGGGGTCACGAAGAGTCAGACACAACTAAATAACTAAACAACAACACAGCAGGATCATGTAGAAACCAAGATCAAGGTCTTACTATCCAATGTGAGTCTCTGTTTCCTGATTTCATGGCTATGAAATGTTTTATTTGTGTTTTGTATCAATCTCAGTCTACTTAACCAATTTAGGTTATCTATATTAATGAAGAAGCACATCAGCAAGAAAAATAAACACACCAAACTGTTAATCAGTGTTGGTGCTTCAGGTATTTTACCTTTTAAAAAGGAAGTGCATATTCCCAGTCATTGAATATGACCTGCAAAAACAAATTACTCTTTCAAACTATAATGAAAAATATTGTTATAGTTTATGATTGCTGCAGAGCTGCAAAATTTGACATGCAGCAAACACACATTGCAGCCTCTCTAAGAATGCTGAGAGCAATAGTTTTCTACCATAACTGATTAACAAATGGGTAGCTTTTTTTTTTGGCCTTCCCACTGATATGTTCCCCATGAATAAGAATTGTCCGAAATGGGTGAATGAACTAGCCTCCCATCAGCATTTTTTCAGAACATTGAGAAAATAGCTCAACTGTGTTGATGGACTTCTGAACAATTCTACCCCTATGAGGTCACTGTATATCTTGGTCTTCCATTTATTTTATATTTCCAGTGTCTTTATATTTTGTTCTGCTCACTGCATATTATTGCTGCAGTTTACCAATCACATGGTGGACCAAGAAGCAGAACTGTTTTTCACATTACAGTGTTTCGCTTTATATTTATTTGTTTAAAAGGGGGTAGACTTCTTGTGCCTCTAGTTATGAGAAAAGAAACACATTCTCTGTACCTGCTATCTGGGGAGCTGTTATGGAAAGCCAAGTAAGCTGTGCCAAAGGACCAGGAAGAAAACAACATGCAAGAAATGGATCCTGGCTAGACTCTGTGTTATGTGCTGTCTACTTTTTACATTTGCAAATTTTGATTGCTTTTTATATCGTGTACATTTGTAAAACTAACAACAACTCACCCACAACTTTCCCTAAAAGCTGATGAGAAGCAAACAGCAAAACAAAAGAACAGAAAAAATAAACAAAGCAGAAATCGGTATGGAAAGAAAAGGGTAATGGATAGCTCAGCATTAGCCCTCAGCACCTGCAAGTAGTTGGTGGGACCTACATATCGCCAGTGAGTCCCACATCTGGACCCTTTATCACCCAAAGGGCAGAATCCAGTCCCTGACTATGTGCTATATTTCAGAGAAGTTTCATGAAATCGGGGAAATTTTCCTGCTCTAAGCTTGGAGCTGGTGGTTGCAGGGGCAGAAGATAAACCCTGACTCCCCAACGGCTCAGAGCTTTGGGGTGTGTGGAGGCTGGCTCTGCCAATGGAATATATGCCACTTGGTTCTACTCAAGAGAGACCCACTGACATTAACGAACATGACTTAGCTCCATTAATTTAAACAGATCTACTCTGGATAGCAAGGGACACAGGTGGCACTGTGGGTTAAACCACAGAGCCTAGGACTTGCCGATCAGAAGGTCGGCGGTTCAAATCCCCGCGACAGGGTGAGCTCCCGTTGCTTGGTCCCTGCTCCTGCCAACCTAGCAGTTCGAGAGCATGTCAAAGTGCAAGTAGATAAATAGGTACCGCTCCGGCAGGAAGGTAAACGGCGTTTCCGTGCGCTGCTCTGGTTCGCCAGAAGCGGCTTAGAAGCAGAAGCTGTACGCCGGCTCCCTCGGCCAGTAAAGCGAGATGAGCGCCGCAACCCCAAAGTTGGCCACGACTGGACCTAATGGTCAGGGGTCCCTTTACCTTTACTCTGGATAGCATTTAGTTAGGTACAACCCTCTGTGCCTTATGTTCTGAGACTGAACACCCAACAGGTATAGGAGCAATTCCCCCCATCGTTGACTCCCCAGTGGTTCTGAGCTACAGGAGGAAGGTTCCCTGCTTGCTCTGCCTCTGCGCCCAATGGGTGCTCCAATCTCAGGGCACCCATCAGGTGCAGATACAGGCCCCCCACCTCCCCTTTCCACCTTGGAGATGGGAGACAAAGGCTTGCTATAGTTCTGCGCTTGCACCCACCAAGAGTAGAATCCAAACAAATTTCAGGTTGGGGCTGGGGAGAGTGCAGGGTTCATCCCCTCTCCTCTATAGCTCCAGGATTTGAAGGAAGCCTCAGGCTCATCTTGCACATCAGAGCCCGCCTCACATTTGCACTCGGGCTTCCCTCGCCATGAGATTATCAGACCCTGCCAATGCTCTTCTTGCACACCAAAACTGCAAGTGGAGTCCCACAACTTCCTCACCCCACCTGGTTCAGAGTCAAAGCCACTTTTGAGAAAGTGTGCAGGGGCCCCAGTGTGAACTGAACAGAACGTTCTCTTGAGTCAGGCAGTGTCTAATAGGTTGCAGTTGTGCTCCAGAATCAGAGCCTCATACAAGGTGCATTGTGTTTGGTCTAATCCAATTGCACTTTATCTCTAATAAAGTTATAAAACTGCACTAGCTGGACAAGATCTTCTGAAGACTGAAAGACAACCCAAGCAGTTAAGACAGGGAGCCATTGCTGGCAAATAATTAGGCCCGGGAACAGCCAAACTAAGCAATTTTGTGCTCAACAGGTTCAGCAAGAAATGTAGAAGCAGAGCCTTGTGCCATCTGCTGCTCTGCAGTTTCCCCATCTGACCTTAATGTGGACCGGGAAAGAATGAACAAGCAAATAAATAACAAGGCCAGAAATGGCTTCACTTACAGCAGGCATAGGCAACCTTTGGCCCTCCAGATGTTTCAGACTACAATTCCTATATTCCCTGACCACTGGTCCTGTTAGCTAGGGATCATGGGAGTTGTAGGCCAAAACATCTGGAGGGCCAAAGGTTGCCTATGCCTGATTTACAGCATCTCTGCCCACTGTTGCAGCCCTGGACATTGAGCCCTGCCACCTGCAACTTGGAGTAAGTTAATAATGAGGACTCAGGAAGGAGATGGATGTACTTGTGCCCTTGCCAAGTTGCCACATGAAATACCTGTATAGTGCACCACTGCTCAGCAGTGAATGAGGCAGATTTGGAAGTTTCACTGGAAGCACCAACAAGAGATACCCTGTTTATGCATAGTGTACAAAAGGTGACATCGCACACTTCTACCATGGGTAGATATAGGAACTGTCACCACATCGGGTGCTGATGCATCTCTGCATGAGGGCAATGCTCAGCCAGCAAGGCAGACATCATTGGTATTTTCTCTCGGGAGCACTTGTCATGCCATGTCCCTGCCACAAGAGGCATCATTCCAGGATGGGTGTGCCAGTATCAGTGAACTGCAGCCACTGTGTCCCACCAGGCAGACTTACAGAAGCTCCTGAACAAGCATCTGGCTTGCTGGCTACCCTGCGACTGGTCCTGAACCACTGGTATTCAATTCTCAACATCAGTCATTTTAGACAGAAAAGGATGGTTGGGAAGGAATTAGGACAAAACCACCAACTTTTTGCAATCTTTCTGGTACATGTCCAATTTTAGCAAAAACACACACACCAGTTTCCACTATAAGGCCGAAGTCATCACCAGCCCTACTCCACAACCTGTGCACACTTCAGTTAGCAAGACCCCAAACCTTCCCACTCTGGCAGGTCTCTCCTAGTGCTACTAGGCCCTCGGATTAAGTGGCTTGGTCCAGAGGTCAACAGAAGCTAAGCGGCAGCAGTTCACATCAGCCAGCCTAAGGTCTCATCCAGCTCCCTTCTCCCAGTGACACTTTCATTTGAACTTCAAGCATTTCATCCTTGGTTACATTCTAGTAGGCTTCCAGCCATTCTGTCAGCTGAAATTCAAACCTTTTGTTTTGACAGTCAGTAAATTAAAAGTGCAACCGTCACAGCCATTTTGGAGGCTCACTCTCAGATTTCTTTTACCTCTTCTGGCTCAATCAGCTTGAACTCCATGCCCCTGCCAGTCCAGGCGATGAAGTGAGCATTGGCTGGGTCGTCGAGGAGTGTGACGAGGAACTGCCACAGCTGGAGTGACCCTCGCCTCTGGTATGGAGGTCCTTCACGATATACTGTGGGTTCTTGCTTCACTTTACCTGTTCCCAACAACAGCAACACACACCAGTTAGAACTGATATCCCAAGTGCCTCAACCTATCCCCTGCTGCAGTTTCCATTAACTTCTGGATGTCTGAAAGAAGCCAGGTGAGCGAGGAAGTAGCTACACATCTGGCTGTGGATGCTTTTTTTTTACTCCTCTCCCCATGAAGCAATATGCTATATAGGCAGCTGAATGTGAAAGCAACTCTGTACCTGGCTGGCAGCACTTCCTTCATAGGCTTTAGCATCCAATTGATTGGTACTTAGCTCCAATCCTGGAGCCCTATGTCTTGCAGCAAATTTCCCCATAATATTCAGCACAAACGAGGTAGATCTTATTGAAGCCCATGGGCGAATTGGCTAATTAGAGAGGCCAATTCTGACCTCTCTAGAGTTCTGCAAAAGCTCTTCACCCCAGACAAACCTAAGCGGACAGTCCCTTACCTTCCATCCTCTCTGGTACAACACAGGTGTCATCAAAGTAGAGCCGGGCATCTTTCTCATAGGGGAATCCTAGGAAGATAAAATACACATCTATTGGCTCACCACAAATTCTCTGCAATGTATTGCACTTGAACACACACACACACACACACACACACACACACACACACTCTTAAGCTGTTCCTTCCTGGACGGTTTGATTCGCTTCATTGCATTGCTTGTTGGCAGCAATGGCAGCTACTCAGCCATTCATTAAAAGCAACAGGTAAGGCCTTGAAATGCTTATTTGCAAATGTGCCAGCTGCTGCTTCTGCCAACTCCATGGGCTTGTCCAGACAGAAAGTTCCCACATAGTTGGTTTCACACAGAAGTGCTAAACCGCAAGTGGAGCAAAGAGTACTGCAAACAAAGTACCGAGAAGCTGGTTTCCTTGCACTGCAGTCCTTCACTTGAACTCTGTCACCTGCATTGCCTCTCCCCATCCCCAGGCCGGCATTTAGACTGGCTGGGACAAGCATGGGGGTCTGCGCAGAAGCACCTCAATGTTGCTTGCAAGAGTATCAGCATGTGTGGCACTCAAGAATACCCTAAAAAACAAAAAAATCTAAGAACTTCCTAGGGTTGCTTTTTATCCTAATTGATTGGATCTGACCAAACTCTAAGGATCTGACCAAACTCTTAAGCAGTTTAAACTGCTTTTAAAAAATAAAGAATCTTCTCATGTGCTCCAACTGCACTGGTTAAGTCTCACCAAATGTCTACACTGCATTTCATCATATCATTTTAAAGCTGTCAACAGATTTCTGTGTCCATGGATCAGCTTCCCTGTTATGACTCTTGTGGGTCTAGTTCCAGTTCAGCACAGACTGCAGGATAGCTGTGCATTTGCAACAGAGGGAGGGATACGCAGCAGCAGCAAAACACTTTCACTTTATTTTCCTACTTATAGCCATTTCCACTAGTCAACAATTTTAACAAACAAACACCAGTGGCTGTATTTTTATTTATTTACTTAACTACATTTATATCCCACTTTTCCTCCAAGGAGCTGAGAGATGGGTGACTGGCTTTATGGCTGAGTGGGGATTTGAACCCCAGTCTCCCAGGTCTTAGTCCAACACTCTAACCACTACACCAGCCATGCCAGGTAAGGCCTGGAGGACAAGCCAGGCTTTGCACATTTTGTCTCACTGATGATACTGGACTCTCCCATCCACCCACCCCCTTTGATCAACTTGCAAGTGCTTTGCCAGTTCAAGTGAGGTGATGTGTAACCGGATCCAGCACCTGCCTTGCCAGAACACTTGCAAACTGACTAGAACAGGGATGTGAAAGCTGTTGGACCTCCAGCTCCCCATTGGTCCTATCCAGCATGGCCAATAGTAAGGGTGATGGGAGTTGTAGTCCAACATCTGAGAGGCCTCCATGTTTCCTATCCCTGGACTAGAGAGGGAGGGAGGGATCCTGTTGTAGGTTGCTTCCTCCAAACAGATCCAAGAAGCAGTTTAAAGGATCCGATCCTGGAGGTTACAGAAATGTCACATGCCTTATTTGGAAACTGGTTTGAAAGCAAAATCTTTCATTGACATGTAACCTCTAGTTCTGTACTATGAAAATCATCATCAACAACTTGCTATGAAATCCCTCTTTTGGCTAAAGCGTGGCCTATAGGTCCACTATCCTTCCAGCTATGGTCATTATCACAGTTAATGTGACATGAAGGAATGCTTCACACAAATATGATTTGTGTGTATGTGCAAACTGCTTTAAAATGTGTGACAAATCCACATGGATCTGTTTTGCCACATTTATCAGCCAGGCCAGTGTACTGGGACTTGATTTTGTTTATTACAATTATTTCCTATGTCGCTTCAATCACAGGTGACATACGCAAAGTTCTCATACGCAAAGATCCAAACCTCCTTGGTACTTTATCAGTAAGATAGCCATTTTCAGTACACAGCATGGAATACATGCAAACTTCCTGCCAATGTAGGAAATTTGTCACATGTGGAAGAGCCCTTGGCTGTCATCGTAAGGGCAGTGGTTATTAGATGGACCCACTCCATTCAAACCATGCCAAAATGGGCTTGCTGCTTCAGGGTATAGCTACTGAGTTTAAAGATAGTTCTCTCCTGTGTTATCTGTATACGTGTGAGAGAGACCCTTCTTGCTCAGATAAAGTTCCACTGAAGTCAGGTGTTCAGAGCCACGGTTGCAGCTGGCATTGCCACCTAATTTGCCAAAGGAGGAGGCAGGAAGGAAGAAACCACTTTGTGGGTAAAATGGAATGAGCCATATCTGTGTCCAAGGAAGGAAATGGGTGAAAGAGATATTGAATTTCTGACAGGCCCGAAAACAGCCCTGTCAATCTTCTTGCCATGCTGTGAAGCTCCCATCAGGCCCAACAAGTATGGCCAATGGCCAGAGAAGATGGGAGCTGGAGTTCAACACCATCTGAAAGGCTACAGGTTCTTCACTCCTGCGGTAACTCGACCTTCCCCAACCTGGTGCCCACCAGATGTTCTAGACTACAACACCCATCAAACTCAACATTTAGTCCAAAACATCTGGAGGGCATCAGGCTGGGGGGAGTGGAGTTACAGCAAGACAATGAGGACTTAGCAGGCGGCAGATAACATCACAATCTGAATAATACTGGCTTCCCCAGTCCATTTAAAGTTATGGCATAAATACATAATTAACAGCTGCAAGATGACATACTTACTCTTGGCAACTGCCAATTTTCTGCTAGGGATGGGTAGGAGCACTTACTATCTGTGAAGATCTAACACAGAACTCAGCGGATTGAAGAAAGCTCAGTGTGGCTGAATTTTGTTGCTGAGACAATCAGTCTTTTCGATCAGTGCTCAATGTGGGTTGATCTTCCCCAGAGTTTGCTGAGCAATCAGTACACCTCAATTAGGGCAGTGAGTTTCACAGCACAAGAAGAGTCAGGAAAGAGCCATAAAAACAGGCTCAGAGATAGTAAGAGGAAGAAGGGAAATGCCTAGAGCACAAGGAAGTCCCTAGTTCAAACCTAACCACTGAATTCACTAGGTGAGCGCCAGTGTGGTGCAGTGGTTAGAACACTGGATGAGGACTGGGGAGACCTTGGTTCAGATGCTCATTTGGACCAGTTGCCAACTCTTAGCCTAACCTACCTCACAGGGTTGTTGTGAGGCTAAAAGGGAGAGGGGATCATGTAGACACCACCTTGAGTCCTTTGAGGACAGCAAGATGTAAACATGATAAACAAAAATGAACAAGTGGTCTTAGGCAAGCCACCCTCTTGCAGCCTTGCCTCCCCCATCATATAGCCCTAGGCTGCTGTAAGGATAACAGAAATAAAGACCTCTCAACACCCTTAAGCTCTGTAAAAATGCTTGAAGTGTCTTGCTATTATTAAATTTCCTGGCACCAATTCCCTTAATGTCATCTCTTATGTTACAGCAAAAGGGCCTCTAAGCAGAGGCATGTAAGCCAGCACTTCTGGTTTCATGGGAGAAGGTGTTTCCCTTTCACTTCCTGCTGGGATAATCACATCTACATTCCTTTCCATTTTACCTCATATGTGCATAGACATACATAAGCGTATACATGTAACTCAGCCTTGGTCAACCTGGTGCTGTCCAGATGTTTCGGACTACAACTCCCATCAGATCCAGCCAGCATGCCGGCTGCACCTGATGGGACTTGTAGTCCAAAATTTATGGACGGAACAAAGTTTGTGAAGGTTGTTGTACATCCTGACTCCCCACTTACCATCATGGCTGTTGGGGAAGTAGCCTCCTCCTCCTCCTCTTACATATGCTGATTGACAGTTAGGCACTTCTGCAATAAAGATGGAATTGGGGTTAACACCACCCTGAACCAAACACATTTCACTTCTTCTCCAGGTTAAACAGTGGACAGACCAACGAAGAAAATCCCCAGTGCACCAATGTCTAGGTTTGCAAGATTCCACTTGACAGTTTCTCGGAAATCCAGCATTTATTTTTACGATTCTCCAGTAATGCTTCTCTGAATGTTTTGCAGAGTGCATCCTCCATCCAGATTGGAAAGAATGTATTTCTGCACCATTACTTTTGAAGGCTGCAATCCCAAGCTGAGAGCAAGCCCTACTGACAACCATGAGACTTGTTTCCAAGTAAAAATATATAGTGTTGCACTGCAAGGCTTTCCAAATGTACCTTGGAGTGGGCCCAGGTGGGATTTAAAATCAGACGGAAACCATGCACAAATTATTATGCATCCAATTTCTACACGTCTGCAAACCCCACAAACAGAAGGAGGTTCTGTGAAAATTCTCCGTGGCTGGATTCTGATAACAGTCTGTGCCACAGAGGCTGCTGCAAAACTCACCAAGTGGAGACCCTGGTTATCTGTAGAATCCAGCCATGTGGTGATGCACGTTTTGCCTGGCCCCAACAATCGACTGTAGATGCATAGCAAGATCCGCATTTCTGTGTGCCAAGATCCTATAGGCTAAAGTGATTCATGGATGGGAAACCTGGAGCCCTCCAGACATTGCTGGAGTGCAACTCCCATAATACCTGATGGTTGGGACATGCTGGCTGGGGCCAATGGAAGCTGGGAGTCCAATGACATCTGGAGAGCGACAGGTTCCCCAATACAGTTGTACATGGTTTTAAGGTTGGCACACAGACTACATAGGTAAACATAGGTAATTTGTGACACAAAGGTAATACATAGGTAATTTGTGACACAAATGGTGGTCCGGAAACAATCTCTGAAGTGGAAGACTGGGCAATGTGGTTATCCAAAAACAAGTATATAATTTTTGAAGGTCTGATCTTTCAACTTAACCCACATCAGCAAGTCAAAGTAGTGATGGAAGAGAAACCTGAGCATACGGTCCAGTCCCATCTACACTCCCTGCTAGTGGCTCTCCAGAATCTGAGGTAGAGGCCATTCCCCATCACTTGCAACTGACTCTTTTAACTGAAGATGGCAGGGATTGAACCCATGACCTTTGCACACACAGCAGGTGCTTTGCCGCTCAGCTACAGCCCCTTCCATGAATTTCCCCTCATCTGAGAGGCCGGACTTCAGATGCAAACTATTTCTACTCTTCTGCCATCTACCTTTTTTTTTAACCTACTGGGATTTGGCATCAAGAGACAAGATGAATCAACACCTAAATAGGAGATGACCTGAATTTGTGGGCAATAATACGATCCCTTGAAAAATCAGGTACATCATATTGTTCCTGGAAGCTGTAATGCAATCCCCTTTGCTGCTGCAGCTGTCTCTCCCGAGAAGGCAAAGCCTTTCCAAGAGCATGTGAGAAAATAACTTAATGAACCTGCAGGAGAGGTTGGACACACTGAAAAAGTCAAGCTTAATATTTTGCATTCCCTCCGATAGCACGTGAGAAGCAGGGAAAGAGGGGGGGGGGAAGCCTTTAACTTTAGATCTTTCCCCATCTGTTCCACCCTGCCTCCAAGAGGTCACAGTATTTTTAGGCCTAAGGCGATTTGCAGATATGTAGTGGGCCCTGCACCAACAGCAGCTGCACAATCTAAAGTGATCAGGCACCCCCTCCTCCTTTCCCCCCTGCATGTCCCAAGGTGAGTGCTCAGCTGCAGGTTCATAGCTGTTCCATGGAGCCGGTTGCTTAACGCTAGAGCTGCCAGAGAGAAGATGGGAAGACAAAGAGCTGCTGCAGAGAAAGGTGAAAAGCTGCCTTCTCTTCCCTGCTCCACTTCCCGCACCAGTAATGCCTTTCAGATTATGGAAGCTTAGTTTCTCTGCTACATCTGTTGAATGTCTGATTTTAACATTTGTTCCCCCCCCCCAAAGCCAGAAAGAGATAATCTAACATTCTAAATAGGTTAAACGCTGCCACAGTAGACAGCTGCTCCACCCTCTCCCTTTGCTAGAATGTGAAGAAAACAGTGGAGCTTTAAAGGAACAGTAAAAAAGGGGTGGGGTTTTAGAAAACTAACATGGGAGGAGCCTGGTGGAATGTCCAGAACAGCCTTTCTCAACCTGTGGGTCCCCAGATGTTGTTGAACTACAACTCCCATCACCCCTAGCTAGCAAGGCCAGAGCTCAGGGGTGATGGGAGTTGTAGTCCAACAACATCTGGGGACCCACAAGTTGAGAACCACGGGTCTAGAACAAATGCATACTGTAGGTGAGACATCTCTCATAACCATGCAAGGGCTCACTGGTGCCTGCATTGTTGCCAAGGAAGGATGTATTCTCCAAACTGTTGGGTGATCCAACAAGCACAACAGAATTTATTCCATACTCCAAGGACTGCCTGAAGATTGGACCACTGGCTGTGCCAGGATAAGGAACCTGTGGTTCTCCAGGTGTTGTGGGACTCCAGCTCCCATCAGCCCCAGCTAGCAAGGCCAATGGTCAGGGATGGTGGAAGACGGAAGTCCAACAACATCTGGAAAGCCACAGCGTCCCCCATTCCTGGGCTACAAAGCGACTACTGTTCACTGAGGCTACTTTATGTGCTTGATGAGATGCAGTGGGAACAAGCCAGCCTTTGCATGTGGCTAAGAGGGATTCAAGTGAATTGACTCACCTGAATCAATGCAGTAGTCCCGGGGCTCTTGCTTGATTCCCATTGGAGACTGGAACCCATGCCTTGGGGGCCCTGGAATGCCTGGGACCCCGTGATCATAGAGCGGGTCGTGGTATTCCTGCTTGAATCCCTGAGGAGGATGGGCAGCTGCTGGAACAATAGGCTCCGACATCTGCCTGTGGTAGACAGGGCGATTGTCCCCAGAAAGTCCTGGCTGAGGATATGGGTGGCAAGGTTCAGACATCTGTCTCTGAAACCTTGGTTGAAATATGAGGGAGAGGGAGAGAAAGAGGGAGAGAGTTATAATCACAGTTAACACACTCCAGACCCACTACAGCAGGACAGCCAATGTGGTACCTCCAGATGCTGTAGACCACAACTCCCATCCCATCAGCCCCAGCCAATATGGCCAATGGTGTTGGGAGCTATAACATCTAGAGAGCAGTGCCTTGGCAACCCCCATTCTACAACCTTCCTCCAGGCTTCACTCCCCTGAAAATGGAGCAGTTCTGATGCTGAACTTTCATTTCAGATGCAGAATCATTTCTTCAACAGCCCACCATACGTAGCTTACAGAAATCCATATTTAACACCAAGAGTCCTGTCCAATATAGCAACAACCATCTGTTATGAAGGGGTGGAACCCCAATTGGGGTGTCTGTGATAGTATGACCAAACTGGAGGCATAGTGCCCTGGCTGCATGCAAGGAGCCAACATCTGGATCATTTTGTGGGATAACAAGTGCTCTGAAAAGGAATTCTGCCGCAAAGGGAGCTGCAGGCTGACCAACGTGCTGCTGGAGAATAGCTGTTATGGCACTTGAGGATGTGCCCCCAGAGGAAGTGCTAGAGACAGAGGTATCTGCTCAGCTTTGCATGCAGATTGGCAGCACTTGCAAAACACTGCACCATGGGCTGTGTAGCTGCTACCAATCAGCAGCACCTGCAAACTCCCTTTGCCCAGTCATTTTACTTGCCCCACACCTGACATAATATATGACAGCCCTGGGGGACAACATCACGATGGAGCAGCCTTAGAACTGATCAAGCTAGACCATCAACTGGGCAAGACCATCTCCAGTGAGAGGAAGAAGCAGCTTGCCCTTTGCCAAAGAACAGGAACAGGACTATTTCACTATGGCTACGTTTTAGTAAAGCAAACAAGTGGTTATGTAATTTTGAATCCACTCAGCAATCTATGAATGCAAAGTGGCTGCTAATCTGTCTATAAGGCGAGGGATTAAAGCCTTTAACTCTCCATGCAGGAGAAAATGTGTGTGCTTTCTGAAATGCTTTGAGGCTATATGGAACACACAGAGGCTCAAGAAAACAGAGCCCTGGCAGGAGAGCAGCAACACTCATCCTCAGATCTAAGATCTTAACAGAACACCTATTGACAGAATGCCACTCTGGCCCGGGGGCTTTTCAGTGTCTTGAAAAGGGTTTGGAGATAAAAGGAAAAGAGTCATTTAGGAAGAAATTACTCTTAAGTGCATGTCCAGATGTTAGCTTAGCTTCCTGGAGTGGACCAGATTCTTGGTTGGATTCTTAAAAGGATGGGAAATGACTTGAAATAGGCAGGACCATTTTCCATGGATGCCTCCATTATTCACAGGAACCAGCTGTGGGGACTGTGTAGACCAGGGTTTCCCAAACTTGGATCTCTAGCTGTTTTTGGACTACAGTTCCCATCATCCCTAGCTATCAGGACCAGTGGTCAGGGATGATGGGAACTGGAGTCTAAAAACAGCTGGAGATGTTAAATACAGTGGTACCTTGGGTTAAGAACTTAATTCGTTCTGGAGGTCTGTTCTTAACCTGAAACTGTTCTTAACCTGAGGTACCACTTTAGCTAATGGGGCCTCCCGCTGCCGCCGCACGATTTCTGTTCTCATCCTGAAGCAAAGTTCTTAAACCGAGGTACTATTTCTGGGTTTGTGGAGTCTGTAACCTGAAGCCTCTGTAACCCGAGGTACCACTGTACGTATTCTGTAGTGGAGCTCCTTTGTGATGTTTTATTTTGAAATCTTTAAGATAATATTTTAGTTTCCTGTTCTGTTGCTTTGACTGTATACTCTATATTTGACTTTCTTCAGATTGTTTTATTGATTTAATATGCAGTAAACCACTGTGATTTTTCTTAAAAATATAAAGCGGTATAAAAAAATAATCTAAAAATAAATAAATAAATAAATAAAAATAGACACATCTCCCTATCAGTTATTTATGCTTGCGGGGGGCGGGGGGAGAGAACCTGGACATCTGGATGATGGGCACCTGAAATAGCTCTATATCTCCCAAATTAGATGTGTCTGGGTGAGCCCCTAAAAGGATTAAGCAAGCTGCAGAAGGGGAGAAGCCCCTTGAGTCCTCCTTCTGAAGTCTGAGAGGCTGGCAAGCAAGGCCCGCCCTCTCCCTTCCCTCCGCTCTGCTGAGGCATCTTCACACTTTGAAAGGCGATTGCTATCAATCAATTCCTTTCCCAAGCACCCAGAGGCGCACAGGCTCCATTTGGCTTTGTAACATGATCCTCTGCAGCTGACAGGCCCAGATTACTCAACTTCCGATCCACCTCCTTCTAACCTTCCAGAATGTAACTCTAGAGCTGTGCTGGTATGGCCTCTGCAGGAAGAGGGACTTCCAGATGGGACTGTGCAGAGTGTCCCTAGCATAGCTTTAAGGTCATTGGGAGCTCAGGGCCTGGGGGTCTAAAAAGCAATTTTAGATGCTGGTGATAGAGAGAAGCTGCTTTTTAAAAAAGAAAGAAAAAGAAAGAAATGAGGTGGAGATAGGGTCACAGAGACAGATGAGCACAGATCTCTCTCTGGAGGTAAGCTCATCTTTTGAAGCTTTAATGTTGATTTATGTTCCTATGGTTTCATCTCTTGTGTAGATTAGCAGAGCATTTCTCACGGCATTCTGCACAAAACAGATTTGAGTAGCTTTGCATACCGACCTTCAAGTCCTCCCCACCCCCCACCTGCTCCAGCTTTAAGAGCTCATTGCACATTGGTCCCCTACCCAATATTTTCTATCTTTTTTATGGGGAAGACGTGCACAGATGAGCTACATACACATGGGCTGATTGCATTTCTAAGAATTGCCTCCTTGCCAAATGCTGGTTGTTTCATGGCCCATTTGCAAAGGTTTGCATCCATGCAAATAATTCACGGCACTTTTAAAAGCTCGCCCTGTGCAAATCTGGAACATCTACAGTGGCCAAAAAGGCAGAGTAGTAGAACAGCAAAACAAAGAACCCAAACAGAAGCTATCCTCAGCTCTAGTTGTGAAATCCCATTACTTGGGGTGCCTGTGGTCTTAGGATCCTAGCCTTCTGCTCAACACTTGGGGAACTGGGATGTGTCTCAAGAGAGATGTAAGCAGTTGGAATAAAATTTGGGCAAGTGTCAAAGGAGTTTGCAGTAATTACACAAGGTCACCAATCCCAATTGTGAGAGAAAAAGGATTCTAGTAAAGATGGGAAGGCTGAAGTATCAGGCAAGCCACAGAATGAAAACAGGAGACATAGACTGCACAATATCAAGTGCACAAATTTCTGTTAAATCTAATGGGAGTCATTCACCACAGGGAGCTGGCAATTGGAAAACAGTGATAGCTCTAAAGATCAATGGAAATGCAAATATCAATGCAGGCTCAGAATGAGGGAGATTTATCTTTTTGGCAGATATACTAAATCAGTTAAACCACAGCACAGAGAGCAATCGTAAAATACAGGACAGGGAAGCACCTTTTGTGTTTAGTGAAGAAAGGGCTCAACCACAAGTCCTAGTTCAGATGACATGCTAAGCCAAACTTTGGCTTTGTGCAGTGTGGCAGAGCAGCAAAATGGCCTCTCCCGGAGCCCACACTGTCTTGCTAAACCAAGGTTTGGCTTAGCGTGTTGTGTGAACCAGGGCACTGTTTTGTCTTGTGGATCAATGAATCACCAGGAAAGGAAAAGGAGATTAGAGAACTTTATGGAAAAACAAAACCAACCAAGCACATGAGGGTTTCATTGATGGCAAATGCCACTGTGAATACAAGCAGGATAAATAAGCCCCTGAGAAACTATTATAAGATAAGAATTGAATCTATTTCAGTTTTATCTATTTATCTATTTAAATTGTATTTCCATTTCCATTTTATCAGAGCACAGGACATAAATCTTTAATAATAAATGAAATAGTGTGTTCCAGTTTGAAAGACAGGCCTGACTGTTGATGAATTCGTATTCTGTAAAGCTGAAACAATGGTCTCTTGTAGGAGTAGGTTACTCCTGAAAGGGAAGAAGCCAAGCCATTTTCTCCCAAGGCAAATGAGAAGAAGAGTGGAAAAGGCTGCATCAGAAGAGGAGGAAGGCAATTGAAAGGGACCCAAGTACCCAATATTAAAATGGTAAGATTCAAAGTGCCGGCAGTTATTAAATTTAGCAAGGGCAACTTTTGGAGTGTCCTGGTTTTTACTTTTTGAAATATGGCAACCCTAATTTAGCATCCATCCAGCATACAATGTGCCTGGGATGGCAGGACCAGAAAGTGGGATGCTGCCTGCCAGAAAGCCACATTCCTTAGATACCAGGGAAGTAAATTCAGCTATGAGTCATAGTTCTGAAGTCGTGAACTTCTGCCTCAATTCCAAATTGAACATCTTCCCCTGACTTCAAATAATCAAACATGGCATTCCTCAGCGACTTCAGGATATAGCTGCATGCCTTCTTGCAATAAGAACAAGACTTTGTCCCTCAGAATCGCCCGACAGCACTCAAGAATGACACACAGCACCTCAGTGTGCCAATCTGTGTGCACTAGCAATGCTGCCAAGTTTATATTTTAGCTCCATTAAAAAAAAATGCCCTTGAATGCAGATTTTTAAAAAACAGAAAGAACCAATGTACTTTTCTCTCTTTACCTGTGTTCTGTTGGATACTGGTTTTCAGGCATCATCTTTGGCATCTGAATAGGTTGCTGAGGCGGCCGGGGAACAGCGAAGGTTTGCTGCCTTGGTTCCTGAAGGGCATGAGGGACAGGTGGAGGGGGCGCTGCCTGCAGAGGGCCTGTGCTGGGGGCATGGGCAGGAGTTTGGACAGGTGTTGCTGGCAGAGGCGGGGGTGGAAGGGAGGTGCTCTGGAGCGCAGGTGAGGCTGGGGTGGCAGGCGGAGTTAATGGCTTGAATGCAGCAGGGGGCTTCCTGTCGTAGGCACTGTGTGAACAGAAGACAGAGAGGGCCATAATAAATATGGGCAGCAGCCATTTCCACAGCTTCTGCTGGCTGCACTTGACAGCTCTGGCTTGTTTGCATTTCATGGTTGTCAGGAAGTAACAGTTGAGGTTGTTCACAGCCTCAAGGGAATCTTTGTACTTCAGGCAAGCGACAAAACAGGCTGAGTCATAGGGCTCATTTCAAAAACACTTCGCTCACAATTTTCTCGGAGATAACTGTAGCTTCCAATTGTTGTTGGTTTTTCTTATAAAAAAAAAATCACCATTATTTCAGGAACAAACTCATTGCATTGAAAAACATGGGGGGGGGGAGAGCTTTCTATTCCCCCATTTGTGATAACCAACAAGAATTTGATGCGATCTGAATGGCACATAAGCCTGTCACTCATCAACACACAATCATGCCCACAGGCTGCTTCAAATGTGGCTTTCCCGCCTACATGAGTGTAAGATGGAGTATATACCTATTGTACACTTGTGTGCAAAAGCCATGCATGTCTGCTTCAGAGAGATTGCATGTATGGATAAGACACAAGCAATCTACTATGTGTCCCTCCCCACTGCTATTTGAAGATTTTTGATACACGAGAAAGGGCCTGGTGTAACTCAGCCCCAATAGCAGTAAATGTTAAGACTGTCATTTGCTTTATAGTTAAAGAAGCTACCTGAATATCTTAAGTTTAGAAGATCACAGGTACCATGCACACCAGCACATATCATGCTCTTTGGATGTGTGACCTACTGCCAAGGGATGTGGTTAACCACAAGAAGGATTTGAAGAGTGGAGTCTAAACTTTCTGCCCATTAGTCAAATCATCTGACTACTGAGTAATAACTAGCACTACAACATGGGCATGTATTTGGTTTCCTAGAAATGGAATGCAAATCTAAGTTGGTTTCTGTTTTCCTGATGGTCCCAACTTTGCCTACCAAGCTCAGCTCCCAACTAAGTGGTTCTTAATGTTTTTATCAGCATAACTGAGGCAAATTGTAACTGAACCCAGTTCAGGTTCCATGCTTCCCCAAGCCATCCAAAAACATCTTAAGCTGTGCACCATTCATCCAACCTACCAATAGTTGTAGAGGCACTTTTCTCCATAATTAGCACAGAGCACCTGTTCGTGGCTACAGGTAGACAGCTCAGAAGAAGGGCTGTGGAGTTCCCTCTTGATCTTAGCTGGGGGCGGTCCATGAAGTACCACTGAATAAAAATTAAAAGTGGAAGAAAAACAAATCAATCAATCATGTAATTTAGCACTTAACCATATTCCCATGGATTGGAATAACCAAAAACATGCAACCAGACATTGCTCACTGCCCCAGAGCTAAAGTTGTGCATACTAGTGTCACAGCACTACACAGTGATGAGCATGCATGCACAGCTCTCTCCTTGCCTTAAGGAGAGTTACTTGTCTTTGGAGAGGTGCACATTTAGACTTCCATAGCAATGTGTCAGAACTACGGAGGCTGTGCGAATGGCAGAAATCCCCATTGCTAGACTTGGATACAGCAGGCATTGCATCACAGCAGCAAAAGATTAACTGCTGGCAGCAGCAAGAGCATTTTAGGGTGGGGAAAAGGAGGGTATGAATGAGAACGTGGGGGTGGTAATTGTCACAGAACACTTGTTTCTGCATGGCTTTTACAACTTCTCATTCCCAAGGACCAAACCTCCACTTTCTGGCATATTCCAAGATAGCATGAACAGAACATGAGGAGAACTCAGGATACCAGATTGTATATGCAGAGGAACTGAGAACATGGTGGTACATGTTTGGTACCATAAGCATGGGCAGATTTCTACATCTTGAATAGGATTCTATTAGAACCATGGTGTTTAACCATCCTTCCTTTCCAGCAGTAATCATGCATGTTGCAGGGAATTCTGGGGCATATTCTAGGCCTAGGGCATGTCCTCAGGTGCCTCTGAAACAAACTCAGCCCTTGGCTGCAAGCTGTGTATTGCAGGGAAATATGGTTAATGGTACACAAGCTGCATTTTATGGAACTCCACTAAACCTCTATGGAATACAGCTTGAGAAAAACATTGTGGTTGAAATACAGAGCTGTAAGGCAGAAATGATTCCACACCAATGAGTTCCACTACTTGCATATCACACCAACTGTTCTTGTCTCACACATAAGGATTTCTAGGATCACTCTGAGTGCAACACAACTCCTCTGTGTCTTCCACCTCATTTTATGCCAACACAACAAAAATAAATGCTATCGAAAAATGTCAAGGGATGTGGCTAATTTGGGCAAGTACCTGTCCTGAGCTTCCATGGAGAGAAATAAGGGAACTAGGCTTGTAATTGGATCGTTCAATCTTGCTCTCCTAGCATTCCAATGTCCCTTTGAGAGGGATGCATCCTTCACATCGCTATACTGCCTAAACAAGACTTGGCAACAGAAGTCCACTTCCGAGGATGCAAGGGCTGCAGCTATGCCAATGCCGGGTGATAAATTACAAAGCAGGGAACGACCTTGTTAGAAAAAACACCTCGCCTCAACAAGGGTCACAGCAACTCTCAGCTTAACTGGTTCTAAAAATACACAGTGCTGAATCCAACAAATGTCTGCATTTGGTCATTGGCTAAGTTGGTCTTTTCATCAGATCCCTCATTTTAAGAGGTACATTCTCATCTCTGAAGCACGCAGAACATCATGTTGACAGCATTATTTGCATTCCATGTTACTACACAAGGCAGTACCAAACTTGTGCAAAAGCTGCACGAATGTAGTTTCTTCACAGGAAGCTTTTAACCAACAGGCACGAAGCACACACCCTAATCTCAGCTAGAATGGGTCTTTCCTAGGTTTAAGATAGAATTGTGTAGAATGTCCCAGATTCCTGTTTCAGCAAGATTATGTGCCATCAGAATCACTTCTGTCATCATCTGTTCATCTGGGCAACTGCGGCAGCATGCTCCTCCTCATATAGGAATGTACTGCCAAACTGGCAAGATCTTTAAAGCTTGTAGCAAAACGTATCTCAACAGCAGGGGGGAAAGCCCTTGGAAGCTTTTGGCCTGACTGCCTGAGCCCCAAATAACAGAAGGAAGTGTTATATCCTAGAGTTCTAAGATTTGGCCATTGCCTCTAATATTGTTGCAAAAGGTGCCATGATATTTAGGGATGGGGTAGGGGAAGGAACCACCCCACCCCTCATCATCTATTCTATATAGAAATACCAAAATTACCCTGGTGGACCAGCTACCATTCTACTCCTGTTAACATAAGAAGTGTCATTAGTCGCCAGTAGTGTCTGTTTAAGAGCTTCTATTATAATTTCCATTATTCCATCTAGTTTCCCCGGTGCCTTTCAATCACTATGCTACACTTGAGATCTGCAGGTTAGAGCCTCATTCCTTAATGTCACCCAATACAATTTCTACTGTTACACCATATTGCACCACCACGTTTTCCAGGCACTGGCTTCCCTAGTATTAGTTCTGGTGGAAGCTGTCGGTCTAATTGGCTGCCATCCTTTTACTCCACAGATAATTGTCCTACTAGAGGAACTTGCCTTTTACAGCATACTCCTCCCCACCCCTGCAGAGGGATAACAGCAGGGGCTTACTCACTGCAATGCTGCAGAAAACACAAAGCCCAGAATGGCAGGTTATTTGTTCCAGCATCTGGATGAATGTATTCTGAAGGAGACCAAACCTGGTTTTCCATCACAAGAAAATATCTCACTCCAGATGAAGCATAAGGGACATTGGAAGCTGCCTTATATGGAATCAGGCCATTTGTCCATCTAGCAGACTGGTCGTGGCACTGCAGGGTTTCAGACCAGGGTTTTGTCCCAGCTCTACCTGAAGATGCTAGGTCTTGGAAGCTTGGGCTCTTCCACTGAGCTGTGGCCCTTCTCCCATGCTTTGTGGGGGCATCAAGAAAAACATAGACCAGTTTGGAGCACACTGGATAGTTGCTGGGAGATTGCACGTTGCCCTGGCTAGACCAGTCAATAATCCTCCAAAGGGAAATGGAAGTCAAACCCTATTCTCCTTCTGCAATCACCAAAGAGGATGCATTCCAACTTGCACACATTCTGCCACTTTGCATTTTGGAAGCAGATTTCAGATTAGAGTTAGAAAGAGCAAGGGGTCTCCAGAAGGTATATAAACTGGGGAGGGAGGGGAACAGTTCAAAGGACCCAGGCCCTCTAAAATGCCAAAATGCTGAACTCAAAATGAAGGGAAGGCTGGCAGTGGCCCTCAAGCCACAGCAGAGAGTTCTTCTACTATATATAATTTTTAAACCAACTAATATATGCTTAGCCTAATTAATTTCTAAAAGAAGACGTTCTAGGAGAAGGCAAGTGCGTCAGAGTTCTGTACCTAAATAGTGACAGAACAGAACAGCTTGGCTTAGTCGGAAGTGGAGTATTATCTCCACAAAGGCTAAGCACACAGCCATTGCCCGTGAGAGAGGATAGCCTGGGTCTGACAGCTTCCAGCCATCACCGCCAATTAGCAGTTCCCTGCATTCTATGTGCTGTCAAAGCCTCCCAGAGATGGGCAGAGACATCCACTCCTTTGGGGCAGTTGGGACACATCTGGGAGGGAACATTTAGTGCTAAGCCCTGGACCTGTTCAAATCCTTCTTTCTACGGGAGGGCAAAAGAGAAGAGCCAAGAGTGCCTTGGATTGAGCTGCCTTTTTTTTTTAGGGATAAGGTTTTGCTTGTTTGAAAAGGCTACAGCAAAAAGGCTACACAAAAAAGTCAAGAGTACAACTCATTTCATTAAACTCTGGTGTTTTTGTTTTTAGTTAAAAAAAAACCAGCAGCTGCATTTCTCATACATTTTCATTCTGGCATTTCAAGTGTTAATGTGTCCCCGTCCCCCCACTCCCTATAATTTGCTCTCTGTCCTCTCCCACCCCCCACTTCCTAATAGGCATGGCCTTGCTGAGCAGCAAACAGCAGGAAACTCACTTTGGAGGTGTTCCAGCTGTCAGTCACAAGCATGTTTCTTTCCAACAGTCTCTGTGTTGTTTGAGCGGTTGTTTTTCTGCCAGCAGCACAATGGGGCTTAGTTATTCATTGAAGAAGAAGGTTGAGGGAGGGGGAGAGAATCTGCAAGCAGGCACCACCCTCCATTCACAACCAATTTGGAATACTCCATCCATTCACAAAAAAAACCCCTCTCTCTCCCCACAGCTGAGCGCTACCAATCAGGGGAAGGGAAATGACACTTAAGATCATAACAGAGACCAGCTGTCCTGCACAGAGAAGCTTGTGCTGCGGGCAACGTTTATGTAAGGAATTCAAACACTGCAGAAACAGCCTGCATAGCTAGGAGGGAGTCAGCCTCTGCAAAGAGTTCATTGCAAATGATTGTGCAACCCCACTTGTGGTGAGGTCCGGAAATGCCCTTTGGCCGGGGTGGGGGTGGGGAGTAAAAATAATTTGTAAAATCAACTTTTTCCCTTCAAAACAACGGCTGCCTGCCAGTGGACAGAATATTTCCTCTTGATGCTAACAGTGCCCTCACTCTCAGCTCCATCTATTAGCAGCTACTGTAGCCCCTGCATTAATGGGGAGGATTAAGAGAGGGGCTAATTATCCCCAGTGTAGGAAAAATAGCATTTCTTGAGGACTACAGCATTGTGAAAATGGTGCAAATTGCTCAAAAACTGCTCACAAAAGGAAAAAAGGCAGCAAATAGGGGTCCCGGAGGAGGAAAGACAAAAAATGTTGCTAGTATAATGCCAAATAAAAAGAAACACCTACAATTTAGGGGAAAAAGCACTTTCTTACTGAGTTCAAGAAGGGGCAGCTCTTGAAGGATATTTGGAAGCTGTAACATGTTGCTTAAGACATGTAACATCCTATGCAAGTAACATGGGCTCTCACATTAGCTTCTGGAGACAGCCCCCGTTTTTGGTTTCAACCTGGCCCCTCTCTCTCCAGGAGTCCTCCCACCATTTATGGCAGAGGTGGGGAACCTATGGCCCTCCAGATGTCATTGGACTCCAACTCCCAACATTGCCAGCCATTGACCATGCTGTCTGGAGCTGATGGAAGATGGAGTCCATCATTCATCTGGACAGCCAGATGATACTACACCAAACGCCCTGCTCCTAGGAAGGTGGGCAGTGCTGAACCTCAAAACATGGCTTGGTTTCTTTAAGTCTGATACCACCTTTCCCAGGACAGAGGATAACAAAGTACAATAGCACATCCCTCTGCCAACTCCCTCACTGCACAGGCTCACAGATATTTGCCCATATGAACTCTTTTAGGAGACCAGCCAAGACTTGCCTGTACAGGCTGGTTTTTGATGTCCCACCCACACAATATTTCAGCTTGAAAAATCACTTTCATCCCACCCCATCGGATGTCTCCTGCATGGAAACTCTGGATGCAAACAAGGGAGATGGGGGTAGGGTTGGAAGGAGTCCTCACAAACTGAAGAGGCCTCTGTAGTATGAAGGGAAATCCTGCTTATCTAAAAGAAGTCCCTCCTCACAACAATATCTGGATGACCACAAGCTCCCTTTCCCCGCTTCCATCCATGAAAGCAAAAGCACTGTTGCAATTTAAAAGGGCTGCTGGATAAAATCAGACACAGGTTCAAGTGCAGACGTTGCCTACTGGAACTGCCAAGTTTTCAATGGGATGCTGCCCCCCCTCCAATCCACAGCAAGGTGCCCACTGGGTCACTTATCCAAGTGTGCATTCCATCAAACAAAGTAAGGCAGGCAGCATCCGCACTGAAGATGCACATTTGAGACAGGTCTGGAAATCCTGATCAAGCAAGTGACAGACATGCATTATGCTGCTTCTGAGCAGCCAAAGGGGAAAAGGTAACAAAACACCACCTCCACCTAAAAACCTCCAAAGCGAATCAAACTTTTAATGCAGTGGTACCTTGGATTTCAAACGGAATGCATCTATTCGACTTCCAAAACGCTCGGAAACCAAGGAGCGGTTTCCGAGGCAAAGATCGCAAACCAGAACACCTATTCCGGAACCTATTGCTGTGAGTTCCAAGTTGCTCATGAAATAAGCTGTTTGAAAACCAAGGTACTATCTCTCTCCCCCCCCCCCGCACACCCCTCCTAACCACTAAATATTAATCCATTACTGTACAGTGGTACCTTGGGTTAAGAACTTAATTCATTCTGAAGATCCCGTTCTTAACCTGAGGTACCACTTTAGATAATGGGGCCTCCTGCTGCCACCACTGTGTGATTTCTGTTCTCATCCTGAAGCAAAGTTCTTAACCTGAGGTACTATTTCTGGGTTAGCGGAGTCTGTAACCTGAAGCGTCTATAGCCTGAGGTACCACTGTACTAGCAACGGCAGCCTCTGAAGCCTTACCAGGCAACAAGAGAAGCAGCCCATCCCTAAAGTGCCTTCCTTGGGTGCTGACACCTATGCCAGCACTCAGAGGAAGAGCTCAGTGCCTCAAAGGCAGATATTTATGTGTGTGTGTGTTGTGCGTCTGCCTCAGAGAAAGCACACATTCTCATTTCCCTGTTCTAATACATTAACTATAATTAGAACCTAGAAAGAAAGAAGCAAGCAGCACAACTATAGGTTATGTCTCAACACGCCAAGGTAGAGAGGAAGTCAGGAATGCAGCGCTGCTTGGGGTGGGAGGCGCCAAGGGCTTTTGCCTTGTTTATCTGTGCACTGGCAGTGAAGCAGGACAATAGATGCTGAACCAGCACCAAGAAATCAGCCAGGAACTTGCATGCAAAGAGCTTTGTGCCAGCGGAGCTCTCTACCCCATTCACAGATGCCATAGCAGAGACACCACAATACTGCTTTCACCAGGAGTTATCATGGTACAGTTTGCCAGTTTAAAGAGGTAAGCTTTCAGAGGGTGAAAGATGTTTAGAAGACAGGTGTCCCATTTGATCCTGAATGTCCAAATTTCAAAATTAGTCACTCTCTCTCCTACTGCCTTAGCTCTAACTTTGCAAATAGAATGACCTGGAATACACCATCAGCAGAGTCATGTGGTGCTGCTAGACTGCACCGCTTTAGAGATTCTTTGCGGGATCACGTGTTGGAATGCATGTCTCCCCCTGACATCTCCCTGCATATAGAAATCTAGCACATCAAGGAGAATGTTTGGCCTGATACTCCTCTCCTTGGATTTGCTTTCTTTCTAGTTGCTGGGAATCCTTTTGAGGGGCGGGTGATGAGAATGAAATTCCCCATCCACACTCTCAAGCAGAACAGTGCAGCAAAAGCTGCACCATGTGATTTTCCTGATGGAGGCCTGTGCTGAAATATGCATTTTCACCATGAGTCTGATGACTCGCACACTTTTCAGAGGAGGAAACACACATCCATAAGCTGGAAAAACAGAACTAGAGTCAAAAAATGAGCCTGTGGCCCGAAGGAGGCAAATTATCTAATCTGTTTGGGCAGTAGCCAACTAACGTGTCCCGTCAGCGCATAGGATTTCCGCTTGCGCAATGGAACTTCCCCCCTCCTCCCCCTGCGCATACCCTGCGCCATTCCCAAATCTGTTCTGGAGGGCTTGGGAAACCTCTAGAACAGATTTTGGGGGTGTACAGGGGGGTGAAAGCTATGTTGCACAAATGGAAACCCTTGCGCTGACAGGATGTGTTCGTTGGATACTTCCCTACGGAAAGAAACTTCTCAGAAGTCACAGTGTTGTTTGTAGCGCCTGCATGGGTTATATCAGGGTATGCGGCCGCAAACTCTTTGCCAATACTGCATTGTGCTCAAATCCTCACACTGCAGTTAGAAAGCTGGTGATATCTATTCAAGACTCTATGCAGGGATGTATCTTTGCTTGCATGATACCAACCACCTGCCCATGACCTTATGTGCAGCCATCATTACCTGGTTTCCACACTGAAGCGGCTTGCTCCCAACTCCTAAGCAACTTGTACACACAAACAGGTTGCTTGGTAACAGTGTGGCTTTGTGGGTATGGAAAGCCAATTGATCTGGATCAGTGTACACCTGCTCAAGGAATGACGTACACTCAGATCAACACCAGCCTGGCATTTGAGCCTTAATCTCCTTGCCTCTTGTCTTTGCAGAACTGACGAGGTCAGAGATCAAGGGGCAAGGGACAAAGTCTCTATGCTTCAAGGCTTTTCATGCAATTTTGAACTTATCTCTGAACTCTGCTCTTCTTTCCCCTTTTTCTGACCCATAAAAGGTGTCTACAAATAGATGTGATGCAAACCAGAAAACAATTGCCCAATTTCTTCAAATTCTCTCTCTCTCTCTCTCTCTCTCTCTCACACACACACACACACACACACACACACACACACACAGTAATGCACCTGTATGCTTTCACCAAGGAAAAAGTGAAGTGCAGGAAGCATAATTCTGAGTTTTCAACATTCTCTACCCATTCTTGGCACTAGTGTATTATCAAAATAGTCTTTCATGTGAATTGACCCCAACTGAAGTGGTTAAAAATACTTCATGATGAAAGAGATGGGAGTTGATCAGCAGAAATCTAGGCACTTTCTTTAGCTATGTTGTCACAACTCAGAGATCATTGTTGAGAGACCAACAATATTTTCAAGAGAACTGAAAGTTGCTTAAGAAGGGAACTGCTTCCTATGAAGTATACACTTTGAGTAGCATTATACAGATTTTTACTCAGAGTAGTCCCATTAAAATTAATGGCCATGGCAAACATACATTCAGTAATTTCAATGAGCCGACTCTGAACGAAAGTTAAATGTTATTCCCCATACAAAAGGATACAAAAACTTGCCCCTTGATCTCTGACCTCATCCGTTCTGCAAAGACAAGAGGCAAGGCGATTAAGGCTCAAATGCCAAGCTGGTGTTGCCCTAAGTGTATGTCATTCCTTAAGCAGGTGTACACTGATCCAGATCAGTTTACCAAAAATAATCTGTATTTGTTTTTTGTTGCATCTCACTCTCGTCTTAGGTTTCACTGTGTTGATTTTGTGTAAGCCACCTTGTAAATAAAGTCATTAACTGGAGCAACAGCTTGAATTCTGATTTAAGAGTAGAACCATTGAAAACAATGGGAGTTAAGAAGATGCAAAGAGCACCACTGGATCAGGCCAAAGCCCCATCTAGTCCAGTATCCTGTTCTCAGAGTGGCTAACCAGAAGACGCCTATGGGAAGCCCTGCAAGCAGGACACAGGACAGCCAGTGTTAGAATCTGAGATATGAAAGCTAGGAGCTAAAGGGCATCTTACACCTAGGTTAAGGGCACAACAACGGAATGTCTAGGCGTGCTTTTTTATAACAAGAATACAAAGCTGAAAATGAATGAATTGCTAAAACATTATGTTCATTCTTCACATGGTCTAGTCCTTCCCCTGCCCACCCACCCTAATATTCTTAAGAGGGTCTCTTCTCCAGTCTTCAGAGAGTAGTTAGAAGTGGGGAGGCAGAAAAAGGTCCTCCTTTCCTTCCACTCTGCAGTTTTAATCTGAAATCTTCAGCGCAGTACTGCACCCAGAGCTCAGAAACTGCGCTGATGAAATTCCCTTTCGCAAAATGCACAGAAAACGATGGGAGCTTTGAGCACAGCAGCCCTCTCCGCCACTTGTGATTCCCAGCAACTGGTATTCAGAGACATATTGCCTCTTTGACACTGGAGGTAGTATGAAGCCATCATGGCCAGTACCCATTCATAGAAGATAAGGTTAAGTTATTATGGCGCTGAAGGAGACTCTTGAGAGTCCCATGGACTGCAGGAAGATCAAACCTATGCATTCTGAAGGAAATCAACCCTGAGTGCTCACTGGAAGGACAGATCCTTTGGCCACCTCATGAGAAGAGAAGACTCCCTGGAAAAGACCCTGATGTTGGGAAAGATGGAGGGCACAAGGAGAAGGGGACGACAGAGGACGTGTTGGTTGGACAGTGTTCTTGAAGCTACCAACATGAGTTTGACCAAACTATGGGAGGCAGTGGAAGACAGGAGTGCCTGGCGTGCCCTGGTCCATGGGGTCACAAAGAGTCGGACATGACTAAACAACAACAAAGGGCTAAGTTAGTGATGGCTAACTTAAGACCCACAATGGAGCTTAAATATAGCAGGCAAGTCCAAATGCAGCACAATAAATCATAAAGTAAAGCAAGTTCGAGTGTATACATTAGGAACCGCAATCCCTCTTCAAGACTGTTATCAACTCTCTGAAATACCATTGTCTCCCTCGGCCCCTTTATCTTTATCCACAAACCCATCCTTAGCCACAGGAAGTAGTTGCCTGTTTAATAATTCAAGTCATTATCAGGAACGTACAGGAAGAAGGTTGTAACTGTTCACCCTTTTAATCTTCACAGGGTTATCGAAGGCTACTTCAAGAGAAAATACACCCTTACTGCTCCAAAGGAAGAAAAAAAGTTGACAAAATGGCAGGCTATAGCTGGGGTGGGGAAGAGTTGCAGCTTGGCTGGGTTCCCATGTTGAGGCTACACAAGTGTTCCTGCACCTTTTTTTGGTTGAGGATCATTTATTCTAATCAATATTTTATGTATTAACTCTACGTTTAACCTCACCTCCATCATATTATCCCTGGGCAAGTTACAATTCATGTATATATCTCACTTTTCCTTTAAAAAAACCATTGACGTTTTCTTCATTTCTTTGTTCTTTTCATTGTACATTTCACTTTTTCAATCAGTTGTCCAAAGTAGCCCACATTTTAAAATGTAAAAAATATGAGCAATAAGAAACCCCTGAAATAGCAAATAGCAATAAGATGCTTGTTGGGCACAGAAAGGGAGAGCTCAGCCTCCCAAGCATTTTTAAATTGTCACAGTATAGGATGTGTGGATAAGGGAAGAGAGTGGTCCACTGGCGATGTCAGAGGTGACACACACAAACACGGAGAGAGCTAACCTTTATGTAATTTGCTAGCCAAGGGAATTCATCTCTCTCACCAAAACAGAACCGTTACCATAGAGGAAAGCCATCTGGAGCCTGCTCAACAAACGCTAACAATTGTCTGAAAAACACAGTGGGCGAGATCCAAGGTAGTGTGAGCAGGCATCCTCTTGTGCTGTGGGGCTTCTCCTTACTCTCCTCCCCCTTGCAACCCCCAATCCTTCAGAGTAGATTTTGGGAGCACATGGGTGGGGGGGGGCCAAAGAGAAACCAAAAGTCTCATTACGCAAGTGTGCAGACAGCATTGGATGTCACCCAACATCTGGAAGAGACCCTCATTAAAGCGGAAGAAATAGTAGAAAAATAAAAATAGGACAGTAAGACCAACAAGTAATAGGAAACAGGCACCTTAACCTAAAGCTTGTCACAGTGCCATTCTTAGAGAACTAGAGTCAGAACAGAGGTAGAGATGTGTGCAGACATATTGTGCTTTTTATAGACCTTGCAAAAGAATTAGCTTTTCTAAGTGCCACCTACAAGGGTACTCAAGTAAACACATTCATGTAATTACATAATAGGAAGCAGAAGAAGAAATGAAAACCCACCACCACCATCCAAATTAAAATACATAGGACTGGTCCTAATTCTAAGACCACACATTCCAAGCAAACATTTTGAGGCAAAACAGCACCAACTGTCTCCTGAACAGCCCCAATTCTAAACTCATTTACTTGGCACCAAGTCGCACCAATTTTAAACGGAACTCAAGTTAAGGGTGTTTAGGATTAGCATGTTACTCATGCAGCAGTTGATTTCTGTGCCAGAAACCACAGTAATAATGCAAACCATGAATCATCATACATCCATCTATGACATATTAAGTAAGAGCTCCAGAAACCCTCTCAAGTGCAAAAGATGCCCTGTTCATTTCTCTTTATTCATCTATTCAATCAGCTATTCTGGTGCTATACAGCAAACTCCATTACTGAGCCTCTCAAAGGCCACAGAGTTTCACTTTGCAGATTCTGGGCCCCATATTATCTTTCCACCTTTAAAAAAAGTACATATTGGAGATCCCCTCGCTCTTTGGGAACTTTAGCAGGTTTTAGCGATATGTCTTCTCACCTTCGCTCAGAATTTAGCCCTTCTGCTATACACAGGGCACAATCCTCTCTCCAACCCCTGGCAATCGGTTTCACTAGCCTGAGTGGCTTGGAAGACTTCTACAGGTCAGAAGGGAAGCCTGTCTCCCCTGCAGACACATGGTTCCAGTAAGATTTAAATTTGGCATTACTAGATCCATTCCAGGCAGGAAGCAACTCATTGATATATAAACAGCTTCCGTTGAGAATCCCCTCCTGCCATCGACCTGCTCACCACAAACACAGAATACATAGAGGATGCTCAGGCCAGAAGGAAAAGGCTTCTTAACCCAAACAGAACTCCTAATGCCTCTCACAAAAGGTTTGCTGCGGAGGCCCAGAACTCTGGAGAAGACATTTTGTTTTCCCCACAATCCTTCAGGCTCCTGAACCGTAAAAGCTTGCTGAGAGAGAGAGAGAGCGCGCCTCTGCCAACAACATCTCCTCCCACACAGCCCGGCTGCAGTTTATACTGCTCCGAACAGGAGAACTGGAAGGGTTGGGTTAGAATGTCAACACAGAGAGAAAATTTCTTACTCCAGGCTGCCTTTCATCTCAGGGAGGAGGAAAGAAAACACACACACACACACACACACACACACACACACACACACACACACACCAACCAGTCTGAGGAAGCTTTCATGGCAAGCTTCCCACTTACTTCAAAGTAATCAAAGGGCAATAATTAACATGCACTTACTGTAGCACAAGATACACCACTGCATGCTGTGACAGAGTTTGAATCAAGAATCCGTTCCACTGCAGGCTATGTTTTCTTCCCTTCAAATTCTGTGGCAATCGGAACAGCTACACACACACACATACACACACCCTGAGTGGATGCGGAGTGACATTTCCACTTTACACTTTTAAGAACATCATCTTGCTTTTATTTAACCTCTAACGCCCCCAAATCACAGTCAAAAAATATGCAGAAAGCATGCGTGCCTAAATAGCTTGCTGCCTGCAGAGGCCCAGGTGCTGAGCTCTCAGATGCTGCAGGTAAGGGAGAGTTTTGGGGGTGGTGCAGTGCGAGAGGGACGGCTTTCCTAGCCGCCTTCTCAGAGCTGCTGGCTTGCCAATGACGAATGCTCCCTAAAGCTGCTCAAGTTTCACCAGCAAAGCTTTGTCCTTCACAGCTTCGCTATAGCTGCGGCTATAATAGCCAGAAAAGTCATTGAGGGAATTGGAAGGCACAGGGCTGGTGAGAGACAGAGTGCTCTTGTGCTTGCTGTCAAATGGATTTTAATATCTCTTACATTATGAAGTATTCATGGGGGCTTGAAAGGGTTCTGCAGAGATCAAGGTTAATAGGCAGCCCCAGAGATGCTCAAATAAATATCCTACATCTGCCAATTAAAGCAGTGCCGTTAACAGAACAGTCACTGTCCACACCTCCTGTCTGCTCCCTTCTCGTCAAGATCCACAGATTCAACAAAAAACTTGCAAAAATACACTTTGGAGCTACATTTAATTAACAGAAGCAAAAACCAAGGGAGCAACTAAAACCTGTCACACATCTTGCAATGACACTACAGATTTCACAGCAGGCAGACAAATGAACAAGAGAATGACTTACAGTTATCGGACTGGAAATCTGGGACAAACTGTTCATCATCAGGAACTTGGGCTAAAAGAAAGGGAAAAAACAAGGTTTTTTCACCAATTAATTAATAAATTAAACCCTACATTTCCTTATCTAAAGACAAAGGAGCTCACAAGCCAAAATAAATATTAATGTCATACATTACAAAATAGCAAAAAAGAAAAAAAAGATCCATAGAAATGACAAGCACGACCAATTATCATAGCCAATAGGTTATCAAAGCGCAATGGGACACAGAATTGTGATATCAAGAAGGATTTACCTTCAGCTAACCAAGCCTCCTGCAACTGGCTGAGATCCTGAAACAATTCTGAAAGAAAATAAGAACAAAAAATGGAGTATTTTTTTCTGCTTACATGCTTTTTACACATGCTGCTTAAAATGGTGATGTTTCAAAGATGCTTTTTTCAAACATCAACAACAACAAAAGGAGGCAATTCTTCGCTACCTTCAGAATCATGAGCCAAGTCAGTGTCCTGAAACTTCCTTTTTCTGTCATTTACTGGCCTGCCTCGACATTCATCTGTGCAAGGTTTCTGGTAGAAGCAAAGAAATGTAACTATGAAGGGCAATCGTTCAAAAACACAAAAGAGCAGAAGCAACATGAACTTTGTACAAAGGAGCAGGGGGCATCACATGATAAGAAAACAAAACCACATTAAAAAAAAATGAAGTCCTACCCCAGGGACCATGAAAGGGACCTGCTGATCATAAAAACCATCCATTGTGCTTGCAAATTCTTTAATATTCCCTCGAACGTTTTTAGCATTGAGTAATTCCAGGATGAGAAGAGTTTTCAGAATCTAGTTCTGGCAGATTTCAGGCTGGAAGGGAGAAGAGAAAGACAGAGGAATCAGACAATGTTCTGCCTTTAAGGCACCTGAAGAGACCATCTCTAACAGCACACGAGCATGTTCTGCAAGCTTTGAGGATTATCTTTTGTGCTTAGTTAACACACATTAAACATGGGGGAGGGAGGAAGACAAATTATAGTATTACCCCCCTCTAGCTAGTTGCTATGATATCCATTCATTAAGTTGCTGCTCTTTTTAAATCAACACACCAAAGCCCCAACCTTTAATCCATGATGTCACAGAGTTACTATGGAAACAGTCGTGACATCACTAAATGCAAATTACAACCGCTTAAGAACAAACATAGGGAACGGCATGGATTATAAGGCAGAGATCACATGGCTTGGAGTACATTTTCTCCCTACATGGTCGAAAGATAAAATATAAATAGCAACAAGTGCACAGGAAAGTCGACTGGAGTTAGTGAAACAGCTTGGCTTTCTGGAGATGATAATTATCTCATGCAACTCCTCTAGGTTACAAAGAGAGCCAATGCTCTTTTAACTTATGCCTAACCAATGCAAACCGAAAAGATCCATTGATTTCAATGCTACCAGAAACTGTGCTTAGTACTGTAGCCATTCAAGCATTGTTTGAAGTAGCTTATTTTTTTGCTGATCTAAACCTTTGATCGCCAAGGAAATCTCGGATGATTTACTCGAAAGCTTAAAAACACACTGCAAGAAATATCCATGTTAGGCTGGCATAAGACCCAGCGCGAAATGGAAAACTGCTCGGTCCCTTGTTCTGCTGATGCAACTTTTGCTGCTATTGAACAGCCAGTATATCTTCAAGAAATCTGCTAAGCAAAGGGCAGTTTTCAGTCACCCCTTAAGTAAATTCACCGTGAAGTTTAAACACAAGAGAGGTTTATGGCCTGTTTAAAAGAAGCAGTATTTTAAAAGCAGTATTTTCTACGAACTCCTCTCAAAAATACAGAATCTGTGGTCTTAAAAAAAAAAAACTTGAGTAAGTGCGTTTCATAACATGGGGTTGGCGGCGGGGGGAGAGAGAGACGAAAGAAAGGTGGTGGTAGCGAGATCGGTTATGAACTTCTTTATCTAGCCTAGCTGGCCAACTGTTGCAAACTGCTCCTAAATATCACCGCGGACACAAATATCTTCCATTCCGAACTTGCCCCGTCGATTCAGAGCAAATTTTTTTTTGGCAAAAACGGCGATTGGAAGCAACATCTTTAAAAACATTATGTCGCGCGTACTAAATCCGCTTTTCTATCTGGCCGCTGCGATTCGCCTGCCCTCTCCCCCCCCCCGTACCCCTAGGAAAAGCCTTTAACGAAGCCAAACAATACAATTAGCATCCCCTCCCCCGTGTGCAAATCTGGCTTAAGTTTTATGAATGGCAGGGCAAGCAACAAGAGCAGGTAGAGTGTAACGAGATCCCCGGCGTAGGGCCCCATTCACAAAAACAAGGCACGCACTTCCCAGCTCGCTCCATTCA
The DNA here is from genome assembly GCF_964270895.1 of Podarcis filfolensis. Lineage (NCBI taxonomy): Eukaryota > Metazoa > Chordata > Lepidosauria > Squamata > Lacertidae > Podarcis > Podarcis filfolensis. The sequence continues at coordinate 38,076,502 of NC_139608.1, read as the reverse complement.
CGAAACGCCTTCAGAGGCGCCCCCACCCCTACAGCCCTGTGCAGAACGCCGCGAGGAGACGCAGCCCCCGCCCCCGCACTCAAGGCTTCATTCACACAAAACCAGCTCCATTCATAAAATCGCCCACATTCACAAAAAAACACATCACCGCCACCAGCAACCACCTCCCGACCCAGCCAGTGCCTGCTGCAGCCTGTGGCGGCGCGGCTGTGCAGCCTTCCTTTGGAAAGGCTACGCCGTAGCTTCTCCTCCCGGCACTCTGTTGCAGCCCCCAGAGCTGCCCCCTCCCTGAGATCCAGCACCTGAGATCCAGCCCCACTGCTTACCCCAGGCTCCAGCAGACCGAATCACTGCCTCCATCTCAGCCACGGCACCCCAAGCTTATCCAAACACAACCCCCCCCCCCGCATTACTTTGCACCCCCGAACACCTGCGCCCCCGCCAGCCTCCTTCTCAGGCCGCCCAGCCGATCCCACAACTCCCAGCACCCCACCGCTCAGGACCCCCGGCCCCGATCCCGACCCCAGTCCCCGGAGGCTGCGTCGCCTTCGCCCCTCCTCACCTGGCCATAGAACTAGCGCGCTGCCGCTGTGCAGTCACTACAAGCCCTGGTTCTTCCTCGGGCTGCTGCCGGAGCCCCTGAGCGGCCTCCAGAGCCCGCCCCGCCCCGTCCCCATTGGCCCACGGCCCCGCCAAAGGTTGTCAGTCTCAGCTTGTTTACCCTACCACGCACCCAATGGCGCTCGGATGTTGCAACGCCTCCCGGTCCTGAATGGCTGTGGCGGCCCAGCCAGTGCGTTCTAAGCCCGCCTCCTCGCAACGATGAAGTGCCTAATGTTTTTTTCCTCCAGGGAAATATAGCCAATCAAGGCGGCCTTGATTTACATACTTTTTTCGAGGAGCGTTTTCATTCATAAAAAAAGGAAAAGAAAGAATGGTCGCGTTCCGAGGGCGAGGCAGAGGCGCAGGGAGGGATTTAAAGGGAACGCGCAGCTCGGCGGCAGAGAGTCTGTTTTTGCCAGCTCCGTTACGAAGTGAACGCTCCTTGGCTGCCCACAGTCCCGTGCCGCCGCCGCCTTCTTTTTCGCCTCGTGGCCGCACGCAGGACCATCTCACGACAACCGGCCAGCTCGGCGGCGGCCGGAGTAAGAAATAATCGCCATAGCAGGTCACCCTCGATCTTGGCACCCGAACTTCATTCTTATTACCACCCCCACCAGAAATCAGGGCCATCGTGAGGAGAACACCGTGCCCCCAGCACTGCCCTGCTCATTCAGCTGCAAGGGGGATGAAATATACTCAGAGTCGCTGCCTTTTGGATCCTATTGTTCTAGGACCAATCAGACTGCTGCAGTTTGGATCCTATTCAACTCAGTACATAACAGGGGAAATGGCAGGAACAAAATCTTCTGGCCTTTCGTCTGGGGCATTAATCCAACGACGGCATTTTTCGTTACAAACAGTGCAAAGCCAGGGAACAGCAAACTTTTTCAGCAGGGGGCCGGTCCACTGTCCCTTGTGGGGGGGCCAGATAATATTTTGAAAAAAATAATAATGAACGAATTCCTATGCCTCACAAATAACCCAGAGATGCATTTTAAATAAAAGCACACATTCTGCTCTTGGAAAAACACGAGGCAGGCCCCACAAATAATCCAGAGATGCATTTTAAATAAAAGGACACATTCTACTCATGTAAAAGCATGCTGATTCCCAGACCGTCCGAGGGCCAGATTTAGAAGGTGATTGGGCTGGATCTGGCCCCTGGACCTTAGTTTGCCTCCCCATGCTATTAACATTTCAGCCCATGCACGCATAGGCTTAGACCGTTGGGTCGCTGGACAGATCCATGCTCTGGTCGCGCCAGTAATGCTTAACTCAAAAGAGAAGTGCGAAAGAAACTGCTGCAAGTCCTTCCTGGGACTTCTGGAATAGCCTCAGGCTGCAACCCAGTGTGTACACACTTAACCTGGCATGAAGTGGGGTCTTCCCTATGAGTAAAGAGGCATTGAGTTGCATTGTAACTACAGTGCCCTGTGCCTGTTTACTTGCTTGAAAGCTGCCTCAACCAAGTCAGACCACTGGCTCTCCTACACTGACTGGCATTTCAGGACTCCTTTGGGACTTGGGAGACATGGGCGTAGCCATGATTTTTGTTGGGGAGGGCAGAACCTCAGATTTTGATGGATTTTGATGGGTTTTGATAGATTTAGTGGGGACAGCTGCCTGCCTCCTTGGCTATGCCCATGCTTGGAGACGCCAGGGATTAAACTAGACCCCCATATACAAAGCATCTTCTCTTCTGCTGCTCTAAGTGTGCTTTTGGGCTGCACCCACTCAGAGACCCTATTCTTACTTACAGGTTGAGAAAACAAGAAGCACCCTGCAGGTTCCGATGAAGGACTCGTCTAGTCCAGCATCCTGTTCCCCACAATAGCCAAACAGATGGCTAAAGGTTGCCCATGAAGGCAGCGCCTCTAATCCTGGAGGTAGCATATATATCTAGCACAACTAGTCAGCAAGTCAGTGGGTCCCCCAGACTGCCTGAATTTCAGTTTGCTCATGTGAGATCTTCTAGGGCCCTAAACTCAGTTCTGAAGTGGGGAGGGAGCCACTGACGGAGGAAGGGGGAGCGGGGGGAGTGCACCGCCCCCGGCAGCGTGATCCTGGTGGGTGCCATCGCGGCTGCCCCCCTGCCCGTGCTGGGCGCCACACCCCTGCGGGTGGCACGCCATGCCCCCAGGACGCGTGCCAGCCACATCCCCGCCTGCTCTCCGCCCCCCTCCCCGGTGCCAGAGCATGAAGCTCTGCCACCGGAGGGAACCACTTTCCCCAGTGACACTGGGAGGGTGATTCTAAGGCATTGGCACAGAACATCTCAGAATGGATGCCCATTATGCCTGGCAAGTGAACAGGAGGTTTGGTGGGCAATGCAGGTAGCCTTAAAAGGGAGATACAGGATAGGGTGCACATGGTGGCAGCAGGCAAGTAAGCAAAGAAAGAGTGTGAGGGACAAGGGAAGTTGAGGCGGCATGGGCCTGAAGTTCATACAGAAGTAGAGGTAGCAGCGGTGGCAGCAGATGCAGACTGTGGCATGGGAAAGAGGAAAGAGGGCTGGCAAGAGTAGCTCTGAGTAAGCAGAGTACAGAAAAGTGGGACAAAGCCAGCAGGAAAAAGAGAAGTCAAATTTGGTCCAGGCCTCACCAGCTGACCCACGCCATTTCACTTCCACACATTTCCCCACTATCTCACTGATTGAGCCTTTGCCATTGTGATGCCCTGCAGATGGGCAGGGGCTGATGGGAGTTGTAGTCCAAAACATCTGCAGGGCACTGCATTGGCAAAGGCTGCTCTAGTGGCTTATAAAAACTTATAAAAACACTACCAATTCACAACCCGTTGAGTTGTTCTGATCTTAACATGCTCCTATGAATTGTTCAACTGATAGCAATGTAATTAAACTTGTGGGAACACTTGGGTCCGGGCCAGTGAGTGCTTCCAAGTCATGCTTTGGCGTCAGTTGCTGTTTCAGACAGACAGGCGGGTTGCACGAGGAAGCAGAGCAGCTTGTTGCGAGGTTTCACCTTCTCCTTGCTGAGAGAGTTACTTTATCTTTTTCCTAGCGAGGATTATCTTTAATTCATGTCTTTTCACGTCTTTCTCTAAGAGCAAACACACACACACACACATATATATATACACACATACACCTATATGGTCAGGAATGAAAGCATAAGGCAAGTTGAGCTTGCTAGTCTAGGGGCATGATGGTCACTTAGAGTTCAAGAGGTCCTGGGTTCAGTTCCTAGGCAAGCTCTACTGTACTTGCTGGGCTACTTAGAGGCTTTGTGTAGGAATAAGTATAGATGCTAGGAGAGGATATATTCATTAGATATTATCATTCTTTCCTCAGATTTGTGAATTCAGCAGAGTGTATCACTTAAAAGAAAGTTTAGATAGGCTAGTTTTAGCTTTTTAATTTAAGTAATACAAAATGCTTTAAGGCATACTGGATTCTCCTGGTATTTTCTCCCTTTTTAAATCCCACAATCTTGTAAAAGGTAAAAAGGTAAAAATAACATTTACTCACTCAGAATACTGGTATATATATCCACTGGAGGAGGAAGAGGGGGGCGGGGGCAGCGCACCGCCTCCGGCACCACGACCCCGGTGGGGTGCCATCGCAGCCGCCCCCCCATGCTGGGTGCCACGCCCCCAGGACATGTGCCAGCCATGCCCCCGCCTGCTCTCCGCCCCCCATATGAAGCTCCGCCACTGTATATCTCTGTTATGCCCTCCCCGGGTCAGGGCACAGTGGGAGCATCTTTCAGCGTTCTCTCTAGCAAACTTACAGGAAAACTCTGTGAGCTTCAGCCTATCTAGCAAACATGCATTGTTGGTTTGACTGCATTGTAGATACCCCACATTTTGGTGACAGGGAGAGTTTTGTATGCTGATAGCAACAGAACCTTGGCATCTTTGGGAAGGAATCATGGAAAGCCAGATGTCATTGGACTCCAGTTCTCATTCCCTCTGACCATTGGCCATGCTGATGGGCGTTGGCTACTTGTGCTTTATGCTGTCTGTAGGCACCATGACAAAATTGGAGGGCTAACATAGAATCACATGAGAGATATTCATTCATTCATTCATTCATTCATTCATTGTATTTATATACCGCTTGTTTGCCAAGGCAGTTTGCAGTTTAAAAATATAAAAACAAACAAATGGCTCAACATACAGGCCTGTGTTATCTCACACTGATTTCAGAAGCCAGTGACAAACTCCCTGGCCTGTACTTCTTCTTGTCGGCCTTCTCTCAAGGCACACAAGTCTTTCTTATGTAGCCCCAGGATATAACTGAAGAAAAAAATAATTTGGTCTGTGTTTTAAGTGAATCGACCTAATTCACATCACTGGGATTAACACAGAGATCAGAATGTGATTATCTTTCTGATTTTGCACTTCTCCAAATTTTGTGATATGTTCAGGAGACATGCCAAAAATGCACGTCACAGCATATGCTTTCCGTAAACAAATGTACAGGAATGGGACAGAACAAATTTATGAATAATCAAACGCAAAAATGACACAGATCAAACAGAGATGGATTTGTCCATCCCTGTGTCAGGAAGGAGGCCGGGAGCCCCAACCTTTCTCTGAGGCCACTTCCAGGAAGTGATGGTTATGAACTCCCTGGCCTGGGCTGCTTCTTTTCTGTCTTCCTTTCAGGACTTTCTTAAGTAACTCTGGGGAAGATTTATTAAGGTTTAAATGGGCAGTATTCTTTGCAAGGTGTTGTCATGGGTGTGTGAATATGTAGGAACAATATCCACCGCCATAACTCCAGATCCACATTATATACATTTGAAACATATTCAATGCACATTTAAAGCATATGACTCCCTCCAAAAAACCCTGGGAACTAATAGTCTCCCCCTCACAAAGCTACTATTTCCAGCACCGTTAACAAACTACAGCCCCCAGAATTCGGGGGGGGGAGTCATGTGTATTGAACACATGTGGGTCTGTTAATACATTCATGGGCCATGCATGCAACTGACCTCTGGGCCTCCTTAGCACATGTGCATATGCTATGGCAGCTCACAGTGACAGCTTGAACAGTTCCAATGGGTTTGGGGGTTTTTTGTGGGGGGGAAGCTTTGGACCCATCTGTTCTGGCAAGTGGCCAGGAGGATATAATTCAGGCTGGGCCTCTAAAATTATGTCCAGTCTGTGCAATTTTTCGGGTATAAAATTATATCTAAGGCTAAGTGGTGGACCCATGGAATGATGGTTCTGCAGCCTCGACAAAGCCTGTTTTATTAGCTGGTTTGATGGAAGAAACTGTTTGAAGTCATCCTTTGCCTTCTACATTATACTTTTCCACTGAAGCTCTGCTGGAGAGAGGGTAGAATAAATTTGCCTAAATATAACCCATTCTAAAAAAAAAACCCCCAACAACCATAGGCTCTAAATTTAACACAATACCTTTCACATGGAGTTTTTTCTTTGGTTTTGGAGACACGTGAGCTTGCCTGCTGCTGCCTTTTATTTTTGTTCTCCTGGGGTGGAGGGTGACGGGGAGGGGAAAGAAACTGATTATTTTTAAACCAGGAGCTTTGATTTATACCGGCTACAATGACATAAATCAGTCTTTTTATTTTAAAATTAAATGTTCCGTTTAAAAAAATGAATGGAAATGTTCCGTCACTGCTACAACTGGGCTTGCTTTTTTGTTGGACTTCCAAAACACGAAGAAGATGAAATGATTGGAAGTCCCCTGCTTCTACAGCATCCCAACAATTCTTTCATGACTTTGTCATAGCTGGAGATGGGCCAAGTACGTGTAGAAGACATGGGAGCTCAAGGGCAAAATGCTTCCTATCCAGAATTTGTTATTTATACAGGACAAATGACAGTCCAATGCCCTTCACCCAGTTTCAAGGAAGGCAGGTGATCTAAAGTCTCCCTTAGGTGTCAGGGCTAGAAGCAAGAGCTCACAGCTCTGTTCAGGTTGGAATATCCAGGGGAAGCCAATGCAGTACCCTCCAGATGTTATTGGACTCCCCATCAGCCACCATGGCCAATGGCCATGAATGATAACTGGGCAATACATAGACCAACCAGTGGTCTGACTATGTTCCAATAAACTGTGAATGAATGACTTGGTAGATCCAACATGTGGTCTTCAAGAACATACCAGCTAAAAGTGAAGGAACTCCCAGAACCTTGGTTAGAGTGTATTTTGCCAATTGCCTGCGAGAGGAGCCTCAGATTTCATTTTGGTTTGGACTGACGTTGCTGTTGACTGCAGCTGGTATTACGGGCTTGATTGTGGAAATGGGATGTTATGATGAGCGCTTTCCCAAGACAGACAATGTAATGATAGCCTGGAGCCAAGGACTCTGCTGTGGCTGGGTTGTATTACAATTACGCCAATAAAGTGGTGCATGTGTGCTACACCAACACCAGAAAACAGAGAGTCTGGGGTTGCCATTGGTCCCCTAATGACTTGTAACCAATGGCTACTTGAATGATGGGCAACTGTAAATGTGGTTGAGCAGGTCAAGTGTCATTTTTATTCTTTCTCTTGCATAGAGAACAATGGGATCACCACCATCCTACTCTGTGCCTACGACTGGGGTTCTCCTCTGTTTTGTCATCACTGTTTGTTTTGATGCTGTTGTTTTCCGGTACCTGGGCTAGCTATGGCCTGTTTTGCAGAAGGTGCCCTTGCTTTTTTAGGTCCTCCTTTCTACTCATTGCATTTGTGTTGCCCTTGAACACTGAACAATCAGAAAGTTTCTTGGAGAACTACTGCAATCCGGACACAGGATGCTTATTTTCATTCACACGAGACAACAGCGGCACTGTCATGCTATTGTGCCTGGAAAAGTGCAGTCGATGATACCCCAGCTGGCTCTCTCAATCAAAAGTTGCTCCAGAAGTAGCCATTACTTCATTGTCATTTTATTTGATGTAAAACCACATCGGTTAGGATTTACATATAAACATGAGCTACATTACGAATTCACACAATTCCATGCAGGGAACTACATCGAGATCCATGGGAAAGGAGGAAGAGCAGTCCATGCTCAGGAGGATATACAGTACATTTCATGGTGAGGAACAGGATTAACTCTAGCTGCCTGTATTCACACAATACACTAGGCGGGAGGTGTGCATTGATTACAGCCTAAATGGAGAGATGCCCATTTTGCCCCATTACGTACCTGGTCCTCTCTCTGGCTGCACTGAGAGTCCCCGAAGATTGGTTAGTGAGATGCTAGTGAAGTGCAGTTTAGTCTGGTAGCTTCTGCAACAGAGGCAAACGTTGTGCATACCAAGTTTTCAATCGGGAGTTTTGCTTGTGGTTTGGTGTCGTCATATGCTGAATTTATATCGCGGGACTGCTGTGTTGTTTCCTCAGAAGGTTTATGAGCATGAACCGAACTGGGACAGAGCAACTTCATCCACCAGATAGCGAGAGTGACAGGAGCAAGGATGGTCGTGTCATTGAGGGATGGGCTGTAGCTCAATGGTAGAGCCCATGCTTTGCATGCAGAATGTCCCAGGTTCAATCCCCAGCGTCTCCAGGCAGGGTTGGGAAACCCTGGAAGGCTGCTGCCTGCCAGTGCAGGCAGGACTCAGGTGGATGAACCAATGGTCTGACTTGATAAAAGCAGTTTCCTACATTCCTCGTCAGCATGGATTTCAACAGTAAGGCCATGATTCCTGAATAAAAGCATTGTAGGTGGCGGGTGCTTAGCAGTGGGATGGACCCCTAGGAATTAAGCAATCCCATGAATGACACTAACAGCACTCCACCAAAAAGAAAACCCCACCAAAAACCAGAGGAACTGCTTCCATACTTTATATATGTTGGATTGTTTCAGGCATGCACACATATAATTCAGTTTCTCAGAACTGGATTACCCAACACCTGGTGACTCAGCTGAACGTGTGAAATGTTTCCACCTGGAAATGTTGCATTTGAGGTGGAACTGGATGGTGCAAATGTTGTCGCTGCAGGGATTAATTGGTAAAGGCTCATGTTTCATTCATATATGCAAATATTGGTTTCCTCAACAGTCATTATGTGATGAATGTGGATTGTGAGCCGGCTTCTAGCACCGCCATATGAATGGACTGCATTTCTTTGGAGTGGAATTGTTTTAACTGGGCAGCGATTCCTTAGGCACCAAAGTGGTGCATCGAGCCATTTCGTACAGTGGTGGAGGTGGCACTGTTTAGCATTCTTGCCCAGCTGTTCTAAGGGGCACATTGCTGGTATTCTGCAAGATGGTGACCAGGCCTAAGGAAGCAGCCCACTAAACTGACAAGAGATCGGAAGCTCTGGCACAGTCCTTCACGACATGGAGAAGCAGAGCACAGCAAATAATTTGACTCAAAGTTTCATCCTGGATGGCTGTTCAGCAAGCTACATTCCCCCAGAATCTATCTTCTAGGCAATATCCCAAAATACACTTCAGAGCACTGAGGGGCAGAAAGATCAGGGATGGGAGAGGAAACTATGGTAGATGTGCAGATTGAGAATGGGAGGAGAAAAGAAGTTGAATGTGCAGAGTGACAGAAAGAGAAATAAGCAAGGAACAGACATGGTGCAGATACTGGAGTATCACAAGGTTTCTTACTGAAACTGCCTTTACTTTATGCAAAAGGTTCCAGCTGCAGACCCCCAGATTCCTTGGCTAAAGTTCTACACTGATGTAAATGCAGGAGTGTAAACAGCACTTTACCCCAGTGAGCAGAGTGTTTGGCCTGCTTTTCTGCAAAGTGCTAAGTCCACAAATTGCCTGCCACACAAAATAAAGCAAGCTGCTAATGTCACTGGAGAAGCCAGCATAGCACCCCCCCAATGGCCCTAGAGGAGCTCTCTGTGAATTGGGCACTGGCTGTATGCAGAAGGCATTTGCGACATTCACAAATAAACGCTGCTTTGTCTGGCTGTCAGCCTGTATACTCTGCCTGGGCTGGAGATCAAGCTGGGCTAATGAGTCATCACCTGGAATAAAAACCCCACAGCTGGAATTCACATCAGTTGCTCTCTTGACAATGCAAAAGCCAAACTGGGCTCCTGCTGCTTCTGCCTGAGCTCCCTCAGGCCTGCAGAGTGAACAGGACAGGTTGTTGCCTCCTGCAGGAGAGGGGCAGAAGTCTAATGGGCGCACTCCTTTGCAGCATAGAGATGCAGTGATGGAAACCACTCGACCAGACCCATTTCTGCCTAAAAGGCATAACCTCGCCCTGAAAAAGAGATTGCAGTTCAGGAACAAACCACAGTAAGCATACAGCCACACAAGGAGCAGGGCTGTTGTACAAAGAGTTGCCATTCTGATACGAGCCAGAATTTCCAAAGTTCTAGTAAATGGAGAAAGAATGAAATGGAAAAGGAAGAAAAAACCTTGTCCCAAGCTCTCTCACACTAATGAGCTCATAAATGATGATTCCATATACTAAATTTGCCTTTGTGAGGCAAAAAATAAGCGAAAGACCAGCTTATGAACGTGGCACGTGCCTGCTTAGGGATCTTGCTGAACGGCAATTCCCTTCACCCCTGGCCATGGCCATGCTGGCTGGAGCTGATAGCAGCTGGACTCCAAGGGCTAGTGGGTCACACATTCCTCATATCTGACTTAGATCTAAGCACAGGAAAAAGAAAATCAAATGGTTCTATATGAGGCAGGTGGGGCTGCCAGATTGGGAGTGCGGAATATTCAACCCCCTTTCAACTTCCAAGTGCTGCAGGAGGAGGTAAGCCAGCTATGGCTCCTCCTGCCTGTTCCCTCCTAGCTCTTTCATCCACCATCTCCCCTGCTTCCTGTAATTGATCAGAGCGCCAGGTATGCCTCACAGAAAGAAGGGGAGGAGCAGATGACAGAGCTGGCAAGAGAACAGGCAGGATGTCTCTTGCCACGCTGGGAGATTTAAAGGCCTATTTTATTTATTTCAAAGCATTTCTATAGAATCCTTCTTCAAAACGGAGTCCACAGTGGTATATAACAGATAACGAATTAATACCTAATGCGATACAATAAAACACCAACGATAGCAGCCATAGACAGCAGCTAAATAATGCAAAACACATTACATGCCTGGGTAAATAAAAACCATAGAATCGTAGAATTCAAAGGGCCCTCGAGGGTCATCTAGTCCGGTGTTTCCCAACCTTGGGTCTCCAGCTGTTTTTGGACTACAACTCCCATCATCCCTAGCTAGCAAGACCAGTGGTCAGGGATGATGGGAATTGTAGTCAGAAAAAACAGCTGGAGACCCAAGGTTGGGAAACAATGATCTAGTCCAACCCCCTGCAATGCGGGAATCTCAACTAAAGCATCAGTGACAGATGAGAATCCAACCTCTGCCTAAATACCTCCAATGAAGGAAACCTTCCAAGGGGTTATTTTAGGCTGCAATCCTCACCACGTTTACTCAGAACAGAAATAAGTCCCTCATTGGATTCAATGAGGCTTATTACCATGTAAGTGGGGTTAGGGCTGTAGCCTTAACCTAGTACCAGAAGGATTGTAAAGTAGGCACCAGGCACCAGGTATACCTCTTTAGGGAAGGCATTCAAAAACTAGGGTGCAAGCCACCACGGAGCAAGTCCTTTGAGGTTTGCAGGGTGCACACCGGAAGCTGTGGGTTCCCAGGCTTGTCTTATCTTTCATCTTCAGCTTCCTTTCTATAAAGAAGATGCACAGCAACCTGTTTCTTGGGGCTGCAGAGGGGATGAGTGGACACTGCAGAATGTTTTGCTCACTAACATTGCTCTATCCCAGGGGTAAGCAACCTAAGGCCCGTGGGCCGGATGTGGCCCAATCGCCTTCTCAATCTGGCCCGCGGATGGTCCGGGAATCAGCATGTTTTTACATGAGTAGAATGTGTGCTTTTATTTAAAATGCATCTCTGGGTTATTTGTGGGGCATAGGAATTCGTTAATATTTTTTTCCAAAATACAGTCCGGCCCACCACATCGTCTGAGGGACGGTGGACCGGCCCACGGCTGAAAAAGGTTGCTGACCCCTGCTCTAACCACTAATACACTTGGGGGGGGGATGACAGAAAACGGCACTATCCCAGATTGTTCTGATTACCAAAGCCTAGCTGCAACCCTACTTAAACATACTGCTGCAAGGTTTTGCTAGTTCATGTTTTGTTCATTTGTGCAAATGTCTGTAGCTTACTGCTTACTGTTGAGATGCCTCTAGAGCTGTGTACTAATAAAAGAGCATGTTAAAGCCTTCAATTTGCCAAGTTATACTTGGCACTGGGTGGAAGGCAAGGATTATTTTAAATTATGGGATTCTTGAGTGTGGCCAGATCATCTGGGTTTTAAAGCTGCTGTGATGCTCTACAACCACTTCTGCTGTTTAAGTATCTCTCCTTCATTCAATGTCTGCCCTCTGGCTATTTTTCTCTCCCTGTATGGGAGGGTGGATTTTTGGAGGGCAAACAATGCATTGTTTCTTAACCCCTTTTTTTTATAAGCCATCTCAGCAACCTTTCTCTAACCCTATAGGAATTGGATAATATTATTATTTTTTAGCCATCTAAATCTTTTTCTTGGCTTGCCTACTGACCCAGAGCAGCCTGATCATAAATGTTCATTTTCACATTAAGTGCACCAGATTTAGGATTGGGTTGTCATCTGCATCCTGTGTATGTTTAGGAGGGAGTAAGTCTCCTTGATTGCAGTAGGACTTAACTTCCAAGTAAACATCAGGCAGCGTGTCATTTCATGCCTCTTGTTGGCTGTTCTCCAGAATGTTTCCAGTGATATGCAGGATATCCTTTTTAAATTTATTTGTATTAGGGTATCAAATAAGAGGTGACGTCTAGCCTGGCTGGTATACTGTGGTTTTTAGATTATTATTTTTGTTACTGAATGGGAACCACTAAAAATGCTACTTTGTTTTTGGCTGCCCTGATTAATATTAAGTGAAACTGTCAACAGTGGCTTAGTGTGAATGTGCAAGTTCCCGGAGAGGAGATGGTGGCGCCTTTGTAACTCCTCCTCCTGGACTGCCATGAGCTTAGCTATGGTTTGGCTTAGTTTCATCCAATCCCAGGTTTGTGGTTGGTGTCACTCCAGACTAAACATGAGGGGCAACTGAATGTTGTTCTTGTGTTTACAGTTTGTGGTTTGTCTGGAGGAGACAAGCCATGAGCCTGGGGTTCAAAGGACAGTCTCAGCCAAACTATGGCTTAGCTCAGCAGCAGGAGGATCATGAGTGGAGCTGCTGTGATCTCCTCCCAGGAGCCCCCATGCTTGGGTGTTCAAGCTAAGCCATGGTTTGACTTAGGGTTACATTACATGCAACCCAGCTCATTGTTATATTTTCTAAAGGCATCTAAAATTAGATGTATTAGCTTCAGCAAGGTTGCTGTCTTCCCATGCCATTGGAGCTAACTTTGCTATTCCCCCCCCTGAAAGTACAGCACCTTCCTACTTCCTTCTTAATCACCAAGCATCTCTGTGATGCTTTGACATTTCAGAAATGTAGCAAAGCCTCAGTCACACCTGACAGCAAAGCACTATTTGGCCCCTAATAATTGTGACAATCAGTCAGTTGTTTAAAGCTGACCAACTGATAAGTGTTAGTGAGTACTTAGGCATGGAATCTGGCAAATATATTCTTGTCCCCTGAACCATTCAATTGTAATTTTCTCCAGGACCCTCAGAATCTCATTTTGCTAGTCTGGAAGAGAATCTATTTCCTATTCTTACCTAATCTCCACCAACCTTTGTTAAATCTGATTTTAAGATATGAATTTAGCCCAGCTGCTTTCTTTATGAGAATTTGTTCGTTTTTAATGTGCCTTTGGTTGCCCATAACTCATTCTGAGCTCTTGATTTCTATTCTTCACAAATCTCAGCTACTTCTACACTGCCTGTCTGGTTAAAGATTTTTTTTTGAACATTTATTTACTGTTTATATAGACTCCTTCCTTCTGTGATTGTTTTCCTGCTCCATTTTAACAATTGAGCCACTGATGGTTTTCCAGAATTATTTCAAATCCAGATACCAGTAATCCTTGGTCAGAAGGTGGATTTAGTTATAATTAAACCAGCGCAATTTTATCAGTTGAACAGTCCTATAAGAAACAAGATTATGAGCTCCTCAGTAAGCCAGCTTGCTAGTCCTGAATCAAATCACCCACAGCATGTCTACAAACACCAGTTTCATAGTTGTGCTTTATGCCAATTTAATTGTTATGACTTCCCCCAACAAATGGTAAGATTTATAGTTTTTGTTAGGGGCCTGAGAATTCTGCTACTGGTCCTCTTCATAGAATGATAGTTCCCTGAGGAAGGGACTCATCAGCAACCCAGCTTAAATTTGTGGCATAGGCATGTCCTCATATTTCAGAGAGGGAGAAACTAATATTTTCAATGTACTGAATCCTGGCCCATTGCCTTTAGTTTTCTCGGTTAGCATCTTACTACCTTTATTGTTAAGAATCTACTTCAGTCTTCCCCAAGTTGGTGCTCTCCATGTATTTTCGACTATAGCTTAGCATGGACAATGGTCAGGGATGATGGTCAGGACAATGGCCAGTTACAGTCCAGAGTATCTGGAGGGTACCAGATTGGGGGAGACAGAAATGCCTAGTGCTTAACACTTGCCTCTCCTTGACTTTTGCACCAGATTGATAAAGTGGGCTAAGATTTAGTTGCAACTGCATGGAAATCCCCAAGGGGGACAGAATTTGTGCTATGTTGTTTTTCTCCTTGGCAACTCAAGAATCCTGAGCTTCTAGTTGCTGGCTTCTGGATAAATTATTTTCCTTTGTTCTTTGCTGTACAGTCAATTAAACCCAAACCAAACCAAGCCAAATATCAATTCAATGGCAGAAGATAATTATATTTGAGAAAAGAGAGAACAAGCTATATTTGCAGCATTGAACCAAAAACCCTGAAAAGCAGAATGCAGAAAAGAGACAATGATATTGTGATGCAAAAACATTCAGAGACAGGTGAGTTGAGCATGAAGGAAATGGAGCTTTGGGAAGGGAGAAAGGGAAGCAGGTACGATAATGTAGCTGGCAGCCAATGGGGTATCTTCTGCCCCACAGAAATAAGCAGCGCATGGAGACTTGTCGAGTGTAAATGGTCCCTCTGTGGAAGCAGCTGTCATGCAGCCCTAAAGAGGTAATGCAGTAACTAGGGTTTAATCATTCCTGAGACCACAAAGCCAAAATATCCCTCTTTGGGGAGATTCCTCAATTTCCAGCTGTAAGAACAAATCTGCACAGCCACCACAGTTTGTTCTGCCTTTTGCTTCTTGCTCAGATAAATGCTATCATCTGAATGGGTCCCAAATGTAACACTGTGGGGTTCGTGACGGCAACGCAGTTATCTATGAAAATACAGTCATGTTGTCATGGATGTCAAGGTCTCCACCAGATTTCCTAGCTTATTGAGAGTGTTAGGCAGGGTTTGTTCTAGGTGAAGCCAAGTGACTTCATCTAGAAAGAATGACATTAGCTGAGAACACCCTTCCTCATTATTTAAGCAGTAAAATAAATAGGCATAATAGTTGGAATTGTGCCACCAGCTTTTTCCACTTTCAAAGAATAAATCAAAGATTGCATTCCTTTCTTTCAGATATGTAGAGGCGAGCCTTCCACGTGGTCCTGTCAGCCAACAAGGAGAGTCAGTTAACACTTCCTTATTCTTCTGCGGTTAAATGTGAATGAGGCATGCTTGCTGACCCTGAGCGGCTTCAAACCAGGGCAAAGAGCCACCCAAACAAAATCCTGCAAGGCTATCTCACACAGAAGAAGGTTACATTAAGAACATCGTCTGGCTCAGACTCTTTTCCTTTGATGATGTAATAAAAACAATCTTTCATAGGCCCATTTGCCAATGACTGGTCTGCTTTGAAGAGGAGTTAGGTTACAGGCTATTCAAGCTGTTCGTGGATTCCTCTCTTGAAGAAAAAATAGGAATTGCACCAAGGTGGCATGTGGGCTACTGGTGGATCCAAACCCAATGTGGCTTGACTGCCAAGTTTTGCATTTGGACAACTCAAAATCTGACTCACAGTCTATGCAGTTAAAAGAGTTAGAGCATGGAAGAATAGCAGCTAACCTGGGTATTCAATTCATATTCAAACATAGAGCCATTTTAATCTCTCCTCTTTGTGAGTTTTTCAGAGTTCTCTTCTGTGCTGCTCTGTTACAGGAACAAATACATGGTGGTGGGGGGGGAATATTAGCTCTTTAGGATGACCTCTGTGTATGCTTACATTTCATCATGGGACCAAGCTGGCCTTTAATGACATTCAAATGCCAGCCATGGAGTTGGCTCTTGGTTTTGGGGTTCAATCCTTGCCACATGTTTAGGCCGTTGTAACACATCCAGCACTTGATTTGCAATTTTTGCCACTGGACTAAAGTCAGTCCCATGACGAGAGTGAGTTCTGGCAGAGCTCTCAATCAGTGCTGCCTAGAAAACTTAAAAACATGTTCACATGTGTCAGATGTGGTCAGACTGAAGAAAAGAAAAGCGTCCAGAACTGAACGGAGAACGCAAAAATATTAACAGAGAGAAGCGTGGCCTACATCTAAACTGAAAGGATCCCCAAGTTGGTGAGGTTGTCATCGTCATCATAGACCAAACTGACTTGTTATTCCTACATTTAAAGTACCCTGAGTTTGCTTTCTACTGCCAAAAAAGGCTCCTGCCTTTTTTATTGTCAACTTCACTCTTTCTGGTTTCCACACTTGGCAATCTCTGCTTTCTGCATTCATAAGCCTCTGAAATGGAACGCCTAACCAGTTTCTGCTTAAAAAAATAAAATAAAATTAGAACCAAGCTAGCAAAAGACACTGCTGTTGTAAGAGTTTGGGGGTGGTGGATAATAATGTGCCCTCCTCCTTTCCCTTCTTACCTCCCCCGGTGTTTCCCCCCCCCCCAAGATAAGGAAAAAATAAATAAAGAACATTTCTTATCATGTGTAGGATTTGGTGACCCAAGAGGGCAGCACAGCGAGATGCCAAAAGTCTTCTGACATACTTTAAAAATAAATAAATAAGTGAAGCTCGGTTTCTTTGCCAAGTTTGGTGTTTTAACAGCAGCTTCTGGGGTTCTAAAGAGTCCGAATAAATGGAAAAGATCCCACATCCCATCTGCAGGGCTACGTCAGACATGCCGTTTTCCATGTCTGTTTGTTTGCTTTCAGACAGGGCTGTGCAATTCATGGCCGCCTAGAACAGCTCTCCTCAGAACAGTCCCAGCTCTCGCCACAGTCCAACCAGAGCAGTTTTGAGAGTTTCTCCTCCTTAGACTGTGGCGCTGCGGAGGAGAAAAATCCCCCTGAACCATCAATGTTAGTGTTATCCCTGCCAGTGATATTTAGAGAATGTGGCTATGTGTGCATGTATATACAAACCCACACCGCTATTTCAGTTCGGCTGCCGAATGCCAACCCTGTTATTTTCCACTAAGAGTTCATAATGCTGCCTCCAGACTGATGTTTCCGAAGCAGATTCAGAAGCCAGGAGATCTGAAGAGATGAAGGTTTCTTTCCATAGGCTTTCCCCTGTGCGGTCGACTGCCACTGGAATGGAGAACTGCTGCTTCGGAAGATTGTTCTTTTGCTTGCTTGCAGATTAGTCTCGAGTTCGGTTCCTCCTCCTCAGGAAGAAGAAGCTGCTCTTTTGGGGAGGTCCCAGTAACATCGGCACTTGGCTTTTGTGGGTGATTTTAATCTGAACGGAAAGAAATAGCATCGGGATTAGAGCATTGCTGTTTCTGCACAGCCATTATGCCAAGAGCTCAAGGAACATAGGAAGCTGCCTTATGCCAAATCTGACCCACTGCTCATAGAATCATTGAACTGTAGAAGCTGGAAGGGACCCCAAAGGTCCAACCCCAGCAATGCAGGTCCACCTGGCTTAGTACTGTTCACACTGACTGCCAGCAGCTCCCTGGAATTTCAGGCAGCGGCCTTTCCTAGTTCTGGCTGGAGATGCCAGGGGTTGACCCTAAGACCTTCTGCCCCATACCTATATCACCTTAAGGGTCATGGTTCCCCCATCCCAAGAATCCTGGCAGCTGTAGTTTGTTAAGGGCCTGAGAGTTGTTATTCCCATCAGAGACCCATAATTCTCGGAGTGGTTTATCAATCAATCCCTCATCCCAAGGAACTTTTGGACTTGTAGCTCTGCGAGAGGAATAGGGGTCTCTGAAGAATCCTTAATGAATTTCAGTTCCCAGGATTCTTTGAGGGGAAGCCAGGACTTTTTAAGTGGTATAAGCAGTGTTCGAAATTAGCCAGGCGAAATTTTGCACCTGGCTTTTGACCACCTGCAACCAAGTGAAGATGCCTTGGATAAGTGACCCAGTGGGCACCTTGCTGTGGATTGTATGTGGGTGTCAGGGACAGTATCCCATTGAAAACTGGGCAGTTCCAGTAGGCCACATCTGCACTTGAACCTGTGCCTGATTTTATCCAGCAGCCCTTTTAAACTGCCACAGTGCTTTTGCTTTCACGGATGGAAGCAGGGATGAGGAGCCTATGGCCATCCAGATGTTGTTGTATAAGACTGCTTTAAATGTATGAGGTCCCAGAGTGCCCTCCTGTGACCCGATCAAGCCCCCATCAAGAGAGGCGCTGCTCACAAGTTCCACCCCCACACCTGTTGCATCAAGAAGCAGGGAAAGGAAGGACAAGTCTGCCCAGTTCCTTATGCAACATGAGCAAGGCTGCTTATCGGAATACCAATCAAACTGGAGGCAGCACTGTGATACGACCTTAAGACCTCTGGGTGGGTGTGGAGGCAGCAGAGGATCAGGACAACCCCCTGAGATGGTTCAGGGCTGGCTGGCAGGCTCCCAGGAAGCCACATAAAGCACTTCCTGTCTGACAAGTCATCTGCCACAAGGATAAGGCCTCAATGCAATATGAAGGATGGGGGCTGGTATTCAGCATCACACAGAAAAAGGAACTGGATCCCTAGATGCCTCCAGGTGCTCAGCTTTTGGGAAGATTTTTATACCACCACCAGTATACAGTTACAACCAATGCTTCTCTGCCAAAGGGTTTCAACTCCCATAGGGAAACCTAGGAAACAGAAAAAGCACTATACAAGGTTTTCAATGACCAATGAGGAAAATGTTCCTAATGTTATTTCCTGACCACTGGTGACATTTGTATGTACACATGAATCTTAAGATCCTTTATTTTCAGCTGAAATTGTTCATTGCAACATTCTGTTCTACTCATTCACAAATAACAGAGGACAATCTGTCTTTTTTACATGTCTACCACATCCTCCTTTGATCTTCAGATGATGCACAATGGTGTGGAGACACAGAAGATACAGCAATGTCCATAATGTTGTAGCAGTGTACAACCACCATAGGTCTCTCTCTCTTTCCCCTTTGATTTTCCATTAGGAATACAAATATGACTGTCATTGCTGAGAAAGGGTTTGAGAATATGACATCAAAGGAGACAGGAAAATCATGCTTTCTCCTTCTAAAATTGTAGAGGGCTATTTGCTAGGATATTATAGTTATTTTGCTTCATTGTTTCCATGTGAAATAAAAGCTGATTTTGAAACGTAGCCCCTGTCCAGGATCCACAACTGAGATCTGGGTCTCACCTGCAGTTCATTCTCCAGAAGAGGGACAGCCAACATGGTATTCTCAAGATGTTCTCATCAGCCCCAGCCAGCATGACCAATGGCCAGGGATGATGGAAGCTGTAATCCAACAACATCTGCAGGACATAACATTGGTCACTCCTGCTCTAGAGATCAATCTTCCATAGCTTCTAGCACTGACAGATGAGCTACACTTGCATATCCCAGATCCCTTTCATGACATGCAACTACTCACTGTGCAAGGTGGCTGCATCCAGGGCTCTCCATCCACTTGCATGGGCAAAAGCTTGGTTGTCCTGGAACCCACAAACAAGGCAGTGTGAAAAAGTTAACAAAACTGAAGTGGACAAGCCGGGCAGAAACTGTATCTTGCTGCAAGCTGATAATAACAAACATTTTTGGCAAAGAGGGAGAAAAACAAGGTGGTCTAGCCCTACATTCTATTACTCACAATGGAGATGGCTCAGCAATCTGTTGAGGAGTGCAAGGAAGACCACAGTCAATTTCTGTATTTCAGATCCACCTCTTAAATGTCATTCACCTTATATGTGAACCTGCTACCTGTCTTCCTAGAACACTCCTTGTGTGCAATGGACTTTTGTTCTAATCTCAAATACACCTCTATATTTCTGCCCATTTAGGACTTTTTGCCATCTCGTTTTCAAATGCACCACTAGAAAATTGGAACTTAGTATTAAAAATAACAGAGAGGATTGCAACAAGGACCTGCAACAGAGGTCAAGGGAGAGGAGTGCAAGGTACCTTCTTCTTCGCTTAAGTCTCTCACAGACCAGCTTGAAGCCTCTTACAACCTGCCCAAAGGAACCCTTAACATTCTCCTTCCTGCTTGCTTCAACCAGTTGTCAAAGGTCCTGGAAGGAGATTGTCACTCAACCCAACTATGCTCCCCTGGGCCTGGAGGTCCTCTCAGCTCCGTACCTCTTAGACTATCTATTCCACACGTCTTTCCTGTTTCCCATATGTACGAATAGGCACTCAGTCAGTAGCCCTTACTCACAAGCAGGATATAGTCCCAGTTGCCGTCAGGAGGAGCAATTGGCGCTGCAGTGACCAGTGGTGTGTTGATCGCCTTGGACTGTCCAGTAGGCATGGCTGCCTACCACCTCTACAGCCAGTCTGCTGCTTCCCTTGCCTAGCAATCTCCCTACCCAGGACTAATTAGGAGGTGGAAATACTTCTTGGCCCTTCCAACACAACCTCAATCCATCCTTCTATAGTACAGAGTGCTGCATTTTATGGGTGCCATAGCTGCCTGAGCTCTACAATGTTATGTGTGGCATAGGCCCAACAAGACATCAATTTGAGTCAACAACAAAAAACAGATGTCAGTCTCTGCTCTCCCCCACTCCCCACGTGATGCTTTCCTGCCTGTACTGTGATTTCATGCTTTGAATACCATCCGGAGCTCTCAGCAGACTTGAGCAAAAGCAAGATGCAGGGACCAAGAGCCTGGGGTGATTGGTACCTGATGGTAACGGAGGAACACTGAGCTAGCCTCTTGCCAGCACTTTTCAGTCCAGTATAGATCTGCCCCATCTCCATCGCCCCTTCAAGGCCCACAACTTCCAGGAGTTGATCGCTGAGATCTAATGAGAGAAAGGGTAATGTGTGAATAAAACAAATACAAGTATGGGCTTTGCCTTCCATGAGCATAACGCCTAGGGTGGGAGGAGTGAGCAAGAGAAGATGCACTTAAGAGCAGAAAATATGGTCTGAAGGCAATGTCTAGAACATCAACTTCAAGCTTATTGCAACAGATACACTATCATACACCAAAATGCTCAAGAAGATGAGCTTAGTCACATACAAAAAGTCGCCTCAAATCATCTCCTTTGAGGTGTTGTGTGTGTGTTTTACTCTGTGCTGTATGCAGCTCAATATTTCTTGAAGTAGCTAAGATGGAAAAAATTGAGCCCAGTGCCATCTGAAAGAGCATGCAACGTACATGCAATACCTTTAAAAAGTATTTAACATGAGCACAACCTAGCCAAATTTAGCAGCAATTTCCATGGAAAAGTTTAAGAGCATACAGAAAAGAGTGAATAATAATAATAAAAGGGTGTGTGAGGGTGTGTTTTTTGTAATTCTGGGAGACTTTCTGTGTGTCACAGAATTCACCCTCTTGAGCATTTTGGTGTATGATATACTTTTGTTTCAATAAGTTTCAGGTTAAACCATAGAATACAGGTCCAGTCAAATAACACCTTCCCATGCTCACCTTGCAACTGAATTCTCAGGTAAAGCAGGGATATTAATTCAGAGCTGGAAAAGAGCACTAAACTGTCAAGGAGCTTCTCTGCATTTTGCTTTGCCTTGAGATGAGTTATGTGGGTCCTCACCTGGAAGACCTCACCATTGTTAAGGTCACAATACGGGACAGGTGTTGTGGCACGAGCCATACCACTCACCATTCATGATATTACAGGCACCATCTATTGGTGCATGCAACTCTCATGCCACCACATTACTAATACCACTCCAGATCACAATGATCTAGCTAGGAAAAGAATCACATTTGCTGGGGAAACGTTTCAAGGGCTTGAGAAACGCGATATCCCTGAAACAGAAGCCCTTCCTTGGAGGAAGATGTCTTGATCCAATACAAAAGGAATCATAGAATTGGAAGGGACCCCAAAGGGCATCATGGCCGACCCCCTGCAATGCAGAAATCTTAATTAAAGCATCCATGGCAAACAACCACCCAACCTCTCCTTAAAAAGCTCCAATGAAGTTCCACCACCTCTCATGTCTCATGGGAGTTTGTTCCACTGTTGAACAGCTCTTACTGTCAGAAAGCTCTTCCTGATGTTGAGTCAGAATCTCCTTTCTTGTAACTTGAATCCATTGGTTTGAGTACTACCCTCCAGAGCAGGAGAAAACAACCTTGCACCATCCTCCTTGTGACAGCTCTTTAGATATTTGAAGATGGCTATCATATCTCCTCTCAGGCTCCTCTTTACCAGGTTGAACATACCCAACTCCTTCAACTGTTGCTCATAAGGCTTGGTTTCCAGACCCTTTACCATCTTGGCAGGAGCATCAACTGTACATGGGGTAGCACTCTGGAGCAGCACCCACTCATTTTCAGAGGGGCGCGTGCAGGGTGACACACTGGTAGACTGTGCTGCCCAAAAGCGCTACCGATGGTTGCTCATTTGTTGCACATCACACAAATATCTTAAGAAGATGCCTTTTGGCTCAAGGGTATAACATTTTTTCCAGGCACTGAAAATGAGGCGGCAGCTAATGATAAATAGCTGGGCCTTGCCCTGTCCTGTTTTGGTGTTTGTTTGGCAAATCCTGTTGCCTAAGCTCAGCTGCGCGCGTGTGTGGTCTATTTTTTTGTTTCCTTTTCTGTGCAGGGAAAAAAGCATGCCCTAGATTAACAATGAATAGCAAACAAGGAGAAACAAATGTGAAAGCGGAGCAAACTGGAGGCTTTTGCCTAATTCACACCCAACCATTTGTCCATGCCAAGGATGCACCTGCAGTCCTAATAGTAAGAGTCATTTCCTTCTGCATTGCCGCAAACCAGCATTTTTAATTCTCCAAAGCTAGGCCTGGCTTGAAAGGCCTCGAGAAATTGGCGTCGGTGGCCTCAGACTATCCCACAGCCTTAATTTCCTTCCTTTGCTCAGTGGAGCCCATTGGACTAATATGTTCCATCTCTGAAATATGGCACAGTCTACACAGTCAAGAGTGTTTTTCTCTGGTGTGGTTCTTTCTTCTTCTTCTTCCAGGACACAAGAAACGTAATTAAGCTGTGGATCGGAGCTACTTGCACCTCAAACCTCAAAGGGCTCTGCCGTAACATGCTAATTTGGGCAAGAAGGAGGTGTTTGCTGACAGTCTGAAGATCAGACTGATAGCAGATCATGCAAAGCTGCATTGTTAAACCAATTCCTTTGTGTGACTCAAGCCTAGTTTATAAATAATCTGTGTTTTTATGTACTGCAGAAGTAGCTGTTCCAAAAAGCAATAATTGACATTCCTCAGAATCAACCCTGAAAACCTTACCCTGATATGCTGGATGGTGCTTGTTTTTAGGTTAGTTATCCATTATTACCTGTGCATGCTTTGTAAAGGCAGCATGGAAGCTCACAAGGCTGCTGTGTGCCAGCTCACTTGT
This sequence comes from Podarcis filfolensis, assembly GCF_964270895.1. NCBI lineage: Eukaryota > Metazoa > Chordata > Lepidosauria > Squamata > Lacertidae > Podarcis > Podarcis filfolensis. The sequence continues at coordinate 38,053,209 of NC_139608.1, read as the reverse complement.
GAACCAATCATTCCAGGAGGTGAAGAAGTGGAAAAACTTGCGTAGGAGGGAAAGCCAGGTGGGCTGAATATGGCCTGCAGGCCTTCAGTTGCCAGCTTCTGCTTTAGTGCTCTTAAAGTTGCAGTCTTCAAACAATTACCTCCAGTTTGAAAAAGTAATTTGAAAAGGTGCCATCTACTCTTCCAAATGAGGGAGATGCCCAAAGGCTTGCTTTGAGGGTTGTGCAGCAAACGTCTGCAGACCTTGCTGCCTCTGATTCTGCTTCAGTCCTCTTCGCTCAGAAAATTATCTTGCATTAGTCACCATGGAATATTCTGGAGAGAGCGTTGTTTCCCCACCTCTGTAACTTCCTTTCCTTTGCTTGTATTGTAGCTGTATTAAAGCATCCTCTTAGTCATTCTGCCATGCCTAAATAACACCTGCTATGCCAGGCTCCTTCCCAATGCTTTCCGCTTTCTCCCACGTGTACATAGATAGGTCTTTTTCTTATTTTCAGCCAGGCACTCTCACCAAAAGAGCATTTCAGAGAAACCGGTGGTTGTGGGTCCATGAATCCGAGCCTCCTTTTCATTTCCAGCAGCTCAGCCCTGCCCTGCTGCGCCAGCATCATTATTAGCTGAAGCCCTTTAATATTTAATTAACCTACAAGATCCATTTTCTGTAAAGACTCAGACTCAGAGGAGACCAGCATGGGTAGAAGGAAATTAAATATGCAACCTCTAATGAAATTCAGGTTAAAGACAAACATAAAAATAACTGCCCCGTGGAAAATGCTGATTTTAAAGTGTGGCGTGAGTAACTAACTCCCTCATCCTGAAATCCATGCATTTATGTTGATGATAGGGAGGAATGACTAAAAACATGGGGGCGGGGGGAATCTTGTTGGACTCCACTTCCCATCAGCCCCAACCAGTATGGCTAATGGTGTAGAGAGATGGGAGCTGTAGTTCAGCAGTATGCAGAAGATACCACATTGGCTACTCCTGATGTTATGTACTAAGCTTGGATCCTAGAACAATAGGCATGTAGGATCCTAGAATGCAACAACTGATCGGCTTGCAGGAAAAGACCAATCAGGCTCCAGGAAGAAGTTAACCAGCCTATTAGGCTGGTAGGATCGTAGAATGCAACAACTGATTGGCCTGCAGGAAAAGACCAATCAGGCTCCAGGAGGGAAGCAGAATCAGCCAATCAGATGGGACTCATTGTGCAAATAATGTATATAAAAGCCTGAGGTTTGGGGGGCAATTCAATCACTGTTTTACAAGCTACAATAAAGAGCATGAAATCACTACAGGACTCCAAGTATATTTCAGCTGATTTAGCTCAATCTTAGTCCAGGAGCAAGATCCACCCATCCACCCACAGATTAAGTGGGGCAATCTGGAGCACTGTGTACTGACAGCAGAGATGAAGCATGCTGCAGAAAAGTTGCTTATAAGACTAGCAGATTGAAATGATTCATCCAAACAAGTCAAGCTGCACCTGACTGTTTCTTTAGCAGAAATGGTGATTGTGTTTTTGGAACAGGTTCCATCGTGGGGGGTGGGGAGGACTAGACCAGGGGTCAGCAACCTTTTTCAGCCGTGGGCCAGTCCACCATCCCTCAGACCATGTGGTGGGCTGGACTATATATATATATATTTTTTTTGGGGGGGGGAAATGAACGAATTCCTGTGCCCCACAAATAACCCAGAGATGCATTTTAGATAAAAGCACACGTCCTACTCATGTAAAAATACGCTGATTCCCAGACCGTCCGTGGGCCGGATTGGGAAAGCGATTGGGCCACATCCGGCTCCTGGGCCTTAGGTTGCCTACCCCTGGACTAGACAGTCAATTTACTGTATCCTTATTCTTATTGCATCTTTCCCTCTTTGTCCGTGCCCTGTTGTGCCCTTTCTCAAGAGACATCCTCATACTCACAGCTGGAAGCCAGCCGTGTTGCTTACATTAAAAGATTATTTAGATCTGTTAATTACGGCTCTTTGAATGCTGCATGGTAGACTGTCACTAGGAGGGCTGGCTAATTATCAGGTGTGCCCTGCCACGTCCACAAGCTCTAGCTGGCCTCACGCCACCCTTTTCAGCCTCTGCCTTACTAAGCAATCTTGGAAGGCAATTGGGACCTGAGGAGGAGTGCCAGGCTAGCTCTCAACATGAGAGCAAAAAATAAGTAACTATGGCCACAGTCCTATACGACAACACTGACCTGGAAGTCTATTGAACTCTATGGAGAATACTTCTGAGGAGGCATGCTTAAGATTGCACTGCCCACTTCCCTTCTATATTTGTACCTATAGTTGCTGCTGAGCTTGGTTGATGTGAAGTTGTAGCTCTACCCTCCCACTTGCTACTCAGTTTTGAAAACTGATCCTCAGTGCTTGATCTTGACTGGATTCCAATAAACTCCACCTCCTGTTAGGACTGGAAATGTCTCTGGTCTCAGATTTCTGCCCGTCCCTAGAAAAATGTGATCGTTCTTTTGGAGGAAAGTGTCTCCTGTCCTGTTTAGATTTCAGACAGGACACCTTTTTCATGTATTCAAGCTCCTCCTCCTCCAAACTTCGTGGGCAGAGGGTGTGTCCAGTGGGAGGAAGAGAGCCAAGAACAAGAATTATCATGGGATGCGAGCAGAGGACTGGGGTGGTGCCAGGAGGAAGAGTTTGAGAGAGAGAGTTTGTGTGTGGGCAAATGATGGGTTGGGGAGAACGAGAGAGACAGTTTTGCAGGGGCCTGGTCCAGTGTGGGGGAGAGAGTTTTTGTGTGGCTATACACGTAAAGCCCAGCTACATATGTAATATGCAATACTTTTCTTATAGTTGTAAATCATAGTGCTTTTGCTGTTTTTTTCATTGAACTGTAAACCCTGTTGATCTTGCCACTAACCCCAAATGTCACCTGCAGCCACCAGTGGCGTAGCGTGGGGGGTGCAGGGGGGGCGGGCCGCACCGGGCGCAACATCTGGGGTTAGGGCAAATCCATGGGTTAGGGGGCGCAAATCCACGGGTTAGGGGGCGCAAATCCACGGGTTAGGGGGCGCAAATTACTTGCCTTGCCCCGGGTGCTGACAACCCACGCTACGCCACTGGCAGCCACTTGAACCCAGCTCTCTTCTCAGTTCCTTTTGGGAACTTTAAATCCCACCTCCCACTTTAGACTTGATCCGTTCAGACCTGGTTTTTGGCTTGCCACTGTCATGTGTGGTTTGGGCCTAGCAAATCTAGTGAACAGTGACACAATGCGCCTGTCTTGATGACCTATAAGGCGTCTGCTGTGGGAGCTCCTGTGGTGACAGCTACCATCCTGCATGCAGCAACATCTACTGAGCCATGAGAGGCAAAACAAAACCTCCTTCCTTATCATTCTGGGATCTTACCTACCCGTCTTGTAACATGCTTTTGCTCTAATTTCATAGGAAGTGTTACGTAAATTTCATGAAGGTTTCCTAAACAAAGCAAGTGGTAATTAGCATAAGTGAGCCAAGTTTTGCAAGAGAGGAACTACTAGGCTAGAAAGGGGGAAAAAAACGACACAAACCAGATCAGTTATCTTTATCTGTATCAGCTGAAGTCCCTGAGGGAAGAGAAGCCCTATCCTTGCCCACTAAACTGGAAAAGCAGCTCCTGCAGCGCTAGAATTGCCAGCTTATTCTGGGTGTGCCAAGTCTCCCTTGTGGCAGGTAAATATCTTCTCCACATGGCATCATAGCAATAAAAAGAATAAAGCTTCATGTCAATCAACTATTAGAGGCACGAGAGCTCTGCCAGAAGAGCTGCCAGCTCCAAGCGGCAGACTGGGCATCTCAGCAGAGTTATACAGACCAGGGATCCCAGCACTGCAACAAACTTGGATGCTTCTTCTGTTTCTTCACCTGCTTCAGCAATATCATCACCAACTTTCATGACATCAAGTCAAAGCATCAAGGACTCATTCATCCAACATACCCTAATGTTATGTATGCCACCATGTGCCAGAACTGCCCTTTTGCTAGTTTAGAGTGCTGACAGGTTAAATGGGGATGCTGTGATATAAGTGAACAACACAAAATGAACACAAATCAATTTTACCCCGCCTTTATTTCTCCCTCCCCTTCCTTTGTGGTCTACCTGGTGTCAGTTTCAATATTGTAAGCCCCTAGGGAGCAGGGACCTGACCTTTTCTAATTTGAAAATGTTATATAGTTGGATGGTAGTATGGAGACATGCAAATTACACAAACTAGATGCAAAAAGTGCATACATTCACTTTTACAGGTTGGTTGTTATACTCTATTCAAAGGACAAAGAAGAGTCAGAGGCAGCAGAACTGGAGTTTGTAAACACACTTGATAAGGGCATAACTAAAGTTTAGCAGTGCAATCCTCCATCAAATTCTACACTGGCAGGGATTACGGCACAGCTCCCATTTATTGTAATAGAGAGGGATTGTGCCCTTTTGTATCGGCTTTGCATTACAGAGGTGATGTGTTCTGGTAATTTCTGTTATTGCTAGTTCTCAACCCATTACTGTTGCTTGCAAAATCTCAGCGCATATGCATACATGCCCACAGTGCTTTTTTTCTGGGGGGACGCAGGGGTGAATCTTAAGTTTGGCCTCATTGAGGGGCAGTATTTCAACATGAGTAGGAAAATGAGAGTACCCCTAAACATTTTTAAAGAAAAAAGCACTGCGTGCCCATCACTTTCACTGAGCTGAGAGCCACAACACATCTTTTTGGCCCTTCAAAACTGGCAAGTTTTTTGAGTATGGATTACACATGGGGCAGCAGCAGTTGCAGAAGTCCAGCTCTTAAAATGTCCGTAGCTACCCATCCACTCATCCTATTGCAATCATAACAATAAATGCCCTTACCTTGAACACAAAACTTGAGCTCCTTGGCATCAGTAACCACTGAAGATTGTAACTTTTCAGGTACCTTCTTGCTCATCCGGTTATAGCTGCGTTGTTTCTTGGTCTCCCCCCAGAGATTGGAGCCGCCATACATGCTGGGAATGTTGAGGACTGCGATACCTTCCAGTGAAGTGCTACTCAGATCCAAAACTGTTCCATCACACTGGCAGGTAATGGTGGGAGACAACATAAAGGAAGCTATTGTGAGGCGTAAAATGCCCTGCATCAATGCACTGCATTGTTATGTATTTATTTAAACACTTCTATCCCACTTTCCAAAAAAATCCAAGGTGACTTCCAACTGCCAAGGAGCCAATAAAACACCACCTTTATCAAAACACATCACAGCATTAATGTACAATCAAGAGTATCATTCTAAGACTGTGGAAAGCTTTCTGAAACAGAAAGGCATTGAATTCCCCCTCCCGACGAAAGCTGAGCGATGACTTAGAAGTGCACTCCAAAATCTCAAGGGCGCTAGGAAAACGACTCGGCACACTTTTTTTTACAGCTGTTTTTGTGCATTTACTGAAAGGACCTATCCTGCATGGGGCCTTGCTGAAAGATTAGAACAAGTGGAGAGGTGTATGTGTGCAGATGTAAAGAGAGGCATTCTCTGAAGATAAAGGCCATGCGGGATTTCAAGGGAGAGAACCAGTAGCTTGAATTGGGCCCAGAAACAAACATGAACCAAGTACAGTTGACATAAAACAGGCTGAATATGTTCTCCCTTCCCCTTTCCTGCATGGAGGCAAGGCCCAGCATTCTGAACCTGCAAAAGCCTTATGGGCAACATTACAAGGCTGCCCCATGTAAGATACCTACAGAAATTATTTTTGAAGATTATGCAAAGATAACGGCAGCAAGAGCCTGGGTGTGCAGCTGGTGCATCTGTTGCAAAATGCATGAAAGATACTCCTTCGTATGGCTTCTGCTAGTGAAGTTGCAAAGCCTGATGGCAAAATTATTCTGATAAGGTAACTAAAATGCTTTCAACAACAGATAAACTCACCTCACTTAAAGTTGTGACAGTTAAAGTGGCAAATCACCAACACATTTGCTTCCAGATACCCTCTCCCAACATAGCCTTAAAGGATACTTCCAGGGACGAATGACCCTACAATACCCTCAAAAAATTGAGCAAAATATACAGTACTTGCATCACCTTTTATAAAAGGGGAGGGAGGCTTGAACAGTTTTTTTTAATTGACTCAAGAAATGCTAGCCATCACAGGAGCAACAGACCCAGACATCAACAGAAAGCTATGTTTAAAAAAGCAGGTCTAAATACAAGGTAGATAAACAGCAGTAGGGTCGCTGCTTCAATTCAGAAGGAACAATGATTGCCAACAGTTAAACTTGGTTCTGTTGTTTTTCACGGGAATATTATGATTGAACCTTCTCTGTGCTGCTGGGTAAGCAAAGGTCTGGCAGGCCACAGAACGTGATACAGATGCCATATATTCACACAGCAGAGGAACGAGCATCCAATGGGCAGGGAGAATGTTTCCCTCTTTAACCGTGCTCTGTCTCTGTGCCAGTGTGGTACAATGGCCTCTTTGAGAAGGGGCAGCTGACAGGCTGTTGGCAGAGAGACTGGAAGTAGACATTTGCAGCTGGGGGAAAAACCAACTTTATTTCCAGGAGTCTATACCGTAACTGATGCCAATTTCCAAAACAAAACTGTCATTTCACTGTGCTCATGACAGATGCCTGGAGCCAGAGGGAGGGCAAACTGTTGCTTTCATGCCACCAGATTAACACTTTGCAGCCCTGAGAGTGGGAAATGAGGGCTATCTATTTCCATAAGCATTACATCTAGGTATCTTTCCCATTTCACTGATGTACATCAGTACAGAATCTGCAAAAGGCTCAAATAATTTGGCTAGGTAAGTAGAATCCCTCTATGTAATCAATAGTCTTTTTCTGTCTCAGAACATATATCACACCGTGACAAGTGTTAGCCTGTGTGGAGGTTATAACAGGCCTGGAATCTTTTCTTGCAGACCCTATTGTGATCGTTTGGGTGAGTGATGGTTACTTTGCACATCATCAAAAGTGTTATTGTCTTTATTACTTCCCATGTCCCATGACTCAGCCATGGGACAGAAAACAGGTTCTGGGGCTAAGGCCAAGCACCAGCTGGGCACTGCTCACTGCATATTGCCCCAAAAACTTCTGGCAAGATTTGCTGTTTGTATATTCCACATCTGACTTCAATTCTCAGCCATGAATCCCTTTTTGCATTGTGTTAAACAAAATAGTCAAAGACAACCATTCAATTGAAAGACAGCTTTGTATTTTTTCCCCTAGGCCAGCTGGCTCACAGAGATGCAACCCCAAAGAAGAATCAAAGGTACCAATTCTAAAGATGGGATGGAGCGGCGCGGTAGGGCATCTTCCATACCTCACTGCAGCTGGAAAGGGCAACTTCTCAGGCTTCCTATATACTGTTCCTCAATATCTGCCCTTCTCGAGCCTGGAATGCCTCTTTATGAAGTATTTTATTGCCTCCTTGTTCTGAAAGTTAATTTCCCCCTAAATGCTCAGCTTAAAGTCTCCCCACTTACTAACATGGTTTCTAAAGAAATGGAAGTCCTGCTTTCCTTAAGCATGATTTTGCAAGTTTAAGCAAATCAGAATTTAGGAAGTTTTGAAACTGATAATTTTTTTTTTTTTAGCATTTTAGGAGGATGAACTTTGAAACAAAAGGTATCCACGTCTGCCCAGGTGTAAGTACTAAGTCTGCCATTTTAAGCAGTAACATGTGTTCTTGATTAATTCAGAAGTCTGGTGATGGGCAATATTATTTGGCAATTCTTAAAACTGTTAGGAGGCCACTGGAATATGTCAGAAAATTTTGACAACTGGGTACTGATGTAATGGGCCCATGCCAGCAGGGTCTCCAGATTTTCATTTGAAAATTAATTATCACACCATCCCGAAAGAAAGCTAGGAAGCAAAATGTGCAGATACCCTTCTAACATATTTCTGTGAGATAAACCTGCCTGGCTGCTTCTACCCTTCGCTGCTTTTACCCAAAGAGTCAGTGCTGTGATTGAAGAGTGAGTTGTTTTGATACCAGGTGATAGGAATCCTGGTGCCTAAAGAGCTGCTGGTCTTTTGAATTAGTACAACTTCTGTTTTTTTAAAAAAATGATATTTATTAAGAATTTAGAGATTACAAAAAAAAGAAACAGAAAGCAAACAGCAAAAAAATTAACAACATATACATTACAATATATAAAAAATAGATAGAAAAAAGAAAAAAAGTAAAAATAGAAAGAAAAATACAGCAATAACAATAATAAAAAAATAAAATAAAAATAAAACACACATCCAATATTCCATCTCTTTGTCTTTCATTTACTTGTTTCATCGACCTCCTCACACCTCCATTTTTGTATTCTAATTTAATTATTTGTTTCAGCAAATTCTTTCCATCTTTCTCAGTTTTTATTGGATAATTTGTCTTAACAGTCTAACCTATCAATTAACTCAGCAAATCCTTTTCATCTTTCAAAATATTCTGTCATTCAATTTACCTTAATTTATTTTAACCTTATCTTACGATAAAATACCTTAAATCCTAGAACTTAATACTTATTTATACATACCTCCTAATATCATTTCAACTAAAGCCAAATAATTTCATTCCACCATTTTTCCTAATTCCCAAAAATAAATTTTACCCTAATTCCCAAAATGAATTTTTAAAACTTTCTTCCAATCTTCATCCAATGTCCCTTCTTCCTGGTCTCGGGTTATGTCAGGCCTTACTGTCCTTTCCATCTAGTCCATCAACCTGGTAGCCTTATGTCCGAGGCTCGTAAGTCTTTTCCACGTCCCTTCTGCAGTTCTTCTTGTTTATACCAGCACTTTGCCTTGTCTTTGGTTGGTCTCTTTCTTAATTTCTTTCCTTTCTCATTAAGGAGTAGGTCTCGGGGAAACTCCAACCCAAAAATATCTCCGTCTCTCCTCAGCAGATCAGCCCATTCCCCACAGTCCCATTCCCCACAGTCAACCGGGTAGTCCAGAAAATATTTAAATGCATGTTTCAAAGTCCCTCCAAAATTAAGGACCCCCACAACTCCAGACCCCCCCTGGCCCACTCCAGGTTCAATCTTCAAAAACAGCGGCTTATGCTCCTGCAGAGCCTCGGTTCTATCCATTTGTGTTGCTTGAGGTTCAGCAGCAACCTCCTCCATTGTCTTCTGCATTTGCACTTGCCCTGTCAAAACAGGTTCCTGGGTTGGGTCCTGAGTGGTTTCTATATAAGTATTCACTGTTTGTCCAAAATTTTGAACTGCAACAGTCATCAGATTCATCTTCTCATGCATCTGCTCCAGCAAAGCGTTTGTCTTGCAAAAAGCAAGCACCAAAACTTCTTCTATATCCATTTTTGTTCAAGGTCAGAGTCTGGTCTCACGATCCTAATCTCCACAGCTGTGAAATCCCCAGATCGACTCCAGCAACAATTTAACAAGCTCCCTCTAGAGGGAACAATTTCCATTTGTATCCATCTTTTGAAGGCAAGTCCAGCAAAAGAAAGTTACTTTCATTTTTCAAATTTTGTTTCTTTTAAGTGCAAAAGGTAACTTTGGAATCAATTTATTTCTCTTCTTTAACTATCTGTCAAAAAACATTCCATTCACAGTTGATGGGCTTCCCCAAAAGTTTCTGTCTCTGACACCCCGTTCCCAGGTTTGAGACGGTGGAAATTTATCTTTCTTTACTCTCTCTCCGCAGGCTTAAACAATCAAAATTCCCTCTCTTTCCCCCTGCTTCCAAGAGGGGTTTTGATGGTTAAAAATGAAGGAAATTTAGGTCTTTATATACAACTCTCCAGACTTTGGCTTGCACAATTTTTGCTTCAGTCTATATACAAAAAGCGGAAGGCGGACTTCCTGTTTAGACCTTCCCGCTTCAATGCCAAATTAAAGTATTTCTTAATCCAATTTTCCGTTCTACTCACGGGTACTTGTTTAGAGTCCAATTTTCCACAGGAAAAAGTCAGCGCTCTCCGGCAACGGCTGTGCGGCTTCACTCCGTAAGAATAGCGGTCGATTCAAGACACCGTGCTGCTCACCCCACGTCGCTTCGGATCCCCGAAAAAGGGGTTTCCCTGTGAGTAGGGGAGGCGCTCCTGGTGTCAGCCGAATCCCACGTTCCCAGGCTTCCTCCGCCTGGGATTTTTAAGGGGTCTCCGCCTTCGCCGCGGCGGCAAGACCCGATTTTCACGGAGCGGGTTCCTCTGAGTCAGAGGAATTCCGCCATTGTCGATGGCGCTAACCCGGAAGTCCTGAATTAGTACAACTTCTGACCTGGGTTGCTGTCTCACTAGTTTTAGGGCTCAGATGAGGTCATTAAATGTGCCTATCTTTCTTATAATGATTCAAAATGATCGTTAAGCTACATAAAACAGCATGAAAGTAAATGGCAATGTACATAGCATACATATCCCAAATGTGAGGGTAACAGTATTTGGGCAAGGGGGTTTACTGCCCCACCAACCTCAGTCTCCCCCCAACTTCTGTCCTTCTTACTTACAACCAGTCCAGAGAGTGGCATGACCTGCTTGCTTCCTCCCCTTAGATCTCACCCACATTTCCGCTTTCCTTGCCACTTTCCTCCTGGGAAAACCTGCTGTTTACCGCTGAATCAGAGCAAACGTCAACTGGGTTTTCTCTGAATTGATACTGGCTTCAATTTAGTGCTAAAAAGTTTGCTGGGTGAAAGTGGAAGGGCAAAGGCAAAACCTCTCGGTGTGGATGAGCCTTAAGCCTCAGTGTTGCCCTTTTTAGAACTCAGAAAGGAGAAGGATGGCGACAAAAACTAGAATTAGTTGGCTCAGCCTTGCGATTGGCTCTGACTCTGCCTAATGTTGGGCTCCCTGTCTTCCACCCAATAGTCACCAGCCACCACTGGAGGATAAACCTGCTAGGATCCAGCACAGACGAGAAGGACCTAGGAGTTGTAGTGATTCACAAACGGAATACAATCTCAGCAGTCAATGCCTGGAAAAGAAAGGCAAATGCTATTTTCGGCTGCACTTATTTTATAGATGTACTGGGTGTGCAGGACGTAGGAGGTAATAGTAGCGTTCACTTAAAAACCAAACCAGTAAAGCACCCCTCCCTAAATTTTAAGTAATGTTGGACAATGGGGGAAAAGTTCCCTAGGGAAGCTGTGGAATCCTGCAGGGGTTTTTTTTTGTTTGTTTTTTTGCACCCTGTTACTAAACGGATCAGAGATACAATTACCAGAAGGGAAGGTCAGGAGAAGTGTCCAGATGAGTGGGACCCAGACACTTGATGCGTTGGGGATGGCTCAGGTCCAACTGCACATAAGTTTTGTGCTTTATAAAAAGCATGCTTATTATAAAGCCCCTACCAGGCTGAAAGGGAAAAAGGGAGTTGTAGAGTGAAAAATTGAGGGAGAAGGAAAAGGGCAACAACATCCAGCAATCAGCAGTAGGGCATGTCCACATGGGGTTTTTGAGATGATCTGGATATGCTCACCCAGTGTAGTAAAGTAAAAGGGAAAGGACCTCTGGACTATTAAGTCCAGTCGAATTCGACTATGGGGTGTGGTGCTCATCTTTGCTTTTAGGCCGAGGGAGCCGGCTTTTGTCCACAGACAGCTTTCTGGGTCATGTGGCCAGCATGACTAAACTGCTTCTGGCGCAATGGAACACTGTGACGAGTGCCAGAGCGCACAGAAATGCCATTTACCTTCCTGCCACAGTGAAACTCCACACACAAAAATGGTTGAGCTTTTTTTTTGGGGGGGGGGCAAAATTGATGAGCTGCTTTTTTTTTAGTTTTGCCCAAAGTTGCCATATGTCCATATTTTCCCAGACATTTTACTGATTTCTGCCTGGACACAGCTTCCGACTACAGTACAGTACCGACTACAGCCAGTGTGGTGTAGTGGTTAAGAGCGGTAGTCTCGTAATCTGGTGAACTGGGTTTGCTTCCCCGCTCCTCCACATGCAGCTGCTGGGTGACCTTGGGCTAGTCACACTTCTTTGAAGTCTCTCAGTCTCACTCACCTCACAGAGTGTTTGTTGTGGGGTAGGAAGGGAAAGGAGAATGTTAGCCGCTTTCAGACTCCTTAGGGTAGTGATAAAGCGGGATATCAAATCCAAACTCTTCTTCTTCTTCTATTCCGGATGTGTCTGGGAAATTCCAAATGTATGGCAATCCTAGCCACAGCGATACCTATTTTTCTACTTGCACTGGCGTGCTTTCAAACTGGTAGGTTGGCAGGAGCTGGGACCAAGCAACAGGAGCTCACCCCGTCGCGAGGATTCAAACCGCCGACCTTCCGATTGGCAAGCCCAAGAGGCTCAGTGGTTTAGACCACAGCGCCACCCACGCCCTCACCTTTGCCTCACCCAGTGCACTGCATTCCCAAAAGCTGCACATATACACAGAGTTAATCTAGGCTGGCACCTCCCCGCTCTGCAAACAATACTAGAATATTAGCAAGGCTAGAACAGACAGGGCTATGTACACAACGGTGGAGGGAAGGATGCAAAAAGAACCCTAGTGGGTTATCTAGTCGGCATCCTTCTTCCAACACTGGTGAACAAGGTGCCTCTGGGAAGCCCAGAGGCAGGACATGAGTGCAGCTGTGCTCTCCTGCTGCTGTTTCCCAGTGCTGTCTCTGATCATTCTGACTAGCAGCCATGGATAGCCTTTTCCTCCATGAATTTGTCTACACCTGGGACCTTCAGCATGTACTCCAGCAGCTGCTCCACCAGTGATCTACAGCCCTTCCTCTGAGGATCATGGGGCAAGACTTCAAAACAGGTGGCGCGTCCCTGTTGCCTTTAAAAGCACTGCCACGCAACCTAGTTCTGAGCATAGCTTTTGACAGGAGGCCATCTTCTGTTGTGTTGGACAGGGGGAGTCATTTGCAAAACACTCCATCGCCAGGGCAAGGTTTTTGTGCCAGCTGACGTTTCTGCATTCTAGCTTTAATGAATAACTAATGAAAGGTTCATTTATCCACTGATGGGGAAAGGAGGAAGTTTACAGAAAACACACACCTCCCCAAAGCCCCAATACAAACTGTGTAAAAAAAGAAAAGAAAAGAAAAAGAGAGAGTAAAATGACAGGGCTCTTAGCAACCCCTGGCAAGCTGTTCACACTCCTCTCTAATTAAAGGCTGTTTCCATCTAGCCCAAAGATCGCTGTATGCAAACACGGGGTGTATACACACACACACACACTTCCAGCCAAGCTCTGAAGTACAGCTGTAAGGAGGAGGGGAAGAGGCTAAATTCTGCTCTCCTCCAACTGACTTCAGAGATGGCAAGAGCCCAGATGCTGGGACCAACAAGTACACTTGAAGGAGGATCCCTCAGTGATGTGTATGCACTTTTAAAATGCTGCTTAGTGTCTATGGCTGTTTTCTTTTCACACAACTGCTGCCTTTGGTATCTGAGGAGCTTCCTCAGAAACTGCCCCCGTACACCCAGCAGTGGATGGCAATGTCACTAAAGGATAGGCTGGACTGAACTTCTGGCTGTTTGCAGAAAAAGAAAGCTTCTCTTTACACATTGAACAATGAAGGGCAACAGGATATTTATTGTTAGCTGGATCTGAATGTGTTTTAATCCAAAGTCTTGCTCATATCTGTAACTGTGAGCCTGAAGCAGGATTACAGCTCCAATTAGCAATAAGATGGGGATTGTTTTCAGGAAGGTTGTGGAAGTCACAAACCCCGGGGGGAGGGGGGGAGGAAGTAGCCCTCCGATAATGGTCCTTAGGCAAAGCTTTCCTGGGAACTTTCCTCTCGACTTCCTCCTGGGCTGTGGATCCATGTTTGGAAGAAAGAGGCAAAATGGACCTGCTTCTTAGCCTCCCCTCTTCATTGCATTCAGAAGTACAGTGGAGACTAAAAGAATGCACCAGACTTTCTTTTAATCTGGTCATTTCCTGACAACCTATTTATTTGAGCATTCATCTTGATTTGCTCGCACAAAGTGTGCAGGGAGGTTAGACACCATCGGCTTCAGACTGAACATTCATTCTGATTTGCTTGTCGAGAGGTTCTATGGCACTGAGTCAAGCAAGTGTTGTTCCACTCCTTCCAGTGCATTTTCCCGTCACTTTCCTTATGCCATCATAAATGGCCAAGCCTTTAAGGTGCTACAAGATGTTTTGAAACTTCTGCCATAATACTTAGAAAAAATGCGTAAAACAAACCTGTTCTTCAATTATTAGTATGGCTGGTTGAACAAAATGTATAAGATCAAAGTTTTAGCTGATTAACACATTTGTTTTGTGTTTGGGCCAAACACTTTCTGAATGCAGCAACATGCTTTCCTTGTTTTTAGATGATGCACTTACATATCATAGCAGACATTACATAGAAGAGGCATTCCTTTGTGTATGGGAGAATGCCTCTTTTAAAATGGGACGACACCTGCATTTTTCATATGCATCTAACTATATATTCATAGTATGTTGGGAACACCCCTCCCCCAACTCTGCTACCCAGTTAAACAGTGGCAGCATTTTAGCCAATTAACATTTTAATCTATTGATCTAACATGCAAGTTGATTAAATTGGTTAAACATTGCAGTCTTTATTATTTCTTATAATCTGGGGAAAAAAGTTCAAGCAAGTTTGGAGCTCTGTTGCTGATGTTATTTGCCTATCAAAAATACTCTCAGTGTTGACTAATAGTACAAGGGCTTGTTTGGAAATACAGGAACCAGATCCCTTTGTAGTTTGGATTTAGCCACTTGTATAAATCCTTTTTCCCCTTGTCTATTACACAGATTATCAGGAAACCAGCATGGGAGCAGAACAGGTGCTAAATAATAGGTACCTTGACTCAGCATCTCAAGTCTTGGAAGATCTCCACTGTGGGCAAGTCTTAATTGCCTGCAAAGCTTATGGTTGCCTAATGGATTTGATCCATACCTGCTTTGAGCATGAAAGGACAATGGGTTTATTTCCTGCTATTAGTGTTAATTAGCTGAGAAATGCTACAGTGGAAGTGTTATCACAAAATGGCCACTTACGTATTGTGAATGGCCACTTAGGATTTACCCACACTTACCTTTTCTCTTTTCTCTGTTCTTTCCAGGCACAGTGCATGCTTTAAAACTGCATGTCCAATCAACCTTTCCCCACGAAAATCTGTTCTTTAAAGCTCAGTTGAAACTGAAGTTAATCCATGGAAACCCCAAATTGACGTTTGCACCTATTAAGCACTAAAGAGTGGCTTTTTGCAGGGAAAGCTCCAGGGCAAAAGGAACCCCTTCAAAATGCCTAGACACAGAGCTTCTAAGTGTGGACTTGTGCCTGGAAAGTGTGGGGCAAAAGCTAAGTGTGGATAACTCTTAATTTGGAGTGTCACCGACTCTACCTTTTACAGTTCATTGCCACTTGACCTGACTTTTTACATTTCCCCCCTTTCCTCTGAATTCATAGCTATAACACTCATGGCATCTGATGAACTGCAGTCTAGTCTGTGAATGGTGAAGCCATAATACAGTATATACCCATCAGTTTTTCGGGTCCTTCGTCGGTTTTTTCACAACCAACTAACATGGTTACTCCTCCGGAAGCAGTGAATTTATAGCGACTCTGAAAGCTGATTCCTACATCATTCCTGCCAGGTCAAAACTCCTGGAAATGGTTCAAGGTGGTGGCAGCAGGAGCTCCATGGTACTCTTCAACGTTACAGCTGCTACATAGAGTAGACCCCATTAAGGAGTATTCCTAGCAGGTTGTGTGTGACAGGTGTAGGATCAGCTTAATGGAAAGGGGGGCTGGAAGGGAAATTTGTATCAGCACTAAGAATTACCCAGATAGTCTCCTGGGCAACAAAGAGGCACTGCAATCACCCGGACAACAGTCTCCAGTAGAAGCGGCAATTTGAGGATCCCTGGAAACTCACCTCAATCTCTACATAGTCGTGGAGCTTCTTGCAGGTGGCGGCAAAGGTTTCCGTTGTGCCAAATTCAAAATACCAAAGTTTATTCTTCATTCTGACAGAGAGAACAAAGAGAGGGGGGCATTACAGAAGGAGAGATCCCCTCCATCATCTCCTTTTCCGAACATACTGTTCCTCTCCAGCAGTCACTGAGCACCATATCTACTGCAAATGTCTGCATGCAGAGAACTACCACACTGCCACTGGAAACAGCTAGAAAAGAACATCTTTTGCCTCCCAGAAAATTAGGGCCATTGTGCGATTGAATTCTCAGCTGGCATCATAATCTTTTGCGCAGGGTGGTCTGGTGAAATGCAGGAGAAGGGAAGAGATCCAAGACTAAATTCACAGGGGCATTTTTAAACCATTACACAGAGAGAGTACCAAGGCTCTGCAGAAATAAAAACTTGGAGTGCTTATCCAGGCTTACTCCAAAATATCTGTGTTTGGACAATAAATTTGCAAATCCTAGTTGAAAGATTGGGACCAGTGAGATCTCTCTGTACTGTAATCCACCCAGAATAGGTGGCAGGGGGGGATCACCTTGCTGTAGAGGGACAGCCATGCTGCTGCTGGGCTCCTGTAAGCATAGAGGAGGTGATGAAGGAGGTGAAGCATAGAGGAGGTGTCCATATTCCTCAAAGAATAAAACAAAATGAATGCAAACAATGCATTTCTCTGTTTTTCATGAAGGGTGTGCGGGGGGGGATTTCTAGAGGAGAGTAAGCTTGGTGATGTGATAATTGCCACTTAAAAAGTGGGGGAGGTAGATGATCACATGTGACCTGGACTGGTGTAGTGGGAAGAATGTCAGCCTCTAAAGTATTTTGTGTTTGTGTGTGTTTGTGCAAAATGGCCTTGGTGAAAGGGAAGGTATTGCTTATTATCCTCCACAGGCATTCTCTGACTGCCTTCTCCAGAGCAACCGCAACAGGAGTGCTACCAGAAATAAGAGTCAGATTTTCTCAGATTATACAAAGGTAGCACATCGTGAAGCTGAGGCTCCAGTACTTTGGCCACCTCATGAGAAGAGAAGACTCCTTGGAAAAGACCCTGATGTTGGGAAAGATAGAGGGCACAAGGAGAAGGGGACGGCAGAGGACGAGATGGTCTGACCAAACTGCGGGAGGCAGTGGAAGACAGGAATGCCTGGCATGCTCTGGTCCATGGGGTCACGAAGAGTCGGACACGACTAAACGACTAAACAACAACAACAAGCACATCTCGTGTTGGGGGAAAAGGCATTATTCCTGAAACAGAAGCATCATGAAACATCAAGGAATGCCATCCAGACTGCATGCAGTAAAATGGTAAAAACTGCATGCTTTTCACACTAAACACTGATCATCCCAAGGAAGATGGCAACTCTCTGGAAAACTACCAAGGGTCACCCACTCAAAGCTGGTTGGAGCTGGGTGCCAGGCTGGAAACATGAGAAATACCACAAAGACAGCTTTCCATGTGGCACCTTGCTATGTTTGCGAAAAACTTGAGCTTTTATGCACATGACTTAAAACACTGCAAATGTATCAGGAGCAACAATAATGGGTCAGTATCAGCGGCTTCCTTTCATTGTGTGCACACGCAAGAGACTCAGGGAAAACAGCTCCTTAGTTCCTTGGCTGTTGTCTATGACGGTGGAATACAGCAATTTGAGGTTCCTGTGAGGGTCATGCAAAGCTTTGTCCTGGAACCCAATGCAAGTCTTGCACCACAACCATGGAATGGTGGCATAGTCCATCTCCTTTGTGGGGTAATTAAGACAGCAGGTGCAATAACAGCAGGCAGTACATACCTTCTTAAGAGCTCAAGGTTAAGCTGATACTTAACATTATTACTTTTATGGGGTCATACACACTTAGCTTTGCTCTGCATCTCTAGGCAAAGATCTGGGCTCTCCAGGTCCATGTCCAAGCATGGTGTGTGTGTGTGTGTGTGAGAGAGAGAGAGAGAGAGAGAGAGCTTCCCCCACATTTTACTGCTGAATCGGACCAAACAGCAATTGGGTTTTCTTCGGATTGCCATTTGCTCTGATTTAGCAGTAAAACACAAATTTCCCCCGGAAAAGCTTTGGGACACACACACAAAACCATGCTCAGACATAGACCTAGAAACCTTAGAAAGCAAGGAGCAAAGATAAGTGTGGATGAACCCAAAAGTCATCAACAAGGCTTCATGTTGATATTTTAAGAAGTATAAGCAAAAAAGGGAAATTTTCAAAGGAGAATCTCAATTGTTTGAAACTCATAAAGCCAATTAAAATTCTGAAAATTTTGCCCAATTTCAGATTTGTGCAAAATGTTTGCAAGGAGGTCCCGGCAAGAGGGCTAAAGCCATGGAACAAATGTGCACTTTTGGACTCTCTACCATTCACTTCTTCATAATAAGACTTGGCCCAGTTAGCTTGATGATCGGTGCGGCTCTCCACTGCGAAAGATCCAAAATTTCAACTCAAACTGGAAAAAGAAAATTGTCCTGCACTAGCCTTTTGATTGAGCTAAGAGCCTTTGGGGACAGAGATCAGGCTTACCTGATTTCTTGTGCTAATAAAACTGCGTGGGAACCTCGCTGAACCTTGCAGGGACAATTTGGTCCTGGAGAAAGGGATTGAAATCACGAACGCTAAATGCAATAACAACCAGAAGCACAGTGCCTCTGTGTCCTTGCTGGATAATCATGGTTCTCATGCACAGAATGTGAGAACAATCCATGCTGCCATGTTTAGAACAGCTAGCTGATTAAACAGGAGTCAGCAGAACAAAGTGAATGTGAGAGAAGAGAAGCGTCTTTGAGGAAGGGATAGGGGAGTGACTACATTTTTTTGTTTTTGTAACAACACCTGGCTACAGAATTGAGCAGGACTCCAAACCCTTGCTTCAGCAGCACCAGGTCTTTGGCAACAGGGAAAGCAATGGAATCTTCTTGGAAGTTTCTAAGAGTTGCCTCAACACTGCAAAATAAGGCACCTGCTCAAGGATAGGGAACTTGCTGCCCTTCAGATGTCGCTGAATTACAACTCCCATCATCCCTCATCATTGACTGTGCTGGCTAGGATTGATGGGCACTGCAGCCCAACAACATTGCAGGGCTGGTACAAGTTCCCTGCCGCTACTTTAAGTGCAAAATATCCTTAGATAACTCAATGAATACACTCAGACTCAACCTGAAACAGCTGCAATTTTGGGACACAGAGCAAACATTGCTGTACACTTTCTATGTTTAGCTGAAATTAGTTCCTGCCCCAATAATAGGGATAATGCATTGGGAATGGGCCCAGCAAACTGAAGGGGATGTGTACAGTGTCCTTTGTATTTGCTGCTTTGTTGCTGCTTTTATTTTATATATGGCTCCTTGAGCATTTTTAAACAAAAAGCAATCTTTTTTAAAAAAACACCACCACCAAACTCCAAATCAACCAAATAAAATAACTAATTGGGATATTACATTATTTTCAGTCACTTCAGTGGTATTTGCTTAGGAGGAATTTCTGAGGGATTGTGCCAGTTTCCTCACAAATAGCCGCAAGGCCTGAGAGATTTAGGGGCTCTGAGTTGAACAACCAACCTAGGACCCCCCCTCCCCCTAGATTCTCCAAATGAGGACTACAGTGAAGCCATAGTCTCACTGGCAAATAAGAGCAGAACAGCAAAATGTAAGGAGGTGTGGGCTGGATGAGAAACCCGCCCACGTTCAGTCGAGAAAGAAAAGGCAGAGAAGACAGGTTGATTTACTAAATGCAAACACACATGTCAGGCAGTATTTATTTTCACCCTGCTACGCGCCTCATCCTGACATTGTTAGAGTTGTCGTCAGAGGTTCAAAAATTGCACGGTTAATTTTTTGAAGAGGCAATTATGCATGTCTGCATAAAGTTTGCATAATTTTGAACTGCGGCTTGTTGAAAACAACTTTGCAGATTTTATACTTTTTCATCCCCCCCCTTTTTTTTTTGCAGGGGAAGAAGTGCTCGGGAGAGACTAGGGGAAAGAGCCTAAAAGCAATAAGTGGAAGGAGGGTGTGGCCTGATGAAGCACTCACTTAAGAGCTGTGCTGAGTGATGGCTTCCTCGTCCCCGATTCCTGGGAGCTGTGCCCAGTCTCAGAGGAACCGACCAAAACGTTTTCAGGTATTTCTCTACAATCATGCGACATGTCCCAGAAATGTGCTCTGTGCACAGAACAGCTGACATTTTCAGGATCAAGTTTCAGACGTTCAGTGCTTGAGACTATATCCTGCATCTTGCAAGGCAGACAACCTTGCAGATTCTTAGAACCAGAGGCTTTAGTTTATCAGAGGCTTTAGTTTATCAACCGCTACATGCAGGGGGATTGCTAAGTACAGACCTATGACACAGATTTCCATTAAGTTTGCATATGCTAATGCGTATATGACTCTGGGCAGTTAAGATGCTGGGTGTCTGCATTTTGCAGGGTTCTCAGCCACCTTTAAGTCAATTTAGGGGGGGGGGAGGTTTTTTAAAAAGCGGAGGGGAAGTAGCAGACGATCTGGGCTTCACTGCAAAACGCCCATGGCTTGAGCCCTTAACAATGCCCTTGGCTACATATGGAAAGGGCTATTATAGAAAAGCAAAGTGTGTCAGTATAAGAGTGTGTGATCAGCTTGGTACAAGTTGCCTCTGACCCTTGACCACTGCTCTTCAGCTTATCAGCAAGATGTGGAGCAGGACAATGAATGTTATTTCCTGCTTACACTCCCGATAGCCCTTATCGCCTGCTGTCTTCACCCAAAGACAACAGACTTCAGCTGCAAACTGGTCTCTTGGGAACCCAGGGGTTTAACCGTTGTCGAAGCTAAGGTGGAGTAATCATACAGTTCTGGTCCTTTGCTGTTCCTAGACTGAAGCAGGGAGATCCTAATGTAAAGGAGGGACTTTCAGATCTGAGATTAGAGTTGAAGAACCTGTGGCCTTCCAAATGCTGAGTCCACAAAGTCCTCTCTCTAATTCTGTGAAGGGCAACCCATAAGCACATCCACTCCCTTGCCCCCACTATTTACACCTCCAAAAGTATTGGGGTGGTCACACGGCTTCAGTTTACAAAAGTGCATATCCCATAATTTCCCACTGAAATCCCAAAACTTTTTTTTTTACTGCAAATGTTCTGGTTTCTTGTTTCATTTCTGCTAAACTCTGAACAACTATGTGGTAATATTTGGGAAGCATCGCACAACAAACTAAAGTAGAACATTGCACTATAAAGACAGGATTGCCATATGTCCCAACATGGCTGGTATTTAGCCCTCCTTGCTTGAAAACGCATGGGTTTTTTTTTTAGATTTCGCAAAAAAAGCTGAACAACTTTTGTGTCCAGATTTACTTTTTGAACTATGGCAACCCTATAAAGAACACGTTGCAAAATACATACAGTACAGTATAAAATTCTAGTCTGGAGGGGCCCCCAAGGAATGTTGAGAAAGCTTATTTCCACACAGGAGAGAGCTTAATGTTGCAAATGAGCCATTCAGATATTCAGGTCATTTATAACAAGTAGTAGTAGTAGTAGTAGTAGTAGTAGTAGTAGTTGTTTTTAAACAGATTGGATTTCCACTCCAGATTAAATCACTGGGGTAGAGGGTACTGGCTGGCATTTTTATGCCAATGACATTATGAGGACTTGGTCAAAACACTGGATGCATGAACAGCATCCCTCCTACAATAAGCATACTGTGTTATAATCAGTAGTGACCATGCTGTTTAAGACTGGGCTGTGGAGCTGGGTTCCATCTATGTCCAGTGCTTGGGACTGAAGGATTTTTTTTGAAAAAACAGGAGGGGGAAGAGAATCAGAAGATAGGGGTTAGCAGCAGACAATCTAGAGAATGAAACAGGGCCAGCCCTACCATTAGGTAGAGTAAGGGAACCACCTCAGGTGGCTGATTTTGGATTCCATAAAAGGCAGAAAATTGTTATTCAGTTTGTTATTATATTTTTACTGATGGGGTATGTGTATGTGTTAGGGTTCTCAGGCAACTTTTTGCCTCACATTGCAGAATACCTTAAAGAGCCCTGGGTTTTATGCAGCTTGACTTTGGAGGAGAGGGATTTGCTGCTCTGCCTCAGGCAGCAAAATGGTGTGGGCTGAAAGGAGAGTCCCTTTCATCTCAATATGCTTTGCATTGTTACTCTCACCCCAGCGCCTGAGGACTTCCTCTCTCTTTTTAATTGCATGTCTGATGGCACCTCTCTAGCCTAAGATGACTCCAGTGCAGTCCTAAGACCATGGTAACCTAATAGAGATTGTTTACAGGAAGTGTGTTCATGTCCGAGCTTCATTCCCTGTACCAAAATTCTTACTCAGTCCCCAGAAATCTTTCAAAGGTTTAAGGACTGCTGTAATGCTGTAAAGACAGAAACAGCAGCTGTTCCACTCCCGGCCACCTGTAGGTGTAAAAACATCTCCAGAACTAAATAAGGCAGCTCAGAGGTATGGTGCATCTCACTAGGTTCCTTGCTAAATACTCTTCTTCGCATTGTGTGGTGCCCTGCTCCTTCCTAAAAAACAAAACAAACGCACGTTCTTGCCTTTTGGATTTTTTATTTAATTTAACCAAATTTCTATACCGTTGGATCGTAGTAAAACCTCTAAGCAGTTTATAAAAACGTTGTCTACTTGGAGCTTTCTTGAAGAGAGAAGGCTTGGGTTTGAATTCATGTGAGAAAGTAAAGCCACAACCTGCATCCTTTCTGCCCAATGGAACAATTGTCAGAATGTGTTTGCATAGCACAAACAGGCATTTTGTGCTATTTTAGGCTGGAGAAAACATCCAGAAAACTATTGCCTGACTTGAAAGGGGTTTATAAAGGCTTCTGTACATTACCAGCCTCCCCTAACCTGGCATCCTCCATATGGCTTGGACTACAACTCCCATTAACCTTAATCATGTACACAGCCATTTCTATTCTTCCGCTGCCATGTCTGGTGAGGATTTGCAGGTTTGTTTTTTAAAAAAAAATACAAAAATGTCAAAACCTGTTTACCAGAGGCAAAAATGGACGAGTCAACAAAACGTGCAGCAATTCCTCTTTCAAACTGTGTTGGCTCTGGAGGAACCACCCTCTCCCATTGTCTGCTTTCAAACTTAAAGAAGCCATTTAAGGCTTAGCTTAAATATTTTGTCAAGATTGGAGTAACTACTAAGCTCTGCTCACAAATTCATTTGGAAGCAGTGCACAAGATGGGTTCAGCAAGTGTCAAGGTATTCACACACATCTCGCCACAAGCGTTTGAAAGTCAAGCAGACCTTCCTTTATGCATTTTCTCTTAAATGTCCAAAGCTTGTCTGTCAGATGCAGGACTCTGGATGAAGTAGACTACTAGTGAAACTTTCCACATGCATTACAGAAGGTTCAGGGGCATGGCCTAGGGCAGGGGTGAAAAATCTTTTTTGGCCTGGTGGCTGTATTACCTCTGTGGATAGCTGTGGGGAGTTACATTCTAGGCAGTGGATGGGGTGATCAGACCCCAAACCAGTCAAGGCCAGATGTGTGCACAACCACACACCCTTAACACACAAATGCTGAGACTCTTAAAAGGCTCTAGAATATTGAGTCAGAACATGATGCAGAGCATTGCCTGGGACTCTTGAGCCTTTTGTTTTCTTTCATGAACTGAGAATGCATCCATGCACACTTAGTTGAAGACTGCAAGAACAGATTAGTCGCAGTGGACCAGCAAACTTTTAAGGAAGTTTATCCACACACGGAGGATAGATAGAGCTGCGTTATACTGAGCCAAATCATCCACCAGGTGGTCCATTTAGTCCAGTTTTCCTTACTCCAATTGGGCAGGGGGTCTCTTTCTCAAAGCTATTACCTGGGACCTTCTGCAAGCAAAGTATATGTTCAACAGCAGAGCTATGTTTCCCCTGTGAGGAATTCTTGAAAAACCTGCAGAGAACCCCAGGATTTCCAGGAACACTGTTTGAAAACTATGAGATACTCTCAGGCTGTTTTTATACCTAATGCCCCATCCTTCCTCAGAGCTGCTCTGTAAGTTCCCAGATTGCTGCTGGGCCAAAGCTGTGTAGACAGTTGGTTAGAAATGCATGTCCACAGGTCCTGGAGAGGAAATCCATGGTTAACCAAAATAAACCACTAATAAGAGGTGGGAAGGCATAGCAAACTAAATGGCAAGTAGAGATGTTGATTGGGTTGCTCTCCATGGAGGATGGCTTCACAAGAGGATCAGGAAACTGGATGAAGACCAAGTATTTTTGGATGGGAGGGAAGAAAGAGAGAGAGAGAGAGAGAAGTAACAGCATGGGCCAAGAAACACTCAGGTGCATAAGCACTTAGCTGGCATTTCAGGCTATGATTCTGGTACCCGTTCTTAAGTTTCATAGAAGCAGTGTACATATGCCAAACATGCCAAAGCAAAAATGTAACATTTTGCCATTAGTATTAATGGGAAATGAACCCATCTGCAAGGAGTCTAATGACACAGCTATGCTATTGGCAGGGATGTATGCAGTAATGAAAAAAAAAAACCATCTTAAAGGAAAACTAACACTCAGAAGAAATGATGTTGTCTATATTAAATCATTTTTAAAAGGTTGTTGAATATGGATTTCTGCAGAAAGCAGAACTTCCAGTTATAGACTGCAGTGGGGGGAAAGGAGGAGAGTTGAAAGTAGTGGGTTTTTTCCCAGCCTGAGCTCAGCTCCAGCACCTTTCAGGTGGGCGCCATTGCCATTCTAAGAGAACAAGAGGAAAGATCATGGTGAGCTTTGGCACCTCTTTTTCTAGAAAAATAGCACTGGCTGAAAGGTAAGTTCTCTGTGAAGGAGGTCTGATTGTTAAACCACTCTGGGAATTGCAGTTCTGTGAGGTCTTCTAACAACTCTCAGCACCCTTAACAAACTACAGCTCCTAGCATTTTGGGGGGGAAGCCATGGTTGTTTAAAGTAGTATCACAGTGCTTTAAATGTATGGTGTGAATGTGGCCCAAGTCTTTGACTATGTGATGGCCTGTCTGATAGCACCTGAAGCCCAGATTCTTCAACTGTTTCTCATATCCATCAACTTCCCCCATATTACTTTGTTCATAGGTTCACTTGGAAGACCCTGTGTCTGAACTAATGCATGCTATGGGTTTCAACCTTAACCCACAAGGAACTATATGAGATGTACACAGACCAGAAATGTAATGGACTTGACATTATTTATGTTATTATGTATGAGATAGCTTTACAATTTCCCTATTTATTCTTCATCATCTAAGTGTGCGTTCATGCAATCACTCCACATATAGGCAGCTGCTTCTTTCTCTAGTTTGGACAGCACCACGTACGACAATTTGTGACAAGCAAATCATGGCATTGCTCAGCTCATCAGGAAGGTTTCTGAGCACATGCACCAACCTGATGTTTGCGCAGGTACCAAATGATTCAACCTGGCTACCATCTGAACATATACAGCTGAGCTAAACATCAGTGAAGGGGGGCAGAGCAGTTGTGTGAACTGTTAGAAGAAAAGGGGATACATTAAAGCATCACGTCATTCTTAGGTTTCTCATTCCATATTAGCGATTTTATCCCTGGGGTACATTTTAGAGGATGAGAGAGATTTTCACTTTAAGCTTGGAGTGTGGTTGGAGGAGTGTTAAAGTTCTAAGGAATTTATGAACACAAGAATGCTAGGAGTAATTCTCTGAATGTCTCCTGCACAGGCCATTAGTGACAAGTCTCCCGTTTTTGTGAACTGCAAGCCAGGACCATTTTTTTATGAACTGCAAGTGAAATGTGAGCTAGTTCTAACCTGATGTTGTGCCTTACCTTGATAGCCTGTTCCTGCTGGCCCTGGAATTTCTATGTAATTATGAAGTGTGAATGAATAGCACTGGGTTTACAGCCAAGTTCTAGCAGCTTTCTATGCAGAAATTAAAGTATAAAGACCTGCAAATAGTAATAGTTGCAAATCCTACAATGGTATAGGCCACATTGCCTCAGGACTGCATGCCATGAGGCTGACGTAATTAACTGCTGTACAGAGGGAAATGAGTTTCTTCAGTTACAGTTTCAGGTAAAAAAAAAAACCAAAAAGCAAACCACCAAGTTACAGTTGAGTTAAAGATAAAGAGAAGGGCTCAAACAGAGATGGCCAGGTAATACAGATTTATATATGAATCCTCAAATAATATTTGCATTGTCCTAGATGGACATTCATTCTCAGTGAATGGCTCTGTTCCTGAGGGAGTGGAGAGACAGAAATGCTAATACATGTTTGTTTTACAGAGATGAGTGAAGTAGATTATTTACCTTTGCCTTGCTAAAATACCTTTTGACTGATACCTCGCTTACTTATGGGCTGATGCAAACAAAGAAAGAGGAATGATTTATCTGGTGCAGGGGTTGGACTAGATGATCATCAGGATCCCTTCCAACTCTGCTTCTATGAGGACCATCCCTTAGCCATCATACTCGACACCATTGAAGGCCAACTGGTGGCTCATGGGCTGGATCCCACCTCAGGAACTAGACACCCAGTTACCCTACCAAATATTAATCAACATGTGGTTTTGCACTGGTAAAAGGTTTGCTCATGGTTTCATTGTACTGTGACACGCATGTATGTATATATATTTAAAAATCAAATATATATAATGAGTACATGTTGGTCTCCCATATTTAAGTACCAAATGAGAAGCATAGGAAAAGCCATGCCTCCTACAAGATGTGAAGCAACATAAAGGAACCATCAGTATCCCTTGCTTTATGCATATGTGGAAGCCTTTACTGGCTGCACTTCATCCTTGCCTGTTACAGAAATTGGTGAGAGAACAATGTGGGCAAACTTCAGCTTATGTGTGGGTTGTCTTTGACAGCTGCACCCCACAGAAATTGCTATTTCCATGCTGGGCAAAGCATCACCTGTTGATTCCTTCCTCCCATCAGCTGTTAAAATCATGGAGGTGTCCCTAAGTAGGATGGCTACCCTAGGCTTACAGGGGTCAGATACTGTCATACAGATATTCCTGGGGAAATGTTTGGCCGGTGTGCCAGGTTCTTTAGCCACCCAGCAGGTGAACAGAACCCAGAGCCAGGTGGTGGCTTCCTACCAAGATGTGTTGCATCCCCTTACACCATAACACCAACTCAGACAAACCCAGAGCAGAAGTACCACCCATCCTCTCCCCAACTCAGGAAAATTCCAAGCAATACACAATAGCTGAATACCACCTTAGACTTACTCAGAATAGACCCACTAAGTTAGAGCCATTAATTTCAGAGGGCCTACTCTTAAGTAAACCATAGTTGAAGATCATCCAATGTAAACAAATGGCATTATTCCATTGTAAAGTTACTGAACACTTCCTTCTTCAGCACTACAATGACAGTGGAGAAGGGGAAAGATATTTACCTGCTATTAAACTTTTCCGGATGTTTCTCCCTCATCATGTGGAATCTGTGTGCAATGGATGCATCCTATAAAGAGAGATGGGGGGGGGGATTAGTCAATGAGGCCTTCCAAATACTGAAGACAGTCTCATCAGAGTTCTGACTCAGGTGTCCCACAAAACTGCACAATTAGCACTTTTCACCCATAAATTGTGCTTTCAGTTTTTGTGGGCAACAGACCTTATACAGTGGTACCTCTAGTTACGAACTTAATTTGTTCCGGAGGTCCATTCTTAACCTGAAACTGTTCTTAACTAGAGGCGTGCTTTCACTAATGGGGCCTCTTGCTGCTGCTTTGCCGCCAGCACACGATTTCCGTTCTCATCCTGGGCCAAAGTTCTCAACTTGAGGTAACTCTTCCAGGTTAGCAGAGTTTGTAACCTGAAGCGTTTGTAACCTGAGGCGTTTGTAACTCGAGGTACCACTGTAACTGATTTTAAAATTACTTTCCCCCATGTGTATTTTAAAGTTATAAAACAGGAACACTATGGGAAATACAACATTTCTCTATTTCAGAGCACTCAGAGGTCATGCAGAGCTTCTAGGGCTTCCCAAAGCACCTCCTAGTTATTCGTGACAGTTAAAAAGTAAAGGTAAAGGGACATCTGGTTAATTCAACATTATGAATCCTTGTGTACTCTTGCCACTTTTCCCATGCTTCGGAGAGCTGCTTCAGAGGACCTGTTTATTGGACATGCATTCTGATTTGCTTGCACAAGACTTGTGACTAGTCTTTATTGAGAATTTCTTCTTAATTGTTTGCTTGGAGCTTATGTGACAATGAGCAATCATTCTACTTTGTTTGTGTGGTGTTTATGCATCATTCATTCATTCATTCTACACTTTTTAGTGTATTTTCCCTGTCACTGTCCTAACTGCAAAAAGTCATAGAATCCCTTAAAAAAATAAAAATAAAAATAGTGGCTTTGTTGCATCAGGGTCAGGGAGTGCTTTGATACACTTTAATTGCACAAAAGTAAATTTCCAGTATGTACTTGAATCTCCCCTGCAAAATATTGACTGTATGGAAGCAACCCCAGCTTGAGTTTTTAAGATGCAGGCAAAGAATTGTAGCAGACCCTTAGAATGACAGCTTTTGAAAGGACAAGAATCCATTTTGTCTAGGCATATTATTCACTGTAATCTCTTTTGTACCCTTAGAATATTAACATAACCATTTTTAAAAGATCTGATGATCTTTTAAAGATCTTTTAAAGATCTTTTAAAGCCCTGATCAGCATAATAAATCAACAAATAATGCATCAAAACAGGCCTCTATGGAATGACCTAGCTTAAGCCTTCTTTAGTTAGCGGAAAACTTGTTATCCCACTTATCTATCATGGTTGTCTGCTGTATTTGAGCAGACATAAACCTCAAGTAGTTTTTGAATGGACACATAATGCACACATACATAAACAGAGGTCACAAATAGTAACACAAGGGCCCCTCTTGCAGTCTCTCTGGGTTCAGATAGCCCAAGGAATGTGCTTTACTCCATCCAGGGATTAGCAGGCTGTTCATCATCCACATCTCAGTGATGGGGTGCAGAGGTGTCACTAGTCTCAGGGACTTTGCAAGCCCATGGCCTGATCTATTTGTAATCCAAAACTTCCTGTTAGTGATATAGCTGCTGGCCCACATTTCTCACAGCCCAAAAATAAAGGGGGCAAAGATGGGAAGCAGCATGTGGCAGCTTGGACTCAGAGGTGAAATGGCTTGTCATCGTCAGTGGTAGTATTTAAAGGCACCTTGTCAGCAATGAGGTTTCATAGCACCAAAGCCCTCCAATTTACTTTCATTGACCTGCTAGCACCCTGCAATTGATTATAATGCACAATGGATCTATGGAAATCATGCCACAAGTTACACAAAAGTAACTTTCCTTAAAGATCTGCAAAGTGTTAAGACAATTTAAAATTATTTAATGCAATATTAAGCATGGACTTTGGAATCTAAAAGGTCAGCACTTCAGTTATAGCCATTTTAAAGACATACTGGCCATGTTTGTAACACATTTATGACAATCAATCACTTATAAATGGAACCTCAATATAACATGAGACTGTTTTTAAACAAATGCTTCAGTGCTTTTTTTTTAATCAGCTGTTTCTCCCACCATGTCAGAACGCTAAAACGAGTCAGCTGTTGTGGGGAGCTTCTTAGCAACCCTACAACACAGGTAAAGTGATATCTTTTATTGGATCAACTTCAATCAGGGAAGCAGCATGCAATCCATTAAGTTACACAGAATTCTTAACTGGGCAGAATAGAAATTCAGGTAGTTAAATTTCAGGTACAGAAAGGAAAAGGCTGCTAATGTTATGGCAAGAAATCAAATTCAATAGTGCAGATATGCTCATGGTAATGTAATTAGTGAGGACCAACTTATAAAGGAAGCAATGGTTAAGTGGGCCATTGATATCAGGCATAATATTGAAATTGATGAGTGGGAAAAATTATGGAACCAAACAATGAACTTTTCGGCATGTTACCAAGTAAGAGAAAATGTGCAAATACTGCAACGCAGATGGTATTTGACACCGGTCAAACTGGCCAAAATGTATGAAAAAGATTCAAAACTCTGTTGGGAATGTCTAGAGGTTGAGGGTACTTTTATTCACCTATGATGGAAATGCAACGAAATTTTGGGAAATGGTGTATAACAAGCTATTTTATTTTATTTTTAATTCACATTTCCCAAGAAACCGGAAGCGTTCCTTCTTGGCATGATTGGGAATGAGTTACCAAAAAAAAGCCAGTAACTTATTCCTATATGCAACAACAGCTGCAAGGATATTGTACACAAGATACAAGAAACAAAGAGAGATCCCAGGGAAAGAACAGTGGTTAAATAAGCTAGTCAGGCTCACAGACCAATCTTGGCCCACCAAGGAGTCCAATTTTGACCACGATTCCATTTTCTCAAAATCCCACCCAACTGTCAATCACCTGATGTTACTTGTGACATCAACTGATGGGTGGGGTTCAAGGGACCTCTGCTGTGCAGGTGATCCTTCCACAAGGAACCCTTTTCTCTCCCCATCATGTGATCAGGAGGGGAGAAAAAGCTGCCTTTTGAGACCATCACCTACACACAGGACTCACCTTGCAGATAGCTGATGCTTCCAAAAGGCACATTTTTTGCTTCCCATTCCATCAAGTAAGTGATGGGAAAGGGAAGATCAGCATAGGACAAGGAGCCATTGTTTTGCACAAACTGATCTTCCTAGGCAGCTCTGAAGTCAAGAGCCTCAGAATGGGAACCCAATTACATTTCAGGATTCACAAGTCAGGATTCACAGTTCCCTGTAGCTGAATCCTATTTTCACACAGGAATTCAGCCTTCCTTTATCCAGCTCTGTTCCTGACCACACTACCCACAAGACTGGGTCATGTGAGCCTTTGAAAGATCAGCTGACCAAACTGGCTAAGTCCCATGACACTCCTGTAGGTCAACTACCCATATTCTTGCATCATAGACTTCAGGATAAAGACTAACTGCTTTTTCTCTTCTCATAAAGAAGACTGTCTTAACTAATAATAATTATTATTGATGCAGAAGTGAGTCTTCTTAGATCACAAGTTTGCAATAAATTCTTACTGAGATTTAAGAGTCATCACAGTCCCCACAATCTCCATTCTCAAGTACAAAACATAATTTTCAGTCTCAAATATGAGCTTTTTACAGCATGCCCATAAGACAAGAAAACTGCACTCCAGTTTATAGCTGTGAATTGGCTGAAGGTGTTGCTTGTGGTATGCATATATCTCACTGCTGTTGCTTTAGTTAGCAGGTTTTGTGGGAATGTGGGGGACTTCTAAAACATGTGGAAGCCATTTGTCCCTAGGTGACAATGGGACAGAATAGTATGTACACCATGGACAACGATGCTGCCATTGTATCACCTCCAAAGCCTATTGTCCATCTCCAGTCTGACACACAAAGTTATCTAGGGCTTCTGATACTACAGGGGAAATAGGGAGGGAGATCATGGGAACGAGAGCTGTACAGACAGTGCTTACCACTCCTATGGAGAAGTAGTTGTTGATGATACTGTAAGGGACAGGGTCCCCATTCTCCTCTTTGTCAATAGGGATGACATCAATTTGCCATCGGTCCAGCATTACCTCTGCACTGTGTTCAATGTCCTTCAGGACCTTCATTAAGTTGCCACCTTCATAACCTTGAGAGTGGAAAAAGGGATGGCATATGGTAAGGAACAGAATGTCAGCGGTGGAATAGGCCAAGCACTAATGGGGCAAACAGTTGTGTTACAGAGAGTCTGGTATTGGATGCCTTGGCGCGATGCAAAGCCATAAAAGAAGGCCAAGTGATCAGAAGCAGAGAAGGAGAAATAATCTTGGCAATGATTTGGGCCCAGCAACATCAATGGGGAATGGGGAACTGTGCTCTGTCTAGTAGATAAGGCTGTGGGTTGGGTAAGATTGCAAGTTGCATGGTGGGTGTGGTAAGATTTCTTTTTTAATGTATACTTTGAAGAGCTGTCAGTGATGGACAGTCTCCAATGGTGCAAAGCCTGGACAATGACAAGTGGGATTAGAAGCAGCTGACAGGTTTCAACAGCACATGGGACTGCTGTCAGGAGGGATCAGTGGCAAGTCATGGTGTGAGGTCGTGCTGAATGACCCTACAGTGTTAGGCTGACTCAAAATACTTACCTCCGCCCCATCGTAGGCAGCGGGCAAGGTCATTGCCTGTTCCCAGGGGCAGGATAGCCACAGGAGGGTGTTTTGCTAAGTTTATCTTATCTGCAAAAAGAAAAACAGACATTAGAAGCCAACAGAGTGCTGGAGTCAACTTTCCTTTTTCTACATCACCTGCCATAGCAGAACTAATGAGGACAGGATTTCCCAGGGGCAGAACGAACTACAGCTGTATCCCCTGGCTATACATGGTGTGTTGGTGTTTGAAAGCAATTTGACCTAATATATTGTAGTTTTATATGTTGCTTTCGCAAACATGCACCTTTCTGAGCACACGTCTGGCTGGGGAACTGCATCAAAAAATCTGGAAAAGTGCGAATTTCAAAGGATAACCTCATTTCAGTTAGCTTATTGGTTCAGCAAGTGTGAATAAAGTAGGTGTGCCTAAAAAAGGCAAACCAAACTGATTTTACACCCACCCCCATCCCTAGTTCCTTGAGCTGCTGGATCTCAGTTCAGAATTTCAGCAGACCAAGCCTGCAACCCAATCTATGTGTGCAACTTTCAGAAAAGGGAGGCAGGAAAGCTTCTTTATTATGCAGCCTGCAGTCAAAGATGTGGCTGGTTAATGCCAATCAATATATGAATCAATATATGGCCCTGAGAGATCTGCATTGGCTCTTAGTACGTTTCCAAGCACAATTCAAAGTGTCGGTGCTGACCTTTAAAGCCCTAAACGGCCTCGGTTAGGTATACCTGAAGGAGCGTCTCCACCCCCATCATTCAGCCCGGACACTGAGATCCAGCGCTGAGGGCCTTCTGCTGGTTCCCTCATTGCGAGAAGTGAGGTTACAGGGAACCAGACAGAGGGTGTTCTCGGTAGTGGCGCCTGCCCTGTGGAACGCCCTCCCATCAGATATCAAGGAAATAAGCAGCTATCCTATTTTTAAAAGACATCTGAAGGCAGCCCTGTTTAGGGAAGTTTTTAATATTTAATGCTGTGTTGTTTTTAACACTCGATTGGGAGCCACCCAGAGTGGCTGGGGAAACTCAGCCAGATGGGTGGGGTATAAATAATAAATTATTATTCTTATTAATATGAAATTCAGCCCTCTCCTGCTGCAGGTCCACCTCCTTGGGCTCCTTGCCACAGTGTCTTCCCGGCTACAAACTTTTCCTTGTGCGCACTTCAACAGTACAGAACTCTCCCTGTCTCCAGGCTGCATGAGAGGTATGCTTTCAGCTGCCCCCGCTTTCTCATTCGTTGCCAACATCCATCTTTCTTTCAAGGGAGGGAAATCCTTGGCATGATGCTGCCAAAAGAAGGGAACTCCGCTGAAGGAGCGAAAGGACGCCCTGTCGTGGGGAGGACAGAAATGATATGTCTGCAAACTTATGCATACTCACTTTGGAGCAAGGCCCATTGTTATCAGTGGATACCAAGGGCATTTCTCCTCTCAGTTCTTATCACCTGTGTGTATTGCTTTGTCAGGTTGTAAGCCATTTGCAGAGGCTTGGTCTTTTGTTCCAATTTGCACAACACTTCATTCCATATTAGATGCTGAATAATAATGACAATATTAACGGAGATGCAAATTGGTGGGGCGGTAGCGGGGGAGAGAGTGTCTGGCTACTCTTTCTGGCAGAGGAAGGAGGAGAAGATCATTGTGGCCTGGCTGTCAGTTTGGAATCTTCAGCGCTACAGACTGCTCCATTTCTGTTCATAAACATTATATGGGGCAGAGGTTCATGTGGGCATCCAGTTCTAAACACAGTGAGGATCGACGTAAGACAAATTAACCACCAAGGTCACCCAGATACTTGTGTGTATTTTTAAAAAAAAAAAGTTTAAAAAGTCCATTTTACATGCATTTGAGTCTTCTTGGTGGATGAGGTGTGTGCATGGAGACAGGACTGGTCCAAGACATTTTGTAGTCTGAAACATGGGGCAATCTGGAATCCTCATCAGAGCTCCAAAACCCTCATAAACCTTGTATGGGACAGAGGCATGTTTGAGTCTGTGTATGTAGATGGGGCCAGCCCAATACATTTTGCTGCCTGAGGCCAAGATGTTCTCCTGCTCCAGCTGACTGGCCTGGAACTTGACTCTTGCACCAGTCCTAGCAATGGGACGCTGTCCTCTAGCAGCAGGGTAGGTTAGAGGGCAGCGGAGTAGGCTGTGTGCAACAAAGCTCTGTCCCTCCCTGCCACCCAGCATCTGCTAGCTGAGGTGGTTGCCTCACTCTGGCTAGCAGAAGAACTCTAATTTCAGCCCCTCAAAGGAACACAGGAAGCTGTCTTATATTGGAGTCAGAGTCGGACCATTGGTACATCTGGCTCAGCACAGTTCACACTTGGCAGAAGTCCAGGGTTTCAGGCAAGTAGCCTTTCGCAGCCCTACCTGCAGATTCCAGGGGCTGAGCCTGGGGAAGTAAGTGCTCTGCTACTGCCCTACTACAGGACCGCCCCTCTCTCTTACACAGTAGTGACCCCAGGCGTATCAGCTATCCAA
Source organism: Podarcis filfolensis (assembly GCF_964270895.1). NCBI lineage: Eukaryota > Metazoa > Chordata > Lepidosauria > Squamata > Lacertidae > Podarcis > Podarcis filfolensis. The sequence goes on along the minus strand of NC_139608.1, from coordinate 38,018,764 downwards.
CAAATCTAATGTACTTTGATCCATGCAGCATCCCTGGATCCCAATTTACCTATGCAGTCCAGGATCCATCCAACGGTCCCATCTCCTCCACAAGCCAGAATACGGAAGTCTGGAGCATCACGGAAAAAGTTTAAACTAAGAGAAAGCAGAAGGAAAAGGTAGGGAAGCTCTTTAGAATAGCTTGCTTGCCATATGTGGGAAAGAACACCACATCTAAACTGCTTTTTAAATTCACACAAAAGCAAATGTGAAAAAAGGCACAGCAGCCCTGCTGCTCTTCAAAGTCCTAAATCATGCAATTCTTGCCCATTTTCAAGTTTGCAATCGAACAAAACAAGGAAAACCAGTGAAGAGTCAACCTGCACAGCACACTTTCAAGAAGAACACCCATAAAGGAATACACGGCATTTGTAAGAAAGATCTGCATGAAGGGGAATAGTTGTTGTTGTTGTAAAATCCATGCAAACTTTGGACAAGATCCAGCAGCTAGTTGCTGCAACAACATCCAATTGACAGCAGTGCGATGGGCCTTAGCCACAAATAACTTTTGCAGGATTGTATAATTTGTATTCAGGGGTAATATCCACAGGTATTCCATCAGGAGTATGTAGAGTCCCAGAGCCCAAAGGTTTATTGCCTTAAGACAGACATGGCAAATATCATAAACTCCAGCACGAGCTCCACGCATAATTCTAAAGAATTGGCAGCAGGCTGAGTTCCTCAAGCTAAGGTATGTTAAGAAGCTTCAGTGAGCAGGGAGGTGGAAAGGGAAACTGGAGAGGGAAGGTGAGCAAAAAGCAAATGGGGAGTGAGAATGGGCAGCACAAGTAAGAGGGAATAGTAAGGATAGCAAAATGGATGCAGGTTGATCAATGGATTTCAATACCCAGGAGTGGGTCCTCCTCGATCCAGGTTGTAAACTTGTCTGGGGTTGAGTAGATAATGGAATTTCCGATGAACCCTGAAAGTAAGTAAGAAAAACAAAAAGTGATGGCCCCTAAAAAGGAGAGTAAAGGCTAGGAGGAGGGAAATCTGTCAGTTTCACTATGTCTCAATTTCTCATTTTTCCAGTCTTAAGTTCTCCACATTTCCACACTAGTTTTCATTTTTCTGTTTAAAAAAAGTCCTCATGAAAATTCATCAGAATTTTAGTGCAAATTTCTAATATTAAATGTTTGCAAGCAGTTGTGCCCCAAAATAAACATTTTTGCAAATCAATTTCCCCCTATTATAATGCACACTTTTACCACATTTTTGTACTCATTACTTGGCCAGAGAATTGCATTACAAGATTTGAAGAAGTGCACATTTTTTGAAGGATGCCTGTGTATCAGTTTGTGCATTGTTTTGGAAAGTGAGAATTAGGGAAGTTTGCCTTTAAATGTGAACGGATTCCAATTTCTCCCCTATCCCTATCCAAGGCAGATGATTACATTTTCTTAGCATCAGCTACTCTGTACCCACACCACAGCCTGCTCAGGGCAGCTCCATAAGTGTAGCAATAGTTGCCACCTTCGTATTCAGAAAATGGAGGATGCTTTTGGATTGATGTTTACTGCACCGTGGACCCATCTTTTCTCCTTTTTCTTTGTTATAAATTTATTTAAATTTTCAGATTGACAAACAATCATCAAGCAGACAAATAAAACCATTTCCATATGGAAATCTTTTCTCCTATTTCTAAGCCCCCTCTCTGAAAGGTTTGCTTCATAAATACTTTTGAATTACAGCTGTCCTTACCAAGCCAAAGACTTGGTGATGTCCCAGGCACCAGATAACAGGTATCAGTGACGGCCTTGCAACCCCATTGAGCAGTGCTATCTGGGGTATTTCCCAAGCAGCACAATATTGCCGTCTGATTGCAGGAAAAATGCAGTCTCTTTGCTATTCCTTCCTTAAGGGAAGATGTTTGCATTACTCACAGTGATTACTAAATGTGCATTTACTGTACCAAAAACCACTATCCTGCAGAGGGTACAATTTTCCAATAGGAGGAAGGGAAACATACCTTTCTCCTTGTCTCCCTCCACTCTTGGGGTTCACAAACACCAACAGTGGATGCGTTCCAGGCTTAGGGGTGATCTAGAAAGCAAATTACAAAGCAAACAAAGAGCCTCCTTATACAGCATACAAAACATCATTCATGCAAAATGGGGGGGGAATGAGTCATACGGCACTGCCACAGAGGAAGTAAGGCATGCAACTGGCAACATGTTGGATCAGCAGAATCTGGAGAAAGCTGGGAACCACCAATCTGTGCACTTATTCTTATCCACACCTATTCTGTCTATGGGCCTTCTAAGCACACGAGCCACAGCCTCAGGAGCTCGGCTCTGTTTAATATATACATCCTTTGACTCAATAATGTTTGCCTTATGCTCCGCAAATATCCTCTTGTGCGCTTCCTGATATACGCCTAGAGACTGAACTCTTTAAAGGACAAGGCAGGCATTGCTATTGAGACAATATTAGGTTAGCAGAGCTTCAGCAAGCTTGGGTTCTGTGGGGAGAGCTGCAGAAGGATGGATCCAAGGGTTAATCTGTTAACCATGCACAATTCAACAGGGCGACTATCAAAGGCTATTCCAGAACCAGCTTCATGGGGAGACTAGGACAGGGGTCAGCAAACGTTTTCAGCAGGGGGCCGGTCCACTGTCCCTCAGACCTTCTGGAGGGCCGGACTATATTTTTTGGGGGGGAAATGAATGAATTCCTGTGCCCCACAAAGAACCCAGAGATGCATTTTAAATAAAAGCACACGTTCTACTCATGTGAAAACACCAGGCAGGTCCCACAAATAACCCAGAGATGCATTTTAAATAAAAGGACACATTCTACTCATGTAAAAACATGCTGATTCCCGGATCGTCCACGGGCTGGATTTAGAAGGCGATTGGGCCGGATCCGGACCCCGGGCCTTAGTTTTCCTACCCATGGACTAGGAGATCAGTGCAGAATGACATCTTCTCCCTGGTATGCCTTTCTCCACAACTAGCCTGCAATTTAGGCATGGTGTACAAAATATAATTCTGCAGGTATACACACGCTCATTCACAAGTGTAAGAGAAAAGTGAGAGAGCAAGTGTGATATACTGGTGAGAGTGCTGGACAAGGGCAGGTTCAAATCTCCACTCAGTCATGAAGCTCTTTGGGCATGACCTTAGGGCAGTCACCACTTTCCAGTCTAAACTATCTCACCAGGCTGTTGCTGAGATACAGCAGGGATGGGAAGAACCATACATGTTGAGCAGGACAGAAGTCAAATCAATAGATATGATAGCAGCAGCTATGAACTGTCTACCTGTAGTCCATGCCCATCCACCGTGGTGGTGTTGTATCTGAAGGCCAGGGTTGTATCATCTGGGGATGTGCTGGATGGCGATTCACTGTCTGATCTTCTTGGGTGGGATTGCCTATCCTTTGGAATAGGGAAAATGCATAAAGGACTTTGAAGCATGGATGAAGGCCAGCAAATAACAAGGAAGCACTGACGACATAAACAAAGTGGGAAGGATGACTTCCTCCTGACTGTACTGAAATACAACAGAAAGACCACGAAAGCTCCAAGAGTTAAGTTAATATCATATTAAACTTTTGTATTAAAATACTGTCTGTCAAGCAACACAGAATACAAACATGCAGATTAACCATCAATAATACATTGTATGAAGTGCAAACCGTATCTGAATATAGTGAGCACATAGTGAATGGCATTGAAGGACTGAATCAGTCATTCCAAAAGTAGTTTAGAAAGTTGTGTACACAACGATGGCTCCAAAGTTCAATACTTGACTTGCTTCCCAGGCTGATGTTGTTCCAAGATTTATATTAACTTCAAAATTCCACAATCTGCACAGCTGAAAAGCTTTCTGAGAGGCCCATACACATATTAAGAAAAGCTTTTTATATACATATCAAGCTTTTTAACGTGGATTTTTAAACACTGATGCAGCTTTCATGATGCTTGGATACCTGAAAAGTGAATGAATCCAAAATATTTATACTATTCTATGTTTAATCATATTTATACTGCAGTTTTCAGCCAAAATTGGATCTCAAAGCAGCCTTACAACACTAAAAGCATCACAAAACCTCATAGATTATTCTGAATATCAATAGTAACAGAAGAATAAGTAAATATGAGAAAAATCCAGAAAAGAGCACCACATAATAAAATTGCCAAATTTTTCTTCTTTAGTAAGTATCTCCAATGGCTTCCTTCACTAGGATCTAATTCCCAGCTCTGTTTTTCCTTAGCAGTGGCAAAAGGGAAACCCTGGACCATGATGGGGTTCCAAATTATAACAGCCATATGCTAGCTCAGCCAGCTCAGTGAATTCCACATCGGGTTAAAAAACAAAAACTGAGCTGACTCTTATAAATCTTCTGAATCCATTCCCTGTTTTAAGGTGTCCAAGTATGGTGTTTGTCATATTTTAAAATGTCCAAGAGCAGCTTTTTGAAGCAAATGTGGAGATGGTGGAACTGTGAGATTCATGTCAAGCCCTGAGCAGGGAGCAAGTCAAATATTGAACTTTGGAACCATCGTTGTGTCCATCATTTCAAGCCACCGTTGAAGCGATTGATTCAATATGATTCACTGCAGGGTCACTAAATTAAGAAAGATTGTTTACACCAGTAGTGGATGGCATGGTGGGGCGAAGGTGCTTACCTGAACGCCTCGCTTGGCTGCTTACCAGGAGGGAGAGGGGGAAAGGTGAGGCAGTGGCGAAGGCAGTGCAGTGTCAATGCACTGGCAGGAACAACGCATTGGCTCAGCTGCTGTGTTTGCACTGCGCTGACTTTGCTGCCACCTCGCCCCCCTCCTCCCAGTAAGAAGCAATGACCTGCTTTCTGGGAGGTCGTGTAAGTCCCTTTGCCCAAACAATCTGTCCACTACTGTTTAGCACTTTATGAAATGTATTACTGAATGCTTATCATCATGGCACTGTTTGACAGACAGCATTTAATATATTATACATTAACTTTGGGTCTACTGTTATGCAATTTGGGTGGCTGCATTTCCACTAGCAAGTAATAAGGTATGTTTTAATTTCTCTCCCAGTTCCAATAGTTTCTTCCCCCATGGATTTACAAATTTATAGATTCTGGAGTGGGACAGAAATCTGACGATAGAGAGATAGATAATGTCCTTGGTTTCCTGTTTTTAAACTTTATTCACAGAATGGTTTTTAATTCAAAAAACTGCTACTGTTCTCCATATTTAATGGGCAACCCAGATCACTGGCATTTTCATGATTTTTGACCACACATATACATTTTCTTCATTGGGACTCAATTACCAGCTTTCACTATCTCCTCATTTCTCATAGTTCTGGACACAAGAAAAAGTAGACATAGCATTTGAAAGTACAATGTTTGTACCACCACAGTTTCCTCATTAGGAAAGAGGAAACTTCTTAATTTGTGGAAGTTGTGGAGTACTCTTTCCACAGAGGTGAGTTTTAAATATTGTGCTTTTAATTGTTGCAACCCACCCTGGGACCTTCAAAGATAGAATGATCTTTTAAAAGCATATGCAAAACCACAAACCACAAAAATAAGAGGTAGATTATATGTAAAACCTGAGAAGGAAACTACAAAAAGTGTGGAAATCTCTCAGCAATTGTCATTTTTGAGCCTGTCCATCTTACAATCTTGCACACCTTGGAGTGCCTGTGCCTATTCCAAGTAATCACAAAGTGGCTCTAACACAGGGGTAGGCAACCTACAGCCTAATCAGGCCTGACAGGCCTTGGAGGTTGGCCCACTAGGCCACTGTGGGCAGACCATGCCCACCTTTCCAACGCTTGACATCATATAAGACGTCAAGTGCAGGAAACCTGTAGCTAAAATGAAGCTGGAGCTAAAATGAAGAAGATTTGGCTTCCGATTCTTCCTTTGAATGCAAAGGACCTTCCTCTGCAGGCAAGACTTGAGCAGCACCTGAAGAGAGAAAAAATGTTCCTTTGGGTCATCTGATGTCATCCTGACATAAGGTGATTGACAGGCGGACAGCCCTACCCACTTGCCAAAATAGTCTATGTGGTGCTCAGGATCCAGCTAGATCACTTGATTTTGCTCATTATCCCTGCCTGCTCTAACAAGAGAAAATGCTTGTGCATAGACTACATCATATGGCACAACACTCTTCCTTTGAGTTTTTATTTTCAGCTACTTTCTTTTCTGCAACAAAGCCTAAGGCTGTATGCTAATGATTATTTGCTTGAAACAATTGGAGTGATTTTCCTCTTCTAGCAAGCCTCAATTCACCATTAGTAAACTGATAGCTGCATATAGTTAATGGAGTAGTGGGAAAGTATGGTAGCAGTAGCAGTGGCTCAATACGAAATGCCCAGATTGCAAACAGTTTGTCATTCAGCCTTCTTAGGGACACAACAGTAACGGACATAAGAGGCATTCTCTAGCAGCTCTGCAGGAAAGTACCTTAGTTTTAAGTTAACAAAATCAGTTTGGATGGGTTGAAAATCTTAAGTTTTTGAGAGAGCATCATCTAGCGGCCTTCATATGTGAGACAGAAAACGCCAATCATTAAGCCCATTTCATAGGTGTCAAGCAGACTCATTTACCAGAACAACTGGGCAGATGTGCGAAGGCAATAAGATGTGGTCCTTGAGCTGCCCGCCATCACACTCAGGCTTCACATGAGAGGCACATTTGTTGTGAAGCTGCAAGAGGAGAAAACACAGCACAAAGATTCTCTTTAAATATATCCATAAAAAGGAAGGCTGTTACAAGTAATGGCAAGGCGGTTTCTCTAACTGGCATTAATAAACAACAAATAAATGTTACCTGGCTAATATTACATTACATGTTGGAAATGTCAGAAGACAAGAGGGGACTATTATCATATATAGTGGGAATGCAAATTTGGTGGGGGGGGAGAAAAGAAGAAGAATTGGGGCATCCTAGGATTCACTGGCTCAATTATGGTAACGTTATGGTAAAAGATGAATGAATATAAAAACTAGCCTCATATGTGGTCCCTGTGGATGGGGGACTGCTGATTTGGGAACTCCAAGATCAAATGTAGCCTATCCTGAACTGGGGAAATATGTCAGGGTGAATGGAATAAACCAACTTATAGATAGTGGAATGACTTCTATATGTGCCAGATGATCCCAGGCTCATTGTACCAAATCAAGCAAGTAACAAAGCTCAGTCACATTCCATGGCTTCTGAAATATACTCAGAGTCGCAAAGTGATTTCATGCTCTTTATTCAGCTCATAGTGGTGAGGAGGAATGAATGAAAGTCCCCTCAAGGTATCTGCTTTATATACATTATTTACACAATGGGCTGCACATGATTGGCTAATTCCGGAATTCTACTGTAAGCCAATCAGGTTGTGGATTCACTTCTATCTGGAGCATGATTGGGTGGTTCCTGCCAACCAATCATATTGCTGCATTGTTCTAGGACCAATCTGACTGCTGCATTCTGAATCCTATTGTTCTAGGACCAATCAGACTGCTGCAGTTTGGATCCTATTCAACTCAGTACATAACACCCCTCCCCTCTAAGTTCCAGTCCTGCCCGGGAGGTCGCATTCATAGTCCTCGAGGTACGCCGGTGGCCTACGTGTGCGTTGCGGCCTGGGGTGTTCCCTGGTCCGGGGTTCAGGTTCTGGCTCATGTTCCAAGGATGCTGGCTGTGATGGGCCTGTCTGGTCTGGTGCAACCGGCTCGCTCAGTCGTGGTTCTGGTTCCGGTGTCCTTTTGGCTTCGCGGGTCCTCTCTGTATTTACTGATTCTGCCTCTCCTGCTGGCCCCTCCTGCTCTATGGGCCTCACTGCCCCTCTGTTCCCTTGGGACTCCTCTGACCTTTCCTCCTCCTGGTTTTCTCCCGGGAATCGTCGCCGTATCTGGTCGCAGTGGCGGCGCCAGCATTGCCCCCCATCCGTTAGCACCTCGTACGACACGGGACCAGTGACCCTGGTGACTGTGGCGGGTACCCATGCTGGGCCTGCCCCAAAATTCTTTGCGTACACTGGGTCCTGGGCCTCGAAGGTCCGGGGGTTCCTGCCTTCCCCCACCACTACCTCATCCTGAGCTCTATCGGGGTGAAGGCGGTCCAATCTGATTGCAAGGCGCCGACCCATTAGTAGTTCAGCGGGGCTCCGGCCAGTCGTTGAGCTGGGGGTGCTGTGTTGTGCTAGGAGGAATGTGGCTAGGCGGTACTCCCAATCCCCTTGCGTCATGCGGCGAAGGGTGTCCTTGGTGGTCCGCACCATGCGTTCTGCTTGGCCATTGGTGGCAGGGTGGAATGGCGCCGAACGGATGTGGCGGATGGCGTTCTGCGCTGTGAAGGTTTGGAATTCTCCTGACGTAAATGCAGTCCCGTTGTCTGAGACGAGAGTGTCAGGGAGCCCGTGGGTTGCAAACAGCCTGCGTAGTACCCGGATGGCTGCGGACGTAGAAGTGGACGGTACCAGTGCGACTTCCAGCCATTTGGTGTAGGAGTCCACCACTATGAAGAATGTTTTCCCCTGAAAGGGGCCAGCGAAGTCCACATGCAGGCGTGACCATGGTGCTCGGGCGGACTCCCAGGACTGGACTGGGGCCCTTGGGGGATCTGGGCGGGATTCTTGGCAGGCCTGGCAGTGTTTGACCCAGGCCTCTATCTCTCCGTCGATCCCCGGCCACCACACATAACTCCTGGCAAGGGCCTTCATTCTTACTACCCCTGGGTGTGTCTCGTGTAGGGCTGTGAGGACCCTTTTGCGGAGGGGCTGGGGAACAACGACCCTGCTTCCCCATAACAGGCACCCCTTGTGGGCTGACAGTTCATGTTTGCGGGTTGTGTAGCCAGCGAATTCTGGCCCGGGGCTGCTGCTGGGCCATCCCCTCCACACCCAGTCCAGGACGCGGGAGATGACCCTATCTTTATTGGAATGGTGTGCAACTTCTTGTGCCTGAATGGGGCGGTCGGGAAGCAGCTCCAGGCTCATAACCTCTTGTGCAGGTGCTGGGTCGGGGCCTGTTTCCGGTAGTGGTAGCCTGCTGAGGGCGTCCGCATGGCCCATCGCCTTCCCAGGGCGGTGAATCAGTGCATACTGGTAGCTGGCAAGGAAAATTGACCACCTGAGGACACGAGGAGACAGCACTTGGGGGGTCTGCTTTTCGGAGGCAAACAAGCCAAGCAAGGGCTTGTGGTCAGTCACCACGGTGAAGGGCCGCCCGTACAAGAAATCATGGAATTTTTTTACTCCCTTCACGATTGCCAGACCCTCCTTGTCGATTTGCGAGTAGTTCCGCTCGGTTGCGTTGAGTGTCTGGGAAAAGTATGCCACCGGTACCTCTCTTCCATCCGGGAGTTGGTGTCCCAGGACAGCGCCAATGCCATAGGGTGAGGCGTCGCATGCTAGCACCACCGGCAGCCTCTCGTCGAAGTGTGCCAAGACCGAGTTTGAGACAAGCAAGTCCTTGACTGCCTGGAATGCGGCCTCCTGGCGCTGGCCCCACACCCAAGGGGCCCGCTTGTCCAGGAGTCTGTGTAGGGGCTCCGCTACCGCCGCCTTGTGGGGAAGGAAGGAATGGTAAAAGTTCAATAGTCCCAAGAAGGCCTGAAGTTCAGTCTTGTTCTTGGGCGCTGGGGCATCACAAATGGCCCGTACCTTGTCCCCAGTCGGGTGGACCCCTTCTGCGTCCACCATAAATCCCAGAAAGTCCACCTGAGGCACTCCTAGTAGACATTTTTCCCGCTTCACCTTGAGACCCGCCGTCTGGAAACGGTGCAGAACGGTGCGGAGGCGGTCCTCAAACTCCTCTGGTGTGGGCCCGGCAATCAACACATCATCGAAGAAGGGGGTGACGCCAGGAATCCCTTTAAGGAGAGAGTCCATTAGATTCTGGAATATGCCTGGTGCCACGCTGACACCGAATTGCAGCCGCTTTACCCTGAACGCTCCTCTGTGCGTCACAATCGTCTGTGCCTCTGCTGTGGCCTCATCTACTGGCAGTTGTTGATATGCTTGGGCCAAGTCCAGCTTGCCAAAAATTTTCGACCCAGCCAGGGTGGCAAGGACATGGCTGACCACTGGCACTGGGTATGCATGGGCCGTGAGGGCCTTGTTTATGGTACATTTGTAGTCTGCGCAGATGCGGACCGAACCATTCGGCTTGACGGGTGTGACGATTGGGGTTTCCCAGGGGGCATTAGGCACCGGCTCCAGCACACCTTGCTCCACGAGTCGGTCCAATTCCTCGTCTATACGGGGTTTCAGGGCGAACGGGACCCGGCGGGCCTTGAGTCTGACTGGTCGTACTGCGGGGTCAAGCTGTAGAGCAATGGGGGGGCCCGTATACTGTCCCAATTTCCCATCAAAAACCCCCGGAAATTCCTTGCATATGGCGTCCACGTCCACTTGTAAGTTCGTGTGGTTCACCCCGGTGACGGCTAGCCCCAGTGGTCCAAACCATGCCAATCCCAGTAAGCTAATGTAGGGGCCCTTGACCACAAGCAAGTCCAGTTGCCGCGTCCGCCCTCGGTATTGCACCCTGAAGGTCCCCACCCCCATTGTGGGGACCTTACGTTTCTGGAAGTCCCGGAGGGTGAATGGGGCCGGCCTGAGTTTGGGACCCCCAGTAGGACACAGTTTCCTTAAGGTCCTTGCCGAGATTATGGATAGAGTTGAACCCGTGTCAAGCTCCATGCGGCATGGGGCCCCCTCTATCTGTACCTCTACATAAATTTTCTCTACGTTGGGGTGGGGCAACTGGTATACCTGGAAGTCCGTGAGCTCCGTCGAGTTGCCTTGGTGTGTTGGGCCCCGGGACCTGGGGCTCTTGGATTGGTCATCTGATGCCTGGCGTCGGGTGGGCCGAGCTCGACACACCCGGGCGATGTGTCCCAATTTTCTGCACTGCCTGCACTCTGCGTTGCGGAAACGGCAGGTCCTCCTCTCGTGACTGTCTCCACAGCTTGCGCAGTTCCCTGCTTCTCGTCGAGGCAGCTGGGGTATGTGGGCTGCTTGAGTGCGCTGCTGTACTCGGTGCACCTCCTCCCTGTTGGATCCTGAGTCGTCGGTGAGGTCTTCGTGGTGGACCCTCGGTTGGGACGGCTGGCTCGGCCGTGCCTCTTGCGTCGACCTCTCGGCAGCTTCCGTTGCCAGGGCCTCCTCCAGAGCGACCTGGAACGTTAGGTCCTTCTTAGCGTAGAGGCGTCGTTGCAGCTTCTCATCCTTCAGGCCACCGACGAGGCGGTCACGAAGCATGTTCTCCAGCTCTGAGAAGTTGCAGAACCGGGCAGCTTGGCGGAGAGAGGTCACAAACCCAGTTATGGTTTCCCCAGGGGCTTGCCGCTTTGCATAGAAGGCATTTCGACGAGCCACCACAGAGGGCTGTGGCGAAAAGTGCCCCTTCAGCTGTTCCATTATTGTTTTGTATGGAACAGTAGCGACTTCTTCGGGTGCAAGGAGAGCCCGGGCGATTTCAAACGTCTCCTCTCCGCAGACGCTGAAGAATATCGCCCTCTTCTTGGCGTCTTCTTCATCGGTGACCCCTTTGGCTTCTAGGAGGAAGGTGAAACGGGAGGCATACGCTTCCCAGTCTCCAGATGCTGGGTTGAACGGCGAGAAGCTGCTGTCGGTTGCCATTCTGAGTTCCTTGTGTCCCGGAGCTGAAGCCTGGATACACGGTGCGAGGCAGCGGTGCGGCAGGTGGCGGTGCTGCGGTGCTGTGTGTGGCAGTCAGCTCAGCGGGATCCCACCTTCGTCGCCAGTGAAATATACTCAGAGTCGCAAAGTGATTTCATGCTCTTTATTCAGCTCATAGTGGTGAGGAGGAATGAATGAAAGTCCCCTCAAGGTATCTGCTTTATATACATTATTTACACAATGGGCTGCACATGATTGGCTAATTCCGGAATTCTACTGTAAGCCAATCAGGTTGTGGATTCACTTCTATCTGGAGCATGATTGGGTGGTTCCTGCCAACCAATCATATTGCTGCATTGTTCTAGGACCAATCTGACTGCTGCATTCTGAATCCTATTGTTCTAGGACCAATCAGACTGCTGCAGTTTGGATCCTATTCAACTCAGTACATAACAGCTTCTCAACAATATTCAGTGTCGTGACCGTTTTCACAATCAGGAGAAAAACCGAGGAACAGATTTCTTATTTATTCACAGGCATGCCGTGATTATTGCCAATATAGAGGAAACATGGCCTGCTGATGTAGGAGGTGACTTGCCTTGAACAGCTTAGCGTTCTTTAAAAAAAAACCACCACCACACTTGCTTCACGTACTCACTGTGATTTGGCACCATACACAATGCAGTCCGGTAATGCCCTGGTAGCTCTTGATGCTTTTATGACAACGATCGCATTTGGCTGGGGAGTTCCCCTCAATCCATGTGTGCTGCATGACCTAGAAATGCATGAGACAAGGTGATCCATGCTGGAAAAGAAATTCAGGCACTAAATATGAGGCAACAAAGGAGAAGAAATGCTCCTGAATGAGCGTCAGAATTATTGTTCCTTCAAATATTTCAGGATATGCTTTTGAAGCGTGGGATAAAGAAAGGAATGGGAAAGTGGTGTTTTTTTTGGGGGGGAGTCTGTGATCCAACTATCGTGGTGTCTCATGAGCCTTCGGCTAAACTCACTGTATGATAAGGCAGGCTATTCACAATCTTAAATGCCATTGGTATAGAACATTAGATGGATATTTTAGCCATAATACCACAATGAACTGCTCACATGGGCATGCACAATCCAAAAATCATTGACTTTCTCCATTGCTTCTCTGAGTTCCTTTCCAGTCTTGCAGCCTCTGTTTCTGCTTTGTCATGACCTCGCAGCTATGTTTTAGTACAGCTTCTGGTATCAGCTGCAACTCTGGCCAATGTTTTTTGGTGTGCTGCTCTCTCTCCGACTACAAACCCAGCTAGAGTTTCAGCACAATTTCCTTATACAGGGCTGATGACCATCCTAGGGGCAGATGCTTTCATTCAGAGTCTGGGGAACCTGGAGCTGCTGAGCTCTAAGAATGTAGGACTCTGCTGCCAGAAATGGGTCTCAATGTTTTGCTGTTGAGCGTTTGCTTGCCTAACCTCCTCTGGAGAAGTAGCCATATCTGCAACAGTTGCCCAGAAGGCAGATTCCTCCCTTTTCAGTTTGATACTTATGAACTATTCCAGCAGTATGGCAATTTGGTGAAGTGTGGTAGCCTATAAAATACGGGTCCTTCTTGGCACAATAGCAGGGCTCTTATGACTGTGTGGACAGCATGATCTGCATTGCAGACAGCCTGTCTTAGATGGAAGGTCATCAGTAAGTGAACACATGCACTAGGCATTCATGAATGCCTTACTCACAGTTGTATTTCTCTTTGATTTCACGTAAGTGCTGATGCAGGGGGCAATCTCTTTGGACACGCATCTTTCATGGACTGTGTATTTACAAACTGTAGAGAAAAAGAAAAAGAGAGAAGCTCTAAGTTCACCCTATATTCAAGGCAAGCAGTTTCTAGCTATTTCATTAAACACACAAGACGTAACCGGCTGGACTTTTGAATAAACAAGGTATACTATTCATTGTATCAAATTGTAAATTTCAACGGAAGTCTCATAAAGTTCAACAAAAAAGCAGAAGACCCAGTGGATCAGTTCATTTTCTAGTCAGTTCATTCATAAGGTCCATATATGTATAAGTGTCTATTCCACCTGTCTGTTTATCAGTAGTACAGGGTCTAGGTAATGCAAATAAATACAATATTGTAATCTCACACATTTTACTTCATTTTACTGATGAAGCCTAGGATGGCGAAACAAGGCCAATATTCCGGAAATCCTTGTCTTAGACTCTGTGAAAGGATTCTGTAGAACTGTAACAACGTTTCATGTGGATTATTGGACTCTGTGAACAGACAGGTGGAATAGACTGCTCCACCATCCATCCAGACAACCGAAAGGCATTATCAGAGATCAAGGTCTCATTCCAGCCAGGCAAAAGTATTTGGAGTGCAGACAGTGAGGAGTGTGGCCCAGGGAGACTTCTGAGGGCCAGATCGAAAGACATAGAGGCCCACAATTGCCCCCTCCTTGTGCCTGAGGTTCCCCACAGAACGTTGATGACCATTTGCAGTGCATAGTAGCAGCTGTAGGACTGGGAGGATATTGGAGCACACAGACTTTGTTGCCACTGCCTAGATCCCTTTGGATCCTAGGAAAGGGTACGAATTTTATTCAACAAGTAGAGGTGAGGCCTGGCTTATGGTTCATCCATTCCACCACATTTGGGAGTTGCGCATCTAGAAAGATTCCCAAACATTCCCAGAATAAGGAACCCACTAGAAGTCAATATGGAATCCCTGCTTGCTGTGCGTCAAAATTAAAAAGGAACAAAATAAACCAGGAAATCTTTCTCCTCATCTTTCTTGGGGATTCTGGCATTGTTGACTCCACTTCATTTGCATGCAGGTCAACAAAGAAGGGTGAATCTCACATGAGCATTGTACAAGCAGCCTATCTGGGCACTTACAGGAGCAGCACAGGCCTTGCTTCCTGACGCCCAGCAGCATAGTGCGACAAAAGTTGCAGTAAGCAGGCTTCTTGAAGTGCTTCAGCCTCCACGCATGCTGTCCATCATCCTTTACATTCTACAGGGAGGGAAAAAAGCCCACTGAGATGGAGTGGAAGATACAGATGGCGTCTCTTGCAGCACCTTTTCCAGGATAACCTTTTCAATTTAGGATGACCAGAAATGCGATGTAAACTACCTGCAAACTGATTGTCTGAACTGGTCCGTTTACAGCCTCCACAGCCTACTAACATTTTTGAGGATGCCGGTTAGAAAATGTAAAAGAATAACTTAGTTACGATGTAAACAGATCTTCATAAAGCCCTTAATAATAATAAAATAAGCTGCCATGACGTAGAAGAGATGTTATTTAGACTGCAATCTATATGTGCTGTATATGGTTTCTTTTTTTTTTTACAAGCCTCACTTAGAAATGCTAATTATTAAGTGGTATACAAGTGCCCTAAATAAATAGATGCCGTTACCTGGGAGTAAATCCCACTGAACTAAATGGGACTGACTTCTGAATAGACATGTATAGCTTTGCGCTGTCAATGACTGTGGACTATCAAGCCAAATTAGAGGATTATGCATTTTTTAAAATTTGCACTGCTTACACCATTGTAAGCCTACTATTTCCAAGCAACTATGAAACAAATTATAAAAAGTATATTAACATACAAGAGAAAGATTTTATGGTGTATCATTCATTATCTATACTATTTGTTTAATGTGGTATAACCGTTTAAAAAGGAAACAGAAAGTCTGTAAAGGTGCTAGATTTTCCTCAGCTTGAAGGCAGTATCTATCAAAATTATTTCTATACTATGATCACTGTAACACACAAATTAGGTTTTTTTGTTTTTGTTTTTGTTTTTGCTCTACCATGTTTTCTAGCCAGGCAAGTTTCACCAGTTTCCAAGGGACATTGAAGAAATATCAAGAATAAATGGGCAATAAAGGCTCAATAGTTATTTAAAATGGTATTATCTGAAGAACAAAGGTTTGATGGAGAGTAAAGGTAAAGGTAACAGGACCCCTGACCATTAGGTCCAGTCGTGGCTGACTCTGGGGTTGCGGCACTCATATCGCTTTATTGGCTGAGGGAACCAGCGTACAGCTTCCGGGTCATGTGGCCAGCATGACTAAGCTGCTTCTGGCGAACCAGAGCAGCACACGGAAATGCTGTTTACCTTCCCGTCGGAGGTATTTATCTATTTATCTACTTGTACTTTGACGTGCTTTTGAACTGATAGGTTGGCAGGAGCAGGGACCGAGCAACGGGAGCTCACCCCATCGCGGGGAATCGAACCGCCGACCTTCTGATCGGCAAGCCCTAGGCTCTGTGGTTTAACCCACAGCGCCACCTGCGTCTATGGAGAGGACAGTGAGTCAAATATGACAGCATGAATGCAAACAGAACAAAGGCACCTAGGCATCCTTTATTGCAGGCATGAATGTTAGGTAACCTCAAATACTCGCTTCTGATTGGTGGTGGTGGTAACTGGTACCTCCATTTGGCACATAAGAACAAGAGTGGAATCTTCTAAGCACCAAACCAAATAACTCTCTCACCTCCTACTCATAAAAGCTATTCCTTTGTGCACATAAGAAGAATGTGTGAAAATGGATTCCTCCAAGTGCTTTTCCCCTAAGTCACACACGCCTACGTATGCCACATCAATACTTGCAAAATACTGCTCTGCTTAGCAGCTTAAAAAAATCAGAATAAATATCTGGCTTTAGTAGCCCCCTTACAGAGTGAGCAACACTCAAACTTCCTCCCATTGTGGAATATCTTTATAAACATCTAGTTCTTGTCATGGCACAGGGATCTCTACCCCCAAATTGAGAAAAACTCACACAAATACCAAATATACATCACAAGAGCTTCATGAGCATGGCCATCAAGGGCCCATTGTACAATCTGCAGATTCTTCTTCTTCTTTTTAAAAATGCATTTCAACCAAACCATTTGCTATAGAAAGGCATATGATGGGCAGTACTCTGTAAGGACAGGCAAAGCAATGCCTACTAATTGGGGCTGATGGGAGCCAGCCAGGAAATGTTAAAACTGGATGAAATCCACTGATGTCATGGTCCAGGAGACAAATGAATGAGAGACTGTGAATGGTCAACTAGTTCCAGAAGTTCCTAGACTCAAGGACTTAAGAGATCCATGTGGCCAGGTAGGATAGGTCATTGAGATTCTCAGGTTGCAGGATTAGAGAGTTGAGGCAGAGTAAGAACTTCCTGAGGTTGGGTGTTCCAGGCAGCACTTCCTTCAGGATCTGAAATTGGTTATCTATGTTTCTGAATGATCAGGGGGTGGGTCAGGCTTTGAAGTGGCAGAATATGAAATTAAACAAAACAAAAAGAGGTTCACAACCCAAAACTACTTGATTACATCTAACTTCTATCTTTATTAAAGTAAGCTACATTTACCTCCTTTTCAATATTTGTTATAAATCTTGTTATAATTCTGTTAATTCTGTTAACAAATTTATTGAATGCCCGCAGCAGTTCATTAATTTTCCTTGTATAAAACAGATGTTATTTGAGAAGCTGACTTTTGACATTCTGCTGCCCTCGTGTGGTTTAACTTTTGAAAGTAGCTGTATTAAAAAACAAAAACCTTTCTTCTTTTCCTTTGCTATCATTGACTTTATTCTGTGCTCTTTTTAAAGTTCTGTTTATCTCAAAAGGGCTTGTGGAAAAGATGCTCCTTGAGAACTGCGCCTGTAAGCTATTAGGACCTATGTTTTTTGACCTTGACAACACAAGCGATTTACCGTATTTTTCACTCTATAAGACGCACCAGACCATAAGACACACCTAGTTTTTGGAGGAGGAAAACAAGAAAAAAAATATTCTGAATCCCAGAAGCCAGAACAGCAAGAGGGATCGCTGTGCAGCCTGCATTCGCTCCATAAGATGCACACACATTTCCCCTTACTTTTTAGGAGGGAAAAGTGCGCCTTATAGAGCAAGAAATACGGTAAATATCTTTCCCTGAATGTAGCAGAGCTATCATCTGTGCTGTGTGAATGATATTTATAGTCAAAACAACGGGGAGGCAAAGCATCTTGGTATGCATGAGCAATGGTATGTATTAACATGAACACATTTAGTTGCCTTGCCAAACGTGGATCCACCAAGTTGATTCCTGTTCCCAAAGAATTCCTGTTCCTCAAACACACATTGATATTGAATAAGGGATCAGACTTTTTATCAGTCTTTCTATCCATCTTTTTTATCCCACCAAGAAGCTGTGGGTGATAGTCACCCAACACTCTCCCTTTATGGACACATGAACGCTAAGGCTGGATCTACACTGATCTTTAAAAATGCTAAGAAAGAAACCGTTATATAGCTCTCAAAGCAATTTTCCACTGACTGCTGTACAGCGCCTCCTGGTGTCACATATTTACAACGCATTTATAACATTATAACTTATGGTTACCAGATTTTTTTCATTGAATCCAGGGACACTTTTTTTTATTTTATTTAAACTGAGTAGCAACAGGGAGTCAGTAGTGGGGATGGTGAGGCAAAAGACCCTGGGCCCAAGCACACATGCATGCTGTATAAAGGTGCAAAGCCCTTCTTTCGCACCCTGTGAAACATAAATGCACAGGTTTTTAAAAACTGGGCAACGGCACACCGCCTGCCCATGGCTCTCGAGCCTTCCCCGATCTCCTGCCCCATTCCCCCATTTTGATAGATTAGGGGAAGCTCGGGAGTCACAGGCGGCCGGCCGTTGCCCAGGAGGGGCCAGCCTCGTAGTGCAGTTGGCTCTGGCTGGCTTCAGGAGCTGCTCGCTGCTCACTGCCGTGGTGCAGGAAAAATGGCGGGGGCCACGGCAGCAAGCAGCCCTTGAAGCCAGTCAGAGCCAACTGCACTACCAGGTTGGCTCCGGGCTGCTGAGGCTGCCGCTGCCACGTTTCCCGGGGACAGATTTGCCAATCTGGGGGCATTCCAGGGATGGAATTTGTCTGGTGACAGATGTGCAAATCCGGGGACTGTCCCTGGGAACCAGGGACATCTGGTAACCCTATTATAAGTCACCTCTTATTTTCCCTGACTGGCAGCCCCTCTCCATGGTTCTAAGCAAGCCTCTTTCTCAGCACTTGCTGCCAGAGATCCTTTTGACTGGACCAGGAGCCTTCTTCATGAAATGTGGGTGCTACACCACTGAGTGGTGGTGCCTCCTCCCTTATACACACCGATGTTTTAAATTGGGGGTGGGGAACCAATGATTCCTGAGATGTTGTTGGATTACAACATTGGTGATGGGGCTGATGGAAGCTGGAGTCCAACAACGTGGAAGATGGAGCAAGCTTGTTTTGGGTTGCTTCAGAGGGTAGGACTCAAACAAATGGATTCAGTTTCCAACTAAACATCAGGAAGAGCTTACTAATGGGGTAAAAGCTGTTCAACAGTGGAACAGACTCCCTAGGAAGGTTGAAGACTCTCCTTCCTTAGAGGTTTTAAAGCAGAAGTTGGATGGCCATCTGTCATGGATGCTTTAGTTGAGATTCCTGCATTGCATAGATAACCCTTGGTCCTTTCCAACTCTACAATTCTATGATTCTCTGAACATCTGGAGGTTCCCCATAACTGCTTTAAATACAAGCATTTGTTGAAACTACTCACATTTTGAAGTGCCATAAGATTATTGAACCAAATATACAAGTAGAAAGAAACTGGGTGTATCACATATTTAAACCCTCATTGAAAGAGGAGAAAAATCTTGACTAGCTACTTTTTTTTTACTACTCAGTTGAACATCTTTTATAGGGACGCGGGTGGCACTGTGGGTTAAACCACAGAGCCTAGGACTTGCCGATCAGAAGGTCGGCGGTTCGAATCCCTGCGACGGGGTGAGCTCCCGTTGCTCGGTCCCTGCTCCTGCCAACCTAGCAGTTCGAAAGCACGTCAAAGTGCAAGTAGATAAATAGGTACCGCTCCAGCGGGAAAGTAAACGGCGTTTCCATGCGCTGCTCTGGTTTGCCAGAAGCAGCTTAGTAATGCTGGCCACATGACCCGGAAGCTGTACGCCGGCTCCCTCGGCCAATAAAGTGAGATGAGCGCCGCAACTCCAGAGTCAGCCACAACTGGACCTAATGGTCAGGGGTCCCTTTACCTTTACTGAACATCTTTTGGCTCATCTTTTCTGAGGTTAGGCCAGCTACTCACAGTTTCCATGCCCAGCAGAACGAGCAAAGGAATAGTGGTCATGCCACCCCGAATCCACTCTTCCAGCGTCACAGTTCCATCATGATCATAGTCTATTTCTTCCATCATCTCTTTCAAGATCTGTAGAAGGAGACAAAATTTAATTAGAATCAACAGATCCTCCTCAACCCACCAAACTAAAGTTATTCCATTGGTAGGATATATATAGCAGATCTTCAAGGGTGCAGCAAAGAGAGCCTTCATGACTTAATTCTGACCATGCTCAGCAGAGACTTGTATACGAATGAAACTCACCGGCCTCAGTTCTGTGGAGTCCCACTCAAGGTATTCTGCTACATGAACCATCTGATTGATAATACGATCTAGCTCCTGGTTTCAGAAATAAGACAAAAAGGAAGGTAAGGGGGGGGGAATGTAGATGTGTGCATATCTTCAGCAGGGCTGGATAACCTGTGGTCCTCCAGATGTTGCTTGAACTTCTAATTCCCATCAACTCCAGCCATTATGACCAATGGGCAGAGATGATGGCAGCTGCAGCCCAGCCACATCTGGAGGACCACCAGCTTCCCCACCCTGGATTTACAGTAATGTAGTAATATGCATCTGCTGACATTGCAAACATATATCACTACGCAAGGAAGGCATCCTGTCTTTATGATGTAGCTATGTGGGTTCGGTTTCTCATTCTTGGAGGCGGTGAGGATAATTCCACTGAAGAACTTGCTCAAGGGTAATATATAATACTATGTGTCGCACACAGAAAAATAGCAGGACTTGTATGCAATTTCTAGTAAGAAATATGGGATCTCAAGCCAATATATTGTAAAGAAAATAGGAAGTCTAGCATATCTAAGCTTCATTAAAGGCCTTAACATCCTCAAAAGCTGTATCAAAGATGTATGTGTGTGAGTGTGGCATCAGGCTTGAGTGGGTCCTGGCAGCTAAAGGTCCCCTTACATTTGCCATTGATGCTCTCCCTCCCTTGGTGCTGCCGCCACTACCACCAACATCAATGGCTCCCTCTGTCCCACCCTTAAGAAGAACAGTTGGGTTTCCAACAATGCCTTGGAGCAAGGCTACATCTGAAAAACTGGGGAACTGAATGGCTAAACTCAGCCATACGGCCGCCACTAGATAAGCCTGCCAGGACCTATCAGCATAGGAATGGCTCATGAATGGCTTGCTGATGCCACACCTGCCCCCCTGAGACCTAGGAGATTGACCCAGAGACCAATCAGATATCACAGGTGCACATATGATCCCATTTAGAAAGACTTGTGTCCTCCCCTTCTCGAGAAGGGTACTGCTTTGAGAGATGGCTTACCGAGCTGTCCAGGAGACCATTGCCATCTGTGTCATAGAGGCGAAACATAACTGCAAGAGAACACAAATTAAGAGCAGGCGTGTGGTGTGGGCCACATATTTTGCTTTTTTTTTTTTTTTTTAAAGAAAGCAAGCAAATCCATAGACATGTCTGATAATGGCATGTTTAGCATCATGTGTAGTTTGGCCCTGGAAGGGAGGGAGGGTGGCGAGAGAGACGAGGCTGAAAGTTTGTTGCTGGAGTTGGCTGGAAATGAAACTGCAGCCCTTGGGAGCTGTCCAAGTTGCTTTCCAGGGGGATCTTTGGCCTTGGTGGGTGGGAATGTCCATTGGCCCCATACTCTACATGTACCTTTTTAAAGAAAGCGAATGTTATTAAACCACACTAATTTTCCAGTGCCCAAGGGATTGGCTGGGTACCTCTCTTTCAACTACGCTCTTCCTATTGGAGTAGCGCATTCGTTGATGTTGAGAGCCCTTCGCTGTTCACTTCCCGTCAGCACCTAGACAGAAATAGTTGCCCTGTGAAGTCATGTGCAAGCTTAGACAATGGCCTAGGGTTGAGTGCAGTCAGGTTTTGGTTCTGGCCTGACAGAGGCCCTACTAAAAGATTTTATGACACACCAAACCCTACATGCACTTCAACAAGCAAGTGACACCATTCTACCTATTTTATATATCTTACGTTTTCTGAACATGCTCATCAGTGAACTTAATATAAGTGCACAGCTTGGGCAGTGCAAGCACCGACACTTGGCATCCTTAGGCAGTTGCCAGGGTGCCAACAGCCTGGTGGGAACAACTACGGATGCCACTTTGATTTCATGTGTGTGATCTGGTGGTGCTAGCAGTATCAGGTGGTGGGGTCTAGCCACTATCACACCTCCCCCCCATTAAAGTTTGTGAGGTATTAAATGGCAACTAGACTCATTAGCTTAGCATTGCTTGGAGTGCAGAGTGTCATGTTAAAAGGCCTAAGATTATTAGAAATAAGAACCTGGGCTGTGCTTATTAGATGGCACCTTTATTTCAGTGTCCCCTCCTTGTTTACAACTACACGCAGCCTGGCGTTCTTCCTTCCAGAATTCCCTTTCTCCTTTTTTGCCTGCTATAAGTCTTGGGCTTGAGCAGCCTAAGCTTAGTCCCAAATACTATGGAATTCTGAGTCTGGATCAAGGAGTAGATATTCCATAAACGTTACTCTGGGCTGCCAGGTAAGCCCTGCATAGTCCACTGATGGAGGATGGAACACAGTGAGCACTTTGCTCCTCAGACTTGGAGCCAGGGGTGGAGGAAGGGGTGTGCAGCGGGTGTGGTCTGCCCCGGGTGTCACCACTGAGGGGGGGTTGACAAAATGCCAGGCAGCACTCACCGCAAGGCCTGCAGTGCACCCGAGCCACCGCGTCTCTCCTGGGAGAGACGCAGGGGCATGGGCACCTGCAGGCTCCGCGCTGCCCATACGGTTAGCCCACTGCCTCCTCCCCCCAGCTGTAGGGCGGCTGAGTGGGAGGAGGCTGGCAGACTCTGCCCCAGGTGCCCGGGCAGCTTCCTCCGCTGATGCTTGGAGCCAGCCTTGGGCATCATTAACAGCTGATTTAACATGCCAGAAAAATAACAATAATAAGGAATGCCAAAATCAACCAACTAGCAAAACAGGGATTTAACTGGCAAAAAAATAGCGTTCAATGGTTGCAACACCTGTCTGGTCCTATCTTCATGGCAATGTTATTTCATCAGAGCTATCCTGCCCGCTGATCTCAGTGCTGCTTTAGGTACTGCGCTTTAATCCTCACTTGTATTCCTGGTGTCATGTTGAGTTGTGTCTATCTTTTGACCTCCACGTTCTCCGTGTGCTATGACTCTTCAATTGCTTGGCTTGCTCCATATAATGTCAGTTTCAAATAATTTTTGTTAGGTGACCACTTGAAAGAAACTGACTGTGGGGCGTTTCTTTTATGAAAGCTTCGTGCAAAACTTCTTTGATCAACAGAGATGTCGTATCCATCAGTACGTGGTGTCTTTTAAGAACAATTAAAAAGCAGAAGAAAAACAAGCCAAGGGCACCAGAGGGCAGCCTTGCACAGTTTCCTGAAATGCTAATGTAACAGAGCCATAAATTATTTCCCATGGCTTTGACTCTGTGCATTGTGGAGAGTAATAAATAAGTAGCAGCTTGCCTTCCTCCTCCTCATCATAGCACAATTGAAAGGTACCCTCTTTCATCTCTTGCTTTTCATTCAGATCATGATAACCAGCTCAATCCATGAAGCAAACCACAATTTTTGTGCAGTACTTGAACTGTGCAGGTAATGAGAAGAGATGAGCAACTTTGCCCTAGAAGAAACCTATTCAGTAGTTACAAAAAACAAAACGAAGAACAGAAACACCCCTCTTCTTAGACATGTAAGTATCCTTTTAAACAGGCAAGCTCTGTTACCAGGGTGCCTGTTCATCAGTCTACATGTCAGTGATGCTCTTTCCAGAGGCCAATTCCAACAACACATTTCCATTCCTGCTGTGGCATTTTGAAAAGTTCCTGGGTACAATGTTATCCCTGGAGCGGGTTATCCACATTATGGTTCCCAAGCTGATCCTGTGAGGAGGATCCTACGGTATTCTGCTTCGTAATATTTTCATAATTAACCTGCCCTTTGGTGTGCAAAATGACTCTGGGGTTTCTAATGGCAAATGAGTCACACAGTCAGCTTGGCACAAATTCAGAGCCATCCAAGGGAGAAGGAGAAGGAAAACAGCCATGATAAGCTCTGTGGTTATGTGAGTCAGCTCTGCAAAGAGTTTGTATGGAAACTGATTGATGAGCTTTCATCTCCCTCCGTGTTAGAATTCACTTCTTTTAATGGGAGCAATCAGTACTGCATGCAAAAGAGCTGGATTGTCCCCAAAGTTGTTTTTTAAAAAATATATATATTACAAGGTCCCTTCCAAATCAAATTGGAAACTGCTTAAAATGCAAGATCAAATTTAAATTCTGAAATTTTGCTTAAGAATTTGTGTGACGTTTCAGCTTTTTAAACACACACAATGTCTACTTAAGTTGGATAGGCCTAAAGCAGGGATGGCTAACCAGGATCACCCACACTTTGACATACACCATCCATCCAGAGAGCACAGCTTATGCTCATGTGCAGGCAGATACACACATACACCCAAATGGCATACAAAGGTAGCCCCAACCCAGGAGCTGGTGGTCCACCCCCTACGCTTGACTTAAGGGATTGCCAGGAGTTTGGCATTTTAGTTGTCCTTTTCTGTCTGTTTCTGCTAGCCAGGATAGATGAGCTGCAGGGTCCAGGAAATTTCAGACTCTATTCCTCCAAGAAGAAAAGTCTCTAAACTTCTCCAAAGTTAAGGATCATGTTTTCTCCTGGAGACTGACATATTTTTTTCTTTTAAAGGCAGTACTCCAAATTACAACAAGCAGGGTTCCGAGGGGATCTGGTCCGTTTACTTTTTGTGATTCTCTGTTAAGATACATTTTTAAAGAAGTTTGTGGGGGTTATGAATGATCTAAAGTTGCAGGAAATAATATGTGTGGGGCTTGTGGATTAGATTAAAGCCCCCTACACACATAGTATCTTTTATCCCATAATTTGAATATAAGCAAAGGGTCTACCACCTCAGGCCTGTTTTTAAACTCTGAAGAAGGGACCCAAGAGAAGCAAATGCAGCACAGATATATGACCTAAGTTGATCTGGTCAACTAAGAGGTGCCACCTAACCAACATATCTGCCTATGATGCTCTAGAGAAAATGGATGGAGAATGAGTGGAGAGGGATGAAGGATTGTGACCAGGTTGATTCACCACACACACACACACACACACACACACACACAGAGAGAGAGAGAGAGAGAGAGAGAGAGAGAGAGAGAGAGACAGAGACACATGCCTCTTGCCAGAACCAGAAGCTCAAAGCCATTATTGCTTCCCCTGAAGCCACAAACCCTCCCATCCCCCCCCATACCACACCACTGCCTCCAAGTGACCCCAGCACAAAACAAGTCTTAAGACCTGATGCTGTGGTCACAGACACTCTTCCTGTCACCCAAGCACTTACACTCCAGCTTATCCTCAGCCCGTCCCCTTTCCAGCAGTGACAGGTAGCAGACAATGTCCTTCAGGTAGACTACCTGAGCCAGTGGGGCTGACAAATGCGGACTGGCTGTTTTCAGGGAGATGTGGCTCTTTCGAAGGCTGAATGGTAATTTCTTCTCCAAGCTTCTGGAGCCTAAAGAAAAGGTCAAAAATAAGCACAGGTGATTCAAAGCTCAAAAAGAGATGTTGGACTATGCAGTCAGGTAGACATTAAAAAGACAACAGCAACTCAGGGCCTTTTTTTTGCTTGATCCTACCAGTGGCACAATGGGATGCGGGTGGCGCTGTGGGTTAAACCATAGAGCCTAGGACTTGCTGATCAGTAGGTCGGCTGTTCAAATCCCCGTGATGGGGTGAGCTCCCATTGCTCGGTCCCTGCTCCTGCCAACCTAGCAGTTCGAAAGCACGTAAAAGTGCAAGTAGATAAATAGGTACTGCTCCGGCGGGAAGGTTAACAGTGTTTCCGTGCGCTGCTCTGGTTCACCAGAAGTGGCTTCGTCATGCTGGCCACATGACCCGGAAGCTGTACGCCGGCTCCCACGGCCAGTAAAGTGAGATGAGTGCCGCAACCCCAGAGTCAGTTACGACTGGACCCAATGGTCAGGGGTCCCTTTACCTTTACCAGTGGCACAAGCACCTCAGGAAGGGCTTGCCAGCAGCGCATCCTTATAAGTCTGTTTTATCTCTAGCAGTCTAAACTAACTGAGGCAGCAACAGCAGAAGTGCAGCACAGCAATCTAGGGGGAAGCCTCCCCAAACCTTCCAGTTTGCTCCTTACTTTCAGGAAAGCTGCGCACAGCACTGCACTAAACTTCCATCACTCCCTAGTGGGTGGCTGAATGTAATGAGGCCATTTAGCTTCCTCCCCTTCCAGCTCTATGAATTGTTGCTTGCCACCCCAATCTCCATGAGCAGTGCAGGATTCCAGGGGCTTATTCAGGGTTTGAGTTTCCTTTTGGGAACAAGGCACAGCACAGACTACGGCATCTTTATGAGATATGGTTTTATTTGCACATATATACTACTTGCGCCTAGAGGGAGGGATTGCAGAGCATTCACATCCTGTGAGGTTCTGGCTTCCCCCTTAAGAGCAGCACTGGATTCCAGAGACAGCAAAAAGCCACCCTCTGTGTCTCTTTCTTCCAGGCTGTCATCCTCAGCTCCCTTGCAGTTCTGCCACTCCTTCTCCTGCTCACAGACTCCAAGGACCATCACTGGCCTTTGTCCCCTGCTAAAGACCCAGATCCTGAAGCTGAGGCTCCAATACTGTGGCCACCTCATGAGAAGAGAAGACTCCCTGGGAAAGACCCTGATGCTGAGGGCACAAGGAGAAGGGGACGACAGAGGATGAGATGGTTGGACAGTGTTCTTGAAGCTACCAGCATGAGTTTGTCCAAACTGCGGGAGGCAGTGGAAGACAGGAGTGCCTGGTGTGCTCTGGTCCATGGGGTCACGAAGAGTCGGACACGACTAAACGACTGAACAACAACAACAAAATGACCCATCCACCTAGCTCTGCAAGCTGTCTTGGCCAGTTAGCATAACTAAATCTAGGGGGTTTCAGTGTTTGGCAAAGTTTAATCAAACCTTGATTAATTCTCACCTCTACTGAATTATAACACATTTGGGGGATCCACCCCCCAAAAAAACCTCATAACAGTGTGTAAAGTTTTTGGAATGAACTCCAAGGAAGTGTGTCAATGCACCTCCTCCTTTTTTAACCTTTGGAGGAAATGCTAAGCATGTCATGTTAAAGTTGTGTGTGTATATGTGTGTGGGATTTTTTTTTTTTACTGTGTTTTTGTTTTACTCAGCTTGCACTTTTAAAATTACTTTTGGAGGGTGGTTTTATGGGGTTTCATATCCCATTGTATTTTATCTGTTGGCCTGGGAAAGAAATGATTAATATGATTAATATGCGAGCCAACTTTAAATAGATGAAAAGCCATCACATGTAGATGATGGAGCAAATTTGGCTTTTGTTGTTGTTGTTGCTGCTGCTCCACAGCAGTCTTCCCCAGCCTGGTGCTCCCCTAATGTTGTCAGCCACTGCCAGCATGGCCAGTGGTGCTCATATGAGTAAACCTCTTGTATAACATCCCAAATCAACACGACTGCCAAGGTATATAAGGTATGAGGAGGTATATATGTATGAGAATACAAATTCATCTATATAACCTCTGAGAAGGAAGACCTAGGAAAAACAACCAAATACTGAAAGAGAAGTAGCTGGCTCAAGACTAGCAACTAAAAATTGGTCAACAGGTAAATCATAAGGCAGTGTAGACATGCACATTTGATGTGAGCGCTGGCCCTTAGGAAATGTGGAGATTCGCATCTTCTTCCACTTATGCTTCCCTGACATAAAGGAGTGGGTTGGAGGCAATAAGACACTCTGTGGCTTGCCCAACCTGGCTCCTATTACCATGGTAAAAAGGATACTGGCTGACAGGATTTCAGCAGCAAAACAAGACACTTTCCTCCCACCCCGTCGCAACATCTAAAGATGCTGCAGAATCCACTGTGCTTGAAATAGAAATGTGGCTTTGCAGCTGAGCTGAGGCAGCTGGTGACACCACCTCAGATAAATTAGCTTGTTGCAAATACACTCCAATGTTTGCAAAGGCAACAGTAATGTGCTTCCCAGAGCGTCTCAGAGGAAACTCTCAGGAGTCCCTGACTACCACTGTGCAGCAGATGGATGTGGCTGGGCCTGCGGAGAGAGAATGCTGGAAGTAACATAGTTAGTTATTGACCCAGTGAGAGAATTGCTTTTTGAAAAATCACTTTCTTGTCCTGGTGCTGATGTGTTTGCTTCCCAAACTCTCACAGAGATCAAAAGTGCTTCTGTTCAACTTCCATTTCAGGTTTCCTAACGAGACTTTGCTGACAGAACCAAACAGAGAACTCCAAGCTGTGGCTTTGGCCTGTGACAACTGCGGTCACATCCACACCACAAAAACACACCTCAAATCCATTAAAATACATGGCTCCCCTTCTCCACAAAATCCTGGGAACTGTGGTTTACCCCTTGCAGAAATGCAATTCCCATACACTTAACAATTCACTGTTCCCAGGGTTCTTCAGAGATAGTCATGTGTTTCAGATGTGTGTTAAATGCAACATAAATGTATGTTGAAGACCTGGCCTCTCTTCACAGCTACAGAGAGTTGAGCCAGGGAAATTGCAGTGTTCATACAAGACCTCAGGAACAGAAGAGCAAAGATGGGACTCACCTGGGGACTGTGGGCTAAGCAGAGAACCTGAGGAGAGCTTGGAGGACCCTGAGGAGTTTTGAGCCGAGGGGGTACCAGCAGTGGATTTCTGTGAAGATGACCTGGACCAGCTAGGTGAGGCATTCCCAAGGGCATTAGCATTGGCAGTTGGAGCAGGACTTAGAGATGCTGTTTGTGGCTCTGCCAGGTTTCCCGGGGAGCTTTTGGGTTCAGGTGTGTGCCTTCCTGTGGCAGTTAAGAGAGTTTTCCCATTGATCCCTATAAATTCAAACACAGCATGAAGTCAGAACTCTTTAATGGAATGTGTTATTCTGCACACTCCAACTTGGAGCCTATGAGGACTGTCACTCAGTGTCCTGTGCAGATGGAGAAGTATCTCATGTACTGCTTGTGCCAGCTCAGTCCCCAGGAAGTTAGGCCTGGTCTGCTGAGTTCTCTCAAATTAGACACAAGGCTCATTTCTTCTCTGATCTGCTGTCTTACACTCATCTCCATCTCTGTTACCACAGGACTGGTGTTGTCACTGCATTTCATAGTGTTTTCAGACAGAAACGACTCTCCCTACCTTGATCACATCCAACACTATGCATTTAAAGCAGAATCAGGTTTTAGCCAGTTAATTATTTTTCCCTTCAGTAGGTCAGGAAAGGCCATAGCTGAACTATGAAGTCTAGCAAGCTATCAATATTAATTTCATCAGAGGAACCTGAGAAGAAAACAGAAACTGACTGTCTCTTAGGAAGCTCCTAAGCTACTGTTTCCACAGAACTCCTTACACTTAATCTGATCACAGCTTGGTATTTCATAAAATGCGTTTGAACAAGCTCCAGTTTTCTCTTTTACAATAACTATGCTGTCAGGATAAAAAGATTTATATTTAGAAGTGTGCATTGGATGCAGATGAATCCTGAGGGTGGGGTGCCTCAGGAGGATTTTGTTTTTGCCTTGCCAGTGGTGAAGCAGGATCTGTACAAGGTGGTACAAGTCGCAGCAGGGACCCATGAAGCCCTTTGTGGCACACTCATGATCCAGACATGAAAAAATGCTGCAGACAAGCATCTGATGAAAGTAACGTCTCTAAGCTTATCATAATGTCAGGATGGGGTGATGGAAGAAGCAGACCAAATACCAAAATGGGAAGAGGAGAACATTGTGACTGACAGGCCTCCAGCACAAAATTCTCTGTATATATATTTGCTTGTAATTCTGCAGATAGGTTACCACACCTACAAATTTCATCCACTTCTGTCAAAAGGCATTATTTTGATTTTCCAATAGTGAATGGGGTGGGAACAAAACATATTTAAATAGACCCTGAGCTGAATGGGCTGTTTCCTGAGATGCCAAAAGAGGGTTTGAAGTGAAGCATGCTTTTTTTCAGCCGGAACTTGCTGGAAGTCAGTTCCGGCACCTCTAAGGTTGTCATTATAAGAGAACAAGGGAGGAGTTCATGGTGAGTTCCTGCATCTCTTTTTCTAGAAAAATAGCACTGTGTACACACACACACACACAAAAAAAAAATATTTTTGTCTTTGGTACATAACCAGAGTGGTAGATGCTACTTCAATGTAATATCAGCATTGTAGAGTTGAAAGAGCCATCTCTGCATAGCAACAGTTTCCTGACAAGACCTGATGGTTACAAATGCCAGGTCACACTGAAATACTGAGAGAGATAGAGCTGTAAAAAGCTTTAGCATTCAAATACTGTTTGTTTTCTATGTTTACTTAGCTGCTGCATGTGACTGTGCGGGGATTCCAGAGTGAGAGAGTGGGTAGTCCCAGGTAAAAGGGGGGGGAAGCAAGAGAGTACAGGAACCCAGCAACATCAAATAAAGGCAGGAGATTCAGGACAGACAAAAGGAAGGATGACAAGATCCAAACCAGTAGGTTCAATTTTCAAGGAAAAATATTTAGACTTAAAACTAAGGACAACTTTCTGATGATACAGTGGAACAGACTGCATCAGAAGGTGGGAAAACTCTGATGTGTTAGAGATTTTTAAGCAGATGGTGAATGGCTATCTCTCGGAGATTATTTTGTAGGGATGGAACTTCCTGCACTAGTAGCAGTTTGGATCAGATGACCTTATGGCAGCTGTTCTCAACCTGTGGGTCCCCAGATGTTATTGGACTACAACTCCCATCATCCCTAGGTAGCAAGACCAGAGCTCAGGGATGATGGGAGTTGTAGTCCAACAACATCTAGGGACCCACAGGTTGAGAACCACTGCCTTAGAGGATCCCTTCTATATGTTTCTAATGGTTAAACAATGAAGTTCACTTTCACAAGACGTGCTGATGGTCATCAACATGAGCAGCTTTAAAAGGAGACTCAAGCTATCAGTGGCTACTACACACACGATAGCTGTGCATTACCTCTGGTCTCAAATTCAGCATGTCTCTGAATATCAATTGCTGGGGACAACAACAGGAGAGGACATCTGCACTTGTTTCCTGTTTCTGGTTGGCCAACGTGGGAAAACAGTCAAGTAAATTAGAAAAGCCCAGATAGGCTTTTGTACTTATAAATCTCTGTACAATACCGCTCTGTCCATTTATGGCTATGGAGGTCCTTGTTAAAAGGTGGAGCAGGGGTTTCATAAAAGAGCTTATCATAGATACCTGTAACAGGGGCGCAAGCAACTTCAGTCTGGATAGAGATGCCTGTATCAATGGACTTAGACTCTGAAAGCCCGAGAGAAACAGAAAAATAAACACACACTTTAACAACGTACGCTCAGTTACGTTTATTGCAAGTTTGTAGTAAACAGCTGTCAACACTTTCTTCTTGGCAAATATATAAATACTTGGTTAGAATAGAAAGGGCTGTGTGCACATATTATTATGTCTCACCAATAATACAAAGTACAAGTGTGTGTGTGGGTAGAGGGTCAGAACCTAACCCAAGCTGTGGGTGGCCTAACCTGAATCCTGGCCTGGAGGAGGTGGAATCCAATGTGGATTCAGTAGGCTCAGTGGCCACAGAATGCCAACTGGTTGTTGGAGGAGGGTGGAAATGGGAAACCAGAGATAACAACGGGTGAAATGGAGTACCGTATTTTTCCGTGTATAAGACACCCCCAATGTATAAGACGACCCCTATGTTTTGAGTCCAAAACTAAGAAATAAATATTTTAAACACCAAACAGAACTTCAATATTTTATGAAATATTCAAAACACCAGTATATTTAGTACCGTATATTTAAACATCAAACACTGAGGCAAGCTGCGTAATGGCAGCTGCTCAGTGTAACTCCACTGTAGCTGCAGCTCCAGCTTTCCCGCCTGTGTGGTGCACTTTGTCTCAGTATTTACGGTATGTACCGTATTGAGCGCCGGCAGATGCGAACGCTGATCGAGGAGCTGCGACTGCCAGAGCTGCCTGAGTGAGTGTGTTTGGGGAATCGGGGGGGGGGGGGTCTGGGTAGCCAAGGGGCAACTTGGAGTGGGGGCTGCTGGGGGGGAGTACCAGATCAGGGTTTGTTGTGAGACCAATAGCGAGGGGAGGCTGGGGGGAAAGAATATGGATGGCGCCATGTATTTATTTATATACTGTATTTAATTGCAACATTCCGTGTATAAGACGATCTTATACACGGAAAAATACGGTATTATAAAAGAGACTGACTGGAAGAGAACTCCACACTTGCATTTTGTTGCAAGTCTCATTTTGTTCCTTCTAAATGCAAATCTGCCACAGAAGACGACTTCTAAAAACATCCCAGCTCCATTTTCAGTTTTGACTGAACATGCAACACACTTCTTAAAAACTTCAAAAATAACAAGTGAACCAGTAAATCAGCAAATGGCAGGTACTAGTGATGGTGTGTGAAGCAGACAAAGGAGAATGGATGTTGCTCACCAAGGTTGCTGAGCTGTGTAATGCTGGAACTTTGTCGCTGGCTCTCTGGGGAATATTGGCAGATTTTTCGTTTGAAGGACATGAAGAGGTGCTGGCAGAGCTCCTCTGGAATATCCACCTCCAGATATGTTCTCATGAACAGCTGGAACCCCTCATAGTCAATTGGCTTCAGGGAAGAATGGAATAAAGCAAAATAGAAAAGCCCTTTAGATTTGTTTAACTTCTCATTTTAAAAAGGGACGGTCTGCAGAAGTAGGATTCCTTCCAGACAACGCAACAATTAAAATCAACCACCAAGCTTTCAGGCTGTTGCTAATGCATGTTACACAATATACACCATGGTAACCTGTGATTAACAAACTGTGAACAGGTAGCATTCAGTATCCCATTGGAACAACATGTATGGTCCAATAGAGCTCCACAAAACGGCATCAGGGAAAAATGAGTGAAAATCTTTTAGGTCAGAGATGTCAGTCTCCTGCGGTCCATGGGTTATTTACCTCAGAAAGGAGAAGGTTATCCCCTTGCTATTTTTTAAAAATGAACCAGTTGGTATGTTTAACTCTAGAGTGCTCATTTTAGCTTATCTTCAGCATTGGTCCATAGGTGGTTTAACATTTGCAATTCAGATATTTAAATAAATGGACATATGCAGTTAGAGTAGATTTGGCAACTTTAAGCTACAGAGCAGGGTTTGAATGGCATTGCTCAAAAACAGTCAAACACAAATCTGAGAGTTGTCTCCCCCTCACACCAGGAACAGCCCATCATCCCTTGAGGGATGGCAGATGGATGCTTCCAGATCCATGGCGTACTATTAAATTTAATGAAGGTTCAAAGCAAGCATGGGAGGGGAGCAGCAACGATGGGCTCCAGAACCCTGGCAAAGCAAGTAAGGCAAAATAAAATACGTTTGTTGTGACAGATGCATCATGGAGACCAGCTTGCAGTGCACATTTTGCAGTTACAGCACTCAGCTTTCAGAACTCTGGCAAAAATATTGTTAGACAGAGATAAGTCTCATTTATATCCCAAGGCCTAATATGAGAAATAGCCACAGACGGCACAGCAGGAATTCATTTCTGAAACCAGGGCCCAAGAATAATTTTTGGTGACCTGATAAAAACTTGTAACACACTCCTCCCCCTCCCCACATCACGCTCCTGTCCTATACAATCTCAGGAGTCATGAAAGATAAGTTACTGTATTAATTACTAAATTACATTTTCTGCATTTCTGAAATTACACCTTGTTTCTGAAACATGCCCTCCAATCCCACTCCCCCTTTTGCTATTTTTGTTAAATATAATGTCAAGCCTGATGAACAGTCCTATGAAGTTTCTGATTATTTTGTATCTTTTTGGTTGGTCCTGATAACGGTATTATCCTCTTGATATATTTTGATTCCCAATGGATGAAAACATTTTATAAATAGACTAGTTCAAGTTAAAGCTTTATATTTCTGGCTCTTTTCATTGAAAAATCATGGATTAACTTCCTAAAGTCAATTTAACTTGCAAGTTTGAACTTGATAGACGAAGTCGCTGGGTGGCATTTACTCACAAATATAGTTGAGCCAGTAAATCCTGCCAGCAGCAGTGGCGTAGCGTGGGTTGTCAGCACCCGGGGCAAGGCAAGTAATTTGCACCCCCTAACCCGTGGATTTGCGCCCCCTAACCCGTGGATTTGCGCCCCTAACCCGTGGATTTGCCCTAACTCCAGATGTTGCGTTGCGCCCGGTGTGGCCGGCCCCCCCTGCACCCCCCACGCTACGCCACTGGCCAGCAGCACTGGCTCCTGCTGCCCCTGGGATCAGTATCCCTATTATAGTGCTTTGTTCCTCCCACCAGCTGTACCCCCTCCTTCCCATGCACCAGGAACTCTGGGACTGGTAGTTCTTGAGGGAGCATGCCATATAAGGAAGCACAAATCTCTTTCTCTCAAACAACAAATTTTAACTGCATAAGCACACACACACTATTCTAGAGAAGAACCTTGGCCAGCAACTCACTGTTCAAAATATTACGTATTCTGTTCTAATGTTATTTCTGAATAGCTCCAGCAAATATCACAAGATATGGACAATAGGTACATAGATACAAGGAAATATGCATTCACAACTATCCTCAAACATAAAAGTGGGATCAGAGAGCTGGAAAACAATTCACTTCTGGCAACCAGTGCACCCCTTTGCTTTCAGATAGCACATGAGTAAAGGTAAAGGTAAAGCGACCCCTGTCCATTAGATCCAGTTAACGACTCTGGGGTTGCGGCACTCATCTTGCTTTATTGGCCGAGGGAGCCAGCGTACAGCTTCCAGGTCATGTGGCCAGCATGACTAAACTGCTTCTGGAGAACCAGAGCAGTGCACAGAAAAGCTGTTTACCTTCCCGCCGGAGCGGTACCTATTTATCTACTTGCACTTTGATGTGCTTTTGAACTGCTAGGTTGGCAGGAGCAGGGACCGAGCAATGGGAGCGCACCCCGTCACATGGATTCGAACCGCCGACCTTCTGATCAGCAAGTCCTAGGCTCTGTGGTTTAACCCACAGCGCCACCCGCATGCCTTAGTACATGAGTAGACAAGCCTAAAAAGCCTGGAACACAATTTTTTTGTGGTGACTCATTTACCAGAAGTAATGTATTTAGCGTTAACTCTGGAAGTGTATTCTGACCAAACTAAGTCTTCTAGAGCAAAATATACAACACATCAGAGGGCTTTGAAAATTTGTTTTCCTGGCTTTTAAGATTCATCTACCCATGTACTATCTGAAACCAAAGGGGTTCATTGGTTGCCAGATGTGAAATATATTGGCAGTATTATTTTCAGGTCTCCTACCTCACTATAAAGTACAGTTCAGCCTTCCCCACCCCATCAACTAGGCTTGCAAGGTTTGAGATAGGGCCCCCTGGATCTCTGGACGCTCATAAAATGTATCCTCTCCCCCACATCTGGGGTCCTGTGCAATCCTAACTACCCCAACACATCAGAGAAATAAACAGATCAGATTGTAAACACACACAGCGGCACATTATATGCAGCAGGAATGCACTGAGCTCTGTTTGAAGCTTTTCACGTAACAGATATAGAACAGATATAGCTAAAGAGGCCTTCCCCAGCCTGGTGCCCTCCAGATGCAACTAGAAGTCCCATCAGCCTCATGATGCCAGGGCTGATGGGAGTTGTAGTCCAGGTAGGAGAAGGCTAATCTAAAAGTATACAGAGGAACTGCAAAATGACATATAGCGCTAATATAAAAATAGAAAGCTCTCTCTCCACCCACCCACCCGAAGCAGAGGCGCAGGAGAACATGCCACACAGGAAAAGGCAGAGGTGGACTTTTCACACACACTGAAAGCAGAGGCGCATACTGGACTATAAGCTTATGTGGGGTGGCAGCAGTGACACCTAAATAGGAAATGCAGCTAAAGCTCTTCAGGGTGGAATCTACAAACATATGAAAAAACATTCTGAAAATACTTCTTCTTTTTAAGTGTTTTTAAAAATATATTGAATTTTCCATAGGGCTCACCATCGCCATCTAGTGCCACATTGTATATTGCACTTAAAACACACTTTAAACGCTTTATTTGCAGCTGTATAGTTGAGTCCCATGAGTTTACACTGCAACGGAGGATGGCATGCTCAGCACAAGCTGCCCTTCCTGTGGCACAATGGGTCAATGGGTCCGGCTGCTAAGCAGAAGGTAGGTGGTTCAAGGCCACACAGCGATGGCTGTGGGCAGGATTCCTGCACTGCAGAGGGTTGGACTAGATGAGGCTCAGAGGATGAAGATGATGTGAGAATTAGGACATTGGCTCACTATTCTGACATTTTTCTGTATGTTTAAGTACTCTCAACACTGACTCTCTAAGGATACAGAAGAGGCACTGAGGTTTTCTGATTTTTGTAGAATACTGATTGAAACTGCAAGTCATAACTTTGATCCTATTTTTTGGGGGGGGGGTCAGTTTAAGCAGAAGCAAACATGCAAGGCAACATGTAAACACCACATGTGATAGCTAGAGTATGGAAAGCAAGTCTTACTTGGTTCAGAGTGTCTTGTTTCTGAGGAAAGGAAGAGCGGAAAAAAGACAAAGCAAAGTTCAGTGAAGAAGGACCGAAGAGCAGGAGGAACAGAAACAGCTATTCTGCTGGACAAAGGCAAACCAAACTTTCAGGATGGTATGTCCTACAGTCCTTCCCACGACTGTACTATTTCAGAACACACTTGGGGGAAATCCGTAATTTTTAAAAACCTTGCATTTTAAAAGCATGCCCTTGTCAAAATTTCCCAGCAGATGGAACTGTTTAGACGCTAGAGAAAAGGCTTGTGAAAACTTTATCCCTGAAATGTAAATTTTTGACATAAGAGAACAGGCAGATTTTTTGCAAGAACTATTTAAAGAATTAAATGAAAGATTGCTTCATTTATTTATTATTTTTATTTCTTGTCCTTGTATTTGGAACTTCCTCCAAGAAGTACAGGGCGGTTATTACAAATTTGGCATTTTATTCTCACAACAATTCTGTGAGGTCGGTTGGGCTAAGTGAACACAATGCCCAAGGTCATTTACAACGTAATCTTGTGTGTTTACTCAGAAAGACGTTCCACTGTGTTCAGAGGGGCTCATTTCCAGCAAAGCATCTTGAGGACTGCAGCCTAAGGGAACTTAACAGACCAGAACTTTATGGTTTAAATCCCTCTGGGTCCAATTCTACACCGTGCAATAACAGATGCTGAAGATACTGAAAAAGTGCATTCTTGGTAATGTTACCTTCAATACGGGATACAACACCTATGCTTTTAATCATGATGGTTGCTAGAATGTTGCTGCATTGAGGGCTTCTATCGGGCATCTGGTTGGCCACTGTAGACTATATGAGCCTTTGGTCTGAACCAGCAGGACTCCTCTTATGTTCTTATGGCTAGATGAAATGCTCAATACAAATCTGTAGCTACTGTGCAGGGTGTGTATATCCCACACCCTACTGAACCCTAAGACCAGGGATAGGCAACAAGATGCTTGGGATGACAATGCCACTCACCACAGCCATCCCATTGGTTATGGGAGGGCTAATAATAATAATTTATTTATTATTTATACCATTATTAAAAACACGATAAAACATCAAACATTAAAAACTTCCCTAAACAGGGTTGCCTTCATATGTCTTCTAAAAGTCAGATAGTTGTTTATTTCCTTGACATCTAATGGGAGGGCGTTCCACAGGGCGGGTGCCACTACCAAGAAGGCCCTCTGCCTGGTTCCCTGTAGCTTCACTTCTCGCAGTGAGGAACCGCCAGAAGGCTTTCAGCGCTGGACCTCAGTGTCTGGGCTGAACAATGGGGTGGAGATGCTCCTGGGTTGAACGATGGGGGTGGAGACGGTATACTGGGCCGAGGCCGTATAGGGAGCTGTAGTCCTCAACATCTGGAAAGTATCATATTGGCCACCCCTGCCTTAGACTCTCCTTCCTGACCCCTCTCTGACAGGCTGACTCAGATGGAGAGAAAGGGAATGGCAATCACACATGAGTCATGCCTACCTTTCTTCTCATCTCTAGACTTGCTCTAAAAAGAAGGTTAGACTGCAGGCATCCAGTCAGGTGGGTTAGTCTATATTCTGCTTGTCCTTTGTCATCGAGTGATTTGCTTTTAGTATTCTAGCTCCTATGTAGTTATACTACTTGTATTAGTAGGCTGCTCTGTTGCTTGGCTTTTAAACTTTTTTTATCTTCTAAGTCATCTCAAAGGCCTTTGGGTGGAAAGCTGACCAATAAATACAAACCTGGTAGAATTTTATTTTATTTTGGAAGCATAGTGCCAGACCTGAGCACACCAACATTTAAGGTTCTTTAAAGAAAAAAAAAGTGGACAGCTCACCTGAAATGCGGGAGAAAGGGAGGAGCAAACGGTTTAAAGGTACTTAAGAAATTTATCTGGAAGCTGTTATACGTGTCATTAGAGGACGTACGGTTGAGAAGAGAGGAGGAGGCAGGTTCACTGTTAGAGTCGAAAAGCTCCCGCCCACTCCTGCTTCCAGACACATCTGTACAGATCCTTGATTTCTGCTCACAGCGATTGCTACGTTGCCATC
The DNA here is from genome assembly GCF_964270895.1 of Podarcis filfolensis. Taxonomy (NCBI): domain Eukaryota; kingdom Metazoa; phylum Chordata; class Lepidosauria; order Squamata; family Lacertidae; genus Podarcis; species Podarcis filfolensis. Next base: position 37,980,380 of record NC_139608.1, on the reverse strand, counting down.
GCTACAGGCAAGCAGCTGTCTGAGGAAATGACGGGATATCCCCTCAAAGAGCAGGAAATAACAATTCTACCCTGGCTTTTCCCAAGTCAGGTAGGAAGCGGGCTGGCTGCAGTGGTATAATTTGGAGCAGGGGGTTATCGCAACAACCCCCTCTCCATATGTTATTACTGCAGGGATAAAGTAGTAGGAGTACCATTAAACAACTAAAAGCTAGACGGCACAAAAGGACTGTAGGAAAATACCCCCCCCACCCCACCCCCCACTCGCTCCTTTATGGGCAGCTTCCTCCGCAGCCTCTGCTGGAAAGCAACTCTGTTCTTTAAAGCAGTTTTAAAGGCAATTAGTCATTAAACCCAATGGCAAATGCAGTAATTTCTCAGAGCGGGTAATAATGAATTATACCTACATTGGCGGCTTTGTGCAGTGGAAATAATCACAGTAATATCTCCTGCCATGGGGCACAAACCACAGCAATGTGCTCTCAGTAGAAAGCGGTGCGGCCCACTTACGGCCACCCACAAGACAGCACTTGCCCTGTTCCCTCCTAAGTGCCTAGCAAGCACTCTTCCTAAGAGGGAGCACAATTGCAATTCCTGCCATTTCTTTTGTTGGCTTGTCCTCGTAATTACTTTGCGTGTCAAGAATTCCCTCACAAGCTCTTTGTGCCCGTTTCTTATTTAATTTCATTTGATATTCTAAGGTTTTGGAGCCTTTTGTGTTCTTCTTGAATAGCACCGCAGCTATTTCCTTCTCTTAGCGTGGAAGTGGGGACAACCCACTTTTATTGTTCTTACTAATCTGCTTTTCCTAGGAGAGAGAACATAGGCCTTCAGATCTGTTGCTCTTTGGAAACATTTCCCCACCTCTCTAAAAAAATATATATCAGAAAAGGCACTCTCCTAATTTCTCCTTAAAATACGGAGGAATCACCCCCAGAGAATCTGAGGAACAACACTTTCAACATGGGGGCAAATGTAGTGAGGACTGAAAATGTTTTCTGCTCAACTTGTTCAAAGTTAGTTTTAAGAGGGGGAAAAGGGGAAGTAGTAATGTTACCCACTTTAAGCCAATGAAAACTCACAAGTGTGCATACTTTATGCCTCCCCCCCAAGTTAGATAATTCTAATTTCCGATTAGAAAATCAAAATACTTATGTGCAGCTATATTCATTCATGCTGGTACCTTTGTTCATAAACAATTGAAATTGCAAATTCTTAGAAACTGATGATACAGGCAACTCTCAGTTACTGTTATTCCATTTCTCTTTTTACACTATCAGAATGCATCTTCAGATGTTCAAAAAATCCATTTTTGGACAACGCCTTTATTACATCAACTAAAATGCCATGAGCATTTGAGTTTTCCAGAACTCTTCATTGGGCTAGATAGTAAACAGAGTAAGGGATGGATGGATGCAGAAAAGGCTAGCCCTTGGTGAAGCGATGCAGTCTGCATCTGGTCACGGTCTCAAAACAGAATGTGGAAGGAGACAGCAAATGAAGCTCGGTTACATTCTATGCAGGCTTCAGGTTGCACATAAGGCTGCTGGGAAGTGCCGTATTTTTCGCTCTATAAGACGCACTTTTTCCCTCCTAAAAAGTAAGGGGAAATGTGTGTGTGTCTTATGGAGAGAATGCAGGCTGCGCAGCTATTGCTGAAGCCAGAAGAGCAAGAGGGATCAGTGACCAGTGATCGCTCTTGCTCTTCTGGCTTCAGGGATAGCCATGCAAAGCCTCTTGAGCACAGCAGGAGTGCTCCTCCCTCTTCGCTCAAGAGGCTTTACGTTGCTTTCTTGTTTCTTGTTTTCCTCCTCTAAAAACTAGGTGCGTCTTATGGTCGGGTGCGTCTTATAGAGCGAAAAATATGGTAGGTACAGGCAATAACTGCCCTAAGTGCAACGGGACATTTATTATGACAGAAGCTCACAGTCCATTATATCAGATGCATGAAGTATAATCCTGAATTGGCAAGAATATATATGCATATGGGGAATGTAGAAGAATGAGCTCAGAGGAAAATGAAATGCAAAACCAATAGAAACAAACACGACTACCCTTCTGGAAACCGCATAGCTGTCAACTTTCCCCTTTTCTTGTAAGGAATCTTATCCGGAATAAGGTCATTTCCCTTTAAAAAAGGGAAGTGTTGACAGCTATGAAACTGTGATGTGATAAATAATATATTTGCACCTTTATTTTTTCAATTACTTTTTTATTTACAAATTTAACAAAGAAAAGGGGAGAGAGAGAGAGAAATAATATATAAAATAATATATAAGTAATACTATTAATAACAGTAAATCAACACCAGCCTTTTTAACATCTTGCCTGAGAAGGAGTTGTGCATTGCACAAAATGTCACATGGTTGATCCTAACAAATGGCGTTATTTGACTGAAGGTGTGCACTTTGTTCAAATGGATCAACAAGACTACTGGTGTTGATTCAATATAGAATTTAGGAATACAAGCTTTCTTACCTGTTCTGGATTATATTTTGCTAGGACACCATCTCCATGGAACTCTTCCAAAACATCTTTCAGTTTCTTTGTGGAATCTAGGAGGAGAAAGTTAATGCCAATACCATGAATATTATTAATTACATAGAAGTCTGACGAAGTCATGTGTTTCTTCAGAAGGTCATTGCAGCTTGCCAAGCTTAGGAATGATTATATACAACCATGCCGACACCTTGGGCAAAATGATGTTGTAAAAGTCATGGCGGGCTCTAAAATTTCATGAAAATCCATCCTGCTTTATTTTGAAATTATTAATGAACCTGCAATGAGTAGAGTGCCCTAAACGTTATATTTACAACACCCCAGATGTTTCCTTTGAAGCAGAAGATATATCAGAGTTGCAATGTCAAATATTTGACCCTAGTATTGTGTAGGGAACGCACACCATCTGGGTTCTCAACCAGGGCCCAGACAAACCCTCAGCTCTCCCACAGAAGTCTCACAACAAGGAGAGTTCCTTAAAACAGCAGACATCACCCTAGCCCAGGGGTCTGCAACCTTTAAGACAAAAAGAGCCACTTGGACCCGTTTCCGAAGAGAAAAAACTGGGAGCCGCAAAACTTGTCATTATAAAAATAACTTTTTTGTCACTTTTTTATTATTTCTTTGTTTGACCCCTCATAATTACTCCTCCTCATAGAAATAAACGTTAAATTAACAAGTTACCTTTTTGTGTGTTCTTCACTCCCCTTCAAAACAGTGACCAGCGTACATGCCCCCTTTCAATGCAGTGACCAGCGTACATGCCCCTTACAACGTAGTGGGCGGGCGGGCGGGAAGGTGACGTCGGGACGGCACGTGACTAACGCATGCACCGCCCCCATGCGACGTCACAGCCAGTACAGCGCCCGCCACAGTGGGGAGTGTCAGGGCGCACAATGTGCCTCCTCCCCTCACTAGTATCCACCCCGGAGCCGCGGCAAAGGTGTAAAAGAGCCACATGTGGCTCCGGAGCCGCGGGTTGCTGACCCCTGCCCTAGTCTCTCACTTTAGACTTGCTTTTTATGGGCAGGCCCAAGGTGGATGGTACTATGTCCCATTCAGCTGCACTATCCACATCACATTCCAGGTACAGCAGGTTTGCTAAATTTCCCAGGGGGTCCCAAAGGTTGAGAAAAGGGTCTCCTTCCACTCACAGCTTTCTTCACCCTCTGTCCTCTTCTCCATCTTCTCAGATGCTGACTGCTAGTGCAACACATGCATGCATCACAGCCAAGATGGTCTCTGTCCTCTTCAGCAGCTTTTGTAGCTGGAATCAGTCAGGGCCCCACCCTCCCAGGCCAAGTGGGAAAAGGCCTGCAAGGCAAGGAGCAGGACTTCCAGGACTCACAGCCAAGATGGTCTTGCAGGCTTCACATAGGTTACCTGGTTGGGTGGATGCTTAATGAGAGAGCCCTCTATTAGGTTCCTATTAGGCATGGCTTCTTCCACACTCCATTCCCAACAGCCGTCTATCCTAAGGTGTACCAGGGGAATATATACACATACAGGAAAATAAACATGAAACTAAGGGTCTCAGAGCAGCTGTTTTAGGGTGGGTTAATCTTTCCCAGGGTAGTGCCATCCATGCAGCAGCGGATCTACAGCACACAAGGCCCTGTTTGGGACACCATTTCCTCACCACCACCACTCCTCACTGCTATTGCTACTCTTCTGCTTTCTTCTTCTTCTTCGGTGATCGCTCATAGCCGAGTAAGCTTGTCTTTCATGAACACAGTCTGAACAGTGAGTCTGTAAGTGACTGTGGAGGCCAATTCTGGCTCTACACATCCTTCCACAATGGGGACATAGGTTTCTGGGCGGGAGTTGATCAAGGTGAGGGTTTGCCAAATGTGCCTGCCTCTTAGCACTTGTCTCCCTTTCGTCCTGAGTTCAAGCATCTTCAAAGTCCATGACACCTTTGGTAAAGGCTGTTCTCCAATTGGAGCGCATAGTGTTTCCTAATTCCCCTCCCCTTCTTCCCCCCCTCTTTTCTTCCTAATCTAATACTAATGTCTCACAACAAATGAAACTGATCTGTAGAAAACACAAATTGAAAAAAGAGACAATGCAAGTATTTTTGTAATCTAAGAAATCTTTAATAACAATGTATTTTTAAAAAATAAAAACAACACACACACACACCCCATACATTTTAAGCATATTTAAAGCACATCTCCCTCCTGGGATCTGTAATTTATCTTTCACAGAACTAGAATTCCCAGCACCCATAACATAGCGGAGCTCTCAGAATTCTCAAGGGTGGGGAGATGTGATATAAATGTATGGCGTGTATGGAGCCTAAATGCCCTTTCCACCCATTTCAAAACTTGTGCGCAAAAATTAACTGTTCACTGGCATGCTGAATTTTCCTCCTTCAATGACTGCGAACTTGCATCTGTCATGGGATAGAAGCATTTTCACTGTAGCACTTCCTGACTGAACCACTGAGTGATGTGACTTGAAAGCAGCTTAGCTCCCCATGCTCTCCCAGTGCAAAGAACAGCATTAATTTAGCAGGTTGTGATCGCTATCATCCATTATTTCTGCCACTAAAATATTTGAGAAGGGTTCTTTCGTAAGAAGTCGTGATGGAAGCCAGTTTCTTTTTTTAATCTCCCTTCCTGGGGTCTCAGAGCTCCAGGAGGTGAAACATCCCAGCAGGCTCATAGCTCAGCTGCCCTGGATTAGGAAGTCAGCCCCAGAGGATCAACATCGACTGAAATACCAGAGGAAAATGCTTAAAATAAGGGAATCTGCTTTCAGATGCCTAAAAAAGGCTACTAAAAATAAACTAAGGGGACTGCTCATATCAAACACTCAAGATCCCATCTCTTAAAGTGGTCATGAATATCACAGTGTTTGGGCTAGAGTCTCAGAAGGATTACATTTGGAGCAATAAGGTCAGTGGGAAGAAATTGTTCTGTGCATCCTTATTCCCCAGCCTTCCAATGTGGAAGTATATCCACCAACCACAAACAGAGAAGATTGTTGTATGTGTGGACACGCTGAAGGGCTGCCTCTTTAGTGCTGGCCCCATTGACTTAGACTTTGACTAGTCCGTATTGAGACTAATATTCCTCCTTCCCCCACAAATTGCACTGCCAGCCCATTTGGATGTGGAGCTGCCCCTTAATCTGTTCTCTAGGTGTTCTCTCTTCTCCCACTTCAACCGATGAGGGCCATGTGGTCATTCACATTATAAGAACAGAAGAAAAGCCCTGCAGACTTAGCCCAGCAGACACCAGGCAGGCACCTGGCTCAGCTGCATTTTTTCCATAGGTCAATAGCTGTACAGATTCATACTTGGCAAGTGCTGCGTTCATGTGTTGAGACACGGATGCAACATTTGTATCATTGGACCACTTCACCCCAAGCAAATTTTAAACATGTTTGTTAGCCTGGATAGAAAAAATACATTAAAAAAAGGGTAATGTGAATGGATCCGCAGGCACAAACAATTTTTAGAAAGCCTTCTCATTTCCTCCATGATAGAAATCTGCTTGAGAAGGCATTGGAAAAACTATCCTTTAGGTCTGGTGGTGGAATGCAAGGGATGAGGCTTTGGTGGGAAAGTGCAAAAATTATGCTGTGAAAACAAAACGAGACATGGTTTTTGAGACTTGGGGTGGGCTTCACATAATAAACGCCATCAGTAAGGAGGGTTTCCCCTCTCTCCTCCCCCTTTACCCCCCCCAATTGCCTCAGGGTGTTGGGAGAACCACCGGAATAGCACATGGGGAGAGCAGAGGGGGGTCATGCTGCCCAGCAAGCTGATATGCTTGCACAGACAGAGCAACTGCAACAGTGCAGCACTGAATTCCACCCTAAAGGTAAAGGTAAAGGTACCCCTGACCGTTAGGTGCAGTCGCAGACGACTCTGGGGTTGCATGCTCATCTTGCTCTACAGGTTGAGGGAGCTGGCGTTTGTCCGCAGACAGCTTCCAGGTCATGTGACCAGCATAACTAAGCCACTTCTGGCAAACCAGAGTAAGGCACGGAAACACCGTTTACCTTCCCGCCAAAGCAGTACCTATTTATCTACTTGCACTTTGACGTACTTTCGAACTGCTAGGCTGGCAGGAGCAGGGACCGAGCAACAGGAGCTCACTCAGTCGTGGGGATTCGCCATGCCAACCTTCTGATTGGCAAGCTCTAGGCTCAGTGGTTTAGACCACAGCGCCACCTGCGTCCCTTCGAATTCCACCCTAGGTGTTTGGTATTTCCAAATACAGAGTTCAGCCCTCTTACATACGAGTCCCCATGAAAACTGACACATTTCACGGTAGCATCGCGGAGCCCTACCACACAGGAGTATCAAAATGTTATCTTAGGCCTTTGCAGCAGGAACACTTCTCTTCCAGAGGCCAGATCTTTGCAGAAAAGAAAACCCGAGAGAGTGCACCAAGTTATTGACCTGCGTACACTAGCTTTATCATTTCTTTCTGCTGTGAATTTTGCTAAAACCTAAGCGCTTAGTAGTGGGGTGGGGGAAAACCACCTTTGGAATTAAGAGCTTCTTAGGCTCTCAATTTGGCACTTCAATGCTGGGAGCAGTACTTGAAAAATGAAAGTATCACATTAAATACAGCTTTGCAGATTCTTCCCTTGTGTGGAACACACCACCCTTTCAAACTCACATGAATCCCTCACTACTATCCCTGCCTGTTCTGCAGACCAACAGACTTCCAGGATGGACTGCAGGTGGTTCATGGTGGGGAAATGAACCCAGTGCCCTGTATTTGATGACACACACCCCTCAAACACTCCCCATGTAGTCAGGACTTAAATTTACATCTCCGGGTTTTAAAAGATCTTATTGTATGTACTTGGATGTTCTGTGCTTAAGTTATTGTGGCATACCTCACAGAATGACACATCAAATTAATTGTATCCTTCCTGTGAAAGAAAGGACAAGGATTGCATGCATCTTATTCACCATGTGCTGGAAGCTGTTGTGCTAATGCTGGCATAAATAACCCACACCGAAATGGCAAGCGGTTGAGCTGAGAGAGGGACGGTACTTACACTCAGAATACTGCTGGAGCTGAGCAAACTCTGCCGGACTAAGGGTGATCCAGGTGCCATCGTTCATCTTTCAGGCGAGCTTTGGGGAGGCTGTCTCCCCCCTTAGCAGAGGTCTTCAGGAGGAGCTGCACCTCTAGAACAAGAAATTATTCTGGACCATCGCTCAAGTTTTGCTCTGCAGATGTCTACTGAGTCACTGTTGTTTTTCTACAGCAGAACTCAGATCCTGATCAGGATGAACGCCAATGTGCCTGGTCTCCGCAGAGCCATCTTTATCTCCGCTGTAGCTAGGAGTGCCATCAGAAAATGCTTCCTGGAGAAACGCCAGTGTCTTCAAATCTAGAATTAAAATGTGCAAGTTATAGAACGGCATACATTTCCCCCAAATCTTTTTCTTTCATGCTGGCTTTCAGGGAAACAAAGGCAGAACTGTGCTGACTCAAGCTTATTTAACAAATTGAAAAATGATTTGAGAAAAAGGGGGAAATTTCAGAGCCCCCACAATGAAACAGGCCATTTCCAGTGTGGGGTTGTGGTTGGAGTGTCACACAGGTTTAAAGCCTGGCCACATCCGTATGGTACATTTAAAGCACTATTATACCAGTTTTAACACTCATGGCTGTGAAAAAGAGGGGATGTTCAGGAGAGCCTCTCACATCCCCTTGTTTGCCCAGCTGCTGCACAACAGCCCTGCAGTGGAGTCAGACAAGTCTTATGATCCTGTGGCTGCTAATCACCACTCTCCCACTCACTCTTGCAACCCACGTAGGAGGGGACCAGGAATGCACCAAAGCAATTACTCTTTAAAAATGATCTGAGCCAGAATCCTGGGAGCTGGAGTTTGTTCAGGTTGCTGAGAGTTTAGGAGAGTCCTCCCTATCCCCTCAAACAACAATTCTCAGAGCGGTTTAACAATCAATCCTTCTTGCTAAGGAACTCTGGGAACTGTAGGTCTGTAACGGAAACAGCAGTCTCCTAACAATTCCCAGCACCCTATCATTCCCATGATTCTTTGGGGGAATGAGGTACACCAAACAAATCTCTGAGATTCCAGGGGTTCCAGAAGCTTTGAATGAGGGACAGCAGAAACTGTGGTGTTGTAATGATATATGGTTTATTTACACATATATACAACCTGATGGAGAGGTTCACGGCCCCAACACGCCAAGAAGGTCTTACTTCTCCCTTGGTCAGAGCCTTGGATTACAGCAGAAATCGGGCATGGTTCTGTCTCTCACCTGCTTCTAGCTTCTACTTCACATGCATCAACTCTGCCTTTGTATTTCTAACTACTAGCAAATTGTGGGAGGCGGACCCATCCATTTGTTGTCTAGCACAGAGCCACTTCCTTTGCTACCTTAATGGTCCATACTTAGAGGACCATTAACTCGCCAGGAAGCTAGCCTGGCTATTCCAGGGATTGAATCCATGCTGGATCCAGGAATTAGAAGGGTTTGAGGCATACAGCCTTCAACCCCCCCCCCCAAGGAAACCGTCCTAATAGTATGATGCAGATATCGCTTGGATTAATGTCCTGGATGCCCTTGGACAAATTGTTATTTCTTAGCCTAAGGCTAACCTATCTCACAGGGCTGTCATGTGAGAGATAGAGCGCACAAGGGAACCATGTATGCTACTCTGAGCAACTCAGAGATGGGTGGGATAAAATAAAGTAAGTAAATACAAGCCTTTTGCCAGATTTGATGGACAGTATTGCTAATGTAAAATAGCTCTGCTGTATCCTAATAAATGAGTGAATCTCTCAGCCATGAGCTCAGATGAACCATACAAGGAACTTCAAAGCAGGAACAACTTAGTTCATCTTGATTTGAATATAAGCAGCTGATTACAGTTTCAGAAATGAATGGCAGTTTCCCAAAATACAGGAGGTATCCGATGGTTCGGTAAAGGCAAAGACTGGGCCCTTTTCCTGAAAACAATCAATTGTCTTAGGAAAGCCATTTGGCATTATGCCTCACAATTCATGGAGAACCTGGCAGAATGAGCAGCCACATTCATTCCACCATCCTGTTTAACATTTACACCCCGTGCAAAAGTCAAATCAAGCAAGCAACCCTTTCTGCAACTTTCTAGAAATTGCTGGGTGCCCAGACATTCTAATTACATAGGAGACATTGTAAAAAGCTCTATTAACCTCTAATTTCCCATCTAAATAACACAAACAAAGGGGATTCCTAAACATGTGTGCAATGAGTGACGATCTTTCCAGACACTATGTTGTTTGTGTAGTGACAGCGCAGCCATCTCACTAATTTATTATGTGGTCTAAATAACATCTACCTAGCAAGTTCTGCAGAGAAGCTGCAGGGTCTCCAGTACTAATCAAAACACTAAAACCGGATCCTTGAGAACCGCAATTCTTTCTCTAGTGAGCTCAAATATCGCATGTGAGAGCAAAAGCTTTGTGTAATGCTCTTGGCAGTGAGAAGTCTCTCCACTGGGTACCTAAACCATAAGGCTATGTATACACTATACATTTAAAGCACATTCAGAGCACCTTTCCCCCCTAAAATAATTCTGGGCACTGTAATTTGCTAAAGTTGCTGGGAACTATAACTCTGCGAGGGGAGAAACATGCAAAACCAGGGTAAGAAAGAGAACTGAATGGAGTACACTGGAAACATGACTTATTCCACATGCCTCCATAGCATGATCACCATGTTTTAGTCCGTGCCTGATGTAAATTTGGTGTTTTTCTGTAAAAGTACATGATGGTTGTGAAAAATTGAGGGAATCCATGCCCCGGTCTACGTTCTCTCGGGCATTTAGAATACATGCATGAATCACTATCTGAATGACAGAGGAGGGAAGTTAAATTTAGAAGTTTAAGAATATATAATGCCATAAGAAGAGCCCTGTTGGATCTAGCCGAAAGTTCATCTAGTCTAGCTTCCTGTTCTCACCGTAGGCAACCAGATCCCTATGGGAAGCCCACAAGCACGTCCTGGGTGAAACAGCACTCTTTCGACTTGCGATTCACAGCAACTGGTATTCAAAGGCACACTGCCTCTGACAGGGGAGGTCATCATGTTACAAATGAGAGGAAAGAAGGCTGGATTAACAGGGCTGAACAGTGGTACCTTGGTTTACGAACAGCCCTGTTAACGAACTATTCGGTTTACGTACTCCTCAAAACTGGAAGTAGTGTTTGCGAACTTTACCTCAGTCTATGAACGGAAGCCGAATGGTGGAAGGGCACTGGCGGTGGGAGGCCTCATTAGGGAAAGCGCGCCTCAGTTTAAGAACTGTTTCGGTTTAAGAATGGACTTCAGGAAAGGATTAAGTTCTTAAACCCAGGTATCACTGTATTCAAAAACCACTGACCATTGTTCTAACGAGATTTATCTTGTACATTTGCACTCATAACACATGTCTTTTGAAATCAGGAATCACTGCTTGAATCCTTACCTCCACTCCCACTATCACGGTTGCTGAAAACTATAATGTTTTGCTCAATTTATACAGTATTGTTCTACTCCATGTGGGTTGGTTTTATATATTGTATTATTGCAATGATTCAAGATGTTTTTATAATTGTATTTTCTATTGCTGCCACATGCCCTGGGACCTTATGCAAAGGGCAGGTAAGAGAATTTCTAAATAAATAATTGGCTTTCGCCCATCTGCTGTATACTGTATTCATTTGGTGTATAACAGTCTTTATTGCACTGCCTTCCGAAGGGGTGTTTGTATCAATAAATACAACCTGACCGTAACAGTTTGCTTTTTAAGGTGTTGATCTGGTTGCACTTTTTATAGAATAGCCACAGCTCAAAACTCATCACTCAGCTCCATCTGGTTACATCAGGAGAGGAGAGGTGGCAAGGCCTCCCTTCACCAGCCTGGATGGGAACATTTGGCCCTTTCTCTCCCACAACTGTCTCCATCAGAAGACAACCTGCCTGGCTGCATCAGAGGCCTGACAACAAGGCTCACATACACAAACCCCAACTTGGCTGGGGCCAGCTGCCATTCGGGTCCTCCCCTCCCAGAACTGTTTCTTGCAATGAAACCTTCCACTTGGTCTTCATGTATTATGTGGCTTCACTATTCCACAGGTGGTCATCTTCCTCTTCCCTATCTATTCATTCCTTTTGTTGGCACCATGTCTCATTCCAAGACATTATTTCAAAGTGCAAACTATTTTGAGTTGTTTAAAAGAAAGGTGACATATAAATGTAGCATATTTAGAAATTAGTTGTCTGGATAGGCTGTGGGTGAAGTGTGTGCCGTGGAAAGGTAGGGATGCACTTCATTGGCCTTTAGTCTTCATGCCTGTAGATTTACATGGGTATATACTAGGGGCAAGATGTTCCTGTCCCCCTACACAGAAATTTGCAACTAGAGACACAGGGGAGAGGTTTGAAACATGGACAACTGCAGTGCACATCAAATATATTTTGAAATGGCATCCTCTCCAAACCAGGGGTAGTCAAGTTGGTGCCATTCAAACATTGTTGGGATGAAATTGGACTTCCAATTTCTCATCAGCTCTTGTCAGCAGAGGCAATGACCAGGGATGAAGGGAGTCCAACAACACCTGGAGGGTATTAGGTAGGTGTAAGAGAGACAAAAATATGGACCAAAGATTTTTGTGGGGGTGGATTTCAACTTGAACAACTTTTAAGAGTACCTCCAAGCACCCACACATATGATGTTAGAATTTTCAGCGATCTTATAGATTGGGTTAAGGAACCTCAAGCCCAGGGGTTGAATGTCATCTTCCTGGCCTCTTCACCTTGCTCCCAGGACTCTCCCCAGCCCATGCCCCTCCCAACCCCACTCTCACAAGGCAACCCCTCACTGGCTCTGATCCACGTCTTCCTTGGGTGCTTTTGCCTGACTAGAATGTGTCTGTGAACTGTGATAATGCCTCTTGCTTGACTGGATGAAGGTGTGTGTGTGTGTGTGTGTGTGTGTGTGTGTGTGTGTGTGTGCGCGCGCGCGCTGTCATTTCTCAATGGCCAGAATGTAGCCAAATGTAAAAAGATACACAGCTCTGCTCACTTTTGCCTTTGGCCACACCAGCCAGTGGAAAAGTTCTATTATAGATTCTGACTGACTAAACCAAAGTACAAGATGTGTGGGCTCTCTGCACAGTCAGCAACCCTACATAAGTGGAATACCAGATCACACAAGAGCCTAAAAGGAATAGCTTGGACGAGGAGTGAGAAGTGCTGGTTGAGTCCATCTTGCCCACATCCCTACCAGAGGAGCAAGACCCAGCCCCTGATCTTAAGCCTGGAAATCAAGATCCCAGAACCTCTTGCTCCCTAAGTCCTGCTCATCAGTGCAGAGAACATAAGAGGCAGTAAGTAATAAAAAAGCATCAAAGTGCCAGGCCTCAGACCTGAGGGCAGTACCTTAAGAATCTGCATTCCATGGGGATGGAGAATTTGGAAGTGTACTTAGGTCTGAAGTACTGAAGGATATAAACCATTATCTGGGACTGTTGGAGGAAGTTCCCTCTACCTAGTGATCTGTCCATGGTCCTGCAAATCTTATATCCTGCTCTCTTATTTCTCCAGAACCCATTCTGTATTGGCTGCCTGTGAATATCTGCACAGTAGACTGTCTCTTTCACTGATCTAGATTCTCACCATTGCCCCAGACCAATATTCTGTCTTCTGGGGCATCCATGGACTGTGCTGCTTCAGAACAGGACATTAGGTCTTCAGTATTAGCATGTACACATAAACTTTTCAGCAGAGATACAATTAGGAACTAAAAGCCTCAGAGAAAAATGGTATGCGCATGCACAGGGTGCATCAGCTTCACTCGATGTGGAAACTCTACATTTAATAAGATGGTTCCACAGCAGGTAGCTTTTGTAGAAACAGTGGTACCTTGGTTCTTGAACGGCTTAGATGTCGAACAAATCGGAACCCAAACGCTGCAAACCCAGAAGTAAGTGTTCCGGTTTGTGAATGTTTTTCCAAAGCTGAACATCCGACGTGGCTTCTGCTTGACTGCAGGAAGTTCCTGCAGCCAATCGGAAGCTGCTCCTTGGTTTTTGAATGGTTTCAGGAGTCAAACAGACTTCCGGAACAGATTAAGTTTGAGAACCAAGGTACCACTGTACTTATAATCATCACAGTAGAAGAGGCTGCTGGATAAAGCCAACGGCCCATCTAGTCCAGCAAACTGTTCTCACAATAACCAACTAAATACACAGGAGCATTTTTAAAACCTAAGGGGGGAAAGCAGGAATGCAATCCCTCCATACATCTCTCAAATCTAGACACACACACAAACCCTGCATTTCCAATACCATGTAAGTGTTGAAAGCTGCAACACATGCAGAAATCACCCACCACTTCTCCCAATCCCCCTTTGCCAAAAATAAATGCAAATGATTAAGTAAAAAACAGATATTACAGAAATATAGCTACACTTTGCTCACCATTGCTCTCTCTTAACATTTTTTTTTTAAAAAAACCCTAGCCACTCAAACTAACAACCACTCCCTTCTCCTGGCTAGCTACCAATAATGTGCTTTGAGGTGTGGCCTTCAAGGAAACAATTCCAAGCATGCTTGGACTGCTTTTCAACGCAGCCCTATTAGATCTATACTGAGGAATACAATGGAACAGAATTGGAAGAAGGGGGAACCTTCACTACTCTGGCTGGAAAACTGGCAGCCCCAGAACTCCATTTTTACATGGTTTTTCTGCCCAGGGACACATGGAGGGAACTTCTATGCCATAATTATATTATTGGATTAGGATTGGCCAAGTGCTGCAGAGACCTGATTGGCAAGAGGACAGTGGATTGACAAAAATGTTTGCAGAGTGTCTCTGCATTCAAATAGAGGCATAACATGTGTGGGAGAGGAAGTGTGTGTGACTTTTGAGATTTAGGGGGGAATTAAAAAAACCTGCTTGACATTCTCCTTGCAAAGTCTGTGCTCCATTACAGCAAAGGGGGCACTGCCCTATTAAACTCAATCTACCCTCCTTCAGTCAACGTCCATCTGCCTGCCTTCTTTCTAACAAGCAATCTAGGGGGCGGCACTGCTTGCCAGCTTCCTCCTCTTGTAGAATTCAGCAGGGAGGAGGATGGGCACAAACCTAGAATTAGTTAGCTCTGCCTTTGGCTCCACCTACATTTGGTCTGTGAGTAATGCTTTGGCATCAGCTTCTCTGAGAGATCACTGCTTCTGTATGTAGAATCCACCACACACCCCCAAATTCTGAGGTGAGATGGGTGGCTAGTGGGGGCAGAGCTTCTCTGCGATGGGGCCTGTAATTTGGAATGTCCTCTCCAGGCCTATTAGTCAGACCTCTACATGTTTTATCTTTCAGGCATCAATGTGATTTGTCCAAGCTTTGGGAGGGCTTGTTTCATGAGTTTTTAGCTATAACCAATTGGCACTGGAATCACAGAACCATAGAACTGTAGAGTAACAAAAGTGTTTGAGGTCCTTCCTCAATCTAGGCAACCGTGTGTGCTTGTGTTTGTGTGCATGTGTATGAAAGTACCGTGGCTTCCTGGATTTGATGCTTTTAGAATAAAAGTGTTCCCACTTAAATTTCCCAACTGGCTTCTCCATTTTCACATCATATTCCTTGCAAAAAGTAGACATGAAATGAGAGGAAGTGCTAGAGGGGAGGATACTCATGCTCTCTTCTCCACTGGCATCTTAAAAAGAAATCACACACCCCACCCAATCTTCTCCCCCTGGTCCTGATGCCTGCAATAGAGTTTCCTCACCTTGATAGACTCTTCTCCATTTTTAAAGCTGTGCTGCTACTCTCAGCGAGTTCAGCAACTTCCCCTCCTTTCAGTTGCTGCCTCCTCTGGCTTGCCCACCCACTCCTTTCCCCCAGCTGCAAATCTCCTAGTGCCAGAGTGGGCAGGGGACAAGAGGCTGCTGCTGTTGAGAGAACGATTGCCGGCAGCATTTCTTGCGGCTGAGATGGGAATCCCACTCAGCAACAGCCAGGGATCCAGGGAGCAAAGCTCCAGAGAGAGTAGGAAATGGATTGCGGCTCCGACTTCTGGGGGAGAAAGGGCACCTTTGATCTCCAGCCTGCTAAAATATTTGCAGCGCTTTCCCTCCCTCAGCAATTTCTCAAAGAGAAATCCTGAAGCAGTTACGTTATATAGTCATCTTCCCCTCACCCACAAACAGAGCACTTGGAGGGCGTTTGGACTCTCTGCCTGTTGAGCCCTTGAAAGTCACTCTTGCTATCTAATCTGCACATGCTGTGGGCATTGGAGCAGTTGCACCATGACAAAGCTGCATCAACCCCCCCCCCCCCCCCCCCGTCAGCCGACAGTGATCTTGCTGGACACCCTGAGAGTGCTGCTGGAAGGCGCGGTAAAAAAAAAAAATGGTACAAACTAACTGCATGCACACAGATAAGCCACAAATAGCAGGCAGGTGACCCCGTCAACTACAGGGCATCCGATTTCTGAGAGAATGTTCAATAAGATATCAAGGGAAAATGCCAAAATACTTCCTACTTCGACAGGCCGATAGTGATCTGTGGTCAGCTGCTGCTGCTGAACATGCCTGGTTCGTTGGTCTGCTTTTAAAAAACATTGTTTTAACCTGCAGAATAAGGCCTAAAGTGAGGTTCTTTAAGAAACGGGAGCAAACGACCTTTTGCCATGTTCAGTTTGTGCAATAAAAGCAAACTCCACACTTCTGCTGTTGGGGCATATCTGGGACAGTCATCTTTTAGGGATCAGAAGCAGCACTGATGTTCCAAATATAAAATGCACAACCCACAGGTACAGTCTCATGACTCTCTTTATATTCTCACAACGCACAGCAGTAAGGTTTGAGCATACCTCAAAAAGGGGAGGGGGGAAGCACAGAAAATATTTTCATGCTTTTCCAAAAGTATGCAATAGTTTCCTCTTCTGCACAGCAAACCTAGTCATCAGTCTCAGGTTCTTCCCTGAACTTCCCCTATCTTCCAAGCCTGCCTTAAACTATGACAGAGGGTGGCACTTGGGGGGGGGGAATTGTAGTTGCGCCACTCCTTGGTGTGTGGAGTTCTGCAGGGTGCGATACTCTCACTGACGCTTTTCAACATCTTTATGCGTCCCCTCACCCAGCTTGTCTGGAGTTTTGGGTTGGGCTGCCATCAGTATGCTGATGACACCCAACTCTATCTGTTGATGGATGGCCATCCTGACTCGGCCCCAGACACATTGATCAGATGTTTGGAAGCTGTGGCTGGATGGTTATGTGGGAGCCGGTTGAAGTTAAATCCTTCGAAGACAGAGGTCCTTTGGCTGAGTCAGGATTATATGGGATTGGGGAGGCAACTCCCATCTCTTGTGGGGGCGCAATTAGTGCCAGCACCGTCCGTTAAGAGTTTGGGTGTAATGTTCGACACCTCCCTTTCCATGAAGGCGCAGATTGCAGCTATAACAAAGGCGGCATTTTTCATCTCCACCAAGCTAAGCAGTTGGCTCCTTACCTCTCTCGCTCTGACCTAGCCACTGTGATCCACGTGACGGTCACCTCCAGACTAACTCGCTCTATGTGGGGCTGCCCTTGAGACTGACCCAGAAACTCCAGCGGGTGCAGAAGACCCTTATGGGGTCTTCGCTGCGAGATCACATTCATCCGGTACTATACCAGCTGCACTGGCTCCCGGTGGAGTACAGGATCAGGTTTAAGGTGCTGGTTTTAACCTTCAAAGCCCTATACGGCCTAGGACCCTCGTACCTACGGGACCGCCTCTCCTAGTATGTCCCACGGAGGACCTTACAGTCTTGAAACAAAAATGCCTTGGAGGTCCTGGGCCACAGAGAGGTTAGGCTGGCCTCAACCAGAGCCAGGGCTTTTTCGGCTGTGGCTCCGATCTGGTGGAATGCTCTGTCACAAGAGACTAGGGCCCTGCGGGACTTGACATCTTTCCGCAGGGCCTGCAAGACAGAGCTGTTCCACCAGGCCTTTGGCCAAGGCACAGCCTGACCCCCTCCTTTGGTAATTCTTCACAGAACTCTAGCCCAATGGTTGCCATCAATTTGATTTGAACTGATTTTATAATGAATTGATTTTAGAATGCTGTATTATTTTACTGTTGTTAGCTGCTCTGAGCCCAGCTTTGGTTGGGGAGGGCGGGATATAAATAATTTATTATTATTATTATTATTATTATTATTACTGGGTAGCCTGCAGCTAAAGGTTATAGTATAGACTGGGACTTATTATCAGTGCATGGAATGAATAGGTTCTTATGTTTATGCCCAATAGTTTTGCACCCTGGTAGTAAAGAAACTTTCTCAGCTTACATAAAAGACAATAAAAAAGCAAGAACAGCCTTGAACTGCAAGCAATAGGGTGGAAGACAAAAGGAAGTACTTCCTTAAACACTGCACATCAGGGGTCCAGAAATTTTTTGGGTTGGCAGATCAGATTGTTTTCTCTCCAAATCTGCCAGGTGAGTGGGCCTGCTCAGTCACTTTTGTTCATGAAGATTTTGTGTGTGTTGTGAGCCTTCACGAGGAGTACCCAGGATTGGGGGAACAGAGCCTTTTGCTCAGAGTTGTGGCCAGAGGAGCAGCACACTTGAGTTTTCCATCTTGTTTCTGCAGAAGTGAATCAGTGACAGAGGGCATTGATATAGCAGCTGGGCATTTGGGGAGGGGGAAACATCAGCTGAAACAAGCTATAGTTTATTTGGGCATCTGCAAGAACAATCCTTGCTCATTGGACAAACTGTGGTTTGATCAAACTCTGGCTCAGCATTACACTGAAATGTAGCCTTGCAGCTCTCTAGTGCTGCTTCTGGTAGCTTAGCTTGGTGGAGCTGGTTGGGTTTTTTTTTATTAGTATTCCTTCTGCCCAGAGCACTTATGATCACAGGCTCTTCTCTTAGTGTTTCGCTGATGGCTGGCTGAGCCACAAAGCATAATGTTTTTGACATAGACCAGAAACAGAAGCTCTGGTGCTCAAGACCATAGACTACTAGAAAGCATTTCCTCTTGATAAGCCGACTCTTTGCTGCCAGCATTCTTCTCAGGCACCCGTGACGTAACATGGAAGGCAGCCTTTCTGGGTACAGCAGATGAGCAGGCAACCAGTGGGAAATCCCCCGAGGCTAGGCTATTTTGGAAATGTTTTGATTATAGATTCAGTTTCTCAGCCTGGTCACGATTATGCAGGATGGCAGCATTTATATAGCAGGGATTTTCCTCACCAAGAGAAAGGGTTGTGGGATCCCAGCAGGAAGCAAACAGCTCCCTGCCTGCTCTAGTTCCTTTCAAATAACAAGAGTGTTGCAATGGCCCCGGCTGTGGAGGAGGGAATCAAGGCAATTCTGTGGAGGAGTTCATGCAACTCTGCTTTAAGTCTTTCGGCCCAGTCAGCCATAATGCACATCAGCTGAATTTTGCATGATGCTCCAAAATCCTTTTCCGGTACCAGTAATTCGATCTCCTGTCTACACATGAGAGGTGGAGGGGGTAACCTTGCTGTGTTGGAATTCATTTTCCATTTCAGCAAGAAGGCAGTCTGCAGTCTCCAAAGGTTTAAAACAGGGGTTACATTCCTTTCTGGGAAATCTTTCTTTGAGAGGGGAGGCACAGGACAGACCTACCAGTGGTTGGTGGGGCCAGGGGCAAAAGTGGGTAGAGAAACAAATGTAAACACTACCTTTGTCCAGTAGCCCAGTTTATACACCCCCATTCTCTGTATCCTCCATCTAGACAAGAATAATTATTAAAGGGCACATTCCAGACAGGCAAAAACACTTGGGGGAGGGGGCAAGCAGGGACAGTGAAGGGTATGGCTGAGGGGGTGCCCTGAGGGCCAAATAGAGAGGCATGGAGGGCTGCATTCAGCCGCTGGGTTCTATGTTCTCTTGATAAAAGAAGTAAAGGTAAAGGTAAAGGACTCCTGGACAGTTAAGTCCAGTCAAAGGTGGGTATGGGGTGAGGCACTCATCTCGCTTCAGGCCGGGGGAGCCAGCGTTTGTCCACAGACAGTTTTCCGGGTCATGTGGCCAGCATGACTAAACTGCTTCTGGCGCAACAGGACACCGTGACAAGTGCCAGAGCTCACAGAAATGCCGCTTACCTTCCCGCCACAGTGGTACCTATTTATCTACTTGCACTAGTGTGCTTTCAAATTGCTAGGTTGGCAGAAATAAAACTGAATAAGGTTAAGCAAGAAACAGATGAACTCTGACATCCTTTGATGATTCTGTCTTCCCCTGTCAATATCACTTACTGAAAATCTTTTCTATTACCTATCAGTTCTACACCTAAGGTGATCTGCTGCAACTTAAGGTGCTGTATCTGTGACATTATTCCTCCTTTGCAGGAGATATTGTAAACTGCCTTGTGGTCTTTGGATTAAGGTTGGTATATAAATTTAATAAACAAACCAACAAATGTTGGGATTAAAAAACCATTGAACTGATAAACTCTCTTTCCCTGGTGCCCTACTTTCTACTCACCATTTGGAAGTGTCTATCCTGGTACAACTCCTGCACAAACATCAAGAGTCTCTCACAGAGACCTTTCAGAGGAGGAATTATGCTGGTTTTACCACAGCAGACTTAACACAGAGTTTTGTGGTATCTTGGTTTGTTTCCATCACCAATGCCAACCTGTCCCTGAGCAACCACCACAGCAAACTCCATTGTGTTCACCACCTCCCAGACATGATTGCAATTCATTTTGTCCCTGCTAATCCAGTGCCTCTGGCTAGCAAAATAGCTCACCTCCTCTTTTGACTTCGCTGGGCACTCAATCACGTTATCACAGATGAATGCACACGGTCCCTATTATGGTTCTGGCAAGCCTGTTGACACTGTTACAAATCAAGGGCCAACTCTCTTCCATCTATCGTCTCCGCATAAATGGGCAGACAGAACAGATGATCCAAATACTGGTACACCACCTCTGCAGTTGGTATAGGAAATGAGTTGCCAGCAGAAATGGCCAAGATCAGGGCCCAGGAGCACATTTGCAAACTATAGACACTATTGCAGACATCACAACCAAGCACACACCAAAATCTATTATACTGGCTACAATAGACTCTTTCTTTAAAGACTAATTTCATGCCAGGGGTGGGGGAAGAAGACCCTATGGGTGCCAGTGAAAGTATTGGTTGGTGCAAATGCACTCATGCTGGTCCACAGTAACATCTGCCATGCTTCCATCAAACACAATTGTTCCTACCCTAACGTTCTTGTTCTTTCCTATCTACACTTTGCAGAAGCTGCACTATGTCCCTGCAGACTCAAACTACCTCTACACTAAAATAGTTCTGGAATGAGCTCCACTATCAGCTAGATATCCCCAAGACAACTACAAGAATCACTCCAGGGGAGGAAGGGTTGGCTGTACTAGGTCCACCTAAAGACTCAATGACCTTCCGTCAGCCCAGAGAGCCATCATATTGCCCCATGCTCTGTTGCTGAATGGAGTGAGCGGAGCTGCTATACTCTAGCTAAGCTCCTCAAGATCATTCCTGCTGCACTCCACTCTCACGTCTCCCTGCTGAAATGGAGAATCCCTCTGCCAGGGCCCCCAATCTCCTCCTTCACATCATACACAGAAAGAAAGAAAGAAAGAAAGAAAGAAAGAAAGAAAGAAAGAAAGAAAGAAAGAAAAATTCACAGATCCTGGATTCTCCACTGACACAAAAGAACAATCTTGATGGCAGGTGTGTGGACTGTGCACAGTAAATGAGAAGCAAAGGCATCTATATTCTCCAAATATAGCTCTGGTATTCTCTCAGTGCCAGGGAAAGGGAGCTGATGAGCAGCTCTCAAAGAAATCCACAGCTTTCCCAGGGCTTCCAAGATAAACCTTTTGTTCTCCAGAGGGACACAAATTTGGAAGAGCTAAGGCTGGAGACTTTGGTGTTTAGGACCCCACTTACACCTGGCATTCTTTTTGCTGGCCGTATCAAAGTGAAGAGGGCCTCCTGCAGCCCTGCTCTTTGCACAAAGAGACAAACCAGGTCCCTTTCAAAAATTGTGTCTGTAGCTGCCCCGAGAACAGTCAGTGTTCAGGCTCTGACGTCAGAGAGGAAGGTGTGAAGCTGGAGTCTGGGCTTCCCCTCTTAACTAAATTTAGGATTGCCCAATCAATTCCTGCATGAAGTATCCCAGGCAATTGCAGGATAATTTTATTTGAAAGCATTTTGTGCATACTGATGTCAATACCACCAGCGCTTGGAGGAGAAAGCGTACATTTAACCAGCAGCTTCTCCTTCCAATTTCTGCCATTCCTTCATATTACTTTTTACCACCCAGAATGACACGGCTCCCAGCCCCCACACCTTCAGAACCATTAGTATATCATTAAATCAAAGGGAGGGTTATCCTTTTAGAACCATCCACCCCAATGAGAATCAAATGCCAGCACACAATATGCATTCTGGAAAAGTAAAGGCATAGAGTTTGATATTAAAAAAAACAGTTCTTTGTATTTATGTAAGGCCCTCCAGACAGAGTGTGTGGGGTTGTGGGGTTTTTTTGGTTTTTTTTTTTTTTGCAATTGTATTCTGCAACATGTTCAGCAAATAAAAGCAAAATTCAGTGCAAAGAAGGAGCACCATGAATTACTGCTGCTGGATCAGGGGGGATACAAATACTAGGATAAGTACACTCACTTCATCTTCCTGCCATGGAGATCCTTGTCCATTTCTCTTTTTTTGAGACTAGATAAACCCTCGGTTTCTTTCACTCAGCCCATGTGCTTACAGGGTCATCTGCACAAAGCCTGCTACAGATTAGTATAAATGGATTAAGTAGCAGATTGAATTAGATTCCAGCCCCACCTTGACTTGCAAATGCTGAAGAACTAAATGCATCTAACTTGCTTCAGCTGTTCACACAGCTGCTTCTAAAATGACCAAGCTACATGTTACAACTGGCTGGCTGTATCTTGTTGGGAGGTTTTTGTTTCTTTGTTTTTAAATCAAAACCAGCCTCTAGAATGGTGGGAAGGGTAAAAAAAACCTGTGCAAGACTTTTGCTTCCTGACATTTTTTGACTGCGGGGAGGAAAGATACAGGTCCTGCTATCTTTCTTGTATGACACATTGTAAATCTTTGATTTAGTCTGAAGTGCAAGAAAACTGCCTTTGATGGAGGAAAAAATCCACCAGGTTCATTAGATTGCCAGCTATTCCTAAATGTATTCCTTTTCCTATGAAGGAAGATGGTAGTGACTGTAGCTGTTTTCTTAGACCTTCATCTCTACAATGAGGCAAGGAGTTGTCATTTCTAATTAACAGTGCAACAATGGAGCATTCCCCTTGATTTTCCATCCGCTCCCAGCACAACAGTCCTTCACACTGTGATTGATAATACACAGTGAATTGGGAAGCTAATATGGACAAATTAGAAAGAGAATGTGCTGCTCCATATGCTGGAATAACAAGATCCCACCCCCCACAATTTTTCCTATTCATGCTGCTTTTGACTGGGAATTGTCTTAGTTACATTCTGGTGGTGTTAGAGTAGCTTCACCCTGAACCAGTTATCTTTCTAAACAGGATACTCTTGCATAAACCAGAGCCAATCTCACATAGTGGTTAGAGTTTTGAAATCAGGCTACATGCACGCTAACCTGTAGTAGTTTTCCTCTATGATTGTTCATGCTCATCCCCTGCTTTTAAGCTAGATTGATTCTAGATCCTGACATTCACAAGGGCAGGTGGTTACATGATACATACTTGAAAACCTTCCTCTTGTTTAGGTTATCCGCACCTTTTCCTTCCTGCGCATGCTCCTGAAGTAGAAAGGAAGTAACGATTGCATTCTTGGTATACACCCACCCACAATGTCACTGGGCAGGTGTGGATACATCTGGTATTGAAAACATCTGTTTTCAAAAGGACACACTGTGAGATAATGCAGACTCTTTTTGCAGTGAGCTATTCTCTTTGGAATGAAACCAGTTTCTCGGGAAGCACTTTTCGGGGGCAAAAATATGCAAATAATCTAGATAGCATGTGGTATGGTGTACATGGAACATAGGTAAAGGTAAAGGTACCCCTGACCATTAGGTCCAGTCGCGGACGACTCTGGGGTTGCGGTGCTCATCTCGCTTTATTGGCCGAGGGAGCCGGCATACAGCTTCCGGGTCATGTGGCCAGTATGACTAAGCCGCTTCTGGAGAACCAGAGCAGCGCACGGAAACACTGTTTACCTTCCCACCAGAACGGTGATCTCTGATATATCTAACCCGGGAAAAAGAGGGTAGTTGTTACAGCAGCAAGTTTTGAAAGGCAAAATAAAAATCCACATACCCAGTCGCAGGATCTGTGTGCTAATAGCAGAATCAGAAAGGTCCAGCTTGACTTTGATACCACGGTGAGACTGGAAATTGAACAACAATACAAAGAGAAATTTAATATGAGCATGTTTTGGTAACAAGATGTAGAATAAGTAAAAGTATAGTCATGCTGCTTCTCCTTTTACAACACCGCAAAAATATGGCTCTTTGCCCCTCCATTGGCTCAACAAAAACTCTGCTCCACACCTTTGCTTTGACTACTGCAGCCTGCTCTTATCTAGGCCCACTCACCTCTGTCAAAATAGAACTTAGAAGTCCAAATCACTCGTGTCCTCATGTTGATTTGATCACATCAGATCTCTCCTTAAATACCCACATTGGCTTCCAATCCAATGCACAAATTATTTGTCTTTACAGTGAAAGCCCCCTCTGCTCTTATATCCCAACGCAGTAATATTCATCATGGCTACAAATTAGTTCTGACTACCCTGAATATTGACATGATGTAACATGGTTGTGACTTTCAATGTGCAATGAGAGTGATGTCTTTGGCCTACAGCATGCAAGCCTTCATCCTTCTGCGTAAGTCTCTTTCCAGGGAATAAAGGAGCAGTGGTCCCCCATCACTGGTCCTGCCCCCCAAGGCTGTACAGCTCCAAAGTCCATTCCCCTAATATCAACAAACTGAGAATAGCTAACTAAGAAGAGCATAGACCTTTTCTCAGGTGCAGACCTCTACAACCAGAGGTTTCCCCTTCTCTGACATCCACGCGCAACTCTTAGATATGGGGGCAGCAGGGAGTCAATGCCAGGGAGCAGGTGGCCCCACTTTTCCTGTAATCATATGAATCCCCTTCATGAGATTAATGAATGAAGGGGCCTGTAATCTCTCTTTCTTCCTATCAGAAAACTGCTATGTCTAACAAAATTGGGAAAACTGCAAAAACAAAATGGGATCTACCAGCTGCTCAGTACTGTTACACATTCTTTATACTAATTGTAGGATAGGAATCTGTGACAAAGTCTTGTAGGTACATTTGGTACAAGATCAGGAATGTTCGGGGGTGGGGGGGAGAAATGTATTTGCAATCTCACCAAATATTGAAGGAACATTATGTAGTTCCTTGTCAACATCCATGCTATCAAATATTATTACACTGTTTTCTCAAAAAGTATCTGGGCAGAAGAAAATCAAAAAGGGACAATTGGATCGGATTTGCCAGAGTAGCACATGGCACTACCAAAGAATTGTGCAATGCCTTCCACATTCTCTGAATTCATTCTTTCTATTAGGTCTATGAAAAATGTTGCAAGCATTTTATTATTACTATTATTTGCATATGAAATCTCAGAAAGTAATTATAAATTATCATCAAAAATGTATAATATATTGTTGGAATGGGAGACGAAGGATGAAGAGGTCAAATGTGTAAGGATAAAATGAGCAAAAGATGTGGGACATAATATATAGATGGCATACTGGGAAAGATTATGGAGAAATGATATAAAATTCATGGCATGTACGGCACTTAAGGAGAACTATATGAAAATGATGTATAGATGGTATTTAACACCGGTTAAACTATCAAAAATGTACAAAACAAAAGATAATAAGTGTTGGAAATGTAAAGAGGCAGAAGGTACATTTTACCATATGTGGTAGCAATGTAAGGTTATAAAAAAGCTTTTGGGAAATGATCTATAACGAATTGAAAAAAATGTTAAAAATAACCTTTGTTAAAAAACCGGAAGCTTTCTTAATAGGTATAATTGGAACGGATATACTGAAAGAATATAAAAGTTTATGTACGCAACAACAGCCGCACGGACATTGATAGCCCAACGTTGGAAAGAAGAAGAAGTCCCAACTAAAGAAGATTGGCAATGAAGAGGACAACAACAAATATAAAAAAGAATGGGAAATGTTTATTGCATATTTACAAAAGCACTGTAAAGAAGTTAATACAATAGCAGGGTTTTTAAAAAACACTTGTAATATTAATGACCAGGGCCATGTTGCCTGGTGTTGATAGGAGTTTTACTCCTAAACATCTAGAGGGCACCAAGTTGGGGAAGGCAACCTGCAGAATAGCACTCATTAATCCACTTTGGGGGATGGAATTTGTTGCGGCTTTGCTCAAGAGCTCGATCACGTTCTGTTAAAAGGAATATCTATCTCTCCTTGATATTGGAATGTCTGCTGCCCTCAGACTTGGAGTTGTTTGCAGTATTCCAAATATGAGAGTGTCAGGTTTGCTGTTCTCAGCCAATATGAAGAAAAATGGCATGGTAAAATGGATAGCTGATAGATACAAATCCCAGCCAGGCTCACACACTGCTCTGTGTAGGAGGATGTAATAGCAAGATCTCTCAGTTCTTCCCCTGCAAATTATTTGTATTCTATTATCACACCCTTGGATATATTTGAAATGCACCAGGAATGGAAAAACACATAATTTATCGAATTCACTGTTGTAGGATATGTTGATGGCCAATAGATTAGGTGGCTTTTAAAAAAAGAGTTACTGTATACAAATTCCTGGAGGAGATGGTCTATTCATAATCAGGGTTAGCTCCAGGTTTGTGGGGGTCATTGGGAACAGGATATCCATGGGCCCCTTGTCGTGTCCCCCCCCCCGTTCCACCTTCAAATCGCAGCTCTCCCTCTTGAGCACACAGGTTTAAACTAAAACAGATATTGACCAACACGGCAATCCTTTATCATCAAAGGAAAGGACAAATGTTAGCATTTCACTAGTTGCCTTTTTAATTATTATTATTTTTACCCAATAATATAACTTAGAGATAAATTATGTACACTTACCTGGGAGTAAGTCCCTGTGAACTCATTGGGGCTTACTTCTGAGTAGACATTTACAAACATAGGATTTTATTGTCAGAGGCAGTTAGTACAAAAGAGACATATGATTTGGAGGTACAGAACTGAATATATCTTATAAAAAGTAAACAACCTGAATAAATGTTATACCCTTTCCTGAAATTAGAAACGTAGTCTCATTGATGCACTTCAAATAAGGATAAAATATGTTTGTCTGACAGTGCATTCCTGTTAAGAGGCAAAACTTAATCTCAAATCTCATACACATCCCCATTTGACTCAATAAGGCTTACTTCTGAGCAGATGTATATAGAATTGCATTCTACATTTTTCAGTATTTCAGAGACTGCACTTCTAAACATTAAGGTTATACTACTAACAACTAACATGTTTATTGTGGGCATTTTGCATTTAAAGGTGAACCTACCTAATCTGCATTTTCTGAAACAATACAAGAACCAAACTACAGCCGCTATTCAAAATTCACACATCTTTGAATTTTGCAGTATAGCTCTCCAGTCAAGTAATGCTCACAAAAATGCATATACCAAGGTAAAGTGTCCATAAAAATGCATATGTTTGTGAAAATAACATTAAACAACACATTGTCTTGTGGGAAATGTGTATATATTAGGAGAAATTGCATGGAAATGGATATTAGGATAAATTTGCACTGAGATGCCAGTGCTTTTTCATGAGAATATTTTTTTAAAAAATTGCAAACTTAGATAGAAATGTGGAGAACTGATCTTAATATTGGAAACATAAGAAACTGAGAAAAACCCAACCTGGCAGATTGGCCCATCCTGACTTAGGCCACATTAGTTGTCAAACTCTAACCTGGGGCAGGAGTACCTGGGGCCCTCCAGATTTTGCTGGACTACAAGCCCCACATTCTCTGACCACTGACCATTCTGGATGGGGATGATGAGAGTCCAACAATATATGGACAGCCACCAGATCTCCATCCCCTGTTCTAGACCATTAGATTCTGGGACTGAGGGAAGCAGTCTGGCTGGCTAAGGATGTCAGGGGAGGAGTGGTCAACACAGACAGAAGGGAAGTTCGAGAGCAGGAAAGTGAGAACCAGAGGGGCCATAGGCAGGTGCATAGTTCTGTTCAAAGCTGCCCAGAGCAGCAAGGACCAAGCAGGAAGCTCTAAGGCCACATGGCAGATTAAGATGGGCCATTGGTCTCATCTGACCAGAGCCCAGGCAGCATTGGCTGGCAGGGCGGAGCAGGTTGGGGCAGCGCCGCTTACCTGGTTTTCCACTGCAGTAATCACTGCCATAAACCAAGAGGAAGAGAAGGAGTGTCATAGTGTTGGGTAGGCTGGTGTGGTGCTGGTGCAGTGACGAAGCCAATTTGACTCTCAATAACACTGCGCCTGCATCACACCAACCTCCCCACCTTTATGCCCCACCTCCCTGGCAGCAACTGCTGGGTTGGGAAGGCAGAGGAGCAACGATGCCCCCCCTGTCAGCTCCTTCTGGGTTCAAGCATCATTGATCTTGGCCCAGTAAAAAAAGAGCATCAGTTCAATCCCATCTCAATCTCATGAGTCATGAAAGAAAAGTTTCTATTTTAATCCGGAAATCACATTTTCTACATTTCTGAAATTACACTACGGCCACACTGGGAGTTTCTGCTATGCCCCCAAATACCCCTCCTCTATTTTTAACATAACTTCCAGCCTGAGGTAAGAGGCTCATAAAGCTTGCTATTCTGTCATTTGGGGGGGGGGGGTTGGCACTAATAAAGGTACTGTGCTTTTACTGTTTTAATTCCCCCTCCCTCCATCCTAAGGGACCAATGCAGCTGCAAACATTTTATAAACAGACCAATTCAGGAAGAAAGCTTTGTTTTTCTGGTCTTTTCCTTTGCAAAATCATGAATTATCTTCCAAAGTTAATTTTTCACACTGCGTGGAGATAATAGCCAGATGGCTTAGCTGTTCTCATCTCATAGAAGAATGTCTGCGGTTGGTCTGAAATCAGGTAGCTGTTGGTGACTGAAAAGCCACCAACATAAGCCAGCGGGAAGCAAGTTCAAATTTTTGCTTAGCTATGACTGCTCCGTATGTCAAGGAGAGCACCTCAGAGTCAGTTCTTCACTCGTAACGTGGGGATGACCTGTGCCTTAAAGGCTGTTATGGGAGTGAATGTGATAGTGACTTTGAAAGTACACTTGTACAACAGAAAATGCTATGCAAATTATAATAATGGCCAAGGCTTCATTCAGTTGATGCCCTCATAGGAATAAGGCTGCTCAATTTCTTCCTCATAAAATGCAAACGGAAGGGAACCCAAACACTTTAAGCATCTGAGGAGATACCAGCAGAGAATAAGTGGGTGCTGCTCAAATGGCCCCAGAAAGACAATTCAGAGTTAAGCATTTTTAAATCCAATTGATTTTTCTGAGAGAGTTAAGGATGTGCTTAAACATTTTCCACTAAAATCAATGGAACGTAAACGTGCTTAACATTAACTGGACTAAGTCCCATTAATTTCAGTGGAAATATTGAACTACATGCCTAACTTTCTCATGGAAAGCAATAGGGTTAAAATTTGGCAAAAAAAAAAAGGTTTTATTTGCCTGCTAAGTTGAGGCCAATTAGGATACCTACTTCACATGCTGAAGATTTTAGCAAACATTGGAAATAGAGCCATTTTGATTAGTTTTGCTAATTGCCAAGTTCCATTAAGCCAGTGGAGGGTGGGTGGGGATGACGCAATTCCTGGACTAAAATCATAGATTGCCATCTCCCTCGAAAGAAAAGGTGTAATTTGCTTCTGTTAATTTTGTTAGATATGTAAATTTTAAATGGCACATTGCCCAACACCAGTGCTTGCCTAAAAATAGCCTGTAAAAATATCAGTCAGCTTGGAGATGGGAGCATCATATTAGACCACCATTCATTTGGCTTTCTGAAGGCGCTGTTTCTGGGCAGATTGAAACTTGCCACCTCCAAACCCAGGTTGGGTTGTGCCATCCCTAGTAAAGAATGTTGATGACAATTCCAGAACACTTTTGATGTGGCTCTGTACTGCAGTTCCTGAATCTACAAGCATGTGTTTGCTTCCAGTAATGGGAGGGACAGCAGGCTTGTTTAGCACTAGAACCCACGGTTTGCATACACAAAGCTCCATGTTCAGTTCCCAGGAGGTTTGCTTATGAAGGTATTTGGGTAGCATCGTAACCTGGTTAGGAAAGTTCACTGCTGTTTGTCAGAGCAGACAGTGCTTAATGGCCATATTAGCTGGGCCCATTCTATGGCCTTCACTGGAGTATAAAAATGTGCCAGTATTTGCCATGGATTGTGTGGTTTGAGCTGCATATTGAAAGTGTGGATTCTTAGTTGTGAAAACTTTCAGTTTCACAAGAACTGATGGGACTATGTGTTGAGTGGATCATCTACCAGATGGTGAAATGATACTGTGGCAATTTAACTGACATGCTCAACTTGCAGTTCAACATACATTAGCCCCAAAGCACCTGACATTAGCAGATTTAAATAAGCAGTTTGGTCTAAGTGCCAAACTGGGTGCAAGATGAAACTACATAATCACCACATGCTAAATTTAGTTTGGATCTAATCAACTTGACCACAACAATGCATCATGTTAATTGCCCCTTGGATGATGTTCTGCTTACACACAAGTACAGACCCAATGCATGTTGATAAATATCAAATCTCTGTGCTCCACTGTACCCTGTTTACCTGCCCCTCACCTGTTGCAGACATTGTTAGGACTGTAAGAGTAATTTGGAATGGGGTTGGTAGGTAGGAAACCATAGTATCATTCCTGGTTAAACAAATACCTCCTTTGTAAGGCAGTGCCAGATACAGCAGAGCCACAGCTCCTGCACCTTTAATAGCTGTGGAGAAGAGAGTATTTCATCAGGCAGTTGCTTGTCAAAAGTGCTCTGTCCTCTTTTGCATCTGACTACTCTCCTTCTGTCCCATAATGGGATTGTATAGAATATGACTTGCAAAAGCCCACCTTGCAGATGTGGCTTTAGTAAACAAAACAGGATCAGATTTTCAGCCAGCTTGAAACTATGCCGCTTTTGCATTGCAAAACAGCAGTGGCAAAACTTCATGTGAACAGGTGAAGCTCCAGGACCCTAGCAGCTTAAGGAAGATTCTCATTTTTATATGTCTTAGCAAACCAGTGAGAAAAAAATGTGTGTGGAAGGAAGCCCACATCTCCTATCTCTCTAAACCAGAAGCTGTATTTAATCTCTGGAGAGCAAAGTTTCCCCTGGGAGGGGGCTGCTCTTGTTTCTTCTACCCACCTTCCATCATTCTTTCACAACAGCCTTCCTTCCAGCCCAGTTAACGGACGCTCATTTCCTTCCTAACTAGCTCCGACAGCAGGCACCGTGTCTGTATGTTAATGGCATCAAGTGCCCAGTGTCTTTTTACATTGCACTAGACCCAACAGACTATTAAACTGCAGCTGAATTAAAGACGAACCTCACAGACATCCTGCTGCAGTCTTCAAGCTACGTCCTCCTTTCAGTTCTACTGCAGACCAACTCCCCACACTCTAAGACACCAGCCAGAGCTTCGCTATTTGTCTGCAACATGGGCTCCAGTGAAATAAACATGCATCAGCTACAAGCACACACACACATACACACACGTGCACAGCTAAGCTGACTGCAATTCTCTGCTATTCAAAGTGTTTTTCAGCCTTACCGTTCAAGTTGCCAGAAGCTTGCTTTCCTTTCCTCCCTTCCTTTTCTTCCTTTTTACTTAGGAGGACAACCAAATAAACAGAGCAGATGGCTTTGAATGCCCAAGCCTGTCATCTGTAGCCTTGGCCCTTATAATCCAGGAGGCTTAGCTGGCTGGCTGGCTTCTTGGGCGTCAAGAAATGCAGGCAAGCATAGGGGGCAAGGAGTGCTTGGGAGCAATGTCTGTTTTCTTCTTCCAGGCTGCTTGCTGTGCTGTTGTGGATAGAGCTTGTCTTTGCTGGCAACTGCTGTCTCTCTTGGTCTGAGTGCTTCCCCACTCAGCCTGACAGCTCTAGCTACCACTTTTAAGGTGGCTCCCAATCCCTAGCTGCAATATTTTCTGTCTGCCAAAAAAAACAACACAGGTTTGCACCTAAGCTGTACCTCCTGGATCCTTCAGGCAACACGCTGGCTCTATCTTCTCAGCAGGAACGGAAAAGAGTTCCCCCACCCAGCCACGACTGCAGAGAATGAGCTGGGGAAACATCCATCCTCTTCGACGATTCTCTCTCTCTCTTTTTGTTACTTCATCGTGTGCTGAAATGTTTTGCTTGCTAAGGCTAAGCAGGAGTGAGTCTGTTTACACACAGCAAGAATTCTATAAGACACCCACGGAAAGCCTTGGTGGAGTGTTGTCCCCACCTCCTAAGCACTCCCTTAAATTCATAATGCACATTGAATTGCCTCCCCATTTCTAGTTAATTCACTTCAGTTTGTCATTAGATTTCATCTGGACTTGTGCAAATGCTAAGTGGGAGAACCCCCAGGCTGAGATGTCAAGGCCAGATCGCCAGCAGGGATTTAGAGCACAGCTAAGCTCATTCAGGCTGGTTTGGAGGGTAGCCCTCTCTCTTTTTTTCTTGGTGCCTGGAAACCGAATTCTGAACGCTGGCCTCCTGTAGCATCCACATGGAGAACGTTGCTGGCTGACAGTCCAGTGTTCTCTATCCTTGCTTAATCATCAATCATCATCATCATCATCATCATTCCACTTCAAACCTAATTAAGTACCCTGACTTCCTATTGAGGAACACTGTGAACTGTATTTTCATGGAATTCCAGCACCCTAACACCACTACAATGTTCAGGATTGTTTGGAGGAAGTTATGCTTGTTAAATTGGATCAAGACTCATTCGAAAGCAGTTTCTGTTCCCAGTGCATATGGGTCTGCATTTGCTCTGCTTCAGCCCTTCCAATATCTATATCCACTCCCATTATGGGCAGAACTTGGCCATTTCTCTTCAAGGGTGATGTGCAAGTTCCTCCTTTGCTTGATGCCTAGAGGCTTGGAAATACGATGTGTGGTTTGCGCATCCTCTGTCACTGTCAATACCTGACTCTCTCTTTTTTGGCAGATACTTCAAGTTTTGTGCTAGAGTGCAGAACAAAGAGGAACAGAAAGCTTCCTTGTGGATGAACCTTGCTGAAGAATCTCACTCCCTCACCTTGGGACACAGAGATGCCTGCCCCATGACTGACCACACCCATCCCTTGTTAAATATCTGTGTCGCTCCTGTAAAAAGTCCTCAGAGATCCACAAGTAGTGCGAATTGGTATTCGGAGCATGCTTGTTTTGATGCATGTCCACAGATTGTTAACCATGTCACACGGCTGTCTGACTCCCCTGCTAAGAGGCTTTACTTATTCTGGTTGCACAATCAAGATGTAACCTCACCTAGGTGGGTGAGGTTACTGCCAGTCAATTGATGGGCTCTTTTTAGAGAGAGCAGGCAACTGAATTTGACAAACAGCAGTAACTGCACCTTCTTTTTCCTGTTCTAATTACATCTATACAGATTTCAGCAAAAGAATAGTAAGACCTTGTCAGTATCAACGATCTAGTCAGTGTCTCCTTGTGGCATCTGTGTAAAACATGTATGACCTACATTATCTTTAGGGCTGTAACCCAGTTGAAGGAAACTTGGTTAACTGCATATGAGAAAAACAATAGTTTTAAGGGGCAAATCATGCTTTTCAGCTGCAATCCTGACCACTTCCCTGGGCATAAACCCCACTGAATTCAGTAGGACTTACTTCTGAGTAGCCATCCGTTCAATGGTGAACATTTGTCACAACAGGCAGAACACACACTGCATTTTCTCTTAAGCGTGACACCTGCAGTTGTTGTTTTTTTGCCCGCGTGCGCACACACTGTATGTATTTTTGACAAACTGACTGATTAATCAGAGGCACACTTTTAGCTGATGAAAATGTTTTAACTGATGGATGTGACTGGTTATTCAACTAATATTGCTGCCCTAAGGATCTTTACAGAAATCCTCTGGCAAGTAGGGTTAGCCTTGTTTATGGTGCTGAAAATTTGTACTGGTGTGAAGCATGAGGAGATCATTTTGTTCCAACTTGCTGTGCTGCAACAAAAACATGTGAAATGCCACATGTCTAGACTTAGAGCTGCATGTTGATCAAGGAGACCTTCTGGTATTGAAGCTGGGCTGGGGGAAAACAGTTCAAAGCAGCTGTGAGGGGCAGGGTGACTTTGGTTCTCACACCAGCCTGCTCATTTTGATCAAAGTGAGACTCCACAACCCCTGCTTCGCAGCTGGATGGCTAATCATGTGCTTAGCAGACATGTGCATACAACCAGTTTGCCCCCCTTAACTTCTCAGGATTGTCGTGAAGATGATCAAAATTCTTAGTAAATTAAGAGGGCAAAATAAAACATAAGCCCGTGGGAACAGTTGCCATAATAAACTCAACATATTGGACTGGTGTATCATTTCTGAGTTAAGCATTTTAGGGCATTGCCAAGACCAGGATGCTTTTCCCACCTTCACAATGGAAACTTCACTAGTGGCCAGTGAGTCTGATTTCCCTGAGAGAGTTAAGGATGTGCTTAAACATTTTCCACTAAAATCAATGGAACGTAAACGTGCTTAACATTAACTGGACTAAGTCCCATTAATTTCAGTGGAAATATTGAACTACATGCCTAACTTTCTCATGGAAAGCAATAGGGTTAAAATTTGGCAAAAAAGGCTTTTATTTGCCTGCTAAGTTGAGGCCAATTAGGATACCTACTTCACATGCTGAAGATTTTAGCAAACATTATCTCCCCCTCAAGTCTGCAGCAATGGCAATTGGCCTTGCAAGCAAAGAGAGCAAGGACTCACGCTTGCTGTTTCTCTAGCCAGGGCTTGCTTGACCAACACCAACACCCCTTCCTTCCTTCCTTCCTTCCTTCCTTCCTTATTTATTTATTTATTTATTTATTTATTTATTTATTTTCTATCTCACCTTTTCCATACATGTGGCTTCCAGGAGGTCTGCTTGGCTTCAGTAAAGTGACAGTCTCCTGTGCCTCCTGGGTCCCTTTGGGGTCAGCTAGAGTGCTTTCCATTTTAGTTCAGTCACCACATCATGTTTAATTCATCTTATTAAAAGCATTTCTGCCTCTCCTTTTGGTTCAGAAAGTTTGAAACGTTGCCAGCAATGGAGGATTTCCCCCTGAAACAATCACCAGCTGCCTCAGAACCACAACATGGGAGGAAAGGGTAACACTCAACACCTAATTATCAGCCCCACACCCAGCTGATGCTATTTGCATCTTCAGAAAACAAACCCTGTGTGTACTAAGTGCAAATACGTATCTAAAGTTACTTGTAGCTTGGCCTTAAAAGTCCCGGGCCCTACTGGCAGAGTTCCTGGTTTGAGTTTACCACTGCCTTTCAGTTAAAGCCTTAATAACAAAGGTCACTCTGAGGGTGGCAAGCACTGCTCACACATCCTAAGAGGTAATTGGGTTACTCTTGCTTAAGTCCATGCATGGATAATGGGGGCTGTGCATGCATTAGATATACAGTGGTACCTCGGGTTACAGACACTTCATTTATGCAGATAAATTTTTATTGAAATTTACACAAATAAACATATCGATATATACAAAGTTCAATTGAATAACTTATACATATTATGACCACCAAATTATACAAAAATAAACACCTTATTTTAGACTCTGTCGAGCCTTGGACTTCCCTCCACCCCTTTGGTAAGTGTCAAATCGATTCTATGGTCACGTATTTTATTTTTAGTCTTAAATAGTAACCCCTTACTGTTAGAGTTGTTCTACCCCCGCTAGTGCCGTCTACAAATTAATTCCAATGTACCTCCAATATTTGTTCCAGTCGTCTTGAAATTTCTGTTCATCTTGGTCCCTTATCCTTGCTGTTATTCTAGCGAGCTCGGCATAGTTTACCATTTTAACCTGCCATTCACTTATATTAGGTATAGCTTCCGTTTTCCAGTTTTGTGCTAACATGATTCTTGCGGCTGTGGTAGCATAAAGGAATAATATCTTGTCTTCTTTTTTAATTTCTTTACCCATCATTCCTAACAGAAAAGCTTCGGGCTTTTTGGGAAACGTATATTTAAAGATTTTTTTAAGTTCGTTGTATATTGATTCCCAAAAGCCTTTCACTTTGCTGCATGACCACCACATGTGATAGAAATCACCTTCTACTTCTCCACATTTCCAGCATCTTTTGTTTTTTAACCTATACATCTTAGCCAATTTCACTAGCGTGAGATACCACCTATATATCATTTTCCACAAGTTTTCTCTCAATGCCGTACACGCCGTAAACTTCATGTTGTTGTTCCATAATTCAATCCACCTTTCAAAATCAATATTATGTCCGACATCTATCGCCCATTTGGTCATTACCTCCTTCACCTCTTCGTCCTTTGTGTACCACTCCAACAAAATATCATACATTCTAGACAGAGTTTTATTCTTGCCTTCAATAACTTCCACATTAAACTTAATTTTTTTTCTCTTCAAATCCTAGTTTCTTTTTATCTTCTTTTAACAGATCATTTACCTGGTGATATTGCAACCAACTAGTAAATAAATTTTTTATCTCATCATACGGTCTAAGTTTAATACCATGCTCTGTTTTCCTTGTAAGCTCTTCGTACGTGGCATTTTTTCCTTCCATATTAATTTTTTTAATAGTTAACACCTCTACTGGTGAGATCCACCAAGGTGTCTTCCTTTCCAGAAGATTTTTATTTCTTTCCCATACTTGGTAGATTGGACCTCTGAAAATATGATTTAAAAAGCCTCTATGCACTTTTACTTTTTCATACCACAGGTACGAGTGCCACCCGTACCTGTTGTCGAAGCCTTCCAAATCCAAGATATCCCTATTTTCTAGTCTTATCCAATCTTTTAACCACAATAGACATGCCGCTTCATAATACAAAGTTAAATCCGGTAGGGAGAAGCCCCCTCTTTCCTTTCTGTCTACCAATATTTTCATTTTTATTCGCGGTCTTTTTCCCTGCCAGATATATCTCGCCAAGGCTCTTTGCCACTCTTTACATTGCTTTACACCTTTAAGTATCGGAATGTTTTGAAATAAGAATAACATTCTAGGCAGGACGTTCATTTTGATTACCGCTATCCTCCCCCAAAAAGACAATCTCATTCTCTCCCAAATTTCTAAGTCCTTCTTAATCTTCTTCCAGGTGACCTCATAGTTGTCCTTATATAAATTGATGTTCTTAACCGTAATCCATACTCCGAGGTACTTTACCTTCTTTGCTGTCCTAATTCCCGACCTTTGTTCTAAATCTACAGCGTCTTCTTTAGTTAAGTTTTTTACCAGCATTTTGGTCTTGATCTTATTGACCTTAAGGCCTGACACAGCACCAAACTCTTCAAATTTTTGTAAAGCTTCTTTTACGCTATGTTTTGGATCTTCTAATGTTAATACAATGTCATCCGCGAAAGCCTTAATTTTATGTTCTTTCAATCCTACCTTAATTCCTTTCACCTCTGTTGCCTCCCTCAATCTCTTATTAAGTACTTCCAACACTGTTATAAATAATAGAGGAGACAGGGGGCAGCCTTGTCTGGTTCCTTTAGATATATCAAAAAATTCTGACGTAGTATTATTTATTATAAGTTTTGCTTTTTGTTCATAATAGATAGCTTCTATACCTTTTCTAAATCTTTCTCCCATCCCCATCATTTTCATATTTTTCATCAGAAAACGCCAGGAGACATTGTCGAATGCCTTTTCGGCATCGATAAATACCAAAGCCGCCTGTTTGTCTATTCTAGTATCCAAGTATTCAATGATATCTATTACGTTTCTTACGTTATCCCTCAGTTGTCTCCCTGGTAGGAAGCCTGTTTGGTCTTTGTGAATTCTATTATTTAATACCCTTTTTAGTCTTTCTGCCATTACGTCCGCGAACAATTTATAGTCATTATTTAATAACGAGATCGGTCTGTAGTTCTTGACATCCAAAGAATCTACGTCTTTTTTAGGAATTAATGTAATAAAAGCCTCTTTCCAGGTATTCGGAATCCTTCCCTCTTTTAAAATATTATTCATCACTTCGCATAAGGTTGGGCATAATTGGTCGCTTAGTGTTTTATAGTATTTTGCCGGTAAGCCATCCGGCCCCGGCGCTTTTCCAGTTTTCATCTTTTTTATAGCCTTCTTTATCTCTTCTTGTGTGATCGTTTGGTCTAATAATTCCTTTTCTTCATTTGCAATCTGTTGCAGATGATGTTCTTGCAGGTACAGGGTTACAGACACTTCAGGTTACATACGCTTCAGGTTACAGACTCCGCTAACCCAGAAATAATACCTCGGGTTAAGAACTTTGCTTCAGGATGAGAACAGAAATCATGCTACGGCGGCGTGGCGGCAGCAGGAGGCCCCATTAGC
Organism: Podarcis filfolensis; assembly: GCF_964270895.1. Classification (NCBI taxonomy): domain Eukaryota; kingdom Metazoa; phylum Chordata; class Lepidosauria; order Squamata; family Lacertidae; genus Podarcis; species Podarcis filfolensis. The sequence goes on along the minus strand of NC_139608.1, from coordinate 37,942,326 downwards.
TGAAGTGGTACATCAGGTTAAGACCAGTTTCAGGTTAAGAACAGACCTCCAGAATGAATTAAGTTCTTAACCTGAGGTACCACTGTACAGTAAAAAAGAGATGATGCTTTATGAACCCTCTCATCATCACCAGACCCCAACGTAGGTCACAGCAGTGTAAAAATGCAACAGTTAAAACAAATTACAATTAAAAGAATGGGTGCTAAAAAAAAAGAGAAAAATTACGAAAGAGAGATTGTGCAAACCAAATACACTAGAAGCAACATATATAAACAATACAGCAATACTGCACACAATATAACTATGATACCTATAATGCAATTACAAGGGGCCATGCTGGCGATAGGGCAATGGTAGCAGGTAGCTTCATATTTGTTTTTCTTTTTAAGACAATGCATGTGCACCCATGTGATAGAGTAGAATAAGAATCTTCTTTTGTGAAACTAATGGCTTACCCATGCTTCCTCTTGTCCCACTGCTTTCACCTGAGGAAAACTGCTCTTTAGTGCTCAGTTGAAGCAAACAGCTGGAGAAAGCCCAAATTGCCATTTGCTCCGACTGAGCGCTAAAGAGTGGGTTTTCCCTGGGAAAACCACTCAGGCCTGGGCTTTCTAGGCACAGGACAAGCAGAGGTGTGGAGAAGCCCTAAAGCAAATATCATTTCCAGAGGGTGCATCTGTTGAAGTAGACTGTAGTTCGCTGCAAGAGACCCTCTGGAAATGATATTTGCATCTGTTGAAGTGGACCCTAGTCCATGAAAGTTTATTCCGTAATAAATTTGTTAGTACTTAAGCTGCCACAAGACTCTTCATTATTAACTTCTGTTAACTGTTTTAAACTCTAAACCAGGGCATGAAAATTGGACCTTGCCACTAGCGATGACATAGTGGTTCTCCTATTATACAAAATGTACGCATCTTTATCATAAGGGCACTGGTTGAACTCCTTGCTGGGGAGATCTCTTATTTTAGCAGCTACCTCTGGGTATACTATGAAAATTGAGGGGGCGGGGAAATGGTTTGCCAGAGCAACTGAAAAAGGAAATATTACGATGAAGTTGAATATCTCTATAGCAATTTCTTTTGTCTTGAAAAGACACTTCAGGGAGTATTAAGCTTCATTTAGTTTTTTGGCCCTTGTTTGTGGTCCAGGCAGTCATGGCCACTGTGCTGTTCAGTGCTGCTTAGCACCAATTTCCCCCTCCTTTTTTGCATGAAACAACGTCAAAGTGTGGGCAGGGAACATGGCCCTCACTCTGATTTGGCTTTGGGACACCTTCATGTTGCTAGATCTGCCTGGTTCCTTGGAGTTGTGTGGGGGAAGGAAGGAAAAAAAACAGCTCTGAGCTATGGTGCTGAATTCACATCCTAAACAAAATGGTGGAAGGGGTGGAGACTCTTCATAGCCTAAGAAGAGAGTGGTAAAGCTGGGTGATCATTTCAGTTCTGCCCTAGCGGACATTTATTGCTACAAGAGACAGAAAGACAAGGATGCTACCATGTTGCTGAAAATATATTGTCCGTACAAGTCACAAGAATATACAGAACATGGAGAAAACTGAAGGGCCATTGCAATGTTTTCCTCTTTCCTAATGCAGAACCAGTCCCTTGTGTGTACAACACGACAAGCCCTTGACATCACAACTGAGGCTGTGTTCTGCTCCCAAGACAGGAGGGCCTGGTGTGCTCAGACAACCAACCCTCAAGTGTGTTATTATGGCAGCCCTTCAGTCAAAAGCGTCCTTTTTCTCTCTCTCTCTCATCTCTCTGTTAATTTCCTTCAAAAACAAAACAAAGGAAGGTTCTGAGCATTTTCCTCCGTGGCAAAGGTTGAATTTTCCTAAGGAACAAAACAAACCACAGCAAACAAAATATGCCAAAATAGATAAAAAGCTTTTCCCCTTTCTTTCCATGACGTGCATGCTTTAATGCCGAGAGGCGACACTATTTCAGGCATGTTGTATTATTTATATCTAATCATATTGCACTATATTCAATTTGGAATATATATATATTTAGAGAGAGAGAGAGAAAGGGTTTTCTGACTTCAAAATGCTGAGAAAGAGCAATTATGTCTTAAGTTGACGAGAAGTTGATGAGGAAGACTCAGCTCATTTGCGTAACATAACACACACATGTACATTCACCCACAACTTGCTTTTGATCTGAATGCTTATATTTCATGTGTTTTTCAGCTCTTCTCCATCACCTTCTTGCTTCTGATTCCCTCTGGGGTTTTTTTTTTGCTGAGAATCTAATAACATGCTGAAGGCTGGGTGGGGGAGATGAACAATTTATGATATGAGGAACCAGTAAAATCCCATAAATGTTTTAAAGAAAAGTCAATTTCCCCCAAAAAAGCCTGGTAAGGGGAATAAAATGCAGGTTTGCGGGAAACCTGTAAAAAAATCTTCCATAGGTACATGTGAATATATGAATTTCCCTGTTCTATCTCTGTATGCTTTAATTTCTTCTTCTCTTAACAGTAATACAAGTATTATTTGTATTATTTTCATTATTACTTATGGTATTACCTTGAAAAGGATTATTTCACTTCCCCTCCCCACAAAAGACCTCCCCCACAAAAAAGTTATATGGGTTTTTCTTGTGCCTTGAAAATTAGCAGATTATTATTTTTATTTTTTTACTGTAACAGCAACCTATTAAGCAACCAACTTGCTTTACATGTTGCTTATTGTTGGAACCTACATAAAACATGTACAGTCATAGCAGGCCATAAGTATGTTCACCAAACTATATACTTAATTCCCAAATTGGCAGTGCAGTTGTAACTACTCAGGAGTAACTCCTACTGAACCCAATGGAGTTTACTCCCAGGTAAGTGAGATTATTCAGACGCATACTATGGTGTGATAATATTCGACACCTTATCAGATCACGACTTTGCTGCTTGTTGAAAGCTCTGATGCTATGAATCATTTGTTTCTGTTAGCTATAGAAAAGCCATCTTGGCTGGACTCAGAAATCACTCCTCCTGTGTGCTGTGGAGATTTCTAATTACTATTAGCTAGTCGAGTTCCTTCCTGGGATTAATTAATAGTTTCCATTCAATTTTAAGCACTATTAAGAAATGAATCATTATTCTGTTGGCTAGCAGACAACCATGACAAGGGAAAAAAATGGGTCCCATTTTTGCTGAAATTTACAGCTTTGGAGCAATAAGGCTTGTTACCCATAGAAGGTATGGATGGTCAGTCCATCTCTGATTGTGACGTTGTTATAACACTGAGGTCCTCTTTGGGCTCTAGATGTGCAGCACAATCCTGCACAATGTCTACTAAGAAGTAAACTCCATTAAGTTCAACAGGAGTTACTCCCAGGAAAGTGTATGTAGGATTCAGCTGTGAGAGCTAGTGTGGCTTAGGAGTTAGTGTGTTCAACTAGGACCAGGCCTGTAGGGTTGCCATATTTTGAAGAGCAAAAAAGAGGACACATTTTGCAACTTCTACTTTTAACTATGGGTCACGATGACAACTCTACCCATGAAAAAGAAGACACATGGCAACCCTGCCTGGGAGAGACCAGGGTTCAAATCCTCATTCAGCCATGAAACTCCCTGAGTGATATTGGGCCTAACCGCTCACTCTCAGCCGAACCTACCTCAAAGGGTTGTTGTGAGAATCAAATGGATAGAGGGAGACTTATGTGCGCTACCTTGAGCTCATTGGAGGAACGAAAGCGGGATATAAATGCAACAAACAAACAAGCCCTCCAGTGAGACGTACGTACAATACCTTTACACTCAATAGTGGGGGGGGGGGGGAATCTTTGAGCTCAGTCCTCCAGAAAGACCATGCTCCTGTTATCCTGCCATTTGAGAGGAGGCTGGTACTACTCTGTGCACCCTTTGTCTAACAATGGCTGATTTGGGTGGCAGTGATGTTTCTGCCCACTGGCAGTGATACCAGGTATAATCTGGTCATGTAATGGGTCAAAAGTGGGTATAACCTCTTTTAGTAACCTGTGATCAGCAGGGGAAGCCCTGTTAGGGGTATCGCCACTGGTGCTGTCTGCTTGGCACTGACCCATGACACAGCCTTCTTGGTGAAAGTTCCCCGCTTGCAGAATGCCCTCTCTGGTCTCCCTCTCTCACATTAACATTTAGGAGGAATTCTAAAACGTTCCTATTTGCTCAGGCAATTGACGGCTGAAAGACAACTCTTCTTGGCAGCCATGAAATTATTAGCGGTGAGAATATGTGCTTGTTTTTCAATGTCTCTCACATGTTCTTAATGCTTTTAAATGTTTTATTTTCAATTGCACTGCTTTAGTGCTTGCTGTTGGCTGCCGTGAGCTCCTCTGGGAAGATAGGTGGGATAGAAATTTAATTAATTAATTAATTGTTAATGTCAAGGGGAAGTGGTGGGGGTGTCTACGGGGACATCATGGATGGGGTGGGTAGAATCAGTACCCAACAGTGAATACATTCAAGTGATTTATGTGCATAAAATATTATTAATAACACGAGAATCAGTGTTATTATGACATTTAAGAGTAAGCGCCTGGTGCTTGTCAGTTATCTTGGCACCTCTGTGCTCATGGGCTGAGGCACTGGAACATTGTTGCTTCTTACTCAGCTGTTGGGTAGGATTCTGCCTACACACTTTCCTTTATATCTCTCTCCACAAGTAATTGGGTCAGATAATTTATTTTTAAACGTAAGTTGGAAATTCAGGACAGGGGCCTGGGAAATAATATAATCAAGGAGGCCACAGACCTGCCTGAGCCACCCCGAGAGAGAATATGATTACATCCCTGAGAGAGAATTTGATTAGATAATTTATTTAAGGTTACGTTTATCTCATTGGCTAAACTAGGGATGAGGAACCTATGGCTTTCCAGATGTTGCATGAGGACTATGCCTCCCACCAGCCATGACATTGGTTGTGCTAGCTGAGGCTTATGTAGGGATGCCATACGTCCAGGATTTCTTGGATGTTACCCGGATCTCAAAGGGGGAAGTGACATCTGGGAATAATTTCTGGAAGGCGGTGGATTGTCCTGGATCTTTGGCAAGTAAACCAAGAAATCGTGTCCGGATATTTACATCTTGAAATATGGAAACCCTAGTTTCTGGGAGTTGGGATTCAACAACCTCTGGAGGGCCACAGGATTCCCTTCCCTGGCCTAAATTACTCCTACATTGGCAGGTACATTTATTTTTAAACAGCACTGGATTTAGGGCAGTGCAGGTGGTTCCCCTGCACAGGGTGCCGAGCTGAGGGGGTGCATGATAACAACAACAACACCTATATTTATATAGGTACCTACTCAAAGGCCCCAGACAGATGGGCAATTGAATTGCTGCAACTATGATGTAGTGCAGTTGACAGCATGTGCAGAAGGAAAGGCAAGAGGGGGAGGGTGCCAAATAAATATTTATGGCCCCAAATTTTGCCCTCGCTCAGGGTGCCATATTACTAAAGTCCTCTCCTGTTTGAAGCATAAACCTTCTGTTCTTTAGAAACCCTGTTGTTGTTTTTCGTCATCACTTTTCATTTCAGTAACTCAGGGTGGCATATGTGGGGTCATTTCCTTTTCTTCCCACTACTGTGAGAGAGAAAATGTGTGTCCTGGTTTTCCACAGCGACTCGCTGGAGGACATGCACTACACCACCCTGGCTCTTTTCAGGGGATGTTGGGCCTACCCATATTTTCTTAAGGTCCAGCCTTATATTTCTACAACATTCAATACAGTGGTACCTCGGGTTAAGTACTTAATTCGTTCTGGAGGTCCGTTCTTAACATGAAACTGTTCTTAACCTGAAGCACCACTTTAGCTAATGGGGCCTCCCGCTGCCGCCGCGCTGCCGGAGCCCGATTTCTGTTCTTCTTCTGAAGCAAAGTTCTTAACCTGAAGCACTATTTCTGGGTTAGCGGAGTGTGTAACCTGAAGCGTATGTAACCTGAAGCGTATGTAACCCGAGGTACTACTGTATAGTAATTAGTAAGCTGGTAACAGAGGTGTTGATGGTGGCCTCAGGGCACCAATGCATAGCTGTCAACTTTTCCCTTTTCTTGCGAGGACTCCTGTTCGGAATAAGGGAATTTCCCTTTAAAAAAGGGAAATGTTGACAGCTATGCACCAATGAGAGTTTCAGGTGTTGGAGGAAATTAAGGCAAGTCGGTCTTGGTGCTCACTGAATGTGCTCACACCTCCTTGTCGCTGTTGCCACTGCCCATTTCTTTGCTAATCCACCCTACCTCCCAGGGAAATGAGACAAGGATAAGCAGAGGTTACTGCTCCTTCCCACCACTCCTCATATTGCTCGCTTGCTCAGCAACAGCAAGGAGCAGGAAGCTCCAGTAGCACCCCAGCCTAAGGCACAGACCTTGGAAGGTGCTTGATGCCCTGAAGGTGCCCTGATGCAAGTATTGGAAGGCATAGATCTCTCCAGCCCAAAGTGATTTTCTCCATGCTTCACACCTTAGGTTGCTTGCTAGTTAAGCAGGAAAGCTGCCGCAGCTGAATCCCAGAAAGCAAGACTGATTGAGATTCAGACCCCACACAGAAGACCAAACTACCTCAGGGTCAGCTTTCTCTTTTTCACAACCTGCCCAGTCATAAGGAGAATTTTACCAAACATTAGCTGCTGACATGATGGGCTTGGTCTATACATGCAGCAGAACGAGGTGGTAGGATGGACTGGAGTTATTCAGACTGAGGGAAAATTATAAACTTTTAAAAATATTATGCCCTATTTTAGTGACTTAATGCAAACGGAACACCAGAACTGCAAGCCAACGCTCAAGCAAAAGCCTTTCACTTTGCAGGGTCTTTTCTTTTTCTTTTCTTCTATTTGATTTTTACTTGCAAAAGCAGTCAAAACTGGAATCCCTCAACCCTGCAGCCTGAGGCAACTTTGTCCATTCTACTACCTCAGAATTCCTCATCTTTTTTCTACTAAAATGTATGATTGAATGTGTGGTTAAATGGACATCTGCATAGCTTCTCTCACTTTTCCAGAATGTCTGTCCTGCTGCATATGGTAACCAATCACCTCATGATCTGAATCTTATGAAAGACAGGACTCCAATACAGCAGCCCGCTTCCATGACAACAACACTCTGTATTTGGTCTTCAATTCATGCTACACTGAATATATCCCCAGAAATATAAAGTCATTTGACATTCGCAATTTATAGCTGGAATGTTTCCATGTGTTGCAAGGATTTTGCTCTGGTATCCCACAATGCACTTTCTCAAAAACATGCCTATTTTGAGTGGTCACTAGGGATGGACCTGTCAGTTTTGGTTCCCTCCGTTTCTTGTTTTCCCAATTTTAAACTCAGTTCTCAGGATTTCTGAAGCAGTTTGCAATTAAAATAAAAACAAAAAACCAGCAGCGTTTTGGTGCACATTTCTCATTATAAACACATTTTTTAATGAAGTTTTAATTAATGTGCACATTTTTGGAAGCAGTTTCCCCTAATGCATGTATTTCTCCTAAACATTGGTTGGTTGGAGAACTGCATTGCAAAGCTGGATAAGTGTGAATTTTGAAGGATGGCTGCATTTTGGTTTGGTTCCTATATTGTTTCAGAAAGTGCAGATTTGATAGCTTCACCTTTAAACGTGAACTGAATTGAATTTCTCTTCCCTCCCTAAACTGAATTTGATGGATGTCACTGTCCACTTTTTAACAGGATAATATGGTTTCATCAAAGAATACATTGCAGCTGCTGTATCCTTCTTCTGCCACTGTGGCTGATGGCATAAGCCCCAGTGGAGCTTCAATTTGAATTATGTAGCCTGATCCTCTATTCCCTTTTCCCTTTCCTCTTCTGTGAAGAAACCCTTCCTGGACCCCACATTTAAATTCTTATTCACATACCTCCTTGCTGGCCCTAGTAGGACCAACTTGGCCAGTTAGCCCTGGTGATTATTCGATGTCTACTGACTCAGTGGCGTAGCGTGGGTTGTCAGCACCCGGGGCAAGGCAAGTAATTTGCGCCCCCTAACCCGTGGATTTGCGCCCCCTAACCCATGGATTTGCGCCCCCTAACCCATGGATTTGACCTAACCCCAGATGTTGCGCCCGGTGCGGCCGGCCCCCCCTGCACCCCCCACGCTACGCCACTGTACTGACTGGGTTTCCCTCCCCCCCCCAAAAAAATGACCCCTGAATTCTTGAATTTTATTGATATTTATGCTGCATTTTATGTTGTATTCTATGCTGTTTTATGCGTTTTTAAGTCGCATTTTAATCAATGTTTTATATTTGCTGTTAGCCGCCCTGAGCCTGGTTTTTAAACCGGGAAGGGCGGGGTGGTGTGTGTGTGTGTGTGTGTGTGTGTGTGTGTGTATAGTAGAGGCTTTGTACCTGGTACATCAGTACATTTACTCCTTGTGAGTTATTCCACCATTTATTTCAAAATTGTCTGTCCTCATAAGTCTATGACTGTAGTGTTTCAGTGCATTAATCTTTAGAATGATCTGTGTTCTTGAAGGGAAACTGCATCAGGAATGTTGATCTTAATGACGGAGGGCTGGCAATTCATTGTGTATTACTTCTATGACCAGAGCCTACCAGAATACGAACAGTTTGACAAAGCTGCATTTGGCTTCTAAGATATCTTGAAATACGTCTCAGAGGATATCAGTAGTGCTCTCAGTCTAATACCTCCGGATATCTGTGAATATAATTTTTTTTTCAGCCAAGCAGAATGTTCTTAAAAATTTGTGTTCACAACAGTGCACAAGCAACCCACATCCCTGCAGTCATGTGCTTGGGGCAGGGTGGGGGTGAATTATGAACAGTTTGATTGGTGGCTGTGAAATCACATAAAAGAAGGAAGGAAAATTCAGAGCTCAAGGTTAGGTTCCAAGTAGTTAGACAGCATTATGTCGTAACCTGCTTTTCCACCCTATTACATTGGTAACTGTGGATAACTCACCTTTTAAAAGGCACTTACTAGAACAGGGTTTGGTTTAGAATTCAGGGGTGCCTAAACTTTTTCCAAAGAGGGCCAGATTTCATGAAGTGAACATGTGTGAGGGTCAACCAAAGTTGTTGAGCTTTTTTTAGAATGACCAGCGGACTTTGGACATGCCTGGTTTAGATACAATGTATGGGTGTGTGGGATCACATAACATGATGGGTTAAATTTGAAATAGTAAGTATACCTTTGGGGCTGAGAGCTGGCTTTTGGTTAGTTATATGTCTGGTCTGGGGGGAATCTGGGTTCTTTTAAATACTGAGAGGTGGGGATTGCAAAATTACACTTCTAATTGGCTTACTAGGTAGACATTCTTGGTCACTCATTGCATGGGATAAGTGGTCTGACGAATAGGAGAGTTCCATACCAATCTGATTGGTTGAAGGATAGGCTGGCTGGAACATAAATATGCTTGTTCTGCCACTGCTGAGAGAGATGATGAAGAAGACAAGAACGAAGACAGAAGACTGGCTGTGAAGAACAAGCTGAGGCTGGAGCTGAAGTGAGGTGGCAGGAGGCTATTGAGGATAGGGAAATCCTGGTAGTGTAGAGCTAAATCACTGGCTGAAGCCAAAGATTGGAAGAAAGGCCATAACAGCATGAGAGGGATTCAGTAAGGAGCTTTTGCAGCTGACCAGATAACTGCCTGCAAGCCTGGCTCAAAGGAAACCAGGTGTGGTCCCCAATACCTGGTGGTGAGATTAACCAGGGCAGAGAGTCTAAGGGTACTTGGCATGTAAGTTAAATAGGGTTAGGAAGTACACTTTTCCAGCCAGCCTTACATAAACATCTGTAACTGTAATTTAAATATACAGTAACCTTATTAATGCAAGTGTAAGTCTTAAAAAGCCCCATAAACAACTGAAATATAGTATTTACCTTATTTTACATTTATAGTTTATAATAAATATAGAATATCTTGTTACTTTTATTTATTATAAAAGAGTCTTTGGCTGGTTTGGTGTCACGTCAAAAATATCACAGCTACTGGGTTGTAGTTAAAGGTATTGGTAAACAGTTTAGTACAGATATTTGGTGCAGAATTTAGTAGGTGAATCAACTGTTGTAAATAAAAGCTGGCTCTCTACATATTAAGGAGAGGCAACTCTTCACTGTACCAGATGGCAGTTTTTTGTTCTCCTTCTTTATCATAAATTTAAATGAATTACAGAGTTGCATTTCAAAAAGGTGTAATAAGACAAGGAACTTTATTGGTCATTTGACCTGTTTTCAAAAATGGTCTTGGTATATGATACGGGTATGTGCATAATCCACATGGTACAATACATTTTACTAATCAACAGGTTTATAATGTATATAAAAAGCAACCCATGTATTTAATAATAATAATAATAATAATAATAATAATAATAATAATAATAATTTATTATTTGTACCCGGCCCATCTGGCTGGGTTTCCCCAGCCACTCTGGGCGGCTTCCACAGAAACAAAAAATACACTAAAATCACACATTAAAAACTTCCCTGAACAGGGAAGTTTAATTTAAATAAATAAATTACCATATACATGTGAGCACAAATTCTTCTTGTTTTAGGGGGGAGCTGGAGACACCCCCACCCCCATACAGCTCATAGCCCTTTTGGAAGATCCCATCCTGACGACACAAAATTTATTTTGTACATGAGATGTCAGGGGTGTGAGAGAATGAGTGTGCTTTGAAAAGGCATATATTTGTGACACTGTTGCATCCCCTCCAGCAATTGATTCTGTAGTTCTGTCGTAAGAAAAGAAAAGCATGTTTTTTGAAGAACTATATCCTTTATAAATCCAGGCTACTTATTATTCATGGTTTCTGGTGCCCACTAGGTACTCTGTGATTTCTTTGGTCACGATTTTTAGGCAGGGTGGCAAGGATCTGAAAGCACTAATGTTCCCGAAATAATTGCCTGAGTAGGACACCTGCTGCGGATATAATGGCCACTTCAGCTACACCTACTGTACAGCTGGGCTTAGAGCTCAGTGCCTAAAAGCTACTTATATATGTGCAAAAAATAACTAAGAGGCTCTGATTGGCAGGTAGCAACTGGCACGCAAGCCTTTATCCCTGCTGCAACTCCTTTGAACACCGGGGCATTGTGCCAGAGCAGAGTTTGATTTGTTAGCTTTGATTGTGCTCTCCCCAGCCATTTTATATTTTTGGATTCTATTGTTGTCGGATGCTCAGTAATGAAAGTGCAATAAGAACTGGGCCATCAGGTGTAAGGAGGAAGAGTGCTGAACTGGACAGTGCTACAGGACAAATGTTGACAAACCCAACAGGTTTAGCCGGGATAAACCAAGGCTTAGCTGCATCAATGGATCAAGGTTTAGTTTGGGGAAACATATGAAGTAATAATGAAGAGAGTGTCTCTGAGCCTATGATGACTGCTTTGCCCCTATTACTGGATATATATGTCTGCCATCTTGCGCTCCACAAATGGGATATGAATTAAATAGGGAGAGCACATGGAAAAAGTTACTGCTGACCTCTAAGCCCTGAAAAACCAAATGGGTCCTTTCGAGTTGAAAGGCGGAGGTGTGGGTTTAGTTTAGCCCTGAGGTCTTATCAAAAGCTCTGCCGAGAAAGAATTTTGCATACCAATGACACATTTTAGCCTGTTGAGAAAGCTTTTCTGATTTGCTAGACTTGTGAATGCAAGCATTTGCGGCCCTCGGATTTCTGTCATCCTCCTTTGGGGTATTCATGGGAAATATAACACACATATGAAGACAATTAGTAGTTAATACTGAAAGAATGTGCTGGTTTTGTGTCCTTTCTCAGTAGGATCAGTGCAACTGGACAAGCAGCCCAGGCCATTGCTCCAGGCAGCAGTATTTTAAGGCAAACACAGCAGGGACTGATCCTCCCCCTAAGGTGATCATGTTCAGAGACCACCTCAGTTCTGCCCTAAGCCTTCTCCTTTGCAACTCTTCCTACCTGCCCCAAACTTGTCTCCTCCCTTGTGGGAAAATGACTTGTGGGAAAATGACTGAGGCTCAACTGTGATCCTGGAGCAGGAATTCTTTGAACAGAACCAGTTCATAACTTCCTGTTAATTCCCTTGTACAGGTTAGGAACTAATGTTGTGTGTGGCTAACTCATACAAAGTCCAAATGGGCTCTTATCCCATAAACAGTACAATTGGAGCGCATATTGGTTCATCATATCACTCCACAATGTGGTTCTGGAAAGGTGAGTACAACAAAGAGCATGGTGTTCACCCATGCAGGCACCTACACCTACATAGAGCAGTGTAGTCCTGCTGCTCCTTGATCTCCTGGATGTGCTCTTCATATGATGGAAGTAGAGCATTAACAGCAGTTTCCATCCTGTGTCAAATAGCTTCATGGAGGCAATTTTTCTTGTGACTATGGCATGTGTGAAGAGGCCAAACCCTCTTCCCCATGCGCCATGATCCTAATTTTGATTGCTCCCTCACCAGATGGGACTGCAGGGCTTTTTCCAGCCAGAACTCAGTCCTGCCACCTCTCAGGTGGGCAGTGGCGTAGCGTGGGGGTGCAGGGGGGGCCGGCCGCACCGGGCGCAACATCTGGGGGGGGCGCTGCACTCGCAGCTCTCTGCCCCTACCTGGCTCACTCACTGTCTCTCACTGCAGTGCTGGCTGTGCGAATCCAATCCGAGCCGCTGGGTCGCCACCCACTGTGGAGGGGGTGGGTGCCAGGCGTGCGGTGCGGAGAGAGAGCGAGGGACTATCTGGGGGAGGGACAGTGCAGCGGCCGCCCAGCGCAGCACTGAGCACGGGAGAGAACCACACCAGCCCAGCCCAGGCAGCAGCAAGAAGAAGCTGGCAGCAGCGGCAGGTTAGGGGTTAGGAGGCGCAAATTACTTGCCTTGCCCCGGGTGCTGACAACCCACGCTACGCCGCTGCAGGTGGGTGCCGTTGCCATTATAAGAGAACAAGGGAGGCATTCATGGTGAGTTCCAGCACCTTTTTTTCTGCAAAAATAGCACCCGGTGGGAGAGGAAGTTTTTCTTATTGTTATTAACAGGCAACTTATATGTTCTTTTATTTTAATCTCACCCCGTATTCAGGGTGGCACAAGCCTTCTGAAATTGAAATAAATAACATTTTCACAAACAAGTTGAGTAAACATGGTGGGCGACTCAAGGAGGAAAATGTAAGAATCCTTTCCTCTAGGTCAGCATTCTCTTCCCACTGGGGCCTGCAAGCTCCTTACATAAGGGCATAAAGGTGACAGCTATCCAGTGTTCAAATGATAGGAGATATCAGTTCAATTTGTAGATCTGTTCTGACTGCCATACTGTTTATTATTTCCCCCCGATCTGGGTAGAGGCGGCAAAATTATTGACAGATGGGCAGATTGCATAGCAAGATGGAACATGAGATACTGCTCTGGATGAATTTTGTAAACTGAAGAACTGATCTGAAAGCAAAGATGTGAAATCCAATAACTAAGGACAAGTGTAAACTGTAATGTCAAATGGACAGAAACCAGCCGAAGATTACAAGTTAGATAGAACTATTAGAGAAAAAGATCAGAGTAGTGTCATAGATCCCAAAGGAAACACAGTCAATATGATTCTTTTGCAAAAAAAAGACAAAAAAGTAGTGGATTGCATTCCAAAAAATATTCACAAAAGCATATGAAAAAATTCTTAGTTGCACTGACCTCAGTATTGGTCCCATCTCAGAGTTACATTCAGTATTCCTAAATTGGGGGAGGCTCAAATGAGAACAATAAATATGATGGATTCATAAAGAAACATCTACAAAGATAGCTTAAAGCACTTGGGGGGGTTTTGCCCTGGTGCTTTTCCTGCGAAAATCCACCCTTTACCAATGAATCCTGGAAAACATGAATTGCTGTTGGTACAGTCAGTACTAGAGTGAGTTTTCCTGGGGAAAGCAGGGATCTGTGCCTAGAAAGTGTAGGGCAAAAGGGAAGTGTGGATGAGGCCTTGTTGAGTAAGATCTACCTAACCAATTATACAAAAGAGCAGGAGGGCTGGTGGGATTATAAAACAGATCGTTAATTATGTTGAAGAAACTAAAGTATTATGCTATGATCCAGCAAACGTTATAGCAACTCTCATGAACCAGTGCAGTTCTACTCAGAAGTAATCCCCACTTTGTTCACTGTGTAGGAACTTCTACTTGTTACTTTATTAATGCTCCTGTTAACGAAAAATAAATAAACGTCTTTAAAATGGTAAATGCAAGTTGAACCCTATGCACTATACAGTACATCTAAAGCAGTATCATGTGACTTTAAACAGTCATGGCTTCACCCAAAGAATCCTGGGAACTGTAGTTTGTTAAGGGTGTTGAGAGGTGTTACGAGACCTCCATTCCCCTCACAGAATAAATTTCTCAGATTTCCCTATAGTGTGGATGTGGCCTTGATCTTTAAAGCGGCATGTTCACAATATCTGCATAGTTTCTGCAAGTGGGTGTGGAGGATCCAGTGAAGCATGCTCTACAGTGATCTCCTGTATGGTGTATTGGTGAGAGTGCTGCATGTACAACTAGAGTGACACAGTTTCAGGTTTTTGCCTGGGCATAAAGATCACTGAGCAATACACAGCACTGCAGGGAACCTCAGGAGGGGGTGAGAATGGGAGAGGCACTTAAGCATCACTAGAAAAAAAAGGAAATGTATCACGTGCCCCCAAGGGGAAAAAATAAGACACAATTTAGCATTAAAATTGCATATGCTAATTTTTGTATTTAGATACACATTTGTGGGGGCTTCTGTCTTCATATATTCTGCTGTTCAGTCTGCTGATGGGCAGTTACAAGGTCCCTACCCTTCTTATGGGTGAGGCTACCTTTAAACCAGACTTGGACTAGAGGACATCTTCAGATATGTGAGTGACCTTTGAAAGCCCTTCAAATAGGTCAACCCCTTCACTGCCAGTTATACACATGGCCTATTATGTCTAGGTTCCCAATATGTAGAACCAATAAGCTAGCCAGAAATATAGGTGTGCTTGAGCAAAAATCCTATGTTGCCTGAAACAGAGGTGGGGAAAGTATGGTCACTGGTCATCCCCATGTCTCCTTAATTGGTGCCCCAGCCCATGCAGCAACCGTGTTTAATATTGGAGGGCTGTTATTTCTATTCAGTCACCAGAACAGGAGAAAACGTCTTCCCTTGCCTTTATTTTATTGCTTTAAAGTGAGAGCAAACTAGCCTGGCTTGCCTATCCCCATGATTCAGTTGGGAAAATAAGTGCAGAAAATGTGTTTTGAAAGGGCATCAGGCTGCTTTGTAAATCTATGGATATACTCCTTTGTGGTTTTCTAGTTCCTTATTCTGATTGCCCCACTTCTTCATGTTAAACTGCTCACTTTTGCTTTCTCTTGCTCACTCCCATCAGCAGAATCAATTGCTGTTGTTATCCCTGTAGCTCTATAGCTTTCACAGAAGCGCTTTGGAGATTGAGATATATATTATATATATTAAAGGTTTTTCCTTACTGACTGCAATAGCATAGTTACACCACTGTGCTTGCTGCTGGGGCCAGGACAGCAGCAGATAGGAAATATGTGTGAGTACAGGATGTTTTGTTTCTTTGCTGACAAACACCAAATCAAATTTTAAAAGAGACAAAATTATATATAGAGGGAGGAAACAATGCAAAAACTGGATTCTATTAAAACAATTATTTAAATGCAGCTTTTTTAATAAAAGGCTTACAAATATGCATAAGATATTCTTTGTGGACTCAGTCCAGTTTAGGGTTTGCTAAAGGGTCCTCAACACCTAGATAATGGTGTTAAAAACACAGTGGTCACAGCTTCACATTAAAATTGCTAATGACACAACCTTGATGGCAGAAAGTGAGGAGGAATTAAAGAACCTTTTAATGAGGGTGAAAGAGGAGAGCGCAAAATATGGTTTGAAGCTCAACATCAAAAAAATGAAGATCATGGCCACTGGTCCCATCACCTCCTGGCAAATAGAAGGGGAAGAAATGGAGGCAGTGAGAGATTTTACTTTCTTGGGCTCCATGATCACTGCAGATGGTGACAGCAGTCACGAAATTAAAAGACGCTTGCTTATTGGGAGAAAAGCAATGACAAACCTAGACAGCATATTAAAAAGCAGAGACATCACCTTGCCAACAAAGGCCTGTATAGTTAAAGCTATGGTTTTCCCAGTAGTGATGTATGGAAGTGAGAGCTGGACCATAAAGAAGGCTGATCGCTGAACAATTGATGCTTTTGAATTATGGTGCTGGAGGAGACTCTTGAGAGTCCCATGGAAGATCAAACCTATCCATTCTTAAGGAAATCAGCCCTGAGTGCTCACTGGAAGGACATATCCTGAAGCTAAGACTCCAATACTTTGGCCACCTCATGAGAAGAGAAGACTCCCTGGAAAAGACCCTGATGTTGGGAAAGATGGAGGGCACAAGGAGAAGGGGACGACAGAGGATGAGATGGTTGGATAGTGTTCTTGAAGCTACCAGCATGAGTTTGACCAAACTGCGGGAGGCAGTGGAAGACAGGAGTGCCTGGCGTGCTCTGGTCCATGGGTCATGAAGAGTCGGACACGACTAAACGACTAAACAACAACAGCACTTAATATATGCCAATTTAGAAACAACTGCTATAATTTAAATCAAAATGCATCTCACCATAGTGGAGCACACTGTGAACAGGTGACTTTGGCCTGGATTTAACATTCACTGACAAGCCAGTGCAAGGGCCCTAGCATAAGAGCAAGAATAATGGTTGTGCAAACCCAGAGCAACAGTTGCACTAGCAGAAGCTTGTGTGCAACAGGAAGTACCGGGCCTACAGCAATCTGTTGCATTATTATTATTATTATTATTATTATTATTATTATACCCTCCCCATCTGGCTGGATTTCCCCAGCTACTCTGGGCAGCTCCCAAAAGAATATTAAAAACACGATAAAACATCAAACATTAAAAACTTCCTTAAACTGCCTTCAGACGTCTTCTAAAAGTCTGATAGTTGTTTATTTCATTGACATCTGATGGGAGGGCGTTCCACAGGGCAGGCGCCACTACTGAGAAGGCCCTCTGCCTGGTTCCCTGTAACCTTACTTCTTGCAGTGAGGAAACCGCCAGAAGGCCCTCGGAGCTGGACCTCAGTGTCCGGGCTGAACAATGGGGGTGGAAACTCTCCTTCAGGTATACTGGGACGAGGCCATTTAGGGCTTTAAAGGTCAGCACCAACACTTTGAATTGTGCTCAGAAACATACAGGGAGTCAATGTAGGTCTTTCAGGACTGGTGTTATATGGTCTCAGCGGCCACTCCCAGTCAGTGGCATAGCGTGGGGGGTGCATGGGGGGCCGGCCGCACCGGGCGCAACATCTGGGGGTTAGGGTTAGGGTGTGCAAATCCACGGGTTAGGGGGGGCAAATCCACGTGTTAGGGGCACAAATTACTTGCCTTGCCCCGGGTGCTGACAACCCACGCTACGCCACTGCTCCCAGTCGGCAGTCTAGCTGCTGCATTCTGGATTAATTGAAGTTTCTGGGGCACCTTCAAAGGTAGCCCCACAACAAACCTCGAGAATCATGTTGGCTTACTGCTCCTTCTCTTGCACATGCCATTTTGCTAGCACCACTAGCATGTCACTAAGGGACTTCAACTTAGTGCTACATTGAAGTCCTCCCCTTATGCCTCCTCATTCTGTTGTCCAGATACTAATTGTTGATGAGCAACTTCAAGGCTCCACCTCTCCCTTCTTAGGGTTCTTTATCTTTAAATACTGAGACTGAGCTGGACAGCCCTTCACTTTAGAGAACCCTTTCAAATGGAAGAAAGGTGGAATATAAATGGATATTACAGCTTTATTTGCGGGGTAAGAGGTCAGATTTCAGTGGGAGCTTGGGTTGCAAACTATGACTTCACAATGCTGTCACACAGCTTGGTTCTGTTCTTGGCTCATAGTTGTGCCATTAAACTGACAACTTGGTAGGCATTAGTTATAGAAATGGAAAGTGTGGAAGAGACCAGCTTCTTCATTTGGTTGCCACTACCCACTGGCATTCATCTGAACACCTCCACTCATCTCTGATCTATATTTTGTTCCTTCAAGGCAACTTTACCCCTTGTTTACTGTAACACAAAGTAGTCATCCTGCAGCTCGTCTATCTCGATGTGGGCTTCTGTAGCAAGACTTTTCACATTGTTGTGAAGTGAGACCACTGATGCTTGCTTTTGTTTTTA
Organism: Podarcis filfolensis; assembly: GCF_964270895.1. NCBI lineage: Eukaryota > Metazoa > Chordata > Lepidosauria > Squamata > Lacertidae > Podarcis > Podarcis filfolensis. Next base: position 37,924,170 of record NC_139608.1, on the reverse strand, counting down.
AGGTGCTGTTTCAACATCATACAATTTCTCCAGGTATTCAAGGCACTGTGTCAATGTATTGTGAGTTTGTAGGTGCCAGTATCCCCTAAATTCCTGGGTCTGATAGATATTAGAATTCCATCAATGCTTGCAGTGCTAACATTGGCTGCCAGACACTGGATTTAGCAAAGTGTTAAGACAGGCCAAACCACTTTCCTGAGTTCAGGAGATTGCTGAAAGATGGGCCATTAACAGAGAACAAAGACAGGGAAGATGGGCTATCAGCAAAGCAGACTCTGTGGCAGTTGGCAAATGGGTGGATCCCTTACCTGAGCTCTGAGATAGTTAGCTGAGACAAAGCAGAGTGGAGAGTTTAGGGTTGCAGTTGGGGATGATGTAGGCTGGAGGAAAATGGCTTCAGTCTGTTAAAGGCTGCAAAGTGGACCGAGAGTAAGAGCCATGGCCGGTATCTGTTTTGATCCCAAGTTGTGCCTATGAAGGAAGCAAGACCCTTTTGGAATGCTGTAAGCCCCTTCATCATTTGACTCAGGTTGTATAGATGTGTGAGCAAACCATATATCATAAAGACACCACAGTCTCCACTGTTTCCAAAAGGAAACATGAATCCTGGGTAAGCACCTAGTCCTAGAACCCTGGAATCTTGCACGGCTTGGAGACTGGGGTGGGTGGTGTGTAACAGTATTATTTGTTTCCTTTCTGAAATTTCTGTTCTCAGCATTGCTAAAAATGACTTGGGCTGATCTTCCATAGAATTTGTACAGCTGACATTGTTACATTCCTGTTTCTTCACAGCAATCTGAAAGATTCCCATCAGGTTATGCAGAAAGCAAACATAACTAAGTGGGGAATTTGTGTTCTTTCTCACTGAATACTGCCCACACAATCTCCACACATTCTTCTTTCTCTGAAAAGAAGTATGACCTCAGTACTGGCCAACATTGTAATGTGTGTTCAATAGCAGGTAGAAGTGACAAGCACTTTGTTGGTACATGCCGAAGGACATCTTTCTATTTCATTTTTACAAACTCAGAAAAGGACATAAGAGATTCTACTTTCTTGGACAAGGGGAAAAAACCTCACTGTATACAGTAGTACCTCGTGTTATGGACAGAATCCATTCCGGAGGCCCGTCCATAATGTGAAATGCCCGCAACTTGAAGCGCTGCATCTGCGCAGGCGTGCAGTGCAATTTGGTGCTTCTGCACATGCGGGAAGCACAATTTAGAGCTTCTGCACATATGCGAGCAGCGAAACCTGGAAGTAACCTGTTCCAGTACTTCCGGGTTGCAGTGGGACGTAATGCAAAAGACGCAACATGAAGTGGACGCAACACGAGGTATGACTGCACTTGGGGGTTCTGCAACAAAACTCAAAGCACTCATCCAATGTTTGAGGCAAGTATGGATTATATGATGTTTGCATCTAATTTCTATCAAGTACTCATTAAGCTGCTTTAATTTCTGATACACTGATCTGTGCTTTTCCAAATTTACAGAGGCATTGTCAGCTCCATAAGAAGACATAGAATCATAGAATCATAGAGTTGGAAGAGACCACAAGGGCCATCGAGTCCAACCCCCTGCCAAGCAGGAAACTTAATACATACTTAATACAGAGACCATTCTCCTGTGGAATGATGGCGATACATATCACAGTTGACTGACTTGTCAAGTCATTGCAAAAAACCAAGTTAGCCATGCTTAATTCTGTCTGACACAGAAAAGTAACAAAGACTTACTAGGAAGACTTTCCTCTGTCTCATGTTGCAAACAACAGATTCAACTGAAAAAACAACTGTGTGCCATCCAAGTCCTTACGCAAAGGTTCTAGTGATTTGGGCGCCAAAATGTTTTTCTGTTGTGCTGATTGCTTTTGTCTGTGCGCAAGATTGTGTTGCTGTTGCAATTTCAGAATCGGACAATATTCTTAGAAGCATTTTGCTTGCAGTCTTGGCTTGCATAATTTAAAGGGTGTGAAGTTCTGTGGTAAACCTGCCCCACTTCTGCTATTGTAACCAGATTTTCTTGGGGGATAAATGGTACAAAATGATGAAATCTGTTGAATTCTTTTCTGTTGTTTTTCTAATTCCCTAGGCTTTCTGTGTGGCTCCTTACAGCTTACCCCTCTCTCCTCACCCCCCAAAATATTTAACTGAAGACCCTTGGTGGCATCCAGTCTTCTCTGCTGGTAGCTGTGTTGACCTTGTGAAACCAGCTCCTAAATGCATTTTGCTTGCACCATTCATCATTAAAACCACACAAATGCATCGTCTTGTTCACTGTGCTACTGTAATGTTCTTCAGTGACCACCACTACCTCTCCCTCTTTTGTTTCTGTTTACAGAAGGCTTCTCTGCACCATACTGTACTCTGGATGAATGCCCAGCTCCTTCATGCTGCCTCTCCTTAGACTGTCTCAGCACTTCTTCTAGTCTCCTAACTCCACTGTGCACTGGTCAAACTCCATTTTGCAACATTGACTTGGGACTGGTTTCCATGGTTTGGTTCTCTACTGCTCAGGCCTGGCAGCTGAGTCAATCAATGATCCCCTTGTAGCTGTGGCTCAAGGTGAGTAGTGATGGCAGGGCAAGAGTCCCTTGTACCTGTTCCTGACCACCACTTTCTAGTGTGAGACAGCAACTGTGGCTGGTCAAATCTCCAGGATTGGCCTCAGAAGATTCCTGGAGCTGCAGGTTGATGCTTAGACTCTGGGCCAAACCTGGAGGGCTGGTGACTCTAGTGGGAGGGGAATCATAGATCTGTAGAGTTGGAAGGGACTGTGAGGATCAAATAGTTCAACTCCCTGTAATGCAGGAATCTTTTGTCCAACTTGGGGCTCGAATCCACAGCCCTAAGGTTAAGAGTCTCGTGCTCTACTGACTATCAAAAGTAACATTTTCAGGCTTGCTTTTGAAAAAACGTACGATTAAAGTGTCGAAAAGCAAAGAATTTTAAAAGCAGGCATTGTGGTTACATGAACACATGAAGCTTCTGTATGCCAAGTTCATAGTCCATCTAGTTCTGTCTTGTCCACAATGACTGGCAGCAGCAATGATGCAGGTAGGTACTGTTAGACTCTACACTTTATGGCCTTAGTACCCTCTCTGCTCTATAGGTTTACTTCAAACTGTGGCCATGCTGTGTTTGGGGGCCCTCCTACTCATTCCATCGAGTGGGGCCCTGACCTCCTTCTCCAAAGTCCTGGCCTGATGGCACTACTGGGCATGGCTTTCCAGGATTTTGGACAAGGGTATTTCCTCACCCCAACTGGAGACACCAGAGATTGAACCGATGACCTTTGGTATGTGAAGCAATTGCTCGACCACTCAGGTACGGCCTTCCCCTTATACCTAATAATAACCAGAGATATGCATTGCACTTTGTAACTCTTGATAAGAAGAGGGTGTTCCTGAGAACAGATCATATGCAATCTAAAACACAGAGGGTGAGAGAGGTCTCCTTGCTGGTGCCCTGACCGTTATTTCTTCTATCCTGTGTTATTAACTGAGCTAGGAATGTTATGGGGTTTTTTCTGGTTAAAACTCTCAGTCTAATTATAATCTAAAATTAAGTTTTGAAAACCGGGCAAACTGTAGAATGGATGTGTTATAGTCCAACTAGCACATGTTCCAAATAATTGAAAAACAGGAATTAAGGAGGCCACACAGAGTTCTTTCTCAGGCAGTGATGCATTGCAACAAAATTCTGCTGAGCAGCTGGTTAGCTCATAAAATTGCTAATTTGCTTATATTGGGATTTACAGTGTCTGCTTCCTGTGGCATTGGCCAAGATGAAATCCCTAGCGAAGAGAATCAGTTTTGACTCTTATCTCTTCTTTATAATGTACTTTTTCAGGGACATTAACAATTAAGCAATTAGTGAGGTTAAATAATTTATACATAGATATTTCAGCCAAAGAGGATTTTTATTTGAGGCATTGCCTCTGGGAGGAATATTATATCTTCCAGATATCTTGCATTTTTTTTAAAGGAGGCATTAAGATAAGCAGTTTTTGCATGACCTACTAGTGATTCTTATTTGTGCATGGTGATACATTCAGTATTGCATCCTGTAATCTGTCAGTTTTTATTTATATATTTTTACTTCATAAAATGTATACACCGCTTGATGGTAAAAAATGGAACCTCAAAGTGGTTATCTATATCACATACCCTGAATTTTTCATTAAGAAGCTGGAAACTGTCCCATAATTTTCCTTCCCTCACCACTGCCTTGCTCTTCCTTCTCCTTTCTTTATTGGCAATTTAGAACATTTTTAAAATCATTGCGCCCATGCAGGATACCTTGCTAATTCATTTGAGCAGAAGGTAAATCTGGCTACTTCATGACCCTCCATTAAGGAAGAATCTTGCATTAACTGGATCGGAATGTGTACAGGTGCCAGTTCACAGATACAATTGCACATCTATAGCAGCATTCTAGAGAAAAATAAAGAAAAACTCAGCCCCATAAAGAAGGATGCATACATACACAAAGATTACTACCAGGATAGTGATGGATGAAAACTGACTTGAAATGCAGTAAAAGTGTGTGTGTGTGTGTGTGTGTGTGTGTGTGTGTGTACCCACTTCCCCCACAAACTCTGTTTCAAAAAGAAGACAGATGGGTCTGATTTTCTGCATTTTGGTGCTTTAGTGGTTTGGTGCTGTAAGATTTATACCGAGATCACCAGCGGAATTTGGGAAGCCGTTAATCAATGTATTTTCAAAGAGCAAAACTTGCTTTGTTGCTTTCCCAGGCAAGTCATTGAAGAGCACCTGAAAATGTTAAGTGCACAGGATGAAAGGAAAGATATTCATACGAAGGTTTTTCTTACTCCAAGTTGCCCTGTTTGGAATCTTGTCAGATTTTGTGAGATCGAAAAGGCAACCAAGTGATTCAGAGAGAGAGAGGACTGACTTACAGTTAGCAAAATCCATCTCATTCCAGCAGAAAGCCTGTCTGCTTTTAATGCAGCCAAATTGCCCACATGAAGCCAGATGATTTGTGAAGCTAAATGAGCCAATGATAGCACAGACTGAACCGTATTGAGGTATGTTGTAGCAGGTCATGTCAATCCGATTGTTCATTAATTTGCCTGACTCACTGGATGAGAATTCAATCTAAGCAAGAACATGGCGCTTACACTCATCCCCCTCTGAGCTTATAAGGATAGAAAGGGAAAAGGTGTATGGTTCACTTTCTTTGTAAGCCAGCTTTGCTTCTCCAGGTTGCTGCTGAGGCCATATTGCACTGGCTGGAGAAAGAAATGCAGGCAAGGAGGTGGTCAGGTGGGTTCAGCAGCTTGGCATCTCTTAATGAGATCCATCTGCTTGGGATGTACAGGATTTGGCAGGATTCCTGCAGCCCTGACGGCCAACTCCTTTGCCAGGCTTTTAAAATGTATAATCATAATGGGGCTGTAATTGGCACAAAGCACTGAAGGCTTTTCTGGCTCAAGTAACAAGTATAACACTATGGCTGAGTCACAGGTGCAAAACACCACGGTGCATCTGAACTGATCCCTGTGATCAGTTTTTTATTGGGGTTGCTGTTTCTGCTTATTAAAGGTTATGTAACATGAGTTTGCCTTGTGCCCCCTGAGTAGCAAGAAGCCAGGTATTTGGCTTATTGAAACGCTATGAAGTTTAGGGTGGCCATATGTTCTGCTTTGCAGGAATCCACCCTCCGTTTGATGAGCTATCAGAGGAAAGTCCTCTATTTGAAGGGCTGTCTGGACCTAGATAAAAAAATGTAAGGTGGGAGAGGAGGACTCCTGAAGTTGCCCACTGTAAGTGAACATTTGGACAACAGATTGAACAGCAGAATGCCACCTGGTCACATTCTTCCCCACTAAGAGTGAAATTTATTTTTTTATTATTATTGAAATTCTATCTGTGAATTAGCAAATGCAGAACTTATGCAAATCTGCCCACTTTTTGGTCATTTAGATTATGTCTTCCATCCTTTTTGGTGATGCACAAGCAGCCGGCTAATGAGGTTCCAGACAGCCTATTATGTGTTCAGTGCCTTTCCCAGCAGAATAATGCTTGAAATCACATAGGATGAAAGGGGCAGCACTATATTTCACCAATTTCTTACACAAAAACATTGCTGCTATTTGTTTTACAGGCTATTGTATTTTTTAAAATAGGCTTTTATATGTAACGCAATAGACTTTTTCTCCCTTCTTGATTTTATGCCACGCTTTCTGTTTTCCAATGTTGTTAGTTGCTTGGAAACTTCTTATGTGCCAAACAACTCATAAATTGACTAAATAATAATAACACTTGGTGTTCTAATCCTACAGCCTTACATGGCACAGCTACAGGCTGTGATCCCATGTGCTCACCATGTGGAGACTGTAAAAGTACTGCGTGAACGATGCTCACTGGGAGTGCTGAATGAACACAATTAATAAAATCTCCCATATGGACATATTATTGAATTTTAATTTCAGTACTGATTATTTAACTTCATTAAACAGCACCTGCAAACGGACACACGCTCAAAGTGGCTGGCTGTCGGCAGCAATAAGCTGACTGGAGATGTCAGAAAGCCAAGCAACAACTGGAAATGCACTTTAAGCTTCCAACCGTTTGCAGCCGTGTCTTTGCCTACATCACATAGGACAACAAGTGTGGGGCAGGTGGACGTGGTTTAGAGAAAATGGCCTCGTGGGCCAAATTGGGACCCCTGAGGGAAAAGATGTGCTTGTTTCCCTCCCCTCCCATTGCTAAACAGCAGGTGTATAGGGACCCAATCTGATGTACACCATGCTCTGTTTGGATGAGGGGAGGCAGGAGAGAGGGAATTTAACCCTCTGTCCCCATAGTGGTCCCCAATCCAGCCCGGGGCCCCATGTGCCAGCAATTTATGCTGGACAGAAAGCTCTCATTTAGACAACTGGGCCAAAACAAACAAGATGAATTTTAACAGGGAGAAATGTAAAGTATTGCACTTGGGCAAAAAAAAAATGAGAGGCACAAATACAAGATGGGTGACACCTGGCTTGAGAGCAGTACATGTGAAAAGGATCTAGGAGTCTTGGTTGACCACAAACTTGACATGAGCCAACAGTGTGACGCGGCAGCTAAAAAAGCCAATGCAATTCTGGGCTGCATCAATAGGAGTATAGCATCTAGATCAAGGGAAGTAATAGTGCCACTGTATTCTGCTCTGGTCAGACCTCACCTGGAGTACTGTGTCCAGTTCTGGGCACCACAGTTCAAGAAGGACACTGACAAACTGGAACATGTCCAGAGGAGGGCAACCAAAATGGTCAAAGGCCTGGAAACAATGCCTTATGAGGAACGGCTAAGGGAGCTGGGCATGTTTAGCCTGGAGAAGAGGAGGTTAAGGGGTGATATGATAGCCATGTTCAAATATATAAAAGGATGTCACATAGAGGAGGGAAAAAGGTTGTTTTCTGCTGCTCCAGAGAAGCGGACACGGAGCAATGGATCCAAACTACAAGAAAGAAGATTCCACCTAAACTTTAGGAAGAACTTTCTGACAGTAAGAGCTGTTCGACAGTGGAATTTGCTGCCAAGGAGTGTGGTGGAGTCTCCTTCTTTGGAGGTCTTTAAGCAGAGGCTTGACAACCATATGTCAGGAGTGCTCTGATGGTATTTCCTGCTTGGCAGGGGGTTGGACTCGATGGCCCTTGTGGTCTCTTCCAACTCTATGATTCTATGATTCTATGATTCTATGAAGCAGATTCGTGTGCACACCCCCAATTAGTTGCTTGCAGTCACAGGTGTGGATCAGGCCCACTCTGTGTAGCTGTTCTGAGCCACAGTCCTTGAATTCAAGCCGTGGCTGCAAAGCAGCGCTCTTCTTTTGCAGCCCCAACTTGAATTTTAAAAGTATGGCTGCAAAATTAATGGGAGCGCACGCTAACGTGAGCTGCCAAGTCTTCCTTTGCAGCTGGTGCGTTTTGAACCTGGGGCCTTTTTCCCATCACCCTGGAGGGCAGCAGGAACAGGTGCCAGGTTCAGAATGTAGCAGCTGGGAAGGGAGAGTCAGGAGCGCACTTAGGGTGATTCCCCCTTTGCAGGCGCGGCTTGAACTTCCTCCTGTCTGACGTCGTTTATAACACAAGGCATGGGGAAAGATGGCGCTGAGTCACCCAAAATGGCCTGCGGGGCCTAATCAGGGCACGTGGCCGGAGTTTCCCAGCCCTGGCCTAAAGGATCCCGGTTCCAAATGACTAAAATGTTTTCTTCCGAGAGTAGGAGGGCTGACCTTTTATCCCTGTAACTGGGTAGGCTTTAAAAAAAAAGGAACCCTGGGCTTCTAAGAAGAGTGCCTCAGGAGGATTGAGCCAAGCGCTTCCCCACCCTGCCAGATGCACCGTAAAAGGCATTGTTCTTCAGCTGGCCAGGTTAGCGCAGCAATGACAGTTCCTCATAAAACACAGAGAGGGACAAAACCCTTTGCCATATGCTGAGGGATGTCTGTGTAAAAAAGAAATGGTTTGGCTGTACACCAAGCTGCGCAGTTTCCAAATAGAGTCTGAATCCCAGCGAGAGAAGTTCCAGCTAAATATAGCCATGACAAGAGTTCAGAGTTGACTTTTTTTTCATCAAGTACACTTAAAATAACCTGGCAGAATCTGGTTCCTATGCTACAAACCAGAAGTGAGTGTGTTTGTTGAGGGGGGGGGGGATTAAGGGGCATTTCCACCAACTCAGAGGAAAACAAAAGAAATGGAGATGAGCAGATGGTGGTGGAGGGGGAAGAGGATTCCTTTTCTGATAGGGATGCCAGTCAATCGAGAAAGGAGCAACCTAGGAAGCTGCCTTATTCTGAGTCAGACCATTGATCCATCTTTCTCCGTGTTGTTGACATGGACTAGCAGTGGGGCTCTGGGGTTTTATGCAGGAGACTTTCCCAGCCATACCCTGAGACCTCAGTGATTGAACCTGGGACCTTCTTGCACACATGTGCTCTAGGTTCATTGGGCTGTGCATAGGAGACCTCAGGGAGCTGCTACATTATAGCTAGGGATAGGGAAGAAATTTGATTCAGTTTGCATTTAAAGGTGAAGCTTCCTAATTCCCCACTTCCGAAATGACACGTGAAACACATTTATCATTTGAAAGTCGCGCTTCTCCAAATTTTTCAGCACAGTTCTCCTGCCAAGTAATGCACACAGAAATGCATAGACTAGGGTGAAGTGTGCATAGAACGCATATATTAGCGAAGATAGCATGCAAAATTGAATTATATCACAATTTGTTTTGTAGAAATATGTGCATTAGGTGCAAAACTGCAAACAAAAATGCATAGATTCAGAAAAAATTGCACAAAAATGCTGGTGATTTTTTATGAGGACTTCTTTTAAGAACAAAAAGTTTGCACACCTAAGTGGAAATGTGGAGGACTGTCTTTCAGGTTGGAAAAATGATAAATGGAGAGAAACCGAAATGGGCGGATTCTGCCATCCCTAGTTATAGCATATACCAATCACCTCATGAGAGATGGAGGCAAAAAAGGTGGGTTTCCAAGGCTGTAGTTTTAAAATGAGTGAGAGCTGCATTTCCCTGCCACATATGATTCACTTGCAAAACACATTCCCTGCGGATATTGTGAAGGTCACTCATATAAGTGGCTCTGAAAAGGAAAAAATAGACAAATGCTGTGAAGATATGTCAATTGTGAAGGACGTTTAGGCAACGTCAATAGGAGATGCAGCCTCATTCTCAGTTCATTTAGGGAACCCTGAAGAAATTGGGAATGAAGGACAATCCTTTTCAACTCAACTCACTGCACACTGAACAGGTAAGTAAGGCAGAAGAAAAGAAAGAGACCCAGAGGTTCTGTCTTCACTTTTTAGCTCTCTTCTGTCCTCACATAACCCAGGATTGTGTAAACAAATGACAGAAGCTAGTTAAAGGGTTTTAAATCTTTGGATAAGTGATGATAAAACTTAGGGGTGTTTTTTTTCTGATCACTGTTACGATGGCCAGAAGCAAATAATAATAATAATAATAATAATAATAATAATAATAATAATAATAATAATGGTCAGGGCTACTGAAACTTTCCCTAATTGCGCAGAAGAGGGAGTTTCAACAGGTGTAGCTTCTATGACAAGTAACACTTGCTGAATGTCCCTTTTCTACACAACTATTAAAAGTTCAGGAGCCTGTGCTCTTTTGCATTTGGTCATCCTACTCTGTTATTGCAAAAACGCTCTTCTTCAAATGCAGCACAGGAGAAATAATGAGGTTCTTCCGGTGTCCTCGCTGTTCAGAAAATTAGAAAGAATTATTAATATACTGAGGAGTTTGCAACAGCAGCCAACACAGAGAAGAGACCTTTCCTTTGAAGGAGAAGAAAGGCAGCGAGAAGAAGGGAGAGCTTTCAAATGAAAGTCTTTACTAGGACTCAAGGCTTGCAGGGGGATGAAACATAAGCTATTATAAAAGAATGTTCCTGACCAATGGCAATGAAGTGATATATGTACATCCAATAATAAATAAAACTCCCTTGGTGTTTCTATCTGCTATGGATAAAAATACTGCTGGACAAACCCTCTGTAAGTGCAAAGAAAACACTGTGTTTAATTTATAGGGTGCCAGCTATATTTAGCCAGCAGATTTTATGCGGGACTGCAGGCTCTTGGAGCAAATAACTGAAATGCTGTATCTAAAGCAAAGGCTCTTTGACACTGCCTTAAGAAAAATCCTTTATATCCCCCTCATTTGAAGAGAAACATACAGCAAAAGGTAGACCAGAGACCAAGCTCATGCGCTTACTGCAAGGAAGTTCTGAAGTAAAGTTGATAGGCCACTAAGCCATGGTGTGCAGTGTACTAAATATTGTTTGGAAACCAATCCATGGTTTGTGTTCTGCATGCACAGCAAGGTGCATGTTGTGTGTTTCTTTCCCAGCTCCTGCAAGGATCCCTGGGTGCTATCCCAAACCACTCAGCCTTGCCCCACTGCTGGCAAAGTGGCACTTTGTTAGGGTTAAAAAGGTAAAGGTAAAGGTACCCCTGCCCGTACAGGCCAGTCGTGTCCGACTCTAGGGTTGTGCGCCCATCTCACTTAAGAGGCCAGGGGCCTGCGGTGTTCGGAGACACTTCCGGGTCACGTGGCCAGCGTGATGAAGCTGCTCTGGCGAGCCAGCACCAGCGCAGCACACGGAAACGCCGTTTACCTTCCCGCTATAAAGCGGTACCTATTTATCTACTTGCACTTAGGGGTGCTTTCGAACTGCTAGGTGGGCAGGAGCTGGGACCGAAAGATGGGAGCTCACCCCGCCGCGGGGATTCAAACTGCCGACCATATGATCGGCAAGTCCTAGGCACTGAGGTTTTACCCACAGCGCCACCCGCGTCCCACGTTGTTAGGGTTGCCATATTTCAAAAAGTAAGGCTGATTGCCAAGGAATTGATGCTTTTGAATTATGGTGCTGGAGGAGACTCTTGAGAGTCCCATGGACTGCAAGAAGTTCAAACATATCCATTCTTACAGAAATCAGCCCTGAGTGCTCACTGGAAGGACAGATCGTGAAGCTGAGGCTCCAATACTTTCGCCACCTCATGAGAAGAGAAGACTCCCTGGAAAAGACCCTGATGTTGGGAAAGATGGAGGGCACAAGGAGAAGGGGACGACAGAGGACGAGATGGTTGGACAGCGTTCTTGAAGCTACCAGCATGAGTTTGACCAAACTGAGGGAGGCAGTGGAAGACAGAAGTGCCTGGCGTGCTCTGGTCCATGGGGTCACGAAGAGTCGGACACAACTAAATGATTAAACAACAACAACAAAAATTCCTGACAACTACAAAGCCTCCGGGTTTCCTTGGACATTTTGCTGATTTTTACATCTGAAAACCAGGACATGTCAGGAATTTTCCTGACGTATGGCAAGCCTACACTTTGTGTGCTGCTTTGGTGCAACTGGATGCTCCCTCCCTCCCAGCAATACAACAGAGGAGCTTCCCCTCCTCCTCTTCCTCACTGTCCCTATGTATTTTGCCTTTTGTAAATCATTCTACTTTTTGCAAAATGTGGTCAATAATATGGTGGTTCCATCTGTTATCCCTGCTTTGTTATCCCTGCTTTCACCTGCAGATACACAGGGAATTGGTTTAACATCTAGGATGGCTTATTCAGTTTCCCAGAGGGAAACAGAAGTCCGGAGAACATGGACTAAGCCATGTCTTTCAGAGTTTGGCATAAGGTGAAGCAATCAAGTATTGGAGTCAACTACTTGACCATCAACATACATCAGTTATATCACTTGAAAACTGTTAGCATGTATTTTTGTTTGGCAAGCTAGACACATGGAGGCTGAACCTCAAAACCCCCACCCAACCCAAATGGCTTCTCAGTTTGGTGAAACGAATAGTCTTCAGTAGAGTGGCCAGATGCAATGAGTTTTTGTTCCCCTTAAGCTACCAAAGAAGAAGAAATGTTGTCAAGTGCAGGGTTTTTTACCATGCTGAAAAATCAGCATGTGTTGAAAACCCATCTTCTAAACAATGATGAAAGGTACGAGAGTCCCAGTCTCATTCAGGTCACCATAGTTTTCACATAATCACTTCTCTCTCAGTTTCAATCTCAATCTCAATCTCTGTCCAGAAGGTGAAACTCTGGATCATGAGAAGAATTCAACACGCATTAGTCCTGTCTTACTCATATAGTGTCATACAATGACAGGCTGGAATGTCTATACCAGGCATAGGCAAACTTGGCCCTCCAGATGTTTTGGGTCTACCACTCCCACCATCCCTGACCACTGGTCCTGTTCGCTAGGGATGATGGGAGTTGTAGTACCAAAACATCTGGAGGGCTGAGTTTACCTATGCCTGGTCTATACCAATTAAGCAGTGGGAGAGTAGGAATCATCATGTGAAGGTATCTCAATTCAGTTGCATGCTTGTTATCCACATCTGCCTGGAAAAAGAACCAAGAATGCTGACTTTTCTATTCTGCTAACAGATGTTGCTCTATTGTGGGTAGATGCAAAAGAGGATGAAACTTGCACATTGCATAGTTGTGCAGACGAGGAACGGTCAGCAGGTATTGCTTATCATGCAAGCTGCACCTGCTGAAATGCTCTACACTGAATGGTGTAAGGGCACTGTCCGAATCTGCATCTGGCCATCCCATGCTCAGATTAAATTTATCTGCCTTCCTTGCCTAAGTCTAATCCTTTTCATGTCTGGTAGAGATCATGTGCCCTACAAAACCAGCAGTTGGTGGTGGCAGCAGCAGCAGCAGCAGCAGCGGGGAGCAGTTGTGTCGAATTCTGGCAATACTTCCATGGCTTCCACACTAGTATCCCTTCCCCTGCATTTATTTACAACAGACTGTAACGGTGACACTCTAATTAACACTTTGCCATCAGCACATAGTCGGAACAGTTCCCTAATTAGCACAGCTGAGAGAATAATGGGCAACATTTCCTGCAAACATTTGTGTTTGAAAACAAATTTAGATTCAGCTACATCTGTGACCCTTTGCATGCTTGCTTTTTGAAGATACAGATACTGCATCAGCCCTGGCTATCAGGAGCACTTGAAAGAAAAATTACTCTAATAACTCATTATCTGGGAAAGGATTTGCCAGACAGTCCCTTTGTACCAGCAGATGCTGTTGTTGAAAAATGGCATGGTCCAACTTCCCAGCTCCAAAACTGCACCCCCACATCTTCATTAGGTACATAGGCTAATGGCTTATTCTGGCAAAAGGGTGTTTTGCATGGTAATTTTTAGGGCAGACATTAATCTGATTTAATAGCCATTCCCTCCTCATAAGGAAACCTGGGATCCATAGTTCGCAGAAGATGAGTAGAGAGCTCCAACACGTAATACAGGGATAGCCTAACTTCTGTTGTCTATGCTCTGGTAACCTCTAGGCTGGATTACTGCAATGCATTTTACACTGGGCTGCTTTTGAAGACAGTTCAGAAACTGCAGCTGGTGCAGAATTCAGCTGCCAGGTTGCTCACTGGGGTAACATGGTCTGAGCACACCAAGCCCAGCCTAACTGCACTGGCTCCCAATTAGTTTCAGAGCCTGATTCAAAGTGCTATTTTTTACCTATAAAGCCTAATGTGGCTCAGGACTCCAGTACCTCAAGGCTTGCCTCTCCCCATATGACCCAACCCAGATCCTGTGATCATCAACTGAGGCCCTTCTTTGTGTGTTCCCTCCATGGGAATTCCAGAGGGTGACAATGCAAGACTGGGCCTTTTCAGTGGTGGCTTCCCACTTGTGGAATGCTCTCCCCAAGAAGGCGTGCCTGGTGCAATCCTTAGGCGCCAGGCAAAAACATTTCTTTTTTCACCAGGTCTTTGGTTTGTAATTAGCTGTGGCCTCCATTTGTGGGTGTGATGTTTTAATCCTTAAAAACAGAAGTGTCTTTTAGCTTTTTGCTTTGTTTCCCTTTATCCTGATACGTTTGTTTGTAATGTTCCCCACCAGTAAACGGCAGAGTTAAGGACCCAGTAGCTTCCCTGCTGCTTACAACTTTGCAAAAGTGTGTGTCGCATTCAGCTGAAGGTGCAGAGAAGTTTGCGTTCTCATTTTCTCTCTCACACACACATGCATAGCTAAGTGGGAGATTATTGTTTGATCCTAAGTATATATTTCTTTAGCGTGGGAGTCCTGTGTTGATTAGCAAGCAATCTGTGTGAAAGCAGAGCTGCAACATTGTTCTTAATACCACTTTTATCAATGGAACTGGTGCAGCGATCAGGCCTGGATGGACCAGTTTCAAGGATTTCTGCTGGCTACAACCAGTGGGGACCCAGCAGGGAGGAGGGGAAGCTCTTTGCTGGCAGAGTGATGCTACCATCACTCCACAAGCACATGCTGGCATAAAATCCACCTCCATCCCATCCAACCTTCCATGCCAGCCTGGCACAAAGGGAGGTTGGATTATGACCTCAGTGTGCAAAAGACTGTGTTTATTGTAAGTCTCTTTAAGACTGACTTGTACGTAAATGCATACAGAATGATCAGAGAAAGAGAGAACAGTTGGCTATTTCCCCTGAAGCATCTTTAGTGACATACAAAATCACATATCAGTGTCCAAACTAAAATGCCATATTAATTCAGTAATCATAAAGACCGCCACTTCTGAGAGCATCTTTATTTCCATCCACATGTAGGGTGGTCAGGTGAAAAAGAGGACTTTTAATAGTTATGCAGAAGAGGGAAATCCACCCTAATCACATGTGAATATTCTCCAGGAGCACCTATATTTCTGGTTATACAGTCATACCTCGGGTTGAATACGCTTCAGGTTGAGCACTTTTGGGTTGCGCTCTGCGGTGACCTGGAAGTAATGGAGCGTGTTACTTCTGGGTTTCGCCACTCACGCATGCGCAGACAGTCAAAATGACATAATGCACATAAGCAGCAAATCGCGACCCGTGCAGACGCGCAGTCACGGGTTGTGTTCGCTTCAGGATGCGAATGGGGCTCCAGAACAGATCCCGTTCGCATTCTGAGGTACCACTGCAGGTAGAAAAATAACCGCATCAAATACTTTAAAAGTACATACCTTTTTTGTTGCAATTTGTATTATTCATATTAAAACTGCTTCCTTATGATATTATTTATTATTGTTGTATGATGCAGGATTTCTGGGTTGTGTGATGTGGAATGTGTGAAGTGGGTGTGATACAGACTTTCTGGAGTACGTTGGATGTGAGGAGCTTCTATGCACCTTGCCTGTTTGCATTTGAATTCTGTGCCACACCAGTAGAGTCACTTATTTGTCCTTGGGACTAGTAAACATTTTCAAGAATGTCTTCTGTGATCTTAATTCCTTGACCATATACCGTATTTTTTCCATCTATAAGATACCCCCATGTATAAGACACCCCCTATTTGGGGGGACTCAGATTTAAGAAAATGGGGGGAGATGGCCCAGAGTATAAGACGCCCCCTAATTTTTGACATTATTTTGTAGGGAAAAAACCTAGTCTTATACATGGAAAAATAGGGTACTTAGGCTTTGTACATACCATACATTTAAAGCACCTCACACCAGTGCTTTTTTCAGGAAGTACTCAAAGGTACGCAGCACCGGCACCTCTTTTGTTGTTGTTAAAAAGTGTGGCACTCACTGTAGCAACTTCATGGCGAGTACTGGCACCTATTTTTTCTAGAAAAAAAGCACTGCCTCCCACCAAAGAATCCTGGGAACTGTGGTTTACTGTTCAATTCCTAGCACCCATAACAAACCACAGTTCTTTGGATTCTTTCTGTGGGAAATGCGCTTTCAGTGTATGGAGCGGCGTACACAGCCCTCATTTGCACAAACTGATCTGTAGTTTGTCCTTTTTCTTATCTGCTGTCTTTTCTCTGCAATGGATTTCATTATCGTCTTTGGAATTAGACTCAGTCTTCCCCATCTGTAAAATGTCAGCTGCAGTCCAAACCCCAAGCAGCAGAAGCAGCAGGGCTTAACAGAACAGCAGGGCCACTGCCACATCCACAGCTCTGCTACTCACCCCAGGCAGGCAGGCCAGAAGGTAAACTGTTGTGCCAGCCTGGAGTTTGATGCTGTTATGTGATGGCGGCTGGGCTGGCTCAGGTCCCAGCAGATCCTGAGTTGGCTCAGCACTCCCTGCATGCAAGCTTGGCAGGTGAAACAGGAAAGTCCTCTGGTGGAGGACACTGGAGTCTGGCAAGGCTCCTATCCCTCCCTAGGCTGGTGCAAAGGGGTTTGGACTGTAGCCCTAGCACTTCTTCTAAATCTCTTAAAATGTTGTTTATAAGTGTGACTCATAGTGATGGGGACGTGCTGTAGCTGAGTGGTAGAGAAACTGCTTTGTATGTGAAAGATCCCAGCCAGGTTCTATGTCTGGCCTTTCCAGGTAGGCCCCCTGGGACTTTCTTACCTGAAACCCCACAGAGTCACAGCCAATCAGCATGGACAATACTCAGCTTGACCAACCAATAATAGATAGATAGATAGATAGATAAACAAACCTTTATTGTCACTACACTACCTGTGTGCAGTGAAATTAAATGAGCCCCCCCTCACATACACTCAGTCTTGTTCGCACTGTGTGTGCTTGTCGGAAGTCAATTGCACCACTATTTTTTTTCCATTCAGCAGCCCACGGAGAAAAACTGTTCTTTAACTTGTTGGTGCGGCTGACTGTACTTCTGTATCTCCTGCCCGAAGGTAGGAGTTTAAAAAGGTACTGGCCAGGGTGTGAGTTGTCCCTAAGAATTTTCCTTGCTCTCCTGAGGCAGCGGTCTCCTGCGATGTCATCTACCGAACTCAGGGGACAGCCCAATCCTCACTATTTGTGTGAGATCCCTCAGAAAGTCTTTAATCCAATCACAGATGGTGGAGGAAAGGTCCAGGTCCATCAGCTTTTTAATAAGAATGATCATTCAGTATCCTGCCTGAGCTTTCTGCTATGCACGTACTTCTGCTTATGACATGCATGTGGCACAGCTGCCATCAAGGATGTGTTCAGTTGATCTGCGGTGGCCCCCTATCATGTGTGACTGGTAAGGTGGCCAGGTTAAATATTAGCATTCCTTCCCGGGTTGAATAAATTGCCTTCTGTGGGCTTTGCCCCCAGCCCTGCTATACTCCATCCCCTTGGCCAGGTTGATATCACAATATTGTGTGGACCTCTACGAACCTACCTCCTACCCCTGGTTTGGCATTTCCTTCTCACAAGGGAACAGGAGGATCCAGACTGATGCAGAAGCTCCTAACTTGGGAGTCTTTGCTTTGCTGAGGAAGCTTTTCTCAGCAGCTCTCTCTGGGGTTCATTTATCATTTTGATCAAAGAAAACAGTTGTTCAGCAGGACCTAGAAAAGTGGTGTTTAATAAGGCCATTGCCTTCCAAGCCGTCAATGAAAGCATCCTCTCCCTTTCAGATATTGGACTGATTCATGAGCAAGGGCAAGGGCTAACAGGCAAGGGACTCCTCATAAATAAAACGCACCCACGTCCAGCCTGTGAGAATTGGTCTCCTGTACTAGGCACTTTTTTGGGGAAAGCCATTTTTTCTGTGTCCACTCAATCTTTTCCAACAAACTGTACCAAGAAAAGGACCTGGGGAAACAGAGCTATTCTCCCATCCAAAAATCTCAAAGGCCAAGTGGATTGGGGGAGGGCAAGAAAAAGGCTGAGTGTGGTGAGCTAACAGATGGGGAACTTGTAAATGTCTCTGCAGCTTTCCCCTTGATTAACAAGGGGCGGGCAAGCTGGGAAGGAGACAGCTTTGACTGTCTGCTGAAATATGCTTAGGATAGAATCCAACTCATATTTCAGCTGAGCTGGCATGCTAGCTCAGTCGGCACACGCTGCCATCGGGTGCCTCTAGCACGGCTTCTGTGATAGGATTATGTCCTGACTTTCAGATTAAGGATTGCATGGCACTACTGTCCAGAATTAATGTGCATCATAAAGTGGTCCTTTACCCAGGATTCACCCTGATGAAACTATCAGTCAGCAAATTGGGTTGGTTAATTCAGGATACACACCCAATGCCTAAACCAAGACCTTCTGACATCTGTAAGCAATGAAGTTGTGGCCTATTTGATCCCAAGTGGCTTGACCCGTCTTTATTACTTCTTCCCATGGTTCAACCCCGACGTTTGCGGGCTCACTGTGCCTGGGCCCGCAAATGACCTCTAGCGAGAACAGAGGTTCTCAGCTTATTTCTCTTTCATCTGGAAAGAAACAGTTGTGTAACCAATAGCAAAGGAAATGCAGTAAGTAAATAAATAAGTCTTGTTATGTATTGTGGGTGGAGAGTTCAAAGTTCCACAGAGAAACATAGTAAGCTGTGAATGACTTCAAAGAGGCTAAGTAGCTGAATAACATATTATAATTCCGTTTCCTTGTGAACCAAAGAATTTATCTCAGCATAACTACCTTCTTTGGGCAGAAAGGGAAAAAAGGGAGAGAGAAAAAAGAAACGACCAGAATTATTTGAGAAGGGCGCTGGCTAGGCAAGTGAGGATTTCCATTAAATACCACCAGTTGACTTCAGAATTCTCTTGTACATGGGCCAGTTCTCTTGAACTGGTCTTCTTGTGATCACAAGCCTAGCAGAAAAGCTGTTCTTACCTTCTGTAAGTAAAAAACAAAAAACGGAGGGGGCCACCAAATGGGAGTCTGAGTCAGAGTGCCAGTGGTGGTTGTGACATGCTTTCAG
The DNA here is from genome assembly GCF_964270895.1 of Podarcis filfolensis. Classification (NCBI taxonomy): domain Eukaryota; kingdom Metazoa; phylum Chordata; class Lepidosauria; order Squamata; family Lacertidae; genus Podarcis; species Podarcis filfolensis. The sequence goes on along the minus strand of NC_139608.1, from coordinate 37,905,010 downwards.
GTGCCCCACTGGGACTTGAGCTACTGGAAGTCCATGACAGCTAAATTTGATAATAGAGGCCCATCAGAGAGTAACAGGTGTGTATTAGAGGTCAGAAGGATGACATCTCTAATTACTACACTGTGGAGATTTGCTCAGTGGCAGGTAACAGCAGAGGGCCAGTCTTTGCTCCCCTACCACTGGTTTTTGAAGTGTCCTCTGAAGTGTCATTGGTAATTGGATGCTAAGCAGATACCATTTCTTCACTGTTGCCTAGAGACTTACCTCAGCCCCGTTCTACATGCCCAACTACCATTGATGTCACTGAACTGAATACCACCAGTTGATCACATACTGTATGTACTCTAGCATCGTTATACAATGGCTTTGCTGAGGCAATTCAGATCCTTTACACTTGGGCCATCTAGGTACTTAATTTATGGCAGAATATGGAGATGCACTTCTACCGTAAAGACATCACAAGAGAGTCCTGGTATGTTCTCAGTGGCTTCTCCCAGACTTTGAAATTCCCTTCCTAGAGAAGCTAGACTGGTGTCCCCCCCCCCCCCCCGTCCTGTCCTATTCCAACAGGCCTTCAGGAACTTGCTGTTCTTTTCAGGAAAGGGCATTTATAGTACTGTGCTGTTTTTATTGTTTTTGTCATCTGCATTTTAATAGATTTGTTTTTTCAGTTGGGTTTTTTCATTTATAAGATTTAATTAATACATTATAATAAAAAATCTAATCTAAATGGAAACAAAAGCAAAGAAGAAAGTCCTCTTTCACAGGTATATCTTAACTTAACCAACACAGAGAAAGGTGAACCCTTCAACTCTTACCTGGGAGCTTCCCTTTCTTCTCTCATACAGGGCCCTTAATCAACTATCCATCACCTTCATCTGCATGTTAACCCTTCCTTAAAAGGTAAAGGTACCCCTGCCCGTACGGGCCAGTCTTGCCAGACTCTAGGGTTCTGCGCTCATCTCACTCTATAGGCCGGGAGCCAGCGCTGTCTGCAGACACTTCCAGGTCACGTGGCCAGCGTGACAAGCTGCATCTGGCGAGCCAGCGCAGCACATGGAACGCCGTTTACCTTCCCGCTGGTAAGCGGTCCCTATTTATCTACTTGCACCTGGGGGTGCTTTCGAACTGCTAGGTTGGCAGGCGCTGTGACCGAACGCCGGGAGCGCACCCCACCACGGGGATTCGAACCGCCGACCATGCGATCAGCAAGTCCTAGGCGCAGAGGTTTTACCCACAGCACCACCCGTGTCCCTACAACCCTTCCTTAACCCTGAGTAAAAAAGGTAAAGGGACCCCTGACCATTAGGTCCAGTCATGACCGACTCTGGGGCTCATCTCGCTTTATTGGCCGAGGGAGCCGGCGTACAGCTTCTGGGTCATGTGGCCAGCATGACTAAGCTGCTTCTGGCGAACCAGAGCAGCGCACGGAAACGCCGTTTACCTTGAGTAGAGGACCACAAATAGTGCAAATGATCGGAACAAAGCAAAAACAAAAGAAAAAAATAAAGAAAAAGAACAAAGAGATAAGAATGTTAAAGGAAATAATAATGGAACAAAAAGATAGTGAAAGGTAAGAAGAAAGGAATAAGCAATAGTTTTAACACTATTTGAGTTTAATTACTTTTTAATTATTATCTTTTCTATGTTTTCAGCGTCTTTAATTTATCTGTGTTGTTTTCATTTGTTGTAAGCCACCTTGAATCCCTGTCTGGAGAAAAAGTGGGATAATAATAATAATAATAATAATAATAATAATAATAATAATAATATCTTGGAAAGTAAAAGGACCCATGCCCAATTCAAGGAGGGACGAAAAGGATCTCATTCGCTGAGTGGCAGGTTAGGGGTACAACAATGCAGAGTGGGAGAGAGAGAAGAAAGGTTGGCATGCCACAGCACACACTTTCCAACTCCTCCTCTCTCTGTGCTGCCCACCCTCCATCCACCCACATAAATGATTACATGATATGAGAAAAGCCACACACCCCTAGCAGAATGGCCACAACAGTGCTGCTTTTTCAAACCATAGATGGAATAGCAGAATCATAGAGTTGGAAGGGACCACGAGGGGCATCGCAAGATTTGGGGGGCAGTGGGGAGGTGCCAGTACTGCATACCGTTGAGTACTGCCAGAAAAAAAGCGCTGGCATCATGGCAGCTGAAGCTCAGGGAAGACTGAGCAGCTACACGGTTGTGATCCCAAGCACATCTGTTTAGAAGTAAGTCATTGCAGTTGTAGACACTGAAATCTATGGAACCTGCTTCCAAATAAACTGGGGTCCCAGTGGCTTGTGCCTAACATTTTATAAAAAGGAAAAGTCTCTATGTGAAATAATATTATATCAGGACAATGACAATGACTCTGCTTTTGCCTCTTATAGGATTACCAGACTTCAGAATACCAGAAAAGGATGCTTTCTAAGGACCAATCTGTCTTTTATTATTGCATCAATTGAGTTCAATAATGTCCTTAGAGCAAAGCAGAGGGTCACTGAAGTTAAAGCTAACCTGATTCCATAATCTGTGTGTACTTTTCTTGAAAATTAAATTTTCCTGAGCCAACGGAGGGGTTGTTCACCGAATAACAGCAAAATCCAGTTCAAAGTGTGAGCACCATGAAGTACTGCAGAACAAATTTGGTCTTCTCTGATTTCAGCACTTGAATGAGTTTTCTCTGCTCCATGCAGTTTAGAGAAAATATTGTTTAGTCTTTCAATGGTGGCCACTTAGCAGACTAGTCTTATTTACATTGCAAATCATATATGGAACAGAAATAGCAAAAGACACACAGCTAGCTGACGTTGTCTTCCTTCCAGGACTGATTCTATTTAAAGTAAAAGACAACGAACATCCCCCCCCCCCCCGTTGCCAAATCTCCCTCTTTAGAAACCATACTCAATCTGGGGTTAGGAACTTACTCCCTGAAACTTTCTCAGTGTCTCCATTAATTTTTCACCTTACATAATATAGTATAGCTTGAAGCATTGTGAATTCCTGCAAAACCACTTAAAGCAGAAGTGATTGTGGAATACACACACACACACACACACACACTACCTTGTGCAACTGCCAGTTGTTGGCCAGTTGTGTCTTAACTATCCAGTAATCCCTGCTTGCAGACTGTTTTGGCCAGGGTGCTGTCTGATCTATTTTCCTTTGTATAAGAACAAGCATGAAGGAGGCCTCCCAGCCTGTTCACAGGTCCTTATATGATCAGTGAAAACAGTTGGTCCTGGCAAGTATTAACCGCTCTCAATCTTAACCTAATAACTGCCATTTGTCCAGATTTTAATTTGTCTGAATTAATTTTAAGATGTATTTTAATTAATTGATGCCTGTTTTTATGTATACTGTGTTATTTATATGATGTTAGCCACTCTGAGCCCAGCTCCGGCCGGGGAGGGCAGGGTACAAATAAAAGTTATTGTTATTGTTATTGTTATTATTTTGGTTGGCCTCATAAAGGTATTTCCCAAATACAGCCAACACAGCTCCATTTGCCTTTAATATTGTTCTGAGTTTAGGGTGTTAAGCTGGGTGCCAGACCTCTCTAATCCCTGGATTCAGCAAGGGTCAGAATTGAACCAAGCCTTCTAATTCTTGGAATAGCCAGACTAGCCTCCTGGGGAGGTGGTAGCCTGGGTGAGAGCCATTAAGGAGGCTAAAGGGGCTTGGTGTAAGTCAGCAAATGGGTAGGCCCCCTTCCTTCAACAGAAAAAAGCCAAAGTTGAGAAGAGAGTTGCGGTGATGTGACCTAGAAGTAAAGCAGCAAGGCACAGAGAGAGTCAGAGCAATGTTTGAGAGCAATGTTTGATTTCTGTTTGAATCCAAGGTTGTGCCTATGGGAGAAACAAGACCCTTTTGGGGTGTTTATGCTGTGAACCCCTCCATCATAGGCTCAGGTTGTATATATGTATAAATAAACCATATATCATAAAGACACTACAGTCTCTGCTGTGCCTTGATCCAACCCTGAGACCCTTGGAATCTCGCACTGCTCAGAAATTGGGGTGGCATGAAACATGTAACCTCTAGGATCCTCACAAGTCCCTGGGATATTGGATGTGAGATCTGTCTCTTCTGGATTTGTGAGAAATAGTAACACTATCCCACTACCATGTGAAAACTGCAGAGAACAAAGAGACATACGAAGGCAAATTGGATCCCACCATCTTAGAGAGCAGCAAGGCTTACTTCAGGGTTTGAAACAACTGCATAGAACTTGAAATCACTGAAGACCACAGTGGCGGCAGCGGGGGAAGGCATATTTGATTGTCTTCTCAAATCCAATTTGAAAAGTTGGGAAAATCTGATCTGCAAGATGACTCAAAACATGCACATTTTATTTGGAACTGAAGCTATTGACATAGGTCATAGCTTTATTGGAGAAAGCAGAGGACCTTGAAAACAGAGACAGGCAGCATGTGGAGACGATGGGTTTAGATGGGGGAAAGTAAATGGGAGCACTCCATTAAGTGAATAAAAATGAGACCAAAAGTTCTTTAGAGATGGCCCTGTTTGTTTTCAAGAAAATGTATCATAATATCACTGATAAGGCCAACTATGTTATAGGGCTGGGACCCCTTTCAGAGGCTGTATGGCTTGTAGAGCATATAATTCCACACTGTATTCTGGGCATTAGCACAAGGGGCCCACGTTACTGGAAGCTGATACCATCTCCTGCATCAAAGCTGCAGCAATAGCCACTACTGTCCTGGCAGATGCACAGCCTGAAAATCCTGATTATATCTATAAACTTTCTAAGGCAGCAGGAGAGTAACCTCTGTGACCACAGCAGCTCCCATTCTGTTCTGCCACTGATCCCTAAATGTGCACCATCCAGCACAAACCAAACTGGCTGAAGTTCACTGAAATCAACAGGTTTATGGAAATACATTTTGTGTTCTGCAAAAATAAGATTACGACAATAACTGATGGTTGTCTAACAGCAGGATTTAAAATGTTAGCATTCATTGTTGTTTTAGCAACACATTCCATTTTTGTCCATAACTGAACGATCTGAGCAAAGTATAAGATATAGTTAAAGAAAAGACACTCTGCTTTTCTAGCACTTTAGATAAGCTGTAATGCTAAGTCAATTAACTGGAAATTTAAGACAAAGCGGAATAAAGTGTTCCTTGTTTCTTCTGAAGCAACAGCAAAACTCCTTAAAATCTAATTTATTCTAGCATTCCATGTTACAAGACGGTACAACACACTGAACACAAGTTTGGAGAAAGAAATTGTAATACATTTCTCAAAGTTAAATTAAAGCAAACTTGGTAAATGCATGTTGGCTCAATATTTGAATAAACCTGAAGTATCTGTAATTGAGGAAACACAATTATTTGAAGCACAACTCGAACTGGGAAAGTTATGTTAGTAGAAGAGCAAATGTGATAATATTTAACCACTGTGTTGCTGGAATTGCAAGTTATATAATGTAATAGCAATGCAGAGCTGGGGAACATTTTACAGGCACAGAATCATATAGTTGGGAGGGACTTCAAAGATAATCTATTCCAGCCCCTTATTGATACAAGAAATCCACTATTACAGAATTTCTGATAGGTGGTCATTCCCAGGGAATAACAGATGGGTAGAGGGGATGCTTAATTTTTCCTCCGACCAATGATTCTCCCTTGAAAATTGCCCACCCAAGGTGTCTTAACCAATTTCTCTCCAGATAGGGGACTGAGATGGAGGGGGGCATTTGCAGAGGAGAATTGCTGGGTGTGGAAAGATTAAGAACATCACTAGCATCTATTGATCTCCTCTACCAAAGTCCCCTGCCTCCACCTGCTTGTGTCACATCAAGAAATGCAAGATTATGAATGTGCGTTTGTAGACATAACATGGCTCTGTCCTGAGTCCCTGACAAATCAAGAACAAGTAGAATATATAGAAAAATATCAAATAGTGTATGGTATCACCAAACATTCATCATGCTAGTTAAGTGGTTTTAGAAAAGGCTTTTGACAGTGTGGGAAGGGTCCTTACAGTTAAATACCAGCAAACTAAGATACCATATATATGACATGAATAAAGCATGATTTACATTCCAAGCTTAACCATGTTTATTCAAAACTGCTCGAGAGATTCAATGGCATTTACTTTTTAAGAGAATATGCTTAGACTTTTCAGCCTAATGTTGCTCAAGAATCATTATACTGTAGTTAAAAGAAATATTCTTATGCAGCAGCATTTACAGATAAAACCCCCCAAAATCCTTAAGATTAACAGAGAACAATCCCTGCATGCTAAAGTTTTTGTGCTTTCTGTAATAACAACATAATTCCCACATTACTTCATACTACATCTGTTAAACATGACTATTTCAATAATTTATCTACCACCTATCAGTGGTCGCATACTGAGGATAGCAGTGCTGAGCTGACGAGCCTTTTCAAACTAAGCAGCTCTTTAAATATTTCTCCTTTTGTGGTTTTCTATCATTTTAGATTTTAGTAAAACTACATTTTACTATTTCCTTTTCACATGGGGAGGGTAGTCAAAAATTGGTTCATCAATACTTTTGTCTCCCCACTCCATAGGAAAACCACTGGAGCTATACACTCCAGTGCAGGAGAGGGGGAGCATGCAACTGTGGGAGAAGGATTTGTTGCAATTCACTTTCCTAATATTTCTCTTTTTGAGTTGTAAAGCAAGAAAAAGTATCCAAAGCAACCAAAACAATGCAACAAATGTTATAGCCTGAACTGAATGGGAGTTGTGTTGATGACAGTAATTCATGTCAGGTTCAAATGACAACCCCTTGCACTGAAAGAATGTGTGAGAGGGGTCAGAGCCATATGGACTAGTCTCCCTGCCACATTTGGTGACCATAAACCTTCCACGCATTTGGAGCACATCAGAAGGGGTTCTGAGCATGTAATGGTGCATGCACATAGAGCTTCTCGGTGCAAGGAGGAACCCTGATTGGTATATGTGTATACCTTCTGACCCGCTCCAACACGCTCCCTGAAGAACCAGGTGCGCAGCCTGGGAGTCATTCTGGACTCACAGCTGTCCATGGAGGCACAGGTCAATTATGTGTCCAGGGCAGCTGTTTACCAGCTCCATCTGGTATGCAGGCTGAGACCCTACCTGTCCGCGGACTGTCAGAGTGGTGCATGCTCTGGTTATCTCTCACTTGGACTACTGCAATGCGCTCTATGTGGGGCTACTTTTGAAGGTGACCCGGAAACTACAATTATTCCAGAATGCGGCAGCTAGACTGGTGACTGGGAGCGGCTGCCGAGACCATATAACACCGGTCTTGAAAGACCTACACTGGCTCCCAGTACATTTCCAAGCACAATTCAAAGTGTTGGTGCTGACCTTTAAAGCCCTAAACAGCCTCGGTCCAGTATACCTGAAGGAGCGTCTCCACTTCCATCGTTCTGCCCAGACACTGAGGTCCAGCGCCAAGGACCTTCTGGCGGTTCCCTCGCTGCGAGAAGCCAAGTTACAAGGAACCAGACAGAGGGCCTTCTCGGTAGTGGTGCCCGCCCTGTGGAATGCCCTCTCACTAGATGTCAAAGAGAAAAATAACTACCAAACTTTTAGAAGACATCTAAAGGCAGCCCTGTTTAGGGAAGCTTTTAATGTTTAATAGGTTATTGTATTTTAGTGTTTTGTTGGAAGCCGCCCAGAGTGGCTGGGGGGACCCAGCCAGATTGACGGGGTATAAATAATAAATTATTGTTGTTGTTGTTGTTGTTGTTGTTATTATTATTATTATTATTATTATTATTATTATTATTATATTATTATTATTATTATTATTATTATTATTATTATTTTATTATAGTGTGGGGGCACAGCTGCCAGGTACATCATCAGAAAGAAGAGCTAGTCCCCGTCGCCATGTGACTACAATGAACTTTTCAGTGGATGTTGGGAAGGTTTTGCCCAAACATCCATCACTATCCAATAAGTGCCTCTTGGCAGCTGCTCGGCTACCTTCTATAGGACAATCAAATATACAATGTCCAGTGTTCACTGTATTTTTAAAAATTACAACATTTTAAGGTTTAAGTGCTAATATTCCCACATCAGAAATTACACTGATCAGGAGAGGGATCTGGGTTGCTTGTAATAAATAAATGATAAGGTAGTAGTCATGATTAATAAGCCCCAATGTTTAGAGGCAGAATTCCTTAGATTACTAGATGCTATAATAACAGGGCATCACCTTCATGTCCTGCCTTTGAGTTTCCACAAGAATCTAGCAAGCTACAGCTGGGGGCAGAATGTTGGACTAGATTGACCTTTTGCCTCATAGAGCAAGGTAGTTCTTCTTCATGTTGCCACATGCCTATTGCACAATTAGAAAAGGGTGTTATCATTTAAGATCCCTGGTGCTCAGAAAATAAACAGTGAGTTTTTATTCTTTTGCATAGACTTAGATATATTGGTAAACAAACAATATAGTATGTCATAATTTAAACCACTATTTGCACCCGGGGGGGGGGGAGTGAGAAGATCAGCAGGCAAGTTAGGTGATTTGGGACACTCTATGCCCCTTCAGCTACTCTTCACAAATGAATGCTGGCCAAAAAAATATATCTAAAAAGTAATATCTCAAATGAATATTAAGGGCCAAATTGTTAAACGAGTCTTTGCATCTCCTGTGCAAGTTTTTCCCGTTTGTGTTTTAAAAAATCCCTGAACATTGAATGCTATGAAACCTTTTAACGTCAAGTCTCATTTGGCCCTGAGTCAGAGTTTTAGAACAGACAGCATCCATCTATTCCGGTAGTGGGGGGTTTCTGGCAGAATTACCAGAGAGTCTTGTCCACAACAGTGATGAAATTTCACAAGCGGAGGAGGAAATATGTTCTCCCTAGGACATTGTTTGATTATGCTCATCCATCATGCAGCACTGGCGGTGAGGACCAGTTCAGATATATATGCACACCTTGTCACAGTTCCACAGCCAGATAGATATACCTTCATATTAAGCTCATATCAGCACACCTTCAGAGGCCCTATTTGTTCACCTTTCCACTTCTCAATCCTGTCTTGCAGAGTTGTCTCCTTTTATGACATAAACAACATGTTTGGAATAAAAAGCCAGCATATTCATCCGCTGCACAGCTTGTTCTGCCCTGTAAGTTCATATCTGCTGAGGCAACTCGCATCACCAGCAGCAAACATGCTTTGTACTAGGGAAAGGGCACAGAGGGCTGCAGCAGCGCTCAAGAGAGAGTGTACATGTTGGATGATGAGCCTTCAAGTGATTGATGCTGAGCCAAGGTCTATCGTCGGGGGGGGGGGCGGTGAGTGGGGCTGTCAAGTAAGTCAACCCAGTGTCTCTGCCCCTTTTGCCGCACTTCTTGGCGTACTCGTTGATTCCAACTGATACAATAGTGACTGACAAAATAGCGAGGAAGTGTGGGAGTGTTTCTTTATATGGCCTGATCCTATGATCTGGGACTTAGTTATTGGAAGGATCAGGATCTGGCTCGAGGGTCCCAACTGTGGCATTAGACTAGAAATTAGGAAGCTGCACCAAGAGCTCTCCATCAAAGCCAGCACAGAGCTTAACCACACTTCCTCCTTTCCCACTGCCTTCTAGGTGTGGCACAAGCAGAAGTGTGGACAAACACATCCACAAATGGTTGTTGTGAGGATAAAAGGAGGTGAGGCATATATGCCACCTTGAGCTTCTTGAAGAAAGGGCACACTACAAATGCAGTAAGTACATACGTAGCTAACTTATCCTGAATTAGGCCCTTGGTCCAGTTGAGCTCACTATTGTCTACTCTTATATAGTGGTTCTCCAGGGTTTCAGACAGAAGCCTTTCTCAGCCCTGTCTGGGGATGCCAGAAATTGAACCCGGGACTTCCTGCATGCAAAGCATGAACTTTACCATGCTATGGTCATTCCATGATTGACTCATTCATTTTCAAAATTTATTAATTTGTTTCAGAAGGTTTAAACCCCACCCTTCTGTTGCAATCCCAATGCTCAGGACAACAAGAATGAGTTGGCCATGCCAGCAGTTGTGAATGGTGTGATAGGAAAATGGCCCATAAAGCACTTGAGTGTGGCAGAGGCTTTAGCCCAGGGATAGAGAATCTGTGGTCCATGCAGGTGCTGTTGGAAACCAACTCCCAGCAGTCCAGCCAGAAATAACATCCGGAGGGCTGCATGTTTCCCATCCCTGCCATACGTGATCTGCATGGTTTGCATGCAGAAGATGCCAGATCCAAACCTCTTGTTTTCAGAAGGATCAGGGAGTAGGGTGGGGAATAACCCTGGATCGCTAGCTGCCAGTCAGAGTAGTACACAATACAGGGCTAGACGGGCCATCTCAGCGTAAGGCAGCTTATGGTTCTGGCAATAGGAGGGGTGAGGCAGGCAAACAAGCAGCCTTGCAATGCAACATACCGGAAGCATTTTACCCTCCTGAAAGCCATGTATGCCGGTGCAACTGCAAACCTACCTTCCACAAAATCAAATGGTTGGGAGAGAGGGAGAATTTGGAGTTGGATACAGGCAAGTCTGGAAGAGAGCTCTGCCTGAGACTCCAGGTACTCACTCCTAATAGTCAGAGCAAACAAGTCTAGGAGGCAAATGGAGGAAACATTTGCATCTCCATATGCAAATGTATATAATATGTTCAAGAAAGCCAAGCACCTCATAGATATCAGTTTCTGAAAATTGTGGGTTGCAAAAGGTGCTTTGCATGATGCAAAACTGACAGCAGAAAACAATTGGCCGTAAAAAGACTGTGATTATGAAGTCACATACATTCCCTCCCCACAAATTGACAAGCCTGGATTTGAAGCTGCTTAAACAATGGCACACCGAATGTCAATTTTCCAACTCTATATCTATGCCACTTCTGTTACGGGGTGGAGGGGAGCCATTGCAGTTCTGTGTATGGTTGTTTGTGGCTGTATGCATTTATAGATGTATTCAATGTTTTACAACGAATCATTTACATTTCATTATTTAAATACATCCTTATCCATTTAAATTACGTTTTACCACTTAAAATGTTACAAAGGCATGTGGTGCCCTCAATGTGCAACAGGTTGTCTTTTACGCCGTAACTCACCTCAGCCACTACTTGGGTAAAAACTCCCAGTCCTTCTCTCATTCCTCCTTTTAGATTTCTATAAAGAGGGTTGTTCTTATACCCATTTTACAGATGGGAATTGAGGCTCAGAGAGCTATTCACCTATATAAAGCCTGCAATATTGCTTTCAAAAGTGGTGATCTGGCGGTGGTTTTCGTTTTTCTTATGCAAGCTGAGAAAACAACACGAGAAGCATTCCAAACCATAAGACGTGCCAAGTGTTATATATAAAAGACGTTCCGGTTTCATGATTATGTCTAGGCCCCTTCAGATGTTACAAAAATCATTAAAGCAGGTGGCATTTTGACACAGGAACTACCATGTGAGATCGGCATGCACATCACTGCATGTGGTACCCTTGCGTGCATTGCTGCCCTGTGTACATGCTCCAGGAAACAACAATTGGGGCCTTGGCTTTCCAGCCTTTATATACTGAGAGTAAATGCTCCCCACAACAAGCCCCAAAGAAAACCAAAAACAACTACTGCTACCACCAAACGCCCCTACATTTCTTATTCACATGTGATCTAGTCATGGGTTGCGCAGCACTTCACTTCCTGTGCCTGTCCATCCGCCAGGGATGCTGTGTGGCACATGAAGCGGCCTTGAGCGCCCTTGTCCCTGCGCCACCCTCACTCTCAAGAACTCCGGGGAATGGGAAGCATCTTCCCCATTGCCCAGTGCCCTTGCCAAGTGAGTGTGGGCTTCTGAGTGCAGCTGAGCCCAGAGACTCAGCTGCTGCTGCGGCTGCTGCCTGGCATGTGCCTGCTCCTCTGGGACAGGAAGGCAAGGTATCAGGAGCCCTGGGGCAAGTCAAGCAAAGCAGCAGGCAAACTCCTCTTACCTGGGCGCCTCCTGCCCGCCTGTGGGCCCATCTAGTGGCCTTGGGACCTGGCGATGCCCAGGCAGCCCCCGCGCGGCTCCTCTCTGGTGCCAAGGCCCGCCGCTGCCCGCGGGGCCCTTCCCCGCCAGTGCAGACATGCTGAGCTAATTTTATCGGTCCCCTTCCCCCATCGCCGGGGGAGCCTCCGTCCCTCCTCCTCCTCCTCCAGCCCCCACCTCCTTTCCTCCCGTCCGCCGCAGCCAGGCAGCAGCAGCAGCGCTAGAAAATAGCACATCGCCCACTCATCCCCAGGCTCCTTCTTCAAGGAAAATATTTATATTATTATGCCACAGAGAGGGTTTCCATGGCACTGATGACTTTCACACTGTTGCCGTGACAACCACTTGAGGCCATCTTGGACGGGCTGAGAATACCCACTTCCTAGACAAATAAGGCGAGCAGCCGCCGAGGGGAGGGGAGGCCAGGGGTGGGGTAGGGGGAGAGGATCGCCCTTCTCCCCCTCGGTCCTCCCCTTCTGTCTTCTTCTCCTCCTCCTCCTGGCCTGCTGCTCTCCCCCTAGCGGAAGCCCGACGGGCGTCTCCGTTGACGGGCGTTTCTCCCGCAGGAACCGACAGCGCTTGGCGTCAACTTTCCGGAGCAAACGTCTCGAAATGAATGAGACGCCCCCTTCTGAAGGGCAGCCCCTTCAGCTTCTTCGTGTCTGCAAGGCATGGGGGGCAGGAATGCGGGGGGCAGCGGGAGGAGACAGAGCCACAAGGCTGCCCCCCCCCAAAAAATATTGAGCTTGATGCAGAGGAAGTAAAATTGCGACGTGCGCTCAGTTAGGGTACCATAGCTCATGAAGCTGGCTTATGGAGTCCAAGTGTGACGAGCTTCGGGTTTTTGTTTAATTTTTTTTAAAAAAATTTTTAGTTGCCTAGATCCAGATGCATATCGAAGGTCTGGCAGACCTATTTCTGAAAGTAGCGTTACCCAAAGAATGTTCAGCTGCATTCCCATATGGGTTGCATCAGTTGAGAGCGCCTTCAGTAACCTGAAACTGGTAAAGCACTGATGGGGAGGACCACTGCCGCGCGGGAGAAGTAAAGTGCGCAACGGATAGTGGGCGCAGCCAGAGCCTAAAGTGGGCGGAACCTTCCCATCTCCCTCCCTCCCCCGCACCCTTTCTCACTTTCTCTTGTGGTCACCTGGACATGCTTCTTCCCCCAAAAGCTGGACTCTTGTCCCTGATCTTGTTATACTCAGTTCGAAGCAAGGTACCAAAAAAACAACACCTTGGCAAATCTTGATTTTGTGATGGTCTGTAATTTCCTGAGTTTGTCAAATATTCCTTTAGCATTCCAGTAGAGTAGATGAAGGGAAAATTCAGTCATAATCGTGAATGCCAATTCACAGGATAGGGAAGCCATTTCTCTGTCTACTGAGTTTTTATGGTTTTTAAGGACTGGATCATCATTAAGTGCTACATACAAAACTATGACATATGTTATGGTACTGCAATAAAACTGCTAGCGCATTTGCAAGGCTAAGCCAAGCTCAGTATGGTTTCAAGTTGGATGGAGAATAAAAAATTGAGTTACCGTATATCTGGTCCCTTCCAACTCTACAATTCTATGATTCTATGATATTTCATGTACTGAAATATGCTACTGATGTGGGGGCAAGAGGAGGGCCTCAAGACGACTGTTGGTTTGTTGGTTGGTTTGTTGCATTTATATCCCACCTTTTTCTCCAAGAAGCTCAAGGTGCTGTTCAAGGTGGTTCTCCCAATGCTCATTTAATCGCCACAATAAATTCTACTCAGAGTAGACCCATTGAAATTAAGTTATTCGTCCCCATTAATGTTAACGGGTCTACTCTGATTAGAACTAATGTTGGATACAACCGTATGTTTCCCTTTGGCCCCAGGTTACTTCTCTGGGGGCTTGTTGACACTGTGTACTTTTGCTCTGAAAGGGGTGCTAGAGTTTTATCCTCCACCACTATCACTCCCCCTTTTTTTCTTTCTCTACATGTAGTCAAGATAGATGCTGATCAGCTTAAATGAAAGCAGGCAGTGCATGGTGAACAACATTTCAAGGACAACAGGTTCCTGCCCTCCATCGCTTGTGTAAGAGCTGCTGCAGTCTTGCTACAGCTGCCTCCAGTTTTCCTGCTTGCCGTGAAGGACTGGAACTTTGATTTTTATGCAGCTCTTAACAGGGATTGAAAGCGATGGTGGTACAAGGTTAGACTGAGCATGGTGGTGGGCTCTAGATATGAAAGTGATTAGGGTCATCCATGTGAGCAGCAATGTCCTGGATGTGTAGTTTTAAGCATTGGAGCCCAGATTTTCTTTATGGTATCAGCAGAGGAAACTATGGATCTCAGGGATCTTGCATTTAAAGATCATGGAAAACCTGAAATTTTTACTTTGTGTCCTTGCCACACCCATATGTGTTGGCTTTGTTTTCATTTTTAGCTGAGCAATTCGGACATTTAAAGCATCCCCCACACAAAGAATCCTAGGGGGTATAGTTTGTTAAAGGTGGTGAGAATTGGAGCTCTGTTGGGGGTAAACTAGAGTGCCCAGGATTAGGGGAGTGAGAGAGACATGCTTGAAATGTATGCGTGAATTGTGCTGAAATGATGAATTGGTAGAGGATACATGTAAAAATATTGAGAAACCAGAAAGGCCTGTGCCCTCAGCTCATGCTTTTGACCAGAGCCATGATGTGCTGGAGGATTATTATATTATTGTCCAGTCTGCTTGGGTGCCCTTCCTGATAATTCCACTCAGGGTTCAGTCAGTCTCTCCATCTCCTCTGTTCTCCCCTGCCATGTTGTCTCCCTCCTTTCACCACCGTGGGAAATCAGACAGTGCATTTGGCCATTCATGAATGAAAGAGAAATAAAAAACAAACACATCATATTTATAAATGGAGACAGACCGGGCTGGGGGGACTTCCTGTCTGAAGTGACAGGCAATCTGTGGGAATGAACAGTGTTTTCTTTACGACGATATTAATAATTATTTACATAGCTCGGTTAAGCCTGCAAAGGTCTTTATTATTGCTCATTCATGTCCACCAGAACCCTCTGAGCTAAAATCATTACTATGTTCATTAGGCAAGAACCAAGAGCCCTCACAGAGCGGAGCTATAATTTTGAAGACAGATCTTCCAGGCTCATGGCTAACACCCTATTTCCTAGATAACATATTCAGCACTTGAAACATGAACTTCAGCCTATCCACACCAAACATTTAAAACATATTCAACACACATTTAAAGAACGTGATTTTCTCAAAAGAATCCTGGGAATTGTAGTTTCCCATTACACAGAGCTACAATTCCCAGTACTCTTAACAAATTACAGTTCCCAGGATTCTTTGAGGGAACTCATGTGTTTTAGATGTGCATTGGATGTGTTTAAACCATCACAACCTATCTTCCTATACACATAAAAATCTAAGGCTATCATTGTACAAAATGGTTTACTTACAAAACTTTTCAAAGGTTGGGTTCATGTACTTTTCCATAAAGCAGTCAGAAAAATTGCACAGGCAGTAAAACACTGCTTAGTTACAAGAGGTAAAAGTTTCTAAACTATTGGCAGAGAAAAATGCTAGTTCAAACTTTGTTCTGGTCTGAAACAAAAGAGGCTAGTTACAGCCATATGCTGGAACAACCATCTCAGAGCTTCTTACACACTGAAATCCTGATGGAGAGAGACAGATAACAAATGTCTTAAAACACTAATTAAATTCAAATGTGCTAGAATTCTATGAGGCTGGAATCCTACAGCCTTGAGACTGACCTCTAGCAAGACAACATGCTACTGGGTGAAATCGCCATGATGATCATTCCTGCATAGATGTACCAAAAGCAAGTTTGGAAATAAGTGCTCACTCAGAGAAAGTGTCACTTGTTGTATCCTGTTTTTGTGTGTGTTTTAGGAAGTCAGGGAAACAGCAGTCCAGGAGGCAGTACCTGTGTTTCTCTAAGATTCTGAGATGCACCACAATGATGGGTTGTGGTGGACAGCTCAAAGAAAGCAACAACTCAGTATGCAGCAGCTGGGGTGGGGGAGGGGAGAGGAGAAGGCAAAGCCGAGGTTAGGGATCAGAAACAAAACTTCCAATATAATAACATCCTTATATACTCAGAAATATTGAGTTCTGCTCACCTCCATGTCTAAAAGGTTATAGAAGAGCTGCAAATGGTGCTGAAAAGAGCAGCCAAAATGATCAGGGAGTTGGAGCACATTCCCAGTGAGGAACGTTTAAAGCATCTGGGGCCTTTTGCTGTATGTGTGTTGGGGGGGGGGGACTCTTAATTATGTTCTTTTGGCTGTCTCTAGAATCAGTACAGCAGCTGGCAAAATCAATGTAATAGTCTGGGGTGCCTGTTCAGGGCTGGGCCTACCCTAGGAAGAGTGAAACAGCTCCTCAGGCAGCTGATTTTGGGTGTCATGAACAAGTAGCAAATTGTAGGTTATTTAACTTATAGTCATCGATCTTTTTTTTGCTGCCAGGCACATTAAGAAGCATTTGTGCTTCAAGTGCCAAAATAACTTGATTTGCCTTGGGTAATGCGCACCAAAACTTGGAGGAGGGGGATAATTTGCTGTTCTGCCTCCTGCAGCAATAAGTCTTGGGCCTGCCTTGCCTGTCCCTTCCATACCCAAGGAAGGAAGGAAGGTGGCAGAAATGTAGCTGGATAAAACCACCTTCAGTGAGGAGCTTGCTGGGGAAAGCAGATCAGATATTATGAGCTCCCTAGAAAAGGACACACTGCAGTGGGTCTGGAAAGCTTCTCCTTCAGAGTGGGAAAATAGGCAGCAAACTAGGCATGGGATACCTTCGGCTCATGGGGCATCTCTGAGGCCATTTTATGCAAGCCATATCCATCTGACGTCATGGCCATAATCATCTCACACTATCTCATGCCACATAGGTAAAGGTGTGGCTGTTGGAAATAACTGGAAGGGAACCCAAGGATCATCTAATCCAACTGATTCTCTTCCTCAGCTTCCAGCCCCTCCCTCTATTTCTCCAGAATTTCTTTATCGCACAGTAGCAAACCCACAGCGGATCCTATCTTCTGCTTCACTGGGGAGAGCCACACAGCCTCTCCAGATTTTCCAACTCTTCCTCCTCTCCCTGCATCGCATTGTAAATGAGCCTTCTACAGCTTCGTGGGGGAAGGGGAAAGATGGAGCGCCCGATTGCTATTCACTTTTTCATCGTTCTCTCTGGTTGAAGCCCAGACATGCTGGGAGGCTGGAAGCCTCAATGGCGCCCCTCTGGAGGATTCATCTGGGGCAGAAACCCTGGCTAGACACCCCCAACCCACCCACCCAGCTACGGCTCTGCTTCTGGGCATTCTGTAACTTCACATCAGCTGGCTTAATGCCAAGTAGGAGATAAATAAACAAAGGCAGAGCTCTCAGACAGGCAGCTGATGATGGCCAGCTTTTAGCTGATGAAAACCGCATCCATCCTTGTCCAGGTCCTAGTCGTATCCTTGGAGCTTCTTCCACAGCCTGCTTAACTAGATACTCTCATCTAGAAAATCTATATGATGGAACAATATCGTGGCAGAAATGAACACACCTCCGTTCCTGATCCATTTGAAGAACATCGTCTCTTAATGACTGCAGAATCCATCAGAGGATGCAGATGCCAAAGGAGGACCATCTATCACAGTGAATATTATAAAGCAGCTAGAATCTTGTGGCTTAGAAGAGTTTCTGGGAAATGAGGAGTTTCTTGGAATGTAACAGTGACTCACTGAAAGGATTTACCAGCAAGTAGATCCAGGTTGTTAGACATTAACAGAGCCCCATAATGTTGGGCAGTTTGCATACTGGAAATGCATGGCGGCTATTGCTTTCATTGTAACTGTTCTCCCTACTCCTTCTATTTCCTTCCACCAATGTGTCCAAGCCATTGTGCCCTCCAAGGCATTGTGTAGACCCAGTTGCCTAAGCCATAAGAGAGGTTAACTAGCCTTTGAGTGCGTTCAGAAACCAGTACAGCCCAGTAATCCAATTAAGCAGTTTATTCAAAGGATAAAAAGGAAGACGAGAGGGGAAGCAGCCAGTATGCTGCTTGTGATACAAAAATACTGGTCTAAATAATCCTACACTTAATCCAAACTAACACTGCAAGTTTATGCTGAATGGTCACCTCTGACCCTAACAAACTTCAAGAATATGTTGCAGGTTGGGGGAATGAAGAAGGGCAAATGACACACACTGTTTGCAACAGTCCACTTTGGCGGGCTTGATTGACAGCTGGTGATACTCCACCAATCACAAGCCAGTCATATTCACCAGGTAGAGGGTTGACAGGTTTTGCGAGTTGGGAGATGGCTATCAGGGCTGCCATATGTCCGGATTTCCCTGGATATTACTGGGATTTCAAAGGTGGAATTTCCGAAAAGCGGTACTTTGTCCTCGATCTTAGGCAAGTAAATCGGAAAAAAGCTCAACAACTTTCGGGGTGTCCTGGTTTTTACTTTTTGAAATATGGCAACCCTAATAGCTATCTCAGTGTTGGTTATCAGTGAAGTCCCCACACTCCACCTGTTGCTGTGTATTTGGGAACACTGCAGCAAGGATATGCCTGACTCACTCAGGCAGAATGGAGGGTGAGTGATTAGAGCTTTTCTCCACAGCTGGTTTGCTAATCAGTGAAGAACACCCCTCCTCATTCTTTTCCACCCATAGTGTTTATCATCCCCGTAACAGTCATCTTTTTCAAACAAAGGCAATAATTATCCACAAATTTACAATTGTTCCTTGTCAGTTACTCCATTCTTTGTTTCACCTTGGTCATACACTCATGGCCTCACCATGCCAGCTGCAAAATCTCTTATTGTTTGTTGGATGCTTCTGAAAACCTGATGCGAGACATTTTGACCATATTTGCATAATTCCACCAATGTTTTTTGAAATATACTCAGAGTCACAAAGTGATTTCATGCTCTTTATTCAGCTCATAGTGGTGAGGAGGAATGAATGAAAGTCCCCTCAAAGCATCTGCTTTAAATACATTATTTACACAATGGGCTGCACATGATTGGCTAATTCCGGAATTCTACTGTAAGCCAATCAGGTTGTGGATTCACTTCTATCTGGAGCATGATTGGGTGGTTCCTGCCAACCAATCATACTGCTGCATTGTTCTAGGACCAATCAGACTGCTGCATTCTGAATCATTTTGTTCTAGGACCAATCAGACTGCTGCCTTTTGGATCCTATTGTTCTAGGACCAATCAGACTGCTGCAGTTTGGATCCTATTCAACTCAGTACATAACATTTTTCTAGTCTTTCTTCAAAGAGCATGAGCAAAAAAAGAAAGAAAGATATGCTTTGCTGGTTTAAGGTGTGCTCAGGATGCACACTGTGAAAATAAAAGTTCTCCAAGTGCAGGTCCCTGGTTGTTGACAAAGGGCCAGCCTCTGTGTGCCCTTAAATTGTGGTTCTAAAAATGCAAATAGCATCAGGGTGGGGGGCTGGAAATTATTGGGATTACAGTATGAAGGGGGGACTTAACCCTTTCCTCCTATGTTACATTCCTAAGGAATATTCCTCCTCTGAAGTTGGTATTTGCTATACAGGGAAATCTCACATTAACACCTAAGGTCATTGGTCATAGCATAGCATCTAATGTATAACATAGCTCCACCAATGAAACACAATTCACATGTATCAAGATGCACAGCATGGGTGGGTGTCACGATGACTATAGAACCATGAGCACATAAGGGGCAGCTGGGTGTCAGGGAACTTTTGTGGAAAGGGCACTTTGCAAAAAGCAGGTATGGGGAAATTGTGGCCTTCCAGATGTTGAACTACAACGCTCTGAATCTCTGACCCCTGGCTATGCTGGTGGGGACTGATAGAAGCTGGAGTACCACAGCCACAGGTCCCCCATACTTGGCAAAAAGAAGCACAAGTAGACAAGGAGAACAATGAAGAGCAGATTATCGACATTAGTGTGTCCTTAGGTGTCTTGCGGTACTCCAATCACACGCACACATAGGAACTTGTTCCATCCCAGCAGCTATAATGGAGGCTAACAAGGACTGCGGATGCCAGGGGGTGTACCAGTGAGAGTGAGACCATACCTTACAGCAAAATTCCTGAATATCCACAGGGTTTAGGATTGTAGTCGTTCTCGGGAAAACTCAAATCTCTCAGTGGCCACTGGGTCCTGGGATAGTGTACTGATGTGCTGTGTAGCAGCAAATAAGCATAACAGCCCAGAAGGATGTCAAGCATTCTGGTGGGGATCTGCCTCTTTTCCTGCCTCTGTGTGTTGCCACTACTCCCACAAACACCAGGAAAGGCCTTAAGCAGAAGAGTAGGTGGGCACTGGGGGGAACTCATGAGGAGAGTACTTGAGGATTGGTGTGGGAGGACGAAAGCTGGGAATTTTTCTTCAGCGCAAATTTTAACCCAAAGTGGAAAATAATTTCAGGGTGTTAAAAGCTCAGCTCTTGTTTGAATTTGATCAGCAACCCTTGTGAAAAATATTCAGTGCATCTCTTGCCTTAGCCCTTATCCCCTCCTGAGTCCTCATGGAACTCAATTTTTCACAATTGAATTTTGTCCATTGCTTTTATCCTGACAATATTCTGTTTATTTTCTTTCCATGCCTGTTATTAAGCCCTCCTGTTTCACAGGGCACTTTCAGATTTTCAGTA
This sequence comes from Podarcis filfolensis, assembly GCF_964270895.1. NCBI lineage: Eukaryota > Metazoa > Chordata > Lepidosauria > Squamata > Lacertidae > Podarcis > Podarcis filfolensis. The sequence continues at coordinate 37,884,373 of NC_139608.1, read as the reverse complement.
TTTTCAGGTGGGATTCAATCACCTATCAGCAAATCCAGTTTGTGCAATTAAAGTTGTTTTGGAGGACTTGTGTAACAAATCTGCTTCTTCAGTGGATTGAAATTTTGATATAACATTGTCTAAACTCCTCACAAGCAAATCAAAATGAATGTCCTAACTTCTCTAAGAACTAATTAAGATGAATGCTCAGTATTCCAGGTCACCTGGAAAATGCCCACAGTTCTTCAAAAAACCAAACATACACAACAAAAATAAACTTTTAAAAACCATTGTGAATTCTGCACCGACTGAAATCTTATGCCTTTCCAAAAATTTCCCAGGGGGGCTGTTAAATAGCTTTTGGAAGACAGTCTTCAAAACAAGTTAGCTAACATGTTCTTTTCAGGCTTTTATATATACTTCAAGATGATGGCACCATCGTGTGGTCATTTTAATTTTCTTTCTTTTTTACTGTTAATACTGTAATGGACAAAATAATCTCTGTTGTTACAATCACTATTTTAACCTCATATAACAAAGTAGATATTATTCCAACAGACACATCTTCTTGTGATCCAGATGTAAATATGGAAGGGGACACCATGGTGTAACTGCAATGGCTGAATTCCATTTCTCTCCAACACGCTTTGCCATATGAAAACTGGGTTTTGCTGCTCAGTTTATTGTTGCTTTGACACCCCCCCAAAAAAAAACACTATAGGAATCTCTGTCTCTCCACACACACAAGGAGACACCTGTTTAAATTCCCCTACAATAATGCTTCTAGTGCTTTGGTTGCCTTATTCCAGCATAATGCTTATATCAGGGTCCCGGACAATTGAAATGGCAGGCACCACCAGCAATAGTTGCTGCTAGACTGACCTCTCTGTCTGCTGCTGAGCCTACCACTCTCAAAGATCAGTTAAGGATGGGGAGCTGAAGAAAGGAGGAGATGGGGCCCACCATGCCACGACAAAAGGTAAGGTAAAAGGTAAAGGACCTGTCAAGTCCAGTCAAAGGTGACTATGGGGTGTGGCACTCATCTCGCTTCAGGCTGAGGGATCTGGTGTTTGTCTACAGGCAGCTTTCCAGGTCACGTGCAATGGAACACCGTGATGGAAGCCAGAGCGCACGGAAACGCCGTTTACCTTCCCGCCACAGTGGTACCCATTTATCTAATTGCACTGGTGTGCTTTCGAAGTGCTAGGTTGGTAGAAGCTGGGACAGAGCAACAGGAGCTCACCCCGTTGCACGGATTTGAACCGCTGACATTCTAATTGGCAAGCCCAAGAGACTCAAGTGGTTTAGACCACAGCGTCACCCACATTCATGCCAGGATAAAGGACCCACCTAGGTGGTGGGATGCTAAAACTCCCCACCTGGAATTGGCACCAGCACCATGCAGTATATTTTTTTCTTTTATTTAACAACTACCCTATAGAAGAGTACTGGTGACCTCAACAGCTTGCTTAATTTTTAATTGGTCCTAATACTCATATCATGCAACTATTGCTGTTTGGATATTTCCTCCCCAATGGACCAACAAGGCTGATTACTTTAATCAACGATGATTAAAACCAGAGCAGCACAAAAGCTGCTGTCTGACAGAGCTTACCCTGGGTAAAAGACATATAAATGGGACGAGGGGGACTAGTGATCTGGGATAGAGCTCAAGCTTTGCACAGGAGGCAGTGAGGACCACCAACTAGGATGACTTTCAGAGGATTGGCTGAATTAACGGAGGACAAGTCAAGCCTATCAATGGCTATTAGTCACGATGAGGGCTATGGAGGAGGCTCCTTTTACCCTCGTGCAGAAAGTCTGTAGTTTGGTCCCTGGCACCCCTACCCCGTGTCCCCCCCCTTAAAATGGATTAGGGAAATGTGATGAGAAAGACTCCTCACTGCTTTATGATCTTGGAGTGCAAGCCTTGCCACGTGCTTTGCGTGCCCAAAGTCCCTTGTGTGTCTCCAAGGAGGTAGGGCTGGGAAAGAAAGACTCCTCTCTAAATCCTTGAAGAGTCACTGAGCTAGACGGATCAACGAGGGGGAGACTTGGCGCAAGGCAGCTTCCATCCCGTGCAATCATAAAGCTGTGTAAACCTCCTAAGTCACTCAATTCGATGGCGCGGCGGGCTTCTGCTCCTCTTTTCCGCGCGCGAGAGGACAGGGCGCCTCGCAGAAATACCGGTACAGTAATCTGAACAGGGAACGCCTGAACTCCCAACGGCTGCTATCGCTGCTGCTGCTGCGGCCTTGATGAGGGGCGCCAAAGAGCCTTGTGGAGAGATGGAGAGCGCGCGCGGTTGGGCGGCACCTAGAAAGCGCTTTGCCAGAGTAGCATTCGTCCTTCGGCGCGGTTGTGATGGTTACGGCTTCCTTGCGGGAGCGCGCGTTCCCTCGGCCCCACCTTTCGGGGGGAGCTGCCCAGTTGTCCCGCCCAGCGCGCGCTCCCGCCCCGTCAGTGAGGAGGGCGCGGGTGGAGAACGGCCTGTGCGCGGGAGCGCGACTGAGCGTGTGTCACGGCGGGTGTGGGTGTGTTTGTTTCCTGTTGAGCTCGGAGAACTGAGGAGAAAGAAGCGCAGTGAAAGCAGAAAAGTGTGTGTGTGAGTGTGAGAGAGAGAGTGTTTCCTGGCGCCAGAAGAAGAGGGAGCCTGGCTTTGCGGGGCGCCTTCTCCGCCATGGGCCACCACTGCCTCCGAGCCTCTCCGCGGCCCCTGCTCCTGCTCTGCGTCCCGCTGCTCTTCGCTGTCGCCCGCGGAGCCCCCACGCCCGGGCCCGGGGAGCAAGCAGGTGAGAGACCTCGGCCCTGGCGCCTCTCGGGGGCAGGGAGTTGTGGGCGGCCGAGGCAGCCGCGGTAGTTTCCCTCGGCAGCCCCGGGCCCGCTCCTTTTCCCGCCCCTCGCCGCTTTTAAACGCCGATTGCGCGGCTCTCCGGTGTGGACGTGCCCTTCGTGGCCCCCGAAGGGCCCGTGCGTCCTTTCTCCTCTCCCCTTTCCAAAACGGCGACTCGTTTCCGACGAGGGCTTGCTGTGATTTGTTTTATTTTGTTAGCTTTATTGCCCTCTGTGACGCGTTGCCGGGGATCCGAAGTGTTTTCCTGAAAGTTTGTTTTTATGGGCGCGTATGCACGATACCTGGAAAGCCCGTTCGAAACGCAGCGATGGGAATGCGCGGGGGCAAACCCTATAAACTATGGGCGTAGCCAAGGGGGGGCACCTGCCTCCCCAGTCAAGTACTGTAAAGGATTGAAAATACTTAACTGAGGTTATGACCCCCCCCAACATGAAGCCTGCCCCCCATGTTAAAATACTTAACTGACCAGATACCTAGGTCCCGTTCCTCCCCCCCAAAGTCATGGTTATGCCTATGCCCTATAACCTAAGGGCTGCAATGTGAAAGGGTCCTCAGCAATATTGCAGATTGGCTGCCCACCTCACCCCAAAATGTATCTTGAATCCAAGCATCATCATTATTATTTTAAAAAAATAGAGATGGAAAACTTATCTTAAAAAGGGGCTTTTTCTCACATGAAAGGGGATTCCTCCTACCACATATTCCTGCTTCAGAACTACAGTGGTACCTCTGGTTACATACGCTTCAGGTTACATACACTTCAGGTTACAGACTCTGCTAACCCAGAAATAGTACCTCAGGTTAAGAACTTTGCTTCAGGATGAGAACAGAAATCATGCTCCGGCGGCGGGAGGCCCCATTAGCTAAAGTGGTCCTTCAGGTTAAGAACAGTTTCAGGTTAAGAACGGACCTCTGGAACGAATTAAGTACTTAACCCGAGGTACCACTGTAATTTTTTACACACATGCAAGTTTGATTGCCTAAGATTTATGAAAACTGGTGACAGCTCTAAAAAACTGTACTGAATTTACCGGCTTGAGAAAGCACTGGTGTAATCAGTGTCTGGTCTCTGTTCTTGTTCGTTTGCATTCCTTAAGTTGGAACTGAAGCATTAGATTTACCGTAAGTGAGTAAGGTTGGTTTCTTTAGTCTCTGAATTTGAGGCTGAGTTCATTTGTTCAGTGAGCTAATGTTATGTGTTTGCCAGGCAATAAATAGTTGTAGCAAAACTCCTGATATCCAGCCATGTGATACAGATTAGTTGCTCCTTAGCACACTTTGATCACTTGATTGTATAAAGAGTGCTGTTGGTTAATGTGGGAACTTCAGATCTCTGGAGAAACTGCAAGTCCAAAGTTGGCTGTTGTAGTTCATTCTGGGCTATTCCTTGTGTGGTCTTGGGACAACAGGGATGCCATTTCTGAATTTCATGATGTGGCTAATTGCTGAATGCAAAAAAGTTTGTTTAGGGTTGAAAACAGTGGGGTTTACCCTTATAAGCATGAATGGCATTGTTATGGTGCTTGTAAGAAGCACCATGCCATATGCTTTGCATGCAGAAGGTTCAGTCCCCTGTCATCCCAAGTTAGAAAGCTCATATGGTTAATGTCTAACTTAGTACAGTGGTACCTCGGGTTAAGTACTTAATTCATTCCGGAGGTCCATACTTAACCTGAAACTGTTCTTAACCTGAAGCATCACGTTAGCTAATGGGGCCTCCTGCTGCTGCCGCGCCGCCGGAGCACGATTTCTGTTCTCAACCTGAAGCAAAGTTCTTAACCTGAAGCACTATTTCTGGGTTAGCGGAGTATGTAACCTGAAGCGTATGTAACCTGAGGTACCACTGTATAAGTTATCCTATATTTCTGGTGTCAGTTTTCACTTGAGTAAAATACATGATAGGATATGGCTATAGCGTTGCTTTCATAGTTTACCTCAGTCACCTTCATTGACTAGTTCATTTGAACTGTGTGTGGGCATAGGGGCATTTCACTTCCTTTAACCCAGATGTTTCCTTGGCCAGCATTTGCAACTGAGTTGACAACATTGTACAGATGCTGGAAACCAAGATGAGTGCCCTGTTGCTAAACCACTTCCTTGTAATTGAGCTAAACCAGGCTGTGTCATGTGCTCAGGGTTGTTCTAGAAGACACTTGCTTAGAACTTTATTCTGTAAAGTTGATTGCTAAACATGACCTCATTAATCAACTGCACAATTGTACTGACACTAATGTCGAATCTTAATTGCATCATATTACACCTACTTTGTGTACCTACCTGAGAGCAGTTCAGCACAGCATATATATACAAGTAAATAATAGCCATACAGTAGTTTAGAAGTTTCCTCTTTGCCTGAATTTTAATGTCTAAGAAATGATTGTTGCAAATTATGGGAATGAATTTTGGACTGTTTTAATTTTCTGTCCTAAAATAGGAAGTAAATGTTTACAACCATAAGCAACTTGGCTTAGATTCCTGGCATCAGGGAATCCCACAAACTTCTACTAGTAGAGTTCAGCCTTATTTTTTAAAATAGCAAAATATATTATGGGAGAAAACTGCAATAGTGAGTGACTAACTTAATGCAGGGGTTGGGTGGCGCTGTGGTGTAAACCAACGAGCCTTGGGCTTGCCGATTGGAAGGTCGGCGATTCAAATCCCCGCAACTGGGTGAGCTCCCGTTGTTCGGTCCCAGCTCCTGCCAACCTAGCAGTTCGAAAGCATGTCAAAGTGCAAGTAGATAAATAGGTACTGCTCCGGTGGGAAGGTAAACAGCGTTTCCGTGCGCTGCTCTGGTTTTGCCAGAAGCGGCTTAGTCATGCTGGCTACATGACCTGGAAAAACTGTCTGCGGACAAACACTGGCTCCCTCGGCCAGTAAAGTGAGATGAGCACCACAACCCCAGAGTTGTTCGTGACTGGACTTAACTGTCAGGGGTCCTTTACCTTTAACTTAATGCATTGTCAATTATAAACTAACATATCATTCCTCTACTCTCTCACAATAGGCTGCCAACAGTACACAAACAAAACATGTGAGGAATGCCTGAAAAATGTCACGGTAAGTAGTATACAATTGCAGAATGCATATTGTAACTTGAAATTGTCTATGAGCCTGCTGTGTGCTGTGATGTTAAAGGCCAGCCCAACCCAAAACTGTTCAGGCACTCAAGAGTTCATCCACAGGGTTATGCCGTCAACCAAAGGTGAACGGTTCCAGAAACCCTGCAAATGCAATCTTGGTAGTCAAGATAACCCCAGTTAATTGGTAGTTGTAACCATGAGCTCATATATGTTCATATTCACTTGCTTTGATATAGGCCAATTGGCTTGCTTTGATTTTATCCTTATCTGTGGGCTTGGGGTGCTGGGCTCTGAGCCCAGAAAAGGGGAACTATCTGTAAGATTTGGTTATTTGCCATTTATGCCCTCATCTGGTCAGGTGAAGTGCTGGAAAGTGCTGGCCAAAGTGACGTATGCTGTTTTGGGTATAAAGAATGTATAAACATTTGCTTGGGCCATCTCCTTGCTCCAGTGTCCTTCCCGCATCTGTAAAGGCTGGGAGACCTGGCAGGCTGACTTGTTGAAAGACTACACCTCTCTTTTAATAAAGCATTAGAAGTGATTGCTCTGGTGCTTTTGACATCCTCCTTAGGTATCCCTGCACCAAACTACTCCCAAGAGCCCTCCTTTGGGCTGGTGGATCAGGACTGGGGCTCAGCAAATACAATAAAAGGAATAATTCTGCATGTGCAGTAAGAATGAATGCATCAAATTGTTTCTATTTTTAATGGGGAAGCCTCTTCCAGAATACAAGCTTTGTGTATGCACAGGGAGCTGTTGGATTAGCACAGGGGTGAGGAATCCTATTACCGTTGCTCACGCTGGCAGGGGCTGATGGGGTTTGTAGTCCAACATCTGGAGGGCCATAAGTTCGCCACCCCTGGCTCAGATGCTCCTGCACTACACAATCTACTCTACACACACTCAATAGGATGGTCAGTGATACAGAATCAAGCTTGTTGTGCAAAAATTATCAAATCTTGCTTTCTCAAGTAAGTTTATAACATCCTTTTTCTTTCTATAGAGACCAGTATAATATTACATAAAGCCAAATCATCCTGGGATGAATAGATATGAGGCATAGGCACCACTCTTCATTATACAGTATACTTCAAATAAATTAATTAACTAATCCCCTTCCTCAACAGATTTAAGTTGCAAGCCTGTGATCTCTTACTTGCAAATTGTATTGTGAAATCCCTCTTCCAATTCTTGAGAAATGTTTCTCAATCAGTTGCTAGTTCGTCCAACTAAAAAGAAATCACTGTTAGTTGACAATAAGTGCAGATTCATGTTTAGGCAAGAAAAGAGGGGTCTTTAAGTACAAAAATTTGAGAGCCAGCATCTTTGAGTTATGTATGAACTGGAGATACCTGAGAAACATCCAATGAGTATTTTGATCTATAATTTACCAGATGTTGCTTCTGAGCAACTTCTCTATGACCTGGACTTGAGCAGGGGTTTTATACAAGTCTCATTGTACTGAAGCATCCAGATCTTGATTTTTCTTGCAGTTGTCTGGCTTTTCATATTGGGAAAATGCAGGAAGACTTATTGCATTCAAGTCCTATTGAAAATTTAGTCAAAATAGTTTTTAAGGATAGCAGAATTTGCTGCCAGTTTTGGACAAATGCACTATTAGTTTATAGAACTTATTTGGACTCCCCTGCCATTCCCTATAGAACTGATGAGGAACCATTTTCAGTCAAAAAGCTGCATTCCCTTCTGGGCAATTACTAAGGGACTACATGCCAGTGTGGGCAGGGCTAGAGGCAGAAGTGTGTATTTTACCTTTGTACAGTAGGTTTGCTTCTACACACATTCATGCATCACTTTCTGTTCACACTTCAGGCAAGCAGGAAATATTATTGAAGTTCCAAGGACACATTCCAGCCAGGCAAAAATATTCGAGAGCCAGCTAAGAGAACAGTGGAGGGCTGCATTTGGTGTCCAAGCCTGAGGTTCCCCATCTGTGCCTTATAAGCATTAAAAAATTGTACTAATCACCCAGCAAACAGATTAAGCAAAAATGGCATCTAAATATGAACATGAGGGCTTAATTTGGGAGGGGTGTGTGTTGTTGTTGTGGCTATTTGGCTGCACAGTCCTTTAATATGCCAGATGCATTGTTTAGAAAGCACTGCAACTATGGAGGCCCTAGAGGTGCACAGTGTATAATTCTGAGGCTTGGAAAAACCGCTTCCAATTTGCTGCCTCTTTCTGTAAGAGTCTGAATCTAATGTTAGTCCTTGACCTCTAGGTGCTTTTGACAGGGTACCCTTTGGGTTCACTTGTGCTGATCATAAGAACGGTCTTCCTTGATCACTACAACTTTCTGCTTCTATCTGTGGCCACTTTATACAGTTCATTTACTGATCTATTATAGTTCCCGGTTTCCACATAGGAAGATTTTTATTTGGTACTAATCCCATGCATATGTAACAGCCAACTACATATTTTAATGTGGCTGGGATTGTTTTTGTGTGTAGACATGTTAAATGTGATCACGTGTTTAACACAATGAGTAGTTTGTCTCTGCTGAATTAAGGGAAGCTTGCTTCAAGTACAAAGGATTGCAGTTCTAGACGAAACAAGTTTTTATGACCTTTTAAAATGACCTACATTTGATGCTTTTTTAGATGGGATTACTTGGCAATACAAAACTCAAGAGGACCTAGTGCTTCAGTAGTGCAGTGTTGGGACTAAGGTTGAAGCAGTGCTTTTGAATTCTTGGCAGTGCCCTCTAGTCAAAAAGATTACATAGAAGCAATATTGATAATGTTGGCATACAGTTGTGTTCCTTTCACTATCTTTGGGCAACACCCAGCTAGTTCATTCTCAGAATAGACTGGTTGAAATCAGTGGCTTGAAGTTACTTAAGTCAACATATTTCAGTGGGTCTCCTCTAAGTATGGATATTGCCCTTCAACTTTATCCTACTCAGCTGTTTTGTTTGTTTGTTTATTGGCTTGTTGTATTTTCCACCTCTTCTTTTTCTAGTGTTTATGGTGCAGCAGCAGCAAACAATGCCTGGAATATCCTGTTCGAAATATCCTCCCTCCCAGTTCACTTTGCCAGTTGAGTAAGGCCCGCTGGGGTGTCTGTTGGGGTAAGTAACTTCCAGGAATACTGCATGTGTGTCATTGGCATTGCAATTTTCTCTATAAACAATTCCTGGATGGCTTCTTGGATGCAATAAATATTCCTCTTCTCAGTAACTTTCTTTAATATTATTTAGGGTATTATAAGTAAACGTATCAGAAGTTTGCAGTCTCCTTGCAACATGGGCAGATCAAGTTACTACAGCTTACAAGTTGATAGAAAGGAGTGGAACTCCTTTTACTTGCTACTAGCAGCAAAATGTTCCGGGAGATTATTTTACAGGCAGATATTTTTTTTTTCTGGTTTAAACAGCAAATCATTACTGCAGCAAGATCATGGGGATTCTTTCTAGTTACGTTCCTATATCACAGCAAAGATATTAGCATTTTTAGTGGTTAGTTAGGTGTTATTAGGTTAAGCAGAGTATGATGATATCCCAGTGTTTTGGTAATTAAAAGGTAAGCAACTTCTGAACATGAAGATTCCATTATGCATTTTGTGGTCAATAGTTTTGGATAGTAAATGCAACTAATCCTTAAAAAAGAAAATTTAAAGCTATCGTGGTAGCAGAAGGCTCAGCGTTATAGATGTCCTATAGAGGACATTGCCCATGCAATGGCTCATTTGTATGAAGCTGCTGCACTGAGTTTGTCCTCCATGCTTTAACTGGGCAAGTTTGCAGTGATTTGTGTAGAATAACTTTAATTTTGAATTAAATGACGTAGGCCTATTTTAAATTCAGGGTTTGTTTTTTGGCAAATGGCTCACTCACTACTTTTCTTGTGTTATATTTCAGTGAATTTTGAAGCTCTCATAATTACAATGTCCGTGGTGGGAGGAATAATCCTTATTGCTCTTTGTGTTTGTTGCTGTTGTTGCTGCAGGAAAAAAAAGAGCAGAAAGCAAGTATCTGAACATGTTCTTATTTTTATATACCGTAAATACCAGTAATATACTTACCTTAATGACACCCCTCAAGTTATGGCATACCTAATCATATATGTCCTAAATGCTCTTGTTTTGTGCAGACCTGATAAGGAGGATGAGAAAGTTGCCAGAGAGAGAGAGCAGAGAAGAGTAAGACAGGAAGAAAGGTAAGTTGCTGTCAACCTACAGATGTTGTCAGGCCTGCTGCGACCTTCCCTTTTGATGTTAAGACCAGATGTTTGCAGAAAACATCTGGAGTAACTGGCAGTTGCAGGTGCTTTTTCTACATTATTCCTCTGCTGTAATACTTAACGTGTTGGCCTTGGAGGACTCCAGTGTTTATAAGCATCTGGAATTATATTGTAACCTGCTTGAAGGTCCTATTGATGAAAAGCACTTTAAAGATTCTATTGGTCAAAAGACAGGGTATAAAATTAATCTTGAATGTAGGTAGTTGGGAGCTGTCTTCTCACTAACATAATTTCCTTCCTACATAGGAGAAAAAAATGTATACAAAATTATTCTAAATTGCAAACATCCCATGACATGTTATATTTCTTGCAGGAGAGCAGAGATGAAATCAAGGCATGATGAAATCCGGAAAAAATATGGTAAGTGCCAATGGCTAGCTGTCAAATGCATAAGATGCTTCATCTTAGTGTGCTATATATCAGCATGTGATAGTTACCACTTCAACTCATTACCTGAAGGAATGGTGTCCCAAAGTTTTTGACTGGCCTTGGTAACCAAGCCAAAAAAACCCTGATTGCCAGCAATCTCTCTCTCCCATCTGTTGCACCTCCACACAGATGTCCGGAAATAAACCCTGCTCCCTAAGTAAGGGTACAAAACTGACTGGAGTTTATGTTCTCTAAGCGTATCATTTAACTGATTTTGCTTAAACGGTAATTTGGGTGTTGATAATTCTGATAAGCTGTCGTCAGCTTTTCCTTATTATTAGATCAGTACCCCTGAGACAAGAAACAATCAGTTCTGGGTTAAGCCAAAATGTTATAAAACATAATTTATTGTATTATAACTCTTTAAAATACTTGTCCAAAAACATGTTGCAAGAAAGGAGTTGTTGGGGTTTTTTTTAACCAAATGCCACATTGTGTGGAATATTTGGATAGGCAAACTATTGAGAAATGCAGTTCACTAGACTTTGATCCTGTCCCCTACTTTCACGAATACTGGCAACCACTTTTCATCACCTCCCTCGGCTACTTCCTTTTCATATTTGCCCCTCACCAATATCTTTGATCTCTGTGTTCTAACCAGATGTTATTTTTTTCCAGGTTTGTTTAAAGAAGAGAACCCATATGCCAAATTTGAAAACAACTAAGATTTCTTTTGAAAAGCCAAAGTAAGCTCTGCCAGTGCTGTCTATAGAATGTGTAGTACAGCTGCTAAAAGATCCAGTAAATTAGATGCCTTAATTGCAAATGGAAAATTGGTCTTAATAGAAGACAGCTGTTAATAAGCAGCAAGATAAACGAACAAGCCAAACATACCTCTGAAAACCAGATGGCCTAGCAGGCTGGAGATGTTAGATTTTTCTTCTTTCTGTCCTGCAGGTGTCTGTGCTCTTACATAGTATAGCATAACCTTTGTTTGCTGGTCAAATCTTGGAACAAATTTGTTCATGAAGTGGAGAGGGACAGTGCACATTTCTTCTTGTCAATCTTTTCTATGGTCAACAAATTATAGCTGTTTTTAATTGAAGGGTAGGAGTTGGGTGGTCATATCAAAAAACTAGGTGGGTAGGCTATGTGAAAGGAACATAAGCTTTAATTGTGCCACTAGCAAAAAGTGCCTAAATTGATCTTTAAAAACATTTTGTTTGCAGCACAGATGTTTTTATAGTGTGATTGTGAAGGTTTGCACTTTTATATATTAATACTACTTTTTCTTCTGGACTACGTATGCGTGTTCCTTCTGTTCCTTTGCGTCTTTTAAATCACTTCAACTACAGAAATAGTTAGACTGATTTATGTTAGTAACAGTGTGATACGAATGCTTTACTGGTGCTGATTAAATGGCTGCTTGTATTGGAATTTTAAAGGCTCTTCTTATATTTAAGAACTTTGTACTGCTTGTAATTATCTGAAGCAATGTATAATCTTGGAAAGAATGTCCTTAGTAACCAAATCAGAAGAATGAAAAGGTTCCTTTTTTGAAGTAAAGAACCATAATGCAGCCTTGGGGTTGCCTAGAGTAAGGCCTGCCAATAAAATATTTGGCTTGATGCAATAGCCTGTTTTTCTTCAGGCTGTTCTACGTCAAGAGTCCTATGCACTGGAGTTTCTTTATGAAGACAGATTAATAAGGAAAGTAACTTCTTAATGTTTACTGTCAAGTGGAAGAGTGGATTAAAACAAAACCGTGAAATAATGATTTGGAGGACTGGCTACACTTGGAATGTATAAAGTTTGTTTCCAAGGAAACTTTAAACACTACATTTGCCTGGAGTGAAATAGCACCTAGATCATAAACACAGAACTTGTGGAAAATGTGGAATGATATTGTCATTTCCCCCAACCCAAAATTGAAAGCATTAGATAGTATAGAGAAATTAAATGTCTAATTTTCATGCCCACACTCTTCTAAAAACACACGTACATATGGAGGTATATTAGATACTGATTCCATTGTAATCTTAAACTTTTTATATATGTTGTCAAAGTCACAAACACATATAATACTTTCTATTCATTTAAATATCTTTACTCTTCTGTTGACATCTTAAAAACAAGTTGAAATTTGCCGACAATGCGTAGTAAATTCCAGAAATACAGGATATTGTTTTATAAAAACTTTCATACAATTATTTTGCCATATTAACAAGTAAAATGAATTAATTACTGTAGCAAAATTTGTAATTATTTACTTAATAAAATATATATTTAATATCTTACATCTCTTGGCATTCAATCTTTCTGTTGCCCTCTTAAGCAAATATAAATAATAGGGAATTATTGTACCACATACAATCTCCTTTTTCTGAAGAATATGAGTACGAGTGGGGAGGGATGTCAGCATCTGAAGAAAGTGTTTTTTAGTGACAGAATCACAAATTTGAAAACTAAAAATGCTTAAGGCTTATACTGACTGGTGTGTGTGTGTGTGTGTGTGTGTGTGTGTGATCTCTCCTCAAAGAGAGGGTATGGCTGGCTGGAACTCTGAACAGGCTCCACACTGCAATGTTTTGTGGCAGGTTCCACATACATGTATAACATCCTCAGGTTGTTGGGGCTGGCAGCCAGTCCAAGAATAAAGCCTGCTAGCAATATATAACACAATGGAAGATGGCCTTGAGATGGGAAGCGAATGAAATGTGTCCTTTATTCCTTCCTACTCTGCCCTAACGGTCACGGGTCTCTTTACCTTTACCTTTACTCTGCCCCAAGAGGGCTGAACAATAATACCTTTTGGGGATGGGGATACACTGCAACATTCCTCACAGCATGTTCGCCTTGCTCTGTTTATCCACATATATGGGCTATCTACATGACTTAGTAATCTAGTTAGTCTTTACAATACTACTAAGATCTCACTACTTTACGTTGGCTGTTCTAAAATTCTAATAAATGTTCTTATTGCCTGGATTACTGTAATGTCTTGGTTCCAGTTTCTCACTCTAAATGTCTTCTATCCTCAGCTCTCTGGCCATCTAATATTTTGCTCACTGTTAAAAAGCCACACCACTGCACCATTCATTCACTTTTTTTGTGTTTAGTTCAAACTTCTTGGTATTGGCTCTTCTTTCATCTCAACACCAGTCATATTTATTTCATGTAATACAGAGGTAGGGAACCTGTAAGACGCTGGCAGGGGCTGATTAGAGTTCAGCAATTCTGGAGAGCTACAGGTTTCCCTGTTCCTGATCTAATACTGACTTACCTGCTTAACCTCTAGTTTCTTGTGCCATTTATTTCTGCCAGTTCTCTGCAACAGTTCATGCACCTAGTACATGCACCTGCCTTCCATTATTATTATTATTATTACAATTTGTATACTACCCTATACCCACAGGCAGTTCACAGAGTAAAATATGAATATAAAACTACAAAACATACAATCAAAACAAAAACAACCTAATAACCCCCCCACATTTTTAAAGGGCAATAAAAGCTACCTAAATGTCTCCTCTTCTATTATTCCTGTCTTGACCTTTTAACAGTCTTCCCTTCAGTCTTCCCTCTTCCTAGATTTCTGCATTGTGCCCAATATTTAACACACTTCCCATCTTCTTTGTTGCTTCTAATGTACGTACAACACTTATGAAAAGCACTTCATTAAAAAATGACATATAGTGAGGCTGTGTGCTGAGTGACAGTGCAGTCCTACAGGTATCTACTAAGAAGCCTTATATGGCACAATAGGGCTTACTCCTTACAACAGAGCAGGGGTGGGGAACCTGCCCCCTGCAGATGTTTTTTAGGAGTACACTTCCCATTATCCCTGACCATTGGTTATACTGACTGAAGCTGATGTGAGTTGTCACTCAACATCTGGAGGGCCAGAGATTCCTCAGCCATGATTAAGGACATAGGATTTCAGCCTGAGAGAGGGTCAAATAACACTCATCTGACTGCTTTCAATATACTCTTTGGGAAGAGATCAATGAGTTTTTATCCTACTTAAAATATTTTGTACCTCTTCAGGGTGAACTACCTCACCACCCCAATGAATCCCTCTTCTCAAATATTAGTTCCATCTCAAAGGAAACCATCGGGGACGTTTTGGAAGTTAACTACCCAATGGGGAAATATTTCCCAGTTGTCCCAAACCAAATTTAGGTACATGTTGTTCCTTAGTAAAGGGGGAATAGCTGCATTAGGCAGAGGGCGTCAGGACTACTGTGGTTAGAACTGATATTCTTCTCTCTACATCGCAGATTGCAGAGAAGGCACAGATGAAAGAAGCAGTGTTTATATGCCGCACTCTAGAGTTTTGAAAGAAAACCAGAAGTTAAAAGATTTATTTACCATACAAAAAACTTTCAGTCAAAGCCATAAGTTATGCTTTTGATCAATTTAACAAGACGCGACATGATCAATGTCTCCACTTCCTTGAAATTGCCTCAGAACTCCCAACAAGGCTCCATTGTTTATGTTGCACATATCCAAGGTACTTATTAAGATGTTTTGCCACAACTACTGGTGCAACATACCGTGCAGGGGTTGCCCAACTTACTGGATTAGCAGTCACATAACACAAAATGGCTGTCATGGGGGAAGAGCACAGTGTAACAAAATTAAAGTACAGTACAATACAGCACAGTCATTGTTGATTCCCCTTCTCCCTTGACCTCACAAATGCAGAGGTCTGCACACATACAACACTGTTAAGAGGCTGCACACACATAACTGTTAGGAAGATTTGTTCGTAAGGACACATTCCCCAATACCAGGAGGGAGAAAAGGTTCCCACCCCACACTCACTACACACACAAAAAGCAGAGACAGATGCATCTCTCTCTCACTCATGCACATACATGCACCTCTTTCTCTCTGTCCAAGTGCATCTCTCTTACAATTCATGCATACAAACAGATCATACGCACACATCTCTTCCTCTCTCAGACACATAAACCTTTCCCTCTCTGCCCAAGGACATCTCTCTCAATCTTACTCTCTCTCACACACCCCATTTTTAAGCTGCCCTACACACACATACAAGTCTCCCCACAGGTGAAGGAAAGTGCCTGTTGCCTCAATCCCACCCAGTTCATCCCCTACAAATACACAAGGGCTGTGCTTTTTTTCTGGGGGGACGTGGGGGTACACATACACCTAAGCATTTTGTGAATAAAAGTTTGTCCTCATTGAGGGGCAGTATTTCAATATGAGTAGGAAAATGAGAGGACTCCTAAACATTTTTGAAGGAAAAAAAGCACTGCACAAGAGCCAACAAACTACTACCCACAGGTGTCAAGTTGGTAATGGGTGACTCTTGATTGTGATAAATATACTCAGTGTATCTAAAAGGGAAACTAGAATTCAGGAATTTGCTTCTTGTTTAGCAACAGTGCACGTTCTCATTGTCTGAAATTCCCTTATGTTATGTTAGCTGTCTCTTCTCCCGCTGCCTGACAAATATGGGGTGATCACTGATATCCCACTCATGGCACAAAACTTGAACAATTGAATTCTTTCTTAGTTCTTCCTAAATCAACCATAGCACAAGGAGACACTAATGCTGGGCCAAATGAGCCAATGGTCTGACCCAACAGGGTTGTTTGGGGTCATGGAGGCAACCTGTGTGTGACCTTGATCCCCATCAGATATGGCTGAGTGGATACCATTGCTATGGTTGGTTTATTGCCCTGTTTTGTTATGAAAGTAAGTCACCTTCCATCATCTTCCAAAACCTTCCCAATTCTAAGGATATTTGCTAGGGAAAAAGTACTGGACTGGACTGTACTAAGAAGACTGTAAAAAATCCTCTTAGATAAGTGGAATGCCTTTTTTTTTGGCCTTTGTTCATACCAATTTCTTGTCTGCATTCAGTGTCATTCAGGTATAGCTAATTTCCCGACAAACTACTTGGCGGAAGTAGTAGTGTATCTATTTGTATGGCTGTTAAGAATGTATTTGTACCAGAGTACTGGAATTTCTGCCTCTGTAGGGGTGAATTTGGCAAGTCAATATAAAAGTGCAAATATCTGGAAATAATTGTCAGATTTTATTTTTAATAATATGGAAGTTGCCAAGAGAAATATTAATTCAGTGATCTATGAAGATTCTTTGTTGCTTTCAAGAAACAATTTTTACTTATAAAGCAAAGGACTTAGTGGCTTGGCTCAATAGATCTCTGAGAGCCTTTACAAGTGGCCACAAGAACACTCTCAAATGCTCTTTTAATTCTAATCTGGCTTCGTATTCATGAGGGATAGTAAGATACCTTTTAGAGTTGCATATAGCACTAGTGAATATTGGAAATGTGAAATGAGAAACTCAAGTCTATTATTTTTATAAAATAGCATTTCATTTGTAAATGTGGCTTTTTTAACAAAAATGTTCTATTTTCTGTGAGAATAATTAATTACTCTCGTTTCAGCAAAAAGACATACGCTTACACAAATTCTTATTGCTGAAAATGAAAGAGTAATTTCTGCATCTTTTCTAATTTGGATTAACTAAATCCTTAGCTAGTGATCTCTAATAGCTTACCCAGATGATCAGATCAATGTCGTCCCATGCCATTTGTAGTCTTTGTAGTGTAAACTTGGAATAGCCTTACTGCTCCAAGTGAAATATCCATGCCTCGTTTTCTTTCCTAGTCATATAAATATGAATACTGCACATAAAGTACAGTGTGCTTGCTCAGCTTATTAAGAGCCAGAGGAGCAATTAGGGGCACTGAAATGTTAAGAGACACGAAGCTGATATTAGACTTTACCAGAGTTTGTGCTTAAAGAGTTTCAGCTCCTTTGGGAGTCCAGCCTTTGCAGCATGGGTGCACCTTGGCATAATTTCAAAATTGCTCTGCAACACTTCAGTTCAGACCGCTGGCAAGAGTGATTTGTCTATCACATGGCGGCTTGCTGTTGAAATAGAGCAAGGAGAGAAAGAAGGGGTGGACCCACTATTGGCTTCAATCCTTGCTATGTATTACCTTGCTCAGGGAATGCAGCAAAAAACGTTCTTTGATAGGCTAAATGCTGATGTGAGAGACAAAATATTTATTTCAACTATTTTGAGTCCACTTAACACTACGGTCTCTAAGTGGTGTACCGTAAGTTTACAAAAATAATATAACAGATATAAAATCAGTTAAAATTACCACAAAATCAGAAAACTTGTATTAAAAAAATCTGCTAAAAAAGTATTAACCAAGCACTGGAAGTTCAGCAGGTAGGTATGATGTTGCTCTGGCACTATGACCCTTCTCCACAGTTTTCTGTGCTTTAAGCTAACTTTGAGCTGTTGTGGCCCACTGTGTAGCTTAATCCAAGTTGTAAACTGTTTATAGATTCATAGAATCGTAGAATTGGAAGGTACCCAAAGGGTCATCTATTCCAACCCCCAGCAATGCAGGAATCTCAACTAGTTAATACATGACTCGTCTCTGATGGCAAGTAATGTGGGGTGGTTGTTGCTTTTTTTATTTACTGTCTTTCATCATTTCATTCTTAGATTGTATTTGTAAACTACATTGTTGTTTTTTATTTCAGCCAAGCAGTTTATAAATTTTATGAAATAAATAAATATTTTGCATTTTGCCTAGTTTGTTGGCCTGCCAGGAAATATTTAGCTGCCACGAATGAATGAAGCGTTTCCACAGCTTTTACAACCAAGGTAGGCTTGAAGCGCAGCAGCTAAAAGGTCCTTATGTGAATACGTGTGGAAACAGAAGGCGACTTTGTGTATGAGAGCAGATGCGCGATGCCTCGAGTCTATTTCTATGATCGGCTTCTTAGGCCCATGACGTTATATCCCCGAACAGGTCACATAGGGGGGCTATGGAGGGCGACCCTCCTCCATTCCCCAGGGGGACTTTTGTATTCCTTTTCGGAAGCCTTCGCCCCGCCCCCTCCTTCCTCCCGCGCCCTGACGTGGCTCCTCCCCTTCCCCATCGCCCCCCCCCCACCCGCGCACCTTCTGCCGCCCAAGCGCTCCCGCTTCAGCCGGCGATGACGCACCTTCGGCGCCATCGCCGCCGCCTCCTCCGCCCTGGCGAAGCGCGCTCCCGAAGGGGAGAGCATCGCTCGGGAGCGCGCCTCGGGAGCGCGCACCGCCCCACGTGACCCCTCCGGGACCAACCGGGAGCCGAAGATTGCGGGGAGCGGAGCGCGTCCTCGCGGGCAGTTGCTGCGGGCGGGAGAGGAGAGCGCAGGAAGACGGGGGCTCCGAGCGCGTGCGGACTTGCTCCTTGAGAGGTCCCTGCCTGACGCGACGCCATGTCCGAGGAGAAGCCCAAGGTGAGTGCGAGGCCGCCTCAGCGCCCCCCGCTCCTCCCTCAGCCGCTCGGGCCCCGTAGGCCCTCCGCCTCCTCTCGGGCCCCTTCCGAGCCTGCCTGCCTGCCCCCCTCAGGAGAGGGGCGCGAGGCTCGCCGTGGGGCTGAGGCCCCGAGGGTCTGCGTTCCCCCGCCCCGGTTGTGAGCGGCGAGACCCGGACCCGCCTCACCCGGAAGGAGGGCGGCTCGAGGAGGGGCGGCCCGACCGCGCTCTTCCTCCGCGGAGCTCCCGCAAGAGTTCGGCGCCGCTCCTAGGCCGCGCCGCTTCTCTGCGAACTCCCATCCTGGCCCGCCCCCGCCGGGTTCGCTATTGTCGAGCCAGGCCGAAGGCGCGACCACCACGTGCTCCGCAAGGCAGCGCGCTCTCGCCGGGGGCCGGATAAATCCGGCCTCTTTCCCTCTTCCCGGTTGCCCACGGCCCCTTTTCCGCGCGCAGTTGGACCGAGGTGTACACGGACCGGTGTCCAGTAATTTCCAAAGGGTTTTGCACCTAAGGGCCCCCTTCCCCCGCGTGCATCCATATAGCGAGGGAGCAGCCCTGGACAGAGCAACCCCATTGAGACTGGAGACTCAACATGCATAGGATCTGGCTGCAAGTTTGAGGAGAGGCTTTTAGTGCAGTCAAGTGCTGGCCATTGAATTCAGTGGAGGATACCTCCCAAGACGGTATGCGGAGGATTGCACTGTTCTGTTTTGCGCGTGTGGAACAATCGCTATCCCCATTGTAATATTAGAACAATTTAATGAAAAATGATACGTTTAGCGTTGTCCCCATCAGTTGTAAGTCTACATCACAGAGTCGCTCAAAAGTGAGCTTTATAGATGAGTGGTGTTTGTAGGCTGAAAATATTCAGATAAGCAGGAGTGAAAGCATTGAAAGTTTTTTTCAGTTGATTGGATGGTATGTAGTTTTTTTTAAAAAATTGGCTTTTATCCACCCTCCCCCAATAGTTTTAAAAGCAGAGAGGGATCATTCTAAAATTGAGCCTTTTTGCAGACTTGTGGAATATCTGCACTACATTTAAAGCGTATTTAACGCCCATTCTTTTAATTCCCCCAAAGAATCCTGGGAAGTGGAGTTTAAGAGTACTGGAAAAGGTAGTTCTGTGAGGGAAACTGCAATTCCTACGATTTTTTAGGGGAAATCATATGCTTTAAATGTATAGTGTGGATCTGCTGTTGGTCAACCATGTTCGGATTCTGTGTGGAATCTGATAGAATTGTAGAGTTGGGAGGGACCAAGTTTAAATATATTATGAAACATGTAGACTTTTTAAATAATTACAGGAAGATTGCCTAGTACTGGAGGTTGTTTTCCCTCCTGCTACAGGAGACCAGTGCTGGTGAAGCTAAGACCCCAGGGTGGCACATCTTTGACAATTTATGACTATTAATTGCACTCCAAATTTGGAGTAAGAGATGTAGTTCAGTGAAAGAGAATCCACTTTGCATGCAGAAGGTCCAAGGACCAGTCCCTGGCATTTTCAAGTAGGAGATGAGAACATTCCCTACCTGAAAAGCAGAGAGCTGCTACCAGTCAGTGTAGTCCAGAGCTAGTCAACCATGATATCCTCAGATGGTTTGGACTGCAACTCCTATCCCTTGTTCTTGGCCATGCTGGCTGGGACTGATAGAAGTTTTAGTCAACAACATCTGGAGGGTGCCATGTTGGCTACTCCAGGTTTAGAGAATACTCAAGTAAATGGATCTGAGTCAGTATAAGACAACTTCCTCTGCTGCTTGAGGAAGGCTTTCAGTTTGCATCATGACTAGGCTGTGGATTCTTAAAAAGCATTTAAATATCATTTCGAATAACACATATAGCTAAGGAAATGTTGTAATTGGTGTGAGAATAACACTTGGGATCAAGCTACAGTGGTACCTTGGGATGTGAACGGGATCCGTTCCAGAGCCCCGTTTGCATCCCAAACAGAACATAAGCCACGACAGTGTATCTGCGCGTGCCGCGTTCCACCGCTTCCGTGCATGCGTGTGACGTCATTTTGACTGTAAGCACGAGCGGCAAAACCCGAAAGTAACACGCTCTATTACTTCTGGATTGCTGCAGAGCACAACCCGAAAGTGCTCAACCTGAAGCGTATTTATCCCGAGGTATGACTGTACTAGAAAATTATTAAAACTGCTAGTTGTTTAATATGCTATGTTGTGTGTTTAAGCCTACAATCCTAACCCCACTTACATGGGAGAAAGCCCTTTGAATCAACTATGATTTATGAATAGACATGGTTAGGATTGAGACCTAAGTATAAGCTTACCAATAGTGAAAGTATAAATGCAATTTATAATATTTCTAAGGGTAAACCGTGGAGGGGGGGGATTTCAGCAACCCTCTTGGGAGAAGTTTTTATGCCAACCTTTTCTTCCTATCACTTCCTGTGTTGCTCCCTGGGCTACTCAGTGGAAAAAGAAGGCAAAATTGATGTTTGTAGATTTCACCTCATTTTTTATCTTGAAATCCTAACGGAATTTCCTAGAGTAAAAAAATCTAGAGTCCAGTAGCAGAAGAGGGCGTTTTCAGACTAAAAATGTGGAGGGGTTGCTAGATAATGCAGTCAGGCTACATTATATATCATCTGCAGTTGTGTTACAAATCATACCTCCAAACCAGTTGAGGAAGCAGTGCTTTGTTAATTCATACCAAAATGGTTGTGCTGCAGTCACAATGAAAGATCCAAACATTGCTACAAGCCAATGCTCAACAACAGGATGACACATGGGGAGAAGCAGAAATACCCCATTCCAAATTCCTTTCAGCTTAGTCACATGGCTTAGCCACCCTGCAGGGGTTACACCATCCTTTTGCCAGTGTAAGTCAAACTATTTTTTTACAGGTTTGTGTGCCTGTGCCTCTGCTGTGTTTGGGCTGACTTAATCAGCAGTAGCTCCACTACTGAATAGAATTTGGATAGGAGTAAGTTGTACTGGCTTCCTGTAGTTTGGTTTGCTCTGCTCTTTTCTTTTAATTTAATAACATCTGTGTGCTGCTTAACTGTAGTGCAGCAGCTGTGAAAAAGGCAAATTCCATGCTTGGGGTCATTAGGAAAGGAATTGAAAATAAAACTGCTGACATTATAATGCCTTTATATAATTCAGTGGTGTGACTATGTTTGGAATACTGTGTACAGCTCTAGTCACCTCACCTCAAAAAGCATATTGCAGAGTTGGGAATGATTCAGAAAGGTGCAGCCTAAAATGATCAGGGGGGTTGGAACAATTTTGCTATAAGGAAAGGTTGCAGCATTTGGGACTTTTCAGTGTAGAGAATAGGTGAGTAAGAGAAGACATGATAGAGGCATATAAAATTACGCATGGTGTCAAGAAAGTGGATAGATAATTCCCACCCCCCTTTCTCATAGCAGTAAGAATTTGTGGAGATCCAGTGAAGTTGCAAATTTGAAGAGTCAGGGCAAATTTTTAAAAAGTACTTCTTCACACAGTACATAGTTGAACTATTGAATTTACACCCGTAGGAGGCAGTGCGGGCCACCAACTTGGATGGTTTAAAAGAGGATTAGACAGATCCATGAAGAATTAAGTCTTATCAATGGCTACTAGCCATGATGGAGGCTGTGCTCTGCCTCTGCAGTTGGAGGCAGGAATGCTTCTGAATGCCAGTAGCTGGAAATGCAGGTGGGAAGAGTGCTCTTGTGCTCAGGTCCTGCTTGCAGGTTCCCCACAGCTTGGCCATTGTGAGAACAAGATGTTGGACAAGGTGGGCATTGACTTTATGCAGCAGGTGGTTTGTACGTTCTTTTCTGAGAAATCTTCTAAGTGCTGCAGGTATCAGCCAGGTTCTCTTGTCTAATGCTCCCCAAATACTGATCTGAACTTTTATGTTTTGTTTTGCAGGAAGGAGTAAAAACGGAGAATGACCATATCAATTTAAAAGTAGCTGGCCAAGATGGATCAGTGGTCCAATTTAAAATAAAACGGCACACACCACTAAGTAAACTAATGAAGGCCTATTGTGAGAGACAGGTAAATGAGTTAACTATATTTTTGTTTTATTATGCACTTGTTTATTGTGAGGTACTTAAAAAGGCTCCCAAGCCCCCATGGCTTATTTGCCCAGATAAATTTTGATGTTAGAATATTTTCTCAAGGCATACAAAGTTCTGATGCCTTGGTGGTGTAAAACCCATTATGCTAGTGTGTTGACGCATACAATTATCCCACATAATCTTTGATGTGCTTGTTGAATTCCTTTCATTTGCAGTGCTGAATTTATTAGCTTTGTCCTAGAACTTAAATTTTCAAAAATTCAGTTACTGTAACCAGTTTCTTCCTATCTTGTTTCTTTAATGGAGACACCAAGGAAATATCCTGTGTTGTGAGACATATCTGCACAAGTGTCAAGTCATAATTTATCTCATTTATGTTATGCAGTGTTAAATTGAAGTATGAGAAAACTTCATTTAATGGGGCTGTGTGATGTGGATAAACCTGGGTGCTCATGAGATTACATTAAACCCATCAGACACATAACGTGTGTGCATTCAGCTTTACGAATTTGGCAAAAAAGAGTAAAATTTTAAAAGCGAGTGGGCATCCAAGGGAAAAAGACTTTGGCAGTCCCACCCGCCATTGCACCCAGTGTGTTTTGACTGTATGTGATTTTGGCTTCTATGTACTATTCTTGGAATGTAGTCTCCACATAACTTGTGGATTTACTGTATACTGTGAGGTGGGAAGCCATAGGCTAAGGGAGCCAAATGTGGCCCTCTGGCTTTTCTTGCTCGGCTTGTGTTTGCCTCTGGCTCTAGCCATCATTTGCAAGTGGCCTCTAGAAGGTTGCCTAGATAGGAATGTATTTGATTCTGCTGTTCATAGAAAGTCACCTCTACACTTGACAAAGAAAAGACACCGTCCTAATTACATTGCATCTCCAGCAGCTCTACTGAGATTGCTAAATTAGACAAGTTGATAGAAATGTTGCATGAGGTAATAAAATTCCTGAGAGATACTTGGCTCGTGAAGTGTGTATCCTCAATCAGCTTTCAGTTTAATTCTTTGAAATACTGATGTCTGTGAGCAATATCCATTTTGACATTAACTTATATATGTGGATTTACATTAACTGTCATATTTCAGGGTTTGTCAATGAGACAGATTAGATTCAGATTTGATGGACAACCAATTAATGAAACAGACACACCTGCACAGGTAAGAGAGAGTGGTGTTTGTTATACAGTTGAAGCTGAGCTTGTGGCTACTGCCTGTGTCTTGGAATTTAGTTAATTACTTCAAATGGGAATTAATGTTGATTCCTAGAATAAAATGTTACTATGGTGAGCTAAATCATTATTAACAAGAGTCCATCAAGGTGGGAGAGAGAAAGCAATTAGAGATTATTAGAGAAGCTGTAGGTCTTCAAAATTCACAGGCAGTTTCCACTAGTGAGGAAATGGTGTGTAAGGTTTCTGGGGTGTAAATAAGGTTGACACAGACTAATAAGATGACAGATTTTGGTAGGCTCTCAGTGA
Organism: Podarcis filfolensis; assembly: GCF_964270895.1. Classification (NCBI taxonomy): domain Eukaryota; kingdom Metazoa; phylum Chordata; class Lepidosauria; order Squamata; family Lacertidae; genus Podarcis; species Podarcis filfolensis. The sequence continues at coordinate 37,859,981 of NC_139608.1, read as the reverse complement.
TTATTAGAAATACATATAACAGATCCCTTTACTGGAATTAATCCCAGGCATGATGTAATTCCATGCCTGTGGTACTTGGTGGAATTCTCTCATCATTGATAAAAAATATTAATCTTTTCTCATGGAAACTTTCTCCCCTGTATCAAATTTATAGTGTAAGCATGCTACAAATTTCCCCACCAAGCCTTACTGAGGCTGAAACACTGTGCACATTTATTTGGGAATAAATCATATTGAACTCAGCAATAACTTCTTCTGAGTAAAGATGTTGGGTTGTATCAATTGACGTGCCTCCAGCAGATTTGTTAGGGGGCTGCAGGGGGTAGGATGGTTATGGAAAATCACTTCCCTCACCATTCTTCTGATAGAAGGCTCTACTGGATCAAAGAGTCTTCCATTTCAACAGGACACCAAATGGGCATAAAGAACTGCACTGTAAGTATTTGGCTGGAGGGAGTGCAAGAAAATGCATTCTTAGAGATGGAATCTAAGGCATTGCCCCACAAGAAAGATAGGACTTTTGGGTTAAGAGAGCTGTAGCACATATGAGTGTGTGAGCTACTGGGAAGATCTGGTTTCTCCAAATAAATGTGTTCCAAAATAGATAACATGTGGTCTTAATATTTATTGTTAGTCTGATTTTAAATGTTCTCACTTTCATGTAGGATGTGAAAACTGATGCCTTTCTTATCCTTATTTTATTACTATTTCTAAAGGTTTTGAAAGGCATTAATTGGAATAGGAAAAAAGTTTTAGTCTAAGCTAACCGTTTCGCCAGACCATGCATGCTGGCTGGCACCAGAAATACTTGTTTTATCCTATGTAAAATTATTCATGCAAGTTGCTAGATTTTTCTGTATGTTTATAGTTGAGGATCTGTGTCTACAAATTTTGCCTTGCCTCTCTTTTATCTTCCTGAGATACTATGACCTGTGCACAGAATTTGGGGGAAGAGAGGCCTGCTTGCTCATGTTCTAGGTTTTTGCAGAAGTTCCAAGCAGTGCCTTGTGCCATGAGAAGCAATAGAATCCATCCATCCTTCCACAGGTTGTGGAGAAGGGAGCGTACTTTTTCAGTCAGGAGCTGGATATCTGCAGGAACTAACATCAGCGATTCTGGAGAAGTTGAGTGAGGAAAAATAGTAGTAACTCACTTCTGCAAAAACCCAGTACTGAGAAGAATAACCATCCAGTTTCTTTCATAAGCTGTGCTTATGGAGAAAGCACTTGGCAGTACCTTTCTGTTTCCACTTACGAAAGTTGTGGAAAGGGAGGAAAGAGCATTTTATCTATTTATATGTTTGTTTTTATCAAAACAATTCACAAGGTGTAAAATGTACAGCAATAGCAACTGAAAAAATGTAACATTTAAATAATCAGTGACAATAAGCAAGTATATCATAACAAAGTCAATCCACAAATTAAACTAATACAGATAAACTAACCCAATTAACAGCTTAAAACTGAACAGGAGAGAGAATAAAGCCTGATATGGAAATACAAATAGTAGTAGAGAAAACTAAATTCCATAAAGTATTTTATTAAGTTACCACAGTTAACATACACACACGGGATGGCAGCCACCCATCTATCTTCACTAAATTTTTCTCTTGGATTTATTTGGAATGACTGTGTTAGCTGCTTTCTTAGCATGCCCTCTGAGATGTACTTTAAGCATGCTAATGTTGGGGGGGAAATGCACTGTAAATGCTTGTGTATCATATTAAGAAAGCTGTAGGAGTTGGCAGTAGAAATAACCCAAGAATATTTAGCCTGCCAGATTGTGAAGTGTTGGACCAGTAAGGGTACCTAGATAATGATTTGCTAAGTATATGGTTTCCTCTGTTTTTAGGAGAGTGGTGAAGGGCATTGTTCCTTCAAGGCTATATATTAACCTTCCAAGCCACATCCTCCCCAACCCTGCTTTGCACCCACCCCCCAGTGTTCTTACCTGAGTAGAATGTGTCCTTGAACTCCAGTAATGTTTCTTGCTTGCTTGGATAGAGTACAGAGATGTGTTGAGTGTGAAGAAACTAGCCTGCTGTACAAAGGTAGAATAATGCTTTTGCCTCACCACTGGCATATGGTCCCCAGAGGCTTGTCCAGAAGGGAATGCCTCCCTTGGGCTGAAGAAGTTCCCCATCCCTGCAATACAGCAAGCAGATGTGGTTGCAGAGTTCTCTTTAATTCTAGAAACCCAATATGAGTTTGTGAGAGATGCAGCTTTTAGCACTGGAATGGGGAAAACTGGTGCTGATAAAATAATACATCTAAACAAACCTCTATACAGTATGCTTCCAAACATGAAGTTAATTATTTGTACCTGTAGCCTACCCTTCACCAAATGATCCCAAGGCAAGTTACAAAAATCTCACAGCTAAAACAGGCACAGATACATAAAAAACATAACACAACTGCAAAACAACAGACCAGCAACACAGAACAAGAGTGGAGCAAGAGAGAAGGCATCTACTCAACCAGAGGTCTGAATTAAGAGGTTTTGGTATATTAGAAACAAGATTCCTTAAATATTATTTTTAAAACTCGTTACTTTTTTGTCTTATTAACAGTTGGAAATGGAAGATGAGGATACTATTGATGTGTTTCAACAGCAGACGGGTGGCATGTGCTAAATATCCTGTCCTTTTAGGAAGAGGAATGTAAAATTTCAACTCACTTTATCATCTGTCCTTGGATTTGCTATTAAATAGTAAACAAATGAACATGCCAATCATACAGGAATCTCCTCATGTTCTGAAGACATTTATCCAAATTCTTTTCCTGTCCCTGATATACTGCGTGTGCAAGTTGAAGCTGCATCTGTGGGAAATTACTGCATCATAAAAATGGGCCCAGTCAAAATTAAATTTTCAGATAAGTAAAATACCGGTTGTTGTCTGCTGTCATCTTGTTTCTATAAATTGGTGGCCTAAATACAAGCCTACTGTAAAAGAAGGATACTTAGTCCTGGCTTTCGTTGTTTCTGTTTTACTGCTTAATTATGTAATGTAAATATTGAAATATTTTTCCTTGCAATAGTAAGTTTCTCAAAACAGGTGGGTTGAGAAAGAGAGGATTTTACCATTAAACACATGTATTACTTTAAAACTGTTAATGGGATATGCAGAAAGGACAGTACTTCAGATACATGCTTAGTGACAGTTTAAGGTAATGCAAATGTACATGTGCTTTTTCATAATAAAATAGCATAGAATAAAACAATTTTTTTAAAGTAAAGGAATGTCTTTGAGTTTGTCAGCAGCTGTAGCATTTGCTTAGGTTAACTTTCACATCTTCTATTTAACTGTCACATGTCCAACATTGAGCACCAATGTCTTTGATAAAATGTTTAAAGAATGGACCAGAACCAGAATCGTCTTAGGAAGCGATGGTGTTCAACTAATTTTAATGGAATTTGTTTAGGAGAAATTCTGAACAGATTGTTCCCAGTGAGAATCACTCCTTATTGATGTATTAGGCAATAAATAAACTTGTGTACCTTTTTCTGACATCTCTCTTGAAAGCTGAAATTTTAACTATTCCCTTAGCTGCTACTTTGAAATCTATAGGCTGGGATACAAAGGACCATGTGCCATGTTCTGTGTGCACATCAGGGATTTCTGCAGTCTCTTCCTGCTATAACTCCTCATGTCTCCTGAAAAGTTGCCTCCTATAGGAGGAGGACCCTTTGGAGTATTGTGCAATACTGGAGGGCTGCAGAGGAGAAATGTGTCCGGTACCTGTTCCCCATGTACATGCAGAGTCTCCTGCTTGTGCCTGGGGCTCTTTGGATAACCACCATCAATTCATAGATATTTTAGTTATATTATAATGAGTAAATTAGGTGTAGCTTTTAAAAAATATGGTATCAAGTGTGCAGGAAAATCTCAATGTAGTGATACATTCTTAAAGAGGCTTGCTGTGTCCTACATCCTCAAATATTTTGAGCTTCAAAATAATGTTTGTAGTGACAACTGGCTTGATGAAATTTAATTTGCAGAGATCCAAAAATACAAGGTCATTCTGTTGACTTTCAGGATGCTGTTCGTTGCTGCTTGAGAATGTCACTTCCTTTTAATCTCTACCCATCATGTGTTAGATTATCTGCTTGCAAGAAATCCTGTTGGGGAAAAAAGTCTTTTCTGTTTCAGTTATATGTTGTCTAAGGAGGGGTATTTTAAAATCTGTCATTGTTTATTCACAAATTTTTACATTTGTTGTCCTTTACTACTGTACACAGTAAATATAGTTTGTTACTCTGTCTCTTGGCTTATGCTTGATGCTGCTGCATTTCTGTACTCAAAACTGTACTCAAAGCTATATCACTGAAATGCTGACAACTTATTCTTATGTACATCTTTTATTAAAGTTCTTTTATTGAGAGTAAGCCTACCGTTCAGGGCATAAAAATCAGTTTTTCATAAAATACACCCTGGAGGTGTTTTTCTTTATTAACTTACAATTACATGGTGATATTGTTGTTGTTTAGTCGTGTCCGACTCTTCGTGACCCCATGGGCCAGAGCACGCCAAGCATTCCTGTCTTCCACTGCCTCCCGCAGTTTGGTCAGACTCATGTTTGTAGCTTCGAGAACACTGTCCAACCATCTCATCCTCTCGTCCCCTTCTCCTTGTGCCATCCATCTTTCCCAACATCAGGGTCTTTTCCAGGGAGTCTTCTCTTCTCATGAGATGGCCAAAGTATTGGAGCCTCAGCTTCACGATTTGTCCTTCCAGTGAGCACTCAGGGCTGATTTCCTTAAGAATGGATATGTTTGATCTTGCAGTCCATGGGACTCTCAAGAGTCTCCTCCATAACTCAAAAGCATCGATTCTTCGGCCATCAGCCTTCTTTATGGTCCAGCTCTCACTTCCATACATCACTACTGGGAAAACCATGGCTTTAACTATACGGACCTTTGTTGGCAAGGTGATGTCTCTACTTTTTAAGATGCTGTCTAGGTTTGCCATCGCCTTTCTCCCAAGGAGCAGGCATCTTTTAATTTCGTGACTGCTGTCACCAAATAATAAATAATAAACCATGGTGATATTATTTATCCTTAATATCTCAGATGAAATGCACTTACTATTTAGAAAAACGGATGGCGTGGGAGGAAGTGGTGATGGTGGCTTAAAGGGCAAGGCCATATTTTCTATTCAGTATTTCTGAGATAATTGCACATCAAACACCCATTTCAGGAAAACATTGCAGATCCATTTGGAATTGCTTCTATATGTAGTTACACCTGGACCATACAGCTGCTGCTTCTGTTTAACTTGCACATAAAAAGTTTCGCATTTGAGTAATTTAGCTTTAGTGTAAAATTTGAGTTGTTGGAAGGATATCTCACAATATGCCTTTACCACAGTAGTGTGCCAAAGCCACATTTTTGCAGTTGTAGCTTGATGGTGGGCAATGCTTAAATCTTTCACTTTGACATTATTTGGGGTTGTAGCTATGGAGATGTTGCCATTACTTGCTAAAAGTCTAGTTACCTGCAGCTTTTGTTTCAAAACCTTTGGGTTGTTGAGAGTCCTGCAGATTCTTTGTCCCTCAACTGTTTGACACCATCGGCATCAGGTTATTATTGAGTCCGTATACAACAATAATAGAGTTGTAGAGTAGAAAGGGACCACAAGGGTCATCTAGCCCAACCCCCTGCAATACAGGAATCTTTTTGCCCAACGTAGGTCTTGGAACCTATGACCCTGTGATTGAGTCTCATGCTCTACTAACTGAACTGTGATGGCATAAAAATTGCTGCATATCTTCGGGAAGCAGAGGAACATCCAAATATTGCAGCCTCTGGTGAAGCTACCTTTTTAGGAATGACTGCCTGTAGGTAAGTCACTTTTTGTTTTGCCCCAAAATGACTTCTGACCCTAGTTGGTCCAATGAATACCACTTTGAAGGGCTGGATGAATGCTGTGTGTAGATCAGGGGTCAGCAAACTTTTTCAGCAGGGGGCCAGTCCACTGTCCCTCAGGCCTTGTGGGGGGCCGGACTATATTTCGGGGTGGGAAATAACAAATTCCTATGCCCCACAAATAACCCAGAGATGCATTTTAAATAATAGGACACATTCTACTCATGTAAAAACACCAGGCAGGCCCACAAAAAACCCCAGAGATGCATTTTAAATAAAAGGACACATTCTACTCATGTAAAAAACACACTGATTCCCGGACCGTCTGTGGGCTGGATTTGGAAGGCGATTGGGCCAGATCCAGCCCCCGGGCCTTAGTTTGCTTACCCATGGTGTAGATCATGAAGTACATACTACTAAGTCTCTAACCAGGTATTTGAAATGTCCACATGAATTAAACGCTTTAAAAAACGGTATGAGCAGTGTGAGGATATGGAACCCAAACTAATAAGAATATCCCACGGTACTCCCATAATTTGTTTCTTTTCTTTTTAATCATTTTTTATTTTAGAAATGAATTCATAACCATACCAAATGCACATCCATGTAAAGAGATTACTTTGTGCCCCCTAATAGGTTCTATTGTCAACATTTTCAACTGCATATTGTAATCCATATTTTATGTCTATCCATATTGTCCATAGCATTTGTTCCAAGTGAGATTAAAATCTTGCTAATGTTTTTATCTGCTTTACAGTGGTCTAAATAAATTATAAACTTTTCACATTTCCCATAATCAGTTTCAAGACAGCATGTTTAATTGACAAGTACTGAGTAAAAGAAAGTTAAATGATTCCAAGCGCTTTGGCGATTCCCTTTCTATTTTGTGAAGAAGCAAAAGTCTGTTTCCTAGTACAGCACAGATTCTCCCTGTCTTTACAGTGTGTAGATAAAGAACTACACAACTTTTAGAAGACATCTGAAGGCAGAACTGTATCAGGAAGTTTTTTATGCTTGATATTTTACTGTTTTTATATATGCTGTAAACCGCCCTTATTGGCTGGGGGAAAACAAAGCCAAATGGGCCGAGTATAAATGTTATTATGGGCGGGAGTTTAGTAGTAGTAGTTATTTTATATACATCTAGATTACAATGGAAGCGAAATTAAGGATCGAGTAATTCCGATTGCACATGACAGTTCTTAAGTTACGGGAGACCGAAGCTCGAGTTCTGCGGCGCCGTCACCCAGAGCGAGATGGAGGTTGTGCAGAGGTGAAGCCGCTCGATTGACGCATGCGCACAAAAGTAGTTCAGCTGGGTGACGACATACAGGTTTGCTCACAGAGATAAGGTATGGGAAATGGCATATCATATCGTGGACATGAACAATTTCTGTGTTCATCTTGTTAAAATCTCCACCAGGGTAGAAACAAGCACTCGCTGGGGCACCAGCATGCCTTCTTAGAAGGAAGCAGTAAAAAGAGGAGTTTGTGCTCTTTCTAAACTCGAATAGCTCCGCCAGTGCAAACACAGGAGTGCCCTATGGTTGAGAACGATTTAGACGGAAGTGTGCATGCACACGAAAATTCATACCAACAACAAACTTAGTTGGTCTTTAAGGTCCTACTGGAAGAATCTTTTTTTTTGTTTGGTCTGTACTGTAATGTACTCCACATCCCGCTGCACGTTGGGGTTGGCACTGAGGCTGAGCAAGATCTTTGGTGATCACTCGTAGCAATGCAGCCCAGGGCTGCTATCGCCCACGTCTTAGATGGGAGTATTGCGGCTTCTAACAGCCCTTCAGCGTAATTCGCTGTCAGAGGAGGGAACGAGACTGGGTTGGCTTTCCATTCATCACCTTATGCAAAACACGACCTCTCAGGCTACACAAACGATTCCTTCCATTCCGAGGCCAGATCCAGCGCCCACTTGCACGCAGAAGCCCTCGTGCTCCGTTTGGTCCGTTGACTTGCATACCAGATGGGTTGCACTTTGGCCAAAAACCCTGAAAAGACGCCGCATTTCCCCACGAGTGGCAACCAAGCTAGAAAATCTATACTGATTTGGGTTGTGAGGCCCGCTTCCCAACGTCGCCTAAGGAGAACTGCGGGCTTTCTTTACCGATTACCATTATTCCTGCTCCCCTCCGAAGCGAGGAATGAAATAAAGTCAGAAAAGTCGATGGAAAACGTTTGAGGTTCCCTCTACCTATATCTACCTCTAGGGAGAGAACGAAGAGCCTCCTCCGGGAGCGGCCTCTCTATGGTAAAGGTCAACCGGAAGTGGCTCCTCGGATGGTTCCGGTGACCCGAGGCGCAACAGCTGGCGCCGGATCCGACTCCCCTCGTCACTGCCTGAGCTATGGCGGGCACGGCGCTGAAGCGGCTGATGGCGGAGTATAAACGTGAGTGGGGAGGCGAGGGCAGGCCCCCCCCGGGGTCTCTGAGGGAGAGGCGGGAGCTACGAAGCGGCGGCACCGGCCGTTTCTCCGGGCTCCGTTGCTGGGGGTGGCGGTGGGGCTGGGGGGTGGCAGTCCCGGCCGGCTTCGGAGCGATGCTTCCGAGTCCCTTGGCCGTTGCTCCCCTCACTCCTCGTCGAGCTCCTCCGTCCAGTCACGCCAGTCTCTGGCACCCCGGGCCAGGGCAGACATTCACCAGGCGCAAGGGAAACTCCTTTTGCTGGATCGCACCAGCGGAGGCCGTGAAATTGGCTTTGGCTTTTGGAGACTGAACTGCCCCTAAGCCCCCACATCAGTTCCCTGTATGTGGAAATCTGGTGCGTAGAGAGAGAAGAGTTTCTCTTCAGGGGTGGGGAGCCTGCGGCCCTCCAGAAGTAATTGGGACTCCAGTGTCATCAGGCCCGCCCAGTATAGTCAATGGGAATTGTAGCATAGCTGTCAACTGTCCCCTTTTCTTGCGAGGAATCCTATTCGGAATGAGGGAATTTCCCTTAAAAAAAGGGAAACGTTGACAGCTATGAATTGTAGTCCAACATTGTCCAAAGGGCCACGGGTTCTCCAAGCCTTGGTTCACTCTATATAGTAGTATTCTTCTTGACATGTTTTTTTTTTTATGTGCAAAAGGTGTGGGGTGTTTTCTTTAGGCGGTATATCAATTTCCTAAGTCCCTTCGGTGGTTTATATTTGAAAAACAAAACAAAATTTTCATAATGGCATATTGTAATAAGCGCTACCGTCTGAAGTGTTAGCAACGCAGCCGAGACTTCAGCGCTTGCTTCTCTTTTGTGTCTGAATTAGACAGCACCAAACAGAGGGTTCTGCTGTGCTGTTCTATTTAAGAACCTGAACAGAAATACGAGAGTTAGTTTTTGCTGTGTGGAAGGCGTTTTGTTTGGTCATTCAGTTACCAGTGTGTAAGAGAACTTGGAATGATGATGCCAAAAAGAAGGTAATATTTTTCATATAGACTGCTTAGGAAGTCTACAGTAGACAAACCTAGTGCCATATTAGCTAATCATGAGAAACCCTTAACAGGGCTGTCAGCTACGGTTGCTGCAGTGAGCTATGTATCCCAGTGTTTGACATTTGCCCCAGGTGCGTGGCATTTCCAGGTAGGACTAAAAGAGGCTCCAGCTCTAAGTTCTGGAAAGATGCTGCTCATTGAGTATTGAGCTCAATAGTATTGATCTTACTCAATGATCTTACTCTGCATAAGGCAGTTTCTTGTGTTTCTTGCAGCAGAGCCTATGGGAAAGCGCTGGACTTAGGGAAAAAATCCTGTTAATATAGCAGTCTTGTCAAATTTATATCATTAGGTATAAAGGTAAAGCTACTTTCATGTGTTTAACTTTGAATGGTAGTATATAAACACAAAAATTAACAAATACATGGCTCCCTTATGTGGGATGGAAATTTCTCCAGTGCTTTATTTTCCACAGAAAATTTTCTGTTTCATAAGTTTAACAGTAACAGTGAATAGAGGCCAATTGCAAAAGCAGTACAGTATTAAGCAAGGTGGACTTTTCAATACATTTTTTTAGCTTTGTTTACTAAATACAAGTAAAATAAATGTGCTAAATAAGACCACTCTCTAGGGCATCAGTTAGCTTTCCAATGCAAGTTAGGGTAATTTGCAAATGAAATTCATTTTTCCTGGAAAAAAACATTAAAAATTCATATGATTCTATGATTTTTAATTGTATTTTAATAGATTATGTTATGTCTTACATTTTATTGCATTACAGTTTGAATTCTATGGAGTAAATATAATAAAATAGATATGAAATAAAGGGAACAACAATAATACAATTAAAAAATCATACAACATCTACCAGAGCACATGATAATTGCTTCGAAATTGGCAAATTAAATTTTGTGAATGCATAAATCTGGCAAGACCCACAGCTTACATAAGGGGACAATCGGACCAGAAATTATTTAAAAAATGGGGTTGTGCTAAAGAGTATATGAAAAAACATTGTTCTGGAGTAAGTATATTGGTATGTAATGAATGATGCTTTACAGGGTAAAGAAAAAGAAAAATGGTGTAAAAAAAAAGTACAAAGGTGGAAGTAATCTAATTAGACACAACAATATAGTAAGAGTAAATTTTTTGAGGTCTTAGAACAAAGGAAGGAAGTCAATTTGTGTTTATGTACGTAATGATATGGTTTTTTTCTGTAGATGTGTGCTTTTTCGTTTTTGTTTAGTTTAGTTTTGTTTCCTTTGTTTTTTTTCCCCTTTTCTTTTCTGTTTTTTTTTTTGGTATGTTCTGGGTTTTTTTGTTTGTATAGTATTATTTTGGATTCAATGTTTGTAATTTTTGTTATGATTCTGCATTGAAAATAAAAAATTCAAAAAAAAAAAAGATAATTGCTTCCATAGGCAGAAAAATCATTAAGTAGTCTGCCAAGACCCTCAGCAATCTTCAAGTAGTCCATGGTGGGGGGAGTTTGAGAACCACTTTTTTTAAAACAATCATTTGATGCTGATATTTGCATCTTCTCCACTAGAGAGAGCAATAACTCCTCTTTTCACTCGACTTCTCCTGTCCTCTTCTCCTGCCCTCATCTCACATTCTAGATCTTATTGTTGTAAACAACTAGAAAAGTGGTAAGAATATGCCAGCCTTCCTCATCCTGTGGCTAATGTGAGTTGCAGTCCAAAACACCTCTGCAGGGTCCTAGGTTTTGGAATGCTGGAGTCTGCATTTGTTAATGAACACTGTGGGTCAGATTCAGCTAACTGGCTCTGCTAGCACAACAGGGCTTTTGCCCTTGTCAGCCCCAAGGTGCCCTGCACACAGCCCCCAAATTAGCTTGTAGGGGTGGTCAGTAGAACTCCCAAGAGCAGAGCATGGGGGAGGAGAGAGGAAATTGTTCCACCAGGCAAGCAGAAATGCTTGCACTGATAGAACATGATGTGGAATTCTTTCCAGTTTAGGAATCAGGAAGCCTAATAGATTCCATCTGCTAAAATAAATAAAAACTTGAATAGCTGTAAGATCGCATGCTTATTGCTTGCTGACTGTATTCATATACATACTTTTGCATGCCTCAATATAAATGATAGAATGCAAGCTTGTTTTATATATAAAACAAGTCATCTCTGTGGCAGTGAGAACTAGATTTAAGAATATAAGAAAAGCCTGCTGGATCAGACCAGTGGCCCGTCTATTTATTTTTTATTTTTAAAATTTGTATACAGCCCTTCATCCATGGATCTCAGGGCAGTTCACAACATAAAAATGCAAGATAAAAACATAAAACAACTAATAAAAACAACACCCCCCAAAAAACTAATAACCCCCTCCCCCAAACACATTTAAAAGGGTATAAGATGCTAATCAGTCAATGACCTATTTAAAGAGGAACATTTTTGCCTGGTGCCTAAACGTATAATGAAGGTACCAGCCAAACCTCCTTGGGGAGCCACTGCAGAAAAGGCCCATTCTTGTGCCACATCTGGATCTCTTGTGGAGGAGTCATGTGAAGAAGGGCCTCTTATGATGATCACAGGGTCCAGGTATGGAGAGAGGTTGTTCTTGCAGTCCTGAGCAATTTAAGGCTTTATAAGTCACAACCAGCGCTTTGAATTGGGCCCGCAAACTAATTGGCAGCCATCACAGTCCTGTATCCTGTTCTCAGAGTAGTCAACCAGATGCATCTAGGAAGCATGCAAGCAGGACCCAAGCCTGACAGCAACAGTGGTTTCCAGCAACTGGTATTCAGAGGCATACTGCTTCCAGTGGTGGAGGGTGAACATTTTAAAGAGAGAACTGGGTTTCCATGAATACAGATAATGCATGTTTACTTGGAAGTAAGTCCAGTTGTATTTGATGAGGCTTATTCCCTTGTGAGTGTGCTTACCCTAACAAGCAAGCAAGCAAGCAAGCAAAATAGCAGGATATAAAGTTTACTCTTGTTCTAAATCATTTCCCTGTGTTGAGTTATCTGTTATTGCTGTCAGAAATTATTGTGGCCATATAGATTGTTTTTGTGGTATTAATTAATGAAACGAGGAAAAATACTTTAAAATATTTATTCTTAATTTTAGAGTTGACCTTGAATCCACCAGAAGGCATAGTAGCTGGTAAGGAATCCTATTTATTTTATATCTGTATACCTTGACATTAGAAAACTTTAAATAAAATAATACATTTTGTCTTTAAATAGGGCCTATGAATGAAGAAAATTTCTTTGAATGGGAAGCTTTGATAATGTAAGTTTATAAGCTATTATTCTTTTAAAATTATATCTACATACATTTTGCTGGTGGACCTCAGAGAACAAAAAGTAATCCTATGTGCATCTTTTAATAAAAGGAGTATCAAGTTTAGGGATTCCCCTGAAACAGTTCAGGTTGCATTTATCCACCTGCCAACACAAGTCTTCTTAATACGTTCTGAAAAGATAAAAGCTTTGCCAACTTGCAAAGAGGGCAAGTTGTCGAGTTCAATAATAATCTCGTTTTCTTGTCTTAAATGAAACAAAAAGCAATGTTTGCCAACCAAGCAGGCTTCTCCTTTTTGTTGAATTCATATGTGGCCTTTAGTACTGAAAGAACTTAAGAGTTTTGCATGCCACCACACCTTCTGGGACAGACTCAGATAATGAAGAAGAGAAATAGTGTTAGTGTCTTGAATTTCACCTAGTTTATTCATAGCCACATAGGAACAAGAGAGACTTTTCAGCATTGTGCTCTCACCTACAAGGTTTTTTTTTTTAATTGAGATGAAACAGGCGGTGAAATTGTTGAGGTCTAGCCAACCTTAGGGGAGTTATTTTCCACGTTTATCTTAACAAGGCTTTGTGCATCCCATTTTCACTCAAAGGGGACCTTGGCTTGTTGGAAAGACTTGGGCTTTCTTTACCATAGCCCCAACTTTTGGGGTTTGTCTTGTGAAGTTTGCAGATGACTCAACTTGCCAGTGTCAGGGGAATGTTTCAGAAATGAAGAGTACAGACAATGGGAACACAAACAATATGACACAAGTCTCAAGATCTGGAATTTCTCTGAAGTCCGGTTTTCCTCTTCTGAAGTGCACTCTTTCTGTGTTATTTGGCAATGTGCTGTATAAAATTTCAAATAGGATCATAGCTCTGGAAAATTGTAGCAGTACAGTATGCATTAAGACACACTGGAAGAAATTAAAATAGTCTGTATACCATTGATCTGGGAGGCTTTTTCTAATAAGAAAGGCGGGTGTTAAAGTAATAAGCTAACTGTTACAAGTTTGCTGCAAGTTTTGATTGTGTGGCCATAGCTGATAGAATAGAGAAACACACGCTTAATTTTGTGCAGTGGCGTAGCGTGGGGGGTGCAGGGGGGGCCGGCCGCACCGGGCGCAACATCTGGGGGTTAGGGCAAATCCATGGGTTAGGGGGCGCAAATCCACGGGTTAGGGGGCGCAAATTACTTGCCTTGCCCCGGGTGCTGACAACCCACGCTACGCCACTGATTTTGTGCATCAGGCTACTAGTCAAATTGCAAGAAAATAAACTTTGGATTATAATAAACCAGTGCTTTGGAAGGAAGTGTGGCCAGTATACAGCGGGGTCATGTTTTTGTAGCTCTTAAATACCAAATGTTATTTTTCATTTTGTAACACATGTACACATGGAAAGAGTACTTTGAACATTTTTTCAAGGAATTTGTGTATCAGCATCTTCCCTTCCCACTGTGGTGGAGGTGTAATCAAGGGCTGCACTGATAATGAGAGTGCCTAATTTATGAGTGGCACCAATAAAGATTAAGCTAATAATAATGAGGCATCTTTGTTCATTTACTTTGGGCCTCTGTATTAGAGGCTCAGTTTGGAAGAACTACAGAGCTGTAATACTTTCATGATTTCTGAAAAATTTAATTGTATGTAGATGTGAATATCAAAGTGTAGAGTCTGAAGTTTCAGGAGTGAGATTAGAAGGGTGATGAGAATGACTGCTATTCAAACATACCAGAAATACCAAGCCTTGCATTTCATGATGAAAACTAGTATTGCTGAAACATCATAAATTGAGTAATTTCAGTGTGGCTAAAGCTGAAAAGAAACACTGGTTGGCATCTGATCCTAATACACTTACGTGGAACAAGACCCAATGATTTTAGCAAAAAAATCTTATTTAGTTTTGCTGTGTCCATCTCATGGCCAGTAGTATGTCCACTTTGGTAAAACTATGCTTGTTTTTAGGGCCTGAAAACAAGTGCTGTGATCTTGTGCACAATTTCTAAAGCAAATAAATGCTCACCTTTGATCTTGTCACATCAAAAGTGCAAATAGGCAGTGTTAGATAATGGGAATACATAAAGACTTCCAGCTTCATACCGTGTGAGTGCCGTGTTGCGTAAATCAATTAACTTGATATGTGAGATTAATGTATTTTCTCTCTCTTATCAGGCTATTCTCACTTAGCTTTATTAACTTCAAAACGGATGGCATTTGAAAACTGTTAGTGCTCATTATCACAACAGTTTACCCCACTAAAATGATACAAAAGTATTCATTGTTAGAACTTGGCTAGCCTAAAGGCTGCTCTTAAAAATAACAAGTACAAATTTAAGCCAATATTTCAAAAAGCTGTCTAGAAATGTAATTATATTTCAGTTTAGTGTAAATGTTTACTTCATTGTGGAATTCCCCTTTGTGCATTGTAAGATTTTGGGAGCAGGGATTGCAGCTGCTTTCATAAAAAATGGAAAAAACACACACAAATGTGCTTAAAAACAATTATTATAGCATTAACTGACCTCCCATAAGTGTTTGTTCTTTTGTTCCATATGTTTATGTGAAGGTTTTCTACCCTTTTATTTTCTGTAATTGTATGTTACTGTTATAATGTTTTTGCTTATGCTCTAAGATACATGTAAATTTATGGCTGTTTGTCATAATATTTTTATGTCATGTGTCACTGAAACTCAAGACACCACTAACTTTTGAAAACTTCCAAGTTTTTCTTATATCTTGAGCTACATGTGAATGGTGTTTCAAGAAATAAGAGCCCTGCTAGGACCCCTCAAGTCCAGCACTCTGTTAACCAGATGCCTATGGGAAAACCATAAGCAATACATGAGACTCCTGCTCAGGACTCCCAGGAATGAGTATTTAAAAGCATATTGAATTTGTCTATCCGCTCTTTAAAGCCAATCACATTGGTGGTCATCACTGCATCTTGTTGCGAATTCAATAGTTTAACTATGTGTTGTGTGAAGAACTACAGTCGTACCTTGAATCCTGAACGCCTTGCGAGTCAAACGTTTTGGCTTCCGAACGCCGCAAACCCGGAAGTGAGTGTTCCAGTTTGTGAATGTTCTTTGGAACCCAAACATCCAACACGGCTTCTAATTGGTTGCAGGAGCTTCCTGCAGCCAATCAGAAGCCGTGCCTTGGTTTCCAAATGTTTTGGAAGTCAAACGGACTTCCAGAACGGATTCTGTTCAACTTCCGAGGTACCACTGTACTTCCTTTTGTCACTCTTGAATTTTCCAACGTTTAGCTTTTTTTGAATGACTCTGGCTTCTAGAATTATGGGAGAGGAAGAAAAAAATTCTCACCACCCAGGCATCATTTTATACAGTTCCATCAGGTCGTCCCTCCATTCACCTTTTTATAAACTAAAAAGCCCCATACATTGTAACCTTTCCTCCTAGGGAAGTTGCTTCAGCCCCTTGATCTTTCTGTTTGTACTTTTCTGCGCTATAGTTTATATTACTGTATTGCACCTAATTATCAGCAACCATTATGTACTGAGAGCTGGAAGAGTGATATACAGTCTGTAACAAGTGACTACTTGCTCAGTGTCGCTATTTTAAAGTTTATGGGGGTAGGGTGGAGGAAGTATTAACGTTTAACCCCTTAGAAATTGTAGCAGTAAAACTACCTAGACTTATTTATTATCACATTTAAAATGTAGCAAGGAAGCCTAGTGGGAACCATGCTTAGACTAGGAATAACTTTTCTGTACAGGTTTATCATTAAGTAGTGAATTTATGATGTGCTATAGATCTAGGCATCTGAAAGTTGTCTGTCTAATGGCTGATCCAAGGTTTTTGTTTTTATTACTACTACTTATTTGTAATGCTTATTTGTAATGTAGTGCTCTGGTCCATGGGGTCATGAAGAGTTGGATTTAAAGTATTGGTATGTTCCCGCTAGTTCCCATAATGCTAGGCAAAGAAAGGAGGCATGCTATTTCTCTTCTCCCAGAAGTGAGTAGCTTTTCTTGTTTAATATCAAAGAAATAGCTTAGACTGGGAAATGATAGTTGCCTTACAAATAAAAGGTAATGATCAACTTTGATCCAGAAAGATCAACTGCCCAGGAAAATAATTTGTTATTCTAGGACCAAAAAACATCCATTTGGTTCTAGTCTAAATATGCAAATGATATTTTTTTTAAAAAATACCTAGTTGCATCCTACAATTCCATAATAGGAGACATTAAGCATGTATTTTGCTTTTATGGTGGAAGCTATATCATTTCTCCCTACTATGGTGACAGAGGCAATTTCCACGTGGGGAATGTTGGTTCAGAATGTTGCTTTGATAGTTCTGTACTACCTAATATGGAGTCAGAGTACTGGAAAAGTTCTAACTTAGAACTTGCTCCCAGCACCTGGGAAGCTGAAATAATTTTTTCTGCTACACGCGCATAGGAATAGTGAAATAACTGGCACAACCTTATTTAATTCCAGTATTATACCCTAACTGTTTAACAAATACTCAGGGTATATTACAAGCAAAATAAAAGCAGTGAAGAAAGATAAAAAATAAATTGGAGCTAAATCAAAAGTATAAAAACAAAGTTACAAAGCTGTTACTTTTTATATAAATAATTTATTATCACTATGATTTAGACTTCTTCTTTTGTTGTAACTTGGAATGCATGCCAAATATCTTCTACTTCAGTGAATAGAGCGTTCATCAATTTTCATTCTTAATAACATAGATTATGGTTCCTTTAAGAGGTTAAGGTACCTGACACCTCTAGTTTGCCTATAATAGCAGAGGTTCCTGACCCATTCATATACATAAGGCTTACATTTGCAATTTCTAACACCTACTACATCCATGCTGTTGTCTCTTTGGACATTCACAGTACAGCAGAAATGCTTTCTGCTAGGGCTTAAGGGTTGTATCCAACAGTCATACACCGAATAGACCCATTTAAATCAGTGGACCTTAGTTGGCATGACTTGGATACAATCCAGAGTGAGCAACATATATCTCATTATAAACAGAGGAACCCCCCCCCCTCTCTCTCTCTCTCTCTATATATATATATATCTGTTCAGAAGTAAGTTCCACCGAGATCAGTGGTTTTCCCCCAGGCAAAGTATGGGATTGCATCCTGACCAGACCAAGGGAAGCATAGAGGAAACTTCAGGTGATTGAGGATCAAAAAACACTGTTCTTGTAAGCAGATAAAGGTTCTTCTAAAATAAAACATCTAAACATAGCACTTGTCAAAATTGCCTATAAATTTTGTTCAGGGGTGCTCAGAGCATATAATAGTGTTGCAAGGCCATCCCAGTCCAGGAATCACAAGTGGGTAGAGTGATAGAGTTAGTATAGTCTTGTTGCTTGAGTGTTGGATCTGAATGTGAGAACCAGCATCAAATCCTTGCTCAGGCATGAAACTATCTGGGTGGTCTTCGACAAAAGCACAGAAATTAAAGGGTGAAATAAGGCCCTCCAAGGGGTTCTGCTCAATGCACTTAAGCTATATTAGGTGAACAGATTGGAAAGAAGAACCTGTTCTGTTTTTGGAAGGAGAAATGCGTACCGGTAATAGTGAAGTTCTACTTGGCTAGACTATGATGGCTCCAAGATTTTTTTTTGCCAAGGTGATTGTTGAAGAAAAAAAGGAGGGGGGATGTTTTTGTTTTCTAGAGGAGGAGAAGCTGTTTAGACCCAAGAAGAAATATGCTAGAAGTGACACTGAGAAAAAATGAGAGGCACAGGTTGTGCATTTGTAGGAGGGAAATAAAATAACAATAGAGAGGTAGCAAAGGTTGAAACTCCTACTTCTAATACTTACTACTTATGAGGACTCTAATTCTGAAATTCAGCCCTATGTTTGTTGTTGTTGTTGAGCAGTGCTCAAAAACACATGTTCATTATTGTCTAGAAAAGCTATGGGCATACAGGTGGAAGCTTCCACTTTGAATGATTTAGCTTGCCAAAAATTATGGTCAGTGCTTGGTATTTATGTAACCCCATTTATAATCTGGGTGTGCACCTTGGGTATACTTACCTTCAAAGTCTGAAGTCTGGCCAGCATGCACATCCTAATTGCGTATCCTGAAGTGGCTTTTATTACTTGAGTTGTTGTGTTAAAATCTAACATGCACATCTTTCCATCAGACCATTATAGAAATAATAAACATTGGTTATACAATGCCTTGCAAATGGCAGTTTCTGACACTTTTGTCCATGCATTATAATAGTGTCTTCAAAGTAGCAAGATCAAGCACCTGTAGGCTATATCTCTTGACGTGCAGGCACTAAAATCTGGAACATGCCTTGGAGACAGATTGAGCATAATTGAATAAACACACCCTGGTAATTAAGCAGTATTGTGACCTTCCTAGTAATTTAATGTGCAAGCTTTGATTTCTCTCCCTTTCAGCTTCTTGTTTTAGGTTAGAGAGGATGTGAACAAGTTAACTCTTTATAATCAAGGCTTCCTTCTAAGAAAACAGCATGAATTTTTCAGTACACATTGGGTTTCACTGTGTAGTATAGCCTTGTAAATAAGCTCACCAAAGTTACTTGTCTAATATTTTGTTTAAGTGGCACAGAAAGTTGGGTAAATGTGCTTTCCACAAATTGGGCTGGCAGTTAACATATGGAGCTGAGGGACCAGCTTCTTGTCTTCTGTGACAAGCTCAGAAAATTAACAAACAGGCTGAGAACAGCTAAAGAGACCTGTCCCTCCTTTGCCAGCCCACTCATTCGCTTGCATGGAATTTCTTGTCACCTGTGGTTTCCAAGCAAGGTGGTGGGAGAGACAGGACCAGTTTAGTACCTATAGTGGCCCATGCTGAAGCAGCTTCTGTAGAAGTGGTTACCATCCAGCACGGAAGCTCGCATGCTGTTAATTAGCTATGACAAATCACCAGTTGTAGAATGGCAAGCAGACGAGTGTAGGGCTGTGTGGATTGGGCAGAGTTGTCTCTGATAGCCTCTTGCAGAGACCAGCAGGAAGCCCCCAGATGGGTCTTTTCTAGGGAGGGAGAAGGGCTGAGGCAGCCCATGATCCATTGGAAACTGAGCTTGCTGCTCTATGTCATGTGATAGCATTGAGCCTAATTTGGGCCTGATCACTTGGTTGCAAAAGTATAAGTGTAAGAATAGTGTGTCAGAAAAGCTGTAACCTTACTATTAGGTGAGAAAACAGGGTTTCTTTTTGCAGTGAAAGTTGAGCCAAGTAGTAGCTTAGCTGTAGTATTTAGTGATGCATTTCCGTTGAGAATAACTTGGCACTCACCCCCTGCTGACAAAAAAATCACTTTCTTAACCTGGTATTAGGAATCAGACCTCCAATATTGGATGTTACAACTTTAAAACAAAACACAATAATTACTGAGAGTTAATCCTATTTCATATTTATAGTAACAGGAGTACAACTGTATACAGCTTATGTATGTAAAGACCCCAACAGGTGGAGTGATTTAAACTGAGGCTATTTTAAATCACAAATTATATATGAAGTTAGGTGAGGGGCAGGTGGAGATGCTGCTGTCCATGTACAGTTGGATGCTGCATTAGAAAGAAAAATGTAAGCCCAGCCAAATAGGGCTTGCCATTACTGCTGAACAGCTGATTGGTGGTAAATTCAAACCCCACTGGGATAAACTTCAGATTTTTCTTCCTAGTGTGGCTTGCCATAGTACAAAGAAAAAAAATGGCTCATAGTAATGTCATGTGGGCACGCCCTGAGAATGGGGGAACTCAGGATCTGGCCCACTTGTTGTTGTTTAGTCGTGTTGACTCTTCGTGACCCCATGGACCAGAGCACGCCAGGCACTCCTGTCTTCCACTGCCTCCCGCAGTTTGGTTAAACTCATGTTCGTAGCTTCGAGAACACTGTCCAACCATCTCGTCCTCTGTCGTCCTCTTCTCCTTGTGCCCTCCATCTTTCCCAACATCAGGGTCTTTTCCAAGGAGTCTTCTCTTCTCAAGAGGTGGCCAAAGTATTGGAGCCTCAGCTTCAGGATCTGTCCTTCCAGTGAGCACTCAGGGCTGTTTTCCTTAAGAATGGAGAGGTTTGATCTTCTTGCAGTCTGTGGGACTCTCAAGAGTCTCCTCCATCTGGCCCACTAGCTGGATCCACTTCTCTACTGCCATAGCATACAAAATGATGCAAGTTATTCTCCCGGGGTCATTTAATGATTCCAAATATGTATGACGGTTAAACAGCCATTAGTTAACTGGCCATTGTCTATTGTGGAGGAAGCAAGTGGTGGTATCCCTGCAGCACAGGCTTCCCCTGCTTCTTTAGCCTTTGTTCTTGAGTATGATTGCTGACTCAATAAGTCATCTGTGGCAGTGCCAAATGTACAGCTGCATCAAAGCACTATGACTATAACATCAATTATAGTTTATCATCAACTTATTTATGTTTAGGAAAATATATATAAACCATCCACTCATAAAATAGCCAGGTGGTGTACTACAATATATACACATAAAATCAACATGCAATAATCGTAAAACTGACTTGCTCATTTTGGCAAAATCTAAACAACTGAATGGGTCTGTCAGCACAAAAGATATTCAAGAGCTCCCTGAAAGTTAGCAGCAAGGGTGCTTGCCAAATCTCTACTGGATTACATCTTGGATATCCTCTTGAAGATTGATCTGTTTGAAATGGAGAATACGCTCCTAAATAGTTTATAGTTATTCACTTCATACAGTCTGGAAACTACTTCCATGTTATAATTGCATGTATCTACTAATCTAGAGACTTCCTTGTGCTGCTGAAATACTTGATTACCATCAACTTTCATTTTTAGTAGCTAATATTTTGGAACTAGTTTGAAAGTGGTGCCAACCAGTGGCGTAGCATGGGTTGTCAGCACCCAGGGCAAGGCAAGTAATTTGCGCCCCCTAACCAGTGGATTTGCGCCCCCTAACCCGTGGATTTGCGCCCCCTAACCTAACCCCCAGATGTTGCGCCCAGTGCGGCCGGCCCCCCCTGCACCCCCCACGCTACGCCACTGGTGCCAACTGTTTCCATGCTGCATAGATGTAATGTTTATTTTGCTTCGGCAGCACATATACTAAAATTGGAACGATACAGAGAAGATTAGCATGGCCCCTGCGCAAGGATGACACGCAAATTCGTGAAGCGTTCCATATTTTTGTGTCTTTTTTCAAGAGAAAAATTAAAGTACTCTGAGTCTTTCAAAAAAAAATAATGTTTCTTTTGTTTCAGGGGCCCAGAAGACACATGCTTTGAGTATGGCGTTTTCCCTGCTATTCTGAGTTTTCCTCTCGATTATCCTTTAAGTCCTCCAAAGATGAGGTTCACATGTGAGATGTTTCATCCCAACAGTAAGTTCTACCAACAGGTGCCTTGATGGTTTCTACATGGGTAAAGAATGTCATCAAGTCCAGCTATCTAAAAAAAAGCTTAATGGACCCTTAAAACACTTCGGCTATCTTTAGCTAGGAACTATGTGTTATCTGGACCTACCCTTTGATTTTTGTTGTTGTTCATTATTACACAATTAGAGAACCATGTACTTAGTCACTTGTTAACACCTTTTAACTATGTTTTACTCGTAAGCCACTTTGAATTGTGGTACAAAATAAAGCAAAGTACAAGATGTGATCTTCTGTATACCATATACCCTTAATGTCAGTAATTTCGTAATGTAAAATGCCCTGAAATAGAATGGAGGAGATAGAAGGGCTGAGCTAGCCTGGGATCTGTTGGAACCTAAGCTGGTCTCCCTGCCATCACATGATAGGATCAGCAACCTTGCTTCCCCATCTGAACTTCTGCCCTATCCATCTTGTGTCCATAAAGTCCTATTGGTAGGGGAGTGGAGAGGTTTGAGTTACAGCCTGAGATTACAAATACTTGACATATAGATTTACCAATGAGATTAATTTAGCTCTTCAGTAGCTCCATTTCTGGTGATATTTTGTCTTTGTTTGCCCAACTGATAACAGTAACTAGTTGGCCTCTGCATAATTCCCATTGTATTAAAAGAAAAAAATCACAGGGTTGAGACCGCCTTTCTGAATTCCATGTCTTTAATAACAGGAGAGCTGGATACTTCTCTAGGAGCATTATAGGCAGATGGATAGGTACCATGAAGTAGCAACTGAAGAAGAACAACAATGATGCCCACCAAAAGCATGGACCAGATTCAATTAAATAGTTGTTCTGGTGGAAATCTGTGCAATGAGTCCTACTAGTGCAATGGGGCTTTTTGCCCCCCTCCACCTCCTAAATCAGCTCTGCAGAGCATGAGTTAACAGTGTAATGTTGGAAAATGTCGATCAGTTCTCTTACCTGGGCAACTATCTTTCCACAAGGGCCGACATTGATGCTGAAATCCAGCATCGCCTGAGCTCTGCGAGTGCAGCTTTCTCCGGATTGAAGCACAGAGTGTTTGAGGACCGGGACGTTAGCAGGGAAACCAAAATGCTTGTTTACAAAACTATTGTACTACCAATCTTACTGTATGCTTGTGAAACATGGACCACTTGTAAAGGCCATTGCCACTCTTCGAAAGATTCCATCAAAGGTTCTCTCTGAAATTTTTTACATATCACTTGGGGGGACAGGTGAACTAATGCCAGTGTACTGGAAGAAACAAAGATCACCAGTGTCAAAGCAGTGATTCTTTAACATCAACTTCGTTGGACTTGTCATGTTATTTAGATGCCTGATTTTTATCTTCCAAAGCAACTAGTCTTAAAAAATGGAAAGCATAATGCCGGTGGTCAACAAAAGAAGTTTAAAGACTCTCAAGGCAAATCTTAAAAAATGTAGTATAAACACCGACAGTTGGGAGACACTGGCCTGCAAGTGCTCCAGTTGCCTTTACCAAAAGTGTCATGGACTTTGAAGACTTTAAACTCAGGACGAAAGGGAGAAACGTGCTAAGAGGAAGGTACATTTGGCAAACCCTCACCTTGATCAACTCCTGCCCAGAAACCTATGTCCTCACTGCAGAAGGACATGTGGATCCAGAATTGGCCTCCACAGTCACTTATGGACTCACTCTTAAGACCGTGTTCATGGAAGACAATCTTACTCGGCTGTGAGTGATCACCAAAGAAGAAGAAAGAAGCAGCAGCAGCAGGGCACGAGAGGGGAGATGGTTCCATCTGGCAAGCAGAAATGCTTGCACTAACAGAACAATTGTATTAGCATGATGTTGAATTCAGCTCTGTGTGATTAACTCTCTTTTCATGTATTATTTCCCCTAAGTTTGACTATTGGGACTTTCAAAGCATATCATCTTTGCCTCTTCTATTCAAGTTCCTCCTCTACAGAATAGAGATCCATCAAAGTCTTCTCTCCCTTTTCCTCAGCAATGGATAGACCAACAACAACCATTCCCTACCCTAAGGCTGTAATGAGGGAGTAAACACAGTAACCTATATATAGCACTTAACAAGTTTCAAACTTGCACAGAAATTAGCTGAAGGGGAGATTTGAAAATGTGCCTGGCAGCTTTCTACCACCCGTTTCACTCTGCTGTTATTTTGGGTGGAGAGTAGCTGGACAAATGGAAGAACAACCCTGGGGGGCATGAGAGAGAAAAGTGAAGAGTCAAATCTCTCTCCCAGTCAGTCGGTTAGAAGAGCAATACCAATTTATATTTATAGCATGGTCTTTCTCCATCTCATTCAAAGTGAAAAACAGTAAAATGGCACAAAACACTAGTGCAAGGCAGAATGTTAAAAGTGCACCAAAGGTTTGTTGACTTTAAAAATCTAGCATCTTTTAGGCTGTAGACCTACTTGTTACGGGAGTATTTTGGGGAGGGGGAACTTGTCCTTCTATTTTAAGACACCTTAAAATAAGAACTAATGTCAGTGTAATCCTATGCACACCTAAGTAAATTCTATTGTGTTATATGATATTTATTCCCAGGTAAAAGGATTAGGATTGTAGCCTAAAATGCATAAACGATGGACAGTGTTTGGACAGAAAGCATGTGGGGAAACATATTACACTGGAGAATTTGGAATCCCTCAGAAATTGATCTATTGACCCCTCCTTTTTATCTAGAAAGATGTGTTTTAAGAACATTAGCTCTGTAGTTGCAAAAAGTATACTGTTGCCTCCTAGATTCTTCCACTTTCTTTCTGTTTTTCTTAAATGACTGTTGTGTAGAGGAGGCTAAAGAACAAAATACTTTTCTTCTCCACAGTTTATCCAGATGGGAGAGTTTGTATTTCTATTCTTCATGCTCCTGGGGATGATCCCATGGGCTATGAGAGCAGCGCAGAACGATGGAGCCCAGTACAGAGCGTGGAGAAGATCCTCTTGTCAGTGGTCAGCATGCTGGCAGGTATGAAACAGCAGTTCATCTCCAAACACTAAGCTAGGAAAGCTGTTCAAGCAGCAACCAATTAACGGGCTGCTAAAATAACAAGAGTTTCAGCAGCCACCTTAGAAGCTGTTTAGCTATGGTTCTCTTTTATGTAGTCTACTGTTCCCTTAGATTTGGCATTGGCTTTTCTTTAAGATAAATTGTGTCTACGAAGAGAAGAAGTGACCAATTTAATCAATGTCTTGCTTCCAGGTAAAGCAGTCCACCTTCCCAAATGTAAGCCTTTATGTTGCTACTTTTGAAGACTGGAGAATAAGGCTGTCACTGGCTACTAGCCACAATGACTATGTTGTACCTACACTGTTAAAGACAATATGCCTCTGAATGCCAGTATCTGGGATTCACAGCTGTTGTGCTCAGTATCTCCACGCAAGAACAGAGTGCTAGACTAGATTGGCCTTTGGCCTGATCCAGCAAGGGCTCCTTAGGATGAGTTGAAATTCCTATGTTCAAATAGTTCATTGTTTACCTAAATAGGAGAAAGTTGTTACTCTCCCTCTATGGCAAAGTGCAAGACAAGGTGATGAACTACAGTATGTTCAGACGACAAGGGTGAAAAATACTACTCATTCTGGCATTGAAATAGTCATTATTTGAGGTCTTATTTCTGTAAGCCCCTGCAGACATGAATGGTATGTGCTTATGTATATAAACTTTGGCTTAAGTAAATCTCAAGGAATTGTGAGATTTGCTTTAATTAAGAAACCACCATTCTACTAATTTACTGTCAAAACAGCTACAAATTTAACAACAACAACCAAATACCAATTCAAAATCAAACTTATAGGTCCAATTTAAATGAAGATGGAGTAGCTCAGACCGTCAAATGTGGGTTGCCAAACTAAATTGTTCAGTGAGCCAGCTTCACCACCTAACCTACAATCCTGGAGTTGTTTTCAGTCCCTATAC
This sequence comes from Podarcis filfolensis, assembly GCF_964270895.1. Classification (NCBI taxonomy): domain Eukaryota; kingdom Metazoa; phylum Chordata; class Lepidosauria; order Squamata; family Lacertidae; genus Podarcis; species Podarcis filfolensis. The sequence goes on along the minus strand of NC_139608.1, from coordinate 37,834,165 downwards.
GTACTGGCAGTTTTCTGTAGCTGTTGATGCCTCAAATTCTGTGACTCCCTTTCTTTAACACTGTGCACGTGCAGTTGTGGTATAGTGTAAATACTTAGTAGCCCCATTAAAATATTGGTTGGGTCCGTAATCCATGTATAGAGTCCAGTACATTGTTTATCTTGCAGTTCTGCAAGGTGGTCTAGGGTGGCAGCAGTCCTTGGAAGCAGTAGGGGATGAAACTGAAGAGGCAGAGAACCAGTCAGAGTCTTAGGGTGCATTCAGATGTAATGCTAAACCCAATTTTTCTTTTATTCCCTTTTTCAGAACCGAATGATGAGAGTGGAGCCAACGTGGATGCTTCTAAAATGTGGCGGGAAGACAGAGAGCAGTTTAACAAAATAGCCAAGCAAATAGTCCAGAAATCACTTGGGCTTTAAAAAAAAGGAAGGAACAGACATTTGACAATCATAGTATTTGATCTTTTATCAGACAGACAGATGGCAGTACTCCGTGTTGATAGGAAAAAGCAAATCTTGCAAAATTGTTGACTGGATGTCTTAATAACACACACATCCTCTCTCCCCCCTCTCTTCCCTTTCTCTTTACTCTTCTGAGGGCGAGGGATCTCCCTCCACATAAGACATGTAAGTAGCTGCGATACAAGTGGATTTAGTCATAGGAGAAAAGTTGCATAGTGCTGTGGTTTCTTTGCACTAGTGAAAGCATGGGAGCATTGCATAGTGTCTGTGTCTCTTCAGTTATATTTATATTTTCCTAACCCTTTTCAGTGCAGTACTGTGCACTTTCTGGTAATGGGGTTGAGAAGATCTATGAATTAATAACTGCCCAGAACCATGGAAAGCTGCTGAAACACCATTGGACTCCCTTGTCTGGAAATGGAGAAATGCTGTTCTAAGGATGTCTTACTTCATAACTGGATGTAACTTTTGAAGGCCTCAGATTCTCTCCTCCTTAAGACCACAAAGCAACCACACCTGAAGTCAAATGAGAACATAGTTAAGCTGCTGGGCAAGAGTATTTTGAGAGCAAGTGAATTACTGTATCTAATTGAGGTAAATCGGAGAAGAAGTGGCCAATGTAATCAGTGTCTTGCTTCCAGGTACAGCAGTTAACCTTCCCAAATGTAAGCCTTCATGTTGCTACTTTTGAAAGCCTTCAAGCACTACTGAGTTCCTCTTGAGACATTATTTGAACTTGGTACAACTCCAGAAAGTTTCATAAATAATCCTCATTTCTAAAATGTATTGGTTTTCTTTAACAGCTATCTCTACTCATAAGAGATATACCTTGTATTGCAGCAGAGCAGTCTTTCCAAAGTTAATCTTCAGTCCTCAGCTGACAACACTTAAACCTAATACAAAGAGTCTGTCTTGAATCTAATGTCACCCAAACTGTATTCCTAATAGAAATCTGGAGAACAAAATCAAGTGTGAATATTATTTGGATTAGCAGGACTTGATGGTATTCAACTTCAGTTACTCTTTTATTTTCCTGAGTGTGCTGTGGGAGGGAATCTTTATCTTGGAAACACTAGACTAAGTAGTACTAGACATCCTCTAGTTTCTTAGTCTAGTACCAGGAGAATAAAAGTTATTGCTTTACTTTCTTACTGGCTGGGAACAACTGAGCAGTAAACAGGTTCTTGATGTGTATTTCAAAGCCAGGTTATATAGCAGTTGACAACCATTTCTTACTACATCTGTACTACTTTAGAATGCCAAATTTAAAGTTACATGGCAAGAAATACTATTAATATCTCTTGCTTAAGCTTGCATTTTAATTACTTTTATACTGTTTACAATTTAATCAATTTCTGATTGAGAGGAATTATCATTCTCTGAAATTTCATGCATTGAAATTCAATTTCATATTTTTTTTTACAGTGGCATAATTTCCAGGAAAAATAGCTCTCATAATTTGATTGATCCACAGCGGAAGCTGAATCTAGGCATTTTTTTAGCAGCATGAAGCCCTGACCTTATGAGAGTGATTTTCTGTGGGAGTTGTTCCTGAATTAGAAGACCTTTCTACTTTAAAGGGTTTTGAGAAAGAGATGATACTTTGGGCATGGATTAGGGGAGGGTGAAAGTAGTAGTATTTTTCCAAAACAACATCTACAAGTGGTGGTTTTCATGGCAAACGGGAGGTGTTTATTTATTCTACAAGTTGTAATTTAGCTTGACGAGTCCAACAAGACAGCAGCATGGAAAGAAGGTGCTCTTTGTTTAATTGTGATTAAGGCATATGGGAAAGCTGTCCTGCTCTTACACAGTATTCAAGTGTATTTAAACACATTGTTTTATATTGGACACAAATATTGTCAATGAAAATAAATGCATATTTTCCTTAAAGTACAAAATCACTTGTACTGCTGTTTTTGGGAGATGTCCTACTTTAACACATACTGCATGTGGAAGAGAGTGTATTTACCTCAGATTCAGTGCCACCATGAGAGAATGTGGGGGTCTTTCAGATTGTAGAAAATGAATTGTAGAATTGGAAGGGACACCCAGGGTCATCTAGTCCAACCCCCTGCAATGCAGGGATGCTGCCCACAGTCCTTGGGTGGGCTCAAACCAGCAAGAGAAATAACAGTGTATTTTTTTGCTCCACGTGTGACCCACCCTCACTGAAGCACATTTACCTTGAAACAGCAGGGCAGATACATACCAGTTTGTAAAGAAAGAACCTCAGCAATCTTCTATTTCATCTGGGATTTGATGGGCAAGTGTTTACAGGCAGGGGGGTTAACTGTCTACCACAAGGGTGGGGAACATCTGGCTCTCCAGATATTGTTGGACTCCAGTTCCCTTCATCTCTGACCATTGGTCGTGTTGGCTGGGACAGATGGGAGTTGGGGTTCAACAATATCTGGGGGGCCTCAAGTTAACCACCCAGCAGCTACAGTTCTTCTCAACCACACACATACATACACTGAGTTCACAACAGAAATACTCAGATATAATTATCTGCACAATTATCAGCTGTGCTGGCTGACCACTATTGAAGACAGATCTGATGAAGAAGAGAAGAGGAGTTTGGATTTGATAATCCGCTTTATCACTACCCTAAGGAGTCTCAAAGCGGCTAACATTCTCCTTTCCCTTCCTCCCCCACAACAAACACTCTGTGAGGTGAGTGGGGCTGAGGGACTTCAGAGAAGTGTGACTAGCACAAGGTTACCCAGCAGCTGCATGTGGAGGAGCGGAGACGCGAACCCGGTTCACCAGATTATGAGTCCACAGCTCTTAACCACTACACCACACTATGATCCAGCATAGACAGTCTTTTGTTTTCATATAGTGGTCTTAATACTTGTGCAGGTATCTATAGTCTACCTATGGTGGGAAAAACTAGGTAGCGACAGGTCTTTAGCAAGCACCTGCTTTTTGTGGCAAGGTATGAAGCATTTTTTTAGCTTCTTGAACTAATGCCCAATACGTATGTACTATTTCATTACGAGGGGAAATGAGCACATGTCTTTAACTTACATTGTAGATGGATGAGCTTGCATAACTTAATTGGGAACACTTGAGCCTCTTGGTGTGCTGGCAAGGAAGGGAACACATTATCGTGTGTGATTCAGCTGGCTCCATGTGTACGAAATTTAGAGATGATTAGACTGCTGTTGGAAGAAGCCATGAGGAAATCGCAACCAGGTCTAAAGCTGCTTTTTGCTCCAAAATACGGTCGTTTAGAACTGCAGCTTTGGGAGAAGACTGCAACGTAGTGCTTCAAAAGGCCGCTGCTCTCAAATCTTATTAGTGCCAGAGTAAGAATAATTTTTGTCCTCTATTCTTTTGACAAGGATATGTGTGTGTTAGCAGGCTCTGCATCCCTAGCTCCTGGAGACATTTCTAATTGGTGTACCTTTTCTTTCCTCTAAGAAACAATTACTGTAAAACTTGTTCCTCGGCAGATGTTATGAAATTTTTTTTTAAAGGTGTTACTATTAAATACATGCAAGTAGCTTTTTAATCTACAGTTTTCACCTTTCTGCTTAGATTGTTTGCTTTAGGCTTTGTAGTTGGAAAGGATGCAAACAAATGCCTCTCCCCTGGCAGCAAGGGAGGTGTTAGGACACACAAGACACAGGCAAGGGAGAGACTTAAATTAATCATGTCTTCCATCCCCCACCCCGCTTCTTTGAAAAAAAACAACCCTGCTGTATTAAATATGTTGGAACCACATAAAACAGTTGACGCTGGAGGGCAGGGCTGATCTCTGGATTCTTACTGCCTTCTTGTGTTTGGCCCAGTTCTCACTTCGCGATTATCAGCATGTTGAAAGAAATATGCGTGTTCTACAATCTAGCTGGCATGCTAGCTTTAAAGTTACTACATGCACTGCAATTGACACCTGTCTTGGTTTTTGGTTTTGTTTTTTACTTTCAATTTTCTTGGCAGGGTCCCGCTTCACAGTTAAGGCATGAGCAAAAGAGATCCAGTTAAATCTCACACCATGAGCTGCTGACAGTTCATACGTTACTGTGGAGTTAGCATCCTACCGATAGGCCCCAGCCACCACTGTAACCAGCCAGCTGACTTCTATGTCCCTCAATTCATGGTCCTTTGGCCCTGTCCAGGAACTGAAATCTATGCTCTTATAGCTCATTATATCTCTATATCATGTCTCATAAGTAGTCCTTTTATTTCCTTGCCCCTTTGCTGCCTCTCTTTGAGAGGAAGGTTTTTGTCTAAGCCAGGGGTAGGCGAACTAAGGCCCAGGGGCCGGATGCAGCCCAATCACCTTCTCAATCCGGCCCGCGGACAGTCCGGGAATCAGCTTGTTTTTACATGAATATGTCCTTTTATTTAAAATGCATCTCTGGGTTATTTGTGGGGCATAGGAATTAATTCATATTTTTTTTTCCAAAGTATAGTCCGGCCCACCACATGGTCAGAGGGACGGTGGACCAGCCCAAAGCTGAAAAAGGTTGCTGACCCCTGGTCTAAGCTGTCATAGAATAATTCCACAAGAAACATTATAAACATTATAAAGTTGGAAGGGACCCCTAGAGTCACCTAGCTCAACCTCTGATCATACTCTGGGGTGCTTTCATTAACTGCTGTCCTGTATACCCTCAGAAGGAGTAGAATACAGTGGTACCTCGGGTTAAGTACTTAATTCGTTCCGGAGGTCCATTCTTAACCTGAAACTGTTCTTAACCTGAAGCACCACCTTAGCTAATGGGGCCTCTTGCTGCCGCCGTGCCACCAGAGCATGATTTCTGTTCTCATCCTGAAGCAAAGTTCTTAACCCGAGGTACTATTTCTGGGTTAGCGGAGTCTGTAACCTGAAGCGTATGTAACCTGAAGTGTATGTAACCCGAGGTACCACTGTATGCTCATCCGAATCCCTTTGGTGCTGCTGGACAAACGTTGCCAGTTCTATCCCCAACATGTGGTTTAACCATGCCATCCGACTGAGGCCTAGCTTGGGTATTCTGGGTACTGTGGGTAACTAGAATTTCACCCGCTTTCTGGAACACCCTTGACTCAAAGTTCCTGTGTTTATCAGAGTGCAATTCCCCCAGCACTTGAAAATCAGAAAAAGAAAATGGTCAACCAAGGCATTTGCCACTATCACAGCTTCCTGTTTTGTAATAGCAGACACCTCTGGCCACCATGTGAAATAATCCATGGAAACCAAGATGTAGCAGTTGGGTCCTAGCACATCCACTGCCACATGTTCCATTAAGGCATCACCAGGTGTTGCTGTATTGGGGCTCTCTGTGCTGGGAAGAGAGCTTCTTTGTTATGCAGGCATCACACCTTTGACACCAACAGTCCACGCCAGTTGAACCCCCAACGTGTGGTTAAACCTCTCCTTAATGCCGAAGAAAATGACATTGCAGTTCCAGTAGATTTGGAATTAAACTTGCTGCATAGCCTGCCTTTTGGAGTTTATATCCTCTCAAGATGGGTTACAACAAATGCTACAGCATTAACATTCCAATCGTTAAATCAGCAGTAGTGAAAACAGCAAATAGAATGGTGTGTGCATATTTAGAGATTACAGCATTCATTAAAATTTGGACGAACCCAAATGAGAACGATTGGTTTCGATGGAAGTACTGTCTCTTGTGGCCTCAGGCTGGTACCCTGGATAGCGCCAGAAGGAAAGCGTTAAATCTAAAGCCGATCCATGTAAAATCCTGCAAAAGTGTTGCTTTTCACTCCTTCGGCCACTTGGTGGTGCCTCCAGTTTGTCTAAATGAAAAAATTGTTCCTGAAATGAAATAATCATCTAGGCCTCAACTATAAGAAACATGGAAAGAATGCAAGAGTCAACCAGTCCAGTCAGCATGGAAACATGCTCTGCTCTCCAGGAACAGATTGTCCCCTATTCCTTGAGACTAATTTCTGGTTGCTGGCCTTGAACATTCACAGAGCTAGAAGAACTTTTAACGGGATTGCAAGAGTATGAGACCAGCAGCATGAATTGGAGCATTTCACAAGGGTGGCTTAAATTGGTTTTGGCTTAAATTAGCCTGCATCATGAATATAAAACCTGTATTACCTGTGCAAAGGTGATTCTTATATCACAAGGGAATCAAAAGCTTAAGAGGTTTCACAGCTGTGAAAATGTCTTCAGACTCTATAATAGAATGGCTAATGTTATATGCAAAAGAATAGCTTTTCAACTCAATGGATTTGGAATGGAGGGCATATCAAACACAGCCCTGAGCCTCTGAGAACTGGCTGTCATGCAACAGTGTCTGGAGTCCTACAGCTAAGCTATATACGACTTCCATAATGTAGCTGATTCCCTTCAACAATACATGGAGTGAACCAGATTAGAATCATTTCAGGGGGTTGGACTAGATGATCCTCAGGGTCCCTTCCAACTCTACAATTCTGATTGTGGTGGGGATAGGGAAATTTAGCCCTTTGCTGCTGCCACAGCCCCAATCAGAATTGGACCCCTTCCTTCACCTTCTAATTGCAGTAGAGAAAAATGTGATTGTGATCACATCTTTGTTGTGTTCATGTATGGCATTTACATATACTGTATATATGTAAATGTATATGTATATACAAATGTATATGTATATAATGCATATATATATATATATATATATATATATATATATATGCATTTTATGGTTACATTATAAAAGTGTAAAGCAGCCATTAGATGATTCTTCAGATGCATTTCAACAGAAGCAAATATCAGACGAAAAAGATAATAAAAGTTTGCTTTGTTTACATATTGATATTCTGTGGCTGAAAATTGGAGTGCCAATGCTTGCTCAGAACTGCTTGTGTAACATATAAATGGCCAGTATCAAAATAAATGTAAAATAAACAACTATCTGACTTTTAGAAGATATCTGAAGGCAGCCGTTTAGGGAAGTTTTTAATGTTTGATGTTTTATCATGTTTTTAATATTTTGTTGGGAGCCGCCCAGAGTGGCTGGGGAAACCCAGCCAGATGGACGGGGTATAAATAATAAATTACTACTACTACTACTACTACTACTACTATTAGTACTACTACTAGTAGTAGTATTCTGTGAACACAATGGCACTTTGAATGTGTGGCCGCCTCCTTTAGCAGTTAGGCCCTGTACTGCATGAGCAATCAGCTTTTAAAACCAAGGGGAATTTAAAAAGCAATTTGTGAGAGGGCATGGATGAAGGTCAGTGATTCAAAGGGAACTGGAGTAAAAAAAGAAAGAAAAGACATCAGACAATGTGTTGGCACAAGTGCCATGTAAGTGTCTAACCATCTTTCTGGATCCTAGGCAAATGCCATCATTTACCAAGGTGAAAATATACAACTCTTAATTATACATCCTAAGGCTCAAGCTCAACAGTTTACATGCGTAATAAAAACCCTATTAACTAGTTGTTCCAGACAAAGCGACTCTTGGAGCGGGAAGCAGAGAAGGACACACGCATTTGAAGCCCCATGAAGGCAGTTACAGTGGGAAAGTGGCAAAAAGAAGGAACATCCCTTCCCGCTACTGCTTCTCCGCTGCAAATTTCTCGCTCTCCAAGACACTTTGCCTAGAAAAAGGAATCCCTGGGCTTTTATTGCCTATATTTGCATGGAATGCAAATATAGCTTGCCCTTGATCTTATAGTTATGGTGCTGTAGAAAACAATACGTGAGCAAGCCGTCGTCTGAAAGATTGGCTATTGTGCCAGCCAGTACTTGCTAGGGGTAAAACGGCAAAGCAGCCTAGAGATACCTTCAAGGCTTGTGGAGTTTGAATGTTGTTAGGGAGAAGAACCACACTAGCAATTACTGGCACTTTGCAGTGGGATTAAGGCGATTACTCAAAGTACAGCCCAGCAGCAGCCTGCTGTTGCTGTGCAATTACAGGGGGTCTGGCTGTGGCAGGGCACCTCAGAACTATTCCTGCTTTCACCTGGAGAAGCTGGAGCTGCCTGGCGAATAGCTGTGGCCGATAAGAGAGTGACAAATGTTCATCCTGCTACATCTGGATGACTTGGGATCTGTTGCTGTGATCTGAAGGCAACCTGAAACAAAACATTTCACAACCACCGTCCCCAGCTAAGGGCAAGACTTGGGAATCCTTCCTTCTAACAGCAAACCCGAGTGACTTAAGTGCCAAGGCGATTTGAACCATACTGAAAAGGTATCAGCATGCACAGGTGAGGCAAAATGTATGCAAAAAATAGGGTGTGTGTGTGAAAGTCCATCCCAGTGAGAACTAGGTATCCTCGGAGGTCTCCAGGAGCCATGACATGTTGGTGTCAGTTGGGAAAGAATCCCTTATAACTTCTTATAGTATCTTGGAAGAGGGCATGTCTAGATGGCTTGGACCATAAAAAGGAGCGCAGCTCTTAGGCCCCATTTGCACCACACATTTAAAGCAGTACGGTACCATTTTAAACAGGTCATGGCTTCCTCAAAGAATCCTGGGAAGTGTAGCTTGTAAATGGTGCCGAGAGTTATTAAAGGTAAAGGTAAAGGGACCCCTGACCATTAGGTCCAGTCGTGGCTGACTCTGGGGTTGCGGTGCTCATCTCGCTTTATTGGCTGAGGGAGCCGGCGTACAGCTTCCGGGTCATGTGGCCAGCATGACTAAGCCGCTTCTGGCGAACCAGAGCAGCGCACGGAAATGCCGTTTACCTTCCAGCCAGAGTGGTAGCTATTTATCTACTTGCACTTTGACGTGCTTTCGAACTGCTAGGTTGGCAGGAGCAGGGACCAAGCAACGGGAGCTCACCCTGTCACGGGGATTTGAACCGCTGACCTTCTGATCGACAAGTCCTAGGCTCTGTGGTTTAACCCACAGCGCCACCCACATCCCTTACCGAGAGTTATTAGGAGGCCCCTATTCCCCCTGCAGAGCTACAGTTCCCAGAGTTCCCTGGGAAGAGGCATTGATGTTCTGCAGGTCTGGCTCGAGACATTTTGGCACCTGAGGAGGACCACAAAATGGCGCCTCCCCCACCAAGGAAGGAAGGGCGAGAGGAGATCTTGCATCGGGAAGAAGGGGGGAATAGATACTACATTGGGAATAAGGTGAGAATCAAATCACCCTAACCCAACTGTTAAAATGGGAATCAAATGCCATGGGGTGGGGGTGGGGCTCTGAATCATGCTGGAAGGATGCAGACCCCAGGAGACCCCAGAGGGCAGCCCCTGACATTTCCTCCCTGGGGTGGGAGGAGATGAGCAGCACCTCCCATTCACCAGGAGGCCATTGGAGAGACAACATGGGGGGGGGAGGCATCAGATCCAGCCCCCAAGGAACGTGTTGCAGTGGGTGATTCATTCCTTGAAGCCTGATCTGGTCCTGCGGATCCTGCCACCCAAGGCAGTCATCTCAACTTGCCTCATACGTGGGCTGGCTCTGACTCTGGGCATTGTAGTTCTGTGAGGGGCTGTGTTGGAGAAGAGATAGCAGACGGGGTTGGCAATGGACTGGTGGAGCAGGACAGAGGCGTCTCTTACACCTACATCAACATTCTCACTCACCTGCATGGAATTCCTTGTTGTCTATAGTTACCTGCACAAATATTTAAGGATCCTGGGAACTGTAGTTTGATAAGGTTGATGGGGATTGCGGCTCTGGGAGGGGCAAGCTACAGTTCCCAGAATTCTTTGGGTTGAGGAAAATGTGCTTTAAATATATGGCATGTATACAGTCTATCAGCTGAGTATACATGGCTATCAGCTGAGTGCTTAAACAGACCAGGCCAAATCTCAGCTCCTCTTCCTAAAAGTGTGAGTGACTTTGGCAGACAACTCAGTTTTCCAAGCTGATTTTTCAGTGGCGAAACTACTATTCATGAGACAGTTTTCTCCCTCATTAAAACCCCAGCGCAACCCTTCGGGGCATTCAGAGGCATTACGACAATCTCCCAGCTATAAACCACTTTTGGGATCGCACTCTCTGGTGAGCAAGAGAGAAGAAAGGCTCGTTCCCTTGGGTCTCTTTAAAGGAGGTGACTTCAGAGGCCCCACAAAACTCTTAAAATGTGGATCCCACTCGGTGAGAGGCCAGTAAGATTATGGAGTGTACTGGTATATAATTAATGTTAATTATATGTTTTGATGTGTCATTATAGGGCATGTGCTTCCGCTGGCATCACATGTGTAAATTGCTTGTGAAGCAAAAGGAGAGGCCACGCTTTTGTGCAGAGCAGAAATCTGAGTATTTAGGGGCAGCTGAATAGATTCAAGCAAAGGCTGATTTCATACAGTCATTGTGAAGTGGTAAGATGCAGATTTTAGTGGATGCAGTTTAGCTCCTGGGAATATTAGAAAATGAGACGTATGATCACATGTGAATCAGCATGTTTACAGATTTATGGGCTGCGTGCATGTACAGAGGTACTGTAGCATACAGGCCTGGATCTAGACACATCAAAAAAAGTGTTTCAGAAAAATGAGTTGTAAACCTCAAAGTGGGGAATCACGTTGGTGAAAGACTGAACTCCACAGCGCCACCTGGTGTCACAGTGTTATAACACATATAATGCGCTTTTTCGTTACTAATGTAACCGAGTCCCAGTTGCCATATTAATTCACGGGAAAGGCCAGGCCAAAATGGATGCTTAATACAGCTGTGCTGCAAACAAGAACAGTCTAGAACAACCACATGACGGATTGCCACCATTTGACACAGTGCCACCTATAGTTGGAATAGCAGTATAACAGTTAACGCTACATCACAGCAGTGAAACAGATACTCAGATACTCAAAGGAATAACATTCAAACAGCATCCGCTCAACAGCTGCCTCTTTCAAAATGACCAGGGTCACCTTCTCGTCAGATAAATGGTCAGCCACTTCCTGGAGCCAGTCACTCATCTCTCTCCAGGCAAAGAAATCCAAGGAGCAAGTAAAATTGTGGCAATCCTTACCCTCCAAGCATCTTGTTCATGTCCTCAGCCCATACCAATTGAAACTCACCTCACCCAACAAAATAGGACACAATGATTAACTAGACAGAATTTCAGAAACAGATGCATCTAAGCTGTGGGAAATGTGAACTATTTTATTGCCAAAGTGTTTAGAAAATATGCTACAGGAGGTCTCCAAGGGTTCACACACATCCTTTTGTGGGCCAAATTGGAGAAGGTCCAGGACCACTTGGAAGATCAAACGAACTATGCATTTAATCTTATAATCAAAGAATGTGCATATCTCATCTGTGCTTTTCTCTTTAGAACTATAGATTTCCCCCCTCCTAATATGTAGAATCATGCATATCTAATCGAGCTATTATTCAATCAGGTGAAACTAATACAATTAATTGACTAGGATTTCTGAAGTCGTGAGGCATTATACAAGTGTGTGTGTGTGTGTGTATGAGAGAGAGAGAGAGAGAGAGAGAGAGAGAGAGAGAGAGAGAGAGTGTATGTATCTCATAGGTGCCAACTCCCTGGGGCCCTGGGTGCCTAAGCACCCACAAAATTCCCCATGAAGGGGCTCGGCACCCACACATTTTGATGCCAGGGCCATGCACACTGCATGGCACCCATGGTCCCGGGCACCCACAGTCGCGGAGCCAAGCTGGCACTCCTAATGTATATACACATATATATGCTGACACACACGTTTGTGCATATAAATATAATTAAATTTCATTTCCTTGCTGTCAAGCAGAGCATGAACTGCCCACTGGTGCTCCCCAGTAACTGGCATTCAGAGGCAGGCTGCCTCTTGAGCCTGGAAATAGTGCATAGCCATCCCCATTGAAAGCCTTATCCTCCATTATGATTCCCACCCTGTAAAGCTGACAGAGATTGACTATAAGACAAAAACTGTACAGTGGTACCTCAGGTTACAGACGCTTCAGGTTACAGACACTTCAGGTTATAGACTCCGCTAACCCAGAAATAGTACCTCAGGTTAAGAACTTTGCTTCAGGATGAAAACAGAAATTGTGTGGCGGCAGTGCAGTGGTAGTGGTAGGCCCCATTACCTAAAGTGGTACCTCAGGTTAAGAACAGTTTCAGGTTAAGAACGGACCTCCAGAATGAATTAAGTTCTTAACCCGAGGTACCACAGTCAAACAGTTCTAAGGAATTGAAATATTCTTGTCACAGGAGGGGATGAATAAGACCTTCCAGAACAAGAGCTTTCAGGATGGCTATTGTTTAATGGGGGGGTTTGAGGGGACATTCATGGGGAAATAGTGGAGGTGTGCAAGTATTCAGAGGAAACAGTTCAAACTGGAATCAGCTGTGGAATGATGCCAAAAGTGAATTCGCCCCCTAAACCTGACTGTGTGCTATTTCCCCAGCATTTGTTAAACTAGCAATTAATACCTGGGAACACCCTGTGAGCGTTCTATATATGGGAGACATATGGCAGTAATCCTTGGTAAAAACCTGTAGAGAGCTAGAAGGTAAATGCCCATAATTGTTGTGCTGATGGATATGACATTGTAACAATCTGGAAGCAAAGAGACCTGGTGTTTAGACACGCATAATATGAAGTATCAACAAAGTTTTTTTACAGGCTATTTACCTGTCAAAACACAGTTTATTGCTGGTGACAGGAGCCTTTTCAGATTGTCTTATCGAAACAATGGCAGGTCCCAGCCAGTATTCCCCAGGGAGGGACAGCATTAGTTTCTTCTGGGTGAAGCCTGTCCTCCTGCATTTGGACATGACAAGCCAGCGGGAATTGCCAAATTCCATGCCAAGGTGCTTTATGGAAGAAGCAGCTCCAAAAGCGAAAGCGAGATTCTGGGAGATGAGAAATCCCTTATCTGATAAGGCTTTATCTTGTAACCACAGGGAAAGGTGTGAGCTCAGTGGCAGACCACATGCTTTGCATGTAGACAGTCCCAGTTTCAGGACTCAGCATTTGGTCATGAAAACCCTGGAAAGTTGATTCTTCAGCAATGATTCTTCAACATCAACTTCGTTGGACTGGTCATGTTGTGCGGATGCCCGATGATCGTCTTCCAAAGCAACTACTCTATTTTGAACTTAAAAAATGGAAAGTGTAACGCTGGTGGTCAACAAAAGAGGTTTAAAGACTGTCTCAAGGCAAATCTAAAGAAAATGTAGTATAATCACTGACAACTGGAAAACACCGGCCTGCGAGCGCTCCAGTTGGAGAATAGCCTTTACCAAAGGTGTCATGGGCTTTGAAGACACTCAAACTCAGGACGCAAGGGGAAAACGTGCTAAGAGGAAGGCATGCTTGGCAAATCCACACCGTGATCAACTCCCACCCGGAAGCCAATGTCCCCACTGTGGAAGGACGTGTGGATCCAGAATTGGCCTCCACAGTCACTTATGGATTCATTGTTAAAACCATGTTTATGGAAGACAATCTTACTTGGCTATGAATGATTTTCAAAGAAAGAGAAAAAGAAGAATGAAAACCCTGGAAAGTTGCTGTCTGTCAGTGTAGACAGCCCTGAGCGAGATGCACCAGTAGTCTGACTCAGCACTCCCTGTGTTCTTATACAAAATTCATAGAACTGTCTGTGGGCGCAGCCACCAATGGTGCTGCTGCTTCGAACATGACCACATCATTGTCCCATCTTGCATGATCTCTCTCTTTCAAACACTGCCAGCATGGCTGAGGACCTGACCATGCAGAAATAGAAAATTGGCTGCACAGGTGACATCAAAACCAATCTGCCAGTGAATACAGAGGAATGGTGGTGTGGAAAATGTCCAAATTATCCAGGTGAAACAAATGTTCCTACAGTAACAGTGCCACGAGGGAACTGTAGATAAGGCAGCAGCTTTGCAGTGGCCACCACACCACAGAGAAATCCATGAAAATATGGAAGAATCCTAGCATAGCAAAACACCATAGTATGTGTGCCAAATACCAATTCACATGGCAAATATATATATATATATATATAATTTTACCAAAGTATTTTTTGGATAAGTACCGGTAGCTTAATTCATTTTTTAAATGGTACCCGAGCACTGGAAAATGTCAGGGACCACACACCGATGGCTCTCATAATTAGAATTTGGGTAATCAAAAGCATTTAACACTCCTCACCAGGCTCCTCCTGCTGTTTTTGATAAATTTGCTGTGTCATTAATTACATCTTAAAATACATTAAGAGAGTGTGTGTGTGTGTATGTGTGTGTGTGTCACAGATTCTGGGCACTGCAGACCAGTAAGGAACAGGCTATCCAGACACTGCATAACAGTAAGATAGAGTGTTTGGCTTTGGAACAGACTTCTGAGGAAGTACCAATAAATTAATGAAAATGGCATTTTTGCAAATTATGCACACTTTGTCATTTTGCATTTGACACACTTGTAACAGAAATGAAAAACCTAGTTTGCCTGCTATGTGCATTCAACTGGCTTTCTCCCCATGAGATCTATATGGATACCTTAATAGAATCTGCAAGGGCACAACCCTTGTGATGAAGAAGGGCCATGTAGCTCAGTAGCATCAGGGTTGCATGTAGAGAGGTCATCATTTCAAATCCCTGGCATCTCCAAGCAGGGCACTCCAGTTGTTGGACTCAAAGTCCTGTGAACCCCAACCAGTATCAGACAGGGATGATAGGAGTTGTAGTCCAAGAACGTCTGGAGAGCCACAGGCTCCCCATCCCTGGTGTAGCCAAGATTGAGCTACACCATTGTTTCCCAAACTTGGGTCTCCTGCTGTTTTTGGACTACAACTCCCATCATCCCTGGCTAGCATGACCAGTGGTCAGGGATGATGGGAACTGTAGTCCAAAAACAGCTGTAGACCCAAGTTTGGGAGACACTGAACGGGACCGATGATGTCATTCAGTATAAGGTCCTATGTTCTTGTGATCCTTATACTGGAGTTTAGTGGGCCTTCTTAGTAGGCACATATACTAAAAGCACAATTTGGTGTGTGTTTATTTCCTAGTAAGTCCCTCTGTGTTCCTTCCATTGTGTTGCTGGGTCAATATGCCTAGGTTTGCAGCCTTCGTTGGGAGTAGGCCTGAGTAAACACAGAGTATTAGGGTCTCTTTTGAAAAGATCCACACAATATTCTTTCCTGCCTTGCCCAGAACATTCAGTGAAAAACAAAAGACTTCTCTTGTCAGACCTCTCCCTTTCTCCCTGAGTCCAAGTAAACAGCTGGGTCATTTGCTGCCATACCCCAAAAGTCAATAAATGATGTTTATGGCAAACTACTTTTAATTAAAAGAAATGAGGCTAGAGGATTGCTTTGGATGCAAGAAGGGAAAGAAGGCCAAGTCATAGGTTGAGTAACAGGGTGGGGGTGCCACTTCCCCTATTTGAACTGAACTTCAGGATCAACGTATTTGGGAAGGAAAATGCCTAGTGAAGCCACATGACCACATCTCATCTGGCAACAAATGTTTGTCAAAGAGAGAAGAGTATTTCTCAATACACAGTCCGGCTTTCCCACATTAATACACAAAACAACAATCATGTGATGCAATCAAACACAAGAAAAAAAATCTAGTTCAGCACATCTTCACTATAACCTTTCCAGTCTCCACCATTTTGAAAAATAAATAAACTTTCAACTTGCACTTTTTTGTCAATTAAAAAAATGTTAAACTATATTTGCAATTGCACTTTAATGAAACTGTTTTAGTGTAATTTTTTTAAAAGTATTTTTAAATTAATGGTATATTTGAGGCTTTTTCAATTGATTCCATTTATAATCAGGCTTATTCCCTCCCCCGTTTAATGTTATATTTTACTTCTAATGTTAAACCTTTTTGAGTTAGTCATTCAATAGCTCCAAGTTTTTTAAAGCATTGTACTGAAGATTTAAAAAATATTTTTAAAAAAATGATCCAAAAAGTTTTGTTTCAAACGTCAGGCTCAGGTGACTCAACCTTTCCCCACCCACAGCAACAATACATCGCCTAGTCCAGGTGGAACATAGCAGAATGAACACACACAAAAAGCCCTAGAACATCCAAAGTGTGGGAAATGAATTGCAATTCCACATGCAGCTTACAGCGGAAAAGTGCTGGGAGCTGCCCATCTGGACACAATCCTGAGCGTGTCTACTTAGAAGCAAGTCTCGCTGGGCTCAATGGTGTTTACCACCAGTTAAGCATGAATAGGATTGCAGTCTTTAGGGTCATTCCAGGTGTCTGGCCAGCAGTGGCAGGCTTGGCAGAGCAATGCAGCCACCTTTGCTTTCACAGCCCCACTGCTCATATCAACCAGAGAAAAGTTCCCTTTTGCTACAGCAGCTACAGTACTACCAACAGGCGATACTTTGCTGGAGGTGCAGCTCAGCCTCCTTACCTTCCTTGACACTAGGACTGGATGTATCCGCCAATTTCTATTTTTCATTTTTTTCCAGTCTTAAGTTCAATTCTCTACATTTCTGCATCAGTTTGCAGAAGATTTTTTTTTTAACGCCCTCATGAAAATTCAACAGGATTGTAGTGAAAATTTCTTATAAGGTATGCAACAATAAAAACTTTTTTAAAAAAAGCAGTTTCCCTAATATACTGCATTTTATATGCCATTTTCACTAACATATACCTTTTAAGCACACTTTCCCCTAATATACACATTTTTGTATGCGTTATTTTGTTTGTAGACCTGCATTGCAAAATTCAGAGAAGTGCAATTTCAAAGGATAGCTGTTCTCATCTCTACACCATACATTTAAAGGCCCCCGCCCCAATGTTGGGAACTGTAGCTTTTAAAAAGGGTGCTGGGGATTGATACGGCATGTGAGATAAAGCACAGTTCCCATTAATTTTTTGGAGGGAGCCATGTGTGACCTGTAATTTCAGTCTGCAGATATTTTTGGAAGGCGAGAATTAGGTAGACATGCATTAAAATGTGAAGCAAGCTGAGTTTCCCCAGCCCTATCTTACACACCATCTTTTGGGGATTTCTGCTTGCTACTGCTGGCAGGGATGCTACTGGCAGCAGCTCCCACCCACGATTTGGGTGGCTGCATTGGGGTGCTCCTTGCAGGTGGGACTTCCCCACTGGCAGAGGCAAGCAGAACTGGGCAAGGCAGGGCAGAAGGACTTCTCCACTCCCTCCAGCACAGCAGATTGAGGGACCGGGCTTGCAACTAAGGTTAGCGCAACAAAACTCATTTCCTTAAAATGCATCTTTAGGACGGTGCATGGTAACCGAATCCAAACAGAACAGTAGGCTTCAGTTCTGCAGTGGTGGTGCTGGGGAAAATGAATTGTAATTATGGGAGGGAATCCTGGATCGAGCCCCCACCTTCCCCCTTCTGCCAAACACACTGCAATTAAGAGTGCAAAATTCCTGAGCGTCCTCCACATAATTTCTGAAAGCGCCGACTTCAAAGACTTGAAAAGTGGGAAAGAGGTACTGCGGCTCACTGACGAAGGGATATAATTATAGCTGAAAGAGGGGGAAAGGGAGAGAGAGAAACGCACACCAGAGCTCAGAGTGCGATCAAGGGGTTGCTCATCATCGTCATCACACACAGCTTCCCTTTTCTATTTATCTTCTGCTTTTTGTAAGCAGAGGCCTCTATTTACAGATGCACAACCCTATTAGGAACAAAGGCGCATTCTGTTTGATGTGAATCAAATGTAGCCTATAAAAGGGAAGTCTGTGCCAGGTTCTTCTCTGATAACATGTTGTTTTCTTCTTAGCTCTTTGATACTTTGGCTGTGTTTAACTTCCCTCCCTGCTCCCCATTTCTGGTGACGAGGCAGGCAAAGATACATTACCGACCCTACCCCACCCTACCTTACTCCATGTGCAACAAACCCAACCCAGCACCCCATGAACAATTAAGCATAAGCCTTCTGTGGTTTGTGCCACATACACAGTGGGTTAACCAAGGTTAGATGGGGTTCCATCCAAATGAAAGTCTGGGGAACCAATGTGACCATCATGGGCGACTAGTCCTCATGAATGAATGCATTGCCAAACAACTATCGTGTGGGTCACCCAGCCTCTCAGTGTAGCACTTTTTGCCTGTTTTTGAGACTTCTTTTCTCCCCAAATAAACACAGGAACAAATGAAGCTGTGTTATGCAACATTGGACCATTGTCCCATCAAGCTTCCAGCAACAGTTAGTGGGCTGGGGTAGAGTGTGGTGGCACTGCTTAACTGCCTTCCCAACATGGAGGTCACCACCATTAACCAAGGGTGGGGACGCCAGTGCAGCAGAAGTGTCAGGCTGGCACTGTGCCAACTGCCCCTGCCCATGACACCCTCCCTCTCTTGGTTACCAGCAGAGACCTCCTCGCTGGAAAAGCAGACAAGCAACACCCCCTCCCCACCAACCACTACTGCTAGCTTGGTAATGTCTATTCTGACTGGCAATAACTTTCCCAGCTCTATAATATCCTTTGAGGTGAGGCAGTATCTAAAGTTTGGTTGCACCATAGTTCTATAAATGCATGATTCCACTGGCAGTTTGATTTTCAGTTCCTTCCCTATGGCATGGAATTCACCTTTTCCACAGCTGCCAGCCACAAACTGGGGTGACCTCTTCATTGAGCTCTATCCCCTGAGGTCTCGTTCCTAGGCAGTCACCTCAGTTTCAGACCCCATGAGCATATATATGTGAAATTAAGTAATGTTTATGCTTACACTCGTTTTCATTGAACTGCATTTGCCGTTTTACTACCCATTCACGCAATTGGGAGAAATCTTTATGAAGCTCTTCACAATCTCTTTTTTTCTTAACCATCATGAACACTTGGGTTTCATCAGGAAACCTGTCTACCTCACTGGTCACCCCTAACTCTTCAATAACATCTCCTTTAGATTATTGATCTCCCCTCTCTCTTTCCCAGAAAAATAAGTTAGTTTATCCCAGGAGGCAATTGCAGAGTGGAGTTTTATTTTGTTTGGTGTGTTCTTTTACCTATTATTTTATATTTATTGTTAGTCACTTCATAACAGAAGCCTCATATATACAGTTGTTAAATGTGGGTAGAAAGCTCCCTGTACCTCCATTAATTCTTTGCTGTCCACAGGACATTCTCCTTGAGATCACTGCCTTCCTGCACTTTTCCTTTCATCGGTTGGGATTTTCTTATACCCTCTCCTTCTCAGAGTATCCCTGGATTGATAAAATCCAGGCTGAGGGATGGGAAAGTGTGAGAAGGCAGTGATTTAGAGGAGAATGTCATATGGAAAATTAGAAAAGTGGAAAATTAATGGAAGTACAAGAAGTGGACTATCCACATTGAACCAAAGTATGGATGAGCCTTTAGTTCTCTGGGTGTCATACAACTCTTATTTAATTCAAAATTTAGATTAACCAAACAAATTATGCAAATCGAAAATGCCAACATCAGCAATCAGCACGAGCAAGCAAATGAAGTAACACAAACTTTTTTTTAAAAAAACCAACCAACTGCCATGTACAGCAGAGACTTAGAAAACCAATCCTTAAGAAATAATAGCATTATCTTTACAAAGTAGTGAGGTTAAAACAGTATAAAAAGGCAATGTTTCTTCAGACTTCAAACAATCCATTTTCTACCACCATCAAAGCTAAAATAAGAATACAGCACATACTTTATTAACCCAATCCATTTCAGATTAATATTGAACTTTCCAACCACAAAGTTAGCCCGAACTTTTCATCTTGTATTTGAGGATTAATTACCCTTCAGTTTCTGACTTGGGAGTTTGTAATACTTTCCACTCTCACAGAACGGATTACACCATATCCTTCATAAAACCTCCCTCTTTGTTTTCCTGTATAAATCATTATTAAGTCAGCTGTGATGGGGGGAAGGGTGCATTGGCAGTTGTGACTCCTCTGTGCAAACAAGAGCAAGACAGGAAAGCAAGCTTTTATAGTCTTGCGTTTGGCCTCAGGAGCTATTATTTGTTGCTCTTCAAGACTGGTTCCAAGTGAGGTCAAAGGGAAATATTACACATTGCAATTGCTCTCAGAAAGCTGCCAAAATGACAGGAGGAACTACAAATTGTCAGCTACAAATTGTCAAGCAGCAGTAACAAGCCAGCCAGCCTGCCTGCCTGCCTATAACATCAAATGTAAGGAAGTGACTGGCAGGTGTGAAGGGTAGACAATCTCTGTTACTCTTAGAATCTATGACTCCTCTGTTTCCATTTGTTTGTTTATTGCATTTATATTCCACCTTTTTCTCCACAGAGCTCAAGGTGGAGTACATGATTCTCCCCTTCCTCATTTAATCCCCATGACAACCTCATGAGGTAGGTGAGCCGAGAGTCAGCGACTAGCCCAGGCACACCTAGGGAGAGGCTTCATAGCGGAGTGAGAATTCAAACTCTGGTCTCCTAAGTCTTAGTGCAACAGGTGTGAATGGGGCCAAGTACTTCCCATCTGAATTCCTTCCCCCATATTTCACAAATGCTGATTCTCCTGGTGTGATTTGCATGAATGCATAGCTGAGCCTTGCATTTCTCATGTTAAGATTGTTGTCTGCAGAAACCAGCAGGGTGTGGCAATGACTTGTGTCTATGGGTGGGAGTAACACCACCATAAGCAAGATTCCAGGAGCAGCAGGCCCAGTGCTCATGATAGAGTTCAGAGGCCCCAAAGCCTGTGTGAATAAAAGAATTATACCTCCAGTGTTGAAAGCGTGGGATAGCCAGTCTCACATAACCAACATACTTAAATCTAATTAATGCATGAAGGGGTTAATACCATAGAGTAAGCTGTCCTGCCAGGTTTAGTGAGATGTCACTTCTGCTTACCCTGGGAGGCAATGGGTAATCAAGCCTATTGTTTTATTTTCTACCTGATGTCCTGAACCCCTGGCCTACCTGGCAGTAAGTCAGTATGCCAAGTCCAAAGTCTGGGGGTCAAGCCACACAAGCAAAGTCCAAAGGTCAGGAAACACATTCTGGGGTCAATCCAAGTAGCCACATCTGAAGTCCCACAGTCAGGATACAATCCAGAGTCAAACCTGAAGCACAATCCCATAACGGTCCAGGAACATCCAAGCCAAGGGCCATCAACATGGGCAGTTGAGCAAACCCAGCACCTCAGATCTGTTTCCTTTTTGTATTTTGCACGCTGATTTCGGCATCGGGGCTTGATGAGGCATGTGACCCTCACCTGTTCTAAGCCTACTTCAGTTGAGGAATCACACCCCTCCCCCCAGAGCTAGTGAGCTCCATCTGGCCAGCTAGGGAGCTGGACTGTGGGCCCTTGCCTGCCTCAGCTTCCTAGAGTGCCACTCCTGCTGCTCCCTATGCCCCAGAGCCTGACACATTTGTGGGGACAGGGACCCCTCTGGGTCTGGCTCCTGCTTCTCCTGTACATTGACCTCCATTCCCTCGTCATCATCCATCACTCTGTGAGTACTTTTTTCTCCACCCCCCCCATTTGCCCCCGTGTATTCCAGTCCCAGCTACAACACTTACTGGGATCCTCTTCCTCTTCTTCCTCCTCCCTGTCATTCTGCCAATTCATGACACCTCTCACAAGCTACTCTTGAGTTCCTATACCAATAATTTAGGAAGTTTTACTGCTGTAACCAAGCCACATTTTACTGCCTGTGCAACTCTTTCTGAATGCTGTATGGAAAAGCCCATGAACCACCAGATCCTTGGAGAGTTTGTAACTAACCCAAATTTTAACTTGCCAAACATGTGGTCTTTTCCTATACTGGGGGAATAGGGAAGTTTTGGAACTCACAAGGGCATATTTTAAAGGTCTAACAGACTATATTTCCACATTCAGGTAGGTAGCCGTGTTGGTCTGACACAGTCAAAATAAAAAATTAAAAAATAGTCCAGTAGCACCTTAGAAACCAACTAAGTTTGTTCTAGGTATAAGCTTTCGTGTGCATGCAAAATTTGTATCTTGGCACCCAGGAATTCTTCCCTTCCATATCTATATATATTTTTCCTTGAACCAACACAAAGGGCATAGGAAAGCTGAAATTAGATGACAGGGACAGGAAACAGTGTCTAAAGGATGTCATTTGTGTCATTTGTGCATTGTTCTGCATACCTCCCATACTATGATGTATGGCTATAAATATTTATTAGGCATCCAGAAACAGGAGCTCAAACAAAGGGAACTAAATGAAACCACAGGGCACCAATCAATACTCCAGTTTTCCAAGCTATGCAAGGGGTTGTGCTTCAGGAGTTGAAAGTTGTACAGATTGGCTCAGATGGGCCCCAGCACACTGCGAAGGCAGTCTTGTTGGCCATATTTCTTGCTGGCGTGAATGCTGGCAAAATGTTAATACTTTTATATCCTTTTTTTAAAAAATAGAAGTTCCTCAAACCCCACCCTCACAAACGCATTGAAAAATAATGAGGCGCTTAGTTCAGAAAGACAGGCTGTATTTTTACTTTATTGGGATTTTATGAGGAACAGTTCATTAAACCATGTGCTACTTGTAGCTAATGAGCTTGCATCTGAGGCTTCTTTGGGCAACAGGGACGAGAAAGACCGAACTTGGCATTTTAATTAGTTCAAAATGTCTGCTATGCTCATACACTCAGAAAAGTCAAGCAGAGTCTTGTTTAATATGGACAATTATTATGATGCCATGGGTGAACCTTGACAACATTTAAGTTTGGGCACCTCAACTTTCAGAAACACACATATGGCACATGAAAAAAATTACAAAGCAGAGAGACCACTTTAAGTATGGCAGGAGACAAGACTTGACAGCTGAGTCAGCCATCAAGTTGCTGGTACACTTAAGGGCGATCTACTTTCACACCTCTCCATTCTTAAGGAAATCAGCCCTGAGTGCTCACTGGAAGGACAGATAGTGAAGCTGAGGCTCCAATGCTTTGGCCACCTCATGAGAAGAGGACTCCCTGGAAAAGACCCTGATGTTGGGAAAGATGGAGGGCACAAGGAGAAGGGGACGACAGAGGACGAGATGGTTGGACAGTGTTCTCGAAGCTGCGAACATGAGTTTGACCAAACTGTGGGAGGCAGTGGAAGACAGGAGTGCCTGGCGTGCTCTGGCCCATGGGGTCACGAAGAGTCGGACACGACTAAACGACTAAACAACAACAACAACACTTTCACACAGCTTTGTATACGCACAGCACTGGAAAATAAATAGATTCAAACCAGGAAATGGCAGAGTCCTCATGACTCGTGAGGAGACCCTCCCTGGAGCCCAAAGAGGACTTCAGTGAGAGCAGTGGAAACTCCAGAGAGACCTGAGTGGGGCTTTTTGTAGGCTGCTAACCTTCCCTGCTGCTTTCCCACATGTCCTCCAGCCTCCAGTTGGCCGCAGATCTTCAACTCTAGTCAAAGAGAGAGTTGTGTGGTGAGAGATGGGGAGAGAGAGCTGGAGAGCTGAGGAAAATAGAGGGTTTTTTTTAGAGAGTGCTCCCTACTTATGCAATTTTCGCTTATGGGCACAGGGCCTTGGAATGTAACCCCTGCGCAAGTGGGGGGGGGGAATGCCTGTATTCGTGCCTGTTTATCTTATGTTGGAGATCTGATCATGCTGCAGCAAAGAATTTGCTATCAATCTTCCCTTTATGTCAAGTGTGCAGTTTGTTCGATCCTTTGGATACAACTTCCATCAGCCCCAGCAAGCATGGCCAATGGCAAGGGATGATGGGAGTTGTAGTTCAGCATAATCTGGAGGGCAAAAGGTTCTCCATGCCTGCTTGTCTTTCAACACACATAACAAACTTAGAGGATAACTCATATATAGATGTATCTATATAGATGTTCCTCCTCGTTGTTTTGCCGCAAAGCAGCTTACAAAAAATAAAGTGAAAAACAAGCAGATCAACACAGTAATGAAAATGGTAAAAGCAGCAGTAAAACCAAGTGGACCACCAACGGGGCAAAATGCAATTTAAAAGTACAGAAAATGGATATACCCACTAAAAGCATGTATGAAGAGGGCAAACTTTGCATGATACCAAAAGGAAAATAAAAAAGTTTTTTCCCCCTTCATACGTTGGGGGAAGGAGTTATTCAGTTTGGGGGGGCCACACTGCCTCATTTCCAATTGGTGCATATTCTGTAGCTTCCTGCTAAAATCCCATAACTTTTCATAGCACAAATGTATTGGGGGGGGAGGTCCCACTCTTGCTGCACTAGAGCCCCTCCAGATGCATCCGCAGAACTTGTGACTCACAGGTTTCTGTGAGTGATCTATAGTTCCCAGTGCTGCCTTCGTGCTGTGACTATATTCCTGTTGGCCACAGTCTCCCTCGCCCTGGGGCAGTCCAGTGTGGGAAGGGCTCGATTCAATGGTAGGAAAGCCGCAGTGGCATCTGACGCCTTGAGGTCCAGACATACAACAATCTGTACCTAATTTGGAATTTGGATCATTGTTATTTTTTATGTCCAGAGGATGTCTGGGAAATCTGAATGAATAGCAGATCATACTCTTGGTGGTTGTCGTCTTTGCTCATCTCTGTTATTGGAACTGAGATTTCCAACGTTGCTGTAATTTTAACAAAAGCGCAGCATCTTCAAGGCTTATCCTAAGACAATTCAGTTGCTCTTGCAAAATCTCCAACATTAGATGGGCAATGTGTTAACACTCGGGACCACCTATAGGTGAACTGAGGGAGAGGAAAAAGCAAATAAATCAGGCCCTCGAGGTCTTTTTTGGTGGCCCTTGGCAACATTTCACATGCCCCCCCCTGACCCTGAACTGCCTTCCAAAGCCAGGTAAGCATGGCGCTGGGCTTTGGGAAGGAGGCATGAGGGCTCTGGCAGGGTCCTAGAGCCCTCTTCCTCCTTCCCAAAGCCTAGTTAGTGTTTTCCCAGATTTTGGAAGGATATGAAAGGGCTCTAGGACCCTGTCAGAGCCTCATGGCTTCCCAAAGCCCAGCACCTCAGCTGGCTTTGGGAAGGCAGCACAAGAACTTGGGTTTTTCACCTCACTCCCTACCACCACGTGAAAAGGTAGTGTGTGGCCTACAGGCTCTGTGTCAAAGTACTTGGTATGAAAAGTTGGGCTGCCTTGGTCTAAATCTATGCATATCCCGGCTTCTTGTTCCCCGCACTTTTGCCCCCAGCTGAGCTCAACACACTCCTGCAAAGCCCTCCCATGGGCTTTGTTCTTCCCCAGCAAAGCCACCATCCGTCACAACTTGAAGACTGTACTGTAGCGTTCCAAACCACAACTGAAATTTGAAATACATATTACAGCCACATCCAGAGATGTCAACAATTTCTTCCAGATAGCTGCCTTGCGCTGTCGTACTCTGAACACCCAAAGTATGGACGACTGCCATTTGCGGCTTCATTGCAAATCTTTAGCTGGAATTCATTTGCAACATTTGCCTGTGAATACTAACCCAGCTTGCTAGACGATATTCATATGATCAGGATTCTGAGATGCCTGAAACCTTGCTACATGCATTGCAGAGTAATGGGAGGATTTGGGGTTAGGAATAATTAACGGCACAGAGGAGGTCCACATCCTGAAATGGTCTGTTTTCTTTTCCCATTGTCTTGTTGTCTGTGTGCTCCTAAGTCTGCTCTCTTTTCCCACCAGGGTTCCTATAATTTTAAAAGCTGAGCAAAAGGCAAATATATTACCAGCTGCACCCTTTTCACAATGTGGAGCCTACCGTGGTTGGAAACTTTGTACCTGATCCATTGTTCTGCTCATGCAGCATCTTAAGAGCTGAAAAGCCCAGTCAGAGTAGGGAGGGAGTAAGGCAACAACAATAAAATGAGTAAGAAAAAATACCTTACTTTGGTGGATGCTTTTCTTTAACAATAAATAGAGCACCTCAGGGGGGAGGAATCCTGAGCCTCCCTCCCTCCTGGATCATCCTTCTTTGCAGTCAATTAGCTTATGTCACTTCCCCTCACCTTGGGAGGAAATGGGCAGCCAAGCCTTTTGTTGTACTCAGTCTAAATGAGAATTCAATATGTGAGGAGCCCCAAGCTGCTCCTTCCAGCCGCATGGCTTTAACCAGCCTCTTTTGTTTCAGACAATAATGGAGTTTGAAACCAATGTTTTCCTACACTGATAGTATAGGAATGTTTACCAAGTTTTATCCAAGCAACATCTTACCGCCTGTGCAACGTTTTCTGACCGCTGTATGGGAAAGCACAAGAACCTGGCCTTTAAATGGTTTTGTAAGTAAACCATTTTATAACTGTGGTCTATCTGTGTGCTAGGGGAAGTGGGAAACTGGAAGGAGCTCTTAAAAGAGACGTTTTGGAATTCACTGAAAAGGGCACATTTTAAGGTTTTGCAGCCTATATTTCCATGCTGTATGTTTTACCATATTAAATCTCTGCAAGGGTTCTCTCACTTGCCCCAAACCTGGATCTTGTCAGCCAGAATTCCCAACATGCTTTGCATTCAAAAAGTGCCTGGTTCAATTCGTGGCATCTCCAGCTAAGATTGGGAAGGACTCCCACCTGACTATAAGGAGAGCCAGTCAGTGACAATACTGTGCTAGATGGACCAATTGTTCTTCTGACTTGTACAAGGCAGCTTCCTATATTGCTTTCCTGGAACAGGCAGTTGTGTCAGTCTTGTCATGGTCAGACCATTGTCTTGTAGAAGCTCAGATGTCTGTGGCACAAAGCCTTCCATTTCTGGGTCTGATTGGAATGTTATGCTCTGGAGATTGATGAATCCCCTTGGTTTCCAGCACAGCATGTATGCAGGGCGGTGGCGGAGAGGGAAGGATCTAGTCATAGACCTTTTTGTCGAGACTCAAGATGCTAATCAGGGCTGTTCCCTGTCAAGAACAGCCTGGAAGAAGTATTTGAACGGGTCCAAATTCACCACGATGGTGCAAAACGAATTGGCACAGAATGGTGCCCATGTTCTTCCTAGGCATTCATTTATTATTTTCCAAGGAAACAGTCCCCATTGTTAAAGAACTGCATTCTCATTTTTGTGGCCACAGTAATTGGATGTTTGCTATTATCTAGAGACCTTGCAGCTCTGTCTCTAATTCTACTGTTTTAAATTTAATGAGCTTCTCAAGCTGTATGTTTTCTTGCACTTTTCTCATCCCACCCCACCCGTCTCACAGCCACCGCCTCATCTCAGGGAAATCCACAGCTTCACCAACCTCAAAGTGAACATCTCTGTGTGTACATATCACACATTTAAAGTACATTTAAAACACATGATTTATCCCAAATAATCATGTGCGCTGGAGTTTACCTTTCACAGCGCTTACACTACAGTTCCCAGAACTCTTTGGAGGAAGCTATGTGCTCTACATGCGGTTTTTAATGCCTGGTTTGTACGCAGCTTAAACCCAGCAGCATCAGTTTCCTTTGTTTTCTGCGCATAGATTCCAAATTGAGTTTTGGCAGCATTTAGACAGGCAGCTAACTCCCTTCAATTGCAGTAATATTGGTGGTGTGAAGCACTGCCTAGTTATTTCAGAATCCCTTTTTTTCCTGCAAAACTCTGGTGGGTGGGAATAATTACAGAGCCGGGAAGACAAGGCACATAACACACGCACATGGCTCTATCTTAATCTAGGCTTGCAGCATCACGGTAGATGAGATGATGATGATTTCAGGTGCACACAAAAGCTGAGCTCCTCCTCCTGCTCTTTTTCTGCCATGCCCTCTGAACACTGGCTCTGCTGGAGAGGGAAATTCCTTTGCTTAAACATTAAAACCCAACCTCAAGAGGGCTGGGCAAAAGATGAAAAGCTCCCCAAGGCAGTACTTCTCCTCCTCTTTTTCAGGCTAGTTTCCATTTAAATGTCTGCAAAGGCAGCCTCCTGCTGTTGCTTATTTTGTGGCTGGTGGGAGGTCTCTTTCTCCCTGCGTCTTCAGGATGGGGCATTTCAGCAACTAGACACCAGGAAGCCACTTTCTGGCTTTCCTCTGCTGATTATGTTTGTGCTTCCCTTTGGGGAGAATGCCTCTTACCTTGCAGCCTAATAATAGCAGCTGGCTAAGCCTGGACAAGTGGTTTTAGGTGGCACTGGGAGGAAAGCCTGATGAGGAGAAGCAGAGAGAGGGAGAATTCAGACTGTGGTCACCAGCCTGATACAACCCCTTCTTCTAGGAGGGGCAGGAACCTTGGAGGGCTTGGTCACTCCTTGTAGGTGCCCCCCAACAAGATGTTCCTGTAAGGTCTCTGAATGACCCAAGAGCAGAGGTTTAGGATATGAGGAGATTAGATGATGACCAGGAGTGACAAAGTTCTCCGATGTCTGCTCTGCTAATGGTCTGGGCTGTGCTTCTGCACTGGGGGATTGAGCAGACCCTGGCCAGAGGAGGAAAGTCATGGGAGCACTGCACAGGTAAGAAGGGCTGGGGTGTCAGTACTGGGGTGGTTGGCTACACTTCATCCTCTGATCTTCAGCTCCTCAAATGAACTTGCCTTCTAAATATGGAATCATGATTATATTGCAGAGCTCAAATACATGGGCTCCTTACCACCACCACCCCCGAAATAAACCATGATGTGTGGAATTAAAAGATGGGAGGGACAGCAAAGATATCATGTAGGGTTGAAGTAGAATTTTTTTATATAAAACAACAACAACAACTGGCTGCTTTGGACTTTTCTGTGTCAGGTTCCATTTCAGCTGTGCAGAACCCTTGTGTGGAGGAGCATCTCTTGGCGAGACAAGAACTGTGTTACTGTATTAGTTAACCTGGAAGTTAGTTTTCTTTCAGCTCTGTCATGTTATCTAGTTGTGAGTGAAAGTGAGTTATGTTGATGAGCCTTTTGAGAGCGATGCTTTCCCCCCCCCTCACACTTGTTCTTCGAGAAATCTCAGTTGATTAAAGCAAAAGTGCCACGCTGCCCGATCCTGTGCATGTTTGATCAGAGGTCCTCCTGTGGTTGATGTGTTTGGGATGGTAGCCGTAGTAAATTTACTAAAATATCATTTGATGGAAACTTTCACAGCATTCAGGAAGGAGAAGATTTTGACACACACACCCCAGTCCCCTCTTCCAATTAGCCATGTATTCAAAGATGCATTCTTGGAAGTTGCAAATTCTTGGGGCTGTTAACTGTGATAGGGTTGCCATATTTCAAAAAGTAAAAACACCCCGAAAGTTGTTGACCTTTTTAAAGGAAAAGTTGTTGAGCTATTTTTTAGACAAACTCCAGCGTTGTCAAGCTGTTTTTTTTTTACAATTTTTTTTTTTTTACAAATTGGCTTCAGTTTCAGCCCTTTGATCTCTACAGTTATTGGAATCACAGCCGTGGAGACATATATGCTGGGTCTGCTGAAATAACTTTTAGAAGGACCTTTTTAATACAGAAAACCCGTGCACAATTGTTGCCCCTAATGAAGGCACTTGTTGAAATGTTTAGTCGCATTAATAAACTCTCCTGTCACCTGTTTGAAGCTCACCTTATTCTGCATTTCTGGGCAGATTTGGTGCTGTTATTATTATTTTTTAAATCCCTTCCACTTTTCTTTCTTTTTCTATTTCAGTCTCGCATATTAACATATTTTGCATGGTAAGTGCTGCTCCACATGTTACAACACTGCTGCATTGAGGACACATCTGTCTAGCTATTGACATGCAACCCACATCACAAATGACCACGCAAGGGACATATGCCAACAAGCTGTGGTTTTCAGTGCTTCCCAAGTATGGGCACAGAGCAAAATAAACCCCACGTGTGCAACCATTGCACATTACTGTCTTCATCTGAGGTTTACATTCATTTCTAAAATGCATTCCTTCTGCATAGGAATTTTGTTCTACATCTAACAAAACAGCTCTAGCTTTGAGACTCGGTTCAAATGTTCATGCTGTGCTGGAGCTACTGATCCTTGTTAAAAGCACCAGAGAAATTGTTTCTCTCTTTGCAAGTGTCTACACGAATATAGAAAATGAATGAGTTTGCCATCTTTAGCTGATGACTAGTTATATGCATTGCCTTCATTTGCCTCTACTAAACAGTTATTTTGGGGTGGGCGGAGAGAATCTACCCCATAGTTAACTCACTGGGTTTTCAGGATTTGTCAATGTAATTTTAATTTTGCATAGAAATCAAACCATTTATATTTTGATTTGTTGTTAACAGCATTTAATACACAGCTTGTTTGCAAATAGAACTTCTAAGCGCTTTACTAATGGCAGGGTTGATGCAAATCATAAACCTGACAGAAAGAATAAAAGCAAGTATAAACACAAAATGCTAAATTCCCCTTGGAATCACAAGAATTAAATCTTAAATATTCATATAACATGATAGTTTATGTGCCCATGGGCTTATCTGTAAGTGTAATTACAGCTAGGCATGCCTGGTCAACATTTTTTTGATGCCTTCTCTTGGCAAGTGGGGAATATTATAACAGGCAGCGATGTGGTTTCTGGATTGTCCCAAGACACATTGCAGTGAATGAGCTCAACAGGGTAGTCTGGAAATGTCCATTTGCAAGTCCAAATCTATTCTGACATGTTTTCTTTTCTGCACACCGTTTGAATTTTGGTGAGTTCAGCATTTCCCTGCACATATCTGAGGGTGTCCAGTGTTTGGAACTGGCCCGTAAGATACGTAACTAACAAGGAACCAATTGAATACACTTTTAAAAATATATCTGCACATATTTTCTCCCCTCACCAATACAAAATCAAAGCAGTTTCAGTCATTAGTAATCTGTCTTGCTTTGAACCTGAGAATAAAAACTCAATTCCAGTAAGAAAAAGGACTAGCGTCAATTTCAGCAGGGTCATTTCAAGGACAAAAGCCTCCCGAGTACAGAACATTTCTGAATTACCCCTCCATGGAAAAAGGAGAGCAAAATGTTCGAACAGACTGCATAAGTTCTTCAAAGCTCTTTATAGTTACATATTGCTAAGTGCTTTTAGTCTTTGAAACTAAGTGATGAGTGATGTGTGATTATTTCTATTCCACTTGTGGTTCTTTTCCATTCATATCAGCAGTGGGAAACATGTGGCCCTCCAGATGTTGTTGGAGTCCCTACTCCTAGTCTAGCAACATCTGGAGGGTTCCTCACCCAACTGACCAAGCATAGCGAATCTCTCTCTCTCTCTCTCTCTCTCTGTGTGTGTGTGTGTGTGTGTAAGAGAGAGAGAGAGAGAGGGAAGTGTAAACTGAGTATATGTTACTTAAACTATTCTTCCATATGTGTCTTAAATAAGCAAGATTCTTTGATTCCTGAAGTTAGTAATCTAGGATAATGAACTGATTTCTGGACAGCACAGCAATACACAATTTTATGCTTGTGTATTGTACCTCTCCGGGTGCTTTCAAAAAGGGATTTAATATGGTGGTGTTGGTGTTGCAAATGGGTCGTTGAGAACAGCTTTGGTTTTCCTCACCAAGGGTAAATTTGGGGGAGGGGAATACAGACTAGTGTTTTGATTTCGATGTTTTGTGGATGCTTCAAAAATCTTGTGCGTGCGAGGAGCACACCGAACCCAGAAGAAACACCTGGCTTGCTCCTGATGTCTCTCCACATAGTTGGGTTCTTCTTCTGGGGCCGCTGAGCAATCTCTAGGAATGCAAGTTTGATTTCAGCCCATTTCCTAGGTTTTCTTTATTTTAAATTACTGAAACAATTGCACAGTTATACTCTCCTGGAAGTGACATTGCCGGTGCCTTTCCCACTGTTAAAAAAACTATATTGCCTTATGTCAACTGTTGGAAGTTATTTAAAATGTAGTCAAGGGAAATAATGGGGGAATCCCCATTCCATGGTAAATTTTACCTTTTGAACCCCGGATGAGATTTCTTTTGCCAGGTTCAGGTCTGCGTTTATTTTTACGGTGCGCTGAAGCAGGGAAATCCCCTCTGCATCCTGAGCCTTAATGTTTGGTATTGTAATACTGTACTGCAAGACATTAATTTCCATATGTTATCCTTTCAGATGAAGGATTTGTGTATTGCATGGGGTATTTCAAATATCTAGAATTGCGATAAGATCAGGATCTTCTATGGTTCTGTTACATAATCTAAACACAAGACAACAACAGCCCCCTCTTAGACTACTTATATTGAATTTATCGGTGGCAGAAAATGTTGCATTTGTCAGGCAGTGGAAATGGCTTTCTGCACCATCTGCTAAATATTAACTCATTAAAATAACAGGGACCATGGAGATGGATAAATTAATGGATTGTATCTGAAGAAGAAACAATATTCAGTCTTAAGTTTTTTATTTGAAAAATGAGGGAAAGGCACAGAAACTATATCATGCTAGGCGAAGATTTCTTTCGTGTGTGAGTTTTTAAATCTGTTTCAATCTTAGTCTTTACCAAGGAAAAATAATTGTAACCCTTTGATGGTGGGTCTGGTGCACATTTCAGTACAAACTGCACATATTAGGTGTACCAACACCTTGACTGAGCAGTGGCTCAAGGTAACCAACTAGTACATATATTATTTATTATTATTTATTAAATTTGTGAAGGAATTCCAGTGCAATCTAACTGCA
This sequence comes from Podarcis filfolensis, assembly GCF_964270895.1. Lineage (NCBI taxonomy): Eukaryota > Metazoa > Chordata > Lepidosauria > Squamata > Lacertidae > Podarcis > Podarcis filfolensis. The sequence goes on along the minus strand of NC_139608.1, from coordinate 37,801,431 downwards.
CAACCTTTGATTCTTTTCTTAGGATCTATTTACACAGTAGTTGTTAACCAGTCTGGTGCTACAGCACACAACTGGGAGCGTGGGAAATGCCAGCGGCACAGGAAAGCACATCTCTCATGAGCTGTGCCAGTTCTCAAAGTGAAATGTTTGCTTCAAGATTTTGCTGGAGCAGCATGGGCTGTAAAGCAAATTCCATTTGCCCACATGAATGCATCAAATCTTCAGCGTGAAGATGGATCCAGAAGCATGAAGGAAATGAAAGAATGGACAAGTGGGGGAACGTTCCCAAAGAACTCGGCCCTAGAGAAATATATAAAGCAAGACAACAATTTGCATAAGAGTGTATAAAAGCAATGGAAATACAGGGTTGTAGTCAACTAAGTCCTACTCTGACCCGGTGAAATAAATGAACCTATGTTAGTTATGGCCATTAACTTGAATGGGTCTACTCCAAGTAGGAATAGTGTTGGACGTTGCGCACATACAACACTGTACTATTTCAGTTGTTCCATCTGCATAAGCATTGTAACTTGCCCGATGAAACACCCCCTTGTCCCCCCTGTGCTGCTCTTTTAGTTCTCTCAACCCCCTTGAGCCAATTTTTGGGGGGGTGAAGGGGGAGGGGATGGGGGAAAGCCCTGTTGCACAAGTAACAATTGCTATCAATTGCATATGCATTTCAGCTGTAGACCGAAACATCTAAGGCAGTATTTGACTAAACAGTTCCCCTAGCATGAGGAGTTTTCAGTTCACAGTGAAAGTTCCCTGTGCAACCGCTAAATGTGTTCTAGTGGTGCCCCCAACCCTTCAGAACAAATTATGGGGTGCGAGCAGGGAGAAGAGAGTGTGGGGAGTTCCATTCTGCAGCTAAAATTCCTTGAGCTTGGGCAGTGCTTTTCTTCTAGAAAAAAAGGTGTCAGTACAGCGTACCATTGAGTGTCCAAAGGAAAAAAGCGCTGCACTTGGGAAACTCTTTAGTAAGAAGGCTGATCTAGAAAGCTCTCAAATGAAGCCTTTGTTTTGAGACAGGAATTTTTAAATTGAGACATGATGGGCATGCAGAGGCCCTGATCCACACCCCTTTCTAGAGTTTACCCACATAGGCTTCTGAGTTTCAGTTTAAAATAATTAACTGGAACATGTTCAACAGGAGAACTCAGCCAACTAGCCTTAAGTCTGAGAGCTGTGCTGAATTCCTGCTACAGGAATGGAGAATGGCCTCCATCTCTTAGGGCCTGGCACACATCTGCCATCCGATGAACAACCAGACTGATGGATAACTGGCAAAGTTGAACGCATTGCATGTACTGACAATACCAAAGGCTGATTCTCTCCAGTGTGGTTCAGAGACATGAGGAACCACTCCCAGTACACCTGGCAGGTGCTTCCATCACAACCTTTTAGAGCTGCCAGATCAAACCCACTGAACTGATGGTTGCACGTGGCCGATATTAAGATGTCATGTAGTTTTTAGAACGCTTGTGTATTATGCAACCTGATGCTTTTTTGAGTGTTTTCACATAGAAGATATGAAGGGCATATTCCTCACTCCCAACCCCAGTTGTATAATAACTTCAAGTGAACATGTTAATATGAATGTTTGCTGTGGAGATTTTGCAGGAAAGGCATTACGCTTGCAAGTTCAAACACCTTATACAAATGAAAAACGGACGTTTAAATCATATGCAGCATAAATATCTCAAGGAGGCTGCTGTGCTTGTGAGGTTCTGAGGGACTTTGTGCATCCAGAGTGCTATGCCAGTTTGGTTATTTTAGAAGCCGCGCTGCAGTCAGGCTGCTTTCCCTCCCTGCTTTCTTCTCTTTCGGGCCCAATCGCTTTGCCAGCCAAGGGAGATTTAGGCTCCTGTGTAACTTAAGAGCTTTTGAAAAGGCTGCCCCAGGCATTCCCTTGATCTCTCCGATGATGTGGCCCTCCTCGAGTCTCTGTTAAAAGTGAAAGAAGGATCTAGCCAGAGTCTTCGCAACATAATTTGCCTCACTTCTCTCAAGTATCCGCAGCTGCTGTTCTGTAATCATTAATAAGATTCTGCATAATCCCTCGCTGCACTTTAATCATTAAGAGCGTCTGTATAATGTGGGAGGTGAACTGAAAATAACTGCTTTGGCTTTCATTTTACGTCAGTTTGAGACCGAGGTGCTCCACCATCTCTGAGGAATCTGTCTGCAAGCCACAGACAGCTGAGCTGCTCAAAGTGCCTGTGGTAACCTACCACAGTCAGTCTTCCCATTGAGAAAAGAAACGCGGAGCAGCTTTGTCTACTTGAGGAGGCGCATCACCCCTAGGGATCTAGGAGAAGGGATCTGATTTTTTAAAATGGGTAGTTCATTTACATCAGGGGGTGTCAACATTTTTGGACTCCCATGGGCCAGCGGTGGAGTGTGCTTTAATGGCGTCCAGGGCGGGCGCACACATGTGCCGGGAGAGCTGGACAAAAGGAGCCCACTGCATGCCAGCCTAGCCCTTGCCAAAGCGATACCAGCCCTGAGCCTCTTTGCAAGGCTGGAATGATCCCAGCCTCATGAAACAGCACAAAGCTGGTTTGGGGAGGGCAGTGGGGGCAGCAGCCCCACCCAAGAAATGTGCCCCCCCAAGCCCATGCCATGGGCACATTTACAAACTAGAAAAACTGTTGTGGGCATCTGGCATGCAGCACACTCACCCTCCCCCACATGCACACAGGGTTCCTGCAGACACCCCTTTTTTCACATCCATGATCCTTTGTGCTCATGGTGCTATTAGCTGCTCAAACATGATCCCACTTTCAACACAGTTTGCATCTGCAAAAGTTTAGGGGCAGTCGCACTGCTTCATTTCCAATCAGTGCATATCCCATAACTTCCTGCTTCCTGTTTATTTTTGTCCCAGTCTTGTTGCTCCGTAGCAGGGGTCAGCAAGGTTTATCTTGCCTGGGCTGGATTGGTCCCATGGAGATCCCTCCATGGGCTGGATCGCATGCGCATGAGTGTGCACTCCCGCAATTTCCGGTGTCTGTGGATGTGCAGATGCAATTTCCAGCACCGCAGAAGTGAGTCCCCGTGCCGCACTGGTTTAGCGCAGCGCATGAGTGGGCAACTCAATTCGAGGGTAGCTCATGGGCCAGTCAAACAACCTCCGCAAGCCACTTCTGGCCCCTGGGCCTTAGGTTGCTGACCCCTACTCTGTAGCCTCCCTGGGCAGCAGTCATGTGGTAGCATTGAGGAAACGTCACACAACAAATGAAAGCAGAATAAATCCGCCACTAATATAGCACCTGTGTGGAGGGGCACTCACTCACCCCTCTCCTGTAACCCCAGTTATTAGACTTGGGAGAGACAAAAGGAAATAAGAAGCCAAACCTATTTTAGATGTTATATATGCATGCGTGGAGGTGCAGAAGTTTGTTGTGTATGTCCTACCTCCATGCATCCATCTGAAGATACATCAAAACATGTAGGGTCTTTCAGATCTCAAAACTAATATATATAGATGTGCACATGCCTCTCACCATTCTTGCATTCATAAAACATCTGCAAGGGGGTAAACTTGAGGGGTAGGGAAAAGCCCAGTAGCTTTGATGTGACTAACGGCATGCTGACTGATACAGGAAATGAAAACAAAATTAATGACAGCATCCAACCAACTCTGGTGAATCAGTTGCAGGCACAGGATAATTTACTTTGCCAATCTTTAGTTGGGATAGATGAATGCAATTTTTTTGAGTTGCACAACTCTTCAAGGTAGCTTATTCAACCTAGATCAAGGGAAAAGCTGGCTGCCTGTCTGCTGTGGCTGCCCAACTGGATTTATTGGCTCTTAATCCCAAACGAGGAAGGTTAGAACCGCAACTCAAGGCTGTCTACATTTACCATACTTTTAAAGCACATGACTCCCCCCAAATAATCAAGGAACTGTGTTGGTTAACAACAGGTGCTGGAAATGGTACCTCTGTGAGGGGTAAACTGCAGTACCAGAATTTTTGGAGGGGAGTCATGTGTGTATGGAGCCTTCCTTACTTCCAACTATTAATGACAGAATTACAAAATAGCTATCACTTCCATACAATTATCAGGCAATATTCTTGCAATGGCTCAAGACCACCATTTCCTTTTGCTCCTTAGGCAAAGAATAGCAGTTAATTTAAAATGTAGGTTTCTTTTTTTTCCTTTTTAAGGAAAGAAATTATATAGGTGCTGCATAAGCATGTGGAGCCTCCAGGTAAGGTTTAATCCCTTCCTATTTGCCCCCACCCCCCAGCACAATATTTGGGAAGACATCAAACGGTGGGTGTTTTCCCTGCTGCTAAATGGACCTAATTTGGTGTTGCTGGTGTTTGTTTGAAACACCGCAGACAATCTTCATGCGGCTCAGCTGGTCCTGCAAGGCTGGTGTCTGTGCTTACCAGATGTTTTCTGTCATAGAGGCTTATCCTCTTTCCCTCAGTCCATGTGATTCCCTAGGGCCACACATGTGTCTTGCTTTCTTCTGTGAATAATTTGAATTATTTGGAAACTGCCTATCTTTTTGTGGATGTAGATTTGAGTGAGTTTGTTGCGTAACAAAGATAGCTAGGCTTGAGGCCAAATCCCTGGAACCTCATATCCATATCTATCTAGTAATGCTGCAGTTGTCGGATTCTGGGCTTCTGAAATCACCTGTTTGTAGAGCATTCATCCTGATTTGATTGCACAAAACTCACATGGAGGTTAGACGATGTCTGGTCTTTATTAATCAGCTCAGGACTGCAATACCTCAACGACTGCCTCTCCCCATATAAATTCATCCTGGCTGTGTTCATCATCCGAGGCCCTTCTTTGTGTGCCTCTCCAGTGGCTCTCAGTTTGTGAAATTCTCTTCCCAGTGAGGTTCACCTGGCACCTTCATTATATAGTCATACCTCGTGTTACGTTTGCTTCACGTTGTGGCTTTGCAGGTTACGAATGTGGCAAACCTGGAAGTGTTTACTTCCGGGTTCACCGCATGCGCATGCGCATGCGCAGAAGCGGCACTCTACTCATGGACTTTTTGGGGTGCGAACGGCACCCCAGAACAGATCGTGTTTGTAAGTAGAGGTATCACTGTATATATATTTAGGTGACAGGTGAAAATGTTCCTCTTCAACCAGATCTTTGGCTGATTTATATTTTACTGCCTTTTAAATGTGTTTGTGGGAGGGTGGGGCTATTGTTTTATAATTTTGGTTTTAACTACTCATTTGTGTTTTCATCTTGCATTTCTATCTTGTGAACTGCCCTGAGATGGAATAAGTGTTTAGTTTCAAAAAATAAAAGATACTTGCTTTCAATAAGGGATGTCTGGCAACCATAGGACTTGATGGTCCACTTTCAGTTCTATGTCAATGTCCTTTTTAACCAATGTTTGGTTAAAAAAAACAGATGGATTAAGAAAAAATCTTCTGCATGCAGCCAGCTAATCAGTTCTTCCCATAATTTTGATTTATCTGGAAGCTGTTTTCCTGACATAAGTGCCTGGCCTTTGCAGCCCTTTGCTGTGTTTCCCCAGTTTTAGTAATGCCTTTTGGTGCTGTCTCTGGTGTAGATCTGCGTCCTTTGGATATTCTCTCCGAAGTGGTTCCTGTGAATGGGGTGAAGAGTGGGATACGGATGATCCAGATCCAAGGAGCACGTGGCTTCCAGTTCTCTGCAATGCGCCCTCGCTTTCTCAGTTTTCCAGCATCACGGATTTTCATATACTGTGACATCTTCCCAGAGGAATTCTCCATTGTGGTCACCCTAAAAGCTTTCCCCATGCAGTCCAAGGTAAGCATGTGGTAGGCTTTTTTTTTTACACTAGAGCAGAATCACGTATCCAGAATCACGTATCCACTGATAAAATTGTGGTTGGTGAATTCAGTTTTCTAAACCTGAGCTTAATTAATACTGTAATCAATTTGGCAAACTTCGCAATATCACGTGATTTAAATAACTCATCCCATATAAACTCTGACTGGAACAGTTGTTGGCAAATTTACTTGGATGTAAATGTACTCGGATGCCTGATAGAATCACTATGCATAATTTATGCTGTAGGTGATGAAATAAAACTGTCACAGGTGACAAGAGATAATCTTTAATTGGTCATGATGTACTTTATGAATTAGATCCTTAAAAAAAGAACTTGGAAAAACATCCTGGGGTTTGCTTTTTTCTGGATTGTGATAGCACAGGAAACAAAATGAAACTGGAGCTTGATTCTATCTTTATTTGGAAGTTAGGCTGCGTACACACACCCTGTTTACTCTGCATCCAGTGTGTTCCCACCACAGGTTTGGGAATCGGTATACACACAATATTTGCCTATATCCTGTCATTTCTTATGAAATACAATGGTACCTTGGTTCTCGAACTCAATCCATTCTGGAAGTCTGTTCAACTTCCAAAACGTTCAAAAACCAAGGCGCGGCTTCTAATTGGCTGATTGGCCCCAGAAGCAATGTCGACAGCTGAAATGGATGTTCGGCTTCCAAAAAATGTTCACAAATCGGAACACTTACTTCTGGGTTTGTGGCATTCAGGAGCCAATTTGTTTGTCAACTAAGCCGTTCGGGAACCAAGGTTCCACTGTACTGTGTTTTGAGGTGTTCCCTGCCATACCAGTTTCAATCTGAAGTTACCGTATTTTTTGCCCCATAGGGCGCACTGGCCCATAGGGCGCACCTAGTTTTTTGAGGGGGAAATAAAGAAAAAAAATTTATTTGCCCCTCAGGCATGGGGCTGGGGTGGGGGAAGCCCAAGCTTCCCCTGACCCCAGCCCCCAGAACAGGCTGCTATCTGCAAGCCTAGGGAGCCCGGCAGGAAGTCGCGCCGGGCTCCCACGGCTTGCGGATATCTGCCCAAAGCCCGGGGCACGCTGAGCACGCCCCAGGCTTCAGGATGCAGGCAGCTCTCCGCAAGCCGTGGGAGAGCTGCACGACTTCGCGCCGGGCTCCCATGGCTTGCGAATAGCTTCCTGAAACCTGATGAGTGAGAGGGGTTGATGCGCACCGACTCCTCTTGCTCTCCAGGCTTCAGCGAAAGCCTGCATTCGCCCCATAGGACGCACACACATTTCCCCTTCATTTTTGGAGGGGGAAAAGTGCATCCTATAGGGCGAAAAATACGGTAGCCAGAGAAGCCCCTAGATGTGTTTTAAGGTGGTGTACCCAGGGAACTGGGAATTGCAGTTCTCTGAGGTAAATAGGCGCATCCTAACAACTCTCAGCACTCTTGACAAACCGCACTTCCCAGGATTCTTTGGAAGGAAGCCATGACAGTTAAAAGTGGTATGGTACTGCTTTAAATGTATTGTGAAGATGGGGCCAGAGTGCTCAGAAAATTAATTTAGTGATTCATATGCTGGTAGAAGAAAATAATGTATTTCAGGCTGACAAGCTTATCTGTGTTTTCAAAAAATGAGTTTCGGAGGACATTTATTCTGTGAACCTTATTGTTCCTCCGATGCTTAGGATTAAAGGTTTTCTTTTCTTTTTTACAAAAGATTTTGACAGGTCAGGTTGATAAATAGGAGGAGCAGGAGGAAGCTTTCCGACTAACAGCCTTTAACTGTCCTTTCAGAGAAACGAGTACATCTTTACAGTTTTGGAGGAAAACAGTGACACTCTGCTGCTTGGACTCCGCTATTCGAGGAATAAAATTCACTTCATCTTCTGGAGCAGAGAGCTTTCCAATGGCTGGCAGACACGGGTCACCTTCCGGGACATATTTTTGGCAGACAATCAGTGGCACACACTGGTACTGGCAGTAACTAAAGGCTCCTTCTCTCTCACTGTGGACTGCAGCATCCCCACAGATGTGTACGTGAAGCACGTACAATTCAGGGGTAATTTTGCCACCACCACCATCCCTGGGTTGGGGTTGCATGGAAAATTGCACTGCCCAGAACTGGGAAGTCTGAAGGCTTTGTGCAAAACGTGGGAGCTCTTTTTATCAGGTCCTGGCCAAAATCTGCCTCTGGTTTTCTACAGACACACATACACACACCTCCATCTGCCTTCCAGACAAACAAGAGGCATTATCACAGGAGGAAGCGGAGGGTGTGTGAGAATGTAAGAAAAGCCTGCTGGATCAGGCCAGTGGCCTATCTAGTCCAGCATCCTGTTCTCAGAGTGGCCAGCCAGATATATGTGGCAAACTCTCTGGCAACACCCCAGCACAAGAACACTCTCCCCTCTTGCAGTTTCCGTCAACTGGTATTCAGAAGCACTACTGCCTTCGACTGTGCAGGCAGAGCACAGCCATTATGGCTAGTAGCCATTGATAGCCATACCCTGCATGTGTCCTGGGGAGGGGCTGGTAGAGAGCCCCAGGGGCTAAAGGGCTGCATTTGGGGCCCCCACCTGCTGCCTAATGGTGCCCTATACTCTAGTCTGGCCTCCAGACTATGAAAGTGGGATTGTAGATAGGGTGGGTAAGCAACTAGGACAACAAGATGCAATGTCATGGGAGTAATTAGCCTGTCATAGCCGCCTGGAAGGATTGAAGGCATAAATGGATTGCAGAAACAGCAGATAAACTGCAACCCTATTTTGCACAACTTTATAAACAAAAATATAGTACAGTGGTACCTCGGGTTAAGAACTTAATTCATTCTGGAGGTCTGTTCTTAACCTGAAACTGTTCTTAACCTGAAGCACCACTTTAGCTAATGGGGCCTCCCACTGCTGTCGCACCGCCGGAGCACAATTTCTGTTCTCATCCTGAAGCAAAGTTCTTAACCCGAGGTACTATTTCTGGGTTAGCGGAGTCTGTAATCCGAAGCGTCTGTAACCTGAAGCATCTGTAACCTGAGGTACCACTGTACAGGCGACTCCCCATTTACATGTGCTCAATAGGTGCACGACTGTGCATACACTCAGACTTTTCCAATGGTCTTTCAAATATATGCAATTTCACTTAAATGTGAGGTGCCTTGGAACAAAACCCCTGTGTGAATTGGGAGTTGCCTGTAAATGGTTTATTCCCTGACTCCCGGAGGAGCATAACCCTCTGAGTCAGACACCTGTATTTTCCAAGATTGATAAGCTAAGAACAAATCTTTGTGTCCCATCATGGCTTCTTTGAAGTGAAACAAACCACAGCCCCTGACTTGGACATAATGCCAAGCTAGGGGGCCATGGTTTGCTGCTCCTATTCAAACTAGGGAAGGTGGTGAAGCAGGAACTTCCTGTGTCTTCATGGTAAAGTTTACTGCAAGGGTAGAGGGCATTTTCCAGCCTGCATTCCCTTCTAGGCAACATTTGAGGAGTGTATGTGTGTCACATTCCAGGGGTGGGTGGAGCCTAGAGTAAAAGTGGGCGGAGCAATGAATGTGCATTTTATAGTAAGCTAGTTTCTGTACACAAACACCTCTCTAGCCTTCATCCAGGGAAGCAAGAGGCAACAGCAGAGAGTTCAAGGACATTCCAGCCAGGCAAAAGAACTCAAGGAGATTGTGAAGTAGGGCCATTAGAAGGTGTGGCTGGGAAGGATTCTGACCTGGGGAGAGTCTCAGGGGCCAGAGAGAAAGGCTTGAGGGGCCACAATAGGCCCATGGACTTCAGGTTTCCCAACCCTTGATGTATGAATGCATACATCAAGAGCCCAGATGGAAGGTGTAAGTCTGTTTACCTCTGCTGTTACCAGTGATGATGACTTAACTGTCTGGATACATATGTCCTTTCCTTTTTTATTCACCTTAGGATTACAGATGCTGTTTTCCCCACATCTTTGACTGTGACAGGATCCCGGTTTTATGTAGGGAGCAGAAGGAGAAGAAAAGGTTTCTTCACTGTGAGTACATTATTTGTGTTGAAGAGATTATCATAGCCATTCAGCATACAATGGGCTGACTCTGCTATACATGGGGATGGAGATGTGCATTATCAATGCATGCCCGTTTAATATCACTTTAACTTTCATTGGTACCCCCAAACCATTTTGAGAATTATAGCTTGGCAAGATACTGAGAATTCCTTGTTTGAGATTCCTAGCTCCCCCCTTATGGAAATACAGTTCCCTTGATTCTCTGAGGAAGATGACCAATTTAAGTATAGTATAGAGATAAGTAGAGACTGCAACAAAATGTTGCAGCATACCCATCCTTCTAGCAATGGGAAGGGCCAAAGCTCAGTGGTAGAGCACGTGTTTAACTTGCAGAAAGTCCCAGGTTCAATCCCTGGCTCTTCCAAGAAGGAGGATTAATTCTCCTACTGAGAATTAGTTAACTATTGATAGCCACCGATAGAAATAACGCTGAGGCAGATGGACTGAGGGTCTGGCTCTGCATGAGTCAGTTTTCTATGTTCTTCCTAACAGGAATGCTTCTGTTTCAGCCAGCCATTATCACCAAGCAGGGCATTCCACTCCCCTAGTTTTCTGTTTTTCTTTTCTGGCTGACACTTAACATACCTGGGACCTGTTCTGCAGTTACATGTTCCTGTGTAATGGTGGAGCAAGAGACACTGCAGGCGAAGTCAAACTCTGAGGATACTGGAGGAGCCATGTTTTCAGGCCAAGGCAGTGTTGAAGGGACGGGGACTACTGCATCATCTGACTCGGAACCCTCTTCAGCAGTGCTGGCTGGTGGCTATTGGGATTGGCGGGCCAGAAGGCAGGAAGGTCAACAGTGGGTGGAGCCAGAACCAATGAGAGGCAGAGCTAACTGATTCTATTTTTGTCCCCGTCTTTCTTCTGGCTGAGGGGCAATGCTGAGACTCATGAGAAGGAAGGGGACAGGCAGTGCCACCCAGTGGCGGAGGAAGCATGGGGCAGGGTGAGGGCGAGGCGATCAACCCATAGCGGCGGGGCGAGGACGGGGCAATCTGCCCATAGGGGTGGGGTGCACCATGGGGCCTCTGGAGTCTGCCTGCCTCCTCCCAGTCAGCCGCCCTACAGCTGGAGAGGAGGCAGCGGGTGGACCGTTTGGGCCGCACGGAGAATGTGCCACTGTGTCTCTTCCAGGAGAAACGCATGACTCAGGCACGCTGCAGGCCCCACTGTGAGTGCTGCCCACCATTTTGTCACCCCCATCAGTGTTGACACCCGAGGCGGCCCACACCCACTGCACCCCCCTTCCTCCGCCTCTGGTGCCACCCTCTAGACCAGCCTTTCTCAACCTGTGGGTCCCCAGATGTTGTTGGACTACAACTCCCATCACCCCCCTAGCTAGCAAGGCTAGAGCTCTGGGATGATGGGAGTTGTAGTCCAACAACATCTGGGGACCCACAGGCTGAGAAAGGCTGCTCTAGACTATTTGTAAATAAGAAGGCAGACAGGTGGGGTGGCTGAAGGCAGACTGAGGTTGGTGGGTCAGTGCCCCATTTGCCCCAGAGGGCCAGCCTTCACTGCTTTTCAAGCCAACACAGGTACCCTGAGGCAGGGGACGTGACAATTTTATGTAGGCTGTGAGGTGAGATATTGATAAAAAGTGGTCTGTGGTAAGAGTTTCTGTGACATTCATCAGCCATGTTCTGTGCAGGCCTCATAAAACTCTGGAGTATGCAAAGCTCTGCATAAAGATCAAACCAACTTCAGAACAGACCCTGAGGGAATCACACTGATGGAAGCCGTGGTACTAATCTGCTAGGAATGCTTTGGCTTTCCCTCTCTCTTGTAGCCTTTCCAGATAAACAGCAGATGCATACATGGAACAGCTTCTGTTCATTTCTGGGTTGCTGGCGATAATTTTTAGCCATTTTCTCAGATAGATCAGTAGGCTTTCATGAGCAGACATTGCAACAGATACATAATACCGTGTGTGGCTGGGACTGGGAGACACGATTGAGTGAGAGATAAAATTCTATTTTCCCTTCTTTTAAAACTAACTTGTGAAAAGAAGCCGACAGGAACAGAGAAGAGCCTGGTTCAAGATAACTCAGCCTTTGGAGAGGATGATCTGAGTGTTCCATGCCCACAAATTATGTACAAGATAAAAGCTGATAATAAGGCTACAAAGCCAAAGGAAAGCCAATCTGATAGCCAAAGATTTTCATAGCAAAAATCACAGGGAGAAAGACACAGAAACTTCTAAGGCAAGAAAGATGAGTCAAGAGTAGGGATGGGGCAGAAATTGGATTCAGTTACCATTTCAAGGCAAACTTGCAGAAATTTTCCAAAACAAAATGTGAAATGGAACACAGCCACCCTTTGAAATTCACACTTCGCCAGTTTTTTGCATTACAGTTCTCCAGCCAAGTAATGGGCACAAAATGCTTATACTAAGTTAAAGTGTGCATATAAATACATGTATTAGTGAGAAAAATATATGAAAGTGCATTATATTACAGAAATCGCTTTGAAATAAATGTGTATATGAGGAAAAATTGCATAAAACAATGTGCATATTAGGAGAAATGTGCAGTAAAATGTTACCGAATTTTCATTAGGACTTTTTTAAAAAATGCAAATGTGTGCTATATGTGGAGAAATGAAGACTGGAAAAACAAGAAATGGAGTGAAGCCAGAACCAACACTTTCATTCATCTCTGGTCCATGTGATATCTGAAGAGAACACAGATATACCGAAACAATGAGAAACCCGGTGGAACACTAATAATCCAGCCATCTGTGGGGATTTTATTATTTTATTTTTTTTCAAAAATGTCTATGCCACTTGCAGATTAACAAAACTTCCAGGGTAATAGTCGTTAAAACAATTTCAGATAGCTATAGATATCACTTAACAATGATGGAACTGTAAAAAACCTAAAGAGAGTAATAAAAACTAGCAGCAACCAATAAAATTTATTGGATTAAAACCAGCTGCCATGTTGGAAAGGCTGACTAAATAAAAATGTCTGCTGCGGGAAGGACATCTAATTCAGTACCAGGCAAGGCTCTCTGGGGAGAATATACGATGTGTGGGCTGCCAGAAGGACCAGGGAAAGGGGTGGGACCTCTTTCTTCTGTCATCACCAACCTCATTTCAGAAGGCAGAGGGATTTTTAAGTAGGGCTGGGAGAGAAATTTGATTCAGCTTGCATTTAAATGTAGAATTACCTAATTCACACTTCTCCAGATTTTGCAGCGCAGTTCTCCAGGCAAGTAATATGTACAAAAATGCACATACCAGGGCAAATTGTGCATATAAATTCATATTTCAGTAGCATACAAAAATGCATAGGTGAAAATGCTTTGCAAAAATGTGTATATTAGGCAAAACTGCATACAAAATGTGTATTTAGGAGAAATTTGCACTAAAATGCTGCTATGTTTTCAGGACGACTTTAGAAAGTAATAATCACAAGCTGATGTAGAAATATGGAGAACTGAACTTAAAACTGGACAAATGAGATAATGAAATTGATGTATTTGGCCATCCCTAATTTTAAGCAGGGGCCTCCAATTATCACCTTAGCAATCATACAGGTTCATATAAAAGAAAACCATTTTCCAGATATCTGGGCCCCAGACTATTTAGGGGTTTAAAAGGGAAGCACCACCACTTTGAATTGTGCCTGAAAATGGCCTATCAGCCACATTAGTTTAAAAACTGGAGAGATACCTAGAGGGGTGGTTAACTATCCCAGCAGGTTTTCAAGCAGGGGCTGTTGGGAATGCTCTGGTTTTCCTGCATTAAGGAGGGTTTCTTGGCTATGAGATGTGTTCCATTTGGTTGGTTCAAGTTACAAAACCTACAGAACGGACACAGTATATCGAAACGAGGCTCAGAGCACTGTGAATCCACACACACAATGTAACAAGTCATTGTGAGTGTGCCTTCTCTAGGAATTTACAGCTCTGTGGTCCTTAACCCCTTCATTTACTAACTAGCATAGATACTAGCATTGTTAGGTTTGACTGCCAAAACTCCCACACTTTTGCATCCCAGAAAACGTGATTTGTTTCTGAGTACATCTTTGCGACAAAACCACCTATCCCTTTCTTAATGTTTTGCGATGGTTAAAGGTCAACAATCGTTCATTTTTTTTAAAAAAATAATGTTTTCTTGAAATGCTTTCCATTGTAGTCAAAAAGAGTCTTTGCAAGATCAGGTAGAACAAACAGGAAATGAAGAAGACATTAGCTGAAGTGATTTATGCTGATCTTCATCTCGCACTTACAAATGATTTATTAAATTCAGATTATGACAAAACAGCCTGAAGCGTACATCTCAAACTTAAAGAGAACGAAAAGCCAAACTATTTGCACCGAGGGTGTGGGTGTGTGCTCAGGATGGGTGGCTGAAAGAGGTGTATTGGGGGAGTGCTAGAACTGGCTCTAAGGGGATAATTGGAAGATGGGGGGTCTGGCAAATTGTTTCTGAGATGCTGAGAGTAAATTTAGAGAGAGAAACTAGTGCAGGAAAGCCATAAAAAGGATCCAGTTACTGTCCCAAAAGACTTATAGATGAATGAGAGGCATAGGGGAAGAAGTAATTCCAGACCAGGTGTGGGAATCCTTTGGGCTTCCACATGCTGCTGAACTACAGCTGTCAACCCAGCCATTGTGGTCAATGACAAAGGATTATGGGAGTTCAGCAACATCTGGAGGTTCAGAGGTTCCCCACACCTGTTCTAGGCAAATTGGGTGCCAGACACGTAGCATGCAGGGACACCATCTGAAAGTCCAGGGAATTTTGTCTCTTGCTCCCCTTTCTGAATTAGATTTCACATGCTCACTTCTCAGGAAGACTCAGAAGTCATAGCGGCCAACAGTAGATAGAGGCAGAGCCACTGATGGGCAGAGCCAACTCTTCTCCCTGCTGAGTTCCAAAGGGGGCAGCTCTGAGGAAGAGGAGGAGGAGGAGGAACTTGACAGCCAGAGCCAGAGTAAGAAAGAAGGCAGGGCAGGTGGGGGCTAGCTGAATGAAGATTGAGGCTGGTGGGACAGTGTCCCATTTGCCCAAGTGGATCTGCCTCCACTCCTAGCACCTCTGTTTCTGCCAGCTCACTGCTTCTAAATGTGCCCCTGAGGACATTATACTCCACGGTTGAATAGTCATTCCCTTATTTGAAGTGAAGCCTATTGGAAGTGAAGGAAAATACTCACCACACTCTTACAACTACTGCACATGCATGCTTTTTTCCTAATCTCCCTCCTCGGACAAGCAGCCAGCCCAGCAGGTTTTTGTTGCATATCTATGTTAAATAATGTATAGCTCGATCCTTAGTTCAAGAAAATATGGAATAGTAAGTTTTCTTAGATTACAGGGTGTGGGTTTTCCTCCACCAGTAGAAGCTTATTTCCACATTAGCTTCAGTAACAGTTTAATCCCTATCAAAGTGGCAGGGTAACCATTGCAGAAGTGTTTTATAACAAACCAATGTTAACATGGGGTAGTATACTGTTGTTTGAAAGGCAAGTGCTCCTTAATATCCAGCATTCCATGAAGACCTAGTATGTTTGTGCATGAAATGTTGCTTTGATCAGCATCTACACTGTGGTGTATAATTCAGCCATACACTTTCAACAAGGTCAACATAACATGAAAGTGTCATAATTTATCTCGTGTTCCCTATTACCCTCAACGTTAATGTGGATAGTAAAAGGACAGATTAGTCAAAGAATTATTGCTCATATATCATACTTGTTCACCCATCGTGTACACATTGGTGAGAAGTTGCTCTTGTGAATAAAGAATAAAGGCCAGCAGCACAGAACTTATTTTGAGCAGAACCTCTGATGAGCTCAGCCCTGGAATCAATGTTCAATGGCACATTCAATAGCCCACTAACACATAGAGCAATATGAAGAGGCTGCCCCTGAGCACCTGAAAGGTAGTTTTCCCCTGTCACTGATGAGTCACAATTGCTCCCCACACATATGAAAATTGGGGCCCATGATTTTTCTAATGGGCTTAAGCCCCGTCATCAACTGAACAAAGAAAGAAAGAAAGAAAATCAATGTTGTAAACATACCAACCATGGTCTTCCAACAACCCTGATTGATTTCATTCCCTAGTCTGTCTTCCTCTCTTTTCAGGGCTTGCTAAGGCAGCTGGTCCTGTTGCCAGGATCTGATGCTACCTCAAGGATGTGCACTGGCATGAACTTTAATCTAGCAGTGCTCTCCATCCCTAAAATTCTGCAGGATCTCCCCGTGAAACCAGCGGGCAATGGGCTGCTGAAATACCCTTACGGTCAGTAAAACAAACAAAATAGGTTTTGAGGTGCTTCCAGCAACTTGCATTAGGAAACTATAGAGGAGAACAAGCTGGTAACCCTTCCAAGTGCAGAGAGTGAGCCTGGAGTTAGAGCAGATCTGGGCTGATTGACTTGCAGCAGCAGAAGGGTACGTTTCACTTTTGTCATCTAATACTATTCTGTTTCGTTTCCCCCTTCAATAAAATTGTGAGATTGATTCCTTGCAGTTAATGAACCTTTCTTCCTTGTGGACCTTTTCACTGATATACATAATATATTGCTTTAAGCCGCCCAGAAAATTTTGTATCTTAGGACAAATGTTGTTAATAAATAAAAACATGGTACAGTGTTTCTGTTATCAAATGCAAAACAATATTTCTTGCCTATACTTTGATGACAGCAACATATGCTTTGCCGTTTACTAGTAGAAAGGTGCCACCACAGAGAAGGCCCTGCTCCTTATCTCCACCTGCCTGACTTCAGAGGCTGGCAAGACTCAGAGCAGAACCTCTCCTGCAAATCTTACCATCCAGTAGTGTGTATATATGGGAGAAGAAATTGTATACACTGTAGAAGATTATGATTCCCATCTGCCTCAGCCACCATGGCCAGTGGTCAAGGTTGCTGAAGAGATATAATTGAGTGTTATCAGCCCACTGGTGACATTTAATTCTGAATCCTCAGATGAACTCTCCAAGTGGTTTTATGTAAAGATGTTAAAGAGCTACGAGGGACAAAATGGGACTGTGGGATTTCATACGAAAATTCCCAAGGGGAATTTTCAACAACAGTTCCACAGTGCAAGCTCCTAATTAAGCCAACTGTCATTGCTTAGTTTATGGCGTAATAAAACATTATACCCAGAGTGCTTCTGGATGAACTGTTCCTTTGCAGAAGATTTGGTTGTTATCACACACCACCATGGCTTGTTTATTGCCAACAAAACCACAATCTGAAGTGATGGTTTGTTGTTTTGCTTATGAATCTTGGTTTGTTTTAACTATAGCTTGGTGTTATGTGTGAACCCAGCAGCCTGCCTTTACCATGGCTTATTTGGTGACTTCATGTGCTATACCAGTGGTTCCCAACCCTTTTTTGGCCATGCCACACCTAAGCATCTCTAAAATCCTGACACCACCCACCCCCACATAACATATAATTTTTATTATTCAAAAAGTGAACTATTCACATGGAGGAAGCCTAAAAGGCCATTCACTGTTTATAACTCATTCTCGAATTGCCCCCCTAAAAATCAAAGACCATACTTGTCCAGCAGCAAATGAACACAGAGAAAAACATGTTTGTAGCCAAGCATTATCTCACATAATCCAGTGCAGTTGTGTATTGATATCTATAATTGCATTTCTCGTAGTGCCAGAGCAAGTATTTATTTGCTGCTAATTTGCTTGTGTTTTTTTTTTAACTGTTATCATTCAGAAGCAGACATGAAGGTGACTTTGGGGTCTCACCCTCCCTGTACCAAAAGTGAAAGTGGTCAGTTCTGGTTTAATGCTGCTCAGAAAGGGCTATTTATATGCAACGGGGATAAATGGATTTCCTTGCTAGAAGGTAAGCCTCTCTGGGTACCGATTGATTGGTTGTATTTCTGTTCCGCCTTTCATTCAAATGAATCTCAAATCGGCTTACAAACAATAAATAACAAATTGGTTGGCCTCCGTCTGTCTCGGGAGACAATGCAGGAGTGTCCCTTTGGGGGTGAAGTCAAACCTTTGGGGAATTACAGCACCTTCTGTGGCAGTAGAGACCAAAATGGGAAAGACATGTTTTGTTGCAGCTGGGGCAGATGAGGGTGTTCGGTTGTGCTGGTGCCGGTAAAGCATGGCATTTCTTCTGCGCTCCTCCAAGCAGTCATTCCTCTTCTGGTCACTTCTGTGGTTGCACAACCTGACTGCCTGTCTCCAGGTGCTGTGGTCATCTGTGAGGGATTCTTTCACGGTGGAGTTAATGTTGCCAGCCTTCCCATCATGTTTCCAGACATCTTTGTAATGCAGGGTTGGTCTGCCAGCAGGCCTGGTGCCTGAAGCCAGTTCCTTGGGGATCCTGCCATCTTCTATTGTGTGTACATGACCAAGGCAGTATAGATGTCAATGAGATAGAAGCGCAAACATGCTGAGAGGGGCTCAGCCACCATGTTTAAACTGGCTTATAGGCATCTGAGCAGAGAAGCTAGATCTAAATGTGAAATGTAAGTTTGAATAGGATCAGGAGTAAGGGAAACCAGAAGGAATGAGAGGGGAATTCAGGCCCAAGGAAGAGGGTCACAGAAGGAGTGAGGAGGAGAAGATAAATCATTTCAGGAATGCTAATTCTGCTGGATCATTCTGCCTACAGAATCCCCTTATTAATGCCATTTGATTTCATAGTTGAAGAAAGACTGGACTATCTGGAAGAATACCAGAGTTTAGCTACAAATTCTGAAACCATGGGCATTGAGGTCTTTGTCATCCCTGACGTGGGACTCTTTGCAGCTACTGCTAATCGGTACACTCCTCCAGGGTCAGCCATCTACAAATGGACGGATGAGAAATTTGTGGCATACCAAAATATCCCCACTTACCAAGCCCAGTCCTGGAAATTCTTTACTATCGGAAAAAAGGTAAATTGTAAGTTAATTTTCAGTATTACTGGATACTCCACTATTCCCATCAGCTTTTCTCTCTGGTCTTTTTCTGACACCTCCCTTACCAGTTCCTTAACTGGCAGTTAACCCCCCATTTGACAGTCAACTCCCAACTGAATTGGAACCTTAAGCCATTAAGAATCTACTGTCATCCAGACCGATCGGATTAAATTTACCTGATCCAGGCCTCACCTAATACATTTGTAAAATGATAATTCTCTCTCTCTCTCTCTCTCTCTCTCTCTCTCTCTCCTCTGTCATAACCTGTCCCCAAGAACTACTACTATGTAGGCTTGCAACACCATGACAAATCAAGGCACTTTGATAAAGGTCACAACACATTTCCCCCTTCAAACACAAATAAATATACAGATATAGATTGAAATGGATATAGATATAATTCCTCCATACTGGTGTTCTTATTTATCTAGAACAGGGATGGGGGGAACTCCTTACCATTTGGCCAGCAAGGGTAGGAATTCCTTTGATTGAGAAAGGTGTATTCCTAGCTACCCATCAGTTTCAACTCCCACTTGAGCTTTTCCTTCAGAACTCTGCAGTTTGAAGCATGGAGGGGGCTATGTTTGAAAGTGCACTCCTACCCACCCATTAGCTGATAAATGGTCAGCATGTGCCTTGATCAAGGCTTTCAAATGCGCCCCCCCCCGTGTTTCTTCAAACCATGATACTTCAAAGGGAAACATCACATGACATCAGTATGTCAGGTGTTGGGCAGGTGGGCAGCTCTGCCCACCTGTCAACTTTGGCCTGCCAGGGTGGAGAAAAGATCCAGCCCTCTGGCCAGAAAAAGTTCCCCACACTTGCTCTAGAAGAAGAGATTTGGAGCAGGCGGTTCTAGAAGACTTTAGCAGACCAAGAATCTCATACCAGAGATGTTTGGTGGCAAAGTGCAAGAGCTTTTCTAAGCTGACTTTCATTGCACTGCTGTGTCTTGCTCTATTGCTATTTATGAAATATGGCTTCTGTAGCGGTTTCACTATTTTATTGTAGGAAATTCTGAGAGCATTTTAAGGAGTGTGCCCAATAAATATTCCAAATAAAGTATGTGTGGTCTGGGGTGGGGTGGGGGGAAGGATAGCATATTTTCGTATTTTGAGAGTTTTTCCTCTCTGGAAAAGAACCTGTTGTGCTTACAGGCCTTCAGTGTAGGCCCCCCTCTGATACAATGCACCATTGACAACGTTCGTAGAACTGTTGGAAACTTCTGGAAAAGTCCTCTTTCCGTACTGCTTTCAGTTCTGCCATCACAGCAGCTTGGATGTATGAAATGTTGGAAAATCTGTGCCCTTTCAGTGCAGATTTCAGTTTTGGAAAAAGAAAGAAATCCGATGGGGCCAGACTGGGAAAATATGGAGGGTGGGACAACTCAGTAACCTTAGTAACGATTTCACGCAGAATATATGGATTGTTCTGTGCAAGAAGAGAGACTGAGCTGTTGTAGCTTCTTGTTTTTCAGATTTTCCTTGCAGTGGCAAATTTTGAAGCAAATGAAAGGGGTCAAGAGTTTTCTGTGATTTACAAGTGGAACTACAGAAAGGAGAAATTCACTGTGTACCAGAGGATCAACACATACAGTGCTCGAGACTGGGAGGCATTCGTCATTGATGGAGAGGCCTTCCTCGCAGTGGCTAATCATAGAAAAGGTATCTAGTTGCCAATGTACAGTGACACCAATTGGCATGTGCAAAATCCCTTCCCTTTGCCATTGGACAACCAGAACCACCTGGCGTGCACCTGCTTTCCTTACATATGTTCTGTTCCTCTTAACAGCTGTGTGGCATGCATCAAGTCAACAGGTGCAACTTTTGGCATGGAAATGCCGTGATGAGGGAAAAGCTGCCCTTGATTAATTTAATCTATCTAGTCTATGCCCTGCTTGCAAGACACAGAGGACAAGTACAGTGGATGCTGGGGTTGCAAACGTGATCCGTGCAGGATGCATGTTTGCAACCCACAGCATTCGCAACCCGCGTCTGTGTGTCTGTGCACGTGCGGGTTGCGATTTAGCGCTTCTGCGCGTGTGCAAAGCACGATTTAGTGCTTCTGTGCATGCGCAACCGCCAAAACCCAGAAGTAACCCATTCCAGTACTTCCGGGTTTCAGCGGTCCGTAACTCGAAAAAATGCAACCTGAAGCGGCTGTAACCCAAGGTATGACTGTATCTTAGATGACTTTCAAAGGGGATTAAATGAATGTGTATAGGGATAGGTCTGCCAGTCTCCACTAAATCACTGTTGCTCGGGGGAGAGCTACTGCATGGAGGCATCTGGTTGGCCACTGTGGAAAGCAGGATACTGGATTAGGTGGATCCTTGGTCTCATCCATCTAGGTTTGTGTTCTTAGGAGACTTCCACCAGAAGTGACTCTTCAACCAAGAGAGATACTGCAAGGGATCACTGAAGCTGCTGTCACTGTAGCTATTACAATCAGCAGTCCAACTGACTGCAGCCTTCCCTTGTGGTGCTAATCAAGAGTTTTTGTAGGGTCTATAACAGGGAAATAATGAGTTGCACTCCTCTTTCGCCCCCACCTGCCAGGGTTCAGAGGCTGCTGAGCAATTCACTGTGTCCTCTTTAAATTAATAATTCCTATTGCTAAAACCATTTTTAAACAGTGGGTGTCTGCTTCATTTTGCACCAGCTTTTTCATATTTGCATCTGTGCTATGTTTAGTATGTGGTTATACATATTTAGACCCCAGCAACAAACGGATGCTTTCTTTGTGTGTCAAGGCCTATGCAGTGTTAAGAGAGAGATTTTAAAAACCTGGATTTATGAAAGCAACCCTGGGGGTCCTCAATCCATAGTGAGATTGCAACATGGCAGGATGTCGTTGTCGTTGTCATTTATTTATTTTTAACCATTTCCCCCATGTTGTTTTCCTGCTGAAAATCATCCCCTTGTGGTTTCTGTCCCCCTGCCTAAAATTGCACAATAACGAATAGCAACTTTGTGAGGTATTTTCAGCTGGGAAATGGGTCCCCTGCTAGAGTGTGGGCCTTATCAGGTCCCCCACAAGGCCAGACTCTGGTGCTGTGCCTGAGAACAAACAACTGATTCTTAGTTTCCCACAAGCAGTATGCTAAACCTTGGATGAAAACGTGGCTGGTAGTTTAGATTTCAGGCATCTAGGTTAAAATTCTGCAACATTCCTCCAAACCATCAGAATGGTTTGTCACTTGGTATGGTTTGCACTTCACAAACTATGAGCCAAAAAGCCAAAGCCTGAACATAGCTAAACCACAGGTTTGGGTTTACCCAACGCATCAAGGCAACTAGAGCTTCATTTAACTCAGTACAGCAGCACAATTGGGAAGGAGCACAGAAACCACAATCACCTCTCAGAGGCTGCACACTCACATGATTGCCTTGGGCTTTAGCATGGCTTGCAAGCCTGGCCTCCAAACTACAGTGGTACCTCGGGTTACATACGCTTCAGGTTACATACACTTCAGGTTACAGGCTCCGCTAACCCAGAAATAGTACCTCAGGTTAAGAACTTTGCTTCAGGATGAGAACAGAAATTGTGCTCCGGCGGTGCAACGGCAGCGGGAGGCCCCATTAGCTAAAGTGGTGCTTCAGGTTAAGAACAATTTCAGGTTAAGAACGGACCTCCGGAACGAATTGAGTACTTAACCCGAGGTACCACTGTAAAGTAGACCCTCCTGGAAGCTTTTTGGGATCCAAAATCATTTGGAGTGCCCATGAAATGACCATATGCTGCCACCCAGTGGAGTCAGTTAACATAATCCATGGAAAGAACTGTTTTTCTAAAATGTAAAATGTCGGAAGAAAAAATAAAATGTATAGTTTCAGCCTTAATATAAAGTAAACAGGGACAATATGGAAGTAAATGCTATTAAATCAGTCCTAATTGTACTGGGCCCCTCACTTGCTTTTGCAAAAAGAAAAAGGGTGGTAGCGGTTATGATTAAAATCTAATGCTTAGCTGACCAAATTCTTTATTCCTCATTCATGTAATGCCTTACTCTCTTCCAAGTCCAGCCTTGCCATTAGGCAGGCCTCAGGCAGCTGATTCTATCCCATGCAAAAATTCCATTGTCTTTTGAAATCTTTTCAGGTGAATTGAATTATTAGCTCCCTTTTTGGTTCTTTATCTGGTCAAAAACTAGACAGTCATTTCCTCCAGCTTGACAACAACAACAACCCTCTCACTTGACTCTCCATTTCAGATAAAAACCTTGAGGTCAGTCCTTGACGTCTGACATTTTTTCTTCCTTAGGGAATAACCACAATATAGACAGTGTCATATACAGGTGGAACGCCAGGACAGGCCTCTTTGAAACCAACCAGACCATTCCTACCTCGGGAGCCTACGACTGGGAATTTTTCAGCATTGGGCCTTACTCCTTCCTCGTGGTGGCCAACACATTTAATGGAACATCCACCACAATCAACTCTCACATCTACATTTGGCTCAGTGGAGCCTTCCAGCTCTTCCAGTCAATATTGGTAAGATATTGAGAAGGAAAAACCAGTGTAATTGTTTGATTGCTTGGGCAACGTATTTTGCTCTGAACACCTCAGTGGATATACCCTATATAAGCATAGGGTAGGTGGGTGTGCTGATTTTTATACACAGTTCTGTATTCATGAAGCTGCACTGAATGCTGCCACTGCCACCAAAATGACATAGCCAAAGATTTCCCTTCCATTCATATATGTCAGTACTGAAGTCTGTTGCACACAGGTAATGAAAACTGTACATGCAGATGTGACTGCAGATCAGGGGGATGCAAGTATAGATGTGCATTGTGCAATCTATTGTCTGTATCCCCCTCATAGTGCAGGTTGTCTTGAGTCACCATATACCAACTTTTGTGTTACTTGTTTTAATGGGACTGCAAAATAAAAGTGTGGGGTCATCCTTCCTTGATTTATTTTTCCCTTAGTGCTGATCAGCAGCATCACTGAGTATGCTAATTGGTCATATTAGCATATGTTAATATGCACAGTTACAGCTGTGTGTGTTTTTAAGTTCTGTTGGAATCTGTAACATTAGAGATCAAGTTCATTGGGGGACTGGTAAATGGCAAATAAAATCATGCTTGAATTCAGCTCCTCCCCCTCCCCCTCCCCCTCCCCCGCAACCTGATGCCCTCCAGATGTTTTGGGCTGTAACTACCATAATGGCTGGAGCTGATAGGAACTGAAGTCTCCGACATTGAAAAGTTGGCATTTTTTTACTTCTTCAAATGTAATGGGTTTTTCTCTGTCCCATCCTGAGCTTGGCTAGCCATCTGCTGGGACTTATGAGCCACTCCAGTCAGCAGCTGTTGCCTGAATGAGTTTACTAAGCTGTTTGAAGGCAAAAAGAGCAGGTTGTCTAAGGCAGGCGATAAAGTAGCAAGATAGGGCTTGCTGCACATCCTGATGTCAGGGTGAGCTCACCCCCGGGCCACTTCAGTTCAGATGAAGGGAGTTGCTACTTCCCTGTTTCCCCACCTGCTGCCCGTAGTCTCAGGAATCACATGGCTCTCCTTCCTGGCTCCTGCTCCCTTTGGGCCTCCATGCTTCGTCATGCGCAATTCCTTCCCACAAGTCCCCCTGCTGCTGTGTTACTACCTTGGCACATCTCAGTCACCGTGGCAACCAGGCCAGCTTCCCAGCTGGAGATGGCAGCTGTGGTGGAGAGCATTCCAGTTGCCATGGCAATGTCACAGCTGTTCTTGGTCTTGCCATTCTGCAGTGCTCATCCCACTGGCCTGGAGAGAGACACTTTTGGCCTCACCTTCCTCTTTCCATGAGGCAATTGAGGTCACCACTGCTGAGCCTCACAAAAAAATGGCAGCGCTTGGGCCAGAGGCTCAGGCAAGTGGGGAGCAGCAAGATACAGGATCCTTGCCTGGAGCCAACAAAAATCTGGAGCTGGCCCTTGTTTTCCTTCATGGAACAATGCCTTAGAATGATTCCTTATGACGGAAAGCTATTGGAAAATGCTTCACTGGAATAAAAAATGCACATGGATTTTTCTGGCAAGCAAGCTGCCTCTGGGACTCTTAAATCTGCATCCATACAGCAGTTTATTCCATTTCCCCATTACCCTAATTGTTAATTTCTGCATTATATTTGAACTTCCACACAATGAAAAAGCCACTTCCAGGAACATAGAGCAAGTTGATAGATCGTTTCCGTGTTGTTTGCAAGCAGGGTTGTTGTTTTTTTCCTGGAAGCAAATTACATGGAGATGGGTGCTATACTTGCACTGTAGATTTCCAGAAGGGCTTGCTTTTAATGCCACGTGAAAGCTCAAATTAACAGTTAGGGAAATGGCATAAACTGCTGTGTGAATGCAGTCAAGTTCCAGTCTCAAGGAACTTTGAAGAATCTACATGGATTTTCAGCTTTGGCACAATATTTTCTGGCTACGTTCCTTCATAAATACATAGAAAACTGCTGTATACTGAGCCAGACCTTTGGTTCATTTAGCTCAGTGCTTTTAGCAGCAGCTCTCCAGGATTTCAGAGAGGAAGCTTTTCCCATTCTTACCTGAATCTGCCAGGGGTTGAGCCAGACACTTTCTTCAGGCAAAGCAGATGCTCTACCATTAAGCTACAGCCTTTGAAGTATTGCAATGGAGGAAAGACCATTGCCTCATTGAGACCACCCATAGGTCAGTGTAGATGTTCAGCAAAGGCAATCCTATTTCACGTGAGCTATGTTAGAAAATGGGTGGGTTGGCATGCATCATTTAACACCGCTCTGGAAATTGTGGTACTAGTTAAGAGCAGAGGACTGAGTTACATTTGTCCCTAGTAGGGCTGCTACTAAGATAATGTCCTAGTGCAAGGGAATGTCATGCATGAAATAAGAGAGCAGGAAGAAGCATTTGCCAGACATTCTGCTAGCAATATTTCCAATGGAACCCAGCTGTGCAGGAAGCAGAATGGAATGTGGTTTTGCATTCTTCATAATTGTGAACACCAGGGGGTTTCCAAGTAAAAACCAAGTGAGTGAACAGGCTGACATATCTGGACAGCTTTCTAAAATTGGGACCCACACCAGACCTTCCTTCTCATTGCTAACTAACTGTTAGGTCTGCTTCTGCAAGAGTTACGTGGCAACTCAAACCCTCTTGTACACCAGGCTGCAGGGGAGAAACGTCATTCTTAGAGCAGGAAGAAAGAAATGGTTTTTGAATGAGAGTGGCAGGGGAGGAGGGTAGCCCATTTTAATTTTGGTAGAATTTCCCTTTTTAAAAGGCGATATGAGCACTAATATGGAAAAGAAGAAAAGCATTCACCTTTAAAACACACACCCAAAAATGGGGGGGGGGGAGGGGACAAGGAAAAAATGCTTCCAAAATGGCTTGGGCATTTGGTGGATGGATTGGCGGTTGGAGTTTTCTTTTGTTTTCATGAGCAGAGGTCACAGGAACTGGGCAATGAGTGCCTGTGGCAGTATTGCAATCACCTTACACCAGGGATGAGTAGCCTTTGGCTCTTCATAGCTTCATGGCTGGGGCTGGTAGGAATTAGGAGTCCAGTTGGAAAGCTGCAGGTTCCCCATCCCAGGCTTACACACACTACCCTCAGCCTTTATTAAGAGAGAGAAGAATCAGATATGCAAGCAATTGTGGTTTGTCATTCAGTTACTGGCAAAATCAGTGTTCAAAGTCCAGCCTAAAAGGATGATGTCTGCACTGCTTGTCGCCAAAAGGTTATGACAGTGGTGTTAATAAAATTCTTACTGTATGTAGAAGCCCTTAATGCAGGAATGGGGAACCTTTTTCAGCCTAAGGGCCACATTCACTCATGGGTCAGCTTCTGGGGGCCACATGCCAGTGGTGGGTGTGGCCACAGGCAAAAAGTAGGTGGAGCAACAGTGTGGTTGTTGCCTTTGTGCAGTAGGCTACATTCAATCCATGTACATGAGATGTTCTACATACATCTCTCCATCCAGACACAATTCAAGGACATATTCTAGCAAGACAAAAACTCTCAAGGATGGGATGGAGTAAGGCCAGAGTGGGGCATGGCCTGGAGAGGGTGAACAGCCTAGATAGCACCTTGAGGCCTAGACAGAGTGGCCTACAGGGCTGAATGTGGCCCCCAAGCCTGAGGTTTCCCACCCCTGCTTTAATGGAAACTGATGTGCATGTGCTGAATGGCTTCCCTGAGGGAAAGTCGAGGTCTGGATTATTCTCCTCCATGTATTGTGTTGGATGCATTCTTCTGCAGTTGCTGCTCATTTTCTGAAAAGCTTTTATTCACGCCTTCTCTTTTGGTCTAGACTTTTGGTGCTGCTGACTGGGAAGTCTTCCAGATCCAAGACAGGGTCTTCCTCGCTCTGGCAAACAGCTATGACAGTACAATTGTTGCCCCAAACAACAGCTTTGCCATCAATTCTTCCATCTACGAGCTTAACATCACTGCACAGATGTTTGTCAAGTTCCAGGACATTCTTACCTACAGGTGCCTCCTTTATGTATTGCTGAAAACACCAGCTTTGTGTCATTTTGATAATAGAATGTGTTTTGGTCTGCCAGAATGTTTTGATTCTTTTTTAAAAAAATTGTAAGACTGCAGTCCAAAATGTGTTCTTAAATTGATCTAGGTGGTCGAAACGTATAATAGAAAGATGAAAACGCTCACTTCTCTTAAAATAGTCTGATTTTGGGAAATGATTTAAAAAATGTATTCTAAATAGTAAATGGAAAGAGGATGTTTTCCCAGGCAGTTATCCCGTTGTTGTAATCTCTTTTGTTTGGTTGGTTTCTGCTGCAGTGCTGTGGATTGGGAGTTCTTTTCAGTTGGAGAAGATAACTTTTTGGTGGTAGCAAATTCATTTGATGGTGTGACCTTTGCTGTAAACAGCATTATTTACAGGTAAGTAGGTGCACAACACCCTCAGTGTCATAGCTTGAGTCATACTTGATTATTTTCATAGTGAATGAAAGCGGAACTAGTAAAAGCACTAGTAAAAAGGGTAGGTAAAGGTAAAGGACCCCTGGATTGTTAAGTCCAGTCAAAGGCGACTATGGAGTTGCAGCGCTCATCTTGCTTTCAGGCTGAGGGAGCCGGCATTTGTCCACAGACAGTTTTCCAGGTCATGTGGCCAGCATGACTAAACCACTACTGCTGCACGGAGGACCATGACGAATGCCAGAGCACACAGAAATGCCTTCCTGCCGCAGCGGTACCTATTTATCTACTTGCACTGGCATGCTTTTGAACTGCTAGGTTGGCAGGAGCTGGGACAGAGCAATGGGAGCTTACCCTGTTGAGGGTTCAAACCGCTGACCTTCCAAGAGGCTCAGTGGTTTAGACCACAGCACCACCTTATGATGGTAACTAATATAGGAAGGAAAATCAATCTGATCTCAACCTGTGGGGCCGTGTTATTGTAAGGGTCTGGATGCAAATGGATATGCATATGTAAATACCATAGATCAAATATCACAGGCAGAATTTTCTTTTCACCTGCTTAGGTCACATAAAACAAAATGCACTCTTCCCTCACATTCTACTTGGAATAATTAAAGGGTATACATATGTGCACTAGCCCTCAATACATTGAAACACCAGATGCAGGAACTATCCCAGGAGCATGTCACTGGATACCACTGTTGATTAGTTAATATTTACCCTTTAAGTACAATTTCCCAGACTGCTGAGAACCCATGCTACCTGTCCGCAACACACTCTGCTACCTGTTACATATTTCAGAAGCTTTTCCAGGAGGATATAAAATACACCACCTCTATTAAGTCAGCTACTTTATGAAAGAAGGAAACTAGGTCAGTCTGGCATCATTTGTTCTCAATAAGACCATGTGAACTGTTAATGATCACTCGTTTGTTCTATTCAGTAACAGATATACTGGTTTTTTTATTGTTTCCTCCACTTGATATTAAAACCAAACCAATTAGCTCTACTTCCCTGGGTTTTATTCCTTCCATTAAAAAAAGGCATGGTGTTTGATCTTCTCCATTCCTCTGGGACTAGCCACACCAACCCAGTTTCCTTTTTGATCACACAACCAAAAAAGGAGAGCATAGCTGATGCATGTCCTCTGGGAGAAAGGATATGACTTGCAACAACTTGCTATGAAGACTGGCCTTGTGCATTGTATTGGAAACCTTAAGTGGAAGTGAATGGCCCTAAAATTATATCTGAATACTGTCAAGCAATAGCAGCCATCTACTATTGGATTCTGGACTTGATTGTGCAGTCCTGGAGAGGAGGGATATACAGTCAGGAGTGGGTGTGCACAGAGGGTGCTGCACATGCAATTCATTCCCTAATACAATTGTTAGGACTGTTTTTCTTCCCTTCTGCCCCTCCCACTCCCTCTCAGGAACCGGCAGTGAATCATGGTGTAGGAAAGTCAAAAGGCAATGCAGCTCCACTTGTGTAGCCCTGCTGGCTACCACGACTCAGTCTTTTACCCCCAATTTGTGCCCACAGTACATTTCCCTTCCTAAGTCAATAGCACTACCATGTGAGTCTCTGAAAGCCACATAACTTTGTACACTAGGCTACATGCAGAAGTCACCTCTGAAAGCCAGAGGTGAGGAGCTTTAGGCTTAGGGGCCAAAAATGGCCCTCTGAGCCTCTCTGTTTAACTCTTGGGGCCAGCTCACCCCTTCATCCCAGCCTATGCCTCCTCTCACGAAGCCACACCAGCTCACTGACTGTGCTCCACACACTTCTTAAGTGCTTTTGCCTGGCCAGGACATGTCATTGAATTGTGGCGATACCACTTGCTTACCTGAATGGTGGCTGGGGAGATGTGCTTTCTTTGTAAATCTACATATGATCCACTGTACAAAGGAAGAGACACACATCTGTTACACCACTCACATGTGTCCCCTAGAAGGGAATGTGGCGCCTGGGCGGAAAATAGTTTCCCACACTTGCTTTCAAGTGCTGCCTTGCGGCACAATGCCACAATGCCATATTCAAATATGATACAGTTATACTGGGTGTTAGGAGCGTGTCCGCTATCTATAAGGTAAGCTCTTTGAACTGGTGTTAAAGGAGCGCATTTCCTCACTAGGCCTTTTTCTGAATGGGAAAGCTGTTTGAAGGCAGTGGGGTAAAACGGATCCTGTGAGGTTGGTGATCATGAGCATTGAGTAACTCTTTTCTCTCTCTACTGTAGATGGCAAGGATATGAAGGCTTTGTAGCTGTTCACCATCTTCCAACGTTTGGCTGTAGGGACTGGGAAGCTTTCACCACTGCAGCTGGCTCTTACCTCATGTATTCAAGTGCAAAAGAACCACTATCCAGGGTGCTGAAGCTGAAAACCTTTTGATCTGGACAGGGGTGCTTTGATTTGCTGCAAACAAGTGGGCAAGTCCGGACTTGTGAGGAACTACTTTGGCTACTCAGGGCTAGGATCAGGAATGCTGTACCAAAGAGTCACTGCCATGAATGCCAGAGATGCCACAGGATAGATACCCAGGTTGCCTCTCTGGATTAGGCTGCTCAGGATTAGATTTCAAACCTGTTTTCCTGGAATGAGCTAGGAATATACATAACTTGGAGCTGGCCAGTGATATTAGTGAGTACAGTAACCTTGATTTCTCTCTCTCTCAGACATACCACACCATCCATGCAAGACAAACACATGCCCACTTCTGAACACCTTCCAGACCTAAGGAGCTGCTAATATAATCCACAACCTTGTGGGCAACAGAAACTAGAAGATGCCTTTAGCACATTATGGGCTACTGACCCCCAACTTAGCAATATGGAACAAATATAAGCATTTGGGTTCACTCCTTCCAGATTCCAGATGAATGCTTCCACTGCCATGTCACTTTATGGGAAGAGCTTCAGTGTGCACCATTTTGGCATATTCCAACCCGCTGTGAGCTCCTGTGGATATTGCTGGATCCCTGAGAAAGATCCTAGTAGAATGGAAAGAAGATTCCTTAGGATATGGATATGCTGTATGTAGCTTGAGAGCTTTGTGCTACAGCAAAGACTCAGCTGTTGTTTTTTCAAAGCTATTAAACCAGTTCAGGCAATTATTTATGGCTCTGGATTTTAGGAGTTCAAGGGAAAATATCTGGGCCTTGCTGAGAAAATCTGAAGCCCAATTACTCCCTTAATACAAAGTACTGCATTCACACCAGAGAAGATGCACAACCCATACTGGCTTGGGACGTCGTCATGCCAACAGTTGCACAGACCAGTGGGCTATGGTGAAAGCCCTGGCCTTACAAAGTGCCTCTGATCTGTACATTAGTCTTCCACATTTTCAGCATAACTACAAGGAACAGAAAGTCAGATGTATTCTTGTTATGTTTAGGCTTTATGAACAGCTATTGTGGATTTCACAAAATGGTGCTTATTGACATTTGGAAAGCCATTAGTACCTTGTCATGTGGATCTGTGACACTTCTCTAGTAAGCTCTACTCCATTTTCATTGGTGCTTTCTCAGTCTTTGCTTACATGTTAGCCTGTGAATAATCCCCCAAAATATAACTAATTCTTGTTATTGCAAAGGATTTCAAATCATTCTCTATAAATGATATGTTTATATTGTATGAATTGCTACTATTGACAATAGCAGTTCTTATAGGGAGGTGGAATTATTATTTATTATCCAAAGAATATTTGCAATTTTGAAAGTAGCACCCAATAAAATTGACAGAGTGACTTTGATAACCTCAGGGGTTATTTTTTGTTAGCACTGTAGACCCAAACACCCATCTTAGCTGAAATAAGTGAACAAATGCAGTTCCAGTTGCCATAACACTCTAGGTCCACATTACCTGGCTACCAGACTTACCTAAGTCAGGTTCAGCTTTGTCTGCAAAAACACACTGAAGTAACAAAACATAAAAGATGACTGTTGATTTTTACTACTACTTTGCATAATGCACAATTAATTTATGGAATTCACTGCCCCAGATTGTGGCTTTGGCCACTAGCATAGGTAAATCTCAAAGGGGATTAGAGATGAGAACATTTTACAGGGTCTGGAATGTGCTTATAAAGCAGCCTACAAGGTGCAAGGATGAGTGAAGCAATCCCATTCCAAAGCATCCTATGCAATCACAACTCCTAGTGAGACGTTCTTGACCACTTATGTCAACTAATCCACTTATGTTAACTAATCTTATAATTTATATAGTTTAATTTTATAGATAGGTTTAACTAATTTTAGCTCAGGCTAAAACTAAAAAATAAAATGGTTGTGTTCCTTACCAAGCCCAGGAGGGGGCAATGAAGGAGAATGTTCCAAAGGATGCTGTTAACAGTATGAAGGGGACTAAGCCAATTAGTGGGGTTTTTTAGTAATGGCATTTTCTAGGTAGGTCTTTTGGGCAATATAACCCTCATGCAGGAAATATGTGGGGTGTGTGAAGCAGTCTGAGGAAATGTTTGCCCTGTTCCTCCCATACCAGGCACAACAAACAGCAGCAAGCCTGACTTTACTGTACTAGTAAGCGTACACTTAACCAGCAACAATGTAAGACTATTTTATCTGTCTAAAACAGGGAGCCTACATTCTGCACTCCAGATGTTGCTATGTTCCAGCTTCTCTAACCCTCAGCCATCATGGCCAGGGATGATGGCAGCTGTAGTCCAACACATCTGGATGGCACACCACTGGCTACTCTGGACATACACCAATATTCCAGCTGGGAGTAGCTGTCTAGGGTCTCATGGAAGTTTTTCTCACCATCAGCTGTTACCTGATTCTTTTAACCTGAGGTGGCAGAGATTTAATCTTGGATCTTCTGCATTCAGAGCAGGGGCTGTTCTCGGTGAGTTGTGATCTCTAAAGTCAGTCAGAAAGCTGCTCCTGGTTCTCTGACCTAGATGATGTCACCTGTTTGTTACTTTCACATTTTGACAGTTCCTTTGAGGTGAGGGAATCTTAAGACAGTGCCAAGCTTTTTTGAAAAGGCAATGTGTGAAGAAGTCCAAACATTTCGGCTAAACAGTGCTGTGGGTAGCTGTTGCCTAGGTAACACACACACACACACACCAGGCACAAATAATGAGCAAAACCCTCCCAGCAAAACTTGCTAATTATTCCTTTTCGGTTATAACCAAGTCCTACATTCATCTGCTTGAAATAAGATGAATGGTATCTTTATGGGCTGGCTTCCTGCCCCTGGACCCACAGAGTGGAATTGTTGCTGAAAAGATACTTGATTTAGGCTTGATAACACCTGATTTAAGCTTCAGCATAATGTGTACGACTGTTTTCCAGACAATAAAGACACACACAACATACCAGATTTTATCCATTGTGCTTGCATTAGCTCTGATCCAGCATCAACAGCATAATATGTCATCCTTATGTATAATGGATGCAGGTAATCATCTTGTCAGGGAAAGGATATCACTTTTTTAAAGGATATACAACTTCTTTAAAAATGTGCAGTAGGAGTGCTCCAGCACTGTATCTGCGGGCAGGGGTGGGTGGGGTAGTCACACTCGACAAGAAAATTACCGTATTTTTCCGTGTATAAGACTAGGGTGGTTTTTTTACCACAAAATTAGGTTTAAAATTGGGGCTCATCTTTTACATGGGTAGTGCTGAGGGGTGTTTTCTTAATTTGGAGTCCCCCAAAATAGGGGGTGTCTTATATACAGAAAAATACAGTAAATACAGTCATACCTCGGATTGCGAACGTGATCTATACGGGAGGCACGTTAGCAACCTACAGCACCACGTCTGTGCCCGTGAGTGACGCGATTCGGCACTTCTGTGCATGCGCGTGACGTCATTTTGTGCTGCTGTGCATGTGCGAGCACTGAAACCTGGAAGTAACCCGTTCCAGTACTAACGGGTTCGGCGCGGTCTGTAACCCGAAAACGCACAACCCACAGTGTTCGCAACCTGAGGTATGACTGTAGACAAATAAAATCCAGTAAAATATATCCACTCCATTCTTCAGCTTGGCTATGACAAACTGTCAATTGGCTTCTCCGTTCCCAGAACACTCTCTTAACAGCCACTCCACTTGGTCATTAAACATTAGTATAAATTCTGAAAGAACTGGTGCCTCAAAGTGCTTAATTTGCTGTTTCATGCCCATCCCCTTTTTCAAATGTACCCTATAGGCAGGGACTGTATTGTTTTTCAATCTTTCTGAAGTATCTAAAAATCTTTATAGGCAGCAGCAGTAGCAGTGCTCCTGAAACTGAAGAGCAAATGGTTAGGTGAGGGAATCTTAGACAGTGCCAACCTTTTTTGAAAAAGCAATGTGTGAAGAAGTCCAAACATTCCTTTTTAAAGTAGCACAGGATGAGCGCTCCACTATGGTGGCAATGGAACCCAAAGAGCACACAGCCTCCCAATATAAAGTTCACAAAGCAGGCATTTGTGTAATGCATCATGAGTGATGTCACAGGCACAAGTTGTCTGTGATACACAACTGCACACTACAAGGACATCCCAGTAGCAATGTGTGTGCTAACAGAAGGATGATTTGTGTTCCGCCAGTAATGTAACATAGCAGTTCTGAGTGTTGGGCTGAGAGATATCCCTGCAACCCAACCTTGAGGCAGTCATGGGCACAACAGCTGAATAGCAAATGTGCATAAAGGGATAATCAGAAAAAGGCCCTAAAATCCTGTTCTTTTGGCACTGTGTTATCCCTCTTTTTTATTTTGGCTGTTAATTGCCAGAGTACTATTAAATTGGATCGTGTGTACTGTAGAAACAGAGTCTCAACAAACATGCATGTAGCTATACCCATTTTTCTAAAAAGGCTACTGGAGCTTTGAATACTGCAGCGGCTGAGATTATTTTAACAGTTTGAGGAACCACTTGAAATTTTATTTCCTTACTGTTTATTGTTTCAGCAAATGAGCTGCGTTGCCTAGGAATTTTTGTCAGCTGGAAAGACATGTTGAGTGTAGCAACTTGCCACTGCCATGTGCCCCCTAATTTTTGTTTAGGTTACATATAATCCATACCCTACTTTTCCGCCTTACTAAATACCAGTACCAGCTACATCTTAGGACCAACCTTGAGGAAGGGGGGTGGGTTTGCGATATGAGAAAGAGGCATATTTAGAAATAAGCATTTTCGGTCACGTGCTTCCTTCCTCCCTTTCTGTGGAAGAAGCCTGCTCAGGCTCGTTCGTTACATAATATATGCTTAAAATTGTCCTCTCTGATTATTTTCAATGTTCACCTTAATAGTGGTCACCATGAAAATAGGTTAGTAACCTAACAGAGAGTGAAGAGGTGCAGACTCCAAATGCCATGTAATACGTAAGCCCAAAGGAAGCACATACCCTCTTCAGCTTTGCAACACAAGCACGCTTACATCAAACATAATTCCTGCTCATGTACATGAATCTATGCGTGTGCAGGCTTGCACAATTTACTGATTTGAGAGAAAGGACTTTGTGTGGTTCCAAAAACTCCTGAGAGTGTGTGTTTGCAGTGTCCCAAAGAATCAAGTAAAGGTCAACCATGTACATACTTCCCATTGAAATCAAAAGCATTTTTGGAGCCACCAAGTTCTAGACACTGCAGGGCTTTGGGGTCTCTCCCACAGAATCAAATCCTGATTGTAAACATCTCACATCAACCGTCCATTGTCCTAAAGTTCTCCTAGAAAGCAGATCTCCTTATCTCTAGTTTCTGCTGGAATCCTTCTGCTGGTAATATGGCACAGAACATGAGAACCTTGGCTTGGACACTCTTCCTATATTTATATAACAACAAGTTTTCATTTTCTATTAAACTGTTGGTTTGTTTTTGTTAAAAAAAAAGTTGTTGCAGAACTAGTTGGACATAAATGTCCCAAGTCCCTCCCAACGTTCTTTCCTACATAGAAAACTGGAAGCCAAGGATCAACATTCCTGGCTACAGGATAGTGCTGATGGTCTCTTTAGGGACCCTTGTGCTAGGCAGGGATTTCAGATATTCCAGGTGCTTCTTTGTGTCCTCTTGGTTGTGCCGAACATAGTACACCACATAGCTGATGACTAAAGTAAACCAGCTGAACATGGTAACGAACATGGCGACATCCGTGGTTTTCTGGTGCATGTTGCAAAAGTTGATGCCCGAATCGAGGATATGGAGCAGGGGTTTCCCAGCGTACTCCTCTTGCACAGATGTCTGGCAGGTGATCTCGTTGACTGAATCGGGGTCTAGTTTCACTTCCCACAAGACTTCCTGCAGAGTACATTCACAGTGCCAGGGGTTATTGGACAGGCGGATCATGGCATTTAAGTTGACCAGAGCTTCCTTTGGGATCCTCTGGATGTGGTTGCCAGAGAGGTCAAGCAGCCGCAGGCCATCGGCAACCCCTTTGAACGCTGCAGAATCAATCTTCTCAATGGCATTTTTGGAGAGGTCTATCTCCTGCAAGTGGGCGAGGTGCCTGAATGTGCTGTTAGGGACAGAGGTGATCTTATTGGCATCCAGTTTCAAAAACATGGTGTCCTTGGGAATATCTTTTGGAATTTCATCTAGGTTGCTAGCACTGCACAGAACAGCTGTGGCTCCCGAGTAGTTGGTGCACTGGCACTGGTCTGGGCAGGAGGTACAACAACCGGAAGGGGCGCAGAAGAGGAGGCAGAAGAGGGCTTGAGACCAGAACAACAGTGCAGGCCGAGATGCTTCAGCTGCTAGAAACATGCTGGTCATCCAATCAGGAGTGTGCAGTCCTGCATGGCTGCAAAGGCAAAGGCAAGGCTCTCTCAAAATCTTTTAAACTAAGAATTCCTACCATCACACAGCTATCTGCAGAGACACAGGTCCAGCCCAGCCATCTGCTCCTCATTCATTCCTCTTGTCTTCCAGAGGTGGGTAAGCAACCCAAATCAGTGCCGGATTAAACCCTGTGGAGGCCCCTAGACAGTCAAAATCTTGGGGGAGGGGAGGCCCTCACATTGAACTAAGAAAGCTTGATTGTAATTTTCTTTCAACATCAAATCAATATTATTTTGGCCCATTGTTGTAGGGCCCATAAGATGGTGCTTACTCTGCCTATTTGGTAATCTGGCACTGATCACCACAGGGAAGACAATATGAATAGGTTTTTCTAGGATTTGTGATTCTCTGGTTCAGTCTAAGACAGCCGACCAAGCACCTGCTGTCCTACAAAGTTTGAGGACATGTTACAAATGCATGTTACGAAGGCCTGACAGCCAGCCAGCCTTCCTTCCTTTGCTGGAACCATGGACATGGGCGGGGAGGACACAAACAAATGACGGCAGAAGTTAGCCCATATGGCCTTGGCAAATACATGCTCCCAAAGCCACATTGGCTGAGATTAGTACAAACACAGGTCTGGCACCAACAGTGGAAGCAGGAGGCAGGGTGCTTAACTGGTTTTGGATCACAGCTGAAGAGGACTTTAAAGATAATCCAAATATTGGTGTTCTTCCATTTAGAAAGGGCAGGGGACACGTGAATAAATCCTGTTTTACATTTGAATTACATTTTACTGGCGACAATGCAATGTGTTCTGACATTTGTATTGCACTGTCCATTGTAATGTTTTTTTATGTGAGGAATTTTCTGTGTGGCAGTTAGTTTAACTGTCGCTCGGGGCCTTAACTGACACCTATGAAGAAAGGTTGGTATTAGAATTCCCAGTATGCAAATAAAGAATTGAATGTATGCACATTTTGATTGGTGGGTGCAGGTTTAGAACTTTCAGTTAAACAGTGTGATTGGCTGGGACTGGAATGGAAGGGCCAGAAGAAGCGCATATAAGGTCGGCTGCTGGTCAGTGGTTAGTTAGTTGGGTTGAGACGGCTGGAGGTGCATGGTGTCTGTGGAGTCAGCCAAAAGGAAGAGACAAAACCAGATGAAGAGGATTGGATAAGAGGAAGGAAGACCTGAGAGGCAGGTAGAGCGGCTTGGTGGATGAAGGACAGTGGAATCATTTGGCTTAGGCTGAATAGAAAAGGGGAGAACCTGCCTGCAACACTGAAGGGAGAAGGGAGAAGCAGCTTGAAATGCTGGACTCTGGTGACTGGCAGGAGTAGTGAGGGAAGATTCTGACGGCAGTACAGCAAGACAAACCAGTACTTACACAGGTCAGAAAAAAGGATTGGAAAAAGTCTTCCACTACAGTGTTGGTGGGGATTAACTTGGGTGGAGAGAACAGAAGGGCAATTTGGCAAAAGATTTTTATAGGGTAACTAACTGATTCCTTAAAGCTGTCTCCGTTTAACATTATAGTTGGATATAAGCTGTTGATATTTAAACTGACAGTAACAATACTACGGTATACTACGGTAATATTTTAAAGTAACCAGCTAAGCTTGTGCACCTTATAATCTTGTAGGTCATAAAGGTAAAGTACCTTCGTTAAATGTAATATCCGTATATGACTAGCTTTGTACCATGCCTATCCCCCAACCTTACTGGGTTACTGGTAAGTTAAGGGTTCAGACAAAGTAAGCGAGACTGAATGAGCAACAATGGAATGAGAGATGGGTTTTGTTATTATAGATTAAGTAAGGAAATGCCCTGCCCTCCTTTCCTCCACAGGTGGCAAGAAGGAAATGGGCCTTCTCCCCTGTTATCAGAGAGGTATTAACAACAACATGCTTCTGTCACATCCATTTAATCAAAGGTTTTCCCAATAATTAATGCTAGATTCTGCAATCATATATTTTTCTGATATTTGTATTTTTCAAAATCGTTTTAATGTATGCAGGAGCAACCAGTGCTGTGGTGCCAGTCACCCTCTGAGCAGCAGCAACACTGCCAAGTGTGGCGGCAGGGGGGCAGTGTTTCAACCTTACCACTGTCTTGTCCCATTCAGGTAAGTGACAGCATCACCCCACCCATTCCTGAACATATTTTACATTGTGAACTGCTTTGGCATTTTCTTAATAATAGGAAGCGATATAAAAGTACTTTAAAATACATTAAAATAAATAAAATGTGTAACCTCTGCAGAGGGAAAAGCAGCTGTGGAGGGCAATGTGGAGTGGAGAAGTGATGAGTCGGAAAGGGGTTAGGCACTCCCTTAACCCCTACCACACCT
The DNA here is from genome assembly GCF_964270895.1 of Podarcis filfolensis. Classification (NCBI taxonomy): domain Eukaryota; kingdom Metazoa; phylum Chordata; class Lepidosauria; order Squamata; family Lacertidae; genus Podarcis; species Podarcis filfolensis. The sequence continues at coordinate 37,762,730 of NC_139608.1, read as the reverse complement.
CTACTTTAAAAAGCGTACCCTTCAGAAGTATTTTTTCCTCAATGAAACCAGGTCTATCGGGTTCGTCACATGCATTTGTGCATAACACTCAAATATTTATTTGAATCATGTTCAGAATATATTACCAACTTCGTATGGCTGTTGATAAAATGACCCCAATTTTTTAAAAAATCAAGACACTGAAAACTGCATAACTGATGGCCATTATTGTTGCTGTTGCATTTATCAATCCATGCCTCAACCTACGCTACTCATAGCCCATTCTACACCACAAATTTGTATCAGTTTTATACAAGCTTAACTATGATGGATGGGAACCCTAGTCTGGGGAAGGGTACTTACAATTCTATGACATCTCTAAACCTTCACTCATAGAACTACAATCCCCAGAGTTCCCTGAGGAAAGGAAATGACTAGGACTGCTACACTACAGCTTAAGTCTGTAGTATAAATATGCCCTGCTAGTGGCCAGCTGGGAGCTAGAAAATTGAAGTTATTTTGCATTTGAACATCAGGGCATTATAGGGTGTTGATGACCAGCTGTATGTATCCTGTTATGGATCTCAGTCTTTGACTGTAGTGATGATGACGATGGTGATGATGATAGAGGAGAAATCCCCTCTATCTCCGGGAGAATCCCGCTGCTTCCCCCCTCCCTTGTCCTACCTAGGACCGTTTTCAGCGGCGGCGTTCCTTTCCCTTTAATAGATGCGTCGTCGAGGGAATTCTGACAGGCGCAGCTTTTCCAAGCTGGGCAAGCGCCGTGACATGACAAGAGGCATCTGCTGCTTTCCCCACAACTATTAAAGGTACATGAGTCATAACGCCCAGAGGTTTGGCCATCCCTGCTGTAAGCCCAGCAGGGAAAGAGGCTGATCTCGCCTTTCCCTCCAGGCGATGTGAATATGACACTAAAGATCTCGCTGCAGCATCCGCCCACACGGCGCTTCTCAGACTTCCGAGCACGATGCCCGCAGTGCAAAAGCAGCCCGGATCTCGGAATCCCGCTTTGCAGGGCTCCGAGAGCCTCGCCAACAGTGCTTTAACTTAGATCGCTATGGATCCCATCCATCCTGCAGTTCCGTCCCCGTTAAAATTACAGGCTGGCCCTCCCCGGCGCACCCCTCCCTCCCTTGCACAACCTGAGGATGGCGTGCAGGCGCGTTACCTGAGCTGAGGTCACTGGAGCCCACCGGACGCGACTGTGCCAAGTTTCTCCCGCGCCACCAGCGCAGCGCCGCTCTCCTGGCCACGCCCTTAGTCGAGGGGGCGGGCGCAGCCCGAGGCGGCGGCGGCACCGCGGCGAGGACTTGCAGCCCGCTTGCGCGCAGGACTTGTTGCTGCCATCCTCTCGCCTTCCTCCCAGTCGCACACAAAGCCGTTCATGGGGGCTGCCGGCTGTAATTGGATAGCGCCTGCTTGTCACCGACAGCCTGGAGGGGGGCATCCTTGGATTTTTTAAAGGGGCAGCTGCTGCTCAGGCAGAAGGGAGTCTCGCCTTGCCTCGCGCTCACAGCCATATTGCGCTTTTACGCATTTGGAAAGCAGATCCGGGGAGGCCAGAGAAAGCCGCCAGTCCTTGTTGCGTCTGCTGTCGAGCCGCCGGCTTGGGTCTCGCTCCGAACGCCGCTTTTATTATCTACTAAAATGCCATCTGTGAAGTTGCATTTCAGTCCTCGTGTTGAGAAACGGTGGCATGGGATGGGGATCTCGCGTCTGCGCGCACGTGGCACATGCATACCCGACATGTGTTTGCAGGCGCGCCTCCCGACACCAGGGAAAGGTCCACGACAAACGCCATAGGGCGTGAGTCCCGTTTGTCTGGCCCAAAGACTTAAAAGGCCGTACAGTAATTTATAGGCACTTACTACCATTCTACCGTAATAGAACTTTGGTTGCAAGTCCGCGGCGGGAAGGGATCCGCACACGTGTGTTGGGATGTGTAGGGAATTTTGAGAGGGAAAAACCTTTATGGAAACTGTCTGGCGCCTGAGGCCTGGAAGGACTTCTCATTCTGTATACTGCAGTTAAGCCTTTTTAGATGGGCTGAGAGATGTCAGTGTGGTCAGTAGGCTCCTGTTCAAAGGCCCTTTGCTGTATTGCCACATTACACAATATTTCTGGATCTCACTTAAAAATATGCAGTGTGCAGTATACCAGACCAGTTGTCATTTTCAAAACTGCACTATTTGAAAGCTGTAGATTTGATTCAGTATCAAAATTGTATTTGTATACTGCTTTTGTTTGTCCATTTTCAACATTGCAACACTACCGAACTATTCACTGGTCACAGGTGTTAAATTGTTGTTGCCTAAAATCTACAAGGGAGGAGAGCACTTTGGCACTCTGGTCATACTTTTGAGCTTCCCATAGGCAACTTGTTGGCTTTCGTGAGGCCAGGATGTTGTATTAGATAGGCCTTCAGAGTGCTTTTTGCAATAGTCTTCGTATGTTCACACACTTAAACCCATCTTATGGCATAGGTGTAACCAGGATTTATGGGGGGGTGGGCAGAACACACATGTCTTGTTCCAGAACTGAGCTACCTGCAACACAATTGGTCAGTTCATAAAAGCCATGCGTATCACTTATCACTAGAATGCACATCATCATCCAAGTGACCTCCGCAAGCATTTCAATTTCAAATATTCTGATTAAAATACAGTGGTACCTCGGGTTAAGTACTTAAGGTGTAATTTTAGGCTGAATGCACTTACCCATTCCTGTGCACAAGTGTTTCTGCTGTAGAGTGACCTCTTCTCCCAACTGCCACCTTAAAGGACATGCATACATAGCTCCAAACTGAAAGCTGGCGGTTTTTCACGCACCTGTTTGTCTTGTAGTTTTCAACCACTTGGTTTATTTCAAATTTGTTTAAAACTTTAAAGTTGGTAAGCACTTTACTATTAAAAAAGCACTTTAAGATGGGAGGAATGGCTTTGTTATTTGCATGAGGTCGGTCAGTAGTAATAAATCAGCATGTGCAAATAAGGCTTTTATTGAAAACCAAAACAGGATTACTCTGAGCTTGATGTGGGGTATACTATGGAGGGGGACATGCACAGTAGGTTATCTGAATCCTCCAGATGTGTGTCCATAGTGATCTCACTGCTAAAATTATATCATTTGGTCACAACATATTCACGTTTCATATTCTCTGGGACCAGCCCATCAATACAATTCTATTAAAAACATGTCTTCAAGTTCTGTCTCTTTCATGAACCTTCCCAGATTTGTCTCAGGCTTTTAGAATATTTCTACATAAAACAAGAAATCTCCAAATGAATGGGAGATCAAACTACTTTGCAACAGATTAACAGAGAGAGTAAAGCTATTGAGGAAAAACTAGCTGACAGTGTATTATACAATCTTCCCACCTATAAATAAAAAGCAGCAGCATTAATGGAATCTCTGGCATGGATATATCAACACTTGGCGAAAGCACAGCTTTTTATTAAGCAGCAGCAGACCAATGTGAGGCATAAGCATAGAATCCATTAACATTAGCACCATTGGACTAACATGAAATATCAAGATGCCCCAATATTAAGGTGAGTATGAGGAAGAATGTGAAGTAGGAGCACTACAGTCCAAAGAAAATTCAGAAGCAAAAACATTTCAGTAATGGCATTTGAAGCAGTTTCTTCTAATTAATTTTACACATAATGGATTAGTGGTATCTTACAAAGAAGGATTAGACCAGCACCATTTGGAATTGTGAAAATGCTCATGGGAATACTCTTTGTAAAATGTTGTTTCTGTGTAATGAGTACTTGTGAGCAGGGACCATCTAGTCACTTATGCATTGCCAAAAGAGAGGGCAAACAAAAAGGATTTGTCTGTGCAAATTACCTCCATTGAAACAAATGAGGTTTGTAGTGTTGTTGAAAAAGAATTCAGAGTGTATCAGAACACTAATAGAACAGATTACTGGGAATTAGTATCTCTGGCCATAGTTCACTGTGTAGTAATGTTTCAAGTAACTTTTACATGATTTAAATTACACAAATGGAAATTTATTGAATGCGTAACACAAGCTAAGCTTATGATATTTGGGGAACATTTTCCTTTTTTTACCTGAGGCTAAATCCAGAGTTTACTATTACAGCAAGAAATTGTTACTAATATTAATTACCATGCTGTGGCATAGATTGTGGTCACATTCTTTCAGTAACTCTTCAAGCTAAGGTTGCCATATTTCAAAATGTGAAAATCCAAACACAAAAGTTCCGACATGGGTTGCCATATGTCCAGGTTGTCCCAGACATTTCAGTGCTTTCTGCCCAGTTTCCAACTACCATATTCCAGAATTCCAGACACATGGCAACCCTACTTCAAGCAAACTATTTAATTTAGGCTTTGAACTCAAATAAATTGACTTTACGTTGAACTCACATTGACTTCACTTGCACCAGTCTTTTAGATCTGGGGCATCATGGTGCCATCTTGTTGGACTACAGTTCTCATTGTTCCTGACTACTGGCCATACTGGCTAAGGCTGGTGGGACCTGGAGTCTGGCAACTTCTAGAGGGCACCACATTCACTAATCCTTACTAGGTAAGGCCCAACAGCTTCTAGCATGAAAACATAGAAATGGTAAGTTGCTGCAGTTTTGTACGTTATTGTTTTTAAAGCTGAGAGCCTGGGCCTCTCGAAGCACAGTCAATTTGCCCCATAAATAAGGCAGAATAAGACTGAATATATTCCTGAAAATATGGAGCACTAAAAAGAGGAGTGTATTAAATGCAAGAGAACTGTAAGCAATGCAGACAAAGCTGTGTGCATCCAAATGGCAGTACAGGATCCATCAAAGAAAACATGGAGCTTTGTGCCTTTTTAGCACCCTGGCTAAAGGCCTATACTTAGAGGTAAGTTTTATTATAGTGGCTATTAACTAAAACAGAAACAGTTATGTTCAGAGATGATGCATCTGATTGCCAGATGCTGGAACCAAATATCTGGGAAACTATCTTCATCTTGCACTTTTTATTGGAAATCAACTGTTGGATTATTTGGACCTTGGTTTGATCCAGGTAGGGCATTTTAGATTCTTATGGATGACTGTGACATGACCCAAGAGAGCATGGAGAAAAGTAATTTGATTCAAAGACTGCACTCAGATTCAGCACAAGAATCAACACACTATCAGCTAGATGGCAAAACGGTGAACACAGAATCAGAAAATGGGAAAACAGTTAAGAAAATTCAAATGATGTGGGTGCCTTGAATGAACAAACTAAGTTTTAATTATGTCAACATCTGATGCAATTTAGCTATCAGCCTACTTGAAAATTGAGAAGACAATTAGTTTTATGTTGCAGTAGAACAGGGGTGAGGAAACTTATTTCAGCCCAAGAGGCAGATCTGAATTTGGCCAGCCTTTTAGGGGCCACATTCCTGTGGTGGGTGGGGCAAAATAAAAGCTACCAAAAAGGAAACACATGTACAGTATCTCCATTCCCTACCATTGTCAGAAATATACATGTATCAGACATGAAGGCATACGGTTCTCACTCACTTCCCTCAACACTCTCTTATCCACCCTCACTCTATTGCTGCGGTGGGTGGAAATGCTGCCTTTTACTTTTAAGCACACAATTTATCTCTGTGCACTGTGGAACTTAGCACTAAAATTGGAGATAAGCCCTTAAGGAGCAGGCAGAGGGATCTCTTATCTCCATAAAATGACATGGGGTGATTGGCAGGTGGGCAGGGCTCACTGGGACAGGCTTGGTGGGCTGGATTGTGGGATATGGTGGGCTATATTTGCCCCAAGGTTCAGAGATTTCCCATTACTGGAGTGAAAGCTCCTGTAATTTCAGTTGAAAAGAGCCTGGAGACTTTATAAAACTTTACCCTGCAGGGCCTAGGATCAACAGTGTAGAAAGCCCATGTGATGTCATGGTTAGTGTGTTGGACTAGGACCTGGGAGACCAAGGTTCAAATCCCCACACAGCCATGAAGCTTACCGGGTGACCTTGGACCAGTCACTGTCTCTCCACATAACCTACTTCACAGAAAAGTGACCTTGGACCAGTCACTGTCTCTCCACTAATAATAATAATTTATTATTTATACCCCGCCCATCTGGCTGGGCTTCCCCTCACATAACCTACCTCACAGAAAAGGAGAGGGAAGAGCCATTTGCACCAACTTAAGCTCCTTGAAGGAAAAGGTAGTATATAAATGTAAAACAGTAAGAAGCCTTGTGCAGAGGTTCCTTCTGCCTTGACATATCTCCACAGCAAAGAACGGATTTGGTTATACTTTTAAAAAAAACCCAGTGTCAGAATGAATTTCCAGCCTCAACTTGGCCAGAACTGCATTGATGAAAGCAAAGCAATAGGTAGCAGTGGAAGAGCCGCCTTCTCTTAACCTTGGCAACCACTAATGCCTGGTTCAGAGATGCTTCTTCAGCTCAGTATGCCAAAGACTTATCACGGAACAACATCAGACTTGTGAATTGATCTACTGAAAGCTGATGGTCTTCTGCTTGTGACAAATTCCTAGCTCCAGAGTCTTTGGGAAATGGCTTGTATGCTGGACACAGGACTACTTTTTCCAAAGGCAGCATTGATGAGAGGACATGCATCTTGAAGGCAGTGCAGCCGGCCTCTTTCCATTACCTAACCAGTGATCCTAACCAGAATCAGGCCCCACTGCACTGCCTACTTTGCAGATTTAGAATGCCATCCTGAGCGCTAGGATTATCTGTATCGGTTGCAAGATACATTGTTAGCCAATGGAACAGCTGAAAAGGAAATCCAGTGCCCCAGCAGCCCTGCTCCAGGAAGAACAACAAAAGAATGCTCTGCCCCTTTTCCTTCTATGGGCAAATACTGTTATTCAAGGGCCAAGATTACATTGCTTTCTACAGTCATTTTGTGAGGGTCAGCTAAAGTGTTATTCTGCACACAGGAAAAAGAAAATGCACAAAGAAAATCACCAGAGGGAAAGATGTCAGTCAGGTTTTGCTGCATTTTTAAAGAGCTGAGAGAGAAATGAGAGGAAGACTAAGGGTGATGGTCCTGTGTCCTCAGTAGTATGCCCCCAGGAGGACACATGCTTTCTGCAGGAGTTCTTTGTGGTTCACATAAAGCGGGATTCTCTTATCCACAACCTGCCACCGGACGGTCGCCTCCAGATCACAGCCCTGGAGAAACTGCAGAAAGAAACCCCAAAAGGAATATAGGTTACTGTCAGCTTCCTATCAGCCTCTCGCAAGCCACAGTTACAGTCCAAGTGATATGGATAGATTCTCTCAGAACCATCAATACATCTACTAACAGGGGTTTACCGAGTATTAAAAGAACCTGTGGGAAATAGTCAAAACAGGCACTCTTGGGGCCTGCTCCACTTCTTTCTACTTTCTACTTTGTGCTATATATAGCACTGTGCCTGCATCTGATTACACCAAGGTGTGCTGAATATTCCTGATTACAGCCCTCAGGAACTGCAATGCAATATTTTAATTACAGAGTAGTATTAGGTAATTATCTCTCACACACACTCAGACGCATACATGCACACACAGAGAACCACCTCTCCAATATCTGCCCATTCATTTCTTTTTCTATGCCCTCAGCATCGTCTTTCTTAAGCTTCCCAAATATTTTCACTTGGCACCATGCCCATTCTGATGCTTAAGATTCAAGGAGCTGCCCTTCCTCCCTCTTCTTACACAGCAAGATTTCATGCCATGGTTTCTGCAAAACCTGTGGCTTTCATCCCACTACCTCTAGAGGAGAATTTTGTGGCATAAGGGTAATAAGCTGTATTATGGCATGTACCGAATTCATACGCTTCATCTCCACATCATTATGCTCTTCAAAGTGCACACTAATGGCCACCGTTTCTATCCAGGCATTGTCTGTGTTCCTGGGGTCATCCACGTATCCTTTGTATACCTAGAAGTAGGTGAATGAAGGGTAGATGGAAAAAGAGAAGACATAATGTATGGATTCTTCCTAAAACTGGTGATCGTTATGTTCTAAAGATCTCTCCAAATGATTGAGGTGAAGAGTAGATATTAAAGTAGCTTTTCCAAGGGCATGGTGGCTTTGCTCCTTTATTAAAGAAAATACAAGTCAACCAAAGTGCCCAAGGATGGAAGGTTAGTACCAGACAGCAATTAGATTTCATCAGACTCCTACAGCTACAACTACCAATTCAAGCTTACCACTTGTTTCCTCCATCTTTCTCTTCCGCACCATGTCTCTGTGTCAGCTTTCCATACTGGGCCTTGTAGGGAGGAATCACTGTGTGGATCTCGGGTTAAGGGCTCATGGGAAAGCATGACAGAGTCTACTCTGCTTCAGCACCCCAGCCCACAGATGTGATCTAAGGCAGCAGTTGAGGAGTGTATGACCAGAGGAGTGTCCACAGGAAATTACAAAGTACTGGTGAATTGTCTGGAGCCTGATACCTCCTCTTCATTTTTAAAACACTATTGATTTAAGACTATGTCATGTGCCCATTTGGTGCATCATGCCCCAAAGCCTAATGGAATGTGGTTCCCCACCATCTTCTCATACATTATTTTGGGAGTGGGGCGAAGGGGTTCACTGATAGTGCCCTTGTTTCTGTAAAGCCCCACTGGTGCTCAAAGTACCTCTGTACCCTGATTCAGCAATTTCTGAAATTGTGGCCAGAATTCCCGTCTTAGGATCCGCTTCAACTTCTGTGGCAAAGCTTCCCCTGGCTCTAAAGATCCCTGGAAGAAAAATCAAAACATTACTTGATGTAAGAAGCAGCTAAAGCTTTCCACATAGTATGTTCCAAGATACTAGGCCAAGAAAGCAGGAGTTTCTATCTGGTTTCCAGCTGGCAAACGTTTCTTGGAATTGCAGAAAAGTATGCCTTTCAAGTGAATGAGTATTACAGTCAAATCTTGGAAACTCAAGAAAGCTAGAACGTCTGGCTTGAACTTTTAAGAACCAATCAGACAAAAGATACACCTAACACAACAATCAGTGGCAGCTCACTGGCACAAGGCTAAGAAAGAAGGTCAGCTTAACATAGTTTTAGTGCCCTATTGTTTTATGAAAGGCTTTTTAGGTTTGGCATTTTCTCTGGCAGAACCCCTGGAATGCAGGGGTTTAACAGCTCATGTAATTTATCACTCTGACTTTATTAAAACCTTGGCATACACCTCCCTTCTTCAGATATGGGCTAGATGTGAAGAAATATAACTACTTACCCCAGGCAAAGCCCAATGATCCGAAAAGGGGAATTTTACTATTAAGACTTCCAGCATTTTCTTTAAGCTTTTTCTATAAATGGATCCATCCACATTCCTCCTCCAGCTACAAACACCATAGAGAAAGATGTTACAGAGTATTATCCCATGGTTTTGAAGATACTTGATACAATGACTTTGAGGCAGCTATGCAGATCTGGGTCTCGACACTGTCTGGATGGAAGACCACATGGGAACCCAACATATGCCGCCTTGAATCGTGTAATGGAAAAAAAGACAGGATATAGCTATCATTCTTTGTATACATGCATCTTAAAAAATGATAGTGAGAAGTCTCTGCACCACAGCTACTGTGATGGACTTCTCTGGTGCCTGTGAAGTGTTCTCAGCTTCAAATACAATTTCTTTGACATAGTTCCCGGACACAAGGACAAAACGCTGCTTTTTGGAAGCAAGAAAGTGTCTTCTGAAGCAAGGAAGCTATCTGCAGCCCACATGACCTGCATCAGTCAGTTTTCAGGCTAGGGACATCCATGTTTCTTTTCCTGGCCTGTTGTTGTCATGGATACAGCACTTACTCCTGCAAAGGCACTGCATTTATCAGCTAAGGCTCAAAAGTGCTCTGAAAATAGGCAGGGCACTTTACAGTATTAACTTGTGAAAAGCAGACTGCTTGTGGATGAGTACAAGTCTGAAGTGAGGAAAAAAATGCATCTTGCTGCTCTAAAAATGAACCTGGTGAAATTGCCCTTGATTGGAACCAAGAACTGAGGAGTAAGAACAGGCTCCTGCCCTTTATTGGAAATCAAAGTAGAAATCATGGTAACATTTCATTTATAGCTTATTTTGTGGTTTCTCACACAGTCCTGAGCACAGAGCTACCAAATTAGAGTAGAAGACTACACTTATAGGGATGAGAAATGGCACTCTGCTATCTACTCACCGTGTCACAACAGGGTGAAGAGCATGATTTGGTCCAAAGAACCGAAGAATACCTTGGCCCTTCAGGCCTGTCCTTCCCATGGGATTCCTATAAAAATATTAAAAGAACTATGTTGCTGCTGGTGTGATGTGGGCACCATAATGAAGATTCCCACTCTTGTTATCAGACTCACTCACAGTGGCAGGCCGTCCTCAATAAGATAGGTGCCATGGAAGCTCTGTCTGTTGATATCTCCATCCATACTGTTGAAGTTTATCCTTGAAAGATTCTCTAAAGAGCTGAAAGATAGGGACAAAGCTTTCATCTCCGCAACATGTCGAGTCAATGAAAATCAAACCCAAAGAAGTTTACCAGTACAATGAAATACAATCACTAGAAGGTGGGTGGCATAAACAGAGGAAGAAAGAGCAAAAACAGTACAGATACAGTGTGTGTATGTTTCTGACTCTCTGAGGACATACATACTCTTTCAGGAAGTCAGGTGAAGCATTCTCCTGCCTTTCTGCACTGTAGAAGGGAGGGTTGTAGATCTCAAACTCTACCTGTCAGGGGGAAAGGATGTTTTAGACATATCTCAGAGTCTTCCAGAGCAGCACAAATTCACATTTCAAGCAAGATCGATTAATAAGAACCCAGAAGCAAGAACTCAGAGTTCTTCATTTATGATTTTCCTTGTATCTAAATTCCGGAGTGTGTTTTTCTTTGTTTGGCAGCTCTGACAATACTCCCAGAGCTAATGTGCCACATGATTTTGCTTGTTTTTTCCTGTGTTACTGTATGTTATATATGATTGTTATTCATACTTTTATCTTGTTATGATCTTGTGAGCCACCATGAAAGCTTGTTAGCTTAGGGCAGCGTATATAATCTTAACAAACAAGTAAGTATGTTTTCTCATGCATGAGCAATGAACCCGTGGCAAAAACTGCACATGGGCTCTCTTCAGACCCCTCTTATTGTGCCAAGGGAAGCTGACAATATTGCTACCATCAACTTTCAGTGAAGGTTGAGCCCAAAGGCAATTCTGGGGGGGGGGGGGCGCATGCACACACACATTCTAATTGAAGTCTATAGGCATCATATACACACTACAAATATCTGTATCACCTCTCTATATACATTTTTTGCCAGTTTAATTGACATGGCTTCTCCTGTGTCAGAACTATAGAATGTGAGAGTATGGCAAATTCTTGCTAGAAATTTCTAATGCCCCTGTCCTCACAGAAGGACAGTTCGCAGGGTTCACTGGGGAGAGGTAATGGCTATTAAACCATCTTAAGATTGTAATATAGCTCTGCTCTCAGTCATGCACAACTGTGGTCACATATAATGACTTATGGCATCATTCCTTCTTTTTTATATGAAACCATATCTTGCTCCCAAAGATATAAAGCTCCTACCTCCCAAGGCACCTTCTCATCTGGTACAGGAAAGCAGACAGCAGTGGAGCTGGGATACATGAGGTTCCTGGCGCTCACATGATACATGGTGTCAAAAGATTCTGGGACATCCTCTTCATGGCATTCCTTCATCTCAGGGGCTCTGCTAGGAACTAGGTCAAACAAGATGACTTCTTCACACTCCACATATTCAAACTGTGGATCTCGCCATGCCATGCTTTTGTGTCTCTATATTTTTGGAATTTATTTTATTTCCAGCCAACCAGCCACTGCTGGAAGACAGTATTCTGATATACTCTTTTACTCAAAACTGGTTAGACTAAGGCAAATTCTATCACACTCATTGTCTACAATTCTGTTTGTGTCTTTCCTCCTAATGAAACAAGTTTTCCTCCACAGGTATAATTCAATTAGCAAAAAAAGTTACATTTCAGCATGTTATGTTAAGTGTTTTCCATGTTTTCTCAAGCTCCAAAAAGCAAGGAAATTACAGCAGTTAAGGGCCACACCTAACAGATGCATTATTTAGGTAATATGGTAGGGTATCCTATTGAGCATCACCACTACCTTGGATCTGGATGGCTGTCAGTGGTAGACTTCAGTCCCAGATTTGTCTGTTTACTTAGGGTTGCCATACATCTGGAATTTCCTGGACATATCCAGAATACCTGACATATGGCAGCCCATGCCGGCAGTGCCATTTTTGCCGATTACCCATAAAAATAGCTCAAAAATGGCAATTTTGTTTGCTATTTTGCCAAAATGCTCAACAACTTTTCTGTCCAGATCTTCGCTGTTTGAAATATGACAGCACTAGTTTACTAGAACTGACACATGGATAAATAATCAAAATTGCCATGTCCAGGCAAAGTACTGCTCAGTATAGCTCAAACTAAGTTGGGCAATTGGCCCAATTCTTGTGACACATTTTGCACTCAGGTTCCAAAAACCAAGTAGAAAATACAGTACACACATTTCACTTCCGTTATGAACAATAGCATTTGTGTGTGCATGTATAATTCGCAATATTTCTCTTATAAAATACATGCAGGGAAGCGGAAGGACATATATGTCTGGAAAACCTGAAAACAATTCATGCTGTTCCCTCATATAACTGTTGAGTTGGAAGGGACCACAAGGTTAATCAAGTCCAACCTGCTGCAATGTGGGAATATTTTGCCCAGTGTGGGGCTCCAGACCACAACCCTGAAATTAAGAGTCTCATGCTCTACTGACTGAGCTATCCCAGCAGTCATAAGTGATGAGTACAAAGTAGGTATATACCACAAGTATCAGAATCAAAATTTTATACATATATATATATATAGAGAGAGAGAGAGGAAACAGTCCTCAGACTCATATTTGTAGCCAGACATACCTATGGTGGGGACATCTTCTTCTGATCCAAACCCACTGCTTGACAGTGAGTGAACCACCCACCGCAGTGCCTTTGAAAACTGGAACATCTAAAAAGAAGCAGCCCATCAAACTTGTTAAGGCCTGTACTCATCAACCAGCACCTCTGTCCAGAAAGGAGGGTAGGGAGGGAGAAGATGTCTGTTGAGTGAGTCTAGGTCCCACAGAGGAACCTGGGAATGATCTTTTCTCCAATTTTGGTCCAGGAAACACATTGTTCTTACTGGTGAATCATTCATGGATCTCCCTTCTTCCCTAGAGAACATCCTCTCCACTTAGATAAGGTTAATCATGTAGGTGAGCAGACAATTGGCCACATTTCCTCTGGCTAGTTAATGGCAAAAAGAAGCTGGCACTTAAGAGACTCCTCTGTATGGAAACCTCTGTAATGCAGTGAAGTAATGTGGCTGACACAAGATAGGGCACCTGATCTTATTTTCTTCCCACCCTTTCCAGTTTCCTGACATTGACTGACAAGCTTCAGTTCACCCCATCCTCCTCATGAGCCTTCAGCATCCTCCAGGTGGGGAAGCCATAAAGTCACCCCTCACCTGCTCTTCCAGATACGCCAACTTCTGCTCCACCAGGCCTGTCCTTTTCACCCGATCGAGGTCCAGCATTTCTACCAGCATATCCATTCTTGGGGGAACAAAATCAGTGTTAAGTGAGAGGTGCAGGCAGTATCCTATGGACAGCCACTGAGTCCTCAAAACTTGCCATTTAGGTGTATCATTTATAGCTCCAATGAATGAGTAAGGATGTTTTTCTATGACTGTCCATGGGGATCACCTCTAAAATGGAGTCTGGGCTTATGACACTAATTTCCACAGTTAAGTGGTATTCTAAGTCATGATGAACAAATAGCAGTAGGATAGGGTAGGGCAATGGTGAGGACGTCTGGCAGCTGCAAGGCCTTAAGAGCAGTATGCATGAGTGAAATGCTAGCTGCACCAGGTTCTTTTGAGTTGTACCCATGAGCAGCATACCCAGTTGGTCTGGCATTGGTGACTGCTTAGCATGGCAAGGATACCTCACCTTTCTGCAGTGTCACTGATCTTCTGTTCAGTGTTCTGCTTCTGTTGAGACTGTTGAAGCTGCAGGTAGTTTTCCTTCATGTACATCTCCCAGGACAAGAGAGCTGCCTCTTCATTCTTCTCAAGCTTCTCTTCTGCAGATCAATCAAACAGAAGAAGCAATGTAATGTACACAGTTCCCAGTTATGGAAGAGGAGAGGCAGATTGGCCATCCCTTGAATCCAATATATAAAACAATATTCCTTTCTCTAATAAGATTAAAGCTGTTAATGTAGACATTCCCGTTGTTGCCTTTAAACATTCTGTGTCACCCTCACATGTTGTGCATACCATAATGTCATAGGAGTAGGAATTACATGAAGAAAGGCACAGAGAAGACTGAGGTACCAGCCAGCCAAGCAAAATTGCTGTTGTTTTCCAGGGTCCGCTAAGAGAACCAATGGCTCTGGTGTCCCATGTTATAGCACATGCTTCAATCTCCTCCCTTCCAGTATTGATGAATGTCACAGGTCATCATAAAAATGGTCAGCAGTGATGGATGGGGCACCCTCGTATCATAACTCCAGTCAAGCTGACCCTGCAACACCCGCTCTGCAAGGCCCTACCCAGCAGAGCTTCTTACTGAGCTGCTTATGCCGTGTGGCTGGCTTCCGGAGAATGACCCGCTTGATGAAGAGCTGAAGGTGGTTGAGAAGAATGAAGGGTGGTGGAGCAGGGGGCCTGCCATGGTACTCCTCAATCAGGTCATGGCGCTGAAACTTCCAGATTTGATCGGTGTGCTCCTGCACCTGCTGGAATGTGTAGCTGGGAGAAAAGAATACAAGAGTTAGCTCTGCCACTCTGTGGTTGTAATTTAAATACACATAGAGTGTGGTGGTCTCTCCTAAACATCCCATAAGTAGTGATGGAGGGGCAAAGTCTTGCAGAAGCACATCTCCATACTGAATAGTGGAGGCATCTTGCAGAACTGCCTGCTACTATCCATTAATACTACCTCTGCTTAGCTGCTCAAGTGATGTCCTGAGCTGGCCCATGCAACCTCTAGTTGGGTTCTGTGCATGTTGCAATTTGGCAACCTGGGCTTGATGTAAATCACAAGAAGCTTAATTGATCAAAGGGCAGTGACCATGACAGGTTTTCTAGGCCTGTCAGTCTCATTGTTGTTAGAAATGAACTAAGGGGAAAGAAATGATAGAAGTTGGTGCTGAATGTAGAACTCACTTGAACATTGCAATGAGGAGATTGAGGAGAAGGATGTTGGTGAATAGCAGGTACAGGCAGAGCAAGATGACTGTCAGCCACTCAGGGAAGATGGGCTGTTGATTTGTCTCATTGTTTTCCGGGCACTTGGGCTTGTATGGGTCAGTACCATTTGGGCTGCACTGATCCGGGTTGAAGTTCACTCCTGCCATAAAACACAATGAACCTCAAAAGTGCTGAGCTGTTCCTGGAACAGGAAGTCCTCATCCTATTTTCTTGCCTGCTGAGAGTAATCTGAAATGCCATATCTATAACACAGAATGACAGACGTCAAGCTCTGTTTAGAGTTTAGAAAACAAAGTTTTTCGAAGGTATGGAATGAATGACTCAGTACTTTACTGACTGATATGAAAGCAGGAGCTAATCTGAGAGGAGATTCACATAATCACACACTTTTCTTCCTCCCTCTGAGAAATGTTATTAAAGATGTGCTGCCAGTGAATTGCTGCCAGAGACATGTCAGAGGAGCTCATCTCCTGGGGACCCTGTATTTGCTTGAAGTGCTATTTATGGCAGCAGCCCAAGAACAAGGGCTGAGAAACCCAGTGATGTAGCTGCCTTGGGACTAAGAAGCAAATATTGGTGCATATACTTCAGATGATACTTAATCAAACCAGAACTTACATAACACAAGAGGCACCATTGGGATAATTTTATCACACGTACAAGGTCAGCAACACATGATAACAGCATGATGGTTGCTTATGCCAGAGCAGTCTCAATCAAAAGCATATTAGGTAGCCATATTTTTCTAAAAAGCTTGATTATCACATGCTTAGTTAACGATTGCTTGCACCATTGCTTCATATTTACTGTTTTTTATACAGTGCCCCCATGTGAGGTCAGGTCTGGGCCTATTTGGAATACAGTCAGCCCACAACTTACATGTTCCTGGGATTATGCCTAAAGCCAAATTTTGTATAGTCAAAACACATTGGGTTTGATTGCAGGTGGGGTTGCCAAAGTCTTTTTTCCCAGATGCTCACCCCCTTTCAATTTTTTGGGGATTATTTTTTGCCAAACATATAAGTTATGAGCTTACTGTATACAGGCATCCTCCTACTTACATGGGGGTTACATTCTAGGCCCCCACATGCATAAGCAAAACTTGTGTAAGTGGGGAGCATCCTCCAAAAAGCCTCTAAACTCGTTTTTTCCTGCTCTTCTGCTCTCTCTCCACACAACTCTTCAACCAGAGTTGAAGCTCCGAGGGTGGCTGGAGGCTGCACAGAAAAGCAGCTGCTGCTGCTGCTGCTGCCCTACCCTGTGTTTCAGCTGTTAAGTGGGGACTCTGAGCAGTCTAGACAAAGCCTCGCTGCATCTCAGATCTCTTTGGGACTTCCTACGCCCTCACTGAAGTCCTCTTCAGGCTCCAAAGAGAGTCCCCTTGTGAGCCAAGGGGACTCTCCAGCTGTCTACTGCCATTTCCTGGTTTGAATCTATTTCCCAGCACCACGCAAATATTGGGTTACATGCAAGTGGGGGTGGGCTGTCTGTACTCTTAGTGGTGAAGTGAGGCATTCAAGCAAATTGTCCCTTGCTAGTCCACAGTACGCAATGATTCTGTATTCTGTACCATCGATATAGGAAGGGATCTGTCCAAATATTGTCAAATAAGAATGGTAAACAACGCCTCGGAAGATCCAGTCCACACGCTTCTCATTGTGGATCAAGATGGCTTGCTTGGCGACTCCAAAGGACACAACCCAAACAGCCAAGAGGAAGAGGAAGAAAAAGACATCCTTCATCTGTAAGCCCACAAAACAAAGCAGAAATTTATTTCTTTTCTCTTTTTTAACATGGAAACAATTGTTGCCCCAGGGCATATTTGATTCTGGCACCCTCATCATAAAAGGAATGCCAGAGACTATGCAGTCACCATGGTGCTTATCAGTAGAAACAACTTACCATCCTCTTCACTATGATGATCTTGGGACCTAGAGTTTTACTGACTGTGAATATGTGCATCAAACGCAGGCAAAAAATAATAAAAGCCAGTGACAGAATGATCCTTCCAGGATATAAAGTGGCTGGAATCCATCTTAGCACAGGGGAAAGAAACAAAAACACACTTATTGAGATAGCAAGAGGAAATATCAGAAAGACATTCCCAAATATCACTATACCCAGACACAAGGAAGCAAGGAGGCTTAATTACCAAAGGACCCATATATCTCTGCACTAGTGTCCAACCTGCTGCAGCAAACAACTGTCATTCAAATGAACAAAGGGGATTGCGCATATGCTCCTGCTACAACTATTTCCTAAGGCAAACCAAGCACAGCAGCCAAAAGATGAAAAATACCCATAGAAATAGAAGAGGCTTAGAGGCTTAGAGGGAACTGGGTTGGGAGTTTCAGGAGTGAGATTAGATCTCCAACCAGGAAAAGAGCAGCAAGTGATGCCAAATGCTCAACAATTCCAGTCCTGCCAATTCATGAAAGAGACAGTTAAAGGGAACTGTGGCATAGCAGGCAGCAGCTTTGCATACATAAATGTACTTATTTTTCTAGACCATTCTTCTGAGAGATGTCAGAGCTGCTTCCTAAAAATGATCAGTGAGGATGACTGTCATATCTTCCACAACCAGGGCGCTGCCACTAGGGTGGCCCTATTCTGCATCATAGCAAGATGGATAAAGCCATCAGGATGATCAGAAGAAGAGTCTTCCCTGAATAACACAGGGCCTGATTTGAGAGGTAAGGGGAGAGATTGTCTTTCAAGAGTTTGGGCCTTTAGTCATTTAGGGTTTTATATGCTAAAATCAACATGTTGAATTGGGCCTGGTAGAAAATGGGCAGCTTATAAGCTTCCTCATACATTGATCTAAAGGGGACTGAACTGAGGGATAAAAATACAACATAAACACAAGCCTCCTCCAATTATACGTTGGCAAAGTGATCCAGTTTGATGAAAAAATTAAGCATAAATCAGCATTTAGATTTTAAAAACCCCCACTCATTTTCCAAACATGCCTTGTTCTCTTCCCTTTCCAGCTAGCTGGAATCATTGCATATTAACTCACCTGCAGCTTAGCCCAGCTATAAAGATTAGGATGGCACACACATCTAATTTATTCCAGAAATCGTTGAGGTACAAGGAAGCCATTTTCACTAAGCCAAACCCATCTGGGTCATAAAAAAGCTGAAGGAAGAGAAATGATTTTACTAACCATAGTTTATTGGATCAAAAAAGCATTGTGCCAAGGCACTATTCCCTTCTCTTTTGCATATGAACCAGAAAATTGGGACTTGCTCTCTAATTACAAACCAGGATATCAAATGCAACTTCCCCACTGTAGTTTTCTTGGAGGTTGATTCCAAAAGCTGAGTAACATTTTCTCATTTCTCACACATAAAACAATAATCTCAAAAGGACCAGAAGACTAGGGAGGGAGGGAGGGAGGAATCTCAGGCCCACAGAACAAATATGGCCATCAAGGTTTCTATAATTGGCCACTGAGATTCTCCATGCCATGCCTCGTCCCCAGGCTACATCCCTCACTGTCTCTGCCTAGCACTCTTCATGAGTGCTTTTGCATAGCTGAAATGTATTCTTGAACTGTGATGATGATGCTTCTCTTGCTATCCTGGATGAAGAGAGTTGTGGTGTGTTTGTCTGTAGAAATCCCTGACTTTTGCAGTGCTAGACTATAATATAGCCAAATATAATATAGGCTATATAGACTATAATATAGTCAAATATAATATAGGCAAAGTGTACAAAGGTAGCATCTATTGCTCTATCCACTTTTGTCCCCAGTCATGCCCTGGCCTCACTCACTATTCAGCACTGTCTTGTGGCCACCAGAAGGTTGCCTATGAGGGTATGTGACCCTTTGGGCTGGAAAAAGTTCCCCACACATAGCCTATGGGAACAGGCACTTGAGAGCACTGTTTCTGAACTGCATTGTCACAGCCGCCTTTGCACAGCCAATACCTGCCGTGTCTCCTCGCACACCAAGGAGAAGAGCCAGAAATAGATGATATACTCCCGCCAGGATGGAGTTGGCTGGAAATCTATCATCAACACATAGGCAAAGAGCCAAAGGAAGGTGAAGTAGGAAAGGATATTGAGGTGGAAGATGACGACAGGAGCTGTAAAGAAGGCTCGGAAGCGGTTCAGGCAAGTCATAGGCTGCAGCCTCTTCTCTCTGTGAAAAGAAAGAATGATATAGTTTTACATCTTTGGAGGAGATACCAGAGAATTGTTAAGAGTGGACTGGTCATAGCTGCCACCATGCAGTACAAAAACGTGAGAACTGAATCTCCACGCCAGAGAGTGGTGCAGTCAAGCCCTGACAAGTACCTGAATGTGATGAGGCCAGTGTAGAGAAGGGGGAAGAACAGCATACACATGATGACCCGACATATCCCATTATCAACACTCAGCTTGCCCCACCAAACTTTGGTTAAGAAAGCCTAGAAAGAGGAACACAGTGCAATGAAGGTTGAGGCCTGTTTCCCATGTCCTGGGTAAGGTCAAGAACAGAAGGCGAAAGATGGGACATACTTGGGGATCAATTTGCAGGGAGGACAGCAGGCAACATTCTCTGCTGAAAGTCTGTGGGCTTTATGCCAAAGAATAGAGGACAAATGCTAAATAGCATGACTGTGACTGTGGTAAAAAGAATGCCAGAAATCTGTGTGGTTTGAACTTGGCAAAGGTAACAAAGGAGGGTGATAGGGCTTGTCACTTGCTCTGGCAAAATGAAAGTGGCCATCATGTGTGGATCTCAGGACCCAGAAGGATGCACACAAGCATGAGCTGTGTTGTTAGCTGAGTCAGAATCACTGGCAGTACAAGGAATCCCACCTATCGGGAAAATTTAGACCACACAGTAACTGTAGGCCTTGACTTAACTGCTGTGCCCCCATATCACACACTGATTCCACATCTGCAACCTAGAACAAATGGTGTTTCCACAATAGCTTTCCCCCCCCTCCTCTACAGTCAACACCATTCTTCCTGGTGCATTTGGTTAGCCACTCTGAAAACAGAATGCAGGACTAGTAGGCCTTTGGTCTCATATAGTGGGGCTGTTCTTATGTTCATTCACTCACTCATTTGTTTCTGAAAACCCAGATGATATTTCTCTTATTTTTTTAGATATGAACTAATGTAGTCCTGGTAGTATTGCTTTATAATTTTCCACCATTACTTGTTCTAAAAGGCCTGCTCTTTGCTGTAGAGTTTCTGCAGTATTTCTGCAGTTCAAACCCTGAGTGTTCACCCTTAATGGAGAAGCAGGAACTACAACACAGGAGTTCTTAAAGGGGCAGCCAAAGTTTCCCAGTAGCCAAATGGAACTGTACTTAGAGAAGGGTGACCTTTTCTGTCAATGGAGCATCAGCAGCAATGGCCATGCATAGTGAGGTCTGAAGTTCCTCAGGCAGTAGTAGCAACAGAGATGGTTACTTTAATTAAAGGGTGGAAATTGGGTGATGTTTCCCCAACAGTGGTCTCTCTTTTAAGTATTTCAGTTAATCCATTCTGTTGGGGCTACATATTGCATAGTTAGCTGTAAATCAGATTAACATTACTATTTTAGCAACAAAGTTTTGTCAGTAAGCACTCCAACCTGGATGCCCCCATAAGACACAAATTTCATATTTTTGGCCTCCAGGGCTAGTTGTAAGCAGGTGGTCTTCCCCCAAGCATCAGATATGCGGATCAACAGTTTTTGGGCTCTTTCTTCATCCTTCCGGTAACACTCAGTGAAGACACCTAGAAGAGTAACCGGGATTAGAGATTCTTATTATTTCTTTTGTATTTCTCTCCCACAGGTTCTCTGAGAAGCACTTCCACCTCAAACAAGCCTGTGAGGTAGCTTAGCCTAAGGATTAGTGAGCTGCTATGTAAGAAACTTAACATCCAAGACTGTGAAAGCCACAACAATGTAGTGGATACTGTATTGACCCAGGACTGGAGAGGCCTGGTTCCAATCCCTACTCAGGCATGAAGCTCTCTGGGTGACCTTGGCCAGCCACTGTGGTCCTAGACTGAGGGGTTTTCCACCAGCCCTGCCACTATCCCTGCTTTTACCACTGAATCAAAGCAAATGTCAGTCCACAGAAAACCCCAACTGACATTTGCTCTGATTCAGCAGTAAAGAACGAGTTTCCCTGAGGGAAAAGCGGTGGGGTGAGAGGAAGTGTGGGCAAGCCCTGTGCCTCTCAGCCTTATCACAGGTCACAGGTGAGCATCATGTGCATTGCAGGGACATAATAAGCAATAGTACCAGTATAATGACACTGCATTTCTAGTCACAGAAACAGAGACTACAACTGTGTGTGTGGCTCAGGAAAGAGCTCAGGAAGTAGGATATGTGTTGGGGGGGTCTCTAAAAGCAACTTAATTAGAGAACAGGCATAGTTGTAGTATAGCTTCTTGATCCCAGTGTTCACCTGTTGTTGGGATCATTGCTTACAGAGCATTTACATACAAAACGCCCATGTTTCAGAATGAACTGAATTTATAGGATCTGTGTAGTTGTACTGAGGGATCTAGCCTTTCATGAGATAACGCCATGGTGGTCTGTAGTGTGAGCAGGGGAGACAGAGTAGGTATCACAGGAAAGCATCCAGTAAGTTGGAGGACTTAACGTGCCCTGATCAGAGGCCTACCAGCCCAGACTCACCAATGGCTCGGTACTCATACTCCTCTGCCAGGCTCAGCATTTCCTCTGTGCTGTCAGTGTCATCTTCCTCCTTGGACAGCTCCTTCAGTATCTTGCTGCAAGCCAAAGCTGCTGCAGTGCAGTCCTGGCTCTGAAGCAAAAGGACTCAGGTTAGCAAGAACATGATACTTCTGGGTCCCAGGCTGACCGTGTAACCTTCAGGAGTCCTCTCTTTTGGAAGTGAGCTTGCTGCTCTTTCAGCCCTTCCCACTCCTAGTCTGTGGACGTCTTTGTCATTCCCAGCCTCTCACTGACTTCTCACTAGCAAACCTGTGACTGGCCTGGACTGCTTCAAACTCCAAGCAGAGACTCACAGGAGTAACAGCATCTTTGCAAAAAAATAAAAAATCCCTGTACATTAGAAATCCAGGATAACCTTCTATGTGGAGAGTATCTTTCATTTTTTTTAATGGAAGAGCATCCTGCAGTGTGCAGCCTCAACTGATGCAACCCAGATTCAAATTTATCACCTAAGTGAGAACTAGGCCCAAGGCCCCTTCATGTTAAAGGAGTGCCAAAGGAACCCCAAGTCTCATGCAAGGGGGCTGCTACTAGCAGAGGCGGTGAAGGTTGTGAAGGCTCAGGACTGTAAGGAAGACAAGTATGAAGACATCTTACCAGCTTTTCTTGAGCTGAGTACGGAACTATCTGGAAATGGTTGAAAAAAAGGAAAACTTTACCTGGGTCCAGATGATGTCAGCCAGTTCCTTGCGGTTTTGGACAATTGCCCAAATGAGCAAGTCCCTAATGGGATCCATTGTGAATGTGACTCGGCCAGCAGAACGCTTGTACAGGGATCGGAGACTAACCCCTTGTACCTTTAAAAGAGGGGTGGGGGGAGAACATGATTATAAAGCTGGAATCAGATAACAATTGCTAAGTGGTGGTGTGAGTGAAAGGAGGACTATTGTTCTTAATTTTCATGTTCATTTTCTGTCCTACTATCGAGCATACACACCATGGTCAGTGATGCCTTCTTCATACAAACGTCAATACAGGATCGGGTGTCTTCAGCCTCAAATTAATTTCCCTCATGGAGGCTGTGTACACATAACTTTAAAGCTCATTCAAAGCACATTCTTTCCCTCAAAGAATTTGGGGCATTGTAGCTTGCTCCTCAGATTTACAATTCCCAGCAACCTGTAACAAACTACAGTGGCCAGTATTGTTTGAGGGGGGGAAAATGTGCTTCAAAAGTCTAGTGTGTACACAGCCATAGACTCACCATTCAGCTTCTGCCACCAACAGAGGGCACAAGGAAGGAGGCATCTAACCCTGGTACAGTCTCTTTTTCTCCTTCAGCTTGCTTAATTAATTCTAAGGCCATTTCCTTGAGTCTAGGAAGATACAGCACATCAGGCCTTTTCCTGGTTTGAAGTTATGGAACAAAATCTTGGAACTAAATTTAAGAGGAGAGAGGCTGGGATACAGAGAGCCACAATCATATTGAAAGGAAGTCAAAATCAAAGATTTGCACCAGTGAGTGGAGAAAGGGCACTAGACATAGTAAATGGAACCGGCAACAAAATGTTTCAGTGTGACGTGCAGGATTCCAGCTGCACTATTCTACTCCCATTTTTGTCTCCATACCCCCAAACATTGAGTCAGCATTCTGTGGCAGTAGGTTGACAGGGTTTCCCTCCTTACAGTTGTATTTTTTTACTTCTGCAAACTGGAAGGTTTTTTCAAACCTGCTGATACCTCTCTGTTGCAATTGGGCAGTGCTGTTTTGGTTACATAACTGATGGCACTTGCAACTTGAACATTGGAAATAGGGGGAATCACTGAATGAATGTCCTGGATGCCAGTAAAAGAATTCTCCAGTATCAATTCTTCATTCAGCTTCTGCTGCTACAGCAAACTGCCTGCAGGACACAGTATAATATTAAAATGTATACATATAACTAGCTTACCAAAGGTGATGTTCTCCTGGCATTGGTGCAGGGACCACTATTAGAAGTGGCAAGGGGATGTATGGACTGCCCTGTACTAAAAAGGGGTGCCATGAAAGGTTATAAGGGATTAGTAACATGCGGAGATACATTACATTGAGCTTGATATGGGGCACGGCGATAGAGAGCCGGTGTCTCTCAGTGTTCTTCGGCTTAGGGTACAGCTGCTGAGTGAAATCTCCCAACAGCTCCCTCAGCACCTGGGACACATGGTGCATTTGGACTCTTGGCACTTTGGAGAAAGCTGAGCGCTCCTTCTCTTCCATTAACACCTTCTGTAGCTTTGTGTGGAAGACGCTGGAGTTTGCCATGTTTTCATAGAGGTAGATCAGGGTGTCCCAGGTAACAAACTCCTTCAGGCGCACACCTTGCTCAAGAAACAGCTTGACAAAATCTGGCTTGTTGGCTATGAGGGCAGCAGCCATCATTGGGTGCAGATCAGAGGGCTGTTGGCCAAGAAGACAACCAGAAAGAGACAACATCAACCAGAGGTAATGCAGGTTGTCCTCCCCATGGGGGGGGGCATGCGGAGAGAGAGAAAGAGACAGACAGACAGACAGACAGACAGACAGACAGAGACATACACACAGTGCAAGCTCAAAGGTAATGAGGAAGCATACAGGAGTTGCAGCAGTCTCTAGAAAGGCAGAAGCTGATAGCTAAAGCAAAGTCCCTGAAGCAGATGAAGCAGGCAGTAGAAAGCTAAGAGATAGAAGCTGGCCAGCTTATGTTCAAGTGTTCTATCTCCCGTTTAGTCCACATTTACACCTCAGCAAAGCACAGAAAGCAGCAGGCAAATTGAAGCAAGCAGGTCTCACTGATGCTGATGGGGCACAGCCGCTTCCTCTCTAGCATGGAGTGATGGATGCATGAGAAGCCAATAGTAAGAGTCTTTCCACAGCATGCTACCCTAAGGGACAACAGGACAATAGTGGGTGAGCCATGCCCACGGGGTCAGTCAGCAACACACGCCACCCCCTCATGGTTACCACTGCGTCCCATTCCAAGAAGTAGCTGGAAGTTGCCATGTTGGCTCTGACACAAAATATGTATGACACAGGTATTATTAACATGCGATTTTTCAAGGGATGCAGGTGGCACTGTGGTGTAAACCACTGAGCCTTGGGCTTGCCGATTGGAAGGTCAGCGGTTCGAATCCCCGCAATGGGGTGAGCTCCCATTGTTTGGTCCCAGCTCCTGCCAACCTAGCAGTTCAAAAGCACGTCAAAGTGCAAGTAGATAAATAGGTACCCTTCCAGCGGGAAGGTAAACAGTGTTTCCGTGCACTGCTCTGGTTTCACCAGATGTGGCTTAGTCATGCTGGCCACATGACCTGGAAAAACTGTCTGTGGACAAACGTTGGCTCCCTCAGCCAGTAAAGTGAGATGAGCACTGCAACCCCAGAGTCGTTCATGACTGGACTTAACTGTCAGGGGTCCTTTACCTTTTTAAAAAGATTTTTCAGTGAGGGCAGAACCCAGCTCTTTAGCATGTCACAGCAACAGGGCAGCCACTCAACCACACTTCCAGTGCAGCAACAACAGGGTTTAAATAACTTGGTTTACCTATCTGTAAAAACCCTAAAAATGTGAAAGTATTCACTATTTGATGAAATGTTACTTGGAGCCCATGGGATAATTCCACCTTACTCTGCTATTGTCTTCTGGTGCCAATTGACCAGGGAGAGTGTTTTCGGCACAGACAATAAAAAATGGCATTTCCCCTGCTTTTTGTGGACACCTCTAAGAAGCATGACGCGATCCCATAAGGCAGTTTACACTTCTGATAAAAGTGGGTGTCTTAAAGATTCCTCAAAGTAGCAAGCTGTAAAGGTTGAGTTTTTAAGAGTTCACATCCAAACGGAAAAACCTCTGGCAATGTAAGAGTTGTTTTGCACCTTCTGACACCACGAGTTCTCTGAATAAACTGTTCTTTGATCATCCCAAGTATGCCTGCCATTGCCAGACAAGCATTATGGCTATTCTGTCCTCCGTATGAACAATAGCAAACAAGGAATGCGTTACATAAGACCATGCATACTGCTGCACTGATCTATTATTCCCTTACACAAAGTTCTCTGGGCAGCTTACAATGCAACTGAGTGAAATATATAAAGGCGAGCCAGGAATTACTGTTGAGATACAACAGGCACCCACAACTTTGCAGAGACTACTGAATACATTTTTGTATTAACAATGCATCTACATGAGAAGCTCTCTGCCTTAAGTGTTCATTCTGTATTGTTTTTAAACCTAGCTTTAGTTGTTTCCATACTGTTTTAAAAACTATTTTATATGTTTTTATGGCATGTTTGCAAATATTAGTCACTTTTTTGCCATGGCAATGCAAAGCTACTTACAAAATGACTGTAAAGAACTAGAAGAGCTGCCATTCCATTACTCTTGACCCTCTCTTCCTCATAATGTGTCTACAACACAACACAACATCATTGCATTGTGTCTCCTCATCCCTGCCTGCCAATTGTGTGAAGGTGGGGAGACACACCTCATGATAACATGTCACGGGTATTACACAGTGTATTGCAGCACATATTAGGGGGAAGGAAGAGCAAAGAGACACAGCTTGGCAGCTGTGCAAGGCAGCTCTTATAACATCTGGTTTCACCCTCAAGACACCCCATCCCTTCCCAAGAGACATGCATGCAGTCAAGCCAAGCCTAGTGCTTTTAGACCCTGCTCTAATTATGCAGCCAGAAAGCAAATATGCTCATTGCCAGTGTGTGTCACCAAAAGCTTTCCTACCTTCCACTCATGATCATCGGTGAAAATCTCACTCCGGGCAATATCCACCCTGTTCCATGCCACTGCAAGCTTCAGCTGGTGGTCCCAGTTTTCATGGCCTATGTGATCTCTGTATCGAGAGGCTGCAATAGAGGAATAAACAAAAACATGGCTGAAACTAGGTTGCAAAGGGCTGACCTTTACTGGCTGTCTCTTACTCGAACTTGAAGGGGAATGAATGGCAAGAGAAACATACAGTGGTACCTCAAGTTAAGTACTTAATTCGTTCTGGAGGTCCGTACTTAACCTGAAACTGTTCTTAACCTGAAGCACCACTTTAGCTAATGGGGCCTCCTGCTGCCGCCGCGCCGCCGGAGCATGATTTCTGTTCTCATCCTGAAGCAAAGTTCTTAACCTGAAGCACTATTTCTGGGTTAGCGGAGTCTGTAACCTGAAGCGTATGTAACCTGAGGTACCACTGCATTGGGAGGCCTAGGTACCTTGCAACATAAACGTATCACTAGCATACCCTTTTGGCCCCCAACTGCTTCTTTAAATATCCTGTGGATTTAAGCACATGTGACATACCCAACATTACTGCCTAGAGCTTGGTTACTCTGAGCATTTTCCAAAGAGACTTTCTTGTTTATGTTGACATTTAATGGCTGGAGCAAAGCAAGTATGGAGTCATTTTAATGTTTCCATTATGTGGCTTGAATGTTTTATTAAGTATTTGAGCTGGGTTTTTTTAAATTGCTGTTACCTCCTATGAGCTGTAAGGTTAACAATCAAACTCAACACATCAAATAAAATGTGTTTGTGTCAAATGACTTTGTCTCTCCTAGGTATTGCTCAACATCCCACTTCATGCAATGTCACAGTTTCGGGTTATGATACCAGGTAGTATTTGCTGTACTGTACAGTTACTGACTCACACTTCCATGTGTGAAAGGGTTAACCTGAGCTCTGGTTGCCAGTGAATGTGGCTTAGCAGGCTGTCAGCAGCCTCTGCCCCCCCCCTCCTTTCCCCCCTTAATGCTTCCTAGAACAAGCAAAGAAGGAGCCATGTAGCTTTGGCTCCCCACTCAGCTGATCCTGTAAGTGAACTGAATCTCTTTAAAAGTGAGTTTTTAAAACCTGCAACTTTGCAAACCCACAGATTGCATGATTCCTTTTGTAAGGAAACAAAGTATGGTACTTTTCTTTTTAAAGTTGTTTGGAACCTTTTCATCTTTGTTTTACTGCCAGATGATGGAGATTTGTTTGCTGTAACTTCTGGGAATTTCTTAAGTAAAAAAAATCACTTATTTCCAAGCTAAGTGTATGTGATTTTTTTCTAGCCTAAGTATTTTAATGGGGAACATTCTTTAAAGCTGGATGAGGGTAGATGCAAACCTAACCAAGTTTTAAAGTTCTTCAAGCAATCACCATTGTGCTTAACTCTGCTGCTGGAGAGTATGAATCTCTCTTCCAAGCCTCTCTCTCCAACAGTATTTTGCCCACTGCATATGGTGATCAGGTGTCCTTGCTGTGCCTCCACTTCCATGGAAACAAATCCCTCAAGGTAAGTGAAGTCTAAATTATGACACACAAAAGGTTCTACAGTACAGTACTGTCTTGTGCTGCATTCTGAAGCAATATCACATTCCAACATAAGGGGATGTCCTAAAAGAAACAGTTTCACTTACTGATCTCTGTAGCTCATCTGCAACACCCACTGCACTTCTCACCTTTGAGCATTGCTTGAAGAATGGCTACATCGACATCCTGTTGTCCATCCTTGCCTTCCCTGAAGATGGTCAAGAGCTGCCTGTTGCGCACAATATCCTGGATCTGCAAATGCCAAAGAAAAGGTAGGACTGAAGGTCCTAGCTCATGATTGCAACTTCACCAACAAAACCCAGTAAAAGCTGCACAGAGACCATTTGCCTTACCTTTTTGGTCCATTCCACAATCTTACTCTCAGTAAACTGCTCATAGCTCTCTTTGAAGAATATGCTCAGTTTTTTCTGAATGAGGGAGATGCTTATTTGGGAGATGGGCAGATTAGCCACTTGAGCAATGACATCAGCCACCCGTCCTGAGCCTTCCACAATCACACAGGGGGTGCCATTGGTAATTGCATTGTAGATGGTCTGTAGAACAGAATACAGGAGCATGACTACATTTGAGCTGGTGCTGTCTCATGGACATCACTTTGATATTGCCACTAAGTTCAGAATCAATTTATGAATTGATTGAGCTTGTAGAATGACATCTTGGAATTCTGAACTGTATCATATCACATGGCACAGGTGGGAGATCATATTTCGGAATATATATGCTCCTTGTAGGAGCATATCTGGGATTAAGGAGTAGTATAGAGAACTTCTTATGTGAAGGAAAGTTTACAAACATGATTCTCCCATCTGCTGTCTTAAGTGATGTAGTTCAGAATTCCACCTTGCTCTGCCACTTCATTTTGCCGATCAGCATGTTGAGCAGGTTTCAACAGTTTTAGTGTGATTCTCATTGTTTATGGCTAAGGCATATTCTCATATCTTCTGCTATGCAGAATCTCTTTGCTATGTGTGAGTTAAAAGGGCTTGAAATGTACAAGTCAGAACTCTCTGTGCCCACACAGCCAGTCCCTGCTTTGTAGTTACAACTAGATGTGTTTCTGCAATGTCACACAGACACCACAAAAGTGGTAACCATGTGATTGAGGCACACTGTGCTCTGAGAGAGAAATATCCAGGGGTTAACAATTACTGAATTCTCCTACACTCTGCTTCTTTTCCCATAATTAGTTGCCCTGATGCCTGTAGAGTACTTACATCAAGAGTCCCAGGGCCACCCTCGAGTACTACACAAACGATTGGTATTTTAATGGCAACTCCTGTAAGGAAATAAAGGCTCAGTCAGTCCCATGTGCCAAAAGCTAGTCATTCTTTCCCTTCTTGCTGATGCCCATTGGCAGTTACCTTTGAATCCAGTTAAAATGAACAATATTTATCTCAAATAACATTAAGAGCAATCAATTAATAGCAGCTACATAATTAACATTTCTAATGATGATGAACAAACGCAACCACCATCACACAAATAAGACAGCGTTAAGCCACAACTGGTTACTTACTCACTATGGTATCAGTTGTTTGTTGCTTGCAGTCAGTCCATTTGCTTATTTCGTTTAAATGATTTTTAGGGGAAAGTATCAGAGCAACATACAATAGGAGTGATAAAAGGCCAATATACAATCATATAAAAAGTAATAACAGGATACAGCAACAGCAGAAAACGTGTGCAAAAACATCTTTGTAGTTTTTTTGTTTGTTATGAAAACCTCCACCTCCTCTTATACTTTGCAGCCCGTTTTATTGCTTATATAGAAAATAAAACCATGTCAAACTGTAAAGTCAGATTCTGGTTGGGATTCACCCCATAACATGGCTGCCGCAAACCACAACTTTGCCTACTACCCTTCCAAGGCAACACCCTTAGCATTTTTCCATTTCTGCAACAAGCATAAAGTCATTCTTTGGAGGGTTTTTTTCCTAAAATCAGGCAGTATAAAAATTTTAATAATATAAATAAATACAAGATTTGAATTTATACTCACAAAAATAGATAACATAATTTGGCTCACTTAACAACTTGCTCCCTGGTTTATCACAACTGCCAGTATGTACCCTTATGCCAGCAGCTTCTCCAGTGCAAAGCCGTTGTCTCATCCTGTTACTTTAGCTAATCAGACTTTGATATAAAACCATCTGAGTAGGAATTCCATTTGGGTTTTCATGGATATCAGCTGAGGTAGACCTGAGAGGCATACATTGCCACAGGGAATCCCATTGTTTTACTCTAGTTCTTCATGGAGGTCATTTTCTCATTGATTATTGAGACCTGAGAATCCCTTAGAATTGATATATCTCAATAACACATGTATTTTTTAGACCAGGTCTTTATAACTCCTCAATTTCTGGTGACTATTCATTTTCTTCCACCTTCCTTAGGTCTCTCCATAACTTCTTTTCTTCAGGTCCAACTGTCACCAACTTCTTTTTCCCACTTGCCCTTTCCCATCATTCTGTGCCCCTCCCTTCATTTGCCCCGCATTCCACCATGTCACAAGACTAGCCATTTATGCTGTCACAACTAGGAACATAGGAGCTGCCTTAGACAAAGTCAGACCATCAAGCTCACAACTGTACACTGAACAACGACAGCACTCAGACTCTCTTTAGAAAACAGTCATTCCCAAAGACTGCAGTATCAAATGGAAGAAATTGCATACCACTGGAAGCAACAACCAAATCTAAAGAAACAACTGTTCTTCCCTCCCATCTCTAACAACAGTGCCCCTATTATATGGATGTTGATTCAAGGATTCAAGTCTTTTGGCACTTTACCTTAGCAAATAATTTCCTGATATTTCAGTGTCCTGATATTTCATGATCTCTCCATGATCTCTCCATGATGTCTCCATCTGACATCATCAAGGCCTAATGCAGAAGCCTAAAAATAGGGAACCTTTGGTCCTCCAGGTGTTGATGGGCTTAAAACTTATATTGAATCTATTCCTGTAAATGTACAGTGGTACCTCAGGTTCAGAACTTAATTCATTCTGGAGGTCCATTCTTAACCTGAAACTGTTTTTAACCTGAAGACCACTTTAGCTAATGGGGCCTCCCGCTGCTGCCGGAGCACGATTTCTATTCTCACCCTGAAGCAAAGTTCTTAACCTAAGGTACTATTTCTAGGTTAGCAGAGTCTGTAACCTGAAGCATCTGTAACCTGAAGCGTATGTAACCCAAGGTACCACTGTAATAAGTTTCAACTGTTTTTAATTCTGAATTTTAAATAACTGAAACCCACCCAGGGACTTATGATGAAGGGCAAGTAATCAATTTAACAACAACCAACCTGGCTATTGACCATGCTGAATGGAGCTGATGGGAGCTGAAGTCCAACAGAACCTGAAACAAGTTCTTCATCATTGGCCTGGCTGACATAAATGAATTCCAAACTAAACAAGCCTTAGAGGAGGGAAGGGCTCAGATTGTACATCAGACTTTTATCAGTAATGAGATACCCTGTATATTGCATCACAATTACCTTCTTTCACCTTCGTTTGCTCCGAAATGAACTTCTCAAGTCTGGTCCTCAAGGGGATCTCCACACCATATTTCCCATGTGTCCCATCATCCACTAGGATGAAGTGTGAGTGATTACTGTCCAGGCAAGAGAGGTTCCCTTGAGTCTCCTCATCCAGGACATATTCAGCTGGGAAGCTACCCTGTAAACATCCAGGGGTTGGGGGGGGGGAAGTGGTCAAAAACCAACAAAGGACTTAATTATTGGGGCTCTAACTCTTGCTTGGGTTTGCATAACATGCTTCACTAAAATCTTCTTGTAGAGGAATGCCTTATCTTTAGAAAATGTGGCATGTTTTTTGAAAGTGGGCATGTTGAGGTCTTTTTCTAGTACCAAAACAAACGCTACAAATGGTGCTTACTTTTCTTAGAGTTTGATGAGGTAGCAGTGGGATCTGCAGGGTGTTAGAACACAAAACTTTCCACTCCCCAAGAAATGGTACTTGTATATGATTGGTCTATATTTATAATGCAGTACCATTATAATGAATTGTACCTGTATATGATTGGTTTGCATTTATAACTTATAACTTACTGCTCATCCTTTTTCATCTGTCATCAAAGTCTTAACAAAAGAAAAAACAAAAACTTCTTTTTGCAGTGCACATGTGATCCTATACACCTGTTAATTTCACCTGTTTCCTTCCTTTTCTTTTTTCAGCAGAAGCTTAAATGCAAATTGGATTAAGTATATTGGGGGTGGGGTGAGAAATTATATGGATATACCTGCACACTATTTTAGGAACAGTAAGCACGTATGTATATGAAATATAGCCATATTTCCACCAGGATAGAACAGCCAAAATGACATTAAATATGACATGTATGGGATTGATCTGTAAGCATCCTATTCTTCTAGTAGCACAGCCTGAAGATGGCTCACCATAGGGCAGATGAGGCTACTCCGGTTATGTACTGTCCCCCATGTTGCAATGCCAATGGTGATAATCTCTCCTTTATAGTTGCTGCTCATGCTGAAGTCCCGTACTGCTTCTCCAACTTGCTTCATCACGCCAGCATGAGAACCACCAGTGATGATCCAGGCACCTGGGAAACAAAAAAACATGACTGGATTAATGCCAGCTACTTCATTTCTGAATCTTTGTTCAGGATTAGGGAGTAATACTTCATTTTAATAATAATAATAATAATAATAATAATAATAATAATAATAATAATAGTAACAACAACAACAACCCTGCCAGCCATTTAGTCTGGTGGAGTTGAGTGTTTGTTACCCACTGCTATGAAGTCTTTTTACTGGCTCTCATTTTAGCTTTCTGATCTACTTTTGTTGGGAATTTTATTTTAGGGTTTATTACTTCTTAATGAATGAAAACCACCTCAGGGGTCCATCTGATTCTTAATGATTGAAAGAAGAGGTCAAAATATTGTTATCAGATTAGGGATTGGGCTGGGTGGACTCTTTGTGTCCCTTCCATCTTTAGGTGTCTATAGTTGTTAGAAGAGGCTGCTAAAATGGTCACACTGGTTGAGATACATTTTGCACAGCAAAACCCCCATTTTAAAAAATGGAGATTAGCTTAGGGCTGCCATACATCTGGCATTTGTCCGTCGAAAATGGTGTGGTGTCCAGGTGGAATTTTTAGAAAGCAGCTGAAAAGTCTGGAAAATCCTGGGTGTGTGGCAGAAGCATTGGGGTTTTTTTGGTGATTTTCCTAAAAACTTCAATTTATTTACTTACAAAAAACAGCTCAACAACTTTTGTGTCTAGATTTTCACTTTTTGAAATATGACAATCCTAGCTATTGGCTCTTAATGGCAAACTTTATCAATGGCTAGCAAAAATCTGAATGATATGTCCATAGTACACATCCCTACACATAGCAGCTTGAGGCAGATAGAATCAGACAAAAAGGACAGATTTTGGACTTCTGGACCTCTAAAGGTGCTGCAAGACTTGATGTGGATGCAGTGAACTTTGGTGGGGGTGTCAGTTGGAGTACTTGATGCTGTATCTCCACTGAAGTGCAACTTGTATATTTGTGAATAAATACAAATATTACAAAACACCAGTAAGCTTCCAGTGATTTCTTTCCATTTGAAACAAAACCTGAGTACGTGCTGCTTCCTTGTAACCCTCTTACCATCTGGAGAAGTGAGGGAGCAGGTAACAATATTACATAAAGAAACAGAGAAACAATACAGGAATATGTCCTTTATTGGTGGCTTTGGAGCAGGATTCTGCCTTACCTGTTGTCTGCGCTACTTTAACAAGCCCCCTCCGGAATATGTTTTTCAGTCTCAGCTTCATGTTGAAGTTTTTAGCTCCTCCTGTCACAGATATTAAGAGGTTGGGTATATCAAGTCCCCAGTGCTGCGTCATCAGCTGGTAAATTACGCTTGGAGGGGTATTACAGGAGACACGCACAAACTGCAACAGGAGAATAAAGTAAATAAAGCACAGATGGTATGAGAAAGCTATTCTATGATTCTAGCAACTATGGCCAATATCGTAAGAGTTCCAGGCTCTCCACAGGCCCTCCCATTTAATTCAAGCATCCAAGGAGTCTTGTGAATCAGCAACATATTCCCAAAGCTTTGTGTCTGAGTGGAATAGGAAGTCACAAAGACAATGTAGAGAATATCTTCTGTGACTTTTTTGGGGGGGGCAGAAATCTATTTCAAGCTACAAAGGGTTCTTTTTCACTCAGAGACAACTCTTCTTATTGTTCCACTTATTATTTATTAGAGAATATAAACCACTTGATAAAAATCTCCAAGCAATGGACATAAAAATTATCAGTGTAGCACTGATAAATTCAGCAAATATTAAAAACAAGTGTACATGAATAAATTATGTGTCTGGCTAGGCTTGCTAAAATAAAATAAAGAAGTTTTTATCAGACATCTAAAATAGTACAGTGAGGGTACCTGCCTAAGGTTAATAATTCCCAGTATCTATGCTATGCAAGCTCTATTTCTGGACATTTTGGGAGCTGGGAAAAACAACACATAATGGCGGGCTGTGGAAACAGGTGCACTAACTGTGTTCCCCTCCCCACCCCACTCTGTAAGTTGAAGGGTGACAGGAAATAAATGTTCTGCCTCATGTAGGGAGCCTCCACATGCAGAAGCAGGCTCCCCACTCCTGCCAGTTGCTCCCCTTATCACAAAAAACACTATTCAGCTGAAATGCTCCATGATGAATCTACATGAACTGGTACCTCCACCCAATGTCACACACACCAGCTTGCCTCAGCCTGAGGTTCATGCACTTAGAACAAACATCTGCAGTGAGGGAACATTTGCATGCACAGCTTCCTCTCTGCAGACATTCAAGCTCTATATGCAGACATCAGGCACAGATGATGAATGACACTGGGGGTGGGACTACCTTGGGGGTGGGCTGCTTCAGATATTGATTCAGTGCATAAGCATTTCAACTGAATGGGACTAAATTGTCACCTTCAATACTGTCAAGATTATAATTTTGAAATGAGACACATGCAATTGGTCGTGCCTGCATGGCTGTGGGATTATTAACAAAAACAATAATACCCTGCTCATCTGGCTGGGTTGCCCCAGCCATGAAGAGTTATAGCAACAAAGTAGGATATACTCGTTGCATAGGGGCTAGCTTGGAGCCCCCATAACATTTAAAAGATACCTAGTAGGTTAGAATCCCAGAGTATAAGTACAGTGTCTTACTTTACATTCTTGCCCTTGCAGCCTGAACACTTAATCAAAAATTTAATTGGCAGGTGTTTTTTTAACCCACTTCCCTTACAAGCTTTATAAACAATGCTCTCTTCTTAGCTTCCAAATCTTGCTAGAAATCCTTGTGGCCTACACAACTTTCAACTGCTATGAATGCTAACCACTCATGTTGAAGTAGTAGGCTCCAGTCCCTTGCATGTGCTAACTCACCTTCCCTGTTTTCTGCCCCACGGTTGTGAAGCTGAGATCCCCAAAAGCATCTGTTGGCACTTCCTGGACGTGTCTTCTGGGATCCCATTCTTTCCCCTGAAACATGGCAGGCTTTATGGCCTCCTCCAAGTGCTGCTCCCTGAGATAGCCACACTCACACACTACTTTCCTGGGGGGAAATAAAACACCACCATTGAATCTAAGAAGCTACTTGGTAGCCTTTTCAGAGCAGCCTGCTGGATCCACAATAAAACAGAGGGTTATACTTATAGCAATTCATGAAATGACTATTACGTGGCTTTGCTAGAGTTGTCAAATTTCTTACAGGACAGAACTTCTATGGCTTTAATCATTGTGCAATGGAGTAAATTTTGGTGCACTCAAGCTGTACTGTTCTTCATAAGCAACATTAAGTTCAGATACGAGATGGTGGCCTCTGGATGGTTTCATTATGTAGTTTGTACTGGACTTACTTGAATCTGAGACCTGCGTGGAGTAATAGGTTTTCCATTGGTCTTGTATTCTTGACAAATAATTAAAAAAAAGATAGCTTCCTGACTAGTGTATCTTCTAAGCCAGCCATAGGCAAACTTCGGCCCTCCAGATGTTTTGGCCTTCAACTCCCATGATCCCTAGGTAACAGGACCATTGGTCAGGGATGACTGGAACTGTAGTCCAAAACATCTCGAGGGCCAAAGGTTGCCTATGCCTGTTCTAAGCCTTCCATGACAGTGGAGCATAGGGTCTCCAGGTCTCACCATTCCATAATTCACAATTCACTGCATTTCCTTTCTCAAAATTTTGGATTCCTCCTGTGGCACCTTAAAGACTAGCACATGCACTGATGCATAAGCTTTCATTAGATCCATCTGTTTTGTGTACTGAGCATATGATGATAACTGCTCAAAAATCTTGTTCATGCTGGATTTCAGTCCACCCGTTAGTAGACAAAGTACAGTGGTGCCCCGCAAGACGAATGCCTCGCAAGACGGAAAACCCGCTAGACGAAAGGGTTTTCCGTTTTGGAGGTGCTTCACAAAACGAATTTCCTATGGGCTTGCTTCCCAAGACGAAAATGTCTTGCGAGTTCCTGCGGGGGTTTTTTCCTCCCCCCCCCTTTTTCCCAAGCCGCTAAGCCGCTTATCAGCTGATCCGCTAAGCCGCTAAACAGCTGATCACTAAGCCGCTTATCAGCTGATCCGCTAAGCCGCTAATCAGCTGATCCGCTAAGCCGCTTATCAGCTGATCCGCTAAACCCGCTAAGCCGCTAATAGCGCTAATCCGCTAATGGGCTTGCTTCGCAAGACGAAAAAACCGCAAGACGAAGAGACTCACGGAACGGATTCTTTTCGTCTTGCGAGGCACCACTGTATTGATCTCTTGGCAAGCTACTACAAACATCACTATTTTGGAGTGTTTGCTAGCACATGCTAGCAGCTGAATTTCATCCATACTAGCAAATGTGCATGATCAGTTTTGCCAGGGGCTGTGGGGTATCAATCATAGCATTTCCAAGTGACTTTTGCCTCAGCTACTCCCCACAACCTGGCCAGGTGACATGAATAGGTCCACAGGTGTTAACAGGATGACAATTCCATCCTCTAAATACAACTCAAGATAGCTTTTGTGCATGAAGATTAACAGTGCAATCCTATACATGCCTACTCAGAAGTAAGTCCCACTGAGTTCAGTAGAGCTTATCCTTAGGTAAGTGCATATAGGATTACAGCCCTAATTGGTTTTGTTTTAAATTGGCTCCTAGGACAAACATAATATATATCTGTTTTTCTTCTGAATTTCTGGCATAACAGCATTCATAGCAAGACACACATGAAGCATGAGAGAAGCTCAAATGCTCTTAAGCATTATGTATAGACATGCATTCAGCTCAACTGAACACAATTTGCACAGCATAGTCCTTTTACTGAGTTTGAATTTTAAAATTTTAGGTTTTATTTTAAATGTAAATTTAATTTAATTTTTCTATACAGTGGTACCTCGGGTTAAGTACCGTATTTTTTTCTCTATAAGACTGACTTTTTCCCTTCTAAAAAGTAAGGGGAAATGTGTGTGCGTCTTATGGAGTTAATGCAGGCTGCGCAGCTATCCCAGAAGCCAGAACAGCAAGAGGGATCACTGCTTTCGCTGCACAGCGAAAATAATGGTGAATAATGGTTGAAGCCAGAGTTAGAAGTGTATGAAGTGAGAAGTGAAAACAAGGCACTTACCCAGAATCTGACATTTGGGAACCTTCAATAAAATAGACACATTCTTTTTTCCGTATGTTTTCAGGGATCCATGTGCTGAGATTTTCCTGTGATATTGGGAACAGAGCAGTCAACAAAAAGTAGCAGATAAAAAATAAAATGCTACAAAAAAAGTGCTAATTTGCATCATTTGTATAAAATTCATTTTTGCACAATGCGGAATTTGGGGTCTTTTAAGGGACACAGTTCAACTTGTAGCCAAGCTATCCCTTTAAGATGGGGTTATTTTTTCACTTCAACTTGCACTCATGATTTCCACCCCATGTCAGTGTACTCCTCCAATGTACGACTTCCTTTTATTTAACTTACCTTTTCATTGGCACCAGAGTTAAAGTGAGCCCTCTTCTTGCTCTTACTAAAGGCGCTGTTACTTCGCCTGAGATTGGGGACCACATCAAGGTCATAGTAGCTCCTAGGATACACAGGATAGCCATCTCCTTCATCAGGGCAGACCTTATTCAGATCCGTAGGGAGTGTTCTGATTCGCCTGCCTGGCCCAGCCATGGCTATATTTCTCAGGTCACTCACTGATGCTGTTCAGACTTCAAACACAATTGGAAAAGGATCCTTCAAAACCATCACCTCAGAGATAGTGGAATTCAACAGGAGTGCACTACCTGCATTTTAGAAACACCAAAATGGATCTGCTGACTGAAGCACTTCCATCATTTTCTCATATTTCAATTTAAGTATTATGGTGAATTTGCTAGATTCCCTATGTTCAGATAGTACCACAACACTGAGGTTATGACTAGTATTCAAGGTACACAAATATATTTTAAGTACTAACATTCTGAAAAAGCACTGAGCTACAGGGATAAATGTTGTCCTGTTAATTGAGCAACAGCAGGGGAAAGTCTTAAAAACACAAAAAGAGCCTTGCTGGACCAGGCCAAAGGCCCATCTAGTCTAGCATCCTGTTCTCACCATGGTCAATCAGGTGATTATTTCTAGTTAGACAAGATCCCCCTGACTGATGCTACTTATTTGTAGACAAGACAAATGTAAGAGTAAAATATAGAATAATCTTGATACTTTCTGCATCTTCCACTACATCATAATGCCCTAACCATAGATGTCAACTTTCCCCTTTTTTAAAGGGAAATTCCCTTATTCTGAATAGGATTCCTTGCAAGAAAAGAGAAAAGTTGACAGCCTAACACAGGGGTAGGGAATCTGTGGCCCTCCAGCAGTGGCTAGACTATAGCTCCCATCATCCCAGACCTTTGGCTATGTTGGCTGGAGTGGATGAGAGTTAGAGTCCAACAACATCTGGAAGGCCACACAGGCTTCCCATGTCTGTCCTAACGTTTTATGGGAATCATGGCAAAATCTGTTTGGTCAATAATTCTTTCTCACATACTTTCCAGTATCCAATCCAGTTTTCTGCTGTTGTCTGCACTGAAAGAAATTTCTGCTATGCAGCAGAGAAACCCACCTTTATTGGATATATTATTAGTCTTCTACCCAGGCATCTTAGGTACCAATGTTTAAGGAGTGACTGGTACACAAGGTGGTATAAGGTGACATGGAGACCCGAAGTCTTTAATAATGGCAACTCCTTATATCTGTTACTAGATGTAATGTCCTTTCCACAAGAAAAGGCACAGCAGTTGTTCTCGCATTAAGGCTGCAATTCTGAGCATACTTTCAAGGCAGCAAGCCCATTTGAATTCAGTGAGACTTCCAACATGCTTAGAATTGTGCTGCATGCCTACTGTCAGCAGTGCCTCTCTACACACCACCCTGATCTCTCTTTTGTTGGGAAACATTTGTGAAATTTTAGACAAAAAGATACAAATGGGCAAACTATGGTAAGTCTCTTCATTTATATGAGTTATCTACATTTCCTGGCTCCAATACTGTTTTCTTAAGATTAGTAATTCAATTATCTCTCCCCCCCCCTTTTAAATTCACTTAAGGAAACATCTGAAACAACACGTATTATGCCACTAGAGACTAATGACCTCAGGTGGTTTTTATGATGCTTCAAATATTTCTAGCAAAGGGAAGGTGGACATATAATTGGGAATGGTGTAACCAGTGAAGTTCACATCAGCTGAGAGACCAATAAAAAGTATCAGCATGTGCTCTAGTACTGATTGCACTTCTGTCACAGCAGCTTCCTAATAATGTCATTCTAACTCCAAAAATCAAAAAGACATTTTTCTATCTCTGGATAGTCTCATAAATGGTCTCGCTGTAAGCACATTGCCATGGTTTTCCTATAGGCATAAACTACAATCCTATGCACACTTATTTAGGAGTAAGAAACATTAAATCCACATACTTCTGAATAAATACACATTAGCTAATGAGGTACAGCTTGAAAGAAGAAAATACAAAGCATCAACTCATCCACGCATGCACATACAGTTAATATCTCTATGCACATTAGCATCCAGTTCCGTGTGCATTGCACAAAGCGATCTCAGACTGTTTAAAATGCATCAAGGATTTCTCCTGACCTTGCAGTGCAGAGTATTTCAGTCCAGTCAGTAGAATTACTAAGCAATTTCTGCAGAGACTGTTTTATCCATCTCTAAATGTGCAAAGCATCACTTAGGTGCAAATTCCCAGCCTTTGCTACTTCAGCCCCCCTCCCCCCATTTTAAAGGTTCTTAGAATTTGCAACGAAAAGCCACACACACAAACAGCTTGTCTCTACCTTTCCTGCAGCATCCTCCCGATCCCTCTCCTACTCATGTACTTCCTGCCAGACACGAGGGACATACCTCTGTCTCATGCTGCAAGCTGGTCACTTTATGGCTGGAGAAGAGGAAGCCTTTCTGAAGTGACTGCAGTTAAGAGGAGGAGACAGATCAAGGGTTGGCAGCTTGCCAACAAATCACACTGCAGAAATAAACTGTCCCCAGCCCCGCTCAAGAGCTTGGGACATGAAGACAAATCCAGAGTTTGCTAGATTGTGTGGTGTAGTCAACATCTGTCTTGAACAATTGTAGAGAAAGCAGTCTAGTTTTTGAACAGTCCTGTTGAGGAGCTTCCCCCAAATGAGCAATACAAATGATGGGGCGAAAGTCAAATTGCTTTTTGATGCATGTTCCAATGTGGCTACTAGTCCACATGTATCATAAACAAATAATGCCCCAATAATTTAAGAAGATGTCTCTGGGGTCTGATCTGCATACAGTATGGATGCAGTATACTTGACTGCAATTAGCCGACTCTCCTTCCTGCTTCCGGGTGGCGCTGTGGGTAAAACCTCAGCGCCTAGGGCTTGCCGATCGCATGGTCGGCGGTTCGAATCCCCGCGGCGGGGTGAGCTCCCGTCTTTCAGTCCCAGCTCCTGCCCACCTAGCAGTTCGACAGCACCCCTAAGTGCAAGTAGATAAATAGATACCGCTTTATAGCGGGAAGGTAAACGGTGTTTCCGTGTGCTGCGCTGGTGCCGGCTCGCCAGAGCAGCTTCGTCACGCTGGCCACGTGACCCGGAAGTGTCTGCGGACAGCGCTGGCCCCCGGCCTCTTAAGTGAGATGGGCGCACAACCCTAGAGTCGGACACGACTGGCCCGTACGGGCAGGGGTACCTTTACCTTTACCTTCCTGCTAGTGTTATTGGTGACATTCTTGTAAAAATAGGCTAACAATTCCCCAGAGTGAATAACAGCATTTAGCTCACAATATTCCATATAATCAGGATAAAATACACTAAATTGTTTGGGGGGAAAGCCAAGGAATGGCCCAAGGTAGTAGGCCTGCATGAAAATCTTAGAGACTGTGACTACATGCAACCACAACAGTCCAGCCTTATAGATACTACTGCATGTACTGCGTTAGCAGTACATGCTTCCAGCTGCCATAATATCTGTTGGATCCTTCGTGGTAAAAGCAAGGGTCAAAATTCACTCACCACTTCACGGGTCCTCCCTTTACGTATTGATAAATAGCTGTCCCCAAAATAATGTTGTGGGTGGAGAAAATCACTTCTAGTGGAGATTGTTTATTTATAAACATATCTGTGAGCAATGCAATTAAAAGCAGAATTTTAGCTTTCCATGTACACATGCAAAACCATTTTAAATAAATTATTTAAAGGTGGGAATAAGAGCCAAAATGGGAAAAGTTCTAAAAAGATAAGACTCCCTTTACACACACACACACACACACACACACACACACACACACAAAATTATCATTGATATAATGATAATTGAAAATGACATTGCATTGCATAAAGCATTACTGTATTTTAATGGAGATATAGTAATAGTCACCTATCTCACAAAGTACTAGTTACCAAAGCAGCAAAATAAGTGACAGGCTGAGCCAGAATGTTGTCCTCAATATGATAGTTTTCTACTTAAAATGATTTTTTAACATGGGAAAGCATTCCACTCACCTTTAATCTCATCTAGTACTGTCTATTAAACCACCTCTTTATTCTATCACCTTATTAATACATCTGCTGCAAATGCAGACTCATGATGCTTAGGCCAGTGATCCTTTTCCTTTGA
Organism: Podarcis filfolensis; assembly: GCF_964270895.1. NCBI lineage: Eukaryota > Metazoa > Chordata > Lepidosauria > Squamata > Lacertidae > Podarcis > Podarcis filfolensis. The sequence goes on along the minus strand of NC_139608.1, from coordinate 37,720,337 downwards.
CCATTACTTCTCCAAGCTCTCAGGCAAAGGTATATAACTATCTTGCTATCTCAGATGCAGGTATTATAACTGGAGATTCTAGTTAATAAATCAATAAGTTTAATACATATGTAGCATAAGCCCTAGCACAGGGTTAGCTCATGTGATCCCCTCCATTTCTAAGTTTTATACTACAACTCTCAACACCATTCTATTCTCATCTGCTATTTTAGGCTGCATCAGAAGTGCAGTGTCCAGATGAACGGAGGTAATAGTACTACTCTATTCTGCCTTGGTTAGACCCCACCTGGAATACTGAGTTGACTTCTGGGCACCACAATTGAAGAAGGTATTGACAAGGTGGAACATGTGCAGAGGAGGGCAACTAAGGTGATCAAGGATCTGGAAACCAAGCCTTATGATAAATGGTTGAAGGAGTTGGGTATGTTTAGCATGATAAAGAGGAGTCAGGGAAGAAATATGGTGGCTATCTTCAAATATCTAAAGGACTGTCACATGGAATATGGAGCAAACTTGTTTTCTCCTGCTTTGAAGGGTAGGACACAAACCAATGGCTTCAAGTTATAAAAAAGGAGATTGCGACTAAACATCAGGAAGAACTTTCTGACATTAAGAGCTGTTTGACAGTGGAATGGACTCCCTCAGGAGGTGGTAGACTCTCCTTCCTTGGGGGTTTTTAAGCAGAAGTTGGATGGCCATCTGTCATGGATGCATTAGTTGAGATTCCTGCATAGCAGGGGGCTGGACAAGATGACCCTCAGGATCCCTTCAATTCTAGGATTCTATTATCACCGACCATTGGTCATGCTGGCCCAGTCAGATGGGAGCTATGGTCCACAACAGGCACCACACTGGCTATTCCTGATTTAGCTGCTTCTTTTCTCAGCCAACTTAGATGCCCTCCACCCCACCATCTGGCTGGCATCGTGCTGTCTACAATATAACCACTGAGGTCCTGATCCAAGTCTATTTAGGCAAGTATGTCTAAAGCTCTAATGAGCTTAGAAGATGCCCCTGAGTGCCCATGAATAGGAGTGCTTTTCAAGTTTTTACAGCTCTGTGAAAGGAAAAACCAACAGGCAATTATATAAAAAATTACTTTAGAAAAGATGGAAAGTGCATTAATCCCAGACATCAAGGTCACCAAAGAGCTTCTAGGATATATGCTGAAGAAATATGAAAGGTGCTCTGGTGACTGAGATAAAGGGTGGCCAGAGACATGAATCTTTTTCCATCCACACTGTGATATAAATGCCAAGTTGTCACTTATTTGTTGCACAAGCTCTAGACATCTTTCCTCAAGGAAGTGTATCCTTTTATGGATTTTTGTTAACCTACATACAGTACCACCATATCATAAGAGCCCTCAAGTTAAAATATAAGTGAGATAAAACAGTAAATACACCAATAAATAAAACACAGTAAAGTTTACAAATCAGTGCAAATGACACAAGCACAAGAAGAAGACCACAAGAATGGAAGCCCAGCTGCATTAAGGTACTACATAATTAAGCACCATAAAAAAGCATAATTAGGCATTTCATGGTAATGGATAGTTTAGTTGCCTCCCTTAAAGTCCATAGAAAGGACACCAAGGGCCATATGACCAGATCACAACAGGGGACAAACACAAAAGTTGTTTCTCAAGTATGCCAAGTCCTGACAATTTCTGACTTTACGGGGTTTTAAAAAAAATCAGAACTTTGATTTGTGTGCCCAGAAGTTTAATTGTAGCTAGTACAAGTGTACTTGTGTAATATTGTATCAGTCAACAACAAATAGAAAACTCTTGCTATGAGGCTACAGATGACAGCAAATAATAAAAATAAATAAACTCAGCAGCTGCAAATTGTCCAAAATAAAACTTCTAAGCAGTGGCAACTCCAGTAAGAGTGAAATTTGTTGTGGTAATTAATCTAGATATTACCAGATCATGGCTAATTCTGGCCAATTCCCAATTCTTTAGGAGAGAGTACAAAAGACTAGGAACAGTTACAAGCTGCAACTATGGTCTTCAGGAAAGTATGATTCCATCTATAATATTTAAGTCTTGTTAGTTACCAAGTTATTATAATCTCCATCTTGTTTTAAATTTGTCCATCCTCACTCAGCTACTGCATTTCCTCCAAACTCATTTGTTCCATTCTTGTGATTTTTACCCTGCATTTTATATATATATGCCATTTATCAATTGCTAATGAGTGGTGTGGGTGATGTAGTTGCCTAGGTAATCATGGGCATCTGCGCCCCATGTTATTAAGACACACAGATACAGTGAAAAACAAGGTATTGTTGTTGTTTAAATTTATATACTACCCTTCACCTGAAGATCACAAGGCAGTTTACAACATGAAAACACAAAATACATAATAAACTAGCAAAAACAAAACAAAGCTCCCAGACACATAATGTTGTAACTCAAAAGTTTGTTTTGTTTGTTTTTATTTATTTAGAAACTTTTAAAATTTGCATAGTTCTTTCTGAAGACTGGATGTTGCACTAGCACCAATGGAGCCAATTGCAAAGTAAATTTATTTTACCAGCATTAATATACAGAGGTGCCTTGGTTTTCAAACATCTCCGTTGGCAAACGTTTCGGAACTTGAAGGCCGAAAACCCAGAAGTAAATGCTTCCATTTTTGAATGCGCCTCGGAAGTTGAACGGCTTCTGCTGAGTGTTTCTCAATTTTCTCAATTAAATTTGCAGACTGCCTTTACGCCTCGGTTTTTAAACATTCCAGAACTTAAACGGATTACTTTCAAAAACTGAGATGCCACTGTACTGCTTAATCATCAAAACCTCTAAGTAAATGGGTACAGGATAGGCATATAATGGCTAGAATTTTTGTGTGCCTGATGGATCTACAAACTGAGCTAGAACAGTATATTTCAAAGAGTTTTAGTGCAATGTTCCTCACTCAAGTATAACTGCTTATGAAGTCTAGCTTTATTTGTTGGATATTATTGTTCCTGCCCAGATTATCTGAGGTATAGACTCAGACTGACAAGCTTTGCCCTGGGCGGGTTGCAATCTCTCAGCCTAGTCTACTTTACAGGGTAGCTGTGAGGATAAAATTGGAGTGGAAGAAACCGCACGTGCTACTTTTAGTTCCTTAGAGGAAAGACAAGGTAGAAGCAAAACTCATAAAAAATAGTTTCAATATACATACATACCACCTTAACCCCCACCGAGGTCAAACATACAAACCGCACAGGGTCGCTTTAGCATTTCAAAAAAGGGGGGGCTAAGCTCCATGTATGCTACTTTTGAGGTTCTTGGCTGGAAAAAAACGTAGGAGCGATAATAACAATTAATTTGAGGAACAGGCGAGCGCCGTCAACCGCTGCATTCCTATTTCAGTTGACGCGCACGCGCAGAGCACAACGCCGCCAAAAGGTACTAACGGTCTCCCGGCGACTCCGCCCACTCATCTGACTCCACCCCTCGGGGTCCAGAGCCTCGACTAACTCCGCCCCCTGCAAGTCGTTTGGCTCAGGCTCGCGCTGCTGGGTGAAGAGGGCGAGGGGCGGGGCAGGCAATTTAAGCTCCGCCCCGGCCCAGCGTGCCGGCTCTGCCGTGAGCGGGATGGAGGCGAAGGCTTCTGCGCCTGCGCCCGCGCCCGCCCTTGGAAACGCGTCGGAAGCTGGCGAGCGGGCCTTGGCGACCAGGCCCGGGAAGGCCGGCGACCCCGCCGCGGCCATGAAACTGACCCGTAAGGTGGTCCTGTCCCGGGCAAAGGCCACCGACCTCAGCGGCGTCCGCAAGCTGAACTGCTGGTACGGGGAGAGAGGCCCGCGCTCACCTGGCGGCGGAGCTGGGAGGGAAGAGCCGCATTGCAAACCGGGGTGGAAGAGGGGTCCGAAGCTGACCGGCTGGGGAACGGAAGTTCCGGGAGTTAGAATAATGGCACCACAATTCTATGGAGTTAGGAGGGACCCCAGGATCATCTAGTCCAGCCCCTGCAATGCAGGAATCTCACCACGCGGTCGAAACACAAAATAAAGATGCTAAAACCGGTCCATTCTCCCTCCCCTCCCCTGTTGTGCTGCTGCACCTGATAGGGTTGCTACGGTTTCCTCCTGGCCAGTATCTCTTTTGGCAGCATACCTGGCACAAATCAACAGGTGGTTTGCCCCCAGCAGATGCAGCCTTGGGGGAAGCTTCGCCAGCAAATTGGAGTCCAACAGCAACATCTGGAGGACGCATACCTGATTGCTAGCACTTTTTTCAGTCATCCAGTGTCTGGCTCCTCTTCCATTGGGACGTTTGCAACATCCCTGCATACTCGTATGTGCATAGCAAATTCTCCACTGTTTCGGATTGTGTGGAGAGGTGCTCATGCACATATAATTGTAGACGCACTGCAGAGGTGCAGAAAGACATGTGTACAGATATATTTGTGCACAGGGGCTGAGGAAGAGCTTGTCATTGCAGTGCCACTCGACACACTTCCATTGAATGCAGAGGAGAGCCAGAATGCTTGTAAAGGCCTTTAATTGTGTCTCTTTCACAAGTGGCTTTCCTTTGCTTGCTATAAATACTGTTTCAGCCTTTTAAGTGCATGATCTGTTTCACCTATTAAAAAGATTGTTTTTCTCTTTTAGGGGCAGTCGCATCTCAGATGTAAGTGTTGTTCCTAACTTTCTAAAAAAGCAGTGAATTGGCATGGTGTTTGCCATTGTTGTTTTAAAGGATAGAAGCAGAGAATTTGGATGCCCCCCTTGTATACCTTACTTGTTGGTGTATCTCAAAAAATTTGCTTTCTGCTTGTCTTCAGTAGCTAATTATAATGAGAGGATGCATAGAATCCAGTTTTCTCCTGCCTGTTTTAGTTATTGGAAAAGGGAAATGCTCCAGTCCTCCTATGATTAGTAGATATGGCAAGGTCTTCATATCAATTATAGCACTTGCATTTTCCCAGCAGAGGAAGGAATGGGGTCAGGAGTGGTTCTTAGCTGTTCCTTGTTAAAATCAAACTGAGAGAGAGAGACCAGCCCTAAGGAGGAAGCAAAAGTTAATAACTTGATCCTTTTTGCTTCTTTCTAGAACTATACTTCTATACTAGAAGTATACTAGAAATAAGGAGGTGATGAGGTGGCTTTACAGTAGCACAGGTATCAGCAGCCACTATTTCATGCAGAAATTGTCAGTAAGTATGAAACAAAGAGCTGTCTGGCTTCCTTGAGATGCTGCCTTTCTGTGCTTTGTCTTGGCCTACCTTTCACGGCCAACTGGGAATTACGGTATTGACATGATTGCTGTAATGGACCCAGAGCCTTCACTGCCTGTACTGATCTCCATTAGCTCATTGGTAGAGTACATGCTTTTGCATTCAGAAGGTCCCAGGCTTGATCCTTGGCGCTTCAACTTAAAATGATTACTGGTAGGAAAAGATCAGAGCAATCACAGTCTTAAGAACCTAGGAAGCTGCTGTTGTCAGAAAAGAGATACTAATCTTTTGTAAGTAATTTGGAAGCAGAGCACCCTGCCTTGACACAGGTGACCTTTCCAGCCCTGTAGTCCTGGGATTTATTTATTTTTTAAAATATTGGTTGATTCAGAGTTCTTTGGCCCTAAGTTAAATAAATGGTTGCAAAACAAAACTTCCAATATAAGTGCCTAAAATTTCTAACAGGCTTACTGGGTCAGTTAGCAAGCTACATGCTTCCTCCCTGCCCCACCAACAAGAGACTGCTAAAGTTTGCTAAAGCTTCTTTTCTGCTTGATTCTCTTTTTCTAGATTTCTATCTGCCGTGAGCTTCCCAACATTGAGGTAATCACATTCAGGTATGTGTTGGAGTCTCTTAAAAGGTAATTGTTGGCTTAACAAATCAAGCCAGGGGAAATAAAAATCTTCCTTCTGAGGATGAATAGGACTCTCCCTTGAAAACCTAACCAGTCCAGGCTATTTACCTGCTACCATGTTGAGAATGCATAGCATTTTGACTCCTTTTCTTCATCTTCTTACCTTGATTGGTTGTTGGGTTGCCTGGCTTCTGCCACACACTCTTTGTATCTCTTTCATACTTGCCATCAATTCTGCTTGGAACAGATGTTATGAAACTAAATAATGCCCGCCTTCCTTCTGTATAATAGAATATTTTGCTTGTACCACTGTGAATATGAGCACCAGCTTAAAAATAAACTTAGATATATAGGATTTGAGATGTGCAGCACTGTACTAGCTAACAGTAAATAATTGTTGATGACCATTCTACATACTTTAATTTTGGGTTTCCTACATGTACGGGTAAAAAGAGGGGATAGGCTTACATACAACACTCTGAACTCTCTTTAAAATTATTATTATAATATTTATATTTATATACCCGCAGGTCTCAAAGCAGGTGACAGAATAAAATCAAAATATAAAACCACAAAATACATAATCAAAATAAAACAACAACCCAATAACACCCCCCTAAAAAAACCCGCACATTTTATGAGCGCATAGGATTTCAATCAAATCAACTGTTACAGATGCTGACCATAAGAAAGACCCTATGTGGGAATATTTAAAATATATTTGAAAGAGTGTGTGTGTGTTTTTTTATATATATAAGGAAACCATGCAAAATATAGACAGTGTGATAAAGAGATGCAAGACTTGGTTGTAAGAAAGTTGTGGACAGCCCTGAGATCTATGAATGAAGAGTGGTATACAAATTTAATAAATGAATAAAACTAAATAAAGCAGTAATATAAACAATACTGTCTGTGGTTTACCTAATGTTTACTTAGTTACCTAATGTGGCTGCCCAGATGGTGGGTTGTACCAGCAGGATCTAAGCCAGTGGTAACCAGCAGAAAGGGCGGTGGGAGGGTAGACTTTGAACCAGCACTTGATCTGCTGCATCGTGTGCCAGCCATACTGCTGTCATGAGGCTTCATAAGCTCCCCTGCAGAGAGACAGGGCAGTGCTGCAGATAATGTGTATTTCTCACAGGGAATCACAGTCAGATCATGAGCCTTATGTCATGCAAGCCTGATACAGGTGATAACACTTGCATCTGGTTTCCAACTTTCCTTTGCTTTCTCCAATAGTGCAAATCACATCTCCAGCCTGGAGCCAATGAACCAGTGCCAGAACTTAACGGAGCTTTATCTCAGGAGGAACAATATTGCAAGCCTCCTTGAGCTGTTCCACCTGAAGAAGCTGCCCCGCCTGAGAATCCTCTGGCTCTCTGAGAACCCTTGCTGTGGTCCTGATCCTCATCGCTATCGGATGACGGTGCTGCGCAACCTTCCGAATCTCCAGAAGCTTGACAATCGGAGTGTGTATTACGGCAAATTGCCCTTCCTCTGTTGGTGTTTTGCATTTGCTGATTGAAACTTCTCTTAGGTCTACATGCCGTAAAATGGGGTGGTGGTAGAATCCTACCATTGGGGATCCCATTTTCTTAATACTACCCACGTGGGAAACCCCTTGCAAATAAAGAACTAGCCCACAAGGGCTCCCTGTGGCAGCCCTAGATCACTGAGCTTGTCTAACGAAAATGCTCCCTCTGCATTTTTCCTGATATTTGCAGTGGTGACAGAGGAAGAACTGTCCCATTCCCTGCTGGAAGGGGAAGAGATAACGTCACCCCCAGCCAAATTGGACGTGGAAAACTTCTCCCAAAACTCCACCACTGAATCCAGTGTAACAGAGTCTACAGCAGAGAATGAAAATGAAGTCATGAACTTCACCTTGGAGGAGACAAAGTGAGAAGGGCTCTGTTTCTTGCTGGTGGCATTTCTTTATTGCAACTTTATTAATACACAATGGGGGTGGGGTGGAGATCTGTGCCTCTCCCGCTACGATACAATACGATATCTTTATTGTCATTGTTCCATACAGAACAATGAAATTGAAAAATCTACATAAGACATTCAAAAACCCCTAAAAACTCTGAAACCCCATTTTAAAATACAATATACTCCTATAGAGACTCCTTATACTGCATTTAAAACCAGAATTGCATTTGGGTAGAAACTGTTTCTGAGGCAGCTAGTCCTGGTCTTTATGACCCTATACCTTCTTCCAGAAGGCAGAAGCTGAAAGAGATCATTTCCGGGGTGCGTACTATCCTGCACTATCTCTGCAGCTTTCTTATGGCACCTGACAGCATAGATTTGATCTAAGGTGGGAAGAGTGCACCCATTTATTCTCTCTGCAGTCTTTACAACCCTGGACAGCATTGTTTTCTCCCTGGCCGTGCAGCTCCCCAAACCACACACACAGACCATAAGTTTATCACTCTCCACAGTACAGTGGTATGTTGTTGAATTCCATTTCCTATCAGCCCCAGCTAGCATGGTCAGTCATCAGGGATGATGAGAGATGAAACCCAACAACATATCAAGGGCCACAGATTCCCCATCCCTGCTAGAGAATGTCCAACTCAACACAGAGATTCTCCCTCTTCCTGTATAAATTCACATAGTGTGTTACTGTGTGGGATGCCAAGAGCTCGTGTCTTGAAATGCTCTTGTGATTTGATCTCTTGTGTCCAGCAGGAGCAGCTATCCTCTGCCATTTCCGATAGCGCTGGTGGGTGCTTCCATATGGCTGCTTTACTTATTTCCTTTTTCTTTTCCTTTTATCCTGCCCAGTAAAATCCGCGAGCAGCTTGGGATGAAGCCTGTTGCTCCGAGGGAGAAGTTTGTCTCCTTGTGCCCTAGGCAGATGGAGGGGAACCGAAAGAAACGGGTGCGTGTGAGAACCTTTCCCCACTCTCAGTAGTTCTCTGTGTTTTGTGCGTGATGCGCTATGCCACTGCTTTGAGCTAAGCCCTGCTGTAGCGCTCAAGTCAGGAATAGCTTGGTCCTGCTTCTTTGAAATGCTGCAGGATCCTATACGTAGAGTAAACTGGATATGTGTGAATAATTTGCTGTCCCTGTGCAGCAGCATGTGGGAGAGCTACCCTCACAACACTGGAGCCATTGCTGAAAACCTGGATGGGGCATGGTGATGGTGAAGTCAGAACTGTGCAGTTGCAGGAGCTCCGGTTGGATGGCAATGCTCCCATACAACCCTGATTTTGTTACCACCCCATAAAGGGAAGCCGCAGCAGTGCCAGTGTCTGGAGGGCAGCTCCACTTCACCATGTGCTGCTGAGTAGTAGGAAGGAGTTGCTATCTCGCTCTCCCTTGGTAAAGCAGATCTTGGCTACAGGGAAGACGCTGCTGGCCGGCCTTGCTTCCTCATCCCATGGTTAATTCTAAGTAACTGATCTGCCCTTGCAGTCTGGGAGGGGAAGGGCAGATTCATATCATAACATAACTGGCAGACTCTCAAAAGGTAGCCTGTTCTGACTCATGCATTAATTGACCTCATCCTGATATATTTTGCCATAAGCAGCAGTAAACCAAGTGCCCCTGTTCAGAGATGCCTGGTCTTGTGGCATTGTCCTGCAGATGGGACAGCGTTGTTTTCAAGAGCCATAGTTGCTGCAGCTTATGAGCAAGGGAGTTCTGCCGCGTGTTTGGGCTTCTCAGAGGCAACTTGCTGGCCACTGTAAGAACAGTTTGTTGATCAAGACGAGCCTTTGCTCTGATTCAGAAACCTATGTTTGTGTAAGAAAATTGAGAGGGCAAAGTATGGTCAATAATAATAATAATAATAATTTATTATTTATACCCTGCCCATCTGGCTGGGTTTCCCCAGCCACTCTGGGCAGCTCCCAACCGAATATTAAAAACACAATACAGCATTAAACATTAAAAACTTCCCTAAGCAGGTCAAGTACTAGTAGAGACTAGACGTCAGCAAAGTAGTGAATTTCCTGATCCATTTTTGATCCCTTTGTCTTGTGTGTCCTGGGTTAACAGAACAACATCCTCAATGCCATCATGATGCTCCTAGAAGAGCTTGATTCAGATGGACTAGAAGTTGTCCATCAAACAACTGGGAACAAGCTCCAAGCCTTGCAGAAGAAGGAACTCCATGAGGACCGATAGCGACTCCGAGGCAGCTGTGTCGTGGATCAGCGGAACTAGCATCACCAGCCCCGGCTGCTCCATCCCTGTGCTGTTGGGCTTAGTGTGGGGATGTGCTACTGAACAGAGGAAGAAACGTCATACATTCCTTGTGCATCATGCACTTGGACCATGCTCTAAGGCACACTTTCCTCTGCAATCACAACGTGTGTGCCTGCATCTATGCAACTGCTACCCAGCAACCTGCAAAAGCCTTTGGCAGTGGGGGCAAACAAGTGTACACTGAATTACAGCAAGTAGTTGTCGCATGGAAAAAGGGGTCAGCATTTGTGGCCCTGCCTTCTCCTTAGTGCCTCCCCAGTAGAAGAAGAAAATCACTCTTCGTCTTGCTTCAGTTGTGAATCTGTCAGCCAAAGCTGCTGATCTGTTAGCATAGTCTTAATAGTGGAACACAAATCCCTATGATGCCGCCATCCTCCTGCAGTCAGGAGCTTCTGATCCTTGATCTCAAGGCCTGATTTATACAAAAACTGAGACATTTTTTAAAAAAAAATCATTGAACTTCAAATTTAGTGGCAAACTTTTAGGCTTTCTCTTCACCTTTCCTTCTCTTCTAAATAGTGATTTGGACTTAACAAGAATGTCACCTATAGTCAGAATTCTGGATTTGTATAATGGAGCATCTTGTTTCTTACTTGATTAGAATGCGGTCTTGCACCTTTTGGATATTGCCTTGACTTTCTTCTGCCACTTGCTTGCTTAATCTACACAGTAACCTCAAAAAAGAGAAAAAGTAAGTTTACTTAGTTGTTGTGACGGAAGGACCAGGGGAGGTGTGGTTGATGGTATATGGTTCAGGAAGTGTATTAAAGTCTGAATCCAACAACTATACAGACTTTGTCTCTGCTCAATATAGTATCATCTCCGTTGTGTTTAGTCTGTCAAGCTGCATCTGGTGCACAGCAGCACACTTTAAGTGGATGCTGCTAAGTAACTTATAGGTAGTGTGTTCTTACTTGTAATAGGAAGCTCTTAACTACAGTATCTAAAAGAATAATATTTTTTCCTAATAATTCTGGTTACAAATATGTCTCAACCAAGGGAAGTGTTTTCTCTGATTACATATAAAACACAGATCTGATATTTCTGTACTCCACCTCTGGATTGATGGCACCAATTGAGAATTGCTTACTTTGTAGTGCTGGTTTTCTCTCCTGCCTTTTTTTCTGTTTCTGTGTCCCTTGGAGTGGATGGATGTTACACAGGTACAAGCAAGCTCTGAGTTCTCAGCCTCAGAGGTAGGCCCAAAATGCTACTGTTGGCAAGTCGTGGCCACTTTTCCCACACAAGATGTTATATGTGACATCAGGTGCAGGAAAGTTCAAGCTGTAGTTCCTGAATCTTCCTTTGCAGGCAAAATTCGGCACTTTTTGTTTTTGACACCTTTTTCTCTTCCGCACACCAAATTCAAAAAGCTGTGGCTTTAGAAAGTGCTCACCGTTCTTCCTCTGCAGTCCTAGGTTGAAGTTACACTCACCTGATACCATATGACAAGTGGGTGTCCACAACCATCTGTCAAACTGACCTTTGAAGGGCTGACCCCTTTGGTTCTCCACCCCTGTCGTAAGCAATAAGACTTGTTTGAAGAAGCAGTAGCAATGACTCTCAGGGCATGGAGAGGGCAGTATTCACAACGTTTTAAGCCACAGGTGCCAGCCTCTGAATGGCTCTCAGTTTGATAACGACACAACTAGTAAGGAGCTACTTGTGGAAAAACTGAGCTGAAGGCAAATGTGCCAACCAACAAAGCCTGAGTAATATTTACCAGCTGAATATTCTCTGAGGAATCCGATTTCTCTTTTGTTGCAGTAGAAATCCAACATCTTGTAAAGGATGTAGGTTCATCACAGGAGAGACCATTTGTGAAGTAATACTGGTTTACCCTAATGCAAGTATTTCACTGTATTCAAAGGAATGCTTAGCATAATTACGTAATACAATTAGCTGTTAGATAGCCACTACCAAACACAACTACCAAAATCATAATGCCCGTGTCATAATCATAACAAATCTATTATAGGCCCATAGTTGGAATACGGTGTCCAGTTCTGGAGAAATAATATTATAAGGCTGGAAAAGATGCAGAAAGGGGCAACCAAAATGACCAAGGAACTAGAGCAACTCCCCTATGAGAAAGGTTCCAAAGTGGGACCTTTTTAAAAAAAAAAAAAATCTTTTTTTTTTTTAAAAGGCAAGTAGGTAGGGACATGATAAGTGGGGTACCAGCCCAAGCTGGTAAAAGATGATTCTAGCCGCTGTAGCTACTTGACTTACAGTGACAAGGATGGATCAAGGAACACCTCTACAAGTGCAACCCTGGCCAGAACATGCATTATTGCCCAGTTCCTGGATCCACAAGATTTGTCTTGTAAGGATATGGCTTCTTGGTCTTCATCACCGCTTTAAGGCGCTGGTCCAGACCTTGCATGGCACCTCCTGATTTGGGTACAACAGAGAAACAGCTGAGTATCATCAGTGTACTGGTGACAGCATGCTCCAAACCTCCTATATGCCAAATAATATTGGCATGTATGGACTTACAAGTCTGTAATCCTTTGGCACTTAGGAATATACAACTCTGAAGGAACGAGATCAGTGTTTCCCAAACCTGGGTATCCAGCTGTTTTTAGACTACAGTTCCCATCATCGCTGACCACTGGTCCTGCTATAGCTAGGAATGATGGGAGTTGTAGTCCAAAAACTATCTGGAGACCCACGTTTGGGAAACACTGAACTAGATTTCTTAGTAGACGTGCCTAGGATTGGGCTGCAAGATAAGACATTCTCTTGGACTGCATGGACTAAAATTTGCTCCTGCAGGCTGACTCATCTGTATTCCAGTATAACCATAATCAGCATAAAACGGTTTTATACTGAACTCCTGTCACCCTGAAAAATATCTCATTCTTCTTTAGAAGTGGACTGTAAAATGAACCTCGATGTGTCCCAGGGTAGCCTCTTCTAGGGTGCCAGGAATCTGAAATCGGTTACAACCAGACTAATGAGCCATAAAAGGGGACTTGCATGCTATTTTGTAATTCTCCACACTGGCAAAGATGTATTTGTTCACTTATTTTAATTGCTCCTACTCATGAATCTCTAATTGACTCTTCTTTTGAGGTTTGTACTAATAACTGTAGATAAAAAATGCAGTTTTAGGTCTGCAATAAAAAAGAGAAAAAACATCAAAGACTCCAGTCGAGTTTGTGTTGAAGTATCAGCAACTGAAGGCACTTTCAAAAGGGACAGCAGGGACAGTTCTTAGTGCAGGGTGTATCAATTGTGAATGCCATTAATGTGTTCTGGAAAATAGAATAGGGCTCCTTAAAAATCAAGAGCTATGTTCCAATCAGTGTAGGTTTTACTAATGTAGGAAATATAGGTTATGGTAAAAGTTTATTTCATTATAGCTTTCTCTGAATTTTGGGGGTGTTGTCTCATTCTGTGTGTTTGCCAAATAACTGAGAAGCATAGAGAAGATCCTTGCTCCCCTCCCTGAACACAAAACCAGGCTTACCTTTTTTCTGTCTACAGCATGTAGTACAGCATAAAGTGTGTTTATAGAATGTATGTGAATGTTATCTTTGTACAGCAGGCAAGTTTTACACATGCTCACAGACACCCCTCTATCTTCCACCAATCAGGAAAGCAGTAGGCACTATCAGAGCTCAAGGCCACAATCCAGCTATGTGAAAACACAAAAAGAGGGTAGAGAGTAGGGCTGGAGAGGGTGTGTGGCTGAGGTACAGTTGTACTCTTGGGGGAGCTGCCATATTTGCCCTTAGGGACCCCCCCCCGACAGCTTTAAGCAACTGCAAAGCAGCCCTGTGAGCAGTCCATATTAAGTTTATACCAGATGCTAACATGAGTGTAGACTAGTGTTGAAAGAGGGAGGAGCAGGTACACCTGAACTGATCCAGTTGTCTCCAAAGCGACAGCAGAGTTGTTTCATGTTGTCACTCTTTTCCATGCGAAGCAATTGTTCCACCAATTGCTTTTATGCTTTGGCCCTGGTTGTGAGAGCAAAGATATAGTAACCTGCCCATCATTTTCTCTGCACAATAGTTAACTTCACATAGACACAAGATCAGGTTTTGCAAACCAGAGCAGTGAGCTGCTGACTCTGAGGATCAGCCTGTTCCCACTTGGAAGGATGAGGCTATCCACCACCTGCCAACTTGCCTGACCTCATTTAGAGAATTCTGGTATATCCTTGGGTGCTGCGCTGTGCTGGGCTTATCATTGTACATTCCTTTTGATGAACTTCTTGTTCCTATGTGGGCCCAGCATAGAACACTACCTTGAGTCCTATGGACCCCTCCCCCCCCCACAGAAACAACCTGTACAAAATAATTAGGAATGATTAACAATTTCCCTCTTGCATAGTCCAGGGCCTAGTCATCTGAGTAGTTTTTGACATCCACCAGAAGTTCTAGGGAAAGTGCAACTGAGTTGGCTGATTAATTGTCCCAACATGGTGTGCTATGAGTACGCTGCATTGTAATCTCACTGGGATTTATGTCCAGAACCTGTCATGCTCTTCCTGAAGATGTGGGTGTTAAAACAGCTACTAATGCATTCCCTGAGCCAGGCACCGAGAAAGGTATAAGATTCTACCTGTGTGTAATGTAAGACACAACCCATCTATTGATCTTTGATCCTAAATGTCTTCTAATTCTGGAAGTAGTGGAAGAAAGCATTCCAAGAGTGGCATGGAGTAAGGAAAAGGTTAAGAAGACAACAGGTTTCTTGGTCTAGGGGTATGATTCTCATTTCAAAGAAACACAGAACTGAAATGTTGGGAGGGATTTCCAGGGTCATCTAGCCCAACCCCATGCAATGCAGGAATCCTGTCCACAAGCCATCCCTGGGTGGGCTCAAACCACCAACCTTCTGGTTAACAGCCAGACACACTGACCCATGGCGCCACACGTGTGCGGTTCTAGGCTGACATTCCTGATAAGCTATTCTTATCAGGGATGGGCCATGGCTTAGTGGAAGAGTACATAGCCCAAGGCACAGGCTTAGCAGGTCCCAGGTTCAGTTCTTGACATCTGACTGGATCTGTCTGAGACCCTGGAAAGCTGTTACCAGCCAGAGCAGACAATGTTTGAGGGACAAACTGTGATCTAGTATAAGGAAGTTTTCCATGTTCTTATGTCTTCATTGTGAGGAGACTAGAGGCAGAAGATCCATCACCTTTCCTGTCCCTCCTTCCTCATGTTACAACTTCTCCCCTGATAGAGAACTTAGAGTGCATAAGGCTAGTATTCCAGCACAGGACCGCATCATTCCTGTTAGCCCATCCCATGCTGTGAGGTCAGAGACAGTTTCCCCAAACAGGAAAGAGAATCAAACTGAAAACACACACAGGCTTGGTTCATTGATTTCTTTTAATGTATTTCTAGAAGTCACAAAGCTGTGGCACAGACAAATACAGGCAACACAGGACACTGAGTTCACAGAAGTGTATTGGGAAGAGTACGCAAAACGGGTGCCACCATCGCAGCTCTAGCCAGGAAGATGGCTCAGTCAAACCAGTCAGACAGCGTGGAGAAGAGGGTTTTCCCATGCAAATCCACGACACACTGGGCAACCCCAGCCCAGCATTCAGACATGCTGCCATGTCCTGGTTGGCATGCATCACCCCAGTGAGGGAAGGTGGGGCAGGGGAAGAGAGGAGCTGTTCCACTGCTTACTGCTACTTGGCAGTATGCCACCAACATACTTCTGCTAGACAAGATCTTTGTGCTGCATGTTAACATGATAGGGGCAGAAGTTCTTGGTCCCAAATCAGACCCATCAGTTGTCCTACAGCACTCCCCAAGTTGGGGAGGCACCTCATATTCTCTGTGACTCCCATCTAAGGGACACCTCCTTCTGGACTCCTGCAATCTCCATGGCACCAGGCCCAGAAAGAATCTAAAACTAATCCCCATTGTCCATCTGATTATTGAGTACATGATTCTTTAAATAGTGTCTGAATAAAAGAGCAGCCTGGGAAACAGGGATGGACCCTTTCTGGAGTGACTCTGCTGCCTGGAGTGAATAGGCTCCAAAGAGGGAGCCATGGACAGAAGAACACTCACCCTCTTAGGCAGTGAGGAGTATACAGCAGTGATTCCGCAATGTCAGCCAGGCTGGCCTCAGTCACACTCCTACAGGCTCACAGTGGCACCAGCACTGCACTCAAAAGGCATGAGAAGGCCAGAGGAAGGGGGGGGAGTTGTGGGTGTGTGCAGGGAAAAACAATGGAGAACTAGTCTGGGGTGAGCAGAAGAGAAGTTTGCAGCTAGAACCCCTTTTCGATGCTGAGCGTGCGACGGGTGACATGCTCAATCTTCCCAGACACATATTCAGTCAGGCTGATCTGGTAGTGGGCCAACATCTTCAGCATAAGGCGCAGGTTCAGCCACCACTGCTCCTTGGGGAGCCTGTGCCTGCAAGAACGGAGGGGGAAAGCGAACTCAGCACCAGGGTTCAATCTGAGCTGGGGCTCAGCCCTGGAATGCGTGATGTCGTTAGCAATAAACAGAGCAGCTCTGTGCACCTGTGAAGTCAATTCCCCTCTCATAGTTGGGGGAATTAAAATCTTTGCAAATTGCAACGGGAATTGACCCCAATCTTTACCTCCCAGATGGATGTACAGATCAGCTTCTGTGCTGAACTTAACAACACAGAAGGCTCAAAAAGTGTAGCAAAATGCGTATTTTACAATAAGGTATAATTACAAGTGTGTACTTTGACGGGAAAAGCTTTCACCAATGTTGTGGGGAAAAGACATCCAAATATACATATTTAAACACTAAACATTTTCTCCTGAAGTTTTTTAAAACTCAAAGAGATTAATGCAGAAATGGGAGGGGATATGGCTGAACACATGTGAAACTGGCACAAATCGGAAACATACCGGCCCGCCCATATCCCTGTTTACAGGCAGCCTCCACCCATCTGTGGCTGTGGAGCATATCTTAAGTAAGAATTCATCAAGGGAGAGGCAGGCAAGGAACTCACCCAGCTCACTTTGATGCTCAGTATTCTAAATTCTGAACATTTGACTCCCAGGAGGGATGAAAATGTCCCCACTGGCAAACAAGTCACAAGGCTGGCCAGCAAACAGAGAGTACCTCACCATTTCCCAAAATATCTGGGCACTTCCCACTTCCCTTAGAAAGGAAGCACAAAACAGAGCTAAGAGGACTGTAGTTAACGCCTCACAGCCGCTCTGCCCACCAGTCCTTTCCATGAAAAGCACTGGCAGGAAGTGTCCTCCCTGCTCCCAGAATCTCACATTCCGTGACTCAGATGGCAAAAGAGGTGCCTACTTACTCAAAATCTGTGACTTTCTTGAGCTCAGTCACAGGGCTAAATGACACAGCCTTCCTCCTCAGGCCTATCACACAGGCAGAATCGGCAGAATTGGCAAATACCCGACCTGTGGAAACAGAGAGGACTTTTACGTCTGGTGCTGAGCAATTCTGACGTCAACCAAATGGCTTGCCATTACTTGAGAAGGCCTGGATGTGGCTACCCTGGTTGTCTCCGGCAGAGAGCCAGTAGCTATAGAGGCTCCTGGAACTCCAGCAAGTCAACAGGACTCAAGAAAATCAGTTGCATACTGTTTTCAATGACTATGGGCACACACTGAAATGCTGGTCTCATGAGCAGTCCCCACAGAGAACTTAGTGGCTTCAAAGCACAAGCACAGCAAACCAAGGAGGCCTCACTTTAGGATGGCATCCTCCTCCTAGGTACAGGCAAGGTACCTCAAATTACAATGGTTCCCTGGAGTGCCACCATGCACAGTCCTGGCTAGGCCCTGGCAGGGAATGGACCATCTCTCATGGTAAGGGGAAAGGCACATGTGCACAGCAGCCTCCTGGCATTTGTCCCTTACTGAAGGAGCAGTGGTCTTCACCCGACTCCCTTAATTCCTCTGCTCGGTTGATTAGCAACCGTAAAAGTGGTTGACAGGTAGATGGAGGCATGGTGCATAAGAAGTTCACCTCATTCTGCCAAAGTTTTCCTGAGGATCTTCCCTATTACAAAACACCAGGGTGAAAATTTTCCGTTCCCAAGGTGATCCTCTCTGAACATACCCTTGCGGTAAACTTCCTTCAACTTCTCCGACATCCACAGTACAGCTTTCACACCCAGCTTGGTGCCGTAGTTGCGGTCAAAGGGGGTTGGGGCACCTCCCTAGAGACAGAGAAAAGGAAATGAAGGCAGAGCACAAAGGGTGGTCATGCCACTCCTGCTGCAAGGGAGGCCCAGCTTTTCTTCTGCTGGGGCCATCCCACGGAGCAGCCATTTTGCATGCCTCTTCTGCAAAATGAAGATAGTTCAATGAAAACTAAACAAAAAACCCCAGTCAGCTGAAAGCTGGAAAACAGGACCTTGGCATGTACCCCACTGCCCTGAATGGAAGAAGTAGCTGATGAGTGTTTTCATGCAAGACAAAAAGTATTCCGGTTACAAACTCTCAAACAAAAGCTCTGCTGTTTCTCCCAGTTAATATCTGCCTGCCTGCCTTTTCTCCACCACTAATCTTCTAACCCATTAGAAGTGACTTAGCCTGACACTGCCTTGTGGCTACCTAATATGTAGCCCCACTTGCCTGTTGGAGGTGGCCTAGGACGTTGATCCTGCAGTCAAATATTCCTTTCCCTTCAGAGGAGTATAAGTTGTAGAGGAACTCGGTGGTATAGTGCTCATGGCACTTCTCGTTGCTAAGAAGACAGCAAAAGGGAGAAGGCACTTTAAAACACAGGCAGCTGCCTAATAATACCAAGTCAAACTCTCAGTTCATCTAGCTCAGTGCTGTTGACACTTGACAAGCAGTGGAGCTTCAGGGTTTCAGGAAGGAGCATTTTCCCAGGCCTGGTGGGAATCGAACCCAGGGACTTTTACATGAAATGTATGTGCTTTACCTGCTGAGCTACAGCCCCTCCTCCCCTTTGATGCACTAAGTGAGTATGACTGTATCTCTCACAGAAAATACAGCATAGAAAGCATCATGGGCCCAACTGATTTAAAATGCTGAAGCCCTCGGTGGCGGAGTCTCGTGTTTTTTATACACTGGCTTTTTCCATACAAGACCTTCTGCCCTCTGATTTCATAAGGAGGGCCCTGCTTCAGGTTTCATCCCCTAATCCACAACAAGAATAAAGGGTGGGGCTTTCTTGGTAGAAATCCAATGAAACACACCAGGGTCACTCATTCTTAACTCATTCTTGATCTTGTTTCAGTGACTGGTTCCTGATTGTATGCTGCATTTTTATTGGGTTTTTCAGGATATATGTTTTAGCTTTTAAAAATATTTTCTGAGGTTCTGAATTCTGCACACAGACTTTATCTTAATTCCAAAACAAGGGAAAGATGAATGAAGTGAGTTTGTTTGCACAAGTTAACAATGCCAGGGATAAGAGCTTTTGAGAAGAGTCCTTTATGATCCAAGAAGTGTGCGGGATTGAATATTCTTAAAGTTTTGCTCTGCCAGGACTACACAGAGAACTGGGTTTCAGGCAAATGCTGACAAAATTTAGACAAAGGAAGCAGAACTAAACCAGTGACAGTGTAGCCAGCTACTGAGCACTGGCAAAACCATTCTCTCCCCTGTACTAGCCTTGCACTTGAGGAATCTCCTCTGCCCTTTTTCCGCAGGACTGCGGTAGAATTCATCAGATCTCCATCCCGGCAGAGAGCCAAGCCCAATCTCATCACATTTCTAAAACCATCCATCTCTTTTCAGTGTTTCAGAGGTTTCTAGGCTGCAATTCCTTCATTTGTGCTGAGTCACTATTCACGCATGCTACAGAGATGCAAGTCTTGGCAATACTCCAGGGATTGGGTCAGCAGAGTCACAGAGAACAGTGCCAACCCTGTGATCCAGGAGCAGGTGATGGCATCCTGCACTATTAGCTGATGCTTCCCATAGTTCAGAGGCAGTGAACCAAGCTCCCATCATCCCTGAGCACTGACCATGTTGGCTGGGACTGCTGGGAGATAGGAGTCCAGAATCATTTGGAGGGCCACAGATGCTCCTATCACAGATATTGTACAGCATAGTACACTCCCTCTGCTGAACTCATCACTTGCTCCCTCCTTTCTTGAGGGAGACAGTCTGAAAAAGACAGTCTGATGAACCCATTTTGAGCCCCAAATCTCTTTATGGCTTTTTCAGCTACCGTCTCAGCCTTTTTAAAAGAGCTGCTGCCATAGCATTGGCACACTCAATATAAAACTGTGTATTCAAAAAAGCTACAGAGATAAAAGTTATTTCAATCCCAGATGACACTGAAGATTTCCATCTTCTTCAAGAACTGAAGCACGGCCGTTTCAGAGTCTTTTCCGCAACTCACCGCAGTACTAGGCCTCTCTGAATGTCTGTTTTCATTTTGTCAGTTAAATGTTCAACATTTGCCTGGAAAGACACAAAGACCAATCGTTTTCATTGGAACAATTTTTGCTGATTTAAGAGAAAACAGCTCTTCAGAAAAAGGAAGAAGGAAATGTCACTTCTGAGCTACAGAGAGAATGAGATTAGATAAGACAAGACTATAAATGCTTTGCTCAAGCCTGACTGTGTTAGAATCAACTGTCATTAAGTGCAACAAACAAGTGAAAAGAAAAGGTTAACCAGGAGGGAAACAGAATGTTTTAGCAGCTTAAATAATCTTGGTCACTGTTGTTCTTGATAGCAACACATTTATATGAACAACAGTTGCTGCATTTGTTCCATTGAGATCAATGTAAGTCAGCCTTCCCCAATCTGGTGCCCTGCAGTTGTTGGTGGACACCAACTCCCATCAGCCCTAGCCAGCCTGGCCAATGACCAGGGATGATGTGAGTTGTAGTCAGAAATATCTGGAAGACACTATGTTGCAGAAGGCTGTCTTCAAGTAAACCATTTTATAGCTTGGGTGTATTCATTGCCAGCAAAGATGACAAAGGCAAAAGGCTCCCCCAGAACAAGAATGGAAAAAATCAGAAATGGAGAAGTGGTCACCATCTGATGATATATTGCTTTTGTTCTATGATCAGGAGTTTGCTAGCATAAATGCTTGTATAAGGCATGTCTAAGTAGAGGAGAGATTGTTGCCTCAAGCAAGCAAAATGCTTGTCTGATGTAACAGAGCTACTTTGAATTCCATCCTAACTGCCTTGGGCTTTGGAGCCAAAATTTGCTGTAGCGGAAAAAGGTGGCAGAGGGGTAATTCATTCTGCCTCATTTTTAATTTACCCTGTAAAAGGAGACAGACAAGTTGTCACGATGAGCATTGCCACCACACGTGGTCCTAATACCTCCTCTTTCTTTCAGCCAGTTCATCTCACCTGCACTTCCAATATCCAGATAAGTTACAGGATTCATTGGGAACACTTCAGTCTTCTCACAGATGGAACATGACTTATGTAAGACAGGATGTCTGCATTTTATAGAACTACATATGTAATTTAGGTCTTGCTTTTTCAAATATTGTTTAATAATAATAATAATAATTTTTATTTATACACCGCCCTCCCTGGCCAAAACCGGGCTCAGAGCGGCTAACATCAAATGTATAACACATTAACGTAAAATCAGCCAATCAATTAAAATACATCCAGAAATCAGATCAGGATCAGAATAAAATCCAATCAGATGGCAACCAGCAGATTAGGGTTGGGGACCTTAAATGCTCACCAGGCCCAACTGTTTGTGCTGAACTTATACGAGCCTGTGAGAAAAATTGGGAGGCCACTTTCATGCAAGTTCTTATGAAAGGGGAGGGCTGCAACATGAAGTACACAAATCAGTAACAATTTATAGGTTCCTGATAAGCCTTGATTTGAAGTTTGGAATTTTTCCCCCAACCAGGATTCATCTTCTTTTCCATATTCCCTCCTCATCCACCCCCAATTATCACCCAGTCCTCTGCCCTTTGCACATTTGACAAATGCAATTCTGCCACCAACACACCTTTAAGTCATGAATGGTGAAAGGATCTTCGTAGACGTAGGCAGCATCAGCTCCTGTTGCAATGCCAGTCACTGTAGACAAGTAGCCACAGTAACCGCCCATCGTCTCCACAATGAACACCCGTCTTTTTGTGCCCGAGGCGGACTGCTTGATACGGTCACAGCTCTACAGATTGGGGAGGAAGGAAAAGGATGCTTAGTTGCCCAGGTGTTAAGCTGAGTTTCTGTCTACCATTCTGGGGCAGGTGTAGTTTTACGTGCTCTGTATTACTCCCCTACTCCACCTCCTGCCTCCTCTATCTTTCTTGCCAACATTTCTGATATACGCAATAGAAATACATTGATGAAAGAAAGGTTACATAATTCATCTCCCCGCATGCCTAGTTCCCGGCATTCTGTTTTTTTTTTAAAATACATATTTATTAAAGTTTTAGAGAACAAAGAATTCATCATTTCAAAATGTATCATTTCCATACATAAAGCTCAAGAAAAACAACAATATGTGACAGAAAAAAGAAAAAAATAAAAGAAAAAAAATAAAAAACAGAAAAAAGAAAAACACTCTTTCTTAAATTTGTAAAGTTCGATGCCCCTCTGTCTTGACCTCCTCACATCCCCCTTTTTTGTGTTCCACTTTACTCCAATCAGATTCAGCAAATTCAAAACCTTATTTCAACCATACTTAATGTTATATTCTAATTATTATGTCCCCATTTTCCATTTTTTTTTAATCCGTACCTCATCTTATAAAATATGACATAATATTGTTCTGTTCATAACCCCTTATCCTTTTTTCTTAAATTCTTCTTTTCACACACCTTTGGCCAAGGTCACACAAACCCTGTTACTTTTACTTCCCACATCCTATTAACACTCAAAGATTTTACAGTATTTTTGTAAATAGTCCTTAAACTTTTTCCAGTCCTGTTCCATCGATTCTTCTCCCTGGTCAGTTCCCGGCATTCTGTGGCTGCTGGATAGACCCATCTTACCTCCATGGCAGCATTGACAGCTGTATCAGAACCCAGGCTGAAGTCAGTGCCCGGGACGTTGTTGCTGATGGTGGCTGGAATCACACACATAATGATGCAAAGCTCATCATACTGCCCACGAGCTTCCACCAATTGTAGTACTCCCTCATACGCCTGCAAAAGACAAGAGTGGCAGAAATGTAAGCCACATACCCAAGCCTAAGCACTGGGCTGCAAGAAGTACAAGATAAAAAGAAATTTTACACCTCTGAGCATCTTAAATCAAAATTTTGATCAACTCTCTTGAGCTGGGAAGGAGTCATGACCTTGAAATGAACCCTTGGAAACTGGGTATCTATCAGTCCAGAGGTATTTTTGATACATAGTCATTTAAAGCGTATGTTTACTAAAGAGGATTGCAATTGTTGAAAAAAAAAATGCAATCCTATGAAAAGAGACCAAAAAGAGACTAACTCTATAGATCTCACTATATACTATATTTAACCTAGTCCGTCATCACATGGTTTTTATTGGCTGCTTCCCAAGGGTCGAAAGGCAGGAGTAGGGAAAAGACGATGGGCAGGGGTGCGGGGAGAAAAAGGAAAACTCATTGTAGTACATGATGGGGGGGGGGGTTACAGGAAGGCCTTGGTGTGGGGAAGAAGAGTTTCTGTATATGACAGTTTTAGTTCTTTGGTGGCTGCCGGGAAGAGAAAGGAGGAATTGGGAAGCAGCAAGTGGAACTGGCAGGAGAGTGGTTAAGGTGGCATTTGGAAATATGAGGGGGAATATGGGAGGGTTATTTAGGTGATGAGTGGAAGAAAGCTGGAAAGGAGGAGGAATTGGGATGGGGAAGGTGGAAGTGGAAGGGGTTAAAGGGGCATGTTTTCTATGACTGAGCTGGAGCTCAATGTGGGTAATTCCAGCCTTGCAGTCTGTCTACACACTGAAGTACCAACATCAGTGCAATCATGCCTGGCCCAGCTTTTTAGGAAAAGGAGAGAGGCATTTCTCATTCAAATCTGAAAGTGTCCAGTGAACTTCTCCACACCTCAAATCCTCCAACAACCAGCAGTGCATGGATGTTAAATTTCCGGACATTTTCGACAATCTTTTCCATGCATGTCTTGGGAAGCGTTCTGGCAAAACAAGAACAAAACAAGCTGTTAGAAAAGCTGCATCACGATGCCTGCCTCTTCCTGCTTTACCGAACCTGCTTAAGAATAGGATTGTCTTAGCACAGTGAAGGAAAAGAGAGGAGACGCCAATTCCATGAAGCAGGCAAAGAGATCCTTTGAAATCTTCCACGTTTAATTTGCTGCCTTACTTCCCAAATAACAGCATAAAGGCAAGTTAGAGCATGCACCAACGGCCAGCCTTTGATAGGATATGTTCTTTGCCAAGGGAGCAGAGACAGACAGGCTCACTCCCACAGACTGGCAAGTGCAAGTCATTTAGGAACAATGCACCTTTTGTATTGCTTCCTGCAGAATGAATGGCCTACTGACCAGCAAGAGGAAACATGCTTATTAAACCAACTTCCTCCCACTTTGGCCATGCTAACAATTGAAGAGTACAGTCCAGATACTCTGGAAAAGACTCTTATGTTCAGATAAGCCCAGTAGAATAGCTACTTAGCCAGATAGCTCATAAAGGTCTCTGGTCACTCTTCACCTGCAGAACTAAGCAGAAACGAGGCTGTCTATGTGAACATAATCCTGGCAGTTCACATAGCAGGTGGTTACTGCAGTTGCTACTCATCCCACTACCTTAAAAAATACTGTACTACACAAGTGGAGCAGGGTCAGTATAGGAAAGGGTAAAGATGTAACATGCAAAACTGTTACATTTGCAATGGCCTTGTAAATGATTTGGAAATGAGTTCATGCTTGCAACCTGTGACTGTTCCAGCTATATAGTCTCTGCAATGGGATACAGCAGGGGTCAGCAAACTTTTTTTGGAGGGGGCAGGTTCACCATCCCCCAGACCTTATGGCAGGCCGGACCGTGCACACACCCAGCAGAGGGGGCTTCTCTCTCTCCCCCAGCCCCTCCCCTCCCGACCTATGGTGCTGCCGGCGCAAGGGCTGGCTGGCTCTGGAGAAGCGCTGTGCTCTCCCAACTGCGGATCCTGTGCCTGCCCTTGTGAACGGCAGAGGCTGTTGGCGGAGGGACAAGCGGCCCGAAAGGGCTGCTTCAGGACGCTCATCCCTCCGCCGCTGCCAGCCTCTGCCACTTGCAAGGGCAGGCACAGGAGCTGCAGTTGGTAGAGGCGCTGCACTCTGCCAGCCACGACTCCTGTGCCTGCCCTTGCAAGCGGCAGAGGCTGGCGGCGGCGGCAAGAGCGGCTCTAAAGGTGCTGGCTGGCTCCGGAGAGTCGCTGCCCAAAATGGCACTCAGCCAGCTCAGCCCAGCCCCCTTCCTCCTCTATGCAGGGCGGGCAAAAGGATGAGGAAAAACCAGGAGGGAGGGAGGGAGATGCCGCTGTGTCTGTGTGTGTGTGTGGAAATGGTGCCCCCCCCAAAAAAATGGTGGCGCAGAAAAAAAAATAACGAAATTTTTTAAAAGAAGGAATCCACACGATTCACAGACTGTCCGTGGACCGGATGTTGAGGGCAATTGGGCCGGATCTGGTCCATGGGCTATAGTTTGCCGACCTCTGGGTACAGCAACAGGATATACAGTGAAATTATCTGTTAAGCCGACATAGCACAGCTGAGACCGAGGACTGCAAGGAGACAAATCTCTGTAGGACTGAATTCCACAGGTATTCTTGACTGGTGAAACAGTCCAATGAAACTTGTGTCTGTAGTAGATCTGGTTTTGCATTCATTACCAGTTTAAATAAACCAGTTATTGTACAAGCCACATGCACTTTATGGCAAGTGTGTGCAACTGGTGAACATTATCCAAATTCATACTTACAGTACACATTTTAAGATCCTCTGCCCCATATGTAATTCATAGATGAGTATTTGCATGCACGCAGACCCCATCAGGTTTCAGACACAATCATCACCATTGCCATCACATTTCAAACCCTCACAAAATGTCAGAGCCCACAGAAATAAATGGCAAGCTCAGTAGGTCCCCCTGCCCTGTTTACCAGAAAGGAGAGCAATTTGGATGAGATAATGCTTCCTGCCTGATGGGACTCAAGTCTCATGACATTATTATGCAAACCCAAGAGTTTGCAACACTTAAGACTCACCCTTTCTAACATTCCACAACTTGATTATCAACCTAAAGCAGGGGTGGGAATCTTTTTTGGCTTCACCAATGAGATCCTTATTAGGATCTGCCTTGTGGGTCAAATTTGACAGGTGGCATCATTATGACATCACATGACTGACAGGTGGGCAGGACTGCCCTATTGTCAAAAATCCCTTTCACCCCAATATTGAAGGTGGGGAGCAGGAAGAGGCTTCCAAAAGCCTTTGCAGGCCTCCCTAACCTTTACAGTTAGAGTGAGACTGGGGGATTAAAAGGGAAGCGGGGGAGGAACCTTGCAAAAGCCATTGGGAGCCTCCCACTTTAAGACTTGCAGCATGTGGGTGGCCTATAAAGAAATGAGAGAATGAAGCATGGCAATTCCACATTGAATAACTATTTTGGAAGCCCTCCAAATGAGACAATGAAGAATTGGCAAGGAAGTAGGAAACAGAAAATATTATGTTTGCTTATCATAGAGCACCAAAACATTCAGGAGAAGCAGATAAAGCATTCTATGAAAGAGAAATAAAATAAACAAAGGGCCATGAACTAACAATAAAGAAGGATCCTGTAGAGATAATACAGGAGCATGACGACTGTCCAAGAAGTTCAGGCATGCACTTTCCATTTCCGACAGCTGAAAAAATAAGATAGAAGCTTGGCAATTTTAGGTTTGCGTCTAAGAAATGAAGAAGACAAATGACACTGGAATGTTAAAGGGGGAAAGTGTCTATGGAGAAAGCTGGTTATGAGATGACTATGGTAAGAAAAGAATATAGAATAGCAAAGGATGAGTACATAGAAAAACTGACTGTCATAAGCTTGGTATGTTATCAAGAGACCTTTCAGAGAAATATGTTGATATGTTGACAGTGGCCAGCAATTTTTAAGAATAAATCATACAGGAAAAACAACCACACAAACAATTAATTTCCACAACTGGAAGGCAGAGGTAAGATAAGCTGCAGGGGGAGAATTCTTAAATTACAATAGTTCTGTAATAAATTAAGCAGTGATACATCCCTGATCACCTTCATGAAAGGTTGAGAAAGGTTTGCTCTGTTTTAGGTGAAGAACAATTGTGTAAAACTGCTATGCTATGCTATGCACCCCCTGAGATAATAAACTAATTCCGTTTTAGAACAAAAGATCCCTAATTGAGAGCCAGATTGCATGTGAGAATTGCAGGCTTGCATGCTCACTACACACTTCGTAACAGGTACCAACCTTTTGGAAGGTTTTACCTGTATCGTCCCCTCTTTGAACTCAGTCCTGCAATTTCTCCACATCTGCAGAGAACCACTCTGTGGGCTGTCATGCCAACTTACCTTTTGGTCCCCAGCATGGATCCTCCACGCCCTAGCCAGCCTGCAACATCGTGCCAGCCCACCTCTCGGATCTACGAGAAGAAACATTTCATTAGACCTCTCATGATTCGCCCAGCCATTCCCAACTGCATTGCACCAGGTTGTCTTCCAAATCTTGGATTTGAAAGTGAAAGCAGTGTGGTTTAAAAGAAGAAAGATCAAATTGATATTTTGTTTCCTGTTACAACCAACTCTGCCTCACCCCCCCAAACAGAAATTAATAAGTCATGGTGCCAATTTCCAGCAGAAATGACAGCTGGAGTTCCAAATAAATGTTGCCCTGTAGATGTTCTAGTTTACAAAGTAATAAGAAGGACTAGTAGTCCGACAGGAGGGAGGACCTCCTCCCTTCCAATTAGAGAGACTCACCTGTCCTTTGCTCAAGCCTTCAAAGCCATCATTCACCACATACATTGTGTGGCCTTGGCAGATCCCAACGCGCACAGCTGACCGGACTGCTGCGTTCATGCCGGCTGCAGGGGCTCCCACATTCAGAATGGCAATATTGAAATTGCTCTGTCCGAAACAGAAACGGATACTAAACAGCTGGAAGAAGTCATTGTCAGCACTCAGAGGGTGCTGAGAGTGCAGAGAGCCTTTAGGAGGTACTTCTGCTACAAAGCAAGCTATGTAAGAGGATACTGTGCAACTTCCTTGTCCTGCAATACTTCTGGTACCCTAAGTATTTTGAGGACTTCAGACAAAATACTGAGTAGCCTCGGCTGAGACGTGCCTCACTTCCTTGCATAACCATCTCAAACAAGGTGGTCCAACTTTTCATACCAAGCGGGCCGCAAGAGTACTTCGGCACAGAACCCAAGGGCTGCAAACTGCCTTGTTGCTCAGGGGGAAGGAAGTAAGGCCAAAATTTGACACCCCCTCTCAGTCCTTGCATTGCCTTCCCAAAACTGGCTAAGTGATTACATGTCAGGAAGACATTGCTTTTATTGTCTGTGAACATAGAATGCAAGTGCAATTTGTGGACATTTTTTAAACCTTGCATTGTATCCAATGATGTGCCAGCAGGGTTCCACTAGTGCAACAGGGCTTCCGTTCCCTTTCCTACCCTGATGGGTTCCCAAAATCAGCTCTGGAGGGTCCCCCAATATAATTTTGAGTGTGTACAGGGGGCTGGTGGGGACAAGAGAGGAAGTTCCATTGCACACAGAAGTACTTTTTGGAGCTGCAGCATTGTATAGGTCCGTCCATCATTCAATGTCCAGATGCACCCTCTTGAGACCTGCTTCCTGCTGCCTTGGGGCTTTTGATTTGTGCTTGTGCGCACAAATTTATTTATTTATTTATTGGTGGCTTTTTCAAACACTTTCCTTACAAGGAGCTCACAAAAACAAATTAATAACAAAAGCAACATGCTTACAACATGCAACAACAAACAACAGACCATGATAAATATGGAAACATTAAAGCAGTAAAAGAAATAACAGCTATTCCTTTCACACTGCAAGAAACCTGCAGAACAAAATCTGTTTCTCTTTGCTTCCTCACCTTTTCCATTGCAGGCTTCTGGTGTGCAAGAAGCTTGTAAATGTTCCAGTTGTTTTCAAAACTCCTGGTAAAACAAGCCCACAATTATATTGGTAATCTTTTATTGTAAGAAACCACCAAAGCCAAGTCTAAGAGACAGAGAGAAAGTCTCTTCTCTTTCTTACTTGGACTCTAGAATGCTCCTAAGATGCACAACACCTTCAAACGTGAACCTCTTTTTAATTCCTTCCAGAAAATGTACCATCACTGAAGTGCATTGTGGATGTAACTTCTCAAATTTAATTTAGCTTTTGCCTTGAAAGTGCTGACCTATGGAATCTTCCACCTATTTCAATTAAGGTAAGTGAATTTTCTACTCATGCATCTTAAAGCATGCTCAGACCTTTTTACTTATATTTGTTTAAACAAAAAATACACACAAGAAAATTTGCACTCCCAAAAACAGTCTTAAATTGCTACTCCTGTGTCTCCTTGCCAGGAAGATCACTTAAAGCAGGCTTCCTAATTCTAAAGGGAATTTAGCTATTGCTGGACTCCTTCAGCTATTGTTGTATTCCAAGTACCATTAGCCCCAGCCAGCATGGCCAGTGGTCAGGGATGATCGAAGCAAAAGTCCAGCAACATCTGGAAGGTCACAAGTTCCTCATCCTTGCTCAATCTGGTGTCCTCCAGATGTTTTGGACGGCACTAAGTGGGGAAGGCTGCCTCCCCACTGTGTACAGAATAAATTATTGCCTTGTTTTGCTGCAACTGGTTATCAGTCATTTCCTGAATATGTTATGTTTCTGTTTTCAAAATAGGCTGATAGTTTATCTAGGCCTTGAGTCTGCTATAGCAGTCACTGTGACACTGTCTTATAGGTGACAGGAAAAAGCGTTAGCCTGCAGTTCCTTCCTTAAGCATTAAGGACTTACTTAAAAGAGTGGCGTGACCAGAATACTGGTCAAAAAAATTCTCTCTGTCTTTGATGTCTAGACTTTCAGTGGATTGCTTACGTAGCCAAAATGGGGCCATCGATGCATGAGAGAGGGTAAAACCCAAGGTACGCAGAAGTACAAAAAACCTTGAAAAATGGGAACCCTAAGGAAGGACTCCAAAAACAGCCCTATGAGGGCTAAGTGTGCAGTAGTCGTGGAAAGCTAACAGACTCTGAGGAAAAAGAGCAGCAGAAAAGGGAAATGATGGAATGGAGTGGCTAGAACTCTAAACAGAACCAATTCTCACTGCAACGTTTTGCCTAATTCTGCCCTCCCCCAATTTTAGTTCCTGTAACACTATATAGTTATGGAGAGGTCTTGCCATTGAATGAGTGACCAGAACATACATAGTATGTATGTATGTTGCATGTCCACCCAAGTAGTAGTAGAACGGGATTAAAATAGTAAGAAAACCAACTGCTCGGAATCCAAAACATGCGTGAGATTTATTTCATTCTCGTGAACTAATGATCCATGAAGAAACAAGGTTAGTCCATATATAAGACACTTAAGATGCCCATGTTGCTATTAATGTCAAGGAGATGGGCCAAGTGGGTTGCAGTAGAAATGAGAATGAAGGAAAAGTAACCATCAGCTCTGATCATTTGGCTCACAATAAATAGGACTGGCCGTTAGAAGTTGAAAAAAAGAACACAGATCCACTAACATCTAGAGACTTCCTTAAACTGTGAATCATGGCTATGGGGTGGGGAGTCAGGGTTTCTCTATGGGCAGGAAAAAAGAGGTAAAGAACTT
Organism: Podarcis filfolensis; assembly: GCF_964270895.1. Classification (NCBI taxonomy): domain Eukaryota; kingdom Metazoa; phylum Chordata; class Lepidosauria; order Squamata; family Lacertidae; genus Podarcis; species Podarcis filfolensis. Next base: position 37,689,607 of record NC_139608.1, on the reverse strand, counting down.
CTGTAATGTTAGAGGAGTTTTTAAATGCTTTTTTTGTACCTGACTTCACATTTCCTATGAAAAAACACCTTGGAAATGTTAAGAAAAGAGAATTGAACAAATGAGTAACAAGTTCTTGTCTTTGCTACTAAATACCAAAGGTCTACAGCAAGACTTGCCTTCATAACTGTTGTTATTTAAAATGTTAATATAAACAAACAGATGAGAGGAAATTCAATTTCCACCCAGATCCCAGAAACATCTCTCACCTCCCTCTGAGCTGAATTGCTTCATCAAATCTTTTGTCATCCATTGCCTTCTGGACATCTTTGGTCTATAAAGATATTGTGGAGGTGGGGGGTTAGAGAATCATAGCGAGGCCCTAGTAGAAATCTAATAAAACCAAGGGTACAGTGAGATTAATTCTCTTCTGCCAATTCCTTTTCAGGACATTCACGAACACGCTCATTGGAGGGCCATTTCAGGCACAGAGAAAAAAAGCAGCATAAAAAAGGGAGGCTGGAAGGACCAAAGGATTGCAAGAACCCCTGGGGGAGATGCATTCTCCAGAAAGGCTGTGCCAGGGCAAACCAAGAAAAAGAACTCTCCCAGGGAGAGTTTACTGGCACAGCCTATTCCGTCATGTATGCCAGACTCCAAATGTTTATGGCACTGAAAAGGCATGGTTCAGGGGCTCTGGAGGTTCTGCGCTCAAAAATCCAAAACCATACACCCACAAACTCCATGTTGACGAATTGCAACAACTTATGCATGCATATTGCATACTTGATTTGGGATGTTGTTGTTTTTTAATCAATTTTATTTTGTCAAGAACCAGAAGAAAATGGTTATTCTGGTTAATTATGTTTTTAAACAGTGCTTCATCCCAAAGGATCCCAAGGTGGTAAACAAATATTCCAATAATATACAACACATGGTAATATTAAAACTATAAAGCAATAAGTATTGGGGGTGTCGGGGAGTAATATACACAATTTTGCTGCAGACAGACCAACCCTTAAGCTCACATATCCCTGAAAACTTGGAAAGGAAAAAAAATCATTTCCCCAGTGTGTTGAAAAGCTCAACCATCAATGGGACCATAATAAGCCTTCCTTGCAGAGCTTAAGACTCAGGCCTCATGGGAAAATATGGGGACAAAAGACAACTGGACAGCTATATATAAGGGTGCAGATGCATGGGGAGAGGCTGGTACCTATGCTAATCAAGGCTGCATTCAGACATGTTGTTTTTTCTGTTAATCTGATTATATTGCTAGATTTCTTATGTTTCTTTTACGTTGTAGCGCATTATGGAACTGTGGCTTTTCAATCAGCATACTACCATGCCATGCTAAATTTTAATGGTGGGAAAGGACACGTACACTGGGATGCCACCTTAGATTTCGTCATGTGCAATTACGACACAAAACTCCTGCAATTTTCCATGTGAACAGGGTTGCAAATGGACTCTTTTGGTAGAAACAGTTAAAATGGAAATCAGTGCTAAACTTCCACTAGATTTCCAGAGGTGGTTTTTATGTTGTGCAAAAGTTCACATAAAACAGGGGAATGAGCAGGTAAGGAAATGTAACAAAAAGAAAAAAAGAAAAAACAACCCCAACTACAGAATGCAAGCTTAGTCATACCTCCTACCCACTGGAAATCTAGCAAAACCTCATACCATGTTTTCAGATTTCTTTCTACGTAGGCTATTTTTCTTGTTTGTTTCAATGAAAGCAAATATTTTTGGTATTCCGTCTCAGATGCCATATTCCCTCTACATATGCACAATTCCCGCCCCCCTTCCAAATATCTGCTTGTTTGCTGATTATCATTCATCATGTGTCAACTGTGAAGCTCCCTGTTACCCCACTCACATATATAAAAATGGAGGCCCCTCCCCAATGCTGTGCTTCTCCACACTGCATATATTTGGCTTCTGTGATCATGTGAAATACTCACCACTTGCACACATTCCATTAGGGGTAGGCGTACTGACTGGTTCCCGGAGAGACTGACCACACAGGCAGGAGTGTCTGGTGTTGCTTCCAGCAGTGCCATCACAGCTTCCATCCCCATTTTGCTGCTCTGGGGGACACACAATGCATTTCCAGAGACAGTCAGCTATGTATACCTTGCATATTTAGGCACATACCATGTCTCTTTGGGATTCTGCAGCACAACATGCTTTGGAAGGTTGGAGCCTTGTCTCACCAAGCACTGGAAACCATACTTCACCCATTCAAAAATGTGTACGTGTTTCAATGTAAAAACCACTGAGACAGAAAGATGGGGTAATTGTGACGCTAACAAATGCCCATGGTTTTCACATCAGCAGCAGCACACAACCTGTGTAATATGCATCTCCTAAAGTTACAAAGCAGCAAGACTACAAAGAAGTGCTAATGGGAAAAGGCTTGCCTTTAAAGAAACAAAAAACTCCCAGCAGCAGGAATATGAACTGAGATGATAGGAAGAGCCAGTATTCAAAGTTTCCTCTGACAGAAAACACTCTTCCCAGGTGTTCCCACATTTGGAGCAGCACAGAATGGCTTTGGTCCACAGCTGCTCCCTCTTACCCAACAAAGTTCTGCAGTGCTATCTGACACGTTCTCATAACAGCTGTTTTTCCAAACTACTGTATTTTCTCTCTTCTTAGTGCACGTTTCTAACTATCATGTCGACCGATCTTGTTTAACAGGCCTAGAGAGGCACATCTTCAGAGGAAACTGAATACGTGCAACTAATTGGGTTGTTTGCTTTACTGAGAAACGGAAATCTGTCTTTTTCTGTTAGTTCCCATTCTTGGTAGTGGCAGATAGGAGCAGCCCTTACTTTGAGGGCAGTGCTTCCTCTAGGTCACAGGGTCAGCTTGCAAAGATGCCAAGGAGGGCACTGCCAGGCTGCACCAGAAGCTGAAAAATAACTCCTCCTATCCTGTAGTACTGGATAAAACAGCAGTTTGCAAAATTCAGCTCTCCAAACACCAGGTTGACCAACTGGACAAATATTACTGTAAAAACACATCTAATGGACCATTTCCGAAAGAGAAAACACAAAGAAGACAGGACAGAAGGTCATCCCCAGGTCTTAAAATGGTCTAGCCTACAAATGCAGAAAAATATTCACCCACTCCTTTCTTGCGGCACAGGAATTCCTGGTGCAATTTTCCTACCCTGTTTAATAGTGTGTGTTTTTTGTGGGGTGGGAAAAGACTGCCTTGTTTCAATACCACTAAGAGTGCAGGAAATCCTCTGGAGCAGTGGGAAAGGTTAAGACAAAAAGAAAACCATGACCTAATGAAAAGCCTCTCCTTCCAAGTCCAGTCCTAAACAAAGAGGAGGGCAAAAGAGGTAATAGAAAAAAGAAGTATCTAAGTATTCTGAGCTCTGAATGGAGCTCTGCTGAGAATCTTGCTTTTGACCAGTCAAGCCAGGGAGAGTTCCTAGCCCTTGGATTATTTACAAGTTAACTACTGCTTGCAACAAGATGTGACACTATCTTGAAAGTGAAGACTGCCCCATCCCTGCATTAATGAAGAATACTCAGGTCCTGGAAAATTTCAAGGTTAACAAAGGTTTCTAATAGTGTTAAATAGAAACGGATCAGGCATTCTACACAATGGAATGAAGAACACAAGGCTGTCTCTATTATGCACAGCAGGGTTTATTGTTCAGACAGGACTAAGTCACACCCAGAGATCTAGAAGCACTAGCCTAAGAGAAGGTCCAGGAAGCCTCTGGATTTAACACCAGAGCCTGCAAATCCAGGGCAATTTTTCTGTTTGCTTCCGAGTGGCCAAGCCAAGAATAAACAAAACAAACACCATGAAGGGTGCAGAAAATGCCTTCTTGCCATCCAGTCTATTGCATTTGCCTATTGTGAGTTCTGCATGCCAGTTTTGAAAGAGGACTTGCAGTACAACATACCAGCTGTGGTTCCTTTTAGTTATGGCTTACTTATCTCCACCTTTATACAGTGGGGCATAATGCTCAACCAGTGTGGGCAACTGATTTCTAAATGGCAGCAGGGCACATGCACTCAGTCTGTGAGGTTCCTGCTTTTTTCAGGGTCTTCAGCTCTGACTCGCCTTTCTGCTGTTAACACAACGGCACTTTACCAAGAGAGTGAGAAGCCATTCCTGAACGTCCCAGACATCTAGCAAAAGGAAAAGAGTAACACTTACCAGGACACGATCAAATGCTGAGGGGGTCCCACCACGCTGCACGTGGCCAAGCACAGTCACACGAGTGTCGAAACCCAGGCGCTTAACAACCAGCTGATCAGAAAGTGGGGGGGGGGGAGGGAGAAAGAAAATCTGGAGTTAAAGTATGCTTACACCCTCCCTGTACCAGATTCCTTGGTAAACTGGGAGAGGGGCTCTAGGTCAGACATTTATTATTACCATCCTTATTACTATTATTATCAGTTTATTAATCACATTCTAAACCACTGTCTCAAAGCAATTTACATGATGAAATACTGCTAAAACCACAAATATAATAAATACATTTAAAACAAGACTAAAACCTAACAAGTGAATATTCATAGCAAAGACCCATTTATCCAGCTGGGAAAGCCTGCTGGAACAAAAATGCATTCAGATGCTTGTGGAAAATGCAGATAGTAGGTGCCTGTCACATATTGACAGGAATGCTGTCCCACAGAAGAGGGGTGGCCACAGTAAAAGCCCTGCTCCAAGTTACCATAGGGCAGGCTTCTGGTACTTGTAGGCGAGACTCTCTTGTGGACAGCAGTGATTTATTGGGTGTGTAAGGGATAAGGCGGTCTCTCAAGTAACTTGGTCCTAAGCTGTATAGGGACTTGTATGTTAGTACTAACACCTTGAATGTGGACCGGTACCCAATTGGCAGCCAGTGCAAATCCTGCAAGCAAATTGTATGCCCCACAAGCAACCTAGCCGCAGTTTTCTGCATCAGCTACGGCCTCCAGATCCACTCCAACAACACATGTAACAACACATAGAGTGCATTGCCGTAATCCGTGAGGTTGCCAATGCAATGTTTACATCTGCATTGAAGCTGCAAATGCCCACTTTAAAATTCTCCGGAGTGATTCAAAGCCCGAAGAAAGCTGGGAAGCCCATGAAAAATGGACAGCTGTCAAGTTCACAGGATATTTTTATACTCAAGATAGTTCCAAAATATGGAAAAGCCTGTTTTCTAAGAACCATGTGCTGAAAAATACTTTCACTGCTATGGCTCTACAACATTAATCAGTTACTTACATCCTTCACGTAGTTAGAAGTGATTGGTTTTCCATTTCTGTCTATGGCACCTTCAGCAATGATGATAATATTCAGCCGGGATCCTCTGCTCCGGGTCTATCAAAATAAAAATATGGAAGCTAATGATTGATCCATCAGGGAAAGGCAAGAGGCTATGTTAACGGAGACTCTCTCATAATCCTAACATTAACACCTTAGGCTTGACAGTCAAGCCTTTCCCCATCAGCAACTTTGCAGTTCAGGGATGGGGAAGTAATGGTCCTCCAGGTCTTGCTGCTCTACAGCTCCCATCACTTTTGACTATGGTGATGCTGGCTGGGGCTAACAGGAGTTGGGGGTGTCCAACAATATCTGGAGGGCCAAATGTTTCCTGCCCCTGTTGTAGTTCCTGCCTGCTGAGAAAGGATGACTAAAGGCAGTTAGGTGGTTTGGTATCTAATACTAAGATATTAAGAATGATCTGCTGGATCAGGTCAGTGGCTCTTCTAGTCTAGCATCCTGCTCCCATAGTGGCTAATCAGATGCCCATGGGAAACCTGGAAGCAGGGCCTGAGCGCAGCAGCGCTTTCCCCTCTTGCAGTTTCCAGCAACTGGTATTCAGGAGCTTATTGCCTCCAGGAGTGGAGGGAGAATGCAGTCAGGGTGGCTAGCTTCTGATAGCTTCATCCTCCATGAATCTGTTGAATCCTTTTTTAAAGCATCCAAGTTGGTGGCCATCACTGCCTCTTGCGGGAGTGAATTCCATGTGCTTCACAAAGGAGTATTTCTATCCCAGATCTTCCAACATTCAGCTTCATTGAATGTCCTCAAATTCTAGTATTAGAGGAAGAAAAGCTTCTCTCGATCCACCTTCTCTAAACTAAAAAGCCACCAATCCTCAACTCTCTCTCTCTTGAGATCCTGTCCTTTTCCCCCCAGCTCCATGCCTCTCTCGGCCAGCTTTTCCTACCCAGTGTCACCTGCATTTATCTGCAGTACAGCATACACACAAAGGAAGGTTTTCCACAAAGAGCAACACATCAGCAGCATAGAGAGCTCTGGAATGCTGCTGTGAGCTGGTGCACAGTGCATTAATAGATCTGATTCTGTAAGCTCTCTGGAAAAAAAAATATGGCCCCATCAACTTAGATGAGACCACTAAAGAAGAGAATATAAATGAAATGTCCCCCCATTTGTACTTATCAGAGAAAGAGCACATAATTTCATTTTTGTTGTGCAACAGATACCACCGACACCCACCTCACCAAGCCTCTCACACATGAAATCCTCCCAGTCATCCTCAGGAGGTGACTCAGGGATGAAAAGCCAGTCTGCACCAGAAGCCAAAGCTGAAACTAATGCAAGGTACCTGCAGAGGAAGAAGAGAGTCAGCTTGTGAATGATGAACCCGGGGGTATCAATCATGGTGAAAGATTTGGGAGATGGGTGGGTGGGTGGCAGGCATATACCCATGTTTAGATTTAATCCCCTAATTGGAAACCCAGGTCTCCCTCAACGAAAAAAATAACAAGAGAGCTCTCTCCTTACCCACAGTGCCTGCCCATCACCTCCAGCACAAATGTTCTCTGGTGACTGCAAAGCAAAATAAGAGAGTAACGACTTGTCCAGATGGTCATTCAGTGCATGCTTCAGTTGCATCTTCTCATTACTGCAGTATTTACACACACATTAGCTGGACAGGGGAAGAGACAGCATCAATGCTGGGAGCACGAGCCCACAGATGTGCTTGAGAGCTTGCTGCTGGTGAGCACATTTTTCATTTTATCTTCCTGCCAGTCTCCTAGGCCTTTGAAGGGGACTCTCCCAGGCCTTGTGCTGACTTTGGAAAGAAAAAAAAAGCGGCAAGTTGTCTCCAGACTTGGGAAAGAACATCTTGCTGCTTACTCAGCAAACCTCATTGTGACAGGGATGAGCACCTGAGGTTGCATGCACATCGGAAGTGCTCAGAAGGATGTCACAATTAAGACTCCACATTTTCTCACAGAGGGAGGAGCAACCAAAATCTGTAGAGCCTAGGTTAGAAAATGAGCCACACCAGGGAGGAGTGAGAGGGGAGGTACTGTGGTGCTGCTTCTCCTCCACCTCTCTGAAAGAGTGTAGGGTTGTGCATTTTAGCCCAGGAAAGATGCAGTGCACTGCTACGTGTGGAAGGAGCAGAACGCTGCTGCGGCAGTGGCTGCTTGCCTCTGAAGATCAAGGAAGGCAACTAGGTCTTGTTTCTGAATCATTAGGGCAAGCAGATATTGCTTACATGGTGCCTCCAGCACAGGAGCTCCAAAGTGAAACAGTGCTCATGTGACAAAGACTGCACATGTCATGCAGGCAGGCAGGGATTCACATTTTCTTAGCAACATGTTGCTGAATGAGTGGGGAGAAATATAACATCTCAGCAACACAAGTGTCATATTTGATGAAGACCTCTGTGTACTTGGCTAATGAGTTCCTTTTATAATGCAAGGAAATAAAATGACTCAATAAAAATGACTAAGTTAGGTCCACTGATTTCAATGGCTCTAACTTAATTGTTCTGGGTGGTGCAACTATCTGGGAAGGCTCTAATAGGAGTTAGTCCCAGAGAAGCAGGTTCCTCACATCTACACACCCCTCAGAAAAATGCTTCCGCAGGGCAGGAGCTATCTGTTGGTTACATAGCTCTCAGGCTAGTCCTAGGCATGCTGCAGTCTTTTGTAAAGAAACATAGGAAGCAAAAGACCTGAGAAATCATTTGCTGACCTCTGGGCAGTAGTGGTGATTGCATCAATCACCTCCATGATACGGTGCAGGGCAGAGTCAGTGCCAATGGTCATATCTGTACCACAGAAATCGTTGTCAATGGAGCCCACCAGGCCCACAATGTTTAGATGACAGTATGTCTGAGACACCTCCTCAGTGATCTTCCCTGAGAAAGAAAGAAAGAGAAAAAAAATATTAACAAATGGATATGAACGAGAGATGGTCTGTCTAGGGAAAGGACTATGGAAATGACAATTACATATGAAGAGAACATATCCTACAGTAGAAAACAGGATGGTGTTAGCCCAACTGGAAATGGTTAATTGTTAATTTGAGTGAAGTTATATTTCTTTCCTATTAACTTGAGACTGTAAATGAGATTATAACCTTAATGTCTTTTCAACTTGATTTGCAATTGCATCTTGATAATCTGAAAACCATAATTTGGCACTGATACCAGCTTGATTGCAGAATCATGTTTTTAACTAGGGGGAAAAAAGAATTTTAAGAAGGAGCAGGGCAGCAAATTAAGCCCTACAAATTAAGTTAGCATTGACTCCACTGAGACAGAAAGCTTTCTAAACTCAAGTATAACTAGTCTCATATACTAAATGTGTTACTATTGTGTAATTTTTAGAGAGATGAAAAAGCCAGACTCATTTGTTAGATTGTTTCCTTTCAAACATCTTGGCCATGGATACACAATATCATGTAACTGAATCACTGGCAAATTTTGTATTCTAAGCTATAAAGATTGCTAAGCAACTTTTTGCAGAATTAAGGAGTGCTCATCTTTAACTTTGCTCTATTTTGTTCTTTTTTTAAAAATCATGAACAAAGTAGTGTTCATAGGCTCTCTTGTATATTTGAGTTTCTTTTCCTCTCCATTGTCTGAAATCAGTATTTGTTTTTGGAAATTGAAAGTCTGCAAACTAGCAAGAAACTTGAACAGTCCTCAGTGGTCAGGCTCCTGTGTGTTTATTTCTGTGCTACTGAAGGTCCCTTCTGCTCACTGCATGCATGTATTGAAGAATGAAAAGGTAAGTGGGTGTGTAATTGAATGTAAAACATAGTCACAGTAAGTTTCAAGGCCCTTCATAGTGATAAACTTTCACAGAAGGTTGAAGTTGAAGAAGACAATGCTGCCAGGGAGGGAGGTTGGGGAAATTAAATGGGGGGAAAGCATGTATATGAAACTGCTTCAGAATGAGTTTTTAATGACCCATTTTCCTTCCTCGTACCGTGTAGTGTTTTTGTACTGGTAACCTGCATCTTACGGTTCTTTTATTTACGTGATCGTAGCTTTGCATGGAAGCTGAAATAAATAAATGGACAGCGGAGGAAATCCATTCTCTATTCATTTATTTATTCCCACCCCTGTGAAAGTTTAAATTGCCGCCTGTGAGGTCCATGCCCAGGATACAGTAAGTTGTAAGGGAATCAAGCAGGACATTTTACCCATGACACCCACCCACCCCAGTTTTTGTTTTTATTTTTGAACTGACACTCAACATTTTGATATTGAGCAATGGATGCTCTGTCCTCAGTGGACTGGGAGTGGGTGGGGTTAAACCAAACCTTTTTTTTTTGGCAGGGGGTACCTCTACAAACCTAGCATGCTGATCCATCTCTCTTGTTTCTCAAAGGCTCAGTTTGGGCTCCAATTCTATTGGCCTTTACCATGTGGGCTCATTGTTACGGGGATTTCTAACATCCAAGACTGCTATTGGGATTTCTCCAATATAGGCATCAGCTTGACTCACTGGAGTAGCGCTCTGAAGGGGACTAAGGTTCACACGTACCTTCTTTGACCAGTTCCTCCAAAAGACCACCCCACTCCGAGCGGAATATATTTGCACCAGTCAGGCTTCCGTCCCCACCAATGACGCACAAGTTGGTGATGCCATGCTGCACCAGGTTGTAGGCAGCCTGGAGGCGGCCCTCCCGGGTCGTGAAAGCTTTGCAGCGGGCACTGCCAATGATGGTGCCACCCTACAAACGAAGAAACCAGGTGAGAAAGGAAGCTCAGAAGACAAATCAGAAGTCAGCAGACAGATCGACGGATAAGCACACAGGTCATCAACATCTTGAAGGGCTGGGAGTTCCAACAGGAATAAAGCATGGGGACTTTCTACATCTGGGTTGGGGATCCCCTCCAGATGTTGGATTACAAGTCCAACCACTCCCAGCTGGAACGGCCAATGAGAGCTGTGGTCCACCAAACCCCAGAGGGCTACAAGTTTCCCAACCCTGTTCTAAACAGAGATACTGTTAAAAAGATGGTTTCTTTGAAGTTCCAGATTCAAGCAGAACTGGATTGCAATATCCTCTAAATACAGAAGGCATATGCCACATCGGCCCAAGAAGTGCAGATTATTTCTAACCTGATGTACCAGGGGACTCCAGTACTAGTGGATATGAAGATAAATGCAACAACCCCAAGGCATGGGATTATATAGAAATGTCTCTTTCTCTATCCAGTCATGCTGCTGCCAGAACTGTGATCTTCAGTGGACATGGTGTTGCAGTCTTTATAAATCATGTACTGTTGTAGTCCTTATAAATCATTTTATTGATAAACAGCAGCTCTGACTATTGCTAATAATAATAATAATAATAATAATAATAATAATAATAATAATAATTTATTTATACCCCACCCATCTGGCTGGGTTTCCCCAGTCACTCTGGGCGGCTTCCAACAAAGTATTAAAATACAGTAGTCTGCTAAACATTAAAAACTTCCCTAAAGAGGGCTGCCTTCAGATGTCTTCTAAAAGTCAGGTAGTTGTTCTCTTTGACATCTGGTGGGAGGGCGTTCCACAGCACGGGTGCCACTACCAAGAAGGCCCTCTGCCTGGTTCCCTGTAACTTGGCTTCTCGCAGTGAGGGAACCACCAGAAGGCCCTCGGCACTAGACCTCAGTGTCCAGGTAGAACGATGGGGGTGGAGACGCTATGTAATATGTACCACTGAACAGCTGACTTCACTATCAGGCAACTCTCCTTTTGAAAGGGTCTTGGACAACACAGCTAGAGGAGCACAGGCCTGGCCCAGGCTGTGTGCTGCAACCCAGCCAAGTGTGACAAATCTGCTCTGTCCCCCACCATAATACAGGGGCATCTCTCATTTCACTCAAAATCACTCCTGCCCCTTGATCAGTGTTCAAAACTTACATTGTTCTAGGTGCATTTTGCGACAGGGAATTTCATTAGCACAAGCAGTTTCTGAGCTATGGGCGTAGAAATGCACCTAAGATTTCAGATTAAAACTGCAGAGTGGAAGAAAAGGAGCACCTTTTTCTGCCTCCCCACTTCCAGCTATTCTCTGAAGACTGGAGAAGAGACCCTCTTAAGAATATTAGGGGGGTGAGCAGGGGAAGGACTAGACCATGTGAAGAATGAACATAATAGATTTAGCTGCAGTTCATTCATTTTCAGCTTTGTATTCTTGTTATAAAAAAGCTCACCTAGACATTCTGTTGTTGCACCCATAACCTAGGTTTAAGGTGCCATTTAGCTCCTGGCTTTCATATCTCAGTTTCTAACACTGCCTTCGATGCTCTTCACACAAAACTGCTGCTCAGTCAGATCTCCTGCTGGGATCCTCACAATGTTGATGAACGCTGCTGTGACAGGGGTAATGATCTTCCTGAACACCCTCCCCACTTTTGAACAGCACGGGAATAGCACCACAAACCTACATCCATTGAGCTAAAACTCCAGACTGTGACCAACAAGCGTCACTTTAGAGCAAGAAAACAAGAGGGGGTAGAGAAACACAACAATGAGGGATGCAAGTGTTACTGGAATAAATACAAAGAGCAATGTTGCTGTGAAGGTCTGTAGAGGGAGAACATGCTGTTAGCACAGTTAAGATTCCTGCCCGGAGGCTTGCCATACCCTGCTAAAGGGGTGCGCCAGCACCACAGTCACTGACACAGCTGCCACCCTTGTCCTCATCTTTCTGAAGGTAAGTCTACATGGGCAGGTAAAACAAAGCGCTGCAGACAGCATGCTGGGCTTGCTTAAGCCCATCAGAAACAGCAGGCTGCATCGACAGCATCAGAAAGACATGGAGGGTGAGGAACAAGAAGGGGAAATCCTGCAGAGGCATGCAAGACCAGAATGTTACCTGAGGGAAAGGAGGCACACCAGTCAAATTGGGAAAGGCTCTAAGAAGGGGAAAAACAACAACACAAACACTATTAGGAGGGGGCTGAGCAGGTCCCAGTTCAGAGAGCTCCTGACAATCAGGATCACCTAGGAAGCAATTCCAGCTCAGTGGTGCGAGAACTGCAGCACTCCCACCCTGCCCGCAGGTGACGGATGTTATACCCAGGTGAACGGAGCTGAGTTGGATTAGACCCAGCCTACAGCACAGTTTCTGAGACATCTGGAATTACCAGGCGATAACTCGGGCTGTTATGATGAACCAGGTGGAAAGAAATAAAAACAGGAGTAGAGTCAAAAGCCAGAAATTGCGAATTACACTTAGTTATATTCTATACACCTGAACAAAGCAAGGTCACTTCAGAGAGAGAGAGAGAGATTTATTGGGAAAACACAATTCTCACATAGGTAGGGCTGCTATACGTCTGGACATATTCTGGATTAGGCCAATGTAAACAGTAGAAATCATTGCAAGTGGAGTTTTTGGAGTATTTCCTTAAAAATAGTTTTTTAAAGTTTTGTGTCCAGATATTCACTTTTAGAAATATGATAACCCTACACATACATATACAATGCAGGAAGATGTGGCCATTTCAGGGTTCCTTGAAATCTAGACATGCATCACACATGTATTTTAAATAAAAGCATTGACTCTCATTAGGCATTTTAGTTAAAGAACTTAAAATTGACAAGGCCCTGATGATGATTTCTCTGTCAACACACACTTTTTTGAGCCTGAGGAAGGAAAAAGGAAATTTAGCACCTGCCTAATAATAATAATAATAATAATAATAATAGTAATAATAATAGTAATAATGGTAATAATAGTAGTAGTAGTAATAATAATAATAATAATAATAATAATAATAAATCATGTGACACAGATATTTTAAAACTGTGCCACCACAAATTAATTCCTATCACTTGTGACTGTGGTGGGCCAAAGAATGCATATGTCTAATCCTCCCACAATAAATGGCTCTTTTTGTAGCACAAACCCAAAGCCACCATTTGACCTTCCCTGAAACCAAGCACAGTGAAGAAATCATAAAGGTGAAAGGGCAAGTTAAGCATCCCAGGCTGACAGATGAAATCAAAGGAGTCTCTCTGGAGGATGTCCATATGAAGTAACAATGACTGACAAGGAAAAGTGATGTAATCTTTGGACTGGGGAATGCATCAGGTATGAAATAATGTGAAATCAATTAATTAGGAGATTTAACTGACTGGATTGCTTTCTCCAAAACTCAACCCTTTCTTGTGATTCCTCCAAGAAAACATTTCTTGGTAAACTACTGCAAAGCTTATGCTAAATATCCCAATTCAGGGAGGGACCCTGCCTCATCTCACAACTGGGGCCATATCAGATAGAGAGGCTACAAGGGACCTCTGCCTGAGACATGGAAGACCTTACATAAGAACACAAGAAGCCGCCTAATACAGAGTCAGACCAAATTGGTCCACCTGGCTCAGTATTCTCTACACTGACTGACAGTGTCTCTCTGTGGTTTCAGGCAGGAGATGCCAGGAATTGGATGTGGGGCCTCCTGAAGCATGTGCTCTGGCCCTTTCCCAATCTTCCTAAAGCTTCTGCTAGCTGGGACAAACAGTACCAGGTTAGAATGAATGGGTTCAATTCAGGGCAGCTCCTGCAATCTTATTATTCAGGCTTCCTTTAGAAGTCAATTTAAGAGTACGATAATGTACCAAAACACTCCTCCTTTCTCCCTGCAGTGGCAGCCAAGTACAACTCCCATCTCTCATGAGGCCACGCTAGGCAGCTACAGAACCTTTCTTAAACAGACCAAGGGATCTCATTTCCAGTGCTAGTCAACATATATTTCTGGTCTGTTACCTAACCAGCTGTGCCACAGCTATACCAACTGTTGTGAATTCACACATTGTAGACTCTTCCTCCAATTGATTCCTGTTTCCTTCCTTCTAACATGGAGCCTTCTAGGAGAAGGAATACCTCACTGCCTATCCAATCAAGATTTTGGGAGCAGAACTGTTATTTATAAAGGGCACAGGAAAGCAGGGGAGGTGGAACAGGTCATAACTGGTGATCTGGGAGACAAAGGCTGAGAAGAACCAAACAGAGCTTTTGCAGAACTATGTAGGCCATGTTGCTACCCCAGCACAGTCCTTCTCCCTTCCTGTGAGGAGAAAATTGCATCTGCATGAATTTTGAGAAAAATGGGACCATGAGAGGAGGTGGTTTGTCTTCACTAGCACCCATAAATTAGCACTTCAACTCAGAAATGTACAACTAAACTAAACCACTCAGAGAGCTACTGTAAGTCAGAGCTCTGTACTCCAGAAGGCAATGTGCGGCTATAGACGGACCTGAGATGGGAAATGTCATGAGGCCTATCTGCTTCCACAGCAGGGAGTCAGGCAGCATGACCATTTGGGCCTTACCAGTTGAATTATGTTGGATACACTGAGCCAGTTTGCTTGCTTGATATTCTCTCCTCCTTCTACCAGTCCCTCGTAACCCTGCAAAGAGGAAAGAGAGCAGTGTGAATGCGTCATTGCACTAGGGAAAGCTTGCTCCATGACCCTTTAAAATTAATCCAGCATAAGGAGTGTTGCAAGAATCCCTTAAAACAGCTCTAAGCCACCCATATTTTCTCCATACTCCTCAGATCACACAAAGACTGACAATTAAATGTGAAGCCCTTGAATATACAAAAATAAAGTTGCAAAAGCTTCAAGGACACACATTACAAAGACAAATGGCATGTTATCACAACATTTCTACAGGATTTGATCTTGAGGTCTGGCAATTTTACAGTACCACAGCAAGAGTTCTTGCATAACTTGCTGGACTGTGAGAAGCTCGTGAGGAAAACTATGGAACTGTCTGCCACAATTTATAGGCAGCACAAAGTGTCTTGTGGATTTACAGTTTGAAAGTTATCACAAGAACAAAGGCGTTTTTGCCTGTTTATCTCACCATTGCCATTGCTTTAACTTTTCTATGAAGAATACAGTGGTACCTCGGGTTAAGTACTTAATTCGTTCCAGAGGTCCGTACTTAACCTGAAACTGTTCTTAACCTGAAGCACCACTTGAGCTAATGGGGCCTCCTGCTGCTGCCGCGCCACCGGAGCACAATTTCTGTTCTCATCCTGAAGCAAAGTTCTTAACCTGAAGCAATATTTCTGGGTTAACGGAGACTGTAACCTGAAGCATATGTAACCCGAAGCGTATGTAACCCGAGGTACCACTGTATACTAACGTTTTTGAAAGATCCCTCAATGCTACTCAGCTGCAGAAATATAATGTATTCAGCATTTGTTCTTGTAAAGCATGTTGTTAAATTATTATACTACAATTAATTTTGTATGTCAGAGAATGCACAGATTGTCAATTTTTGTGAAGTGGTATCCTAGGTGACATCTAGTTCTAACTTGATCATCGTGCCTCCCCTGAGCCCCATTTTACAGCTGCCTCATATTCCTGGCCAGGGGCTGCCAAGGTGCCATGCTCTGGGATCTTCGTGAGAGTCATGTGATCACTAGTCAAACTGTGCAAAAACTGCACCCAGGAGCACTAGTTTACTGCATGACTAATCATGCTGTGAATTGTGAAATCGGGCTTCAGATGTGACATCCTGTGCCTGTATGACGTATTAGATTCTTGGTTTCCCTTTTAAAAAACCACACAGGCATGATATTTAATCTCAATAGGTGATGGGGAGGTTTGTTTTTAAAAGGAAGAAGCAATAGACAGGATCCAGGTGGCCATACACACTTGCTTAATTTGCATATTTAATTTTATTTCCTGTATATTCATTCTAGAAACTGCACCCTGGATTTCCCTAACTTCAAAGGACTATTTAATGATACTGATTCTGCCCATGGGAAATTTGCCTTTCCAGGCTGTGGCTTTTTAGAGGGAAAGGAGTGAAACAGTCAGTTATGTTTCTTAATCACACAACCCCTGCTAAGACAACTTCTGAGCACCAACCTTCAGAGAAAGAGACTGATGCTGTTACCACATCAATGAGACCCAGGCCTACTTTGGTAGATACTCGTACCTTCTTCCTTTGACTGTGTAGAGGTGGAGTTCTTACCATCCTATTCTGCCTACCAGGCACACATGACCTGCCTTTGACACTCCCAATATGTTCACAAAGTTTGAATAGCGTTATAGATCCATAAAATTCAATGCACATTAGCCCAAATCACAGAGTCAATTTCCATCCTCACCCTGCCAAATCTGGGAACTGGCCCTTCCCATAGTGGAATTTATGAATGTATGCCCAATGTAAACATTACACTCTAGCATTGCAAATGGTGTCAAAAGGATGAATAATCACATGGTGGGCAGGGCAGAAAGGTGTGATCTCACTCTCCCAGTGCTAAGAAGGTAGGAAACAGTATAATCCAAACCAGGCTCCGCTATCATTTACATGATTCCAGAGTCTCCTGGCAACTATCCAGCAATTTTAAAAAGAACAAGGCTATACCAATAACCACCCACATGCAAAGAAAAAAACAACGCAGCATTTTGATGGGTAAAAATTTTGAACCTCATAGATCAGGAACACTTTTGCTCCAATATATATCCCCATGCGAGTCACAGCTCGGACAGCAGCATTCATACCTAGAGAGATAGAAGACAAGGTAAATAAATGGTACAAACCTGAGCTAAAGTGACGCAGAATTCTGCACTTTTATTTTGGTAAGAAGCATAGCTAGTATTGCATAAAGCAACACACTGCAAAAAGGTTGAATTCTCACTTATTTTCAAGGAAGGACACATGAGACTTACAATCCCCATTAGCTCAACAAGACTCAGGAAGTTGTCCTAAATACACTTACTAAGGAGCAAGCTCCTTTGAACACAGTGGGATTTCCTTCCGAATGTTTAGGTTTGCTTTGTTACAGTGCCCAGGGTGGCATTAGTGGCATGCAAGTTGCCAGTAACATGTTAAAACTCCTTTCACAGAAAAGCTAATACACTCAAAAAACGAAGGCAAAAAACAAGTATAATTTGATGATAAAAGAAATATGTATGAAATCCCACAAAAATGGCACAACATACCTGGGAAATAAAAAATGTAACTGCAAAATGTTTGTCTTGACATATTCAGTGTGTACATTTGACTTTATTTCACTTTAGCTGCCAAAAGAAAATGCCAAAGATGATGTTGCCTCCTTCTCACATTGGGCAGAATAATTGGAGAGGAGGGAAGTATGTTCTTAAATAAAAATGTATTAACTTTTAATAAACCATTACAAATTAACCAAGAGATCCACCTGACTTTGGCAAAACAGGATAGGACTTTTTAAGCTATTCTAGTTCCAGAGATTTTTTTGATTGGAAATAAAGCAACAGTGTCTGCAATCTGTGGCAGAGATGCAATGAGAAATAAGATACCCACTAAAGACTCAGATTTCATTAACTTTTGGCCTGAACATGAGGCCAAACTAAAGAGGCATGAAATATATTAGAACCAGTGTCATTTGCCAAATTTCATATACTCTCTCTTAACTCATCACAACAACGCTGAATCTTGATATTTACCGTATATAATGCCTTTCCTAACTCAAATCATTTTCACAAACGTTATCTGTGCAACCATAACAGCCTTGCAATGTAGAATGCTATTTATTATTACCCTCATATTGCAAACTCGCAGTGATGGGGAGTGGGGGTTATAAGCATAAGATGTAGCAGCTTGCCTAAGTCTACCCATTGAGCTGGGAATTGAACTGTGAATTCCCAGTTTATTGAAACCACATTCTGCACTGTTTCACACAGCACAAGTTCCAAAAGTGAGACAATGCAATTTGGCTCCACTGATCATGTTTTCTTCTGTCCAGAGAAATGGGAACCCTAAAGCACAATTTCCCCCTCTTAAGTACCATTTTCTCTCTTTAATCTGACAAAAGAAGGCTTATTGGAAGCCAGGAAATTTGAACGGGCGTTTTCCAAAAAAGGCCTCTTTCTCCTTTAGATAACTAATAAGCCAGTTATGCAGGATGTTTCTTTTTTCTTGGTACATTTAGTTGTTGTCTCTTTTCTTGTCCTTGACTGAGTGTCAGCAGCTAGTCTCTCTGTTTCTGTCTCTCTCTCTCATGGCTTTCTCCCCACTCACTTGGTTCATTTGTTGGATTTTTGTAGCTTACTCTTCAAAATCTGGTTCTTTTCTTTTCCTTACTTTCACCTCCTTCCCCTTTGTATAGTACAGTATATACCCTTCAATCTTTGAGTCCCTTATTTTGCACCCCTAGATTTCCATAGCATCTTACAGATGCTCACGTAAAAAAATTATCTGTCTGCAACACATATCCAGCGGCTTTGTATTTTATGCCAATAGATTTCCTTAACATGGGGTCTGAATTCTAATTTCAAACAGTTCCGTAGATACTGACCCCTCATAGTCACACTGAATCCATGGAGTCCAATTCCCTGCTCTAAAGATGGGAAGATCCATCCCACTCTCCCATTGTAACAGGTCACAAGGAAAGGCAAAAAAAAACTTCTGTCAGCAGGGAGCTGTGTCAGCTACCTGATAACAAATCACAGTGGGCAGTTGTGCTATCGGGGCTTCATCCCTGCAAAATATGCAAGTAGATCAGCTATTTACAGAGACCTACTTCCCCTGGAGGGACGCGGGTGGCGCTGTGAGTTAAACCACAGAGTCTAGGACTTGCTGATCAGAAGGTTGGCGGATTGAATCCCCGGGACAGGGTGAGCTCCCATTGTTTGGTCCCTGCTGCTGCCAACCTAGCAGTTCAAAAGCACGTCAAAGTGCAAGTAGATAAATAGGACCACTCCGGCGGGAAGGTAAGCGGCATTTCCGTGCGCTGCTCTGGTTCAGCAGAAGCGGCATAGTCATGCTGGCCACATGACCCGGAATAAAGCGAGCCAATAAAGCGAGATGAGCGGCGCAACCCCAGAGTCAGTCACGACTGGACCTAATGGTCAGGGGTCCCTTTACCTTTACTTCCCCTGGAGAAAAGCAGATAGAGTCGAAATACAAATATGCCTAGTGTGTCACAATAGCTCAGACCAGATTTAACTCGCTTCTCATAGGAAGTTGCCTTGTGCCAGGTCAGACTATTTCGCCATCTAGTCCAACTTTCCCCAGCTTGGTGCATTCCATATGTTTTGGACAACTCCTACTATCCAAGATATTCCCTTCTGTACTCAGATACAAATTGCTACCTGCCTCCGATCTGTATATGCCTGCTGTACTTTGGTCATTCGTGTACAACTCACAAGCAGCTCTTCTTGTCATGCGAGTCATCTCTGCATTGGAGTTAATGTGTAAAACAAGTCCCAGTTATTCAACTAATTTGCCATATTGGGCCATGTATTGCATAAAATACTTTTCAATACCATTAAAAGTGATGCCCAAACAATAATGAGATCAAAAGTTGATTCTGAGTATACTGCCATTTATTCTGCTATCAGAATATTACCCCATTTGCTCCAGTATACTGTGCTAAAACTTGCAAGGATTAAACAACGTATTTATTTTAAAGTTTTCTATTCTGCTTTTCATCTACTAGGAGAAATCAAGGAAGCTACTTAAGAGTTAATTTCCATTTTTTGTGCAAATATAAAGTATTAAAACCACTGTAGAGAGAAGCTAGACAATGTGAAGTTCTAAAACAGGGGCGGGAAAAACTTTTTTACTGGAAAGTTGCATTGCCCCTTGGTCAACCCTTCAGGGGCCCCAGGCCTGTAGTGGGCATGGCCAACTGGATGTAACCAATTTCCAGCACAAACACCACAAAAATACACAAACATTTGCTGCCCTGAGCTCCTTGGGGAGGAAGGGTGGGACGGAATAGCAGTAACAATACATACAGTACCCACATGCACACAAAGCAATTTTATTGAATTCCACGGATATGCTTTTCCCAATGATGCAAGGTGCTGTGGTTTTCCATGCTCAGTGGAGGCCTGCATCAGGCTGCATGCATGGAAGAAAACTCATTGCAACATTATTTTATTTTAAAACTTCATGACTTTTAAATCGGTTTTAAAACATTGGGATTAGGTGTGCCAGAGGACATGAACTGACTTAACTGATTAGAGGCAGAAATCACAACTGGCCATCTGGTGCCATCTGTCTAGTTGTCGTCATACTGTGCTTTGTTTACAGGCCCCATCAGCTACACAAGAGTAGCCCTTGCCAATATTCTGCCATGTCTACAGCTTTCTCCCTTGGTGGGCAAAGCATCTAGAAAGAGACACTGGTTTGCTACAAGATACCATGGTGATGTCAGAAACCTTCATTGATGTCATCCCCAACAAGAGGCAACCCCCACCCCACAACCCTGTTTATGTCATATAAAGCACTAGCCAAGTGATAATGTTACGTACCTTCCTACCTTGGGGCGAGTGGAAATATAGCCACTTCTCTCAGGGAAAGTACAGACCAGCAAGATTTTCCACATCAGAAGGCTTTGAGAAGGGATTTGCTAGGCACCTCCCTCCAAAAATTTGCTCCAAGCACCAAGTGAGCACACAGGTCCACAGGCATACTTCAGAATCACAACAGAGATGTATTACCTCTTCCATACTAAATGGATTACATCCTTTACTGGTTTACGTCATGGAACTTTGAAGTGTCAGGCATAGCTCTAATGGCTTTAGCCCAAACGTAGCAGAGTTTTCCTGCACAGCGAAGAAGCTAGTTGAGGTGGAAATGACTAGTCAGCTAGACTCAGAATAACTATTTACAGGATTTATTAAAAGGAAAAATAAAACCAGCAGAGTTTCTGCATACAAAACAAAGCAAAATAAATCCTTTCTTTCTCTCTCTCTCTTAACCATACACAGCACTTCTACTCCTAACACACCTAACACACTCCAAACTGTGCTAGCAATCCCTAGATAACAGAGTTGAGTGCTGGTCGTTAACCAATCAGAGTAAGTAGTTTCTAGGTCAAGCTGACCTTGGCTTTCTGCCAAGAGTAAATTGACACGGCCTTGAGTTAATTGTGTGAAGCCAGAATCTGTAAGTTTCCCATGAGAACCAATTAACAGAAACTGAACACCCCCTCACAGATTCTGCTGGACAATTAACATCAAATACACCTATGTAGGAGATTATTTTTCCAGCAAACCTAAACCCTTGCACATTCGCTTGTTCTTTACCTTTGCCAATGGTTTAGTTAACACATCTGCTACATTTTCTTCACTTGATACATAAGTACAGGTGATTACATTGTCTTGTACACAGCAACGCACATTTTGGTATTTTACAGAGATATGTTTGGAACGCGATTTGAAACCCTCTGTTTTACTTAAGGTTATACAAGCTTGATTATCAATGTAAACTTGTACTGGTTCTCCACAATTGACATTTAAATCTGTTAACAAATGCTTGAAATAAATCACCTCGTTGCACAATTCACTCAACGCGGCGTACTCTGATTCCGTTGATGACACACTTACAACGTCTTGCTTGCGTGACCGCCAGCTGATTAAAGCTCCACCGACCATTATGACTAGTCCTGTGACAGATTTTCTATCTGGCAAATTTCCCCAGTCACTATCACAGTAGCAACTCAACATTTCATCCTCTGAAGAATTTAATTGTAACATATAGCCAATTGTCTGTTTGAGGTATCTCAGAACTTGTTTTACCCCTTTCCAGGCATTTAGTGTGGGTTTTGAGACCAATCTACTTAATATGCCTACTGCATAGCTAATATCAGGTCTGGACCACTGTGCTAGATACAATAAACTTCCAATTACAGAATGATATACATCAGGATGTTCAAATTCAGGACTCTCATCTGTATGAAGTGTTTTTATGAAACCTGGATCCATAGGCACCACTGCCCCTTTGCAATCCTGCATGCTGTATGTAGTCAGTAGTTGTTTAACTTTGTTCTGCTGACTAATTAGGCAGCTGCCATCTTGGGCCCAGCACACTTCCAACCCTAGATATGTCCTAACCGGGCCTAAGTCTTTCACTTTGAACTTACTGGACAATTGCTTGGCAAACCTTTTAGTTTGTTTATCTGTTTTGCAAGCATACAATACATCATCTACATAAATCAGACAAAACTCTTGATCACTGCCTGTACCACGTACATAAACACAATTGTCAGCTGTACTCTGCTTGAAACCAAATGACACTAAAGCCTCATGGAAACATTTGTTCCAAGATCTTGCAGCCTGTTTGAGACCATATAGAGCTTTGTTTAATTTCAACACTCTATTGGAACCTGTCTCATAACCAGGCGGTTCGGCTAGATACAGGTCTTCTGATATTGATGCATGTAAATATGCAGTCTGGATATCAAAATGGTTTAACAGGAGTTTTCTCTTTGCTCCAAGCGTTAGAATCAGCCTTACACTGTCCCCCTTAGCAGTAGGGGAAAAAGTCTCGTCATAA
Source organism: Podarcis filfolensis (assembly GCF_964270895.1). NCBI lineage: Eukaryota > Metazoa > Chordata > Lepidosauria > Squamata > Lacertidae > Podarcis > Podarcis filfolensis. The sequence continues at coordinate 37,667,095 of NC_139608.1, read as the reverse complement.
TCTTTTCCAGGCCTCTGAGAGTATCCTTGAGCCACTAAACGAGCTTTGTATTTGTACTCTCCTGTCACCAGAGGTTTAAGTTTGTACACCCACCTGCAGCCTACAATCTTTGCCCCCTCAGGCGCTGCTACTGGTGTAAAAACCTTGTGCTCATTCAGAGAGGACATCTCTTCCTCCATTGCCTGCTTCCAGAGCTCTGCCTCCTCTTTTGGTAACTTTAACACCTCGTGAAAACTCTTGGGCTCTGCAATTACACTAAACACATTTGCAGTATCTGGAGAAAAACGCACTGGAGGCACTCCTTTGTTTTGTCTTTTAGATCTTCTGGGAGAAAATTTTTCTTCTGACCCACTTTCCTCCTCAGAACTACGACCTCTCTTTTGTTGCTTAGCAACTGGTCTCTGGCTAATTCCACTTTCTTGAGAGCTCTTATCTGAACTTTCCTCCCCCTCAGACTCTGATTCTCTATGTTTACCTTCAGAGTCATGAAGCTCCTGGGAAGGTTCAAACCAAACCTCAGTATTGGCATGTAGTCTCTCCCAGCCACTATGTTCACAAAAACTGGCATTCCTGGAGATCACAATGCCATTTGTCCCTTCAGCAAAACGGAAACCTTTTCCCAGCTCCTGGTAACCCACAAACACTAACTGTTTGGTCTTAGGATCTCCCTTCTTTCTCATTTGTTTTGGAATTAATACCCAGGCTTTTGATCCAAACACATGCAAATGGTCAATTTTGGGTTTTTTCTGAAACAATTTAAAGTATGGAGTTGTAGCTATTGTTTGATGAAAGAGCCTATTTTGGAGATAACACGCGGTGAGCATGCTCTCCCCCCAATAAGACATGGGCAAATCAGCATCATCAAGCATGGCAAACATCATGTCTTGTAAAGATCTGTTTTTTCGCTCTGCAACGCCATTCTCCTCTGGGGAAAAAGCGTTCGTTTTTCTATGCCCAATGCCACGCTTTTGTAACCAATCTCTAAAAGCATTTGACATAAATTCGCCACCTCTGTCCGTCTGAATCCTTTTGAGTTTAATGGACAGAAATCTTTCCACAGATGCCACCCAGCCTTTAAACTTAGTGAACACGTCACCCTTATTCTTCATGGGGAAAACCCAAGAATAACGCGTGGCGTCATCCACAATTGTTAATGAAAAACGCGATCCACCCCTGCTTACAGCAAACGGACCAATTACGTCCATGTGAACCAGCTGTAGCGGTGACTCACTAACTCTGTCACTTCTGGGGTAAGAGACTCTGTGGGTTTTAACCTTTTTACAAACATTACAATCAAGGTACTTGTTACAACTCTTTAAATTACCCCCATCAGCCAATTCAGACATTTTTAGTACACTTTTCCAGCAAGCATGCCCCATTTTCCTATGCAATAAGTGCACACAGTTGTCATGTATAGCTTTGTTATTCACTGCAGGCTGAGATTTACTGACTACTGCTGCAACTTGAGATCCCGCTTTAAGCCAAAACAAGCCTCCCTCTGACTTAGCAGTGCCTAAAATCTCACCAGCCTTCTTAATAATGCAACTGTCTCCTTCAAAATACACTTTAAACCCAGCTTTTAGCAAACAATCTACAGACATCAGATTGCTCCTTAATGAAGGCACATAAAGTACATTTTGCAGGCATTCATGAAGACAAGGAACAAAAACTGCACCCCCCGAAATCACTTCGGAAGTACTTCCGTCTGCTAGAGCCACCTGGCTGCGCTGTGCTGAGTTCTTGGAAACAAACAATTCATCTGAATTTACGATGTGCCGAGACGCTCCCGAATCGACCACCCAGACAGCTTGTTTCTCATCAGCAATCTTGACCTCGGCGGTCACCAGCTGAGCCGACTGTTTTTGTTTGAAGAACTTCTTTTTCCGCTGCTGCTGCTGCTGCTGCTGCTGCTGATCTCGTCTCTGCTCCTGCACCGGCCACTGAGACTTGACCAACTCAGGACATTGTCGTTTTAGATGCGCTGAAGACCCACATCGGAAACAACGCCTAACAGCAAACGCAGACTCCTCACCGGCACGCTGCTCTTGCTTCACCCCTGGCACGGCATGAGAACTCCTTCCAAACCGCCCGCCTGTAGAAGCCTCTGCAGCCAACGACCTTTCTTGCCTCTTCTGCCACTCTTCAATCAAACGCCCAGTAACGTAACTGATTGATAAATCACGCTCCTGTATGCCTTCTAGAGACAAAACTAAATTATCCCAGCTTTCCGGGAGAGAACTCAAAATAATAGCCACCTTCTCCTGCTGGTCTAATGCACAGTCTCTTTCCTGTAGCGCAGCAAACTTTAACTGTAAACTGTGTAGGTGTTCCTGCATTGTAACCCCAGGCTGTAACATTGCCTTGTACAATGCCTTGCGAATGAACAGCTTGGAAACCGCTGTCTCACGCACATGGAGTTCTTTAAGTGCTTGCCACACACCTCTAGCTGTCTTGATTCCCCTCACATACGGCAACTGGGAATCTTCCAGCCCCAAGACAATTGTGGCCCTTGCTCTTTGGTCTTTATCGAGGTCTTCATCATCAGGCTTCGCAGGAAACTTACTCACCACTTGCCAGAGACGATCCCTCTGCAGCACTGCCTGCATGCGTTCCGACCACAGCAAGTAATTGGAGTCATTCAGACGCTCAAAAGCCATCTGAACTGGTTGTGAGGCCATCTTGAGAGCGATGTCCCTGGAACCCGGAACCAGCTACTCACGACCACCGAGAGAGAAAACAGGAACCACAGCACCCAGCACTCACACGCTGCAGCTGTTGTCCTTGTGTCCACTGCGTCACCAGCTCACCACAGTCAGGAACCAGCCAGTGTCCATCTGCTGCACCAACAGGAACAACAACTTCTGGAACTACTGGAACCAACGCCGTTGATGCTGACACCACCACAACTCAGGCTGGCAGCACAATACCCATAACCTCATGGAACTTTGAAGTGTCAGGCATAGCTCTAATGGCTTTAGCCCAAACGTAGCAGAGTTTTCCTGCACAGCGAAGAAGCTAGTTGAGGTGGAAATGACTAGTCAGCTAGACTCAGAATAACTATTTACAGGATTTATTAAAAGGAAAAATAAAACCAGCAGAGTTTCTGCATACAAAACAAAGCAAAATAAATCCTTTCTTTCTCTCTCTCTCTTAACCATACACAGCACTTCTACTCCTAACACACCTAACACACTCCAAACTGTGCTAGCAATCCCTAGATAACAGAGTTGAGTGCTGGTCGTTAACCAATCAGAGTAAGTAGTTTCTAGGTCAAGCTGACCTTGGCTTTCTGCCAAGAGTAAATTGACACGGCCTTGAGTTAATTGTGTGAAGCCAGAATCTGTAAGTTTCCCATGAGAACCAATTAACAGAAACTGAACATTACGTTAGGCTGCTTCCACTGAAGATACACTCACATACTTCCACTTCAGCAGTTAGGTAACTTGCCAAGCCCTGGAGCATATCCACAGTAAAGATCAGAAACCCAAGACAAGGGAGTAATTAGTGGGACTAAAGGGCAAAAAATATTTGCCAACTGATGGTTGATGCAGGAACTGGATAGTTCCAAGTATGTTATGAATGCAATTTGCCAGTGGAAGAGGGGAATGGTTTCTAGGGCACATAACAAGGAATATTAAATTGTTTGTTTTTACAGTGCTGTTATAATGCATGGTGCTTTGCAGGCAAGGTATGTGTCATAACATTCTTCAAAACATTCTTCACTCTAAACCGAACAGATTATTTCATTACAAATGACCACAGAAACTACAGAACAAAAAACAAGGGCAAAGAGAAAGCTGTGTAAGGGTAGAAAGCTCTTCCAGAATTTCCCCCTCCACACACAAACATCCAGCAAATTCAGTTTGTCTGAAACATTCTCATTTTATTCCTAGCCTTTATGTAATCCCCCCACAAAGTGAAAATTAAATTCAATCAGCCTTCACTGTTGCACATGATAAATTTATTTGGATCTCCTGTATTCCAACAAAGCTCAAAAATTTTACTGCTAAAATGGCAGGGAAGAGGGAGTTGAAATTAAAAAGAGTTGGATGCTAGAATATTGTCTATCATTAGACAATATTATAACATCCAACAAACAGTCAGTGTTATAACTTAACATCCAGTCTTAGGGCTGTATCCAAGTTCAATTCAGAATAGACCCATTGCAGTTAATAAACATGACTAAGGTTCATTAATATAAAGGGATCTACAATGAATAAAACTTATTTGTATCGAACACTTAATTTTGATTTTTCTTGGGAATTTGTCATACCAATAAGTATTCTAAACTAATGTTTTAACATTCAGCAATTACAAACAAAATAGTGATAAACACTTTCCACTCATCTGCTTAACTAGGCTGGAGAAAACCCACTACTGCCCTCAACAATATGTTTATTGTATAGAAGACCATCATGATATATTTATCCCTACTCCATCATAGTATACAGACTCAAAGATGGCTCTGTCCCGTCAAGGGCAAAGCAAATTGATCAGGCAAAAATAGCTGTATGTCTATTTTTAATAGGTTCCTATGATGGTCACAGCTGCACCACAACACACAACAGGGGCAAGTTCAAAAGAGAGAGAAAATCATTAAGGTACCATTAACACAGAGAAATCTGAACTTCTACATATGCAACTGTCAATAGATAAATTAGCCCAGTTATACCAGAAAACTCATTAACTGCAAATACAGTTTTCCTTTCCTTATGAAGGAAAAATATCTTTTGTCAGTGAAGTTATAAATGTAACAGTTGTTCCATTCTAGCTTGCTACAGAGATACAGGCAGGAATCACAGAGGAAAATGGGCAAACCTAATCCAGGCCCCTGGAGCCATGTGTATAGTTTAACTGCAGTGGAAGGGAACTAGAAGGGCCTTGATGTCACACTGAAATCATCTAGGGTATCTCATGGTTAGTGCTATTTCAGAGTGCCTAAATATCTGTAATTAGCTTAAAACAAAACAAAAAAAAAATTCCTTCCAGTAGCACCTTAAAGACCAACTAAGTTAGTTCTTGGTATGAGCTTTCGTGTGCATGCACACTTCTTCAGATACACTGAAACAGAAGTTGCCAGATCCTTCTATATAGTGAGAAGGTGGGGAGGGGTATTACTCAGAAGGGTGGTGGGAATGGGTGATTGGCAGATAGCTGTGATGAGCCTATTGACGACTCTTAACGACTGCAATAGGTCTTACAGGAAAAAGCAAGGGGTGAGAAGACCTATTCCTGTAAGACCTATTGCAGTCGTTAAGAGTCGTCAACAGGCTCATCACAGCTATCTGCCAATCACCCATTCCCACCACCCTTCTTTAAGGTGCTACTGGAAGGAAAAAAATTTTTTTGTTTTGACTATGGCAGACCAACACGGCTACCTATCTGTAACTGTAATTAGCTTGCAATGTATCTCCTAAATTAGCATGTACAAAATATGAAAATTAGTGTAGCTGATCCCCCCCCATTGGAATGATCAATAAATGTGTTTTGGACCCAATGCTTCAGTAGATCAGCACTTGATGCTGACCAGTGACCCTTGCCCTCCTGTGCCTAATCTTGTCATGCACTGCTAGAATGCACATTGCATAAATTTTCATGGCAGTTCTTACAAAAGCGGGGGGGGGGGCACCTGGCCAAGGGCCCAATTAGGCCTGTCCTATTCGGCTGGCAAGGCTGTTTCAGCTAAGACATGCCTACATCTTACATGAAATCAGGCATGGGGGTAGGTAGACATGATTTTGCCCGGAGGTCTCAGGGCGGTTCACAGAATCAGGTCATGGTTGGGTCTTGGAAGAGCTGGCCTTGGACTTCACAAACCTGAACCATCAGTTGATCATTGGCACAGCGTACAATGTGCTGATTGTCTACAATGTGTGGGCTGTGTCTTTGCCTAAAAGTTTGACTTCAAACTGTGCGGACAAAAATAGGCCTCCTGACTTTTGTTATGTGAGGTGACTGACCAGTGAGTGGCTGCAACCACTTGTCAAACTTGGCCCATGGGGGCAGGAGGAGATAATGGTTTGGTTGCTGCCTTAAAATAATTATTTATGGTAGGTCAGCATTTATCCCCTTATTGCAGACAGAAGCGAGGGATGAGGCAGACAGCGCAGCTTCCCTAAATAAAGCTAAGGAGTTCATGACTGAGATGAAATGTGAACCAGGGATGAAGCCTTTCCTGCTTCCTGACTCTCACACTTTCTCTTCTGCTTTTTCTCCCTCACAGAGCTCAGGGTGGCAAATGTGAAATTCTCAGGTGGCTTCCCACCTAGGCGCCTCCTAGAACTGCTTAGCTTCTCCAAGGTGACTAATTTTAGCCACAAGGTCAGGCCAGGGAAACCTGGTTCCTTCCTAAAGTTGCTGGACTCCAACAGCGCCAAACTAGCAAAGGCCCATCCATGGTGAAGACTGGCGGGAGTCCAGTGGGCTCTCAGTGGGAATCTGCTCCTTCTCCCCAACCCCAGATGTACAAGGCCTGCTTCTGGCCCACTCATCAGGCGAGAGAACTCTTCACATGCTCCAGGGCGCTCTCGCTGCTGCTTCACACATTCCTTACTCTTACTCTAGCCTTCCCACACGCCTTGCAGCACAAGGATATGACCCCGAGCGTGACCCGAGGGGAGCAGCAGGGACGCGCACACGCGCGCGCAGCCCTCTGAAGTAACTGGGGAGAGAGTGGCTGAGGGGAAGCGGTGGGCGGAGCTCGCCTGAGGAGACGCCGGTCGCTTGAGGAATCCTTGAGGAATCCGTTTCTCTGGCTTCGATTGAGCAGGCGACCCTTCCCATCCCCGCTCAGCCCCTCGGGGCGCCGTCCTTCCATTACTCAGGCCTCGCGAGGAATAGATATCCTCCTGCCGTGTCCGCCTGCACGTTCCACCTGGCGGCGCGAGACGGGAGTCCTCCCCCCCCGCCCCCCTCACGCAATATCCTCCCTCGAGCGCAGAAAGAGCGCGCCCGTCTCTCTCGAAGGCGGCAGGAAGAGGATGGGATGCTGAGGAGGATCCTTCCTTCTCCTCCTCCGACTGACCTTGTGCGTCGCCGCCGCTGGTGAGCACCGCGAGAGCCAGGCCGGCGCCCGCCATGCGCAGCTTCTCCAGGTCCAGCCCCGCCGAGCCCAGGCCGGATCCCGCCATTGCCCCGGCTGCGTCCAAAGTGCAGAGCCACGGCGAGAATGACAGCAAGCGGCGGCGGCGGCGGCACTCGGAGCCCGCGAGTCCAGCTCCCTTCAGCCACGCCCCCAGCGACCGCCCTCAGCCTCTGGCTCCGCCCACAAGGGGTGGGGCTACCTGCCTCGGCCGGGCAGCAGACGTCACGGCGCGAAAGCTTCCCCGGGGGTCGGTTTTTCTGAGCCCCGTCTGAGGAGGAAGGGGCTCTCTGCTCTTCCGGCAGACCACCGCCTACCTGAAAGGCCTGCAGGACTTGCTTAGCAAGGGTGATGTGGGGGGTGGGGGCCGGGGAATGGCAGGTCGTCGTGTGAGCATGAAAAAGGAGCCCCCAGCTCAGCATCCCGCTTCCCACAGTGGCTGGTCAGAGCAGAGCATGAAAGCCGCAGTGCTTTCCAGCAAATAGTGGTCAATGGCATGTTTCATCTGAGGGTGGAGGTAAATGACCCTGTAAGCATCGCAGATTCATAACCTCTGTGAATCCGAAGAGGATCCCTTCTGAAGGCAACTTTTATTTGGCTACTGTGTTGCTATCAATTTATAACGTTGCCTTTTGCCAGTTTCGTGTCCGTGTTCACGTTTCTCTCTATACCATGCAGCTTCATAAAACTCTTTGATACTATATATAAGGCCAGATTGCAAAAAAAAAAAAGAACCAGCATATTTTAAGAGCGCTTCCTTTTTTAATCTTTATTTATCCTGTGGACACAGCCAATTAATTTTATCACCGTAGTAACACCCAGGGCCAGATTTAGGTCTAATGAGGCCCTAAGCTACTGAAGATAATGGGGCCCTTTATATGTCCAGCTGTCCTTTGTCAACAACAATATGTCACTGTTTTTTGTGTTGAAAATATGCTATATGGTAATTTATGGACCTAATTAGTATCTAAAGCCTTTTGCACATAACAAAATATGTAGTTTATCAAAGTAATTGTTGGACTGAAATAAATTAAGAAGTATATTAATAGTGAAATACAATTAAGTATATTGGGGGGGGGGGCAAGAGAGTGAGGCCCTAAGCCATTATGCCTTGTTTAGCTTATACATAAATCAGGCACTGGTCACACCAGTGAACTGGCCAGAAAGATCCGTGGTTATTCCTGGGGCATATTTATATATCTGGCCAGCTTGTGATGAATGCTAAAAGCATTTATTGATTATATGGAAAATAATTGTGTACAGCTGAAAATGCTGGCAGCATTAAGATAAATTCAACAGTGTAAATAAGTTCTGATCAATGCAGTAATGGAAAACCAATTGGTATAAAGGTAAAGAGACCCCTGACCATTAGGTCCAGTCGTGGCTGACTCTGGGGTTGCGGGCGCTCATCTCGCTTTACTGGCCAAGGGAGCCGGCTTACAGCTTCCGGGTCATGTGGCCAGCATGACTAAGCTGCTTCTGGTGAACCAGAGCAGCACACGGAAACACCGCTTACCTTCTCGCCGGAGCGGTACCTATTTATCTATTTGCACTTTGACGTGCTTTCGAACTGCTAGGTTGGCAGGAGCAGGGACCGAGCAACGGGAGCTCACCCCGTCGTGGGGATTTGAACCGCTGACTTTCTGATTGGCAAGCCCTAGGCTCTGTGGTTTAACCCGCAATGCCATCCACGTCCCTTCAACCAGTTGGTATAGTTTTTGCAAAATATGCAGGGATATAAGATATGCAAAATGAACCATGAAAATAGAAGAAGAAGTCACTGATAGTTTAAGTTGTAAAATGTTTATTTTAAATTGTTAAACAGAAAATTTAATATAAATCATATTTTTAAAAAATGATGAATACTGAAAGCACAAAGGGAGAGTGAGGCTGATTCTATAGTTATGAGATATAAAAAAGTAACTGTAACAAGTGTTCTTAAAAAATATTTTTTTGCAATTTGACCTTGAACATGTTGAAGGTACTATTTGGGGAAGGGGAAGGATGCACACCTTGCATGCAGAAGGTCCCAGATTCAATCTCTGGCATCTCCACGTAGGGTTAGGAAATACTCCTGCTGGAAAGCCTGGGATGCTGCTGCCAGTCAGTGTGCACAACACTAAGCTAGAGAAGCCAATGGCCTCTTTATATGAGGCAGTTTCCTATGATACTAGGGGGTGTTTACTATGCTGATCTTTACATTAAGTACTAAGAGAGCAGAATATTTACCAGTGGCTTCCAGGACATGTTCAAGATAAGAACTAGCACCAGGGTCAAAACAGTTCATAATGGAGATCTCTTTTTATATCAAATTATGCCAATGTTACTGATCTATAGAAATAAACCATAAGTTCAGGTTGACAAACACCATTACAGTGGAGCTAGGATGGCCAAATCCTTTAATGCCATTCCATTCCATTAACTATAACCATAAATCAGTCCAGCACATGATGGCTTCCCATTTTACATTTCTGTTTCTTTTTATGGGTAATTTTGGTCAATTTTCATACTCAAAATACCAGAATACATAATAACAAAAGGCGGCTTTTCCCAGCACCAAACTGAAATGCTCAGGCTGACCGCACTCTGCATGAATCACCATGTAGAAGACTATACTAATTATTTTGCAAAGTGGAAACATGTTTTCACGTGAAATTATTCTATACAATAAGATTTCATACAAGGGGGTTGTGGAAAGAATGGAAGACAGCTGTACTGTTGTGGAAGATTGTAGAAATTGTAAATTAAGGCTAAGAATAGTGTGTGACTGCTGGATGCACCTGAAGTGCAAAAGACAATTCTTAAAAATTTAATTGATTTGTTTCTTCTATTAGCTGTCCTCATCTGATTCCTGTTGGTCCTTTTGTTTCTCAGCTCTAGCCATGTTAACTGGGCCTTCTAATTATTATTCATTGACTGACCTCAGATGTTCAGCTTTAGTGAGTTCACCTGTATCCACGTCCAAACAGAAACCAGAAATGCATTAAAAACCCAAGACTGCTAAACCAGGTTAGATGAAAATAAGATAAACTTTAGTGTTATTCTTTTAAATTAAAAGATGAGAACTGGATATTATTGCTGCACCTATATCTTCGCACATCTGCACCACACATTCTCATATACAGATTGAGCAGGAGAAGGAGCATGCATCTTAAACCTTTCAAGAATGTATAGAAGACTTCCTGAAAACACTTAAGTTTGTTAACATCTCTGTTGCCCTTTGGGACTCCTTTGTTAGATATATAACTACATTCAGCTGCTAACCTATACTTGCCCAACAATCTCAGTTACAAGATGCATAACCTTTTGTGTTTATCGAATTCCAATCTTCATGGTAAGTACTCTACAAGTTTCACATAAAACTTAAAATTCAAAGCATGTCTGAGTTTTGTGAAATAAAACATCTGTTTTTCTTCTGGAAAATTGTGCTGTTATGTTTTGGGTCTGGCTGTGCTATACTTCATTTAAATCACCACCAGTGCACCTCCCACAACAGACTTTCTGAAACCACACTTCGTTTTCTCTGCAGAGAAGTGGGGGAGGAAAAGGAAGCATCCCTGCTATGGCAAGGCACAGTAACCGGGAAAACCATTAAAACGAAGAACTCCAGAAACATGCTGTATAAAAGAAGGCCTCTTGATATGGTTTTTTTTTACTGAACCCACTCCAGCTGGAACACTTAGCGTGTAAGCATTTTGATGTTTTAATAAACTGACTGAATACTGACAATAAGGAGGCGCAGTGGCATGTCCAGATTAGTTAATTGCCTGCTTTGGATGTGGCCATACTCCTCTTAAGGAGCAGATTCATAGTTTGGGGTGCTCTTTGACCCATTTTGTTGCTAGAGTCCCAGTGGAGCAGAATATCACCATCATATTACTCCATTGCTGAAAGAATTGCATGGGCTGAGGGGTCTGATATATGACCATTGGAGCTCTGTTAGGTGAGAAACGGAGAAGCAGAGAGAACAAGATGTTTTAGTGGGTTCCCCTCCTCCTTTTAGTGGTTGGACTAAGACTTGAGATACTGGGGTTCTAAACTCTACTCAGCCATGAAGCTCACTGGGTGACATAAGGTTAGTCACTGTCTCTCAGCCTAACCTACCTTATAGAGACCCATGTACACCACCTTGAGCTGCTCAGAGGAAAGGTGGGATATGAATATAGTACATACATACCTACTGTGATCACTGCCAATTTGCTTGCCTCTTTCTTCAGGCCCAATCCATACCAAAACCTGGAGGTAAAAGCTGCTGTCTTGAGCCGCTGAACATGCATTGAGAGCACAAAACGGCAGCAGGATCTGGGACTCGAGGGTTAGCAGTGGGTTGCCTATAGGGGTGTGGGCTTTGTCAGGCGCCCAGCAAGACAGACTTCTAACACCACCCCTGGAGACAACAAAATGGGGAGATGTAGAAGTATGGATCTGGGTTTACATCCCTTTGTCATACAGTCATATTACATTTTATATAAAAGCTTGTACTCTCATTTTTCTGTTGGCCTGAAATAAAGCCAGAAGTTTCCAGCCTTGCTTGCTAAAAGGCTTACAGCAGGATGTTGGGATTTTCTGTCAAACACACAAAGTCTATTGTTTAATTAAAGTTGGGAGCCCTGCATCACACAGACGAGATTTTGCTATCTGCTGAAAGGAGATTTTTCTAGTCATTCTGGTAATATCCACTATCTTGGAATTACTTAACTTAGTCATTGCTACTGATAGGGTTAATCAAGGCTGCAAGGAAATGGGTTTTTGTTTTAACTTTGGAACTGTGAGTTAGAAATGGTTTAGTCAACAATGAAAGGAGTAGAGAGCTAGAAAAAAGAATAAAGGGGTCAGGCAGAAAAGAAAAAGCAAAGCAAACAGTCTGAAAAGGAACCTTTCTTCATATAGGTTTAAAATTTAGCTAGTTAAGGACATTCAACACTCTCAAGTTGATTGGTACTTTGAGGGGGTTTTGTGCAATATTTTCTGCATTGTTTATAGTTGTCGTTTAATTGTTTAATGTTTACTGAGTTAATTCATGTTTTAAAGGAATGGGGTTTAAGAATTACTCAGCCCAGAGATGGATTAACCAGTCTGCATCCTCATATCTATACTGAAGAGATCATCCTGATATACTTGTTGGTTGACCATTGCTTTATTAGATGAATTGCTGGTTAATAGTCCAGGATGGAGTGGTATGGAATGGTTTTCTGATAGATGGAAATCTCTCTTTTGAATCAGAATTTGAATAAAGTAAGAGAATGTGTGTATACAAAAGCACATACACACATGCATGTGTGTTAAAAAGCAATGGGTCATTTAGGGAGAGTGAGAAAGAAAATCGTGATACAGGATCCCTGGTGACCTGCAGTCTAGTGGATACGCTGCCCTGCAGAAGTGCTTCTGTGCCTCCACATATATTAGTAAATGCAGCAAATATCACAGGTAGCATAAATCTCTTGTGCATAGGATATTAGACCAAAAATGCAGCCTCTGGAGTAATCTAATTGCTTAGGGAGGTAGAGACTTTGCAACAATATGCTTTACACATTTGAGCCTTGAAACTGTGTATTAACTGCAAAAGTACCTGTGAACCCAAAAAGCTCTGCTAGAGGCAGGAAACGGGTTTTCTTTTCCAATGGGTATAAATAGTACTTTCCCCACAATGCCCTATTTTGATTTCCTCATCACATTTATTTCCTTCCCCCACCCGCTTTTCACACAATAAACTTGGGGAATCCTTTAAATAATTTTTTAAAAAATCATTTCCCAGTTATAGTCTGGGAATGTTGCAATAGTAATAGCTCTGGGAGAAAAGAGGGGCGAGGTCTGGCAAGGAAAAGTGTCAGTTCCTCTACTGCAGATGAGGAAATACGAAGATAGATGGAATGACATGCTCCACCCTTCAATTCCCAAGAAACCCTGGGCTCCCTCCTCTAATCCTGACGGCAGGGTAGAGAGCTGGATCCCAGATTTTGTTTGCATTTCCAAAAGACTTCAGCTCATGGTGGCTTGAGATACAGAAAGCTTGGATTTCTTTCCACAGACTACAACACTGCACAGCACCTCCAGCACTCCTGGATTTTGCAAACAAGCGATCACCTTCTGGGAATGTTACTCCTGCAAATAATCTTCGCTTGGGCTCTCTGCCACTGGGTGTATGGCGTAGGTAAGTGAAAATGCCTTGTTCTCTAATGGTGCAATTCTACTCACAAGAAAGAAGCTAGATTATTGATAGAAAACTTCACATAGAATTATAGCGTGCAATCTGTTAAGACGGGGAGTGGTGTATGGCATAGTGCAGTTTTATTAAACTGAAAATGTTTGTAGAGAACTTTTAGGGGTGGAGACAGAGATGTCTATTACCTAGGGGTTCCCTTCGTGTGTGATCTATATGCATATCTTTACTTCTGTATCAACCCGCCTGATCAGTGAAATCATCTGCCAAGATTCTCCATGTGTCTCGTCAGGGTTTTGAAGAACATCTACAAAGCAGAGGGGCTTACTTGAACACCCTCCTCAAGAAGTTTGCCTGGCGCCACTCACAGCTGTTTAGGCATTAGACAAAAACATTTGTATTTATCCAGACATTTAAATAGATTTCGTTTTAGCCAGCAATCCTTAAAGCACCCAGACTAAACCTCATTCAACACAGTGGGGCTTCACTCTGCATAAACATGCACAAGTTGGTCCTGTTATTCTTTTGCTTTCATCCTTTTGTTTTTACGGTGTACGCTGCCTTGAAAAATGTTTTAAATAAGTAAGACTACGGTCTGAAATCTGGGTGAGGGGGGTGGAGAATCAGAACAATAGATATTTGGGAATCTAGCCAGCATTTGTAAGTTCGGCTTAGAGCAAAAGATGGAAACGGCTGGCAGGAACACAGAACTGCAAAGTAGAAACTGAATTCAGCCTCATGTACAAGACCTGGTTATGAGAACAGCTCTTGTTGGTCTCAACAAAACAGACTTGCCTGATCCATTAAAGTACTATATGCAGGCACACACACATATATTGTTCAGTGAGACATCCATTACGTTCTATAGAGCAATGGTGTTTTTAAATAAGAAACAACCCTTAAAGGCAGGTGAGGGCTCTCTGACCCTCCCGAAATTGTTGGGAATATACTATCACAAGCCCCAGCCAGCATGGCCAGTGGTTAGGGATGATGGGAGTTCTGCAACATCTGGAGGGCCGCAGGTTCCCTTCCCTGATTTAAAGAATGTCTTGACACAGCTGTGTTCCAGAAGCCCTGTCCTGGCCCCCTAAGCTAACCACAGATTGCCAAAGTTGAAGTAACATTTACTCCCAATCTAGTTAGTTTTTGTACTTAGCAGCAGGCAGCAAAGCGTTTTTGGTTGACTCTGGCATCTATGCTTGCACCATGCACCAGAGTTCAAGCTCTCCTGCTTACCATGGTACCATTACATAAGAAGAAAATCTAATCTGGGATCTTGACTTTTCTATGTGGCACAAAAAAGTGCTCCACTACAATAGAGACCATTATAGCCCTGGGTAAATATCACCTACTACTGATTCTTAATAACTGTCAGCTCTTGACCAGAATCTTGTGACTATTTGGCATGGTATTTGGCATAATGCTCCATTATTATTATTATTATATTCTTATTGCCATGCATCAAATGATCTATATTTGTTTTCAGAGAGAGCTCATCATTCAACAGCAGCCTTTGTAGCAGGTATTTTATAGCATCCTTTTTCAAGCTCAGTGTTTTAAACAAATTCCAAGCAAGCACCAACTGTAAAAATTCCGAATTTTAGTTTCCCTGTTTGAACTGAGGAAAATTTCCCTTTTCGTTTTAAGCATGAGAGGGACAGAAATGAATCAGGTAGGAAATGTGCTAACATTCCAGATAAACAAAAATATGGAATACATATATAATACATTCAGAATTATTTTAACTTTTAATAAAGCATGCTAATTGGTTTAAAAATTTCCAGAACAGTTCCGTAGGGCAATTTGTTACCAAGCCCTAACTACCTCTCACCACCTTGACTGCACAGGGCTGGCCTTAACGGATTTTATTCTTTGCAGCTACAGCAAAATTCAAATTGATACCTCACTTCCACTCATCGTTAGTTTGAACTGCACACAGAGGATGGAAGCAGGGAAATAGCACTCCCTCTGAAATCTGTTTCCTGAAGTAGCTGTTTTTATCTTGCTTCAGAGAAAGGCCAGCCATATGATAAGGAGCTGGCATTTACCATGGGCACAGCATGCACCTGCATATAGGAAGCTACCTGCTCCCTCTGTGAGGGAAATTTATTTCCCTCTTAGCTGCTTTCGAGCAAGAGTCACCACAGGAAAAGAGTGGTGCCTTCCAGTCTAGGAACAACAATGGGATGGCAGTCAAATTCATGCCACTTTCAGCCCTGCACCTAGAAAAGCATCCCCTTGAAGGATAAGCCAGGAAAGAAACCCCTTCCTTCCTTCCTTCCTGTATGAAGTTTCCTGTCAACTTTAGTTTTATTCACTTGTGGTTGCCTCTGAGCAAAAGGGAGCAAGGAAAGGCTAGTGTGAAAGAACGTGCTTTTGCTATTTCTCATTTGCAGGTGGCTGAACGCAATAACTTAGGTTGTTCTGGTTTTCCTCTCAGAATCTCATGCCTTCGTTATGACTCACCTGGCCTACTTCCCAAACGACAGTTCAGTGGAAATGGTAGGTAATGCCACTCTGGATGGAAAACTTACCCACAGCGTGGAGTATCAAAATGAGCAAATGAATGCAAGCCAGTTGCTCCAGCTGGAATCTTTAGATCTCTGGGAGCAGAGGAAGAGTGCACTGCAACATTACCTTGACCTTTTCAAGACATTGGTCAACCTGTATGCTCGCGAAAGGAAAATACCATGTGAGTATTGTGGTGCAATGGTAATGGGCACAGTTGTTGCCATAGCAACTGTCACAGCTGCTTAAGATGATGGTATCATTGAGCACCAAACTTTGGGACATGGTGTGATCACGGAGTAAATAGTTTATCTAGAGATTTGTGTATGACGGAAAGTATGGTGCCATTTACTGTTAAGTAAAATTAAGCCACAGAGGCAGCCAAGAAGCCACCTCCTATTATTGCAGTCAGCTATGAGACCAGCTATGAGACCAATTTGCAGTCTGTGGTGGAAATAAAATTATATACTAATATATGCATTCATTCATATTATATCCCTTAATGAATACTAAGAACTCTTAAGGTGCTTCATTTTGTATTATGCTTTATAACACATTCCAGGCCTTGTTCTAATTTGCTTGTATAAGTTTGTCAAATAAAGACACAGGTTTAGTAAAACTGACTTGCTAAAGAAAGCAAGAGATGGCAAAGGGGCTGTATAGTGAAGATGCATTGCTTTGATCCAGCAAGTTCAATGCTTGGATATTTTAGTGGGCAGTAAGTGCTAAAATGCCTCAATAAAAGGTAAAATTGCCCTGTCTGATGTCAGTTCAGATTTTGCACTGAGAAAGTGAGATCTTGAAAAGAAAAATGGTTTGTCTTCTCAAAATATTCCCAGAGTAGGGATGCATTTGGTAAACCTTCCAGCCTCCTATACTGAAGATTATTTCTTCTGCCCCTATTACTTTCTGAGGTGTAGTTATTTTTTTCCTTGTCTATCAAAAAGTATGAAATAGGGACGTGGTCAATTATTTGAAAACATGCACATCTTGCTTATTGTGTTGTATGCATATTTACACTTTCTGGAGAGCTAGCATTAGCTGTAGCCTGTTTGCCACAATTTGCTACTGTATACATGAAATAGCTCTTTGCGGACATGTCAGGGCTAATTTCCCTGAGAAGTACAGACAGAATGCTTCCTTAGGTAATTCAGCATAATACAAGGGTGCATGTGAGAAAGATAAGAGGCCAGTTACGGGGGAAATATTTCTAACACATTTGCTTTTGTTGCAGACCCCCTACACATGCATTGTACTTTGGGGTGCCAGATCTTTGGGAATGGCACCAACAGAACCTTCTACGAGGTTTTAGTCAATGGGACTGATTTCCTGAGATTCAATGCAGCCAATAAGAGCTGGGTACCTTTACAGAAAACTCCTGTGGCCAGCTATACCAGTATGCAGCTGAGCAATTACAATGAAACCAGTGCGGACCCAGCTTTCTTCCTGCAGGAAACTTGCATCAAGATTGTAACAGAGCACACTGCAGTGAAAGGAGCCTTTACAGGTATGTGAAACACTGGTTATATGATGTCTGAGAAGCACTCCTACCCTGTGCAGGTTGTCCAAGGGAGGACACAACCAAGTATCCTTTATGGCAATCTTCTTACCAACACACACTAATGGACAGGGATGGGTATATTTTGTGGTGCTGTCACACCACAAGCATAGATGTTGGAATGAGGTACAGAATTCTGAATCACTGCCTTTCTTTAAAAAGAGAAATATAAGCACCTTGTCCTCAATATGCTGAAGATAGTCTTGGAAGTGTTTGATGAAAGCAGGAATGCAAAACACCTGACAATTCCGTAAGATGTCATGGGGCGACAGTGGGGTGGAGAGGCAGAAAGAGTGCAGCATATTACAGAGGCTTTCCAGAGATCCAGACTTCAGGACCCTTGCTAGCTTTGCTGCTTCTGACTAGCTGCAGAGCTCTGCGCACGTATAAAATGCTTTATTAGCTGCAGAATCCAGAATTACCTTGGTGCAGATAATATACCAACTGACATTTGCTTTGAGTTTTCTCTTCCTTGCAAGGGACACCCACAATCTCCTGCTGAAGCAGTGGGTTAAAAGTGGACGAGTCCATCAGTTCAGTCATATTTTCCCCCAAAACACCATCCTACCCAACTTTTTTCATAGCTGACTCAAATCGTTAGAATTTTTAGAGTGAATGCATTAGTTCAGACAGTAGCAACTTAAATCTTGAAACCAAAAATTCCAATCCTTGAACCCACCCACCTAAACAGCTAAAGCAACATTTACTTATCAAGTCTTAGAATGCAGCTGCAACCCCTCAGTTGTAGAAAAAAACTCTCAAATCTTTTTTTTGCCTTACAGGGAAACATGAAGGACGTTCACACACTCCGCTGGTGGTAGGCATCAGCCTTGGTGCCCTTGCTGTAATGGCACTAGCTCTTTGCATCTTCCTATGCACAGGCGGGAAGAGATAGCATCTCAAGTATTATATGGACCAGCAGCTCTGCAGATGGGTTAGCCAAACACCACAGAAGAACAATGAAGTTGGGATGGGTGAATCTGCCCAATTCCGTTTCTCATCTTTCCAATTTTAAGTCCACTTCTCCACATTTCTACATCAATCAGAATTTTATTTTAAGAGTCCTTATTTTAGTGTGAATTTCTATGTCATTTCACCAATATATGCATTTTTGTTCACATTATGTGGCTGGAGAGCTGCATTGCAAAATTCGGAGAGTGAATTTCAAAGGATGGCTATATTTTGCTTTGTGTATTTTAAAAAGAAAGTGTGGATCAGGTAGGTTAGCATTTAAATGTAAACTGATTCAAATTCCTCCCATCCCTCTTTTTAAAAAAATTTCTTATGAAGAAATAAGCCAATGTCTATATAAATCTGTATCCCTTGCCTCACATCTACCTGTAAGAATAAGATGGGCTCTAGAACAGCAGCAAGATCACTGCTGGTCTCACAGGAATCTTTCCATCTCCTGTCATTACTACCAGGGCAAACAGCCTCTCCCCATAGAACTTTAGTGTTTCACCCACATCAATGGACAGACACCACAGAAGCACAGCATAAAAACATACCTGAACCTCGTTTTGCTCAGTCACAGCCTCCTTTAAAGCATCCTAAATCTGGGAATTATTACCGCTCCTATTTGACATTATTTCAGTCCAATAGCATAAGATATTGAGATGGGATCGATGTATAGTTTTTAAAATAAAGTCTTCACTGCCACAAAATGTGGTAATGGCCAGACTAATTAATGAAGGATAGGTCTATCCATGGCTATTAGAAAGACTGGCTAAATGGAGCCTCCATTTTGAGGCATCATGTTGCTGTAGTGAGTGTGTGTGTGTGCGTGCGTGCATGTACAAACTACTGCCTTTATGCCCAGATTGTTGACTTTCTGGAATCATCTGGCTGACCGCTGTTGAAACAGAATGCTGGACGAGAAGGGATGTTGGAATGATTCTGGATCCAGAACTGGGCATTGCAGCATCTGTCCCCCGTCTTCAGAAGCAGCAGTGAGATCACGCTGTAGTGCAGAGCTTTCCAAACTTTTCATGTTGGTGACACACCTTTTTGACACGCATCACTTTGTGACACATTGATTCAGTTCTCCTAGCAAACCAGAGCTCAAACTAACCTCTTATAAGAGATACAGACACATATCGCGCAACACACCTAAACGCTGCAGCCGACACACTAACGTGTCGCGACACAGTTTGGAAAGCTCTGCTGTAGTGTTTCGTGTGGCAGGTATATCCAAGGCACTGTGGTATATTTCAGCAGATTTTGGAGAAGAAAGCCATGTGCGATTCTTGTTATATCTTCATACCTCCCTTGGATATATAGCATGCAATGCAGAATGATAAGTTTCAACAATAACAACCCAACATCTCAGGAATATCTATTGACTGGGTGAGTGAGTGGGGGCGGAGGAGGAATCAAGAGCCACAGAAATGTCTACTTTGATGAAAAGGAAGCCAAGCTAGAAAGAGTGCTTCTCTTACCGAAGCTAGTACTGAGCATACAAGAACACTTCCAGAAGCCAGGACTCCCATTAACTTTCTTTCCACAGACTTCCTTGAGATTACAGCAGCAAGGGACAAACCAGGAGTTGCTCCTCAACTCTACACATTTTATCCTTGCAACAGATCTGAGTGGAAAGCCAAAACTCATTTAAAAATGCTCTGAGGAACATTAGACATCTGCTCAATCAAGCCTCACTGGGTTACACCCCAAATAGGTAAAACTGTTCTATTTCTGCAAAATAGGAAACTTGTCTCTTTCTGCTTTGAATTGGTAAAGGTTCTTTACTAAAAGCAACCCTAAAACCCTTCCAGCTCTCTCTTTAAGGCCTCTTCCCTTTATACGTAAAAATACTTTCAACAGTAGGAAGAAGGATAGGAAGGGGCTGGCTTTCTGAATGTAGCAAATGCTGCATATTTTTATAAAATCATTCCAACTTATCAACAGTTATGTGGACACTTTCAATGCTAATCTATCTCTAGTTCTCTGTGAGAACCATAGATTATGGTGACAATACATTGTTACTTCAATGGCTGTTATTTCAGATAGTATTAGTGCCAATACAACACTTTCATCTTCAGCAGAGAAAATAAGCACTGATTCACTCTTATCTAGCACAAGGAGCTGATATATAAAGAAAAAAAAATCCAGCTAACATTTCACCAAGAAGAGAACATAAGCCATATTGAAACATACACAACTAATTGCAGGGCATATATTTCAGGAGCCTGAAAGATTTTAAGATTGCTGTGCTCATTAGCCAAGGGACAGTTTGGATGATAAAGGAAGAGCTGGATACCATTCTGAGTCTTTCTGTCTTGCATGAATGTATGTGTTATCAACAAGTCTTCAAAGCAGTTGGAAACAAGGGCAAATTCAGATACAAAAGGATGTGTTGCATATATGCCCAGTGTTTGCAGGAGTACAATACCATATGCAGTGTGAAATGGAGGCAATGGTTTGTAAGCATATGGGAAGCTCAAAGTGTCCTAGGTTCCTGAGTGGCTGGGGTTACCACATCGCTTATTGCTGCAAACATACTTGTTCTGTAAAATATGAATTGGCTTTACAGTTCCCACATGAGTATGTTGGCTTACATCAATTGCATAAAATGCAAAGACTGAATTTGTTGAACCACAGGCTAGGGAGGAAGTGTTTTGATGCAGTTTCTAAGAAATAGGGGGAAAGCAGCAACAGCTGCACAAAGGTGGAGGAGTGAGGAGTACATTTCTCTTTTGGAGCTGCATGGAGCAAATTCTCTATCAGCAACGAGAGTCTTATCACTTTCACCCCATATAACCAAGTGTAAACCTTCTCTACTCAAATGGTGCTCCATCTAAGGGACTGCATAGTCTTTGCTTGCTGGATTGTCTGTTTATGAACCACAGATTACAAATCCATACACATTTGCTGTAGTCTATAAAAGAAACCCAGTGGTAAGTACTGCTGCCACTCTTAGAAATGCATAGTAAGCTGTCAAAATTTTTCATGGACAGTGTCATGTACTGCAGCAATGCTTGTGCAGAACGAAATGCAAAACTGTGTGGTGGCAACAGCTACAGTACACTTCCACAGTACAAACAATAGGAAGTATCTGGACAGTTGTCAAACCCCAGAGGACAATGCAGAAAGCAAATGAAATTTCAACTGCAGAGATAAGGGTTTCTCATGCCTCAATTCCATTAGAGTGAGTGATAAGAGGACTAGGTATGTACAGAAATTAGGAGACTGAAAAGATTTTAAACCCATATTTTCTAAGCTGGGCCCAAGAACCAAAAATGCTAGCAGCAAAGAACCCATTAGTTTAAAAGTCTGAAACGGAGACAATATAAAGTAAAACAGGGATAGGGAACGAGTTATGAAAATTCACTCAGAGGGGCAAGAAAAAGTAACATCAAAATATATTTTAAAACCAGAATTTCAAACGTGGTACGTGTGTTAAAACGCCTCACATTTCTCAACTGCTGGAGCCTGATTGCTCCAGATAGAGCACCAGTTGTGTCCCAAATAAGGAAAATTCTTTTACCGTCTTCTGATCTGTCCCCAAATCACCTTCACTATTTGTAAAAATGGAGGGCTCAGCAGTCACTCCAACACCCCTCAGCTTTGTTCTACAACAACCAGAAGACTGCAGTTCATAGCACTGATTTCTCTCATTTGCAACAAAGTTCATTTGTCACCACTTAATATCCCTGCAGTCCATTGTACACCTTCTGCACTGATGCCTGTTTCAGCAGTTGTTTGAGACCTGCAAAAGATTGAAAAAAGTAATAACCATACAATGTTCCGAATATGTCACAAGGAGGAAAGAAAATCAAATGAATTCAGGCTCTTCCAATTTTAAGCCAGCACATTCAGTTTCGATATTTTGAGACCAGCTCACTCAAAACGGTTTTGAGAAAAACTCCCAGAATGATGTCTATGCAAATACTCCCCAAACATAGAAAAACAGATATGCTACAAAAGCAAGGATATTACCTTGGTTAATAACTGAAACAGACTAGGAACAAGCAAGATGTCTGGAAAAGATTCCTGACCTGTTTTTAAATTTCACTGTTTGAAAAGTTAGCAATATTTTAAAAATTGTACAAAGCAGCAATGGCTGCTCTCCTCCCTACCATCCCTAGTCTTCCAGAACATACCCCTGAAAAGATCCTGTCACTTTTGTCACAATGTCTGTAGTGGCTGGGACCATGTTATAGCCAGAGCAGCCCTTTCTGACAGGCTGCAGCAAACTGGTTGAATCATTATCTTGCAGCCAACCTATTCTAATAGATGGCATGCCTTTCTGAACACAGAATCTTAAAACTGGAAAATGACAGAATGATACCCACAAGATGGACACTTAGATGACAAAGTAACTTCCAGATCTCAGCATGAAGAATATATCAGTAAATGGAATTACTGATCAAACCATGTGGGATTTTACCATAGCAACACTATTCTAGGATACATAGATACAAACCTTCTCGTTGTTCACTTGTCAGCTGCTCTTTGGGAAAGTCTACATCAAATGTAATTATTAGAGAGCCTTTAATGTTATTGTTGTCAAAGTTGGGAAGACCTTCTCCTTTTTTCCACAGCTTGGCTCCAGGCTTTGTGGTTTTATCCCGGGCAACATGCACCTAGTAGATGGGAGTGTGGTGAAGAGTTTACAGGATTGGCATTTGTGACTAGATACTTTGACACCCCCCCCCCCATATTTTAGTGTCAACAGATGCAATTATCATGGAAATAACATAGGAGACTACTCTGAAAATGTATTATCTCAAATAGAAAAAACTGCCTTACCTTATGCCCATCTAAATGGGCAATATCCATTTCAAAACCCACAAGAGCCTCAACCAGTGAAATAGTCACATTTGTATATAAATCATCTCCTCTTCGCTCAAAAACTGGGTGCCTGTAGGAAAGATGTTAGAAAACGTTAACATATTCTACTTGTTACTTCATCAATTTTCTGTATACTTGTCAAACTCTCTGGCATTTAACTTTAAAAAAATGAATGAATTATCCTGTAAGTCTGTCACTCTTGTTGCCAAAGGCAATAAATCCACCTCAGTCTTTGCAGGAGGGGACAATTTTCTATGGGGATCATCAAAACCTTCTGCAGCTTAGCGGGTGGAAATATTTATGCAAAGTAAGTTTGTACAGTGACTAGTTAATATATGATTTTTTTGGGGGGGGTAAACAATTTATGGGTAAACAAGGCAAAAATAACTAAGCGACTTACTTGAGAACTTTTATTCGGAAGCGTAAGTCACCTGGCTCTCCATCAACATGTGGTTCACCTGTGGAAGTTCGAATATGGATTGGGTCTGGTTTCAAAACCATTTCACTTCCCACAAATGAAACCCAAAGCCAATTCTTCCCTTTAAGCTTCCCGATAGTCACATGATCCAAGAAAAAGATGTTTAAATAATTCTATCCTGCTCTTACACCAAAACAGGATTGTATAGTAGCTTACAGATGATACACACAAAAAATCCTCACTCAAGTCCCTGCCCACATACTTACCATCTACAAAGTAATGACAAAAGTAAAATGGATTGGATGGCAGAAAATAAGTAAACTCAGGTACAAGTTATTTGAAATCTAATGACTAGTTGGGGTGAAAGTGTTAAAGGAAAAGAGGTGCCAAAAGTTGATGGTTTCTCAGCTGTACTGATGGTGTGGTCTTCTCTTCGTTCTCTTCTCTGCTGCAGCCTGACAGAATAGCTGCTGCCAGGTGTCAGGGGAAGAACCCTGACTTATTAGCTGAGTTAATGGAAACCCCGCATCCCTTCCTTATTATAGCCTAATGCAACTGGTGCCATTGAAGGGGGCATGGCTGCTGCCCATGGCCAATTGGAGGCTCTCCACCAGAGCATCCTCTGGAACTGCCATTGCTAAGGTAGCTGTGGAGATAATGTTCTGTGTAGATAGTGCTGAGTTAGAAGAGGTGAATCTTTACTGCTGTTCTAGCCCCAAAACAGGTTCTTTCAACAAGGAAACCAATTTGAAAAATCAACCAGCTTTTCTGACAAGTTCTACCCCCCACCCAAGTTCTTTACTACCTCAGACCCAACAAGATATTAACTCCAGATAGAAAGGGAATATTGTACCTTCTCCAATAAAGGGATATTCCATGCCATCTCTCACACCAGGTTCTATCTCCACTTCTAGGGTTCGTTCTTCATTTACAAGCCTAAGAAACAGGGGAGAAAGGCAGTACTCTTTTTTTTTTTTAAAATATGTTTTCTTTCTTTAATGATTGCACTATAGAAGAGATGTTTGCTTTTCTTTGCTATTCAGACCATGCTGTGCAACTGAACTACAGAAGTGTTGGGCTTACTACATTATGGAACCTTAATGGTACACAGAAACAAGGTGTTTCCAAATGACTCAAGAAGTCATCTACAAGAATGCTGCAGGGAGCATTCACATGTTCTATTCCATTCCACAACACAAATGAAATGCTCTATTTGACAGGGGGAAAACTCTATCAGGGAATCTATATTGGTGGGGCAATTATTCAAATTCCAGTCAGTATCCCTGGTTTTCCAACAATTTCTCCTTCCTTCTTTCATTCCCATAGATGAGCTACACAATACACCACCATGTGGCTCAAAGTGGTAATTCTCTCTCTGTGCTACTTTCAACAGCGATGCATAATTGCAAACTATGCATGCACCAAAGAGCCAGAGGACCTCAGACTCACTTGACATTGGGACATTCATCACAAACTACTTCTTGGGTCATCTGGAAACGCCCAGGGCCTAGCTGAGTTGTCCTCATCTCTTGCCGGCAATTGCATTTCCGCTTCCCTGGTGCCTGCCTTGCTACTGGCTTGTTTCGAATAACCTGCAGAAATATAAAGAACCAGAGTCTCATATTCAGATTATACACATAAAGCACTTTAGTCTTGATGGCTTGAGTAAACGCACACATTCCACTTACCTCAGCTTGCCACCTTAGGCTTTGCAGCTAGCATGTCACATACATATATAAGGATAAAACAAGGCAGCCTAGCAGAAGTGAGAGTGCTGCTGCTTCCTCTAAAAATGCTTATATATTTGGTGGGTAGGACTGGTTGTCTCTGTTGTATTAATGGGCAGTATCCAATGCACTCTGTTTGTGCAATTGATCCCTCCTGCACCCTCCCCCAATCTATTTTGGAGGATTGAGGAGACCCAGAGAACAGATCTGGGGGGCACACAGGGGGAAATTCCATTGTGCAGCAGAAATCCTTACTCTGATGGAACAAGTCAGTTAGATACCAACATATCCTAATTTAGGTATGTGTCTGAACAGGTGTTTTTGATAGCTGTTGATTGGTGAAGATTAAATTATGTATTTTAAAATGTGTACAGTGGTACCTCGGTTACATACGCTTCAGGTTACATATGCTTCAGGTTACAGACTCTGCTAACCCAGAAATAGTGCTTCAGGTTAAGAACTTTGCTTCAGGATAAGAACAGAAATTGTGCTCTGGCAGTGCGGCAGCAGCAGGAGGCCCCATTAGCTAAAGTGGTGCTTCAGGTTAAGAACAGTTTCAGGTTAAGAATGGACCTCCGGAACGAATTAAGTGCTTAACCTGAGGTATCACTGTACAGTATTCCTTATATTGTATGTTGCTAATGTTTTGAATTGTAAAGTTGCCTACACCTTTTCTGCATAGGCGACTCGTAAGTTTAGTAAATATTAATAGCAATCTTGACCTACTTATGAATACCAAAAGCACAACTTATTTCAATGATTTGTGAATACCTGCAGCAGTTAGAGCAGGAATCCACAAATTTGGATACGGCTTACCAGAAGCCAGCCCTTATTTGTGTCCAGCTCTGGTTGTTCCCCTCTGAATCCAAAGTATGCTCGAGGATTGAGGGAGGGATTTATCTCCCTTTGCAGAAGGTAGAAGCTGTGTTAAAGACTGTTTCTGAAAAAGCAACAGTAAATATGACCCAACCACTAGTAGCAGTCTTCTTTTTTTGGCATCACAGTCTTGTTTCACTTCACATAAAACTCTCCAGAGGGCAAGATGCAATTTGAGTTTGTTGCCACTTCCTTCTACACACACTAGAAGCAGAAATAACTTGGCAGCCTGCTCAGTAATGACGAAAAGCAGAAAGATCAATTAGCAAAAGCTTTAGTTAGACCAGTTAAAATTGCTGCAGCTGTTCCACTGGAACATTAGCACTACCAGCTGTTCCACTGGAACATTAGCAATACCCTCAAGACTAGCTCAACAAGCACTCAGGTGACAACAACATTCTTCATTGTATGGTCTGTTAAAGGCAAAAGTGCCAGGAAAGGCAGAAACCACAAACTCTCAGTAGCAATACAAAAGTGATAGTGATTTGCTACTTTTCTGTATGCCATTCATGGGAAGAAGAAGCCTGATGCCAAATTTCAGTGTAGACTCTCATTTATGTTCAAACAAGAATATATAACTTCCATATCCCCAGAACTTAACAAAATAATAAGGAGCAGACTGGCATGCTTACTTCCACAAAATTTCCTGAGTACACTTCTTCCAGTGTAACTTCTAGGTCCACAATGATATCACTTCCTCTTGGAATGTTCCTATCTTGCTGGCGAGGATTACCTCCAAACATGAAACCAAAGTCTCCAAAGAAACTGTAAAGAAACGAACCATCATTATTTAAGAGAAAAGAGTAATGGGCCTATTGTGGGGCTCCTTCAAATCAACTGGTAGGAGAGCATGCATGAAAGGGTTAATTTCATCAACTCAGAAGATTATCAGATTTGTATCACCTTCCTGAAAGGAATCTCTTCCCAATTTGAGGGATAACTTCTGTGAAGAAATAACTAATAAAAACAGGAAGAGGAGCTGCTTGCAAAAACAAAAGCAAACTGCACTGAGACAATCAAATTGCAAAAATTGAAACGTGAAAAAAGCTTATGGGGCAATCAGAAACAGCTCTATTACTCAGTTTTGCATAGACTCTGAGCCCCCTTCTCAGTAAACTTTGCCTGGTCTATACATGGGTGGGTCTGCCTACTCTTCTACTAAATGAACAGTGTCAGAACAGGAAGGAAAGGGATGTATAAAACCTGCTTCAGATCCCAGAGTGGGTTTTTAAGTGGTTGTGCCCTCTCAGGGAATGAAAATATTACAGAATATATCTCCTGAAACAAGAGGTTTGCAAATTTGTGCATCATTACAAAATTGATACACATGTGGACAGGGAAAACTATACAGCTGGCTTACTGATTTTTATTTAACTATTTTAAATATATTTACCTTGCTTCAGAGCATCTTACATAAAACCACTGATATTCTCAGCTTTAACATTGCTTCTGAGAGCTGCAGAGATTTATTAAGCATATCCACATGCTACCTCCAGAAAATTATTTGGAACTGCTAACATGATAACAAAAGGCTGCTGTGCCTTGGAAATAGGAAGGCATGATACATGTTGGAAATGGAGAGCCACTGTGAACTCTGCCATGGCTTCTGTGTCTAGAGGGTTAACAGCTCCAAGAACCACATATGTTTCTGCCAAAATGAAGCAAACAAGGTAATCTCTGTTCAAGTGGCCTTGATATTTGGAGGAAAACTTTAACACTATCCCAAAGCAAGATGTGAAAGCATTGGGGAAAAATCAGACCCAGGGGCCAGAGAATTGTGAGAGTGTTTTCTGCCTTTGCTTTCACTATCTGGAACTTGCAAAATAACTGTCCTGCCTTGGCATACCCCTTGCATGTGAACTGAGCCAATGTTGGGCCTCTCCTCATAAGGAGGATGAAAATGTCCACACGGAGGACCCATTCACACCAATCAAGAAACTGATATTCAGGCATTCTAGTTTGACTTTCAGATCCCCTTGGAAGTGTTTGCTCCAGCAGAAATAAAATTTAATTGCTTCTGTCTTCCCAGTCACAAGGGACTTAACTCTTCCCTGCCTCTTCTATAGCTGATTTTTAAAAAAAGGAATATTCACTTGTGTGATATGGATTCAGTGCAGTGTCTACTCACCATGACAGACTTCTATTGCTGTAATATATTCTTGCACATGTCACTCATTATGAAAGAAGCCAGAGGAGAACCTGAAGACAATATACTACAGCAATAGTGTTGGCTGCAATGAACTACCAATGATATCCCTTCACCGTAAAGCTTGTAATCTTGTGCAAATATGTTGGAGAAATAAAACAGACTTACTGTGAAAAAATATCTCCATGAGAACTCTGGTGACCCTCTTTCAATCCCTCTTCTCCATATGCATCATACTGCTTTCGCTTTTCCTCATCTGACAATACCTGCAGGAGATAACAGTGTGCATCTACGTATCAGGCAAAACTTTAACATAACTGTTACAAAGCAGTGAAATCTGGTATTGATTCCACGTCAAGTGGAAACACGTTCCACTGATTTTTGTCAGGGAAATGCCTTCAGCAGTGGCCTTATGGCAGCCTAAAATGTTTGTTTGCTTGATTGCAATTGATGTCTTAAGGCTGATGGAAGATTTTGAATGCAGTTATTCTTAGAACTGCATGGAGACTCAGCATTATAAAACCTATGAACAATGGATTGTGTCCAATATTGTCACTCAGCTGCCAGTAAGGTTTCAATTAGCAGAATGAGCAAAGAAACATTTTTTGGCAATTTCCCACTGGCAACCCCCTCTCCCTCGGGCTCTAGAAGGTTGGAGGATCCTCCAGAGAAGATTTAGGGTGGGTGCAGGGGGAGGGGGGGAAAATCACAAAAAATTGCTTCTCTCCTTGTTTTAACAATGGAAGCTTTATTGTCAGTTGAGCAACACTTTTTGATATAACCAAATATGCAAATATTTAAAAAACAATTTGTGACTTTTCTTGACACTGTAGATGAGATAAGCAACAGTCACTGGTTTCCATTCTCAACCTGTAATACAGTGAAAGCTGTAGAAGGGCTTACAAAACATTTTTTCATTGTCCATACTTTATCATCAGAAGATGTATGCCCTCCTCTTGCGGGGGCCCAATTAGTGCCATTGCCTTCCGTTAAGAGTTTGAGTGTAATCCTTGACTCCTCCCTTTCCATGGAGGCGCAAGTTACAGCAACAGCCAAGGCGACATTTTTCCACCTTCGCCGCATCAAGCAGTTGGTCCCTTACCTTTCCCGCCCCGACCTGGCCACAGTGATCCATGCGACGGTCATCTCCAGGCTTGACTACTGTAATTCGCTCTACGCGGGGCTGCCCTTGAAGCTGACCCAGAAACTCCAGAGGGTGCAGAATGCTGCAGCGAGGCTCCTCACGGGGTCTCTGCCACGGGAGCATGTTCACCCACTGCTTTTCAAACTGCACTGGCTCCCGGTAGAGTACAGGGTCAGATTTAAGGTGCTGCTTTTGACCTTTAAAGCCCTTCACGGCCTAGGACCCTCGTACCTACGGGACCGCCGCTCCCGGTATGCCCCACGGAGAGGCTCAAGGTCCATAAATAGCAACACCCTAGTGGTCCCGGGCCCTAAGGAAGTTAGATTGGCTTCAACCAGAGCCAGGGCCTTTACAACTCTGGCTCCGGCCTGGTGGAACGCTCCTGCAGGATCTGATTTCTTTCCGCAGGGCCTGTAAGACAGAGTTGTTCCGCCTGGCCTTTGGCTTGGAGCCAATTTGATTCCCTCCCTCCCTTTCTTTCTTTTTTCCTTTCCTTCTCCTCCTGCGATGAGGCTACATTTTAATATTTTAATGTTTCCATATTTTAATGTTGTATTTTAATTTTGTTTTTAAGTTGAAATCATTCAATTTGTTTTTATTATTGCTTGTAAGCCGCTCTGAGCCCGGCCTTGGCTGGGGAGGGCGGGGTATAAATAATAATAATAATAATAATAATAATAATAATAATTTGCACCCCAATCCTATGTTTACACAAAAGCAAGTCATACAAAATTTAGCAACAGGCAAGTTAGGGTTAGGGTGATTAATTGCATATTTAATAACATACTGCAGACTTTAATTTCAGCATAAGAAGCGGTCAACTAGATAAAGCTAGCTTGCAAGCTCCTAGTGCAATAGTTCTTATTTCTCTAGAGTTCTCTTCCTGCCAACCACACTACTGTGCATTCCATGCTGCAGCCTGTTCAAGTATCTTGATTCATTGAATTTACAGAGCAATGGAAAAACTGTGTGACTGTCAAAAGGGGATTCCTGTTCTTCAATTCAGAAGAGAGAGATCTGGCTATCTAGAAAAAGCTAGCAGAAACATGAGGCATGAGCAATGCATAAAATGTTTAGAATTTCATCTGTTTACCTCCCTCTGCCAATAACATTCCTGAGTTTAATTTCTGTAACGTGTCATTCAGTGGTTAGGCCAGTGTGCTTTTTTATCCGTATCAGGAAGGTGCACCAGAAAGCCAGGCATGGCCTATCTAACACTAAAATCTCCACTTGTACATTAGCCTGGACTAGTATTTGCAAATACAAGAATCACGCCTGACAACTGTGCTCACTTTGGGCTCCCTGGAGATGTCATCTGGACTAAAATCTTTTGTTGTAAATTCTTTAGAGGCTTAAAAAAAGAGCAGGCATTATATAAATTTTGTTAAATAAATCCTTCACCTATGCTCCCAAAAAGCACAATAACAGGCCAACCAACAAGCTAATGATTTTTTGTTAACCAGCCATTAACTTCAAGAAGTCCTTTCACTATGTCAATTTAAAGACAATTGGTAGAGCATGTTAATTTGGCACAGATAAAATACAGATATGATACATTTTGTTGCTAATGTAAAAACAACAGTAAAAAAAACTCTGTGTTTTGTCTGTTTGCCAAACTTAAAACCATCTACAGAGCATTTTCAAATACAGCCGTACCTTGGAAGTCGAACGGAATCCGTCCCAGAAGTCTGTTTGACTTCCAAAACATTCAGAAACCAAAGCTTCTGATTGGCTTCTGATTGGCCAACTGGAAGCTGCAGAAGCCCCATTGGACATTCAGGTTCCAAAAAACGTTCGCAAACCGGAACACTCATTTCCAGGTTTGCGGCATTCGGGAGCCAAAATGTCCGAGTACCAAGGCGTTCGGGATCCAAGGTATGACTGTATAGGTGTGTCTATAAATTATCCTAAAGAAATGAATGATAGGAAAGGGGATGGAGATGACTTTCTAGGAATGCCTGTTAATGACACTCTATCATAACCATGCTGTAGTTGACTTAAGACATTGTCCACTTACTGCTCACTCTGCTAAGGTTTTGCTAAATAGCAAATATTGAAACAGAGAAAGCAATGGGTGCACTAGTTGGGCACAGACTTTCCCCCAATACACCAACCTCATAGGCAGCCCCAAGATCCTGGAATTTTTCCTGCGCACGTGGATCATCAGGATTCCGGTCTGGGTGAAGCTGCAGGGCGAGTTTTCGGTAGGCCTTCTTAATGTCTTTAACAGATGCACTACGGGGCACCCCCAAGATCTTGTAGAAATCTCTCCTAAAAGAAAAATGAAGCCAGTTATTGTTGTGCATCTTCTTCCTTTAATGCGACCACATACTCAGGCTACAAGTTAGAGAACAGCAGGAGGGCTCCGTTTCCTTCTTCAACTCCAATATTGCTGCTTACCACAACAATTATAACTTGTAATAAAGCTCTACAAGCATGGCATCCAGAGAATGACAGAAATGGTGCCTCCAAGGAGGTATTAGAACTTTCAGCCAGAGAATACTTGAAGGGAAGGTCCTGTTTTTAAAATGTGAGCTCACTGAAAACCACATGCCATATACACAGCCAGTCTCTCTCTAATAGTGCAATCCTAAACACACTTACTAAGGAGTAAGCCCTACTGAACACAGTGAGATTTACTCCAGAGTAAATAAGCTTAAAATTGCCCTATAAATGTACTATGCGGTCTTAATCTACACATTAATAATATGCATATTCCCAAGTGTCTACTCAATGCCTGTGTCCCCTGAGGGAAAAGAAAAAAGAAGAGAAACACAGGCAAAAATTAAGGAGCTGACGTGATAAGAAGGCTACAATAGTGTGTTTGTGTGTAGGCATGAATACATTAGTATTTAAACTGGATACCCCTTTGAATACATTGGCAGAAAACGGATGCAAATAAAATGGGATGTGAAGTATATGAAATAAAAGGTGTTACCAAAAATACACAATTACAGTGAAAAGAAAAACAGAAGGCTTGCTTGGTCCCCACTCTTAAGCTTCTGCCATTTATTGAAAACATTTGTGGTCCATAGGCTTTTGGCCAGATGGACTGAATTATTTTAATACAGTATAGTCTTAGTAGACTTATATATGTTAGGCATTTATTATTTATTTAGGTAAATTTATATACTGCCTTTCTTCCACTACTGAACTCCAAGTCGTGTACATGGGGTTACAAGACACACGCTCATCTAGAAACAAACCAAACCCAGACATACTTAGCTCCAATAAGGTGGCTGTATCAGGCCACAACCATTTATTTTAATTGTGTAAGCTTCCCTGTTTATTGCAATTTCAATAGAAAGGAATGTATAAGCTAACAAATAAGTGAATTTACTTGTGGGATTTATGATACTGTACATTCTCAACCAACGTCACGAGAAGGGACAAGCAAACATAAGTAACACACAAACTAACATTGGCTGTGTTTTATCTTGGAGTTCCCAGACCTTATCTTTATTCAATGTCATTTGGGGCAAGCCTACACATATTTATTTACTCAGAAGTAAGACACCCTGTGTTCAATAGCATGCTCCTGTACTTTATTTATTATAGATTTATATTTTTATATATTTTAATTATTTCAAAAAAATGTACACAGCTTAATCACACCGATCCCTAAGTGGTGTAACCAGGTGACTGGCAAAATTTCAATTCACAATAAAACAAATCAAAATATATAAAAATAATACAAATAGAAAAGGCATAAAAACAAGTCCAACCAAGATAAAATGGATCAATCTGAATTAAAAAGTCTTGAGAAACAACAAGGCCTTTCCCTGAACCTAAAATGACATCAGAGTGAGTCTCCCTGAGAGAACATTCCACAACTGGGAGGCTACCACTGAGAAGGCCCTTTCCCCAATATTCACCCAACTGTACCTCAGATGGCAGGGAACCTAAATAAGGACCT
The DNA here is from genome assembly GCF_964270895.1 of Podarcis filfolensis. Lineage (NCBI taxonomy): Eukaryota > Metazoa > Chordata > Lepidosauria > Squamata > Lacertidae > Podarcis > Podarcis filfolensis. The sequence continues at coordinate 37,633,771 of NC_139608.1, read as the reverse complement.
AAGGATCAGCTATGAAAATATTAATGTACAGATAGGCAGACAAGGATAAGCGGTCCTTCATGTACCCTGGGCCCCATATCATAAAGGGCTTGAACTAGCACTTTGAATTGGACCTTGAAATAGATTTGGAACCAATGCAACTGATGAAGCACAAGCATACATTATCATAATGCCTAGTCCCAGCTAGCAATCTAGCAGTTGTAGTTTCTAAACTGTCTCAACATGTATTTTTAAATTTTTTAAATTACGGTAAATTTGTATCCTTCCATCCATTTTAAATTACCTCAAGACAAGTAACAACCTCTAAAATTAGATGAAACCAACAAGAGGATAAAAGACAGCGCAACCCTAAAACAATTGATCAATCTACCTATCATTATCAAACCATACAGGTTCTTACACCTAACATACTCAAAAGACCTGGAAGAAGGGCTAGGTCTTCAGCCTGTGCTGAAAAATGTTCAGTGTTGGCATCAGTCAAACGTCTGGGACAGTGTGTTTCACAAGCAGGTAGCAATTGCCGAAAAGCCTTCTGGTGAACCAGACTCCCAAACCTTACTCAACAATATTACCAAAAGCGCCTCCCTGGCAGACTTCAAAGCTGAGACAGCACTATGTAGGGGGAGGTCCCTCTCAGGAGGTTACTGGATCCTGTAATAATGCATCACAGTTGTCTAATCTGAGGGTTATCAGAGCATGGATAAGTCAGTGAAAGGTGCTCAATGACAGCAACAACCTGCACCTTGACAATGATGAACTATCCCCAGGCTGCGAACCTGTTCCTTCAGAGGAGACAAACACGGCCCCAACAGTATCTCCATCTTTTTTTTTAATCAGGCCACAGCGTACTGGCCTCCATTCAGTTCCTGCCTCTTCCTAGTGCACTAGCATCTCAACCCGTACAACAACGCAATGTGAGAGGCAGCACCTGCTTCTGTGCCACGTACCACATCTATAACCTGCCTTTCCTCAAATGAGCCCAAGGCAGTGGGTGCAGGCCTTCCTCCAATCTCCCACAACAACAACCCTACGGAGTGGGCTAGGCTGAGCGTGGTCCATGGCTGAACAGGACTTTCAACACAGTCCTGGCCGGATAACTCTGATACCCCGAACTACAGGCGGAAATACATGACTAAACAGTGGTACCTCGGGTTACATGCGCTTCAGGTTACATACACTTCAGGTTACAGACTCCGCTAACCCAAAAATATTACCTCAGGTTAAGAACTTTGCTTCAGGATGAGAACAGAAATCGTGTGGTGGTGGTGCAGTGGCAGCAGGAGGCCCCATTAGCTAAAGTGGTACCTCAGGTTAAGAACAGTTTCAGGTTAAGAACAGACCTCTAGAACAAATTAAGTTCTTAACCCGAGGTACCACTGTACCAACCAACCGAAACTCCCTCGTCTGCACAAGCTGCGAAAGCGGCAGCAAACCGGCCTTCTTCCCGGTCACCCTGGGCGGGGGTTGGGCGAGGAGCCATAACGGCTGTAACCGGGGAAAGGGAGGACAGGACCACCCGCCCCGCGTGGGAAGAGGAAGGCGAGAGCTGCCCCTGTGAGGAAGGGGAGAGGTGGCGGCGAGGGGCGGGCGAGACGAAGCCCCCTGGGCGGCAGTGAGGGGCGAGGGGAGCAGGGGGGCTCCACCCGACCGCGAGGCCACCTGCCAGTACCGGTGGGGCGGCGCCGTTTCCTCCCGGTCCCTTCCCGCTCCCCTCGGCTCACCCGGCGACGGCGTCTCCGAGCAGGCACAGCAGCAGCAGCAGAAGCCCGCCGAGGGAGCGGGGTGACATGGCGGGAGGGGTGGTCTCTTCGAGCAGGTTCCAAGCGCGCCCCCTCCTCGGCTCCTCTCACACGCCGGTAACCATAGGCACGCACGAAAGAGAACCCGGTGAAGCTAACCGCCCAATCAGGCTCCGACTCGGCGCGCGCCGCTGGCCAATCACAACCGCACACTTCACCCGCGGCCCGGCTACAGCCGCCCAACCAGGCTTTGAGACGTCAACAAATGGGGACGGGGCGAAGCCGCGCGTCGCTGCCTTAAAGCGTAGCGTTGGGGCGTTGCGACGACGTCACGAGGAGACGCCTACGGCGCCTTCAAGAAGGGACTTCCTACTTCCTTTCTGTATTATTATTATTATTATTATTATTATTATTATTATTATTATTATTATTATTATTCATTGTTTTGCCTGCGGCTCCTTATGGATGGTTTGCAGCAAAAGGGAGGACTTTAAAAGTTATTATTAAAAAACCAATCATGGGGATGATCGAAATGAATGGCAATCAAATCATCAATCGAATGCCATTTTCAGTTTTCCTTTAAATGCCTTTGTGTGAGGCAGAATTGGGGAGCGCTTTATCCCCAGATCTGTGTTTTCCTGTTTCTTCGGGGGTTGCCCCAACAACAGCCTTGCGGTGCCTAAAGAATTACGTTCATGCCATAAATTGTATACTGGACAGTTCACTGCCGGATACCTGAAGTGTTATCCTCAGTTGTGGCAGATAAATGAACATCGGCATATGTGTGCAAGGTGAGGGGATCAAAGCAGGGGAGTCAAATAGCAGAGAAATGTAAGAATCTGACGATTCCTCCCCTCCGCAGGGGGCGCAGTTGCCTCTGCTCGGCCTCTCCGCTAGCATTCCAACTGGAATACTACACATTTTTAGCGGAAGTGCTGAAAGCTAGTAAGCGGAGGGGGCGGCTGATGCTCTTGCCACTTGCTAGAGATTCGAAATGACGGCCCTGCCGCTCTAGGCGAGCATTTCTCTCTCTCTCGAAGGTGCCTTGGGTGAGTGTTTTATCTGCGGCTGGCGTCCAGATTCGTCTGTGCGCAGGCGCAGTGGTGGGCGGAGGCCGCGGGCTTTCGAAAGTAGCTCGGTCGGCGCAGCCGGGTCGGGAAAGTCGCCGACGGAGGCGCGCAGGTAACGGGAGGCGGGCGGGAGTTTCGTTCCTCAGCCTGAGGCGGGCTGTCGGGACCCACCTCCCAGGCGGGGAAACGCCACAGGCTGAGGGCGGACTTTTCCCTTCTCCCCTGTTTCAGAGGTTGGAGCCGCCCTCCGCCTCCTCTTCCTCCCTCTTGCTTTGGAGCAGCATCTCCAACCCTCGGCCCTCCAGATGTTTTGGACTACAATTCCCATCATCCCTGACCACTGGTCCTGTTAGCTAAGGATCATGGGAGTTGTAGGCGAAAACATCTGGAGGGCCGCAGGTTGGGGATGCTTGCCTTGGAGCCTTTCATTCGCTCTTCCCCTCAACACGCGGGACTTCCAAATGCGTGTGGAAGGGAGAAACTTGCCGCCTTGCTCCTGCTGCACTTGACATGAAGCAGGCATCGGGGGCTGGGGCTTCACTGGAGTGCCCTCTGTTACTTGTCAGAGAGGGAAAATGTGCCAGTGTTGACTGAGGGAGCAGTGGGATGCAGTGAGGAAACCTCTCTTCTAGGGAATCAGCTAGAGCAGTGTTTCCCAACCTTGGGTCTCCAGCTGCTGTTGGACTACAATTCCCATCATCCCTGACCATTGGTCTTGCTAGCAAGGGATGATGGGAGTTGTAGTCCAAAAACAGCTGGAGACCCAAGGTTGGGAAACACTGAGCTAGAGGATAGAGATTTTCAACTGGTGGATGGGAATTGCGGTCTGAGACAAGCTGGGTCTCACTGGTTTCATTAAAACCGTTGCCAGTTACTCTTCAGCCGTGGCTCTTCTCAGAGTGGCATACTAAGTAAATGGATAAAAACACTATTAAAACATGAATGTTGGGAAATAATTTTTAAACCCCAACCCCCCCCCGGAAATCATTTGCTTAGGGACATAAAAAAGCCCTATGGTGCTGAAAATAAAAATTGCACTGTCATGAGAAGGAAGTTTGAAAGGTGGGGTGCTATAACTGGAAAGTCTTGATCTCCTTTTCCCCACCTGCCTTAACAGTAACATGTTTTCTTGGAACAAAGTTGCAGGGTGAAATTTGAGGTAGTAATTTTTTATTTAAATGAATAATAATAAAAAATCAATGGGACACACACACACATGGACCTAGAGGAACTTGGAAAAGACCCAAAAAAAACTTTGCAAACACAGGTATGATAGCATTCTGCCCTGCTGCCTCTGGTAACTAGCACACAGAGGAAGAAACTTGTATGCAAAGCAGCAGGAAGACTGTTGAAAATAAAGTTTGGGGCTTTAGAAATAATGAAAGCTGGTAAGATTTAATTGGCCTGGTTTCTGGAGTCTGGGCAACAGGAGGTATGTCTATCGTAATATGGTCTGGCTTTGAGGCCATGTGGTAGTACATGACTCTACTGTGCCTTTGCTGCCTTGAATAGAGATGCCGTTATTGAAGAGTTCCCTATATTGAGTGAGCTGCTACAGCAGAAACTTCTGAGCGTTTTCCTCTTATGTACTGTATTCCATCTGCTCCCTCATTTGCATGAGCAAAGACATATGCAAACAGGAGTGTCTAATGTGAATAAGAGAATGGTTTGCCCAAGCTTCCTGCTGTTCTTACTGAGGAGGAGGGATTAAAGAGCCAATGTTGTGTGCCTTTGAACTTTGACTTAATTCAAAATACAGCTTTAGCTAAAAATATTTGCCGGTTGGGGCTATATGGCATCCAGTGACTGGCAGGACCCACTAAATATATTTGAAAGTTTAATTTCTCAATAGTCATTTCTGTGTTATGTAGAATGAGTGTGTGCATACGGTTTGGGACTGCAAATGTTTAAATATAGGATATTGAGCAAAAAAGAAGGCATAATAGAAGAGGGAAATAGACCATTGACTTCCTTGCAAAAAAGTTCAATCTGAAAATATGGAAATGTGTATTATTATTTTTTAATGGTCGAACTAACTTCTTATTTTCATTTTCTTGAAAATATAGATGTGAGTTTTGTGGATGGCAAACATGGATCAAATCAGTGTCAATCTCTGGGTGAAAATGGAACCTTTTATAGTGGGAGCCTTACAAATCCCACCTCCCTCCAAGTTTAGCATGCATTATCTTCGGAAGATGTCAACTTATGTCCGGATGCGCTCCAGTGAAGGCTATTATCCACACCTTTCTTGGCCTATGTGGCGACACATTGCCTGTGGGAAGCTGCAGATAGAAAAGGACTTGGCTTGGCTATACTTTGAATTATTTGACAGTCTTGTTGAACGGACTTCAGAGGAGCGACTGGAATGGGCAGAGGTGATATCCAGCTGTGCAACTGAGGAGGAGGCAGAGAAGCAGAAGAATAAGGCATGGAATGTCATATTGTCACTTTTAATACTATGGGTGTATGCTTTTCATAGCAGCCTTACTGACCCAGGCTTCTCATGCACTCAGTGTGGAAGAAATGTCCCTGCCCAAGTACATTACATGCTGCATGTGAGCCACAATCCAATATGAGGTTAGCTGTTGGGCCACTGTAATTGCTTCTAGTTGTTAAGAATATTAGCAGTGGTCTGTCTTTTTCTTTTCCACTTCACTACATGCTGCTAAATATAAAATAAGAACCCCTGCTAAATTATGTACTTGAATGTTCTTTAAAATAAACCTTTTTTAAATCTTCTCAGTTGTCTGTGGACACTCTACAGTTCCTGCTGTTCCTTTATATTCAACAACTAAACAAGGTTTCCTTGAGAACATATCTACTTGGAGATGAGTGGCCGAATCCTAGATCCAAGAATTACAGTCTGATTGGAGAATCCACCAATCAGATTAAGGTATTGCTTTGAGGTTCTTTGAGTTCTTCTTTCATCCATGCTTCGTTAACCATTAGGTTAAATTGCTGCAATGTGTTATATGTAGGGCTGCCTCTGAAGACGGTTTGGAAACTTCAGCTAGTGCAGAATATGGCAGCCTGGTTGTTCATTGGGCAAGATGGTTTTAGCATATCACACTGTTCCTGCTGACTGAACTGACTGCCAATTCATTTCTGGGCCCGGTTCAAAGTGCTGTTTTTGACCTATATAGTGGTACCTCTGGATGCGAACGGGATCTGTTCCGGAGCCCTGTTCGCATCCTGAAGTGAACGTAACACACGAGTGCGCGTGTGCGTGTCACGTTTCGTCGTTTCCAGGCATGCGCGTGACGTCATTTTGAGCGTCTGCGCAAGTGGCAAAACCCAGAAGTAACACGTTCCGTTACTTCCGGGTCGCCGCAGAGTGCAACCCAAAAATGCTTAACCTGAAGCGTATTCATCCCGAGATATGACTGTAAAGCCTTAAACAGCTCAGGACTGCAATACCTCAAGGACCGCCTCTCCCCATATGAACGGACCTGGACCCTGTGATCATCATCCAAGGCCCTTCTTTGTGTGCCTCCACGAGATATCTGGAGGGTAGCAACACAAGAATGGCCCTTATCTGTGGTGGCAGCTCCTGGTTTGTGGAATGCTCTCTTCAGGGAGGCTTGCTTGGTACCTTCGTTACATAAGCTTATGTGTCAAGCGAAAATATTTCTCTATAACCAGGCATTTGGTTGACTAACATTCTATGGCCTTTAAAATGTGTTTGTGGGAGGGAGTTATTGAATTGTTTTTGTTTTATTATGTTTTGTTTTATTATTTATTATGTTTTGTTTTATTATTTATTATGTATTTTGTGTTCTCATTTTGTATTTTTATGTTGTGAACTGCCCTGTAATATTCAGATGAAGGGCAGTATTCTATTACAACCACCACCACCACCACCACCTAGGATTTTGTTTGTGTGAATGTCCATTCTGTATCTGATATTTTTCTGTTTTTATTCTTTTGGTCTAAGAACTGGAATGACAACTATCAGCAAGACTTTATCAAGAACCACCTGCAGGATATTCTTGAACTGCTGCTGGACCCGGATCAGCTCACTGCCTCCTCACATTCTACCCACAATAGCCTGATGTCACCTGAGGCTGTTCGCGCTCTTGGCTTCCTTATTGAAGGATGTGTGAACAGAAACAGTGCTGTCCACTCTCTTCATGCGCTTGCACTCTGGCAGCCATTACATGCAAAGAGTGGCTACTCAAAGATCTCCAAAGCCTTCTCCTTCCCCAGGCTTGAGTCCTGGCTGAGGGCTTGTCTGACCGGGAACCCGTTTGGAGCATCAGCTTGTCTCAAGTCTGGGAAGAAACTTGCATGGGCACAACAAGGTACAGTTATTTCAGGCCATCAAAGCTTTGGCACAAGGATAAAATCTCCCTTTTCTCTTGCTGTTATAAAATGGCTTCTTTCACTTTTTTAAAAAGCAGTGTTTAATTTTATTCTTGCAGTTGAAGGAACAACCAAGCGAGCTAAGATAGCCTGCAATACTCATATGGTCCCTTCAGCACACCGCATTGTTGTGATGAGCCAAGTTTACAAGCAAACACTGGCAAAAAGTTCAGGTACCCTAGAAGATACGCACGTGAAGATTCATCGCTGCTGTGAATCCTTCATCTATTTGCTTTCTCCCTTGAGGTGAAAGAGCTTTCAGCAGTCATTTTTTGCAACCACATTTCGAAGCTCTGTGACCATTTTTGTTGTGTTCTTTTGCTCCAGCTTTAACTGGCTGCTTTCCCTTCTTCCTCTTTCAGATCTGTGACCATAGAGAAGTGCAGGAATAGTACCTTTGTACTTGGTCCAGTGCAAACAGTAGTTCACCTCCACAGCTGTGACAATGTCACACTTATTGCTGTTTGCCGCCGTCTGTCTCTGTCATCAACCACCAGTTGTACCTTGCATGTTCTCACCCCAACTAGACCTCTCATCTTACTGGGGAACCTAGCAATAACTTTTGCCCCCTTCCATACGCATTATCCAAAGCTTGAGGACCACATGGGCAGGACTGGCCTGGCTACTGTGCCTAACTATTGGGATAATCCAATGTTAGTATGTAAAGAGAACTGTGATCGAAATGTCTTCAGACTCCTCCCACCGTCAGAGTTTTACCCCTTTGTTGTCCCATTTGAAATGGAAGGAGACACCACAGAAATACCTGGTGGGCTGCCACCTGCGTACCAAAAGGCACTGAGTCAACGAGAACAGAGAATTCATATCTGGCAGAAGACCGTGAAGGAGGCGGGGCTGACCAAGTAAGTAAACAACCTTCTTCTTCCAGGTAGGAAGAACCAGCTGCAGCAGCAGATAAGAACAAAATGTAGCAGTGTTAGCAGATAAAAAGATTGCTATATGTATGTTGCTCAAGTATATATTCACAATTTCTGCAAGACAGCTACAAACCATTTGTTAATCTTTTATAAGTCATATACTTGTTAGCTAATGCTTTTTAAATTGACGAAACTGAGAAAAACACTACATTGATGCTTTTTAAACTGACTCACGAAACTGAGAAAAACACTACATTGATGCTAAACATGCTGTGTATCCTGCCACCATTTCTCTAAAAGTACTGCGCAGATGTGCAAGTAAATTTTCATTGAATTGACACCTAGATGGGATTGCTTGGATATGATGTTTACTATCTGATTTGCTCTCGTATAGCTGCAATCCTGTGCACGTTTACTTGGGAATAAGACAACTGAAGACAATGGGGCTTAATTCCAAGTAGAAATGGATAGGATCAGGCTGCATGTCTCAACATCTTTTGGCCTACATCCTAACCAATGGAGCCATGGTAGACCTACTTGGTCAGGCGTGTCCTTTGTCCAAGCTTTAAGAATTGTCTTGTCTTCCAGAAGCACCCCAAACCTATAGTTATTTTAAACCTCATCATTTCAGAGGCAGTTTGAATAAGGTTTGAATTCATACGATTGGCCAAGTCATCCAGTTTCCACTTAGAGTTAGTAGAATCCGCAATGTGTGGGGCACGAATGGTAAAAATTAATATACAAACTCAAAGCCGTCTTGGTTAGAGGTTCCCTTTCACTCAAAAGCATTTAAATAATCTCTACCCTCAAAGTATAAAAAAGAAACGCCCACCCAAAGCAAAACCCCATGAAAAGATTGCCTGTTTTTCCTTGCAGAATTCACACCTTTTATTGCAGGGTTCTTACTCTGATGGGCAGAAATAAGTTCAACAGATTTTAAAAGACACAGGAGTGTAATTTAACTATCACTCACCTGCTCTGTTTTCAAAAGTGTCCTGCTCTCTTCTCCAAGAAGGTAAACAAAAACAGTTTCAAAGATATTTTGTGGAGGAAAGGTTTCCATATCTTTGAAAATTGATAAACATAGCTCTCCAACATGTAGCAGTACCTAAATAGTAATGAAATTAGGTAGGACCATGAAAATCGCACACCCCCCAACCAGAACTTCCGAATCATGTGCATGCACTTCAGCAAATATTTTCATTGATGGGTCTTACATTCATTGTATGCATTATAGTGCTAATCTTTTACTGGATTTCAGAGACCAGAGAAAGACGTTCCAGGTGTATGTGGAGAACAAGTTCAACGAATGGCTAGTCCAGACAGGCAGTCGCCAACAACTTGACAGCCTGGTGCTTCCTGCTGCAGGTTCGAAGCAGGCAGCAGGATAGGAGAGCTTTTGAAGCACACAGTTATTTGGTGAGTCCGGAGGCCATGTTCTCCTCTGCAATTGTGAAAAGCTTGTATATTGTCTTTCACACATTACAAACTAGAATTGCTCAGATGGATCACTTCATCGGTCCAGATAGTCTGGCACCCCTTTACCTGTGGAGGATGTTCCTTAAAACTAAACAGTTTGTCTCCTTTGTTTCCTTCTCTTTCTCTCCCCGCTCCCCTGGCAGACTCTGTTTCTTCCTCAGTTTGGGGAGGGGTGTTGTCTTAATTAATTAATTTAATTAATTTACTAAAATTTAGATACCTCTTGATTGTAGAAAAAACATCAAAGCGGTTTAGTTTGAACCGAAGAGGCAGTCAGAGGCTTTGCTGGTTTGGTGCAGTTCGAAAACTCAGCAAGAATGCATTGTCCATTTCCCTGAGGGAGAAGGTCAGAGGCTCTTCTTTGCAAGTACTGAGCTTCAGATTATGGTTGTGCAAATATTACTGTTTACTTCAGCTCCAGTGCACTCCCACCGCTGGTTTTTTGTTTTTGTTTGTTTTTAAAGCGTTTATTAATTTTCCAATAAAAACATCCAATTAACATATCAAATCAAATCCAATAAAAATAAAAAACTGAAATAAAAAAAGTCCAATTGTCTTCCAAATTGTAATAATTTTTGTTTTGGCTTCCCACGGTCTGAATTCCGAAGCGCTTTCAAAATCATAGTCCTGCCTCTCAGCATCCTCAATGTTTTTCATAATTCCATATCCAATTTTTTCCTCCACGTTTTGACTCTTTCAGCTGTTTTGGTTTTTTCATCACACCGCTTCATTTAATTGCATCCAATTTCAAAGTTCTGTCCAGCTCTTTGAGAATTGTTATTTTGGCAGCTCCCAAATCGTTGATCTTTCCCGTCCAGGTGTTATCAAAGAAACAGAGAGAAACCGCCTTCTTTATTCTTAAGCAGACTGTTTGCAATGTAGCCATATATCAGACAGTTAACAATTGGCCTTTGGAATCGACCCAATCCCCCTCCGGGCCCTAGAGGGGGGCTGCCAGACATCCATTTAGCCCTCTCTCTCGCTCATAATAAAAAAAATCTTTTTGCAAACAGTTGTATATATAACATTGTTTCCAGTCTTTATGACCAATCATCAGTTAGCTCCTGTTTCTCTTAATCAGGGAAGTATTTCAGATATTCCATAAGTGCATGGTGGGTAGAAGCCATTTTGTCCTTTGTTCTTTGTTTTCGTCTTTAACAGGCATTTCAAATCTTAGAAGAAAAGCAGCTGCGAATAGGTCCCAATTATATATGAAAGTCCATCTGTACTCACTTTTTGAAGAGCAATTTAGGTTCTTAATGAGGCTTGGCATGCAATACGAATTGTTAATGTTAGAGGGAGAAGAAAAAAACATACCAAGCCCCTCCAGATTCCAAACATGATGAGGATCTCTTTAAAGTTCGATCTTTTGCACCAGAGACTGTACATACTGCAGGTTTTTCCCCAGCTTTGTCAGTTCAGAGTGTGTCTGTTTGTTTTCCAAATCTTTATATTTTCCCAAACAGATGGCGTCCAGCTATGGGGTGGCGCTGCAGGAGTGTCAGTCCGTCCCTTGCTCCGTGACCCAGTGCCCCTGCCGTCTGCCACATCGGCAATCTGGGGCAAACCGTGGGTCGTCGAGACAGTCCTCCCCTGCCCTGGGGAGGCTGCCAGGGCTAATTACCCCCATATCAGCCCTGAATTTTCGGAACGGCTGAGGTCCAATCGTGTGGGATCTGCCATTTCCCACCGCCGGAAACAGGAAGTGCCCACTGCTGGTTTTTGAAGCAGAGTACACATGATGTCACCCACAGTTTATATGTATTCTCTGGTTTCTTGAGAAATCATGTTGCTTTATGTGTTTTCCCTCAAACCAGTTTTTATCTGGTTTGAACATATAAGGTACAGCTAAGCTGAAATGTGCACATTTTACACATGTGCAGATGATGGCTTCATTGAATAGAATTGGTTTTGTGTGTGCAAACAAATTAGGTAACGGTGTGTACAGCAACATAAAAATGCAGCTTGAAACACTGTGTGTGGAGGGGTCGAGGAATGACCTTAACTGCGTTCCAGGCTGCTAATGTGTACACGCTGAAAGCTCTGCCATTATGTGAAGCTTCTGAATGCCTCTAAAGACCAGTGAGAGGTCCAAGATGAACCACTGCCCATCTCTCACTGTGAACTTGAGCAGGTATCCAAAATATGCTTTCCACTGGTTGTTCTTTCCTGAAGCCTAAGTCTTTGCATCATCTCCCTCCTCAACTTCTAACTCATTTTACTCCATGTTCCTTGTATTTCCATTTAAAGCACTGTGCCATTCGTTACACTGGTTCTCTCCATTTCCCTTCTTTTCCGTCATATTCTGCGCAAGCTCTCCTGTTTGTTCTTTTAACCCCATCTTCAGAATATCCACTGTGCCACTCTAGGCACAGAACAACCTAGCTCTTGTTCTCTGTCATGCTGCTACCTTTTGCCTTTGAAAACATACTGCTTCAACAGAGTCTTACTGACTTCTTTAGTTCCTAGTTAACTGTTCTCTATCTCAGTGTCACTAAAGCTGTAAGGTCAGACATGGCCAAACTTGGCCCTCTAGCTGTTTTGGGACTACAACTCCCATCATCCGTAGCTAACAGGACCAGTGGTCCGGGATGATGGGAATTGTAGTCCCAAAACAGCTGGAGGGCCAAGTTTGGCCATGCCTGTATAAGGTCATTCCATCTCTTTAGTATTCTCCACAGCACCGATATACAGCAAATGCTTTATATGTGTAGTATTGGTATTTGACTAAGCTTCTGATACTTTTATTTCATTCTTGTGGCAGTTGCATAGTGGTGGTGAACTAAACTGGAATTTTACCCACATGATGACGTTTTTGTAGTGTAGTGTGTGTGTGTACATGCAAGAGAGTGAGAGAGTGTGATTCCAGCTAATAATTGCTGTGTAGTCAGAAAGCAATGGGATTGTTGTTGTTTTGTAAAGAAGCAATGGGATTGTTGATTGCTGCATTCAACAAATACAATCTGTTTATCTGCTTTGTTACAGTTCTAGAGATGAACTTTGCAAAACTGAAAGTGTTTTTACTGCAATAAACTGGAGCCAAGCTGATTAAAACTCTTATGGCATTGCTAATGAATTTGGAAACTTGAATTTGCTTTGTTTATTGTCAAGGCGAGGATCAACTTTCTCTCCCTGTTACAGCTGTCATAGTATCTCCCTTCGTTCTACACCTTTCTCAGACAGCCAGTATCTATAGAAAACAAGCCAAGACTTTGCTGTTAACATGTCTATCTATGGCTGAAATGAAATTTATGTATAAAGGTACCCTGAAAAGGACTTTTACTTTCCTGGTGTGAAGATAGGGATAAGGTTCTGGCTGCTGAATGAACCTTTTCACTTCTATTAACTAAATTTGTATTGTATAAAACTCACAGATGTATTTTTATACCAGTTGTTTAACACTTCAACTATGAAATTTGATTAAATTCACGTGATTTCTTTTGTTTCTTTTTCTTCTTTTCCATATTTTAATTAAAAATGACCTTTTTCAGTATTGTCATTATGCAACATAATAAGGGTCACGGAGGCACTGTTTTTCCTCTTTAAAAAAAACCACTGGTATCCTGCTCAGTCCCCTGCTCCCTTAAAATACTTTACAGATATAGCATTCTCATCTGAAACATTCATTTCACTCCAAAGATGGATATACACATTGTGAATCCATAAGGTGTACTGACTTACCTTGCTTTTTCTGAAGACACACCTAGGTAGGACAGTGAATTAGCCCAGGCAAAAGTTTTTTGAAATGGGAAGGTAAGGAAGTGACATAACATGTGTTCAGGTCATCTATGACAACTGTAGGCATAACAATTTTGAACAAAAGTTGTTCAATTATAAAATGTTAGTGGTTCAAGAGGTCTCCTATTGCACCTTGTTAAAAGGAAAAGAAAGTCATTTTGCCTGCAATCCTATATATATATATTTACTTAGGAGTAAACTCTATTAAACTTATTTTAAGGCTTATTTCTGAGTAGAGCTACATATTTCTCCCCTTCTACTCACATTTTGCAACTTTTCTGTCATTCTGTGTATAAAAGTGGAGGGAGAGGGATTGTTTGTATACTTGGTGTTGGCTAAATTTGAATGCTAACATGGATGACAAAGTTAAAATCCTTCCTTTCTGAAATCATGGTGGTTTTTCTAATTAACTAAAACTATCTAGCTCTTATATGCAGTGGGAAAAATATTCAAGGGAATCAGGGTTTTAACATGGATGTCTTTCACATCATCAAATCCCAGAAGTGCTTTGTTATGCTTCTCATCTATAATGACTTCAAAGCATGCACGCCTAATTGGTCTAATACTACAAATGTCAGCTCTCATTAATACTCTGGATTCATAGTGCAATGAGAGCCATCTTAAAATTTTCCATTTACAAAGTCACATTTTCTTTCAAGCAGCAGAAACTCCCAGTTGAATAACTCTTCATTTTTATGGAAGAGGACTGAAATGCAAGTTTCTAGGTTCAATTGTTGCAGAATTAATGTCGGAAACCGTGATAATAGTACACTAAAAGCTCAAAAATACTGAAGAGGAGCACACACAGATCAAATGTCACATTATTCCTAAACCCATTTCATGTTTTTAAGAATTAATATTCAAAAGTATACCTCAAAAATTACATGTTGCATATATTATAGATTTTGGAAAGAAGCCTGCCACAGATTGCAGTTCGCTACTTTCAAAACAGTTCTATTTATCGCTCTGGTGAACAAAGCATTTTCAATAATATGTTTATTCAGATTTCTTTATCCTGAAGACTTGGGAGTAGGTTGCCGCAACTTAAAATGAACAAAATAAAAAAATGCCCCAATCCTGTTCCATACACTGCAAAAATGCTGCTTCCCATGTTGCTTTTTAATGGTATGGGGATGAATCTTTTATGTTGGGGGGGGGGGGAAACTAATGGAAGAAGGCATGTTAAGTGAGGATGTTCCAATAAGCAGGAATGAAGAAGCGTGCAACCCAAACATAACACTGTTTGCTGGAAGAAATCCCAATTGTTTTGAAAGAGCTGTTAGTGTTGCTCCCCCCTCACCCTTTTGAAACCTGTGCAATCATGTGCAAAGAGTGTGGTGGCTTTTTGGGTACATGGGAATGGGAAGAATTCAAAACAGAATATTGCTGCAGGGTTCATCTAGTGGAATTTTTCTTTAGGTCAAAGAAGAGAAGGCTGGGAAGATAAATTGAACTAATGAAAAAACACTCTTTACAAACAGTAAAAGTGCCTTCTAGTCTTTGGAACAACTTGTAAAATCTGATCCAGCAGAGGTTTTGGTCAGCAGTCACACCGAGGGAGGCCATTTTTGCCAGTTCCCTCCCACTGCAGGCCCCTGCTGTGTTCTACAGAAGGTTGGGGGGCAGTAGTTAACCGAGGTTTTTATACTGCTTTGCATTATTATTATTTTTTGCAAAGCTAGTAAACTGCAACACATTTTTAAAACGTGTTTCTCTGCATAACTACCATTCTAAGTAGTAATAGATTGAAAGAAATCCACACCCTAGCAGTCCTCTTAAATACAGTTTACTTAATAATGTAAGAAATCTCAAGGAGTTTAATGCTAGAGGTTGCATCTGATAGTGTCCATCCACCGATGGGAGGCTCTTTGAGTCAGAGGAGGCTTCTGTCAGCAGGAGGGAGATGAGAGGCATCTTTGGCCACTTCCTCCCATGCAACCTCTCACACTGTTCTAAAGGGTCCTCCAACCTTCTGGAGCAAAATAGAGGGAGGCAGTGGGAGGAGAAATTGGCAAAAATGGCCTCCCTCCCTGGTACTGTGGACAAACCCCTTCTGCATCAAAGAGCCATCAGTGGAGGGACACCATTGGATATGGCCCTGCCTAGGCCTTTTCCCATTTCTTCCAATGGATGCTGAATCCTTGTAAAGCTGGGATGGAGAAGTACTGGTCCTATAGATGTTGCTGAACCACAGCTTACTTGACCATTGGCCATTCTGGCTGGCTTTGCTGGGAGTTGGAATCTAACATGTTCCCCATCCCTCCTGTAAAGTTTTGGGGTACCCTTTCTCCTGTCTCAAATAACCATAGAATGGCAAATAGATGGGGGAGAAAGACCACTGTAAGCCAGCTAACGTTCAGGTTTTTTTTTTTTTAATGTCTCTGACATTTCTTGGCTAGCCCATGTCTTCTGAAATTATTTTCTCTTATTCTCTTAATCTCTCTTCTGTCCCGCCCCCCCTTTCTTCCACCAATAAATCCATTTTGGGATTTTGCTGTTAAATAACGTCTCAAGTGTATGGGGATATTTTGCTAGCTGGTTGCAATGACGAGTGTAATGAGCGTCTAGTTAATTTTTTGAGCTGTACCATTTCAAACTTTTTTAATCTTCCCACACAAAGGATAATTAAAGCTCAAATTGTTCTGTAGAAAGTAAATTGGTTCTAAGAGCGCCACACTGAAATTCAACCTTCTGAGCAATTAATTGTGTGCATGATTGTGCATAATGTAGCTTCCTGCTTTTAAACATGCCAGTTGGCAAGTATTTTAACATCTAGAAAAATGTGCAGGATTTGGCTCATCAAATTATTTTTATTTTGTGTCTGTCTCTGTGCTGCATGGTTTAAATCCTGCTCATTTCTCTTCTCCCACATCCAACTCAATGTAACATCTGAATGCAGCTGATCTCAAGTCATGATAAAAACTGGGTTGATTGCGCACAATTCAATCTTCCTTTTATAGATTTGGATCCTTCTTATCACTTAGGCAATGTTTTTGGGTTTAGCAGTGGTCTTTGCCACATTGGATAGCTTGGTCAAAACAGATTTAGGAACTCCTTTGGTATTCTGTAAATGGTTCGTTTAGTTATAAAGTCAAATGCTTGAAAGTAATGCAGTAGAAGATTAATTGTGTGGTTGATTTATCCTTAATTCTGAGTAGAGTAGCAATCCAGAGGACATAACGGTAGGTAAAGTTTAGGGCTACAATTTGTGAATCACCAGGTTTCTGGGAATAAATTGGTAAGGGCCAGTCAAAAGCAAAGGAGTGTTCGCTTTGCTAAACACACTAAATTGATCTCAAATGGGACAGAGTCTTAAACAAAGATGTACTCTCCCAAGCCAACATTCCCAGCATGTTTGCACTCCTATCTTGGTAACGTCTGCACTGAGTTGATCATGTCCACAGAATGAAAGATGGCAGGATCCCCAAGGACGTGCTGTACAGGGAGCTGGCTTCATGTACCAGGCTCCTTGGCAGACTAACTGTTTTACAAAGATGTCTGCAAATGCGAAATGAAGGCTGGCAACATCAACCCCTCCATGTGGGAATCCCTTGCAGACGACTGCAGTGCCTGGAGACAGGCAGGTTGGGTAATCCATAGAAGTAACCAGAGGAGGAATGACCACTGGGAGGAGCACAGAGAGAAGAAATTCCATGGTGCATCTGCAGCAGCATGATTGGACCTTCATCTGCCCCAGCTGCAACAAAACATGTCTCTCCTGTATCGGTCTCTACAGCCACAGCAGGTGCTGCAGCTTTCCAACAAGTTGACTTCATCCTCAAAGGCTCACTCCTTTATTTTCTCCTGAGACAGACGGATGCCAACTCTAAAAGCTAAAGGTAAAGGACCCCTGACAGTTAAGTCCAGTCGCGAACGACTCTGGGGTCACAGCGCTCATCTCGCTTTACTGGCTTAGGGAGCCGGCGTTTGTCCGCAGACAGTTTTTCCAGGTCATGTGGCCAGCATGACTAAGCCGCGTCTCGCGAAACCAGAGCAGCGCACGGAAACGCCGTTTACCTTCCCGCCGGAGCGGTACCTATTTATCTACTTGCACTTTGACGTGCTTTCGAACTGCTAGGTTGGCAGGAGCTGGGACTGAGCAATGGGAGCTCACCCCATTGCGGAGATTCGAACCGCCGACCTTCCGATCAGCAAGCCCTAGGCTCAGTGGTTTAGACCACAGCACCACCCGTGTCATGTCCCCAACTGTAGCCTCAAGGTATTTGCAGTGGAAACATAGATGCCCCTAATGAACTCTGGAGACAAGGTTTGCTTAACAAAACCCTTACCTCACCAATACTGCAGAGGAATTGCTCTGTGATATTGCCCCCTTCAGTCCGTGTAGAGCTTAGAGGCCCAGGGCAGGAATCTTGCTGAATAAAATTATAAACTCGAACAAAAAAGCAGCTGGTCCTTGCTGCTCACCACAACTGGCTTACCCTTCTGAGGCCCAGGACAAACGGCTACCTCTCCCGCTCTGCACAGGCCTGGCTCCTTTTGTCCCAGATCCTCAGAATAATAAAAGCCCTATCATTTGCACCCACTTCATATAATAGTTTTAGGTGTATACCTAAAAGCTCAATGCCCAAAGCTAAGTGGGTACAATATGTGATAGCAAACCTAGGTTTGCTGTTGTGTGATGTGCAAAAGCATTCCCATATTATGGTCTACAAATAATACATGTTGGCACCGCTCAGGAGTTATTTTTATGGACCTTCTCTGGAGCATTGCAGTTGCAGAGCTGCTGTGCTCCAGTTTAAACTCCTTTTCCATGTGGGTCTGTGAAGCTGAAATGTATGAATATGCAAAAGCACGGCACATACTTTAGTCAATGGCACATAGTGTTACTGCCCCACAAACCCCTGGGCAGGATCCCAAGGGCCACATAGATGTGGAGGCCTCCTGCTGTAGTGGCACCAGTATTTTAAAACACTGTTCCTAATGAAATCAGACAGGCACATTTTTTATATTTTCTTGTTTGCTGAAAGCCTTTTTGTTTCATCAAACATTTTTAGAGAATTTATTACATCCATTGTTGTTCTTGGACTTTATTATTCTATGATGTCTTAATGGTTTTTATTGTATTTTGGAACACACTGCTGCAATATACCTTATTAGTTTGCAGTTTATAGATACCCTTAAGCAATAAAATACCCCTTGAGCTGTCTTTCAGAGGATTCTCCGTAAGCAAAGGCACTTTTCTTCCTCTGCTAATGTTCCCCAGTTTACCTTCTGACTCATACAAGGTTGAGGAGTTGTGTGGTTTTCTAGATTTTGAGTCCCCCTGTAGGGTTTCTGTAGTTGAACTCATAGCTATACATATGTCAAAGTTGGGTTGGGAGTGTTGGCCCACTCCACTAAGATGGTACATACCAGTATGGTACTCTGGTTATCTCCCGTTTGGCTGTTTCAATGTACTTTATGTGGAGGCTACCTTTGAAAGTGACTGGGAAACTATAACTAATCCAGAATGCGGCAGCTAGACTGCTGACTGGAAGTGGACGCTGGGAACATACAATACCAGCCCTAAAAGATCTACATTGGCTCCCAGTATGTTTCCAAGCACAATTCAAAGTGTTCATGCTGACTTTTAAAGCTCTAAACAGCTTTGGGCCTGTATACCTGAAGGAGCGTCTTCAACCCCAACGTTCGGCCCAGACACAGAGATTCAGCTCTGAGGGCCTTCTGGCTGTTCCCTCACTGCAAGAAGTGAGGTTCCTGGGAACCAGTAGAGGGCCTTCTAGGTAGTGGTGCCCACCCTGTAGAATGCCCTCCCATCAGATGTCAAGGAAATAAACAACTGACTTTTAGAAGACACCTGAAGGCAGCCCTGTACAGGAAGGTTTTGAATGTTTGAGGTTTTTTGTGTTTTAATACTTTGTTGGAAGCCACCCAGAGAGGCTGGGGCAACCCAGTCAGATGGGTGACATATAAATAATAAAATTATTATTATTATTAGAGGGCAAGCACTTTTTATTTTGAATATTTCTGACAGGAGTTCAGTGTTCTGACTCAGCAAAGCATTCAAAACCTGATAATGCAACAGGCATTGCCGAAAAATAAAAGGAGCAATGAAGCCTGCCTTTATTTTGTAATCCTGTTTGTTTTTCTAGAACAGATGAATAGCCTCAGAATCACTGACTCAATTTTTGGATGCCATTTTCATGACAAAGTGAATGTCTAGTCTAAAAATGAGCTCACTATAAAATGAGGCTTCCTGATTCTTGCTCTGGCAGCTGCTTCTAGTTCACCTCTTCCTCCAGGAATATTTGCACCCCACATTGATCATGTCCAAAACTGGAAGCAAGGTAAGTATGTTTGTGGTCTCAGGATGCCTCTCTTCCATTCATTGTCTGCAAGAAAATGAACCTCTTCTAACAGGAATGCATTGTTTGCCAGCTTGGCAGAACCAAGAAAAGAGCAGATCTTTGAGTGGCTCCCTTTTTAAGGAGGCAGGTGGTTCATTGCTAGTGGAAGACGTACAAGATATACCAGGTTAGATAATAAACAAACACCTGGAATAATTAGTGGACTTTCCTAGTTTTCCTGGTAGCAGCTCCAGCAGATATAATTCTGTCAAACTGAGATCAGTATTTGAGAATTACAACATTAGACAGTGTGAGATGCTTATTTCCTTTGTTGTTGTTTGTTCTGTGGAAGAGGAATAAAGAGGAACATGGATTTAGTGGCGTGCTTTTCTTTTAAATGCGGCTTTATTTCACATATAGAATCAATAGTCTTGCAGAGGACATGCAGCTCAGCTTGATAAACTTGCAGCATACTGCATGTGAAATAAGTATCTTCGTATGTGCTCTACATTTGTATTTATTTAGAAGGCATAAAATGGGTGGAGAACCTGCGATCTTCCACATACAGTGGTACCTCTGGTTATGAACTTAATTCGTTCTGGAGGTCTGTTCTTTACCTGAAACTGTTCTTAACCTGAGGTACCACTTTAGCTAATGGGGCCTCCTGCTGCCGCTGCGCCGCCGCTGCGTGATTTCTGTTCTCATCCTGAGGTAAAGTTCTTAACCTGAGGTACCACTTCTGGGTTAGCGGAGTCTGTAACCCGAAATTACAGAGCTGTTGAATTTGGAAGGTCACATAGGAACAATTGTATCTTCTTTCGCATCATACTAACAAGCCAAACTGCAAAACCACTCATAATAGGAGAATAAGCTCTCAGAAGGAAGCTTTGCTTGTGCTTCAAGATATGGCACTGCTTCACTGAGGGCATTTCCAGACTTCTGCTATTGTCAAGTGTGGGTCACTCATATTGACAAATCCAAATGGACAATTATGGCAGATTGGGAGGTCTTGCATAACATACCCATTTCCCCACTTGATCGGTTATCAGAGTTAAAAAACAAAGTGCATTTTGTGTGTGGCTTAGATGTCTTCCCTTCATGTTGCATTGCATATCTGTTGCTGTGCTATTTTGTCTTACATGTCCCAGCTGTGATTACTGGGGAGATACCGCCATTGCTATTGTAACTGCAATTTGGAAAGTGGTCGCATAAGAATAATGGGCACCTGTCAGATATTATCTGTGATGCTGTTTGTTCCAAAATCTAAGCAAATAACTACCAACCCCCCCCCCAACCCCTTATTTGATGAGCCTCCCTGGGGAGGGCATGCCACCACTGAAGAGTTGGCTACCTATCACACCTCATTTGGCAATGATACATGGAGAAGGGCGCTTAACCCTAGTCCTAATCTGGATTGCCTAATCGGGTCTTTGTACAAACAATGAAGCACAGAAATACAAATGTATTGTTTTGCGTGACCTTTAGATTCTTGTTCTTCTAATTTAAAAAGAAGAGGCTTGACCAAGAATGGAGAACACTTCCTGCCTCTGAAATGTCAAGCAGCTACAACCTTTGGTACTTGGTCAAGGGTCCAGTAGGTAGACTCTGGTGGAAGCAGAGCTAATAGAAAATTGCTTTCTGTTTGCTCTGCTGGGTGGTGCTAGCAGATGGTGGGCCAGTGGTGGGATTCTGCTGCAGGATTCATGCAGAGAATTGGGTGCAAATGTAATCCCCACACAACCACTTCCCCCAAACAGTAATCTGTGTACCCACTGAATATTTGTACGGTTTGAATGCACGAAGGATAGAACATATTGGAGGAGGGGACAGCTGTGATCTCACTTTCCCTCCTCATGTTCCTGTCCCTGGATATGTTGTCCAAATTGGGTTTGTGTGAATTGGCTTTGATGCACATTCTGAAAGGGACAGGTGTTTAAGGTAGCCTGGAGTTCCCCTGTCTTGAACTGAAATGATGATTCCCCGCCCCCTCTGGTGCTCAGTGTGACGCCCTTGTGTGAAGTAGCAGGATAGGATTCATAACCAAGCTGCCCATTTTCTAAGAATGTCAGAGGAGGTGCTTTTCCATGTTCCATCTTTACGTGAAACACATCATATACAAAAGAGAGGGCCTTATCTGTGGTGGGTCCCTGACTGTGGAATGCCCTCCTGAGAGACATACATCTGCTACTGACAATATATTATTTTTGCATCAGGTCAAAAATAGGAAATGGAGAGAAACTGAAATTGTTATACGCTTCCATCGCTCGTGTCTGTGTAATTTTAGCTAAGCTGCACCATGTCCAGTGGAAGCATGATTCATTTTGTACTTTGCTTGTGTTTCAGATCACCTTCTACGAAGGCAAGAATTTCCAGGGGCGCCGCTATGAGTCTGACAGGGACTGTTTGGATTTCCACACTGACTTGAGCCGCTGCAATTCTATCCGTGTGGAGGGGGGTGCCTGGGTTGTTTATGAGCGGCCAAACTTTGCAGGGAACATGTACGTGCTGACTCATGGGGAATATCCTGAATATCAACGATGGATGGGCCTAAATGACCGCGTCAGCTCATGCAAATCTATTCAGCTAGTAAGTCGGACATTTCCTTCCTCTCTGTTTAACTCTGAAATCTGGGCAAATGGGATATTGACACTTGAGACAGGTTCATTTATAAGTCTCCCCCTTTTTTTAAGTACATACAGATTCTCACACTGTATCTGTATCTAATGTTATTAACATGGATAAACACTAAAACAGGGGTGAGGAAACTGTGGCCCTCCTGATGTTGTTGGACTCCAACTCCCATCAGCCCCAAGCAGCATGGCCCATGGTAAGTATTGATGGGAGTTGTAGTTCAACAACAAATGGAAAGCCATGGGTTCTCCATGCCTGCATTGAAGAATGTGAAAGCTTTCTTGCTTCCGAGAGCCGTGCTGAATCAAAGCAAAGACCCATCATCTAATCCAGCAACCTGTTCTCATAGCGGCCAACCAGATGTCTATGACTTGATCCACCTAAAGCAAGAGTGGTCAGGGTGGTGCCCTCCAGATATTGTTGAACTGCAGCTCCCATCATCCCTGACCTCATGCTTTTGAGGCTGGGATGGTGCTGGAGGACTCACCTCTTTTGATAGAGCCTTTTGCCTGGGTCTGCAAAAGTTCTGGTAGGCTATAAAGCATGGTTAACAGAATGCATGTCGCATGGGACCTTGGAGTCTGATATGCCATAGGATATTAAAGATGACATATGCCATATTGGGAACAGCTTGCCCAGAGGGCTGAAGACACAGCAACAGCCTCCTGGCAGCAACACTACTGCCTCATTCCTCTGGTAAGCAGCAGCAACAACATTGCTTCTGGGAGGTTATTGCTGCATCTCCACTGCAAGCCACTCCTGTGCCATGTGCAATTCCCACCATTTGGTTTTACAACAGGGATGGGGAACCTGTGGTCTCCCAGAAGTTGAACTCCAACTCCCATCAGGCTAAGCCAGGATGACCATTGGTCAGGGATGATGGGAGTTGGAGTCCTGCAACAACTGGGGGGGGGGCACAAGTTATCAATCCCTGTTCTATACTCACAATTGGTAATGAATTAGATCCTTCCTGCTTCTTGCTAGGGGGCACTGGCTGACAGGGGTCTCACAGAAAGTATAAAAAGTATAATAAAGATAACTAAATACACATAAAGTGGTGGTTGGTTCTGCAGCCACAATACATTCTTTGCTTTATTGGGTAATGTCTATTTTCCATCCAATATTGCAGTCTGAACTGTACACAGCCTCTGCTCAGCTCCTCAATAACATGTTGTGTTCTCCATCCTCCTCCTTCTAGCCCGGTGGAGGCAAATACCAAATTCAGCTCTTTGAGAAGGGTGACTTTAGTGGCCAGATGCACGAATCCACAGAAGACTGCCCTTCTGTCATGGATCAGTTTCACCTGCGCGAAATCCACTCCTGCAAAGTCCTGGATGGGGCCTGGGTTTTCTACGAACATCCCAATTTCCGTGGCAGGCAGTATCTTCTGGAGAGAGGAGAGTATAGTAAACCTGTCGAGTGGGGGTCTGCATCCCCAGTGGTCCAGTCCTTCCGCCGTATTGCAGAGTAATGGGCAGCATTAAGTCTAAAGCCGACATGAAAGCTGACTTGATGAGTTCAGTTCAATAAAGCACTTGTGAGTTCAGTTCCGCTTGTCATCATTCATAGTAAAAATGTGTGTCTGTGTGTTTTCTTTAAGGAAGATGACTAATCTCTGCAACATCCATTCACAAGGAAACTTGAGTTTTGCTCAAATTATTGGGGGTGGAGAAGAAATGAAGTTTGCCCCTTTACTTTCTATGACAGCCCATAGAATACTGTTTTTGTTTGTTTGTTTTAAAAGGGATATTCCTAATGGTTTGGCTAAAAGAGGTGAGTCAGAGGGCAAGGTTTCAGGATTCCCTTAAGGACCCCTCCCATTTTCCTTTTTGACCCCACCTGCACTATACATTTAAAGCAGTATCACACCACTTTAAACAGTCATGGTTTCCCCCAAAGAGTCCTGGGAATTTTAGTCTGTTAAAAGAACAGGGATTGACTATTAAACCACTCTAGGAACCTTAGCTCTGTCAGGGGGATAGAGGTCTCCTGACAACTCTACGTATTGCTGTAATTTCCATCATGATAATCCAACAATTGGTTCAACCTTCTCCAGCCTTCGCTCTCCAGATTTCTGGATGATTATGATTTGAAATGCACTTTCTGCCCTTCACCCCCAAAGCCGCAGGGCAGCTTACAACAATTAAAACTCAAGGTTAAAAACAGTTAAAAACAATTGAGAGTCACAGAAAGAAGGTGAGTTTTTTTAAAAAGCTACACTGCAGGTGTCCAAAGTCAGGGTAAAGAGGACTGCAGCTCCCATTAGCCCTGGGAGCTCTGTTAAACTGAAATAAAACTGATTTAAGTTTGTAGTCTTTCCAGCTAACTTAGTCTACTGTAAGCAGACAAAGAAGTCCAGGAGTACCTTTAAAGCTTCATACAATGATCAGATGAACACCCCAGTTTAGATAATAATAGTGGGGTGATTAACTCTTTACTGGAGTCTCTGTACAAAAAGCAAAATAAATAAATAAATGAAATAACAATATATGGACCCATGCGTTCAGAATTTCCATCTCAACATGGACATGTACAATTATAGAGTGGGCTTCTCATAAAAGCACTCTCAAGTATTGCTGAAGGAAGCACATTCAGTCGTGCACTCGAAAAAGCTCTTCTATATTTTAGATTTGTTAGATTCCAAAGATAACGTGCCATTGTATCAAGGGGACTAGTTAGAAAACAGTCATAGCAGGGATAAAGTTTTCTCATTGCAGAGAGATTGCTCTGTTGTTCAGTGTCAAACAGGCATTGCTTCAATATGTGTTTTGCTTTACCGAGACGTAAAACTTAGTAACTATTGTGGCAAAAAGCCAAGAAGGCATAACCTTAAATTGATGGCTTTCATCCAGCTGCTTTTGTGGGAATCAGGCAGAACTAAAGGAAGAATGGCAGTAGTGGCTAAATTCAACTCGAGTCAAAAGTTAAATGCCCTCAGCCAAACCTGTGTGGAAATGGAGGGAAAAACAGCTTTGAATCATAGAGCAGCATTTAAAACACATCCTGGTACAGGGAACATTTATCTTAAGGTATTAAGCAGTGCTTTTCCCCTCTAAAGAAATGTTTAGGGGTACAGTGGTACCTTGGGTTAAGTACTTAATTCGTTCCAGAGGTCCGTTCTTCACCTGAAGCACCACTTTAGCTAATGGGGCCTCCCGCTGCCGCCGCACTGGCGGAGCACGATTTTTGTTCTCATCCTGAAGCAAAGTTCTTAACCCAAGGTAATATTTCTGGGTTTGCGGATTCTGTAACCTGAAGCGTATGTAACCTGAAGCGTATGTAACCCGAGGTACCACTGTACTCTCATTTTCCTACTCATATTGAAATACTGCCCCTCAATGAGGCCAAACTTAGATTCACAAAATGTTTAGGGCTATGTGTACCCCTGCATGCCCCCAGAAAAAAGCACTGGTATTAAGACCACAGAAGGTCTTGTGGGTTTTATAAGGCTCACCCAAATTTGAATCTAATGAAATAGTTGAGTTAAAGGTTTGCCTTAAGAACTTCAAGCAGAGCAGGTATAAAATCATGACCTCATTTGGAAGAAATGCATTAAAATGTTAATACTACTCATAGCTTTTTCGACCACATATTTTTGTTGAGCTGACCACATTCCAGAGGCCAAGCCCAAATACATTAAAACTCTTACAAGCCTTGGTTTTGGTGTAATTTTTTAATTAGAAAAAGGAGTCTTTTTACAGTTGATGCAGTTAGTCCCCCCCGCCCCGAACCTCATGTGTGAAATTGAATCAAATGCTACCCTTAAGTCAATGGATGCTGCTTAGAAACCACCACTGGACATCCCCCCCCGCCCTGTATTTATCAACCAAATGGTTTAGAACCAAACAATAATCTACAGTGGTTCTATCCTGCTCAAACCCTACCTGTTCATATGCCAAAGTGGTTTCCTCTTCTAATCAGCTGGTTAGTGTACTGTGCAGGTGCTCTGCAAAAAAATTCCCAATTACACTTAACTAGGGTTGCCATGTAGGGACACAGGTGGCACTGTGGGTTAAACCACAGAGCTTAGGACTTGCAGATCAGAAGGTCGGCGGTTCGAATCCCCGCGACGGAGTGAGCTCCCATTGCTCGGTCCTGCTCCTGCCAACCTAGCAGTTTGAAAGCACGTCAAAGTGCAAGTAGATAAATAGGGACCGCTCTGGCGGGAAGGTAAACCGTGCGCTGCTCTTGTTCGCCAGAAGCGGCTTAGTCATGCTGGCCACATGACCCAGAAGCTGTACGCCGGCTCCCTCGGCCAATAAAGCGAGATGAGTGCTACAACCCCAGAGTCGGTCATGAACTAATGGTCAGGGGTCCCTTTACCTTTACCTTTAGGGTTGCCATATTTCAAAAAAGTGAAAATCTGTGCATGTGAGTGTGTGTAGAAAGCAGCCTATTGGACAGAGGTTAAAATCTATATTCTGGCCACATCCACTACTGGGATGTGGCTCCCAGAACATTGCCAATAAGAGAATGCTGCCCTTAGGATGAAAAAGTTTCCCTGCCTCTGCTTTAAAGAACATATTGTAAACTGGCTTTATTTCCTTTGCCTGCAGTTAAGAACTGCAGTCTAGAGAAAGTTAGCCATGCTTACAGTCCAGTGAGATAAGCAGCAATTAGACATGTTTGGTTCCTTACCAAGCACCCCAGGTTGCGCCCCAAGTTCTTTCCTGCACTCTCGATGCAGAATTCCCAATTCTTTTCTAATTTGAATAGATGTTCTTCACCTCTTTGCCACCAGGTGCCACCCTTTCTCTTCTTTCCTCACCCACAGAGACGGTTTGATGAAATCTTTGGGTAAGCTGACTTCAGTGCCCCCCCCCGCCCCCGCTTCCCCGGTTATGTTATGCCTCAAGTCTTAGAAAATAACAAATGTTCATTTTGGGTGGGCATTTTCTTTGCTGGGTACTCTGGGGAACCTAAGAATTTTTGCATATCAAGCAAGGGAACGGGGGACTTTGGATAATGATATTCAGCGTATAAAGTGCGCACTTCTATAGCAAGGGCCCTGCAGTCTCTTCCAGTTTGATATATGAGGTTATTATGTAGGAATGAGGCAGGGGTATGTGATGCTTGTCAGCAGCTACAATAATACAACCCTTGTGAATACCGTATTAATTAGGGATTGGCCAAGTAGGATGCACACTCTAATAGGGCCAAGAGTGAGGAACTCTGCTTCAGTCTGGTTGTGGAAAGCAGGTGGTCATAGAATACAGTGGTACTTCAGGTTAAGTACTTAATTCGTTCCGGAGGTCCGTTCTTAACCTGAAACTGTTCTTAACCTGAAGCACCACTTTAGCTAATGGGGGCCTCCTGCTGCCGCCGCACAATTTCTGTTCTCATCCTGAAGCAAAGTTCTTAACCCGAGGTACTATTTCTGGGTTAGTGGAGTCTGTAACCTGAAGTGTATGTAACCTGAAGCGTATGTAACCCGAGGTACCACTGTAATAGAATTGTAGAGCTGGAAGGGACTACGAGGGTCATCTAGTCCAAGCTCCTGCAATGCAGGATTTTCTGCCCAATGTGGAGCTCAAACCCACAGTCTTGAGATTAATAGTCTCATGCTCTAGGATGATGGTGTGATGATCAAGGTGTACTTGAAAGTGATGAGGTGAGTAGTGGATTAGGGCCTCATCTGCGCTACACAATTAAAGCAGTATCATACCACTTTAAACAATGCTGATTATCTCCCCCCCCCTCTGATAATTCTGGGAGGTGGGGTTTGTTAAGAGTTGAGACATATTAGGAGGTCCCTCCTCGCCCCCTGCAGAGCTACAATTTCCAGATGGGTTTAGCAGTCAGGTAATGCCGGGAATTGTAGCTGTGTGAGCCCAATGACAGTTTAAAGTGTCAACATAGTGTTTTGAATGTATGGGGTGAAGGGGGCTGTAGGCCACTGAAATCGGGAAGAGAACAACTGATTTGATAGGTGACGGGCAACGTGTTTGGATCTTGACAGGCAGATGATACGAAATTGGCTCAGCTGCACTAGGGGCATGTATAAAGTGGCGCTGGGCGGGAAGTGTCAAGTTCAGTTTAAGCTGGAGCTAAAATGGCGCCACAAACTCTGCGCTCTAGGAGGAGAAAGGTAAGCATTCTGCAGCATATACTCCATGGAGACAATAACTTCTCAAACATTTTCTCAGGAGTGGTAATGGGACATCCACAAAGCCCAAAGACCAGCCACCATTTTGCAACCACTAAAATGGCCCAGACGTAGCATCATTCCCTGCTTCAAAGGCAAAGAATATTTGAAGACTATCCTGAAAATTTTTCCCCTTTTGTGGGAGAAGTGGGTAGAAAAGAAAAATCTCTGGAAAATTTCTTCAGGGAAACTTGGACTCAGCTCTAGTTTAAACATGCCTCTTCCTCTCCAGGATAAAACTATGAAGAAAACGGTTCTACAAGTTCGCAAATGCTGTTTGTGCACAGCCTTGACAGGTTGGGACCTATGATGTTGGTACCAAGACACATTCCCCACCCCCAGCCTCTCCAGAGGAGCTGAGCACTTAAAAATGTTCTATAGAACAATAAATATTAATATAATAAATAAAGCAATAAGTACAGGCCATGCTCAGAAACATGCAAACAAAAGATCAGGCAAACAAGCAACCTGAAACATGGCAAAGGGTGTCAGACTAGCAGCTGATCCAGCGTTCAGTTGGCTCATATGCATGTGGTATTTATTATAAGATTTGTTAACTGCTTTTCACTCTTAAAATAACCCCAAATTGGGGTGTAACACCAAGTCTTGTCATTTCAGTTGTGAAGATGGGAGAAAAGCTGTACTAGGCTCCCCTTATGACTGAGGGGCACACTGTGAGCTTGCTTCTTATTAGGGAATGTTTGATTCCAAATCAATCTACAGACGCTGTATCATTCCCCACAGGGGATTCAAATGCATGGAGAAGTGGTTTTAGTGGGAAACAGTAGGAAACAGCAAATAAGCAGCATGCAAGTCATTTCCAGGAGTGAGGATAGGTCAAGGTCAAAGCCTGGTTTGTGTATGTCGAAAAAGGGAGATTGGGGCAGAACTGGTCTCACTTTGTGTGGGGACAAGTCAGTGGACCCTGAATGTGAGCCCTTTACAGTGTTACAGTCAGTGTTACATCTGTCTTAGACCACAGTTTCCCTGAAGGATCTTTGGGACAGTAGTTTTAGGAGACAAATGATAAATCCTTCATTAGATCCTTCCTAGAACTACAATTCAACAGGCCTGAATTAAAATTAAAATTGGATGTCAACCACAGGTGGAGTGAAGATGCCTGTAAGTGAGCTTCAGTTACAAACTTCTGGCCTTTAGGGGCCTCCTGTAGTTTTATAGTTGATTCTTGGGATTCTTCTCTTTTTACTGTCAGCATTACAGAGACACTGAACCAGTCTGTCAACTTGCCATTTGAGTCTCAGGTGACTTCTGTGGCAAAGAGCACTTATGCCCAACTTAGACTGGACTGTCCTCAGTTTTCTATGCCCTGGTGACATCCTGCCTGGATTACTGCACTCTAGGTGGGGCTGTTACACCTTCAAGGTTGCCCTTGAAGAGGGACCGGAAGCTGCTGCTCATGTGGCTGACAGGTTGGTGAGTGGGGCAGTGTGACGGGACCATGTGTCGCCAGTCCTGAAAGCAATGCACTGGTTGTCTGTGAGCTACCGGATCCAATTCAAGGGGTTAGTACTAGTGTAAAGGTAAAGGGACCCCTGACCACTAGGTCCAGTCGTGGCCGACTCTGGGGTTGCAGCGCTCATCTTGCTTTATTGGCCAAGGGATCCAGCGTACAGCTTCCGGGTCATGTGGCCAGCATGACTAAGCCACTTCTGGCGAACCAGAGCAGTGCATGGAAATGCTATTTACCTTCCCACCGGAGCGGTACCTATTTATCTACTTGCACTTTGACATGCTTTCGAACTGCTAGGTTGGCAGGAGCAGGGACCGAGCAACGGGAGCTCACCCCGTCGTGGGAATTCGAACCACCAACCTTCTGATTGGCAAGTCCTAGGCTCTGTGGTTTAACCCACAGCGCCACCCCTAAATGGCTTCGGACCCAAGCACGTCCTCCAATATCAGTGATCTCTATGATAGTTTAAGGGCACAGGAGACCTTCAGATAGCGGACGGTGGGGAGGGCTGGAGAAGAGAAGGTTGCATTCAAGAATAGATAGAGATATGAAAGCAGAGAGATAAAGTGGGGTAGCAGCAAAGTCATGGAGGGCATTATAATAATATTTACATAATGAATAATAATATTTGCATAGCACTTTTGTGCACTTTTGTGCATTCAAAGGACTTCACACAAATTTTCTCATGTATATTTTTTGGAACACTTGTGATGGGGAAGCTGTGGCCCTCCAAATGAGGATGGACTTGAAGCACCAGGAGCCCTAGTCACCATGGGCAGTGGCCAGGGGTGGAGGGAGTTGGTAGTCCGGCAATAGATGGAACCACAGGTTCTCCATTTATGCTCTGATGTATAATTGTTAGCATTATTATGTCCAGTGCTTTTTTTTCTTAAAAAATGTTTAGGGGTACTCTCATTTTCCTACTCATATTGAAATACTGCCCCTCAATGAGGCCAAACTTAGATTCACAAAATGTTTAGGGGTATGGATACCCCTGTGTTCCCCCAGAAAAAAGCACTGATCATGTCTGTGCCTCAGGGGATTGTGTGTGTGTATGTGTGTATGTAGGCCAAAGCTGGGAAAACAGAGCCTTGTCTAAGTCCACTTGGCAAGTTCCTAGCTGAAACGAGAATCCCAGCTCCCACTCTTAGCTAGTGCAATATAGCAACTTTCAAAAATTACAACACTAACAACACTCCAGGCCTTTGTGCTGTCGATCCAGAAGTAGACGATGGACAAGCAGGTCGCTTTTAAAGATCTGGAAAGTGTAATATCAAAATCAGAATGTCCTGTGATAAGGGCGAATACACATAAGCCATGAGACCTTGTTTTAGCACTGCTGCTGTGACAACTGAGACTCCATGTATCCGCATGTACACATACAGAGCATTGCCCATCACTTATGCCAGGACAGCTGGGCCAGGCATGACTATGTAAAGGGGGAAGCTGAGTAAGATTTGAGTGTGCAGAAGCCATTTTGCTTGCTTGTTCCACTTGTCCTACATTAGCATTTCCTTTGAGTGTCCTTTTATTGGATTGCTTGATCTGCCTAGCACCAAAATGCAATTATCAGAGTTCCTTTCTCTCCCCTCCAAACGGCTCTTGCCCTCTGGTGAATTTCACATTGTGCCCCAATGTTGGCAACTAATACGAATAACAATAAAGTGTGGTAGGTGTTTTAGAAAAAAAAATTTTTTTTTAGATTACTTTTTCCAGTGGGGGCTCCCTTGTTGGAGCAGCAGACAGAACAGAGTGGATATGGATATGAGCCACAGACAGAGAGCAAGCAATCGGAACTGCTCAGCTGATGCCTTGCCTTGACAGCTAATTTCCATTTTTCAGTATCAGGGGGTCTGTTCCAGTAATTGGCATGCAGATTGTGTCTGATGGGCCTGTTAGACAGAAGAAAAGAATCTGCTAGTTAGAATAAACCAACCCCAGGCTGATGGATGGGGCATAAGGAGGTCATTCCAAAAGAGAATATATGTAGGTATATATACCACACACTCTACATAGCATGTATATAGAAATTCACAGTCCGTGCCCTCCCCTTCGCCCCTTCTCCCTTTATCCTGCAAAGTCTAATTTATCATGTTCCATTGAGACAAATCCGGCTCCATTCCCCTCTCTCTTTCCCTTTTTCCCTTTAAGGGATATTTGATGGAACCTATTCTTGGTTTTAATAACAAGACGGTGGGGCAAGGAAGAAATTAAAGTGGTGCCATGGTTCATTACCAGCCCAAGATCCTCCAGAACTGGCCCAGTTGTTAATTACACTAAAGGAATTAATTCCTTTCCTCCATCATCCTTAATCCACTGGGCAAGCAGGGAGCTCTTTGAGCCTGGCAGGAAATCTGGGCATTTGTATTTGCTCCCTCTACTTTGTCTAAATGATTGTTTATATTGGCTTTCAAACTTGGGATCTTTTCCAGTGCTGAAACGCGCTGGGCTGGAGCAACGTGGCCTTGAGTGTGCCGACTCAAGCTTTGCAGAGGCTTGGAGGCAGTTTTGTTGATGAGTTGCCACTGATGCACATTTGTGTGTGTGGCCCACCTCTGGTCAAAACAGCTTGGCAGGTTTTGTAGTAACTTTGACCAATACACTGGAGAAGCCCCCCAAGAGAGAAACCAGCACTGCTGGTGTCTGTTGGATGGTGCCAGTGGGAAGCTGCATACTCACCTCCCCCCATAATACCTACAGCAATTTTGAATTGTTTTCATTTAAACAATTATTACTTTTTTAAAAAAGAAAGTGGGTGTGGTCATGTGGCTTTTGAAAAGTACAGTGGTACCTTGGTTCTCAAACTTAATTCATTCCGGAAGTCCATTCCAAAAACAAAGCGTTCCAAAACCAAGGCACGCTTTCCCATAGAAAGTAATGCTAAATGGATTAATCCATTCCAGAGTTTTAAAAACAACCCCTAAAACAGCAATTTAACATGAATTTGACTATCTAACAAGACCATTGATCCATAAAATGAAAGCAACAATATACGGCAGTCACACAAGCAATCAATCAGTAGCTGAACTGGGTTCCACACAGTCACAAAAACAACAAAAAAGAGCTGCAAA
This sequence comes from Podarcis filfolensis, assembly GCF_964270895.1. Lineage (NCBI taxonomy): Eukaryota > Metazoa > Chordata > Lepidosauria > Squamata > Lacertidae > Podarcis > Podarcis filfolensis. The sequence goes on along the minus strand of NC_139608.1, from coordinate 37,600,882 downwards.
AGCAAAAATGCAAAATAAATAGCAAAAACTGACAGACCTTGGTGTAATACTCAAAACGGAAGTGTGGCACTCAAATCGAAAGCGTAATACTCAAAACGGAGCACGTTTGGCTTCTGAAAAAGGTTCGCAAACCGGAACACTTACTTCCAGGTTTGCAGTGTTTGGGTTCCAAGTTGTTTGAGTACCAAGGCATTTGAGAAACAAGGTACCACTGTAAAAGTAAACAACAATGAAAGGTTGCACGAGCACCTCCAGTTTCTTTAAAGGAGGAAACAGAGTTTCTCTCTTCTCACTATCTACTATTCCCCCCAGTGGCATAGCGTGGGGGGTGCAGGGGGGGCCGGCCGCACCGGGCGCAACATCTGGGGGTTAGGGTTAGGGGGCGCAAATCCATGGGTTAGGGGGTGCAAATTACTTGCCTTTCCCCGGGTGCTGACAACCCACGCTATGCCACTGATTCCCCCTGCAGCAAGACTCCCCCTCTCTTTCATTACATTTGTGCCCTTAACTTATCAAGCTACAGAAAGAGGATCTCAATGATAGTGCCACCATGTTTACTTACATACAGTAAGTAATTAGCAGAGCTGGACAGTGGAAGTGTGCTGGGCCCATAACCTTTGTTGGCTGGACTCCAAATCCACCCAACATACCATGGGAAAATGTGGGATATCAGTCTCATTGTTCTATAAACTTTTGTGCCTTCCACTGCCGAGAGTCCCTTTCCACTTGTTACATGGCTAGAACAGCATAGTGAGTAGGATAGTTATAATGACTATAGCAAAGACAATTGTTTGTTAAAGTCTTCTGCATCTGATGAAGTGGACTATGGTCCACAAAACTTTATGCCATAATAAATCTGTTGGTCTTTAAGGTGCCACCAGACTCTCTCTTTTTTTTGCTGCAGGAGGCTTGATGTGGCTATTCCTCTGGAAGCCATTTCCCTCAAAAGTTCTCTGACTTGGAATTTTAAATGATATTCTGAATATTCAGCAGATCAGGTGCCTAAAGCCAGTAGCATTGTAGGTGCCTGCAGAGATGTATTTTTAGGTTAACTACTTACCTGTGATGGAACTTGTGCTTATAAATGGAACCTGCAACAAAATGTTGCTGCATGGAGTGTTCCTGTCCAGGGTTTCAGCCAGGGCTTGTGTCCGTATATGCCATTCCACATACAACCATTTTTTGACCCCTGCAACAGAAAGTCAGAACTCTATGCTCATTGTGTATGCTTAATTCTCATAGGTTAAAGTGAAAGCTTTTTTTCTTTTTGCAAACTTTGGTGTTCCTCTAAACCTGCTGATCTCTCTCTCTCTCTCATGCGTGGATGCTGCCATTTTTTTCTACGTATAGCGTGTTGGTACTAAAGGGTTAAGAGGTAACAAGTCGCTCTAATCACTGAGCAGCTGGAAGTCATTAAGCATCCAGGAATGTGAGTTAGTTTGTATAAATAGTCAGTTCACCCGTGTGTTTCCCCCCCCCTTGACCTGACTCGCAGACTCAGTTTGTGGCCATGGGCGTGTTTGCTGATATGAGTTAAGTTTAGAGTAAAGTTTTCTTTATGCCGGAGATAAAAGCATGTGTGCTTTATCGCCAGCGTTTTTCTTTTGTAAATAAAGTTTTTTCCCTGAGTTCCAAAGTACTTGCTCCAGGATTCTTCATTGAAAGGTACTGACTCTCCTGCCTTCTTCAACCTCTGCACGAAATTCTCTGCTGAGATAAGATTTATGGTGTTGGAAGCGCACTGGACGTTTACTTAACATTAAACTAATTAAAGTTTAATGGACATGGCGTGCCATTCAGAATGAGGTATCCTGGCAATAAATCCATATTTCCACAGCTTTTTTTATAGATTCAACATTGCTACTGGTTATACCAAGGATGTCAATAGCTTTGATCTCTGGAAGTCTGGCAATTTCTGTTGCTCTTCTGCTTCTGAACTGAGGACATCTCTGTTGGTCCAAGGTTAATATCAAGTTGTCCAAGTTCATATTTCTGAGACTTCTGAAAATGCCTTTGCAATCCATTGCTCACCTATTGCTGTAGTCCAGCTCTTTTGCAAAAATGTCCCTGCCTTTGTTTTTGATTCCTGTTTAGAAATGTCCATGTGGCAACCTGTGAAGGGGAAAAAAGAGGGAAGGTCGAGAACAACATTCAGCCTTTCTCCACTTATTCCACTGGCAATCTCTTGCTCTCTTTTAATATGTTGTTAAGTACTAGCTCTTAGTAGGGTGTCCTGCTAGCTTAACTATAGTATGCACAATGTGGCCGTGAACTACAGGTTGAAAATATATTTTCTATTCTTTCAGAATTGCCAGGATAGAGAATGGCTGTTAGCATTTGCCCTTGAATATCTAATTATACAATTCTGGCTGCAATGTGTACACAAGGAGAGAGATGCGTTAGCAGCAGCTTGTAATGGATTGGTGAGCCTCCACAGAATTGAGCAAGAGTCAGTGGGAGAGGAGTGCAAAAGATCAGGTCCTCTAAACAAAGTAGCTCCTCTGAGGTATTCAGAGAGAGAGAGAGAAAGGGGGAGAGAGAGAAAGGGGGAGAGAGAGAGAGAGAGAGAGAGAGAGAGAGAGAGAGAGAGAGAGAGAGACTGGCTAGCATGGGGCTTTAAAAAGCGCTATCACACTCAGTGAAAGAGGAATCGGATTGGAACTGGGGAAAACTTCAGAGTACCCTGTTAGGGACTGTTAGGGTAGCCTCAGTGACTTCAGTACTGTTGCAGTTACAAGATGCATTCTAAACCTATGGTGGCTGAGAGGAGGGCATTGTGGGAGTTGGGGAGTCCTCCAGAGGGTGGAAAACTGGTTTTGGAAATACAAGCATAGGGAGAATCATAGAATTGTAGAGTTGGAAAGGACCCTGAGGGTCTTCTAGTTCAATCCCTGACAATGTAGGAATCTCAGCTGAAGCATCCATGACAGATAGCTATCCAGCTTCGGCTTAAAAACCTCCAAGGAAGGAGAGTCTACCACATTCCAAGGGAGTCCATTCCACTGTTGAACAGCTCTTACGGCCAGAAAATTCTTCCTGATGTTTAGTCAGAATCTCCGTTCTTGTAGCTTCAAGCCATTGGTTCGAGTCCTGACCTCCAGAGCACGAGAAAACAAGCTTGCTCCATCTTTCATGGGGCATCCCTTAAGATATTTGAAGATGGGCTGTGAGGAAAGCTCAGAATGATTTGAGAAATGCAGAGTATGCAACAAAAGACTCCAGAACATAAGAAGAGCTCTGATGGATCAGAACAAGGCCTGTTTAGTTCATGATTCTGTTTTCCACAGCAGCCAATCAGATGCCTATGGACAGCCTGGGAGCAGAAAAGGACTGTCCTCTCCGCCTGCTGTTCCCCAGTCACTGGTCGTCTGAAGCATGCTGCCTTTGAACTTGGAGGTAGCCATAGCCATCAAGACTGGTAGCCATTGATGGCCCTATACTCCATGAATTTGTCTAATCTCCTTTTAAAGCTACCCAAATTGGTGGCCATCACTTCCTTTTGTGGTAGTGGATTTTATCATTTAAGTTGGTGCCGTGCAAAGAAGTATTCCCTTCTGTCTGTCCTGAGTTCCCCACTATTCAGATTCATTGGATGACCATTGGTTTCTGGAATAATTTATGGCTTTCTTAAGAGGAAGCTAAGACGGGGAAAATGTACAGCAGCAAGTTGGGCATTAGGAATGCACCTTGTCCTCTGAGCAAGCCTGAGGCAGAAAAGTTAAATTGTGCCTCCCTCCCCAAGGCGGTAAAAATGTAAGAACCAAAAATACAATAATTGGCAATTTACTGCTCTTTAGTGAGACTCCAAAACTGTTGAGCTAATTCTCCCTTCCTAAAGATAGGATGTCTCTGTCTCTGGAATAGATAAAGTTGGGCACACAAATAAAACGACTAGTCCTTTTAGGTCCTCAGTACAGGCCATGAATAGATGTACTTTTTGTAATGAATGATATTGTCAGTTGTTTATGAAGACAGACTATGGTTTCCCTTTCCTACTTTTTTGAGGGGTTGGGGAAAGAAAAGATATCTGAGAAAATGTATTATTTATTATTAAATGTTCTACCCCACTGTCAGGGAACTGTCATCTGAGACGAAGGAGGTGAAAGGGCTCATGGAGGGTGAGAGAGACCACTCAGCGGAGGAGGGGACCAGCAGGGGGAGAAGTGGAGTTACAAGGGAAAGTGAGTCGGAGGGAGAGCTCAGAGATACTTCAAGCGGGAACAGTGGAGAGGTTTCAGGACCTCCCGTAGGCACACCCACTCCTCGGCGGAAACTGTCACGCCGAGAGTCCAGAAGACGCGTTTCCGTCAAGGAGCTTTTATGCTGGAAGAAGTTCCGTAAACGCCCACTGTCCGATTCAACGAGCGATTGATGGAGCCATGCTTAAGGAGCTCCGTCACAGACAGAGGTTTGGGAACTTAGCCAAACTCTGAGGGATCAGGATTTTACGCACAAGCAGCTCACCATCCCATCACAGCAATCGGACAGTCCCTGAAAGCAGCTTGTGCAGAGAGGCATCATGAGCAACCCAGCTGGAGCCGGAGGAGCAGCAGGAGCTGGAGAAGGTCCAACTCTGGAAGAAAGGTGCAGAGTTTTGGAACTCCAGCTAGCAATGCAAACGGCGAGGCTAGAAGAAAGGAGGGCGCAGGATGCAGAAAAGGCAAAAGGCGCTACACTAGCAAGAAAGATGCCAGGAATGGTGCAGAAGTTTGGGGGGGACCCCAGGAACTACCAAGCCTTTAGGACAGAGATGCAGTATGCTCTTGAACTGCAGTTTAACGACTTTCCCGATGAGGCATCGCGAGTGGCGTTTGTGATTGGCCATCTCGAAGGGGGGGCGAGAGACTGGGTCCGGCCCCTGATGGCAGGGAATAGTGACATGCTGAAGGACGCGAGGAAGTTTTTTCGCGCCATGGATTTGATGTTTTCCAGCGAGATTAAACAGGGAAGTGCTGAGCCAGCTGCAAGCAAACCAGTTGTGGGTGAAATTGGAGAAGTGTCAGTTCCACGCCAAGGAGGTGGAATTCCTGGGGTACCGCCTATCAGACAAGGGATTAGCCATGGATCCAGGCAAGGTACAGGCGGTGCTGGAATGGAAGACACCGAAAACGAAAAAAGATGTGCAAAGGTTCTTAGGGTTTGGGAACTTTTACCGTAAATTCATCAAGAACTTTGCCCACTTAACGGCTCCCATCACGGACTGTCTGAGCAGCAAGAAGAAATTCGTTTGGACGGCGGAGGCGGAGCACGCTTTTGAGGAATTGAAAAAGGCATTCGCTTCGGAAGAACAGCTCCTGCATGTGGATTTACAAAAACCCATGAGAGTGGAAACTGATACCTCAGACTGCGCGGTGGGGGCGGTGCTGCTTCAGCCAGGGAGCAATAAGTCGGAATGGAGACCGTGTGCCTTCTTTTCGCGTAAGCTGAACAAATCCGAGAGGAACTACCCGGTATATGACCGAGAACTACTCGCCATTCACGAAGCGTTCCGGAGATGGAGACACTTACTAATTGGTGCACAGCATAAGGTACAAGTATGTACGGACCACAAGAATTTGGAGTATTGGAGAACGGCACGAGTGCTCAACCAACGACAAGTGAGATGGGCCCAGGAGTTCTCCAAATTCCATTTTGAAATCTGCTATGTGCCAGGTCCAGAAAACATCAGAGCGGACGCTCTCTCTCGCAAACCTGAATATTTGGAGGGGGAGGGAGCGCCAGAAGAGAGACATATTATCCCAGAGGACCACTGGGTGTGTGGTGCGGCCTGGGTGGGGCAAAGAGAACTGGTAGAGGGAACGGTAAATGATGAGTACGCCCAGGATAAGCTCAGAGGTTTAAGGGGAGAGGGAGAAGACCCCGGAGGTTTTGAAGAAAGAAACGGGGCATTGTATTACAAAGGGGCGCTATATATACCCGAAGGGGAATTGAGGGGGAGAGTACTCAAACAGCTGCACGACAATCCCACAGTGGGGCATTTTGGGCAACACAAGACCATGTGGTTGGTGACCAGGGAGTTTTGGTGGCCCAAGGTGAGGGAGGATGTACGGGAGTATGTGAGAAGGTGTGACCAATGCCAGAGAGCCAAAGGAGAAAGGCGGGCACCAGCGGGGTATTTAGAACCGTTACCCACACCAGAACGACCGTGGGAGGCGGTGTCGATAGATTTTATGACTGATCTGCCCAAATCCCAGGGGAAAACCGCCATACTAGTCGTAGTAGACCAGTTAACTAAGATGGGTCACTTTGTAGCTTGCTCACATGCAGTCACGGCGGAAGAGACAGCAAAATTGTTTGTAGAACATATTTTTAGGCTGCATGGCGCCCCCTTGAGGCTGGTTTCCGACAGAGGGAAACAGTTCACGTCCAGATTCTGGAGGAAGCTTATGAGCTTGTTGCACGTAGAGGTCAACTTTTCGACTGCCAGGCACCCTGAGACCAATGGGCAGGCGGAGAGGGCAAACGGTATCCTTCAACAATACCTGAGGTGTTATGTCAATGACAGAGAAAACGATTGGGTCGAAAAGTTGGCACTAGCGGAATTTGCTTACAATAATGCAGAGAATGTGTCCACCGGGATGAGCCCCTTTTTGGCTAATTATGGGTGCCACCCCAGGGCGTTTCCAGGGGAAGGAGGAGAGAGATGGAGTGTTCCGGCCGCTGAACTTTTTGTAGAAGAAATGGAAGCGATCCATCGTCAACTCCAACACAACTTAGAAAGGGCCAAAGAAGAATATAAGAGGCAGGCAGACAAGAGCAGAAGGGAAGGTGAAACAATTAGGGTGGGGAGTCGGGTCTGGCTATCAACCCAAGGGTTGCCGTTCAAGGGTAGTTGCAAGAAATTGAGACCCAAAAGATTGGGACCATTTGAGGTCATCCAACAGGTCAACCCAGTGGCTTTCAGACTCCGGTTACCGAACCACATGAAACTGCACCCAGTATTCCACAGGTCATTACTGTCACCATACAGGGGGGAAGGTGAAGGGGTATCCACACGGGGGCCAGCCATAGAAGAAAGGGAAAGCCGCAACTATGTGGCGGAAATCATCGACTCCAGGTGGAAGGGTAATCAGGTGGAGTATTTGGTCGCGTGGGAAGGGGAACCGGAGTCGGAAAACACCTGGGTGAAGGCAGAGGAGGTCCATGACGAGGTCTTGATCGAAACGTTCCACCAAAGGTTCCCCAGGAAACCTCAACCAGTAGCGAGGTTCCGGAGGGAGTACTTTGGCACCACCGACGATGAGGAGGAACTGGAGGGATTCAGGGAATCGGAGTTGGAAGAGGGTACAGACTCCGAGGAGGAGGAGTACTTGGAAACCGGGAACAGCAAAAGGTGGAGGGAAGTGTTCGAAACTTCGGAAGATGAGGGAGGTTCCTTCAGGGGTTTTGCTCCCTCGCCTCCCGCAGAGGAGGGGAGGGAAGGGGGTGAAGGGGGCCCTAGAGGGGAGGTGGATGTCAGGGAACTGTCATCTGAGACGAAGGAGGTGAAAGGGCTCATGGAGGGTGAGCGAGACCACTCAGCGGAGGAGGGGACCAGCAGGGGGAGAAGTGGAGTTACAAGGGAAAGTGAGTCGGAGGGAGAGCTCAGAGATACTTCAAGCGGGAACAGTGGAGAGGTTTCAGGACCTCCCGTAGGCACACCCACTCCTCGGCGGAAACTGTCACGCCGAGAGTCCAGAAGACGCGTTTCCGTCAAGGAGCTTTTATGCTGGAAGAAGTTCCGTAAACGCCCACTGTCCGATTCAACGAGCGATTGATGGAGCCATGCTTAAGGAGCTCCGTCACAGACAGAGGTTTGGGAACTTAGCCAAACTCTGAGGGATCAGGATTTTACGCACAAGCAGCTCACCATCCCATCACACCCACCTTTCAACAACAAGGTTCCCCAATCTGCTTACAAGAATTTAAAAACAGCACACAATAAAATCACAGCAATAAAAGGCTGTTAGTAAAACAGGGACCTAAAAGAAACAGGAGCAGCAACATCACAAACCACAAGAGAATGGTTAAAGCACCTTGGTGAAAGTGGAATATCTTCACTGCTAGAGAGGGTGCCAATCAGGCTTCTTTAATCTTGGTGCTACTACCAAAAAGGCCCTGTCATGGTTCAGAAGATGGTACCATGACAAGCACCATGGAGAGTAGCTTTGAAGATGGAAGGATAAGGTGGTACTGTATTAAAATAAAAAAAAAATTTTTTTTTTCCCAGTAGCACCTTAAAGACCAACTAAGTTAGTTCTTGGTATGAGCTTTCGTGTGCATGCACACTTCTTCAGATACGTATCTGAAGTATCTGAAGAAGTGTGTATCTGAAGAAGTGTGCATGCACATGAAAGCTCATACCAAGAACTAACTTAGTTGGTCTTTAAGGTGCTACTGGAAAAAAAAAAGAAAAAAAAAGAATTTTTTTTTTTGTTTTGACTATGGCAGACCAACACGGCTACCTATCTGTAACTGTATTAAAATGTTTGACATACAGTATTGTTGGACACATTGGCTTGGATCTTATAGATCTCTTGTGCAGGGCCAACCTTACTGTTAGGCAAAGTGAGGCAACTGCCTGAGGCGGCAGACACATTTTTGTGGGGTTGGGGGGAAGCTGTGGCAGCTCCTGTCCAAGCTGTTCCTTGTGGGTTTCCTAGCCAGTCCCCTCTGTTAAAAAGGGAGCTATGTGTGCCACAGGTTTGACATATACCTCCTAAACTAGCCTGCTGTCCTTGAGTGTACTGGCAGATGCCATCTCACTGCCTGTATTCAGCTCCTAGTCGAGTCATCATCTACAGGGCAGCCTCTCTTAACTATGCTACAATTAACTGAAAGCCAGATTGAGGCAACATTATGTGGAATGTTAGCATCCAAAATGCATATGTAAAGGGTTAAGGTTTAAAAGGGCTGTAGAGCCCAGTGATGCCATGTGCATGAGGCAGTTGTTGTCATTTGGTTCAGTCATTAACAATCTGGGGAGTCTTAACACAGCAGCAGGTATGTTGTGTTGTGCTGCTGTCTGCCTCAGAGTCAAGAATGTCAGCCAGTCTGTAAATGTTTGTTAGTCTGTAACAGTTTAGTGTATGTAAGATGTTTTAGCAACTAAAAGAAACATCCACCTGCGTGGTATATATATTTAATCTTCAACTGCAAGTACACTAGCTACAAGTTAGATGTTCTTTATAAGAGCGTGTCTTGCGTAGTTTTTGTTGGAAAGAGAACTAAAGGGTCAAACAACCCAGGGCTGTCTTCCACATACTCTGCAAATTGGAACTAGAGTCTAATTCTCCACACATTAGAGGGGGACTTCTCAGTAGTGGCACCTCATTCATGGCACCCCTTCCTTCTCAGATATTGCTGGCACTGATTCCTGTCAGTTTTCAGCATCAGCTGAAGATCTGCTTATTTGCCAGGCTTTTAGGCGAGGACTTACGGTCCATCATTGTTTCTTTTGTTACCTGTGTATATTCTGTGCCTCTTTTGTTTTCATATGTGCTGTGTGCTTGATATTAATGAAACCCGCTCCAGGCTTGCTTTGGCAATGAAGGAGTTGGTGACAAATATTTTAAATAAATAAGGACACTATGGTTGCTGGGACTACAATGAATCTCTGTAGTTCTATTCTTCCTGTAATCTAACGGAAACCGATTGCCTCCCTTCCCCCCACTCACCATTCTGTTTTTCACCTAGGCTTCTTCACTAGAAAATGTCAAAGACGTTAATAAGACAGGATGCGCTTTGTGCCAGGGGGCGTAAGTGATATGCTTAGGAATGAAGAATATTCCTCTGAATGTTGTCAATTTGTAACTTTTCAGAGATGCCTGGTGGCTGCTTAGCAAGGGGCACGGTTATCTTTGAAAGTGGGGATCAGTGTGCAGATGTTCTGCCTGGTCTCTTAGATAGTGTTGCATAGTCCCAGCGGGACATGCAGAATTTCCTTTTTTTTTACTAAAAAGAAAAGTTTAAACATCCAGCAGATTCTGGTTGCCTGTATGTATCATTTGGGCTAATACAGTATGACACCATTTAGTAGTTGGCTTTAATGATCATGGGCAGAATGCATGTCCTTAAAAAATGCGGGTATTAGCTACAGTGTTCAGAGCAACTGAATTCAGGAATGAGTTTGTAAGTGTAAGGTAAGTGAATATGTGAGTACAAAGAAATATCTTTATCTTGCACTCAAGAATGTAGAAAACAATCCTCCCACAATCCAAACTCTGAAGGTTTATCTTACCTCACTGACTAAAATTGGCTTAATAGACTTTCTCTCCCCTCAGGGATCTCTGGGAATTATAATTCTGTGAGGAATCTCAAAGTATTACCACCCTCATGGCATTTCCACTCCCAGTATTCTTTGGAGGAAGCCATGACAGTTACATTTAATAAAGCAGATATAAGGCTATAATATAGAATAGGGATGTCGGAAATTTCTTGCATAAATAAGAGCAGAAATTGCAGGGGTTTGCTTATTTGTCCATGTCCAGAACAGAAATCAAGGCAGGTAATATGATTATATTTGATGCTGTTGTTGCTTTCAGCCTGCAAATGATACATGACTGATCACATTCTGTCTTCCCCCACCCCAAATTTACATTGAGTTTCCTTTGTCTTGAAAAAATGTGGTCACATTTTTCTGTAATTAATTTTGTAAGCTATGCAATTTCTGTAATTAATTAAGTCCGTTGTGTAATTTTGCCACAGCAGACAATGAGATGGATAACATTGTTTTTGATGGAAGATGAACTGCAGCAAGACAGAAAAAGTGTTGCATACACCGTAAGTCTTAAAGAAATAGCCATCAATTTACGTATAGTATTTACCTTTGTGTAGTACAAGTCAAAGCTTTCTATGTACAGCCACACCTCACACACGCCGTCTTACAAATCCTTGACCTTTCATTTAACCCCAGGCTGAATTTATGCGGATGGGGACCTTTTTCAACCTAAGGACTGAATTCCCTCATGGGCAACTTTCCTAGGACCACGTGCCAGCAGTGGACAGTGCCAGAGGCAGAAGTGGGTGGACCAACTTTTACCTGATTTTACCTTTGTCGTTAATAATAATTAACGAGCAACTTGTTACTTTTGTTTACTTACAAAATGAGTGTGGCTAGTCTCTGCACCTTGGCATAATGGAGAGATAAGTCATGAGTATTCTGGAAGTAGTAACGATGGGAACGGAGAGGGTGAATGATTTAATGCGAGTGTAGAGGATAACAAGCTACTCTGGAAAAATGACCCTGTGAGCTACTTCAAACAAAATGGCTGCCCTGCAGGAGTTACTCAAAATGGCCTCTGTGGCAACTGCTCCATCCAACAAGCCATTCATCTGAGTCACCTCCCATGGTAGGATTTATCTTTGCAGCACTGACAGCAGTTTCATAGTTACACAGAGACAAACCACGTGGGATACTTGACCCTGCTGGATGAACTGGGACAAGTTAAGCAGACTGATGTGTGAGCCACATTTATGGCAATATATAAATACACATTGCTTCTCTTCTGATATCTGATGCCAGCACTGAGTACTTCCCTTACTTCAGAATGGGCCTAGCTTGCATATCATTAAAAACACAAGTCCCCAATTATCCCCACAATGTCTCAGAATAGTCATGCTCTATTTTCAATATCCAGCAGAGGGAACCAAAGGCATACTTAAGCCACCCTGCCTTGAAGCGAGCAAGTTTCACTGACATCTGCCTTCATCCCTCGGTTGTGAAAAGTAGTCTACAAATCCTACTCAAAATTCCTATTAACTTGATTTGCTTTGAACTGGTGGCTAAATGAATAGTCGCTTGACTGGCAACATTTGTGTAATGGATTGCTATTGCTATATAGGCTCCGGGGGACAGAGGAGAAATCGATAAAAGGTTACGCCCTTTTTGTATTAACATGCATTGTATTTAAACGTGCAAAGTGTCAAGGGTTCACAGAGCTCTTAATCAGGAAGGAAAGATCAAATATGAAGGTTAGTATGGCAGGGCTGCAGAACCTGAGTTCCTTAGGGCTCTTCTTGAACCCTGCCCTCCTCAGACTACAGTCTCTCACTGGCTTCCCACAAAGCCCAGGAACTGTAGTTGTTTGAGGCTGCTTATAGTTTTTAGGAGATCCCTATGGAGGAGACTCTTAAGAGTTCCATGGACTGCAAGAAGATCAAACCTATCCATTCTTAAGGAAATCAGCCCTGAGTGCTTACTGGAAGGACAGATCCTGAAGCTGAGGCTCCAATACTTTGGCCACCTCATGAGAAGAGAAGACTCCCTGGAAAAGACCCTGATGTTGGGAAAGATTAAGGGCACAAGGAGAAGGGGACAACAGAGGACGAGATGGTTGGACAGTGTTCTTGAAGCTACAAACATGAGTCTGACCAAACTGCGGGAGGCAGTGGAAGACAGAAGTGCCTGGCGTGCTCTGGTCCATGGGGTCACGAAGAGTCAGACACGACTAAACAACTAAACAACAACAATGTTTATCCCACAAAACTACAATTCCCAGAGTTCCCTAGGAAGAGGGATGGACTGTTAAATCACTCTTGAAATTATAGCTCTGTGAGGGAAATAGGGGGGCTTTCAAGCAACTATCAGCACTCTTCACAAACTACAGTTTCCAGGATTCTTTGGTGTGTGTGGCAGAAGCCATGGCTGTTTAAAGTGGTATGATATAGTTTTAAATATATAGTGCAATTGGGACCTTTGACATGTAAATGAAAGACTGCATGGAGTGCTCCCTCACACTGAACCCCAGGGAGAAGGCTTTTTCTTAAAGCTTTTTGTTTTTTCACAGAGGGATTTCTTATTGAACATGCAGGAGCATGTAAATATGAACTATCTTACCTGAGGTGTTATGCTCAGGAAACGTTTCCCTATGAGATATTTTTGAATGTGGCTCTTGGTGTCTGTGGCTATGACACAGGGCGAGCTGATCATATGGCCTGGTTCTCACAGTTGGGCTGTGTCCATGTTGCTGCCCATCATTTCTCACCTCAAATTAGAGTACAGCAGGGAATGCGGACCAACCAGGCAGTGAGGGACAATCTGTGGGCTACTGTTTCAGATGAATGGTTCTCTGCAGCTTCAACTTGCCATATTATAGGAAGCCATTTTCTGTCTGGCGGTTCAGTCATATATGACAAGCAATCTGAGAAATGACATTGCAACAAATCAATATGATGCGATGCAACTGAAACAACCCATTCTCCATTCACGGACAATGTCTGCAATATGTGTTGGACGTTCATGCTACAAATTTCCACACGAGGGTGCTGCTCTCTTTGCCAAACTTGGAGACGACTAAAAAGATGCTGAATAAACAGAAGAGAGTTCACAAATAAGAGGTTGTCGGGAATCTAATATTTGTGTTTCTACTATTTGTTTTTATATTAATAGACTTAAAACAAAGTAATGAGGGGGTTATGTTGCTATGCAATCCAGGTCTGTTAATGTGGGGTGGGGCTGGGGCTGCTGGAAATGCAAGCAACTGCTGTTGGAACAGCTTCTAAGCTGGCTATCAATAATAAAGCCTCAGACCTTGGGGCAAAATGTGTCCTTCCATGTCTCTCTGGCCTTTGAGACCCTTCCACAGGCTCCCCTTCCCAGACTACACCCCTCACCAGCCCTTTTCCATGCCCTCCTCAAGAACTTTTGCCTGGCTGGAATATACCTTCATACTATGATAATGCATCTTGGTTGCCTGGATATAGAGGTGTCTGTAAAAAACTCTAATTTTCAAAAAGCTTGGGGGAACCCCCAGAATATTTCCCTTGCAGAAGGGTAAATCCTTTTTTAATATTTATTTTTTAAGTGACAAATTTAACAAAGAAGGGGGTGAAAGCTCAGTCAGGCACTTGGAATAGCTCAGTTGGTAGAGCATGAGACTCTTAATCCCAGGGTTGTGGGTTTGAGTCTCATGTTGGGCAAAAAGATTCCTGCATTACAGGGGGTTGGACTAGATGATCCTCATTGTCCCTTCCAATTCTACAATTCTGTGATTCCGTGATTTTAAAAGAAGAGAGAACACACACAGACAGCAATAATACACACTGCCAGCTCACATTGGGAACACAACAGCCATTAATACTTTCAGCTGAAATTAAACATATAAGTTGATTTAAGCTCTCCAGCTATCCAAATAGGTATCCACGTGAAATTGGCATTCATTAAAAATATATTCAAATATTTATCCTTCCACGCTTGAAGTAAGTCTCTTGGCAACCATAAGGGCTCACAACATCCACTTTTATATCCCATTGTTAATCTCCACACTATAGGAATATAGTTTAAAATTACATGAACATCTGCAAATATCAAACATTTTGCCAGTACAGCAGTTATACAAAAACAGCTTTAGACCAAAAAGACTATAATGCTGGACATGCCCACATCATAGGCCTCAACATGGCCTTCACAGCATTAAACTTCCAATATCTATCTGTATTAGACAGTGCCTTCCTGTACAAACATTGTAGAGTCTAATATATTAGAAAAATCATTTTTTTCTTGGTTCAATCTATTTTCAAATCTAGTGAAATGTTCCTATATTCTTAAGCATTTTTTAAAAAAGTTTCACCGTGCAAGGGTAGATCCTGATATTCACCACCTGTTATTGTGGTTAATACCACAATATTGTGACTTGGTGTTATCCAGAATTCTACTTCTCACCTCCCCTAGCTCCAGCAAACACAGATTTACTGTATTTTTCGCTCTATAAGATGCACCAGACCACAAGACGCACCTAGTTTTTGGAGGAGGAAAACAAGAAAAAAAATATTCTGAATCTCAGAAGCCAGAACAGCAAGAGGGATCGCTGCACAGTGAAAGCAGCAATCCCTCTTGCTGTTTTGGCTTCTGTGATAGCTGCGCAGCCTGCATTCGCTCCATAAGACGCACACACATTTCCCCATATTTTTAGGAGGAAAAAAGTGAGTCTTATAGAGCAAAAAATACGGCACTTCACTAACTGATTTTCTTCCAAAGATGGAATTAATGAACTGACAAACCCACTGATCATGCCAAATTGGGCCTAAGACTATTTTCTGTGTGGGTTTGCTCTAGGATTGATTTTTGTGGGACCTTATATGAATGGACCACAGGGCCAATGTAGGTCATGTTGAAGGGCAATGGGTGAGAATAAGTTCTTTCAGTTCTGTTGAAAAGATGGTCTCTGTTTTGTCAGAACGCAGTTGCATGTGTATTTGCAAGGCAAAATATGTCACATAAATTGCCCTAAGATTTTCCATATTGGGCTGTGCAACAAGTATAATTTCACAATGTTTGTAAGTTTGGCCAGGGGTGCCAACTTGAATAAAATATTGGGGGGGGGCTCAGGTAAGCCCCACCCCGCATAATTGATCATATGACACGGTGCACGCACACTATTTGAATGGCAATGTCCATCAACTGGGGGGACGGGATGACTGGCCCTCTCAAATATTTTATTGGGGGCGCGAAGATCCCTTGGCCCCTAGGAGTTGGCTCCTATGACTTCAGCTCTACATGAAGGTTTGCATTATCACAGACACAAATTAGCCGAACTGATGTTTATTTGTAACAAAGAACTAGTAAGTATTCTTCAGTAGGTTCTGTCAGTTTAGGTTTTGATGTAGGTTTTGTAGCTGTGAAACTATTTATGAATTATACTGTTTGAGAGGAATAGTGAATATGAGGCAGGATATACAGTTATTGTGGGTTATATTACTGGAAGAATAATATGAATGCTTACCAGGAAGTAGTCCTATTGAACTTTGTGGGTCTTCTAAGTGGACCTAAATATGATTCCTCTTTCTGTCTCTCTGTGTGTATGCAATTGCAGTAAGAGGGAGTACACAACTTTATGGCAATATTATAACTTTTTTGCTCCCCTGCTCTCTTCCTCTCTCTCCCTGTTGTTCCAGTAGCAAGAAAGTGAGGAAAAACGCAAGAAGGAAAGCTTGAGCCAGCAGTGCCTTTGCCTCTAATAAAGGTAAGTCAATATAAAGATCATAAATATATTCTCATACAATTACAGGCAATTCTTGTTTTGCATGGGGGTTACGTTCCAGACACCTGCGTGCTTAAGCCCACCCCACCCTGTTTCACCCCTTTTTGTAATGATGATGTTTTGGGGCTACTTCCAGGTTCGGTGACATACCTAAATCAGTTGTTGCCTATATATCAGTTCTGGTTGTGTTTATAGTCATACTTTCCCTGTGCCAGCACCCTGATTTATGGCATTGCCTGAAATATAATGTGACCAATTGGTTGGTTTGAATTATGGGTGGGGAACCTATGACCCTCCACAAGTTGGACTTCAGCTCCCAATAGCCTCAGACAGGTCAGGAATGATTGGGAGTTGTAGTCCCAACAACATTTTTTTTTTTGGGGGGGGTACAAGTTTGCCACCTCTGGTGTGGCTAATAGCAGTTAAACTTCTGTCTAGATTTGCTTCTCTTATCGGTTGCTACCTGCTGATATCAGAATGATGGCTATGATCTGATGAGGTGTTATTCTCACCAGCACAAATGTGTAGAGGAAGGCCTATGGAAAGTACAAACTCTTTTGATTGTTGAATTCTCAATGACTTTGTCAGTCCACAAACACATGCAGGGGAAAAGATTCATTTAGGGTGTTCTAAAGGTAACCGGAGTAATGGGCTGAAATGAAGAACGGGGCAATACATTGTAGCACACTCCCATTACTCTATGGCATTATCAATTACCTTTGGATTATTACTTATTCCACCCAAAGTGAGTCACGGACAGCTATTTCCTAATGGGGAAATGTTACAGGCAACGTATTAATGAACAATACATTGTTAAAGGGGAAGAGCTTCAAAGGCTCATAAATGCATTTCAAAGAATACAATACGGATGGAGTGTGTAGTCACATATCTGGGGGACATGGCAAAATGTGTATCAAGGAACAAACTGGTCCCAATGTAATTAACTAATTCTGATCAAAGAGGTTTAAGAACTGAATGGCCAGGGAATTCAATTATGGATTTCCCAATGAACCACTGTTTGCTAAGCGTGCCGGATAATTTCCTGTGGAAAGATGTAGCTGTGGATGTGGCCTATACTTGGAGGAATGTGTGTGTGTGTGTATGCGCATGAGAGAGAAACTGGAACCTTCCAAAGAGGGCCAGTAAAAGCTAATACTTGGCCTAAGTACCATGGCTTGTGCCACGAAAGGCTCAAAGCTATTTAGGGCTCACTTTCTCAAACAAGGTAGTGCTATTTGTGCACCTTCATGATAATGGGCTTACTTCAGAGGTCAGTTTAGTTTGCATTAAGCAATTCAAATATAGGCAACAGCTGTCACTGCAGTTGTTGTTGTTATTATTATTATTATTATTATTATTATTATTATTATTATTATTATTATTTTAAAGAACACCATTTCCAAAGCCCAGCTAACCTAAAATCCCTGGACCTAACTGGTTTGTGTTAGTGGGCTCCTGAAATAATTATTGCTTTCATCAGTGTGAAGATCAGTTCTATGATCTTGGCAAGTATTTAAGAGACTTCCTGAGTAATAATAGTTACGGACTAGTTACCTCATGTCTTGTATTGCTCTTAAAGGTAGAGGAGAGTCTTGGAAGAAGTACTCAGTTAACTTTTCTGTCATATTAGCTAGACCCCCTTAACTTTCTATCCCAATGTCATTATTTGTTCACGACACCCCCTGCTCCCAGCAGCAACTGGTGCTCCAGCTTACCATATTTCTATAAGCTACTGCATGCAGTGAGTAGGGAGGACAGTTACACATGGCAAAAAAGAGGACAAATTTGCATTATGGTGCCTTCTCAGTCTGCTATCTAGGTGCTTACTGTTGGTGGAGAATTTTTCTCCCTCACAACAACCCATGTGAGGCGGTTTAGGCGGAGACTGAGTGACTGGCCCAAGATCACCCAGCGACTTTCATAGCAGAGTGGGGATTTGAACCCTGATCTTCCAGGTCCAACACTCTTATCAGTGAGAGGACATTGCCTTGCCTGGTTGTATACTATCTCCAGGATCAGAGGTAGACAGTCCCTCAATGCCAGTCACTGGGGGCTCAGCCACACTTTCTTTTTGTCCACAATTTCCTCTGCTTTTTCTGTGACTTCCAGGCACTGGTTCAAGTGGGGTCCCCCCCACCAGAAAACCCAGCCTAGGAAAATGCCAGCATCAGTTTCTGAGCCTGCTACCTCTGGCAAGGTTGCTGAAGAATTATTTATGTGCCATATCTGTGGATGTGTGTGTGTGTTAATTTTGTTACTGCCCCCCGTGCACATTTGTGCAACCACATTACACAGTGCCTCACCCGTTGTGGGCTCCATTATCTACAAAGCCCTTTTCTGGGATTAAATAAACTTTTTATAAGGGGGAAAAAAGAGAACAAACATAAATTGAGTTTGATAAATTGATTGACATTCTTCCGATTCAGTGCTAAACCGTGGGTTTTCCTGAGGAAAGTGGTGGGAGAAACAAACCCCACTCGGATCTGTATCTAGAAGTCCTAGGACAAGCAGGGGCAAATCTTGGACCAGAAAGAAGTGTGGAGAAGCCCTCAGGAACCACAGCAGGAGACTGCCTTGCCCTCAGTTCCTGCTTGCAAGCTTATCACAGGCATCAGGGTGGCCTCCATAAAACTGGATGCTGGACTGAGTAGAGGCCCAATCCAGTAGGGCTCTTACATTCAGTCATTGTAAGAACCATGGCCCAGGCAAAGTTTGGCATACAGCCTTGCTCTTGGGAAGCCATACATTCCTTTCAGGTCCTATCATACATTCATACAATGGCTCTATGGGAATCAGACTCAACCTCTATGTTAGAAATAAATTCATCCTTAGTCTATGACATGAAAGAAGCCTCCTCCCTCCCTCCAGTAGTTTTTGCTATTGCACAAAGTTGGTTTGCTCACTTTACAAAGGGAAATGTATTATGAATTTCCCTTCATTCCCTTCTCTTTTTTTAACTACGTTTAACAACCGATTTGTGTGTTGCATGAAAGTTACACAGTCCTTTAGATGCATTTGCTATTTTATTTTTCTTTGATTCAAAAATATGTCAGTAATCTTTTTGTTAACATGAAAGATAAAGGATTAGTAATGCAAGATGCAGTTTTCTTGTAACCTTCTTGAAAGCAGACTATAGTTTCTTATCTGGCTCTAACATTCATTTTCCTGAAATGGAAAAAAAACCCTACTTCTTTAAAATGAAATAAACTATATTTGATTCAGATGAGCAGTGCTAGCAGAGAAATTTATTGCAGTTGCAAGAATTGAGCAGATGCAGGATGGCCTTCCTCCCCAACAGCAGATACCTTTTTAGTATATATACATATTTTACATATAAAGCACAATCCCCAAAGTGAAAAGACCATGACAAAGTCCTGAATTGATCATAAGCAAATTATTACAAGACACAGCTATCCAGTTAATTCCGCTGCCTGCTTAAGAACCACAGAACATTTGGGGAAAACAAAACCAGACCAGAAACAACGGAACGATAATGTGAATCTGCTAAGCTGGTGGGTCGGGAGAAACACTGCTTCTTTGCATAAGGAAACTGAAGATCCAGGCCTTCCCCAATGTGGTGCCCTCCAGATGTTTTAGACTTGCATCAGCTGCAGGCAGCTTACCTAATAGTCATGGATAGTGGGAGTTATAGTCCCAAACATTCGGAGGCCACCAGGCTGGGAAAGGCTGATCCAGAGCACGATCTTCTTCAACAAGGCTACAGCGGATTGATAGGTATGCACAGTATACACAGAATTAGGCCCCCCTGTGGCTGAGGGCTCCCCAAGTATACATGGTTAACTAGAGGATATCTTGGAAATTTGACTACAAACAATGCATTGCCACTGGTGAATTCTAGTATTTTAGTTTGCTGTGGTGTTTCCACTCCTTATTTCTCCTACTCCCCAATTAACGTCAGTGGAGACTCTCTATTAGGGCAGGGACCCGGTGCCTATGAAGGCCTCTATTGGTGTGCTTGAGCTTTTCTTTTCTGTCCTGTCCTGTCCTCTCCTCTCCCTGGCCCACCTAGAACTAAAGTTATGTGCAGGTACTCTTTTAAGCAATTTCTGCTAAATGAGCAGTTCTCGCCTGTCAGTGTTTTTAGCCAATGAGTGAAGTTGGAGCTGACATTAATAGGTGAGTTGTTGGACACCTGGCAACAGGAATTCCTGAAGAACCTAACACGGCTGAATAATATAATGGTGAATTTAGAGTTTTGCAACAGGGCCCATGCTAGCAAGGGTCCCAAACGCTGAGCTTTCATTTTTTAAAAGGAATTATCTAGCCCTTCTAGAAAGAAAGTTATGAAGCATAATGTGCAGGCAATCTTTGAAGCCAGGAGTGGCAGACACAATGTTTCCCCTGACTCTGCAGCACGGAGCACTTGCTGGTTTTGGAAGGGGCCACCAACTCCCAACTCCAACGGGCTATGATGCTAACGCCACCCCCCCACCCCCAATTTGGAAGGAAGGATTTCCCTGGGCATCTGTTGTGGGACAAAGATGGAGAGGAGGGAAGAGGTAGGATAGTTTCCCTTTGGGTGTTTGGAAGATGTTGGGGATGGGGGAATGTCAATGCTCTTTTGATGTCCGGCTTTTATTAAATTGGAGGCAAATAATGCAGATGGCCTGTTCGTTTGCTTGTTTCCTCTGAGCTAGATTAAAACAAAGAGTGGAGCCAGTGCAAAAGGCAGCCTGCATGATTTCCCCCCTCTATTTCTATCAAAATCTAGACTCTGGAATAATAAATAAAATGTGGCCTTTAATCCTCTGGGAGGTCAGACTGTTCTAGTTTCTAAGCAGTAAATGCCAGGAAACACAATCAGTCCTCTTTCAACTCACTTCAGGGGTTTGGAGAAGAGGGTTACTGTGGATTAAGTGTTTGCTTTTATACAACAGAAACAAAACAGTGGCTTTAAAATGAGTTAAACACTTATATAAAAATGTTGGGCTGCATAAATAGCAATTAACTAATGGTTCTTAACCATAAAAAACACCCTTGAAATATTCACCCAGCCTCCCATGCACCCCCCCCAAAGCTGGTTTTGCTAATATAGACTCAAACTAATGAGAAGATAGCACTTGCAGTTTTGTTTATCAACTAATTTGTTGCTCCTGGAAAAATAATAATCAGTGTTTTCCATTATGTAAAAATTCTAGGAACAATATGTACACAACACTGCCTGTGTTGTTCCTTAAAAAAATGTTTTCCATTATATAAGAATTATAGGAACAATATGTACATAACACTGCCCTGATTCTTCCTTACAGTTGAACAGCAGGCCATGATCCTTTTCCACACTAGCCTGGGAAGTAAGCAGCACTGAATTCAGTGAAACTTATTTCTAAGTGAACACGCCTATGACTTAGCCTTCACTGTATGAGAAGAGAAAAGAGAAAAATCTCATGATTTTGAAATAATAGATCTGTAATTGCATTTGTAGTCAAACCATGTTTTCATAGGAAAGGGAAATAATCATACTAGCATGGTTACTTCTGCTCCTTCTGCCTTAGCGTGTGTGTGCGTGTATGCGCGTGCACACACACACTTTTAATATTTCATATATTTTATAAGCTTTTATGCTTCTAAAAGAGAAGTGAATTTGTGGAGAGCTCTGCTTTCTGGAACTGTACTTCAGGGTTGGGAAGTAATTCAGGGTGAAGCCTGTATTAATCTCAGGTGAGAGAGATATTTAAATTCAGGCAACTGGTGTGAATATAAAATGGGAATTTTTTATATATATAAAAAAATCAGATTGTAATATGCAAAACTTAAAGAAAAAAAATGGCCCTGAGGGAACAGCTTTCTTCCAGAACATTTTGTTCCAAACATCATCTCTTGACTATTATATATTTTTTATTAAAAACACACTCCCTTTCCTATTTTATGTTTGAAAATTAAATCTTTCAGTTCTTAAAATGAAATTCTTTATTGCCACGGAATGGATGGTGCGAGAGGAAGTTCTCACACTCGGGCGCAAGCACAGGGGGCATGGCTTTATCGGGTGTGAAATAATAAGGAGGTTGCGGTGTGTCCTCTTGCTGGATCACGAACCAAATTCTCCCTGCTATTTCCTACCAGCAGCCCACAACCATAGCCTGAAAGGCATCCTCACAAACCTTATTATAAAAGCAGCAACAACAACCTCCTAGAGAACTCCCTGTGGCCCTGTCATTGTCTGAAACCACCACTAAGCTCCTCATAACCAGCTTTACATACTTGGAGGAAATGCCCCTAGATTTCATCCACGTGACATCTTAATGTTTTGCAAAACAAAGCACATTATTTAAAGTACTTTCTCTACAGCAGTCTCCTAAGTGTCCTCTTGAAAGGTCTGGGGACTTTTCCAGAAAGTATGTGAGGTGTGCGTGGATGCAGGTGAACTTGAGGCTACCTTTTGGAAGCTCCATTGTGTGGCTCCTTGTGAGTTCCGAAGGCTGATTCATACAGCTGTTTATCTCATCATAAGTGCAATTAACTTGGTGTTTTGAAATGGCTGTTAGAGATGGAGCCTTTTAAAATCACAGTTCATGCACTTAATGGAGGCGAGAGGTAAACTTAATGCTTGGGTGACGTGCCTCAACTCAGGCATAAATAGTGATGGGGACAATGTCTCTGATCAATGTCAGGGCCTCCATTAATTCAAGAGGACACCCAGGCTGTTGATGTACTATTGTCAATGCTCATACAGAGGGGGAAAAATCTTTTACATCATGCTTTTCCTGAGTGCCATTATTTCCTGAAGTGATTCACATGCATCATCTCAACAACCCTTACAACGGCTATGTAAGGATTGTTGGTGCTACTATACCCATATTGCAGATTTGGGGTGAGGTGGAGAAACGCTGGTGTGCGTTGGGCCATCAAGCCAATTCATGGCTCAGGCAAGACAAACCAGGAATTGCTTGGCTCACACTCTTGGCCACAAAATGACACCAACTGTCAATTTCCCAATTCGCATACAATTTAGCCTCCATTTTTGTCCTTTCAAAAGCTTCCTGGGTCAGTGGTTCACATCTTTCCATGAAATACTCAGAACTTTCTATCTGGTCATATAGCCACAAGACATACTTATATGTGCTTATATGGACAGATCTGTTTGTTGTAGCTTTAGAACCTACAACCACTGTTCAGTTACTATCTTTGGACTCCTCTTGATGACCTATTTTTTCAGTATTCATCCTGATTTGCTTGCATAAGGCTTACAGATTTTAGATTATATCCAGGCTTTACTGAGCATTTATTCTGTTACACAACAGAAGGTTATACAACAGTGAGCATTCATCCCTATGCAGGGTGTTTATTCACGTCCCCCTGGATCATTTGTCCATTCCACACTTTTCAAGCATTTCCCTGTCACTTTCCTAACAGCAAAAACTGGTTTCTTTTTGAAAGAGAATTTAATCCAAATTTCCCGCTCTGCACTTTGAATATTGACAGAATACTGACAGGTTAGAGGCACCCTTTGAGACCTGAGGGTGTTTGAAGAGCAGTAAGGAACAAAAGGCTTGCTTTCAGCCATGGCTGAAATGGTTTCTTATTGTGATGCTTTAAATCAAGGGTGGGGAACAGTGCTCAGGACCACAATACCTCAAGTACCACAATATCTCAATCTCCATATGAACCTACCCAGACCCTGAGATCATCATCCGAGACCCTTCTTTGTGTGCCTCCTCCATGGCATGTCTGGAGGGTGGCAACACAAGAACGGGCCTTTTCTGTAGTGGCGCCCTGTTTGTGGAATGCTCTCTCCAGGGAGGTTTGGCTGGTGCCTTCATTATACATCTTTAGGCACCAGGCAAAAATGTTTCTCTTCAACCAGGTCTTTGATGGATTAACATACAATACCCTTTCAATCTCCAATTTTCTTGAACAGATCTCTGGTTCTTCCCATTCTGTTGTTTTCCTCTATTTCTTTGCATTGCTCGTTTAAGAAGACCTTCTTGTCTCTCCTTGCTATTTTTTGGAAATCTGCATTCAATTTCCTGTATCTTTCACTATCTCCCTTGCATTTTGCTTGCCTTCTCCCCCCCCCCTGCTATTTGTAAGGCCTCGTTGGACAGCCACTTTGCTTTCTTGCATTTCCTTTTCATTGGGATGGTTTTCGTTGCTGCCTCCTGTATAATGTTGTGAGCCTCCATCCATAGTTCTTCAGGCACTCTGTCCAGCAAATCTAAATCCTTAAACCTGTTCCTCACTTCCACTGTGTATTCATAAGGGATTTGATTTAGATTGTATCTTACCGGCCCAGTGGTTTTTCCTACTTTCTTCAGTTTAAGCTTGAATTTTGCTATAAGAAGCTGATGATCTGAGCCACAGTCAGCTCCAGGTCTTGTTTTTGCTGACTGTATAGAGCTTCTCCATCTTTGGCTGCAGAGATTATAATCAATCTGATTTCGATGCTGCCCATCTGGTGATGTCCATGTGTAGAGTCGTGAGTGTAGAGCCCTGAGTGCTCACTGGAAGGACAGATCGTGAAGCTGAGGCTCCAATACTTTGGCCACCTCATGAGAAGAGAAGACTCCCTGGAAAAGACCCTGATGTTGGGAAAGATGGAGGGCACAAGGAGAAGGAGACGACAGAGGACGAGATGGTTGGTCAGTGTTCTCGAAGCTACCAGCATGAGTTTGACCAAACTGTGGGAGGCAGTGGAAGACAGAAGTGCCTGGCGTGCTCTGGTCCATGGGGTCATGAAGAGTCGGACAAGACTAAACGACTAAACAACAACAACCCTTTCGATTGTGTTGGGCTTTTTTGTTCTTGTTTTTATTATGTATTTTGTACTTTTCTCTTGAATTTTATGTTGTGAACTGCCCTGAGATCTACAGATGAAGGGCGGTATACAAATTTAATAAAGAAAAATATATAAACCCCTATGTTGCTGGATTCAAACTCCCACCATCCCTAACCATTGGGCATACTGGCTGGGGCTGATGGGAGTTGGAGTCCAATGACATCTGGAGGGCCACAAGTTCCCCATCCCCGCTTTAAATATTCAAAACTGCTAAAGGAAGAGTGGTGCAGAAAACTATTGAAATGTTATCTGTGCCACGGTGGAATAGGAACAAAAAAACATTCTCTTTGCAAGCTGTGACAGCTTCATTGGTGAGAGATAATGATGCTCTGCAGAAGGAGAAGGAGAATATACTTGGCATATACCATCGTATGATATTCAGTAATCAGAGCGTAATTAAATTCGCAAAGAAAACAAAGGCAAACACTTTCGAATGCTCCATTAAAACGTTGCTCAGTAACTTGGGAATGAAGGCAAAGAAGGGCCTGCTTTCTGAAACCAACCAAAACTCCTGAAAACAGAAGGTCTAGTCGTGACCGACTCTGGGGTTGCGGCGCTCATCTTGCTTTATTGGCTGAGGGAGCTGGCATACAGCTCCCGAGTCATGTGGCCAGCATGACTAAGCTGCTTCTGGCGAACCAGAGCAGTGCATGGAAACGGCGTTTACCTTCCTGCCGGAGCAGTACCTATTTATCTACTTGCACTTTGACATGCTTTCGAACTGCTAGGTTGGCAGGAGCAGGGAGCAGGGACTGAGCAGAGGGAGCTCACCCCGTCGCAGGGATTCAAACCGCCGACCTTCTGATCGGCAAGTCCTAGGCTCTGTGGTTTAACCCACAGCGCCACCCGTGCCCTGAATAATAGTCTAGACAGGTGCAAATGTCTGGACCAAGTCCCCATCTCAAGGTCCGAAATCTTTCCCATCCAGTGGTTAACCTTTTCCTCCTGCAGCAGATGCACCGTGTGAACAGAAGTTGAAAGCTGTGGAAGGACCTTGGTTCCATGGCAGGACATCTGCTTTGCATGCAGAAGGTCAAAGGCTTTATCCCTGGCAACTCCAGGTAGAGCGGAGAAAGACCGTAGTCTGGAGAATTGCAGCCAGGCAATGTGGTCCACACTGAGCTAGCTGGATGAGTTGATGAACCAATGGTCTGACACACTATATGGCAGCTTCGTACGTTTCTAGAGTGATATTCTTTTTGTGCATTAGAACGTGTGGTTCCTGGCCTTTCTTCTTTCTTTACAAAGAGGGTAATAAATAACCCATTAACCAGCTAACATAATAATCACAAGAGGGCCACCTATACAGAGAGTTTGAATCCCTACATGGCTATTAAGTTCACCTAGGGGCCAATCACTCTCTCCTGGCTGCTGCCTTATTTGGAAATAATATTACCTTGCATTTATATAGCACTTTCATGTGTGCAGAGCACTTCAGACATATTAGCTTGCATTAACACAGGACACTTCTAGGATTGCTCAAAGCTGCTTTTAGTGTTTGTGAAAATTCTGGCTGCAGCTGGTTTTGTTCCATTGAAGTCTATTGGGCCAAACCCATTTAAATTGATGTCCTTCACATTAACTCAATTGTAGATCAAGTTGTCATTGAATCCTATTGGAACAGAGGAAGTTTTATTCGTGAGTAAATGGGTCTTCAGGACCGTGGCTGCATATATGGCAAGCTCCTCAGACTGAGAATTGGCTCCCAGGTCAGTGAATATAGTGACAGATGACATGCTGTTATCAGCTGTTTCAATTAATTAAATTATACATTATGCTTATAAGGATGATATACGGAGACACTCCAGATTAAGCATCTCAATTAAGTCTTTAATTTACATTTAATACATGTTAATAAAAGATCAATTAGTTGTTAAAAAGAGCATTGATCCAGGTACAAAAAGCATGTCAGGGAGACATCAAGTTGACATTGAAATAACTGGAGATTGTATGCACAACACATGCACAATTAAATTCTTGGTGTAATCAAACTGTAATAAACGTGAGCATATTTTAACTGGTATTTTGCTGGCGTATTTGGGAAGTGCTGAAGTTTCTTATTATATAGGGTATTGCATTTGTAGAATCAATTCAAGTGTGATTAAAAAGAAAAAGGAAATCCTGTCCTAAAACGACTTCAGATAAAATCGCAGTATGTGTGTGTACATGTATACACACCCACCCTCCTGTCCACATTACATGGTAATCAGCTGATTCATATGTACCAGCTCATATGTTTTTATAAATCAGCATATATATATATATATATATATATATATATATATATATATATAGTTTAAAAAAATTGTATACAGTGGTACCTCGGGTTACATACGCTTCAGGTTACATATGCTTCAGGTTACAGACTCCGCTAACCCAGAAATAGTACCTCGGGTTAAGAACCACAGAGCCTAGGAGTTGCCGATCAGAAGGTTGGCGGTTCGAATCCCCGCGACGGGGTGAGCTCCCGTTGCTCGGTCCCTGCTCCTGCCAACCTAAACAAAGTACAGCTCCCATAATTCTTTGGGGGGAGCCATGACTGGTATCATAGTGCTTGTTTGGTGTGAACGTAGCCTGTCAAAGCATTACAACAGCCATATAGAAAACCATATTCGCACCAACTACTCAGTAGAAGACATAGATCTAAGGCAATGGAGGTAGTTCTCCTACCCTCTTCAGGGAAGAAGCCCCATAATTTGAGGATAGTCATAGTGAAAATTCAACTGCTAACCATTATTATCCAAACTTGTCTTAAGCATGGGACAGTAAAGTCTTCTGACTAGACATCAGATGGCACGTTGGCTAATATTAGGGAGGCAAGGGGCCACATGTCCTCTGCTTTACAGTGCTCTATTTGAAGGCATCATCTGTTTGAAGAGCTGTCTGGTCCCAGGGCCAGGCAAGGATGGAGAACCCTAAGAAAGGAATGCAGGAGGGGCCTTGAAGCTGGCCATCAGTAGGGAACACTTGGACAGCAGACCGAGCAGGCACATAGGGCACTGTGGAAATAAGGATTTCCAATTAAATTGTATTTTTTCAACCCTCACATCTATATTAGTGTATGCAAATTTAGAAAATGCAAACGCTATGAAAATCTTTAGAAAAAACTCACAACATTTGTGTATGTTAAACTGCCCCCCCTCGGCGATGTGTCCTCTTTTTGGATGATGTGTAAGTGGCCACCATAGCTCACATGGAAATAGATGGGTTTGTTTGTTTTTTAAATTATGAGTATCTTAGGTCATACCAGTCCAAAACTGGCATCTTGAATTGGGCCCAGAAACAAATTGATGACCAGTGCAGGTGGCATAAACAGGCTGAATATGCACTTGCCTTCTAACACCTCTTAGGAGGCATGCAGCAGCACTGACCCTTCTGAGACACTGTGACGAAGAGTTTCATGTAGCGCACACCTCTCTGTAACCAAACCTGCAAATTACATAAGCACGAGTCAGCATATTAAAGCCTGACCTGCCTTCTTAGGGTAATGCAGCACAAGGCACTCACAGCAACAACTCCAACCTGCTTCTCAAGAGTAGTGCCAGGTCCAGCAGTATTCTCCCAGCCTCTTCATCTGATCAGATATGGTGACTGAGACCCCACTGACAGCTGGGTCAATTCCCTCCAGACCACAGCCATCCCTTGCAGGTATCACCTCTGTGCTGTCTGGAGTCAATATCCTCTAAAAACTGTACGCAGGTTGAGTTTTCTTTTGTATGAGGATGACGAGAGAGACTACAGCAGGGGTCAGCAAACTTTTTCAGCCAGGGGCCGGTCCACTGTCCCTCAGACCTTGTGGGGGGCCGGACTATATTTTTAAGAAAAAATGAACGAATTCCTATGCCCCACAAATAACCCAGAGATGCATTTTAAATAAAAGCACGCATTCTACTCATGTAAAAACACCAGGCAGGCCCCACAAATAACCCAGAGATGCATTTTAAATTAAAGGACACATTCTACTCATGTAAAAACACACTGATTCCCGGACTGCCCATGGGCCGGATTTAGAAGGCGATTGGGCCAGATCCGGCCCCTGGGCCTTAGTTTGCCTACCCATAGCCTACAGTGTCATTTGCAATAAGCCATGAACAGGCTGAGCAGGTAGAAATCAAGCAGACACATCTAGCAAGGCTGTGCTGGTCTGACAGCACAGCAGTCTCAGAGCAACCACATCATCCCAAAATACTTCTGCCAAGCAGCTCCAAGCACTTAAAAACGGTGCTCTCTTTCTATGGGCATATCAGGCCCCTTGGCCCACAGCTACCAATCCCTCCCCATGAAAACAATGTCATAGGGACTATCCTGTGATCTGCTACCTTAATCGCTCTGTACTTAGTATTCATCATCAGTGGCCTACAGGGAACTTGAGCAACACGATAGCAGAGTCCATAACCAGACATGCAACGCCTGCACCAATTCCTCCTGAAATTGCCCTATCATAGTTCATACCCACCTCTTAAGGGTATTTACTTCACAGCTGTAAGTTTAGTAACTTCACCAGCATTCAGCACTTGTTAGTGATTTATTTTGCAGGGCTCATAGTCAGAGGAAGTGATTTAATTATATTTCTTTCTGCCTGGATACAGAGTAGGGCTAAAGTATATTTTCCTCTTCCTTATTTCCTCCCATCCATGACAAGGATTTGTGGGATAGCCATTAATCCATTGCTATCAAAAGGATAACAGGGAGGTTTAAAGAGAAAGTAAAGTAGTTACAGAATAGTAGTGGCCTTTATTAGGAACATTTATTTTTCCAGGAAACCCAGAATATGTAAGTAGCACATGGCTTTCTGTGTGAATGTAAGCATTCCACCTCATAAGTGTTGGTGGGAACAGTCTGAATATGGATGATGTCCTTGTACAGAGCATTTGTTTCAGTGGTGTAAATGCAAGTTTAAAGTGGTAGTCTACGGTGTTGAAATGATGGATTTAAAGGAAATGGGGTGGAGACATGATTAGAATAGCATACATTTAAAGACTACAAGATTCCCCCCTCCCTTTCTAATATCTTTCTGTTGCGGTTGGCATGCACACAGTACATCCTGTAAGAAATTAAAACACTCCTCCTAAGTACACACCAGGCAATAACAATGGCAGAGTTAAGAAGGTTAATAGACTTAGTTGTCCCAGCAACACATCACCAAGTTGAAATGAGGAAGAAACACTGATAATATGAGAAAGAGTGGGGGGAGAGAATCATAATAGCACAAGAGGGAAACTGCCAAAAGATTGAAAGAGAAAAAGAGAAAGCCTTTTTAGTTGCTGTTTCATTAGGGTGAATCAGATTTTTATAGTCTGTAAAAGAGGCTAAAATATAATCTCCTTTTGTGTAATGTGTGTGTTTAAGAAAATGTATCATCAGCAGTTCTGCTAAATACTGCATCAGCATTCAGGGGGAAAAATCAGCAGGGATATTAATGGGAAGCTGTACAGGGAAGCAGGCAGTTTCCACACATTTCATCAGAGCTGCTTGTTGGAGGATATATAGATTTTTTATTTAGTTCTACTAATATATGTGAACATTTTAAAGCAGGGGTTGATGGACGTCAAGCTTCCAGGAGTTACTTAACATCTATCAGCATGCGCCAAGTGCAAGACTGACTTGGAAAAGGGGGTAGAAAATGCCAGCATTGGGGTGGATGCACATTTAGGGGTCTTCCATACTTGCACTTGATCCGTATCTTGATCGTATTGTGTATCGATGAATCCTCCTGGATGCGACAGCTTTTCTCGTTCTGTGGCTGTCTTGCGAAAATTTGATCGTACCTGCTGAATCAGATATTATCAGATGTGCGGAAAATCCAGAGAGAAGTTTTGCTTAACTGAGCTTCAACTCAGCGGTTGAAATCTGATTTTCCCAAGGCACAGCCGTGGAACAATGAGAAAAGCTCTCAGACCCAGGGAAATTAATCGGTATACAATAAGATCAAAATACGGGTCAAGCAAAAGTGTGGATGAACCCTTAGAATCATTGAACCTCTGGAGGTGCATCTCAGCCCAGAGATTTGTTTTCAGTGTCAGAATTGACCTCACGGGTCATTTAGCACAAAAAACTATTTGTGCTAAAGCACAAGCTTTCTTCATTACCACAGCCTAAGAAACACTCCTCCCATGATGTTGCTCAGGGTCCCTCTCCTGCAGCCATTGCAAGGCTGGAAAAAAACCCTTCCTATGATGTTGCCCTCAGAGCCAGTGAAGGACACTACCAGTGTTGTGGTAAGATTCAAGTGATGCTCTATACTGACTAGAGGGGCCATCATCTTGTCCTTTGCCTGAAGGAGCAAAATGTCTTGGGGTCCCCAGTCCTGTTAAATACTAAATACCATCTTGAGCAGGTGAAGTAATACTTAATGTCAGATGAACTGAGATATAGATATTGAAATAAATTGGCACAGTCTATTAAAGAAATACCAAAATGATGTTTTGTTTTTTTAAAAAAATATAATTGTTGTTCATCTGGCTTAGGTGTTCAGAGCAAGAGAAAATGCAGACTTTTGAGCATTTGAACAGAAACTTTGAAACAGATTGCAATTGGGGACATCCCACATATTGTCATAACGGGGACACCTAAGGGACTTATTGCATTTTATGTGCTAATTGTAACTATTAAGGGTCCAGCATAATGATTTTCTTTAAGGAAAGCAGGTTCAGAGTGGGTGGCTGACAGGAGATGTAATGGGGTGTATGTATCACTTTCCCCTCCCACTGTTTCTTCACTAAGAATCACCCCATGGCTGTTTTCCCCCACTGCACAATTTAAAAGGCCTTAATGTGAAGATAGCCAATATATTTAAAGTGCACACCCAAGAATATTAAGTATGAATGTGAAAAATTGCACGCTTGTATCATATAAGCACTTTTGTCAGGGAACTATGAAATTTTGGCCCTGGTGGAAAGTACACACATTGTGGACAACCCGGGTTTCCCTCTGTGTAACTAGAGATGGATGGGGATTTCAATCCAGTTTGCATTTAAAGGAAAACCTATCTAATTTGTACTTTCCAAACTATACATGAACCGACACGCAGCCATCCTCTGAAATTCACACATCTGTGAATTTTGCATTGCAGCTTTTCAGTCAAGTAATGTGTACAGAGCTGCATATAGAAAAGTGTGCATAAAAACATACATATGAGTAAAAATAACAAGCCTTCTAAAATTTATTGTCCCAGCTGGTATGCATCTTAAATCTGAATTGTTTTATATGTGTGTCGCTGTTTTAAAATGTTTCTATATTTGCACTTGTTTTTTATTGTTTATATACTCAATTGTTTCCAAATGTTTTTAAATACAGAACTGTTTATATATATGTTATGATGTAGAAGTTGTCAATCACGGGAAGTGATTCATAAATGAAATTAATAATGGTAACTACACCTGGAGGGCTGCTACAGGTTCCCCTCCTCTGGTGTAATGTGTGAAATAGTTGCCTAAATGAGAAGATGCACTTTCCAGCTGACGTAAAGGCAGCCAAAGCAGGTTTCCATGCCAAACAATTTTGTTGTAATTTACATTTTTTTAATTTTTGTATGTATTTGTCAACCCATAAATTCACTTTAAACTACTTATATGTATTTTAATTCCCCCATTTAATTTTTCCAACCTGCTCACTCTGCCTTCTTTTTAACACAGCCTTCGCAGTGTCAAACTTTCTGTAAAAATCCATCTCGGTTAAAAACTATGGATATTTTTTATTTTAAAAATTACCTTCTTGTACATCCAACCACTATGCACAGCAAAGAGATAATCAAATAAACAGAAAAGCCAAAGGGGAAAAAAAGGAAGGAAGATTATAGGAGGGGGACAGTGAAGAAAGAACAAATGAAATAAGAAAGACCCACTCCCCATGAGGCTGTCCAGCCTGTAGTATATACAAGGTGTATTTTCCTTTCTGTTATTTAAATCTTGGGACCAAGCTGTGATTGTGGCAGCTGTGTTTGTTGGTTGCATTTCTGCTCCATTATAAAATAAAGCAAGGTGTGTGGATGGGTCTAATTTTAACATCAAAGGAGCAAGCAGGTGAGAGAAGCTGAGCCCTCTCCTTTCCACATGTCACTCCCCCTATAGGGTGTGATACCCCAGAAGAGGGGGAGAGACCTCACCTGCACACCTGTGATCTGAGAAACATAGACCCCCACTTTCTTTGCGAATGAAGCTGTCCCATGCAAACAGACATGTCTGACACTTGGTACACCTGCCAGTGAAGGAATTATGGGGAGGCCAACTTCTCACCAGAACCGGATCAGTAAATCGCATGTAACAAAACCACATGCACAGGTTTACCGCCAAGTACACACTGTGCAGAACACATTGGGGTGCATCCAGACTGTCACTGTTTTGCAGGAAGGATTCAAATTTAATGCTGTAAATTAGATGTATGCAATAAAGTGCATTAAAGCCCTCCATCACCCAAGCGCAACAAATCCATTTTTTAAAAATGAACATTTGCAGTTAGAAGAAGAAGAAGAGTTTGGATTTGATATCCTGCCTTATCACTACCCGAAGGAGTCTCAAAGCGGCTAACATTCTCCTTTCCCTTCCTCCCCCACAACAAACACCCTGTGAGGTGAGTGGGGCTGAGAGACTTCAGAGAAGTGTGACTAGCCCAAGGTCACCCAGCAGCTGCATGTAGAGGAGCAGAGACGTGAACCCAGTTCACCAGATTACGAGTCTACCGCTCTTAACCACTACACCACACTGGTTAGGAAAGTGATGGGGAAATGTTTTGACAATGAGTGGACAAACCAATGATTAATAAGGAGATGTATGTACACACTCCACAAGCAAATTAGGATGAATGCTTTAGTGATGTATATAACCTCCCTGCCAACCAATCTGAATGAATGCTCAATAAAGACCAAGCATAGTCTCACCTTCATGTAAGTGTTCTGCAAGCAAATCCATATGAATACTCAATACAGAGGTTATCTGGAGGAACCCGCAACCAGTCTTGGCTGTCTAACAAATGTATACACGATACATGCATTTACAAACATGTGTTTGTTGTATTCACACTTTACATTGGGAAGTATTTAAGAAAACCTTTTGAGTTTATGCCTAAAACACATTACGTATGCAGTGGACCCTGACAAGTGAATCTTCTGTGGTGTGTTTAATATGGACAAGTGCTTATGTAATATAAGCAGAAGGTGCTTATAATATAACTAGTTGCTGCAGCCGTGAAGAAGCATCTTAATTCATTAAAAACCACTAATGTCAACTGACAATTATTTTGTCACTTTTCGTAAGCACTCATGGGAACATTTCCACCTTGTAGTCATTGCCCCTCAGGGCATTTGTAGCTTGTCAGCAATTTAATGAGTGCTTCAGGATGCTAATTATGTTTATAATCTAGACAAACACCCCTTTAGTTTGTTGAAAAGATGCTTATGGCTTATTAATATCACAAAGCAAATAAAATATAAAAGTCGTGCATGTGCTGGGAACAATTGAATTATCCGCTGTATAGAGTGCAGCCAAAATATACAGGAGTGTTAGAGAATTCCGAGTGTCTTTTCAGTTGAATTTAATGCACAACAAAGTGTTGTATGTCTGAATTTGAGGACAGGAGCCCTCTTGAGGTATTTGAAACACCTGAAGACAGGTAGGGGGAGCAAGGATGAGCATGTTAGTTCTGCCCTCCTCTATGCCATCTTGGAAGGAAGGTGACTGTTTGTGGCTGGCAACCTCTTGAATTCATGGAGGCTCCCTGCACATTTTGGGTCTCTTCAGGAAGCCTGTACAGATACTGAAGGTTCCCTGCTGCAGACAGATGCCTCCCTTTTCATAGGCACAGAGAGGGGCAGTGGGATTTCAGCAAATGCTACTTCAGTAGGAAATATAGAAATCGTACCCATCATCATATTTGGGCAGTTGCAACTGACAAAGAAAAAGCCCACGTACATATATGAATGTTATAAGCAAAGGCAATGCACATTTTGGAAAAAAACAAGGGTCAGTAATTTTTTTAAACAGATCAAGCTGTGAAACTGCAGTGCCATATCCAATGAAACATTTTAGGGTGGGTTCCCCCCCCAGATGTGCCGAAATTAATTTTTGGATTCGTTCCTCCATTAGTTCATTTTAGTTCAGTATTTTTGTGTTGTACTTTAGAATGGTTGTCACCAGCTTTGAGCTTAAGGAATGGGCTGGATACAATTTTTGAAAAAATAATAAAGCAAAGTAGGGATTTAATGTAAAAAGGAACCATTTGATGAGTGGCTAATGCCCTAAGTGGATCCCACCGAGGACACGTCATTACTATCCCACATAAACTGACACAAATCTCCATTTTGTTAAGAATTAAAGTTGCCATATAGATTAGTTTTCAAAACTCAAACCCAAAAAACACAAGGAGGAGCCAGCTAAGCTAGCAGATACGACTTCAGCATTACAGACACCACCAGAATGTTAGCTGGAGTGTTAACAGCCTCAGCCAAACTGTATACCAAATGGAACTCCACCTATAAACACAAAACTCCAGATCTATTAGAAGGGCCCGACTTGTGGAAAAAAAATATATATTAATTTTGTTGGCAAGTTGAAAAAAAGAGTGCCAGTCAAGGATTATTACTGTTTTTAAAAAACTTTATATTTTCTCATTCAAATGCTATAAGCAAATCTATCAGGGAATTAACACTGAGGTCTATATCGTCCCCAGAAAATAAAATGGAAGATCCAAATTTAGCTTCATTTCTAACATGTAACTTTCTTAAGACACAAGGAGTGTCAATTAAGAGGAATACAGGAAGTTGCCGTATACTGAATCAGACCATTGGTCCATCCAGCTCAGTGTTGCTTTATTGACTGGCAGTTGTTTTCCAGGGTTTCAAGACAGAAGGTCTTTCATTGCCTTGCTTGGAGATGCCAGGGATTGAACCTTGCCCCTGTATAGAACATGCTATACCACTAAGCTGGGATAGCTCAGTCAGTAGAGCATGAGACTCTGAATCTCAGGGTCAAGGGTTCGAGACCCACATTGGGCAAAAGATTCCTGCATTGCAGGGGGTTGGACTTGACCCTCATAGTCCCTTCCAACTCTATGGTTCTGTGATTTAGACTATTGGCCAATAAGGAATGCTGCAGAGTTAGCTAGAAACCATTGGTGGCCAGGATGACACAGACTTGTAATTCTTAGTTCCACATGTCGCTGAAGCTAGAGACTCACCTGGCATCTTCATTACATACCTTTTAGGCACCAGGCGAAAACATTTCTCTTTAACCAGACCTTTGGCTGATAAACATTGCAGTGGTTCTCAAAGAGTGTGGTGCGCCCCACTGGTGTGGCAGGAGAGGCTGGCAAGTTTGTGTGGAAGATTCAAGAACAAGAAAAGAAACATTTAAACATTTCAGTGTAGCATAGGATAGTATCAAAATCATTTTCTTTTTTGCAGAATATGGATAGATATCTTTTCAAAATGAGAGCAAGAGCATCAGGTGATACTGAGGACCATCCTAGATGTGATTCAGAATTGCCATTCTCACAGAGTACTGCAGAATAGCGTGGCTATTCTTCTACAGTTCCCCACAATGACCACTCCCCACATTAAATGGGGGGCGCCCTTTGTGTGGTCGCATGCAGCCCCTGGACCCTATGTGGCACCATTAGCACAGGCTTGGCTTCACCTCCCCCCAGGTGGGATACCTGGAGGTCTCTGCCTACCTCAGTCAGTTGCCCAGTCCTGCCTGGGGAAGCGTTGCCAAGATGATCAGGCCAGGTAGGGGGAGGGACTACCTGCCCACACAATAGAGGGAGGATCTTACCTGTGCTGCAGAATAGCATTGGCTATTCTTCTACAGTTCTCCACAACATATTGTTGTGAACAGGGATTTTCAACTCTGACAAACAGAAAAGAAAAGAAAAGAAAAGAAAAGAAAAGAAAAGAAAAGAGAAAGGCTTGTTAAGGAGATGAGAGTTGGTTTGTCTCAAATTAGACCTAATATAAATGCGATTACCCAGTAAAAGCAACCTCACACCTCTGAGTTTGTATACATACTTAAGGTACATATATAAGAGGCTCGTTTATCATTATATTTTGGGAATGATACATGTTCTTATGTAGCTGCCATGTCCCATGATCATATTATGAAGTAGTTGTGTTATAAATCAAGCACTGCTAGGCGATGTTTCCTTTTATTTCCCCAATGTATTTCTCATCAATAAAGAGTTCAGTGTGGCGTGAGCAAATTTTTATTCTGAAAGTGTGGCTCAGAGAAAAAAGTTTGAAAACCCCCCCCCCCCATTCTATGTCCTTTAAAATCGGTCTGTGGGTGGAGGGTTACTGGTTTGTTTTTGTTATGCATTTTGTGTTCTCTTTTTGTATTTTTATGTTGCGAACTGCCTTGTGATCTTCGGATGAAGGGTGGTATACAAATTTAAATAATAAGAAAAATAAATAAAAAGAATATGAGCTGCTGCAGTTTCTTTGATAGCCACTGGGGGCTGCTGCAGCATTTGTTGAGTGAACAATTGCTCTCATGTTCCTTTCAGGTGTGTTTCAAGGAGGCTTGTCCTGAACAGGTAACTGAGAGGAAGCAGAAGTCTTGCCAGAGGGTCTCCCTCTTTTCCATCAGAGCTTTGCTTCTCCTAAGGCAGCCTTCCCTAACCTGGTCCTCTCAAGATGCCATGGTGGGACTACAACTCCTCATGCTGCCCGCAAGGAGCCAATAAAGGCCCATTACAAACTCCTGTGGGGCAGGAGTCAAGCCAGAAGAACCTTGGAAGAAGAAGCAAGATGGAGAAGCTCATTATGTAGAAACAGATGCATAGCTTTGAGAGATGAAGAATGAAACAAGAAAAGGAAGGCATCCTAGCAGAGTTGGTGTGGTGTACCCAGGCTAATGTTTCAGAAATTTGGCTGCCTGAGGCTAAGGACAAGATGGCGGCTTTTGCATTCCATGTATAAAAGCCAACTGGACTTGCAGCTGAGACCAGTGTCAATACTGGCAAGAGACAGTGTCCTCCAGTGCATATGAACACAGTAGAGGAGCTCAGGGGGTGCAGGGCACCCACAGCCACACCTTGCTGGTGTTCCTGGCTTATCCAGGATCTCGGCCCAATGGTAGGGCTGGCACTATGAGACAGGAAGTAACAATTAGGGCCAAACTGAGTAATTGCAATCAAAGCTATAGGACAAGTTTTACCTCTGTACTGCTCTTCGTGATTTAAATTGCTCCTCTGAAGCTGCCCGTAGTCAAAAGGGAAGCGAGGAAGGTGGGTACAACATGGATATCTTTCTATTTCTCCTTCTGCAGCTAGTAGATGATCTGTGTGTCTGCATTTTAAATTACCGAAATGATGCAGAGGAAAGGCTTCCATCCCTCTCGTACTTGCGAGCCTCACAGTCCCAACCCAAGTTGCTTCCCCCTCTGCTGTGGGTCTACAGTATCACAATACTGAGCTAGATACACCAATGGTCTGACTTGGTATTATGCAGTTCCCTGTGCTGTTACTAACACTGTTGAATAAACACATGTTGTCTCAGTAATTATTTCAACAGCCCTGCAAGGTACATTTGAGGCTGTGAGAGGCCTCAGTTAACTTTTTAAAAATGAGTTTACTGTTGAAGATTTCTAGAGTTTGTCAAACCACAGTTTCCCAGTTATTCTTTTTGGTTATTCTTAA
This sequence comes from Podarcis filfolensis, assembly GCF_964270895.1. Classification (NCBI taxonomy): domain Eukaryota; kingdom Metazoa; phylum Chordata; class Lepidosauria; order Squamata; family Lacertidae; genus Podarcis; species Podarcis filfolensis. The sequence continues at coordinate 37,562,503 of NC_139608.1, read as the reverse complement.
AAAGTATTTTGGTTGACTAACAGCACAATCTTATACAGTGCATGAAGTAATTATCATTGAATTCCCAGGTGTAGGTCCCTGCCATAGTGCTGGGACCTTTTAATTTCTTCCATTTATTTAACAAAATATGCATACCACTTGATTGTAAAAAGCCTCTTGGTGGTTTATAAGAATAAAACAATAAAACAGTAAAAATATTGATAAAAACAATTAAGACAGGAATTTTAATATATTCAATAGATATTCATTCATTCATTTAACAAAAATTGTTTAACAAAATTTATATACTGCCTGATTGCAAAAAAAACAACAACCCTCCAAGTGGTATACAAAAAGTATAAAATAAATATTAAAATGATTGATTAAAAACCGTTAGGAACAGGTAGTTAAAATATTCAAAAGATTATTAAAATCAACATTAGTTAAAAAGAAATAAAACACACATAACATCTATATGTCTGGATAGCCTTGCCTAAACAAAAATGTTTTAAACAGGCCCCTAAAAGAGGAAGACACCTGCTTGATGTCAATGGGCAGGGAGTTCCAAAGTGTAGGTGCTGCAGCAGGAAAAGGTCAATTTCTTGCAAGTTTGGAACAAGTTTTATGCAGCTCCTATAGCAGTGTCAGTCCCACAGATAAATTTGAGCAAGTAAAGCAGTCCCAAACTGTTAGGGGCTTCATATAGTAATAAGAGCAACACCTTAAACTTGACTTGGTAGCACATGTGCAACTAGTGCTGATCTCTGAGTGGAGGTGCATAACTCTTGCCAGCAACCATGCCAGCAATAACTGCAGCTTCTGGATCCAATGCAGCTCCGCATAAACTGCACTGCAGTAATCCAGTCTTGATGTCACCGATGCCTGAACTACTGAGGTCAGGCTCTCCACGCTCAGCAACATCCACAGCTGTCACACCAGTTGCAGCTGGTAAAAGGTGCTTCTAACCACGGAAGCTACCTGGGCCTCCAGTCACAAGGTTGGACCCAAAAGCACCCCCAAACTCTCCTTCAGGGAGAGTGCAACCCTGGCCAGGGCAGGCAGCTGACCAGTTTTTAGGTGGTGTTGAGTGAACAGGCTTACCTATGACCCTACAGATCCTCAGTCGCCCCCCAACATCCCACAGGCAGTCTCCACCACAAGTTTTGGCCTCCACCACAAGTAGGACATTTATACCCACAGAGCTTTCTGTGACATTATTAGGGGGTCTCTGTTGACATACGTGTCCTCCTGCCAGCGGGCCTCCCTCTCTGCTGGTGGAGTGGCACTTATGCCACTTCCCATGACCCCCTCAGCTGGCCCAGTGGCAGCTGTAGACTTTGCACCCTTAATGGCTGTTTTACTGGGCTGTTTTAACTGTGCTAGTGTACCTATCCTGGGTCTCAGAGCCTTGGAAAAATCTTTTGTTTTAGTCTTCTCGATGGCTGTTGGTGCGGTTTCATTAGCACACTTTCTGCTTTCATTCTGCTTTTTGCTGAAGAATATTTGTGCTGCAAATTGTTTAGCATATTGTGTTTTTAAATTTTACTTTATTATTTTATAAGCTGCAAGCCACCCAGAGAACAAAGTTACTGGACAGCTTTATATGATTGTAGCCTTAAATGATGCACACGCACACACTGTTAAAGTTGAATGTATGAGTGCAATCAAGCTGTATACAATGTAAGAAAGAAGATGCAGGTTAATTTATTAATGCCTAAAGAATATACAGTGATTGCAAAGAACTCAAAACGTTAAATCTAGACTGAAACTTTGACGTGCTTAGGGTGCAATATTGACTTAATACAATTCAGTGGCGGGTTTTCTGCTATGCAGTTGTGCTAAAAAAATCATTCATTGTGTTGCGAGACCTTCGTTGTTGTGACATTGGCTTCAGCGGTACTATTCCACGTTGAGTGGGCTGAGATTCACAGCACCAGCCTGCTAAGAACAGCTGCTAAGTCAATAGCCAAGTTCTGCTGACTTCAAGCCCTGGAAGTGCGTTTGTGAAGAGCAAGATAAATAAAGTGTGCTTGCGTATGATGTGCTAACCGGCAAGCAATGAAGACTATTTGTAACTGATCAGGGATTTATAAACTTCATTGAAGAGATCAATGCATGCTTAAGTTGCATTGGTGGAAAAGCCATCCTGGTTTAAAGAAGATGTGAAAGCAGCAATAAAAAATAAAAAATCAATATATAAAACTTGGAAAAGGAGGAAGTTAATGGCAGTGAGCATATATCAGTGATAAGGGGAGCTTACTGAAACCAAATACACACACACACACACAGAGGACGAGAGAAGGAGAGAGCAGTAAGGACTAGAAACCAAAATGTGTTTACCTCTCTCATGCAAGAATTGTGCAGTTCTTGTTCACCTTCGGCATGAGTTGACATTTCTCAAGTTACCGTATTTTTCGCCCTATAGGACGCACTTTTCCCCCTCCAAAAATGAAGGGGAAATCTGGGTGCGTCCTATGGGGCGAATGCAGGCTTTCGCTGAAGCTTGGAGAGTGAGAGGGGTCGGTGCGCACCGACCCCTCTCACTCTCCAGGCTTCAGGAAGACATCCGCAGCCTAGGCAGCCCTGCGGGAGGTCCCGCAGGGATGTCTAGGCTGCAGATTGCAGCCTGCTTCCCGGAGTGTCGGGCGCTCTGCTTTCAGGGCGCCCGGCGCTTCGGGAACACATTCACAGCCTAGGCAGCCCTGTGGGAGGTCCCGCAGGGCGCCCTGAAAGCAGAGCGCCCGGTGCTTCGGGAATACATCTGCAGCCTAGGCAGCCCTGTGGGAGGTCCCGCAGGGATGTCTAGGCTGCGGATTGCAGCCTGCTTCTTGGAGCGTTGGGCCCTCTGCTTTCAGGGCGCCCGGCGCTTCGGGAACACATCCGCAGCATGGGGAGCCCTGCAGGAGTTCCCCGCAGGGCTCCCCACGCTGCGGATAGCAGCCTGCCGCCCGGCGGGCAGGGCACCCTGAATCAGAGCGCCCCTCGCGCTGGGCATACATCCGCAGCGTGGGGAGCCCTGCAGGAGTTCCCCGCAGGGCTCCCCACGCTGCGGATAGCAGCCTGCCGCCCGGTGGGCGGGGTGCCCTGAATCAGAGCGCCCTTCGCGCTGGGCAGACATCGGCCAGCCCCACAAGCTCGGGGGACAGCAGGGAGGTGCAGCGCCGCCATCCCGCTGTTCCTCGACCTGGTTCGGTTTCTCCGACCTGCTTTTTTGGGGGGAAATAAAGGAATTTTTTTTTTCTTTATTTCCCCCCCAAAAAACTAGGTGCGTCCTATGGGACGGAGCGTCCTATGGGACGAAAAATACAGTACACCTTCTGAAAGGTGGGCAAGTGTACTTTGAATACTGGCAACACTAATATCTTGTTTTCTTAAAAGGAGGGATGGGGGAGGACTTTGATTCAGCTTGCATTTAAAAGTGATTCCATCTGATTTGCTATCCAAAACAATGCACAAACTGAAACACAGCCATCCTTTTGAAATCCACACTTAATCTGAATGCACATAAATGCATATATTCACGAAAACAGCATGATGTGTTATATTAGAGGAAATTGCTTCGTAAAAATGTGCATATTAGGCAAAATTGTGTACAACTGTGTATGCTAGGTGAAATGTTCACTTAAATCTTAATGAATTTTCACGAGGGCTTAAAAAATGTGTCTTTTGGAATTAAAAAAACCCTCCTTATTCCAGAGCTATCAGCAAAAACAGAAAATATTCTAAGTTAACACACCCAAGCCCTTAAAAAAAAAAAAACTTTACCCAAAAAACAAGTTAGAGAGTTCCTAGCAAATTTCTCCCCTCTTGCTCTTTTTTTGAAAACTGCATGGTCTGTTTAAAGTTTGATGCAGATAGGTAACTAGTGCCTATGATAACTAGATTTTTGGATATATGTTTTAAAGATTTTAAGGGCTTGTGTACGTTAACATTTTAAAAGAAGTGTTGTACTAACGTTGCCCGTAGTTTTTGTTTATAGCTCTTGAATAAGTTTTTTTTTTAAACTCCAAAATGCTTTGAGCTGCAATAAAGTATTTTGTATCAATGAGCACCAGAGCCTGTCCTCCTTTTTTTCTTGCCTCATACTTTATGGGCATTTGAGAAGCTTTATTGTATTGTTTATTTTAAAAAAGAAATGTCTTAAAGCTGAGAGAATCTTGGCTGAGTTAAGGATGCAGATGCAATTCATTTCATTTCACACTTTCACGAGCACCTAGCTCATTCACACAATACCTGAATGGAAACACAGCTATCTCTTGAAATTTGCACCTCACCGATTTTCGGCGATACCGTTCCCCAACCAAAAGAACGTTACAAAAGTGGGTATATATATTAGGGGCAAGCACACAAAAATGCATATATTAGTGAAACTAGCATACAAAATGCCTTATATTAGGGAAAACCGAATAGAAAATGTGTACATTAGGAGAAATGTGCAGTAAAATGCTGATTTTGGGGGAGTGAGGACTAAAATTTACAAACTGGTGTAGAAATGTGGGTGAACTGAATATAGGATTGCAAAAATGAGAAATGGAGAGAAACCAAAACTAACAGATTGGTCAATTCCTAGGCGAGGAAAATTCAGGTAATAATAATAATAATAATAATAATAATAATAATAATAATAATATTTATACCCAGCCCATTTGGCTGCTTCCAACAAAATATTAAAATACAATAGTCCTTCAGATATTAAAAGCTTCCCTAAACAGGGCTGCCTTCCAATGTCTTCTAAAACTCTGGTAGTTGTTTTTTCCTTTACCATCTGATGGGAGGGCGTTCCACGGGGTGGACGTCACTACTGAGAAGGCCCTCTGCCTGGTTCCCTGTAACTTCACTTCTCACAGTGAGGGAACCACCAGAAGGCCCTTGGCGCTGGACCTCAGTGTCCGGGCTGAACGATGGGGGTGGAGATGCTCCTTCAGGTTAACAAAGCCATAAAGAAGTCACAGCCAATATACTCTCAGGGTATATACGGTTCATTTAATGTGGGACTGAGTTCCAGTGAAATCAATGGGATGCTGCCAAGGAAATATATTTAGGATCAGGATATATTAGAATATAAGATGAGCCTCTTGGATCAGGCCACTAGCCCACCTGGTTTAGCATCCTGCTCTCACAGTGACCGTCCCAATGTCTGTGGGAAGCCACCAATCAGAACCTGAGCCCAACAGCACACTGTGCTTCTGAGTCCCAGCAACTGGTATTCAAAAGCTTACTTCCTCCAAAAGTGGTTTCTTGTACTCTGTGTGGGACAATGCCAAGGACCGAGTACAAGCATTCCATCCCTTACTGGCATATGAATAATTGTCTGTTATATACAACTGCACAAAAAATGTTGCAGAAGGAAGTAGATGCTTCAACTGACTTTAATACAGTGCTCAGTAAAGATAATGCAGCTGCTGTTTCACTGATTCAGAGATTATTCAGAGAGACAAGCAATTTTGAAAATTTTGGCCCATATTGTATTCATGTTTGATGCAATTGGTTTCACCTGCCAGCAACTACCTTGGCATTTAGTTGAGCTAGTTACTAGCACATATCGATGCTTATTGACATCTTCAGTTCAACTACAGATTCTGGGTACAGTGGTACCTCGGGTTACATACGCTTCAGGTTACATACGCTTCAGGATACAGACTCCGCTAACCCAGAAATAGTACCTCGGGTTAAGAACTTTGCTTCAGGATGAGAACAGAAATTGTGCTCCGGCGGCGCGGCAACAGCAGGAGGCCCCATTAGCTAAAGTGGTGCTTCAGGTTAAGAACAGTTTCAGGTTAAGAACCGACCTCTGGAACCAATTAATTACTTAACCTGAGGTACTACTGTACTTGGAAGCAGCTTCAGCTAAATCAGGAATGAGGAGCTTGGTGCCCTCCAGATGTTGGATTCACAACATCCTTAAATGTTGGCTGTGCTGGCTGGGACTGATGGGATTTGGAGTCCACTGACATCCAGAGGGCCACTGCTTCCCTGTCATGGACTGGTTGGATGCAAAGGAATGGTGGAAGGAACCAGCAGGGGAACCACCAAGGAAAGAAGGCTCAGAGCCCAGGGAGTGGTGGTGGGCTGATGATGAGTTGTAAGAGGGAGAAGACTGGGAAGAGGAGGTGGTTGAAGCTGAAGAGGTAACAGGGCTTAGTGAGCTGGGAGAGTCTGTGGCAGAGAAAAGGCCAGAAGCTGAAGCAGGAGGATGGGAGAAGAGAGGCCAAGAGGCAGAGATGAGTCAGGCAGGTGAAAAGTCACAGGTGTCTCCCCCTCTTGCTGTGACAAACACCCCTCCCTGAACCAGAAGAGGTATGAAAAGGGCACAGAAGAGGCTGACTTTACTAGGCACATTCTCTGATTGCTTGGAAAAAAAGCTGGAGAGGAGATTTTGCTGGCTGTAGGGAGGTGGGGATTTCCAGTCTTGGCAACTGATTCATGGGGATGAGCTACTGTGCTCCTTAGGCCTGACACTCTGCCAAGTCTTGCTAATAAAGAGTTAACTCCACCTTGAGCTGTGTGATTTACTGCTGGCTCACTCCTGACATTCCCCACCCTTGATCAAGAATGCTTTATTTTAGCTGGATGTGGTGCCAGACAGGATACCCAAAAAGTTGTCTCCTCCTGAAGGATCCTGCTTGGCCACTGAAGTCAGTAGGAGATGCCCCTCTGCATGTCCCACCACTGGCAACAAAATAATAGCTTGTGGAAATTTAGGAAATGGCCTCCTCTACTGTGTTGCCCAGGATTTGGAATTACCTCCCTTAGGAAGTTCATCCACTCCTTCTCTATTGGTCCTCCATTACTGACTGACTGAGGACTTTTATGCTGTACCTTTCAGCTCCCTCCAGAATGTGTTTTTGTTTTCATTTGTTGTCATTCCTTTGTTTCCTTTGTGTTTTAAAAGTTATTTGACTGTATGAATTGCTCTTAATCAGCAATGTTAGTAGGTTTGAGCATAATGAAAGGGTAGAATTAAAAATCTCATGAATGAACAAGCAAACAAATATTTCCTTGTGGATTTGGCCCATGCTAAATTAGCTCCCCCCCAAAAAATTCAAGATTTCATAAGTGGCCATTTCTGTAGCACCAAAAAAGATTAAACATATCACCCAAAAGGAGGGCAAAAGGAGGGCAAAACACAAATTTACATACAACATGCATGCCATTATTTATAGGTACAGCTGCAATTCAAAAATATTTACTATAATTCAAACAGAAATACAATATATCTCACCACAGTGAGGGAGACCAGGTTGCTTAGTCTTCTGTCCAGGTGGTCACTGCTAATGAGAACTTCAAGGCCCCTACACTTCTTCCTTATATTAAAACTAGACTTAGACTTGCCATATGTCAGGAAAATTCCTGATATGTCCTGGTTTTCGGGTGTAAAATTGGCGTCAGGGGAGATTTTTGCTGAATTGGCAAAATGTCAGGGAAAACCCAGATGTATGGAAAAATCAGTGGAAACAGCTCAAAAACTTAAAACCACTATTTTTGGGTTAGGTTTCCTCAACAATTTGGGGTTTGTTGCCAACAATTTCTGTGGCTTCCTAATAAAACTTTGCAGGTATCAGGAATTTTACTTTTTGAAATAAGGCAACCCTGGCTTAGTCATGCTGCCCACATGACCCGGAAGCTGTAAGCCGGCTCTCTCTGCCAATAAAGCGAGATGAGCACCGCAACCCCAGAGTCGGTCACAACTGGACCTAATGGTCAGGGGTCACTTTACCTTTACTTTAACTAGAGTTGAACCAGACAGGCTTCATGTCCTGTGCAATACAGGACTCCAGGTCACCCTAACAGCAGTGTTGAAGAGGACGACCACTTCCATGATGCCTAAAATGTTGTTTTCCCCTTTAATGTACATGGATTGGTCTCTGGTTATTTTCAGCATCTCATGCATTCGCCAGATCAAAAGAATACTCAGTAAAGGCTTAGGAAGAACTACAGAGCTGATGAATTGCAAATATGTTGTGTCAATAGTCTGAGAAATGGGTAAGAAAATGTTCAAGTTAGATCTACATAGGACGCCCCAATTAAAGACACACGGGTTTGCATCTGGCATTTTGCGGAGGAAACCAAACAAGCCTGGCACTTGCTTGAACAAAAGCATTCCTGGATGACCGAGCCGCGTAAATGTTTTGTCCCATTTCACAGATTTTGCCAATAATTCTTGGTGGAGCAATTTTGTGTGTGTGTGCGCACAGTGATTTTTTTTCTCTAAAAAAATGTTTAGGGGTACTCTCATTCCCTTTTGAGACTTAGGAAACACTGTGACAGGAAATGAGGCCGTCACTGGGGGTAGCAACGGAACTGATGATTCACCGTGATGAAATTTTAATTTTTTTAGTTTCTTCTTCTGTTAGATTCATCAAATTTTTAGGGGTATGTGTATCACTGCGTTCCCCTAGAAAAAAGCTATATATGTGTGTGTGTGTGTGTGTGTGTGTGTGTTTGTGTGTCTGTACACACACACACACACACACACACACACACACACACAGTGGCTTCCCAGCATAACTGACTTCTTTGTTATCATCACCAACAACAAAAAATGAAAGCCGGAGAAATAATATGGGCGATTCCCCCAAAATGGCTCCCCTATAATGGCTGCTATGATGTAAAGTGGGGGTAAGGTCAGATACCTCATCTATTTTCCCAGTTTTAATTCACACAACCATTCATATGAAGAGTTGTGTGCGCGTACATATATGTGGATGACAGAGACACACAACAATCTGTCTATGAAAGAACAAGGAGAGAACATGATTGGATATCTGAATTGCTCTCCTTCCCCCTCAACCACCCTACTGCAATGGCTCTGCACTCAACAGAAACTTAGGGAGAGAGGTGGGGGGGGGGAGAGAGAGAGAGAGAGAGAGAGAGAGAGAGAGAGAGAGAGAGAATACTTATCAAGTGGCTTGGACCGTAGCCGATTTGAAATATTACTAACCTTGCATTTTCAAATTTGATGCACAACAACCAAGATGCTAATACTTTCCTTAGTTTAGAAAAAAAATCCTTTCACCCATCTCTTCTAGCCGAAGATTAGGAGAGAGGCTTTAAGAAGATTTAAAAAAAAAAATCAACTTCTGAGCAGCGGAAAAAATGGTTTGTGATTCAGGGGCTCCGGGCAATTCATCATGGAAATTGGGTTTCTTAGCCGACATCATGTGAATCCTTTCGGCCCTGTCAACTTTTTAATACATTACATTGAGAATGTAAATCGTGTTGGTGAAGGGGGAAAGAAGGGGGGGGAGAGAGAAAAGAGAAAGCTTCCTCATTTTGGATTTAGAGGGGAGGGAGCTTGAGGCCTGTAATTCATATTAACTAAATAATAAAAATAACCCCTCTATAACTATACAGATTTGTCTGTACACCTAGGCAGAGAAGGGCGGGGGGAAAGAGACTGAAACACAAGTAAACTGAAGTCATTTTTATCCTTTCTGGAGGGTGGAGATTTGAGACTGGCTTGTTATGGATTTATTTATATTTTCTTTATTTCCTCACCCTTTATCCCTTTCACAGGATAAACTAGTTGTTTCATCAAAGAGAAGTGTAAAATGAGTGTTTCAGGAGTGCCCAAAGCTGGAGCAAATAGGAAAGGACAGGGCATGACAGGATGAAAATTTGAGTGGAAGTGGTGTGCCAGAGTCCAGGGCCTTTTTGCGAGTCTTTGTGCTTGGAAGTTGGGTGATGGGAGGCAGAAGGAAGTCAACATACAGTCTCAACATGATGGAGGTTCTGTAGGTAGATTCTGTTGTTGTTCAGAGAGATGGCTTCTATCCTGGATAGGCTTGTACTCTTGCTTAAAGGATCCAGTTCACAGTCTGCAGATACTTCGAGGTGTGGCTTTGTCGATGGAGGCCCAGTTAACTTCTGTGGCGAAGAGTGCCTTTCATCAGCTAAGGCTCCTGCAGCAGCCACAGAGGGAAACATTTGGTGGGACAAAAGCGAGCAACAGATATATAAGCAGTTCATAGATTTTGTAGTCCTCCTCTGCAGAACAGCAAGTCTCAGGCTAGTCTTGTGTTCAGAAGCAACATGCCAGAAGATTTGGTACAAATCAAAGGAAGCACATCTTCTCACAGTCCATAATTAAACTATGGAATTCATCACCATAATACGTGGAAATGGTCACCAACATGGGTGGCTTGAAAAGAGAGTTAGACAGATACATGGAGGATAAGACTAGCAATGTCTACTAGCCATGATGGCTATGTACTGTCATCTGTACAACCTAGCAGTTCAAAAGCATATCAATGCAAGTAGATAAATAGGTACGACTGTGGTGGGAAGGTAAATGGCATTTCTGTGCACTCTGGCACTCATCACGGTGTCCTGTTGCGCCAGAAGCGGTTTAGTCATGTTGGCCACATGACCCAGAAAGCTGCCTGTGGACAAACACTGGCTCCCTCAGCCTGAAGTGAGATGAGTGCCACCCTCCATGGATGCCTTTGACTGGACTTAACCATCCAGGGATCCTTTACCTTTACCTTTAACCTTTACTCTCATCAGTATTGGAGGTGTTATGTCTCTGTATACCAGCTGCTGGGAATGACAACTGGGGAGAGTACTGTTGCACTCATGGCTGGCTTGCTGGCTTCCCACTGGCATCTGGTTGGCCATTCTGAGAACATAATGCTGGACTAGATGGACCTATGGTCTGATCCAGCAGGGCTCTTCTGAGGTCCTGATGGTCTTTGAATACTGGTAGCCGGAGAGCAGCGATGGCTGAGGCCTATTATCTTCATGCTCTGCTTGTGGGCTTCTCAGAAGCAACTGACTGACCACTGCAGAAGAGACTTTGATCTGATCAGGAGGGCTCATCTCATATTCTAAATAGCCTGCTGGTATCCCACTGTTTCTCCAAGGGCCTTGTTTCACCTTTACAACTACAAGCCTGTGAAGTAAGATAAATACCCACCAAGGTTAACCAGTAAATGCCAAACTAGATATCATGCTGAAGATGAATGGATGCAAAGCAGGAATTTTCTGTGCTAAAAATTTCCAAAGAATGATTGTGCCTGAATATTACAGGTGGTCTTATCTGACCAGCTGCCTTCTATCATATAGTGGTCTTCATTTTGCTCATCTCTGAGCAAAGTTGCAGGCCAAGTATTCCCCCCCCTTTTCCTGAGAGCTGTTTTTCATCCCTAATTACCACATGTTCTGATCTTGGAAACTAATTACAAGGACTGGCAGTTCGGCAGAACTCATAAAAAAGTGCATATATAAGGATGGCTGTTTGGCTTCGTCACTGTACTGCTTAATCAGGACATGATTCAGACATCTGGACCTATGCCTAGGCTTAGATTTTGTTTCTTGAGAGTCATTTTGCTTGGAGTCAGATTCCCCAGCGAAATAAACAAAAGGCTAATTGCTTTTGGATTTTAATTACTAGCGAAATACCTGAGTTCATTATATGATTCATATTTTATAGGCAGTTAAAGGACACCAAGGGTAGATGACAAATTCACGTATGAAAACAGTAATGTTAAAGCAAGGTAATTCAGAATGGTGGGAAGCCAAGGACAGAATATGCATTCATTTGCTTAACTAAACTATAAAGTGTCTGGATTTGGGGGCAACTCCACTCAGTGATTTATTTTCTGTAGCCCCTCCCACTAATCATTATATCTTCACCTTTCTGGTCTTGGAGCCCAGCTAGAAGAAAAACCTTCTTGGAGGAGGGTAGAAGGGGAAAGTGACAGGATGGAGGTGGAGCTTTCATCAACCACTTCCCCTCTCTTGCTTTCCTACTTGAAACCATCATTCAGTCAAAGCTTTATAGGTTACTGGTGTTGTGACCAGGGTTTGAAGAACACCTGCCATCACAGGTCGTGTTTTGCTCAGGATGCAATCCTCATTATGCTTATACAAGAGCAAGAACCACTGAAATCAGAGGGCCTTACTGCACATCCTTTTGACACATTGCTGAAACCAGAGTTCCCCTTCTTCAGAGAGGGGGAATAACACATAACCATCAAATATTTTTTGGAAAGAAAAACTGGCAAAACTGAGACTTACTACTATTCTCGTTTGCCCTGTCTTTGTCCCAATAAGGAGCCCCAAAGGCATGATACAGTGAAGCAGCACCATGGATAGCTCCATGTGAGCAACTTGCTCCAAGGAAGGCTGGGGGTGAACAGAATCCATATGAATCTGGGACTCCAGGCCAGCTATCCTGAGTTCTATAGTAATTGCTCAAAGTATGTAGGCTCTTAAAGGGCCAATCACCTTGCCTGGAGACTGGTGCTTCTTCCATAATCTCTTTCATGGCATTCACCCTATTGAGCAGGGATGGTAGCCAGGCTCCTTGGGATGAGAGGAAGAGGGTTTGGGGACCTGGGGTCTGGCTAATCAGGAACTGGTTTTGTGGCCCTGGTTTCACCAGCCTCAGGCTCAATGTTATGAACCTGGTCTAGCTCTTCAACTGGTAGGCAGTTCCTCCTCCTTTGATATTGAGGCTGGAGCCATGCATGACAAATTTCATTATTGCCCTGTATGATTGATCCTGGAATAAAGGCTGCTTCATGCATTATATAGCTGCAAACTTGTTAGTGTCCCCAACTTTGCATTTGTCAGGGAGCTGCATCCAACCCCAGTTCCCAGGTAGACTGTACCCATATAACGTACAGGTTTGCAAGCACCTATTTTTCACATGCATACACAACATTTTATGTGTGCATGTGAAACATAGCAGGTGCACACCTAAAAGTGGGAATATGTGACATTTATAGGCTCTTTGATACAGAAGGTATTACTGAATATGTACATTCATACCGAAAAATAATTAAATACAGGAAGCTCAACATGTGATTATTTTATTCTACATAATTCTGAAGCATAGTGCCAAACCCTTTGCAGAAACATCTTAATTCAACTTTTGCAGAGATTTCGTAGACTTCCAATTTATACCATGCCGACTTCACACACATTACAAGCTTTGGAAACTACAGAACATAGTTTAGTGACTTCCTAAGGATTTAAAACTGATTGATTAGATGTTGATATATCAGAAATTTACTGTTCACCCCACCCACAAAGGGTTGACTGCTTATGAACATTCCAGTAGCCATTCACAAAAGCTCAAGGGCACTTGCAAAGTGCCTTCCTCTGCTGCCTCCACTATGTCATGGTGGCATGAGGTGTGCGGGTTGAGGAACCAAGCAAGAAGGGAAGGGAGTGAGCAGCTGCCAGGTAGGGGCCATGGCAGGGGAGGCGTCGGCCACACTCGTATGGCAGCATGCACCAAAAGATTTGTGTCCCATTTCTCAGCTGAAGAATGTTGGAGGTATGATGTCATGCTCTGCTCAAAGGGAGGAGCCATATCTGTTGCCCACCCAGTTTTGCTTCTAGGTACTCCAGCCACTGGCATGCAGCCCACAGGAGATTCTGCATGGCGGAATGCAGCCCTTGGGCTGAATATGTTTCCCACCCTTGCAGTATAGTATAAGTCTGCTTCAAAAAAATTATATCCACGCTGGGAAATCAGCATCTTTTGAATTTGCCTTTCACATGGCTATTAAAAGCACAGAAGTGCCTGACAAAGAATGAGGCATTTGGGAAGAGAGGTGGGTGGATGTGGAATGCTTGGATATTAATTTGTGTTTTCACCCTTTACTGAAATGCACTTAGGTGATTGTCACTTGTAAATGCTGCACTGGGACACGGCAAGCTCTATAAAACTGCACAGGCTTAATGAGTTCTTTCCCCACTAAAAAGACTTTGGCTGTGAATCAGCCTACCATTTTTCTTCACAGTGTTTTTTTACGGTTAAATCCCACTGTTATAATCACAAGCAAAGCCTCCAGGCCTTGTTTCAATCTAATGGCACAGGAAGGAGGTGGCGAACACCAAATATGACTGATAGCTCTCATAAACAAATAATTCTGTAGTACTTGTTTGTGTTTGTAGTTAGATAACATTTAGAAGGTCTTTCCAATAAATCTCCTGCTGTCCATTTAGCACTGGTGGTGGTGGGGAAACACAACTCTGCCACTTGACTGTCTTTCAGGTGCGACTCTATACAAACTTCAGCCTTCTCCCCAGAGGCTGATAATACATAAAAGTAAAGGTAAAGGACCCCTGACAGTTAAGTCCAGTCATGAATGACTCTGGGGTTGTGGCTCTCATCTCACTTTACTGGCCGAGGGAGCCGATGTTTGTTCACAGACAGTTTTCCTGGGTCATGTGGTGAGCATGACAAAGCTGCTTCTGGTGAAACCAGAGCAGCGCACCTATTTATCTACTTGCACTTTGACGTGCTTTCGAACTGCTAGGTTAGCAGGAGCTGGGACCGAACAACGGGAGCTCACTCCGTCACAGGGATTCAAACCGCTGACCTTCTGACTGGCAAGCCGAAGGCTCAGTGGTTTACACCACAGCACCACCTGTGTCCCATACTCAGTGCCTAAGCCAAAGCCTAACGACAGCAGTAATGAACAAAGTTGTGGCCAATTTTCAATCCCTGAAAGTTGTTGTGTCAAGTTTGTTCCACCTATCATTGCTTAACATCTTTGCCCACAGGGGTGCGGTCCACTGTGAGTGGGTCTGCAATATATCTGTAAGAAACCAAGCACCAATCTGGAGGAGCCCTAACTTCTGGGACCAAACTGGATGGGTCATTAACAGCATCTTTGACTTAAATTGGAGATTTCCACATCAAAGCAAATAAGCAGGTTTTTCCTCAGGACCATAGCAGGGAAGAAAATAGGTTAAAGCCACCTCCACAGTCGCTGCAATTTTAATCAACCCACCCAGTTCATGCTATTTGCACCCCCCCCACAAAAAACAAAACACTGCAAGTTAAATGCAGAAATGCATTTAACATCACATCTAGTTTGGTAGTCCGTATTACAGTCAGTACCTCACAGTTAGGCACAGAGATGGGTCGTATTCACAATTCATAGCAAGCATGCATTGACCTGTCAATGACCCCAGATAGTGGGAAAGAGGAGGTGGCTAAAGCCCCTTGGAGATTTCCTGTGTGCATAAATATGCTCAAGGTGATCAATCGCCTGGTAGAGGGCTAACATGAACAGAATGAAATCTATCCATCACCTGAGGGAGGGCCCAAGGTCTACACCATTTAAGGCCCTCTTAAATTGTCAACACAGAGCTTAACATGTGATGCATGGACCTTATGCTTTCCCTCTGCAGAGGAGCGGGATCCTCAACACCAGACCCTGTGAAAGCCCTTGGTTTCCCACCGCCCTTCCTGCGTTTCAGCAGCTTATGATTCAGAATGTGGTGGGTCATATGAGGTATGTCTACTTCAGACACAATGCAAGGTTAAAAATGGAAAAACATCCAAGATTGGTCCTTCCTTGCATCGTGGATAAATGAAAGATAGAAAGGTCAAGATTTCACCTTTTTAATGCGATAATCGATACGTGGTGTTCTAAATGGATAGAAATGGCCATGCCTCTCCCTGATTTAGAGGTGCTTCATCAGGGCAGTGATAAACAGCCCTGGAATAGCAACTAAAAGTGCTTGCACTTGGGTATCTATGCAGGCTTCTCTGTCTGCTGGCAGCTCCTTGCTCCCAATCACTGGAGGTCTTTCTCCTTTCTCACTAATTCTCCTTTGCTGATCTTTCCCTCTTTCATTCTTGTCTTTCTTATATCTCTTCTTTCTTGCACACATCAGCCTTCCTTGCCACAAATCAAACCCATTAGACATTCCAGAGGGATCCTTGCCAATGCCTTCTCTTTGTGAACTAGCCGCCTTTTTTTTTTTTTTAATCTGCAGTGTTCCACATTACACTACCATTGATTTAATGGTACACCATGAATTTTACTACCTGTCAAACAACAGCACAATTATTTTGAGTTCTATTGAAGTTGGAGCTTGACACAGCAGACTGGATCGCATTACACTTTTCACCTAGGGAACCCCCATTGCCCAAAGAGTTTTTGCTATGACTTCCCTAAGTGGGGGTGGGGGGCTAGGGGGCTGGCCTGATTGCTTTAATTTGGTGTTGTAGCAGTTGAACTAATGAGCAGGGAACTGGTAACGGGGACCCTAGAAAAGAGTGCACTGTAATGTGGTACTTAAAAGCTGTGTCTTAGGTCCTAGGAACATGATCTAGAGCAGACTTTGCCAACCTACTGCCCTCCAGATGTTTTGTACTACAACTCCCATTGTAGAAATGAAGACGGTAGAGCAAAGAGAGACAAGACAACAGAGCCTTAAGGAACTAGGGGAGGACTAGATTTACAGAGCTCTGTGAAGACAGAGACCTTCAGTCCTCACAACTGCTTCATTGGGAAGGAGTTAATGTCACCTCCAGGCCTGCACTGCTTTGGTTTCTTTGAATAAAGTGTTAGCTTCACTGACGCCGGGTGCTTTATTACTGACCCACTCCTGACTCTGTCTCCTGTCACTCAGCAACTGCTATTCAAAGGTACACTTCCTCTGAACTCAGAGGGCCCCCTTTAGCTCTCCTGGCTAATCTCCATTGATGTCTTCCAGGACATTGTCTAAGCACATTTTAAAGCCATTGAAGCCTGTGGCCATCACTACATCTGGTGACAAGGAATTCCACAAGTTAATTATATGCTATGTGAAGGAGTGCTTTATTTTATCTGTCCTGAATCTATTGCCAATCAATTTCATTTGGTGACCTTGAATTCTAGTATTATGAGAGAAGGAGAAGTGTGTCCCCCCCACTGTTTCCATACTTGTCATTTTATAAACATCTCTTTTATTCCCTCACCCTCAGTTCTCCATTCCACTGTCCCCCAAACGAAATAGCCCCAAACATCCTTGCCTTTCCCTAGAAGGAAAAGCTAAGGGTGGTATTTAACTAAGTTTTCCTCAGAGTAAGCCCACTGAAATTAATGGGCATAACTTACTCAGGTTCATTAATTTCAGTGGGCCTACTCTAAAATGTAGTTGACTACCACCCTAACCCTCAAAATTGCCCTGTGGTTGTACTCTTAGCTCAGGGATGAGGAAACTTCGTCCTCCCATCAGGTCCAGCAAGCAGAGTCAGTGGTTAGGGGTGATGGGAGTTACAGACCAAAATATCTGGAGGGCACCAGGTTGAGGAAGCTTGCTCTAAATTGATCCTATGATAGGGATAAACATGTAGACCGATCCTGTGCATGTTTACTAAGGAGTAAGCCTTATTGTGTTCAATGAGACCTCCTCCCAGATAAAAAGGCACAGAAGGACAGTCTTTTGGCTACAATTTTGTTCTCACTAATCAGATAGGAGTAAGGTCCCTTGAACTCAGTGGGCTTAACCTCCCATAAGGTACAAACAAGAATTGCCTTGTTAGTCTACTGTTGAGGAAGTCTTGGGAAAGCATAACTCTGTGGTGAATGGAACACAAATAACCGAAGCTTCATCATGCTTCAGCTGACCACAGCGGCTTCACCATCACTTACTTACTGATCAGATGCGACTGTGATACAGGTTTCAGTGTTCCGGGGGCCTTCCTCCTCTCCCCACAACTCTTCTCCCGTATGCATGTGTTGTGTTCCATTATTGGATACTAAAGTCAAACCAAATAATTAGGTGGCAACAAAATTTACAGCCTGCAGCCCTATAAACTTTACTGAACACTCTTTCAGCCATCAGCTGGTATTTAATCAACACATCATAACTTTTATTAAGCCTAAATGAAATGCTTCTGGGACACTAAATTTAACTGTGCTTGGAAACATGGGGTCATCTTTGGTTTGATTTACATATCCCAGAGCATCACACCAATCCAGGATACAATTAGGAGATAGCCAGATGTTCCCTTATTTTAAAGGGTGTCTCGTGTTTTGAAGAGTTGTTTTTATGCTAGAATACTGAAGCTCCCCTGGAACATAATAGGTGGTCCTTTATCCAGATCATCATAGCCCTGTAGGAGTCTATAAAATACATGCCTGATCTCTAAAGCAATACTTTTTATTACCTTTTCTCTCTCCAATCTGGCTAGTGTAAATACCTCAGCTTTTAAGGCAGCTCTTTAGAGACACCCACCCCCATCTTCCCTTGCAGGAAAGGTGACAACAATGATTTCATCACCTTTCTAGAAGAAAGGTTGCAAATCTTTGCTCTTACCTTTCGCAAGTTGGGTAACACAAGTTAACCTGGCCTTCCACAACCTGGTGCCTTACTGGTGCTTTAGACTACAATTCCCCTCATCCCTCGATGATGATCGGACTTGGCTGTGGATGATGGGACTTGGAGATTTCCCATATCTGATCTAGTGGCCCCCACTAGGGACAGTGCAGTTGCTACCAGTAGTTAAGTACAACTTGCCCACAAGCAAACTTTGTTTTGATGGATAGAATGCCTTGGAAAACTACCAGGGATGTTGCTCCCTCATCTTAAATCTGTAGGTGTATCAGTAAAATTAGTATGACTTATCTGAACATAATTCATTTCATTTTTTTTATATAAATTTTTATTGGTTTTTCAACACATATTAAAAGACAATACAACACAATACATAAACAAACAAACATATAAACACGTATAATTTCTTGACCTTTCTTTCCTAAAACCTTCTTTCAGCGACTTCCCCATACCTTCCCTTTCTGCATCCCTGTTTTAAATCATTCCAGCAACCCCTAATTTCAATTTCTTATAGCACTTTCTTTAAATCTTTTTTCTCATATCCAATTATTTGTCACTGCAGTTCTATTTTGCATTACCCAAGACATTTTAACATTCATTAATTTTACAACAATTCTTAAGGTAAACTTTAAATTTCTTCCAATCTTCTTCCACCGTCTCTTTCCCTTGGTCACGGATTCTGGGGAGGGGAGACACCTTGATCATGAACATAATTCATTTCAAAACAGATTATATATACCAAGATTAAAATACTAAAAGGTAGATATAGACGCTTCCCTTTGTATAAAAAAGTCTCGATATTAGGAAATCTGTCCCGCTCATTGCAGTCACCATAGTCTGACCCAGAGGTCACACTCTTTGAATATAGAAAGCATAAATTAATAGGTTTATCACTTGTACTAATAACACATTTAAAGGGAAATGGGGCAAACCAGCCAGATGGATGGGGCATTAAGAATAAAATAATGATAATGATGATAATGATAATGATAATAATGGCAGATTGAGACTTTACAGTCCTACAAGAAAGATGCCAACAAATGCTTCCATGTGGTAGTTGCTGAACATGGGTCCATGTGAGCTCCTTACCACTGAATTGGGGGAGTAAATGGTGAGTCTCCATAGCAGTGCCAGAAATCATCAGGCATGTGTACCATTGACATGGAGATTTCTTACCTGTTCAGGGTGATCCATGCAGTAGGTACTTGCAAATGTTCTGACCTCACGGAGTTGCATTTTTACAGGCTATTTAATCTCTTCAAACTAAATACATTCCAAAAATCCAGGTGGTTTTTTTTTTAAAAGATGTCCAAGTTTCTATATAAGTCTCAATCAGGTTTCCGTCCAGTCTTTGCTTGAGAAACATGTACGACAGATAATTGAGCCTGAACAAATTACTTTGTAAACAGCTCAAGGATGACATCAATGTTGACAGCTCAACACCGCTGCCACTTTAACAGCATTTCTATAAACTTCAGAGAGATTAACGCAGCTGCTTAAAAAGTTGCCCTAACTTTACAGTATGGAGGATGGTCTTATTATCTCTATGATGATTACACCAGCACTTGGAGAAGCTGATTTCTTGCTAGATATAATTAAATGCTTGAGTTACAACCTTCGCCACACGCACTACACCTGCGAACACTGATTGTAAAAGGTTGGAACCGGATACTATCAGGGAGGTCCCTATCTGTATTTCAAGTTGGCTAGCACTATGCTTGCTTGTTGCCTTGTACCACAAATAAGAAAGCTTCATCCTATGTGGAACTTTGGTGTGGCAATAAACTGATGGTGGCAGTTTCCTAGGCATTATACAACCAGTGAGGAATAGTAAAGTGTGATTTTATAATCTAACCGTTAATGTTAAAGATGGGAAGAAAGGAAATAAAGAAATGTTATCAAGAAAAAAAGTTGTGATAACAATGAGCCAGGGAAGAAGTGAGACAAAGAAGCACCTAGTTAGTCGTGGGCTGTCAGTTTAATTAATTAAAGAATGGATAAACTAAATTTAACTGAAATGAAATAGAACTGAAAAGAACAAGCATGGAGAATCTTAGGCCAAATGCAGACCTTCTGTGTTTCCTGC